>NC_083223.1:221293993-226093993 GCF_032191835.1 Heteronotia binoei | reverse complement strand
GTCGGTGGGAAGGGTGGGATATAAATCCCAGATAGATAAAAATAAATAAAATAAAAAAAATTATTTCTGTGCTGCCCTTCATATATTAACTCTCTGTTTTGGGAAGGTAAGACTGGAAGTATTTGAGATTTTCAGAACTGAACATAACCATATTCGCAAAATATTCTCCGCATGTGATTTCCCTGGCATCATAGCATAGCTTCTCATTCATGGAATTCCTTCCTTATTTCTAGTACCATCTTAGATGTTTCCAGTTCAACACTAAAGTGTTGATCCCAGTTTTGATATATTTATTACAAAATTTCTAGCACACCTATCAGCAGGGGCTTAAGGAGGCTTACAAAACCAAAACAGCAACCAAAACAATCCAAAAATGACTAAACCAAACAGATTTATGTCAGCCTTTTCTGCCTTTTTCCCTTTCCTTTTTTTCTTGTCTCTGGAGATTAAATATATTAATGGAGAGCCCAGTTATCTTTTACTGCCTCCTTGAATTTGAGTCCAACCTGCTCAGGTTGTTTATTCTAATATTAATTGCTGAAAGCAGCATGAGTCATGAATTCCAGTCCTTTTGGCAGAGCTGCCATTGTGTTTTTGCCTTGGACAACTATCTTATAACAGTCTGGAAAAGCAGCAGATGGCTAAGCTCATGAAGATGCAGACCTTTCTTGCAAGATGGGACTAAAGCTAAGGTATTCTTTTGGGGAGATGTTCAAGTCTAGGATGTTCATAGTAGAAAAACAATGGCAAGTCGCTCTGTTGTCTGTGAAGCTCAATTTCAAACTAATTACGAGAAATGGCATTGTGAAGCTTTAAATAGCTGGAAGAAGCAATGGCAATAAACAGTAGATTCTGTAACTATTATTATTATTATTTGGTTATTTCTAGTCTGCTGTCAGATACTGCTGAAAAGTATCAGGAGAAAAAAATCAAATGAAGTAAACAATGTGGATCCTGTTTTAAAACAGCAGTCTTTATTTGCACTGCATCTGCACATACATTGTGTTCTAATACTGGAAATACCTGGATTGGCGTCATTTTCCCCTCCCCCCCATTTGAGGAATGCCGAATAGTACAAGTCTTACAATATAGTAGGTACCGAAGGGGGACCCCTGAATAATTAATGAATACCCCTATGTTAATGAATAAAAGCATGCTTCTGCCTTCAGAACTAGGATGTCTGATACAATCCTTCGTTAGAAGCACAGACAGCCCCAAGTGGGTGTGAATTCAAGGTTTTATAGTAGATAAGAGACAGTGACCTCATTGAGGCCTCTGGATGTGTATTAGATAACAAAGGGGCCTCAGAAAATCTTCTTGCTGGAGCTGATAAAGGAATGGAAAAGTACTAGAAGTTAAAAGGGGGTAGAGAATATTGAATCAGATACACCTGTGTGCCTGCACCTATTGGATTCCTGTGTGAATAAAACGGTCTGTATGTAGAATGATTTTAACTCAGTCATTTTGGGGGCCCATGCCCGACTGTGTTCTGGTGTCATAAAGTAAAAACCTCGCTTCAACCCAGTAAGTCTGCGGACCTTGTTATTTCTCTGCTTCAATACCTACATTTTTTAATCCTGTTTATCCCCCCCCTCACAATGTTGAATGTGTAATGGAAAGATCCAGGTTCAAATCCCAGCAGAGTGCCAGAGTTTTCTGGTTGGTCTTGGAACAAGCATTCAACCTAACCAGGATCACAAAGGTTACTCTTTCCCAAATTCCTTGGAGTCAGTCTGTCTGTCTGTCTGTCTCTCTCTGGTATTTTTGTGTGCACGTGTGTGTGTGCATCTAGAAGTCACCTCTGGTGACTGGCCCCTACTGGGGAGCCTGGAGGATATTCAGAGAGATGGCTGAATAAGGCCTGCCTTCCCCCTGGCTCTGATATTCCAATGAGGTCTCCCATCTAAGTACTTGCCAGACCCGATCCTGCTTAGCTTGCGAGATTTGATGAGAGCTGGCTTGCCTGGTCTATCCAGGTCAGAGCCAAGTTCCTTGGGGGTCTCATAATCGGGTAGATTGTTGTCCAGTGGCACCTCAGACACCAACAAGATTTTCAGGGTATAAGCTTTCGAGAGTCAAAGTTCTGAGGGTATCTGACAAAGGGGGCTTTGACTCTCAGAATCTTGTACCCTAAAAATCTTGTAGGTCTCTAAGGAGCTATGGGACTTGTATCTCACTGCTCTCCTACAGACCAACACAGCTACTCTCTGAAATATTGTTTAGCCAGCCCCTCAAAAGAAAATTAAGCATTGGCTGACTTTGATGTAACTGGTTGTGTGTGTGTTTAATCTGTTATTTCTCTGAAGTATGGTCTAACAACACTTCAAGAAATGAAATCATACCTTTCATTGGTAGAAGTCTTTTTTTAATATTTTCATTCCCTGTGGCAAAAATGCAGAACAGCAAAGTAGTTTCAAAAACTAAAATCCTGCTCCAGTAAAAAGGCATTATTATTAATAGAGTACAATAGATTTCTCTAGGGGAGTTATTCAGGAATGAAACAGTTTTGGTGCTCTGCTGGGTGATGAGATGAACAGTAATACTGTGCCACATTTGCTCTTCAAAATAGCTTGGACTGGACCTGGAAGAGCTGGAAGAGATTGAGGAAGATGCTGGCCTTGGCAATGGGGGTCTGGGGCGTCTAGCAGGTGAGTTGTGATTTTGGTCAGTACTCCAAAGTCCTGCTAGTATTGTTATGCACTTTGAATCATAGTGTTAGAAGGGACCTACAGGGTCATCTAGTTCAGCCTCCTGCACAATGCAGGAACTTCGCAAATACCCCCCCCCCCCATACATCCCCAGTGATCCCTGCTCCATGCCCTGAAAATGGCAAAAAAACCCAAACGTCTTCAGGATCCCTGGCCAAATTGGCCTGGAGAAAATTACTTCCTGATCCCAAAGTGGCAATCAGCATTTCCCTGGGCATGTAAGAAAGGGCCATGAGAACTAAGCACTGATGTTCCCCTTCTTGCCCTCCCTCTGATGATCTGCCCAAGTTCACAGAATCAGCATTGCTGTCAGATAGCCATCTAGCCTCAGTTTAAAAACCTCCAAAGAAGGAGAGTCCACCACCTCCTGTGGTGTATGTTTACATCATTCTGATTTCACTGGATCTCAGGAGGGCTGGCTTCCATTAGATCTGATATAGCAGCAAATGTAAAAGATATGGACTGGAAAAATGAGTGACTAGAACTCATCCCAAACCATGAACTCACTAGGTGTCCACTGCTTCAGTTCTTTGCAATCCTGAATTATTAAATTGTTTTGATGCTGTTTTTTATCATTATTGGCAAGCCACCTTGATAGCAGTTAGGACAAGAGCGTGGAAAGTCTGGGAAAAAAATAGCCCTATGTCCTTCGTGAGTTCAAGCAATAAAATGTGTATTTTGAATTTTGTGGTGGGAATGAAATTCCTGACACATGCAGGCTTGGCTTTGCTGTGTGCCCTTCCTCCAGGAGACAATGCATACCATAGCCTTAATTAGTTTTAAGTCTACTTCTTGCGCTTCATTATTTCATTTTTTTCCTGCTGAGGGCAATCTTATTTGTGGTTTCCATGCTATTGATTGTTGTTTTTTGTTACCTACATTGTTAGTTCTTTGTTTATTTTGCTTCTGTTGCTATGTTTTATTTTCTGTATTCTAATTTGGTCTTTTTTTATACTTGAATATATAATTTTCTCATATTTTTGTATTGTTAGCTACCTAGAGGGCTGATTTTTTTTATTCAGCAGATGGGTGGGATACAAATGTGCTTGAAAGCTCTAGCTGCTTTATTTGATGTTTTTAGTAACCACTCATCCATAGGGTCACATGGGTGATAGCTGCTTTTTAAAAAAAAATCTACTTATTTGACTGTTAACAAAAATTTGCCATTTTAGCTTGCTTTCTGGATTCTATGGCAACACTAGGACTTGCAGCCTATGGCTATGGCATCCGCTATGAATTTGGAATTTTTAATCAGAAGATTGTTGATGGCTGGCAGGTATGTTGGTGAAAGAACTACAATTCTTTTTATTCTGTTTCTGACTTGGATTTTATTTGCTCCTAGAGACACCATGTTCAGGAGAGGGCTGTGCAGGTAGACGTTTTGCTGTCATGGTAGAAGCTGTCTGGGCACTTTTAGAAAAGACATCTCTTTGTTCCAGCCCTCCCTGGTGCCTAAGGGGTACACAGTGGAGCAAAGTGAGGGCATTTTGGAAGAAACTATACCTACCAAGCCTGGAACTCTACAAACTTGGCTGATGAGAGTGAGCAAGCAGTGCCCATGCAAAGATCAAAGATTTTTGATCTGTGATAAGAAAATTTTTACCCTGAGTTCATTTAGCCCAGTACTGACTGTTCTAACTGGCAGGAGTTCTAAGTTCAAAGATCTTTCCCTGCTCTACTAACTGAGATCCTTGGAAGCAGAGATGTTTGGGACTAAATCTGGAACTTTCTGCATACAAAACTGCTGTGTTGGTGAGCAGGTAGTAGAGAAGATAAGCTTATAGGATGTAGTAGTAGAGAAGATAAGCTTATAGGATGTACAGCCAATGTGGGTCATTTAATTTGCCAGGAAAGGACAAAATTCCCCTTTCTAAACAACAAGACATAATCACTGCCTAGGGGTTTCTTCCTCAACAGATATTTTGAAAGTTATGCCAAGCCCCCAAAGCTGCTTAAAGTTACCATCTCGTAACATGGGCACCAGAAAAGTCTCTTACCTTAGGAGGAAATTTAAAGAGAGTTGAGGCATCCCTTCTAGAACTGACCTCTCTTACATCAAAGTGTGTCTCACACCTATGGGAGGTGCAGTGGACAAGAGACTGCAGAGAGGAGTGGGCAAGCGGTGTCACAGCTGACTTCTCTCTAGTGTTGCTGGGGAGTTTGAAAAGACTGCATCTGGTATCTAGGTTGCAGCTTGAATCCAACTGTAGGCCTTTTTAAGCCTATGCCTGCTTCCCAACCATTACTGTGCCTTTCTCCTTATCTGTATCCCTATTCTGGATGCCATTTTTCTAATGATATGGTGTGGGATATAGACTGGTCAGGGGGGCAGGCTGTGGTGAATTCCTGAAGGGTGAAACTGTCCACAAGGGCACATGGCAGGACAAGGGAAAGGGGGCTGGCTTGCCCCACAGTTAGCTTGGGGACTGGCTTTTAATTTTAAAAATTACCATTGGCTGGAAAAGATCTCTGTATGTAGCAGTGCTGGAAACCCTTTGTGTGAAGATAACTTGCTAACGAAAGAACATTCTGCTTCTTCTTTGTTGTAAGGTGGAAGAAGCTGATGATTGGCTACGTTATGGCAATCCTTGGGAAAAAGCCCGCCCAGAGTACATGCTCCCTGTGCACTTCTATGGCCGAGTGGATCACACTCCGGATGGCATTAAATGGGTTGATACTCAGGTGAAGTATCATCAAGTTCTTTGGGGGAAGATCCAAATTTAGATGGAGGAGCACACATAGGGACTTGTATAATGCAGCATAGCTGAGCTAGTTGGAGTTGTCGATGTTGCACATCCACCCAGCTACTTTCTCTGAAATGTATTTCAGTAAACATAATAATCTAGTAAGCAATAAATAACAGTGTAACAAGAGATTCTCTAGCATTGTCAGCCTTTCTACAGGAGGCAGCAAAATGTTTAGGATATGCCTTTGTCCCCTTCCACTCCCCATCAGCTAGTCTCTTGAACATATTGCTTCTGGTCTGTAATTAAATTAACACCTTTTCCAAAAAGTCACAGTTAAGCCTGGAGTATGACTTACTGAACAACAACCCCTGGTGAAAACATGGTATTGTGGTACACAGGGGGCTGAGTTGCCCAGAGTCAATTCTGTTTAAGCTTTATTGGTAGTGGAAGGGGATTGTCTCCACACAACAGGACATCCAAAGCTAGACTTGAATAACTCTTTATTAAGTCCTCAAAATGAACATATGAAGCCTCCTTATACTGAATCAGACCCTTGGTCCATCAAAGTCAGTATTGTCTTCTCAGACTGGCAGCAGCTCTCCAGGGTCTCAAGCTGAGGTTTTTCACACCTTTTTTGCCTGGACCCTTTTTTGGAGATGCCAGGGATTGAACCTGGGACCTTCTGCTTCCCAAGCAGATGCTCTACCACTGAGCCACCGTCCCTCCCCCATTAAATAGATAAATACTTTCTGCAAGAGAGTGCATATGAAACATATGAAGCTGCCTTCTACTGAATCAGACCCCCCTGGGTCCATCAAAGTCAGTCTTGCTTACTCAGACTGGCAGTGCCCTTCCAGAGCCTCAAGCTGTGATTTTTCACACCTATTTGCCTGGACCCCTTTTAGTTGGAGATGCCGGGGATCGAACCTGGAACCTTCTGCTTACCAAGCAGATGCTCTACCACTGAGCCACCGTCCTTCCCAAACTGGGAGATCATGAACATATGAAGCTGCCTTATACTGAATCAGACCCTTGTTCCATCAAAGTCAGTATTGTCTTCTCAGACTGGCAGCGGCTCTCCAGGGTCTCAAGCTGAGGTTTTTCACACCTATTTGCCTGGACCCTTTTTTGGAGATGCCGGGGATTGAACCTGGGACCTTCTGCTTCCCAAGCAGATGCTCTACCACTGAGCCACCGTCCCTCCCCTAACAACCAACTAATCTTTTAACTCTTTCTTACAACCTGAGGGATTTGATAGCTTTAGTCCTTCCAGACAAATTGTTGCTGTTATTATCCTGATGCATGCACCCCATGTTGTTATAGCACTTTAAAGAAAAAAAATATGAATATCAAATAGGTGTCCTGGAGGATGAAGACAAAAATGCCTCCACACCCTGGCCTGAAATGGGTGTGTGTCCCCCCTCTTTTTAACATCCCATATGATGAAGAAAGATGATTTTTTTTTCTGGATTGCAAATCACTTCCTTCCAAAGAATGTTTGAATGTTAGATTTGAAGCAGTATGCAGCTAGTCAGCACTTGAGAAGAATTATCTAGGGCATGTTGGAAAGTTTTCAAAACAGCTTTCTCTAGTGTGATTTTAGCAACCTGTATCACATTCCACTTATGCCTCTGAAGTGCATTTTGAGATGCAGACAAAAAAATGGGTTGTCATGTTGGCCCATAGCAAAATTCAAAAACCATGTAATGCCTTTTATTTATCAGATTTATATCCTGCCCTCCCCCGACAGGCTCAGGGCGGCTAACAACAGTCTAAAAACATTAGCAATTTACAAACATATTAAAATTAGATATATAAAAACATTTCCGTATATATTAAAAATCCGAGATGGCAAGCTTCTGATTTCCATTATATTAATTCAGTGAGATTGTCAATGCTGAAGGTAATAGCCACTCCCCCTATCCATTTAAGGAGAGTTTGAAAAGTTCGGTCTTACAGGCCTTGTGGAACTGTGGCAGGTCCTGCAAGGCCCTGATGTTTTGGGAGAAGGCATTCCACAATGAGACAGCTGTGCATTCATATACTAACGACTGCAAGGATGCAATATGCAAAATACTGGAAGAATATGCTACATATCTTTTGAATCGAACTATGTATCATAACCCAATATATTTTTGCTTTCCTATATGACCATCACATGTGGTAGAACGACCCCTCCTTGCTACAGCATTTCCAACATATGTTTGACATACCTGGGTACATCCTAGCTATTGGGCATTAAGTGCCATCTATAAAACATTTTGTAAAGGTTTTCCTTAAATGCTATTCATTTTGTTATTTTCATATTTGTTGTCCACAGTAGTTCCCACTGATCTAACTGTATATTGTGCCTCAGGTTCTGTGCCCACTTAACCATACTTTCTTTAACGACCTCCTCCAATTTTTGTTGTAACAGGATGGCATAGATCTTCTTAATTAATTTCTCATCTGGGCCACAAATAGTTTTATCAAATATTAACATATCTTTCTCAAAGCCTTGAGTTTTATCTTTCCCATATCTCGATTGGATTTGAGCTCTCATCCACCAGTCTAAATTTATATTTTGGCTTCTTAATTCTTCATTTGTTTTCAGAGATGCATCATCTTTCAATAGATTCTTGGAATATAGTCTGTTTTATGAAAATTGGTATAGTTTGGAATAGAAATAGCATTCTAAGTAGGACATTAATTTTAATAGCTGCAATCCAACCCATCAATTAGAGTTGTAGTTTATCCCGATTATTCACATCTCTGTCAGTTTCTTTAAGAAGTTTTATATAGTTATCTTCCCATAAAGATATGGATTTATTTGACAATTGTATTCCCAAATACTTCACCTTCTTTGCAACTTGAAAGCCTGATTCCTGTTCTAATTCTTCTCTTTGAGGGTTTGTCATATTTTTCACTAACATTTTTGTTTTTTGATAGTTAACTCTCATTCCAGCCAAACCTCCTTTTTCCTTTAATTTTTCTTTTAAAAAACCAATTGATTCCAGTGGATTTTCTAAAATAAATATTAGGTCGTCTGCAAATGCTTGGAGCTTATATTCTTCTCCTCTTATAGTTGTTCCCTTTATTTCTTTATCATTTCTAATTGATATGTTGAGGGTTTCCAGTGATAGTATAAAGAGCTCTTTAAACTATCACTGGAAACTCTTTAACTTTGATTTTTTGAGGCCTACTGTTTAATTCCAAGTTAATTTACAAATTGGTGAATAAGCTACTGAAATACATCCTCTGCATGCTCTTTTTTATTGGTGCTGCCTCACCAATTTTGTCTATGCAGGTGTCTATTCCCTCACAGGCCTCCAAAGAATGGGTTGGTCACCCACCAGTGGGATCACATGGAACTTGTGGGAGGGGGAAGGCAGTATTGCCCGACTAGCAGCTGGAGACAATGAAGCTTCACTTCCAGGTCAGGGGTTGAGAGCCACCAGTACTAGAGAAGATCAGCATTCCATAGGTGATGGATTCATTAAATTTATTATTTATTAAAACACTTCTTTACTGCTTTTCTTTTCCTCCTGGCAAAGCCAAACAGGCTTCAGCAACCGCTCTTTTTCCTAATCTTTATCTGATGCATTTCTGCTTTTTCTAGGTAGTGCTTGCCATGCCTTACGACACTCCTGTTCCAGGATACAAGAACAATACAGTCAACACTATGAGGCTGTGGTCTGCCAAAGCTCCCAATGACTTCAACCTTGAAGAATGTAAGTGTGGTCTCCTTCTGGAATATGCTGTCTTGTTCTTTTATTTTTATTTTGGGGATATATCTGGGTTGCCTATTGCTAGAGGAAAATACAAACTCAGACTTCTTAATGTTCAGCAGGTTGGAAATTTGGCTGGGTGGAATAAAAGCCACAATGTCTGTCCTGTCAAAGCACTGCTTAATGTTCCAGCATGCACAGAAGCAGAAACTGGTGAATTGGCTTTGAGTTGTCTGCAGCAGATAGGACCCATCCACCATTTCTATCTTGAGGTTTTCTTCCATAAGAATGTGCTGACTACAGCACAGATGCATATAAGGCTCTTGTCCCTTGTATACAATGGGTCAGTGCAGTTTAGTTCTTCATCACCTATATGCTGGATGGCTGTGTTAGGAAGGTGCTGTGTTCATCATTTCTGCACTAGGCAATGTGTCCTTGAAACTGCCAATATCTGGTGACTTAAGATGAGGAGTCTTGTTCTAGGGCTCTTTATAGAATCACAGAGTTGGAAGGGACCTCCAAGGTCATCTAGTCCAACCCCCTGCAAAATGCAGGAAACTCACAAATACCTCCCCCTAAATTCACAGGATCTTCATTGCTATCAGATGGCCATCTAGCCTCTGTTTAAAAACCTCCAAGGAAGGAGAACCCACCACCTCCCGAGAAGCCTGTTCCACTGAGGAACTGCTCTAATGGTCTGGAAGTTCTTCCTAATGTTGAGCTGGAAACTCTTATGATTTAATTTTAACCCACTGGTTCTGGTCCTACCTTCTGGGGCCACAGAAAACAATTCTGCACCATCCTCTATATGACAACCTTTCAAGTACTTGAAGATGGTGATCATATATACTAAATAAAAATTTAGGTATTCCTTTTGTCATTTATGGAAGTCTTGGTCTATCATTTAGGCTTCTGAAATGTATTCAGCAAAGGTTGATTCCCCCCCCCCCCCAGCCCGCCAATAAAAACCTATCCAAAGCAACATTTTCTGTAGGAATGACATGGACAAGAGGAGCTGTTTATTTGGAAGAGTCTGCTAAATGAGAAAAAAGTCTTGTGGCATGTTTAAAGAAAAACTTAATGAATTTATTATGGCAAATTTTAGTATGAATTAGAGCTTACTTGATCAGCTATGAGCTCTGGCTAATGAAAATTTATGCCAGAATAAATCCATTAGTCTAAGTCTCTGCAGGAGTCTGTTGATTCGGCTGCAACAGACTTGCATAGCTATCTTGCAAAAATTAGACTCGTGCTTTACTGAGAGGATATTCTAGATAATACAGCAGATGAAATATATAATTACTGTACCGGCATTTTACATTTATGGAGTTGGCTTGGCTGTTCCATTGATATGTGTTCCTTTGCTTGATCTAGTTAATGTTGGTGATTATATCCAGGCAGTGTTGGACAGAAACTTGGCAGAAAACATCTCCAGAGTACTGTATCCAAACGATAATGTGAGTTAATGTTTTATGCCACTCATAGTCTCTTCTGCTAAGCATATGCAGCCTATTGCTGTTTCCTGCAGAAATGACTATTTAATTTATTATAATATAGATCCTATACATGTGTAGAGAGGTTTTCCTATTCTGCTGTGTTGATTAACTGAGAGGATATTCTAAAGAACACAGTAGAAATATATGTGTGTGTATATTGATTCATTATGTTAAAAAATTATACTTGTGAATACTATTTTATGGTTTTAAGCAAATATGTTGAACTAAGCCCTTCTGGTTAACTGAACTGATCTTATCTTGTTGGTCTGTTTTACTATTATAGATGGGCACTTGAAACATGTTTTGATTTATGGATAAATGGTCAAGTGCACACTGCATTGCACAAACACAGCTTCCTAGTAACTGGTTCCTTCTGTTTCACTTTTTTTTGCTTGTGTTATATTTTTATTTTTTCTTAATCTGTAATCTCTTTTCCTTGAACCTAAACTGATTATCTTGTTTTATTTATTTCAATGGGAGTAAGCATGGCTGACTTTACCTGAATTGGGGCCATTGGGTACAGTTCAGAAAAAAGTAAGCATGCTTAACACAAGTCCCATTGATTTCCTGGTGATTTCCTGAATAGGTTAAGCAAGTTTTGACTTTCTTTGATTCTGTTCTACTTGTCCGATGATGAATGAAGATTTGTTCTCTGACTTTGCAGAAATTTCAAAAAAGGATTACAATTGTATTCTTTCATTTCTGTGGATGAAATGTGCCTAATTATTTCAGATAAATGTGTATATCAAAGATGGGTTTGATGGAAAGAACCATTGGGATTTCACAAGCGCTTATGCCCAAAATTTCGTTTCTTCTGTCTGTTAATATCTTAATGCCACCATTCCTCCAAAGGGCTCAGGGCAGGGTACATGGTTCTTCTCATACATATCCTTATTGCAACCCTGTGAGGTAGGCTAGTGATGGGCATGAATTTCATGGCAGAGTATGGATTTGAACCCAGATCTGCCAGATCCTCATAATGCTCTAACTACTACACTACAATAGTTCTGTAATAGTGTATAGATTATAGGATGCTCTAAGCGCTCAATAAAGAAGAAGAGTCATAATAGTTTTGCAGTGCTTTGGGTACTGGCTTCATTGTGTTGGATGCTGCAGAGACTTTTACAGACTTCCACAGCAGTGACATTTCTTTCCATGTTTCTAAGTTCTTTGAAGGGAAAGAGCTGCGTTTGAAACAGGAGTACTTTGTGGTAGCGGCCACTCTCCAGGATATCATACGGCGATTCAAGTCTTCCAAATTTGGTTGTCGGGACCCCGTCAGAACCTGTTTTGAAACTTTCCCTGACAAGGTGAATACTAGGGCTGAACAAATGGTTACAGAGAATACCTCTGTTACCAATTTTCTGCATTTTTCAAAAATGAACTAGCATTTTGGAGTGGCAGTGGAGCTTCCAAGTAATTCTAGAAAGCAAAACTGTGACCATTATCCTTACTGTGATATTATTATTGTAATACCTAGAAATAATCATAATTACATTAGTCTTGATGCATCAGTATTGATGCACCTTTATAACGCACATTATTGTTAAATAATTACTTATACAACTAACTCAGCTTACAAAATGCTTTGCTGTTTTTTACTTGTTCACCACAAAAACCCCTACAAGTTTAATAATTATACCGATTCAATGAAATTGCTGAGCAGTCGAGTTAGAACGGATAAAAGGAGGTACTTCTTCACCCAAAGGGTGATTAACATGTGGAATTCACTGTCACAGGAGGTGGTGGTGGCTACAAGCATAGCCAGCTTCAAGAGGGGATTAGATAAAAATATGGAGCAGAGGTCCATCAGTGGCTATTAGCCACAGTGTGTGTGTGTGTATATATATAAATTTTTGGCCACTGTGTGATACAGAGTGTTGGACTGGATGGGCCTTTGGCCTGATCCAACATGGCTTCTCTTATGTTCTTATTATGTTCTTATGTTCTCCTTTCCTGCTGCAGCCCAAAATGCTGCTCCTGGGGGATGGGTCAGAGGTTTGCAGCAGGAGGGAGGAAATTGGGGGAGGGGATCTTTCCATTCATGGAAATCCTTTGCTGGTTTGAAGGCAGTTAGCATGGTTGTGCAGTTTATTTTGGATAAGAGTCTGTTCTTGTTCTTTTACAAAATTTGGAAAGTTTGGAGGGAGTGTTTTCATTTTTTCTGTACAAATCTGTGGGAAAGGGTTGGCATCCCTGGAGAAGTAGGAGGGGACTGTAAAGGAGTAGAAGATGGGGGATGAGTTGAGGCTGGATTTGAACTCATGGTATCCGGGGTCCAAAGATCCCACAACTTGTGTTGCCTTTATGTCATGGGAGTGTGGAGTTTCACACTAAGAGTGTATGTTTTGCAGGTTGCCATTCAGCTAAATGACACCCATCCTGCCCTTGCTATTCCTGAGCTCATGAGAATTCTCATTGATGTTGAAAAAATGGAGTGGGATAAGGTGAGAGAGAAAAAAGGAAATGGCATAATTACATGAGATTGTGAATTAGTTCTTAGACTGTCTCAAGATTATTGATGACAGCTCAGTACAGACCACCTAAAGGGAAAAGCACACATTTGGTGGAAGACCTATGTCTTTGGACATGAGTTACCACTAAATAGTTGTAAAGTTTTTTTTTTTTTGAGGGGGGGGGGTTCTTCTCGGTTTTAACATTGAGCAGTCCAACTGTAAAGGAGCCAACTAGTTGTATCCTTTCCTCCCCTGTGCTGTTTCCCCAACTTTATACAATCCTCCACCATGGCTGTTATTTTCCTCATTGGGGAAACTAAAGAGATTGCCTGTATATTATATGTATGCTTCCCCCAAATAGCAGCTCTTGGAGGGGATCATATGAAGCCAGATACTAGCACGCCTCTCTGTTGTAGGAGAACCCTGATCTGAACCACAGTCCTTGTAGAGAATATTCCTATTATTTGGGAAATCCATTTATGACCCTGATTATAGCAGAGGGTTTTTAAAAAAGGCTATTTAGGTTTGTACCTAGAGTCTGTTGTGCCTCTGCCATGTCACAAGTCAACAGCTGCTTATTTGTATCTGCTGGTACTCCTGAATCATGGTGTGGATGCACTGGACAAGCAGTAGATCAGGACTGCTTTATGTGCAAGTCCAATAAGGGAAATTATTGTGGACAAATCACTAGAAACATCAGATTCAGCCAGCTGTGATCTTTTAGGTGTAGTTTGGTGTAGTGGTTAAGTGTGTGGACTCTTTATCTGGGAAAACCAGGCTTGATTCCCCACTCCTCCACTTGCACATGCTGGCATGGCCTTGGGTCAGCCATAGCTCTTGCAGGAGTTGTCCTTGAAAGGGCAGCTGCTGTGATAGCCCTCTCAGCCCCAACCACCTCACAGGGTGTCTGTTGTGGGGGAGGAAGATAAAGGAGATTGTAAGCTGCTCTGAGTTTCTGATTCAGAGAGAAGGGCGGGGTATAAATCTGCAATTCTTCTTCTTTTTACTCATATTAATCCACACATGTTTTTGCCTTAGGCCTGGGAAATAACAAGAAGAACCTGTGCGTATACCAACCATACGGTGCTGCCTGAAGCCCTGGAACGCTGGCCTGTCTCTATGTTTGAAAAACTCCTGCCAAGGCACCTGGAGATTATTTATGCGATCAACCAAAAACATCTGGATGTAAGAAGTTTGGATTGGAGAAATTGGAGGAATTAAGAGAATTGATAAGGCTGGAAGCAAGCAGGGGTTTGAGAGTAGTTGAAACTATGCCTGAATATGCAGGAAGCAGGGCAAAGCCAACAACTTTATAGTTCCGTGTGGAATTCTATTGGTCCTTTGTGTCACCTGGTCCCTGTTGTTACTTTTCTGAACTGAAATAGGGGACAGCATATTGTGTAGCGTTCCAAGCTTTTTTATTGTTCTTGGATGCTTTATCATGATTTTTGTCCGAATTGGTTTATATTTGAACATACTTATTAGCTTTTTTGAGGACCCACCAAGTGGAAAGGTTAAATAATCTAAATAAATAAAGTTGGTAGTTGCTGCACCACCTTCTGACTATTTTCGGTGCTGGTGCTGTGGCATAGCAGAAAACAGGCCCATCACTTCATTCTCCAGTAAAATGCCATGTTGTCACAGAGATGAAGGCACCAGGGTCCTATTGCTAGAGTCCTCCAGGGGCCATACAAGAATGACCCAAACCAATTGGAGTGTAGAAGCTCCTGGTTAGTCTGGTGCCACTGGGAAGAGTCAAACATTCCATTTCAGGAATCACTTTCATCTTCATTTGGATAGTCCCTTGACTTTGCTGGGAACAAGTGCTATCACTGTTTGCTTGGATATATTATGTGGTTAGCTTGGACTGCTTGCATATTTACCAGGATGAATTATTTCCGTGGGTTAAAACCTTAATGCATTTTGGGGAAACTGAGATTTGCATTTTTACTACATGAGAAGAGCTTATTATTCCTTTTAAAAAGCTGTTACAGATTTGTCGGTGAATATCTGTGCTACAGATTTATTATCGTTTAACAATAATTCAAGCACCCTTGGGAACTATTGCTTTATGATGAAGAGCTACAGATCTCTAAAGAATCCTTGGCGCCATCATTAGGATTGCTTACCAACTCTGGCTTGGGAAGTTCCTGGAGATTTGAAGGTGTTGCTTTGGGAAGGTGGAGCAGGGTATGATGTCATACAATTCACCTTCCAAACTGCCATTTCCTTCTGGGGAAATGATCTCTGTAGCCTGGAGATCAGGTGCACTCTGGGAAAAGTTAGCGATCCTCTATCTTTTGCCAAAGTATACATCCTAGGATTGTTTGGAGTAAGCAATGACAATTAAATGAGTATAACACCATTTTACATTTATAATATAAATTGTGCTAAAACCAATTTGTGCTTGTGACATAGATATACCCACCAAACTATCATAATCACAGTGGTGCCAGTTTCTAGTACCCTTCTCTATATCCACAGGGTAAGTCCAAACTTGGAGTTAGGAGTTTTATGTATGGGGCTCCCAAAGGGTTCCCTCCCCTTTAAATAGCTGGTGTGTAGGATTGTGATTTGAACTGGGACCATGGCACAGGAGAAGGGGATTAATCCTCTCCTCCTGCCGTTTCCTTTACCAAAATGCCCCTGTGTGAGCTGCACAAACATGTAGATCTTTATACAGTTTCTGGCACTAACCTGTATCCCCCCCTGCTGCCCAGGGCCTCTCTCTGGGGTGTTTTCTGTTCAGAAAAATGCTAAGTGAGAAGGCTCACCAGTACCATACATTCTTGTTCTCAACTGTGACCTGACAGACCAGCTATTTAAACGAATAAAACTGCAGGAAGTTCCATATGTGGAACTCCTGGTGCCTTGTATGGGGTGGTCCTTGTTTAAAAGGTGTAGGAAATGGCAAAATGAATGCACATCCTCAAAGCAACTGCTTTTCTTTTTCACATTCTTCTGTATCCTAGGGTCCAATATAATATAATTAAGCCCTGGTTGTCAATATTCTTCTTTGCACCCCGACAGCATGTGGCAGCCCTTTACCCAGGAGATATTGACCGTCTCCGAAGGATGTCTGTGATTGAGGAGGGCGACTGCAAGAGGATCAACATGGCTCATCTCTGTGTTATCGGTGCTCATGCAGTCAACGGTGTGGCCAGGATCCACTCAGAAATTGTAAAGAATTCTGTGTGAGTCCTGCTTGTTTTTCCTTTGCTTGTTTATGAGCTTGGGGCTGTATAAGCAGAAAACAGACCGGGACTGTAGTATCTTTCCAGGGATCTGGGAAGAAAGCTTGTTTCTCTCTTTCTCATGCATCGTTATGAAATCTGTTTCATTTTGCGTGTTTGCATCTTCCTCTCTGGGACTAGAAAATATAAACATGGTTTGGAAACTAGAAGACAAAGAAATATGAATGTTAGCCACTAAAAAACAACAAATGATCTCTTGAGTGAACTTGTAATCTTGGGGGTAATGGGAAAACTTTTTAACATAGTTTTGATAACACTGGCAACATACTATGGTTACAGCACCATGTTGCATATCATTGGTAAAACAAAGGACCAAAGTGTGGAATCAACAGGATCAAAAAAGCTGTACCACTTCAGGAACTGTACCACTGCAGTGGAGAGGTTCATGTTTGACTCATCCCCATGGCAAAAGCTTCACATGTATAGAAAACTACCATGTCAAGGATATGATATTAGTCTGTCTGTCTGATGTGATGTTTAACTATGTGCAAGGAAGTTTAGTATGTATTTGTACAGAGAACACAGGCCCGTGCGAGAGATGATGTAGTAAAGAAAAAGTTTCTCCATTTGATTCTGCTAGCCTTAAAAGTTACATGACTTGATTTTTTTCTGAAATGCCTTGTTAACTCATGTCTTCTAGTTTCAAGGATTTCTATGAGTTGGAGCCAGAGAAGTTTCAGAACAAGACTAATGGCATTACTCCTAGGCGTTGGCTTCTGCTGTGCAACCCAGGACTCTCTGATGTCATTGTGGAGGTGAGTCACAAGAGGCTTCAGCCAAGAGGAAAAGCCACTGACAGCAGTCCTTCTTTTTTGTATGAGAGGAGAGAACTGGGGACACAGCACTTGGGGAGAGAACTGGGGACACAGTTTGCAAGGCCTGAGCAAGGCTGCTAACAATAGGACATTTGGGAGGGCATTAATTCTTAGGGTCACCATAAGTGAGTTGATGACACTTAACATGCACACAAACACAGGTTGCTGAATTTGTATCAGATGGTTGTTGGGACCATGAAGTTAACAATGAAAGGATTGTTGCTTGGCTGCTCTTCTCGGCCTATGATGAAATTTCCAACATGGAAGTTGTTTCCCAGTATAGCCTTGTGTAAAAGTTTGCCTGCAGAAGGCCTCCACTTGACCCTAGGGTTGGGGTTGGTGCTGGTGATGTTCCCGCTTCTTTTTGCTGGAACACCAGCAGTCCCCCATGCATGATAACTGGGTTTAAATGAAACTGTGCAGTGACAGCAGCTGTATTGTTTGCAACTGGGTTCATGCTGGCTCAGTTCAGAGGCCGGCTCTGGATTAGCCAGCTAGCCAACTTGTACATTATTAGCACACTGTTTACAGACCAGCATCTTTTCTCTCTGTACTATGGCCCTGTCATTGTGTCTCAAGGTCATGGTGTTTTGTCTCCAATTCTCCCTTTTCTGGCAAATGTTGTCCCTGATTGTAGAAGGCAGGGGTTGAGATCCACAACAGTGAAAGCATATACATTAAATGAACTGGATTGTTAATTGTGAATTTCTTTCCCTTGATATTACAGAGAATTGGAGAAGATTTCATAACTGATTTGAGTCTGTTGAAGAAGCTGTTGGATTTTGTTGATGATGAGGCCTTTATCAGGGATGTAGCCAAAGTTAAACAGGTAATAAGAGCAAAGTTGGCTGCAAGTCAGTGGGAGTATTGGCTCAAATTCTTAAGAAAAAGGATGCAGTGATATTGACTTTGTTGGTGCATGACTTATGGGCAGTAGTAGCATATCTGGGTCTTTCAGACAAGTTGTAGAAAAACATGCAACTTCAAAAATGGACGCCTTTGACAGGGGCTATAGTGTGTACACCAGAAATATTTGTTAGCTTCCTGGAATCATTGCTACTATTAAGGAAGATTTTGCAAAATGTAATGGTATTGGGTTATATCCAGATTAATTTGGCAACTTCTACTGATTCCCCTTCCCCCTGCAAACCCCGCTCATGTCATTCCTTGGTGTCCCCTGTGCACGAGGAACAGCATTTTAGTCTGATTAGCAAGCTACAGTGAGAAGGGGGAGGCAGGCAAACCCCAGTCTGCCATTAGAAAATTAATCCACTGTGTCTAAAACTCCAAAATTCAGAAGGCTAAAAGAAAAAGTCATAGATTTACCTTTTAGGTTTCTGATTTCTAAATTACTGTGAAAGGAAGTCTGATCTAAACATTTGAGATTTATGGCACTAGGACAGACAAATTAGATGTCTCAGCTTAGCCTTTCTTGGTTGACAGCACTGAAAGTGAAATCACTTAGTTGCTCAAAGAACTGAGCAAAATCCAACAAGCTGAAGTTCTCCGCTTACTTGGAACAGTGTTTGCATGAGTGTTTTGATTTTTTTTTTTAAGTTTAAAGCTCACTAAAAGTATGAGCATGATTGATGCACAGAACAGCAACATCTCATTACTGCTAATCTCATGTCAGAAGTTTGGTAGATTATGATGATTAAAGTCAGCCTCTGTACAATTGTCTGTTCTTTTAATTGTACATGATATGGAAATAAATGGTATTCTTTCATGTGAACATACATTCCAAATGTAAAGTTCCAGTGCTGGACAAATCATCTCATTTTTGTATTGTTAAAAATATTTTTCTTATCTATTTTATGACACTGTACTTTCCAATCCTAAACATTTTTTTTTTTTTTAAAGGTTCCCTCACTGTGTCTGCAAATTACTGTGGAGTCTCATTAGTCATTATAACATAATTTTAGTTATTTTATTTTATTTTATTGCATTACATTTATATCCCACCCTCCCCTAACAGGCTCAGGGCGGCTAACAACAGCTAAAATAACAAAGTGTTAAAATCGAAGTACAATAAAATCATTAAAACATTTCAACAGTTCATACAATTTAAAAAATGTAGTACGGTTCCAGGTTTACTTGCCAGGATCCAGGTTTTAATTCTTATTGAGCGCCACATGTAATGATACTATAAAATGTTATTTGGCACTCTGGATTTGTACTGGGATGGTTCAGGTGTCAGTGCTATGGGCTGGTCCAATAGTGGTCGCCTCCCCGTTATTTGTTAAATGCTGGTTTAAACAATTCTGTCTTACATGCCCTGAGGAATTGTGGCAATGATAACATTGATGTTTTCTAAAATTCTGATTTAGGCCATTTCACACATAACAAGGTAGCAAATCCAGGATTGCCACTGAGTATATGCTTCAGAGTTGCAGCTGATCCTGCCTTTCTGATGACTGCATTTATATGATTCATATGTTTCCACATACATGTTCCTCTCTTTCCATTGTTGTACTTTTTGTATATAGAAAGTATATTTGTTGAAAAGCATATGTGGAGTGGCCCATAGTGAAGGCAGGCATCTTTGTGCTGTTGTTAAAACTGAGCCAAAGCTAGGTGAGAACACTGTTCTTGAATATCATTATCATTCCTGTGTGTGCCTTGTATTTTGTGAGTATCTTAGCTAGACACACCTTTCTGTACATCCTAGCTCAGGGGTGTCAAACATGCAGCCCAGGGACTGAATCAGGCCCCCGGAAGGCTCCTATCAGGCCCCCAAGCAACTGGCTGTCATCTGTTTCCTTCTTCCTCTCTCTTGCTTCTTTCTGCATCACAGCTTGCTTTACCACACTTGTTCAATTGCACAGGAGTTACAGAGCGAAGCCTCTAGTTTCTCCATTGGCTGAGGCTCCTCCCTTGGGGGGGGGAAGCCTGCTTTGCCAGGCTCTTTCAATCTCACAGCAGAGCTACCGAGCCAAGTCTCTCTTCCTTCTATTATCTGAGGCTCCTCCCCTTCCTGGTTCCCTGGAGAAGGACGGAAAGTGCCAGAGCTTTCTTTGCCCAGTTCCCTGGATCCCATGGGAGAAATACAAAGAAAGCACCTTTAAAACCAACAAGTGCTAATGTTTTAAGCATGTTTTATGTTTTTAAAAAAATCTTTAATTGTGTTTGTGTCCTTTATAAAGTTTATATCTCTGCTACCTAATCTTAAATAGGTACACATGGCCCAGCTCAACATGGCCTGGCCCAACACGTCTCATTTATGTCGGTTTCAACCCTCATAACGAATGAGTTTTGACACCCCTGTCCTATACCGGGCTGTGTTTCTGGATTTTTACCTGTGTCCCAGCCTGTAACATCAGTCTCTGATTCCCTTTTGCCAGGAGAACAAGCTGAAGTTCTCTGCTTATTTGGAAGAACAGTACAAGGTGAAGATCAACCCTTCCTCTTTGTTTGACGTACATGTCAAGAGGATTCATGAGTACAAGAGGCAGCTCCTCAATTGCCTACATATCATCACTCTCTATAACCGTGAGTAACCCTCAAAGCAGCAACTTCCAGGACAAAGTAGATATAATTATAAACATGTGACTGCTGCTAAAAGCAGCTGTCATGTGTCTGATTTCCCTTTCTCTCTGTAACGTTTAGTAGAACTTAAATTTGTGTCACGATGGCATGATGTTCTGTGTTCCCATGTCCCCACCATCAGCAACCAATGATGTTGAGCAGGGAAGCAGGGAATCCCAGAACTTTGTGGCATGAGGTAAGTTCTACAAGAAGCTACAAAGGAGGAAGATGGCACTAGATGCACAGTTGCTGTTTTTGACGGCCCTGTCAAATGACTGTTTTAATTGAGCAACATGGTTTTAAGGCCTTGTCTTGCAAGCGCCCTGTGTGAAATGCTGAGCATGTATGCAGAGTTAAAATGGTGCTGATATCAAGTCATACCCTTGGCCTCTGGGAAGAAACAAACAAACAGAAAAGCATTCAACTGAAAATACAAAAAATAGCTGTTGATCAAATGTTTGTGCACCACCAGATGGGACGCACAGATCCTCTTAATAGGTGGAGAGAAGAAGGAAAACATGGTAACCCTTGTTTGAATGATACTGAAGATTAATTTTACTTGGTGCCCAAGTTGTCCCGTTTGGTGTCTCTGCAAAGGTTTGTTTGGAATAGTTATGATTGCTCTCAAAGCAATGGACATAAATGTATGGTACCAATGCAGAACAGCAGTTTTACCAAGGAACACAATTAGGGAGATTTCAGAAATTAGGAATAGCATACTGAACCTTCACATCTACAGAATTTCAGGATCTGAGTTGGGGGAGGGGGAAAAAGCTGTTTCCCAATTTCTGATAAGTGGCTCACAGATCTCCTCCCAGAACTTACCATGACATAAAATAACTTCGAGCAGGTATGTCTAGTTGGAGGCTCTGTAGTCAGATCTCTTTGCAGAGATAATAGAGATTGCTTTGCAAGATTTCCTGTAAAAGAAGTCTTGCTCAAAGAACGAAGCAAAATCCAACCAGTCTCCTTTAACAGTGCACTAATTGCAATATTTCAAAATTCAAGCACAAACTCTGAGCACGGATGTGCATTTCTCCTTTTTATAGAGCAACTGCATGCTGCAAATACTGCTTATTCACTGGGGCTACCTCCTTTAAACTGATTATCCATAGGAAAGGTCAAACATGTACAGCAGCTACTCTACAAGAGGCAGGAGAAATGCTGACAAATCTGAACATCTTACTTGTGCATGCAGATGAAGAGGACATCCAACTTGGGAGACTTTGATAGAAATCTAAAATAATAAATAATAGATTCCACAATCAGTCTGAAAAACCTAGCAAGAGACCAAAACTGAAATTTATAAATCAGACTTGAATCTTTGTATTACAAGTTACCCTGGACCATCCACACCACCTTCCTCCAATACTGGTCACAAGAAGTTACTATATATAGTTTCAGTTGAAAAAAACAAACAATTTTATCTTCCTTGCACATAAAACTATGCAAAGCCATGGAGTCAGATAAGAGCTTTTTCTGCTAGTGAATATCTTGCAGTGCTGATTGCTTAGCTCTTAAAATTAATAGTTAAACTGCAGTGTTAAACTTTGTTACAAGTAATGATGTCCCTGTGATAAAGTGGCAATAAAACCTTCTGTTCCACCTCCTCAGGTGCCTGCCTTGAGCTCTGGTTCAGGCCTGTGAGGCAGCTCAGATCTTTTCTGGCTGAGCTTTGTGTTCTTGTTTTTTGTTCATTAACACAAGCAGTTTATAGCTTTCCCACTTAGGAATAGAGATAATTTGCATAAAGATTTTGCAGTTCTTATAGGACTCTAATTTGGTACCTGCTATCAGCTGCTAGGACATTGTATGCGCAGCTTTGGAAGCAAGAAAAAATACCGGATAAATGGGATTGGACTATGAAAGTTCTATCGTGGAGTGAAATGGATAAATTAACTAGAACATTAAGAGACTATGATTTGGAGATATTTAAAAAAGAGTGGAGGAAGTTTAAAGAATACATAGAGAAAGAGTCGAATGTAAGAAGACATTGGACAATTTTTTTGTAATAATGGGGGGGGGGGAAACGAAGAAGCAAGAAGGGGGGGGAAATATATATATAACGAATTTTGATTAGTCAGATGTATCTTTAGTATTGAATTAGAATCTATAACCTCGGGGAAGTCTATATTGGAGGGAGGGGGGATTGAAAAGTCATATGGGTTAGTATTGAAGCAACGAAGGGAAATTAAGTTCTGTAACCATATGCTATCAATAAATTGGTAAAACACAAAGATTTTGCAGTTCTTCTTCTTGGGGATAAATGGCTCATATGTAGGATTTGCTAACTTATTGGTCAGGATTTATAAGCACTTCACGAAGAGCGGGATCCATGCCATTCCAGCTTTTGAGGTAGTGGTGTGGTCCACACCAGGAGGTTTGCAAGGACACAGAAGTGCATTTCGGAGTCTGACCAGAATCTTACACAGTTGAGAGAGAGAGAGGCTGACAACTTTTTCTTCATCGAGAATCTAAAACAGAAACTTGCCCTAATCTGACAGGCTAGAGGATAAACCAGAGTTGCTGAAATTACCCCATGTATCTGTGATATTCTTAGACTTGCAATGTTAACCCAAATTGTTAAAAAAAAATCTCACCCTTGAAGAAGTAGTGACACTTGAAGAGCGTGCAGCTTTGCAGTTTCTGAAACAGTTTGTTCTCTGTGGAAAAAGCACGTTGTCAGGTGTTCTTTGAAGTAACTGCATTGTCAACTTCATCCTTACAAGTGATTTACTCTTTTCAGGTATTAGAAAAGACCCCAAAAAGTCCTATGTGCCAAGAACTGTTATGATTGGAGGAAAGGTAAGGTTTGTACTACTGCTGCTCGGCAGTTAGGGCACTGTTTCCTCAATTTCATATAGCTGATGCCCATGCTATTCCCCAGTTAAATAAAGTTAGATTTAACTACCCTCAGAGGAGACCACTCTGTGTTCCTGCATGAGTCACTGATCTGAACATGCCTCCTAAGTGGGGCTGGGTATCATCTGGGCATGCCTGAGAGTTGACTGAGGGAGAGTGATTCTATTGCATTTCTACACCAGGAGCAATGCAATGATCCAGTCATACCTCATGCAGAAACCCAGCAGAGGCTGATGGGCAGGAACCAGTGCCAAAACAGTAAATTAAACAGAGACATGGCGGATACCCTCTTCTGTAGAGCTCACAGGAGTTTTTAATAATTTATTACAAGGCATAGTATTGTATCTTGGCACACAGTTTGAGAATTACTGAATTAAAATGATCTCTGGTATTGCTAAGTATCTTTCTTCTGGACAGAGGCTCTGTTATTAACTGATGCAGAGAACACTCCTCATTGAGTTGCTTGCTTTATTATGAATCTTTTCATCAGTACTTTTTAAATTGACATGTATTTTTTCGTATTCAGGCTGCTCCTGGCTACCACATGGCAAAAATGATTATTAAACTGATCACATCCATTGGGGACGTTATCAATAATGATCCTTACATAGGAGACAGACTGAAAGTCATCTTCTTGGAGAACTACAGAGTGTCCCTTGCTGAGAAAGGTAAGATGGCCCTAAGTCTAATTTCAGGAGCTTCTATGGAAGAATGAAAGTAGGCTTCTTATGTAATGTCTGCTTTTTTCCTTGTGTGGGAAACCCTAAAAAGCCTCACAAAGCCCATGTGGGCACACAAAGGGCAGTGGGAAGCCAGACATAAGTAATGCTATGTTCTGATCCTGCTGAAAAGTCCACTGCTGTGATGCTTGTATGTCCCTGGATCATACATTGAGAGAACACACTGAACCAGAGGATCTGATCACATAGCAATAAATGGACCACTACAGGCCTCAAGGTACTGACCAGTTTGCCCCAGTGCCTGTTGAGAAGCAGCAGCCCACAGCAGGCTTTGTCTGCTCTTTATACATTTGGAAGATATTCAGTACTACCTTTTTCTCTGTCATGTTGTTAGTCCATGTAACAAGGCTGGCCCAAGACATGTTGGAGGATGAGGTAGGAAAATCTAAATGTTCCAATAAACACAGTAGCAATACAAAGGACATAATCCAGCAGGAAGTTGACTTGCACAGACCATGTTCAAATGAACGTTAGTTATTTTCCACAGCAGTTAGTTATTTTTCTCAGTGGGGCTTGTGCTGAGCAGGCAACATCATGGCAGGTTCTGCTCACTATGGCTCTGTTGCTCTAATTCTTCCCCAAATACACCTGAGGAAATTGCTGCCTCTTGCTTCAACCTGGGACTGCCTCTACCTTATAGCCCAGCACAGGGCCTCATTGGTAATAGGGGCAAAGGTGTTTCTCAGCCCTGCCAGTGGAGATGTTTGAGACTTGAATATGGTTCTACACTGTGGGTCAACAACTAATGTTACCAGCAAATCAGTGTTGGTGAGGGAGCTTAGTCCCACAAGGCCTGCGTATGTAAGTCTAGCTGTATTTTCCCATTCCCTCATCCTCCATGTAACAGCTGTAGGAGGTAAGAGACAATGAAAAATGGGCTATATCCCATGAGTATATGAGAATGTCATGACAAAAAGAGCTCTTATGTGATCAGCCCAAAAGTACTTGAATTCAAGGGTCTCATATACAATACACAATCTGTTGACTAGCTGAACAGTTTGTTGGCTGTTTCTAGTGGTCTGTGTGACAGGACAGAGGGGCTCTACCATGTAACATATCTGATATTTATTAATTGAGAACATTTTAGCTTGCTTTTTTCCCCAAACCTGAACTCAAGGCTGGTTACAAGGAAGATAAAAATCCATTTAAAAACACCAAAAATATTTAATTAGAAAATAATGTGGCATTGTCAAAAGTCCTCATGAAAACTTCTGCCTAGCAGAAGCTAGGGAATCTCCACATAGTGAGAACCCTTTGACTTTGCTAGAGGCAGAGGTTTTGGAATGTTGCTTGTATTCTATCAAGACCCTATAAAATATTTACTGTTCTTTTTTTCACTCCATTGCAGTGATTCCAGCTGCAGACCTGTCTGAACAGATCTCTACAGCTGGGACTGAGGCTTCAGGAACAGGAAATATGAAATTCATGCTGAATGGAGCCCTCACAATTGGGACCATGGATGGTGCCAATGTGGAGATGGCAGAGGAAGCTGGAGAAAATAACCTCTTCATTTTTGGCATGCGGGTGGAGGATGTGGAAGCAATGGATAAGAAAGGGTTTGTATGAAGAGCAATGTGAGAAAGGCTTAGTAGAAATGGGGACTTGTGTACAAATCATTATTTCTGTGGAGTAGTAATTTTGGCTAGTTGATGACTGTGTGTTGAGTTCTGTGTCCCATAATTTTTTTCAAACTGCTTTGACTCTCTCCCCCTTCCTCTCCCTGTTGTATACTCACAACAACATGAGATAGTTTAGGCTGAGCAATAGAACCTGGTTCTCTTCAGCCCCAGTGTGACAGTAACCACTATGCTATATTGCCCTTCGCTTTAGTGGTTGTAGTCATGTTGCTGTTTCAGTGGCTTGAAACCCCTACAAATAAAATGAAAAAGGGTGGGGTTAACTTTGGGAAAGGGCAGGGACAATAGACCTTATTTATGTCTTATAAATTTTGTAACCTCTTTCTCCATTTTTACAATTTTTCTTTCAACAGCATAAGCTTTCTCTGCCCAGAATCTGAGAAAAGATTCCTCAGGAGTGTATGTGTAAATATATAAACACACACACACAAGGCATAAACCAGGGATGTCAAACATGAGGCTTCTCCTACTCCTGGTCCCCTGGGGATGGCAGGAAAGAGCCAGAGCTTCCTTTGGCCAGTCCCCTGGATCCCATTGGAGAAACACAAAGAAAGCACCTTTAATACCAACGTGCTAATGTTTTAAGCATGTTTTAAGTTTTTTTTTTTTAAATTTTATTGTGTTTGTCTATGTCCTTTATAAAATTTATATCTCTGCTACCTAATCTTAAATAGGTATACACATGTCCTGGCCCAGCTCCTAAATTATACTACACAGAGCACACAACATCAGTTTGCATTTTTCTGCTGCTTTTTATGTATATATTCTGCTGAAGTCTCTAAGTCTGATATTGACAAGTCCTTTACTAAGTCTTGTTCCATGCTCTTTTGCTTTCTTTTGGGTCACTTTTAAAGCTTTCCTTGGAGCCATTAGTCCACAATTTAGGCAATCTTTTTTTTTTTTTAAGCAGTGCACCCCGCAGCAATTTGTGTTCCTTCAAGAGATGCAGGGGTGATTCAAAATGAGCCCCCCCTTTTTTTCTCTCCTTCAGGTACAATGCTAAGGAATACTATGATAGGGTCCCAGAGCTCAGACAAGCTATTGATCAAATTAATAACGGCTTCTTCTCGCCAAATGATCCAGGTTGCTTCCGAGATGTTGTCAACATGCTGAAGTACCATGACAGGTGAGAGCCCGCAATCTAGTGCCTTTGCACCACCAGCATTTTCTTTAACAAAAGCTACTTCTGGGTAATGACAAACATCTTGAGCTACTTACCAAAATATTTGATAAATATTCAGAAACAGAACAGAGTAGGAGGAGCACTAGAAATGGATGTATCAATGGAGCAGTGCAGAGTTAAAGATCCTATGAAATAAAAAGCTTTGTGGGGAAAAACCTAGAGCAGATCTTCTTGCAGTCTTTGCCTAAGTCATGTGAGGGATGCATGAGATTCTCTGCAGCAGCCCTGGCGAACTATTAGTATTTTTTGAGCTGCCCATGGAAGACACCTGCCACATATACACTACTGGTGGGCCATGCCACAAGTTCATAGAGGACAGGCCAATGGTATGCCTTTGGTTATTCTTTTACAGCCTGTCTGCACTGCATTTGCCTTCTTCAGCATGCCATATGTACACCCATTTTTGCTGTGGTGATTATCATAAAGAATGGATTGCAACAACATGCATCTCTAAACACTGTTAAAAGATAAAATGTGCTGGATATGTATCAGCATATCCTGGTGTATGTCAATTGTGTGCTTCTAGATGTATGCCTTCTCTTCATGCTCTGATGCATGTCTCCTGCTGGAGTTTTGTTTTGGTGTTTTGCCATCAAGTCTAGCCAAGGCTGACCCTGCTTAGCTTCCAAGATCTGACAAGACCAGGTTAGACTGGGCTATCCAGCTCAGAGCCCTGCTGGAGTAAGTTCTGCAAATACGCCTGCTTCAAAACATGTAACTTGGTCTTCAGGTGGAACATGGAAGTCAAATTCTGTCTTTGAGATTTTTAGTTTTAAATCCAAATGTGTGGTTATAATTAGTCAGCGGTGATGAAAATGCTTCTGTATATGTTGAAGAAGAAGAAGATATTGGATTTATATCCCGCCTTCCACTCCAAAGAGTCTCAGAGCAGCTCACAATCTCCTTTACCTTCCTCCCC
Organism: Heteronotia binoei; assembly: GCF_032191835.1. Lineage (NCBI taxonomy): Eukaryota > Metazoa > Chordata > Lepidosauria > Squamata > Gekkonidae > Heteronotia > Heteronotia binoei. The sequence goes on along the minus strand of NC_083223.1, from coordinate 226,066,004 downwards.
CACAACAGACACCCTGTGAGGTGGGTGGGGCTGGAGAGGGCTCTCACAGCAGCTGCCCTTTCAAGGACAACTCCTGCAAGAGCTATGGCCGACCCAAGGCCATTCCAGCAGGTGCAAGTGGAGGAGTGTTCTCTTGGAGATACACTGACATAGTGTCCCCACTGCTGCTGTGCTGTGGCCAGCTGCTGGCACAACAATACTGCAGATCCCTGCCAGAACACTGCTAGTGCAGCCCTGTGCACTAGTGGGGAAAGGGCAGCACCCAGGGGCATAACCAGAGTCAGCTCTCTTAACTGCCCCAGCCTGGGAATTTCCCCCAGTTACACCATCAAAACCCACAGTATAGACCATAGCACAAGAAAGAAGATATTGGATTTTGTATCCCGCCCTCCACTCCAAATCTCAGAGCGGCTCACAATCTCCTTTATCTCCCTCCCCCACAACAGACACCCTGTGAAGTAGGTGGGGCTGGAGAGGGCTCTCACAGCAGCTGCCCTTTCAAGGACAACCTCTGCCAGAGCTATGGCTGACCCAAGGCCATTCCAGCAGGTGCAAGTGGAGGAGTGGGGAATCAAACCCGGTTCTCCCAGATAAGAGTTCACACACTTAACCACCACACCAAACTGGTTGAGGGCATTAAAAAACAAACAAACAAGGCTGAGGCTGAGTCAGTACAAAAGACTTCCAAGACTATCAACCACATTAAAAACATAGAATTATATTTTAAAAAATGGCCATTTCCAGTCAGTCAACCAAAAGCCCTCCTGAACAGGAACCAAGTTCCTAAAGCTTCTTGAAGTCAAGCTAATTTGGGAAGAGAATTCCACAGAGCTGCTGCCACAGAAAAGGCTCTGTTCTGTATCACCATAAGCTTTATTCCTAAAGGTAGTGGTACCCAGAATAGAGCTAGTACTAGATCTTATAGGGAAACATTCAAGGCAGATGAGAGACACTGAAGCTTGTATTGATTAAAGAACATCTCCTGCTTGTTATTTACCCTTTGTGCTTCTAAGTGCATCAAGCTCAGAAGAACTAGCCTTCAGCCCACTTTCTTTTGTCACTTATCTTTGTTTCAGGTTTAAGGTGTTTGCTGATTATGAAGCCTATATCAAATGTCAAGGGCAAGTGGACCAGTTGTTCATGGTAAGAGTTGATTTTGTCACCCTGGGACTTATTTGCTGATAAGCAAAGGGGCTTCTTTAAACAGATGGAAGACTCCTAAGCTTCTGGTTCTGTAGCACACTAGTGTGGAAAGGACTCAGTGTTTGGGTATTTAAAAGCAGCTCTGTCTGTAAAGAAGAGTGGCTGCTGTGTTCTTATCTGTAGCCATCACTTCCTTCCTTTAAATGGCTATTGATGTCGCAGCAGATTAGATGCGCTGTTTTTTCTGCCTCCAGCTCTTGAGAGCAAAACCTACTATGGGCATCATCTAAGGTTTGTACAAGTATGTGAAGAAAACACTAGCTAGCAAGCCAACTCACAAAAACATTAAGCCAGATACCTTAGACTTAAGCAAATGTAGCTCCACACAGTCCAGTTCAATGACTCTGAATGTTTAAAGTAAATTTCACCACTGCAAAAATTTTGGACATTTAAAGAAGAAATGGTTGGGTTTATAGCTTGATTTCTCCCTTGCAGTACAGTAAGAAACATGATATCGTGAGGGAAAGGGAATGTATATTGCAGGGGTCACCAGAGGTGAGGGGCTTTATAGTGCAATGATGTCACAGTTGTGGTAGAAGTTGAGCAGTGCATCTCTCTGCACGCAATACCACCTCCCCTGCCCTTAACTCCTGGTCAGTAAAGGGCAGGCCACTGACCATTGAGGGATGAATGGAGGTCATACTTCCACTGCCTTCAGTCTTCACTTTTCTCCTTGACAATGAATGGCAGCCATTCACCTTTATGAGGGAAGTGCAACAGGTGTCGGGGGCCAAATGTTATGAAGTTCCATGTCTGTGTCAAACTTTGTTACCCATCAAGTGTGTCCCAGGTGGCAGCCCCCTTTTTCCCTCTCTCTAGAGTTCAGTGGGAGCCATATGCATAACTCTAGACCAGTCTCCAGTTCTTGACTTGTGTCATGCTAGAGTGTAGGGGAACCACAACATGTGTCTATTATGATAACTCTGCTACTGAAGTCCCAAAACATCAGAATTTCTTAACAAATTGCATGTTTTCTTCCTAGAATCCCAGAGAGTGGACTAAAAAGGTGATAAAGAACATTGCATGCTCTGGCAAGTTTTCCAGCGACAGGACAATCACGGAGTATGCCAGAGAAATCTGGGGAGTGGAGCCTTCTGCTGTGAAGATCCCCTCTCCTAACATTCCCAGGGAGTAATCGGCTGCAGAGGTGCACATGAAACACCCTGGTCAGCTTGCCCCTGAGGCACTCCTGCTTCCCAACAAATTTTCCACAGATGAATTCAACGTGCATTTTACCACCCGTCAGTAGTCTCATATTTATAAAAGACATGGTGGTTACTTGAAATGGAGATGACTGGTGCTGTGGCTGAGAATGGTAATCATGATAGCAGAATAAATGGGGTGTGTGTGTGAAATTGATCAAAGTCCAGCTGACGATTGGGATGGATGGAAGCAAGATCTAAAGCAGTGAGCTCAAGAAAGGCAAATCAGATGGAGTCATTCTCTCTGTTAATGCTCATATTTAACCAATGCAGTTTATTTGCATGTACTGTGTGTCAAGATGGTACCTGAATTTTCAGACTCTTATGTTCGTAGCAAGTCATCCTGCTTAGTAACTAAATGGGATCCTAGGTCTATTTGGAAAGTTGGCTTGTGAGCAAGAACCTGGCTCTGGTGGGTTGAATGAATCATTTTCTCTGAATAAACAGGTGCTGCCCTTTAGAGAGAGGCGAAACAAGGGCTAGTTGGAGCCCTTCTATGGCCCTGAGAAGTGTGTTTTGCCAGTTCCTTGTCATAAAGAGATTTCTGCCCTGTCTGTTGTAAACCTGTGATGACCACAAGTTGTTGTCAATAACCATTGCCATTTCACTAAGCAATTTGCATGCATTGTAATGAATTATTTATCAAGAACATTGAAATAAATTACTAAATATATGGAAAGAGTTGGCCATGAGACACTTAACAGCATTCAGTGGTGTTAGGGACTATGAACACTGTTAACATTGCTGAGTTGCGAACGTTCCATTGTAGCATTATTAATGGAAAGCAGCACACAAGAGTACACTGTGAAAGCACATCTTCTGTGTTTACCCTTGCCACCATCTTTGTAGGGACAGGCCTACACAACTGGTAACCCATTAAGTGTATTGCATGATCTACCATCATGTGCTCATTCATCTCCAGGGCAAAAGTAAGCTGCCAAACTTGGTGGATGGGACTGCATTTGACTTGGCAAGTTACAAGTTGAACAGCCCTTCCAAAGCAGTCACATTAAGGGATGCTTATTACAGTCTCATTTCTGTTGTAGCCAGAAGACCCACCTTGAAGCAGTCATATCTTCATTTCCAATCAGTAGACTTCATGCATCACTAGATGCCACATTCCTACCTTAATAAAAGAAAACAGCACCCACTGTTCAAGACCTTTGAAGGTTTAATTTTAGGTAAATATTCAGAAATCTTTGTCTATATTTGCACTATAGTGTGAGCTAGTAATTGAGTTGGGATAACAGTTTAAGGGAAATGTACAATTTGGGGAAGATCTTCCCTTTTTGGCCTAAATCGGCAATGCAGTTTGTACTTCAGTGTAAAATATCAGGATCTGAAATGCAGGTCACATGGATGTACTACCCAAGCAAGTTCCAAAACAAGAGTTCATTAAAACAGATACTAAATTTGCTTTTTCAATTGTCAGGAATTATACTCAGCTAGTATTAATGTGAGGAAATGTTGAAAAACTTCACATTCACATTCAACAGTGACCTTATGCTCTGAGTTTTTGGTCTCTGCACAAAGTGGACCAAGATACTTAAGATATAAGAAATCATATCATAGGAACTATGACTAGGTGATCCATTTGGTCCCCTCTGATTCCTGGCTTTCTATGAAAATACTTAGAAATGGGAGAAACTAAAGACTGCCTCATGCACAAACATAGCTTCATTTCTTGTTTTGTTTTCTGTAGTCTACTGGCAGCTGAAAGTGTGAACTGACTCCACTGAAAATATAATTTTAATGAAAGAGCATCTGCAGTGTAATATTTGTCATGGGCCATTTGCATGTATAGATCATTTGATGTTAGTCATCCAGTGAAAAACAGACATGTGCAAACATGTTCAATAGACATTTTAAGACAAGGGCTAGCTTTAAAGTGGGTAGACATTTCTGAAACCACTGCTGTTTTTTTGCAGAGCATTCTATAATTGTTCTTCAAAAATATTGTACAATCACTGCAGAGCTAAATACTGTGCTTTATTCCAGGCGAGACCATCTCCTCTTGTCCTGATTAGGTTGCACTCCATCAAAACACCCTGATCTCATAATGGACCCAAGGGAGCTCTCAATGTGCACCTAACTAGCTTGCTCTTCAGAAGGGCTTTTCCATTTTCTTCCATGCAGGCGCAGTTCTGTTTACATTCCTTTGCACCCACAGAGCTGTCCCTCCATTTAAGTGAATAGGAGTCTGTGCAGTGGTGTGCAAGTATTGCAGCACATATAAAGTTTGGGGGAGAGAAATGCTCATGCTGTATCGTTTGTGTTCATTTGATCAACAAGGGTTTTCTAGAACTCAATTTTATGCATTAGAGCTAAAGCTGTTAAACCAATTCTTTAACATTTTAAGTCTGGTATCAGTTCCATTGCTTTTGTATCAGTCTTGTCTTGCTGCCCACAAAAAAATTCCAGTTGTCAAGAGAATGAATTACAAGAGAGAAAGTGAAGGTTTGATTTCTGTTTTAAACAACCTGGAATTACATCACACAATCACTGTTAAGCATAAACAGTTGCATGCATGCCAATACTCTCATAATATCTCGGGGGGGGGGGGGTTGTACTGCACTTTGGCTGATAATTCTTCATTGTCTTGTTGAGATTTTATTATTGGCATTTTAGCACTGTGAGCCACTCCTCCCTTCTAAAGATGGCATCTCTTCAGACAAGAAATTGCCTACAGTAAGCTTCAACAGGAGAACTGGTGATGGCTGAATTTCTGATTTACCAAAATGCTCAATTGCTTGCAAAATATGTGTTTTGTCACTTTCATAGCACTGTGGACTTTTGAGTGTGTGTGTTTATAATATTCCTGTTATTCTTGAGTGCTTTCAACCTTATTAAACCAAATTGCACATTTCCATGGGATTCTCTTTATTTCTCTGTGCTGTGTGTAGAATTGCAGAATTGACTGGTCTCTGATAAGAGTGTCATACACATTAAGGGGCTAGTGGGGTAGTTCTCAGACATTCTATTTAGCCTTCACCACATTTATAGCTACATTTCTTCAGTGGACTGATGTTCCTAGAACACCTTCTATCCAGGCACTGACCAGACCCATTCCTGCTTAGTTTCTGCAAGGACATTGCATCAAAGTTATCCAAACTACAGGCTGTGCTGCAGTCACTGACTGGCATTCAAAATAACCTTGCCCATCATTGACAGATCAGTGAATGTCACATAGGATTTGGAGGAAACAGATGGAAGGGACTTTGGGGGTCACGTAGTGCATGCAAGAAATTCACAACTACCTCCCACCCATCCCTATTGTCCCCAGCTCTATCCTGAGGAAGGCAAAAATCCTCCAGAATCTCTGGCCTGGAAGAAAAATGCAGGTGCACATTGGGCTGGTGCTACACCAATTGCCCTGGCTGCCAATTAAATACTGGATCCAGCTCAAGGTTATGATATTAACCTTCAAAGCCCTATGCAGCCTTAGACCAACATATTTGCTGGACTGCCTCTCCCCCATGTGCCCTGAAGAGCTTTGCGCTCTGTCAAGGAACATCTGCTGCTAGTTCTAGCCTGAAAAACATCTTGGCCTTGAGCAGGGTCAGGGCATTCTCTGCTCTGGCCCCAGATTGGTGGAACACTGTGGGTCAAGTAAAAGAGACTTTGGAAATCCTAACTCCTGCAACACCTTCAAAGATGATGGAGGAGTACAAAAAATCCAGATCTAGTGCTCCATCATTCAAATTTAGGTGAATCCTCTCCCCCCTGAAAAAGCAACTCATCAGCATATCTGATGAATTTATGATATATTTGTACCAAGGAATTCCTTACCTTTCTTGGGGGGAGTGAATATTTGTATGTGCTGCATGCTTGGAAGTCATGGTTGATTTCTGGTGACCTCTAGTGGGGCTTGGATGTTCTGAGAAGTGGCTTGCTATTGCCTGCCTCTGCATCCTGGCCCTGATATTCCTTGGAGGTCTCCCATCCAAGTACTTGCCAGGGTCAGCCCTGCTTACGAGATCAGGCTTGCCTGGGCTATCCTTACCTTTCAACATTTTGGAGTTAGATCTGAAAATGGGAAGTTGGATCTATTTTCCCCTTTGTCCCCTTAATCCCTATCAGTTATGTGATGCCATTAACTTATCGCAGCCAGCCTTATTTCAGACAATTAGGTCCCCCCACCTCATGAGAAAAACTGGATTTCTTTTGCTAGATGTCTTCTGTTGCTTTTATGTTTGGGGTCTAATCTAAATTCCTGCAGGCTGAATAATGGGAAAACACGCTTTCCCAAAATACAGGTAAGTAGGTCTAATACAGAATTTAAGAAAAGGCTGTTTTGTGGTAGGGCAAGGCTGATTGGGTGCAAAAATCCGTTCTTTATTCTGCTTAGGCACTAATAAAAAAGTGACCCAAGTTTGCAAATGACACAACATTGTTCAGGATGCTGAAAACCAAATATAACTGTGAAGAGCTCCACAAATCAGGTGACTGGGCAACAACTTGACATGAAATTCAATGTTTCATTACAGGGGTCGTTTTGTAGAAAAAAAGGTGGAGCTCATCCAGGGATTGTTATGCAGCTGCACCTACTATTCAATGGACAAGGTGGGAAGGAGGAGGTGGAACTGTCAGAAAGGTTCAGGAGCTATGTTCCTGTAAGCTCCCGCTGAATCCGAGGCCTGTTTATAAGTATAAGCCAGCTGGAAAAGAGTAGTCTTGCAGGCCCTGCAGAACTGGCCAAGGCTCCACAAGGCCCACACCTCCTCTGGCGATTGGTTCCACCAGTGGGGGGCTACAATCGAGAAGGCCCTTTCTCTGGTGACTTTCAGTTTGGCCTCCCTCAGCCTGGGGATTACCAATAGATTTTGTGAGCCGTATCGCAGTACCCTCTGGGGAATATATGGGGAGAGACGGTGCCTAAGGTAGGCAGGTCCTTGGCTATATAGGGCTTTACCAGCACCTTGTAACGAATCCGGTACACTACTGGCAGCCAGTGCAGTTCCCACAGCCCCGGCTGTTTGAGCTCCCATCTAGGGAGCCCCCAGTAACAGCCTGGCTGCTGCATTCTGCGCTAGCTGAACTTTCCAGGTTCGGCACAGGGGCAGCCCCATGTAGAGGGCATTTTCAATGGCGCATCATCAAATGCTGGTAGGGGGATTTCCTTTCCCAGACTGCCCCAACTCAGGCAAAGGACCTCTGTCTTCACTGGATTCAGCTTCAACCTACTCAGCCTGAGCCACTGCGCCACAGCCTGCAGCGCCAGATCTAGATTTTCTGGGACACAGGCCATCCGTCCATTAGTAGATAGACTTGGGTGTCATCAGCATATTGGTGACAACCCATACCCCCAGGCAATCTGGGCAAGGGGGCGCGTGTAGATGTTGAACAACATCAGGGAGAGCACCGCCCCCTGTGGCACCCCACAATTAAACGGGTGCCTCCTGGACAGGCCTCCCTCAATTGCCACCCTTTGTCCCTGTCAAGGAAAGAGAAAAGCCATTGCAAGGCTGATTCCTGAATCCCCGCATCGGCAAGGCAGCGGGTCAGTAGCCAATGGTCGACCGGATCAAACACAGCTGATAGATCTAACAACATCAGCACCGCCGAGGTCATCCACCAGGGCAACCAGTACTGTCTCCATCCCATGACCTGGGCAAAAGCTGGATTGGTGGGTGTCTAGAACGGAAGCATCATCCAGAAACCCCTGTAACTGTAGCGCCACTGTCCTCTCAGTAATTTTACCCAAAAAGGGTAAATTCAAGACCAGCCAGTAATTTGCCAATTCGGCCATATCTTATGTAACTTTTTTCAAGAGGGGACGGACCACAGCCTCTTTAAGAGGCGTTGGAAAAAGCCCGTCCAAGAGGGATCTATTTACAATGTCCCGAATAGGACATCTAAGCTCCTTCTGGCAAGCTTTAATTAGCCAGGAAGGGCAAGGGTCCAAATCACAAGTTGTTGGGTGTAGTGAGGAGGATTCTGTCAACTTCCTCCAGGCTGAGCACATCAAAGCAATCCATAACTGGTCCCGAAGACCCGGGAGGGTCAAATTCTATGTTGGGGATTATTAGGAAAGGGACTGAACTTAAAAACAGACAATATTATGAAGCCCCTGCAATGGGGCTTTATATATGAAATACTGTGCAGTTCGATCATCATAACTCAAAAAAGACATTGCAGAGCTGAAAAAAGTACAGAAGAGGGCAGCCAAGATGATTATAACATTGCCTTAGGAGGAAAGGCTGAAAAGTCGGATCTCTCCAATTAGAAAAGAGACAATTTTTGAAAATTACAGGAGGGAAATTAGATTTATAAAATTTTGCACAGAGTGGAGAGAGTTGATAGAATTTTTTCTTCCTCTCTTCAAATACTAGAACTTGAGGATATCCAATGAAGCTGAGGGGCAGTAGATTCAGGATGGACAAAAAGAATACTTTACACACAGATATTACAATGTGGAATTTGCTGCCACAGGCATAGAGAGCTTTGAGTCCCAGTGCCAGGAGGTAAAATCAGGAGAAGGCCTCAGCCTCTATGCCCTGTTGTTGGAACACTAGAGGAACTGGCTGGCCAGTGTGAGAAAGGATTCTGGACTAGGTAGGCCACTAGCTTGATCCAGTAGGGCTGTTATATTTCTATGGTGACCCAGCTTCAACTGTTTCGGCCCTCCCCCTGCAGCATCACTTTTCCCACAGCCCCCTCACTCCTAGAGTTGACATCCATTGGATAATGATTCACAGATATCAAGGGTGTTGACCACATCACCTCATTGCACATGTCCTCGAGAGGCAGACCAGCTGAGAAGGCTGCTGAAGAGACTTGAATTCTGGTGGAGTGTGCTGACACAGTGAAGGGACATTGCTTCCCTTACTCAGTGTAAACTATTTTAATTGCTGAAACTATCCTCTGAAATAAGAATCTGTGCAGAGGAAGATTTACCTATATTGCACCCTTGGAAACATATGAGTAGATTCCTGTCTATTCTGAAATCCTGTGTGTGTTTTAAATAAAATAGGACAGTACACCTGACAGCTAGTGTATGCACAATCCCTTTCAAACAAAGATACCAGTGAAGGAAATAAAATTGGGACAGTAATGTCCTGACCCATATGGTACCTTGAGACTTCCTTAGGGAGGAGCTCCAGACAAGGTCTCAATGACTTTGTTGGTATGAAATTTCAGAAAGGGGAGGTCAAAATAAAAGGGAGCTAAATTCTCCAACCCTTTCGGCTAATGCAATGGCTACTAAAAATACCATCTTAAAGGAAAGACAAATCAGAGGTACCCATTGGTTGAAATGGTTTATACAGATTTGAAAGTACTAAGAATAAACACCATTGAGGGGTGGGATGTGCAACAGGAGGATATAGATTTGATAAACCTTTAAGAAAACCTTTAGATTCTGGAGGGAGAATACAGCGGAACCACTCACTAATTCATTAATGCTGAAATGGCAGTCAAATAAACCTTAATTAACCAAGTCAATAGACCCTGATCCTTCAATTGAAGGAGGTATTCAAATATTTTAAATATAGAACAGGACTCTGGATGGAGCCTGTGGTCTATTGCCCATAGGCAAAAGTTAGACCATTTCCTAGTAGAAGGCTTACATGCTGCTGTCATAACCTCAACCATCCTGGGAATTATTTGGATTCTGGGCTAATCCACCAAGCTGTCAGATTAAGGATCTGAGATCAGGATGTTGAATCGGGCCTATGTGGAGGAGGTCTTCCTTTACTGGGAGTTCCTGAACATACCAAAGCATTGGAAACCAGGTCCTCTGGCCAATGAGGGGCTATTAGTATGCAGGTAGTCCTGTCTATATTCAATTTGGCTACCACCTTGCGAAGGAGGCCCAACAGGGAAAAGACATAAAACTGGTGCTCATGTTACACGAACTGGATGGCATCCCCTAGGGAGTCTTGATCCACCACTGCTCTGGAGCAGAAACATGAGCCCTTCCTGTCTGCTGTAGCAAAGAGGTCTGCTTCTGGAAACCCCAATCCTGTAAAATTGGTTGAAGACAATAACCTGTGATAGACCATTCATGGAAACTGAGCACATCCCTGCTGAGGATGTCTGCTACAGTGTTTTGAAGTCCAGCAAATGGCTGAGGGGCTGTCATGATCCTAGGCCTAGTGTGGCCTACAGGCTCCAGGAAACCTGTATTAGACTAGCAACCAGGCCTACATTTCCCAGGATCTCTTCTGTGGGCAGAAATTTTGGATGGAAAACTTGCCCAGTGGAAACCAGAGGGGTGGGACCTGGGAGGAAAGAATTAAAAAGGCTAGCTAGAGAGGGTAGGGTGTTCTTTCTGGAAAGGCTGAACTGGAGAGAGGGTTCCCTTATCCAGAGGGGTGAGTTGGTTTGAAATCAGATGGAGGCGTGTAGTTAGTTGTGTCAGGGCTTTTATTTTCTTTGTACCACCTTTACTGTTTTTCCCTTTTTCATTGTTGTGCTAATAATTAAAACCCACTTGTTTGTTCTTGAGCACTTACAATAAACTTATTATTGTTATAATGCCTGAGTCCTCATGCCTCTTTGATCACAGAGGAAGGTATTTGCTGAGAAGGAAGACAGGGGTTGGGCGGGTGCTCTGGGCCCTCCCAGACAGACTTGTAGCAGAGTGGTGGTATTCTGTACAGGTCCTCCTTGGTCCCCTGGTTGTGACAGGTGCATTTTGTGCTTTATAGCCCAGTGCCAGATGTGGCCCACCTCTGTGCACAGTCATACACTGTTTATGGCTATTGGGTTGTCTGTAGCCAGGAGTACTCGTCACCCTTGCAGGAAGTCTGCAAAAGGATAAAGAGCATATCCTACAGCTCTAAATTCCAAGGTATTAATGTGGAGTTTAGTTTCCCTCTCAGACCATTGCCCGTGCTATGCAGGGTCCTCAATGTGCATCCCAACCCATTAGGGAGGCATCAGTGAAGATTTGTACATCATAGGTTTCTGTACTCAATGGGTTCCCAAACAAAAGTGCGTGGTAATGGACCAATACGTCAGAGATTTTTGAACTTATCTAGGAATGGCAAGTCACATCCATGGTGTATGAGAGACAGGATGACAGTGTCTAAGGAACCCATATTGGAAGGGGCGCATGACTGCAGTAGTGAAGGTCATTTAATCTTTTGGATGTTTTAACTGACTGGAATCTGCAGTGCAGGAATCTCTGAATCAGCACTTTAATGCATTCAGCTCTCTGTAATGGTAAGAATGCTTTACCCTTCTCAAAGTTCAAGATTGCTCCAATACATTGTATGATTTGAGCTTGAACAAAGTATGACTTTTCAACACTGATCAAGAATCCAAGGTTATTAAGCATGTGCAGTGCATATGCCAGGTCCTTGGAAAGGACTTCAGGGGAGTTGGCAACAAAAAGCCAGTTGTCTAAAGAAGGGTAAAGTGTACAGCCCTGCAGTCTCACATAGGAGACCACTACTGATATATTTTGTAAATATTTCTTGGTGCAGAAGTCAATAGTAAATGCAGAACTGTATATTTGTAAATCTTATCATATATAAACCTACATGATGTATGAACTGAAATGTGGAAGTAAGCATCATTTAGGTCAATAACAGCAAACCAGAGGCCCATCCCAGGCAATAGAGAGCCAGTTTGGTGTAGTGGTTAAGTGTGCGGTCTCTTATCTGGGAGAACCGGGTTTGATTCCCCACTCCTCCACTTGCACCTGCTGGAATGGCCTTGGGTCAGCCATAGCTCTGGCAGAGATTGTCCTTGAAAGGGCAGCTGCTGTGAGAGCCCTCTCCGGCCCCACCCACCTCACAGGGTTTCTGTTGTGGGGGAGGAAGGAAAAGGAGATTGTGAAGCGCTCTGAGACTCTTCGGAGTGGAGTGCGGGATATAAATCCAATATCATCATCTTCTTCATCATCATCTTGTAAGAACACTCAGAATTTAGGTACACTTAAATATCTGTTCAGTTCTCTAAGATGCAAGATGAGCCTCTTTCTGCATCCTTTCTTATTGATTGTAAAATATCTGAAGAAGAAACCCGCAGCATCTGCATTTGTGGGCACCTCTGCAATGGCACACTTTTGAAGTAAGGTGCTGATCTCTTGACTGAGGATCTGTGCAATATGTGGTGTAGAGAAGGCAGAAAAGCGGCAAGAAGGTAATGGTTGAAACTCCAAAACAACATGATTTATTATAGATAAAACCCCAAATGTTCTCTGTAATGGACAATCAGAGCTCACAGAATGGAGGCAATCTTCAAGAACAACTTTAGCCCAGTTAGCCAGGGGAGACGAGAACCTTTGGGTTGTTGATCCCTGGGAGACTGAGAGGGATGCTTGTTTCTAGCCCTACTTCGTCTCCTACCCTGGCCCTGCTCGTGATAGGGTGGTCTTGAGAGAGATTGAGAAGGCTGAGTTTGATACCTATATTCTGAATATCTAAATGGTCTAGATATTGGAACTTCTGTGAGGCCAATACCCTCTGTTTGGATTGTGGGTTAGACCCTGAGATGATGCCCAAAGATTTTGCAGTAAGTTTATATTTCCACACTGAATTTCCCTTCAAATGGGAGGTCTTCAATATTTGTCCTGGTGTCAAGTAGCAGAACTGAGGATTATAACCATGAGTGCCTCCATATTACTAAGCCTGACACTATCATCTTGCTATAACAATTAGTGTCATGCCATGAGGCATTCAGCTGTTGTTTTCCAAGCTTTTGGGGATTCTATGATTACAGGAAAGCTCTGATTCTTGGTCAGACCCTTTGTCGATGCTGTCTTCAGAATCAGAGTAAGGTGATCCAGCACCAACGGTAGAATGGAGAGTATAATTATCTCATCTCTGAGTGCTGCATCTTGATGACTGAGATGGCACATACCAATCTAGAGGTTGACAATGATCCCAGGAGCCCTACAGAGGGGGGAATATAATGGGGAATGGGAACCATGGCATAGATCTTGACTGATCTTGAGCAGAAGTTCTGTCTTCCCTATCTTTAGTCTCAGTGCTGGGAGTTCGAGAATTTTGATAGCAGAGGATGTTGGACATTGAAGGTGACCACTTGAGGGAGAGGGTGTTTTATGTCCACCAGTCATTTCAAAGCCCCTCAGAATCAGTGATAACTGATGCCAAGGGGACAGAGACATGCGTTCTGTTGATGTTGCCTCACAGTTCTGAGACTCCGATCACTGTCGATGCCATCCAATTGGAAGTGACAGCAATAAATTTCAAGGTGATGAAAAAGTATTGGCGGGTGATAGTGCTGTATGTTTCTGAGTCTCTGATATCAGGTGATGATGTCAAGGCAATTCCTGATGGTCCAAAACCAAAGGAGATAATTGATGTCGGGGGGTGGGGGGAAGAGGAAGGCTGAGAGACTGTCAGTCAGGAGAATGGGAACAGTTTTATGAGTCACACTGATTATGTTTAGATTTTTTTTAAAAATAGCTGGTGGTTCAGAAGCCAAACAGCTACCACATTTTTTTGGCCGTGAACAGTGAAACAGGAGCTGGCATAGAGCTTACCAACGGAGTTCTGCTCATCTGCTCTCTGTTGTGCCTCAGTAATGCCCACTCTACCCTCCCTTGCCTTAGGCATGCGGTGCTGGCAGGTTTGACAACAGGCCTTCTTCAAGACAAAGTAGTCAGGAGGAGTGTTCATCGTTTTGGGTAATTTCGGCCCCACATTATCTGCATTTCTTAAAAAGCACCATTCTGAAGTAACTCCATTTTTTTTCTGGACAGAATATGTGATATGCCATTCTGAAGTAACTTTTTAAAACAGAATATGTGAAGGACATCTAACAAAGAAACTTGCTGAGATGCATTTCATTGCTGGCAGCACCAAGAGAACTGAGTTAAAAGTACTCACCCCTTCCCACACCATGTGACTTTGAGCTGGAAAATACACTGAGTGGTGATGGGAGGGGGGGGAAACACTCTTGGGAATCTGGAAAATTCTTTAAAGATTCTTGCTAGAACCTCTTGGTGGCTGACCTTTAGAAATGCAGTCCCATGCGTGCCTGCACAGAAGCCATGATGATGAACTTATACCTTGATTTCCCCGCAGCAAGTCACAACAGGCCTACAAATGCTTTATTTTTCTATGCATCTTCAAATCCGAACCTTTGAGGCCTGCCTATAGCCCATAAAACTTCGCACACAAAAAGCCAGCAGAAAGACAGAAGTCATTTGTTTTAATAAAACGACACACTTTTAAGTAAACATTTCCATTTCAATGCATGTTACTGGCTTAATAATTGGAGTGTGTTGAAATAAACAGCATTGGTGCATGCTTTGGGTTTTTTTGTTTCTGCACAGGAGGAGTTAACATTTCCACATCAGTTTGTACTTTTATCATCACCAAGGTGACAGCAGCAGCAGCATTAAGACGGAATGTACCAATTGTTTCAGCGAAAAGTCAAGAATTTCTATCCTTGTCAATGCAGTAAACAAGCGCAAAGGGAGAGGGAGGGAGGAGACAAAATTTTAAGTAGCACTACCAGCTCAGAGGTTATCATGAATTAAAATCTTAGTTGACTTCACTACAGCAGGAAACCCCAAAGCAAAGAACAAGCTACTGTCTGCTTTGCAATTACAACAAATCTGTAAGTTAAGACTTTGATGCATGCGAAACCAAGTATTTCGTATACAGACACTATTAGCAAACAGCACCCTCCAGGTACTTAAGGCTGGAGACTTCACTTCTGTACACAAGTGTCTAAGACTACTATGCTTGATATTGTACATTTGGGGAACAGCACAATTCAGGGCCAATTCTACAGCGAATCTAGGACTAATGAAAGTCACCTGCTTGGGCCCAACAGATACAATAGCTGTAATTCATTAATATCACTCACTCCTACTCACAATGCCTCCAACTGGCTGCCATTCCATGCGTGCCTGAATGCTGACTTAGAACCCTGAAAGCAGCACTGGAAGGGTATTGTCTGGCTTTGTGGGAACTGTGGCAGACAGGAGGATGGCAGAACCTGAAAGCCATATGGCGGGTGAATCAAGGACAAGCTTTGCATCATCTTCAACTACCTCCACACATCATTAAGTGATCTACAGCTTTCCAATGTATAGGGACACATGTATTTTTATTAAAAAATAATCAGTAAATGTAGTGCATCGGACAAGCTAGAAGTTACAGATATTGCTTTAGTAATAACACCATCTACCCAGTGCCTGGAGACTCTTGTCACAAAAGTATCCCTTTTACAATTGTCAAAAGCAGTCTTCAGCAGTCCCAATGAAACTGACTCATGATCAATCTTATGAGGTATGGGCAAAGTCTGGCCAAGGCATATCAAGGTGGGGAGCAAGAAAAGTAGATTATTGATCAGTAGTTATATTAGCTGCCTACTAATTTTGAGGACAGCAAAGATGGTTTTCTAAAGTAATAGTTGCCTTTCTTTATGCCTGACCTATGCCAATGGAGGAACACATTCAAGGCTGGTCAGAAATCTTCATATATCTTCAGCTCTTATACAATATAAGAGACAAAAACAAAGCCAAAGATCAACTTTTAAGCAGAAATAAAATCGTGTTAAGGAACAAGGATAAGGCTTTGTTAGTAAAAATTGTTTAGCTTTCAGTACCTTTGGTTGATTTGGATAAAGTTTGGAGATCCATATATTTTTTCTTTAATTGGTATTTGCACTATTTAGAATGTACTGAAGGAGAAAACCTGTTTATTAGGGGGGGAATCTCAAGTTAGGTGGTTTCATTTTTATGTTGAATCTCTTGTATTTAGAGTAGCTGAAAACTTTTGATCACCACTAATGGACCTGAGTTTTTTTTTTTTTTTTAGCAAATGGTATGTCTGTTTGTGGGCAAAGAAACATGATTACTAAGGAAAGATACCAATTTTCTCACTCCCAAAGTGCTTACATGTGTCTCTGATTAGAGGAGACTGGAAGACATCTTCACCACAGTGGAAAAATGAATTCTCTTATCATTCTACCCTTCCTTTTTGCAAGAAGCAAAACAAAATAAACTGCCCTTTAAAATAACTGACTCTGTAACTCGCAGTCAACACATTTTACATCACTTGAGGCCTGTATATCTCACAAAAACTGTGCAGAGATGAGGAAAAACAATCTCTACAAGGATGTGTCTACTTATGAGGTATAATTAAGATGTTTATGATCATCAGTACAGGGGAAAGTGTTTTGAAACTTGAAACCAAGGCAATGAAGAAAGGGATGCTTTATCACAAATCATCCCTTTTACATAGTTGCCTTCGTTTTAAACATCCTTCATTTCATTTTGAAATGTTTTCTTGCAACTCTCCTGATAACAAAAATTTCTCAAGCCTATTTAAGAACCAGTACTACCTGTCATTTTCAGGAATTCCGCAATTCAATGCTTCCACAACGAACAAAAAACTCATAGAACTAATTTATACTGAAAGAGCTTGTAGTACAGGTACAATAGATGCACCACTGAAAGATTAAGAGTTATATTCTGGTAAAAGATAAATCACACCCTATTTGCATTCCAGAAGGTTTCTTCTGAACAGTATAACACATTTTTCTAGGAAAGTTCACAACTTTCATGGATTTTGCCTTTTTTTCCCTGTGCTTGAATTATTCAGATGCATTTGGTTGTCTTGTCCTTGTTCTTTAAAATAAAAACTGAAAAAAGGCAAAAGCTAACTATATTCTCTCTCTTTTCATATCTATTATTCCAAGGGCTGGGTATCCAAGGGTATGCAATGGGACTGAAGCAAGAATCTGGGATTTATCCCACACCTGATTTTTTTAAAAATGGCAATTTTTTTAAAGTGACACAATTTTAACTCTACCATGCAGGTATCTCTTCAGTGACGATGATGCTCATGTTCAATTTTTCCCAGGAATTCCCTAAGAAACAGGAAAAAAAGAGCAAAGCCTCAGCAGTTTTTAGAGGGCCAAATACTTTGGTCCTTTAGCTTCATCCACAGTCTTCCAACATGGCATTTTGTGCTCTGTGTTTTCAAACACTGGCATCAATTAGCATCTTCACACTTGTATTCTCTCATATCCCACTTTCTCTGATAGGTCCACAATACTTGGTGTTGTCTGTAGTAATGAATTTGGACTGGGGAGACCTGAGATCAAATCCCCGTGTTGTCAAGAAGTTCACTGGATGACTTTGGGTGAGCTATTACTTAATATAAAGATGAACAATTACATACAAGGCAATTCCTCTTTTCTATCGCTAAATAAAAGAAAAATACTTATACGAACATATGCAGCACTTTGAGCAAAACCTTCCAGATATCATTATTTTAGGGCGGTGCAAAACAGTCTTGGCTTGAGTAGTAAGTTTTAAGACTCTGTACAATCCTTAAAACAACTCTCTCCAAAATACCTGCCTTTGTTCCTGTCATGATGTGTGCTGCGATGTGAGACAGAGGCCTGGTGGGCCTAGGGAGCCTGTGAGGCCTGTGTTTCAGTAGGAAGAGACAGCCTACTGGCAGCTGGTTTCAGCTAATTGGCTCTGAGGGGAATTGTTAAAAAGTTCTCTCAGGAGACAGATGCTGTTCTTTCCTCCTGAGAGGTCAAGCAGACAGGAAGGCTGCTGTTAGGAGGAAGACCCTCACTCTGAGGGAGAGAGTGAGCAGGCCAAGGCCTGGGGTCTAACCGAACAGTTAAGTTTAGTTTTGCGTTAGGGACTTTATGTTTATCTTCCTTCACCCACATTACTATAGCTTTAAAGCACCTTATCTGTTCACTTGCCCTTAATTGATTTTCCTGTTTAAAATAAACATTTTTGTTGTTCTTTGTTACTCTGCCTGGTCTACACGCAGGGCCAGCACGAAGGGTTTTGCCGCTAGAGGCAGACCCCCGCGCCGTGCCCCCCCTCCAGCTCCCTTGGTTGGTTTTTTTGCACGCACATAACACATGCACCACAATAACATCACTAAAAGCGACATCATCATGAAGGGACTAGGGAACGGCGGGTGGCGCACAAGAGTGCTGCCGCGTCGCCACTTTCCCCCTGCACTACACTCTTGGGAGGCTTCCTTGGAAGCCTGCAAAGAGCTTAGTTTCTAAAAGGTGGCAGGCCGCTTTCGGATTGAAAGTGGCTGGCTCCCTTTAAAACACCGCGCTCCTCGGAGAGTGCAGTGTTTTAAAGGCGCCTGACCACTTTCAAGTTGAAAGCAGATGGGTGCCTTTAAAACACTGCGCTTTCCGAAGAGTGCTGTGTTTTAAAGACACCAAACCACCTTCAAGCCGAAAGCAGACGAGAACCTTTAAAACACTGCGCTCTCCAAAGAGTGCTGTGTTTTAAAGACACCCAACCGCCTTCAAGCCGAAAACAGACGAGAACCTTTAAAACACTGCGCTCTCCAAAGAGTGCTGTGTTTTGAAGACACCCACCCGCCTTCAAGCCGAAAGCAGACGAGAACCTTTAAAACACTGCGCTTTCCAAAGAGTGCTGTGTTTTAAAGACACCCAACCGCCTTCAAGCCAAAAGCGGACCGGTGCGTTTAAAACACTGCGCTTTCCAAAGAGTGCTGTGTTTTAAAGACACCCAACAGCCTTCAAGCCGAAAGCGAACAGGTGCGTTTAAAACACTGCGCTTTCCGAAGAGTGCTGTGTTTTAAAGACACCCAATCGCCTTCAAGCTGAAAGCAGACGGGTGCCTTTAAAACACTGCACTCTCCAAAGAGTGCAGTGTTTTAAAGACACCCAACCGCCTTCAAGCCGAAAGCAGACGGGAGCCTTTAAAACACTGCGCTCTCCAAATAGTGCAGTGTTTTAAAGACATCCAACTGCCTTCAAGCCGAAAGCAGACGAGAACCTTTAAAACACTGCGCTCTCCGAAGAGTGCTGTGTTTTAAAGACACCCAACCGCCTTCAAGCCAAAAGCGGATAGGTGCGTTTAAAACACTGCGCTTTCCGAAGAGTGCTGTGTTTTAAAGACACCCAACCGCCTTCAAGCCTAAAGCAGACGGGTGCCTTTAAAACACTGCGCTTTCCGAAGAGTGCAGTGTTTTAAAGACACCCAACCGCCTTCAAGCCGAAAGCAGACGGGAGCCTTTAAAATACTGCGCTCTCCAAAGAGTGCTGTGTTTTAAAGACACCCAACCGCCTTCAAACTGAAAGCAGACGGGTGCCTTTAAAACAATGTGCTCTCCAAAGAGTGCAGTGTTTTAAAGACACCCAACCGCCTTCAAGCCGAAAGCAGACGGGAACCTTTAAAACACTGCACTCTCCAAAGAGTGCTGTGTTTTAAAGACACCCACCCGCCTTCAAGCCGAAAGCAGACGAGAACCTTTAAAACACTGCGCTTTCCAAAGAGTGCTGTGTTTTAAAGACACCCAACCGCCTTCAAGCCAAAAGCGGACAGGTGCGTTTAAAACACGGCGCTTTCCAAAGAGTGCTGTGTTTTAAAGACACCCAACCGCCTTCAACCCAAAAGCGGACAGGTGCGTTTAAAACACTGCGCTCTCCAAAGAGTGCTGTGTTTTAAAGACACCCAACCGCCTTCAAGCCGAAAGCAGACGAGAACCTTTAAAACACTGCGCTTTCCAAAGAGTGCTGTGTTTTAAAGACACCCAACCGCCTTCAAGCCAAAAGCGGACAGGTGCGTTTACAACACGGCGCTTTCCAAAGAGTGCTGTGTTTTAAAGACACCCAACCGCCTTCAACCCAAAAGCGGACAGGTGCGTTTAAAACACTGCGCTCTCCAAAGAGTGCTGTGTTTTAAAGACACCCAACCGCCTTCAAGCTGAAAGCAGACGGGTGCCTTTAAAACACTGCACTCTCCAAAGAGTGCTGTGTTTTAAAGACACCCAACCGCCTTCAAGCCGAAAGCAGACGGGAGCCTTTAAAATACTGCGCTCTCCAAAGAGTGCAGTGTTTTAAGGACACCCAACCGCCTTCAAGCCGAAAGCAGACGGGAGCCTTTAAAATACTGCGCTCTCCAAAGAGTGCAGTGTTTTAAAGACACCCAACCGCCTTCAAGCCGAAAGCAGACGGGAGCCTTTAAAATACTGCGCTCTCCAAAGAGTGCAGTGTTTTAAAGACACCCAACCGCCTTCAAGCCGAAAGCAGACGGGAGCCTTTAAAATACTGCGCTCTCCAAATAGTGCAGTGTTTTAAAGACATCCAACTGCCTTCAAGCCGAAAGCAGACGAGAACCTTTAAAACACTGCGCTCTCCGAAGAGTGCTGTGTTTTAAAGACACCCAACCGCCTTCAAGCCGAAAGCGAACAGGTGCGTTTAAAACACTGCGCTCTCCAAATAGTGCAGTGTTTTAAAGACACCCAACCGCCTTCAAGCCAAAAGCGGACAGGTGCGTTTAAAACACTGCGCTCTCCAAAGAGTGCAGTGTTTTAAAGACACCCAACCGCCTTCAAGCCGAAAGCGGACGGGAGCCTTAAAAATACTGCGCTCTCCAAAGAGTGCAGTGTTTTAAAGACACCCAACCGCCTTCAAGCCGAAAGCAGACGGGAGCCTTTAAAATACTGCGCTCTCCAAAGAGTGCAGTGTTTTAAAGACACCCAACCGCCTTCAAGCCGAAAGCAGACGGGAGCCTTTAAAATACTGCGCTCTCCAAAGAGTGCAGTGTTTTAAAGACACCCAACCGCCTTCAAGCCGAAAGCAGACGGGAGCCTTTAAAACACTGCGCTCTCCAAAGAGTGCTGTGTTTTAAAGACACCCAACCGCCTTCAAGCCGAAAGCAGACGGGTGCCTTTAAAACACTGCGCTCTCCAAAGAGTGCTGTGTTTTAAAGACACCCAACCGCCTTCAAGCCGAAAGCAGACGGGTGCCTTTAAAACACTGCGCTCTCCAAAGAGTGCAGTGTTTTAAAGACACCCAACCGCCTTCAAGCCGAAAGCAGACGGGAGCCTTTAAAACACTGCGCTCTCCAAAGAGTGCAGTGTTTTAAAGACACCCAACCGCCTTCAAGCCGAAAGCAGACGGGAGCCTTTAAAACACTGCGCTCTCCAAAGAGTGCAGTGTTTTAAAGACACCCAACCGCCTTCAAGCCGAAAGCAGACGGGAGCCTTTAAAACACTGCGCTCTCCAAAGAGTGCAGTGTTTTAAAGACACCCGACCGCCTTCAAGCCGAAAGCAGACGGGAGCCTTTAAAATACTGCGCTCTCCAAAGAGTGCAGTGTTTTAAAGACACCCGACCGCCTTCAAGCCGAAAGCAGACGGGAGCCTTTAAAATACTGCGCTCTCCAAAGAGTGCAGTGTTTTAAAGACACCCGACCGCCTTCAAGCCGAAAGCAGACGGGAGCCTTTAAAATACTGCGCTCTCCAAAGAGTGCAGTGTTTTAAAGACACCCGACCGCCTTCAAGCCGAAAGCAGACGGGAGCCTTTAAAATACTGCGCTCTCCAAAGAGTGCAGTGTTTTAAAGACACCCGACCGCCTTCAAGCCGAAAGCAGACGGGAGCCTTTAAAATACTGCGCTCTCCAAAGAGTGCAGTGTTTTAAAGACACCCGACCGCCTTCAAGCCGAAAGCAGACGGGAGCCTTTAAAATACTGCGCTCTCCAAAGAGTGCAGTGTTTTAAAGACACCCGACCGCCTTCAAGCCGAAAGCAGACGGGAGCCTTTAAAATACTGCGCTCTCCAAAGAGTGCAGTGTTTTAAAGACACCCGACCGCCTTCAAGCCGAAAGCAGACGGGAGCCTTTAAAATACTGCGCTCTCCAAAGAGTGCAGTGTTTTAAAGACACCCGACCGCCTTCAAGCCGAAAGCAGACGGGAGCCTTTAAAATACTGCGCTCTCCAAAGAGTGCAGTGTTTTAAAGACACCCGACCGCCTTCAAACCGAAAGCAGACGGGAGCCTTTAAAATACTGCGCTCTCCAAAGAGTGCAGTGTTTTAAAGACACCCGACCGCCTTCAAGCCGAAAGCAGACGGGAGCCTTTAAAATACTGCGCTCTCCAAAGAGTGCTGTGTTTTAAAGACACCCAACCGCCTTCAAGCCGAAAGCAGACGGGAGCCTTTAAAATACTGCGCTCTCCAAAGAGTGCTGTGTTTTAAAGACACCCAACCGCCTTCAAGCCGAAAGCAGACGGGAGCCTTTAAAATACTGCGCTCTCCAAAGAGTGCTGTGTTTTAAAGACACCCAACCGCCTTCAAGCCGAAAGCAGACGGGAGCCTTTAAAATACTGCGCTCTCCAAAGAGTGCTGTGTTTTAAAGACACCCAACCGCCTTCAAGCCGAAAGCAGACGGGAGCCTTTAAAATACTGCGCTCTCCAAAGAGTGCTGTGTTTTAAAGACACCCAACCGCCTTCAAGCCGAAAGCAGACGGGAGCCTTTAAAATACTGCGCTCTCCAAAGAGTGCTGTGTTTTAAAGACACCCAACCGCCTTCAAGCCGAAAGCAGACGGGAGCCTTTAAAATACTGCGCTCTCCAAAGAGTGCTGTGTTTTAAAGACACCCAACCGCCTTCAAGCCGAAAGCAGACGGGAGCCTTTAAAATACTGCGCTCTCCAAAGAGTGCTGTGTTTTAAAGACACCCAACCGCCTTCAAGCCGAAAGCAGACGGGAGCCTTTAAAATACTGCGCTCTCCAAAGAGTGCTGTGTTTTAAAGACACCCAGCCGCCTTCAAGCCGAAAGCAGACGGGAGCCTTTAAAATACTGCGCTCTCCAAAGAGTGCTGTGTTTTAAAGACACCCAACCGCCTTCAAGCCGAAAGCAGACGGGAGCCTTTAAAACACTGCGCTCTCCAAAGAGTGCAGTGTTTTAAAGACACCCAACCGCCTTCAAGCCGAAAGCAGACGGGAGCCTTTAAAACACTGCGCTCTCCAAAGAGTGCTGTGTTTTAAAGACACCCAACCGCCTTCAAGCCGAAAGCAGACGGGTGCCTTTAAAACACTGCGCTCTCCAAAGAGTGCAGTGTTTTAAAGACACCCAACCGCCTTCAAGCCGAAAGCAGACGGGAGCCTTTAAAATACTGCGCTCTCCAAAGAGTGCAGTGTTTTAAAGACACCCAACCGCCTTCAAGCCGAAAGCAGACGGGAGCCTTTAAAATACTGCGCTCTCCAAAGAGTGCAGTGTTTTAAAGACACCCAACCGCCTTCAAGCCGAAAGCAGACGGGAGCCTTTAAAATACTGCGCTCTCCAAAGAGTGCAGTGTTTTAAAGACACCCAACCGCCTTCAAGCCGAAAGCAGACGGGAGCCTTTAAAATACTGCGCTCTCCAAAGAGTGCAGTGTTTTAAAGACACCCAACCGCCTTCAAGCCGAAAGCAGACGGGTCCCTTTAAAACACTGCGCTCTCCAAAGAGTGCAGTGTTTTAAAGACACCCAACCGCCTTCAAGCCGAAAGCAGACGGGAGCCTTTAAAACACTGCGCTCTCCAAAGAGTGCAGTGTTTTAAAGACACCCAACCGCCTTCAAGCTGAAAGCAGACGGGTCCCTTTAAAACACTGCGCTCTCCAAAGAGTGCTGTGTTTTAAAGACACCCAACCGCCTTCAAGCCGAAAGCAGACGGGAGCCTTTAAAATACTGCGCTCTCCAAAGAGTGCAGTGTTTTAAAGACACCCAACCGCCTTCAAGCCGAAAGCAGACGGGTGCCTTTAAAACACTGCGCTCTCCAAAGAGTGCAGTGTTTTAAAGACACCCAACCGCCTTCAAGCCGAAAGCAGACGGGAGCCTTTAAAACACTGCGCTCTCCAAAGAGTGCAGTGTTTTAAAGACACCCATCCGCCTTCAAGCCGAAAGCAGACGGGAGCCTTTAAAATACTGCGCTCTCCAAAGAGTGCAGTGTTTTAAAGACACCCAACCGCCTTCAAGCCGAAAGCAGACGGGTGCCTTTAAAACACTGCGCTCTCCAAAGAGTGCTGTGTTTTAAAGACACCCAACCGCCTTCAAGCCGAAAGCAGACGGGAACCTTTAAAACACTGCGCTCTCCGAAGAGCGCAGTGTTTTAAAGGTGGCCAGCTGCTTTGGGGTTGAAAGCGGCAGAGTGGTGCTTTCATGGAAAGGCGCTGCTTGTCAGCTTTCAATCCAAAAGTGGCCGGCTGCCTTTTAGAAGAAAAACAGGTTGCTTACCTGTAACTTATGATCTTCGAGTGGTCATCTGTGCAGTCACACACATGGGTCTTGCCGCAGGCAACGGATCCATACCTCGGAGCTCCAATAGCTAGCCTATAGGGATTTTTGGCGCGCTTCCCTCCCGCCCTGGGGAGCAGGCACCGACCGCGCATGCCTGGAGCGGGGGGGGAGCGGCCATCCCACTCAGTTTCTTCCAGCCGCCACTGACACTAGCAGTATAAGGTAACTAAGAGTATAAGATAAGGAATAATAAGAAAAAGCCAGCAGCGGGGAAGGCTGGGTGGGCGTGTGTGACTGCACAGATGACCACTCGAAGATCATAAGTTACAGGTAAGCAACCTGTTTATCTTCTTCGTGGTCTCTGTGCAGTCCCACACATGGGTGACTAGCCAGCTAAATGTCCTGGTGGAGGGTGCTGGTAAAGAAAGAAAATAGTCACGTAACCAAAGCATAACCTAGTATGCAACATAGAGATGGAAGCGGATGCACTCACCCCTGACTTCAGTGGAAGATGGATCTGAGGACCGCTTGACCGAAGGAGGCGTCACGTCTCGCACGGACGTCTAATGCGTAGTGGGAGACGAACGTGGAAGGTGAGGACCACGATGCAGCTGCACAGATGTCCTCTAGGGAGACGCCCTGTAGAAAAGCCGAAGACGTCGAGACCGCTCTAGTAGAGTGGGCCTTAAGGCCTTCGGGCAGAGGCTGTTTAGCCAGTTCGTAACACAACCTGATGGCACTAACTACCCATTTAGATAGTCTCTGGGTAGAGATTTTGTGTCCCTTGTGAGGATTTCCGTAGGCCACGAACAGGTTAGGGTCCTTACGGAAAGGTTGTGTACGAGCAAGGTAGAAAGATAAAGCCCTTCTAACGTCCAGCGAATGAAGGGCTCGTTGTCCCTGGTCGGATGGATTGGGGAAAAACGTTGGCAGAGAGGTTGTAGTCGACAGATGGAACTGGGAGACAACTTTAGGAAGGAACGTAGGATCCGGCCTCAGAACAACCTTATCCTTATGGAAAATGGTGTAGGGAGGATCATGACGGAAAGCGCACAAGTCACTTGCCCGCTTGCCTGAGGTAAGGGCTACCAGTAATGCTGTTTTCCAGGATAGTAGATTAAAGTCTATGGTAGCCATAGGTTCAAATGGGGTTGTCATTAGGCAGGAGAGAACTAAGGATAAGCTCCAAGAGGGTGCAGAGGGTTTGGTAGGCGGATGCAAGTGCAACATGCCCCTAAGAAAAGCTTTTGTCAACTTATGGGAAAAAACTGTTTGACCCTCAATAAGGTCATGGAACGCGGAGATAGCCGACAGATGAACCCTCAAGGAGGAGTAACAGAGGCCTGACGCCTGCAGCGACAGCATATAGTCTAGGATCAGATTGAGAGGCACAGATTCTGCTCGAAGATGATAGGAGGCAGCGAAAGAACAGAAACGGTTCCACTTGTGTTTATACGAGAGTCTGGTGGAAGGTTTCCTAGCATTCAGGATAACATTCGCTACCCCCGTAGAGAGGAAGGAGGGCGGATCCTCCATGCTGTCAGGGCCAGGGTGCGTGGGTTGTGATGGAGCACCCTGCCGTTCGCTTGAGTCAGGAGATCGCCCGCCAAAGGAAGTCGGCGATAGGTGTGACTGGACATTTGGAGTAGTCTCGTGAACCATGGTTGCCGTGGCCACCATGGAGCAATGAGGATACAGTCTGTGCCGTCTCGAGCAATCTTGATTAACACCCGAGTGATGAGGGGGGACGGTGGAAACAGGTAATGTAGTGGGCCCCTCCAGGTGTGTAGGAATGCATCGTTGCTCCTTCTGGTGTAAAAGCGAGGACATTTCGCATTGTCTCTTGAGGCGAAAACGTCTATCCTGGGTGTCCCGAAGCAGCGGAAGATGCGCCGGAGGTAAACCTGATTGAGGGACCACTCGTGATCGTCTATCCGAATCCTGCTGAGGGAGTCGGCCAACACATTCTCCACACCGGGAAGGTGAATCGCAGTCAAATAGATGTTGTGTTTCACACACCATTCCCAAAGACGTATAGCAATGCGGGACAGCCGAAGAGATCTTGTGCCCCCCTGTTTGTTGACATAAAATACAGTCGCCATATTGTCGGTGGAGACCTGAACATGACGACCCGCCACTATAGGCAGGAACGAATGAAGGGCCCGATGGACTGCGATCAGTTCTAGGCAATTGATGTGATTTGCCCGCTCGGCCCCTGACCAAAGGCCTCTGACGGTCTTGCCGTCTAAGTGGGCCCCCCATCCCGACATCGAGGCGTCTGTGGTTAGAACGACTGATGGGGGAGGAAGAAGGAAGGGCATTCCGGAGGAGAGATTCTCCCGTATTGTCCACCAACGAAGAGATTGTAGAGCTGTTGGGGGAACGGTGAGGAGAGTGCTTTGTGGTTGCGCATGCGGACGGTAAGCCCTGACGAACCAGAGTTGAAGACGCCGCATTCTCAGACGAGCAAAACAAAGTACTGAAGTGGTCGCAGCCATGAGGCCCAAGAGTCTCTGAATGTTGAACGCAGACTGGCACGGGTTGAGAAGAAAAAGCTTGGCCAGTGATATGATGGACTGGGCGCGATCCTGCGGAAGGAACGCCAGGTGAGGGGACGTACATAGACGAGCACCTATAAACTGGAGGTCTTGGGTTGGCGTGAGGTGTGATTTGGTGGTATTCACACATAGGCCCAGGGAGGCCAGAAGAGAGAGAGTTGTGTCGAGATTCCTCTGCAGTTGGTGCTGAGTCAGTGCAACCAGGAGCCAGTCGTCTATGTACGGGAATACTGGAATATTGTGAAGACGAAGGGCAGCTGCCATGCACTTGGTAAACACTCTGGGTGCAGTGGATAGTCCGAAGGGAAGGGAACGGTATTGGAAGTGTTGGTGGCCTATTGCAAAACGAAGGTACCTGCGGTGGTGGGGGCGGATTGATATATGGAAGTAGGCGTCCTGAAGATCCAGGGAAGCCATCCAGGAGCCCTGGGGAATGAGAGGGAGGATGGACTGAAGGGAAATCATTCTGAATTTCTTGTAAATTATGTGTTCGTTTAGCTTCCGGAGATCCAGGATAGGGTGCCTGCCCCCGTCCCTCTTTGGGACTAGGAAGTACCTCGAATAGAAACCCGTCCCGCGGTGGAGAGGAGGAACTGGTTCTATTGCGTTCTTTTGGAGTAAGTCCAGGATTTCCTGTTGGAGGTGGGGAGAGGGTGGAGTAACTATAAAGTAACGGAGGCGAGGAGGTGAAGCGAACTCTATTGCGTAACCTAGACGCACGATGGTGAGAACCCAAGAATCTGTGGTGATGGACTGCCATGTCGGGTAAAATGGGAGTAGCCTGGTTTGGTAGAGAGGACTCAGCGGTAGGGTTGAAGGAAAGTCAAAGAGACATGCTTAGTTGGTTGAGATGGCTTTTTGGACGATTGTACACGAGGCCGTTGTTGGAACGGTTGTTTCTGTTGTTGAGGCTTTTTTCTCCAAAGATCCTGTCTGGGAGAGCGTTGACGGCGCTGAAAAGAAGGTTTCCATGGTCGTTGTTTGACAAAGGTCTGAGAGGTCGACTGCAAAACCCCCAGGCGTTTGGCTCGTTTCCACCCATCATCCACAGAGGTGAGAACTTCGTCAGTCGAGGCGTGGAACAGCCCCAGGCCGTCAAACGGAAGATCTTCTATCTTTTGTTTAATATCTGGCTGCCGGTTAGTCGAACGGAGCCAGGCATGGCGCCGCAGAGCTACAGAGGTGGCAAACACTCTGGAGGAACAAGAGACGGCGTGTCTGAGGGAATTAATCTGCTGCTTAGAGACAAGTGACAACTCCGAAACCAAGCCAGAAACAGTCTTCTGTGAGGAGTCAGGCATAGAGGCCAGATGAGGTGTTATCTGGTTTGCAAGATTGAATGTGTATGCCGCAAAATAAGCGAGATAGTTGTTTAATTTGGAGTTAGTGCAAGCGAAGCCATACATTTTCCTCGCCAAAGTATCCAATTTCCTACCCTCGCGGTCAGGAGGGGCAGGGTGACAAGATTGCTTGGCCTTGGTGGCCGAATGCACTATGATAGAATTGGGAGCCGGATGGGAAGCTAGGAACTTACAGTCAGTAGCATGCACCCTGTAGAGAGAGTCAAGGCGTTTAGAAATAGGTGGTATGGTGGCAGGCTTTTCCCACGATTCACGGAGGGCCTCCAGATGGACCGGGAGCATAGGCAGTGTTGAACCCTCAGGTAGGTCGGATTGGACGAGGTCATGTACTACATCTGATACTCTAGGAGAATCCGAAGGCATAGGAATATTAAGGGCTGTGGCCATGGTGGTTATTAGGTTGAGATATGCCTTTGAACTATCCGATGGTGAAAGCCGAGCAGGAACGTCCGAATTAGGTGAGGCTGGAGGTCCCTCAGAGTCTGAATGGTCCGAGGAGTCGACATCCGAGAGTGAATCCTGTCGTTGAGGTGTCATGGACCTGCGCGGTGAACGGTCCCGAGACGGCCCAGGCAGAGGAGACCGGTCCCGAGACGGACCAGCGCGAGGGGACCCGGAAGAGCGAGGAGACCCCGATGGAGGTGGTTTCGAAACCGCTGCAGATTTAGGAGCTGGTCTCGAAGGATCTCGGGTTCGAGAGCGCGAAGGAGTATCGAAGCGATGGGTATAGTGCTGTTGACCCTTAACGGATTCGAGAGTCTCCCGGGTCCGAACGTCTCGGGTCCGATACGATCGGTCTCTAGAATAGTAGGGAGACATGTGACGAAACTGGCGAAAGTCATCATCCCGAGGATGGTATCGGGGAGAGAAAGTATCACGGATCCGAGGAGTAGAAACGTCTCGAACGTCTGGTTCGGGTTCGAAGTCAGAATACTGCTCAGAATACTGTTCAGAGGGGGATCGAAAACGTCTTCGATCCGATGTACGGGTCCTAAGAGACGGAGATCTAGACTGGGAGCGGTCGTAGTAGCGGTTCCGATAGCGATCCCTAGAGTCATCACGGTACGGGGAAGTAGAGCGAATACGTTCGCCACGGACCGGAGAGCGTGAGCGGAATCGCTGGGTGCCGACCTGAGTAGAAGAGTCCTTGACCTGCACCGAAACTGGAATGTCTCGAAACAGCTCGGGACGAACGTTGGACTTTTCGGGTTGGAGAAAGTCCGCTGGAACTTCACTGTGGACAGAGGGTGACCTGGACCCTATCGGGATAATCTCGATCCTTGGGGACTGAGGAGTCAGCAACGGCATGTCTGTAATGACATCGGACGGTGCCGAGAGTTCCTGAGGCACAATGGGAACCGAGCGTCCAGTCCCAGACGAGGTGGATTGGGAAGACATGGCGAGAACGGCAGCAGAAGCAAGCTGGTCTCGGGTTCGCTTAGGAACCGATGATTTTGGAACCGACGATGTCGGACTGGAGGCCGTAGGGCTAGAGTGACGGGACTTTGATGCCGAAGACGGTGCGGAGTGACGCAGTTTTTTATGCGCCTTGCCGTCGGACCCAGAGGGCGATCCCGAATGATGCAGTTTCTTCGGTACCTTGCCCTCAGAGTGTTTAGATGAACTTTTGTCGGACTTATGCTTCTTAGGAATATTCAGAAGGGCCGACCCAGCCGAATCTCCCGCTCTTTCTGGGGGAGGCGGCGAATCCGAAGCGGGCATCGCCCGAAGGGACCTTTCTATGAGGAAACTATGGAGGCGGGCCGCTCTGTTTTTCCGTGCCTGCTTACAGAAACTGGCGCAATGAGCACAGTAGTCGACACGATGGGATTCCCCCAAGCAAAATAGGCACTGAGAGTGGCCGTCCGAGGAAGGGAACTTCGCCCCGCACCTCGTACACTTTTTAAACGATATTTTCCCTTCCATGCGCTCCGGACGGGGAGGGAAGATGGAAGGGAAGGGGTGGAGGGGGGGGGTAGAAAAAAGTACAGCGCAGAGAAGGCTTCTTCTTCTTTTTTTTTTTCTTTTTCTGGACGAAATCAGAAAGAAAAGGTAATGAGAAAAGGTAGGAAAGGGCAAAAAGAGAGTAGTACGATACCAAGATGAGGTGAAGGAAGGAGGAACGCAGCGAGGTAGGTGTTGTCCGGGCGGCGGAAGGGAAGAAACTGAGTGGGATGGCCGCTCCCCCCCCGCTCCAGGCATGCGCGGTCGGTGCCTGCTCCCCAGGGCGGGAGGAAAGCGCGCCAAAAATCCCTATAGGCTAGCTACTGGAGCTCCGAGGTATGGATCCGTTGCCTGCGGCAAGACCCATGTGTGGGACTGCACAGAGACCACGAAGAAGATATTGGATTTATATCCCACCCTCCACTCCGAAGAGTCTCAGAGCGGCTCACAATCTCCTTTACCTTCCTTCCCCACAACAGACACCCTGCGAGGTGGGTGAGGCTGGAGAGGACTCTCACAGCAGCTGCCCTTTCAAGGACAACCCCTGCCAGAGCTATGGCTGACCCAAGGCCATGCCAGCAGGTGCAAGTGGAGGAGTGTGGAATCAAACCCGGTTCTCCCAGATAAGAGACCGCACACTTAACCACTACACCAAACTGGCTCTCTTTTAATAACTATGCTCTTCGGAGGAAGCCTCCAAAGAGTGTAGGGGAGTAAGGAGGCACCTCGTAGCACCCCCAGGCAGGGTAGCGCCCCAGGCTGCTGCCTACCCCGCCTACTTCCACACGCTGGCCCTGTCTACACACCTATTTTCTTGGCCAAAGCATGGGATCTGAAAGGCTTGGGAGGGCACTCCGGGCCTTCCCAAGGGACCCTAATTCCAGAGTGGTGGCAGTGTAAGGTGGCACCCCCATCTGGGTCATGACAGTCCCCTTCCCTCAGCTCCTGTCTCAGGGAAGCACCAACAGCTGAGAAAATGAACAGGTACTGCTGTGAATGTTTTCTCCTTTCTTCCTTTCCCAACTGCTCTCCCAGCCCACACTGGCAGGAAAAGGTGGGCAAGCAGCATGAAAGAAGAGGAGTTTCTCATAGGTACCCAGTAGCAGTGTTCCCACTAACCTGAGTTAGCGTGAGCTCACAGATTTTTAGCGTCCAGCTCACACATTTTTGTCTTAGCTCAGGAAAAATGACCCCAGAGTACGCTAATTTATGCAGCAGCTCACAACTTTAATGCCAGCAGCTCACAAAGTAGAATTTTTGCTTACAAAGCTTTGCAGTTTAGAGGGAACATTGCCCAGTAGTACACCTTTCTATTAACCACTCCATACAGAAGCTACGTTTAGGATTCCTTTATCTGGCATTTTTTAAAAATGAGCTTTTATATTGGTTTATAATTATTGATGAATAATTTTGGGGAAAATTGAGTTATTGTACATTGTTACAAAGTTTTTGAACTAAATATTGTTACCTTGGGTAAGTTCTCAATCAATCATCCAGAGTAATTTGAAGAAACAGCCAACTACTCCAGGAAAAAAACCCTATAAAATTTAACCAGCTGGTTCTGCCTCACTACATTTTGTCAGATGATAATAATTAACTTATGCTGACCAGCTAAAACTCTTAATATCAATAATCAAATATGGAATGGTTTCTGAAATTCACTCCAGAATGATCTCTCTGCTTGTACCAGAACTTTACTCCACCTCACCCTGCCCTGACATCTGAGATGGAGACAGGGGGTGTTTTTGGTTTGTTTTACTCTCTCTTTTCATTGGAGAAATGCTCTGACAAAGATAAAGGTGGAATAAAACTGCCACTTGCCTGCCCATTCTAGCGATTGTCAGATGGGGATGTGTGTGTCCAATATATTCATCTAGCTGTTTTAGATCCTCTCCCATCTAAGCCTTGGATGCAGGAATAGGAATGGTATGAGTAAAAAACCTTTCTTTTTAGCTGAGTAGTTCTAGTCTTCTCAAAGCATCACATGTCCCAAGGCAGTGAAGGATAAGGCAAACACATAATACCTTCCCTGCAGGTCTCTCTATTTTTTTATATATTTGCCTAGAATCTGCCAAAAAAGTGATTACTGGATCTGTTTTGGAAACACACCCTTCCTATCCAGTGTTGTGGTTCCAGCTCAAACTCTAGTGGAAACTCTGCCCCATCTCTAAATGCAATATAAGTACAAGTCCTTAATGATGTGAGTGATGTTCAGACTTTAAGGTGCAAATCTGAGAGCTCCACTATTAAAATGAGAACCTAAATTTAATTACCGTAATATTCGAGGTAGTTCAGGGCTCTTGTAGATATATTTATGTCTGTAGCCTAAGTCTGTATGAAATGGAATGAACTGCACTTTGTGATCACGGAAACTCCGAGACGGGGCGGCAATGTTGTAGAGCTGTAAGTAAATATAAAAAACAAATGTAAGCCAATGAAATACAGAACGGTAGCCTAAGCAATCAGAAATCCTACACATAGAAGTTGCTTATTGCTACAACTGTCTTTGATTTAATTAAGTAAAAATTTTAGCCATAGGAGTTTCTCTCTTCACTTGAAGCAATTACACTAATTTTACCTACAAAGGCACATATCACACAGCATCAGTTAATATCCTTTAACCACCCTTTGACCACTATTCTCACAGCTGGAATCAGTTAGTGAACAGTAAAAACATACAATTTTCTCCTACTAATCCAATGAATAGTTATGAATTAAAACAGGGAACCCAACCCACAGCCACATTTTTCTGGAATTAAAATAGTTTCAACTTATTAAACACTAAAATTTCATAGATGAAATGGCTCTGCGTTCCAGGATCCAGCAAAATTTATGCTACAAAAAGACATCTAATTATTGTCACAGCAAAAACCTGTTAAAATTATGTTAAAATGAACATATAAAAGCCTACAGTTAAGCATAATCTGCATGCAGAACTCTTTGTAATACAGGCCTCTTGGATGGGCAAAGTTAATCCCTGCAATATTTACTGTTCTCCCAGGGAAAAGGCCCATCTCATCTCACCCTTACTAATTACAAATGCCTATGAGGCAGCTCCTTTTTTCTGATACATGCTAACTTTAAAACAAGCAGGAAGTTCTCCAGCAAGAGACAATTTTGATAGTTTAGAATTCTTTTGGATGCGTAGCCATGTTGGTCTGAAGCAGTAGAACAAAGTTTGAGTCTAATGGCACCTTTAAGACCAACAAAGTTTTATTCTGGGTATAAGCTTTGGTGTGCATGCACACACTTCTTCAGATACACTGAAACAGGTCACCAACCTATAATATAGGTAGAAGCTGAGGACGCTGTTGCCAAGAAGGGCCAATTAGAGTCAAAATGAAAAAGAAACTTAGCAGTAAATACAGTTTCTGTATTGGTAAGACCTGTGAGTTGGTAAGACCTGTGATTGGTAATTGGTAAGGTGATTGGTAAGACCTGTGAGCAGCAGCAAATTAGCATACAGTGTAATAAAGGAGTTTACACACTCATCAGAACAGAATATTAGCATGTGTAATGAGATAAGAAACCAGTGTCTCAGTTAAGTCTAGGGGTTTCATTGACCTGAATTCAGCAATCTCCCATTCTAGTCTGTTTCTGAAGTACAGCTATTTTGAAGTCCCCTATGAATGTCCTGGAAGGCTAAAGTATTCTCCTCCAGGTTTGTTAAGAAATCTGTTTTGCAGCCACTTTAAGTAAATCATCAGGGGAAAGGGGGGATGGGGGGGGAGAGAGAGAGAGCGCGAACACTGCATAAAGCCAGACCCTGTCCATGGTGCTGTCCCTGACCTAATACTGTTTTTCCTACATGCAAGTAGGTGTAAACAAAACCCTGACACCTGAAAATAAAAGGAGCAATTTTCAGAGAAGTCGGTGAAGAGAAAAAAGTGACACTTAGCACTTTTCTTGCCTGTTGCTCTTCTACTGCTTTAAGCAGCATAATGAAGGGAGTTGCACTGATTTGTCCCTTCAGAAGCATTTTCCTACAAGCAACAGGTATCAGAACTTTGTTAAGTCCAAGGTTATATATAATTTGGCACTCAAATACTGATTTTTCAGGCAGCCCTATCCCTACAATGAATCCTTTGTAGTTCATTCATGTGGGTAGAAATGGGGAACGTAGGCAGAAGTACCTTCTTTCCGAGATGAAACGGCACAACTGGATCATCTTCAGCATGAAGAATAAGCAGAGAGCATGAAATATGCTTCACACTATCAAAAAACCAAAGCAAGTGTTTGCATTATTTACTGAGATCTGCTAACCAAATCAACACAATGCTTACAATGAGAATGAATCTGAACTGCTGTCTATCTGATGTGCTTCCTTTCTCCATTCACCATGTGCGGAGCAGAGATGTAGAACCTCTTAAACCAGAAAGTCTTCAATTTGACCATTATCTGTAACATTTACATTCTGGCACTGTGACAAACTGGGATTTATTTCTTACCTATGCCAAGATTCTGAAGCAGGATTAAATTGCTAAAACAAAGTAGCATGGATTAGTCACCAACGATTTCCTTTCACTCAACTTGAAAAATAGGGGGGGGGGGGGGGTTAGTTATAAATTTTTAAATAAAAAGTTGAGCTCCTAGCCCTTAGCTCAGACCAGCAGCAGGTGGAATGCAAGATAAATGCCTATTAGTGCTTGTCCCGAACGATGAGAACGATGACACTTCTCATGCAAATAGAAGACACTGAAGGGGAAAGATTTTCCTATTTAGCCCAATAATACAGCTGAAGGCTGTTCTGTGAGTCCCGAGTGACAATTTGAATATGATGAATGAAGCATCTACACAGTCTGCAAGCAAGTGGAGCACATACCCTTGAGCCTCACTATAAATGTACTATCAAATACATTATGTAATTGCAAAGCTGATGCCCATTTTCTTAAAGATGTTTTTACCTTGACTTTCAGCTAAATATTACCTTCAAGGCAACTTACAAGTTTAAAAGAGAGGTGGAGAAATGACCTTTGCTTCAGGGGATATATCCCAATATTCTAAGGTTTGGGGGTTTGCAAAAACCCTACAATTGGTTTAAAACACTTTTATTTCCCATTGGCAGAGGACAGGTGTGGATGAAAGCAAATGGCTCTCCCAGCAGAAAACAATGAAATGGCAAGCTTATATTTGCTGTACAAGAACCTAGACTGTTATCTTCTTGGAGACCTCAAGAAGGGAAGATCCGACCCACAGGCAGACGGGTAGACAGAAAAGATAAATTCCTATTCTGGAGGGAGGGAGGGAACGGTGTGTAGTTTGGCTGATTCAGGGGTTGTTTTGTGGAAAACTAGGTGGTGGAGCTCATTAGCATAACTCTTCAGCATATGCCACCCCCCCCCACCAGACAAAAGCAACCTGATGCAAGAAAGGAGAGCCCTGAACGAGTGAGGCCTGATTGGGCTGTTTGAGATCTAGCCAGCCCAAGCAGCCCTGGCACATCTGGGGCTCTCCTTGGCTGCCCCCTCCAGTCAAAAGGCCCAGCAAGCAACCCACCATCCAAAATCACATAAGAAGTGGAGAAAAAATGGCATGGGTTTCTCCAGGGGCTAATGAAGGCTGCTGAGGTGGCTGGCTGGCTGCCCACTCTCCTAATTCAGGGATTGTTATGCAACTGCACGTACTATTTAATGGACAAGGTAGGTGGGGAAGAAGAGGGGGAAGCCCCAGAAAGGTTCAGGAGCTGAGCTCCTGCTGAATTCAAGGCTTGGGCTGATTTCTTCTGAAGGAAGGAGCTTTTACACTGGAGTTCCATCTTGATGGCCAACGCTGCCATGTGAGACTAAAAAGCAGTCCACAGCCCAGGGAAAGACTTCAGTGCCATTTTTAAGTTTAAAGAGACTGCCTTAAAACAGGACCAGCTAGGTCCTAAGACTTGTATAGGGCTCAAGGACAGAGAACTGCACAGTTGCACTTTTCTTTGTATTTGTTGTTTGATCCACTGCTGTGCAGAGTATATTTTGGGCTTTTCTTTTTCAATAAACCCTCTTCTATTTTAAATGCTGGTATTTGCTCTTCATACCCACACAGGCCTCCACCATTCAAACATGGTACCTGAAAGCCCTGGCCTGGGAAAGCCAATCTCATCAGATCTCAGAAGCTTAGCAGAGCAGACCCTGGCAAGTAATTGGATGGGAGACTTCCAAGGAATACCAGGGCCAGGACATAGAGGAAGGCAGCAAACCACCTCTCTGAACATCCTTACCTCCCAGCCCTACTAGTCCAGCCAGAAGCCAGTCATGACATCTAGGCACATGTGCACAAATACAAATAATAAAAAAGGTACCTAAAATGGGTGCCAGGAGAAGGGAGGGGGGTTAGTTGCTAGATTACTATTTCCCTAGCAGTGCACACATGTGGTAAGCTGTCTGACTGGTAACTATTTGTTGAGCAGTAGGAGATGTGGGCACTAGGCAGAGCCTTTAAACTGCAACACAGAAGGGAAGCTAACAGTACTGGCCTTCTTGGTGGAAATTTCCAAAAATTAACCAGCTGATGGCGGTGTGCTGATGGCAGTGTGATGAAGGAGAAGCATGAGAAAACCCCTCCAAAAGTCAGTGAACTTGGGAGAGCAGTACCTCACCAGCTGGAGACTCAGGATGACCAGTGAATGCCTTATCACCTTAGAGGACTGGAGCAGGGCTATTTTGCAACACAAACTAATCAGCATTAAAAACAAACTGAAGTCACAAAATTAAAGGAAAGTCAATCAATTAAAGGGAACATAAAATAGGAAGCATATTAATGCCACTAAATTAGAGAATACGAAAAGAATGGGTAAACAAATTTATGCTGGTAGCTAAATGGACAGTGCCATTTGAGCTGCTTTTATGAGAGCAAATGGTGTAAAGTTCAGCATTACAAAACGAATAACTGTAATTTATTGATCCATATAAGCATAGTCTATGATAATAACCAGTAATAAACATATATCAAAGTCCTGGGATTCTTCTCCACAAGTGTAACATATAAAACATGGCATTCCGCTTTTTCTTTTCAGTAGGAGAGAACCCTAAATAACAATTCCAGTCCTCAGCTCTTTCAAACATTCTCCTGTCAGATAAGATGAATGAAGCAGTAGCTGAGAAAGGTTGTCAGCTTCACTCTCATTTCAAAACAACCTTCCTCAGGATTTCACTTATCTTAGAATTCCCGATCAAGTGCATCACTGAATACTCTTCATTCATCTTATCTGACAGGAGAATGTTTGAAAGAGTTTAGGATTGCTTCATTCACTCTATCTGAAAAAAGAACTGTATATGGGACTTGTTATAACTTTAGGGTTCTCTCCTACTGAAAAGAAGAAGTGGAATGCCATGTTTTATGTTACTCCTGAGGAGCAGAATCCCAGGACTTTGATAGAGGAGGAGATTGGATTTATACCCCGCCCTTCACTCAGAGTGGTTTACGATCTCCTTTCCCTTTCTCTCCCCACAACAGACATCCTGTGAGGTAGGTGGGGCTGAGAGAGCTCTCAGAGAACTGCTCTTGAAAGGAACAGCTCTGAGAGAACCATGACTAACCCAAGGTCACCCAGCAATCACATGTGAGGGAGTGGGAAATCAAATCTGGTTCTCCCAGATTAGAATCTGGGCACTTAACTGGCTCTATTACTGGTTATTATCTTACAAACTATGCTTATATGGATCAATAAATTGTAGTTATTAGATCCCTAAAGTCACTTACTTAGTAATTTGTGTATAATTTGTGTTTCTGGCTGTGCTACTATTTTTACAGTACAGTTCACCATGACAAGGCTTAATGACTTCATAAAATTGGTTAATTCAAGAACTTTAAAAGTCCTCAAATGCTGATATATCGGAGATCTCATGGCCCATTCTATAATAAAAACAACATATTTTATCAACAATAAATTACACCAATAAATAGCCATTACTGTCACCAGATCATACAATGCTCATGTAACTGATCCTATTTTGCAATGCTATTACAGCAACCTTGCCCTGAAGTGGAGACATATTCAGAGACTCTGTCTCCAATTCACTGGTAGAAACTGTGCTCTCTTGGGTAAGGGGTGGGAAGAGATTAAACTGGAATCTTCAGTCTGGCCTGAGTACTCAGGATCACCCTTCCATTTGTTCTCCTCTGGCAGTAACATGGGCTAGTATGTTCAGACTCTGATTCACAAAAGGAGTTGCTGAGAGAAGGTGGTAGTCCCAGCACTTTGCCTGTGGGTGGAGACCTGCTAGTAATAGCTGGCTCCGCATCAGGAGCCGGAGGCATGATCGGCCCTTCCCAATGGCATCCCTATGTGCTCTCATTTTTCTCCAGTGCAAGAGAACAGTTACCATTGAATTAGATGAAGAAAAATAAAAGGACTGCAATGGGAGCAAAATTTGCATTATGCCACTGACAAGGATCCTGCTGTACATGAATGCACTGTGTGCGCTCTTGAGTTCTCCTGTACATAACTTGTCAGTCTTATGGACTGGCATTTTACTAGAGGTTAACCATATAATCATCTACACAGAAAAGAAGGCATGTTCTTCAGCAGTTTACTCCCCCACACTGATTTCTGTACCATCAAGCACTAGTACTGCAGAATGGAGCACACCTCGCTTTTTCTTTTGTTGAGAACAGCAGGTATCCCATAGCTCCACTGCAACGAAGCAGAGAGCACAGAATAGACTCCCTCTGTGAAAAGACACATGAGCAAATTCTTTCTGCCCAGTAATACAAAAGGGAACTATGTCTTACTCCAGAGATATCTGACACAGGCATCAGAGAGCAAACATCACAGCTCCAAAATCCAATTTTCACTGATAAGCACACACATTTTTTGGCAAATGATCCAGTGAGAAATAGGCAGAGAAAAGTCATGCAACCCATGCCCAAGACATAATATATTTAACCACATCTAGGAAGAAGGGAAAAGCAGGCATAGCCATATCACATGGTGTATGTTAATGGCTGTCAAGTTGCTTCCGACTTTATAGCGACCCTACAAATTAATGACCTCCATAATGTCCTAACATTACCAGCTTTGCTCAGGTCTTGCTACCTTGCTACCGTGGCTTCCTTAACAAAGTCAATCCATCTCATGCTGGGTTTCCTCTTTTCCTGCTGCCTTCAGCTTTTCCTAGCATAACTGTCTTTTCCAGTGACTCTGTCTTCTCATAATGTGACCAAAATACAATTGCCTAAGTTCAGTCATTTTAGCTTCCAGGGAGAGTTCAGACTTCATTTAAATCTAGAACCCACTTATTTGTTTTTTTGGTGTGCTGTAGTTTGTAAAAATCCTCCTCCAACACTGCATTTCAAATTAATCAACCTTTTTCCTTTCAGCTTTCTTCACTGTCCAACCCCCACACCCATACATAGTAATAAGGAACACTATAGTATGAATTATCTTGATCACCAGCAGCACATCCTTAAACTTATGGATCTTTTCTAGCTCCTTCATGGCTACACTTTCCCATTCTCAATGTCCTTCTGATTTCTTGGTTGCCTATCACTTGGTAGGGTTTCCCAATGTGGGCACCTGCCATGTGCTTTAGGAAAGTAGGCAGAATCAATGACTGCTTGCCTTTGTAAAAATAAAGAACCTTTTCCTCTCCATTGCTCACTGGAGAAGGACCCTGTAAACAAGACTCATGGAGCAGCTGTGAGGTGCAGGGGAAAACAAGAGGACCTCTGTTTCCCAATCCACCCCTGGTAGTCTTCTCTCTGTTTGTTTTATCCTCCCTTTCTCTGACTGATCATCATCTTCTGTGTGTGTGCACACACACGTGTCGTACGTCTCCAAGCATCTTCTTTGTGTGCATATTCCCCAGCTCCTTTCTCTTTTCTGTGTACGTGTGCTTGGCTCTGCCTCCCATGGCAGCCATTTTGCAATAGTGCACACCACCCTGCTTCAAAATTCCAAAGGTCCCCAACAGGCTCAAAAATGTTGGGGGACTCCTGTCACATCATATAGATTAGCATGAGAGGAGGTACATCTCCATTTGGGTGTTTTGTTGGTTTTATAATATTTTTGGCAAGATAAATGGATAGTTGTTTCCTTAATAGTATTTTCTCTGGCAAAAAGGAAGAAATATTTACTTTCTCTGGATTTCTCAGACATAAACCTCTTTCTTCTTTGAACACCCTAACCACCAAAAGCCAAGTGCAACCCAGGGCACACGGTCAGATGGCCCATTTTATGTACACTTCCTGGGCACAAATTCTAGTCACTCACATTTCTGTCACACATAAATAGCAGGGGCAGGGGAGGCATTCAAGAGAAAGCATGTTTACTTACTTTTCATCATTTGCAAATTTAATTCCACTAGAGGTGATCGGGTCAAGGAAAAACCAATCAAATCCTGGGAAGTATCTATATATCTGAAGAAAAAGATTTACAGGTATGTGAGCAATAAGTATAATCATCTAGAAAAAGAGTCATACTCTATTTTGAAATAGATATTATTGGAAAGTGAGTTGCAGCCACATAGGAGTTCAGAAGAAACATCCACTGCCAGACTTAGCTTTGCAGGGTCTGTTTTGCAAATATAAATCTAAAACTTCATTGCTTATTTGTGAATGATAACTGGATTCTCTAAAACAAGCATGTGTGTGAGCAGTAGCCTACTTATTTACAGGGGGGAGTTCTCAAGATCACCTCCTTTACTCCAACAATTTCTCGTCCTGCTTAGTGCATCTCAGCAGTTTATAACACAATAAAAGTAAAGGAATTGTGTGAAAGCCCCTCACCCCCACCAATTACGCACAAACTAGCTCCACTGATGAAGGAAGGAAGGGGCAGTTGGACAGAGGACTGAAATGACTCACTGATCCTCATGGATTTTCCTCCAATGGTTTAATTTCTGACAAGAAAGGCCACTGTATCAAAGCCAAACCACCGTCCTCTTTACGTGGGCTCATTTCACAATGGAGGAGAATGACAGCTTGTTGTTTTAGTCTATTTCTAAGGTAGGACAAATGGATTTTGTTTGCAATTAGGGGCTGAATCCTGTTTCCTGCTTCACTTCCCTGATTTCTTTCCAGTGAGAAAGGGCAATGTACTACGGGGAAAGCAAGACCAACAAGCTGGCTTACCTTTCCCACAATCAGACCAGAAGTCGAGCAGACAGCAACTCCACACAAGATTTAGTGTGAATGGGATTGGCTCTTCTCAGGACATACCAACACTGATAACTTAACACTCTGGTCTCCTTGGCATGGACAGGAACCACCTACTTGGCAGGAATCCAAGGTGCAACTCAACTTCCTAAGAATTCCAGCCACTACCCAATACATCAGAATTATTATCCTGCTTGCCTACAATGAGAAGGCACATTTACTGTGCAGGACACATTTACTGTGCTTTAACACTTCAACTGGGCTATGTGGTAAATGTAAGAAGCTACCTCTGCTCATCTTCACCACTAATACTTATCATTTATTTGTAAATGCCTTCCTTAATAGCTTGTAAATGGGAAATAATTTTGAATTATCTTTTCTTGAGCTATTAGAAATAGTAGACACCAATACTTCTGCAGAATGTCCCTTATAAATAGTATTCCTTGAAAATGAGGACCAGCTAACTCTACTAGGAAAAGAATACTACACAGATCTGGAAAATACAACATTTCAAAAGTCTGGCTGAACAGCTTGGTCATGGGCTAACAACTCTGGATGCACTAGAATTCTTGATTCAGCATGTGAATATGAGTCATTCATTGAAGTCAGACAGAAAACAGAAGTTCTAGCAAACGAATATCTACTTGCCACTGAAAAGGGATGGCTTCTTGCTTCCTCACGTATATTTGTAAAAGGGGACTCTAGTATCAGAGCATCTGGTGGAGTTTCTGAAAAACAAAATTAAGCAGATTATAATGAACATATATGAACATATGAAGCTGCCTTATACTGAATCAGACCTTTGGTCCATCAAAGTCAGTACTGTCTTCTCAGACTGGCAGCAGCTCTCCAGGGTCTCAAGCTGAGGCTTTTCACACCTATTTGCCTGGACCCTTTTTTGGAGATGCCAGGGATTGAACCTGGGACCTTCTGCTTCCCAAGCAGATGATCTACCACTGAGCCACCATCCCTCCCCAAGCCACCGTCCATCACCATCCCTCAGCTCAGCATCTACCTTAAAATGCTTCTGGAATTATAATGGTCATAATAAAATGTTAGTCCCATCACATTTTTTTAAAATGACTTTTTCCTGTGTGGCCACAGTAGCATGATGAAGATTTCCATCTGTCTGTTTTAGATGCTTTGGTTATTGTCCCTTTTTTTGTGGGGAAAATATTAGAAAGTTTGCCAAATCTTAGAATTCAACAAAATTATCACACCGGAGCCCAGAAGCAATTTTTTTTTTTTGGGGGGGGGTGCAGGAGAAAGAAAGAGCACAATAATGCTATCTGTGACAGGTAGAGGTTTCTGTGCAAGTCCTACTAAAATGGATGGATGTTTCAAACCATCAGTGCTTGGTGTGTTGCACCCAAACTCAATTATATTTGCACAACTCTGAATAAGAAACCAGACTTATACAAACATTTGGCAAAGGTTAAGAGAACTAGTTCACCTGACCAAACAGGACAGACACTCACTGCAGGAAAAAGTTTGTTTACAGACATCTGAACCTTAGTCCACTGCTTGTTAGATGATTCATCCTATTGATTACACCAACTTCACTGCACAATCCACCTTGAGTCTCAGTGAGAAAGTGGACTACGTACAATAAATGAATAAAAGTATGGAATAGACTACACCTTAAAGATCAGGTATGCAATCGCCCAACTGTAATCAATGAGATTTAGCCTACCACAAAGTTTTTGCAGTAGAGCACTATAAAAGTGCATACTCTAGTCATCTGGGTTTGATTATGTAGGTTTGAGTTGCTATCAAAGCTGGATCACTTGAAAGTTTTTTGTTTTTTTTTTAGAACCTAGCACAAAATAGTTGATAGCACTTTCCCATTTATTTTGAGCTTGTAAGCAGCTCACCTCTCCTCAGAGGTTACTCCTCATATAAAGCTTATAAAGGCCTACAAGCCTAACACATATAATATTTCTTTTGGAAAACTTCACAACTGAAAAGCCAAAGAGGTATCACTGTAAACTCTTGCCACTGTTTTGAAAAATGCTAACAAATGAAATACTCTTGATTATGCAAAACAAATTTCTTACCTCTTTCACAGAGACGCCTTACTAGGTTGGTTGCAACTCTAAAAAGATAGAAAACATTAACCTACAGTTAAGAATTATTATAAAATTATAACATCTACCCTTAACTGTCCAGTTTTGAGTAAGCATAAGAACTAAGTCCTACTTCGTTCACTGGGTTTTACTTTTCAATAGGGGTGAAATTCAGGATGGACCTTGCCTATTTAGTTATGTTAAAGCGAGTACACAGCATGACTAGTTATCAACTTGAGGTCTTGTTCAATCATTTCTTGTGCTAGGAAAAAAAATCTAAACCAAATCTGAAGTCTTTCCCCCCTCCTTAGTATTTAATTATTGTG
Source organism: Heteronotia binoei (assembly GCF_032191835.1). NCBI lineage: Eukaryota > Metazoa > Chordata > Lepidosauria > Squamata > Gekkonidae > Heteronotia > Heteronotia binoei. Next base: position 226,022,313 of record NC_083223.1, on the reverse strand, counting down.
CTTCGATTCAAGCAGGATTTCCCTTTTTCTCTCTTCTGCCATCACTCCAATTCAAAACACCAAGCAGCCTCAGGCTTCCTGAACTACTCTGACCACAAACAAAGCTCCTCTGTTTTGATGCTAGTGTGTTTGGCAGCATTCTGGGTGAACCATGCTATCAGTGGGTTCACACATACAATACAATATGCACCATGGAACAAATAGCTTCACTGTATGCAAATTTTAGTTCACTGGGAAAGGTTCTGAGAACATTCACATGACATAGCGAGTCTTTCAAGCTGACCCAGTACAAGAAGCAGAGACCAAGAAGGCAGATAATAAAAGCAGAGAAAAGGAGAATACCTTAAGTAATTTAAGTAAATTAGCAGCAACATTTTCCACAATTGTCAGGAGAACATATTCAACATCTGAGAACGGTCCACGGCTAGCTTGTTTTTTTAAACCAACGAAAACTGAGAAAGATACCTCCAAAGCCCTGTGTTCTTCTGCGTAAGGCATTCTGCTATCTATATGAAACTTTATTCGATATAAACCTTGTAGAACTGGTAAATCTAGAAATGCTGCATAAAGCCTAATTATTTTAAACCGAGGTTCTTTAAATGGAGGACAGATAAAACGTGCAAACTGTTGGGCTGCCCCTTATGATTAGATTTTGGCTGCTGCCTGATTATTTTAAACCGAGGTTATCTTTAAATGGAGGACAGATAAAACGTGCAAACTGTTGGGCTGCCCCTTATGATTAGATTTTGGCTGCTGCCTGACAGCCTTGTTAGGAAAAGGGTGCCACCACCCACCCACCCCACTTCTAGCATCTGCCCAAATTCCCTTATTCTCTTTGGAGGTCCACTGGACTAGGACTAGAGGATTACTTTGCACACAGTACAACCTTTAACACCAATCAAGAGCACCATCCTGAGGTTGCTACCTCTGTACCAAGTTCATACAACAAGGGACATTTTTAATGGTTGCTCTGCAACTGAAGGATTCCTCTACCCTACATAAGTGATCCCCAGTGAAACTCCTTTGAGGTGCCATGCCACTAAAGTGTTACCTAGTGCTCCTTGTTTGCTTCCATCTCCACTATCAGCAGCCCTGTATTGCATCCAGTGAACCACTAGTGGAAGGCTTTAGTAGGCATGAGTTTTAAAATTTTTTATTGAGTTTGGGTATGAGAAAAAAAAAATAATGTGGGGATACAAAAGCAAAAAAAGGGGGAAGGGCAAAATAGAAAGACAAAAGACAAGCAGCAAATATATCAGTTACATTTCCACAGAACAAAATACCAAATTCCTTCTACCTGCAAGTTTTAACCAAATATTATCATTAAATTCTACAGTCTTTTTATATAAATTTAAACTTTTATACAATTCTAATACTTATGGTATAAATCTGAGCTATGTATCTTTGATACAAACGAGAAAAGCAAAGAAACAAACCAAAGAACAAAACTTACTGGTTGGTTTTGGTAATATTAAGAATAAGCATAAACAGGAAAGATGAATATATACTCTTTATCCTTAATGCTAACTTATTTGCTTCCAGCAGAGGAGAAAAACAAAACAAAAAAATTACTTAGTCTGTTTCAATATAAACAGATTATAAAGTTAGAAATCAGGAGCAGATGCAGACTATACCAAGAAAATCAAAACTTGGAAGGCTTTTAAGAAGAAGGGATTATAAACTGTGTTTTTCACATTTGGTTAACATCAATATAATAAAAGGGAACTGATATGTGACTTTGAAATGGAAAGTGGGATATTTAGAAATCAAATGTTTTTTCTTTCTTTTGTTATTTTTATCTATGGATCCTATATTTTCCAATCTAAATAGAGTAATCTAGTAGAGACTGTGGTATAGCAATTGTATGATTTTCTCCTTAGGCAAAAAATAAATAAGTATGGGAGCTGAGGCAGTTAGTGTTTATAAAACTTCCTCTTCTTAGAATAATACAAAAGCTGGAGATATAGTCTCCAAAAGTTACTAAATAATTTTTAAATATTCAACTTAGATAAATACTTTGTTTGGGTCAACTTGCAATAATGTAGACAACACAGGTATTTTACAATTTTAAAGATCTGCTCCTGATTTCTAACTTTATAATCTGTTTATATTGAAACAGACTAAGTAATTTTTTTGTTTTGTTTTTCTCCTCTGCTGGAAGCAAATAAGTTAGCATTAAGGATAAAGAGTATATATTCATCTTTCCTGTTTATGCTTATTCTTAATATTACCAAAACCAACCAGTAAGTTTTGTTCTTTGGTTTGTTTCTTTGCTTTTCTCATTTGTATCAAAGATACATAGCTCAGATTTATACCATAAGTATTAGAATTGTATAAAAGTTTAAATTTATATAAAAAGACTGTAGAATTTAATGATAATATTTGGTTAAAACTTGCAGGTAGAAGGAATTTGGTATTTTGTTCTGTGGAAATGTAACTGATATATTTGCTGCTTGTCTTTTGTCTTTCTATTTTGCCCTTCCCCCTTTTTTTGCTTTTGTATCCCCACATTATTTTTTTTTCTCATACCCAAACTCAATAAAAAATTTTAAAACTCATGCCTACTAAAGCCTTCCACTAGTGGTTCACTGGATGCAATACAGGGCTGCTCACCATAAACAAGAATTTGCAAACCTTTTATTCATTTACAATGTCCCAAGCTACTCCCCAGTCAAACACTTCTAGAGTCAACTGATCAGGGTAATGAGAGTAAGACTCTGCCAACAATCAGCTGATGTAGCTAAAGTATACCTGGCCAACTTGAACCAGCCAGAAGCTCAACATTTCATGGGATCAGGACACGACTGGTCATCTCAAGTCAGCCAGGTAAGCTTTCGCAACATCAGCTGCTGACTGCTAATAGGCAGTGTAGGAAGCCTGCTCCCCATCACTACCAAACAGCTTCAAGTTTCAAGTTTATTTAAATTTATATCCGCCCTTCCCACCAAAGTGGCTCAGGGCGGCTCACAACACATAAAAATCTAACATAATTTTTGAATTTAAAACATCTTACAGAGTTAAAACAGTAAAATAATAAAACATATAATGGCGGTCTATCAAAACTACACTCAGCTTCCAATGCCAGTTAATTATAAGCCAGCCGGAAGAGGGCAGTCTTACAGGCCCTGCGGAACTGGCCAAGGTCAGTACAGCTGGTGGTACAGCCACAATGTTCCCTCTAAGCTGAGTTAGTGTGAACTAGCTCATAGTTTTTTAGCTTCCAGCTCACATAATTTTGTCTTAGCTCAGGAAAAATGGCCCCAGAGCAAGGTAATTTATGCAGTAGCTCATACCTTTAATCAGGGGTCATTTTGTAGAAAATAGGTGGTGGAGCTTATTAGCATAACTCATTAGCATATGCCCCCCCAGCAAAAAGCAACCTGACATAAGAAAGGAGAGCCCCCAGGTGAGCGAGCCCTGCTTGGGCAGTTTGAGATCCAGCCAGCCCAAGCAGGCCTTGCTCACCTGGGGCTCTCCTTGGCCGCCCCTCCCCCAGTCAAAAGGCCAGCAAGCCACCCACTGCCCAAAATCACATAAGAAGTGGTGGTGCAAGCTTCTCCAGTGGCTAATGAGGGCTGCTGGGGGTGTGGCAAAGCTCCTGGTGGCTGACTGGCTGCCTGCTCTCCTAATCCACCAATTGTTATGCAGCTGCACCTACTATTCAATGAACAAGGTAGGTAGGTGGGCCTCTGATGGACCTCTGTGAGCTCCTGCTGAATTCAAGGAGCTCCTGTGAATTCAAGGCCTGCCTTTAATACAAGTAGTTCACAAAGTAGAATTTTTGTTCACAAGACTCCATACTTTAAAGGGAGTATTGGTACAGGGCATGACTGTCCAGGTACAATTTGGATGCATCAGCTTTTAGGCACTGACAGGGAGCAAGAATCGGTCAGGTATGGCCATCATGTCATGAGCTACCCTTTGGCAGCCAGCAAGCTACTGGTAGTTTGTGAATTACCAGCTTGCAACCCATATCCCTGTTGAGTTCTGAGAACCTATACTTCTGAGAAACATATCCCTTGCAGTTCTTGGGAAACCATCATAATTAAACAGATTTAAAACAAGTTTTAATTTGTAGTCTAGGTATGCTGTAAAAAGCATGTTAACATAGCACAAAGAAAAATACCTAAGATAGCTGGGCACAACTCCACTAACTTTAAGAAAAAAACTGCTTTTTTTCTTAAAAGTAAATATCTTAAAAGTACATCTATCTTAAGTAAATATCTTAAAAGTACATCTATCTCATGAACATATCTATTTTTGTCTATTTTCCAATGCATGTTGTTTTAGAATTTTAAGACCTATCACAATCTATCATAAATCATAATATAGGATCCATTTTGGCATTTCTTGGTTTTCTAAGAAGGCAAAAGCATGGTGTAACAAACCACATTTTATTCAGTGCTACCCATAAGAAAGTAGATTAGACCACCATCATTACCACACTATGCATTAGTCCCTTGTTCTATTCCAAAGGCCATATGGAATCTGAAGGCTTACCCAGTGCCCAAGGAATGCCCCCATATATAAACTGGATTGTCTCCACTTCGTGCTTTTATCCAGTCAAAAACATGAAGAGCATCGTAAGTCAGTCCACTTTCTGAAGGACTGCCCACTGAGTCTCCCCAGCCTGAAAGAGAAAATAATTTTATTCCAGGAATCATATTCAAAAGCATTAAGCCAAAGAAATAATAGTGGCTCAGGAATCTAACTCAATATAGCAGCTTTTAAATTGCCTCTTAACAGTTTAGATTTTGCTAAGATGTTCATTAAAATGAAATGACAAACCATCCAAATAAATATTCCAGCATCTTTCATTCAGTTTAGTTCACCGACAGTCTCAGTGTTTTGAGGTGGAAAGGGAGCCTCATTCATAAGGCAGTTCCAGAGGGTGGCCATGTTGGTCTATAGCAGAACAGTTAGATTCAGGTCCAGTAGCACCTTAGATGCCAACAAGAGTTTCAGGTTCAGGTGAACGGCCATGTTGGCCTGAAGCAACAGAACTAAGTTTGAGTCCAGTGGCACCCTAAGATCAACAGAGTTTTTATTCAAGGTATAAGCTTTTGTATACGCACACAGACTTCAGATACAATGAAAAGGAAGTTACCAGTCCATACATATAGTAATGTAATGTAATGAATAGTAGACTGTAATGTTGTTTGGGATGATTAGACTGGAATGTATTTCTCGGATCTGAGGACAGGGGAGATAACTCTACACAGCCAGTCACCCCACTTCAAAGACGACGACACTGTAAGGTTGCCTCTGTGCTTGAGAAGAGATGCATAGAGCATAATGGCACATTCTCAGTTAAGTACTCTCAGAATCCCACAATTAAGGATACATCAGTCCATCAGTCTCCAATTTGGATATATTTCTATTTTTAATTATGTTTCCCCCCAGAATTAAACCAAAACAAATGGTTACCATATAAACTAAACTTGCTATTCCTAGTCGGACCTTGAATCTGTTAAACATCTTCATTATGTTGTATGCTAATCTACTGCCCACCTTCTACATATACATATGGACTGGGATCTTCCATTTCATTGTATCTGAAGAAGCATGAATGCACACGAAAGTATATACCTTGAATAAAACTCTGCTGGTCTTAAAGGTGCCACTGGACTCAAACTTTGTTCCAAGGGCTTCAGAGTATACCTTGAAAATCCTAGGGTGTCACAAGACTCAAATGTAACATTCATAAGGCTAAGAGTAATGTGGTCTACACAGAGGTGGGACTACAACTATAAAATGGATGGTACCACTAAAAAATGATATTTCCTATTTATGGCTAACACTCCCACTTGGGAAAAAACAGAGGTAGAAAAGCTGAACATCCAAATATTACAATCCACCCCTTTGCTTTCTGTGCTGACTTCCTAATTCTAGGCAATTAACTCAGGGAAGAATTCAGAAGTGCTATGTCTTCCTCCCCCTACCTCACACAGAGTTCTTAGTGGCATAAAACAAGCTAATTGCTCTCAAGAGGATTCCCCCTCCCCCACGACACTGTACTAGAAGACCACAAATCTATACATGATAACATGGAGTTACCTGAAGGTAAGGAAGAGAAAAAGATCTCAAACCAAATGTACTTTGCTAGTTAACAGAACAAAACCTGACAATATTTCATGCAGAAATGGCAAATAATTTATTCTACCATCAATATTGGATTAGCAAACAGAAATATTAGCCATAGAAAATAACTATGTTTAAGGAGCTTCTTTCTAAACTACCTGCTTGCAACCAAACTGAACAGCAGAATATAGATAATAAAAAGAAAAGAAATCCAACTCCTTGCTTTCTTAAAAATACAGAACAGGTCTTAGCTGTAGAAAAACAGTTCAAAGAAGATAAAAAGGATGAAGAAGAAGATCCATCAAGCCCAGTTCATAGCAGGCCAGCCTGGAGCAAACACTGAAGAGGTAAACAGCTGCTGAAACTTTGGGAAGTTTAGTTTCAAAATGGATTTGGGGGGGACCTGGTTTTGACAGTGGAGAATATAATACCAAATTTAGTTTAAAATATTTACTTGAACAACGTAAGACAAAATCCCATTGTGATCTTTTTAGTATGTTTCCACTTGGGCTGTAGTGTACATAGAAATACACTGGATCCAAACCAGTATTAGTAATATGTGTGGATCCTTCAAGAATTACACCATCAGCACACTACAAATACAAGCATGTATTTTAGAACACTGAGAAGCTAACCCAAGAAGCTGCAACAAAGATACTAAAATAAGTTTAGGCATCAATCAGTGAAAGTGCCTCGAAGGAACAGCAGACTATTATGACCCCATTTGGCTTGGGTCCTGCATGCCAAAGAAAGCATTCTCTCCACAGTAGCCTTCCTATTAAGATCTGCAACAAAGCCCTGTTTCATATTCCCTTTACTAAAAAAATACACTTTTTAGGATTCTGAACAGGGCCTTCACAAACCTGGCTCCATCTCTGTACAATGTTATAGTCATTTAAGTCCACCCAAGCTTCAGCACATAAGTTTGGGGGAAGTCCAAAACATTTTAGACACATTCTTCACTTTGTATTATAATTAAGAAACACCTAAGGACACAGGTTTGTATCTGTACATTTAGTATTTTATTTGAAGGGTTTTAGGATACATTTTGCTGTTTTATTATAGAAGTCTGTTGGCTGCTAAAAGTATGAGAAAAGCAGAACACTTTTAAAAATCCAATCTGAAGCGTAAGAAATCATAGGTGAAAGGATACTATGAGGTTAGATATCAATACATGCTATGCTAGTATAGCTTCTTTTCTGCAGCCCTACATATGCACAATACCAACTCCCAGTCTCAGAAACACAGTAGAATTTGCATGAGCAAAGTTCAGAAGATATTAATGGGAGGATCAATGAATGGGGTGATAGAAATTTGTACCAGATAAAAACAGCAAGGAAAAGATGGAAAATTAATATGCTCTCTCTTAAAAATGGTATTGGGAAGGGACACACTTTTGCAGTAATTACTGTTCCTCAAATGGCTAACCAAGCTAAGTAAGTATCAGGCAAAAAATTACCTGCCTTTGGTGGGCGAGGGCGGGATACAAAAATAAATTTATTATTATTATTATTTATTATATTACCTTAGCAATAGGGGAAAACATACTTTTAAAAATGTAATCTGAACAATTTTACCAAGATTTTAAACTGTTAATTAAATTGAAGGAATTTCCTAATCATCAGTTACATAGCAGTGAACAACTGGATGTGTTGCAGATGCTAATGTAAAACAAAACCAAAAAACACAAACCCAGGCTAGATGGATCTTACCTCGATAATCAAATGTGACTACATGGCAACCAAAAGAACTCAGAACCTGAACAAACACAAGACAAATATAAGATTACAAAAGGTTCCACATGATTTATTTCAAAACTATAAATAAGATCTGTTGTGGAGAAAAATACAACAGGCTCTAGAAAGAGGCTCTGCGCAAGTGTCTGCTGTCTTCCCACCCATCCAAGGGAAGGCATTCATTCCCCCTTCCTTCAAGGACAGCTGATCTCTGCCATCTGGAGAGAAGTTGTAATTCTGAGTAATCTCCAGTCATCATCTAGAGACTGGCAACAATGGTTCTCCAGGAGGAAATAGCTGATTTGGAAGATGGAGTCTATGGCATTGTATCTGTCTGAGGTCTCACCCCTCCTCAAACCCACCATCTCCAGGTTCCACCTCTCAAATCTCCAGGAATTTCCCAACCTGGAGTTAGTGACTGCTAAGTCACACTGGCTGTCACAGGGGGGTTGCTGCTGAACAGGAGCAAGCAGACAGGTCTAGTTATGCCAATGAGATAGCATCAGGTCAGAGTGTGCTGCCAGGCCAAGGGTAGCCAACCTCTAGATGGAAGATCTCTTGGGATCACAACTGAACTCCAGAAAACAGATCTCTCTCCCCCGGAGAAAATAACTGCTTTGGAGGGTAGATTTTATGGTATTATATTCAGCTGAGGCCTCTCTCTTTACTGACCTTGGTTGCCTAGCAACAGCCTCTGGCTGCAGCTTCCCCAATGGCCCAATCCTTGTCTATCCTGGGGTGAGGCTGAGGGGAGAAGGGAGAGACAGGAAAGAGGTGGCCGCCATGGCCTCTGAGGAAATGCTTCATGAGGCCATAGTAGAGCGGCAGCCCTTTCTGTAGCCGGTTGACAGAGAGGACACAGAGAAGTGTCAGAGATGTGTCTGTCTCTAAGACAGACTGTTTTGGTGAACATTTCCAGGACTGCAGTAGGAGGGGGACAGGGGAGTTAGCCAATAGAAACCCAGGAGTAGTGACTGACGCATGATGGGCCAATGGTTTCTGGAGCGCACCTCTAAGCCAATGAGAGACCCCGATTTGGCCTCACCACTGGGCTTTTATTATATAAAGAATAAAACACATTTTAACACAGCCCTTTTCCCTTACGTGCTAACTTTCTATATACAGGGAGTTGGGCGGTTGTGTTTGAGGGTTTTTTGTAGTGATAGCGGGGAAGCATTGATGACTAAATCTCCTCACCTGTAAGTTCAGGAAATGTTTCCATTTTAAACATTCAGATAATCCTGGGAAAGAAGTGTGGTATAGTAGCTAATACCTCTGACTACAGTGTGGAAGACATGGGTCCAAACTCCCACTCAAGTCATGAAGCTCAAGGGGTGACCTTGGATCTATCACACTCAGTCTGACAGATTTATTTATTATTTATTACATTCGATTTATATCCCACCCATTCTACAAAGACTTAAGGCAGCTTACAGGGTTGTTGAGAAAATAAAGTGGAAAGGGAAGAAAGTGGGCAGGATAAAAAATTAAGAGACTGCAAATCAAATATGAAGGATATGACAGTACAATAGTACCTGGGCTTTAGAAGTTTTCCTGAGAAGACTAGTAGACTACTCATAATAAGCCTGGATAGTTGAAGTATTATCAGAACTGTAAACATAGTAGTGTTTAGGCTACAAACACTAACAATAAGGCAATTCTCACCTTGTAAAGTTCTACCCGGTGTTCTCCTCCTCTATTAAAAGAATTTGGAAAAGTACACATTAGTTTGCGATTTTTTAAAAGTCAGCTTTGGTACATTCTGTTGTTTCTCAAGAAATACCCTGACTTGTTCAACTGAAAACTGTCTAGGAAAACAGACTGTAACTTTCCTGCTTCATTTTCCCCCTTCAATGTTTTAATCTAATGCAGAGATAAGTTTGAGATATGTTGATGTCTGTGGCACAAATGGTAAAAGATGCCCCCCAAATGTGGTAAAAATAAGCAGCTAATACCTGATGATTTGTTGACTTTATGACATATTAAATCTGCCATCTGAAGTTACCCTGACCCAAACCTGATTTAAGCTTAGAATTAAAATAAAATGCTATCCTTTGTGAAGTTGGTGCATTTTAAAATTTTTTACCTTGTACCTCCATTTCCATGCAAGTACAGGATTACAGGGCTACTAGAACCCAATGCATCCTCATACCACGGTTGGTCCTTTCCTTGAGCATCCTTCCATAAACTTGCAGGAACTGTGTGCCTAAAAGTAAATCAGCAAATCAGGAATTTCATCTCTTCTCTGTACATCCCATCTATAGATTTCAACAACACAAACCACAGTTATGTACAAAGCACCACCTAAACAGAATTCTATTGCTATCTATACTACAACTTCGAAGAGTTCCATAGCTATGCGCTTGTGTGCACTGCATGGACTAGTGTTTTAAGCAGCAATTTCATTTTAACAATGAATACAGGGCTATGAACAAAAAAGGGAGCCCTGTGTCAAATTTATGCCCTCTCTGTAACATAAAGTTTTTTTCTTGATCATTACAAGATGCATTTACCTACCATTTGCTGCTAGTGGCAGCGGAGCGAGGGGATAGAAATGCTATTTTTAACAGCACTGAGATGGCAAGCTATGGGATGGGTATTAGATAGCTTTGGGACTGCCATCTTCTGCTCACTCTTTGTAATGTGTTCTCAGTTTCTATGAGAACTCAGGATACATGCCAGCTCTTCTAGGCTAGATCTTCTACAGCCAAAGCACTTACAAGAATGAATGAATGAATTATATATGTTATAGTTCTCCAAGGTCTCAGACACAGGACTTTCCCAGACCTTCAACCTGATATCCTCTGAACAAAAGATGCCAGAGATTGAAGTCAGAACATACTGCTATTAAAGCATGAATTCTACCACTGAGCTATATCCTCTCTCAGTATGGAGAATATGCATACCATTAGTTTTCATGCTTGATAGTATACACTGCATTTTGAAAGCTTCATTTTACAACAGTCAATCAGCTGTGGAGAAACAGCCAGCCTTGATGTCTGAATGGTGTTAAAAAAATTAAAGCAGCACAATAGGTTACAGCTATAATATAAGCGCAAATCAATATTCTCCAGAACGATACTGAGAATTGTAGTCAAATGAAGGTAAAGAATTCTGTTAGAGATTCATATCAGAACACCATCTCCTGAATCTATAGCTCCTAGAGCAAATGAATGGCAAAACAGTTTAAGCCTATGGAGCAGCTACCCTTGGCCCCACCCCCAAACTTACTGTTAACACTCCTGACTTCCCATCCAGCCCAGGCCCCCCAACTTTGCATATTTATTTTTGTGCCTCCATTCCCATGCTCGTCTGCCTATTAAAAAACCTTTTGTTGCTTGCTGTGGCAGCCCTGAGACAGCATGTTTCCGCATGGCAAGGGCACCACCTCCTCCTCCTCCTCCTCGCCTTAAACTGCCACCATCCCAGCCTGCCAGCCCACTGCAGCTGCACTGTCCATGCACCACCTCGCCTCACCATGCCTACCAGCCAGTCGCTCAATAGCCCACAGCAATTGTGCTGTCCGTGTGCTGCATCAACTTGCCACACAGGCTGGCTCCTCAGCAGTGCCACATCTACTTCTCGCCATGCCAAGCTGCCCAGCAAAGGGATGCTGGAACTTGGGATCAAGGAAACCAGGCAGCTGCCCGGCTCCCCAACAGCTTCCACAAGCAATGCTGGGAGCCAAGGTGCATGTTCATTCTTGGAAGGACTTGTTTTTTTTGTTTTTCATGCCCTGCCTCTGCCCTCCATGTTCTGCCTGCCAGCAACTTGCCCACCCTGATCTCATGCCTCCTCCTCCTCTAATTTTAATTTTTAATTTTGTCAGGGCCCCCCCAGTGACCCCACCGCCGACTGGAAAAATCCCAGCTGTGGAGTATCTGTTGTATAGTTCTGTGATTAAAAAATTCCCCTCCCAAACGCAGCCCGTGGGAGGGGGAAATACTTATCAGAGGAAAGTAAACAGGAGGAAACAGTTAAAGTACTCCTCCCTCCAACCTCTGTGACTTCCTTCTCCTTAAGAGTAGCAGCCCAAGCCACTGCACTTTGGAAAGAAACAAAGACATTAAATAATAATGGAACTACACACAGTGTGTTGGATCTATTGCAAAATTTTTGCTGGTGTTAGTGCTCTTGCAGAATGCCAGAGTTACCTGTGCTAAACCATACTTACTGTATCCCCATATGTGTTTCTGCCTGCACAAAACATTGTGCAATCAATTTGTGGGCACTGTTACTATACAGCGAGGAAAGTACTAGGTGCTGCACAAAATCTTGCACAAGCAGAGCTGCACTATTTATGTTTCCACTTGCTCTCTACTGGATCCAAGTCAATACGTAATTCTGCTGACAGACAGAAGCTGAAGGAAATTAGCTGTCTCTAATATTCAGATAACTGCAGAGACTATGCCAATCAGAGACCTAAAAACATAAAAGATTATCAGCAAAAACCTATGGCAGAACATTACTGGACATTTCAGAGCAAGTTTCTCTTTACTCACCAGAACTTCCAGATCATACTATATTAACCCATTAGTGCCAGCAACTTCTCACTTCCTTTTTTAATCCAAGATTATCCTTCAAAGTATTATATCCCATTTAATTACATTAAGTAAGCAGCTTATAAAGCACAGATATGGCTCAGTATACTTATCCTGAGCAAGCACCAAATTGCATAGTAATTCCAAAACAGCAGAGGCCTGGAAAGCCAAACAGAATTACTTGATTGATAGAAATTTGCAAAGAAAAAAATGAGCTAACTACTGGAAATTCTTTGCCTTAATTACATTGTATTACTCTTCCAGCCATTAAGTTCCAGTTCTCAAGCAAAATTTCTGGAAACAGAAGTTATGCATTACCAGGGGTCATTTTGCCGAAAAATAGGTGGTGGAGCTCATCCAGGGATTGTTATGCAGCTGCACATACTATTCAATGGACAAGGAGGTGGAACTCTCAGAAGGAGGAGGAGGAACTCTCAGAAAGGTTCAGGAGCTGTGCTCCTGTGAGCTCTCGCTGAATCTGAGGCCTGTGCATTACTTGTGTTGATCTGAACTTAAAAACTGTGGATCCATGAAGCAGCTTTAATGAGAGATCAGGCTGAAGAAGGATCGAAACCATGGAAAGTTCTAGAAGTGCGGTCCCATATTCTCTCTTTCGGAAACTCTGGACTCCTTTAACATTTTTTTTGGATCTTCAAGGGTTTGACACAAGTCAATATACTGTTGTGGAGGCATATGTAGCCCAGTTAATCATATTTTGAGGACATTATATGAGAACCCTGGCTTTGTTAAAGGACCAGTCATTGCATTTAAGGCAAAGGCTATATGGAATGTGTTACGTGCTTTATCTGTTGTTTGTATCCTATAAGGTTTGGCTTGGAAGATTCCTTAGTTTGGTATTGGCTTGGATTCTCAGGTTGCATATTTGTTCTGTTAGGCTTCCATTGTCTTGTGCTTCTGCTGGGATCCCCCAGTTCTGTATTGGTTCTTTGGGCTTCTTGATTCTATCTGCTTGGAGACGCTTTTGGCCAGTTCTTGCTTTGCTTGCTCTTTTGTATTTGTATTCTTTACCCTGGAGAAAACATTCCCCCTCATAAGAAACAATGAAGGATGTCTGGGGGCACATAGAATTGGACTTCTTGTTCCAATTTATTTGAAACCTGAGAATTATTTAATGGACAGACACCAGCAGCTCCACTGCAATTTTGGTGCCATTTGCCAACAGCTCCTCCAGCCCTCTGGAAAGATTCCATGTAAGGAATAATGGAGCCAAATAATATCAGAATTTCCAAAGACACCTGGATCTGAATACCAAACCAGTATTTGGAACCTGGATAATCAGGAATACTTCCCCACCCCCACCCCAGTTTCCTGATATGTGGATCCAAAAATTATATATTTCTTTCAAGGTCCCCCCCCCCCCAGTATTAACACACCTTACCCATCTTCTCAAATGCTCACCTGAGTCACTACCATTGTTTAGAAAAAACACAGTAAAACTATCATGCAAGTTATGTTGCTACATCACACAACCACAGTTTGGAACATATAAGGCAAAGTTTCTTCACCTTTTAGACCTTATATTTTATACCTGAGGCTAGCTCAAGACTCTGGTCCAGCACCCACTTGCTCTTTAGCCCCATTAATGTGAATGACACACATATAGCATGAGCCCCAGGACAACACAAAATCAGCCCATTTGTTCTGCTGAGGACACAGAGGATCATTAATAAGAATTTGTACAGTTGGTGACTTGAAGGATCTTTTCCTGCCACCTCAAATCAGTCACACGAGAGTGCTTCTATGTCACTTTTATACATAAAAACATAGTATTTAGTGCAATTGCTCTTTAAAGAGTTGCACATATTATTATCACAATAATCTGTACACCATGCCTGCAAGCCAGTAAGATGTAGTGTTGAGCATCAGACTTAGGATCTGGGAGACTCAAGTTCAAATTTTCAATCTGTCAAGAAACTCACTTGGTGACTTTGTACCAATTTCCCTCTTTCAGTCTAACCAGTCTTCCAAGGTTGATTGCAAGGATAAAAAAGGAAGAACCATATATGCCTCCCTGAGCTCTCTGGATAAAAGAGGGGGAATGGCATAGCTTTTGGCAAAATAGATGATTGTTCCTATACAGCAGATGGGGGAATTGACTGGGGAGGGGCAGAGAGACTTCTTGGGCTGCAACTCAGTCTTTTAGCCATTGTGTGACACCAGCTCTAACATACATTGTGACTAGTGATTGGTAAGTTCTCCTTGGTGCAATTCAAAATTGGTTTCATATTTACAGGGGTTATTTTGTAAAAAAATAGGTGGTGGAGCTCATCCAAGGATTGTTATGCAGCCGCACATACTATTCAATGAACAAGGAGGTGGAACTCTCAGGAGGAGGTGGAACTCTCAGAAAGGTTCAGGAGCTGTGCTCCTATGAGCTTCCACTGAATCTGAGGCCTGCATATTTATGATCTGTGAGTATTTGAAAAAATGTTTCTTGGTCTCTCTCTCAGCCTGTAACACTGACAACAGGCTTTCACAGAAATGTAGCTTGCATCACCAGTTGAGGCGGAGCAACATTCACATACTCCAAACACATGCCAAACAAAAGCAGGTTTTAGATCTCAACATCAAACAGTAACTGAATAAAAATGTTTCCAAGAAACTAATTTGGTTGTAAGACCTGTAATATACATGAAAGAACCTAGGGTTCACTAAGATAAAGTGGTTAACATAAAAAAACTGCTGTACATGCACCAACAAAGTGGTTTGGTCAGCCTGACTGTTGATTAAAAAGGTAAAGGTAAACCCCTGTGCAAGCACCAGTTGTTTCCAACTCTAGGGTGATGTTGGTTTCACAACGTTTTCATGGCAGACTTTTTTACGGGATGGTTTGACATTGCCTTCCCCAGTCATCTACACTTTACCCTCAGCAAGCTGTGTACTCATTTTACCGACCTCGGGAGGATGGAAGGCTGAGTCAACTTCGAGTCAGCTACCTGAACCCAGCTTCCGCCGGGATCCAACTCAGGTTGATTACATAAAAATCTGTTTAAGGCACATTTCAAAGTAGCTTAAAAGTTTATAAAAATATAAGGTATTTTCGCACTGACCTTAATCGGCAGCGACGTCCTTCTTCACCGCGCAGGATCTGTGCGGATTTCGCACCAATTGCTGTGGAGCACCCAGAAGAGCCGCAAAGTCCCGCGACTTTTGTGGCGCAAATGGAAACTGGTTTTTGGCAGTTTCCATTTGCGCCGCAAAAGCCGCGGGACTTTGCGGCTCTTCCGGGTGCTCCGCAGCAATTGGTGCGAAATCCGCACAGATCCTGCGTGGTGAAGAGGGACGTCGCTGCCGATTAAGGTCAGTGCGAAAACGCCCATAGTCTCCAGATACAGCCAATAAATACAACTGAAAAACAACAGATTAAAATAGAAATAATGGAACAAAAAGAAAGAAAGAAAAAACCAAACCCACCCCCGACCTCAAGCATTCTCTGGAACAAAGATGCCTGTTCGGTGCCTGAACACATTTTAAGAAAGGGCCACACAAACTCCTCTGAGGCTAGAGAGTCAGCATTTCTGTGCCACTGTTGAAAAAGGCCCTGTCATATGTTTAGCCACCTATTGCAGTTCAGAATGCATAGAAATACTTTTGAGACACAGAAAACATTTTGGGGGAACCAACATATAATTCATAATGCTGCTAAGTATTACACATTGGACAAGTCAGAGTTCGTAATTATCCGAGGCATAATTATGAACACTGACATCTCTAAGCAGAGGCATCTCTAATCACTACTTAACAGTAATCCGTGAACTCTGACCTGTTTAAGTAAGTCCTCATCCTTCCTATATTATGTTCCATAGAACACAGTGACTTGCTGGAGAGATCCTAGCATGATATTCACCAATGTGTTTCCTGATACTTCAAGGAAGCAGAATAAAATCCAGAGAGTCCTGAATGGGGAAAAAAAATCTGGGAATACTGGGTCACCTTCCCCAATCTATCTAAGCAGTAATGCCAAGCTCATCCCAGACAGGTGTGTCACAACCATGTAGCTTTGTTTTGCCGCAGACAGAGACTCTCTTCCTGTATGTCTGGGATTGGAAATCTTTCTGTTTGGCCTCCCCTCTCCTTGGAAACTGAAACCAAACTGTGTTTTTTTGCCAAAGCAAAGGGTCAATCCCAGTTTTCCTCTGCCTTCTTGGTTTCAGGAGGTGCTTCAGCCCAGGAAGGATTTATTTATGTAAAACATTTCTACACCTCTTTTCCACCAAATTTCAGTTGACTTCAACCTGTGGGCATAACCTACTCAGTAGCAGCTACTTCTGTTGTAGGAAGATACTAGGCTTAGAACCTCTCATGTTTTGTGATTGGCCCTGTCCTCACAAACGTGTTCAAATGGAACCAATCTTTTCTCAAAATGCCAAAAGTGCCTGCAGTGTCAAAAAGGTTGGCATGTTTTTCATCCTAACATGAGAAGCAGTCCTGACTTATTAGGTCTTTGTTACTTTAATACAGAACCTAAAAATTAATGGTAAAAATATTCAAAGTGGAAGACACTCAGGGAGCTATACAGAGACTGTGCACTAGCCAGGAGCTTTCCCCACCCTCTCTGATGTTTCCGAATATCAGAGATGGACGGAGGAGGGCTTCTGGCCAGAGCACAGTCTCTGTAGCGCTTTTTGAGCGTCCTCCAGGTGGAGGACGGTCAGAGTGTGCTAGAGTCAGCAGCAGCATTGGGGGAGGGGGGCTGAAGTGCAGCACCGCATGCAGTGCCGAAGATAAATAGAGAGGGGAGGGGGCGTGGAGCCAGTCAGGCCACCCCTTCTGACCCGGCACTGAGGCTTGCATGGTCTGGTACCAGGTCGCGACCCTGCAAATGGGAAACGCTGTGCTACCTAACTAAGCCCAGAAAACAGTGTATCTTTTTAAAGGTCATTGTGTTTGCAGTCACAGATAATAAACCAATGCAAGAAAAAGCAACATTTGCAGGAGTGCTCTTGTAGAGGCTCAAGATTTTCCTAGTGATTAGATCAAAAGCATGACCTCCATATGTTAGCATATTTTAAAAAGAAAAAACAACACATTTCCCAACTCACTACTGTTTACAAGTGATCACTATGACAAATCTCATTTTAAAAACCCCAACTATTTAAACTGTGATAATTGCTACTAACTAGAAATATTCCCAACATTCCAATCCAAGAGGATGTTTTCATCAGTTTTTTTAAAAAGAGTCCAAAATAGGACAAGCATTAAACAAAAAAAAGAGACATGCCTGGTAACCCTAATATGCATGATGATGATAAGACTCCAGAGATGGTCAGCCAGACAAAGCCTTCCTTACCAGACTCCAATTGTTACACCCTCCTCTGGCTGTAGGTAGTAGTTAAAGGTGTGATTTAAACCTTGGTCCTGAGGCCTTTTCAAGTCAATGAAGTAGGGTGCCCTCACTGAAATAGAAAAATCAGAAGAAACTAAATTTACGTTCTGCTTACCAGCTGATTAGTCTCACAGCTACTATTTAAATATACAAAACACATAAATGGCTACCACGATAAAGCAATGAAGTACTCAATAATTAAGTGATAAGGCCAGGAGGAATTGTTTATTATGTATAACTAATTGAACTAAACCCCCCCCCCCACAATTTTATCTAGTATGAAGCTGCTTTCCTTAGTGCATAGCTATCATCAAGATATATTCTGCATATCCAGAAATGTCTGATGAACAATTGTATCTTTGTTCACATTAAAAATGCTCCAATTGTTAATATGTATATGTTGAAAGAAAACAAGTACCCCAAGAACACAGTGTGTAAGTTTCTTACATATGGTGTCCTGAAACAGTAAAAATGTAATACTGTCTATAAAAAGCCTCTGCATTAAACCTCAGACTTCATGAAAGAGCCCATGCTTATCTTCTTCCTCCGCTATCCAGCTGCCAGAAAGATACAACCCCTTAAAAAGTGATGTCCACACATTCTTCAGGCAAAACAAGGCAGCGGCTGTGCCAAGATTTTGTTTCTTAGTGGGCAGTTCTCATGCCCTTCAGATACATCTAATAGTAGTAACATATTCCTCAGCACTATAAAAAAGTATAACATCTTGCAAGTGTTCAATGCTTGCTCTGTTAGTGGACAATTGGGGGAGCATTATGCTCCAGCTCCTCCACTGCAGCTTGCATGCCATGGTGAATTTACAGGGGATTTACAAGCAGAGAGTTTTCAGAGAATAGTTGGAAAGGAGTTGCTGGAAGAAAGGGAAGATCCTCTTGTAGAATCTCCTTCTACTACAGCAATTGTAGGATCCAGCCCATTGTGTGTGTATGGTACACCAGCACCAGCTCAACCACTGAAACGATACTAAACAAAAAGACTTCTGGTATATGCGTAACCACAATACAAAAATATCTAGCCAGGAATGTCATCAATTCAGTAATGATAAAAATTACCACCTTTAATAATGACAGACCACAATGTATTAAATTTAAGTCAACAGCCAAAGCTGGTTTAAATCTTAAAAAGTGCACAAATGCTTTTCATTCCATTTGAAAACAATATACCTAAGCAGCTGATGGTAGTGGCCAAACCACTGAGATGTGCATGCAGGCACACAGAAACATGCAATGCCACTTGGATGTAGTAACATAAACCAACAGTATTTTGTAACAACAGGTTCAAAATAACATAGTCCCAGCAAACAATTCAGTCTCAGAGATGAACCTCATGAATAATGAAGCCTATACGTTGTAACAACACTTGTCCTAGTGTAATCCATGTTTCAGTGTCTCCTTTGTCAAGATTGCAGGCTTTCTTTTTGGAACTGCAAAGATAATACACAATATAATAATATCCACAAAACAACATCACATCCTATTATAAACAGAGTGAGTCATACCCTCAAATCCTGTCAACAATATCCCGGTTAGCTGCTCAGTCTTTACTTGATGGAAAGGTTCTCAAAAGTCCTTCCCTCTTTAAAGGGACCATACACTAATTATTTGCAGCTGTTACTTATCTTACAGTAATATATTTTATAGGTCTATATTTATACATTTTTACAAAAATAGTCCAAACTTTGATTTAAACCATGTGGTTCCAAAAAGAAAGCCTTCATCCTTGACAAAGGAGACACCAAAACACAAAGCGCATCAGGACAAATGTTACGACTTCCAGACTTCATTATTCATGAGGTTCATCTCTGAGACTTAATTGTTTCCTGGAAATATGTTATTTTGAACCTCCTGTTACAAAATACTATTGGTTTATATTACTATATCCAAGTGGCATTACACGTTTTTGTGCACCTGCATGCACATCTCAGTGGTTTGGCTGCTGCCGCCAACTGCTTATGTATATTGTTTTCAAACAGAATGAAAAGTGCTTGTGCACCTGTGTGCTCCTTTTAAGATTTAAACCAGCTTTGGCTGTTGACATAAATTTAATATATTGTGATTTGGGTACAGATAATTTTATTATTTTTGAACTGACAGCATTCCTGGCTAGATACTTCTGTATTGTGGCAACCACTGAAACTGTCATAAGGCAGCCTGTAGCTTGCTGGGGGAAAGTGTAGATCACTGGGGAAGGCAATGGCAAACCACCCTGTAAAAACTCTGCTGGGAAAACATTGTGAAAGCAATGTCACCCCAGAGTCGGAAACAACTGGTGCTTGCACAGGGGAGATTCATTAATTCTGGATCACCAGCAGTTTTTTTTTTTTAACATTGTTTCTGAAATACTGGAAAATCTTTACGTTCAGTTTCACATGATACGGCCAATGTAATGGCTCTAAAAACACACAACTTGCATTGTATGCTTAGATAACTATTAAGTCAAACAAAAGCAGATCTTGTTATCCAACTCAAGTTGTCCAACCCACAGACAGCATTTAATTCCATACAGTTTGGGACTATGAGTGTACAATTTATGGTCATAAAATGTTCCTCGCGTTTAAGAAAATGAAGTAAATGAATTCCCATATAATTAAGAACAACACTACACATTACGTGAAAACATCTGGCATCATATGTCAACATCTGCTCTCACTTGTGATCTGTAGAATCACTTATTTCATGATGTGACATCATTACATTCCAAGATTCCGTACCAGTAGTAAACAATCTGTGCATGGTTCTTAGAGCCAGACTTTGGAGAGGTGGCCTAGAAATCCCATAACAAATAAATTCTCACTTGGATTACTGACAAGTATTCACTTTCACCATTACATTTTCTGTAGACCATCTCTAAGAATCTTTGTCTGCCATTCTCTTTATATATTGGTTATCCTAGCATCCCACCTACCTTATCAATATACTTTAGGGATTTCAGTTTCTTTATTGAAAGAGCCACATTGTTCTGTACTGAACCTAGAGCCATAGGTTGCAGACCCCTGTCCTACATATCACAGGAGAGGGCCCAAAACATGGGAGCCATTTTTGGCCATATGACCATATCACATGCAATATGTACTTCCATTCCATGATCAAGAGAAGAGAACAGGAGATCTATATCCAAACCCCACTGGACTCACTGTAAGTCCTTTGGCACACTGCTTTTCTTGGCAAGTTGCTTTTCCTATCACAGAGGTGTTGTGAAAGTAATTATGTGCGGAAAGATTACCCAATGATACAGAGACTGGACAAACCAGAGAATATGCATGGTTACTTTAATCCTTTAAGCAATCTGTTACAAAACAAAGACTGCAGCTACAATGATACTTAAATAATGAACTCATTAAATAATAATAGTTTCTGCCAACTCAGTATGTCAAAACAGATACTTATTAAATGCATTTCCTGTTCCTGAAATTCAGAGCAGGATGAATTTTTTTAGAAGTATCTATTTTATTACACAGTGTAAATAATGTATGAATTCAAAATGTTATATTTTAATTCTCATTGACATTATTTCATATACTTAGCAGATGAGATTATGCAAGAGACATAAATAAAAGAACCCAGGTCAACTGAGCATCAAGAGGGGATATGGGAGACAGGTCAGCTCCTCTTCATCTGCATGCTTTTTTAACATCAACATCAGACCCTGAAACTCCAAGGCAGAAATTCAATTAAACAAATGCGGCTAGCGTTTTGCTATCTAGGTTGGTCTTAAGTGATCTTGCCCAGTATATTTCAATGTATACAGATAGCTAATGAATTGTTTCAGTCACTAAGATTTAATTCTGCTGAGTATGTGGGCAGCAAGACCAGAGTCTTGAACTTTATCCCTAGGGCTGCATACGCTTGGCATCTCAGTGAGAAAGACATACTGTACATAAATAAAGGTATTATTTAGCTGAATACATTGCTTGAATATTTATTACTGATGTATGAGCAGGCAAAAGTTTTCATACATGGAAAAAATGAACAGTCATGTGTTTGTTTTTAAAGCTCTGTCATGCGTAAGACTTATGAGGTGTGGGTTTCTTAATCAACCACATACGTCTCTCTCTCGGCTTGACCTAAAGGCATATTGCTGAGCAATTCAGTCAGACAATAACAGTAGCAGAGCCAACAATGCAAGCCATGTTCCATAATGTAATTAAAACTAAAGTGTGTACATATGCAAGTGTATTCTTGGGGATACCTGTTGGGTTTTTGGCAACTTTACTTCCTGGAGTCATGTGATAATTGTTTGTTTACACTTGCTGATACTTAGCCAGTCAATGTACTTCCTGCCAGAAGCTAGGTGTCAATATGCATATTAATCTGTGTTGGTAAACTCTAATTGGGTAATCAATACACTGGGGGTGGACTAGGGAGAAAGCATTGGGTTTCAGTTTATGGTCCTTTGTCTTCTCTAGTCTTCCTCACCAGTTGCTGTCTAGATCTCAGAGTGTCAACATGTAGTCAGAGAAGACCCATAGGATGTTAAATCCTTTTCTTGTTTTGTAGGACTCCAAGTTACCCTTTTTCCTCACTAGACAAATAAAGATTACTTTGTTAAAGCTAAATGTGTGTGCCTGGCTGCTTTGTGGTTTAATCTGCATAAGTCTGCTAACAAAATCCTAACAATACCACAGCCTCCAGTCTAAGAAGTACAGGGATTACAGTCAACCAGAATATTCTTATTTGAGACACAAGTACTTTATCCATATACAGTTATTACATTTTCTATAAATCACACTATTACAAATTGTTCTCTCCTCCAAACACAAATAGAGTGAGTGATAAAGCTGCAGTACTGCAGTACTGAGTTCGATCCCGGCGGAAGTTGGGTTCAGGTAGCCGGCCTGGGGTTGACTCAGCCTTCCATCCTTCCGGGGTTGGTAAAATAAGTACCCAGCTTGCTGGGGGGAAAGTGTAGATGACTGGGGAAGGCAATAGCAAACCACCCCATAAAAAAATCTGCCATGAAAATGTTGTGAAAGCAATGTTACCCCAGTGTCGGAAACGACTGGTGCTTGCACAGAGGACTACCTTTATCTTTCTGTGGTTACTAAATATGTTAGCAGGATGGGGTGAGGGAACTTTTAAGATAGTCCCACTAAATGCTATTTTTCATTACTGTATTCGCAGATCTATGAAAGCCAACAGGGAACTTTCTGTATAACAGCAGGAATAGCATTTAGCACAGCATATAAGGTGAGACAGGACAGGACAGCTAGAACAACAGTTTTTTTTTCACTAGCTGGTACTAGAACATTCCGTGTAGACACAAACAAAACAAATTCCAGATAGCATCATGTCTTCTTTCTATCAGCACTCCACAAAATTAAAAAAAAATACTGGACACTGCTGACAGATTCTTCATGACACTGGAGTTTCAGCCTAAGTTCTTTTGTAAACTGATCACACAATAATTTTCTACTTATAGATGTTCTAGCCACCCTGAAAAGGGGAAGAAAGTCTCCTGATCTTTAGTGAGGCTGCAAAACAGAACTGTTTAAAAAGGCCTCTGGAGAAGCACGGGGGTTTTATGATGAGATCTATTTGAAGTTTTATAGCTGGGTTTGGTTTGTGACCAGGCTGATTGTAGTTGCTTTTATACTAGGATGCATTCTCACAGAATTTTTACAAATTATTTATTGTGTATATATCTAGATGCTATACACTTTGTACCTTTCAGGGCTTTTTTTGAGCAAGAATGCACAGGAACGTTGTTCCTGCTGGCTTGGTGTCAGGGGGCATGGCCTAATATTCAAATGAGTTCCTACTGGGCTTTTCCCACAAAAAAAGCCCTGAGGCCTTGACTATGTCAAGACAAAAGGAAGTGCATATATGGGGTAAGAGAGAGTGGAAGAGTAGCTACCATCTGAGTACATTCAGGGCAGCGGCAAGGTTGTTGAGGGCATGGATGAGGGGATGGCAATGACACATAAAACAGTTGAAAAGCATGCCACATGAGTTGTGTTCAGAGAAGCTCTTCAGTAATATGAGGAAGTAGTTCTGTGGCTGGTTTTTAAAGGTCTCAGATTCCATACATGTTTATCAGGGTCAATTTGATACAGATGACACATCCATGGACATGTATAACACAAGGGAGGATGTTTGATTCCACCTCAAAAGGAGTGCATGGGTTACGGGAAATGAACACTTCCCATAGCTTCAAACTATTTTCTTCTCAGCCAGAAATGGTAGTACGAATCTTTTAATGTTAGAAACAAAACAAAACATCAAAATGCCCTACTTGATACAGGAATGCAGCTGCTCCTATCAAGCTCTGTGGAGCTGTCACACAAGCCCTGAACATATTCTATGACATCTAAAGTCACCTTCTCTATTGCAGTACTTGTAAGGCTTGGTCATCACCTTCTCAGAAAGCCTACAATGGACAGTACAGAGAAGACACTTCAACAGGAAATAACAGAAGTGGAATCTGCCTGAGAACCAAGACCAAACAAATAAATACAGGCACAAGATTCAACACAAGACACTGCAGTCAGACTATGGAGAAAAACAGCACTGAAGTCATTATACAGGATTATGATATACACACTTGGCTTAACCAAATTCCAGTATACAGGATATTGCACTAATTACGATACACACACCTGACAGCGCCAATCTCAGTGGTTGTATGAAATGATTTTAAGATGCACTAAGGTTGATATGCCACTCAATTAACTGCCTACTCTTTGACCACAGTAAAAATTTCAAATATTACCATGAAGTCAAAAATGCCTTGATGTAGATGGTGGCTTATCTCTCCTTTTTTGAAAAAACTTCATTGCAGTATCATTAGTTAGATGCTCACTCCAAACCTAGCAGCACAGGAAAAGCTTTGCTATTTGTCACCTGCTATTACGGAAAGCATTTCTCAACAGGAAGCATAGGTAAGACTATGTAAATGATTTAATATTTTAAAAGGGAATTTCATTGCTTTAACAGAGACAGTCAATTCATTTTTGAATTAGCTCAGATATTACATCTGTCATTCTAATCAAGTTCATGCCACAATTTGACAAGACTATTGACTATGTATTTTGTTACTGCTCAGAGGTCCAGCAGGCAGTATAGAAACCAGTCCTGAAAACTATACACATAAAAAGATTCATACAGCATCAGTTACTGACAAATCTCATAATCAGAAGTTCTGTGTTTATTCATCATACTAAGGAGGGGGTGGGAGGAGAGAAGACGTAAAAAACCCAGTATCTTGTAGGTTGCATATCACTGCTAAAATATGCTAAGGCAAGGGAATGTCAAACAAGACATACATGAGCTCAGCTATGAAGAATATTAGTAGAGGCATAATCAGGGGTTTTTTTTCTGGAAAAAGAGGTGCCAGAACTCTCAAAAGGGAAATGAAGGAGAAATACATGGACACCCCCTCATGAACTTTTAAACATTTTTTGAGAACTGTTTCCATGAAGAAGTTCTGGAACTCCATTCCACCATGTTCCCCCAGAAAAAAAGCCCTTGGCATAATGACAGAACAATACAGGTATTCTAGAAGAGATGCAGACTATTTCAATAAAATCAACTCTTGGATATATAGCAGGTCAACAAATACTTTGAAAACATCTGAAAATACATTAAGAAGTGGTTCTTAAGCAGTCATGAGTAGCAACATGAAATTACAGATCAGCAATTGGAAACAGTAAAGGTTTTGGTTATGGTCTGAGCGGTCTGGGACCAACGTATCTACAGGACTGCCTCCTCCACTATGTTCCTGGAAGAACATTAAGCTCCACAGATCGAAATCTGCTGGTGATCTCTGGCCCTAAAGAGATCTGGCTGTCCTCAACAAGGGCCAGGAACTTTTCAGTCCTGGCCCCAACTTTGTGGAACAGTCTGCTGGAAGAGACTAGGGCCCTATGGGATCTTTTACAATTTCGCAGCGCCTGTAAAGGCGGAGATGTTCCACCAGGCTTCTGTTTGAGGACAGCAATGGTTGCCAGACTGGCACCCTCTCCCTCCCCCCTCCAACGGGGCCCCCTGTCCCTGATGCAGTGTCTAGGAAGCAGGAATTGGTAGCACTTTATAGCAGACATCACTGAGTTTGTAATTTGTTTTTAGCTAATTGATTTTAATTATTATTGTATGTATTTTATGGTTGTACATTGCCTAGAGCTTAGCTTCAGCTGGGATGAAGTGATTCATGAAGTCAAAACAATATTAATAATAATAATAATAATAATAATAATAATAATAATAATAATAATAATAATAATAATAATAATAATAATAATAATAATAATAATGATCAAAGATTTCAGGTTTTCACGGCTGGTAACATCACTAGGGTTTGTAGAATCTTTCGGGCTCAAGTGCCGTGTTCTACTGGAGAAAGTTTTTCTTCCAGACGTTTCGTTCTCAGCTGCGGAGAACATCCTCAGTGGAGTTGCAGCCGGAGCAGGCGCTCTGACCTTCTTGGCTGCTGTGCATTGAGTGAGGCCAGGGCTGCTGGAGAGCTGCTATTTCTAGGCTGGAGGGGGTGTGGTTAAAGGGCAATAGGTTTGTGGATGTGCCCGTTGTTTGGTGGGGCTTCCTGGAAGGGTAGTGATAAAGAAACTGGCTGTTGAATGTGACCATTGTTCTGTGTTAATTGCTGGGAGGGTTGGAAGGGGTGTGAAGATAAGGAAGATGGTTGTTGACTGTGCTGTCCTTTAACAGAAAGGAAGAAGGCATTTCCATCCACCTATCTTGGTATCCAGCTCTGCAAAACACAGACTATAAATTGCAGAAATTCACAGAACAATCAGCACAGTCATCAACCATCTTCCTTATCTTCACACCCCTTCCAACCCTCCCAGCAATTAACACAATTTCCAGCCTAGAAATAGCAGCTCTCCAGCAGCCCTGGCCTCACTCAATGCACAGCAGCCAAGAAGGTCTGAGCGCCTGCTCTGGCTGCAACGCCACTGAGGATGTTCTCCGCAGCTGAGAACGAAACGTCTGGAAGAAAAACTTTCTCCAGTAGAACACAGCACTTGAGCCCGAAAGATTCTACAAACCCTAATAATAATGATGATGATGATGATGAGAAGAGGAGAGGAGAAAGATAGTTAAGATTTTCTGTATGACTCAAAAAGCAATGTGGCAAATTGTTTCTGCAATTAAATAAGAACATGATGCATATCAGTAAGAATTCCTGGATACCCTGACAGGTTTTTTAGCAAACAAAAAACTGAAATGTGTACACATCATCTTGATATAACTCAGCCAAAGGTCATAAAAGTCAGCAAATGTTACACTAAAATAGGTGAAAGTAAAGCAATGAATTCAATGCTGTGATATATACTAATGTGACACTACCTTAGACAAAAATTTTATGAAATTCTGGTAATCTTTTAAAATTTTAATTCCTAAAGGATGAAAGAAAATCAAAGAAAGGTTTACATGGAAAAATATATTTTGAGGCATTACTACTGTGGTTGGAAGAATGGTGGAAAAGGTATTGATACAATCACTTTGGAGCCAGACTGTAATTCCAGTTCTAACGATTAGGTGTGATTATTTGGATCAGAACACAGGAGGTACGTACAATGCTTGGAGGATCTCCTTTCACATGGGATAAGGGACCCCAGCAATGTATTTTGTAGAATGTTTATGTTCTTCAGAAGGAACCCTTGCCCATTTCTGCGCTACATTTAAAATCTTTGCCAAACCTCTCATTTAGAGCTTACATTTCGTGGAAATGCCATGCACACCAAAACTAACCTTTATCAAAAGAACTGAGAACACCTTTGAATCTTTCTGATAGAATTCAATACATGAAAGATTTATAAAATCCTGCTGAACACCAAAGAATAATCTTTTTGCGGAGGAGGAAAAATTAACAGAGGTGCCCTTTGTTCTTTATAACCCATTTATTAAGTTTCCACATGATTTCAAGGCAAAGCAAAACAAAAAACATGAATCTTACCAAAATTTAGGAAGATGAGCTTTGCCTGAATACCAGGACAAAGTTTTACTATAAATGGAATGGCTATGTACACTCCCAACAACCAGATTACTAGCTTCCGCAATCGAAACCACATTCCATGTCTCCTGTAAAAGAGAATGGAAAAAAAAATAAAGATCACACTATATTCAATAAAACTTTGACCAAGTGCTCTTATAGAGTCAAGAGAGTAGTATTGTCTGTGAAAAATCAGATTGTTGTTTCAACAGTTTACATATAGAAAACAAGGTTGCACTTACCTGTACCTGTTTTTCATTGAGTGGTCTTCTGTGCAGACACAAATGGGACCACATTTGTGCAGGCCTGCTATGGAGATCTCTTAGCAAAGCTCCCTAGAACATTCAGAGTGCTTAGCCTCCTCCCCTCATAGGACAACTTCTTCCTGCCCAGCCAACATGTGATGGGGTGGGGCAAACGCTCCTTCACTCAGTCCCTTTTCATCACCATGCAAGGACCTCAAGGAACTCAAGAGTGCAAGGATCCCACAACAGGGAATGGAGGGAGGAATGTGTGCCTGCACAGAAGACTACTAAATGAGCAACAGTTACAGATAAGTGCAGCCTTGTTTTCATCTTCATGGCTTCTGTGCACTCCCACATGGCTGAATACCAAGCTGACTTACAAGCAAAAGGTGGGAATAGGATCCTCAGTGAAATAAGAACCACTTTCCCCACAGCTGCATCCCATCCAGAATCAACATTGACTGCATCGTGCTTGATGAACATTGATGGGGAGGACCAGGAGGCTAACTTGCAGATACTGACCAAGGGGACATTTCTGAGAAGACTGAGACCTGGCTAAGTGAGCCCTGAGATGGAGGCAAACTGTATCAGTTGGGTGGCTTTGACAACCCAGTGTGAGGTGGTTTGGAAAGAGGCTGCCTGGCCTTCGTGGGGTCAGCAAAGCAGACCAACAGGTTGTCCTCCCTCTGCAGGAATGCGGTACAAGTCTAAATAGTGACCAAACATCTAACATTTGTAGGGTCCATTCTTTGTCTGATGTGGAAAAGGTAAAACACTGGCAAAACTATGCCCTGGGAAACATGGAAGGTGAACAAAATCTTCAGGAGGAAGTCCAGACTAGGGCAGAGAACAACCTTAACCTGGTGAAACCTGGTAAAGGGCTGGGAAGCTCACAGAGCCCTGGGCTCCCCTACCCTTTGGACGGAGGTAATTGCCAGAAAGAAGTCTACCTTATAGGAAAGACAGCACAAGTCACATGTGGCAAAGGGCTCAAAAGGCTTAAAACATTACTGCAGAGAATACTAATGAGAGACTCCACTGGGGAATGGGAGGGGGTGCTGGAAGGTGTAAGTTAAATAAACCCTTGAGGAATTTTTTTGAAAACCACAGCTGAGAAAACTGAAAAACCTACAACAGGGTTGTGAAAGGCTGAAACAGCTGACAGATGGATCTTAACTGAGGTTGACAGCCAGACTTTCAAGTGAAGTATGCATTCAAAAACATGTCAGTAGGCAGGACTTGGGGAAAGGTTGTGGGCAGTCACCCAGGAAAGAAACCTGGACCATTTTGCAACATATGATTTCCTTGTGGAGGAGCATCCAGAGGATAGTAACACCTCTGCCACTCTATCTAACCACTCTGGTAAACATCAACCAGGCTGTTAGATGCAGAGACTGGGCATTGTGGTGAAAGCAAGGACCTATAATGGAATTGGTCTGACATCACAGAGAGAGGTGCATTGACCTTGGAACAAAATCCACAGTGTTGAGAACCATACTCATTTGGGCAAGAAAGGTGCAATCTGGAATGTAACTGGATCTGTCTTCTTGAAACTTGGGGAGAAGCCTCCCTAGCAAGGGGATTGGGGGGAAGATGTAGAACAAGGTTCCTCACCATGTCAGTTGGAAGGTATTGCCCATGGAATGGTTATCTGCCCCTGCCAGCAAGCAGAACTGGGGGCACTTGGCATTTGAAGAAGAGGTAAACAGGTTGACCTGGGGCTGCCCACACTGGCAGAACACAACAGCGAGGTAATTGTCCTTGAGAGACCATTCATGGGTAGATGTGTTGCCTCTCCTGTGAGCATCAGCTGTCCCATTTGCCACCTAAGTGATGTGAATAGCCTCCAAACAGACACCATACTGGATGCCCCAGTGTCAAAGGAGAGAAGCTTCTGAACAGACAGAGAGGGAACCAGTATCTCCCTGCTTACTTATGTAGACCTGGATCTGTCTTCTCGAAACTTGGTGAGAAGCCTCCCTAGCAAGAGGATTGGGGGGAAGACATAGAACAGGACTCCTCACCATGTCAGTTGGGAAGTCCTCTATTCACTGGGAAGGGTGCAGTGGAGCTAGGAGTGGTGCTGTAGGACTATGATGAAAGTGATTCTATGATATGTCATTTGGCATTTAGTTGCTGATTTCCCAGTTTGAAGCCCTCTGTCTGTAGGACTTTGGCACAGCTTTTTGTTCTTCTGGAAGCGAATCAATGAATGTAGCCATTCTTTCCCATAGGAACATTTGGTAGAGCCCCTTAATGGCATTAAAGTTTTTCATGCATACAGTTAGGGCTGATAAAGTATAGATCTTGCAGCCAAGGCTGTCAAATTTACGTCCCTCCTGGTCAAACAGTGAGGAGTAAGGCCCAAAGCACTACTTTGATGGGACTTCCTCTGTCACAAAGGAGTTGACAATAGCGTGGGTAAAAAGAAAATCACAGTTCTCTCTTAAAACCTTGTACATAAGATCAATTTTCTTGGCAGTGGGGGGGACCGATGCTGACTTAGTCCAGATAGTTTTGAATATGTCTGGCAATCCCTGTAGCACTGGGAAAGCGGTTAAGCTCATGTTGGGTGGGTAAAGAACATTCAAAATTAGGTCAGACGTAGCTGGTTCTCAGCAGATCATTCTGATATTAAAACACTTAGTCATTTGGGCCAGCTGTTTGCAGTAGAGAGAGAGAAATCTTCTGTTGGGGAAACAGGTGACAAGTCTGCAATATATGTCCAGTGACAGTTCCAAGGAGGCGTCGGAACCACCTAAGATGGGGGCTTTTCCTTGTCCGATTCCAAGGGACTCGGATCCATAGCAAACGGGCCTGATGGGGGAGCATGACATGGCTGGGAGCTCAATTCCACAGAAGGTGGGAGCTGTTGTTCACACAGCATAGGTCAGTATATGGGCAGTGTTTACTGGAACCACTGCAGAGGTAGCAGTCCCCAATATTGCTGGGCTGGGGAGTCTCCCAAAGATCTGTGATTCCATTTAGCCACAGGAGCTTCAAACTTCAGTGGGAGACTGGGGAGCAACCTCAAAAACTTTGTTGTTGGACAAAGGAGATAGTGAGTGTCTGTGAACTGGAGAAGAGGTCCGGGGTCATCAGATAGGGGACAGATCCACTCCCAGTTGGGTGGAGGAGGACTTCAACTTTGATTTTATTTCTTTTATGGCAGTGGTTCTGAGGTACTACATGCCGTCAGCCAAGAATTCCTTTGTAACTGATAGTGGGCCTGGTTCCAATACAAATTCCAATAGCACTGACCCGGGGGAGGGGAGTATAGGTCTGGTGGTCTGGTTCCAACTCCTTAGAAGGGATCTGATCTTGCCCAGAGCTGCTAAAGCCTTCTTCCAAACAACAGCTTTCAGGCTGGAAGCTCAGTCCAAGTGAGCCTTTGAAGTTAACTATTTACAAACAGAGCAGGCAGAGACATTGTGGGCCTCATCCAGACATGGGAGACAATGGTCACAGCCATCCAACTGAGCCATTTTTAGGCCACAATCAATGCACTTTTTAAAAAAGAGCCATAGTCTGATAATAAAATGTTCCTTCCAATCCCCTTTTTCTGTAGGAATGAAGCAGCGTGACTAGACAAAGGGAAGAAAACTGAACAAAGGAACAAAATCACTAGAGAAAAACCTGCAAGGATCAGAAGAGAGCAAAGACATCTGGTATCCAAGGTGGCAAAGAAAGGATTGAGGGAAGGAGCGCTCACCCCACCCTGCCATGTGCTGGCTGGATGGGAAGGAGCCAGCCTATGAGGGGAAGCAGGCTGAGCACTCCAAACCTTCTGGAGAGCTTTGGTAAGAGATCTCCATGGCAGGCCTGCGCAACACAGGCCCATGTGGGACTGCACAGAAGCTATGAAGATTAACTACATTTACCTATTTGGTTAAAATTCTGGTATACAACTTCCTGTTTTTATTAACATATTATGGGCAATTGATCCTAGAAGATACCTTTAGATTTAGTCCATATTCTACCATTAAATTACAACAATTCATTATTAATAATGGCTAAACTCAGAAATAATGACAAACATCTGTTTGTCTCTGGTGGGCACAAACAAAGTTTGTGCTCACACATTCCCATCCTATCTCTCCCTTCCTGTATGGATTAACCAAAAGCTTCCAGGTTTGGGAAGTTCTTAAACTTAAATATGCTGTAAAATCCAAATGCATGCATCTGTTCAAACTGCATTTAGCACTTCATAATAAAATGAGATTCTTAACCATGGTTTAATCCCAGTGTCTTGTGATTTGCAAAATTAAAGTGAACAAAATGTCACAGGCCTGGTTTACAAACAATCAACCTGTATTCTTAAATAATAACAAAAAGAACAATCATTACATTTGTAGCACTTTTAACAGCAAAATTATCTTAAGCTCCTGTTCTTTGGAACAAAAATGTTACAATTAAACTTTTCATAGTTGGCTCAGTTAACAATGGTTACATTTCTAAACAACTCTTAATAGTACCTAACCCTGTTGGGTCAACTGTTAGGAAATTGCTTTGTCCAAGTACCCTTCTGGATTTGGTGAGGCGTCACTCCCACCCCCCTACATATGAGGGGAAAGTCCAGATGCATATATCTCTGAAAATAACAGTTTGAGTTTCTGGTAGACTGTGGGGTACAAGCTGCCTCTGCTCCAGGGTAGCAGATCTGTTTATCTTTCACCTGTGTTCTATGGGCGTTTCTACATGAGTTATTTGCCCTGAGTTTGAGACTTTTGAAATAATGGGATATTTCCTGCTTTACCAACATTGTGTACAATCTTTATTTATTTATTTTATTACGTTAGATTTATATCCCGCCCATTCTATGAAGACTCAAGGTGGCTAGCAACATGCACCTCCTTGGCTTTTCACCAGTCTTTCTCAAACCTGCTTTGCTCTGAAGTTTTGAGAAATATCATAGCAAAACCTGAGTGGCTGCCATGTGGGTGAAAAGGTCCAGATTTTCCTAATCCCACCAACAGTAGCCATTTCACACACACCCCTTTTTTATGACAGCAATTTAATGTCAATATATCATTACACTGAAATATGCATCAGGTTTGCTGAGTTCCCACCTCCTTTTAAAAAAAGTTTCTAGCCCCTTTCTTTGCAGACACAAAATGTGCTAGAAACATCATTTAAAAAAAAAATAAAAGCAAGGAAACCAGAGACGCTGATGCATATTTTGTAGAACGGTATATTGATATAATACCATAAATCACTGATATATATATTTTTAAACACTACCAGAGAATCCTGAAGCCACTATCAGGGCCCTGCTAAGCTTGTTGCAGTTCCACACAGCCTGCAAAATGGAGATGCTCCGCCAGACTTTCAGTTAAGGCAGTGGACGCTCAAGTATCCGGTCTCCCTGCCAATGTCAGCTCATCCATCTGCCTGTATGGAGCGCTGACACCATTTCTACTTGACTCCATTTCATTTTGTTTGGTTTATGGGCTAATAGTATGCTGTGATTTATACCTCAACATCTTTTAAATTGTTTTAAATTGTGTAATTGTTTTAGAATGTATGCTAATTTGTTTTTAATGTTTTCAATTATGTTGCTGCCCGCCCCAAGCCACTTGCAGGGACAGCAGGATAGAAATAACAACAACAACAACAACAAATACCAGAGAAATATGCTACATGGAAGCCCAATCACTGTTGCTCTGTCTTAACAGCCACAGCAGCAACACAAAAGCTACACAAGCCTGTGCGGAAAATAAAGTAAATATTGTAGATAAAGAAAATATTACAAAATACTGTAAGCCTCCAGTGCCCTCTCCTCCAAAGGGACCAATTCAAAGGGACCAATGAAATTTATTACTACTGAAACTTCTTAGAGAGCCAGTCTGCCGTAGTGGTTAAGTGTGTGGACTCTTATCTGGGAGAACTGGGTTTGATTCCCCACTCCTCCACTTGCAGCTGCTGAAATGGTCTTGGGTTAGCCACAGCTCCTGCAGCAGTTGTCCTTGAAAGGAGCTTCTGGGAGAGCTCTCTCCACCCCATCCACCTCACAGGGTGTCTGTTGTGGGGGGAGAAGATAAAGGAGATTGTGAGCCGCTCTGAGTCTCTGATTCAAAGAGAAGGACAGGGTATAAATCTACTGTCTTTCAATCTATTCTCCAGTAGTGGTAGTAATGCAGGATGGGAAAATTCCACATCACAAACAATGTTCCTTCTAAGCTGCAAAGTCTTGTGAGCAAAAATTCTACTTTGTGAGCAGCTGGCATTAAAGTTGTGAGCTACTGAATAGATTAGTGTGTTCTGGGGTCATCCTTCCTGAGCTAAGACAAAAATATGTGTGAGCTGGAGGCTAAATATCTGTGAACTAGCTCACACTAACTCAGCTTAGAGGGAACACTTATCATAACCCCACCACACTTTATCAGGTTCATTTAATGCAGAGTTTTCAAACTGAGGTTTATACCAGACGAATCCATGCAATCAGAGGATAGGGTGTGGACAAGTTTATGTACAGTTGGTTAGAAAAATCTGAAACCAAATAGCTGCTAGAATAATTCACAGAAGAGTAAAACATCAACAAGAAAAGACTTAATTAACAGACATATGACTACCAGACAACTTTGTTATTCAAACAGTTCAGACAAGAACACATGGTTATTAATCATAACTAGACACTACTAATTTCTGTTGAACGAGAACTTAGCTTAGAATGTTTTCCTATAAGACCTGCTACTCCTAAAGAGGCTCAAGACAGTTTTTAAACAAAACAAGGGAGGTTTTAAGGTGTTTTGCAGGGCTTTTTAAAGCAGGAACGCACAGGAATACAGTTCCCGCTCGTTTGGTGCAATGGGGTGTGGCCTAATATGCAAAGAGGTTCCTGCTGGGCTTTTTCTACAAAAAAAAAGCCCTTCAAAACACCATAAAAAACTCAGGCAGGTAGATACTCAGAACAGCTTCTCATTCCCAATCTAAATGTTTTGAAACTCTACTGTAAAAATTGCATATTTCTTTTAAAAACTAATAAGAGCCCCATGGCGCAGAGTGGTAAAGCTGCAATACTGCAGTTGGAGCCCTCTGCTCACAACCTGAGCTCGATCCCAGTGGAAACTGGTTCAGGTAGCTTGCACAGGGGACTACCTTTACCTTTTTTCTAAAAACTACTGACTCTAGTCTGGAATCTACAGGTTTTGCTTCCTCTTCCAGGGCAGGCAGACCACAAATACTGACTTTGCAGAATTTCGAGACAGTCTGAGAATATGTCTTATGCCTTTGGCCTCCACAGGCTTAAATACATTAAAAAGCCTTTGCAAACACAGTTTGACTAGTCATGTGAGAAGCAAGCAGGTGACACAGGTCATTATATATATAATATACAAACAAAACAGGCCTAAAGACAAAAATTTTGCTACACTTTGATAATGGAAACCAACATGAATAAAGGCACTCATAAGCATTATCAGGAATCATAGAACCATAGAGTTGGAAGTATTATCCAGGGTCATTTAGTGCAACCCCCTGCATAATGCAGGAAATTCACAAATACCCTCACCACTTCCACACACACAGTGATACCTGCTCCACACCCAGATGGTAAACTAGAAGAAATTATTGCTGCAGGAAATGTTAGGGTTTATTAGTAGCTGGATAGGAACACGTGGAGGAAAATTTGTAAAAGGGATTGTATATACCTGAACAAAAATTGGGGTGGGGCGATAATTAGGGTTATGGAAGACAAGATTACATAAACTGAAGCAAATGGAAGAGAAGTCAAAACAAAGATTTAAAAAGACTGCTCTTTAAGAGCGACCAAAATGGAAACCACAGCAGATGCTGAATGATGCAGCAAGAATGCTTACTAGAGTGGGCCACGGGCATCATATCACTCAGTCTTGTAACATCTACACTCCCAATTTGGTTCTGGGCCCAATTAAAGGTATTGAGGATTAAAACCCCATATGACTTGGAACCACCATACACCTTAAAAGATGTCTACTCCCATATGAACCTATTCAACCACTCTCAGATGCAGCACTAAAAATTCCATCCATAGGTAGGTTCACCTATTCCCTCCATCGTCTTCCATCAGCAGGCTAAGATTTTTCCTCCTTTTGCCTTCCCATAATGACACTTTCTCCTGTTTATGTTTTGACAACTGTTTTGTAAACACATAGGTTTTACTTTAAAAAAAAAAAGTGTTTTAGGTGTTTGCCACTTCGAGGGTTCTAATCAAGGAGAAAGCTGTTTATTTTATTACATTTTTATTTAGCCTATGAGACCTCACATCAACTAATACTGCATAACATAGAAGTCCATGTTAAAGGCATAAGAACAATTAATGAACTATATGTTGTCAAAGGCTTTCACAGCCAGAGTCCATTGGTTGTTGTAGATTTTCCAAGTTATGTGGCCGTGGTCTTGGCATTGTGAGACCTGACGTTTCGCCAGCAACTGTGACTGGCATCCTCAAAAGTGTAACCCAGATAACTGGAGTTCTCTATGGGTCAAATTGAGAAGAAGTTGGTAGGCAGGTAATTTATATCTACTCAGATAGGTAGGGTAGGGCTGAGTCAGCCCAGGAAGCACCCACAAGATAATGACTCAGCCCTACCCCACCTGCCTGAGTAGATATAAATTACCTGCCTACCAACTTCTTCTCAATCTGACTCAGAGAGAACTCCAGTTTTCTGGGTTACACCTCTGAGGATGCCAGTCACAGCTGCTAGCGAAACGTCAGGTCTCACAATGCCAAGACCACGGCGACACAACTGCTTAAAATCCACAGAAAAAGGACAAATTAATTAGGTTATACAGAAACTGAATTAACGAACTGCAAAATAAGTTCATTAAATGAAAAAATAGAGGAAGATAATCTAGTTCTCTCCTTAGAAGAGAAGCTGGTTTCTACTCCTGGATCAAACTTCATAAAGGTGTTTTGAGTGTACATAAAAGCATTCTATTCTACTCAGTTTCATGCTACCACCTAAATATGCCAAAGATAACAAATTACTAAGGCATTTTGAAACAGTGCTATGAGAGATTGTGATGGCCATATTCAGTGATAGAAAGCCTTTTGTAGATAATCATTTTGCAATCTAGCATTTCCTGATTTACCTCACATGAAACTGCTTTACACTAATCCCAATGGTTAGTCTATCAAAATCAGTATTGTCAGCTGAGATTAGTACTGGCTCTCTTGGTTGCCAAGCAGAGATCTTTCATATCACCTACAACCTGATCATTTTAGCTGGAAAAGCTGGGGACTAGGCATGGGATTCTTTGATGCTCTACGACAGAGACACATTTTCCCCCCTTCTACATATACCAGGGGTGGTCAAACTTGCTTAATGTAAGAGCCACATAGAATAAACATCAGATGTTTGAGAGCCACAAGCCATGAGCATTAGATGTTTGAGGGAGAGAAATGGGAAAAAAAGCAACTAACTTCAAATGCATTCTCCAAGCCACCAGTTGACTTGGCTTGGAGAAGTGATTTAAAGAAAGAAATGCATCTTGCAGAAGTGATTTAAAGAGAGAAATGCTTTCTCCAAACTGACTGATGGGGAGGTGAGGGCTTCAAGAGCTACACAATATGTGTGAAAGACCCATATTTGTCTCCAGAGCCACAGTTTGGCTACCCCTGACATATACCATTCTTGAGTTCTCAGTAGAAGTTTTAATGTCTAGAGCAGGGGTGTCAAATATGTGACCCAGGGGCCAAATCAGGCCCCCGGATGGCTCCTATCAGGCCCCCCAGCAACTGGCTGTCATCTGCTTTCTTCTCCCTATTTCTTGCTTCCTTCTGCATCACAACTTGCTTTGCCAGGCTCTCTCAATTCAATAGAAGAAAGAGAGCCAAGCCTCTCTTTCTTCTATTGGCTGAGGCTCCTCCCCCTCCTGGTTCCTTGGGGAAGGAAGGAAAGAGCTAAAGCTTCCTTTGCCAGTTCCCTGGATTGCACAGGAGAGGTACAAAGAAAACACCTTTAAGACCAAGTGCTTCTTTAAGCATGTTTTAAGATATGTTTTTAAAAAAATCTTTAACTGTGTTTATCTGTGTCCTTTATAAAGTTTATATCTCTGCTACCTAATCTTAAATAGGTACACATGGCCTAGCCCGACCCGACATGGCTCGACCTGACAAGGTCTCATTTATGTCAGATCCGGCCCTCATAACAAATGAGTTCGACACCCCTGGTCTAGAGAGAAGAAGGCACAGATTGGTAAGGGAAGATGTGTTCCCCCACAGAAATAAATTTATAGTGAAAAATATGGTTACTAAAGCTAAATAAATGCTAACAAGTGAAGCCAGATTAACAGGATAGCAGATATCTGCTGTTAAGAGATTTATTTAAAATGCTATATATCACTTAGTAAGAACACACATACACACAGTTAAGGAGAATACTGAAGACAAAACTGGAGCATATACAATATAAAACAGTTCTTGGAATAATATATTAATACATATACACAGCTCAAAATATACGACCCAGATTAAGACACTGTTTTCTAGTACAAATATTTTAAATTTGCAAATAACCCCAGAAAATGATAGCTTACAAATCTGAAAAGTTTAAAAAAACAAACCCCACCCCGAAATGATAAGGCCATCTGTTGTTTCCCTTCATGCAGTTGAAGAACTTGGAAATTACTACAAGCATCTAAAGCCTATTGAAGAGTCTAAGAAATTCTGTGCACACAAAACAATTGCACAGTTGAATCAAAAATTCTAAATTATGACTTCTATTATGTCCAGAAGTATTAATTCAATTTTGTACACATTTCCATACACCAAACAGGATTTATCAAAGGCTACCCGCTAAGATCTTTAAATTTTATAAGGGAAATGAAGAAAAAATACTACTAGTCTTAAATGTTTCTTGATGCTGAAAAGGCTTTTGGTAGTGTGGAGCGAAGATATCTTGATGCAATGCCTGACAAAATAGGTACAGGAAAAGTAGCTTTCACAACTGTAAAACTGTGGCTCGATCTGCCCCAGTGACTGGTCAGCTGAATAGCAGCCATCCAATGGGAAGTCACATTGAAAGGGCTATATAAGTAAACCTCACCTGTTCTTTGCAGGCTTTTGCTGTCTGCTGCCAAAAGCAAGAGAGGAGCATGCTGGAGCTTTAGAGCTGCAAGGATGAGCTTTCTTAGGTCTTAGTGACTGAGTGATGAATTGAGTGGCTGAGTGGAGTACAAGTTTTTTTGTTTCCTTTAATTCTGTGCAGTGAAGAATGAATATAGTTGCATGCAGGGCTTTTTTTGAGCAGGAATGCACAGGAATGCAGTTCCAGCTAGCTTGGTGTCGGGGGTGTGGCCTAATATGCAAATGAGCTCCTGCTTAGCCATTTCCACAAAAAAGCCGTGTGAAACAATGTGGGTGTGGCCATCAGGGGTGTGGCCTAATAGGCAAATGAATTCCTGCTCATTTAAAAGGTTCAGCTCCATTGTAGGGTGTGGAGGGACCTGTTGAGTTGTTTTCTTGCCACATGGATCCAGAATGGCAACATCAGGGCTGGCAAACTCCCAGCCCGCAGACCACACCCAGCCCACCAAGGGCTTCAATCAGATCTGTGGCAATTTTCTCCCCCCCCCCCGCCCTCACCCTTTGAAGCTCTGAGGCTGCCAATGATGTTTCCAGCTCCTTCTGACTTGTCTTTGCTTGATTCAGCTGGAAGCTCTTCTAGGATTGCAAAACTGCAAATAAAAAGCAGAATGTATTTTCCATTTAGGTCTCTGTGCTCAGATAGACTGATCTATCTGGGCCCAGAGACTTTAATGGAAAATCTATTCCATGTTTTCCTTGCACCTTTGTCTGTGCTGCAATGCATTTAAATGGGGTGGAGATCAAGTAGTTTCACTTTTGCAGCGTTTGTGGCCAGTTGAAGCTGCTTGCAAATAAAGGGTGGATGCTTTGAGCCAGCTTGTCTGCTGAATGGACCTGAGAACTGGTGCCTAGTGAGTACTCTAACCTGGGAACCCACAGCCAAAGTGGGATATTACACTGGAGAGCCATTGCCAATCTGAATAGATGGGGGTGGAGTGGGGGGAGAAGCTTGCAATGCTCAGCCATTTCATGTTTCCCTAGGCTCAGAACATTTTATATTTTTAGTTTATATTTTTAGTTTCTGCTGTGATCTTTGTGCTTTTTCTTGATGTTTTATTTTAAAAATTGCATTGCCAAATCCCACTATTCCCCCACCTTTCCATTTTAAACAAAGTATTATAGGAGTCTTAAGCATGTTTGTATTTTAAGTAAGAAATAATATCTTTGTGTTAATAATAATAATATATTTGTATCCTTTATAAAGGTTATATCTCTGCTACCTGGCATTACATTTAATGGCATGCATGGCTCAGCCCCACAAAGTCCTATTTGTGTCAAATCTGGCCCTCGTAACCAATGAGTTTGACACCCGCGGGGCTACATCTACATTTTGAAAAACTAAACAATGCAGAGAAGGTAGGCAGCTCTAATGCTGCCACCCTATCCAGTAAAGGAGATGATTTGTTAGAAGCTCACCTAAGAACATTTTCTGGACATGGGGCCACTCCTGCTACTTGGTGAACAGAAACACACTTCAGGGTGGACTTGCCAAAACAAAGGAAGCCACGGCTAGGCTGCCTGATGCAGCCCACCGCATTAAGTATTAGCATAGTTAATAACTGATCATGTAGATCAACTAATGTTAATAAACTAGTTAAACCCATGCTATGGTCTCGTGTCTTTATTTGGGTCCTGAGGCAACACAAATTTGTTAGTTGTTATAAGAATATTAAGGTTAAGTTGTACATTAACAGAATCTACCGTTTGTGTGTGGTACCTGGCACAGTTGTCTCTTGACACTTGCCCTATATATTTATTGAAAGCTTTAAATGCAGCTACAAATTATATGGAGGAGTAATCTTGGGACCAAGAGAAGCAAGTAGTATTTACTGATCACCTTATATTGAGTTTCAGTGATTCACTGAAAGACATTATGGAAACAGGATATGATATAAAAATCAAGGAATTAAAAATCAAGGAATTAAAACTGAACACAGACCTGTTTTAGAAAATGATCAAAAAGAAACAATTCAAGAATTATCTGGGGCTGATTAAATTGCTCTGTGAAATAGTCAGGTAATCTTCTGTAAGATAAGCAAGCATTCCTATGCACTTCAATCTAACTGAAACACCTGATATATTGAAGTAATGGTACTGCTTTACTCTGTTCTGGTAAAGTCTCACCTGGAGCATTGTGTTCAGTTTTGGGCACCACATTTTAAGAAGGATATAGACAAGCTGGAACAGGTCCAGAAGAGGGTGACGAAGATGGTGAGGGGTCTGGAGACCAAGTCCTATGAAGAAAGGTTGAAAGAGCTGGGCATATTCAGCCTGGAGAGGAGGCAGAGGAGAGGCGATATGATCACCATCTTCAAGAGCTGTCATATAGAACGGTGTTTCCCATCTGCAGGGGTGCAACTCAGCACTGGGCCACAGAAGGCTCTATGCCAGGTTGCGAGGGCCTTCCGTCGATGTCCCGCTGCAGGGCAGAGTTCAATGAAGCCTACCGTGTCCACATGGCGGCCTCCAGGCTTCCTGATGCCAGGTGGAGCTCAGCGGGGCCTGCTGCATCTGCGCAGCGGCCTCCAGGCTGCCAGGTGGAGCTCAGCGGGGCCTGCCATGTCTGCGTGGCGGCCTCCGGGCTTCCTGATGCTGGGCAGAGCTCAGCGGGGCCTGTTGTGTCTGCGCAGTGGCCTTCGTGCTTCCTGATGCCAGACGGAGTTCAGCGGGGCATGCCGCGTCTGCGTGGCGGCCTCCAGGCTCCTGCCTGCCGGGTGGAGCTCAACGGGGCCTGCCACATCTGCGTGGTGGCCTCCGGGCTTCCCGATGCTGGGTGGAGCTCAACGGGGCCTGCCACATCTGCGTGGTGGCCTCCGGGCTTCCCGATGCTGGGTGGAGCTCAGCGGGACCTGCCGCATCTGTGTGGCGGCCTCCGGACTTCCTGATGCTGGGAGGAGCTCTGCAGGGCCTGCTGCATCTGTGTGGTGGCCTCCGGGCTCCTGACTGCTGAGTGGAGCTCAGCAGGGCCTGCCGCATCTGCAAGGTAGGCTCCAGGCTTCCTGATGCTGGGTGGAGCTTGGTGGGGCCTGCCACGTCCGCACGGCGGCCTCCGGGCTTCTGGCTGCCAGGAGGAGCTCGGCGGGGCCTGCCACGTCCACGCGACGGCCTCCGGGCTTCCCAATGCCGGGCAGAGCTCGGCAGGGTCTGCTGCATCTGTGGCGGGCTCCCAGAAGGTCGGCGAGGCCTGCTGTGACTGTGCAGCAGCCTCAGGGCTTCCCGCTTGCAGGCAGAGCTCGGCGGGGCCTGCCACGTCGGCGCGATGGCCTCCAGGCTTCCCGATGTCGGGAGAGGCTCGGCGGGTCAAGCTGCACGGTGCAGAAAGTCAGTAGTTTTAAAGGTGAGTTGCTTCCATCCCCTTTGTTTCCATTTTTCTTTTCTTTTCCTTTCTTTTATCTTTCTTTTCGCTTCCTTTCTTTCACTTCTTCCCTCCCATTTTCTTCCTATTTCCTTTTTCTTTTTTTCTGTCTTTTTGTTTCCAACTCTCTCCCGCTCCCTCCCTTTTATTCATTCTTTCTTTCTGTCAGTCAGTCTTTCTTGTTCAAATTGGAGATCCAGTTTGGTGTAGTGGTTAAGTGTGTGGACTCTTATCTGGGAGAACCGGGTTTGATTCTCCACTCCTCCACTGGCACCTGTTAGCATGACCTTGGGTCAGCCATAGCTCTGGCAGAGGTTGTCCTTGAAAGGGCAGCTGCTGTGTGCCCTCTCCAGCCCCACCCACCTCACAGGGTGTCTGTTGTGGGGGAGGAAGGTAAAGGAGATTGTGAGCCGCTCTGAGATTCTTCGGAGTGGAGGGTGGGATATAAATCCAATATCATTTCCTTCCATTTCATTCTTTCCCTTTCTTTCTTTCTTTCTTTCTTTCCCTTTCTTTCTTTCTCTTTCTCTCTTTCTTTCTTTCTCTCTTTCTCTCTTTCTCTCTTTCTCTCTCTCTTTCTTTCTTTCTTTCTTTCCTTCCATTTTTACTGAATGAAACTTTTCTGTTCATCATACTGTTGTTGCATACATAGGAGCTCTGCCAATGAAAAGCTCGCACCCCCAGTTGTAGCCAGGTGGCCTTTTTATGAGATTTCTGTGTGAGTGAGTGAGAGTAAGAGGTGTGGGGCAGAAAGAGATTATTGGAGATTACTGCGGTATATCTCAACAGCACTGGAAGAGATGGTACTATGAACTTGGCACCATTTTACCGGTCCTGCTTTTAACAGCTGTATGACACCAAAATTAAACTCCTCCTGTAGATATTAAAAAAGATAAAGTAGTTCACTGGCTAAATATCTGCACAGCATGGGAAACACAGCCAGTAAAAAGCTGCAAGCTCATAAATATCCTTTTTGGGATAACTGCAGAAAAGCTTGTATAAACATATAACTTGAAATTAATTCATTAATTGCAGTACAATTCTTTGCTACCTTTCACAGCAATTTCCCCATGTTTCAACCAAAGAAAAGTATGAAAAATAGCTGTCAAAAGATTTTCTTGAAACCAAGCAAGCTTGGTTGTAGCTTGAGGCAGGGTTCCAGTAGTAGCAG
Organism: Heteronotia binoei; assembly: GCF_032191835.1. Classification (NCBI taxonomy): domain Eukaryota; kingdom Metazoa; phylum Chordata; class Lepidosauria; order Squamata; family Gekkonidae; genus Heteronotia; species Heteronotia binoei. The sequence goes on along the minus strand of NC_083223.1, from coordinate 225,978,803 downwards.
CTGAAGGAAGGGCCTACTAAATGTGTCAGCATATTTTGAGGTAGAGCAGCTGCCAGGGCCCAGTGTGAGTGGTACATAGTGCTGGCATTCCTGATGGCAATGGCAACAGCACTCCCAACTGCATACACTGGCCAGTGCTGTTGAGGAAGGGATGTGTAGGTGGTGCAGGCAATTGAACATGGGCATTAGGAGTGCTTGCAAGCTGGAGAAGAATACACAAACAGATAGGTGCATGCAGCTGTGGGGGTGAAAAGAGAGGACCACCCACTTTCCACCCCCATTTTGGCTCAGCATGAGTTTCAGAGAGATTTTTCTGAAAATGAATTTACTTCCGAAGAAGAGGCAGGTTTGGGGGAGTGCCCTGGAAGTGACATCACAGGAAAAGGTGGAATTTTGGTTCAGTGTGCCCCAGAAGGGACATCACTTGGTCCTTGACACCACAGGAAATGACATAATTCCTGTCTCCCGGCTCCACCCCCAAAGTCTCCTGGCTCCACCCCCAAATTTTAGTGGGCCATGAAGGAGAAGTGTAAAAATAACAAGGCCACAGGAAAGAAAAGTTTGGGAAACCCTGTTTTAAACCATAAGCTCATTGCCACGTAACGTAAATAGGGAACATGAAGTTCATGGGGAAAACGAGGCAAAATTTAAAAATGGTTAACAATTTGCTTCTTTTTTTATAATTTAAATTTTATTAAGAGTTTACAAATAAATAACAAACCCCAACATAGGGAACCAAACGAAAACCCCGCCACTTCCATTTAGAATAAACATGTTCCGTCAGCGTTTATACAGGCATATATCTTATACATCATACATATCAATACACCCATCCGCATTAAACTATACCAAATCAAAAATTAGTAAATCGTGAAATTCATATACTTTGCTGGTAATTTGCTGAATATAGTGTCATTGCTATTCACGTAATCAAGAAAACAAAGCCATTTTTGTAGGAACCAGTCTCCCGCCTTTACATTATCTAGCAAAATAATACTGGTTGTTAACTTATCTTGGACTAATACCTCCCAAACTTTGTTACACCACTTCTGAAGGGGAATGCTATTGACTTGTTTCCAATAAGTGGCTATAGTGATCTTACCTGCTAGCAAGAGTAACGCGACTAATTCCTGTTTCAGGGTTGAGAGCCCCGAGTCAGGCCATAAATTAAGCAGAACCACTGCAGGTGTGAATGGAATGCTAACCCCTACTATTTCTGATATTCCTTTCAACAAACGCCATCGCCTTTTACCCCTTTAACCCACCCCCCTTCTTTTCTCCCACATTCATACGCCATTCAAACAAGCACTCCCGTCCCTCTATCCTACAGCATGCGTCCCTCATCACGCACTTAACCAAAGCACTCATCACTCACTCTAGCTATTACTGGCAATAATATATCCGAAAATTACGCAGCTCCATACCTTCAATACCGCACTTAAAGAACCTTAAACCACTCAACCCTCAGCCACCCAAATTCATTAATCGAAACACACGCTCTTATTCCCTGCTAATACACTCATACATCACTCTAAAATAAATGTTCACCCCTCTTCCATATAAAGTTCATCTCCCCTTCCTTTCTAGATTAATCACCCATCAATCACACCAACCACCACTATACTACTCATTCCTTAAAACCAGGCATTTCATTAACTTTAAACTTTAACGATTCCAAGAATGAACTGAGTAGTCTTAAAGCGCGCCAAAATGTTTTCCACCATAGTTCTGAAGCTAACGGTTGTGGCGCCAAAGACGAAAAACAAATCGGGACGTCTCCATAAGTAGAATTAAGACCAGTCAAATTCCAGTCAATGTAGTTTCTCCGATACTGTCTTCTTTTGATAAATCTTCTTCCTCTGCAGGTGTCAGCTTTAAGGCTAGAGCGTTCAAAAGCGCTTTCCCTGTCTCTATATCGGATGCCTTGTACATTGCTCCGTTTTTAAAAACTAAGATGTTGGACGAAGGGCTCCATCTAAAGCGCACGTTAGCCGAGTGTAATTTCGATACAAAGAGCTTGAGCTTCCTCCGTTTCATTAAGGCTTCAGGGGGTAGAACAAGTAGAGCTAGGACTTTTTTGCCTTTAAAGGAGAGTGCCCCATTCAGCCTCACCTCCCGTAAAATCGCATCTCTTGTTTTGGGGAAAACAAAGCTCACTAAAATGTCTCGTGGCCTCCCTCTTCTCGCTGCCGCCGGTGCTCCAAGTCTTAGAGCCTTCGCTATCGCGATCGATGCCCCCTCCTCCATTTTTAAAGCTTTCGTCAACCACTTGTTCATAAATACTGATAATTCTGTGGTTTCCTCCTCCCCCTCCTCTATGCCTCTAAATTTTAGGTTTGCCGCTCTGTAACGATTTTCCAGTGTCGAAATTCTGCTTTCAAGCAACGATTCATATTTTTTCATGGATTTAACGTCTTCCTTAAGCCCCATTGCAGCCTCTGCCGACTGTTCTGCCAATTTGGCGGTTACTGACAGCTCATCAGAGAGTTCTTGAACTCTAGATTGGATGGGCTTTAAGAAAGTTTCCAAAGATTCTGTAAAAAACCGATGTATATCAGCTTTTAAGCCATCTAGATCTCGTTTACATAAGGGCGCTTCCTCGTCCTCTGACACCGGACCCGGGGAGGGAGGATTGCTAGCGGCCATGATCGCACTCGATCTTGTAAGGGGTTGACTGACCTTTTCCACTCTGTCCACCTTAAAGAATTCAGCTACTGACTTTCCACCTTTTGAAGTTAATTTCTTCTTGCTTTTTGTTTGCTGTCCCATTGGGAGAGTTTCCAGCTACGGAGTCTGGAGATGTTAAATAGCCGACATAAAGGGGGTAGATCAGGAGCTCCTTCAAAACGCGTCCACCATCTACCAGCGACGCTCCGCCCCCCCCTCACAATTTGCTTCTTTGATCAGTTCAAAGTGCTGGTTAAAGATCTTCAATGTCACACAATATCCAGGACTAAAGGATTTTTATGTCTCCCATAAGCAACTGCCATATTACTAAGGACAACATCTAAAGTAGTACTTCATGTGCCACTGTTTTCTGAAATAAGGTGAGTGGCCACGCAACATAGGGCTTTTTCCTATGGTGATGCCTTGATAATGGAGCACATTCTCCACCTCCCCCCAATATCTGGTTAGTGCCAAAGGTTTCCAGTGCCAGCTAAAAAAAACCTGTTTACTAATACGGGCAGTGTATTTTTTAAAAATGTGAATCTGCCATTATTGTCTGTTAGTATTAGTCTTTTATATTGAATTTTAATTTTCTATAAGCTGTGTTGATCACCCACTGGTAGAGAAACTGGAACAGAAGTGATCTAAATAAAAATGGCCCCATATTAGTGCCATATTTCCACAACATAAAACAAAACTGGCCTCCCCCTGTGAAGTCGTATGCATGTACATATATTTTAAAGAGTTGCCAAATCAGACCATCCAGTTCTTACTACTTACTGGAAGTGGCACCTCAGGAGACATCTCCTATTCTCCTCTACACTTGTACCTAGGATTTTTATCGACAAATAACACAAAGCACAGTCTCCCACTGAGCAATAGTCTCTAGGCAGAACAGAGCAGCTGATGAAGCTATTTACTTCTCTTTGTGCAAACACTAAATAATTACTCCCAATGGATATTGCAACTTCTGCACTTTCGGGATGAAAAGAACAGCTATGGGGATTGGTTTTAGGATTCTAGTTCCTTGGCTTGGCTCATGTTATATTACATTTTCTCCTTCCTCTTCTCCAAAGACCTCTTGGTTGCTTAAAAGAAGAAGAGTGGGTTTTTATACCCTGATTTTTCTTTGCCCTAAGTGGCTTATAATCACATTCCCTTCCTCTTCCTACAACAGTCACCTTGTGAGTCTGAGAGAATTCTAAAAGGACTGTGGCTGGCCCAAGGTCACTCAGCAGGCTTCATATGGAGTAGCAGAGAATCAAACTCAGTTCTCCAGGTTAGTGCTCTTAACCACCATACCACACCGGCTCTACTTACGCCTATAAGGTAAAAATTCTCAAATACAAAATGACTTTTCCTCATCCATGAAAGAATATCTACCCAAAGAAATTACAAAAATAAAACAAGAGTGTAGAATCTGTGAACCTTGACATTTATGAACCTTGACAATTATGAACTTCCTTGCAAACCCTACTCTGTGTGCCTCCAGCTTTAGAGGTAAAGTTGGTAACTACCATAGAGAGGGCTTTCCTGCTTCTGGCATCTCATCTCTGAAACTCCTTTCCTGTAGCTTTTCAGCTAGCATCAAGCTTTAGCATCAGATGAAACTGATTTGCTCAAACTTTTTTGTACTGTTAGTGCCTGACTGCATATTATCTACCCTGGTTGGTTTTGTTTTTATGTTTGTACTGATGTTATTATTTTTAATTGCTCTGCTACTCCTTTGACATTTGTTTCCTTTCTGTTTTTGTTTTCATTTTTTATTACTTTGGGTTTTGCTGTGGCTTTTTACCAAAAGTTTGTGGCTTATTTCATTGATTCCTTTTCTCTTATTGCTTGACTGCTTAAATTATATAAACTGCCTTGTGAAGTTTCAGCTGAGAATGAAGGAAATAAAGATTTTATTAAAATAAATTATTTATATGCCACATAAAACGACCCTGCTAGATCAGACCAGTGGTCCATCTAGTGCAGTATCCTGTTTCACAAAGCAGCCAACCAGTTCCTTTGGAGGTCCAACTACAGACAGGGCCATAGCCAGGATATAAAGTGTTTTTTTTTTGTTTTTTTTTTGGGGGGGGGGGGACTGGGACACAATTTTTGTTTGGGGGTTGGGGCCACCATTAACCCCCTCCCCACAGCAAAACAATCCCCTTCCTCCAGCAACAAAGCTCTTTCCTGGCTGGCGGCATCCCAGAGGCTTTTGCTTGCCCCCCCATCATTGGATGGGACAACTGGGAAGCAAGAGCCCAGAGCAAGCCAAGGTGGTTCTGTTTGGGGAAGAGGAGCTTGGGGGAATGCCGTAAAGGGAGTGGACGATGGAGGCAGTGCTCTGGAAGTCGCTCCTCCTCCTCTTCCTGCTGGAAATTCCTCCAGGGCTCCCAGCCCCCTGGGCACCTGCAGCCAGCAAGATGCAGAGAGGAAGAGGAAGGAAGGAAGGAGGGAGGAAAGAGCCCAGAATGCCAGCCACACCACAACACAGTTGTGTCACCTGCCTGGACCACTCACCCACCACCCCACAGCCACCCTCAGGAAGCTCACTCAGCTGCCAGCTCTGCCTGCCCTGGGCTACTTAGCCAGCATCATCACCACGCAGGGCTTCAAGGGCTCCACTGCCGCTGCAGCGTCAAGGCTAGTCTCTTCCCGCCAGTAACTGGTGCAAACCAAGCCAGGGTGCCTTTCCCGCTTTTCCTCCCATTCCCACGGGAGCCTCCTCCAGCCAGCTATCCAGCTTGGTGGAAAGCAAAGTGCAGCAGCAATGGCAAACCCAGCCAGGGACAGGAAGCAGCCTGAACGCTCTTCCTGGTGAGAAGATCGGAAGCAGCTGCTCAGCGGTCAGGAGAGAAGGATCTTGTTGGCTGCCCTCCAATGGAGGGGCCATACAGATGGAAGGGGGGTGTTGAACAAATGGGCCTGGTCCCCCAAGGCTCCCCCCATAGCTAAAGGTCTGACTACAGAGCATAGAGACTGAGGTCTTCTCCAAAGCTGTCTCCTAGCACTGGTATTCACAGGTTTACTGCCTTTGAATGTGGAGGTTCCACTTAGCAGCCACTAACCTATCTTCCATGAATCTGTCTAATCCCTTTTAAAGCATCTATACCTATTGTCATCACTATGTCCTCTGGCAGCAACTTCCACATTTTATGCAAAAGTTTAAGCTTTGCAGCATGTACCTGGGTCACTTTAGCATATGATAGTTTGGCAGCAAGGTAAGTGTAACCAAATATAACTACACATGCAAAAACTTTACTTTGGGATGAAGATGAAAGTGATTTTCTTGTTTCACAGAAAAGGTGAGTTTGGAACAAAGTTTTGAAAAGGCAAAAATATAAAACAGAAAAACTAGAGAGAATGGGTTTTGTTTTTAAAGCCAAGAGACTTTTTGAGCACCCTGATAGTGGTACAATGATTGTCTCCAATCTGTTCATGAGGCTCTCTGAGTTATATTGGGGATCAGCATCTTACTTGGAAAGTCAGCAATTAGGGTCAGTCATTACTGTTACAAGGTCTGTTTTATCCTAGTTATTTCTTGCAAGTCATTGTGCAATTCTTGATGTAGGACAAGCTGTTCTTTTATAGCCATAGGTAACGAAGGGAGAAAGTGCATTAGATAGCACTGACACCGAACACTTTATCAGGCACAAAAAGGATAATCAAGTCAGACAGTACACAGAAATCTAGTAACAAAATATATAAGCCTTCAATATCATTTAAAAATATTTCTAGTTACATTATGGAAACAATTTCATTCCAAGCACCTGTAGCAATTCAAAAAATGGAGCTCAATGTGACCTCACCTCAAGCATAATATCTAACTGTCTGAACCATAAAGCTGAACAAGCTGCATTGCCAGCTAATTGAACACAGACAACAGACTTGAAGGTCATCTTCTCAAGCATTTCTGAAGGACACAAGCATTTCTGAAGGACACGGAAAACAGTAATTTTGTTTTAACCAAAGCAAATACCAACTCAAGAACAAAAGCTGTCTTAGTAGCTGAACCACTTGTTCAAATAGGAATAAAAATGGACAGATTAAGAACCTAGCTACCAGTCCATTTGTCTATACCTTTTAAAAGCTTAAAATGCATGTCTCCAAGCCCACTGACCTAAATGAATTTATAATGGTGTAACTCTGTTTAGGATTACATGATAAGGCACCTATTCTGTCCAAAGAATTCCAGCTTTTATTTCATAAAAAGTTGGTAGAAAAGTGCCATAACAAACATAACGGAAGAACAAGGAGGCAACCACAAAGCTCCACAGTTTTATAACCCATAACTTTTAAAGCCCGCTGGTATTTCAAAAGTTGGTTCAAGTTTGTTTTGATAACCAATGCACACTTCTGAACATTAGTTCTGTGAAATGCAACACCTGTGCCAATTGTACTTTTGTATCCAAGACTGTGATGACATGCAAGTTCTACAACACAGGAGCTGTGGCCTTCTGATGTGACCCTTAATTGACCATTCAACTACAGAAAGCCATCAAACTGGGGAGGAGGGGTCCAGCATGGAAATCCAAAGAGTCCCTTTTCCTACCAACAATGCAATTTCCAAACAGCTCTTTTGTTTCAGAAGAGAGACCGAGAGTTGGAGGGTGAAACAGCTGCAATAACAACTGAAGGCCTTATATCATGTAAAATTAATCAAACATAAGAACTAGGAAATTCTAAAAATATACAAGATTATTATTATCTGTATTTAAAAAAAAAACTTCAATGATCTTGCCATTATGAACACAAACTGTGGCCTGTTTCACTAGCAACAGAGCTGGCTACAATAAGGCAGCGGTTTGTGTACAAAGATGTTTCTAATTGCACACTGTGTTGTTTTTTTACACCCTCTACACTTTGCTGTCAGACAATCACCAAGTACACAAAAATGCTCTGAAAGGCTAAAAGTGCAATCTTCACTTCCCTGGGAGTAAGATCCAATGAACATACCCAAAAAAGACTCTGAGTAAACATGCTTATGACTGTCTCTAAAGAGGTCAGAAACTGAACAGAAAAGTAATGGCAGGAGAATTAATACTATAAATGGTATACTATGACGATTTCTGTTCAAATTGCAAGACAAGCAAGTGTTAAGAAAGCAGTTTGCTAGGAAATTATATGAAACAGCTCAGTTACTGAGAATATTTGAGTACATTATGACCATGATTCTGTATGTACTTACTTGGAAGTACGTCCAATTAACCTGGTACACAATCATAGACAGAGCTAGACTCAAATCCCCGCTTAGCTAAGTGGTCTGGACAGGTCACTATCTTTATTCTTACTCACAGGCTCTTATTAGAACAGGAATTTGTAAATTGCAAGCAACTTTGTAAACTATTATGTTATAGAAAAACAGAAAATAGGGAAGAGAAATAGTACAGAACTGATGAACAAGCAAAGAAAAATGAACAAGGAACAAGAAACAAATGAACAAGGAAAAATGGAGGAGAGAAGTGGTAAAGAACTGACGAATAAGCAGAGGAAAATTTTAACCAATGTAACATACATTTTAAATTCATATAACATATATTATAAACATCATTCTAGTTTGCCATTAGGAAAAAAGAATAATTAAATACAATGCTGAGAAGAGACTTAAATGACTTAACTACAGATAAGAGTGCAATCCTATGCAGCATTACTCTAGTCCAGTGATGGCGAACCATTTAGCAACCAAGTGCCCAAACTGCAACCCAAAACCCACTTATTTATCGCAAAGTGCCAACACGGCACTTTAACCTGAATACTGAGGTTTTAGTTTAGAAAAAACAACTCATAGTGAAATTAACGAACTGAAAGAACATTTGGTCTGGATAGCATTTGCTTAGGAAATCAACAAAATAGTAACAAGTCAGAATGGGAGAATGATGGTGAGAGTGTCATAAGGCAATAAATGGAGGCTGTTCATTGCTCTGTTGCTTGCAGGTCTGGGTTAAACTGAGAACATGCCTTTCCCAGAGGTGCTCCTGTCCATATAATTTACTTTTGATCATGTAACATACATTATAAACATCATTCTAGTTTGCCATTAGGAAGAAAGAATAATTAAAATATAGTGTGTTTAGTAGAAGCTGGTGGTTAGGGTGTCCAAATTAGATCTGGGAGGTCCTGATTCATATGCCCACTCTGCCCTGGCAGCTTGCTGGGAAACTTTGAAACAGTAATATACTCTAAGTTAACCCGCCTCATAGGTTCATTGTGAGGATAGAAGAGAAGGGGAGAGTGTGTCAAACCACTTCAGTGTCCTTTTGCGGAGGAAGGCAGGGGATACATGATGTTAGTTAATAAATTAAGTTGATGAAAGGAGTCAACTGATTTATATGGCTAAATCCGAGTTCAGCAGCACCTAAGAGAACAAGTTTTTTGAGAGCCAAAGTTCCTTTTATCTAATCAAGGGAGCTCTAATGCTGGAAAGCTTGTGTCCTCCCCCCAAATCTTGTTGGTCTCTAAGGTGCTCCTGGGCTTGAATCTAGTTGTTCTACTATGGATCAGCATGGCTACCCTTGGAAACCTCAGGGATAGTCTGAATTGTATGAACTAGAAAGTCTGATGTGAGAAAGGAGGGCAAGTTTGGTGTAGAGGTTAAGTGCGTGGAACCGAGTTTGATTCCCCACTCTTCCACTTTCAGCTGTTGGAATGGCCTTGGGTTAGCCATAGCTCATGTAGGAGTTGTCCTTGAAAGGGCAGCTTCTGGGAGAGCTTCTCTCACCCCACCTACCTCACAGGGTGTCTGTTGTGGGGGAGGAAATAAAGGAGATTGTGAGCTGCTCTGAGACCCTGAGATTCAGAGTGAAGGGCGGGATATAAATCCAATATCTTTTTTCTTTAAACTAAAACTGCAGTTCTGTGCATGTGTAGAGAGTAGGTGCCACAGTGCTCACTGTAGATTACTTCCAAGAAACCATGGAGAGCAAGCCCAATGAGGAAAGGCTAAGGGACTCGGGGATATTCAGTCTGGAGAAGAGGAGGTTAAGGGGGGAGACATGATTGCTTTTTTGAAGTATTAGAAGGGCTGCGACTTAAGAGGAGGGCAGGGAGCTGTTCCTGCTGGCTACAGAGGAGAGGACTGGCATAGGAAAAACTTTTTAACAGAAGTGTTTCTCAACAGTGCAATCGACCCCCTCTCTGGCAGTCGTTAAGCAGCGGCTGGACAAACACTTGTCAGGGATGCTCTGGAAAACCAGAACAGCAGTGCAACCATTCAAAACAGCTTATCAACAATTTGCCTTATGGTCCCTGTAGCTTGAAAGAGCTCTGCTCAGATACTGCTATCAGAAGCATCATATTTGAAAGCAAGAAAGCCTGCAGTTCCTCTCTTTCCACTCCTAAACCAGAGGCAATCCCGGCCGCTGTTTCTGCCAGATTAGTGGGATCCAACATTTCCTATAATAAACCCAAATACCTTCAAAAAAAGTGCTTGATTCAAAGTCCTAATCTCTCTTCTCCACCCACCCCATCCCCACACCCATGCTCTCTTCTTCCCTTTGGCTTGGACCGTGCCACAACAGTTTTGAAAAATGAAACGCAACCAGGTCTTGGCCACATGAAAACGTGAAGCTGCCTTATACGCATCTCTCTAGTGCAGGGGTGGCCAAACTGTGGCTTTTTCACACACATTGTGCAGCTCTTGAAGCCCCTACTAGAGAAGGCATTTGTCTCTTTAAACCACTTCTTCAAGCATGCCAGCCAGTGGCTTGGAGAACGTATTTAAAGTTCAAGTTGCTTTCTTTCCACCTCTCGCTCTCCCTCCCTATTTTCCTTCCTTCCTTCTCTCAGACATCTGACGTTCATGTCTGGTGGGCTCTCACACACATCTGACATTTATTCTTTGTGGCTCTTATGTTAAGCAAATTTGGCCACCCCTGCCCTAGTGGGTCTCTCCCTGAAACCGCATCTAACCCCTTCCCTGAAACTGCAGGAACACCTGCAAGGAATTTTCCTCTGTGTGTTGTGCTTGGGGGCTGTATTGTGGTTGCACCCACCCCCCCCCACGTCAGAATTCCAAAGGTGCCCATGAGCTCAAATGGTTGGAGTGCCTTGTTGTCTCTCTGAAGAAGGCCCAGTTAGGGTTGCCAGGTTTGGGTTGGGAAATACCTGGAGATTTGGGGGAAGGAGCCTGAGTTTGGGGAGAGGAGGAGCTTCAATGAGATATTACTCCAGAGCCTTATGCACGGGGTGGGGGGGGGGAAGAGTGCATGTGCCCACAGAGAGAGCTCCAAATGCCGCCTCTGGCACCCGTGCCATAGGTTCGCCACCACTGCTCTAAGCACAGGGGTGGCCAAACCTTCTTAACGCAAGAGCCACATAGAATAAATGTCAGATGTTTGAGAGCCACAAGACATGAACGTCAGATTTTTTGAGAGTCAGAAGGCAGGCAGGCTAGCAGGAAAATAGATTGGGAAAACGAAAGGTGCAAAGAAAACAACTTTAACTTTAAATGTGTGCTCCAAACTGCTGGCTAGCTTGGCTTGGAGAAGTGATTTAAAGAGACAAATGCCTTCTCCAAGCCAGTCGGCAGGGTGATGCAGGCTTGGAGAGCCACATAATATGTGTGAAAGAGCCACATGTGGCTCCCAAGCCAGTTTGGCTACCCCTGCTCTAAGTCATTACTCTAATCTAAGAACTGCATTGAACATATGAAGCTGCCTTATACTGAATCAGACCCTTGGTCCATTAAAGTCAGTATTGTCTACTCAGACTGGCAGCAGCTCTCCAGGGTCTCAAGCTGAGGCTTTTCACACCTATTTGCCTGGACCCTTTTTTGGAGATGCCAGGGATTGAACCTGGGACCTTCTGCTTACCAAGCAGATGCTCTACCACTGAGCCACTGTCCCTTCCATAACTCTGGTTCAGGAGGTTTATGACCCATAATGAAAGGCTACAATACTCAAACAAACCTTAGCAGTGAAAATGAAGTTATTCTGAAAAACGTTGTTAGTATTTAAGGTGTCACAAGACTCATTTTTGCTACAGCAAACTAGCAATTACTCCTTTGGAATAATGACAATAAAGGCTTTATTTAGGATTTTTTTCCAATCTGAAAACACCCTTTTATCTGTTTATATTTGGGTATTTCTAGATGCTTCAGAGTTCAGAAGCCATGTCAAAATCCACATAAACACACCTAAAAAGGAGAAGAAGAATTGCAGATTTATACCCTGCCCTTCTCCCTGAATCAGAGACTCAGAGCTGCTTACAATCTCCTATATCTTCTCCCCCCACAACAGACACCCTGTGAGGGCTCTCACAGCAGCTGCCTTTCAAGGACAACCTCTGCCAGAGCTATGGTTAGCCCAAGGCCATTCCAGCAGGTGCAAGTGGAGGAGTGGGGAATCAAACCCGGTTCTCCCAGATAAGAGTCCACGCATTTAACCACTACACCAAACTGGCTCTCGATATATATACATACATACACACAGAACCATATATATTTGACCTGCTTTCTCCCTCTTGGAGAAACTAAAACGAAAGCTCTTACATGATACCACAGGTTTGCACACCCCATTCTGGGTCTGCAGGTGCAGCCTGTAAACCAAATGCAGCATTGTGGGAAAGATACACAAGGAAGTCGCCAAGGCCGCTCTGTTCAGAAACTGTATTATCCTCAGACCAGGCCTCACTGCGCAATTGGGGGTGGCCTCACACACACCCCATACCGTCCAGAGTTACCCTCTGTCGAGACGAGAGGAAGAGGAGGATGACATAAAGACACCCTAACGGGGTTAGACGAAAGGCAACTATTACGGAGCTCTGGGAAGGGTTGCTATAGCGATGCCAAGGTCCGAATGGGTGGGTGGGAAAGGAAAGAAGGCTGGAGTGGTGACTTCGATTTAGCCGCCCGTCACCTTGGAAACGACAAGGCCGAGGTCAGGCTGGCTCTGCCAGGGAGGCTGGCAGAGAGGGAGGAGAGCGAGGCCGGGCTGCTATAGCAACGCAGTCTTGTGAAGGGGACCCTCACCTGCCAAGCGGTCGCTTCATGCCGGAATCTCCGGCGGGGCAGGCGCTGCCAGGCAGACGCAGGCTCGGTCTCAGGCTGAAGCCTTTGTCAAACTGCGTGGATTGGGAAGGAGAAGAAGCGGCAGCCGGCGCCGAAGTGGCGAAGCGCTCATGTTCCAAGGTGACGGACTCGTTCCTCTTTCTCATCCCGGCAATGCTATCTCGGCTTGCTCGAGGGAAGACGCCCTAGTCCCGCCACCGGCACTACCTTTCCCTACATTATATCGGCCACAGCCCGGCAACCAGAGGTCTAGCAGCACCTCCCGCCCATCACCAATCAGGAGCGGCCTCAGCCATGTGACCTTTTACGCGAGGACAGCCAGGGAAGGGCCATTTTTGTGTTTGTTTTGACCACGACAAAGATGGCTACCGCGTCGTCGGATATCGCCTTATAGCTATGAAGGAAACAAATGTTTTGCTCCGCCCAGTCTTTTCCTCGCCAATGGATAACAACATTTGCCTCCCTCTACGTAAACTTAAGCAGGCAGTCATCTAAGCTCGGGCACGGTAGCACCTGTGGCCATGTTAAATGAGGATAGATACAGATGGGCAGCCGTGTTGGTCTGAAGAAGTAGAACAAATTTTCAGTCCAGTGTCACCTTTAAGACAGACAAAAGTTTATTCAAGGTATGAGCTTTCTTGTGCACGCACACTTCTTCAGATACATAGAAATGGAAGCTAACGTTTCATTCAAATATGTATGTGTGTGTATGTATATATATAGGCAGATGCCTCTACGTAGGTGAGCAGCAAATTAGCGTACAACTTAATAAAGATATTTCGACATGTGCAATGACTGAAGTTCATACCTTGAGTACTTTTGTTGGTTTTAAAGGTGCCACCTGCCTCGAAATTTGTTTTACATCTTAAATGAGGGTTAGCAAAGACAAGTGCTTGCCGACCTTACCTGGAACTTGACATCACACAAAGCTTTTACAGTTGTTTACAATACAAATGTGTTACAACATATCCAAATAGCTGTGTTTTAATTTTAGATGTGTAGTCAATGTAATGTTGGCCACCATAGAGAGCTGTGCCTCATTAAATATAAGGCAGGGGTGTCAAACATGCGGCCTTGGGGGCTGAATCCTATCAGGCTCCCAAGTAACTGGCTGTCATCTGCTTCCTTCTCCCACTCTATTGCTTGCTTCTGCATAACAGCTTGCTCTGCAAGGCTTACTCAATTGCACAGGAGCTACAGAGCAAAACCTTTATTTTCTCCATTGATTGAGGCTCCTCTCTTGGGGAGGAAGGGGGGAGGCAGAGCTCGCTTTTCTGGGCTGTCTCAATCACACAGCAGAGCTACTGAGCCAAGCCTCTCTTCCTTCTATTGGCTGAGGCTCCTCCCACTACTGGTCCCCTGGGGAAGGAAGGAAAGAGCCAGAGCTTTCTTAGCCCAGTTCGCTGGATCACATGGGAGAAATATAAAGAAAGCACCTTTAAGACTGAGTGCTAATGTTTTAAGCATGTTTTAAGGGGTTTTTTTAAACTTTGTATTTGTGTCCTTTATAAAGTTTATATCTCTGCTACCTAATCTTAAATAAGTACACACATGGCCCACCCCAACAAGGTCTCATTTTGTCAGATCCAGCCCTCATAACAAATGAGTTTGACACCCCTATGTTAAGGCTGCAATCTTAAACCTGTTTTTCCTTTTATTGGTTTCCCAAGCAAATGCTATTCAGACCAAATGGTCTTCCAATTTATTATACTATTCTGCCATTTGATCCTAATTTTGTATCAGTTTACACTCTTAACCCACCAGCTATATGTATTTCTGCTCACTGTACCCCATTCCCTTGTCTGAAGAAGTATGCATGCATACAAAAGCTTACTTTCTGACTAAATCTTTGTTGGTCTTAAAGGTGCTATTTGACTCCTACTTCGTTCTGCTGCTTCAGACTGACATGGCTGCCCACCTGGATCTGTTTTACCCATGTAATTTCAGTGGGATTTATTACCGGGTAAACTTGGTACCTTGAGCTGCATTGGTACCTTATTCTCCTTTTTGCACACTCCCTGATAAAATACTGGATTCAATTTTTAAGTTAGGTTTGCCATATCCAGGATTTATTGTAGTCTGAAGAATGACATGAGAAACAGCAAATTGTACTTTAAATCATGTTATGGTGGGGTGTGAAAAGTGAATGCTCTTGTGAATGGAATAACGTATTCTCTGGAATGCACAAACATGTTGAGAAAGCCAAGCCTAAAAAGTTAAGTGCACCTAAACTCATAATTTGGGGGAAAGAATTTACATTGCTTTGTGATTTAAGTGAGTACCCATTGTTGGTCTGAAGCTGCAAAACAAGCATTCCTGCATGTACACCAGTATTTATACCCAGAATAAAACTTTGCTGGTCTTAAAGATGCCACTGGATTCAGACTTTGTTGCATTGCTGTGTGATGTTGCTTTGGGAGGCTGATACAGGTTTCAGCATTGCCAACCTCCAGGTAGTACCTAGAGATCTGATAAGAATATAAGAGATGCCATGTTGGATCAGGCCAATGGCCCATCCTGTCCAGCACTCTCACACAGAGGTCAAAAAACCAGATGCCATCAGGAGGTCCATCAATGGAGCCAGGACACTAGAAGCTCCCCCACAGTTGCCTCCCCACCCCAAGCAGCAAGAATACAGAACATCACTGCCCCAGACAGAGAGTTCCATCTGTACCTTATGGATAATAGTCACTGATGGACCTTTGCTCCACATGTTTATCCAATTCCCTCTATGCTTGTAGCTGCCACCACCTCCTATGGCAGTGAATTCCATATGTTAATCACCCTTTGGGTGAAGAGGTACTTCCTTTTACCTGTTCTAACCCGACTGCTCAGCAATTTCATTGAGTGCCCACGAGTTCTTGTGAAAAGCGAGAAAAGTACTTCTTTCTCTACCTTCTCTATCCTGTGCATAAGCTTGTAAACCTCTATCATGGGGGTGTCGAACTCATTTGTTATGAGGGCAGATCTGATATAAATGAGACCTTGTCGGACTGGGCCATGTCTGGCTGGGCCATGTGTGTACCTATTTAATATTAGGTAGCAGAGATATAAACTTTTAAAAGGACACAGACAAACATAACTAAAAAAAACTTTAAATAAAACATGCTTAAAACATTAGTACTTCTTGAAGGTGATTTCTTAGTATTTCTCCCATGGGATTCAAGGAACTGGGCAAAGGAAGCTCTGGCTCTTTCCTTCCTTCCCCAGAAAGGGGAGGAGCCTCAACCAATGGAGAAAATTGTGGTTTTGCTCTGTAGCTCCTGTGCAATTGAGCAAGCCTTGCAAAGCAAGCTGAGATGCAAAAAGAAGCAAGAGAGAGGGAGAAGGAAGCAGACAAGAGCCAGTTGCTCAAGGGCCTGATAGGAGCCCTCCAGGGGCCTGATTCAGCCCCCAGGCCGCATGTTTGACACCCCTGCTCTATCATATCACCTCTCAGTCTTTCTGTGATTACAGCTGATCTCCAGATGACCAAGATCAGTTCTCCTGCAGAAAACGGCTGCTTTGGAGGGTGGACTTTATGGCATTAGACCATGCTGAGGCCCCTCTCCAAACCCCTCCCTCCTCAGGCTCCACCTCCAAAATTTCCAAGTATTTTCCAGCCCAGAACTGGCAACCCTAGCAGGTTTAGAATCGACGCTATCTACCTGCTTACTTCCCAGTTCCTGCTGCTCAGTTTTTATGGTCATAAACAAACATAAATTCCAGAAGAATCACAAGTTGCTAGAACTCTCTCCTCACAAGGCACTGACACTGAAATCAGAACAGCAATGTTGGGGAACATATTAAGGCATGATTTCATAGGACTCCTATGATAGAAGAACCAAATTCATCGGCATAGGACTATCTGTGAATAAAACTGTAAATAAGCAAATGACATGTGCGTGTAAATGACATAGATGCGTCATTTAACTTGAAATTAAAACAGCTTGAATTTTCTACTGCTGCGGAAGGCAGAAATCACAAAACCGTTCTCCCGCCCCGGAAGCCCCTCACACTTTATACAACAATATTCTTCAGGTTGACTCAAGAGTTCTGCTCAGGTCTATTTAATGGGGCTTATTCCCAGACAGGAAAGTGTTTTTAAGATTACAGTGTCGGTCCCTTCCTGTGTCAGCCCAACCATCTCTTGCAGACGGCGAACTCTGAACTAAACCCAACACTACTTCCGCTCGGTTGGGTTGCGCCAACACCTCCCTTAATAGTCCAGACGCAGTATCAGCATTGCCAGAACAGCCTCAAGGGTTAAGAGTGTCCCTTCTCCCGTTCCGTACGGAGCGAAGCTGCAGATTAGCTCCTATTGGCTGTGTGGTGCGGAGGCGCGGGTTTCACTTGCGCTCTCCAGGGGCAACGGGGGGGGGGGTGGATCTGTGCTGTGCGGAGTCCGAAGGAGTCGTTTGAGTCCTTATCATGTTTTGTGGGAAAGCAATCGAACTCATCCGGGAGCTCCACCGCGCTAGCGACGGGCAGCTCCCAGCCTTCAATGTAAGCCTTTGACCGCGTCCAGCCCATTTTTTCCTTAGCTTTTCTGACTTCACTCTTTTGTTAAGCTGACCTGAGCGGAAGCTTGTGAAAGACAATTCTGGCAGCCGGCGATTCTGCTTCCCTCAGCTAGAGCTGCCAATTCCAAGTTGGAAAATTTCTAGAGATTTTGAGGGTGGAGCCTGGAGAGAGTGTGGTCTGGGAAGGGGCCTCAAGGAGGTATAATACCATGAAGTCCAGCCTCCAAATCGGTTATTTTCACCTGGGGAACTGATCTCTGTCATCCAGAAATTAGTTGGTGTTCCTGGAAATTTCCAGGTCCCACCTGGAGGTTGACATTCCTACTCTCAGCTCTTCCCCTCCTCCCCTGCCTGTCCTGACTTGAAGCCTTAGGGAATTTCAGCTAGCCCCTTGTGCTAGTTAGTAATTCACGCCATAGGCAACATTGTTGTATTTGCTGTATTGCATTGATATTCTTCGTGAAGCATAGAAGCTTCCTATGCATCTCGCTGATTTTTTGCAAGGTCTTTTGAAGATGTCTTTTGGTTGGCTTAGGGTCAGACATAGCACCCCCTCTAATAACACACTTCATGAATCAATGCCTTATTTACTTTATTTACATTTATTTCATTGTACCCCATCTTTCTCCCCAGTGGGGACCCAAAGAAGTTTCCATTGTTTCTGAAACTGGAAATAGCATAGTGTTGTGGATATAAGTTTGTTAACATATATTTATGATTCTAAAACGTTTGCTAACATGTATTGGTTGCCAAAAGAATGAATTAAGATGATGGAGAATTAAGATGTTGGAACTCTCTGTCTGGGGCAAGTGATGCTCTGTATTCTTGGTGCTTGGGAGAGGCAACAGTGTGAGGGCTTCTAGTGCCCTGGCCCCACTGATGGACCTCCTCATGGCATCAATTTTTTTTAGCCACTGCGTGACACAGTGGTGGACTGGATGGGCCTTTGGCCTGATCCAATATGGTTTCTCTTATGTTCTTATGAGACAAAGATTGGGGATTTGTTGACTACTGCCTACCAAAGTGAATCAATCACTTTTAAAATTTATTTGTACCCTGCCTTTCACCCCATAAAGATTTTAAAAAAAACCTGCATTGTTCTCAGAACAAACCTATGAGGTAGGTTAGGCTGAGAGTGTGTGATTGACCCAAAGTCACCCAGCAAAAGTCCATGGCAGAGTGGGGATTTGAACCTGGGCCTTGTAGTCCAATCACTTAACCACCATATTGCATTTGTTCTTTAACGTATGACCGTGAAAGCTGGAAATGATTGAGTTGATTATGTACTTTGAGCTTAGTTTTATCTCCACTTATGTCTTAGGTGGAGATGGGGATAACCCTCAATGTAGTACAGATAATAAATGGACATAAATATGAATCTTGCTTATAGTAATACACCAGTGGCAACACACCTATGGCAATACACCAGTGACTCCCAACCTTTTTGGCATCAGTGACCAGTTTCATGGAAGACAATTTTTCCACAGACTGGTGTGTGTGTGTGGGGGGGGGGGGTGCTGGCTACCCCCCTGCCCACGCCCCGTCCCTGCCCCCCATGGGGGTCTTTAAATGAGGAGTAGGCAAAGGTCGCTGCAGTGGGACCCAGGTAGATGAAAGAGGTGGCACTTCAGAGCGAGGTCGTGCTGCCTCTTTTGTCCATCTGCAAGGGGAGGCAGCCTTGAAGTGAGGCCACGTTGCCTCTTTCGTCCGCCCAGGTCCCAGGCAGGTGAAAAGGGGTGGGTCCCGGTTGCCTGGACTGGTACCAGTCTACGGACCAGGGGTTGGGGACCCCTGCAATACACTGTAGTTTATACAGTGGATTTTGTTCACTGAATCAAATCACACATAGTGATTTCCTTTTAAACCTTAAGTGCTTATGAAAAAATTGTTGTGTCTCTGTTGAAGCTTTTTACTTTAATTAGGCATGAAAATAGTTCAAAAAGTTTGATGACATTTGTAATTCTTTTTGTTGCAGGAAGATGGGATCAGACAAGTACTTGAAGAGATGAAAGCTTTATATGAACAGAACCAGACTGATGTGTAAGTAATGAAAATTAAATGCAAAATGACACTTAAAGATACATTTATTTTGTGATAAAAGAACTGTTTAGAGTATAGCTACTAGAATGATCAGGACATCTTTGTACAGAAAACAGTCTTCAGTGTTAGAAGGTTCTCAGGAGCTATGGATTCTTTTTTATACTTTTTCTGTACAAAACAATGTGTTGGACTTTAATGCCTTTGTTTTGTTCCTTAGTTTTTGGTTGGGGAGCCTTTTTGTAAAGTTTTGTGGTATTAAAGTGCAAGTTAACACCACATGTCTTTCCAATATTACTAGAAATGAAGCTAAGTCAGGACACAGCGAGTTGATTCCAACAATCAAATTTCGTCATTGTTCTCTGCTCAGAAATCGGCGCTGTATAGTTGCATACCTGTAAGTTTTTAATTGTTTCTGTAACTTGGAAAGTGAGACCAAAGTCTTTCTGAAGCAATTCCTGGTTCCTCCAGTTCTGGAGTTGTATTTCAAAGTGATTTTTCTGGGTGGGTGGACTTGCACAACAGCTGTGAGTCTTAAGGCAACTTGTTAGATCATACTATGTAAACAATTCTCATAATTTGTTTTTAAAAATTAGCTTAATGTGCTTTGCTGCATTTTTATTGTTACCATTGGTGATTATTGAAGTGAACAGACACACTAAACTGTAGATAATTGATTGGAGACTGTGCTGGAAGATGCACCATGTAGTACAAGAAGCCGTGACATCTCCTCAGCACCCCCGCCCCCAAACCAGGACCTCTCTGGGGTCAGAAGACCACATAGCCCATCGAGGGAGCAGTTGAAATTGTTAGGGGAGGAGGAGCAAGCCTATAGCTCCTTGCCAGAGGGAGCTTCAATGTCCTATACGGGACATTGTAAATAGATCCTTCTCGGAGGGGCTCTTTCCAACGCCTGTTAAAGAGGCTGTGGTCTGCCCTCTTCTGAAAAAGGCTACATCAGATCCGGCCGAATTGGCACATTACCGGCCGGTCTCAAATTTGCCTTTTTTGGGCAAAATTATTGAGAAGGCAGTAGCGTTACAGTTGCAGAGTTTTCTGGATGACGCTTCCATCCTAGATCCTCACCAGTCCAGCTTTCATCAGGGTCATGGGATGGAGACAGTGCTGGTTGCCCTGGTGGATGACCTCCAGCAGCATCTGGATCGAGGCGGCTCAGCAGTGCTGATGTTGTTAGACCTATGGACTGCGTTTGATACAGTCGACCATTGGTTACCGACCCGCCACCTCACCGACGCGGGGATTCAGGGGTTGGCCTTGCAATGGCTTTCCTCTTTCCTTGATGGTCGGGGACAAAGGGTGGCGATTGGGGGTGAACTGTCCCAGAGGCACCCACTTAATTGTGGGGTGCCACAGAGGGCGGTGCTCTCCCTGATGTTGTTTAACATCTACATGCGCCCCCTTGCCCAGATTGCCCGGAGGTATGGGCTGGTGACACAATATGCTGATGACACCCAGCTCTATCTACTGATGGATGGACGGCCTGACTGCCTCCCAGAAAATTTGGACCTGGCATTGCAAGCTGTGGCAGGATGGCTCAGGCTGAGTAGGTTGATGTTGAACCCAGCGAAGACAGAGGTCCTTTGCCTGAGCCATGGCTGCCTGGGAAGGGAAATCCCTCCACCAGCTTTTGATGGTGCGCCATTGGAAATGGCGCACAAGGTCAAGAGCTTGGGGTGCTGCTGGAGCCTTCCTTGTCAGTGGAGGCCCAGATAGCAGCCACTGCTAAATCCGCCTTTTTTCATCTTAGGCGGGTGAGGCGGTTGGCCCCTTCCTGGAGTGCAATGACTTGGCAACAGTGATCCATGCAACGGTCACCTCGAGGTTGGACTACTGTAATGCCTTCTGCATGGGGCTGCCCCTGTGCCAAACCTGTAAACTGCAGCTAGTGCAGACGCAGCAGCCAGACTGTTTTTGGGGCTTCCTAAAGTGGGAGAACATACAGAAACTGCGGAAACTGCACTGGCTGCCAATAGTGTTCTGGATTTGTTACAAGATGCTGGTTATTACCTTTAAAGCCCTATATGGCTGAGGACCTGCCTACCTTAGGAACTGTCTCTCCCCATATATTCCCCAGAGGGTACTGAGATCTGGTTTGCAAAATCTGTTGACAATCCCTGAGCCAAAGGAGGCCAAACTGAAAGCTACAAGAGAAAGGGCCTTCTCGATTACAGCTCCCCACTGGTGGAACCAATTGCCAGAGGAGGTGCAGGCCTTGCGGAGCCTTGCCCAGTTCCGCAAGGACTGCAAGACTACCCTCTTTCAGCTGGCTTTTTCTTAATGTGGAATGTATTGTACCGTCGTCACGGAAAAATTGTAAGATGGGTAACATCAAGACTGTAGCACCAAACTAATTTGATGGAACTAAATTTGATGGTTTTAATTAGATGGCTGTAATGTATGATAATAGTATATATAAGTGAGTTGTAATATGTTGTGTAAACAGTTCATTTTGTAACTATTGTAATGTTTGTATATTATGTTATGCTATGTGAGCTGCCCTGAGCCTGCTTCGGCGGGGAGGGCGGGATACAAATTAAATATTATTATTATTATTATTATTATTATTATTATTATTATTATTATTATTATTATTATTATTATTATTATTATATTTTTAAGTCAGGGAATCATTGCAAGTGCTCCAACCAATGGCAGCAGCTGTACTGACAGCTTGTTGCACAGCAGCTGGGTTTTGCAGTCTCCCAACACCAACAAAAACAGTTTTCTTCCGCACAGAATCCACTAAGGTTTATTATAACTTTCAAGTTATAACAAAGTTCTGATCTTCCCTCAGTAAGTATAATGGGGTTAAATTGATCCTGTTTTGGATTATTAATACATTTATTATGTTACCATTTTTGTTTTCCCAGGTATGACCGTTTACTTCGTATCCGAGCACTTAGGTGGGAATATGGTAGTGTCTTACCAAATGTTGTCCGATTTCACATGTCAGCTGAAGAAGTAAGCCAGTCTGTTGCCTAATTGTTTCAGAGGATAAGTAAACACTCTAGAAATGCACAGTTGCATCCTAAGTAGCACAGGCAGAGTGGTGTTGTCAAAACAGAGCTCCCTTCTTACAATGCAGCCCATTGTGCCCCATAAAATGCTTGAAACTCAGGAGTGCTGGGCACAGACAGGGGTCTGTAGTGAAAGGGGAGAATCATTGAAGACTGGTCACACACCCCTTTTCCAAAAATGCCCTTCTGCTGGCAGAAAACGGGCTTAACCTGTTGGAAGCTATAAATAATACGTTGTTATCAAATATTCCATAATGTATGAGAAATTTAGTAGCAACCTTAATTGACCAGCCTAGCCCAGTCTCATTAGAGCTCAGAAGCTAAGCAGGGGTGAGTGCTTGGATGGGAGACCACCAAGGAAAACCAGGACCACTATGCAGAGAAAGGCAATAACTCATCTCTTTGCTCATCTCTTACGCTGAAAACTATGAGCCCTGTATTGATTGCAACTTTCCTGGCAATTTACCTTTATGGGGCAATTTAATGACCTATCAAGAAATAGTGTTTTAGTTCCTTCAGGGAAATGTAACCTCCAATGCCTTGACATGCTGGCTTTCCATATGCAAGAAGGTCCAAAACTAAATGGAGCAGCACTCAGATATTTATTTATTTTAGTATATTTCTAAATATCCGGAAACTGAAGTTGGTGCAGAATGCAGCAGCCAGGCTGTTATTGGGTCTCTCTATACGGGAGCACATACAGCCAAGCCTGTGGGAGCTGTACTGGCTACCAATAGTATTCCGGAATCGCTTCAAGGTGCTGGTTATCACCTTTAAAGCCCTATATGGCCGAGGACCTGTCTACCTTAGGGACCGTCTCTCCCCACATGTTCCCCAGAGGGTACTCAGATCTGGAACGCAGAACTTACTGTCAATTCCCGGGCCAAGGGAGGCGAGACTGAGGGCTACCAGAGAAAGAGCCTTCTCAATTGCAGCCCCCCACTGGTGGAATCAACTTCCAGAAGAAGTAAGGGCCTTGCGGGACCTTGCTCAGTTCCTCAAGGCCTGTAAAACAGTCCTATTTCAACTTGCCTTTAGCTGAATTATAGTATAAGTAGATGCCCAACATCGCTGAAAATGAAATCAACACTAGCACCAAAATTGTTTTAAATCGTTTTAAACTGTTTTAAAATTATCTAATTTGTATTTATTAATTGTTAAAACTTTAATTGTTTATTTACTGTTTTATTGTTTTAGTTTGACTGTTGTGAGCCGCCCTGAGCCTGCTTCGGTGGGGAGGGCAGGATATAAATCTGAGAAATAAATAATTAAAATCTCTTGGGCTGGGGATATGTGTGTCCTCTCCATGTATACTGAAAGTGTACAATGCCCTGCGACCTGTCCCACATGCATTTTCTGAACACACAGAATTCCCCTAAATTGCACATAGTAATATACACTTCTAATTTTAAGAAGTATCCTACAGTGAGATGCTCACTGTTCAAATTACTATAGCCTTGACTTTCAGACTGTGTTCCAGAAAAGTCTAAGGTTCCTCAGAACATTAATATGTATGTACTGAAGATTTTTGTTACCCTTGTAAAATGGGGTGGGGGTGTACTTTTAACAATTTTGCAAAGAAATTAGAGAATGACATTTGCAATGGGTCTGGTATGACCAGCAATGCTCCCTCTAAGCTGTAGACTCTTGTGAGCAAAAAGTCTAATTCCTGAGCTAGTGGCATTAAAGTTGTGAGCAAGCAATTTGGCTGCTGCATAAATTAGTGTGCTCTTGGGTCATCCTTCCTGAGCTAAGACAAAATGTGTGAGCTGAAGGCTAAAAAACTGTGAGCTAGCTCACACTAACTCAGCTTAGAGGGAACACTGATGACGAGTCCTTTGGATAGTCTCACATAGTGTACACATTTTTTAAAATCTATGCTCTGTTGCAGACCATTTGGAAGCATTTATCTCTGCTTGGGAGATTAACTGCTTTCCAGTAGCATACTATCTCCATATGTGCTGCAAGCATTTGAGAGTTAACATCATCTTTGTATAGTTTGGGTATCTTTTTGAGAGTTCAAGTTTTATCCCATCATTTGTCTTCATTCTGGTGTCTTTGGTTGTGGCATGTTTTTTGCTTTACTATTTGAAAATAGTATTTAAATAGAAGATTAATTACTGTGGCATTTTGTGTCTCCAGATGGAATGGTTCAACCAGTATAAGAAGTCTTTGGCTACCTATATGAGATCATTAGGAGGAGGAGAAGGGCTGGACCTTACACAGGATATTAAGCCCCCCAAAAGTTTGTATATTGAAGTAAGTAAACCTGAGAATTATTAAATGCTTAATTCGTTTAGAGTGGGTTCAGAGTGATCTGAGGTTCTAGTTACAGAAGTTAAGTGGTTTGCCTAGGCTTAAGTACAATTGTTTAATTCTTTGCATGGCTGGTATATTTTGTTATCACAATTCAGCTTATAAAAGATAATTCAAAACTAAATTCAGATGCAGGATCTTGGATTGTTAATATACTGAGGAACTGTAAATCCTTTTATGTTTAATAAAATCCTTGTTTTAAGTTCAAAGGATTCATAAATAATATGGCATAGGTAGGTGCTGATTTTCTCACTCATGTTGATATCATATGGACTTTTACTGGCTGATGGTGTGATAACCATTCCTCCTTTCTAAGGTTCGATGTTTAAAAGACTACGGAGAATTTGAGATTGATGACGGCACGACAGTACTGCTGAAGAAGAATAGCCAGGTATTTATGACAGCAAGGCGACTCAGGACTCCAGTCATGCTAGCCAGTTAATAAATAGTTAGGGTTTGTAGAATCTTTCGGGATCAAGTGCCGTGTTCTACTGGAGAAAGTTTTCCTTCCAGACGTTTCGTTCTCAGCTGCGGAGAACATCCTCAGTGGAGTTGCAGCCGGAGCAGGCGCTCAGACCTTCTTGGCTGCTGTGCATTGAGTGGAGCCAGGGCTGCTGGAGAGCTGCTATTTCTAGGCTGGAGGGGGTGTGATGAAAGGGCAATTAGTTTGTGGATGTGCCCATTGTTTGGTGGGGCTTCCTGGAAGGGTAGTGATAAGGAAACTGGCTGTTGAATGTGACCATTGTTCTGTGTTAATTGCTGGGAGGGTTGGAAGGGGTTTGAAGATAAGGAAGATGGTTGTTTACTGTGCTGATTGTTCTGTGGAATTTGCTGGTTGTTCTGAGACTTTCTGCAATTTATAGTCTGTAGGGTGTTTTGCAGAGCTGGGTACCAAGATTGGTGGATGAAAATGCCTTCTTCCTTTCTGTTAAAATTGTGCTGGTGTTTGTAAATCTCAATAGCTTCTCTGTTCCTTGATCCCGAAAGATTCTACAAACCCTAATGATGTTACTAGCCGTGAAAACCTGAAATCTTTGATAAATAGTTGCTTCTCTTTATGCTTATAACCTAAGGTAGAGTCACCTTAGTGCCTTTTGTTTGGAAGGAACCCCAGCACCATTATATAGCTTTCAGTCTAGACATACTAAAAAAAGAAAGTTACTTTTTCATAGAGGCCACATCCACAAAAAAGCACTACAGGTAGAGTTCTGAACATAAGCAGAGTCCTACTGGATCAGACCAATGGTCTATCTAGTCCAGTGGTGGCCAGCCAATTACTCTGGACACAATGTGCATCACTGCAGACTTACAAACATTGAACGTTATGACTTCTACAAAGGGAAATCCTGCCTCACCAATGTTTTGGTGAGAAAATGAACAAGCATGCAGATGACACAAAATTATTCAGGTTGGTGAAAACCAAGGCTGACAGCAAAGAGCTCCAGGTCCTGACAGGATATACCTCTTTTTATAGCTTCCTTGATTTGCGTTGTTAACCACACAGGCCTTCTTTTAGACTTGGCAGTGCCTTTCCTAACCTGTGAAATGCATTCTGTTTGGGCTTCAATTAATGTGGTTTTACATAGTTTCCAAGTATCCTCTAGGGATTTGGCTGTCTTGTATTTCCCCTTCAGGTTCCTTTTTACTGTTCCCTTCATTTTGTAAAATTCCCTGTTTTGAAATCAAATGTGACAGTTTTGGTCTTTTGGGGTAACTTTCCTTTGACCTGAATGCTGAACTCAATAGTATTGTGGTCACTGTTCCCAGCTGATGCAACAGCTCTCACCAGGTCTTGAGACCCGCTTAGAACCAAGTCCAAGATCACTACCCTTCTGGTTGGCTCTGTGATCAACTGTTCTAGTGCACAGTCATTTATGATGTTTCAGAATCTCATTTCTGCAACATAACTCTAGCACATGCTTACCCAGTCAGTGTTAGGGTATCATAAGTAACATTATTTGGCTTAGTCATCTCCCTTATTTCCTTTTCCATCTCAAGTTCAGCCTC
This sequence comes from Heteronotia binoei, assembly GCF_032191835.1. Taxonomy (NCBI): domain Eukaryota; kingdom Metazoa; phylum Chordata; class Lepidosauria; order Squamata; family Gekkonidae; genus Heteronotia; species Heteronotia binoei. Next base: position 225,952,239 of record NC_083223.1, on the reverse strand, counting down.
TAGGGTTTGATCAGGTGGGCAATAGTTCACCCCCACTTGAAAGTAACCCTTGGGACCCAGTATTTCCACCCATTATTGTTTCTGTTAGGGAGTTAATTCCCCTGTTTTCTAACTTATTTGATTCTATGCTATCTTTGATGTACAGTGCAACACCTCTCCCAACGTCCCTCCCTATCCTACCTATGTCTTATACCCAAGAACATCCATGTTCCATAGATTTTCCCAACCCTACTATATTTCTGAGATACCTACTATATCTAAATTGTCATTGAACACCAAGAACTTCAGCTGCCCCATCTTGGCTTAGAGACTTCCAGCATTGGGATATAGTCACCTATAACAGGAAAATATTTTTTCAGCTTATATAGCTTTCCTACAAAATCTGTGTCTATTTTATATACTTTTCTCCACTTTAGAATTAATACTGAACTAGACTGAAGGTTTGGAGACAATTGTGAAATCCTTTCAGGTTGTCATACTGTTGAATTCACTTTGCATTAGTTTGTCTGTGGATTGAACAAAGAACTTAAACATTTGTATCAGATTTTAAAATGATTACTCTTTTTTTTCTCTCTCCCTCTCCTCCCCCCCACCCCAGCATTTTTTACCCAGGTGGAAATGTGAGCAATTAATCAGGCAAGGAATTTTGGAGCATGTTCTGTCATAAAGTAACCATGAGCAAGAGTTTGCAGGCCTCTTTGAAGGTTTATAATTGGTGCAAGCAGGCTACCACAATGCTTTCAAGGCTGAGGATTTCAAGTTACAGTCACGAAAGGCATGACTAATACTTATAGCCTTGCCCTGAAACAAGTGGATTTCTTTGTGTATGTAACTTTAAATTGTTCCTTCTGGGTAACTTTTAGAGTGTCACTCACCTACTTCTGTAATGGAAAAGGGAACATTATGAACGTATGCAAAACTTAATCTCATGATGTTATGCTAGTATAATGTTTAATTGGTAGTCCTATTATATATGTGATCTTATGTACATGACCTTTGTAATCCTTAAAATAACTTATATGCCTAAATAAACAGGAGTCTTCGAACACCTCACTAACCTGCTACATTTCTTTGAGGGGGTGAACAAACCTGTGGACAAAGGAGACCCGATAGATGTTGTTTACCTTGACTTCCAGAAAGCTTTTGATAAAGTTCCTCATCAAAGGCTCCTTAGAAAGCTTGAGAGTCATGGAGTAAAAGGACAGGTCCTCTTGTAGATCAAAAACTGGCTGAGTAATAGGAAGCAGAGAGTGAGTATAAATGGGCAGTCTTCGCAGTGGAGGACGGTAAGCAGTGGGGTGCCGCAGGGCTCGGTACTGGGTCCCATGCTCTTTAACTTGTTCATAAATGATTTAGAGTTGAGAGTGAACAGTGAAGTGGCCAAGTTTGCGGATGACACAAAATTGTTCAGGGTGGTGAGAACCAGAGAGGATTGTGAGGAACTCCAAAGGGATCTGTTGAGGCTGGGTGAGTGGGCGTCAACGTGGCAGATGCGGTTCAATGTGGCCAAGTGCAAAGTAATGCACATTGGGGCCAAGAATCCCAGCTACAAATACAAGTTGATGGGGTGTGAACTGGCAGAGACTGACCAAGAGAGAGATCTTGGGGTCGTGGTAGATAATTCACTGAAAATGTCAAGACAGTGTGCGTTTGCAATAAAAAAGGCCAACGCCATGCTGGGAATTATTAGGAAGGGAATTGAAAACAAATCAGCCAGTATCATAATGCCCCTGTATAAATTGATGGTGCGGTCTCATTTGGAGTACTGTGTGCAGTTCTGGTCGCCGCACCTCAAAAAGGATATTATAGCATTGGAGAAAGTCCAGAAAAGGGCAACTAGAATGATTAAAGGGCTGGAACACTTTCCCTATGAAGAAAGGTTGAAACGCTTAGGGCTCTTTAGCTTGGAGAAACGTCGACTGCGGGGTGACATGATAGAGGTTTACAAGATAATGTATGGGATGGAGAAAGTAGAGAAAGAAATACTTTTCTCCCTTTCTCACAATACAAGAACTCGTGGGCATTCGATGAAATTGCTGAGCAGAAAGGTTAAAACGGATAAAAGGAAGTCCTTCTTCACCCAAAGGGTGATTAACATGTGGAATTCACTGCCACAGGAGGTGGTGGCGGCCACAAGCATAGCCACCTTCAAGAGGAGGTTAGATAAAAATATGGAGCAGAGGTCCATCAGTGGCTATTAGCCACAGTGTGTGTGTGTGTGTATATATTTGGCCGCTGTGTGACACAGAATGTTGGACTGGATGGGCCATTGGCCTGATCTAACATGGCTTCTCTTATGTTCTTACCTTAAAGACTAACCATATTTTATTCCAGTATAACCTTTCTTGGAGAAGAATCTTTTTCTTCGGATGGAATGAGTGCTGTCATTTAATTTAGTATGGGGAGAAAAAAAACAGAATAAAGAGGGCATGAAGAGCACTTAGAAAAAAGGTGAAATGTAAATATGTGAAATTCCAATCTCATCAAGAAAAATTACCAGTTTGCTAAGTCCAGCTACCAGTTTGCTAAGATAGTTCATTCTAGTAAACAGAAAAATAGCACAATCCCAGTTCAACAGGGGAAGAGTGTGTGTGAAACGGATTAACATATGTAAGTATATTATTTTTATGCCATCTGGTATTAAATTACTTTAGTTGTTTTTATTCTGTAGGAATATCAGTATATTAACAGTGTGAAGGCATGATGAGGCTATTTTTCTTTTGCGAAGCATAAGCTGCAAGGTGTTGGGGACAGTGAACATATGAAAAGAAGATTCCCTTGCACTTTCACAGCCCCTAACTTTACTCACTTTTTTCTCTCCCTTAGGACAGGGTCAACATAGAAAAGATGATGAAAATTCTCATCTTAAATTCACTGTTCTTGTAACTGCTTTGGAGCTAGATGCTGAAACTTATTGCTAAAGTAGCTCCAGTATATTTAGATGCTGTTTAACCTTAGGCAACAGATGGCAAATGTGACTTCAGGAAGATTCCGTTTAGTGAAAAATTGCTGTGCACTATCTGCCTTGTTCCCTGGATTCCTATGCAATTTCAAGTGACTGTAAAGTTGGTTCTTTTTGAGGCATTTAGAATTCAAGTTGCCCACTTGCTTGTATAGACAACATTCTCTGTAATCAGTCTGGAAAGCAGCTGTGTCAGAAACTGTGTCAGAAACTTGGATTATGAGCTGCTAAACCTGTGGCCCCACAATGTAAATGTTTCAGTGGGTCACAGATACAAGCCAGCTTGTATTTCCCATTATTGCAGAGAGAATGCCACCCAGTGGTAATGCCCAACTTCAACCTCTCTGCCAAGGCCCTGACCTATGGGAGAATAGTCATCCCCTTGGGGCCTGGCTCCATTGTTGAGGCTAGCACCTGGTCCAGCCTTCAAATCGGGGATGACTTGCCCCAGCTGGCTGTATGAGCCCAGAGCATGTTGGTGGTGTCCTAGAAGAGCACGAGGAGGTGATCCATTTGGGAGAGGCTCAGCCAGTTGTTAGAGCTGATGCTAATTGTCTCTTTCCCATGCAGAACAGTCATGGAGGAGATGACATTCTACAACATACTCTTCTACTCTGCCAAACAGGCAATCATGGTGTAGATGGAGTTCCCTATCCCCCTCCCCCTGCCTCTCACACAGCAGACAGGTAGGCTTGATGCTGTACAAGAAGTGGGCAGCCAGGTACCAACTCAAGTGAGGACTACATCTCAAGTAAGCAGCATCCCAGGTGGCTTTGACAGTGCTCCCCAAGCAGCCCCAGAGCATCCCTCACCACCAGATGAAGGGTGTGCACCAGGCAGATGATGCCCTTGAAGTGCACATGCTTCACCTCTGCCAGCATGTTGGCACCAGTGTCTGTGACTGTAGCCATGGATAATGTTGCCACCATCCAATCCCTCCCTCAGGCCGCTCTGTATCAGTGATGTTTTACACCATGTGATCTGCACTGGTCCCCTGTACATGGAGCAGAACCACTTAGCAGCCCAGTGGCAGGACTGGGGCCTGCGTCATACCCTGAAAGTCCTGCTGGCTTCTCCAGAAGTCTGCCATGAAGTGCACAGTTGTGCCTTGTGCTCTGGAGAGTTGAGACTGGACCATCACGCAGCTACCAAAAGACTACGTCCTCCACAAGGGGGAAGGGTTGGCCATCCGCAGCAGTCGTTTTGCTGACGAAGCAAGTGACTGTTTCCTGAGCCTTCCACATAGCCCTTTTGACCTTTTGGAGGGTGGCTCACCTTGATGTCCCACCCATGGCACCCTGAGTGTGTGGAGTCTTTCTTGGAGGGAACTCCTGCTCCCTCTCTGCTTTTCCCCACTGAGAGGAAGTGGACCTCTTCCTCCAGGTTTGATTCCCCACTCCTTCACATGCCACTGCTGGAATGACCTTTGTCATAACTCTCTCAGAGGTGTTCTGCTCAAGAGCTCTCTCAGCTCTACCTACCTCAAAGGGTATATTTTGTGGGGAGGGGAAGGGAAAGGAGATTATAAGCTGCTCTGAGTCCTTCTCTCCAAAGAGTGTTAGCACTGCCCAGAGACACCAGCAGTTGCTAACTACTCTTTTTCCTCAGTGGAGAGCCTCATGAACAGATCAGAGGAAGGAGGCACCGACTGAGACCCTGGTGATGCCCTGCTAAGGCTGGCAGGATGGGTTTGGTGCCTGGGGGTGGGGACCTGTGGTACACGGGCTGGAGGACTTCATCCCCCTGCAACAAGCATCCTCTGCACCCACTTTCACACAGAGGTGTTCATTCTCAGGAAAGGGAGAGGGTGTAAATGTCGGAGACGTTTGGGGGGGCCATAACTGGACCCCAGAAATGTAATCCACCCCCAACTAGGAGAAATTTTAGAGAAGTATGTGGCAGGGTGAAGTTCCCTGTATATTTGGTGTGTGTAGCTTGCAGGGAGTCCATTCTATACACTTTGAACCTGCGCCTGACGTTTCTTCTGAAACCACTTTCCTGGCTTGACCTTATTCCTGTTGGGTTTGCACTGCCTCATTGACATGAGAGCCAGTTTGGTGTAGTGGTTAAGTGCACGGACTCTTATCTGGGAGAATCGGGTTTGATTCCCCACTTGCAGCTGCTGGAAGGGCCTTGGGTCAGCCATAACTCTCGTAGGAGTTGTCCTTGAAAGGGCAGCTGATGTGAGTGCTCTCTCAGCTCCACCCACCTCACAGGGTGTCTGTTGTGAGGGAAGGAGATAAAGGAGATTGTAAGCCGCTCTGAGACTCTGATTCAGAGAGAAGGGCGGGGTATAAATCTGCAGTCTTCTGCTGCTGGGCTTGCAAAAAAGGCCACTCCAATCTACTTTCTATTGCAGAGATTCTCTGGGACTTTGATTCTATTCTGCTGAACTTCTAATGCCTTTGCTATTTTTGCTGGTGGGGAGGGGGTGTTCTCCACTGGAAACAATGGAGGATGGGAGCACCTTCTTTGGGGGGGCATAACCTAAGACGCTGTAAATCTAATCCTTATCAAACTTGGAGGACAGGTAAAGGACAATCAGCAGGAAATTCCCTGCAAATTTGATGTCTCTGCCCTGGGAGCAGGGGGCTTTTACCATGCCATGAACCTCACTGGTTTGTTTAGTGTCAAAGTTTGTGATGGTTTGTGGTTCACGAACCAAGCAAGCCATGAACCAAGCCACATTTTCCCGGTTTGTGCCCATCCATATCCTAGAGTTGGTTATGCACACAGTATGCTTTTAAAAGCTTCTTGGATGTGCTGATGTAATTTCCAAGAAAACCTGCTTCCCAATACTATCCATATTAATTTCAAAAATTAGAAATGGGTCTTCCAGGGCCCTAGTTGCTGTCCAAGAGACCTCTGCCTTAAGAGGAGCCATAACAACTAGCTGCTGATCACCAAGGAAGGCAAATATATGTCACAGCACCAAACGGGCCAGGAGCTCAAAACTCAGACAAGGTACGACACTATTTTTCATCTCTCTTACCGAGCCAGCTTCAGATACAATTGTATTTTCCCCTCTATTTCCCCCCTCTACTGTGCCCAATACCAGCCGGGTAGAGGAAAGAATTCCATCTACAAAAACATGCAGGGAGTGAAGGATTGCTCTTCCTTAGTCCACCACTTTAAGGAAAATCACACAACCTTTAACTGTTGCCACAATTCTGCAGGGCCTGTAAGACAGAATTGTTTAAACTAGCATTTAATAAATAACAGGTAGGCAACCACTATTGCACCGTCCCACAGCACTGACACCTGAACCATCCCAGCACTAATCCAGAGCGCCAAATAACATCTTGTAACATCATTATATGCAGTGCTCAATAAGAATTAAAATCTGCCATCTGGATCCTAGTGAGTGAACCTGAAACTATATTACATATTTTGAACTGTATGAACTGTTGAAATGTTCTAATGATTTTATTGTACCATGATTTTAATATTATGCTCTTTTAACTGTTGTTAGCTGCCCTGAGCCCATTAAGGGAGGGCGGAATATAAATAATAAAATAAATAAAACAACATTGTGTAACCAATAAACCAGCTCCAGTGTGTAGTAGTTACAGTGCTAGATAGGATCTGAGACACCCACACTGCCATGGAATCTTCCTGGGTGACCTTGAACCAGACAGGTAGCTTGACCTATCTCACAAAGCTGTTGTGATAAGAAGGAGGATTGCAGATCTATACCCCGCCGTTCTCTGAATCAGAGACTCAGAGCAGCTTACAATCTCCTATATCTTCTCCCCCCACAACAGACACCCTGTGAGGTGGGTGGGGCTGAGAGGGCTCTCACAGCAGCTGCCCTTTCAAGGACAACCTCTGTGATAGCTATGGCTAACCAAAGGCCATTCTAGCAGTGCAAGTGGAGGAGTGGGGAATCAAACCCAGTTCTCCCAGATAAGAGTCCACACACTTAACCACTACACCAAACTGGCTCTCACAGAAAGAACAGTATAAGCTGCTTTAAATCTCCTATGGCAAAAATGCAAGGTGTAAATTAAATAAACAAGTTGGAGGAATTCCTCTTTGTAAATGACCTATGACACCTTGTTTAACTAAGGATATGTACTGCTGCTTAAGCAACAGAGAACCTTAACATACCACCTTTCACCCCAGAGCTCTTGGTCAATATTTTGGTTAGATTAATATTCTCAGTCATCTCCCTTCTTGATTGTTCTATATGAACCACTGAGGCAGCTCATCTGTAAAGTTGCAGGGCTGGATAATAGGATGTGTATGATACTATAGTAGGAGTATGGATCCTATTACAAAGGTGGAAACTAATGCTTCACAAAATTGAACCATCAAAGCATATCCTAGTAAAGGGTTGAATCTTAGATGCACGGCAAAAAATTTTTACTACACTAACCACACCTATCATGTAAAGCAAATTGTCAGCAATGACCCTCATTTTATTAAACAAATAGAAGTACAGGCAGTATTTTGTAAGGAAATTAAATATTTCCAAACTTGCATGCAAACTCCAGAGAATGAGAATGCAGTAATCAAGTCACAATAACCCTAAATTAGTAAATGCCTGTCCGTCTAGAGGGGATTAGGTTATTTATTTATTTAGAATTTATATCCCGCCCTTCCCACGGGTGGCTCAGGGCATTATGTAACAAGATTTCTAGCCTCAGGAGCACTAGAGAGTAGAACAAACTATGCAAACAGGACTCAGCTATCCCTAGCACAAGATCAATGGTCAAATCAATTGCTCTCTTCTAACTCCCTTCTATACATTAAGATCGGTGCGCTATTTGGGGGTAGGGGAAGATAATTTAAAAGATTTTCCTTTATCTTTTTCGACGAGTTCATCTTCACATCAGCTGGATCTAAAATGAAGATGTGGTAAACTTTTTAAATGCAGTGTTTTGTCCTGACCATCTTCCCCTGCATACAGTAATTGGTTTTTTTTGCCATCACCATAAAATAAATTGATGTTCAAGTCAGCCATTCACACACAAATGAAATCCAAGTTAGCAGTATAAATAGAATTTAATTTAAAAATGCCAGGCTTTACCCAAAACAAAACAAGTACAACAGGTTCTTTCCCTTTTATAGCATATCTGCCCAAACAATATACGATGTGATTAAAGGAGTGATTATATATTTGTAGAAAACTGTACAAATAATACAAGCCAGTGTATAGACAAGTGAGGAAGGAAGAGAGGCAAAAATGTTGCCATCATAATAAATATGCAGTCCTGAGACAGAATTGGGGCCAAAAAGTATGCTTCTAGGATTTGATCCAATAGGCACCAAAACCTTTAGGGCATATGCATTTTATTGCCACCAGCACTGCTTGGAGAGCATCTCCATCTTTCTCCCTGAGAATATTTCTCTTCTGTTTGTTGTCATTCCTTTTGGTGTAGGGGCATTCCAGATCTAGTGCTAGGATACTACCCACATGGCATGGACTTTGAGACCTATGAATGACTCCAATATAATTCATTTTGGCAAGATTTGAAATACATAACAAAATTGGCCATGGGATTAAGTCATCTCTCTTCTATTGATTGTCCTTTCCAGTTGAAATAAACAGAACTGAACAGCAGTTTCCTTCGTTCATTGTGATGCCAGAGTGATTTCTCCAATTAATTTGTTCAGGGATGAGATTTTTTCCTCCAGGATGGAGTTCTTCTTTTCTGTGCTCTTCTGCTTCTGCTCCAGAACCTGTAAAGCTTTCATCAGCTGGGCATTTTCCACATAGAGGTCTTTCAGCATCAAATTAGACTTAGCATTTTTTTCAAGCTGGAAGGTACAAGGAAAAGACCTCCGTTAATGACCACTGAGTCACAGATCTCCAAACAGTCAGATAATGTCACTCTTTCACTATAAAAATAATAATTTCCACAAATGACTTGAATAATCATATATACGCCCCTCTTGCAGATCAGAGTCTTCTGGATGCTTGGTGTTTTCTGCTCATGGCACACTGGGCTGCACAGAATAATCCAACAGTCTCTACTTAAAAAATACAACATTGCTCTGCCTCCCCCCCACCCCCATACATTTCCACCCTCAGTCAAGCACAATAGCACTTGCAACTGCAGTTACAGGATATGGGAAAGGAGAGTTGCTATGCCTTTCCCAGATTTAAAGTGAATACTTAAAAGCTGCCTAACACTGAGTTAGATTGTTGGTCTATCAACATTCACTAGTTCTCCCCACAGCCCCGTAGCCAGGATTTGAAGAATTGGGGGGCCCTGATTTTTTTCAGGGGGCACATAGTGGCCCCAACCTCCATGGCCTTCTCTCCTACCATTGCCAAGGAGGAAAGCTGCCAACTCGCTGCCATACAGCCTCCCCCGCTGCCCCAAGGTGATCCCTTTCCACCCCTCTTCCAGCAGCTCTGATGGGGAGCCACTCAGAGGTTTAGATACATGTCGCACCGTCTCCTGCCCTTACCTGTAGCATGATCCAGCTAGACAAGCCCGACGGGACAAAGGGGGAGGGGGATGGAAGGCGCCACCAAGTTGCAACTGACTTCTGGGGCTACAAGACCTCCAATTTGGATTTCTTCCTGTTGGAGGGCAAGCTGAGGCCACCCAAGCGCAGCTCCCACCCTCGCTCGGGTGACCAGTGAGACCAGGCCAGAAAACCCCTGCAGGGGAACATCACCTCTCCACTGATCCCCAGCCTTGGACTGCAGCCAGGACCTCCACTTGTGTGTGCCAGCCTACCCCCTACCCCTGCCACCCACTTGAGGGCCAGAATGGCCTCTTCTTGCAGGCGCCCTCTAGCCCAACGTGGAGCTTAACTTTCAGTCCTGGGTGCTGAAAGTGCCCCATTCTTTCTGCTTGCTGGGGGGTCAGAGATTTCTTCCAGCCCCTAAGCAAGCAGAAGCAACACAGAGCTTAAGTTTTAGTCCTGGGCTCCGAAAGTGCCCCATTGTTTCTGCTTGCTGAGAGGTCAGAGAATTCTTCCGGCCCTAAGCAAGCAGAAGCAACTGTGTATGAGCACGTCCCCTAAGCAAGCAGAAGCAATGGTGTATGATGAGGGCAGAATGGAGAAGGATGCAGCCAAGGCACTGGAGGCTGGCTAGGGGCCCCTGCCTAGCAGTCAGGGGGCTGTGCCCCCACAGGCCCCCTCGTAGCTACGGGCCTGTCTCCCCATAGTCAGAACCAGAAGGTGACAGGAATTGCTCCTTAAAGGAGTTGATCCCTGCTTTAGCATAAAGATGAATTTGGGGAGGGGTTTTAAAGCCCCACTCCTAAATATAATGTTATGCAACTCTGCTATAAGAGTGAATATGGTTGACTGGGGGAAAAGTTAAGGAAAGGCAGACAGTTGTAATTTCTTAACTGGTTTAAACACAAACATGACGACATCAATATAAGTAAGCTGAGATCAGCGCTAAAGTAGATTTTATTTTTACTGTACATCCTTTGTATGTAAGGAAAAGGAAAGGAAAGGTCCCCTGTGCAAGCACCAGTCGTTTCTGACTCTGGGGTGACGTCGCTCTCACAACGTTTTCACGGCAGACTTTTTTACAGGGTGATTTTGCCGTTGCCTTCCCAAGTCTTTTACACTTTCCCCCCCAGCAAGCTGGGTACTCATTTTACCGACCTCGGAAGGACGGAAGGCTGAGTCAACTTTGGGCCGGCTTCCTGAATCCAGCTTCCACCGGAATCAAACTCAGCTTGTGAGCAGAGAGTTCAAATCACAGTATTGCTGCTTTACCACTCTGCGCCACGGGGCTTTAATCCTAAAATTTTGATCGGTTTAGCCCTTTAATTACCTGGAGTGTGTGGTTTAAAGGCAAATCGGTTGCTACCATGCCTACTTAATTACAATTACCAGAATTAAGGCAAGCATTATGCAAACATGGCAGATGCAAAAGTGTTTTCCCATTTTTAACTCAGCAGCTGAGTGAATACAAAGTGCTACAGAAAGGAGCTTTTGCTTCAGCCAGTGCCATGTTTACACTGGGCCTGAGTTACCCACATTGTACAGAACTTCATTCTTGGAATGCTAGGATCAAAACAAAGCTGGGGAAAGTCCCAGGGTGCCCAGCTGGAGTGGCTGAAGTAGATCTGACTGCTGGCAAACATCTGTGAATTAACCAGGGTAAAGGATTATATTATGTTACATGTGTGCACACACATACCCCTTGCACTAACCTGATCCTTGAGTTGGGACACTTTTTCCTGAAGCATTATCTGTACATTCCTCAAGTTCATCTCCAGCTCCTCCATCTTTTCCTCCATTAACCTACAGGATTTTGCATGGTCTTCCTGCAAAGGGGAGAACCAGAGCACCAGGAACATCATATCTATTTGTTAGCATGTTGTTAGCCCTAGTAATCCCAAATCTAGGTTTGGTTTTTTTGCTTCAGCAGAATGCATTTCAGAACACCCACACTTTTGTCTCATCAACTTGTTTTTGCCGGAAGACAGACATAAAGCAGGTTAAATCACATGCAAGTTCATGGTGTGCTGTAATTGTCTTATGAAGAAGCCAGTTATCAAGAGTGGCATCTTCATTCCAATAATTAGTTAAAGCATGGACCTTTTAATCATATTTTAGAACTGTCACCAGCATCAAAAGGGCTTTGTTTTGTTTGTTGACTTATGCTTTAGTAATTTAAGAAATATAATTAGGAGCCTCCATTGCTCTGTAAGTAACTTCAAGAGCTGGTTTCAAGTACCACCACTAACTTAGGCCTTCCCACATTTCTAGGCAACTGCTGCTGTCAAAGACACCAGGGGCAGTGCACATGCCCAGCTCCTCCCCAATAACAGCCACTTGACTTGCAGGATGGCAGGCAGGGAGAAGGAGCCACACTGCCACTCAACAGGGTCAGGGTCATGCAAGACCTTCCACCCATTCTTTCTCCCTACGGGGGACAGCAGTTTGCCAGGCCAGAAGGGGGGGGGCATAAATCCTTACGCTGCTCAGGGTGGTAGACAGTCAACAAATAAACAAGGATGCCAACTTCTGAAGCTATGTCTGGTCATTTTTGTAGCTCACCAAGTAATGGCCATCCAAATATAATTGTAAAATGTATATGATTTTTATTCCACTTTTCCTTGAAGTCCAAGGATTTTGGAGCCATCTTCATCTTTTGTCCCAAGTGAGCTCCATGGTAATTACAGACCCAATAGTGATATGCATATTTCAGCACTTGCAGAGTTTGTCCACCCAAATCAATATTCTGTATGAGGAATTTTTCTCAGCTTTTATGAACAATCCACTTTCATTATAGGAATCCTATTTTGGCAGGACTTAAATTTTAACGTTTTGTGTCCCTGAAAATGATGTTCAGTTTCAACAGCACCAGATGTATTTTATCATCTTGTTCTGAGAAGGGACAGGCTACAAAGGCTAAGGCAAATTGGGTCTGTAATTACCATGGAACTCACTTGGGACAAAAGATGAAGATGGCACCAAAATCCTTTGACTTCAAGGAAAAGTGGAATAAAAATCATATACATTTTACAATTATATTTGGATGGCCATTACTTGGTGAGATGAAGTTGGGTGACCTCAATGAAATGTGTTTAAGTAAAATGGAACCTGTCTGCTAGGACCTTCCCACTGATCCTAGGACTGAGGAAAGGATCACTGTACTAAAAATATAACGTAAATATAATGTAACTAAAAGACTCCCTGTATTTTCCCCAACTCTATTTTCCACCAGTGTGCCTGAAACCACATTCTACCCCTAGAAATACATACGGGGAGCAACCCATATTTTTCTGCATATGAAGTTCACAGAACCCTTACATGGAAGGAGATACCATATGGATTCAGTAGAGACTTCCAACTCTCTCCCCCCCCCCCCGCAAAGTTTCACTGTAGCTCGCCCCCCCAGTTTCACCATGGCAAAAAAAAAACAGCCCTGCAGGCCTCTTCTAAGTCAGGAAAATGATGTGAGGAAAAAGCTCAACACACCCATCCACACCGTTGCACTGCAGTCCACATCCAAACCTTTCTAGAGAGTAGGGGGAGAGAATCACCGCTGTTTTAGGATCTCATTCTTGGAACCACCGACATCTAATCTGTCCCATGTAGCACAGACGAGCAACTACCATTCTGCTCTACACCCCATCTAGGATTAGGGGGAACAAGGTATACCTCCTTCTTACCTGATATGTGGCCAACTGGCGTCTCATCTGCTCTGCCTGGAAGTTCAGCTCTCCTTGCAACTGCCTGACTATTTCCTTTTCTCCTGCCAGCACGTTTTGTAGCTCAGCAAGGCAGGCTTTCGGCACAGAACTTTCCACTTGGCTTCTTAATGTCTGTAGCTCCTGTACATACTGTGATTGTGCCAGGCTTAAGCTCGTATTGGCCTCCAACAGCTGCATTGTGAGACAAAAAGCCTCACCCACTTAGCAAGAGAGTTCAGGGGAAGGGAAGCATACTGGTGACAACCCAGTCCTTAAAATGTGGTGCCCAAAACTGAACACAATACTCCAGGTGAGGTCTTACCAGAGCAGATTAAAGCGATACCATCATATCACGTGATCTGGACACTATACTTCTGTTGATACAGCCCAAAATAGCATTTGTCTTTTTAGCCACCTCATCACACTGTTGACTCATGTTCAGCGTATGAACCACTAAGACCCCTAGAACTTTTTCACACATACTACTGCTAAGACAAGTCTCTCCCATCCTATAACCATGCATTGGATTTTTCCTACCTAAATGCAGAACTTTACATTTATCCCTGTTAAAACTCATTTTATTGATTTTAACCCAGTTTTCCAGCCTGTCAAGGTTATCCTGTATCCTGTTTCTGTCTTCTGTGTTTGCAGCCCCTCCCAATTTTGTATCATCTGCAAATTTAATAAGCATTCCCTCTATTCCTTCATCCAAATCATTGATAAAGATGTTGAACAAAACAGGTCCCAGGACAGATCCTTGAAACACTCCACTTGTCACTCCTCTCCAAGAAGATGAGGAACCATTCACAAGCACTCTTTGGGTCAACCAGTTACAGACCCACCTAACGGTAACAGAATTCAAACCACATTTTACCAACTTGTCAACAAGGATAGTATGTGGAACCTTATCTAAAGCCTTACTGAAGTCAAGATAAATGATGTCGACAGCATTCCCCTGATCCAGCAAAGTAGTCACTTTCTCAAAAGAAGAGATCAGGTTAGTCTGACATGACTTGTTCTTGAGAAAACCATGCTGGCTCTTAGTAATCACATCTATTCTTTCTAAATGTTCCAGGACTGACTGACTATTTGTTCTAAAACTTTTCCAGGTATAGACATCAAGCTGACGGGTCGGTAATTACCCGGATCCTCTTTTTTCCCCTTCTTGAAGATGGGGACAACATTTGCCTGCCTCCAGTCTTCTGGCACCTCTCCTGTTCTCCAAGAATTCTCAAAAATAATAGCCAGAGGCTCAGAAATTACATCCGCAAGCTCTTTTAGAACCCTTGGATTCAATTCATCTGGCCCTGAGGGCCTAGTTTCATTTAAAGAAACTAGGTGTTTATGTACTACCCCTATGCTGATCCTAGGTTGGAACTTCATACCCTCCTTATATGTTCTGTTTTTGCCATTTTGAGCACCGTTCCCCTCAGAAGAGAAGACTGAGGAAAAGTAGGAACTGAGTAGTTCCGCCCCCTCTTCATTACCTGTTACAATTTCACTTTCTTGCCCTTGCAATGGGCCTGCAGTGTCCTTGCTCTTTTTCTTACTCTGAACATAAGAAAAGAACCCTTTTTTGTTGTTTTTAGCATCTTTGGCCAGCCTAAGCTCATACTGAGCTTTAGCTTTCCTAACTTTTTCTCTACAAGCACTGGTAATTTGTTTATATGCATCCTTGGTTATAAAGCCTTCCTTCCTAAAGGAGTCTTTTTTATTTCTCAAGTCTTTAGAGAGCTGTTTATGGAGCCACTTCGGCTTCTTTAGGCTTTTTCCATTTTTTCTTCTCATAGGAATCGTCTGTGATTGCGCTTTCAGTATTTTGCTTTTAAGAAACTCCAACCCCTCCTGAACCCCTTTCCTCCTAAGTATCTCTGACCATGGGATTTTACCCAGCATAGTTCTAAGTTTATCAAAGTTTGCCTTTCTGAAGTCCAACCTATAAGTCTGACTACGTATAGCTTTTCCCTTCCCTAAGACTGTAAATTTCAAAATCACATGGTCACTACTGCCCAGGCTGCCCACTATTTCCACTTCTTCAATCAATTCTTCCTTGTTGGTGAGAATCTAATCCAAGATAGCAGATCCCCTTGTTTCCTTCACTTTCTGGAAAAGGAAGTTGGCAGCAAGACAAATCAGGAATCTATTTGACTTTTCATTTTTAGCAGAGTTGGACTTTCAACACATGTCCGGGTAATTGAAATCTCCCATGATTAATGCATTTGAAATATAAAGCTTATGTTCATACTAGTAGCACATCTTGTAGGGAATCCGAAAGCCAAAGCTGAGAGAAAACATAGTTAGTTTGTTAAGGAATTCATTGAATGATTAGAGTATGGTTTACAATAATAAAAGCCCCTAATAGCAAATGCATGATGTTAGTTTGCAAACCAGTTCTGAAAAATTCATTCCAGTTCTACATTATTGTTATTTAAAACTGCAGGCACCAACACAACTACCCACTGCAATGCCCTCTTCCCCCTAGTAACAGCGTTTGACCCAGGGCATTTTGTTGGGCATTTTATTGACTATTAAAGAAGGTTCTGAACTTATTCTTGCTGTCCTAATTTCTCTGCTGCTAACTTTTAATAATGTCAAGTCACTAATCCATAGGCCAAGATGTCTACAGTGAGCGGCAGAACTGTCAGATTTCATGCCAAGAGCATTGCCTGCCTACCTGATCCCGGCATTCTTCCAGCTCCTCACTCAGCTGCGCCTTTGTCAGTCGTAGCATCCGACATTCCTGGGTCAAATGCTCCAGTTCAGCCTCCAGTTCCTGAGATTGGCTGGCCTTTTGAAAGGGGTAGCAAGAGGAAAGAGGAGGAAGCAACATCCTTCAGTATTATGTTCTTCAAACCATGCCATGTTGGTGACAATTTTGCCATAGCTGCACTCCCCCCCACCCCATCCTCCACTACATCCAACATGAAGCCCAAATTCTATTTCACAGAAAGTTTAACAAAAGTTCATTTGCAGGGCTTTTTTTGTAGCAGGAGCTCCTTTGCATATTAAGCCATACACCCCTGATGTAGCTAATCCTCTTGGAGCTTACAGTAAGTCCTGTACTAAGAGCCCTGTAAGCTCTTGGAGGATTGGCTACATCAGGGGTGTGTGGCCTAATATGCAAAGGAGTTCCTGCTACAAAAAAAGCCCTGCTTATTTGGTAAGCACCAGTCCTCTTCTACTGTGATACCTACAGGCACAATCTTGGACTGCCCAAGCAGCACAACTCTCCTTTTATTGCCGCCACAAAATAGTTAGCATTAGCAGGGTTCTAGGACATGCTGTCCAGGAGGAAAAAATGACCAAAGAGCTGGCAACCTAATAAGGTGCCAAATAAAAAGGGCTAAGTGGAAATACCATGGAAGTAATCAAGAACTGATTGTTAGCAGGTTCCTACTGAGACCAACGCTATTATCTCCTCCCACACCCTCAGACACACACAGAACTGAGGCCCCAGAAAAATGGTTACCTTTTCCTCCTCTCTCAGGTCTTTTTTTCAGTTTTTCTGACAAATATTGGAAATTTGGGGGAACACTGAAATAAACTCCTATAAAATATTTTCTCTTTCAAGGCAAGGTTTTTCAAATGTAATAGCATAAAAAGAATCAGAGGGTTATCTATATTTTCCCACAGAAAAACTGAAAAATTTGGGAGAGCAGTGAAAAAACTTCCTATCGACATACAATATTGTCAACTTTAAAAAAGTAAATGACTTTGACCATGCTACAATGTGTTTAATAATTTATTATTATTAATTCTTCTTAGAGTTCAGTATTTTCAATATTATAAAGTTAAGCTTATTATCAAAATATGCTTATGACAGAATTTATTTTCTACATTAATCTTTTATTTTTTCTGCATCTCAAGTGGAAAATTTTTTTAAAATGTATATGCTAAGGTAGCACAAGGTGCCAGAGTATGCAATTCCCAGTACTTAAACTGGGAATGCTTGCAATTTTTATTACAAAAAATGAAGATCTGTTCTTTTAAATTATCATGTTGTTTAAAAGTTTCTATTTGACAGAAAAGTACTGCATATATTTCAGTCCCCACACCCCAACCATATTTCTGTTGCTTGCCCCCATGGCTTCAAACTTTGGAGAAAACTTATATCTCCACATTCTCATAAGTTTCTCCCAACTTAGGTACAGGAGTGAAGTGAATATAAAACTGTTGTGCCATCCATCACATCCCTCCTTTCCCAAACATAGCAATTGCCCCTGGTGCTGGGAAAGACAGAAGGCAAAAGAAGAAGGAGACGGCAAAAGATGAGATGGCTGGACAGCGTTACTGATGTAACACACACGAATTTGAGCAGATTTCGGAGGATGGTGGAAGACAGGAGAACCTGGCGTGACTTTGTCCATGGGGTCGCAAAGAGTCAGACACAACTGTGCAACTGAAGAGCAACAATTTACCATTCCCTTAGTCAATACAGCCCTTAATCCACATTCTGGGCATTAGAAATAACACCCAAAGTACTACCCAAATTTGGTTTATGTGTTTCTAGTCACCTTTCCACAGTGGGACATCATGGTAACTGAAGTGACATGCCATTCCTAACATGGCAAGCCTCCTGTTTAGATCAACCTTACCTTTTCCCTAGAGACCTTTAGCTCTTGTTCCAGCAGGGCCTTCTCTCCCTGCCATGCCAACTGTTGCTGGAGATGCTCCTTTGCCAATTCAGCAGAGGCCTCTTGAAGTTGCTTGGCAACTGCAGCTTCATGCTCTTTTTCACTCTCCAGCTCAGCAAACCTCTGATTCAGTAAATAGATTGTACTCTGATCAGCCTTACTATTGCTGCTTATTTCAGAGAGTTTGTGGTTCAGCTGACCAGTCCTGGCACTTAACTGGCAGATCTCTTCTCTGTACTGCTTGTTCTAAAGACAAAAGGTGCAGATGTTCAGAACTGTGGTGTTCATCACCAGAAAAAATAGGATGTTACGCCTTGTGTGGGAGAGGGCAACACAGTAAAGTTTTAACCACACATCAAGGGTGTCCACACACCCCTTCCAGTGACACATTGACAGAAGCATTCTCATTGGAAGAGGGAGGAAGGAAAGGTATTAGAGACCTCCATTCAACTGCAGAAGTTTGGACCACTTAGATATAAACTATCAGCAAGTACTGTAGAAACCTGTTTTTAAAAAGCTCTTTATCTACCTGTGGGTGTGTCTGGCTAGCATAGGATGAACTAAATATTCACTCATATATCTAGGTCTGAAAAGCTAGTACAGTGCTGATTAACTGCAATGTGGCAAATCTGCAATTAGCTGCACAACAGCTTAGGTGGAGAGGGTCGATCTTTCCCTACTCCCAGTTCTCCCTATAATTCTTCTCACCCGCATCCCTTCCAGGGTTCCTGAAGCACATTTCCTGCATTCCGGGGGGGAAAGTAGCTGGTGTGAGAAGGAGGGAACGGGAGCTGAACCCTGCTTCCAGTGGCTTCCCAGTGGGTCAGCTAAAACCTGCATTCACAGGCTCATCTAGTTAGGCCCTATGTAAGGAAAAGAAAGCCTAAATGTATTCTTATTACGTTTAAAACGTTTACCAATTGATTTAATTCTTCCATTTCACTCCTGGCCTTCTCTTTTTCTGTCTTCAGTTCATCAATGTGTTTTCTGATGAAGTTAAACAAAATACAAAGTCTAAGAAAAATTTTTTTAAAACATACTTCTGTGTAGAGATAAACTCCAGACAGGTGGCTGGGTTAAACTTTATGACTTCTTTGGCTTTGGACATTATGGTTGTGACAGAAGTACTGCTCTCACCTGAAAGAGCAAATCTTGATCTTAGAATGTTCTAGGACACAGATGTAGTCAGAGCTCAAAAAACCCACTACAGAAACAGCTAGGAGCTCAGCAATATTAGGTTTCAGCAAAGTCAGCAGAGGGCTGTTAGTATAAATCCACTTGCTCTTTTGAATGAAGGAGATGAGATGAAAAACTGCAGTGGATCCTGAAGTCATTAGCCCCAATCAATCAAGCTAAACTTAGTCCCCACTGAAATCAGTGCTTTACTGAAAAGGTATGAGAAAGATTGCAGTAAACTGAGATGGCTGCCATTTCCACACACACACCCTGACACTAGGGGCTTTTTGTTTTGTTGTTATAAATAAATATTTATATAATAAGCCCTAAATTTATTTTTTTAAAGCCTTTTTTAAAAAAAAAAAGTCTCTAGTTTTGTTGCAGAGATATAAGGGAAAAGGCAGATCTCTGAAACAAAAGGGACTTTTAAAAAAGAAAGGGAATTTAGGGAATCTGTTATAGCTTTTGTTCTCAATATTATGATTTATTTTTAAAACATACGTCTGTGTAGAGATAAACTCCAGACAGGTGGCTGGGTTAAACTTTATGACTTCTTTGGCTTTGGACATTATGGTTGTGATAGAAGTACTACTCTCACCTGGAAGAGCAAATCTAGATCTTAGAATGTTCTAGGACACAAAAGCCACCAATTTTTAAAATTAATATTCAGTGACTATGGAAATAAGAGAAGGCTCTTGCTGGGGGACTGGAGTGGGGATACCTGCCATGGGGGAGCCCTGCATCTGCTGCAGCAATGGGAAAACCACACATGCATGTCCCTGTGTAGAAAAACACCTAAATAGGACTTTTAGCTTTCCTGTTGCCAATGGCCGTGCAAATGGCCATCAAAAGAAATGTAGCTGTAATTGTTCCCAACTGTAAAGTGATTTGAGAAGGTAGTCTTTGAAATATCACCAAAAGTTAAACTGTAAAAAACAAAGATGGTTATATGGCCAGCCAATACAGGGACTGAACATGTTTGCATTGTATATGTGCACTACTTATGCATAACTGTGAATCCTACAAGTCACGCCATAGCATCATGCACATACACACAAAATGCTGCATTACTATACTACTATACTGTACTGCATTACTGTATTCTGGGCGTTGCATTTGCTGTCTAATGATCATTTTATTCCACTGGTTGCCTTTTTGTTTGTAGGAAATTTTTAGTCCTATATTCCTTCTCTTAAGCAGAAAGCACCCTGATATGTATAGCTCAAACTAGCCTGATTTCATCAGATCTTGGAAGCGAAGCAGGGTCACCCGTGGCAAGCATTTGGATGGGACAACTCCATGGAATACCAGGGTTGTGAGTCAGGCAATGGCAAATCACCTCTGAACATCTCTTGCCTTGAAAACCATTATGGGGTCACCATAAGTCAGCTGTGTACTTTCCACCACCAAGCAGAAGGCACTCCCTCTGCAAGCTTGCAAAAAAACCAAAATCTCAGATACCCAACCTACCGGTGCTTTTTATTTGCTTCATTAGCATCCTCTACTTGTTGCTGAAGTCTTCCCAGTTTGTTCTTTAGGAAACAATTGTCTTCTAACACCCTGTGGAGCTCAATTCTGTGTTGCAGAGCAGAAAATTGAAAGTGAATTTGAGAGTGTAGTAGGATCAGAATGGCAGATTTTAACAACAAACAAATACCACAGGAGTTGGTTTTGGATCAAGAGCCACTAAATCTGCCCCATCATTGGTATACCTAGGGCATGGGAAAGAGAAACACACTAAACACAAAACGGTACTGTAGTCTTCATTAGCTGAAGGAATCCTTTCCCACCCAAGTTATTTTGTCAGACACTTCCATGTCAGATACCTCCACAGGTACCAAGTGTTCAGCCACAGAACAATGCAGCTGAAATCTATGTATACAAGTAATCAAATACCAATTGTGTTGGCATGTACACACATAAGTTCAGAGACAATGCCATCAAACCTCATCAGATGTATCTCAGTCTCATGCTTCCTTTTCATTTCGTCTTGCAATCGGTCTGTTTCCTGGGCCAGCCTCTGTCCTAAATTGGAAATTTCTTTGGCATAGTACTGTTCCATTTCCAGCATCTCCTTCTCAAACCGCTTCTCAAGTTCTTGGACTGGTGCTAGTTTCTGGAGCTGCTCTTTCAAGCCATCAATAACTTCTTGGCATTTCACATTCAGCTCTTCCAAATCACTTTTCTGTTCCTCCAGTTCACTAATCTCCATCTTGAAGCCTTGTTCAATGTCTTTCCTTTCTTTTTCAAAGTTTATTTTCATTAACTCTATTTCCCTTTCATAGTAATTGACCTAGAACAGTTAAAATATTGATCATGTATGACTGAGATAGCATAGTTATCCCATTGTCTATCATACTGCCACTATTTGCAAGGGCACCAGGCATCAAAAACACAGTCACACTTTATACATATACCATACACACTGAAGGTTTAACTTAGTTTACACAAAGAAATTGATCTGGATTAGAGAAACAGTTCTTGTGAAAAGATTATGAAAGGCTGCAAAATCTGAATAACACAATGGCATAACGTGGAGTAGTGGTTTGAGCATCAGACTAGAATCTGGAAGACCCGGATTCCAATCCCAACTCTGCCACAGAAGCTTGTTGGGTGTCTTTAGGCCAGTCACTCACTCTCAGCCTAGTCTGCCTCAAAGGAAGTTGATATGAGGGGCAAATGGAGGTGGGAAGGTCACCTGTCTCCCAGAAACAGCATCAACAGGCTACCATGGGAGAAAGGTGGCAGGAAAGCTCTGTTCCACTTGTGTTCAGAAATGCCTTCTATTAGCAGAAAACGTAGCCTGGTTCCAACTCAGTTTGAGCAAGCAAATCAGATTATTGGAAGCAGAATGTTATAAATCTGGTGCTAATTTCAAAATTTCCTGCCACATCAAACACCCATAGTTATTCCATCACAACATTCCAGCACCTGAGTCTTTCAGAACATCTTTTCCTTTACTCACCTTGGTTTCCAGCTGTATTTTCAGATCTCTATGCTGTTCTTTCAGTTCTTCTACCATGAGCTCCATTTCTATACTTACAGAATGGGCATCAGATACACCTACAAATAAAAAGAGTACTGAGAAATACTTTCTTTTATTTATTTAGTGCATGAGACCAAGAAATAATGTCTGAATATGAAAACACAGCTAAGACACAAAGTTAGACTCTATAAGAAGGCCCAGCCCAATTGGGGCTACCCCTGTGCCAAACCCGGAAGTTGCAGCTAGTGCAGAATGTCGCCGCCCAGCTGTTATTAGGGCTCCCCAGGTGGGAGCACATTCAGCCAAGGCTCCGGGGACTGCACTGGCTGCCAATAATATACCGGGTTCGGTACAAGGTGCTGGTTATCACCTTTAAAGCCCTATATGGCCTAGGACCTGCCTACCTTAGGGACCGTCTCTCCCCACATGTTCCCCAGAGAGTGCTTAGATCTGGTTCTCAAAAACTGCTAGTAATCCCCGGGCCAAAGGAGGCTCGTCTGAAGTCAACCAGGGATGGGGCCTTTTCGATTACAGCCCCCTGCTGGTGGAACCAGCTACCAGAAGAGGTGAGGGCCTTGCGGAACTTTGGGCAGTTCAGCAAGACCTGTAAGACAGTCCTCTTCCAGTTGGCATATAACTGACTGGTACCTAAAGAGTGCGAAGGAAGGTTGTAGAAGAGCACACTGTTAGATCATTTTTTTGTTTTATTGTTTTAACTGTTGTAAATTATTTAATGTATTTTAATATTTATTAACCTTAGTGTTAGAATTTCATGTTGTGAGCCACCCTGAGCCCGCCTCGGTGGGGAGGGCGGGATATAAATCGAATAAAATAAATAAAATAAAATAGTTTCCCAAAAACTTTATTTGAGCTTCGAAATAAATATAAACATCTTGTTCAGGGGGAAAGGCTATTTCATTCTCTTTTTAAAAGTAGAGGCAGGAGTTAGCCTTGTCCATATTGTTACATCTTTAACAAAAACATTGGAAAATGTATTCACATAAGCATTTCAGCCCCAGAACATGCTGCTTGGGGAAGCTATTTGGCCGTAATAAAGAATGAGCAGGATGGGTTATTGGGCACAAGTGCTTTTCAGTACTGGAATTGTACTCTCAAGCTAATGGCCAATACAAAGTACTCTTAGACCTTGAATGTACCCCCAAGGCTCCTAGTGGACCACTTACAACCACCCTTTTAGTAACGTGCTCAAATCCATGCATGTAAGTGCACAGAAATGCATTTACATCACTTACCATTTGGGTCTGAGACCAGCATATGCTCATTTCCAGGAAGCTGACCTTCTCTTTCCACATTGTCTTAAAGTAAAAAGTTATATGATTATTAACAGCTCTTTACTGTTTCTTACTCAGGACTTTACTGCATCTTGAGCTCACAGCTCATTCCTATGGCTCGGAACCGATGCAAGGATCATTAGTGGCAGAACAACGTAACAAGTCCTCTCCTGGGCCCCTAGGACCACAAGTCACCCAAGAGTGCTATACATTCTGAACAAGGACAGTTTACAGCTTGGCACAAAGTTATGTGGGACTTAATGGGGAACCACTTAACAGGCAATTCCAAACCATGGTGGCAGGACCCAGATATCTTATGGCACTAGTATAACACTGGAGATCATGAAACACAAGCATAAGTATCCAAGTGCCAGCAGCCACCATATGATAGACAATGGACTATCACCACTAACGCTCTCAGACACTGCCAAGGACCCCACTCCATTGACAACTAAAGAAAGGAAAAAAACAGCAGGTTGAAGCCGCCCTGAGCCTGCCCTGGCGGGGAGGGCGGAGTATAAATAAAACTTATTATTATTATTATTATTATTGAAGCATCAGATGTGTATGCCAAATGATTTCTGGAGTAATAAATGCAACTGAAACCTCATGAAAGAGGTAGAGGAAGAGCATTTTACATTCTATCCCACACTTCATACAGAGACTTCAAGCAGTATACATGGTTACCCCTTCTTTGTTTTATCCTTCCAACCACCCCATGAGGTAGATCAGGCTGAGAGGGGGACTGGCCCAGGGTTGTACAGTAAACTTCACAGCTGAGCAAGGATTAGAATCCAGACCTCCCCTGATCTTGTCCAACATTCTCTAGCTACACTGGCTCACAGACATATTTGAACACCCTGTGGAAAGCCCAAAAAGGCAATTGCAGCAAGGTTTTTGAATTCTAGTAGTAATGTATGTGTTTTATGGTCTGAGGGCCCTGTTTTAAACACAGAAACAATTTGCTCATTCTATCATGAATAAAGAAATAATCTTCAATCCTAATGTTCGCATTAAACCATTTATCAGTTAGACAGAACATCCTACCTAGACTGCATCTCAGACAATCTAGAATCCCATCTGAAACAATGGCTATCTAGATACAAGTGAAATGGGAACAGCCACATTCTTTTAACCATAGCATCTGGTAGTCAAAAATTACAAGAATCCCATACCACAAAAACATAGTTGTGTTCCTTCCCATAATGGCTAAAAAGACATCATCCACCTAGTTCCTTTACTTTAAAAGTTAATGTTTCTGTTTTTTAAAAAAGCAATTTTTGCAAGCCTTGCAGTAACCTACTTGTTACTCTGCTTCTCACATTGTCAGGGAGAAGCATTGCTCCTGGTTTGTTGGCCTTCATTTTATGCCATGCCAGATGATTCCTATCATTTTCCTGAAGTTGGGAATGCAGTTTTTCCACCTCCATTTGCAATTCATCATTAGCATCACGCAACGCCTGCAATCAGTACAAGCAACAACATTAAAACTCAAATGCATAGGTGTCTCTTCTCAGTCTGAGGGTAGCACCAACAGACTTCTGCAGAATAGCCAAGAACACCTGATACAATTATCTGTAACACATGGAAGAACGTGATGGTCCTCAGCAATGGATGCAACCATTGTTCGTCCCATCCAGTGGTAAGAAACAAATACAGCAATTCACAGAATTGCAAAAAGCTATCTTGGAAGGGTGTAGAAGCCATCTTTTATTGGAAATTTTCAAAAAGGTGGCTGGACAGAATCTAGCATGACTGAGATAATTGAGGATCTGATCTATGATCTTATATTTTCATCACTTTCCTCAGAGTAGTATCAGTGTTTTAAAGGCATCTGACTAAATGGGTTTTAACCCCATGAAAACTTACACCACAATATACAGGTGTGTGGACAAAGGAATCTGGACAGCAATACTACTATGAAAGTGCTAGGGATTCCTGACATTCTCATCACCTTTACATAACGATTCCCAGAGTTTGTTGTGGAAAAGCCTTTAAACGTTAAACCAATTTAGATTTGACTAAACATGTCATGCAAAGTTATCTTCAACTCTTTCCCAAGGCCATTTTCTTTGTACTTTGACTATGTATCCCAGATCTGCCCTACTTTGCTTTTTGTTTCCCATGAGCAAACACTAGTCATCTTGATCCTAACCATGACCAGCTCTTGGCACTTGTTTGACCCTAACATTACAAGGAATCTCAACCTATGGAAGCATGTCCTCCTCTATGATAGACAGCTTTCAATGGAATAAATTGAATAAATGATAATAACAACAACCCTATCTTGAGGATGGAATAAGCCACTCTAGAAATGCTCATTGAAACAAAACTAGGAGCAATCCTGTGGGAGCCCAGTGAGAGATCCTACTTTCCAGAAGAAATTTTTGTTGATATTTCTCCTAACTGCTTACCCACTGAAATATCATATGCTTAGCTTTTAATTAAAGCAAGCCTCTGATCTTTCTTTACAAAATTTCTACCTCCTGAGGGCCACCAAGACAGCTTTTTGAGTGGGGAACAGAAGAGGGCAACCAAGATCTTGGAGCACCTTCCCCATGAGGAAAAGCTGAAATGTATGGGACTTTCTAGTTTAGGAAAAAAAGATAACCAATGGATGACATGGCAGAGGCTTATAAAATTATGCTTGGGATGGAGAGAGTAGACAGAAAGAACTTATTTTTCCTTTCCCAGAATATTAGAACTCGAGGGCATCCAATGAAATTCAAGGACAATAGATTCAAAATTGACAAAAGGAAGTACTTTTCTCAACAGATAATTAAACTCTGGAATTCACTGCCAGTAGATGCAGTGAAGGCCATGAGCACAGATGACTTTAAAAGGGGATTAGACAGATTTGTGAAGTTGGATCTATTAATGGATGCTAACCATGGTGACTTAAGGAAAACTCTATAGTCAGAGGCAGCAAAACTAAGTGCTAAGAAGTCAGCAGAAAAATGCAAGAGCAGCCCTGCTTGATTAGACCAGTGGTCCATCTAGTCCAGTATCCTGTTTCATACAGTGGCCAACCAGTTACAACAGGACATAGAAGCTAAGGCCTCCTCATGATGCTGCTTTGAAGTTGGGATTCCCCCCCCCCCTCAGCACTGCATTACACTTACCTACATCAGACTTCATTTGCCACATTATTGCCACTCTCCCAATACGTGGAGATACTTCTTTAGCTCTTCACAGTCAGCCTTGGTTTTCACCATCCAGAAAATCTGTAAATTTGTCCACTACACTGCTTACCCCCAGTTCCAGATAACGTCTGAACAAATTAAATAGCACACTCCTAACAACGATTCTTGTGGAATCCCACTCCTAACTTTAGCATCTGAGGAAAGCCTGAGCCTCTATGCCCCATTTGCTGACTCACCAGAGCAACTGGCTGGCCACTATGTGAAACAAAATGCTGGACTAGATGGACCACTGGCCTGATCCAGCAGGGCTCTTTTATACTTTATTCACCCAAAATAGTGCAGAGGGTGGTCTGACCAGTGCTGATGAAGGTTACTCAGACCTAAACAGTCCCAAAACAACTTGATAATAAAGTACATGTAACATTCAAGACCTGTTCTCTGAGAAAAGAATGTATTTGAATCAGTGCAGACTTCTCGATCCTGGTCATTAACTTGGAAGCAAGTTTTGCAAACAGACAGTACTTACAACCTAAGTATAGGATTATAATGCACCAACATGTCTTATTGCAACAGAAAAGCAAAACATGTCTTATTGCAACAGAAAAACAGAAACAAAAGCATGCATGCACAAGAAGACTGCCATATGGAGGTAGGCGTACATGATACCAGAGGAAGCAGTCTTATTTATGAAGGCTTGAAAAAGAGGTTGACATAGTACTCTGTTAGCCAAATCTTTCTTGCTTCACTTCTTTTTAACCTACAAAAATCATTGTGTTTCACGAAGAAAAAGGCAAAAAAGCAACAGCATGCTATTTCACTATCCCTTCACTATCACTTGCCAGCCACGCTCCTTGCAGCCCATCTTTGGTTCTGAGAGAGTTTCAGAATTAATAATAATAATAATATTTTATTTATATCCTGCCCTCCCCGCCGAAGCAGGCTCAGGGCGGCTCACAACATATAGGAATTACAATTTACAATCTAAAAACATTATCTCAGTATGATATATATAATTTGCTAATTAAAACCATTATAATTAAAACCATCAAAATTACAATTAAAACTAACATTTAGAGTGCTATATTCTAGATCTTCTCCTCAGTAGTTTATGATGGCCGGATATAGTAGACTAAATCCACATTAAGTGAAGGCCATTTAGAAAAGGGTAGTCTTGCAGGCCCTACGGAATTGATCAAGACTCCGCAGGGCCCACACTTTAGCCGGTAGTTGGTTCCACCAATGTGGAGCTCCGATCGAAAAGGCCCTTTCATGCGTACTGTTCGGTTTGGCTTCCTTTGGCCCAGGGATTGTCAACTGATTCTGTGCATCTGATCTCAGTACTCTCTGGGGCACATATGGGGAGAGACCGTCCCTATAGTAGGCAGGTCCTCGACCATATAGGGCTTTAATGAACAGCACTTTGTAACAAATCCGGTATACAACTGGCAGCCAGTGCAGCTCACGCAGCCCCAGCTGTATGTGCTCCCACTTCAGGAGCCCTAATAACAGCCTAGTCGCCGCATTCTGCACCAGCTGCAACTTCCAGGTTCGGCACAAGGGCAGCCCCATGTAGAGGGCATTACAGTAATCCAGTCTCGAGGTGACCATTGCATGAATCACTGTTGCCAAGTCATGACGCTCTAGGAAGGGGGCCAACTGCCTCACCCGCCTAAGATGGAAAAAAGCGAATTTGGCAGTGGCTGCTATCTGGACCTCCATTGACAAGGAAGGCTACAGTAGAACCCCCAAGCTCTTGACCTTGTGCGCCACTTTCAATGGCGCACCGTCAAAAACTGGAAGGGGGATTTCCCTTCTCAGACTGCCACGACCCAGGCAAAGGACCTCTGTCTTCATTGGATTCAGCTTACAAGTACAATGTACCCAATGTACCCAGCTTACAATTACAAGTACAATGTACCCAATTCATCAAATGCTAACA
Source organism: Heteronotia binoei (assembly GCF_032191835.1). Taxonomy (NCBI): domain Eukaryota; kingdom Metazoa; phylum Chordata; class Lepidosauria; order Squamata; family Gekkonidae; genus Heteronotia; species Heteronotia binoei. The sequence goes on along the minus strand of NC_083223.1, from coordinate 225,923,983 downwards.
AGTTTTGTAGCATAGCTGGTGTACCATGTGGAATGAAATATTTACTCAAGTTAAAATGTACTGCTCAGTATTTAAACCACCTGAGCTAGCTGGAACCACAAAGGATGGTTCAGAGAAAAGGACAGTGGAGCTATTGGTAAACGTCTATTGAAGGCTGGAGACATATGCTAACATTATAGACATAAAAATACTGGTGAGGGTGGGGCCTAATATAAAAAGCATAAGGGAGGAGTTGTGATATACAAATCATTCTACAGTGCTAACACAAGTATTTCAAGGAACAATGATGCTTGTCAACACCCAAGCTGCAACAAGATGCCATGCAAGCACTCATCTCTATGAACATCCAAACCATGCAAGCTTGGGAACACAGAAGCGCTCACCTTCACTCTCTATGAACATGTAGCACCAGCCAATGTTGTTAGTTTAGAAGAACAGAAAGAACTGAGTTGGCACCAGAACATGTGGTGTAAATGAAAATGCAACTAGAGAAGTTCTCTTTCAGAGCTACAGAGAATTGCTCTCCAATAGCTGTTCTCTTCAGTGCTATGATTTTACTCAAGCAAAAACTAGATTTAACATGATCATCACATGACATATGTTGGGCTATCATTCCTGGTTTAACAAAACCAGGTATTTGCATTAAAATTTGACAGTTTTTAATATATAGTTATAATTTCCTGTTTCTTAGTTCAGAAAAAGTTGCATAGCTGCCCAAGGATCTGTAGTTCATGGAATGTACTACAATATGCTCAGGATATTTAGTGAATTTCTCAGTCATTAGAAGGTGAATTTCTTCAAACCAGGGCCATAGCCCAGCACTAGTTCTGCCCCCTTTTGATTCTGCAGTGTTCCCACATCAGCAGTGGCAGATGTGCCTTCCAAGGACTGGGATGCACATCTGAAGGTGCCATGGTGCTTCTAGCTTCTTCCACCTGCTGTGCACCTAGAACCCAAAGGGCAGCCTGCTTGCACTGGCTTCCCTGCATGCCAGCCCACCACTGCTGCAGCCGGGGGCCTACAGTGGTCAACCTCTGCTACTTCCTCCTCCTGTTGGTTTGGGGTGTAGATCTCTCCCAGGTGAACCCCACGCAGTGGCTTGCAAGTGGGAGGCACTCTGGCTTGCTTGTCCATGTCCAGCCCAGCCCTGAGTGAGCAAACCAACAAGCCAAGGCTGAGCTCCACCCCGCTGATTTGTTGAGCCTCCCTCAGCTGGTTGCAGCTCCTGCAAGGCTGCTGTTCAAAAAGTCGAGACTTGGGGAGAGGAGCACAGGCTGGAGAGAGCCCAGTTTGACAGGGCCGGGAGCACAGCAGCAAGGCTCTGCAAAGGCATTTCCACACCATTTGTTAATTTTACTTCTATTTAATTAAATTGGTGTTCCCTCTAGAAAAAGTCCCTGGCTATGGGGCTTCTTCAAACACTCTCCTCATTCTTAGCGCCCTAATTTCCACAGCTGCTTATCCCAATCCTTCTTCAGCACAGAGCAAAAGGACTCCATGTTGAAAAATCTTGTGAACAAACACTCATAAGCAGACATTCTATTTTCTGGAGTGAATTTTGCACATTTATTTTCAAAACTGGAGTTAGCTCAGGACTTATCTGGGCTTTTCCACATTTTGTTCTAGAATATCAGGCCTACAAAGGGCTTCTGCCTTGAGGAGGCTTAACACTTCACAGCTTTGCATTTCTTTGTGTTGTCTGGACCAGTGTCTCATAGGAAGTTACAAAAAAAAGGATAGATGGTATCAGGGTGTTTCTTTGGGGGGGAGGGGGAGACATGTCAGCACTCTCAAGAGGGAAATGAAGGAGAAACACACGGGTGGCCCTCATGAACTTTTAAACACTTTTGAGGATTTTGTTTCCATGAAGAGGTTCCAGAACTCTGTTCTGCCATGCTTCCACTCCCCCCCCCCCCCAAAAAAAAGCCCTGGATGGTACATATGTGATAAAATCAACACCAAAAGGCCCAGAACCAAGAGAGAAAAGAAGCTCAATTCAGACATGATAACACAGAGATCCAGGCCATGTTGGTCTGAATCAGTAGAATGAAGTTTGAATTCAGTGGCATCTTTAAGTCTTCAAAGTTTTATTCAACGTATAACCTTTCATGTTGAAGCACACTTCTACAGATACAGTTTCACTGTATAAAACTTTGTTGTCTGAATGACAGCACATAGTTTGTATGAAATACAGTTTAGAACCTAATCATGGTTTGAGATTCCAAACATGCAGCATGAAAGCTATGGTTTAGAGGGGCTTTTATTTCTTGCCTTTAGCAGCATCTGGAAGCTGAGCAAGGACCATAACTATGGAATGGCAATTAAGACTTCATGCCAAATCATAGCTAAGCTTTTAAAACTGGTTTAGCACAGTGTTAGAAGGGAAGGGCCTTCAGTTTTAGTTGAAATTGGAAATAATATCACTAAATGGTACCATGAACTTGCAGAAGAAATCTCAGCTATTTAACTGAGATGAGATGCACCAGGTCTCAGTTTCACAAGTCCTGAAGGAAGGCTGCCCTTTACCTGAATCCTGGGCTTTCCCTTCAGGGGCTGCCCCATGTACATACTGCGCTGTTTATAATGCCAAAAAAAGGCCACCTACCAGACACTGTCGCTCATATTCTTTAATGATTTCAGCAAAGCGTTCTTCTTGATCAAAAACCTCTATACTGTGTGGCTCCAACATACCCAGCTAAAGTAAGAGAAGGAAATTTTAAGTATGCATTAATGGCTGTTGAGTAAAATACTTAGCCAAGATGTTCAGAAATGGCAGGCTAAACTCACAGCTTGAATCCAGGCACACTGGAAGCTACATGGACTTCACCAAAATATACTTTCAAGCAAATGAATTGAGCAAGGCATCTCTATTTTGTAATCAGTAGCCACAGGAGGACACAATGGGAAGACAACAGAAAAAAGCTAATGTTCTATGCAGGATTTGGCAGCAGCCCAGGAGAATCAAATGTTGAATCACCTTTCCGTCAACAGAAGCCTATCCACTCTTATCTGGGCATTTCAACTCACATATTAGCATTGAACTCCAAATATTTAAGACCTAGTCACCAGATTGAAAGAGTGGGAGCTTTTTTTGATTATCTGTTTTGAAGCCTGAGTGAAATGCGTGAGACCAAGTCAAGACAAGGAATACTGAAATGGCTGGAATCTTCAGACTGCTTCATGCACAGAAAACAGAACTGCAATATGGTCTAAATGGCTCTAGAGAAACAGAAGTGGAGGGACCAAACTCCAGGAGAAACACTACAGAAGTAGAAGTCTACAAAGCTCCAACACATATATCTGAGAGTCATCAGTTAGCCCAGTAAAAGGCCTAAGAGGTCTCCAGCTACTGGTCCTTTGCCTTCAGAAGTCAGACCCTCAGAAGCAAAGTCAACAGACATCCAGGCAGACTGGATCAGGTACAAGCCTGACCAGGGTCAGGCACATATCCGCTCACCTCTTCTAGATGGGCTTCATGTTTTATACCTCTGTTTGAGTATCAGTCAACAAAATTCTGAGGCCAGAATGCAAAAAAACCTGATCAAGATAGTGTGTGTTAATGCAGAATAGTGACAACACAGGATATAGAACAGGAGAACTGACGGCAGAGACAATGAAAATGGGACAATGGAACTAGAAAAAAGACTGAATGCTTCTGTTGTTTTTTGAAGTGTGGCTATATTTTTCAAGGAATTGAAAGACAGATGGGCAGGGGCTATGGTTCAATAAAAGAACATATGCCTTCATGCAGAAAGTCTCAGATACTTTCCCTGGCATCTTCTGTGAACAGAATTCCAGAAGGCCTTTCTCTGCCCAAATCTTTGAATAAATGCTATCAATCACACAATTTGGAGCTAATGGACTAATAGACTTTGTATAAGATATATACTTACACATGTTGAAACTATTAAGGAAGGCTATAATCTTATGCTCCTATTGCATATGCATATAGCAATTATTTAAACATGATCTTGGCCTCTTACATGCAAGATCCAAAACCAAGATAATACACTGCACTCATTTGCCAGCAGCCTTTTGTAAGCCCTGACTATGCAATCACATTATTAAACAAGTTACCTTGTCTTTCAACATGAAATCAAGATCCTTCTGAAGTTTCAGTACTTGTTTCTCAGATTCAGAGAGCTTTTGGGCTGCTTCTGCAACTTCACTTTGTAAGCGACTGTTTTCCTTGTTGAACAAGAAAAAAATTAGAAAACCTTTGAGAATTCATACTGTGATCATGTGGTTCTTTGTTTTGCTACTTTTCAGCAAACAAGTTACAAAAGATGCAGCAGGTTCACACAAACCATACCATCAACGAAGTGATCAAGAACAGCCCTCCTGAACAATAGTGATTCAGAACGCAGGTGAGTGATCGGTTTTGATTGTTAGCAAAAGATTTCCTGCATGAAGAACCTGGCACTTGAGGGAGGAAGACAAGGCTACTGTTCTCCATGATAAATTATTCCACTGGCAGGGAACTCTTGTTGTGGGCAATGACTATTACATGTCCACCTGTATGCTGGAGTAGTAGAATCCCAAGGAAGATCTTTGCTTAGAATGCGTATCAGCCCTTATTCTAATGAACAAGACCATACAGAAGCCTTGTGAATAACTGTGAGAGAATGCTGCTATTCCAACAAAAGTGCTACTGGCAATAAAATGTAGCTTCCTAAGAACCTAAGATAAATCTACAGAAGCGATGAATATGCCCGGTGACATTGTAGAAGCAGAAGGAATTGCTCGACAGGATTCTCGGTGTAGTTAGAGGCACATTGATTTGGATTAACTTCATATCCCTAGCAAAGTAGAATTAAACAAAGAAAAAGCTGAACACATTAACAAAATTTATACATTTTGCAAAATTCAGTCTTCCAACACAGTACTTTGCTTTATTTTTTAAATCAGAGTGTACACTTGTTCTCACTGCAGGTCACACCTCTGCCATTTTGATGAAAGAACAGATTACTGAAATTCCCTACCTTTATCACCAAAGTCAGCTTTTCCCTCAGGATAGACTCTTCCCCTTGAAGAGATTTTATATCTGCTTCCAACTTGGATCTCTGATGGTTCACTTGATCCAAAAACAACTCCCTCTCCATCTCTACTTCAGACTTCATAACAGTCAGTTTTTCTCTGTAATCTTGTTCAAGATCTCTATATCAAATAACAGATACAATTGCTCCTATTTGTAAGCCACACAAGACACAGCAGGAGATATGGAATCAAATCTCCCAGCACCTCTAATTTTAATTTAGAGCAGCACTGCCCCACCCCAACTGAATCAGGGCAAAGATGCTGGGAAAAAGAACTTAACCTTCCTCCCTCCATGCTATTTTTCTTATCACCTCACACCATCCACTGGGAAAAGAACAGAGTGGGGTTATAAAGTCTTCCCCCAGCATTAGTGTCCTAATCCAATTGAGAGAGGAGAGCATAGCTACTTTTAAACAACATTAAAGATGCCAGGCTTATCCAAACATGGATATTGCATGTCATATCTGGTTTGGTCCTCGGTATATAATCTATCATGTTTGCCAATAAAAATAGGTAAAAGAAAACACTTTAAAAAATATTTTCCATAGAAGTGATATTTGAAAGGTAATAGAGTGTTCTTTAAGATTATTACAGAATGTTTTGATTTGTTTTAATTTTGTCAACGTACTGCCCATAGCAGGCCTATTAAACCATTAAGCTTTGCCCTTTGCTTTTCCAGGCTGAACAAAACCATACACAAAGGACTATAGTCCAGGTTGATGTGTTTTCTTATGGCAAAACCTGGCAGCTAGTCTGATTTTTAAGACCACAGGAAGATGCATAGTCATCAGATCCACCCCTCAAATAACCACATTTCCAGTAAGCCTTGTTAAAATTCAGAGTGGAGTTTTTTTTCTGCATTATGCATGGCAACTACCATTATCTGTAATTTGGATGGAGAACAAAAAACCCACACCACACATTTTTGTTAGCAATATAACCCCACATTACTTCTGAAAGCACTCATGGTGCACTCAACGTAAAAAAACAAGTAAGCAACTCCTATGAAGATACCAAGGTTTACTGAAGTGATTCCAGGCCATATCATTCTTTAAGTGAACTGCAGTTGTTTCAAAGAAACTAGCAGAAATCACTCAAAAGAGGCAGCACCAACATGAACTTTTGTCCAACAAATTTACAGCAGATTACATCTAAAACATTCACCTTCATTTGCCATCACAATTGGCAGGGCAAAGTGAACAGATGGGGGGAAAGAGCATGCCAGTATTGTTCACAGTTCTAAAAGGATTTTTATAAAGGTGTTGGACACACAAGACTCTCACTGGAGCCTTAAAATGCTTCCTGTACAGCAATGCTTCATGCCAAATTCTACTGGACTGCATGGCAATGCTCCTATTTATACCTGACCTTGCACGAGTGTCATATGGCAAGAGAAAAGGGCCACCACTTCCTACAAAAAGGCTGATTCACATACTTGAGTTTACTCTCATTCTGGTACTCCATAGCACTGTGGTGATCATCCACTTCCTTAAAAAGCTGCATGTTTCGCTTCTCCACCTTTTCCAAATGAATTCTTGCTTTGTCTCGCTCCAAGGAAATCTGTTCCACTTGAGCTCTACAAAACAGCACAAGGTATTGCTCATGATCTAGAAGCATTAGCAGCAACATTCACTTTATCCAGCTGTTCACTTCTGTAGCCACTCTCTTTCCAGGCAATTCAGACACAGCATATAACAGGTGTTGTGTCTTGCATTTCAGTCCCAAAATTACAACGCAGCGGACACTACAGAGGTGACCAGTGGAAGTCCACTGGTCCCCAGATGTAGCTCCACAAATACACTCCGCCAATCAAGATCTGTGGCGGGAAGTTTAACTGGTCAGGATTGGACCTGGCCAGACTGAGGGTTGTTCCGGGGTATGTATATAATCGGGACCCAGCCCGCGTTGCCTTGCCTTGTGATGTACTCGCTAATAAAGCATGTTGCCTACAACACGTCTCGTCACTCAGTACATTACAGTGGCGACGAGGATGGGATTCTAGCCAGGTAACTCCCCAAGCGGGATTTTGCTGACCTGGCCGGAGACGAGGAAGGCACGCATTAGAGGGAGACGGAAGCACCTGCCGCCACCACCATGGCTAACCCAAGTGGGACGACAGGCCACCTTGCAGTTCGACCCCGCCAACCCCGATAGGTGGGAGACCTACACGGAGCGGGTCGACTGCTACCTACGAGCCAACATGATTACAGACGACAGCCATAAGAGAGACATGCTCCTGAGTGTCTGCGGGGAGGCCACATTCGAGATCGCAAAGGATGTCTCGGCCCCTGCGAAGATCATGGAGAAAATGTACGAGGAGATAGTCAGACAGCTGACCAGGCACTTCTTGCCCCAGCCTTCCATCATTGCCCGCCGATTCCTCTTCCACAAGAGGGATCAAGGGGCGGGAGAGACAGCTGCCATCTACCTGGCCGCCCTCCGCCAAATCGCAGGGAACTGCAGCTTCGACAAGCTAGATGAAGCCCTGAGGGATCGCTTCATCTGGGGCCTCCGTGACTAAAGACTGCAGCAAAAGCTCTTCGTAAAGGAAGAGCTCACCCTCCAACTCACCTTCAACGAAGCCACCATGTTCGAGAGAGCAACCAAAGCTTACAACAACCCGTGAGCGGAAGCTGTCCACCAGGAGGAGATGGCACCGGGCAACCCGGAGGAAAAGAAGGCAAACCAGCTATGTCGCCAACCAGAAATGGGGCCGAGAGTGCCCACGCAGCCACAAGCGACAGAGAGACCAGCCAACACCAAGTGCGCCAGCTGTGGGGATCCACACGAGCGCCGGGACTGCCCCTACTGCAACGTGGACTGCAGGAACTGCGGAAGAGTGGGCCACATAGCGCGGGCTTGCCGGGCCAAGGCCACCCGCAGACACCAGTCCACGACTCGACCGATGCCTACTCGACCGCATCGACTAGCCTGTAGGTAATGAACTTGCCCCTCACCACCCCAGATAAGGTCAGGGCGTCGGTCCTAATTGAGGGCGCTCCATGCCTAATGGAGCTGGACTCGGGCTCCTCCATCTCCATAATTTCGGAGGAGTCTCTAAGAAAACTTTGTCCCTGTGGCCGGCCCCGGCTGCGACCGGCGAACTTCATACTGCGGGACTTCCAAAAAAACCCTGTACGGATTTTGGGTTGGGCCACTGTAAGGGTAGAGTTTAAGAATTTTAAGGGCAAGCTGGACATTCTCATGGTCAAACGCCAGCTCACCACATTACTGGGTCTGGCCTGGTTTCGACCGCTGGGTATTCAAATAGTGAGGGTGCAGCAGATGCGAACGCAAAATTTTGAGCCCATGTGCCGGGAATTCCTGGAAGTGTTTGATGGGTCCCTGGGGTGCTACAAGGGGCCTCCCCTCACCTTACCTCTCGATCCCCACGTGAGACCGATAAGGCTAAAGGCCAGGCGAGTTCCGTTCGCTCCTAAACCAAAAACAGAAGCGGAGCTGGACCACCTCACGGCCCAGGGAGTGCTAGAACTGGTATCCTATGCTGCATGGGAAACACCCATAGTCACTCCAGTGAAGCCGAATGGAGATGTGCGCATATGCGCTGATTACAAGTGCACAATAAATAAGGCACTTCAGGAACCCATACCCTGTTCCGGTGGTCAGCCACATACTGGCAGCCCTAGCAGGCTCTAAGGTTTTTGGGAAACTGAACTTGGCCCAGGCGTACCAGCAACTCCCAGTGGACGCCGAGACAGCAGAAGCCCAGACCATTGTGACTCACAGGGGAGCTTTTTGGGTGTGGCGGTTGCAATTTGGGGTTAGTGTGGCTCCGGGGATTTTTCAGAGCATAATGGATGCTCTTCTCAAAGAGATCCCCGGAGTGCAACCGTTTTTTGATGTTTTGATCGCCACCCCAGACGCTGAGGAGTTCATGAGGTACTCCGCTGTTTCCAGGCGGCGGGACTTCAAGTAAAGCGGGAGAAGTGTTCCCTCAGGGTGTCGAGGGTAGAGTTCTTGGGGTTTGCAGTAGACGCTGCAGGAATCCACCCGACAGCCAACAAGACCAGGGCTGTTGTCCACGCCCCGGCCCCCAAGTGCAAGATGGAGTTACAAAGTTCCTTGGGATTATTACATTTTTATCATTCATTTTTGCCTCACAAAGCGGCCATCGCAGAACCCCTTCATAGGCTCCTCGATAAAAACGCCCCGTTGGTCTGGGAAAAGAAGCAGGCCGTCGCTTTTCAGGCAGTCAAGCACCTCCTAGTTTCCAATGATGTGCTCCACAATTTTGACAAATTCTTACCAGTGATTCTGGCTCGCGATGCTTCCCCATATAGGGTGGGCGCCGTTCTGGGGCACCAACTCCCGGACAGGAGGGAGGTTCCCGTGGCCTATTATTCGAGGACCCTGACCCCCGTGGAGCGCAACTATGCCCAGATAGACAAGGAGGCCTTGGCAATAATGGCGGGTGTGCATAAATTCAACGACTACCTGTATGGTAGGCGTTTCACGACCGCCATGGACCATAAGCCACTACTGGGCCTCCTCGCCCCAGACAGCCAGACACCGCAAATTCTGTCACAACGCGTCCTGCGGTGGAACCAGTTCCTCAACTCATAAACATATGCCCTGATCCACCGCCCCGGCAAAGCTATGGGACCCGCGGACGCCCTCAGCCACCTGCCGCTGCCCTCTATAGACCCGGATCCCGCCCCCGCCCACCATGTGATGCTTATAGAGACTCTACCAGAGAGGCCCCTCCACGCCGCCGAGGTAGCTAGGGCCACGGGTAGAGACTGCATCCTCGCACGCGTTTTAGACTTGGTGAGAAGGGGGTGGCCCATGGGCAAACTGGACACAGAATTCAGGGCATTCGCATCACGCAGAGAAGAACTGTCCATGCACAAGGGGTGCCTTCTCTGGGGTAGCAAGGTGGTGGTCCCCCCCCCCCAAATTGCGGAAGCAAATGCTGGAAGCCCTACACGAAACAAACCCGGGGATAGTGCGCATGAAGGTCCTGGCACGTAGCTATGTATGGTGGCCAGGGATGGACGAGGAGATAGAAGGGTGGGTTCGAAGGTGCCAAGAGTCCCGACCTGATCCGCCCAGTGCCCCTGTCCACCGCTGGGAGTCCAACAGGAGGCCATGGTCCCGGTTACACCTAGACTCTGCGGGGCCATACCAGGACCAAATATTCTTTATCTACCTCCACCGCGGCGCGGTCAGAGCCTTGCGAAGGGTCTTTTGCACTCATGGGATTCCCGAGACCCTCGTCACATACAATGGGACTGCTTTCAGCTCCCGGGAATTCCAGGAGTTCTTGAATCGGTACCTCATCCAGCACATTTGGTCCGCCCCTTTCCATCCAGCCACCAATGGCCAAGCAGAGCACATGGTGCGCACCACTAAAGAGGCCCTGGGTCGCATTGTACAGGGAGATTGGGATCACCGCCTGGCAGCCTTCCTGTTTGATAACAGAATCATCCCCAATCCTGTCACCAGGTTAAGCCCTGCCAAGTTACTAATGGGGAGGAAGTTGATCATGAGGCTAAACAGGTTGCATCCTGACCAGGCTACGGACCTCCACAGTTCCCCCAAAACCAGGGAAGCCGCTAGGGGATTCTTTCCAGGGGATCCGGTATACGCAAGGAATTCTGAAAGCAGGATGGAGTGGTTAGCCGCCCGGGTGCTGCGGGTCACCCGGTCCCGCCTCTACAAGGTCTCGTCGGAGGAGGGCCAGAGCCTAAGGAGGTATATTGACCAGCTGCGCCGTCACACATTGCCAAAAGAACCGACAGTGATCGGGGGAGCGGGAAGCAGGGGAGTACTAACAGTTCCAGTACATTCACCTTCTCCTCTGTATTGAAACCCCCGGAAGCTGCCCAGCCTATGCCGGCCGTACCGACTATGCGGGCAGAAGAGCATCACAGCGGAGAGAGCACCCCCCCCCCCAGAGAGGAGATTCTGGAACAGCAACAGGCAACACCAGCCCTTTTCCGGCGTCACCCCACCACGAGGAACCAGCCACTCCGCCAGCCACGGTGGCCGCTCCAACTCCCCAAATAACCCTGAGGTCGACCCAGGAATGAAAGGGTGCCAGCCTACTTGAAAGACTTCGTGTCTTGAACTAGGGGGGGAGGAGTGTTGTGTCTTGCATTTCAGTCCCGAAATTACAACACAGTGGATGCTATGGAAGTGATCGGTGGAAGTCCATTGGTCCCCGGATGTAGCTCTGCAAATACACTCCGCCAATCAAGATCTGTGGCGGGAAGTTTAACTGGCCAGGATTGGACCTGGCCAGACTGAGGGTTGTTCTGGGGTATGTATATAATTGGGACCTGGCCTGCGTTGCCTTGCCTTGTGATGTACTCGCTAATAAAGCATGTTGCCTTCAACACGTCTCATCACTCAGTACATTACAACAGGTTAAAAGAAAAAGTGGTAATTCAAAATAATATGCACTTATGAAAGATGCTCTGTATCTGCATGGATTTTGACTAAATAAAGGATGCTTTTACTCAGAAGATGCTGCGGAAAATAGACTGTACATAAAAGTTAATCCAACTTCATCAATTCATGTAACATTTCAGCATTCATGCAGAAGAATGAATTTGTTCTAAATCAAAAGAATAACTATTACAGTGTTCTCCCCATCCTAATACACCTATTCCATACTGAAAGCAAAGATCAACACCCTGGCATGTGATCTAGGAGTTTCATCCTCTCCCCTGCAGAGTTATCATCTGTTTGTGGTACTCACGATTCCTTTTGTTTTGGTTTTACAGAGTGCTAGTCAGTGAAAAATATTTCAGTCTACATCTAGTGTCTGCATAATCACAGAATATAGTGGCCAATCCCACTCAGAGGAATTCTAAGTGGCAACACAATAAATCAGGTTTTGACTCTATATGGTCACCTGGTGTGTGATAAATCCTTTACAATACCTATTACAGAGTAAAAGGATTCAGACACAAACATTGCCACAGCTCAGCATCTCTATATCAATCTTGTAGAGCCATCACAAACACAAGTGGTGGTCCAACCATCAAATATAACCATGTTATAAATACAAAAGGAACCCAGGCCTCCTTCATACATAACCACTGCAGCACAGAAGCCACTTCTCTGTAGCACAATCCCACATAGTTTTGATATGGATGTGTGTGTGCAGAATGGAACACTTCAGCCACAGGGGTGGAACCAATTATGTGGATTTTACCATGCAACTGCCATGCGATACGTAATGAACTCATATTATGCACTGATGGCCATCAAGTAGAAAATTTTAAAGGGTATCAGACAAATATACAGAGGACAGAACCTGCATATTCAGAGAGATATAACCTCTCCCAACATTAGGTACAGGGGTGATACTTTGGCCCCCATGCTTCTGCATATGGTTGACCACTGCGAGAAAGGGGATGCTAGAACTGAACCACTTGGAAGAAGTGCAATAGATCTGTGATAGTTATACATTTACAGCAGCATTGGGGGTTGTGCCACAGGAAACTAATGCCACCAGGGCATCAGGTGTGTTTCCCTACCTATCCTGCAATGCCAAAGGAAAAACTACTACTTACCCTAGATAATGAAGTTCATGTCTACAGGAGGCAACAGCTGCTTGTTGAATTCCACTCTTGGAAGTCATTAGTTCATCATCAAGGACCAGAGACAGTTCCAGTACATTCACCTTCTCCTCTGTATTGAAACCCAGACTCTACAAAAATTCAGAAGAACTATTCAAAACTTACTATCATCGTCATCTTAGATTTTTAAACTACCCTCCCTTGTGGAGCAGGGCTCAGGGTTGTGTAAAGGTAAAGGAGTAAGTACTGGATCATTACCAACCCATGACATGACATCACATCAGGATGTTTGCTTGGCAGACTTTTACAGGGTGGTCACTGTCCTCAACAAAGGGAATTTAAGCAAGCATCTCAGTCCTTTCTATCACTACATAGTCAGATAACCACTTATTTATATAGGCACACTATACGCAATTGGTCACAGGGATTTATAGTTCCAAGACAGGCAGGATATAATACAAGGAAATGGCAGGTTTAATTGATGTGTGGTATGAGGTAGTTAGTCAGATATACACATAGATATGTGTGTTGATTTTTCTGTACTTTTTGCTATTAGTTAAGCCAATGATGTTCTAGCAAAGACTTTACAGAAGAACTGGTGTTTAAAAGAAGGGCTTTGACTAAGACACAAAAGGGAGAGGATGACAAAGAAAGTCAAAAGCAAATGAGCTTATGCAGAAAGTTGCCACAGTGATTAAGCTACTTAAAATGTGTAATATGGATGTTGCTCAGATTTGTCTGAGCAGCAGTTCACTAACTGGATTTTTATTGCCTGGGATAATGAAGGCTTATTTGGAAGGGTGAAAAGGGAATAGAATATCTTCCATAACAAGCTCCAAAAACCTATTTTCTGTAAAAACCACTTTAGTCAGACTAATGCTGGGAAGATCTGTCAGTTCAGTTGCTTGTATTTCATCTTCTTGCACGTCTGATGAAAAAAATCTCAGATACAGTTGACTTTAAAATCCCCCTATAATTGGGACATTTAAAGTCCTGGTTATGGAAACCAAAACACAATTCTTTAGGTAAGAAATTACACAATGATAGAAACCTTAAGAATCTCTTTGCAGTTTTCAACACCTTCCTGGGCCCAGATGGAGACAATCTGTTCAGGACTTGCAAAGCCACTGCCATCATCAATGCTGGAGAAAAGATTCAGGCCCACAAAGCCAGATAAGAAAGATGGAGTTGTGCTCCTACGCCCGTCTTTGAAAATCTGGAGGAGTTAGTGGGGACAAACAGCATATATAAGTTTAAGTGAAGTTTAAAAACCAATGTAATTTTATCTACTGGAGAAAATCTTCATATCCAGAAAGTACACAGCATGTTCATGGCTTCAAGCACCTGTATTCCAACATTGGATGTGTCCTACAGGAGCTGAAACAATTGTACCTGGGGTGGGGTTTGCAAACCTGCCCAGAGGAAAACAGAAGTATGTCAAGGTTCACCACAGTTAAACTCATCCCCTTACCCTCCACCCAAATCAAGCTGGGAAGAACAGGATTCTCTAATAATCCAACTCCAGTTGCAGATGGTCCATTTGAACTCAGCAGCATTCTTTTTTACCCTTGCTTTTGGAAGCTACTTATTCTCAAATGTTTCTCCTTGGCTACATAGGCACTTCGGATGTTCCTGAACCAGCTATTTTTCCTAGGATATGCCCAGGACACAGACCAGTTGGTATCACTGATTAGGGTTCTATTTCTGGGATCCTTACTGGAAAGCAAGCTCAATATTGTACAATATTATGCTAGTATTCAGATAGGAGACCTGCAAGGAATTCTAGGGTTCCTATGCAGATGTAGGCAACAGCACACCACCTCTGTTGACTTCTTGCCTTGAAAACCCTATCAGGATCACCACAAGTCAGCTGTGACTTGAAACTGTTGGCAGCACTTTCCATCTTCATCTCTACAGAAGCACACATGCTTCTGGACTGTAATGGAAGAAGAGGATTCAGATCCCACAAATCACTTGTATATTCTGAGGGACACTCCGTATTGTCCTTCCTTTCTAGGAATCATAAATAGTAAAGCAATATAAATAGTAAAGTGTTTGTATAGCACTTACAATCATTCAAAACATTCACATATTTTACTTTGTGGTAATATTTACAACCACCTGTAAGGCAGGTTTGTATAACTATTATCAGATTGCAGATGGAGGGGGGGTGAAGCTTAGGATGGTTCACCTGGCAACTTCATGATGGAGGCAAGATTCAATCCAGGGTTTTCTGGTTCACCATTCAATCCATTCACTATTGTGCTACATCATAGTGCAAAATCAGAGCAATTCCAAGCTTTTGGGAATCTTTCAAACTATTTAAAGGCCAGATCTACATATTAATACACAAGGCACCTCAAGATTACAGGTTACAAAACTGCTTTGTCCGTAGACTAATATTGTAGGCAGCTAAAAACAATCACATGGCGTTGTGGTTAGGATGGTGAACCAGAACTTGGGAGATCTGGATTAAATGCACACTTAGGGTTAAGATAGAAACAATATTTTTTATAAACTGGGTCTGAATACTGCAGACCCCTAACAGGGCAAATAGTCCCTCCACATAATTTCAAGTAAGGAAAATGGCATGGGGGAAGGCTGAAGCCCCTACTTCCTGTATACCACAGTTCCAGCCCAAGTCAGGCCCCCATGGCATCTGGGAACTTAGTTCCCCGCAACTACCATTTCAATGTACGAGAGGCAGGTTGAGGGAATCCACATCCAACCTGTGGAAATACTGCATGTTTACTTTGGCCCACAGTCACAAAGCTCATCGAGAGACCTTAGGTCATTCATCCTCTCTAGCTTATGTCAAGGGGTTCATGGGAGTTATATGGATGAAGGGAGAATCATGAATACCACCCTCACCTTTAAAGAAAGAGCAGGATGAAACTGGATCAACAAAGGGCATTTTCCCACAGAGCTTACCGCGGAGCGACGTCCCTCTTCACCGCGCAGCGTCTGCGCGGATTTCCCACCAACTGCTCCACAGAACCAGGAAGTGCCGGACTTTTTGCGTCGCAGATGTAAACCACTAAAAACCAGTTTACATTAGCGACGCAAAAGCCACGGCTCTTCCTGGTTATGTGGATCAGTTGGTGGGAAATCCGCGCAGACGCTGCGCAGTGAAGAGGGACGTCGCTCCGCGGTAAGCTCTGTGGGAAAACGCCCAAAGTTTCTTTGTATTTAAGCTAAACTAACCAAAATACATCTGCTTTAGAGGGCCAGTTTGGTGCAGTGGTTAAGCATGCAGACTCTAATCTGGGAGAACCAGGCTTGATCCCCCACTCCTCCACATGCAGCTGCTGGTGTGCCCCTGGGTCAGTCACAGATCTCTTAAAGCAGTTCTCTCAAGAGCAGTTCTCAAAGAGCTCTCTCAGCCCCACCTACTTCACAGGGTGTCTGTTGTGGGGAGGGGAAGGAAAAGGAGATTATAAACTGCTCTGAGACTCCGGGTGAAAGGCATGGTATAAATCCAATCTCCTCTTCATTTGACAGCTTTCGATTGTAAATTTTTGGGTGAGGCAGTAGATGCCAAAATATCATCTGTCTCCTGTCATCAACTGTCATCAATGGTCACCAACTATTACCAGCTGTTACTATGTACTCTTTTATCAATGATGAAGACTCCAAACTCTTGGAGATAGTGAGGACAACTTGTATGAAAGTGATGGACGCCATGTAAACAGTATGAAATTATTGGACACCATCTTTTACAGTTATGTTATAGTTTTAAAAGCTGTTTTTATATTATATAACTAATCTTGTAAGCTGCCCTGAGTCCATTTGCAGGAAGAGCAGGATAAAAGTCAAACCAATAATAAATAATAAATAAATACATTTCTAAAAATGAGAAAGTGCCATTCAAGAACAGGGCTTCAGCTTACCTGATAGCTTTGTGACCTTTGCCATTTGGGTTTGAGAGGTGTAGAAGACACTGGACAAGGAATGGGACTGTGGCTGAACAAGCCAAGATGGAATTCCTTAAAACTTACTCTGCCATCTCCGTCACTATCCAATTTATTAAATAATTCTTCAAGTTCCTGTAGAACACCATTAAAAGTAAAACATCACAACTAAAACATTTCACTTCAAGGAACAAAGGTTAACACTAAGAGAACATAAGAACATTTAAGAGAAGCCATGCTGGATCAGGTCAATGGCCCATCCAGTCCAACACTCTGTGTCACACAATGGCCAAAAAACCCACGCTTCATCAGGAGATCAATCAGTGGGGCCAGGACACTAAAAGCCCTCCCACTGTGCCCCCCAAGCACCAAGAATACAGAACATCACTGCCCCAGACAGAGAGTTCCATCTGTACCTTATGGATAATAGCCACTGATGGACCTTTGCTCCATATGGTTATCCAATCCCCTCTTGAAGCTGTCTATGCTTGCAGCCACCACCACCTCCTGTGGCAGTGAATTCCATGTGTTAATCACCCTTTGGGTGAAGAAACACTTCCTTTTATCAATTCTAACTCGACTGCTCAGCAATTTCATTCTACCTTCTTTATCCCATGCGTAATCTTGTAAACCTCTATCATGTCACCCCTCAGTCGACGTTTCTCCAAGCTGAAGAGCCTCAAGTGTTTTTAACCTATCTTCATAGGGAAAGTGTTCCAACCTTTTAATCATTCTAGTTGCCCTTTTCTGCACTCAAGGCCAGTTTATTCAGTATTCAGTATCTGGCGTAACTATCAGACACCCTTGGAAGGAAGGCAGCTCTTATTAGATAATTCTCGCTTCTTAAATATATAACCTGAGTGTTCCATCTTCTAAAGTAAGAAATGATTTTTAGCCCAATGGAACCAGCAGCTAGTTCATGATGGGACCATCAGGTTGTGCTGATTCAAGCCCAGTAAGTTGACAAAACACTTAAAATATATTTTAATAGCTCTTTCAAGTGTTCAAAGCACTTCACAAATAAGCTTGCTGTAATCCCTACAGCAGTGTATGATAAGGTCAGCATTATCCATATTTATTCATTTATTTGATTTATATCCTCAGGGAGGCTCACAACATAAAATTCAACAATCGGCTTAATAAATAGTAAAATACATTAAATAATTTACAAGAATTAAAACAGTAACACAGAGAAACAGTCAATCAGTTTGGTGCTATTCTTACAACCTTCCTTCACAATTTTTAAATCCCAATCAGTTAAATGCCAGCCGGAAGAGGACCGTCTTACAGGCCTTGCAGAACTGCCCTAGGTTCCGCAAGGCCCTCACCTCTTCCGGTAGCTGGTTCCACCATCCAGGGGCTGTAATTGAAAAGGCCCTATCCCTGGTTGACTTCAGGCGGACCTCCTTCAGCCCAAGAATTGTTAGCAGATTTTGAGAACCACATCTAACTCTGGTCAAGCCTGAACTCAATCTTTGGTTCAGGAGAGAAGTATCCTGGGTAAAGCCATATTGTATGCCAATGCTGCTAGCTTGAACTCTCCTCACCCCCCTCCTTTCCTTTGTTATGTAGTTGTGCTTTGAAATGGGAATATGTGAAAGAGATTATAGAGCCTTCTCAGGCCGGGCATCAGAGGAGGAGATGCTCAAGGCCAAAGCAGGCCTGAGAACGAAGTTGTAACAAGGCCAAAGCAGGCCTGAGAACGAAGTGTGAATGTGCCCTGCATAGTACCCCTCCCTCAAGAATCCCTTTGAAGTGTACCTTATATGATTGCATTCTACTGTATGATCTTTAGTCTTTCAATCTCCTTGTAGTCGAGAACTATGATATCAATAAACTAGCTACTTTGTTATCAACAAAGCCTCGTTATTGAATCCACCGACTTGACAAGCACTCTCTGGGGAACATATGGGGAGAGACGGTCCCTAAGGTAGGTAGGTCCTAGGCCACATAGGGCTTTAAAGGTAAGAACCAGCACCTTGTACCGAACTCGGTATATTATTGGCAGCCAGTGCAGTCCCCAGAGCTCCGGCTGAATATGCTCCCACCTAGGGAGCCCTAACAATAGCCAGGCAGCAGCATTCTGCACTAGCTGCAACTTCCAGGGTCGGCACAGGGGCAGCCCCATGTAGAGGGCATTACAGTAGTCCAACCTCGAGGTGACCATTGCATGGATCACTGTTGCCAGGTTGCCGTGCTCCAGGAAAGGAGCCAACTGCCTCGCCCGCCTCAGATGAAAGAATGCAGACTTAGCCGTGGCTGCTATCTGAGCCTCCATTGTCAGAGCAGGCTCCAGTAGTACCCCCAGGCTCCTGACCCTGCACGCCATTGTCAATGGTGCACCGTCAAAGGCCAGTAGGGGAATTTCCCTTCCTGGACCCCACCAACCCAAGCAAAGGACCTCTGTCTTTGCTGGATTTAGTTTCAGTCTACTTAGCCATCCAGCCACGGCTTGCAATGCCAGGTCCAGATTTTCTGGAACACAGTCAGGACGGCCGTCCATCAGTAGATAGAGCTGGGTGTCATTGGCATATTGATAACAACCCAACCCATAACTTCTGGCAATCTGGGCAAGGGGACGCATGTAGATGTTGAACAACATTGGTGAGAGCACTGCCCCCTGAGGCACCCCGCAATCAAGCGTGTGTCTGCGGGACAGTTCACCCCCAATTGCCACCCTTTGTCCCCGACCATCAAGGAAAGAGGAAAGCCATTGTAAGGCCAACCCCTGAATCCCTGCGTCGGCGAGACAGCAAGTCAGCAACTGATGGTCGACCGTATCGAACGCTGCCGATAGGTCTTACAGCATCAGTACCGCCGAGCTGCCTCGATCCAGGTGCCGCTGAAGGTCATCCACCAGGGCGACCAGCACTGTCTTCGTCCCATGGCCAGGGTGGAAGCCGGACAGGTGGGGATCGAGAACGGAAGCATCCTCCAGGAAGCTCTGTAACTGCAACGCCACTGCCCTCTCAATAATTTTACCCAAAAAGGGTAAATTCGAGACCGGCCGATAATATGCCATTTCGGCCGGGTCTAGCATCGATTTTTTCAGGAGAGGGCGGACCACCACCTCTTTAAGAGGTGCTGGAAAGCGCCCTTCCATAAGGGACCTATTCACGATATCCCATACAGGATATCTGAGTTCCCTCTGGCAAGTTTTAATAAGCCAGGAGGGGCAAGGGTCCAAAACACAAGCTGTAGGGCATGCAGACAAGAGGATCCTGTCAACTTCCTCTAGGCTGAGAGTACTGAAACAATCCAAAACGCAACTGGAAGACAGGCACGGAGCCTCAAGTTCACGTACTCCAGCCGGTGTGTTAGGTGGTTGGTACACCAGCCAGATCGCCAACCCACGTCCCACGCCAGACCGGCACATTCAATACCTTTGACCTCCGGGGCCGGGAGATCCTGGAAGGAGTAAGTATGTTTAGGGCCACCCCTCCCCCCTGCCCACTAGTCCGTGACTGATGAAAGACCGAGTATATTGAAGATAGGAAGTTTGAGACAGATGCAAGATCTGACTTGCAAACTTTCTGATCCAAAGTTCCATGTCAGCCACTATGCTACACCAGCTGTGAAGATGTACTGACAGTACAATCCTGTTATTTCCAACAAGAGAACAATTGCTCCAACACTAGCATCACTGTTTCTTCTCCCACTATTGAAAGTTCAGGAAATGCACTCTGGTCCTCCTGACTAAGCAAAGGGTATTGTGGCACTACTTTCCCTGCATAAATGGGCAAAGGGAAAGAGGAGGTGGGATGGAAGACAATTAATGAGAGTGGGCTCTCAGGATTTACTTGCAGAATACAGTACAGAATACAGGGATGCTGGCACAGAATACAGGGGTGCTGTGAAGATTGCCAAGATAATTATGCGCAAGTACCGTGAACACTTGAAATGTGCTAATGACATAGTAAATCTTCTGTGCATAACCACCATTTTCACATTCATGGGCCCTGCAGATTTTGGGAGAGGGTAGTTTCCAGGAGCCATGCTTAACTCACCTCTTTTTCCAGCTCTTTGTGTCCAATGTTCTTACAAACAATAGCCAGCTCTTGCTTGTCAAGGTAGCCACTGTTTCCTATTCCAAGGTCCTCCCAGATGTCCCGAACTTGATTCTCTGTCATGTCAAAGTAAGAGCCAGATGCCTTTTGCGGGCCATCATCATCCCAGGGGCACAATGGGCCTGTAGTATTAAGACTTCTACTAGTTAAACACTATTTTTGCACTAATTAGCCCACAAGTCATCAAAAAGAACTACATGTGCAAACATCCAAAAATTTCACTAGAAGCTTGAATACCCCTAAAACCATTTTTCATTCCTTTTCTAAGTGTTAATTTTTCAAACTGATTAATCCATTATTTACCATTCCTAAGTGTAGCCCATGTGACACGAATCTCACTGCCACTGATCTGGGAATTATTTTTTGGACAGGTATGCCAAGTACACTTTATTCTCCAGGTATCCAACAACATCTGAATGGTCTCAGTTGCAGAAGGAAACATTATGAGATGAAAAACAAAGGGAAGTCTTACCACTTCCTATGAATTTACCACATCCTATGAATTTTGACTCTAGGTTTCAAAACAGAAGCAGACACCACAAGTCCAAAGCCCTAAGAGGTCAAACAATTCATCAAGGTGAGTTACTGGTCGCACGCATAGGGAATGGACGCCTGAAAGCAGAGCTCCTTACTTACCCCTGCCAAATCCACTTAAGCAAGCGCCCAGCGTTGTTGTTTGTTTTCTTTTTTTTCTTTAATTAGTATGGGAACAGTAGATGGTCAAAAACCCAGATCAAAAAGAAATTCAAGGAACTCTGTTAAAGACTATTTTCCAAAAAAGCCCAAGGCCAAGGCCTCAGGAAAAGCAAGCAGCCCTGCAAGCAAGATGGCGTCGGAAGGAGGAGAAAACACAGCAGCAGACCTAGCTTCATTTTGTTCTGAGGTAATGGAGGCTTTTCAAAAACTGGAACAAAATATGACTGACAAAATATCTGCCATGATCCAGCCCCTTTCTGCTCAATTGGAGGGTTTCAAAACGTCCTTAGAGAAGGTAGCAGAGATTGCAGATTATGCTTTTAACATGGCAAGTGCTGTGCAGCAGGACACTCAGTATTTTTATAAAAGAGATGAATGGGCCACTGATAAAATTATTGCACTTGAGAACCAACTGAAAATGGGGAATGTTAAAATTCGTGGGCTCCCTGAGAATTCTGCCTCCCCCTCTGATCTAAAAACTCTTATAGCCTCCTGGCTATCGAAGGCATTGGGTTTTTCTGACTCTGATCTCTGTGCCCTGGAGACAGTATATAGAATTGGCCCATTGCGCAGACAGAAAACTTCGTTGCCTAGGGACATTTTAGTCCGTTTCTCTTCTGCCTCAGTGAAATCCAAGTTGCTGCAAAAAGCCCGGGCTATAAATCCTCTTCTGCTAGGAGATTACAACGTCCAAATTCTACAGGATTTGTCTTCTGAAACCTTGCAAAGGCGGAAAAGTCTGAAGCCAATTATAGAAATCCTGAACAGGGAAAACATCAGATATCGATGGGTTGCTTCGTACAAGCTGCAAGTTACAGTGCAGGATCAGTCATTTGTAGCTGCAGACCTCGACTCAGGCCTATGCATGCTCCGCGATATGAATCTTCCTGTTCCCACCGGCCTTCTGGAAGCAGCCTCCCATGCTCACTCAATAACTTCAGACACTAGATGGCATCGTGTGCCTTTGAACCGTCCTGATCGGCCTGTTTCTTCTAGAAGCTAAATGCTGGAACTGTTGCTATGCAGAAATCTCCCCCCCCCCTTTTTTTTTTGTTGAGGATTCCTGGAGTCCTTTTCCCCCTGACATATAAGCTTTGCCTACTGAACTGCTGACTTATAAGCTTTGCCTACGTGGTGCTTATGAAGCAGTGTTTATATATGAAATTGGGGGGTCCCCCCCTTTTTTCCCCTTGTTATTTATATTTTTTTGAAAGCAATGTTATGAATGTGAGGGAGTTATTAATTTAAATCAACTCATTAAAGGAAATCTTCTTGGTTGATTGGGTATGCATGATTGGAAGAGTGGAGTGACTTGGAATATATGGTTTAAAAAGTAAGTGGAAGTAGGTGTTTGAATGGGGAGGCTGGGTGACGAGAGAGGGTGTGGGAGTGAGTGAGAGAGTGAGAGAGAGTGAGGGGGGGGGTAGATCTGAGTGAGAAACTTGAATAGTATGATCAGGGCTTTATATCAATATATTTCTTTCTACTGTGAGTTAATGAAGTGTCAGGTCCTTTTCCCTTCCTTTGTGAATTCTTGAATGGAAATGAGTGTGTGAGACAGAGGGTTGGTAGGGAATGTATGTGTGTGTCAGTTTGTGCCGTATGATATTATGAAGGTTTGGAAATTTGTTTCCCTTACTATCACATCTCCCTATATAGGCTTATAAGTGGCTGAAGGATAGTTGGTGGGGAGTGTTTGGGGAGATCAGTATTTAATAGTGTTCATAATTCTGTTTAAAGTTTCATTGTATTTTTATCATAGTGTCTTAAGTCTCACTATAACTTTGTGATCGAGATCCGATGCTGTTACACATGGTATATTAGTTTGCCTGTACTTATCTTTAATTCACTAATCTGAGTTGATAAAAGGCACAGATTTTATTATATGTAGCTTTCTAGGCATTTTAGCCTTGATTCAATCAGCTTTGTGAGGCCTTTCATTATAAAACTCTCTATACATTCGGCTTTGTTATTCTGTTTATAAATTTTAATTTTGCTGGGTTGATATTGTTAAATATAAGCATTTTTGGCAGAGAGGGAGAATGGAGAACTTCAGGGTTTTTTTAAATAGCTCCATTTGGTAGTTGTTGCTAGTTGTGTGGTGTCTTCAGCAAGGAAGACTTCCGCTTCAAATTTAACCTTTTAAGTAAGTAGTTGTTGTTTTCCCAAGTTTGGGTTAACAGAGTTGGAGGGTGAGTTAGTGGCTAGTGTCTGTTAATGCTAGACCACTGGTGTTGGTTATGGTTTTTTGTTTTTGTTATGGGCAGCATAACTGTATTGAATTATTATGGTTTTAGCTGGAAGTTTTTTAAAGCCTTTGATTTGAAATCTGTCCTCATACCTTTGAAATTTGATCTACAGGATTCATCTCGAGCTATCCTGGTGGCACCTGGGTTAAATGCTATAAATTGTAATAATTTTGATAACCTTGGTTTTTTCCTCTTTCAATTATGGCAGAGTGCCACTTGAAATTTCTTTCTCTAAACTGTAACGGGCTAAATCATTTAATTAAGAAAAAACGGGTTGCCTCTGCCATCTCTCGTCAGAAACCAGATATAATTTTTTTGCAAGAAACTCACCTTAAGGGTAACCAGCCCAGGGTCTTCCAGTCCAAATTTTTTGCTCATCAATTTCAAGCTTATGGGTCTTCCAAAGCAAGAGGTGTGGCCATCCTAATAGGTAAATCAGTCCAATTCACTTTTGAAAATTCCTCAATTGACCCTAGGGGTCGGTATATTTTTATCAATGGGGTCTTTAATGGTAGCCCTTATACTCTGGCATCGGTGTATGCTCCAAATGATGGGCAAATTGCATTTATTAAAGATACGTTGTCACAACTTCAAACCTTTCATACAGGGCCCATTATCTTGGGAGGAGATCTCAACTATGTTGTTAATCCTTCTTTAGATAGATCTCAAAAAAGCCTGCTACCTATATCTGCCAATAAACGGTCTCAAAAGATTTGAATGGCCAAAATGATTTAGCTCAAGTTTTTCAATCCTATAATCTGTCAGACATTTGGAGAAGCAGACATCCAAAAGAAAGAGATTATACCTTTTTTTCTTCTCGTCATCAAACTTATTCCAGAATAGATTTTCTTTTAGTTTCAGATTCTATTTCTAATCTTTTTTCTAAAGTAGAAATTGGCCCAATGATTTGGTCTGATCATGCATGGTTGGAAGGGTATATGTCAGGCGTTACTGACAGATCTTTTTCTTTTAATTGGAGATTGGATAGTAAACTTCTGTCTATGAAATCGGTTACAGATTCCATTGAAAAAGACATTAAAGAATTTTTTCAATTCAATATGGAGTGTGGAGTACCCCAGCATATAGTTTGGGATTCTTTTAAAGCTGTAATTCGTGGCAGATTTATGGCTATTGCCTCTTCGTATAAAAAAGAAAAAGAAAAAATTAGATCTGATTTGGTTGCCAACATTACCAAATTGGAAGAGAAATTTAAAAAATTTGGTAGCAAAAAAACTTATTCAAAACTTCTTATAGAAAGAAAAAAATTAGAATCTCTTGACGTCTCCAAGATTCAAAAACAAATGGCTTTTATAAAACAAAAATATTGGTTTCGAACTCCTCAATCTCTTAAACTCCTATCATGGAAGGTTAAAAAGAGAGTATCCTCAATGGCTATTTCTTCCATTCGTTCTAAATCTGGTACCTTGAAACATTCCACTAAGGATATTGTAGGAGTGTTTAAAAAGTACTATTCATCTCTATATTCCTCCCAGCATCCATCAGCAGACCTTATTTCATCTTTCTTAGACACTCACTCAGTTATTAAGCCTGTCTCTCCTGAGGTTAAATCCTTTTTGGACAAACCTTTTACTGCACTTGAAATACAGGAGACTATCAAGTCTATGAAATCCAATAAATCTCCAGGCCGAGATGGCTTTATACCAGAATTTTATAAATTTTTTAACATTTTGTTGGCTCCCATCTTGGCAGACGCCTGTAATCAGTTTGTACAGTCTGGTTCTTTCCCTGTTACTTGGTCACAGGCAAAAATCATACTTCTTCCAAAGAAGGACAAAGACTTACTAGACCCTAGTTCATACAGGCCGATATCGCTCCTTAATTGTGATTATAAGATTTTTACAGCAGCTCTGGTGGCTAGGCTTAATACCTTTATAGGGAACTACATTCATCCTGACCAATCGGGCTTTATCCCACACCGTGAGTTAACGGACAATACTAGTATGGTACTTGATGTTATTCAATACTGCCGGAAATTTAATATTGAGTCTTCTTTTATCTTGTCTATTGATTTTGAAAAAGCCTTTGACTCCGTTGAAGTTCCTTATCTTACAACCTTACTGCAGAAAATGAACTTTGGCCCGCATTTTCTGAAGATAATCCATTCTTTATATAAATCGCCTTCTGCTATTCTTTCTATTAATAATTTGGATTCTGAAGAATTTAATCTTTTCAGAGGGACGAGGCAAGGTTGCCCATTGTCTCCTCTGCTTTTTGCGATCGCAATAGAGCCTCTTGCTAATGCTATCCGTGATACCAATATTATCGCTGGTATCCCTATTAGAAAGAAACAAATTAAGGTGTCTTTGTTTGCAGATGACCTAGTGCTTTTTGTTACAAAACCTAAGTCTTCTTTACCGGCTGTCTTTGATTTATTATCTGTATTTTCTTCTATATCAGGCCTTCGAGTAAACCCATCCAAAACCATTTTTTATCCCATCACAATTTCGGATGCTCTCCAAGACTCCATCTACTCTAATTATCACTTTAAAAAAATTGATAGATATTGGACATATTTGGGGATCAATATACCTTTGAAATTGGGAGATATTTTTAATCATCATTTATTGATTAAGGACATTCTTACCCTGCAAAAGAATAAAAATTCTTCACGCATTCCCTGGAATGAAAAAATTCAGATTATTAAATCTTTTATTTTCCCCAAATTTCTGTTTTTATTTCGAACCATTCCTATTCTTATTCCTGATGATTTATTTGAGGGTTGGCGTCGTTCGTTCTTAAGATATATTTGGAACAAGGCCTTGTCTAGAATAGGGTATGCAACTCTTATTCGTTCTAAATCCTCAGGGGGTCTGGCTCTTCCGGATCTGCATAAATTTTATGAAGCTGCCATTTTAGGTGGCCTTATTAGATACCATGATGCTGACTTGAATTCAAGTTGGAAGGCCCTAGAAGATACCTATCTAAATAACAAATCGTTTCACTCTATATTATGGGAATTTCCGAAGAATAGACCTCCTATTATCTCCTCCAACCTTTTTCTTAAAGCTATTTTTCAGATTTGGGACAAACGTTGCCTCTCTTTAGCCCCTCCAATATCTCCACTATCTCATTTTGTGGATGTTTCTTGGTTTCAACCGGGTTTTTTTTACAAGTCTTTTCCAATTTGGAAAAAATATAACCTTTATAGGTTTGTGGATATTTTGTCCAATGGAAAAATGCTCGACAAAAAATCTTTGGAAGAGAAAACTGGTGGGACAAAAATCCCATGGTTTGAATACTTGCAAACTAACAACTTGGTGACATCACTCTTAAAGAAATACAATTTCAATCGACCTCTTACTTTCTTTGAACACTTGCTATATTCTCCTTTTTTAAAGCGGAAGGGACTGATTTCATTTATTTTTAAGGGTTTGCTAGACATTGATGCTGTTGATTTGTTATCCTATCAAGAAATTTGGCAAAGGAATAGTTCAATTAATTTTCAGGAGGATGTTTGGCAACAAATCTGGTCATCTCCTTCGTTTGTTTCAAAATCATTGAATATACAATTACAAACTCAAAAAAATTTGTTTCGGTGGTATTTAACACCTCAGAGATTAAGCCATATGGCGATAAATCAATCCTCCAAATGTTGGAAAAATTGTGGAGAGGTGGGCACATTTATACACTGCTGGTGGTCTTGCCCGAGGGTGCAGTCGTTTTGGGCAGTAATTGTGGCGAAAATCAAGGATATCACGGGCTATAGTTTACCCTTAAGATTGGAACTCATTTTGCTTGACTGTTGGAAAGATTTTTCTATTACTTCTCTCAATAAATCCCTGATATCCCTTTTACTAGCTGCTGCTAAAATGGTGTTAGCCCAATTTTGGAAATCTCCCAATATTCCTCCAGTTAAAACCTGGTATGCTAAAATCTGGGAGGTCTATGCTATGGACAAGATAGCAGGTAGTTTATGCAATATAAACAATTCAGAAAGTAACGAATCTCTGATGTACAAGTGGCTTCCATTTCTTAAATTTTCTTTTGGTCCTGTAGATCAGATGCGTACATGTATACCTGGTAGATATTATGACATTATTAATTTGATGTAATTAATATATGGACAGAGTACTTATTTTTTAATTCAGCTGCCAATTATGTATGTGTGTGTGAATGTATGTATGTTTTGTTTTGTTTGTATTTTGTATATATATTTATATTTTGTTTTCTGTTGGTATGCTATACTTATACACAAAGAATGATTGCAGATACAGTCATTGATTGCTTTATTTGTATGTTTATTAAATTCAATAAAAAAAGTTTTTGAACACAAAAAAAAAAAAGTGAGTCACTAAAGCCAAGCTTCCCTCCTACCTAGGGATGGGGAAGAGAGGCTAGACCTGGGAGAGTCAGCTCTCCAGGTGATGCATCAAGCCTTCTCCTCACTTTGGGAGGGGAAGGACTGTGGGAAAGAACCCTAGGTATGAGGAAGTCCACCACTACAGGAACAGGCCCCTTCTGCCTACTCACCCCAGTCTCAGGGTTTTGGCTGCTAAACCTCATTACCTCCAGGCAGCTTTAACTAAAAACAGGAAAGAAAGGGGGGGAGATAATTACAAGGACTGATGTTGCTCATCTCTAGAATTAGCTCAGCAAGTATGACAGCCAGATAAGCTAGTTGGGGGATCTGATGGGAAACCAGTCTTTTTGGGTGTAGACCCAGACTATCTACTCGGAGAAGCAGTTATTCAGAAGACAGCTTTACCTCTCCTCTCTATCTTCACATTATGCAATTTTCAAACACAATAAGCTACCCAGTTCCTCAGGCTGTAATTTAAGCCCAGATCCCATACCCAATTTAAGGAAAGAGAATGGCTTCAATTTTATAAGTTTAAGTATCAGAGAACTATCGATATGCTAAGGTTCACCTTCCATTCTCATCACATGACCACATAATGGAAGTATGAAGCTGCCTTGAACATATGAACACATGAAGCTGCCTTATACTGAATTAGACCCTCGGTCCATCAAAGTCAGTATTGTCTACTCAGACTGGCAGCAGCTCTCCAGGGTCTCAAGCTGAGGTTTTTCACGCCTACTTGCCTTTTTAGTTGGAGATGCCAGAGATTGAACCTGGGACCTTCTGCTTACCAAGAAGATGCTCTACCACTGATCAAGTTTAAGCCAGCCCAGTCCTTAAAGGGGAGGAGCTACATTCCCAGCAGTAAGGACTGGCCCATTATCAGGACCACAGGAGAAAGGCCTGAAGCTTCTGCATCCTGAGAAAGTCCACTGAGCTTCTGCAACTCAAGCAGTTCACTTGGTTTTTGTTTTAAAGGACTCTTTAAAATAAGAGTTCTGTCCAAATATTTGTCTAAAATAAATTTGAATTTTTCTTACCTTGACTTTCAAACAGCTCACGCAGTGGTTCTTTAGTGCTTTCAGCATCTTCATCTGATTTAAGACTCTGCAAAGTGAAGGATTGAGTTTTTTTATCCAGGGTACAAAGTATAGCTTTCAGGGAAAATGGAAAAAAAAACATTTGGACCAAAGCAAAGGTGGAAAGCTGCTAAGTTCCCACATTTCTCCCCACCACCTGCCTAGAAAGAACTTTATAGTCAATTAATGTTTCCGACAAACAGGTTTTGATTATTTATTACTATACTTTTTTTGTTAAATAAGATTTTCAAAATTATATAACTGGATTCATTACCACTTTATGACACTCACTTAGAAGCAGGATTAAGCAGCTGAATTTGAAACTCTGAAAATGGGCTACTCAATGCTGACTAAGCTTCTATAATTTCAAGCTTAACCAGTAAAGACTGGAATGGTTAGAAGAGCCCCAGATATTTAAACAGGCTGCTCTTCCAAGCCACTGAACTTTTTAAAATTAAGTTTCTACCCTGCCTTTCCACACAGCTTAAGTTCCCTCCCCCCCTCTTGTTAAAAATGACACTTGGTAAAAGCCAAAGAGGTTCAGTAAAACTTAGACAGTTGGTGAATAGTTGGTGGATGAGTCAGACTTACCTCCACACTCTCCAAGGATGCTGAGCGTCTCAACTGGCTTCTAATATTTGCTTTTGCTTGCTGTTTTTGTAAATACTTGGAGGGTTCCAACTTGGTGCCCTGGAATTCCGGTCTTGTTCGGCGGCCATAGCACTTGGCTCCATTGATATACTTGGGCTTCACTTCTTCTGGAACAGCTAAGTTTAAAAAAGTTTCTACAATTGATACAGGGATTGAACATGTTATGTTGTTTCTCTCTTCCCATTCCCAGTGCATTCTGTTGTTGTTTTTAACCAGCTAACAAGCTATCTTAAACCATGAATAAATCAAGGGCTATCTATACTGCTTATTTTTATATCAAAGTTAACATACAAAGAGAACTTCAGAACCTGCATAGTATTTTTACATTAATCTTATTTAATTGAAGGTCAATAGTTTCTTGTATCATATCAGCATCTGATCCCGATGACCTCAAAGACCTTCAGTCATCAGCCCAACATGCCATCCACAATCAACTGATAAGCCTGGACCCACCATTTAATAATCTTAGCTAACTTCTAAGTTGCAAGACCACTAAGTGTGGTGCAATCTGGTTCACAGTACGAGGAAATCCACTGGGAACCAGTGTGGCAAAGCAATTAATGTAGAAGACTAGGAGTGGGGAGAGCTAGGCTCAAATTCCCATCCAGCCATGAAGTTTGGCAGGGCTAATCACTTTCAGCCTAGCCTAACCTACCTTGAAGTTAAGGCAAAATGGAGGGGGGAACTGCATACCACCCTACTCTCCTCAGGGGAAAAGGAACAATAAAAGTTACAGAAAATAGCACGTATGTACATGGCACGACTTCTCCTCACCCCCCCCCCCCACATTGCTATCACAGGATACTCAAGACTTAGTGCTGGCAATGACATTAGGTTGATTCCTATGCTGCATCTTCCTTGGTTTTTCCAAGATACCCTAACATTCTTCTCTGATATCTCCTGCACTAGAGCAGGAGCTACAGAAGGCACAACAAAGGAGTACCCATTCTATCTGTTACATTTTTTGTCCCATACTACCTCCAAGTAACCCAGGGAAGTTCTCTCCTCTGTGTCTTGGTCAAACATTCAAGCCCACTGCCTCTTAAGTAAAAAAAGGGGGGCATTTTGATATTAATGCCATTTTGACAGGGCATGCCACCAATCCTTATCAGATTGTTTTATTCACTTAACATAAATTGTGCACCTATCTATACAAGGCCGAGATAGTACTGGAAAGATCACCCAACATTCCAGATTGCTTTGCATGTGGGAACATGGCTGCCATGGGCCATCTGAAGGAACAGCAGTGATATTCCTAAATGGGAAGGGAAGGGCAGGTAAATATTGACAATTTCACATTGAAGCACCAGTTGAACAGTGGCCCCATTCCATAACATTTTTAGCTTAGTGGTCAACCCACATCTTAATTAAAGGTCTTAAACAGGCAACCCAACAAAGTAACTTCTACCACCTCACCCTTTAAAAAACCTACCTGGCTCCAGGTAGCTGCTCTCATCATCAGAAACACCAAGATCGATGCTTGAAGACAATATGGTCACAAAGCCTTCCTTAAATTCTTCAAAGTTAACCTGGGAGGATGATAGGCAGTGAAAAGTACCATAACAAGTTTGTTTCAGTGTGGGATGAAACCTCAGCTATCCTTTTCCTTCCTGCAGGAAAAACTAAAATGGGCAGACAGGAAACAGGATGATGCCACATCCCCTGGCAGAATCCCCCTTTCAGTCTGTCACTCCAAAAATACTTAGAAAATTACCGTAAGTAGGAAACATGGAAGAGCCCATTTACACTTCTTGTGAGTGAAAAATGGAAGGCAACAGAGAAAGGAGAATAGCTGGTGTGTATTAGAACTCATCCAATCCAGTTAAAATTATATGTGCTGCCTGGAGATCCAAGT
This sequence comes from Heteronotia binoei, assembly GCF_032191835.1. Lineage (NCBI taxonomy): Eukaryota > Metazoa > Chordata > Lepidosauria > Squamata > Gekkonidae > Heteronotia > Heteronotia binoei. The sequence continues at coordinate 225,892,567 of NC_083223.1, read as the reverse complement.
CAGGTTCTCAATATTTTGCTAATATGTAGTGAGATCTCGTAAGGACCAATTTCATTCACTTGATGGGAACTGGTTAGATACTCATTGGCTTTTGGGGATTATGGCAAGTACATATGTACACAGCCTCAGACACCTGGTTTCAAAAAAAGATCTTCTGAGGATAGGTAAGGGAAGCCTCTTTGTCCTCTCCCCCATTAAGAAGGATGTGGAACACAGCAGTAACTTTAGCCTCCAATAACTGAAGCACAATGAAGTCTTCCTTATATCTTTTAGAACCTCAGCATAATTACTGTAAATGCAGAACTGCAATGGTGGAATCAGTTCATTTCTTCTCACTAAATATTAATTAAACTAGCAGTAAAACCCATTGCAGGAAGAAATACAATAGGACCTAGACATAATATTCAGGAGGGGTGTGATGAATGTGTAGTTGGCAGGAAGGAAGACAGACAAACAGAATGAAATGGTGAGACAGAGAAAGAATGGTATGGAAAAGATAGGGAGAAAAGAATGAGATAAAGGCTCTTTCTCCATTCAGCTTTGCTCCAAATCTACTGAGCACATTATTTCCAATGCCTTCTGGCTCCACCTCCAAAATCTCCTGGCTCCATGGCCAAAGTCACTAGATATTTCTTGAATTGGACCTGGCAACCCTAAATGAAAGTGCATTATTTAGTGTGATCACAGCCAGAATGAAATAAAAAGACAGAAAGACAGACCTACAAAGAAAGAATGAGAGAAAGAACAGAAGGGAGGTAGAAAAATGTGAGGGGAAGCAGTGAGAGCAGGGGTAATTTTGTAGAAGGAGAGGTTCCAGAGCTCATTAGCACAAGTTATTTGCATAACTCTTTGCATATGCTACACCCCCCTGACATCACCAGAAGGTGTACTAAATTATACCAGAAGGTGTACTAAATTAAACATCTTAAAGCATCTACTTTAACATGTTTCTTGAATTATAATTGTCATCTTACTCCCACCATACTTTTAAAATTACTTTCTCCTATGTGGCCACGGTAGCATGATGAAGATTTCCATCTGTCTCCTTCATATGTTTTGGTGATTTCCCCATTTTTTGTGTGGGAAAATATTAGAAAGGTTGTCAAACCTTAAGAGTTCAGCAAAATTCTCACAGGGGGTTTGAACAATGGAGCTCAGAAGCAAGTACTGAGAGGTGGGGGTTAAGAAAGAAAGAGTGCAATAAAATTTAGAGGCTCTGGAACTCCACTCCTGTTAGCTTCTGCCCAAAATAAGGCCTTGCGAGAGAAATAAAAAGAAGAAGGAAGATAGACAGAATGAAAGAAAAAGCCAAAGACAGAATGAGAGGAATGAATGAAGTGAGAGTTATGTTAAAGTTCGGGAGAAAGAAATAAAATAAAGGGAAAGGAAGGAGAAGGAAGACGGAGAGACTGAGAAATGACAGGCAGGCAGGCAGTCATTAGAAGCCTGCCTTTCACCCCCTCCCACTTGCAAATGGCAGGGGGGCGCGAAAGGGAGCCTTCAAATGGCTTCCTGCCTCTTAAAGCAAGCAGCCCACTGTAGTCTAATCTGATTAGAAAGAGTTAATACTATTTTAGGCTTCCCAATCCCCAGGTCCCAGAGGGGGATCCCCCAGTTTTACAGGCTTCCCCCCTCTCCTAGCCAGCTGGCCGGCGGGGGAAGCCCTGCCCCCACAGCCATCATGCACCTCCATGAACAATTCCCATAGGGAATGATGGGGAATTGATCTGCGGGTATCGGGGGCTCTGGGGGGGCTGTTTTTTTTTTTAGATAGAGGCACCAAATTTTCAGTATAGCATCTAGTGCCTCTCCCCAAAATACCTCCCAAGTTTCAAAAAGATTGGACCGGGGGATCCAATTCTATGAGCCCCAAAAGAAGGTGCCCCTATCCAGCATTATTTCCTATGGAAGGAAGGCATTTAAAAAGATGTGCAGTCCCTTTAAATGTGATGGCCAGAACGCCCTTGGAGTTCAATTATGCTTGTCACACCCTTGCTCTTGGCTCCACCCCCAATGTCTCCTGGCTCCACCTCCAAAGTCTCCTGGCTCCACCCCCAAAGTCCCCAGATATTTCTTGAATTGGACTTGGCAACCCTATACTATTTGCACGTGGAAAGGTGATACAGAGTCAGTATATAGTCTGATTCTGCTGCGGCTGAACTCCCCCTCCCCTTGTGATGGCTGCGGCTGAACTCCCCCCACCCCTTGAACGGTAGAGGGTGAGTGCAACTTTGATGGGGAGTGTTAGTTGGAGGCAGCAAAACGGTGGCAGTGGGGTTTTTTTTGGGGGGGGGAAGAGATGGACTGAGGAGAGGCAGGAGAAATCATTAAGGCTCCAAGAGAACCTGTCAGCAGAGAACTGTCTCTTTCAAAGGTCAGTGGCCCTCTGATGGGGTTCTGGCCTGACAGGGCTGGCAGTAGGAGGGTCATAGCAAGGCTACCTAATGACAGGAGGAGTGGTGACAGACAGAGCGCAAGGCCACTCCTGTGGTAGACACAACTTCCAATAAAAATTGAGGATCAAGCCACCTGTAAGGTTTTTATTATATCTATGATTGACAGGATCTCTGTGCAATGCCATTTTGTTTTCTCTTCAAATAAAAAGTGGGGAGGGGTCTTACTGTAACAAGTTAGAATATGAAGGAAAGTTGTATTTTAACAAAATTTGTTTGTAGTACATCCCACAAACATTCAAACCTGTCTTCTAATACCCATTCAAACAATTTATAATTCTTGCTTTCAAAACAAGCAGGATAGACTGCGGTAATTCAAAACAGAAGTCATCTGAAGGCAAGCAAGATTTCACAGTTGACAATATCCCACCATTTTAACTTTGCCCAAATAACTGCCTTTAAAAAAAACACCCAGAGATGCTGGGAATATTAGACAGATTAAATTTAAGTTGCTTGCACTGATTTCTGAATTATGCATTAACAACTGACAATTCAAAAGTGTCAACTGATTTGGTTCAAAATATCTGAATGTTTGACAGAGCTAAAGGGAGGATGAGGAGGGGCTGCTGAACTATTTCATGAATGGAAGGGGAGGAAGATGGCGTTACAATGATTTACAGAAATATTTCTCCCAGCATTCATGTGCAGAAGCATTGATGCTACTTACTCTAGTCAAGTGGTTATTTCCTAAGAGTGTTTCCAAGAGCAAGGGTAGCTGTCTCTCCAGATGCAGTTTATGACACAGCTCTGTCAGCTCCTCTTTATCCAAATACCCAGTGCCTGTGGTATCACAGCTGTTATACATATCCTTGAGTTGGGACTCATATTTGTTCTCTTCCTCTTCCATCCCATATTATACAGAACTCAGCCTAAGAGAAGGGGAAAAGACATCATCCAGATAAGGCTGTCACATAATTATGCCTGACTGCATGAGTGCAACCCAAAGCTCACTGCACTGGGGGCCACATTGTCAATTAATTTGTACATGCATAAAAACCTCAATTTTGAAACAAAAACCACACTTGTTTCCAATGGATCAATGGTGACCAATGGTGTGCCCTGCAGCATAGCAAGCATCTCAGAAGTATTCCCTTCTGCATCAGAGATTAAAAGAGGAACTGGGCTTGCCATCTGCAGTTTCATAAAGTATTTGCATTAAAAATAACCTTTATAAAAATCTTCTGCCCTAATGCTCTTTCAAATTTAATCTACTTCAACCCTATTTTCAACACGATCAGCTCCCATACACATCTATTCTCTCTCTGAATGAGATATTTCTAAAAATAACAGCATTCCTTAAAATGTGGTGTTAATGTAAGAGTTCTCCTAAAGTCAAAGACAAATAGCTGCTATAGCATAGTGATAACAAGCATGAACCAGAAAATCATTGGTTCATATCTCACCTCAGTTGTGAATTTTCTCCACTTAAGGCAAGCCTCTCAGCCTTGGCTCTATCTGTAATCAATAATTATTTCAAGAATAAACCCAATTTATTCTTTTCAACACCAATGATTACATCCATTAATTTTTCATGAACAGTGAAATGAGGGAAAAAACCCCCTTCAATGTATGTATTTGAAAGATCCATGCCCTGCCTATCAATCATATAATTCTCAAGATGGCTTACACAATCAACTTTTAAAAATTCATCCTGTAATGAGCCTGTGGAAGAAGCCAGACTGTCTCTGCCCAGGGACTGCAGATATACGGGCATCTGCACTTAAATAGAGTGTTCTTTCTGCCATGAGCAAGCTTCCTGTTCTTTCTCTGGCCAGGTTGGTCTTTCTCAGAAAATGTTGTTCCTCAGAGGAAAGAATCAGATTCCCAGTGCCCATTTCAGATCACAGAAATGGTAGCACAGTCCAATTTTCCTTTTTGTTCCACCACTTGTTTTTCTTTATGAACCTTACATACAACATTTCTACAGTTTAACATTTATTGTGCATGGTTCTAGAAACTACAATGCTCTGAGCCTTTTCAATCATAACTAAGGGCAGTTTCAGACATGACAAAGTTAAGGGTTTTGTTTTATGTACATAAACTAATAGCTAAAGAACCCAATTCTGACTAACAGAACAGAGAAAAGCAGCCATGGGTTCTTTTAAATAGTGTGCACTACCAAAAATGAGCACAAGATAAGTACTTATTTGCACACAAGTTAAAATGCACTCTAAGGGAGAAATCAGCCCTTTAAAAAGCAACAACTGAAGTCAGCCCACCTCTGTTTAGCAAGACTTCCTTGTTAGAATCTTGTGGAGTTGCATCATTATTACTAAAACTCTTTAGTGAGTCAAGTGATCTGGAGCATAAACTGTAAAAGAACATAAATAGTACTTGCTGAATCATACCAAGGTCTATATAATCCAGTAATCTTTGAAATTCAACCACCCTCACATACTAGGTAGCCTGCCAGAAATTAACTGATACCGTACCACTGATGGATTTCAGTTCATCTTCTGCCCACATTTACTAGAAAAAGCACACTGCTGTCAGTTTTAAAATGAATGAGCTGTGAAGAAATGTGAAGCTGTGAATGAGCTGTGAAGAAATTTCATCCAACCAAGATAAACACGGTATGGAACAAATAGGGTTGCCAGGTCCAATTCACAAAATACCTAGAGACTTTGGAGGTGGAGCCAGGAGACCTTCTCATTCCCTAAAATAAATAAAATATAGCAGTGCAGTTCCCCTGGATGCAGTTTTCATTTCCTCATCCTCCAGCAGCTGGCTGCGCTTCCACACAATGAAAGTGAACCCACACACACTCACAAAGCAGCCAAAATAAATGCAATTTGCAAGCACACTCTTTTGTGATCTCACCAGGGCAATTTACTCACAGGAGCTGCTGAATGTAACCATCTGCAGTATTTCCACCAACATCTTCAGATTAACACAGGAAATGAAAGGTTCTAGTGTACTCTTTACTATGCAAACACCTTCCGAAAGGAATGTAAAACAAACTGAGGGACTTGTGCTGGCTTCTCTTTCTTTCTCACAGCTTCACAAACTCCATGTAAACAACCACATGGCTCTGCTGACTCACCCCACCCCCATTCAGCCTTGCACACACACCTTCCAAGTTTCCAAGCTTCTTCTAAGCCTTCCAAGGTGGAAAGGCACATCCTGGCTGTTGGGGTAGGGCTTCCCTCCACTGGCCAGCCAGCTGACAGCAGAGAGGAGCCTACAAAACTGGGGTATCATCCGCCAGGTCCTGGGGACTAGCAAGCCCAGGAACACAACTTAATTTTCTTATTGATGAACTTTCTAGAACAGGGGTGGTCAAACTTGCTTAATGTAAGAGCCACATAGAATAAATGTTTGAGAGCCACAAGACATGAATGTCAGATGTTTGAGAGAAAGGAGGGAGGGAGGCTAATAGATAGGGAGAGAGAGGTGGAAAGAAAGCAACTTTAGTTTAAAATGCATTCTCCAAGCTGCTGGCTGGCTTGACTTGGAGAAGCGATTTAAAGAAAGAAATGCCTTCTCCAAGCTGGCCGAGGGGGCAGTGGGGACTTTGAGAGCCACAGAATATATGTGGAAAAGCCACATGTAGCTCCTAAGCCTCAGTTTGGCCTCCCCTGTTCTAGAATCTATACTTCTTCATCAGTTCTTCCTCTTTCCCCTTGAAATAAAGCTACTTGCAGCACGTGAACCAAGCAAATGTTTTTGACTAGATACAACAGTATAATTTTAAGAAGTCATCTTGAATTTATATTAGTATTTTGAGGATATGAAAGAAAGCCACAGATAAGAGAAGAAGAGTAGGGAGAAGTAAAACTCCATCATTTATATAAACAACCTTGTACTCTTCATCATATTTTCCTTTTCAGGCTCCAAAAGCAAAGGGCCTCTCATCCACCACTCCTAATTCCTCCCACGGTTAAAAAGTTTGCTGATTCTTTTCTATTTGTGTTGTTTTAGGTGCTTGTTTCAATAGCTCTGCATGTTCCTGTTTCACAGTGAGGCACAAATCATTACATAAGAGTGGAATGCAGCTAAAGAGCAAATTTTTCCAAGTTTGGGGATGTTATTTTATCCCCTTCAATTCTCCTTCATTTTACCAAACAAGCTTCTTAGTTCTTCTAAAACTGGATTCAAAGTTATTGCATATCTTGTGGTTTCAGGCTTTGCTATGAACATGACTACCTACTTCTCTCCCCCCCACCCCAGTTCTTCTAAGGAGTCAAGCATGATATGGCTATTACTGTTCAGAATGGTAACTGGAAAAGCTAGTTACAAAATGGAAATCATTTTTCCACAGTCACTGAACTCCCTGAAGCACAGCCAAGACATGTTTTAGTGTGGTATAGCCAAGAATTTCCTTCCCGCAAGTATTCCTGTCTATACAACAGCTGGCACTAATTTGAGAAGATGAGGATTAATTCTGCCTTTAAACTAACCAACAGGGTGCTCGTCTATGCCAAAAATGCATATCAGACAATCCTTAGGGACTCAGTAGCCCAAAGCATGATGAAAACAGCAAACTTAGTATGACCTATGTAAGAAGAACTTAACCAAGTTCTAAGCTGTGAGCAAGGTTTTGACACATTTTAGTTATAAACTTAGCATATTTTGAGAAGACAAACTAAAATCTCCATATACAGCTTTAGCTAATGTTAAGCCCCTCCTGCAGTTAAGCTTTCTCTAAAGTTTAACCTGCATCAGTTGTCCTGTCATTTAAACAATAATATTAACTATTTCTAAAGTGTTTTCATATTGAGTTCATGAAACAGCCTTATACTGGAGTCAGACCACTAAACTTAGCAGCAGCTTCCCAGGATATCAAGCAAATAAATGTCTTTTGCAATTTCAGCTACTGGAGAAACTGTAGCTAGAAATGTCACGGACTGAAGCTGGAACTTTCTGAACACAAAGCATATGTTTTATTTTTATGTCTTACAGAGTTTTTATTGCATCATTTTTATATTTTAAAATCTGCCTTGAGATATGTAATGATTTGTGCTTCACTGTGAAACAGGAACATATGGGGCTATTGAAACAAGCACCCAAAACAACAAAAATAGAAAAGAATCAGTGAACTTTTTCAGCATGGGAGTAATTAGAAGTGGTGGATGAGAGGCCCTTTGCTTTGGGAGGCTGAAAAGGAAAGTATGATGAGAAGTACAAGTTTGTTTATTGCATTTTTTTTGTTATAATCTGCCTTGAGTGTCAGCAAAAAAATTAGTAAAGAAATCTGAGAAAAGAAACCTCTGAGCCATAGCCCTTTTCAAAACTGTACAAACTAATCTGACCAGTGCTTCTAGTTCTACCCCAATATCTGTTGAAGACCTTTGAGTCAAAAGAATAGCAAGATAAGTAAGTAGGTCTGTTCTGATTTGATACAGGCAGGCAAATACGGCACTATTGGAAAGCTGAGGGAAAGAGAATAAATTTATAAACTTGCATCCAAAAAAGAAGTGTCACAAATACTTCTGTCTCCTGATTTATGGAAGTCATCAGAGCTTATGACAGTGTTACAACTTATGACCAACCGCCATCTTACTCTCAGATCCTCTTGCATATCAAGCAACCAGAGTTTTTTTTTTGTAGAAGCCCAGCAGGAACTCATTTGCATATTAAGCCACAACCCCTGACATCACCATTGTTTCACACAGGAGTTTTTTTGTAGGAGACGACCAGCAGGAACTAATTTGCATATTATGCCACACCCCTTGGCACCAAGGCAGTCGGAACTGCGTTCCTGTGCATACCTGCTCAAAAAAAGCCCTGCAAGCAACCAACATGCCTCATACTGGGCTGCCATGGTAAACAGACCTTCAAGCAGAAGCCAATAAATAGACATACAGACATAAGCAACTTTCAGTACCTATAACTGCAATCTAATAAAACTGAATGACAGTGCATGGGAAAATAGGGTCCCTTCTCTAACATTTGGGATAATTGAAAGCTACCTGATTGCTATGCAAGAATTCTCCTATGCTGAGGTCTTGTATCTGCAACATGATCCCAAGAGGCAGAGAATGGGAGAAAACAGCCACTGTGGAAGGTGGACTCATTGAAGCCCCTTCTCAAACCTGGTCTCCTCAGCCTCCACCCCCAAAGTCTCCAAGTGTTTCCCAACCCAGAGCTGGCAATGGAAGCTGTAAAAGGTAAGAAGGACTCCTTTAAGCGGTGGAAAACCAGTCCAAGTGAGATTAGTAAAAGGGAACACAGGCTGTGGCAAATCAAATGCAAGACTGTGATCAGGCAGGCAAAAAGGGACTATGAGGAGCATATTGCAAAAAACATAAAGACCAACAATAAAACTTTCTTCAAATATATTAGAAGTAGGAAACCAGCCAGGGAGGCAGTGGGGCCCTTGGATGACCATGGGGTAAAAGGATTACTGAAGGAGGATAGGGAAATGGCTGAAAAGCTAAATGAATTTTTTGCCTCCGTCTTCACTGTAGAAGACGAGAACTTTTTGCCCGCCCCAGAACCACTAATTTTGGAAGGGGTGTTGAAAGACCTGAGTCAGATTGAGGTGACAAATGAGGAGGTCCTACAACTGATAGACAAATTAAAAACTAATAAGTCACCGGGTCCGGATGGCATACATCCGAGAGTTCTGAAGGAACTCAAAGTTGAACTTGTGGATCTTCTAACAAAAATCTGTAATCTTTCATTGAAATCTGCCTCCATTCCTGAGGACTGGAAGGTAGCAAATGTCACCCCCATCTTTAAAAAAGGTTCCAGAGGAGATCCGGGAAACTACAGGCCAGTCAGTCTGACTTCAATACCGGGAAAGTTGGTAGAAACCATTATCAAGGACAGAATGAGTAGGCACATTGATGAACACGGGTTATTGAGGAAGACTCAGCATGGGTTCTGCAAGGGAAGATCTTGCCTCACTAACCTGTTGCATTTCTTTGAGGGGGTGAACAAACATGTGGACAAAGGAGACCCGATAGATGTTGTTTACCTTGACTTCCAGAAAGCTTTTGATAAAGTTCCTCATCAAAGGCTCCTTAGAAAGCTTGAGAATCATGGAGTAAAAGGACAGGTCCTCTTGTGGATCAAAAACTGGCTGAGTAATAGGAAGCAGAGAGTGAGTATAAATGGGCAGTCTTCGCAGTGGAGGACGGTAAGCAGTGGGGTGCCGCAGGGCTCGGTACTGGGTCCCATGCTTTTTAACTTGTTCATAAATGATTTAGAGTTCGGAGTGAGCAGTGAAGTGGCCAAGTTTGCGGATGACACTAAATTGTTCAGGGTGGTGAGAACCAGAGAGGATTGTGAGGAACTCCAAAGGGATCTGTTGAGGCTGGGTGAGTGGGCGTCAACGTGGCAGATGCGGTTCAATGTGGCCAAGTGCAAAGTAATGCACATTGGGGCTAAGAATCCCAGCTACAAATACAAGTTGATGGGGTGTGAACTGGCAGAGACTGATCAAGAGAGAGATCTTGGGGTCATGATAGATAACTCACTGAAAGTGTCAAGACAGTGTGCGTTTGCAATAAAAAAGGCCAATGCCATGCTGGGAATTATTAGGAAGGGAATTGAAAACAAATCAGCCAGTATCATAATGCCCCTGTATAAATCGATGGTGCGGTCTCATTTGGAGTACTGTGTGCAGTTCTGGTCGCCGCACCTCAAAAAGGATATTATAGCTTTAGAGAAGGTGCAGAGAAGGGCAACTAGAATGATTAAAGGGCTGGAGCACTTTCCCTATGAAGAAAGGTTGAAACGCTTGGGACTCTTTAGCTTGGAGAAACGTCGACTGCGGGGTGACATGATAGAGGTTTACAAGATAATGCATGGAATGGAGAAAGTAGAGAAAGAAGTACTTTTCTCCCTTTCTCACAATACAAGAACTCGTGGGCATTCGATGAAATTGCTGAGCAGACAGGTTAAGACGGATAAAAGGAAGTACTTCTTCACCCAAAGGGTGATTAACATGTGGAATTCACTGCCACAGGAGGTGGTGGCGGCCACAAGTATAGCCACCTTCAAGAGGGGTTTAGATAAAAATATGGAGCACAGGTCCATCAGTGGCTATTAGCCACAGTGTATGGAGCACAGGTCCACCAGTGGCTATTAGCCACAGTGTATGTGTGTATATAACATTTTTTGCCACTGTGTGACACAGAGTGTTGGACTTGATGGGCCGTTGGCCTGATCCAACATGGCTTCTCTTATGTTCTTATGTTCAATCCCAATGGCTGATGACCACATACTATATCCCCTCTCCTGCTCTAAAATAATTTTGGCATAAGCTTTCACCTCCCCAGATAACTAAAAGGAAATAGAACAACAACTCACATATCTATTATTTTCACTGATAAAATATTTTCTGAAAGACGAGTCCTAGCTAAAAGGAATACCAACTTTCCTACTATTTTTTTCTGCAAGATCTGGCCAGACATTGTTTGCTGCTCAATAAGACACACTAAAGGACTTTTTTTTTTGCAAATAGATTTACTTTTAAGTAGATATGCCAGTCTGCCAGTTGAAGTAGCAAATTAGACATGTAACGTGGCTACATTATTTTGACTTGTTTCTTACTCCTTCATCATGCCCTTTGCTTGTGGGTTGTACATGTTCTTTGAGAAATAGACAGAGCCAAATAAGACGCACACAAAACAAAAGCAAATTGCATGCACTTAGTTTACTGCCCTGACCTGGATATCCTGGATTAGCCTGATCTCATCAGATCTCAAAAGCTAAGCAGGGCTGGCTTTGGTCAGTATTTGGATGGGAGACTACCAACGAATACCAGAGTCACATGGCAAAGGCAGGCAATGGCAAACCACCTCTGAATGTCTCTTGCCTTGAAAACCTGACCAGGTGTCACCGTAAGTCAGCTGTGACTTGAGCCCCGCCCCCCCCCCCCCAAAAAAAAGAGTCTAGTAAACCCTTGCTTTGGAATAGACAGAAGGAAAAGGAAGGTATGCTACTAGTAGCATCCATACCATCAAGCATCTTTGGAAACACTTGAGTTCATCTTCTGTTTAAGACACAGGACCAGGGTGGATAGATCACTGGCCTGACTAAGTACAATTGTCCTTGGCTTCAACATTTCTATAACACAAAAATTCATTTATTTCTGACAGTAGTTCATGCAATATTATCCAGACAACAAAGCATCCAGAGCTTTCTTCCCATCTTAAAGACAAAGAATGTTTTGGGGTGCCTTATAAAAGTTATCAAAGAGACATATATCCTGCATTTAGCACTACAGCACTATTTATATGCAAAATTTTGCAGCAGCTGCTGCTGTACTATCCTCCAGCAGCCAAGCATGCAGCCACCTGCTCTTGTGAATCTTTCACTCTTGCTACAAGTCAGTTGGGTTGGGAGGGGACAACGTATTAGTATTATGAGCAGGACAAAGAGTTAACCAAGAAAACAGCATGAAATTAGATATTTACATACAAAGAAACCCTAGTAGTTTTTTAGAAACTAAATATACAATGTAAAAAACAATAAGTGCATGGGATGGTAGAAACAATATTTATTAAAATGCAAGACTAAGTTTTCCCATCCTAAAAAGAAGGGGTCATTTGCATACAAGTTACAATAATGTTTAATAATTCTTTGAGTGTATAATATCTTTAAGGGGGAAGTTTCACCATTGAGGTTCTTTAAGGCTGTTTTAAAACATATACACACGCACACATCCTCCCCCCGCCCTTTATTTAGCATGCCACCCGGGCACCCTGGAGACTGCACCTCCCACAAAAAGAAGCAACAGAGCCATGAAGACCCAGCACTGTTCTTTCTTTGATGGCACCTCCTGTATTCTCAGATGTGCATCAGTCCAGTATTTCTTGGAAAACTGATGTTCCACCTCTCCAAGTACATTGGTTCAATGTGATTTTCACATGCTTAAGCCAGCAAGATCAAGACACCCAACGACAGTAGGATGGCATATTAGGTTATGTACACTCTTTCAGAAAATAAAACTTGAAGGCCATTTCCTACAGTACAGCTTGAATCCCAATGCAGGTACATGTTGAAGGGAACCACGATCAGTTGGGACTCCGTGGAGTATGTACCCATATCAAATATTTTGGGAAGTATTAAAAACTGTTTATTTAGCAAGATGATACAGTGAACGCAACATATGGTGAAGCAACCCCAAGACATATGCCACTCCATAATAAGGAAACCAACAAAGTACACTCTAATTGGTACAAGATGAATTGGGAGATGGGGAAAAGGAAGCAGAGAGGCTTTCTCAGTTGTATGGCCTTTAGTAGAGACTAAGAGGATCTTCTCTTCTTAGGCTTCATCCCTTGGTGACCAAATCAGTCTTTCCTGTTGTTTTCCACCAGTCTTTCTTGTAAGCTCTTTGGTTATGCCCCAGTTCATTGGGCTTTGCCTGCTCCCAGTCCTATCTGTCTTTTTAAGCTACAGTTTGCCCTCTTTGAATTCTACTTTTTAAACACATGGGGTGCGGTCACACTTACATTAAATCCATCAGCAACCCATCTTTAAAGCGCCGTTATTTCGTATGTCAGATAATCCGCCGCATCCTGTTTCCCGATCAGACAGATGCTGTTCCTATGGCATGCCGTGTTGATCCCGTCCCCTGCTCGATCACACAGTGCCCGCCGGAACTTCTTTCAGATGGCGGCAATCTGCATTAGCGCAGGCGCAGTGCTGGGTGCTAACAGGAGGGTTTGCGTGCTGCAGAGGGTGTGTTTCTGCTGAGCGCATGCGCGTTTGCAGTAGAGGGGTTTCCGGCTATTTAAACCTTTTTTTTTTGTTTCCCCCGCTGCTCTATCGATATATCGATATATCGTTGTGTCGAAATGGAATCTGATAGCCTTGTCACATTAGCGTGGTTTCGCTTTGGTGCTTGAGGTGTTTGTGTGTGTGATTTGAGGGGGGGGGAGAGAAGAGGCTTTGTTTGTCTTTACCCCCCCCCCCCGCTCCATCCCGATCCGGTCCATAGGATGTCAACTTGAGGGGTTTTTTTGCCGTCGGGGATTCCGCTTGTCTGGGGGTTTTTTTTAGGTGGCGCATTGGGGATGGCGAATCCTCGAGAAAGCGGGGAGGGAGAGAGTTCTGCGTGCGCCCCGTCCTTTCTCGTGGCGGCGGGGGGGGGGTTAGCTGCTGTTAGCTGCTGCGCTGCTGCGATGGATCCGTTCCTCTCCTTCCCATCCGAGCTCCTTAAAGCCCAATTCTGTCGCCTTACAAATGCAGCAGCGGAGACTAGAGATGTGTTTCTCCGTTTGCACTACTTTTCGGAAAAGATCGCCTCACATACTGGAAATCTCGATGCTCACATATCGAGATTTCAATATATCGCTATTACGCAATAAACTAAAATATTAAAAAAAAAAGGCAGGGCACGCACGTTTCGGAAGGCCCCCCCCCTTATTAAGTTTAGGAATACAGCCGCTAATAAGCAATTTTTTCGAGTTCCTTCCCTCGATGGCGCAGTGATATGCATTTTGTTTGTGGTGGGAAGCTGGAAGCGGGAAGCGCTGCTGCGACTCAGCAACGATTGCCCGTTCAGATGCTCCAGAGCGCTCAGGAAGCGCTCAGGAAGCGCTCAGGAAGCGTCTTGTTCCGGATTAAATGCAGTAGCAAATTAATCCGCGAGCAAGGCGCATCAGCGTGGAACGGGCACGGGCTAAGCACGCTTCACAGATGTGGATGTGTGAACGTCAGGGTAAAATCCGACATGCTTGCGGGCTCAACTCATGCCCGTAGCGGGGTTTTTTGGACGTCTGACCGCACCCATGCTTGTCATCTTTCCTTTCTACATGGCCAGAGCACAGCAACCTGCTATCAAGTGTTCTCAGTCTCTCAACTGTCATTTATAATTATTTAAGCAATTTACCGCCCACTGTCACTATGTAATTTTCAAAGTGGCTTGAGTTGATTTTTTAAACAACCCAAGTATTAAAACAGATCAAAGCCACCACAACCAAGCACATGATGAGATCCAGCAGCTTTAATGTCTCCTTGTACCAGGGCTTTTCTTGAGCAGGAATGCACAGGAACACAGTTCCAGCTGGCTTGGTGTCAGGAGGTGTGGTCTAATATGCAAATAAGTTCCTGTTGGGCTTTTCCTACCCAAATAGCCCTGCTTTGTACCATTTGATCTGTATAACACTACATACAGATTTAAATTTTAAATAACCGCCAGTCAGCTATTCACTACTTTAAAGATGCAGGTTGGACCCAAAATTCTATGAGCAGAACAACTTTTGCAGGACAGAACTTTCTCTCTTCTTCCCAGTGCATCCCACTTAAGATCACCTGTGTTGGAACAGCCCTGCTAATCCATGAGTGCTGCTCGGCTTGGCTCTCCAAGATGCCTAGTGCACAGAAACAGTTCTGAGTCACCTCTTCTTTGGTACACTGCCACCAACTAGTAGTTTGGGGAATTACCTGCCAGCAGGGCTTCTTTTTTTTTTTTTTTAGAAAAAGCCCAGCAGGAACATATTTGAATATCAGGCCACACCCCCTGCTGTTAAACCAGCCGGAATTGCGTTCCTGTGAGTTCCTGCTCAAAAAAAATCCCTGGGTATAACCCATCTGCCCATTTTGGAATGTTCTCTGTCAGTGCTTTTTTTTTTTTTTTTTTACAGAAAAAGCCCAACTGGAATTCATTTGCATATTAGGCCACACTCCCTGACACCAAGCCAGCCAGAACTGCATCCCTGTGCTTCCTGCTCAAAAAAAGCCCTGCCTGCCAGGAGAGCCAGTTTCCCTCCCCACATTGTTGTTTTATAGCTCTGTCTTGTGCCTATGTCTACCATTACCCAGTGACCGGTAACCCCGAGGACAGCTTACTATAGTCTACAAATTTTAGGGGCAATGGGGATTTTAGACAAGCCCCTTCTCACTCACTTGCATTTTAAAGCGAACATTCCTCACAACTAGAATATTTTTTTAAAAACCTCCAGTGGGGGAAAAGTAGGTATCAACATAACAAAAACCATTTCAGTTATACTACATGCAAATAGCATAATAATAATAATAATAATAATAATAATAATAATAATAATAATAATAAATTTATTCTTATATCCCGCCCTCCCCCGCCAAAGGCTGACTACTCAGGCAGTACGTGGGAACGAATGATACTGCCCAACATAACCCTGAACGTATTAGAAAAGACTATGTGGCTCTGGGTCAGAAGGTGAAGGAGCTGGGTGTACAAGGTTGTGTTCTCATCAGTGCTTCCTGTTGAAGGCCGTGGCTTAGGACGAGAAAGAAGAATACTTCAAATAAACGACTGGCTATGTCGATGGTGTCGTCAGGAAAGATTCGGGTTTTTGGACCATGGCTTACGCTCTCGAGATGGTGGTCTTCTATCGGGAGATGGTTTGCACCTTACGGCAGTAGGGAAAAGGGTGTTTGGTAACAGCCTTGCTAACCTAATAAGGAGGGCTTTAAACTAAATTGTATGGGGGAGCGAGACAATAATTCAAAGCCTCGTATGATGCCAGAAACTGGGGATAAGAATGTTAAAGATCTGTAGAGAGTGGCGCATATGCTAGGTAATGTTAACTTGCAGGCTTGTATGAAAACCAAACCCTCGGGATGCATAAAACGTGGATTCCAATGTCTCTACACTAATGCACAGAGTATGGGAAACAAACGGGAGGAACTGAAAGTCCTAATAAAGGAAGGAGACTATGACATAATAGGCCTTACTGAAACATGGTGGGATAACACTCACAACTGGAATATTAGGATTCAGGGGTACAACTTATTTAAAAGAGACAGGCAGATGAGAAAGGGCGGAGGCATAGCAGTATATGTGAAGGAGGTATATACTTGTGAGGAAATATGTGAATCGGAGCATGGCAGCTCAATTGAGAGTCTCTGGGTAAAAATAAAAGGAGTAAGAAACAACAGTGATATTATTGTGGGGGTCTGCTATAGACCACCAAGTCAGGCAGATAACTTGGATGAGATACTTCTACAGCAGACTGCAAAGTTCTCCAAGAGGAGGGATACAGTGATCATGGGAGACATCTGTTGGAAGTCCAACTCTGCTAAAAATGAAAAGTCAAATAGATTCCTGACTTCTTTTCCCAGAAAGTGAAGAAGGAAACAAGGGGATCTGCTATCTTGGATCTGATTCTCACCAACAAGGAAGAATTGATTGAAGAAGTAGAAATAGTGGGCAGCCTGGGCAGTAGTGACCATGTGATTTTGGAATTTACAGTCTTAGGGAAGGGAAAAGCTATACATAGTCAGACTTATAGGTTGGACTTCAGAAAGGCAAACTTTGATAAACTTAGAACTATGCTGGGTAAAATCCCATGGTCAGAAATACTTAGGAGGAAGAGGGTTCAGGAGGGGTGGGAGTTTCTTAAAAGCGAAATACTGAAAGCGCAATCACAGACGATTCCTATGAGAAGAAAAAATGGAAAAAGCCTAAAGAAGTCAAAGTGGCTCCATAAACAGCTCTCTAAAGACTTGAGTAATAAAAAAGATTCCTTTTGGAATTGGAAGGAGGGCCTTATAACCAAGGATGAATATAAACAAATCACCAGTGCTTGTAGAGAAAAAGTTAGGAAAGCTAAAGCTCAGTATGAGCTTAGGCTGGCCAAAGATGCTAAAAACAACAAAAAAGGGTTATTTTCTTATGTAAGAAAAAGAGCAAGGACACTGTAGGCCCATTGCGAGGGCAAGAAAATGAAATTGTAACAGGTAATGAAGAGAGGGCGGAACTGCCCAGTTCCTACTTTTCCTCAGTCTTCTCATCTGAGGGGAACGGTGCTCAAAATGGCAAAAACAGAACATAAAAGGAAGGTATGAAGTTCCAACCTAGGATCAGCGTAGGGGTAGTACATAAACACCTAGTTTCTTTAAATGAAACTAAGACCTCAGGGCCAGATGAATTGCATCCAAGGATTCTAAAAGAGTTTGCGGATATAATTTCTGAGCCTCTGGCTATTATTTTTGAAAATTCTTGGAGAACAGGAGAGGTGCCAGAAGACTGGAGGCAGGCAAATGTTGTACCCATCTTCAAGAAGGGGGAAAAAGACAATCCGGGTAACTACCGACCCGTCAGCTTGACATCTATACCTGGAAAAGTTTTAGAACAAAACATTAAACAGTCGGTCCTGGAACATTTAGAAAGAATGGATGTGATTACTAAGAGCCAGCATGGTTTTCTCAAGAACAAGTCATGTCAGAGTAACCTGATCTCTTTTTTTGAGAAAATCACTACCTTGCTGGATCAGGGGAATGCTGTAGACATCGTTTATCTTGATTTCAGTAAGGCTTTTAATAAGGTTTGGATTCTGTTACCGTTAGGTGGATCTGTAACTGGTTTACAGATCGCACCCAAAGAGTGTTTGTGAATGGTTCCTCATTCAGTGACAAGTGGAGTGCCTCAGGGATCTGTCCAGGGACCTGTTTTGTTCAACATCTTTATCAATGATTTGGATGAAGGAATAGAGGGAATGCTTATTAAGTTTGCAGAAGACGACAGAAACAGGATACAGGATGACCTTGACAAGTTGGAAAACTGGGCTAAAACCAATAAAATGAAGTTTAACAGGGATAAATGTAAAGCTGTGCATTTAGGTATGAAAAATCCAATGCATGGTTATAGAATGGGAGACTTGTCTTAGCAGTAGTATGCGTGAAAAGGATCTAGGGGTCTTAGTGGATCATATGCTGAACATGAGTCAACAGTGTGATGCGGTGGCTAAAAAGGCAAATGCAATTTTGTGCTGTATCAACAGAAGTATAGTGTCCAGATCACATGATGTGATGGTATCACTTTACTCTGCTCTGGTAAGACCTCATCTGGAGTATTGTGTTCAGTTTTGGGCACCACAATTTAAGAAGAATATAGACAAGCTGGAATGGGTCTAGAGAAGGGTGACGAAGATGGTGAGGGGTCTGGAGATCAAGTTCTATGACGAAAGGTTGAAGAAGCTGAGGATGTTTAGCCTGGAGAGGAGGTGGCTAAGAGGTGATATGATATGAAGGGCTGTCATATAGAGGATGTTGCAGAATTGTTTTCTGTGGCCCCAGAAGGTAGGACCAGAACCAGTGGGTTGAAATTAAATCAAAAGAGTTTCCGGCTCAACATTAGGAAGAACTTCCTGACTGTTAGAGCAATTCCTCAGTGGAACAGGCTTTCTCGGGAGGTGATGGGCTCTCCTTCCTTGGAGGTTTTTAAACAAAGGCTAGATGGCAATGAAGATCCTGTGAAATTAGGGGGAGGTGTTTGTGAGTTTCCTGCATTGTGCAGGGGGTTGGACTAGATGACCCTAGAGGCCCCTTCCAACTCTATGATTCTTTGATTCTACTTATAATTTCAGTTGCCACGCCACTTAGCCCAGAACACTGAGAAATGTCATTTTCGTTAGCATTACATGGGACAGTTGATTACTGCTTCATATTTTTCACTTACAAATCTTGAAATACATAGTCAGAATGTACTGAAGACTGATTCCTAGTTAGTACATAGCCTTTCTACAAACAGATGTAAAGGTTTAAGTCATCTCCCTGCCAGATGATCCAGCTTTACAAATTTGTCTTCCTCTCATCCCAATATGAACTTGGGTGATGCCAGTAACTTAAATCACTACATCTGAACCCGGAGTGAGAAGGGGCCTTATAGGGATACCTAGTCAAACTCCTACACAATACAGGAAATCCAAAAGGTAGAACATCCAACAATGACTGTGTCAACTTGAACCCCCAAGTGAAACAGCCCCCCCTTTAGTTAACTGGTTCAGAATTTCAAACCTCACCTTTATGAACTTTCCTGATGTTTAACTGAAATCTAACCTTCTTTGGATCCAGTCTTGCTTTCTAGAGCAGAAGAATGCCTGCCCACTTCCATGTGACAGCCCTTCAGGAATCTGAAGAACAGGATCATGTCTCCCTCTCCCTTTCTCTAGGCAAAATATATGCAGTTCTTTCAAACTTTCCTCATAACTTGTTTTCCACACCTCTGATGGTCTTTGTGGCTTTTCTCTGAACTTATTTTAATTTGTCTTCATTTTTCTTGAAGTCTGGTAACTAAAACTAGACACAGTACTCTAGAATGAAATACAATGTTATACTGGTGCAATAAAATAATTTTAAAAGGGTTTTTAAAAACTCTTACACACACCTAGGGAACAAAACTTTTGAGAGATTTGATTCTGCTAGAACAGGTCTCCATTTTAAAGAAATCAATGAAACAGATTCCACAAATTTGGAAAACTTAAGGCTCTTTGGTTAAGCTATAGTCCAAAAGGTAAAAGACAAGAGAATGCAAGAAAAGCCCAATTGGATCACGCCTGAGTCAATCTAGACCAGAATCCAGTTTCATGCAAAGGCCAGCCAGAGTCTTTAGGAAGCCCAGTAATAGGATGTGCAGCTAGCAATAGTCCTCCACTACTGCTGTCTCCCAGGCAACTCATAGTGCCTCTGAGGAATTCCATTTAGCCATCATGGCTGGGCTATGAATGTACTCAGTCACCCTAGAGCTATCCAAGCCACTGATCATCTCTACAACTGTTAGCAGTGAACTGCATATATAACATTGAGTAAAAAGATGTTCTCTCTTGTGTGTCCTGAACCTAATGTCATCAGTTTAATAGGAGAGCCCCAAACCAAAACATTAAAGAAAAGTATGGAAGTCTCTTGCTGCTCTCTCACCACTGTGTGTAGTTTGATGAACTTTCATTAGGTCCCTTTTCTCTTGACTTTTTTCTAAACCTCAAAAGCCAAATATAGCTTCACTCACAAGCCAGCTATTTCAGTCTCTCTCTCTCTCTCTCTCTCTCTCTCTCTCTCTCTCTCTCTCTCTCTTTAGTTACTAAATTTTTTATTATGAATTTTCAATTAGGGATACAGAAGGAAGGAGGGGAATGGGGAAAAACATATAATCTATGGGCATAACATGAATACTGAGGATAATTCTTATTCAATGTACAAATATTATGTAAGAATAGTTTGGTCCAAATATATTAACATAATAATATATTATCATAACAAAATAATTAGCTATTTCAGTCACTTTAGGCTTCCCAATCCCCAGGTCCCAGCAAGGGATCCCCCAGTTTTCAGGCTCCTTCCTGCCCCCAGTCAGTTGGCTAGCATGGGGAAGCCCTGCCCCAACAGCCACCATGTGTCTTTCCACTTTAGGCCAGAAGAAACTTAGAAATGGCTTGCTTTTTCAGAAGGTGTGTGTGCGCCTTTAAATCTGTAGGAGCCAGGCTGAATGGAGGTGGGGCAACCCGACAGAACAACATGGCTGCTCCCAGTGAAGTACAAGAAAGGAAGGGAAACCAGCACAACAGAGGGTTTGTTTTACATTACATTCAGAAGTCATTTGCACAGTAAAATAGAGAGTAAAGAGTAAACTAGAACCTTTGGTTTCCCTGTGTTAGTCTGAAGAACTTGATTGAATATACAGCAAATGTTACATTCAACAACTCTGAGTAAATTGCCCTAGTAAGATTACAAAAGTGTGTACTTACGAACTCTTTGTTTTGGGAGAGGGACAGAGCGATAACCTGCAGCTGCTGGGGAATGAGGAATGAAGACTGTATTCAGGGGAACTGCACTGCTATGTTTTTATTTATTTTAGGGGACGTAAAAGTCTCCTGGCTCCACCCCCAAAGTCTCCAAATATTTTCTGAGTTAGACTTGGCAACCCTACTCTTGATCATTATAGCTGCCCCTTTCACTGCCCTGTTTTCCCCTAGATCTAGATTAAGATATTTGAAATATTTAATTGGCAGCTCCCAAGCAACTAGTTCACAAACAGCTTAGACTAAATACATAATAATAAAGCAGCAACTTATAAATACTTTCAATGAAGTTTTTGAACTTTGAACCAACATAAGCTATAAAAAAGCATTCAAAGGACAACAGAATGTAGAACAGCACAATGCTCCTTAAAATGAGTAACAAAAGCAAATATTAATTCATATTGGCAACATAAAAACCAGCAAAATCCTGAAACACATATCAGAAAATTGCTTCAGATAATAAACAGGTCTTGCTAGGGTTGCCAGGTCCAACTAGGGAAATACCTGGAGACTTTGGAGATGGAGCCTGGAGACTTTCCCATTCATTAACTAAAAATACAGCAGTGCAGTTCCCCTGAATACAGTCTTCATTTCCTAATTCTCTTTTTTGCCTTCAAAGGTTCCTCAGCAGCTGCACTTCCACTGCATGAAAGTGTAACTTGTCATACCCCCACAAATCCCTTGTCAGGCTTTGGTAGAAGCCAAAATAAAAACAGTTTGCAAGCCCACACTTCTGTGATCTCACTGGGGCAAAGGTATAAATCACTTTACTCACGGGAGTTGCTGAATGTAACAATCATCTTTATTTCAACCAACTTCTTCAGACTAATACAGGAAAACTAATGTAAGAAAGATAGCAATCTAGGGTTTTCCTGCATCCCATAATCAGGTTCCAGTTAACTCTTTACTATCCATCTTTTACGATACATACAACTTCTGAAACAAATGCAGAACAAAGAGACTGTGCTTTCTTCCTCTCTCACACACTTCACACACTCACCAGGAAGAGCCACCTGGCTCTGCCTGCTTGCCCCCCCCATGCAGCTTTTGTCTGCAGAGATTTAAAGGCACACACACATATTCCCAAACAGAAAGTTTGCAAGCTTCTTCTAAAATGTTCTACCAAAATTTAAAGACACATCAGGTCTGTTGGGGTGAGGTTTTCCCTTACCAGCCAGCTGGCCAGTGGTGGGGAGGAGCCTGCAAAACTGAGGATTCCCTGTCCAAATCTGGGGGCTGGCAAGCCTAGGTCTTGTTAGGATGCTGAAAATTCAAGAAACTTGGCATTACAAAAATAGTGGGGGGGGGCCTCTGCCTAACTGGGGCAGGGCTGACATCAGCATACCCTGAGGTAGGGCAGTTGCCAGGGCCCAGGGTTTTTGGCAAGGCCCGTTGCTGCAGAGGCCCAAGCTAGGGTTGCCAACCTCCAGATGGTAGTACAATATACAAAGTATCACGGCAAAAAAGAACAAGGAAACAAAAAGCCCCACGTGAACCAGCTTCTATATCCAATTACATAACAAGAAAAGCCATTCAAATATAAATAATTGTATTTAACCCACATATATTGCTTTCATCAAAACAACCATAATACTCAGTCCTTTGAACAAAAGGAAGCATTTACACCAAGAGTTCTTTTCCTTTATATGGCAAAATTGTCCAGCTTTTCCATGTAATCCTGGTGTGATATTCCAAATGATGAATGTCTCTCAATGGATGCAGCCAAATTTTCAAAGAGGAAAGGACAAGGTTGTACTAATACCCTTGTTTTGCAAAAGCTTTTTAAAGTTATTAAAGACCTCTTAGCAGAGACTTCTTCAAGCTGCAATAAACCTCTTGGTAGAGAGCATATTCAAGCTGTAATAGACATCTTAGCAAAGATATTCTTCAAGCTGCAATACACCTCTTAGCAAATTCTTAAAGCAAAGGCAATCATAGCCCAAATGTTTTCTAACTGAACACCTTTGCTAAGAGGTGTATTGCAGCTTGAAGAAGTACCGTATCTGCTAAGAGATCTGTTACAGCTTGAAAAAGCTTTTGCAAAACAAGGGTACAACCTTGTCCTTTCCTCTTTGAAAATTTGGCTGCATCCACTGAGAGACATTCATCATTTGGAATATTACACCAGGATTACATGGAAAAGCTGGACAATTTTGCCATATAAAGGAAAAGAACTCTTGGTGTAAATGCTTCCTTTTGTTCAAAGGACTGAGTATTATGGTTGTTTTGATGAAAGCAATATATGTGGGTTAAATACAATTATTTATATTTGAATGGCTTTTCTTGTTATGTAATTGGATATAGAAGCTGGTTCACGTGGGGCTTTTTGTTTCCTCAGCCTCCAGATGGTAGTCAAAACAATGAACTGCAGTATGGAGAATCCAAATTAAAAAATACACTGCTTTCAGGCACATTTACCCAACCTGGAGCTGGCAATCCTACAAGCACACACTGCAAGGAAGAACTTTTGACAGGCACTGTGTTGGTGTTCCTGTCTGCACACACCATGCAACACCATTCGGGAAATGACACATAATCAGTAGAAATGCTCATAAATGGGTGAAGGAAGGAAGGACACACAGGTAGGTGGGGGAATGTGGATAGGCAGGAAGTAATACATGAATGGGGGTCCTGGTGGGGGTCAGAGCAGAAGACATGGCCCAAGACACTCTCTGCCCAGGGCCCCCTGAATCCTGGAACCAGTCCTGAACTGAGGCATCACAACTAAAAAGGCCCTGCTTCTGACTGCAGGCTCTCTTGTCACAAGGGACAAAGCAGGGCCTATAAAGATGTAAAAACTCTAAGCTTCAAAAATTAAGTTGTTTGCCAAAGAAGAGCTATGCAAATTTGTTGGCATACTCATTTTTTATCTGAATTCAAAAGTAAACAGAGTGTTTGTGTTATCCCTAGGGATTTTCCAAAAAAATCTCACTGCTGACGCACAGGCAGGGCTAGAACAATGCAGATGTCTACCTGCCCTGATGTACTGAAATTAGATGCTGGTGCTGAGGAATTTGGGCTACTTCTCCAGCTTTGCGCTAAACTTTTTTTTTGCCTGTAATTTGGCACTACTACATTTTCTCACCAATGGAGATAATTGCCACTTTGGTTTAAACATTTGTTAAATACGTTGTGTAAAAGCATTCAACAATTAAATGCTCTCAAATACACAGCTTTTTCATTTATAATTTTTACACTGTTTATTAACTACATTTTTACTTTATTCTTGTGAAATAAATTATAAAATTTAACTCTCTCACCCTGCGTTACTCTTTTGGGACCATGAATTCTGTCTCTTGATAGGTGTTAACACAGTAAAACTAGAACTATTGTATTATTGTTGATAACCATTGTCGTGAATGGTTGTACTTATTTTTACACCTATCAGCTTTGCATACAAAAGGTCAGTACCACTCTCTTTGGCCCTACTGCTTCAACTATTTTTTTTTCTAAACCCACTGAGGTGATAAAGTAGGGCCCAGTCCAAAAGAACTTATCACAAAACGGTTATAATTTATGACAACATAAGAGTGTTATGCTCCATCAAAACACTACATATTTCAGGGCTTCTATACTTAATTACATTGACGTCTCCCTGCATCCCATGGGTTCTGTGCAACTCGCATCCTTTTTTTCCAGCTAAATTTCAGCCTGCAAACAGTCACAATCTAAATAATTAGTTTTATGGATAAGAGTGTGGGATATACTACGTGAATTTTACAACCTGCTTCCTTGACAAGTCCAAGTTTAACAAAGCTTGCTTCTTAGTAAGTATATAGAGTGCAGTTTTAATACTCAGTTGTTTATTATCTTTGTATTACAGACAGCCACATTTAAGAGGTCAGCAACAATAACTATCTTGACATATTAGTTCATCTTGTACAAAAGCTTCTGTGCTGCTCCTGAGAGACTTTTACCCAGATCTGTTTTATCAGGAAGGGTCAATTCCTCCTTGCAGAGAGATTCAGTTGCCTTGCAAAATACCACTTTATCCTGCTTTGTTTCAGTCACAGTAAGAGGAATTAGGATATTAGCAAGCATTATCAGTTCTCCCACAAGCTTCTGTACACTCTGAAAAGACAACACTATTACAAAATGAACCAGCATTTATAATCTGACCAAACAAAGAGCTAGGTGGCAAGTTGGGAAGTTAAGTTTTGTGGAAGTTATTGGCCTAAATGCATAGTGAAAAAATAAGCTTGTGTGGCTAGGTCTATTTAAGGAAACATTACACTTATGTTTCTATCTGAAACCATTATGCTTATTAACCATACAGAAACTGTTACACTGTTTTACCTATAAATAAACTATTTAGATTTAATAAAAACAACCATATTTTAGAACAAAGTCTGAGTCCAGTGGCACCTTTAAGACCAGCAAAGTTTAATTCTGGTTATAAGTTTTCAAGTATCTGATGAAGTCTGCATGCACATGAAAGTTTATACCCAGAATTAAACTATATTGGTGTTAAAGATGCCCCTGGATTCAAACTATATTCTATTGCTTCAGACCTACATGGCTACCCACCTGAATCTATGTTTATTTTAGAGAATAAGATCCTCTTTTATCTCAGAGCTACCCCCATGCACTGACCATTCTGTCATTCTACCATATACAACTAAGCCACCCTGTTCTTTGAGTCCAGCCAAGAATTGTCTTTGGTGGCAGCAAAAATAAGGAAGGTAAGGAAGCAACATAACACAAGCCACCTCAGAACACTATAGAGATGTGCCTTGACATCGATTACACATAAAGGAGTCTCACAGGAAAAAAGCAAAAATGTTACACACCTTTTCAACTGAACATGGTGGCTCAAGGCTGCTTTCAAAAAACCATGGAAAAGAAAGGTCCCCTGTGCAAGCACCAGTTGTTTCCGACTCTGGGGTGATGTTGCTTTCACGTTTTCACGGCAGACTTTTTACAGGGTGGTTTGCCATTGCCTTCCCCAGTCATCTACACTTTTCCCCCTTCCAGCTGGGTAATCATTTTACCAACCTCGGAAGGATGGAAGGCTGAGTCAACCTCGAGCCGGCTACCTGAAAACCCAGCTACCGCCGAGGATCAAACTCAGGTCATGAGCAGAACTTAGGACCGCAGTACTGCAACTTTAACACTCTGTGCCATGGGGCTCTGTAAACCATGACAACATACAAAAAGCATACAGCTATACCATTTTCCCACAAAATGCCCCCTTCCAGATGAATTAGCCACAAAACACCTATCTAAAAAAGAATGCCCTTACATCCATGCTATGGCTGGACAAAAAATTTGACTAGGAGGATCACAGGTGGCAAACAAGCTCATAGCAATTTTTTTAAAAGCTTATAAAACAACACTCTGAAAAAAGGCAGCTGTATTTAATCATATTGGTATATTTATTACACGCATATGATACACAGATCAAAGTTTACAATCTTTATTAATATAGTCATTGACCAGCTGAAGACTTAGCAAACTTCCCAACCACCACAATTAATAAGAGAAAAAAATTAGCTCCCACATAAAAATTTGCTAATAATTCAAAGCACAGATTTCAAGCATACATTCAATTAGGCCCTTGCATCTGAGGACCCTTGACTGCTCAATGTTAGGTTTGATTACTTGTTGTGTGCCATTTTAAGGGCCTGATAGTGAAATCTGGAACCTGGGATTTTGCCCTCAGGGTAGGGTAAGCAGTATGAAACAAATCTTTTTCATTGGTTGTCAGAAGCCACTACAATCAAGGGAAGAGTGCTGCCTAAACTCCCCAATGTTCTGCATGCCCTCCAGGATTGGCAGACCACGATGATAAGAAGCACTGTGATACCTCCTTGCTAGCTGCTTCCCACGGATTTTGATGATCACAAAATTTTAGAAGTGGATGCTAAAACTGTACAAGCCTCCTTACAAAAGAGCAAGGAAAGCACTAACTTCCTGCTGAACCTCCACATTAGGTTTCAAATGCAGCTGTCCTATCTCATTAACAAACTCAGCCAGCTCCATACCTGTCCTGATAGAATGTTCTCAAGTCCTATGTTTAATGCATTTTTATCCTGTTTCTCAACAAATAAAAGTCTCAAAGATGCTTGAATGATTTTGAAAATGCAAACGAAGATGATTGTGAAAGCTAAGCATGCAAACATCATCAACTGCAGTATAATTTTAAAAGATGCTGAAAGAAAGAGTAACATCTCCTCAAAGCATGATTGTAGGGCACCTAGTTACTGTCTCCTCAAGCTTTTCTGGTATTCCAGTTGTCTTTCTAAAAAATCTTAAAACATTAAGCTTTCCATTATTCTCTTATATCTTGAGTAACAAGCCTGGCTTTCTGCCTCAGACAAGGTTGGGCTCTACCACTCACTTTACCTTTCATTTTTAATATTACATTTAAGGAGATTGTGACCATTTGTTTCTTAACTTCAATTGCAAGGCTAAAGTCCTACTAAAAGCTTTTTGGAGGAACAATAAGACATAAACGTAGCAAAGAAATTACTTCATTCCCAATTAATGGGGCAGACTGGATAAGTAAAGAAATAGCATATATTCATCAATATTAATAGTTAGCAGCTGTCTCTTAGATCTCTTAGAGTAATCTCTTTCCATCTTTGAAAAATGGGTGTGGAAGCTAAATATGCATCTTTAGGTAGGAACTCAGGGTGTTTTTTTAAAGGACTAAACAGATACTTAAGTTTCAAGAACTCCAAAGTAAAAGGTTTATGGGTTAGAGTTTGTTAAGTTTGGGCCCTATGGGGGTAGGCAGACCAATCCAATTTTAAATTAGAACTGATGTGAGAGGTGAACTTTTTTCAACAAAAGAAACTGGACAGGCAACTACCAGCACTTCCTGCACTGCAAACACATTAATTGGTAGTACATGTGTTTCAAAAGATTTATAGAACCGATAAGCACTGCCTTTGTCTGGTTGTTTCTAAGAACAGGCATCCAAATATCACAACGCTACAAAGATAGATGGGAAATAATACAATGTGTAAGAAAAGATACAGCCAGTTTGGAAAGCTGAAAAGGAAAAAGTTAATGCCGCAAGCAAAATAAAATAAGAAACTAGAGTTGAGGTCTACTAGGCCAATTAAGCTTTGATAGAAGACATGAAGAACCAGGTGTGAAGGCAATGCAAGGTTTTGTTTGATTTAAGCCGAAACAAAGATAAACAAGAGCAGTTTTCCTACTTAAAAAGACAAACGCAGGTTTCGGTCACCCTGCGGCTGCAGAGAGAGAGGATTCCTACACTAGCACCAAAACCAAACGCCCATCAAGTCTGCTGTTCCTGAAAACGCTACATAGGTAACTAAAGAGAGCTACATTAAAGGGCCCCTTCGGAAGCGCTAAACCCAACCTCAGCAGGACCCACCTCTCTTTCTTTCTCTCCTCTCGCCTGTTTCTACTGGTGTTTCTTCTGCTCCCAGAACAGCCGCAGCCGCATCTTTCCTTCGAAGGCACCTCTGGGAAAACTTTCCTCCCGTCCTGAACTCCCTTTGTGCCCCCCCAGCCAATACCCGCGTGCCCGGATTCTCCTCTCCAGCGGCGGCTGCTTCCCCCCCGGACGAGCTCCGCGCAATCAGACTCGCAGACGGCTCTGCCTTGCAACCCCTCGCCCGGCTTCCCCTTTCCCGCTCCAGGAGCAGACGAGTCCGCCGCCCCCCCCTCCCCGCCCAGTTAGGCACCTCGCTCTCGGCGGGACTGCACCACAAGGGGCGAGCTGAGCTCATCGCACGGCTCTCTCTCCTCCGTGGCTCCTTTCAAGTCCGTCTCCGGCGGCTGCTGGCATCCTCTGCTGGTTTGGAGGAGTCAGCGGGATCGCAGCCAGGTGCCTGCAGGGTAGGGAAAGAGAGACCAAACAAAAAACTCTGGCTGAATCGAACACCGCCTAATAAGCACAGCTGCCTTTTGGCATTGTGCAGTGACATCCTAAACATATGGAAAGGAAGTAGGAGGCAAGTTGCACCATCTCAGGCTCATTCATTTGTTCATCTTCCAACATTATATAAGCCATTAAATGCCAACAATGCCATTCAGTTCTCTACATAGGGCAAACAGGACAAATCTTCCGCCAGAGGATAAATGGACACAAATCTGACAAGGAATTACAGAACAGAGAAACCTGTGTGAGAACACTTTAATCTTCCAGAGCATTCAATGGGTGACCTCAAAGTAGCTGTTTTACTGCAAAGGAACTTCAAGAACAGAATGGAGAGGGAAATTGCTGAATTACAAATTATTATGAAACTTGGAACAAACACCTCCCCAGGACTGAACAGGGATATTGGTTTTTTATCTCATTACATATGCTAAACCCACTCTCACTGAGTATGGCAATACATCCACGGTATTCCAATGTATGTCTCTTTAATAATAGTGTATCAGAATAATTTTTTGTATTGGCATACTCAAATAAGAGATATTGGCTGTTTATCTCATTACATATACTTAACCCATTTTCATTTTATGTATTCTTTTTTTCTAATCGCAAACTAGAATGATGTTTATAATCTATAGAATGATGTTAAAAATTAAACTAGGTGGACAAAAACTAGAAAATACATGTCCTTTTGTTTTACTTACACTTTTAGCAACAGCAATTAACAGGCAACTTTTATTACTTTTTATTGCTATCCAGATCAAAGGTCTTCCAAGTTATTACACTATTTTGCCATTTGATCCTTTGTATCAGTTTACACTCTTAACCCACCAACTACACATATTTCAGCCCACTGGACCGTACCATCATCTGAAGAAGTATGCATGCATATGAAAGCTGGGAGAAAGCCTTTTTTTGCAGCTCCATTAACTTGCTTCCCCAGCAATAATGCTGGGTCCAGTATAACCCCAAAACTATTAACTGAGTCAGCAAGGATCAGCTGAACTTCATCAACAGTAGGGAGTACAATGGCCTTCAAGATTTCCACTTCCCAACCAGCATGACCTCTGTCTTTTCAAGGTTTAGTTTTGATTTATTCACTCAGCCAATTTGCCACAACAGCCAAGCAGTGATTGAGGACCACTACCACATCACCAGGAGATTTGGATAAGGATATATAGCACAGAGTATCACCTGCATATGGATGACAACCAGTCCCAAATGATTTGTCCCCAGGGCTTTACATAGATATTGAAAACCATGAGTGATACAATTGTACCTTGTAGAATACCTTAACTGAATTCCAATAGCAAACCTTTGAGTCCAGTCTATGAGACCATATATGACCATGTATACCTAAGTTTGAAAGAATATCAAACCCAGTTCCACATCAACAATAAATGAGAAACTGGCAAAGCGAAAGTGTCTCAACATAAGAAAGCTCCAAGTGGGCAGCCATGTTGGTCTGAAGCAGGAGTCAAGTTGCACCTTTAAGGCCAACCAATTTTTATTTAGAACGTAAGCTTTCATATGCTCTTAAGCACACTTCATCAGACAAGGGATCCGGCACAGTGAGCAAAGCCATACATAGCTGAGCAGAGCCATACATAGCTGGTAGGCAGTGGCCCAGAATGCAAAATGGCATGCTCATGCTACTCAGATCAAAGGTTTGCTCAATTTGTTAATTTTACTGTTCTGTCATTGTACCATTTTACATTCTAAACCACTGTCTACCAGATAATTTTACTTCACTGTCATTGGTTCTTAAATCTGTACCATTTTGCATTCTGGGCCACTGCCTACCAGCTATGTATGGCTCTGCTCAGCTATGTATGGCTTTGCTCACTGTGCCGGATCCCTTTTCTGATGACGTGTGTTTAACAGCACACGAAAACTTACGTTCTAAATAAAAATTGGTTGGTCTTAAAGGTGCAACTTGGCTCCTGCTTTGTTCAACATAAGAAGGCAGGATTCCAAAGGTACCTTAAAACACTTGCAAAATTTATTCCAGTATAAGTTTTCCTGAGCAAGTGCTCACCTCTCTAGATGCACAGGAGTGTACATCCATCAGGTAAACAATACACACAACAGAAAATGGGGGAATGTTACAAAGAATGGACAAATCAAAATGTGATTCAATTCAAAGGACTCAGAGGTCTCATTTAAACTATGCTGCAACCTGGGCAAACTGCATGCCCAGAGGCACAGTATTCACAAGACCTACAGAGCTCTGGCATGCAAATTAAGCATGTGTTGCTGCTTTCCACAGGTTGAACAGTTTAAACAAGATCTGATAAGTTCCAAAGCAAAGCTTTTTGCCTTGTCAGTATTATGTAGTAGAATAATATTGCAGAGGATGGATTACATCTTGAATGCAGACAGAATGCTAGTAATGCTAGTTCAACAGGGAGAAGACCTCTGCCACCTCTCTTTGCCTGTTGTGCTTGTTTGCTCTCTGTGGGGAAGCTTTAACATAGCAAGCATTTTAATAATTCATAAATCAGACCCCATAAATCTTAGCTTTTCTTCTTATGGAAGACTATCCAATCCCTTGAAGTGTTCAGACAGATAATCTTCTCTTTGGATATACCAATCTGGCTCCTATATCCCATGCACAGCTTCACCTTCCCATTTCCTGCTCACACAAACATCTCTTCCAACTCCAGTAAGGGCTCCACAGCAGCATTCATTAAACTATTTAGTCCTCAGTTACAAAGTTAGCTTTATTAGTCTGTTGTGGCAAAAGGAGTCTGGCACTATAACAACTAACAGTACCACATACATTAACATTTCCTCATAGGAAAGATTTTCCTGCTGTTTGATAGAGCTACCTAAGGCAATTTCCATTATCCCCCAACAACTCTAAAAAAATTAAAATACAATGACAGAAAATTGCAACAGGTATAATCGTAATACCTGTTCACATATTATATTCACACAATCCCAAATGCAGCAGTGGATGGGATATTATCACACTGAGGAAAAGATTGTGGGTGAGAAACATCTTTAGCATAAAACCAATATCCTAAATAAAAGCTGATCCAAGTTTCTACAGCTGCAACCTTCCACAAAAATAGATATAGCTAACATTGCATAAGATCAGGTTTTAAAACAGCTATCAAAACACTTTGATTTCAATGTACTCTTATTTCAAATAATAGCACAATCCTATTCAGGATGTTTCATCCCACTGATTTCAATTGGTTTAGGCATGCCTGCCTCTGCACACAAGCAGGGCTGTAAAATCGCAATCTGCTTCCCTATTCCTGAATGAATTTTTAAAACAAACAGGAATGACTTTTGAATACAGAACCCCAATGTACATGTTATGCACAAGGCAGTACAAATTCCTACCAGAATATCTGCAAACATTCCTTCACCTTATTGTAAACTTACAAATCTCGGCCCTATCATAAATAAATCCCACCATTTTCTACAATCCGGTATATGTTTATTTATGAAATGCTCCCTTAACAAAAATGAAATCCATTTCCAAGTTAAGGTACCTGAGAGTAAGTTGGGCATGTATTGGATTGTGGCAGTTAAGCCTGACACTAGCAGGTTTTAGGATTGCAGTCTGAAAGGGCTACACTTAGTTTAGTGAATGTGCTCTCAAGAAAATGTCTATTGAGGTTAACACCTGCAGATCTCATTTCTCCTGAGGAAGCTTCCAAGACGAAGGCTTTACAAACATTGTTTAAGTGAGGTGGGTCATACAATAAAACTATGTGGGAACGCTTTTCCAATTTTTCTCTGCAGGGCAGGCCCTAGACCGTCTGGCACCCTATGCAAGGCTAACTTCTGGCACTCTCCCTGCACTGAAAACTTCACCGAGTCATACAGTGGGCACCTAATTCAGTGCCTTCAGAAGGCTGGCACCCTAGCCAATTGCCTAGTGGCAAGGCCGGCCCTTTTTCTCTGTGATGCTATGCCATTGGCAGTGCTACCTTAAACAGAGTTACAGCCTTCCCGGTCAACAGGCTTAGCAGCTAAACTCCAACCCACCTAGCGTTGCCAGGTCCCCCTTGGCTACCGGCAGAACGGGCGGTAGGGCTGCTGGTTAGGAAACTCTTGGCAATTTAAGGATGGAGCCTGGGCAGGAGGAGCGTCACTAGGGTACATGCCATAACGTCCATCCTGAGTCCAAAGCATCCATTTTCTCCAGGGGAACTGATCTCTGTAGTTTGTGTGATTCCCAGGTCCCACCTGGAGGCTGGAATCCCTAATTTCCCCACCATCGGCCTAATAATTATAACAGGCGCATCACGCAGCCTAACGACCCTAAACCACCCCAAACAGATGAAGAACCGAGCGCGCTGACAACAGCGCACACGCGTCCTTCCATCACGGCACCGCCCTATGGGAGAAGGAACTAACGTTGCACGTTGATGCGTCAGCAGATACGTCACGGAGAATCGTCGGGACTAGGACTAATGCGCATGCGTACTCCGTTCGTCGCCGGGCGCGGAGCGTGTTGCAGGCCCTTGTCTTTTCAGCACGTTTGAGCAGGGACTATCTTGAGGAGAGGTGGGATTCGGGTGGTCCGGTGGCGAAGTCGAGGGTCGGTTTAGCAGGATGTCGGGGGCTACGGGAGGCGCGACGGGTTCAGCCCGAAAACGGCTACTGAAGGAGGAGGACATGACCAAGGTGGAGTTCGAGACGAGCGAAGAGGTGGACGTCACCCCCACCTTCGACACTATGGGCCTGCGCGAGGACCTGCTACGGGGCATCTACGCCTACGGTACGGCGCGGTTGTGGGCTGGGTGAGGGAGGGGAGAAGCGCTACATGAGCTGCATGTGGGGAGGTCATGTGGGATTATCTAACCAAGGGTGGGTGGTACGCTGCTTTCTACCTCAGAGTACTTCCTGTGTAGTAGAGTACCTGCTTATTAATCAACAACGGCTTCTGTTTTTAAGTTTTTGATATGTTGCAGTACCTGTAACAAATCTGTATTTGTATTAATATTCCAGGTTTTGAGAAGCCTTCAGCTATCCAGCAAAGAGCAATCAAACAGATCATTAAAGGGAGAGATGTGATTGCACAGTAAGTGAAAATGTGCTTTGAGATAAATTGGAGGGACGTTAAGTAAGCGCACACTGACACCCGGGAAGCAGA
Source organism: Heteronotia binoei (assembly GCF_032191835.1). NCBI lineage: Eukaryota > Metazoa > Chordata > Lepidosauria > Squamata > Gekkonidae > Heteronotia > Heteronotia binoei. The sequence continues at coordinate 225,858,685 of NC_083223.1, read as the reverse complement.
ATGATGTACACTATCCATATGTGATCTTAAGCTTAAATTATTTTTGAACACTGTTTGAAAATGTTAGAGGTCAGTGGTGTACACTTGTCAGTAAATGAAAACAGGATACATTGACAATTTTATTGTCTTTAGAATAAATACCATTACATTATACAGTCTTATTCCTGTCAATATGGGCACATTATACTGCCTTATGTCAAATTACCAGGGTTTTCTGGAAAACTTTGGATTTGGAAAAATGTCTGGAAAATGATTTAGTGCTCTAAATAGATCATGATCTAACTTAGTATATTTATATTGACACATTAGTAATTTTTAAGCATTCTATGTTTTTTCCTAATCAAATATTTCATTTCTACGATATTTTAGAGTATAAAATTAAACATGGTTTCAACATTATGTTCAAATCTTTAGGAGGAAACTATTGGGATATTTTAAAAACTAAACATAATGTAGTCTGTACTTAAGAAAAAAAGTTGTTGACAAACTAATTTTAGCAGACCCAAAAAAAGCTCTGTGCCACATCTCTGCTTATACCAAGTCAAACTGTTGATCTGTCTTGTTTGTAGTTGCCATCTGTGTTTGGTAACACCTGAGACACTAGAGATCAAACCTTTCTGCATGAACTTCTGCCCTGCTTAGATGATATGTATTGTGTGCTCAGCTGTTTATTCAGGTACAGTTCTTAAAATATTGTGTTTTCTTTCTAGATCACAGTCTGGAACAGGCAAAACAGCAACATTTTCCATATCTGTTCTACAGTGTCTGGACATTCAGGTAACTTTTGAATATAAATACCAGATATTTTCTTTATGAACCCTGTTCTTCAGATACTTGATTTCTTTCCAAATATCTGGGGACCAAGCTGTTGTTAATCCTGAACACTTTAGGTTTAGAATCCATATGGAGAGAATGATGAATGGCCTGTTCACTGTACCTTGTTATTTTAATCAGGTTCGTGAAACCCAAGCATTGATTTTGGCACCTACTAGGGAATTGGCAGTACAAATTCAGAAGGTAGGTGTCTAGCTTCCTTTCCTGTTCCAAAAAGTGAAACAGCTGTGTTTATGAAATGATTTGCCATCTTGCCATTTTCTTGATGCTTCTGTATTTCTAGAACTGTTGATGCCTCATTCTACCCGATACCATGCTTGATTTTCTCTCATCAAAGACAAACCTTATGAGGTGTGAAAGAATATAGGATATTTGTTGCAGCACCTAGAAATTTGAACTACAAAGCTCTTCTTTGTAGAAGTGGGGTGGTATAGTACACAGATTCCCTGTGACAAGAGTTTTCATCTTGATTTGCATGAAAGCAGCAGCTCAGTCAAATCAGGCTGTTGTCTAGCTCCCAAGCTACATAATTAAAAGTAAGGCTTTTGTGTCCTAGGGATCCTATAAGGCTATTGCAGATGTGTCATGCATTAATTCCAACAAAGTGGTTTGTGTGTAAGCATATTTAGGGCAGTGCCAGTGGTTTTCTCTGACTTTAACTCTGACAGTTCATTGCCTGCCTATACAACAATCCAGTACATAACTAGTTGTCATTGTGTCAAAGGTATAGAGGCAGCTGTATCAGACGGAGGAGGAAGGATATATTTGCACACAGTGGGGTCTGTCTCTGCTGTCTCACACACCTTCAGACATGTTGAAGGTTGACAGTTCTGTTAAACATCCTGGTATGGTTATATTTTAAGTTGCTCACTTATTCTTGCAGGGGCTTCTTGCTCTTGGTGACTACATGAATGTCCAGTGTCATGCTTGTATTGGGGGAACAAATGTTGGTGAGGACATCCGAAAACTGGATTATGGACAGCATGTAGTTGCTGGCACACCTGGGCGAGTATTTGGTAAGAAGACTGTTATGCAAAATAACCTATTACATATAATTCGTTTTGACAATTAGTTTAGGATTCTGTCTGCTTCATATTTAAGATACATTTTATCCTCAGTTTTGCTGCTAGACAGGGAACTACAGCAACAGTCCTTTTACTTCAGTCATCTCTTCTTTTATTCTGCATTTGTTGGTAGTTTAAAATTACATGTTGGAAGACCATTTCTTTTATGGAGATGAACAACTGATAGTCTAGAAGCCACATAGTTTTCTGTATCTCACATGCCATCCAGCTAAGAAAAGAGCTTAACAATGTCATTGCTTTTGGCCTTTCCAGCACTGGTCTTAGCTTCCCTCCCAGCTAGTCCCCTACCAGCCACCTGTACTTTTCAGTATACTCTGTTATAATAAGATGCCCTAAAAACCTCTCTGTTGTCTCACTCTTTCCTTGGGGTTCTGTTTCTGACCCAGTGAACACTTTTCATTCAGGGAGCTTAGCAGGTCCAAGGTGACTCCTTGTACAGAGGCTTGAAGTGTATAACTTACTGCTTCTTGTCAGATAGACACCCCATACAAAAGAGAGGATGCCTGTGTGGTCTTTGTTAATATCAAGTAGACCTCTTAGGTGTCTAATCATTTTGCTTCAGAGGGAGGGAAATCCATGTGTGTTTTTTAAAAAAAGTTATTCTGAGTACATTCCCAGGAAAAGTGAAGAAAATGTGCAGTTCCTTTCCCTTTTCAGCTATCTTTTTGAAAAATTATATGAATCAATGTTACATATTTGTCTTTTGCAAAAAAATTCTGACATGAAGACTCATCAGTATTTTACCCAGATCTTTATATTTCTGTACTTGTGCCATAAAACAGATGATGTTGAACAAGCCTTTGGAAAATAAATATTAAACAGTCAGACTGCTGTCATTTTTGTGTCTGGGAAACCAGTCAGCATCCCCAGTCTTTCTGGTGTGGTCCCATTTTGAGATGTAACTCTTGTTCTTTTGGACCATCATGGAAATCAAGAAGAGACTTTCAGCCATTCTTTTATGTTTCTGTTTCTTGACAAAACCTAAAAATCTTTCAGATATGATTCGTCGGAGAAGTCTAAGAACTCGTGCTATCAAAATGTTAGTTCTGGATGAAGCTGATGAGATGTTGAATAAAGGTAAATGTTTTTACCCACATACTTTATCATACTATGTTGCCAGTTAAGACTTTATTTATAATGAGGAGCCTCTAAAATACGTTGTTTAGTTGCTGAAGCAGTATATGTCACTTCTGCATTTAAACACCTGTCCAGGGCAAATGGACCATTCCTTTTGCTTCAATAACTTGTCCAATTCTCTGTTCAAGTTATGTTGTGATCTGCAGATAAATGTAGGCATGTTGGTCAGCTTCCCTCATAATTTGGATTTACAGAAATGTGCTTTCCAAAAGTGGACATTGTATGTACATGTGTACATAGACATCTGTACTCCTGCAAAATACCTGGAAACTTCTCCAGAGTGCATCTAGAGTGTTGGATGAGGACTAATTTACACAAAATTGTAAAATAGATTGCATGATGAATGTAGTATGGCAGTCCAAGTGACTTTTTAGTTATGAGGACTGGACAGGGTCGCAAATACATATTCAGTGGGGATGCTGGAAGTGTTTCAAGAAGGTAAGAGTTATCTTCAGCTGTAGTCCCACTCACCCTGTGAAGCTCCATGCTGAAAGTTTTTAATGGAATAAAAACTGCCATCTCTATGAGATATCATGATGTGAGACAACTAGGCTGGGCAATATGTAATGACATGGTAATCTGAGTGCTGTTGAGTTGTCTGTTTATTGAATGATTTTATTGTATTTTATTGTTTTATCATATGTTGTACTCCGCCCTGAGCCCTACAGGGAATGGGCAGAATAGAAATATACTAAAATAAAATAAATAAATTAATAATGGATTTGGGTACATTGGTGAGAAGAGATGATCACAGGTGATAATTGACCCCTTTTAACTTTCTATACTCACATTCTGAAGTGGGAAAGCCTGCAGTTTCTAAAACCAGTATGGTTTTCTGTAAGATGTACTATGCCCAAATGTGTTGCCAGTTATAAGAGCAGACTGGGCAGGCCAGCTGCATCTCCAGATGCCTCAGACTGGCATGAAGCATTGTTAAATTTTCAGTACAAATTGCTTTAAACATGGTTGACACAAATTTGGAACAGTTTTTGTAGTGAGTTCTTTGTATGACATCTTTCTGTGATTTCAAATCAGCAAGATACAAGATTGGTTCTGTTCTGTAGAGGCTCATCCTATGATGCTGTTTCTTTGCTTTGGCTAGGTTTTAAAGAACAGATCTATGATGTGTACAGATACCTTCCTCCAGCAACACAGGTGGTTCTGATCAGTGCCACTCTGCCACATGAGATCTTAGAGATGACCAACAAATTCATGACTGACCCCATCCGCATCCTGGTGAAACGGTTAGTGATTTCTAGAGTTTCAACTTCAGTGGCATCTGTTGTTATGGCTTACCTGAGTTAAAACAAAGCATGTCTGCATTCTTGTCTCATTTACTTTCTTTGACCTACTAATATAGTTTTCTCAGTAATACCATTCTCTCATTGTAAAATAGATTATTATTATCCCCATTTTGCAGATGGGGACAGAGAACACTGGCTTTCCAGAGATAGCTAAATGAGTTCAAGGTGGGATTTTACCCAGCAGTTTCCTGATTCACTGGTCATAGTCTTCTTTCATGTTAGAATTTTCAAATGAAACACTTTGGTTTAAATGGTCAACTGTGTTGGTTTAAATGTTAAATCTGAATAGACAGTTGTGGAGAAAAACCTCTTCAATAATAAATAGCTACAAAAGCACTATTTTACAAATAACAGAAAAGTCTGCTTCAAAATGTGATTTTTGCCCTTCCCTTTTCAGTGATGAGTTGACTCTTGAAGGGATCAAACAGTTTTTTGTGGCTGTGGAAAGAGAGGAATGGAAATTTGATACCTTGTGTGACCTATATGACACCCTCACTATCACACAGGCAGTCATCTTCTGTAACACCAAAAGGAAGGTATGTCAGCAAGTTGCAGTATGTAGTCCTGTAAAGCTGTGAATCATTTCCAGAGCTAAAGAGGGTAGCATTAGATGCCAGGCTCATTAGAAAAAAGCATTAAGTTTTTCTGCATTGCTTTAGTTGCTGTATAAAACTAAGCCTGGCTTCTTTTTGGCTCAGGTTGACTGGCTAACTGAGAAGATGAGAGAAGCTAACTTCACTGTTTCATCAATGCATGGTGACATGCCTCAAAAGGAGAGGGAATCCATTATGAAAGAATTCAGATCAGGGGCTAGGTAAGTCACTGCTTTTTTCCCTCTGATACTGCATTTGTGGTTTGGTCTTCTTGTGAGTCATGACAGAGGAAGTACTGACCAGGGCTTTAGATCCTGTACCTTCCTTCCACTGGCACAGTACCATCTTCTGCTGCGGAAGCAGTCTTTCATTGGAGTGCATTCCTCTGGCAACAGGCACTTTTTATTTATGTGGTCTTCTAGTTTTGTTTGTGTGAAAAATGCCTCACACTAGAGCAGGGGTGGCCAAACTTGCTTAATGCAAGAGCCACACAATAAATGTCAGACAGGAAGGAGGGACAGAAAATAGATTGGGGGGGAGGGAGTAGTGAAAAGAAAGCAACTTTAAATGCCTTCTCCAAGTCAGCCAATGGGGCTGTGGGGGCTTCGAGAGCCACACAATATGTGTGAAAGAGCCATATGTGGCTCCCTGAGCCACAGTTTGGCCATCCCTGCACTAGAGGTACACACTCCTCAGTGGACAGTTGTCTGCATTGGAGCACAGTGCTGCACAAAAGGCAGGTCTCCTGGTCTTGTTCAAAACACACCACCATATTTTTGTTGCATCATGCAGCTTATTCTGGCATTATGTAAGAGGTGAAGAAGAGGCTGGAATGTTTTTGAGATCATATTAAGCCCATAAAAATTTCTCATGGGTAGGCCTGAGGCTGGTAAATCTTGTGCTTTTGAGACAGTCTTTTTTAGGGCATTGTAATCCAGAAGCTGTGTGACCCCCTCATCCTTCAAGTCCATAATTTCATGAAACAAATTGTTGCTGTTTCAGAATCATGTATAGTGTGGGTTGTGCTGTTTAGACTGGAAAGGTTAAGCACCATCACCAAAATGCTCAGTTCACCTGTATTTCAAGCCCTATGCCTGTGATAAACTTATGCAGACAAAAATGTGAAACTATGGTGTCTGTCCTGTTTCTGTGTCATATAAAGGGAAGCCTTGCATAGCCGCACAACTTCTCACTTAACTCCAGGAGATTTCAGTCTTACTGCAATTTAGCACAAGGTTTCATTTTTTTCTTTTTGCAGCCGAGTCCTTATTTCTACAGATGTTTGGGCCAGAGGCTTGGATGTACCTCAGGTGTCCTTAATTATTAACTATGATCTACCCAACAACAGAGAATTGTATATACACAGGTAAGATTAGAAAGTGAGTGGGAAAGGGAAATACTGAAAATATTTTTTCCTGAGATGTATTTTTCACCTGTGATGAAAAGAAAGAAATCCATCCCAAACCTGAACACCTGGTGAGAAATATTTAATAGTGCAAGGGGGGTGAGTGGGTGTTAAGCCATTGTTTAGGTCAGACTTTGAGCACTTAAAATGCAGTGTTTTAGTTTTTAAAAAGTATATAATGTGCCTTATCAATAGCTGGTGCTGCCACTGTTACAGAAGAGAGTGGAAGAATTCAGCTTTGTATGACTGAGTGCCTTCAGTGTTGATTTCTGCTGTGCTCACAGACCCTGTGTTGTTCTTTTGTCTCTCCAGGATTGGTAGATCAGGTCGCTATGGCCGGAAAGGTGTTGCCATCAACTTTGTAAAGAACGACGACATTCGTATTCTGCGAGACATTGAACAGTACTATTCTACCCAGATTGATGAAATGCCCATGAATGGTAAATATGTAATTCTTTGCCTGGTAGTCAAAAGAAGACAGCTGGTAAAATTGATCACTGGGCAGCTATATTTTCTAGATGAGAATGGCAGTTCACAGCCGGTTATAGGATTGCAGGACTGATCGATCTGTTTAGTTACTACACTTTTATCCTACTCTTCCTTCAAGACGCTCACGGTGGTGAATGTTGTTCTGCTGTATAGACTTGTTAACTTGGATATGTCAGCTGGCTGGTGGAATCCTGTTTATGGTAGATGGGTGGGGCTCTTTGAGATGGGACAGAATAATTTGTGAGAGGGTAGAATGAGGCAGAGCTGATTGCACTTTACCCCAGAGCATTGCATTGATCCAGCTCTGGATCTTCTATGTTTGTTTAACATTCAAATCCTGCAGAGATAGAAATGTTTTACTTCTGCTACATGATAGAACACAGAACTATACACAGTGCTTGGAAGTCCTGAAAAGTCCCCATTTAACTTCTGAAATTTCCCCAGTACTTCATATTTCTGCAGCTCTGGGGGTGGGTGTATTTTTAAAATGAAAGTTGACCTTTGTCCCACTGTCTTTATCCTCACAACAATCTTGTGAGCTAGGTTAAGCCAAGAGCACATGACAGGCTTAAGGTGGAGGCATCAAGCTTCATTCTCAGTGATTTGTGCCTAGGCCTCGATGTTCTGTTCTCAAAACTGTATATACTACACCTGTGTGACTTTCCAGCAAATGTGTAAAATGTACACTAATAGTAATTTAGGGTTTTATCCTTTTTATTATTTGCATGAGAGAACAGATTAATTATAAGTCCTGTGAGGAAAAGGGCCCATCTTGTTTTAATGTCTAGTGGAAGATGGACGTTGTAGCCATAACTGCCTTCTGTTTCTCTGTCTAGTTGCTGATCTTATTTGAAGAAACAAGATGGACTGAATGCCAGCAGAAGAGAGAAGGTCCTCCTATTAATGATGTATTAGTCTACAGTGCTGGAGGACTGCTTCTGACTCTGCTTTTCACCAATGCTCATCTTCAGAACTTTATAATCTCAGTTAGATGCACATCTGCTTCTGTGGCAGGGGGAAATACGGGCCTGTACTGCCAAATGTGCAGTCCATCGCTGGAAGGTCCATGTCAATGAAAAAAAATGTTGGAACCAACCAGTATCCTTGGTGGGGGTTTTTTATTTTGATTTTTTTTAGACTGCTGTTTTGGAGTCTGGTAAATGTTGACGCTGATGTTTTGGATAGAACCTGCAAGTAGCATCTTTGTATATAAAATTCTGCTATCTTACCTGCTACTTTTTTCCTGATTAAACAAATGTTTTTGTATACATTTCATATATGACCACTAATTATACACAGGCAATTTTGACAATAAGGGCCTTTTGTACTGTGGTACAGGACTTCTTCCTTAGCACTTAAATTACTTCTCTTCCCCCTCTCAAATTTGCTAACTGAATTTGAATTGATGCTTTTGGATGTGTAATTTTTGAAATCTCTACACATTTTTTGATCCATTATTTGGAAGTGCCTGTAGAACTAACATAGAACCTAAAAAAGGGGAGTTTCTTTAAATTAGCTTTGATCTGGTATAATGAATACACACAATCCTGGACATCTGTACGTGTCTTTATATGGTGCAGTTCATAGTAGCATTGAATGGACCACTATTTATTAGAGCAGGGGTGAACAAGCTGTGGCTCAGGAGCCACATATGGCTCTTTCACACATTGTGTGGCTCTCGAAGCCCCCACCACCCTATTGGCCAGCTTGGAGAAGGCATCTCTCTCTTTAAATCACTTCTTCAAGCCAGCTGGTAGCTTGGGAAATGGATTTAAAGTTGCTTTATTTCCACCTCTCCTTCCTTCCTACCTTGTTTTGCGTGTCTCAGACATTTATTCTATATGGCTTTATGTTAAGCAAGTTTGGCCACCCATGTATTAGAGGATGTCTTGCAGGGGGAATGTGTTAGAGGCAGTAAGGCGCTACACTGATCTGGGGAGTAGAGGAGTGTAGCTTTCATGCAATATCTTTGTCCACTGAAGAACAGAATGCTAGATTCAATGGATTTTATGTCTAATTTAGCAGTGCAGTTGTTGCTTGAGCACTTCATAAGTGAATTGGCTGTAATGATTAATCAAGTAGCGAGAATTTCATCTCACACACCCCCACCCATGAATTTGGTGTTCATTGGAAATACAGATCCATATAAGTAGTAGTTACTATTTGGGTTTGTGCTCATCTTTCCAATCTTTGAGGTTTAAGCACCAGCCTGTGCATAATTTATTTAAAAAGATGGGGGACCCCCTTCAGCCAGGTGGGTGAGATGGCATTGTAGCTGCAACAAGAACAATACACTGGGTGAGACTTTGCTTTCAGGGTGCTGTAATGGGAGAGCCGTGTGGTGCAGAGTGGTAAAGCTGCAGTACTGCAGTCAAACTCTCTGCTCACAACCTGAGTTTGATCCCGGCAGAAGCTGGGTTCAGGTAGCCAGCGCCAGGTCAACTCAGCCTTTCATCCTTCCGAGGTCAGTAAAATGAGTACCCAGCTTGCTGGGGGAAAAGTGTAGAGGACTGGGGAAGGCAATGGCAAACCACCCTGTAAAAAAAAGTCTGCTGTGAAAATGTCGTGAAAGCAGCGTCACCCTAGAGTTGGAAACGACGTGCTTGCACACAGGACTACCTTTACCTTGAATGGGAGATAGCAGATTTCTGGAACTGTTGACTCTATTGCATGAGTGGCCAAACTTGCTTAATATAAGAGCCACACAGAATAAACAGATGTTTGAGAGCCACAAGACATGAACATCAGATGACTGAGACCTGGAAGGAAGGCAAATAGATGGAGGAATAATGGAAAAGAAAACAATTTTAAATGCATTCTCCAAACTGGCCGACAGGAGCTTCGAGAGCCGCACAGTATGTGTGAAAGGGCCATATGTGGCTCCTGAGCCAGTTTGACCAACCCTGCTCTATTGCTATACTAGTAACCTACCCACTACTTGAGGATAAAATCAAAAGCACCTGGAATAAAACAGGAAAATAAAAGTAGGAAACCTTGGGTCATTCCCTACAGGACTGACTAAACTATTCTGCAAGGGTGTCAGAGCTATGTGGCATTGGCTGTACAAGCTTTCATATGTTACAACTTTTTTCCATCTGGCTTTGTGCTTTTCTCTGGGAACAACAGAGTATTTCTTTCCCAAGGCAGAGAATTCTGATGCTGGCTTTTCTCTACCTCTATGGGACAGGAGGTTCCTTAAAAGAACCTAGGAAGCATTGTCTTTGTGTCCGCAGGGAGCACACATTTGGAAGAAGCTGCCTCCTATGCAGACTGCTGGACTTGGAACCTTCCCAAGGTCCTGTGCTTGAGAAGCCCTGGTTATAGCCCACACTGAAGGCATGTATTTTGCCTGCACAGGAACAGTCTAATTTTCAAATTACTTTCACCTATCCTTTTGCCAACATATTCAACTTAGTTAGAGAACTAAAGTTTAAAACAAAATGGTGAGCTTGCTCAGGTACTGATTTATATTTAGTTTTAAAATTGAAATGTATAATCTTTGCTTCTCGGGGTGGGGGAGTCATCCAAGCTGGTAGGTCACACCCCCTCTTGCTCCAGGGATGGCTGTGCAAGTTTTCATACAACTGTCCTGGGGCAGAGTGAGACCACCTTTCTGGTTTTGATAGCCCTGCAGCTCCAAGCAGGATGTGTCAGCCTAGGTTCCACGCCTAAAACAAACAAAAAAACCTCCTGCCATTACACTAGTGGAGATACAACCATGGAAGAAAAAAGAACCTCCAAAAGGACCCCCAATGCAGACTGCGATGAGGGAAAAGCTTCAGCCCTTAGCTCTGGGCATGGAAGAGAAATGGGAAAGAGAGCCAGCGCTAGCAGCCATTACTATGGGCAGGATGTTCCAAATCTTTGGATTGCCCTGTCCTGCCACAGAGCAGACCACAGAAGGACTCCAAATGAACTGTGGCCCATGTGGAACAGGCCATGTCCAATGGAACCCGAAGGCTTCCAGGTTGGCAGGCAGCACGCTCATCCAGGAGGGAGGTCCCCTTAAGAATCAGCCCAGATGTGAGGGGCAATGGTGGGAGCTTCCCCAGGCCTACCTGGGTCCACTGGCAAGCACAAGAAACCTCAACATGGCAGCTGCACCATTTATACCCACATTTTAAAATCTGACCTCAGCAGAGTTGCACATGCAGTCCTGGAGATCGGCCTGGGTGCCCTCCTTACAGCCCACTCTCCCATCATCAGGGCTCCTCAGGAAGCAGCCACCCAGGCCGGGGGATGGCACAGGAACAGGCAGCTGAGAAACATCCATGGAGGTGAGAATGCAGAAGGAGGTCCCCCTCTCCCAGATCCTCTAATGGAGAGCGAGCCCTCCCTCCCATTAGCACAAATACCCTAGAAAGAACAGGCACAACAGTCATCGCAGGTGGAGTGGGGTGGGGTGTTGATGCCTACCACTCATAAAAGGAGGCACCAGCCCAGATGTGAGAGGGAATCGGACTCTGAAATCAAGGAGTGCCACTCTGCAAAAGTATAGTGTCCAGCAGAGAGGGAGGAGAGCGGTTACAAAAGGAATCTGAGATCCAAGATAGTTCATCTAGAACTAGGTTGTTCCAAGCCAAGCATTTTCAGATACTCCTGAAGAAAGTCATATTCACTCTGAATTACCAGATGGACTGCCCAGAAAAACCCAGATCATCTGCATTGGCCAAGCTTGATGGGGGAGGGGGGGAGAGGATTTAAGAGATCAATGAAGAGGACATCTGTCTACCCATTTGTGGAGGGTTTTTTTTGACAAAGACTTAAGGCAGAATGGGCTGCCTCAGATATTGTTCTTTGTTAACAATTCTATGCCATGGTGGAGGCAAACATGGAGGACCTGCAGGTTCCCCTAGTGAATGTTCCATTAGTTGCTCTCCATTTGAGTGCTGTCCTTTCAAATGACAGAGACAATGCCAGGAAAAACTCAGTGGACAGGAAAAATGAGATGTCACTCAAGTACTTGGATGAGGCATCCTCCCTTACAATCGGCATCAGCCGTCTTGTCAAACTCTACCAGAACTATAATTATCTGGGCCAACAAGCTGCTTCAGAATATGGAACCTGATCCACTGACATTTAAGAGATCGCTTCTAAAGATTAAGAAGGCAGCAGAATTCACTGCACTTGCAACCCAAGCAGAGCTCCGCTTCCTATGGGCAAAAAAACACTTAACAGGTCTGAAGGCCCAGCACAGCTTGTAAAATGTGCAAGCAGACTGGCTGAGTAGAGAGGATCTGGACCCAGAAGAAGGGGTGCTAAACCTCAACAGATCTCTGCCCAGTTCAGGACCCCAATAATGGACCTGCTAGCATTGCAGCACAACTGCCAGGTTCCCAGTTCCTATCAAGATTCCTGGATCTACAAGCAGAGGGTGAGGATATAATGCTACATCAGTGGTCAAAAAGCTTACTGTATGCCCCCCAACCCCCATGATCAGCAAGGTTCTAAATGAGTGGGAGTGAAGGTGACCTTCATAAATCTTTTTTGACCAAGGCACCCACAGTCAAGATGTCCATTGGATGCTCTGTGGCACCTCCCAGAGAGGGGAGATCTGTCACAGGGACCTGTCCTACATCCAGACCCAGCTTGGCTGTGGCTAATGGCATGAAGCTTGAGTGGTAGGAACTATTTATTTTTATTTATTTATTTATTACTTACATTTATATCCCGCCCTTTCCGCAAGCGGACTCAGGGCGGCTTACAATATCATAAAAACAATCAATTCCATAAAACATATAAAACCATAATACACTTATCAGTTTAAAACTATTTGCGCTGTCTCAATCCAGTCTGGCGGTATTGGGTTCTGACTATGATCGCCAGCTTCTGTAGGATGTCCGGTGGCAGCCCATTTTCAATCAACCAGAAAAGCCTGTCTAAACAGTTCGGTCTTACAGGCCCTGCGGAACGCCGACAAATCCCGCAGGCCTTTATAGCTTCTGGGAGGGTGTTCCAAAGTTCTGGTGCTGCCACTGAAAAAGCCCTAGATCTTGTTGCGCATAGCCTGGCTTCTTTTGGGCCAGGGGCAGACAGCAGATTTTTTGTCCCTGGTCGCAGTGCTCTCTGGGGGATATATGGGGAAAGGCGGTCCCGTAGATAGGCAGGTCCCTGACCATAAAGGGCTTTAAAGGTTAGTACCAACACCTTGAAGCGAACTCGGAACACAACAGGCAACCAGTGCAGCTCTCTCAGCACTGGCTGAATGTGCTCCCGTCGTGGTAGCCCCATTAACAGCCGTGCCGCAGCGTTCTGCACTAGTTGTAGTCTCCGGGTTAGCATCAGGGGTAGCCCCATGTAGAGAGCATTACAGTGATCTATTCTTGAGGTGACCGTAGCATGGATTACCGTCGCTAGGTCGCTGCGCTCCAGGTAAGGGGCCAGCTGCCGTGCTTGCTGAAGATGGAAAAAGGCAGATCTAACAGTGGCTGCCACCTGAGCCTCCATTGTAAGGGAGGACTCAAGGAGCACGCCTAAGCTCTTGACCTTGGGGACCGGTATCAGTGGCACCCCGTCAAGGGCCGGCAGAAAGGGTTCCCAATGGAGGTGGTGGATGTCATGGTCCAGGCAAGGAGGCCAGCAATGAGACGGATTTATATACTTGGCCCTCATTCAATAAGTGGAAAGGAAAAGGAAAGGTCCCCTGTGCAAGCACCAGTCGTTTCTGACTCTGGGGTGACGTTGTTTCACAATGTTTTCATGGCAGACTTTTTACGGGGTGGTTTGCCATTGCCTTCTCCAGTCTTTTACACTCCCCCCCCCCAAAAAAAGCTGGGTACTCATTTTACCGACCTCGGAAGGATGGAAGACTGAGTTAACCTTGGGCCGGCTACCTGAATCCAGCTTCTGCCAGAATCGAACTCAGGTCATGAGCAGAGAGTTCAGACCACAGTACTGCAGTACTGCTGCTTTACCACTCTGCGCCACGGGGCTGCTATTCAATAAGTGAGCCAGTGACAAAACAAAGATCCTTTAAAGTTGTTTTACAAGAATGTTCTCTTCTTGCAGCAGGGTTGGAAGCAAGAACTAAGACTGATTATGCTAAAGAGACAGGTAGCTGCTTTGACAAGCTGTGTTCCCTCTAAGCTGAATTAGCGTGAGCTAGCTCACAGAGTTTTAGCCTCTAGCTCACACATCTTTGTCTTAGCTCAGGAAGGATGACCCCAGAGCACATTAATTTATGCAGTAGCTCACAACTTTAAGGCCAGTAGCTCACAAAGTAGAATTTTTGCTCACAGGACTCTGCAACTTAGAGGGAACATTGCTGGCAAGTTATCAACCAACAGTAAGTACATTAGGGGATTCCATAAGGCAACAGTCAAGTTAGCATCCCCAGTGAGACATACATTCCCTACCTTGAGTCTAACAAAAGTCCCAACAAAATGCCTTTCAAGCTACTAAAATCCATGGAATTAAAGATTTTGTCAAGGAAGATTACATTTCGAGTGGCAGTGACTTCTCTAGAATATCGGAGGGTGTTATCAGTTAGAAGGGAACTGTGTGTGTTCCACAAGCATTCTGTGGTGCTCAAAACAGACCCATCCATGGCTCCAAAAGAGAACTCAGCCCGATTGAGACTTACAGTTTATTTGTATCATACAGCACAACCAACCTGGGAAAGTTTCAAAAGCCACCATTGCTCTTTGGGTAAAACTCTGTAACCCAAAAGTCTATGAGATCATGGGCTGACAAACACTACAGGATGTTATCTCCCATTCCATCAGGGTGGCAGTCACTTCAGCAGCTTTCTCCACCAGAGCATCCTAAGATGAGATCTGTAGGGCAGTCACCTGGTCATCATAAGAACATAAGAGAAGCCATGTTGGATCGGGCCAATGGCCTATCCAGTCCAACACTCTGTCACACAGTGGCCAAAATATATATACATGTATACACACATACATACTGTGGCTAATAGTCACTAATGGACCTCTGCTCCATATTTTTATCCAATCCCCTCTTGAAGCTGGCTATGCTTGTAGCTGCCACCACCTCCTGTGGCAGTGAATTCCACATGTTAATCACCCTTTGAGTGAAGAAGTACTTTTATCCGTTTTAACCTGACTGCTCAGCAATTTCATTGAAAGCCCACGAGTTCTTGTATTGTGAGAAAGGGAGAAAAGTACTCCTTTCTCTACCTTCTCCATCCCATGCATAATCTTATAAACCCCTATCATGTCACCCAGCAGCCTGGTTCCATCTGGGGACAAGTGGAGACAGTCTCTTTTGTACAGCTCCCGCTTGTTCCAGAAAGTATCCCAGTGCATAACAAACTTAAACCCTTCCTCCCTAACACCATCATCTCATTCACACTTCTAATTTATGCCTGTCTCTCCAGCCCTGCACGTGGAACAAGTAGCACTTCTGAGAAGGCTATTTTGGAGGTCCTGCCTTAAGTCTCCTGTCTAGCAGCCTAAATTTTTCCTCCAGGATCTCACGACTGTGTTTCCCCACATTGTGGGTGCCAACATGCACCACAACCACTGGCTCCTCCCCAGCACTGTCTATCAGCCTATCTACAACATGCGTAACGTCCACTACCTTCGCACCAGGCAAACAAGTCACCATACAGTCAGTATGCGGTTTTGCCACCCACCTGTCTACTTGCTTAAGGATCGAATCACCAACTACCAAGACCCCCTCTCTCCAACTGCCCAGGGATGGTTCCTTGGTGCGAAAGGATACCCGCTCACCAGCTGAAGAAGAGGTCCCTTCTGATGGCGCATTCCCCTTATCCTCAGCACGGTGCCCTGTTCCCTCTCGACCCTCATGCTCCCTGGCAGCAACATCCTTTTCTAACTTTGTCAAGCATTATAGGATTGACCAACAGGACTTTATTGGGGTGGCCTTTGGGAGAAGAGTGTTACAGCAAGTACTAGGATGATACAGGAGCAAAGTATGCTGCAGCAAATACATTCTACCCTGTCGGCTAGCTTTGGCATTTAACCAGCTTGGATGACATCCCCTACTGAAGGAGAACAAAACATTGGACTTACCTAGTTTCTTCTCTCCAGTGCGGCAAAGTTATCCACTCCCCCCTCCCCCAAAGGCAAAGTAGACTATGGCCGTTAATAAAGGACTAAAAGCACACAAGGAGCTAGGTTATGGGATGACTGGAGAGGTGGTCTCACTCTGCCCCAGGACAGCTGTATGAAAATTCACATAGCCCTGCCTGGAGTAAGAGGAGTGAACTGACCAGCTTGAATGACTTTGCCCCAATGAAGAGAAGAAACTTTCAGGTGAGTCCAATGTTTTGTTTCCCTAAGTACAAGACAGTTAACATGCACTTTAAAATAGTTTGCACTTTAAAGCAGTAGTCATGTAGACTGCCTTCACTTCTTAAATTAATATCAGTTGCTGTACCACTTTTAAAGTAATTTGTTCAGACTCAGTATTTAACAGTCCAGTAAATCTGAATTACATCAGCTTTTCTTCCTACACTCTCTAGAACCAAGGACCAATGAATCCCACTCCTGTGAAACCCTCCAAAGAGCAAGCAAGCAGTTTTATTGATACATACCCACTTTGCTCCTCAATAGGGACCCACAGTGATATAACAACCATCTTGCCTTCTCACACATTGTAGGGACTGTGTGTGCTATGTGTCTTCAACGCTCTTTCCAGGACCCTGTGAATTAATGACCTTCAAAACATCCTATTATTAACAGCCTGATTTTACAAACTGAAGACCATAGCTACTGTTGCGTCTTCCTCGTTTCCTAGCATTAGTCATTTCCAGGGAGTCTTGTCTTCTGATGTGAGCAAATGGAATTAACTCTATAATTGAAATCCCTTTACTTGTAGAGAACATGTAGTGAGAAAAAAAAACCCTAGAAAAATGTTTCTGTAGTCCTTAATAGTTAGGATTCTAACTGACAATAATAAATATGGAGTCAGAACACAATATCAGATTCTGGGTTGGGATGTGTTGTTTCCATGTCCACAGCTTTCAGGGGATGAATGTTACTCTTGCCCTTTTCAAGTGGCATAGCCACATAGCTTGCACACAAAATGTGAATATATATCAGTAAAAGCCAGCTCTTTGGGAAAGCTGGAAAACAGTAAAAAAATGCTGAATCTTTTGCAGACTTAAGACTATTTACCAGGTGGCTCTCACATTTTGTTGCTGGATGCTCCCAATCTTAAGTCTGCAAGCATTTTTAAAAAGTAGTAGCAGGTGCACCTATAAAATAGCAACTATACTATACAGAGGTAAAGCTAATCACAAAACACAGTGGTTTCGGGCCGAACATCTTCCAGAGGCAAGTGCTGCTACCTTGGTTATCCTTGTAAATATAGGTATTTCCTGAAATCTTCTCAAGTATCTCTTTTAGTGAATCAACTTAAGGCTGCTTTCTGTTACACAAAGATGTTTACAGGTCAAATTAGAAGCCACCTCAATACCAACAAGTATGCCTTTCATTTGGCAGTTTGTTACATGGTATGCCAGGACCACGTATGAGCCCCTCAACTTCAATTCCTTCCTCAGAAACGTAACTCTGTGAATCTTAATTTCCAAACTGTCAAGCAATTAGTGTTTATACTTTCATATGCTGCCCTGTTCTCCTTCAGCATGATCCAGAAATCTTCCCACATGAATATAGATCAGCTACCTCAAATAAAGTTATTTTTCCCATTTTTTTTTTTGCATTTAATGTCATGGCATTTCCTTGGACATTGTAGAGTACATTAAATTTAGCTTGTTATTACATGAGTCAGTTTGGTGTAGTGGTTAAGTGCGCAGCTTCTTATCTGGGAGAACTGGGTTTGATTCCCCATTCCTCCACTTGCAGCTGCTGGAATGGCCTTGAGTCAGCCATAGCTCTTGCAGAGGTTGTTCTTGAAAGGGCAGCTACCGTGAGAGCTCTCTCTGTCCCACCCATCTCACAGGGTATCTGTTGTGGGGGAAGGAGATAAAGGAGACTGTAAGCCACTCAGACTGATTTAGAGAGAAGGGTGGGGTATAAATCTGCAGTCGTCTTCTCTAATTGCTGGAATTCTCATTGTTCACAGATCCTAAGAAATACCAAAAATAATCTGGCTGCCAGACAAAGTTCCTATTACAGTCCGGTAACTAAACCTACAGGGCAAAAATGACATTAAATACAATACAGAATCTATTCAGTCATTTTTCCTTGGTGCCGGACTTATGGCTTTTTCAACCCTTCACTCACACTGGCAACCTTAGGTTGAGTCCACTGCCATAAAAGTTATGCTTGACTTCCAGAAAGCTTTTGATAAAGTTCCTCATCAAAGGCTCCTTAGTAAGCTCGAGAGTCATGGAATAAAAGGACAGGTCCTCTTGTGGATCAAAAACTGAATGATTACTAGAATGATTACAGGCTTGGAACACTTTCCCTATGAAGAAAGGTTAAAACGCTTGGGGCTCTTTAGCTTGGAGAAACGTCAACTACGGGGTGACATGATAGAGGTTTACAAGATTATGCATGGGATGGAGAAGGTAGAGAAAGAAGTACTTTTCTCCCTTTCTCACAATACAAGAACTCGTGGGCATTCAATGAAATTGCTGAGCAGTCGGGTTAGAACGGATAAAAGGAGGTACTTCTTCACCCAAAGGGTGATTAACATGTGGAATTCACTGCCACAGGAGATGGCGGCGGCTACAGGCACAGCCAGCTTCAAGAGGGTTTTAGATAAAAATATGGAGCAGAGGTCCATCAGTGGCTATTAGCCACAGTGTGTGTATATATGTATATTTATATATATAAATGATTGGCCACTGTGTGATACAGAGTGTTGGACTGGATGGGTCGTTGGCCTGATCCAACATGACTTCTCTTTTCAATTTCCTCTTCTTGATAGCTGGGCTACCCAGAATGCACACATCTCAAAAAGCCCACATGGATTCTGGCAGATGAACCATCCTTTGCAATAACTTGGCCTGAATTGACTGATCTCTAGAGTAGTTGTTCAGTGTTGGAATTCTGAAGTGGAAACGTTTCATTTCTACCACTCATAGTTTGATCATGCAGCACATTCCTTTCTCCCCTTTCCCCAAATAACATTTTCAAGAAAGTTATTCATAACATACAAAATTAACAAGTAGTACTAGGTCATACTATCTGAAAACCTTTAACATTAATACCATATGCAATGTGCTAACTTGAATTCATGTGAAATACCACTCCTAGCACTACCACCTTCAGTCCTTATACTATTGGAGACTTAAGCAGTGGAGTACAACACAAGTGGGGGGAAGCTTATCCTTAGTCCCTTACCTCCAAGCCTTCCATTTGTAACAGCTTCCCCATACAAAAACTCCATCATTGCTGGAATCATCCAAGCCAGTGCTTTCTCCATGGCAGCTGAATAAGGCAGGCTAACTGTTGAAACTTACAACTTCTAGACCCCTGTTACAACTAAGTGGCTCCATAAATCTCCCATTTAAAGCAGGGTAGACTAGACAGGAAAAAGAATTATTCAAGTATAAAATTCATAAATTTCAAATTGCATATTTAGTTCCACTTTGGCCGTTTGGTTCAAGGGAGAAGATTTTTAAAGGAAGTTTAAAACTTATTTTACTGTTTCTTGGAAAGTTTAAGAGCAATATACTGATGGTTCTTGAGAAGAACTTATTGTGAAATCTACCTCAACAATTTTATTTCTAATCTTCTGTATCTTTTTCTGTGGTAATCCTTCCAAAAGCTGTCTAGAAAACCTTAAACAGAGGTAAAACTGCTTTACCTGCCTTGGGAAAGCGGTTTAAATGTTACTTGGATCCCAGCATCCCATATCTGCCTTTATTTCCAGCCCCTTAGTTTCAAAAAGTGTCAGACAGTCTATGGAAAACAGTACATTTTTGGAAGAGGACCACAAATATAGGCCCTTGCTGTTCTCAGAGGTAACTAAACAAATGCTTTTGACTCTGATCACATTTAACTTCATTAGACTTGAAGTTTTTAGGCCATAGGTAAGTACAGCAAATATATCACACAATGCACTCTTTTGTAAAATTCTGCAATAGCCTTATTCTTAAATGCAAAGAACAAGTATATAAGTGAATGATAGGCTGTTTTGCTATACCTTAAGCCTCAAGCCATCAGTTTAATGCAGTGAATTAGAACCAACATTTCTAAAGAACAACCTTAAGTTTAATTTCATATATACACAATTTTAATCATGTACTGGAAAATAAATTACAGGAAATAACTTTAAAATGCAACCAAAGACAAAAGTTTCACAACAAACATTCCCACTGATTTCCCATGGGGTGAGATTGCAGTGCTCAAGGCAGGTAAATATCACAAATATATCAAAAAACTCCGAATTGTTCTGATGCATTCACACATTTACATGAGCCACAAACATTCCTTTACAGGGACCGTACTTAGCCTATCACAGAACCAGGTTTTGCCATAAACTACAAAACTTTGATACAAAAAATTTATTTATATATTTATATTTTATACATGCCCTGTGTTTCTTAAAAAATAACTAGACACACTGTACAGACAATCCTAACTCATTGCTTTGTAGCTGTAGGCAACGGTCTTTGTTTTTGGATGGTCTTCTCCCCCCAGAATATTAATGGCATATTGTATATACATGAAGGCTAAGACTGAAGAAAAAGACAGCTTTGTTTGATACGCATTTCCTGTAGGACAAGGTCTCCAAATTTAAAAGGCAAGACAAATGTACACTTGAGAATAGCTTCCTTGGTTATAATTATTACCTCTAAAATGTAATTTGTGGAGAATGATTCACATGCATTTAGGTAATACTGGTAGAAAAGGCAGTAAAGCAAGGAATAGCTAAATATAGTGGCTCAAACATGATTTCACAGCTGACAGTTTCAGCTGGATCCATGTTAAACTGCTTCCAAGTGTTCACAAGTTAAAATGTTCAATGGGACATTGTGGCTACGTTACATTCTGGTAAAAGATTTTCTTGTATAAGTTTGATAATTACTTCCCTGAAATACCCTTTACAGTGGATATGTTTCCATAAGACAAGAGGCTACACCACCTCCCCTGGGCACACAGTACTCTAGTATCTGTTAAAATTCCCCTTTCCCATCTCCATGGCCCTAGATTACATCTTAGAAACTAAACCAAGGAGGAAGTCTTAAAGGCCAATGCACACTTCTCCCACATCACCTCCCACAAGGCGACAGCAGCAAGTTGGGAAGCCAGTCAGACTAAACTACTTCTTTCCAGTAGAATGTAAACTTTGGTTTATTGAGTTCTCATTGTACAGCAAGCAAGTCTAAGATGGGCAGGCAGATGAGATGAAGATGCTGTCAATCTGTCTTTAGCCTGGCATGCTGAGACACCTGTTCAGTCAGGCCTGCTTTGAGAGAGTTTGTAACCGATTGTCTCATGGTATCCTCAATAAAATTATCCCCGAGAGGTTTTATCACCTGCAGTATGAGAAATGCAAAAAAGAAAGAAAAAATAAAGTAACCCCCCAAATCAAATCTTTTGAAACAGTAAAATAAAATGAGGTAAATAAACAAACGATTTAAATACTATAATATGAAATGCACTCAAATGTATAACATAACAAAATAAAGTAATGGCCTTTGACTGCTACCTGCATAAAGTTAATAATCTGAGTATTAAAGTGGTTCACTCCTATGCAGTAATTGCCTGAATTCAAATCACTTTATAACTCTAAGAATCAGGTGTGATTTCATACCCTATAATGCAGCATCAACCTGGCATGTTTATAGCATTTATGCAAACTGGCCCAGATGGTCCTGCTTACTGTCCTATATGAGTGAAGTGTTCACACTTCCAATACAGAAAGAAAAAGTAAAGATACTGGCTAATTTTTCTTCTTGTTATTGTTGGAGGAGAGTCGTTGCCGCTGCACTGAGGTAAGAGCATGGCGAGCCATACGACGTCTAACAACTTCAACGAATTTGGAACACACCTAAAACATGAAGCAAGTTGTTAGAAAGAGACTAAAAGCTGGCAAGAGAGCAGAAAATAAAGGAGTTAGGAAAGCCAAGACCTTCTCCACTGATATTCTCACCTTCTTGGGATTCCTCTGAAGCAAGGAAGGGGGAAGGGGAAAAAGACAGGCAGCCAGATTTAGAGCAGGTTAGTAGCTAAGCAAGAATATGATTACAGAGAAGCAGTTATTTGCTTTCAAGACTAAAACTGGTAATTTTACAACTTTACAAGGCAACTTGCTGAGAAGCTTCATCTGATTTTTAAACAGCAAACAGATAGGCAGTCAAAGACAGAAGGCTTAGCCACAGGGAAACTGTTCTGTTCTTCAGGTAGCAAACTAGCTAGCAACTATCCCTTGCATTTGCCACTCTTCAAGTTTGGACATCTTGGAGAACTAGTGTAGACCCTTACCTCGTTCTTGCTCATTCAGAATTCAGTTTAGACTGGGTCTAGGAACTAGTCAATTAAACAGCTGTTACCTTTGAAAATTAAGCATTGGGTAGTATCTTGAGTTAAGGGCATGCAAAGAGTCAACTCAATTCTGTCTGGTTGAAAAACCTCCAAAGGACTGTTCCTGCAAGTTCACTAATAAAAATCAGCTGTTACTTTAGGGATTATTTAACAATACAGAACCTTTTGTCAGAAAGCAAGCAGACAGAAACATTTGTACCTATGATACTGCCTCAGGATTCAGACATGCTGGAGAAAAGTTTCTGATTATGTTCAGCAGATCAAGTCCTCTAACTTAAAAGAATACTCTGCTACATATGTGGAGCAGCTGTGAGTATTCCTGGCAGCCAAATTCCAGATTGCCAGTAGGTGGTGGCAAAACATTTTTTTAAGCTGCACAGGACTTAAACATAATAGAAGACTTGACCCACCAGAGAGGAATGCAGAAGTCTAAAGCCTTAGAGCCAATGATTCCGCTTTATGATGTGCAAATATGCACTGAAGACAAGTTCCCCAGCCAAAAAAAAATTTCATATATATTGAAGGGGAAGCAAACAGAATGTGTGCCTGGAACCCTAAGCATCCTCCATCCCTAGCTCAGATGAACATTTCCACTGGTTATACTTGCACATAATCTTAGTAATGAGCAAAATCAGTATCTTGAAGACACATCATTGATGTAGCAGAGCTTGAATGAACTAAGTTTCTAATTAGGACAGCAAGCATTAGTCAACCAAGACCTACAATGTAAAGCTGGCATATAACCAAAAAGCTAGGACACACATTGTAGAAAGGCATGAATTGATGATGAATTACTTATTGACTATGTTACCCACCAACACACATATAGTATATTCATTCAGTTCCCACTTAGGTACTTACCAAATTGACAGTTTTGTAGATTAATTCTTAAAACAAGTATTTTTCATATTTACAAGATCTATAAGCCTGCTTCGGTAGGGAGGGCAGGATATAAATCAAATAAACCAAACTAAAATCTCACTTGCACCAAGGTTGGTCTTCTCACATGTAGTCATCTTAAGACTCCTCCCTTGAATTTTTCATTCAACATTATGGCTGATAGAGGCATGATGGGTCAAGAGACACAGCTCTGAAGACACACCCTTTTTTGACAATGCATACTTACCTTTAACATATTAAACCTCTACTACTTTCCGCTGGTAACTTGACTTACTTGAAATCCTCTGTTTTCCACAGTTTTTCCAAAGTGCTTGTATGGATTAGCCACTGAGATACTGGAAGATACCTTGGAGAGATTTGCAAGGCTATATTCTCTCACTTCCTTTCTACTGCCACTTGCAATTGTACTACACTTCTGTAGAATGGGCAGCTAGACCTTTTTTATTTTGCCCAACAGCAATTAACTTGATCAGCTGGCAGGTTCCTTTTAAAAAGTAAACTGAGTCATACCAACCTGTTCCCATAATACTTCAGCAAGTTGATCAATAAGAGTTCCAACTTCTCTGAATTCCCCAGAGTATTTAACATATGCCCAAGTACAAAGGGATGCAAGAGCTAATCCCGTCACAATATTACACAGGGTAGCTATGGAGACCATGCCAAGGAAGCCAGTCAGTCCTGAGATTATGTACATGGCAAACATGACAGCAAAGAGTGTGGCAGGGGTGCGAGCAGCATAGAAGATGTTTTTGCCATCGTTGTGCTTCACAAAGTTTGCATAGATGTCATCAAGTTCTTCCTCAAGCTGGTCCTGGTAACGGCGACAGAACTCCTCACCTCCCATCTTTTTTACAGAACGGAATTGTTTTATAGCAACCTGTTTAAATTCTTGGTGCTTTCGTTCAAGGTCCGCAGGAGCAATGTAAGGTTTATCTCCACCACAAACCTTTAGAATGAACAGAATTAACCTATAAGTTTACATAAGCTAAACAGTCACATTTCTATATGTTTTTCTACCTTTGCATGCAGACATAATGGAAATGGCACTGCAGACCTGGCATTTACAACTTTAATGTTGTAGAAGTCCCTGATGATAAGGTGCTATTATAAAGTGAGAGCTGATCCCTCAGGTGAATCTTGCACATTTAGTTAAAAGCCCATGTCCATTCCCCCACATAAGATACAGCTTTTATTGTATTGTACTCTATACAGCTTGTTCCTGCTGTCTTCACAAGGAAATTTACTGCATAATCAATATTGTTTTGTTTATGGGTCTGAACCAAAATATTTCCTAGTACATGTCTGTTTTTGCAAATAATTTTGAATAAGGCCAGAAACATAGACGCAGCAACCAATTCACATCCCCAAATGGTATCAAATGTCATACCTGTTCCATTCCTTTGTTGTAAGTATCTTTTGCTCCAGCTACTGCAGCAAGGTTGTTGGCTTCTGCTGTTGCCTTAAAAACCAAACACAGTATACAACTTTCAAAAGCTCAAATGTGTCTGTTGACGTTCAAACAATTTTTATACTTCTAAAATCTTGCATCATTTAACTGAAGAATCCTGCCATGTAGTATCAGGTTTCCAGGATATCCTTTGTGAACTTAAAATAGACTTTTAGGCTACAGTGCTCCAGAACAGTACTAGCATCAAAACAAATTATTTGGCGGAGGGGGAAGGGGGGGAGCCATTTCCCAGTATTTGGGAACTATTTGAAGAATTCTGTCTACTTTCTAGATTTGCTCAGATACATACTTGGTA
Organism: Heteronotia binoei; assembly: GCF_032191835.1. Classification (NCBI taxonomy): domain Eukaryota; kingdom Metazoa; phylum Chordata; class Lepidosauria; order Squamata; family Gekkonidae; genus Heteronotia; species Heteronotia binoei. The sequence continues at coordinate 225,833,786 of NC_083223.1, read as the reverse complement.
AAAATTATGTATATAATGTCTGACTATAAAAGCTTCACAGCTAATACACAAGAATAAAATAAAAACCCACAAGCTAGTACCACCACAAGCAGCAGCAGTAGATTTTAATACAACTAACAGATTTTTTAGCAGCATCAATACAAGAACATAAAGGAGCACTAGCCACACACACAGAACCACTAAAAGCTGAGGACATTAAAAATACTTGTACTTGGCATTTGAAAATTTAAAGAAGCATCAAGGATCCAGTAGCAAGGAAAGTATTCCATGCATGGAGTGCCAAAACTCACTGCCCCTTATGACCACCTACCTCAGTATACTAGGAAACAATATGCAGGGCCGATGACATCATCTTAAATTTCTGTATAACAGATATTGATCCTAGTCTGTACAGGGTTTTAATGCACAAGTACCAGCTTGGAAATGAATTCAAATAGTGCAACCCCCTTCAAGGCTAGCAAGATGTATCTCTGCATAAGAATGAATCTGTAGCCTTCCTGCTGAATTCTGCACTAGCTGAGATTTTCAATGGACTTCAAAGACAACCATAGTTAACACACTACAGTAATCAAATCTCAAGTTTCAGTGTCTAGCATCGCTTTTAATAGCTAAAGCAGCTTACAAGTTAAAATAAAGGTTTTCATCTTCAACAGAGAACTGGAAATTGGTTAGAGGGACCATCACTCTGAATGGTAGGGGCTGTGGCTCAATGGAAGAGCATCTGCTTGGCATGCAGAAGGTCCCAAGTTCAGTCCACAACATCACTAGTTAAAGACCAGGCAGTAGGTGATGGGAAAGATCTCTGCCTAAGACTCTGAAGAGCTGCTACCAATCTGAATAGACAACACTGACTCTAATTCAGTATAAGGCAAATGCATGTTATTTTGTCAAGTACATAAGAAGGGATGAACCCTTAGACTCAAGCAGACCCTCAAGGGACACTGGTGGTGGTGAAAAGTGCCATCAAGTTACAACTGACTTATGGCAACCCTCCAGGCAAGACATGTCTCAGTTCAAGAGATATTCAGACGTGGTTTCCCATTCTCTGCTTCCGTGCCACGACCATGGTATTCCTTGGCGGTCTCTCATCCCTTTGCTAGCAGGTTTGACCCTGCTTAGCTTCCGAGATCCAATGTGTCTGGGCTCACCCAGATCAGAAAGAGATATTTGATACTGGCAAAGCAGACTGCCACAGAAATGTGTATAGAATTGACTACTGCTGCTTCAAAAACAGAAAGAGCACATTAAAATGTATGTACAAGAAGGTGAAGGTCACACCAGTTCTTTCCAACACTAAAGTTTTACAACTAAAGGTGTTATTCAAGCCTTCTCTGAATGGAGCAAGATCACAGAAAGGATTCTGCCTGCCTTCCCCTTCCTTTATAGCACCTCCTCAAAGCTCTTGCCTTCTGGAATAGCAGGCAATGTGGTCAGGCAGCTGCAGTAAGAATGAAGAAAAGTGACAGAAACCATCCCTCTCCTTGGAGCCATGCAAGGGGGCTGGGGTGTTTTGCCAATTCCCCATTCTTGCCGCAGTCCTCTATGCCAGCAGTTCCCATTTGCAGGGTCACGACTAGGGGTGTGCATTTGGTTCAGCCGAACTGAATCAGCCGCCAAATCACCACTGATTTGGCTGCATATGGAATCGCCTGCAGCCGATTCCAATTGGGGCCCATTATGCGGGAGCAGAGTACGGCTCCCCATATACTTCCATATATATATTCGGAAGTATACAGAATTCAATGCAAAAGGTGGGAAAGGGACTTCTGCAGCCTCAGGGGAGCTGCTTGCCTCCTTTCCTGCCTTTGGTAGCCTTTTCCCACCTCTCCCATAGCCTCCCTGGGATCAGAGAGGGGGGAGGGGGAAGAGGAGCCCCAGCAGCCAATCCAAAGTATGCATTTGCAAAATGCATTGCAAATGCATGCTTTGAAGGGCTTTTGTGTAGCTGATCTTCCAGCCATCAGCAACAATGTTGTTCTTTTGTCTGGCCAATCACAGAGCAGTGCTGCTGTGTTGATGTGTGTGTTGGTGTGAGAGATTGTGCTCTGCTGCTGGCTGGCCTTGGCCTCAGCTGCTGCTGCTCTCTCAGCCTTACCAGACTTCCCTGGAGTAGAGAAGACAAGGTAAGACAGTCTTGGGGTTCTTGTTTTTATTTTAGTTGGTAAAAGGACTTTTTAAGACGCAGAGTCCCTTTACTTATCCAGATTTGGGTGGTGGTGGTGGGTAGCTTATTTGGGGTTTCTGCTTGGGGAGGGGGCCTGGGGTGAGGGGGTGGGGTTTGCCAATTTGCCCATATCTTACTTTGGTGAGAGGACTTTTAAAAGTGCAGTGTCCTTTTACTTTTACTTATTTGGGTGGCTTGGATTTCTTGGGATTAGGGTGAAGGTTTTTTTTGGGGGGGAGAGGTTGGTAAAGTTCCTGTATTGTTAAAAGCTAAGTTTTTTACTGTTTTAAAAAGATTCTGTGTTTGATTTGTTGCTGCTGTGTTCTGATGCTGTTGCTCCTTTTCTCTTCTGGTTCTTGGGGGGGGGGGTGCTGTTTGGCCTAATTTTCAATGTTTAAAAGGCCACTTTTTTAACAGCTGAGTTTCTTGGCCTTCTCCTGTTGTCCCTTTTCCTGGTTCTGTTTTTTTTTGGGGGGGGGAAGCTGGCACCTGGGTGAGAGACCCAGAACCAGCAGGCTTGTTGTGCCAGCTCTCCCCATGTTGTTTGGGGCAGGGCTGGAGAGCTGGCATCTGTAGATTGTGTGTTCTGTGGCAGGGAAGCTGGCACCTGGGTGAGAGACCCAGAACCAGCAGGCTTGTTGTGCTTCGCCAGCTCTCCCCATGTTGTTTGGGGCAGGGCTGGAAAGCTGGCATCTGGGTTTGCTGCAGCCAGGTCTGCAGAGCAGACCTTGAGCAGATTGTGTTTTGTGTGGCAGTGACGTTGGCAACTGGGTTTATATTGGTTCCAGGCCTGCAGGGTTCATAGAGTAGATAGATGTAGTGCATTTGGGTCCTATAGAGATTACCTGGTGTGAAGTTAGGTTTGGCTTTGGTGCCCCAGGAATTGGACCCCCTGGTCCAATTTTTTTTGGCCTTGTGGGTTTTGTGTGGGACGGTGCCCTGAAGCTGCACAGCAGTTTGGGGAGCTCTCCTCAAAACCTCCTGCTCCCCAGAGCCACTTTTCCCACGACAATTACCGTGAGGAAGTGGCTCTAATTGGTTTTTTCTCACCATTGGGAGCAGTGTTCCTTTTGGGGTGCCCACAGATGGGTGCAGTCTTTTTGGGCCAGGGGGGTTGCATGCTGGGGAGTTCCCTGAAGCTGCCCTGCAGTTTTGGGGCCTCTCCCTCAAACTCCCCTCTGGCCAGAGCCACTTTCCCCACAGCAATTATAGTGGAGGAAGTGGCTAATTGGGCTTTCCCCATCATTGTTGGCAATGGGCCTTTTGGGGAGCCCAAAGACATGGACCCCCTGGCCAAATCTTTTTGGGACTTAGGGGTTTTGTAGGGGAGAGTCCCCTGCGGGTTCCCTGCAGTTTTTGGGGCTCTCCCTCAAACCCCCTGCCCCCCAGTAGCCTCTAATTATGCCCTATGTTGCCATTGATTTCAATGGCCCATAGGGTAAAATGGTGGAATAGGAGCACCCTCTTTTTGGGACTGGGGGGGTTTGTAGGGGAGAGTCCCCTGCAAATTTGGGGGCTCTCCCTCAAACCCCCTCCCCTCCAGGCAGCTTCAAATACACCCTATTTGCCATTGATTTCAATTGCCCATAGGGAATAATGGGGCCCTATATTCGGAAATAGCCACGCATCTACCGTATATGCAGCTATTCTGACTACGGAATTCAGAAATATATGGGATTCTGAATTTTTCCCCCCTGTATACTTCCGAATCCATGTAATTCCAAATTTGTTTTTTTGCACATCCCTAGTCACAACCCGGTACTGGGCCATGAAAGTTTCAATACCAGGTCAAAAGAACAGCCAAAGCTAGCCCCGCCCTCAGCTAAGCATGAGCTCTGCTCTGCTTCCTTCCTTTCCAGTCCCTCTGTTGTGCAGAGAAAAGCTAGGCTTGAAGACTAGCACAGGCTTCAAAGCCTAAGCTCCATTTGGCTTCCTTCCTTCCCCCGTCTGTGTTGTGCAGGTAAAAGCCAGGGTTGAAGACTGACACAGACTGCAAAGCCTGAGCCCCGTTTTGCTTCCATCCATCCCCCAACGTCTGTGTTGTGCAGAGGCTGCCTCTCCTTCCTTCTCCTCCCCTCCCAGTGTTTGAGAGAAAAGCTGGAGTCCACTGACACTTTAGACCCATGAAGTGTTCTTTTAAGGTATGAGCTTTCATGTGTCTTGCAGTATGTTCTTTTGGTGAGAGTCCCTTGGGAGGCCTGGGTGGCAAAGAAGGGGGGATGTTTTTTTCAGCTAGGAGGGGCAGGGAGTGGGCATTCCAGTAGCTGTTTTTTTTTAACCAAACGACCCCTGGGCAGAATTGTTGCTGGCTGGGGTCATCTTATGTGAGTAAGGCTTTTTTCCCCTTTGTCCCCCCTTCTTTCTTTATTTCCCTGCAACTGATGATCCGTCTGTATTCTTGGTACTGGGGGAGGGGGAAGCAACAGTGGGAGGGCTTCTAGTGCCCTGGCCCCGCTGGTGGACATTCTGGTGCTTTTTGGGCACTGTGTGAGAGAATTTTGGATTGGATGGTTCATTGGCCTGATCCAACATGGTTTCTCTTATGTTCTTTCTTTCCATGGCTTTCTTTTCTTTTCCTTTCCTTTCCTTCCATTTCATTCTTTCCCTCCTTCCATTTTTCTATATTTCCTTCATCATACTACTGTTGCATACATAGGAGCTCTGTCAATGAAAAGTTGGCACCCCCAGTTGTAGCCAACTGGCCTTTCTATGCGATTTCTGTGTGAGTGAGTGAGAGTGAGAGGTGTGGAGCACAAAGAGATTATTGGAGATTACTGCAGTATATCTCAACAGCACTGGAAGTGAGGGTACTATGAACTTGGCACCATTTTACTGGTCCTGCTTTTAACAGCTGTCTGACACCAAAATTAAACTCCTCCTGTAGATATTAAAAAGGATGAAAGAAGTTCAGTGGCTAAATAAAAGCAACCTGTTGTTGCCAATTAAAGGCATGGGAAACACAACAAGTAAAAAGCTGCAAGCTCCTCATAAATACCGTTTTTGGGATAGCTGCAGAAAAGCTTATATGAACTTCATATAACTTGAAATTAATTCATTAATCGCAGTACAATTCTCTGCTACCCTTCACAGTAATTTCCCAGTGTTTCAGCCAAGGAAAAGTATGAAAAATAGCTGTCACGAAACCAAGCAAGCTTGGCTGCAGCTTGAGGCAGGGTTCCAGCTGAAGGAAGGGCCTACTAAATGTGTCAGCATATTTTGAGGCAGAGAAGCTGCCAGGGCCCAGTGTGGGTGGTACACAGTGCTGGCATTCCTGATGACAATGGCAACAGCACTCCCAACTGCATACACTGGCTAGTGCTATTGAGGAAGGGGTATGTAGGTGGTGCAGGCAATTGAACATGGGCATTAGGAGTGCTTGCAAGCTGGAGAAGAACACACAAACAGATAGGTGCATGCAGATGTTGGGGTGGAAAGAGAAGACCCTGGGAATGTATGAAAAAGTTGCAGACCGCCCACTTTCCACCCTCATTTTGGCTCAACATGATTGAGAGATTTTTCTGAAAATGAAGTTACTTCAAAAGAAAAGGCAGGTTTGGGGGAGTGCCCTGGAAGTGACATTACAGGAAGAGGTGGAGTTTTGGTTCAGTGTGCCCTGGAAGTGACATCACTTGGCCCTTGACCTGGAAGTGACACCACAGGAAACGACATATTCCTGTCTCCCAGCCCCACCCCCAAATTTTAGTGGGCAACGAAGGAGAAGTGTAAAAATACCGGGCCATGGGGGGAAAAAGTTTGAGAAACCCTGCTCTGTGCCATGCTACATACTGTTGGGGAATGCCCACCATCCTCCAGCATCAGCTTGAGGGGGAGGGGTGCACAGGAAAGCTGCAAAAATCCATTTCCCCCCCTATTTTTACAACTTTAAGTCTTCAGCCCAAGTCTGTCAGCAGCTGATCTGAAGGCAGCTCTCAAGCCTCAAAATCAGATCTGACAATCTGTGAATTAAAGTTCGACTCCACATGCCCCACCAGTAACCCTTGCTGTCTTATGGTATTAAAGAGAAGTGTATCAAAAGACTTACTTGGAGCATTGATTTAGGATGAGGTAGTTCCTCTCCTTGATAGATTTTAATATAAGCCTGAAAATGAAATTGATATTTTATTATGTACTTGACCTTAACCAGCAGTAATTTTACAACACAAAAATCCAAGTTCGGTTTAAATTCAGAAAAAATTACTGATTGAATTAAGACCAACTTTAAAAGCATCAGACAAGCCTCATTACTATTACATGTAATGGCTTTTAGCAATGCAGAAGGATTATATTCCATAATCTCTGCATTCACTGAATGAGCACAACACTATAGGGTAACCATGGTAATCAAAGGTGGTTTTACTAGGATTGAAACACGCTTCTTACAGCATTAAGCTGTGTTTGACATGCTTCCTGAAGAACTTCTATTCACCATGTACATATACTATATATATTTTAAATATAGTGATCTAAGGCAAGGTGAATTCTAACTCATCACACATCACTTCTCCCCTCTGCCTGTTCAGAACAAGTTGCATAAAACAGCAGGCAAGTAATCTGCAAGTGCTCTACCACAAACACAATGCCATCCTAAGCAGAGTTACACCTTCTAGGCTACTTGCCTTTAATGGATTCAGAAAGATGCAACTCTGTTTAGGAAGGCACTTATAAGGTTACCATCGTAGACTTATTTACTAGATTCTAAGCTCTACTGGACTCAATAGGACTTAGCTCTGAGTAAGCATGCTCAGGATTCAGGATAGAAATTCTATCTACTTTTGTTATATCCCATAAGATAAAGGAATGTTGCAATTTACCAGATGAGACTACCATTACCTCAAGAATAGCAACTTGCAGAAGAAAGAACAGTGGTTGTGACATTACAAGGACAACTGAAAACTACTTTGCATCATAACATAGTTTGACAAATATGGCATAATACAGGTGACAACTAGATATAACTGAGGTCTTGGATGCAGCAGTGATTTGTTGGTGGAAAGAATGTCCATCAGTGGATCAGGACTTTCCTGTCTCTGCCTTCTTGCTGCAGTCCAAATATCACCCTGGGGGCTCCCAAACAGCATGGGGGGGGGGGGGGCAGTGGAGGTCCACAGTGAGGGTGAGAATTGGTAAAAATCTCCCTCGGTTCATTCACATAAATTCTCTACTAAATCCAAGCCAGAGAATACAAATGGGCATGCTAGAAGAGCCATGTAATACGCTTGTACTGAAAACCTCAACAATTACTTAAGCATACTTGAAATCTTGTGGGTTGCAAATCAGGTTGGCAAGTTCTTCAATGTGGCAACAGGAGAGTTACAAGAACACAACAGCATAAAGCTAGAATACTGGGGGAGGGAGGGGGAATCATCTTGCTGTTGAATAGCCTGGCAGTAATATTCCAAACTGTGCACTATGAAGTCTCATGGACCTCAGCAGGCCTTGCTCACACAACATGGCTCAGGGTCACAACCCACAGGAGTCTTATAACGGAGTGATCCTGCTTCAAAGATGTTCTATAGAAGAGCTGATCAATGATCATGAGTTATTTGCCTACCTTAAAATATTGCACAAGGTCTCTACAAGTCACCTTCGAGCCACTGATTTCTTTTTCTACTAGATTTTCAGGGGCAAGCAGCAATGGAACCAGATTCTGTAGCTCTTTCTTAAAGTCTTCATCAATATCTATCGGAATTAGTCACAGAACAGGAGTTGCAAGTTTTCTGCAGTTAACATGAATCTCCTCTTCTAATTTAGCAAAGAAGCTTAACATTTGAAATATGTGAACTCAAACTGGATATCCACAAATAAAAGGTAACACCTTACAAGCACTGAACTATGAGTTAACAAGTTATTCTTCTAGAGGCGCCCACGAGTGAAATTATCCTTTGCTATGCCAGCTTATTAAAATGCACCATATATCTGGACCAAGGTTTCTCAGGCACAAGTGATCATGAAGATTGTAACTCAATACTAGTGGTTGATGATGGATACTTGATCAGGTTTCTGTTCTGACAACAGAACTGAGCAAAAATTTAGTCAATGACTGAAACCTTCCTGGAGAGTGCATAGAGGATGATCTTTAGGATATTACACAGCCAAGTATTACAAATATGAAATAAATTCTCAAAGCAGGTGAAGACACTGCTAAAGGTTTTTTTGCTAATGGGGCAGAGTTCTAGTGCAGCAGTGTGCTCAAATTCTTTGCAGCATTTAATGACCAGTCTAAAGGCAAATGGACTTTTATTGCTTAATAATTAAAAGAGAAGCTTCCTTGTTCAGAGTCTAACGTATGCTTATTCAATATCAAATCATAGCACATCTGCTATTTTAGTATCTCAATTGAACCTGACTAGAATTGCTCAAATATTCCTTAGTAAGAATACACTCCGCACCCTCCAAAAAGCATCCTATCCCTCCCATCAAGAAGAGATCTGCACAGTTAATATAGCATTTTGTATGTTTAAGCTTGTCACCTTTCACCACCTCTAGTGCACTCACACTCAAGTACAGTTTCTGCACAGACTCAGGACAGTGATATATATCAAAGTCACTAATAGAAAACCTCCTACCATTTAGTCTCCCATCGAAACCTGGATTAGTAGCAACTTTAAGACCAGGGTGCGGCAACAGGAAACAGCCAAGATTACTGAAACACGAGTGAATATGCCTCCTTACATTCTGGAGCTCTTCATGCTGATGTAGCTTTACCTAAGAGGAAACATGGTTTTCAGAAAACAAAATATTCTACAGATTCTGCACCACAGTTTATTATATCAGATATTAATGTTTTAAAATTTAAACCATTATTAAAAGACTTTTAATTCAAAACAATTTTTATGCCCGTTCAATTAAACTTTTCTACCAAGACAGCTAACACATTCTTCTGTATGCAGCAAGCAATATGGATTTAGTACAGAATGCAGCTTACCTGCAACCTCTTTTCTAGAAACTGTTTTCCCCCTTCTAAACCATATGGATGTTCATAAGGATAACTCCAATCTCTAATTAAGAACATTAGCGTCTATATAGGATATACACAGAAATAAAATAATTAACCTGAGGGAAAAAACCGTGTTGGTCATAATTCCAGAAAAATATTAGTAGTTCAATAAATCAGTTCTAATCTATATATGACTAGTTGGGGGGGTGGGGGTGGAATGAATACAAATCTAGACTTAAATTCAATTCTGAAAGGATCCTATATTAGTATAACACAAAGTAAATTTAGTTATATATATAAAGATGGCAAAAGTTGGACTCAAATAAAGACAGTTTGGGGTTACTATCTATAGATCAATTAAAGCTGACCTGATCTAGTAACATTAATTGTTTAGGAACTTCTAAAAAGTGCTTAACCTATACCTGAAGTGGGCTACATAAATATCACAAAAATAACACTCAGGAACCTAGAGCAAGTCATGCTTCCTTGATATACAGCCTGCAAAATGCAGATACAAGCCTCCTCATATACCAAGTTAGCACATTCTACATGTAATGTTTATCTGCTACTATCCCCTCTCAAAATTATACACACACACCAACTAGCAACTGTAGCAGGAATCACAGCATTACCTGAAATGGCTTTTGGTAGATTTCTTCCATAGCTAGCCTTCCGTATTCTGTGAACAACTATTAAATGAAACCATTAAGAATGGCATTCAGAGGGAAAAAAATTAGCACTGCAGCACATTCATCTTAGATATGAAAGTAGCTTAGCACTGAATTTCAAGTACTCATTTCAAGCACTTGCTCATTAAGCTAAACAAGTGGAGGTCCACAAGGCTCATGGGGGGTGGGAAAATCCCATCTCATCTCCACTTTGTCAGACCTGGTGAAGCCCCTGGGCTCAGCTACAGCCACCTCTGGGCCCACTGCCTCATCCTTCCTCCTGGTGCTCTCTGCAGCTCATCCAGAATTGCTCCAGGTGGGCACACCAAGGCTTCTCTCCCCTACCACCTGCTGGCAGCTCTGAGGCTCTGTCATGGTCACAACCACTGTGCACCTCTCCAGCAGCTCTACAGTAACTGCATTGCATGTGCAGACAACGCTTTTTATGGTGGGAATTTAAACCCCCCCCCCAGTGGATTTTTAACTATTCAGGGTTTTTTGCAAATCTGGGATCACCCAAGTTTACAAAACACACACACACACAAAAAAAATCCTGTTTGAGCTAAGCATACCCCCTGTTGCAGATTTAGCTATCCATGGGTAGGAGGTCACACTTGAGAACTAGATATATTGATATAAAGTGGGAACTAAGTTTTTCTAGGCCTCCATACAGCTGCAGCATTTAAAATGACTTTCTCCAACTGCAGTGCTGCATTCAAAGCAGATTCAAATAATTTTCATAATTTTTATGTCAAACTACTGATCTCAATTAAAAGTTCATACTCCCATTCAACCTCAAAGCTTACTAAACAGACACTAAGGAGCATTTTAGGTTATACCTATCAGCATTTTTTGTTAGCAGTAGTTGTCTCAAAACCAGAGAACATCAGAATAGAAGTCTAGTAAAAGTGCTGGGTATCACAGATATGGCTACAAATACAAAGAAACAGTTGCTGGATTTAAAAAAAATGGAAAATGTCCTTGGGCACAGTTAGTCTGATTTCTCAATGAAGCATGCCAAAATGGAAGTTTACGGACCCAGAATAGAATAGTCTTGGAGAGGGACAAGAAACAAAGCAGTAATATAATTACACAGCCTTGCACAGATTAGAAGTCATCTAACTGATATCAGTAGATATATGTGCTGAGACCCAGGTGAAGGGCATCTGAGTACAGCAAGAATATCCAACCTCACAGAAGTGCAGATATACCGGTAGTTCAAACATGGATGAGAGCCGAAAGATATTAATATGCATAAGAAACTTGTAATCACTATTTTAATAGACTGTTAAGATAAAAACTAGCAATAATGAATTGACAGCTTATATATTTTAAGATGACATTTCAAGTATAGATAACCTTGTATGGTGTTTGAAGTTATAAGACAACAAGTGGGAACCCACAGACTTATAGGAGGCATCTCAGTTCTCCCTCTCCCACTATTTCCTTTCCGTTTTCTGAAAGCTTCCATAGTCTCTCCCCTTTTCCTGCTCCTCTCTTTTTCCTGCTTCCTTCTCTCCTCAGGTTGCCATCCTCTAGGTGGGGACTGCAGATCTCCTGGAATCACAACAGAACTCCCAGCTACAGAGATCAGTTTTCCCATAGGGTTGCCAGCACCAGGTTTATTTATTTCCGTTAATTTGTACCCTGCCCCTCCCACAAATGGCTTGGTTAGGTTAGGAAACTCCTGAAGATTTGGGGGTAGAGCCTTGAGAGGGTGAGGTTTATTCTCCACACAGCAACCCTGTGAGGTAGTTAGGGATACCAGTCCCCAGGTGAGGGTGGGGGATCCCCCAATATGGCCAGCAGGGGGAAGACCCATCCCCAAGAGTGACCACTGGCAGCCACCCCTCTCCTTCCTCTCCTGCAAGATTTAAAGGGCCCTCGAGATGATCAGTGGGAGCCCCTCTCCAGGACCACTGGAGGGGTGGGCCACTGGCTGCATGCCTGAACTCCAAGCAGCAAATTCACCACTGGAGTTCAGGCACAAGCAGCCCCTGCTTCTTGAAAAGGAGCAGGAGGGGGGCTGAACTCCAGAGGTGAATATGCCACTTGGGAGTTCAGGAATATGAGGCGCTAGTCCCCAAAATGATCACATCACTTCTGTGTGACATCATCATATTGGAGACATCCCCACCCCCTCCAATAATGCCTCCCAAAGTCCCCTTCAGGCTAGCAGGCAGGACCTGGCAACCGCAGGGGTAGTTTAGGCTGAAAGTATGTGACCGGTGCAAAAATATGCAGTGAGTTTACATAGCAAGCTAGGGATTTGACCCTGTGTCTCCCCTCCCAGATCCTACTCTGAAGCTCTAACCACTACACCACACTGGCCTTCACAGTGTAGCTGTTGTTGAACTGTAGGAAGAAGCCAGGCCTAGTTCAGTCATACGTTAGGTGGTGTCAAGTCACCCAGAGGCAGCTTCCAGTCCTTGGGTTACCAGCCTCCAGGTGGGAACTGGAAATATACCAGAATTACAACTGAACTCCAGATAACAGAGATCCATCCATCTGGAGGAAATGGCTGCTTTAGAGGATGGCCTCTACAGCAACATATTCAGCTGAGACCTCTCTCCCTTCCTCAGATGCTGTCCACTTTAGGACTCTACGTCAAAATACCCAAGAATTTTCCAACTTGGAGCTGGCAATCCTAGCCAGGCCTTATCCAACGAGTTCTCCCTCAAAGGGCAAAATAGGGCTGGAAAAGGGCCCTGCTCCCTCCTCTAACTTTTATTGATACAGCCAAGCCTGGAATACTATGGTTGCCTAGCAACAGCCACTCATTGCTTAAAGCTACAATTTTGGATTTTTAAAGCTGTCCAGAGTATTTTTTCTTCAATTTAATGTTTTTCTGCAAACCTAGGGCCTTTTTCAGGTTCATAGAGCGCTGTGCTCTGTCTCGCCTATTCAAACATTCAATCACCAGATTTCAGTATCCCAAGATATCCTGAATTCTCTATTAGAATATAATATTAGCCAAGAATGTGTGCTGTTATCATGTGGGGAAGTTAGCTACTGCAAAGTTAGGAGATGCCAAAACTCTATAAATAGGAAAAGTTCAGCTGACCAAAACCTTCTTTTCAGAAGGGAATCATAATCTGCATTTTGCTTATCTTTGGGGTATGAAACATCTATGGACTCATGTAACTGCTCTACTTTAATTATCTATGTAACAATAATCAATTGTAAAATGTTTTGTTGATGTAATTAATGTTAAAAATGCAATAGTTATGCTTTCATAAAAACCTTAAAATTGAAGCAGATATTTTCTAATAGTATTACTTGAGTACTATGGCCAGAAAAAACCTAAAGTGTTACTGACTGAAGAAAACAATGAAGGTACAAGTATGCTTTTCCTGACCTGGATAACCCCAATCTCGTCAGAAGCTGAGCAGGGCTGGCCCTGGCTAGTATTTGGATGGGAGACCACCAAGGAATACCAGGGCTGTGACACAGACGCAGGCAATGGCAAACCACCTCTGAAGGTCTCTTGCCTTGAAACTCCATGGGGTTGCCATAAGTCAGCTGTGACTTGACAGCACTTTCCACGATCCACAAGCAAACATTAACTTGTAAATTAACAAAATGAAGACAAGAAAAAGTCTGTACTACATGTTCTGAACTTCCTACATTGGCCTTAGCAAAACAGTCTGTTATAGGCAAGTACTATATTTTAAAAACCCAAGCCTCCCTCCTAAAAGCAAGCAAAAGATGCTCCTTCTGAAAGGAAGTATCACTCACTCCCCATACACAGGAGCGTTTTCTGCTTGTGCTCAATGGAGAAAGGGATTTGACTTAATCTATGTGACCTGCTAAATGCCAACACCAAATATTTATCTAAATTCTACATCCAAACTGCGTAACAGAAAGCTAGCATGCATACCAGAAACCTTTACCTGCAAATGCTGAAGATCATCTTCTTGGATGTTCTGCGATAAGTTGTATACCTACAAAACATGTTGAATTAGGCAATACACATTGGGTGAGGCAGCACTAAGTCAATTACTGAACAGGTAACCTCGGATTAGGTCCTTCTGCATAAAACTCCAGAGGGAACATATGGCAATAAAAATGGAAAGATATCTCTTTAGAACAGCTAGCATACAAGAGGTTTGTCCAAATACATAACAGCCTTAGTTATGTATTTGCTGGATCAGGAACTGCTGGCATAAATCAGATTCCAGTATTCTACACATCCCTCATTAGCAGCAAATGCCCTGTTAAATCATCTCCTTGTGAATCTTGAGAAGTTAACAGGATGATGCTGGAGGAAATAAAACTGTGCTGGTAGCAGCAATGGCTCCCATTCTGCTTCCCCAACCCTTTCTCAAGACTACAAGAGGCCTGTAGAGAAGAAAAAAGCAGCATAAGGAAGGGTTTACACCAAGCCTCAGATAGCAGTGCCAATGAGGTGTTGTAATTAATGCTAAACAAGGATTAGGGAGACTTGTTTAAATTCCTACTATGCTATGAAATGCATTGGATGACCTTGTGCAAGTAACTCTCTCAAATTAATTTAACTCACAGAATTGCTGCAAGGATAAAATAGAGAGGGGAGAACCTTGTAGCCCTGAGTTCATGGAGGAAGGGTGGGATAAAAATATGAGACATAAAAGCTGCACTCATTTGCTTTTTCAGCAGCCACAACAAGCCATCCTGGTACCCATGGAGCCTCCAGCAGTTACAGCAACAGTCTCATCAGAAGGAACAGCAACTGCCATGCCAACTGTCACAATCTAATGTCGAATGCAGTGCAACAAAAGGGCTAAACTCCTTCCAAGTTTCAGACTGTACTTTGGCTTGAGCCACTCCAAGAGGCTCCAAATCTTGGTTTAAATGCAAAACAAGACCCTAGCTTTTTGGGGGAGGAGCAACACCACTGGGAAGTAAAAGTTTCAGCCTGCTACTAAGGCCTCTCAAGTTCTGTTAGATACAACCAAATATAAGTATCATCCATTTACACTGCATTTTCAAATGTTTGGATGCACATCATATTACTGAATTTCAGCACAGCTAGCGCATGACTACAGCTTGAACTGGGCAAGGCTGACACTCAATGATGTACGCATTCATCCACAGTTGTGCCTGAGGAAGCCAGGAAGTCTCTTTGTACTTCTATCATTCAGCAGATTGTGCACAACAGAATGTTATGGTGAGTGTTTTTAATAAGAGGAAAAGGGATGCAGTACTATGGAATGGTTCAGGATATTATTCTTTATAAAAGGAAGAACAGGATTGTAATCTATTCCAGTGTTTAGTGTAGATTCTCTTACTATCTTTTCTACTTTTGTAATTCCATTTCCTGCATTGTTTGATATCTTGTCTGATACTTTTCCCTTTTACATTGATTTTCTAACTTTTGTAATCCTAGTTGTATTGCATTTTTCAGTGGATGCCTTCTGCTTTCTGGTTACATTTGTTTCGTATTATGTGATTTGCCTTCAGCCTCTGTGGGAAAGGTAGGCTACAAGTAAATAAACAAGTAATCTTTTTGGTCAATATAGCAGTGGCAAAATCAAGCAGTGGAAAGCCTTCATCTTATATTCAATAACTAGCATGAATGGAACAAACTAGGAGTATCAGCAAACATGTAGATACAGACACTGAAAGACAACTTTCCACACACTTTTATATATGAATTTTGATGTAACATCTCAAATTAGGTCACTGAAGTACCTTCCCTATCCTGCTGTTTC
This sequence comes from Heteronotia binoei, assembly GCF_032191835.1. Classification (NCBI taxonomy): domain Eukaryota; kingdom Metazoa; phylum Chordata; class Lepidosauria; order Squamata; family Gekkonidae; genus Heteronotia; species Heteronotia binoei. The sequence continues at coordinate 225,818,324 of NC_083223.1, read as the reverse complement.
CTGGAGACCAAACATGACCACATTTGTGTTCACTGTGTTGTAAATCTCAGATGTCTTAATATATTACTGAATTAGCCCTTCAGGAGTGAACTGTGAGATGCCAGAGAAGTGTACCCTGGCACACTGCTTCTCAGGCCACCAGAAGATTTCCAGGATAAGGGGGTATTCTATATAAAATGTGGTGTTATTCTAGAAAGGCTATAGATTGTCGCCATGAGCACATTCTCAAGAGAATAACTTACTTAACCTAAATTTGAGATTATGAACCTATACTAATATCACATAGTAAAATAGCAATGAACATTTTAAGGAACTGTATATTATTGTGCAAGGTTCTTAATGCCCCTAACACATCATCAGATGGGCCCTATATGAAGTGGTTTCTAATTGTTATGTCCTCTCAAAACTGCAGCAGGAAGAGGGATAATTTACCAGCTCTATAAAAAAACAGAAAAACAAACTATGCAAACTGAACATATGTTTTGCCTATCTGATTTGCAATCCAAAGATGCATTCTGAAGCAACTATCCTTATGAAGGCAATTTAAGGACTGCCACATCTTAGAAATTAGCTAACCTTACCTGGACTGAACTTGTCATGGTGCTCAGAGCAAATACAGTTGCACAATCTTTGATAGTTGATTGGCTGTCAAAGGCACCTTGGGTATCCATTAGTAATACAGCAACCTAGAAAACAAGGTTTTTAAAACAGTAGAATCAATTGAAAGCTGTTATCATTAAGTCTATTGAATTCTCTTGAGCAAGCAACTAAATTGATGGAAAGTATTTATACAGATATCTAGATCATGCTTTACTAGCTGTCTATGGAAAAGTTAAGAATTTGTTTAAAAACAAAAAACTCAATCTACTCCCAAAAATCTGGGGATGTGCTCTGATCTAGAACACTGAAGTAAAAGCTATCAATACATGCACAAAACTCAATGATGTACTAACGCCATAGGTTCATCTTGTGTTGGCTCCTACAATCTTTTCCACTGGCTTGTTTCCCCCAAAAAGCCTTCTGTTAATGAAGGAGGCTTTTCAGATAGAGGAAGTTCTTGTGCTAGTGTAGTGGACTGGTAGGGATCTAATCCAATATAGTCCTGATAAGTACTAATAAGTACATAACTGCGCTGCTGTTATAAATACAACAAATTTTACTGTTAGGATTACTTAAGGCACCCAGCTGTGTGACTCCAGTACTTAAGTTTCCTCATCATATACACACAAGAAAAATGTGAACAGTAGACTTGTTTCTATAGATCATGGTCCAGAAAACACAGCATCTTACTAGTAAGAATTTAACACCTACCTACACAAGTGTACAGTGGGTCAAATGTTGCTGTACAATGCTTTAATTTTGCTTTTACCTCATATGCTAGTCCCCTCCCATCACTCAATCATGAACCAAGCCATTTGGGAGCCAAACCAACTAAAGGCTTCCAGCAGGATGCCAAAGACAGAGGGATGGGTAAATGAAAAGACTGATGACACACTAGCAGGTATTTGCATGGTTAGAGTCAAAGACAGCGTTGAACATAGTAGGTGTGCCTGCATACTCCAAATCAAGGTAGGATTTTAAGCCTAAAACATTGTAGACAAATGGAAGAGGACTCCTATTTACAGTTCTCAGACTAATGGTATATTAAGCGCTACCATAGGCATATAGAAGCTAAGACACCTAGGCAAGCCAGAGACAAGCCTCACACTCCAAAACGATCTTGGGAGGAAGATCTCCTTAAATGAGCAGCTGGTTCTGCTGCCTCAATTTATTTGGGAATTACCGACAATAGTACAATATACCACTCTCATCAAGTGTACAGAGTTAACTGATTATCTTGCAGCTTTAGATACCAACTGCAGATTGAGCAACTATTGCTACAAATATCCTCAGGACTTCAAGTAACCAACTCCAATTATCTTGACACTTTAATCCCATCTCCATGGTTTTTTTTTGTCACCTGGAGTTTTCAGAAGGGTAAGATGCTAAGAAGGATTCTGCCTTTTTATCCAGATAGCAACATGTCTTTAGCCATGTCTTTTATCCAGATAGCAACAACTCTGTTTAGTATCTGGAATTTATATTTGTCTGTATGGGCATCCAGATGAGAAAATGAAACAAGTGAACACCATATATAGTGCTAATGAAGCTTTTCTATTTTATAAAAGCCTCAAGGAAGAAGGTTGCCAGGTTTCAAAAGTCAAAATAGAATTAATGTGGATATTTCATGTTGAATTGACACTTTTTATTCAGCAGGGCAGATCTGGACATCAGCAGGGTAATTAACACAACCCTACTACTAATGGATATTCTATATGGGACACCAGAAGGCTTCCTATGACTGAATCCACAATTGGGCATTCCTTGGAAAATAATGCAACTTCCAGGGAAAAGAACACCAGAACTGTATTAGTTAATCTTATCTTTTTATAGGAATGAAGATGCTATCTTAAGAATTTGGGAAACATGCCAAGTGTAAGGCGATACATCTTAATCAACACAACACTGGCTACCAGACTAAACCTATGCTTCCAGCTTGCTTTTTCACAGTTCCCCCCCCCCCCCCCCTTGCATTCTGGACAAAGAAGTGACAGGGAAAACACCAAGGCTTAAAACAGCCTCAGAATTGTATGCCCATCAGATCTCACTAGTACTGACAGTTACATTGCTAAATTACGTTAAAGCAGAACTAAGATCAAATGCACATTTTATTTTTTCCGGCTTCTACAAGGAGATCTTATTTACTAGTGCCAAAAAAAATCCATTACTTCTCTATAGCTTTATCCATACAAATATCCATAGCATATCCATACTCAACTAGTCAGCTTTTACTTAGTACTAGGGTAGATAACTATAAAGCTGTTTAATACATACAAGGAATTTCTTCCCTCTTAAAAGCTCTTTACCCTTGCACTAAAGCAAAATTCTGAACAGACTCCACATAAAATATGAACTTTATGAGTTCTATAAACTACACTGATACTACATTCTGCTAAGGCAGCTTTTATAAAAGTAAATGTAATCTAGCTTTTGGTTCAGGGCAGCAACAGTTGGTCATTGACTTGCACATTCCCCTTTCCTACTCCCCCCTCCCAAGACACTTTTGTAAGCCCCCCCCCCCCAGTATGATGACCTGGTAGTCCAAAATATGAACAAAAATTCATAGGACATCTGGGATTTTTCTAACATTTTTAAATTGTGTCATTTTAACATATAATGTGTATACTGCTTTTATTGAACTCAAAATCCTTTATTGCCACATATCAGATTATAGACAAATAAACAACTACAGAAATAACAAAACCAGTCATACGCAGCTATACATTGGACAACTGATCCTTGATTACCAGATTCAAGAATAAAGCAACATTTTCAGTTATTTCAGATGACAAATCATTCAGAAGACTGCAAACCTTTACAGTGTCTGAGCAGTCTGTAATACTGAACAGAGTTGGATCTAGAAACCTAAGGCATATAGTATCATATAGGGGACAATAAAGAAGAATATGGGATGAGTCAACTTGTTTTAAATTACATATTCAAAGTCTTAATGAAAGTGGGATTTTTTAATATCTACCATAGGTAACTGTTGATGGCACTGTATTGCATCTGGCAAGGGTAAATGCTCTGCACAATTTTGGAACATGGAGAGTTGATAAAATAAGAAGGCAAATAACCAATAGTTTGGGAAATTCCAAAATTCAGAGGGGAGCAAGATTTATTCGCAGCACTCGTTTGTTTTTGTAATTCAATATCTAAAATTCTGCGTTTAATTACATAATATGCGTTTGTAAGAGGAAGCATATAAAGAGAATCCAAAGACAAACATAAGATGATTATTTTCCTCTCTATGCAGAAAATCCATTTGGACGAGGAGGCTTTCATTATATACATTCTGTACATCACCCAGAGCCTGGCTTGTGCCAGGATAGATGATTACTAATAACAATAATATCATCAACATCATCCATTCATTAATAAGGGCAATTGACAAGAGGCTGGAAAATTTTTTTAACTACAGTTATTAACTTTTGAAGAGATTTAAAGTGTGTTGGGCCATGCATTCAGTTCTGTAACAGCATTCACCCTATGGAATTGCATGCCTGAAAACATCAGGTCCCTCTTTTGGTTTTCCACAAACTATGCAAAGCATGTTCAGAAGAGAATGTTTATAAATGAACAGGGCTGCATTATAACAGAATGATTCAGGAAGATGTTTCAAAAGAAAGAACTGGACTGTGGACTATACTACTAATATATTAATTGTTCCTGCATGTTTTACTTTGTTCACTTGCATTATCTTTCTACTTATGTAATACTATTTTATGCATTGCTTAATATGCCATATTTAATACTAATGCCTAGTTTTAGATTTCTGAAATCCTAGTTCTTTTGCATCATTTATTATGTCTCCTCATCCTATTGATCAAACTGACTTATATTATGCAGCAACAGAAAAGAGTGAGTGACTCATTCCCTGACCTGGATAGCCCAGGCAAGCCTGATCTCATTCGACCTTGGAAGTTAAGCAGGGTCAACTCTGGCAAGTACTTGGATGGGAGACCTCCTTGGAATACCAGAAGTTAAGAAGACAGAAGCAGGCTTCTTCAGCCACCATGCTGAATATACACCAGATCCCCAGTAGGAGTCAGTCACCAGAAGTTGCCATGACTTCCAGGTGTAGACACACACACGACAAAAAACTGAAAAGAGTGACTCATGAAAGCTCATGCCCTGCCACAAATTTTGTTAGTCTTCAAAATGCTTCTGGATTCTTGCTTTCTTCTATTGCTACAGACTAACACCTCTACTCATCTTGATTTCTCTTATGTCCATCAGCCTTTATTTGCATATAACATTTGCAATAAACATGATACAAAAGGGATAAAAATATATTACAGTACAGTTGAATAATATCAATTATTTCTGAAGCTTTTCTTGATGCAGCTATATAGCAAGTTGCAAGAACTTTGCCACCTTCTTAGTTATAATAGAGGAGTCATTCAAAAGGCAGTATCAGTAGGAAGGGATGACCATAAAAAATTAAAAAACAACAAACAAGTTATTAAGCTTTACCTTTGTGCCATCAGGCTTGTCAATTACAAACACTTCACTCCAAATCTGTATGCCAGTTGTCTCTCTCTCACATCCTCCTCTCCATGTAAACCCAGTCAGGGGATCATGGTTTCCTCCTATCCAAGAGGATGAATTCTGTAAGAAGTTACATATTTATTTAGCAAGGTAAGAGCTCTTCTAGGCCATCTTACAGCAGTATGTGTAGTTCCTGGACTAATAAAGTAATGGCACATTTAATTCTAAGGCAAAGTTTCAATTCTGATGGCCTCCAATACCAGTTAGAATTAGATGATGATGATATTGGATTTATATCCCACCCTATACTCTCAATCTCAGTTTCAGAGCAGTCACAATCTTCTTTACCTCCCCCCCCCCCCAACAGACACCCTGTGAGGTAAGTGGGGCTAAGAGCTCTTACAGCAGCTGCCCTTTCAAGGACAACTCTGCCAGAGCTATGGCTGACCCAAGGCCATTCCAGCAGCTGCAAGTGGAGGAGTGGGGAATCAAACCTGGTTCTCCCAAATAAGAGTCCGCGCACTTAACCACTACACCAAACTGGATTGAGGGTGATCTTTGAGTACTCACTTCCTTTTACCGTATTTCTAGACTTTTCTAAACAGCTAGACATTTGGTTACACTCTTAGCACTGATCTTATCTTAAAGTTCAAGTAAATCTAGATGAAGTTGAGAAATGTGAAGGTTTTGATCGTACTCTTTCATCAAGGCCATTCCAGCCCTCAAGCATTTGTTCCAAGTGCTTGTATTAAATACACAATCTGCAAAGTCAAGTCATCATCTCCCACTGGAGGTACTTTAGATTTATATCCTGCCCTCCCCGCAAGCGGGCTCAAAGTTCAAATTACTTTAGTAATTGCCTCAGTTACAGAATGTCTCATCTTGTATTCTTCCTGAAAATATATCTACTGTACAAATGGGGCTTGATCTGTTCACACTATAAAATGCTGTGTTAATTCCAGCAGGGTTGTTCTCTCATGAAGAAGATCCTCCTATTTCCCCACATATCTTGTCCTAACACGTGCACTCATTTCATCAGGGGAATAACATCAGTTCTCCACCTGTCACACATACCTCTGTATCCTCAGTAGTTACCTCCATTAATCTCAATTCATATAGGAAGCAGTGTTCAAAGTTATGTAAGAGATGGTCACAAAGAGGCAATAGCTAGCACTGACTTGGGACCAGTACACTTAACTCAGGCTTGATCCTACTAGCATCCAAGACAACAAAGGAGGGCTACAAAGTTTACTTCCAGAAGTCTAAAGCTAGCTACTGTGTTATTTAAGCAGCAACTTCTGTAGACTATTTCCATGTGATTTAACTTATGTTTGAAGTTTGTAACAGCATTTGCAAAATTGCCAGGTCAAGTATGTGATCTGATTAGGAACTATTTCAATTCCTTATATTTCTTTAAGTTCACAAGCCTTGCAGGCTGATATATTTCTAAGGCTTTGTTAACATACCACAACGACTAATGTGTTAGAAGTCTAGCCTGCCCATTCTTAATACACATTCAGTGACACTTACAACCAGCTTCATAAAGCCAGTGTTCCCATGACAGAATCGATAAGCATATCTAGTAGTAAAGTGGTTGGTCCCTATATGAATAATAAAAGCAGCAAAACAAGCCCAAAAGGTAGGGGTATCTACACAGGGAGCTCCACAGGTATGCAAAAAAGTAGATATGTAATATCAGCCAAAAGAACATATCTAACCAGTCAACAAAAACCTGATGAGAACTCAGTATTCTCTAGGACCACAAAATGCTGAGAAACAGCAGTTAAGCGTGGGGGCAGATGGGGAAGTTAACTTCTCAAGCTCCTGAGAGCTTACAGAATCATAGGGGGGGGGAGATTTCTAGATTATTCATAAAAATACTGCAATTCCTTATGAACTCCTAAGCTTGTATAACTTACATACATCTGTCTGTCAATTCCTAGGTTATATTAATCATTAAAAGCTTCCCTAAAGTTCTTGCATCATATAGGACATTTTGGAGTTAACACATGTCCTCTGACAGACCTTCACAATGTTTATGTGTGCACAAGAGAGGCTGAGGCAGAACATGCCTGCTCTTACACGCAGGCCCTATGCCACCCTATCCTCTTAGGGGTTCCCAACTCCCTGGAGATGAGAGCCAGTTAGGTGTAGTGGTTAAGTGCACGGACTCTTATCTGGGAGAACCAGGTTTGATCCCCCACTCCTCCACTTGCAGCTGCTGGAATTGCCTTGGGTCAGCCATAGTTCTTGTAGGAGTTGTCCTTGAAAGGGCAGCTGCTTTGAGAGCTCTCTCAGCCCCACCTGCCTCGCAGGATGTCTGTTGTGGGGGAAGGAGATAAAAGATTGTAAGCCATTCTGAGACTCTGATTCAGAGAGAAGGGTGGGGTATAAATCTGCGGTCTTCTTTTCTTCCACTATTGGATAGCCCACCACTACCACCTGATCATAGTTAGGATTTCCCACTGGGAGGATCAGGACTGTCAGCTCCCCTTCCAAATTCAGAAGCCTTGAGTCAGTGTCTCTTGCTGCCCAGCACCTGGTCACCATGGGGACAGATGACTGCCTTGAGTGCCGTTGGGGGAATTACTGCTTGCCAACTGCCTGCCTTCCCCTGGCTCCCCTCTTCAGATAGCACGTTTGAGATCTCAGAGTTTCCAGTACCAGTGGAGGTCTATGTGGTACAGAGAACCACTTCCAGCACCCAAAATTATAAAGATTTATTAAAAAGAAAATGTTTTACAAGTTTATTTCTAGCGCAGCACCAGACTGAGCAAGGAATCCAGAAGGAATTGGTAAAAACACAAATTCTCTGTCTTTCTCTATACATGCCCTATCAGCTGATAAAATATAGGACATGCTCTTTTGCTTAGATCAGGGGTGTAGAACTCATTTATTATGAGGGACAGATCTAACATAAATGAGACCTTGTCAGGCTGGGCCATGTGTGTCCTAAAATGTAATGCCAGGTAGTGGAGATATAAACTTTACAAGGCACAGACAAACAACTAAAGATTTTTTAAAACTTAAAATAAAGCATGCTTAAAACATTAGTATGCTTGCAATATTTTATTTAACAATCTCTGATAACTGACATCTCTTGTTCTGAATTATTGCACCAAAATCTGGAGACAGTATCTGTGCTGTAGGATTGGAGGAGCTTGCTCAGTAGCTTTGTTGTGCGACTGAGAAAGCCTGGCACAGCTCTAGTTTTGACTGAGAGCCTGGCACAGCTAGAGCTCTCGCAATCACATAGCAGAGTGACAGAGCCAAGCTCCTCCATTGGCTGGGGCTACTCCTCCCTTGGAGAAAAGGGAGGGGGAAGAGGGAAAGAGGCAGAGGTTGCTTTGCTCAGCTTCATCGCACAGGAGAAATACAAAAATGGTGACCAAAGGAAGAGGAGAAGGAAACAGACAATGACCACTTGCTTGCGGGCCTGAAAGATGTGGGCCACACATTTGACACCCCTTGCTTAGATTTGACCCTGGTCAGCCCAGGTCAAGGAAGCTTTTCCTGTCCAACCTTCTCATGAATTTAAACACCCCAATTTTCTGTTTCCTGCTTACAGAAGGGGGAAGCTTGACCATTTCTTTCTAGACCCATTAGCATTTGTATGAAGTTGTATGATGTTGGCTGAGATACAAGTGAACTGACTTCCTCCTCTGCCTAGAGGGGGGAACCCCCCCCCCTCTAGGCTTTGCTCCTTGCCAGCCTCCCAGGAGAAAATGCAGTTCAGATACCATAAACTATCAGAAGCAGAGGCACATGTTTCTCACCTGTCCTTTCATTTTGTTGTTTAAGTAATGTCAACTTCCCTAGTCACTGAACCACAGGAGATTGATTCCCTGCTGCCCTTGCCATAGGTCAGCCACCCTGAGCCTGCTTCGGTGGGGAAGGTGGGATATAAATCCAATAAAATAAATAAATAAATCTACAATTGGACAGTCATTATAGGAGCAGCAATCTAAGCAGCCACTGCCTAATGAATCAGACCCTTAGTAATGCATATTTTGATAGGTACAGTCCTTCCTGAGCAGCTGCCTGCAATTACTTAGAGATATTCTGATTAAAACATTATAGATGCAATTATGTGCTCCACTACTGAGCTCTTTTGGGTCAGTTCCTTTATTGCTACATCAGGATGTCACAAAAATATGAACTTGGTTAATGGTCACTTCTCTCTTCTCCCTCTGGTATGTAGACTGAGGGTCAAAGTCTTCAACTAATAGCATGTGAAATCCAAAGCTGAGTACCTGGACAAACTGGTGTTCATGTTTCCCCGCAAACTTATTTATTTATTTATTCTATGACTTATATCCCGCCCTTCCCATAAAATGGCTCAGGGCGGCTCACAACAAACGATAAAACAATAAACAAAGTGCAAAATTATTACAATTAAAAAGTCAAAGCATTTAAAAACCTTAAAATCTTAACATTAAAACTATACCGTATATTTCACTAAAGTCTGATAAGCTACCTTAATCTAGACAGGCGTAGGCTAGCCGGAAGAGGCTTGTCTTACAGGCCCTGCGGAACTGAGTAAGATTCTAAGTAACCACTGTTCAGAATCCTAGGTTGCAAGGAAGAGTTAAATTCTAGCTTGTACAAATGCCAGGTTAACATTTGGAATGGAAGGCTTCCACTAGCAATACCTATGTGCTGTGCAAGGGAAGGATTGCAAACACAACTATTAAAACAAATAATCCCTGCTCTGATAAACTACATTCAAATGCTGCAATGAAGGATGGAATTCAAATCACTTTATAGACAACTGTAAAACTCTGAGACACACAGAAAGTTTGTTCATTCTTAAGATGACCCACAATCAATACATTTAATGAGGCAGGTAACAGGAAAGTTTCAGACATACTGCAGATCTCACACTGCACAAAGAACCACTTTGCTTCACAAAGGAAGCTGGTATGGCAGAACTCATACCTATGACAGTGGTACAATTTCAGATTTCTTCACAAGTCAGAGGGGAAGTACAGCAATATTCTTCAGCTATCAAAAAGCCATCTTAAACTTCTACAATCTGGAATGCATCACTGGGAATTAACTTTCTACTAAATGCACTCAGAACTGGTAGTAAACTAAAAAGAGGTACATACTGTTGAAGCCACCTAACTAACCAAGATATGCTTAAATTAATTATGTCAAAGCAATATTTTTTTAAAGTTTCTAACTTCCAAGTAGGGGTATTCATTCGGCATAAACCGAGTCAAAAAATACTTCACGGGTATTTGTGGTATTATTTAAGCAGAATGCAGATCAAAGAATCTGATTGGCTACTAGTATCACCGAGCCAAATAAAAGCCATTTTTGGCTTTTATTCTGGTATATTCAGCTATACCCAATGGCTGGTGGGTTTCTCTTGCAGCTGCAAGAGGCTCTTACGAACCTGCAAGAGGAGCCAGCTCAGGATCAGCTGGAGCAGCAGGAGCCAAGAGCTCCATGCTGCCTCGGCTGGGGCTGGCTTCTCTTGCAGCTCGGTTTAAACTGAGGTGCAAAAGTCAGTATGGAGCTCTCAGCTCCTGACACCCCGGCTGATTCTCTCTTGCAGCTCCAAGCTGCAAAAGAGGAACAGATGAGGCAAGAGAGGATCTGCCAGGGCAGTGAGAGGTAAGGGTTCCATGCCACCTCAGCTGGGGCTAGCTCCTTTTGCAGCTCAGTTTAAGCCAAGCTGCAAGGTGTTTAAAGGGATCACAGTCCCTTTAAACACCTTTGGAGTTGTGTCCCTCACACAGCTAGCAAGAGGCATTAAAAGGGACCTCAATCCCTTTAAACACTTTTTTCCTCCACTGGTTTCAATGGAGGATAGGGGCACCTTCTTTGAAGGCCCATAGAATTGGGCCCCTTGGTCCAATCTTTTTTAAACTTGAGGGGGATGAGGAGAGGCACCAGCAGCTATGTCCCAGAAACCCCCAGATCAATCCATTATACTATATGGGGACCAATGACTATATTGTCCCCGTATGATATAGTGGAGCTGGAAAAAATTGGAAATCCTGAATATTTATCAAATCTAAATACCATACTGGTATTGGGATTTGAAAATATCAAGAAATACTGATATTTCTCAGGTTCAACATACCTGAACCCAAAAACTACCATTTTGGGGTTTTTTGGCATACCCCTACTCTCAAAGAATTGTTTCCACTCAGGAGCCTTATTGCCAGAGTGAAAATATGCACAAATCTCTACCAAGAACATTTAAGACTAAGAAGTAAACAATTGTGGAAATATAAAATACTGTTTTTTCTAAACGTACAGTTTTCCAGACCCAGGGTCTGCTCATAAAGCGTAACATTAAAGTTTAATTCACTAAGTAAAAAAACTATAGAAGAAATCCTTCTAGTATTGAAAATTACAATAAAATCTAGTTATACTCAAATTGCTGAGTTAATTTTGAACAGCCACCCTTCAAAATACTCACCTGGTTGTACATATATCTAAGCATAAAGTCCAAGAGAAAGGATTTGCCTTTCCGGAATGCACCAGCTACAGAAACAACAACTATATTGAGATCTTTTATGGGTTCCTGAAGCAAGACTCTCTCCAATGCCGATTCATCCAATTCAAAGTTATGATCATCTTCATGAGCGAGAACAATCTGTATTGGACCTGGCTTCTCTGTAACCACCTCATTGTCAGAATTCAAAAAGGCATTATCTTCTGCATCCAGATAATTTTCCCCTAGAAAATAAAATTTTAATACATGAGATGTATTTTCCAAATGTATACACCATAGCCTGACAACACTATATATCATTACAGCGTATTTTTAACATGCTAAGAGTGTTGAAACATAAAGAATGACAACTTCTCAAGTTATCTTAGGACAGTAATATAAAGCTATGCTTTCCATTACAGAAATTTACTCCCCCACATCACAAGAACTAAGATATTGTTCAACACCGGGAAGCAGTTTTCCCCATTTCATCTAGCAACTGAACTAGCACATATTTTAGTGTTCATTAAAAGCCACAAAGTAAAACAAGGCTGGTGGTGTCAAAAGACTAATTTCCTAATAGCTAATTCAAGACTACCAAGTGCACTGCTTTCAAGATCCATAATCATACATATTAAGGGTTGCCAGGAAAACTAGACAAAAAAAAATTCATCTATGGAGCCTTCTGTTCCAAAGCCTGGCATACAAACCTGCTTGCTAAATTTTCCACAATCTTACCTATTGCCAGATTGATCCCTCTCTATCATATAGATGAGGTGCCGATTCATTTTTGCATATGACATATCTCAGGTTTTACCTTACTAAATTTTATTCCACAGCACATTTGCTGAGAATGCAAGTACCCCTGCTCAGTCCCAGAAGTTTGGACTTGCTCTTGTGAAATAGCTTGTATTGTATTGATTCCTGACTGGCCATTTGCTGTAGGACTGCCAAATAATTAAGCATATCCTCTATATAATTTCACAAGTGCAATATTTAATCTGCTGGTGACTAGCTTAACTGCAGAAAGATTCTTCTAGAGCAGGCATATTCAAACTTTCCAGGCCTGGCAACCACAGAGCTACAAGCACATGGCAGGGAGGAGTTATTACTTCACTGGCGTCAAGGCCGGGACTGTGAGGCTCACACAAAGAGAAATGGGAAAACAAAAATATAAGCTAACCTTTCAGAAGAATACTACAGTGAAGAACAAGCTAAAATCTGAGCCATGGAAGAATCCTTTCTACTACTGAGTGCCCCATTCCTAGAAGCCAGCACTGTGTAGCAGCCAGAGTGTTGGACTAGGATCTGGGAGACTCAGATTCAAAACTGCACCTTGTCATGGAAGCTTCTTGGGTTATCTTGGGCCAGCACACACACCAGCCTAGTCTACCTCACAGGGTTGCTCTGAGGATACAATAGAGAGAATGATATGAGCTGCCTTGGGTCCCCCCAGGAAGAACGGTAGGGTATAAACTAACACCACTCCTCTCACCATATATGCAAATAGAATTAAGAGTCACAGTACACTTGCTCTTTATGCAAGTGCACTATAAAAAAAAAAAAAAGTGGCTCAAGAGAGGTTTGTGACCCCGCAGGTAGGCTCTACAGCCCACCTGAGGCTCTTGACTTCTGGAACCAAAGTCATCTGTTCTGTAGAAGAGAAACATAGAAATGGTTCTGAAATTGTTAAAGTGAATCCTGAAATACTGCAATGAAATCATGTTGAATAGAATATTGCCATATTCATCAGAGCAGATGCCAAATATTTACTTAAGTGTTCACCTTGCAAGGAGGGTATTCAGATTATGAGATGGGTAGCTGGATTAGCCTGTTTAACAGAAAAGAGCAATATTCCAGCAGCAGCTTAAAGACTAGCAAAATTTGTTCCTTTTTATTGCATTCACATAACACAATATCAATATGTTGAAAAATATCTGCATGCAAAACCTCTGAGCAGAACAAGTACTCTTTTTGTCAGCTGATGTTAGCTATGTGTTTAAGGTTTAAAAATTATGAATTTGTGCAAAATATGCAGGAAAATCTCATATTTCAACAGCTGATCCGCAAGAGTTTTAATGATGAGCTGGCATGTGGGCACGCATTCTGCATGCTTTTAAGTCCAGATTAAGTTAAATTTGGGGTTCAGCACATATTCACTAAATTAACAGTCATTTCCTGCTACTTCCTGTTAATAGGTGAAATGGACAGAATGCCTAGTAATTGGTACTGCAGCCCAGCTGGGAGAATAGCAGAATAAAATCAAGGACCTTTACAGTCAGACTATCATAGCAACCCCTTCTGTATCTCTATGGCAGTCAATGTGCAGTGACTCTTCTCACATCAGCACTTCACCCCAAGTATTACTCCCAATTTTGGAGTTTGCTTCCCGGCTGGCAGAGTAGGTAGAAGGGTCATAGTTTTCTGCATATTTGGTATGAAAGAACACACTTGCAAGCCCCATTCTTTTGGGTCCTGGGACCTCAGAAAAGCCTCACAGCTGTCCTCAGGCCCTGTCCAGTGATGCCCCTTTCTCTTACTCCCAAGATGTCCCAGCTTTCTGCCCAGCAGCACCTCTTTCCTTTACTCGCGGGGTCTACCAACTTCTTTCTGGCACCAGCAAATGTAAAAATGTATTTCCTGGTATATGGATTTGTAAATCTTGCCCTCTGTCTGCATTGCCATTTAAAGGTGCCCAGGGCCTTTAAAAAAAAGTAGGAATGCACAGGAATGCAGTTTTGCCTGGCTGGGCACCAGAGGGTGTGGCCTAATATGCAAATGAATTCCTGCTGTTTTTGTTTCCTACAAAAAAGCCCTAAGTGAAACAGTGGTGACATCATGGAGTTTGGCCTAAGATGCAAATGAGTTCCTGCTAGGCTTTTTCTACCAAAAAAGCCCTGAAGCCACCTACCTAGTAGCCGTGTCTCCTGTTTCGCTCATATTAGTGCAATCCTCTGAACCCTAAACTCTGAAATCATTATTGCTAAAATAAGCTAGTAATTCTTGGTCACATCATTTAAACATCTATCTTTACCCTAGTTTTCAAAGAATTCAGACTGTTCTATTGTCCTTCAACAAGTTATCAAGGAAAGGGAAAAAAAGAAAAGGTCCCCTGTGCAAGCACCAGTCGTTTCCGACTCTGGGGTGACATTGCTTTCACAACGTTTTCACGGCAGGCTTTTTATGGGGTGGTTTGCCATTGCCTTCCCCAGTCATCTACACTTTCCCCCTAGCAAGTTGGTACTCATTTTACCGACCTCGGAAGCATGGAAGGCTGAGTCAACCTCGAGGCGGCTACCTGAAAACCCAGTTTTTGCCAGGGATTGAACTCAGGTCGTGAGCAGAGATTAGGACTGCAGTACTGCAGCTTTAACACTCTGTGCCACGGGACAGTTATCAAGACTTAGTCCTTAATCCTTTGTGCGCAAGAAAGATGAACAAGGAGAAGGGAGCTTTCCTTGGGTTCTGAGAATTTATACTGTCCCCTAGGGAATCTGTCCTTCTGAGGTCCTGACCTTCGTGACCCATGAAGAAAATGAACCTTTTGGTTTCCCAGTCTACTCTTTAGATGTGAAAGTTTACCAGCCCTGTTATATCAGAGGGTGTCAAACTCGTTCACCATAAGGACAAGATCTGACATAAATGTCATGTCGGGCTGGGCCATGTGTGCCATAAAATGTAATGCCAAGTAACAGAGATACAAAATTATAAACAACAGCAGCTGATATGCTCTGAGTTGGTGTGTTCTCACTGCAAGGCCCCAAGGTGTTACCACCTCAACTAACCTTTTATTGGGAAATATTAATATTTCTTAGCTCAAAATGGTAGGCCTACAAGAAGTGAGGTGAGCCAGGATCTCTGTCAATGTTTACAGAGACAGACCACTGAAAATCCTTTGGTTAATTAATTTTATTATAGGTATTGGTTTTTAAATAGTTACATCCCAATCAAACAATTACAAGCATACAAGAGGAATACAGTGGTTAGCTGAATAACTGTGGATGGGGGAAGAGGTGATACAATACCTAGATCTTGCAGAGTAGGCTCAGTCAGAGGAAACACGAGGCCTCTGGAGGGAAATTTCTCTTGAGAAGAAGGGGGGGGGATGAAGACAGGAAGGGATGGAGGGAGAGAAGGATGCCAGGAAGAATGGGAGTATGGGAAAATTCCTGGATGGAGGGGAGGGTGGAAAAATCTAATCCTGACAGGTAGGGTTGCCTGTTTTCTAGGGTAAATTAGGTCACATCAAGAGGTTCAATTATCCAATAAGATAACAGAGTGTCAGAACTCAAATGTCCAATGGAAAGTCAGGGTGTCATATGCTGAGTATCAAATCAGAGATCATAGTGTCATACACCCATACCCCAAAGAGGAATTTTAATTACACTGGCTAGATGACTTTTATGGCTGTTGTGGCCAATCACTGGTTCCTTTTAAGCTCACCAAAAGTGATAAGATTTCTCCCTTAATGTCAAAATGGACAGCCATTCATCAAGTGTTCGGGACTTTAGCCTTGTGGGAATTACACTGGCTAGATGACTTTTATGGCTGTTGTGGCCAATCACTGGTTCCTTTTAAGCTCACCAAAAGTGATAAGATTTCTCCCTTAATGTCAAAATGGACAGCCATTCATCAAGTGTTCGGGACTTTAGCCTTGTGGGAGGGTAGTGTCAGCTATCTCCAACTAAACTGGTCATTGGGTGGCCTGACTTTGATAGCCTTAGCAGTAATCAAAGAAAAATAAAAATTCTATTATAAGTCATATTCCCTGGCAGAAATGTGAGACCAGTTTAAATGTAAACCACACATGAACAAGATGGCTCTTGGCCTTCAGCTTTTGTGTTTTTCTGCTATCTTTTCATGAAGAATAACAGAACATATATACAAAACATTTGTTTGTGTTGCAGGGGCTTTGGTAACCCTTATATTGTTTTTTATGTTTTGAGAACAGCACTTGAAAGGTTGCCAAGAGAAATGAAGGAATTTTTACAGCTTTGGCCCCACTACGTGTCCCTTTCTGGGCCTGGGTCCCTCTGTTCCCAAGATCAGAAAATGGAGGTTCTTTTTAGCCTTTCAGCACAGCCACATGTCTGCCCAGCCTGTGAACCAGACTTGGCATCATGCCAGCCTGCCTGGGGGCTAAGACTGAACCGAATTTGCCTCCCTTATGCGCAAGGAAGACCACTCCAATTCAAATCGGCGTTGCTGTGTCATATTAATATTCTAGGGTTACATGGCAATATCACATTCCAGGGGTGCATTGTTTGGGTATCAAGCCAGGGGTCTCTTTCTGGATATCAATGGGCTGGTGTGTGGGTATGTGCAGAGGAAAACCTGCATGGGCAGATGCTCTCGCACTGCCTGGAGAGGGGTGGGGGCAAATCCCTTCCTCAGCCTGCTTCTGCTGCCAATGCTGTGAGCCTGGGACACAAGGTAAAAACACAAAGTGACTAGGTGTTAAAAACTACTCCCTGCCCTGAACCACCAAGAAAGGGGACTCGGAGGACAAGCTGAACCCCACCCCTACATACACACCTGAAGCATAGTGGTGGTGTTCCAGGTACAAAGTCATGTGCACAGCAAGACCCAGGCCAACCAAAGTTGGATAAGCTGGAAACAGCTGTGTGGCAGTGGCTGGCTCTGGTCAAGGCTGTCAGGTGATCCATGGTGGGGCAACCTGGAGATTATTAGCAAGCCATGCCACCCTAACGAAGCAATAGCTGCCCAGGTCAAGTTAAAGGCTACCAGATCACTGATGGAGGAGTGGGCACTGCAGGCATAAGGCTGCATGCGTGGCAGAGGCCCCAGGCCACCCAATGACCAGTTTAGTTGGAGATAGCTGACACTACCCTCCCACAAGGCTAAAGGCTGCCAGGTGTTCTATGGAGGAAGGAGGCCTGGCCACCAAAGCATGTGCTTGGTGGCAGGACTAGGCCCCAATGTGTAGAAGAAACTGCTAAACACCATCCCTCACATGGGCCAAAGCACAACCACTACATGGGGGGGGGGCAAATATGGCAACAGCACTGGCTGCTAGCAGGCCCCAGCAAAAGATTGCCTGGCCACCACCCTCAGCAGCCATCCAGGACAACATTCCTGGAGCTACAGCTGAGCAGAGGAGCATGAGACCTCACCTTGGAAACCTGAGCTGGAATTAATTCAGCTGTGGCAGCTCTCAGCTTACTAGTGAGGCTGCCACTGAAGTTAAGGGGTTCTGCTTGATTGCTGCAGACAAGGTTGTTCCACCATGCTGAAGCCACAGAGCAGTGTCCTATTCTCTCCATCACACCAATTGCTTGTGGGCCAGATAAGAACCCTAGACTTCCATCCCCCAGGCCTCATGTTTGACATTGTGTTAGATGCTAAACCCATTTGCATCTCTATGCCCTAAAGTCCTTGGGATTTAATGTCTCATCTCCAGTGCCTTTCCTTCTTTGCCAGCTACAGTCTTGCAGCTGAGGCTGCAGCACACAGAGTGCAGTCCCAATTCCTGGAATATAAATGCGATCTCTAGGGTGGAAGGCATTTCTCTACACCTGGGTATGTGAAAAAAAATCCTTCCTTTTTGTACTGTTTTGTGGTATAGTGTTTAAAGGTGTTGGACTTGGTATCTGGGGGACCAAGATTCGAATCTCCACTCTGCCATGGAGGCTCACTGGGTGACCTAGGGCCAGTCACTCTCTGAGCTTAACCTACCTCCCAAGGCTGTTGTGAAGATAAAATGGAGAACAGAAGAGAGATGTAAGCCACTTTGAGTCCCCATTGGGGAGAAAAGTGACATATAAATGAATTGCATAAATGAGCACGGGAAGTGGGCCAGTTCACTGCCAGAGTATATAAGCTGGAGGTCCTCAAGAAACTGAGGATTTTGAAGTCTCCCACCCTCCTCACAAGTGGCCAGGGGCTTCACTGTTCACCGTTGTGAACAGAGTGAGATGCAGTGTGAACACTGCAGGAAGAAGGGGAACTGGCAGAAGTTTCCCCACTTTTTGAGAAACCTCCACCAACAGGGTAGGGAATCAGTTTATGATTCCTCCTTAAAAAGCCTCTCAAAATCACTAGGGTGATTTCTTCCCCTATCCTACCATGACCCTGGACTTTCTTTCTTTTTTAGAAAAAGCCCAGCATGTAATGCCTGGGGCCCACATTTTAAAAGGACCTGAGTCTCTTCAGGATAGTTCTCTTACTGTATAGCTACAGAGTGGAGCCACCAGCTGCAGGTGATTAGTCCCTGACACTTAAGGAAAGGCTGATGGCTAGAAAAAGGAGAGACTTTTCTCTGGTCCTTAGCTCTTGTGGAACCAAGGAGCTCTAGTGACCAGAGGGCCTGTTTGATAAGTTTGTGAAACCCTGGAGGGTGCCTGAATTACTTTAGGACCAAGTTCCTATTTGACTTGTGTCTGCAACTTGAAAGGTTGAGGTAATCAGATAGTTAAAGTTTATTTTTATGTGCACGATGTTGGGGATTACCTGCCCTATTAAATAAAATTTACTTTGTATTTTAATTAAGTTGTCTGTGTCAGTGGCTTGCCTTGCCAGGCAACAGTGCCTAATTGAACCTACCAAAGAGAAAGTAAAAACTGCCAGCTGTGGGGAGCTGGAAATTGTGAAGCCATTGATAATTAGGGTAGGCTGGGTCCTATATGTAATACCTAGCCTGGTGGCAGCAGAAGATAATGTGCCCTGACAATAAGCCTCAGGGTCTCCCTCCAGGGAATGGGGAGGTGATTCAGGGAACCCCTGGGCACTACACAGCAGGAACTTATTTGCATGTTAGACCACATACCCTGATGTCACCATAGTTTTTTGCACAGGGATTTTTTCATAGAAAAATTCATAGAATTCATTTGCATGTTAGGCCACATACCATGACACCAAGCCAGCATTCCTGCTCAAAAAAAGCCCTGCCTGCCACTACCCATTCTTTTTTCCCTTTTACTGAAACTCAGCTGCTCTCAACATTCCAACCTACAACATTTGTCTTCATCAGGTCAGTTAATTTTACCCTTTGGATTAATTTATGAAACAATGTTTTGCTGTATAACCGATGAATTCCCAATGTAAGACTTTCCTTGTTGGCTGGTAGCCTGATTTTGCCACTTTTATTACCCACCAAGCAGCCAACCAGTTTCCCTTCAGTTACTTCAATGAAAGCTTCAAACAGAACAGCTTTTACTATGCCAGGAGAAATTTAACTGTTCACTCTTAACCAAAGAAAATACCTCAGAAACCAACTATCATGTCTATCTCTGCAGTTTAATTATAGTTGGCTGGACCCCTCTCCCAAATGCACACTGCTCCTAAGGGGGTAAAGAAACCTTTGTGAACAGAGTGAGATGCAGTGTGAGCATTGCAGGAAGAAGGGGAACTGGCAGAAGTCTCTCCTCCCCTTTTTGAGAAACCTCCACCAACTGGATAGGGAATCAGTTTATGATTTCTTCTTAAACAGCCTCTCAGAAGATACTTCACTGTTCCCAGGGGGAAGGGGGAGAAATCTGTTCTGTGAATTCATTTAGTTAGCCATCCACTATATCCAGACCAATGCAGTACATTCTGCCTCCAATAATAGCAACTACCACTAAAGAAATTTTACTACACTCAACATCTGCATACAGGTCTCTAGAGAAGATAATCTGGTATCACCATCACTGTTCTTCTATTGACTTTGATCACATCACCTGTTTGATCACATCACCTGTTCAAGTTGCAAGGAAAGATTCATAACTATTCTTAACATCCCTTCAGTTTTTCAGTATAGCCCATATAATCAGTCAACATCTAGCCAAGAAACATTTCAGGTAGGTGAATATTCTTAAATGTACATGGCTAATCTAACAAAAAAGAGCCCCATGGCGCAGAGTGGTAAAGCTGCAGTACTGCAGACCTAAACACTGCTCATGACCTGAGTTCGATCCTGGCAGAAGCTGGGTTCAGGTAGCTCCAGGTTGACTCATACTTCCAAGGTTGGTAAAATCGAGTACCCAGCTTGCTGAAGGGAAAGTGTAGATGACTGGGGAAGGCAATGGCAAACCACCCTGTAAAAAGTCTGCTGTGAAAATGTTATGAAAGCAACGTCACCCAAAAGTTGGAAATGACTGCTGCTTACACAGGAGACTACCTTTACCTAAGTCTTGCCTAAGGAGGAATGTCCTAATAAGTCAGCGAAAGGCAATTCCTAGGTCATTGTAACAAAAAATGTAGAGACGAGAGTTTTAAGATACCATGAATGCTTCAGCTATTGCACTCTTTGAACTAATCTGTATTACATTAATACCAGGAGAACAAACACAAGTTTCAGGTCTCAGCTAAACTCATTCTCAATTTCAAAAACTCAGAACTTAACTGTATGTGACATGTTAAGAACATAAGAAAAGCCATGTTGGATCAGGCCAATGGCCCATCCAGTCCAACACTGTCACACAGTGGCCAAAAAAACCAAGTGTCATCAGGAGGTCCACCAGTGGGGCCAGGACACTAGAAGCCCTCGCACTGTGCCCCCCGCAAGTACCAAGAATGTTCAGTTTCTTCAACATAAACGTAATTTCAGGTTTCACTCCAAGTCAACCCTTTCTATCTTCTGATTTTCCAGTAAGCTCCAAACAAAATCATGGTGCCATTTCAGATTTCCACACATCACTTCTATGCTGTTCATACTGCTGAATGGCAAACCTTGCCAAGTAGCTCATTTAAGGCCAGAAATAATTAGAGGTTTTGGTTACTTCATCTATAAATAGGTCTAGTGATCCAAGTTCCATCAACTAGTCTGGCTGTTCTGTTTGCTGGAGAGTAGGGAGGCTTGTCCCTGTAGAACCATATCAGCCTGTGTGGCTTGTTGATCACACTTTTTTCTTAGTTAATACAACAGGCTTTTCCTGTTTAACAGCTAAACAAACTTAACTCAGCTATTTATTGGAGTACTTGCTACTGTTCTGATACACAGATATACTTGTTAACATGTCCAGGAACAGAGCCTATTTAAACCCTATACTTCCCCATACTTCCAATCACCTTTTTCTGAACTGGTGAAGGCTTTTATAACATCAAAGTTATGAATATAAAACATTTACATAAAACTAAGTTTAGCTAGAAATAGGAGTAAGATATATGGCCAATAGTCAGTGAAAGTTAGTCCTGTTCATGTAAGACAGGGTTTCCAATTTCCACCTACTGAACTTCCCTGCAACTTCCTATACTGTATCTAACCCTTGACCCTCACAAGCCATACTCAGGATGTAAAAGAGGTGGAGAAAAAAGGACTCTTGATGGTGGCAGATGTTTCTACTGAAGGAATGGGTCCCAAACTAAGAGGGTTTTTTTTCCAGAAAGGAGGGTTCTCCATGGTTTAGACTAGTTTGGGTTTTAAAGAGTACACAGGCCAGTCCCCCTTGGTCAGCCCGAAGCAGGACAGTGGCAGGAGCAGGGATAAGAGGGATGGTTGGTATGTGAGAGTCTCTAGTATGGGTAGGTAGGTAGACTATAGTATGAGACAAAAGCTTTTGAGCAAGGACTGTCCCCAAGTTTTGTAACAGACTTTTTGAGCCTAAGCTTTAGCCCTTCCCTTCTAGCTTTCTTGTCAGGACCAAAAGTTGAGAACAGAGCTCAAACTTGTTTTCCCAAACGACTTGTCACCCTAAAGCTGTAATATTTCCATCCTGGAGTGGATCTGAAGATCTCCTCAACTCAAACAATTTCAAGGCTTATTTTCTTTTTGCCTGTACTTATAACACTTTAAAATACAAAGACAGACAGCAAATACTAGTACACTCATCAATTAAAAACATCTCTATGTTATATGACAAAAACAGGGGCAAAGTTTTTAGCTGGTGTCACAAGAATAAGATTTGATTGCAAATAAAAATCATAATACCAGAAGTATTTGTTACCATTTCAGCAAGGAGGAAGAGGCGAGATAACCTCATTCTCTACAACTTGATTTAAGGTTTTAATAAAGTATCTGAAGGCCACTTCCAGCCTAACACCATACTTTAAACAGATAATGATTCTATGACTTGTATCCTATGCAGAGTTAGAGTTGCACTAGATGGAGACTTTCTCTGACTCCCCTTCTCATTGTAGATGTGCTATTCCAGATTGTGTTCCTGTGCATCAGTGGACCCCCAGAATACCGTAGGAGGCAAACTGGAGTTTTAAGGTGAGATGTAGAAATTAGCTAAATTATGCCTTTCAGCTTTCATAGATGCAGTTATACAACTGAAACTGTGGTTATACGCTCTTGTGAGAAAACCAGGGTAAAAGAAAAGAACACTAGATGATTATAATCTCTTGACTTGTATAACTAAGAAGAAAGGCATACTACCTCTTGTATTGCACACACTAGGTAGACTTGCATTATTCTTTCTTGCTAAGACAAGTATTACAATCCAGACAAGAGCATACTTTGAGTAATTCTATATTTCCTTAATTAGGCCTGTTGCCTATGCTGCAGAGCAAGCAAAGAGGTATCACCTTCCAAACATAAAACAGCTGAGCACTAGTATACAAGCACATCACATCAAACTCAACAACAAAACAATGTTTACCTAAATTTTCTTCTTGAATCATTCAGTTTCCAAAATAACTGAATACATGCTCATCTTTTTGGGAGGAAAGAGACTCATGGCAGTTTCAAGACCAACATTTTATTCCAGGTATAAGCTTTTGTGTGCAAGCACACTGCCTCCCTCATCCTGCTGCAGGCCAAAATGAACCCTGACCACCCTCTCATGAACTGCATGTCAGGGCAGGACATTTCGGGCTGCAGCAGGAGGCAGAGTCACACACAAGTAGTGGAAATCATCACATAAACAGAAACATTTCTGTGGATCCAGCCTCTTGTATTTTATGTTGGGGAAGAGAAAAGTAGCTCCCACTTTTGAGGGGCACACTTGCAAAGTACAAAATGGGGTCCCATTTCAAAACATTTGAGAACCAATGCACTATGATCATTCACTGATACCACATTATATCCCTGTTTTCTGCCCTGTAGCTATTTAAGCTTTGCAATATGTTCATGTTTTAATATTATGAGTAGCTGCATTGGAACATGGAATGTAAGATCTATGAATCAAGGTAAGCTAGAGTCTCCTGAGAAACCTGTATAAGGGTCAAGAAGCAACTATCAGAATGGGATATGGAACAACTGATTGGTTTAGAATATGGAAAGGAGTTTGACAAAGATGTATATTGTCACCCTGCTTATTTAATTTATATGCAGAGTACATCATGTGGAATGCCGGCCTGGGTGAAGCACAAGCGGGAATTAAGATTGCCAGGAAAAACATCAACAACCTCATATATGCAGATGTCACCACTCTAATGGCAGAAAGTGAGGACCTAAAGAACCTCTTGTTGAGGGTGAAAGAGGAGAGCACAAAAGTAGCCTTGAAACTCAACATCAAAAAAACTAAGATCACGGCATCCGGCCCCATCACACCTTGGCAAATAGAAGGAGAAGACATAGAGGTCATGACAGATTTCAAATTTCTGGGATCCAAGATCACTGCAGATGGTGACTGTAGCCATGACATTAAAAGACATCTGCTCCTTGGGAGGAAAGCTATGGCAAACCTAGGCAGTATAATAAAAAGTAGAAACATCACCCTGCCAACAAAAGTCTGTATAGTCAAAGCGATGGAATTCCCAGTAGTAATGTATGACTGTGAGAGTTGAACCATAAGGAAGGCTGAGTGCAGAAGAATAGATGCTTTTGAGCTGTGGTGCTGGAGAAGAATCTTGAGAGTCCCTTGGACTGCAAAAAGATCAAGTCAGACCTAAGGGAAATCAACCCAGACTGTTCCCTGGACAGCATTACTGATGTAACTAACATGAATTTGAGCAGACTTTGGAGGATGGTGGAAGACAGGAGGGCCTGGCGTGACTTTGTCCACGGGGTCGCAACCAGTCAGACTCGACTGCGCGACTGAACAACAAAATGACCAGAAACTGTTCAAGCCAATAACTTATCAGCCCTTTACCTCTAAAAGTTTTTGACACATACAGGGACAGACCATTAAGTACCACTAAGTTTACAGGGACTGCCTCCTAAATGCACACAGAATTGTTATGCCAATTTAAGAAAGTAAAATAACCTGCTATTCCCAGCTCTACATGCATGGAAAGGATCAGAGACAAATCTTTTCACAACTGACAACCCCCCACCTTTGTCAAAGTAACTCTGCAGTGTGAAAAAGATATTAAGTTTATGACGAAGTGCTCTGGAATGATCTTTGTAATGTTTGAACTGTCAACAGACGTCTACTAACATACATGTTTCAGAATATTATATATATATAATTTCCAAAATGGGAAATGTGACTTAAGCCAATCCACCAAGTAGCACCAATTAGAAATGCCAGTATAACTGTAATGTCTAAAATCAGGAGTTCATATGTTGAAATGTTCTAGCTAATATTTCCCTTACAGAAGCTTCAGAATAAGGATCAATTGGCAATTACTGGCTAGAAAAGACATTCCCAAGCAACCAACAAGGACATGACACCTGACGTATTCCTATAGGTTACAGCATGGGACAATATGTTCTGGTGAAGCTTTGAGTGAAGTAATAAAGAATGGCAGGTTAAAGCCCACTTTTAAAATCTCCCCCACAAGTGTGAAAGTGCCTTAAAAGGCTATTGTTCAGTATATGTAGAGAAATCCTATGATGTTATTCAGAAACAAGTCCCATGTGAACAATGGCACTCTAGGTATATGTGTATAGGATGGCAGCCCAGATCACACAGCAGGAAGTTTGAGCAAGATTACTATATTATTTTGTCCAGCAATGAGTCCACATCCTGGACTTGCAGGCACAACTCACATCAGCTGAGGCCAGACCAGTGTTCCCTCTAAGCTGAGTTAATGTGAGCTAGCTCACAGCTTTTAGCCTCCAGCTCACACATTTGTCTCAGCTCAGAAGGATGGCCCCAGAGCAAACTAATTAATGCAGCAGCAAAATCTCTCCCTCACAACTTTAATGCCAGTAGATCATGAAGTAGAATTTTTGCTCACAGGACTCTACAGCTTAATGGGAGCAGTGGGCCATACATATATGACCGCCAGCCATTTCTGCCTGGCCAGAATATGCTCAAAACTGGCAAGGCAGGCTGAAGGATCAATTAGTAATCCAGTTGAGCAGCCAGGGGGAGTGCATCAAATCATCAAGCCCTGTCCAGGGGAGAGGTCAATCCACCTGAGGCAGAGCTCCAGGACATTCATTGGTTGGATGTAGGGGGAAGGAATAAACCCTGGGAGGAGACTGGAAGGGTGGGCTATTTAAAGAAGAAATTTATTCTAATTACTACACTACTAATAAACATTATAGTAGAAGCCAAACATCACTTTTCCTGACTGCATAAACAATTTTCTAGTGATTTATTCATGAACTTTTTTAAAAAAGTATATTTTCAGATTTTTAGAACTCTTGAGTTTATAGTATTAGAGATTTAGATTAAAAAATCCAAGTGTTTCTGTATGTAGGGGCCAAGTCATATAGCTGACATTTTGGAAGTAGTGTACTGCAATGAAATGTATGCCCAGCATGCACACACTCAGGTCTATACAAACTTTTCATTCTAAATCTTCAAAACTTAGTGGCTAGTTCCTGTCATCCTTCCACTTTGGGTTTAAAAAGTTACAGGGGGAAAAAGCAAGCATTTGTAAATCAACTGTACTGTTCTGGGTTTTTCATAGCTTTATCTTGTTTTATTTTGTGAGCTGGCTCCAGCAGGTCACCAAAGAGACAGAATATAAATGTTTTAAATGTAGTCCAGGTTTTCCCCACTCTTAGTTGCCTTTTCCCCACTCTGAGTTCTAATCATAGAACTCTGAGCACTTGTACCTTGGCCCTAAGATACATTTAAAGTATGTGAGGTCTTACTGTAACAGCATCAGATAACATATTTGACTCACTGACTTAAAAGCCCTGTTGAAAAGGCATTGTTCAACCTTTTCAGAGACTGAAAGGGCCAAAAAGGCAGGCCTCCTGGAGTAGGAAAATAAGTACAGCACCATCTCAGTTAAGGCCCTAGATGTCACTGTTGCCACCTGCACCTTCAAAGCAGAAGTTATGTGCATATCTTCGAGTAAATATGGGGACACAACTTAAAATCAGTACCAGCACTCTGAATTGGCCTTGGAAGCAATGGTAACCAATGAAGTTCTTTCAGTATTACTTAGAGCCCCACAGAATGTATTGCAAATATCTAGTATTAGGCTCCCACACCAGAAACCATAGTAGTTAACTCTTTCCTAGAACAGGATACAACATAATAATCAAGCAAAGATAGAAGGCAGCACTCCCAGCCACAGCTTGCAGCTAAGCTTACTGTCTTCAAAACCCTTCCCAAGCTGGATTTGCCTCTTTGCTTTTTCTTGAACCCCACTTCCCCATCCTTTGGGATTCTCTAACCAGTGATTCACTGTATTCACACAATAGGTATGCTAGTTACAGCTGACTTCTGTATTCCCCCACGTACTCTTGACCTTTTGCTTCCAGGCCTATTAAGCATGCCAGCCCTTTTTCTTTAATGCCATAATGGTAGGCATGCAAAGAGGCTGGCTTGGATTCACTTGAGCCTTTCCACATGTTAAGTACTACTTTCTCACCTCCCTGTTCCACTGCAGCCCAAATGCAGTTCCTGCATAGGAACAGCATTTCAGGGGGAATTTTGCGCTGAAGCAGTGAAAAGCACAGTGGAGGATTAAAATTACTATTTCCTTTTATGCAATACATAAGGAGCATTTAAAAAGTTCTCCTCCAAGATAAGGTTGCAGTTCCTCTCAACTTCTAAATGCAACACCTACATGGTAAAGCAACTAATAAAAAGACAAAAAAAGCAGAGAAACACAGGAAACTGCAGAAGACAAGACAAGCTATATCTAAACAGCTATTGTAATGATAGCAATGAACTGTTGTTTTTCTGTATTTCACTGAAGTAGAAAGCACATGAGCTCTTCATTACAAATGACCATTAAACCACAACATGCCTGTTGTTCTGAGGTTTCCACTAAACAATGTATCAGTATCTATACTTAATGACTGAAAAAAGGAACAATTGGTTTATAACCAAGTAGTCATACTCTATATGATAGTTTTCTAGTGTAAGTTGTTGAACATTGGGAAGTTTATATTTTCTCCAACAGATCAGTGTCTGATTTTGTAACAATTTAGTAGCTTAACACTGGAAAGTTTTGTAACACTACACTGTTAATTGCTGGTACATCCTATCCAGAACACTGTTTTTCCATAAAGCACTTAGGGATTAGAACATTAAAGTCTTGAAGTAGCCTCCAAATGCAAGGGGCTATGATGCAAGCTCTGTATGGTGAGGCCTCCAAATTCTGCCCTCCTTTCCAGAAGCAGTCTAACACTCAGTAAGAAACAACCTTCAGAGAAAGAGAGAGGGGTCACAGCAAGTCCTGAAAAAGGCTCTTAGGCAGTTTCAGAAAACCTGTTTGCTGCACTAAACTGCTATAAACAAGGATCAGGGTCCATTTTTAAAATTAGGCAATGAGCTCAAGGGAATTTGACTTCTAAAGTTAATAACCATCTTAAAATTTAAATGGCATAAGTCACACAACTGCAATGCATATCTAGTTTAGGAATCAGTTTATAGTTTAAAGACAAAGATCAAGATCTTTTTTTAAAAAAAGTAATGAACAAAGCCCATACTCTCATTTTAACATTTTCCCCTATACATTATGGACTATTAATTAGTCTGCCTGTATTTCCGCAATTAAACCTAACCTATTTGGAAATTTCATTTTCAGTAACAAAGCAAATAATTTCTTAGGCATCGTTAGTAGTGCAAGAAATGTCATAGAGTCATGC
Source organism: Heteronotia binoei (assembly GCF_032191835.1). Classification (NCBI taxonomy): domain Eukaryota; kingdom Metazoa; phylum Chordata; class Lepidosauria; order Squamata; family Gekkonidae; genus Heteronotia; species Heteronotia binoei. The sequence goes on along the minus strand of NC_083223.1, from coordinate 225,789,954 downwards.
CGAATATTTTAGCACAATGAAAATGTTCTAAGTATATTAATCAGAGCTCTACAAGTTTGGGCTAAATATTGACATCCTCATCTTCTCAAGCCCTTTGACACTTCCAAGTATACACACAAACACACAGTGACAAAGCACTATTATCCATATTTACTTATGGGGATAAGTGAAACAAGAATCATACTAGTATATTTCCCTAGCAGTTTGGCAACCAATAGGCATGCAAACATATCACATGATGTACACAAATACATGACTCCCTGGCCAGTTGCCAATTCAAACCATATTGGAGAGGAGAATAAGGTTCACTACAATTATCAGTTTGCTTCTATATTTCTTCTCAGTATCCCATTCAGCATATATAGAGGCTGGTTTGGGCAAACTGTGAGAATTAGCTGCACAACGAACAACTCAGGCTTTTCCTATAATGAGAAAAGCAGTAGTGAACAAAGAATCATATTACTTTCAGAGTATTCAAAAGTAGGTCACAGCATAAATAAGCAGAGCACATTGCATTATAATCAAAGGAGATTTCTCCATACAACCCCACTGCCTCAGCTACCAATCACAGCTTCCAAGAACCTACCAGAGGCATTTCTCCACCCTCCTCACTCATCAAATGTGTGACACAATTGGTTTGTTACGCCATATGACATTATTCTAGCTCTTACTACTTGAAAGTATGCAATCAGACACAACATCTTTCTTAACAGTTGGTCTTCCTAGCTCAGTCAGCCTGAGTTTAATACACTGGAGACAATGATGCGAACGCAACGTTCCACCTAATTACAAATTACCAGCCCCCAATGAACACCACAGCCATAACCCAGTCAGGAAGCCTGCTTAAAAAGAAACCATCAGCTAATTTAGGATTTTAACAATACAACTGATTGACTAAAAATAAACGAGTACATTCACCATCCTTCTAGCCAGATAAAGAAATGTTTACTGTGTACTTCAGAAGCAACCCAGGAGGTTATGTGTCCACATAGCCCACAAATGAATACACATGGGCAATAGTGTCTTCCACACCCTCCATGCACCAGTCAGAGCTTGCCACATGTTACACCTCAGGGGCACTGACAAACCAGACTGCTGTCTCTCATACTTTAAGAAGCCAAGCCTGCTACTTCAATCACTAACCCATACCTATCGGCAGTAAGAAGGCCACCCACTCCCCTCCTCTCAAAACCATCACCCACCCGTGATCATGATACATCACATCTTCCCACCCAGAAATGAGGCCATTAGCCGGAAAGCATCTCTCAAATCATAGCCCTCAGTCTAAATCACTGATCATCCAAACAAGACAACTCGCATCCTTCCCCATGCACCGACTAAACAGCTTTGCGTTTTAAAACTGCAACCCTACATCACAGATCTTCCATTGAACTGGAAAAGGCTCACACCGGGAAAGCCTGACCAAGCTCGGAGTGCCCTATCACCCACCTGCCTCTCTCCATACCCTCCGACCAAACCACCGGTGGACGGACCAGGGAAAGAGACTGCACCCCGACCCCCTCAACGCCCAGGCCTAACTACCCCACCCCAAAGGTTGCCTATCCGAAAGAGGAGTAAGGGAGAGGGAAGTGAACGAGGTCGCTGTCCTCTCCCACAGCTGCAAGACGTTGGCAACCCCTCTTGCCGACCTCACCGCTGTGCCCCCAGAGAGGCGACTCCCTCTAAGCCGCTTTCCCGCCCGCGGCTGTCTCGGGAAAGGGCGCCAGCTTTAAGGCCTGCTGTCCACACCACCCCTTTCACTCGAGGATAGGCGTTAGTTACCTGCCAAGGCCGGCTGTAGCCGAGGCAGCTCTACTGGCTGCCCGTACCGAGCCGCGTCCCCTTCCGCCATCTTGTCCAGGTTTAAAATTAACTCCCCGTGACGTCAAACGCCGCCGCGAGCCCTTTATCGCCGAGTAGCGCGCGCGCGCAGCGCAGTTTATCAATGCGAGGTCCTAGCGCCGTATTTTTAAAGGTTTTCACTCTCGCCCTGCAACCGCTAGTGCGCACGCGTTCACGCCTCAGCTCTTTCCCGCGCGCTCGAGTCTACTGCAAGAAGCAGCCGTGTGTTCTCAGATCCTTAAGGTTGTTTAGTGCATGGCACGCGAAGAACTGTTCCGAATTCGATCGAGATGGTAGCACCAGCCGTGTTAGTCTGTCTGTAGCAGTAGAAAAGGGTAAGAGTTCCGTAATACCTTCAAAACTAACAAAATTTGTGGCAGGAGCTTTTATAAATCATTGCTCACCTCTTCAGGTACAAAGTTAGAGTCCAGTGGCACCTTTAACACACACCAAGTTTGTTGTCTTAAAGGTGCCACTAGACTACAGCTTTGTTCTGTTGCTTCAAACCAACATGGCTGCTAAGCTCAATCTTTCTTCCAATACAGCTAGATTGTGAGTCCATCTGTCCTTTATATTGGGAAGCGGAGTGATTTCAGATGCTAAATGATATTAGAAGGCAAATAACAATAGCTGGTGTGATTGGATTATGTGTGATATGCAGAGAGGTAGTGTAGGCATGTTAAAATCAGCACTGGTAACAAGACAGGAAACCTAGGTTTGGATTCTCTGGACTGAGGGTGTGTGACTGGCCCAAGGTCGCCCAGCAAGCTTCCATGGAAGAGTGGGAATTCGAACCTGGGTCTTTCAGATCCTAATCTGAAACTCTCCACACCGACTCTTGTATGGTGGCTGCATTGAACAGTACTGAGCTGCTGGGCCTGGATGAACCATGTAACTTGTGCAGTATCAAATTGACCATTGGTTGTTGCTGGGTTCGACCCCAATGAGCCTTGCCCATTCACCTGCCTTCTACTGATAGAAGCCAAGGCTTGAAGGCCATACTGTTATGGTGCCTAGGAATGGCCACAAAGGGCATTTGTTTTGTAAAGCTACTATGATGTTTCTATAATTTGGGGGGATGTTTAACCCCCATGTGTTGTATTTTAATTGCAGATTTGTCTGCAAACCTTAGACTTTCCTCAGGTTTGTAGAAAGATCTATCTTTTCTGATTATGGATCCGTGCTCTGGATTTAAGTATCCACAGATTTAGTATTGCTGAGAGTTAGATATACTGATATCACTTCAGTGCTGTAGCAATTCCCAGTTAGCTAACTGCATTTATTCTTTTTATTGGAGGGGCAGTATTTTGTATACGTTGCATGCATGTGTGTGTTTGCACCTGGAAGTCATGTCAACCTCTGGTGACTGACCCTTCTGAAGGCCTGGAGGATATTCAGAGAGGTGGCTGAATACAGCCTGACCCTGCTTTCCGACTCGGTATTTCAAGCAAGTCTCCCATCCAAGTACTAACCACAGTCGACCCTGCTTAGCTTCTGAGATCTGATAAGATCAAGCTTGCCTGGGCTATCCAGGTCAGGGCAGCATTTATTCTCAAGAGATCAGGATATGGAACGAAGGACACATTGATTAAGTGGAGCAAGCTTGCACCTCAGAGCAGGGTAAACAGCAATAAAATATTTTAAATAAATAAAAGCCCCAGTCATGTTTTGGGGCAGGTGTAGGTTTATGTGTATTCCAAAGGGAAGTCCATGTTAGTTTGTTAGTGTGTGTATTCCAAATGGTTAGACCATGTTAGTTTGATAATGTGTGTGTGTTAATTTGGAGGTACAAAGAGTAAAGAAAATCCATGGAAAGAAATTAAGTTGCAAAAGAAAGTGGAGATGATATTTCATATCCTAAACCAAACATCTTGCTTGGGCATTGTCCAAACCTTTTCTGCCTAAGCTGATTTCTATATTTTGTCTGCTTCTACATTTTGGCAGTGTCCCAGATTGTAAACCCATTCATTAATTTCTGGGATTTTATTATTCTTCCCATATAATATAATTTATAGTCCAGCAATAAGTAGTTTTGCTGTCAATTCCTGTTGTACCTTTCAAACAGCACCCTGTAGATAACCACACAGTATTATCAGTGAATCTCTTGGTAAATTAATTATTTATTCTATATATAAAACCAACTATTCCAGAAATATGATAGACATTACCTTTCAGTAGATTTGGGTGTGTTAAAGTAGCCTTATGAATACTTACTTCCTGATTCATCTAGTGAATTCATGGTTGAGGCAAGATATGAAGCAAGGAATTTCTGATATAGTGCACACTCTCAGAACTCTACATGAATTATGAATCTGGTTTAAGGGCCACTTCACAAAGTCCTCATGTCTGCTGATGGACAACATGAGGACTTTGCATCAAACATTCAGAGTTTGTGCCTCCCAAACGCACCATACCCTTTTCTCCTCACTAATTCAGCACACAGGTAGAAGCAACTTCAGCTTTCTTCCCCCAAGCCAATTTGACTCTTTCAAACCATCCAGTGGAGCCATTATTGGCTTCATTTACAAAATCAGGGTATTTACGTGACTACACACATACTTTGCAGAGATAGTGGCCTGATGGGGCTGATTGAGGAAACAAAAATGGTGTGGGGAATGTGGAGATTAAAGCCACTTCCTCTTGTACAATGAGAAAAGAGCTTGTATGAGTTGGGGAGGAGGGGAGAAAACACCATTTGGACATCTGATGCAAACTCTTCATATCATCCACTTACACACATAAAGACTTCACAGCATGTGAACTAGTTCCCAAAATTAAAATTAACCCAAGTTGTATAGGAGGTGCTTCTAGAGAGATGCCTCTTGACTCCAACCAGTCCAGCATATTATACTGAAAGGGGCTGTTCTGTCTGTATCTTCCAAGGTGATCAAGCTAAGGGACGAACTAGATGTGATGTCTACCATATGACTATCACAGGGACTGGCAGTCACTTTACATGATCTTGGTGGGTGCGATTTTTAAATTATCCTTTTCTTTTTATTTGCAGACCACAAATTGCTTTTTGAAATTCTTGTTAGTTGGAAAATTAATTACTAAATTCTTGTTAGTTGGAAAATTAATTTACCACAGTGTGTGGGCTGGTGTTGAAAAGCTTTAAGACAGAAATTACCTTGGGCCTGTTGAACTAGTAGGTGCAATTAATTGGGTTGCCAGTTCCTACTGTCTAGTACGTCATCTGTGCCTTTGCAAGCTGCTCCCAAGGGCCAAGAGGAGAGCATGCATTTGAGTGAGGGAGACTCACTGGTCAGAAGGCTGCCTGAGGCAGAATGATCCAGGAGCCAGGCTAGAACCAGTGGGAGGAACTGCAGTGGTCATTTCCCTAGGTTTCCCTGTTGAATCACCACTTGCTCAGATGCGCAGAGACATATGCAGCAATAGCAAGGAGCATAGACACTATGTCGGCCACAGCCATGTTCGTGGGGCCCCAGCAGGATCTGCATTTCCACCCCAATCAGGCTCCATTTGCTAGGGTACCTCTCTGAGGTACATGCTGTAGCTGTCCAGGTGAACCCAAGCAGTCCATCGAAGAAGTGCTCTGCAACTGCTCCATCCACTGCTGCTGCATAGCATCCTGATCCTGAAAGGCAATGTGATCCATGGTTGCTTGGTCACAGGGCGGGGGGGGGGCAAACTGCCAATCATCCCAAACCACAGTTCCAGAGGAGTTAGCCATGTTAGTCTGTTGCTGCAAAATAGTAAAGAGTCCAGTAGCACCTTTAAGACTAACAAATGTTATTGTAGCATAAGCTTTCGAGAAACACAGCTCTGATGAAGAGAGCTGTGTTTCTTTTTTGTTTAAAACCATTTATTATAATGTAATATATTGTAGTAGCATATTATCAATTGTTATTAAAAGTTAATACACATATATAACATTTTCTCCACTCCACCCCCCTTTTGGTGACCCCCAGCAGTGCCAACCCCCTTAACAAACAGCTTCCTATTATTATTTTATTTAATTTGTTATAAGGTAATAAACTCTATCTATTAAAGAATCTTTCTTCATAAAAAAGCAAGAAGAAAAAATACCAAAGGCTATAATTGTAGTCCATCCTCATGATAGTCCTTATTCATTCACAAAGAAATGAAAAAGTTATAATCCAATAATCCCATTTTTTAAACTGTAATCCATAAATAGTTTCTTTAAAGATTAACTATTGTCAAAGATCACCAAATGTTCTTTAACGTTCCGCTGTTTTTCAACATACTTTTGAAACTTTCCCCACTCAATTTTAAACTTCTCTAGATCTTGTTCTTTTAAGATTCTTGTAAGTTTGTCCATTTCACTCCAATGCATAACTTTCAAAGACCATTCCCACATTTCTGGTATTTTGTCTTGTTTCCACATTTGTGCATATAATGTCCGTGCAGCTGAAAGCATATACCAAATTATCATTCTATCTTGCTTTTGGAGTGTTTCCATTTGTAATCCCAACAAAAAGATGTCTGGTGTCTTTTTAATATTATATCCCAAAACTTTCGAAATCTCTTGCTGAATCATTTGCCAAAATTGTTTTGCCTTTTCTCACGTCCACCACATATGGTAGAAAGATCCTTCATGGTGTTTACATTTCCAACATCTATCCATTACCTGATTGTTCATTTTTGCCAATTTCTTAGGTGTCATATACCACCTATATAACATTTTGAAACAGTTTTCTTTAATGTTGTAACATGTAGATTATCTTCATAGAGTTCTTCCATAAGTATTCCCATGACTCCATCAGTATTTCCTTAATTATATTTATTGCCCATTTTATCATTTGTGATTTAAATCACAAATCTTAAATCTTCGTTCGCGAAGTCAAGCCGAGAGAGAGAGAGATTTAACTACTTCATCTTCCATAGACCATTTCAATAATAGTTTGTACGGTATGTCTTTGAAATCAGCTTTTCATTTTCCCCAAACAGCATTCTCTCCAGTTCTGTTTGTTCTTGTCTTATTCCATAGTTCTTAATGTCCTGTTCAAGCAAACTCTTTATTTGCTGCAATTGAAACCAATTATATTTATGTTGTATTTCTTCAGCTGATTTTAATTCCACCTTTCCACCTTAAATTTTTGGAAGTTGTTTATATGATAACCACTTCTCTTCTTTCATATCTGAATACAATTTTTTTACTTCTGTTGGTACAATCCAAAGCGGTTTCCTCTCATCCCCATATCTTTTATATTTTAACCAGGTATTTAACAGATTACTTCTGATCTAGTGATGTGAGAAGAAGCTGTCCATCTTATTTTTCCCATAGTACATGTAAGCATGCCATCGAAAAACATTTCCATGACCTTCTAATGCTAGTAACTTTCTATTTAATAATGTCATCCATTCCTTAATCCACACCAGGCATACTGCATCATGATACAGCTTTAATTGAAATCTGCCCCTTTCTTTCACATCTATCAGAATTTTCATTTTAATTCTTGGTTTTTTCCTGGCCCATACGAATTCTGAAAGTTTCCTTTGCCATTGATTAAATTGTTTGTTGTCTTTCACTATTTGAATTGTTTGAAACAGGAACATAATTCTCAGTAAGACATTCATCTTAATTGCAGAAATTCTGCCTAACATAGATTCAATTTGTTCCATTTTATCAAATCTCCATCGATCTTATGCCAGAGTTTCTCATAATTATTTTTATACAAATCAATATTTTTCGTTGTTATTTCCACATCTAAGTATTTTACTTCGGAAGTAACTTCACACTCTGTTAACCTCTGTAGTTCTTCCTGTTTACTCTTTGACATATTTTTGCACAAAATGTTCGATTTTTCTTTGTTTATGTAAAAGCCTGCCAATTCTGCATATTCTTGTATCTTACGAAGCAAATGGTGTTAAATGAGTGGGATTTTCATTTATAAACATCATATCATCTGCAAATGCTCTGTACTTATAAGAAAAACTTTCACTTTCAGTCCCTCTATCTCTTTATCTTCTTGAATTTGCATTAGCAAAACCGCTAAAGTCATTATAAATATCAGTGGAGATAGAGGGCAACCTTGTCTTGTTCCTTTACTTATTATCATTTTTTCCGTTAAATCTTCATTAATACAGAGCCTTGCTGATTGTTCAAAATATATCGCCTTTACCATTCTTATAAAATCTTCTCCCAATCTCAATTTCTCCATCACTGCAAACATAAAGTCCCAATGCACATTATCATATGCTTTCTCTGAGTCTGCAAAAAATAATGCTACTTCTTTTGTCTATATATGTCTATAACTGTTCTAATATTGTCTCTAATTTGTCTCTTGGGAAGAAATCCTGCTTGTTCTTCTTTAATAGAACTGTTCAAATGCAGTTTAAGGCGTTCTGCTAAAATTCTTGCATATATTTTATAGTCATTTTTAAGTAATGAAATTGGTCTATAGTTTTTCACATTTGTAGCTTCTCTGTCTTCTTTTGGTATCAAAGAAATTACTGCTTCTTTCCATGTGTTAGGAATTTTCCCGTCTGTTCTTATAATGTTCATCAATTTCTGAAGTTTTGGTAATAGCGTCTCCATGAGAACTTTATTAAATTTTGCTGTAAAGCCATCTGGACCCGGTGCTTTTCCTATCTTCATTAAGTTAATCGCCTCCTCTATTTCTCCTCTCTCAATTGGTTTATTCAACACATTCTCCATGTTTTCTGTTAAGGAGTTTACTTTAATTTTCTGTAGATATGATTTGGCTTCTAAACAGCTTGGCATAGTATTTATAAAATTCCCTTTTGATTCCTTCATGATCAACAATGTCTTTTCCTCCCGACACAATTTTGTTAATTACTTTATTCTCCCTTCTTTTTTTCATTTGCCAAGCCAAGTATTTTCCAGGTTTGTTCGCACCTTCAAAAGATTTCTTTTGGAGTCTTGTTAAATTCCATTCCACTTCTTTATTCAGCAAATGGCTCAGTTGACTTTGTAATATTGTAATCTCTCTTATGATTTTCTTTTTCCCAGGTCGCTTTTTAAGCTCCTCTTTTTTTCCAATTTCTTTCTGAATATCCATCATTTGCTTATTTTTGGCTCTTTTATCTTTATTGTTCAAAGTAATTAAAATGCCCCTCATTACTGCTTTATAAGTATCCCACATGATTCGAAATTGAGTATCCTCATTTTCATTTATTTGGAAGAAGCATTTAGTTTCCTTTTCCAGAGACACCACTATTTCCTGTTTCTGTAGCAAGTCCTCATTTATCCGCCACCGTAGAGTCTTTTTCCCTGATTTGGCAGACCACAATATTGGATTGTGGTCTGCTCTTGTTTTAGGAAGTATCTCTATTTTTTTCGTTAAAAGTCCAAGATCTTTTGTGGTCTAAATCATATCAATTCTCAAAAAAGAATTGTGCCTTGCAAAAAAATAAGTATAATCACGTTCTTTGGGGTTTAATTGCCTCCAAATGTCTTCTAAATGCTCTTGTTTTACCAATTCGAAGAATGATTTTGGTAATTTCCCTTCATTGTTTTTTTTCCCAGTTCTATCCAAAGCACTTTTCACTGTTCCATTAAAATCTCCCATTATCATAATTTGTTCATGCGCCACTTCGTCTAATTGTTGCATTATATCTTTAAAAAAAGAGTCTTTTGCTCCGTTTGGAGCATATATTCCCAGCAACAAAGTTCTTTTGTAGTTCAATGTCACTTCTACTGCAATATATCTGCCATCATCTTTAAAAATTAATTTCGGGTCTAATTCTTGTTTGATATAAAAAACTACACCCCTTTTTTTCTCCTTGGCCACTGAACAAAATTCCATACCAAGTTGCTTATTCCATAAAAAATTGTAATCCATTTGTTTAATATGTACTTCTTGCAAACATATTATGTTAAATTTTTGTTTCCCAATCCAATGAAAGGTTGCCCTTCTTTTTTGTGGTGAATTAAGTCCATATATATTCCAAGCTATTAATTTGTAATCCATAATGATTTCTATTCTTGATCTGTTTTCCCAAAGTCTTTATGATCCTTAAAAAAATGCCATTTGCTGAGTATTTGTAATAGTAAATCTCCGTCCTTTAAACTTAAAACTCAGTCCCTCTGGGAGTTCCCATCTGTATCTTATTTCTTCTTCTCTCAACTTTTCTGTCAACTTTTTGTAAAGTCTCCTGTCATTAATGACTTTCCTTGGCAATTCTTTCATAATTCTGACTCTACTGCCATCCACCTCCAATGTGCGCTTGAATTGTTTACTAAGAATCCTTCCCACCATGTCTCTTGTCACAAATCTCACTACCACATCTCTTGGCAATTTATTTCTTTGGCGTACTCCTAATTTACCCTTTAAATGTAGTCTTAAAAATGGTCAGTTTTGTCTGGGTCTTTTTCAAGAAATTCAGCAATAATTTTAATTATATATGTCCTTAAATCAGTAGTAGTAGACTCCGGCACCCCTCTTAGCCATATTTGGTTCTCCATTAGCTTACAGTCTAGTAATAATGCTTTCTCTTGCATTTTTTGGATAGTGGAATCTGCTTTATCCATTCTTGCATCTTTGTCTTTTACCTTTTTCTCCACCTTTTGAACTTTCTGTAACGCTGCTTGAGTATCTTTTCTGAGATCTTCAGTATCTTTTTAAATTTCTTCTGTGCTGGATTCAATATCTTTAATTCTTTTTTCAGTTCTATTTTTGTTTCTCTAATTATCTTTGCCAGTCTTGCTTCCATAGCATCCATTGCATCTTGCCATTTAGCCATTTTTTCTTCTTCAAGTGACCCAGCCCTCGTTTGGATCTGCTTTGCTACTGGTCTTTGCTCTGACATCACTGTTTGCCTATTGCTTTAAATAGGTCCAAAAATTGACCTATCAAATTCAGATTTCGAGTACACAGTCATATAGATTAGACCATGCCCTTTTATATAAGCCCAAAATCACCGTTCTTTGATGTTCCTAGGTCACGATATTAACTTTTTAAAAAGTTTTTTTATTCAAAATGGCCGCCACGGTTTTTCTGTCCTTTTAAAAAGTTTTTTCCTTTTTTCTCCAAAACTGTACCAAAGTTAATTCTGAGTAGTCCAATAGATTTAACCTTTTAATAACAGTATCTGCCAGCTCTGCTATTTTTCAATGTCCAGTTTTCTTTTAATTAATTTTTTAAATGTTGACCTTCTTATAAAGGCCGCTGGTACTTCTCTATGATTTTAAGTCCTAAAGAAGGCTGGGAGGCTTGTTATTTTTCCCTTCTCCTAATGGCTCCTTCCTTCACCTTCCTTCCTTTCTTGACACGAAGTCTCGTTTTCAGTGGTTATAAAGTCTTGCGGTATTTCAATGATGACATTTCCTGTATTATATTCACCAACTCAGCGATTCTTCTTGGAGCGGTTGTCTATTCCAGACCCCAGGTATTCCAAACAAAATTTGTTTTTCCTCTTTTAGTCTTATTTCTCCAAGTTCACAAGTCTCAAATTTAACTCCTCCTTTATCTTCCTTAATATAAAATGTTATATCTGGATCCAGATCTTTGTTTTTGCTTTTATTTATTCTTATATTAGTCCCAGAGTGATAGATAAAGATCTTTCACCTTCTATTCCAATATCCTTCTGCGCACTGCTCTCTTAGTTATTAGATATTAATCAGTCTCAAAGAAGCTTTGTATCCTTGTGGATTTAAGCCAACTTAATGACCTCAGGAATCCTCTGTAGATGACTGAATGCAGTCCTTCTTCGGGGACTCTTCAAAGCCAAAAAGGAACCCCACTGGAGTCCCTCATCAGCCAAAGTAAATCCCCTCAGAACTTGATAAGCATATCTTGGCCCTCTCCCTGCCTGGAAGAGGTAAGCAGCAGGTGTTAATATCACCTTCTCTGCCCAGAACAGAGGTTCTGATCTGCTCGTTGGCTGAAGAGCAGCTCAATCCTCCATGACCAAAACCCGGAAGTCCCTCAAGAGAGCTGTGTTTCTTGAAAGCTTATGCGACTATAAAATGTGCTAGCCTTAAAAGTGCTACTGGGCTCTTTACTATTTTGCAAACTGCAGCTGGCACCCTGGAGGCACCCTGGCAAAGGAGTATGTTAATAGGCCAGTATAGGGCTGCTAGTGTTACTTCCCCAATATACACTTTCCCAGGAACGTGCCCTGTGGGCTCAGGTCACCTAACACACACACTGCTAGCCTCGTGTGGGAGCCAGAATAGCCAAGGCAGTGTTTGGACATGGCAGAGACCACTGAGAGAGTCCTATGCTGTGCACCCTACCTACTAACTGATGGCGTGTCCTGGCTGGGGTTTACGTAGTACTGGGGAGGTTGTGACCAGGGACAGGGGAAGAGGGTTTGGCCGCTGCTGGGGAGAGGTGATTGGTTGTGACTCTAGTTGGCATGCTGTGCTCCACCAGGGCTTTTGGGTGTCTGAGGCGGCACTTGGCCTATCCTGCTACATGAGTGCCTATGGGCCATGTTCTAGTCTTTGATGGCTTAACTGCCTGCTTATTTTGAGGAATGTTCCTGGGCTAATGTGTTTTAGAGAACTGACTGATTTCTGCCAGGATTGCGCCATCCTTACTCCATGACATATGTCAGTGGCCCACCCAGGGTACAGTACTGCCAGGGTGTTCCCTGGTGCATCTCAGAGGTATGCCAGCAGAGCACCATGTGCTTCTCCCCCATATTGTAGTTAATTTTCAGGGGGGGGTCTCATTTTTCATTTAAAAGAGATCAGATTTCTAGTCTTCATGAGCCAAAATACTCCAGTCAAGAAAGAGCTAACTGCTTGCTTATCACTTGTTACAAACAAGATTGTTCCCTGATCAATGCTGTAATTATTGACCAATTTACTTAATAGAAGAAGAAGAAGAATTGCAGATTTATACCCCACCCTTCTCTCTGAATCAGAGACCCAGAGTGTCTTACAGTCTCCCATGTCTTCTCCCCCCACAACAGACACCCTGTGAGGTGGGTGGGGCTGAGAGGGCTCTCACAGCAGCTGCCCTTTCAAGGACAACCTCTACCAGAGCTATGGCTAACGTAAGGCGATTCCAGCAGGTGAAAGTGGAGGAGTGAGGAATCAAACCTGGTTCTCCCAAATAAGAGTCCACACACTTAACCACTGCACCAAACTGGCTCTATTAGTAGGCCTTCGACGCTGAGACTGAAACTGGATTACACAGTATAAATGGATACAGTCAATGTGATGAGACATCTATAAACAGTATATTAGGACTAGGATTACAAAAATCTGAGTCAGCATTGCATATGATGTAAGCCAAAATGCCCTCAAAACTGAGGTTGGGGAATTGACAGGTGGGCACTTGACTTTAAAAGGAAAAAGAGTCTATATATACAGGCTCCACGTCCAGAAACTATTGCTCAAATATGCCAGGGACTCTAATTAAGTAAAAACAATTAAAATTATAGAAAATTATAGATCCCACACACAAGATCAAAATACTCATAAAATCATACATACAGTCCTAAGAAAAATAGAGAAAGATATAGAGAAACACATGGGTAAACGAACAGGGTGATATTTACCGATCGTAGTCATCAAGGAAAGCTCCAATGGCGACGAGCGAGGAAGTAGGAGAGGGGACCCGAAACTTGGCCTTAGAATTGGGGATGGATCTAGACAGTGGAATTGGGATACTGCTAGAAGCACACCTGTGGGTAGCTAGTCCACAAGTTATAAGGACTATCTTGAGCCCTTAGGGGATGGGAGGTGTGAGGGAGGAGGAAGGTGATCAGCTGATGCATGACCTCCCAAAAAGGGGAGGCTTCACAGTGACCATAAGGGCTGGACTACTGCGATAGCCAATAGAAAGTTCATTGGTGGCACCTAATTGGGTGCCCATAACTGACCAATGAACAGGCTTGAGTCCTGGTTACCTGAGTGAACTTTCAGGTTGAAATGGACCAGGATGGGGATGCTCCAAGGTGATGGTACAGAGAAGAATTGGGGAAATCAGAGGGGTGGAGGTTCATGGGAGTGGTTTGAACTAGACTGATGTCATGACAGTAGATGGCCAAATTGTTATCTAAGGTAACACCCAATAGGTAAAAAGACACTTGGCTCCGGATGAAGATGTTCTTCCTCTTCTTCAATCTTCTATTGTCGCCAGTGTTTTGTCCAAGGTTTTGCTGGACAAAGTCAGTGACGGTTGGACAGTTGTCCACGCCTGGGGTGGGTCGATTGCCTGCAGTTACAGGTGACATCTGGCAAGTACGTGAGCCGTTCGCTTTGCTGGAATGGAGTCTGGCATGGTAGGAAGATAGCTGCATGTGGTGTTAGCCCTCCACAGTGGATTCCATGGAAAATGCTTCAAAATGGTTCGCCTGGATAGCTCCTGGCGGCGCAACCTCCTCTGCTCCACGGTCATACAGAACGACGGGAAGCCATCTGTTCTCCTGGTGGGCACCCTTGTACCATTATCGAGTGCCTTCGTAGCGTTATGGCTGCTAGTACTGCATAAGTCCCATTCGCCCCTGGATAGGTTTACTCACACTCTCTGGCCAGACATGTGTGAGCTACTTCACCAGGTGCTCTGGCAACCAAGTTGGTGACTACGATGTTTTATAAGGGGTTTTTCCTCACAATGAGACATGATGCAGAGTGCAAGTACAGTGCATAAAAATGGTATAATGTGAGCAGTAAATAATGCAGTGACAACAGGACAATACATGCTGCAATCAGATAATACGTTTTTTGCACAGTGGCACAGTCCAGTTTCACTGCAACTGTGGATGGATCCAGGTGGCTAGATCAGCCTAATCAAGATAGAGGACCATCTTCCAGTCTTGACAAAGTTGGAAAAAAAGGTTTTTTAGCTGCGTTAACTTGATTCTCTTGCAGTAATGCTGAATTTAGTATAACTTTTACATTCTTAACAATGTCAGTAAGAGTCAGCTGAACTCCACAGACTTGAATTAGATTATTGGAGCTGTACTTGAATTGTTCCCTTTCCCCTCAACAGGTGATTAGCGCTGTATGCCAGAAATCAGATTTCCAGATTATGGGTACAGAAGCCAGTCAAAGTTAAACACTTCTTTATGGCCCTCCAATTTCAGTTGCAGACTAATAATGTCAATGGCAGACTAAAAAGCCCCATTGAACAGATCTGATTCTGAGCAAATAGGGTTGCCAGCCTCCACGTGGGAGCTGGAGATCTCCCGTTTTTACATCTGATCTCCAGCTGGTAGAGATCAGCTCCCCTGGAGAAAATGGCTGCTTTGGAGAGTGGACTCTATGGCACTGTATCATGCTAAGGCTCCTCCCTTCCCCAAACCCTGCCCTCTCCCAGCTTCACCCCCCAAAGTCTCCAGGTATTTTCCAACATAGACCTGGCAACCCTACCTAATTAGGAGTGCACTGTAAAGCTTGTGGAGAAATTTCTCATACTGAAATCAGTAGAACTTGAAAAGCTTTGGCAGGATTGTGTGCCCATATATTTAGAAAGAAGACACAGTATAGAGAAATTATCAATGTAGAGGAAGAAGGCTGCTTATTCTGCAGCTTTCTAGAACTGTTGATGTTCCTGGAAACCAAACACAGGAAGATTTTTCAAATAATGTTTTCCAACTCGTAGCTGTTTGTGGTGTATTTTCCTAATGTTGGTAAATGTGCAACTCTGAGCATGAATGAGAGACCCAGGGAATCAGTTCTACCCATATACCATTAATGTGTTGAAGTCACTCAGTTCTCTTTAGCAATAACAACAAAGTTGCTTTGGGAGGACAAATGCAACAGTACCAAATTTTGCAGTTACTTAAAACATGTTGCTGGGCATCAGATGAAGCAAAGGTTACAGAATCTGCTAGTAAATTGCTGCTTTCTTTGCTGAGATTATGTATTACCATTAACCGCTAACCAATTATTTTGTTGAAAAAAACACACACACTTCAGTATCTCTATAAAGCCTAGACTGAGAGTGCATTAATGAAGATATCAAAAGTCCCACAGTTAGGGTGCACAGATTATCACTTAGAAAATCAAGATAAACAGTATGGCACATTTCTCTTTCATTGTGACAGTGTTTGTGCAGGAGCTGTTGGAAATGGAATGTGACCAAAGGACAAATGTAGGGTCACAGAGTGGCAAGGGTCAAAAGGCCAGCTTTTCTAACCTTGTAAGGAGCACCAGTGCTAAACAGCACTAATACAAGAAAGCATTAGGTCTAAGCACTAACACATACAATCAAACCGTATAATCCACATTGGACAATCAACAGTTGGTGCACTAACAGATGTTTGGCTCTATCTGGGCTTCTTTTCAGCAGGACTGTTTTCACTATCATCCACATGATGTCTTTCTCTATTCATCATGCTTTTGTTTTCCTTCTCTTTACTGCAGACTTTCTCAAATCTAGTTTGATAGTTTTTTAAAAGATTGACATCAAAGCACCTTTTAGTATCATGCTAACAGAAATGTATATATTTTTGCTTATCCCCCCACATTTGTGCTTTTTTCCTTCCCTTGGTCTCATCAATTACCATTTCTGTTCCTATAGCAGAAGGTTTTGGGGGGTTTTTAAATGGGAATTGCTAGATTTCTATAGCATTATAACATCTCAATTCTAGCAACACTTTCCTGGGAGTAAGAGGAGGAGACTGAATTTATATGCCGCCCTTCACTACCCAAAAGAGAGCAGTTTACAATCTCCTTTTCCTTCCCCGTGGGAAGACAAGAGCCCTGTGGAGCAGAGTGTTAAAGCTGCAGTACTGCAGTCCTAAGCTGTGCTCACGACCTGAGTTCGATCCCCAGTGGAAGCTGGGTTTTCAGGTAGCCGGCTCAAGGTTGACTCAGTCTTCCATCCTTCCGAGGTTGGTAAAATGAGTACCCAGCTTGCTGGGGGGAAAGTGTAGATGACTGGGAAAGGCAATGGCAAACCACCCCGTAAAAAGTCTGCTGTTAAAACATTGTGAAAGCAATGTCACCACAGAGTCGGAAATGACTGGTGCTTGCACAGGGTACCTTTCCTTTTCTTTCCTTTCCTTCCCCTCCCCACAACAGGCACCCTGTGAGATGGGTGGAGCTGAGAGAGCTCTAGCAGAAACTGATATTGAGAGGAACAGCTGTGTGAGGATTTGTGATTGTCTTGAGGTCACATCAACTGGTGCATGTGGAGGAGTGAGGAATCAAACCCAGTTCTCCCAAATAAGATTCTGTACACTTAAACAACTGGCTCTCTTAGACCTGAGTAAAATTCTAAGTAGACCTATTTACAGTGCAAGTAAGTCTGTAGCCCACTTTGTTGTAGAATTACAAGGGAAAATGTGTAGCCTGCATATTTCCTTTCTAACTCTGCAGCAACTATAGCAAGAGACTTTTTAAAACAAGGTTTTGTTATTGTTGTTCAGTCGCACAGTCGATTCCAACTCTTTGCGACCTTATGGACCAAGTCACGCCAGGCCCTCCTGTCTTCCACTATCCTCCGAAGTCTGCTCAAATTCATGTTAGATACATTGGTAATGTCCAGCCATCTCATCTTTTGCTGTCCCCTTCTTCTTTTGCCTTCTGTCTTTCCTAGCATCAGGATCTTCTCCAGTGAGTGCTCACTTCACATTTGGTGGCCAAAAGGTTGGAACTGGTATATTAAAACAAAATGTAGGAACTGGTAGATTGTGATCTAGCATTTCCCTTTTTAGAAAAAAGAAGTCTGTTATCGAAGGAGGGAATGGCTCTGGTGGACTGAGACAAGGAAGGCATGGAAAAAACTTGTGTGGATCCTCCATTGCCACTTCACAGGCTTCTGCATTCACAGCGGCAGCAAGAGCTGCTCAGAGAATTCTCTGCTCACAAGTTACAGTGGATGCATTTGCAATGTATGTACAGTGTACCCTTGATTTTTCTTTATATACATGGTGGATAATGTTGATGTTATATTCGGTGCATGTACAGCTAAACATGTGGTTTAAACTCCAAATTTATCTAGAGACTGGTCCCTGGTTTCATTCATAAAGAGAACACCTGCTGGCTCTGTCTTGCAAAGAGAAGTACACACATATATGCAGGGTGTGTGTGTGTAACATAATAACAGGGCTTCAGTGTCGAAGCAACTAGCAGTTTTGCAGGTTCTTTCATTGTGTCCCCCTGAAGTTCCTCTCTCTCCACATCATTCTTCCCTGTAGCACACAAGGTTTCCATACCAGCACAACCTGTTCCTGGCAGCAGCTGTTGCAAGCATGCAAACTCCAAGTGGAAGAAACTTGTGGAGATAATTATAACACTTGATATTTTATAGCACTTGGTTTTTTTCAAAGTGTTCAAAGCAATTCACAAGTGACAGCAAAAGGCACTGGACCTTACGCCATTTCAAGAAGATTTAACATGATTTTTTTTTTTTTAAAGGAAAGCCCAAGACATGTTAATGTCTGAGAGTCAGATTAGATGTGCATGTGTTTGTGTGTGTGAGGGGGTAATCTACAGATGTCCATTTGTTCTCATATAAAACAGCAAGAGTCTTTTGTTTTGTTTTGTTTTATAGAAAGTGTAGGGCAGGACCGAGAAGAATTAAGCCTATTTCCTCCCCTTTTAAAATTTCACTATGCTTTTGCTTTAAGAATTTATCTTCCAGACCTGCTCACTTCGGGAATCAGAGGCCAGGCTGGAAAATAAATGCTTGGAATGGCAGACCACAGCAAAATATGGAAGGAGTTTTATATGTTCCATTTTCTGTTTTTTGTAAAGACTCCCCCAACCTTCATATTATACACAAATGCAGGGTTGTGTGAATAAATACAGGGGATCATACAGAGGCTACTTGAAAAAAACTGTGTAGTGCCTCATCTCTAGTGCCACATACAAACGTATGATTTATCTAATAGCCAAGTATAGATCCCCATGTGGATCTAAAAAATCAACAAGGGGGAATGCAGAGGATTAAGGTATATGTTGTAGAGGTGAGAGTATCAGACTAGGATCTGCGAGACACAGGTGCAAATTCCCACTCTTCCATGAAAGCTCATTGCTTGATCTTAGACCAGTTACACATTCTTAACCTAACCTACTTCACAGGGTTGTTGTCAGAATAAAATGAAGGAGAGGAGAAACTATGTAAGTTTCCTCATGTCCCCATTAGGGAGAAAAGTAGTGTACAAATGAAGCAAAATAAAACATGTTTTGCAGAAAAACATCACAATTTTTTTCATTTTAATTTATTAATTTATTTATTTATTTTATTACTTTGCATTTATATCCCGCCCTCTCCGCAAGCGGACTCAGGGCGGCTTACAGTATCATAAAAACAATCATTCCATAAAACATATAAAACCATAATACATTAATAATTTTATTAATAAAATATAAAATTCAACAGACAAAATGGGGAAATTTTTAAGAAAGCCACAAATCATAAAAATAATACCTGTGTGTTTCAGGAATAAAATTTATGTAGGGTTACTCTGTGGACATGTAGATCTCACAGAGGCTGTTTACCTCCACAGCAACATGTGAATTTACTCTAGCTACCCAAAACAGCACCCAGTGGCAGGTGGGGACAGGCAGAGCTGGAAGAGAGAAGTGGTGGAGAAACATGAGGGCTGCAAGGATGGAGA
Source organism: Heteronotia binoei (assembly GCF_032191835.1). Lineage (NCBI taxonomy): Eukaryota > Metazoa > Chordata > Lepidosauria > Squamata > Gekkonidae > Heteronotia > Heteronotia binoei. The sequence goes on along the minus strand of NC_083223.1, from coordinate 225,770,637 downwards.
GCCAGTGAGGGAAAAAGAGCAGGGGGGGGGGGCCAAACAAGAAACCAGTTGGGCATGGGAATGGGGAGGGGAGAGGAGACACCTCAGGAAGATGAATGATGTGGAGACATGAGGGGGCAGAAAGAGGGTGCAGAGGTAGGCTGGACAAGTGCAAACAGAACAAGGGGATGGATGGGGATCAGGAAAGGAATTTCCCGTCTTCAGTGAGTCCTTATTGTACACAGCTAGTTCTGCCTCAAGGCAGAAATTCCAGTGCATCCTCATCCTGGTAAAAATGTCATAGTTATTTAAATTATTGACGAGTGGATAGTGTGCCTTCTGAGGTATCTTTCCTCCGCTTGCCTGATGTTGGGGCCAGCCCTTGACTAAGAACAACAGAAAGGCAAAGCCAAGCCAACTCTTGTCCAGCTATCTGTTGCATGAGGTGTTGTTTGCTGCTTTGTGTTGGCAACGGAAATTAAAACATGAACAACAAATTATGTTTTCAGGGAGGAAGTTTCAGGAAACTTAAATCTTTGATGCATTCAGCTCTAATAATTGACCAAATATATATTTTTAATTCTCATAGCAGAAACCACATCCCAGACCCATTTTAAAATATTGTATTCTATACCTTGTAGATCAAAGTGGGTAGTTTAATTTATATAAATAATCAAAGGCTTATGTATTAGGATTCAAGTAATACTGTAAGAGTTGTGGGGAAGAGAGGATGGAATCAGTAGACAGACAACAATGCAATTCTGTATTTTCTGGTAATAATTAACAAGAAAAAGGACAACAAGTTCTTTGAAAGTTTGCAGACAGCCACTGGTGTGGATGTTACACAACCATTCCAGAGATTTAAAGCTAGTATTGGCAGGAATACAAGAGCAGGACCTGAGGGAAACTTTCTTGCTCTTACTGCACCAGCATCTGAAATCAGGATAACCAAAGCTTTTTAGGAAATTATGTTGCAAAGTGTTGGTTCAAAGATTGTGAACCAAAGAAAATGCATGGTCTGGAATTCTTACAGCTCTGTGGCAACAGTATCCAAATCTAGTGCTGGAAAGTTTGTCTCCAGTTGAGGGTCCCTGAGGTCAGTTGCTGGAGGCACAAAGCACAACAGAAAGAAAATTGTGCTTCATCGACAAGGCAGGATCAGAAAGCCAGGCTTCTGGTATTCAGGGCTTTTTTTGTAGAAAACGCCCAGCAGGAACTCATTTGCATATTAGGCCACACCCCCTGACATCGCCATCGTTTTGCGCAGGACGTTTTGCCGAAAAAGCCCAGCAGGAATTCATTTGCATATTAGGCCATACCCCCTGACACCAAGCCAGCTGGAAAAAAAGCCTGCTCAAAAAAAGCCCTGCTGGTATTTATACCAGGCCTGGCCAATCCAAATGCTTCACACTACCCACCACCTGCAAAGTGGCAGAGGCCAGTGATGAAAAGACCTATTTCCAGATAGCTCATTATCACATCCCAGTCAGCCACAAGGCTTTTGGTTCAAGCCCTGGAGTCCAATTGTATCATGCAATGAGTTTCTTAGCGGATGTGGTCTTGGAGTTTTCAGGCAGGAGGAAACTTGAATGCCAGCATGGTTAAGAACAAGCAGACTGTAATTGGAAGAACTGGGTTTAATTCCCCACTTCTCCATTTGAAGCCTGCTGGGTGACCTTAGGCCAGCCACAATTCTCTCAGCTCTCTCTCAGCCCCATCTGCCTCACAAGATGACTGTTGTGAGGAGAGGAAGGGAAGGTGATTGTAAGCTGCTTTGAGACTCCTTAGAGTACAGAAAAGCAGGGTATAAAAACCTACTCTTCTTCTTAATTGGATCAAAGAGAGGGGAGGATCCAGCCTTGTCCCCGAGACATTTCCCCAACCTAAGATGACTTCAGATTGCCATTATTTGTCCCATTGGGCAGCCCTATGGATCTGCTGTTTACCTTGTTGGGCCCAGTGGAACAAATAGCTGCTCCTAGGGGAAATCAGCATGGGGAGGGGGGAAAACCTTCCTATGCACCATCCAACTTTCTGTCTACACATCTGAAAATTAGGCTTTAAAATATCACTGGGTACTCCAAACAATAATCTCCATGTATATGTCAAACCACTCCAGTATTCTTTCCAAGAAAACTCCATGGACAGTAACAAAAGGCTAAAAGATATGGTGCTGGAAGATGAGCCCCTCAGGTCAGAAGGTGCCCAATATGTTACTGGGGAAGAGTGGAGGGCAAGTCCAAGTAACCACAGAAAGAGTGAAGCCATAGCTGAAAGGACGCTCAGCTGTGGATGTGTCTGATGGTGAAAGGAAAGTCCGATGCTGCAAAGAACAATACTGCATTGAAACGTGGAATGTAAGATCTATGAATCAAGGTAAGCTGGATGTAGTCAAACAAGAGATGGCAATACTGAACATAGACATCTTGGGAATTAGTGAACTTAAATGAACAGGAATGGGTGAATTTAACTCAGCGGATTACTACATCTATTATCGTGGGCAAGAGTCTCTTAGAAGAAATGGTGTGGCCTTTATAGTTAACAAGAGAGTGAGGAAGGTAGTAATGGGATACAGTCTCAAAAATGACAGAATGATCTTGGTCCGTATTCAAGGCAAACCATTCAATATCACAGTAATCCAAGTCTATTGCCCCAGCCACTGATGCAGAAGAGGCTGAAGTGGACCAGTTCTATGAAGATCTACAACTCCTAGAAATAATACCAAAAAAGATGACCTCCTCATCATAGGGGACTGGAATGCCAAAGTGGGAAGTCAAAAGGTAACCGGAACAACGGACAAGTTTGGCCTTGGGGAACAAAATGAAGCCGGGCAAAGGCTAATAGCGTTTTGTCAAGAGAAGAAACTGATCATAGCAAACACCCTCTTCCAACAACCTAAAAGGCGACTCTACACATAGGCATCACCTGATGGGCAACACAGAAATCAGATTGATTATATACTCTGCAGTCAAAGATGGAGAAGCTCCTTATAGTCAGCAAAAAAACAAGACCTGGAGCTGACTGCGGCTCAGATCATGAGCTACTCACTGCAAAATTCAGGCTTAAATACGGGGTTGCAAAGAGTCAGACTCAACTGTGCAACTGAACAACAACAAAATATGTCTGTAACAGAACAACAACAACAAAATCACCACCTTTGGCCATGTGCTCCATAACCTGACACTGTCCTAGGGGGCCTTGTTGCAGAAACTTATACTCCCAGAGGTGCATTTAGAGGGAACCTATACTATATCCATCTTAGATGCTGCCTCTAGCCTGTGAAACCCCTCTCCTCAGGGGCTACGTTTATAATCCACATTATACAGTAAATATAGTCTGAGCACTTTTTTTTAAAGTTACTGACATTTTACCATGGTTATTTTGAAAGTTGATAGCCACCTTGAGAGCTAAAGGAAAAGCAACATATACATTTCCTAAATAAAGAAATGAATAAAGGGGATGGTAAGCCTGGCCAAGTCACTGGCCCAAGAATGAGCAGCTGCTGAGAGCTTGCCTCCCCTTTTGCTGCCAGAAAGAAAGAAATTCTGCACCAGCTGCCAAGAGGGGAAGTACTCTCTGAGATCTTCTTAGAGGTTATGCCACCTTCATCCCAGCCAGACACAGACCAGCAAGGGAAGATCAGCTTGAGTGAGGCCCTGACTGGATGTAAATGTCTTTAACAACTCACTGCACTGATCTGGCACTGTCAAATAGATCTCCCTATCTCACCTTTCCCTTCCTTTGCCTTGTGCATCTTGTCTTTTAGTTTGCAAGCCTGAGGACAGGGCATGTGCCTCATTTGCATTCATGGACAGTGCCTGCCAGTCAGCTTTGTGTAGGGAATGTTAATTTGTATGAGCCTTTTTAGGAGACAATTCTTGTATGAAAAGTAGGATAAAAATATAGCAGACATTCTTCATGCTGACCTTCTGAACCATTCACTTTCAGCAGTGCTCTGGGTGACCCACCCAGCCCCAAGAACTAAACTGAAAGAGTGTGCCTGTCTCATATCTGCAGTTCACGCCTCCTGCAGAGTATTGGAACCTGCTATTCCTGAGCATTTCTCATTACTGTCCTTGTGTCCCTTTTGGCTGTCTCCAGGTAGCATTCAAACACAGTTAAAGTCCTGGACAGACCCCATTCACAGCTGATCATCTGCCAAGCCTATAACATTACCAACAGCTTCTGTACATCACCCTGTTCTGCTGTGTCATTGCCAAATCCTTTGTCTTGCTCCAGTTGTACCTATCATGAATATGCAGTAATAGGGAGGGCTCTTCTGCAATTCTATGACCTGTTAAAGTTTTCAAAGGCACAGGAGTGTTTCTGAACCAACAGCCCACTTCTGAGGGCTGCTTCCTCCACCTGGGGGGGTGCCCAGGCTAGGAAGTATGCTGACTACCTGGTATGGGGTTGCCAGTATCCTTGCTACATCACACACAATCTTCCCAGAATCATAGCCAGCACTACTAGGTACACTTACCTGGGAGTATGTCCCATTGAATAACATGGGGGCATACTTCTGGATGCACCTGCATTGGGTTGCCCCCATATACACAGGCCGCTAGTCTTGGCTGTAGGAGCCTATATTTTCAAGGTGACACCCAGAATGTATGTGAGGGTGTGCAGACTCCTGGGCTGAGCCTGCTAATGTCCACTGCTGCTTGTCAGTGTGTGGTTGCTCCTTCAGTGTGCATCTCCAGAGATGGGGTACCTGTAAGAGTCTGAAATGAAATATATTCAGCACAAAGTGAAGAGATTTGTTTTGTCTTCTTTGGCTGAAAGTGCTAAGTGCTCTCTCTTGCATTTCCCACCAATGTGAAATGCGCTGTTCTAAATCCTTTGCCACCTACTCTGTCATATGAGCTATGGAGCATCCTGGTTCAGGTGCATGTAGTGAGGGAGGGGCTGTGATTGGATCAGGGGAATTGACTGCCTCTGGGGAGGGGTGTGACTGGCTGTGACTGTAGTCAGCTTCCTGTGCTACACCAGGGCTGGAGAGTGTTTTGCCATTTCCATTGCATGGGTTCCTAGAGGACATGCTGCTGTTTTTGACAGCATATCTTCATGCCAGTTAATAAAAACCTGGCTGGATCAGACCAGTAGTCCATCTAGTCCAGCATCCTGTCTCCCACAGTGGCCAACCAGTTCCTTTGGACAGCCAATAACAGGGCATCGTAGAGGCCAAGGCCTTCCCTTGATGTTGCCTCCTGGCTCTGGGATTCAGAGGCACCTCTGAATGTGGAGGTTCCCCTCAGTCACCATGGCTAGTAGCCACTAATAAACCTATCCTCCATGAATCTATATAATTCCCTTTCAAAGCTGTTTATTCCTATGGCCATCAGTTCTACAGAGGAGGGGGTGTTCTTGGGTTGGAGCTGCTTAGGGAGCCAACTAGCTCCTGCCACACTCTTGGGGACACTCCTTCCTCCACTGGCACAAAATGTTGCACTATAAGGGATCTGCAGCACAGCCACAATGGTGACTTCCACAGTAACAGGGAGACAATATGCCAGCTTACCTCTGAGATACACTAGTGTAGCAATTGGTCAGCTCCCTGAGCACTCCCCCCTTCCCTGTCACTCAGATTGCACTGCAAGAGAGCTGGCAACCACATCCATCTGATTTGTTTCCCAAATTCTGTTTCTGGTACTATTTAAAAGGGGGTTGTGGTTAGATTGGACAGTGGGTTTTGATAGACTGTGGTCTTTGGCCCCTTTTGTTGGTTACCTTAAACGTCTTCAGCATGGAATTCACACTGGAAGGAGGCTGAGAGAGCCATACAACATTTGTACAATTCTGCTTCTAGCAAGGGAGAAGGACAGGGTCCTCCATGTTCACAGTCCTCCGGATTAGTGTTGCTGTGTGATAAACAGTGCAGTAACATGGCATTGAGAGATGACGAATAAGGGCTGATGGGATGAATACCAGCAGGCAGAAGTAATTAACTCCCTGCGTCCAACAGAGGGATAGCTACAAGGGAAAGTACTTAAGAATATTATTGGAACCAGAGACAGTCAATCTGTACCTCCTGTGACTGCATCTGATAGTGCAAATCTCAGTTGTTCCTGGAATTCCTTCTGGGCACAACTAATAGTTCCATGCAAGGATTAAATTAAGATCTCAGGCATGATAAGTTTGTGCTTTCCCACAGTTTCTTTAGCTGCTCTTGTCCTTGTATGTATGACTGGTTTCAACACAAGGGCCAGTGAAGGATTCCAAGTATTCTACAGTTTTTACAGTGTACACAGCTGGTTGTGTAATTAGAAGATTGTTCTGCAGTATATGGCATATGTCTGTTTCTTCCATTCTGTTGTTTCTGGTTAAAATGTTAGATTTGCTTACTAGGATTCAGCCCCCTTACTACTGTTTTCCAAATGAATCTATGGTGATAAAGAGAACCTCCATGTTCAGAGGCAGTCAACCTATTCGGGGTCCCAGTGCCAGGAGGTGACATCAGAGGAAGGCCTCAGTGGCTATGCCCTGTTGTCGGTCCTCCAGAGTAACTGATTGGTCACTGTGTGAGACAGGATGCTGGGCTAATTGACCACTGATCTGATCCTGCAGGGCTCATCTTAGATTTTTATGTTCTTATATCCACAGTATTATTTCAAGCAAGAATGCTTTGTGTGTGATGTGCAGCTGCTGTCCTAAAACCTGTATCTCCCTTCTTTTGACAAAAGCTGCTTTTGGGGCATTAGCTCCTTCTTAGGAGAGGCCATGGACTTTCTGTGGACTCTTCATCTCCCAAGTGAGCAGTGGGATTGTCAAAGATATACAGCTGGAGTAGTCATTCTTTCTTTCTTGTGCCTGCCTGCCCAAAGAGTTTTAAGCTCCTATTTGCAGAGATCTTGCAAAGCATGTCGCAGTGTTCCACACAGCAGAGGGAGCTGTGTTGCCTCCTGTCCTGAGTACAGGTGGGAGGGATGGTGACATCAGGTAGGTGTGGCAATATCATGTACATTGGTTGGTTGCTTATATGTGTGGATTGCACAGAATAATTTCCCACATATTATTTCATCATTGGTTTATGTTGCTCTGGACTCCAGTGCAGTTGTTGTGTTCAGCAATTTGGACATGCATCTTGAAAGGGGGATGTTTCTTTCCTGAAGCGATATAAGAATACCGGCTAGCCACACCAGTGTTATGCTAGCACCAGTGCCAGGGTTTAGGACTGAGATGTTCATTACTTGCCTGCCACTCAACTTTTAATCTAATGCTGGCCTTACTGAAGAAGATGATATTGGATTTATATCATGCCCTATACTCTGAATCTAACGAAGCAGTCACAATCTCCTTTTACCTTCCCCCCCACAACAGATACCCGGTGAGGTAGGTGGGGCTCTCTGTGAGGGGAGAGAGCTCTCACAGCAGCTGCCCTTTCAAGGACAACTCCTATGAGAGCTATGGCTGACTCAAGGCCATTCCAACAGCTGCAAGTGGAGGAGTGGGAAATCAAACACGGTTTTCCCAGATAAGAGTCTGCGCACTTAACCACTACACCAATCTGGCTCTCTATTGTGTTGGATTTTATAATTTTTGTGTCAGTTTAAATATTTTAATGTTGGAACTGACCTCAAAAATTTTGAATGAAGAGTAATATATATTAAATAACGATGGAAGTTTCTTTGTGTTACTCCATTGGTAGCAGGCCACCTTCATGCTGGTTGATTTCAGCCAACTCGGTGAAAATTCTGCCAGTGCTGTCAACACAATTTACTCCAGTAACATAGTAGAATGTAATTATGCCTCAGGCTACAAAGTGACATTGTGGCCCAGATAATCTGCAATACAGAATGACCTTTTGAGCCATCATTGAACATTGCTCCCCTTAATCAGTGGAGGAAGCAGGTAGCAAAGAGATAAAGAAAAATATACTCTTGTTGCTTTTCTTGGTATGCTTTAGTAAAATTGTATTTGACTAAATAAATTTATGAGTCTTTGTCTAAAGAACAACTTCCTTGTTTTTGTCCTTCAGTTGCGTTATAGTGTTACCTAAACAGCAATTCCTCTAAATGAACACACATTCTTTAAATTGTTTTTCAAATGCAGAATTAAATCCAGCAAGGTCTCAGCCACTTATCTAGACTTCTTGTCTGACAGTTTTTAGACTCAAGTACAAGGAGCTCAGGCAAGTTTAGACTGGTCTAGAGTGCAGCTACTGTGTATCCTCTGGTGTATTACTCCATTCTCAACCAACTGAAATATAGGAGTTTAAACTGGGATAACTTTTCATAGGATTGTGCAATCAGTGGCTTTGGACTAATTATTTAGCTCCAGTTGAACAACTGAAGTATAATCTTAAACTTTCTTGATAAATAAGGAATATCTAAACCTGTCAAACAATGATAATTCAGGTAAACAGCAACATGATTTAGGGTTATGGCAGGTTTAACCTTTTTTTAAAAAAATACATTCCACTTTTATATTGGCTTCCCTGCCAAGTCATTTTGTCAGTCTTTGTTCAGCTTCAGTATCAGGTGCTTCCAGAACATTAATTAGACCCTGATGTAAAATTTTCAACAGAGATCATAGTGGGTTCTTCACCTGTGTTGTAAATCTAGATTAACAGTTTGCTGTACACACATACATGTGTGCATATATATAGGTATACAAGTCAAATGTTTGATCTGCTCTCAGTCTTGCTACCTTTCATATGCTTCAGTTGTGCTGCCCACCATTTAAAATATATTCTGAAGTGATTCACTTATACTTTCTCTGCCTCACCAAAAACACCCCAACAGGAATACTTCAAATCTGTGGCAAAACTATAATACAGATTGTTTATGATGCCACAGGTGTTTATGATGCCACAGGTGTTTGCCAATCCAGAACAGCCAGCTGAATGTTTTTGACATGCTGGAAGCTTAGACAGCTGTTCTCCCCACCCCAAGCTCATACAAGAACATTAACTGTACAGTACTCTGCAGACTTACTCCAATTTATACCCATTAAAAGATAAAATGGATTTAGGCTGAATTAATTTTGAAAAGGCACTTCACCCTACTTAAAGTGTTACATCTATCTTTACCCTTGGACCCATGCAGTTGTCTCCATTATCTGATTGCTATCTGCAGTGCACAACAGTTCACCTGTGTAACGTATGTGTATATCTGTCCAACATCTCCCAGACAGTGGAAGATTAATAATTTGCTATGACTACAACATTTTAAACTGTCCCAAGTTGCCCAACTGTAACTGGGGGATGGTAAATGTAATGTAATGATACTTTGCTCTTTGTGGCTGCACACAGTGCTGTTCTAATGCAATAGAAGATCTGAGTTCAGAGACAATAAAAGGGGAGAGGGGAAGGCTATATCAAAGTTACTGAAGTCTCTCTCACTTGTAGTTAAGTAGCAAATGCCAGCTTCTCATCATTTTAAAAGTAGACACCATTGGTCAGACACTGGAAAGATTTGTAAACACTGTAATGTGGCTTTCTTATTACTCAGAGATTTTTATTTTTCATAGAATTGTAGAGTTGGAAGGGACCTCCAGGGTCATCTAGTCCAACCCCCTGCACAATGCAGGAAACTCACAAACACCTCCCCTTAAATTCACAGGATCTTTATTGCTGTCAGATGGCCATCTAGCCTCTGTTTAAAAACCTCCAAGGAAGGAGAGCCCACCACCTCCTGAGGAAGCCTGTTCCACTGAGGAGTCGCTCTAACGGTCAGGAAGTTCTTTCTAATTGAGCCGGAAACTCTTTTGGTTCTGGTCCTACCTTCTGGGGCCACAGAAAACAATTCCACACTGTCCTCTATATGACAGTCCTTCAAGTACTTGAAGATGGTGATCATATCACCTCTCAGCCACTTTCTCTCCAGGCTAAACAGGCCCAGCTCCTTAACCTTTCTTCATAGGACTTGGTCTCCAGACCCTTCACCATCTTTGTTGCCCGCCTCTGGATCCATTCCAGCTTGTCTACATCCTTCTTAAAATGTGGTGCCCAGGTGAGGTCTTACCAGAGCAAAGTGATACCATCACTTCACATGATCTGGACACTATACTTCTGTTGATACAGCCCAAAATTGCCTTTGCCTTTTTAACCACCACATCACACTATTGACTCATGTTCAGTGTATGGTCCATTAGGACCCTGAGATCCTTTTCGCACATACTACTGCTAAGACAAGTCTCCCCCATCCTATAATCATGCATTGGAGTTTTTCTACCTAAATGCAGAACTTTACATTTATCCCTGTTAAACTTCATTTTATTGGTTTTAGCCCAGTTTTCCAGCCTGTCAAGATCATCCTGTATCCTGTTTCTGTCTTCTTCTGTGTTTGCAACCCCTCCCAATTTAGTATCATCTGCAAATTTAATAAGCATTCCCTCTATTCCATCCAAATAATTGATAAAGATATTGAACACTCCACTTGTTACTCCTCTCCAAGAGGATGAGGAACCATTCACAAGCACTCTTTGGGTGCGATCTGTCAACCAGTTACAGATCCACCTAACGGTAACAGAATCTAAACCACATTTTACCAACTTGTCAACAAGGACAGTATGTGGAACCTTATCAAAAGCCTTACTGAAATCAAGATAAACAATGTCTACAGCATTCCCCTGATCCAGCAAGGTAGTAACTTTCTCAAAAAAGAGGTTAGTCTGACATGACTTGTCTTGAGAAACCCATGCTGGCACTTAGTAATTACAGCCAGTGGTCATTTGTAGAAAAATAGGTGATGGAGCTCATCCAGGGATTGTTATATAGCTGCAATACTATTAAATGGACAAGGAGGTGGAACTTTCAGAAGGAGGAGGAGGAGGAACTCTCAGAAAGGTTCAGGAGCTGTGCTCCTATGAGCTCCCACTGAATCTGAGGCCTGATCACAGCCATCCTTTCTAAATGTTCCAGGACTGACTGATGATTTGTTCTAAAACTTTACCAAAATATAGACGTCAAGCTGATGGGTCAGTAGTTACCCAGATCTTCCTTTTCCCCCTTCTTGAAGATGGGGACAACATTTGCCCACCTCCAATCTTCCGGCATCTCACCTGTTCTGCAAGAATTCTCAAAAATAATAGCCAGAGGCTCAGAAATTACATTTACAAGCTCTTTTAGAACCCTTGGCTGCAGCTCATCTGGCCCAGAGGACTTAGTTTCATTTAAAGAAACTGAGCATTTATGTACCACCGCTATGCTGATCCGATGCTGTTTTATAGGATACAGAAATAAAGAGGAAAAGGGAGAAGATAATTGAAAAAATAAAGACGTGTATAAATAAAAGTCCACCTCCTCTACAATTTCTAAGCAGCTCGTACTTAACCCTAATAGATTCAACCAAGGTTTTAATATGAACACCAGTCTTCTAACACATTAATATCTTTTAAACACAATCCCTTAATTATTATCAATATTTTCTTCTACCATTACTATCTATCCTCAAATCCAGCACACAATTCGAATAAATTTAAAGAAAAAGGAACACTGATATACTAAAACACATTAATTTAAACAAACACACATATCAGAATTACATCTCTTATAAATGAATGTTATTTCAGAAAATAATCATGAAATAATTAAACTTCTATAATTACTTTCAGTGAATATATTGTTGTGTAATGTGGCTGTCTAAATGCAAACATGAGTCATGTACCACTGGAGGCAAAGATTCCAAAAGCCTTAGAAAGACGCTTGGCATAATGAGAGATGTGGGTCCTATATTATGTAGGCATATCTATAGGAACAAATAGCACTATAATCCATCTCAAAATGATCTGTTGGCTCCTGTTATCAACAATATCCATAACTGCAGTATTTATGCAAGTACTGACATGACAAATGGCACATTCCCAAAATGCAATTAAACTGTTCCCATACTTTAACAGACTTTTCCAAGATTTATTAGGCCTTCTCAAATGGGACAAGCAGCCAACAAGAAGAGCAAGGGTTTGGGTTTTTGCCTTCCTCTTTTCAGTTGCATGCAGAGAACAGAGAACATTTTCCAGTAAGGTCTACCTCAGTTACAGCAGAAACTGTACACTCCTAGCTGTATCCAAGTCCTGCCTTGCTGGCAAATTTGGCAACCCTAAGAAAAAATGCTAAATGAGAAAGCAGTCAAGGAATGAGTCTGGTATAATTACCAGTCATCAGTCTGAAGGGAAAGCAATTATAGAGTTACAGAAAAGACCCTGATGTCAGGAACCTGACTTCATTACAGCAAGGATAGCACTGACATGCCTGTGCTACTTGTATACTCAGAGAAGCCAGGATAATTCCTGACTGCAAATTGAATTGATAAATAAAAATATATTGTCCAAATTTAATAGCCTTAACAATATCCAGTCAAGGGAACTTTTTAAAAAGCTATAGGACATAATTAAATATATTTAATGAAAGTGCAAAGAAAATCATAAAAATAGCATAATACATACACACATTACTGTGTGTATAAGTTAGCATGCTAGAATCTATTGTAGTCCTTCCTACATCGAAGCATACACAGGAACACCTGATATAATTCTGTGCAGTTTCATCTTGATTAGTGTCCCTTGTCTAGATAAACATTTTTGGGTTTTGGTTATAGAAAGTCAGTGAAGTACTTCATGTCCCTTAAATACAATTCACAACATTTGCACAAAAATCACAAGATACGGTGCTCTACTCAAGCTTGCTATCTGAAAAAAGTCTGTTACAAGTGTGAATGAGCATTCTAACTGGCCTCTAGCCTTGAACCACTATGCTGAAGCTCATGAGGGGATATTTTAAGTTTACTTAATACCTAGGCCTGTGTTGAAAGAAAAGGAAGATAGAACTTTCTGTCACATCCCCAACATTATATAATCAGAAGTATCAAAGGTCACAGAAAGCTCAAATAGTCTATAAGACACAATTTTTGGCAGCAAAAAAGGCATGGAAATAAAAATATTTGTCTTGGTGTATATATTTTTGAAAGGCTTACAGTCTGATCCTACATATGTTTGGAAGTAATTTTCATTATTCAGTGTAAGACAGTCAATTAGATACACATGTAAGGCAGCAGAGCAGACCCTTAACTCAGCCACAGGAAAACTAAAAGTCTCTGGCTGAACTGAAGCAATACACTAACCACTAGAAGGCACAGTACTGCATGGTAAATTAGCATTCCCTGAAATGGTCCATTTTTTACAAGTGATGGTTCAGAGTAAAAGCCATATTCCATAGCAAAGAGAATTCCATAGCCAAGAGTCACTCAATGGTTTATTTAAAACCATGATCTAAAAGTAATCTAACAATTCTTTACATAATTATTACAAAGGTACATATAGTGGCATAGCTTAAAGCAATTAAGATCAAAGGCACATATATTATATTCCTCTTCTATCTAAACTGAATTTAATAATTAATTGAAATCTCAAAGATTCTTATTCAGAGCTTTTGCAGAAAAAAGAGACCACGTTCACTGAATTCCAGATCATGGCATATTCATAGATTATATAGCATACACTCATGCCTCTACTAAATTGCCTGATTTCTCACCATCCAAAGTATGACAGTCTTGTGTGAACATGCATATAATTCTCAAAATAACAAGTAAGTATTAGCATTGTTCTTTGTTCTAGGGTTTTGGCAAAATACCATCTATTCATCTTACTAGGTATGTAACATTGTTACCTCTGTGTACTAGAATAATGAGATAAATGCCCTGTAATTTTCATAGGAAGCTAAAAGTAGATCCTATGAACTATGACCATTTCAGGCCTACTTGTGCTATCTTAATGAAATCAAACCTATAAAAAGCATACAAATGCTATATAGTTTACTTGGCCGACATTAATTCCATGACAGGTAGACTTACACTGAAGTCATGGTACATAGAATTGCACCCTATGGCTGCAATGCCATGGTCCTTTACCTGGAAGTATGAGCCACTGAACTCACTGGGACTTACTTCAGAGAAAATGTCCATAGGATTCAGTTGCTTGTCCAGCTGAGGCCAGAAGATTTTCTCTACTATAGGTAATTTAAAGATAACATTTTGTATGTGATTTTTATGAACACAATATAATATGCACTCTCCGTATCTAATTGTAGAGCAATCATTGAATGTTTGGTATAGAAAAGGATTTGCTTATTACTGGAAATTAATGCTTGTTTTCAACCCTGGAAACAATGCATGACCTTAAAAAGCTGTTATTACATAGGACCAGATTTACAAAGCATGCAAAGTTGAGGCATGAAACTGGTTACTTCTTATAGCATGTCCAGGCTTGTTGTACAGTAATACTAGAGCAGACATTTCCGTCTAGCTTCCCAGAGCAGAAAACAAATGTTGCGGACAAAAATGTTATCAAGACAATAATTTGAAGACTAATAATGTGAGGCTCCCTTGATTGCTTCATCCACTGTCATCATTATGTAGACAAGGCTAGGTGTGGAAAGACAACCTTTAACTACAGTTCAAGAGACTATAAGGAACATTTTCATATATCTCTTTTTTTGGGGGGGGGGGACATTGCATCAGTATGAATTGGTGACTTACAGTCTGCAATCTGACATGCTGAGATTGGTAGTGGAGAGCCAGTTCGGTGTAGTGGTTAAGTGTGCGGACCCTTATCTAGGAGAACCAGGTTTGATTCCCTACTCCTCCGCTTGCACCTGCTGGAATGGCCTTGGGTCAGCCATAGCTCTTTTTTTGTTGTTGTTGAAAAGTCATAGCTCTTGTAGAAGTTGTCCTTGAAAGGGCAGCTACTGTGAGAGCCCTCTCAGCCCCAGATAAAGGAGATTGTGAGCTGCTCTAACACTCAGAGTGGAGGGCGGGATATAAATCCAATGTCGTCGTCTTCTTCACATAAACAATGTGCCCACAATCATTCTTCTCTGGTATTCTATGAAGTTGTGTCTGATCCAGGTTAGGTAAGAAAAAGAAGGTAAAGGTGAGTACCACCCAGTATAAATGAGAAGCAACATGCTACTCTAGGTCTAGGGTCCCCAATTTTTTTTGAGCCTGTGAGCATCTTTGGAATTCTAACACAGGGTGGTGGGCACAGCTACAAAACATCCATCACAAGAGGCAGAGCCACACACAGAGAGAAAGCCCAAGTGCAGTGGGCAAAAGAAAATACACTGGGGGGAAAGGACCATGAGAGAGAATAAAACCAACACCGCAGTCTGGTGGCAGGTGCTGTCCATCAGATCTCCGGTGCCCAATCAGAAGCCTTGCTGGGCTGAAGACTCATCTGACCCCACACACTTTCTAAAAACAATTGCTGGGAGTCATGGTGACCATAGGCGTCACATTGTGGACCCCTGCTCTAATACTCTAATAATGGGTTGGGTTCACACCAGGTTGTATTGTATGATGTAATTGCTGTGCTGCAACTCTCTGTGATGTCATAAAATTATTGTTGGGTAATCTGATTGGCAAGAACTCACCAAGGACTAGAGCAGAGGTCTTTCTCTGCTTTACAGCTTGAGACCCTTTACCTGGATCAAACTTAGGACAGTTTGTTTGCAAGGCATATATCACTGAACTATGGTTCCATATGCAAACTCAACAGTATCAAATCTTCATAATACCTGGCACAACACTCCCTGGGTGGCTCATAATGCTAGTGCAACATTGCAAGATGTCACAGCCATTCTTGTGCTAAAATCCACACACTGTTGATTGTATTTCCTAACCATAATAATGATGCTATGCAATTAACTAATATGAAGCATATGGTTTTGTTAACAACTTCCCTGTCCCACATCTTGATTTTTTTGCAGACTGTTTGGTTCATAAAATAACTGGGCAAAACCCATGTAAATTAGGCAAGCTGCAAAACTCTATTGAGGACATTAAAAGCCTAGAGTCTTCTCTGAAGACTTATGTATTTTGCAATGTAGCAATAACTTTACTAGTGCTTTGTATTACCCTCCATACAGCCTAATGTCATTAATGACAATATTTTTAAAAAACTGCATTAAGAGAGGGGATCAGTTTAATTATCTGCTCAACCTTTTCCAGATGATAATCTGCCATTTGTGCCACTGGGATTGAAGAATGAATTAAGTACATATCTGGGGTGCATGTATTCATTCCACATTAATTCAGATTTGGGCAGAATAAATCCTCTGGATTCAATAAAGGACACCCCATGCTGTCGTCGCCTATGTTTAGCAACACTTGTCATCATGGACTTAGCCTGGCATTTGTCAACTGCTCCCTAGTTTATGAGACTATCATGTGCACAATAGCACAATATATTCAATCCCTCTGTGAAGCTGAGAAATGTAGCCAGATTTCTAACAAAAACAAAGGCTGCAATCCTAAGAATTTTCTAGTGGTATGTCCCATTGAATAAAATGGGCCTTACCTCAGAGGAAATCTGTTTAGGATTGTTCTCAAAGTCTCTTAGCATGCTGGTCAGCGGAAAAGGAGTTCTTGATGATAAATCACTATTATGTAATTGTTACTATAACTGTATTCTGTTGTATAAAACTTATAACATGCAACCAGCCGCTATATACTTTTTATCTTGTTTAGCTTCACACCTGTTATTTCAAGGTCCGCAGGGCCTGTAAGACCGAACTGTTTAGGCAGGCTTTTCTGGTTGACTGAAAATGGGCTGCCACCGGACATCCTACAGAAGCTGGCGGTCATAGTCAGACCCCAATACCGCCAGACTAGACTGAGATAGCGTACTAGTTTTTAACTTGATAAATGTTTTATGGTTTTATATGTTTTATGGAATTGACTGTTTTTATGATACTGTAAGCCGCCCTGAGTCCGCTTGCGGAGAGGGCGGGATATAAATGTAAAGTAATAAATAAATAAATAATATACCCATTTTGTATATTGGGACATACTGCACTGCTAGATCAAGGCATGAAGGCGATTCTCCCAAATGTCAATACAGACTGGGCAATTGAGGTGAGAGCCAATAACTTCCCTAGAAATAAATTAATAGTTGGGCAGAGAGATGTGAATCCATGTTGACATACAGTAGAATACATTTGTTGGGGTGGATCCAATCAGCCTTTCTGCTAGAGTACAATGAAAGAGGGGTTACCTTTGACCTCCCAAAAAGACTGCGCTGAAGATTATAGGACCTGCATCAACAAAAGCCATGTGAACCAAAGGCTCTTATCAGGGAGGGAGTTGGGGGATATGGAGTTAGAAAACTGGCTGGATCCAAACCCCTGGAGAAAGAGGAAAGTATGATATAGCAACTGCATTGAGGATTACAGTGCACAAAATTAGCTGCTATGGGATGTACAGAGGGAGACACATTAATAGAGGATATTTATTTATTTAGAATATTTATGTACTGCCTCTTCAAAGTCCAGCGAAGGCAGTTTACAATTAAAATAATACAAAACAACAAACCATTGGACGAACAGCATAAAAAGAGCAAATGAGCATCATGGTGGGTTAGTACTGATAACTCTGAGTTGGAAAATTCCTGGATATTTGGTGGTGGAGCTTGGGGACTGAGGGGTTTGGGGTGGAGAGGGTCCTCAACAGGATATAATGTCATGGAGTCCACCCTCCAAAGCAGCCATGTTATCCAGGTGAACTGATTGTCATTGCTTGGAGATAGGTTGAAATTCCAGGAGATTTCCTGGTCTCAGCTGGAGACTGGCAACTCTATGTTGGATGAAGATTTAAACTCTGGTCCCCCAGGTCCTTAGCCTGCATCTCTAACCACTGCATCAAACTGGCAACAACAGGGGAGGCATTTGTCTCTGTTCCTGTACCCTGCTTGCAGGCCTTTTGGAAGCATCTGTTTAGACACTGTGGGAAAATGTAGACTCAACTTGATAGACCATTGGTCTGATCCGCTATGGCTGCCATTACACTAAGTGCAAAGTATACTTTATAAAGTAAGGAAAGTTAACTGATTGCCTCTGACAGCAGTGTTAATCCAGTTTTTCCTGATATATTTTTAAGGTTTGTAATACTATACAAAATGTTGGATCCAGCAGAAGGATTCAGGAAGAGATAATCTTTCTTCACCTTCCTTTTCACGAAGCAACCTCTTTTTTGTCCTGAAAATGCTGTCTGAGGAAGGTCAGGGCCAGGAATGTATCTGGAGAGAAGGACATTCATACTGATAGTGTGTGGAACCAAAATAAGCTGTTATGCAGAAATGGACAGTTGAAGAAGTATTTTGCTCTGCATTTTTCCATTTATTTATGAAAGCATTCCTGCTAGTTACAGATAGGAGAGGTGGTGGAAGCTGGCAGCAGGGCAGGTGGGAGGGACTTGTTTAAGTAGGCAGAGGTGGAATGGAGCGTCAGACACCACTATTTCTTTGATAGCTCCAGTATCTTCTGCCATTTGAGTTCCTTTCCTCTAGCTTCCCAACTAGTATGCCTATGGTCCCCTGTGGCTTATTTGTAATTTATGCAATAGGTTACAGAAATGCCCCTATCACTCCCACAGCAAAATAAAAGGGAGTCACACAGCTTTAAATCCCTTCAAGAGAAATTAATACACTGCCCTGAAAGCAGTTTGAAAATAAATCCAAAGTGCAATCACAGAGGTGCAGAATAACCCTATATTAGTTGTTCACATACTGATGTTTTGATGCACCACTGAAGTCAGAAGCTTTGCAGATCCTATCCGGTTGCAAGTTTACTTGAGTTCATAGAAGTGGCTGCCAGCCTGAATTTCTTCTGGTGCAGAATGAAAGGAGAACTAAGTGTCTGTGGACAAGGCAAAATTGCAGCTGGGTTCACTCCTATTTTCTGCTCCCAGGTTGAAGCATCTGCAAGGTTACCCTCTTCTCCCTTGCCTGCCCTTTATTGCTTCTCTCCTCTATCCATCAGTCTCTCTCCCATACATCCCTTCATAGACAAAATGGTAGACAAGGCAACTTTAAGACCAACTAAGTTTTATTCAGAATGTAAGCTTTCGTATGCTCTTAAGCAGACTTCATCAGACAAATGGGAACGGATGCAGCAATTCTTAATATAAGTGTGCAGTGTGGAATCATGGAAATGTTTTAGCAGATTAAAAAAATCACAAATAGGATCTGTGCTTGTTAGTGTAGGACAAAATAGCTGAAAAAACACTAGGTGATAAAAAGCAGACTGCTGTCGTAGGGGTGCCAAAAATCTAGGTAACATTTTGGCTTTCTTAGTTTAAATAGAGGGCATGTTTACTCAAGAGATTATAACATCCATATAGTTTGCCATAGGATGGGTTGGTATATGCAATAAGACAAACAGCCAAAATACCCCATTTGAGTATGCCAATACAAAAAAATCCAACCAAATATTCTGCTACACTGTTCTAAAAGAGAAATACATTGGAACACTGTGGATGCACAGCTATACTCAGTGAGAGTTGGTTTAGTATATGTAAATGAGATAAAAAACCAATATCCCTGTTCAGTCCCGGGGAGGTGTTTGTTCCAAGTTTCATGATAATTTGTAATTCAGCAATTTCTCTCTCCATTCTGTTCTTGAAGTTCCTTTGCAGTAAAACAGCTACTTTGAGGTCACCCATTGAATGCTCAGAAGGTTAAAGTGTTCTCCAACAGGTTTCTCGGTTCTGTAATTCCTGATGTCAGATTTGTGTCCATTTATCCTTTGGCGTAGAGTTTGTCCTGTTTGC
This sequence comes from Heteronotia binoei, assembly GCF_032191835.1. Lineage (NCBI taxonomy): Eukaryota > Metazoa > Chordata > Lepidosauria > Squamata > Gekkonidae > Heteronotia > Heteronotia binoei. The sequence goes on along the minus strand of NC_083223.1, from coordinate 225,751,117 downwards.
CCTATGTAGAGAACTTAGGGGCATTGTTGGCATTTAATGGCATATATAATGTTGGAAGATGAACAAGTGAATGAGCCTGAGATGGTATAGTTAATGCTGTTAGGCCCAGTGACTGTGTTGTCTGGGTGTATGTGGCAGCAAAGTTGGCACGTGGGTTTATTGCAAGCTCTGGTCCCAGTGTTCCTGCTCAGATGCGATGTTGTATTGTTGTGGGTGAGGAGTTGCCTGAGATTGGGGGGCTGTGTGCAAGGAAAGATTTACTCCCCAGTGCTTTTGAAAGAGAGCTGTCACTGTCCAAAAGAGGTTATAAGTTGTTGATGATACATTGAACTGTTTGCAGTTGAGAGTTGTGTGTGACCACTAGCGGTGTTTTGTTACTGTCTCTTCCAGGTTTGTCTTGTAACAGTTTTTCTCTGGGTATCATTCTGGCTTTGTTAATCTGTTTTTTGACTTCATCAGATGGGTACTTTAGTTCCAAAAAGGTTTTTTGTAGATCATTCAGGTGAGAATCTCTGTCAGTAGGATTGGAGCAGATGCAGCTGTAGCATAGAGCCTGGCTGTATACAATGGATCATTTGAGATGGTAGCTGGAGGCATGCAGGTATGTTTGTCAGTCAGTAGGTTTCCTGCATAAGGTAATGTCTATGCGTCCCTCATGTATTTTTACAGTGGTGTCCAGAAAATGTATTTCTTGCATAGACTGGTTCATTGTTAGGTTGATGGTAGGATGAAAGTCATTGAATGCTTGGTGGAATTCATCCAGGGCTTCTTTACCATGTGTCCAGACCATAAAGATCTCATCAGTATAACGCAGGTATAAGGTAGGTATGAGTGGGAGTCTAGGAAGCATTGCTCCAAGTCAGCCATAAAGATGTTAGCATATTGTGGGGCCATGTGGGTGCCCATGGCTGTACCATTGATCTGTAGGAAAAGTTCATTGCCAAATCTGAAGTAGTTGTGGGTGAGAACAAAATGGCACAGTTTTATGGCAAAGTCAGCTGTGTTTTTATCAGAGATTATATTATTTACACCTTGTAATCCATCTTGGTGTGGGATGTTGGTATATAAAGATTCCACATCCATGGTAGCTAAGATAGTGTTCTCTGGAAGGTTGTTCAAAGTTTGTATTTTCCTCAGAAAATCTGTAGTGTCACGAACATAACTAGGGCACTGGTGGCATAGGGTCTTTGAATAGAGTCCATATATCCAGATACCCCCTCAGTGATAGTGCTTATCCCCGACACATTGGGACGTCTCAGGTTGCCTGGTTTGTGTATTTTGGGTAGAAGATAAAAAGTATCTGGTCGAGGTTCCTGTGATGTGTCTGACAGGATCTGTTCCCGAATGCTCAGTGGTAATTCCTTTGTAATCTTATTCAGTTCTTTTTTATATTCCTGTGTGGGGTCTGAATCCAGTGGTTTGTAAAATGAAGTATTTGAGAGTTGCCTTTGAGCCTCCTTGATGTAGTCTGATGTGTTCATGATGACAACAGCTCCTCCTTTGTCTGCCTCTTTAATTGTAATATCCATATTGTTCCTGAAACTGTCTATGGCCTTCCTTTTAGCATGGTTGAGATTTTGCTGTGTGCGGTGTTGTTTGTTGATCACATCAGTTTGAACTCTCTGGTGAAAACACTCAATGTAGTGATCCAGTGTGGCATTACGACCCTGAGGAGTCCATGTGGAGGTTTTTTTTCTTGTAATGTTGTTTTGTTGGTATGATGTGGCAAGCATCCTGCTCATTGTTGAGTTGGAGGGATGCTGTATGTTCTCCAGTGGAGTATGTGATGATATGTTGTGAAGATGTAGCATGTTCTTCCTTGTTCTGTTCTTGTGTATTTTGGAAAAATATCTTTAGTCGAAGACAGTGGGAAAAGGTTTCCAGGTCCCCACAAAACTGAATCATCTGTGTGGATTTGGTGGGGCAGAATGAAAGTCCACATGAAAGAACTGACTCCTCCGAAGGGCTGAGTTTGTGTTGTGACAGGTTAACAATATTCTTTGAGGAATTCTTGTAGTCCTGTTTAGCAGTCCGCAGGTTAGAGTAGTAGCTAAACGTTTGAGTCATGTGCTGGAAGACTCCAGTTTAGATCTCTTCTATAGCCAAGAACTCACTACGTAGTTCAAGTTGATGGTCTCTCAGCCGCTCAGCTCTAATATATTCCTGTATCCTTGTGGTTTGATTGCTCAGTTTACCCTACATGGCTAAAAGAATAACATTTTTTTAATGATTGAACAAAGTAGGAGTCCAGTAGCACCTTTAAGACCAACAAAGTTTTATTCAGAATGTAAGCTTTCGTATGCATGCATACTTCGTATGCATGCTGTAACGTACTGAGACGGGAGATGTTGGTAGGGCAACATGCTTTAATGGAGACACGTTACAAGAGAGCGAGCATATATACATTCCCGGAACTTCTTCCCCGACAGGCCAGCCCAATCCTGGCCTGTTGAACTTCCCGCCGCTGCTGGTGATTGGCGGGCTCAGCACTTCCCGCGGAGTCGCCTGGGTGTCCCCAGTCGCCTCCGCTGTCCGGCTACGCGGACTAACGCTATTGCGTCATAACGAAATGGTTGCTGTATTGCGTTATAACGAAATGGTTGCTGCCTTATGCTATCGCAATATGCTACACTCCTCCCCCCATAGTTAATGTACATAGTCCTGGAGGTAGGCGGGAGGCCGACGCTCCCGTGTTGACCTCCTTGGTGCTGCTTGAGGTATGGGGGCGGCTTCTGCGGTCGGGGCATCTCCGGGGGGTGATGCGTCGGCTTGCTGCTGGTCCGGCTCTGTTGATCGCCCGGCCTCCGCTGGTGTGGGCAGGTGCGGTGCTGGCTCGGCGGCCTCGGGTAGATCCCTCGCTGGCTCCCCCCGGGCATTGCTTCTCCCGCTTCGGCGGGCCCCTCCGGTAAAGTGCGGCGGCGTATTTGGTCGATGTGCCGCCGTAGGATTTGGCCCCCCTCTGTGGACACCTCATAGTGGCGGGACCCTATTACCCGCAGCACCCATCCTGCTAGCCACCCCGGTCCCCCGGCGTAGTTACGGGCAAACACCGGGTACCCCGCGAAGAAACCCCTGGCTGCGTCCCTGGTTTCCGGGGACCCCCTGATGTCGGAGGCTCAGTCGGGGTGTAACCTGTCGAGCCTCGTAATGAGTTTGCGCCCCATGAGGAGCTCCGCCTGGCTCACTCCCGTGACCGGGTTGGGGGTTACCCTGTTGTCAAACAAAAAGGCGGCCAGCCTGTGGTCCCAGTCGCCCTGTACTATCTGGCCCAGGGCTTCCTTGGTAGTTCGGACCATGCACTCTGCCTGTCCGTTGGTGGCCGGGTGAAACGGGGCTGACCTTATGTGTCTGATCAGGTACCTCTGCAGGAACGCCTGAAATTCCCCGGAGGTGAAAGCCGCCCCATTGTCAGAAACAATAGTGTCTGTAATCCCGTGGGTGCTAAGTGCCCTGCGCAGTGCCCGGATGGCGGCTGCTGATGAAGTGGACGCTACTGGAATGACCTCCAGCCATTTTGTGTAGGCGTCCACCATAATCAGGAAGATCTGTCCCTGGAAGGGCCTCGCGAAGTCTAGGTGGAGCCTGGACCAGGGTTTCCTAGTGGTTTCCCATCGTGTAACCGGGGCACTGGGTGGCTCTGGCCGCAACTCCTGGCACACGCTGCACCTCCGAACCCAGTTCTCGATCTCTTCATCCATCCCCGGCCACCAGACGTAGCTCCTGGCTAAAGCCTTCATTCGGACTATGCCGGGGTGGGTCTCGTGAAGTGACTCTAGAACTCGCTTCTGCAGCGTGGGGGGAACCACCACCCTGCTTCCCCACAAGATGCACCCTTTGTGAGCTGCTAGCTCCTCTCTCCCCGTTTTGTAGGGCCTAAACTCTTCCCCCATGTTCCCTTCTGGCCACCCCCTCACCACCCAGTCGAGAACCCTTGCCAGTGTTTTGTTCTTCCCAGTGGCCTTCGCAACCTCCGCGGCGTGGAGGGGCGGCTCCGGGAGGGACTCGACCAACATGACCAGGTGTGCTGGGGCTGGGTCAGGTTCTGTGTCGGGCAGTGGCAAACGGCTGAGCGCGTCAGCGTGGCCCATAGCCTTGCCGGCTCGGTGGACTAGTGTGTACATGTAAGAGTTGAGGAATTGATTCCACCTCAACACGCGCTGTGAAAGTATTTGGGGGGTTTGGCGGTCAGGGGCCAGCAGACCTAAGAGCAGCTTGTGGTCAGTGGCTATTGTGAACCTCCGCCCATACAGATAATCATGAAACTTGTGGACCCCCGCCACGATTGCCAAGGCCTCCTTATCTATTTGCGCATAATTGCGCTCGGCCGGTGTGAGTGTACGGGAGTAGTACGCCACCGGTACCTCCCTCCCGTCCGGGAGTTGGTGCCCCAGGACTGCGCCCACCCCATATGGCGATGCATCGCAAGCCAAGATGACCGGGAGGCGCTCGTCAAAATGGTGGAGCACCGCATTGGAAACCAGAATGTCTTTTACCGCCTGAAACGCGGCGGCTTGCCGTTTGCCCCATACCCAAGGGGCTTGTTTGTCCAGCAGCCGATGTAGGGGTTCTGCAAGGGCTGCTATAGCAACGCCCGCCTCACGGCCTCACTGGATCTCTATATATTAGTCTCTTCGGGGTATTTTTACTTGTTTCTTTGATGGGACCACAGCAGCTTTGTTTGCTCTTCCCACAAAATATAGGCTCACGAGAACTTTAACTTAAACCACAGATTTATTGTAACAAAAAGTCTTAAACTGGGGATATGGGAGATATTTACATAGGCTAGTACGTTTGTTCTGTTGTTTCAGGCTTTACAATCACTTTTACTTTCTTGAGTCTTTCACAGTTACACGGTTCACAGTTTCCCTTCAACTCACTCTCCACCTCTAGCCAAGGTCTGGCCTCTTGGGATTGATGTGTCTAGTCTCACCCCTCGACTGAAGTCTCTCCTCTCAGCCCTTCTTGGTGTCTCAGACCCACATCCACTCCCTCAACCTCCTCACTAGATCTTCAGAGTGGTTCCTAGGTGTTTGTGACCGTTCCGGTCTTAACTGACTCACACACACACAGCCCTCTTGGCTGGTTTTGTCCAGCTGGCAGTCTCTGGAAGACTTCCCCGTCTCCGTCTCCAGCTTCTTCACAGGATCAGCTGCCCTCTCAGCCCTTCCGGCCGGCACTAACTGACCCTCTCAGTCTCTGTCAGGTCCCCACTGACAGACTTCTCTGACAGGCCTCCACTCTGTCAGACATCAACTGACTGAACTCCTGCCTCAGCAGTTTCTCTCCTTCAACTAACTTTTCCCTCCCTGAGAGCTCTCAGCACTTTGCCCCCACCCTCAGGTCACCTGACGCAGCCCTGTGCGTCTTCAGATTATGGTTAACCCATTGCTTTCCGTCACAGCTGCCTTGTGGGGGAGGAACGAATGGTAAAAATTGAGCACCCCCAAGAAGCTTTGTAGCTCCGCTTTGCAGGTGGGGGCCGGGGCTTGCACGATGGCTCGTGTCTTTTCCTCCGTTGGGTGGATTCCCACTGCGTCTACGGCGAATCCTAGGAACTCCACCCTTGGTACCCCCAGCAAGCACTTCTCCCTCTTGACCTTGAGCCCCGCTGCTTGGAACCGGCGGAGCACTTCTCTTAGGCGGTTGCCGAATTCTTCGGGGTCCGGGGCGGCGAACAAAACATCATCGAAGAACGGCTGGACTCCAGGGATCCCTTTAAGGAGAGCGTCCATTATACTCTGGAAAATCCCCGGAGCGACGCTGACCCCGAACTGTAGCCTCCGCACTCGGAAGGCCCCCCTGTGTGTCACAATGGTTTGGGCCTCTGCCGTTTTAGCATCTACCGGAAGCTGTTGGTAGGCCTGTGCCAGATCCAGCTTCCCAAAGATCTTTGACCCTGCTAGGGCTGCCAGGACGTGACTCACCACTGGCACGAGGTAGGGGTTATCCTGCAGTGCCTTATTTATTGTGCACTTATAGTCGGCACAAATCCGCACCTCCCCGTTTGGCTTGATCGGGGTTACAATGGGGGTCTCCCACGTGGCGTAGTCCACCGGTTCCAAGACCCCTTGGGCAATGAGGCGGTCCAGTTCGGCCTCGATTTTTGGCTTCAAGGCGAACGGGACCCGCCTGGCCTTGAGCCGGATCGGCCTGACCGTCGGGTCGAGCGGTAGGGAAATGGCCGGCCCCTTGTAGCTCCCCAGGGAACCGTCAAACACGTTGGGGAACTCTTGGCATACCTCCCCGAACCCCCTGGGTGTTAGGGTTTGCCCCACCCCCTCCACGCGGATCCCCAAGGGTTTGAACCACGCCAGTCCTAGCAGGGTGGTAAGCTGGCGCTTCACCACCAGGATGTCCAGCGGGCCGCTGAAGGACCCCCTCTCAACTTGCACCCGGGCCCACCCCACGATTTGAACCGGGTTCTTCTGAAAGTTCCGCAGTATGAAGTCCGCCGGCCTTAGTTGAAGCCGCTGGCGGGGGCACAGTTTCCTCAGGGTCTCCTCTGCTATAATGGAAATGGAGGAGCCTGAGTCCACCTCCATTTGGCATGGGGCTCCCTCAATGAGGACCACCATTTTGATCTTGTCGGGGGTGGTAAGGGGCAAGTTTAGTACCTGTAGTGTGGTGGAGGCCGTGGAGTGGAACTCCGCCGACTCGTGGTGAGTGGTCGCCCTCTGGCGATTGGACTTGGCCCGGCAAGCCCTCGCTATGTGGCCGGTCTTTCCACAGCTCCGGCAGCCCCAGGTCCGGTACTGGCAGTCCCTTCTGTCGTGGAGGTCGCTGCAGCTGGCACACTTTGTGGCTGGAGCTCTCTACGCCGCTGGGGGTCAATCGGTGGCTCGGGATCGCTGTGGTGTGCGGTTGGTGGCCCCTGCTGGGCGGCACAACTGGAACGCTTCTCCTTCGTCCTGATGGTCGGGGTCCAGCTCCTCGTGGTGGACTGCGTCAGTCTTCACCCTGGGGAAAGTCCTCGAGGTTCTCTCGAACGCCACGGCTTCGCTGAATGCGCTCTGGAGGGTGAGCTCTTCCTTCGCAAAGAGCTTCTGCTGGAGCCTCTCATCGTGAAGGCCCCACGTGAACCGATCAGCCAGGGTCTCTTCCAGGTAGGGGAAGTTGCAGTTGCCTGCGATCTGGCGTAGGGCCGCCAGGTAGTCGGTGGCCGATTCCCCTGAGGCCTGATCCCTCCTATGGATGAGGAACCGGCGGGCCACTCGCGACGGTTGAGGCAAGAAGTGGCCGGTGAGAAGCCTGACGACCTCCTCGTAGGACTTCTCCGTGAGTCGGGCGGGGGCCGAGAGACCTTTGGCGATCTCGAATGTGGCCGCCCCGCAGACGCTCAGAACATCCCTCTTCATGCTATCCTCTGTGATCCGGTTGGCCCTCAGATAGCACTCAACCCGTTCGGAGTACGACTCCCAGGCCTCGGGATTCGCGGGGTTGAAGGTCTCGATGTGGCCGGTGGTGCCGCTCTGGTGAGCCATGCTGATGGCGGCGGCGATCGTGGCCTGTGGGTTGCCCTGTCTCCGGTGTAGCCGACGTGGCTAGAATCCCATCCTCGTCGCCACTGTAATGTACTGAGACGGGAGACGTTGGTAGGGCAACATGCTTTAATGGAGACACATTACAAGAGAGCGAGCACGCGGGCCGGGTCCCGCTTATATACATTCCCGGAACTTCTTCCCCGACAGGCCAGCCCAATCCTGGCCTGTTGAACTTCCCGCCGCTGCTGGTGATTGGCGGGCTCAGCGCTTCCCGCGGAGTCGCCTGGGTGTCCCTAGTCGCCTCTGCTGTCCGGCTACGCAGACTAACGCTATTGCATCATAACAAAATGGTTGCTGTATTGCATTATAACGAAATGGTTGCCGCCTTATGCTATCGCAATACTCTACACATGCATTCCACTTCAGACAGTGGAATGGGGAATCTGAAGAAGTATGCATGCATATGAAAGCTTACATTCAGACTAAACTTACGTGGTCTTAAAGGTGCTACTGGACTCCTACTTTGTTCTATTGCTTCAGACCAACACGGCTGCCCACCTGGGTCTATCTAATGTTTTAATAATTGTCAGCATCCCAACAATGGACCTTGAGTATTGGGAATTTATTTTATTCATGCCCATTCTGGCTTGGAAAAGGTGACTAAACCCCTCCTAATTAAAGAGAAGGGGCAGATGTGTGTCTGCAGTTTAGGTGAGGGAAGGGTCAGGGAGAGAAGCAGACAGCCGCTTCTGGACTTGGCTGAATAATATTGGAAATGCAGTGAGATCTGATGTAGGGTAGAGTAGCCGCTGTCCAGAAGAAGCACTTCTTTGCCTCCATGCGTGCTCTTCTTGTATATTTGTAAATAAAGCAGATATTACAAAACCCCCACAAATCTCAAGATCTTCTTCGTGGTCTCTGTGCTTCACGCTCATGGGATAGAGCACCTGCGCCGATCCCCAAATCGGTATCTGAAAAACCCGGGATTTTTTCGCGCTCAGCGCCAATGGGCATGTGCAGGCGTCCCAGTACGCATGCTCACCGGTGCCAGCGCGGGGATCCCGCCAGTTCCTTTTTGACCGCTGCGCAGAGAGGTTTGCCTTTCGTGTCCCTGGTTGGTGAGATATTGGTCTTTTTGCCTTTATTGTTGTAAATAGCCCGTTTGTTGTTTTTCTTAGTATAGATAGTTAGTTAGTCAGTTAGTTAGTTAGATAGATTAAAAAAAAGTTTGTGTGTGTGTCTGTCGGACTGCCCTCCGGGGCCTTCCCCCCCCCCCCCAATTTGTTTTCCCCCAAAGTTTTTTTCCCCTCAGAGGACTCTGAGCGGGTTTTTAGCAACTGGAGTCTATGGAAAGTCACTGGGGGCTTTTCAAACACTGCTGTTCCTGCAGGAAGAAGACTACCCCCCCCCCAGACGGCCATTCTCTGTGTCTTTTCTGCTTGGGTGAAGCGCAACGTGTGGAGTCCTGCCCACATTGCCTCCGCTTCTCCAAGCAAACAAGGAAGAACCGGGCGGCGCGGCTTTCGGCGGCTCTAACCGAATCGGCACTCTGCCCTCAAAAATCGGCATCAGGCCCATCGGCATCAGCCATGGCAGACACTCCGGCCCCGACGGTCACATTAGCTGATGTGACCCCGGTCGTAACCGAAATGCCAATCGAGTGAGGCTCCTCCGCAAAACGATCCCATGACGGATCAGTGGAAACGCCTGCTAAGAAGCGTCGGGATGACTCGGGAACCCGAGCATCCACCCCGAAGAAGGCCAAGGAGAAGCAGAAGAGGCCCCACACTCCATCGCCCTCACACGACGTTTCAGCACCGACTGCCCCACCGAGGAAGATCCTGGCATCCCCGTGCCACAGCCCATCGGCATCAAGAGGCAGTACTCAACAACACCATCTCTCGATGTCCAAGCAGGAGATCGACCTCACCCAGCGATCCTCGTCATCCGGGTTGCGGCGTCGCAGTAGGAGCGGGTCGATCTCAGAAGTGGAGGCTTCAGCGCCGATGGATCCGTCTCCCCCGATGGAACCCAGAGGCAGACGGGAGCTGGAGCCCTCCATGGCACCACGACGTTTCCCACTGCTACCATCGTGGGAGCAGCGTCAGTGGCCTCCCTCCTATCCGTATCCGTACCCTCCTTATCAGTGGTATCCACCGAGGGAGTTTGCGGAATGGAATCAACAGTCAGAGGCGTCCTGCATGTCAAGGCTGTCGCACCATTCCCGAAGACCATCGGCATCGATCCCTCCGGAGAGGCGCACTACATCAGCGGCTGAGACTCGTCGGCGACCATCGACGTCGATCCGCTTGCCGATCCGGGAATCGACGCCGATCCTTTCTGAGCACCAGGAGTCTTCTTCATCGGACTCTGAGAGCGGTGCCGACACCCAGGAAGGTGCTTTGGAGCCTTCGCCAAGGTCCCAGACGACCGAAGATCTTCCGATTTCGCCATCGGAGGATCTGAAGTCCTATGGCGACCTAGTGAAGAGGATGGCAACCTCCCTCTCCCTGCCTGTGACGCAACCACAACCCGTCATGGATGATAATGTCTTTGACATTATGCAAAGGGACACATCCACAGCAATCGCTTTGCCGGTCACCAAAGTGATTCTTCAGGCAGTGAAGGAGCCCTGGAAGAAACCATCTTCGACTCGTGTCATCCAGAAGGCTGGACCATATGTACGGGGTCCAGGAGACGGGTGCTGAGTTCCTTTTCACCCATCCGAAACCGAACTCAGTGGTCGTCTCTTCTTCCTCCAAGGCACGAAAGGTCCACTCATCCCCACCCGACAAGGAGGGAAAGAAGCTGGACAATATGGGAAGAAAGGTTTACTCTACAGGGGCCCTAGGAGTAAAGGTATCTAACTATGCGGCTTGCATGGCTAGATACCAGTACTCCATATGGGAACAACTCACCCCTCTCCTCTCTTCCCTGAGCGAGGACAAAAAGGCTGCTGCCAGGAAGCTGCAGAAAGAAGGCTTTGCTGTGGCCAAGCAGCAATTGGCTGCAGCAAAGCACATGGTGGACATGTCGGCAAAGGCAATCACGTCCGCTGTGTGCATTCGTCGGCAAGCTGTTTCTTCCGGTTGACTGTCTTCCTGCCTCCAGGTATGTCTTGCTTGCTAGTCTCCCATGAGTGTGAAGCACAGAGACCATGAAGAAGATAGACAGGTTGCTTATCTGTAACTGTAGATCTTTGAGTGGTCATCTGTGCATTCACACTACCCGCCCTCCTTCCCCACTGCTGACGGTCTTCCTCCAGTAGGGGCTTCCAGCGGTCAGGAAGGAACTGGCGGGATCCCCGCGCTGGTGCTGGTGAGCATGCGTACTGGGATGCCTGCGCATGCCCATTGGCGCCGAGCGCGGAAAAATCCCGGGCTTTTCAGATACCGATTCGGGGATCGGCGCAGGCGCTCTATCCCATGAGTGTGAATGCACAGATGACCACTCGAAGATCTACAGTTACAGGTAAGCAACCTGTCTTTCTCTGTTGTCCAAAGGAGACCATTCTAGGCAAGCATTAGCCCCTGGAACTTCGCACTGCTCAAAGAACTGGGGCACACATAACAATATACAATGCCCCATCTGATGTAATTGTTGTGAGGATTATTGAGATAAGGTTTCAGTGTTCTCAGATTTTTTCTAAAGGAAGAATAAAATGCCAGTTTGAAATGAAAGCAAAATCAAAAGGACAGGCTATTTTCTGCTTAGCTTGAAAGGTACTCCCTCCTCCATCTGTCAATATCTACTTGTGAGGTATAAGCGCAGCCAATCTTCCACCTGATGATCTACCATGTTATCCTCAGCTCCTAACACATATCAATAATTGAACTTTATCCAACCAGTCTCTACCCCCTGATCTGCCAAGTGACACTCTTTGGTTGCCCACTTTTTACCCTAACCCTTCCTCGGACGAGGAACGTAGGTTGCATGCTCTGGACGTTAAGCGTGCTTTGCTGTTTCAGGGTGCACTGTCTGAATGTCTGGAGTCCTGGAAACTCTATACTACAATGATATTCTTTGAGCAGAGGGAAGCACTATCTAAATGCCAAATAGAAGCAGGCACTATGTCCAGTGCTCCTTTTAAGCTGTGGAGTCTCACGAGCAAATATTCTCTTTCATGAGCTACTGGCATTCAAGTTGTGAGTGAGTTATTTGGCTAGTTCATTAATTAGTTTGCTCTGGGACCATCCTTCCCGAACTAAAAAAGTATATTTTATCATAAAAACCTTCAAATCTTATAAAAATCCAAAAAGTCTAAAATGAATCTTAAGTGTCAAATGTCTATAAAATCATATAAATCATACAATTCAGGCAGGTCATACAAATCATACAGAATCGTGTTTCTTATTGTGGAATTTTACCAAATTGTAACAGAATTTAGCTATTTGATTGGAGATAAGTGGATTTTCATCTGTTAAGTTTCTCCAGGCAGGCCTTGTCTGCATCCGCTATTGTTCTGTCTAAAAATGGGGGAATAAACTTATTTCTATAGACTTGATGGAATGGACATCAAAAGAACGTATGGATCATTGATTCCACTTCTCCCATGGAGCAAGAACAACATCTGTCTTCATATGGGATCTTCCTTTATTTCCCATCTAGCACCTTTGAAGGAATAACTGCACATTGAGCCAAAGCAAAAGGCTTTTCTATAAAATGGCACCTCCAAATAGGTGAGGTATTTGGCCATCCTCATGACATATTTGAACTCAATTGTTGCCAGAAAAGAAAGAGCCAGTATTAGGTCCCATTGTTGCTCTGTCACAAACTCTTTGTTTGATAATACTTTTCACCTAGGCATTGCTCTGTGCCAAAAGGTTCTCAGGTGAAAGTCCTCTACTTCGTAAATTGGTTTTAACCAATTGCAACCACCTTGGCTGATAAGCATCTTGAATTATTGGGCTCCTAGAACTGGACCCCCTGGTCCAATATTTTTGAAACTTGGGGGATTTAGGAGATGCACCAGATGCAATGCTGAAAATCTTGTGCCTCTACCTCAAAAAACAGGCCCCTCAGAGCCCCAGATACCTACAGTTTGATTTTCCATTATGCCATATGGGAACCAATCTCCATAGGGCATAATGGAGTGCCCAGCAGACATTCCTGCCCCCCACTTTCTGATAACCCTGAAGTGTGGGGAAGGACTTCCAAACTGGGGGAATCCCCTGCCCCCAACTGTGGATTGGCAACCCTACATCTTGCTAGCAGAAGTCACTGCAGTATGAATATACATAACTGCTTATACATGTCACACAATTCTGTGTTTGATTCTGAGAATGAGATCATATGCAGACACTTTTTAACAACATGAACTGGGCATTAGCATTTAAGACATCTTTCCATCCAGAGAGCATTCAGCTCTCTCTGGCACATTTAGAAACACCAACATACTAGGAGATTATTTAGCTCAGATTATATAACGGGGGAGAAGCTACATTTAGGATCTTGACCTCAGTTATATGACACCCTTCCTTGGTAAGAACTTCCAGGGTACTCTTTAAGACCTTGAGAAAGTTACCCTCAAGTCACCTGACACTGTCAGCTGGAGCACTAGTAATCAATGGGAATGACAGATATAGTACAGAGATGTAATTACTATATGAGGAAAGAGGCAAGCCTTAAATAATAAATAAGAGGGGGGATATGGAATGATTAATGCATAAGCGGAGAATAACACATAAGATTAGCACATGCACGTTCATCATTACCATTCTAAAATGATTGACCCTCCCAATCATGAAAGCACAAAACCAGTCTACCCACAAATAAGGCTGGGGCTCTCTCTATGTACCTGATTGGTTAGGTAGAATCCCAGGTATGCAAAGAAATATTTCCCTATAAATCAAGCAAGTGTGATGTAGCATTTAGAGTGTAGGATTTGGATTTGGGATGATCAAGTTTGAATTATGCAACTGCCAGGTGGTTTCAGTCTCAGCCTAACCTACCCATTACAAGATGGTTGTTGTGAGAATTAAGGGGAGGAGAGGGGAATTATGTAAAAAGCTGCTTTGGGTCCCCAATCAGGGGAGAAAAACAAGGGGTTTTTTTATTTATCAAAAGGGGGGGGGGGACTTCAAAAATTGCCTGATGAAGACTGAGCATGCTCCAGGAGACACGGGCTACTGAGAACTGGTTAACTAGGGGCAGGGGCATTCTACCTCCTCAAGCCACTGAAAACTTACAGAATACTAAAGGGAAAGATACTGAGGACTGAAGGGATTTCTAAATCATTTCCCCACTAGAGGTTCCTTATAGAACCCTTGCTTATCATTATATGTTCTAATAAAATGGTTGGCCTCCACACTTCTAGCAAAAGCAGCAACATAAAGCTACCTTTAAAAGAGATTTTCTGTGTACCTGGCAAAAACCCTTTATGTTTTGAAAAATACTCATTTTCCCTTCTTCCAGATCTCTTCAAAACTAAGAGATAGCTACAGATATATATCTGAACCTTGGGACACAACCACCAAAAGTGGAAGAAATTGCTTGCTTTACCACAAAGGCACTTGTATAGACCTGAGTTGGTAGGCGAATTGTGTTAGTGGTTAAAACTATCCACTGATTGTCTTAAGGACTCTTTCTTTAATATTAATGTGTTTAGAAGCTATGATTGCCATTCTCCCCTTCAGGCACTTTTTCTTAATTGTTCTGCTTCCAAGCTTTCATAGTTATATCTTGTACTTCTGGATCTTCTGACAAAAATATGTAATCTTTCATTGAAATCTGCCTCCATTCCTGAGGACTGGAAGGTAGCAAATATCACCCCAATCTTTAAAAAGGGTTCCAGAGGAGATCCGGGAAATTACAGGCCAGTCAGTCTGACTTCAATACCGGGAAAGTTGGTAGAAACCATTATCAAGGACAGAAGGAGTAGGCACATTGATGAACACGGGTTATTGAGGAAGACTCAGCATGGGTTCTGTAAGGGAAGATCTTGCCTCACTAACCTGTTACATTTCTTTGACGGGATGAACAAACATGTGGACAAAGGGGACCCAATAGATGATGTTTACCTTGACTTCCAGAAAGCTTTTGATAAAGTTCCTCATCAAAGGCTCCTTAGAAAGCTTGAGAGTCATGGAGTAAAAGGACAGGTCCTCTTGTGGATCAAAAACTGGCTAATTAATAGGCAGCAGAGAGTGAGTATAAATGGGCAGTCTTCGCAGTGGAGGACAGTAAGCAGTGGGGTGCGCAGGGCTCAGTACAGGGTCCCATGCTCTTTAACTTGTTCATAAATGATCTGGAGTTGGGAGTGAGCAGTGAAGTGGCCAAGTTTGCAGATGACACTAAATTGTTCAGGGTGGTGAGAACCAGAGAGGATTGTGAGGCACTCCAAAAAAATCTGTTGAGGCTGGGTGAGTGAGCGTCAACGTGGCAGATGAGGTTCAATGTGATCAAGTGCAAAGTAATGCACATTGGGGCCAAGAATCCCAGCTACAAATACAAGTTGATGGGTTGTGAACTGGCAGAGACTGATCAAGAGAGAGATCTTGGCGTCATGGTAGATTACTCACGGAAAATGTCAAGACAGTGTGCGTTTGCAATAAAAAAGGCCAACGCCATGCTGGGAATTATTAGGAAGGGAATTGAAAACAAATCAGCCAGTATCATAATGCCCCTGTATAAATCGATGGTGCGGTCTCATTTGGAATACTGTGTGCAATTCTGGTCACCGCACCTTAAAAAGGATATTATAGCATTGGAAAAAGTGCAGAAAAGGGCAACTAGAATGATTAAAGGGTTGGAACATTTTCCCTATGAAGAAAGGTTAAAACGCTTGGGGCTCTTTAGCTTGGAGAAACGTCGACTGCGGGGTGACATGATAGAGGTTTACAAGATCATGGGATGGAGAAAGTAAAGAAAGAAGTCCTTTTCTCCCTTTCTCACAATACAAGAACTCGTGAGCATTTGATGAAATTGCTGAGCAGTCAGGTTAAAACGGATAAAAAGAAGTACTTCTTCACCCAAGGGGTGATTAACATGTGGAATTCACTGCCACAGGAGGTGGCGGCGGCTACAAGCATAGACAGCTTCAAGAGGGGGTTAGATAAAAATATGGAGCAGAGGTCCATCAGTGGTTATTAGCCACAGTGTGTGTGTGTGTATATATATAATTTTTGGGGGGGGGCACTTCGTGACACAGAGTGTTGGACTGGATGGGCCATTGGCCTGATCCAACATGACTTCTCTTATGTTCTCATGTTCTATTCCAATTATGTGATCTATGAAACAACTTAAAATGGAAACAGTCCTTCAAAGTGAGTTGGAAATTAAATGTCCAAAAAGGGTCAATTCTTCTCTCAGCTGTTTCTAGAGGAACAAAGGACATCAGTAAGTCACTTGGAAGTAAATGAACAAGCATGTTCTTGTTAAAAATCTCTGCTCTTGATAATTGTTTTCTTTGTTGTATGATGTCACAAAACCTATAAAACATATTAATCTGTAAATGTGCTGGTTTTAGTTCCTAAACTGGGGTATTTATAAAGTACAAGGGGCTAACAGCTTTCTTTAGTAGTCCTATTCTTCCAGTATTGCCAAAGTGAAAGCGTTATTTGTAGAGGTCTGCTGTATTTTTGATTATATAACTTCTTTAGCAACATGAAGTGTACCTTCATTTGGTCAATTCATTTATATACCAACATATCCACAACAGAAAGGTTGGTGGAAGGAGGCAGGAGGAGAGATGCTACAAAGAGAGATCAGTTTATAGCAAGATCCAAATCAAAGAGTAATCAGTTAACTCAGAGAGGGAGTGAGACATTCCCTACTGTTGTTAGATGGACAAAGTAAGAACATAAGAGAAGCCATGTTGGATCAGGCCAGTGGCCCATCCAGTCCAACACTCTGTCACACAGTGGCCGAAAAAACGCAGCTGCCATCAGGAGGTCCATCAGTGGGGCCAGGACATTAGAAACCCTCCCACTGTCCCCCCCCCCCCCAAGTACCAAGAATACAGAGCATTACTTGCCCCAGACAGAGAGTTCCAACAATACACTGTGGCTAATAGCCACTGATGGACCTCTGCTCCATATGTTTATCCAGTCCCCTCTTGAAGCTGTTTATGCTTGCAGCCGCCGCCACCTCCTGTAGCAGTGAATTCCGTGTGTTAAACACTTGGACTAGCTTTCCACTGCTTAAAGGAATCCTTATCTTAAAGTGGAATTTAGTAAAAGAGGGAACACAATAAGTTGATGCTGTAGGGCTTTTTTTAGCAGGGACGCACAGGAACACAGTTCTGGCTGCCTTGGTGTGAGGAGTGTAGTCTAATATGCAAATGAGTTCCTGCTGGGTTTTTTCTAAAAAAAAAAAAGCCCTGGCTATAGGTACAGAGATGTAGCTGAAGCAATTGGAAGCTGTGGAATATGCAAGATACTAACACCTTTAATGAGTTAGAAATCCCAATATAAATAAATAAATAAATCCTAGGTTCCTGTTAAGCAAAGTCTGCTGTAGATTGTCCTGTCCCTGATGGCTTATAGTCCATTATGGTGGGGGATAGGAGCCAGTGTGGTGTAGTGGACAGAGTGGTGGAATAGGACTCTGGGTGGCCTGGGTTCAAATCCCCACTTCTGCCATGGAAGCTCGCTTGTTGAACTTGGGCCCATCACAAACTCTCAGCCTGGCTTAACTCACAGGGGTGTTGTGAGAAAATGGAGGAGGGGAAAATGATGTTCTAGAAGCCACTTTTGATTTCCAACTAGGGAGTAAAGCAGAATCTAAAGAAATGCAAAATGCAATGCAGTGTTGGATTCCTCGCTCACTTCATATGCTAATATCTTCCATATCCCACCACTAACGGATGTTCATTTGTTTGGATACATGTACACACACAAAGAGAGATTTATCTTCATTCTGTACTGCATTCTATGTCATTCCTCCTTTGCTTATCTAACAATGACTGGGAGTGGCCTCCATCGACTCTGAGTGAACTGATTACTCTTTTGATTGGATCTTGTTTTGATCTGGCCTTTCTTTGTAAATGTCTGATCCCTTGCTGCATCTGATTAAGTGAGCTCTGTGGAAAGCTGTCTTTTCATAAAACCCAGAGCTCTTGTGAGAAGTTGGAGGCCATGGTGACTGTCCTACTGGACATTGCCACCTGACCACCATTGCTGACAAGCATGCTAGGCATCACCTCAAAGACAAGCAGGGCCTCCCTTCATACCTATTCCACCAACACCTCCTGAAATATACTCATGGATCCCAGTTTGAGAAACACTGGTCTAGAATGTAATTTTAAGTCACGCTAGTTTTATCTAGTTATGAGAAAATAATTAAGAGTTTTTCCAAAGAAAGATAGGGTTTTTTTATTTCAGCATGCTGGTTATGCTTTGCTACTGTGTGTCTCCTTCATGCACACTAATGCTTAGTCAGTTTGTGTACTGGTGAATAAACTATCCCCATACAAGTCTTCCTTAATCTCCTCTGAGAAACCTGGAGGAGGAGGATACATGGTTCTCCCCCATTAGGTAGTCTAGACTGGAAGAGAGCTACTGGCCCACAATCGCCCAATGAGTGGGTTTTGAACCCCAGTCCAAGATGAATAGTATAATCACTATAATACACTGCCTGTCATGCTGTGCATGTGTTCATGACATCTAACTTCTTTAGCACTGTACTACTGGTGCAATTTTTAGAATGTTATTTTGTGGAGGTTTTCAGTGCAGAGTGCACATGGCCTTGTTAGAAGGAAGCAATCCAGGAAAGCTTTTCAATATTTTGGCTGTAATTTCCAGCAACAGCTGCTGTAATGTGTACATTTCAGTGAACTGTCACAAACCTGACAAATTGCTGTTGTACCTATTGACTTTTAAATTGATCTGTGTGTTATTCTAGAAGCACTGCACTTGTGTAAATTTGTAGGAGTTCTCTAACTGTCCCTCTCCTCTGTGTCTGAGAGCCAGATTATACATTCATAAGTATCAGGTGGTCTTCACCACATAGGGTTGCCAACCTCCAGGCTAGAAATCTCCTGGAATTACAATTGATCTCCAGAGTACAGAGATCAGTTCCTCTGGAGAAAATATCTGCATTAGAGGGTAGACTCTATATGACATTATGAGGTCCCTCTTCAACCCCCACCTTCCCCACACTAAACACCCCAAGTCTCTAGGAATTTCCCAACCCAAAGTTAGCAATTCTAGCACTACATCAGGTACACCATACCTGACACAAGAAAAAAAAATCCCTGCATGTAGAAAAATAGTAAGGGAGAACTGTGTCCTTGCTAGATTTCTGTGTATGAGTCGCCAAGCATGTGAGAAGTCAAGTGCATGTCCTGGAAAGAACAGGATCAAAGGTGTAGTTGCTGGCTGGCTCGGGCAGTTGCAAGCCTGAGCTTGAACCAATAACTGTATCAGAAGAGTCTGAATTAAAGGGGGAAGCAGATAAGGGGATGGTGAAGCTAGGAAGGGAGTGAGTTGGCAACAAGCCAAACAGGCAGAGTTAACAGATTACCAATTGCGGATTCTTGTCTTGGAGCTTTAGACCTCTTGTTTTATGTTCAGGGTGCGTGTACGCATATAGGGGAAAGAAACCCCTTCTGCACTTTTTCTGAAACAGCTGAGGTCATGGGCATATCAAATTTTGAAAGGCTGAAGAATTTGCTTTCTTTTCCCCACTGGAAACAAATAAAAACCAGCCTCCTCTAGCACTTTAGTACACTGCTCTAATCTGCATATACAAACTGAACAAGAAGGACCCCCCCCACACACACACACACAAACATTCTGCTTTAGTAGGGGATGCTATGGATTGGGAGAGACTCTAGTTAGGGCAACAACAGCAGTATAGTAGATAACAGCCCACTCTCCAGCACATTCTCCCACTTATGCATCTACTAGTCATACTAGGAAGTGCTGCTCCTACTTCCTGACAGTTGAAAAGTTCAAAGCTGAATATATGTGTATTTGCATACAAGAAGGCAATCACATACAGAGGCCTTAATTCAGAGACATGTATGAGGTTTCTCACATGTCTGGCAACAGAGGAATGGGTAGAACTACTTTATGCAAAGATGAGGTTCCCACCCAAGCAAGGAGAAAATCCAGATGTTGCAGAGGGAAAACCGCAAGTCTGACTTACAAGTGTTTATAGCCAAGCCGGGTCAGGAGGAACCAAGGAGCAGTCAGGGTGGCTGGGTGGAGCCCAACAGGAGAGGACAATCATTCTGACCCTTCTTGAGTTCTGTAGTGGTTAACCAAAAGGAGCACCAAGGCTCAAACCAGGAGGCTCTCTGAAGACTTAAGTAGTACAATCCAGGGGAAAGCTTTACTGTTTGGTTCTTCTAAAGTATAAACGTTCATTTTATTTATTTCTTCTTGTCTTACATTGTTTTTCAGCAATTTGTTTTTGCTTGATAGGAACTTTACAGCATAGGGTTTCAAATTCCTCCTGAGCCACCGGTGGGGGGGGGGGGTAGGGCTGCCAGCTCTAGGTTGGGAAGCTCCTGGAGATTTTGGGCGGAACCTGGGAAGGACTGGGACCTCAGTGGGTACAGTGCCATACAGTCCACCATCCAAAGCATCAATTTTCTCCAGGGGAACAAATCTCTTTAGTCTGGTGATAAGATGTAATTCTGGGGGATCCCCATGGTCCGCCTGGAGAATGGTATCCCTATTACAACATGTAGGAAAGGACAAGCTTATGAGGTAGAGAGGTGATTCATTCTGTCCACAGAATGTTGTGTCCATTGGCCAGTTACTAAAATGTAATGAAGACTAAACAGGTGGCCAGGCATGGAGGATTGCCATTGCTGAGGAGGAAGGAAAAGGCGGTGGTGGCAGACTTGCTTCTTAGGCTTCCTCTTAGCAGGGCTGTGAGATGGCACAGCAAAATGGCATATTTGAAGCACGTGCTGACTACTGAAAAATATCTAGATAACTAAAAAAATTTCAATTTCATTCATTTTTGCAATGACTGCTGGGGTAGGTAGTTTTTACATTCTGAAAAGGATGTACGATGGTATAAAGTCAAACTTTCCCCCCAAATGCATTTCAAAATGTAATATAGAGCAGTGAATACCAAGAAGGGTTTTTGTTAAAGGGCAAGTTGAAATTATGCACAAAATATGACTCATCAATGGATGTTCCTTGCATTATGGATCAGTACTGCCTCCATCTGGGCTTGTAAATTCATAGCTTAAGAGCTGTAATTCAGCAATATGGGTGAACTGCTCTAATGTTACAGTAGTGGCTTTGCAAGCAGAAATTAAAGGTCCTTCTGCCATGACTGAATGTAAGAAGAGTGCTGCTGATCTGACCATCTCATCCAGCTATCACTTTTTCATGTTGCCGGCCAGATGTTCCTGGGAATCCCACAAATAAGTGACAGCCAGGGCTTTTTTTGTAGCAGGAACTCCTTTGCATATTAGGCCACCCCCACCCCCCAATGTAGCCAATCCTTCTGAAGCTTACAGTAGGCCCTGTACTAAGGGCCCTGTAAGCTCTTGGACGATTGGCTACGTCACAGGGGTGTGGCCTAATATGCAAAGGAGTTCCTGCTACAAAAAAGCCCTGGTGACAGCCTTCCTTTACTGTTTTGCTAGCATGCAGTATTTAGTGGCACATTACTACCAGACCTGGAATCTGTACCGCTGTCATGGCTCAAAGTCACTGGTTTCTTTACCATTAATTTGGCTAAACCCCATTTAAATCCAGTTGCCATCATTTGTTGAGGCAGTGGATTCCATTAATGAATTATGTATGATATGCCATGTAGAGGGGCGGAGTAGCCTGGGGCTAGGCAGCTGAATGCTAAAGAGAATATGAGGACCTTAGAGGGAAAACCCTACGTTAATGCTGAAAAGGTTGCTCCTCATCTTCCTTTATATAACATGGAACCATGTTGCTAACAAAAGTGTCAGTCAAAGAAATCAGAAGCAAAGCCAGTGGGTCACAGCAGGTAGATGATACTTCTTGTTTGTGTGCAAAAGACTTCTAGTTCCCTTTTACCTGTCATGACAGTTTTACTCATCCAAGCAGAGCCTTTTGCAGGTACTACCCTGCAAATGGGTGAGATCAACAACTGCCCATACATGTGCATTCTTGCTTGTGATTTGCATCTTGTGGAATAGCCAGCCCAAGAAGGTCAAAAAGGATTTCACACTTCTGGCATTCCACAAACTATGTAAAACAGAATAGTTCAAGAGGGCATTTTTATAAAGGTAACAATGATTCAGGGTGCTTTAATAAAGGGAACGGGACTGCATAAACCATCTATTATCTGTTTTCCATATGTATTATCTTACTCTCACTGCATTGTTATCCACTTGTGTAATTCCACCTTTTGTCATTGTTAACGTATCATTTTATACTTAAACTCTGTTTTCAGATTTTTATAACCCTACACCAATTACCTTATCAATGTCATATTCCGTTCATTGCACTAACTTAAGTTGTGTAATCCATTTTGAGTCTCAATGAGAAAGACCGACTATAAATAACATAAAGAAATAAAGAAAAAATAAATGTGGAGATTACCTGTGATAGTGTGATCCTAAGCAAAGGTGTATGCTTCTAAACTCAATGACACAATGGACATTGGAAGATGTAATTCTGCTTAAAAATCAACTGTTTTGTCACTTGCTAGAGTTGAGGGATAGGATTTTACGTGCTGTTACAAATATGTGCAGAAAATATTAACTACCTCCTGTCTACCCCAAAAAGCCCAGTCTGGTTCTATTTGACTGAAAGAAACATGCGTGGCATCAGGATGTAACCTGACATGCTCTATGCAAGCAAATTCCATTACTCTTTATAGAGTCACTGATGTGATTGCCCCTCAAAAGCTCTCAGGGAGGCCAACCCAAGTTATGAAGCTTTAAAAATGGACTCTGCCTCTCTGCTGCACAGCTGATAATTCTCTGCTCTGACCTCAGAAATGCTTATATAAGAAATCCCTAGATATCTCCAGGGCAGCTAATATTTCTTGGTTCCTTACATATGGAATATGGGATTCCTGGGCAGTATATACAGTTGCCAGTTCTGAGTTAGGAAAATCGCAACGATTGGAAGACAAGAGTTTGGGTCAGGGAAGTATAATGCCACAGAGCCCACCCTGCAAAGCAGCCATTTTCTCCAAGGGAACGGACCTCTGTAGTTTAGAGATCAGTTGTAATTCCAGGAGAAGATCTCCAGGAATGTTGGCAACCCTAGCAGGATCAGAGGCAACAGATAAGTCTGATCCTTCTGACATTAGTAGAAGGGGGAGGGGAGTACTCTTTATACTGAACTTTTCTGCAAATCTCTCCTTACCAAACTGCTCATTTAGAAAGGTAGAGGTTGTCAGTATGTAGGGGGTGAGGAAGTGTAGAGGGTTAGAAAATAGGCAGATTCAAAACGGCATTAGCCTTGAAACAAACAATTTCAACTCCACATCCAGGGATGCAGGGAACCTCACAAAACCTCAAAGCAACAGAACAGTTAACAGCTATTTGTGGCCATTAATCAGGACCTATTGTCTGCATCAAGCTTGAAAAAGAGAGGGGCATTTTGCATAACCAGACAGCATGCTCCTCCTCCCTTAGTAGAAACAATAAATTATGCAAAACAAGCACACGCATTTACTTAATTTTCAGTAATATATAAAGCTAACCTGGTTCAGCTTTTCTTTACAGGATTTTAGTAATCTTGGCCACTGTGAAGTTGGTTTTGTCAGAATATACACATCCCTATTTACACTTTACATTTTGTTGTTTAGAGAAATTGCCTTTGTGGATGGAAACTCTGGCTCTTGACTGAAATATTGTTTCATCTACAGCTATTTTTCCTACTAGACTACATGCCCCAAACTGTGTTCTTGGTAAGAACAAGTTACAATAAGGAGTTCCGATAGGTGAGTGGAAGCTTTGGGAAAAGTATCTTGCAATGGGTTTTGTCAGGTCTGTACATATAATCCTGATAGCTTCATTCATGACCCAGAACTGACAGTCAGCATCATGCCCATGGAATTTACACATGACACTGCTGAGCCTTTTGGCACTGGCACAACGAAAGCCAGAGTGAAGATGGGCAATAGGATTCGTACGCGTAATGTGGTCTTTCTCAAGGTAAGTCTTCTGACATGTAGACTTAATGGTGGTAAAAGGCAACTGCAGATTCCAGGGTTCCTTGCATCACAAGACCCATAGCCACAAACTGAGTGGAAAGAATGAACAGGGAAACATCACTCTCCTTAGTGTGTGTTCAAACATTATGTTTCCCCTTAAGGAGCAATCAAGAGCCAGCCATTTTTTTTGCAGAATCATACACTCACTTCCCAGCTCTTTTCAGTATGAGGTGAAATTCCCAGCTATTTTCAGTATAAGGTGAAATAATCTGAACTGAAAGATCCAGTCAAGTCATTGTTTTGAACATGTGATCTCCCCTGGTTCTAGGAGATTAAAGAAACCCTTTAATTATTTGAATTTAGGTAAACAAATAGCATACCTGCTAACAAAATAAATTCAAATTTAATGACAATTTGAAACCAGAAAAGGCACGACAGAAGTGAAGAGAGTGGGGGAAGTTCTGGAGAGGGCCTCTCTCCTCTGGGGCCTTCTTTTTCATTTCTGTGAGACATGGGCCTAATGGTTACTTTCAGACCAGTCTGCGAAGGATTTCTGACTGGTGACAGTAAGCAGGCCATCTCAGCAGCGCAGGTGCCTGGGATGAAATGCTGAAGTACATTCCATTCTTATCAGTAACAGGATTGTTTCTGGTAGTAGCTTGGTGTGAGAAGAGAGGGCTTTCTTTCCCCCTCCAGCTGCTTTTGACCTGTCATAAATCTGCATAGGCGCATTGAATCCACTGAATTTTATGCTGCACCACATTTGTTGCCTAATGAAATGTCACCGTGGCCTTACCCTATAGGGGAGCTTCATATCATGTAGATGTCATGCAGATATTTTTTGTGATGCCATTGTTATGAATTATGTACCAATTGACTTGTCTGTAATATGCCAACATGTGCCAAGGTGTTATCTAAGGTACCTAAGGTTCTGACCTCCCAGGAACAGGACGACAGCTTGGTATGCAAGCTTCAGCTTAGCTCTTCTCTCTACCTTTATTGTGCAATAAATTCTATTTGCTTCCTCCTCCACTGGATTTTGCTGAATGTTTCTATTAGTCAAAAACACTTAAAGCAAAGATTTGTGTTACATTTTCCTCTCCAAATTACATGGATAAACAGCAGGTTTAAGCAAACAAAAGTAGTGCCACATACATACAGTACATAATTATTATGGATTCATTGCCCTGAGATGCTTATTATTATTTTCACTTATAGCCAGGCCAACCCTTCTGACTGAGAATTAAGGCATAATATAAATTATGAGAAACAAATCAGTCAGAGAGTGACAACAATCAATAAACAATGTAGTAGGACTAGAATTACATCACTGGAAAATAATGCAACAAAAATATATATAAGGCAGCTCAAGCTGTCTGAGAAGGCATGACACACCATTACAGGATTACTAGATAGAGGACTATCAGTGGCTACCAGCCAAGACAGGAAAACACCTCAGTGCAGGAGACATGTGTTTTATTCCATTGTATGGACTTCATTTTGAACAGCTATTTAATTCTCTAATTTAAATGTTTGTTTTCAGTCCTTTCCTGACCTGGGTAGCCCAGAGTTACGGATGCCAGCCTCCAGGTGGGACCTGGAGATCCCTCAGAATTACAACTCATCTCCAGGCTGCAACAATCAGTTCCCTGGAGAAAATGGATGCTTTAGGTGTCCTCCTCAGGCTTCACCCCCAAATCTCCAGGAGTTTCCCAACTTGGAGCTGGCAGCCCTACCCCTCATAATCTGCCAGTGGCTAGGGGGTATCTGACAACTCTACCCCAATTAGTCTGATCTCATCAAATCTCAAAAGCTAAGCAGGATCAACCTTTGTCAGTATTTGGATGGCAGATACCAAGGAATATTAGGATCAATACACAGCAATACTCCAATTATGAGTTCAATTAATGAGTGTGAGTAAGGGTCGTCAAATCTGACTTTTGAAATTCTTGGAAGATTTGGGGTGAGGCATGAGGAGTGTAGAATTTGCAGGGATGGGTTTGTGTTTTTTTGGCTCAGTGAGCATGTGTTGCCATCCCTTCCGAATCCCTCCAGAGGAGCTGATATCTGTAGTTTGGAGGTCAGTTGTAGTGCTGGGGGAATTCCAGGCTCCAGCTTGAGGTTGGCAACCCTAGTCTTTTTACTATCTGTAGCCTGGAACCTGAGCCAGACAGACCTTTGATCTATTCTAGTTTGGCAGTTTTTTCATGCTGCTTGGTGAAAGAGAGCCCTAATAGCTAGCTTGGTGTCAGAAATACATTTATAAATCCTCACATATTTGACCCTGTGCCTCTTCTACAGATATGAGAAAGGAATATGTTTTCAGGTGTGGCAAAATGCTTATAAGTACCTAATTTTGCTGAGCATTCTGTTAATTTCAAACTTTAGAGTGATAAATTTCATCAGGTCAAAGAGTGAGAGGAATAGTCATAGACTCCAGCGCTGGATTCAGACACCATAACAATAGGATTGTACTTGACGATATGATCTTTTTTACCCAGGTCTGTGAGTCATTCAGTTGCCCAACAGCTCAGAGGATCAGATTAATTAAGTATGTTTATAAGATGGGAGGCTACATTTCCAAAGCAGGTGGAAAAAAAATTGTAGAAGTCAGCAAGTTGTGATTACTATCAAACAACTGTCTCTTGAGAATGCCATCTTTCACATTGAAATTCGTTATCCCTGAGATTTAAGGAAGAGACCAGATAGTATTTCTGCCCAGGTGGACTGGAAAGGGAGAGTGGAAAGCATATAGTTTAGCAGAAACTATACAGAACTTTAACACTTGAAAAGGAACTCAAGTCCAGTAGCACCTTAGTTTATTTGATTTCTATCCCGCTTGATTTCCTGCTAGCAGGACTTAAGAGACCAACAAGATTTCTGGGGCGTAAGCAGGCCTTGAATTCAGCAGGAGCTCACAGGAGCGCAGCTCCTTAACTTTTCTGATGCTCCCCCTCCTCCTCCCCACCTACCTACTTTGTCCATTGAATAGTAGGTACAGCTGCATCTTATGTGATTTTGGTGGCTTGCTGGCCTTTTGACTGGGGGGGGGGTAGCCAAGGAGAGCCCCAGGTGAGCAAGGCCTGCTTAGAATAGCTGGATCTCTAGCCAGCCCAAGCAGGCCTCGCTTGCACAGGGCTCTCCTTTCTTGCGTTGGGTTGCTTTTGGCTGGCGGGGGGGGGAGCATATGCTAATGAGCTCCACCACCCATTTTTCTACAAAATAATCCTTGGGTGTACGTTTTCCAGAGTCAAAGCTCCCTTCATCAAATATATCATATCTCATTGGTCTCTAAGGTGCTATTGGACTCAAATCTAGCTGTTCTGTTGCAGACCAATGCGGCTACTGTCCAAAACCAATTTTAAAAGGAAACAGATTCTCATGCAACGCTGGTCCAAACAAGGGCAAACTCAGATAAAAGGCAGGGCTACTTTGAATTGCTGCCCCATAGCCATTGCTGCCCCATAGCCATGCTGGGAATTATTAGGAAGGGAATTGAAAACAAATCAGCCAGTATCATAATGCCCCTGTATAAATCGATGGTGCAGTCTCATTTGGAGTACTGTGTGCAGTTCTGGTCGCCGCACCTCAAAAAGGATATTATAGCTTTAGAGAAGGTGCAGAGAAGGGCAACTAGAATGATTAAAGGGCTGGAGCACTTTCCCTATGAAGAAAGGTTGAAACGCTTGGGACTCTTTAGCTTGGAGAAACGTCGACTGCGGGGTGACATGATAGAAGTTTACAAGATAATGCATGGGATGGAGAAAGTAGAGAAAGAAGTACTTTTCTCCCTTTCTCACAATACAAGAACTCATGGGCATTCGATGAAATTGCTGAGCAGACAGGTTAAGACGGATAAAAGGAAGTACTTCTTCACCCAAAGGGTGATTAACATGTGGAATTCACTGCCACAGGAGGTGGTGGCGGCCACAAGTATAGCCACCTTCAAGAGGGGTTTAGATAAAAATATGGAGCACAGGTCCATCAGTGGCTATTAGCCACAGTGTATGTGTGTATATAACATTTTTTGCCACTGTGTGACACAGAGTGTTGGACTTGATGGGCCGTTGGCCTGATCCAACATGGCTTCTCTTATGTTCTTATGTTCACAAGTGCTTTAAAAACAACACTTTCCCCACAAAGCATCTTCCCAGTGATACAAAGCAGTGCATTAGGAAATGAGTGGATTGCATCATATTGCCATTGTAAGAGCAGCACTGCTTCCAGCAACCTAACTAGGCAATGGGGTTTCATAGCATGTGGTCATGCATAGAAGTGCATCTGAAAGCGTTTAACAGTGCTCCCCTGGAGGCAAATAAGGATGAATCTTGGTCTTTCCCTTGTACACTGGCAATATTCTGAGATTTAGTGAAACTCAGAACCCATTCCCCAGGCATTAGGAGGAGCAAATCTGTTTTTGGTGGCAGTACACTGAAACCCCATTATGCCTCTTTCTCATTTTTGGGGACCTCCAGCCATTTCCCAAGAATGTCAAAAGTCAGATTTGACTACCCCAAGAGAACTATATATTTCTGGGATGTTCTTAAGCACAGTACGATGGTGACACCTCTCCTTCTTTCACTGAACAGTTTGTATTGTCTGAGAACATGGGGGTTGTGCTTCTGGCCATCTTGACTGAATGAAGGTTAGTCAGTGATTGCTGAAGGAGGTTCCTAGCAGCACCTTTGTGTGAAGCAAGTTCTTTTACCCACTAGTTAATCTTCTGCAGATATTCCTAAATACATATTAGTTTTAGTTTTTATGACTATAATTCATCACACTAAAATATGAATGTTGATTATGGGAAATGTTTTTTTAAAAAATTATGCAGATTTAGGATTTGTTAGTCTCTTTATTTTTATATATAGTTGTATTTTATGTAGTTTTAACCTGTGTTAATTTTTGGATTCTGGTATTTTAGCAAGGGAGGGGAAACTGGAATTGTTTATATTTTTAGTGTGGTGGTAATGATTACTCAAACTCATAATTTTATCCCCTATTTTCATGAGAATGTGATGTACATGTATTTTTACCACAGGCCACTAATGTAAAGCTAGTTCTTGTGGCTTTGCAAGATGTTACTGCATTGTGAACTGCCTTAAGAAGATAAGGCAGAATTGTATTTATTTATTTATTTTGCTATCAAGTCATAGCAGATTTATGATGTTCCTAATATTCTTTAGTAGTCTGCCATCCAAATACTGACAAGCCAGCTCCAAGTTGGGAAACTCCTGGAGCTTTGGGGGTGAAGCTTGGGGAGGACAGGGAACTCGTTGGATGAGATCAGGCTAATTGGGGTAGGTAGTGGCTTGTCAGTGTATTAATTTTTCCTCAACAAATAATTTACAAATAATTTTTTTATTTATTTGTTCACAACTCACACTTCAGGATTCAATTATGGCTACAAGCATAGCCAGCTTTAACAGGGGACTGGATAAAAATATGGAGCAGAGGTCCATCAGTGGCTATTAGCCACAGTATGTATATATATGTGTGTGTGTGTGTACACATACACATATATTGGCCACTGTGTGACACAGAGTGTTGGACTGGATGGGCCATTGGCCTGATCCAACATGGCTTCTCTTATGTTCTTACTCTCACCTTTTCTTCAATACAGACATCTGTTTGTCTTGTAATCTGTATTTTCTGCAAGGTGGAATCACAAAACTGGATTTTGCAATCCTTTGCCTTCATTTTGAAAGCCTATCAGTTCTTTCAGGAAGAAATAATGAAGTATGTATATTCCTTCCACCAAAGTGACAGGCTGCTTAATAGTAAATTAAACTAGGTTTTGGGGTTATTGTCCTCAATGTCAGGGAGTGTTGATGTGTTAGTTTTTGGATTGTGATTATATAATACTTCTTTCACAATGCTAAATTTTGTGCTAAAAATAGGATTTATGAATATGAGTGTAATATAATAAAAATGATCAAAGTATCTCTTACTATAACAAATGAGGTTATGTGGAAGAAAAGACAATTTAGACCAGGGGTGTCAAACTCATTTGTTATGTGGACTGGATTTGACATAAATGAGACTTTGTTGGGCAGGCCATGTGTGTACCTATATAAGATTAGGTAGCAGAGATATCAATTTTATAAAGGACACAGACAAACATAAAGTTTTAAAATCTTTATGAGAGCCAGTTGGTGTAGTGGTTAAGTGTGCAGACTCTTATCTGGTAGAACCGGGTTTGATTCCCCACTGCTCCACTTCTACCTGCTGGAATAGCCTTGGGTTAGCCATAGCTATCGCAGGAGTAGTCCTTGAAAGGGCAGCTCTCAGCCCCACCCATCTCACAGGGTGTCTGTTGTGGGGGCAGAAGATAGAGGAGATTGTAAGTCGCTCTGAGTCTCTGATTGAGAGAAGAGCGGGGTATAAATCTGCAAACACCCCCCCCCCCCTTAAAACATGATTGAAACATTAGCATCCAGTCTTAAAGGTGCTTTCTTTGTATTTCTCCCATGGGATCCAGGGAACTGGGCAAAGGAAGCTCTGGTTCTTTCTTTCCTTCCTGGGGACCAGGAGGGGGAAGAACTTCAGCCAATAGAATGGAGGGTTGGCTTAGTAGTTCTGCTGTGCAATTGAGAGAGCCTGGCAAAGTGAACTATTTGTCCCCCCTTCCTCCCCAAGAGAGGTGCCTCAGCCAATGAAGAAAATAGAGCTTTTGCTCTGTAGCTCCTATACAATTGAGCAAGCCTTGCCAAGCAAGCGGTTATGCAGAAGGAAGCAAGAGAGAGGGAGAAGGAAGCGGATGACAGCAGTTGTTCGAGGGCCTAATAGGAGCCTTCCGAGGGCCTGATTCAGCCCCCGAGCTGCATGTTTGACACCCCTGATTTAGGCAATATGTCTCTATGCACAGATATTTCAACTCCATGCAGGATCCTTGTGAAGACCACATCATTCACTGTAACAGTATTCCCCACCCCCCACAACGCTTTTTTACCTAGCATATGAACTTAAACATACAAAAAAGACTGCAACTGGATGACCTTAACATAAGAGATCTACTCTTAGGAAGTCTGGCTTTTTAAAATGTATTTCTGTTCATATTT
The DNA here is from genome assembly GCF_032191835.1 of Heteronotia binoei. Classification (NCBI taxonomy): domain Eukaryota; kingdom Metazoa; phylum Chordata; class Lepidosauria; order Squamata; family Gekkonidae; genus Heteronotia; species Heteronotia binoei. Next base: position 225,720,525 of record NC_083223.1, on the reverse strand, counting down.
GCACAGAACCCATATTATGGACTGTTCTTGATCTGGGTAGCCTGCTAAAGTGTTGGAAACTGACTCAGATATGACAGTCCCTAAAGATGTCACTGATGTCACAAGTCCTCCTTTCCAAAGAATGCTAGCAACTGATGGCATCTGGGTAACTCTGTGGAGACCTCCAGGAACATTTCAGGTGAAAGAAGCTCCAAGACCTCTGGTAATTCCCTGCTAGGGTTGGGGTTCAGTGAGCTGCCAGTATGGGTTTGATGCCTGGGGATGGGGGCTTGTGGTATGGGGGGGAGGACTTCTCCCCATAACAAGCACCTTTTGTTTCCTCTTTCACCCTCATGGCACAGAGGTGTTCACAATCAGGAGAGATGGGAGGATATAAATGTAGGTCTTCAGCTGAGACACTCAGTAGCTAAGTCCCTTTACACAGCATGAGCAGAGACGGAGTGGTTCAGAGCCCTGAGTCCACCTAACCCAAACCCCGGCTGGGGAGAGGTGATCACAATCAGGGGGGTATAAAATGTGGAGTCCTCAATTGAGGCACCCAGTAGCTACACACTCTGCTTGTTGTTAGCAGGGGGACGAGGTAGCTCAGAACCCTGAGTCTACCTAACCCTCAAAGCCCAGTAACAGTGTAGGAAAGGAGATACAGGGGAAAATGAGATGCCCTCTGCAAGTCCTTGCATGTTTCCTGCACACAACTGGTCTTGGCCTAATGGCCAATGTTGTACATCTAGGCCATAGTTTTCCCATAGTGGCTGCCAGGGAGGAGGAGGGAAGGGAAGCTGAAGAGGGGAGGACAAATAAAAATTGGCTGGTAAATGGAAAAGTCAGAAGGAAACAGGAAAAGGGGACAGGCTGTAGTAGTTTTCAGGGAAGGGAAACAGGAAATACTGGGGAGGGGAAAATGAAATGCCCCCCTGTATGTCCTTGTGTGTGCCTCACTTGTAATAAAGAGAGGGTGGGATGGGAAAGAACAGTAGGTTTTCCTGTAGGGTTCCAACAGAGACACTGGAGAGTATTTAATTTTTTTTTTTTTACTTATGTGACAGCAGGCAGCTGCCAGAAGTAGGAATGTAGCTGATGTTCTCCAGGGACTGCATGTCTGTGAATGAGTCCTGACAGCATTTGTTTTGCTTTGCCCAAGGCCAGGAGGTCTCTTTCTTAGATCTAGGATGAATTACAAGGTCATGCACACTAATAGGACATAGGATTCTGCATCCCATTGTCTTTTTTAGAAAAACATGTTTGAGGCAGGAGTCAAGGAATATAAGCTTTAAATGTAAAGAACATTGTAAAATGAAAGGACTGCATTTCACACATAAGTTGCCCAGGTAATAACTATCAGAGGAGAATTATCTGTTGAGTTCTGATTAATTTCCAGAATTAGAAGTGTCAATTAAGAATCAGTGAACCTGTTTGTCAGCAGTTTCAGAGTGTAGAGTCCAGTAGCACCTTAGAGACCCAACAACATTTTCAGGGTAAGAGCTTTTGAGAGTCACAGCTCCCCTTGTCAGATACAGATATGACGAAGGAAGCTTTGATTCTCAAAAGCTTATGCCCTGAAAATGTTGTTGGTTTCTAAGGTGCCACTGGACACAAATCTAGTTTTTTGTAAATAGTATGTAAAATATGGAAATGATGCTGCCTGGACCTCTGAAGTTGAGATGTGGCAAATACAGGCATATTTTTTCACAGAAACCTCAGGCCGGAAGTTCTTCCTCTCCTTCCTGACAGCAGCTTTGAGGCATAATCGTTCCTTCCATGTAAAAGCACAGGGCAGTGTTTGGTGACACTGCCTCTGCTTATAGCAACACTGTAAGGTTAACAGACCGAGTGACTTGCACCAAGATGGGTAGCCATGTTAGTTTGTGTGTAGCAGTAGAAAAGAGTAAGCGTCCAGTAGCACCTTAAATACGAACATAATTAGTGATAGGGTATGAGCTTTCGTGAGTCACTGCGCACTTCTTCAGATACAGCTAGGATGTAAGTCCATCTGTCGTATAATCGCTTCTCGGCCTTTTGGCTAAGATCAAGTGTAGTATATTGGGAGTGATTTCAGATTCCAAAGGACATGAGCAGACACATGACAATAGCAGTTGTGACTGGATTGGGTGTGATCTGCAGAGAGGTAGAAGGCATGGAGAACTCAGCATTGATAGTAAGACAGGAAACCTAGGTCTCAGTTGAGTCCAGATGGATGCATTGCCTTGAGCTTCATTATCAGTTTCAATTCAGCAGTCTCTCTTTCTCATCTCCCTTTGAAATTCCCTTGTAAAATAACTTCTACTGCTACAAGTGGTGTTCAATCTGTCTATGAATTACTCTACACAAGACTTCATGGACACCACAATACAGATACATGAAGGACACATAAGTACCACATTATTCCAGAAACCAAAAGATCAGCAAACATATCTACATGCCTCCAGCTACCACCCCAACCACATCAAACCATCGACTGTATAGCGAAGCCCAATGCTATAGTCACATCTGTTCCAACCCCTCAGACAGAGATCATCACTTAAAGAATCTGCAACAAGTATTTTTGTGACTACATTATCCTCCTGATATGGTGAGAAAGATTATTGGAAAGGCTAGAATGATACCCAGAAATAGCTTGCAACACAACAAATCCAGGGAAAATGACAACACAACACCGTCGGTGGTCACCTACAACTCACAACTTAAGCCAATTCAATGCATTATTAATGACCTACAACCCATGCTGGATAGTGACACCTCCCTCACACTGGCTCTGGGGAGCTGACCTTTCCTCACTTATGGACAGAATGTTAGCCTGAAACAACTTCTCACCCACAATGATAAACTACTTAGCAATAGGATGGAGTCTGGCACCAAGGATGGAGTCTGAAAGAACTCAAAGGCGAATTTCTGGATCTCCTGACAAAAATATGTAATCTTTCATTGAAATCTGCCACCATTCTTGAGGACTGGAAGGTAGCAAATGTCACCCCCATCTTTAAAAAGGGTTCCAGAGGAGATCCAGAAAATTACAGGCCAGTCACTCTGCCAGGAAAGTTGGTGGAAACTATTATTAAAGAGAGAATGAATAGGTGCACTGATGAACAAAAGTTATTGAGAAAGACTCAGCATGGGTTCTGTAAGGGAAGATCTTGTCTCACTAACCTGCTAGAGTTCTTTGAGGGGGTGAACAAACATGTGGACAAAGGGGACCCAATAGATGTTGTTTACCTTGACTTCCAGAAAACTTTTGATACAGTTCCTCATCAAAGGCTTCTTAGTAAGCTCAAGAGTCATGGGGTAAAAGGACAAGTCCTCTTGTGGATCAAAAACTGGCTCATTAATAGGAAACAGAGAGTGAGTATAAATGGGCAATTTTCACAGTGGAGGGTGGTAAGCAGTGGGGTACCGCAGGGCTCAGTACTGGGTCCAATGCTTTTCAACTTGTTCATTAATGATTTGGAGTTGGGAGTAAACAGTGAAGTGGCTAAGTTTGTGGATGACACTAAATTGTTCAGGGTGGGGAAAACCAGAGAGCATTGTGAGGCACTCCAAAGGGATCTATTGAGGCTGGGCAAGTGGGCATCAATGTGGCAAATGAGGTTCAGCATGGCCAAGTGCAAAGTAATGCACTTTGGGGCCAAAAATCCTAGTTATAAATACAAGTTGATGGGGTGTGAACTGAAGGAGACTGACCAAGAGAGAGAGATCTTGGGGTCATGGTAGATAACTCAATGAAAATGTTGAGACAGTGTACGACTGCAATAAAAAAGGCCAATGCCATGCTGGGAATTATTAGGAAGGGAATTGAAAACAAATCAGCCAGTATCATAATGCCCCTGTATAAATCGATGGTGCGACCTCACTTGGAATACTGTATACAATTCTGGTCACCACACCTCAAAAAAGATATTATAGCATTGGAAAATGTCCAGAAAAGGGCAACTAGAATGATTAAAGGTTTGGAACACTTTCCCTATGAAGAAAGGTTAAAACACTTGGGGCTCTTTAGCTTGGAGAAACGTCAACTGAGGGGTGAAATGATAGAGGTTTACAAGATTATGCATGAGATAGAGCCTGCTTTTGCAGGGAGGGTGGGATATAAATTGAATAAATGAATTTGAGAAGTTAGATAAAGGAAAAGTTTTCTCCCTTTCTCACAATATGAGAACTCATGGACATTAAATGAAATTGCTGAGCAGTCAGGTTAGAACAGATAAAAGGAAGTGCTTCTTCATCCAAAGGGTGATTAACACATGGAATTCACTGCCACAGGAGGTGGTGGCAGCTGCAAGCATAGACAGCTTCAAGAGGGGACTGGATAAACATATGGAGCAGAGGTCCATCAGTGGTTATTAGCTACAGCGTATTGTTGGAACTCTCTCTCTGGGGAAGTGATGCTCTGTATTCTTGGTACTTGGGGGGGGCCACAGTGGGATAAGAACATAAGAGAAGCCATGTTGGATCAAGCCAATGGCCCATCCAGTCCAACACTCTGTGTCACACAGTGGCCAAAATATATATATATATATACACACATATACATACACACTGTGGAAAATAGCCACTGATGGACCTCTGCTCCATATTTTTATCTAACCGCTTCTTAAAGCTGGCTATGCTTGTAGCTGCCGCTGACTCCTGTGGCAGTGAATTCCTCATGTTAATCACCCTTCTATGGCTTCTAGTGTCCTGGCCTCACTGATAGACCTCCTGGTGGCACCTGTTTTTGCCACTTTGTGACACAGTGTTGGACTGGATGGGCCATTGGCCTGATCCAACATGGCTTCTCTTATGTTCTTAAGGCCTGCAACAAACCAAGATGCCAATTTTACTCTCATATAGATCCCAGCAACACTATTAGTAGACGCAGGAACATCAGCCACACCACCTTAGGTTCATACTCCAGCTCATCTCTAATGTGCCATCACATGTCAGCAATGCCCTTCCACCCTTTATTGGACAAACAGGCCAGTTCCTTGGACAAAGAATTAATGGGCAGGAGTCTAACATCAAGAACCACAACATTAAAAAACTAATGAGGGAACTTTTTAACATTCTAGGATATTCAGCTGACCTAAAAGTAGCAGTTATCTTATAAGGGAATTTCAAAGGGAGATGAGAAAGAGAGACAGCTGAATTGCAACTGATAGTGAAGCTCAAGACAGTGCATCCATCTGGACTGAACTGAGACCTAGGTTTCCTGTCTCATTACCACTGCTGATTTCTCCATGCCTACCACCTCTCTGCAGATCACACCTTCTATTATTGTTTGCCTGCTAATGCCATTTGGCATCTGAAATCACTGTTTCGCAATATATAGGTCAGATGGAATCATGTTCTTGTTGCATCTGAAGAAGTGAGCAGTGACTCATGAAAACTTATACCCTACCACAAATGTTGTTAGTCTTGGAAGTGCTATCTGACTCTTACTTGTACCAGTTCACCTAATATGCTTCCAGTGCAATGCTAAGCAAAGTTAGACCCTCTTCACTTCACTGAAGTCAGTGGGTGTAGGAGACTATAACTGCTCAGGATTATACTGTTCATTCCTGAGCTGTAATTCTCTTATTCAATCCTCTCTTTTGTTTAAAATCTACAACTCTGCTATCATTATAGTAGGAAAAAAACTTAAGAGGGCGCATGTCAGGCCCCTTTATTAACTTTCTGTAGGTTTGGAGCAAGGTAAGCTTTAACAAACATTCTGTACCTACAGGGCTCCTTTAGAAATTTTCATCACAACCACTAGGGAGAGCTAGAACATTAGATCTTTAATGGGCCTAAGATCCTAGATCTGTTCACTACGATTGTTGTACAGGAGATGTCCATGCCTATCGAAATTCATTTGCTCTAGGATACTTACGGCTGCTGTATAGGAAGCAGGGCCAGCCCTAGGGCACATGGCACCCCAGGCAGCCTTGCTACCAACCACCCCCCACACTGCATCCCCCTGTGCCCTGCCCCTCCATGGCACCTCCCCCTCCCTCCCAATTTTAGTGCCCGGGTGAAGCACACTCCTGGGGCTCTTTCAAGGCCTCCCCCTCCGTCGATCAGCTGATCGGCAGGTAAAGCAGTGTGGAGGCCAGTGGCTCCTATGCTGGCTTTCTGTGTGCTCACCATGATCAGTGCTGGGGCGGCGGCGGCGGGAAGGATGAGGAGCCACTGAAAAAGTGGCTGCTGCCTCCTCCCCACACGATACAGGGAGGAAGTGGGGAGGAGGCAGCAGCATTGGCTGCTTTTTCAGCGGTTCCTCATCCTTCCTGCCGCCACCCCAGTGCTGATCCTGGTGAGAGCATGGAAGGCTGGTATAGAAGCTGCCGGTTTCCATACTGATTGGCAGGTGGGTGGCCCTGGGAGTGCGGTACTTCACCCAGGCATTAAAATTGGGAGGGAGGGGAAGGCAAGTAGGAATTTACCTAGGGGGCGGGGGCAAGTGCTGATTTTGGTGCTCTCGCCCTGCTGGCACCCTAGGCAAATGCCTAGTTTGCCTAGTGGGCGAGCCGGTCCTGATAGGAAGCAAAAGTCTGAGCCCTCTTGTGTGGCTCTTTAGATCCTACTGGCTTTTTCCATTCTCTAAAGGAGACTGAATCTCAATAATTTAAACAAAGCACTCAAACAAAGGTTGGTCACTAGTGTATGCATGTGACAAAGCAGAAGATCCAGCTACACTTACACTCAACTCTCAGGCCATGCATGCAAAGCTTTCTAAAAGTAACTGCATCAAACAGTTGGCTAGTAGGGGGAAGGGTGCATGTTTGAATCCAGCCCCTCTCAACAACTTAGTGCTGTTGTTGTTTTAAAGAAAGAGCTCCATGCATGTGGCATGAGAAAAAACATTAGAGCAAGAAGTTGGTAACTAAGTCTGGATCACTGGTTCCAGATGTTGGTGAATAAACTATGCTCTTATTCTGAGAACAGCTTTCCTTTTATTGTAAGAGTCTTTTGCATTTTTACTTAATGCAGGTTGGAGGGGGGAGAGAACAGATCAATAGGCTTTCAAAAAAAGAAAGCTTTCCAAGCCCCTAAAAGGTTTTCCATTTTAACTGGATGCTTATGAGACTACAGCTATCAAAATCATCCTTAATAGAGTTTCATCCAATAGCAATGATTTGTCAAGATGAACGAGAAAGTATTTATTCAGGGTTTATAGTTTATTTTTTTCCATGTAATTTCCAGGCTAGGATTAGGAATACATCATGCCAATGGGAGTGAAAAATTATTCTGAGGAGTTACTATTTAAAACCAGTTTAAAGCAAAGAAAGAATTCACTTTTCTCCTGTGCATTCTTCTAAAAAATTAGGTACCTTTTAGAAGTCATTGTGTGCAATCTGAAAAGATTTTATAAATGCATTTCTGTTCTTAGGACTGTATAACACAGTCAACCAAAGAGAAGAAACCAGGAATTTCACAGCTAATATTCTAATATAATAATCCTACTTTCCATTGAAACTCAAGTGGAAAATACCCATTGTAAATCCTTTAAGAAAAGTGTACATTTTACTTGGTCTATGGGAACTGTGTTTTAAGGTTCGTGATAGTATACAATTTCTTTGCACATGCTACCCATAAGGCAATTGAAACATCTCTGGATAACAGTTACACAGGGTAATAAGCTCTTCATAATATACTAACATCTATTGTTTGGAGGTCAAAAGAAAAAGAGTGATGCTTGTAAACATCAATTCATTAAAATGGGGGGGGGGGGGACAGTAGATAAAGACAAAGAAAATGAGCAAGTATTTCAGAGCCTGTAACTAATGTACAGTTTCAAGGCTGTAAAAGATGAAAGGAGCTTCTAACATGCTGTCCTCTGTTCTACAAGTGGGAGGAAGTAGAGAAGCAGAGCTTCAAAGTATATGGGTTAGAGCCATCTGTAAGATAAAAAAAGGAAGCTAAACAGTTAGAATACATATCATTAGAGATAATTTCCCACCTTATACCAGCCTGCTGGCTTCAGAAGCTACCATGCAAAAGAGAATCACAGACAAGGAGGCAATCACAAAGAAAGAACAAAATCTATGAAAAAATTACTAATACACTTATTAGAATTAATTATACAATTTTTTTTGTATAAAGCTCATGAACAATTCACCAAAATTCTTAGGAAAAAAGTTCCTTAAAGTAGCCACAAAGCTATAATTTGATTGGAACAGAACAAAGTGCTAGGAAAAATACAAAGTCCATATTTCACATATTTCAGATGGAGTAGAATCCAGGCTGGGGTATTTCTCCCACTTGTACTGCAGACAGCACTACGTTAATCAGCCAAGTTTTTAAGTTAGGAGGAGGGGGAGGGATTTCCATTTTAGGACACAGTGGATGCAGCATCTCTGTAGATAACGATTATAGGTGAAAATACAAAAAAGTCATTTAATTTCTTTTCTCAAGACTAACCAAAATATGTTAAATTAAGGGCACAGTAAATATGTCAATAGATATAAGAATAAGAACAACAGTAAGTCAAACATCTCAAAACAGTAGAATACTGTCTCGATACTGGTCAAACTCTGACATTGACAGGATGTCAAGTTATCTTGAGTGGGTCTGGACTCCCTTCATCCACTGACAAGAACTCTTCATGGTAAATTAAAATGGTTTATTCTCCATCTGTGGTGGAAGGGAATCCAGAAAGGGATACTGAGCAGCGGTACATGAATCTTGAGTCACTGTAGCTGTCATACACTTATGTGGAAAAGCCACATAGGATGATGCTCCTGCTGAAGGAGGCATCTGCAAATTCATAAGGGTGCATAGTTTATAATAGCAGGCAAAAGGCAAGATTAAGATCCATGTGGCCATTTTACAAATTTCCTCCAAAGGTACTTGTGTACAAAAGCCTGATATGGTAGCTGATCTCCTTGAATGTGCTGACAGTGAGGGGTGCCAGTGAACAATATAATTCATAGGTTAATGATATGCAGGCTTTGAGCCACATGGCTAGAGTAGTTTTAAGACTCTTACCCACTGCAGATGGATGAAGAGACACAAAAAGTTTATTTCCATGAGCTCTGCTGTACATGTTACATTGGTGTGAACACTGGTATAAATATCTAACTTATGTCTCTCCTTATCTCTGGAATGTTGTGAATGGCTGATGTAACAGCTGTAAAGGGAACAATTGTTCTCTTGTAATGTTCAGAGTGAAGGACTTGGGCAAGGGAAAGAAATTATATTGGTCCTTTTTGGGAAAACAAGAGTGGGATGCTTCTTTCCCCGATCATTCCCCTTCACCACTACCAGAAGACAGAGGAAACACTTCTTGATCCTTAGAGGAGCAAACTGCCTCTAAAGTCTGAATGAGAGCACAAGCAGAGGGCTGAAAAGACTGAGCGCTGATTGCCCTGAACTGGAGGGTTCAGTTGTGCTATCTTTATAAACTTTTGTAAGAGTGTAAAGAATCAGAGGGATTCTTATGTGTGCTTCTTCTGTTCTTGCTTGTGGTTTTCAGCAAGCTCAAGGCCCAAACTTTTAATCCACTCCCCAAAATTGGACTAGAGAGGAGGGAAGTACTGGTAATAAAGAGTGGAGAGAACATGCACTGTGCAGATAAAAACATCTATAATGAGCCCTCTAGTGGTTGCCCAATATATTTCCCATCTCTTTTCCTGTCCTGAACCAGCTCTAAGACAGGCAGGCTCTTGCTGAATGGCAGAGGCCAGACATCAAAGGCTGACCAGAACTGAAGTTTATCCTGTAACATCAAGAACAAGGGGAAGTGTATTATGTTTCTGAAGAGATGCTTCCTTTGCTGCAGTGAATAAGGACAGTTGTTGCAGTGATGTCACAAACAGTCCATGGTATGTCGTCTCATACTGGAGCTGCTTCTAAAAGACTGGCCCACACTGGGTCTATCAGTGGCTTCAGGTAAGGAGCCTTGTTTTTTAGCAAAACTGTGTCATGATTCTGAGTGTAGGTTCTAGGCTCTAGCTGTTGCATCCATTCTGTGTCTCTGAGGTATTTGTTTTGGAAGAAATAGCCAAGGGACTTAAGTGAAAGGGGGAATGAGAGACCAAGAGATATCAATGGTTTTTTTAATCAATGGTTTTAAAAAAGAGTAAGGTATGAGATAAAAGGTTCTAGAATGTCTGGAAAGAATAAGTGGAACTTGGATGTGAAGGAAAGAAACTGGGATGTAACTCCTTGCTGGCTAAGTTACTTGGCTAGTTAGCATATTTGTGCCTGCAGCACAAGCTGGAGTAATAAGTTCATTTGGATTTCTTTTTTCAAGAACACACGAGTGCTTATTGTGTTGTCATCCTTTCCTTCACAATGGTGACTTCAGTAAGCATAAGACAGCTTTTGTACTGAATGTCTCACTTTCATTCTTACAAAACTTCAGAAAATGTTATCTGACATTTGTTAAAAATTATACATTTTCTCTAAACTTATCTCAAGCTCAAAACACAAAGAGTACCCAAACAATGTATTTCTCTCATACTATCTATGTATGTGGTAGTAGTAGGAAAAACAAGTAGATGTACATAATGATTAATATTCGTACCAATTTGCTTGTATTTTTTAAATGAGATATTCCATGTTAGAACATAACTGAAATTATTTGCCCAAAATACCATGAGTTACATACAGCTAAGCCTGATTTCTAGGTACTTATTATGGTCTTATTTGCTCAGCGCAACATTTCTTTCTGTCAGTGCCCTAATTATATCTGGTTCATTTCAGCACTTGCTTGAGAGCTTTCTCCTTTGCTGCCCTTACCCTAGTACTCCTAGACAGAGTGAGGTAAATTCCTTCCTTCCCACTTTTTGGAGGGCAAGCTGTTATCTGAGGAAAATACCTGCTGAAGATTGCATATGCCAGCTATATTCTTATATGCTAATCTTTTTTTTGTCTTGGATATTTATGGCTGATACCTTTTTAAAGGAATCAATCAGCCAAAAAAGGTAATTGCTTATTTTAAGCCACTCAGAACAATTAAAGGGGCAGCATCAATTTTATTATAAAGCTAACAAGTATTATGAAATTATACACATTTCTTTCTCTATTTGTCTGGGTACAGGTGAGTTCATGATAGACAGAAACCACTTTTCAAATACTCACTGTATCTAGAATTGTCTTTTTTCAATACTCTCAGACTTTCCTCTTGAGAAAACGTTTAGTATGCTTATATTTATTAATTAAAACGTTTATACCCCAACTTTCCTTTTGGGCCCAAAGCTGCTTATAAATCCAGAACATATAAAGTACAATTAAAAAATTCCAATAAGCCGCTTTCCTACTGAAAAATATCCTGAGTCCTACACCCAGGCAAACAAAATAGCCTTTTAGCACATCCTAAACATTTCCAGAGACAGTGTTTACCTCCTCAGATAACCTGTTGCATAGGGTAGAGGATATGAAAGAAAAAACATCAATTCTGTCAATGTCAGGCAAACTACTTTAAGCCATTAAGTGGCAGCCTGAAGTCTGTAGTTGGATACATGAGGAGAGATGGTCCTTTTTAGCTTTGTATGCACCATCATGTGACTGGCATGCTCAGTCTTATTCTCTAAATTGTAATCAAGGAGTCACAGCATTCAAATTGCATCCTATCAGAGATAAGAGTTCATTCTTTCTCCAACCAATTCTTTTAGTACAAATAATGGAACTGAAATTACTTCTTTGCTCCTACTTTGGAAGTCAGTGTGCTTACTGAGATTTCAATCTATGTTTCATGTTCCTCCGCCTTATAAATTTCAGTGTTTTTTTTACTCCCATGGACTTCAGCTTTTGCAGTGATTTTCTAGACAGCAGGAGCAGGTGAAAGAGTGTTGCACAGAGGCTAAAATGCAACTGGGGCATGCTTAACTCAACCATGTTAAAAAAAAGCTCACTTAGACAACAATGGAACAAAAAAGTGAGACAAACACTACGAGTCCTTGGTATAAAGATGAGATTGAACAATAAGCCCAATTTCCTAATAACTACCCTCAACTTCTACCCATATGATGATGTAAGAGACAAAATATAACGTTGAGAAATATTTAAATGAGGTGACTTACTGGGGACTCTTATCTGGTGATGATTAAGTACAGTAAGAGCTTCCACTGCATTTGTCTTGCATTCCCACTCCAACAGTCCAGAAAGTGTTTTGGCTGAAGCTGTCAAAACACAAGTTTAAAAATGTTCCCTCCTCTCCAAAGTCAGTAGGGTTTTTTAATTTTTTTAAAAATCATATATTTACTTACGTTTTGGGTCAAAAACTTTGTATTTGATAAAAGACAAAACTTCATGATCATCACACAGCTGTCAGAAGAACAAATGAAAACAGGTCAATCTAAGTAGCAATAGTCAAATCCTACAGGATTTCACAGTATTACTAGTGTTTCTAAGGTACAAAAAATATACAGTTCCAGATACACTCATTTTTATTGTAATATGGAATACACAACAAAGTAAAAGGGAAGGGCAGTTTGCTTCCCAGTGCTGTGAGTGGTCAAGCTGATCCATTTGCGTTGAATTCTTCCTAAACTGCAGACTCATGTTTAAGTAGTATCATTAAGTTACTGAACAGTGAAAAAACACCATTCAACATTAGCCTGTAATGGTATTAAACTATGGACTTTATTCTAGAGCATGAATAGATGTGTGTGACTGGCAGGCACAGCCCAGATAAAAAATAAGACTGTGTTCACGTCATCTATTGCTATAGTTTCTACACTGCAGAAAGACTTCTAGCTACATTGTCTTTCTAATAATTACTATACTTAAATAGCAAAGAGTGGCCTTTGTATGGATTGGGGGGGTGGGGGCAGGGAGATTACAAAACCAGGCTACCTACAGAAAAAAAAATTCAGGAACTATCCCTAGTTGGGGGAATGTCCTTGCAAAAAAAAAAAGTAAGTTAACTGAAAGGGCAAAAATACTAAAAACCAGCCTGATGAAGGTTCAGTATGCCCCAGAAGAGATGGAATGTTGAGAGAACTGGAGAATCTGGAAAGGGCTGGGAAACAGGAGAAGTTATACTGCTCAAGCCCTTAATAGCTCAGAAAATATCTGGGGGGAAATTGGTGATTTTGTGGAACAGGTTATTTTAAAATGGTTCCTCACTGTCTCCTCTTTCCAATGAAGAGATGTCCATAAGTACCAATTTTATTATGCCATAAATCACTTGACCTCACATAGACTTCACAGAAATAACTGCAACAGTGATCAGAGTCATTAGTTGTGTGGATTCTGTGGCAATGCAGTTTCAGCATAGTGATATGGTCAACTACATATTTACATCTATGCAGAAGCAACTGAAGAAATCAACAGATTCAGAGACAGGCTACATTGTTTGTTGAATTTTATAAATTACATCAAAGATTATTTGCGAACAGACCTACAAAACTGAGAACAGGCACCCCATAATGAACTTGTAAACAACTTCTTATGCAGAGAAATGTCCTTTTGATTTGTCAGCTTAAAGTGCTCATTCAAACTCTTAACAGAAACATTTTGCTGTTTATGTAATATTGAAAAATAAAAGAGATTCTACTTTAACCAGCACATTTAGTTTTCCATGGTAGGGTATCAGCTTGTAAAGATACAGTATCCAATATGTAAAAGGAGAAAACCAAAGATGAATAGAACCTATTTTAAGGAACTAAATATATATTGACATTTGACTTCTATATTCTGTTTTAAAATTGAAAATTCAACTTCTATTCCTACCTTTACAAAGGTATCTTCAGTCACACACAGTGGAACATTATAATAATGCAAAACACATGAAGGTGGCTGGATGATATTCTTGGATGCTTGGCCAGCACTAGTAAAGCGATTGTTTTTGCTCATTGCAAAATCTTTGTAACTGCTCGTACCATCTTCCAGCTCAAATATCTGGCTAGGAACAACTGAGTGTTGTTTGGATACGCTACAATTAAAGAATACATATTCTTTAAAAAAAACATGTATTTGTAGACAAAATATTTAAAATTTTTACACCCTTATTAAAGCAAAGGCCTACAGAAGCAGCAAGATATGAACTTCAATAAATTTGTAACGCACATTAAACCTGTAAATTATTTGAGTGAATTGCCCAGTTATGGCTGGCATTGAGGAAATCGAGAAGTACTTTACAGAAGATAGATGTCATTTAAAATGTTATACTGACTGTATTCTTGCAAAATGCTTTGTTCAGAAGCATTATCAGCATCTTAATTGTTCTGTTTAACACATAAACAGACAATGCTAAGTAATTTTTGCAATATATTAGTGAAAAATTGGATGCACACATACCAAACATTAAGCTTCTTCCCAAATAACTTGACACTATTGAGATGTGTGACTGCTCTTTCAACAGCATATTCATCACCCATTTCCACCAGAGCTGTGCCTGGAATAGTCTTCATGAACTTTACCTGCAGCAGTGAGAGAAGTGGGGGGGGGGGGTAGTTAATGTAGTTTAAGGAATAATTTGAAGTTCAATGCCATTATGCCAGCTGGAGTACTACAGGACATGTATTAAATACCTTGCATTGGTCTATCTGAAAGATCTGGACACTGGTGTAATAAGAGATAAACTGGTGTAAACTTACTCGACTTGTTCAACCCTGCTCATTTAAAGGCAAGAATATGATAGTATTGTGGGTATGTCAGGCCTTACTCAATATCCAAAGATTCCAAAAAGAGTTTATTATGGGATTCTGATAAATTCTGCAGCCATCATACTCCTGCAGTTAAATCCTGGGCAAACTACCCTTATTGGAGATGACAGGGTATATGATATGATAGTGCAGAGATGCACAGGACCCAAGAAATTGTACTAAAAATAAAACCAGTTTATTGGAAGAGAATGCTGCTAGCACTTATTTTCTCATACACTAGCAGGCTGCAGTCTGGAAACCCCAGGAGTATCGGGGTGGGGGGCAACACAGACACATTACTTCCAGAGGAGGAGGAGGAAAAAAAGAATAAAAAGACTGCAGATTTATACCCCACCCTTCTCTTTGAATCAGAGACTCAGAGCGGCTTACAATCCCCTATATCTTCTCCCCCCACAACAGACACCCTGTGAGGTGGGTGGGGCTGAGAGGGCTCTCACAGCAGCTGCCCTTTCAAGGACAACTCCTGTGATAGCTATGGCTAACCCAAGACCATTCCAGCAGGTGCAAGTGGAGGAGTGGGGAATCAAACCTGGTTCTCCCAGATAAGAGCCTGCATACTTAACCACTACACCAAACTGGATGTCATGATGTGTGGGTGGTGGCTCTAGGATATGCAAAAACTCAGTTAGACCAGGTGAATCCCACAGTGCCCCCCACATGTTGTAAATTCTGGTTTTTGCTGAAAGTGATGTGGAATGCTGGCACACTCCTCCAATTTGCCACTATTTTTCTCCCACCAGACTTTCAGGTGCTGGCAGGCCACAACAGGGATTGCAGGGAGGTCTCCTGACAACCCAGTATACCATGCGCATGTCCAAAGGAGGAAGATCTGCCTCAAAGTATGACTTCTGCAAATGTCAACCGTGTTTTCCCACAGTAATATGTGGCAACTCTCCCCTGACAGCTGCTAGTAGTCTCTCATGGGCAAAGAATAAGTATACATTGTGCAGAATGTAGAAGCTTGTTAGCCATGCCTTGGCAAGCAGCTCTTACAAATGCAAAGATTCCCTGGTCTTGGTGTATCAAAGACCACAAGTGAGGCATACGGCAAGACCAAAAGCAGCAACAACCGAATGTTCTTGCTGGCTACAAGCTCTCCAGTTCTGGCAATGCTCATGTACACTTGTATACTACTTAATCAGATAAAACTTTCACTATAAACTATTATCCTGATGCCTTTTTAACAACTTTCAAAAGCACAGCTGCCCAGCTAGAACAAGGCTGACAACGTAATTTCCATTCAAACCTCATTCTAACAATAATGTTAAATGTTTCAGCAGTGTTAACAAGGCCTACTCAACTGGGATCCTTCCCACATCAGTTACTCACCTATCTCTGAGAATGAACGGAGGCCATATGGATTTCTTCATACCACATTTCATCAGGTTATTGCATCCTAGCCACACTCTAGCCATATGAAGTGTTGTAAGGGTGCATTTACTTAACTTACCTTGGTTACTGTTGGTGCAGTAAATGTGGATGCTGGGCTTTTTAATACGGAAGAGGAGATAGAGAAATAGGTCTACTGGAATAATAAGCAGCAGGCCCAAACCATCATTCACATGAATGGGAAAGAAAAATTACTACAAAAGGATGAAAGAAGCAGGTGGCAAGATTGCTAAATGGCATTACTGGTCCATTTCCTCCAACTGATTCTGACATTACACATTTGCACCTAGAGTTTGACCCAGGACATCATCCTAAAGCTTGTGCTGTTCCACAAGACTGCAATTTCATCCACAGCCCCCATCAGTCAGTATAGATAATGAGCTTTACTGACAGTGCAAACTGGAGATTACAAAGGCTCTAAGTGGTTCTTTTGCAATGTGTGGTTAAACCACTGTTCTGTGGAGTTGAAGGTATGAGTTTGTTTTTTTTCTGCCTTGACTCGATTGTTGCTTGCCAGTAATCTCAAAAAGACAGCTTTGCCTTAATTCCTGCATGATTCCTCACAGCATGACAAACCTTCATTTCTCATCACAATAACTTATAAAACCAAGATTTGGGAAACCCACAGAGATGTTTGCTGTACAGGTGCATTTCCTTCCTCCCTTGTCCTCAAACTTCCCTTTCCATCTGTTGTAAAAAGGTCCTTCCCTTCACAACAGCATTGCTCCTGTAGCAAAGTGACTCCTTTTCTGAAGGCAGCCATCAGTTTTTATGGTCCTCTCAAGTGAGCTGTGGAGCTAGCTAGGAATGTCCATCTTTCTTTCCTTGTACATTCTCCTGTCAAAATGGTGCTTGGTTGCAGGCTGTGTTGCATAAGGTGATTCAAGTCTTCATCTGCAGGGTTCCCTATAGCTACAGCTTCCTGCAATCTACACAGATGGGATTTGTCCTGGGTAGGGCTGCTATAGTGTGACTAAGATCTTCTGAGTTGGCTAGGGAATGTCATGGAGGCATACCATGGTTGCTTTATGTGAACTGGTTTTTTCCATGTATGGGTAATAGAGAAGAGGGAGGGGTCACCATGATTGACAGGTGCTTTGTGTTGCTATGTTTTCTATTTAGAACAATACTGGCTTTTCTTATCAGTTTTGCATTTGAAAGCATATGATGCCAACTATACTAAGCTGAAGTTACACTGATGTAAGCAGTTGATGGTGTAGTGAGGACTATAGGATGGCATTACTACAAAGTCAACGCTATTACCTTGACACTTTTTTTTTTACCTTTTCAATGTTTCCATACAAGCAGAACAAGTTGAAGACTCTTGAGCAGTTCATCTTTTGCTGGTGCAATCCACTAACCATGACAACAGAACCAGAGGGGTTCCCTCCATGCATGTAAGATGAGGAGGCCTGGGGAAGCGGATAAGCAACAAGCTCTGGAGTGTCACGAGATGCCATTCTGTATCGGCTTGGTAAAGGTAACAGAGGACCATGTGAGCCTAAAGAAAACAACTCACCTGTTAATAAGGTTAAAATAGCTTCATTGATCTAATGGGTACATTTAAGATACAATTTTTGAAAAACTGCAACAATTTTTTCTTTGCAACTACTTTTTACAAAGTAACTGAAGACGGAGCTGATCACTTATTGCAGCAGTGTGCCATTGTGAAGAAATGCCATTTTACAGATGTTTGAGTGGGATGGGGAGAAACTGTCAAACTCTAAGTAAGCCTTGGCCTACTCTCCTCATTCCCCTCTCCCCTGCTGTCTGCAAACAGTAAGTCTGAGGGCACCTCCCAGAGAGGACAGGAAGTCCATCAGAGCTCTGCCCTGGAATGCTGCGCGAAGGAGAACCAGTTCCTGGGTAGGAACTACTGTTTATATTAGTGTTTCTGGGGCAGGAAAGTTCAATTCAAGGCAGTTTGTTGGTTGCAGCTCGCAGCAGACAGAGCTCTGCTCCTTGGGCCAGAGTCAGTGGTCATTTTGGAGAGCATGGACAACCATCTTATCCAAAAATAATTAAGAAAGATGCCTGCCCTGTATACTATCTACTTAGGGCATGAGTATAAACAGGGAAAGAGATGGAGTGTTTTTGCCAACTTTGATTTAATTTTTCTGTTTACTTAGTAATATGCCTGTGTATATTCATAACCTTTAAATAAATCTTTTGAATGTTAAGAAATTGAGTCCCTCTGTATAACATAGTTCCCCCCACTGCTTGGAAATACTAGGAGTGGGGCAGGGTGGAGAAAAGCGGCAAAATGGTCAGTTGCCAACTCTCCAGAGGACTCCAAAGATTCCTGGGAAGCTCCAAGGTGAGTTCCTAGTGACATGGGAGGGGAGGTTAGGTGGTCCTGCTTAACTGGATCCCAAGACAGGGACAGTGATGGAAGCAACACCCTGAGGGAGCAAAATAGAACAGTCCCTTCAGGTCAGAATACCAGGAAGAGGTGGGCAGAGTCAGGGCCAGCCAGCTGACACAGGCTCAGTCTGCGATAGCCATCATAACAATCCTTGCTGCCCTCCTCCCCTTGAGCTTTTCTGCATGGTCAACTTACTATTGATTTTCTTGGGAGTCAATCCACAAGCACTGTGATTTGGACATGGTTGCTTTGCACATCTGCCCTTCCTGTGCATTCTCACAATTGTGGAGTCAGTTTATTTTCTTCCCCACACACCTTCAATAATGAAGATTTTCAAGGGAGGGTTCTGTCATCAATGATGGCATCACTGGTGGCATCACAGCACTCCCTCCTTTAAATATCAATATATAGCTGAAGTGTTGCAAGTGCAACATTAAGCTTAAGAGGTTCTCTGAATTCCCACCTTTCATTTCAAAAAAATGTTGTGTCTAGTCCCTTCCCACGCAGATATATGCCTTTTTCCTTATATCTCTGTAAAGTAAAGGGATAGATACTTATTTTTTTTTCCAGATTATAAACTGGGACTTCAGAGTACCTCCTAAGCCTATTGTTACAACACTCTGAGGGGGAGAGAGAGGGAGTGGTAGAACCACAACAGTTTAGTCATTGAACAGTGGGCTGGGGGTAGGTGAGAATGGGAAGACAAAGACAACCAACAGAAACATTCCACAACAGCAAAAAGATGGGTAAAAACAGCTTCCAGGAAAACTTCAGATAAAAGTAGTCCCAAAAGAACCAGGTGAAAAAAAACAGAGGTGGGAAAAAACTGAAGTGAAAATCAAAAGCAGAAAAATGTGTGCTGAAATCAGAAGATAAACTAAAGCAGTATGGGACCAGAGCTGACAAGAAAAAATTAAATTAATTTTTAGATTTATATCCCACCTATTCCTATGTGGAAAAGCCCCTTAATGAGGCTACGACACTTTCACAAATTATCTCTGAAGGAAAAATGAGAATGTAGGAATTCCAAAATCCATCACTGCACAGCAAGGAGGACCGGAACTGGTAGAGATTATCAGAAAAGATGACAACCCTAATTTACATAACTCTGCCTATGGTGCAAGTGGAAGAGTATCCTTTACTACAATAAAGACTAGAGTTTACTGATAAAAATGATCATCACCAAACTAAGTTATCAAAAAATAGCAAGTATGTAAAAAAAAAAATCAGATTTCAGAAACTTAAGGGGTGTACAAAACAGAGAAGTCCTTGTACAATGCCACTACTGAGAAATCCCACAATAGTTAATAAGGCAGATTTTTAAGAACCTTGGAAGAGCATGCATTTTATTGATTACATCAGGATGCCACCCTGTTATGACGAACAGGGCTAAGAGATGGATCCCCTTTTAAGAGATGGACCCCCTCTAATGACTATGCAATTCAGAAACTGAAAATTTCAATTTGATTTAAAATTATCTACCACATTTTTATCCTACCCCCCCCCCCCTTTCCATGAGCTCAGAGTGGCAGACATTTTATTATATGAACAGTTCTTCAAATCAGTACACTGGAAGCCATATAAACATCTCACTAACTTACCATAGCCATCATGCCTAAATGAAGACGGGTGCTCTCCTAAAATAGCTTGCCTCTGACGGCCTTTGCCTCTGTCTACGAAGAAAAAGTAGTATTAACAAAAACATAAAAATCAATCAAATATACTGGAATTTCACTAGTACTTCTAATTAAGAGCAGCCCTACTGGATCAGACCAAGGGTCCATTTTGTTCAGTATCCAGTTTCTAACAGGAGCAAGCCAGATGTTTCCAAGCTATTTTAGGTTATTGCTTTCAATTTCTTTAAGATATTCACTGACATTGGTTTTCTCTAATACAGTACAAATGTAGGACACCAAAGTTTAGCCACCATGAAAATATTGCATAAAAAAACATTTGACACTTTAAACCTAAACAACTGACAGTTCCTTAATATCACATAATACTACAAACAATACAGTAGAGCCAAAATTACCTATAAAGCTCTTAAAAACAAGTTGTGAGTGCAGTACTTTTGAAGGACAGTACCTGAATCATACTATTAGCTTCAACAGCAACACATTTTCAAAGTGGGCTTCGTTCAAGAAGTTTCAGCAAAATCCAACAACAACCTGTATTACATGGTTTCATAATCAGTAAACAGAGAGCACCATGTGTGCGTACATACATCATCAAGTCAACAGCTATTGGTTTGCGGGAGTGCTGAAAGGATTTCACATTACTATACTAGTAATATTTATTACAGTGTACGTTAGAGATGCCATATATTGTAACTCTTAAAAGCACTTTTAACAATGGAAAGCTTTCAGCAAACTGCATTTTGTACAAGAATGTAAAGTTAACCTGGGGTCAACACTACTGGATAAAAGCAGTGCACCAACCTTAAGTTGTTATTTAAGAAAGCCAAATGTTTACTAAAAAAATTCTTAGAAAGCAGCAGTTAAATTTAACCCGTGCTGCTTGTTTTTATTAAGCAAATAAAAATGCTGATACTTTTCTTTATTGCCATACAATGAGAAATGAGAAAGAAATATCCAGCTAAGGCTAAGCATAATTTAACAGATTCATTTCAAAGGGAAAGGTAAGCATATTCTTCATTCAGTAAAAAAACCCGGCATTTAAAATTTTAATTTAAACAAAAGCTATTTTTCAGCGTTTGGCATGTTGGTCAAGTTTTTTTTTAAATAAAAACACTGCTATGAAATTAAGGGACAAGTGCTCTTATAATTTTATTCAAGGGAAATGAAAAGAGGGAAAGATTTTAATATCCAGTCCTAACCATGTTCCTAGGAAGCAGATCACTGATTTCCATAAAATTTATTTACTGGGAAAAAAACCTGCCTTATAAAAGATTTACTTTAAGAACCCTATTTCTCCATTACAGGAAAACCTTTAGAAATCGTATGTTTTGAAAAAAATAATTAAAAGCTAACACATTTCTCTTGCACTTACATTTTTTAGTTGCATTTACTAGTTAGACTGGTTTGGGATCAAGGAAATTCAACCTGCAGCAGCTCTGAAGGTGGCATGGGAAAAATCACCCTGACATCCTAACCTACTTCAAAGTTGCTGTAAGGCCAAAGAGCCAATTAAGCACTTTGGAAAAAGGACAGGATGCAATTTTTTTTTAAATGAATCTATACAGCCAGATTGACTGCTGCTGTCAATTAAGCAATGAGTTCAAGTAAAAAAAACTCAAGTAGAAGCCTTTTTGACAAAAGCTTTCTTGGTAAAGCTAGAACCTTACAAGCTATTTGAGAGAAAAGAAGCTATGGTTTGAAGGATGCATGTTAATTAGCCCATTACAAGGCCACTTTTGTGTAGGCCACTTCTGTTGGAATGCCAGGAAACTCACTTTAAAAGCAATCATTTTCAGTCCTCTGGCTCCTCTTACATCTCTAGCGTTCCATGCCAGCAGAAGAAACATTGTCACTTAGTATGCTGATCACAAAAAGGAATACTTCAATCATGGCCTGTGTAGCTTCATTAGAATTTCTAGGGACAGCAGCTTTATGAACAACAGTTTTCAGAGAAAATTGTGCATGTTCCTGTTTATAGTTTTTTGAGCCACAGAAAATTGATAAAGAACAAATCAAGACAAATAGTAGTTAAAAATTTTACCACTCCACTCCCTTTTATTCTGCAAACTGTCCATTAAGTCAAATAAAAAAGAAATCTTAGGGCTGGATCCAAAGAACACAAAGTTAGTTCCACATACCAAAGAAAGCTGTGGACTTGTGTTTCACAGATCAAAGCCCTCAAACCTTCATAGCAAAACCCTTTGGAAATTAGGGCAGTTTCAACAGCAAGTTGCCATGTGGTCTGTTTGGCCAAAGAGTCGTCTGGGCATGCCCAAACAATTTCTCATTTCCCATGGCTTTATTTATTGGGACAATACATAGTCCATAAATAAACTGTCAGTCAATTGCTTAATATTATGAATGAGTGAGATACTTAAAGTAACCCTCTCTACCTATTCAGTTTCAAGTATAGAGTCAGTTTAGAAACAAAATTTAATACAAGTGCTGAAGTGGGACAATCCGCTAACCAATACTGCAGCCCCTTGTTAACTTTTTACAAAAACTCGATTCTGCATGTCCAAGGGCTAAATTTTATTAAGACATTTCAGAAGCTAGTGCACTACTAATAAAATCCAACCTTTTGGCAAGAGTTAAAAGGCAAGTTGAAGCCTTCACTTTCACATTTAAGACTTAAAAGATACTCTACCTTGATAAGGTAAGTTCCCAACTCCATGTTATAAATGCCTAGATTTTCAAAAGGTACATTACAGCAATTATACACAAATCATTTAATTACAGAAAATATTTACAGAAACCAAACTACACAGCAATTATGTGTTACATTTTCATGCAATGGTTTTCCTGCTGAAAGTAATGTTCCAACTAGGTCTTGTGGTAAATAAATATGAAGACACATTATACTTTATGTCCGATGTTTACTTGAGGGGATGTGCTTGACAGGGTGCTACTGAGTTGTAATTTTAAAATAAATGCATTATTTCAGTTAACTATAAAACAACATTTACACTGGAAAACCTAGCCAGTTTTCTCTTACATACAGAAAAGAAAATTACAACAATTTACAGGAGAGAAACAAGAGTATGTATCTTCCATTTAATGGAGTTTCATTCTACAACTGCAATTTTAAGGGACATAGGAAACATATGCAAGCTGAATTAGAATGGCTACAGTCTACCATGGCATTCATACCATGCAAACAAGAAGAAGTGTGAGTGTCCTCCTTGATATGCTTGTGGTGATGATGCATGCAGTATGCAGTCAAGGTGAGTTGCAAGTCTGAGATTTTTCAGAGGGCCTTTTGATGATGCCGATGTGGTGCATGATGAAGTGTAGAGTCAGCCTGCTGGAGTCCTCTATCCTTCTTAATGCCTTGTCCAACATATGGGGAACAATCCTTTCCATGGAGAAGCAGTGTGCAAGTTTGTAGTTTGTAAGGAATAATCTGCATCAAGGTCCTCTCCTCCAAAGAGTGAGAGCTGCTTGGAGAAATGCAAGTCCTTGTACTGCAAACATGCTTGCATGTGTGGGCTCCTTCTCGGACTAAATAGCTCAATATAACCAGCAGGGGGCACTAATGTTGAGAGTTATTCTTTTCCAGGATTACAAGATAAGGTTTTACAGCAGAACATCACCAGTAATACTTGGTTTGAAATGACTAATGCGTTAGACAAGCTAACTGCATGTTTTATATATGGTTAAATGCACACACACACAGAGAACCATTACCCACACTCTTACCTCGTCTGCCCAGGTATGGTTTAGTGTAGTCCCAGCTATCATTATCATTTCGAATGACATTAAGTCGAGTTGGCTGTTGAAATAAACAGACAAATGTTTTAATCAGTGTTTCTGATCTCCCATCTAAAAGAGTATAAAAACTTAAAATAGTATGAACATTACCCGTGCATATTCGATTTTTAGTGTGCAACATCCTGCGTATATGTCTGCTCCATTGAGTGCTGCTTTTGCCTTCTGGGCACATAAAACTGATTCAAACATAGGTTGCATTAAGGATTTTTCACTTCAATCAGTCTTTGCTTTGGGGAAGGGGTGTTTTAGAAAAAGTAAGTAGACTTAAGGAAATACAGTGGTTGGCACCATAGTGCTACAGGTGCCAGATTGGGAATCACTGGCCCTAAATAATTCATAATTAACACTACAGAACACTTAAGTGTTTTAGAAAGGATATTCAACCATGGCTTGTATTCCATTCCTCTTGAATATGACAATACGCTGGACCTTCCCAACAGGATTGCACACTGTATACAAGACATCCTATAAAAGAAGAACAAAATACTCAAGTATTTAGAGCATTGTTTGATAGTCTTCAAAAAGATTCAGCAAATGGCCATCAAGTAAAATGTACTAACACAAAAAATATTATTTAACGGGTAACTGGATTATTTGAAAGAGAGCATATTTTGCACAGTCAAAGAAACACACTTATCCCCAAGTTACTGATAGGATTTCTCACCACTAACACCTGCCCCAAAATAGAATGTAACAATGTGAGAAAAACGTAGCAGATAATTCAATTAGTCAAGTGGCTAAGAAAGAACAAGCTGAAGCAGAATCCTGACAAGATGGAAGGGATAGAGATTCTGCTCATAAGGGCTGATGCTTTGGAAAGATCAGACCTCTTGTTTTGGACAAAATGGAGTATTTAAGGAGCCTGGCAATGCTCTGCACCAAGCCTTGCCATTTAAAAAGGCTGGCAGGGCAACCAAGAGTACTTTCTGTCTAGGCTGCCAACTCTGCACCAAAGAGAACACGAAAATGTGAAAGAGTGTTTACATGAGAAAGTAATGATTAAAAATAAGGCATACCACAGTAATTGGGTATAGAGGATTCTGAACTGATAAGAGCAGAACTTTGTTTCCACCAGAGGGGTCATCTGTGTTTCCTGGACGAGTGATTCTTTTACTTGTTGAATAATTGAAAAATGCTTGTTGTGCAGCTATATATACTTGTTCATCTGCTGCAAATGTAACACACTTCTTGGCACTTTCAATATTTTCAAATTCCACTAAAGCCTGGCGCTTAAATGGCATCATCATCACATAACTACAAAACAAACAAGTTAACATAATTTACTTAAAACTGTATACCAAAAACAAAAAAAAAACTTTTTAGCATGATTGCTGTATAAAGCCAAAGGTCTTTAGGGCAATTAGGGCAATTCTGATCCAAGAGGATCTTCCACATTATAAACAGCTGCAGCAAAAACATTATAATATTAAAAACTCTTAACAATATTTAAAACATATAAACACCTTCACTATACTCTCTGCTTGCGGAGAGGGAGGGATATAAATGAAAGATAATAATAATAACAACAATTAAAATAGTTCAGCCTTTAGACACAGCTCCAGCCTGTATTTTCTTGTCTACCAAGATAAATTGTGCCATTCTGTAAGAAACATAGCGACTGGAATTGGTAAAAGGGAAATTAGTTTCTCCACCACAGGAGAAGAATGTATACACTTTAAAACTTCAGTGAGAAATTTATTTCTGGGCTCTATAGAAGAAGATGATGATATTGGATTTATATCCCGCCCTTTATTCTGACTCTCAGAGCGGTCACAATCTCCTTTACCTTCCTCCCCCACAACAAACACCCTGTGAGGTAGGTGGGGCTGAGAGAGCTCTTACAGAAGCTGCCCTTTCAAGGACAACTCCTGTGATATAGCTATGGCTGATCCAAGGCCATTCTAGCAGGTGCAAGTGGAGGAGTGGGGAATCAAACCCAGTTCTCCCAGGTAAGAGTCCATGCACTTAACCACTACACCAAACCGGCTCTCAAAGGGCAGGACAAAATATGATGCAGAAGATTTTCTGGGACCAAAGCTCCACCAATACATAGTTTAAAGTTGTACTTAAAGATATGACTTTAGATTTTTACTGCAAACTCATAAAAAGGTAGTTTGGTTCTGAAAGTCAGTCCTGGTTCAGAAATTATAATCACAATTTATTTCAACAATTTAAATAGTAATGAGTCATTAAAATAATGACAGAACAAAGGCTGTTTCTCATGGTACAGATTAAATAATTCAGCAAATGTAATGTTGAGATTAGTATCACTTATATAGCAGTACAGCCATCAAAAACATAACATCTTTTTAAAAGTTAGCTGTAAATCCCCCAAGATAGACTAAACATACCATATGGTTCCAAATTTGTCCAGAGCCTCTACAAGGTCTGCTTCCACCACTGATTCACAGAGTCCTCGGACATGGACAACAGGAGAAACTGAAACTTTGTGATGACTTCCACCTGCATCCTAGCAAGAGCAAGCATTAGACTTTTAACTTTACAGATCTTAATACATCAAATAAAATATTACAGGCAATAAAAACAACAAATCTCTCCATCTTCTCCCCACCAAATTCTAATCAACACCTTGAATGTTCAAGTCTAAATATATTTGCTACTTTGGGCTATGAGTATTGCATGCATAGTTACCTTGCAAGTCATGCAAGTTATCTTGCATAGCCATTAATTGACTCTTGGTACTCATGCTAATTAGAAGCCAGTGGCAATGGTATTATATTTCTCCTCTGTAACATGGAAGGAGGGCAGCAAAGACTTGATGCCACAATAGACAGGCTGCAGGCTTTTGTGCTTTAAATCATCAGGAGATGTGTAGCAGGAAAAGACATAGCTTCCCCAAACCTCAGCAACCTAAAACTATTTCTGGCAGCCTTGCCTGTGTTCACTGCTATTTTGGAGGACTGCATGAGCACTCTTCACTGTATCAGAGTCTGAGGCCTCTAAAGAATAAAAAAGGAAAGATTTTAAAGGGTCATAGAGCTACACAGGAATGGGCTAGATTTAAATTACCTGTCATAAGGATGTTATAGGTGCTGTTCAACAAGTATCCCTGAGACTTGTTCAGCTTTTCTTCTTACAACATTCGCTAGGATATGAACAAGGGGAAAGGGATGGCTGTATTCTTCCAGCACCAAATATGAATTCCCTTCAACTAGTGTATTTGTTGAGGAAGACATTTAAACCCACATGCACACAAAAAAGTAACTATTGGTTATCTATTGCTTGATAGAACAGTAAAGACAAATAATTTATCAACTATGCTAGTGTATAATTAGGCATGCCCGCTACTCTGACTATGAATGCATTCTGACTGAAAATGTAGCCCCTACTACACTGTGGAAAATAAACAGAATGTTCTCTTTCCCTATGTGTAACAGATCATGAAAAACTATCCACCTATAACTTTCAGTTCACAAATCTAGAAACAGAAGTGTAAAGAATACACAGGATGTGTCTGATATGTGCATAGGTACAGTGCTAGCAGCAAAGAACTTTATATTCTCTATTACTCTAAGCAGGGCAGTATTTACAAAATAACTGGAACTTAGTTCTCCAACATAAAACCTGCTGATTTAACTTAAATAAATTACTGATAAAATTACAACTTTGCTATCTTTCTTTTCTATCTCTAGTAAGAGCAAGCATTGGACTTTTAACTTTACAGATCTTAATACATCAAATAAAATATTACAGGCAATAAAAACAACAAATCTCTCTATCTTTGCTGTTTCTAAATTCCCCTACAGTCAGCCACTGTAATCCAAGCAATCAGCATTACATAAAGTATGTGAGGCATACTTTTGAACTGAATACTGTATCATAGAGGCTGGGGGTCTACAGTATTGCTTCCATTATAACAGAGAATCACTAATTCAAAACAGAGAATCACTGATCTAAATAAACAGGTCAACTCATAACCTTAAATGAAATATGCAAGTCTAAATCTGATTTTGAAACAAGGACATCATTATTTTTCTATTAATAATCATAATGAAGGATATTGTAAGTGTAGGAATCTGGATGAGAAAGAATTAGACTACATACATACATAAACAGGCAATCACAGTTTAATAGTAGCAAAGCTTCAGTAAACAGCTTAATTTGTAGTTTGAAGATAAACTATCAGCTCCACAGATTTATGGATTATATCTGACCTTTCTTGCACTCAAGGCAGCTTACATCATGATAAAGGATGACAATTTAGAACCAACTATCAAAGTAAAAAACTACACACACAATAGTTTCCCCCCAAATATTACATCACTCTCTTCATAGACTGAAAGCTTGCTTAAAAGGAAGGTGTCACACAACATTTATGAAAGCTAAACAGTGAAACTGCTTGCCCAATTTCTAAGCTGATTCTTGAAAGAAGATACCATAATAGGACCATATTTAGTCACTGAGCAAGATCCATTTGATCTCAGGGCACAGACAACAGCTCCTAGTTACTTGTTCACAGAAATATAAAGCTGAGCACCATCTGATGACAATCCACACCATACCCACAGACCATCTTATTCAGAGCCTGCATATGTACAATTGTTTCTTGAAAAGACTCATATTTCATCACTGGAAGATCCACAATGATGAACCTGGCTACTCATGATACACCTCCTAGACTATGCCTGCACAAAGGAGAATGTTTAAGTCATCTGTCAGTTCACAGAACCACAGAATAATAGCAATCCAGTGAATTATCTAGTTGCATCAACTGTCCCTAATGAATGACAGCTTGCACTTAACACCTTTCCTACAATTGTCCCCAAAGAAATACTTTCCCGTTATTGGCATTGGGGGGGTGGGGGGAGCTCATATGCCATCCTACTCTCCAGTTACTAGTTTGGTCAATTTATGGCTATGACGCACACAAAGAGATGATGAATACTCCCAGTCCCATCCTCGCTAACACTGCAGGACTTCTTTGGAAGGATGACAGATAGCAGAACATCCCCTCCCCCACACCAACTTCATTTTAAAATCCATCTTTTATTTATCCAAGGGGAAAAAAGATAGTGGCAATCATCTATTCTCATGGGAAGGATAAACACTGTCAGCAGCCTGCCCCACACCCTATGAACAAAGCCCTCTCTTCTCTTGTGGAAGAGCATAAATGGTAGAGAGAGGTGGGGGCTGCAATACTCCCATCCGCATTTCAGCTTCCTTTAGAGGAGGGGTGAGGGTGACGATTTAATTCCATGTGAGAAACACACTGCAACTGAGATTTATGTGACAAAGGAGGGGGGAAAGTATGAAACTGAATTAGAAATGCACACTCCCCCATCAGTCATATTTTGATAAAAGACGACGAAAAGAAATAGCCGCTTTTCACAGTTGTTTTTTTTTTTTTAATCCTTATTCGCAATGATTAGTGGAATTACCAGCTTTTTTAGGAAGGAAAGATTGACACAAAAACCAGCAAAGTATCTGCGCTCCTTCTTGGTGGGATAGAGAATCCAAGAGGGATCCCGAAGTACGAGCGCTTCGGTCCTACGCACGCAACCAACGTGAGCAAGCCGCCTTGAACAGCCCGATTTACTCTCGAGTAAGCATGCCCAGGATCCGACTGCACGCGCATTCCGCGAGAAGCGGGACTATAGAAGCTGGAGCCCCTTACCCCACCGGAGAATCCCCCACTGCGAGGGGCGGCCTTTTCCCTGTGGCTTTCGCCCTCCTCGGCCCCATACTCGATCTCGCCCTCCTCGGCGGCGGCACTGGGCTTCAGCCGCTTGGCCTGGCTCTCGTAAGCGCCATCCTCCTCTTCCTCGTACTGCTCTCCAGACGACGGCGAGGACATGGCGTCGGCTCTGGAAAAGGAAGAGGGGTGTACAAAGTTCCCTCTCGCGGCACACCGCAACGCACCTAAACAAAACAACAAAGAAGGCCCTGCAGTGATGCTCTGAGGCAATTCGCCTCAGACAAGAGCGCAGCTGCACATAGAGAAGTAACGTGCGGAAAAGGCCCCAGAGGCCCTGGCCTGCGATTGGGCAGATTTGTAAACTCAGACGGTGTGACTGACTAACAGGGAAGGGACCTGCCAGCTTCGGAGCATAGGGTTGGAAGAGAGGAATGTCTGTCATTGCCAGAGAAACTCGCCTGGTTGAAGTCCCCGCCCCTCCCGGTTATTGTGCAGAGCTGGACTTCTTCGCTTGATAAAAAGACGACGTAGGTAGATGTACAGACGTGAGCGGTCGGTTCGTGTTACCCTGGCCAACGGGTTTACCTCGTGCTTCTTTCTCGAGGCGACCCGGGGGGGGGGGGGAGGAATAATGGCGGATTTCCGCTAAACCGGAGTGGTTACAGGCAGAGGGTGCCTGGAACTGGGTATTTGGACGCGACAGGTGATACTCAAGGTTTCTTACGGGAAGTTCAGACCCGCCTTAACCACGTTTAAGTTGTGCTGTAGTGCAAACTTTAGAGCTCTTGCAGGACCTAGTTTGTTTGAGTGGACAATTTTAAGAAATGGTGAAAATAGAGCTTGTTATCCACCTGTCATTTTTGGTGCGCTTGGTACATAAGCCCGTCTTTAGGCTGGGTCGCCGCTCTGTGCAACATGCATCCCTTCCGTCCCCCTCCCCCAATTCCAGTGGCATGCAAAGTTGTTTAATTTTCAATGTTTGTAGTTAGACTGGAGGATAAAGAACCAGAAATTGTAAATAAGGAGTTGAGGCTAGATGAGTAACAACCTGAGAAATGCCCTCTGTGGCCAGTGCTAGACAACCACAACCATATTCTCGGTAATGGCACTCAGACTTTGGCTTTGTCTCCCTCTATCGGTGTCTTCTGCCAGCAAGGGAAGACTTTTGTTTCGTTTGGCAATATCCCCAGTAAATGTTATTGGCCTTCCTGCCTGGTTCTGGTATTGTTTATGTGTTTCTATAATTTTAAATTTTATGTTCAAATATTTTAATTTTTTATGTGCACCACCTTGGGGACACTAATTGGGTAGAAAGTTGGCATTAAAATGTTTTAAATAAAAATATTTTTTAAAAATCTTATAAAGTTTATTTTAGGAAAAAACTGGGGGTACAGAAAAGAAAAGGGAGGAAATGGGTTATACAGCGTATTTACATCTGTTAAAGACAATCATGTAGTACATAATGCATAACAGAATTATTCTCCTTTCATTCCCTTCACTATAATCTTTAAAGTATTATCTATAAAATACAATAATTCTTATTTCCTTTGGGGTAGAATTGTATTCATCATATAAATTGTAAGTTTCAAATTTCATATTTAATCCGACTGCACTGATTTTATCATTAGTACATATTGAACATAACATATTTTTACCACTACCTTTAATAGATAAGAGTAATATACATAATACCCATTCATCTTACCTCAGATCTCATAATTGACTTGTTTCTCAAATAGGTTGTTAATTTTGCTGTTACTGTATATTCAACAAATTTATTTTCCCATTCTTCTAAAAGTGGACATATATCTAGTTTCCATTCTGATGCATAAATAGTTCTAGTCGCTGTCACCATGTATTTGAATAGCTCTTTTAAAATTTTTGTTAATTTGTTAGGTGGAACACCTAACAGCATGCTCTTGGTTTCCATTGGAAATTTAAACTTCATCATATTCTGCATTTTGGTGTATTTTTCCAATATTGTTTTGCTTTTTTTTTACAAATCCACTACATATGAAAGACGGTTCCATCTATGTCTTGACATTTCAGCATTTTCCTTTGTAGTTTTGATGTGCTTTCTCAATGTCCTTTGGAGTATAAAGGTAAAGGTAGTCCCCTGTGCAAGCACCAGTCGTTTTCGACTCTGGGGTTACGTTGCTTTCACAATGTTTTCATGGCAGACTTTTTATGGGGTGGTTTGCCATTGCCTTCCCCAGTCATCTACACTTTCCCCCCAGCAAGCTGGGTACTCATTTTACCGACCTCGGAAGGCTGGAAGGCTGAGTCAACCTGGAGCTGGCTACCTGAACCAGCTTTTGCTGGGATCGAACAGGGGAGGGGAGTGGACAGGGGAGGGGGGTGCTGCCCCTCAGTCTGCCCAGGCTGACAGCCTACCCAACCCCACAGGGCTGTTGTGCGCAGGGCATTCGGGAGGGGGGCCTGCTAAAGTGGATGCATGCCCAGCTGCTCACACTCTGAGTTCTGTGGCCCCCAGGGGAGGTGCTCCTTGCACATAGCAGGGGGTGGCAGCAGGGCAACAGCAGGGGGGGCTCTGGGGGGTATCTTTTGGATTTGGTCTGGCCACTCCCAGACACACATTCCAGCCGCTGTCTAGGACAGTAAACTGCTGCACTTGGCGCTTCCTACTTGTCCACGCATGCCTCTGCCCGCCTGCCTGCCATTGGCAGTCTCTGACAGTGGGAGGGAGTGAGGGGATTGACGGCCTCTCAGGCATGGGCTTTCCGCCCCCTTTCCTGGTTATGTGCAGGGGAAAACATATTTTACCTGTATCTTCAAAATTTTAGAAAATTTTATTTCCCTACTTCCAAAAGATGGTGATCTTCACCAAGGGCTCCTGGGTAAATTTAGCAGTCATGGGATAAGAGGATGTGTATAGATTAGTAACTAGTTAAAAGTAAATGGCCATTTGTGCATAGAGGAAAATAAGCTGAGAGTTCCTCAGAGATCAGTTTGCAGATTATACCAACTACATTATTCAGGATGATGAAAACAAAAGTAAATGGAGAAAACTTCTAAGAAGATCCCTCCAAGCTGAGTGACTGCATTGATGTGACAATTGAGGATCAGTGTAAGTAAATGTACAGTGATACACGGTGGGGCAAAACATTCAGATTGTACATATACTTTGATTTACCTGGATTTCAGTAAAGCTTTTGACAGGGCTCCCCATGGGTAAAATAGAGGATTGTTGACTGGTCTCTAAGATAGATCCAAGTAGTCAGCCGTGTTGGTTTGAAGTAGTAGAACAAAACAGGAATCAAGTTGCACCTTTAAGACCAACTTAGTTTTATTCAGAACGTAAGCTTTTGTGTGCTCTCTAAGCACACTTCATCAGAGGAGGAATCTGGTACAGTGAGCAAAGCCCGGATTCCTCGGCTGATGAAGTGTGCTTAGAGAGCACACGAAAGCTTACGTTCTGAATAAAACTAAGTTGGTCTTAAAGGTGCAACTTGACTCCTATTTTTGTCTCTAAGATAGTTAAGTAGATAGGGAATTGGTTGGAGAACTGCACTCAAAGAGTAGTTTTCAATGGCATTTCATCTTAACGGAAGGAGGTGTCCAGTGGGGTGCCACAGGGTTTGGTTCTGGCCCCAGTACTTTTCAATATTGGTCCCAAACTGAGCGACCAGGAAAAAAGATAGTGGGGTCATGATTAAAAGCTCAATGAAAATGATTATTCATTATGTAATGGCCGTGAAAAAAGTAAATTATATGCTAGGTATTATTAGGGAAAGGATTGAAGACAAATGGCCTGTATTGTACTCCCCTTGTGTAAATTGTATTTGGAACATTGCGTACAGTTTGGAACATTGCGTACAGTTCTCAAAAACAATATTGTAGAGCTAGAAAGCCTCTCTTAGATGTACACCTTCAAGAGGTGAGGAAGTCTGTGTGTTTCAGCAAAGTTAAGAGCAATACTGTAAGGGGTCTGGACTCCGTCAGAGGCTTATACCCTGAGCAGAATCGCTCAAGGTGGAATGATCGCAGCCAGGACAAAGATGCATCCACGCCCTTCAGGGATCAACAGCCACATCAGCAAAAGAGCTAAAAAACAGTAATGTTATTTTATTTATTTATTTATTTATTTATTTATTTATTTATTTATTTATTTATTTATTTATTTACCTTTGATTTCTATCCCGCCCTTTCCAAAAACGGGCTCAGGGTGGCTAACAGTCATAATAAAACCAACAATCTCAATTACAGGTATAAAACGATAAAAACATAAACAATTTACAATTCAAGACAAAATATTGGTGCTAATAAAATTGGTAAGGGATTGAAGCGCCTTCTGTACATGGAATGGCTAAGGAGTAAGAAGTATTAAAGTTTAAAGGAAAGTCTTGTAGTCAAAGCGTGCAATAAAAGTCTATATAGCATTATGTATGGCATGAGGAAAGGAAATGAGAGACATTTCTTCTTTCATAATATTAGAATTTGTGGGAAGTTGATGGATGATGGATTCAGGACAGACTAACAAAAATACTTCTCACAATGCATAATTAATTTAAGAAATTCATCTCCGCAGAATGTAGTAATGATTGCTAACTTAAAGCCTATGCAGGTGATATATCTGCACATTGACTCACCATGCGCAGAAGGAGAGCAGGCACGAGTGTGATGGCCTGACCTCTGCACAGTGAGTCATCTGAAAGGTAGGAATGCATGGAACAAGTGGCCAAGCGCATGCCCTCTCCCCAGGAAAAACAAAATGCATAAAGCAACATTGCAGAGGGGCATGTGTGCAGGCAGTTCCTCTGAGGACATAGATAACAAGGCAAGAGGTAGGGCCAGTGTACTCATGCCTGCTGTTCCTTCCCTCACAGTGAGTCAACATTCGGCCAGGTAATCTGCACAAGGTTAGATGACTTTGAAAAGGAACTTGTTAGCCATGGTGACTAAGAGAAACCTCCATGTTCAGAAGCAGTATACTTGATCATGTGAATTTGGGGTAGGTATTTGTGGGTTTCCTGCATTGTGCAGGAGATTGGACTAGATGACCCTGGAGGTCCCTTCCCACTCTATGGTTCTATGACTTCTAAATACCAGCAGTGGAGAGGAACAACATGGGGGAAACTTGGTCTCTGTCCACTGCTTCTAGTTCTATTGGAGAAAAACAAGAGACATCTATACAATTAATTTGGATTTAAACTGTAATGTCTTAGAAAATGTTCTAAGCCACCCTGGAATAATAAGTAATAGAAGAAATATTTGTTGAATTTTAATTGCCCCATGTTTCTAATGGAATACAGAATTATTATTTATATTCTTTTTGTGAGCTGTGTGCCACAAGTGGTTTCAAGTTTTGCATATGGTTTCACCTCATTACCCTCCAGTTAAAGAGGAAATACGTGTACTTAACCGCATAATTACTCAAGCAACACTCATCCCAAGATCAGAACACACAAATAAGCAAGAATAAACTAAAGCGAACTATGAATTACTTGAAACCATCAAATTATATCAACCAGTATTCATTAATAATTACTGTCATTTCACATGTTCTTAGTATAGTTCCTAATCTTCTGTTCCACTTTTTAAATCTTTCTTCTGGATCTGTAATTTCTATAATGTATTAGCCTAGACAATAAATTCTTCAAGAGACGTAGTATGGGATGGTTTTCAGATGCAATGCAAACTGTGATGTGGTGCTACATAAATGAACTTTGTGCTTGAGTGGCTTCTTCTTCTGCCTCCTTATTCAGAGCCCATTAACTATAGCAGGGGTGGCCAACGGTAGCTCTCCAGATGTTTTTTTGCCTACAACTCCCATCAGCCCCAGCCAGCATGGCCAATGGCTGGGGCTGATGGGAGTTGTAGGCAAAAAACATCTGGAGAGCTACCATTGGCCACCCCTGAACTATAGAATCATAGAGTTGGAAGGGGCCATGCAGGCCATCTAGTCCAAACCCCACCCCCAATGCAGGATCAGCCTAAAACATCCCTGACAAGTGTTCATCGAGCCACGACTTGAAGACTGCCAGTATGAGGGAAGCTCACCACCTCCCTACACAGCCGAAAAATGTGTTGGTTTATTGTATTGTTGGTTTTCATTGTTTTATCTGTTTTGTTTTATCTGAGTCCTACATGGGAAGTTCAAATCTTTAAAAATAATATGTCAATAAAATAACTATGGGATCTCGCATCATGCCACACTGGCTGTTTACAAAGAGTGAATGCTGTATTTAAGATACAGTCAAAAACTGATGGCATGTCGCTCTTTCTCACATGGTGAATAGACTTGATTTCCCAACTACTATGCTATTTTTTGTTTTGCTAATATCATTCAGGTATAGGCAAGATTGAAGGTAAATCAAGACAAAAGAATGGGCTAGCTCATGCTCAGAGGATGAGACCTCTTTTACTCAGATTCACCATCTTAAGATGTTCCACAAGCACTTGAATAATATTCAGATACTGCAAATCATTTGAACCTATGATTTAGGGAAGGGAGCACATTTTTAAAAAATGTGTGTTCATTTGTCATAATTGGACAGAACACAAGAAGATCCTGTAAACCGATACTTTGAAATGTGAACTTACATATATTACAGCTTCCCTTTGTGTGTTGCAGAAACTATAGCTCAAAAGCAGTCTTTTTCTCTTGAGAGTTGGTTTGATTTTGAGGGGTTGGTGTGCATCACTACTATTCTTTTATTTACAAGTTACGTAACTACCATTAAGTAACTTAAAATGCTTGATATACCCAGTTATTATCTTTATTCCCCATGATTATTAATATTCATATTGATGGAGCACCTCAGGACCAGACCAATACATTTTGATGTGTGAGGCAGCAAATCCAAGTAGTACGATCTCATTTAAAACAAACTACAATTAGGATTTGCTACCCTGTTATTTCACTTTATCTTATCTGAAAACCAACTCTGGAGCTTTTGCATATCATTCTGTTTGGATCTCTGCAGTGCTGCTTGATCTGTGTTAGCTGTGTTATTTACCATATATTTCTGTATATGCCTGCCAAGCTACATACGAGTCAACTAGCACTTTAATCTTAAGAATATTCTCTCTACAATTAAGTGCTATCAATTTCATTGGAGGGTAATTACAAGAATATGCATTTATAATTGATTTTTCAAGCTGGGTTTGTACATGCAGAAGAATGAAGTAGTAGAATTTGGCACAGGCTAGTTGGCCAGATGGTAACTAAAATGGTCAAGAGTGATACCAAAATAGTTGAGGCATACTGATCTTGGCAGCAACTTTAAATACACTTGTGCACCATTACCCTGTGCAGTTTGGTCCTAGGTGCTAGGAAGGAAATACACCAAAGTGCATGTTGGTGGTTTGTGTTGGTGTCAGAAAATCTAAGCGATTTTTTTTGCAAGGCTGATCATGTCTGAATCTGGATTTCTAGCTCAGCAGCCTGCTATGAACACGAGCTGTATGGATTTTCTTTCACTCATTGATATGCCTGTCCTTTCCTCCCAGCACCCATGCCACCTTCCAGCACTCATACGTCCTTTCTCACTATCCTAATCCTCTGAAGACCATTCTTCTCCCTTTTCAAGATACATTAACATCCGTTTAAAGAAGAAGGTTGAAGTAGCGTCTTCACTGTAAGACATTGGGACCAATTAGTCTGGGAAGCCACTTTTATTGTAATTAATTGTTTACATCCACATCTCAGTTAAAACTAATCACATTGGTTTAACCTAGTAGAATTTCACTGGCCTCAGTGGAGAGAGGTCCTTTGGAATCCAAGTAATTTCTCAACTGCATTCTGGATCAGTTTCAGCTTAACTAGAGGTCGGATTGTGACATTGACAGCAGTTTGAAAACACTGCTCTGCTGTTTTGATTTCACAATAATCTTTTTTCCTCATTTCATATAGAAACATTTCCGAGAAAGTTTGTTTTTCATAACACCATACAACATGCTGAGTTAGATGCCGTAGATACATTCTACTAACATAAGTACTTTCCTCCATCATAAGGAATCTCTTCCTTGCATCAGAGGAAAGTGCCACTGGTAGAATGTATCTATATTTTAAGAGCACTTTTCCGCAGCTGTTTTCCTAATTTCCTGTGATGAATAGGAATTCTCCCATATGACCTGGCCTGGTTTGTTTTTTTTGTTTTTTTTAAACAAATAGGCTTCCCAGTCCTTTTGTTCTAAACTGTTGAAGTACTACCTGGTGTGAGGGTACTAAAAATGGTAGGCATGCTATAGGGCAGGGGTCCCCAGCATGATTTCTGGGAGTAACATGGTACCCAGCAGCACTTTTTCGGGAGCCAAGTGTTTTTAGAAAGTGGGCAAGAATTGGTGCTGTGGAAAATGAGTGAGAGATAGACAGACAGACATACACACATTCTAGCCATTTTTCCTCTGCCATCTAGTTTACTATGCCTGGAATGATATTACCAAGTCAAGCATGTGATCTCTTTCTTGCAGTCTGAAGTGGCAGAGTTTAAGATGGGCGGAATCATGTTTCTAAATGTGTTCTTTTGCTCTAAATCCCAGAATATATCTTGTTTATTCCTGAGCTTAGTCATAATATGTGAGAAGGGCACTTTTCCACAGCTTTTCCCATCCAGGGGGGGATGGTGGTGGGAGGTATTTGTGAGTTTCCTGCATTGTGCAGGGTGTTGGGCTAGTCACCTGGAGATCCCTTCCAACTCTATGATTCTGTGATTTTCTTATCTCTTTCTAAAACATAACAGTCTTCCAACCTAACTCACATCTGGTCTGGACACTGGTAGTCATAGTCTGAAGAGGTGCACTGAAATAGAGAACAAAGTGTGCTTATTATGTGCACTTATTCCTTGCAACTGGACAGTCTGTAGGATCAGGTGGCCACAGTGTCGGATGTTTCTTTGCACTTTGTCTTGGTTATTTAACAGTATGACTGATGCATTAGGTGGGTTAAATCAGAAGCACTGTCAAGAAGAAAAAGTGTAATTCTGTTTAAACAATGAAACTTTTTTGATGTGAGAATTTCTAGTTCAGGCATCCTACACCATACTCATCTTCAGAAACAGGAGTGAAAAAGTAATTACCATAGCAACTGGCAAGTTAGAAAGAATTAGATGCTGTTCTTAAGGGAAAAGAAGATGTAATGCCTGCTTGGTGAGGGATAGCATTGAACTTTGTTTATTTATTAGGTATGAAGAGAAGGACTTTACCAAGCAGATGGGGGGTGGGGAGAGCAAGTGAGGTGAAGAATATGAAACTTTTAAGAGCACAATTCCCATTAGTCGATAACTTCTTAACATATGATGTCATAACTTCTGGAGAAAACCCACAAGGAGATGCAAAATCTTGTTTTAAAGAATAAATCCTGGAAATGTCAAGAGATAATTAATGCATTTTTCTTCTCACATCTAAAACAACTAAGTACTGTGCAAAATTATAAATAAAGTAGACCCTTCCAGCGAAGTTTTGCAAAATAAAATTGAGACACATTAGGGAGGAAGAGAGAATAAGGATGATCAAATGGGGATACTTGTATCATAAAGATGTACCTGAATGTAGATGTACCTGAAGTCGAGAATGTCAGTGGTAGGACATTCAGTGATAGGGAGAGACAAGGGAAAAGGGATAGTCCTGCATTTAAGTAGAAGATTATTAAAGTCACAGAAGCTAATGTCACTATGCATGCCATCCTAGAGAGATCTATTTGAAAGTAATTTCCATTTTATTTTATATAGCTTACACCCTGGAAAGTGTTTTTGGGATTGCAGCTCAAGTTTGGAGCTGTAAGACATGTTGAATGAACTTGGTGCAAAGAGTGAAGCTAAAAGATGAGGTGATGTAGCTTACCTAGTGTGATCTTGTTTGAATCTGTAAGAAAAAAGTTTAAATGCTTTAAATACAATAGTGGTTCTGAAAGTTTTAATCTCTTTCTTCGGCCTAGAAACAAATCTTATCAGATGTTATGCAAAGGAAATTGCAGAGAATCGTGACTCAGCCAAACTGTGGAATAGTTTTACTGGTATCATGTTATTGTGGCATCTTGCTGTTTGCTTCATCCTACAAAAATGTCTTGCAGGCCAGAAAATAGTGACTATGTGACTCCCATACATAGCATTTGACTTCAGGATTGGGGTCACAATCCAGAACTGCTATAATCCTGGAGTGGGGCAAAAAAGATCTACTCTATAGATAGGCTTCCCAACCCCCCCCCCCCCCCGCCCTGCTGGGGGACCCCTGGATTAGCAGCCTCCTTCCCCGCTCTCCAAAAATCTGGAGGTGGGGGTGGGGAAACGGCGCCGTGTCTCTTTCCCTGGCTGCCTCCCTCCCTCGCAGGCTTCAGGCTTCTCCCTTCCTCCGGGTCACAAAGATCCTCCCACCGCCGGCCTGCTATTCGCTCCAGTCCAGCCTCCCTTCGCGAGGTGCATGCTGGGACTCGTAGTCCTTGTGTCCTCTCCGGCTGCCACAGGCGTCTCCTCAGGGAGTCTGGCCAGCGGAGGGGGGGGAGCTCCGCCCCCAGAGGACCATGTGCATTTCTACCTCCGGAGGCTTCAGTCGCTGATTGAAAGGCTTCCTTTTGGGATGGGGTGTCTGTGTTACTTTGAAGAAGTTGGCAGCAACTCATGAATAGAGAGGCCAATCCCCCTTCAGTGTTGCCAGAAATGGGAGGGGGGAAGTCTGCTGAGCACTTCATTATTCTCTATGTGGAGATCGATTCTCATAGGGTATAATGGGGAATTGATCTGGAGGTTTCGGGGGCTCTGGGGGTGCTGTTTTTTGAGGTAGAGGCACCAAATTTTCAGTATAGTATCTAGTGACTCTCCCCAAAGTATCCCCCAAGTTTCAAAATAATTGGACCATGGGGTCCAATTCTATGAGCCCCAAAAGAAGGTGCCCCTATCCTTCATTATTTCCTATGGAAGGAAGACATTTAAAAAGATGTG
The DNA here is from genome assembly GCF_032191835.1 of Heteronotia binoei. Lineage (NCBI taxonomy): Eukaryota > Metazoa > Chordata > Lepidosauria > Squamata > Gekkonidae > Heteronotia > Heteronotia binoei. The sequence continues at coordinate 225,680,242 of NC_083223.1, read as the reverse complement.
TGGTCCCTTTAAATGTGATGGCCAGAACTCCCTTGGAGTTCAATTATGCTTGTCACACCCTTGTTCCTGGCTCCACCCTGATGTCTCCTGGCTCCACCCCCAAGGTCTCCTGGCTCCACCCCCAAAGGCCCCAGATATTTCTTGAATTGGACTTGGCAACCCTATCTTTAGAGGAGCTATTTCTCAAACTATTTTGAGAGATGGGAACATTATAAATTATGCAACTCATTATTATCAGGGTTTTCTTTGAGGAGGAATGCACAGGAATGCAGTTCCAGCTGGCTTGGCATCATGGGGTGTGGCCTAATTTGCAAATGAGTTTCTGCTGGACTTTTTCTACAAAAAAACCCCTGTGTGAAACAATGGTGACATCAGGGGGTGTGTCCTAATATGCAAGTGAGCTCCTGCTGGGATTTTCTTACCAAAAAAAGCTCTGCTTAGTAGTAGTAGTGTTTGACATTGTCTCCCCCCCCCCCCCAATTTCTTAAAGTGGCTTTCACAACATAAAAAGATTGAAGAAAAGTTAGGCAATCTTCTAGAGAGGCCTGTTGCCTCCCCACCCAATCCAATTGTTGCCTGTTTTCACCAGTCTGTTTTGGTTTACATATAAAAAGCAATAGTCCCAGAAATGTAAGCACAGTCCCATTCTCTTGGAGCACAGTTATACCCTTATAAACCAGCTTTAGTGAACTTTAAAGGATGAAACTTTGTCTTAAAACTGGATTGTTATTTTTAGAAAATTGTCAACCATACTCTGGTTTCTCTTCAAATTGCATAAATCTTACTAAAGAACCTACCTCAACTTCCTTGTCTTGTATGACACAGTGTAGATTCTGATCAGCAAAACTTTTAATTTTTAACAGCAAGCGGCAAAAAGATTGATAGTTGTGAAGGAGAAGCCAATAGGGTAAGTTGCATAGAAAGAATGGTTATTAGGTGTTTTATAAGAAATGCTTAGTGAGTAAACCAGAAATGCAGAAGAATGTTCCACATGTTGCAACATGTTTGAGATTATTAGAATACAGCTAAGCTCTTTAAAACAAATACTATGCAAAATATTCCAACATAATATGATTTCTTGTTTCTGTAGTATTGCTTACTTATAAATGCAAAATTAATCTAAAGCTACAAATAGAAGAGCTGAAAGATTTGAGAGAAGTTTCTCTCATTGGCTATATGCACTTCTTTTGTCCCACTGTCCAGTGTAGTCAAACAGGCTTGGAAGTTTGTGAAGTAGCGCAAATCCCTGCAAAATCTGTTTATTAGAGGTAATGAATGACTATATCATAAGCATATATCTCTTCTTAAAATTGCCTTCATATGTATTTAGACAAAAACTGTTTTCTGTATTCAACTATAATATCTCTTGTTGATCAGAAACAACTCACAAAGAGGTCAGATCCATGGTTCAGTGCAGTTCTAACTTGTAGAAGGGTTATGACAAAGTACCAAAATGGAGTTTGTGTGAATTCTACAGACTGGATTGACTTGTTATCTTTCACACTTGCCAGAGTGCTGCATGTTGGCTCTGCACAGCAGCTAGCAAAGAAAAAGAGTAGGTGGCTGGGCTAATGCAGATAACCTCTGATCTGCTGATCCATCATTCTTTTCATAGACCCATTACTTGAACAAAAGTGCTAGCAGAGCCACATTAGCAGTTCTTTGAGGCTTCAGTTCAGATATGTACACATGCACACTCCAGGTGGAGAGCACAATCATTTGAAAATTAATTGGTCACATTTTGTACATGCAAAGGACTCAAATCATCCTGTTACCTACAACCAAATATCTCACTGAACTCCTGGATGAAATAGATTCTTCATTAACAATCTAGCTTCTCAGAGTAATGTGAAAGGTCACATTTTGCTACAGAAACAATTCACAAGACCTAGGAAAGAAGACTGTGGCAAGTCCTTAAAGAGATGGGAATACCAGACCACCTCACATGTCTCCTGAGAAACCTGTATAAGGGTCAAGAAACAACTGTCAGAACGGGTTATGGAACAACTGATTGGTTTAGAATAGGAAAAGGAGTTCGACAAGGATGTATATTGTCACCCTGTTTAATTTATATGCAGAGTACATCATGCGGAATGCTGGCCTGGATGAAGTAGAAGCTGGAATTAAGATTGCTGGGAAAAACATCAACAACCTCAGATATGCAGATGACACCACTCTAATGGCAGAAAGTGAGGAGGACCTAAAGAACCTCTTGTTGAGGGTGAAAGAGGAGAGCACAAAAGTAGCCTTGAAACTCAACTTCAAAAAAACTAAGATCATGGCATCCGGCCCCATCACGCCTTGGCAAATAGAAGGGGAAGACATGGAAGTAGTGACAGACTTCACATTTCTGGGATCCAAGATCACTGCAGATGGTGACTGTAACCATAAAATTAAAAGATGTTTGCTCCTTGGGAGGACAGCTGGGCAATAAAAAGTACAGACATCACCCTGACAACAAAAGTCTGTATAGTCAAAGTGATGGTATTCCCAGTAGCAATGTATGGCTGTGAGAGCTGGACCATAAGGAAGGCCAAACGCTGAAGAATAGATGCTTTTGAACTGTGGTGCTGGAGAAGAATCTTGAGAGTCCCTTGGACTGCAGGAAGATCAAATCAGTCAGTCCTAAGGGAAATCAACCCAGACTGTTCCCTGGAAGGTCAGATGCTGAAGCTGAAGCTCAAATACTTTGGCCACCAAATGAGAAGGGAGCACTCACTGGAGAAGACCCTGATGCTGGGAAAGACAGAAGGCAAAAGAAGAAGGGGATGGCAAAAGATGAGATGGCTGGACTGCGTTACTGTTGTAACAAACACGAATTGAGCAGACTTTGGAGGATGGTGGAAGACAGGAGGGCCTGGTGTAACTTTGTCCATGGGGTTGCAAAGAGTCGGACTCGACTGTGCAACTGAACAACAACAACAATGAAAGGAAAGAAGACGCACCATAATGTCTTGAATTGAGTGGGGTTGAAACTATGTATTGTATATGTTAAAAGATCTACCTGTTCTGTCTCTTTGTTTAAGCTATTGTGATGGGAATTAGATGCTGAGGGGTGTGGCATATCAGCTCTTGCAAGCTAAGTTTTTGCACAAATGGGAGAGAAAAAGCTACTCAGCCTTTCTGGATCCTCTGTCCAGCCTGGTTCCCTCCATCTCTGTGCTCCTTTTTCTGTTCTTTATGGGTTGCTGCCAATTTCTAGCCTTAAAAGAATATCTCCTACTAAAGGAGATACTGCGTTGTCATTTGTGCTCTGTGATTGTGTCTCTTGCTTGGCTCTTTCTCTAGCCACTGTAGGAACTAACCGATGATCATGTGCACTCTGGGGGTGAAGGGATCACCTTCTGCCATTTGTTTTGCTTCTCCTGGGTATCACCTTCTGCAATTTTAGAAGGATCACCTTCTGGAGGGATCACCTTCTGCCATTTTTTTGCTTCTCCTGGGTAAGCATGTCTGCATTGCATGACTTCTGCTACTTCTTTTTTTTGTTATATCATTAATATATGTAATTTTCAATGTGGTCATATCTGTGGATACTTAATTCTAGAGATTGGAGTGATTAATACCCAAGGCATGTATTTTTACAAATCTGAAAAATGCCCTAGATTTGTAGAAAAATCTGAAATCTAAAAAAGCAAACAAATACATTATGGGGTTAAACATCTCCTCCCCCAGAAAAGATGCACATCCTGTAGCTTTAAGAAACATGCCCTCAGTGGCTGTTGCTAGATAACGGCAACTATTGCCTGCCTTCAAGCCTTGGTTTTGGTCAGTAAAAGGCAGGGAGAGGAGACAAAGCCTGTTTTGGCCTTTGAGGGAGGATTCACTGAGGCCAAGCCTTCCCCCAACCTCAAGGCAACTTGCTACCATGCGGCTTCTGTGATTTACTCAGGTCCAGCTGCTCGCTATTGTTCAACAGCAGCCACTGCACAAAAGCCATTGTTGTGCAGTAATCAGCGTTTCAGACTAGAATCTGGGAGACCCAGGTGAGAATCCCCACTTTGCCATATAAGCTCTCTGGGTGACCTTAGGCCAGTTACACATTCTCAGCCTAATCTTCCTTACAAGGTTGAGGTGAGAAGGAGAGGAGAATTATGTCTGCTGCTTTGGGTCCCCATTGTGGAGAAAGGCAGAGCATAAATGAAGTAAACAAATAATACATTTATTGAAAGCTTTAGTCTTGTGGTTAGTTGTTTATATCCAACAACACGGCTCAGAAGGCTCCATCCAACTGCATTTAAAATTTTTAAATCCATCTGGTACTAAATTTAAAATTTTAACTCTCTGAATTTTATATATTGCCTGAACCTGATATTGTTTATTTTCACAATATTCTCATGTGATCTTGTAACCCTCCCTGAACCCACTTGGGGGGAGGGTGGGATATAAGTTGAAGAAAATAAAAATAAATAAATATAGCTGAAGATGGGTAGCAGATAAAAAGTAGGTTTGTAGGTGATTGGAAAGGATGAAAGGAAGTAGAGAGATGGGAGTTTCCAGGAGGAGGGCAAGAGGAAGTAGTGTGGGGAAGGGGATACAGGGGGAAATGTAGTGCCCCCATAACTCCTGACAAGTTCTTAGAAGTGTAACCAGGCCAACAGCCAGTACCACACAACTGGGCTATAGTTTTCCTATATACAGGCTGCTATGGGGAGTGAAGGAGGAAAACTAGGACAGATGTTGGCTGATGGGTGAAAAAGAAGCAATTATAGAGGGTTTCAGAGAAGGAAAGAGGAACTGGTAGAAGGGAAAATGAGATACTTTCCACAAGTCCTCTCAAGTCATCTGCTTGTGCATTTCTAAAGCTCTGGATAGCCCTTCTGCTGACAAATGAATCATACTCACCCAGCTTCTCTCTTTGAGTTCCATGAATCTCTGAGCATAAAAATACAGACTCATTTACAGGAAGCCTTAATGGAAACCCTGAGGTGCAGAGTATTTCTTTACAAGGGCTATGAGTAGTGTGAATGATCTCATCTACCCTGCCTCCCATTCTCTTGCCTGTGTTGAAGCATGCCCAGTGCAACATAGATTTCCCTGCACTCTTCTTTCCCCATGTACATGCAACAGAAGTCAGGGCATCTCTCAAGACCTGCCCTAATTACTTGTTTAGCTATAAGTGCTCCATTTCAAGCCATGGGAGGTTGCAACCTGAGCTGAGCAGATAAGGCACAGGAGGCTGTCACTGTCAACTGACAGGTCAGAGCCTGACACAATTATCTGCTTCAGAGGAAGCAAAAGGAAGAACAAGTGTGGACCCATTAATAGAGAGGCCTGAGTATTGGATTGCTAGATTCAAGTTCCTGCTGTTTGAGAAAGAATTTGGGAAGAAGTAAAAGGGCAATACTTTGCGTGTAGGAAGTCTCAGTTTCTAGCTGAAGAGGATCTCAGTTTGAAAGCGAGAGAGGAACCTCTGCCTGGAACCTTGAAGAGCTGCTCCCAGTCAGAATTAACAGTGCTGAATGAATTTCTGTGGGCTGTTGGTGGCAAAGCACGTGTTTTGCAGTCGAAAGGTCGGGTTCAGTCCTCATCACTTCCAGTTAAACACAGAAACACAAGCAGGTTTCCATGCAAAAGAAAACTTAATTAAAACCTTTTGAGAGATGAAAATCTCAGAGCTCTAGTGTAAGTCAGCTGCCAACACCCATGCATGCTCAGTCCCCCGTGAAAAACTGCTCTTAACTTGGCTCTATCCCAAAAGGTATCTGAATACTAAGTCGAAATGTCAATTTCTTTTAAATGATTTGGTCCCTGAGATCACTAATGGTGTCACCAAATTTCTTACAGAAGTTCTTAAAATTCAAAATTTTAGATAGCTATGTTCTTTACTATACTTATTTGTATGGAATCCTAGATCTGATTCCCTTGGCTCAATGTTTTATATGCTGCCAATTTTCTTAGGAATTTTTTAAATTTCCAACAGTGCTGCTTTTAAATGTACTTAATCTTCCATAGACTTTATTGCTGTTATAATGCTTTATTTGCCTTTTGACTATAGGTATGCCAGTAAAGGGTCTTTAATACTTACAGTTAAAAAGGATCTTGGTGAGACTAGAAAAGATGGAGATCATTTCCATTCATTATAAAAAGCTAAATTACAAGCTGTGCAGGTTCCTGCTCTGAAAAGGGAATAAGTGGGGTTTAACTTTCCATTGCTGCACACTAACAATTCATAACCAGCCCACCCCTTCCCCTGGAGTTGCTGTTAACCTTTTATACCTGGAGAAAATATAGGCAAGCACCAGACCTGTAACCATCTTACTTTAAAATACTTTTTCACTGTTTTCTCCACAAATGTGGACCCTAAGGTGGGTTGCAATATATATAACATAAAACAATAAAGAACCCTAAAGAGCTCTAATAACACAAGGGTATTGGTTTCAATTAGCAAAAATGTGGGAACAAAGGTGTAGTGTATCAGGAGCTTCAAGCAAAGACCCCTTCCTTCCAGAGAATCTGGCAGCTGCACTCAGATTGGCCACTCTTGCAGAGCCAGTCACTCAGGGAATATCCATTCGAATGAAGCCCATGCAAATGAAGGATCCAAGTGTCTGCTTTTCTGTTGGAGGTGTATTATGGGTGGGGTTTCTGTGTATATAGTTGTGGCTGGCTGCATGGATTGTTAGTTGGGTTTTTGCTAATAAAAGAGCTATGCTGAAATCACCTAGCCTCTGAACCCACTATTTTACACTGGTGACGAAGGTGGGATTCTGCCTAGGGTAATTTTGTTCTATGAAACACTAAGATCTGTTAATATATTTTGCATATTGTGACCTTTGGTGGGATTGGGTGACCTTTTTCTGCCTGAGACTCTGGAGAGTCACTGTCAGTCAGATAGTACACAGCCTGGATAGGTCATTGATCTGACTGTATTTTCATATGTAGTTCAACTCTTCTTTGGTGTACAGAGCCAGTTTGGTGTAGTGGTTAAGTGTACGAACTCTTATCTGGGAGAACCGGGTTTGATTCCCCACTCCTCCACTTGCACCTGCTGGAATGGCCTTGGGTCAGCCATAGCTCTGGCAGAGGTTGTCCTTGAAAGGGCAGCTGCTGTGAGAGTCCTCTCAGCCCCACCCACCTCGCAGGGTGTCTGTTGTGGGGGAGGAAGGTAAAGGAGATTGTGAGCCGCTCTGAGACTCTTCGGAGTGGAGGGCGGGATATAAATCCAATATCATCATCATCTTCTTCTTCTTCTTCTTCTTCTTCTTCTTCTTCTTCTTCTTCTTCTTCTTCTTCTTCTTCTTCTTCTTCTTTCTGTCAGAAGAAACTGTATCTTTGGGCTAAATGAGACAGCTATCTGATCAAAATCCGAGTGGCTTTAAAAAAAAATCACATACATGAGGGCCCAATTTGGATTACAAATGCTGGAAAGGAGGGCATAAGTTTCCCTTCTGCACCATTCCTCTGTCCTGAAACAGCCCCAGTGGGGCGCACAGTGTCTCCTTGGGGCCCTTTAGGGGACCAGTGTCAAAAGGATCTTGGGTAATAAGGTTTTCTCTGCTAGTCAGCCAACATTGAACAAATAATCAGACTAATTAAATACAACAACCTGGAATCTATGAGATGCTATATTAGGAACATGCAAAAGATCACCGCAGCTACTTTACTGATGAGAAACTTCACAAGTTCCATTTTTAAAAGGCAATCACAGATATTCCAGAAAGTCCTGCTTCAGGCACTTACAGATACAAGAATAGCACACTTGTGCTGTTGTATTTATGGGGATTAGCTGGCTACAGTAACATCAGCACCAGCTCTAAATCAGTATAATAAAGTTAGCAGTGGTTGTTTTCCACGCAGGCTTTGGGACTAGGAACAAACCCAGGAGGAAGCAGTGGCTGTTATGGTGTCTGATTCCCCCTGTGCAGTTATTGTTACAGAGATCACATGCAAACTAACTTTACTAGCAGATTTCTGAACCGCAACTCTCTCTCTCCCCATATGTGTGTACGCAAATCTGAGGAATTCACAAATTCCAGTATGTAATTCTCCATATGTGTCACAGTACTGTCTGAGTACATATCTCTGTGCTTTGAACATATTGCATTGTATTCTGATTTCACATCCACTGATGCTTTGTGATTTGTGGCAATGGTTAAATAAAGGCTGCAGACCTCAGCACACTCAGGGGTACACAACCCATGGCACATGTACCCGTGCCAGATTATTTTGCTCAGCATGACAGCTATTTTGCTCGACCCCATATTCTAGGGTTGCAGTCAGGTTGGAATGGGCACAAGTCATGGTTAGAAACAGAAAAGGCAAGGTGAAAGCTGACAGGATCTTGAGGAGGGGTCCCGGCTATACAACATCAATTGTTTAAAATCAGATCCAAGTGGGCAGCTGTGTTGGTCTGAAGTAGTTGAACAAAATAGGAGTCAAGTTGCACCTTTAAGACCAACTTAGTTTTATTCAGAATGTAAGCTTTTGTGTGCTCTCTAGGCTGCAGGAGGGTAAAACAGTTTCTGGGCAGGAACTGCATTTTATATAGGAGATTTTGGGCAGGAAACCCTCAGTTAAAGTTGGCAGTCAGTCAGTTGAGTTCATTCTAGGAGTTCAGACTGACTCAGGAAGGTATGGTCAAGCTTGCAACAATCTAAGTGAAGTGCTTGCCCTGCATGATATCCAGTCAGGGCAAGTATTAGAACAGGGAGAGAAGGAGCGTTTTTCCTACTATGATTTGTTTCTTCTGTTCACTTTTTAAAAATGCCTGTAAATAGTTGTATACTTTAAATGAATGTTGTTTGTTCAAAGTGGAATCCCCGTGTACCACATAGTTCCTCCAACTGCTTGAAATGCTAGAAGTGGGTTGGGAAATCCCTAGGGTTGGTAGGTGGCACAGTGTCTGGTTGCCACTTCTCCAGGGGAGCCCCAAAGATCCCTAGGAAGCCCCAAGAATGGTTCTTAGCGAGTCCAGAGGGAGGTTAAGAAGCTGTCCCGCCTAACCAGAGCCCAGAGAGGGACAGTGGTAGCAGCAAATACCCTGAGGCAGCAAAGTGGAATGGCCTTTTCAGTGCAGTATACCAGGAAGGGCTGGGCAGAATCGGGGCCAGCTAGCAGACACAGGACCTGTCCACCACAAGCATATAGATACAAATTATAATACTAACAGAAAACAGATAATTAATATATAACTAATAAGCAACATAGCTTTGGAGGGTGAAAAGATTTTAAATTAAAAAATAGGATAAGATTATGACGTCTCTCTCTCTCTCGGCTTGGCTTCGCGAACGAAGATTTAAGAAGGGTGCAATAGTCCACGTTTGCTGCAGGCTCGCTGGTGGCTGACAAGACCAATGTGGGACAGGCAGGTCCGGCCACAGCGGCTGCAGGGAAAAGTCTGATTTAGGGTTGGTCCTGTAGCAGTACGATTCTTCCTCAATCTCCTTTTGTCCTCAAGACCAGCTATGCGTGTGTTCTCAAAGGAAGAGACAGCCTGGTGGATGGTGTGCCTCCATGCTTTGCGATCTGAGGCTAGGTCAGACCACTGGTGATGGTTGATGTGACAGGTGCTAAGGGATTTCTTCAAGGAGTCCTTGTACCTCTTCTTTGGTGCCCCTCTATTTCGATGGCCGGTGGAGAGTTCGCCATACAGGGCAATCTTGGGAAGGCGGTGGTTTTCCATCCTAGAAATATGCCCTGCCCAGCGCAGCTGCGTCTTCAACAGCAGTGCCTCGATGCTGGTAACCTCTGCCCGCTTGAGGACTTCAGTGTTGGTCACAAAGTCACTCCAGTGGATGTTGAGGATGGTGCGAAGGCAGCGCTGATGAAAGCGCTCAAGGAGTCGCAAGTGATGACGGTATAAAACCCACGATTCGGAGCCGTAGATGAGGGTTGTCATCACAACCGCTTTGTAAACATTGATCTTTGTGCCTTTTTTCAGATGCTTGTTGCTCCACACTCTTTTGTGCAGTCGGCCAAATGCACGGTTTGCCTTTGCCAGCCTGTTGTCAATCTCCTTGTCGATCTTGGCATCGGAGGAGATGATGCACCCCAGGTAGCTGAACTGCTGGACTGTCTTCAGAACTGATTCACCCACAGTGATGCAGGGAGGGTGATAATCTTCCTGGGGTGCAGGCTGGTGGAGAACTTCTGTCTTCTTCAGACTAACTTCTAGGCCGAATAGCTTGGCAGCCTCTGCAAAGCAGGACGTCATATGCTGCAGAGCTGATACCGAGTGGGAGACGAGTGCAGCATCATCAGCAAACAGTAGCTCTCGGATGAGTTTTTCCATTGTCTTGGAGTGTGCCTTTAGTCGCCTCAGGTTGAACAGGCTGCCATCGGTGCGATAGCGGATGTAGACACCATCGTCCTCATCTAGATCTACTGCGGCTCTTTGAAGCATCATGCTAAAGAAGATCGTAAAGAGAGTTGGCGCGAGAACGCAGCCTTGCTTTACACCTGTGCCTATTGGGAAGGGCTCCGAGAGGTCGTTGCAGTGTCTGACTTGGCCTCGCTGGTCTTCGTGTAGCTGGATGATCATGCTGAGGAACCTTGGGGGACATCCTAAACGTTCCAAGATTTGCCACAGGCCTTTCCTGCTAACGGTATTGAAAGCTTTGGTAAGGTCGACAAAAGTCACATACAGAGCCTTGTTCTGTTCCCTGCATTTCTCTTGGAGCTGCCTGAGAACAAATACCATGTCGGTGGTGCTCCTGTTAGCTCTGAAGCCGCACTGGCTCTCTGGGAGGAGTTCTTCTGCAATGGTGGGCACCAGTCTGTTCAGGAGTATTCTGGCAAGGATTTTGCCTGCGATGGAGAGCAGGGTTATCCCCCGGTAGTTGGAGCAGTCTGACTTTTCCCCTTTGTTCTTGTATAGGGTGATGATGATTGCATCGCGAAAGTCCTGTGGTAATTTGCCTTGTTCCCAGCAGGTGACAAGTACTTTGTGAAGTGAGCTATGTAGTACTGTGCCCCCATGCTTCCAGATCTCTGGTGGAATTCCATCAACTCCTGCTGCCTTGCCACTTTTCAGTTGCTTGATGGCTTTAACAGTCTCTTCTAGGGTGGGGATCTCATCCAACTCTGTTTTCACCGGTTGAAGTGGGGTGAGGTGGATTGCTGAATCTTGAACTACAGTAAGAAGAAAATGCTGTAAAGAGTGAAAATCCCATTCAAAGTCTAAAATAGGTAACCACTTATCTGAAAGGTTAGAATATGTAGTTTCTGAATCAGGGCTAGTAATAGAGTCTGTTATTTTATCAAGCAATATTAATTCCTGAACCTTTGCCCTCCACTGGTCCAGAGAAGGAATAGTTTTGGATTTCCAGTATTGAGCTATTAACAATTTTGCAGCCATTAAGAGAGATGCTATTAGCTCTTGCCTGAGTTTGGGTGTAATGGAATGTTCCTATTAATCTAACAATATAATTTTTGGGTCTAGTGGGATAGTATAATTAGTAAGTAATTTGATTTGCTTAATAACATCTTGCCAAAAAATGAACTTGCAGTACCACCAGCAATGTTTGAAAGATCCTAGCTCCCCACATGCTTTCCAACAAAGAGGAGAATAAGATTGATTCATATGAAACAGACAAATAGGGGTTAAATACCATGTACTGAGTAATTTGAATGTTAAAAGATAAATGTTCAAAATTTTGGATTTAATCATACTGGATTCTCAGATTTTATGCCTATGTTCTTCGTGAAAATTAAATTGGCAGTCCAAAGACCATTTGGTTTGGTATGGCAAAGGCTTTGTTGCAAAAAGAGAGAGAGAGAGATTAATAAATTATTTATTTTGGAGATCATACCTTTGCATTGAGGTGTAGCAGATAGTAAAAGTTCTTCAAATACAGTTAAGGGCTGTTGGTAAGTATTACAAAATTTCTTGGATTTCAATAGATTTTCTATTAGACAAAGTTTATTACCTTATAACAAATTAGATTAAATAATAATATGGGGACGTTTGATAAGGGGGCATGCACTGCTGGGGGTCACAAAAGGGGGGGGTGCAGAAAATGTTATATATGTGTACTAACATTTAATGACAAATGAAGATACGTTATTACAATATATTACAATAAATTGGTTTAAATAAGGGGTGGCCAACAGTAGCTCTCCAGATGTTTTTTGCCTACTCCCATCAGCCCCAGCCATTGGCCATGCTGGCTGGGGCTGATGGAAGTTGTAGGCAAAAAAACATCTGGAGAGCTACCGTTGGCCACCCCTGCAATAGGCATTTTAATTGAAGATATTAAAACCATGGAATGTCTTGACCACAAAGGCATTCCAAACAAACTTTTTCTAGTAAGCCTTTTAAAATCAGATATATCAATGAGTCTAGTTAGGTTTGCCATATAGCAAACAAGTTTGGGGGAAAACCTGGGATAAACCACAGTTATAAAATTAGTCAATAAGGAAGAATTAGAATCAAGCCTCATTTTGAGCAGGAGTTCACAGGAGCAGAGCTCCAGAACCTCTAAATTTTATTGTGCTCTTTCTTTTTTTCTTTTTTTTAAACTTTAAATTTTTATTAATTTTCCAACAATAACCAACAACTTTGATACACGCTCCATAGCAAAATAAATATAGTAGTATACATACTTTGTGTTCATGAATTAGTTATCATTTAAACCAAATTAATTAGAGTACCTCTAAGTCCTTCTATCACTTTACTCCATTACAAACATCCAATGCACCATCAAACAATGTGTAATTTACTATTTAAAAATAATAATCAATAATAAGAGAAATCAATATATTTTTTTGGAATATATTTTTCAGGGTCTTCTTCCGAATTTATATAATTAAAAAAAGGATACCATTTCTCAATAAAATTATTATTCTTGTGTTGTAAATCCAATACTCTTATTTGTAAAGCTAATTTATCTAGTGCTGCTACCTCCCACACTTTAGTCATCCATTGTTGTGTATTAGGGGACACCTCTCTTTTCCAATGTTGGGCTATCAAAAGCTTTGCTGCCATCAACAGAAGAGTTACTAATTCCTTTCTCAATGGAGAAAGTTTTACATTGGGCCAGTAATTTAGAAGAAGGGATTCTGGAGTAAAGGGAATATCTTCTTCTACAATGGTATCTATTATGGTTTTAATTTCCCTCCAGAATTTTTTATTTTCAGGGCACAGCCACCAACAATGCAAAAATGACCCTTCCTGCTTGCATTTCTTCCAACATTCAGGGGTAGGCTTTATATGTGCTAAAAATAGTTTTCTAGGTGTTAGATACCACCTTGAAAAGAGTTTGTAGTTTTGAAGTTTCAAATTTAATGAATATGTGGTATAGAGTGGAGATTCCCAGATGGTTTGCCATTGTTCTAAAGTAAGTAACATACCACAGTCCTTTTCCCATGCCTTTTGTTGGCTTGTGGTTTCAGTCCAATCTTTAGTGTTGAGTAAATTATAAATAATTGAAGTTAAGGTTTTAGCTTGTTTTGGATTCTTTTTCAACATAGTTGAACATAGTCTCAAAAGTTGTTAATGGCCTATCAATTACCTCCACAATTCTAAATTTTATTGTGCTCTTTCTTTTTTAATCTCCATGCCCCCCCTTAAAAAAAAAAAACCTTGCTTCTGTGCTCCATTGTTCAAACCTGTGAGAATTTTGCTGCATTTTAAGATTTGACAAACTTTCTAATATTTTCCCCCAGGAAAAATGGGGAAATAACCAAGACATATAAAGCAGACAGATGGAAATCTTCATTGTGCCACTGTGGCAACATAGGAGAAAGTAATTTTAAAAGTATGATGGGAGTAAGGTTTTATTATGACAATTATAATTCAAGAAGCATTTTAAGGTAGATGTTGAGCTGATATAATTTAGTACACCTTCCAGTGATCTGAGGGGTGTGTGGCGTATGCAAATGAGTTATGCAAACGAGTTGTGCCAATGAGCTCCAGCACCTCTTTTTCTGTGAAATGATCCCTGATTAGAAGTAAGTGATATATAGTATTTACACCAACAGTTGCATTTATCTGAATGTGCGCTGGGAGCAAAATCCCTGATATAACATTTCTAAAGCAGTCTTATTTTAGCTCCTTACTTCCATTAAAAAAAATAAAAGACCTACATACAGTATATGCAATCTGTCTGGTCAAGGAGATCTCTTTTCTTCTCACCTCTTTTGTTTGCCTGCATACAAATACTAGCTACCGGTAGATGTTGCATTTTTTTAAGCTCTTCAGTCAAACTACTAATGTAGAGGGTTCGTAATGTGTATCTTGTCAGACAATTGATTGCCTTGCCATTTCTTAGACTGCAATCCTGTGTATCCTTACTTGGGAATAAGCACCACTGTATTCAGTGGGAATTACTTCCTAGTAAACATGCATGGGATGATCTGCATGGAGGAGATAATTAGAACAAGCTGTCAGTCTGGTATCTTCCCTCCCACATCAGCTGGCTGAGTGTCATGTGATTCTGATGGTTGCCAGAAACTTTTGTTCAAAGTACCTTTTCATTTTATTTGCCTGGCTTATATCTGACTGTTGTGTATCTCTTTTTCTTTATAGACAAGTTGTAAGGGAGGGGAACAATGACAAAAGTGACAAGAGAGAAATTTGGGGATTTACCTCATGGTGAAGGGGCTGTGGAAAAATTCCTGCTCAAATCAGACACCGTTGAAGTAGAGATTATATCCCTCGGCTGCATTATTACTTCCTTGAAGACTAAAAACAGAGATGGAGAGTTCTCGGACATTGTTCTGGGCTTTGATCACTTGGAAGGTGGGTGTAAATGAAAAGGGCATAAAATGGAGTAAACTGTGTGTCAAGTCGGCAGATTCAATAACAAGTCTTTGTTGAAACAAAATAACTAGTTTATTGATATCGTCGTTCTCGACTACGTTGAGATTGAAAGACTAAAGATCAGGCAGTAGAATATAATTATATAAGGTATACTTCAAAGGGATTCTTGAGGGAGGGGTACTATGCAGGGTACATTCACACACTGATGTTACTACTTCGTTCTCAGGCCCGTTTTGGCCTTGAGCGTCTCTGGCTCCAACCTCCCCCGGTGCCAGGCCTGAGAAGGCTCAGATAAACCGTTCACATATTCCCATTTCAAAGCAGTACTACATAACAAAGAAAAGGAGGGGGGGTAAGGAGAGTTCAAGCTAGCAACAATGGAATACAGTTTGGCTTTACCCAGGATGCTTCTCTCCTGAGCCAATGTTGGGTACAGACTTGACCAGAGTTTTAAGCAGACTTGACACCATGTGGCATACTCTGTTTACTATGCTATTGTCTACTTTGATAACTAGAATGTATATACTGGGTATATCATTGTTAGTTTACAAAACACTTCCAAGCTTCAGTGTGTAAAAAAGTTTCCCTTCAAGGCTTAGTTATAGAATGTATTTGCAATGTCATGGTTTGAACACAACAGGCATATTTATTATTTCATAACCTGCTTTTCCATAAATTCAGGGTCACTGGGGAATATCATATGAATTATGGGAACAAGTTGTTCTGGGTGGGGTAATGTTTTCCCTAAAAGGTCTGCAGCTCCTGAAATCCTCACTGTTCCCAAATAAATCGATGTTGGATGTGTCTGCAAATGGCTTTCATCTGCTTAGGCTGGTTTGGCAATTGTAGCTGTTACTGAGAAGCATTCTGGGTGAATATCCCCATGAGACTACTGTCTTTTGCCCAACATGGGGATGTATTTGAAGACAGTCAGAACATTTTAGCTGGTATGCAAGGTAGCACACCAAGAAAAGGCAAAAAAAGTGATCCGTGCAATGGGAAAAAATATTTCATCTGACTTAATAACCGCTCTTCATTTTGCCTTTGCTTCATGTGGGGGAATCTGTAAAATATAGATAAAAATATATATAAATAAATGTAGATAGGAAGATAAAAAAGACACATCATTTAAAAATATGTATTTAAAAACAGAACCTGGAAACAGAGTAATAAATATGCACGTGAGAAAAATAGTTAATGTGCTGAAGTGCCAGGAGCTAGAAACCAGTACACACTGCACAAATCATCTGTTTTTTTCACAGGAAATACTTTAGAATACACATTGTTGGAATCATAGTTCTTAAATAGATATATACAGGCTATTCTCACAGATGTACATAACTTAAACCAAGTTAAATATCACTAACCTGTATAGTAATGTCACCTGAAAGTTTCTACAGAATGCTAAATTTTGGAGAGCAGAGTACAAGTGGAACAGACTTTTTATTTTGTACGAGTGGTAGCAATTGTATTTGACATGTTTGGGACCAAAGCTTTTAGTCTCAAAATCCACTCTGCCTCTTTTTCTTCAGTAACCTGTCACTATTGTGGTACAGAGGCAGGGTTGCCAATCCCCAGATGGGGGCAGGGGATCCCCTGGTTTGGAGGCCCTTCCCCTGCTTCAGGGTAATCAGAAAGTGCAGCGGGGGGGAAGGGAAATGTCTGCTGGCATTCTGTTATTCCCTATGGAGACTGATTCCCATAGGGTATAATGGAAAATTGATCTGTGAGTATCTGGGGCTTGGGGGGGCATTGTTTGAGGTATCATTCAACATAGCATTCAGTGCCTCTCAGCATAGCATTCAGTGCCTCTCCCCAAAATACTCTCCAAGTCTCAAAAGGATTAGACCAGGGGGTCCAATTCTTTGAGCCCCAAAAGAAGGTGCTCCTATCCTTCATTATTTCCAAGGGAGGGAAGGCATTTAAAAGGTGTGCGGTCCCTTTAATAATTGGCCAGGACAACCGTGGGCCTAATGGACAAGAAACTGAAGTTCAATGTTATATAATAAACCATTAAATTAAAGTAAACTGAGTGTTAGTTGTTGCTTTACAATAGCTGTATCCACACATTGTTGGCTACTGTACTATTGAGTGATAGTAATCACATGCAACTGGTTTGTCTTGTCTGCAGAAGAAAATCCAAATTGAAATGATAGCTGCTATGCAACTGTAACGCAGTATCTAGCAATATGTGCTAAGCCCTTCTTCTTTCCTTATCGGTGAAGTTCTAAGAACCCTGATAATGGGAAAAGTCCCTCTAAAAACAAGTAAATGACAAACCTCTCATATATATGTTTACACATATACTAGTTCCATAGGTAAGTCAGCCTCACTCTTATAAGAAACATATACATTAGATGTTAGATTGAAAAAGGGTAAAAGTCCCTTGTGCAAGCACCAGTCGTTTCCGACTGGGGTGACGTCACATCACAACGTTTTCACAGCATACTTTTGGGTTTCAAACAATTTTATTAGTAACATATGGCAATATATTCAATTTCTTATATCATTAATTACTTTTTTCTCTATCCCATATATTACTTTCTACCTCCCCCTCCCCCCATTACTTGACCCCCGCCTGTGTACTATATTCAAAACATCATTATAAAAGGTACCCCTAATTAATAAGAACTAAAGTCCGTATCCTCCTCCCACTTATACTAATCATTATCAAAAATTGTCCAATGTCCTTTTATTTTCCATTCTTTTTCTACATATCTTCTGAACTTCTTCCACTCCTTCTTAAATACTTCTAAATCATAGTCTCTTAAAGTTCTTGTTAAGTTATCCATTTCACTCCATGTCATAACTTTAACAATCCAATCCCATTTCTCTGGTATTTTTTCTTGCTTCCACAACTGTGCATACAATGTCCTAGCAGCTGAGAGCAAGTACCAGATTAAAGTTCTATCTTCTTTTGGAAATTTTTCCATTTGTAATCCCAACAGAAATGTCTCTGCTACTTTGTTAAATTCATATCCCAAGATCTTAGAAATCTCTTGCTGAATCATCTGCCAAAACATTTTAGCTCTTTCACAAGTCCACCACATACGGTAGAAAGAACCTTCATGCTTTTTACATTTCCAACATCTGTCTGGCATCTTGTTATTCATCTTTGCCAATTTTTTAGGAGTCATATACCATCTATACATCATCTTTAAACAGTTTTCTTTAATACACTGACATGTTGAGAGTTTCATAGAGTTCTTCCACAAATATTCCCAAGTTTCCATCTGTATTTCTTTATTTACATTAATTGTCCATTTAATCATTTGAGATTAATTGCCCATTTAATCATTGGGAGGGATGGTGGCTCAATGGTAGAGCATCTGCTTGGTAAGCAGAAGGTCCCAGGTTCAATCCCTGGCATCTCCAAAAAAGGGTCCAGGGAAATAGGTGTGAAAAACCTCAGCTTGAGACCCTGGAGAGCCGCTGCCAGTCTGAGTAGACAATACTGACTTTGATGGACCAAGGGTCTGAGTCAGTATAAGGCAGCTTCATATGTCCATATTTCACTACTTCATCTTCTGTAGACCATTGTAGAAGTAATTTATATACTTTTGAAATTAATTTGTCGTTGTCTCCAAGCAGAACTTTTTCCATTTCTGTTTGTACTTTTCTTATTTCTTCAGTTTTAATGTCATTCTCCACCAAGCTCTTTATTTGTTGCATTTGAAACCAATCATATTTATTATTCAACTCTTCAGCAGTTTTCAGTTCTATTTCGCCACTTTGTATTTTTAATAGTTGATTATATGACAACCACTTTTCTTCACCTATCTCAGCTGTTATTTTTATTACTTCAGCTGGTACTATCCACAACGGTCTTCTCTCATCCCCATACTTCTTATATTTCATCCACGTACTTAACAAATTATTTCTTATGTAATGGTGAGAGAAAAAACCATCCATTTTCTTTTTCCCATAATACAAATATGCGTGCCAGCCAAATTTATTTCTTATAACAACATCTCTTGGTAAGTTATTTTTCTTGGCATAAAGTGAGTTCACTCTATACATATAGTCATACATGTTTTTAATCTCTTCAGGATCTTCCTCTAAAAATTCTGCAATTATTTTTATTATATATTCTTTTAAATCACCATCTTCGTTTTCAGGAACTCCTCTCAGACATATCTGAGTCTCCATCAATTTGCAGTCATGGATTGTCACTTTTTCTTGCATTTTCAATAAGGTGGAATCATATACTTTCATTCTCCCTTCTACCTCCTGCACTTTCTTAGATGTTTCCTCTGTTTCCTTTCTGAGATCTTCCATATCTTTTTTAATCTCTTCAATAATTTCTTTTTTTGATTCAGTAATCATCTCTCTCATGCCTTTCATTATTCTGGCCTCCATTGCCTCTAATTGATCCTGCATTTTTTCCAATGAAGTAGCCCTTGTATGAGGCTGCTTATGTTCTGACATTTAAAAACAGTGAAAATTTGGACCTCACCAATTTCAAATTCAACTATCAGATTCAAAAAAATAGGACTTGCCTTTTATTTTTTAAACTTTAAATTTTTATTAATTTTTTAACTATAACCAACAACTTAGATACACGCTTAATAACCAAATAGATACAATAATAAACATACATTATATTCATGTCTTAAATATCCTTCCAATTATTCAGAGCACCTCTACTTTTTATTATCATTACATTCGAATGCAAAAGTCTACTACACCACCAAGCAATATATAATCTATTCTTTAAAAATACTTTTCAATAGTATGAAAAATTAATAATTTTTTTGGGGATATACTTTTGAGGATCTTCTTCCGAATTTATATACTTAAAAAAAGAATACCATTTCAATAAAATTATTCTTTTTCTGCTGTATGTCCATGGCTCTTATTTGCATAGCTAATTTATCCAAGGCTGCCACCTCCCACACTTTTGTTAACCATTGTTGTACCTTGGGAGACACATCACGTTTCCAGTATTGTGCTACCAATAACTTTGCTGCCATCAATAACAGAGTTACTAATTCTCTCCTCGATTTAGAAAGTTTTAAGTTGGGCCAATAATTTAATAAGAAAGATTCTGGAGTGAAGGGGATATCATCGTCGGCAATGATATCTATTATATTTTTAATTTCTCTCCAAAATTTGTTAATTTCTGGACACAGCCACCAACAATGCAAGAATGACCCTTCCTGTTTACATTTCTTCCAACATTCGGGGGTAGGCTTTATATGGGCTAAAAATAGTTTTTTGGGTGTTAAATACCATCTTGAATAGAGTTTATAATTTTGGAGTTTCAAATTTAGTGAATATGTGGTGTATAGTGGAGATTCCCAAATGGTCTGCCATTGTTCCACAGTAAATGACATACCACAGTCTTTCTCCCAGGCCTTCTGTTGGTTTGTAATTTTGGACAAGTCTTTACTATTAAGTAAATTATAAATAATCGATGTCAATGTTCTAGTTTGTTTTAGATTCTTTTTTAATAGGTTCTCAAAAGTTGTCAACGGCCTGTCAATTACTTCTATAATTCTAGGATTATGTAGAATAAAATATATTTGTTGATACTGAAACCATGGGATTGATATTTTATATTGAGTTTCCAATTGTGCTCTAGAGAGCATTTGTTTATTCTTGATGATATTTTGAAATTGATAGATATCGGCCTCCCTCCAAACTCTAAAGTCTCCAGGTGCTCGGCCTGGTTTAAACCATGCTTGTCCCAAGAAGCTTGCCATCGGCGAGGTAGATGGTATTAACGGTTTTTTATGCTTATCCCAGAGTTTTAAAGTCAGGGATAGATAGGGATTATTATCAACACTAAAGTGCCTATCTTTCGGAGTGTTCCAGATGGCTTCCCATAAATGGTCTCCTACTAGATAAGATGCCTCAATTTTTACCCAAGGTTTGTCACAATCCTTCATTGCGTAGAACAATATATTTTTTAGATTTGCAGCTAAATAATACGCTTCTAAATTGGGTAAACTCAACCCCCCCTGTTTTGTTGGCCTCGTCATTAGACTAAATTGAAATCTTGGTTTTTTGTTTGACCATAAAAATTTAGAGATGAACTTTTGTCTGCCTCTGAATTCTTTGGGTGAAATATCACAGGGTAGGTTATAAAATAAAAACAAATATTTAGGAAGAACAAAGGTCTTAATCATATCGATTTTTTCTAACAAGGTTAAATTTAGTTTGTTCCATTGCTCTAATTGTGTTTTGATCGTACTATCTGTTAGCTTATAATTGACAGCGTAAAGGTCCTGTAAGTTCAGTGGTATTTGAATACCCAAATGTCGAAACGATTTTTGGACCCACTTAAAAGGAAAGGCATTTATTAACTTAAGTTTGGAACTCTGGGACAAAACAATAGGGTATAGTTCAGATTTTGTATAGTTAATAGTGAAGCCTGATACCGCACTAAATTTTTGAATATGAAATAGTAAGGAGGTAATAGATTGGAAAGGATTAGTGAAATAAAATACCGCATCATCAGCAAACAAACTTAATTTATGTTCCTCTTTCCCTACCAAAATACCAGTTATTGATGACTCATTACGTACAGCAAAGGCCAGTGGTTCTATAGACAGGGCAAATAGGATAGGAGACAGGGGACACCCCTGTCTCATACCCCTATGCAGATCGAAATCTTCTGATCTATAATTGTTCACATAAATTTGTGCTATTGGTTTGGCGTATAATGCTTCGATGGAGGTTAAAATTTTTTTACCAAACCCCATATACTGTAACAACGTAAGTAGATATGGGACCTCCACCCTATCGAAGGCCTTCTCTGCATCAATGGCCAACAGGATCGATTCTTCCTTTCTTTGTTTTCCCAAAAAAATTAAGTCCAATGTTTTACGAATATTGTCCGTTAAAGTTCTTGTGGGAATAAATCCTGATTGGTCACTATGCACGTAGTTTGCAATAATTTTATTCATTCTGTTGGCCATTAAAGCAGAGAAGAGTTTAAAATCATTGTTTAACACAGAAATGGGTCTATAAGATGCCGGATTTTGTTTGTCCTTTCCAGGTTTGGGAATTACTGTGATTCTGGCTTCTGACCATGTAGCAGGCATAACTCCTCTGAGCATAACCGAATTACAAGTCTGCACCAAGGGGTCCAACAATACATGCTCAAATGTCTTATAAAACTCAATGGGAATACCATCCCTACCTGGGGCTTTATTATTTTTAATATGTTTTAAGGTATCAGATAGTTCAACTGGTGTTACATCTTGTTCTAAATAAGCTTCATGTTCAGGAGTTATTTTAATATTATAATTTATAGAGGTTAAATACTCTTTAATTTTGCCGGGCTCTGGGTTCTCTGATTTATATAGTTGCTGATAAAATTTATGAAATATTTGGGCTATTTCACTAGATTTAGTGACTAGAGATCCTTGATGATTCCGCATGTTATGAATAAGATGGGATACCTTTCTTTGTGTGGTCCTTTGTTTGAGTAATTTTATCGATTTTGGTGTTTTAGTAAAATATTTTTGGTTAAGTATCAGCAGGTTTTTTTGTATTTGAGATGTTTCCAACAAATCTAACTTTTTACGTTCTTGTTCTAATGTCCTCAGCAGTTTTTTTCCACCCTTTTTAGCATATTGCATTTCCAAATGCTTAATATTGGTTGTAATTTCTAGTATTAGTGATTGTCTTTCCTTTTTATAGTTGGATGCTATTGCAATCAGTTGCCCTCTTATAACTGCCTTGAAGGCGTCCCACAACGTTCCCTGTGAAACATCTTTAGTGATATTGAATTTAAAGTACTCCTGTATTGCTGCTGTAATTTTTTTACAAATCGAATCAACTTGTAACAATAATTTATTTAATTTCCAATGGTAACCTTGTTTATCTCCATTTTGAGCGGAGAGTGTCCCCATAACCCAGGAGTGATCCGAAATTATCCGTGGTCCTATGTCTGCTTCTTGAATTTGATTAGCTATTTTTTTGCTTACTAAGAGATAGTCAATTCTTGTGTGAATTTGGTGTACAGTCGAATAATAAGTGTATTGTTTTACCCCGGGATTTAATGAGCGCCAGACATCCACCAAATTAAATGTATCTAATATATTCAATAAACCTGTTGATTTTATTGCTTTTTTCCCTGGTTTTTGTGTCCTGTCCAATTTGGGATCAATTATAAGATTTAAATCCGCACCAATTATGATTTCCCCTATTTGAAATTCTGATAATAATTGTAGAGTTGTCCTGAGAAAATCTTTCTGATTTACATTTGGGGCATATAAAGACGCTATTGTTAATGGCTGGCCGTCTAATTCTCCTCTAACAAAGATATAATGACCTCTAGGGTCAGCTTTTATTTTTTGGCAGTTAAAAGGTACTGATTTTGAAAGTAAAATTGCCACTCCTCTAGATTTTGATGTCCCCGCTGCCAAAAAACTTTGGTTAAACCAATTAGAGGGTAATAGTTTTCCATTTATATTCTTTAGATGTGTCTCCTGTAGACATACAATATTTGCTCTATCTCTCTGCATAGTAGTAAGCAGCCTTTTACGTTTTACAATGTTGTTGAGGCCTCTGCAATTCCAACTGAGGAGCTTGTACGAGCGTGTCATCTTTCAAATAAAAAAATAATATAAGAAAAATTAAAACTGAGTGGTGCCACAACACTACACCACTTCTCAAACTTACAACCAAATTCAAAAACCTTAAACCTAATTTCCCTATTAGGGATGCTTTTCAGAAACTCCTCCCCTAAAGGATAACAACAAGAGCAAAGAAAGCTATTACAATGCTTTCTTTTCTGAAAAGACTAGATAGTCCCACTCCCACCACTCGGGGGCGTTGTTCATATATCACAACACTCTTATATATGTAACAATACAAAACAAAACCTTCCCTCCCTCCCTCTCTTAAGATTTTATGCAGACTAATTTATATTCCACATTCCGAGTTGGCATATCATAGGAGCATTCAGTACCTTACAAAAGATTACCATTGGTTTTATTTCCCACTATGAATTCTTACACATATATACAATTCTATATTATTATTCTTTCCCCCCTAAAACTACCATTAGCTACATGTATATCATCCATAAGAAAGTTATAGAAATTAGTAATTAGATATACTTTGCCTGCAAGACATACCAGTAACTGCCTTTACATGAACTCTAATCAGTCTATCTGGGCATCATTGCCCACTAGTGATTTTGTGCATCAAAACTTGAGGGAAAAAGACTTATTAACCATACCTGTAAGACATAAGATACACTCACAACCAATGGAAATCAGTATTAATAAACGTTTTAAACCACACTCCAAACAACGAACAAGAAAGACAACCCCCCCCCCCTAAAAAACCCTGGTGAACAATTAGTGTTCTATTTCTTTTCCTTATAAATTATTTTCTTTTCCTTAGCACTCTAGTACATCGTTCTTTCATTGTCAGTTCATGTGGCAACAGGGGTTTGTTCCTCTTCTTCTTCTTCTTGTCCCAGGAAAAGGGCTTGTAACTCTTTCTCTTCCCTCTGAGATAATTTTATGTTCAAATTGTTTAAGAGCAGTTTTCCCGTTTCTAAATCCGACGCTTTAAGGAGGGCACCTCCTTTATAGACTATAATGTCAGAAATGGGGCTCCAACGAAATCGAATGTTTTCAGTGTAAAGTTTAGTTGCAAAGAACTTTAGATTTCTCCTCTTTTCCAAGGCTTCCGCTGGCAAATCCAGCAGCACCAACACTCTTTGCCCATCATGATTTAAAGCTCCTTTCTTTCTGGCTTCCTGAAGAATTCTGGCTCTAGTTGTGGGGTAAACGAACTGGACCAGTATATCCCTTGGCTTCCCTCTCCGCGCCGAAGCCAACGGTCCCAGACGCATGGCTTTTGTTATCACAGGAGCTGTGCCATGTTCTAGAGCCAATACCTCCGTCAGCCATTTAGTGATAAAGACTGCTGTGCCCAAATTATCTTCTGCCCCCTCCTTAATCCCTCTGAATTTCAAATGGAGGGCTCTCCAACGGTTCTCCAGAGCTATGATTCTGGTAGTAAGCAGTGCTTCTTTAGCTTTTATTTTCTTTATATCGGACTGCATCACCAGAGAGGCTTCTGCAGTGCGTTCGGCCATTTTGGCGGTTAATTCAAGTTCGTTCGCCATTTCCTCCACCTTTTTATTTACCAGGGCCAGCAAGCTTTCTACTGACTCCTTAAAGTAAGCATGAATGTCTTCTTTTAACTGCAGTATGTCTTTTTTAGTTAAGGGAGCCTCTTCGCTAATCAGCTGGTCGTTCCCGGGAGAATTTTGTCCTGGGGCCATAGTAGTTGTTATAGCTAGATGGTCTTCCCGCCCCGGAGAGGAGTTTGAGGAATAAAGGTTCCTTACCGACGGAGAAGTCTCTGGAGCAGCCTTCACTCTTGACTTTGGTGTTTCATTAGCCTTCGGTTTTGATTTTAAAGATTTTCCCATTTGGGACTTAATTCCAGGTCTGCGACTTGGCAATAGGGCCGGGGTTTCGTTGGGAAGGGAGAGGAGCTGTTCTAAAACGCGCCCACCATTACTCAGCGACGCTCCGCCCCCCCAGGACTTGCCTTTTATAACAAGCCTAATTTCGCCGTCCTCAGAGCTCCCAAAATCAAGATATTAATTTTTAAAGTTTTTAAACCTTTCAAAATGGCGGTCTTGACTCTTTACAATTTTTTCCCCTTTTAAAAATGTCTGAAGTCCCCACAAATAAAATGTCCAATAGTATTTATCTTCTTATCCTCTTCTCAGTTAATTCCAATAATTTTTAATATCCTGAATACTTTAAAAACAGTATTTTAATTTTGACCTCCCAGCAATGGCCACCGAAGTTTCTCTATGGTATTATATTCCTAGAGTAGGTTTTCCATCCGCTACTTCCTGCTTTACTTGCCACCAAATCTCATTCTCACAGATAAGGAGATCTCACAATACTTGATGTACTTCCTGTATTGCTTGAATGTGCTGCAGGTCTGTGATGATGGTGCTCTTTTTTCAAAACCGCAAGTAGACCAAATAATAAATTCCTTTCCACTTTTTAGCTCTGTCCTTTATAATTACAAAGTCCAAATTTCACCTCTTCCTCCCTTCTTCCAAACTTTCTAGATTTTCATTTCCCACCTCTTAGATTTATTCCATTAAGCTGTAAATAGTCCCGGAATGAAAGATAGTAATCTGTACTTTCTCTTCCAATTATCCAAGTTCCCACCAGTCTTGCATAGCATTAGATGTTTAGCAATGTCCAAGAAGGTTAGGATTCTGTCGAGCTTATGTCAAATAAATGACTCTGAAAACTTCTGCAGATTATGAAAATGCAACTCTTCCTGGAGACCCCTCAAAGCCTCAAAAGAGCCCCCACCGGGACTCCCTTTTAGCCAAGGTAAATCTCCTCAAAGTTTCCTGTGCATATCTTGGACTAATCTCTGACTGAGAAAAGTAGGCAGTAGGCATTAACTCACCTTCCACTACCCCGAATAGAAGTTCCAGCCTGTTCCCATTATGAGAAGCAGCTCAGCTTGACATTTTCCTCCCCCGGAAGTCCCCTTTTCACAGCAGACTTTTTACAGGGTAGTTTGCCATTGCCTTCCCCAGTCATCTATACTTCCCCTCCAGCAAGCTGGGTACTCATTTTACCGACCTCGGAAGGATGGAAGGCTGAGTCAACCTTGAGCCAACTACCTAAACCCAGCTTCTGCTGGGATCAAGCAGAGAGTTTGGACTGCAGTTCTGCAGAGAGTTTGGACTGCAGTACTGCAGCTTTACCACTCTGCGCCATGGGGCTCTTAGATGTTAGATTAGATGTTCTTAAAAACAGTTTTGGTAACAGCAGTTGAAGGCAACAAAAGAGCAGAAGTGGAGGTCAACCCTCCCTTTACTTGTTGTCTTTCCCCTTCAAATTGTTGTTCCTTCAGATTTTACATCTAGGTAACCTGTCCCATGCTGATTGGGCTGCATGAATTCCAGGCCTCCTACATTATTAAGCAAGCATAGTTTATTTCATATTTAACTTTTGGGACCAGAATTGCATAGGCAACAGCTGAAATGGTAGACTTATATTTGCACTGTTCTACTCTCCATTACAGGTAGAGCCCCTGCCCGCTCCTTGCACATGTAAAATAAAAAAAGCTATGCTAAAATTTTTCTCAGTGGCTTCTAATTTCAGTGTGGAGGGAATTTTTTCCACACAATTGAGCAATTACCTTATGTAACCCCCCCTACACACACACTCTGAAATGATGCAAACAAAACACAAGTATACCATCTGATCTGCAATTCTAAACCCTAATACTACCATTGAATGGATTCTGAGAAGTCAGTCTCTGCTTCTCACAGCTTGCTCAGAGTTCTCATGGTTGAGATAAAAGCCCTTAAGAATGTACTCTGCACAAAGCCTTGCTGCCAAAATAAAGTAGGCATTTTAGTCTTCAGGTATCTTCTGTTGTATGTGGAGCATTATAACAAACTTGTGGATGGTTCAGGCTCATTTGTCAAGGACGGATGCCAGGCACCGGTGTTCTGTATGACATTCTTGTTCAACACTTTTAACATGAAGTGTCTGAAATTGGTGTCGTGCGGTTTGTTTGTCTCATGCAAATAAAGGAAATAACCATGAGACTGTGGTCAGTTTTATACTTCCCTTTACCTTCCATGCTCATGCCCCATGAAGCCTGGTATATAGTCGAGATTCAGAGACTGTTAGGTCTGGGCTGTTTTTCAGGTAGGTTGCCAGTTTGGTGTAGTGGTTAAGTGCACGGACTCTTACCTGGGAGAACCGGGTTTGATTCCCCACTCCTCCACTTACAGCTGCTGGAATGGCCTCGGGTTAGCCATAGCTATCACAAGAGTTGTCCTTCAAAGGGCAGCTGCTGTGAGAAACCTCTCAGCCCCACCCACCTCACAGAGTGTCTGTTGTGGGGGGAGAAGATATGGGAGATTGTAAGCCGCTCTGAGTCTCTGATTCAGAAAGAAGGGCGGGGTATAAATCTGCAGTCTTCATCTTCTTCTTGGACGATTCTGTGAGAACTGGGAATTCCATTCACAAGTTGCTGTATCCCAGTTCACATGTTAAACAGGTTGGTAGGAGAAACTGTTTGAAATGCAGCTGTGAAAAGGCAGCAAGGCCAGTGCCCCATAAATTATCTATATAGGATGAGTTAGGAGAAATGGCGCACCACATGGAAAGGTGTTTGTGTGCATGTGTGTGTCACTTAATATGCCCAACAGAATAGTTGCGATGTTAAAGCATCCTTTAGTTTAGGGCTGCCAACTCCAAGCTGGGACATCCCTGGAGATTTGGGAGCTGGAGCCAGGGGAGGAGAGGATGCTGTAGAGTCCACCCTCCAAAGTTGTCATTTTCTCCAGGAAAACTGATCTCTGTAGTCTGGAGATCAATTATAATTCTGGGAGATCTTCAGGTCCCACCTGGAATTTACAATCCAGAGAGAATCACAGGACAGTAAATGTCCAACAGGGTATGACCGTGGAAGAATTATGAACAGCATTATAAGCAATTAATTCAATAGCTATTTCAAATCCAACATCAAATGTATTATTACAGAGTCCAGTATCACAATAAAACTGATTCATCAAAAACTCATAAAAAAACCTTCAGTCTGGTGAACTGGATTGTTGTGGGTCTCTTTGAGAAAGCAGAATTGAGAAACAGCTATATATGTTGACGTATCTGTTAGAGCAGGGATGTCAAACATATGGCCCACAGGCCAGATCAGGCCTGCAGAGGCTCCAATCAGGCCCTCCAGCAACTGGCTGTCATCTGCTTTATTTTCCCTTGCCTGCTTTTTTCAGTCACCATTTTGTGTTTCTCCTCGGATAAGCCAGAGCAGCAAAGCAGTCTTTCCCTCTCCCCCCACCCTTTTCCCAAAGGGAGGAGGAGGGAGGAGCAGCCTCAGCCAATGAGGGAGCTTGGCTCTATAGCTCTGCTGGTTGATTAAGTTTGCCAGGCTTGATTAATCACTGCAGAGCTACTGAGAGAAGCCTCTCTTCCTTCTAATGCAGGGGTGGCCAACGGTAGATCTCCAGATGTTTTTTGCCTACAACTCCCATCAGCCCCAGCCATTGGTCATGCTGGCTGGGGCTGATGGGAGTTGTAGGCAAAAACATCTGGAGAGCTACCTTTGGCCACCTCTGTTCTAATGAATGGCTGTGGCTCCTCCCCCTCCTCCCGCCTTGGGGAAGGAAAGAAAGAGCCAGAGCTTCCTTTGCCTAGTCCCCACCATAAGGAGAGCTACAAAGAATGCTTTTAAGACTAGCAACGTTTTAGTGAAGGTATGAGCTTTCTGCCTTGCTACAGAGAGAGACAGAGAGTTTTATTGGGCTTATAACTGGGTTCCCCTCATCTTTTTCACTGTATTCATGCCTTCCAGTCTTTCTCAATAGGAAAGTATGTGAACTATTTAGAAGAGAAATATCAGCATTAGGGTGAGAGTGTCTTCCACACCAGGTTTATGCAGCAAATTTTCCTTATTTTTTTCTTTTACATTTTCCTTTGATTGGGGGTCTTGAATTTAGACTTCCCAGATAGTAGGCTGACACAGACCAATGTACATGGCTGTCTCTCTGTTCTTGTAGTTGTTTTTCTTTTTTGAGTTGTAGTCATTTTGGGGGGGATAATTATCGTTTTGTAGACAAGCACATAGCCCTCAGTCTGTGCCATGGTGTTTTCACATGTTTTTGACTAGTACGTAAAGCAACTTCTGTATAAAAGCTCACAATTCCCAGCTGCTTCATGTTCATCTGGGTCTTAGGCTCAAAGCATTGACCATGAGATGTATGTAATGTATGTCAATGAATCAAAAGTAGGTTTGCAATTCACAGATGTGCACCCCTGAACAGCATATATTCAAGACTGGCACAGCACAGATGTCTGCATTTTTTGATGCAATAATTCATAGCAAGAGGTGACATTTATCAGAGACTGTAAAACAAAATATTGCAAGCTGGCTAATATTTTAAGCATGTTTTATTTTAAGCAAAAAATTTTTTTAATTGTGTGTCTGTGCCCTTTATAAAGTTTATATGTCTGCTACCTGGCATTACATTTTATGATTCAGACGGCTCAGCCCAACAAGGTCTCATTTATGTAAAATCCGGCCCTCATAACAAATGAGTTTGACACCCATGTGTTAGAGGCTATACAACAAATCCATGATCCCGATACATGCTTTAATTTGAAAGTGGAATAAGGAATCACATACAACACTTTTTTGAGCACTTTTATTGGATTTCATGGGACAAGCATGAGCACTTTAGATCTTCAATTAGTTTGTGAAGTATACAAGAATAAACCAGCACTTTCTCAAAATGATTTTCAAATCATTCAGACAATTTGGATTGCAGTTTGGACTGCGAAGGTTTTTGATGAGTTTATTTATTATGATATTGGACTTTGTAATAATAATACATTTGATGTTGGTCTTGGAATAGATATTGAATTAATTTCTTATAGTATTGTTTGTAATTCTTCCATGGTTATACCTTGTTGGCCTGCCTGGAATTTGGCAACCCTGCTTAAGTTTCTCAGTGGAAGGCCAGGCTCCAAAATTACATAGCAAACAAGATGAATTCACTTCAATATCTGATTCTCTGCTTAAGCCTTTAAATAAATTAGAGCTTCAAGTGGATTCAGGAGTTACTGTCTCAAGATGACTATTTGCATAAACAGATCTGTAGGTAGACTTCCTAACAGAGAGGTTGAAATGTTTCTGGGAACAATAGTGCAAATGTTTTTTATTCCTTAAGCTATAGGTTTTTGCTCCCCAACTGGTATTGCTTCCAGTCAGTGTTTTCCATGCTCTTCCTCCATGACCAGAACATGTGAGAGTCTGGCATGGCCTGTTACTTTGTCATGATTTTTCAGGTAGATTTCAACTTCCCAAATGTATCTGGGTTTTCTTGGGGAAACTTTTAAAAAATCCTGACAAAATCCTGAATATATTTAGGAATTAACAGGTAGATCTGAACATAGAAGAGAGGCAGGAGTAGATTGTTCCTGCCTCTTAGCTGTTTGTTGAGCTTCTACTGCAGTCCCTTTAAAGTTTAAAGGTTTAAAGGGACTGCAGAAGACAGCCTGAGGATCAGCTGTGCCAGTGGGGAGCAGACTGTTCCTGCCAGCTCAGCTTGGGGCTGGCATCTCATGCAGCCTGATTTAAATTGGGCTGCAGAAGAAGCCAGCCTGAGGATCTGCTGTGACATTAGGAGCAGATTGGTCCCCAGAGGCAGGAGCTGCTGTGCCACGCGGAGCACATTGCCCCCCACGGCACAGCCAGTTCTGCCTGAGCTTCTCTTGCAGTCCGGTTGAAACCAGATTGCAGGAGAAGGGAGCCCAGCCAGTGAGCCAGAATCATTTGTGCCCATGGGGAGCAGATTCTTTCCTGCTGGCTCAGTTTTCCACTGGTTCTCCTGCAGCCCAGTTTAAACTGGGCTGCAGGAGAAGCCAAGCCAACCCCACAATCAGGCTGCCTTTAAAAAAAATCAGTATTTTTCTTCTCGGGTCTATTAGATCTGAAAAAATTAAGGATTTTTCAGAAATCCCAGAATTTTTCATGTCCAATAGACCTGAACACAAAAGTATACCAGCTAAAAAAATATTGTGTTACATAAATTCTGCCTAGCTAATGTTGAATGCCTCAGAGAACAGACTATTCCTGTGTAAAGTCTGGGGCTGCTCTTCTTGTCAACAGCCGTTCCTTTGTAGCTCTCCCCCTCCTGTTTCCACTGCAGAAAGGAAGCAGTTGTCTTCCTCATGAGGCCTGTGCAGAGCAGTGGAAAAAACCCCATTGGCTCTTTTCCCAGAGAGGCAGGGCAGACCTACTGAGATTAGATTGTACTACTTCAATATGGATGTAGTGTCATTTGTAATTATTGCTCTTGGGGAAAATATCCAAGAGCAGTTGTTACAATTAATATGCCAAAGGGTTTTTAAAAAATGAACTGCTATTAAAGCTGTGAAAAACTTCTTTGTGCTTGCAACCATAATTGTAAACATTACACTGATCTTGTTCTAAGCTTTATTTCTATTTTTTAAATTATGATTTATTTTTATTGTTTGCAAAATGGCTAACAACCAAAATGATAAATGTAAAAGTTAGAAGTATAATGTAAAAATACTGATAGAATTTAATAGATAGGAGGGATAATCTGCCCAGTTCTCCCTCTTAGATTTAACAATTACATACCCGAGAAAATGGAAGCCAATCCAGAGCCTTCCTTAAAAGACTGGTGGGGTGACTCTAATGCATCTCCTTATTCAGATTTGAATATTTCCCTGATCTTCTTCGTCGTCTCTGTGCAGTCCCACACATGGGTTTTCCCGCTGGGACGAAACCGACCTCGTAGAATTCAAAGCTAGCCTAGGTTTTATTTTGGTGCGCATTCCCTCCTGCTCTGGGGAGCAGGCATCCACTGTGCATGCCTGGAGCGAGGGAAAGTCCCTCCACCCACCCAGTTTCTTTCTAACTGCCGCCCGGGATAGTCCTTCCTCGCTGCGTCTCCTTCGTCAACCTAGCCTATTTACCTCATCCTTACCTTATCCGTGACTGACCTCCATCCAATCTCGCTTCCGATCTTCGCTTCTTTCTTCTACTGGTATCGTAAATATATATATATATATATATAAAATCTTTACCCGCTTTTCTATTGTCTTGCTTCCCTTCTCCCCCCCCCCCCCCCGGGCGTATGGAAGGAAAAGATTTTAAAATCACTTTTAAGAAGTGTACTCGCTGTGGGACGAAAATCCCATTGTCCGACGGCCATTCTCAGTGTTTGTTTTGTTTGGGGGAAGCCCACAGAACGGACACTTGCATCCACTGTAACCAGTTCGGAAAGCAGGCCAGAAAAAACCGCGCCACGAGGCTGAAGAGTCACCTCTTGGAATCCACTCTGCGACCTGCTATGTCGCATTCTTCTGGGTCCCAAAGATCACCACCTTCCCTGACTCCTCAGAGGGACGTGGCGAAACTGGCAGCTTCAGTGGCCTTGGCTCCCAGCAAGCCTAAGTCCGGCAAACATATAAAAAAATCCCACGAATCCAAGAAGAAACACTTGGAATCGTCAACTATGGGGCATCAGGAACCGAGAGGTATATCGAAGTCGACCCCACCGAATCCCAGAGCTTCTGATGCTGCAGCTCCAACGGCGACTTCCGTACCAAAATCGCCTCCAGCTCCAGCCATATCAACGCAAATGTCGTTACCGATGGACAGGATTGAAGAGGAAGTTATACGAATCCAATCCCAATCGCCATCACCATCCATTCAATGAGTCCATGCCTGAACATTTCCTAACCGAGGAGCCGACAGAATTGTCAACCCAGATGCAAGAACACCAACTCGACCTACACTCCTTCCGGGACGTGTCCGCACCAAGGAGATTCAAAGATGCCACCGTATCCCCGCTGCACATGGAATCCCCTCGACACCGGGAGCCCCGGACCTATCTCTCCCGGTACCGAGAGAGATCCCCTAGCCGAGGGAGAGATAGAGATTTACACTCCCGTCGGTACCATGAAAGATCTGCAAGTCGAGAAAGAGATCGTTATTGTTACTACAGTCGGTCTCGATCTCCATCTAGATCTCCATACAGACGTCACTACATGCCCTCGAGATCCCCTTCGGTTGATTACCATCGCCATCAAGAATACCCTTGGTACCGTATCGAACAATACCAAGAGGCGGGACCTCGGTACCGTGACGACTCTTCTGAACCACGATGCAGAGGAATGGCCCAGCCGCACCAGGATTCGACATCACCGACTCCTTCAACATCGACTTCGAAACAACCTTCTCAATGGCCGAGTCAACCCAAGACGAAGCCTCTGCCTACGGTACCAACACTACCCACAACACCTGATGCCCCAGAAGAGGAGTCTGAAGCTGAAACCTCTGAATCATCACATTCAGTCTCCTCCCCAGCATCACCAGCATCTGATATTGCTAAGCCAGTGGAGCTGTCTCCTTCAGAAGCAGCAAAATCTTATTTGGACTTAATTTCCAATATGGCCACCACACTCAATATCAAGTTAACAACTGATCTTCCAAAAATATCCGATGTGGTCCATGACTTGGTTCACGCCGATCTACCTGCACTTCTCTACCCATGTTACCAGTCCATCTCGAAGCCCTGAAGGAAGCCTGGGACAAGCCAGCCTCCATTCCTCTGACATCCAAATGCGTAGAATCACTATACAAGATTCATGCACCAGAATCCAAGTTTCTATTTAACCATTCTGCTCCAAATTCGATGATTGTGTATTCGTCATCAAAGTCTAAGGAAACACATCATCCTGTACCACCAGAAAAAGAAGGAAGAAAGCTAGATACACTAGGCAGGAAGCTCTACTCTATCTCTACAGCCACAGCCAAAATAAATAATTATCTATCTTATTTTGCTGCCTACTCCTATAACATCTCCTCACAACTGAGTAATCTAGTGACATCCTTACCAGAAGCTTCCCAGAAACAAGCTTCTAAGCTCTTACAAAAGCTTAATCGTCTAAGCAAACAGCAAATCAACACTGTAAGACACGCTGTTGGCTGCTCCTCAAGGTCGATGGCTGCTTCTGTTGCACTGCACAGGCATGCTTGGCTACGCTCATCTTTTCTTCAACCAGATATAAAATTCAAAATTGAAGACCTTCCTTTTGATGGACAAGGCTTATTTAATGCAATCACTGATGACATCTTGACCACAGTGGACGATAGCAGGAAGAGAGCCAAGAGATTAGGAGTTAACCAGCAACAATCTGAAACTAATAGACAAAGACTATGGAAGACACCGTTTTACAAACGCCCTTGCTCTCCCAGACAAACCGACTACTGGAAGCGTAAGGCCCCTCCGGCTAAGCAGCCATTCCACCAATGCCAACGGCCTCAACCAACCAAGAAGACTGCCATGGCTACAAAGCAGTCTCTTTGACTTGTTCATCCTGCCACCACCACCAATACACCATTACCACCCAACTGCATCCAGACTCCTTCCCTTTTACCCCATGTGGAAGTCAATAACAACAGACTCATGGGTTCTAACAATTGTCCACAGGGGCTATTCCATAGAGTTTGCTTCGCCCCTGAAGAGCCATCACTTCATACCTACCCCTCCCTCCCTACCTCTCCAAGAAGAAATTGCTGCTTTGCTGGCCAAAGCGGCCATAGAGCCAGTTCCACCTCAATACCATCGCACGGGATTCTACTCCCGATACTTTCTAGTTCCAAAAAGAGATGGAAGGCAGCGCCCGATACTGGACCTTTGCAAACTCAACAGACATATCCAATACAAAAATTCCGCATGATCACTCTGCAGTCCATCCTGCTTCTCATCCCAAAAAACGCTTGGATGGCAGTCATCGACCTCCAGGATGCATATTTCCATCTTACAATCAACCATTGCCACAGAAGATTCCTGAGGTTTGCTGTCGGGAATGATCACTATCAGTTCTGAGCACTCCCTTTTTGCCTTTCCACAGCACCAAGAATCTTCACGAAGTGCATGGCAGTGGTAGCGGCATCCCTTTGTCAACAGAGGATTGCAATTTATCCATATATAGACGACTGGCTCGTAGTGAGTCATTCAAAAGAACAACTAAAACGGGATATTTCAACAATTCTGGAACTCTTGTCATCTCTGGGTCTACAAGTCAACCGCCAGAAATCCAATCTCGCTCCAACGCAAGATATTCAATTTATAGGAGCATGTCTATCGACTGTAGATCACAAGGCCTACCTGCCAATGGACAGAATCACCAATATTCAATCTTTGGCCAAAACTATAATATCTCAACCAACCCAGACAGCCCTTACCTTCCAACGCATGCTGGGTTTGATGGCAGCCACAACTTCGGTTCTCTCTCATGCAAAACTACAACTGTGGTTCGTTCGATCGCTCCTGTCATGCCTGCCCCTGCTGACTCAGAGCAGGTGCCTGCTTCTGACCCCGCCCCTGCTGTGCAGATGCCTTCAGCAACAGAGGACGTAAGTCCTGAAGGAGCCAGCCAGCAGCAGGGGCCACCTGAAACCAATCTGGCCACACCAGGTACTAGCTCATCTCCCCCAGACTCACCAACACCTGGGGCCCGCCTGCGCGAGAGGAGACGCCTGGAATTCAGGAACAGGCGTAGAGAGGCGCGCATGCGGGCTAGAAGAGATCTGAGCCCGGAGTTCTAACGAGCCAATTAGCCAGCAGTATATCTGGGATCCTGGCCTCAGGCCAAACTGTGCTGGCAACAAGCGAACACCCTTGGATGTGTCTGCGTCTCGCACCCCTTGCTTCGGAAAGAACCTGTGCATTCCTGACCCGGCCTGACCCATAGACTGGTATTCTGGACTCTGGCTTTGCTTATCGGACTGGCTTAGGTATCGTTTGATCTCGGCTTTGCTTCCCGGCTTCTGACTCTCGGCTCTGTTTCCCGGCTTCTGACTTTCGGCTCGGCTCCCCGGCTTCTGACTCTCGGCTTCCCTGACCAAGCTTCCGTCTCACCCTCCAGCCTGCCTGTTTACGTTATCAATCAACTGGACTGTTTTACGACCACTCCCTGTGCTTCGCCTGGGCTGTCTGCGAGAGGTCCTGGCTCGTTGCCAGGACGATAGCAGCCGCAGCTTCGTGTCAGAGACTCGGGCCGTGACAGCTTGCCAGCACCCAAAACTCACCAGGCACGCTCATGACGGACCAAGCGGCAGGAGGCATGGACCCCTTGCCGGGGCTCCTAGACCAGGTGCAGCAATTAACCCAAGCGGTGATTACTCTGCAGCAGCAGACTGCGTCCAATGCCGTGGCCTTGGCTGCCGCCGCTGCTCCCCGCTCTCGCTGCCCGGTGAGCATTCCTGAGAAATTCGCAGGAAACTTGGAAGAGTTCCCTGCCTTCCTCGCCCAGTGTGAACTATACATGGAGATAAGGCAGGGCGACTTCCCTACAGACAAAACAAAAGTCTGTTTTATCCTGAGCCTGCTTAAAGGGCCAGCGGCCAAGTGGGCCACTCCTCTGCTGCTAGAGCCCTCGCCGCTGCTAGCAGACTACACACGGTTCAAGGCACACTTCCAGGCCGCCTATGCCAACCCTGTGCGTGCTGAGACAGCTAATCGCAAGATACGGGCTCTGCACCAAGGCCAGAACTCTGTGTCTCAGTATACCACAGAGTTCCAGCTGCTGGCTCAAGACCTGGCCTGGAATGAAGCTGCCTTGGTGGACCAGTACACTGAAGGCCTCTCCGATGCCGTCCTGGACGAACTGGCACGCACCGACCGCCCAGCCGCCCTCCAGGACCTGATCCTGCTGTGTCTACGCATTGATGGGCGACTGCAAGGTCGGCGCCAGAGGCAGAAGAGGGGCACTACTCCAACAAGGCCCCCCCCGGCGGCTCCCGTTCCAGGTACCCCAGCTTTACCGCCGGCTGTAGAACCCATGCAGCTGGGCGGCGCCCGCCCTCGCCTGACCCCTGAGGAGAAGGACCGACGGCGCACCCACAACCTGTGCCTGTATTGTGGAGGGGACGGGCATTTTGCAAGCTCCTGCCCGGCCAAATCAAAGCGCACCCCGAGCTCCGCTGCCTCGGTAAAAGGCCAGCCCCAGGTCTAGCCGGATCTCCTGGCCTGGGGCACTCCTTGAGGTCCTCTAGCTCCGTCCATCCACCACCCACCCCGTTCCTGGTCCCGATCCGCCTGCAGCTTCCCGACGACCGGTGGATCTTCGTCCATGCCATGTTGGACTCAGGGGCTGCCTGCTGCTACATGGACAGCCACTTTGCCAAGGAGCATGGCGTCCCCGTTCGGGAAAAGGGAACTCCTACACTGGTCGAGGCAGTGGATGGTCGTCTGCTGCGCTCGGGGCCGGTCCGCCACGAAACTCTACCACTCGTTTTGTGGGTCCAACAGCGCCAAGGGAAGCAGACCTTCGATTTGGCCCGCATGCCACGCTTCCCTGTTATCTTGGGCCTGTCCTGGCTGCAAGCCCACAACCCCCATGTGGACTGGGTGCAACGTGAACTGAGCTTTTCGAGTACCCTCGCACCCTGTTCCCCGCTACCACCCGACTCGACTCAGGTGCCGCCTGTCAACCAACCCGGTTCCCCACGCACCACCAGCCTCCTGGGGGCCGCCACCACACTCCCAACTCCCTACCAGGAGTTCGCGGACGTCTTCAATGAGAAGGAAGCAGACCAGCTTCCCCCACATCGGCCCTACGATTGCGCCATCGACCTGGTGCCCGGCGCTCCGCTACCCGCAGGCCGCCTGTACCCCATGGCAGACCCGGAACTGGCTGCCCTCCGGGAGTACTTGGACAAGAACTTGGCCCGAGGGTTCATTAGACCCTCCACCTCGCCCCTGTCTTCACCTGTCCTGTTCGTTAAGAAGAAGACCGGGGACCTGCGACTCTGCAACGACTACCGGGCCCTCAATAAGATTACCATTCGGAACCGCTACCCGCTCCCACTGATCCCTGAGCTCCTCGACCGCGTCAAAGGGGCCACGATCTACACCAAGCTCGACCTTCGCGGGGCCTACAACTTGGTTCGTATCAAAGCCGGGGATGAGTGGAAGACCGCTTTTGGCACCAGGTATGGCCAATACGAACATCTGGTCATGCCCTTTGGGCTCACCAATGCCCCCGCCGTCTTCCAACATTTTATGAATGACGTTTTCCGTGACCTGCTAGACCGGTTCCTGATCATTTATTTAGATGACATTTTGGTCTACTCTGCATCCGAACAGGAGCACATCCACCACGTCCGCCAGGTGCTACAGCGACTCCGAGCCAATCGCCTGTATGCCAAGCTGGAGAAATGTGCTTTCCACCTCCAGTCCGTTGAGTTCCTGGGGCACATCATTTCCCCCCAGGGAACCCAGATGGATCCGCGGAAGGTCGACGCCATCCTTCAATGGCAGGCCCCTCGAAGTCGGAAGGACATCCAGCGCCTCCTGGGCTTCGCCAATTATTACAGGCAATTCATCGCGGGCTACGCCGACCTCACCAAGCCCTTGACCAGACTCCTCCGACCGAAGGAGCCCTTTCAGTGGACCCCCGAAGCCGACCGGGCCTTCCGCCAGCTCAAGCAGAGTTTTTCCTCCAGTCCCCTTCTGCGGTACCCTGACCCGAGCTTGCCCTTCATGGTGGAAGCGGACGCCTCCAATGTGGCCCTCGGAGCCGTGCTCTCCCAGCGGGACGAGCCTAGCCAGCCATGGCAGCCCTGCGCCTACTACTCCCGGCAGCTCTCGGCTGCCGAACGCAATTACACCATTTGGGAGAGAGAGCTCCTGGCTATCAAGGTGGCCTTTGAGGTCTGGCGCCACCACCTTGAGGGGGCCAGGCATCCGGTCCAAGTCTTCACCGACCATCGTAACCTGGAACATTTGCAGACCACCCGCCGGCTGAACCAGCGGCAGATCCGGTGGTCCCTGTTCTTCTCACGATTTGACTTTACCATCACCTACGTCCCGCACTCCCAGAACCAGAGAGCCGACGCTCTGTCCCGCCGGCCGGACTATAACACCTCTAGTGCCACCGAAGCCCCCAGGGCTAGTATTCTGCCACCCTCGGTCTTTGCCGCCACTCTGACCGCACCCGCCCTGGTGGCCGAGATACAGGCCAGCCAAGACACCGACCCGTGGGCGCAGAAACACCTGCAGGAACCGCAGCAAGACCCTGCCGGAGAACTATCCACCCGGGATGGGCTGCTCTACCATCGGGAGCAGTTGTACGTCCCTCCCGGGCCTCTCCGATCCCGCATCCTCCGGCTGGCCCACGATGCCCCCCCGGCTGGGCACTTCGGGCAGCACAAGACCGCCCATCTGTTGACCCGGGACTTCTGGTGGCCTCGCGTCCGAGCGGACGTTAGTCGCTACGTGGCTTCTTGCGAGGTCTGCCGCCGAGCCAAGAACGTACCGGCCAAGCCCTCCGGTCTCCTGCAACCCCTGCCGACTCCCGCCGGTCCCTGGGACGTGGTGTCCATGGACTTTATCGTAGACCTGCCACGATCCCAGGGCCACACCTGCATTTTCGTTGTGGTGGACCTGTTCACCAAAATGGCCCACTTCGTCCCCTGTGCCAGAGTACCATCCGGGCCGGAGACTGCCCAGCTGTACCTAAACCACGTCTTCCGCCTGCACGGGTTACCCACGCAGGTCATCTCGGATCGGGGCCCACAATTCACATCCCGCTTTTGGCAGGCCTTCCAGCACGGTTTGGGGACAGAACTACACCTGTCTTCCGCCTA
The DNA here is from genome assembly GCF_032191835.1 of Heteronotia binoei. Taxonomy (NCBI): domain Eukaryota; kingdom Metazoa; phylum Chordata; class Lepidosauria; order Squamata; family Gekkonidae; genus Heteronotia; species Heteronotia binoei. Next base: position 225,640,359 of record NC_083223.1, on the reverse strand, counting down.
CCATCCCCAGACCGACGGGCAGACCGAGCGGACCAACGCCACCTTGGAGCAGTACTTGCGCTGCTATACCAGCTATCAGCAAGACAACTGGGCCACTCTGCTACCCCTGGCAGAGTTCGCGTATAACAACGCAGTCCACAGCTCTACGCGGACCACGCCGTTTGCCGCCAACTATGGACTGCACCCCCGATTCTTCCCTCCGCTCGGCCCCTCCGCCAACGTTCCCGCAGCCACCGACCGACTTGAGGAACTCCACGCGCTCCACGCCCTCCTGCGCACTCAGCTCCAGCGCGCCAAGGACGCTTACAAACTGGCCGCGGACCGACATCGCCAGGACGGAGCCCCCCTCAAGGTCGGAGATTCTGTCTGGCTCTCGACCCGGTACCTCCGGACTCCTGGCCGGTCCTCCAAGCTAACCGATCGGTTCATCGGGCCCTTCCCCATAGAGGCGCAAGTCAACCCCGTGGCATTCCGCCTACGCCTTCCGGCCCACCTCCGGATACACCCCGTATTCCACCGCTCCCTCCTCCAACCAGCGGCAGCGCCGGACCCAAACCGGGACGTTCCACCACCGCCTCCGCCACCGGTGCTGGTGGACGATGAGGAAGAGTTTGAAGTCCACCAGATCCTAGACTCCCGGCTGCACCGAGGTCAACTCCAGTACCTGGTGGACTGGGAAGGCTACCCTCCCGAGGATCGCTCCTGGGAACCGGCTGCCCACCTGCATACCCCTGACCTGCTCCGGCAGTTTCATGAGGCCTACCCAGATAAGCCAGGCGGCTTGGATGAGGGGGGGCCTGAGGGGGGGGATAGTGTCATGCCTGCCCCTGCTGACTCAGAGCAGGTGCCTGCTTCTGACCCCGCCCCTGCTGTGCAGATGCCTTCAGCAACAGAGGACGTAAGTCCTGAAGGAGCCAGCCAGCAGCAGGGGCCACCTGAAACCAATCTGGCCACACCAGGTACTAGCTCATCTCCCCCAGACTCACCAACACCTGGGGCCCGCCTGCGCGAGAGGAGACGCCTGGAATTCAGGAACAGGCGTAGAGAGGCGCGCATGCGGGCTAGAAGAGATCTGAGCCCGGAGTTCTAACGAGCCAATTAGCCAGCAGTATATCTGGGATCCTGGCCTCAGGCCAAACTGTGCTGGCAACAAGCGAACACCCTTGGATGTGTCTGCGTCTCGCACCCCTTGCTTCGGAAAGAACCTGTGCATTCCTGACCCGGCCTGACCCATAGACTGGTATTCTGGACTCTGGCTTTGCTTATCGGACTGGCTTAGGTATCGTTTGATCTCGGCTTTGCTTCCCGGCTTCTGACTCTCGGCTCTGTTTCCCGGCTTCTGACTTTCGGCTCGGCTCCCCGGCTTCTGACTCTCGGCTTCCCTGACCAAGCTTCCGTCTCACCCTCCAGCCTGCCTGTTTACGTTATCAATCAACTGGACTGTTTTACGACCACTCCCTGTGCTTCGCCTGGGCTGTCTGCGAGAGGTCCTGGCTCGTTGCCAGGACGATAGCAGCCGCAGCTTCGTGTCAGAGACTCGGGCCGTGACAGCTCCATCCTCAGCATCAGTCTCAGCGAACCCTACTGACAGTCCCACGTCACATTTTGCCAGCATTGGAGTGGTGGACAATACAGAATCATCTCATAGGGATGCCATTCCTAAGACAACCTCCATCAGCCATCGTCACTACGGATGCCTCGAGATGGGGTTGGGGAGCCCATTTCGACACATTAACAGTGCAAGGACAGTGGACAGCATACGAGAAATCTCTCCACATCAACTGCCTGGAACTTCTAGCAGTCCACAGAGCACTCAAGTCCTTTCTACCATCACTTCATGGTCGTCACATTCAAGTGACATCAGACAATGTGGCGACTGTGTTCTATATCAACCGACAGGGAGGGCCCGCATCCACCTGTCTCTGCAAAAGAGCTCTAGCCCTTTGGTATTGGAGCATTGCACACAACATATATCTAACAGCTGTGCACTTACCAGGGGTCCAGAACATCCAAGCGGACAACCTAAGTAGACAACTCGTCAATGACCACGAGTGGACACTCAAGAAGTCATACCTCCAACCAGTCTTCAAAAAATTTGGAGTCCCCCTTATCAATGTATTTGCCTCTCCAGACAATGTCCAATGCACCCGATTCTATATGCGAGGCCCCCCTTCGATCCAATCTGCAGGGGATACCTTTCTCCAACAATGGGACGAACCACTTCATTTTCTGTTCCTGCCCATTCCACTAATAACAAAGACGCTCCAAAAGATCCAACTGGATCAAACCAACTGCATACTAGTCACACCGTGGTGGCCCCGTCAACCTTGGTTTACAACCCTTCTCCTCCTCTCCAACAGCGTATTCCACTACTTCCCTCAAGCTCGGGATCTCCTTTCACAACAGAATGGCAAGGTCCTACATCACGACCCAGGTTGCCTCCGACTGACCGCATGGAGGATCAGTTTTTAGACTTTCCTGAGGAAGTTAGACACGTCCTGTTGAATGCCAGAAAACCATCGACTAGGAAGTCTTACGCCCTAAAGTGGAAGCAATTCACTGACTACGCTACTCACCACAAATTCCATCCTGCATCATCTTCTATATCTCAAATCCTGTCATACACCCTTTCCCTCTCCGAATCCAGTCTTACCTATTCATCGCTGAAAGTGCATTTAGCAGCCATTTCAGCTTTCCATCCACATATAGAAGGACGCACAGTATTCTCCCATCCTGCTGCAAAATCATTTCTTAAGGGCATTCTACATCTCCGGCCACCAATCCGTCAATTACACCCTACATGGAATTTATCCTTAGTCCTAAGCCAACTAATGAAATCTCCCTTTGAACCAATGGCATCTATCCCACTACATCTCTTATTGTGGAAAACAGCACTGCTAGTGGCACTTACAACCGGCAAAAGGGCCAATGATATATGCGCCTTTCGAGCAGACCCTCCTTACACTGTCTTCCACCATGACAGGGTAGTTCTACGACCTGACCCTGCTTTTCTTTCGAAGGTTGTGTCACCCTTCCATTTAGGGAAAACAACTACATTACCGTCCCTCTTTCAAAACCCTACTGACAGGGGCCAAAGAACTTTACACAATCTTGATGTATGTCGAGACCTTGCTTACTATATAAACAGGACGGGTTCTTTTCGTAAAGACTCGAGACTTTTCGTAGCTTACGGAACCCATAAAAAAGGGCAAAGAATTTCTACCCAGAGACTCTCTAAGTGGCTGGTGGCTGTCATTGCACTATGCAATCAACTGGCTAAGCAACCTGCCCCAGAACATCTACGAGCCCATTCCACAAGAGCTCTTTCTACGTCCTCTGCCTTCTCCAGAGGCGTGCCTATAGAAGACATCTGTGCTGCTGCAGTTTGGTCTTCTACATTGACGTTCGCCACGCACTATGCAATAGATGTTCGTGCACGGCACAATTCGTCCTTTGGACAGTCTGTACTCCGCTCCATCTTTGATTGAAGCCCACAGTCTCTCCATCGGTAAGTGCAATTATATTGTGTTACCTGGATGTTCTTGACTGATATGCATGTTTAACCTCTGAAGTTTCTTTTCAGAACCAGCACCCACCTCTGTGCAGTTCAGCTTATCAGTCACCCATGTGTGGGACTGCACAGAGACCACGAAGAAGATAAACAGGTTGCTTATCTGTAACTGATGATCTTCGAGTGATCATCTGTGCAGTCACACACGCCCCCCCAGCCATCCCCGCTGCTGGTTTCTTTAAGTTAGTCTACACTTATACTTCTACTGTACAGCGGCTTGAAAGAAACTGGGTGGGTGGAGCGCCTTCCCCTCGCTCCAGGCATGCGCAGTGGATGCCTGCTCCCCAGAGTGGGAGGGAATGTGCGCCAAAATAAACGCCTAGGCTAGCTTTGAATTCTCCGAGGTCGGGTTCGTCCCAGCGGGAAAACCCATGTGTGTGACTGCACAGATGACCACTCGAAGATCATCAGTTACAGGTAAGCAACCTGTTTTTCTTGGAAATATCATACTCACAATTTCTGGATGTGGATGACAGACACACCTCAGAAGGAATACCAGGTAGTGATGAATGCCAGACAGTGTACATTTTTAGGATGTTCTTTGTGGAAGAAAAAGGATAATACACATCCATCTGACTACTTGAATATCATACCCATGTTTTAGGGGCGATCATGACCCCCTTCAACCAGCTCAGTGAATCTTACTGTGAGTCGTAAGAACGTAACATAAGAGAAGCCTTGTTGGATCAGGTCAGTGGCCATCCAGTCCAACACTTTGTGTCACACAGTGGCCAAAAAAACTAAGTGCCATCAAGAGGTCCATCAGTGGGGCTAGAAGCCCTTCCACTATGTCCCTCCCTAAGCACAAGTCCTCAGGATGACCCTGAAGAGCTACGGTCAGTGACTGAGTGGGACCAGGGCAGGTCCAGCGCTGTAGAGGCACCTGCCAAGGATGTACTAACAGCACCAGAGGCCACTCTGCCAGTTCCTGCCATGGAAACTGTGATACCAGTCCTGAGTTAGCCGGTAAGCCTCTGCTGGGCAGGACTCAAACCCAGGCTTCTCTCTGGCCCTCTCTCACTCCACAGAAACAGTGGGAGTGAAAGTCCTGGGCTGAGGTGGCACAAAGGAAGCAGAGTTCCTGACTTGCTGGACCAAGTCAGGTTTAGAGCAGAATGCTTGAGGATAATACTTCCTTGCAGGATCCTGGCCAATGTGCAGTACAGCCTCAAACTCCAGAACCTGCCAGCAGTGCAGCTGGCCCATTTATTTATTCTTCCATCTGTTTTTATTTAAAATGTTTATTACCTACTTTTCTACCTTGTGGTACTAAGGTGGCTTACAGTATAAATAAATAAATGAATAAATAACGATCGTTATACAACACATGAAGGATGACAGTTTAAAATCTCAATTACCTCCCATCCTACTTAAGCTGAGGCCTGGGAGAACTGCCTTGCTAGAGCAGTTTGTCAAACAGGTAGAAGCCTTGTGTTGCGAACTCTTTCTCCCCCCTCCCTCCAAGCCTGGCAAGTCCAAGGGTCTGGTGGTATCACTTGCTGAAACCTGACTGGGGTTGACTACAGAGCAATAATTCTTATTTTAACTGTTTTAATATATATGTTTTAACTATATGTCGTAATGTGCCCTTTATAAAAGAAACCCTTACCTAGCCTCATGCTCTGAAATATAAACAACTTTAAAACATTTACATTCCATTTTTAAATCTTATTTTAGGGTACATTAAGAAGCACCCCTATTTTGGAGCTGTTATAGGACGGGTAGCAAATAGAATTGCCAAAGGGAAATTTGTGGTTGAAGGAAAGGAGTATCACTTGGCCATCAACAATGGACCCAACAGTTTGCATGGTGGAATAAAAGGATTTGACAAGGTAAATGTGCTCATGGTCCGAATTGGCGGACAGCAACATACTAAAACAGAGGGTTGGATCTTTTGTTTTACCAATGATTCTGCCTTCATTTGAGTGGAATAACTGGATCAAACTCAAGGTGTGTCTGTACAAATTCTGAATACACTTCATCCAAAATATTCCCCAGTAGTAGAAGTCACATACTTTGTGTTTATTTAAAGACCTACCTAATGAAAAATGTTTTGCACTGCTTGCAAAATAGATGCAGGGATAGACATGTGCCTATAATGACAGATGTCATAGGAATAGTGCCAACACAGAGAAAGCAGGGGCTACCTTAAATCTTTAAAAAGGGTGGGATCATAATGGGGAAGCAGAGAGGCATTCCCAAAAGTATGCAGAACTAAGCCGGTTATAGCACATAAGAATATAACAGGCTAGAACAGTCAGTTTATCCTATTAGAAATGCAGTTACAGAGAAACAACAGATTCAGCGTGGTAGTATCTGTGCTGGGCTATTCTGAAACTATTTTTGAAAAGTGTCATTTAACCTTTCTGTGATAAGACCACAACTATTTAACCTGAGTTCTAAGGCAGCTATGAAGATGAGCAGGAAATGCTTCGAAATGGAGTGAATATCTTGCCTGGCTTTTTATAGAACTCTTAAGCTGGTTGACATAACAGTCAATGTGGTTTGTGTGCATACTGATCACACTGAGGTTAGCATCTAAGCATGTCTGTGTATAGTGGCCAGGATCCAACTGTCAGTTCTCCTAAAACTGATTTGTTTGCCTTGTTGAATTCTGTTCTATTCTAAGCATCTATACTCCTCAAACTGTGGCACTATGTTTACATTAAAATTAATTGTCTGATACAGTTACACTATCTAACAAATAATTGCAGTGGATTGTTAAATAACATGATTAGAGTATTGATTTTATTAATTAAAATACATAGTTAACATATGTTTGGTGGCTATTTAATAATTTATCTTTAGCTGGCTGAGTATATGAACAGTCATTCTGGCTTGCATGAATACTCAGTATTTATATATATATTTATTTATATTTATTATTTATTTTTCCTATGCTCCCTTTGTATTGGAGTTGAACTTGTATTGATTTCATCTTTTCATTGTGCTCCTGAACCCGTTATTTCTTTGGGTTTTTTTTGTAAAATCCTTTATGTATTCAATAAACCATTTTGTACTGGAAAAAAACCCTGAATACTCGATATTTATGAGATACTTTGAAGTGTTTTCACAACTATGCCTTCTGAGAGTACCAAGCTGCCCAATCAGGATTACAACTCAACTTTATTTATTTATTTATTTATTTATAAAATGTATGTGCCATCTCTCCAGAGACCTGCTCAAAGCAACCCACAAAGCAAAAACAATGCAATAAAATTATTAAAACGTAAGAATAGTCAACATTAAAACAAGCCAGGGGCATAAAAATAATCAGATAAACCATCAGAAGCCTAAAATACTGTGAATGTATTGGTTTGTAGCATAGCTTGTTTCACAGTTTCAGTATAAAACACTGTGTGTGGTTCAGTATCATACATGCATTACTTATGTCTTACAAGTACTATATTTTGGGGGAAAAATTCTTTCTGTATTCTGGAACTATGTAAACATTTGCAGACTACTCAACCATCTCTCAAAAACATTGCAGCCACAGTATATATTGGGGACAGGCATAAACAATTTAATCCATCCATCCGTCTGTCTATCTTGACACATTTTTAAATCCAGGATGGAGAAGAGAAGCTATGCTAAAGTCACTCTTTGAAATTCTAGGCAGATGAAAAGTACTATTGTGGCAGGTGTATGCTTCCCAGCTCAACAGTAAAGGGAAAACTACACAGTTTGGATGAATCACTGCCCATTTGGTCCCTTTGCTGTCACAGGTTTAATTTGTAATGGCTGTTGGGAGTGGGTTATTTCAGCTGCCTTCCTCAGTGGCAACCATTTGAATGCTGGCCTTTCTAATAAACAGAAATGTGCCAACTAAACTGCTTTCCCAGCCTTAGCCACAATCCTTGGGGAAACTGTGGAGGGGGAGGAAGAAAGTGGATGTTCAGGGATTGTTCGCAGTACAATGCTAGCAGCAATAAGATGTTTGCTTAGGACTTGCATTTGCTTCAGCCCTTGTTATATGAAGTTTTGAATGAGGCTGAAAATTTTAATGTAGTTTTATTAGATTTTGATTACCTTGTGATAACTGCTGTTGTTTTTTAGTCCATGCTGGCTTGTATCTCATGGATGTGGATCTTTCTCACTTCCTTTGCATTCCTGAGCAGCCCCCAAAACTCCTGAAAAGTTGGTACTGGGAGTTGTGGATACGTCTTGGATAGAACATTGTAAGGCATTTGGGGCTGCAGTAATGGGAGGGGCACTGGGAGACATTACTTCTTCTTGCTGTTCCACTGACAAGAGTTTTGTTTGATGCAAAAGGCTGAACTGACACAAGAGGGAAGAGGGGACAATGTAGCCTAAATCCTCTTTCTTCACTTCAGCCCCTTGTGTCCCATTGCATTTTATCCATGGGGCTTTTTGGCTCCCAAAAGTAGTTTTGGAAAGATTTCAGGGGGATGCTGGGAGAATGAGAGAGGCAGGAAAGATCATACTTGCAGTTCACACTGTATAACTCAGTGTTGCCGAGAAAAGCCTCCCTTCTCAGTAACTTTTAAAACCCCAGATGGCTGTGATTATAATACATGAGGGTTTGGGCATAACATGTACTCATAGATATGGCAGTCTGTGGGGGAGATGAGGAGAACATTTTTAATAAGCTTGTTAACAAAAATATATTGCAGGCTGTCTGGGGCCCTGAAATGCTGTCAGATGGTGTACGTTTTTTCAGAGTAAGCCCAGATGGTGAGGAGGGATATCCTGGAGAGCTGAAAGTGTGGGTAACATATACTCTGAACAATGGGGAGCTAACGATAAATTACAAAGCTCAAAGTAGTAAGACAACCCCAGTGAATCTCACAAACCATTCGTACTTCAATCTTGCTGACCAGGTAAGAAAATTCTTTTTAACTTTTCTAGCTTACAACATGCCTCCAGAACAACTTGACCACTGGAATGTATACTTCATTGCTTGTATTTGCTTCATCTGCTAACACACTTTTTCTTATAATTTCTTCTTGACTGTTGTAGCTTCTTTGCTGCCATATCAGATGGCATTTATTTAAATAAGGGACTTTGACTGCATCTTATGATCTTAAAGAGTAGAGTAGGTATTCCCTAGGGTATGCCAAGCCAAGGCCATTTAGGGGTGTAAAAGGAGTAATTGGGAAGCAAACTAGCAGCACAAATTAACCAAGACTGTAGGAATCTGCTCTTAATAACCCACTCTTGTCAACATTTTGATCACTGGATTCATTCTGTCACATATTTATTCTGCCTTTCCTCAGAAGACCTGAGAGTGGTGTTCAAAGCTCTTGTCCTCTTTCCATTTTATTCTCACAACAACCCTGTCAGGTTGGTTAAACTGCGAGAGAAATCAAGTGGCCCCAAGGTTATCCAGTGAGCATCATGGCTGTGGATTTGGAGCCAGGTAGCCACAATCTTGGTCCAACACTGTAACCACTGTGCTACATTGGATCTCATCTTGCACTCATTGAAGATTCAGAATTGTCTTCAAGGTCTGCCCCACGTTGAACATGCTGGGAAATTGCCAGACCATGTGTGATGATGGCAAGGTCCATTTTAAAAAGGGCATTCTGAATATAGGTTGTACAGGGCTTTTTTTTTTAGCAGGAATGCACAGGAATGCAGTTCCAGTTGGCTTGGCGAGGGCTCTGGCTCAAAAAATGGTCTCCAGCAGAGGGAAGGCAGTAGTCAGCCACACGCACTCAGACTGTGCACTGTCCTTTCTGATGCCTCCAGCCTCCAAAGGGCTTGCAAAGAGAGCGAGAGATGCAGAGTGCCCCCTCCTGGAAGAAGCTGGGCCTGCCACTGCCTGCTCTGTCTCTTCAGCCATGTTTTTTTTTGAGGGGGGGTGAACTAAGGTCTTTCATTGGGCTGTGTGAGAACACACATTCATGAAATGCAGCTGATGGCACTGTACTGTTCTGTATCAATATGTGGAAATTAACCAACTGAATGGGTGGCATCACTTTTGCTGATGCCAGAGGGTGTGGCCTAATATCTAAATGAGTTTCTGCTGGGCTTTTTCTACAATGTCCTTGGTTGTAGAATTCAGGTTCAGATTTATGCTGATGGGCTTTTGGTCTGATCAGCAACGCAATTCTTATGCATACCTGGCATAACATTTTGATTTGAAAGCACAGAAGTATCCACAACACACAATGTATAGCAGGAATGTAAAATTTTGTGTTTTTGGTATTGTATACTTTTTTTTGGTTGTCTTTCAGGGGTCACCCAATATCTATGACCATAAATTTACCATAGAGGCAGACTCTTATCTACCTGTGGATGAAACTCAGATCCCTACAGGTTGGTAAATCTGAAAATTAATGCTTCTAAGGCTCATGGTATATTCTCACAAGCTGCTATGTCAACTACATAATTTTGGTTTCCATGTAATGCACCCAAGTTCAAAACGTAGTACAGCTATAATTGGCTTTTAGCCTTGATTAGCATGTCCAAAAAGCAAAGCAAAAAAAAGAAAAAAAGTAAGATATAGGTTTTTCAAAGCTGCATAAAGAAATTAACTGTTTTTTACCTATATTCCTGTGCTTTAAATTCCAGCCTCGAAAAATATTTCACATTCTTAGATGATAATGAATTTCATTTCAAGGAAGTTAGGACAAACTTTTCTTCCTTTGTTGCCCCCCATCTGACTCTAATAAGGTTGCCAAGTCCAATTCAAGAAATATCTGGGGACTTTGGGGGTGGAGCCAGGAGACATTGAGGTGGAGCCAAGATCAAGGCTGTGACAAGCATAATTGAACTCCAAAGGGAGTTCTGGCCATCACATTTAAAGGGACGGCACACCTTTTCAATTCCTTCCTTCCATAGGAAATAATGTAGGATAGGAGCACCTTCTTTTGGGGTTCATAGAATTGGACCCCCTGGTCCAGTCTTTTTGAAACTTGGGGGGTATTTTGGGGAGAGGCACTAGATGCTATACTGAAAATTCGGTGCCTCTACCCCAAAAAACAGCTCCCCCAGATACCCGCGGATCAATTCTCCTTGATTTTCTATGGGAATAAATCTCCATAGGGAATAATAGAGTTCCCAGAAGACATTTCCCTCCCCTCCCCCCACTTTCTGACGACCCTGAAGCGGGGGGAGGGCGTCCAAACCGGGGGATCCCCTGCCCCCACCTGGGGTTTGCAACCCTAGACTCTAATGTTTCTAATATACAAGACAGTTCAGCTCTCAAGGCAACAATATTGCTGTTTGGAACATATTCTGGATCCTAACTCAATTTATGCTGAATATTTTAAAAAGAAATATAGTAGAAAACTTGAGACACATGAAGCTGACATATTGAGAATTTCTATTTTGTGGTTTGTTGGGTTGCCCAATTCATTGGCTCATTTTGATTTGCGTGGTGTTTTTTTAATTTCCTGATCAGTTTCATGGTTCATTTGGTTTGGGAATGTGTAGAACAGCCCCCCAGTGGACTGGATATGCCAAACATGCAGAAAACTCATCAGCAGATTCTCCTCTACCTGCTCTCCAAGTTTGGTGTGAATTGGATTTCAGTTGGCCGAGCTATAGCCCCCCCCCCCCCCCCCCAAAAAAGCAGGTGCCCCTAGTAAACTGCTCTCCTAAGAGTATGTCAAGCTGGGGAAAGAAAAGGAAGCCACCCTGCAGCTTCTGGTCCATTTCACTCCCAGGAAGTTCAGAGGGGAGTGAAGCTGACTAGAAGCGGCAGGAGGCTGGGGAAAGCTGTGCTGCCACTTCTGACCAGAAGTGGCAGGGGCTGGGGAATCATGCCAGGCTGTCTGCAAAAACGAACAAAACAACATGCCAAGAAAAAAAATCAGTTAATTTTCCTGTTTGGGTGTGACAGGATCAAATGAACCAGTCTGGAACAAATCATGACTTGGCCATTTTGAGCACCAATCATGCTTTGTGATTTGGTTTGTGCCCATGTCTAGGCAGTTGTGCTATAATAGAAGCCTTCTATATAACCATAGTGTCCTTTTCTGGTTCTCTTGCCATCAGGAGAAGTTGCTTCAGTGCAAGGCACAGCTTTTGATTTGAGAAAGCCAGTGGAGCTTGGAAGTCATCTGCAGAAGTTCCAGCTTGGTGGGTTTGACCACAACTTTTGTTTGAAGCAGGCTAAAGAACCACATTTCTGTGCAAGGTGGGTATTTGTTTTGATGCACAAATTTTCCATTCTTGTTAGCTGGGAACCACTATAACAGCATATTGACCAGATCCTTTTGTTTCTTGCCATTCTTCCTCCTCTGCTCCATTATGTTTATTAAGGCTTAGTGTGCAGTGTGACATATGATCGTGTTTCTGATTTCCATGCCCCATAATATTTAATTGATTGCCAGTTCAAGCAGAGAACCTTGCAGTGAGACAGTCGCAGCACTCATTTTGCCATATAGGAGAGAGGAGACCAAAAGTAGGGTACCATCAAGCCTCCATTTTGTTGCCCTTTCTCCATCTTAGCTCTGCAACCAGCTTACCTCTGGCTCTGTGTGGAGCCCATAAAATGTGGTTTGGTGCCATTTGTAACACAGCAGGTGAAAAATGCTGGCAGAGATAGGACAAAATAAAAAGTAGTCCAGTGGGATCTTAAAGACTAGCAATAGAGTGCACGCTGCCTGTTTGTATCAAAACATGCTCTAAAGCAGTGATAACCCACTCCTTACTGAAATGTTGTAGACTATCATTTTATCACTCAAAGTATTTTGGCAATTCAGTCAGTGTGTCTCTTGACTCACTGCTCCTTATCACGGTTACATTCCTTTGAAACAATAAAATTCCAGTTATCTCAACATTTATTTATTTATTAGATTTTTAGTTGCTGCTCTCCCAAAGGGTCTTGTGGTGACTTACAACATAAGGTAAAAACAGCAACCAATAAGGTAAAAAGAACATAAAAACAAATAACAGATATAAAATATTAAGATTAAATATTAAAATGATTTTAGTTGTATAAGTTTTTTACTCAAGTGATGCCATGCTAGACACGCCATGTTAGGTGAGGTCACCATTTATAACTAGAGATGTGAAGGCCCAGAAGAAAACTGGAAAAATTCAGGGGAAAAGCATTTTTTCCTGTTTTTTTCCTGAAGCCTTCTTTGTTTTTTTCCGAAAAATTGGGGGGGGGGGGGGAGATTGATTATGGAACATTTTATTTTAACATGATGAATAAAGTATTTTAAGACAAGGTGTTCAAATATTTTCCAAATCATTTCTAAAAAATATCTATGGTATCAGATTATTCTAATTTCTGTGCCCTGAGGACAAGCAAGTCCTAGGTCATGCCCATTCATTGAAACTTAGTCCTACACTCCCTTCTATACACTTCCCCCCTCTTCAGTTCTTTTTATGAGAATGAATTTTTTATTTTTATTTAATACTGTGCAGAGGAAATATTAATAATTGTTACTTCTGGATTGTTAAAAATTGTTTTGTGGAGGGTTGTTTGTTCCACATAAATTAGTAAACAGTTCAGGAGATTGTTGCTCCATTTGTTCCAATTGCAAATAAATATTATTTTAAAAGTAAATGTTTGTAATAATTGTTTGGATACACTATATTTTAATATGCTAGTTGTGAAAACTTCATGCCAAGCAAAATTGTCCATAGTTATATTTTATGTTCTTAAAGTAACAGAATGACCTTTAATCTGGAAAAGAAAAAGAAAGTAGCATTTTTTCATTTTTTCCGGAAAAAAACCGGAAAAAACTGGGTTTTTTTCTGAGCTTCAAAATTTCCAGAAATTTTACATCTCTATTTATAACACAGCTCCTCCATGCTCGAAGACTTTCTTTCCTTTCCCTCTATGGAAGTTCTTCAATGAAATGGGAAATTCCTTTTATCTCACTTCCATCCAATCAGAATGCTTCCAGGTGATGATGGCTCAGTGATAGAGCATCTGACTTGAATTTAGAACATCCCATGCTCAATCTCTAGCATTTCCAGTTGAAAGAATCAGGTAGTTGATGATGTTCTCTGAGAGGCTGGAAAACTGCTGCCAACTTCAGCTAAACCATATGGACCTTTGTGGACCAATAATCAGATTCAGTGTAGGACAGCTTCATGCCTGTTCACCTCGCTTTCCCAAGGAGGTGTATGTGTGACAAATCCTATTTTGTCCCCTTGTGTGCCACTGCTGAAGCTTCCCATTTCTAGCAAGTGTTTCCTGCCTTTTTTTCTTCATCACTTTTCTGGACCTCCTCTTGGACTTGTTTGCCTGCTGTTGGCCCCACTAAGCAACCTTCTAGTTGTCTCCAAAGCTGCCTGTGTAGTTCTAAAGCAGTTTTGGATTATCATTTGGCTTGGTGCTTGGGAATCTTGCTTCACAGAATCCTGCTTTCTTTAACCTGTGGCTCTGCCCATTAATTCCCAATTCTTTGAATTTGCATGTTGCTCAGTGGGTGTGGGTATTCAGTATTAGCATTTAACAGTGAATGTTCTAATATTTTTTGCTATTTGATATGCTTGGTATTATTCTGACTGCTTGAATGCATTTTCTATTCAACTCAATAAAGTCTTTGTTTTCACTATAATTGGATTTCAATAATCTGTTCAAGGAACTTCATCGCTTTATCAAAGGGATCCTTTAGAATTTGTATACATCATCTCCTATTTATCAGATGTTAGAACTTAAGTCTGCAGTTCCGTTTACAATAGAAGTGAAGATGAAGTAGAAGAAAGGTAATTTCTTATGCTTGGCTTAAATTTAAGTGCATTTGGACTAGATTGGGACAGAGGCCAGATTCACATAGATGTGTCTAGTACACATCTTTTCTTTTTTTTTGCATTTTCTTTCTTTATTAAAGGAAGAATTTAAAAATTAACAACTCCAACAAAATCTTTTACACTGTACAAACTTAATATCACTTAAACATTGTATCTTCATGTTTTCTTCATCTTCTCCCTTCATTCTTCTCTCAAAGATTAAATAATAAAATTTATAAAATTTCCAAGTTAATCTTAGCTCATTATATTAGCTTTACATTATATATTTCAAATCAAATTATAGCTAAGTTATGCTACAAATAATATAATATATAGCTCAGCCCTTGGAGACCTTAAAATTTAAGGACTGGAGGAGAACAAGACTCCACCTTCCATGGGCTGATTATATCTTGGGGGAACATGCCCAGACACTTACAACAGCCCCACCACTCTCTAGTATCAGAGAGTTATGCTTCCATTATAAATTGTACCCAAAACCTCATTTTTTAAAAGGGGTCAACACTGTCCTCAAAAGCTCCATGATCTTCAGAAATGTATACACGACTTGCTTTAACTGGAGTAGGGGAAAAGCGCTCCTTCCTCTTGTTTACTCTCGATGCAAGGGGGGAAGAATTTAAAGCAGTCAGCAATAATTTACTAGAGGCAGATTCATGGGCAGGATAATAAGGTGAACCTTGTTGCACAAAGTTTGCCCGTTTGGAGCCAACGATATCTTATTCCTAAGTCCTGCAGTTTAGCTGTTGTGCCTTTAAGATCTCTTCTGATCTTTAAGAACTCAGGAGGGAGATGAGGATATACCTGGATCTTTAACCCCTTATAGTCCAAACTGCCCCTCTCCCTGGCCTCTGCAAGAATCTTGTGTCGTGTTCGAAGATCCTTGAATTCTACCAGTATATTTCTGGTATATGATGATGAAATAGATTCTTCACATACCTTGCCAGTGCAATAAGCTCGCTGCAGGAGGGGTGTAATTCCAGTTTCAAGATTTAGTGTAGCTCTAGCCAGTTTGCCATAAATATAGTCAGCTCTGTTCCAGCCTCAGCATTTGATGTGAACCCTCTGAACTTTAGGCACAACTCACGGCTTCGATAGTCCAAAGTCAGAATACGTTCCCATGCCCAAGTATCTGAAGTTGTCTCAGGTATTTTTTTCTCAAGCTCCGTTACTTTCTGAAAAGCTGTCTCTGCTTTTTGGCATGTCTGCTTATGAAGCTCTTCTAATTCATCCAGACATTGGGTCATAGGTTGTAGCATTTCTATTATATCATTTCTCAGTTCTTGCCTTTGTTTGGTTAGTGCCTGCATTAAAAAATATGAAGTGAAAGGAGTCTCTTCAGCCATTGACTCACCCCTCCCCAGCATTGTGGAGGAGGTGGATGGTATGTCTGGAGCCAGAAAAAAGTCTGTTAAACGCTGCATTTTTTCTTCTTTGTTTTTGCCTTTCTTTCCCCCCTTCGGAGCCATCTTTTAAAGTTTAAATTTTGATGTTATAGGGGATAAAAATATTTTTTAAGCTGGCTGAGTAAGAGCTGGGCAATGGCTTTCAACCTGGAAATCGGTCAAAGCCACTCCCCCCATATCTTTCCAATTAACACTAACAGTGGCAAACACATGGTGTCCATAGTTCTCAGTCAATGCAGTCAATGAGCATGGAGCAATCAATTCTGCACCCAAATTGTAACCAGATTCCAGAGAGGTATATCTGGAACAATTTTGCATGTTACTCCAGAGTGTCTCCAACCTTTAGCAGCAGTTTTTGTGGAAGGACATTTGTGAAGGCAGGAAGAGCCATGAAAAACTGAAGCGTACTTAACCCTTTTGGGGATTCTTTGAGACTGAAATGCATGCAAACTGACAATATTATGCAAATTTTACTTGCTGACAGAATTCTGGCTGTAGACACTACATTTCCTTTTCTTGGAATTCAGAATTCTTTCATAAGAACTACAGTGGTGAAATGAGCAAGTAGAGTTTTTAAAGTATGGATTCCCACCTGAGGTCTCTAATTGTAGCATATGATTAGAACTACATCAGAACCAAAGATATTTTGTGGTCTCTTGGACTCTTCTCCTCGCACGAATAGCATTTGTTAAAAAGTGGCTAACAGACAAGTATATAACGGGGTGACTCAACTCCTCTAATGTGCTGGAGTTATCTAGGCTGTCTCATGTTTTTCAGGATCCACCAGTTTTCACATTGCAGCTTGGAGCCTGAAGCACTTTTTTCTTGAAATCTGACTCCCTCTTGATGTTTTCAATAGCTTCCTTTCTTTCTGCAGAGCTTACCATCCTCCTAGCGGCAGGATAATAGAGGTATACACAACTCAACCTGGGATTCAGTTTTATACTGGAAATTTCTTAGATGGTTCTCTGAAAGGCAAAGGAGACTGTGTGTATCCCAAACATTCTGGCTTCTGCCTTGAAACACAGAATTGGCCAGATGCAGTGAATAAGGTATGTTTCTCTAGGTTTCATAATGCAGGATATCAAATCTAAAGCCACATACAGAAAATTATCCTCTGGCCCAGCTTTCAGTAGCCTCAAGAATGACAGTGGAACTGTATAATTAGTTAATTTCCCTCTTGAAAGTATTCTTTGATTTGAGGATGGTGAGCAAATGGGACTAGATCATGAGTTGGTCCACATGTGAAATCATGTCGTGCCAGTCTTCCTGGGATTTTCCCACTTCCAACAAGAGGTGGAGGGTTGCTTGTTCAGCTGCACTTATCATTCTGAAAGCATACTCGGAGCCCGACGGGGAATGGGCAGAATAGAAATATACTAAAATAATAAATAAAGTTTCTCCAGGATATAGTTTTTATGAAAGGGGCCTTGTCTTGTACTGTGGAATAATTGGGGCCAGGTTCTGCAGTTTGCTCCCTCCCTTCCCATAAGTCCTACATCCCTGGAAGGACCGTTATGATCCATGTGGAACGATGCCCCATCAAAATGATGGCAAGGCTGTTGCTGGCCTAAAGTAGGCACTGGAAAAGGCAATCTTGTCTCATAAACTTTCTGGTTCCTTCCCCTCAGAGTGGGCAGGAGATAACACAGAAATCCACCAGCTGGGTAATGGAGAATGCTACAGCCCTAGGAAAATAAAATGACTTCTCTGCATGTATAAACTGGTCCTTGGTCTCAGGGGTTTACCCGCCCCACCCCCCAGTGATCAAAGATGTACCAATGCAAGGCAGGAGCATATTATTAGAATTCACTATACTTTCAGCAGCTAATAAAGTAGGGGTGCAGGTTTGAAATATAAACTGAAACACATTTGAATCTTGCTTTAGCCATGGGAATAGCACTATCACCTGTGTTTGGAGGGCACATGGGATTTTTCTAAATTCCTATGCATTGCTTTTTCCTGTGCCTGGAAAGATTGTTCCAGTGGTTACAAGACACATGCAGAGGCAGTCATAAGGTCAGCACACTGGTGTAAGGGACCAGGGGATGAAATTATCCCCTCCCCTCAGTGGAGAGCTCCCAGAAACAGAAGGAAAAAAATCAGTTTCTTGTACTTCATTCAGCCCCTCTCAGTTATTCCTTCAAATGGATCCTTTTTAGGGGTTAGAGTTGCAGCCGGGCAGAGGAATGTGCTTCTATTCATAAAGTGGTTGGTTAGTGCCCAGTAGGTAATGCTATCCTTTGAGTACCTGTTACCAGAAAAATGTGCTCTGCAGCCAGGCCACAGCACACAAGCTAAAATATGGGCTCCCACACAGCTTGAGTAATTTCAGGAGGTAAGAGCTGCATAGCATCTTTGAAGCATTAGTTCATCCAGAATAGAGTCAGGTTTAAAGTGGAATGGCCACTTTTCAAGGTAGGAGATAATGACCTGAACTGGGGAGAAATAGGGCCTCAGTAGGATTTGCAGGGCTGACACACAGGGTGGTTGCAGACCTTCCAGGAAATGACAACATAGCTTGACCATGAGGCTTACATGCACAAGAACCACTGGCTGGCCCATCTTCCCACTGGTGGCTTACATCAGGGGTGGCCAACGGTAGCTCTCCAGATGTTTTTTGCCTACAACTCCCATCAGCCCCAGCCATTGGCCATGCTGGCTGGGGCTGATGGGAGTTGTAGGCAAAAAAACATCTGGAGAGCTACTGTTGGCCACCCCTGCCTTACATAAACAAGAAACTGCAGTTCTGTGAACACATCCCTAGTAGAGCAAATGCCGTTGATACCTTTAATAGAGCTGTTTCACTCAGTGGTTTTAATGAACATAACCAGTGTTAAAGGAGATATTACTGTATTATCAGTCAATAGATTACGCATATAAACTCCTGAACACTGACATATCCTTCATCTTTTTTCCCAGCCTTATTTCCCAGATGCTCTACTGCACCCAGAAGAGGAATACAGGCATATAACTTGTTTCAAATTCTCTGTATCATGAGTTTCTGCAGCAGGAAATTTCAAGAGATTTGCAAATGAAGCAATCATGCAATGCAATACCAGACCTGAATTTGTTAATTCTTTTAATCTGTTAAAAACATTTTCACTATTTTGCTATAATTCACTGCCTACTCCCTATACGTAGGACTGCTAATTCCATTCCATACTTTTAGCCCATGAAAGCTCACATTTTGAATAAAACTTTGTTGGTCTTAAAAGGTGTCACTGGACTCCCAAGTGTTCTACGCCTCAGTATTCGGAGAAGGCTCCATGTCAGGGGTGTCAAACATTCGGCCCACAGGGAGTCCCAATCAGGCCCTCCAACAAGTGAGTGTTGTCTGCTTCATTCTCCCTTGCCTGCTGTGTTCGGTCGCCATTTTGTTTCTCCCCAGCGATCAGCCAGCCAGCAAAGCAGCCTTTCTTGGCTCCTTCCCTCTCCCCCTCCCTTTTCCCAAAGGGAGGAGGAAAGAGGAACCTCAGCTAATGAAAGAGCCTAGCTCTATAACTCTGCTGGGTGATTATTTTTGCTAGACTCAATCACCCTGCAGAGCTACTGAGCCCGGCCTCTGTTCCTTCCTGGCTGAGGCTCCTCCCTCTCCTTGTGCCCTGAGGGAAGGAGACAGCTTCCTTTGCCCAGTTCTCACCATTGGAGAAATACAAAGAGCTCTTTTAAGACTAGTGAGATTTTATTGACATATGAGCTTTTTGCCTTGTTACAAAGAGGGAGATTTGTTGGGCTTGTTATGGGTGCAACTGGGTTCCCCTCATCTTTTTCATTGTATTAATATCCTCCAGTCTTTCTCAATAGAAAAGTATGTGAACTATTTAGAAGAGATATAATAATAATAATAATAACTTTTATTTCTATCCCGCCCTCCCCGCCTAGGCGGCTCAGGGCGGCTAACAACAACTTACACATTAACATACATAATAAAACTTTAAATTTAACAATTAAAATTAAACATAAAAACCAGTCAGTTAAATTAAAATACATGATTTTCATTAGACTAAATATATATGAGTATATCTGGCAGCGATAGAGCTGTTATGGCGCTGGTTCTGCCAGTTTAGGTAGTCTTATGGATGGCGGTTCTTACACCAAGCAACTCAGCAGTCAGTGTCATTATAGGCTTGCCTAAAAAGGGCGGTCTTGCAGGCCCTGCGGAACTGGCCGAGGTCCCGCACCTCCTCCGGAAGCTGGTTCCACAATGCCGGTGCAGCCGCTGAAAAGGCCCGTACTCTAGTATGTTGGAGTTTGACCTCTCTCGGCCCAGGGATGGTCATTTTGTTTTTACCCACTGACCTCAGTGCCCTCTGGGGTTCATATGGGGAGAGACGGTCCCTTAGGTAGGCTGGTCCTCGGCCATATAGGGCTTTAAAGGTGATAACCAACACTTTGTACTGGACTCGGTAGATAATTGGTAGCCAGTGCAGTCCGCGCAGCCCCGGCCGTATGTGCTCCCATTTCGAGAGCCCTAACAGTAGCCTGGCCGACGCGTTCTGCACCAGCTGTAAC
This sequence comes from Heteronotia binoei, assembly GCF_032191835.1. Classification (NCBI taxonomy): domain Eukaryota; kingdom Metazoa; phylum Chordata; class Lepidosauria; order Squamata; family Gekkonidae; genus Heteronotia; species Heteronotia binoei. The sequence continues at coordinate 225,620,190 of NC_083223.1, read as the reverse complement.
TTCCGAGTCCGGCACAGAGGTAGCCCCAAGTAGAGGGCATTACAGTAGTCCAATCTTGAGGTGACCGTTGCATGGATCACTGTTGCGAGGTCCCGGCGCTCCAGGAAGGGGGCCAACTGCCTTGCCCGCTTCAGATGGAAGAATGCTGACTTGGCAGTGGCTGCTATCTGGGCCTCCATTGATAATGAAGGCTCCAGTAAAACACCCAGACTTTTTACCTGGCGCGCTGGTTCCAATGGTGCGCCATCGAAAGTTGGGAGAGCTATTTCCCCTCCCCGAGCGCCACGACCCACACAAAGGACCTCTGTCTTCGCTGGATTCAACTTCAACCCACTCAATCTGAGCCACGTCGCCACAGCCTGTAAGGCCCGATCCAGGTTTCCCGGGGCGGAGCCAGGCCGGCCATCCATTAGCAGATAGAGCTGGGTGTCATCCGCATATTGATGGCAACCCAGCCCAAACCTCCGGACAATCTGGGCAAGGGGGCGCATGTAGATGTTGAACAACATTGGGGAGAGAACTGCTCCCTGAGGCACCCCACAATCAAGTGTGCGCCTCTGGGATCGCTCACCCCCAATGGCCACCCTTTGTCCCCGATCAGAGAGGAAGGAGGAAAGCCATTGTAAGGCCAACCCCCCAACCCCTATGTCGGCGAGGCGGCGCTTTAGCAACTGGTGGTCGACTGTATCAAATGCCGCCGACAGGTCTAATAACATCAGTACCGCAGCGCCGCCCCGATCCAGATGCCGCTGGAGGTCATCTACCAAGGCGACCAGCACTGTCTCCGTCCCATGGCCCGGTCGGAACCCAGACTGGCACGGGTCAAGAACGGAAGCGTCATCTAGGAACCTCTGTAGCTGCAACGCCACTGCCCTCTCAATAATTTTACCTAGAAATGGTAAGTTAGACACCGGGCGGTAGTTTGCCAATTCGGCCGGGTCTGCTGTACTTTTTTTTAAGAGAGGGCGAACCAACGCCTCTTTCAAAGGCGTTGGGAAGTGCCCCTCTACGAGGGATCTATTTATGATGTCCCGTAAAGGACATCTAAGCTCCCTCTGGCAAGATTTAATCAGCCAAGAGGGGCAAGGATCCAAATTGCATGTTGTTGGGCGAGCAGCGGGGAGGATCCCATCGACTTCCTCCAGGTTGAGTGGATCGAAGTGATCCAGGGCCAAGCCCGAAGACAGGCACGGAGCCTCAATTTCACTCACTGTTTCCAAGGTGGTAGGCAGGTCTTGGCGGAGCAGTGAGATTTTATCCGCAAAATATTTCGCAAATGCCTCACAGCCGATCTCCAATTCTCTAATGTTTGGTTTGCCTTGTGGCAATGTTATAAGATCCCCAATTATTCTAAACAATTGTGCTGGGCGCGAATCTGCGGATGCAATCTTGGTTGCAAAGTAGTTTTTCTTTGCAACCTTGACTGCCATCTCATAAGACTTCATAAACGTTCTGTAGGATGTTCTCATTGCTTCGTCCCGACTATGTCTCCACTGCCTCTCTAGTCGTCTGAGCCCTTGTTTGAGCTGGCGCAGTTCTGAGGTGTACCATGGCGCCAGTCTCGTACGAGGGCGCAGAGGGCGCCGGGGTGCTATTTCGTCGATGGCCCTGGTTAGTCGGTCTTGCCAGATTTCCACAAGGCCATCGAGGGAATTGCTAGTGGGCCAAGGATCCCCCAGGGCCGTTTGGAACCGTTCCGGGTCCATCAGGCCCCGGAGGCGAGCCAAAATAGGCTCTCCGCCCATACAGGGTTGGTGTGGCGTCCCCACACGAGCCTTAAGGGCTAGGTGATCCGACCATGGTACCGCTTCTACCGCGATATCGCTCACCGAAATCCCGGACGCAAAGATCAGGTCTAGTGTGTGACCAGCTTGATGCGTGGAAGTCGTAACAAGTTGAGAGAGCCCCAGTGTCGCCATGGAAGACACTAGGTCCATCGCCTGAGTGGAGGCCGTGTCATCGGCGTGGACGTTGAAGTCACCCAGGACCATAAGCCTCGGGAACCTCAACGCCCAGCCCGCCACTGCCTCCAATAGTGATGGTAAGGCGCTGGTTGGTGCGTTAGGCGGACGGTACACCAACCAGACTGCCAACCCCTCTCCGGCATCCCACGCCAAACCGGCACATTCAATACCATCAATCCTTGGGTCCGGGAGGGCCCGAAAGGAGTAATCCTCCCGTATGAGTAGCGCCACTCCTCCCCCCCGCCCGCTAATCCGTGATTGGTGGAAGACCGAGTATCCCGGGGGGGACACTTGGGAGAGTGCTACTGTCTCCCCATCCCTCACCCAGGTCTCGGTCACGCAAGCCAGGTCCACATCCTGCTGGAGCAAAAACTCCCTCAGGATCGCGGTCTTGTTTATGGACCTGGCGTTGCATAACACCAATGACAGAGGCGAGCAATTCCTCTTGGTCCCACTACCTGCCACCGTTGGGATGGGAAGTAGACTGGAAGGCGACCGAGCCCCTTTTTGTCTCTGTCTCCTTCCTTTATATAACTGTCTACTCCCACCGTCATACCTTCCCCTCCCCAGGAGCACTGGAATCCCTTGGCCGGACATTGCGGCTGCACTAAGTAGAATTCTCAGATCCTCCTCACCGATTGTCCCCGGTCTGTCGTTTTAGCTGTCCTCTTACTAACCCCTCTGACTCCAACCGCAAGACCCACTTCCTATATCTTAAATTAATTAATTTAATTGTCCTCCCCCAATCTATTCATCAATTGTTATGAAATCTTCTATAAATTTATTCTTCCCAGCATCAGTAAAATATCCTCCCTCTCATCCCCTCACTGTTAATGCGCTGAGCGTCAATAACTACTTTCCAATATAAATAAATATATATTATAAATCTAAATTACAATTGATTGAACTAAATTCCTTAATAAATTAATTAACAGTGAATTATATCAATTTCTACTAGTGATCAAGCCGTTGGTCAGTCATTGGGTATAGATTGCACATTGTCCGTTCTTCACCTAATTTATTAGGCTTAGTTGTTTTTAAAGTGCAAATGCAGATGTTATTAGGCTTAGTTGTTTTTAAAGTGCAGATGCAGATGTTATTAGGCTTAGTTGTTTTTAAAGTGCAAATGCAGATGTTACAGTCTAGGGGGGAGATGGGGGAGACAGGCTCTTCTATGGTCTTCCACATTGATCCGTTGCTCTTAACTCCTTCAGGAAGTTGTGTGCAACTGAGCTCCCCTGAGCCCCGTGTAGGGCTTCTCTGTTGGGGCTGCCCAGGTCGCCAGCCAGTTGTATTATGTGGCGGTTTTGATGTTCAGTCGAAGGGAGGGGGGGAGGGCAGGGCGGTTGATAAAGAAGAGGGGGGGCCAGTGGGGGGTCGGAGGTAGAGGCTAGAGAACGCCCTCCTAATCTCCGTCTCGTTTCCGTCTCGGGGTGACCCGCTGTTTGGTCACTGCTCCCCGCGCGTTCCCCACGCGCCGCTCCGCTGTTCTCCAGCCCCCGCGACTCGCTCACAGCGCTCTCGGCTGCCTTCGCCTTCCGCCCCCAGCGTCTCCCGAGCAAGCTCTCCTCACTCGGTTCTTCTAACATTAGGCTGCGTGTGTGTGTGTCTAGTCCAGGTTTACCCAGGAAATTTCCACTGGTTTTTCCTTTCACATTTTCCCTTGATTGGGGATCTTGAATTTCGACTTCCCAGATAGTAGGCTGATACTAATCATTGTACATGGCTGTCTCTGTCCTTACATTGCCACATAGCAGTTGTAGTTATTTTTCTGTAGAAGACTATAGTTTTGCAGACAAGCACATAGTCCTCAGTCTGTCATGGTGCCTTCACATAATCTTGACCAGCACATGAAGCAACTTATGTACAAAAGCTCACAATGCCCAGACGCTTCATGTTTTCCTTTAGGTCTGAGGCTCAAAGCACTGACTATGAGATCTCTAATGAATGTCAATAAATCAAAAGTAGGTTTACAATTTATAGATGTGAACACTTGAACATATTCAAGATTGGTACAGCAGACATTGTCTGCAGTTTTTAATGCAATAATTCATAGCAAGAGATGACATTTATCGGACTGTAAAACAAAATATTGCAAGAGTGCTGTTTTAAGTAAAAAAAAATTGTTTGTCTGTGCCCCCTTTATACAGTTTATATGTCTGCTACCTGGCATTGCATCTTATGACACACATGGCCCGGTCCAACAAGGTCCTTATTTATGTCAAAGCCGGCCGTCATAACTGAGTTCGACACTCCGGCTCTGTGTGAACTCATGACACTTTCACATGTGCAAATAATGCATTTTGGGTAGTGCACAATGCTGCCTTGAGACTAGCCAGGCTAAAAATTTATCTAAAACTGATTGTTTTGAGACTAAGTAGGAAAGCAGTATATAAATATTCAAATAAAAATAATCCCACCTGTAAGACTGAAACTTTAGGTTATCCAGCTAGTGAGATTATAGGACTATAAAAGGATACCAGTGTTCTCTGTTAAGATGTAGGCTTTAATATTGGACCCATGAGTGTTGTAACATAGCAGCTAGGTCCCCAAGCAATTTTTTGCATATAAGGGGACCAGAACACCACCTATTCTGATGAAAACAGTTATAACTTAAGGGGAATATTTTTATCTCCTTCAATATGTTGTATTATGGAAAGCTGTTCTACACAACAGTACCTGGATAAAACTACATAATTACTGTCTTCCTCATGCAGTTTATGAAAAGATAGTGACTAGACGCGACTGCCAATTAAGGCATTTATCTTTGCTGCAGAAATAGTGTGTTTATTTACTGGAAGTAGAAGCACAATCAATGAGTCTCAAATATATTTAGATGCCAATACAGGTTAAAAACAGGAACTGAGGTTTGACATTAGTAATGTACTCAGTTATCTTTGGCCCACTTCACTGGAATAAAATCTATCTCAGGATTGTTGTAAGGATCAAACGGAAAGATGTGTAAGCTACTTTGGGTCCCCATTAGAGAAAAACGGTATAAATGAAGTTAATGTTAACTCAGACTTAATAGTATATTAACTGCCTGTTGGTTTATAGTTTAAATTCCTAGGTGAAGGAAAATACCTGATAATAGCTTACACCATCTTCTATCATCTGAAGTATGCACCTTTTGTATTGTGTACAAATGAATGGCAAGACAAAATCTAGTGGCCCTTGAATTGGTACAGGAGAAATTAGATATACCATTACCTCTTTAACCCCATGCTCAATGCAGACATCTTCTCCTTTACATGTGAGGCAGTGAGTGAGAAAGTACACATATCCCACTCATCTCATTCTGGGGCTGAAGCTTTCACACTGTGTTCATTAAAGACAGATGCATTTAGCATCATTACAGGTCTTAAGGATTCTGACATTCAAATTATGCCTGAAGTGACATAACATGAGAACATCCCAGCAAGCCATTTAATTATAGATGGTCAACCAAACTCAAGACATTTTATGCTATTGCAGAACAAAAGACAAGCAGATTCCTTAACACAGCTGTGCAGATTGTATCACCCCAGAAAGTCCAGAGTACCATCTTAAAAATAAATCATACAAGCTTGATGCAGGCCAGTGGTAGCCACAATTACTTTAAGCTGACATCCTTGTACAGTAGTTGCATACAATACCGAGATAAGCTGTTTGTAAATTGCTTTTACATTTGCTTGAAATATTAAACAAATAGCATTACAGCAAAGTTAGAAATACACATTTTTATTTCAGGTGCCAATAAAAAGACCACTTTCAGATCACAGGATGTTATTACATAACAAGAAATTGTGCACTAGTCTACAGCAAGCAGTTTTTACTACAAGATCAAGATCCTTGCTGCGTTAGTCCTAGAAAGGTTTTTGATCAACTAATCCTTACATTTCGTCAATAACACCAAAGAAATCCCTTAAAATAACGTAAACAAAACTCTTCCTAACAATTTCTTCGTAATTCTAATCCATTCTTTCTGGACTCACACTCCTTCGAGGACTTCCTGATGGTGAACGACTAGAAATAAAAGAAGAAAGTAATTGCAGGTCATTCCAACATTAGCAAAACACACTGACAAAACTAGTAAACTAGCATTATTAGAAGACCCATGCTATGTTTTAAATAGAGCACCATTAGTAATTTAAATTTATTTAACGTTTGAATGCTGCTTTAAGAACTGTTAGGTGAAGTACAAGCTAAAAGCTTTTAATTTAAAATGTTAATACTGTTAATACTGAAGCAAACTGAACAGTTTGCATGCACCCCCTTTCCCACAATATTTACCAAACTTCTCTCAATAATACTTACCCCGAGTTAATGGAGAATGGATATAAATGGCTCATATCAAAACTGAAAAAGCAAGACTGAAGATTAAATCATGTAAAAGATGTTGTAATACATTTACTTATCTGAGTAACAAACTAAATTCAGACTTATTCTGCTACTATTAATGTACCAGCTGGCTGCTTCTCAACATATTAAATACATGTTTCTGCTGTGAGGCAGAATTCTTCCCAAGATTTAAAGAAGGCTTCAGTCATAACTATGGATCTTCTCAGTTTAACTTTGAGCCATTTACATTTATTATCCATTAACATAGCCAGGCACTGATTTCATTTTGTATACACCTCAACCTGCCCCCCTCCACACCCAGTAAGTTCTATAAATAGGTTAAATTTGGGGTTTACTTAACCCCCTATAACTACTCATAATGCTATATATAGATCACACTTCCTCAGCCGTCAAGAGGGCAGATAAGCAGTTAACAAATTCTTCCCAACTTGTCAGGTTTCTGTATGTTTAACCCACCCAACAGACATTCAACATCCTTTTTTTGGGGGGGGAGAGAGGGGGGAGAGCATTAAACACTCCGGTATGTATATTAAACATACAAATTTCAGTTATCTGGATACACTGTACTAAACTGTGGCCTGAATCAGAGGTTCAACTTACCTTCTCTTTAGAGATGGTGATCTCGATTTGGAGCGGCTGTAAAACAGTATCAATTAAATTATGCTACAAAAATACTACCTATTATTATAAGTCAAGCCATTTTACGCGAAAGCTTTTAAAAAGGAGTTTAAATATGAATCGTAGTATTTTAAAGCCCTAACTACACGCCATTATTGTATGTAATCAAGTTAATGAATTACTGTAATAAAGAAAACACTCAAGGCTTACCTGCTTCTGGGTCTTGAAATAGACCGGGATCTTGATCTTGATCTGGACCGAGACCTACATCAAGAAAAAGAACGCACTTAATTCTGTAATGCTCTAAAGAGGCAACATGTTTATGCAATTCAAATATACTTCAACATTGTTGTTGCCTGAATTAGACATGTAACATGTCAATACTTGATATGAGATCGTAGACATGCAATCACAATAATACAAAGTTTGTAATTCCATCCAGTCTAGAGAAATCTTCAGAATAAACTCTGACTTGCAAGTACTGACACTCAATAGTTCCTTGGACCGACAAGTCAAACAACTCACAATTTTTGAAATTATATACACAGCAGTGCAAGACGATAGTTTTTCACCGGTCCATTATCCTTTATGAACAATGTGCTTTAGATGTATTAAGATAGTTACCTTGATCTCTTTAAAGAACCTGATCGGGATCTGCGTGGCGAGATAGACCTGGATCTACGAGGAGATAGTGATCTAGATCTGCGAGCTGAGATAGACCTGGATCTAAAGAACAGTTGGTGAATGTTATACCATTCTCTGCTTCTTAGAGTAAAGCAATCCTACTTTGACTTAAATGCTCACCTCCTGCCACGACTTCGGCTGCGTGAGCGTGAATATCGCCTTCCTCTGGACCTTGAATGAGATCGAGACCGTGACCTAGTTTTAGGTTTGAGAAGACAAGTATTAGACTACAAACTTAACCATTAACAAGTGAGCCTTTGCCGAAGCCAAAATATCAGATAACTAAAATTAGTATCTGTCAGTTGGAAAAATTCAGGGCCTATATTTCTTGAGTATTTTTACTACCTAAAAAAGATGTTAAATTGAATTACATTTTAGAATTACATCATAATATAAAACACTGTAATGTGTATTTAAAATAAACCTTGCAAGTTTGCAGGTCGACCCTCTTTGGCCCAAGGTCTAGCAGATCTAGACGATCTAGAAGTATCTATAGCCGATCGCTGCATCTAGGTGTTCTCTTCAATCTAACGACGATCAAACTGACAGCCAAATGAGCCAGGTGAGGCTTGATTGACGCAAGAAGATTTTTCTAGGTGGGAATGTGGTCAATCTGGTGTTCCTCTTTTTAAACCGGAGGGGGGCCCCAATTGAAAGCCAAATTTACTGTTACGGCGGTCACCGTCTCAAATTTTCTGCCCTTTAAAGAATAAGGTGAAGCTAGGTGTAGATGGCTCAAGGGGATCTGGCCTCTTATGCTGATCACCTCAAGGTCTAGGAGGATCTTAATTGTCGGATTTGCAAGGCGCCTCAGCATGAAATCTTAAGGCTCGTGACATTCTGAATCAAGGCGACTGACTCAAACGAAGAAACCTGAAAGGTTTTGACCAGGTTGATTATTAATATAGTAACATTTAAAAACAAAATATAAACAATTGTAATGCACCCATATAATTACAACATTTATTTAAAAAATAGTGTATCATTTTTTTCTTTGCTAACAAAATCTATGATTTACTGTTGAAAAAATTACTTCTATTCACAAATATACCTGCTTCTTCTCCGACGACTGTAGCGATGACAGTCATAAGCATAATGACCTTTCTCACCACATTCATAGCATCTATCATTAGGATCAAATGGTCGCCGTGCTGGGGGCCGGTCATAGCGAGACCGACGAGGCATACCAGTTGATAGCTCCACTCTCACCCTGGATCCACAAATAACCCTACAGTAGAAGGCAATGGAAAGAAATATAAGCATGCAATCATCCAACTGTATGTAAATAAGTACAGAACTAAATTGGTACTCTCCACAAAAACTAAGGAGAACTTGTACATACTTCCCATCTAGTCCACGAACTGCATCTTCAGCATCTCTTGGGTCCTCAAATTCAACAAATGCAAATCCTGGAGGATTCCGTGCAATCCACACTGTACGTAATGGTCCATAGTAGCTGAAAGCTCTCTCAAGCTCTCCTTTACCAGCACCAGTACCTAGATTGCCAACGTACACTTTGGTTTCTGCAAAGAGAAAAAAAAATGAGTAAACTTAACCATAATTCCAACGCTAATACCCAAGCTTCTTTTTTCTTTAAGACTGCCCATAAGGGCAACCAAAAGTTCACTGGTTATCTTTGACTTCATAGTTGCAAAATAAACATAAACTCAGAATTGTGGTAAAATCTATTAATACAAGGAAATATGATCCCCAAAATCAACATATTTTGAAGTGTATGTTATCCACGGGGAATAGTTCAGAGATTTCCTAATGTATTAACATTAGATCATATCTACATCCTGCATCACATTTCAGATCTTGGGATATTTACCAGTATCATTCAAAAATTTAATCTAGTACCCAGCACAATTATAATACTCTCCAAATAAGAGTGCACACCCAACTAAAAAGTTTCGCTTTTTCACAGACTCAAGAGAAACAAGCTTTATTATTTCTGAAAATAAAAAAGCAAAAAAACTAAACTAACAAAAACCCCCAAGACTCTTACACTAAGGTACAGGCAAAGCCGCTGCAAACGCAAATGATTTTATTCCCCCCCTCCTCCAAACTATCCAGGCATATCTGTGATACGGAGTATGTCAGTAGGAACTGCGACAACCGCCCACGGAACTGTGCTTCAGAAGTCTCCAGCGGCAAGAAAACGCACGCGTTGCTACGCTTGACACTACAAAAAAGCGCTATAGAAGAATCAGACCCACGCAGCCAGAAAACGCGCTAAAGCCCAGTGGGCCGCCGCCCCAACACTCCACCCACTTCGCCCAGAGCCGCGATCGGATTCGGGGCTGCGAGCCAGCCATAAAGCCTCCCATGTCCTGTACCGCGCGTGCGCTTTACGTTTCCTTACCTCCTCACCCCACACTAGGAAATCTCACCGCGTGCGCATCCGCTTGAGGCCCCCAAGACCACGACCCAGCGCGCGGAGCAACCCTGGGCGCCGCCATCTTTGGCGCCATCTCCATTTTGCCCGCGTAGCGTAACGCACACAACTACAAGGAGACGGAAAAAAACAACCTCGTCCGCTCCTAACAGACTTTTTGGCTTTGGCCGGACAAGCCCATTTGACCAGCTGAGCGACGTTACTCAATATCGCCAGACAGCCGCCTCACCTTAAGAGACCACTTCTCCACAAGGCCACAGGCAACTATACATGTGCAAAATGGCGGCGACACCGGCAGCCGCCTCTCTTATCATACAGTAGGGCCAGGTCGCTGGCAAGCACATCCAAGCACTTACGATAAATTAGCCCAATTACACCGAATTGCGTAATAACTGCGGCAACACTCCTCTCCCTGTTCCTAAGCGCTCCCCACGCCACTCACCTCCGCCATAACGGCCATACCGCGACATCTTCTCACAGCACCAAAAAAAACACCGTCTCTCCACGCGCATGCGGGATACGTGGTTTATATAGAACGCGCCGTTGTGACGCATGCGCATGATATCCCATTAGTCGCCGCGGGTTAGGTAGGCGGGAAGCGTTGCGCTTTTATTTCCATAGAAACGGAAATCTGAAAATTGGGCGGGGAGGAACAGCGGGGCTCCATTAAACGCGCTTTCTGCAGGAGAGCGTTTAGAGGCGGCTTGTTTTATAAATGTGCATCTTTTCTAAACGGTAAGAATATATCGGGCAACAATTAATAAAGCATGCAACCACATCCGAAAGTTATGATGATTACGGAATTTGTGTCCTATATTTCTACCGAAGTATCACTGAAAGCTTACTATAAACACAATAAACAACCGCAATATAATGAAAGAAAGTCGAAACAACAAAAATATTTCCAACGGCGATCGCACAATAATAGGTCATAAAAACGGCAGTAAAATATAAATAACCAAACAATAATAAAAACAACAAAGTTTGAGTCCAACATGGCTAGCTACCTGAGTCAAAAAAGCACAGTAAAAGAAAAACCTCAAGTTAATTAACTTTGCAGATCTCCAGAGGGCCAAAGTGAGGTAGCAAACAGATCCCCTGGAACAGAACGTTCCAGAGACTTTTCCGCAGAAGAAAAAGCCCTGTTCTCCATGCCCACCAGTCTCTCCTCTGTTAATATGGCACCTAATCAGGCCACCAGTAGCCCAGCTCAGAAACCCCTCGTGTAACTTTTAAAAACTTAGTAGCCGCTATAACAAAAGCAGAAATTGGATGGCACGCATGAATATTCAGAATGACCCCCGAGTTATCTATGGCTGGTAATGTATGACACAGCTTCAATCTTAAAAGCGCTTCCCTGGGAGTAAGCCCTATTGAATAACATGGGGCTTACTTCTGAGTAGACATGCTTAGCCTGCTGCTATGAACTCCTCACTGATAGAAACTTTTATTAAATGCGGGAAGGGTTCTCTGAGCATAGAAGGCCCATCATGAGGTAGCAGTATTTCTCCTGAACATTGCTCTAGGATCACTCGTACATCATTTTTCTACTACGAATGACAAATACTGAGAACAATGGCCAAGTGTTTAAGTGTGCTTTTTCACTAATTTTCCTAGTCTTGATTTACAGGAATTATGTTTTATGCTTTTATATTGGTAGAGAAGAAAGTTTTTGCTTGTCTATAGTCTGGACAATAGATTCTGAAGGGCAAAAGAAAAGATTACCTAGGAGATCCCAACCGCTTAACTACCCAAATAGAGACCATGGCAGCAGGAGGGTTATTACAACTGCAATTTCAAAACTTAAGGACACTTTTCTGGAATTACAAAGGATTTACTTCTGAGTGGAACTGTTTAGGATTGCTTCCTTCTCCCCTGCTATGTTTTGCCCACCTAAAATAGTCTGGAGAAACCGCTATTTGACCTGGAAGTTTACATAGGTATCTTACTCAGAAGTTTCAGGTCTGAAAAACTATGCCGTGGGAAGAGGTTTAAATCTGCCCTCATGAGTTCCATTGAACCAAGCAGCAGATAGGGCTGAGAAAACATGCATAGAGTCTGGTTTACAGAACAGGTGCCAGGAAATCTTCAACACTTTTTCCATCCCATCCTACAAGATGGAGCCAAGCATACTAAACCAGCTTACAAAACAATTGGCTTGTCTAAGGGAAATCACACAATGAGTTTTGAACACTTTAAATGCGCTTCAGAAATGTTATTAAGACCTCCAGAAGCAAAATGAAAAACCTTTATATCCATGCAAGTCCTTGTCTATTTTTTAAAGTATTCACATTAGTACAACTGCATACTTTTAAAGATGTAATTATCATCCAGGCAGCTTTATAGAAAATAAAATTCAAAATGTAGGGTAGAATTTAGTGATTGCAAAAACTTCTGAGCTTGTCTCTTAAAACGAAGTCAACCTATAAGCCTGCTAGGTATAGTATTATTAGGGTGTAAAATTGACTAACGTTGAAATCCAGAGCAGAATTAAACCAGCCTACACCCTCTCGTGGATTGCTGCCTTGTCGTGGGGAGATGTCAATGATGTTGTGTCAATGATGCTGTGGGCTATGTCACACAGGGCCACCAAAGATGGACAGGCCACAGCTGAGAACCCAGACAAAATGTGATCCACTGGAGAAGGAAATGGCAAACTACTCCAGTATCCTTGCCAAGAAAACCCCATGAACAGTAACAAAAGGCTAAAAGATATGGCGCTGGAAAATGAGCCCCTCAGGTCAGAAAGTGCCCAATATGCTACTGGGGAAGAGTGTTCAAGTAACCACAGAAAGAGTGAAGTGGCTGGGCCAAAGCCGAAAGGACACTCAACTGTGTATGTGTCTGATGGTGAAAGAACAGTCCGATGCTGCAAAGAACAATACTGCATTGGAACGTGGAATGTAAGATCTATGAATCAAGGTAAGCTAGATGTGGTCAAACAAGAGATGGCACGAATGAACATCGACATCTTGGGAATCAGTGAACTAAAATGGACAGGAATGGGTGAAATTAACTCAGAGGATCACTACATCTATTATTGTGGTCAAGAGTCCTGGAGAAGAAATGGTGTGGCCTTTATAGTTAACAAGAGAGTGGGGAAGGCAGTAATGGGATACGACCTCAAAAATGACAGAATGATATTGGTTCGTATCCAAGGCAAACCATTCAATAAAACAGTAATCCAAATCTATGCCCCAACCACTGATGCAAAAGAGGCTGAAGTGGACCAGTTTCTATGAAGATCTACAACACCTTCTAGAATTAACACCAAAAAAAGATGTCCTCCTCATCATAGGGGACTGGAATGCCAAAGTAGGAAGTCAAAAGGTAACTGGAGCAACTGACAAGTTTGGCCTTGGAGAACAAAATGAAGCCGGGCAAAGGCTAATAGCGTTTTGCCAAGAGAACAAGCTGGTCATAGTGAACACCCTCTTCCAACAACCTAACAGGTGAATCTACATGTGGACATCACCTGATAGGCATCACAGAAATCAGATTGATTATATACTCTGCAGTCAAAGATGGAGAAGCTCCTTACAGTCAGCAAAAACAAGACCTGGAGTTGACTGCGGCTCAGATCATGAGCTACTCATAGCAAAATTCAGGCTTAAACTAAAGAAAACTGGGGACGCCATTAGACCATTCAGGTTTGACCTTGATCACATCCCTTATGAATATACAGTGAAGGTGAAGAAGTGAACATATGAAGCTGCCTTATACTGAATCAGACCTTTGGTCCATCTAAGTCAGTATTGTCTACTCAGACTGGCAGCGGCTCTCCAGGGTTTCAAGCTGAAGTTTTTCACACTTATTTGCCTGGACCCTTTTTTGGAGATGCCAGGGATTGAACCTGGGACCTTCTGCTTTCCAAGCAGATGCTCTACCACTGAGCCACCGTCTAGAGTTGTTAGACAGAGTGCCTGAAGAACTATGGATGGAGGTTCGTGACATTGTACAGAAGGCAGCAATCAGCACCATCCCAAAGAAAAAGAAATGCAAGAATGCAAAGTAGCTGTCTGATGAGGCTTTACAAATAGCTGAGGAAAGAAGGAAAGCGAAAGGCAAAGGTGCAAAGGAAAGATTCACCCAACTGAATGCAGATTTCCAGAGAACAGCAAGGAGAGATAAGGAGGCCTTCCTGAAGGAACAATGCAAAGCAATAGAGGAAAATAATAGAATGGGAAGGACAAGAGATCTCTTCGAGAAAATTGGAGAAATCAAGAGAACATTTCGTGCAAAGATGGCCATGATAAAGGACAAAAATGGTAGGGACCTAACAGAAGCAGACGAAATCAGGAAGAGGTGGCAAGAATATACAGAAGAATTATACAAGAAGGATCTCAATGTCCCGGACAACCATGACAGTGAAATCACTGCCCTTGAGCCAGACATCCTGGAGTGTGAAGTCAAATGGGCTTTAGAAAGCATTACTAACAACAAAGTGAGTGGAGATGATGATATCCCAGTTGAGCTATTCAAAGTCCTAAAAGTTGATGCTGTTAAAGTGATGCACGCATTATGTCAACAAATTTGGAAAACTCAACAGTGGCCACAGGATTGGAAAAGATCAGTTTATATTCCAATCCCAAAGAAGGGTAATGCCATGGAATGTTCAAACTATCGCACCATTGCACTCATTTCGCATGCCAGCAAGGTCATGTTAAAGATCCTACAAGCTAGGCTTCAGCAGTATGTAGATCATGAACTACCAGAAGTTCAAGCTGGGTTTCGGAGAGGTAGAGGAACTAGAGATCAAATTGCCAACATTCAATGGATTATGGAGAAAGCACGGGAGTATCAGAAAAATGTCTATTTCTGCTTCATTGACTGCTAAAACCTTTGATTGTGTGGATCACAACAAACTGTGGCAAGTCCTTAAAGAGATGGGAGTACTAGACCACGTCACATGTCTCCTGAGAAACCTGTATAAGGGTCAAGAAGCAACTGTCAGAACGAGATATGGAACAACAGATTGGTTTAAAATAAGAAAAGGAGTTCAACAAGGATGTATATTGTCACTCTGCTTATTTAATTTATATGCAAATTACATCATGCCTAATGCTGGGCTGGATGAAGCACAAACCGGAATTAAGATTGCCGGGAAAAACATCAACAACCTCAGATATGCAGATGACACTACTCTAATGGCAGAAAGTGACCTAAAGAACCTCTTGTTGAGGGTGAAAGAGGAGAGCACAAAAGTAGGCTTGAAACTCAACATCAAAAAACCTAAGATCATGGCATCTGGCCCCATCACACCATGGCAAATAGAAGGGAAAGACATGGAAGTAGTGACAGACTTTACATTTCTGGGATCCAAGATCACTGCAGATGGTGACTGTAGCCATGAAATTAAAAGACGTTTGCTCCTTGGGAGGACAGCTATGACGAACCTGGGCAGTATAATAAAAAGTAGAGACATCAACCTGTCAACGAAAGTCCGTATAGTCAAAGCAATGGTATTCCCAGTAGTAAGGTATGGCTGTGAGAGCTGGACCATAAGGAAGGCCGAGCGCAGAAGAATAGATGCTTTTGAGCTGTGGTGCTGGAGAAGACTCTTGAGAGTCCCTTGGACTGCAAGAAGATCAAATCAGTCAGTCCTAAGGATAATCAACCCAGACTGTTCCCTGGAAGGTCAGATGCTGAAGCTGAAGCTCAAATACTTTGGCCACCAAATGAGAAGGGAGCACTCCCTGGAGAAGATCCTGATGCTGGGAAAGACAGAAGGCAAAAGAAGAAGGGGACGGCAAAAGTTGAGATGGCTGGACAGTGTTACTGATGTAACAAACATGAATTTGAGCAGACTTTGGAGGATGGTGGAAGACAGGAGGGCCTGGCGTGACTTTGTCCATGGGGTTGCAAAGAGTCGGACTCGACTGTGCGACTGAACAACAACAAACGCCCAGTCAAACCAATGGGCACATATTAAAACAACTTTGCATAGGATACCTTTGCTACAAACATTACAGGTAGCTTAACAGGAGAAAATGGCTGCTTCGAAGGGTGGACTCTATGGTTCCCTCCCCTTCCCAGTCCTCTGTCCTTACCCTGTAGTGCCCCGAACATCTAGGAATTTCACAGGCTGGAGTTCATAACCCTATAATTGTATTAATTTCAAGTCTGCACTCTGGACAGAGAGTGAATTGAAATAAGACTGGCTGGTATTACCTCTTGTGGGGGGGAAAGGAAATAATTAGAGATAAAAACTGGTATCTCTAATTACAGCAGAGGCCTAAATAATACCACAGACATGATTTTGTCTCCCAGGACAGCCTGAAGTAGGGTTTCCAGCTCCCGATTGGTGGATGTACTAAAACGAATGACAATCCATAGGAAACACTAGCAGAGCCTGGATGGTCCATAGGATATAATGAGAGAGAAGATTGTCCATTGACTTGCATGGGTTTCATTGAAATACATTGAAGCACAGAAATGGCTGCAACAAAAACCTGGAATGGACAATCCTCTCTCCCATTATATCCTAAGAAGCATCCATGCTCTGCTATTGTTTCCTATGGACAATAGTCTGCAAACCTCCAGGACTGGATTGACAGGAAAATTTACCTTGCCAACCTCCAGGACTGGATTGACAGGGGAAAATGTACTTTGCCAACCTACAGGACTGGATTGAGAGGCGAAAATGTGCCTTGCCAACCTACAGGACTGGATTGACAGGGGAAAATGTCCTTGCCAACCTCCAGGACTGGATTGACAGGTGAAATGGTATTCTGCTAACCTCCAGGACTGAATTGATAGGGGGAAATGTACTTTGCCAACCTGCAGGACTGGATTTACAGGGGAAAATGTACTTTGCCAACCTCCAGGCCTGCGTTGACAGGGGAAAATGTACCTTGCCAACCTCCAGGACTGGACTGACAGGGAAAAATGTACCTTGCCAACCTCCAGGCCTGCATTGACAGGCGAAAATGTACTTTGCCAACCTCCAGGACTGGATTGACAGGGGAAAAGGTAGTCTGCCAACCTCCAGGACTGGATAAACAGGCGAAAATGTACCTTGCCAACCTCTAGGATTGGATTGACAGGAAAAAATGTACCTTGCCAACCTCCAGGACTGGACTGACAGGTGAAAATGTACTCTGCCAACATCCAGGACTGGATTGACAGGGGAAAAGGTACCTTGCCAACATCCAGGACTGGATTGACAGGGGAAAAGGTACTCTGCCAACATCCAGGACTGGATTGACAGGGGAAAAGGTACCTTGCCAACCTCCAGGACTGGATTGATAGATGAAAATGTACCTTGCCAACCTCCAGAAATGGATTGAAAGGGTAAAATGTACTTTGCCAACCTCCAGGAGTGGATTGACAGGGGAAAATGTACCTTGCCAACCTCGAGGACTGGATTGAAAGGGTAAAATGTACTTTGCCAACCTCCAGGACTGGATTGACAGGTGAAAATGTACCTTGCCAACCTCGAGGACTGGATTGAAAGGGTAAAATGTACTTTGCCAACCTCCAGGACTGGATTGACAGGCGAAAATGTACCTTGCCAACCTCGAGGACTGGATTGAAAGGGTAAAATGTACTTTGCCAACCTCCAGGACTGGATTGACAGGGGAAAATGTACCTTGCGAACCTCTAGGACTGGATTGACAGGGGAAAAGGTACTTTGCCAACCTCCAGAACTGAATTGACCGGGGAATAGGTACTCTGCCAACCTCCAGGACTGAATCAATAGGGTAAAAGGTAGTCTTCCAACCTCCATGACTGGATTGACAGGGTAAAATGTACCTTGCCAACCTCCAGAACTTGATTGACAGGAGAAAATGTACTTTGCCAACCTCCAGGACTGAATTGACTGGAGAAAAGGTACTTTACCAACCTCCAGAACTGGATTGACAGAAGAAAAGGTACCTTGCCAACATCCAGGACTGGATTGACAGGGGAAAATGTACTTTGCCAGCCTCCAGGACTGAATTGACAGGCGAAAAGGTACTCTGCCAACCTCCAGGACTGGATTGACAGGGAAAAAGTTACTTTGCCAACCTCCAGGACTGGATTGACAGGGAAAAACCTAATCTGCCAACCTCCAGGATGGGATTAACAAGTGAAAAGGTACTCTGCCAACCTCCACAACTGGATTGACAGGGGAAAAGGTAGTCTGTCAGCCTCCAGGACTGGATTGACCGGCAAAGAAGTACTTTGCCAACCTTCCTGGAGTGGATTGACAGGGAAAAATGTACCTTTCCAGCCTCCAGGTCTGGATTGACAGGCGAAAATGCAGAGTACCTTTTCACCTGTCAATTCAGTCCTAGAGGTTGGCAAAGTACATTTTCCCCTGCTAATCCAGTCCTGGAGCTTGGCAAGGTACATTTTTCTCTGTCAATCCAGTCCTGGAGCTTGGCATGGTACATTTTCCCGTGTCAATCCAGTCCTGGAGGTTAGCAGAGTACCTTTTACCCTGTGAATGCAGTCCTGGATTTTGGCAAAGTACATTTTCGCCTGTCAATCCAGTCCAGGAGGTTGGCAGAGTGCCTTTTAACCTGTCAATGCAGTCCTGGATTTTGTCAGAGTAGCTTTTCGCCTGTCAATCCAGTCCTAGAGGCTGGCAGACTACCTTTTACCCTGTCAATCCAGTCCTGGAGGTTGGCAGAGAACCTTTTTGCCTTTCAATCCAGTCCTGGAGGTTGGCAAAATATATTTTCGCCTGTCAATCCAGTCCTAGAGGCTGGCAGACTACCTTTTCTCCTGTCAATCCAGTCCTGGAGGTTGGCAGGGTGCCTTTTCCCCTGCCATTCCAGTCCTGGATTTTGGCAAAGTACATTTCCCCCTGTCAATCCAGTCCTGGAGGCTGGCAGACTACCTTTTCCCCTGTCAATTCAGTCCTGGAGGCTGGCAGAGTACCTTTTACCCCGTCAATGCAGTCCTGGATTTTGGCAAAGTACATTTCCCCCTGTCAATCCGGTCCTGGAGTTTAGCAGAGTACCTTTTCCCCTGTCAATCCAGTCTGGAGATTGGCAAAGTACATTTTCCCGTGTCAATTCAGTCCTGAAGGTTGGCAAGGTACATTTTCCCGTTAATCCAGTTCTGGAGGTTGGCAAAGTACATTTCCCCGTCAATCCAGTCCTGGAGGTTGGCAAGGTACATTTTCCCCTGTTATTCCAGTTCTGGAGGCTGGCAGATTACCTTTTACCCTGTCAATCCAGTCCTGGAGAATGACAGAGTACCTTTTCGCCTGTCAATCCAGTCCTGGATGTTGGAAATATATATTTTCGCCTGTCAATCCAATCCTGGAGGCTGGCAGACTACCTTTTCTCATGTCAATCCAGTCCTGGAGGTTGGTAAAGTACATTTTTGCCTGTCAATCCAGTCCTGGAGTTTGACAAAGTACATTTTCCCCTGTCAATCCTGTCCTGGAGGTTAGCAGAGTACCTTTCCCCCGTCAATCCAGTCTGGAGATTGGCAAAGTACATTTTGGCCTGTCAATCCAGTCCTGGAGGCTGGCAAAGTACATTTCCCTGTCAATCCAGTCCTGGAGGTTGGCAGACAATTGTCCATAGGAAACAATAGCAGAGCCTGGATGGTCCATAGGATATAATGGGAGACAAGATTATCCGTTCCATGTTTTTGTTGCAGCCGTTTCTGTGCTTCAATGTATTTCAATGAAGCGTGTGCAAGTCAATTGACAATCTTCTCTCCCATTATATTCTATGGACCAGGGTTTCCCAAACTTTTTTTTTCTGCGGCCCGGTTATTTTTACACTTCTCCTTTGTGGCCCACTTAAAATTTGGGGGTGGAGCCAAGAGACTTTGGGGGTGGAGCCAGAAGACAGGAATTATGTCATTTCCTGTGGTGTCAACGGGCAAGTGATGTCACTTCCGGGGCACACTGAACCAAAACTCCACCTTTTCCTGTGATGTCACTTCCAGGGCACTCCCCCAAACCTGCCTCTTCTTCTGAAATATCTTCATTTTCAGAAAAATCTCTCTGAAACTCATGCTGAGCCAAAATGGGGAAGGAAGGTGGGCAGTCCTCTCTTTCCACTCCCAGACTTGCATGCACCTATCTGTTTGTGTGTTCTTCTCCAGCTTGCAAGCACTCCTAATGCCCATGTTCAATTGCCTGAACCACCTACACACCCCTTCCACAACAGCACTGGCCAGTGTATGAAGTTGGGAGTGCTGCTGCCATTTACATCAAGAATGACAGCACTGTGTATCACCCACACTGGGCCCTGGCAGCTGCTCTACCTCAAAATATGCTGAAACAGTTAGGAGGCCCTTCCTTCAGCTGCTACTACTGGAACCCTGACTCAAGCTATAACCAAACTTGCTTGGTTTCAAGAAAATCTTTTGACAGCTATTTTTCATACTTCTTTGGCTGAAACATTGGGAAATTGCTGTGAAAGGTAGCAGAGAATTGTACTGCAATTAATGAATTAATTTCCAGTTATATGAAGTTCATACAAGCTTTTCTGTAGTTATCCCAAAAAAGATATTTATGAGGGGCCTGCAGCTTTTTACTGGCTGTGTTTCCCATGCCTTTAAAAGCAACCTGTTTTGCAGATATTTAGCCAGTGAACTTCTTTCATCCTTTTTAATATCTACAGGAGGAGTTTAATTTTGGGGTCAGACAGCTGTTAAAAGCAGGACCAGTAAAATGGTGCCAAGTTCATAGTACCATCACTTCCAGTGCTGTTGAGATATACTGCAGTAATCTCCAATAATCTCTTTCTGCCCCACACCTCTCACTCTCACTCACTCACACAGAAATCTCATAGAAAGGCCACCTGGCTACAACTGGGGGTGCCAACTTTTCATTGACAGAGCTCCTATGTCTGCAACAACAGCATGATGAACAGAAAAGTTTCATCCAGTAAAAATGGAAGGAAAGAAAGAAAGGGAAGGAATGAAATACTTCTTCACCCAAAGGGTGATTAACATGTGGAATTCACTGCCACAGGAGGTGGTGGCAGCTACAAGCATAGCCAGCTTTAAGAGGGGGTGAGATAAAAATATGGAGCAGAGGTCCACCAGTGGCTGGCTTCTCTTATGTTCTTATGAAATAGGAGAGGAAAAGAAGACATGGAAAGAAAGAACATAAGAGGAGCTACGTTGGAGCAGGCCAATGCATTATCCAGTCCAAAATTCTCTCATACAATGCCCCAAAAGCACCAGAATGTCCACCAGTGTGGCCAGGGCACTAGAAGCCCTCCCACTGTTGCTTCCCCCCATCTCAACACCAAGAATACAGAAAGAAAGAAAGAAAGAAAGAAAGAAAGAAAGAAAGAAAGAAAGAAAGAAAGAAAGAAAGAAAGAAAGAAAGAAAGAAAGGCCTTTCTCACCATCAGATGACCCCAGCCAGCAAAAATTCTGCCCAGGGGTTGTTTGGTTAAAAAAAAAAAACAGCTACTCCCAGCTGAAAAAAACACACACACCCTTCTTTGCTGCCCAGGCCTCCCGGAGAAAGCTCCCCAAAAGAGCATATTGCAAGGCACATGAAAGCTCGTACCTTGAAGAACATTTCATGGGTCAAAAGTGCCAGTGGATTCTAGCTTTTCTCTTAAACACTGTGGAAGGGGGGGAGAAGGAAGGAGAGGCAGCCCAGCTCCTCTCTGCACAACACAGAGACGGGGGAAGGAAGGAAGCCAAACAGAGCTCAGGCTTTGCAGCCTGTGTCAGGCTTCAAAGCTAGCTTTTTTCTGCACAACAGAAAGACGGGAAGGAAGGAAGCCAAATGGAGCACAGGCTTTGCAGCCTGCATCAGTCTTCAAGGCTAGCTTTTCTCTACACAATAGAGAGACGGAGGAAGGAAGGAAGGAAGCAGAGCAGAGGTTATGCTTTGCTGGGGGCAGGGCTAGCTTTGCCTTTTCTTGTGACCCGGTAGTGAAGCTTCTGTGGCCCGGTACCAGGTCATGACCCTGCATATGGGAAACACTGCTATGGACCATTCAGACTCTGCTATTGTTTCCTATGGACCATCTTGTCATTCGTTTTAGTTTTGGTACCTGATCGCCTCATCTGAAGAAGTGTGCTTTTAGCACACGAAAGCTTACGTTCTGAATAAAACTTTGTTGGTTTTAAAGGTGCCATTTGACTCCTGCTTTGTTCAACTGCTTCAGACCAACACTGCTGCCCACTTGAAAAACAAGGTAAAGAATGGTGCAATTTATTTCTCAAGACTGATGCTTGTCTGTCTTGTTCAAAAGCACAGGGTAGCGAGCCAAATCTATTTAATAATAGCAGTACAATTTTCATAAATGTGAATAGTAAAACGACACGGTAATATCCGGCTTAGCATTGCACTCTGCCTACAATTCTTTTTTTTAAATTATTGTTACTTAAAACACCTCACTAATTTACCATGGTAGACCATAAGATCCTGCAAAAAAAGAACAAAAGTCTTGCATAGTAACCCCTGTACCTCACCAGTGATCTTGGGGTCGTGGTAGATAATTCACTGAAAATGTCAAGGCAGTGTGCGTTTGCAATAAAAAAGGCCAACGCCATGCTGGGAATTATTAGGAAGGGAATTGAAAACAAATCAGCCAGTATCATAATGCCCCTGTATAAATCGATGGTGCGGTCTCATTTGGAGTACTGTGTGCAGTTCTGGTCGCCGCACCTCAAAAAGGATATTATAGCATTGGAGAAAGTTCAGAAAAGGGCAACTAGAATGATTAAAGGGCTGGAACACCTTCCTTATGAAGAAAGGTTGAAACGCTTAGGGCTCTTTAGCTTGGAGAAACGTCGACTGAGGGGTGACGTGATAGAGGTTTACAAGATAATGCATGGGATGGAGAAAGTAGAGAAAGAAGTACTTTTCTCCCTTTCTCACAATACGAGAACTCGTGGGCATTCGATGAAATTGCTGAGCAGACAGGTTAAAACGGATAAAAGGAAGTACTTCTTCACCCAAAGGGTGATTAACATGTGGAATTCACTGCCACAGGAGGTGGTGGCGGCCACAAGCATGGCCACCTTCAAGAGGGGGTTAGATAAAAATATGGAGCAGAGGTCCATCAGTGGCTATTAGCCACAGTGTGTGTGTGTGTGTGTATATATATATATCATGAGCACATACATTCCAAGGATGTTTCTTCCAGTGGATTCTCCCATTACAGCCCTACTCACAGAACAAAGATTCAACCACCCCAAAAGACAGGGGTTGCATCTTGGCCCACTCTAGGCGACGGGGAGGGGCGAAAAAGGGCAAGGACACAACGCATCCCAAGCAAATAGAGGCTACCGCAGAGCTGACCGAGCAGTGGGGGAGCGTTCGAGCGAGCGACACCTCCTGGTGCTGGGTTTAAAAAAGGAAAGTAAGGAGGAGGTCGAGCAGGAGGGTGATGGGCGGAGTTAAATGGTCCGGGTGGGGGTGAGGTCTACATATGTTACTTTTTCCCGCATTCGAGGAGGAGTAAATACTCCAAAACAAAATATCAAAAAGAAAATCCGACGGGACACTGGGGTGAATATAACAGCGGCACAGAAATCAACAGCAATGCGATCGGAGAGCTGCTTCCGGGTATCGCTGGGAACGAGAGGAAATAGATATTGAAGCCTCAGTGCATTCTGGGTGCAAGAAATTAACGATCTATTTACAGCTTTACGCATTTGTTAAATTCCATTCCGGTGCAAGTGGATGCGTGGCTAAAGTGCAACTGGTTGAGTTTTTAAAAAATTCTTTAAATTGTGTGTTTTTGGTCCTTTGGAGTTAGGAAGAGCTGTGGATTTAGCCTGGTTGTCTGGTTCTCGGTACGTGTACTCGGGCGAGCTTGAGCAGTGGGAACTAAGGTTTTGTGCAGTTAGGCATATGGTCTTTAATAAGGTGCCACCTTGTTGCATTGATATAAATAGGGGAGAGGAAAGAAAGTGGTAGAAAGAAGAACGCTGTCTCTCGTCCCGGGGTGGCCAAACTCGCTTAACAAGAGCCACATTCATGTGAGATGTTTGAGAGCCACAAGACATGAACGTCAGATGTTGGAGGAAAGGAGGGAGGAATAAGGAAGGAAAATATATGGAAAGATAGAGGGGGAAAGAAAGCAACTTTAACCTTAAATGCATTCTCCAAGCCACTGACTGGCTTGGCTTGGCAAAGTGATTTAGAGACACAAATGCCTTCTCCAAGCCAGCTGACAGGGCAGTGGGGGGTTCAAGAGCCACACAATATGTGTGAAAGTCCCACATGTGGCTCCCGAGCCGCAGTTTGGCCACCTCTGCTCTAGCCACTTTATTTTTCTTTGTATTAGAATCTGGAATGGGTAGAGTGGAAATACCAGGCTGTTTAATGCTGTGGTTAGAAAAAAAGTTTTGATTTTATTTCACAAGTGTAACAGCAATGAGGTGTTAACTACTACATGTTTTTTTGTTGAGGTGTAGCTACATGATTATATTCTTACAAATCTAACGGTATAACCTAGTTCTAGGACCATGGACACCGGTTTTTAACCATACAAAATAAGCCTTGGGAGATCAGTATTCTTCGTTGCCTAAGTATATAAGAGTATTTAGTCTTTTTCCAAGGCATTTTCTGATTTTGCTAATACATAGCAGTTCTTTAAAGAATATATGTGTGTGTGTGTTTACATATATATATAATCATGTACATATATATATAATCATGTGTGTGTTTACATATATATAAAATCATGTACATTATATCATATACATTATATATATATATATATATAAAATCATGCTTCTGTTTCTGCATTTCTTAAAGGATGTTCACACATTTGGCACCAGTATTTGAAGGTGCTCTTTTCAGTGTGAAAGGACTTGGAGATTGCTTTTACATGTGGTTCGTGCAGTAGGACTCTGTATAGATAGATAGATAGATAGATAGATAGATAGATAGATAGATAGATTTATTGTCATTGTTCTCAACAAAAAGAGAGCAACGAAATGAGGTGCTCTTCCACAAAACTTACCAACACATCAAACACACATATTCATATTCATACCATTTAAATACATCTAAAACCATTTAAACCATTCAAACCATTTAAATACATCTAAAACAGATAAACATTCATAAAACCATTAAAACCATTTAAATATATCTAAAACAGACAATCCTTCATAACCCTGCATTTAGCCTAACCACAGCACTTGGATAGAAACTGTCCTTAAATCTGTTTGTCCTAGCCTTCAACACTCTATATCGTCTACCTGACGGTAAGATCTCAAATAGCAATGGCCCAGATGTGAAGGGTCCCTTAGGATCATTTGTATCTTCCTTTTACATCCCATATTATACAGATCCACCAATGAGGGGAGAGAACATCCACAAATCTTTTGTGCTCTTCTTGTCACTCTTTGGAGCACCCTTCTCTCTGCTTCCGTGCAGCTCCCAAACCACGCGCAGAGGCAATAAGATAAAATGCTCTCAATGGAACTACGATAAAAGGCAACCAGCAGACTCCCTGACAGTTGTAGTGATCTTAAGAGTCTTAAGTAGTATAGTCGTTGCTGGGCCTTTTTCTCTAGAGCTAAAGTATTTGCCCCCCATGTTAGATCCTGTTTCATGGTAATTCCCAGAAACTTCCATTCTGTCACCTGTTCTACCATAACACCATCAATAAACAACGGCTGGATGTCCAAACTATTCTTCCTGTAATCCACTATAATTTCCTTCGTCTTATTTATATTAAAAATAAGATTATTTATTCTGAGGGGAACCTCACTGAGTTCAATAAGAGTTACTCCTTTATATATTATACACAGAATCAGGCCTCAGATTCAGTGACAGCTCACAGGAGCACAGCTCCTGAACCTTTCTGAGAGTTCTACCTCCTTGTCCATTGAGTAGTATGTGCAGCTGCATCCCTGGATGAGCTCCACCACCTATTTTTCTACAAAACAACCCCTGCACAGGATCATATTTTTAAGTAGCATTTAAGCCTTACCTGAACCAGGACCCACCATTTACTACTTTTAAATAAAGGTCTTGCTTGTATTTTTTTTTAAACTGTGAATGTCCCATCTTTCTCTGTGTGTACAGAGGTGGAATAACACTTTGTCTTGAAGATGGACTGGAGTCAGACTTTGAACAGTTATTAATGTTTCAAGGTACCACTTAAAGTGGCTGTAAGCCCAAAGCACTTGCTACTAGAGTAGGCCACAGTACTTTATCCATTACCAACCTGGCATTTGTTCAATTAGGTGTTCTCAGAAAGAATTGCTTACTTGATACATAGCTATATAAATCACCGCTATGGGCTCACTCCCTTCTAATCTGGAAGCAGAACAGTGATTTCTACAGAGTCTTAATGAGGAGATTCCTCTAACCATGGGCGATGTTCCCTCTAAGCTGCAGAGTCTTGTGAGCTACTGGCATTAAAGTTGTGAGCTACTACATAAATTAGTGTACTCTAGGATCATCCTTCCTGAGCTAAAACAAAAATATGTGAGTTGGAGGCTAAAAATCTCTGAGCTAGCTCACACTTAGAGGGAACACTGGCCATGGGTCATTTTTATTATTTAACACTATAAAAGCAAACTATTTGAGAAGTATACGTGTGCTACTAACTTAAATCAATAAAAAAGTATACTTCAGCTTCCAAAAGTTTGGAAACACTAAGTGGGGTGATATTCTTGTTCCAGCCTTCTTCTCGCCCAGTTGCCTAACCATGGCTCTGACTTAGTGCAGCAGAGTTCATTTTTCTTTTAATTATTAACCTTTCTCCCCCCCCCCCCCCCTTTAGTTTCAGCAAGTAGGGAACATGACCAAGTGGCAGAAGAAGACCCCTCTGGAATGGCTGACATATGTGAATAAAGAAGTCAATGTTCTGGCTGCTGAGAAACACAAATATCAAGGGTGGGTCTTAACAGTTGACCCTGTATCAGCCAAGTAAGTAAGAGCCTGGCTTGTGTGAGCAAGTATGAAAACACCATCACTTAGAAGTTATTTTCGACAGAATAGAAAGAACTATTGCCAGAAAAACATATTTGAACATCTTATGCAAAACTGATCTAACCTATTGCTACTGGAATGATAGCAGTGTATCTCTACTGTGAAAAGATGTTTGATGCAGTATGGCCACAGACTTCAAGTAACTGACTAGCCAGCAACCAACAGAATACAGGAGCTGAGTTCTTTGCTCTGAGCTTTTTGTAAGTTAGGACAGCTAAACACGGTAGTGGTGAGGGTGATGTTAATTCAAGGCACTGTGGGATTTATCCACTGGAAAATGTCAGGGTTAGCCTCAGTATGAGAGTGCTGCTATAATCTCTGATGGTTTCTCATAATATTGCCAAAGGAGGTGGAACATGGCCTAGTTTAAAAACAAAAAAACCTTCCAGGCCTCAGCTCTATGTGGCAGATCCATCAAGGAGCTCTTGAAAGAAGCCCTGTGTTTTAGTTCTATATGGTGAGATGGAATGCAGTTGCTCGTTGGTGCAAGTTTTGGACCACACTGTGTTCATTGGCACTCTTTCTTTTCTTCCATTAGAAAACAGTTATATACCACCTTGCTGCTTGACAACAGGCCTCAAAGGCAGGTCACAGGAAAAGAAGACTGAGTTACAATGAATAAGACTATTTTAAAAAGCAATGGTAACTGTTATGGTGTCACTGATTCATATAAGAATAAAGTAGAATCTATAGTTTGTATCTTAAGAAAGGACATGTCCAAGAGGTGGTGGTAAATGGATGTGACTTACTTATTGTCTCCTGCCTTTCTCCTCAGTGGGGACTTAAAGCAGATTACATTGTTCTCTTCTTGGAGAGCCAATTTGGTGTAGTGGTTAAGTGTGCGGACTCTTATCTGGGAGAACCGGGTTTGATTCCTCACTCCTCCACTTGCACCTGCTGAAATGGCCTTGGGTCAGCCATAGCTCTGGCAGAGGTTGTCCTTGAAAGGACAGCTGCTGTGACAGCTCTCACAGCCCCACCCACCTCACAGGGTGTCTGTTGTGGGGGAGGAAGGTAAAGGAGATTGTGAGCCACTCTGAGACTCTTCGGAGTGGAGGGCGGGATATAAATCCAATATCATCATCTTCTTCTTATAACAACCCTGTCTCATGGGTTAACCTAAGAAGAGTAAGGATTTGAACCTAAGCCACCTAGATCCTGGGTCCAACATTCTAACCACGACACTGTACTCACAACACTGGTTAAAGATAAAGGTTTGGATCCTATGACTGTTCCCCTTGTGCTTCTCTCCAGATGTGCTTACTTCTCTTCTGCTGTGGTGCTTGCTTCCTCTGTTATTAGCACTTCCACCTGTGTGTGATCAATGTTCTTCAGTGTTGCCCTGGAGGCATATGGGCCCAAGCCAATAGGTGGAGCTATCAAGAGTTTCCTTCGAAGGATTTTATTTTCACCGTTGTTTATGCTGCATCAGTTTTATATAACACCAAAAAAGAATGCATCTTCCAATGGTAAAGTTTTATACTTACCATATAATAATAATTTTAAAAAATTAGGGATCATCCCAGTTCATTAACCAGAATCTATTACTGGGCGAGCAGCATCTATTACTTAGCAACAGTGACGGACTGGCCAGAGTGTCAGCTTGCCTGATGGCAAGTGGGCCCTGTGGGCCTCTGGTGAAGTGGGCCCCCTTAAACATTAGACAATATGTTTACAATTTTAATGACCTTTTAGTAGCTTGAAAGTATAATAGAAGTTTCAATATAATAGAAGTTCTTTATCTCCTGGTAACCAATATTTTTAGACCCAGTCCACCACTGCTTAGCAAGAGAATGTATGTGTGTGGTTTTAACATCCTGAACAACTACTTCTGTTCTTCAGAACTGAAGTGATTGGCATATCCTCTATTCATCCTCCTCTACCTCCCTAATTCTTGAAAGGGACCAGTTGCTCATTTTGGCTTGGGGAGGAAAAAGAATAGATCTGTGCATAAAAATGCTACCAAAGTACACAGCATTAGAATTTACTAAAAGATGGCACTTAGAATTGCTCTCAGTAAATCAGTGGCATTGACTTTTCCTTAATGGGTTGGATCTTATGAAATGCAAGTAGAAGGTGTTTACAGACATGGATCTTTCCCACCTTCATTCCAGTACCCCCTTGTAATTCATCCCCAGATAAGCTGATCCTGGGGAGCCTTGTGGACAGAGTGCATTCAACAGGACATGTGGGGCTTTAGAAGGAAGAATCAGATTAAAGTCCCTGCTTCCTATCAGCAGTGATTTTTGCCTAATTATCACTCCTTGTTAAATCCCCCTCTTCCAGTGTTGGATACAAATTTGTCCATGAGATTCCCCTTCAACTTATCAGAGATTACAAGAGACTGCAGGGGAAAGGGCCCACCTCCATATGATCAAATCCTATGCCACTTTAGCATTGGAGCACCTGAAAGAGGAAGTCATAATAAAAAAGGGCAGCTGACGCCATTCTTATTTCATATGAGTCATATAGAATGAAGGTGATGTGGCTGACTGCGCAGTCTGTGGAAAGTTTTAGGATGTGTGTTGGGAGAGCTGTCTCTGACCTTACCTTTGTTGAGTTGTCTTCTCAATCCATCCTGTCCTATACAATGCTTCTGTATATAGCAAGTGCTGCTGGAAAAATAATTGCCCTGTTGACAGGAGGTCCTAGGCTCAGCCTATAACACTATTACATGCTTACAGCTTGTGATTTTTAATTGAGGGAATGGCTGCAGCATCTTGATCTCAATACTTACTAGTGCTGCTACTTAAAGGAGTGAGTCACTGGGGCTTGTGTGTTTGAATGGGATACCCATATTGTATTTAACATGAGGCACTTTTTTTTTTTTGAGAGGGGAAAGAGATCTTGCTGCTTATCAGACTTTGTATCCCTATTCTTGGCAGCATTCTTCTGGCACATCCTCTTGAGAATGGAAAAATGTCCATTTCAGCAGTCCTGGGCCATGCAGTGCAAGATGTTGAAATATTGGCCGAAGCAGATGATGAGATAAAAGAGAAACTTGCACACCTCTTCATGCCTGAACAGAGGCAAAGGTATAGTCAAGAAGAGCTGGAGAAAAAGAAAACCAGTCTGAAGGATTGGCTGGAGACAAACCATATTCCTGTGAAAGAGCAAGGAGAGTCACAAACAATGCTGTGTGTTGCAGGAGTGTTAACTATTGATTCACCTTATCGGCCAGAAGACTGCAGTAGTTCCAATGAAATAATTTTGTCCAGAGTCCAAGGATTGATACAGGGTTATCTTGCACTTCAGCAATGTCAGATATAGTTCTCAAGTAGTGGGAAGAAGTTTAATGTACTTGTAGGGTCAATGGACTGCCTTTTCTCTCCAAGGTCTGTCTGTTAATTGGTGTCAAGATATTTACCATTGAAGCAAAGATCTTCTGGCTACCTTTGTTCACAGAATAACCAGCTTAATTGAAAGCAATGTGTGTGGTACATTTAAAAGTCATCTGACTTTGTTTTGGAATCCTGGAACTGATCCTTCTCCAGAACATTTTGCAGACTCCTATGTAAAAATGTCCCAACGAAAGTATCACAGCTACTAGGACTTCCTCTTGTCATCCAGCTATAAAATATTTATGAATATCTGTATTGAAATAGTCCAGACACTGCCCTTTCATGAAATATCAAAAGCACACCATATAGGACAGTTTTCTTTATAGTGTCTTGTTCAAGTAGTGTTTGTGGATGAGAGATGGCCTGCAACTGTACATTCTGCCTTCCCCCTCTGAAATTGGCTTTGTATTTACCAGTTAGTGGTATGTTTAAAGATATAACAGCATCTGTTGGGTATGAGGAACCTTGAAGTTCTGTTGGGAAGCCAAAGGTTATCCAAATAATTTTTCAGGGTGGGACGTTTTATTTGTTAAAGTGACAAAGTAGAACAATCATTGAGAGGAACACGTTACATATCTGTTATTGGATCGTCTGATGTAGTTTTAATGTTAAAAAGGGTGTGTGTGTGGTGGGGGAGAGATCAGTGCTTTGGAGGTGAGGTAATCTCTGAGGGTTGCTTTAATACTTTGACCTTATACTTGTCTACTGACAGAAATTAGGCCTGCTGAATTCCTGTTGGCACCAGAAGGCAAAAGAAACAAAAGCTAGTATAAGTTCAGGGTAGCCATTTTTCTATCAAAACAGGGCAGAGTTATTTTTGATTTAAAAAAATACATTGGGATAGCTATCATATATCTGTTGGGCCTCTAAACTCTAACCCCTTACCCTCACGGGCAGCATGAACCATTTTGAACACCAACAAAACAATATGCTGGGTAAAAATAAAAAAATCCATTCAGTTATTCTCTTGCCTTTCAAGCTTATTTCTATTTACTTGTCACTTTCTCACTTGACCATAGCTTGTTTCTTCAATGCCTCAGGTATTTCTAGCTACTGAGCCCTCATCAACAGATGTCAAATGCTTACCTTTGATTGGGTAAATTAGTCTTGTGCCTACACTCATGCGCAAACCTCCCCCCTAAAAACCCCCTGTAAGGGTTGAGCATCACTGTAATATGCCTCCAGGCTTCTGAACACTGGCTGCCGTGTCAACTAAAAAGAAGAAAAGCTCATCCTGTGCAAATCTACCCAAGTGATAAGAGCCAGAGGCCATTGTTTTCCCAGGACTTACAATAGTGACTGAAGAGTGCTGAATTTTTCTTTGATTCACAATGTGCAAGTGTCACACTTCAAGCAAAATACAGGAGTAAAAAAAAAATTGGTTTTAGTGATCAACATTTATTTGTAGAGCTCATTATTTGCATTTTCGATCAATGAACAGTCCAAGTGATATAAAATCACAGTAAGTTTTCTAACAACATACTGATCAATTTTTATCACCAGATATACCTGTATACTCATTTAGGGATTTTCCTCCCCAAAACATGTCTGTTACACAATTACAAGGTACAAATTTATTTTCATACTATTGTATAAAAAGCTGCCCAAGGCTAAAAGCATAACGAACTATCAGAGTAAGCTCCTTGCTCTGAAATTCCTCAACCATTTTTTCCCCTAAACAACCCTGTGTATGAATTACATGGTAATGTATGTATGTTATGTTTGGAATAATAAATTTTTAAAAATGAAAAAAAAAAATAACCCTGTGTAGCCTGGTTCTTGTTCAGAGTTCATGGGCTCAGGATAAGCCAGCAGGTACTCTCACATGGTTTGCCTGGGTTCTGTAATCTTAGGCTGGATCTACACATGCAGGCAGCAGACTAACAGAGAAGGGTGTTCTGCACCATGTCTGAGAGCAAGTGGAGACACCTTTTTCCCAGGGCTTCTTTGTTACCTATGAGCATGTACTCCCCAGAGATTTCTGCATTTGATCACTCAAAGATCCTCTGACTTCATTGCCAGTTTTGATACAAGAGAGAGTGTCCTGAAACTGGAAGGAATTCTCTTGGATGTTCCCAGCTAGGAGTGGGTCCTTTTGTCTAAGCCTCTACAGCTCTTTCACATCTGTGGCTGTGAGTAATTGAATCAAGCTTGCTGGACAATAACCTGAAGGCCCAGAGCCTCCTTCAAAATAAAACCTCCTATACTAATTTAATCATGGGCCCAGGGAAGGCCATCAAGCCACTGCTCAGTCTTCATCCAAGAGGGCTGAGCTGACCAGCTCTCAAGTAGCTCAGTCCCCATACCTACTCCATCAAGGTGTAATTTTGCACTTCAACTTGCCCAAAATTCAGATTCATTGATGGGAAACCAGACTTTACAAACATTGACATAATCCTGCTGCAAATCCCAAACTATGCACAAGTTTGGGCCAATAATCACCAGTCTAACTACTACAAGTCTTATAAAAAGATTGCAAACCTGAAGATTTTTATTTGCTAGCAGAGTAAAGGAGCTTTTCATTTGAGAGCCTCTGGCTCATTTTTCCTTTCTAACTTTCTAACGATGTGCCATACTGGAAGCCAAGTATGTACTAAATTTTTGGTCCTAGATAACTGAATTGGGTAACAGTTTTACTCTACACATGTAGAGGATGCTTTGGTGTAGTGGTTAAGTGTGCGGACTCTTATCTGGGAGCACCGGGTTTGATTCCCCACTCCTCCACTTGCACCTGCTGGAATGGCCTTGGGTCAGCCAGAGCTCTGGCAGAGGTTGTCCTTGAAAGGGCAGCTGCTGTGAGAGCCCTCTCAGCCCCACCCACCTCACAGGGTGTCTGTTGTGGGGGAGGAAGGTATAGGAGATTGTAAGCCGCTCTGAGACTCTTCGGAGTGGAGGGCAGGATATAAATCCAATATCATCATCATCTTCTTCTTTGCATACTGTGGGCCTGTCATTGTGGACTTGTTTGGGTAACACCTTCCACCAAACAAGCCCAGTGCTTTATTTGTCAAAAAAGTACCAGTACTTTTAAGGTTGCACCAATTCTCTCCTCAGCACCTGAAAAAAGGTGCCGGTGGTCAGTACTGTCACAAACAAGCCTTGTGTCCATGCAAAAGAAAACAAAAAACCCTGCCGCACCAGCTAGAATTTCCCTTCCCGATGTAATAGGAATACTTGTAGTGAGGTGCTGTTGGGGATTTTTTTACCACAGAGGAGCATAAAAAAAAATCTCTGCTTCATTCTATGCCATGGGCAAACTGCAATTCACTCTTCAAAGGAAAAGGGAGAGAGGAGCTGCCACTATTCACAGACAATTTAGACTGAACCTTACTCCCTTTTAATAGAGACAACCATTATGTTTGATTAACTGTATATCACTTTACACTTGTTTGCATACTTAGGGGTTTATTGACAGAAATTTTGGCACAGCAAAATAGATTTTAGACGAATATATCAACAGTTTCCTTCACAAGAAGAGAATTGATGTGCTTCATTAGAAGGCATATTATTGAGAATCATCTTCATTATTCTTTCTGTTGTCTTGAAACTGGAACTTTTAAAAAAGAAACACTTCTCTTTCCATTAAAATATGAAAGCTTCTCCGTATATACATATGTATCAATTTCCACCGATCAAGTATTTTCTTCTCTAGTCTCAACTCTATAGGGAATGTTTCAAAGAGAGCAGCTTTGGGATCTGCTCCTTAGCTGATCCCAAAGCTGCTCCTTAGGCTCTTTGTCACAGCCCTACAATGGAGTGCCTTATCAGCACAGCCATCAGCAGTGCTTCTGTCCATGTTCCCATTATTCTGCTTCGAAGCAAGTGCTGCTGGTGGATCTTTGTAACAAATCCTCTGTAGTTGACTATTGTGTTGTCACAAGTTTTACAATCATACTAATGATACGAGATCCACGGGGGCAGGTAAATAAATCCATGCTGGGGTTTTTGATTTTATCCTGGAGTAGCTGGTCAAGCTCACAGCGAAGCTCTTTTACTAGTTCTGCCACCTGAAAACACAATAACACAGAGAAGTGGGCCACATGAGTCATGGGCTACCCTGCTCTATATTTCTTTGCCTAGCACTGCCATAGCTGTTCTCAGCCAATACCTGCCCACCGTAGTGAAATTGAACAAGGTGAAACTGAATCTTGACAGCATGTTAGTGGTGCAAATTAGTAAGGTTCAGCCAATCCTGTGTGACTTGGAAGTCTAGGGTTATTACTGGACCCAGCACAACTGACAAAAATACTTTATATGTGCATTTAGCAATCATATGAAGGATGACTCTACCTTGACCGAGATGAAGCAGGCTTATTTTTCAGTGAATGTGTTGGTCTATAATAGGGGTTCCCAACTTTTTTGAGCCTGTGGGCACCTCTGGAATTCTAGGACAAGGTGGTGGGTGCAGCCACCAAACGGCTGCCACAGGAGACAGAGCCAACCACCAAGTGTCAGGGAGTGAGGCTATGCATAACTCTAATAGTAACTGCCCAGTATTTCAGGCAACAGCTCTGGTTGACAGGATGCCATTTTAAAAGCATTTTCTTGCATACCCACATCTTCAGTCTCACAGTGAAGATCCTTGTGCTATAGTGGTAGTTGCTACTGAAGGAATATTTTTAAAAATCCGCACAGCCAATTAGATCTCCAGTGACCAATCAGTAGCTTTGCTGGGCAAAAGCCCCACCTACTTCCTGAAAACACTTAGCAGGCACAAGGAATGGTGGTGGTGGATGTTGTCACTGAGGACCCACATTGTGTTAAGATGTCACAGCATCCAAGTTATGCTGAATCATAATATGGCAATACCCTGTGTAGAGAATGGTACCCAAGTGATGAAGGCAGTTAGATACATTTCTGATGGACATGGGCTGAGTTCTTAAACGAGCTTGCCATAGTCAGGTTACCCTGTCATAAAAATTAATTTAGTTTTTTTTAATTTTGGAAGTCAATACAATCAACTATCACCATTTGTGGATTTGTGACTTGTGTTTTCAGTTATTCACAGCCCACAACCCAACTGTGTGATGTGGTTAGCACTATGCACAGAACCCTTCCACAGGACTTTCCAGTTCATCAGAACTCTACCTGCATGTGCAGGAAGTGTATGCAGTGGACTCCTCCTTGCAATATCTTTTCTTCATGGCTGTACAAGGTTGAATGAGCCCCCCCCCCCCTTTTGCTGACTCATTTCCTCACCACAAGCTCTGCAAGAACATGAAGCCTTCTGTATTCTGAGTGGCTAGTTTCCATACCTGGTGTGAAGTGGCAACGAACCGAATCCACCCATCATCCAGGGAAACCACAAACTCGCCTTTCTGGAGCTGCACGTTCACACGGCCTCCTCCAAACAAGATCAGGGGGTAGACTGACACCATGCTGCAGTCTCGAATGAATACCCGGCTGGTTTTTATCTTCTCATGATACACCAAGTAGGGACTCTCAAAGTGCCTGGTCTGAAACGTTGGATCCCAAATTATTTAATGTGAAATATAAAAACAAAAAATTAAAACGGTACAATTAAAATGGTAACCATTGTACCAGACATTTTTAAAAATTACACAATGCACACATTTCACTCCACAGATCATGCTGTGCCAGTTTAGAATGGCCAGGCAGGGGGAACTGGGAAAAGCCTTTAGTAAAAGCTTTAGATGGATGTAGTAAAATGAACAGGAAAGAGGAGACAGCTCATATGGACATCTGCCAATCACAATGGGGCTTGCAGATTTATAGCTACATGAAATTGCACTAGGAGGTGGTCTGTACACAGATTACACAATGAATTATGTACGTATGCAATTATGTGTTTACACAATGAATTCTGTATGTATGCAATTATTTCAGTACTGTGTTCTATCGACAGGGTGGAAAATCACCTGATAGTTTACAGAGGATGGATGAATGTGAACATAGCCCTCATTTTTTGTAACAAATTTCAACTCCCCAGGTTTTGGTTTCATTTTAACAGCTCCCGCACTGGTCTTCTGATATTTCCCATCTGGAATTTTCACCTAAAATTGTTAAAGTAGAAAAGGGTTATTATAGAACTACTCATTAGCAATTTCCTCAATGTAGGTTGTGAAAGAGACCGCGAAAGAGAGACAGAGACTGGTCCAAGGTCATCCAGCAAGCTTCCCAGTTCCAACACTTTGTTAACTACATCACACTGCCTTAGTGTTAGTTGCAGCCTGAGGACCTCTACTCCAGAGACACTGTGGTACTGTAATTAAAAGTATGAGAGAGATGCAAGAAACCATTCACCAATGCACTACAGTTCAAAGCTTAGCTCACTCACAAATTAGCCTTTTAAAAGTCAGTTTTCCAAGCCAGGAGATGGATGGGAGTGTTAATTCTCTTGGCAGCTTTTGATATCATCAATCACGGTATCCATCTGAACCACATTTTGAGGACCGGGAGCAGGAGGCACCATTTTGCAGTAGCTTTAGTCCAACCTCAGAGTGTGGTGTTGTGCCAGCCTAGCATGGCCAGGCAGCAGGACTTGGAAAAGCCTTTAGGAAATGCTTTATATGAGTATAGTAAAATGAACAAGGAGAAATACAAAGTCCCTCGTATTATGGGGTCCTGCAAGGGTCTATGTTGTCCCCTATGCTTTTCAACATCTATGTAAAGTTGCTGGGAGAGTCATCTAGAGACATACAACTGAAATTTGTGCTTGTGAGAATTCTAAATGGCTGTCTGGAATATGTGTAGAAAAACTGACTTATGGGACAATATTCTGTTCCAGCTTTGAAAAAGTTTATGAAGGAAACAAAATAACAGGCTGGCAGGCTCCATTAAGACAGAAAAGGGGTGTCCTTAAATTAGTCTACTGTCCATCTTACAATGGGCTAGATGGCCATCTGCCAGCAATACTGATTCTGTGAACTTAGGCAGGAGGACAGGAAGGGTTGCATCAATGCCCCTTTCTTACATGCCCAGGGAAATGCTGTTCACCATTCTGGAGTCAGGCACCAATTTTTCTCCAGGTTAGTTTGGCCAGGGATGCTGGAGGGTTCCCCCCACCTCATATTCTGGGCATGGAGCAGATGTCGCTGGGTGTGGTGGGGAGGTGCTTGTGAATTTCATGCATTGTGCAAGGGGCTGGACTAGATGACCCTGGATATCCCTTGCAACTCTATGATTCTATGAATTCATACAGCCATGTCTCATTGGATATAAAAATGTTTTAAGCATTACACTACAAGAAGAAGATTTTCTACAGCACAAAACATTTGGGTTTCATTAAACATTGGTTGACCACTGAAATTATTGTTTACCCTACTGGGATATGGACTTACCTATTATGGATATATATTATGAAATGTGAATGATAAACAGGTGGTGGCAGGGGTAGCCAGCTGCAGCCCTTCCTAGGCTGGAAGTATCTTGCCACTGTGCTGCACACCCGGATAACATCTAGATGAGATTATAGCAATGCACTGTCAGGCCCTGGTATCCCTAGGTATGTCTTTTGGGAGGTGGGCTCCTCCAGGGCTTGGTTTCTAGCTGGTTCAAGATGAACAGCAAGACCTCAGATGTGCCAGGAGAAGGGAGGTTCACTACACCTTAGTCCGAGCCTCCAGGTCCCGCTGTCACCCAGAATCCACCAATCCCCACATCCCTTCAAATGAGAATGGGAGGGTGGTTGGGTCTGTGCCCAATGAAAGACATGCCCATGGGCTCCACTTCCCCCTATATCCTCGGTGTTGGGTGGGGTGAACTGACTGCCTGGCTTTTCCGCCATTCTGAGACTGTCCTCCAGGCCCACCATCTAAAACTGTCTGCCAAGCCATGTCAGGACACTGGACCGCCGCCTCTGGTTGCTCTGCCCCTACTCATTCCCCCAGCTCACCTTTCTCTTGGTCACCAGGCTCCACCCCAAAGTTGCTTTGCTTAGGGCAGGGGTAGGGAACACTGGCTCTCCAGATGTTTTTTGCCTACAACTCCCATCAGCCCCAGCCAGCATGGCCAATGGCTGGGGCTGATGGAGTTGTAGGCAAAATACATCTGGAGAGCCAACGTTCCCTACCCCTGGCTTAGGGTCTCCACTCTCGCCCTGAGTTCGTTCCCATGCTTCTGTCGCTTCTCACCCTGGCACCCACCTTCATCCCAGGGCTGGCTCTCTCACCCCCACTTCCCCACCCACCTGGGGGAAGACTGCATCCCTGCCAGCGTGGTTTTCCCCAGCACCATTGGGATGCTGGGCTCCATCAGTGGAAGTGAGTTAGGAGTTGCTGGAGCCAGAGATTGAGAGCTGCCAAGTCCAGGGTGGCCTCCTTTGGACATGCACTCAAAGTGGGGCTACCACTGAAGACTATCCAGAAGCTACAATTGGCACAGAATGATGCAGCCAAAATGTTGACTGAACTGGGGACCATATCACTCTAGTCTAGTTCCACCTAAACTGGTTCCCAATTTTCTTTTGAGCCCAATTCAAGGTACTGGTATAGACATTTGAAATCCTATATGGCTTGGGGCCAGCATACCTCAAGGACAGCCTTCTCTATATCAAACTACCTATCCCCTCTAGTCATTTTCAGAGGACCTGCTTTGGGTGCCTACATTATCTGAGACTAAACAGGTGGCAACCCAAGAAAGGGCCCTCTTGGTCATGATGCCAAAACATTTGAACTCCCTCCCTATGGAGTTACATGTGGCTTCCTCTATTGTTGTCTTCTGGCAGTGGATGAAGACTTTTGTGTTTTATTAGGCATTAACCCCCCCCCCCCTCCCAATAATTGCCATTGGCCTTCATCCTTGGTTGGGAGCCTTGTTTAGCCTGCCCTGAGCCTGTTCTACGGGAAGGTGAGCTAAAAATCAAATTAAAAATGTATATTTAAATGTTTTTAATTTAAATTATTATGTATATATACTTTATTTTGAATGTTGTTTTAACATTTTGATGTTTGGCACTTTGTGTGGAAAGACAGTATAGAAATATTTTAAATAAATCACACTAAACCTCTGAGTCCCATACACAACATAGGGACAACAATATCGGTCAGTTTCATAGAATTGGTGTAAGAAGTACTACAATAACCTGATTATATGAAGCACACCGTGTGATATTCTTCTTAAGCAGTTTCCCTCCAATAGTTCCTGCCACCTCAGACTTGTGTGTCCCTCTTGCTCTGCAAAGCAAGAACAGCCAG
Organism: Heteronotia binoei; assembly: GCF_032191835.1. Taxonomy (NCBI): domain Eukaryota; kingdom Metazoa; phylum Chordata; class Lepidosauria; order Squamata; family Gekkonidae; genus Heteronotia; species Heteronotia binoei. The sequence continues at coordinate 225,580,807 of NC_083223.1, read as the reverse complement.
CACTCCTACCACTGCCCTCCTCTATCAATCTCCTGAGAAATCCAGATCACAATCACTCAGCAGAGTTAACACTGCCACTCCGAAGCATGGTTTTTGCAAACCAGCTTCAGTCCTTCTTATCAAAGTTTGGTGAGTGTTATCTATTTTTAAACTATTATTTCAAAATAAATTAATTGCAGACAATCAATATTTTCAATACTTAAAGATGATTAACCACAATAAAAAAGACCAGCAGCCAGTGTCCCTCAAGCAGAAGGTAGGAACATTGGCTGAAATGTGTCAGAAGAAAAAATAGGTGCAGAGGGCTCCATTAAATAGGCCAAAATACATGCCACCCACCCACCCCTCACACAGTGGTCCATAAACTGATCTGACTTAGGAGGAAACTAAAGGCAGCATGTAGACAGACTTATGGTAGCAAAGCTTAGCTGGGGAGTGTTACCAAAAGTTATTTTTTAAAGCAGCATACAAACTCCACTGTCTCCCTCTGTCTTTTCACTTATTTTGGAAAAGGGACAGAAAAGAGAAGGGATAAATGCTTAAAATTCTGAGATCACAAGAGTCTCTCAAGTAGCTTGATCCATTGGTCCCCCCCCCCCCTTAGGTTCCATGTTAAGTACTTGGTGAAAAGCCTCTTGCGGGGCAAACCTAAGCAGAGTTGCATGTTTTAAGATTGTGCTGCAAGTCCCCTAATGCAGAAGTACACCTGAGATTTCTTCACTTCACTTCTGGTTTGTTTCTAGAACTGTGTTTGGAATCTGACCTTTGACCTTGAACTGCTGTTTGGCTGTTTCTATTGTGCAGAACTGGCAAACTGCCTCCCCAGAGAAAACTACCTCCTCCTTTGGGAAAGAACATGCATTTACGCCTACAGGCACTCGGCATAAAACAAGTAACCTGAAAGGGGAGAGGGGTACCCAGTGTAATGCACATGTGTGCATCAGTGTTCCCTCTAAGCTGAGTTAGCATGAGCTAGCGCGCAGATTTTTAGCCTCCAGCTCACAGATTTCTGTTTCAGCTCAGGAAGGATGACTCCAGAGCACACTGATTTATGCAATAGCTCTCAATTTTAATGCCAGTAGCTACTTTAGTGCCAGTAGCTCACAAAGTAGAATTTTTGCTCACAAGGCTCTGCAGTTTAGAGGGAATACCGGTGTGCATACACTGTGAGAACGAACTACTCTCTTACCTGAACTACATTGGGATACAAAGCAGCACATAATATGGCAGATATCAACTTGACATTTTCTGAGTTGAGATTTGCCTGCAACGTAAAGAAAACGCTAGAGTCAGGTTTGCAGAGGTACATTAACAAGGCATGCAACACAGAACAAAAACCCAGTTTTCAGGATTTCTACCCACTGTGTCCTTAAATATAGGTTTGGAAACAAAATGTGTTACTAATCAAGTTAATAAATGTATTGAGAAGTGGAAACTATTTGTAATATTTTGAAATGACAAGTCTGAAGATACAGACCGATTTAACCAGCACTCCTCTAAAATCGATCATCCTGTCTCTATCTCTGTTTTAAAAATTTCCCCTTCAGAAAATGGCACAGTAGGCAAAGGGACCCAGGCAGGCAAAAGGGGCAGCATGGTGGCAATGTGCACACTACTCAGTGGCTGCCTTCCTTTAGGAAGACAGCCTCTGAGCAGTGCAGAGGCACCCCACCACTCCTTTCACCTGCCCAGGACTCTGGCTGGGAAAAGAGGCAGCACTGCAGTGACATGTGTGTGGCCGCGCAGGGGGCAGTGTCAGGAGTTCCTGCCTGGGGCGGCAGAATGCTTAGCACCGGCTCTGCTTATAAGAACATTGAAGTCAATGGTCTCAGAATGTTTAATTTATACCTCATTTTTCTCCTTAATAATTTCCCTTTCTACATTTGATCCTCACAACATCCCTGTGAGGCTGAAGGAGAGTGAGACTAGCCCAAGGTCACCCAGCTAGCTTGTGTGGCAAAGTAAGAATTTGAACCTGGGTCTCCCAGATCTTAGACTGACATTCTAATCACTGCACCACACTGATGAATGGTGTTGCTTTGCTTAAGATTTTGCTGTAAACTACCTTAAACATTTACAGTTATAACAAATTGTTTGTATGCAGAGGAGTATGCCATCAAGATTATAACACAGTAAGTGGGCAGCATCTCATTTCCTCCTACCCCACTATTTCCTCATTCCTTTTCCTGAAAGCCCCAGAGCTTGTCCCCTTTTCTTGCTTCCTCAACTCCTTCTAGGGTTGCCAACCTCCAGGTAGGACCTGAAGATATCCAAGAATCATAACAGATCTCCCAACTACAGAAATTAGTTTTCCCCATTGGAAAATTCCTGGAGATTTGGGGGTCGAGCCTTGGGAGGGTGAGTTTTGGAGAGGGAAGAGACCTCAGTAGGGTATAATACCATAGAGTCAATCCCCCAAAGCAACCATTTTCTCTAGGGGAACTGATCTCTTTCAGATGTTAAATAGCAACAATAACTGGTTTAGGTGTGATATGCAGAGATGCAGTAAAAAGGTAAAGGTAAAGGCAGTTCCCTGTGCAAGCACCAGTCGTTTCCGACTCTGGGGTGACGTTGCATCACAACGTTTTCACAGACTTTTTACAAAGTGGTTCGCCATTGCTGTCCCCAGTCATCTACATTTTACCTCCAGCAAGCTAGGTACTCATTTTACTGACCTCGGAAGGATGAAAGGCTGAGTCAGCCTTGAGCCAGTTATCTGAACACAGCTTCCGCCAGGATCGAACTCAGGTTGTGAGCAGAGCTTGGACTGCAGTACTGCAGCTTACCACTCTGTGTCACAGGGCATGGTAGTAGGCATGGAGAAATCAGTATTAGTAATGAGACAGGAAACCTAGGTCTCGATTCAATTCAGATGGATGTATTGTCTTGAGCTTGAATTGCAACTGATAACAAAGCTCAAGACAATGCATCCACCTGGACTGAATTGAGACCTAGGTTTCCTGTAAAATTACTTTGAAGAAAATGGTTCCTTAAAAACTTTGGTCATTTTAAAGACTTTGGGTCAGATTTTAAATGCGGCCTGGTGAGAGTTGTCAGAGTTAGAAAAGACATAGCTAGCAAAACAAGACCTTGTTATTTTTTTGATAACACACAGCTGTGTAGGGGAGTGAGTGCCTAGCTCCAGCTTCCAATTAACACATTTGGATCAACTGAGGTCTATGGATTTCACCTGTGAGAAAGGGGCTGAGACAAATCTGCAGTAAGTTTCATTTCTTTTGTCCTGATCAAGCTTAGGCTTCCCAACCGCCCCCCCCCCCGCCCTGGCAGGGGACCCCCGAATTTGCAGCCTCCTCCCTGCTCTCAAAAAATCTGGAAGCAGGAGGGGGGGTGGGGGGGAGAGAGAACATATCTGTAGGCATCATGTTGTTGTAGAGCTTCTGATCCGTTTTTAAAATGTGTGCCCCTTTAAGGCTGCACAGGAAACAGGAAGGGCTTCATGGGAAAGGGTCAGTAACAGTTTCCATGGAGAACGGCCCCTCCCTTTCTTTTCCTGTGCAGCCTTGCTTTCGTTTTCACAGTAAGCAAAGTTCTGCTGGAAGAAGACCAAGTAAGTATTTGTGTGTGTGAGAGAGGGAGGGGGATTCCCTGGTATGGAGGCCCTCCCCCCCTTTAGATAGTGTGTGTGGGGGGAGGGAAATGTCTACTAGGCACTCTATTATTCCCTATGGAGAACAATTCCCATAGAGAATAATAGGGAATTGATCCGTGGGTATTGGGGGCTCTGGGGGGGGCTATTTTTTGAGGTAGAGGCATCAGATTTTTAGTATAGCATCTAGTGCCTCTCCCCAAAATACCCCCCAAGTTTCAAAACGATTGGACCAGAGGGTCCAATTCTATGAGCCCCAAAAGATGGTGCCCCTATCCTTAATTATTTCCTATGGAAGAAAGGCATTTAAAAAGGCGTGCTGTCCCTTTAAATGTGATGGCCAGAACTCCCTTGGAATTCAATTATGCTTGTCACACCCTTGTTCCTGTCTCCACCCCCAATGTCTCCTGGCTCCACCCCCAGTCTCCTGGCTCCGCCCCCAAAGTCCCCAGATTTTTCTTTAATTGGACTTGGCAACCCTAATGAAGCTACCCTATAGGTCATTTGCCCAGCAACAGGGAGTTACATCACCTTTAAGGGTTTTCATTGGTTCTCCAAGCCTGGGACCATGTCAGACCCTTACCCATAAAAATAGTTAGTTTTTCAGTCCAGCGAGGTTGCTTGTGTTCAATAGTGACTGTGTGCTACATAGCATGAAGCTGCTTTGGGTAGCCATCTTGATTACTTTGCTCAGGACGGTCAAACAGCTTGCTGGCCCTGGCTAACTCTGGAAAGAGAGCCACTTGATGCTGAGAACTTTCAGCCTGAGATGGAGTAATATCCGGTGACTTGGAAACTTTATATCACTGTATTAGCTAGTGTTTTAATTCTTTGATTTCTTGTTTTTCTGTTCTTTTAAAAATATTATTTGCACCTTAATAAAATAATTAAATTTTATTTGTTGTGAGTTTTGCTTTCAATTGTCCTCAAACCTAATTCCAGTGTTTTGACCCAGCACACACCTACCAGGTACTTCTCGTGTATTGAAACTTGTTCTGCAGGTCCACCCTGTAGGGTTGACTTTCTTGCTAATTTCCCTGAAAGGCTGGAAGACTTGCCCTTTTGCGCCTAAGCCATCGGGGTAGACCAGGGGTGTCAAACTCATTTTTTTTATGCAGGCCAGGTTTGACACAAATGGGACTTTGTGGTGCCAAGCCATGTGTGCCATAAAATGTAATGCAAGGTAGCAGAGATAGAAATTTTATAAACGATACAAATAAACACAATTAAAGATATGATTTTTAACTTAAAATATAAACATGCTTAAAACTCTTGTGATATTTTGTTTAAAATGAAAAGGTGGGGGGGAATAGTGGGATTTGGCAATGCAATTTTTAAAATAAAACATCAAGAAAAAGCACAAGGGTTATCAGCAGAAACTAAAAATATAAAATGCTCTCAATCTAGGAAAACATGAAATGGCTGGGCATTTCAAGCTTCTTCCCCCCACCCCGGGTCTACTCAGATTGACAATGGCTCTCCAGTGTAATCTCCCTTTGGCCATGGGTTCCCACATTAGAATACTCACTAGGCTCCAGCTTCAACAGGGCCCGGGCTGATTCTAAGTTATTTGAAGAGCGTGCCAAAGGAGGTGAAGTGAGGGAGGGGCGAAACTCCTCCTCCTTCAACCTGCTCTTCAAACAACTTAGAATTGGCCCAGGCCCTGTCGAAGTGGGTAGGGCTGACTCTGAGTCTCGTCGCTCCTCTGATTGTGAGGGAGGGGGGGTAGAGTATGGTGCTGGGGAAGGGAAGTGAGGTGACGGGCCATGGCAGGGAGCTGGCGACGGAGCATGCACCATGTTGCGGCACTGTGAAGGGAAGGTGGGGGGCAGCAGCAGCAGGGGGGGGCAGAGAGCCAGGAGTGACAGCCCGGTTGCTAACTGGTCATGGACCGGTAGCTGTCCATGGCCCGGGGTTTGGGAAGTCCTGCCCTAGAGCATTCCTGACAAGTGTTTGTCCAGCTGCTGCTTAAAGATTGCCACAGGACAGATGGATCTGAAAGAGTGAGTAGTGACTCATGGAAGCTCACACCCCACTACAAATTTTGTTAGTTTTTAAGGTGCTACTCTTAATCTTTTCTACTGCTTTGGAGGGTGGACTCCTTGGCATAAGATCTCTCCTCTTCCCCATAGTGTGGTTGCCTAGAAACAGCCACTGATGGAACCTGTTGCTTAAAGCTACAGGTTCACCTTTTATCATCCTTGACTTTTTAATCTCCCCAAGCTTTTTTTTTTTCCAGATTTCAAATTTTTCTGCAAACCTGGGGCCCTTTTCAGGTTTATAGAAAGATCTGCCTTGCTCATTCACAGTCCCAGTCACTGGATTTAAGTATCCAAGGATCGAATGATATCACTATTAGAACATAAGGCACATCGTAAATAAGGCACATGGTTGCTTTGGAATAATATTTGCTTCATCTGGCCCTCAATTAGGTCAAGCAAGGGCAGCATTCCATAGCCTGAGAGATTAATAATGTTTTCCTCTAAGTGCAAAAGTAAAGGAGTATCTTCAAAGTCCTGGAAAAAGGAGAGTAAACAGAGGTCAGAAGGTGAGAAGAAAAAAAAATATTACTTGTACTCTTTTTGAATAGATGAAACATAAAACAAGGGAAAGAAGCCCTTTAGAGAACAAGAGAGAGAAAGCCAGTCATTTCTACAAAAGGTTGTAAATTCATACTGCTCTCCATCAGCAGTTACCTCTTCTCCTGTAGCATACAGAACTCCATCACCTCCCTGAGACCACTTCCTCTCAATATCTTTGGCTCTGAGTCCCTCTTTCACAAATCCAATATCAGACAGTAGTTCAGTGAATTGCCTTTTTAAACTTGCCATTTCCTACAGGGAGGAAAGAGGAGTGGGGCAGAGGTGGGGAGACAGAAATATAAATAGCTTTTTCAAAGAAGATTTCTGAACTGCATCCAGTGATATCCTCTAGTGGCCAGAAGATCAATTACAGAAGTCATACTTCTTTTAATGGTCATCTTAGGGTCAAAATACATGCTTGAGTTTTTAACGGTTGTGTCCAGGTTCCCTGCTTCAAGGAAAGGCTTTTTAAAAACAAAGGAGAACACTGCCACTGGGGGAGTGCTCTTTCTGCATGAGAAAATGACATGGAGAGGAGGCAGGAGCCCTTCCTCCCCGACAACGGTGTTCTGAGCTCAAACAGGCTTTCCTTTATTATTAAAAAGCCATCATCCACAGCTGCTAGTTGGCTGTGGTGAATCTGGACCCAGCTTATTAAAAACCCAACCATGTAGCTTGACCCTAACTCAACCTTACTAACCTTCCTCTACAAGATCCTACTGTACTGGTTTATCTATTCTCATATCATAAGGCGTGACAATGAGAGCCATGTGCCTGCCCTGGTACACACTCCAAAATCTTTGGACTGTGCAAAGGTTCATTGGCAGATATCCTGCATATTTAGGAAGACAAACGAACACTTGAAGCATTCTTGCAAGGCAGAAACTTGAAAAGCACTCCATAGACACTTGTATATTCTTTGCTGACTAGGTAGAGTAGAAATGGGAGGACAGGAGTAGTATGAAACTACAACTTCTTCACCTGATATTTTCCCACTCTTCAGGTGAGCTAATCCACTTCAATGGATGGTAATCATGTATGCTAATACAGTGGTTCTCAACCTTCCCTATCTTCCACCAATCTCTTTGTCAAAGAATCTGGGTCCCACTCTGATAACAAAAAAGCCCACTTTTTCCCCCTTTATTTATTTATTTATTTATTTATTTATACATTTACAGCCATTCAAGTATTACTAGTAGCATACCAAAAGATCACTGATGGATAATCTGTGGCAGGTAAGGTGGGCAGGAGATGGCAAATCATACTTGTAGATGGAAATGGGGACTGAAGGAGTGAGACTTATTTGTAATTGCTATGGAAACCCTGTGTGCCACCTGTGCCACCAGTGGCACACATATGCCACCAGTTGAGAGCCACTGTGCTAACCTATCTATCTTATTTAGCCTCTGCCTCTAGGACTGTCTATACAATAAATGAGTAGATGAAACACACTGCACCTTCATTCTGTTAGCTACCTGAAGAACCCCCACTCCACTTCTCTGAAGCTATTTTTGGACTCGTTACCTTTATACTCTCCTTAACCTCTTGCATTTCCTGCCTGCTCAAGGCTATGAGAGAGATCCATTTTCCAGTGGCCTAAGAGGCTTGTCTAAGAGACAACTGGTTCAGAACATTTTGTGAGCAAACACTTTTCTTGTAATTGCATGTTTAGACCTTGTACCGAATTTCACCAATGCCTAGTTCAGGTTGAATCTGGCAAGAGAGAGTGGTACAATTGAAAGAACCATTGCATATGATTTCTCTCAATATGAAACCATGTGGCTGTTGCGTTCCTCAAAACAGGGTCTCCAAGCAGTCCCCTCACTCTTGAGAGTGTTGTTACAACTCAGAACCAGGTTTCTTCTGTTGCTGCTCCACTGCTGTGGAAACACTACTGTGGAAACAGTGAGGCTGCAGTACCAATTTGGCAGTGGAAACCTAAGCAGAGTTACACACACTTTAAAGTCCGAGGAAGTCAGTGGGCTTAGAAGGGTGTAACTAGGCTTGGTAAATGACACAGGGAGCTTTGACTCTCAAAAGTACATACCCCCCAAATCTTGTAGTTTCTAAGGAGCTACCACACTCAAATCTAGCTGTGATTAGGATGGCATTGTAACGGCTTGTGGGGCAATATTTTAATTATTTTAACCAATGATTTGTTTGTATACAGTGTTTCTTGTTACGTACCTCAGGTCCTGTTGTGTAGAGAAAGGAGGGTATATAAATAAGTCCATCGATCAAGACTGTTACATTCAACCATGAACAAAAATGTTAATTTACCTGAAGAACATTTTCTGATAAGAAGTTTTCTCTGCAAAAGTTATAACTTGATTGAGCACCTTCTTTTGAAGCTAGACGCCATCCCTACAACAAAAATATTACATTTACTGTGCCACGTTATTTACTGTTCCATCTTGTTAGTGAATATGTTCAAAATAAAAACTGCTTTAGATCTGAATCTCACAGAAGGGTTCTCATTCCTCACCTTATATGCTTGGAGAAGAGCTAGATAATCGCTGTTTCCTATTGCAAATTCCAGCTTTTTCTTGAATGCCTCTTCTCTTTTGTCCCACGGAGAGACCTTAAAAAGTAGATAACTGGTTACACAGGAAGCATAATTAAAACTAAAACATGGTTTGTCAGCGTTCTACAATAAATTCTGCCCCCCAAATTGAAAATCCTGAAAATTTCACTCTACAAAATGCATCCAAGAGACACAAACCAGCATCACATTTCCACTGGTAATTTAGGAACAGAAACAGGTTTACACAGAAATATAATCAGCATTATTAGTTACATTTGTATTCCATCCTTCTATTGCATGCAAAATACAATTTATTTATCCTGTAAGCGAGGGACTTTGAGAGACTGTGGTTTGTTAGAGGACTGTATAAATGAAGTGCAAAAATAAATAAATTTCAACCCAGTTTTCTTTGGCCCAAGACTTCTACTTGCTGTATCACTCTTACTCTTGGGTCTGGTACTACTGAAGATGTACATAAGGCTTAATGCATTGTCCGTTTATGAAATACCTTTGACAGTTTAACAATAATCCAGAGAACCTCTGTGACCAAGTGTAGAATAAATCTGATTACCAAGAGTGGGAGAAAAGAACAAAGGAAGGCTAGACTATAATGCCTTACCTGAGAGCTTCCCAAGAACATCTGGTTGAACACTGTTGGAGACAATGAATTAGATGTCTCCACAATATCTGATGAAAGAAGGTAATTCTTATTTTTTGAGAGAACTGACAAGTGGACTCCTATTCTTTTAGACAGAAGGCAAGTGATAGTAACTACAGAATTGGAGACACTTTGAAAGACAGATAGTTGCTTGTGCTGTGTATATTCATCCCACTTTTTTCTGGTATGGTATTGTTAGCCTACCACCCACTCCCAAACTGCAAAGCTGGTTTCATTGGAGGGTACAGTGGGACAAAAAAAATCTCATGAAATACACTTGTAATCCCACTTTAAAAGTGTCTCCAGCTTGAGTTCCTTGGGTGGATTCATTCTTGTCAGCAGCTCAGGAAGCATCTCTATGAATGTTTTGGCATAGCTTAGCCCAGCACTTACAAAAGGGGTCCTATAGGTCCGGCTTGCTGCTATAGTCAGTGCAGGATCCAGGCAGCGGAAGATGGTGCCAAACAGCATTAGCTTCCCAATCCTTACATCCACAGGCAAGGAAGCCAGATGATACCCTAAGGGAGTAAGCTTTTCATCTGAGGTTAAGGCTCCTATATCCTGCAGCCGCAGTTTTGAGGCACGTAGAGATTCTGATGTTGGTGGTTCAATCAATCGGGATAAAACAGAGTAAAGGCTTTGTGTGGACAACATTTCCAAAACCTTAATTCTGAAAGAGAGCAGGAGAGAGAGAGAGATGCCTTTATTTACATTTCGCCTGCCAAAGAGCTGGCTGCCCTCCCCTAAGTACATTCTGTTCCTGTCCCGCTTTCTTGATATATAATGGCAGAATCTGGTAACTCCATGAAATCTATATTTCAGAGGATATAGGAAATACACCTTATGGGCTCATTAGAATGATGAACATCTCCATTGACATTTTCTTAAAGAGACAAGAGCAGGACCAAACATATCAGTGCAATAAGGCTGCCTTAATTTAAATAAAATAAACTGCCATTATAGCATCAGTGAAACTTAGCTCAGACAATTTCTGATATAAATCTACAAAATGTGCCGCCAGGGTATGCTGGGGGGGATGCTGTGGCTGCTGATGGAAGAATCATTTACCGAAGACAGAGCTGTTCCAAAGGCACTCTTTGGATTTCGGGTAGTGGCTGCTTTAAAAGGTGGTGGTTATAATGATGGCTGGTGAAGAGATGAAAGCAAACTCCAGAGGCAACGCGACCTGCTCGCCCTTTCCTCTGCAAGGCATTGGCTTTGGACACAAATGTATCCTCCAGGCTTTCCATGCCTTTACTTGGATCATATCTGCAAGAGCAGGAAAGTATATAACAGTGTTTGGAATATAGGAAATATATGTGCTAGGATGCCAGATGCTTCTGGATCACTATTTAACAGTTTAAAATTACATGTACACATTGTTTTGCAATTCTTATTCAGAAACAAAATACACAACCTAATTCCTCATATCCCTTCTTGAAGTCTTAAAGTTTAAGTTTTGATAACACAGAAGGGAGGGAGAGTCAAGATGGAAGAAAACAAGATAAGAATAAAACAGGGGTGGAATTCTAGCAGGAGCTCCTTTGCATATTAGGCCACACACCCTGATGTAGCCAATCCTCCAAGAGCTTACAGTAGGCCCTGTAATAAGAACCCTGTAAGCTCTTGGAAGATTGACAACATCAGGAGTGTGTGGCCTAATATGCAAAGGAGCTCCTGCTAGAATTTCATCCCTAAGAATAAGCATCAAATTTTTATTTTAAAACACCTTGTATAGTTTATAAAGCAATAGTGCTTGGTTAAAATACCATAGACAAACATTGGCACAAGCCAATTAAAGTTTCCTTTTTTAATCTCCAGAAGCAGGAAAACAGGAAAGGTGGAAATACATTGAAAACATGAGCTTAACAGAGTCTTTTAAAAGGAAGCCAAGAACAAATTGTTAAACAGAAAGGAAAAGATAATTCCAGTCACAAGAGAAATGAGAGACGAATTTAAAAAAAGGAAATTTAGGTTAAGAGATAACTTGCTGAAATTTAGGAAATATGTCACCAATCTGGGACTTGAATTCATGCATGGCTTCCATTATGGAACATTAAGAATCTGGTTTTCTGTCATCAAGAACTGAGTACAGAATTCAGATGGAGATCACTATTTCTGATACTGTGGGCTTATTTGAACAATATTCCACTTTGGAACTTCTATGCCTGATGAGATCAGAAGCAAGGTTTGGGCTGCCACATGTTTTCTCTCCACCCTCTCACTATAATCCCTGAACCAGAAGGATCTCTCTGTGCTTAAAATCCAGAGCTTCCAAGCACTGTCTAACTTCCAGGACCCAGGAGATCCCATGACCAAACTGACGTAGGGTGTTCTGGCTCAGATGTTAAGTTATAAATGTTTATTTATCAACAGTTTATGCCCTGTGTTACTCTCTGGCTCAAGGCTGCTTACAATACATAATTTAAAACATCCAATGGCAATAAAAATCCAAGTGGTATAGGGCTCAGAGCATCGGTCAAGACCTGTAAGACCTGGGTTTAGATACAAACTCTGCCATGAAAAACAACTGGGTGACCTTCAGCAAGTGACACACTTCCAGTACCCACTCTCTCACAGGGTTGTTGTGTGGATAAAGAAGAAGAAAGAAGAACAATGTAATTTGCTTTGGGTCCCAATTGGGAGAAAAGGCACTGTAGCAATTAAGTAAATAAAATAATTTAAAAGCTAATAAATAAAATATGGTGAGGAGCCACATAAATCAGAATTTCTCACACTCCTGACATTGCATTTGAGGTTCTAGAGAGTAAATTGTATTCCTCCTGTATTAATTCCCTCCCTCCTTGCCTTTGTTGTCTCCTTTCTCTCAGAGTTTAGACTTTACCTGTTTTCTTGTACTCTGTCCAGTCCCATGCATCATGATGATGCTATGTAAGTATTACTATTATTATATAGGGAATGACAAAATTGACAACATGAGGAATCTCTATGCAGTTAGGGACAAGATCCCTTCATTACTGTGCCCCCCTCCCTACTGAGCTTAATTCAAATACCTCTTTTCTTTCATCTTCCCTGAATCAATCACATAGACCACATCATCAATGGTAATGGATGTTTCTGCAATGTTTGTAGATATGATGATCTTGGTCACCCCCACGGGAGGCTTTAGGAACACACACTGTTGCTCTTCACTGGAAAGTGAGGAGTGGAGTGGGTAAACCACACAGCTAAGAGGAAAATATCAGAGCACAAAGGAGAGTTTTGTGTTAGTCTGTTTGCATGGAGTTTTCATCTCTGCACTTAAAAAAGAAAAGAAATTCAGCTCAGTTTAGGTTCAAGACAATCAAGTGATTTTAAGGTTCAAGGTCAGAGGAAAAAGCTCTTTAAGACTTATAAGTTAGGGTTCACATTTGGATTTAACATCTTGCTTTAGATGAAAAACTCCTACCATGCCATGGGAAGCACTGGGAGATTGCTGAGAATCAAACCACCCCAAAAGTCAGCCTCAAATGTACATAAAATGTAACTTTCACATCCTTCAAAAACATCTGAAGTATAGGAATATACAATGTAGTCAGTGACCTGCTTGTTCCTTGAAAGGCTGGCCAGGTTTACCCAGAGATCTGTTTGTGTCAGATACTATTCCTAGCTCATTTCATCTTCCAGATGGCACTGCTGTTGACATCTTCCGTAGTAGTTTTGCATATCCAGTACCTATTCGATGTGGGCAGCAGGCCAGGGAGGTGAATATACATTATGTCAATAATTTCCAGAAGGCTGTATATGGCATGTTTCACCTTCAATATCCAACATGCTAAAACAGTACAGCCTACTGTGTGTTCTGACTTAGACAATTGTAGGTCAACTTTACTTTCAAACTGATACCTTCCTTTCCTGCCTGCTGCTTACCCATGCAAAGTTTGCTTCACGAACAAAGAATGTAATAAAAGGATTACATGAAATGCCCAGAATGGCTGGTATACGAAATGTAAAATGCATTTTGGTGAACATCATAAATTCAGCAATACAACTTATATTTGTAAAAAGAGAGACAGCATGCAAGTGAAACCTTTTGAGTCATTCGCAAATGTCAGTGCTTCCTTGATTAACAGCAACCTGATAGATAATATAATCAAGTCAAGTATCATGGGATAAGCCAGTTTAGATCCATAAAAATCAGTGGTTCTAAGACAGGCTTAGCTCCCAGTATTTCTGTAGCACAATCTATATTTCAGTTTAGCCAGCTGGACTGTCTTCCAAATTCCACTTGTGAGCTCAGAGTATCAACCTCCATTCATTAGGCTGAGAATGGCTATACTCCATCTTTCCAAAATCAAGGAAGCTGCAAAGAAGAACAATCATCTTACTCCTCCATAAGGTGTCTCCAGTTCATCTAAAATATATTCTAAAGTTAATTTACTTGTGATTCTTAACAGATTTTGGGCTAAAAAGAAGCATATTTCTTGACCTACCGCTTGCTGTGCCGATTATTAAAGAGTGCATTTGATTGCAGTTGCTTATAAAGAGTTTTAATTTCTTCCAAGCCTGGCAAAAATATCAGCACTGCACCTAGAAGTGGGCATGTAAAAAAGAATAATGGAAAAGTCCTTGGTGAAGTCAAGAGCTGTTCTACATTTTTGTGCTTCACAGTGCACATGTACACATACAGATCTTACAGTTGCACTCACTGCATAATGCAGATTCTCTCTAGGCTCCCTTCTCCTCTTTGGTGTAGGAGAGAAAGAGGGGGCTGCTAATAATACTTTAACAAAAAAGCTGATTAACAAGATTTAACCCTCCCAACATAGAAAGCACAACCATGTAGGAAAAGTTATGCAATGCACCTGGTGCTGATAGCCCAGTATGTACACAAGTTCAGAAAGACCTACAAGTCGCCTTAATTTTTCCTACACAAAAAGCTTTTCCTAGACAAAAAGCTGGTGTTCAGAGTACTTATGCACTTAACAACTGTGTGACAGAAAAAAATCCAAACACAGGAAGTGACTCCCAGCACAAAGAGGCAATAAAGGAAACCTCTGGAACCTCATCCCATTATGCCAAATCCCTGTCAGAAAAGGTGCCATACATATACATACATACATAACAGTATGTATGTGAGAGCCAGTTTGGTGTAGTGGTTAAGTGAGCAGACTCTTATCTGGGAGAACCAGGTTTGATTCCCTACTTCTCCACATGCTGCTACTGGAGTGACCTTGGATCAGTCAAAACTCTCTCAGAGCTGTACTGCTCAAGATCAGTTCTTGAAAGAGCTCTCTCAGCCTCACCTACCTCACAAGGTGTCTGCTGTGGGGAGAAGAAGGGAAGGAGATGGTAAGCCACTTTAAGACTCCTTCAGGTAGTGAAGGATAGGGTATAAATCCAATCTCTTATCTTTTCTTCTTTTACAAGCAAATAGACAAGCTCAAGGCTCAAATAATAACACCAAACTGAGATCCCAATTTTGGTGGAACTAAGGATGTTCAGCCACCCAGGGTCCAATCTGAAGCGCACAACTTGGAAGCTAGTCTTTGACTGCTTGGTTCAATGATGTTGCTTTGCATGAAGTTTCCAAGTTCCATTCCTAGCATCTGCACTGAAAAGATTCAGCTGGCAGCGCTAGGAAAGACTTTTTCCTGCCTGAGATCTGGGAGTGTGGCCACTACTCAGGACAGAAGATACTTAGCTAACAGATGGCAACTGCAAAGATGGGGAGGAGGAATGTTTTTTGCCATCTTCTGGGCATGAAGCAGGTGGTAATGGGGGTGTGGGGGCAGGTATTTGTGAGTTTCTTACATTGAGCAGGGGATTGGACTAGATGACCCTGGAGGTCCCTTCCAACTCTATGATTCTATGTTAAGATATATCAAAAGTTGGACTAAGATGGGGAGCTGCATCAGTCTGTCTGTAGCAGTAGAAAAGAGGAAGTCCAGTAGCACCTTCAAGACTAACAAAATTCGTGGTAGGGCATGAGCTTTCATGAGTCACTTCCTTTTGTGAGTCCATCTGTCCTATATATAGGAAAGCAGAGTGATTTCAGATGCCAAATGACATTAGCAGGCAAATGACAACAGCTGGTGTGATTGGATTAGATGTGATATGCAGAGAGGTAGTAGGCATGGAGAAATCAGTATAGGTAATGAGAAAACCTAGGTCTCAATTCAATCCAGGTGGATGCATTGTCTTGAGCTTCATTATCAGTTACAATTCAGCAGTTTAGGTCAGCAACTGAATGTCCTGGAAGGTTAAAATGTCCCCCATGTGTCCCCCATCTGAAATCACTTCACTTTCCAATACATAGGGCAGATAGATTCACATTCTAGTTGCATCTAAGGAAATAAGCAGAGACTCACAAAAGTTCATACCCTACCACAAATTTTGTTAGTAGAAGAAGAGAAGAGATTGGATATATACCCCACCCTTCATTCAGAGTGGTTTACAATCTCCTTTCCCTTCTCTACCCCACAACAGACAGGTGCTACTGGACTCTTACTCTTTTTTACATCAAAAGTTGGGTTCTTTTTTTTTAAAGAGCAGAGGAGGATTCAAAAGGTTAGTTGGTTTGAAATGAGTGCACTGACACAATCTACTCAGTTAAATAAACCAGTAAAACTGGCCACAATTGCCTTGCCTACCTGGTGGGTATGAATGTTTGCCACTGACTATCCACTCCAATAAGGCCTCAATTAATTCAAGATTCACTTTGTCCAAATCCATGGATGCCATTGTTTTTAACACTGATGTACTGAGACCTGAAAGATAAAATAAGCTTGAAATCAGGAGGGGGAAAAACTGGAAAGAGTGTTCTTTCAGGAAAGGACCAACTACTACCACCACCAACAAACTTCCAACAATAGTGAATTTTTTTCAACAGAAATTTATAATTTTTATTTATTTATGCTATTTCCAGTTTGTCTTTCTCATTGGGGCTCACTTGAAGATGCTTTATACAAAAGCAGACCCTTGGTCCATAAAAGTCACTACTACATATTCAAACTGGCAGTGGCTCTCCAGTGTCTCAGGCTGAAGTCTTTCACATCATCTTCTACCTGACCTTTTTAACTGGAGACGCAAGGGATTGAACCTGGGACCTTCTGCATGCCAGGCAGATGCTCTGCCAGTGAGCCACAAAGTGGATTATTGCAATATAAGTCAGTACAATCAATAGAAGAAGGCATCTGATAAGTGAATTACTAGGATCAAGATTACAGAAATCTGAAAACAAAACATGCATTAGATATGATGCAATAACAATGCCAAAAGGTGGAATCACATAGGTAAATAACAATGCAGTGAGAACAAGGTTGAACATATGGCAAACACACTATACTATTGTGTCACCCACAATCCTCCTCCCTTTATTAAACTACCTTTCTTGAACCGCTGTATGATAATATAATCCTATTGCCTTTATAAAACGCCCTCTGAACAATTCTGTTTTATGTAGTCTGTAGTACGCCAGAAGTGTCGGGGCCTTCTTGACAGTCTCAGGCAGGCCATTCCACAATGTGGAAGCCACAAGAAAGAATGCATATGTATGTTGTTGATATAATTTCTTTACCAATGAACAAAGCTGTTATGGCAGGGAATAGGGAAAGAGGTGGTCCTGCAGATATGAGGGTGGTCCTGCAGATATGAAGGGCTTTTAATCAATAGACAATTCCTTGAATTCAGTCCTGTAACTGATGGGCAGCCAATAGGGTAACTGCAGACTGTGAGTAATACGCATGCTCCACCTAGATGCTAACAGGTATTTTGTACCAAATGGAACCTCCTAGTTGACTGCAAGGGTACATCTATGTAGAGTGCATTACAGTAGTCTAATCTCAAAGTTACCATGGTGTTGATCCAGGGGGCTAGATCAAATGAGCCTAGGCAGGGGAGGGGGGGGCATCTTCTGGGTTAGACATAGTTGGAACAAAACATTTTTTGCTTTGCAATAACTTGCTTCTCCAGGCATAATGAGTTCTAGTTAGCATAAAACTCCTAGGCTCTTAACCAAATAAGCAAGAGTCAGCTGAATCCCATCAAAAGTGGAAAGGACAATGTCCCTCAAGACCTGAGGCTTCCTTGAGCTCAGCAGGGTCCGCGGGTTGTCTTGCCTGTGGCCCCTCTGAGTCAGGCGGGTGGAGGGGTGCCACAGACCCTGACCCTGAAGGGGTCTTCTTTCGGCATGGGACTTTTACAGCAAGTCAGGGGTGCAGTGGCAACTGTTCCTGTTCTTCCTGTATGCCCTGAAGCTCCCCCTGTCATGACAGCCAATACAGCAGAAAGAGGTGAACGCTTGAACGCTTGCTTTTTTTTCTTTCTTTCAATAAGCTTCTGATCTATCATTTCTCTACCTCAAGCATGACAATTCTACGTGGCAAGTAAGTGTGCCTTTACTACCTTTGATACCACTGGCTAATGGGTCATTTTACATAAGATGATGAAGATGATGATATTGGATTTATATCCCGCCCTCCACTCCGAAGAGTCTCAGAGCGGCTCACAATCTCCTTTACCTTCCTCCCCCACAACAGACACCCTGTGAGGTGGGTGGGGCTGGAGAGGGCTCTCACAGCAGCTGCCCTTTCAAGGACAGCATAACAACAAATGGCAGTTTAAAGGAAGGAAAAGAGGTTGATTGCAGCTCCACTTTCCCTGTGAATGAGGCTTCGAAAAGTTAAAGAACATTTTTAAACATTGGAAATAATCTGAATTAATCTGAAGATAGATACTTAAATCCACCCGCACTATAATTGGATATCTGTTAAAGAGGCTATTATTTGGTTGCAATATGATCTGAACAAAAATTAGATATATTTTAGAGAGATTTCTCTTTGTCGTTTGATTGAAATTGAAATGCTAACACTTAAAATCTCAGCCGGAGGAGATTTGGAAAGACGGACTATCTGGGTCTCTGAGCTACTTTTCAACTTGGATTAATAGACTGAGTTTGTTTACAGAGAAAAATGGCTTTGCCAAGCGAAATCTTTTATAAAAAAGACATTTTGAGCAGTATAAATTCTCTGAAGCAGGATTTTGGTTAATTGACTGACTTGATTAAGAAACAAATGGGAGCTTTTGTGCTGAAAGCTAGCGATATCTCAAATCTACACGAGCAGAGTGTTAAAGAGAACCTGGTGATGTTTGCGAAAGTGAAAAGAAAGAGTGATCCGCTGGGAAACGAACAAAAGAAAACCAAAATGGAACCCTATGATGCACTTAAAAAGAAAAACCTGAAATGGAGACTGATTGAAGTTATCTCGAGAGGAACGAAGGCTGTGTAATTCTTACTACTTTTATTGAGAGGGATGACTGCATTAAGGAAAAAGAAGGTGCATCTTAACCAAATGTGGAAATGTGGAAATTTTTCAGGAAGAAGGGTTTTTGATCTAGCTCTCTCTCTGTGAATAGTCTGATATGGAACTTGTAATAAGAAATGATGTGATTTTAAAAGGCTAAGTGAGACTTTCAGGCTATAATAAGTTATTTTTCTATGTGTGGATGAGATGATGGTGTAAGCAGGAAGGGTTTAAGTTTGTTCTAAACAGAAATATTTTTTTAGTTATCCAGAATAACATCAAGTAATGAAATTAGAGCCATAGAAATGGCTTAATTTTGTAAACTTAGTTTTTTAACTATGAACTCAATTTTTAAGACTCTTCAAAAAACAGTTATCTATAAGTTAACAGGTCTTCAACAGTTCAAAAAGGGCACAAGCTCAATAGGGCTGCTTTCGATGGGCACCCCTTTGCTATCTACAGTAACTTTTGGGCATCATTATGCCTGCCTAAGACGTTTCTTCTGTTGGCAAGTCGTCATCCACGCCTTTAAAATTCCGTTGCAGTTCTTCCTCCTCTTCCTCTGTATATTTTATTGCAAGAGAGTTCATAGCCGCAATTCCCGACTGCGCATCACAGATTTTGAAGAAGGCACCGTTCTTATATAGCAAAAGGTCTGACGTCGGGCTCCAACGAAATCTTATATTACTTGCATGGAGTTTGCTGGAGACGATTTTTAGCTTTTTTCTTTTTTCAAGTGCTTCTGGAGCGAGATCTAACAAAATCAGGATTTTTTTTCCATTGTGCATGACTCCATCTTTTTGTCTTGCTTTTTGCAATATACTGTCTTTTATTCTGGTATTGGTGAACTGTACCAGGATATCCCTGGTGTAGTTACGGCGCTGCGAAGAAATGGCGCCCAGTCTCTGCACTTTCACTATGTTGGTTGCTATGTTATCAGGTAGTGAAAAAGTCTCTCTCAGCCAGTCTGCAATAAAGATCAATAAGTCTTTCTTCTCTTCAGCTCCCTCCTCCATTCCGCGGAGCTTAATGTTCTGGGCACGCCATTTATTTTCCAGTATTGCCAATCTGTTCTGCAACTTGCTCTCATTATTTTTTAAAATGGCTACTTCTCCTTTAAGCGAGAGGCTCAGCTCGGCTGAGCGCTCAGCCATGCTCGCTGTTGTGTTAAAGTCTTCTGCAAGTTCGTTGATCTTTTCTTTTAGAGGTCTGATGTGGTCTACAATCGCCTCATTGAAGTACTTATGAATATCTAGCTTTAGAAGCTCTAAGTCTTTTGTAGTAATTGGTCTCACTTCTTCATTATTTATCTGGGTAGCGTCGGCAGATTGAGGGGAGGTCGGGCTGGGCGCCATATTAGAGTCGTTTAGAGCGCGCGAAAACGAGCCACCAACCTTCGTTGCACTTTCTGGCGTAAAGAACGCCGCTACCGAGCTTTTCTTTTGAGGATCCTGTTTTTTCTTAGGTCGGACGGCTTTGCGTTTGGTTTTTGTTGACATCGGAGTCGAAGTTGTTGATTTTAGAGTGGATCGGGGAAGGAGGCATCTGGAGCTCACTTATTTTGCGTCCGCCATACTATCGCGACGCTCCGCCCTCGGGTTTAAGTTTGTTAGGCACTGGGATGCTTTCTGGAACAAGCGGAAGCTGTACAAAAGGGACGGTCTCCACTTGTTCCCAGATGGAACCAAGCTGCTGGCGCTTAAAATCAAAAAGGTGGCACAGCAGTTTTAAAACTAAATCTTGGGGGAAAGCTGACAGGAGATGAAATGTCTCTGGTTCAGGAGGACTCATCTCAAAGAGGAAGGGTTAGCTGTTACTTTTCTACCGGGTAATGGATCAGAGTTGTCCACTGAGATGGTGACAAACAGTATGGAGTGTCTGCCAAAGTCTCGAGGTGGCAGGAGGAAAGTTGCGGGCCTAACTTGCCTGGGAAATTATAGATATTTGTATACAAATACTAGAAGTGTTCGAAGTAAAACTGGTGAGTTGGAATGCTTAGTTTTTGGGGAAAACAAAGACATTGTGGGAATTTCAGAAACTTGGTGGAATGAGGAGAATCAGTGGGACACGGTGATTCCTAGATATATCGAAAGGATAGGGAGGTAAGGGTTGGAGGTGGGGTGGCTCTGTATGTCAGAGAGGGTATACAGTCCAATAAGACCGAGGTCAAAGAATTAGATTCCCTTCTAGAAATGCTTTGGCCCAAAAGGAAATTTAGCTATGGGAGTTTGTTATCGCCCACCAAATCAAAATATACAGGATGATTATAATAATGATGGAAGGATTAAAGATAGCGTCTAAACATAAAAACTGTGTCGTAATAGGTGATTTTAACTACCCGCAGATTGATTGGGTCAATATGTGTTCAGGTCGAGAGAAAGAGATTGAGTTTCTAGATGCTCTCAATGACTGTGCTATGGAGCAAGATGGTCACAGAACCTACCAGGGGTGGGGCGATCCTGGATTTGGTCCTAAGTAATGCCCAAGACTTGGTGAGAGATGTAAAAGTGATCACACTGCTTGGGAGCAGTGACCATAACGTTATTGATTTCACCATTTGTATAAATAGGAAGTTGCCCAAAAAGACCAGCACAACCACGTTTAACTTTAAAAGGGGTAAATTCTCTGAGATGAAGAGGCATGTGAAGCAGAAACTTAAAGGAAAGGTAAATACAGTCAAAACCCTTGGGGAAGCTTGGAGGCTATTTAAAACTACAATCCTAGAAACTCAGATAAAGTATATACCACAAGTTAGGAAAGGCACAAACAGGTATAAGAAAAGGCCTGCATGGTTAACAAACAAAGTAATGGAAGCTGTAAAAGGTAAGAAAGACTCCTTTAAGCAGTGGAAAGCTAGTCCAAGTGAGATTAATAAAAGGGAACACAGGCTGTGGCAAATCAAATGCAAGATTGTGATCAGGCAGGCAAAAAGGGACTATGAGGAGCATATTGCAAAAAACATAAAGACCAACAATAAAAATTTCTTCAAATATATTAGAAGCAGGAAACCAGCCAGGGAGGCAGTGGGGCCCTTGGATAACCAAGGGGTAAAAGGATTACTGAAGGAGGATAGGGAAATGGCTGAGAAGCTGAATTTATTTTTTGCCTCCGTCTTCACTGTGGAAGATGAGAAGTGTTTGCCCGCTCCAGAACTACTAATTTTGGAAGGGGTGTTGAAAGACCTGAGTCATATTGAGTGATAAGAAAGGAGGTCCTACAACTGATTGATGAATTAAAAACTAATAAGTCACCAGGTCCGGATGGCATACATCCAAGAATTCTGAAAGAACTCAAAGTTGAACTTGTGGATCTCCTAACAAAAATATGTAATCTTTCATTGAAATCTGTCTCCGTTCCTGAGGACTGGAAGGTAGCAAATGTCACCCCCATCTTTAAAAAGGGTTCCAGAGGAGATCCGGGAAATTACAGACCAGTCAGTCTGACTTCAATACCGGGAAAGTTGGTAGAAACCATTATCAAGGACAGAATGAGTAGGCGCATTGATTAACACAAGTTATTGAGGAATACTCAGCATGGGTTCTGTAAGGGAAGATCTTGCCTCACTAACCTGTTACAGTTCTTTGAGGGGGTGAACAAACATGTGGACAAAGGGGACCCAATAGATGTTGTCTACCTTGACTTCCAGAAAGCTTTTGATAAAGTTCCTCATCAAAGGCTCCTTAGTAAGCTCGAGAGTCATGGAGTAAAAGGACAGATCCTCTTGTGGATCAAAAACTGGCTAATTAATAGGAAGTAGAGAGTGAGTATAAATGGGCAGTCTTTGCAGTGGAGGACAGTAAGCAGTGGGGTGCCGCAGGGCTCAGTACTGGGTTCCATGCTCTTTAACTTGTTCATTAATGATCTGGAGTTGGGAGTAAGCAGTAAAGTGGCCAAGTTTGCAGATGACACTAAATTGTTCAGGGTGGTGAGAACCAGAGAGGATTGTGAGGCACTGCAAAGAAATCTGTTGAGGCTGGGTGAGTGGGCGTCAACGTGGCAAATGAGATTCAATGTGGCCAAGTGCAAAGTAATGCACATTGGGGCCAAGAATCCCAGCTACAAATACAAGTTGATGGGGTGTGAACTGACAGAGACTGACCAAGAGAGAGATCTTGGGGTCATTGTAGATAACTCACTGAAAATGTCAAGACAGTGTGCGATTGCAATAAAAAAGGCCAACGCCATGCTGGGAATTATTAGGAAGGGAATTGAAAACAAATCAGCCAGTATCATAATGCCCCTGTATAAATCGATGGTGCCGTCTCATTTGGAATATTGTGTACAATTCTGGTCACCGCACCTCAAAAAGGATATTATAGCATTGGAAAAAGTGCAGAAAAGGGCAACTAGAATGATTCAAGGGTTGGAACACTTTCCCTATGAAGAAAGGTTAAAACGCTTGGGGCTCTTTAGCTTGGAGAAACGTCGACTGCGGGGTGACATGATAGAGGTTTACAAGATTATGCATGGAATGGAGAAAGTAGAGAAAGAAGTATTTTTCTCCCTTTCCCCCAATAGAAGAACTCGTGGGCGTTCAATGAAATTGCTGAGCAGTCAGGTTAAAACGGATACAAGGAAGTACTTCTTCACCCAAAGGGTGATTAACATGCGGAATTCACTGCCACAGGAAGTGGTGGCAGCTACAAGCATAGCCAGCTTCAAGAGGGGGTTAGATAAAAATATGGAGCAGAGGTCCATCAGTGACTTAGCCACAGTGTGTGTGTGTGTGTGTATATATATACACACACACACACATATATATATATATACACGTGTGTGTGTATATGTATGTGTGTATATGTATGTGTGTATATGTATGTGTATACACACACATATTTGCCACTGTGTGACACAGAGTGTTGGACTGGATGGGCCACTGGCCTGATCCAACATGGCTGCTCTTATGTTCTTAAAAGCTAAAGGACTGAAAAGTTTTGAAAAAAATGATATGTAAAAATAGTTAATTTAAGATTAACTTTTAAGAGGGCAAACAACATACTTATTTTGTAATCTGGTAAATTTGCTTTTAATAGATAATATATTGGTTTTTTATGCTTATTATAATGATGATATTGTTAAACTAACAAGCTAATCCGTATTTTGAATATGGTTGAATTAAGTAGTAAAACTAAGATGTGGAAATCTTTGAGGAAGAAAGATTTTTGAATTGTTGTTTCCACTGTGGGCAATTAGATACGGAATTTTTTTTTTACTAAGAATTGATACGCGGTTTTAAAAGGGTGAGATTTTAAAGATGGAAAAGTCTTACAAAAATGTTATATAAATAAATAGTTGATTTGGATCAATTGTTAAGAAGGTAGACTGCACAATTATTTTGTGATTTGGTAGATCTGCTAGTGATGTTTTCTTCTAATGGCAGAGTCTCTTGTCTTTCCCTGGTGGACTAAATCAGTAACATCCAATCCCATAACAATGGCTCTAGTATAGTGATTCTTAAAATGTGCTATATGATCCCCATTTAGGGGCAATCTACAAATCCTTGGAAAATGTTTCTAACTGGGGTGGGGGTGGGGAATTCAGGATTTTAAGCATTTTCTTCCCATTTGCAGTGACTTCTGATAGCAAGTGAAGGACAGTTGTTTTATGCTGCTCACCCTGCTCTAAGGATAAAATACCAGATTTCTCCCTAGACTCTTAAAAGAGTGGCACTCAGCAAAGAGGAGCCAACCCTGACATCAAGGTGTTGAGCAATGGCCATCAGGCATAAAAGTCTCATTGAGATCTGTGTATAATATGCACATGTCATAAAGAAAACTATGGGGTGGTCACTGCTATAAATAACGGCCTTTCAACATCTCCACATGCACAAACTTGTATCATGCACATACAATTTAAGAAAGCTGTTTTCTCTGCACACAGTATTTTTAGTTTAAGAAGCTTTACAAAAATGAATGACAACACCACACATTGGAGAGATTACCTTTGTAGCGTATCATTAGCTGATGGAACGTTAATTGCTGATCTGGGACTGAATCTTTGGCCTTGCAGGAGTGTGTGTCCTGCAGAAGGCCCGCACGCCTCAGGTCTTCCTCGACCTCTTCTGCAGCAGTCCTGAAATGCCTTGCTGTGGGCTTCTTGCCAGTTTTTTTTGCATTACGCATGTATGGACTGCCATGTTCCAAGACATACCTGAAGGAAAGCAGGAAATTAAAGCACTGGTGAAAGCTGTGTGTAATCACTGTCTTCGGAAATAATGAACTGCTCTGTCCCATCATGCATGCACTATATGCACACATAACTTGGGAAACTTGAGCAAAGCTTTTGGCCATAGAAGCATATGTGGTAAGGACTGCTGAACGCTCAGAACCAAGAAAGGTGGCTGGGATATACTTCCAGTAGTCAGAGGCAAGATTTAATGCCCTGCACAGGTTCTTCACCCTCCCTAGGAAAAAAATTAAGTTATCCAAAATAGAAAAAAATTGCAAGATAGGTTATCCAGCCTCTTTCTGCAAAACACCCAGGAACAGAACCCCATGTAGACTGTTTTGAGTTCCATATGGGAGCAGACAGGGAGGCAAAAATGGCCTGGGAAAGGGTCTTGGGGAGCAATGTTCCCTCTAAGCTTCAAAGTCTTGTGAGCAAAACTTTGTGAGTTACTGGCTTTAGAGTTATGAGTTACTGGTATTAGAGTTGTGAGCTATTGGCATTAAAGTTGTGAACTACTGCATAAATTAATGCACTCTGAAGAAGATGATATTGGATTTATATCCCACCCTCCACTCCGAAGAGTCTCAGAGCGGCTTACAATCTCCTTATCCTTCCTCCCCCACAACAAACACCCTGTGAGGTGGGTGGGGCTGAGAGGGCTCTCACAGCAGCTGCCCTTTCAAGAACAACCTCTGCTAGAGCTATGGCTGACCCAAGGCCATGCTAGCAGGTGCAAGTGGAGGAGTGGGGAATCAAACCCAGTTCTCCCAGATAAGAGTCCCCACACTTAACCACTACACTCTGGGGTCATCCTTCCTGAGCTAAGACAAAAATGTGTGAGCTGGAGGTTAAAAATCTGTGAGAAGATGATGATATTGGATTTATATCCCACCCTATACTCTGAATCTCAGAGCAGTCACAATCTCCTTTACCTTCCCCACCCCCCAACAGATAGTGGGGAGGAACAGTGGCTCAGTGGTAGAGCATCTGCTTGAGAAGCAGAAGGTCCCAGGTTCAATCCCTGGCATCTCCAAAAAAGGGTCCAGGCAAATAGGTGTGAAAAACCTCAGTTTGAGACCCTGGAGAGCTGCTGCCAGTCTGAGAAGACAATACTGACTTTAATGGACCAAGGGTCTGATTCAGTATAAGGCAGCTTCATATGTTCATATATGTTCATATATGTTCATACCTTGTGAGGCAGGTGGGACTGAGAGAGCTCTTACAGCAGCTGCCCTTTCAAGAACAACTCCTACAAGAGCTATGTCTGACTCAAGGACATTCCAGCAGCTGCAAGTGGAGGAATGGGGAATCAAACCCAGTTCTTCCAGATAAGAGTCAGTGCACTTAACCACTACACCAAACCGGCTCACACTAACTCATCTTAGAGGAAACACTGTTGTGGAGGGGAGGGGAGGATGGAAGGAGCAGCTTGCTGTGTCTCTCACATACACCTAGTGCAGGGTGGGAGTTGCCAGTTCTACTCAGGTGAGGAAAAGATGCCAGCTCATGATGGTTCTGGCACCTGTCCATCTTATGTGGTGCTGCCCAAAGTTCAAGATGTTCCCAGAAGCCTTAATGACCAATCTACTCCTGGCTTCCCATAAGAAACATAATGAATGATCTTTATAAACTATATTGTCTAGTAGAACTCAAGTGTACTGGGTATTTTACCAGACACATAGTTTTCTGATGAAGAGTCATAGACATCTGTTTTTAAAAATCAAAGGTTGGATCCAAAGTTCAACCTTCTGCACAAGGAGCCCTCTAGCAGTAGTAATGTCTCTTTTGCCAGAACAAGCCTGTTTGCAGGGTAAGAAGTTTCCCCTTTTAGCACTGCAGTATCGCTTCACTGAACCCCAGATGTTTAACACTCACAAAAATGAGAAAGTTGCCTGGAAAGTTTCTGTTAAAATACCCATAGAATTTAGAATCACAGAGTTGGAAGGGGTCATACAGGCCATTAGCCCAACCCCCTGCTCAATGCAGGATCAGCCTAGAGAGCATCCCTGGAAAGTGTTTGTCCTGCTGCTGTTTAAAGATTGCCAGTGAGGGGGAGTGTTTTACACACACACTCCCACAAAAACCATGGCGGTAAGTTCCATCAAACATGTAACTTATGCCTTAGATCAGGGGTGTCGAACTCATTTGTTATGCGGGCCGGATCTGATATAAATGAGACCTTGCTGGGCCATGTCAGGTTAGGCCAGGCCATATAGGGCCAGGCGATGTGAACACCTATTTAAGACTAGGTAGCAGATATATAAACTTTATAAAGGATACACACAAACACTATTTTTTTAAAAAAAACCCTTAAAACACGCTTAATATGTTAGCACTTGTTGGCATTAAAGGTGTTTTCTTTGTATCTCTCCTATGGGATCCAGGGAACTGGGCAAAGGAAGCTCTGGCTTCTACCTTCCTTCCTTCCCCAGGGGATCAGGAGGGGGAAGGAAGAGAGGCTTGGCTCAGTAGCTCTGCTGTGCAATTGAGAGAGCCTGGAAAAACAAGCTCTGCCTTTCCCCCCTTCTTCCCCAAGGGAGGAGCCTCAGCCAATGGAGAAAACAGAGGCTTCGGTTTGTAGTTTCTGTGTAACTGAAAAAGCCTGACAAAGCAAGCTGTTATGCAGAAGGAAGCAAGAGAGAGGGAGAACAAAGCAGATGACAGCAGGTTGCTCGGGGGCCTGATAGGAGCCCTCTAGGGGCCTGATTTGGCCCCTGGGACGCATGTTCAACACCCCGTCTTAGATACTCCTATGACCCGAGATATCTGCACATGGAGAAAGAAAATGTATGACTTTAACTGACACCCCTTTCCTGCTGTGGCCCTCCCAGTTCACTCCTATGCTGATAAGGGGCGGAGGGTGGGGGTCAGTGTTCTCTCTGAGTTAGTGTGAGCTAGCTCACAATTTTTTAGCCTTCGGCTCCCACATTTTTGTCTAGCTCAGGAAAAATGACCCCAGAGCAATCTAATTTATGCAGTACTCACAAAGTAGAATATTTGCTCACAAGACTCTGCAACTTAGAGAGAACATTGGTGGGGGTCCATTGATACCCAAAGCAAAATTCTAGAGAACAAAGATAGACAGGATTTGCCCTTTGGCATAGCACGTATAGATAATTGTGTTAAATTTGTATATAAGCCACTGTTTGTTTGTTTACTGATTTATTGTTTGGACTTTTAGGCCATCCTTCCCTGCAAGCAGGGTTCAGGGCAGCTCACAACAGAAAAAAGCACAATAATCTAAATCCAATTGAATTAAATTAACATTAAAACACAATGCAGTTCCAGATGGTGAATAACTGAATTTAAATTGCAACTCCCCAAGGCCTCTAAGGGGCAGGTAAAGAGGTGGGTGGGAAACATGAGAGTGCTTACTATCCCATTGCTGTCCTCAGCCAAAGGGCTGGTGGAACATCTCTGCCTTGAAGCCCTGTGGAAAGGTAAGAGATCCTGAAGGGCATGAATGTTCTCTGGCAGAGAGTTCTACCAGGCAGAGGGTAGGGCTGAAGGGAACAGCTGGATCTCTCTCTGGCCAGGGACCACCACAAAATTTATTCCAGGTGCAATCTTAATTGTAAACCCTACTGAGAATGGTATAATAGTGCATATAGTTTATTATCGCATCTTAACATTGGTCAAGGCTACCATTTTGGGCATTATTCTGTAACCGTTCGAGACCTAAAATAAACAAGGAATCCAAAGAGATAATAGATGAACATACAAAAACTGTGTTCATAGTTACTTCTGAGATCTCTTACCGAGTCACTGCAATTGCATCTTCCAAAAAATACTGATCAACAGGGAATGTCCTACCTAAAAGTGAAAGGAAGAGGTGAACAAAAATGAAGCAAGAGGATGGTGTCTTTATTTCAGTATTCAAATTACTGATATCTCTATCTATATACTATTTCTGCCTCTATTAACTAAATGACAAAGGTTAGCAATGCATTCTCACAAACACTCAAAAGGGATCAATGAAAATTACAGGGTTGTGCAGTTTCTATTTGCTTCAGAGCTGCGTAGAGAAGAGAGTTCAGTCTCCATTTACTACTCAAAACCAGTTCCTTTTCTGTTACTAGCATTCGAAGGACAATATACACATCTTTTAAAAACATACATCTTTTCCTTTAAAATGCTAATAACAGAACAAGAGACCTAACTTCTAGCAGAAAATGAAGTGGAGGTTGAAGGATTAAACTTCCACCCTCTTCTGCAAGTCTGCAATTTGCATTTTGTAGATGGACTAAAATGAACAATCTTAATCTCATGTGTTTGAGCCCTGAGACCACTTGTAAAAGAGATCAGACAAATTCACAGAAATATGATTATCATCAGTTATTAATGATGAAAGCTAAAAGCAGGGTGCCAGAAATCCTGGCACATAGTAGCTGCTGGCACCTAAAATTGACCTGGCAAATGGCACTTTGGTCACTGCATAGATTAGGAAGAAAAATTTCACCAGCTCTTTTGCAACCCCCCCCCCCCCAAAAAAAAAACATATACACACACGCACAAACACCAATGCAGTACTACCAAATTCATTTGAAAGCAGATGGACAGGAAAAAATAACAAAGGAAAACTGCCTCCTCCATGTCCTGTTATAGAACTTCCAATGGCATCTGGCTAGCTAGTGCTGGAAAAAAATGATGGACTAGACAGACTTGGCCTAAATCCATCAGGGGTCTCAGAAAGTACACATATTTTTTTACAACTGACAAGCATTTGGATTTTCTTAACTCAGACATGTTTAGGAGCTTCTGTCAGCAAATATTACATTGCAATGTTATCACATATTCGTTATTGTTATTACAATGAAGGCAAATTTCTTAAGCTTGGCAGAAAATGCAATCTGCCAAGAGATGGGTAGTGAAATAAAGAGATTGGTTTTTTACCTGGTATGTTAACAACTGGACAGGAGTTGAAGTACTGAGAGAAGAGTTCTGCATTCAGAGTTGCGCTCATTAGGATGATACAGAGATCTGGTCTCTGAACCATTATATCTTTTAAAACCAGCAACAAGAAGTCACTAAAAGAAACAGGCAGAACACCTCAGAGTTTGCTGACTTATGATCTCTCTCCCCCTCCCCACACCCTCTTTATTTCTGTTCCATATCATCACCACTGATAATGTCAAGAAGGAACCATACAGAATCTTTGGTCACTGGAAAAAAAACCCACACTTTTAGATTATTTCTCTGTTTCCTGTTACTTAATTCAGTTATAATTTTGGGAAATCTCATTTCTTGCAATTGCCTGCCCTGCCTGCTGCACTGAGGGGAACTTGTCACAGCAGGAAGGACAGAGAAGCAGAACATTTCTGGCACTCTATCTCAGTGCCCAAGATATTCTCTAGCAATTCAAGCAGTTTACTGTTCCACCCTTTCATTACTGTCATATGAACAAGTTTGGCATATGATGACAGCAAAAATAAAGGGTTTGCTGCACAAGCCTAAGCAGAGGTACATCTTTCCATGGGACCCTCTTTAGGATTACAAGCACCTGTTACCTTTCCTCTGTCCTCTCATGCACCTCATCAACTATAACATGTGTGATTCCTTGTAAAGTCAAGTCTCCTTCCAGTCTTCTCAGAAGCACTCCAGTAGTACAGTACAGCAACCGGGTAGCTGA
Organism: Heteronotia binoei; assembly: GCF_032191835.1. Lineage (NCBI taxonomy): Eukaryota > Metazoa > Chordata > Lepidosauria > Squamata > Gekkonidae > Heteronotia > Heteronotia binoei. The sequence goes on along the minus strand of NC_083223.1, from coordinate 225,550,394 downwards.
AGACTTGAAGAAATAAAGAAAAAGGAGAGGATGATATATTTTTGTTTCCAAAATAGTTTTAATTACATTATTACCTGGTGTCTATTAGATTCATCCACCCAAACTGAGATTTTGTTCATTCACTTTCCACGGTTTTCTTCGGTTTCTCAGCAAGAAAGATCCAAAACAACTTTTAACTCAGTGGACTGTCTTACTTTCCCACAAGTCTTCTACAAAATGAAACAAAATAGTAAAAATCTGCTTTTCAAAGGAATAGCATGAGAATGAATTTCCAGCAGCAGCTCCACTCCTCAACATTTGCTGCCATTCAGCTAAATGCCAGGGAGTTACATACACGGCATATTCATGGTCTGGTTCGGTACTCCAAGAAGTTCAGTTTCATTTTTTAAAAGAATTTTTCAAGATGTGACGGATACAGAAATAAACATGAAAGCCTATTGTAGTGTATTGTGCTTTAGTAAAGCACCGCGCGGCCATGCAGCAGAGGCGACCAGGGGGAATCCCCTGGTCACTCGGCAAAGCACGCGAAAGGACTCCGCCAATCAAGATCTGTGGCGGGAAGTTTGACTGGCCAGGATTGGCCTGGGCCAGTTGGGGGGCCGTTCCGGGCTGTGTGTATATAAAGCGGGTCCCGGCCGCAGTGGAATTCAGCAGCCGCCTGAGGGAGGTCCTCCGCCGCTTCCAGGCAGCGGGGCTAAAGGTCAAAAAGGAAAAATGCTTGCTAGGGGTAGCGCGGGTGGAGTTCCTGGGGTTCGCCGTGGACGCATCGGGGATCCACCCGACGGAGGACAAAACCAGGGCTATTGTCCAAGCCCCAGCCCCCACATGTAAGGCGGAGCTCCAAAGTTTCTTGGGGTTGTTGAACTTTTACCATTCGTTCCTGCCCCACAAGGCGGCCATAGCAGAACCACTCCACCGGCTGCTTGATAAACAATCCCCGTGGGTTTGGGGGAAGCGCCAAGCGTTTCAGGCAGTCAAGGACCTCCTTGTCTCCAATGCTGTGCTCCACCACTACGACGAAGCCCTGCCGCTGATCCTGGCTTGCGACACTTCCCCGTACGGGGTGGGCGCAGTCCTGGGGCACCAACTCCCGGACGGGAGGGAGGTCCCGGTAGCGTACTATTCAAGAACCCTAACCCCCGCGGAGCGCAACTACGCTCAGATCAACAAGGAGGCTCTGGCAATCGTGGCGGGGGTGCACAAGTTCAATGACTACCTATATGGTAGGCGCTTAACCATTGCCATGGACCATAAGCTGCTCCTGGGCCTCCTCGCCCCCGACAGGCAGACCCCACAAATCTTGTCCCAGCGAGTCCTGAGGTGGAACCAATTCCTCAACTCTTACTCCTACACCTTGGTGCACCGCCCAGGCAAAGCCATGGGACATGCGGACGCCCTCAGCAGCCTGCTGCTTCCCTCAACAGACCCAGATCCTGCCCCGGCCCACCAGGTGATGCTCATAGAGTCTCTGCCCGAGCAGCCACCCCACGCCGCTGAGGTGGCTTGGGCTACAGGCAGGGACCGCATCCTCGCACGGGTTCTGGACTGGGTGGGGAGGGGGTGGCCTACGGGCAAGGTGGACAGTGAGTTCAGGCCATTCGCGTCACGCAGGGACGAACTATCCTCTCACAAGGGTTGCTTACTGTGGGGCAGCAGGGTGGTGGTTCCCCCCCCACCCCATGCGCAAGCAGGTTTTAGACGCCCTACACGAAACCCACCCCGGGATTGTGAGAATGAAAGCCCTGGCCCGCAGTTACGTATGGTGGCCAGGCATGGATGAGGAGATTGAGGGGTGGGTGAGAAGGTGCCAACCCTGCCAAGAATCCCGGCTCGATCCGCCAAGCGCCCCCGTCCACCGCTGGGAGTCCAACCGGCGGCCATGGTCCCGCCTACATTTAGATTTTGCCAGGCCATACCAGGGCCAAATATTCTTCGTCCTGGTCGATGCCTACACTAAATGGTTGGAGGTGATCCCAGTTGCATCCACCTCCACTGCAGCAGCCGTCAGGGCTTTCCGGAGGGTCTTTTGTACACACGGGAATTCCGGGAGTTTACCAGTTGGTACCTCATCCAGCACATTAGATCCGCCCCCTTCCATCCGGCCACCAACGGCCAGGCAGAACGCATGGTGTGGACCACCAAAGAGGCCTTGGGTCGCATAGTGCAGGGGGACTGGGACCACCGCCTGGCAGCCTTCCTGTTCCACAATAGGATTACCCCCAACCCCACAACAGGGTCGAGCCCCGCGGAACTACTCATGGGGAGGAAACTGATAACCAGGCTGGACAGGCTGCACCCAGACCGGGCTACCAACGTCCGCAATTCCCCCGAAGTCAGGGAAGCGGCGCAGGGGTTCTTCCCGGGCGACCCGGTCTTTGTGAAGAACTTCGCAAGCGGACCAGAGTGGGTAGCAGGGTGGGTACTGCGGGTGACGGGGTCCCGATCGTACGAGGTGTCGACGGAGGGGGGCCAGATCCTCCGGAGACACATTGACCAGCTGCGCCGCCGCACCATGCAGGAGGAGCCAACAGGGACTGGGGAAGCAGCGAGTGGGAGCGAGCCAACAACGGAACCACCTGAAGCGGCCCCGCCGGCGCCAACCCTGCCAACATACGATTCCCCGAGACCGGCCGACCCAGAACCGCCACCGGAGGTGGCCCGCCAGCCGCCGGAAGAGAATAGCCAAGAGGAGAGCCCCTCTGTGGGGGCCGCCCCAACGCCCCAAGCGACCCCTAGGCGAACAACCCGGGAACACCGGGCCCCCGCCTACTTGCAGGATTATGTGATTTGAACTAGGGGGGGGAGGAATGTAGTGTATTGTGCTTTAATAAAGCACCGCGCGGCCATGCAGCAGAGGCAACCAGGGGGAATCCCCTGGTCACTCGTCAAAGCGCGCGAAAGGACTCCGCCAATCAAGATCTGTGGCGGGAAGTTTGACTGGCCAGGATTGGCCTGGGCCAGTTGGGGGGCCGTTCCGGGCTGTGTGTATATAAAGCGGGTCCCGGCCTGCGTTGTCCGTTCTGTTGTGATGTACCATCCATTAAAGCAATCAACGCCGGAGTTTGCGTGAAGGCAAGAATTTTTCCTTCAGAAGTCAACAAGCAACTGAGGGACTCCTGTGGAACTTTATTATTGAGTCTTAGTACTCTGTTTGGAAAATTAAGAGTCTGTGTGGGGTCCTCCCTGTAATACTGACTCTTGTTTGTCTTTAATTTCTACTGTATGAATGTATGCCTACTTTTGTAGGCTGTTCATTATATGATAGAATATAATTTACTTAATTTTGTATATACTAGTCAAGAGTGTGTGTTTTTGCACAATATTGTTGACATTTTTGTATTCTATATATTGTGCTGCCATTGTTCTTTTGCTTTCATCTTTCCAGCAACTGGTAGCAACAAAAAACAATACTAAGAACAGTGAAAGGCATAGTTAAAACTCAAAAGAGAGACCTGTTTGGAAATAAACTGCTGTAAGGGGCTGGAGAAAAAAATAACAGCTGAAATGTGAAAGATCCCACAGGAAATATCATACTTTGCCAGCTGGAGAGCTAGTCAATATTGGGTTAACATAATAACGTTAGCTGTCATCCATGATGCCACTGACATATAAACACAGCATTAAATAAGAACCAACCTTGACGCTTTCTAGCCGGATCTGGTAACCAACCGTGACCCCAACTCTCTCCATTCGCTCCTTGGCTACTCGTTCAGCCACAGAAATGGCAGAGATCCTCCGAGGTTGGGTGCAGATGATGTTGGCTACCTTATTGGCAGGTCCTTCTAATGAGGAATCCAGGATAAACTGAGGAATCTGAGTGGTCTTTCCACATCTACATGAAAAAAATTAAAATATTTTAAAAATTCTACATCTACATTTGAAAAAGCAAGTTATAATTTGTGCTAAGCAACATAACTAAAGATGGCTATAGATTAGCCGGCTTCCCCAAACCCGCAAAGGTTTACTGATTTGCAAATCCTCTGTTTTTTTAAGTGGCTCACCATACCAGAAAGACTGGGGACCACTGCTCTCATTATCCCTTTGCAATCAGTTTGGTCTGCAGCAATAATCAGACTGCTGCCATGAAAAGCTTCAACTGCCCATTTCTATTAAAGTGAAAGGACACTTTTCACGTGCTCAGCGGGCAATTTGACACATGACTATATAAAGTATTACTCAGGAATCTTTCTGGCAGCAGACACACAATTAGGTTTCATAAAGTGGATACACAGCATACATCATCTAGCAGGCATAGTACAAAGCTAGGGTCACCTTGTCAAAAGCAGCCCAGCTCAGAACTCTGATGTGGGAGGGGCATGAAGTCACACAGAAACAAAAGAACACTGTGCTGGCTGGGCTGTTCTGTACCTCCAGTTAGATGTGCTATCCGGGTGACTCAACCTCTTGCCCTTTCCAACTGCTAGGGTAGATTTGCTAAGAAGAAAGAATCAGGGATAACAGAGAAAGAAAATGCTGTCCAACCTCTCCTGTAAGCATGAGCAAGATTCTCCCAGTTTTCTTGCCTATCAGGAAGATGATATAGAATGAGGTTCCTTTTCACACTGTTGGTGCTATGAGTTCCCCAGATCTTAGAATATAGCTAACATTCTTACCCAGTCATACCGCTAACAACCAAGACTTGATTTTTGTTCAGCAAGCCAAGAATAGTTTTCTTCTCCTCCCATGCAGGAAGTTTTTGCCTTTCTTGCAACATGGCCTGGTAGTGCCTAGAAGACTGGTAAATACAAACAAAAGGTCAAGAGCAGCCACTCACAGCTCTTAATTCATTGGGTTGCATCCTACTCCTCTGCTAAGCTACAGGCTGCACTTTCTGTCAGCTTAGTTGCACTTTGCAAATGCCAGAGGCTCTTCTGCTGACAGGCATTCCTCATGCTGATACAACAGTCCACTTTTAGCTGACCCACCAGCAACGTTTTTTGTTGTTGTTTTTTAGTGTAAACAAAAATGTACAGTCCTACAAGCAGCAAGTCCTGACCTGGATAGCCCAGACTAGCCCAATGTTGTCAGATCTCAGAAGCTCTAAGCAGGATCGGCCCAGGGTTAGTATTTGGATGGGAGACCACCAAGGAACTCTGGTGTCACCATACAGAGGCAGGCAATACCAATAATGGTTATGGGTGGAAAGGTACTGGCTGGATATTAAGACTTTTTTTAACAGTAAGAGTAGTTCAGCAATGGAATTGGCTGCCTAGGGAGGTGGTTACTTCCCCCTCATTGGCAGTCTTCAAGCAGTGGCTGGATGAATACTTGTCAGCGATGCTTTAAGCTGATCCTGCATTGAGCAGGAGGCTGGACTAGATGACCTGTATGGCCTCTTCCAGTTCTTATGATTCTAAACCACCTCTTGCCTTGAAAACCCTATAGGGTTGCCATAAGTCAGCTGCAACTTGAAAAAAAGCAACTAAGGAGTAAAAAGATAGTTTATGAAGCACTTTGTACGCATTGTTTCTCAAGCTCACAAGGAAGAGATACTGCACAGCTATGGCCCAGCCACAGAGTACCACAAGAATTTTTTTGAGCTTCAGTCATCTTCTCCAAAGACCTTTAGACATGCAGCCAGCATCTGACCATGCCAGTTGTAAAATATGAGTTCAAAAACATGGGACACTACCTTATAAATAAAATATCAGTGACTTGTGATACTATTCAAGCCTTTTAAAAATATCACCTGCAGATTAACAAGAAGAGCTATATACGTATGTCCTTTTGCTCCAGGACCCACACTTTGGCTGGCTTTAAGATTACTGTCTAGGAAACTGGAAAATAGATGTATGTGGTATTGATTCCACATTACTTTTACAGAGAACCCGAATGCCTTAAATTGAAATATGAGAAGTAGCTCTACAATTAACTGGGGATTTATAAAAGGCAAAATATTAGATATAAGAGATTCATCTCTATTAGTAGAACCTCAGTTTTGGCTCTCCATTTCCACTAGTAGACATTTATTCAGTGCTTAATTCTTGTGGCCCTTTCTTACATGTCCAGGGGAACGCTGATTGACACTTAGGGGTCAGGCAGCAATTTTTCTCCAGGCCAGTTTGGCAAGGGATCCTGGGGTTTTTTTTTCCCATCTTCTGGACATAGAGCAGGGGTCACTGGGGATGTATGGTGGAGGGGGTATTTGTGAAGTTCCTGCATTGTGCAGGGGATTGGACTATATGACCCTGGAGGTCCTTTCCAACTCTATGATTCTAATATACATACAAGCAACTCATATTGATAGATAACCTTATTTGGAAATAATTTCATGAATAGTATTTTCACTTCATCATACCTTCTTCAAGCTGAATTGTTTGCAAATTTTAACATTCTCTTTGCTAGCAGGTTCTGCTTGAGTACTGTACTTTCTCAGATCCTTTTTGAAGTTCACATAACTCTCACTCTCTACATGAATGGTCTGTAGTTCCTCGCCATCTTCTTCCTCTTCTTCCAACACTAATTCTTTTGTAGCTTAAAATAGAAGAAGAAATTCATTCTTCTACTACATAAGCCAAATGTCCCAGCATTTGTCTCTTTCTTGCAAAAGTTTACAATGGAACAAAGCAACTATTTTGTTTCTTTTTTTGCATTGCACCAACTGTTATGAAATTTACTTCACTTGGACACAATGTTGTGAGTGAATATTTTAATTTACTTACTTCATTTATACCCCATCTTACCCCTCCAGTAGGGACCCAAGACACCTTGTATTGTTCTATTTTCCATCGCTTTAGCCTCACAACAGTCCTGTGAGGTAGCTGAGAGTGTACAACAGGCAAAAAGGTCACCCAGAAACTTAGAACATAAGAACATAAGAGAAGCCATGCTGGATCAGGCCAACGGCCCATCAAGTCCAACACTCTGTGTCACACAGTGGCAAAAATGTTATATACACACATACACTGTGGCTAATAGCCACTGATGGACCTGTGCTCCATATTTTTATCTAAACCCCTCTTGAAGGTGGCTATACTTGTGGCCGCCACCACCTCCTGTGGCAGTGAATTCCACATGTTAATCACCCTTTGGGTGAAGAAGTACTTCCTTTTATCCGTTTTAACCTGTCTGCTCAGCAATTTCATCGAATGCCCACGAGTTCTTGTATTGTGAGAAAGGGGGGAAAGTACTTCTTTCTCTACTTTCTCCATCCCATGCATTATCTTGTAAACCTCTATCATGTCACCCCGCAGTCGACGTTTCTCCAAGCTAAAGAGTCCCAAGCGTTTCAACCTTTCTTCATAGGGAAAGTGCTCCAGCCCTTTAATCATTCTAGTTGCCCTTCTCTGCACCTTCTCTAATGCTATAATATCCTTTTTGAGGTGCGGCGACCAGAACTGCACACAGTACTCCAAATGAGACCGCACCATCGATTTATACAGGGGCATTATGATACTGGCTGATTTGTTTTCAATTCCCTTCCTAATAATTCCCAGCATGGCATTGGCCTTTTTTATTGCAAACGCACACTGTCTTGACACTTTCAGTGAGTTATCTATCATGAACCCAAGATCTCTCTCTTGGTCAGTCTCTGCCAGTTCACACCCCATCAACTTGTATTTGTAGCTGGGATTCTTAGCCCCAATGTGCATTACTTTGCACTTGGCCACATTGAACCGCATCTGCCACGTTGACGCCCACTCACCCAGCCTCAACAGATCCCTTTGGAGTTCCTCACAATCCTCTCTGGTTCTCACCACCCTGAACAATTTAGTGTCATCCGCAAACTTGGCCACTTCACTGCTCACTCCCAACTCTAAATCATTTATGAACAAGTTAAAGAGCATGGGACCCAGTACCGAGCCCTGCGGCACCCCACTGCTTACCGTCCTCCACTGCGAAGACTGCCCATTTATACTCACTCTCTGCTTCCTATTACTCAGCCAGTTTTTGATCCACAAGAGGACCTGTCCTTTTACTCCATGACTCTCAAGCTTTCTAAGGAGCCTTTGATGAGGAACTTTATCAAAAGCTTTCTGGAAGTCAAGGTAAACAACATCTATCGGGTCTCCTTTGTCCACATGTTTGTTCACCCCCTCAAAGAAATGCAACAGGTTAGTGAGGCAAGATCTTCCCTTGCAGAACCCATGCTGAGTCTTCCTCAATAACCCGTGTTCATCAATGTGCCTACTCATTCTGTCCTTGATAATGGTTTCTACCAACTTTCCCGGTATTGAAGTCAGACTGACTGGCCTGTAATTTCCCGGATCTCCTCTGGAACCTTTTTTAAAGATGGGGGTGACATTTGCTACCTTCCAGTCCTCAGGAACGGAGGCAGATTTCAATGAAAGATTACAGATTTTTGTTAGAAGATCCACAAGTTCAACTTTGAGTTCTTTCAGAACTCTCGGATGTATGCCATCCAGACCCAGTGACTTATTAGTTTTTAATTTGTCTATCAGTTGTAGGACCTCCTCATTTGTCACCTCAATCTGACTCAGGTCTTTCAACACCCCTTCCAAAATTAGTGGTTCTGGGGTGGGCAAAAAGTTCTCGTCTTCTACAGTGAAGACGGAGGCAAAAAATTCATTTAGCTTCTCAGCCATTTCCCTATCCTCCTTCAGTAATCCTTTTACCCCATGGTCATCCAAGGGCCCCACTGCCTCCCTGGCTGGTTTCCTACTTCTAATATATCTGAAGAAAGTTTTATTGTTGGTCTTTATGTTTTTTGCAATATGCTCCTCATAGTCCCTTTTTGCCTGCCTGATCACAGTCTTGCATTTGATTTGCCACAGCCTGTGTTCCGTTTTACTAATCTCACTTGGACTGGTTTTCCACCGCTTAAAGGAGTCCTTCTTACCTTTTACAGCTTCCATTACTTTGTTTGTTAACCATGAAGGCCTTTTCTTATACCTGTTTGTGCCTTTCCTAACTTGTGGTATATATTTTATCTGAGCTTCTAGGATTGTGGTTTTAAATAGCCTCCAAGCTTCCCCAAGGGTTTTGACTGTATTTACCTTTCCTTTCAGTTTCCTCCTCACATGCCTCCTCATCTCAGTGTATTTACCCCTTTTAAAGTTAAACGTGGTTGTGGCGGTCCTTTTGGACAACTCCCTATTTATACAAACGGTGAAATCAATAACATTATGGTCACTGCTCCCAAGCGGCGCAATCACTTTTACATCTCTCACCAAGTCTTGGGCATTACTTAGTACCAAATCCAGGATCGCCCCACCCCTGGTAGGTTCTGAGACCATCTGCTCCATAGCACAGTCATTGAGAGCATCAAGAAACTCAATCTCTTTCTCTCGACCAGAACACATATTGACCCAATCAATCTGCGGGTAGTTACAATCACCTATTACGACACAGTTTTTACGTTTAGCCGCTATCTTTAAGCCTTCCATCATATTATAATCGTCCTCTCTCTTTTGATTTGGTGGGCGATAACAAACTCCCATAGTTAAATTTCCTTTTGGGCCCTCTATTTCAACCCAAAGCATTTCTAAAAGTGAATCTAATTCTCTTCCATGGCAAAGTAGAGACGCAGGTCTCCCAGATCCTAGTCCAACACTCAAACCCCTACAGCAAACCGGCATATACACCACATGGCTACAAAGGATGGGTCCAGTCCAATGTTAGTCAAGACCTATGGTTCACATTGTTTACAGTACCAAAGTGATTAAGAACACAGTTAAATGCCAGGTTAGGAAAAAAATGCCCTCAATGAAAGAAGTTGCTCCTAACCTTTCTACATTGCGAAAATGGAGGAAAGGAAAAAAAGCTGCTTTGGGACCCCATTGGGAAGAAAGGCGAGGTGTAAATACCTTATTAAGTCATTAATAAACATTATTAGTTAAAGGCTTCCAAGATGTAGGAATGATAGAGAAAGCTACCACACAAGTACAAAACTCAGATTTATCAGTATTATGATGTGGGGAAAAAGTCAAGCTTTCATCATCACAAGCAAATGTTTAATAAGGTTGTAAGGCTTTTGGTTCTGTATTTCTCCATAGAAAAGGGAGCTCCTCTACAGCAGCAGGTATAAGCCATGATGATTTTAGCACTCTCATTATACCTATTTTTTCTCCTTTTTATCATGCACCAATCTGACATTGCTATTTAAATGATCAATTGAATGATACACAAGCCATTTCAGTTACTGCATTTTTTTTGCAGTTTCCATGACAAAGATTATCTGAAAATATCTGTCTATAGTGAACAATTAGAATTAGGAACAGAACAAAGAGCCTTTGCAGTCAAAGGACGAAGCAATGGATTTACAGTATAGCCCAAACAGAGCTACACCCTTTTAAGCCCACTTCCTTCAATAAGTCTAAAGGTAAAGGTAGTCCCCTGTGCAAGCACCAAGTCATTACCAATCCACAGGGTGATGTCACATCACAATGTTTTCTTGGCAGACTTTTTGTTATGGGGTGGTTTGCCATTGCCCTCCCCAGTCTAGGAAGGTAAAATTCTGCTATTCATTCTGAAGGATCTCATTTCAGCTGCAAATTCCATCATCTTGAAAAAATTTTGCTTATTTCAGCTTTCCATAAACCGGTTTTAAAACAATTTTATTAATTTGCAATATATTGTTATAGAAATCCATAAGAAATTTTAAAAATACAAAATAAAAACAATACATCGCTTTCCCCCCCTTCTCCTCCCTACCTTTTTCTTGCCCCCCGCCGGTGTTTACTTAAAATTAAAAAAAGAAACAAGGTAACTTAACAAATCAAGAATCTCCATTTTAGAACCTTATATCAATCTCTCTCGGCTTGACTTCGCGAACAAAGATTTAAGAAGGGTGCAGTAGTCCACGTCTGCTGCAGGCTCGCTGCTGGCTGACAAGACCAATGCGGGACAGGCAGATCCGGCCACAGTGGCTGCAGGGAAAAGTCTGATTTGGGGTTGGTGCTGTAGCAGTGCGATTCTTCCTTAATCTCCTTTTGTCCTCAAGACCAGCTATGCGTGCGTTCTCAAAGGAAGAGACAGCCTGGTGGATGGTGTGCCTCCGTGCTTTGCGATCTGAGGCTAGGTCAGACCACTGGTGATGGTTGATGCGACAGGTGCCAAGGGATTTCTTCAAGGAGTCCCTGTACCTCTTCTTTGGTGCCCCTCTATTTCGATGGCCGGTGGAAAGTTCGCCATACAGAGCAATCTTGGGAAGGCGGTGGTTTTCCATCTAGAAATATGCCCTGCCCAGCGCAGCTGCGTCTTCAACAGCAGTGCCTCGATGCTTGTAACCTCCGCCCTCTTGAGGACTTCAGTGTTGGTCACAAAGTCACTCCAGTGGATGTTGAGGATGGTGCGAAGGCAGCGCTGATGAAAGCGCTCAAGGAGTCGCAGGTGATGACGGTATAAAACCCACGATTCGGAGCCGTAGATGAGGGTTGTCATCACAACCGCTTTGTAAACATTGAACTTTGTGCCTTTTTTCAGATGCTTGTTGCTCCACACTCTTTTGTGCAGTCGGCCAAATGCACGGTTTGTCTTTGCCAGCCTGTTGTCAATCTCCTTGTCGATCTTGGCATCTGAGGAGATGATGCACCCCAGGTAGCTGAACTGCTGGACAGTCTTCAGTACTGATTCACCCACAGTGATGCAGGGAGGGTGATAATCTTCCTGGGGTGCAGGCTGGTGGTGAACTTCTGTCTTCTTCAGACTAACTTCTAGGCCGAATAGCTTGGCAGCCTCTGCAAAGCAGGACGTCATATGCTGCAGAGCTAATACCGAGTGGGAGACGAGTGCAGCATCATCAGCAAACAGTAGCTCTCGGATAAGTTTTTCCATTGTCTTGGAGTGAGCCTTTAGTCGCCTCAGGTTGAACAGGCTGCCATCGGTGCGATAGCGGATGTAGACACCATCGTCATCATCTAGATCTACTGCGGCTCTTTGAAGCATCATGCTAATATCATCATGCTTATATCAATACAGAATAAATAAAAACATAAAATAAGAAAAGTTAACTCTATAAGTTCATCTTCATTTTCCAAAGGAAAATTTTTCCCTTTGTAAACTTAAGTCAATTGTTCCACTCAATTCATCTATTATCAAAAATCACTAAATGTCCCTTTACTTTCCATTATTTTTCAACATATTTTTGAAATTTCTCCCATCCCTTCCTAAACTTCTCCATATCATAGTCTTTTAAGATTCTTGTAAGTTTGTCCATTTCACTCCATGACATAACTTTTAGAATCCAGTCCCATTTTTCTGGTATTTTATCTTGCTTCCATAGCTGCGCATACAATGTCCTTGCAGCTGAAAGTAGATACCACACCATCGTTCTATTTTGTTTTGGAAAACTTTCCATTTGTAATCTCAACAAAAAAGTGTCTGGAGACCTCTTGATGTCATAACCTAATTTTTTTGACATTTCTTCCTGAATCATTTGCCAAAATTGTTTTGCTTTTTCACAAGTCCACCACATATTGTAGAAAGATCCTTCATGTTTTTACATTTCCAACATCTGTCTGACACCTGATTATTTATTTTTGCCAGTTTCTTAGGTGTCATGTACCATCTATACAGCATTTTAAAACAGTTTTCTTTAATGTTATAACATGTCGAAATATTCATAGAGTTCTTCCATAAATACTCCCAAGATTCCATTTGTATTTCTTTGTTAAAATTAATTGCCCATTTTCTCATTTGAGATTTAACTACTTCATCTTCTGTTGACCACTTCAATAGTAATTTATAAATCCTTGAAATCAACTTTTCATTATCACCCAACAGCATTTTTTCCAATTCTGTTTGCTCCTGTCTTATACCTTCATTTTTAATGTCCTGTTCCACCAAGCTCTTAATTTGTTGTAGTTGAAACCAGTTATATTTATATTGTAATTCTTCAGCTGATTTTAGTTCCACCTTTCCTCCATGTATTTTTAATAGATGATTGTACGTTAACCACATCCCTGCATCAGTTTCTGAAAATAATTTTAATACTTCCGTTGGCACAATCCACAGCAGCTTTCTCTCATCACCATATTTTTTATATTTTACCCAAGTACTTAGCAAGTTTCTTTTTATATAATGATGCGAGAAAAAGCCATCCATCTTATTTTTCCCATAAAACAAATATGCATGCCAACCAAAAATATTTCCATGACCTTCTAACGCCAGCAGATTCTTATTTAATAACGTCATCCATTCTTTAATCCATACCAAACATACTGCATCATGATACAATTTTAAATCTGGCAGTTGGAAACCTCCTCTTTCTTTTGCATCAGTTAAAATTTTCATTTTAACTCTTGGTTTCTTGCCCACCCATACAAATTCTGAGACTTTTCATTGCCATTTACTAAATTGTTTATTGTCCATCACAATTGGAATTGTTTGAAATAGAAACATAATTCTTGGTAGAACATTCATTTTGATTGCAGCAATTCTGCCCAGCATAGACAAGTTCAGTTTATTCCATTTTATCAAATCTTTATCAATTTTCCACCAAAGCTTTTCATAATTGTTTTTATACAAATCTATATTTTTCATAGTAATTTCCACACCTAAATATCTTACTTTTGAAGCAACTTCACACTATGTTACTCTTTGCAGTTCTTCCTGTTGACTCTGTCATATTTTTACGCAAAATTTTTGATTTTTCTTTGTTTATATAGAAACCTGCCAATTCTCCATAGTCTTGAATTTTATGAAGCAGCAATGGTGTCACAGATAAGGGATTTTCATTAAAAAACATTACATCATCAGCAAACGCTCTGTATTTATAAGAAAAAACCTTCAGTTTCAGCCCCTCTATTCCTTTATCTTCTTGTATCTGCATGAGCAATATTTCTAGTGTCATTATGAATATCAATGGAGATAGAGGGCAACCTTGCCTTGTACCTTTGCTGATTATCATTTTCTATGTCAAATCTGCATTTATACAGAGTCTTGCTTGTTGCTCAGTATATATTGCCTTAACCATTCTTATAAAAGCTTCTCCAAGTCCTAATTTCTCCATCACTGCAAACATAAAGTCCCAATTCACATTGTCAAAGGCCTTCTCTGCATCTGCAAAGAATAATGTCACTTCTTTTTCAGGATGCTTCTCATAATATTCAATAATTTCTATAACAGTTCTGATATTATCTCTAATTTGCCTCCTGGGGAGAAATCCTGCTTGCTCCTCTTTAACAAAATTGTTCAAATGCTGTTTGAGTCATTCTGCTAGTATCCTAGCATATATCTTGTAATCACTGTTAAGTAATGAAATTGGTCTATAGTTTTTTACATTTGTGGTATCTCTATCTTCTTTTGGTATCAACAAAATTATTGCTTCCTTCCATGTATTTGGTATTTTCCCATCAATCCTTATAGTATTCATCAATTTTTGAAGTTTTGGTACTAACACTTCTGCAAGCACTTTATAAAATTTTGCTGTAAAACCGTCTGGACCTGGTGCCTTTCCCAATTTCATTGAATTTATTGCTGCTTCAACTTCAGTTTTTTCAATTGGTTCATTTAAGACCTTTTCCATATTTTCTGTTAAGGGGCTTACTTGAATTTTCTGTAAATATGCATCTATTTTATTTTTATCCACCTTTTGACCTTGAAATAACTTAGCAAAGTATTTAAAAAATTCCCTTTTAATTCCTGCTTGGTCAACTATTTCTTTACCTTCCATTACAATTTTAGTAACAAATTTACTTTCCCTATTTTTTTCATTTGCCAAGCCAGGTATTTTCCAGGTTTATTTGCTCCTTCAAAGGATTTCTGTTGTAATCTCTTAAGGTTCCATTTCACCTCTTTATTTAACAAATGTCTCAATTGATTCTGCAATATTGTAATTTCCCTTATTATTTTCTTTTTCCCTGGTCTTTTTTTAAGTTCCTTTTCTTTTTTTCCAATCTCTTTTTGAATATCCAGCAATTGTTTCTCTTTCTCTTTTTTGTCTTTATTATTCATTGTAATTTAAAAACCTCTAGTTACAGCTTTATACGCATCCCACACAGTTTGGAAGTGAATGTCCTCATTTTCATTTATTTGAAAGAAAGCTTTAGTTTCTTTTTCTAGAGACAGCACTATCTCTGTTTTCTGTAGCAAATCTTCATTTATTCTCCATCTCCTAGTCTTTTGCAGACTTTTTGCCGACCACATCAGTGGGTTGTGATCAGCCCCAACTTTAGGAAGAATCTCTATTTTTTTTGTCATAAGTCCAAGATCTTTTGTAGTCCATAACATATCAATTCTTGAGAAAGTTATGCCTTGCTGAGAAAAAAGTAGTCACGCACCTTGGGATTGAATTTCCACCATATATATTCCAAATTTTCTTGCTTCACTAAATCAAAAAATGACTTTGGTAATTTCCACTCCTTACTTCTTTTTCCTGATCTGTCCAAATCATTTATAATTGTTCCATTGAAGTCTCCCATTATCATTATTTGATCATAGATCACTTGGTCTAATTTTTGCATGATATCTTTAAAAAAAGAGTCTTTTGCCCCATTTGGGGCATACAGTCCCAACAACAACGTCTTTTTATCATTCGTCACTTCCACAGCTAGATATCTGCCATCACTGTCCTTAAAAATCAATTTTGGATCTAATTCTTGTTTAACATAAAAAATCACACCTTTTTTCTCCTTAGCCAAGGAGAAAAATTCTTTTCCCAGTTGTTTATTCCATAAAAATTTGTAATCCAATTGTTTAATATGTACTTTTTGTAGACAAATTATATTACATTTTTGTTTTTTGATCCATTGAAATGTAGCCCTTTTTTTTTTGCGGCTAATTTTGTCCATTTACATTCCAAGATATTAATTTGTAATCCATAATGATTCTTCTCTTTATTCTGTATCCCCAAATCCCCTATTTTCTTCAAAAAAACCTTCTGCAGTCCCAGTACATTTGTGATTGTAATCCTTTTTCCTCCATGTTCAAAACTTAGACCTTCTGGCAGTATCCATCTGTATCTCACGTCCATATCCCACAACTTATCTATTAACTTTTTGTATAATCTTCTGTCATTTATGACTTTTCTTGGCAACTCTTTCATAATTCTTACTCTGCTTCCCTCAATTTCCAGTGTTTTTTCCAATTGCTTTTTTAAGATCTTTCCCACCATATCTCTTGTAATGAATTTGACTACCACATCTCTTGGTAATTTATTTTTCTTGGCATACAGGGAATTAACCCTATATATATAATCATACAGATAACCAGATTCATCAGAGTCTATTTCTAAAAACTCAGCAATGATTCTTATTATATATGTCCTTAAATCAGATCCTTCATCCTTCATCTTCAGGCACTCCTCTCAAACGAATCTGGTTTTCCATTAACTTGCAATCTTGCAGAGCTGCTTTCTCCTGCAATTTATTAATCATGGAATCTTGATCTTTCAACTTATTTTCAAACACATGTACTTTGTTTAACGTTGTTTGTGAGTCCTTTCTGAGATCTTCAATTTCTTTCTTTATTTCTGACTTCATCATCTCTAGTTCTTTGACTACTTGCTTTTTATTTTCTGTTATTAGCTCCATCACTTTGATCAGTCTTGCCTCCATGGCATCTAGTTGTTCTTGTATTTTTGGCATTTTTCTCTCCTCAAGTGAAGCAGTCCTTGCGTGTGTCTGTTTTGGCAGCCTCTGCTCCAACATTCCACTCCCCTCACTGCCAAAATAAGCTTTCGGGTTGCTCTCTCCAAATTAAAAATAAACCACGGGATCTTAAAGATTGGGAGATGCCCTTTTCAATGCACCCAAAATCGCCGTTCTCAGGGCTTCCTAGCCCAAGATGTTAATTTTTAAATTTTTAAAATAGACAAAATGGCACCCGTGATTTTTCTAGCCCTTTTAAAATTTTCTTTTTCTCCAAAAGGCCACCAAAATTAATACCACTCATATATTCCAATATGTTTCACTCTGTAGTGATGAAATCTGCCGGCTCCAATAACTTTTAAAGTCCCATTTTTTTTCTTTAGAATTTTAAATTATTTTGACCTTCTTTTAATGGCCGTCGCAATTTTCTAAGATTTGCAAGTCCTAGAGAAGACCAGGAGGTCTTTAAATTCCCTTCTTCCAATGGCCTCTTCCTGCTTTTCTTGCCACGAAGTCCCGTTCTCAATGGTTGAAAGATCTAGCGATACAATTTTTGCGTCATTTCCTGTGCAGTCTTCCAGCTCAGCAACTCAGTGACAATGGGTTTTTTTACAGAAACCGCAAGTATTCCAAACATAAGTTGTTTTTCAGCCTTTAACTTTGCTTCTAAATCTCCAAAAAGTCTCAAAATTGCCCCCTTCTCTTGTTTATAACTTTAGAATATTGTAGCCAAGTCCAAATTTCAATCTTTATCTCAAATGAAGTTGATTTTAGTCCCAGAATGAAAGATAAAGATCTCCTTACCTTGCAGCCAAATTTAACCTTCTTAACACCGTCCTTTTCAAAAATTAATATTAATATTTAAAAATATTATGGGTCAGCAATAGCTCTGGCAGAGGTTGTCCTTGAAAGGGCAGCTGCTGTGAGAGCCCTCTCCAGCTCCACCTACCTCACAGGGTGTCTGTTGTGGGGGAGGAAGGGAAAGGAGGTTGTGAGCCGCTGAGACTCTTCGGAGTGGAGGGTGGGATATAAATCCAATATCATCATCTTCTTCTCTGCCCAGAACAAATGCTCCGGTCCGCTCCCCTTTTGAGAAGCGGCTCAGTTCTCCATGATCCAACCCTGGAAGTCTCTGTCAACTTTCCATAAACTGGAAGATGTGAATGTATGCATCCAAGTGAGTAAAAATGAAGCACCCTGATTTAGTACTTTTTTTGCAAGTGATGGAGAAGGATGCAGATATGAACCCTCCCCACTCCACAATAGTTTTCCATTAATTTGAAAGGAGGGGATACTCATGTGCAGAAGGATGCTCACATGAAGCTGTCTCCTCCAGAGAAGCCAACAGGAAAAGTTACTTTAATCTCATAACCAAGGCTTATATCTTATAATACAATTCATTATTTTGCAAGTATTCTTCACCTCCTTTCTGGCTCTATCCTTCTAATCGCTTTTATTCTGGATTGTTCCCATATTCACTCACTTACTTCACTCATACTCAAAGGAAAACAAACCTTCTGTTAGGCCCTCTTACCTCTTGTGCTAGCAGAAAAACTGGCAGGATCCAACTTTTATTCACCTGTTTCCTGTATGCTCTCCTATATATCCTCAAACAGGCTGACTTTTAAAAACCTTTGATGGAACTGTGCAGATATTAGACAATTCTAGACAGAAGGTTTTGCCATTTACCCTCCTTAAAGCAACCTGTAGGATTCTATATGATCCAGCAATTAACATCTACTTGAGGACAAGTCATCAATCTAAACCGAATTAAGTGAATCATGATATTTTGTATCTAAAAGGTATCCTTTTACATAATAATACATAATAATATACATATCTTGACCCTTATTTTTAAAACCTGCTATCTCTCTGGCTATAATATATGTGAGCTCAATCAACTATGATTGTATTAGGGGAGAAATCTTAGCTTGGCAGCTCTATAAACCACATACCCTTGCATCTTGACTAACTTCCATGGATTTGGTAAGTCTCCAAGAACAGGTATGTAAATGCCCAGTCAACACTGCTACATACAATAGCATTCAGGTATTTCCTTATTTCCTCTCCAATGCCTAACTAAGTTGCATTGTAAGAGGACTGTCTGCTCACACAAGCATACTCTAAATGTGCTGGAGCACAAGCAGGACCCTGAATCTGGGAACAGATCCCAGGCACTCCAATTGCATATGGATAGCTCTTTCAGTAAGGATTTTACAACATTCCACATACCTTCAGGATTCTGATATGTAACACACGAGCTATTTGAAAGTGCTCGCTTATCACCATCTACTGGCATTCTTGCTGCTGATGTCACCAACAGAGGAGGGACACTGTATCTGTGGGAAGTCATTGTAAGCAATTTTGTTACTTCAGCTTCATCCTCTAAGCACGTTATTAAAGCATAAACAACAGGTTCATTAGACTCGGATGCCATCAAGGCCTTTTCATACAGGAATTCAGCAATGTGCAGCCGACAAGCCAAAGGCAAGTTCTCATTGGTACAATAGAATGCCGTAAGAGGTGGCTGGTAAGGATATTTGTTACCCTCGGGAAATCTTATTTCAAGTTCATACACAGGAGTGTTCAGTCTGAGATGAGAATCTTCTTTAAGGCCCAGAAGCCCTTGTTGCTGATGAGAACTTTCATGCTTGAATCTGCATTTTGATCCAAACCTGCAGTCTCCTCGGAGGTAATGTTTACAAACTCCCAAGGAAGGTGGTTTTAGCCCGTTGTTGCTATTCTTTTGCTTTGACTCACTAAGAATGTCTGTGAGGTACGCCAGGTCTAACGCAACTGTCCAAACTCTGTTTCGAATTCTTTCCACAAATTTGTCTCCACAGATAGAACAGAGGGCAAAAGCCTCTTCCTGTCTTTGTTCCAAACAGTTTTCAATACTCGCCTGGGCAGCACTTTCTGTGATCTGCATCCTCAGCCCAAATTTTTCCAAAAAGCACTGAAATAGCAAGTGTTCCAGTGATGCCCCAATGTTACCATTATAGGACTTCAGCACTGCTCGGCATCGCTCACTATCAAAGCCATACCTAAAAGGAGGGGAAAAAACAGATTGACATACATTCCAAAACAGTAAGTACCTACCTTATATTTTTAAGGATGCTTTCAGTTAAGCTGAGGCAAGAAATAAGAAAGTACACCATGATTTCTGCAGTTCAAATAATGCACATAACTTGGACATATTTGTACAAATTTGCTTTCCATCTACAGATGACACTATTTGTATAATTGTTCTGGTTTTTCCGAGGGCTGGTTTCAGGACATGGAATTTTACATTTCATGAGTGTTCTGAGGAGAAAGGAAACGGACTGGCATACCTGGAAAAGATAAAAGGCTTTCAAAAGCAGGGAAAGATGGACTGAAGGCTCTATGAAATGACTGACAAGTGGATTAAAGGAGGACGTATTCTATCCTCTTGCCTCACTCCAAGACACTACTAACACTGGATTTTTTAAAACAATCATGAGGGTTAGAAACTTACCTTTTAAAAACATGGAGTCTAAAATGCTTTGGATGTTAATTTTATGTCACATTCTACACTTCTGCAAATTCTGCATAATTGCAATTAACACTGAGAGCTCTCACCTTAGCCTCACTTTCTGGTGTATTCTACTGTATTCTACTGTATTTACGGAAGAATTATCACCTGGAAAGTTTGTTCACAGCAAAAGAAGACACTTCAGTCTCTGAAATGTAGTTCACAGCTGGCTGAAAAGAAGCACTTGTGGTAGTTTTAGGAACTATTTGATTTTCTGGATAGCACTGCTCATCATCCAAGTAATCTGGTTCATCATAAACATCTCCCCCTGATACAGGTACCCTAAAAGAAAAAAAGAATATCATTTAAAACTAATGGTTCTATGGCTAAAATCTGGGATCGGCGCTATTTATTTACTCTACATAATTAAATTAATGAGTCAGAAAACGGAAGCCAAAACAATCACAAGGTTGGACCATCCACTTTACTGAAAAAGCCCGAAGATTTGAGATTTTGATTAATTTGGAAGAAAAATGAATGTGGGGTGGGTGTGATAGATTAGGTGCAGTATGAGATAGTGGAGACATCTCTTTTTCACCTTCTCTCATAATTCAGGGTTCAGCCAATCAAGTTCATATGCAGACAAAAGAAAGCATTTCTTTACATTGTGTAAATATAACAATGAAATGCACTGTCAGAAGGTGCAGCACTGGCTACTAGCTTAGAAAGGATTAGAGGTCCCACTCATCCAGATGCCCCTTTTGATACTTCTGCAATAGCATTTGGATGAAGAGAAACTAGGAATACACTTCCTATAACAATGCCTCATCCAGATGCTTCCTTCTGATGCCATACATTGAACAGTACAAAAAATGCAATAAAAGTTATACACCTTTAATGAAGGTTGCATATTATTACTCCTTACCCCAAAAATCCTGTCTTCCTCACAAGGCTCTAGCTCATTCTTTGTAAGGACAGAGTGGGTTCTCAAAGGACCATTGTATCACTCTCTCTCTTTGAAGGTTGCCTTCCTTTGCATGCAGGTGTAGCAATTTAAAGTGACACTAACTGAATCTCAGCCTATTCACTACTGATCTATTTAATGTTAGTTTTGTTTTTACAAGAATGGTGAAAAGTCCAAACATTAATTCAAGCCCAGAGGGGAAAATGTTCTTAATTTAAAAATAAATTCTGTTTCTTTCTGCAGTAAAACCTTAGAGTCATTTTTCCAACTGTATTGTCAAGTCTTATATGTGTATATCACACAGAATTTAATGTCATCTGTAGTGTGGCCAGCTCTCATATAATGTTCCACAATGGGGGCATCTTTAATTTGATTACGAACCCTAGATTGGTGTTCTAACACCCATGTTCATATTGCACACGTGGAAATCCCTGTGTACAGGAATCCACAAAGGCAGACCAACAAATAAACAACTTGTTTGGTTGCACATGTAGCTAGCAAAGAACATTTAAGATTTATGCCTTTAGCTGGATCTGCAAAGCTAACACCCTCAAGCATAAATTTGCCTGCTTTGCAATGTCCGCATCTGATGTTCCCTTTTATTCTGGTAATCTGCTCTTTTGTTTGACTTAAGATGTCTGCCTTCACTAACATGTTTTTTAAATTCTTCCCACGCCTCAGTCCTATTTCAGGTCCATTTTTACACTTGGCAGATGTGAAATAATGTGCCAGTGTTTCCTTATTATTTTGTTGATATCATAAGAAAGTCCTGAAAACTGGAAGGCACGTGTAATTTTGTTTGACTTCAGTTTTTGTTTGTATTGTAACAACTACCTTCTGTCCCTGTGTTCCACTTCCCTTTTGGCTTTTTGCACTATATTATTGGGATAGGTCCTATTCCTGAGTTTAATTTCCAAAGCCTTAGATTCCTTGATGCATTCCTGTTCAGTTGTAGAATTCCTCTTAACCCTAATAAATTGCTCTAGGGACAACCCTATTTTCAGATGTATGGATGATGTGAGGAAAAATATAGAGTGGAGTTTCTATCAGAGGGTTATGAAATACTTTGACTGCTAAATGGCTAGTATCCTGTTTATATACTATGGTATCCAAAAAACTTCTTTGTTCCTTATGAACTCATTATTTAACAACTTATTTATTATTTAACAACTTATTATTTATCCTTCTTATGCCATAGCAAAGGAAGTGCTATAACACATTAAGTACCAATTTTACTTGCACAATACACATATCAATGTGGGCAACAAACATATTTTAAAGTGTCAATTTATATATGCTTTGGAGGCCTGGTTGGGGCAGGGTTGTGCACATAAAGTCCACATCTTACACATTTGTGTAGTAGCAGTATTTGCAGAAACCATGTTTGCCACACTCAGTATGGGGTCATCCTTTATAATAAAACCCCTTTAATCGTGGCAGATCCAAGCTCCCTCATTGGTTGGGACTGTGGTGCATCAACCTTTGGCCCATCAAACCATTAATCAAGAGTACTTATGTACCACTGGTTGAGTCTGCCCCTCTCTCCCACCCAAATGGCTGTTGCTAGCCAGCAAAGCTGATTCTGTCAGTAAAAGGCAACCAACCTTAGTTCTGGCTCTCCCTACTCTTCCATTGGCTGAGTTACCTGTTGCACTGATTCACAAAGAAGAGAAAGAAACCCTTCCCTTGATTGGCAAAGAAACAGAGG
The DNA here is from genome assembly GCF_032191835.1 of Heteronotia binoei. Lineage (NCBI taxonomy): Eukaryota > Metazoa > Chordata > Lepidosauria > Squamata > Gekkonidae > Heteronotia > Heteronotia binoei. The sequence goes on along the minus strand of NC_083223.1, from coordinate 225,527,739 downwards.
AACAGAGAAACAGCCCGAGAAAGGTTTACTTTGATTAGCTGAGGACTCCTCCCTATCATCCTCTGGAAAGGGGAAAAAATGGCATCCGGTGGCAACAGACCAGATACAGACAGAGAGATACAGAAGGAAAGTGACACACAGAGAGAGACTGAAATCCTGTGCTTAACACCAACAACATTATCAGAGACAGACTGTTAGTCTGAAAAGTATCACTAAAGGCCCCCAAGGCAGAACTCAGTGGGGCCAGTCCTGACTACGGCTGCCAGTTCCAGGTTGGTGGGAAATTCGTGGAGATTCTGTGGTGGAGTTTGAGGAGGACAGAAGAGTTAGGGCTTCAGAGCAGGGTCTGCCAGACACAGGTTCTTGCTGTGGAAGCTGACTGCGTGATTTTGGACGAGTCATAGACTTTGACCTTATCTACCTAGGTTGTTGTGCAGATCAAAGGGGGGAGAGGAGAATGATGTAAGCTGCTTTGGTCCTCCCCATTCTGGAGAAATACTGTCCTTTTCCTATGTAGAGGCTGCAGGAAGGGGGAAGGCGATGGAAAGCTGAAGTCAAGAGGGGCAGATAAAGGGAAGGAGATAGGGTTGCCAACTCCAGGTTAGGAAATTCCTGGATATTTAAGGGGTGGGACCTCAGACAGGTATAATACCAGTTCCTCCTGGGCACCCACTGTTGCCAATCTCCAGGTGAGAGCTGGAGATAAATCAGAATTACAACTGCTTTCCCAATGGCAGAGATCATCTCCCCTTGAGGTGTGTATGTGTGTAGGGGGGGGGGAGTGAATGCTTTCACTTGGGTGAGTGGGAAGACAGCAAAAGTGGGGGGGGGCACTTACCCAGAGCCTCTTTCTAGAACCCAATGTGTTTTTCTCCAGAAACACTGCAAGGCCACATGGGACAGCAGATATAAAAGTCAACTTAATAGATAAATTTACTATGCGTTTTCATTTTTAGACCATACTACTACTCATGACCAAAGTTAAGGACTTTTTGTGTTTAATAGCCTAGATCTGAAACACGTAATGAGATCTGTTCTATGGAAGTACAGCATTTTGTTTTGTTTTTTTCAAAAACCAACTCTGAACCAGAAGGGAGGTCTTGTCCTTGGAGCTCACGAAGAAGTTCTTTCACTCTCTTTTGATTCTCTGAAGTCATATGCAGAGTCTGAAGAGGCATTTTGGCTTTGGATCCAGGTCTGGTCTGTTCATTTCCTTTGTTAACAAAGTTTGGCACACTAAAAAAAAATCAAAGCAAAACATGATACTTTCAAATGCATTAATGCAACAGTAAATAAATGTATTCATAAAAGAAGTGCAGCACTGGACCGTACCAATACATCTTTTTAACAGCATCAGGAATGTTCATGAGAAGGTTATAATGGAAAAAAACATATTCTTTCGCTACCAAATTTTCAGAAAGACACTGAATCAATAGGACTCAATCTGTACAGAGGCTGTGCAGAGTCCCATAACAATCATAATCAGTCCAAAGATCAGTACAGATGAGAGCCACAGTGGGTTTTTTGGATATTTGAGATAAGATCATTTTTTCCCTTTCAAATCAGTTTTCATTAATGGAAATCTTTCTTTCCCTAATAATGTATTGGGTTTTCTGTCTGGTTAATAAATTCTACTAGCACATATTATGATACTCTGACCTGTGATGAGATACTTGGTATGATTCTCACTAGCAGAAATCACTCTTTGTCCAAAGTATCTAGTATTCAGCATACTGTCTCCAAAAGTGGAGATGCATTGTTGGCTATTGTGGCAAGTAGCTACTGACAAACACATCCCTCCAAGAAAGACACCATCCCAGACTCAGTAGATAAGAACAAACAAGTTAAGTGAGCAGTCTGCTGTCAATAAGCCCTTCAGCATATGTCTTTATGAGATCTCTACTAAACAAACAAGGTGTTGCAGTTGAACATTTACTCAGGTCATTCCACTTGTTGAATCTGACTCTTAAAAATAATTTCAGAAACATTAGATTGTAGCATTTTACTGACCTGTATGCATTTTTTGCTGTACTGCAAACACTAAAGTCATCACCATAATCATCCCAAAGTTTGTCTGAGCCTTTTTTGCTTCCACTGGCTTGATGCTTACTTGAAGCTCTACCACCACCTCTTCCTCCTCCTCCTCTCCCTTGTCTTCCACCTCCTCTGTTGGGTTTTCCTCTTCTCTTTCCTGACGAACTCATTTTCTACCACTAAAGAGAATACAAATAAAGAGAAATAAATTACAAACAGTGAAGTACAGCATTAGATTAATATCCTGCTATATGTAACCAAAATACAGTAAAAGTAAAGATAAACACTTGTTATTAAGCATTAGTGCAAGACATCAACCAACCTTCTGCCTCCCTGACTAACCAGTCCCAGTGACACCCTCTCTGTGCTCTATTACTTATGTTTTATACTCAGTAACATCATTTCATCATCATCAATCTCAAAACCCTCTATAAGAACAGAAAAAGCCAAGATAAAACTTCAACTATCCCATTCTAACCTTAGGGAGACATTCTACAAGAGAAACTATGTCTGCTGTTGCAGCTAAAATGACAGAGATCTGTGATATTTAATATATTACTGTGGCATGTGTTTTTATCAGCAATAGCCTACTTCAGCAGTTGCATGGTGAAGCTGGTTTAAAGCATGCACACACATGCACAGCAGTTAATAATACAAGAAATGGAATCCCTTTTCAAGTCTCCCCACATATATAAACTTAATTATGCTTAGCCAAGCCACTGTCATTCAGGCTCAGCCCATAGCTGGAACACAGGGGTACTGATACTGGCCAAGCATATAAGATTGTTGCTAAAAGTGCTATGATATAGATAGTACACAGAACAATTATGGAAAAATCAATTATAACAGTTACAACAAACAACTGGGGAGAATTACAATGGAAGAAAACACACTACTTAGTGAAAACAAACAACCCCCCCTGCTTTTTAAAAAGAAAAAAGGCTCATGCTGCCACAACATCACATTCTGATTTAATACCAGTTTTTCTTTGTATCCAAACTTGACACCATAATCCTCAGCAGCCCACTCACATAGGTGTAATTTCTCCAATAAACATATGAAGCTGCTCTATACTAAAATGAATTTAAGGGTTCACGTCACGGTATTCTCCAGAATCTTGAGCTTCTCCAGCTCTACTACCTGGGATACAAAAGAGGGTAGGAAAGCAGCAAATTGAAGATGCCAGGGATTAATCAACCTGGGAGTATTTGGTTCCTGAATAGCGCGGACTCTGCCACTGAACAACTTCTATACCCAATCACATGATACCTCCTCCAAAACTCTCCAAACCCTTACAAACCGCTAATGGCACATCACCTTTGGCAACCTACGCCCCGCTTCCCACCTTATAAATCTTAAAGATACCTCATGCACATACCGCCGCTCCCAATTAGTGCGATCCCGGCCACCTGTCAGAGCCGGCGTTCAGCTTGGCCCTCCCCTCAACACGACCAGGCACCCGGAAGTGAAAAGCATTTATCGTCTGCTTCCGGGGACACTGGGAAGTCGGTCCCCATGGCAACAGAAAGCGTATCCTGAGAGAAGTTTTGTTAGGGAGTTTGTTAGAAGGTGGTGCGGCAGAAGGCATTTCCTTTCAAAACGAAGGGAAGCAGTACGCAGATAGCTGGACTTCCATAGATCTGCAAACTGACTGCAACCCATACCATGAATAATAAAGGTACAAGTACAATGCAGGATGCAGCCCTTTTCTGTTTCTCAGTTTGAGAGATGATTCTGTTGTCAGGATGAGCAGGTGTGTATTTAGGCGCTGGCTTACATTGATCTTTTGGGATGGGGTGTGTACCTGTTTAGCCTTCTAAGTACAGAAAACACCCCCTCCCCCCGGGAAACAAAAAACTGTTGGAAGCTATTTTTGTTCCAGAAAGGTACATTCTTCTACCTGTGGAGGACAATTTCATATCAAAAATATCTACTGATCAGGTCTCCCTTCCCAGTGATCATCACAGATCCACACTGGGGTAAGAGCATGCTAACCAAAGTCCCTTACACCACACAACCCTCAGATCTGCACACCTTGATCCATGTTGTGAATCATCTCCATACACCAGCTGTGAGGACCCCCTCCCACCAGCTTCCTACTACCATTGCAGAGACCATCAGCGGGAGAGAAGGCCACAACCAAGCACCCCCTCCAAGATGTCTGGATTCAGCAGCACTTGTAAAATAATGCACACTACCTTCAGACTTTCATTATGTCCTTCAGTTTTTGCAGCTGAGGATAGGGCAAGTTGGTTTCCCAGTGCAGCAGCTACTTTATCTTCTTTCAACTTTTTAACATTCTCAATCCATTTCAATTACTGTGACAGGAGTGGTTCCAGCACAGCATGCAGAAACAGGAAATGTCCAGTTGGCAATGTGAGATTCATAATGGCACATTAAAAAATCATATATTCCATATGAATCATATACTCCATATGAGCTGGTCGGAAATAACTAATATACAAATGGAACAACCTGGAACATATACTCCATATGAGCTGGTCGGAAATAACTAATATACAAATGGAATAAAAACTGTGTTATGCTTCATTTTTTCTTCGCTGGTATATACATACATTTCTCTACCAAAATTCCCCCAAAGCATCCCAGGAGCTTCAGACATTTTAAATAGGTCATTATAGTTAAGGTCAGGGTTCTTTTTCTAACAGGAGCTCCTCTGCATATTAGGCCACGACCCCCTGATGTAGCCCATCCTCCAAGAGCTTAGAGGGCTCTTAGTATAGGGCCTCCTGTAAGCTCCAGGAGGATTGGCTACATCATGGGGGTGTGGCCTAATATGCAGAGGAGCTCCTGCTAGAAAAAGAGCCCTTGTTAAGGTTCATATATTCTGGGCATAATTGGTGCTATGTATTTGGTTACTGTTTATTTCATGTTTTATATATCAAGACTTTTGAGTTGCTAATGGTATTCTCAAAGATCAGTGACATTAATATTCTCTTTCAACAGGTGCTGAAGTTTATAAAATATCATTTATATTTCCAAATCAAGATAAGTATGGTAAAATATTTATTTTATTTCATTTAATTTTTAATCTACTCTTCCAAAACCAGTTCAAAGCAGGTGACAATTTATAACTATACAATAAAACCTCATAAAATACAACATAAGGTAATTAATGCAAGTAATTAAAATTAGTAAAACAGTTAGTGCATTTACAATTTAAGATGACATAGACGGGGGGGACAATATAAAACATCTGGAGAAAGGAAGAAATGGGGGAAACAGGGGCAAAAGGAAGAAAGGAGAGGCCAAAACTTGCTGTACCTATCAGCTAGGCACCCAATGCTGCCCTCAACCATAGACCCAGCGGAACAACTCTGTTTTGCAGGCCCTGCAGAATTGTACATGATCCCACAGGGGCCTGATTTCTCCTGGAAAAGTATTCTGCCAGAGCCAGGGCTGAAAAGGCCCTGGCCATGGTTGAGGACAATCAGACACTCTTTGGGCCTGGGACCACCAGTAGATTTTGGTCACTCGAGTGAAGTGTTCTACAGGAGTCATACCAGGAAAGGTGGTCCCAAAGGTATGCTGGTCAGTGACCATTAAGAGCTTTAAAGGTCAAAACCAGAACCTTTAAATTGATCCAGTCCTCAGTCTGGAGCCAGTACATGTACTAATTAGGCTTGCCGGTCCCCAGGTCCAGGCGGGGGATCCCCCAGTATTGCAGGCCCGCTGGCCAACAGGGGAAAGCCCTGCCCCAACAGCCATGATTTGCCTTTAGATCTCAGGCAGGTTCAGAAGCTTGCAACTGCTTCTGTTTTGGAAGGTATGTGTGTGCCTTTAAATCTCAGTAAGACTGAAGGTGCAGCAGGGGGATGAGCAGGAAGAGCCTGTGTGTGTGTGAGAGAGAGGAAGCTAGAAAGCTCAGTCCCTCTATTCATTTTGCATTCCTTTCAGAAGCTGTTTGTGTAGTAAAAGGGATAGTAAAAAGCAGGCCTTATTTTGGGCAGGATAAGGTGATGCAACATTCATTTGATACAGTCCAACAATTATACCAAAAACGGTCTGTTCTCGTTTCGGATCTGAGTGCTCCTTCTTCTGGGACTGTCCTTTTTTATGTTTAATGTAGTAATCTGGTGGTACCTTAATTCATTACAATTCACTGTTTTTCCAGACTTTCTTTAAATAATTTTCCTATTCGGAACACCACCGCCATTTTCCATCTGTCATTTTGTCTCATTCATTTTCTCTTGTCCTAGCCATTGGAAGAGGTTGGAGATATGGAAATGCTCAGACCTCTTACCACCTACATCCCATCCCTAGACATGTCAGTTTTGAGGCTGGGAATTCTCACCCAATTCCGACATTGATGTTGATCAATGACATATCTATCAACAATAAGACCTACGCTCTATGAGATTATCTCATGGATCAACAGATATATCTGGCATGTGTGACTGAAACCTGGGTGTGGTAGGGTGAAACTATCACCCTGAACCAACTCGCCCCACCTCTGTTTTCGGTCCATCATCAATCTCGGACAATTGGGCGGTGGGGCAGGGGGGAGTCGCAATGTTCCTCCATGATTCTTTTTCTTTCAGGGCACACCCTGCGCCAAATATAGCTGGTGTGGCATGTGTTGGCATGGTGTGGGAAGCCAAGGAGAGTTTGTCTGTATGGTTAGTGTACCGACCACCTAACACACCCCCAGACTGCCTGCCTGCCCTGCTGGATGCTGTATCAACCTGTGCACTGAACTTCCCCAGGCTTTTAGTCCTGGGGGATTTCAGTGTCCATGTTGATGATGCAGCATCCTTTCAGGCTCAGGACCTAGTGTCATCCATAGAGACACTAGGACTTAGCCAGATTGTATCGGTTCCCACTCACCAGGCTAGTCACACGCTAGATTTGGGTTTGGGTGCTGGTATAACAGCACATCTGATAGCCACTGATGTGGTTTCATGGCCAGATCATTATGCCCTGAAAGTCCAGCTGGACTTGTGACCCTTCTCCTGTTTAGGCTGCGAGCGGATTTATGCTCACCCGTGAAGCCAACTGGACCTTGAGTGGCTTCAGGAAGCTCTGCAGGATCTGATGCCCCCTGGCAAGTCGTTAGATGAGCTTGTTGAGGACTGGTATTCTCGGCTCTCCATGGCCATTGATGACATTGTCCCCCGGTGTCCTCTTCATTGTTGTCCCAAAGCGGCTCCATGGTATACCCTGGAGCTGCAAGGGATGAAACAGCAACTTAGATGACTAGAACAAGTGTGGCGGCGTTCCTTTGACGAGGAGTGACGAGCTTCTTATAGAACATTTCTGAAGATCTTTGAGAAGGCAGTGAAGGTCGCTAAGGATTTCTATGCTACCTCCATTGCATCTGTGAAATCATGCCCAGCTCAGTTATTTAGAATAATTCGAACACTTACTGTATTGCCAACAGGCAATCAAAAAGATAAGGAATTAGATATAAGCTATGAGGCTTTTGCATCCTATTTCTCAGATAAAGTCTTGACTCTCCACCAAAGCCTGCTGGCTACGATTGATATGGTACAAGAACTGGAAGCCTGTCATCTGCCTTCTGGCCCTATTTTGGACCACTTCAATCAACTTTCTCAGGAAGATGTTGACAGGATCTTGGCTGCAGTGAAGCTGACCACTTGTCCTCTGGACCCCTGTCCATCCTGGCTTGCAAAAGCATGTGGGTTTGGTATCTGGAGTCCCTTGGCAGATGTTGTCAATCTATCCCTAGCCTCTGGTATTTCCATCCAAGCTTAAAGAGGCAGTGGTATGTCTGCTTTTTAAAAAACCATCCTTGGAGCCATTGATCCTAACCAATTACTGCCCAGTTTCAAACCTTCCGTTTCTGGGCAAGGTAATTGAGAAAATGGTGGTGGAGCAATTCCAAGCTTTCCTGGAGGAGACATCAGTCCTTGATCCCTTCCAGTCTGGCTTCCGCCCTGGTCACAGGACAGAGACCATCTTGGTCGCCCTCACAGACGACCTCAGAAAGCATCTGGATCAAGGCAGGTCAACGTTGCTGTTACTTATAGGCCTATCAGCAGCGTTTGACACTGTCGACTGTGATCTAATGGCCCATCACCTTGCCAACATTGGAGTTCAGGGGATTGCCTTAAAGTGGTTCACCTTTATCTGTGGTCGGGAACAAAGGGTGGTGCTGGATGAGGAGACCTCCATGCGATGCCTGCTGGAATGTGGTGTACCTCAGGGAGTTATACTCTCACCAATGATATTTAATACCTACATGCACCCCCTTGCCCAGATTGCCCGAGGTTTGGGCTGGGTTATCATCAATATGTGGATGACACCCAGCTCTATCTGTTGATGGATGTCCACCCAGACTCTGCCCCGGGCCATCTGACCTTGGCCTTAGAAGCTGTGGCTGGATGGTTGAGGCAAAGTCTATTGAAACTTAATCCAGCTGAAACAGAGGTCCCGTACCAGCTCCCAACCCTGTATGGTACGTCTTTAGTGCTGGCTCAGACAGTGAAGAATCCAGCTCCCAACCCTGTATGGTACGTCTTTAGTGCTGGCTCAGATGGTGAAGAACTTGGGAGTGACTCTGGATGCCTCACTTTCAATGGGGGCACAGGTCACAGCTGTTGTTTGGTCTGCCTTTTACCATCTTCGGCAGGCCAGGCAGCTAGCGCCCTACCTATGCCCCCAGGACCTAGCTACAGTGATCCATGCGATGGTCACTTCCAGGTTAGATTACTGTAACTCACTCTACACAGCTTACCCTTGTAACTAATCCAGAAACTCCAGCTGGTGCAGAATGCAGCAACTCGGCTGTTGATAACAGTGCCTAGCCAGGCACACATCCAGCCAGCACTGCTCTGGCTACCAACTGAGTACCGGATCTGTTTCAAGATTTTAGTTTTAAGTTTCAAAGCCTTACATGGCCTGGGACCGTCATATCTACAGGACCACCTCTCCCCATATATGCCCCGGAGAACACTACGATCTGTTGACCATCCCTGACCCAAAGGACGTCTGACTAGCCTCGACCAGGGCCAGGGCCTTTTTGGCCTTGGTCCCAGCCTGGTGGAATCAGGTCCCCTCAGATATCCAGGCTCTTACTAAATTGCTACCTTTTCGTAGGGTCTGTAAGACAGAGCTATTCCACCAGGCATTTGGTTGAGGCAGCGGGCATCCTGTCCCATCGGCTGACCCTATGCTGTGATACCACCTCTACTAAAATACTGATTTTATATTATCTGATGTTCAGTATATTATGATGTGCCCAACTGAGCCACCAAATTGTATTGGTTTTAATTGCTGTTTTACTGTTTTAAAATGTTGTTATCCATCCTGAGCCCGTCTGGGAAAGGGCAGAATATAAATTAAATAAATAAATAAAGGGTCTGGGCAGAAAGTTCAAGTCTAGTCTACATCCAGTTCAGAGTCCAAGGTTCCAAAGATCAATGGCTCACTAGCAAAGCATACTAGTTGCATCCACAAACAGCTGCTTCTCTTGGCTGATGTTATAGCTAAGTCTTAATGAGCCATACTTAAAGCCAGTTACTTGGCAGTCATCCAGAAACATCTATCTCATCAGTTGACAGCTGATGATGGGCCAGGAGACACACACTCTTTCTCATTGCCTGCAAGTCTGCATGCCACTGACAATGCTTGTGCTGCATGGGTTTGGGGGAGCCAGGTGAGGTGGGAGTTGCCTCTGAAGGCTTATTTATTGATTCAGGCCTGCAGGTTGTTAGCTCAGCTGCAGCTGTGGGCTGTCAGTTCTGATCAGTCGGTAGCTCAGTCTCCTGTTGCTCATCTGCTGGCTCAGGACTGGCTATAGCCAGCTCCTTGTCCAAGGAATACTCTCTGTCCCTAATTGCAGACTGACTTACAACAGTGCAGCTGATAGAGCACTGGTGGGGTATGCGCTCTAAAAGGTGTCCCTGAGAGGACTCACAGCTGCATTCTGGCCCAGTTGCATTTTCCAGATCAATCTCAAGGGTTCAGATAAATAAACCCATATGACATTTTAGTTAAGTAATAGCTGTTAATGTTTGAAGAAGCAGGTGTATCACAGTTATGGTAGTTTTTAAAAACAAATTATAGACTGCTGTGTCAAAAAAGTATTGTATAAATCCAATAGTGCAATCCTAAACAGAGTTACACTTTGCTAAACCCATTGACTTCAAAGGTGGGCTTAAAGTACAATTACTCTGCCCTGAGCCCATTAGGGGAGGGCGTGATATAAATCTGATAAATAAAAAGCTTGCACTGTAATTCAACCTAAATTTGTTTTCCAGCACATTAAGCTAGCAAATAAAGTGATTCTGGTTGTATTCCCACTCACATTAACTTGAGATTAAATCACCCAATAGGACTTCCTTTTGAAGCAGCCTACTCAGGACTGGTCTGCACAAAACAAAATATTTGAATCTATGAGGAGGGAGTGAAGTGCTAGCTTGTCCACTCAGATCTCAATTTTCCCTAGGACTGTATGAACCGAAAACATCATCTGTGCACTTGCATTTGCTCCTGAGTCTTACAGTAACTGACCCTTAAGCAGTGTGGATCACAATTACTGCATGTGGAAAGAGCTTTTACAGTTTTGGGGAACTGGATCTGTTAATCTTCATGAAAACATTCAAATATTCTAGCAGCAAAATTGAATCAACAACATCATTTTAAAAGATCAGATTGTTTTATTGAATGAGCTGGGACTCTTTCAGCAGATCTACACTGTAGTTAAATATAATTCAATAACAGATTTTTTAGAATTCTGTGATTCTTGGGCAGGCCACTAAAAATCAACCCACCCAGACGGCAACTCTTCCCTAAATAAATCTTGGAGTGGCTTTTAAAATCAAGCTGTACTGCCACCTGCTGACCACTAAGTATAAGCATGCAAGTAGCACCTTTAAGACCAACAGTTTTATTCAGAATGTAAGCTTTCGTATGCATGCACACTTCTTCAGACGAGGGAATGAGGTACAGTGAGCTGAAATACATATAGCTGGTGGGTTGTAAACCGATACAAAGTTAGGATCAGATGGCAAAATAGTGTAAAGTTGTAATTCCTGGAGATCTCTAAGGCTCACCTGGAGTTCAGCAATCCAACTCTGTGCTGCCAGACTGAGGAAAAAGTGTTATTGAACACTGGAGAACCTTTAAAATTATTGTTGCCCATTGGGAAGCTGACATCTTGAAGTGCTCCCAGCTGTAACATGACTCTTTAAGAAGGGGGGGTGACAACGAAAGGAACACTCAGTTTAGGGAGGTAGCACATATCCCCTGTGCTTCCCTATTGTAGGAAATTGCTTGTGTAGCAAAATACAGTGTTAGTTTCTGGCTATACATATTGTGAATTATGGAATAATAATGCAAGTTCTCAAAAGATCTGTGATTCTAGTGTGGGAAACTGTCCAATAGCCAGAAGAAACCTAGCAAAACTTATAAACAAAATACATATTTGATATGAAACAATATGCTGTTAGGAGAAGGCAACTAAATACAGACCAGAAAATTAGTTAACTGGTAATATGCTATCTGGTCAAATGATTAAATGTATTAAATGGATATTGGTTTTATTGAGTTTTCTCCTTTACTTTTTCTCTTCCTTCATTAGATGGTGAATGTACAAGAACGCTTGAGGGAAGTCTTGAAAGAAATGGATATGGCGTACATACCACTCCCAGTGGAATTACATACAGAGGAAACTGGAAGAATGATAAGGTATTCCTACTCATTCTTTTTGATGAATTTTCAGGTATCCTATGCATGAATGGGCTGGGGTGTTTTTGCTGTCTGATCCTATTCATTGTTATTTGGTAGCAAGCCCTACAATGTTCAGTGGACCTTATTTCCAATAGGAGTACCTAGGACTGCAGCCTTAAATGTGCTAAATGTATAGAAATGACAAACCAGAGTCATTATGGGTATATTTTTGGCCTTGGTATTAATCTGGTATCTTCACTTCTTATTAAATCAGATGAATGGTTTAGGAAGGCTGGAACATCCATCAGGTGCAGTTTATGAAGGTGAATTCAAAGACAACATGTTGCATGGAATAGGAATCTACATATTTCCTAATGGAGCAAAGTACACCGGTCAGTTCAATGAAAACAAGTAAGTTGAAAGTATCTGTAAGTTTGTTCCCTTGATGTAAACAATATTAACTAATACTTTTGGCTTAATATCAGTAATTTTGGGGGATATTTTTTGTATTTTGTGTGTATGTGATTGCTTCTGAAAGCCATGGCAACTTCTGGTGATCAGGGCCAGATCTAAGGGGGGCAGAGCGGGCGGTAGCCCCAGGCGCTGCTGGAAGGGCTGCCGAATTGGGCACCTCTCCCCTGGGGCGGGCAGAAGGAGAATGATCAGTCGTTTTTCCGCCTCTCCACCTTGCGGAGAAGCAGCAAAAGCAGCCCCATGGCTCCCCTCCATTTAAAGATCTTGCTGGCCAGTAGGGTCTTTAAATGAGGGGGAGGCAGATTGCCTGTCTTTGCCATCTCCCTGCGAGGTGGGGAGGCGGCAAAGGCAGGCCTGCAGCTTCCCTCCCCATTTAAACACCCCCTGGATTTTTAAATGGGGGGGGGAGGCAGATTGCCTGCCTTTGCCACCCTCTGCAAGGCAGGGAGGCAGCAAAGGCAGGCCCACGGCTTTCCTCCCCATTTAAACACCCTGCTGGTGTTTTTTGAGTGAGGGCACCATTTTTTGGTTTTGCCCCCTCAAAAAATATGTAGATCCGTCCCTGTTGGTGACTGACACCTATGGGGGGCTTGGAGGATATTCCGAGAGGTGAATAAAGCCTGCCCCTGTCCTCCCAACTGCTGGTGTTTCAAGGAAGTCTCCCATCCAAGTACTTGTCAGAGTCGATTCTGCTTAGCTTCCAAGATCTGACAAGATTGGGCTTGCTTGGGCTATTCAGGTCAGGATGCTTAGTACTAGTATTGAAGAAAACTCACAAAAAACAAATGAATTTAAAATCTGTTGTCTAAATTTACTGCAGTTGAAGAAAGTAGCTGACCACTAAATTGATCACAGGCTAAACTTTATATCTTCGTTTCATACATGTGCAGATCTTCGGTTAACTTGCAAAAGACATCTAGTATGTCTCAAATGCCTGACCTGGAAGGCCTAGGCTAGCCCAGTCTCATCAGCCAGAAGCTGTGTCATAGGTGAGCCTAGAATAGACAGGCACTCCCCCTCTCCTTCCGAGAACATCTCGAGGGGACAGAAATTCACTCAAAGTTTTTGACTAATAGAGCATATAGTATTTTTAAAGGATGGTCATCCTGATGCCTGCAAGAGCAGATCATGTAAGAACCCTTCTTTTCTGGGGTAAAGGTCATGGTCAAGAATTTCAAAAAGAATTCATCAGTTCTGTTCTCAAACATAATTCTCTTTTCATCTAACCTCTGTTCAGAATACATTCCATATTCCAAAAAGAAAAACAAACCCTGGAACTCTTCCCTGAGAGATAGTGTGGCACCAACCCTTGACTAAGATAATATTACTAGATCAGAGGTCAAAAAGAACAGATCCACAATAGGGAGAGTCAGGCAGGAACACATTTCTAAAATTTGGCAAACCAACATAGGCCCATAATGTGCACATAGGATAAATGGACACAGATCTGATATCAAGAATCACAGCTGAGAAATCTGTAATGGAACACTTTAGCCTTCCAGGACATTCAATAGGTGACCTCAAAGTAGCTGTTTTATTGCAAAAAAAAAAAAATCAGAAACAGAATGGAATGGGAAATTGCTGAATTACAAGTTATTAGAACACTCAGAACAAACACACCCCCAGGACTTAAAAGGGGATATTGGTTTATTATCTCATTACATATGCTAACTAATTCAGTCCCCACATGTGTATTCTCACCAAAAAGGGCTATACATCCTCTGTATTTTAATGTTTATCTTTTTTGAAATAGTATATTGTAATAGTTAATGTAATACAATGCAATATATTGCTGTTCTCCAGGGCTTCTTTTGAGCAGGAACACACAGGAGTGCAGTTCTGGCTGACTTGGCATCAGGGGTGTGGACTAATATGCAAATGAGTTCCTGCCGGTTTTTTTCTACAAAAAAGCCATGCTATTCTGTTAATTCATGCTTAAGATAAGCAGAATGTTATGTAACAACAGAATCTTAGTTTACTACTCTTAACAATTAAGAGTATAATTGAGTATGTAGATGATTCTATTTACATGTAATTCTCTGTTCTGGGAGCAAGAAAAATACCCGACACAACCAGTGCCCCACTCCAAAGAAAAAGGATTCTGTAAAGTTTGTTTCCATCCTTGAGAGGAGATGGATGGAACCTAATGACAGACTCTGACCATTAAGGGTACATCAACCTCCAATTCTGACATATTGATTACCTATGTTATTTCTCCCCACCAGTTGGAACTCAAACAGATAATAACCATAAACCAAATATTATTATTTTAATCTGTTAAAAACACTATTTTGTATGCTAATTTACTATCCACCCTCCATATGAACAACTGCTATTTCTACTTTCATTTAATTGTCTGAGGAGGTGTTCGTGCACACTTAAGCTGCTCTAACTTCCCTTGTAGTCTAAAACTGTCTTTGTTCATCCACTTATTGCTAATAAGGGACTTCACAACATTAACATTCACCAGGAACTATGGTGCTTTTCTATGCAAGCTAGATGCCAGCTGTACTGATGCCAGTGTTTGTTATTGCTAAGATTAATAAATTAGAATGAGTAGAACAGTAGAGTAGAAAAGTTTCAGTTACTCAAACATAGCAATAGTCACTGAAAACAAAATGCAGGTGCTACTGGTAGGAGGAAGGTTTGACCCAGGAATTGACCCAGGAAGGTTTGCCCCAGCACTCTTCCCCTAAGAGTGCTGATTTGTAAGCTTGGGGGTGTTGCTGGACCTTGGCCTCCTGTTGGATAAATGGGTGGCATTTGTGTCCAGGGGCAACTTTTATCAGCTTTCCCCTTCATGGCAGGAAAGATTTTGCCACTGTGGTACATGCCCTAGATTAGTTTACTACAATGTGCTCTATATAGGGCTGCCTTTCAAGACTGTCTGGAAGCTACAATTGTTACAGAATGAAGTGGCCAGAATGTTGACTGCAAAGGATTGTAGGGACCACATCTTCTAAGCACTATTCAAGGTGCTGGTATTGACCTTTTAAAATCTTATAAAATTTGAGGACAGCATATTTTAAGGACTACCTAGTCTCAAGTAAGCCTACCCAGCCACTCTGGTCATCCTTGGTGATCCTGCTTCAGGTGCCTCCTCCATATGAAGCTAGATAGGTGGCACTGAAACTTTAGAACTCCTTTCCCATGGAGATTTGTTTGTCATCCTCTATTGTTGTCTTCTACCAGCAGGTAATAACTTTTCTGTTTCCTTGGCATTTCCTCACTAACTCTTATTAGCCCTCTTCCTTGTTTGTATGTTTATATGATTTAATTGTCTAAAACCTTATATTTGTATTTTAAACCCTCTTTTAATGTTTGAAATGTTTTAATACTTACCACCTTGGGGACCCTGAAGTGGGTGGAAAGGAGGTGTAGAAATGTTTTAAATAAATAATAAAAGCTGCAACAGGAATCTCCTTTATAAGGTACTTCCTGATCACTGTTACCTTATTGGGAAGCTGACATGCAATTAGAATCTAACCTATCTGTTTCACTTTTATCTCACCCTCCAATGAGCTCTGGCTGGCATACATAGGGTTTCACCCTACATCAACTCTGTGAGATAAAGATTGAGGTGAGAGTTTGTGGCTGGTAGTGGCTGACTAGTAAAGCTTCAAGGCTTGTGGGGAGATTTGAACATCGAACTCTCCAGTCAATGTCCAACACTTTAGCCTCTGCACTGCACTAGCTCTCTTCATTAATAATAGGACAATGGTTGTAGTTATTGACTAAACATGCTGTTTTTGCCCTGTTTCAGGTTGGAAGGGCTGGGAGAATTTACTGACACACAAGGCCTGGAATGGGATGGTAGATTTCATTACACAGCAGCACCGGGGCTGAAGCTCAAGCTGGAAATATAGGATATTTTATACCAGAGAAAAGACATGAAATTGTTGTTTTACCTAGTGAAGTTTTTCTAAAACAAATAATTTCTTAAATATTCTTGTTCTTTAATCAAGTTACCATATAAACTAAGCACTGGCTCATTTTGAATTGGTGTTACATTCAGCGTGTTACAGAGCATGATTTCCTCATCTTAATTTTACTTCTAAAATTCACAGCACAACACACAAAAGCTGCAATGTAATGCTAATTCAAAAAGTATGTGCAAAAAAAGGCTTTTATTTCCTGTTATAGTAATTTGTACTTGAAAACAAAGATTATGATCAATTCTTGACATGTACTAGGAAAAAAAGGTGGACATCAAGATAGGAGGTAATTGGATCAATAAATGATATTTTGATTATCTGCCTGCGGGTGGCACCATCATCAACTTAATTAATAAATGAGAACTCACCTTCCATTAATGCTTCTGGATTGTTCTTATTATCTCCAGTACTACCAGTCTCTGATGTCTTGGATTCTAGAGGCTTGCAAAAAAAATGCATTTTGTTTTTGTTTGAACATTTCCATTATTTCATACTTCATTTGTTTTTGTTTATTTTTCACTTTCATTGTTTTGATGGGAAATGTACTTTTAGTCTGTAAAGTCTTTGTTTTCCATCCAAGATCACCTATAGGATCTTTCCTGTCAAACATCAGGGAAATAGGAGGAAAGATCACAGTTTCAATTCTGCCTCTGAAGCAAAACATATTTCTAGCTGTAAGTCTTTGGTTTTTATCCAGTTTAGATTAAATTCTTAGGGCTTGTACTCCTTGCCTGAAAGATCATAGATTTCAGAGAGATAAGAGAATGGACCCCAATGTTTTATTCAATTCTCACAGGACTGAGGAGGCTTTTTGGGGTGCTTGACATCCCAAGGAAGCCAAGTGAAGTCACACAGTGGAACACTGATACCCAAAGAAGAAGAATTGGTTTTCATACCCCACATTTATTTACCTCAAAGAGTCTCAACATGGCTTACAATCACCTTTCCTTCCCCTCCCCACAACATGCACCTTGTGAGGTAGGTGGGGTTGAGGGAGTTTGAGAGAACTGTGATTGCCCCAAGGTCACCCAACAGGCTTCATGTGGAGGATGAGGGAATCAAACCTGGTTCTCCAGATTAGAGTCCTCCACTCTTAACTACTACACCATGCTGGGTCTCGAAGAAGGGAAGTTGGGCAACTAAATGGGCAGAAGCTGGCACTAGCAATCTTCAAAGTCAATATTCACCTTCCAAAGACTGTGTATTATTGAGCAACAGCATAAGGATTTTTAATAGAGTTTCCAGGTCCTTCCAGATCATCAGCAGGAAATGGGGGGGGGGGGGGCGGGGTAGAGTTGTCATATCCAGGTTGGGAAACTCCTAGAGATTTGGGGATGCAGCCTGAGAAGGCAGTCCTATCAAGCTTTTTCCTTTGGGGACTCTGCTCCAGAAAGTATAGACATTAGGTACTGTCACGTAAATGTTAACAATTATCTTAAAGATACTAAGAAGGAAAATAAGTAGCATGTGAAATGCAGTACAGATTGCATTTTTTCCTTATTGGAAAGTTAGTAGCTGATATAAACACACACACAGTTTGGCTACATTCTTAAAATTAAAATATACTCACTGTCTCCTGTTACACCATGTTGATTCCTCTGAGCACAGTTTTCCAAAGGTGCAAATGGGTAAAATAGAGTTAGCATATTTTGAAAAGCAAAAAAGAAAACATATTTCCTGACTACTTCAAAGGAGTGATCATGATGCCAAATTTTATTTTAAATACCCCTACTATTTAAGCTGTGATAATTGCTTACTAACTAGGAATATTCCTGACTTTCCAACCTCAAAAGAGGACATTTTCATCCGTTTTTTAAAAGAAGCCCCAAAAGAGGACATCTGGTAATCCTCACTAAAACCAACAGCTGCATGCACTCAAGCATTCTCTCTTGTAGGGTTGCCAACCTCCAGGTTGTAGTCTGGAGATCTCCCAGAATTACAATTGATCTACACACAAAAGAGATCAGTTCCCCTGGAGGAAATGGCAGTTTTGGATGGTGGACTCTATGGAATCATATTCCCACTGAGCTTCTTCGACGCCCCAAATTCTGCCTTCTCCAGGATCTGCCCTCAAATCTCCTAAGAATTTCCCAAGCCAGTGCTGGCAACCCTGCTCTTTTGTGTCTCCTATTTTGAAGAAGTCATGAAGGCTCCTGTGCTACTCTCATTCCTCAGCATGTGTAAAACATAATTGTTCAGGAGAACATTTTTATGAAGGGAATAGGGTTGTAATAAATTGAGTTGGCCAGAAGGGCACATTCACAAAAGAAATAGAGTAGCACTATATTGCATGCCTTATCTTGTTTGTAGCACATTGTTTTCTAAGTTTTGTGATCAGTTGTTGCACTGTTTTTGGTATGTTTAGGTACTATTTTTCTTTGTTGCATTGTTTTTCCAATTTTGTAACCTGCCTTGAGTTTTACTGAGAAAGGTGGACTGTAAGTAAGTAAATAAAAGTAAAATGCCATGATTGAAGGTATTTTAATGTTGAAGTACTAATAGAAGATTCAGTCCCAACATTTAATTTTAGAAATGTCAGCTGTAGGGGCATTTAGCTTTCAAACCCAGTAGAGACATTCCAGTCAATGCTAACTCTGGGATGCTGGAGGCAAAGGAGGAGGAGATTGGATTTAAACTCTGCCCTTCACTACCCAAAGGAGTCTCATAAGAACATAAGAGAAGCCATGTTGGATCAGGCCAACGGCCCATCAAGTCCAACACTCTGTGTCACGCAGTGGCAAAAAAATTTATATACACACATACACTGTGGCTAATAGCCACTGATGGACCTGTGCTCCATATTTTTATCTAAACCCTTCTTGAAGGTGGCTATACTTGTGGCCACCACCACCTCCTGTGGCAGTGAATTCCACATGTTAATCACCCTTTGGGTGAAGAAGTACTTCCTTTTATCCGTTTTAACCTGTCTGCTCAGCAATTTCATCGAATGCCCACGAGTTGTTGTATTGTGAGAAAGGGAGAAAAGTACTCCTTTCTCTACTTTCTCCATCCCATGCATTATCTTGTAAACCTCTATCATGTCACCCTGCAGTCGACGTTTCTCCAAGCTAAAGAGTCCCAAGCGTTTCAACCTTTCTTCATAGGGAAAGTGCTCCAGCCCTTTAATCATTCTAGTTGCCCTTCTCTGGACTTTCTCCAATGCTATAATATCCTTTTTGAGGTGCGGTGACCAGAACTGCACACAGTACTCCAAATGAGACCGCACCATCGATTTATACAGGGGCATTATGATACTGGCTGATTTGTTTTCAATTCCCTTCCTAATAATTCCCAGCATGGCGTTGGCCTTTTTTATTGCAAACGCACACTGTCTTGACATTTTCAGTGAGTTATCTACAATGACCCCAAGATCTCTCTCTTGGTCAGTCTCTGCCAGTTCACACCCCATCAACTTGTATTTGTAGCTGGGATTCTTGGCCCCAATGTGCATTACTTTGCACTTGGCCACATTGAACCGCATCTGCCACGTTGACGCCCACGCACCCAGCCTCAACAGATCCCTTTGGAGTTCCTCACAATCCTCTCTGGTTCTCACCACCCTGAACAATTTAGTGTCATCCGCAAACTTGGCCACTTCACTGCTCACTCCCAACTCTAAATCATTTATGAACAAGTTAAAGAGCATGGGACCCAGTACCGAGCCCTGCGGCACCCCACTGCTTACCGTCCTCCACTGCGAAGACTGCCCATTTATACTCGCTCTCTGCTTCCTATTACTCAGCCAGTTTTTCATCCACAAGAGGACCTGTCCTTTTACTCCATGACTCTCAAGCTTTCTAAGGAGCCTTTGATGAGGAACTTTATCAAAAGCTTTCTGGAAGTCAAGGTAAACAACATCTATTGGGTCTCCTTTGTCCACATGTTTGTTCACCCCCTCAAAGAAATGTAACAGGTTAGTGAGGCAAGATCTTCCCTTGCAGAACCCATGCTGAGTCTTCCTCAATAACCCGTGTTCATCAATGTCTCCGAGTGCCTTACAATCTCCTTTCCCTTCCCCTCCCCACAACAGACACTCTGTGAGGTGGGTGGAGCTGAGAGAGCTCTCCCAGAACTGCTGTTGAGCAGAACAACACGGTGAGAACTTGTGACTGACTCAAGGTCACATCAATAGCTACAAGTGGAGGAGCAGTGAATCAAACCCAGTTCTCCAAGATAAGCATCTGTGCACTTAACCACTACACCAGACTGGCTCTTAAACTAAAAAAAAAAAAGAGGTGGGATGCAGAAAATGAGATGGCTGAACCCCTGCCTCTGACCTTCCTGCATAACCTTTGCAAAGTGAGAATGTGGTGGTAGTTATTGGGCCATTATGCCCTTGGCCAGTCTTGTCAACTATCCAGGCTTGCTGTTCTTCTGCAGTAGAAAGTAGGTTGAAATGAGTGTGGGGGGGGTCACATCCTTTTCCGCAGCAGAGACTGGTGCAATGTAAGTTGTGCCTCCTGCTGCCTCCCCTGCTCTTCATAGAAATAAAAAGCCAAGGACATTGGTTCAAAGTTACAGCTAAGCTTATAGTTCTACATAGCTAGCAAAAATCCCTAAGCACAATATTCAGTTTAATAAATACCACCGCTGCTTTATCAGTTCATCATAATATTAAACTCACAGCTGTGTTAACCAGCAGGGACTCAAGAATGTAACCTGAGAATTGCATAATTAGAAAGTTTTAGGTTAGATATGCTTGGATTTGAAATCAGTGATTAGCATGTGACAGACCCACTTCAGGAAGCACTAGAGTTTCCAGCTCAGACGAGTCCCTGAAACTGCTATAGATTAGTACAGAAGCTGCAAGATTAATATAGCTGCCTGGGGTAAGTTTAAGCTGTACTTCCATTTCATATACCTTATTTAAGCTTTTATAATCATATGAAGCTCAGGATGTATATCTTCCAGGTGATTAATTACTGCTAAGCAGGAAGATATTAGGTTGAATCTAGCCAGTTTTACCATTGATGAAAGAGAGAGGAAGGATTCCTCTTTGACTACCAAATTGGCTATGTTGGGAATGGTGGGATCAGCACAGACAAAAGCCATGTTGGATAAAGACTGTGGTAAGAAAGGAAATTGATGGAAATTGACTGAAAAATCTAGCTGGATTCAATCCATTACATGAGTACCAGGGATCCATTTTACTGATCATTAGATGAGGGAGACTTCTTCAACAGTTGTTGGAATGGTATATTATGAAGTATAATAAGGGAGCAATACTAAACAGGTCTACCCAGATGTAAATCAAATCTTGTTCAATGGGGCTTACTCCCAGAATAGTTGCTTGATACTGCAGCCTAAATGTAGACACTAGAGATGGGGAATACTTGTCAGCAAACAAAGAGACTCACCTGAGGATGTTATATAATTTAAATAACTGGGAATTACCTGGTCTTTAGGTATGCAATAATGCTACAAAATGAGTGTTTCCCTTCTCACACCTCATATTAAACTGGGCTTTTCCTGTTCCATATTAAATCAAACAGAAGGCTCCTGTGGGTTTCCTCTAAAAAATCCCTTTGAATATAACAGAATGATAAGTTTGTTTTTATATATATATATATAAAAAATTTTTAGGAAGTAATGAAGGAAAGTTATTTACTAAATTTATGATAAGATTATTTTCAAGTCTACCTGAGAGAAATTAGCAATCAAGACTGGAAATTGAGTACCACTAAATGATAATCTCTAAGTCAATATAAGAAATTTCAGTCATAAAAAAGTAAGCACATTATTAATTCTGCCATGTCCTTCACGTGTATATAATGTAGGAAGGGAGAAGCATGCATATTGCCATGAGCTTCTTGTAGAAAGGATGAGATAAAGATTTAATGAATAGTTGTGCAGACCCACTTGAAAACTGACCATAGTCCCTCTTTAAACTTTGTTTCTTTAAGCTAAACATCTTAATTTCTTCCAGTTTTTCCTCAAACAACTTGCCTTCTAGAAACGCAGGGTTTTTCTAACAGCAGGAATGCACAGGAACACAGATCTGGCTGACTTGGTGTTGGGGGTGTGGCCTGATATGCAAATGAGTTCCTGTTGGGTTTTTTCTACAAAAAAAGCCCTGTAGAAACTTATGAACCTTGTAAATGTCTTCTCCTAATCCTTCATATTGCTTAACCATGTGTTACAAGCAATGTAACCTGAATGTTGATGTGCCACACCCTCCCTCTTTGGATTATCATTACGTATCATTACCTCAGAGCTAAATTTCAGTCTTGCATGTTGGAAGCCCAAACCAATGACAGCATTATATCATTTCACCAATTTGGAATAGGATGATTCTTCTAATCCTGGCTTTCTTCACCTTACTGGAGCAGGAGGTGCTTTAGAAGACCCCAGGAGGTTTTAGGGTCAGCTCAAAATGCTCATTTATAAATAGCTGGCCCCATCCAAGAAGGAAGGTTACCTTAGGACTTCCTGACCTTCCTCAATTAAAATTGTTTGGAAATGTTTTAGACAGGGATTGCACCTGTTTAATTTTAGCCTTTGCTCAGTTGTTAGAGATTTTTACCCACAAGAAGTTTGTTTATTATATTTGTTTTGAAATGCCATTAGAATTAACGTAAGTATTTTTAGCTAATTCACTTAAAGGGAAGACTGTGGGTTGGGCTTAATTGGTTAGTTAACTATTGGAATTAGACAGATACTGATAAATTAAGGGAATTGGATTGGCAGGGACAGAGAGGGTTGGGGAGTTAATTAAATTGCAGGGTGCTGTGCTGTGCTTTTCTACATTTGGACTGAGGTTGAAGCGGAGATCAGTGAGAGATGACCAGCCTGGGGATTCCAATACTCCTGGGGAGGGGAAGGTGGGAACAGACATCAATATAAGGGAAGGAGGCTGAGACATGGTGGTGCTCAGCCTCCTTCCAGTCTGTGTCCCATCCCGACGGTGACAGGTAGTGGGGTCAGATTGAATTACTTGCCTCCGTCATTGGTGTTATTCAACGCCAGGTCCATAAATAATAAGACCACAGTCCTCCGAGAGTTTTTGCTTGAGCAGGATGTGGACCTGCTTGCGTGACCGAGACCTGGGTGCGAGATGGAGAGACCGTAGCTCTCTCCCAAACAGCTCTCCCAGGATACTCGGTCTTTCATCAATCATGGATTAGCGGGCAGGGCGGGGAGGGGTGGCTATATTCATATGAGAGGCTTACTCCTTTTGGGCTCCCCTGGCTCTGGAGATCAATGGTATTGAGTGTGCCGGTCTGGCGTGGGATGTTGGGGAGGGGTTGGCGATATGGCTGGTGTACCGTCCGCCTAACGCAGTGATTCCCCAATCCTTTTGGCACCAGGGACCAGCAGGGTGGAGGAAATGCAGGGTGGGAGAACTGAATTTGGCCTCCCCCCCCGCGCCGGGCAGCCTCGCCGCCCCCACCCCCTCCTCCTTCTCCCGCGTTGCCTCCTTCTCCCTCCGTGTTTATTATGTTAAGCCAGGGGAAGCGTCTTCCCAGCTCTTTAAAAGTTCACATCACCTCCCCCTCCCACGGCAGCAGCCGCGGGGGAGAGAGGTGAGCTTTTAAAGAGCCGGGAAGGCGCTTTCCATGGCTTAACCTAATAAATACAGAGGGAGGAGGAGGTGATGCGGGAGGGGGAGGAGGCAGCACAGGGGGGCGAGAGGCTGTGGGGGGGGCAGCTTGGCTGGCGGTACCAGCCTGGGGCCCGGTGGTTGGGGACCGCTGGCCTAACGCACCAGCCAGCGCCTTACCATCCCTGATGGAGGCCGTAGCAGGCTGGGCATTGGAGTACCCAAGGCTTGTGATCCTGGGTGACTTCAATGTCCATGCTGATGACGCGGCCTACAGTCAGGTGATGGACCTAGTGTCATCCATGGCGACACTGGGACTCTCCCAATTTGTTACATTGCTCACTCACCAAGCGGGGCACATGTTAACATCTTTGTGGCCAGGGTTTTGGTGGACGATATTACTGCTGAGGCGGTGCCATGGTCAGACCACTTTGCCTTTAAGGCTCATGTGGATGCCCCACCCCAAGCCTGTTTAGGCAGCGAGCTTATTTTGGCTCGCCCATAGAGTCTGATGGACCCTAAGCAGTTCCAAACAGCTCTACAGGATCCCTGGCCCCCTGGCAATTCTCTAGATGACCTGATGGAGTTTTGGCAAGACCAGCTTTCCAGAGCCATTGATGAGATCGCACCTCTGCGCCTTCGTGTTAAGCTGGCTCCGTGGTATACCCCAGAGTTGCGGCAGCTGAAACGAGAGCTCAGATGGTTAGAGAAGCAATGGTGGCGTGTTCGAGACAAAGCGACTAGAACATCTTATAAAGAGTTTATGAGGTCCTATGAGATGGCACTCAAAGCCACAAAGAAGACTTACTTTGCGGCCAAGATTGCGTCTGCAAATTTGCGCCCAGCACAATGGTTTAGGATAATTCGGAATCTTACAACACTGCTGCAAGGCAGGCCAAATGCTAGGGAATTGGAGACAAGCTGTGAGGCTTTTGCGAAATTCTTTGCAGATAAGGTTTCGTCGCTCCGCCGCAACCTTCCCGCCACATTGGGTACAGTATGTGAACTCGATGCCCCGTGCCTGTCTTCTGGACCAGTTTTGGATTGGTTCAACATGCTCAGCCTTGAGGAAGTTGACAGAATCCTCTCCACTGTACGCCCAACAACTGGTGATCTGGACCCGTGTCCCTACTGGCTAATTAAAGCTTGCCAGAGAGAGCTTAGATGTCCTATATGGGACATCGTAAATGGATCCCTCTCGGAAGGGCTTTTTCCAATGCCTCGGAAGGGCTTTTTCCAATGAGGCCATGGTCTGCCCTCTCTTGAAAAAAGCTACATCAGATCCAGCTGAATTGGCACATTATCGACCGGTCTCAAATTAACCTTTTTTGGTCAAAATTATTGAGAGGGCAGTAGCATCACAGCTACAGAGTTTTCTGGATAACACTTCCGTTTTAGACCCCCCTCACCAGCCCGGCTTTCACCCAGGACATGGGACGGAGACAGTGCTGGTCGCCCTGGTGGATGACCTTCAGCAGCAACTGGATCGAGGCAGCTCGGCGGTGCTGATGTTGTTAGATCTATTGGCTGCGTTCGACATAGTTGACCATCAGCTACTGACCCGCTGCCTCGCCAACTCAGGGATCCAAGGGTTGGCCTTGCAGTGGTTTTCCTCTTTCCTTGATGGTCGGGGACAAAGGGTGACGATTGGGGGTAAACTGTCCCAGAGGCACCTGCTTATTTGTGGGGTGCCACAGGGGGTGGTGCTCTCCCTGATGTTATTTAACATCTACATGCGCCCCCTTGCCCAGATTGCCCGGAGGTATGGGTTGGCTTGTCACCAATATGCTGATGGCACCCAACTCTATCTACTGATGGACGGCCGGTCTGACTGTGCCCCAGAAAATCTGGACCTGGCGTTGCAAGCTGTGTCAGGATGGCTCAGGCTGAGTAGGTTGAAGTTGAATCCAGCGAAGACAGAGGTCCTTTGCCTGAGTCGGGGCGGTCTGGGAGGGGAAATCCCCCTACCAGCATTTGACGGTGCACCATTGAAAATGGCGCGCAAGGTCAAGAGCTTGGGGGTGCTGCTGGAGCCTGCCCTGCCAATGGAGACCCAGATAGCAGCCACTGCTAAATCTGCCTTTTTTCATCTTAGGCAGGCAAGGCTGTTGATCCCCTTCCTGGAGTGCGGCGACCTGGCAACAGTGATCCAGATGTAGAGTGTAATGTCCTCTACATGGGGCTGCCCCTGTGCTGAACCCAGAAACTACAGCTAGTGCAGAACGCAACAGGTAGGCTGTTATTGGGGCTCCCTAGATGGGAGCACATACAGCCGGGGCTGTGAAAACTGCACTGGCTGCCAATAGTGTACCGGTTTCATTATAAGATGCTGGTTATTACCTTTAAAACCCTATATGGCCAAGGACCTGCCTACCTTAGGGACTGTCTCTCCCCAAATATTCCCCAGAGGGTACTACGATCTGGTTCTCAAAACCTATTGGTAATCCCTGGGCTGAAGGAGGCCAAACTGAAAGTCACCAGAGAAAGGGCCTTCTTGATTACAGCTGCCCACTGGTGGAACCAATTACAAGAAGAGGTGCGGGCCTTGCGGAACCTTGCCCAGTTCCGCAGGGCCTGCAAGACTACTCTCTTCTAGCTGGCTTTTACTTAATGTGGAATCTACTGTAAAAGGAATACCGCCGCCATGGAAAAAACTGAAAGATGTGTAACATCAAGATTTTAGCACCAAAATGGTTTTAATGTATATGGTTTTTAAATGTATGATTTATAATATGTATGTATGATTTATGATGTTTGTTTTAATTGCTGAAGTGTCTTATATTATGTTATGCTATGTTAGCCTCCCTGAGCCTGCTTCGGCGGGGAGGACTGGATACAAATTAAATATTATTATTATTATTAGCCTGCCCTTCCCTGCATAGCAGGGCTCAGGGCAGATAACATCAATAATATAACAACATTAAAACAATAAATATAAATTCATAACTAAGTATAAATTAAGCATAAAAAACCATGTAGTACACTTAAAAAATAAAAATCAGATGGCAACAATCCAACTCAATAGAGATCCTGCTTCAAGTGCATCTGTGGATGTTGGAATGAAGCTACAGGTGTACAAATGGACGAAGTAAGTAAAACCAAACAAAGCAAAATAAGGCAATATCCTTGATGCAATAAATGGTGTTATTTATACATAAAGCTTTTAGTTTCATGAAATTGTGTTTTATTTTGTTCATCCTGCCCTACATAAAATACCTAAAATTTGCCCATGCTATGAGGTGCAAGATAGGTGGTCAGAAAAACCTGATGTTCTTTTTCCTTTCTTTTGAACAAATGGTAGCATTTCCAGAAGTACCAAACTGGCATTGCTATACAATCTTCTGGCAGTAGCAGGGGTAGCAAATTCTTACTTCTCTTGGGGCTGGTACAATAATGCTGGAGAAGTGTACTCCTTATTGGGGACTTTGGTTAGCTGAGTAAATTCTACATTCTCGTGGAAGAATTAAGAGTTGCATTATACCCTATGGAAATTGGTCTCCATAGTGAATAATTATTCATTGAGCAACATTCACTATAGTCGTAGCCTGGCACTGATGTCACAGAAAGGGATAGTGTATGTTGCTAGCAAAATATCTAAATGGGGCTAACTCCTGGCCTAACGAAGGTTATTTTTGTAAAAACTTTTCATACAGCAGAACAACTCCTCTATAGATGTAGCCCTAAGGACAGAAATATGCTATGAAGTACAAAGCCTTCTGCTTCCTTTTCCTTCCCAGAATGTGACATTTCTGTCAAAAAGTGTATCAACCATTCAATTATCCCTTTTCCCCCAATGAAAATAGGAGTTGGATCATCTGATTCATTGGTAAACTTCAATGCTAAACTCTCTAGAACCATGGGATATTCGGAGTTCTCTGTGAACAACAGGAGCTGTTTGAAGAAGGGGCTGGCATCTTGATTGAACTGAAGAATTCTTTAAGAGGCATGGATTCAAACAGAAAAGCAGGTAAAGTGTATTCTGAAACAGACTAAGAAAATGGCAAGTCGTATCTAACAACTATAAAGACCTTTCAGGATACAAAATATAATTTTGCAAGCAGTAGCACTTGGAGGAAGTTGAAAGGGGGGTTTGGCAATATCATCATTCCATTACCCATAAAAACACTACATTGTGGAAAACTATAGCCCCTTAAACTAGGGTTGCCAGCTCCAGTTTAGGATATACTTGGAGATTTGGGGTCTAGGGAGGAGAGGGACTTTAATAGGGTATAACATAATAGAGTCCACTTCCCAGGCAGCCATTTTCTCCATGTGAACTGATCTCTGTAGCCTGGAGATCAGTTGTAATCCCAGGAGATTTCTAACCACCACCAGGAGGCTGGCAACCTTACTTAGGGCTACCAAGTCCAATTCAATAAATACCTTGGGACTGGGAGGGGGGCGGGATGTGTGTGGAACCAGGAGATTTTGGGGGAGGAGACGAGACATTGGGGTGGAACCAGGAGCAAGGGTATGAGAAGCATGATTGAACTCCAAAGGGAGTTCTGGCCATCACATTTAAAGGGACGGCACACCTTTTAAATGCCTCCTCTCCATTGGAAATAATGAAGGATAGGGGCACCTTCTTTTGAGGCTCATAGAATTGGACCCCCTGGTCCAATCTTTTTGAAACTTGGAGGATGTTTTGAGGAGAGGCATCGGATGCTGTGCTGAAAATATGGTGCCTCTACCTAAAAAAAAGCAGCCCCCCCAGAGCCTCTGTAATGTACTCAATGACGAGACGTGTTGAAGGCAACATACTTTATTAGATGGTACATCACAAGAGGGAGAATGGCGGGCCGGGTCCCGATTATATACATGCCCCGGAACAACCCTCCGTGAGGCCAGGTCCAATCCTGGTCAGTTAAACTTCCCGCCACAGATCTTGATTGGCGGTGCGTATTAGCGAGCTACATCCGGGGACCAGTGGGGTTCCACTGGTTGTCTCTGTAGCGTGCGCTGTGCTGTACATAGAGATTAGAATGCAGGACATAACAGCCTCACAGGTTAATTCTCCATTATACCCTATGGAAATTGGTCTCCATAGTGAATAATGGAGTGCCCAGCAGGCATTTCCCTCCCCCCATCGCACTTTTTGATGATGGATTGAGGTTCTTCACAGCATCTACTCACCTTCCCTGGCCTGAAGGACGTTCGACTTGCCTCAACCAGGGCCAGGGCTTTTTTGGCCTTGGCCCCAGCTTGGTGGAATCAGCTCCCTGTGGAGATCCTGACATACTGCCATTCCATAGGGCCTGCAAGATGGAGCTATTCTGCTGGCCCTTTGGTTGAGGCAGTGGACATCCTTATTTCATCTGCTTGGCTTCCCTCTCTTTCTTGCTTGCTTGCTATGATGCTATCTTATTTCTTATTACACCCTTGGGCCTAAAGCTGTTTATAGACTGTGTCCAATGGAATAGGGTTGCCAAGTCCAATTAAAGAAATATCTGGGGACTTTGGGGGTGGAGCCAGGGGCAAGGGTGTGGCAAGCATAATTGAACTCCAAAGGGAGTTCTGGCCATCACATTTAAAGGGACCACACAGCTTTTAAATGCCTTTCCTCCACTGGAAATAATGAAGGATGGGGTACCTTCTTTTGGGGCTCATAGAATTGGACCCCGTGGTCCAATCCTTTTGAAACCGGGAGGATATTTTGGGGAGAGGCACTGGACATTAAACTGAAAATTTGGTGCCTCTATCTAAAAAAACAACAGCTCCCCAGAGCTCCAGAAAACTGCGGCTCAATTCTCCATTATGCCCTATGGGAATCGGTCTCCATAGGGAATAACGGAGAGCCCAGCAGACATTTCCCTCCCTTTCCCCCACTTTCTGATGACCCTGAAGTGGGGGGAGGGCCTCTAAATAGGGGGGACCTCTGCCCCCACCTGGGGATTGAAAGCCTAAGAAAACATGTTCAAAAGAGACGTTAAACCTCTCAAAAAAGTCTCCAAGGACTAATAAGCAACTTCAAAGAGTTGCACAGGCTCAATGCCAAAAATTGTTTTTACTGCCAGTCTAACTAGTAAAGCTGTGAGCTCGTTAAGGATACAAAGCCTGTTTTTTACAAACTTACACCACTTATACAAAACATTTACAAAATTACAAAATCACAAATCATACAGAAAAACAAGTTA
This sequence comes from Heteronotia binoei, assembly GCF_032191835.1. Taxonomy (NCBI): domain Eukaryota; kingdom Metazoa; phylum Chordata; class Lepidosauria; order Squamata; family Gekkonidae; genus Heteronotia; species Heteronotia binoei. Next base: position 225,497,968 of record NC_083223.1, on the reverse strand, counting down.
CTTGAAGACTCCACCCCAGGAAGGGCTGCTGAAGTCGCAGTGTTGACACACAAATCGCTCAGTAGAAAAACAAAGTAGTTGTTGACAAACTCTCTGAACAACAATGTTGCAGTGTAGTGAAAAAGACAAATAAGAAGTATAATTGATAACACATTTCCCAGGTAAAATTTATGTGTTTCGATACCAACTTCATCTGATCAAAATACTTCAATAATCTCAAACTAAAACAAATATATACAGAAATAAACTGCTTGCACAAATACAGAAAACCCTGCAGAACACACCCAAAAGAACAGCTTACCCAATACTCTATCATAGTATGCGCGCACTTAGTAAATTACTCCAAACAGGCATTAGTGGTTCTCAAGTGAGAGACGCCCAGCCAGATCCTTAAATGTCAACAGCTGATAGAATACATTTTTCTTTAAAGAGAGAAAATAAATTTAACTGACATAGTATGTGAGGTTGCTATAAACAGGCAGTCAAAACCAAAGATGAGTTCAGACCATAGGGCATAACAGTATTTAACTTCTGAATGAAATAAGATTCCTTCAGTAACAATAACCTGTGTATGTCCTTTACATCATAAGGGTTATTCTGCTGCAGTTTAAAAAAAACAACACCCCTAAATTCCTTAGGATCATGGCCATGTTTTTTGTATTACATAGGATCCACCATTAGACCATTCAAAGTCCGTTTTTTGGAGCATCTCTCTAGAGTAAAATTGAAAGTGACGGAACCTCCCATTGTGAGCCATTACTCTAGAGAGATGCTCCAAAAAACGGACTTTGAATGGTCTAATGGTGGATCCTATGTAATACAAAAAACAGCTATGCCAGAGATAGTAAATAATCCTGGACGTTTCACAATTAGAATAATGTTTCAGATGCCATTATTGATGCATACCTCATCTGACTGTATAGTATGCTGGCATATTGCGCAGTTCTTCCCGCACTTAAAATGCTCTGAGGGAAGATGTGCAGCAAAATCACTTTTTAAAGTCACATCAGAATGCACAAGGAGGTCCTGCAAGTTACATCCTCATTTCCAACCCACTGTAGGAAATTCCAAACTTCTTAAGGAGGTCTGTGCTACATGCCAGTGTTTGCAGAGGATCTGAACCAATTGCCTGTCCCTAGGGGTATGTGTAATGGAGCAAATCATGTTATTCGGATCTCTTTTCTTCTGTAAAAACAAATCCTTCCTAGGGACAGAATCAGCCCTACGCTTGGCTTGCTGTATCACCTCAGATGGATAGCCCCGATTTTTAAAAACACCAGCCAAATTATTACTGCTCTTTTGATAATCTTGCTGAGAAGTTGAATTCCTTTTTAAATGTAAGAATTGGCTATATGGTAAACTTTGTTTAATATGTTGTAGGTGGAAAGACCTGAAATGCAACAAGGCATTACAATCAGTGAGTTTTTGAAATAGCTTAACTCCTAGACTAGTAGCACTCTTAAAATAAACAGTAGTGTCAAGAAAATTTAGTTGAACGTTACTACTTACATGGCTAAATCTAATTGAATGGTGGCACCAATTAACAAAAGATTCAACCATTTCAGGGTCACATCAGAAGATGTCATCAATATATCTATAATAAGCCACAATATTTTGAAAAAAAGGATTAACATCTATATTATAGAAATTTCAATTTGTTCCATGAAAAGATTGGGGATTGGTAACCCTACAATGGAATCTGCCACCTATGCTATGTATATTGTTTTGTTTTTCTGTATTGTTATGATTTTAGCTTATAAGTTTTAATTATTTTAACATTTGCTGTTAAATTGTTTTAACCTTGGTGTTATCTGCCCTGAGCCCATTTGCAGGAAAGGGCGGAATATAAACTAACAAAATAAGACAAAATAAGTTGGCTCTCATGCAGTGCTCCCTCTAAGCTGTGGAGTCTTATGAGTAAAAATTCTACTTCGTGAGCTACTGCCATTACAATTGTGAGTGAGCAATTTGGCTACTGCATAAATTAGTTTGCTCTGGGGCTATTTTTCCTGAGCTAAGACAAATATGTGTGACCTGGAGGCTAAAAAACTGAGCTAGCTCACACTAACTCAGGTTAGAGGGAACAGTGCTTGCATGTACATTTGCTTTCTTTTCCCTTTTCAGTGCTAGTTTTACTTGTAATGGTAGTACCTTTGGATAAGCTTTGTAGAGCCACATTCTAACATGTCTTCTCTGGACACAGTGAGCAATTACAGATGGTGCTCTGTGTCATGAGCCCTGACAAGGAGGAGCTGGAAGGGTTAACAGACCTGGAAGAGTTGCCAGCCAGTTCCTCAGCTGAACAAACAGCAGCTGGCCCATCAATCACTCTCCAGGCACCAGTGTCAGCTGTTGACAATCAGTCTCCTCCAAGCTCTCCTCCTCCCATCTCAAGAGCTCAAAGCAGGCTCTGGAAAGAACTTTCAGAGCAAAGACATGAGGCACGCCAATGCTTCAGATCTCTCAGCCCTGAGTTCTAGCAGAGTCACTGCCACCCAGGGAGCAGGCTGATTGAGACTCCCATAGAGCTCCCACCCAGGACCTGGTAACCTTGTGGAAGCAACAAGTCTATTCTCTGGCTTGCATCCACGCTCCTTCCTGATCCTGACCTGCTTGATTTCCTTGGCACCCTGACCTTTTGGCTTTTGGACATTGACTTCTGATTCCAGTTTGTGATTCTGGCTCCTGCTTGAAATCCTGGACTTTGACCTTGGCTTTGGACTCCTGCCTGCCTGCACTCTGAGAACGTGACAGATTGCTTCCACCCACACACTGCACAAGATGGATGAGGAGGCAAGCGGAGGCTCTGGGCGGCTAGCAGCCTTGCTCACTCAGGTACAGCACCTCACTCAAATGGTGGCTCACCTGCAACAGCAGCAGCAAGCCACTGTTGCTGCCCCATCCAAGTGCCCGGTGCTTCCCCCAGAAAAGTTCACTGGGAAGGTGGAGGAGTTTCCTGCATTCCTAGCACAGTGCAAATTGTATATTGAATTACGTGCCAGAGACTGTCAGACGTGTAACTTACTTGAACCAGACCCTAGCTTAGAAATGCTTGACATGACTAATGCCATGATGTATCTTAATGTGACCCCTGCTTTACTAACCCTGAGAAATGTAGCAACCACCTTTCTTCAAAGCATTCTGTAACCGCAAGGAGAAAAATCTCACACCCGGCCTAGAAGCCATCTGTGGCCTTTGAAGTTAACATATCCAAGGTTCCTTTCCCTTGGGAAGGAGATAAGCACCATGGGAAGCACCGACTGTCTTCGGGGGTGTGAAAAGGCTGTATTGTTTCCTGCTTTGAAATGTAGAAAAGATTGGTTTCAGCCTTGAAGGGCATCAAACTCAATTTGCCTCCTAACTAGCATGTTTGTTCTCAAATAAATGGATTAATTTTACAACATTATGATCCGTCTTTATTTGAAGTTCCACGTCTTGACAGAGACTTCCCCAACGACAAGACCAAGGTATGGTTCATTGTCAGCCTCTTAAAGGGGCAGGTAGCTAAATGGGCTTCCCACTTGCTTCTAGCCCCATCGTCCCTGCTGACTGACTACCTGGGCTTTCTGGATCATATGGCAATGGTGACAACCCTGATGCACAAGAGTCCCAAGACTGATGACCCCGAGCCCATGCAACTCGGGGCTGCATGGTCACGGCTCACCACCAAGGAAAAATCATGGCGCAACTCATAGAATCTCTGCCTGTACTCTGGAGGGGCAGGGCACTTTTCCTCCGGCTGCCCCGCCAAGCGCACCCAGCTCAGTACCATGCCACAGCCACCAATAAAAGACCAGCCCCAAGTCTGAGTGGACCCCACAACTTGGGGCACCTAGCCGGGTCCCTTGAACCCTGCGTTACTGGTCAGGGCCCGTACCTCGTACCGATCACACTCGGCTTGCTGGACGAGCACTGGCTGTTCATCTACGCCATGGTCAACTCTGGGGCCACTTGCTGCTTCGTCAACATGGCCTTTGTGAAGCAACACCAGATCCCAGTGCAGGACAAAGACACCCCGACCCTGGTCAAAGCCATCGACGGGCTCCTCCTCCGCTCCGGTGACCTAGGCGACCCGCCCGGTCCCGCTCCAGATCCAACACCATCAAGAGCAAGTACAATTCGATGTTGCTCGTATGCCTCGCTTTCCCCTCATTCTGGGACTCTCCTGGCTTGTAAAGCACAACCCCCTCATGGACTGGGCATAGAGAAAGTTGAGCTTCAAGGACCCTTGTCCTCACCAGGCCCGGTCAGCCACCCTGGCTGCTGCCATCCCGGCTGCTGGTCCTCTACTGCCCCCGACCTACACAGACTTTGCCGATGTCTTTGAGGAAAAGGGGACCGACTAGCTTCCCCTGCACCGGCCTTATGACTGCGCCATCAATTTGGTACCAGGGGCATCCCTGCCTATAGGGCAGCTCTATCCCATGTCTGAACCAGAGCTAGCAGCCCTGTGGGACTTCCTCACCAAAAACCTGGAACAGGGTTTCATCTGGCCATCCACGTCCCTGCTGTCCGCCCCTGTTCTCTTTGTCAAGAAGAAAGGCGGCGAGTTCCGGCCCTGCAATGACTACTGGACCCTGAACAAAATCACCAGGTCTATACCAAGCTGGACCTCCAGGGTGCATACAACTTAGTGCGGATCTGTGCAGGAGATGAATGGAAGATGGCTTTCGGGACCCGCTATGGCCAGTATGAGTATCTCATGATGCCCTTCGGCCTGACCAATGCCCCTACTGTCTTCCAAAGGCTGATGAACAACGTCTTCCGCAACCTGCTCAACCGCTTTGTGATCATATATTTAGATGACATTTCAATTTATTCCCAAAGCCCCGCCCAGCACACAGGGCACGTCTGCCAGGTCCTGCAATGCCTGTGCGAGCATGGTCTCTATGCCAAGCTAGAGAAGTGTGCCTTCGACTTAACAGCAGTTGAGTTCCTTGGCCACATCGCCTCACCCCATGGGACTTGGATGGACCTGAACAAAGTCAAGGCAGTCCTGACCTGGCAGATGCTGCGGAACCACAAGGACGTACAGCGGTTCCTTGGCTTTTCCAATTATTACAGCCAGTTCATCCCTACCTATGCAGACGTAACACCGCTTCTGACCCAGCTCCTCCGGCCCAAAGAGCCATTTCACTGGACTCCAGAGGCAAACCATGCCTTCACCATCCTGAAAACCTGCTTCACCACCGAGCCGCTCCTGCATTACCCAGCGTTGTTACACCAGCTACCAGCAGGATGACTGGACCGCCTTGCTACCCCTGGCTGAGTTTGCCTACAACAGCACCGTACATACGTCTACGCAACAGACCCCATTTTCTGCCACCTATGGGTACCACTCTAGCTTCTTCCCCGCAGTCCTGCCCCCCACAGCAGTCCCTGCTGCTGATGCGCACCTGCAGGAACTCTGGGCTCTCCAAGACTTGCTCCAAGAGCAGCTTCTACAGGCTAAAGAGGCCTGCAAGACAGCCACCAACCAAAAGCGACAGATAGGGCCCCCACTGAAGCTCAGGGACCACGTCTGGCTCTCCATTACCTGTGTCGGCCTGGTCGGTCTTGCAAGCTGGACCCTCGCTTCGTGGGGCCTTACTTGATCATGGACCAAAGCAACCCCGTTGCTTTCCGGCTACAGCTGCCGGCCACCCTCCGCATCCACCTGGTCTTCCACCGGTCCCTCCTTGTTCCTGCTACACCACCGGATCCCATCCAACCACCGCCTCCAGCGCCGCCGCCTCCTGTCCTGGTTGATGGCGAGGAGGAATATGAGGTCCACCAGCTCATGGACTCCCAAATCCACCGTGGATTGGGAAGGCTATGGCCCCAAGGACTGTTCATGGGAACCCGCAGACAACCTACACGCCCCTGACCTTGTGCAGCAGTTCCACACGGCCTACCCTGACCGGCTTGGCCCGTCTGTGGGGGGGTCCTGCAGGGGGGAATAGTGTCATGAGCCCTGACGAGGAGGAGCTATAAGGGTTAATAGACCTAGAAGAGTTGTCAGCCAGTTCCTCAGCTGAACAAACAGCAGCTGACCCATCTATCACTCTCCAGGCACCAGTGTCAGCTGTTGATGATCAATCTCCTCCAAGCGCTCCTCCTCCCATCTCAAGAGCTCGAAGCAGGCTCCAGAAAGAACTTTCAGAGCAAAGACATGAGGTATGCTGATGCTTCAGATCTCTCAGCCCTGAGTTCTAGCAGAGTCACTGCCATCCAGGGAGCAGGCTGATTGAGACTCCCATATAGCTCCCACCCAGGACCTGGTAACCTTGTGAAAGCAACAAGTCTATTCTCTGGCTTGCATCCACGGTCCTTCCTGATCCTGTCCTGCTTGATTTCCTTGGCACCCTGACCTTTTGGACATTGACTTCTCATTCCGGTTTGTGAGTCTGCATTGGTGACTTGGCTCCTGCTTGACTTTCTGGACTTTGACCTTGGACTGGCTTTGGACTCCTGCCTGCCTGCACCCTGAGAACGTGATGCTCTGTCTTACAGTACTTGAGGTTTCAAGTGATATAGTTGAGACTGTAGATATATCACATTTCTCTTCTAGAAATGTTATTTCTACATATGTATGAAACTAATTCATGGGAACTGTGGGAGGTGATGATATTAACATTTTATATGACCAGTAAAACCAAAACAAATTATCTGTGCACCCAGGCCCGCTTCACTAGTGATAAACAAATTCATTCCAGGAAGCTTTCAATTAATTGAAATAACATCCTGCAAAGAAATAACCAATTAGAGAGAGTGGAATTGCATCCAGCAGCTGGGAGTTGAGGAAATGAAGACTGTATTTAGGGAAACTGCACTGCTGTGTTTTTATTTATTTATTTGAGGGAATGAGAAAGTCTCCTGGCTCCACCCCAAAGTCCCCAGGTATTTTCTGAGTCAGACTTACAACCCTAGAGGATAACCTGAGGAAGAGGAGGAAGGCATAAGTACTGAGTGCCACATCCTACCTGATCTGGATCAGTAGAACCAGCATGGACTGAAGTTTCCAGTTCCCACAACTGTAATGATTTTGAACATATGCTCAGGTTGTTGCTTCTGTTTCCACATGCATGGGGACTGGAAACTTGGGGAGGTCCTGACCCCAATTCCATTGGTCTGGGTAAATCTGTGAAGTTCTATATTAAACCTTCAGGTTATGTGGCTGCCCAGTTTGGAGACCTCCTCCCAAGAAAGAATGTTTTCCTCAATCCTAGGCTTTTAGGAGAAAGATTATTACTGTACTATTCAGAAAGCTTTAACGTATCCTAAATCAACTGCTTGTCATTCATATAGATATATTATGCTCGTCAGGGCCTTTTTTCTGGGGGAATAAGGTGGAACAGAGTTCCAGAACCTCTTAGTGGAAACAATATTATCAAGAAATGTTTAAATGTTCATGAGGGGCACCTGTGTGTTTCTCTTTCATTTCCCCCTTGAGAGTTCCAGCAACTCTTTTTTCAGAAAAAAAACCCTGATGCTTCAAAAGCTTAATTTTATATAATATGGTTGTGCCCTGATCTGCATAGCACCCTGATCTCATGAGATCTTGGAGGCTAAGCAGGGTTGGTCCTGGCTAGTATTTGGATGGGAGATCGCCAAGGAATAGTAGGATAGCAACCTGGAGGCAGGCAATGACAAATCACCTCTGAAAGTCTCTTGTATTGAAAACCCAAAGTGCTTGCCTTAAGTCAGTTGTAACTTGATGGCACTTTCCACCACCAAGATGGTTGTAGTAATTTTATTATTGTATGATATGCTGCTAGCAACTTTAGTGCTTTCACTGTAGCAAAATTAGTATGAATATTTGAGAAATAGATACCTTTGCCAGAGAGTCTTTAAATGACAAATCAGGAGGAAAGGCATAGAACTACAGAGGATAAAGGAGGATAATTGATGAAAGGTAGGACTTCAAATGAATCAAAGTCCCAGTTTTCAGCAGTTCAGAAAAGTTCCCTTTATTTCCAGAATGTTTGCTAGTACAATTCTTTAATTATATTTATTAGGGAAAATCCACATTATATTATTTGTTATGACAAAATTTTCTTCCTTACCCCAAATGCTGGGATCCTTCAGGTCATGTTAGAAAGCAAAGCAAAGGAAAAAAGAAATCAGGCAAGAGCCATGGTTCAGGAGTAGAGCATATGCTGTGCATGCTTAAGGTCCCAAGTTCAGTTCTTAGCATTTCTGGTGAAAAAGATTTCAGGTAGCAGGAAAGAATTATCTTTACCTGAAGCCTTGGAAAGCCCCTGCTAGCCAGGGAAATGGGCCAGTGGTCTGACAATATATGACAGAACTACCTATGTTTTGTTTTTTTGCATGAAGGAGATCCTAGGTTCAGTCTACGACATCATCAACTGCTCAGCACCCTGGATAGCTATTGTTAATTAGAGAGAAAAGTTATATGGACCAATGGTCTGACTGATAGAGCAACTTCATATTTTAAAATCCATTGACTATTGAAAACTTCTTTTTTTGCATGTTAACCCTATTCAGTTTGGTGTAGTGGTTAAGAGAGCCTGTTTGGTGTGATGGTTAAAAATGGGGGACTCTAATCTGGAGAACTGGGTTTGATTCCCCATTCCTCCACATGCAGCCAGTCCAGCTATGGGTGACCTTGGGCCAGTCACAGATATCTCAGAGCTATCCTCTCAAGAGCAATTGTCTCAGAGCAGTTATCTGCTCCACCTACATCACAAGGTATCTGTTGTGGGGAGAGGAAGGGAAGCAGATTGTAGGCTGCTCTGAGACTGAGTAAAGGGTGTGGTGTAAATCCAACTCTTCTTCTGTTCAGAATCCCTTCTACAGTTGTGGCTAGTTTCAAAGAAAAGTGGTCCTTTCAAAGAGAAGAGTGATAAATTTAATATCTTAGGTAGTGGGGAATATGTCATGTACCCAATCACATCTCAGACCTGCTAAAGAGGAAGAAATCCTTATCTGTACTGGGGAGGAGGGGTGGAAACAGAGAAGCAAAATGTCCTAATATTCTTCTGTTTCTAGTGACTGCCTCTCATGAGGAATTATGTCATATTCAGCGGAAAGAGGGCATCGGCTCTGTGACCAAGCTATTACAAAAGTGCCCTGTTTCTTAAGGAAATCCAGGCCCTCTGAGGACAAATATAATTAATCTTAGGCTCTGTCACTGAAAGACAATTATAGCTCATGCACAATTCTGGCAAATCCTCAATCTTCGCTTCCTGTTATTTCACCCAAGCAGGTGATAGAATAGATCTACCGTATGCTGGTTTTATGCCAGTTTAACTGACAAGGCTTTCCCCAAGGAATCTTAAAAACTGTAAATTGAATCCAAAGAATGCTGCCTTCACCCCAGAAAGAGGGGTGGGGGAATTACTATCAGATCAGTAAGTCTGTGGTGTAGAGACCTGACCTTTTAATCCAGTAGAGAATAACAGACCAGGAAATGGCAAAGAGCAAATATAAAACAGAGAATAGAGTCCAAAGGGTCATGATTTAGTGTTAGTGATGTTAGCAGGTCTGTAAGTCTATCAGGGGTCAAAACATGCAGCCTGGGGGGCAAATCAGGCCCCCGGAGGGCTCCTATCAGGCCCCTGAGCAACTGGCTGTTGTCTGCCTCCTCCCTCTCTCTTGCTTCCTTCTACATAGCAGCTTGCTTTGCAAGGCTTGCTCAGTTGCATGGGAGCTTCAGAGCAAAAGCTCTATTTTTTCCATTGGCTTTGTCTCCTCCCTTGCATAGTAGAGCTACTGAGCCAAGCCACTCTTCCTTCTATTGGCTGAGGCTCCTCCCCCTCCTGGTCCCTCCTGGAAAGAACCAGTACTTCCTTTGCCCAGTTCCCTGGATCCCGTGAGAGGGATACAAAGGAAGTACCTTTAAGACCAATGAGTGCTAATATTTTAAGCATGTTTTATTTTAAGTTCCATAATTCCATATTGTTCACCCTCCAAAGCAGCCATTTTCTCTGGGGAACAGATCTCTTCAGGAGATCTCCACACACACCTGGAGGTTGGCAACCCTATTTAACATCCTTCACTTAGATCCATCTGGGAACTTAAACACTGTTGAAGAGTCAGTTTATCATCTGTAAGCGAAGATGAATAGATTTGCTTTGAGCTATTGCACGTCTAAGGTTGAAACTCATCCAGGAGCCCAGCATGAGATCTTCCTTTGCTGATTTCAGGATCACCAGGAAATTATGTTTGGCAAGGTGGTTAGTCTTGTGTAGTGAAAATTTGGAGTGAGTTCAACCAATCTGTTGCTCTGATTGTTGAAGTTACACTTCACAAAATCAGTTCTGGAGCTGGTTGTTCCCTACCCTTTCCAATTACCCAATCACCCAAGCTGCAGCTTTGCTAACAGCATTAGCCACTTCCCCAAGACTGAATAAAACTAAACTGGATATATGTTACTGCAGAAATTCCTTTGTTCATAATTGTGGCAGATTGTGCAAAAGATGTGACATCTGCAAAGCAGGACTGTATGTTCTAGAACAGAAAAGGAAGATATGCATCTAAAGTAGATTGCAAGTCACTATGCCTCCATTTTATATATAGTAAGCCTAATAAGTCCCGTTAATTGACTGAAGTTCTTTATTCCCACAGGAGAAATTGAAAGTGTGCCAGTGATTAACCCTTCAACACAGATTGCCCAGGTAAAAATGTACAAGATGTTCCATATAATCCCCAGTTTTTAAGGAATTAGTAGGATTTTAGATACTGCTGATTCAAAAAAAACAACAACAGCTCCACAGGGGGGAAAATGCATAGATGTAAATGTTGTTAGGAATTAACAAAGAAAATATATTGAAAGGCACATTCAAAATACTGTGATTTACAGGTTGTTTTTTTTAAATATTTGCTTTGTTTTAATAGATCTCTGAATATTCAAATAATGCAGAAGTCAGATTTCAATGACAGGTTTTATTGATAACACTACAGACACTTGTGCTACTATTTCTGACTCCTCCCTCAGTCCTTTGACATATGTCTTGGAGCTGCATTTCCAGTTCATTGACCAAATCAGATGTAATATTGGTTGCAGCACCTCCTATTGGATGGGTGGGCTATATGTCCAAGCACTCAGGTTTTCTTTTCATCATTTCCAGTATGGGTTAGTGATAGCAGAACTTTATATGCGAGTGCCTTAGTGTGTAATCCTAAACAGATTTATGTTCTTCTAAATCCACTAACATCAATGGGTTCAAATGGGTTTTAGGATAGCTCTGTTAATCCTGTAATCTGTTAACTAATACATTAATGTATTATTACAATAATGTCCTGCAGGTGCCCAAGGTTTCTGATGCACCCATAGAACTATCCTGTCCTATTCAGAAGCCACTTATGTGCATTGGATTTTCATGTGTGTTTGTAATCCAGAGGAAATTAGACCTGTCATAAACTCATGAAAGCTTTTTAAAGATAAAAGCAATATTAGGAAATTGTGATGTGTGTGTGTGTGTGTGTGTGTGAAAGATCAGCCCCTTCCTTGCAATTGTTTTTCTGAGCTGTTTTTACAGTCACCCTCTAACTGCTTTTTATTCTATGGGTTCCAGCTGGGTTGCCAACCTCCAGCAAAACAAGACTACCTGCAGAAAAGGCAGGAGATGAGCAAGAAGCTATTAATCTAGCCACAGAGTTCAGGCAGGTTGCATCACCTAATGTGAGGGAGAGGGGAATGTCCTACTTATATATTCCCCTGTGCGATTCCTCACATAACCCCAATTTATGATTACAATGGCAGGCTGGAATTACCATCTGTCAATGCAATCCTAAACCCATTTTCTTCTGAGTAAGTCTCACTGGCTAGACCTGTTTAGGACTACTCTCTAAGACTCCCACCCAGTGTAAGTTAAACAAACATATCCCATTGACGTCAATGAGCAACATTCATCCCTATTAACTCATTGATTTTAATGCAATTTAAGTGTGTCTTTTCTCTCTAAACTGGAGCTCTGGGGGTGGGGTGGGGAATGGTTCTGCAGGTTTCCAGTGTGGTTAGTTTCACCCTCGGGAAAAGTTGGTTCTGGAGAGCATCAGTTGCCCAGAGCCAATGATATTACCAGTATGCCTTCACCAACCCAGTCTTTGGAGCAATTTTGCAACAGTTGTTAAGTGCTTGTAATTGGAATGGGGGGGTGGGAATGAAATACAAGCAAACAGATGTACTTGTTTTTTAAAATAGAAAGACAGTCACCTATCTGATGCATACAAGGGTATTTTATTTTTTGAGCAGGAACCTTTTTTCTATTTGGTTCCCTTTCTCCATTCTTCTGAGGCAAAACAGATGGCATACTAAAATCTGGATGTTTGATGCAGTTGATGCATTAGAAAGCCAGAAACATTTACCTTAGGACGATTAGGTGAATTACAGTGCCATCCTAACAGAGCCAACGGGCTTCAAGGGTGTAATTCTGCTTAGGATGGTGCTCTTAATTTTGCTTCTTCCTCTTTGTATAAATAATTCCCATATTTCAGGTTGGGAAGGAATTTTATACCCTGCTCCAATCAGGCAATGTCCCTTGATTTTCCATCCTTACCAGGCAGCCCACCATGAAGCATGTAGTAGTGTGGCTCACTTGCTTGAGCTGACCATTCTTTAACTGTGAGCAAATATGTAAGTATCTATTTTCTGCATCTGGCAGGGATACATGAGTGGTATGTATGCTTGCTAGTTTGTGGAGGATCTACTTTGAAAGTTAGCTTATCAGAACGCTCTGTAGTTATTAGATTCTGTGGTAATTAGTGACAATTTCCATTATTCCATAGAGAGTTTACAGTATCTCACTGCTTTTTAAAATTCTTAATCCTTTAAAATGGCCCCTTTCTGTAAAACTGTGACCCCACAGGTTCACTCAGCCAGCAATCCAAAGCTAAAAACCTCTGGTTGTGCTGCTGTACAGGAAAAGGAGGTCCTGCTCTATTTTCATTTTTCTGTGCCATTCCCATACATGTTGGTAGTAAGAACATAAGAACATAAGAGAAGCCATGTTGGATCAGGCCAATGGTCCATCCAGTCCAACACTCTGTGTCACCCACCTCCTGTGGCAGTGAATTCCACATGTTAATCACCCTTTGGGTGAAGAAGTACTTCCTTTTATTCATTTTAACCCGACTGCTCAGCAATTTCATCGAATGCCCACGAGTTCTTGTATTGTGAGAAAGGGAGAAAAGTACTTCTTTCTCTACTTTCTCCATCCCATGCATAATCTTGTAAACCTCTATCATGTCACCCCGCAGTCGACTTTCTCCAAGCTAAAGAGCCCCAAGCATTTCAACCTTTCTTCATAGGAAAAGTGTTCCAACCCTTGAATCATTCTAGTTGCCCTTTTCTGCACTTTTTCCAATGCTATAATATCCTTTTTGAGGTGCGGTGACCAGAACTGCACACAGTACTCCAAATGAGACCGCACCATCGATTTATACAGGGGCATTATGATACTGGCTGATTTGTTTTCAATTCCCTTCTTTTGGGGCTCATAGAATTGGACCCCCTGGTCCAATCGTTTTGAAACTTGGGGGGTTCTTTGGGGAGAGGCACTAGATACTATATTGAAAATTTGGTGCCTCTACCTCAAAAAACAGCTCCCCCAGAGCCCCCGAAACCTCCAGATCAATTCCCCATTATATCCTATGAGAATTGATCTCCACATAGGCGAATAATGAAGTGCTCAGCAGACGTTCCTCCCCCCCTCCTGTTTCTGGCGACTCTGAAGTGAGGAATTGGCCTCTCTACTCATGAGTTGCAGTCAACTTCTTCCAAGTAACACATACACCCCATTCCAAGAGGAAGCCTTTCCAATTGGAGACTGGAGCCTCCAGAGGGGGAAAGTCACATGGTGGCTTTGGGGGCAGGGCTTCCCTCCGCCGGCCAGCTGACTGGTGGCAGGAAGGAGCCTGGGAAAGCGGAAGAACCCCCGCTGGGACCTGGGGATTGGCAAGCCTAGTTGGTAGACAGAATTCCCCTAGGGCTAGAGGTGCTGATCTTCCTCTCAGGAGATCAGAGATGCCTTATCCCTGCCTCTTGTCTCTTAGACAACTGGAGAGCCAGTTTGGTGTAGTGGTTAAGTGCACGGACTCTTATCTGGGAGAACCAGGTTTGATTCCCCACTCCTCCACTTGCACCTGCTAGCATGGCCTTGGGTCAGCCATAGCTCTGGCAGAAGTTGTCCTTGAAAGGGCAGCTGCTGTGAGAGCCCTCCAGCCCCACCCACCTCACAGGGTGTCTGTTGTGGGGGAGAAAGGTAAAGGAGATTGTGAGCTGCTCTGAGACTCTTCAGAGTGGAGGGCGGGATATAAATCTAATATCTTCTTCTTCTTCTTAAACACAACTGTGTGCTACAAACTGCACAGTATCAACCAGACCCATACAACTTGTGGCTCATCGTGCTAATTCTGCTCACCAGAGGTTTGATAAGGTGGAGTGAGGTTGTGCTGTTTGTATAGGGCTGCAAAAACTGACTCTGTGTGTGTGTCATAAGCCTCTGCCAGACCATGATGTCAGGGGGCAGAGTTCAGTTTCCTGGATCACAAAATGTGAAGGCTTGGTATAAATCTAACATGATGTATTAAGTTAAGCCAGTAACAGAAGAAATCTTTTAATTCACAGTGCATAGTTTTGTCTAGCCCTCAGAGTTGTGGCGAAGACACTGGAAAGGTATGGCCAGTTCCTCAAGTTCTTTCATCAAATATATGGTGTGAGTTTTCCAGTAGTCCAGGAATAAGGTTTCCGGAACAGGAAAATATTCTCATGCCTTATCTACTTCTAATTTCTTCTGCTGATGGAACATATGATAGTCTGAGAATGCTTGTGTCCAATTATAAGACACAATTAAAGGACATTTTATAAGGTGACCGTTATGTATTGAGTTGTATTGTACTACTGACTCTTATACTGTATATAGTTAGTATGGTTAACTGAAGCATGCTTCATAGCCCTCCAGGATCCTGATGCCTATATTCCGAGTGGCTGTTCATTCGAACTGGCCAATCAGGACGCAAGACATTTCTTCAAGGAAATGAAAATGAAGGATCCTGGAGAGACCAATCAGGTGGATTGCCATCAACTTCCAGGGGCGTGTTTAACAAACCCCAGTGTATATAGTGCCGGCCTATTGCCTTTCATTCTCAGTTCTGCTCTGTTCAATAAATGGTTGTTTACTCCATGACTGGTTGAACTCACTTTATAATAGTGACTTTCTGTGGCGGGTTGGAGTTGGGTTAAGCTACCATGTTTTCAATGGCATTCACAACTGATATTCACTCTGGTTTATTCAGTTGCAGGCCCTGGCTTCTGAACTTAAAACTGGTTTCACTGAAGCAATGCAGGAACTTTCAAGAATTCAACATGGGGAGTATGCTCTTGAGGAGAAAGTTCAAAGTTGCCGATGTGCAATGGAGGAGAAAGTGGCAGAGATGAAGAATTCTTTGAACTGTTTCAAGGTAGGCCATATGTGCTGATAACTTGTCCCATTCTAATTTTAAAAGATTCAGATCATATCAAAATAGACCTGTTTGAGGAGTAGAAGAGGCAGTCAGACCATATAGCATGGAGATGTAGAATACAGGCAGGGCTTTATTTTTATAGAAAGATCTCTCTCTCTCTCGGCCTGGCTTCGCGAACGAAGACCTAAGAAGGGTGCAACAGACCACGTCTGCTGCAGGCTCGCTGGTGGCTGACAAGACAAAGAACTCCTTTGCATATTAGGCCACACCTCCCTGATGTAGCCAGTTCTCTTACAGGGCTCTTAGTAAAGGGCCTACAGTAAGCTCCAGAAGGATTGGCAACATCAGGGGTATACAGGGATTTTTTTGAGCAGGAACACACAGGAACACAGTTCCAGCTGGCTTGGCGTCAGCTGTGGCCTAATGATGTGCCACCCTGAGCCTGCTTCGGTGGGGAGGGCGGGGTATAAATAAAAATGTATTATTATTATTATTATTTAAGATGCAACTGAGTTCATGCTGGGCTTTTTCTACAAAAAAGCCCTGTGTGAAACAATGGTGATGTCAGGGGATGTGGCCTAATATGCAAATTTGTTCCTGCTGGGCTCTTTCTACAAAAAAAAAAAGCCTTGTAGACATACATATATGTGTCTTATTGGCAAGTTCTTCCATAATCAGTTTTGCCAGATTTTGAAGTGGGTCATTTGAATGGGAAAAAACTAGCTAGCTGTGGGGGCATTTTTGGGCTAGCATCTATATTGTCCTCAGCATGCTTCCCGCCCCTGAACTCCCATAACTGTAACTATGGAAAAGAAGAAGAGTAGGTTTTTATGCCTTGCTTTTCTCTATGCTAAAGAGTCTCAAAGCAGTTTATAATCACATTCCTTTCATTTCTCGATCACAGTCATGTTGTCAGGCAGACGGGGCTGAGAGAGGTCTGAGAGAACTGTGACTGGCCCAAGGTCACCCAGCAGGCTTCATGTGGAGGAGTGGGGAAATCATACCCTCTCTCCAGATATTTATTTATTTGATAATGTGAAGGGTGAAAAAAAAATAAAGATGGCCAAAATCTGCCTAATGTACAAGACCCAGAGCAAGATTTAGTGCTGATCTAGTGGTATGGGTATCTTTAAGCTGAGTTTACACTATGGTAAAACAAACAAAAAACCCTCTGTGATTACTCAGTATTACGTGCTATCTTCAATTTGGTAAGGTTGAAGTAACCTCCTGGGTCATCATCACTTCTATATCTTAATTATTAGCTTTTCCTAAGAAAGAATCCTCCATTCTCCACAAGCACCGCCTCCCTCAACCCAGGAGACTTGTGAAATCTGAAATTTTATTGACATCTTGAAACTGATTGTTCTATTGATGTTTACATGATGTATTTTATTGCCGGTTTTAAACTTTGAGTTATTTGTTATATGTTCCTTTCTTTTGTAAGCCACCATGAACCCTGTTTGCAGGAAAGGGGTGGGGGGCTAAAATCTAATTAAATAAAAGAATAAAATAAAATGCATCAGGCAATCAAATAAAACTCATCAGTCTTGGCAATCACTCATTAATCACCCCCAGTAATTTCTTCCTTCCACTTATCTTTTTGTTTGAGGAGAAGGATATATCACTCTTGTTGACCTATATCATACCTTCCATGATTACCTTTCCCATGCCACATGACAGCATTTCTCTTTTTAATTAGGAGGAGCTTGATGATGCCAAGTCCATGATTGAGGAAATCAGTACCAAGCAAGAAGAAATGCAGCAGAAAATTGAGCAGCTGCAGCAAGAGAAAAGGAAAGAGTCCCGTAAGCTCAAAGCTAAGTAAGTAAATGAATTTGAAATGGTTTGCACCATGTCTTTATAACGTCAGAGCTTCCATTTCTATGCAGTACCTGGAACTGATACTTTCCTTACTTGTGTCTGTAGTACATAATATAAGATTACTGGATAGAAAATCAGTTATATTAATCTGTGTCATCATAAATTAAACATGTATTTCCAAATATATGTTTTGGTTGTCTTGCTTCCACTCTTTCCTTTCTTCTCAGAAGAATACAAAAGGAGGAGCATGGGTCACAAACAGTCCCAACACCTCTACAAGGAAGCCCCTTTCGGTCACTGAACCTCCCAGAGCCAGTTTTAATTAATGAAGATTTTGTAAACCTTTTGCACAATGCAACTTATGAGAAAGGTATTTATTTCCTTCGATTCTATATGCTTTGCTATCTTGTGAACTCTATGCAGCAATATTCTAACACTTCTTTCTCCTTGGCTCCCTCCCCCAACTTTAGAGGATCAGCGCTAATTACAGAGGTTGAGATAGCCCTTATTATTTTGAATTGTAGAGTGAAGAAAGAAATGCCAATAAATGTAGATTAATACATACTGTTAGATGTTGACCTCTTCTGCATGCATATGATTTTTGGTGTTTTCCCCATTGCCACTGCTTCTGTCAATTCTGTGCAATTGACAGAAGCAATGGGGCTTTGATGGGGCAAGTTTCATGCATTTTCCATGCCCCAACCCCTTGCCGCAGTCATGCAACTGGGGGCTTTTTCATGAGATTTTAAAATTGGTAATTGACAAATTGATATAAAGTTACATAAAGTTATATCAATATGTCACTCACCAATTTTGGGGAAAAAATTGGGAAAGTACCTTTGGTGGCAAGGGAGAGGACAATTGCTGCGGGGGGAGGGGGCTGATAGAGTGGGGCTGAGAAGGTTAGGCCTTTCCTGTGCACATGACAGCCACCCCAGCTTTGCTGTGATTTTTTTTTTTTTTAATATTGTAGTGAAGCTGGTTTTGAAACAATCACAGGCAAGTCTGGGGAAAGCATTGGCAGTATTACAGAGACTACTTTAAACTTGCTCTAGGATTGTCTTAATGTTTCAGTCTACTCCTGATCTACACTCTGGACAAAAAGATATCTTGGCCAGGGAAACAGCAAAGCACAGAGCTCTTGGGATCCAGAAAGAAGCTTCTATTTTACAGGGGGTTAAGGTACAACTTAAATATAGTTTAGCACAATAGATATTGTTGATATAGTGACTATCAATCAACTTTCTGTTTAAAAAGTCATTCCATGCAAGTTTAACTAGTTTGTTCTCGTCATGATCAGTAATCTCCATATAACTCTTTGTTGCCACATGTAGAATTCTTATTGTAGAATTCCTTGGAAGAAAATTTTGATTCTTTCCTTCAAAATGTTGCTAGAGTGGTCATTGTAAATTAACCTATTTGTGACTTTATATGATTTTAGTGTCTCAACCAACAGTCAGCCA
The DNA here is from genome assembly GCF_032191835.1 of Heteronotia binoei. Taxonomy (NCBI): domain Eukaryota; kingdom Metazoa; phylum Chordata; class Lepidosauria; order Squamata; family Gekkonidae; genus Heteronotia; species Heteronotia binoei. The sequence continues at coordinate 225,479,276 of NC_083223.1, read as the reverse complement.
GCTATAATCTGGAGAACTGGGTTTGAATCCCCACTCCTCCACATGTAGCCAGTTGGGTGACCTTGGGTCATTCACAGTTCTCTCAGTTCTTCCAGTGTGTTGTGGGGAGAGGAAGGGAAGATGAATGTAAGTCTCTCCATGACTCCTTCAGGTAGTGAGAGTGGGGTACAAGACAGGGTCGCTAGGTCCTACCTTGCTGCCGGTGAAGGGATCCTGAATGCAGGTGTGGTTTTTTTGCTACAAAACTATAGAGCATCATCATGCAGCATCAGCAACGCAATGACATCACTTCTGAATGATGTCATTGCATCAGGGACACTATGCAATGACTTCCCTGTTTGGGAGTAGAGTTTTCCCTGTCAGCCAGCTGGGGGCCAGTGGATTGGAGCTCTGAAAACCAGGAGATTCCCTGGCTGGACCAGGGTTCTGGCATCCCTAGTATATAACCTAGTATATAACCTGTCGGGATGCAACCTATGAGCAGTTCTGCAGGGCTTAAGCCGGTGACTGGGTTCGGGTGATTCAGTTCCCAAAAATGAAGGCTGCCAGGTGGTGGTCCCAATCCCCCTGCACTATGTGACCCAGGGCCTCCTTGGTGGTGCACACCATGCACTCTGCTTGGTCATTGGTGGCTGGATGAAAGGGAGCAGACCGTTTATGCCGGATGAGGTACCTATTCAGGATCTCCTGGAAGTCCCGGGAGGTAAAAGCGGTACCATTGTCCGTGACTATGGTCTCGGGGATCCCGTGGGTGCAAAAGACCCTCCGTAGGGCTCTGACCACGGCCGCGGTGGAGGTTGAAGCTACAGGAATCGCCTCCAACCACTTTGTGTAGGTGTCCACCAGGATAAAGAATATTTGGCCCTGGTATGGCCCCACGGCACACGATTGGACTCCCAGCTGTGGACGGGGGCACTGGGCGGATCTGGCCGGGACTCTTGGCAGAGTTGGCACCTTCTAACCCACCCCTCTTTCTCTTCGTCCATCCCCAGCCACCAGACATAACTACGCGCCAGGGCCTTTGCACGTACTATCCCCGGGTGCGTCTCATGCAAGGCTTTTATTTATTTATTTATTTATTTGTTTATTTATTTATGATTTATATCCCGCCCTTCCCACGAAGGTGATTCAGGGCGGCTCACAACAGATAGTCAAACATAAAATTAAATTAGCATTTAAATATATAAGCATTTAAAACATTCAAAACATTTAAAACCTTGCTTCCGAAGTGCGGGGGGGGGGAACCACCACCCTGCTTCCCCAGAGAATGCACCCCTTGTGTATGGACAGTCCATCCCGGTGGGATGCAAATGGCCTGAAATCAGCGTCCAGTTTGTCTGTGGGCCACCCCCTCTCCATCCAGTCCAACACGCGTGCAAGGATGTGGTCTTTTCCCGTGGCCTGAGCTACCTCAGCGGCGTGGAGGGGCTTCTTCCGTAGAGTCTCCAGTAGCATCACATGGTGGGCAGGGGCCGAGTCGGGGTCCATCGAGGGCAGCGGAAGGCATCTGAGGGCATTTGCATGTCCCGTTGCTTTGCCGGGGTGGTGAACTAGCTTATACGTGTACGAATTGAGGAACTGGTTTCACAGCAGGACGCGCTTTGACAGGATCTGCGGCGTCTGGCAGTCCTTGGCGAGGAGGCCCAGCAGCGGTTTGTGGTCTGTGGCAATCGTGAAACGCCTGCCGTACAGGTAGTTGTTGAATTTGTACACGCCCGCCACGATTGCCAACGCCTCCTTGTCAATTTGGGCATAGTTCTGCTCCACGGGAGTCAGGGTCCGAGAGTAGTAGGCCATGGGGACTTCCCTCCCGTCTGGAAGTTGGTGACCCAGGATGGTGCCCACCCCATACGGGGAAGTGTTGCAGGCTAGAATCACTGGAAGGGACTCATCAAAATGGTGGAGCACAGCATTGGAAACCAGGATGTTCTTGACTGCCTGAAAAGCAGCGGCCTGCTTTTCCCCCCAGACCCACGGGGCATATTTATCGAGGAGCCTATGTAAGGGTTCTGCGAGGGCGGCTTTGTGGGGCAAGAGGGAATGATAAAAGTTCAAGAGTCCCAAGAAATTTTGTAACTCCGCCTTGCATGTGGGGTCTGGGGCGTGGACTATCGCCCTGGTCTTGTTGGCCGTCGGGTATATTCCCGCGGCATCCACTGCAAACCGCAAGAACTCCACCCAAGGAACCCCGAGAGAGCACTTCTCTCATTTCACCTTAAGTCCTGCAGTGTGGAAGCGGTGGAGTATCTCTCGCAGACAGCAGCTGAACTCCTCGGTGTCCAGGGCAGTGATCAACACGTCATCGAAAAAGGGTTTTACTCCGGGAACTCACGACACACATTTTCAAAATTGTGCATTTGTATCTGCTGCACCCCGACTATTTGTATGCCCAGAGGTCTGAACCAGGCCAGACCCAGTAAAGTGGTGAGCTGGCGCTTGACCACGAGTATGTCCAGTGCCCCCTTAAAGTTATTGAACTCTACCCTCACAGTGGCCCATCCCAACATCCATATGGGGTTTTTCTGGAAGTCCCGCAGTATGAAATCGGCAGGCTGCAACGGGGGCCAGCAGTGGGGGCAGAGTTTTCTTAGGAATTCCTCTGATATTATGGAGATGGAGGATCCTGAGTCCAGCTCCATTATTCAGGGAGCACCCTCGATTTGGACTGACACTGTGACCTTATTGGGGGTGTCCAGGGACAAATTCATTACCTGGACGCTGGTCAATGCGGACATGTGAGTGTACGTCGAGTCGCGGTGCGTGGACTGGTGCTTGCAGTTGGTCTTGGCCCTTCAAGCGCACGCGATGTGGCCCACTTTTCCACAGCTCCTACAAGCCGCGTTGCGGTAGGGGCAGTTCTGTCACTCGTGTGGGTCTCCACAGCTGGTGCTGGCGGGCCTATTTGTAGCTCACTGCCGGGTGGAAGATTTCGGCCCGTTTTCTGGTTGGCGGCGGAGCTTGTGTGCCTCTTCCTCCTTGTGGTCGCCTGACGCCATCTCCTCGTGGTGGACGCTTCCGTCCAAGGGCTGGAGTGAACCTTGGTGGCTCTCTCAAATGCGGTGGCTTCATTGAAGGTGAATTGGAGGGTCAGCTCATTTTTTGCAAAAAGCTTTTGCTGTAGCCTTTCGTCCCGGAGGCCCCAGACAAATCGATCCCGCAGGGCTTCCTCCAGCTAGTCGAAGCTGCAGTTTCCAGCGATTTGGCAGAGAGCGGCCAGGTAGATGGCAGCCATCTCTCCCACCTCCTGATCCCTCTTGTGGAACAGGAATCGGCGGGCGATGATGGATGGCTGGGGTAAGAAATGCCCGGTCAGGAGTTTGACTACCTCCTCGTAAGTTTTCGCGGTGACTTTTGCAGGGGCAGAGAGACCTTTGGCGATCTCGAACGTGGCATCCCCACAGACACTCAGGAGCACGTCTCGCTTCTGGCTGTCGTCCGTAATCATGTTTGCCCATAGGTAGCAGTCGGCACGCTCTGCGTAAGTATCTCACTTTTCGGGTTTGGTGGGGTCAAACTCCACAATGTGGCCTGTCATCCCGCTCGGGGTTGCCATGGTGGCGGTGGAGGGCGCTCCAGCAGCTGTGGTTGCGGCAGTGGGCACTTCTGCCCCTCTGGGCTGCGTGCCTTCTTCATCTCCAGCCAGGTTGGCGATTTCCCGACAGGGGAAACTAGCTGTTCGCGGACCCAGCTAGCATCCCACCTTTGTCGTTAGTGTAATGTACTGAGTTCTGAGACATTTAGAAGGCAACATGCTTTATTGGCGAGTACATCACAAAAAAAACATGGGGGGGCAGGGTCCCCGATTATATACATCTCCCAGAACAACCCCCTTACCTAGCCAGGTCCAATCCTGGCCAGTTAAACTTCCCGCCACAGATCTTCATAGGCGGAGTGCATTTTTGTCCTTAGGTCTGGCGACCTGCAGTTTCCCACTGGTCACCTCTGCGCGTATGCACTTGCGCTGTGTTGTAAATTCAGGGACCGAATTGCAAGACACAACAGCAGAGGTCTTTCCCAAGTGGTGTGTCTGAAATTTTTTTGTTAAAGGTACCAGGGATTGAACCTGGAACTTTCTCTGTGAAAAGCATGTGCTCCAGTACTCCTCCTCCTCAGTCCCCCCCCCCCCCAAAAAAAAAAATCATCTCAGATGAGCCCAACTCTCATCCAATATCATTCTCTTAGGAGCAAAAATTGATCTGATGTGATCAAGACCTAATATTAATTAACAGACTAGTTATACAAATACAGCAAATAATTACAGCAGAGTGCTATTGTCCCATCTAGTTTGCCCCCAACTCTTATCAATAAAGATGGCAGCTGCTGAATTGTGTTGCTTCATTGCTCTCTTCTAATACACTATAAGTATTTAAGGATCTTATTTTACTGATGCTTTTCATAAATGGCTCAAAGATCTCTATTGTTCTTTTCCAGTTGCCGATTGCAGACCTTTGGCACGAGGAGAAGGAAATGTGAAAGGTAAATCAATGTGACATTTTGGGGCCGCATGGGGGGGAGTTTCCTGTGGTCAGGTTATGTATATTAATAAACAGTGATGGGGGCTCTTGGAGAGGAGTGACAAGTGGAGTGCCTCAAGGATCTGCCTGGGACCTGTTTTGTTCAACATCTTTATCAATGATTTGGATGAAGGAATAGAAGGAATGCTTATTACATTTGCCAATGATACTAAACTGATACTAAACTGGAAGGGGTTGCAAATACAGTAGAAGACAGAAACAGGATACAGGATGACCCTGACAGGCTAGAAATAAAGCCAATAAAATGAAATTTTAACAGGGATAAATGTAAAGTTCTGCATTTAGGTAGGAAAAATCCAATGCATGGTTATAGGATGGGAGAGACTTGTCTTAGCAGTAGTATGTGCGAAAAGGATCTAAGGGTCTTAGTGGATCATACACTGAAGATGAGTCAACAGTGTGATGCGGTGGCTAAAAAGGTAAATACAATTTTGGGCTGTATCAACAGAAGTATAGTGTCCAGATCATGTGAAGTGATGGTATCACTTTGCTCTGTTAAGACATCACCTGGGGTATTGTGTTCAGTTTTGGGCATTGCATTTTAAGAAGGATATAGACAAGCTGGAACGGGTCCAGAGGAGGGCAACGAAGATGGTGAGGGTCTGGAGACCAAGTCCTATGAAGAAAGGTTGAAGGAGCTGGGGAGGTGGTAGTCTGAAGAGAGAGTCTGGAGAGGAGGCGGTTGGGAGGTGATATGATCACCATCTTCAAGTACTTGAAGAGTTATCATATAGAGGATGGTGTGGAACTGTTTTCTGTGGCCCCAGAAGGTAGGACTAGAACTAATGAGTTGAAATTAAATCAAAAGAGTTCCTGGCTCAACATTAGGAAGAATGTCGCAGAAAAGGAGGAGTCACCCGCTGTCCCATGCCTTTCCCCAACACATATAGTCTCTATTGTATGTGGAAATGACATGGGAGAAAAGTCAAGCTTCTCCCCAAGAGCTCTAGCCTCAACCTAAATTCCTTTGCTACTGTTGTATGCATAAGAGTTAATATCTAAATTTTATTTTATGTTGACAAATGATAATCAAGCTCCTTAAAATAATTGTTTCTTTTCCCCATTTCTCAAATGTGCATATTCAGTTAATGTAGTTCTGACCTGGATAGCCCAGGCTAGCCTGTTCTCATCAAATCTCAGAAGTTACACAGGGTTGGCCATGGCTAGTATTTGGATGAGCAACCCCAAGGAGTACTAGGGGTGTGATTCAGAGGCAGGCAATTGGCAAACCACCCCTGAACCTCTTTTTGCCTTAAAAACAAGTCTAGCTTGCCTGCTAGTGGTGCATAATACTAAAAGACCTTGAACTTCTGCTTGTAGACAATCTTAGGATCTCCTGGCTATGCTATACACACTGCCATACAATCAAGGCCAGCGCATGGGAGTAGGCAAACTAGGCAAATGCCTAGGGCACCAGCTCCCAGCAGAGGCGGGGGGTGGGCGCCCCCTTCCCCCTTCCCATCCCGAGCCTTGTCACTTCCCATCTGCAGGGCCCACTGAACTTCGTGAGCGCTGTGGAGGGAAACCGATCAGCATTTTTTTCTTGGCTTTAAGGGATGGGGGAGCTCCCTCCACCCCTTAAAGCCAAGAAGAAATGGGGCTTTCCCACTGCAGCGCCTGCCTGCCAAACTCGGCAAGCACTGCAGAGGGAAACTGACCAGCATTTTTTTCTTGGCTTTAAAGGGTCAGGGGAACTTCCCCCACCCCTTAAAGCCAAGAAGAAACAGGGCTTTCCCTCTGCAGCACCTGCCAAACTCGGTGAGCACTGCAGAGGAAAACTGACCAGCGTTTTTTTTCTTGGCTTTAAGGGGTCAGGGGAACTTTCCCCACCCCTTAAAGCCAAAAAAAAATGGGACTTTCCCCCTGCAGCGCCTGCCAAGCGCTGCAGAGGGAAGGTCTGAGCACCCCGTGTGATGATGTCACCTCTTGGTGACATCATTATGCCCTGTGTGCTTTGTGCATGTGAAAAATCTACTGGGGGGGGGAGGGTGTGCATGCTGGGGTTCTGCCTCAGGTGACAGAACCCCACACGCCGGGCCTGCATACAATTATTATTATCAGGGCTCTTTCTGTAGGATGAACTCCTTTACATGTTAGGCCATACATTCCTGATATAGCTAATCCTCCTGGAACTTACAGTAGGCCCTATAAGCTCTTGGAGGATTGGCTACATCTGCGGGGTGGGGGGTGGGGGTGGCCTAATATGCATAGGAGTTCCTGCTGCAAAAAAGCCCTGATGATTATTATTATTCTGTTCATGCTGAAATTTCACCAAGTTTCCATGTATTTTATAAATCTTTGCTGCATTTAATAAATTCCAATCTTTGCTGTATTTAATAAATTTCAAACCAGTTCATTTAATAGGGATCTTCATTAATTTTTGGCATTCACTATGAAAACTTGTGGGAGTGAGCAGTAGCCACAATGGTATTCCAGCCTACCCCAATACTGGCATCCTCCTACTGAAACTTAGGGCCACTTTCTCCATCTGTGATCATGGTCAAACTATTCTTTCCTATCTATCGTGGCATTTACATTTTTATTCGGATTTAGTACGTTGGTTTTGCAACCTTCATACCCAGCATGTTCAGCATTTCCTTGTAGGATGATCTCTAGACCCCTCATCATCTTCGTTGCCATCCTCTGGACCAGTGTTCTCTCTAAGCTGAGTTAGTTTGAGCTAGCTCACAGTTTTTTAGTCTCCAGCTCACACATTTTTGTCTTAGCTCAGGAAAAATGGCACCAGAGCAAACTGATTTATGCAGTCGCCCACAACTTTAGTGCCAGTAGCTCACAAAGTAGAATTTTTGCTCACAAGACTCCACAGCTTAGAGGGAATTTTGCTCTGGACACGTTCCGGCTTGCCTATATCCTCCTTAAACTGCAGTGCCCAAAACTGAACACAATACTCCAGGTGAGGTCTAACCAGAGCAGAGTAGAACAATATCATCACTTCACATGATCTGGACACTATATTTCTGTTGATACAGCTCCAAATTTGCCTTTTTAGCTCACATCATACTGCTGACTCATGTTCAGTGTATGGTTGACTAAGACCCTTAGATCCTTTTCACACATACTACTGTCAAGACAAGTCTTCCTCATCCCATAATTATGCATTGGATTTTTCCTACCTAAATGCAGAAATTTACATTTATCCCTGTTAAAATCCATTCAATTTGTTTTAGCCTAGTTTTCCAGCCTGTCAAGATCATCCTGTGTCCTGACTCTGTCTTCTACTGTATTTGCAGCCCCTCCCAATTTAGTATCATTTGGAACTTTGGCACAGAATGATAAAGCTGCAGTATTGCAGTCCTAAGCTCTGCTCACGACCTGAGTTCGATCCCCGGTGGTAGCTGGGTTTTCAGGTAGCTGGCTCGAGGTTGACTCAGCCTTCCATCTTTCCAAGGTTGGTAAAATGAGTACCCAGCTTGCTGGGGGGGGGGGGGTGGAAGTGTAGATGACTAGGGAAGGCAATGGCAAACCACCCCGTAAAAAGTCTGCCGTGAAAACGTTGTGAAAGCAATATCACCCCAGAGTCGGAAATTACTGGTGCTTACACAGGGGACCTTTTCTTTCCTATTCCTTTATCAAAATCATTTATAAAGATATTAAAGAAAACAGTTCCCAGCACAGTCAGCCAGGCTACTGTTGGTATGAGCAGCCTCAGATATCCTCCATTGTGAATTTTATACTAGTTAAATGAGCTGTGAGTCAGCATGATGTGGTGGTTAGAAAGTCTAGGACTTAGGAGATCTGGGTTTGAATCCCTACTCATGCCATGGAATCACTCTCTCAGCCTAACCTACCTCACAGGTAGTGAGGATAAAATGGAGGAGAGGAGAACCATGTAAGCTACGCAGGGCTTGCAAAACCTCTCTTTTCCAGCTCGCATTTGAATTAGGACCAGACTAAACTGATTAAATCATCGTAACTTTAGCCATCTTATGTGTAACTGAAACTGATGTTTGATAGTATGTAATTGGGATGACAGAATTTATAGCACCTATTTTTATCTATTTTAATCTATTTATGTAACTGTACTATACTTAAAATGTTGTTTATCTGTCTTAATTAAATCATGACGTGTCATGTCTGTGAGCCGCCCTGAGCCCGCCTTCTGGTGGGGGAGGGCGGGATATAAGAATAAAATTTGATTTGATTTGATTTTTCTAGCAGGAGCTCCTTTGCATATTAGGCCACACACCCTGATGTAGCCTATCCTGGACCTTACAGTAGGCCTTGTACGAAGAGCCCTCTAAGCTCTCGGAAGATTGGCTACATCAGGGGGGCATGGCCTAAAATGCAGAGGAGCTCCTGTAAGAAAAAGAGCCCTGAAGCTACCTTGTTTCCAGTGGGGAGAAAGGCAGGGTATAAATGAAGTAAAAAAAATGTGGGATTAAAGGAACACATAACAGTTCTGCTATCATGTTTTAATTTCTAGGGATAATGGGTACAAATCTGGACACAGAAGAAAGACCTTCCATGTCAACTGATGCTCAGTTGAAGGGTCATTCATCATCCATGGTGTGGAAACAGCTCAAAGACAGTAAAGAGTGGAGTGATGAACATATTCCAAAGGAACAAACTGACAGGCAAAAAGAAGTTAGCCCAAGTCAATATAACTCAATAGAGAATGTATTGAGAGAACCTTCTATTGCAGGTAAGAATAGCAGTAGATTGCAGAAGGTTTTATGGGTTTTCAAGGAATACAATAATAATTGTCAGCTGTAGGGGCATGAGATTGCTTATCCTATTGCAATTTTTTAGATTTGAGATCCAGTCCATTTGAAATTGACCTGACAGACTGTGGTCTCTTTTGGTATTCTCATGTGTAGAAAAGCATGGTATAAACTTGCTGAAATAAAATAAAATATAAACAATATTAAAAAATAGGATGCTTACAAACTATCATAAAAGAAACAGCTGAAATGTTCTTCCATGGTCACAATTCATTGTGTTTTTTTCTCTCTGAGAGGAAGTCATTAGCATGGTTATAAGGCCCTTGGGATAGGAATCCTGTATTGCAATCATATAAGTAATTTGAAATTTGTTGCAAATATCCAGATATTTTTATGGGAATATTTTGCTATGAACTCACTAAAGCTCCTTGAATTATTCTAAAGGGACCTGTACCACTTAAACAGATGGATGGATGAGGGCTGACAAACTGAAGCTTAATCTCAACAAAACATAAGTTCTACCGGTGGGAGGAAGGCTTGACCCAGGAAATGGCGTGGGGATTTACCCAGGAAATGGGATAGCTCCTGTAATTGAAGATGTTTTACTTCCCCCAAAAGGAACAGGTTCATAGCTTGGGGTGCTGCTGGACCTAGGCCTCCTGTTGGATAAACAGGTGGCAGAAATGGCCAGGGTGCCTTTCAGCAGCTTCAGCTGGTGAGCCAGCTGTGGCCCTTCCTGGGCAGGAAAGATCTTGCTACTGTGGTTTATGCCCCAGTAATATCTAGAGTGGATTACTGCAGTGAACTATGCAGGGCTGTCCTTGAAAACTGCCAGGAAGCTACAGTTGGTATAGAATACTGTGGTCAGAATGTTGATGGGAGAGGATCATAGGGAACCACATAATTCCTCAGCACTACCTCCCAATTTGCTTCCTGCTCAATTCAAGATGCTGGTACTGTCCTTTAAAGCCCTGTACAGCTTAGGACCAACATACCTTATTGTCTGCCTTCTCCCAAATGAATGTACCTGTCCACTCTTGACATCTTTGGAGGACCTGCTTCAGGTGCCCCACCATCTGAGGCTAGATGGGTGGCAACCAGGCCCATAGCCAGAAAATTTTAGGTGGGGGGGCCCACAGAATAAACTTTCCGATGGAGGGGCCCCCCGCTCTGGCAGCCCTCGCTCTCTCCCCCACCACTGCTCTGGCAGCTCCCAATCTCCCCGCCGCTCTGGTGGCCCCCTCCCCCTCTGTGACATCTCCCCCTCTCTCCCACCTGGTGAAGTGCTGGCTCCTGGGGCTCTTTCAAGGCCTCTCCCCACTGATCAGCTGATCAGTGGGAAAAGTTGCGGGGAGGCTGGTGCTTCTCTGCCGGCCTTTCAGCATTCTCTAGACCTTTAGTGCTGTGGTGCGGCAAAAGGAAGGACCAGAGAACTGGCAGTGGAGAGAGTGGGGCTGCCAGGAGGGGCCATACAGGTCAAACGGGGGGGGGGGGGTTTCGATGGCTGGGCCCCTCTGGCCCCCCACCCCATGGCTTTGGGTCTGGTGGCAACCCGAGGAAAGGACTTCTGGGTCCACTGCCAGTTCTCTGGTCCTTCCAAATCTCTCAGAGAAGGGAGTTTCTCTCTACTTATGGGTGAAGTCATTTGTTTTGTTTTGCACACCCCAATCACTATTATTGGCCCTCTTTCCTCATTTTGGTGTGTTGTGTGTGCATTTATTGAATTATTTAATATAATTTTTAAAATGATGTTTTAATGTTCAAAAGTTTTAGCGAACTTTTAGGGAAAGTAGGGAACCCTACTTAGGTGGAAAGGTGTCACAAAAATGTTTTAAATTAATAAATGCAAAGAAATAAAAATATATAACTTCGTAGGTTTTTAATATATTAGAAATTGTTATTATATATTCTAATAGCAAACTGTGGCCCCATCTGTGTATACTTAAACCTGTAGATCAGATCCACTGTGACAGAAAACAATTATGTAAACTTGGGGGACCCCCCCCCCAAGTTTGCAGAAAAATCTGAAAACTTGAAAAAAAAATCCTTCAAAGCACTTACCTCCTTCTCTAGCGGTGGCCAAGACAGGGACCCTTGGTGGTGATTGAGGGGAGGGGCTCAGGAGGCTGCCGCTACAGTGTCTGAGCTGGGGTCAGGTAAAGCTTGGGGGGAATTCTCCCCCCCCCCAAATTCCCACAGGCCACCTCTTATTTTATTGTGGAACACATTAATTTTTGTATCAAACTTTTTTTTTATTAATTGGTGTGACCCCATACATATTTTACTTTAGTTTTTACCTGTTGTACCTTGTTAAAATCTGCCTTAAAGTCACATCTTGGTCTTGGTGAATTTTCCCCCAGGAATGTTTCACACAACTATGTTTATGTGGCAAAGTTCACAAATAGACATGCTTTATCTTTGTTGCTGTTTTGACACATCACTGACAGATGTTGTCATCATGGCCCATCTCTTTTTAGAAAACTTGTAGTAAACTTTTGAAATTTGAACCAGTTAATTGTCCTCATGGGCCATTCCAGAGAGAGGTCCAATAATATCACCTTGTTACTTTATATATTTGAGGTTTACACCCTAACAGACACATTAAGCTAAAGGTGATCTGTGCTGGCAGGGAATGAGACATAATGGTTAGCAACAGGGACCTAAGTTGCCACCCATGCCAACATTTATTTGTCCTCGATCTGATAATATCTAGGTCTAATTAATCAAGGTACTTTACTGCAGACCTGGCTCTGAAGGCTGCCCATAGCTGTGTTTTGTACTGAAGGACCAAGGACTTAGACTGCTTGCTGGTATAAGTAATAGGGACAATATCTTACCAGTTGTAAAAACTTTACACTGGCTGCCAATTAGCTTTTGGGCACAATTAAAAGCACTGGTTATTACCTATAAAGCCCTAAACTATTTAGGGCACTGCGGTACTTGTAGGAATTCCCCTAGGAAACTGTCCAATAGTTAAGGTTAACTTCTGTGTGCCCCCACTTTCAGAGGCCAGGTGAGTGAGAAAGAGCCTTTTCTGTCATGGTAAGGTAAGGTAAAATTTTATTTGTATCCCGCCCTCCCCCGCCGAAGTGGGCTCATGGTGCCTAGACTCTGGGATTTCTTTACCAATGTGCCTCTGAAAGCGAAACTCCCTTCTTCCGATACTTAAGAATATTTTATTGAGAGTATTTTAGTTGGCAAATGAATCATAAATATAGATAAAGCCTCCTTCCATTGATTTTCTGTTGCTTTATTCAAGTGAGCAACAGTGTGATAGGCACATGAGAAAACCATTGCTAAGTTTTGCATGTGATGCTAAACAATGCCTTTTACAATAAATGAGCCTTGTGCAAATATTAATGTAGGAGAGAACAAGGTGGTAGAGAATTAGAAGCACATTCCAGCTTGGTTTTCTGTTTGCATTATTGTCCCATTTAGACAACAACTGAATGAATTTTTCTGTTAAAATTCCCTTAATGAATCCATACCTTTGTATTTTGGGGGAAATTACAACAAAAAAGAAATTGAATCTCTGTTTTATGTTTGCTCGTGTTTTCATCTTGCAATGACAACTTGGAATAAGTAATGTTTATAACTGTTATTAACCTGCCCCAAACAACTATGTTTTTATCATAGCTAAAAGGCAAAATATTGCCTTAGACTTGCTAGAGTCTGAAAGGAAATATGTTGTTAGCCTCTCCCTGATCCTAAAAATCAAGGCCACATTGCATGGACCAGAAATGAAGAGGAACACCAAAGAGAGAAGGTACTTTATTAGTTGTACCAGGGATCCAGGTGTGTGGGTTGGGCTTGTTCGGGTATCCCACCATTGCTGTTGATCACCAACTCCCAACCTTCTTCCCTCTTTGTCTGCCACCTTGCTCGCATCTTCTTGACCCATGTGCCCATGTCCTGCTATGCCCTGGTCACACAGAACTTCTCCCTTTTCTCCCTCATGGTACACTCTTGTACTCCTGTCAGACAAAGCAGCTGCTGATACCTAAGGCTGCTGACCAGTGTTCCTGTTCCAAGAGCTGCTTAAGTGCACTACTAAACATGGTCTGCTTGTGTACACTGTGACCACTGGAACCCAAGAGGAAATGATGGGAAGCCAATGTAATGTGTCCTTCTTTTCTGCCTGTCCTGTGGGAGTGAAGGGAATGGCTCCTCCTCCAACAGAAACATTGCCACTGGTGACTTGTCAAGTGTGTTATCAAGTGGAAAACCCTTCAGAGACCTAGGTTTTCTGAGAGCCACCACATGTCCTCAGGCAAAGAATCCTCCTTGTGCCACCTTGTCTGGCTACTGGACCCCTAATCCTGTCTCAGATTCACAGAACTGCACTACTCAGTGCTGTGTACCCAGCAGAGATTTTGATGCCTTCAGAAAAAAAGGAACTGTAGCATATTTTTTTAACATGCAGTTTTGTGGTCTCCTGGACATATTCTGCAGAGAAGGGGCTAGAGCAGGGATGTCAAACTTATGGCCTGTGAGCTGGAAATGGCCCACTCAGGTCTTTAATCTGGCTCTTTTCTTCCCCTCCCCCGCCTGTCCTTACCTTCAGAGCAAAGCAGGTTTGAGAAATATCAGAGAATATCCAAGGGAACCCCCAAAGGTGCATGAATGCACCATTATGCTATGAGGAAAGGAGGGGGGGATTTCTCAAAAGCACTGAACTCCAGGCAGATAATCTGTGTGGAACACACCAATCTCAAGGGAGGTGAACCCTGACCCTAAACATTACAAATTGTAATATATGTAGTTTGGAGTGGATGACTGGATAGATAAATTAACACCAATTTTAAATCAATTTAACTGCCATAGGTTCCCTAAGGAATCTTGGTAGCACTTGGATGAGGGTGCTGAGAAACAGGGATCTTTTAGCTATCTCCAGCATAGGGCCTACCTGGCCTATTGGGACATGCCAGCCTCACATAGAGTCGTACTTCCAAAGCATCCATTTTCTCCAGGGGAATGATCTCTGTATCCTGGAGAACACTTGTAATACCAGGATATCTCCAGGCTTCACTAGGAAGTTAGCATCTCTACTCTAAGCCTGTTCACAGGAGTGTTACACTGTAATTGGATGCAGCTACAAGGAATGCCTGAGGTGTTGAGCACAGTGCGAGGATGATGGTATTGTTGAAAGAGCATTTTCAGTCTGTTTTATTTTATATTTATTTACTTTATTTGGAAGATTAATATCCTGCCTTTCAGCCCAAGCAGGGCCTCCCAGGCAATTGGCTATTTTAAGTGTGACAAGCAGTGCTGTTTAGGACCTGGTAAGCTCTTTAGTGTGGCTGAGAGAGACTTTATAATTGCCTCCGCCTCTGTGAGAAAATAAGGAGTTTCTTCTATTGGGATTTAATTTCAAATAAATTTCTGGGCTCTTTAAAAATGGTTTGTGATAAACTAATCCTTGTTTTCTGGCTTCAGTTTCTTCCCCAACTCATTGCGATATCTGGCCCAGCAGCATGTAGATTTACTTCATGCTCTTCAGGAGAGAGTGCTGAGCTGGCCCCGACAGGGAATCCTGGGAGACATTTTTCTTAAACTGACCAATGATGAAGTATGTATATCATATAAAGCTATGCAGATGAGATGGGGGGGATATGCTTTTTGAAGCAAGTAGTCTATAATAACAAATTCAAATTATACAAATATTTTTCATGATTTTGGGGTGGGGGGTGGGGGAGAAACAAAGTGCTGCTGTTACTGTCTGAAGCTGGTTCGGACACTTGTATTATGCTGACTGTGTAACTGAGAACTGTGTTTACCTTCTAGCAGGAGAGTGCACCACTACAGTAGATTTTATATGGTATGGCACTGGCATTAATTAAATTTTTACCATAGCTCAAGAGACAAAACACTTTAAGAACTACTTTTGCAAGCATAGCACAAGCATAATTGCTGCATGGGACAAGAGTCATAAATTTACTAACAAAGATCTTAGCAATTTAGCTATTTAAGGAGCTTAACAGTGCCGTCCTAACCAGAGTTACACCCTTCAAAATCCATTTTAGGGATGCCAGCCACCAGGTGGGACCTAGGGACTCTCCAGAATTACAGCTCATCTGCAAGCTACAGAGGTCAGTTCCTCTGAAGAAAATAGATGCTTTTTAAGGTATTGTACCCCAGTGAGGTCCCTGACCTCCCCGGACTCCATCCCTAAATCTTTAGGAGCTCCCCAACCTGGATCTGGCAACCTTGCCCCCTATCCCCCACTGGGACCTGGCAACCCTAATGTCAGTAGACTTAGAAGGATGCATCTTGGTTTAGAACTGTACTGTTAGTAAATTAACAATGCCATCTCCCTTGGTTCTTACACTTGAGTTAGATAACAACAGTTCACAACCTATGACCCATGAACTAGATCCACCCACTAGGATCTTTTGGTCCATAGAAACAAGGCTGTCCATTCCAACAATATTGAATCAGTCTTCAATTCTGAATTGCAGGGATAGACTAATAGGATCTATTGACCATGCTGAAGCAGAATTGAATTACGAGAATCTTCTGGCACTTATAAATAAAGCATTAAAACAATGCCATCCAAAGAACACCTCATTGGGAGCATGCCCCACTGATAGAACTCAAGTGGGATTCTGATCAGAGCTGTTTAGGATTGCTCTCTAAAGTGTTTTGGGCTGAAGCACTACTGGTTTTAATCCCATATCTAATTACAAAGTGGTTAATGTCAGAGAGATGCAATCTATTTTAGAGTTCTTTTATAGCTGCTTCTCATTGGGGCCAATAGGCTTTTAATTTTTTAAAACATTTTCCTTAAACCAAATACAAATAACTGTTGATACTTACAAGAGAGTAGCCATGTTGGTCTGAAGCAGTGAAACAAAGTTTGAGGACCCAACTTTGTTCTATTGATACATAAACCCTTAACTTACTGGGAAAGTTCTTGGTGGACTGCATTGGTGGTGGTGGGGGGGACTGAAACTGAAACTTGAAACATTTCCACCTTTATGTTTAAGAGTTCCATAAATCTTGAAAACTTCTGCACTCCAGTTTCTTTAGAGGTGTTTGCTGACTGACTTATAGAAGGGGCAGAGCTCAGTTGAACAGACACAAAATCTCCAGTAACTGATTACTGAGGTAAAATGCCAGTAACCAGCAACGTGACTTGTGTATGTCTGTTTTTCATCCATTGCATTTCTATAATTCCAAAGGAAATTCTACTTCAAGGAATATTTTTACCAGTGGAGTGTTTCTTAGTCTCTACAACAGGGTCATGCATAATCAGTTAGTTGGTGTCAGTTATATAGATAAGCATTCTTAATATTTTTATTTGTTTTTAAGAACAATTTTCTGGACTATTACGTTGCTTACTTGAGAGATTTGCCAGAATGCATCTCATTGATCCACGTTGTTGTTCTAAAAGAGGTAAGTGTGATCTCATTAAGCAGTTTCCCTAATTTTATTCTTGCAGCAAACCTATGAGCATGGCCGGCATGTGGGAGTAGGCCATGTAGGCAGCTGCATAGAGTGCTGCATGGCCTATGGGGTGCTGCTAGGCGCCACCTCCCCACACACCAGCTGGCCGTGGAGGGCCTCTTTCGCCCACCTGAGTCTCAGGTGGAGGAAAGAGGCGGCTCTGCCTCGCTCCCAGGCTGCCTTCTCTCGCAGGGGAGGCAGCCTGAAAGCGAGGCAGAGGCCCCGCACTGCCTCTTTTCCCCGCTCGAGACTTTCTTGTGCTGCGGGAAAATTGAGGGGGGGGCTTTTGCACAGCGGGCTTTCAAGAGGAGCTCACTGCCACAAATGGGTCCTGCATTTGGCTGAGTGCTCGAGGCCTTCCCCCACTGGAGGGCGGGGTGGGGGGTGGGGCCTTGCCAGGGGCAGCAAAAGCCCCAGTGCCAGCCCTGCCTATGAGGTAGGCTAGGCTGAAAGAAACTGACTGGCCCAAGGTCACCCAGCGAGCCTCCTGGCAGAGTGGGGATTTAAATTTTGGTCTCCCAGATCCGAGTCCAGTACTCTAACCACCACACTGACCCTCAGCAGTATATATCGTAATATATGTTTTAGATAATGAACTTGCCCAATATTTCAACCACAGTCTAACACAGAATTAAGCCTGCCTAAAGTCATTTAAATCAAATTTTCTCTCAACAACAGATCGAAGAAGAAATCAGGTCTGACCTCTACATATTCTTCTTTCATATAGTTCAACGTATCCCTGAATACCTTCTTCATTTGCAGGTAAGACCCAGAAACTATCAATGTCCTCTCTTTAAATGTTGTACTTTAAAAAACAGCACATCACACATCCTTATGGGTGGAGGTCAAACCTCAGAATATTGCTATTGGCTCATAATTATTGCTGTTCCAAATGATGTGGCATTCTGGAAACTCACAGTGGTTTAGTAGCTTCTTGGAGGCCTAGGAGTGTACACTTTTCCCTCCAGGGACTTGTTCCAAATTGCTGGCTTTACTACAAAACACTACATAAATTATCTCTGAGTAAAATAATGCTCCCCAAATGGCTTCAAAATTCATGATAAAAGTCACTAACAATCCACTAGAACCATCAGAAAACAGAAGAGTGTGCTAAAACAATCAGCAGTCTTAAAATCAACAAAATGAAATGGACCATACAATTATTTAATATTAAAGTCATTTATTTAACAGCCATTGGCAACCAGTAAAAGTGAAGCTAGAATAAAGGAAGCACATAAAAATCAACCAAAAGCTTGGAAGAAAAGATAATTTTTTCCTGGTACCTAAAACTGAGCAGACGTGGTAATTAGGAGTGTATTGGGGAGATCATATCAGCAGAACCATTAGGCTGGAGGCAGTTAATGAGGTTGTGGTTCTATACACATGTACTCAGAAAGAAATCCCATTGACCACAGTGAGATTTACTTTGGAATAAATATGCACAGAGTAGGACTACAAGTGAGTTCAGTGTAAAATTACAGAACAATAGTTGCCCATGGAGTGTCCATGGTCATCTAATTTGTCCTGTTGTCACTGGTAAATGTACTCCCAAGCCAAAACACCAGCTCAGTTCTCTGAAAATCTCATTTTAGACAGATGTGCTCTACCATATCCATAGTCACAGGTGCATTCGGCCCTTGTCTAGCTTTGTGCATATCTACAGGCTGGATATGTGCATGTGTTGTTCTGTTAGATCTCTGGCAATTATGTCCATCTCCTCTTTGACAGGGAGAAGATTCAAGTGGGTCTAAATCAGGGGTATCACTCATTGTTACGAGGGCTGGATTTGATGCAAATGGGACTTCATGGGGCCAAGCCATGAGTGTCATAAAATGTAATGCAAGGTAGCGGAGATACAAGCTTTATAAAGGACACAGATAAACACAATTAAATATATTATTTTTAACTTAAAATACAACCATGCTTAAAACTCTTGTGATATTTTGTTTAAAATAGAAAGGCGAGGGAATAGTGGGATTTGGCAATGCAAATTTAAAAAATAAAGCATGAAGAAAAAGCACAAGGATTATAGCAGAAACTACAAATATAAAATGCATGGAATCTAGGAAAACTTTGATTTGCAAAACTCCATTGAAACACATTGCAGCACACACAAAGTTACAAGGAAAACCTGGAAGGGATTTTCCATTAAGGTCTCTGGGCCCAGATAGATATCTTTCTGGGTGCAGAGACCTTAATGGAAAATCCATTCCACATTTTCTTTGCAGCTTTGCAAGCCGAGAAGAGCTTCCTGCTGCAGCCAGCAAAGACAAAGCAGAAGGAGCTGGGAACTTTGGCAGCCTAGGAGCTTCTAAGGGTGAGGACAGGAGGGGGAGGAGGGGGAGAAAAGAGCTGTGGGCCTGATTAAAGCCCTGGGCAGGCTGGTTATGGTGTGTGGGATAGATACCCCTAGTCTAAATCCAGCCTTACCCCAATGGTCTTCCTGAAGAGAAGTTCAGACAAGAGCTGGTTTATATGCCTTTTCGAACTTGAATATAAATCTGTTTGTAAGACCTATTTATATATCAGAATTATGGTTTTTATAATAAATTTCTTATAGGATTAATTGAGAATGCCACTCATTTTTAGATAAGATTGAAAATGCCCAGGGCAACTACAATTGGATGAAGCAATCATCAAAGCAAATCCCAAGATACTAAGAAGATTTTTAGTATTGAGCATCCCAAAGCCTAATGAACAAATGGCACAGTTTACATACTGAGACTATTTTCTCATGTTAGTAACTGGTGGCAGGATAATTCCTTTTGCATTATCATACACAGCTTCTCCATATATGAATATATATATAACAAATAAATAATTAAAATAACAATTAAAGAAATGATCAAAACCATCCAAATTTTGGGAAGGGGCTGTGGCTCAACAGTAGAACCTCTTACTGACATTCAGAAGGTCCCAGGTTTAATCCCCAGCATCTCTGGTTTAAAGGGTGAAGTAGTAGGTGATGTGGAATATCTCTTGCCTGAGACCCTATAGAACCACTGCCAATCTGAGTAAGCAATACTGACTTTACTGGACAGGTAGTCTGATTCAGTATAAGGCAATTTTGTGCATTCACGTGTCCAAGTCTGAAGTATCCAATTACATAGTTCAAGAGCATGTTGCTTCACAATGGGTAGGTCTTATTCATACTATTTTATTGCCTTGCATTGCAGATATGGCTAGTGCAATGTTAATGTTATGCGTACTGCCATTTCACATCCAAGTGACAAAGGATGTTACCCAGCATTTCTTGTTTACTTTTACTTCAGAATATTCTAAAGTACACTGAGCAAGAGCACCCAGACTACTACCTTCTTCTGGTGTGTGTTCAGCGCCTGAGAGTCTTCATTTCACACCACAGCCTCCTTTTTCAGTGCAACGAAGACTTGCTCATTCAGAAACGGAAGAAGCTGAAAAAGTGAGTTTGGCCCAATAGTGGCTTCTTTGTGGTTCTTCTGAGGACAAGAAAAAGCAATTCCTCTTTAGTCTTCTATCTCCAAGTTTGCCAGATTTATGATCACTGTTAAGTGCTATAACATTGCGGTTCATTAAGATGTGCTTATCAGTGCAGTCCTCTAGATGGAATTAGACATTGTTCTTGGACAGCTTTTTTGCTCCTAGGCTGGGGGAGATTGTGCTGCTGAAAGGAGATAGAGCCAGATCTCAGTATGCTCTCTCTCACATACCCTTTCACATACACAGAGGCTGTGTGGTGTCACAAAAGCTGCCTGTACTCTGTGTGAAAATAAATAAAATTATTTACCAAAGTTGTTCAGACCCTCTTCTAAGAAAAGCTGGAGTATGTGTTTGGTATAAACTAAGCAAGTTAAACACATGTGCATATTTTGCATGGAGCTTGGAAATCTCTTGTGGATTCAAGCCATTCTATTTTGCCTTGACAACTGTAGGAACTCAAAAATTCAATTCTTTGTCCTGAACAGCTTTCAGGATGTTTTCTCAATTAAACTGTATAGCCAGTGGTAATGGGAGTAGTCCAGATACTGGAAGGTAAATGTGAGAGTCTCATAGCACTTTAAAGACAAGCATAAACTTTTATGAACTAGACCTAGCTCCTGCATCTAACAAAGTGAGCTCTGGCTCATGAAAGATTATGCCTCAATACATTTGTCATACTTTAAGATGCCATGAAGAGTTTTTGGTGTTTTATTACAAACAAAAAAAATATTTAGTGTTCAGATTAAGGTGGCAGTTGCACCTGTGTTTCTCAATATATCTGATTCTCAGCATGGTTCCATCTATAGATACTCAAATCCAGGGACTGGAGCCATGATCACACAAGGCGTATCTCTCCATAACCTGAACAAAGCCCCAGGTTTGCAGAAAAATCTGAAATCTAAATAAATACATGGTATGGTTAAAATCCCCCCCAAAGGAAGCAGCTTCTGTACCTTCAAGAAATGGATGCTTGCTGAGATCTCAGTAGTCACTGCAGGTTTTGTTGAGCAATCACAATATTGCCAACCTTCAAACCTTTATTACTGTCAGCAAAAGACTGGAGAGATGGCCCTTTCCAGGATTATTATGGCCTATCAATCCACCCCTGCTCTCCTACCTCCGCCTTGGCCTGGACAACTTGCTAACATGCACAGCTCACCCAGCTTGATTCCACATAACTTGCTTGGCCTCAGTAGCAGCCTCTGCACAACTTGTGTGGCTTGGCTTGGGCACAGCGGCGGCCACCACACAACTCACAAAGCAACTTGCTACAATACAGCTTTTGCAATTTCACCAGATTTTCTCCAGGGAGAGGCTCCCAGGAGGAGGGTAGGAGAGAAAACTGAGGACCACTGTGGTCTAGGGGTTAAAGGGTCAGACTAGGATCAGGAAAAAGAGAGCCAGGTTCAGATCCTCACCCTACCAGGGAAACTTGCTGTATGATTTTGGCCTAGGTAAAATGGAGGAGAGGAGAATGATTTAAGCTGCTTTGGGTCTCCATTGGGAATAAACAAAGTAAATAAATAATACATAAAGCTGAAGAATGGGAAGGCTAGATAAAAGAAAGGTTTTTTGGTAAGTGGGAAGGAGAGAAGGAAGAAAGCAAGGAAAAGGGAGAGGATATGGGGGATGACCTCCACAAGTCCTTGCATATTCCCTGCTTGTCAATTAACTAATGTTGATGCTACCTCTTGATTTTACTAGATCTTCCCTCGTCAAGTTATACAAAGGTCTAGCTTCTCAATGTGGCAACACCGGTCCAGAGGTGTCTCCAACACTGAGTGCTACCTCCATCCGGGATAGCGGGATCCACTCAGAAGAGGCAATGCAGCTATTCCCCTCAGCTCCTGCTTCTGGCACAACAGCGATGTGAGGACAATACTGTCATAAGAGAATAGTTCAGCAGCGCATGTTATGGTGCTTTATTCTGCCCATTTTTTCTCATGCCCGTAACTCGCTCAAGTAGTAACCAAGGTCCATTGATAAATGCAGAGACTGAAAGCTGTTCATAAAAGAAGAGATAGTAAATGTTTGGCATCTCTGCATAAGACTGATAGATGCAGTGTGGGATGTAAGATGACAAGCTTGGGAAGCATGAGGGCTGTTGTCTGGATCCAGTGGAGTTCCACTGGAAGAAACAGACTTTCTTCCACCTCTTGCTGACTCTGCAGATCAGGGACAGAAGATAGGGGGCTATAAACAGGGAGGAATTGGCAGAACACAGAGATTGCGTCTTCTACCCTTGCATGAATAGAAATGCCTTCCATTTATATGGGCCTCCATTGAATCCAAGCCTTTGTTTGTAGGAACAAGTGTTCAGGCAAGAGCTCCGTACTCACCAGATGATAATAGAAGCAGGAGTTTTGGGAGGTGGGCAACGTCTATATGTATGTAATGGAAGCCTTTTTGGGGGAAGAAAAGGCTCACTTGCCTCCTAGGCATAATCTCAATTTGGCTCTGTAGTTGACTTTACTATTTTATTATCTATGTATATTTGTATAGTGCTTCCAGTGATGTATCCATTATGACACTTTGGCCTCCTTGCTTCTATCCAGCCCCTGACACCAGAATGATTCACTTCTAATCATTTTGAGCATGTGATGTCCTTCCTTAATTCCCTACACTGGCTTCCTGTCCACTCCTAAATCCAGCACAAACTCTTCAGGTTTACATTCAAAGCTTTTGTCAAATTTTTTTTGGTGGGTCTTAAGGGAATTTTGAAAAAGTAGGGTTTTTCAGGCAAGAGACACGCAGAAGTGGTTTGGTATTGCCTGCCTCTATGTAATGACCCTAGACTTGGCAGGTTTGCTATCCAAATACTAAGCAGGATTGACCCTGCTTAGCTTCCAAGATCTGATGAGACAGGGCCAGGCTAGGCCATTCAGGGCCACTCTGCAACTTGATAGCAGTTTCCACCACCACCAACAAAGGAGAGTACTGGCAGAGGAGGAAAATGGTCAGAGAGAGCTAGAGAGATTGGAGCAGATAGTTGGAATGCAGTCACTGAAGAGAGCTGTAAGTGGGAGAGAGGGGTGCAAGATTTCATAGACATCAAAAACAGGAAAGAGACATTGAGGATGTCTAGAGTTGGTGTGAATCAAGCAGGTTTTAGTATGTTACTTAGTTAAGTATACAGCAATCCAGGAGGAGCAGAAGAGGATGAATTTGTATTGAAGGTATTCAGCTGCTTGAGAGCATCAGTGGAGATCTGAAATGGAGGAAGTGAGCCATAGCTAGGCCCAAGGGACAAAGTATACAAGATGGTAATAAGAGTTCCATGTTTGGAATGCCTAAACATCTTTGTTTGTAAATATTAGCCATGTATGTGCCTGATTCTAATAGGGACTGTGGGTGAAGGAAACTTGCTCAGTTGAAATGAACAAGGAATGAACAAGCAGGCACTATAATCTACTGCCTGTAGCTTTATAGAGACTCTGCAGGTCCATTTGAGATTAGGGAACTGGCACAAGGAGACATGGTTGAAGCTGTGTCCCCCCACACCATGGCATCAGGCTTCTGAATAGCTGCTGTTTACAAGGAAAAATGCTTGAGAGCTCTGATCATGGAACTAGCAGCTATTAATCGTTTTTGACCCTTATTCTAATGTTTAATCTGGCCCTGTGCCATCCATGAAACATTCCAGGGCTTGGCCCATTGAAGCATAGACTCAACAGAATCATAGAGTTGGAAGGGATCTCCAGGGTCATCTAGCCCAACCCCCTGAAAAATGCAGGAAATTCGCAAATACCTCCCCCTCACCCCCAGTTACCCCTGCTCCATGACTGGAAGATGGCAAAACAAAACAAAACACTACCATTTAGGGTCCCTTGCCAAACTGGCCTGGAGAAAATTGCTTCCTCATCCCAAAGTGGCAATCAGAATTTCCCTGGTCATGTAAGAAAGGGCCACAAGAACTAAGCACTGATGCAGCCTGTGACAAGGCGACCACTTTAATAATTTTTTCTCTAAAATGCTCACCTTGTCTGTTGCTTCAGTCATCAAAATTTACCCTTCAGAAAATGGCATGGTAGACACTGATAAAGATTTAAACAATTTTTGGTTTATTTAAACACATGGGCATGGAAGGGGGTTGATATTTGCATAGGCTTTTGGATTTTGGATTAAGTAGGCAGAAATTTAAATATAAATACAGAACTGCATTTGAGCATGCTGGCTTCACCAGAGACGGTTTTAGGTATAACACTTTTTGGCTTCCTCTACAGGTATTCCAGACATTAAAAGATTTTGTCTTAGAGGTTACTTAATCTAGGTGTCCTGTTACCCTTCACACGTTATAATCGCATGATCTGCTTTGTCCCTTTTGTTAAGACTAAGGTCTCTCTATTAGATCCCTTTTCCTCTGGCAAGATAATTATTTTCTTCTTGTTAAGAGCAATAACTTTGTCTTTTGGCTTGTTTAGGGCCTTTCAAGGCCACCTCTAAACCCTTTGCCAAATCCTTCTCTTCTAGATGGAACAGTCTTTGTACACTGGATTTTAAACATAGAACTGGAGAACTACAATGTGTGTTTCTTTTTCACACAGAGACTGTTTAACTTGTTGAGAACTATCTCTGGCCAGAGACTTTTCTGGGTTCAAAGTCACACCACTTTGGTTCTGAACCAGACTTTGCTTCAGGAATAGGCTCTCCTCACATAAGAGACACTCTTAATAGCATCCACTCTCTGATCCATACACTCTCCAACTGTTTCAGCTCCCCCGCTGCATCAACCAACTGCCTAAATGTCCCCTCTTTTTTTTATAAATTGATTTTTATTTTATTGAATCTAATCCAATACAAAGGGAGCATGGAGAAAATAAATAATAAAAATATAAATCTAAACATACAAGAATCGAATTCAGATCATTAGATGCATATAACAAACAATTTACAAAAAACAATACATAATATGGTAGGTATTAAGAATTAAGAAATAGCCTACAATTCATTCTATTAGGCAAAAAGGAAATATTCCCAAAGAATTCCAAAACCAAGGTCCAAAGCAAATAATAACCTATGGCCAAATCAGTATCATTTTCGAAGATAATCAGTATCATTGTCTTTCCCATTACATACTGGTCCCATAAAGTATCATACCACATTTAAATTGTGGGGATATGTGGGGGTTTCCAATTTTCAGCAATTGTCATACAAGGTATTACCAACATTGTTGAGATTAAAGATTTCTGATCTTTACTCACCAACTTGTCAGGCCAGATATCAAATAAAAGTTTAAAATCTACTGGAATGGTTAGATTGAATATAACTGTTCCCTCTTGACAGCTACAGTCCTTCTGCGAGCCCTCTCAGCCCCACCCATCTCACGGGGTGTCTGTTGTGGGTGGAGAAGATATAGGAGATTGTAAGCCGCTCTCTGATTCAGAGAGAAGGGCAGGGTATCCACAGTCGTCTTCTGAGGTAACAGAAAAACAACTCCAACCTCTGTATGACAGCCCTTTAAGTACTTGAAAATGGTCATCATATCACCACTCAGCAGGGCTTCTTTTGTAGAAAGCCCAGCAGGAACTCATTTGCATATTAGGCCACACCCAATGTCACCATTGTTTCACACAGGGCTATTTTTGTAGAAAAGGCCCAGTAGGAACTCATTTGCATATTAGATCAGCCCCCCTGATGCCAAACCAGCTGGAACTGCGTTCCTATGCATTCCTGCTCAAAAAAAGCCCTGCCTCTTAATCATCTCCTCTCCAGGCCGAACATACCCAGTTCCTTTAACATTTCCTTGTAGGATTTGGTCTCCAGATCCCTCACTCCTCAGCAGACTTTGGATCTCTATTTGCTCTACCTTAGATTAGCTTTTGACTATTTAAACATGCTACTAAGGGTTGCAATTAATGCTTCTGGCTGCTGTTTGAAATTGTTTGGCTGTCTTTTGCTGTTTTTTATTTTAAATGTGATGCCTTAATTGATTTTGTGAATGTTTCATTGGCTATGCTGCTATTCTCTGCACTGGGAATGTTATTAGACAAGTTATAAAAAATTTTAAATAAATTAAATGGACAATATTCTCCCCTCTCTTAAGGCACTTGATGTCACACATGAAGAAGAGCCAACAACAGGGGGTGGAAAGTATGCAAGGAACCCCGCAGGGTGAGTGGGAAACCGACAGCAGACGGCATGATCGGCCAGAGAATGTCCTGACTCCATCTCAGTTCAGCGAACAAGATTTGAAAACTCTTGCAGCTTCCCTGCAGGCTTTCCCAGACTTGGAGTACAATGCTCCTTCTTCTGACACAAAAGGGAACCCAGAGCGAATGCGGAGGGCCTCAGCTGCAGATCTTCTCCAGGCTAGCACAGGTTTTGCTCCTGACTATGAAGACTTTGAGTACCGAAGGGATTCATACACCATGCCTGGCCCCTATGAGGAAGAGTCTGGTCAAAACCTGGCCATCTTTGAGACTTGCTCTCCGGCTTCTTCTGAGTCCAGCATTGACATATGTTTCTTGAGGCCTGTGAACTTCACAACAGAGCCAGAGAGGACAGAGCACACAGTCCAGCCACTCCCGAAGAGCTGCGCTCCAGTCAGCAGCAGTACATACAAGCGCGATGTTTTCCGTAGCAAAGGCAAACAACTGAGCCGGTCGTTGAAGGAGTTTCCTCGCAGTGGCACGGAAGGCATGAGCTCCAGGCTCTACAGTACCAGAAGCAGCAGTGGGAGTCGGTTGCAAGGCAAGCAGGAGAGGGGCTTCCGGTCTCATATGGCCCCTACCTCATCCAGGAGCTCCCAGCGGAACTACTTTCCTCCACAGAGAGGAGCTGGTGAAAAGCAAAGCTTTCTGGAAGTAAGGAGAGTGAAAGGCAAGGGCACACCCACTTCCCAGCAGGGTTTCAGAAACATGTAAGCAGGGCCTTCACTCAGCAACCAAAAAGGGTGGCGGGAGGGCAAGACTGTCCTGAAGCCATGCCCTAACCCCCAGCTTGTGTCCTGATTTTGTCCACTGTCTAAGAGTAGATTGGAAATAGCTCCCAGGTGGCCTCCCAGCCAGATGGTTAACTGGCTCTGACCAACTTTTCTGTAGCAACTGAACTGTTAAGTACCTTCAGGCAGTTCTCTGGGTGCAGCAAAGCCTCTGGCATCATTACTGTCTTATTACCTTCTTATTTGAAACGTCCTGTCAGTGATGTAGCTCAGTGGTACAGCATATGCCTTGGATGTAGGAGGCTCTGGCTTCAGTCTCTGGCAATTCCCAGCATGTGCTCACTCCCTTTTTGCCATGCGTAGAGTAGTTGCCAGAGTAGGCAATAACTGAGTTCAGTGGGTGAGTAAATGAGGCAATTTCAGCTGTCTTTCTTTCTTGCCTCTCCATGTTCCATATTCAGAACAGATGCAGATGAATGTCTGGTTTATCTACCCATAGCACAGGTAGAAAAGTGATGTATTCACCCTTGTCCTATGATGAGCAACGTGTGAATATGTAACAGCCAGCTCCACTCCCCTTCTTCAAGACTGGAAAGAATGTCTCTCTCCCCACTATTTAGTAGATGAGCAAATGGTCCTCCCTGCTCTCCCATTTCTCCTGCCTGACTGACATGTTGGCCAATCAAAGACAAGCGGTAGGTTTGAAGGCATCTGAAAGTCGTATGAGAGTGGCATCATTTGCCAAGGCATGCCACAGTCTTTGTCACCTGTGGTGAAACACATTTTTAAAGCACTACAGAATTTGCACAGTAGTGGGGGGCAGGTTGAGAATGCACACAAGCAACAATGCATGTAGCAGACCACTTTGAATGTTCTGAGGGGAAAAGCACAAGAATTGCATGTTCTGAGCCTGAAGAAGAAAAACAAACTTTAAAAACTGAGCTATTGCTAGAGCTCACTATGGAACCCTTTGAAAACTTGCCTTGCTCATCAGAGTACAGAGCTGCTCTGCCTGCCCAGCATGACTGATCGGGCAGTTCTGCCTTCAGAAACAGTGGCAGGAGCATCCAGAACACAGAATACCTCTCTGCTGCTATCTACGAGCATGCTCACAATGGTTGAGAAGATGACAGTATGGGCGAATTCCAATGATGATGAATTAGAAACACAGTTGTTGGAGGCTGGTGGCAATGTATGACAGAAACATCTCGAACTGTCAGGCGAGCTATTAACGAGTTGCAGAAGATATCCCATTAGTACACAGGACTGAACATGTGAATCTGCCTTATACAGAGTCAAACTGTTTGTCTACTGGGGATTTTCAGGCACCACTGGTCCTCCCTGCTCTTATCACATTGATTGGTGATACCAGGGATCAAACCTTGGGACCTTCTGTATGCCAAGCAAATGCTCTTCCACTGAGCCATAGCTCTTCCTCTCCCTGAAAGGGAAATTGCTCTAGCTTTGTTTCTCCATTGTTCACAGGTATTACGTGCACCCTTCCCATTTAATTTGGAAGGAAGTTTGGTGGGATTCTGTCCTCCTGTCTTAGCATACTAGGCTCTTATATCTTCTCTATAAGGCTAGCAGTTTCAGGTTGCAGCTTCCAGGGAGGCAGCTAGTGGCTTGAACCCATCCTTCTCTCTGTAGATCATACTCACTCAACCCCGCCTTCACACTACTTCTTATCCAAGTTGCTGCCTCACAAATAACATGTGGAAATTTATGTAGGCCATTCAAGGCCAAGTGACTATCCAAGTAGGGCAATATCAGAGGGAGAACTCCTGGATTAGTGGTATTGCTGTGGTATTGTTGGATTAGTGGTATTCTATGAATAGGCACACACAACTGCAAGAAGCTAGGCCAGCCTAGGAGAACAAATTTCACCCCTCCCATAAGGAATGCTTCATGTTCAGATTTCATTTTCTATGTAGATGCTAATGGCAACCATTCAGTTACGCAGGAGGAAGTGTGGGAGCGTATTGATCACTCTGGTAGGGTAAGAGGAGAAACCTTCATTCTGGCACTCTCCCACAGTAACCTACAATTTGCCCACTTCAAGCTACAGAAACAACTGCTGACTTATATTTACAGAACCCTGACCTTGGATTCAGTTTCTTTGTTCAGTGCTAGAGTATGACAAAAATAATCCATACCCTGGCTTTTAGAGATAAGCAGACTTCCTGCACCTGGTTAATAGCAAACCAAGGTTATGGCCAGTGCCAGTGTAAGCCTTAAGAATGGTGGGGTGGAGTGGGAAAGGAGCAGTGGTCAGTTCCCTTAACTTTGGTGAAGGGGTTAGAGCAGAGGCCCCCAGCGTGGTGGCTGTGGACATCATGGTGCCTGCTAAGTGGTTTTAAAACATGGGTGGGTGAAATAGGCTTCTGATTGCCATTGGAGATTTGATTGGCTGTGCAGATTTTAAAAAATGTTTTGGGAGCAGCTGCCACCACAGCACAAGGATCTTTCACTGTGTGACTGAAGGTAAGATGTGGCAGCCTTTTTGCAGCTGCACCCACCATACTGTGTCAGGATTTTGAAGGTGCCCACCAGCTCCAAAAGGTTGGGGACCCCAGGGTTAGCACTTGTCACATATGCATAATTTCAATAGCCTTTGTAAATTTTTCCACACACCCTACTCTTGTTTCATACCTGGCCAACAAGAAGGGATGGCTTTTAAAACCCTGCTTCAATTTGTTTTCTCTATTTCAGGAGATGCATTTAGAAGACAACACCAGATTTTCTCATAGGGATGATAATGAACAAACTTCCTTCAGCAACCACAACCCAAGACAAGAACAGAAAGGGGGCTTTCGCAGTTCCTTTCGCAAGCTCTTTAAAAAGAAATAAGCAGCCAAGAGAAAGGCCAACCCTACAATCACTTCAGCACGTCCTCTGGACTCTCTGCTGTGAGTCCCACAAATTCTAGTGGTCTTTGCTTCAGGCAGCTTTAAGTTTGAGAGTTGAAAATGGAACCTAAGGTTGATGGTATATATTTTTTTAAATTAACAGACCCCAGAGAAGAAATAATACTTGTATATGCCAGGCATGGCCATTTTACATTCAAAATACATAAGTTGTTGAAGTGTGGGATCTCAGTTATGGAAACTATTTTTATTTTCTTTACAGGAAAAAATTGGGCAAAAATTTTGAGCCAAAACTTTATTAAAATTAGACAGCATCTTGAGAGCTGGAAGATACCTCTCTGGGCTTTGGACCATGCAGTGAGCATCCCTAGTCAATACCACACAGCTCTGGCCACTGTGTTGATTTAGCTGCCTCAGTAGAGAAAACCTGCAGGATTTACAAGACTCATACCACCTACATTGCACTGCTCTATAGTAACCTTTCAGTGATGCAATACACAGTTTACGGACATCAAAAGTTCTGATCATCTTAGTCCCTCCCCCCCCCCCCTTCCAATAGCTTGGTGCTATACTGGAATGTGAAATGTATTTAACTTCTCATAATGGAATTAGTTTCACTTTAAAAATTAAATTGTAGGTAATATTCCAAAAGAATAGTAAAATCCTGTTGTAATGGGAGCTAAGACACGATCACATATGCTCTAGGGATGTTACTGATTCCAAGCACACTTTATTTTAGAATTCTGACTACCAGTCTGTTTGAGAAGACCAAAGAGGTTGAATAATAGTATAAAACAGTTTGAACCTGAAGTTGTTTCTCATGCCTTGATTTAACTATGCCTGGCCCTACATCAGTTTGCAACCAAACAGCTATGTGATGGTGTATGAAGAGAAACCAACACTCCATTTGATTTTCTGTAATGTTTCTTATGTAGGTGTTAGGAAAAGTACTAACATAAGAAATAGGCCTATGGCTTCCTATTCAGTGCAGCTATCCAAGTGAAAACCAAAACAAGGAAGAGATTAGCAAAAAAACATTCAGTTTTGGAATACTGGAACTAGGAATACAGGTATCTGTGCTGTGGTTTCATCTATTGTTCTTCCAGTAAAGTAATGATATTTAAACAGACACATTTGCTATAGCTGCAGCTAAGGATGCCAGCCTCCAGGTGGGATCTAGGGATCCCCTGGGATTACATCTAATCTCGGGATTACAGAGAACAGTTCTCCTGGAAAAAACTGATACTTTGGAGGGTGGACTCCATGACATTGTATCCCATTGAGGTCCCTGCCCTCCCCAGGCTCCATCCCCAAATCTCCAGGAGTTCCCCAACCTGGATCTGGTAATCCTAGGCTGGACCCAGACATATTTTTCATAAAATCTCAAATTCCCTTTCTTTCCACCATCCTCACAGTTTTTACCAAAGCATGTCTTATGCTTCCCAGTATAGGCTTTTTGGTGGTCAGAGGACCCCTTCTTAACCAGCAAAAACCTGGTTGGATCCAACCCATAGAATTAAAAAGACAATTTGTGAAAGGGATGGGGGTAGGTGGGAAAATATTTATGTACTGAAGTACTGCAGATAAATAGTCTGAACTCTCTGCTCATGACCTGAGTTCGATCCCGGAGGAAGCTGGGTTCAGGTAGCCAGCTCAGGTTGACTCAGCCTTCCATCCTTCCGAGGTTGGTAAAATGAGTACCCAGCTTGCTGGGGGGAAAGTGTAGATGACTGGGGAAGGCAATGGCAAACCACCCCGTAAAAAAGTCTGCTGTGAAAATATGAAAGCAATGTCACCCCAGAGTCAGAAACAACTGGTGCTTGCACAGGGGACTACCTTTATCTTCTTATAATCAAACTATTAAACAGCACAAAGAAACCAGAGTTAAATCTGTGGGTGATTTAACAGCATTAAAATATTTGACTGACCCCAGCCATGAATGTTGTGGACGTGAAGTACTTGGGCTTTCATGTAAGTGAAGTCACTGTTGCATGTTTTCTTGCGTCTGATCTCATTGAAACTATATGAAAAAGCATTCCATCATCAGTGTAACTATGTGTTTAAACTTCTCTGCAAGCCAAGGTCACAAGGAAAGAAGAATTAGTGAAAATTGTAACCACAGCATCAGACCTGCAAATGTATGACAGTAGGCTGCTATCACTTCAACTAATCTCTCTCACACACAATTCTGTACATATTGGGAGCTCTGTAGCATCTTTAAGGTAACGTAATAGTTTGATCTGATTGCTCTTAAAAATTTAGCACTCTACTATAAACAGAATAGAAATACTGGGGCAGACTAACAGACCTACATTGTCGCATATACAAAAATATACACTTACGAGATATGTAAGGCATATTTATTTATTTTTAAGAACAAATCTCTTGAAAACAGCCACTATTAATTTTCACTTTAAATGCAATCAGAATACCATTGTAGACACAGCATACAAAGCTCACCTACGAACATGATTTCAGTACACACAGGCCCATTAAGATGTGCCAGTTTAGAGATTACCACTTCAACTTTACACAACTGGATTGGACTGCCATAGCTTCTCAACCATTTAGCAAGGATCCACACCATTAAACAGAAGGCAATACATTTTAAATATATGAATGATCAAAATTCATCAAAAAACTTAAACCTGTACATAGCAACACAGGCTTTGTTTTATTAAGTTGGCAAAATAAGAAATGTTACCTGAAATAAGACCCTACCCAACAAGGAAATTTGCTGTTTAAGAAAAAAAAAATTAAAGGCACATTTGGCAGCTACTAAAATTGCATACATCTGGCACAAAATTTATTTTTTTTCTTTCAGTCATCTGGATACATGATTTAATGTTTATTAAAAAAATCATTCAACTTGCAATATGG
This sequence comes from Heteronotia binoei, assembly GCF_032191835.1. NCBI lineage: Eukaryota > Metazoa > Chordata > Lepidosauria > Squamata > Gekkonidae > Heteronotia > Heteronotia binoei. Next base: position 225,446,527 of record NC_083223.1, on the reverse strand, counting down.
CAAATGAATACATTCCCTTCTCTTTAAAAGGCAAAAGGGGGATCTGTTCACAGTTGACAGGGGGAAAATGTACTTTAAGGTGGGTTTTTTCCCCATAAATGGCTAACAAGATGTTAAAACTTCCCTTGCAAACCCTAATTTCTGTTTTGGCTTTTTACCTATCAATAGGGCTAATTACTACAGAAAAATAATTTAGCCCTAAAGAAACTGGAAGCGATCATTTATCAGTTTAAGAGGCCAATTTGTAGTACTTGTATGTAAGAAATTTCCTGTATCATCTCATCCTTGGAAATGAGATTCAAGGAGAAAGGGGGGAAAAAATCCAAGCAAGCCACCACATTTAATAATTTCTCCATGTTAATTGAAAGAAGGTGACAGCAGGTTTCTCCTTTTCACTAACCAAAAGAACTTAACTGATGACTGGTAAAGATTTCTCTTGAACAACAGCGAGACTTGTTGACAGACAGGAAAGCATTAAAAAAAGCTTTCACATTCCAACAAAAACTATTCAGGAAATTAGTTGAGTTCATATGCAAAGCAACCTAAGATAACTTCTAGCTTTGTAGAAGGTTGCCAGTGTTAACCACCAACACAACACCCTTACCACAATAATAAAAATAAGGCCAATTCATATTTTGAACCTCATTGTACAAAATAAGTTTCCTGAATGTATTAAGATGAGAATACACACAGCTGCTTTATCCTGAATGCGAACCTTGGTCTATCAAGGTTAGTATAATCTATTTAGCCTGGCAACAGCTCCAGAGTCTTAATAGAGGCCTTTCATATAACCTACAATCTGAATCCTTTTAACTGGAGATGGCAGGGATTGAACCTAGGACCTTCTGCATGCCAAGGAGATGGTCTACCAGTGAACCATGGCTTCTGCATTTCAAAAGTCAATGGCTGCAATGCTCTGAGAACAGAAAGGGTTTCTGCATATGCCCCCAGTGCAACCTTGACTCTTCAAAGTGGCTTCAGGGTCATGAGGAGTTACTGCAAAGGCGACAAGCTGGTAAAGGTATAAGCATCTGGATCTTGACCAATTTTAGATAGATTACAGCAGGTCTATTTAAAATCTTAAAGATTCAATGAAAGCTTACAGTTTCAATAACTAACTTTGTGAGAGCTACCCTGCATCAGGAACAAGCCTGAAAAATGGCATGACTTCATGAAAGCAAGCAACAACCCCTCCTCCCCTCACACACTTTTGAAATGTAGGCCAAAACATGCCTTTGACTTTCTGCTTATGTACTCACATTTTCCCCCTCCTCATGTATTTTAAAGTAAATGGTTATTGGCACACTAGATCCTGAGAATAAAGTTTTCCATTTTCTCTTCTAATAGAGGGCAAATCTGGTTAAAAGTAAAAATCTGTTGACAGAAAAGTCACTGCATATCTGCCAATAATTAGATACTTTTCCATTTCTGCCCATACCATTCTGTAATTCTAAAGACTTTTGCCCCTATACTAACAGATGTTGGTCCCATGAAAAAAATGCCTTCTTTGCCAGGTGAATTCTCATAACTCAGAAGCTGCACAAGAGTTCAGCTCACCTATTTTGAAGAGAATGGATTTATATCCCGCCCTTTACTACCCAAAGGAGTCTCAGAGCTGATTATAATCTCCTTTTCCTCACCCCCCCCCCCCAACAGACACCTTGTGAGGTAGGTGGAGCTGAGAGCTTTAAAAGAAACTGCTCTTGAGTGGAACAGTTCTGCAAAAACTTGTGGCTGACTCAAGGTCACATCAGCAGGTGCATGTGAAGGAGTGGGGAATCAAACCCAGTTCTCCCAGATAAGAGTCCAAATACTTAACCACTACACCAAACTGGCTCTACACACTTAACCATGACACTAAACTGAGGAGTTGGTTTTATACCCTACTCTTCACTACCTGAAGGAGCCTGGGAGAGGCTTACAATCACCTTCCCTTCCTCTCCCAACAACAGACACCCTGTGAGGTAGGTGGGGCAGAGAGTTCTGAGAACTGTGACTGACCCATGATCACCCAGCTGGCTTCATGTGCAGAAATGGGGAATCAAACCCGATACTCCAGATTAGAGTTTGCTGCTCTTAACCACTGCACCAAGCTAGGTCTATCTGTTGGTTGAGTCATTTAAAATTATATAAAGTCACAAACAGGTTAATTTACAATGACTGCTCTAGCAATATTTTGGAATAGATGATGAAGCAAGAATCAAAATTTACTTTCCAAGAAATTCTACAATAAGAATTCTACATGTGGCAAGAAGGAGTTATATGGAGATTACTGATTGTGGGGAGAACATGCTAGTTAAATTTGCATGGAACAGATTTTTAACAGAAAGCTGATTGGGTTAAGAGGCTGGAGGCACAATCTGTAAGTTGCTCTTCTACATCTAGTTCAGTGTGGCTTGTGGGAATGTTTATGATTCCCTTTTTGCTTGGCTGGGATCTGAAATGACTGTGTAAGCTAGTGCTCTAGAGACTCATGGGGATTTGGGGCTTGAATCTCTTGAACAGCAGCCTATCCCTTTTAATGCAGAAATTACAAAATGGTCAAGTGCATTTTGATATGGCAAGGAAGTGTGTCCATTGTTCAAGGAAAACTTAAGGTTGCTTTCAATTCCAGTCTGATCCACCTTATCATTCATATTCAACATATTTGGATTTGTACATTTCAAGTACTGTTGATCTTTGTTTTGGAATCTCACTGTATCACCCCAATCTGCCAAACAATCAGCACTCCTGCAGTAGAGCACAGACTTAGTATCTCAGCTTCTTAAGCCAATTTTTAAAGTAATATGGAATCTAGGACTAAGTATCTGAGCAATCCCAGACAAGGTAATAAACTAAAAAAAGTGGTGCAAACATTAAAGTGAACATACTTTTCTTGTATTTCTTTTTACTAAAGGTAAGAGTAAGCTGCTGTTTTTGAATGCTAAATGGAAACAGCCAGTGCTGAGTCCATCCTTTACCTTTCAAAAGAGAAGTGGCTTGCCTGGGAAACTCATTTAATTAGTAGAGCATAGAAAGACTTAAAATGAGTGGCTCAGATGAGAATCAAGTTCTTCTATATGAGACTACTGCCATTACTTTCAGTGATACAAATGAGGGTAAAATGGGCCTAAGTAGGGACTTGCTGGCTAGTGTTTTCTCAATGGTTAAGGCCTTTCTATAGCATCCACTGGGTCTCAGCTTAACATTTGTCCCATTAATTTTTTCCCACAATGCCCTTCTTTCAATGTTGAGTGTGCACAAGGTATGTTATGGGATCCACTGAGTGCAGATGAAATGAAAGACCACACTGCACAGTGCTGTAGAAATGACCCAGAACAGTAGGCGTCTACGGTGACAAAAACACTGTTCTAGAGATATGGCTTTCTAGATTGCTGAGATGTATTTTGGTTTTGACAAAAAGGAAACATCCTAAGACTCTTCATAACTAAGGATATGATACTGCATCAATCACAAATCCTAATGTAGCAGCAATTACTGTTTCTTCAATAAATGGCATGCATTCCTGTCACAGTACTGGAATCAAAAACGCAGTTCACAGGTCTATGGATAATCCAAGGCAGGGTATTCAGGCAGATTTTTGGACAAGGAAATGTTATGAGGTTTAACAGAGTTTGGAAATTTGTAATCCATGACTGTTAAGCACACTGTTGTTCCATTGTGACTCATCCCCTAACTCACCTTAGTTCACATGGCAAAACCTTGGATTTCTTTTCAGTTTGTTCTTTAGAGATTAAAACAATGAACTAGAAGAAGAGAGATATGTGTGTACCACAGCATGCGCCTCCTTCTCAGTGTTTTAAACTGAAAAACTGAATTGTACATTTAGCAATGCAATAATTTAATATATGTCAGCCAGACAAAATATCTGTATCTTTATTTCAATTAAATTAAAAACAATTTGCAAGTATATTTATGCAACATTCACTATATACACATGATTTATGCAACTACAAGGCAAATCTATGGGTGCTGATTATTTTATCTACCTACTGCTAGTTAAAACATGGTAATAACTAGGGAATATGGCCAGTGGATCATCCTTTGCATTTCCATGGCATAGTCAAAGATACACTATCAGCCACGAAGTGGGTTACTGGTAAACCTTAAGACCACCTAGTCTATATTTAACAGTCTTTTGAATGTAGGAACAGATTTTACTCTGAACAACAGCAGTGTATCTCAGATTGCATCATTAATCTAAGACTTAAATCTCACTTGTTTGAAGAAGGCAAAAGTTAAGCTTTCTGCTTCCTGGCAATTGTTTTTTGAACTGGCACCATAACGATCATAAGGAAAGAAGGAAAGTACCTCTTTGGTGAAGCCTAGGTACCCATATATGTAGCAGTTAACTGTAACAGTTTGTAAACAGGGCTGTAGTACAGTGCTATACCTTAGCTCTATGTTGGTTCAGTACCACAGATCTTCCTCACAGTCCAGTTCATGATTTTAAATCAGGGAATGAAACAAAAGAAAATTTAAGATAATCACTTGAGTTCCCTGTCTGAGATTCTGCAATTCATTTTTTCACTTGAAGAACTCATGTTGCAGTGGACAGATGATTACAGGACCATATTTCCCATCCCTTGTTAGACATTACATGAAGCAGTGTCTGCTTATTGGCCTGAAGTGATCTGAAGTCTGGTTTCTGGTACATTCAGATGTCCAGTGACTATAGAACAGTGCCCTGCATACTATACTAACAAACAGCAAGAGTTTCACAATAAGGGGCCTGCTATTAATTTTTTGTACACCATGTATCAAATGTATTGTAGAGTCTTTAGTGTTAGGAGCAACATAACTCCTTGGTGCATCTATTGCCAGCAACAGACTTGACACCAGGAAAAGCATGACCTCCAGCTCAAGAGAGTATTCATGTGGAGTGGGCATTCTCCAGCAAAGGGGGTCCATCACGATGCATGGATGGATGTGTGTGCTCCCTTTTGTAAGTTTTTGGAGGAAGCTTTGGGATATGTTGAGAAGTGCTTTGCCGTGGAGGAACAGGTGGCCCAGCAACAGAATGGAGGTCCGTATCTTGGGGTATCAAAGGAGGTGATGGTAAATGCCTCCGTGGTACGTGAGGAGAAGGTGTTTGAGGGGGAGGCGGAGTAAATGGAGACGGACTATTGGGAAAGAAAGTGTTGCCAACTTCACTTTTTCTGCCTAAGGGTGGTGGCTGGAGATGTAGCGGTGAACTAGAGAACACATCAGGAGTTCGTACAGGCTCTCGTGGCGGCAATACAGGTGGACTTTCTGGGGGGTCAGATATGGAGGTCCTGTCTGGTACTGAGTACCGTGGCGAATAAATTTTAGATGTTGGTTGCCGAGGAGGAATTGCTGGTGGACTGTCCAGATGTGCAGAAGAAACCTGAAATAGGAAAAAAAAAACCTCATAAAATATTCCAAAGGCCTTACTTTTAAATATGTAAAGACATTTTGAGGGTTAGCCAAAAAGAGTTCAGGGAATACATACAGAGCTATACATTTTTTCTTTCACCACAGAAATGATTCTAAAACTCTAGAAGGGAAGAAATCAATTTATATGGCACATCACTTTTGTTTCAGTTGCTAACATTCTTATTCAGAGGACAGTGTCCTGAACTGAGCAGGGACTCTCCCCATCCACCTGTGGAAGCAGAATCTGTAAAACTGCTTCCATAATTCGCACTGAAATGATAAGGAAAACAACTGGATTTCTGCATTGTCAAAACACTGCTGCTTGAATGTTGGCAGGAAAAGTGATGTATGTAATAGAAGCACCACTTTAAAGAAAATATGAATTTTATTGTTTGGGAGGGGAAAGAGGGGAAGTGTTAAAATATGGGGGGAAATCATCCCTCACTGGTCCAGTCTTGCAACATTGTTTTGCACTCCATTTACATTCTTAATGCTCAGCTGACAAAATCAAAACATTCACTAAGGAAAAAGAATATTATTTTACACTTCATTATCTCTATACATGCTGCACACTTTCATTTCAGTGCAGATCTCTGGACAAGGAATAACGGAAATCATTCAATTGTTATTACAGAGTAATGGAGGGTGGGTGATTACCTTTGAAGGAGAAGATTCTGCAGGTGCAGATTCTGGACGTCTTCGGGGAGGAATGGGAGGAGGAACAGCCATTTCATCAGAGCTTTTAGGAAAAGTTATGGAGGACACAGAAGCAGATCCTGTGGGTATACAGAAAACACGGTTATCCAATTTGAATATTTATTATTTTCAAATACTTGCAAATTAAATACAGCATACAAACCATGGCTAAAAAGTCACCATTGCTTTTCTATAAACTTCCCACCCCATCTGAGTTGCTGTAATAGTAAAAAAAAAAAAAACTTTTGATTTTCTCACAAACACAATGGCCAACAAGAAATATTGATCAAAACAACACAGTTCCCTAACTCAGAAATAGCTGGGAAACTCAAAGACAATATGGGCTACAGGCTTTTTGGCTAAGAAGTAGGAACAGATGCAGTTATGCCACTGATAGCAAATACCTTATTTTGCTGATCTTCCTTTGGAAGTTCAGTGCAATTTCCGCAGAGTTTCCATGGATGATGATGATATTGGATTTATATCCCATCCTCTACTTTGAATCTCAGAGCGGCTCACAATCTCCTTTATCTTCCTCTCCCACAACAGACACACTGTGAGGTGGGTGGGGCTGAGAGGACTCTCACAGCAGCTGCCCTTTTAAGGACAACCTCTGCCAGAGCTATGGCTGACCCAAGGCCATTCCAGCAGGTGCAAGTGGAGGAGTGGGGAATCAAACCCGGTTCTCCCAGATAAGAGTCCATATACTTAACCACTACACCAAACTGGAGACACTCACCTAGGCCTATTCTAGCTTAAGAGATGTTTATCTTGAACAGGATAATAGAATCTGTTATATACTGGGCAGGCTGTGGCTGGGAAGCTGAATAGTAAATGGACCAAAAAGGTATGGGAATAAAGAATCAGGAAGTCCCGAAACAATGGAATAGTGTACTGAGATGAGAAGAATATTGTACTGAGCTGATTTATGCTCATGGAGACTATGAGTGGTTCTCAAATGCTCTGTGGGACCTGATGTCTTCCAGCACCTCATCAGATGAGCTGATAGAAGACTGGAAGCTCTGTCTCTCTGAAGCCATGGATGAAGTTGCCCCCTGATGTCCTCTGCACTCTCGTGGTAATCATCCCACGGTACACTGCAGAACTCAGAGGGAATGAAACATGAACCCAGATGGCTTGAGTGAGTTTGGCAATGGGTTTGAGACAAGGCTACAACAGAATCTTATAAGACATTTATGAAATCCTATGAGGTGGCAGTGAAAGTGGCAAAGAAGGAATTCTCCATTAGCTCATGTCCAACACAAATGTTTAGGGTGATTCAGTCTTTGACATCCCTGACAAAGCGGAATCGATATAGCAGGGATGGGCGACCCACCCACTAACTAACTAACTAACTAACTAACTAACTAACTAACTAACTAACTCTCTCTCTCTCGGCTTGACTTCGCGAAGATTTAAGAAAGGTGCAGTAGTCCATGTCAGTTGCAGGCTTGCTGGTGGCTGACAAGACCAATGCTGGACAGGCAGGTCCGGCCACAGTGGCTGCAGGGAAGTCTGATTTGGGATTGGTGCTGTAGCAGTACGATTCTTCCTCAATCTCCTTTTGTCCTCAAGACCAGCTATGCGTGCGTTCTCAAAGGAAGAGAGCCTGGTGGATGGTGTGCCTCCATGCTTTGTGATCTGAGGCTAGGTCAGACCACTGGTGATGGTTAATGCAACAGGTACCAAGGGATTTCTTCAAGGAGTCCTTGTACCTCTTCTTTGGTGCCCCTCTATTTCGATGGCCGGTGGAAAGTTCGCCATACAGGGCAATCTTGGGAAGGCAGTGGTTTTCCATCCTGGAGATATGCCCTGCCCAGTGCAGCTGCGTCTTCAACAGCAATGCCTCGATGCTTGTAACCTTCGCCCGCTTGAGGACTTCAGTGTTGGTCACAAAGTCACTCCAGTGGATGTTGAAGATGGTGCGAAGGCAGCGCTGATGAAAGCGCTCAAGGAATCACAGGTGATGACGGTATAAAACCCACGATTCGGAGCCGTAGATGAGGGTCGTCATCACAACCGCTTTGAAAACATTGAAATTTGTGCCTTTTTTCAGATGCTTGTTGCTCCACACCCTTTTATGCAGTCGGCCAAATGCACAGTTTGCTTTTGCCAGTCTATTGTCAATCTCCTTGTCAATCTTGGCGTCTGAGGAGATGATGCACCCCAGGTAGCTGAACTGCTGGACTGTCTTCAAAACTGATTCATCCACAGTGATGCAAGGAGGGTGATAATCTTCCTGGGGTGCAGGCTGGTGGAGAACTTCTGTCTTCTTCAGACTAACTTCTAGGCCAAATAGCTTGGCAGCCTCTGCAAAGCAGGACATCATATGCTGCAGAGCTGATACCAAGTGGGAGACAAGTGCAGCATCATCAGCAAACAGTAGCTCTCGGATAAGTTTTTCCATTGTCTTGGAGTGGGCCTTTAGTCGCCTCAGGTTGAACAGGCTGCCATCGGTGCGATAGCGGATGTAGACACCATAGTCATCATCTAAATCTACTGCGGCTCTTTGAAGCATCATGCTAAAGAAGATCGTAAAGAGAGTTGGCACGAGAACACAGCCTTGCTTTACACCTGTGCCTATTGGGAAGGGCTCCGAGAGGTCGTTGCAGTGTCTGACTTGGCCTCGCTGGTCTTCATGTAGCTGGATGACCATACTGAGGAACCTTGGGGGACATCCTAGACATTCCAAGATTTGCCACAGGCCGTTCCTGCTAACGGTATCAAAAGCTTTGGTAAGGTCGACAAAAGTCACATATAGACCCTTGTTCTGTTCCCTGCATTTCTCTTGGAGCTGCCTGAGAACAAATACCATGTCGGTGGTGCTCCTGTTAGCTCTGAAGCCACACTGGCTCTCTGGGAGGAGTTCTTCTGCAATGGTGGGCACCAGTCTGTTCAGGAGTATTCTAGCAAGGATTTTGCCTGCGATGGAGAGCAGGGTTATCCCCCGGTAGTTGGAGCAATCTGACTTTTCCCCTTTGTTCTTATGTAGAGTAATGATGATTGCATCGCAAAAGTCCTGTGGTAGTTTGCCTTGTTCCCAGCAGGTGACAAGTACTTTGTGAAGTGTGCTATGCAGTACTATGCCCCCATGCTTCCAGATCTCTGGTGGGATTCCATCAACTCCCGCTGCCTTGCCACTTTTCAGTTGCTTGATGGCTTTAACAGTCTCTTCTAGGGTGGGGATCTCATCCAACTCTGTTTTCACTGGTTGAAGTGGGGTGAGGTGGATTGCTGAATCTTGAACTACGCGATTGGCACTGAAGAGAACCTGAAAATACTCCGACCACCGGTTCAGTATGGATGCCTTGTCTGTGAGGAGCACTTGGCTGTCTGCACGACGCAAGGGACTCTGAGCCTGATATGATGGGCCATATACTGCCTTCAGGGCTTTGTAGAACCCTCTTAAATCACCAGTGTCTGCACACAGCTGGGTTCTCTCTGCAAGCTTGGTCCACCACTCGTTCTGAATGTCTCGAAGCTTGCGCTGGAGGTTGCTACATGCAGCGCGAAAGATTGCTTTTTTCCCGGGACAGGAGGGCTGAGCAAGATGTGCTTGGTAGGCAGATCTCTTTTTCGCCAGTAATTCTTGGATCTCTTGATTGTTCTCGTCAAACCAGTCCTTGTTCTTCCTTGTGGAGAACCCAAGGACTTCTTCAGAGGTCAACAGGATGGTAGTTTTTAGGTGTTCCCAGAGTGCTTCTGGAGAAGGATCTGTGAGGCAGCTGGGGTCCTCAATTCTTGTCTGGAGTTTTGCCTGGAAGGCAGCTTTAACTTCGGCTGACTGAAGGCTGCCAACCTGAAACTTCCTCCGGGGGATACCGCCTCTCCTGGGTGTAGATTTAAAGTGAAGACGGAGATTGCAGCGTACAAGACGATGATCCGTATGACATTCTGCACTGGGCATTACTCGGGTGTGTAAGACATCTCGAAGGTCTCTCTGGCGCACCAGAATGTAGTCAATAAGGTGCCAATGCTTGGACCGTGGGTGCATCCAAGTTGTCTTCAGACTGTTCTTCTGCTGGAAGATAGTGTTGGTGATGGTGAGCTGATGCTCCGTGCAGAATTCTAGCAGGAGGCGCCCGTTATCATTACAGTTGCCAATGCCGTGTTTGCCAAGTACTCCTTTCCAGGCTTCCGAGACTTTACCTACTCTGGCATTGAAGTCGCCAAGGATGATCACCTTGTCCTCTGTAGGGGTCTTCCGTACGAGGTAGTGTAAATCAGCATAGAACTTGTTCTTTTCTGCAGAATCTGCTTGAACGGTTGGGGCATACACACTGAAGAGTGTTGCATGCTGCTTGTTTTGAAGTGGGAGGCGCATAGACATGAGTCCGCTTGCGGAGAGGGCGGGATATAAATGTAAAGTAATAATAATAATAATAATAATGCGATCTGAGTGACCTGTTGGCAGGTTTTCGAGTTTAGAGGCAATGGAATTCCTGACCATGAAGCCAACGCCAGAAAGGCGGCTCTCAGCCTTTGACTTACTCGACCAGTAGAGGGTATAGCCAGCACCGCGTTCTTGAAGACTACCTTCCTCAGGGAAACGGACCTCACTGAGAGCTACTATGTCTATATTCAACCTGAGAAGTTCATGGGCAACTAGAGCAGAGCGTCGTTCAGGGCGACCACTGTCTACTGTGTCAAGCATGGTTCTGATGTTTCAACATGCAAGCTTTAGTCTTTGCACACTTTGCGAGGCAGGTGCATGCCTTTTCTTTGTTGTTATTTTTCGACCGCAACTAAGGATGCCTGTTGACCGCGGCTAGCCAACTGGGGGGAAAGGGGAGGAGACGAGCTTTATTTAGGCCACCTTTTCTAGGCCCCTCTCCATACGGAGCAAGCAGTGCTGTCCCTAAATAAGGCTGCTTGGTTGTTCAGGGTGCTGCCGAAAAATGCTTTCATCTCCGGGTCAGCATCAGGCGACCAATACCCTGAACCGCCTACATGCAGGATCGGGACTGCGGCTTCCAGTGGCATCTTCCACCTGCCGTTTCGCCCCTTGCCCATCGCTGCAGGACTTGGTATGTTGTGGGTTGTGGATGTGGATACCCTTCAGGCCTGCGCAGAGGAATTTTTAGGTGAAGCACATTGTGCGCAGTACTGGCTCCACCCTTTCAACATGGGGTCATCTGCCATGGCCCAGTAAGTCGGGACGCCGGCAGCGAGTCCTCCAGGTGGTAGATGTTACATTAACGAGCTCTGTCTGCCTGGGCTTGATGTTAAGAGTTTTCCTTTTCTTGGCTGGCGAGGTTGGTGAGCCCAGCCTGCCCATCCGGTTATTCCGCTGGACATACGGTCACACCATGACGTGGCAAACTCTGTGAAAATGGGGGGGACCAGCGAGAAGGTGTTGCCACGGATGCAGTAATGTAGGAGAGGCCATTGCAGTGCCCATCTGCCGGGCATAGCCAGACAGTGACCACGCAGCGTTCACTACACTGGGAAAGGAGAGGCGATGTATTCCGCGTGCACTTTCCCTGGGGGGAGCCCACCCCACCCCCCCAACTAAGTAACTAAATAAATAAATAAGGCAAGGAGAGATGAAGGAGACACAGCATTAAATAAAACAGTGATGGGGGAAAAAGGAAGGAAACTCCATAAAGGGACAGGCAAAATGGACAGAAAAGGGGAAGACATTAAGAGAGCAGTAGAGGCACCAGATAGTGGGACAACCTGGCTATTGTGCCTGCAGTCCTAAGAGCACTTTCCTGGGGGTAACTCACTTTGAATAAAACGGGACTTGATTCTGTGTAGAACGGCTTTGAATTACTTTCTATGCAGACTAAACTGTGAAATGTATATCACTTCAAACTTTACGGGGCAGACAGACAGAACAGAAAATGTGTGGTTTAACAGTATCAATACCAAAGGAAGAAAATGAAAGATCTTAATGCAAGCATTATGGCCTCCACAAATAATCATCTGAAGTGCAACAGACTTTTCAGAATTTCTTCCTCCTTATTCGTAAATTTATGAGACTTCTTCCTTGCACAAATGGCTTTGACTACTGTTGACTACATGAGAATGATTGCTGTTTTATCCTTCTAATGGTGCCAAGAGATAGCTATGAGTGCAAATAGAAACGATGGGATGGTAAGGGTAAGAGTGAAATCCATAAAGGAAATTATCTGTGAGTTTGGCTAGTCATAGAAAACAAGTTTTGTTTTTAGCAAATGGCAAGTGAGCAGTGAATTAATTACCACTGAGTTTAAAATTCAGCTACATACTAAGAGCAATATTTCAGCCCTCCTTTCTAAATCAAGAACTGAATCAAGCTTAGCCAGCAACAAGATTTCACTTCCACAGATCTGGTCAAATGACTACTCTGCTTTTGACACAATCAAAAACATACAACACAAATAACATACGTTAAATCATTAAGGGTGGATCAATCCTAACTTTAGCACCTACTTGAATGAAAAGGGGTTGAGGGATCGGAATCAAATACACTGCAGACATCAGTAGTGCTGGAAGTGGGAGGAGGTGGTGGGGTGAGTGGTGTTCGTGGAGAGTTTGGTGCAGAAGCAGCACTCTCAGTTTCACTCTCGGGAACACGACTGTAACTGATTTTTCTTGGTTCCTGTTGCAGAGGTGTAGGGTGCCTCATTGTGCCTGGCCTTTGATTTGAAGGACGAACACCCGGAGATTTGAGGGAATAGTTGTATTTTTTTTGCTGCAAGGAAAAATCAATATATTTACAAATAATTGTTTGACTATTTTCACTTTAAGATTACTTTCTTTAAAAACCCAACTTTGTGCAGCTTCACAACTGAATTCCAAAGAAAAATAATAATTTATAGCAAAAATTTAAGAATACAGTCTGAATACTCACAAATCTTGGGGGTGGCTTTACATTGCGTGGTTCTATCTCTAGAGACTTGTTGAATAGATAATCTGAAAATTCTTTTTCCATGATGTTTCCCATTGGATTTAGATTTTCAAAAAACCTCTGCAACCAAAGTATTCAGAATTATTAATTAACTGACCTTGAAGGCACTAATGCAAACTTGAAGGCACTAATGCATCCTGCTCTGAAAAGCCAAACCCCTCCCCCACCATGGTTGTGCTTACCTGTAGCCCGGCCTCATTTTGGGCAAGAGCTCGAGCTCACAGGAGCAGAACTCTAGAACCTCTACATTTTGTTGTGCTTTTTCTTTCTTACCACCTCCCCAAGTACTTGTTTCTGAACTCCACTGCTCAACCCCTTGAGAATTTTGCTGAACTCTAAGATTTGACACTTTAATATTTTTCCCCACAAAAAAAAGGGAAAATAACCAAAACATATAAGGCAGACAGACTGTTCTAGACCCTCAGTATATTAGATATGTGCCCAACTGAGCCACCATTTTAACTTATTTTAACTCATTATTATCTGTCAAATTGTGTTGTTGATTTGGTTTTAACTGTTGTTTAGAATGTTGTTATCTGCCCTGGGCCCATTTTTGGGAAAGGGCGGAATATAAATTGCATAAATAAAAATAAATAAAATAAATATATCATGCCACTGTGGCCCACACAGGACAAAGTAATTTAAAAAGTATGATGAGAGTACAGTTTTATTGTGGCAATTATAATTCAAGAAGGGTTTTAAGGTAAATGCTGAGCTGATATAATTTAGTACACCTTCAGGTGATGTTAGGGGTGTGTGGCACATGCAAATGAGCTCCGGCACCTCTTTTTCTACAAAAATGACCCCTGCTTGTAACTGATATTCATGGAGTGTCTTCTGTGCAGGCATACATGGGGATTGCCTGAGGGCAGGCCTGCTGCAGAGAAGTTTCCAAAAGCTTCTACAATTCAAAAACGACTTGCTCACCTCCCCTTGGCAAGAGTAGTAGCTTTTTCTCCTGCTCAAATGGCCATAGGAAAAGACCGCTGGGCCCCATGCTCACAGCAAGGAAGGAGGGAGGGATGTGTGCCTGCACAGAAGACATCCCATGAACATCAGTTACAGGTAAGCGCAATCATGTTTCCATCTTTGTGTCTTCTGTGCAGTCTCACATGGCAGAGTAACAAGCTGGCTCACCCAAAATGGAGGAGGGTGTGGGCCATTTAACAAGATAAGAATTGAAGGACTGCTTTTCCTACAGCAGCATCTCTCCTGGTGTTGTTGTAAAAGGCGTAATGCTTGATGAAGGTCAATGGCGACAACCACGTAGCAGCTCTGCAGATCTCTGAGATGTCAACTGCTCCCATAAAGGCTGCCAAGTAGGCCTGGGCCCTAGTAGAGTGAGCAGTCAGAGGGAATGGGCAGTCATGACCTGCAGCATGATAGGCAAGCCTAACTGCAGTTGTAATCCATCTAGATATGGTCTAAACTGAAACTGCCTTGCCCTTGCAGGGGCCTTTGAAACACACTAACAGATTCTGTTCTAGTCTGAAACTGGCTGTTCTATTTAAATAAAATAAAGTTCTATGCACATCCAAAGTGTGCATGGCTCTTTCAGCAGGAGTCTGAGGCTGCAGAAAAAAGTCCAGCATGTTTATCTCCTGATCGAGGTGCTGAATAATTGCCTGAACTGCCCTTTTATTAAGTAAAGCAGAGACCTCCTGATACAACAGTGCATTTGAGTGAACCAGAAAAGAACACGGGACAGAGCTTGAAGGATCAACAACAAATTCCAAACAGTAGCCTACAGCAATAATTTTCAAAACCCAACTATTATCAGCAGCTCAATGACCGTGAAAGGAGTACAGTCTGTCACCAAACAATGAGGAGGATAGTCATTGCTGCTGGTTGTTCTTATTGGGGGGATTACATGGAGTAGTACTTCCACACCCCTTGGGCTTGTAATTCAGTTTTTATGGTTGGTACTGCTGGTTGTAAGGGGTGAGGTGGTGGTGGGGTGAGAGTTATAACCCCTACCCCAAGAGGCCTGTTGAGCATGGCAGGGAAAATACCTTGGTTTGAAGGTTGCCTGGAGTAACCCAAAGGACTTGGCAGAAAGCTTCTGCTTCCTTATTTTTTCAGAGTGCCATCTGTTTGTTCACAGAAAAGAGTCTTCCCCTCAAAGGGGAGGTCCTCAATCTGCACTCTGGCTTCCAGGGGCAATGCGGACACCCTCAAGCAATGCATGATGGAGGTGATGATGATATTGGATTTATATTCCACCCTCCACTCTGAATCTCAGAGTGGCTCACAATCTCCTTTATCTTCCTCCCCCCACAACAGATACCCTATAAAGTTGGTGGGGCTGAGAGAGCTCTCACAGCAGCTGCCCATTCAAGGACAACTCTGTGAGAGCTATGTCTAACCCAAGGTCATTCCAGCAGCAGCAAGTGGAGGAGCAGAGAATCAAACCCAGTTCTCCCAGATAAGAGTTTGTGTACTTAATCAGTACACTGAACTGGCTCTCCAAATTGGTGGAAGATAACTGCAGAGGCATTGGTGGAGGATAACTGCAGAGTGGGCACTGGCATGGTCAGAAATACTTAGAAAGAAGGGGGTTCAAGAGGGGTGGGAGTTTCTTAAAAGTGAAATACTGAAAGCACAATCACAGACGATTCTTATGAGAAGAAAAAAATGGAAGAAGCCTAAAGAAGCCGAGTTGGCTCCATAAAAAGCTCTCTAAAAACTTAATAAAAAAGACTCCTTTAGGAATTGGAAGGAGGGTCTTATAACCAAGGATAAATATAAACAAATCACCAGTGCTTGCAGAGAAAAAGTTAGGAAAGCTAAAGCTCAGTATGAGCTTAGGCTGGCCAAAGATGCTAAAAACAACAAAAAAGGGTTTTCTTATATTCGGAGTAAGAAAAAGAGCAAGGACATGGTAGGCCCATTGCGAGGGCAGGAAAGTGAAATTGTAACGGGTAATGAAGAGAGGGCAGAACTGCTCAATTCCTACTTTTCCTCAGTCTTCTCTTCTGAGGGAAACGGTGCTCAACATGGCAAAAACAGAACATATAAGAAGGGTATGAAGTTCCAACCTAGGATCAGCATAGGGGTATTACATAAACACCTAGTTTCTTTAAATGATAAACTGCATGCAAGGGCCAGATGAATTGCATCCAAAGGTTCTATAAGAGCTTGTGGATGTAATTTCTGAGTCTCTGGCTATTATTTTTGAGAATTCTTGGAGAACAGGAGAGATGCCGGAAAATTGGAGGCAGGCGAATGTTGTCCCCGTCTTCTAGAAGGGGGAAAGGAGGATCTGGGTAACTACCGACCCATCAGTTTGACATCTATACCTGGAAAAGTTTTAGAACAAATAATCAGTTGGTCCTGGAACATTTAGAAACAATGGATGTGATTACTAAGAGCCACAGCATGGGTTTCTCAAGAACAAGTCATGTCAGACTAACCTGATCTCTTTGAGAAAGTGACTACTTTGCTGGATCAGGGGAATGCTGTAGACATCGTTTATCTTGATTTCAGTAAGGCTTTTGATAAGGTTCCACATACTATCCTTGCTGACAAGTTGATAAAATGTGGTTTGGATCCTGTTACCGTTAGGTGGATCTGTAACTAGTTGACAGATCATACCCAAAGAGTGCTTGTGAATGGTTCCTCATCCTCTTGGAGAGGAGTGACAAGTGGAGTGCCTCAAGGATCTGTCCTGGGACCTGTTTTGTTCAACATCTTTATAAACCATTTGGATGAAGGAATAGAGGGAATGCTTATTAAATTTGCTGATGATACTAAATACAGTAGAAGACAGAAACAGGATACAGGATGACCCTGACAGGCTGGAAAACTGGGCTAAAATCAATAAAATGAATTTTAACAGGGATAAATGTAAAGTTCTGCATTTAGGTAGGAAAAATCCAATGCATGGTTATAGGATGGGGGGAGACTTGTCTTAGCAGTAAAAAAGGATCTAGGGGTCTTAGTGGATCATACGTTGAACATGAGTCAACAGTGTGATGCGGTAGCTAAAAAGGCAAATGCAATTTTGGGCTGTATCAACAGAAGTATAGTGTCCAGATCATGTGAAGTGATGGTATCGTTTTACTCTGCTCTGGCAAGACTTCATCAGGAGTATTGTGTTCATTTTTGAGCACCACGTTTTAAGAAGGATATAGACAAGCTGGAATGGGTCCAGAGGAGGGCGACGAAGATGGTGAGGGGTCTGGAGACTGAGTCCTATGAGAAAAGGTTGAAGGAGCTGGGGATGTTTAGCCTGGAGAGGAGACGGCTAAGAGGTGATATGATCACCATCTTCGAGTACTTGAAGGGCTGTCATATAGAGGATGGTGTGGAATTGTTTTCTGTGGCCCCAGAAGGTAGGACCAGAACCAATGGGTTGAAATTAAATCAAGAGTTTCCAGCTCAACATTAGAAAGAACTTCCTGACAGAGCGATTCCTCAGTGGAACAGGCTTCCTTCGGAGGTGGTGGGCTCTCCTTCCTTGGAGGTTTTTAGACAGAGGCTAGATGGCCATCTGACAGCGATGAAGATCCTGTGAATTTAGGGGGAGGTGTTTGTGAGTTTCCTGCATTGTGCAGGGGGTTGGACTAAATGACCCTGGTGATCCCTTCCAACTCTATGATTCTATGATCTGCCGCATGATGCAAAGTCATGCAAGTTTGATCCCCTCAGATTGGAGCAAAAGTGCCTGAGACTTGTCATCTGGCATGGTTTCAATATATTGGCCAGATGTGCACGTGGTATCATGCCATAATGGCCTTAAAAATGGCAACTCATATACCTAATGCAGTGGAGGCGTACAACTTCCTGCCTAGGAGGTCAAGCTTATGGCCCTCCTTATCACTGGGGGAGGACCAGACCCCCATTCTTTGGCAGGGAGCACCTCAGCCACTAGGGGAACTAGGTGTGAGGTGATAGTATGGATATTCACAACCCAATTCATGCACTTTAAACAGATTCTCCACTTTCTTGGTGGAGGGTTGAACAGAAGTGGGTTTAGACCAAGCATTCTGAATAATGTCACAAATTCCCTTCACTATTGGGTTGCCAATGGGACCAGAATCAGCAGAATAGAGAACGTCCATGACAGGATCCTCTTCTTTTTCTTCTGGAGACATATACGCAACCTTCAGCACCTTAACCATTCTCACCAACTGCTCAGAGTAAGTACAGTTTAAGGTCCTCTGTAGTGAAAACTGCGGTGGGATCACTGACTGCATCATCAGCTGAGGGAACTGAAGTGACATCTGATTCCCCATCAGAGAGGTGGTCATGAGGTGTCTCAGATGGCATCAGAGGAGGTGGAGAGCTCGCTAAGGTGTGTTTGGTCTCTCTAGAGGCTAATGAGGAGCTGGACCTGTGCCTCTTCTTCAAGGGAGGATGAATGTTGGCCTTGGATCTCTCCCAATGCACACAGGGAGGGACAAACCATAAAGACATGTGAACCCAACTCAGAGGGTTCAACTTGTCTAGTGTCTGCCAATTAGATTGGGGGGGGGCGAGAGGAGCTCGCCACAGCCAACACGGAGCAGAAGTAGACGACCTTGTCATCAGACAACTCTGTTTGGCATTGATGGGGCGACAGCAAAGGAATGTCAGAAGACTCAGCTCCTGAAGATGCTGAAGCAACTGGGGTCAAGTAAGAACATAAGAGAAGCCATGTTGGATCAGGCCAACACTGTATGTCACACAGTGGCCAAAAAATCCAGGCACCATCAGGAGGTCCATCAGTGGGGCCAAGGCACTAGAAGCCCTCCCACTGTGCCCCGCCCCCAAAGCACCAAAAATACAGAGCATCACTGCTCCAGGCAGAGAGTTCCAACAATATGCTGCGGTTAATAGCCACTGATGAACCTCTGCTCCATGTTTATCCAATCCTCTCTTGGAGTAGTCAGCTCTGTGCTTTAGCAAGCAGGAGCAATGCTCAACAGTGATGGTGTGGTTGGAGTGCTGACTGAGTGATTGTGCTGATGTTGAGAGGTTGTTGGGAGACTGTGATTCCTCCTGGCACCTGGACTCTGCCATCAAGGATGGCTTGGATAGTACTGAAGGTTTAGTCAGTCAGCTGGAGTGGTGCTCTTGGACTTGTTCTTCACTTTCTTAACTGGTGAGCCAGCCACCTGAAGGAGACTTGGCAGGTGTAGTCAACCAAGACCTCGGATTTTTCACCCGAACCACCTCGGAAGTAGAGGTATATGGTATTTTTGAAGGAGAAACCAGCTTTGGAACCTCAAGCGATCTCATAATGCTGCCTTGAGGTGTAGTGCACATTCTTGTCAGGCTTTCAGGGTAAAGAGGGCACAAGCTTTACAGATAGCCGGATTGTGCCCCTTGCCTAGACAGATTAAGCACTGGACTTGGTCATCATTGGTGGCCATTTTTGTGCTACAGTCCAAATATTTCTTGAACATGGCCATTTTCCAGGACCCACAAAAAAACAAAAGAAGGCAGAAGGAATTTTTTAAAAAGAAAAAACAAGAGGTAAAAATGAAAGAAAATGAAGGAATATGACAAAGTCTTCACCTCAGAAATATGTATCTTACAGAGGCAAACACTAAGCCTACAGTGGCAGAAAAAAGACTGAGAGAAGACTGCTCCCCCCTCCCCTCTTCATGTGACCATTTGGGCAGGAGGAAGCAAGTTGTTTTTAAATTCTAGAAGCTTTTGGAAACTTCTCCACAGCAGGCCTGTCCTCAGGCAGTCCCCACATGGGACTGCACAGAAGACATGAAAATGAACTTAAGTGATCCAAAGAAACTCAATATAGCAGACACACACTAATGCTTAAAGTATTATACATAGCACCTACTCAAGGTTTCAAACAAATATGTACATGTGCGGCATTCTTCCTCCAGGACAACAAGCAACAGGATTTTATAA
Organism: Heteronotia binoei; assembly: GCF_032191835.1. Classification (NCBI taxonomy): domain Eukaryota; kingdom Metazoa; phylum Chordata; class Lepidosauria; order Squamata; family Gekkonidae; genus Heteronotia; species Heteronotia binoei. The sequence continues at coordinate 225,426,681 of NC_083223.1, read as the reverse complement.
TAAAAACTGGGTACTGAAGACTGCTTTGACCTAATGAATGAGAAAATAACCAAGGCTATTCAGAACAGTCTAACACAGGAGTCAGCAGCATATTCTTTAATGAGGGGTATTTCTAAGTAATGAAAAATATCCTGAGTTACTCTTTGCTGCACATGTTATCAAGTTTTTTTCTGTACTAGAAACAGAACACGAACCAGGAAGAGCACCAGAAATAAGACTAAGCAGCATAGAAAACAATCCTACGGCGTAAACTCTAAACAAGAACACAGTCTTGAGTAAATCTTTTTCTGATATTTTTCTGGGTTTTCAGGAATGAATAAGCTGAAGCCAATGAAGTACCAGTACTCCTGTTACCTCATGAACCATCTGTTGGAGATCCCTGGTCTAAAAGAGTACTATTAAAATAGCAAAATCACATCCAATACACAATTCAAAAGAAGCTGCTACCTAGGAAATTACAAGACTATAGATCTGGGAATTATGTAAACAACTCTGCTTTAAAAAAGCTACCTTTCTGAATAGCCTTCAACAATTGCAGAGCCTGTGTGCTATAGTGCTTAGAGTGCCTGAGAAGCCAGAATTCAGATCACTGCTCTGAAGCTCCACTGGATGACCTTGGACCAGTCATTCACTCTCAGACAAACTAACCTCATAAGGCTATTGTGAGGACAAAATGGAGAAGGGAACAATGTACATCATTCTGAGCTTATGGAGGAAGTGGAGGGGGGATAAAAAATAAAAATGAACAGGGAAATTGAAATAATAAAAATAGAATCTCTTTCTTACCCTGATGTCGGTTTCTACTCTTAGGCAGTATGGTTGATTTTGGTACTGTTGGATTTCCCCCGTTATCTCAGCCACTTTCCTCCGTTTGCTGAAATTGATTAGCTCTTTCCCATGTCGTTTTAGAAATTCAGGATTGCCTTCTTCTGTTTTCAAGATGTTGGTTAAATAAATTCCTATAAATGCACAAAATAAATCAACTCTAGTATTTCAACAGCAAATTGCCAAACCAGATCTGAGCTAGACAGGTACTGGGAAACCTTAAATGTACATTCTGGCAATTTATAAACAGAATTATATAGAACATGCTTACAAAATGACCACTTGCTTTGTTACCTGTAATGAGTAAGAATCGTTACTTTGCAACCAGGCAGCAGTTTTATAGAACTTAGATCACAGAACTTGATCCTTTCAGGATTGCAGTTTTGTCATGACAGGTGAATACATACAAAATGTGAGCTGGTAACTCTACTGGATTTAACTACAAGGCTGATACTAGCATCAGATATCTTCATACTTATTGACCAGGAAATCATGAGCATGCATTTCCATATAACTTTAAAAATGAATTTTATTTTAAAATCTAACATCTGAATACACGTGCAAAACATCAAATGTTCTCTTCAAAATGTGTGCAAACCAGGTGAAGTATGTAAGAGGGAAAAGGTTTTTTCCAAATTAAGTCATTCTTTCAATGCCTCTAACTTTTAAAGTCAAAAATAAATAATAATTTCACTGATTGGTCTGTAACTTGTTTATCTGAATGTTTATATCTGTGACCATTTCCATAGAACATAAAGATAACATACCAAAGAAAGGCACACATGGAGGATTAATAGACCTGAGTTTTGCCAAGTATTTCTTATGATGATCTTCACTCAGTTCATGAGCTTCTTCTAAAATCTTCTTCTGGCGGCTTGGGATTTGCTGAAGATAAAGCAAGTAAAGGATACGTTTTTGCTCCAATATCAAATCAAAGCATATGGATTCCAGCACGATCTATTCCTGATTTCACTGGTTTTGAAAATTCCCTGACAGAATTTTATTCTCTTATCAAAATAAAATGACAGCAGGAATAAAGATACAAAACCTAAATATACTGATTACAAATCAACTGCCTCTTAACTCAGTGTGGATCATATTTGATTGATTATGTTTAGGACTAGGTTCCATATAGCTTTGAAATATTTTTCTAGAGACATGGAGAGTTTATCTACTAGTGTTCATGCAAATGAGGAAGAAAGTTTTGGCCAAGAGACACTTGTGCCACAAACACAATCAAGTTTATTAAGGGGGTATACAACTGTTGTTGTTGAGGAAGACTAAACTGGCTGCCCTCCTGGAATTTGATTTCCATGGAAGCATAAGTCTGGGAATGGAAAAAGAAAGCAGACTATTGTGAAGAACTTTTGTTAATCTATTAAAACCACTGAATCAACATTGCAGTGCATTCTACCTCTAGAGGCCACCGTTTAACAAGATAAATGTATGAATAAAGACAGCTAGAACAATGCTTGTGACAGGGAAGATGGACATCTTAATTTTGGGATTAAGCAGCTTTTCCATCTGTCTCTCTTTCTACTTCTGCAGCATATGGGCACCATCAAATACTTTCAAGTAGATAATTTATAACCCATGTTATCAGTGCACAGGCTCCTGAGAAAGTTAAATTACAAACTTGCTACAAGGAAAATAATTCCACTGAGAGAGTTACCTTCCAGTAAACAAAATTTTTGTGTGTGTTCTGTTGCTGCAAGAAGGGCTGGCCTCATCTATATCACCCTGCCCTTATGAGACACTCCTAATGAGCTTGAAAGCAGAGGACTGCCTCTGGAGTCATGTTATACTTTGGAGTCATTTAAAGCAGCTCCAAACCATGGCACAAGTTTACAAACAACACTAGGGTTTGACCATATTGTATTGCACTTCAAAGGTGCTCTGGGAGAAATTAGTTTTTGACATTGCAGCATGCCTTAGAGGTGCTGTGAAGCCAGTTTGGTGTAGTGGTTAAGTGTGCAGACTCTTATCAGGGAAAACTGGGTTTGATTCTCCACTCCTCCACTTGCACCTGCTTGAATGGCCTTGGGTCAGCCATAGCTCCTGTAGGAGTTGTGCTTGAAAGGGCAACTGCTGCAAGAGCTCTCTCAGCCCCATCCATCTCACAGGGTGTCTGCTGTTGGGAGGGGGGAGGTAAAGGAGATTGCGACCGCTCTGAGACTCTGAGATTCAGAGTATAGGGCGGGATATAAATTCAATATCATCATCTTCTGTGTTAGGAGTGTTGAACTCATTTGTTATGAGGGCCGGATCTGACATAAATGAGACCTTGTTGGGCTGGGCCATGTGTGTTCCTATTTAAGATTAGGTAGGACACAGACAAACATGCTTAAAACATTAGCTCTCATTGGTCTTGAATGTGTTTCCTTTGTATTTCTCCAATGGGATCCAGGGAACTGGGCAAAGGAAGCTCTGGCTCTTTCCTTCCTCTCCCAGGAGACCAGGAGGGAGAGGAGCCTCAGCCAATAGAAGGAAAAGAGACTTGGTTCAGTAGCTCTGCTGTGCAATTAAGCAAGCCTTGCAAAGCAAGCTGTTATGCAGAAGGAAGCAAGAAAGAGCAAGAAGGAAGCAGATGACAGCCAGTTGCTCAAGGGCCTGATTCAGCCCCTGGGCCACATGTTTGACACCCCTGCTCTATGTGATGTCACAGGAAAGTTTCCCCTCTATTATTACAAATTCTGACTAGATAGCTACCAATGCCAGACACAACGCCTGCAGGTTCATTTCCCCCCTCAACACTGAAGTTCTTTCCATATAGAAAATGTATTCTGTTTGAAGAACCACTTGTCCTTTGAGCCATTTCAGCCCTAATTTTTCATGGAAAGAAAAAAGGCCAGAGTTGCTTAACACTCTGCATTTCATACCACAAGGCAGCCTCAGTGAAGGAAGGAAAAATATGCAGTCTGCCAACTGCAACATGATACACAAATAATTATATTTACCTGAGTACAAGAAGCCAATGGCACCTTTGTGCCTACTATGTGGGGCAACACAAACATTCTTACTGGCTTTTCAAGGGATGGTATAAATGTTTTAACTTAACCCAGTGAACACTACTAAGGAAACAGGTATATGTACATCAAGTAACTTAAACTACTGCAATCTCCATATCTATGATCTGACTTACTTCAAATGTATGATCCAATCTGTAAATAGGAGCGGAGTTGATAGCGCTAACAACCTCAAGGACACCGTTAAAATTATTTAGTTCTTGGAAAACTTGCAAGATCTCAATTATCCGATTTACTACAATTACTCTTTCTTCTAGGTTCTCTGTTTCTACAATGCATCTACATGTACAAAAAAAGAGAAGAGTTTCTTACTTGATTATTTGTACCATAATTCAAACAAATGGGTTTTTTTAAAAACAAAAAGAACTCTTGAAACATGTCTTTTTATTCAACGTTTCCCAAATGGCTGAAAGCCATAGTTGTTGTTTTTTACCTGAATTAACAGCTCGAGACATTACATTAGAGCACTTAAAATATTTTACTGTGTCATTGAATTTCAGTTACTTGAAATATGGGGCAGAAATTTTTCCAGTGCTTTACTTTTCTGTAGAAACTCTGTTTAGTAAAATTAACAACAATTAATCTATGCCACTGTCAGTGCATTATTAGGCAAGAGTGGCAGTTTCAAAGTTGTGATGACTGATGTTTATTTTATTTACTTTAGTTGACTTCTATTCCACCCTTTCCCACAGGCAGGCTCAGAGCGGAGAACATAATTTGAACCACAATCAATGCATACATATTAAAACCATTAAAACAACATAATAAAACCATTAAAACAGTAATATGACAGCATAGGTGGCAGATCCAATTGGGTACACTTGGTGTATCATGTAGCTATGGGCCTGAAGATAAGTAAAAAAATGGTATTACCAGAAAAACATTGCAGCAAGGGAGGTCAAGTAGATGAAATATGGACACCCGCTGCCTCAACTGAAGGCCCAGTGGAATAGCTCCGTCTTACAGGCCCTATGAAAAAGTAGTAGTCAGGTACGGCCTGGATCTCTGCAGGGAGCTGATTCCACCAGCCCAGGGCCAAGGCCAAAAAGCCTTTTGGCCTTGGCCCTGGCTGAGGCAAGACACAATGTCCTTCGGGCCAGGCACAGTCAGAAGATCTTGTGAAGTGGATTGTAATGATCTCTGGGGCACATATGGGGAGAGGTGGTCCCGCAGGTATGTTGGTCCCAGGCCACGTAAGGCTTTAAATGTCAAAAACAAAACCTCAAAGTGGATCCGATACTCAACTGGTTGCCAGTGCAGTTGGTATAGTGCCAGCCGTATGCTTGCCCGCAAAGCAAATGCAGTTAACAGACGTCCTGGTGCAAAATGTATTGCCTGTTCAGAGTTTCTGGATCAAGCCCAAGGGCAAGCCTGCATGGAGCAAGTTACAGTAATCCAATCTGGAAGAGACCATCCCTTGGATCACTGTAGCTAAGTTCTGAGGGGATAGGCAGGGTGCTAGCTATCTGATCTGCTGAAGATAGTAAAAGGCAGACCAGACAACTGCTGTGACCTGAGCCTCCACAGAAAGTGAAGCATTCAGCATAACTCCCAGGCTCTTTACCTTCTGAACCGGCACAAGAGGTGCACCATCCAGGGTTGGGAGCCAGATGCCCAACTCTATTCTCCCTTGGCTCAAGTACAGGACCTCCGTCTTAGCTGGATTGAGTTTCAGCTGACTTTGCCGCAACCATCCAGCCAATGGCTCCTAGTGCCTCTGTCAGATGATCTGGGGTGGAGTCTGAGCAGCTGTCTATCAACAGATAGAGCTGGGTGTCATCTGCATATTGGTGACAACCCAGCCCAAAACCTCAGGCAATCTGAAGAAGGGGGTGCATATAGATGTTAAACATCATTGGTGATAGAATTGCTCCCTGAGGTACACCACGTTAAAGTGGGTACCGCAAGGAGGTCTGCTCACCAAACGTCACCCTTTGTCCCCGACCCCGGAGAAATCAATCAATCAACAATTTATTTATATCCCGCCCTCCCCACCGAAGCAGGCTCAGGGCGGCTAACAACATCAAATACAATAGATTATACAATAAGTATTTAAAATCAGTATCTAACTTTAAAACAGTCTAATTTAAAATTAACATTCTGGTGCTATTTCCAATAAGCATGATGGCGAAAATCACTTAGGTGAGTCCCTCTGTCATTTAATCGGTAAAGGCCATCCCAAAGGAGGAAAGGAGGAAAACCACTGTAAGGCAGCCCCCTGAACTCCAATGTCAGCAAGGTGGTGGGTCAATAGATCATAATCAACCATGTCAAATGCTGATGAGAGATCTAGAAGCAACAGCAATGCTGACCCGCCCTGATCCAGATGCCTTCTAAGGTCATCTGTGAGGACGACCAAAACAGTCTCCATCCATGACCTGGGTGAAAGCCGGACTGGAAAGGGTCAAGGTTAGATGTATCCTCCGGGAAAACCTGAAACTTCAGCTGATTACATTTAGAAACTGTGTCAGAGAGTACACACACATCTTATTGAGCTGTAAACTGCGGCCGGGGGGGGGGGGGTGCGAGGGGAATAAAACCACAAACAATAATCAAGTTATGGAGTTCACTTGATTTAGCTGTGCAAGTCAAATCAAAACCAAACCTAAAATTCTTATTTGTATGTCTCCTCTCACACTGTGGAAGGGATGCTGTGATCACCCATCTGATATGGAACAAACACCACACACAGATAACACTACAAAGAGTAGCAATGAACATTAGGTGCCCCAGCAACCTCCACAGAAGAGAGTTAAATTCTGTTGAAACAGATGAATGGACTAATATGTTTACGTGACATCAAAGACAGTCCTTTGGCTTTGCTAAAGTTAGTGCGAACAGTTTTCAGGGCCCTTGCTTTGCCCCTCAAATTTAAAGAATATAAGGTAAGCACATACTCTATTGTCTTTACATTTTATAAGTATTATTACAATAAAATGATTTCCACATTAAGGCTTTGGATCCTTTGGATGATTTCCACTCACTGTGGGGGTGGGGGTGGTGCTTGTGCTCCTTCCCACTGCAGACCTCAGACTTTACTGCCATGCTGTTTGCAGGTAAGGTCTTCTTTCTCCAGGAACAGCATTTCAGGGTTAATATGGGCTGCAGCTGGAGTGGGGAAGCACAAAAACTCTGCTCCCCATATATAAATCTGTCTGCAGAAATATCTGATAGATCCAATCCAAAGCTTTGAATTTGTTTACACCATACTTGGTTTGTTTTTTTTCCTAATCAAATATTTCCACTGAAATAGTTGTTAATTTGGATGGTGTAAAATTAATATGGAGATACTTATTTCTTTATTAAACAGAAGTCAAATAATACAGTAGGCTGAGTTCACAGGAGACTAATTTCTTGCAATGTACCTGCAGTTCTTTTATGGCACATAGTCTGGGAATTAGGGAATAATTTTTTTGCATAATTGAATGAATATATTTGATCTCCATTCTATGAGTTCATACAAAAGAGTTTGGATCTTGCCATTTTTAATCTTTTCCCTAGTTATATGTCAGGAATAATGTGAACAGAATATGCAGAACATCACTGAATCCTACAAGTCATACAACTTACTTCTCAAGCCATAATGTGAGATTAGTAGTGTGTCGTATCATCTTAAGAAGGTTAGGAGAATTAATTTCTTTATCTTCTTTCGTCCATACACTTCCTACAAGCTCTGAGGGTTGCACAGCTCTACAAAGCGAGCATAAAATCCAAAAGGTGAATAGGCAAGGATAACATGACGTTTATTAAGTCAGACAACATTTCACATCAAATTGTTGTAAATCTATTTTGACCAATCATTCAGGATTCCAGTTAACAACACATCAGTGGTATATAAGGTTCTTTTCACAAGACTCAATGAACAGTCTAATATGATGTGTATCCCTAATCCCCAGTCTAAGAGAAGCAGTAACTTTTGATTATTTATTTATTTCTGTAAATTTATAGTACGCCCTTTCCCACAGTGGGCTCAGGGCGGATTCCAACATGATAAAACAATTAAAAAAACCAACAATACAACAATCAAATAAGTAAATAATAGATCAAACAATTAAAACAAATTAAGAAATTAAAGCAGTTAAACCATTAGCTCAGAATCAACTTAAGGCAACATGGATGGTGTGGACACATAAATTCACAGCTTAGGTGTCCAAAAGGTGTCAACTGTATCAGCCCAATTTTTAGCAGTCAAGATGGCAATCTATGCTGGGAGGCCAGTTAGATGGTATAATAAAATAAGGACGCCCGCCTCAGCCATAGGCCTGGTGGAACAGCTCCGGAACGGCAACAAGTCTGGCAGGGCCCAAACCTCCATAGGGAGTTGATTCCACCAGGTTGAGGCCAGGGCTGAAAAAGCCCTGGCCCTGGTCGAGGCAGGGCTTTTATCTGTGCATAATACAGAACATACATTATTAATTTTTTTCAGACATCATTATTGAGGGGGTTTATCCTCCCAAACAACAAGAAATTATCTTGCCAGGAAGAATAGTACACAGAAGGGATCAGAACAGAACAATACCAAACTGTTGGTAAGCACAGAGGAAAAAAATGTTACCTGTAAAGTTCAGATTCAAGCAGAGTGAGCTGTCGAGCAATTTCTATTGGATGTAAAGTGAGGAGGTCAAATGTTTCAATTTGTCCTGGCCTGCTTATATGCCACTCAATTGTAGGTGGTGAGCTTTCAAAGGTTATGTTGTGACTTGGCCCAATAGCTTGTGCTTGTTTTTTTCTATGGATTATTTTAGTGATTGACTCAACCCACTTCTTCATAGCTTTGCCTAGTAAGGAAAAGAAAAATAATTCCAGCATCACACATGGCAATAAAAAGTTACCTAGCCTCTAGAAAGGTTCCAATAATGGAACATATATGATATCCATATGAGAACAAAGAACAAAACATACACACTGCATAAAGCAATGTGCTGACCAGATTTATCTGGTCAGCACACTAAGCTGCAATCTGTAATCCACTCATCCAAGCTTAACTGCCTTTATGCTAATGCTAGTACTCATTTAAAAATCCGCACAATACTGTTGGGCAAAATAAATGTTTCCAAACAGACAAACTTATCTAAAGTCCTGGAAACACTGGCAAACATTTCAGGTCTGGGAGAGCTCCATGGTGACTCCAACTCTTCAACATCAAACATCTGTCTATTAGCTTCAAACATCCATCCATCCACCCACCCACTGTGAACTATGATGAATGCTAACCTCAATTATTGTTTTTAGAGCAATAACAGGATATTGCCAGAATATTTGCACCACATTAAATGTACATAGGAATATCTTCTGGGGTCATGCTCCCCCTTATAAGACCTTAAGTATAATAAAATAAATAATTTTATTTTTCTTTACATTATCCCATTTATAATTTAAACAGTTACTGCTTTGATTTAATATATACTTAATATTACTTATCCTTTTATATGCAAACAGGGGTAACCTCTGAATGGATACGATATTTAAACACACTTTCTTTAAGACAAGTTACTCAAACCTTTTTGTTGCTTTTTTCATATACTGTTTAGCTCTATTACATTCACTTTGAGATGGGATTATATTGCACAAAATATTTTACACAAGGGCATATCACAGCTCTGACATGCACATAAACACTATGTCACAAGATTTCAAACCAATATGCCAGATATTTAAGCTAGATGGCATGTTCTCTTTTTAAATGCCTTCAAAAACCCCAATAGTGTAAGACTTAGATGTCTGAGACATACTGTCCGCCTTCAACTTAAACTGAGGATGTTGTTTTTAAAGTATCTTCAGAGTGAAATTTACTGTACTGGACTGCAGACTCCCTCAGAGTGTATTATATTCAGTACTGGTTGTCTAGACTAGTAATTTTTAAAAAATTGATTATATTATTTTAGCTTGTTTTTATACGGTTTTGCTGTTCTTTATTGCCATATGTGCTTTGATTACCTTTGGATACAGAAGGCAGATGACAAACCTAAATACAGATATTTTACTGTAAAGTCTAAAAAGGAAACAGAGTAACAGATCAAATATTAGAAAACTGCTGTTATCAAATACCTCTGACAGTGCCAATGAACTCTTCCAATCGTTGCAAAAGATCTACATCTCTCTCAAAGTCATAGAAGTGATGCTCTACCCAGTGTCGGCAAACATTTAATACTCTACAATATTAACAAGGAGATTATAAACTTTTGAAAATACAAGAATAAAACAAATATCCTCTGTTCAAGTTTAAGTTCAAGTTTATTTATTTGTATTAAGCCATAGGCTATTACAAACAAAAATATCAGAGCGGTTCATAGGGATAAAATGTACAGGTAAAATACAATGTAAGTAAAATATCATATAACCATAAAACAAATTATAAAATTTCATCAAATAAATAAATAAATACTAAAAACCAAAAACGAACAAACCAGGCAAAATACGCCACGAAGTCAGTAATTAGCTGACACCTGTACAAAAAACTTTGGCCCGTAATTTCTTCGCTGCAAGGGCAAACGATGCCATTCTGTGAGATATATTATATTTTTTTTACAAGAATAAAACATTAAATATATTTTTGACAGTACCTACAGTAATGGCAGAACTAGTTTGCTTCTAGAGTAAATGACACCGCACTGATTCCTTGGGCAGGTACCACAAAGCTGCAAGTACCCTTGTCAAAACTCCAGTTTGACCTGCTAGACTCAAAAGAGATTAAGGAGGCTGGTCCTCGTCCAATCTGACTTGAGGCAGATGGTGGCAGAAGTGAGTATATTCAGCAACAAGCTTGGCCAGATGGTGCCATCAAGTTAGCTCCCTTCTTAAGTTTAGGGCCAGACTGAGGTTATGGTTATTTGCTGAGCAGAAAGGTTAATTGCTGAGCAGAAAGGTTAAAACGGATAATTGCTGAGCAGAAAGGTTAAAACGGATAAAAGGAAGTACTTCTTCACCCAAAGGGTGATTAACATGTGGAATTCACTGCCACAGGAGGTGGTGGCGGCCACAAGTATAGCCACCTTCAAGAGGGGTTTAGATAAAAATATGGAGCACAGGTCCATCAGTGGCTATTAGCCACAGTGTATGTGTGTATATAAATTTTTTTGCCACTGTGTGACACAGAGTGTTGGACTTGATGGGCCGTTGGCCTGATCCAACATGGCTTCTCTTATGTTCTTATGTTATAAATCTGGTGTCTGGGCCATTTAATCTAAACAGCTGAGTGGTGGGGAGTTCCCAGACCCATAGCTGTTTCTGGTGAAGAGCACAACATTTTGTTTTTCATGAAGGTTACAAACCACCATGAACTTCCCCCCAAATTTCAAAGTTCATTGTGGTTCATCAGTTCACCAGCTTCAGTTTGCGGACTCAAAACTGTCCAAAATTCATGATGAACTCTGGTTCGTCAGCTGGTCCGTACGCATCTCTTATGCTGAATCTGATAAAGAGGTATCTTTAAAAGAAAAACAGGTTGCTTACCTGTAACTTATGATCTTCGAGTGGTCATCTGTGCAGTCACACACATGGGTTTTCCCGCTGGAACGAACCCGACCTCGGAGAATTCAAAGCTAGCCTTAGGCGTTATTTTTGGCGCGCACTTCCTCCCGCCCTGGGGAGCAGGCATCCACTGCGCATGCCTGGAGCGGGGGGAAGGCGCTCCACCCACCAGTTTCTTTCCAGCCGCTGTTAAGTGCAATATAGTCTAAGGAATGTAGAATCGCAGAAACAGCAGCGGGGACGGATGGGTGGGCGTGTGTGACTGCACAGATGACCACTCGAAGATCATAAGTTACAGGTAAGCAACCTGTTTATCTTCTTCGTGGTCTCTGTGCAGTCCCACACATGGGTGACTGATGAGCTAACCTGCACGGAGGTGGGTGCTGTTTCTGAAAGAGAAATTTCAGAAGTTAGGTTATACATAACAAATTCGTAAAGGTACTCCCACTCACCATTGGAGAGCATGGCAGCTCAGTTGAAGATGGAGCGGAGTACGGCTTGCCCGAAGGAAGAATCTCGCCTTGCATGAATGTCCATGGCATAATGCGTGGCGAAGGTGGACGATGAAGACCATACCGCTGCTGCACAGATGTCTTCAACGGGTATGCCCCTCGCAAAGGCGGAGGATGTGGCTAGTGCCCTAGTAGAATGTCCCCTTAGGGGTTCCGGAACTGGTTGTTTAGCCAACTTGTAACAAAGTGATATAGCCTCAACCAGCCACTTAGACAGTCTCTGTATAGAGAGTTTCTGTCCCTTCTTGTGGGTTCCATAGGAAACAAACAATGCGGTATCTTTGCGGAATGCAGCAGTCCTGTCCAAATAGAAGGCAAGGGCTCGACGCACGTCGAGGTTATGAAGGGATTTCTGTCCCGAGTCCGAGGGGTGTTGGAAAAAGGATGGTAAAGTGGTCACACTTTGGAGGTGGAAGGGTGACACCACTTTAGGTAAGAAATTTGGGTCTGGCCTCAGAACTACTCTGTCGTGATGAAAGACAGTGTAGGGCGGATCAGACCGAAAAGCACAAATGTCACTGGCCCTTTTAGCTGAGGTGAGTGCCACTAGCAGGGCTGTTTTCCACGATAAAAGGTGCAAAGGGATAGACGCCATCGGTTCGAAGGGGGGCTTCATCAATTGACTGAGCACGACAGATAGACTCCATGTAGGGCAGAGTTGTCTAGTCGGAGGTTTAAGGTGGAGAATTCCCTTCAAGAAAGATTTTGTAACAGGATGTGCGAATACTGTACGGCCCTCTATGCTCTGGTGGAAGGCGGAGATGGCTGCCAGATGCACCTTAAGTGAGGAGTAAGTGAGGCCAGATTCTGAAAGAGAGACGGTATAAGTAAGGATCTGCGAGATGGAGGAGGACGCAGGGTGGAAATTATTGCGCATGGCATATTGAGTAAAGCGTTTCCATTTAGCTATGTAAGATTTCCTAGTAGAAGGCTTCCTGGCGTTTAAAAGGATGTGTCTGACATCGTCAGGAAAACCTAAAAACTGATCTTCCAAGCTGTTAATTTGAGGAGTGAAGGATTGTGGTGTAGGACCCTGCCCTTCTGTTGTGACAGAAGATCCTGTACCTGCGGGAAGCAGTGATAAGTCCTGTTCGATAGGAGGAGCAGAGTGGTAAACCACACCTGGCGCGGCCACCAAGGAGTGATCAAGATACAGTTCGTGTGGTCCAACTGCAACTTCTGAATTGTCCTTGTTATGAGCGGAATCGGTGGGAAAAGGAAATGAAGTGGGCTGCTCCACGTTTGTAGGAACGCATCCCCTGGTGACAGGGAGGATGGGGGGCCTCTCATGTAGAAAATGTCGCATTGAGCGTTGTCCGGGGACGCAAAGACATCTATGGTTGGGGCACCAAACATAGTGAAGACAGGAATGAGATACTTCCTGTCGATTGACCATTCGTGATCGTTCACTGTCATCCTGCTCAGAGTATCTGCTTGCGTATTCTGCACCCCTGGTAGGTGCACTGCAGTCAGATGGATTTCGTGAGCGATGCTCCAATGCCACAAGCGTAGTGCCATCTTGCAGAGACGGGAGGACGCAGTCCCTCCTTGCCGATTGATATAAAACACAGTCGCCACATTGTCCGATGTTATTTGTATGTGGCGACCGTGCAGAGATGGCAGGAAGCATTTCAGTGACCTGTGAACAGCAAGGAGCTCGAGACAGTTGATATGCAGGAGCTTTTCGTTCGCTGTCCACTGACCTTGGACCATCAGAGAATCGAGGTGAGCTCCCCACCCCCACCTCGACGCATCTGTGGTGACAACAGCTGAAGGTGATTGCTTCAGGAATGGCATTCCTTGTAGAAGATTGTGCTGGCTTGTCCACCACTGTAGGGACGGCAGAATGTGGTTGGGAACTGAAAGTAGCGTCCGTTGTGATTGCCTCTGTGGGTGAAAGGTTCTAACAAACCACAGTTGTAGGGGCCGCATGTGGAGTCGAGCATATGAGAGAACGGCGGTCATTGCTGCCATCAGACCCAGCATGCGCTGAAACATGAGAGCTGTTTGTGTCGGATGGGAGATTATATTGTTGGCCAGGGTTTGGATATTTGTAACCCTGTCTATGGGTAAGTATGCCATATGGTCTGTGGTGGATAGATATGCCCCTATGAATTGTATTGTCTGCGAGGGGGAGAGTTGAGACTTTTGCTGGTTGACCTGCAACCCTAGAGTAGCGAGGAGGTGAAGCGTTATTTGAATGTGCTCCTTGAGCTGCTCTTCCGAGGTTCCCACCATCAACCAATCGTCTATATAGGGGTAAAGGGCTATGCCCCGCTGACGGAGGAACGCTGCTACCACTGCCATACATTTTGTGAAGACCCTCGGGGCGGTTGATAGACCGAAGGGAAGTGCCCTGAATTGGTAGTGGGCATCCCCTATGGCGAACTTCAGGAATCTTCTGTGGCAGCTGTTGATGGTAATGTGGAAGTACGCGTCCTGCAGGTCTATCAGCGCCATCCACGCGTCCTTGGGAATGAGTGGCAGTGTGGACTGTAGGGTAATCATGCGGAATTTTGTGGGGCGTATGTATTTGTTCAGTCTGCGTAAGTCCAGGATTGGGCGCTGGCCCCCGTCTCTCTTCGGTACCAGAAAGTACCTGGAGTAGAACCCCGTGCGATGGTACTGGGGGGGGATTGGCTCTATGGCCTGTTTGGCCAGAAGGATGTTGATTTCGTCTTGTAGAGCCTGTGAGGGGGGGGTTACAAGGAAGTGCGAGTTCTTTGGTGGTGAGGTAAACTCTATGAAGTAACCCTGCTTTACAATTTGCAGTACCCAAGAGTCCGTTGTTATGGACTGCCACGTCGGTAGGAAGGGAAGGAGTCTGGGAGTGGAGGGGGTGAAGTCAAAGAGACTTCTTGTTTGGAGGAGTGGTCTTTTTTGGAGCTTGCGGTCTTTGGCGTTGTTGAAAGGGCTGCTTTGCAGGGGGTGCCCTCCTTCTCCAGTAATCAGATTGCTTTGGAGATCTAGTGCGCTTGTAGAAGGGGGTTTTCCAAGGTCTCTGCCTGTTACCTTGAGGTTGCTGTTGGGTTACCCCCAGTCGCTTTGCTCTTTTCCTACTGTCATCCACGGTGGTAAGGATGTCATCCGTGGTGGCATTAAACAGGCCCTGCCCATCAAATGGGAGATCTTCTATCTTATACTTAATGTCCTGTTGTAAGGAAGACGAGCGAAGCCAGGCGTGTCTCCTGAGAGCTATTGCGGTCGCCATTGATCTGGATGTGCATCCAACTGAGTGGCGAACAGTGTTGATTTGTTGCTTGCTAAGACGATTGAGCTCTCTTAGCAGTTTGGTGGCCTGTCGTTGTGATGTTTCAGGTAACGATGGCACCAGAGTGGTGAGCTGAGCTGCAATGTTGTGTGCATATGCCGCAAAATGAGCCATGTAATTATTAATTTTTGCTGATGCTGTGGAGATTGAATAAAGTTTCCTCCCCAGTGTATCCAATTTACGCCCCTCTTTCTCTGGTGGTACAGGGTGGCGTGTTTGCTTAGTTTTTGAGGACGAATGCACAATCATAGAGTTAGGTGCTGGGTGGTTAAATAAAAATTTTGACTCCGGAGCGTGAATTTTGTACAGTGACTCAACACGTTTGGACGTTGGTGGTATAGAGGCTGGCTTATCCCAAGCCTCCTTTAGGGCCTCTAGATGGACTGGAAGCATGGGCAATGATGAAGTAGCAGGTAGGTCTGCATTGATCAGATCATGGACGACGTCGGTAACCTTAGGAAGGTCGGTGGTTAACTTAATGTTCAAAGCTGTGCCCATGTCGGTTATGAGGTCTAAATAGGACTTGGCCCCTTCTGAGGGAGAGAGATCTGCAGGCTTGACTATGTCGGAGGCTGGGGAGGCTGGCTGAGATAAGGACTGCGAAGAGTCTGAAGCCTCAAGATCCGACTCGTCTTCGTCCCGTGGATCCTCTGGATCCGGTGGCAAAGGCGGTTTACTTTGCTTAGATGTTGACGGCGTAGGAGAGACTGGAACCCGATGGCGAGGCGATACTGTATGCTCAGAGCGAGATGACAGGTGGCGTTGGTACCGTGGTGGGCTTTGCTTTTGTTGGTACCGTGGTGGACTTTGCTGATGTTGGTACTGTGCTGGGCTGTGCTGTTGTTGGTACCGTGCTGAATCCTGTGGTTGGTACCGGCCCAAGTCTTTCTGCTGCTGGTACCGTGCCGGGTCCTGTTGTTGATACCTGGTCGAGTCGTGTCGTTGATACCGGTCGTGGTACCGTTCTTGATGTCCCACATCCTGGTGCCGTGGGTCACAGTGCCTACGGGTGCGGTAAGATTCCATAGAAGGGGATCTTGATGGCGTATAGCGCGGGTAGGAGCATCGGGATGGAGAGCGTGATCTGCTATGGTACCGACTCCCTTCGTCCCTACTGAAGGATCGCTCACGGTATCGTGTGGTCTTCTCCCGGTATGGGGATGTCTGGTACCGGTGCTTCATTCTGGGGGACGCAAGATGTCTGTCCCTAGAGAGTGATCTCCCGTGACGCCTATCGGGTGCGTGGTCTCGATGGCGTGGAGAGTCGAAGCGGAGGGGAGACACCATAGCGTCCTTGTAGGTACGAGGGACAGTAACGTCCCGGAAGGAATCAAGGGCGAGCTGCTTTTGTTGCTGTAGAAGTTGTTGCTGTTGCAGTTGCTGTTGCTGCAGAAGCTGTGAAGATGGCTGAGTAGGTTCCTTCGCCAAAAGGTCCTCCGGCAGGAATTCCTGTATCGAAGGCGAACGAGAGCCAATTCGGATGACCTCGGATTCGATAGCATCTACCGGAGTCAGGATTGGAGGCGGCGTTGGAGCCGTGAGCACTCGGAGTGAAGAGACCGCTAAGGCGGCTTTCGCATCCGAAGCCGACTGGTGTGGCGAAGAAGATTTCTCTTTTCCCGTCGATTCACCATGTTTTTTCTTGGAATCGTGGTGTTTCTTCGGGTGTTTTGAGGGCTTAAGCTTCCTGGGAGTCAGAGCCACAGAAGCTGCCTGGACCGTACCCACCCTGTGGGAAGGTGGTGACTTCTGAGGATCAGAAGATTGAGACATAGCCGGACGCAGAGATTGGGTCAGTAGGTGACTGTTCAGTCTAGCGGCGCGGTTTTTTCTAGCTTGTTTGCCGAACTGGGCACAGTGAGCACAAGCGTCAATCCTGTGGGTTTCGCCCAGGCAAATCAAGCACAAAGCGTGGCCGTCTGAGGAGGGGATCTTAGTCCCACAACGGATGCACTTTTTAAAAGTGATTTTAACTTCTTTTCCTTCCATACGCCCGGGGGGAAGGGGGGGGGAGGAGGAAAAGGGAAAAGATAAAGGGAAAAGGAGGATATATAAAGAACTCTTTTTTTTTTTTATACTATACCAGACAGAAGTAAACGGAGTAGAAAAACGAAGAAAGAACGTTAGCGGTAGCGGAGGAAAACACGGTTGAGGAGGCTAGTTGAGAGGAGACGCAACGAGGAAGGACTATCCCGGGCGGCGGTCGGAAAGAAACTGGTGGGTGGAGCGCCTTCCCCCCGCTCCAGGCATGCGCAGTGGATGCCTGCTCCCCAGGGCGGGAGGAAGTGCGCGCCAAAAATAACGCCTAAGGCTAGCTTTGAATTCTCCGAGGTCGGGTTCGTTCCAGCGGGAAAACCCATGTGTGTGACTGCACAGAGACCACGAAGAAGATCAGCATAACTATAATGGACTCTGACACCTTGCGGGATAGGACGGGGTATAAATCGCAAATTAAATTAAATTTAAAAAATTTCTTCTTTACATGGTAAGAGCTTGAAGCAATTATAGATGTTGTAGTAAAACACGAAATACAACAAAGAAAATCATCAAGTGTAATTAATTTCCACTATAATGCACAGAGACTTCAGATCAGGGGTGGCCAAACTTGCTTAACATAAGAACCACACAGAATAATCGTCAGATGTTTGAGGGTCACAAGATATAAATGTCAGATGTCTGAGAACCACAAGGCAAGCAGGCAGATAGATGGGGACGGAGAGAGAGAAAGTGAAAGGAGGAAAGAGAGCAATTTTAAATGCATTCTCCAAGCTACTGGCTGGCTTGGGGAAGTGGTTTAAAAAGACAAATGCCTTCTCCAAGCAAGCTGACGGGGCAGTGGGGGCTTCAAGAGCCACACAATGTGTGTTAAAGAGCCACACATGGCCACCACTGCTCTAAATTATTTAGGTCAGGGAAGTCAAACATGTGGCCCAGGGGCTGAATCAGGCACTCCAAGCAACTGGATGTCATCTGCTTCCATCTGCTTCCTTCTGCTTTGCAAGGCTTGCTCAAAAGCACAGGCGCTACAGAGCGAAGTCTCTATTTTCTCCATTGGCTGACGCTCCTCTCTTGAGGAGGGAGGGAGGGCTTGCTTTGCCAAGCTCTCTCAGTTGCACAGCACAGCTACTGAGCCAAGCTCTCTTCATTCTATTGGCTGAGGCTTCTCCCCTTCCTGGCCCCCAGGGGAAGGAAGGAAAGAGTCAGAGCTTCCTTTATCCAGTTCCCTGGATCCCATAGGAGAGAGACAAAGAAAGCACCTTTAAGACCAACGAGTGCTAATGTTTTAAGCATGTTTTAAGTTTGTTCTTTTTTTTAAAAAAATCTTTAATTGTGTTTGTTTGTGTCCTTTAGAAAGTTTATATCTCCACCACCTAATCTTAAATAGGTACACACACAGCCTGGCCCGACATGGCTCAGCCCAACAAGGTCTCATGTCAAATCTGGCCCTCATAACAAATGAGTTTGACACATTTAGGTTATCTATGAACAGCTATACTTGCCACTGAAACTGATAAACTTCCTTCTTCATAGTATAAAAAAATTGCAACTAAATTCATCTGTGAAAAACTGGGTGTAAAAACTGCTGTCATGATAGTTTGGTTGGTATAATAATCCAGTACAGTCCACAGAATAAGGATTCATGTACTAAAACTAGGATCTTGCAAACATGTGGCAAGTGGGTCATAGCAGCTAATTTTCTTTTCTGACTGCAGTTCTTTATACCACATGAATTGCCCCTTTAGAGGGTCTCCTAACTTTCAGGAGCAGATTTTTGGAGACATAATCAGCTACAGTAGGAAAGGTCTCTGATAACTGCAGAATATTAGGCAAAGTCTTTTAGATCCTAGTCTGTGACTCTAAAAGTTGGTATGCTTTGTAATTCTGCTGTTAAAAACACAAGTTCATCACATTTTGCAACAGGAAGCTTATGCTGAACCTCTGGGAAGAGAACACAGACATGTTTAGAATACTCACCTCAGCTGTACAGGTTGTATATATTCCTTTCTAAATCTTTTTAACTCTGCACTAAGAGGCTGATCTCCATTCTCCATAGCTATGCGGTCTGCTTCTGTTGGTTCAGGTTCTGGAATTTCAAATCTAACACAGAGTAGGATATGGTTAAAATTTAGACAATTAGCCATGAGAAAAGCATTTTCTAATAATGTTAACTATATGCAACAACAAAACAATAAGCAGTGAAACAAAGCTATAATTTCAACTACTGAGAAAAATCTTAGCTGAACTATAAAAATAAGATTGGTCAAAACCAGGTTTTTCTTAAATGAGAGACTGTTCTGTTTGTTTCACACATCCCTGCCATCCTTCCTGGTTATATTATTTGTGTTGTATCCTGCTTTTATATGTTTTCGATGAGCTATTTAAATGTTTTATGTATTTTTCTTTTAAATAATGTTTTAAATGTTTTAGTGTTTTGATGTTCAGTGCCTTGGGTGGAACGTAGAATACAAATGCTTCAAATAGACAAATAACATATTTTAACAAGGTGCTTGAATATCTCCTTGCAAGCACACAAGCATCTGCTGTTGACACTCTGCATATTTTGTACATTAAATGTGATATCTGAACCCCTTGAATGGAATGAAATCCTGGAACAGAGGTTTTCCTTTCACCGCTACAAGTTCAACCACTTAAGCTTACCCCTGAGAACAGAAGGTACCTTGAGAACAGAGTGAGTTGTAATGCAGACTTGCAGTTTGCTAGAGGGGAAATCAGAAGAAACAATTCCCCCATGGCATGGGTTCTTCCACAGGGTAAATACTCAGAAAAAATAAATTTTCTGTTAATACTTGCTGTAGCCCTCCACCCTGTTCTGTCAGCAATCTTCTCAGAAGCAGCTTTGCTTGGGATGGGATGGTAAGGTTACAGTGTAAAAGGGGTAGAAATCTATTTCATGGACACATTCAAGATTTATAGAATCCAATGCAGAGAAATATGAGTATAAACAAGACGCTTCACATCCATTAAATGCCCTTAGTAACCCAGGTGTACACAAGAATGGGGGAGTTCAAAGATTTTTGGCTTTCCAAAATTTCTGCAGATTTGGAAGTAAAAATAGAGAACTGCAACTATTTGGAAAAACCCACAGTATAGAACAATAATTAAAATGTACACTAGAACAGTGTGGTTTGCAGAGACCCACTTTTGCAATGACCATCAATCAAAAGAGCCATGGGACTACAATATACACTGCACACCAACCCACCAAACACACACAGCCAATAGCTATTAACAGTATCAATATAACTAAAATAAATTCTACTAATTTACTTGATGCAAGCACTGCCTTCTGGGCAGCCCATTGGACAAAGAAAGCAAATATACAGAAACTTAACATGGAAGAAGAGTTGGAGGTGGCATGTATAAGGCCACATGTAGCTTTGGAGCCATAGGTAGAGTCCCACAGCTCTAGAGCATTCAGCTGAACTTAGCAATCATGCTAAACAATGAAACAACTTTTCTGAGCTACAATTTTAAAATGCCCAATCATATTTTCTTATTGCATGTGTGGGAGTTGAAAACTTCATCAGTTTAAGTAGGAAAATAAATGTACTTCCTATATGAATTTTTACAACAGTGCAAACCTCTACAACTTTGTGGGGAGAAATTAAATATACTTTTGTTGTTAAAAAACAACCTTCTTCAAAAGGACAACATATGTTCAAAAACTTATCTCATAGAAGGAAAGAACATTACAAAACAGTATTTCAAATTCCTCTTACCTTTCTATCAGGAGACTCAATAATTCCTGAGGTTTACAAAAAGATCTGTATGTTGTAAGAAATGTTCGAACAAAGTTGGGATCTAGGATAGAAAAGTGGATATTTCAATACATTATTTTAATTAAGTAGAAGATAGCTACAGAACCTTAACTTCAATGTTAATTTAAACTTTTTAGACACTGGAGACTGGTGCAGATGTAACATGGATACGGATAAGGAAAAGAAATTGGTGGTTTGTTCTTGTAGACAGAAGGGAATTTACCTCCAGGACTGCGGGTAGGCCAGGCTAATAAACCTGAGATGACAGGACCTTTCTATAGTTTCCAGAAAGGCTCCAATCTAGATTTAACACAGTTAAGAGAACAAGATAGGAATGAAAAATATGCTCAAATAGGAGATGAACACTAACTTCCTACCCTTTCTGTGTTCATGTTAGGAAGGGCAGTGCTGTGGATGAGAAGTTGTTTTAAGATTGAGAGGTTGTCTGTAGTCAAGAAATGGTTTGCCTCCCAATGCCTGTGAAACAGAATTATCATTGTCCAGCGTAATTTGTTAATGGTGCCCTGAACCAGGGGCTGAAAGCTGTGGTCACTAGTGGAGTTAAGACATCACTATTAAAGATACTGACAAAGAAGGAGCAGTTGTCATCATGGACAAATCAGACTGCATTCAGGAAGCCAATAGACAATTGTATGATACCACTTTCTATAAATGACTATTCTCAGACCCCACTCAGGATTACCAAAAATAACTACATAGAATTATGAAAGAAATATGAACACACATACAGGAATAGACGAATGGATCTATATGGCCATATCACAAGAACCATGATCAAGTGTTTTCTATCTTCTGCCCAAAATACACAAGCCCGGCAACTCAGGACATCCTTTTATGTCAGGCATAGGAACCATCACTGTATGGGATCTCAGGTCACATGGACTATATTATCAGACCCTATGCCATAAGCACCCCCAGTTATGCATGAGACACCACTTACATCCTGGGAAAAATATGGCCTGTTAATAATCTTCCAGAAAACACTATTTTGGTCTCAAGAGATTTTTGAGTCACTGTGCACCAAACATGGACTACAAGCTATTAGTAACACCATCTATGACAATACCATGGCTGATCTTTCTACCAAGCTCTGCAGATCATTAATTCATAGGGTCACCATAAGTTGAAGCGACCTGATGGCACTTAACATAAGAACATAAGAGAAGCCATATTGGATCAGGCCAATGGCCCATCTAGTCCAACACTCTGTATCACACAGTGGCCAAAAAATTATATATACACACACACACTGCAGCTAATAGCCACTGATGGACCTCTGCTCCATATTTTTATCTAACCCCCTCTTGAAGCTGGCTATGCTTTAAACACATTCCCTGGGACAAACAGCACAGAGAGGAGACTCTGATTTACACCCCCCCCCCCAATCTTTAGGCAGTGAAGTTACACACATTTATGGAGAAAAATGCATGCCTAGAAGCTGCTATGACAAGCATAAAGGTAAGATAGCAATCTTCAGGATATCCTGGTGTGTATTTTACCTCTCACTTCAACTGAAACATTCACTAGCAGGGACCTCATTCCATGGGGTCCCCAAGTTGGAGAGCAGAGCCTTAATGCTTTGGATGGCTCTCCATCATCATTGTAACAGGTGATGAAGAAAGAGCAGAACTGCTCAATTCCTTCTTTTCCTCAGCTTTCTCTTGTGAGGGAAATGGTGCTCAACATGGCAAAAACAGAACATATGATGAGGGAAGGGAGTTACAGTCTAGGATCAGCAAAGGGCAGTACATCAACACCTAGTTTCTTTAAATGAAATTAAGTCCTTGGAGCCAGATGAACTGCATCCAAGGGTACTAAAAGAACTTGCAAATGTAATTTTTGAGCCTCTGTCCATTCTTTTTGAGAATTCTTGGAAAACAGGAGAGGTGCCTGAAGACAGCTGGCATGTAAATGTTGTCCCCATCTTCAAGAAGGGAAAAAAGAGGATCCGGGTAACTACTGACTTGTCAGCTTGATGTCTATACCTAAAAAAGTTTTAGAACAAATCATCAAACAGTCAGTCCTGGAACATTCAGAATGAATGGGCATGATTACTAAGAGACAGCATGGGTTTCTCAAGAACAAGTCATGTCAGACTAACCTGATCTCCTTTTTCAAAAAAGTTAATACCTTGTTGGATCAGGGGAATGCTGTAGAGATTGTTTATCTTGATTTCAGTAAGGCTTTCAATAAGATTCCACATAATATTCTTGTTGACAAGTTGATAAAATGTGGTTTTGGATCCTATTACTGTTAGGTGGCTCTGTAACTGGTTGACAGATTGTACCCAAAAAGTTCTTGTGAATGGTTCTTTATTCTCTTGGAGAGGAATGACATGGAATGCCCCAAGAATCTGTCCTGGGACCCATTTTGTTCAACATCTTTATAAATGAGTTGGATGAAGGAATAGAGGGAATGCTTATTAAATTTGCAGATGATACTAAATTGGGAGGGGTCACAAATGCAGTAGAAGACAGAATCAGGATACAGGATGATCTTGATAGGCTGGAAAACTGGGCTACAACAAATAAAAATGAATTTTAATGAGGATACATGTAAACTTCTGAATTTAGATAGGAAAAATTCAATGCATATTTATAGGATGGAGGAGACCTGTATTGGAAGTAGTATGAGCAAAAAAAAATCTAGGACAGGTGTGTCAAACATGTGGCCCGGGGGCCAAATAAGGCCCCCCAGAGGGCCCCTATCAGGCCCGCAAGCAACGGGCTGTCATCTGCTTCCTTCTCCCTCTCTTTTGCTTCCTTCTTCATAACAGCTTGTTTTGCAAGGTTTGCTCACAGGAGCTACAGAGCAAAGCCTCTTTTTTCTCCATTGGCTGAGGCTCCTCCCTTCAGGAGGAAGGGAGGAGGAATAGCTTGCTTTGCCAGGCTCTCTCAATCGCACAGCAGAGCTACTGAGCCAAGCCTCTCTTTCTTTTATTGGCTGAGGCTCCTTCCCCTGCTGGTTCGCTGGGGAAGGAAGAGCCAGAGCTTCCTTTGCTCCTGGATTGCACAGGAGAGATACAAACAAAGCACCTTTAAGACCAGTGAGTGCTAATGTTTTAAGCTTTTTTAAACAAATCTTTGTGTCCTTTGTAAAGTTTATATCTCTGCTACCTAATCTTAAATAGGTACACACATGGCCCAGTCCAACATGATCTGGCCCAACAACATCTCATTTATCTCAGATCCGGCCCTCATAACAAATGAGTTTGACACCCTTGATCTAGGGGGTCTCTGTGGACCAATACACTGAAATGAGTCAGCAGTGTGATGCGGTAGCTAAAAAGGTCAATGCGATTTTGGGCTGTATCAACAGAAGTATAGTGTCCAGATCATGTAAAGTGATTTGCTCTGCTCTGGTTAGACCTCACCGAGAATACTGTGGGCACCACAATTTAAGAAAAATACAGACAAGCTGAAACATGTCTAGAGGAGGGCACTGAAGATGGTGAGGGGTCTGGATACCAAGGCCTATGAGGAATGGCTTAAGGAACTGGGTATGTTTAGCCTGGACAGGAGACGACTGAGAGGTGATATGACCACTGTCATATAGAGGATGGTGTGGAGTTGTTTTCTGTTGCCCCAGAAGGTCGAACCAGAACTAACAGATTGAAATTAAATCAAAAAAGTTTTCAGCTAAACATTAAGAACTTTCCAACAGTTAAGAGTGGTTCCTCAGTGGAACATGCTTCCTCGGGAGGTGGTGAGTTCTCCTTTTTTGGAGGTTTTCACAAACAGAGGGTAGATGGCTATCTGAGAGGAATGCTGATTCTGTGAACTTAGGCAGATCATGGGAATGTAGGCAGAAAGAGCTGCATCAGTACTTAGTTGTGGCCTTTTCTTACATGCTGATTGGCACTTCAAGGTCAGTCAGCAATTTTTCTTCAGGCCAGTTTGGCCAGGGATCCTGGAGGTTTTTTGCCATCTTCTGGTCATGGAGCAGGGGTCACTGGGGATGTGCATGTGGGGGGAGGTATTTGTGAATTTCCTGCATTGTGCAGAGGGTTGGACTAGATGACCCAGAGGCCCCTTTCAACTCTATAGATTCTATATTCTTGCTAAACAAGCTGAAAAGGCACTGCTTATTACTTATTACATCTTAAAATCAGGATCTTCCCTGCAGAGTAATTCTGCCTACGTGAAAAACACCTTGTGTATTGCATTTCCTTGCTTTTGAGTCTCAGCAAGAAAGGCAGAATATATATAGTAAAATAAACAAACTTCCCTTCTCCATTCTTAATTGTTAAGCTTGTTAAGCATGCACTAGCGTTAATCATAGTTAACCACAACTATGATTTACTGCTGTTGCCTCCACACTGACATTAAAACAATTTATGTACAAATATCATCCAACATGCAAATTCAGATATAAAAGCACATCTTTCTACAAATCATTTATTTTGATGTTATCATACAGTAATTTATTCTCCCTTAGCTTTATTTCTACAAGTCATTTCAAATTGCCCAAAAGTTAGGTTAAAAATATACATGAGGTTGGTCAGGATGTCTGTCTATGTGATAAATCTCTCTTCAATACAACCATTTAAAAAGCCTAAAGAACAACAACAGCTAAAAACATAAATAATCATTCCTGAATGCCTTAAGAAAGGAAATGGATGCTGTGCTGACGCACAAGCATTCAATGCATCAAAGCTCTATAAATAGAATAGCACAGACCTGCAAGACAAAAAGTTGCAAGCTCTTTCAAAACTGAAAGCAATAAATCAGGAAAGTGAGGGGTACTTCTACGAAAGATATAAAACCTTATAAAAAAAGTTTATTTTGGTAAGATGAAAGTTCTGTTGAAACACTGTCCTTGCGCCAGTAAAATATGTCATCAACTTAACAGGGCAATTTTGCATAATCAGAAGCTGGCTATTCTGAAACCCATTGCTAATTTAATTGCAATTAGGGTAAATGTAGGTGATAAAAAGCACCCCAACACAACAGATGGAATGAATCAAGAGAATCATCTTCTCTGCAAGAAGAGGCTGTTTACTGGCTGCTATAGGTAGTGAATCAACATCCAGGGCAGGAAGTTGACATGTGCGGAATGAGAGAGCAGGTGGCTGAGAGGTGATATGATCACCATCTTCAAGTTGAAGGGCTGTCATATAGAGGATGGTGTGGAATTGTTTTCTGTGGCCCCAGAAGGTAGGACCAGAACCAATGGGTGGAAATTAAATCAAAAGAGTTTCCAGCTCAACATCAGGAAGAACTTCCTGACAGAGAGATTCCTCAGTGGAACAGGCTTCCTCGGGAGGGTGGTGGGCTCTCCTTCCTTGGAGGTTTTTAAACAGAGGCTAGATGGCCATCTGACAGCAATGAAGATCCTGTGAATTTAGGGGAAGGTATTTGTGAGTTTCCTGCATTGTGCAGGGGGTTGGACTAGATGACCCTGGAGGTCCCTTTCAACTCTATGATTCTATGAGGTGGCAGAATGGACTTCATTGCTGTAGAGTACAGGTGGAGTATCATGGTAGATCCCATGCTGGGATGCTCATGTGTTAAAAATGCCATACAAAGAAAGTAAGTAAGGCAAGTAAGTAAGTAAGAAAGTAAGTAAGGCAAGTAAGTAAGTAAAGAAAGTAAGTAAGGCAAGCAAAGAGAGGAGGTAGAATCCTTCTCTGGCTGTTAAAAATGTCATACACAGAGAGGTCAAGCTCCAGAACATCAGAGCACGGGCCTTCTCAGCTGCGGCCCCTGCCTTATGGAATCAGCTTCCGGAAGAGGTGCGAGCCCTGCGGAACCTTGATCAGTTCCGCAGGGCCTGCAAAACTGTCCTCTTTAAACGAGCATACACCGGCTGCTGAATTATTATTGTGAATTAAGGACCCGCCAGCATGGTCCTGCCTCAAGGACCTACATTATCACAGAATTATTTAAACTGGCAGAACCAGCGCCAGAATGCCACCATTACTGCCAGAGTAACTTAAAGTAACTTAAACTAACAAATAATGAATTCTTAAAATTAACTGGTTTTTATAATGTTTAAATGTTTTTATTGTTAAATTTAAAGTTTTTATTTATGATTGTACATGTATAAAAGGTTGTTAGCCGCCCTGAGCCGCCTAGGTGGGGAGGGCGGGATACAAATAAAATTTATTATTATTATTAAAGTAAGGCAAGCAAAGAAATGAGGTAGAATCCTTCTCTGGCTGTGCTAGTTTTTTACTTGCAGAAAGTTATTAATGTGTGGAATGGAGATGCCTACCTGCAGTGATGCAATTTATTGTATCATTTAAGCTTTTACCCATCTGTTTCTCCTATAGGTATGAACCAGACCTTAATTCCATATTGTTCTTCAAATACTTATGAAAGTACTGGGTAGCAGAAGATCTGTAACTCATACTGTTTGAAAAATCATAACAGGTTGTACTACTTTTACATCCTAGGACATGCAACACTATATGTTCAAAAGGAAAAATAAGTTCTTCTTGTGCTTATCTCAAGAATTCCTAGATAGTGTCCATTTGTTCAAAGCATCCACACAAAGTGCATTTCGGTGCTGTAGCCAGAAGTATCTTGTAGCAGATTCCCAATTCATAGGATTTGTGGCATAGAACATATGAAATAGAGCTTACATGAGTTTAGGCACACATAATAGCCATTCCTCCCTGCTTAGCACCTGCAACATCTAAGCTACTGATTGTCTGGACCAAAACTCTGTTTATGCAGTTGGTTTCAAATGTTTATAACTCAGCCAAATCAGAACAGATGGCTCAGGAAAACCTAAAAAGTACTTTTGAAGGGAAGTCTTCTTGCTGAAAACTAACTTCCTGTTCCCGCCCATTTATGCACGAGTACTGTTTTAAAAAGAAAAAAAATCACTTTTGTTCTTAGCACTAGATTGTTTTCATATAGAAACTCAAATCTGCCCATCTCCCAACGATTTAAACAAGAGAAAAAGTAGTTGCCATTTTGCCATGGCCTTGGTTGCAGGATGATGCTGTAAATTTGTAGCAAATCCACCCCATTGCCTGATGGGTCCTCACTACATTGTGGGAGAATGTCTTAGCCTTCAAATCTCCTGAAAGTAATACACATGGGAGAAGGGTGCTGGGGCAGCAAAATGCTGAAAACCAGTCTTGTCCGTCAATAGGAGTAGCATGCTACAGTTAACTGACAAATGAATCTACAAACCCATTTGTGCTTTTGGATGTCTACAAGGAGTTTATCAAATTCATTTTAAATTGAAAATGGTTGCATTTGATTATGTGTTTGTTGCTATAACCTTGCTAAAGGATGAAGCAAATGCATGCTAAAAGCATTGTTCTTTACCTCAGTTACACAGCAAAAATGTAACTATTCATGGATTATTAAACTGTAATTATTATTACAGCTTAAATGTCTCTGTTAAACTTCCCAAACCTGTCATTATAAGGATTTTACAGGATATCACTTGGAGCTGAGGCATTGTAGTTCTTGGCACCCACTGGGAAATTTTGGGGAGTACTGAGAAAAATTCCTATGGATTCCCCACCCACCCAATTAGCATGAGTAATATTTTAAGTAATGCATGGTATCAGATAATGACAAGTGGGGACCTACAAGGATTTGCAGAGGGCATTCCATTTTTCACCCTTCCACTATTTCCTCTTTCCCTTCCCTGAAAGTCCCCAAAGCTTCTCCTCTTTTCCTGCTTTCTTCTCTCCTTCCCACCCACCAGCCAAACTACCTTTATTTAATCCTCTATCTTCAGCTGTCTCTCCTTCCCTTTTCCCTGGCAGCCTCTCCTGGGAAAGTTCTAGACCAATTGTATGGTGCCAGTTACCAAGCTGGGCTATGCTATATGCTACTCAATGGCCTGGCACAAGTTGCAAGGATTTTTGGAGGGCACCACACTTTCCTCCATCAGTCCTCCCCACTTCCTCCTGGCAGTCCTCATATTCTCTGCCCCCTCCCAGCTTCATTGTCTCCTACTCAGCTCTGTTCTCTCCCACCCAATCTTTTATCTCCCCCCGCCCCCTTCTTCAGCTATATTCATTATTTACTTCTTTAATACCCCATCTTTCTTCACATGGAGACCCAAAGCAGCTTGAATCATTTCCCTCTCTTCTCTTTTATCCTCACAACTACACTGTGAGGAAAGTTAGGCTGAGAACATGTGACTGGCCCAAAGTCACCCAGTGAGCTTCCAAGGCAGATTGGGGATTTGAACTTGGCCTCCAAGATCCTAGTCTGAAACTCCTAGCAATTAACAGTCTGGCTTTCATTGGGGGGGGGGGGGAGAAGAAGATAATGGATTTATATCCCACCCTCCACTCCGAGTCTCAGAGCAGCTCACAATCTCCTTTATCTTCCTCCTCCACAACAGACACCCTTTGAGGTGGGTGAGGCTGAGAGGGCTCTCACATTAGCTGCCCTTTCAAGGACAACCTCTGCCAGAGCTATGGCTAACCCAAGGCCATTCCAGCAGCTGCAAGTGGAGGAGTGGGGAATCAAACTTGGTTCTCCCAAGATAAGAGTCCACACACTTAACTACTACACCAAACTGGCTCTCTTGCTGAAGGCTGCTGTTGAATAGTAGCAAGCTGCTATGTCTGGGTGGGTCATCAGACTCATGTGGTAGCAAGTTGCCTGGTGGATGCTGCCATGCTTTGCCCCAATGAGTCCTCCCTCAAAGGCCAGAACAACCCTGAGAAAGGCCTTGCACTCTCCCACTGCCTTGTACTAACAGCAACCAAGGTTTCAACTGGGAGAACTGTCATAGCTGCCTTGTAATGGCCAGACATGGCATTTGTTTGTTAAAGCTATTGCTGCTGTTCCTACATTTTGGTGAGTGTTTGCCCTGCATCACTCGCTGCCAGCTTTGATGTTAAATTAGTATGTTGTCTACATATTTTATTGTGGGGAGAATTAACCCCCCTGTACCTTTCTTAAATTTTTCTGCAAACTTGGTGAGGTCACCCAACTTTGCAGAAAAACCTGTTTTGGGTGGGCGTGGCCTTGATCCACAGATTTAGATATTTGCAGACAGAGTGCACACTTGGAAAATATACAGATTGATTATAATTCCTAATAATACATTATTATTACCAAATTTACCTTGCTATCCAAATATGTTACTGTATGAGAGTGTTTCTCGCCAAACAGAATACTGTCTTGTGTTTACTATAAAATTTACTTTCTACCTTCATTTTTTATTTTTTCCTGTTTCTCGGATGGCAAATGTTAAGATATAAGTGCTAACGTAGCATAGGGGTGCAGATGACTGCAACTCTCTTGCAAGTGCTGGGTATATACTACAATTTTTCTTAAAGAAAACTAAGACAATTAAATGAAAGTTTAATTCTGTAAATATGCCAAATAGTTTAATGTTATATACTAACTACATTACAAATGATGCATTCTATGTCATTAAATTTAGAGAAGTGGTAAGAAAGTTACATTTAGTTTAATTTTCCAAAAAATCCCACCCCCATCAGCTTCAACATTTCTGCAAACTTTATATCTCTACATCTATACCACTTTGAAAATAAAAGAAATGTAGCAAAGACATATTAAATATCAGGAAAAATTCCTTACCTGCGTACATATGGTACGTAAGTCTCTCAATCAGTTTAACAACAGTTCCTGCCTTGATAATAGGAATTCCAGATTTGGGCTGCATGTTCTCTTCAAAAACAATATTCTCTTCAGAATCAGGTTCTGCGAACCTATAAAGTTCAGGGCTTGGAAACCTCATCTGCTCTTCCTTCTCTTCCTGTAACATTGTTGCATCTAACATGCGCTCCAGAGTGCTTCTGTACTGCAAAGAGATCAAGGCTGCCATCCAGTTGTTTTTCTCTTCAGCCGATTTAGCAGCAAAAATAACACTGTTCTCATCTTTTAAAATGATTTCAAAGGCATGCTTGTATTCATTAGTGTCATCTTTATCATTGATCTGTACCTTTCGCATGAAAAACTTTTCTTTCAGACGATATTCTGCATTACTAGCACCAGGAAGTCTTGGTTGGCCATGATTTGATTTACAACAGATCATTAGACCATCAAAGAGAAATATATGTCTCTCATGCTTTGCACCGACACGTGTGAGAGTCCCCTCCATTATAAACTCATTGCAGCACTGTCCAATGTCTTTACCCTCCCAACCATCAATGTTCTTCTGGATTTCATTCATTTTCTTAATTGCTAGTTGCTTTCCCTTCATTTGCTGACTATAAAATCGGCATGCAGATTCACTTTGGAAAGGGTAAAAATACATTAGTTCATATTGTAATAAATATGTGTACTAGCAAAAGCATAGTTACCATTTACTCTGCTAACTTCCAAAGGAGTTCCTGATGGTATTTAAACAACAGAAATTACAAGAATCCTAAAGCTTAAACTGTATTAAACAAAATACAAATTTTCATAATCTCAAATGGTTACACTTCATTTATGAAATACAGAATTCCAGTCAGTAAACATGCTTTGTACTGTAAATTAACTGGCTACTAGTCATACTTCTTAATAGACACTGTAAACATATGAAAAAAGTAAAAATTGGCACCACAATACTGACTGTATTAAAAGTTCTCAGGAAAAGTTATGCATTTTAAGTTACTCTATAGGAAAGTTTAACAGGCAGTGAAAAAATATATTTTCCTTCAACTTACCACTGGCTTCTCAAGATGCTTTCACTAGGAGTATGTAGGAACATATACACATAGAAGAGGTTTAAAACAATAGCTATCTATGTTTTGATGTCACTTCCTCTGAAAAAATAGGCTTACCACAAACTACTTTGTTCATTGTTTACTGAAAGAGGAAACTAGGAAGCCTGGATTTATTCAACAGGGCAACTCACAGCTAAAAACAGGAGGAAAAAACCTGAAGTTTGTTTACCTAAGCCTTCTTTTCGCAAGACTTTTTGAACATGTCCTTTCCATACTACTCTGAAGATTAAGCAGGGCTGTAATTGCTTGCTTCAAACACTCTTTGTCTTCTTCATCTTCACTTTTCTCTTCTAATTGCTACAAACATCAGAAATCAACAAGAACTACTTATTCATATATAACTTTACAGATCAGATTCTATCCTTTAAACATGGCTTAAATAACATAAAGTAAAGGTAGTCCCCTGTGCAAGTACCAGTCATTTCTGACTCTGGGGTGACGTTGCTTTCACATTTTCACAGCAGACGTTTTACAGGGTGGCTTGCCATTGCCTTCCCCAGTCATCTACACTTTCACCCCAGCAAACTGGGTACTCATATTGCTGACCTAAGAAGGATGGAAGGCTGAGTTAACCTCGAGCCGGCCACCTGAACCCAGCTTCTGCCAGGATCAAACTCAGGTTGTGAGCAGAGCTTAGGACTGCAGTACTGCAGCTTCACCGCTCTGTGTCACAGGGCATAACAGACAGAGGAAAGGAAAGGTCCCCTGTACAAGCACCAGTCGTTTTCAACTCTGGGGTGATGCTGCTTTCACAATGTTTTCATGGCAGACCTTTTTACGGGGTGGCTTGCCATTGGCCTCCACGGTCATCTACACTTTCCCCCCAGCAAGCTGGATACTCATTTTACCGACCTCGGAAGAATGGAAGGCTGAGTCAACCTCGAGCTAGCTACATGAACCAGCTTCCGATGGAATCGAACTCAGGTCGTGAGCAGAGGGGTCTGACTGCAATATTGCAGCTTTACCATTCTGCGCCACAGGGCTCTTTCGCATAACAGACAGAATAAATCTGTAAAAGCAATTTACATGAGAACCTGTTCAAAAGCTCACATCTCTTAGAAGCTCAAATAGTGTGAAGACAGAGGCTGCCAGCTCCATACCCTGTAGCCCATTTAAGCTATGGATAGTTTAAAGAACAGAGTTTAAATGGGCACGTTATGGAAGACTGATCTTGTGATCTGTGTAGTTAGGAAGAAGTCTGAAGATTATCTATCCAGTGTTTACCAAAACCTAGGTATTTAATTTTTGCCTTTTGTACCAAAGAAAAGCTTGTTCCAGAACACACTTCTGCTACTGGAATATTGCATGATAAAGCAAACAATGTTAGATGGACTTCTGAGCCCATAGAGAGCAATAGAAAGTGCTCTCTCTGCCTAGATGCACAATCCAGAACAGGGCACAAAGTGTGAACGGACCCCTAAAACAACATGGAATCTCTTCCACTTGTCTGATGGGAGCTTTTGATCCAAACCTTTTATGACAACCAGTGAGATACAATTGTACTTCTGAGCTCTGAGTTATTCCAAGAGCTCATTTAGAAGGCATATATGCTGGAAGTAGACAACCTATCCCTTTAGCCACTTTAGGTATTTCATATGGCTGTGGTTTAAGTTTTCCCAATTAGTTATTCAAGATCAACTATTCACATCCCACTTTTTAGTCAAAAAAAGATCAAGAAAGCCAACAATTGAAAAAAAAAAATACTTAAAACTTTACAATATCATCAATACAATTTTTTTTAAAAAATCAGCCACTATAAACCCAATTAAATTGAGACAGTAGTAATAGCAACAATTAAAATAGCAGAAGCAGTTAAGAGAATAGGTTATTCATTATTCATTGGAAATTCAGGTGAACAGAAATGCTACAGCTTAGATTAGTAAAGCTGTCAGTGAGAATTTCTGGAGAGGGTATTCCACAACCTACTAGAGAAAGGCCTGATTTCCAGTTGCATAACCTATGAAAGCAGAGAAAGGTTTTTTGTCTATAAACCGCAATTTCCTTGGCTGCTTCTTTACACGGGTCTCTTATCTCAGCTGTAAAAACTTCCTGTGAATACAGCTATACAATTTTTAAGCTTCCAACTAATTGTAGCTCACCAACCCAGCTGCTATCAGACATGTCAAATAACCAGGCCACACCTACGACGGACAACAGAAACATAATTTTTTGTATTCTTTCTTTTGTCTAAGCTCCCTTTCTTAGCAGTTTAACATCTGGTATTTGACAAACCCTGTCCCCCAACACCACTTGTCACAACCTAGTGCTTTGTTTGATGTGTTAAATGTTGTTTGATATGTTAAATGTTTTCACCAGGTGAAAATGTTATTTGTCCAAACATTCTGTTAATTAGGGACTAGTGTGTAGTGTAGTGCTGTGCTCTTACTTTAATGTTTAGCATTTTAATTACTGCCTCCTTATTTATTTTTATTTATTTATTTAATTCGATTTATATCCCACCCTACCCCACCGAGGCGGGCTCAGGGCGGCTTACAACATAAAACCAACAAAATCAATTTAAATATATTAAAAATACATTAGTAATTATAATTATACAATAAAATACTTAAAATACATATAAAAAACATAAAAACACATAAAGCTCGTAGAGCTCACATCAATATATACTATGCTGCCATTCTTCAAATCAGTTCTTCAGTGTTCCAATATTAGATAGTCTGATGTTCGAGATTAGATGTTCAGGCATTCCGATAGCAATTTACTTGTATGCCAACCGGAAGAGGGCTGTTTTGCAGGCCCTGCGGAACTGTTCAAGGCTCCGCAGGGCCCTCACCTCCTCCGGGAGCTGATTCCACCAACAAGGAGCTACCACCGAGAAGGCCCTGTCTCTAGTCACTTTCAGACGGGCCTCCTTTGGCCCAGGGATTGCGAGAAGGTTTTGGGACCCCGATCTCAGCACTCGCTGGGGAACATGTGGGGAGAGACGGTCCCTAAGGTAGGCAGGTCCCAGGCCATAAAGGGCTTTAAAGGTCATAACCAGAACCTTGTACCGAACGCGGTATGTTATCGGCAGCCAGTGCAGTCCCCGAAGCCCCGGCTGAATGTGCTCCCATCTAGGGAGCCCTAACAACAGCCGGGCAGCGGCATTCTGCACTAGCTGCAACTTCCGGGTTCGGCACAGGGGCAGCCCCATGTAGAGGGCATTGCAGTAATCCAGCCTCGAGGTGACCGTTGCATGGATCACTGTTGCCAGGTCGTCGTCCTCCAGGAAAGGGGCCAACTGCCTTGCCCGCCTAAGATGAAAAAATGCGGACTTGGCAGTGGCCGCTATCTGGGCCTCCATAATTAAAGTAGGCTCCAATAGCACCCCCCAGGCTCCTAACCCTGTGCGCCGCTGACAGGGGCACACCATCGAGGGCCGGTAAGGGAATCTCCCTCCCCGGACCACGGCGACCAAGGCAAAGGACCTCTGTCTTCAACGGATTTAGTTTCAGCCCGCTCAGCCTAAGCCATCTAGATACGGCCTGCAATGCCAGGTCCAGGTTTTCAGGGACACAGGCAGGCCGGCCGTCCATAAGTAGATAGAGCTGGGTGTCATCAGCATACTGGTGACAGCCCAGCCCATATCTCCGGGCAATCTGGGCAAGAGGGCGCATGTAGATGTTAAACAACATTGGGGAGAGAACTGCCCCCTGAGGGACCCCGCAATCCAGCGGGTACCTCCGGGACAGCTCACCCCCAATCGCCACTCTTTGTCCCCGACCCTTGAGGAAAGAGGTAAGCCATTGTAGAGCCAACCCCTGATTTTTTTTTTAATTTGGTGGCTGCAATTTTTGTGCCCTATTGGAGATAACTTGCTTTTATACAATCTTTCACCTTATATACTATCTTTCACCTTAATTCTGTAGCTTCTCATTTTATTGTTTAAAATCATTTTATGGTATTTTTATTCTGATTTTCTATTTGTAAGTCTCTTCAAGCATTTCTGAAGAGTAATAAATCCCAATTTGTCAACTGACTTGCTGGGTGGCCTTAGGACACTGCCTGACAGTGTTTCAAATAAACATAATAACTGAAATACTGATCGACCTTACAGCAGTGCTGTAAAGGTTACTGAAATTATATAGGCAATATTTTGAGTGCTCAAAAATTATATAGTCTTGACTCCTATGATTCAGTTTTGATAATGAACCCTTTCCCCCAGCTCGGGTGGTCTTCTGCAGGCAAAAGAGGTCCATTTTATAGGCAGGAAACTCCATTGGTGGAGGAATGGAATTATAGAATCCAATCCAATAAACAATTATTGAAGGATTCTTAAGCATAGAAAAAAGAAACTGAGGAATAACTGTATATATTTTGAAGAAACTCACTTCAACAAATATACTTTATGCATATAGAAATGCTGAAATAAAGCTCCTCCTACATTTTCACTTTTATCATCAAAATGCAGGGATCTCCTGTTTCACTTATTATACAGAAAATGTACATGCCATCTCTTCAGAGATCTGCTCTGCTAAGAAACTGTATCCCACAAAACAGTATATATAACAGCACTGGGTGCATCTAATGGAAAACAGAAAACATGGATATGCATCTTTGGAAAAAATGGGAAAATCTGTGGTTTGCACAATCAGTTCCTGTGGTATGCAAGTGCTGGGAAAACTCATGTAGCCATTTTATGCATCATCAGATAGAAGCAGCTATAAAACCTCCTTTTAACGCATTATTTCTTCAGCAAGACTTTCTTAAATCAGTAGGATCATATGTCGTATACTACCACCATCTAATGTTTAAGTAGGGTAACTGCAAAAGTACAGTACAGGAACAAGTAATCAGTACAGTACAGGAATAAGTCCCCTCCCCAGTTTGAATCTAGACTCCCCCATGAATTCACTAAGGTTGCAATCCTAGGGTTTTTTCCCCCTGAGATTGTACCCTTGGATAACACTGGACTTGTCATAAGAGAAGATTTGCTCTCCAAGTGAATGCAGGCAACAAACTCACCCTACCATATCTGCAATATGGGGATAATACTGATTTGCATTACAAGGCTGCTATATGGATAAAAGTTAATGTCTTAAGTATTTTACACAAATGCAAAGTATTATTATTAGAATAAATAAAATCAATATGATCTGTATCAAGAAAATAAAGAGTTCAATCCAGTGACCCATCAGTGGAACATGCCAGTAAAATTGATTCTGTCCATGCTCTTTTCCACAAACTTTCAAACCCTCAAAAAATTAATTCCTGAGGTCGCAGGACCCATATGGATTAACAGCCATGTGGGCTGGGGGTGGAGGCAAGATTGCCCCTTCCTTCTCTTCCATGTACACAAGATGAAAGCAGTGGAAGGTTTTTATATGTGCTTGTGATCCACTGCCTGTTTAGATTAAAACTGACAAGTTACTTCAGTATTATATATTTAATATTAAGATTTTAGTTTTTAATAATACAACTATTTTTCTTCTTACCTTTAAAAATTCAAAATAGTGAAGGCAATGGTAAACAGGAACTAGAAGCAGCCTGGGCAAAACATACTGAACAGCTTCCTTAAAACCATCTCCTATAGACTGGAAACAAAAACCGCTTTAGTATTACAATCATGTTAACACAACACTTGCAGTATCAATTCTATTAATTAGTATACCTGTAAATAGAATGCTGCTCCAGGCTTTGATAACTGGCTAAGAAAATGGTCATGAAAACCAGTCCGTAAAACATCTTGAGTGTATGTTTCGTAAGGATCAAATGCCAGTTCCTAAAGGATTACAAAATAAGATTTTACTGAAACAGTATTCAAAATACCTACTACAAATATCACACTCAGCCATAAAATCAAATGTTCAACTGAAAAGCCCACACAATACCAGGCTCTACTTTGGAACAACTCCCCGCCCTTAAGATATCACAAACCTGATTCTTCTAAACCAAAGTCTGGAGATTCAGGAATGTGCAGCAGGTTTACAAGCTCCATTCCCATTCTGGAACAGGTTACTTTCCCCATGCCCTGATTTTCTCTGTCTGTAGTATACACTGATTTCTCTGAACAGGCCAACTATAGTTAACATGCTGCCTCCAAAAGCAGTCTTCCCATGAGAGGGGAAGAAGGTGGAAACACATGTGTTTCATGGCAAATTCCTATGCCAGAGCCATATGACTGGAAGATCTGGCTTGTGTAACATGCACTTGGCCATACTCTCAGGGGGGAAAAAATGAATATTCTTGCATTACCAAAACATGAACTTTCAGAATAAAAGACTTAAAACATATTAACTTGCATTCTCAGATAACAAACTTGACTTTGAAAGCACTTTACTGGACTGCATCTTTAACCTTTTCCTCTTGATGATGGGAGAGAGAGAAGGTACAGAAGAGGGAAGCTAGGGAGCATGTTTGTCACTATAACCTGATTTATTTCATTTTTAGCCCACCTTTCTAATTCAGACTCAAGACAGGCTATAAAATGCAAATATGACACTTCCTCATTTTAAATAGGACTGGAAGCAGCCCAAAGGCATGCACACTTTCTTCTGATCCCTCCACCAAAGCAAATTCCCTCCTGCCCTTACAATTACGATTCAGAATTACATGTGGACCAGACGTTAACCAGGTCTCATTTAAAGCAGGGTTTATAAATTTGTTTCAGCTGCTGCTCAGCTCTAACCATGGCTAATGCTAGCATAGATCCAATGCTAAACCGTTATTAACGTAAAAAAGGGAAAATTGGAGGGAAGGGGATATGTCTTGCGGAAAACAGCAGCAGTATTTTGCCTGCACTGAGTCTTTGAGAAAGCAACAGCAGCTTTGTAGCAAACTCCAGTTTTTGAAATTTATACTCCCTCTAAGCTGTGGAGTCTTGTGAGCAAAAATTCTACTTTGTGGGCTACTGGCATTAAAGTTGTGAGCTACTGAATACATTAGTTTGCTCTGGGACCATTTTTCTTGAGCTAAGACAAAAAGGCTAAAAAACTAGAGGCTAAAAAACTGTGACCTAGCTCACACTAGCTCAACTTAAAGGGAGCGCTGGCTAGGAGTAACTGGTCTCTAAGTAACAAAATTGGGCAATTCAACAGTTTTCAGCCAGCAGAAGCTTTAGATAGTAGAGCAATAGAGATAGATTTAACACACACATTTATCAGGATGATTTTTGAATATTGCCATTGGGACAAGCTAAATCTTACCTCAGCTAAATCTTCAAAACAGCTTCCTACTAAAGGATGGGGACTGCCTTCATCTGTCATTTCTACTGTATCTTCAATATGGCCCAACAACTTCACACTAAGTTCATGAATATCTGATATTCGACTGAATATATTTTCTACATCCTTTAAAAAAAAAGGTTGGTACATAGTAATTGAAGGAGCTGTGAACCTTAAGACATTTTACCTAAAGTAAATAAAGGACAAATCACAATACACAATCATTGGTAGCAATATGGATATACTGATTTGTCAACTAAAGCACAAATAACCGTTGCATAAAGTCACTGTAGAAGCTGAAAGACTTAAACATTGTACATATAAGAGCATTAACCCTAAGATTTAAAAAGCTTGTATATAACTGAGATTGATTTTATACTTATGTTCTATTTTGAATAGCAGCCCTGTGGTGCACAGAGTGGTAAAGTTGCAGTACTGCAGTCTGAACTCTCTGCTCACGACCTGAGTTCAATCCCAGCAGAAACTGGATTCAGGTAGCTGGTTCAAGGCTGATTCAGCCTTCCATCCTTCCGAGGCCAGTAAAATGAGTACCCAGCTTGCTGGGGGGGGGGGGGGAGTGTAGATGACTGGGGAAGGCAATGACAAATCACCCCGTAAAAAGTCTGCTGTGAAAACGTTGTGATGTGACGTCACCCCAGAGTTGGAAACTACTGGTGCTTGCACAGGGAACTACCTTTACCTTTATTCTGAATGTATGTTTTTATCTGGGTTTTATTTGGGGAGGGATGGTGGCTCAGTAGTAGAGCATCTGCTTGGGAAGCAGAAGGTCCAAGGTTCAATCCCTGGCATCTCCAAAAAAGGGTCCAGGCAAATAGATGTGAAAAAACCTCAGCTTGAGACCCTGGAGAGCCACTGCCAGTCTGAGAAGACAATACTGACTTTGATGGACCAAAGGCAGCTTCATATGTTCATATCTAGAATATATATTCTATCTCAAGGTTTCCCAAACTTTTATTTCCCGTGGCTCGGTTATTTTTACACTTCTGCTTCGTGGCCCACTAAAATTTGGGGGTGGAGCCAGGAGACTTTGGGGGTGGAGCCGGGCGACAGGAATTATGTCATTTCCTGTGGTGTCAAGGACCAAGTGATGTCAATTCCAGGGCACACTGAACCAAAACTCCACCTTTTCCTGGGATGTCACTTCCAGGGCATTCCCCCAAACCTGCCTCTTCTTCGGAAGCAAATTCATTTTCAGAAAAATCTCTCTGAAACTCATGCTGAACCAAAATGGGGGTGGAAAGTGGGCAATCCTCTCTTTTCACCCCAACACCTGCATGCACCTATCTGTTTATGTATTCTTCTCCAGGCTTGCAAGCACTCCTAGCGCCCATGTTCAATTGCCTGCACCACCTACACAGCAGTGACCAGTGTATGCAGTTGGGAGTGCTGCTGCCATTGCCATCAGGAATGCCAGCACTGTGTACCACCCATATTGGGCCCTGGCAGCTGCTCTACCTCAAAATATGCTGACACATTTAGTAGGCCCTTCCTTCAGCTGCTACTACTGGAACCCTGCCTCAAGCTACAACCAAGCTTGCTTGGTTTCAAGAAAATCTTTTGACAGCTATTTTTCATACTTTTCTTTGGTTGAAACACGGGAAAATTGCTGTGAAAGGTAGCAGAGAACTGTATTGCAATTAATTCATTAATTTCAAGTTATATGAAGTTCATACAAGTTTTTCCGCAGTTATCCCAAAAAGGATATTTATGAGAGGCTTGCAGCTTTTTACTGGTTGTGTTCCCATGCTGTGCAGATACTTAGTCAGTGAACTACTTTCATCCTTTTTAATATCTACAGGAGGAGTTTAATTTTGGGGTCAGAAAGCTGTTAAAAGCAGGACCAGTAAAATGGTGTGAAGTTCATAGTACCATCTCTTCCAGTGCTGTTGAGATACACAACAGTAATCTCCAATAATCTCTTTCTGCCCCACACCTCTTACTCTCACTCACTCATACAGAAATCTCACAGAAGGCCACCTGGCTACAACTGGGGCTGCCAAATTTTCATTGGCAGAGCTCCTATGTCTGCAACAACAGTATGATGAACAGATAAGTTTCATCCAGTAAAAATGGAAGGAAAGAAAGAGAAAGGGAAAGAATGAAATGGAAGGGAAAGAAAGACATGGGAAGAAAGAACATAAACATAGGAGGAACCATGTTGGATCAGACCAGTGGACTATCCAGTCCAAAATTCCCTCATACAATGCCCCAAAAGCACCAGAATGTCCACCAGTGGGGCCAGGGCACTAGAAGCCCTCCCACTGTTGCTTCCCCCCTCCAGCACCAAGAATACAGACAGAGCATCACTTGCATGGAAAGAAAGAAAGAAAGAAAGAAAGAAAGAAAGAAAGAAAGAAAGAAAGAAAGAAAGAAAGAAAGAAAGAAAGAAAGAAAGAAAGAAAGAAAGAAAGAAAGAAAGAAAGAAAGAAAGAAAGGGAGAGAGAGAGAGAGAGAAAGAGAGAGAGGGGGAGGGGGAGAGGGGGGGGGAGAGAGAGGGGGAGAGAGGGGGGAGAGAGAGGGGGAGAGAGGGGGGGAGAGAGAGGGGGGGAGAGAGAGAGAGGGGGGAGAGAGGGAAGGAAGGAAGGAAGGAAGGAAGGAAGGAAGGAAGGAAGGAAGGAAGGAAGGAAGGAAGGAAGGAAGGAAGGAAGGAAGGAAGGAAGGAAGGAAGGAAGGAAGGAAGGAAGGAAATAAATGAAAGCCTTCCTCACCATCAGATGACCACAGCCAGCAAAAAAAAAATTCTGCCCAGGGGTCATTTGATAAAAAACTGGAATGCCCACTTCCCGCCCCTCCCAGCTGAAAAACACACACACATCCTTCTTTGCGGCCCAGGCCTCCCAGGGAAATCTCCCCAAAAGAACATACTGCAAGGCACATGAAAGCTCATACCCTGAAGAATACTTCATGGGTCTAAAGTGCCAGTGGATGCTAGCTTTTCTCTCAAACACTGGGAATGGGGGAGAAGGAAGGAGAGGCAGCCCAGCTCCTCTCTGCAAAACACAGAGACGGGGTGGGGCTACCTTTGGTTTTTCTTGTGACCTGGTAGTGAGGCTTTCGTGGCCCGGTACCGGATCATGACCCTGCAAATGGGAAACACTGTTCTATCTGATTTTTCTTTGACTATATTGTACTGTACATATAAGAGCAAAAGAATCTTAAAACTCTGCTTTGCAGATAACTGATCTGATAACAGAATGTTACAGTTCATGATATCTTTTTATATCACTCTTTATATGAGCACTCCCCTTCCCTGCAACATTTGTGCTGATTTACCCACAATTTTTAAGAGTTTTGAATTTTAGGTTCACCCCAATTTAGGAACAAACTATGAGACAAAATACAATGACACTAAATTAACTGGAGAAAACTGTGCCGGTTAAAAGAACATCAGAAAACCCAGGTCTCTGACTAGTCTGTCTTTAACTATATGTATTATTCCAAATGCAAAACCAAAAGTTTTGAAAATATCAAAAAGACTGAGTACTTACATGACCTGAAAACAATTTGATGTTTGTAATAAAAGGTTCTCTAAAAACTTTTATTACAAGATTTAGCTCCCTTATATACTGCCGGACTTCTGCCATGAATGATTTCACAAGATCATAGTAGGTTTGTTCCCCTGAAGCAGAGGGTTCTTCATCAGACAAAGTCAGTGTACTAATATCTTCTACATCCTGATGAAACATATCCATCAACACCTGTTTAAATAAAAGTGGTTTAAAATGTGAGGTGATAACATTTTTTTAAAAAGTGCATTTACAGATGGGTACTGGAAGAATCAAAGCAACTGCTGGCCAAGTTGACACAAAGTAAAATGGAAAAGGTTCTGTGTATCATCTTGAAAATAATTTATTTTACCAGACATAAAGAAAATAAAGTCTCGGGAACAACAGGCAGT
This sequence comes from Heteronotia binoei, assembly GCF_032191835.1. Lineage (NCBI taxonomy): Eukaryota > Metazoa > Chordata > Lepidosauria > Squamata > Gekkonidae > Heteronotia > Heteronotia binoei. The sequence continues at coordinate 225,384,031 of NC_083223.1, read as the reverse complement.
TATACACCCAAGCATGCACTGCTTAATCTACTAATGCACCCATGAACAACATCTTGTATAGTAACCAGAAAGGGAAGAAGGAAATCTTAGTTCCATCTTACAAAGAAACAAATTGCTTCAGAATTTCAAAATGCATTGTAGAAATTCAGGTATAATGTTACTGAACAATTACCGATTTACTCAAAGTATTAAACTATAATTAATTTTTTTTAAATGATACTTTATTTCCTTAAACTTGATGATTTAAAAAGCAAAACAAGGAAACAATGACTAAAGCAAGGACTCATTCTCTAATCTAAAATTGCGGGTTTTTTAAAAAAAACCAATGGTGGTAGTGGAAAATGCAGACATGGCAACCCTGTGGGGTTTTCAAAGCAAGAAATGTTCAGAGGTGGTTTGCCATTGGCTGCCTCTGTGTAACAACCCTGGACTTCCTTGGTGGTCTCTCATCCAAGTACTAACCAGGACCAGCCCTGCTTAGCTTCTGAGATCTGATGAGATAAGACTGGGCCAGGCCATCTGGGTCACAGTGAGGTAGGTAGGTCTGTCTGTCTCTTCTCTCACACACAAACACACACTCACAAACTCTGGTTGAGGGAAGCCAGATGTCTTTTGGGCCATGCATCACAAATAAGTTCTTTTCTGCAGAGTCCAATGCTCTTTGAGGAGTGTACCAGGAGAGGCGGTTCCAAAGTGATGTGGGTCCCGGGTCATTTAGGGTCTTAGGTTTACATTAGAACCCTGAAACTGATCTGGTACTCCACCTGGAGCCCAGTGCAGTTAGCGCAGCACTAGTTGTATATGTGTTTTGTGGGGTCCCAGTAAGGACCTCTGCCACTACATTCTGGACCAGCTGCAGTTTCCAGGTCAGTATAAAAAGATTTCAAATTAACACTCAACCCATTTTATGTAATTCACTGATAACTATATTAGATTATAATCCGCAATGCTCTTCTTGACCAATGTTGTACTATTACTGAACCCTATTTGTAAGCACTGATGTGCTTCAGACAGCAATTGCCACTAAGAATAGGGTATTTATTGAAATGCCTGTTAAAGACACTGTAGTGCCTGAGAGGTTTTTCAGACCTGGAGCAGAAGGTTGTGCAATACTGATATACCAGCATGGGAAGCTAGAAAGCTTGAAGTATTAGGAAATAACTTCAATTTAGCCCAGTAGAAGTTAACTCCCAAGTAAACATGCTTGGTTTACATACTAAAATATTATCATTCTTTTGACTATAGCAATACTTAGTGATTGCAAATATAAATAATACCTACCTTATCAGCACACATTGCGACCTTAATATCTTGTTTTGTTATTTCATAATGTCTTATATTTCGAACATAATTCCCAACCAACTTTAAGATATCTGCAGAAATGTATTCTAATACTGCTACTATGTAAACAGATACTTGATGGTCAACTTTATAACCTAGAACTTCCTGAAAGTAAGAGAGAGAGAAGCAGATTGTTAATGTTAAAACCTTAAAAATGCATATTTATAAATACTGATAAGCCTATTAAACAAGAGTAGTGAAGCAGGTTCAGGTTTTGAAGAGATGTTGGACTGGATTGGCCATTGGCCTGATCCAAAATGGCTTCTATTATGTTCTTATGTTCAACAGAACTAACAGCAACTGTGTAGCTCAAATGAATTTACTAGTAAAGAGCAAACAATTATTTTAATATTATACAACATATTTAAGCTATTTCTTAGTGAATTCACACAACAGTTATTGTTTTATGCGAAGAAAAAAGATATTACCAGAAAGTCTCAAGAGGCTGATTCAGGGCTTCTGAAAATCCCAGGTGTCTGGCTGACTAAACAGTTAAATACCTGGGCTTGGATCATTGGAAATTTCCAAAGACAGAAGAAATTTTCATCAGCAAAACATGAAATTTTTGCCTCTCATCTACTGGAGTCCAATATGCACCCCCCCAATACTGCTATATGGGGCCAAGGAGCCCTAAAGAACAGCAAGAGGGTGGAGTTGTTGAGGAGGGGGAGAATTGGCAAAAAGTACAACCCTTTTCTGTTCACAGAAATCTGCTGAATCCAGCTGCTGAATGTGAATGGGAAGGGGTCATAACTCAAGTGATGGAGATCTGGCTTTGACTGCATAAGGTCCCAGATTCAATTGCCAACATCTTCAGTAGAAAGGATTAGGTAGAAGATGAATGACCTCTACAAAAACCATGGAAACCATTAAATTTTTAATTTAACCATGGAAATATTAATACTGGGCTTTTAAAAAATTATTTAGAACATTTCTAGGCTGCTTTTTCTCCCACATGTTCCTCAAGGTGGCATCAGAAAATTAAGGACTCTGACTAGTCTGTATTTAACTATATGTATTATTCCAAATGCAAAACCAAAAAACACCAATAGATATATACAAAATGATTAAAACAAACACAAGCCAATAAATGGGAAGGAAGGTAACTGAGAATCAATAAGGAAATCAAGAGCACAAACATAGGAGTCTTTGCCTGCTGGCAGAAGACAATGATAAAAAGGGGCAGTCAAATCTTCCTGGGAAAAGGATTCCATAATATTTGGTGCCAGAACCAAGAGGGTTCTTTCTTGGGTTGTCACCTGTCTACTCTCAGATGGTGACAGCATTTGAAGCAGGACCTCCAAAGATGACCACAGCAGCTGAATAAATTCCTTTGGGAGTAAGTGGTTCTTAAGTTATGGTGGCCCCAAGTGATATTATTACACAGCTTTAAAGGTCAATAACACTTTAAATTGATGCCAAAAGAAAACTGGGAGCCAGTGCAGGTGGAAAAAGAACTTGATAGACTTATAAGCTGATTCAATAATTTAAACCCATTATTGGAAGTCCTCTCCTCTGCTGCAAACATGAACAGTTCCCTGCCCTCCTCCAGGTGACAGCCCTTCAAATACATCAAGAGAGCAATCATGTCCCTCCTCAACTTCCTCTTTCCCAGACTGAACATTCTCAAGTCCTTCAACCTTTCTTCAGAGGGCTTGGTCTCCAGGTCCCTGATCATTCTCATCACTCTCCTCTGAACCCATTCCATTCTGTCTGCATGCTTTTTAAAGTGAGGCCTTCAGAACTGCACACAATACACCAGGTGCAGCCTTTTTTTGGTCACTGCATCATACTGGCTGCTCATATTTAACTTAAAGTCCACCTGTACCCCAAGATCTTGTTCACACACACTGCTACCCAGAAGTGTATCCCCATCCGGTATGCGTGTTGCTAATTTTTGTTATACTGATGTAGAACTTGGCACTTATCCTTGTCAAACTGCATCTTGCTTGCATCTGCCCACTTTTCCAGTGTGTCCAGATCTTGTTGAATTCTAACTCTATCTTCTGGTGTATTTGCTGCTCCTCCCAATTTGGTATCATCTGCAAATTTATTGAGTAGCCCCTCCACACCCTCATCCAGGTCACTGATAAAAATACTGAAAAGTACCGGGCCCAGAATGAAGTCCACGGCACCCCACTGAACACCTCTCTCCATTCAGATGAAATGCCACTGACAACTACTCTTTGAGTGTGGTTCTACAACCAGTTCCTATCCTCCTAACTATCTTAGAATCCACAGACCTCTAGTTTACCCATCAGAACATCATGGGGATCCCTCTCAAAAGCTTGACTGAAATCCAGGTAAACAACATCAACAGCATTCCCCTGGATCCAGTAAGATTTTCACTCAAAGAAGGAAATGAGGTTGGTCTGGCAAGACCTGTTGGGACAAATCTATGCTGACTTCCCCAGATCACCAAGTTGTCCTTTAGAAGCTTGCAGATTGACCCTTTTAATACCTGTTCCAGTATCCTCCCTGGGAAAGAAGTCAGACTGCCTGGCCTGTAGTTTCCTAGGTCATTCCTCCTCCCTTTTTTGAAAACTGGGATAACATCTGCCCTCCTCCAGTCTTGTGACACATCTCCTGTCCTCTAAGAAGTTTGGAAGATGAAGGACAAAGGCTCTGCAACCTCTAGAAAGTTCTTTGAGCACTCTTGGATGCATACCACCTGGCCTGTACTCATTCAATCCAGTCAGGTACTTCTCAACTACCTCTCTGTCCATGTCAACCAGCAGCCTGGACACCATGTCTTGCCTATTACCATCTCTAGATAAGCCTGTTCTTTTCTTTAGGGAAAAAAACTGAAGCAAAGTAGGCATTAAGCCTTTTTGTTCTCTCTCTGTCCTCTGTTAAGAGTTTCCTCTATTTTCACCCAACAGTGGGCCCATCACCTACTTTATCTTGCGTTTGCTCCCCACCTGTCTGAAGAAGATATTCTTGTTGTAGTTATCCTCCCTTGCCAGCTTTAGCTCACTGTGAGCTTTGGCCTACAGTGCCTAGCAATTCACAGATAACTCGTCTTAAAGAGGTATGTCCTTGCCTCAATATCTTGAACATTTCCTTTTTCTCTGTTCATCCACATTGGCTTCTTGGATTCCTATGCATGTTTCCTTCTTGTTGGAATAGTGATGGCTTGAGCTTGAAAGAGCTTTTTTTTTAGGAGAGCCCATCCTTCACTTGCTTCTTTCCCTTCCAGCAAGTCTTGTCCACTGAGTTTATTAACCTTTCCCCTACTGAAATCTAATATACATGTGAGGCTATGAACTTCCTTGATCCCCAACAACAAAAGGAATTCTAGCAGGACATGGTTACTTCCCCCTAAGGTCCCCACCTACCATCTCTTGCCTATTGGTTAATATTAAGTTGAGTATGGCTGAGCCCCTTGTAGCTTCCTCCTCCATTTGATGAAGGAGGTTGCTGGCCAGACAGGTCAGGAACATGCACAACTGTGGATGCTTTGCAAAGTTTGTCTTCCACCACATATTAGGGAAGTTGAAGCCACCCATAACTACCAAGCAGGGCTGGCACATGGGAGTTGGTGAGGTAGGCAGCCGCCTTGGGCGCCACCTTGCCTACAGGGTGCCTTCAGGCGCCCTCTCCCACTGCTCTGCTGCTCTCAGCTTCCCCCGGAAACTGTGAGTGGCGGAACTGCTCGCCAGTTTGTGCTCTCTCCTGAGCCCAGCTTCCTAGCTGGGCTTAGAGGAGATCGGCCTCGCTCTGAAGCTGCATTCCCTGCAAAGAGAAACAGCCTCAGAGCAAGGCACAGCAGTCTCAAGGCCCTTTCTCCTGCCTGGCAGCTGGGCAGAGGAAGGAGTTGGTATGGCATCACTCTGAAACTGCCTCCCCTCAGAGTGAGGCACAGCAGGTGGAGGAGGCATGGCGTTGCTCTGAAGCTGCCTCCCCTGCAAGAGGAGACAGCCTCAGCGAGGCACAGCAGCTCTGCGGCCCCTTTCCCCCACCCGGCAGCTGGGCGGACGAAATGAACTGCGCAACCTCGCTCAGACCCCCCATGGGGGGGGGGCGCAGCTGTGCGGCAGCCTGGGATGGCAAAAACCCCAGCGCCACCCGTGCTACCAAGTCATGTTGTTTGGATACCCTGTCAAGCTGTTCAAGGAGGGCAGCATCCACCTCTTCATCCTGTCCAAGAGGTCTGTAGAAGACTCCAACCGCAATAATGTTTGTCCTCCTTCCCCTTATTCTTACCCAGATACTTTCCACAGGGCTCCTGCCCTCCTCCTCTAGTGTTTCCTGACAAACACACACACTCCTTACATTCAGTGCCACGCTGCCTCCTCTTCGACTCTAGTGGAAAAAGAAAATAACTGTGCGCACAATTAAGTACCCAATAATCCAAATGATAGAAATTCATGTAATGCACTTATCACAGAAATTCAAATAATACACATCTGATGTGTATTATTTGAATCTCTATGATTATAGAGTAGTTATTTGAGTGCAGTTATTTTCTTTTTCACTCCTCTTCAACCCTTTCAGTTTTTCTTGAACAACTCATACCCATCCACTACTACATTCCAGTCGTGGGAATCATCTCACCAAGTCTCTGTAACACTTACTAAATCATATCTCTCTGTCTTCATTAGAAGCTCAAGTGACAAGGCCCTGCTCTTTTTGAACTTAGAGCTTTTTTCTTTAACTTGAAGCTGCTAAAAGGAATGGAGATCACTCCAATATGCTGGAGCAACTTCAAAGAAAAGCTCAGTATAGGGTTCCCTTCCCTCATCAGAGGAGGTTTGTGGCAGTACAAAATTTGGCAGGCTTCTAAAGCGCACCTAAAACATCTGAATCTATGGATAGAACCACAATTAATTATAATGGCAGAATGCTCAAATACAATCTAGAGAGCTCAAGGTTTTCTTTACATTTAACTTAAAAAAATAATTTTCTCTTCAGGGACTTGCATCAGGAATAAACACACAGGGGTAAATTTTGCAGCATGTTATACACTACTCAAAAATACTTACTTTTAACAAAGGGTGAATTTTTTCTACTGGGAGGAATAATGGATTTCTTCTCTTTCTCTTTTCAATTGCAGACTGAGCATCCGCTATTGCCCACTTATCAATAGGATGGGGAAAACTTTTTTGTACACGGTCCTATTTAAAAAAAAAAAAAAAAAAAAGACGAATTACAGCTTATTATATAATATGTATGCAGCAAAACAAATCAGATGCTCTGGATCATTAACCCCCCCCCCAATAAAGCTGTCTATTTAAAACAAAAAAACTAGTTGTACCTCAACATCAAGGACGCTTCTTGGTTGAGCTTGGCACAGCATATTTAACAATTGTAGAATTAACTCCTCAACATACTGCAGAGCATCTTCAGTAGATGATAGTTTAGGGTGCACCTGCATCTGAACCTACATTCAACATAAAAGATTCCATTTTAAGGTTCTCAATACAGTTCTAAGGGTTGTCACAGAAAAGACTAAATGCAGATTATACAAATGTTTAATTAAGTTTGTGGCTTGGACCTAGTTCTACTAACTGCACACTACAGAGGGCAAACTAGGGACTGAATCCCCCTGCATATAAAAGAATCAATGTAAAAGGTAGACTAGCATATCAAGGAGAAAGATTTCATGTAGAAGTGTCAACTGAAAATCTGAAGCTGGGAGAAAAATTGGGGGGGGGGGGGGACTGTAAGTATATAAAAATGACCCAAATTACTACATTAAGAAAATGTAAACTTCTAGATACAACATGGCACATAAAGGTTTAATCCTTTAAGAAAATGAAGTCTGTCAAATATAACATGGCACATAAAAGATTTCCTAAATATGCAGATCAGTACAATTTAAAATATAACTATATTGTTTTTATTCAAATAGTAACTACAAATAAACCTAGTATTAGAAAAGTAGCTACAAGCTGTAGAACCAATATAACTTTGGTGGGTGAGAAAATACATGAAGACAGAAAACAGAAACCACAAACACTATAGGAAAACAAGAGGCAAGATTAAAGAGCAGCTTAGGTTCAACAAACTGTGAGCATCTCTTCCTAATAAGAATAAGATATTCTTATTCAAGATTTTAGTAAGGGAATTAAACAGAATGAAAAATATAGTTAAAGATATAAAAAAGGTAGTCACCTGTGCAGGCATTAGTCGTTTCCTACTCTGGGGTGATGTTGCTTTTGCAATGTTTTCATGGCAGACATTTTACAAGGTAGTTTGTCACTGCCTTCCCCAGTCATCTACACTTTCCCCCAGCAAGCTGGGTACTCATTTTCCTGACCTCAGAAGGATGGAAGGCTGAGTCAACCTTGAGCCGGCTACCTGAACCCAGCTTTCGCCAGGATCAAACTCAGGTCATGAACAGAGAGATCAGACTGCAGTACCACTCTGCGCCACAGGGCTCCTAGTTAAAGATATAGGCAAGACCTAATCTACATTGCTCTCCCTGAGAGGCAGGAAAAGAACTGGAGGAAAAGGGTGGTTCCTAAACAAAAGACAGGAAGTGAGAAGATTTGTCCTGCCTCCCTAAATAGATGATGGGAAACACCAACACAAGATGTCCCCTGCCTCAGAGGAAGAAAAACTTTCCAGGCCACCTTTGCAGCCTTCTGAAAACCTAATCTTGAAAATGGCATACTCTCCAGAACAGCATGGGATGAGACACATGAGAAATGCCTTTCTCCCATGCAATCAAGCAAGCACTAGCATGCCATCAGATTCAGCCAGATCTCAGCATTTTCATGCAGAAATGGAAGAAGCAGGTATTTTATGAAGAAAAACCCTCAGAAGAGAAAAATCCCTATAGTGTAATTACAACAGCATTAAATGTGAACATTAAGATCCACTTCATAGTGAGAAGTATACATGTGTACATGTGTCTGCATAACAAAACTAAAACAAAGTATCATGAATTCTCTGATTTCTGCAGAAAAATTATGAAATCATAGGCAACAGCAAATCTTTGCCACTGGTGACTGCCTGTGTTCTTGTTATGAGATGCTTGCAGTAGTAACAGGTGGTCACTAAGAAAAGCTGTTGCTATGATGATAGGCTTGCTCCTGACAGCTGCAAGGTTTGGTAACAAGCATCCTTCGTTCCTACCCTTTCTAAAAAATGACACCATAAATAAAGACAGGCTACTACATACATAATCCCATTTTGCTATAATACTATAGTCAGCTGACAGTATAAGAGCTGTCAATTTGTCTGCATTTCAGCTCACTACATCAAGTGCCATAAAGAAATTAGTTATCCCTAGTTATTAGAAGTGCACTCCAATAAATTATATATCCACTTATATTACAATAAATATTCACTCAAAAATGCTAGTTTATGGGGCCTGCAAACTCGAAGGACCATCTTTCCTGCCATGAAACCAAGCACAAAAGGCAATCTTTCCCACAATGCTTCTTCAGTTAGGCAACTAAGATCTGCCATGCTGTGAGCCTAAGCTTTTTTGTGGTAGTCTATTCCTTTAGAACAGCCTGCCTAATGTTGCTCCCACCCCTTAGCATTCAGGAAACTATGAAAGCAAAATCGCTATGAAGATATTTCAAAATAGTTAACTGGTGACTTCATAAGGAAATTTCATGCTGATATTCTTATTATAAAATTTTGATTGCTGGATCTGTGATTTTTGGCACACTACTTTGGATCCCATTTTAGAGTTAAAACATTTAAAATAATTTAATTTAATTAGAATTAGATGTCCATTTAGATGTCCAATATAACTATTGTTAAATAAATATATCCATAAACTCAACTTCAGTGTATACTTCCTCTTTTTCCCTCCCTTCTCACAATGGAATGGTGGTTTAACAGTGAATTCCATTATTTGTACCACACAAATACAGGCATGTGTGTTCGTTTTCCTCTCATTAACAAAAATCCCACGCCGGAATTAAATGCTACCCTCCCCCCCCCCCCCCAAAAGGTGATAACCTGAATAATTGTCTTTTGAAAGTCTTAGTTGCTCAAACATGTTTATAAACTTCTGATCTTAGTGGACAAAGATGCTTTTTAATCTGCATGCTTGAATCACAGACATTCTATTGCACAATTATATTTAAAACAATTTTAACCGTTACAAAGTTAAATGCAACACTGAGTAGTTCACAACGTGTAAGGTTTCCAGTAGCCTTGAGAATCAACAACTCTTGGGCTTACATGCTCAGAATCAATTAGTTTGTCTGGTTAATTAGATTGCCTAGTCAGGCAACCTGTAATTTACCGTTAAATTTGAACTGACAAACTGTGGGTTTCTGCTTGTTCTCCAAACTAGGCCTGGATACCACAACCAGATTTCTAAAGCATAGTTTCTAATCCTTGCCTGGTAGGCAAGCTCAATCCTGAGTTTGCTGATTCATATGCAAAAAGAAATTATGGTTTGCCTGAAGTAGGAAGTCATTAACTGGCTCTGAGTCTATGAGAGAAGAAAGTATGCACACAAAAAGCTTTGCTCCACATCTTCCCAACCATATTTTGGGGACTCCAAAATATTACATGTGAACTGAACCACCTTGTCTCTTCTAGACCACCATCCTTACAGAAAAAAAAATTCATGTAAAGCTTAGCTATCCTAGTCCCCAAAACAAATTTGATAAAATGCACTAAATGACATTAGTATATGATATACCCCTTGAAGAGCTCTACACCTTGGGGAGAAGAACCTCTTGGCGATCCCTGGCCTGAAGGATATCCCGCTGTCCTCAACCAAAGCCAGCACTTTTTTGGCCCTGGTGGAACTCTCTGCCTAATGACATCAGAGCCCTGAAAGACTTAGTGCAGTTCCACAAGGCCTGTAAGACAGAGGTGTTCTGCCAGGTCAATGGCTGAGGACAGCAACAGTTGAATACTGAGCTTGGCCTCCTTCATCTCCCCTCCCCTCCAATGCAGTAAGGACACAAATATTTTTAAATGCTATCTGAAACAGTTTGATTACTATTTTAAAATTTTAATCTGATTCTGTAAATCTTATTTATTGAAATGTTATAATATATTGTTGAAATGTTGTTAACTGCCCTGAGCCCTGCTAGTTGTGGGTCAGCCAAGACTCAGCAACAGTGAGAACTCAGGAGAAGAGCTTCAGGAAATCAGCTCTGAACCAACAGAAATCAGCAAAGAATATGAGCTTCAGGCTTGTCAGAGTTCACAGCTCACAGCCAATGCAGAGCCACCAGCACCTTCCAGACCTGTTCCAACAGAGGAAACCCGGACGGTCATTACCAGCCCTCCAGTTTCACCCACACCTTCTGAGCTCCGGAGACAAAGGCATAGAATGGAGCTTTAGGAAAGAAGACAAAGTGCATGTCTCCTGGCCCAATGCCAGCTGCTTGCTGATGATGAGTAGCTGCATGGTCACTCCAAAGCAGCTGGCAGCAACTAAGACCTTCCAGGAGAGGGCTATAAAAGCCAGTCAAGGGAGACTGCATGATGTGGAAGCAACAAGTCACCAACCTTTTGACTCAATGATCACAGTTCTGAAATCTGCTCTGTTGCTGTGACCCTTGGACCGGCTCTTGACTCTGACTCTGGAATCTTCCTCCCTGCACTCGTGAACAACCTTGGACTGTTGAACCCTGCTTCCTGTATAACGTTCTGAACTGGACTCTGCTCCCTTGGTAACTGACTTTGGATTGAACTTTGACTCTGACCCTGGAGTTCAACTGGGACTGACCCTAGATTCTGACATCTAGAAAGCAAATAAATAAACAAAGCCTTGAAACATCTTTGCTTAGCTCTAATTCACTCTTCTGCAGGTACGAGTGGAGAAGATTGTGGCAGTTCCACCTTGAAAGAGGTGGCAATGACACTAGCTAGTTTCCCATTGGGACACTAACCAAACCACTATAAAAAGGGAACTAAGCAAGTTCAGCAGCCACATCCCCCCCCCCCTTCTCTCAGCATGAAGCGCTCCTGCTTCTTCAAACAGGTTCAGAAAATGGTGCTATAGGAGGTGCAAGATGCAATTCGTAACATCCCAGCCAAGCAGGCTGAGGGCAAGTTGAGTTATCCACAATTGCAGTTCTGCTTCCTGAGTAACAAGCCCTGCAGGAATGCAACAACTACAGACATGCAGAAGCCCATCTCCAAAGCATGCAAGTGCTCAAAGTGCAAAAAATATTGCAGCTGTCTCCAAGATCCTCCACCAATAGCTTTTATACCTATAATTTAGAATCCACTAAATCCAGATATGACAAGAGATGCCAAACAAAGAACAAAAGGCCTCCCTGAGTAAAGGTTAGAGTAAAATCACAGAATCACCATAAAGTTGGAAGGGACCTCCAGGGTCATCTACTCCAACCCCCTGCACAATGCAGGAAATTCACAAATATCTCCCCCTAAAGGTTCTGATTACACCTCTCAAAGTCCTAGGCTGAATCCCCTGGAAAGATAATAGAGGGGCGAAATCTTTTTCACTGTTCCTCAGAGAAATCCAGGACTCAAGCAAGGGGGAAACTATCTGAAGAAGAGATGGTGCATGCAGAGTCTCAACTGGAGCATCTAATTCTCAACAGAACTCTTTCCCAGGCTTTTGTCAAAGGCACTACATACACTGCTGGTTTTCACTAAAAAAAAGCAGGAGAAAGGAAGGCAACATCTTAAAAAAAAAGGGCTATGGAAATGTTCTTTCAAGACCCTGCAATGCACTAACCCTTTCTTTTCCTTAGTTTTTTGTCAAGACAAATCCTGCTCAGTCCAAGATGATACATAAACTAGTAAACTATCTGCATTCATTACCATCAGAAGCAACAAAGAAATTCAAAACCCCAATCGTATTTGTTTACTCCATTTATACCCTGCCCTTCTCCTAGTAGGGAACCAAAGTGGTGATTACTAGATATGGCCATACTGTCACTGTCAGTTTCACTGTTATTTCTACAGAAGGAGGTCCCATGGATGTGTTCTATCCCATGGTAGAGACAGAAATTAAAAGAACTTTGAAGCAACCAACTACTTCTGAAGCTTCTATAACCTCAATCTTTTTGAGGGTTACAGACATATGATCAGATGAATCTATCTTCAAAGAACCTTCCCTTGCAGGGGTGTGTGTGTATGTGTGCATGCGAGAGAGAGAGAGAGAGAGAGAGAGAGAGAGAGAGAGAGGTGTCATCAAGCCACTTCTGACTTCTGGTGACCCTATGAATTAATGTCATCCAAAACATCCTATCGATAATGGACTTGCAAACTAAGGGCTATGGCTTCCTTAACTGAGTCAATCCATATCAAGTTGGTGTTCCTCTTTTCCTTCTGCCTTCAACTTTTCCTAGCATTATTGTCTTTTCCAGTTACTCTTTTCTCATAATGTGATCAAAATACAATACCCTCAATTTAGTCATTTTAGCTTCTAGAAAGAGTTCAGGCTTGATCTGATCTAACTCAGAGATGTCAAACTCATTTGTTGCGCAGGATGGATCTTACATAAATGTCACTTTGTTGGGCTGGGCCATGTGTGCCATTAAATGAAACACAAGGTACTGGAGATATAAACTTTATAAAGGTGATTTCAGATGTCATCTGTAATAGCAGATGAATAACAATAACAGGCTTGACTGGATTAGGTGTGATATGCAGAGGGGTAGCAAATGTGGAGATATCAGTGTTGGTAATGAGACACAAAACTTAGGTCTCAATTCCATCCAGGAGGATGCAATGTTAGGGAAACTGCTCTCAAAATAAAGTTGGGGAATTAGACTGAGAGACAGCTAGCCCAATAGGAATCTTTGTTATCAATTGTATACCAGGCTCAACCGTTCAGAGAGTCAATGCTCAATAAGAGACTCTAATTTAGTAAAAATCAATTGTAATTTATTTAGAATAATATTTCTTTCATACAAGGTAAAAATACAAAACACTCACACATTCACACAGGTCTAGGAAATATAGATAGATCAATAGGGGAACATATATGGATAAACAGACAGGGTAATATTTACCATCGTAGTCTTCCAGGAAGGTTTCCAATGGCGACTTAAGAGGACAGGGGAAATGGACCCAACACTGTGGCCAGAATTGGGGATGGATCTAGACAGCGGGTAATAGGGGTTGCTGAATAGAAAGCACACATGAGTGGAGTTGGGTCAGAGGTTAAATAGGCTTCCTCAGACCCTTAGGGACTGGGAGGTCCAAGGGAGGAGAGATGGGAGGTTCAAGAAGGCTGGACATTCCTTACTGACACCTAATTGGATGCCTGCTTTGGCCAATGAACTTCACCTTAGTCCAGTGAACCTGGAAATTTCCAAGCTGCAATGTTGCCTGGGTTGGCCCCAAGGTATTAGACTGGGGTAAGAATGGGAATGACTGGATACTTAAGTTTAAATGGGATTAACTAGGAGGGTGACAATAGGTAATCAAATGCTGGCCTAGGTACCACCCGGGTTAGACAAAAGACTTGATGAAGACAGGAGATGTCCTTCCTCTTTCTCATCTTCTGCTGGGCAAGATTTATTGTTCTGGTATTGCTGAGCAATTAGGATCAACAGTGGAGCTATTAATCCATTCTTAAAACAGATGGGTTGCTTGCAGGCTCAGGGTGTGTACGTGTGACTTTCCCACTAAGAAGGAATGAGTTCAGCCTGGCAGGGTAAGCTTGGGTCAGGAAAGCAAGCTGGATTCTGCTGTTGTTAGCTCTAGGTCCATGGAGCCAGGCTGGAAACATGGTGGCTTCTTCCACTGCAGTGGCCAAGACTGGGCACACAAGGAGCAGCTGGAGCATGTCTTCAGAGACGTAGAATGCAAAGCTGAGGCTTATGGTATCCACATAAGCCAGAAACTGCAAGCAAAGTCCACTTCTTAGAGCAGAGGTGTGAGAGTCAAATCTCCAGGCACCCTGGCAACCATGCTGGTGATCATGATGTTCATATGTATGAAAAGTAGGGGGCTTTTCCTCACAGTTCCCCCCCTCAAGACCTATGTCACCATCTGGTGGCGAGGTCTTGCAATAACACAATGTCCATATCTGTAGTTGACAGGCGGCGAGTCCACGTAGCTTCAATTGTCTACCGGGGTGTACCGTCTATCTAAAAAGGTTGGAGCCACTATCTAAACTACTCAAAAATCAATTTGGAAAAATATTCCAATAGGCCAAAGGTTCCTTCCTTTGAATACTACGATGCAGGGATAACAGGCATTGGCAACGTTGTAGGGCATACAGTATTAAAACACAGGGTTACAATCATTGAAATAAAAGTTGAGTTCATAAAATCATTACTGCCATTTAAACCAGATAAATAACAAGAATTGATCTATAAATCACACACAATCATGACAATAATTGATTAGGAAAACACACAGGTACATTAGAGTTCATGGTTACAAGTGAATCCATATCTTAATCTTGAGTCTTCTTTTCTTCTTCTCCCCCCCTTGATAAGCTTCTTATACTGGGGTTTGAAGAGGATCTTCTTCCAGGTACCTATTGGGTATGTGAAAGTCCTAGTGGAGGGTGAACTAAAGAGTCTTCCCACCCCCCCTAGCACCCAGCGAAATCTGTCTTTATTGTTGCTAAAAGGGAGTCTTCCTGTAACCCAGCATGTAATTGGCAATGGTGCTTTTCTGCCTGTATCACTGATGGTCCATAGAGCAACAGTGGGCTTTGAGGAAAGAACCAAAAAGGAACCAAAAACATTCACACATGACAACATGGAGATGATTCTGTACCATTGTAGGGAGCAGTGAAAGCAGATCAAAAACGCATACATTCAACCATGAAGAAAGGAGTCTTAAAAAGCTATTAGCGAAGTGTCCTCCTGTCCAGAGTATGGTGACCAGTGAGCTTTTACGTCACCAGCTTACATATGTCATGTTAGGGGCCTGCATTGGGCCAGTTTGCCTATTACACTAAGCATTCAGGACTTTAGGAGGCTTTTTCCTTGTCAAGGAAGGAAAGTAACATACACAATTCAGAAAACACAACCCAAAATATTCTTTGTTGCAACATAAAACTTAAAATAAAACATTGTGCACAATCCAGGAAAATGACCATAGTTTGGGGCGTCCCCCATATGATGAAAATAGTTCCATAAAGAAGAGACAAAAGAAAACCTTTGCTATAGCTTTGGAATATAATAAATTGTCAAAACAATATAAAAACTTCAAAAACAAAAACTGAGGCCTCAATAGAACAATGCTAGCTAGCTTTATATGAGAGGTGAGCTAGATCAGAGAAATTAAAACCTGGACATAAGTGAGCTGATCAGGTCCCACTACATCCAGTTTTTCTCTGGGCTAGTTCAGCTGAAACGATCTCACATGTGAGCACAGATTTCAACAAAAACTTAACAAAACAAGAATTCTGAAAAGCAACATAAGGGTTACACATACATAAAACAATTCTTAACAGGACTATCAACAACTCTTAGAACTACTGAGCATGCATTAGACTTGATTTGCAGGTCCAGATTCCCTGCACATCTATATTGAGAGAAAAGATGAGCAAACTTAACAAAACAGTTACAACATCCTAGAAATCAAATTATGGTTAATTCACCTTGACAGACACATTAAACAATTCATAAAAAGAGAAAAGATGGGCAAGGCATCTGTAGTACCACGAGAAAAATGCTTAGTTGTTGCAAGGGCAAGTCAAAAGAAAGACTTGAAACACGAAAGCATATCCCTTGAAGAAGAAACCTTTTATGGAGTAAAAGGTAAAACTAAGATGATGGCACAATGCTCCAGGTTTAAGGCTTGTGCCAGAGAATGATTTTCCTCTGTGCATACACAGAGTGCAAAGAATGTGTTGCTGGAAGGCAACATGCTTGTCAGAAATACCAAGTAGACCAAAATTTGAGCATAATACAACAAGACTTAAATTGGGGAGCCTTGATAGGCTCAGCCAACTGGTTATAGATGCAAAAATAACACAAAGGACATTTAGTGGCAAGAAGAAAATCATGATCAGAAATGAACCCTGAGGAATCTACATTAAGAATCTAACAGGTTATTGCTCATTTCCTTGAGAACATGGGAAAATAGAAAAGGGTTTTCACTCAGAAAAAGTCTAGCTCTAACAAGATATATATTATAGGTGGAGGCAGAACCATTCAGTGGTCATTATATTGCTTAAAACCAAACAAAGATACTGAGCCCACAAGTTGGGGCCTTTTAAGAACATGTGGATACCTCTTTCCACAGGCAGACTGGATTAAACTAAAATTAAAACTCAAGATTCACCAAATAGCTAAAAGGGAAGATTGATGATGCAAATGGCATTCAGAGAGAAAATGAAGATATCAATAGTTGAAGTACATTTGAGGAATCCAAATTTCTAATGGAGACCAAGAACTTTCAGGAATTCTGCCAAAACAAGAGTATTAGTTCTTGAGTCTTAAGAGAGAAAAAGCACAGGGAGAGGGTAATTTTACCCCAAGGAAGTGTACAGATGTCCTATACTTCTTGTAGGAACCAAAATTTGTGAGATAAAATTTTCTTAGCTCTAATGCCCAGCAAAGGGCCCATAGATTGCAAAGCACTTTCCTTTTACTACAAAGCACTGGGAATGCCCAATAGACTTTGAGGAGCAATTTCCTAAAAGTGTTTCCCTTAAAATTAAGGCTACAAAATCTAAGTATAGGAGAGATTGGTACCAGTCACTAGAAAAAATATTTTAAGACCTAAAAGGTACAACAAAAATAAGTAACAGAAAGCAAGCTTCTAATCTAGGAGATCTCTTAGTATTAGGGCAGTTTACAGGCAGGGGATTTTCTCTAGCAGAGAAGGACTGGCTGTAAGTAGAGCTTTGGGATGCCAGCTCCAGGCTGGAGATTCCTGAAACTTTGAATCAAATTTGAAAATCACAAGGCATGCAGTCCATTTCCTTGGACACTTATTTCCTCCAGAGGCTTAGCCTCAATGTACTGGGGGAAAGGCTATGATTTTGGGAGAGACCTCCAGGTCCCACCTGGAGCCTGGCAACCTTACAAAAACACAGTAGTATGCACATCTTCCATCCAGGTATTTCTCTGGCTGGGAAGAGGCTGTCTCTGTGAGAGACTGCAATATTAAAAAAAAATTGGTAATGAAAAACTTTTGAAATTATATCTTTTTAGACCCAAAATCAGAAGATGAGAATTCAAAATAGCACAAAAATACCTCAACTGTATTTCCACCCTCCCCCCCCCCTAGATGGGAAAGGAGGGGAAGGTTTGAACAGACAAACCAAAATTCCTTCCCTCTTGGATTAACTGAATGCTTAGCTTTAACAAAAGGCTAAAACAGACACAATGGATTTGGCCAGTACTCTCTTATCTGACCCTGATAAGTTTTTACAAAGAAAGGTGGAGGAGGAGAATAATGAGCTTTCTGCCTGGGTGGGGCTCAAAATTGTAACTCTTTTCCCAGTTTCTTTGACTCAAGCTGAATTTGGCTGAGTTTATTTCAAGAGGGTCTGCATGAGATTTGCCAATCAGTACTACATTAGTTGTTGCTGCTCCTGCAGCTGGAGGTTCTCCTTTCTGTACTTTCAGATTTAAATGACAAACTTGCCCATTTGAGGTTAGCTGTCTTGTTGCTGTGACCTTTGAGAAGGAGAGGCAACACTTCTTACAAGACAATGAGGCTCTCTCTCTCTCTCAAAGACACTGAGTTGCTTGTACCTTAGGGAGACCTGAGATAAACAAAAAATCTAATTTCTCAGGGCAATGCATTTAAAACTCCATTCCTTTGCCTTAGTTACTTATCAAATCTTTACTGCTACAGATTTCCATTGAGCAAGAGGGAGAACAATTAGCATCTCTTCCTGATGGCAGGAGTGCTGAGCATTTGCAATACTTTAGCCAGCTCTATTTGGACTAATCTGCAGGCACTCTGTACAAGCTCAGAGGCTATACCATTTAACATTCATAGAACTGAGGAAATAAATATTTTTTTTTTGACTTTATAAGCAAGAGAGAGAAAGATGAACTTGGGAGTTTCACAGATTTTCATTCAGCCAATTTGAAAGTTAAAACAGTTTCTTACATCTTGCTCTGAAAGCTTTGAATTAACAAAAAACTAGTTCAGTCTCTCTTTCTCAGGTACTTGATGCTGGCATTTTTAAAGGGTTAGACTAAATACATACTACATCAAGCTCCCATTACCCTGCAGAGAAAACTAACTCTGCAGGCTGGAACCCTTGCTGGGATTCCAGGAGATCTCCAGGCCTCACCTGGAGAAATGGCCTGGTCTAATTGTAGTCCAAGTCATTGCTTGTATGTTTTCTTATTTAGTCAAGGGAAAGGGTGCCCTTGTTACCTTTAAACCTAAATAAGGCCAGATCTCTCTGTTTTAAGAGACATTCAAGTCTAGGAGTTAGATTTTCCTTTGGGTGGGGGGAGGTTCAGAGACAAAGGAACCTTGCCTGCCCATGTGGGATTACCATTCTCTGAGTTCCACAGAATTCTGGCTTTCAAATTCCCCAAATGGGATGAGCTAAAGACAGAAAATTTCTGGCGTAAAGGGCTGAGGCTTGCTCATGTAGGAGTGTCTGGAGCAAGTCCTTGCAAAAAGGAATACCTTGTGCCATAATTGTGGAACTCTGCATAGGCTCAGAGACCACATTTCCTTCATGATTCTGGGGTAAGAGAACTGAAATAGGGACTGTTTTCTCATTTTCATGGGGGAAAGAAGTCTGGGGCTGCACAGCTGGGTTTGCCCCGCCATATTTCCTTTTATCCTGCACTTCCAGAATTTCCAGTCTCCTCTCTGTGGCCCTGCAAGATTCCAGGGCATGTTGCAGGAGACTGGCAGTTTCCTTTTCTTTACTAGCTTCTAACTTTTGCTGAAGTTCCTGATTTTTCTCAGCAAGCTTTTGGATTTCTAAATCCTTTTCATGAGTAGGATTTGTAAGTTTCCCTACCCTTTCCTTATTAGGGAAATCTTTCACAGCAGTAGCTTTGGGGAGGCTATCTCCATTTTCTGCAAACCCTGGGGCTGTGGGAACCATGTGCCCTGGTGGCTTCATGGCATCTGAAAGTGCAGCAAGTAGCACATGTGTGGGCTGCTTATCAAACTGCCTCATGTCTGCTCCAGTGGCTCTAAGCTGGGACCAAGCTGCCATTCTGACTTTGTCTCGAGGGGTCCGCTGAGGCCAGGTTTGCCCAGAGGCTGACTGTGTCTGCCTAGGAGCATAAGCCTGCTTGTGAAGGGGAGCCTTTGGGACAAGCTGGGGATGGCAAGAAAAGCTGGAACCAAAGCCACTGTTTTGGAACTTCCAGTTCTGGCTCTCTTTTCCATGCCCACCCTGCTCTTGATTATATTGTGCCTGAGTGAGCTGTGTTTCTAAAACAGCAACTCTTTGTTCAGAGACCTGGGCATGCTTTAAAGCATTCTCCAGTCTCCATTTGACCTCATGGAGAGAGTGGGTTAAATTTGCTATCTCCTTCTCATGAGCACTTAATCTAGCTGTGTAGTCTTCATGAACTATTTCCCTTTTTGCATAGTCAGCTTTCATTCTACTCTCTCTTTCCATAAAATTGCCAACTCTGTCAAGATTAGCCTCTAGATCTTTCCAGGTGGTGTTTACCAGGGCTGTTATGCCATAGCACCTCAAGGTGGGTATATTGAGACCTCTGATCACATCGGATATGAAATTTTGATTCTCATAATCTGGTTCCCCATTGTCTTTGGGTGATACTACCTTAGCTGCTTCTGCTAGGAATTTCTTCCTTATTAGATAGCTCACTGGACGCTCATCATGACCTTGTAAGGTCTGATGGTAGAGATCTTTTATATCCTCTCCATCCCAGGTGGCAAATAGTACCTCAGCCATCCATTCTAAGATGGTGGCATTAGACAGGTTCAGGCGATACATTACATTTCTTACTTTGTCTAGTTCAGGGCCTGAGGCGCATAATCTCAGCACATGGTTTAATTCAGTTAAGGAGGCTTCTTTGTAGTGAATTCTAGCGCTGGCCATCCACAACACTGAGGTGTCTATGTTATAGGGGCCAAGGAAGCTGGCAGCCATTTTAATGTCCTCTGCTCCCCAAGATCTGGTTTCCTTCACTACTTTCACAGATTCAGCTTCATTCTGTTTTCTGGCTGTGGTTTTTTTAGTGACCACAGGACGGACTGGGGCTGGCTGTTCTGCTCTGAACTTCCCAACTGCCTCGTCCTCACTCTCTTCGTCTGAGGAGAAGTCACAGAGAGCAGAGGCCGACACAGTTGCTATCAATGTCTTTTTAATCTCTAATTTCTTTTTTAAAGCTGCTATTTTTCTTTGGCACAAATCATGGTTGGCTGCTTCTCTAGCCTTTCGGTTTTTCTCTGAAATGTACTCTATGACACTCTGTAATTTATTATTTTGGGCTTTAGTTTGCTCCATCTCTTTTTCCAATGTGGCTACCTGCATTTGGGCCTTTCTTAGAGCAGGCAGCGTGTCTTGCTGTTCTAGGGTTAAGGTGCGTTTCTCCAGCTTAAGGTCGTCCACCTTGTCCTTTAAATTTTGGATCTCCCATCTCAGACTATTATTCTCCTTCATAATCTTCCTGACATATATTTCATGTCCTTCACTCAATCTTGTCCTTTCTTTCTCATGAGTCTCTAGCATTTGCTTTACTTTTGCCTCGTGACTCATGAGGATCTGCTCTTTCTCTGCCACATGGCTTTGAAACTCCTGCTCCAGCACTGATGCATGGTTTTTAAGAGTTTGTTCTAGTTCCTGCTCTTTCTTGGCAAATAAGGCCATAGCTTACAATTTAGATCCTCTCAAAGTTCTAACTTTACTTGCAGGGCTGGTTTTCCTGCACTGTTAGGTGCCTAACCACAGGCCACCAAAATTAACTGATGCAGGGGCTTTCCCTGGCACTTTTCCTGCTTATTGGGGAGTAAAGAACTTGCAGGACACCTCTGTGTGCCTCACAAGTAAAGGAGGGAGTTGCAGGACCTTCCTTAGTTCTCTGCAACACTAACAAATGTTTGTGGCATGGGCTTATGGCCTTGCACACATTGTTGAGCTCCTCAGGAGGGGCTTTTCTCTAGCCTCTGCCTCCAAACAAATCAAAAGTTTTAAAAGTCTCAGAGCCTGAGCTTTTCCTCTGTTGGCCCTAAGCAAAAGGGAAATTTTTCGGCTGGGAAGATTGCCTATCTCCTCAGACCCGGGACAAATTTTTTTTTTTAACCCTAAAGGAGAGCTTCTTGCTCCTTCCAGTAAATTCTCTTAAAGGCACAGCCAAGTGAAAGAACTAGCAGCATATTTCCAGATGCTTTCTGGCTCCTATGTGCTATTTTAACACTTGGGTTGGTTTCTTAAGTTCCCTTTTTGTTTTGCCTACTGCCAATCTCCGATTGCGCTTCGGCTAGGGGGTTTTAACTTGTTGAGCCAGCCGCCGGCTGCGCATCAACCAAAGTAAAAGTGTGGTGAGCCAGCCGCCGGCTGCGCATCAACCAAAGTAAAAGTGTGGTGAGCCAGCCGCCGGCTGCGCGTCAACCAAAGTAAAAGTGTGGTGAGCCAGCCGCCGGCTGCGCGTCAACCAAAGTAAAAGTGTGGTGAGCCAGCCGCCGGCTGCGCATCAACCAAAGTAAAAGTGTGGTGAGCCAGCCGCCGGCTGCGCGTCAACCAAAGGAAAAGTGTGGTGAGCCAGCCGCCGGCTGCGCGTCAACCAAAGTAAAAGTGTGGTGAGCCAGCCGCCGGCTGCGCGTCAACCAAAGGAAAAGTGTGGTGAGCCAGCCGCCGGCTGCGCGTCAACCAAAGTAAAAGTGTGGTGAGCCAGCCGCCGGCTGCGCGTCAACCACAGTTAGGGCAACGAGCCAGCCGCCGGCTGCGCTCGGCCAAAGAAATGCCTTAGACTAGCCTTGGCCCAGGTTTGTGTAAGGACTTAGCGTGTGTGTGTCAGTGTATGTGTATGTAGTGTGTGTGCGTGTGTGCACTAAGCTCTAAAGAAAAGGGAGAAGGGAAGGGTGCTCTATCCAGATCTTAACAGCTCTGACCTATCCTGACATTCCCTCCCACGATAGACGCGTTTAGAAAGGCCTCGGGACGGCGGCCAGGCTTCACGGGACTTCCCCCTTGCATTCTATCGGGCTCAGTCCTCTTTCGAGGGGTCTGGCCTCCTAGGGGCGGCTGAGAAGTCCAACGCTGAATGATAGAAATGGGAGTAACCCAACCCACAATTATATAGAGATGCTCGCTAGAGCCGTTCACACAGAACTCATTCACTCAATCACTCACACAATAGCCTCCCTAGCAAGACTGTTTGAACGGTGCAACCCTACGTCTGTCTGTATGAAGACACGCGTGTCGGCTCGCGTGTGTTCCTACAAACAGGATAATGCCCAAGCTTTCTCCACCAATTTCTGTTAGGGAAACTGCTCTCAAAATGAGATTGGGGAATTAGATTGAGAGACAGTTAGCCCCATCGGAATCTTTGTTATCAATTGTATACCAGGCTCAACCGTTCAGAGAGTCAATGCTCAATAAGAGACTCTAATTTAGTAAAAATCAATTGTAATTTATTTAGAATAATATTTCTTTCATACAAGGTAAAAATACAAAACACTCACACATTCACACAGGTCTAGGAAATATAGATAGATCAATAGGGGAACATATATGGATAAACAGACAGGGTAATATTTACCATCGTAGTCTTCCAGGAAGGTTTCCAATGGCGACTTAAGAGGACAGGGGAAATGGACCCAACACTGTGGCCAGAATTGGGGATGGATCTAGACAGCGGGTAATAGGGGTTGCTGAATAGAAAGCACACATGAGTGGAGTTGGGTCAGAGGTTAAATAGGCTTCCTCAGACCCTTAGGGACTGGGAGGTCCAAGGGAGGAGAGATGGGAGGTTCAAGAAGGCTGGACATTCCTTACTGACACCTAATTGGATGCCTGCTTTGGCCAATGAACTTCACCTTAGTCCAGTGAACCTGGAAATTTCCAAGCTGCAATGTTGCCTGGGTTGGCCCCAAGGTATTAGACTGGGGTAAGAATGGGAATGACTGGATACTTAAGTTTAAATGGGATTAACTAGGAGGGTGACAATAGGTAATCAAATGCTGGCCTAGGTACCACCCGGGTTAGACAAAAGACTTGATGAAGACAGGAGATGTCCTTCCTCTTTCTCATCTTCTGCTGGGCAAGATTTATTGTTCTGGTATTGCTGAGCAATTAGGATCAACAGTGGAGCTATTAATCCATTCTTAAAACAGATGGGTTGCTTGCAGGCTCAGGGTGTGTACGTGTGACTTTCCCACTAAGAAGGAATGAGTTCAGCCTGGCAGGGTAAGCTTGGGTCAGGAAAGCAAGCTGGATTCTGCTGTTGTTAGCTCTAGGTCCATGGAGCCAGGCTGGAAACATGGTGGCTTCTTCCACTGCAGTGGCCAAGACTGGGCACACAAGGAGCAGCTGGAGCATGTCTTCAGAGACGTAGAATGCAAAGCTGAGGCTTATGGTATCCACATAAGCCAGAAACTGCAAGCAAAGTCCACTTCTTAGAGCAGAGGTGTGAGAGTCAAATCTCCAGGCACCCTGGCAACCATGCTGGTGATCATGATGTTCACATGTATGAAAAGTAGGGGGCTTTTCCTCACAGCAAACAATAAATGGACATATGTCTGACATTAGCAACCGCAAGATTCAGTTGCCAACCTCTTACAAAGGAATTTCAAAGGGAGATTAGAAAGAAAGACTCCTGAATTGCAATTGATACTGAAGCTAAAAAGACTGCATCCTCCTGCACTGAACTGAGAGGTAGTTTTCCTGTCTCGTTACCAATGTATGCTATTATCATCTGGCATCTAAAATCACTCCACTCTCCAATATATAAGAACTAATCCCAATATTTTAATTCCTAGTCAGGGTCTTTTTGAAAGAAAATAAATCCAGATAGGAACATAGAAATCAATTTTAAGAAGCAACTTTTCAAAATAAGCCAAAATAATTTTTGTCAATGTACTTGTCAGAAGAATCTGTACTTCCAGCTACCTTTCCTCCAAAGAAGAAATGTGCTTGAACAAAGAAGTTTATACCTGGAATGAAACATTGTTGGTCTTAAATCTGCCATGGGACTCCAACATTGTGTTCTCTCTCTCTCCCTCCCTCCCAAAAAGGAGAAGTAGCCCCAGAGAAGCAAGCAGAAGAGGTGTGTGTAAGGGGGTGCAGAGGTAGGCTTGTCTTTGTATCTCTCCCACATGAAGCAGCCACGAAGCACTCCATGTGCCTGTGTGTATGAGAAGAGAAAGAGAGCAGGGGATGAGGGAGACAGGCAAAAGGCAGAAAATGAAGAGCCACTGGGGACCTGGGGGCAGGGTCGATAAAAATCAATGATCCAGGGTCACGGTGGACGATGTAACTACAGAAGTAGTGCCATGGTCGGACCACCTCGCCCTCAGGGCTCGTATGGACGTTCCATCCCAAACCCGCTTAGGCGACGAGCGTATTATGGCTCGCCAGCGGAGCCAAATGGACCCGGAACGATTCCAGATGGCTCTACGGGAACCCTGGCCCTCTGGCGGTCCCCTCGAGGGCCTTATTGAGTCTTGGAATAGCCGGCTCTCTACGGCCATCAATGAGATCGCACCTCGGCGCCCTCTGCGACCCCGGATCAGACTGGCTCCGTGGTATAACCCGGAACTGCGCCAGCTGAAACAGGGCCTCAGACGGCTAGAGAGGCAATGGCGATGTACTCGCGATGAAGCGATTAGAGCATCTTATAGAGAATTTATGAGGTCCTATGAGATGGCAGTCAAGGCCGCAAAGAAGACATACTTTGCGGCCAAGATTGCATCTGCAAATTCGCGCCCGGCACAATTATTTAGAACAATTCAGACTTTAACTACATTGCTGCAAGGCAAGCCAAACGTTAAGGAATTGGAGATTGTCTGCAAAAAATTTCGCAAAAGCCTCACAGCCTAAGTCCAATTGCTCCGCCGCGACTGCCCCGCCATGTTGGATACAGTAAGTGGACTCGAGGCTCCGTGCCTGCCTTCTGATTTGATCCTGGATCGCTTCGACCCCCTCAGCTTGGAGAAAGTCGACAGAATCCTCATCTGCTGCACGCCCAACAACCTGCGACCTGGACCCCTGCCCCTCCTGGTTAATTAAAGCTTGCCAGGAGGAGCTACGATGTCCTATACGGGACATCATAAATAGATCTCTCTCAGAGGGTCTTTTCCCAACTCCTCTGAAAGAGGCAGTGGTCCGCCCTCTCTTGAAAAAAGCTACATTAGATCCGGCCGAATTGGCGCATTACCGGCCGGTCTCAAATTTGCCCTTTTTGGGCAAAGTAATAGAGAGGGCTGTGGCGTTGCAGCTACAGAGTTTTCTGGATGACACTTCCACCTTAGATCCTTTTCAGTCCGGCTTTCGTCCGGGCCATGGGACAGAGACGGTGCTGGTCGCCCTCATGGATGATCTCCGGCGACATCTGGATCGAGGTGGTGTGGCGGTATTGCTGTTGCTAGACCTATCGGCGGCGTTCGATATGGTCGATCACCGGCTGCTGACCCGCCGCCTCGCCGATTCAGGGGTTAGCCTTGCAGTGGCTTTTCTCTTTCCTTGAAGGTCGGGGACAAAGGGTGGCAATTGGGGGAGAGCTGTCTCAGAGGCACCCACTTAATTGTGGGGTGCCTCAGGGGGCGGTCCTCTCTTCAATGCTATTTAACATCTTTATACGCCCCCTTGCCCAGATCGCCCGGGGACATGGGCTGGGTTGCCATCAGTATGCTGACGACACCCAGCTCTACCTATTGATGGGAGGCCGGGCCGCTGATGCCCCTATAGATCTGGACCGGGCACTGCAAGCCGTTGCTGATTGGATCAAGCTGAGCGGGCTGAAATTGAATCCAGCGAAGACAGAGGTCCTTTGCCTAGGTCGCAGCGCCCCGGAAGGAGAGATTCCCCTACCAGCTTTTGACGGGACGCCATTGGCACCAGTGCGTGAAGTCAGGAGCTTGGGAGTGCTATTGGAGTTCTCCTTGACAATGGAGGCCCAGATAGCGGCCACTGCCAAATCCACCTTTTTTCATCTTAGACGGGCAAGGCAGTTGGCCCCCTTCTTGGAGCGAGGTGACCTGGCAACAGTGATCCATGCAACGGTCACCTCGAGATTAGACTACTGTAATGCCCTCTACATGGGGCTGCCCTTGTACCGAACGCGGAAACTACAGCTGGTGCAGAACGCAGCAGCCAGGCTGCTAGTGGGACTACCCCGGTGGGAACACGTGTGGTCTAGGCTGCGGGAACTGCACTGGCTGCCAACTGTGTACCGGGTTCGTTACAAGGTGCTGGTTATCAGCTATAAAGCCCTATATGGCCAAGGACCTGCCTACCTCAGGGACCGCCTCTCTCCATATGTTCCCCAGAGGGCACTGCGTTCCAGTTCACAAAATCTTTTGGAAATCCCTGGGCCTAAGGAGGCCAAACTTAAAACAACTAGGGAGCTGGCCTTCTCCATAAAAGCGCCCCAATGGTGGAATCAGCTACTGGAGGAGGTGCGGGCCCTGCGGGACCTCAACCAGTTCCGCAGGGCCTGCAAAACCGTCCTCTTCCAAGAAGCCTTCAAGATGTGACCAGACTGAATATTACGCTGCCTGTATAAATAGAGACTGTAGCACCACCATATAGTTTTTAGCTTTTTAACATTAATTTATATTTGTATCTGTATTTGTATTTATATTGTGAACTGATTTTACCTGTATTGTCATATCATGATACTATATCATGACAGATTGTAAGCCGCCCTGAGCCTGCCCCGGCGGTGAGGGCGGGGTATAAAGAAAAAAACAGGTTGCTTACCTGTAACTGATGATCTTCGAGTGGTCATCTGTGCAGTCACACACATGGGTCTTGCCGCAGGCTCCATACCTCGGAGCTCCAATAGCTCGTTTATAACGTCTTTTGGCGCGCTTTCCTCCCGCCCTGGGGAGCAGGCAGCGACTGCGCATGCCTGGAGCGGGGGAAGAGCGCCAATTCCACTCAGTTTCTTCCAGCCGCCACTGGCAGAGAGACTAGAAAAGTTTAAGCAAGAAGTACCAAAGGCCAGCAGCGGGGAAGGCTGGGTGGGCGTGTGTGACTGCACAGATGACCACTCGAAGATCATCAGTTACAGGTAAGCAACCTGTTTATCTTCTTCGTGGTCTCTGTGCAGTCCCACACATGGGTGACTAGCCAGCTAAGTGTCCTGGAGGAGGGTGCTGGGACAGAAAAAGGTTAGTCACGTGGCCAATAACAAAGATTGTATGACATAGGAATATAAGCGGATGCACTCACCCCTGATCTCAGTGAAAGATGGATCTGAGGACCGCTTGGCCAAAGGAGGCGTCACGTCTCGCACGAACGTCCAACGCATAATGGGAGACGAACGTGGAAGGAGAGGACCACGATGCAGCAGCACAGATGTCCTCTAGGGAGACGCCGTACAGGAAAGCCGAAGACGTCGAGACCGCTCTAGTAGAGTGAGCCTTAAGGCCTTCGGGCAGAGGCTGTTTAGCCAGTTCGTAGCACAGCCTGATGGCACTAACTACCCATTTAGACAGTCTCTGGGTAGAAATTTTTTGTCCCTTGCAAGGGTTTCCGTATGCCACAAACAGATTAGGGTCCTTACGGAAGGGCTGTGTACGGTCAAGGTAGAAAGATAAGGCCCTTCTGGCATCCAAAGAATGCAAGGCCCTTTGTCCTGGGTCGGTTGGGTTGGGGAAAAAGGTTGGTAGAGAGGTTGACGTCGATAAGTGGAACTGGGAGACAACTTTAGGGAGGAATGCAGGGTCTGGTCTCAGAACAACCTTTTCCTTGTGGAAGATGGTGTAAGGAGGATCGTGGCGGAAGGCGCATAAGTCACTTGCCCGTTTGCCAGAGGTGAGGGCAATCAGCAATGCTGTCTTCCAGGAAAGAAGGTTGAGGTCTATGGTAGCCATAGGTTCAAATGGTGCTTTCATAAGCGAGGAAAGAACTAGGGATAAACTCCAAGTTGGGACAAGGGGTTTAACGGGTGGATTGAGGTGCAACATGCCCCTGAGAAAAGACTTGGACGAGGCATGAGAAAAAACTGTTTTACCGTCTACCGGATTGTGGAACGCAGAGATGGCAGACAAATGAACTTTCAGGGATGAGTAACAGAGTCCTGATTTCTGTAGAGAAAGTAAATACTCTAAGATCATATTGAGAGGTACTGACTCTGGCAGTAGATGGTTAGCAGTTGCGAATGAACAGAAACGCTTCCATTTATGTTGGTACGAAAGCCTAGTGGAGGGCTTTCTCGCGTTGAGAATAATGTGGGCTACCTCTGTGGAGAGGCAGGAGGTCGAATTCTCCAGGCCGTTAAGGCCAGTACCTGAGGGTTGTGGTGCAATATCTGACCGTTGGCCTGGGACAGAAGGTCGCTCACAAGAGGGAGGCGACGGTAAGTGTGATGAGATAACGGGAGGAGTCTCGTGAACCACGGTTGCCGTGGCCACCAAGGGGCTACCAGGATGCAGTCCGTGCCGTCTCGTGCGATCTTCATCAGTACCCGAGTCAGTAGAGGGGTTGGTGGGAAGATGTAATGAAGAGGGCCCGTCCAGCTGTGTAGGAAGGCGTCGTTCCCCCTTCTCGAATAATAGCGTGGGCATTTGGCATTGTCCCTGGAAGCAAAGGCATCCACCATGGGTGTTCCGAAACATCTGAAAATGCGTCGAAGGTAGGTCGGATTGAGGGACCACTCGTGGTCGTCCAAGCGAAACCTGCTCAGAGAGTCGGCCAGAACATTGTCGACACCTGGGAGGTGAACGGCGGTCAAGTAAATGTTGTGCTTCAGACACCATTCCCAGAGCACAATGGCTATACGGCAAAGCCGGAGAGACCTGGTTCCTCCCTGCTTGTTGATATAATAGACGGTTGCCATGTTGTCCGTTGAAATCTGGACATGCCTTCCGTTGATTAGCGGGAGAAAGGATAGGAGGGCCCTGTGCACGGCAATCAGTTCTAAGCAGTTTATGTGCATGGCCCTCTCGGATGGAGTCCAAAGGCCTCTGACAGTCTTGTCCTCTAAGTGGGCTCCCCATCCCCACTTTGAGGCGTCCATCGTCACAACAGCCACTGGAGGTGTCGGTAGAAACGGCATGCCCGCGAGGAGATTGCTGGGTACAGTCCACCACGTGAGGGATGAAAGTGCACTCTGGGGAACAGTGAGTAAGACACTCTGCGGTTGCAACTGCGGATGGTAGGCTCTTACAAACCAAAGCTGTAGTTGTCGCATTCGTAGCTTGGCAAAGTGGATGACGGAAGTTGTGGCGGCCATGAGGCCCAGCAAGCGCTGGATTGTGAACTCAGACTGGCAAGGCTGTCGTTGAATTGACTTGGCTAAGGTGATGATAGTCATTGCTCGATCCTCTGGGAGGAAAGCACGGTGGAGGGAAGTGCGGAGGAGAGCCCCTATAAACTTGATGTCCTGAGTAGGCTCGAGATGGGATTTGGATGTGTTCACACAAAGCCCCAGGGAATTGAGAAGAGAGAGCGTTGTGTTGATATTGTTCTGCAAACGATGTTGAGTCGGTGCTATGAGAAGCCAGTCGTCGATATATGGGAAGACTGTGATGTCTCGAAGCCTGAGGGCCGCTGCCACCACCGCCATACACTTGGTGAATACCCTTGGCGCGGTGGAGAGGCCAAAGGGCAGGGACACATACTGGAAGTGGTCTTGTCCCATGGCGAATCGCAGATACTTCCGGTGATGAGGTCGGATTGTCACATGGAAGTAAGCGTCCTGAAGATCTAGGGAAGCCATCCAGGAATTCCTGGGAATAAGAGGCAGGATGGCCTGAAGGGAGATCATTCTGAACTTCCTGTATTCGATGAACTTGTTTAGCTTCCGAAGATCTAGGATAGGGCGCTTTCCTCCATCCCTTTTGGGGACTAGGAAGTATCTTGAGTAGAATCCCGTCCCTCGATGTTGTGGAGGAACGGGTTCTATGGCATTCTTCTGGAGCAAGTCCAGAATTTCCTGATGGAGGAGTGCAGATGGAGGGGTAGCTATGAAGTGGTGGTGGTGTGGTGGCGAAACGAACTCTATTGCGTAACCTAGACGCACGATGGTAAGAACCCAGGAGTCGGTGGTGATGGAACTCCAGCTTGGGTAAAATGGAGATAGTCTGGTATGCCTGTTGGGAGAGTCAAAGAGACTGCTTGCCTGTCTGGGATTGCTTCTTAGAAGGTTGAGCCCGTGGCCTCTGATGAAAAGGCTGCTTTGGGAGAGGTTTCCTTTTCCAGAAATCCTGAGACTTAGGAGACCGTTGACGGCGCTGAAAGGTTGGCTTCCACGGTCTTTGCCTATTAGAGGGCAGTGAGGTTGGTTGTGTGACCCCAAGACGTTTCGCTCTTTTGCGGCTGTCATCGACCGATGCAAGGACCTCGTCCGTGGAAGCATGGAATAGTCCCAGACCATCGAAAGGGAGGTCTTCTATGCGCTGCTTGATGTCTGGCTGTAAGTTCGTTGAGCGCAGCCAGGCGTGGCGACGTAGGGCCACCGAAGTTGCGAAGACACGGGAGGAACAGGAAACCGCATGGCGGATAGAATTTATCTGTTGTTTTGAGACACGGGAGAGCTCTGAGTCAGGCATGGATGTGATGTGTGGGGTGATCTGGTTAGCCAAGTTGAAGGAGTAAGCCGCAAAATAGGCTAAGTAATTGTTCAACTTAGAGTTGGTTGAAGAGAAGCTATAAATTTTTTTGGCTAAGGTGTCCAATTTTCGGCCCTCGCGGTCCGGAGGAACGGGGTGGCGAGATTGTTTGTTCTTGGTGGCGGAATGGACAACAATAGAGTTGGGTGCCGGGTGGGAGGCGAGAAATTTGCAGTCAGCTGCGTGCACCCTATAAAGAGAGTCTAGGCGTCGGGAAAGAGTAGGGATCGAGGCCGGCTTCTCCCAGGCCTCCCGGAGACCTTCAAGGTGTACAGGAAGCATAGGAAGCGTAGAGCTATCCGGGAAGTCTGTGCGAACCAGATCGTGTACCACATCTGAGACCTTAGGTGAATCGGAGGACATGGGGATGTTCAGTGCGGAAGCCATAGTTGTGATCAAATTAAGATAAGCCTTGGAGCTATCGGATGGTGAGAGCCTAGGAGGTTGGTCCGATGAAGGCGAGGCTGGAGCCTCCTCGGAGTCAGAGTGGTCAGAGGTATCTCTATCTGAAGTCGAGACGGGGTGTTGAGGTGACTTGGGCTCGACAGGTGAAGGGTCCCGAGGGCGTTTTAGCGGTGAAGTAGGCGGTTTGGAAACCGATGCGGATGCTGTCCTGGGAGAATCTCGGTTCCGAGTAAGGACAGGAGGCTGCACAACGTTGTGGGATCCCTGTACGGTCTGGGAGTCGAAGTCATCTCGGGTCCGAGGGGCTGCCGCATCATCTCGGGTGCGAGGGGTTGCTTCTGCTCGAGGAGAGTAGTAGTGATGCTGATAATCATCATAGCAACCGGGAGACAGATGGCGGTAGTAAGGAGATCGCTGGTCACGTGAACGGTAGTAGTCACGGGGTCCGGGAGAATAATATTCCCTGAGTCGAGGTATATAGACGTCTCTGGAGAGAGACTCCGGGTCGAATTCGGAGAGATGCTTGTAGCTGTGGCGCGATGGCGAACGCAAGTACCGATGGTAGCCAGAGTGAAGTGGAGGGGACGGAGACCGGGATGGAGAACGGTCCCGACGATAGCCACGATGGTAGTCACCATACCGGGACCGAGAGCGATCGTGGCGACGGTCACGGTGGTCATCTCGATGCGGAGAGTTGAGGCGATCTCGGATCGGAGATCTTGGACGGAGCAGGGACCGCGAGCGAGAGCGGAGCCGCGGGGATCGAGATCGGAGTCGATGAGACGAGACCTGGGTAGAAGACTCCTTAAGCAATGGAGTGGTAATGTCCTTAAGTACTGGTGTTGTAATGTCCTTAAGTACTGGTGTTGTGATGTCGAGGAAGGATTCGGGCCGAAGAGGTGGAGGATCGGACTCGAGAATATCGATCGGAGGGAGACTGTGTACCGAGGGTGATCTAGAGCCAATCGGGATCACCTCAATAGAAGGCTGAGTGAGGCGAGGCATTTCCAAGATGACATCGGAAGGAGCCGAGAGTTCGATTGGTAGGATCGGATTCGAGTGAGAGATCCCGGAAGGAGCCGACTGTGCAGAAGCCGAGTGCGCAGCCGTCGAAGCCGATTGCGCAGCCGTAACAAGGCCGGAAGTGCTGGAAGCCGACGGGTCAGGGCGCTCACGCACGGGCGCGATGGCAGAGCTAGAAGCCGAAGGGTCGTGGTGCTTCTTAGGCGCCGAGGTGGTCGGGCTGCAGGTTTCCGGGCTCGAGCGGTGCGGTTTCGACAGGCTCGATTCGCCGTGACGGGCCTTTTTAGGCGTCTTATGCCCCTCAGAGTGCTTAGAAGCCTTTTTGTCGGACTTATGATTCCTAGGTGCGATAGGAAGGGCCGAAGCTGCCGAATCTCCCGCTCGTAGTGGGGGAGGCGGCGGATCTGAGGTGGACATCGCGCGGAGAGAAGACTCCATGAGGAAACTACGAAGACGAGCTGCTCTGTTTTTGCGCGCCTGCTTACCGAAGCAAGCACAGTGGTGGCAGGTGTCAACTCTGTGAGATTCCCCCAAACAAAATAGGCAGAGCGAGTGACCGTCAGAGGACGGAATTTTAGAAGCACACTGCCTACACCTTTTAAAGGTGATTTTCCCTTCCATCCGTTCCGGACAGGGGAGGAGAGGGAAGGGAGAGACGGAGGTGGGGGGGGGGAAGTAGAAAGAAAGCGAAAGCGCAGAAGCGGGTTCTACTTTTTTTTTATATATATATAGATATTAGGACGAAAGAAAGAGTAAGTAGTAAGAAAAAGGAGAGATAGTACGATACCAAGAGACGAGCCAGAGGAGGAACGCAGCAAGGTAGGTGTTGTCCGGGCGGCGGAAGGGAAGAAACTGAGTGGAATTGGCGCTCTCCCCCCGCTCCAGGCATGCGCAGTCGCTGCCTGCTCCCCAGGGCGGGAGGAAAGCGCGCCAAAAGACGTTATAAACGAGCTATTGGAGCTCCGAGGTATGGATCCGTTGCCTGCGGCAAGACCCATGTGTGGGACTGCACAGAGACCACGAAGAAGATCCTATTATTATTATTATTATTATTATTATTATTATTATTATTATTATTCTTTAAAAAGAAAAAAATTAAAAATCAGATTTTTAAAATTTAAATCGGATTTTTTTAATTTAAATCAGATTTTTTATTTAAATAAATTTTTTTAAATAAAATGCTTTTTGAGGAAAATATATTATCATCCAAAGGTTATTCTATCATGAAATAAGGATTAGTTTTTAATTCTGAAGCATAAGGCTGTATATGCATGCATGTTTAAGTTTTTTGGTAATAAATTCTATTAATCCATTCACAATGTCAAGCTCTTCCAGAGGCTTCTGTAAAATTATTGGGCAGTTTCTCTGTCTACAAGATATTATCACAGAACACAGATGCTTGGTTTTGCAGTTCTCAAAACTGTAATTTGTGTCTGCAGAGATCACATGCCTCTTCTACACAGCAAAAATGTTATAAAATGAACAGAGTTGAGAAAAAGACCTTAATCTCATTGTTCTACAAACCTAAGTACACAGAATCAACCCCTTAAGTGCTAAATTTCAAAAAGTTCAATGAATAGAAAAAGACTGCTTGGAGTGAAATAGATCTGCACAAGAAGAAACTTAAGTATGAGGAGTGAGGGGCAAGCAGTAAAAATGAAAGTGAAACTTTTTGAGCAAAATACTCCACAAGACTTTGGATCTTTTGTGTGTATAACTCGAGGTTTATCACATTATTCTTTTCCTGGAAGAGAAAACCTATAATGGCAGCAGGCCGTAAAAGAGACCCAGTCTGGGAATATTTTAATGAAGTTCCTCTTCCTATTGGTAAGGCAAACAATGCAACTAAGAAATGGAAGGCCTGGTGGCCCTTAATGAGGCAACATCATGAGAAGTGCTATGATGAAGACGACGAAACATGTTTTAACATGTGGAATTCACTGCCATAGGAGGTGGTGGCAGCCACAAGCATAGCCACCTTCAAGAGGGGTTTAGATAAAAATAGGGAGCACAGGTCCATCAGTGGCTATTAGCCACAGTGTGTGTGTATATATAAAATTTTTTGCCACTGTGTGACACACAGTGTTGGACTGGATGGGCCGTTGGCCTGATCCAACATGGCTTCTCTTATGGTCTTATGTTCTTACTAAGGATTCTGGAAACTATCCTTCAAGATCACCATCCTCCTGTTCTACAGTTTCAGAGTTATCTATCCAGGATAGTGTTTCAGATGCACCATATACATCATCATCAGACACCCGTAGTATATCACCTAAAAGAAAGAAAAAACCTTTCCCTCCTGGAACCACCATAGATAAGTTTTTGATAAAAACCAGCAGATTAGAAAAAGTTAATTGACGGAAAAATTGCCCAGTTTGTTTATGCAACAAACTCTTCTTTCTGTCTGACTGAGAACGACCCCTGGCAGTTACCGTGAGGGGTCCTTCTCCTAAGAGGACATCTTGGGTGTTTCAAACCGTCCAATCAGGGAGGCAGGAATCTTAAAATCTTCCTCTCCCTGTGACTGTGGGAACCACCCCTTGCTCAGTTCGGGTGACTCCGAGAAGCAGTAAAAGAATTGTTATATATAACCCTCAGAAAAAACTAACAATATGTCAACTAGTAACAGATAATCCAGTGGACTGACTATCCACCGTAAGGAAGGAAAACAGGTAACAGTACCTGGCATAGTAAATATTAGAAAAAGGTGCTAGGACGAATAAAGAGAAATATTTCCAACAGTCAGGGTGATAGAAGGGAGGGCAAGATGTCCTCCTATCCTCTTAGGAGAAGGACCTCTCACGGTAAGTGCCAAAGGTCGTTCTCCCTAAGAGGCAGAGGACATCTTGGGTGCTCCCAGAGCAGTATGTTAGTCAGGGGGGAATCGCCCTATTCAGGCAATACATGTTGCAAGATTTGCCTACCAAATGCTGCATCTGCCGAGGCATATGCATTCAACTTGTAGTGGCATACAAATGTGGAAACAGAAGACCACAAAGCTGCTTTACTTACTTTTTCGAACAAGGCGTTCTTGTCCAAAGCTGCATTGGTCGCCGCACTTCTGGTCGAATGAACAGTAATCCCTGGGGGTACCTTGAGATGCAATGCCTTGTATGCTTCTGCTATGCACTATTTAATGGCATAACTGATGGCTGATCTGGACATCTTCTGACCCAACCTGGGAGCTGCTATGTTAATAAACATAGAATCGGACTTACGAATAGGTTCAGTTCTTATCAGGTAAATCTTGACTGCCCTACACACATCCAGAGTATGCCATGCGCGCTCCTTGTGGTGCTTGGGATCCGGGCAAAAGGATGGTAAATTAATCTCTTGGCTTCTGTGAAATTTAGACAAACCTTCGGCTGAAAAGTAGGATCTGGGTAGAGAACAACTTTGTCCTTGTGAAACACACACAGCTCCCACTTAACAGATAGAGCTCCAAGCGCAGAAACCCAATGTTACCGCCACCAGAAATATAGTCTTCATGCGCATCATTTTCAGCGGAACTGACATTAGAGGTTCAAATGGTGGGTTTGTTAATGCTGAGAGCACCGGATTAAGTTGCCAGGTAGGAAAACGATGAACTTGTGGAGGAGAACTCAGAGAAGCTCCCCTAAGAAAACGTCGGGTATGAGGATGGGATGACAATTTAACCTCATTCATCTGCTGCAGTACGGAAGATAGAGCTGCAACCTGACACCGAAGGGTAGCCGGTTTCAGACCAGAAGACCGTCCTGGAAAATTGGAGAACCCTAGGAATTGTAGGATGTAGGGGGTCCACACTCTTTCTCCGACACCACCTGTGAAAAGCCTTCCATGACATGTTGTAAATCCGCGTAGTGGAATCCTTTCTGGAAGCTAACATGGTGTTTGTTACCTCCCTTGTATAGCCCAAGTCTAGTAATGATCTCCGCTCAACCTCCACACGGTCAATCACAGCCATTCGGGATGAGGATGCCAAACCGGTCCCTGTAACAGCATGTCTGGCCAGACTGGCAGATGAAAAGGTTCCTCTATTGACATCCGATGGATTGATGAAAACCAAGGACATAGAGGCCACCAAGGAGCAACCAGAAGGACCTTGGCTCTCAACAGCTCAATCTTCCTGAGTAATTTTGGGATTACTGGAATTGGAGGAAAAGCATAAAGAAGACCTTGTGGCCAAGGAGATGTCAGAGCATCCGTGGACTCTGCCTGTCTGTGGAAGTACCTTGTGAAGAACCGTGGCAGCTGATGATTCTGATAGGAGGCAAAGAGGTCCAGAATCGGTAGATTGAAACGTTCCACAACCTTCTGAAATAGTGTCTTGTTCAGGGACAACTCCCCTGATTGAATGTTCTCTCGGCTGAGCCAGTCTGCCTTGATATTGCAGATCCCCTTGATGTGCTCCGCCCTGACTGACTTCAGGTGGACCTCCACCCAGCTGAACAACTTCACAGCCTCCTTGTGGAGGGAACTGGACCTGGATCCCCCTTGATTGTTTAGATATGCCTTTGCTGCTACGTTGTCCGTCTGGACCAGAACATGTTGATCGATCACCTGGTCCTGGAAATGCAGCAACGCCAATCGAATGGCCTGAAGTTCTAGGAGGTTGATCGGGAGCTTTTTCTCCTTGGTAGACCACTGGCCCTGTGTGGGTTTCTCGTTGAGGATCGCCCCCCAGCCCAAGAGACTGGCATCGGAGAAGAGTTATATTTCTTTCCCCAGATAGTAAATTTTTCCCCGACACAAGTTGATGTCCTTGGTCCACCAAAACAGATTCTCCTTGACCTCCATAGGCACTGTAAGGGACATGGCACGCCTTTCCATGATCTGGAACTGGTAAGGGCGAAGAAACATCTGTAATGACCTGGTATGGAAACGTCCCCACTGAACCGCCTCGAGGTTTGAAATCAGCAGACCCATAAGCCTTGCCAGGGTCTGGAGAGACGATGATCTCTCCCTGATCACCTGTTGCACCAAGATCTTGGCCTTAAGTACCTTTTCCTCTGGGAGAAAAAGGGAATCCCGGTTTGTGTCTATGACCATGCCCAGGTGTTCTAATCTCTGTGTCGGGTGTACGTGACTCTTGGGAAAATTGATCATAAACCCATGTTCTGGAGACAAGTGATAGTCTGCTGAACATCCTGTGCAGCGCTCCTCTTCGACGCGGACCTTATCAAAAAAATCGTCGAGGTACGGATGCACATGTATACCCTTCTGTCTGAGGTGTGCGATCAGATTCACCAATAGATTGGTGAACACTCTCGTTTCAGTCGCTAAGTCGAAGGGCAGGGCTCTGAATTGGAAGTGAGACCCGTCCACACAAAAACGAACAAATTTGCGGTGCACCGGCAGAATTGGGACGTGTAGGTAAGCCTCTGTTATGTCCAGGGATGACACGTAGTCCTGGTGTTGAAGGGCTTCCGTTATGGATTTGATGGACTCCATTCAAAAATGGTGCAGTTTGACGGCTCTGTTCAAAAACTTCAAATCCAGAATTGCCTTCCAGTCCCCATTTTTCTTGGGAACCATGAAAAAAATTGAATAGACACCTTGACATCTCTGCTTCTGCGGCACGGGCTCTACTGCTGCAATCTCCAATAAATGGTGTATCGCTTTGAAGGTGGTGCCTCTGTGGTCCAGGTTTGATCCAAGAGGAGAGATGAGAAAGCGATCTGGAGGATTTCTTTTGAACTCTATTGCATAGCCCCAAGAAACAACTTCTAGAGTCTAAGAATCAGCTTGTGAGGCCGCCCAAGCCTGATGAAAATGTAGAAGGCGGCCCCCTACTGGGATGGAGTCCCAGTCACGCTTTAATGGGCTTGGAATCCCTCTCGGATTTGTCCGATCTATCGGGCTGATGTCTCTGAAATCGTGAGTTAGCAAAATTCTTTCGGAAGTTTTGTCTGGGCTGCCCCCAGGACAATTTTCTTGAGTCCTGCTTACGTTTGGAATTGTTGTTGGAGTAGGTACGAAAGGAAATCGAGCCAAAACCCCTCCTATCTGAACGTCTGAGGTACTTCGGCATGGCCTTCTTCTTGTCTCAGGTCTCCAGCAGGATCTTGTCCAATGCATCTCCAAATAGCTTCTCACCTTGAAAGGGGTAGGAAGAAATGATAGACTTCGAATGAATTTCTGCCGGCCAGGCATGAAGCCATAAACCACTCCTTGCCACTGCGGTTGAAGCCACTGACTGACGGAGAAGGTAAGTGTATCCAGGGAGGCATCTGCAGAAAATTCAGCTGCCCTAAAGATTCTGCTGGTGCCCTCAAGAATTCTCTTATCTGCATCGGGTAGCAGTTGAGTTAGGCGCTTGGATACAGCAATCGTATGGATACATTGCCGCTCGAGACACTATAGAATTTGTGGCTGCCGCCTTAATAGCCAAGGCCATGGCCTCATGGCTCCTCTTCAGAGCCAGGTCAATCTTTCTGTCCCAGTTGTCTCGGACTGAGCCATGCCCATCTTCAGCCAGGAGACCATACGACTGAAGAGCCAAAACTGGAGCATCAACCAACGGTACCTGCAACATGTAGTTAGCAAAGGAGGGTAACGCATACAGCTTCTTAATGAAATTAGGGACTTGCCTAGCACTTGGCTTAGCCCATTCAGACTTTAACTGACGTTCGAAAAACTCAGGAAAATGAAAGACCTTATCCGCAGAACGGTACCGGGGAAGGAACTCAGTGTTCCCTTTGGGTTTATTCTTTGGGTTAGTGAGAGGGCTGGTGGTCTCCTGCTCTTCAGGAGATTCATAAAGATCTAATGCCGCCAGAACCTTAGCCAGAAGTGGCTGGTACTCTTCTGCCTTGAAGAATCGTAAAGAAGGCTCTGGGACTGTAATGCCTTCTATCTCCTCATCGGATATAAACTCGCCCTCCTCATGGTCCCCCCTCTCTGAGTCCTCTGAATGCTCCCCATCAGGAGACCTCTCACTCCCCAAGTGGTCACTGGCTCGTGTCTTCTTTTGCGCCTTAGTAGGCCAGGCGCGATTCTTGGGTCTTTTAGGAGAGGGTGACCTAGAGGAGGAACGAGAACTTGGAGCATAGGGTCTCCTGTGAGAAGCTGCCCTATCTGCAGCACCCACAGTTTGCTTAATAGATTCTGAAAATTCTGAAACAAAAGCATTTCCCATCATGGGTACATTACCCAGCCTCCAATGAGGCTGAAAGGACTGTGCAGCATCCTGCCCAGACTGGAAGGTTCTGTGGCCGAAGTCTCCTGCCTGGAGGTTGGCTTCTGGGAATCCCTGCTGCTCCACAATGGTCTGCCGCTGATCGGCCCCCGTTTCGAGCCTCAAAATGGCCGCTGGACCCGGGTGAGATGCCTGCAGCCCGCACCTCTTCCATAGCTGGGGAAGACCAGTGCCATTTTCTACTGCTATTTTGCGGTTTGCCCCTACAGGGCACGTTGCTGGCAGCTGCCACAAGCCTGATGGTCATGCCGGCTCCGGAAGGCTTCCCACCTTTGGCCCTGCGCCAAGCGCCTGCAGCGGGGTCGTCTTCCATGAAGTCATCTCTCGGGCGGAAAGCCATACCGACTCCTCTTTGCGACGCGGCTTCTTCTCTAGGCCACCGCAGCGCTGTTCCCCTCAGAAGTGAAAAAGAAGAACAAGAGGGGGAAAAAGGAAAAAAGGGGGAAGCAGGATTAGTTGACAAACAGAAAGCAAAGGAAGAGAAAGGTATCTTTTTTTTTTTTACACAAAGGTTAACAGAGAAAAGGGATAGGATCCTATCCTAAAAGCTTGCTCTCCCTGTCGAGGCAGGAAATGAACTGAGTAAGGGGTGGTTTCCACAGTCACAGGAAGATTTTAAGATTCCTGCCTTCCTGATTGGACGGTAGGAAACACCCAAGATATCCTCCGCCTCTTAGGGAGAACCCACACTTCATTAATATGGTTCAATCACTGAGACCAGGATACAGTCCACCCGGCAGAGCAGATGTTGCAGGGAAATTGCTGGATAAAGTATATGATAGAGAAATGGAGCAATGCGCAACAGCTCTGGAGGGTAAAACTGTTGTTAACCTAAGTCTTGATGGGTGGAGTAATGTCCACAATGATCCAGTTGTATGTGCTTGTATAACAGAAGAAGGGAAAGTCTTCTTTGCACAAACAATTGATATGTCAGGAAATACACATGTAGCAGAATACTTATAAGAAGTGGCAGCAAAAGCTATAATAACATGTGACCAAACTGCATACTAGACATGTATGCAGTTTGGTCACAAACAATGCTGCAAATGTATCCAAGATGAGAAGAAATTTAGAAGAGCAAGAAGGGAACACAAAGCTAATAACATATGGTTGCAGTGTTCATTTGCTGCACCTCCTAGCCAGAGACTTCAGTGTTCCAGAAATAAAGACTAATGTTGACATTGCTAAATACTTCCATAACAATAATTTTGCTGCAGTAGCAGCTCTGAAAAAAATGGGTGGAACCAAGCTAACGTTCCTACAAGATGTTAGATGGAACTCTGTGGTGGACTGTTTTGAGCAGTATATCAAGAATTGACCTATTCTGATGACAATTTGTGAACAAAATCAAGATAAAATAGATGGCACTGTCACGGCCAAGCATTGCGCTTAAGAGAAAAGTTGAACATATGCTAAGCATCCTGAAACCTATTTCTGAAGCTTTAAACAAACTACGGAAAAATAGCTGTTTTATTGTTGATGCTGTTGAAATTTGGAAGGAACTGAGTGAGCACTTAAAAACAGAACTACACACTGACAGAATTAAATTACAAGCACTAAAAAAACAAACAAGACAAGCACTGTCTCCAGCTCATTTTCTGGTAAATATTGTCAATATCCGGTACCAGGGTCAAAACTTTAGTGCTGAGGAAGAGGAGTTAGCTAAAACATGGGTATCCAGCAATCATCCATCTGTAATGCCAACTTTAATAAACATCAGAGCTAAGGGGGAACCATTCAAGAAATATATGTTTGTTGAAGAAGATGTTATAAAGAAAGTCACACCAGCAAACTGGTCGAAGTCACTTAAACACTTGGATTTAGAGACTATTCAAATAATGATTTCACTTAACAGCAGCAGCTTCTTCTGCAGGCGTAGAAAGAATATTCTCTTCCTTTGGACTCATTCATTCTAAACTGAGAAATCATTTGGGACCCAACAAAGCAGGAAAGCTTGTTTTTCTTTTCCAGATTATGAACAAAGAAGAAGATGAAGATGACGAGTGAACTAAAGAGGACAGTATTTAAATTTTTCATGTGTAGGCTGGGTTAACAGTTTAAGTTTTTTTAAAAATATATATATTTTGTTTAATTACATCAGTTAACAAACGTGGATGTTTAAGCAAACATATGCTATAATGTTATTGTTTTAATGAATAAAACAATTTAAATTATTATTAAGATAATGATTACTTTTCTCCTTCCAATAAAGTACAGCAGAAAAGTTGTCCAAATATGAATGATTAATCTATTAAACTGGAGATAATTCACATCACAATAATTTCATATCTATAATGCGTTTCTAATAGAGACCAGGCGTGTTGAGCCTGGGTAAGTGGGCGTCAATGTGGCAGATGAGGTTCAATGTGGCCAAGTGCAAAGTAATGCACACTGGGGCCAAGAATCCCAGCTACAAATACAAGTTGATGGGGTGTGAACTGGCAGAGACTGACCAAGAGAGAGATCTTGGGGTCGTGGTAGATAACTCACTGAAAATGTCAAGACAGTGTGCAACTGCAATAAAAAAGGCCAACGCCATGCTGGGAATTATTAGGAAGGGAATTGAAAATCAGCCAGTATCATAATGCCCCTGTATAAATCGATGGTGCGGTCTCATTTGGAATACTGTGTAGAATTCTGGTCAAAAAGGATATTATAGCATTGAAAAAAATCCAGAAAAGGGCAACTAGAATGATTAAAGGTTTGGAACGCTTTCCCTATGAAGAAAGGTTGAAACGCTTGGGGCTCTTTAGCTTGGAGAAACGTCGACTGCGGGGTGACATGATAGAGGTTTACAAGATTATGCATGGGATGGCGAAAGTAGAGAAAGAAGTACTTTTCTCCCTTTCTCACAATACAAGAACTCGTGGGCATTCAATGAAATTGCTGAGCAGTCAGATTAAAACGGAAAAAAGGAAGTACTTCTTCACCCAAAGGATGATTAACAAGAGGAATTCACTGCAACAGGAGGTGGCGGCTACAAGAATAGCCAGCTTTAAGGGGCGATTGGATAAAAATATGGAGCAGAGGTCCATCAGTGGCTATTAGCCACAGTATGTATATATATGTGTGTGTGTATGTATGTTGGGGGGGAGGGGTGGGCTCCCTCTTGGGTATCCTGCCCCCCCCAGGGAAAGTGTATGCGCAATACATAGCCTCTCCTTTCCCGGTGTAGTGAACGCCGCGTGGTCACTGTCCAGCTATGCCTGGCAGATGGTCACTGCAATGGCCTCTCCTGCATTACTGCATCCGTGGCAACACCTTCCCGCTGGTCCCCCCCCCGTTTCTCACAGAGTTTGCCACGTCATGGTGCGACCGAATGTCCGGCGGTATAACCAGATGGGCAGGCTGGGCTCACCAACCTCGCCAGCCAAGAGAAGGAAAACTCTGACATCAAACCCGGG
Organism: Heteronotia binoei; assembly: GCF_032191835.1. Taxonomy (NCBI): domain Eukaryota; kingdom Metazoa; phylum Chordata; class Lepidosauria; order Squamata; family Gekkonidae; genus Heteronotia; species Heteronotia binoei. The sequence goes on along the minus strand of NC_083223.1, from coordinate 225,341,122 downwards.
CAGATAGAGCTCGTTAATGTAACACCTACCACCTGGAGGACTCGCTGCTGGCGTCCCAGCTTACTGGGCCATGGCAGATGACCCCAAGGTGAAAGGGTGGAGCCAGTACCGCGCACACTGTGCTTCACCTAAAAATTCCTCTGCGCAGGCCTGAAGGGCATATCCACATCCACAACCCACAACACACCAAGTCCTGCAGTGATGGGCAAGGGGCGAAACGGCAGGTGGAAGATGCCACTGGAAGCCGCAGTCCCGATCCTGCATGTAGGCGGTTCAGGGTATTGGTCACCTGATGCTGACCCGGAGACGAAAGCATTTTTTGGCAGCACCCTGAACGACCAAGCAGACTTATCTAGGGACAGCACTGCTTGCTCCACACGGAGAGGGGCCTAGAAAAGGTGGCCTAAACAAAGCTCGTCTCCCCCACCCCAGTTGGCTAGCTGCGGTCAACGGGCATCCTTACTTGCGGTCAAAAAATAACAACAAAGAAAAGGCATGCACCTGCCTCACAAAGTGTGCAAAGACTAAAGCTTGCGTGTTGGAACATCAGAACCATGCTTGACACAGTAGACAGTGGTCGCCCTGAATGACGCTCTGCTCTAGTTGCCCACGAACTTCTCAGGTTGAATATTGACATAGCAGCTCTCAGTGAGGTCCATTTCCCTGAGGAAGTTAGTCTTCAAGAACATGGTGCTGGCTATACCCTCTACTGGTCGGGTAAGTCAAAGGCTGAGAGCCGCCTTTCTGGCGTTGGCTTCATGGTCAGGAACTCTATTGCCTCCAAACTCGAAAACCTGCCAACAGGTCACTCAGATCGCATCATGTCCATGCGCCTCCCACTTCAAAACAAGCAGCATGCAACACTCTTCAGTGTGTATGCCCCAACCCTTCAAGCAGATCCTGCAGAAAAGAACAAGTTCTATGCTGATCTACGCAACCTCGTATGGAAGACCCCTACAGAGGACAAGGTGATCATCCTTGGCGACTTCAATGCCAGAGTAGGTAAAGACTCGGAAGCCTGGAAAGGAGTACTTGGCAAACACGGCATTGGCAACTGCAATGATAACGGGCGCCTCCTGCTAGAATTCTGCACGGAGCACCAGCTCACCATCACCAACACTATCTTCCAGCAGAAGAACAGCCTGAAGACAACCTGGATGCACCCACGGTCCAAGCACTGGCACCTTATCGACTACATTCTGGTGCGCCAGAGAGACCTTCGAGATGTCTTACACACCCGAGTAATGCCCAGTGCGGAATGTCATACGGATCATCGTCTTGTACGCTGCAATCTCCGTCTTCACTTTAAACCCACACCCAGGAAAGGAGGTATCCCTCGGAGGAAGCTTCAGGTTGGCAGCCTTCAGTCAGCCAAAGTTAAAGCTGCCTTCCAGGCAAAACTCCAGTCAAGAATTGAGGACCCCAGTTGCCCCACAGACCCTTCTCCAGAAGCACTCTGGGAACACCTAAAAACTACCATCCTGTCGATCTCTGAAGAAGTCCTCGGGTTCTCCACAAGGAAGAACAAGGACTGGTTTGACGAGAACAATCAAGAGATCCAAGAATTACTAGTGAAAAAGAGATCTGCCTACCAAGCACATCTTGCTCAGCCCTCCTGTCCCGGGAAAAAGCAATCTTTCGCGCTGCATGTAGCAACCTCCAGCGCAAGCTTCGAGACATTCAGAACGAGTGGTGGACCAAGCTTGCAGAGAGAACCCAGCTGTGTGCAGACACTGGTGATTTAAGAGGGTTCTACAAAGCCCTGAAGGCAGTATATGGCCCATCATATCAGGCTCAGAGTCCCCTGCGTAGTGCAGACGGCCAAGTGCTCCTCACAGACAAGGCATCCATACTGAACCGGTGGTCGGAGTATTTTCAGGTTCTCTTCAGTGCCAACCGCGTAGTTCAAGATGCAGCAATCCACCTCATCCCACTTCAACCAGTGAAAACAGAGTTGGATGAGATCCCCACCCTAGAAGAGACTGTTAAAGCCATCAAGCAACTGAAAAGTGGCAAGGCAGCGGGAGTTGATGGAATCCCACCAGAGATCTGGAAGCATGGGGACACAGTACTACATAGCACACTTCACAAAGTACTTGTCACCTGCTGGGAACAAGGCAAACTACCACAGGACTTTCGCGATGCAAGCATAATCACTCTACACAAGAACAAAGGGGAAAAGTCAGACTGCGCCAACTACCGGGGGATAACCCTGCTCTCCATTGCAGGCAAAATCCTTGCTAGAATACTCCTGAACAGACTGGTGCCCACCATTGCAGAAGAACTCCTCCCAGAGAGCCAGTGCGGCTTCAGAGCTAATAGGAGCACCACCGACATGGTATTTGTTCTCAGGCAGCTCCAATGAAGGGAACAGAACAAGGGTCTATATGTGACTTTTGTCGACCTTACCAAAGCTTTCGATACCGTTAGCAGGAAAGGCCTGTGGCAAATCTTGGAACGTTTAGGATGTCCCCCAAGGTTCCTCAGCATGATCATCCAGCTACATGAAGACCAGCGAGGCCAAGTCAGACACTGCAACGACCTCTCGGAGCCCTTCCCAATAGGCACAGGTGTAAAGCAAGGCTGCGTTCTCGCGCCAACTCTCTTTACGATCTTCTTTAGCATGATGCTTCAAAGAGCCGCAGTAGATCTAGATAATGACGATGGTGTCTACATCCGCTATCGCACAGATGGCAGCCTGTTCAACCTGAGGCGACTAAAGGCTCACTCCAAGACAATGGAAAAACTTATCCAAGAGCTACTGTTTGCTGATGATGCTGCACTCGTCTCCCACTCGGTATCAGCTCTGCAGCATATGACGTCCTGCTTTGCAGAGGCTGCCAAGCTATTCGGCCTAGAAGTTAGTCTGAAGAAGACAGAAGTTCTCCACCAGCCTGCACCCCAGGAAGATTATCATCCTCCCTGCATCACTGTGGGTGAATCAGTTCTGAAGACAGTCCAGCAGTTCAGCTACCTGGGGTGCATAATCTCCTCAGATGCCAAGATCGATAAGGAGTTTGACAACAGGCTGGCAAAGGCAAACCGTGCATTTGGCCGACTGCACAAAAGAGTGTGGAGCAACAAGCATCTGAAAAAAGGCACAAAGATCAATGTTTACAAAGCGGTTGTGATGACGACCCTCATCTACGGCTCCGAATCGTGGGTTTTATACCGTCATCACCTGAGACTCCTTGAGCGCTTTCATCAGCGCTGCCTTTGCACCATCCTCAACATCCACTGGAGTGACTTTGTGACCAACACTGAAGTCCTCAAGAGGGCGGAGGTTACAAGCATCGAGGCACTGCTGTTGAAGACGCAGCTGCGCTGGGCAGGGCATATTTCTAGGATGGAAAACCACCGCCTTCCCAAGATTGCTCTGTAGGGCGAACTTTCCACCGGCCATCGAAATAGAGGGGCACCGAAGAAGACGTACAAGGACTCCTTGAAGAAATCCCTTGGCACCTGTCGCACCAACCATCACCAGTGGTCTGACCTAGCCTCAGATCGCAAAGCATGGAGGCACACCATCCACCAGGCTGTCTCTTCCTTTGAGAACGCACGCATAGCTGGTCTTGGAGACAAAAGGAGATTGAGGAAGAATCGCACTGCTACAGCACCAACCCCAAATCAGACTTTTCCCTGCAGCCACTGTGGCCGGATCTGCCTGTCCCGCATTGGTCTTGTCAGCCACCAGCGAGCCTGCAGCAGACATGTACTACTGCACCCTTCTTAAATCTTCGTTCGCGAAGTCAAGCCGAGAGAGAGAGTGTATGTATATATGTGTGTGTGTGTGTATACATATGCACACATATATTGGCCACTGTGTGACACAGAGTGTTGGACTGGATGGGCCATTGGCCTGATCCAACATGGCTTCTCTTATGTGCTTAATAGTATTAAAAATCAATATTTTTATATAACTGTAAAACTAATATGAACAGTTGTTATTCTAAAAATGAAATAATCTAATTGTGAATATTAAGGTTATACTAGCAAAAATGAGTCTTTATGTAGAAAACTATGATTTAAATAAAGTCTTACTGACTAGTGATTTAAATCGTGATTTAAATCAATTTGATTTAAATCAAATCCACCCTGCCTAGGGGGAACTTTGGGGCCATGAGCCACACATTTGATTCCCCTGATCTAGATCTACCCAAGCAGGTAAAGGAGCCCAAGAAAAGAAAGCAGAAGCTGTGTGAGTATGAGAGAGAGAGGCACAGAAAGAGACTTGTCTTTGCATCTCTTCTGCATGAAGCAGTCACAGAGCTTTGTATGCCTGTGCATGTGAGAGAGTGAGAGGGATGGAGGGAGGTAAGAGGAAGAAAGCAGAAAGCAAAGAGCCACAGAGGGAACTGGGGGAAAAGTAAGCTATGGTGTGACTGCAGCAGCAGCCCTGGGAAAGGAAGCAGAAGAAGGAAGTTGTTTGGGGGACAGATTTGAGTCCTGTGCAGGGCAAATTTATTCCGCGGGCTGCATGTCTGACACCTCAGGCCTAATCCCTTATGAAGCTACTGGACCATTGTAGTCATCTTCCAAGGTCTTGCTTTGGATGCACCCACCTTCTGGGTATGTGTTCTATAAAGTTATCAAAGAGATACTCAAGTAAAACAGATTGAAGCAATAGAAAAAACAAGTTCATATACCAAGCTAGAATACAATGTAAACATCAGGAAGTAATATACACTGGAAAATTAACAGTACAATCCTATGCAAAGTTACATTGGTGTAAATTCATTTATTTCAACAGGCTTAAACTGAAGTTAGTCTGCATAAGACTGCGTTGTAAAAGTCTCATGCATAACTTTATGTTACTTTGATGATGGAGCATAGATTCAGAATTAAACTTGTTACAACCTATAATTTCACTGAGATTTCAGTCATTCAAAGTGATGATGTTTTAGTATCTTACTCTTAAAGCTTTCTTAGATATCAAAAAATTCACAACCACTTTGCTGGGAAAAAATGTAAACAAATAGGCTCTTACAAATATTGTTGGATAGACTGTCCTGAAATTCAAGCATCATGGGAAAAGATATTACAGGAAGTCAGTGGACAATTTTTTTTTACTAACACCAGAATCTTTATTACTAGATTTAAGAGTGGATATTGAGGGTTCTTATACAACTCAGAAATTATTATGGTCTTATTATTTACTGATAAATTAGCAATTGCACATAAGCGGAAGTCAGAAAGTAGTCCAACACTAGAAAGTTGGCAGAATTTTTATACACACACATGGCTTTTCTGTAGAAAAAGCCCAGCAGGGACTCATTAGCACATTAGACCATACCTCTTAATATTAGCACATTATCTCATTAGCATATCAGGCCACTAGTTATCATTAGCATATTAGGCCACACCACCTGGGATAACCAAGTGCAAGTGGAACCGGTGGTAGCCGGCTTTTGCCCCCCCACACCTGCCACCCCTCCCTCCATGCAGAAGCTCCACCTGCTCCCGCCAGACCTTTAAAGACACCTATTTGTAAGCTTTTGATTTCACTTCTCAATAAATATATAGTAGTATACCAGTAGTAGTGAACATTCTATTATCAAGGCCACACAACTTTTTACATGTTCTAAAATGAAGTAATAATAAAACAATATTAATTTATAGATTACAATTACAATACTGGAAAATGTGAAGTTACCACTGATGCAAATTAATGTGGCAATATTAGAATAATAGATTCACAGAGTTCAAATGGACTTCCAGGGTCATCTAGCCCAACCCCCTGCACAATGCAGGAAATTCACAAATACCTCCCCCCATATCCCCAGTGACCCCTGCTCCATGCCCAGAAGATGACATTAAGAAGCTGACTTGCAAATTCTGGTTTAAGTCAACAGTTATTAGCTCTGGGAAGAAAAAGGTAGAGGGAATATTCACAAGAGAGGGGAGAAGAACACATGCCAACCATGGCTGGGAAATCAGAAAGATTACTTCTGTATTATGCCTTAAAGTTGCCTATCTTAACTGATCTCTTTTCCCAGCACCCAACGTTCATTGCTATAAAAGACAGTGGAGTACTTAGAAAAATCTGTTTTTCATACTCTTTTACCCACAGAAATCATTTCTAGAGTTACAAAATAACAAGGTGAACAAAGATCATAAAATATACATACTGACTGCTGAAATAAGCACAAGTATACTTTACAATGTTATCATTTAATTTAAATTCAGAAATCAAAATGCATTCCTGAGATAGAACTATCATGTTCTCAACTCAAAAAAAGTAGGGACACACTATTTATAGCTCAGGCTCCAGACCACCTACTTTATGCGTATTTGCTGCTGAGAAATCATGCCTCAACAAGTGAGATTTGGTCACAGAGATGCCATTTAATTTTTTTGGAATAAATTGAGGTTAGAAACTGAGGCACAAAAATGTCAAATCACTTCCCATTCTAAACAAAGTTTCCAAGTGTTTTTTGCCCCTTCAAGCTCCAGCTATTCCTATAGCGTGCAAGAATTTCTCTTTCCAGAAAAAAAACTATGGTTGGCTATCAAAGAAGGCCAAGTGTCTCCAAACATTTTTTGGTGTCCCCAAATTTGATTGCTAAAAACTTCAGGATTACCCTAATTTACATTTTAGGAAAAGGAATTTGTAGAATGTACAGGCAAAATTAATTTTCAATTAAGATGCAACAAAGATTCTTTAGATTGAATGAACATTACTCTCTTGCTCCAAAATACTGATGCAGAGGTACAGTTCACACTGTGGAACTTGTAGACTAAGTATTAAATTTTTTACCTCAATAAGGAAATTGAGTACTGACCATTCACTATGAAGCTGTAGACCAGGGGGGGCCAATGGTAGCTCTCCAGATGTTTTTTTTGCCTACAACTCCCATCAGCCCCAGCCAGCACGGCCAATGGCTGGGGCTGACGGGAGTTGTAGGCAAAAAACTTCTGGAGAGCCACCGTTGGCCACCCCTGTTGTAGACTATGACTGTTTTATTTCTCAAACCCTGTTGTTGGACAGCATAGCCACTGACTCGGTACTTGGGAAACCTGAATTCAACTAGATCTGCACAATGCAACTTAAGAACATAAGAGAAGCCATGTTGCATCAGGCCAATGGCCCATCCAGTCCAATACTTCGTCACACAATGGCCAAAAAACCCCAGGTGCAATCAGGAGGTCCATCAGTGGGGTCAGGACACTAGAAGTCCTTACACTGTTGCCCCTTCCAAGCCCTAAGAATACAGAGCATCACTTGCCCCAGACAGAGATTTCCAACAATACGCTGTGGTTAATAGCCATTGATGGACCTCTGCTCCATATGTTTATTCAATCCCCTCTTGAAGCTGGCTATGCTTGTAGCTGCCACCACCTCCTGGGGCAGTGAATTCCATGTATTAATCACCCTTTGGGTGAAGTACTTCCTTTTATCCGTTCTAACCCAACTGTTCAGCAATTTCATTGAGTGCCCATGAGTTCTTGTATTGTGAAAAAGGGAGAAAAGTACTTCTTTCTCTATCCCATGCATAATCTTGTAAACCTCTATCATGTCACCCCTCAGTCAATGTTTCTCCAAGCTAAAGAGCCCCAAGCGTTTTAACCTTTCTTCATAGGGAAAGTGTTCCAAACCTTTAATCATTCTAGTTGCCCTTTTCTGCACTTTTTCCAATGCTATAATATCTTTTTTGAGGTGTGGTGACCAGAATTGTACACAGTACTCCAAATGAGGCCGCACCATCGATTTATACAGGGGCATTATGATATTTGCTGATTTGTTTTCAGTTCCCTTCCTAATAATTCCCAGCATAGCATGGGCCTTTTTTCACTGCAGTCTCACACTGTCTTGACATTTTCAGTGAGTTATCTACCCCCCAAGATCTCTCTCTTGGTCAGTCTCTGCCAGTTCACGCCCCATCAACTTGTATTTATAGTTAGGATTTTTGGCCCCAATGTGCATTACCTTGCACTTGGCCACACTGAACCTCATTTGCCATGTTGATGCCCCGTCTCAACAAATCCCTTTTGGAGTGCCTCACAATCCTCTCTGGTTCTTACCACCCTTAACAATTTAGTGTCATCTGCAAACTTACAACTTGGCTTAAGCACATCAGGTAAAAGTAAACAGGTAAAGAAAAAACTGTTAATTACACTGATACCAAAGGACAAATTAAGTTACAAATCTAAAATTACAGCACTTAAGACTTCTCAAGAAGAGATTTCATCCTGATCCCAATTAAGTTCTATAGTCTGGACATACCAATGATGTTCAGGAGCTTAATCTTAAGGCTGCTTAGTTTTACTATAAATGATGGGAAAATACATGGATGGAAAGCTGTGATTTTCTTTAAAGTTAACCTAATAATATGAATACTTTATACCTTTCAGAATAACAATCTGCTCAATGAATTCCTGTGGGACAGGAATCTCTAGTTACTTAACTCCAAAATGCATGAACAGAACGAGGAGATCCAAACTGCAGGGATACTGAAATATGCTGGGAGGCCGCTATCTATTGTAATTTTTGTCTGGCTCTTACTGCATTGTTTTACCACTTTAGCATTGTTTATGGTACACCATGTCTTAGACTTTTTCTCACATTAAAAACTGTAATCCACCTTGAGTTTCAGTGAGAAAGGCAGAACTAAATAAAAGTAAACCAATAAACAGTAAAGACATAGCAGCACAACAGCAAATTACATGGGCCTTCTCTTTCATTCAAAGAAGTATGCCAGAATGATTCATAACATTCCAGCTTGAATTAAGAACCCTGTGTGACACCCCCCCCCCAAAATGTTATCCTACACTAACCCCAAACATATGCCCAAAATACAATATTATCCAAACCATTATGAAACCTGTCTGTTCTACACTGGTGCTAACACAAAAATGGTGCTTGTAAAACCCACCCTGAAAAAACCTAGCACTACATGGCAGACCCTCCTACTTAACTATGTTCTGCATTACTGCTTTATTTGGCTACCATCCCGAAAACTTAAGTTTCTGTGCAACTCATATGTTACGTCCACACTCCTGGTACTTCCAACTCAGGTCCAGGAACTAGCTTTTCTAGGGAATCAATTTGAGAAAGGCTGCTAAGACAGCCACCACCCAAACTGCTCTTCCTGCAACTTCTGTTGCCATAAACACTTCCCTCACACTTATTTTGGCTGTACCATAGCAATGAGGGTGGGGGACATAAGATGTGGCCTAAGGCTCTCCAATTGTTACCTACCGCACGTTCCAAAACAATACCTTACACTACAGTGAATAACAACATTCATATGCAAACGAAGTTAACCTGATTCAGTGACTGAAAACTCAGGAATGCGCCAGTGAATGTTGACAGTCCTACTTAAATGTGATTATCAGTACTGATCGGGAATGTCAACACTCACTACATCATACTGCCATATCCCTTCAAACAAGAGACCACTCCCCCTTTCACGTACTTCAGGGTCCTTTCCCAGAATCAATGACCTTTTGTGAAGAAGCCACCTCTCCCCCCTGTGCCCGCAGCGCTCTCCTGACCTCACCTTTTTAAGGGCGGCCACAAGCAGACCTCGCCACTTGGGCGCATTCTCTTCGCTGAAAAACTCGTATTGCAGCGGCGGCGCCTGCATCCTGCTTGCTCCGTCCCGTACCCTGTGAGGGGAAGCGGCGGGAGTCACTGTCGAGGTCGAGCCCGACGTCGTTCCTGGGCCCGGAGCGGTGGTGGCGGGCGACACCCGGAACCTGAGCAGAGCAGAGGCAGCGGGGGCCGCCGGGGGCGGCAGCGGCAGGACCCAGCGTCGCGGGGCGGCGGCGACATCCCTTATTCGGTTACTCGCCGCCCGGCCCGGCCTTGTCTCACTCACCGCCAGAGCCGGTCCGGGAGAAGAAGCCGGGCATCCTCGCCCAGACAGGTCGGGGCCGATAAGGCAACTGAGGCGAACGTCACCCGGCCAACGGCAGGATAACGACGGTTACTCAGGGAGGAGGGGCGGGGTCCCGAGCTTGGCTTTGAACTCTTCGGGTTCTTTCCTTGCCCTGACGGTTACAACCGCCCGCGCATGCGCAGTTAGCACAAACGGCGATAGAGCACGCGCAGTTTTGATCGTAGAAGCTCCCCCCCTTCCCTCAACCTTTTCTTTTTTCTCTTTCCCTTGCTTGATTTCCCTTTTTCGCTCCTCCTTCTTTTCCTTGAGCGCGGAAGTGAGACTCTCTATTGAAGCGCACAGACAGACACTCCTTCTGGATCAAGGGCTACTAGTTGAAAACCGAATCCTTGGCTGAAGTGTTTTCATTGGAGACGAAGAAAAAGTCGAGTTCTTTTCACAGCGTCTCTTGTGGAGCGGAGGAGAAGGGGCCAGCTTCATTGTCCTACCTCAGCGCTAGGCTGCAAGTTCAAAATAAATGCAGAACTGGACGCGCGGCTGACATTGGAGTGGTGGTTGAGCGACTTGTGGGTTCCGCTGAAGGAAGCAGGCGGTGTGTTTTCTGCGCAACTAGGAGGATGTTGCATCGGATCTCTGTAGAAAGCTGGGAAAGGTTCCTCTTTTATTGCGGCAAAAATAATTTTATCCTGTCCATTCGTGTATGTTTAGGGGATTTTAACCTGTGGTCCATGGACCCTTGAGGAGGTCACGAGGGTGCATGGATGGGGCTTCAGGGGGTCCGTGAACCCCAAAATGATTTTTCCCACTTCAGTTTCTTTCTTGTTGCTTTGAAACTTGTCTTTATGAACAACACAATTTTTTTTAAATGTCAAATTATATTATTAAGGTATCGTTTCACTCCACATAAGTACAATTGTCAAGGAGTCTCGAATGGTTTCCCACAAAATCAACTCAACAATTTGACAGGGAGGGGTTCATTCATAGCTTGGCCTGGTCATTTGAATGAGATAAATCTTTCTGTTATAGATAATGCTGAAAAAAATAGCTCCTGTTTTGGCCGAGCTTCCACTCTGGAAGAGGAGATTGGAGACAAACAACTATGCACACTTTCCAATGCTGGAGGAAGTGCTTTTGCAGACTGAAGTACAGTTTCTCTGCATGGAGCAATCTGAAGACACTTGAAAACACCTCAGAACATTCCATCTCAGATGACCTGAAAACTGAAACATGGATTTGTAACTTTGCTTGCTAACATAGACAGCATCAGTGATGCAGACCTTGCCAAAGATGACCTCACTGACTTGAAGGCAAAGGAAAATGATGCAACATGAATTCAATTCAAAAAGTGTTGGGGAATTCTGGTGTTCATTAACTCAGGCCTACCCTTTTCTGGCAAAGCAAGTTATGGGAGCTCTGATTCTGTTTGCTACTACATACCTTTGTTAGCCAGGGTTTTAAGCATAATTACCATCAAAATAAGTAAAAATTGCTTGGCTGCCAAAGATGGGATGCATATTGCTATGTCAAAAACCATGCCACAATTTCATCTTTTTTATTCAAGCCAAAAAGCAGCCGTCTTCTCACTGAAATTTAGTTTTGAACTGAATTAAAGTTTACTTTTTGTTTTATTTGCACAATTTTTCATTTTATTTCTCTTGAGAGAGAGACCATTAATTAAAATAAATAGTATGCAAAATGTTGTATGAATGTGTTTGTGTGCATTTTTTCTCTGGAGGGGGTCCATTGCTTTCAGCAGATTCTCAAAGGGACCCACAACTCAAAAAGAAATTCAGTGGTGCTTTGCAGAGTTCATTTTATATATACATTCCATTTTTCTCATCCCCCTTCAGAAAAATCAAAGCAGTGTACTTGGTTCTCCCTCTGAAGTGGAGGACATCTTGGGGGTGATTCCCACCATCCTATCAGGGAGGCAGAAACAATTTCTGTACTTCCCATGGGAGTCACTCTCTTCAGTTTCTTTCCTGCCACAACATGGAGAGCAGCTGATGAATAGGCTTTGCCTTTCTTCTACACTAAAAATCTTTTACCTTCCTTTTCAATCCTTCTCTAAAGCTCCATTCTGTCCTGTCTCCCTCCTCTAAATCATCCTTCAACTCAAACCTCTTCCCTGATCTCCAAGGAGAGTGGCAAAAGGAGGCAGCTGTCAAGCTTGTTTGAGTAGTGGACATTGTGTGGCAGCGACAGAGCAAGACCAATATGGCTGCTCATATTATGGTGCAAAAGGACAGGAGTGAGGGAGAAACTGATGTGTCCTTAATGCTGGGTATGATTGACCCCTGTTAATTCCCTCTATTCAGGAAGGGTTTTCTTGTCACTTCCCCCAAGAATAGCAGAAATGGCACTGGAGATGTTAGTTAGAAATTAAAATAAAATAACAAAATTTATTGGTCATGGCAGGGTGGGAATAAGCATACACTTTTAAAACTTTCAGGTTGATATTATTTTGGTAACTGTAAAGCAGGACTGCTGTATTCAGAAAAGAAACCCAATCTATATAGTCTTTTTATATGTTCCTATGAAGCAAGCCTTCAGGTGTTTATTACCACCTGAAGGCTTTATTACCAGAAATAGCTATTAGAACATACTTTATTTTATTTTATTTTTATTTATTTTGACATCCAATAAATAGTATGTCAGGCAATTTCTTTTCCCCTCCTTTCCAATTTGTTTATCTTATTCAGATACCTCAGCTTATAGGTTATGAGGTGTTTAAACAGAAACCCACTTTAATTTGGACCAGGTAAACAAAAGTGTCCGCACCAATGCCTTTCTCTGGCTAGACCGTGATTTCTCTAATACTCAGAAGGCCATCACAGATTTCTGCCTTCCAGATATCCCTGTCCGTATACAGCTGTTACTTACACTTCCAGACTGAGATCCCCTCTTCCTCTATCACTGGCATATGTAACTGTACAATGTGTGTTTCTTTTCCCTGAATGTGTTTCTGCTTTCTTTGGCACTCTCTTAGAGACCTTCCGTTGAGTGTTTCTCCCCAGGACTATTCCCGCCCCCCCCCCTCAACTACCACAACTGTCAAAACCCAACTCCCTGTTTAGAATTCTGTGGACTTGTTCCAACCAATATGAGAGCTAGGAAAAGAGCTGTGAATCACAGCCACTCTTCCTTCTCTGCCCTTCTTCAAACAATTCTTCTGTTTTGCAAAATCAACTTTTTGTTCTAGTCCTTCACACTGGGCATAAGGGAGGCTGCTGAGAAAGCTTGCAGGTTTGGTAGCTGCGGCCATCCCCTTATTTTTTTTAGGTGGGGGCCTCGAGATTTATTAGATACCCCTTGAGCACTATGTACATGGGAAGGCAGACATTACTTCTTGGTTTCTTCCTCCTTGGACAAAGTCTTGAAAATCTCCTTGGCTTGTAGGCATTCATGGCACTTAAAAGCTTCCATGGTCTTTGACCTGGTCAACCAGAAGCTTCTTGCGAGTCTTATCTGCCTTATGAATCATAGACTCATATTATGGATATGCTCCATCAGGATCTACTTATTTTTGAACACATTGCCCTTGACTTTCAAGTACAAATTGTGGTACATATAGTGATCAATCAAATAGACTCACTACCTCTGAAGGAGACACCTTAAAATGCTCATTCTTCTCATCCTGGTAACTTTCTGAGGCATACGGGCATTGCCCATACCTTTTCTCTTACAGTGCCCTTCTGGCAGGCCAGGGTGTTCTCTCTACACTGGGTATGTGAATGAACGATAATAGGCTTGCAAATAATCAGTTTCCTGATCTGATGAGAGTTCATATTTGCAATTTTATTAGGATCCAACCAGACTTTTTTCTTGCCACAGCACAGGACGCTAGAGGCCAGCGTCTTCTGGAGCCTTAGCATACTCATGGTGGTTGTGGCCAACCCCTTATTGCTCAGACAAGAAAAGCGTAAAAAAACGCCACAGTCAAAAAAACATCCCGGGGTTTTCAGCTGGTTCAACCCTCTTGGCCAACAACAGAAGTCATTTTATTCAGGTGCAAATGGAGCTGGACTGTTTTGCATATCACAACTTTTTGGAACAGAGATTCAGGGAGCCCATGGCTGCTTCCTAGAAGAACAAGCAAAACAAAAACAACTGTGCCACAAATAACAATTACAATTTAATTTTGATATAGAAATGTTTAGAAACTTTTATAAGTGAATAAACAAAAATGATACTATATCTCAATACAAAATTTTTAAAAACATAGTCCCATGAAGAACAATACTATTTTCACTGTGACCTCAGAAGAATTTTTAAACATCAATGGGTCATATTAACTCCAAATATTTTTCTAGCATGAAGTCTATCCGCAGAACTCAGCTCCAAAGGATAATTTGCCTTCATGTGATCACCAGCTTGAGATCAACATTTCACTGTATTCAGCTTTTTCATAAGCTGAGAATTTTAACTTGTAATATCATACAGACCATCTCTTACAAATGCCCATTTCTTTACACCATGTTCAAATGAGCCGTCATTTGAAGAACATGGTGTAAAGAAGTGGGCGTTCATAAGAGATGGTCTGTATTCAGCCAGGTGAATTCCTCACATCCATCGATCTTACAGAGGCATACCTGCGCATTCTGATTGTTCCAAGGCACAAGAGATATCTCTGTTTCTGTGTTGGGAAACGCCACTTTTAATTCATGGTGTTTCCATTTGGCCTCTCAACAGCACCAAGAGTCTTCTCCGAGGTTCTGATCAATCCAATTGTCAGGTTAAGGGAACAGAGAATCTACATCCATCCTTATTAAGATGAATTACAGATCAGGTCCAGCTCCAGAGACAAATAATGAGTGGATACAAAGACGGCCATTCAATATCTACAGTTTTCTTTAACAGTGTCACTGAGCCCAGTACAATGGCTAGAGCACCTTGGAGTCATAACTGACACAACACCCGATTGCTTATTCCTGCCAATCCACAAAATGTGGAAAATCAGAGAGATGTCCAAGTTCATTATCACAAGCAGATCCACTTCCTTGATGACCTTGACCAAACTTCTGGGGGTACTAATATCAAGCATAGACTCAATCTAATGGGGATGACAATTGAAGCAATGACCTTTGCAGCTTCATTGACGCTGGACAACAAACCAGTCTAAGGTTGGTGGTCCAAACCAGAATGGAAACTGAGTATCAGCATTCTGGAACTGAGAGCCATAGATTGCCCTACACAAGGAAACCAAAAAATTATGTTGGGCAGATAAATATCTGACATCAATCTGGGCAGAGCACATAAAGGGAACTTTCAACGTTCAAGCAGATTGGTTCAGCAGACATGTGATTCAGGAAGGAGAGTCGTCCCTTAAAAGGCAGTTATTTCTGCAGATAACCAGACCCTTTGGCACTCTGCAGACAGATAAGAACATAAGAGAAGCCATGTTAGATCAGGCCAATGGCCCATCCAGTCCAACACTCTGTGTCACACAGTGGCAAAAAAATGTATATATATATATATATACATACACACATACACTGTGGCTAACAGCCACTGATGGACCTCTGCTCCATATTTTTATCTAAACCCCTCTTGAAGGTGGCTATGCTTGTGGCCGCCACCACCTCCTGTGGCAGTGAATTCCACATGTTAATCACCCTTTGGGTGAAGAAGTACTTCCTTTTATCCGTTTTAACCTGTCTGCTCAGCAATTTTATCGAATGCCCACGAGTTCTTGTATTGTGTGAAAGGGAGAAAAGTACTTCTTTCTCTACTTTCTCCATACCATGCATTATCTTGTAAACCTCTATCATGTCACCCCGCAGTCGACGTTTCTCCAAGCTAAAGAGTCCCAAGCGTTTCAACCTTTCTTCATAGGGAAAGTGTTCCAGCCCTTTAATCATTCTAGTTGCCCTTTTCTGGACTTTCTCCAATGCTATAATATCCTTTTTGAGGTGTGGCAACCAGAACTGCACACAGTACTCCAAATGAGACTGCACCATCGATTTATACAGGGGCATTATGATACTGGCTGATTTGTTTTCAATTCCCTTCCTAATAATTCCCAGCATGGCGTTGGCCTTTTTTATTGCAAACGCACACTGTCTTGACATTTTCAGTGAGTTATCTACCCCCCAAGATCTCTCTCTTGGTCAGTCTCTGCCAGTTCACACCCCATCAACTTGTATTTGTAGCTGGGATTCTTGGCCCCAATGTGCATTACTTTGCACATGGCAGATGCAACCGCATCTGCCATGTTGACGCCCACTCACCCAGCCTCAACAGATCCCTTTGGAGTTCCTCACAATCCTCTCTGGTTCTCACCACCCTGAACAATTTAGTGTCATCCTCAAACTTGGCCACTTCACTGCTCACTCCCAACTCTAAATCATTTATGAACAAGTTAAAGAGCATGGGACCCAATACCGAGCCCTGCGGCACCCCACTGCTTACCGTCCTCCACTGCAAAGACTGCCCATTTATACTCACTCTCTACTTATTACTCAGCCAGTTTTTGATCCACAAGAGGACCTGTTCTTTTACTCCATGACTCTCGAGCTTTCTAAGGAGCCTTTGATGAGGAACTTTATCAAAAGCTTTCTGGAAGTCAAGGTAAACAACATCTATCGGGCCTCCTTTGTCCACATGTTTGTTCACCCCTCAAAGAAATGCAACAGGTTAGTGAGGCAAGATCTTCCCTTACAGAACCCATGCTGAGTCTTCCTCAATAACCCGTGTTCATCAATGTGCCTATTCATTCTGTCCTTGATAATGCTTTCTACCAACTTTCCTGGTATTGAAGTCAGACTGACTGGCCTGTAATTACCCGGATCTCCGCTGGAACCCTTTTTAAAGATGGGAGTGACATTTGCTACCTTCCAGTCCTCAGGAACAGAGGCAGATTTCAATGAAAGATTACATATTTTTGGCAGGAGATCCACAAGTTCAACTTTGAGTTCTTTCAGAACTCTCGGATGTATGCCATCCGGACCCAATGACTTATTAGTTTTTAATTCGGCCATCAGTTGTAGGATCTCCTCTTTTGTCACCTCAATCTGACTCAGGTCTTTCAACACCCCTTCCAAAATTAGTGGTTCTGGGGTGGGCAAAAAGTTCTCATCTTCCACAGTGAAGACGGAGGCAAAAAATTCATTCAGCTTCTCAGCCATTTCCCTATCCTCCTTCAGTAATCCTTTCACCCCATGGTCATCCAAGGGCCCCACTGCCTCCCTGGCTGGTTTCCTACTTCTAATGTATTTGAAGAAATTTTTATTGTTGGTCTTTATGTTTTTTGCAATATGCTCCTCATAGTCCCTTTTTGCCTGCCTGATCACAGTCTTGCATTTGATTTGCCACAGCCTGTGTTCCCTTTTACTAATCTCACTTGGACTGGTTTTCCACCGCTTAAAGGAGTCCTTCTTACCTTTTACAGCTTCCATTACTTTGTTTGTTAACCATGCAGGCCTTTTCTTATGCCTGTTTGTGCCTTTCCTAATTTGTGGTATGTATTTTATCTGAGCTTCTAGGATTATAGTTTTAAATAGTGTACAAGCTTCCCCAAGGGTTTTGACCGTATTTACCGTTCCTTTCAGTTTCCTCCTCACATGCCTCCTCATCTCAGTGAATTTACCCCTTTTAAAGATAAACGTGGTTGTGGCGGTCTTTTTGGGCAACTCTCTATTTATACAAACGGTGAAATCAATAACATTATGGTCACTGCTCCCAAGTGGCGCAATCACTTTTACATCTCTCACCAAGTTTTGGGCATTACTTAGGACCAAATCCAGGATCGCCCCACCCCTGGTAGGTTCTGAGACAATCTGCTCCATAGCATAGTCATTGAGAGCATCAAGAAACTCAATCTCTTTCTCTCGACCAGAACACATATTGACTCAATCAATCTGCGGGTAGATAAAATCACCTATTACGACACAGTTTTTACATTTAGCCGCTATCTTTAATCCTTCCATCATATTATAATCATCCTCTCTCTTTTGATTTGGTGGGCGATAACAAACTCCCATAGTTAAATTTCCTTTTGGGCCTTTTATTTCAACCCAAAGCATTTCTAAAAGTGAATCTAATTCTCTGACCTCAGTCTTACTGGACTGTATATCCTCTCTGACATACAGAGCCTCCCCACCTCCAACCCTTCCCTCCCTATCCTTCCGATATAACTTATATCCAGGAATCACCGCGTCCCACTGATTCTCCTCATTCCACCAAGTTTCTGAAATTCCCACAATGTCTATGTTTTCTCCCAACACTAAACATTCCAATTCAACAATTTTACTTTGAACTCTTCTAGCATTTGCATACAAACATCTATAATTTCCCAGGCAAGCTAGGCCCGCCACCTTCCTCCTGCCGCCTCAAGACTCTGGCAGACAGTCCATACTGTTTGTCACCATCACAGTGGACAACTTTGATCCGTTACCCGGTAGAAAAATAGCAGCCAATCCTTCATCTCTTTGGGTGTTTTCGCACTTACCTTTTACTGGCGCGACGACCCTCCTCACGCCGGCGGATCTGCAGTGATTTCGCACTAGAAGCGCCGGCGCAGCCCATTGCGCCGGCTACTTCCGTCGCTAAGCCAGCGCAAACGGAAACCGCCAAGAAGCTGGAAAACGTTTGCGCTGGCTTAGCGACGGAAGTAGCCGGCTCTTTGGGCTGCGCCGGCGCTTCTAGTGCGAAATCACTGCAGATCCGCCGGCGTGAGGAGGGTCGTCGCGCCAGTAAAACGTAAGTGCGAAAACACCCCTTGAGACAAGTCCTCCCGAACCAGAGACATTTCATCTCCTGTTGGCTTTCCCCCAAGATTTAGTTTAAAAACTGCTCTGCCACCTTTTTGATTTTAAGCGCCAGCAGCCTGGTTCCATCCGGGGACAAGTGGAGACTGTCTCTTTTGTACAGCTCCCGCTTGTTCCAGAAAGCATCCCAGTGCCTAACAAACTTAAACCCTTCCTCCTTACACCATCGTCTAATCCACACATTGAGACTTCTAATTTGTGCCTGTCTCTCCTGCCCTGCACGTGGAACAGGTAGCACGTCCGAGAAGGCTTCCTTGGAGGTCCTGGCCTTAAGTCTCCCGCCTAGCAGCCTAAATTTTTCCTCCAGGACCTCACAACTGCATTTCCCCACATGCACCACGACCACAGGCTCCTCCCCAGCACTGTCTATCAGCCTATCTACTACACGCGTAATGTCCGCTACCTTCGCACCAGGCAGGCAAGTCACCATATGGTCAGTACGTGGTTTTGCCACCCAGCTGTCTACTTGCCTAAGGATCGAATCACCAACTACCAACCCCCCCCTCCCCCTGCTCAGGGATGGTTCCTTGGCGCGAAAGGATTCCCGCTCACCAACCGAAGAAGAGGTCCCTTCGGAGGGCGCATTCCCCTTATCCTCAGCACGGTGCCCTGTTCCCTCTTGACCCTCACGCTCTCTGGCAGCAACAGGGCTGCTACGTTCAGAGCGGGGCTCATCTAATATGCCCCCGAGAGTCTTCCCCAAGTGCCTAACTGACTGTCTCTGCTTCTCCAGGGCATCACCTCGGCCTCAAGGGTACGAAGTCATTCCCTGAGGACCAGGAGCTCCTTGCATCGAGCACACACCCAAGACTTCTGTCCTTTGGGCAGATAGTCATACATGTGACACTCAGTGCAAAACACTGGAAAGCCCCCAACCCCCTGCTGGCATTCTATCTTCATGATATATATATATATATATATATATATATATATATATATATATATATATATATATATATATATATATATATATATATATATATATATATATATATATATATATATATATATATTAAATATACAGTCCTCTTTAAATGCTGTTTGTTTAAGTGGCTCCCCTTCTGGGGGGTCAACTTACCTTATTGGGAGACCAAGGAAATCTGGGTTCCTGGTTCTTAGGGAGTCCCTAGGCGAAAAGCCACAAGCCAAGAGCCCTTTGGCAAGGCGCAGCTTAAAATGCAAAGAGGGTGGAGCAGAGGCACTCCTAAGCAATCAGCAGCAATCACTCTCAATCACTCTCAATCTCTTTCACCTTTAGCCCACTCAACCAAACAAAGACCAAACAAAGAGCAGTTCCCCAGCTATCACAACTCAGAATTTTAGGCAGCCCCACAAACCTCAGAATGAAGTCTTTCAAAACTCAGAAATTCTCAGCAACTTCTCCAGCTGTCTCAGCTATCAGAGCTGCTCTGCTGTTCTGCTCCTCTCAGACCTCTGTGAGATCTCTTTGCTTCCCCAACAAAACACCAATTTGACAGATTATTCTCAATATTTTTTTGCCGCAGAGCAGAGGCAATAGACATTCTCACCTCTCCATGGTCAAAGACACTGTTATTTGCCTTTCCACCCATTCCAGTTGTTCACAAGAAAGATCAAGGATCAACTAGCAGACATCATCCTAGTGGCCTCATTTAGGCCACAAAGGCCCTGGTTCTAGGCCCTGCAGGAGATGTTGATAGAGCTTCCATGGAAGATACCGTTTTCATTGGACATGCTTCACCAGGTCTGGCATCCACAGTCAGGATGGTTACAGTTGACTGCCTGGAGATTGAAAGGAGTGACTTCCTCTGCCTAGAGTATGATGCTGAAGTCACAAGAATTCTCTTGGCCTCCTGAAGACTATAGCCAAATAGAATTTATTACATCTTGAAAAGTGTTTGCTGGTGCTAAAGAAAAAAGATTCTGAAACCAGAATTCATCTCAGTATTTTTATAATAAGCCCCCCTTTCAGTTGTCAGCAGCTTTGGCCACAATCATACCACTGGTCAAAGGTGCAAGAATTTCATGACATCCTCACATTTGACATTTGCTCCAAGGTGTGGCCTTGAGAGACTCACCACAGGTTCCCCATACAGAAGTTGCATATGGTCCTCTCAGCACTTACCAAACCACCATTCAAACTACTCAGGGAAGACTAGTTGAAATGACTGAGGATGAAGGTTCTTTTCTTTAAGGCTATCAAATCTGCCAGAAGAGTCTCCAAACTAGGATTGCTTTCAATTAAATCCAAGCTATGCATATTTTATAGGGATATGGTACTTAGATCAGATCCTGTCTTCATGCCCAAAGTCAATTCTGCCTTTCACAGGGCTCAGGAAATATGTCTTCCTTTCTTCTGCCCACTCACAATGTCAGAAGGACCCTCAAGACATATTTGTCAAACCAACCACTTTAGGAGAACCGATGCACTATTCCTGTCCATATCTCCACTCAGCACAGAAGAAAGGATATCCAAGTTGGCCAGAAATAGCACACTCAAAGCATGCATAGTTAGGCCTATAAGATTAACAACCTTACTGCCCCTGCCAAAATTACAGCTCATTCTGTCAGGAGTGTCACCACTAATGCAGCAGTCACAAGGCATCCAATAAGGAAGTTTGCAAGGCAGCAACCTGGTCATCTCTTTCTGTGTTTATTAGGCCCCACAAGATCAATAAGTGTAATTTGACAGATGCTGCCTTCAGCAGAAGATTACTACAACACATGCTAAGTGAAGATGACAATGACCTACCCTGAAACTGAAGGCACTGCTCTGGGAAGTCCCTCAAGATGTCCTCTGTCTCAGAGGGAGAATGGACCATTGCATACTTACTGTAAAGGGTCATATTCCTCTTAGAAAAGGAAGACATCTTGTTCCTCCTGAAGTCATTGTCAAAACAGCTATTCAGCACGTTCACTTCCTGTCTCAAATGTATTATTCACCTGTTTTTCATTATGTATGTTGCTGTTTTTGTCTGTTTGTTTAACTGCTGTTGGAGTTACCAAAACTGAAGATGGTGACTCCCACAGGCTACAAACAGGAAGCTCCAGTGCTTGAAATGGCAGGCTGCAAGTTGCCTTAAGTGTCTATGTGCATTTTTACACCAGAAACATGTGATACATCCACCTATGCAGAGATTTAATTTCTAAGGGCTCTAGAGAAGCCCATAAACTTTGAAGAATTAGAACTCTAGTATTAAACAAGTTACAAGCAGTCTTTTACTAAAAACAAATACCAGAAAATTGGGACTATCCTTGCTAAACAGAGAGTTGGAGCATGTACCCTGTATCCACTAAACTACATTGGCTTAATTGTTTTCTAAAAAGAAGAAATGAGTACTTGTTTCCAAGGAGCATTCTTAAAACAAGATCAGTTAGCTGTTAAAAAAAATGAAGCTTTTTTCTGGTTCCTACCCTCAGGGCACCTGTTCTAGAAGCATAGGTTTGGTTTCTGACCTAGCCTAGCAAGACTGTCTTCATTGGTAAGGAAACGTCTCTGTTCTTTACATAAGGAAGAAGGAAAAGAAGCCATCTGGTGATGACACCTCAGCTATTTTTTATAACTGGTTCAGCAATGACCAAGAGGTAGTCACTATTACAGAGGATAAGTTTTCTCTGCAAACAGAGGTATGGCTGGCACTCAGGATCGGTGAGGCTGGTCAGATGCTGGGATGTTGACCAGATATAGTGTCCAACTGCCTAGAGCTAGCACTGCCATTGTAGTGTATTGCGTTAGTACACTATCACGTTATTGTGTTATTACGCCATATCATAATACAAGCACCGCGCAGCCATGCAGCAGAGGCGACTGGGGGACAGTCCCCAGGCGACTCTGCGCAGTGCGTGAAAGGCTCCGCCTATGGCGGGAAGTTTGACTGGCCAGGATTGGGCTGGCCAGCCTGGGAGGTTGTTCCGAGTTATGTATATAAGCGGGACCCGGCCCGCGTGATGCTCTCTCTTGTGATGTGCCTCCAATAAAGCATGTTGCCCTATCATCGTCTCCAGTCTCGGTACATTACAGCCATCTAAGGCCTAGACAGTAATTTGGCACGGTACACAGACATATCAGAATTGGGAGAGGCAACTAGTATTTCTAATTGCACTGAAAACATGCCCCTACCTCCCAGTATATATAACAAATATCTCAAAATGGAAACACTTTAAGTACTGCTGTGACTTACATTGTCAGTTTAATGAATTATACCATACTAGTGAAATTTTTCTGCATGTAAAACTTTAAGGTAGCTTCTCAGTTAAATTTGTTTATTTGCATACTTGAATGCATGCATGCATGCTGGTTTCTTCTTTCTGCATGGTGAAATGTGCATGGTTTTGTACACCTGGAATTGGAGCAGGTGAAACAAACTTTGGGGACATTTTCTTCTATTCTGCAGTCCATTGCGGCTTGCTTGTAGTTTGGTAGTGTATCCATTGAAGATGAAATCCCAGATAATGGAGGCAGTGTTTCTGGTGATTTGCATTTATGAAAAACAGTTGTAAGATGGACCCTATTGTTACCTGTGGGACAACCCCCATACACAAGGGATCCTTGTGCTTGCACATCGCAAGATCCTCTGGCCCTGGAATGCCAGCAACCTGGATGAAATATCCTGTTCAACATTAAGCGCCCCAGACACAAATAGGAGTTTCTCTGGGCTCTGTCACAAGGGAGTAACCAATTGTCTGAATGCCCCAAGGAGCACCTTAATTAGTTTCATCAAAATTTCCAGAGTTCTCTACTCACTTGGCCATTAGACAAAGACATAAGTTTGCAGGACAATAACCTTAGCCCTCAACTCACACTATGCAAGTCTTCCAGATAACTCAATAAAATACCCCAGCAAAGTTACCATCCCATCAGGGAAGGGGCTGTGGAAGAGCCTCTGCTCTGTATGCAGAAGCTCCTAG
Source organism: Heteronotia binoei (assembly GCF_032191835.1). Lineage (NCBI taxonomy): Eukaryota > Metazoa > Chordata > Lepidosauria > Squamata > Gekkonidae > Heteronotia > Heteronotia binoei. Next base: position 225,317,625 of record NC_083223.1, on the reverse strand, counting down.
ATTCAGTCCCCAGTACCTTCAGTTAAAAAGGACCAGACAGGTGATATGAAAGACCTGTTCCTGAGACTCTAGAAAGCCACTGCCAGTCTGAGTAGACAATATTGACCTAAATGGACCAGTGGTCTGATTCAGTATAAGGCAGCTTCACCTGTCATGTATCCCACGATCTTTGTTGGTAACACTGAGTCATGCCTGCCATCCCTTATAATTCAATCATTGGCAACCAAACTCAGTTTGTCTTCCAGCACTGCCTTCACAACAGAAAGGTTAAACAGCCTGAGATTAGACCCTCAAGCCAATGAGGACCCAGATCCCACCAGTAAGAACACAGGTTCCAAAGTTCAGACTCAACCCTGTCAAGGATCCTAGTTTTGCACTGAATTCATCCTACCCTGGTGCTTCCCCTGTCTGCCTCCAGCTATATCCATGGGCATTAAGAGAGCACCTCAAGCCCTCCATGTTTCCACTAGGTTCCGCACCCACTCTCTTCCTGGTGGTAGGTTCTGCTGCGGAACCCTGCCATTGCTGGAATTGCAGGAACCCCTCCTGGTACTTGGTTCTGCTTCTGCACCATCTTTTAGCACAACCTATTTGACAGTTCTGGACCTTTCTCTTCCGGACAGCAAAACAGTGTTGCACTTACCTGTACTTGTTCATCAAGGTATTTTCTGTGCAGGTACACATTGGGAACTGAACTTGCACAGGCCAGCCACCAGAGGCTCTCCAATAGTTCTCTCATTGATTTTTCGTATACTCCAAGGGGAGCCCTTTCCTTGCAAAGCGCATCAGAGACCATTTCCCTTCCCAAATGGGGAAATGATCCAGAAGGAGGCCTCCCCCCCACCCCCTGTTCTTCAGTCTTTTGTTTACTGCCATGTGGTCCAGTCCAGACATGCTTTTTGTTAGCTTATTCTTTCAAAATTCTTTTACAAAATATGACCCCAAACGTCGTATTAAAAAACCTGAACCAAATGCAGTACTATAACAACTCTTGCCCATGAGCACCTTGTTTATTTTGTCTTGGGAAGTCTTGCAATACTGTGACTGGCAAGATCTGTCTGCAGTTCACACTGAAAGCCTGCTCAGATCGAGCAGCTAGGCTGAAAGTGATTCTATGGGAAAAGGCACTCTCCTGTTTGAGCAGCCAGGCAGTAAAATCACCAGCCCCAGCAGAGCATGCCCAATCTGTGCCCAACAGGCTTTGGCCAAAACCGACTGCAATATGACGTTGCTGTCAAGCACCTCTGTTGCATCAGCATTGATGCACAGAAGACTGAAGACCCATGTTTTGGTTCTAGAACTGTCCTCCCCACTGCTAGCCAGGTCTTCTTCCTCATGTTTACCTTTGATTGGGCAACAGGTCATGGCAACACAATCAGCATTATTCAGATATTTGAGCATTGTTTTAAGATTCACCATACATACATTGTGTTGCGATATAATCTAATTTGCTTTCCTGATGTTTCATTCTCTAGCTCTGTATTATGATTGGGTAATACATGTTGCTTATTACTTGTGTTCTCTCTCCTGGTCTCTTCCTCCTAAACAGAACTATTGTGTCATGTATACAACTAGATTGGACTGTCTCAATTTTTACTCCAGAATGTATGTTGAGTTCTACACATGTAGAGGATGCTCTATAGGTGACAGGTCTGACACAAATATTGACTTGGGTAACATCATTATACTTTTTTTCTGGAACAGTGCAATATGCAATGCATCATTCAGTATTTAATTTGTTAGTTCTCCATTCTCAAGTTTTTGAAGCAGGTGACTCTGTTGAAGAGGTGCCTTTGATACACTCCTTTTGCTAATGTCCAGCCAAGCAAGACACTGTATCACATTCCATTATATTACATGGAAATGAAAAAGGGCTTCTAAAATGGCTCACTGAAGCCTTGATATCAAGCACTGGAATAGTTATAGTCAGTATATACCTTCCTTTTTCCTTTTGATTTTATCCAAATGTGCCAACAGCATCACAAAAATTTGGGCATCATGTTTGAAGACAATGAAATTCTATACAGTGAAATGTATACTGTGAAATATCAGGCCACTATTAGCTTCCTTGTAGTTTCCCTGTAGCTGCTGAATATCTATAAGTTTCAAGTTTTCAAGTTTATTTCAATTTATATCCCGCCCTTCCCACCAAAGTGGCTCAGGGCGGCTCACAACACATAAAATCTAACATAATTTTGAATTTAAAACATCTTACACAGTTAAAACAGTAAAATAATAAAACATATAACAGTGGTCTATCAAAACTACACTCAGTTTCCAATGCCAGTTAGTTATAAGCCAGCCGGAAGAGGGCTGTCTTTCAGGCCCTGCGGAACTGGCCAAGGTCCCGCAGGGCCCTCACCTCTTCCGGCAGCTGGTTCCACCAGAAAGGAGCCGTTACAGAGAAGGCCCTGTCCCTGGTGGATTTCAGGTGGGCCTCCTTTGGCCCAGGGATAACAAGCAGATTTTGAGATCCCAATCTCAGTACTCTCTGGGGAACATGTGGGGAGAGACAGTCCCTAAGGTAGGGCTTTAAAGGCCATATAGGGCTTTAAAGGTAATAACCAGCACCTTGTACCGGACTCGGTATATTATTGGCCGCCAGTGCAGAACCCAGAACCCTGGCTGAATGTGCTCCCATCTTGGGAGCTCCAATAACAACCGGGCCGCGGCATTCTGCACTAACTGCAACTTCCAGGTTCGGCACAAGGGCAGCCGCATGTAGAGGGCATTACAGTAGTCCAACCTCGAGGTGACCGTTGCATGGATCACCATTGCTAGATTGTCATGCTCCAGGAAAGGGGCCAACTGTCTCGCCCGCCTAAGATAAAAAAATGCGGACTTAGCAGTGGCTGCTATCTGAGCCTCCATTGTTAAGGAAGGCTCCAATAGTACCCCCAAACTCTTGACCTTGTGCGCTGCTGTCAGTGGCGCACCGTTAAAAACTGGCAGGGGGATTTCCCCTCCCGGACCACAACGACCCAAGCAAAGGACCTCTGTCTTCGCCGGATTTAGCCTCAGCCCGCTCAGCCTGAGCCACCTAGCCACGGCCTGTAACGCCTGGTCCAAATTTTCTGGGATACAGGCCGGCCGTCCATAAGCAGATAGAGCTGGGTGTCATCAGCATACTGGTGACAACCCAGCCCATACCTTCGGGCAATCTGGGCAACGGGGCGCATATAGATGTTAAATAACATCGAGGAGAGAACCGCCCCTTAAGGCACTCTGCAATCAAGCGTGTGTCTCCGGGACAGTTCACCCCCAAACGCGACCCTTTCTCCCCGACTCTCAAGGAAAGAGGAAAGCCATTGTAAGGGCAACCCCTGGATCCCTGCGTCGGCGAAGCGGCAGGTCAGTAACCGATGGTTGACCGTGTCGAATGCTGCCGACAGGTCTAACAACATCAGCACCGCCGAGCCGCCCCGGTCGAGATGCCGTTGAAGGTCATCTACCAGGGCAACCAACACCGTCTCTGTCCCGTGGCTCGGGCGAAAGCCAGACTGAAGGGGATCAAGGACGGAAGCATCTTCCAGGAAACTCTGTAGCTGCATCGCCACTGCCCTCTCGATGAGTTTGCCCAAAAAGGGCAAATTCGAGACCGGCTGGTAGTGTGCCAATTCGGCCGGGTCTAGCGTTTTTTTCAAGAGGGGACGGACCACCACCTCTTTAAGCGGTGTTGGGAAATGCCCCTCCATCAGGGATCTATTTATGATATCCCATACAGGATATCTAAGTTGCCTCTGGCAGGATTTAATAAGCCAGGAAGGGCATGGGTCCAAATTGCAAGTTGTTGGGCGTGCAGATAAGAGGATCCAGTCAACTTCCTCCAGGCTGAGAGCACTGAAACCATCCAGAACATGATTCAAAGACAGGCAGGGTGCCTTGGGTTCGCAAACTGTCTCTAATATGGCAGGGAGGTCGCGGTGGAGCGACGCAATCTTATCCGCAAAAAAATTCGCAAAGGCCTCACAGCCAATCTCCAATTCATTAGAATTTGGTCTGCCTTGTGGCGGTGTTGTAAGACTCCGAATTATATTGAACAGTTGTGCCGGGCGCGAAATTGCGGACGCAATCTTAGCCGCAAGTATGTTTTCTTTGCGGTTTTGACTGCCATCTCATAGGACGTCATAATCTCTCTATAAGATGTTCGAGTTGCTTCATCTCGAGTACGCCGCCATTGCCTCTCTAGTCGTCTGAGTTCCTGTTTTAATTGTCGGCTTTAAACGAGGGCGCAGAGGACGCCTAGGTGCGATCTCATCGATGGCTCTGGGGAGCCTATCATTCCAAGACTCCACCAGATCATCTAAGGAATCGCCAGGGGGCCAGGGATCCCGCAGCACCGTCACGAACCATTCCGGGTCCATCAGGCTCTGCGGGCGAGCTAAAATACGCTCTCCGCCTAAACAGGCTTGGGGTGGCACATCCACATGAGCCTTGAGGGCATAGTGATCCAACCATGGCACTGCTTTAGCAGTAATATCATTCACTAAGACTTCCGCCGCGAAGACCAAGTCTAACATGTGCCCCACCTAATGAGTGGGCGTTGTAACAATTTGGGAGAGTCCCAGTGTTGCCATGGATGACACTAGGTCCATCGCCCGATTGGAGGCCGCGTCATTGGCATGAATATTGAAATCACCCAAGATCAAAAGCCTTGGGTACTCCAATGCCCAGCCTGCTGTGGCCTCCATCAGGGATGGTAAGGCGCCAGCCGGTGCGTTAGGCGGACGGTACACCAGCCAGATTGCCAAAACAGGTTTTGATGTTTGCACCTCTCCTTAGACCTCACAAGCAACTCTGATTGTTTGGCCCACATATGATTTGAGAGGAAACATGTTAGGTCAGCCTTGTTCCCGTGTACTGAAGACAGTCAGTCCAGTTGTTGGAGACTGGCACAGATCAATGTTATGACTGGACAAGAAAACATTGTACATCTTTCCTTTGTATCAAATTTAACTGGTTCCTCTATACAGGTCAAAATTAATATCAGATCTGGAATTTCCAAGTGCCACAGCTAAGGCTTCACCAGCTATCATTAACCAAGATATTCCATCAAGAATAATTTCTAGTGCAGAGATTGCACCCCATAAACATCTGGCAGAATTCTGCTCTTCAGTGTTCAGAAGTGATGCTGTAAATATCACATTGCCAAGTCCTTATTTATTATTTTATTTATCAAATTATACCTCGACTTTGTGCCTTAACTGGGGGTCACCAAGGTGGCTAAAAAAGAAACATACACAATAAAACCACATCTTAAAAACCACTAAAATGAACAAAAATCATTAAAAATTAAAATTGGAGCTAAGATGTGCACATATGCGTGTGTGTAAAGTACCATCAAGTTGCAGCTGACTTATGGGGACCCCAAAGTATTTTTAAGACAAGAGATCAACAGGGGTCATCTGCCATTGCCTTTTTCTGCATAGCAACATTACAATTCCTTTGTGGGCCCCCATCCAAATACTAACCCAGGCCAATCCTGCTTAGCTTTAGAAAATACCAATACAAAAATTAAGACATTAGTCAGGAAAGAAAAATCAAAGGGAATGCCAAATGAAACAAAAAAAAAAGTCTTAAATTGTTGGTGAAAGGTGCGAACAGAAAGGGATAGGTAAGTCTCCCTAGGGAAAGTGTACCAGAGTTTTGGTGCCATGGTCAAGGCTCTTTCCTGGGTTGCCACCTGTTTAATAATAATAATAATAATAATAATAATAATAATAATAATAATAATAATAATAATAATAATAATAATAATAATAATAATACTGCAGATTTACACCCTGTCCTTCTCTCTGAATCAGAGACCCAGAGTTGCTTACAATCTCCTATATTTTCTCCCCCCAGAACAGGCACCTTGTGAGGTGGGTGCGGCTAAGAGGGCTCTTACTGCAGCTGCCCTTTCAAGGACAACTCCTGCGATAGCTATGGCTAGCCCAAGGCCATTCCAGCAGGTGCAAGTGGAGGAATCAAACTCGGTTCTCCCAGATAAGAGTCTGCCCACTTAACCACTACCGCACACTAATCTCAGAAGGTGGGTGCATCCAAAGCCAGGCTTTGGGAGATGACCACAGTGGTTACGTAGGTTCATAAGGGAGTAGGTGGTACTTCAGGTACATTGGTCTCCAACCACATATGGCTTTAAAGGTCAGCACCAGCACCATGAATTGTGCCCTTAAACAGATTGGGAGTCCATGTAGATGGGCCAAGATTGGAGTGATATGGATATCTACAACCCATTCCAGTCAACATCATGGCTGCAGCATTCTGCACCATTTGAAGTTTCTGAACAAAGGCAATGTTACATACAGCACAATGCAGTAATCTAACCTAGAATGTAATCAGGGCATGTACCACAGTAGCCAGATCTTTTCTGTTTAGGAAAAACTGCAGCTGTCTAGCCAGTTTAAACTGGGAAAAGACAACCCTGGCTACAGCTGCCACCTGTTTTATCTAGCAGTAGGCCTTGGGTCCAAGAGCACCCCCAGACTACAGACCAGTTCCTTCAATGGAAGCTGCAACCCCAGATGCTGGTTCAGGATTTGTACAGCCTTCCTAAGATTGGCCAGAAATGTGAGACAGAGTGATTCACTGAGTGTCATCCACATATTGGAGGAATGACTACATGGGGGGTAGGGGTGGCCTGGTATGCAGAGGAGTTCCTGCTATATATATATAAAAAAAAAGCCCTGGAGGGAGGTATTTGTGAAGTTCCTGTATTGTGCAGACGGTTGGATTAGGTGACCCTGGATGTCCCTTCCAACTCTATGATTCTATATATAAATCTTGGCTTCCGGTCACGAGGGATGCTGTGAGCAGACGTGTGTAACTTGAGCTCCGAGCGACAGTTACAACTTCTGGCTATTTGAGCAGATAAGAGTGCTTTTTTATTTTATTTTATTTTTTTTTCTCATTAGTGGAACAGTGCAGCTGCCTTCGGGGAAGCCTGTGAGGTCCTGCTTTACCCTGCCAGACTTTGCCGCTCTCACGTAGAGTTAAGAGAAGGTGGAAGGCTTCTATCTTGCTTCCCTCCCCCCCCTTAATTGCTTAACTGAAGATTTATGTCTCCCAAACTTCAGCAGAAAAGAAAGAAAGATACACGGGGGAGAAGGGGGGCGGAGGAGGAAGATTCCTTGAGTGGGGACGTGCCTGCGTTGGCAGAGGGGCCGTCAGGAAGACCCCCCATGGAGAAACTAGAGGGAAAGATTGACGCCCTCGCGGGCAATTTGCATCAGCTGTCGGCTCGTATGGACAAGCTGCAAGTTTTAGAGTCTCTCCCAACTCAACTATCCCAACAGTTACAGCAATTGACTTTGCAGTTCGAACAGATGCAAAAAGCCACAAATGAAGCTTTAAATAAAATTCAGCTTTGTGAAGGCAAAATTGTCGCAGTTGAACAATCAGTAGCCCAGCAAGATGCTGTTCTTAAAGAGACAGTGGGAGAGGTGCAGGCATTGCGAGAGAAATTAGACACCTTAGAGGCTGAAATGCGTCGTCGTAACTTACGGCTGGTGGGTTTGACAGACTTGCCGGCTCAATCCCCCTCTGAGCTGATTTCCTTTGTGGCTGGCTTTTTTCGGCAGACACTCCAACTCCCTGAGGATTTTGCTCTAGACATTGCTGATGTTCTTCGTATGGCCAGACCAGGACAGCAGGGGCTAACAAGAATTACTCTCTTGATTTCCTTTGCCCGTGCTACTACTCGAGACTTTGTTTTGAAACAGTTTCGGGACATTTCAATGAGGAGTGGAATAACTTGGCAAGGGAGTACAGCACGTCTTGCCTTATATCCTGATTATCCTCTATCTTTAATTCAGAGGAGAAGGGCATATAAAACCGCAAAAGACCTGGCTAAGCAGCTGAATTTAGAAGCTTTTGTCCTGTTCCCTGCAACCATGGTCGTGATTCAGCATGGGAAGCGTAAAACATTCTACTCCCCTCAGAGTGCGGAAGAATTCCTGAGAACTTTATAACTATCAACTGTTGTGAACTCATCAAGGCCACAGGGAGGGAATGGAAGGTCTATGGAGACTTAATTATGTTTGGGCCTTAGATGTGTGCTGCTGCAAAAGAAAGGAAAGGGAGGAAGAAGGAGAACACACTGGATGGTCGCTTTAATCTATTACTATTCGCTCAACATTTTTTTTCCCTCTTTTTTTGGTTGCAAGGGGGCTCTGACGATTTGGTTCTCTTCCCTTAGACTGTTTCAACCCAATGCAATCTACTTTTTCGAGAAGGCTGGGTTTGTTTGCCCTCTAATTTATTACTCATAGATAAATGCCTTCTTTTCTGGGAAACCCCCGTGCCGCCTTGATTCATTACCCAGATTCCCCCCCCCCTTTGGAGAGAGTCTTTTTTTCTCTCTCTCTCTCTTCTATACCCCTTTGCCTAATAAACTTTGACTGCATTAAGATAACTGGCACGTAATGGATCACCGCAGCTACTCTGGCGAAGTTATTATTAGTGCATGTATTATTGTTTAGACTGACCTACAAAGTACTCACTCACCAATGCACTGTATATTGGTTATACTGAGGCTGAGCTGTATTCAGTGTGGTGTCAGATTTGCATTATTTTAACAAACAGTCTGGGGGGGCGGGGGTGTGTGCTTCTGTTGGGTGGACTGGGGAATAGGGTCTCGATTGATCTATTGTTTGATTAGGCATCTGCATGTAAGGGTGAGACATATGCGACATAGTGGCTTTGGACATGGCCATAATTTATGCGTATAGCTATATAGATTCCAGTGTGTTTTACTTCATTTATTTACTTATTTATTTATTTTCTTTCCCCCTGTGTTTGGAGTTTGCACCCAATGTAGCCATGTAGCAAGTGCAGGCTTATGCCGCTCGGGCTCTGCTAAGTACTCTGTGACCAATTGGAAGCCAGGAAGTTTGGGTGGGGGTCATATGCTCCTTGGGGTTTGGAGCGTATTTTGTGGTGGGTCTCACTGCAGGGTGTAACATGCCTGTTTTTATTTACTATTTGATGCCTGGCTGTCAACCCCCGGCTCGGTCCCCCCGGATCAAGGTGCAGGATGCCATTTAAGGTTTTGACATTTAACGCCCGTGGCCTCCGTGACCCCAAAAAAAGAGCCATGATCCTTGGCGCAAGCGAGATACGAGTCGCTGATATTGTCATGCTGCAAGAGACCCACATCCTCGAAGATGAAGCCGGTCGGTTGGCAAAGTACCGTGGTGACCAGGTGTTTTTGGCAGGCTTTGAACGAAATGCTCGTGGCGTAGCCATAATTATCCGGGCCAAGCTGAGGTGGGCAAAGATCTCGGAGTTCCCCGATCCCCAAGGTCGCTACATTGTGCTGTTAGGGGAAGCCCAGGGGGTGAGGACGGCCCTGATTAATATCTATGGCTCAAATAATGACAATCCTCATACTTTTAATAAAGTGGCTGCTATACTTGAGAACCTGAACTATGACAACATTATTTTAGGCAGTGATTTCAATACTACTCTGGATGGCAAGATGGATCGCACGGGTGCGACTGAACGATCTTTGAGATCACGATCGGCCGTATTGGCCCTGATGAAGGAATTTGGGTTGGTGGATGTATGGAGGGAGCAACACAAAGACTTGAAAGCCTACACCTTCTGCTCTCACATCCACCAGACCCTTGCAAGATTGGATTACTTATTGGTGTCTAAATCTATACTTCGATGTGTGCGCTCATTGGCAATTTGCCCCTCCACTCTTTCTGACCATCACATGGTGCTCATGGAAGTGGACAACTTGCTACACATAGATAAGTCCCCATCGTGGTATTTTAATAACTCCTTAGTAAATGATGAGGCTTTTTGTGCACAAATGGAAACAGAAATTCAACACTTTTTCGCCACTAATGAGGGTTCTGTTCAACATTATTTGACCGTATGGGAGGCTTTTAAAACAACGATAAGGGGAATAATAATTGCCTATTCTGCTGCAAAACAAAAGGAAAAACACCGCACTGAGGCGAATCTTGAGTCCAGACTCCGGGCCCTATGGGATGCACAGTTCCAAAGCCCTTCAGAGGCGCAATTTAGGCAGATTCAACAAATAAATTTTCAGCTCAATATGCTCAGGTCAAACAAGGTTGAACTTGCTTATGCACGTGTCAAACAACAGCAATGGGAATCTGGAGAGAGACAAGGTAGGGTTCTGGCATTCAAGCTTAAAGCCCTGCAAGAGCAGAGATGGATCGCTCAAATTGTGGATCAATATGATAAACCTCACGTCTCTTCTGCCGGGATTGCTGAATGCTTCCGTCAATTCTACCAGACCTTATATCAAGGACATACTTCGGTGGACCCGTCAGTTCAAGAATCTTTTTTGTGTTCCCTGGGTCTTCCACAGTTGTGTGAGGAAGCAAAAGAACTACTGGGGGCTCCACTGAGACTTGAGGAAGTGAAGGAGGTGATTAATGGACTTAAAGCTATTTCTTCGCCGGGCCCTGACGGGTTTTCTCCGATGTGGTATATCCGGTTTGCAGATAAACTTGCTCCGAAGTTGTTGGCCACATACCAAGCGATTTTTGATCAGGGTATGCCATCATGCTACTTTAATGAAGCCTGGATTACTTTAATTCCTAAGCCTGGGAAAGACCCACATCTCTGCGCCAGTTATCGCCCTATATCACTTTTAAATATTGACAATAAGATCTTGACGGCAATATTGGCTAAGCGTCTTCAAAAGGTCATCGCCTCGGTAGTTGACCCTTCCCAAACTGGTTTTATCCAAGGACGTTCTGGTGCAGACAATATTCGGCTCATCACGGATTTGGCCGCGATCCATGCTCAGAAAGATGACGTCGCCCTCCTTATTTCCTTAGATGCAGAGAAGGCCTTCGATCGGGTTGACAGATTTTTCTTGCAGATGGTATTGAAATATATGGGTTTCCCAAAAGATTTTCTTAATTGGACGTGCCTGATCTACAAGTCTGCTACGTCAAGGGTGCGGGTGAATGGCCACCTTTCGGCATCAATTAATCTGCGGTGCGGTACCAGACAGGGGTGCCCGCTATCCCCTCTTCTCTTTGATCTTTGTTTGGAGCCATTTGCCAGAGCAGTTCGATTAAACGACAATATCCATGGCATGTGTCACCAATCACAGACATTTAAGATTTTGTTATATGCCGACGATGCCATGCTCACCATTACGCAGCCGGAAATATCGATACCGGTGATTATTCAACTGGCAAACTATTTCGGTAGGTTGTCCGGTTATAAAATTAATTGGCAAAAATCAGAAATTTTACAGATCGGGGGCGAAGTGGCATTGACGGGAGATATTGGGCAGTTCTCAGTTCAGGAGGCTTTTATTATGTATTTGGGCATTCTTATTCCTAAACAGCCTGAGATGCTAATATCGTTAAATTTAAACAAAGTAATAGGGAAAATACAGCCGGAACTAGAGCGATGGTCCGCTATCCCCTTGTCACTTTGGGGTAAAATAAATGCTCTGAAGATGATTATCTATCCCCGGTTTTTTTACGTGTTGCGTGGTATCCATCAATATATACCGCAGAAGTGGTTTCGAAAAATCAACTCAATATTAGCGAATTTCCTGTGGGAGGGGAAACCCCCTCGGCTGTCGTGGGCACGCTTACAGTTACCATTTGACCGAGGTGGATTTGGCTTGCCAAACTTATGCCTATACCATCGGGCATATTTGCTGGCTGGTATTCAGCGATGGGCCCCACTTAAACATTTTGTCGAGTCTCCCTGGATGAACCTGGAAACTGCTGTTCTTACTCCTTTGTCGACATGGAACGCGCTTGGATCAACATACTATCAGGGAGAGTCGCTTCTTCCATCGATTCGGGCGACAAGACAAACATGGCAATATTTGGGTGACACTTACGGATTTGACAATTACACACATAGTCGGATGACCCTATGGGGCAACCCTGAAGTGAAGATAGGGGGATGGCCGGTGATTTGGAAGTCGTGGGCGCAGAGGGGTCTCTTAACTCTCAATCAGCTTAAAGACAGCAACGAGGACACATTTCTCTCTTTTGAGGATTTACAAAGTGTCTTTGGGTTACCAGCTAACCAATGGCTGCAATTCCAGCAACTGAAGCATTCACTGTCTACTTCTTTTGGCATAGACGCCTTGGCGGTTCCGGATGCTCCACCTCTCCTGCAGACCCTAGAACATGCAATTGAACAAAATAAGCCAGTCCATGTTTTATATTTATGCCTGAAAAAAGATGTGCAATACTCTATGGAAGACTTGCGTTGTCAATGGAGCGAGGAAATTAACTGCCCTATTTACCCTTTTCAATGGGCAGCTATCTGTAGTGGTCTCCGCCATTGTTCGAAAGATCTTCGTTTGATTTTAATTCAACAAAAGCTTTTGTTCAGGATTTATTGGACTCCTCTTCGTCTGTATAAGCACAATTTGGCTGAATCTTCGGCTTGTTGGCGGTGTCTACGCTCAGAGGCGGGCCTGGTTCATATGCTGTGGAAATGCCCGATGTTAAAATATTTCTGGGATGGGATTGCTCGATGGATGCAAAAGGTACTTAACATTGACCAGTCTATTTCTGCCATGCAGATATTACTGAATTATTTCCCGACGACCTGGTCACTGACTCGTTGGCAGCGAAGATGGGCGGCACGTGCGATAATGATTGCGAAGCGGCTTATCCTGCTGCAGTGGCGTGAAGGCTTCACCGGCACGATTACTACTTGGCTTGAGGGAATGTATGCTTTGGCTGTGCAAGAAAGGATAGCATATCGCCGTCAATGTCAACAACAACAATTTGAAGAGATTTGGTCGGCTTTTCTAGAAGCATCTAATGTTTAAAGCTCTGCATTTTGAAATCTGGGACTTGTTTACCCGGGGGCTCTCGGAATGGGGAACTGGCATGCCGGCATCTAATTAACTCGATCAGTTCAGGCAGTTTAGATTAGGAGAATATATGGTGGCGGTGCACAAGGTGTTGGATAAGTGCCTCCGTTCGTTTGACGGAATGAACGTCTGTGATATGCTTTATGAAAAACTTAATAAAGTATAAATAACAAAAAAAAATGATTCTATATATAAATCTTGTAAATACATAAAAATAAACAGGGCTTTTTTTGTAGCAGGAACTCCTTTGCATATTAGGCCACACACCCCTGATGTAGCCAATCCTCCAAGAGCTTACAGAACTCTTAGTACAGGGCCTACTGAAAGCTCCAGGAGGATTGGCTACATCGGAGGGGTGTGGTGTAATATGCAGAGGAGTTCCTGCTACAAAAAAGCCCTGAAAAGAAATACTCTTATTGCTTCCTGGGAATTGTAGCCCAGGTATCCTTTCTTTCCCTGTACTTGAAAAATCCTTATACTGAATCAGGTAATTATAAATTCTGGAAACATCACTAAAATTAGAACAGAAAATAACACTAAAAGCTGGATGACAAGAAGGCCAAACATAATTAAACAAAGGCTGTGCAAAACAAAGAAAATCTTGATGAGGCTATTAAAACAGAGGATTGATTGAATGAACCTCAGCTGGTAAAGAGTTCTGTTGATAAAGAAGGGGAAAAAAACATGAGGATGAGAAACAGGTTTTGCTGTGATTCTCCAGACCTTCAAAGTAGACGTAGGGCTTTTTTTGTAGCAGGGACTCTTCTGCATATTGGGCCACACACCCCTGATGTAGCCAATCCTCCTGGAGCTCACAGTAGGCCCTGTAAGAAGAGCCCTGTGTGCTCTTGAAGGATTGGCTACATCAGGGGGTGTGGCCTGATATGCAGAGGAGTTCCTGCTACAAAAGCCCTGGAGGTCTTTCACATCATCTACTCACTACCTGATCCTTGTAGCTGGAGATGCCGGGGACTGAACCTGCAACCTTCTGCATGTCATGTGAGCCACAGCTGCAGTGATGAGCCATACTGGGTGACTGGCCCAGCCATGCTCTCATATTAACCTACCTCACTGTTGTGAGAAAAATGGGAAGGGATGGGGTGGCGTAGTGATCAGAGAGTCAGACTAGGATTTCCGACAACTGTGTTCGAATCCCCCACTCAGCCTTGGGGCCATCACAATCTCCTCAGCCTAAACTCCCCTCAATGTGATATTGTCAGCATGGCATCATGGTTAAGAGAGACAGACTCTGCTCTGGAAAACTAGGTTTGATTTCCTGTTTCTCCTCCCCATGACGTTCCTGGGTAACCTTAGGTCTCCATTTTCTCCATTGGCTGAGGCTCCTCCCTTGGGGAAGAAGGGGGGGAGGGATAGCTTGCTTCGAAGGAAGCTCTGGCTCTTTCCTTCCTTCTCCAGGGGACCAGAAGGGGGAGGAGCCTTGGTAAATAGAAAGAAGAGAGGCTTGGCTCAGCAGCTCTTCTGTGCAACTGAACAAGCCTGGCAAAGCAAGTTGTATTGCAGAAGGGAGAGAGAGAGAGAAAAGGAAGCAGGTGACAGCCAGCTGCTCAGGGGTTTGACTGAAGCTCTCCAGGGGCCTGATTTGGCCCCTGAGCCACATGTTTGACACCCCTGCTCTAGGTTGATCCTGTTTTGATCAGGGATTTGGACTAGATGGCTTCGATGGAGCCTTCCAACTCTCTGATTCCTTGAGGCAGAGATCTATATCTATATCTTGGCCAGGCTGGGCAATATTGTGATGATATGGAAATTTTCTGAGTGCTGTTAAGTCGTCTGTTCATGAAATGTTTTTATTGTATTTCATTGTTTCATTTTATGTTGTGCTTCGCCCTGAGCCCTATGGGGAATAGGCGGAATAGAAATATACTAAAATAAATAAATAAATAAATATTGGTGACAACCCAGATCAAATATCTGGATGATCTAATAAGGAATTTCATGTAGATGTTAAAAAGCATAAGGGACATGACAGAGAAATGAAGGACCCCACATGCTGAAGGTCTGAGCAGCTGTCCCCTAGCACCACCTTCTGAAACCTATACTCCAGGTAGGATTAGAATTACCACACAACGCCTCCCTCCTACCCCCAGCCCAGATAGTTGGTCCAGAAGGATGCCACAATCAATGGTATCAAAAGTGACTTAATGGTTAATAATTGGTTCATAATTAAATAACTGTTCTGAAGCTGTGCATGCCGTAACAATTGTTTTATGTAGTATAGCATAATTATAACTGAATACCATTTTTTATTGTTTTCATTTTATTTTTGCTTTTTACATTTTTATTGCAATCAAAATTGATTTCAATGAAGAACAATTTTTCCCCAATCAATTTTAATTTAGTCTGAAAATTAGTGCAGGTGGTAATCCACTTGTACAACAAACATGTTAAAAAAGTTTATTTTACATTATATACACTAGGAAATATTCAAAAGTATTACCAAACAACATCAATACAGACCATAAATCACTTTTAATGTAATTTGTTCTTAGTGTATATTATCACAATATAAAGAACATATACCAAAAACAAAAAAACCCCCAATATGTGCATTTTAAAAAAACCAACAACTTGGCAATACATACTGCATTGGAAAATTAGCAATGAAAACCAGCTTAGCGTAAAACTAAGTTCCTGTGATGTATAATAATTACATTGTTTGTATGAGGTAGTAACTAAATAATTTTGGCCAGGTGTTAAGACATTAGGAAGAAAAATGTAAAAATGATCATAAGGCCAAACTCCCTCTCACAGAAAGCCAAATTAAGATAATCACCCTGTCTAGCAATCCTCTGTAACATGTGGAACAGCTATTTCATAACTGTAATTCCGTATGGCTTTCAAACTTCTTGCCTCCAAGAAATCCACTAGTCTGTTGAGGAAACTTTGCATGCCTGCCAAGAACCTTACATGTTGTGTAAGATTCTTGGACATCATACAGGATACATGTTTATTTGGATGTGCTGCAGCAAACAATAAATGTTCCATTTTAGAGCACATTCAACACTTCCTTGTGACTGTGCATGGCAGGGAAAGAACAATAGTGGTAGGCACACTGTCTTTCAGAGAATCTTGTTTGCCCTTACTAATCATCTTGTGAGGAATTCCTAGGTTCCCTGGAACACAGTTTGAAAAGCAATCACCTACAGGACACCTCTGCATAAAGAAAATAAGAACAGGCAAATGTCTTTGCCTGACACCTGCATGGAATCCCAAAACACACAGGTAAGAAAGTGATCCTGTTTAAAATGGCAGAACAGCTCTGCCAATATAAAGGGACACATCTTGATGCAACTGCTAATGAATACCTATATAGAAGTGCACAGAACATCAGCGGTTTGTAACAGCCTTTTGCACATGGGCATCTCTAGATCTAGCCCCAAATATATTTCAGCCTCGATGATGCGGAATGCAGGCATTTTTAACATGATGTGGGTGGCACTGGTTCACAAAGACTCATAATAATTTTTTTTGTCATGGCATATGCTTATAATTATGCCAAGGTACCACTGTTTGGGATTTAAACCCATTCCAAAATATGAACTTTCCCAAGCACAGAAAATAATTAGAGAATTTTCCTTAAATATAAAAATACAGGTGTTCAGTTGGCTGGTTTCACACTGAAAGCTACCCAAATAAACTGAAATAAAAAAGCTCAAATCATATCCACAAAGTCACAGCTCATTTTTGTGACCAAATACATCACATATTAATGCTTTGTGCAACCAAAACACCAGTGTACTTGCATAAAATTTAAAAAGTCCAAGATTCTAACAGGATTACATCCTTGATTACAATGTCTAAAAGGTAAGATTTATTTGTATTTGTAAATTACATAATAAAATACAATAGTGTTATTTAAATGCACTGTGTTTATCACTAGCATTCCATTTTTAAGCCAGAGTCCTTAAAATAGTACCCCAAATGCAATTTATGTCCTCGGCAACCTTTTTACATCTGTACAGGTAACACATCTGACCCCTATCTACATAAAATCAATGAAGTCCTTCAGCAATACATTTCAATGAAAAATACTGCATATATGTACAAAGATTACATAATGGTGAATCAAGCACTTTTGTGGTATAAATGTGCTAATCATTTCCAAACCATTCAAGGCAAGTCTTCTCACTCTCTCACTCACTCTTCTCATTCACCACAATAAATTACAAGCTAACTGAAGATGGGCTATTACAACTCTTGTGCAATTTCAGCCTTAAGTGTTGAAGCAGTAGTGTTCTCTTTTCATGATTAACCACTGTGCACACTGCTTCTCAGTAACTATTTTCATGACCTGCTAAGATGTACAAGTTGCTATTGGCTGTGGGGTTATCTGTTGGCCTACTCTCCAGTACGACGACTCTGAAAAAAGAAGCAAAGAAATGCGAGCCCTGTAAAATGCATGCAAATGAACTGTACAATAGAAGCAAGAGTTTTGAGAAATACATCAAGGCAGTATTTCACAATGGCATGGTTACCTTATACTCCTATGGAAGAGTCATTGCCCAGTAACTATGCTGAACTTCATTGGTCTCAGTCATGCAAAAAATAGCAAAAACAATATCCACACAAGTTGTCTTGCAAGAAAAAGATTCACTGATTGAATTGGCTTGTGATCAGTGCATGTGGCTAGATGGTAACTAGGTGGCTTTTAGAGAAACACTACTTGATAATTACGCTATTCTAACCTTGTTGCATTTGTACAAAAAAACCCCAGCACATCATCTGTTTTTAACACTTCCCTTGCTGGCTAATCTTGGGCATGTGAAATAAAGATTAATTCAGTCAACAGGAATCGCATTCACTGGACCTTCCCTGTTTGCATGCGTAATATGCAGAGAAGATTGCTGTGGCACTGTTTCTGGCTGATTTTACACTGGGCAAAAGATCCTGTTTTAGTGCGCTTCAAAAAGTGACCATTTACCGTATATTACAGTCTGCCTTCACTTCTGTCTTGGTCTGGGTTTTTGGTTGTCATTTACATTAACATTCCTGAACTGGCACTGAAAACGTTTTCACCACAGAGTTGCTCCTTACTTTTCAAGAACACTTTTGAATGGGGGTTTTCTGCAGGTTCAGATCTAAAGTTGTAAGTCTAGAAAGTTTTCCTCCGAGTTTTCAAACTCCTCCCCAAGCCCTGTCCTTACGAGAGCACTGATTCAGGAAGCCGCTAGGTGTGTTGTTCAGAGGCATGTCATGGGTGGGGAGGCACACGGCAGGTGCCAACCTGGGATGCCCAAAGCCCTACCAATGGGCCTGCCTGGGTCCTAGGCAGGCAAAAGTGGTGGCGGCGACATGCACACTGTTCACAGGCTGCCTTCCTTTGCAAAGGAAGGGAGCCTCCAAGTGGAAGAGAGGTGCCCTGCTGCCCCCTTCAGCTGCCTGGTTCCTGGGCAGGTGAAAGAGGTGGTGTGCAGCAGCAATGTGCGCACTTCTGTGAGGGGAAGGGGTCCTTGCCTGGGGCGGCAGGACCCATGGCTGGTGCATGCGAGTAGGCAAGATAGGCGGCGGTCTGGGGTGCCACCTCACCTACAGGGTGCCGCTTCCCTACCACTCTCTGCATTGGCAGCGCTCTCTACTGAGCCCGGCTTCCTTCACAAGGAAAGCCATGCTCAGAGGAGAATGCACTTCGCCTGGCTGCTCTCGCCTTGAATGCAAGAGCAGCAGAGCAGGGCACGTTCTTCTCCTCCAAGTGCAGAGGCCTCGCCCAGATGCTCTTGACTTCAGGCAAGAGCAGCTGAGTGGGGTGCCTTCTCCTCTGAGCTTGACCTCCCTTGCAAGGGAGGCAGTGTGTGGTTGCAATGTGCGCACTGCTGCATGGGGGGCTAGAGACCTCACTAGGAGCAGGTTGTTGGCAAATCTGCCCACTTCTCCTCCCCGCTCCTTGAATAAAAGCCCAATTCCAACCAGAGCCAAAGCAAAGCCTGTTTTGGGATGGTTGGGAGTATGTGTGGGACCAGCAGCACCTTGACTGGGGTTTCAACCCCCTACCCCCCACACCACCTATGACCAGGCAATCTCAAGAGACAGCCGAGTTGAACCTCCAGCCTCTGGGAGGGGCGAGGGCCTGCACGCTTTCTTCCTTTTGCAAATGTAGATGTAAAACTCTGCAAAAGGTGAGGAGCAAATTTTAAAATGTGGACGCATTTTGAATGACTCAGATCTCTAGCAAGCAGATTCAGTGCTCATAAAACTTGAGTGTAGAATCAGCCTCTGTCTTTTATACCTTTTATATTTAAATGCATTACATATACTGCAAGTGTAATATACTCTTCAAATGCTCTCTAAATTCCAGATTGTGCCCATTATGAAATACTAACAGAAAGCATAAAAGATTCCATTTCATAAAGGAAAATTCAATTCAATATGACCAATGTACACTTCACAGATTAAAATATAGATGTCCTAATTGTCAGCCCGAAATCTAATAATCGAGATGGTAAATCAATAGGTCAATGTAAGGGAGGCCAAGCAGATGATGTAACAATAAAGTGAGAACATCTGCTTGCCTCAATTAAAAGCCTGGCAGAATAGCTCCATCTTATAGGCCCTATGGACTGGTAGTAAATCCTGTAGGGCCCAAATCTCTGTGGGGAGCTGATTCCACCAGGTTGAGGCCAGGGTCGAAAAGGCCCTAGCCCTGGTCGAGGCAAGCTGGACACCCTTTCGGCAGCGATGGTCAAAAGATGTTGGTTGGCCAATCGTACTGATCTCCGGGGCTCATAAGGAGAGAGGTGGTCCTGCAGGTATGTCGGTCCCAGGCGGCGTAAAGCTTTGAATGTCAGCACTAGAACCTTGAAGTGGATCCAGTACTCAATTGGTAGCCAGTGCAATGTTCACAGCATTGGCCGACTGCTTGCCCCTAACGGCAATTCAGTTAACAGCCATGCCGCCGCATTTTGCACCAGATGGAGCTTCCGGATCAGCCCCAAGGGGAAGCCTGCATACAGCGAGTTACAGTAATCCAGCCTGGAAATGACTGCTGAATGGATCACTCTAGCTAACTCCTGGGGAGTCAGACAGGGTGCTAGCTGTTTGACCTGCCAAAGACAGTAAAAGGCAGATCATGCAACTTGCGTGACCTGGGCTTCCATAGGAAGGGAGGCGTCCAGCATCACTCCCAAACTCCTCACCTTTTGAGCTGGCACAAGAGGTGCACCATCCAGGGTGGGGAGTCGGATGCCTGATCTTAGTCCCCCTCGACTCAGGTACAGGACCTCCATCATGGCTGGATTAAGCTTCAGCTGGCTTAGTTGTAACCAACCAGCTACGGCTTCTAACGCCCTGGTCAGATGGTCTGGGGCAGAGTCTGAATGGCCATCCATCAACAGATAGAGCTGGGTGTCATCTGCATACTGGTGACAACCCAGCTCAAAACCTCTGGCAATCTGGGCAAGGGGGCGCATATAGATGTTAAAGTTCATTGGCGAGAGAATAGCTCCCTGTGGTACACCACATTCAAGTGGACAGCGCAGGGAGGTCTGCTCACCAATCACCACCCTTTGTCTCCAACCATGGAGAAAGGAGGAAAACCACTGTAAGGCTACCCGCTGAACCCCAATGTCGGTGGGTCATTAGGTTGTAATCGACCGTGTCAAACACTGCCAAGAGATCTAAAAGCAACAGCAGCACTGACTCACCTTGATCCAGATGCCTTCTGAGGTCATCTGTGAGGGCAACCAAAGTAGTCTTTATCCCATGACCAGGGTGAAAGCCAGACTGGAAGGGGTCAAGGGTGGATATATCTTCCAGGAAAGCTTGAAAGTACTCTGCCACTGCTTTCTCAATTACCTTACCCAAAAAAGGTAGATTCGAGACTCGAGATAGCCCAGAAACCCAAAATTTCACTTCTGGATCAAGCTACTAATAACAATGGAACCACTAGAAAGCATGGGAGGATGCACTCACTGGGAGACTCCATTAGGTGCTTTGACTGCTGTTCAATAAGCCAACAAGCCAGCAGCTTGGAAATGCATTTAAGGTTGCTTTCTTTTCACCTCTCTCTCCCTACCCCCATCCTTCCTTCCAGCTCTCAAACATCTGATGTTTAATCTAGGTGGTTCTTGCATTAAGCAAGTTTGGCCATCCCTGAGCCAGAGCATACATCTGTTCTCAAAGAAAGAAAGCTTCCATTCTTAATATACTATGTGTGGGACTGATCATACCTGTCAGATCCAAGGAGTCTGAATATTCTTGTACTGTCCAAAATTTCCTGTGTGATCTATTTGAGAATAAATGGGTTCTTGTCATTTTACGCACTTAATCAATAAATTATTGCCTAATAATTCTGCAAGTTTTTATTTTTCAGCATTTCATGAAAGGATTCAAAGATATGAAAAAATATAGATAACAGAGATAGATAGATGATAGATGGATGGATGGATGGAGAGATGGTAGATAGAAGTCAGCTAAGGACCTTTTGTAAATCAGCTGCTTCAGGAAAAGGTCTATGTATACGTATGAAATGAAATGAAATGTCCCATATTGTTTAAGGGCTCTGAGATTTATGAACTCAGGGAAGTAACCAATGGGCTATCAAAGACAGTGTTAATTGAACTACTGTACAAAAGCAGTTGAAAGCAGCAGCAGAAAATTTTAAAACTCAAAACCTTCCAGCCCTGGTATTCTTTCTTTTACAATCTGCATTATTCATTTGACTTAAAATGCCAATTTTCTCAACTATGGCAACTGTTTGGGCTATCTGCTCCCCAGAGCAGATGCTCTCCACATCCTTCACTGTTAAGATGACACCTGGGAGACTCCATTAGGTGCTTTGACTGCTTTTCAATAAGTGCACATTTATCAATATATCAATAAACGTAGCTCTCAGTTTAATATTACATAAAGCTGCATCTCTCTATTGTCCTTTGCACCTTACTTGATAACAGGAGGCCATGGCTGAAAGGTACATAGATTGTCTATGGTTTCCCATTAAATTCACAAATGAAATTTGAACTGAAAATTTCCAGCTCTTATCTTTTTATCAATATACTATGTTAGGGAAAGGCAAGACAAGCTATTATTTGCTGTATTTTGCATAATCATCTAAATTTTGTATTAATTATAGATACCAGGTAGGAGAGCTATCTTTTTTTATTTATTTATTTATCTGAGATTTATATCCTGCCCTTCCCACCAGGTGGCTCATCTTGCCTGTGATTTTTTCTTCAAGCCAATTCAAGGAGGGGCAACAATATTTGTTCAATTATTACCTTTACCTCATTTGATCGAAAACTCCTGCCTTGCATTCCATGCTTCCAGAACGCCAAAACACTATCTTGTAGGCAAACTGGTAGAAAAAGACGACTCAAGTTAATTGTTCCGATTAAACCCATGTATGCAGTTGTTTGCCATCTATAGCACACTGATTTCATAAACAATCTTAAATGTATCTTTTTGACACAATATGTTTGTTCAAGAAAAATGATGACCCTTCAGTTAAGCCTCATTTCACACAAAAGGTGGAATTTTTTAAGTCACATCCAAACACACTGCAGAAAATGTAAACCACCCCAAAAGACAGAACACATATTCAGCACTACAATATGGGCGCTGTGATTAAGAGGAGAAGATTTAATTAAGTAAGAATTTGAATTATAGGAAAAAGTACATGAGTAAGGGTATTTCGGAACCATGAAAAACACTGGAGGTCATTTCAAACCCAAGATTTCATCAATCCCTTTAGATACTCAAAGTCTGAGTCCAGTGGCAACTTTAAGTATGCATGCACACAAAAACTCATACTTTGTTGGTCTTAAAGTTGCCACTGGACTCAAACTTTGTTCTACTGCTTCAGACCAATAAGGCTTCCCACCTGGATCTGTAGATTCTTAGTTCAAATAATACATTGTTGCTTTAAGGCTTATTTATAGTAAAATAACGTCGCAATTTTTCTTAAACTGGAATCTGTTAAGTATATCTCTTTTTAAAATTTCAGATTAACTGGTCTTATTTGACTAATGAAGTAATTTCACAAGCACAGGAACTTTAAAATAATTTTTTCTAAACATTTTTTCCATTTCAAGAATTTATATTCTCATAAATAATCCTAGTTTATAGGGATACTGTCACCTGGCATTTAAAATATGAGTGTTCCACTTAAATATTTTCCCCCATTCTCAAACTTACTTTGTTTTACAAGTGTAACGCATTCAACACTTTTAAAAAAAAGTAACAGAAGTTCAGCAGTAACTGCAGCAGCCTGGTCAATGTTTTATGGTTGCATTAGTTTTAAATGTACACTGCTGAGATGTAATTTTACTTGTAAACCACTCTGAACTTTTTGGAAGAGTGTTCTAAGATATATTAAATCAATAAGTCCTGGGGAGAGGACTAGACATGAGCAAGTTTGGAATGAGGGTGAAGATACCATCTTTTAATCATCTGTTCCCCATTTCTAATGCATCAACCACAGAAAATGCCATTATTCCAGCATAGGCAACAGGTTTGATCATGTGGTCTACCAATGGAAGATGCTGATGGTCACCAGCCTTCCTGCCTTTCTCCTCTGCAGCAGCCTTTTCAGATACCAGGAAAGTTTATTCCAAGTTTGGAGAGGGGAAAGGGGATAAAATAGCTCCCTCCCACCTCTTTGATGAGCACAACTATACACACGGAAGAGGACGAAGGGAACAATTTTGACCCCTCCCTGCTGCAGCTTGCCAGCCTACATGACTATTACTCCACATGGTTATGTGACCCCAGAAATAACTTAAGAAAGACCTTTTGAGAGGGGCAAAGGGAAAAGTGAGTAGTTTGGCAATCCTTGCACAAAAGCAATCTGACTGTACTCCATCAATCACATGTGGATGTGAACTGTGAACTATAGTGGGAGCTAATCTTGCTGAACAGCAAGTTATGAAAACATTAATAAAATAGCAGGGTATGAATAGATGGCAGGCTCCCAGCTGATTACTTTGTTTTGTTGACAACTGAGTAGATGGCTTCAAAACAGAAAAATGCCTTAACCCCATCAAAAGCATCCAGTGAAATAATACAAGAACTAGATGCTATAGTATTATGGCAAAAATTATACATACCTATAGATTCAATCTGGAAATCAAATGTAAGTTCTGAAGACAGTTTTCGGCTAGATTTTAACCGGCCTTGCAAGTTTACTATTTTTATACAGCCTAAAAATAGAAACACCATGTATTATTCAACAGTTTTCCTTAAACAATGCAACTTATTGAATAGGGATATTTGGCTCACACATTCAAACTTACAATCCAAACAGACTAAAATGGTATCTCTCTCCAATTGTGTTACATGTACAACATTTGTCTGTGTGGTATCTGTAACAAAAAAAAAAAGTTATACATAACTGTGAGGAATTCATTTGAGTTTTCGAGTTAGACACTTCTACTTAGAAGAAAACAATGCCCTGTAAAGTTAATTTTTTTAATATTTCAGAAATCATGCACATACATTCATTTAAATATATATATGAATGACAGAAAATACATGAGGTTGGATCCTGTGGCTTTTTAAGAGGGAAGTGTTTGCAGTGGCAGATCTATCCTGCCCTCCTCTTCTCACAGCAGACTTATGTGTCCCCAGAAAAACAGTTTGCATATGTAATAGACACTTTTTGTATTTTGAATAAATTATTTACTGATTTACTTCATTCACCTCCCACTGCCTTCCTCCAATATGGGAGTGCAAAAAAGTGGATTACATAGTTTCCCTCTCCTCCGTTTTATACTCACAACAACCCTGTGAGGTAGGATGGACTGACAGTGGGTGACTGGTCCAAGGTTACACAGTAAGCTTTCATGGCAGAGTGGAGATTCTGCCCTGGGTCTCTCAGATCCTACACTGACACTCTTAACCACAAATATTTTTCAGAGGTTCTTAATACAGCATTAAGAACCACAAATATGTTTCTGTTTAAAATTCCACATTAAATTATAAGAAATTAAATGATGTGATGCAGAGATGATCAACATGTTTATGCATAAATCAGGGAAGCAAGAAGCATTCAGAACAAGGCAGATCTTCATAATTATATACATAACACTTTATTCTGGCCCACTATAAACAAAAGCACTGGAATCCTGAATTTGAAAATTTTAGTGAAAATAGATCCATCTTAATGGGATCTATTGAAACACTAATCTCTGTAGCTATGGAAAGTCACTACTGAATCCAACATGTGGAGCCAGTTTGGTGTAGTGGTTAAGTGCGCGGTCTCTTATCTGGGAGAACCAGGTTTGATTCCCCACTCCTCCACTTGCACCTGCTGGCATGGGCTTGGGTCAGCCATAGCTCTGGCAGGGGTTGTCCTTGAAAACGCAGCTGCTGTAAGAGCCCTCTCCAGCCCCACCCACCTCACAGGGTGTCTGTTGTGGGGGAGGAAGGTAAAGGAGATTGTGAGCCGCTCTGAGACTCTTCGGAGTGGAGGGCGGGATATAAATCCAATATCTTCTTCTAATCACATTTCACTTAAAAGACTGCTAAGGGTTGAATTCAAACCACAGGTTGAATCCAAAGGTAGTGTTCTTTGAGCACACAGGCACCACTGGGCACCACCTTATATTTAGAAATCGGATCAAAGTAAGTAACAAACCTGTTTCTGTAAACCATGAAGAGGTAGAATTTGGGTTGACAGTCTCAAACTTCACCACCTGGTTGAAATCTCTGCCTTTACTTACACCAACACAAACTAAAGGGAATTCCTGTTCAGGAACTACCAGCATTTCAAACAGCCTTAATGGACAAGGTACAGGAAAGTCTATATGCTGAAACAAACCAACAAAACATTTATGTATTTACAGAATTCCTGACATCATGGCTATAGCCACTGAAATTTATGCTAGAGGTAAATTAAGAACTTTCTAAATGCAAACTATAATACAATCAACCAGTAGTTCCTTTGTCATTTAATATCTAACTGAATCTTAACTTCCTTTTCCACTTGTGGAAGGCACCTCTAACCATGGCAGTGGGAGGTAGTTTTTGGCACTTTCCTCTTCAGCATAACTCCCCAAATTGTTCTTAGAGTATCTGCTACCCCTTCAAGGTACATCAGGCTGCAGCAGAAGGTGGGAAACTGCATCTAGCTCTTAACTGAGCTAAATGGGATCCACTCCAGTAATCTGAGCTTTGCTTTAAGTTCCTTCACAAATAATGATTTGTACTGTTTCAGAGCCTTTTCAGGGATGGTCCAGAAGCTATGGAATGAGTTACCTTGGGTGATGCACCAGTGAATCTCCTTGCTTATTTTCAAAAACACAGAGAAAGGACAGGCAGGCCTTTAGGGGCTAGAATCATATTTTGCTAATGCATTTTAAATCAAATAACTGTGTCTTATTTTTATATTGTAGATACTATTTGCTCTAAAAGGAGATGATGTTGTTTTCATTCTTGAAAACTGAACTCAGTCTTTTTTTGGGATGTATGTGAAAGATGAGCTGTAAGTGGACATTTGATTATTTATAGCCATTAACTGATAGCTACTACAAGATCCAAAATTTGCCATTATGAATTACTCTCAGAGACAATGGAAATTTCTGAAACTCACCTTGATTAGCATGAATTTCTGCATTGGTTCAACCCACTCTAATAGAACAATGCTAGACTGTAGAGCCCCACAAAGATATTTGTGTCCTGTATAAGGATTCCTCACTATAAAATAAAATAATACAGCGTTAAGTATAAAGCAAAAAGCACACACGTTCTATTGAACTCAAGGGAATTGATCCCTTTAACACCTATGCTGCACTGATGTATCAGTCTTGAACACCTGGAGTCAGATTTCACAGTCACAGCACTATGGCAGGCAATGTCCCATTCTTGGTGTGGGACTGTTGCAAATGTTCTAGTAAGGAATGGGGAAAGGCCTGCAGTAGCACCACAGTTGTGGCATCTGTACCATGGTCCAGAGCAAGTTTGTATAAGCCAAATATGTGAGTAATGCTTTGGGATGTTTGTCTCATGAGGGATATGTTTAATTATCAAATATAGAAAATAAACTGCTATTTGCTAGGAACCATATTTATCCTGGTCTTTGAATGAAACACAAGTCATGCAATGAAGCAGGGAATCTGAAACGACTTGTAGGGGGTGTCTCTTTTGTCCTTTGCCCACAATTTCCTCTTTACTTTCTTGAAAATCCCCACAATCTCTGCACATTCCCACTTTTTCTCCTTCCCACCCACCAAACAAACTACCTTTATCTACACCCCTGCTTACCCTCCTCCCCTCCACCTGGCAGCTTCTACCTGGAAAAACTATGGCCCAGTTGTGTGGTGCTTACCCCCAGGGTCAAGCTCAGTCCAAGAGTATGGAGGAAACCCACAAGGACTTGTGAGTGATTCCTCATTTCTCCCTGTATCTCCTTCCCCAAATTATTCTTTTTCCCTCTTCCTGGCAACCTCCATATCCTCACCTTTTCCTGCTTCTTCGTCTCCTCAGTAACAAGCCAACCTACCTTTTATCTCACCCCCCCTTCAGCTATATTATTTATTTGCTTAATTTGTACCTCATAGTTCTCGACAATGGGGAATCTTATCAGTAAACATAATTTTCTTCTCCTGCATTTTATCCTCACAACAACCCTGTGGTAAGTTAGGCTGAGAGTGTGTGACTGGCCCAAGCTCACCTAGTGAATTTCCATGGCAGTGTGGTGATTCAAACCTGGGTCTCCTATATCCTAATCTGAAACTCTAGCCTCTAATCCACACGGGCTTTTGTGAGGTGGCTGCTGTTGAATAACAGCAAGAAGCTAGGCCTGGATGAGTCATGCAAGTTAAGTTATAGCAAGATGCCCAGTGTTTGCTGGTGAGCCTGGCCCTGATAAGTCCTCCCTCAAAGGTCTGGAAAGGGCTCCCTCAACCCTGGAAAGGGCCCTGATCTCTCCCACTGCCTTTTGCTATGCTGTGCAGAAACCAACAGTTGAGGGCTAGCTATACTCTTGTTGTCTAGCAATAGCCATTGAGGGCATGTTTCCAAAAGCTACAGGTACTTTTTCCATTGGGGGGGAGGGTTCTAATCCCCCGTGCATTTTTTCTTTTCATATTTTTGTGTAAACCTGGGACATTTTTTCATGTTCATAGAAAATCTGTCTTGTCCACAGCTCCAGTCACCATATCTAGGTATCCACAGATTGGCTATGGTGAAAATTAGATATATTGATACCAAGTGTGTAACTTTCTGCAAAACTGATCTTTCTATATATTTGGTTCTAACTTCAGAAATATATTACCAGCATCATGATCACACTAGCCTAACATCTGAGCACGGGACAGCACACATACCCAAATCCACAATCATCCCCCCACATCCTCAGTGTCAAGGGTTAGCAACAGAGTAGATCATGCATCTGTGCTGTGTGAACATAACACATGGAATGCTATTCAGCAAGTGGGGATAGGCTTATCGGCACAGGCAAAAATTACACTAAGTTTCTCTATGTGTCTTGACAGTTACACTCTTCTTTTTCTTTTGAAATAGTGAAATATCCTACCTGGAACCTCTAACTAGGCAAAACAGGCAGCAGCACAGCAGGGTGCTGCTGGCTATTTTACCCAAAGTAATAGAACTAGTATCATTCATTTATATTTTGGCATCACTCCACAAAACGCTATAATTTAATAATACTTATAAATTACTTGCATTTATTTGGGAAATTTACTCATTGCCTCTTTAAAGAACCTGTTTGAAGTGGCTGGTGAAATGGCCACCACTGCTTCATTCTGCTACTACTTGTTTTGCTTGCTACTGAGTCCAGGTAGGACATTTCACTGAACCTTACCCTGCCATTTCAGTTGCCACCACATAGCTTTTCTTTAAGCTACTTCTCTCAGCATACAGTATCAGCTTCTCACAAATTTACTGTGAAGTCCCACAATGAATCACTTCCTCGCTCTATTTCTTGGTAATTGGGTAACGGTCGCAAAAAGAGCAACAAGATGCTATCAGCTAGTTTGTCCGAAAAGAAACTATTATGAAAATATCCCTCAGAATATTCAAACACATCACTATAAAAACTATTTCAACCACATGGGCAAACTGATTTATTTATTTTATTTTATTTATTTATTCTATAGCATATCCCGCCCTTCCCACAAAATGGCTCAGGGCGGCTCACAACAAACGATAAAACAATAAAACAAAGTGCAGAGTTATTACATTTAAAAATCAAAGCATTTAAAAACCTAAAACCCTTAAAATCTTAACATTAAAACTATACAGTATAATTCACAGAAGTCTAATAAGCTAAATTTATCCAGTCAGGCGTAGGCTAACCGGAAGAGGGTTGTCTTACAGGCCCTGCAGAACTGAGTAAGATCCCGCAGGGCCCTCACCTCTTCCAGTAGCTGGTTCCACCATGTAGGGGCCATTGTAGAGAAGGCCCTGTCTCTGGTTGTCTTGAGACGGACTTCCTTAGGCCCGGGGATGGTGAGAAGGTTTTGAGTCCCAGACCTCAGTACTCTCTGGGGAACATGTGGGGAGAGACGGTCCCTCAGGTAGGCAGGTCCCAGGCCATATAGGGCTTTAAAGGTAATGACCAGCACCTTGTACCGGACTCGGTATGTTATTGGGAGCCAGTGCAAAGCCCGAAGACCCGGCCAAATGTGCCCCCACCTTGGGAGGCCCAATAACAGCCGGGCCGCGGCATTCTGCACTAGCTGTAATTTCCGGGTCAGGCACAGGGGCAGCCCCATGTAGAGGGCATTACAGTAATCCAACCTCGAGGTGACCATAGCATGGATCACTGTTGCTAGGTCGTCGCGGTCCAGGAAGGGGGCCAACTGCCTTGCCCCTCTAAGATGAAAAAACGCGGACTTGGCAGTGGTCGCTATCTGAGCCTCCATCTTTAGGGACGGCTCTAGTAGCACCCCCAGGCTCTTGACCCTGTCCGCCACCATCAGCGGCGCACCGTCAAAAGCTGGCAGGGGGATCCCCCCCCCCCCCGGTCCTCGACGGCCCAAGCAAAGGACCTCTGTCTTCGCAGGATTCAGTCTCAGTCCACTCAGTCTGAACCACTCAGCCACGGCCTGTAGTGCCCGATCTAGATTTTCTGGGGTGCAGACCGGTCGGCTGTCCATAAGTAGATAGAGCTGGGTGTCATCCACATACTGGTGACACCCCAGCCCATACCTTCGGGCAATCTGGGCAAGAGGTCGCATATAGATGTTAAATAACATCGGGGAGAGAACCGCTCCCTGGGGCACTCCACAATTAAGTGTGCGCCTCCGGGATAGTTCCCCCCCAATCGCGATCCTTTGTCCCCGGCCTTCAAGGAAGGAGGAAAGCCACTGCAAGGCCAGCCCCTGAATCCCCACATCGGCGAGGCGGCAAGTCAGTAACCGATGGTCGACCGTATCGAACGCCTCCAATAGGTCCAACAGCATCAGCACTGCCGAGCCACCCCGATCCAGATGCCGTTGAAGGTCATCTACCAGGGCAACCAACACCGTCTCCGTCCCGTGACCTGGGCGAAAGCCGGACTGGAGTGGGTCAAGGATGGAAGCGTCCTCCAGGAAAGTCTGTAGCTGCCTCGCCACTGCCCTCTCAATAAGTTTGCCCAGGAAGGGCAAATTTGAGACCGGCCTATAGTGTGCCAATTGGGCCGGGTCTAAAGATGGGGTTTTTAGGAGGGGACGGACCACAGCCTCTTTAAGCTTTATTCAAAAGTTGACATTTTTCTGTTCAGCCGCTCAGCCATTGAGATAAACTGGAACAGATCTCAATTCTCGAATACAGCCTAAAGTGTTCATTGTAGCCTTTTCTATTCTGTACTCTCTCTTTTAAAAATAAAACATCTTCTAACTGCCTAGTTTTCACCGCACCCTTCATTTCAACATTATATAGCACACACTTAACTCATATCTCAACTGTGACTTCTCCCAAAGATTCTCAAAGGGATGTAGACCCACCCTTTTAACTGGTCACATCGACTTCTTTTCCTACCAACAGACACTTAGTATTTCAAGCATTTCTCTTAAATATGCTCATTTAAAATTCTACTACATCAGCCCGCCCTGAGCCTGCTTGCGGGGAGTGGGATAGAAACAGAAATAAATAAATAAATACATATACTTTGTGGCAAAATCATTTTGTCATATAATTACTACTGCTGTTACTAAGACATAATGAAACTTTTATTCTTGAAAAGGGGGAGATGAAGCAAACAAGTGAGTTGGGTATGTAGGCATGCTGGCTTTGTTTAGGAAAGGATTTGCAAATTGGCTATACATTTAATTCCTTTCTAAATTTGTGACAAAATACAATTTATGATAATAGGAAAAGGAGGAAATATTCACTTGGTAAACTCAAAAGCTGATATGAATGAATGTATACTTCTTGAGATCTGGAGATTACTTCCACAAGAAGAAAAAATAGTATCAAAGCCTGATATCCTGCACAACTTCACTTTGATTTTAAATAGCAGCCATCTGCACATATTAATACTAGTGAAACCCTGGCAGAATTACAGAGAAAAAATTTCTCTTCACTTCAATCTCTCTCCAGTACTTCTACACCACTGTTTTGCTTCCCCTCAGCTGTCTGCATTCTATCACCTTTTGTGGAACAGATGCTTTCACAGAACAGCAGTTTAAGGAAAATGCTGTTTCATGGCAAAGCACACAGAAATTCATGACAAATACTGAAGACATGTCTCAAGTATGAAATGTGAAACTGCAAGCCAGCAATCTGGATACCAGATTCATACAGATCCTTAGGTGCAATGGAAAATTACAGAAAATACCTAAACTGCAGGAACAGATGTATACAGTAAAATTATATCTGTCTGTGTCTTAACTTACCCACACAGCACTTCTGGCACCATTTAGTATCAGGGATTTTTGTAGAAACAGCGAACTTCCTGTCAACATATAAACCAAAACCAAAATACAAATTAACCACTTTTCCTTCTCAATATATCCTATACTTCAGTTTCACAAAGTGCCAAGATAATGTTAAAGCAGGTAAAACCATGGTATGAAGAATTAAATAATCAAAGCTTGATAACTGAAAGGGACAGAGACTTTTTTAAAAATGAAAGTTGGGTATTCAGAGAACTTACTAAGACTATTGTTAGAATGCTCTACTAATACATTAATATTTTAGTGCTGTTTTTTTTTTAAAGTCTTTAAAAAGAAAAGAAACATCTTTCTTGGCTGTTTGATCATCACAGTCCAATCATCAAAAAGTGGGCTGGAAGTAGGTGAGACAAAGCAGTATGACCTAGGAAAAACGCAACTCAAAATTAGCTTCCAGGAAAAAAAAACTGTGGTAAAAATAGTCTCAAAAAAAAGAAAAGAAAAGCCCAGGGGGGGAAAGCAAAGAACAAAAAAATGGAAGTGAAAACTAAAGTAACAAAAATACATGCAGAAATCAGGGGATAAACCAAAGCAGTATGAGCCCAGAACCGGCCAAACCGCCCCCCCCCAAAAAAACCAAAAACCCACATTGAAAGCCTTATGTTCCTCTCCTTCTCTCCTAACTCCACTCTACCACTCATCTGACAGTCTCTCTTCATGAATCAGTTTCTTTCCTTTACATTTTAAAAGTTTAAAGATAATTTTTTAAATTACTTTGTGAATCAATTTGGAAATTCAGGTGAAAAAGATACTAATCTGTTTTTTTATCTGCGAAGATATGAAATACACACATACATATACTGTCTCTCTCTAATTTATCTATTTAGATATTTACCTGGGAAGTATTCGGTCAGGAAGTTTGTGCGCTGGTATAGCAACAGGTAACTTTTGCATTTGCCTTGCATAATCAAACAGTCCTGGCAAATTATGGGAATAAAGCTGAGAAGCTTTACCTGTAAATTAAGCATCCAATACATTTTTACAAATTTTAATGGAAAAACAGTGTACAGACATCTTACATTTCTATTTACAAAAAGTCTTACCAGATATTGATAATAAGCAATTATTCATTACATACAGCCATGTGCATCGTCGTGGAAATAACTGATGAAGAAAATACAACAGAAGAAGTACATTAAAGTAAATAGTAAATTAATTTGGAACTGGTATCACAATGAATAGAAGATTACTACTTGATGCAGTGCAGCTCACTTATAAAGACCACCTGGCTCCTGATCAAAATTTGTGGCATTTCCCATAGATTAAAACAACTGAAATCTTAACTTGAAAAATCCCACAAAAGTCAGAACGCATATACACACTATGGTTATTTAGTGTTACACCTCCATCCAAGAAAAACTGGCAATGAAAGTCATGAATGGTCAAGTAACAGCATCTGGAAAGTGAAGGGTAAGAAATTGATTCAAAATATGGAATGGAGGACTAGGAAATAGAGGGGAATTTCGTGTTTATTGTGTTAAAGAGCAATGTAAAGCTTAGTTGGCCACTTTCAATTCTGGCTGATAGGTGCATAGACCACATAAGACCGTCCAAATCAAACTGAAGCCTTGCAGCAGCTCCTGCAAACAGGAAACTGTCTCCAGAAATTATGCAACTGTTTCAGCTAGACAGCCACATGCTACTAACTCATGGCAAAACTACATGGAACGGTGGGGGATTATGACAGAACCTCCCAGCATATAATCATTATAATGACAGGACTATAATCATTAAAATGCCATGCATGTTATAAATAAAGAAATAAATAATGCAAATTTTAAAAGGCTGCCATGACACTAAAGTGTATCTTGGGATGCCTCCCCAGAGAAAGTTTATATATGGAGATTTATGGAGATTTCTAAACACTCAGTTCCATGACTGTCACATGTTTATTGGCTTTCACTGCTTTCAAATTCCAACATGGATAAAACGAGTCACAGTCTAATAATCTTTTAATGCAAACATTTTAAGAACAGAAACAAAATATACAGAACTATCCTGAAAACAAAATTATATAGTTATACATTTTAAAAGACTAGTTAAATGCTATACCACTATAAGCAGGAAAAGCAAAGCAAACTCAAAACAAACCTGTTCCATTGAAGTTTCATGAAGTTCATTAAGGTTTAAGGTGTAAATACCTTCCTCTGCACCAAATATCAAGTACTGGTCTATAAGAAAGCAAATTAAGGCATTAAGGCTCTAGCTATAACCAAGAAAAAAAATCGCTTCTTCTGGCTAGTCCTGACAGTTAGACAGGGCATGATAGCTATTATCATTATCAAATTTTAAAAGGCTGCCTTGACACTAAAGTGTATTTGAAGACATTTAAACTTAAGCTAGATCTCTAACATGCAGCAAAATGAGACAGGAATGAGGTCACTGAGGCCCAACTTGAAAGAATGGGCTGCCCCATTTTAGATTACTCATTTTAAAAATCTACAATATATTATGCTCCTCAATGCAACCAGAAAATTAGAACTGCAGGAAGTGGGTTATGGTTAGAGCCATGGCTTTTTTTGAGCAGGAATGCACAGGAACAGAGTTCCGGCTGGCTTGATGTCAGGGGTTGTGGCCTAATATGCAAATGAGTCCTTGGTGGACTTTTTCTACAAAAAGCCCTGCATGAAACAATGGTGATGTCAGGGGATGTGGCCTAATATGCAAATGAGTTCCTGCTGGACTTTTTCTACAAAAAAAATGCCCTGGTTAGAGCCTTGATGTTTCTTCTTGCAGAAAGATTTTTGTTTACATGAGTATTTAAAACGCACTCTGAATGGTTTAGTCAGGATTCTACCCTCTCATTTTGTTGCATGAGAAAATCAGGCCTTATTCATAAACTATCTGGGTAAATAGCAGTATAGCGCCTTTACTAACTATATCACACTTTTCACTATTGTAAAATCCCAAGACAACTGAAGGGCTTCAAAATGAGAGGATAACAATAAATCAACCTCTGTAAAGTGTAAAAGGAAAGCTGGATGAAGATTTTCCCTATGTATAAGACTGGTGATTATGTCTGGATGGTAGCTGATCTAAGACTGATCTAGATTTATTAAATCCATGTGGACATCTGGGACAATCAAGCAGAGGCAAAAATAAATTATCAACTGACTAAGAGACTGGAATAGTGTCTTGCAAATATAATAATAGCTTTTTGGCTCTGTCTTAGTGCAAGGGCAGACAATATTTCCTGAGAAAGAGGAAGTTTGAGGGATTCCAAGGGGCAACCAGAATTTTCATTTTGGCACTGAAACAAATACACTGCATTATTATTACAAGAAATGATTACCTCTTGTGTCAGGGTTTATCCATGAAGTTGCACAATGAATTTTTAAGGGGCATCCATTGAAAACCTTTGAAAAGCAAGCACCCATCTGTAATAAATAAAAACGAAGTAAATAGAGGACATATCGTAAGTAGGGCTGCACTGAACATTCTCTGATTCAGGCATTAACCTTAGCATTAATGCATTCCAGGCAGCAGAACAAATTACTGAGGAAATACCTTACCAAACCCATATACTGTTTCTGTGCGGTCTGCAGGTGCTTTCTGTCCTCTGCTCACCAACTGCTCCTTCTTAGAACTACTTTATATTTTCTGCTCTCTACTGACAATACTTGGCCACTTTCACCACACTGCTGAGCAATCTGATTGTCTGTGGCAACCCGCATAATATTATTTACGGGGATGATCAGAGCTCTTTTTCTAGCAGGAGCTCCTCTGCATATTAGGCCACACACCCCGATGTAGCCAATCCTGCAAGAGCTTAGAGGGCTCTTAGTATAGGGCCTACTGTAAGCTCCAGGATGACTGGCTACATCAGAGGGGCATGGCCTAATATGCAGAGGAGCTCCTGCTAGAAAAAGAGCCCTGGGGATGATATCACATGGGATCAAAAGTAAAGCTAAGGAGAAAAGTCACGAAGGCTGCTTCCAAACAGGCACATCAGTATGTTACCCCACTTCAGCAGCAATAGCAGTGTAAAAAGTGGAAGAGGGTGGTGACAGTGCCCAAGTATGCTATCCCTGGTGTGCTTGCTGCTGCCACCACTCCTTCTCCTCCACTGCATCAGACTAGAAGTACCACCAATTGCACCAAACTTCCCCTGCCACCCTGCAACTACACTTTCCCCTTCCCAGTTGAGCTGCTGTGTGAAATTACACCATGACTCAGCTGCAAAAGAAGAAGAAAAATTCTGCTAAAGAAGTAAAAAAAGGGAAAGGGGCACTCCACCTGCAGCTTTTCTTTAAACTGGCTTATCAGGGCTAAGTGCAGTAGCCACATGTGTCATGTCTGGATTGGGTATGATATTGTATGGATGACACACACACCCCAAAACAAACAAACAAAAAAACAGCAGGGGCTTTCCACTCTGGCAGCCCAAGAACAGTAACACTAATGAATACAAGTTATGTTCTCAATAAGTAATGAAAACTGGAAGCACTTTTTATATTGACAAGCAGAAACAAGGTAAATGGTCAGAAGTATACCATTCAGTGGACTGAACAAAAGCAATTATGCTACAAGAAACAGGCGTTCATCAAAGGTGTTATGAGACAGATGAGATGAATCATCCATAATATACCCAAGAAGGTGCCAGCTAGCGTCTTTCTGAAGTACTTAAATTTCTTCACTGCATTTTAACTGCCCTCTCCCGCCAAAGCAGGGCTCAGGGCTGTGCACAACATAATTCATAGTACAGGGTTACAAATTTAAAAAATAATAAATACACAACAGCTAACCTAAAAAGATGGCATTCAGAATTACAGCAGTGCCACTGCCTCATGGGAAAAAAGCAGGGGTGAGGTGGGAGTGCTAGTAGGTTGCAACTATTGCTGTCCTCAATCAAATGCCTGGTGAAACATCTCTGCCTTACAATGGATGTTATCTGGAAGAGATGTTCCACCAGGGTGGAAAACATCCTGGCTGTAGTTGAGGACAGCTGGACATCCCTTGGGCCAGGGACTACCAGTAGATTATGATCTACCAACCATAGTCCTCTTTTGGGGTATACTGGGAGATGCAGTCGCAAAGCTACATGGGTCCAAGCAAGGCTTTTCTTGTAGCAGGAACTCATTTGCATATTAGGCCACACACCCCTGATGCAGCCAATCCTCCAAGAACTTACAAGGCTCTTAGTACAAAGCCTACTGTAAGCTTCAGGAGGACTGGCTACATAAGAGAAGCCATGTTGGATCAGGCCAAAGGCCCATCTAGTCCAACACTCTGTGTCAAACAGTAGCAAAAAAAAACACCAGGTGCCATCAGGAGGTTCATCAGTGGGGCCAAGACACTAGAAGCCCTCATACTGTTGCCCCTCCTAAACACCAAGAATACAGAGCATCACTTGCCCCAGATAGAGAGTTCCAACAATATGCTGTGGCTAACAGCCACTGATGGACCTCTGCTCCATATGTTTATCCAATTCCCACCTGAAGCTTGTCTGCTCAGATGTCACACAAAAGGAGACATAAGCTGCAGTCTTAAGGATAGTTTTCTGGGAGAAAACCCCACTGGGTAACATGGAACTTACTTCTAAAATTGTCCGTTTAGATACTCAGAGGCTGTGTCCAGGCTGCTGACCCGGAAGTGAGCCGATGGAAACAGGAACACCCTAGAGCGTCCAGATGGTGCGTGGCCCATCACCAGAACAGGGACAGGCCGTGGGTGCCCTGGAAGAGCTTCCAGAGCACTCATGCGCCCATCTGCTGCTCCTCAGGCACTTCCTGGCCATCCAGACTGCTGTCCAGACTTCAGTAAAGGTAAAGGTAGTCTCCTGTGCAAGCACCAGTCATTTCCGACTCTGGGGTGACACTGCTTTCACGTTTTCAGGGCAGACTTTTTACAGGGTGGTTTGCCATTGCCTTCCCCAGTCATCTACACTTTCCCATATATATATATATATATATATATATATATATATATATATATATATATATATATATATATATATATATATATACATACATACACACACACACACACATACACACTGTGGCTAATAGCCACTGATGGACCTCTGCTCCATATTTTTATCTAACCCCCTCTTGAAGGTGGCCATGCTTGTGGCCGCCACCACCTCCTGTGGCAGTGAATTCCACATGTTAATCACCCTTTGGGTGAAGAAGTACTTCCTTTTATCCGTTTTAACCTGTCTGCTCAGCAATTTCATCGAATGCCCACGAGTTCTCGTATTGTGAGAAAGGGAGAAAAGTACTTCTTTCTCTACTTTCTCCATACCATGCATTATCTTGTAAACCTCTATCATGTCACCCCTCAGTCGACGTTTCTCCAAGCTAAAGAGCCCTAAGCGTTTCAACATTTCTTCATAGGGAAGGTGTTCCAGCCCTTTAATCATTCTAGTTGCCCTTTTCTGAACTTTCTCCAATGCTATAATATCCTTTTTGAGGTGCGGCGACCAGAACTGCACACAGTACTCCAAATGAGACCGCACCATCGATTTATACAGGGGCATTATGATACTGGCTGATTTGTTTTCAATTCCCTTCCTAATAATTCCCAGCATGGCATTGGCCTTTTTTATTGCAAACGCACACTGTCTTGACATTTTCAGTGAATTATCTACCACGACCCCAAGATCTCTCTCTTGGTCAGTCTCTGCCAGTTCACACCCCATCAACTTGTATTTGTAGCTGGGATTCTTGGCCCCAATGTGCATTACTTTGCACTTGGCCACATTGAACCGCATCTGCCACGTTGACGCCCACTCACCCAGCCTCAACAGATTCCTTTGGAGTTCCTCACAATCCTCTCTGGTTCTCACCACCCTGAACAATTTAGTGTTATCCGCAAATTTGGCCACTTCACTGCTCACTCCCAACTCTAAATCATTTATGAACAAGTTAAAGAGCATGGGACCCAGTACCGAGCCCGGCGGCACCCCACTGCTTACCGTCCTCCACTGCGAAGACTGCCCATTTATACTCACTCTCTGCTTCCTATTACTCAGCCAGTTTTTGATCCACAAGAGGACCTGTCCTTTAACTTCATGACTCTCAAGCTTTCTAAGGAGTCTTTGATGAGGAACTTTATCAAAAGCTTTCTGGAAGTCAAGGTAAACAACATCTATCGGGTCTCCTTTGTCCACAAGTTTGTTTACCCCCTCAAAGAAATGTAACAGGTTAGTGAGGCAAGATCTTCCCTTACAGAACCCATGCTGAGTCTTCCTCAATAACCCGTGTTCATCAATGTGCCTACTCATTCTGTCCTTGATAATGGTTTCTACCAACTTTCCCGGTATTGAAGTCAGACTGACTGGCCTGTAATTTCCTGGATCCCCTCTGGAACCCTTTTTAAAGATGGGGGTGACATTTGCTACCTTCCAGTCCTCAGGAACAGAGGCAGATTTCAATGAAAGATTACAGATTTTTGTTAGAAGATCCACAAGTTCAACTTTGAGTTCTTTCAGAACTCTCGGATGTATGTCATCTGGACCCGGTGACTTATTAGTTTTTAATTTGTCTATTAGTTGTAGGACCTCCTCTTTTGTCACCTCAATCTGACTCAGGTCTTTCAACACCCCTTCCAATATTAGTGGTTCTGGGGTGGGCAAACACTTCTCATCTTCCACGGTGAAGACGGAGGCAAAAAATGCATTCAGCTTCTCAGCCATTTCCCCATCCTC
Source organism: Heteronotia binoei (assembly GCF_032191835.1). Classification (NCBI taxonomy): domain Eukaryota; kingdom Metazoa; phylum Chordata; class Lepidosauria; order Squamata; family Gekkonidae; genus Heteronotia; species Heteronotia binoei. Next base: position 225,278,282 of record NC_083223.1, on the reverse strand, counting down.
CTTCAGTAATCCTTTTACCCCATGGTCATCCAAGGGCCCCACTGCTTCCCTGGCTGGTTTCCTACTTCTAATATATTTGAAGAAATTTTTATTGTTGGTCTTTATGTTTTTTGCAATATGCTCCTCATAGTCCCTTTTTGCCTGCCTGATCACAGTCTTGCATTTGATTTGCCACTGCCTGTGTTCCCTTTTATTAATCTCACTTGGACTGGTTTTCCACCACTTAAAGGAGTCCTTCTTACCTTTTACAGCTTCCATTACTTTGTTTGTTAACCACGCTGGCCTCTTCTTATACCTGTTTGTGCCTTTCCTAACTTGTGGTATGTATTTTATCTGAGCTTCTAGGATTATAGTTTTAAATAGTCTCCAAGCTTCCCCAAGGGTTTTGACCGTATTTACCTTTCCTTTCAGTTTCCTCCTCACATGCCTCCTCATCTCAGAGAATTTACCCCTTTTAAAGTTAAATGTGGTTGTGGCGGTCTTTTTGGGCAACTCCCTATTTATACAAACGGTGAAATCAATAACATTATGGTCACTGTTCCCAAGCAGCGCATTCACTTTTACGTCTCTCACCAAGTCTTGGGCATTACTTAGGACCAGATCCAGGATCGCCCCACCTCTAGTAGGTTCTGAGACCATCTGCTCCATAGCACAGTCATTGAGAGCATCAAGAAACTCAATCTCTTTCTCTCGACCAGAACACATATTGACCCAATCAATCTGCGGGTAGTTAAAATCACCTATTACGACACAGTTTTTACGTTTAGCCGCTATCTTTAATCCTTCCATCATATTATAATCGTCCTCTCTCTTTTGATTTGGTGGGCGATAACCAACTCCCATAGTTAAATTTCCTTTTGGGCCCTCTATTTCAACCCAAAGCATTTCTAAAAGGGAATCTAATTCTCTGACCCCAGTCTTACTGGACCGTATATCCTCTCTGACATACAGAGCCACCCCACCTCCAACCCTTCCCTCCCTATCCTTCCGATATAACTTATATCCAGGAATCACCGTGTCCCACTGATTCTCCTCATTCCACCAAGTTTCTGAAATTCCCACAATGTCTATGTTTTCTCCCAACACTAAACATTCCAATTCACCAATTTTACTTCGGACACTTCTAGCATTTGCATACAAACATTTATAATTTCCCAGGCAAGCTAGGCCCACCACCTCTGTCCTGCCGCCTCGAGACTCTGGCAGACAGTCCATACTATTTGTCACCATCACAGTGGACAACTCTGATCCGTTACTCGGTAGAAAAATAGAAGCCAACCCTTCTTCTCTTTGAGATGAGTCCTCCCGAACCAGAGACATTCCATCTCCTGTCGGCTTTCCCCCAAGATTTAGTTTAAAAACTGCTCTGCCACCTTTTTGATTTTAAGCGCCAGCAGCCTGGTTCCATCCGGAGACAAGTGGAGACCGTCTCTTTTGTACAGCTCCCGCTTGTTCCAGAAAGCATCCCAGTGCCTAACAAACTTAAACCCTTCCTCCTTACACCATCGTCTCATCCACACATTGAGACTTCTAATTTGCGCCTGTCTCTCCTGCCCTGCACGTGGAACAGGTAGCACTTCCGAGAAGGCCACCTTGGAGGTCCTGGCCTTAAGTCTCCCACCTAGCAGCCTAAATTTCTCCTCCAGGACCTCACGACTGCATTTCCCCACATCGTTGGTGCCAACATGCACCACGACCACAGGCTCCTCCCCAGCACTGTCTATCAGCCTATCTACTACACGTGTAATGTCCGCTACCTTCGCACCAGGCAGGCAAGTCACCATACGGTCAATACGCGGTTTTGCCACCCAGCTATCTACTTGCCTAAGGATCGAATCACCAACTACCAAGACCCCCCTTCTCCCCCTGCCCAGGGATGGTTCCTTGGCGTGAAAGGATACCTCCTCACCAACCGAAGAAGAGGTCCCTTCTGAGGGCGCATTCCCCTTGTCCTCAGCAAGGTGACCTGTTCCCTCTCGACCCTCACGCTCTCTGGCAGCAACGGGGCTGCCACATTCAGAGTGGGGCTCATCTAATACGCCCCCGAGAGTCTTCCCCAATTGCCTAACTGACTGTCTCTGCTTCTCCAGGGCAGTCACCTCGGCCTCAAGGGCACGAACCCGTTCCCTGAGGACCAGGAGCTCCTTGCATCGAGCACACACCCAAGACTTCTGTCCTGTGGGCAGATAGTCATACATGTGACACTCAGTGCAAAACACTGGAAAGCCCCCAACCCCCTGCTGGCATTCTACCTTCATGATATATATATATTAAATATACAGTCCTCTTTAAATGCTGTTGTTTACGTGGCTCCCCCTCTGGAAGGTCAACTTACCTTATTGGGAGAACAAGGAAATCAGGGATCTGGGTTCCTGGTCCTTCGGAAGCCCCCAGGCAAAGAGCCACAGGCCAAGAGCCCTTTAGCTCTCGCCCTTCGGCTCGCGCCAAAGGCTCGCGCCTTTGGCAAGGCGCATCTTAAAATGCAAAGAGGGTGGAGTAGACCACTCCTAAGCAATCATCAACAATTACTCTCAATCAATCAATCAATCAATCAATCAATCAATCAATCACTTTCACCTTTAGCCCACTCACCCAAACATACAGCAGTTCCCCAGCTATCACAACTCAGCCTTTTCAGCAGTCACCCAAGCCTCAGAATGAAGTCTTTCAAAACACAGAAATTCTTAGCAACTTCTCCAGCTGTCTCAGCCTTTCAGAGCTGCTCTGCTCCTCTCAGGCCTCTCTGAGTCAACCTCAAGCCAGCTACCTGAACTCAGCTTCCACTGGGATCAAACTCAGGTTGCGAGCAGAGCTTAGGACTGCAGTACTGCAGCTTTAGCACTCTGCGCCACGGAGCAACCCTCCAGAATTCAGCAGTGGTGCCTTTTTGAGCCACATGGACTGCAGGTAGGGACGGGGTGAGAGCGGGGGCAGAACAGGAGCCAGATGTGCTTTTGGATGTGCTTTTTAGATCACTCGCCAGTCGTTCCTGAGGCGGCTTTTACTGCCGGTCTGGACCCAGCCAGGATCAAGGAGGATCTCATGTCCAACTGAACATGGGATCCACTGATTTAGTTACTCAGTACACTTTTCCATGAGGTACAAGAGCCTAAGCAACATCCCAGATCTCTTGCCAAATGTAATCCACGGTGCTTTAACAGGACCTTATGCATCACAATGCATGAAACATACAAATGAGGGACTTTTCTCTTTCAAGACTTTTATGAACACATGAACATATGAAGCTGCCTTATACAGAATCAGACCCTTGGTCCACCAAAGTCAGTATTGTCTACTCAGACTGGCAGCAGCTCTCCAGGGTCTCAAACTGAGGTTTTTCACACCTTTTTTGCCTGGACCCTTTTTAGTTGGAGATGCCGGGGATTGAACCTGGGACCTTCTGTTTACCAAGCAGATGCTCTACCACTGAGCCACCGTCCCTCCCCTTTATGAGAGGGATATAGGGCTGCAAGCCATAGGTCCCAGAGGAGGATCCCCTGGTTTTGAGAGTTCAGCTCAGCTCAAGCTTTTGCAGTGCTTTATTTTAACTATATTTGTGAGAGAAGCATCAACATCTTATGGAACAGCCGCCCTCCCTATTCATCTAGTTAAAACCAGTTCAGCTACATATTTGTTTTAATAGGTACAATATTTCTAACATCGAACTTGCTTAATCTTTAACAGAAATTGTATTAAGCAATAGCTCATTTCATTTGGAATACTTACATGCACTTTTGGTGTAGGAGGCAAACCATTACTAATTGGCTTCTAGGAAAAAATGTAAATTGTGAAAAGCTTTGTGCAAACATGGAATACAGTAAATAAACTGGCAGATAAAATGGACCCTAATGACAGTTAGGTTACAATACTTCAGACAACTATAATGAACTGCAAAATCTAGTGATGTACAAGTGGAAACAAACAGATTGAGTTGAGTTCCACTTGTGCAAGATCTTCTTGCAACATCTAGTGCTTTCTGTCATGTATTATATAGCATCCAAGAAGCAGCTGCAAAAAAATTGGATGAAGCAGAAATGCAAGTGGGGATGCAATCATTTTGCATTAGCACAAGTGGATACTGTGATCTGTTTCTTGGTTTTCCACTTGCATGAGAGCTCTAGAACAAGTGGAAATTTTGTAGTTGGCCTTTTTCAAAACACCTCACTGATATAAAAGCACAATGATATTTAAGACAGTGCTTATCTAGTGTTAGCATTCTTTTCCCACCCACAGTGGTACAGTCATCTATTCATGCAGACAAGCCTTTTCCAGACCACCTGTATGTTCTTGGTATCTCTGGTGCACAAACACAGAATATTTTGACTTCATTAGATAGCTAAAATACAGTAAAAGCTAACAAGCTGGCAATGTTCTATGAAATCAGGGAGGAGTCCATTTTGATTTTCTCCATACACATTGAAAAATGTAAGTAGAAATACAGGACTACCTACCAGCATTTCCTTTTTTTCTTTCCTAGAGATATTAGTGTGTCTGTTCTCATTTGATTCCTGATGAGAAGATCCCTCTCTGTCACCATTTAGTTGTACAGAACTGAATCCATTACCTTCAAAGAAATATTTAAAGGCAAATAAAGAAAATTCTTAATTATAATATAAAACCACCTCCTTCCACACACACCTTTTTGATTTTCTTATTTCATTTTTACATGCTGGCAGCCTGGGAGGGATCATGGGAAGGAGGAGGAATAATTTAGAAATCAACATCAGCCCACCAAAAATCTCCTGCCTCTGGCACCTCTAAACTCTCAGGTACTTGATATGGCTGGTTTTTCCCTGCACACACAACCAGGATGAGTTCTGAGGAGGTGCCTCAGCATGGTACAATGCCATAGAGTCCACCCTTCAAAGCAGCCATTTTCTCCAGTTGATCATTGCCACCAGGAGATCAGCTGTAAAAGTGGGAGATCTCCTGTCCCACCTGGAGGCTGGTAACCCTACCAGTGGTTATTAAAGAACATAGAGACTCTGTTGGTGGCCAAGTATTGCTACTTCACCCAGTTTACTCTCAAATATAGTGATTCCAGTTTACCCCTAGAAATTTGGAATTCTGGGTGGAGAATACAGTTCTCCATTTGCCTGTTTTACCTTTCAATCAATCATGTGAGAAAGACGAGGCAGAGAGAGTGTGACTTGTTCAGTCTCATCTTCTGAGGTGCAAAGTATTCTGAATCGCTAACCAATTATATACAACTATAAGTGTTAGCAATCCAAGACCTACAGGGAGTACCCTCTTATAAACATAATAAGATCCCATTTTCAAAGCCATTAAAAACAACAAAAATGCACAATTAAAACAACTGAAACTATAGCTAAAAACAACAATTAAAATGTTGGGCAAGAAAGAACACCAAACCAAACAAAAAACTCTTGACTTGCTGGCAGAAGATGGTAACAGGTGGGCAAGTCACTCTGGGGCGAGTTTCAGAATTTTGGTGCCACAACTGAGACAGCCCTCTCCTGGGTTGCCACCCCCTTAATTCCAGAAGGCAAGGGCACCTATAGCAGGACCTCAGAAGGTGACCATAGTGGTTGGGTAGGTTCATTATTCCACCCATATAAATGTACCTTGAAAGCGTAAAGTCTTCAGTGCCAGAGCTCCAGTATGCCAGTTAATGAACCAGAAAATGATTTAACCCCCCCCCCCCCACAAAACTACCCACAATTAATGGAATTTTCACTTATTCTCAGTTGTGAAGAAAGCCAGCAAAATATGGGATTTCCAAATATTACTTCGCAACTCACCCACACTAGCACATGTTCATTTAGGCTGCTTCTGGGATACACACATAAGAATTCAAATCCAAGCTCTATTTCTTTTAATTGGTTTAAAAAACCACTCTATATTTTTCTCAATATCACTTGTTACCTAAAACATTTGATTTCTGTGGAGGTAACCGAGGAGGGGGTGGTCTAGGTGGGACCTGTGTGTTTGATCTTGCAGGACTCTCTGAAACAGGGCATCTTTTGATAGTTCCTTGATTATCATCTTCAGAAGAATGTGTCTCCTGTGGTATGCTGATGGATTTAGGCTGAAAAAGTATACATAATTACTCAAACAGCTGTTATTAGCTGTTATTTTTTTGCATTTATATCACATTACCTTCATGGTCTAAAAGTCTTACATATGACAATCCTGGACGAAGAAAAACAATCTTATAATCTAATAGTGAAATCAGCCAAAGCTTTGGGTACTTGAATCTAGTGACTGGAGCTGTGAATGGGCAAGATGGATCTTTCTACAAACCTGAAAAGGGCCCCAGGTTTGGGGGGGAAAAGTGAAAAAGGAAAAAATACAAAATTGTTTTTTTAAAAATCCAAAAATGATAAAAGGAGCACATGTAGCTTTAAGCCACAGATCCCCTCAGTGGCTGTTGTTAGACAATCATAGTATTACAGGCTGAGTTTTTCTGAGTAAAAAGGCAGGAGGAGAGGGCAGGTTGCTTTCCAAGCCTATTCTGCCTTTTGAGGAAAGACTCATTGGGCCCAAGCCTGACGAGGGGTGCTTGCTTCAGATTGAGAAATTCCTGGACATTTTGTCTGAGGAGGGTTTGGGGAAGGAAGAGGTCCCAGCTGAATATACTGCCATAGAGTCTACCCTCCAAAGCAGTTATTTTTTTCCTAGGGGGACAGATCTCTGTTATCTGGCATTCAGTTGTAATTTTGGGAGATTTCCAGGTCCCACCTGGAGGTTGGCAATTTAATACAGGGAGCAACCTCTGGATTACTTGATACCACCTGACTTGCATGATGAAAGCCTGTGTGGCACAGCAGTTAAATTTTCAGAGTAGGATCTGGAAGGCCCCAGTTCAAACCCTCATCTTCCTGTCAGAGCTCAATGGGTGATTTTGGACCAGTCACATACATTTCAGCCTAACTTACATCACAGGACTGTTGTGTACATAAAAAGGAGGAGAATAATGTAAGCTGCTTTGGTTCCCACTGTGGAGAAAGGTGCAGTATAACTGAAGTAAATAAATAATAAATACTGCTGAATATTTGAGGAAGTAAAAGGTAGATTTGTGAACAGCTGATAACCAGAGAATGAGACAGAGAAAACAGAGGGGGTAGGGGGGTTGCCAGGAGGAAGGAAAGAGGAAATAGGGGAGGAGTGCAGAGGAAAGTGAGGTGCCACTCCACAAGTTCTTGCAAGTGGGCCCAGTCTAGTGGCTGGCACCACACAAATGGGACATGGAGTACATGGTTTATTTCCATATGGACCTATTAGCCATAATCCGTTTGCATTGTGTTCTCTCCAGTTTTCAAAGAAAGGATTTTTTCTGTGGTTGCATCTCACTTATGGAGATGCATATTCCCATTCAAATCTGCCTAGTGAATAGCACTGTTAAATTTTAGGCAGTAATTCCATCTGTTGACACACACTGTATCACCTGAGACACAGTTTCTGTTACTGATATTTTATTGTTTAACAGCTAGTATTTTCTTTTGTTTTATGGTTTTAACTTTTGTTAAGAACATTTCTATCCTGCCTTCCTAAGTAAAAGTTTGGTTCATACTCTGGTTATTTCCCACCTCAAGCAAGTACTATACAGTCACTGACATTCCTATATCAAACCTCAAGCCTCTTTAATCTATCCAACACTTCTGCCAAAATTACTGGCTTCCAGCCATATTTTGGATGCTGTATAATAAAACTATTATAGAACAGCTTGGTCATATTTATATCACACTTTCCCCAAAACTTTAGTCCATTTGCAGGAAGGGCAAGCTGAAAGTGGAAAACTGAATAAATAGAATCAAATCACAGTGATGACCCAAAGCAGCTTAGAACACTGTTTATCCCCTCTCCATTTTCTCACAACCACCATCCTGGAAGGTATGTTAGGCTACGAGAATGTGACTGGCTCAAGGTCATGCAGAGAGCATTCATGGTAGATTGAGGATTAGAATCTGGGTTTCGCAGAACCTTGTCTGACATTTTATCCATGACACCATGCCAGCTCTCAAAAATGAAGCAAAATAAATCCAAAAGGTATTCAGTGGGTTTTGGACCAGTGCACACTACAATGTTTTAATACGCTTTCTTCAGTTCTTTTTCTAAGATTCATATCCAACAGTTTTGGTTTTCTTCTTGTTTATCTTTGACTTGGAGTATTTCCTACAATGCGGTACAGATACTGAAACACTTACAACAGACTTTATTGTACTGATCAGTGAAAACATCCTTGAACCTGTGAAGTCTTAATTTTATTTACTGTTTCACCTCACTTTTCAGCCATAACACAGCTCTTGAAGTGGCTTACAAATGTATTTATTTAATAGTATTCTGTTCTCTCTGTAAAACACACCTGAAGCAGTACACAACAGATTATTAAAATACATAACAATAAAATGAAAAAAACCCCAGAACATTTAAGCAGCAGTAGTGGGATCTAATTCAATCACAGCCGCTAAAAGTTCAATGCAGATTATACACCACTGATTTCTCTCATTCAGACCATGTGACAACTCTCCTAAAATCCTCAACCTTGCTCTATATCCCATTCTGCTTTCCAGGACAAATTCCTAGATTTTTAAAATTTTTCCAAAGCCTTGCCTTACCAGATCTTCCTCTTCTGATTTCTCTCTTTCCATAACCTTCATGGCCCCAACTCTACCACACTCAGCTGTACATATAACTTTTGCTCCCTTCAACAACTCTCCTTTTGCTGTTTCTTTTCTCTGGAACTGCCTGCCACTTGATGTGCCTCCTCTTTTTTCCTTCAAATTCCTCCTCAAAATCCACTTTTGTGTGTGAAGACTTTGGCTGAATTGTTTGGTCCTTAACTCCAAATGGATCAGAGATACATGTAACCACAGTTGCTCATACTAATTCCCTATTACCCTTGTGTCAACCTCTTCCTTCCCCATCCTCTGTAGTTTTCCTCACTATCTAAATTTAAATCATCAGTCCTTAAAGTAGGCACTTGTATTTTGTTTTCTTTTTGCTTTGAGAAGTGCCACATATTTCAATGGTGCTATCTTAATGAAACAGTTGCATGACCTGTTTCTTTGTATGGATGCTGATGTGACAACTGTGCGTTCGAAAGATTTTAAGTAACTTTCCTACAGCAAATGACAAAAGTTCCTTACCTTTGGTGGTAAAGGAGGTGGCACTTTAGCCTTCATAGTTGAGCTTAAAAAAGGAAATCAAACGTTAATGATAAATATTCCAATCCATCAAAAAGGATAACATGCGATATCACATGTGATCTTCACATGTTATAAATCTGGATGGGCAATACAAGAACCCCAGTATCACTTTGACATGGCCAATAAGTTCCTGAGAGGTATCTGAAAACTCCCATTTCAATGTGTGGGGATGCAAGATTCTATTCTCATTACCGCTGAAAGAGTTTGGGAGGCAGTGCCAAAAAGAATCAAGCTTTAGAAATTGTCAGGCTCCCCCCCGCCATCCCAATACATAAATACACATATTTTTCCAAGGTCAATTCTGAATATCTGTGTGCATATTCTGCATACCACATTTTCAGAATAATAAAAGCAGAATGCCTTCTCCACAGTAGTTTAGAATCCACTGTGGTAATGGAAATACTACGCAAATTATGCTAAATGCAATTAAAATATGCAAATGTTCTTCAGTGCTTCAGTTCATGATCCATTTCAGATATAGTCCTCTTTACTGAACAAGCTGCCCGCTCTAGATAGAAATTCACAAGATGGCTTGGTATATTGGAATCTACAGTAAATATTTTTCCAGCATGCCTTAAGAAACCAAAATTAGGAACCCAACACCTAGTGAGAACAAAATCATCAATTAATGATTTAGCACAAATCATTTCAGGGTAAAACGTGTTATTATAAGAGAAAACGATTTCACAGGCAAAGATGGCAGAATGCAAAAGTAAGAATTTAAAATACACTGAATTATACAGACAGTAAGAATTTAGCAAGAGGAAATTTAAATGCTACAATCCCATGTTCAGTTTCAAGCACCATTCCCACAAAAAAACAACGGGACAAATATGGATAACTGTGTGTTGTACATCAGCCAGACTTTTTTCAAAAAATTCTGCTGTGATGAGGTGCTATGATGAAATTTGCACAACTAGCCTTTTTTACAAAAGAATGTGCGTCAGATTACCCACAGCCAGTTAGTCTATTAAAATACATAGCAAGGCATTTTGTCACCACACAGTTTTGTTTCCAAATAGGCCCATGTCTCTTGAAGAAGAAAATTAAATTCAAAAGCCCAGTCTTAGAACACAAGACACCAGCAAGAAATGAAAATTGCACATAAAGTACTTTATTTACCCAAAGTTCTGGTTTAGGGTATTGACGTGATTCCCTGCATATTGCTGGGGAATCAAATTTTGCCTTGACTGCCTTTTTCCAAACTCCAATATTGCCCTGTTAAACAAGAGCACTTTTATGGCCTTTTGTAAATACGGAATATTACTATCCACAGGTTTTGAAAATACAGGCCAGTTCTACCAAGTTCCACCTGCTTTAAATTACACTGTTCAAAGAAAAATACACATAGATAACTTGGCAGAACTCCCCTGGGTATACAAATTCAGAAAGGTTCCCTGAAGTGGAAATAAATATTCAATATATGGGCCTTTATTATGCCCAGATAGAACAACACTCCTAACTATGTTCCTTCACATATAGTGTCAGCACAAATTAAAGACTCAGGATGCCATATCGATTGTTTAAGGCACAACAGTCAACTGGTAGGACAAATACTGCCACATGACTGTCAATTATTTGACCGCAGCCAAGTATTCCATGAAACATTAACCACAACTCAAATGCAACTGTGCAAGTAGCAGTTTACTCTTCTATTTTATTATAATGCAAACACTCAGCAAAAGCAGGAAAGAGGGCTGTCTGCCCCACAGTCTGGCAGCAGGCAGGGGTAAACATAACAGCATAGCAAAGCTATTTGTACTGGCTAAGTACTGCCTGGATCTCAAACCAGTTGCAGTTATTTTGCTTTAGCTTCTGCTTTAATTTCACCCTTTGAAGTTCTACTTATAGCTGGATCCCAGCGTATGAGAATAAAATGAAAAAGATGAGTCCTTAGTATTTATTTGACGATATTGTTAAAAGTTGTTACATTTCTGTTTTTAAAAAAGGACCTCAGCTTTACCAAGGACTTGTGCACCTCAGAAAGTAGGAAAGGGCCTTTGCTGTTGATCACTGAGAATTTAGGGTGATACTAAATGTGACAACAGCTTTTCCACACTGGAGCCTCAAGTGTGCAACAAACAAGTTTTGCTAACTTTCCTTCACATTTTTAATGTACATGCATGTAGTTCTTTGGCAAAACATTTTAAATCATTAGAAGACAACATTTGTATCTGCTCAACTCACATACTAGCACATATATTTTTGCTTCCTCTGTCAAGAGAAAAGTTCACAGTGGTTCTGGCCTGCCAAATCAATGGAGAAAGCAGCAGCAAACTTAACCTGTGTTGCCTGCCAGTATGGGCCCTATAAAGAAGGGCAACATTAACCCAACAAGAGAAATGCATTCATGAGCAGGACACAGTTTGAACTAATTTTCCTCAGTTACCTATGAAGTGCACATACTCTATTACTAGCAAAACTTACTGTTTAGCATCATCACTGTCCACATCTTCCTCATCTTCTAGATGTGCCACATGTCCCCTGTGGAATTAAACAGGGTACCACATCTGAGTGCAATTTATTAACTCATCAAAGATTGTTTCCTGCACCTTTAATGTAGATACCTTGGTTTTTAAATCAATCAGCAGATGCAAGACAGATAAGCGAGGAGGTTTCTTATACGATTGACAAGAACATGGCCAAATGAGCACTGCCAGACTGTGACAGACACAAGAATGTGTGTGCAAGAGAAAAGACTTCGCAATCAAGAGAAAAAGGGAAGTTAAGAATTACCGCTGATGCAGTTCTTCTTCAACTGATTTTAGAAGACTCCTTTAAAAATAGAAGTAAAATTCAAGGACTGGACACACTCAGCAAAAGCACATATTTTCAGACACTTTAAAATATGATTTGACATATGTAAGCCATGCAATAAATTACGTCAACTGCTCAAGATATTAGATGAAACATTTATTCATTTCAGATTGAATCAGCCGAATTAGAGACTACTATTAGTGTGTATTCAGCTGTACAACAGCATATTGATTACTGCAGCAGACAATCACCTCTATAATCAGATTTAGTTTATCTTAATATAACCACTAATGTTAAAAACTTCCCCCAAAATAATGCATTGACATAAAAAATACTGGCACAACTAGAATCAAGAATGGATTAGTTCTCCAGTTTATTAAATTTACATTCTAATTCTTAAATATATTTCAGGTCCATAGGTTGCAGCATCAATACATACTCTTTATATCTTTGAACTGCTTAAAGAAATCTTCATGGATTATATCAATTCTTGCTAATCAATTATATTTCCAAAAATTTGCATGTGAGAAAAGACAAGTTCTACAAAAGACTATTTATTTTAAGAAGCACATGTATTTCTCAGAGGAAAAAAATACTATTTAAAATGGTGCTCGCCGGCTACAATTCCTTTAACGGTTTGTCAGCTGCTCAGTTAATAAGGGGAATCTTTAAATCAAAATGCTTTAAAATTAACTGAATCCTGGACTCAACAAGCTAAACAAGCTATGCAACCCTAGTATTTTCACAGAATGATTTTCCTCAAATCTCTGTGTATGTCATCTTCCAAAGCAACATATATTTGAGCCAACCTAGACATTAAAACTGACGCATATATGCACAGACACATGGACATACTGGGATACAGATGCATGTAAGAAAGCAGTCTTTTATATAGCTATCAACTCAATAATTCCTGAGCCACATATAATCACAACAGATGTAGGTCTTTAAATACCCACTGATTGTATCTAGTTTTTACAGTTGCTTTTACTGAAGAAAGGAAGTACAATACATTTAGAGGTACTGACCCCCCCACCAAAAAGAGGAAATATGTACCCATTATTAGAATACTCACTTATTTCCACCCAGGAAGTAACTGCCTTGGGGACCTTGACCATATTCTAGTTGCAAATCCTAGTGAGAGAAAATAAATCGATCATTAAAAAATAAAAGTTCATATATTGTTCTGGCATCCCTAGTGTCTGAATTTCAACATCTAATCTGCCCCTGCTGTTCTTAGATGGTCTTCAGTGTCACACAACAGCCTAACAGCACACTAACCAATACAAAGTAAATTGTGTATCACAGAAACACAGAGCTGTAAGGGACCTCAGGAGTCATCTAGTCCAATCCCGTGCACAGTGCACGAAATGCACAACTCCTCCCCCCCCCGGTGACCCCTGCTCTACGCTCAGAGGCACAGAAAGGCATATGCCTCTATACCTGAGAATATCATTTATCATGTCACATTTGCTTGGAGCAAAATATATATATATATATCTATATCAAAATATATATATAGAAAAGAAGCTGCCCAACTGAGGGAGAAGATATCCTGGCCTCTACCAGCAGGGTCTCATCCTCTCCCTCCCTCCTAGAGACAACACAGTAGAATGAGGACAACCAGCATGACCCCAACCATGAGCCACAGGATATGCAACTGGAGGAGCTTGCTCTCCCTGCAAAAAACAAACAAACAAACCCTCTGCAGTAATGGCTAGAAGTACAGGGATGGTCCAAGGGCTGCTAGGTGACTACACTCCTCCCCACCTTGGCAGAAAGAACTCCAGCAAAGAAAGCCTAGTTTAGCCTCCACAGGATATAAATGCTCAGTCTGACACTGCAAGAACAAAGTAATCTTCCTCTTGTACTTTCCTCTTCAACTCCTTTGTGCTCTTAGTCTTCAGCTAGTAAGTCTGAGAGGCCAGGGGGTGTCCTGTCTCTCTTGATTGATATGACCTACTTTGTAGGACAAGGTTATGAAACATGGGATGAGGAAATCAATTAATAATGCTGTTCTATAAACCCCTCTGCAAGGGTTCATGCAATATTATACAGGCTCTGTAGCAGTTCAAATACTTCCAACTATGCAAGACGTTGCACAACTTTCTGCCAAAATACTACTACATTGGCAGGTTTAATTTCACCTCTGTCATGTAACACTCCAGTTCAAGGTTTAACATAGTCCTTCCTCAAGTAGGAAGGATCTTCTGCATGCTCCTGAGACCTAATTGTATATGAATATGAATCTTATATGGTCCCTACCTTATTGTTAGCTGCTTTGTGGACTGGCAAACAAGTAAGCACAATATAAATTTATAACATTTATTTTAAAGAAAGTTACAAAGAAAGCCAGATTAATCATGAAGGAAGAGCCTTCTCAAAAGAAAGAGGGAACCTCCTTGAGAAGCACACTCTTCTTAAAAACTTCAGGAATGTTTCTTTTATGTGCAAAAAAATGGGAAAAGATGCATTAGCTTTCAGTTAATTCCAAAGTTATCCACAGCTCTATAGGATCCAGCAAACTGCAAATCCTTGCAAAATTCTGACAAATCCCATAAATCCTTAAATTGCATTAACCTAAGTTTACATGGTTCAAGAAGTAAAAGAACTGCTGAGATAAAGCTACCAGTTCCCAGCAAAGTAACCATGCTTTAAATGCTCTTTTAAGGCTTCAGTCTTATGCACACTTAACTGGAGAGTAAAGTTATACTGAATATACTGGGGTTTACTTTTCAGTAAATATCCACAGGACTGGGTTGTGCACAGAAGTTACAAGTGAATGAACTGCTAATGAAGATTTGACAAATATGGTAAAGTTCTCAAGAAACTGTAACAGCTGTACCTACTATAGAAATATGCATAGAAAAGGAAACGAAAGATCTTATGGCTGGGCAGAGGCAAAACGTCTCTCTCAATTTGTGACATACAAATCCAGGACAGTGTGCAGTCTACAATACTGACAGAAAAGGTAATAAGAGAAAATAAGGAAACCTCTACAAAATGCAGAGAGACCCTTCATCTGTCACCATATGTTAGAAATTTCACAGGAACATTTTTTATTAAAAGTGACATCTGTCAGTATGGTTTATGTCTGTGTTATTTAAAGGGCTAAACATTTGCTTACTTGCCTGTTTACTACCCTTCTATCTGCTAGCATCAATAGATTAAAATAAATATTGTACTGTATTTTTCACATTCCTTTCTAAATTGCTTTTACTACATACTTTAAAAATAACCTGCATTTCAGCCTAGATATTATGTCAAAATATGAGAAAAGAATTTTTCTGTATGATGTCTCTCTGTGTTTTTGTGGAAGAATACTTGTAAAAGTAGAACAAGACAGACAAAAAGCTACCACCACCTTCGTCCATCTAGCTCTTTGAAAATGCATGATTACTAAAAACTGAATCATGTTTTTGTAACAAACATATGAAAGATGAATATGCAGATACATATGCAAATTAAGCAGTTTTCACCAAGGAAAAAGGTTGTGGACTTACTGGGTCCGATTTGATATAAAGCAGCTTTATATATTCACACATGTACTGTATAACAGCCTAATATCTATTGTATTACACAAAACAGAAGCAATTCCTCAACACAAGTTCTCATGCTTGCCTCTTTCCCTCCCTAATTCTGCAGGATATGTAATGACCTAAGTCCAAGAGATTCAAATAAAATTGCAGTATCCTGGTAACAACTTATCTGTTGTGGTTCTTTTCTGGTCATTAGTAACTAATATGAGGTACTGGTAATAAAAATTCAAACACTGTAGAACCATAAATACTTATATATTTTAGCTAATGCTAATTTGGTAATTTTGAGCAACAAAAAATTAAAGGCTCAACTATCAGGCAAATTTCTTTCTAAACAATCTTTATCATGAATTTTTCAGATTTTGAAACCACACTTCCCTTTTACTCACTCACACACAACCTTGCCATTGGTAATGATGGTGATACTTCTGCCGTCTCACAGTATTTACATACAATATAATGTACCATATTTTTGGACCATAAAACGCACTTCCCCCCCAAAAAAAAGTGGGGGGAAAAGTGTGTGCGTCTTATGGAGCGAAGGTAAGTACCTTCCTCCGGGGGAGGGCGATCCGCTGCCTCCGCCTCTGATCCCGGCGCTTCCCCCGCACCTGCCTGCCTGGCTCCAGCTTCTTCCAGCAAGCGCTGGGATCGCTCCACGTGGCCCCACCGCAAACCCAGCGCTTCGCGAGCGCCGGCTGTGGAGAGGGCAGCGTGCTTCCTCCTTGCCTGCCTGGCTCCAGCTCTGATGCTTACAGCAAGCGCCAGGATCGCTCCCTCCGCCCTCCGATCCCAGCGCTTGCTTTAAGCATCAGAGGTGGAGCCAGGCAGGCAGGCAAGGAGGAAGCACGTTGCCCTCTTCACAGCCGGTGCTCGCGAAGCGCTGGGTTTGCGCAGGGGGCGGGTGCTTCCTCCTTGCCTGCCTGCCTGGCTCCAGCTCTGATGCTTAAAGCAAGCGCTGGGATCGGAGGGCAGAGGGAGTGATCCTGGCGCTTGCTGTAAAAGTCAGAGCTGGAGCCAGGCAGGCAGGCAAGGAGGAAGCACTTTGCCCTCTCCACAGCCGGCGCTCGCGAAGTGCTGGGTTTGCGGTGGGGCCACGTGGAGCGATCTCAGCGCTTGCTGGAAGAAGCTGGAGCCAGGCAGGCAGGCGCAGGGGAAGCGCCGGGATCGGAGGCGGAGGCAGCGGATCGCCCCCCAGGAGGAAGGTGCGTCCTATCGTCCGGAGCGCCTTATGGTGCGAAAAATACGTATATCATTCCACTTAAGAAGGGAACACAGAAGGACTATGCAAATCATGCAAATTTTATGAGCCCCTCACGCAATATCACATTTGATGCGTGTTAAGGATCTGTTCTCTGTCCTTTGTTTCTGGAAACTAAAGTTGGATAATTTATTATTTATCTTCAGTATTTTCAAGCAAGTTTAAAAAAAAAATTTTAGGTATATATGATGTAGGCCAAAGGGGTGAGATGGATGAGAAATACCATTGGGTGAACTTTGGGAGCAACTAGAAGTTACTGAACCTTTTGGTGTGATATACTATTTTGCCAGATTAGAATCTGGGAGACCTCGGTTCAAATTCCCACTCTGCCAGTGTGAACCCACTAGAAGGCCTTGGGTCCAATCACTCAGCCTAATCTACCTTTAACAGTGGTTGTGAGGATGAAAACGGAGTAGGAAGAATGTTGCAAATTGCTTTGGGCCTCTTTTTGGAAGGAAAGAAAGCTATAAATATCTAAATAAATAAATTCAGTCCCATCTCAAACAGCTCAAAGCCTTCATCCATATTGATGCTAAGGGGAACATCTTAATACAAAGTGAGTTTTGCTTATTTACTTTGCAATATACAGTGTCATGGGTTAGTGGTCCATGACAGATCTAAACTGTTATGAAAACAGGAGAGTTCAAGGCTTAAAGATAGCACAAATTATTTTTGTCATTCAAAGAAAAATAACTTTCTTCATTGAGCAAAAACGTGATTGTGCTGTAGAGAAACTGAATGAACTTTTATATGCATGTATAACTAGCACATTTATTTTTGCATGATTCTGCACTGCTTGCGTTTGGTAAGTATTGGATCTATAAAAAGGAAGACTTATTTTCAGGAATGATGATAGCTATACTTCAATATAGTAATAATGGCAATACTTAATCCTAATACTATTAATGTTTCACCTACAATCATCATCTTACAAAAGATTGTGCATGGGGCTAAACCAGGGAGAGAATATCCTACCAAAGGCTACCAATAAAGTCTGTTGAAGAGATTATATTTAAAACAAGGGCTTTCCAATGCATACCTCAGTTTCTTAGCTGCTATGTTACACTAGCTTTCAAATAATTTTTTTTGTTCTTATATAAAACACTGTTTAAAGTGGCAAAGGATGAGAGATCAAATGAAACAGTAAGGAAAAACTCTTGTTTGGATCCTTCCTAAAAGGTCTGCAAAAGGAGGACTCACCCCCAGTTATTCCTAGGGATTTCCGGTTCCCCAGGAATTCAAAGAGCTTTTGAGCTAGAGCAAGGAGAAGAAGAAGATGATATTGGATTTATATCCCGCCCTCCACTCCTCAGAGTCTCAGAACGGCTCACCATCTCCTTTACCTTCCTCCCCCACAACAGACACCCTGTGAGGTGGGTGGGGCTAGAGGGCTCTCACAGCAGCTGCCCTTTCATGGACAACCTCTGCCAGAGCTATGGCTGACCCAAGGCCATGCTAGCAGGTGCAAGTGGAGGAGTGGGGAATCAAACCCGGTTCTCCCAGATAAGAGTCCTCACACTTAACCACTCCACCAAACTGGCTCTCCAACAGAGAGAGAGATGAAGAAGCAGTGCTCCACTGAGAGAAAACCTTCTATTCATGCAAATTTAGACAGGATACAGGAACAAGAAAAACCTAAACTGACTGAAGTAATGAGTAGTCATAAAAAACAGGAAACATGTTATACAAACATGGAAGGAAAGCAGTTCTTTTTTAAAAAAAGGAACATAAAACTGAAAAAGTCACTTTAAGAATATTATGACAATCACGGTTTTGCAAGGTGCTTTGAAGGGTAATTACTTCATAATTAGATTGTTATAACTGGATCCCAAAGGCTGGCTAGTATAAGATCCAATGTAGCAGGAAAGCCAAGCAATGTCAGGATACAGAGTGAGGCAGTCAGATGATTCTGTCAATGGTGCGGCTTTGAGAGCTGAGCAGTGATGTGATACAAAGGAATCTAATTTGGCTTCCCCCTTTCCTATGCAAGCTTCTAACCAAAGGTTCAGCATGAGAACACATATTTGACAAGGAGGTGACACTTGCCTCAGGAAAGAGGCAGTCCAGTTTGTCAGCAGACAACTCCTCCTGTGAATTCATCTCCCAATTTGTTTGGCCAGAGCAGGAACATCTTACACTGCTTTAAGAAGGGAACCTGGGAGTGAAAGTGCAATCAAGTCACAGTCAACCAACCCATGAGGTTTTCAAGGCAAGCAGTTTGCCATTGCCTTCCTCTGCTAAGCCTTCCTTGGTGGTCTCCCATCCAAGGACCAATCTGGCTTAGCTTCTGAGGTATGATGAGGGAGGCCATTTCACATCCCAGAGAGAAACTTAGAACAGAGTAATTTATAAGTACAACACAAAAAGCAAGGTTGGTAATAAACCTAGAAATCCCTGCTACCTTCTCAACTGGAACAGATTCATACCATTTGGAAACAACAATGGTGGGCTGAAAGCTTTCCTTCCTCTTCTGAGAAAAGGACTGTTTTCTCTTTATCCTCCCATCCAAATATTAGTTAGCTTCTGAAGGGAGTGGCTCTGATGAAACCATCTATAGTACATCTATTCCCTAGTTGGAGCTTTAACTGCCTTATAATGGTGTTAACCTTCAAACACATGGCAACAATTACTTTATTCCTTTAACAATATTGTAAAACAAAACAAACACATACTGCATTTGGGATCTAATTTTTACCCCATGCCAAATCCAATATTTCTTGGGGTAGGAAAAGTCCTTCAAAGCTATTTTTGTTTGTGATGTCAGAAATAACTGCATGTCATAGTACTCAAACAACCAAAACCTGGAACATACTTCAACACGAGGAAGAATGTTTTGTTTGCATAAATTCATAACTCCCCTTCTGCACTCAAACTTTGTTTCGCAGCAGTATGGTTCCTTTACAACTGTGGTTTGAACCTAAGATATTGGACAACTAATACAAACCTTCATGTATTTTAAAGGAGAACATTTAAAAACACCTAAAATGAATCATTTCTATCATTTTTCATAATTGGGCTGTTTTTTCTACACCACAGATGCATTTCTTTGTGAGGAAAATATTCTTCAGGTTGTTATGAAGGTCTCTATCTCTCTAGAGCACAGGAAATAGTTCCCTGGATCACAATTCTCTTAATGAACTCCTGCAGTGTATTTTTATACTGTAATACATTACAGCAGCTGGGGTGAAACACTTCCCCAAAGGCAAAATTTGGGGGGTTGTTCTTTCCCAATGTGCCTTTTTGTTTACAGAAAGCAAACTATAATTGGCCACTAGTTAATCTTAAATTAAGAGTTGACAAGTTCAAACCACTCTACCCATTGATGTATGCCTTTCCCTATACATCACACATGCAGAGAAGGTCAAGAGAGCTAATTTGATCTCCAGCCAGTTTTGCTGCTGCTTCTTCTGGCTGCTTCAAGTGTCCAGCACGTTGCCCAGCAACTCATAAGATCTGCATCTGTCATGATCCCCATTTTGATGGGAGATTACAGATGTCTTGTCTTTGCTCTGTCTATTGTCCAGTTTGGCAGAGGCAGGTATTGTTTTTGCTGACGTGATGTGAAATCTTTTTCTGAAAGGCAAGTCTGAACTGCATTCTACAAAACTGTGTCCATTTCACCACTAAATGGATAACACTAGTATCCCCACTAACATAAAATGTTTTGTGGGACAATCTCTTTTTCTGGATTAAGCCAATTAACTTTCTTCTCATTTGTGAGCACGTTGTAGGTCTTGGTATTCAGAATGACTCCCAGAATGTTCTTCTCTCACAGTCTTTGCAAGGGACTAAATCTGTCCCAAGTGTTCATGATACAATGCAGCCATCTGAGTACAAAGGCCAACAGATGTCCTCCAACTTAAATGGGAATTCTGGTATCAGGTGGGTTTGTGTCCTCTGGTTGCTGACAGGCCCTTGGATAAGTTCTGTGCTCTTCTTCCAGCCAGGAATGTTGGACAAGGATTCCAGAATGCTCTGACTTTTCTGGATAATAATTTGGGCTTTTCTTAGAACAATTTAATCTAAAATCAGAAAACCTAGACATTACCACTAATTGATGCTATATGTTCTTGCAAGACACTTTGCTTTTTCTGATGGTGACTAAAAATCCCCGTGAGAGTCCCATGGCGCAGAGTGATAAAGCTGCAGTACTGCAGTCTGAGCTCCCTGCTCATGACCTGAGTTCGATCCCAGCTGAAGCTGGGTTCAGGTAGCTGGCTCCAGGTTGACTCAGCCTTCCATCCTTCTGAGGTCGGTAAAATGAGTACCCAGCTTGCTGGGGGGAAAGTGTAGATGACTGGGGAAGGAAATAGCAAACCACCCCATAAAAAGTCTGCTGTGAAAACACTGTGAAAGCAACGTCACCCCAGAGACAGAAACAACTGGTGCTTGCACAGGGGACTACCTTTACCTTTTTAAAAATCCCTGTGCTGAAATTCAATTCCTTTTAAAATTCAAGAGCAACTCTGTAAAGATTACATAGATTGCTAAGGTTAGACTGTCTCTATGTCTGGTGCTTATGAGCATTACAAATGAGATCACTCTGGAGAGGTAAAGCTTTGCAGGTCTTGGGACTAGACCCGTCTATTTCTCATTTAATGTTTATGTGATTTTTTGGGAACTGAGTCTGAGAAAGTATGTTCAGATGTCAACAATCATTTAGCTGTATAAATGCTTTGATAATAGTTCCTACTGCTGATGTATCAAAAATTACCGTACATAATCCAGCAAGAGGGAATGAATCTGTGCTTGCTATATGTCTAAAGAAATGTTAATATCATAGGAACATAACAACGTTTGTTCCCATTATGTGTTCAATAGATTACTATAGACATATGCTATGCCAAACCCATAACCACTGTACTAATAGTTCCTCTTGGTGCATATAACATTTATGCCTTAACTCTAAAGAACCCATCAAAAATCTTACTTATGCCAAGCCAAGCTAAGCTTTCTAGGAACTGAAGTTATCAGGTACTCATCTAAAAGACAAGGCTGTTTCACACTGTTAGCTTTTCTCTTTAACTGTACTCAAACTGCTGAAATGTATTTGGCAAAAAAGCAAGTTATAAACTTTATACTAAGCAAGCGAACGTTTGTAAAAACAGTTACTCAATCCACATTATGTTTGGTGCAAATGACCATATAATATGTAACAACATATTATGCAGTCCTCTGCTATTAAGGTGACTGTATACTTTGCAAAAAGTAGATGGAGACAAGACCAAAAAAATGTTACATGTGTGTCTTAGGAGACAGCTATGCAAAGATAGTTTGGAATAGGGATGAGCATGAACTGAATTTTGTGCCAACCAAGTCAGTTTGTTGAATTGTGAACCACAATTTGGGCAACTGTGTTGTTTGCAAAGCGCTCAGGAACCAGCTTGGGTTTTGGTTCATTCAGTTTGGGCTCATGCACCAGACATGCTGGCACCCAAGGCAATGGTGGGCCTTTCCAGTGGCATTTAAATGCCTTCTGAGTTCACTTACAAGAGCTGCAGCGATTATGCAGGGGGACCGGGGTTTGACACAGGGGAAGGAAGCTGCCAAGGAAAAGGGGTCACAATGGATTTGACAGTGTTGCAGGGGTCATGCAAGCTGGCCAACCCTTGGGAGGTGGTAGAGGAAGGCCAGGAGGTGTGAGCAGTGAAAGAATGGTGTCTCCAGCACCCTGGGAAGGTGCTTTTGTGGCAGAAGGAGAAAAGAGAGGCTTGTGGTGAGAGTGAAGGGGGGTCAGGAAGCAGACACCTTGATATTGGAGAGGCTGCCCAGGGGCATCTTTTGATACTCAGTCCCACCCCAGCACCTCAGGAAGGTGGGGTTTGACACAGGGGAAGAAAGCCATCAACAAGGAAAAGGGAATACAGTGGATTTGATTGTAATTGAGGGGGTCATGCCAGCAGGCCAACTCTTGAAGGTGGTAAAGTAAGGCCAGGACGTGTGAGCAGTGAAAGAACAGGGTCTTCAGCGCCCTGGGAAGGTGATGATCCAGGGAGAAGAAGGCAAAAAGGTGGGGGGGGGGCTTGCTTGCAGCAGTAGAGGGTTAGGAAGTAAACCCCTGTATATTGGAGAGGTTGCCCAGGAACACCTCAGTCACAAACCTAACAAACCAGCTCGGCAAACCAAAAAGTTCATGAGGTTCATGAACCATGGTTCATGGTTGCTCATGAACCACCACAAACCACCATTTTCCCAGTTCATATCCATCCCTAGTCTGGAACTGTTCCCACAGCCCAGCTGGAAGGCAACATTCAGTAGAGATACTGGATCTTTGCAGGTCTTTGGATCTACAATTACAGGCAAATTCTTGAAGGCACACATTATTATGCTAAGGATAAAATCAACAACCTGCATCAAAACGGAAACTATTCTCCACTGGAACCCTGGTTGCTTTTTATATACAGAGTGCAGATAACCTCTTAACATCAGATTATTATTTCTTTATGGAATTGCTCAGTAGTGAAAGACAACACGTAAGTAGGAGGCAATGTATATGAAAAAGTAAATAAGAAGGGGGGAGCAGTTCTGAAAAAGCACAATTTAGTGTTCAAAGCAAAAGAAAAAAAGAACTGAATCTAAAAATGCAACCTCCCATGAATGCAACCTTCCTGTCTCCCCCTCCAACTGCAGCTCACTGCACCCATGAAGCACTGCCTCTTGGGTTTCATCCTCCCCTGAAGAGCTCTCAGTGCAATGCAGGGGGCTGTTAAAGGGAGAAGAAGGACTGATAAATGTTAATATTACAGATAATATGTTGACAAATTAATTAAAGAAGCAGTGTTGTTTACCCCTCCTGACCAACCTTATATACTGTAGTTGGCTTTATTTATGTGCCAAATACAGTATATAAGATCCTTGATAATTATATAAATTATTAAGATCCTTGATAATTATATACATGCTATACAACTATTAACCTAGCTAACATGTTATTGTTTCTTACAATTTCTAGGACAATTTTTTGTGAGACCGCAAAATTCACTATAAAGATAGTTAATGTATTACAATGCAGAATTAAGAATGCATTATTATATTGAGTAACTTTATTGCTAAAATATATGTTGCATTTGCAGATGACAAAAGGAGCATGTCCTCTGAACAAAACATTTAACTTTGAAAAACAAATGACAAAAACACACACTGAAAGAAAAGCAATAGATGAAAGTACCAGATTAGATCTTGCAGTGTAGTATATTTCTTCTGAACTGTCCAAAAAATCGTTACTGCCGTGCTGTTCATCAGACAAAGACCAGAAACTCAAGTTAATTAGTGAAAAACATCTATGTACAAAGGGAGATTTTTACAGAATAGTTGGGTCTTGCCATTATTGTTCAGTAAGCTTTCTGAAAGTTTGTACATCATAGTGGTTAGCTTAGTTCAACCTTCAGCAATGTAACAATGACTTAAGAGCAAAAATGCAAGGGCCAGAAAAAATACAACTACATTTATAATTGACATTCATCTTCACCAGTTTCAAATTATCCTGCCTTATTTTGCATACCAGTTTAAAATAGATGATCTGACATTCTTCCCAGAATATGGACCTCTCCATTCCTTTACTATCACATTTTGTAATATTAAAGAAGTTGTGTACTGCATCCTCATGGACAGTTTAATTAGAAAAACAATTTTCTCATCCTTCTGAGGACTACCAACCACCTTCAGACAGCCATCAATAAGAGCAAACTAAAGAAGTTGCAAGAATTAGCAGAAAGCTCACAACTCAGCTGTGCTTAACACCACTCACATTAAATTTGGTGTTAGTGGAGAACAGAAGGCTATATGAAATTATCCAGAAAAAATACACACAGAACTATTTAAACCCCCCCCCCCATAGTGCTGTCAAAAATTTTAAAGTATAGGTTTCACATTTATTTCCTGGGTATCTACTGCGTACAATTTCACAGCTGCTGAATAACATTAAGAAATCTTTGAGGACTTTTAACATAATGGGGTGGCTTGTACTCTGAAACAAGAAATAGACTAACATAAAAATATATTTATTTCAGTGCATCTTGCTCACAAACTGGCTTCTGATGGGGTTTAAAATTCCTCCCATATTCATGAAAAGTGAAGAGTGGGTCAAATGCTAAAATCAAAATTGTTACAACAGTTGTAAGCTATGGCAAGTACCAAAACAGCTGTGAAACTATTTTTGTGAGCTCAAGAGAAGCCCGATTTCCCTCAAACTGCAACACATCAAGAGACATGAAATCCTTATTTAGAATGTGTAATATAGTCACCTTTTGAAAACAGCCCACATTTCTACTGGCTCCCAGTAGGACAGCTCTCAAAATCCCAGCCACTGTCTAAAAATGGCTAGTTTATTTGCACCCAACTCACTAAGATTATAGGTGTCAGGGCTGAGCCTGATAAGGACTACCTGAACAAAAGGTTGCCATGGTGGCTGACCCTGAAGAGGTCAAAACCTGCCTCAGACTCTGTTACAGATAAAATGTCATCCTCCTGGGGTGTTTTTATGAGGGGGGGAGGAAGAGGCCTTAGCAGCCCATGCTGCTCCTGCAGCCTCTTCCTATAAGGCCTTGAGGCACGTGAGAAGAATAAGTGAGGCGCAGATAGCTGTTTGTTGTATTGCTCCTCAACTTTCGCATCTTGGTTTTTCACTTATTGCAACCCACTGTTAGGAAAAAAGACAAAGAAGGAGAGGCTTCCACTTGTGACACTTTATCACTGTCAGTACCACTTCAGTTCATTTGAAGCATCAAGAGGGAGAAGAAACATTTTCCATTTTTTAAAATATGTAAAGGAAAGATGAAGTGGAAGAAGAAAAGGAAAAGAACAAAACGCACAGTCATGGAAGGTCCCATAGAAAACCTGTACTCCTCTTTTTTATTCAGGAAAAGAATGGGAGAGGGGATTCTCCCCCTCCCCCACTCTCTTCCTACTCTGGAGAAGACAGGAAACTGACATTTGGCCCTGCCTCCTGATACAATGGGAAGAATCATCCAATCAGGATGTTCCCTCTGCTTTGAGTAAGGACAGCTTAGCATTTTGCACTTTAAGTCAGCCAGCATCAATACTTATACTTGTAAGCACATGTAAACTAGGAGCAAGGGAACATCCAAATCAACAGTCTACGGTCACAATGGAGTTTTGTTCCTTACTATATTAAAACATATCTTCGAGCATTTCCCATAAATACGCATTTTGTTCCTGGCAGAGATCTGGGGTCAGGTTTTAAAACTAAAAAAAATATTGATAGGCTGTGTCTTAATGCAAATAATACTTTTTACTCATCTCCCTTCTCCCCAGTTTTCAGCAAGTCCACGCAATATGAAAGCTGGAATGTGGTAAGATACTGAACTCCTTGACATCATGGATGGTATAGAGAACTCATTCAAAAGAACTAGCCAAGTGACTAAAAAAACCACAAAGGACCTTCAATATAAATAATGATGAAAAAGATGGAGCACTTGGAAAGAAGGAAGCACAGTTTAAAACAAGACACATGAAAAGAGGGTGGCCATTCAATACAAAAACAAGACAAATGCTGAATTAATAGGGATGGATCTAATTGTCCCATGAGCAGAGTAAAATCATAAGAAGGATTCTGCTGCCCTCCTGGCATGGCCACTTACTGAACAACAAGGGAGTGAGGAGGGGAATCATAAGGTGCACAGCTATGTAACTTGCCTAGTAATCACTTACCAGTTATAAATCATGGAGTAGAGCAAAAGAGAAAATGTACATTTGAGAATAAAATTCTAACACCAGCTATTGATTCAAGTGCTGAAGAATTACTGCCAACCAAGAATTATGAGCCTACTCTGATCAGTAATCACAAACTATGTAAGATTCTCTGCACCTCTGCTAGGCCCATCTACCAAGCCCAAGCTAATACACATTCAAGGTAGAATCAGTCTACTGATTAATATGTGGGAGTCTCTAGATATCATCCAAAGAGATACATGCTTCTTCAAGAGATTAAAAACCAGGGAGATGAGGGACTAAATGAAAGTAGTACTCTAGGATTGGATTCACTGAAGTCAATGTTTCAGCAACCAAGAGACATTTAAGTGTCAGCTTTAAAATGTACTACTTTTGTTCCCCAAAGAATATGGAAAATACATGGAGATTAATTGAAGTATGAAATTTTAATGGATTGAGTTCTGAGTTGGGAGAGGAAGCAGAAAGGTGAATATTCCCCACTTCCCACAGCAGCTTCCTGTGACCCCTTTAAAAGCTGATGCTGAGAACTGAGGGAGCTTCTTGAACATGTGGCAGGGGTGCTATGCATCAAGGAGGGAGAACTGGGGAAGTTGCCTCTCTCACGCTTTGCAAACAGAAACCTTGCTTCACCAAACTTTTGCTATGTCAGTGGGAGTTTTATTTGAGAGTGACTGAACTGACTTACTTTTAGGTAACAACACCTCAGGTTGAAGTTTTAAATTGTTTCCTGCTAATGGCTAGCCTGTTGCTCTTCCTCTCTATAGTTTAAATGTATTTCTTCTTGTTTCAGTTTCAAAATATACAGCAAAACAGTGTTTCCCCCAATCTTTCTGACATTTTTGTAATGTTTGCAAAAACTGATAACATATGGTCCATTAATCCTTGTTTCACTAGACTGAACAAAAGACTTCTCTTCATACAGCTAGCCTTCAAAATAGCTCATCACAAATTCCTAATTTTCCTCTAAATTCTTTCCAAGGACCTACATCAACATTCCATTAAGCCTAATAAGCTCCCTTCTGAGTGTCATGCAATGTATTTTTAAAAAACCCACAGAAAGGCAAGGATCTATTCATAGATATGTCAGGAAGCTGAGGCTATGAGCCAATGCACACATATATACACACACAACAAAATATACCTATATGACCTAAGGTTTACAGAGTTTCAGGGCTATAGGGTCATGATGTTCAACAGCAAGCACTCCCCACCTTCTTTCATTAATCAAGTAGTTAAGCATGGCAGTCCCAAAAACTATAGAAAAATAGATCTGTTCAAAACAGACTTCACATGTGCCTGGCTTAACTTATCAAATATCTGTGGAATAGGGAGTTACAACTGGGACAGTGTGTCAGAGTCAGAGAACATGCTTTGCATGCAGAAGGCCCCAGGTTCAATCCCTGGTATCCTCAGTTAAAACGAACTCAGCAAACTATTATTGGCAAAGGTTTTCTCTGCTTGTGACCCTGGACAGCAACTATCAATACAGATACTAGCCTCACTCAGTTTAAGGCAGATCCTTATGTTCCATCTGTTCACAAGAATCAGTAAGTGACAGAACTAACACTAGACATTTGAAAAGATTTCCCATAAAAGAAAATTACATCTACTTTGAAAAAAAGTTTTTTTTAAGGATTTGAACAAATATGCACCGTAACAGAATAAAAAGCATGATCACAGGTCGCTCTTTCTGTTGTTGTACTAAAATGAATCCTCACCCCACAAGCTACATATTATGGCTGCACACAACAAACATATACAATTGTTACTCACAAACTCATGATGAGGTTCTGTCTCCTTTACTAAAGGCGGATCAAATTTTACTTGGCCAACTATTGAAGACAATAAATAAAATCAAGAATAAATAAGAACAAAGTTTAAGGGTGTACAACATGTGAAATGTCTTTATGGACACAGTTTGAAGATATAATATACAGTGTGGCCATCAGCACAATTTTCTGCTGGTTCTTCGCAATGGTTTCATCCAAGGGTCATTTCGTAGAAATTTCGTAGAAAAAAAAAATAGGTGGTGGAGCTCATCCAGGGATTGTTATGCAGCTGCACATACTATTCAATGGAGAAGGAGGTGGAACTCTCAGAAGGAGGAGGAGGAACTCTCAGAAAGTTTCAGGAGCTCTGCTCCTGTGAGCTCCCACTGAATGAGGCCTGATTTCATCCCTGAAAGCACATGGAAGTACACTGTGGGAGGGGGGAAGCACTATGGAACCTGGGTCAAAGCAATAAGGCACGTTAACCTAATGTTTGCAAAGGTCAGATTTATCTATATTGGGGTGCCAAATATGTGGCCTGGAGGCTGAATCAGACCCCCAGAGAGCTCCTATCAAGCCCCCAAGCAACTGGCTGTCATCTGCTTCCTTGTCCCTCTCTCGTTTCCTTTTTCATCACAGCTTGCTTTGCCAGGCTCCTCAATCGCACGGGAGCTACAAAGCAAAGCCTCTATTTTCTCCATTGGCTGAGGCTCTTCCCTTGGGGAGAAGGGGGGGGAGGGAGAGTTGCTTTGCCAGGCTCTCTCAATCATACCAACGAAAATCAATCATACAGCAGAGCTATTGAGCCAAGCTTCTCTTCTTTCTATTGGCTGAGGCTCCTCCCCCTCCTGCTCCCCTGGGGAAGAAAGGAAGAGCCAGAGCTTCCTTTGCCCAGTTCCCTGGATTGCACACGAGAGGTACAAGAAAGCACCTTTAAGACCAAGGAGTGCTGTTGTTTTAAGCATGTCTTATTTTAAAAACATTTAAAAAAAAAACTTTAATTGAGCTTGTCTGTATGCTTTACAAAGTTTATATATCTGTTACCTGGTATAACATTTTATGACACACATATGGCCTGGCCCAACAAAGTATCATTTATGTCAGATCTGGCCCTCATGAGTTTGACACCCCTGATCTATATCATATTACTCAATCAGTTCAAAGAAACAATCCTTTTGATTCTTATGTATTAAATACTATCTCCTTCATTTGATGATTTCTTAAATTACTGAAATGCACACTGGAACCAGGCTGTGGGTGGTGCTGGCTTTGT
Source organism: Heteronotia binoei (assembly GCF_032191835.1). Lineage (NCBI taxonomy): Eukaryota > Metazoa > Chordata > Lepidosauria > Squamata > Gekkonidae > Heteronotia > Heteronotia binoei. The sequence goes on along the minus strand of NC_083223.1, from coordinate 225,248,823 downwards.
TCTATAGTTATAAAAATTTTATATATCACCTACTAAGTATGATCTGTATAAACCGGGTATGTTATACTGCTTCTCTAAATTGTACTGAGTTTAAAATTTTAAAATCAAAGATACATACAAAAGCAACTTATCTATTTTGGGTGTTAAAGTCTAAATTATTGCTTCAAGCTGACCTTCCAGAAATGTTGGATTTGTGGTTCGAGATCTGCAAACTATTTCCATATTTGGTAGGAATGCCTAGCTGTTAAAATGTTTCAGGAAAAAGTCAATACAGAAATTAATTTTATGTGAATACTTCAGCTCCTTAAGGTTATTCTTTTGGGTCTGACAGCATCAACATTTTAATGTGTTCTTGAACCTTATTTTAGCAGAATGTTAACTGCAAAAAAAATAGTATTAGGGTCCAATCTGACTATACATTTGGATTAATTAGGCCTGGCAAATTGCAAAATTGTTGAAGTTAGCCAGATTGTACATCTGAAAGATGGCAGGCAGCAGAAGCCTACTTTTATGATAACATAGCAACCCTTTTGGGGTCTACTGGCAGCAAAAGTTAAATTTAAATGTGTTTCATTGCTATTTCCCAATGAGAATTTATGGTATGTGACATATGTTCTTTATTTGAATGATATGTGTTCACTATCTTTTCCTTTTTTTGTAACAGTAAATTTTCTAACTTGTATACATGTGTATAATCAATTAATAAATAAAATTATAAAATGTCAGTTGTTTTTAGTCACTAAGTAAAGGTTTATCTAGGTGGGTAGCCATGTTGGTAACTATGTTTGATAGCCCTTTCCATTCCAGACTATCCCAATGCCATTGCAGGAAACCATTAAAAATATGCATTCCCAAATTTCTATGAGAGCTAGACAACTCATTCCCAAGTCTAAAATACAATGCAGAGATAGTATCATAGTGTCTAATGGAATATCAAAGATCCCTTTAATACCTTACTTGCACTTTTTTTCCTTTGTCCCCAAACTTCTCAATGGACTGAATTAAAAATACTTTTCTTTGCTGTTACATCAGTGCAAAATAGCCACTGCTCAATTGTGTAGTTCCTGCTTTTCTGTAACTGTCCCTCTGCTGTAGAGAGAGGAACAGAAAGAAAGAGCAAGCCCACCCTAATGCATTTGCCAGGAAGAGACATACAGAAATATTTCCAACCATTTCTGCTATGCTTTCCAAGGCAATCAGAATGCACTGAGCATACTGCTGGATGAGGGTGGAAGAGGAGCGAATGTAAACCAATGTTCACTCTCTTTACCAATGCTACAGATGTTCCTTCATACTTAAGCTTTAAGTCATGAAGAACACCCTACCTAGTGCTGCAGCGTAGAGAGAAAATGCAATACTAATTGCAGCAGCCTCTTCCAGCTCCTCCCCGTCCTTTAGGAGCACTCAGATCAGGTGTAAGTGTCACTCAGAAGTCTCCACACAAATTTTAAATAAAACCCACAAAGAAAACAAGCCACCACTTGGGGCAGAGAATTGGAAACAAATGATTACTGTAGAGGAATCTACTATATGAAGTGATGTAATTCAGAGAGAAAAATGTTTCATTTTTATATTATGAAGCTCTTTTGGGTTATGAGTTCAATTATATTTTCAGTTGCACAGAAAAATTAAGAAGTTGTATTGTTTTGTGCCATACACTGCTATTTGTAGAAGGAACACATTCCTAAAAACAGCAGCAGCAACAAAAATAATCTAGGCAGCACAGAGATGCTAGTTTATGGGATGGCCACGTGAGACACAGTTTCATTTAAAACAAATGATTGCAAAGCCCAGAATTAGATGGTGACTTCAATGGCTTTCAAGCCTCTGAGACTAAAGAGGGCTTAGATGAGTTTTTCAGCAACAGCCCTCTTCGTTTCTTGCCCATGCCTCATACCTCAACACTTCCTTTCTCCCACTATGGGCCTATATTCCACTATTCTGCAGTCTGAACAGGATGCCTATTAAAGGATGAGTAGCGACAACCCATTATAGGCTACCAGCACTTGTGTGGTTATGGAAGGTGTACCCACCACAGTTAATTTCAAAATATGAGTACGTACTTACAGTTTATTTCAGAGCGTGTTTTTTCTTCTCTCACATTCCTACTAGTTGAATGAATTCTATGAGGCACAAGAAGTGGCTAAGGGAAAAATTACAACACAGAAAGTACAGTTCAGACAGTGAACATTGCACCTCTTGCCAATTTCTTTTAAAACCATTTTTGTAATACCTTGCATATTAAATATTACTATAAACAGGTATTTCCTGGAGATGCAATCTGTGCTATACAATGAGGGAGAAGCACATCAAACTGTTCCAGTATATAAAGCAATGATGGAAAAGTCCATTAAGCAACTGCAATGCTCAATTTATTTCAGAGAAAACGAGATTCTTTTGTAAAGGTCAAATTAAAGCACCTCCCTCCAGGAATTTTGTTGGTTCTTAAAAGAAAGCTACATTTGATACAAAGTCTCCTTTACCTTACATAAAGTTTATGTCCTCTGGGACATGAGCACTGGCAGACAGATGTCTCATCCTCTATGATTCTACTTATCTGTCAGTCCCTGACAGGAATTAATGACTTTCCCTCTGCGTTATGGAGACCTTCAATTGTCAGAGGCCTATTTTTGTTATCAATGTATTATTTTTGCACTATCTGGTGAAAACATTTTATGCAAAATAATTAACTAGAGATGCAGAATGAGTTATTTTGCAAGTGTTTGTTTGCCATCTGTTTCTGTGCTCAATTACTTAATACACCTAGTAGGTATGTGAAAAAAATAATAAATCCTGGAGAAAATGCCTGATTTGGAGGGGATAGCATACAAGAGAATATAAGAAAATCAGCTTGTGTTTCATAGACTTCAAAAGCTTTTGACTGTGTGGATCATGAAAACCTATGTCTGACTTTAAAAAACAACAACAGGTGTGTCACAGAATTTGATTGCTTTGATGTGTAATCTATACTGTGGACAAGAGACCACTGTCAGGACAGAATATGGAGAAACAGAATGGTTTCCAATTGGCAAAGGTGGCAGACAAGGATGCATTTTAATCTAAGGATCCTTTCCCATGTGCAATAGAATATATCCTTTGTTTACTCATTATTTAGCACCTTATACATTAAAGTATTACCTGTGACAAGATACAAATGTATACTTACACACACACTAATATTACTACTGGACTTTGTCTACCTCATAATATTAAATAAGATATGTTAAATATTTGTATACCACCTTTCCCAGGCGTCAGGTTTATTTAAAAAGCAAATAACCTTTGAAACTATCATTGATAATATAACACCTCAATAATTTTAGCAATTAGAAAATGGCAATGCAAAAGCAGCTCCCTATCAGATCAGCCTAAAAAAACCAAAACAAAACAGGTGGCTCTTACAAATCAGAGAGTTTGAATGGCACTTCAAAGCAGGCATGTAAAAGGTATATAAATACAAATACTAATAAGTCAGCTAATACCACTAAATTATTGTACATACTGTACTCCAGACAATCTCAGAATTCCCTGGTATATGATAAAGATATTTTAGATGTGCATCAATATTTCTAACTGAAAAAGTATTGCAGCTATAATCCAGCAGCATTCTTACCTCTGGATCATCATCATCAAAATCATGGTAAGTGGAATGATCAGGATTATTCATTTTATCCAACAGTTCAATAGCAAGGGTTCGACTTAAAGGCTGGGTAACAAAAGGATGCTAAAAAGACAGAAAGTGAAGAGAAATTATATCAGCATTTTGCATTTTTATGTAACTGAAATGCTTCTCAAACCATTTCTCAGAGAATTCCCACACACTTATTTAAAACAACAACAGTGTTCCACTCCCTCCATGAGGAGAGGAGGAAGAGCTGGGAGAAGGAGAAGATGAGGGAGTTGGATTTATACCCTGCCCTTCACTCAGAGTGGCATATAATATCCTTCCCTTCCTCTCTCCACAAGTACCCTGTGAGATACGTGAGGCTGAGAGAACTCTCAAAGAACTGATCTTGAGAGAACAGCTCTATGAGAACTGCGGCTGACCTAAGGTCCCAGCCAGCTGCATGAGGATGAGTGGGGGAATCAAACCCGGTTCTCCATATTAGAGTCCGCTGCTTTTAACCACTATACCAAACTGGCAAAGACAAGCAGTACAGCCAGCAGTGCTTTCTCTTCCTCCTGGAAGGATCAGAATACCCACGCAACAACCCTAGTGGCTAAGCACCTGAGGTTAAACAGGAACTGTGCCTCATCTGAAGCTGTCCAGACTTCCTATGGGAAGATCTCCTCTCACAAGAAATGCAGTTACAGATTAAGATTAAAACAGATTGGAAAGTGATAAAGTAGTTATACAAAAGTGGTAAAAGAGTCATACCTGAAGTAATTTTTCAGCAGTAGGTCTTTTTTTAGGATTCTTTGTAAGTGCCATTTTCACAAAATGATGGAAACTATTTGACCTTTAAAATGAAATGAATTATTTTTTAAAAAATGTTCCGCTAATAGAATCAATATTCTGCAACTGTACTGCTAAGGTATTTACCATTTCATTTTGTCCTTTAGCTTGGGAGGCTGAAAGTTGCTTTTCGTCATTAAGAAGAGTGCCCTGAAAATTAAGAAAAATGGTGACTTGCAATTTAAAGATGATAAAAATCCAACAGCAGTACTGCATTAGTCTTCAGTAGGAAAACTCAAAAACTGCCACTGGAGAGCAGGTAGGCAGAGAGGGATAAAAATGTGTATTGACAGATACTTGATCAAGATGAAAAATTAAAGGAGAAAGCAACTTCTCTTCTCTCCTTTTTGGAAAGGAAAAAATCTTCAATGGCTAGGGTGGCTGATAATAAATAACCAGAAGTTTATAAAAGTAAGTTACAGAACTTAAAAATAAAGATGAATTATTCCATGGTTAATTCCAATTCTTTAATGGATCTATTCTTAATTATAGTGTTTATTTGTTTGCCACCACCTGAATAACTGCAAGCCTTTTTTTTTAAAAAAAGAATGCAACACCAGCAAAGGTGATATCACAAAGAATGAGGTCTTATGTAGAACATTTATCAAAGTATGACTCAAGAGAGAGCATCTCTCCTTTGGAACGCTCATGCCTGTGAGGCTCATGAGGTACCCACTTTAGTGTCTTTAGGCATCCGTCAAAACATATTTTTCACTGTGCTTTTAATTAGAGAGTTTCTTGTGGTCTGTCTCTGGTTGTTATATATATATGCCATTTATGTTCCTGGGCTTGATTTACCAGCTTGGTTTTATACTGATAACATTATTTTAACCATAAGCCACCTCAGAAGAGATGACACAGGAATCTCCTAAGTAAATACATAAATGGTGCCCAAGGCAAACTGTAAAAGGATCGCCTCTTGAATTTGATTCCACCGGGAGGGAGGAGAGAGATAAAGGTGCTGCACACTTGGCTTCCTTGGAGGATCAGTGACTGATTTCTGAGCAAATAAGTATTAATTTCTGAGCACATAAGTATTAATGTCTCTCGGTGTCTTTGATACTACTGATTCACCTTTTTTGGAAGGGGGAATGAGAGGATGGGGTCCCAAATTTTCCAGATCAGTGAAGGGATACATATGCTTGGTATAGCTAGCTTTAATGCAGACAACCAGCTGTCTGAAATAGGGAATGAAGCCAGTCTCTCTTTTTCCTTCATTTCTCTCCCATGGAGAGTTGTCAACACTAATCACAGTTGAGCCTCAATTAAAAGGGAAGGAAAGCACAGATCTGTGTGGGGGTTCTGAGCCCCATGGCTAATGTGTTCTCATTAAGAAAAGTTGGAAGTTACATTATGTGATAATTAGTTTGCTTTAAATGTTGCCTAAGTTTTGCAGCCTTACACAAATTACCAACCTCATTGGATGCAAGTCAAACATAGGGGGCTGAAGTTCTGCTAGTTCTATAGCAGTTATTCCAACAGCCCAGAGATCACAAAGTTGATTATATCCACCTTTCCTTTCAACAGCAGCAACTTCAGGAGCCATCCTAAAAGTATGAGAACATTGTTGGGAAAAAATATGTATATTATAGTCTAATTCCTATACTCTGAAAAACATGCAGTCCAAAATTTTTTGATGTTAATTCCCCTGTTGTTCATTATACTTTAAATTAAGCATGTTCAATTCTCTGTTGGGGCTTTTTCTCAGTTGACTCACGGCTGCTAGCTTTTCAACAAGCAACTGTAGACACCTTCAACAGCAGCCTAATGCGCTGGCACAAGTTGCTATTAAAGATGCAATGGGTCAGACTGGATGGGGAGGCAGGGTGTCTGGCAATATTTGCCTCAAGCATTTTTGTATTTACTAGGCCAAGAATCAATGTAAAAAAACTGAGGCAGGGTTCAGCCTCCTCCCAAACCCTCTGAAATATAAAGGAGTGAAAACAAAAAAAGTTAGGGCTTTATTTTAGATTCTGTCATTTCATTTCATCAGATCCCCCCTATGAAAACTCTGGTGTGCTTCCTCTTATCTTCAGGAATATAATGAGAGCTGTTGCATGAATGAATGGATTTTTAAAAAGTTACCAATATGGAGTTCCAATGAAAGATTTCCTTTTGGCAATCGTAGCTGTTATTTGTGCTGCAACTCCAAAATCAGCTACAAAACATTGAAGACAATGAGTCATTTATGATAATGAATGGAATTGTTACAATTTTGTATAGTCACAACAGTAATTAACTATGACGAACAAATTTTGAAAGCCTTTATATTAAGTTACATATTTTGCTCTAACAATTTTATCCTTAGACAATTACATCTGTAAAGAAGAGTCATAGAAGAAAGCCATTTCTTCCGAATTCCTACACAATCTCTTTAGTTTCAATGGAATGTCTTACAGCCTGCTCCATCTCTATTTTAATTTATGTCTTGCAATGGTCAAATACTTCATGAAAGGCTGAACATGGATTAAAAAATTAAATGCTGGTCACAGTCCAAAGTGGCTATAAACATATATGAATGAAAAATATGCATATAAGCAGAGCCCTCCAGTACTCAATGTAGCACCTCAGTCAGCAGGAGACTGCAAGACATCTTTTTAAACTGAAAAACAGCTTGCCTCTGTTAAAATTCTTGTAAGAAACCAGCTGAGATTTTGCAAATGGTTTGAAAGCTATCAGTAACCTTCAGTAAAGACTAGCATATTTCATTAATACAAGGTGATTCCTACCAATGGAGGAGCCTCTTCCTTGGTAGCATATGCTACGTGATAATGGAATGCACCAGCCTTAGCTGAGCAGAGAGGTAATACACAAATCAATGCTGAATTATAAAACATGAAGTGAACAACCTATAAATTATACAGATGTGATAAGGAGATGCTTACCTAATTTCACATGGCCATTATCAGTTAAAAGAATATTTGCTCCCTTTAGGAAAAATTACAACATACAACTCTTAGATGTAATGTTCTTTCAACTATTAAAATTAACAAACTCTAAAAATACATTATTTTTAAGTATTTAAACACTTTTAAATAGTGCCAATTTCACAATTATACACAACAGAAATGAATGGAACCCAGAATCCCCACCCCCTCCCATGATGATGGCTTAGATGGAGCAGAGTGTTTTCCATGGACAAAAGAATTTCTGCCCATTGAGGGCAACTTTCTTGCCTGTCTCCACCTATCACCAATAACATCCTCCAATGCTGCTCTTAAAAGCAGAAGGCAAGCAAATCACACTCCACAGGTGGAAATCCTTCCATCCTTGGCAACTCTCTGTTGGATTCAAGCCAATAATGAGTTGCATATCATGTCAATTTATCAAGACAAATTAAATTCCCGAAAGAGGATATCTAGTGAGAGCATCTGCCCTTGCAAAGTATCTTATTTTTATTTAAGAAATGTAACATAGAAAAAAAATTAATCATGTAAAAATGTAACACAGCACACCTGCCTGAAATTGTGGTGGGCACAAGCTCCTTCCTCCCTTGGCTGTATACACAAATATTTCCAGTAGAACAGCATTTAACACCACATTCAGAGATTTCCCCTCACAAAAAGGTTCATAGACAAGATTCAGCTGTCCAAAAAAAAGTTTTCTTTCCAATATATCAGGTTTTTTTTTTAAAAAAATTAATAAGTAATGCTTATCCACAATTGAAAGATCATGATCAGACTGCAAGCTCATGCGATCTCTCCCCTCCAGGTGCAAATCTCACCACCATAGTTAGCCTAAGCTAAATGGCACATCAAACCTAAAGCAAACCAGTTTCCCTCTTAATGTGGGTTTGCCCTTGGTAAACAAGAAGCCAATAAAAATATTAACTTAGTGTGGCCCAGCAGTGAAACAGGCAAACTCTATATTAGGGATTACTAAGTGAAGGATTAAAAATAAAACAGCAAGTATTATAATACCCCTATGGTGAGGCCTCCTTTGATCACCAAATCTCAAAACGGATATTCCAGAGCTACATCTAACATCAGTCCTGACTTCACAGGCATCCAGTAGAACCTTAAGGCGGACAAAATTTGACTTAATGAGTCTAAGCTCACTTTCTCCGATGCACAGAAGTGTACATCCATTTGACTTGCTTAAATACCCAGCAGAAGGGAAGGGGAATGTTACAAAAAGAAGACAGTATAAAACAAGATTAAATCAAACAACTATAAAGGATGGGATATGCAAGCAATTATCATCTATATTGTGTTAGACGATGGGTAAATGGTCTTGAATTTGTGAACAAATTCTAATTCACATTCTCATGTTCGATTCTACCTGTGAATGCCCCCACTGGTTATTGAACACTTGTATTTTTAATGTCATATCTGTGTCCATATATTCTTTTATATAAGGACTGTTGTGCAAAGAGTAATGCAAAGAGCAGAAAGACAATGTAGAAGTGCATTATGAAGTCTGAACAAAATCAGAGAGACAAGGAGCAGGGGAAAGGGCACACATCATACTAAACATCTGATCCCAAACTCTTTAATTCTGGTTAAAGACTTGCACATGCTATGGGCGACAGCCACTGATTCCATTTGTAGACCTCCCTTCTGTTGTCTCTTGGGGTCCTCTAATCTCCAGGAGCAGCATCTTGTGGAGATCAGTGAAATGCATGCAGGCAGGTGGGGGAGTCATCCTTGGAAAATCTAGTTTGAATCCAACCCTATGTCTACATCAGCCTTAAGTGCCAACACAAGCACATTTTAAAGAGCACAAATGCAATGCAGGAGTTATTATAAAGAAACCAAACAAAAAATGCTGCACTGCATCAGGTGATGCAATCACATACAAAGCCCTGGCTCCTGAATAGCACAAGCTGAATCATGTTAGAAGAAGGCAACTTTCCTGGCCCCTCCCCTCTTCCTGTAGCCCTTCTCCCCACCAAGTAGGAGGGGGAAGTGGCAAAAACAGTCTCCATCTCCACAGATCAAAAAACAGTTCCACTGAGAATCTGCTGCGCCAACAGAATGGCATCTTAGGATCCAAAACAGTATCTATAGATTTGATAAATGGTGTGAAATAACAGCAAAGAATTGGTGGGGGGGGGACAGTGGGAGGACTTCTAGTGTCTTGGCACTACTGATGGACCTCCTGATGGTGCCTAGTTTTTTTGGCCACTGTGCGATGCAGAATGTTGGACTGGATGGACCACTGGCCTGATAAAACATGGCTTCTCTTATGTTCTTAACAACAACAAATTCTGTTACAAGAATGCATACCAAATTTGAAAACATCACTGCTCTTTCAAGCTATTTCATTAGCAGAAAGGTGCATGGACAAACTAATTAGCAGATTTTCCGTTAGCAAGGTCAGTCTCTCAAGAAAAACAACAAACAGACAAGGTCAGAATAACCTAAAATTCTCTCAAAATATAGAGACCAAGTGTATAACTAGCATGATATGGATGCTGTGGACAAGTTACAATTTTCCGAGCCAGTATCCCGAATACTAGGAAATGAGCTATGGTATCATACTTAATTCACACCATCAGTCAAGGAACAATTTCAGGTTATTCAAGTAAGAGGGAGGGGGCACTAAGATAGAAGACAGTTTTTCCAGTTCAGGTTACAAATTTAACATTTTGAACAATTGGAAATTTTGTTAATCAAGGAAAAAAATTAAAGATAAGCCCTACCTTTATGTCTCTGTGCATTTTTCCTTTGCTATGAAGATAATATAAACCCTATAGTGGAAAAAAAGCTGCTGTGATTAAAGATTGTGTGTGTACATTTTTTGCCAAGAAAAACAACACCAGGTTTAAGAAACAAAGTTACATATCTGTGGATGTCCCAATTTAAATTATTTGCATCAACATCACTGCAGAATCAACCCATGCTTGAAGTGGTGATAGAAGGAGAGAAGGACAGAAGAGTCACACAAGCAAGAGAGAGGAAAGCTTGTTCCCTTCTTTAAAAGCAAACTGGTATAAAGTTACCCTTCTGGACACATTCAATACAGCGATAAGCATCACAGAAATATAAAGCTGCACTGAAGCCTGCAATCCTAAAGTGCACTGATGTAGAAATAAGCACCACTCTTTCCAGGAAAACCATGTTAGAGGTGCCAAACATTTTTCCTTATTATATACTGACTGTGTAAGACTCTAAAATAGTCAGAAGTATGCAGAATCTGTGACCAGAGCAGCTCACCTTGTGCCTAAGAATCAAAGGCAAAGCATCAGTTAAGACAGGCATATCTCTCTGAAGCACCCTAAGCCAAAACACACACACACACATATATACACACACACATGTATGTGGACAAATGCATAAGCTGCAGCACTGGTGTTTGTTTTTCTTTAATGGTTACTAAGAACAAGATGAGAAACTTCATTTTTAGGCACTGAAAATACTGTAACAGAGCATCATAACAGTTACCTATAATTTATGTGTAACTTGACAGCCATCATTACCCAGGACAAGTCTGACCCACACACCAGGACAAGTATCTGGGTCTTATTTTTCCTCTGGAATATTCTACCCCAAAAGACTAGTAATAAAATTTTTTTATTTACCTGTAGTGTTTCTCTGCTAACATAAGCAATCTGCTGTTCTGAAAGAGGACCAGTCACTAGAAGAAACAATACCATCGCCCCAAAAAGAGAATTAGAATGCATAAGACAGAAATCGTTAACATTTTATTCATATTGCATGCTCTCTCTGTAACACATCCCAGATATGGCCAATAACATTTCAGGCCTCGAAACAGAAGTTACAGGAAAGTAACTGTCCTCTTTAACTTTGCTAGAAGAGAAAAATTCATTGTCCCCATAAATTTGTCTGTTTCTCCCTTCTCACCTTTTAAAGAAGTACCTGAACTCTCTGTGCTTTTTAAAGAAGTACCTTTTTACTCTCTGTGCTTTTTAGAGAGCGACTCAATAATTTTATCATTTATCACCTGCCTTTCAATTATTTGCTCCCAAGATCGGTTACGGAGACGAGGTTACACATGACACAGCCAGAAGTTAACCCAACTCTCCTATTGGCTGCTGCCTGAAGAAAAGGGTCTTGTTCTTTCTCCTTCTGGCTGATACAAGGATCTGATTCCCTATACTTGGTTCTCTGTTAGAATATTTTTCATTGTCTCCTTTTTGTTCCTTTTCAAACATGTGCATCTTTGTTCCTTTTAAAATGTGTTTCTACTGTATTTTATCCTGCCTTCCCTCCAAGTTCATGGTAATGTACATGCTCCCCAGATCTCCATGAAAACCGAGCAAGGAAGATTAGGCTGAAAGCACACAACTGGCCTAAGGTCACCCAGAGAGCTTCATGGTTGAGCTGGTATCGGAACCTGCTTGGTCCTAGTTTGAAATGCTACCCCTTTCTCGTACTGGCTGTCATTTGAAATTTATATGCAAGTTTATTGCAAATCCTTGAATGCTGAATCTTAAAAGTACTCCAAGAGTGGTCTGCCAGGACAGGGAAAGGCACTACATAAGATAATAATCAGAATTTACATTGTCCTTCATAAGTACAACTTGAGTGCAACGAATGAACTCAGTCTTCACTTATGGAGGCCCATTCTATCATATGCAGAATAAGATTTGAGGGAGAGGAGCTGTAATGAATTCCAGGTGACAGCAACATAGGCAGTTGTGACATCCAATTTAAATAACCTAAGAACTGTAAAGGTATGCAAGGAAATGGGCATGCTGAATTCCTTTGGATTTTACCTAGTTTAATTCTCGAGGCTGGCCTGGAGTGAAAAACAGCTTGGAAATGAATTAGAAGCAGAATATTTCAGTCTTTTTTTTTTTAAAGCAGGTTGGCAGCCAAAATCAGCAGTAACAGGAAAGCATTAGCAGCCGACATCTGTTCAGCCACATACACATAATAAGCTCATTTCCTCTCACACAGGTGGCACCATCACAAGGGCATCCATCATAGCTTTTAACAGAGAGACAAAGGAATGACTCAGCAGAAAGAAACAACACACCATATTTGTACAAGTCAAGAGCACCTTTTCAACAGGTGTCACAGAGATAACAAAAACATCAACAGAGTCCAAGTTGTCATTCATCTGTCAAAAATTCATACCGCAACACTTATGAAATTATAAGCAATTGTTGTGCAATTGAAAAACTGTTCCAAAATAATAATAATAAAAAAGGGAAAGTTAGCAAGAACTGTACCTAAAGCAACTTCTTCACACCAGGCCAGACCATATTGCCTAATACAAATCATGTAATAACAGTTTGGCAGGGAGAGGCAGATTATTCGTGAAGTATGATTAAGTACTGTGGTGTAAGTGTGACTTTTTCTTTAGAACAAGTGGGTCCATGACTTGTAACATAACTGGCATACTTTTGGGCAACAAACTTTAGCACATTAAAAACAGCATCACATAACAGTCAAGAATTGAACCAGCTATTGTAAATTAGCCCAAAGTACTCAAGTGGCTTACGCCACTGAAAGAACAGGTTAAGGTAACTTCATCAAGGCCTGCCATTCTGCCTAGACATTTGACCTGAACACAGAACAGAAGCATAAAGAACCATTTTTAATTTGAATTCAACTGTTAATGTAAAAACAATGTAAAAGGATTGGGATTCTCATCATATGTCCATGTTGATAAGATCCACCAGCATCAACAGGACTGATTTATGTACATAGGAGCAGGGTTCAAGTCTTCTATAACTATAAATATACTTATAGTTATGTATGTAGAAGTGATCGAGGACTGAAGCAAAATAGGTGGATCTTTACTTGTTTTTCAGTCTTTATTTGGAGAACAGTACCATATGAAAACAAATAATTCAACTGCAATTAAAACAGGCATGTCAGTTCCACCTGTTTAAGTGAGGTATCCTATCCTCTCTTGTTTATACAAACAACCTCTTAAATACCAGATCATTAATAACTTTTCCAACTAGTGGTATTGGAGATAACAAGTCTGAAAAATTATTGAGGAAGAAGGGCTCATATTGTGAGGGACAGGTTGTTGCCACAAAGATTATTTGCCTTGGGTTTGAGGCTGTTGGGAATTGGGTTTTTCCCCTGCTTTCCCACAGCATCACAGTGTAGTCATACACCTCCTGGGGTTCCCTCAGTTTTTTTCCTGATGATATCCAAACCTGCTTTGCTGCAGAATTCTGAAAGAGCCTGGATGGCTTCTGTATGGGTGGGAACATTGGGATTTTCCCAGTCTGACCCACATATCATCTATTTTTCTTGCCACTGTTCCTGCAGTGGTCATTTCCCCCCTGTCCTGCCATGGTGGGGTGTGTGCATGTGCATGAGTGTGCTTTTAAACTGGCAACTGATTATCACAAGTGGGGGCCTGTGAGACTCATGGGGGGAATCCCATCTCTCCCCCCCCCCCCATGACTGCTCCAACTCCTGGGCTCCACCACACCAAAGTAAGAAGGAAACTTTACTTTGGGGGGATTTAACCCCCCCCCCCGGTATTTCAGAACATTTCAGAATTTTCTGCAAGCCTGAGAGAGGGGGACACACAAGGATGCTGAAAAATCTGTTTTGGGGTATGTGTGGTTTCAATCCACAGATTTAGGTATCCATAGATGGATGCCACACTTGGGAAACAAATACAAAGATTACATTGTTGTAACAGTCTGTGTGTCAGGTTCGCTAAATCCCCAGCTTTCATTAAAAATAAGTCTCTCACCCCTTTTATTTTGGAGATATAAGGGGAAAGTTATATTTCTACAACTGTAAAGGCTTAATTTTTAAACACTTACTTTTTAAAAAAGATGAAAGCTAAGAATTCAGAGAACATGACACATGGATCATTATGATATTTAATCATTATTATTTTAAAGAAAGAAGTCCTGGCAGCAGAGGGGGGTGAGGGAATGGTCACTGCTGGGAGAGCAGAGCAGGGGAACTATGGGGAAACCTCCCATGCAGAAACCCTGTTGCCACTTCACTGTATTGGCAACTGCAACAGCAACACAGAAACTACACAAGATGTGGAAAACATCATAGTTGTAATAGTTATACCCCATCTTTCCTCAAGGTTCAAGGCTGCTATTGAAGAAGACAACAGAACTCTCTTAACATAACATATAGAAACTTTCTGGTTCCCATTTGTCATTTCCAAATAAGTTACCCAATTCATTAAATGGGCAGATTCGACTTACCATGGTAAATGTCCTGCAATGAACCACCTCCGCAGAACTCCATGCAAATCCACAGCTTGTCTCGCCTTTAAAATAATAATCAGAGATTATTAATTTTGTGTATTTACAAACACTGAATGCTGCCTTGACAATTGGTAACATCATTCATTTTATAAGAGAGCAAAATTCAATATTGTTAGGAATACAGTTGAAGGCTTGTGTAGTTTCATCCTTTTTTTAAAAAAGGATTGAATATAACTGTAACGTTCCATGTGTCATGTTCTCTTATACCTTGAATACAACTTTGTTGGTCTTAAAAAGGTCTTGGGAAGGGCTTCTCATTGGCTGACACTTAAGGAGTTGCTGCCAATTACAACAGGTAGTAGTACTGAGACACACTGACTAAAGCAGCTTCACACAATTTAAAGAGGTCTTAGTCAAGCTTTTGCAAACATGTAAGATTCAGTTCTAAATAATACTGCTCAAGGTAACAATGTCCACAGTTGAGATTCAAGAACATGCATCAGAAATGATACGAAGCCACAGATGCCTTGGTGGCATTCAGGTAAGTTTGCAGTAATATTCCATATATGGGACTTATTCTGAAGATGACTTGGAAACTCCAACTGGTATCAAAAACCAAGTGCATGGAAGATTAACAGGAATCTACCACAATGAGCCTATATTAACAAGGCTGTATTTACTTCACTGGCTTTCCCAACCCTAATTTCAAAACCCTTAAAATACTGTCCAAAGTATTAAGTCGAAGAGGGATCATCAGCACCTGTATAAACCTGCCTAGATTCTGAGATCTGGGGAGAGGACCTTGCTGAAGGAACCTATCCACTCATATTTTTTTTGTTAGCGGGGTCCCTTCCAGAGTCATTTAAAAACACCTGGAACGCTTTTGCAAACATCTGATAGTCGTACCTGGAATTTTAACTATTTGTATTTTTAGTGGGTTTTTAAAAAAATTATTGCTTTTATGGTTACAAAATTTATGTTTTATTGTTTTTAGCTACTGTAATGGACTCAGGCAAGTTAGCCTGGAAGCTGGGGAACAGCCTTGAAGTAATTGGCTGGGCCGCAGCTATGGTAACAAAAATGTAGTGAATTGAGACATGCTTGGAAGGAAGTTTAAAAAACGCCTGAGAGTGGAGCTTTAGGACTGGAACAGTTCAGTTCAGTCTGGGGACTGTGGAGATCAGTCTGAGAACTGAGGAGTTCAGTCAGAGAACTGAAGCTGATCAGTTGTGAAAGCAACTGGAAAGGAGATGAGCCTGTGGGCTGAATTCCTTGGAAGACAGAACAGTTTCTATCTGTGAGATAGTTAGAGGGCAGAAGGGGGCAAAACTAGGCACCTTCTATGAGGAGAAACTCTCTGAGGAGATTTGTCAGCACATCAGGGCAGTCTCTTGGTCTAAATAAGAACACTCTAACATTTAAATACAGGGACTAGATTCTTGTGGCCAGGAAGGATTCCCAAGAGTCAGACAAGGAATCTAGCTTGATGGGACACACAGGATTGAGGAGCTGAACACTCAAAAGGTGTGAATCCTAAATGCTAGTGTGTGAGTCTGAGAGAATATTGATCTGGCACAAGTCAGAAGTCTGTGTAGGGAAAAGAGTGTATGATTGTTTATTATTTTTTGATTTAAAGGAACCTGAGAATAGGGCTATACCATCTCTGCCTAGAGTTCCTAGTGCCAAGTAGGCTCTGCCTGCCTGTCAAGAGACTTTATTTATTACTAATGCCTGCCTGATGTTAGTTCATAGTTATTAAGCCTGCCTATTTATATATTTTTGAAACTGGTGTTTTATTTTGAATTCCTGCCTGCCAACTGATTTGCCTTCAAATAACTAATTAATATTATTTTACCCCCTCCCTTACCTTTTGTGAACCAATAAATATTCTATGTGGTTTTTGAAATTCAAAAACTGTCTGATGCCTAGCTTACTTTAGTTCTGACAGGATTTCTGTATATGTGCCTGAGGGACTGAGGGAAAGTGACTGGGGGGAAATTTATAGTGGTCACCCTTCCAAGCTGACCCTGACTGATTTCTCACAGCTGCTCTAGGTATTCTATGAATAAACAGTGCCCCAGATGTTTACTGAATAAACAAATGACTTCAAGAGATTTAGAATAGCATTTATACTGTATGAAGTATTAACAGTTGAATGTCATTACAGGAGTTACAAATAAGGAACCCTGCAAGTTCTCATGGGGAGAGCAACTCATTTTCCCCCATGCCTTCCTCCCCACACTATCTTCTCTTTCCCGTTCTCTTTCCATCTGGCAGTCCTCATGCCTGCATCCTTTTCTCCCACAATATGAGGCTAGATGGGTTTGTAGAAAAATCCCCTCAGTCTACCTCTGGTCCCCATTGTGCAGTTTTTTTGATCCACACATTAGAACCTGGTTCAAAACTAGATATAATAGTTCACTTCCTGGAGATTAGGCAGATGTGGATTTTCATAAACAAGTGAAAGAAATTGTGCCTGCCTCAGTTCTCTCTTCTATGCATTTGGTGGTGGTGGAAAGTGCTGTTAAGTCGCAGCTGACTTATGGTGACCTTGTAGGGTTTTCAAGGCAAGAGATCTTCAGAGGTGGTTTGCCATTGCTGGTTTCCATATCATGACCCTGGCATTCCTTGGTGATCTCCCATCCAAATACTAGCCAGGGCCAACCCTGCTTAGCTTCTGAGACCTGACAAGGTCGAGCTAGCCTGGGCTATCCAGATCAGGGTTCTCTATATGTCATTCAGTCCTGTTCAGTTTTGTACCTGTTCACAAAGTTATACCACAATCAACAATAATACTGCATTTTGTACAGAGGTTCATTTTACTTCCTTGCCAAACTGAAATCTGTGGCAGAGTCTGCAGTATAACAAATCAGAACACTATTAACAACTTGAATAATAGGTAATCAATGCACTGTCATGTAATTTCACAAATCTTGAAGGATATTCACCAAATAAACATTCAGTAAAGACTACATGCCCATAAGTATGTTTGATATCTATGTGCTTCACTAATTTCCTTCAGTGACATAAGTGAAATAAGTAATAAGCGATTTCCAAAACTTAACTAAATGTTAACAGTGACTAAATATGATTCCCAGCTTTTGGGGAGGGGGAGAGAACAGGACTAACACCAACAAATTTTTCAGGAGAGATTTCTTCCATTACTATTTCTACTTCTTAGGAAACTACCCCAAGAAAAACTGGCTGCCTTAATGCCAAGAGAAACAGCTGAGAGGAATATCAAGTTCCTTAATTAAATGCAGAGAAAGTAGTGAATGGAAGTATAATGAGGATTTGTTAAACAGAGGGATGACAGTATTAGCTGATTAGTCAGCATGACTAACTTATTAATTCCTTGATCAGAGATTAAAGGATCATCTGTACTCCCTGGCTTCTCCACTGCCTCCACTTATCCTTACTCTTTAGGAAACTGGAGGATCTGTCACCTACCATCAATATTCCCTCCAAGCTGCAGAGTCTTGCGTGCAAAATTTCTACTTTGTGAGCTACTGCATAAATTATTGTGCTCTGGGGCCATTTTTCCTGAGCTAAGACAAAAATGTGTGAGCTGGAGGCTAAAAATCTATGAGCTAGCTCATGCTAACTCAGCTTAGAGGGAACACTGCCTACCATACCTGAGAAAACAGAATGAAGTGGAGGACAAGCAAGAGAGCACAAGCAGGGGTGAAGGGGATAGAGTCACAAAAGGCATTTCATTTTTTCAGGCAATAAAGAAATTAACAATATATAGCTTTGAAATACTGTACCTGAGATAGCTGCCAAAATAAGCAACAATGTTTTGATGCTTACAATCTTTCATCATAATGATTTCTTGCTGAACAACAGCAAAATCTTCTCCTGGGAAACAGAATAGGTCTTTTTTTACTAATTTAATGTTGAGTATAATATTGGCATAAGGATAATGTAAAGATTTCTGAGATAATACAAATGTGAAGTGCTCCAAGCACATAAAACACACTAAATAGTAAATATGGCTAATTCACCAAGGTATCCATAATTCTTCAAAGATATATAAAATTACTCTAAAAATTATTGTTGTGATGTTTTCCATGAAGTTGTGCTACGCTGTACTAAAATGTTTGCCTATTTGTATATGGGGATGCCACTTAGAACTGCTGCCTCTAAAAGTTTCCTTGCCTCTGCCCTTAAGACAGACATGATGCTTTTATGACATCGGTATACTCCTACACACACATCACTGGCTGCCACAGCTGGGGGAACACTACAGACCATGCCCCCCTGCCCCCAATTTTACATTGAAAGAAAGATGGGCCCAACATGGGACTGTCATTTTAGCTGTCATTTTGTACAAAGCAATGTATATATTTCCTTCCTCGGGAGGACTGCTACTTACACAACTCCTTTTGTTCTCAGGATTCAGATTTTTAAAGGATATAGATTTTCTGGCAGAGGTTAGACTAGAGGTTAGTGCTGGTAGGAAAAGGTGTGAGGAAATAATCACTATGGTGAACTTGGATATGTCACACCTGTGGAACCCCTGCACACATCTGCTGTTAGATGTGTTAGAACCCCTGCACACATCTGCTAATTACATAATCACTGACCACACACTTTTCAGGTTTTTCTCCACAGTCAAAAGGAATAAAAGAATTTTAAAAAGCAAGGCTCTGAAACATGCACTAATCTATGTTAGCAACACCACAGTTTATAATGTAAATACAAAATACACAGCTGTGAGGCAAAGCACACCTGGCTTCCTCCCTCAAGGGTCAATGTGAATGGTATTAGGCTGTTCCACCCTGCATGTGTTACTAATTGGTCTTCTGGCCTACACAGTCCTTATCATCTTCAAGAACAGAGCTGGAACATGGTAATTAGCTTCTCATGAGAACCTGCAGCCCACAGGATGGGAGGGAGGAGGTCAGGAGTGGTGAGGTAATTTTCTACATAGTTCCAGCAAGGAACTATAGTTCTGGTTGGGTGTTATCATCACCTGACAGTGCTTGGTCAAAAGAATATAATTGAGCTAAGGGCCTAGAGAAAGGAACTTGCTTGGATTCTGATGGATTGAAAGCCTGGACTCTGATATGCTTATATTGCAAGAGAAAGCAACTTAGAGAATGCAGCAGTGGTCACCTTTGACTTGGATTTAAGGTTTGTGCTGTCTAACACAGGTCTTGGAAATGTGTTAGATAGTTAGGCTAATTTTCTTGTTTTTCTGCTGTATAACTTTAGAGAATTGTGTTGTCTGTAGAATAAATCTTTTGAATGAACAGAAATTTTAAAGAAACAATGTTTAGCTTTGGACTCCTTGACTGCAGCCTCCCTGAATGTTTGCCTTGGCAAAGGCTACTGCATAAAAGGAAGTTTATTCCTTTGCTATTTCCGCTTCAGTGCAGGTCTGTAGGTGCTCTCTGACTTATAAAGGTCCTTGAAAAATGGCCTAAGTGTTACCTATGACTTAGATCATATTCTTAAATAGATCACACATTATTTCATTATAATGTAACCTTATAGCAAGCCAAGAGAGCAGACAAGGAAAAGAAATTGCTAACAGCTAGCACTGCTTTTTTCACTATTTTTGCTCAGATTCTTTTTAGCTTTAACAAAAAGCTTGAAATGCAGAATTCTGCACTTTCAAGTGGTTAAGGAAGTGCAGAACAGGAATAAACCAGCATCACATTTTGGTCATTTAAATACTGAAGAAGCAGTGATGGTAAGACATATTCTACTAACTCAGGTGGAACTGAAGATCATACACAACAGGGCCTTTGCTGTTTTGGCACCCAGTGTTGGAACTAGAATTAGTTGAGGCATTGCCACTGGATGAATCCATCCAATTGACAGACTTGATACAGCTGTTGGATGGGATGACCTGCTGTATCTGTTCAGCTTTGCTAGTTATGTGGCTCAAATCTATCATTGGCATTAATGTAAGAAAAACAATGGTAGCATGCTATAACAGAACAATTACCATTATGCTAATCTAACTGTGTAGTCCACGCAAAGTATAAAAACCTAAATCTGTTAAAATACTGTCCATTTAACATTGCAATTTTTATTCCTTCACAGGAAATAATCTCTTTGAGTTTCAGAATGTAAACATAAGCACTTCGTAACATTCAGCAGATACAAAACACTCTTGAAGAATCCCTGCTATTTTCATCTTGATTTTCCAAGCTGTAAGCCCTTCCTTCTCACACTCTCCATTTAGTCTTCATATCTTATACTAAGATGTTAACTGAGTACTCTTAAAAATTATTCAGGAAAATGAATCACAAAGAATGTTATTTGAGTGCCTGTAATTCTCTCTATTTTTAAAAAAATTAATAAGTACAACAAAGTAAGAATGTGGATTGGTAAATGTACTGGACAATTCAAAAGAAGAAAAAGGGAATGCTTACCTGGTTCTAATTTTATTACTTTAATCGCTGCCAGTTCACTTGTGTTAACATTCCGAGCCTATTAAAAAAAGTACATTATTTTTAGATCCAGAAAAACAAGTCATTGCTATTAAGTGTTTAAACGATTTGCCTTAAGTCCTTCTAAAAGAAAAATAAGTAAAAATACCATAAAGAAATGCTTGGATCAGAAGACTACTTCAAAATAAGCCATCTACAAGGTCTAGGCAGGTAAAAGAGCAGAATTTAAAATAACTCTCAGAATGTCACTCCTATTCATAAATACAGGAAAGAATTGACCATACAGGATTATTTGCATGTGATAAAAAATAAAGTAATATAATTAGCTAACCAGGACCTTTGGGAGAAAAGCATGGCTACAAGTATTAACATAACTTGGTATCTTACTTTCCCATAATTATTCATACAAGGCTGGATCCAATTTCCCCTTCTTATGGCAACCCCCGTCCCCTTTCTCAAGGTCTTGTGCCTTCCAAGAGCAGCATTTCATAGAAGTCAGTGGGCTGCAGTGGAAAGGTGAAGGAACAAAAGTTCATTCTATTGATGGAAAATTGTCTGGACTCAGATCACATACAGTAATACAAAAAAGAACTAAACAAGATTTTAAAGGAATTATGCAGGCACATTCAGGAACAAATCCTTTCAGATGCACCACAGGAACCTCGAACAGGTACCTTACATCCTCTACTCAAAATACACAAACCCAGCAACCTAGGACGCCCCATTGTCTCAGGCAAAGGCACCATCACCATGGGTTCTCTGGTTATAAGGACTCTGCTCTAGGACCCTATGCAATCAGCACTCCTAGTTATGTTCACAACACCACATGGGATGTGGAACATCCTACACCAAGATGGATTACAAGCCATAAGGAATATGATTTCTGACAACACCACAGCTGACTTTGTCACAAACAGTGCCATTTTGTTCTTATTCAGAACGACTTCAGATTGCATTAAATCATAGAAAGACAGAGTTGCAACAGAGCATTGGCTCTTACCTGAAGGATCCTTCTCTTCAGTGGGGGCGAAGTCATCCAGAAGTGGTTAGGTCATGCCTCTGCTTGCTTGATAGGGCTATGCAAATTTCTTTTCTTATGTGTGGCTCCTATCGGAGAGACCCGGCTGACCTCTCCAGTTATGTCCAAGCTCTGCTCTGTGCAGTGTCCATACCAAGTGTCTCGGTTCTCTGTGTTCTTCTCTTGTCCAACTTGCTATTGCCTCTTTTTCTTTCTCTCTCCCCTCTTTGTTTTGTCTTGTTGACTTGTAACTTGTCTGTAGATTTATTTGAGGGAGGGATGTGGATGACTTCGCCCCCTCTGAAGAGAAGGATCCTTCAGATAAGAGCCAATGCTCCATTCTCCTTCAGTGGGGGGGAAGTCATCTAGGAGTGGTTAGCAGTACCTAAGCTGGTTTCTGGGGTGGGTTTTTCTTTTTCCATTCCTTTCCATTCCATTCCATTTTGCCTTTCCATTCCTTTTTTTTTGGGGGGGGGGGAGGGTACTCATGGTTCCAAAACTTGCTGTAAGACCTTTCTGCCAAAAGCAGCTTCTGCAGAAGCCACTTGGTCTATTCTGTAGTGTCTCACAAAGATTGAGAAGGAGGTCCAGGTAGCAGCTCTGCAGATCTCTGTTATGCCCTTGTGGCAAATGCTGCAGTGGTTGCTGCAGACCTGGTGGAATGTGCTGTGATCGATCCTGGTAGGGGTAATCCCTGAACCTCATATGCCTTGGCAATGCATTGAGCCACTTTGGTGGAAAGGGCAGGATATAAATTGAAATAAACTTGAAACTTGAATTGTTTGATCCAGTATGCCACGGTAGCCTTAGAGGCCTTTCCCCCTTGATTCTGTGTACAATGTGAGACAAATAGAGAGTCTGTCTGCAGGAATGACTGAGTCCTGTTCAGGTATATATGCAAGGCCCGGCGCACATCAAGTTTGTGCCATGACTTCTCTTTTGGATGTGTTGGATTAGGACAGAAAGATGGAAGGATGACTAGTTGGTTAAGGTGAAAATATGAGTTTACCTTCGGGAGAAACGAGGGGTCTGTCCTCAGTGTCACTGAGTCTTTTTTGGAATATGCACAGTTCCTTCCTAGTAGAAGAAGAAGAAGAAGATTTTGGATTTATATCCCGCCCTCCACTCCGAAGAGTCTCAGAGCGGCTCACAATCTCCTCTACCTTCCTCCCCCACAACAGACACCCTGTGAGGTGGGTGGGGCTGGAGAGGGCTCTCACAGCAGCTGCCCTTTCAAGGACAACCTCTGCCAGAGCTATGGTTGACCCAAGGCCATTCCAGTAAGTGCAAGTGGAGGAGTGGGGAATCAAACCCGGTTCTCCCAGATAAGAGTCTGCACACTTAACCACTACACCAAACCGGCCCTAGTAGACAGGGCCACAATTTCGGAGACTCTTCAAGCTGACGTTATGGCCACTAGGAAGGCCACTTTCCATGATAGGTAGCACAGCTCTACTTTCCTTAGAGGCTCAAATGGGGGTGCTGCTAGAGCCCTGAGGACTTTTGGGAGACTCCATGTGGGAAACCTGTGATGGACTGGTGACGCCATCTGTCTAGTTCCCAAGAGGAACCTCTTCACAAGCTTATTTTTGGACAGGCCCTTGAGCTTCCCCTGGCCCAAACAGGCCTGCAGTGCCGCCACCTGGCACTTGAGTGTGTTAGGCTGAAGGCCACACTTCCAGCCATCAAAGAGAAAGAGCGCCACCTCCTTGTAAGATGCTTGCAATGAGTCCCGGTTGTTTTTGTATGCCTACTTGGTAAAAGTTGTCCACGTATGGTTGTAAATCCATCTAGTTGCTGGTCACCTGGCCTGAACCATGATTTCGACCACCTCCATGGGGAACCCCTGGGTCTCTAACCCTGACCTCTCAACCTCCATACCGTCAGCTGTAACCATTCTGGGTCTGGGTTTAGCAAAGGACCTTGGTGTAATAAATCCAGTCTGAGTGGCAGTCTCCATGGTTCTGAGGTCGCCATCTGTACCAGGTCAGAGAACCATGGTCTCCTTGGCCAGTAGGGGGCCACAAGCAGTACTTCTGCCTGCTCCCCCCTGATACTGTTCAGAATCCGGCCTAGCAGGGCTGGCGGTGGGAAGGCATACAGGAGTCCTTTGGGCCATGGGTGCATCAACGCACCCATCCCTTCTGCAGCTGGCTCTTTGAATCTGGAAAGGAATTGGTCCACTTGACAGTTTCTTGAGGTTGCTAGAAGATCCATTACAGGAAGTCCGAATCTGTTCACTATCTGGGTGAAGACTTCTCTGTTCAAGGCCCACTCTCCTGGGTCCAGGTCCTCCTTGCTCAGCCAGTTGGCCTGGCAGTTGGCCTGGCCCTTGAGGTGCTCCACTCTTATGCTTGTGACATTCTCTTCTGCCCATAGGAGCAGAGCTCATGCTTCCTGAAAGAGGGACCTTGATCTGGTGCCCCCTTGATCTGGTGCACACAGACAACATGACAACGAAGGCCCACATACACCAGCAAGAGGGACCTTGATCTGGTGCCCCCTTGCTGGTTTATGTGGGCCTTCGTTGTCATGTTGTCTGTGTGCACAAGAACATGGCGGTCCTTCAGCAAGTGGCTGAAGGCTACCAGTGCCAGTCTGACTGCCCGCAGCTCCAACCAGTTGATGCTGTGCTTCGTTTCTGTCTCTGGCCATTTTCCTTGTGCTATCTGATGCCCGCAGTGCGCTTCCCAGCCTCGCTTGCTGGCATCTGTTGTGACCACCATCTGTTGTGGCTGGAGGAAGCTGGTCCCTTTGCTCAGGTTCACTGACATTGTCCACCATTTCAGCTCCCTCTTGAGGTTGTCTGTCACCACAATCCATCTGTGGTTCCATCTGCAATGCCTTTCTGGTAGGGAAGAAGCATTCACTGTAAGGCTCTGGCATGAAAACGTGCCCATGTTACTATGTCTATGCAGGAGATCATCAGCCCCCAGACCGCCGCCAGATGCATTAAGTCGGCTTGCCTCTGAGACCTGATGCCTGTCACCAGGTTGTGGACCTTTTGTTGTTTGTCCTCTGGTAGAAACACAGTGGCTTGGGATGCACACATCCTGGGCCCAAGATGCACTAGGTCTCTCGTTGGTATCATGTTGCTCTTGTCCTCGTTGATGAGGAACCAATGCATGCGCAGGAGGGCAGCTGTCCTCCCTGTGTGATGCATAGCTATTGTGTGGTCCCTTGCCTGTAGAAAAATATGGTCCAGATACAGGTAAGTATGAATGTCCTCCAGGCGAAGATGTGCTACCAATGCCAGCATTACCTTGGTCAAGACCATGGGTGCTGAAGAAAGGTCAAAGGGCAAGGCTTTGTATTGGAAATGCTGCCCTTGGAAATAAAAGCGGAGGAAACATCTGGATTCCGGGTGTATGGAAATATGTAGATAAGCCTCCTTTGTGGTTCATGGATGCAAGGAAGCCCCCTTGCTGCAGCACTTGTAGAATATGTTGCAGGGACTCCATTCTGAACTTCCATTTTTGCACCCACTTGTTGAGGCCTCTCAGGTTCAACACCGCTCTCCAGTACCCTGATTTATTTGGAACGACAAATAGGATGGAGTAGACCCCTGTGTATTATTGTTTCTCTGGAACTTCCTCTATTGCTCCTATGTCCCATAGGTGCTGGATGGCGTGTTGTAGCAGTAGTCGTCTGCCTTTTAATTTTGGTGCTGGGGAGTGTGTGAAGCTGTAAGGTGGGGTAGCGTTGAACTCTATTTTGTAGCCTTGATGAATGATGGACAATACCCCTGGTCTGGGGTGGTGTTGCTCCAAGCCTCTGCAAATCCCTGGAGCGAGCCTCCAATCTGATAGTCATGCGGTCTGCTTCTTGGTTGCGGCACCCTTGTCATTCCTGAAGGATGCGGGTTGTCTTGAGTTGTTTCTGGCTCTGTACCTGAATGGTCTAAATACTCTGTAGTCTTTGCTGTCTCGACCTTGACTTGAATAGTGAAAGCTCCAAAAGGACTGTGCAGGTCAGCTTTTGTAGTCCTTGTCCTTACGGAAAGATGATGAAGGCATGGCCTTTTTCTTTTCCTTTGTCTCTACCAGAACCTTATCCAGGTTTGATTTGCCAAAAAGAAGTCTGCCTGAGTACTTCTCTGTAGATAGATTGCTCTTGGAGAGCATGTCCACTTTCCAATATTTTAGCCAGATATTGCGACGAATTATTATGCCTGCTGCCTGTGCCCTGGCACAGAACTGAACGTTGTCTTGCGATGCAATCGTAGCAAACTCAGCTGCTCTCTTTATTTTTAAAAGGGCCCTCCTTAGCTCCAGTGGTGAGACATCTGGGTTCTGGAGAAGATTGTCTGCCCAAATGACAATGGCTCTAGTGAAATTTGAGAGTACTGCTGCAGAACACAGGGCTAGTGACATTGCCTCATGAGCTTTTTTGAGAGCTGTCTCATTCTTTCTGTCTGTAGTATCCTTCAGAGCATTTTCCCCATTCTTCGGTAGAACAGCTCCAGAATGTAGAGCTACCACTGGGGCATCCACCACCTTTAGGTCCTTCATTGTGTCTGCTGGTAACATACAGAGTTTCTTGGCCATTGGTAACAAAGAGTTCCCGCCTCCAGGGACGGCCCACTCTGCCTTCATGATATCGTCAAAGAAGTCTGGGAAGGGAGAAATGATCTGTACCCTGACTGGTTTCTTGAAGCCCCTTGTGTCCAGTTGAGCTGAAACTGAGGATATAGGCTTCTCTGTTTCCTGCATCTGGTAGTTCAGTGTGGAAATCACCTTACTCAGAAATCGCTGGAAGTGTTCCATTTGAAACAGTCTAGATGAGGAGGTCTGAGATTCAGATTCTTCCCCTGACCATTCACCATCCTCCCTCTCTGATCCTCCTTCTCCCAGAGAAGTAATCAAGGATGCAACATCTCCTCTGTCTGATCCAGATGGGGGGGGGGGTCTCTGCTGCAAGCTATTGAGATAATTGCTACTACTTAAAGGTGCAAGCCACTCTCCCCCAGCCTCTTTCTCCCCTGAGGCCTCTGATGCTTCTGGTTGTGCAGGTCTGGCAGGGCCTCTGGATCTCTAAGAGGGGGGTGGGGGGACTTTGATCCTGAAGAGGAATTGGGAGAAGCATGGTCTCTGCGACCCCTGTGGCCCTTGGATGCTGACCTTCCCCTCTGCACTGAAGCTGGGTGATCCTCTGCTGTGCTGGTCACCCCCCCTTGTGTTCCAAAGCTGGGTGCCCATGGGGAAGGAAGGGGCCAAGGGGACCCCATCATAGGCCAAAACCGGGGGGGGGGGGACGGGGCTGGCTGAAACTTCAGGGGCAAGAAGGGGCCAGGCGCCATGTTGTAGCATGTTGCTCCTTGCTGCTGTAAGGGCTGAAGTGGCTGTGGAGGCCCTAGGAGGTGTTGGCTAGCCTGCCCCCAACTCCCAGGCATCTCCGAACCTGCCCAAGGACCTAAGACTGGCCCCAAGGCCAGTTCTGGCACTCTTCCATCAGGCCCTCCCCCAGAGGCTGGAACGGGCTCACCACGTGGGCTCGCCAGTCCTTTTTGCTTCCCGTAGTGTCTAGTTGCTTCCTTCCCGCTGGCTGCCCTGCTGGCCGACTTTAGTCAATTTCTTCAGGCGCAGAGGGGAGCAGGAGCCTGCAGACTTGAACTGCTCAACCTCCCTGTCACCGCTGCTGATGTTTGCCAGGGGCTTCTTCTCAGCCTCCCTGATGGCTGTTACATCGCTAGCTGCAGTCTTACTCGTTCCCCCCTTCTGAAACCTCAAGGGTTAATGGGTCTGGCACTGCTACTTCCTCTGACTCCCATGTCGGCCCCTCCACTCCTCTGCCCGAAGCCTCAAACGACAGAGGGGGCCTCTTCCTGCCGGTCTTCTTGGACGGTGTGGAAATAGTCTCTGCAGCCGGCATTCCCTGATTGCTCATGCTTTTGCTGCAAAAATCTCTTCTCAAGGCTCTGCCTGTAAACAGCACCACGTGCTCGCTTTTTTTTTAAAGCTCAGAGCAGGAGCTCAAGCGACCTATCCAGTACAGGGCTATACAGAACTGGAGAGGTCAGCTGGAGCTCTCTGATAGGAGCCAAACATAACAAAAGAAATTTGCATAGCCCTATCGAGCGAGCGGAGGCGTCACCTAACCACTTCTGGATGACTTTCCCCCACTGAAGGAGAAGGGACCATACAGGCTATCTAATCCAACCCACTGCTCAATGCCTAGAGCATCCCAATACGTGTTTGTCCAGCTGCCACTTGAAGACTGTCAATAAGGGGGAGCTCACCAGCTCCCTTAGTAGCTGATTCCACTGTTGAACAACTCCGACTGTAAAAAAGTATTTCCTAATATCCAACCAGTATCGTCCTGCCCTTAATTTAAACCCATGATTGCAAGTCCTCTCTTCAGCTACCAACAATAAAAAAGTATTTCCTAATATCCAACCAATATCTTCCTGCCTTTAATTTAAACGCATTATTGCAAGTTCTCTCCTCTGCTACCAATAGGAAAACAAAGCAGGAGTCAAGTTTTTAAGACCAACCAATTTTTATTTAGAACGTAAGCTTTCGGGTGCTCTTAAGCACACTTCATCAGACGAGGAATCCAGCACAGTGAGCAAAGCCATACATAATTGAGCAGAGCCATACATAACTGGTAGACAATGGGAGATGGGTTCAATATATGTAATGGGATAAGCAACCAAAGTCCCTGTTTGAGTGTGTCAATACAGATAAAAGAGAAATACATTGGATAGTGATGTTCTTGTCCACCTAATTTACTTTTTAACATGTAAACATAATTCTAGTTTGCCATAGGAAAAAGGAATACAATAAAATATAGTGAAAATGGGTAAAGCATATGTAATGAGATATATAGCCAATATCCCTATTTTGAGTATGTCAATACAAATAATTATACTTATACACAATTCTAAAAGAGAAACACATTGGAATACTGTGGATGTATACATTACATATATTGTGGATGCTTATCCCAATACATATATTGAACCCATCTACCATTGTCATTGACAGACAGTCTCACATTTTGACATACTACTGTTTTCACATGCTCATGCTGCTCAGATCAAAGGTTTGCTCAGTTTGTTAATTTTACTTGCATACTGCTGTTTTGTTGCTTTTGCATGCTCATGCTACTCAGATCAAAGGTTTGCTCAATTTGTTAATAAGAACATAAGAGAAGCCATGTTGGATCAGGCCAACGGCCCATCCAGTCCAACACTCTGTGTTAATTTTACTATTCTGTCATTGTACCATTTTACATTCTAAACCACTGCCTACCAGATAATTTTACTTCACTGTCATTGGTTCTTAAATCTGTACTATGTTGCATTCTGGGCCACTGCCTACCATCTATGTATGGCTTTGCTCACTGTGCTGGATTCCTCATCTGATGAAGTGTGCTTACAAGCACACGAAAGCTAATGTTCTAAATAAAAATTGGTTGGTCTTAAAGGTGAACTTGACTCCTGCTTTGTTCAACTGCTTCAGACCAACACGGCTGCCCACTTGGATCTAACCAATATGAAAAGTGACAGCTCTTCAAATACTTAAGAGAGAGCAATTATGCCCCCACCCCCAACTCCCTCTTCTCAAGTCTGAACATTCCCAAGTCCCTCGGCCTTTCCACAGAGGGCCTGGTCTCCAGGTCCTTGATAATCCTTGTCACTCTCCTCTGCACCCGCTTCATTCTGCCCACATCTTTTTTTAATGTGAGGCCTCCAGAAGTGCATACAATATTGCAGGTGCAGCCTGACTAAAGCTGTGTACAGTGGGACTATGCCATCTTGTGGCTTGGATGTTATGCCTCTGCTGATACACCCAAGACTGCATTAGCCTTTTTTGTTGCTGCATCACACTGGCAGCTCATATTTAACTAATGATCCAAGATCTTGTTCACACACACTGCTACCCCATCCAGTATGCATGTTACTCATTTTGTTACCCAGATGTAGAATTCAGCACTTATCTTTGTTAAACTGAATCTTGTTCACATCCACCAGCTTTTCCAGTGTGTCCAGATCTCACTGAATTCTATATTTTCTGGTGTGTGTGTGCTGCTCCTCCCAATTTGGAGTCATCTGCAAATTTAAAGAGTAGCCCCTACACACTTTCATCCAGATCATTTATAAAAAAATACTGAAAAGTACTGGGCTCAGAACAGAGTCCTGTGGCACCCCACTGATCACCTCCCTCCGTTCAGATGGAATGCCCTTGATAACTACTCTTTGAGTGTGGTTTTCCAACCAGTTCTCTATCCACCTAAGTATCATAGAGTCCAGTCCACAGTCCTTTACTTTACTCCTCAGAACATCAAAACTGTCAAAAGGTTTACTGAAATCCAGGTAATCAACAGCAATAGCAATCTGGCCACAACTTGTTTCTTTAGATCAGTGGTACAGTCATGGGCATCCACATGGTCCCACAGCGTACTAACATCTTTATGGCTGACTTGGAGCAATGCTTTCTAAACTCCTACCCACTCATACATCTCTTATACCTGCAATGCACTGATAACATTTTTATTGTCTGGACACATGGTAAAGAAGCCCTGGACTTTCACCCCACTATCAACCTGACAATAAACCAGTCTATGGAAGAAATTACATGGATGCAGAGACACCACCTTATACCGGAAACCTACTGACCAACAAACATATCTACATACCTCCAGCTACCATCCTAAACATATCAAATGATTTTCTGTATACAGTCCGGCTCTATGGTACTGCCTTATCTGCTCCATCCTACAGAGATTCTCACCTAAGAGATCTACAGCAAACCTTCACTTCATCTACTTGATGAAGTCAAGAAACAGATTAACAAAACCAGAAAGGTATCCAGAGAAAACTTGTTGCAAGACAGACCCCAAAGAGACAATAAAAGAACACACTAATGGTCACATACAGCTCTCAACTCAATTCAATGCATCATCAGTGACTTACTTCTACTGGATAATGACAGTTCTCTTTCACAAGTACTGGGGGGCTAACTTTTTCATGAGCAAAGACAGCCCCCCAATCTCAAATGACTCCTTACCCACAGCATCCAATTTGAACATGGACACTGGTACCAGAGATTGCAATAAATCCAGATGTCAACTTTGCTGCCACAACATCGAAACAGTGCAATCACTGGACCTAACAACATCAACTACACCATCTCAGACTTATTCACATGCTCATCTTCTAACACTGCATATGCCATTAAATGCCAACAATGCCCTTTGGTTCTCTACATAGGGCAAACAAATCAAACCCTATGCCAAAGGATAAAAGGACACAAATCTGACACCAAGAATAATAAGACTGAGGAATCTTCCAGGATATTGTGGGTGACCTCAAAGTAGTTTCAGGAACAGACTAGAAAGGGAAATTGCTGAGTTGCAAGTCATTACAGCACTCAGAACATTGGAATCCCCAGGAAGCAGGAATATTGGTTTCTTACTACATATGCTGACCTAATTCAGCCTTTACATCTGTACACTCACCAATCCTTCAGAAGGGCAATATGTCCTCTTTATTTTATTATTTGGAATAACACATTAGTAGATTGTAATGCAATGTATAATAGAGTGAAATATAATTTGGAATGGTAGTATGGAATGTATTTTTATGGTCTGGGAACAGGGGAAATAACTCTACAGTCAATTGCCCCACTTCAAAGAAGATGATGCTGTAAAGTCACCTCCATGCTTGAAAGGAGATGGATGGAGTGTGACGGCAGACTTTCTGTTAATTACTCTCAGCATTCCACAATTAATCCATATACATCTGCCCATCAATCTCCCATTTTGACATATTTACTTCCTTCACTATGTCTCATTCCCCTACCCCTGGAATTAAACCTAAACAAATGGTAACCAAACAAACTAAGCTTGTTATTCCTGTTAGGTCCTTGAATCTACTAAATGTCTTCATTATGCTGTATGCTAATTTACTGCTCATCTTCTGCCTATATATACGGACTGGTAATTCCCATTTCACTGTATCCGAAGAAGTGTGTGCACATGAAAGTTTATACCTTGAATAAAGCTTTGTTGGTTGTGAAGGTGCCCCTGGACTCAAACTTTGTTCTACTGATTCAGACCAACATGGCTACCCACCTGAATCTAACCAGATATGCTATGAAATAGTTTAAAAATAAAATATGTCTTTATTTTTAGTTTATATTTTTCAAAGTATAAAAGCACATTCTAATAGCAGGTTTTACATGTAATCATAAAAACATATCAAAGCCATTTTCCCCAGGTATGCCTTCCTATGTTCTGCAGTATAGGAATGGGACAATATGACCCAATGGATGAAAACCAGAGATGCCTTACTTCAACCCAAATCATTCAGCCTTGCAAAGTCTGCCTTTGTTTATCGCTGCAAAGAGCGCAGTAAGTTACAATATGGTGAATCAACTGTAACTGCATCACACTTATTGGCATTTGTACTAGTTCTTGAATGGTTTTGCTCTGAGGAACTGAGAGCCTTTCCATTCCTTAGAAGAGCTGTGTGAACCCTCTTCAGTAGTAGAAAAGACGCCATAAGCAAGCTGAACATGTGCAAAAATTAAGAACAGAACAAATGATTGCTTGCCCCTATATATCACCCCTGCAGCAGCAACTGAAAAAAAAAATCAACAGCCAGTAGGCAGGAGGTAGCTTAAATCCACATCTCCAAATTTCCATCATTAATAATTTTCTATTCAACATTTTATTTTAACTGTTTTGTGCAATGGTAATCCTCTTAGTTGCCTGAAGCATGCCTAAACATAATTCTAATGAAGGTTAACTGTGCCAGTATAGCAGCAGATCACTGCTGGGCCAATGTGGTGAGAAGTTAAGACAGCATAGTAAATTGTGCGATTCCATACAATTGGTATGCCTGTAAAGTCATTGATTCTCCATTACACACTATCCCTAAAAACAAAACTGCATGTGTGATGTGAACTTTTCTATACCAGGTTTTATAAACCATTAAAACTCAAGTGCCAAAGGAGCAAAAATAAGCACTCACCATGTTATATGAAATGCCAACTAATGAAGAAAATTATCAACAACTGTACAATATGCTCTCTTGAAAAGTGGTCAGCATGATTGGGATAATGTCACACTTTCCAAAACAAGCCAACCAAGAAAATCCAAAATTCATCAGCATAAAAAGGCTTTATGTGGTATCAACAGTTCAGAACAATAGACACTAATTTCTATTACCTTATCCTGTGAGAGAAATAAAAGCAAGATGATACTGTGAATATTGTACTGTACTAAAGAAGAGTATGTCATTACCAGTGTTCTCTCTAAGCTGAGTTAACGTGAGCTAGCTCAGTTTTTTAGCCTCTGGCTCACACATTTTTGTCTCAGCTCACAAAAAAATGGCTCCAGAGCAAACTAATTTATGCAGCAGCCCACAACTTTTATGCTACTAGTTCACAACTTCATTGCTAGTAGCTCACAAAGTAGAATTTCTGCTCATAAGACTCCACAGCTTAGAGGAAACATTGGTCATTACCATCACAAATCTATGCAGATTTCTACACATCCATCCCCAGAATGTCTCTGCTTTATTACAAAGAAAAGAATTACATTCCATTTAGAATGTAAATAATAATTCTGTATATCTTAGAAATCTTCCTACTATAAAGCTGACTCAGCAATTACTTCATAATGGAGATTCATATGGAAAAGACCCCATATATGCTTCATATCTCTAAAATCACATCCACTACCCTGTGCTGACCTAAGTTCTACCACTGTGAGTTTTCCCAATGCAAGCTAATTTAATAATAATAATAATAATAATAATAAATAATAAATTTTATTTATACCCCGCCCTCCCCTGCCGAAGCAGGCTCAGGCTCAGATATCTTTTGTTATCTATATTTCAGTCTTGTTTATAACCCAGGTATGATATAAAACTGCCACCCTGGTGGTCAGGCAGATGCTGACAACCAATAGATGGAACATGTCCTAAACGTTTAAGTGGCTTTTAATATCACTGATCCTGGTATTCTTTTAGGCCACATACCCAGGATGAGCAATACAGTTTTATGGCAGTTCTGGTGTCCGTCCCCTCCCCCCTCCCAAGACTAAATTCCACAAGCTGGATCTGAGAGTTGTGCTCAGCCCCATGGCATAGACTATTGGGTGTCACAATGTTTTGTCTCATCCCTAAACTACTTAGCATCTGCATGAAACGACTGGGATAGCAAAAGGAACCCAGTTCTCTCTCCCCTTTCCAGCTAATTCCACGGAGGCAGTGGAAATACCAACTTAATGAAGGACTGAATGAGGTTGAATAACAAGCATAAACTGAAGTGCTGTGGAGCA
Organism: Heteronotia binoei; assembly: GCF_032191835.1. Taxonomy (NCBI): domain Eukaryota; kingdom Metazoa; phylum Chordata; class Lepidosauria; order Squamata; family Gekkonidae; genus Heteronotia; species Heteronotia binoei. The sequence continues at coordinate 225,214,543 of NC_083223.1, read as the reverse complement.
GAAATAAAGTTGATACGGAAATAGATCACAGAGTTGAAAGGGAGCTTGGAAGCCACCTATAACCCTTGCTCAATGCAGGAAATCCAAAGCTACAGCATTCCAGCCAGATGGCTGTCCAGACTCTGCATCAAAACCTGCACTGAGGGGAAAAGACACTCCCTGCCTACAGATAACTGGCTCTACTTTCAAACTGCTCTTAACCATTAGGAAGTTCCTCCTACTATTCATCTAAAGTCTACATTTCTGTAGCATAACCCCATTAGATCTAGTCTTGCCCTCTGGAGCAGCAGAGACCAGGTAGTCTGCCTTCTTCCATGTGACAGCCTTTCAGGTATTCGAGAAGAACAATTATGTCTCCCCTCAGTCTTCTCCAGGCTAAACATACTAAGTTTTTTCAACCTTTGCTCGTAGGACTTGTTTTCCAGACTAAACTGTACAACCTGTTCTGATAGTACTTCCTTAGAAAGATCAAGCTTGCAAGATGGTTGCTCCTAGGCTCATCACTCTCTCTGGATAAGCAGGTATCAGAGAGGCCCAAGAGTATATTTTAGGCTAGTTTGCCAAATGCATTTCTCTATAAAGAAAGCAGTCCTGGCCAATGTCACACATGCTTTGACAACATTCAGATTGTGGATCTGTGGATACCTGTGGATCAGCCAAACTGAAAAATTCTTTAAAGACTGGTGACTCAGGCAACAGATTTCTCCAAGGCCACCGAATGAAGACACAACTATGATGAAACTGGAACGTAGTTCTGTCAAGTCCTTGTCCAACATTTTACTGATGCATACTATCTAACCTCTGACTTACTACTTTCAGGCTGAATAATCTTCTCTTAGAACTGCTTCTCTTTAAAAAAACCCCACATTTATAATGGATACATTTTTACATGGAATACTGACAGATTCTCAATTTAAAAAATCTGTAAGGATTCTGTGTAAAATGTATCCATTACTTTTTTTAGACTTAGTAACTGATTTTTTAAAAGAGAGAAAGAAAGAAATTAGTCTCAATTTCACAAGCTTTTTTCAAAGTGCTCCTGAACACCTTCCCCACTTCTCAAAACTGCAACCAGGTTTTAAGACTCCAGGCACTCTGAACTTGGCCAAAACATGCATTCTTTGAGATTAAGTATTTGTAATCGTGCTTGCCTTCTTTATCTTATTAGCTCTCATTACTTTTCATTGCTTCGGGACAGGTGAACTAAACGACAATCACCACAAAGTGCACTGTAATCCAAGTTGTTTTCAGTACAACTGAGGGAAGGAGGTCACACATTTAGTGTAGTTTTCCTAAAATTTAGAATGAAAGGCATGTTAAAATGTTGCTCTGAAGAGGCCTTAAGGATTCTGAACAAGTGAATGATACGGCATGTACTATTTGTTCCTCTACTCCTTTGTTCAGAAAGGAAAAAAAATCCAAAATCCAAGCATCACTTTTCATGTCCCCCTTTTATCAGTATATGCTGTCATTTTAGTTTGACCAGAAAACTGGCAAGGTCCTAGTGAGTGGGAATGGAAACTGACAACACCTTTGAAAGTCCATCATCTACCAAATACAAGACAAGCCATTTGAGACTTCATCCTTTGGAATGGGAGAAAGATCTAATGCAGGGGTGGCCATACTTAATATAAGAGCCACAAAGAATAAACATCAGATGTTTGAGAGCCGCAAGACATGAACATCTGATGTTGGAGAGTCAGAGGGGAGGGAAGAAAATAGATGGGAGAGGGAGGGAGAGGTCAAAAGAAAGCAAAATGCATTCTCCAAGCTGCTGGCTGGCTTGGAGAATTGATTTAACAAGACAAATTGCTCTCTCCAAGCTGGCCAATGACAGGGCTGCGGGGGCTTCAAGAGCCACACAATATGTGTGAAAGAGCCACATGTGGCTCCCAAGTCGCAGTTTGGCCACCCCTGATCTAATGCATATGCACACACACCACCATTTTTGATAACACTCTTGATAGTTTCTTGATTATATTGACAGGCAGTAGATTCAGGACAGATAAAGGAATATTTCTTCACCCGATACAATTAATTTATGGTGGACACAGAAAGAGAATGTGGTGATGGCCACCAACTTGGAAGGCTTTAAAGGGGAATCAGACAAATTCAGGGGCAGTGCACTACTGCATGCCAGATGCAGGAAGAAAGGAAGATGTAGAGGAGCACTCTGTGCACATTCTGTAGGTCTCCTAAGACAGCTGGTCTGCAACCGTGGAAAACAAGATGCTGGGCTAGATGAACTATTAGTCTTATCTAGCAGGGCTCTTCATATGGCATATGGTTCCTGAAGAGTGCAGTGAATCTGAGAGACCCCAGTTCAAATCCCCTCTGTCATGAAATGTACTGAGTGACCCCAGGACCTCTGCAGCTTAACCTGCTTCACAGCGTTGCTGTGAAGATAACAAGGGGCAGGAAGAATCTTGCATGCCATCCTAGACTCCTTCAGGGAAAGGTGGGATAAAGACAAGTCAGATCAGGAGACTTGGAATAGAGGTGTGCCAGATTCAAAGAGAGGACTTCACCAACAAACCTGGTTAGGAAAACTGCCTCAGTCTAGACTCTGCAGAAAGGAGCCTAGATTAGTGGGGTTGGGTTCGAAGGACTAGCGTTTATTGACAAGTCCAAAGTGGGAGGAACAAGGAACAGAGTGGGAGGCAGACTAAGGATCAAGGGGCTAACATGAGGGAAGAGGAGCAAGGTTGCCTAGAGGATGAGTTTAGGATGACAGATTAGCAGCAGAAGAGTCACCTTTTGGTTTCTTTGTTTAGAAAGAGAAGTTGGTTTGGGTAAGGAGGGGAGGAAGGCAGAGTGACAGTGACAAATCAGATGAAGGAGGTGGCAGCTCTGCTCCCAAAAATACTGAGAAGCACAGTCAGTCCCCAATACCTAGCACCATCTAAGGGAGAGAAGCACTGTCACCACCGATGTACCCGCACACAGTCTTCAGACTTGTCATGGTGATCTCTTCCTTTCTCATGGCATAAACACACACACTGCTACCCCATTCACAGAGATATGATCTGGAAAGGAAACAGTGAGAACCGGGAGTGCAGAATAAAGTGGGGTGGAGAATAAGATACAGAGCAAGGTTTGGCTGGCAGGGAGGGCTTGCTGAAAAAAATCTTTTAAGGACAAGGGAGTAGGCCAGAAAAGCCTCGGTGGGAAGGCGTCTTGCTGGAAAACCAGAAAGAGAGCGGAGGGAGGATAAGGAGACCGTGTTGTTACTGTGTGTTGCGGTGGGAGGGGGCAGACCTGGCTTCCAGGATGCCTGAGGGAGGGAAGAAAGGAGGCGGGCGACGTGGAATCAGCAGGGGCAGGCAGCAGACCGCTTACCTTGTAGACGTCGCCGTAGGTACCGCTGCCGATGCGCTGGATGAGCTCAAAGTCTTCCTGGGGGTTCCTGCGGGACAGGTCGCACACCCGCCCCCCGCCAACACTCATGGCGCGCCGCCGCTCGGAGGAGGGAGCGGCGCCCCCCTCGCCCGGCTCAGTCGCCGCCACCCGGAGGCTGCGGGCGGGAGGAGGGGAAAGGAAAGAGGGTAAACAGGTGGGTGGGGGGAAAGGAGGGGGAGGGAGCAAAGGCTTGCAGCGATCACCACCAACAACGCCACCTCCCCCTTGCCTGCTCAGCCAACATGGCGCCCTCCGCTGTCTTCTGCGCAAGCGCGCGGAGCCATCGGCTGCCAGGCGGCTCTCCGTACAGAGTGGGAGGGGAAAGGGAGTCCCCGGAGCGCCCGGGAAGGGGCGGGGCCAGGCGCCAGCGTGAGTCCGGGCGCCAGATTCACATGAGGGAAAAGCAGCGGCGGTGATCGATCTGCTCGGTCGAGGCCGCCTCCTGGAAGAAGATGCGGCGTGGAGGAAACGGCAGCGCAGGGTCAGAGGCTTTACCACTTGTCTGCGGACAATGGCAGAAGCACAAATCACCTTGACTTGATTAATAAACGATGTGCAAAGCCTGGAGCAGCAGTGGCGTAAAAATTCAGAATAAGAAGTCATCGTCCACAAAAGTTTCGGTAGTTGACTATTAGAAAGAACGGTGTGGTGATGATCCCGCTTTCCGCCATGATGTGTTTATTTGTGATTTCGTTTCTAGTTTGCTTTTCCAGCGAGGAAGATAAGCGAAATGACACATGCCATTGGACTTGTTGCTCTTTGCTGTCCAGCTTCTGAGGGGAGAGGGGATGATATAGTTTCGTTTCCTTGTGCTATTTAAACGAATGGGCAGTTTTTGAACTCTACCGTGCCACTCCAATCTACCCCCTCTCGGCTTGGCTTCGCGAACGAAGATTTAAGAAGGGTGCAATAGTCCACGTCTGCTGCAGGCTCGCTGGTGGCTGACAAGACGAATGCGGGACAGGCAGGTCCGGCCACAGTGGCTGCAGGGAAAAGTCTGATTTAGGGTTGGTGCTGTAGCAGTGCGATTCTTCCTCAATCTCCTTTTGTCCTCAAGACCAGCTATGCGTGCGTTCTCAAAGGAAGAGACAGCCTGGTGGATGGTGTGTCTCCATGCTTTGCGATCTGAGGCTAGGTCAGACCACTGGTGATGGTTGATGCGACAGGCGCCAAGGGATTTCTTCAAGGAGTCCTTGTACCTCTTCTTTGGTGCCCCTCTATTTCGATGGCTGGTGGAGAGTTCGCCATACAGGGCAATCTTGGGAAGGCGGTGGTTTTCCATCCTAGAAATATGCCCTGCCCAGCGCAGCTGCGTCTTCAGCAGAAGTGCCTCGATACTGGTAACCTCCGCCCACTTGAGAACTTCAGTGTTGGTCACAAAGTCACTCCAGTGGATGTTGAGGATGGTGCGAAGGCAGCGCTGATGAAAGCGCTCGAGGAGTCGCAGGTGATGACGGTATAAAACCCACGATTCGGAGCCGTAGATGAGGGTTGTCATCACAACCGCTTTGTAAACATTGATCTTTGTGCCTTTTTTCAGATGATTGTTGCTCCACACTCTTTTGTGCAGTCGGCCAAATGCACGGTTTGCCTTTGCCAGCCTGTTGTCAATCTCCTTGTCGATCTTGGCATCTGAGGAGATGATGCACCCCAGGTAGCTGAACTGCTGGACTGTTTTCAGAACTGATTCACCCACAGTGATGCAGGGAGGGTGATAATCTTCCTGGGGTGCAGGCTGGTGGAGAACTTCTGTCTTCTTCAGACTAACTTCTAGGCCGAATAGCTTGGCAGCCTCTGCAAAGCAGGACGTCATATGCTGCAGAGCTGATACCGAGTGGGAGACGAGTGCAGCATCATCAGCAAACAGTAGCTCTCGGATGAGTTTTTCCATCGTCTTGGAGTGGGCCTTTAGTCGCCTCAGGTTGAACAGGCTGCCATCTGTGCGATAGCGGATGTAGACACCATCGTCATCATCTAGATCTACTGCGGCTCTTTGAAGCATCATGCTAAAGAAGATCGTAAAGAGAGTTGGCGCGAGAACGCAGCCTTGCTTTACACCTGTGCCTATTGGGAAGGGCTCCGAGAGGTCGTTGCAGTGTCTGACTTGGCCTCGCTGGTCTTCGTGTAGCTGGATGATCATGCTGAGGAACCTTGGGGGACATCCTAAACGTTCCAAGATTTGCCACAGGCCTTTCCTGCTAACGGTATCGAAGGCTTTGGTAAGGTCGACAAAAGTCACATACAGAGCCTTGTTCTGTTCCCTGCATTTCTCTTGGAGCTGCCTGAGAACAAATACCATGTCGGTGGTGCTCCTGTTAGCTCTGAAGCCGCACTGGCTCTCTGGGAGGAGTTCTTCTGCAATGGTGGGCACCAGTCTGTTCAGGAGTATTCTGGCAAGGATTTTGCCTGCGATGGAGAGCAGGGTTATCCCCCGGTAGTTGGAGCAGTCTGACTTTTCCCCTTTGTTCTTGTATAGGGTGATGATGATTGCATCGCGAAAGTCCTGTGGTAATTTGCCTTGTTCCCAGCAGGTGACAAGTACTTTGTGAAGTGAGCTATGTAGTACTGTGCCCCCATGCTTCCAGATCTCTGGTGGAATTCCATCAACTCCTGCTGCCTTGCCACTTTTCAGTTGCTTGATGGCTTTAACAGTCTCTTCTAGGGTGGGGATCTCATCCAACTCTGTTTTCACTGGCTGAAGTGGGGTGAGGTGGATTGCTGAATCTTGAACTACGCGGTTGGCACTGAAGAGAACCTGAAAATACTCTGACCACCGGTTCAGTATGGATGCCTTGTCTGTGAGGAGCACTTGGCCGTCTGCACTATGCAAGGGACTCTGAGCCTGATATGATGGACCATATACTGCCTTCAGGGCTTCGTAGAACCCTCTTAAATCACCAGTGTCTGCACACAGCTGGGTTCTCTCTGCAAGCTTGGTCCACCAATCGTTCTGAATGTCTCGAAGCTTGCGCTGGAGGTTGCTACATGCAGCACGAAAGGTTGCTTTTTTCCCAGGACAGGAGGGCTGAGCAAGATGTGCTTGGTAGGCAGATCTCTTTTTCACCAGTAAATCTTGGATCTCTTGATTGTTCTCATCAAACCAGTCCTTGTTCTTCCTTGTGGAGAACCCGAGGACTTCTTCAGAGATCTGCAGGATGGTAGTTTTTAGGTGTCCCCAGAGTGCTTCTGGAGAAGGGTCTGTGGGGCAACTGAGGTCCTCAATTCTTGACTGGAGTTTTGCCTGGAAGGCAGCTTTAACTTCGGCTGACTGGAGACTGCCAACCTGAAACTTCCTCCGAGGGATACCTCCTCTCCTGGGTGTGGGTTTAAAGTGAAGACGGAGATTGCAGCGTACAAGACGATGATCCGTATGACATTCCGCACTGGGCATTACTCGGGTGTGTAAGACATCTCGAAGGTCTCTCTGGCGCACCAGAATGTAGTCGATAAGGTGCCAGTGCTTGGACCGTGGGTGCATCCAGGTTGTCTTCAGACTGTTCTTCTGCTGGAAGATAGTGTTGGTGATGGTGAGCTGGTGCTCCATGCAGAATTCTAGCAGAAGGCGCCCGTTGTCATTGCAGTTGCCAATGCCGTGTTTGCCAAGTACTCCTTTCCAGGCTTCCGAGTCTTTACCTACTCTGGCATTGAAGTCGCCAAGGATGATCACCTTGTCCTCTGTAGGGGTCTTCCGTACGAGGTTGTGTAGATCAGCATAGAACTTGTTCTTTTCTGCAGGATCTGCTTGAAGGGTTGGGGCATACACACTGAAGAGTGTTGCATGTTGCTTGTTTTGAAGTGGGAGGCGCATGGACATGATGCGATCTGAGTGACCTGTTGGCAGGTTTACGAGTTTGGAGGCAATGGAGTTCCTGACCATGAAGCCAACGCCAGAAAGGCGGCTCTCAGCCTTTGACTTACCCGACCAGTAGAGGGTATAGCCAGCACCGTGTTCTTGAAGACTACCTTCCTCAGGGAAACGGACCTCACTGAGAGCTGCTATGTCGATATTCAACCTGAGAAGTTCGTGGGCAACTAGAGCAGAGCGTCGTTCAGGGCGACCACTGTCTACTGTGTCAAGCATGGTTCTGATGTTCCAACACGCAAGCTTTAGTCTTTGCACACTTTGTGAGGCAGGTGCATGCCTTTTCTTTGTTGTTATTTTTTGACCGCAAATAAGGATGCCCGTTGACCGCGGCTAGCCAACTGGGGTGGAGGAGACGAGCTTTGTTTAGGCCACCTTTTCTAGGCCCCTCTCTGTGTGGAGCAAGCAGTGCTGTCCCTAGATAAGGCTGCTTGGTCGTTCAGGGTGCTGCCGAAAAATGCTTTCGTCTCCGGGTTAGCATCAGGCGACCAATACCCTGAACCGCCTACATGCAGGATTGGGACTGCGGCTTCCAGTGGCACCTTCCACCTGCCGTTTCGCCCCTTGCCCATCGCTGCAGGACTTGATGCATTGTGGGTTGTGTATGTGGATATGCCCTTCAGGCCTGCGCAGAGGATTTTTTTAGGTGAAGCGCAGTGTGCGCGGTACTGGCTCCACCCTTTCACCTGGGGGTCATCTGCCATGGCCCAGTAAGCCGGGACGCCGGCAGCGAGTCCTCCAGGTGGTAGGTGTTACATTAACGAGCTCTATCTGCCCGGGTTTGATGTTAGAGTTTTCCTTCTCTTAGGCTGGCGAGGTTGGTGGGCCCAGCCTGCCCATCCGGTTATACCGCCGGACAATTCGGTCGCACCATGACGTAGCAAACTCTGTGAAAAACGGGGGGGACCAGCGAGAAGGTGTTGCTACAGATGCAGTAATGCAGGAGAGGCCATTGCAGTGACCATCTGCCAGGCATAGCCAGACAGTGACCACGCGGCGTTCACTACACCGGGAAGGAGAGGCTATGTATTGCGCATACACTTTCCCTGGGGGGGGTAGGATACCCAGAGGGAGCCCACCCCGCCGCCCCCCAATCTACCACTCATCACCAAAACTATGAGCTCTTTCTAGACACCACACCAGTGTTGCATTATAAATAACACCCTATGCACTATGAATAGTACCCAGCAGCTCATTAGATTGGAATACAGCTCAAACTGTAGACAGTTCCCACCATCCTTCAAGGCAAGGGACGTTCAGAGGCAGTTTCCCAATTCCTGCCTCTGCATAGTGCCCCTGGTATTCCTTCGGGGTCTGCCATTCAAATACTAGCCAGGGCTGACACTGCTTTGCATCAGAGATGTGAGGAGACTGGACTAGTCAGGGCCACCCTGAAATATCATAGAAAATAGTAATTAACAGGAAAACAGTTTAAAGAAGGTATTTTGACCTAAACATCTCAATCCCATCCTTTCTTTATAAACCCAGGGCAACATACATGGCCCATTGGCATTTATCCCCACAAGCCTGTGAAATAGCTTAGGCTGAGAGAGGGAGTGGTCACCCAGTGAGTTTCATGGCAGAAGGAGGATTGAACCCATATGCCTCAGGTCCTAGCCCTAGAAGAGAGATCTGAATCAAAGTTTCAGTCCAGTATTCAAAGTAAACCAGGCTGGATCTATTTTGTACACACACACCACTGGCCTTGAGTTTTAAAATCTTAAAATCTGCAAAGGGCTGGGGAGGAATACTTTAAATAAATACTTTAAAGCATACAACTGTAGGAAGGAAATAAATCCAAATTAAGGAAAAGGGTAAAAAAGGATAATAGTTTCAGTCACCACCAATAAGGGGCTGCATACTTCACATCATAATAATGAATACTATACACGTGTACATTGGAACCCACATCTCAACTTGAGCTGATGACTTTTTATTTTTTTGTTAGTCTTTGTATGTGTGCATGCACATGTGTGCCTGGAAGTCATGGTTGACTTCCAACAACCCCTACTGGGACTTGGATGTTTCAAGAATCTTTCTCTCTCTCTCTCTCTCTCGGCTTGACTTCGCGAACGAAGATTTAAGAAGGGTGCAGTAGTCCACGTCTGCTGCAGGCTCGCTGGTGGCTGACAAGACCAATGCGGGACAGGCAGATCCGGCCACAGTGGCTGCAGGGAAAAGTCTGATTTGGGGTTGGTGCTGTAGCAGTGCGATTCTTCCTCAATCTCCTTTTGTCCTCAAGACCAGCTATGCGTGCGTTCTCAAAGGAAGAGACAGCCTGGTGGATGGTGTGCCTCCATGCTTTGCGATCTGAGGCTAGGTCAGACCACTGGTGATGGTTGATGCGACAGGTGCCAAGGGATTTCTTCAAGGAGTCCTTGTACCTCTTCTTTGGTGCCCCTCTATTTCGATGGCCGGTGGAAAGTTCGCCATACAGAGCAATCTTGGGAAGGCGGTGGTTTTCCATCCTAGAAATATGCCCTGCCCAGCGCAGCTGCGTCTTCAACAGCAGTGCCTCTATGCTTGTAACCTCCGCCCGCTTGAGGACTTCAGTGTTGGTCACAAAGTCACTCCAGTGGATGTTGAGGATGGTGCGAAGGCAGCGCTGATGAAAGCGCTCAAGGAGTCGCAGGTGATGACGGTATAAAACCCATGATTCAGAGCCGTAGATGAGGGTTGTCATCACAACCGCTTTGTAAACATTGATCTTTGTGCTTTTTTTCAAATGCTTGTTGCTCCACACTCTTTTGTGCAGTTGGCCAAATGCACGGTTTGCCTTTGCCAGCCTGTTGTCAATCTCCTTGTCGATCTTGGCATCTGAGGAGATGATGCACCCCAGGTAGCTGAACTGCTGGACTGTCTTCAAAACTGATTCACCCACAGTGATGCAGGGAGGGTGATAATCTTCCTGGGGTGCAGGCTGGTGGAGAACTTCTGTCTTCTTCAGACTAACTTCTAGGCCGAATAGCTTGGCAGCCTCTGCAAAGCAGGACGTCATATGCTGCAGAGCTGATACCGAGTGGGAGACGAGTGCAGCATCATCAGCAAATAGTAGCTCTTGGATAAGTTTTTCCATTGTCTTGGAGTGAGCCTTTAGTCACCTCAGGCTGCCATCGGTGCGATAGCGGATGTAGACACCATCATCATCATCTAGATCTACTGCGGCTCTTTGAAGCATCATGCTAAAGAAGATTGTAAAGAGAGTTGGCACGAGAACGCAGCCTTGCTTTACACCTGTGCCTATTGGGAAGGGCTCCGAGAGGTCGTTGCAGTGTCTGACTTGGCCTCGCTGGTCTTCATGAATAGAAGAAGAAGAATTGCAGATTTATACCCCGCCCTTCTCTCTGAATCAGAGACTCAGAGCAGCTTACAATCTCCTATATCTTCTTCCTCCACAACAGACACCCTGTGAGGTGGGTGGGGCTGAGAGTCTGCACGCTTAACCACTACACCAAACAGGGCCTGCTCTGCATCCCAGTCCTGGTATTCCTTGGAGGTCTCCCATCCAAGTACTTGCCATGGTCTGCCCTGCTTAGCTTCCAAGATCTGATGAGATCAGGTTTGGGCCTGAGTTGATGACATTATTCACAGCCAACTCTATCTTATTAGCATGCAAGTTATGTCCAAGCAGTTCTCCTGTTTCCTTTTCCCTCAGAACTGCTGGATTAGGAAAAGTGGTCTATGTGTTCAGAGGGGGCACCAAAGTATCCTTTCTCAAACAACATGCTATCTACTCTGAATATTGAGAGCATTTAGAAATCTTTAGGTTTTAATTCTCACAGTCTCTGCCTTCAGACCTATGTTCAACTGTCAGCAGCACTTCCATATCAACATTCTACCATCTCAGCCTCACCCTTCAGATAGAACCATATGTCAATTAGCTGCACGTTTGAGGTCTTAGCACAGCATTTTTTTAAACCTCCAGATGATCTGAAATCTTTAATCAGTTTAATGATGCAGCTACCCTTTTCTTTTGCATGGATTAAGTTTCCAAACATAATTGTGTGTGTGTTTTAAAAAGTTCAGAGCTCTGGTTCTTTCCATGTTCCTTAAGTTCAAATGCTACTTTACAAATATATCAGATTTTGTTTGTTTATGTATTTGTGTTCTATTGAATTATGCTAGAATTTTAAATGTGCTTAATTCTTCAGGTGTTTTAAATGTTTTTATTCGTGCCCCCTTGGGGACCCTGATGAGTAGAAAGGTGACATGAGAGTGTTTTAAATAAATAAAATACGTTATTTTCTTGCTTATATTAATGGATATACTTTACACTATTCAATATATTTTCATGACAAAAGCAATGTTGGATATTATTTCACATTAGTTGTTGCCTTGGTTATTTAGGTAAACTCTTTGTGAGGGATAAATTCAGGTGGGTAGCCTGAATCTTTGGGGGGAGGATATCAATCATATTTCTCTGTTGAAAGGTCCCTCAATAGGTTCCTCAGCCATGACCCAGTATGCATGGGTGAAGGCAGTCCCCCAGGTACCTTATATTAAAGGAATTTAACGCCAGCATTTTGTATTGGACCTGGACAAAACTGGAATAATATGTTTGCTGTGGCCAGGCCCTAGGGGGACTGGCTGTCATGTTCTGAACTAGTTATCTGGGTTTAATTTCTATATGTTCAGCCTTGTCTAGTTCTTTAACAGTCTTCAGATGCCAGATACTATCATCCACAGCTTCCATGGGTCTCGATGAAAGGGAAGGATAGAGTTGACTATCATCTGTATATTGGTGACAACTCATTCCAGATTCCCAGATGATCTTTCCCAGCAGTTTCATATATATCTTAAAAATCATGGGGAGAAGATGGAAACATGCAGGACCCCACTGGGCAATGGCCAGAGAAGTGAAGCAGAAGTTCCCCCAACACAATCTTGTGAAACCTACCTTCCAAAAAGAACCAAAATCATGGTTTTGGCTCCTGTTGGTAGGCTCACATGGAAGAGGAGATGCCAACAGTCTTCTGCATTGTGATCAACTTCTGTAAGTATGTGTGAGAGTAGAGGAATTAAAAAGTGTTTCATTTTTCTAGAAATATCTGATGTGCAAACACATACACTCTCATCTGTGACGCCAATCCTTATAGTCTGGGAGATAACACATCCTTTGTCCACCCAGTCCAACTTTCAGGAGCTTTCATCCATCAGTTTAAGGAAGAAAGGGTATGTGTTAGGATACTGTCATTGTTAAAGGGAATGGGTAGGGAAATGTTTAGTGTAAGGTTGAGGGGGGCTAGGAGAGTTTGAGTGAGAGCTCTATTGTTTTCCTCATATGATGAGCTCTTTAAAGCAGGAGTGTCAAACATGCAGTTCAGGAACTGAATCAGGCCCCTGGAGGGCTCCTATCAGGCCCCCAAGCAACTAGCTGTCATTTGCTTCCTTCTCCCTATATTTTGCTTCCTTCTGCATAACACTTGCTTTGCAAGGCTTGCTCAATTGCCAAGGAACTACAGAGCAAAACTTCTATTTTCTCCATTAGCTGAGGCTCCTCTCTTGGGGAAGAATAGCTTGCTTTGCCAGGCTCTCTCAATTACACAGCAGAGCTACTGAGCCAAGCCTCTCTTCCTTCTATTAGCTGAGACTTCTCCCTCCCCAGTTCCCTGGGGAAGGAAGGAAAGAGCCAGAACTTCCTTTGCCCAGTTCCCTGGATCCCATGGGAGAAATACAAAGAAAACATCTTTAAGACCAATGAGTGCTAATGTTTTAAGCATGTTTTAAGTTGGGGTTTTTAAAATCTCTGCTACCTAATCTTAAATAGGTACACATATGGCCAACATGGCTCAGACCAACCCGACATGGCCCGGCCCAACAAGGTCTCATTTATGTCAAATCTGGCCCTCATAATGAATGAGTTCAACACCCCTGCTTTAAAGCTCTAAGGAAGCCTTTGTTCTCTCCGGTCCTCTCTTGCACCCCACCAACAGAAATTTCATTAAACCAGTGGTTCCCAAGGTGGGCAGTGTGTCAAACTGTTTCTATCACTGAGGGGGCCCAAACAGCCTTTTTGGGGGGAGACCACATTTATTTTAAAATATAAACCTTCCCCTCAGATACCAGGTGTTCTAAATACAGTTAGTGTACAGGTTTTTGGTTTTTTTTCCTGTGAGTTGTTTTCTGGTGCACAAGTAGAATATGGAGTCATGGAGGTAGGCATTGCATATTAACTACAAAGAAGATTTATTTATTTACAAATTAGTTCCCAGGAATAGATAAGCGCCAGAGGACACCTGATAGACAAAATACAAATGTGGCCGAGGCACATAGAGAGTAGTTTTTACTTTTTTTAATTCTTCCAAGCATAAACAGACTTTTGCTAATTAGCCACTGAGCTGGATCCTAAGAAGCACACAGGATTCCACCCACATCAGCCTGCCCTTTCCCAAGAGTCAGACTAAATGCCACAATGTTTGCTCACTGGCAGGGACAGACCTAGCAACTGGGTACTCCATTCTGTGTCTGAGGTAGAGTCACTCTACCAAGCAGAGCTACCTTTCACTCTGTCTGCTCTTTTCCTGAGTCAGGTCTGAGCTCTCACTGGTCCCTCTCTCTGAGGCAGAACTGAACTCAACTCCTGCTGTGCTTCTCTCCAACCTTCCTTCCCTCTTCAAAGGTGATTGCATGCCAGAGAAGCACTCCCATAGGCTCAAGTGAGCAGCTCTTTTCAGGACTGACACTAGACTGTCTGGCACCTTAGGCAAGGCTAATTTCTAGCCCACCCCCTGCACTGATAACATCACCGAGTCACATGGGGGGTGCCCAATTAGGTGCCCCCAGAAGGCCAGTGCACTAGGCAACCACCTAGTTTTCTTGGTGGCAGGGCCAGCCCTGGCTGTTTTCCCGCTCAGGGGCAAGACAGCTTCCTGTCCATCACAGGCATTACAGCCTCCTTGGGGTGGGTGGGATTACCTAGGGGGTGCTGAGGCAGGGCCAGATAAAGGCCAATTGATGCCCTAAGCACAGCCCAACAATGGTGCCCCACAGCCCTTCCATTACTTAATGGACATTATTAAGCGCTGAAGGTGAAACAAGATATTACAGTGGGTCGCAATATTATGTTAGATTAATAGGAGATGTTATGGAAATCTAATATTAAATTAACTCTGTAGCCTTTAAAGAACATTTTATAAAATGTTTTACAGGTGGTATGTAACTCCTCAGAAACTTTCTAAAATGTACCCTAATATGTCTAATAAGTGTTGGAAATGTACAAAACATGTGGGCTTGTTTTATCATATGTGGTGGACCTGTGAGGTGGTGAAAGACTATTGGAAGATAGTGCATGAATTTCTACAGAAAATATTGAAGACAGATCCATTTTAAACCAGAACTATTTTGATTGAACCTATATCCTGTTGACTATACAAAAGAGATGCGACATTTAATAGCTCATATGAACACCAGCCGCCAGAATAATTCTGGCACCGAAATGGAAACTTCAGGAAATCCCTACGAGATCAGATTTGATAGGCAAAATTTTAGAAACGGCAAAAACAGACTACTTATCCCAGTTGTTGGCTGGGAAATCTAAGGACGAAGCAAGGAAACATTGGGAAAGACTATTTGTATGGTTAGATATTCAAGATATACTGGTGTGAACCTGTACTTTTATCTCTTAAGATGAATAGTAAAACATAGAGAGGCAATCTAATATAAGCAGATGAATACTTAAATGATAACTTACAATCAGTATAATAATCTATAGAGTATGAAGATATGATGTTAAATGTATAATGATACCCCAATGACACTTTATTTATAAGATGTACTGTCATGCAGACTGGACTATAACTATAACTATAACTATAACTATATATATAATCTCATATATATATGAGATTACAGATTCAGTGTTAGGGTTGCCAGCCTCCATATGGGACTTGGAGATCTCCTGCTTTTGCAACTGATCTCCAGCTGGCAGAGATCAGCTCCCCTGGAGAAAACGACTGCTTTGAAGGGTGGACTCTATGCATTGTACTATACTGAGGCCCCTCCCCAACCCCCACCCTTTCCTGGCTCCACCCCCAAAGTCTCCAAACCTGGCAACCCTAGTTTTCTTCCAGGTCAGATCTCACAACTCTATTAAATATAAACTTTTTAAAAGAAAAAAATGTTTCTTTAAGGCTAAATAGCAGTGAGCAATATAAGCAAATTATAACTAGGACAAAAGAAGAAATGCAAATTTTAAACACTTTTAAAATTTATTTTTAAAATAAAATTGCTATAAGAGGAAAATGAAAATATAAACATTTATTGGAAACTATTTTTAATTACCTTCTCAAATATTATAAGGCAAAATATGACCTGATATTATCTCTACTGAAATTGGGTACTATAGAGAGCATACTTTTCAAATTTAAAAAATCCTTTTTTTACAGAAATAGATGTAGGTGGACAATTATTTTAATATTCTAACAGGAAAATATTATTTGTATGAAACAAATTTTTTTTTATTCCACTGCTTTCTAATTTTGACAATATATAGCATTTCAAATATACATGGATCAATTGATGCAAAATAATGACTATTGTTGCTTATTTATAATTTTATACTTTAAAAGGTTTTATCCTACTTTTTAAAAATTGCAGAGTTTTTGATCAAGTCCTCAAAACAGATTTGGCATAACAAATCTGCTGCTATACTTAGCAGAGACAAGGCACCCAGGCTGCCTTGTCACATAGTGCTCCTCCCCCCTTCTTACTGCTAGTGGTTCCTCTGTCTATTACTTCTCATGAACAGCCGTAACAAAAGGAATGACTGTGAAAAATATTTCATCATCAGAGTGCTCCCCCTTCCCTTGGTACCCCAAGCAGGTGCTTATTCTGCTTAATGGTTAATCCAGGGTTGTGCTGAGGGAAGGTGGGTGGAAGGGGGTGCTAGAAGTAGGCCCCTTCAACTGCATTGTTTACTGATTTACAATTGACCAGGCTATGGCACCATGCTGGAAAATGGCACTCCAAGTTTCTGCATCTACATGGTGCTGAAACCTGGTGGAAACTTTTGGAATTTTTAGTAAATGCACCACCAAAGGTCTAGGCAGATCAGTATACTATAACTGTCATCACTGCTTTTGTCATTTTCCAAGTTTTTGCTGAGAATTTCTCTTAGCAACAATTCAGTGCAAAGACACATTGATGAAATGTCTGAAAATGTGGAAGATACATTGTGCAGCACACTACAGACAACAAAATTTGCATTACAGTTGGATGAGTCAACTTTGCCAGGCAATGAATCTTTGCTTGTTGCTTATGTGTGCTTTATAAAAGATAAAAGTTTGGCTCAAGAATTATTTGCAAGGCAACTTAGAACAAATACTAAAAGGAAGTAAATATTTCATGTTTTTGAGCAGTTATTCAAAGATAAGGAAATTCTACTTACTAACATAGTTGCTTGTGCAAGTGATGGAATACCATCAATGACTGGTTGCTACTGTAGGTGTGTTGCCACTTGAAAAAAAAGCTGTTTCAATTGTCTTTACTATTCGCTTTGTCATTCATCACCAACATCTAGTTGCAAAAACCCCCTAATGATTGCCTGCACGAGTCATTACACACTGTCGTTACATTACTGTCATTACTGTGGTGAATAAAATTAAAACCCATGCTCTCAATGATCTCTTGTTCTGGAAGCTCTGTGTTGAGAATGATGAAGATTTTGAATACTTCATACTGAAGTTTGTTGACTATCAAGCCATCTAGTAGCAGAAAACGATGATGATGTAGGTAGGAAATAATGTGACTAAGACAAATTATCTAATTTGAGGGAATTATTTGCTGTAATATAATGCATGTGCAATTGATAAAGATAAAATGTTAGCACTTGTGGTTGAAACAAATTTTGCCCACCCTCACCTCATGGAAGAGGAAATAAAGGGTGAAAATGGAAGAGCAAGACGGATGGGGTTTTTCTATCTGAATATAAATGCTTCAGGCAAGTTCTTGACCTGTCTTAGTGCAAAACTGGAAAAAAAATATCCCTGGGAAGAGATATTTTTTGTTGTAGGTATTTGTAAGTTTCCTGCATTATGCAGGGGGTTGGTCTAGATGACCCTGGAAGTCCCAACTCTATGATTCTAAGAATTGCTGAATCAATGCACTAAGAGTATCTGCTCTGGTATGACTCCTCTTCCTTTACACTTGTGCTACAATAATTTAGTGAGGAAAAGGAAAGGCTTCCGTGGCAGCACTGACAAAAAGCCACAGGAGCTACTGAGTACCAGGCAGTGTAATTTTCACAAGGAGCAATGCCTTGAGGGGGATACAGTGTAGGTGAGTCCAACCAACCTAGAACTCATCGGCCCTGGACGCCCTCTCCTCAAGAGGTGTGTTTGTGGAGGGGGCAAGAGGGCGTTTTAATTAGTTTTGGGAGACACCATCCTTATATACCAGAACGAGCCCCTTCTACAGTGGCACTCACATCTCTTTGGTACAGCATTGCCCGCGCTCCAGTCTTCAACCACAGGCACAGTTCTCTAGGAGTAAGACCCATAGGAATCAGCGGGATTACTTCCAAGTAAAAACATACGAGAGGTCGGGCCTGCGCGGCGGCTTTTTGCCATCGCCTTTCCCTTGGCGCGCTTCTATCCGCGCGCGGAGCTACCCCGTGCCCTCTCGGGTGGCAGCAGAGACGGCCTTCTGCGCTGCTCCCCCTGGTGTCCGTCGGGAGTTGCTGCAAGCGCCGGAGCTGTCCTTTGTGCGCCGCGGCCCGCCCTTGGGGAGTGGACAATAAGCGCGGGACGCCGCCGCCTGCCCGCCCGCCCAGCCAGTGCCTTGGCCGCGCGTGAGCCGAGGATGCTCCCTCCTGACCGGCTGTGCAGCCGCCGCCTGCCCGGCCAGGATGTGGGGGGACTTTGACGGCAGGAGCGTCCGCTGAAAGGGGGACCGAGTGGACGGAGGGGGCGTCCCCGGAGCCAGCCATGGGCGGGCGAGCGCTGGTGGGCGCGCTCAGCCTGTGCCTCAGCCTCTGCTCCCTGGCGCTGCTGGTCACAGCCATTTTCACCGACCACTGGTACGAGACCGACCCCCGGCGCCACCGGGAGAGCTGCGAGCACCGCGCCGGCAGCGCCCACCCGCCCGAGCAACGCCGTCGCCTCCTGCCCCTGCCGCACTTGCCCTTGCGAAGCGCCAAGCAGCGGCTCCCGCGAGGCGGCGGCGGCGCCTGGGAAGCGGTGGCGGCAGCGGCGGAGCCTCCCCCGGGCGACCTGCTTCTGCTGGACAACTGGCCGGCCCTCCTGGGGCTCGGGGTGCTGCAGTCCCGATGCGGCCGTCCGCTCTTCGCCACTTACGCCGGGCTCTGGAGGAAATGCTACTTGCTGGGCGTCGACAGGGACCTCGACAGTCTGGTGGAGCGAGGTAAGGGGAGGAGGGATGGCACCAGCTGGCGTTCTCCTCGGTTCCACCCCCCCTTCCCAAATGCACCTCCCTCATCGGCCCCTCCTGCCTGCCAGCGGAGTACCATAGAACGCAGCCCCTCTCAGGACCACCGGGCACCCTGTCATTGCTGCTCTAAGGCATGATGGTTGGTTGGGATACCTTCTGGCAGTCACGGCCACTGGTAGTCTGCCTTTCTCCCCATCCTCATCTCTACCAACCAACTACCTCCATGCAAAGTCAAGGCACCAGTCACCTCCCAATGCAGTTACCTTAGGGCCCCGTTACCCTTCTGTACACATCCGCTGGGCACATAACTCAGAGGCACACACCCCTTTTCCACTCCCCCAGTGACACTTCTATGCAAACTCACTTGCCTAGCACAGAAGATCACTTAACACGGCATTGTCGAGTTGCTCTTCTCCAACCCGCCCCCCTTCCGCAATTTCCCTGCTGCACTGTCACTGCACTTGTGTCAGTTCTGGTAATTGTCCTTATGCCCTCCAGTGAATTGCTGGCATGCAATGCGGTCTTATAACTCTCTTCCATATCAACCGAGCTTTGTATCTTAGCTTTCTCCTAATTAATGCATGGGGTTCACAATAAATGTGAAGATAAGAGGAAAATGGTACAATACATTGTGAATCTGTGGGGTGCATTAGTGATAGTGGGCATCACTAATTGAATAGAGATGACAAACCGGCAGGATCTTCAATATATCCCCTAAAAGTAACCAAGATGTCTGGTTTATGTTAGCTATTCGGTGTAGCCCACCACTTCTCAGTTCATGAACATTGGACCAAATAGATCAAACATACAGCGCATAATAAATCTGCAGTCAGCCTCTTCATTAGCCTTCTGATTGCAAGAATGCTGTTAATTAGTCTATCTAATTTATGTATAAAAATTGGGCACTCTTAATCCATTTCTCACACATTCACACATTCTTTCATGCTCCTTGAAAATGGAAGAAAATGGACCAAAGCATAGTAACTGTATACAATCCCTTGCATATACCAATTTGCCACATCAAAGTCCCACACTGGCATTCTCTGGTGTTTTATTCATAAACATGACATGACCATGCTTTTAATAATATTTTGGTAGTGGAATGATCATGCTAACAAAAAATGGCTGCCCTTCCCCCCACTGGTGCCAATCAAGAAAGCAGTTAAACTAAGCCATATACAAGGTCTCTAAATATTTAAGATATTCACTAGGTATGCAAAGGGGTGGGTGGGAACTTTGTAAATTAACTAAAAGAAATAGAACCCCTCCACCTCAAAAAATCCAGACTTGTAATGTCTGAGTATGTTCTGTAAGCTTATGAAATGCTGTTGTGAGTCAGGGAAAGGGATAAAAGATGGGAGAAGAAATTAGCCTGTTCAAGTTCCTAATAAAGAGCTTTTAAAAACCTGGGTGGGGAAGGAGATTTGGGAAATGGGTTGGGATTTCCTGAGCAGATTCCCTCAGTATGTGTAGTCTTTGCTTCTCAAAATACAAATCCCCTTTGCAGGCAGCATTTCCTCTTACTGCTTCTACATGTGATATTTTTTTACTCTCTCAGCATGACTATATTTCCCCCCTACAAATTCACAGACATTACATTCTCCACTTGTACCCTAATACAAAGGCATCATAACCTTGCCTTCACAATAAATAGGGATTGTTTAATACCCTACCAAGCAGCCCCTGCTTTTGCTTTAAACACTCACGGACCATGAACCATCTTTGTACAATGATATGACAGGCCCTCTAGCCTAAACAAAACCTAACATCTTGACCATCATTCCTTAGTACCTTAGTACTATGTACTGCTCTTGCTTCTAAGTCTGGTACACAAAGCTGAAATGCAGGTTTCTAACAAAGCACTGGGTATTTATCAGAGGCACTTTATGTGAGGCATGCAAAAATTATTCACACTGGACACCTAACAGGGCCAGAGTTTAAGTGACTTGTTTCATTAGCTTTAATTTCTGGATGTAAATTATTTTTAACAACAACAAAAATGTGAAGGTATTTGCATGGGGTCATAATGTTAACAATTATGCCAGTGCAGGCTCTCTGTTAATTTCCTGCTCGCTAATTCACTTAAATCGTACAAACACATGCACAGAGTTCTGCATTGTTGTCTTCTCTATTGCATCCTTAGGTATTGCTGCTTCTCCTTCCCAGATCAAAATACTTGTGAACCCTAAAGGAATGTTTGACTTGTATCATCTTAAATATAGCTGAGTTAGTGCTCTGAAAAAGAAAGTTATGGTTCTTGTGTGATAGTACAAATTTCAGGTTACATCTTCCTATCAATATATTCAATAGTCTTTAATATATGGCATGCTTTATTTTTTATTTTTTATTGAATCCTGTATAATTGATAGTTATCTTACACTGCATTTAGTGAATTTTTTTCTAATCAATATCTTGTCAGTCAAACTGCTGCTTAGGGAAGATTACCCACAGATGCAGACACATTTTTGGAGCTTGGCAAAGAAAAAAGTGACTTGGAAGGAACGAGAAGTAATCGGCAGGGAAGGGGGTCAAGCACACCTTCTCTTTTCCAGATTGATTTCTCCCTACACCATTGCTTCTCCTTGTTTGTTTACAAATGTAACTGTTCTTCTGCGCTCAGGGAAGCAGCCGGTGGGCTCCTTATTAAAAAAAAAAATGATATTCCAAAATTCAGTTCTGTTTTCTTTTTGTCTTTAATGCAAAACAGGGGCACTCTGGGAAGAGGTACAGTGAATCCACTCAAGGAATGCTCTTAGAACTTGTTCAGAACTAAGGGTAGATATTCCTCTTTATGGAGGTGTCTCTGTCCATTCTGTGAGAGGTGAGCTGGAGTTTAAAAATAGAAACACAGGTGTTGTTAAAGTGTCATTATCTCAGACCATGTAATGACACTCTAATGGGTGCCTTTTTTGACCCAAGACCTGTCCTGTAGCATCCTTGGTATAATATGGAGTCTAGATTGGTAAAGCTCTACCTGAGTACAGCATTTGGGGACTGGTGTTTTAGAGAGAGAATGAAGCATAAAGGCCACAAAAAGATGTAATTACTTACCTTGTGCAGCAAAAGCTGTAATATTGTTACTGAAATCAAGAATGAAAATGATAGTTTCATTAGTAGTAGTGACGGGATTGTGAGATTGTGCAGATATGATCAAGACAAGGTGCAGCTGATTTTTCTTTCAAACTTGCTGGATGGAGGAAGTAGCAAACACAGGAAAGCAGCTTCCACATAAAGATAACATTTGTGTGCACCTTACCAAAATGGTTGGGAGGCACCACTTTAAAATACATATTTATTTATTATTTGCATTTATACCCCACCCTCCCCAGTTGGGCTCAGGGCGGCTAACAACAAGTAAAACAATAAGTAAAACAGCAAAACAATGTTGAATTATTACAATAAAATTATTACAAAGTCATTACAGTAAAGCATTATTAAAAATATATGACAATATAAATTAAGATATAATTTGTGGCTCCAGGATGGTGTTAATAGTGCTAGTTAAAATTCTTGATGTTTTAAGCACTTTATTTAGCTGTCTGGTTTGGAAGAAAAGATTTTTTGCTGTGGGATGATGGATACTAATCGCTGCTGACATGTTAAAATGCCTCCGGTTAGACATTAAAAACCTGTCTAAACAGGTATGTCTTACAGGCCCTGTGGAATTGTGGCAAGTCCTGCAGGGGGCACTGACCTCTTCAGGGAGGGCATTCCAGAGGGCAGGACCAGCCACTGAGAAGGCTCTTGCCCTTGTGGTGGCGAGCACTCTTTGGCCCAGAGATCTTTAAAAAATCTTTACAAAATCTTTCAAAGATTTTGGGAACTTGATTGTAGTCCTCTCTGGGGCTTGTGTGGGGAAAGGCAGTCCCGGAGGTAGACAGGTCCCAGGCCATAAAGGGCTTTGAAGGTCATGACCAGCACCTTGAACTGGACTTGGAATGCCACAGGCAACCAGTGCAGTGTCTCCAGCGCAGGTTGGATGTGCACCCATAAAGGCAGCTCCAATACCAACCTGGCTGCAGCATTCTGCAGTAGTTGCAGCTTCCGGGTTTGAGTCCAGGGCAGCCCCATGTAGAGGGATTGCATTAGTCTATTCTCGAGGTGACTGTTGCATGAATTACTGTGGCCAAGTCGTTGTGCTCTAGGTATGGAGCCAACTGCCTTATCTGTCTAAGATGGTAAAATACAGATTTGGCAGTGGCTGCCGCCTGGGCCTCCATAGAAGGCTCCATGAGTACCCCTAAGCTCTTGACCTTCAAAGCTGGCACTAAAGGTGCCCCAATAATAATAATAATAATAATAATAATAATAATAATAATAATAATTTTTTATTTGTATCCCGCCCTCCCCGCCGAAGCAGGCTCAGGGCGGCTAACAAGACATGGTATAACCATGATTTACATAAAACAATTTTAAAATGCAGTTAATAAATACATTTAAAATACAGTTAATAAATACATTTAAAAACGGTTACATAAAAAGTTAAAACTACAATAAATTAAGGTGCTATGTTCAATAGATGTATTCCGATGGCTATTGAAGGTCCGCAGAGGGATCTCTCTTCCCAGGACGCCTCGGCTTAGGCACAAAACTTCTGTCTTTACTGGGTTCAAGTTTGGTCGACTCTGTCTGAGCCATTTCACTACGGCTTGTAGTGCTTAGTCCAGATTATCCGGGACGCAGCCAGCCTGGTTGCCCATCAAGAGATAGAGCTGAGTGTCATCCCCATACTGGTGGCATCCCAGCCCATAACTCCGGACTATCTGGGCAAGGGGGCTCATATAGATATTAAATAACATCAGGACCACCCCCTCAGGCACTCCACACACAAGTGGGTGTCTCTGGGACAATTTCTCCCCAACAGCCACCCTCTGTCCCCGACCTTGGAGAAAGGAGGTAAGCCACTGAAGGGCAGACCCGTGTTGGCAAGGCGGTGTGACAACAGCTGGTGGTCGACTGTATCAAAGGCATCATCGTACACAGCGCTTTCCACAATGAAAAAATACACATTTATGTGAAAATCCAGAGTTTAATGTGTAAAAAAAGAGAAGAAGAGTGTTCATAGGAGAGGAAGTGTCGTATAATTTTGTAATGGCCTTGTACGAGTTATCTGTGATAGCTTGTTGGGAACTTGCTTTCAGGAGCATGAGTTAGTATGTCAGGCTAACCAAGCTGTTAAATTATTAGTGATAAAGAACACGTTAGGTAGCATACAGCATATATTGACTCAAGTAAAGCCCCCTATGTTCAAAAGTTCCTGGTGGTCTTTAATTTTTAATAAGCAATTAGAAGCAAGGGAAACAGTTCCAGGGGAAAAAATTGCTGTGTGGGTATGTGTGCAATACATGTCTGTGTAAACACCATTCCTTTATGTGTGTAGATTGTTGCTGCTCCAGAATATACCACATGAATACCAGAGTATCATTTTGGGATTTGTTCAGGCACAATACCCTATGCACATTTTCATCATGCTGAATAAGCACATATGAAACCCAAAGAAGACCTCCATACTCAAGCACCCTCAGCATGAAGCAGGAATATTATAACTCAAGAGTGACTAGAGCTATTACGCCCATAGCTATGAAGAATCACTTACATGGAATAATGGTGGTTAGCAGAATTGCATAATGTCTTCCGAAGCTTTTGCACAACAGTGCCAACGGTACTCTTGAGGGAAGAGAGGAATGGATCCAAATTCTGGGGGTTGATATGTCACATTCCTTGAATCTGTGGAGACATTGTTGGCAGGCTAGTAGTGCCTAGAAGCTGGTTCCAGTGCTGCAGTAAACAAAAATGACTAACTGTCAGGAGCGCATCAAGCCTACATATTGAGAGACAAGGGTCAGGAAATTAATATACTTCCTGAAGCGGAGGCAGTAGCATAAAAGAAGGATTTGGGGGGGGGGGGCAGGGAGGAGATTCTCTTAAGATTAAAGTACTTTTAATTTATTTTTTAAAAATGAGCAGTGAGATCAGGAGCAAGCCTGTTTACTTCCCTCAGAATTCATGGTGTGTGTAGGAATGAATAGAAACTGATGTATAAAAATGAATCAAGTAATTTCATGTTCTCTTTGAATGTAAGATTAGCCTTGAGTAATAGGTTCTGAATTTATTAAGCAAAGTGGTTTCAGTATCCACCATCAAGGGAGATTCCTCATTCACATAATTTCTGGATGTCTGATCTGGGAATCTAATATAGAGCATCACAAGGGGGATGTGGAAAGAAGCAGGAAGGAAGTCTTGAGCCCAAAGCTGTTCTCTGTCTCAGATGTTTTGGTTGTTGCTTCACAGGAATGGATTAGGGCCCATTTAGTGATCCAAGTCTTTGTGTCAAAGTTATCTTTTTGTAGTTCATTGTGCCTAATTGCTTTTCCTGGTTTCCCATTTGGGCCCTCCATCTGGGAATCACTGACCTATGACACTTGTGTAAAGATGGTTAGTCCAGGACATAGTTTAACTTCTCCAGTTGTGTAGGGGCCTTACTAACCTCTGTTCCAGGGGTTAGTAAGAGACCCAGTTTGGTGTAGTGGTTAAGTACGCGGATTCTTATCCGGGAGAACCAGATTTGCTTCCCACCTCCTCCACTTGCATCTGCTGGAATGGCCTTGGGTTAGCCATAGCTCTCGTAGGAGTTGTCCTTAAAAGAGCAGCTTCTGGGAGAGCTCTCTCAGCCCCACCCACCTCACAGGGGGAAGGAGATAAAGGAGATAAATCTTTGGTCTTCTTCTTCTTCCATCTTGGGGCTTTAAGAGTTCCTTGTTTCACAGCTTTTTAAGGCGGTATGTCTAATAAACCTTGTGTGACTCCTGTATACTGAAAAAGACACATGTAGCCCTATTAATAATGCCTTCTTTTTCCCTCCGGGAGGAAATAGGAAGCCTAATCAGTAGGCATTTTCTGTCATGAGCTCTTACGAGGAGGAGCTGAAAGGGTTAACAGACCTGGAAGAGTTGCCAGCCAGTTCCTCAGATGAACAAACAGCAGCTGGCCCGTCAATCACTCTCCAGGCACCAGTGTCAGCTGTTGACGATCAATCTCCTCCAAGCTCTCCTTCTCCCATCTCAAGAGTTCGAAGCAGGCTCCAGAAAGAACTTTCAGAGCGAAGACATGAGGCACACCGATGCTTCAGATCTCTCAGCCCTCAGTTCTAACAGAGTCACTGCCACCCAGGGAGCAGGCTGATTGAGACTTCCATATAGCTCCCACCCAGGACCTGGTAACCTTGTGGAAGCAACAAATCTATTCTTTGGCTTGCATCCATGCTCCTTCCTAATTCCTGATCCTGACTTGCTTGATTTCCTTGGCACCCTGACCTTTTGGCTTTTGGACATTGACTTCTGATTCCAGTTTGTGATTCTGCATTGGTGACTTGGCTCCTGCTTGACTTCCTGGACTTTGACCTTGGACTGGCTTTGGACTCCTGCCTGCGTATACCCTGAGAATGTGACATTTTCATCATCTGCTTTCTCCACCCTGGAGTGTGACTTCTGTTTACAGGCACAACAGTTTGCCAGAAAATGAAGTTCTTATAGGACAACCAAAGTTTGAAAAATGCATTAAGGGTTCACAGGATGGTCAACTAGATAGGATAGTATGCTGGACTCCTGGTTTAAAAGAAGGGGAAAATAATTCTTGATAAAATCTTAAAAAAAAATCTAATCTTGTTTGTGGTTTTCAGCAAGGGAATCAGGGTGCTGGTTGCTCAAGGACATCCATTAACTTTATGGGTCATTGAGGATTTCAGCCTTTGTTCTCTGCAACCAGCTGAGCACTCCAATCCTGAAATCCCCAGACTCAAATCTTGCCCACTGAGCAGTGCCAAGTGGCTTCAGCTCAAATGAAAATGCAGAGGAAGTAATGAATGTGGCTGCAGCACTTGCTGTAGTGACTGATTGGAATGAGCCCTGATCCAATGCTCAGAATTCCCTCCTCAGAAAATGACTTTTTCATAAAATGGGTTGTTGACCATGTCTAGCCTGTAAACTGCATCAGCTTGTAATCTCACACAGTCACAGAAGTGGTGTGTCTTAATTTAAAAAAGGTTTCACTTTGTATGGATTCTGATATTGCATGAGTACATATGGAATTTGTAAATCACACTATTGATTTGAAGAAGTGAGCAGTGACTCACGAAATCTCATATCCTGCCACAAATTTTGTTAGTCCTTAAGCTGTTATTGGACTCTTGCTCTTTTCTCCTACTCTTGACATTCATTTACTAGAAATAAGGCCCATTGTGGGGGAAAATACAGTGGGCTGTAGAAAGAGGCTCTTTGGCGAGTGCCCCTCACCCTTGCTGTTTTCCCACCCACCCAAGTGAAGGCATTCACTCCCTCCACTCTTGGTGTCTTCCCACCCCCACCTCAACTTCCTACCCCCTCCAACTACCCCCACCTCATCAGGCTCTTTGGCGAGTGCCCCTCACCCTTGCTGTTTTCCCACCCACCCAAGTGAAGGCATTCACTCCCTCCACCCTTGGTGTCTTCCCACCCCCACCTCAACTTCCTACCCCCTCCAACTACCCCCACCTCATCACCTCTTCCTCTCAACTAGCCCTGCAGCCTTGCCACTCTGCTACTTCCCCTACCCACCCATGACATTCACTCTCCCCCACCATTTCTGTCTTCCAACCCACCCCCACCCCACAGTTGAAACAGATGCTGGCTCCCCCCCCCCACATGTGTGTGTGTGTGCATGTCCCCATGTCTGTGGTGGCTCAAAGCCCTGAAAGTGGCTCCAGAATTGATATAAGGAAGAATAATTATGGAAGGTGCGAGGGGGCATGATGATGCTCATATAGATGCTAAAGCTCATCATTTTTTCTGTTTGCAGTGTATCGTTGCTGTCTTTTCCTGACATGTTCAGCCTTGCAGCATTTAGCATCAGCATGAACTTGTGGCATGATCAGCGGTTTTTGGTTTGGCACGGTTGTGTTATGGTATAACATAGAGAATGTACCTCAAGGTGGCCGTTTTCTGTAGAGGAATTGATCTGCCAGTAGCCAGTATGTTGTTAGCCGCCCTGAGCCTGCCTAGGCGGGGAGGGCGGGATATAAATAATATCATCATCATCATCATCATCATCATCATCATCATCATCATCATCATCATCTGACTTCAGCTTTCCATCTCCTCCCCCCTCCCTGCAGCCTCTACCTAGAAAGAGGACATTTTCTCCACAGTGTGGACCAAAGCAGGTTGGAAGCCATGTCAACAGGGTATAATGACACAGAGTTGACTCTGCAAAGCAGCCATTTTCTCCAGGGGAGCTGATTTCTGCCATCTGGCGAGCAGTTGTAATTCTGAGTGAACTCAAGTCTTCACCTGGAGATTGGCAGCAATGGTTCCCCAGGAGGAAATGGCTGATTTGTGTAAGCCAAAATGCCCTTAAAACTGAGGTTGGGGAATTGTCAAGTGGGCACCTGGCTTAATAGGATCTTTTACCTGTGTATACAGGATTCCACATCCAGAAACTAATGCTTAAAAATATTAGGGACTCTAATTAAGCAAAACAAAATTTATTCCAGAATAATATAGGCTTACATACAAGATAAAATACTCATAAAATCATACATACAGTCCTAAGAAAAATAGAGAGAGATATAGAGGCAACACATGGGTAGACAAACAGGGTGATAATTACCGATCGTAGTCTTCAAAGAAGGCTCCAATGGCGATGAAAGAGGATGGGGGAAATGGGACCCTCAACTGGCCAAGAATCTGGGATGGATCTAGACAGCGGAGATAGGGTACTGCTAGATGCACACACGAGTGGAGTTGGGTCAGAGGTTAAATAGACTACCTTGGACCCTCAGGGGATGGGAGGTACAAGGGAGGAGAAAGGGGAGGCTCTGCAGTGACCATAAGGGCTGGACTTCTGCAGTAGCCAATAGCACATTAATTTGTGGCACCTAATTGGATGCCCATAATTGACCAATGAACAAGCTTGGGCCTGGGTTACCTGATTGGCTAACCATGGGTCAAGGGGGAGGCTCCAGACTGACAGTTGGGAAGAAGAATAGGAGAAATTATTAAACTTATCTAAAAAGGTGACAATAGATGGCCACATTATTGCCTAAGGTACCACCCGGTTTATACAAAGAACTTGGCTCTGGTTGAAGATGGTCTTCCTCTCCTTCAGTGTTCTTCTTGCCACCAGTCTGTGTCCTGGGTTCTGTTGGACAAATGCTTGGGTGGTTCGGCAGGGTCCACGCCTGGATAAGCTTGATGGCCCCATGGGTGGGTAACATCTGTTGCGTACGTGTGCTTCCCGCTGTGCTGAAATGCAGTCTTGGCACTGCTGGAAGATAGCTGGTATTAGCCTCCCAAAGTGGATTCTATGATCAAGGCTGAAAACCGCTATAACCACGCGCCTCGCGGTCTCACTGGATCGCTTCTATATGCGGTTTATGGCTACCCCAGCCCCTCTTCAGCCTCAGTTCTTCCTTTAAAATTTTACCTCACGACTATAAAACTCAAGGGGTGGGTGTAATATGGATTTCTCAATACTAGTCTCTTCGGGGTTTTTGTTTTGCTTTCAGATGGATATAAACTCAGTTTGAAGGGGACCACAGCAGCTTTGATAGCTTTCCCAATATACTGGCACCAGAGAACTTTAAAGTAAACCACAGAAATTTATTAACGTACACACACCGTCTTCAACTGGGGAATGGGAAATATATACATGGGCTATATTGTATCTCAAGCAGTTAACAGTTTCTTCGTAGTTCAGGCTTTATAATATCAAATTCACTTAGGTCTCTCAGGTTTCACAAATCATACAGCTTTCACTCTTCAACACTATTCTGGGTTGGCCTCTTGGGTATAATGTGCCAAGTCCCTTAAGTCGACTGGTGTCTCTTCTCCCAGCCCTTCAGACTTCTAGACCCACATCTTTCCCTCAACCACCTCTTTAGCTCTTAAGAGACGTGTATCTGTGTCTGTGACCTCTCAGGTCTTTTACTGTGACTCTTCTCTAGTCACACACAGTCCCTTGGCTGTCTTTATAGAGCGAACAGTGAGCTCTGCTTCTCTCGAAGACTCCCCTCAGCTCCTGTCTCAGCTCCTTCTCAGACCAACTGCTCTCTTCAGCAGTCTCCCTCAGACTCTGTCAGACACTAACTGCCCTCAGCCGTTAGCTGTCAATCACCTCTGAGAGTTCCAAGCACCCTGGCCCCCACCCTCAGGTCATCTGACGCAGGCTCTATGCGTCCTTAGTTTTCTTGTTAACCCGTTCATTACCGTCACAACCGCATGGCCTGGATAGCTCCTAATGGCACACTTTCTTCTGCTCCAAGATAGAGATGGCGTTCGCCCGAAGCGACTGGAAACCATTCGTTCTCCTTGCTGGCGCTCTTCCAGGGACACGGAGCGCCACTTTAGCATTGTGGCTGTTAGTACTCATAAGTCCTTTCCAGTCTGGTAGGCAAACCCACGTCCTTCTGGCAGATGTGTGAGAGCTCTGTCTCCAGGCACTCTGGCAACCAGACGGGTGACTATGATGTTCTGGAAATTAGGGGCATTTCCTTACAATTGGATGGTGGAGTCTATGGCATTGTATTTGTCTGAGGTTCCACCTCTCCTCAAACCCATCCTCTCCAGGCTCCACCCCTCAAATCTCCAGGAATTTCCCAACCTGGAGTTGACAGCCCTATCTCCTTCTCAGCCAACCAGCTGCCTACCTTTATCTGCCCCTTTGACTTCAGCTTTCCATCTCCTCCCCCTCTCTGCAGCCTCTATCTAGGAAAAGCACACTTTCCCTGTAGTGAGGACCAAAGCAGTTTACATCATTCTCCTCTCCCCTTTTTGATTTGCACAACCTTGTGAGGCAGGTTGTATCGAAAGTCCAAAATCATCCAGTCCGCTTCCACAGCATGAGCCTAGGTCTGGCAGATCCTGTTCTGAAGCACTAACTCCTATGCCACACTGGCTGTCATGGGGGGCTGCTGCTGAAGCAGCCAAGCCTAGGGTAGCCAACGTCCTGGTGGAACCTGAAGACCTCCTGGTATCACAACTGAACTCCAGACAACAGATCTCCCCGAGAAACTAATTATGATGTAATTATGTGTTAAAATGTTATTGTGATTTTACTGGTTGTGAACCACCCTGAGCCTGCTTTGGCGGGGAGGGCGGGATATAAATCTAATAAACCATAAACCATCTTTGTCTGTTCTGGGGCAAGGCTGAGGGGAGGAGGGAAGGAGGGAGTGACAGGAAAGAGGCAGCTGCCATGACCTCTGAGGAAATGTTCCCGGTGGGGCCAGACCTTTCCACCTAGTTGCATTACCACCTTCATTCCCTATCTCTTCATGGCTTCCTCACTGCTGCTGCCTGTTTTATCTTCTGCACAGAGAGTGAGTAGGCAACAGTGGGTGGGAGAGAGGAATGGACTCAACCAATGGAATGTAATGGAACTTGAGTGGTGGTTGACGGGCCAATGGCTGATTGAGTGTACACTACAGCCAATGGGAGAGCCGGAAAGTGCCAATATGCTTGGGTTTTTTTTATATATATAGGATATCTCACTTTCCTCCCCGATTAGGATCCAGAGTGGCTTATAACTTTCTCTCCCAGTCCCCGCCATTTAATCCTCACAACAACTGCCTATAGGGCTTGACTAAAAAGTGTACACTTGACTAAAAGTGTATGACTGGCCCATTGTCATCCAACAAGCTTCCATGGCAGAGTGCAGATTCAAACCAAGGCCTTCAAGCTCACAATCTGGCATTCTAACCACTATGCTACATTGGCTGTCATCACTAGCAAATTGTAAAGTGGAGCCCAGCATGGGAGCCTTTTGTGGTTTTTGTTCAGTGGGACCTGGGAGTAAGCAACATGAAAACCAGGTCAGCCTTTGAAACCACTGCTTGATGGTTCAACTTATTCTTTTTCATTGCTCTCTAGAAACCCAACTAACTGTCAGATACGGCCGTGATATTTCTACTAGGTTGTCTGCAGATACAGGCTTTTCCTATATATGATGCACACAGCATATCATAGTTGTTAACGCACAACAAAACACTATTTGTTATAATGAAATGTTTTAGCATAATGCCTCTGAAAGTGCAAACATGCATTCACTAGATTGTCTAGAGAATTAGGCTGTAAATTGTTTTAATTGTGCTGTGTGACCTGAAATGGTAGAGTTTATGTCAGCATTGGTCAGGGATATGCTTCTCTGTTAGTACTGAAATGTAAAAATAGATATTGCTTTAAGTGCTTTCATGATCATAATCGGCAGAATCATTATGGCATTTCACTACTTGTTTCTCTAGGGGGAACATTTAATATTTATAGCTAGCTACATTGTAGAGCAGAAGAAAATAGCTTCCTTGCAATAGACACTATGGTTTCTCAGCCTTATTCTGCTCATAACCCCATACTTCTGATTATATCACTTTGCTTGCTGTTACAGTGATTCTTAACAGAAAAGAAGAGCCAGAGCATTATTTGGTATAATTTAGCATACATTCAGTCTTAGCCCGTCTATTGAACAAATGGGTCCACACACTAGCAGCCAATGTGTTACCGTCTGTAACAGTGTGGCTTCATGCACACCAGTCATTTAACTCACTTCAGCGGAGATAATTAAGCATGTTGTATGTTCTGGGTGCAGTGGGCTCCATAATAAATTAATCTTTTGTGTTCAAATATTCAAATATTATGCTTACTGTACTGTGGCAGCAAACAGAAAAAAATAATGACCAATTGTGTTCAATGGTTGTGGCTCTACTTGGGAGCCAAATCATTTGTGAGCTGGTGATCAGGTTGATTGACTGATCATATGAAAACTCCATGTGGAGCTGACAAGAATTTATGACACTGTCATAATAGAGATATTCTACTAACTGAGCTAATCCACATAGTAAGGAGTATACAAATGCTATTGTCTCCATTCAGGGAGTCACCACCAACGTCAAAGTGTTTTCTGGGCATTTAACATTTTTCAAATTTGTTTTTGTGTGCAGCAGTCTAACATGTACACCCCTCTGGAATGTAAGTTGTAACTTTTAATCAGCCATAAGTAGTGGCAAAGCAAGGGGGGGAGGGGGAGGTTGGATGGAAGCAGCACAGTCTGGTCCCAAAACAGCAAAAGTAGGCTCGACTCTTGTGATGGATGACCTTGTAATCTGCAGAAAGCCCCAAGATGACTTTGTCCAGTCATGTGAGTTATTGAGGTTGTGCATACACCAGCAATTGTGTGGCTCACAATAGCTGGAGCAGCTAAATCAGTATTAGCATACCTAGCAAGTTTAAAAATTCTGGTGATCTTCACCCACCTGTGGACCCACTTGACAGGAAAGGCTGATAAATCATCTAATGTAACATCATCGCCTAATGAAGGGGTGTCAAACATTGCCCGGGGGCCAAATCAGGCCCCCAGAGGGCTCCTATGAGGCCCCGAGCAACTGGCTATCCTCTGCTTCCTTCTTCCTCTCTCTTGCTTCCTTCTGCATAACAGCTTGCTTTGCCAGCCTTGCTCAGTTGCACAGGAGCTACAGAGCAAAACCTCTATTTTCTGTATTGGCTGGGGCTCCTTCCTTGCGGAGGAAGGGGAGGAGGGATAGCTTGCTTTGCTGGGCTTTCACAATCACATAGCAGAACTACTGAACCAAGCTTCTCTTCCTTCTGTTGACTGAGGCTCATCCCCTGGAAAAGGAAGGAAAGAGCCAGAGCTTCTTTTGCCCAGTTCCCTGGATCTCATGGGAGAAGCACAAAGAAAGCACCTTTAAGATCAATGAGTGCTAATGTTTTAAGCAGTTTTTTTTAAATATTTAATTGCATTTGTCTTTGTCCTTTATAAAGTTTGTATCTCTGCTACTTAATTTTAAACAGGTACACACTTGGCCCGGCCTGACATGGCCTGGCCCGACAAGGGCTTATGTCAGATTCAGCCCTCATAACAAATGAGTTCGACACCCCTTGAGGTCCTTTTGTGTGTAGTGGTAGCTGGAATCTTGTTCATCATGTCTGCTTGATTTGGCCACCTGCAGTCCCACGTTGATCTTCCATTGAGGAATTCCCCCTTCCCCCAGTAGTGGCCAAATGAGGGACACTGCCTGCATGATTACATCAGCTGTTTCCAGCTCAAATAAGCTTTGGAGAAGGGTAAGAGAAGACTAGGAACAAATTAAATGGGCACTGGAGAGTTGCAGGTGGCAAGTGAAAATCTGTGGAAAGACCCCTCTTTGGCTTACAACTACAATACAGTTTTAAGTTTGTGATTCATTAGTGGACTAATTTATGCTTTTGGATGTGCTAATGCAAAAGGGAAACATTAGCTTTAGATACAGCAAGGAGAACATGATGTTCCTGATGCTCTGGGTGCAGTCACATGAGAGATTTGGTCTGATGTAGCCATGCTTCCCATCCAGATTTAATGTGCACGATCACATGCACACATCTGCCTTCCAAGTCCTGCCCATCCTTACTTCATTTTCAGATGGGCTGGAACCGGATTAAATAGCTACCAGGTACATCCCAGTAGGAAATCTCCAAAGCATATGTAGGGCATGTTTCCTGGCTGTCTGAACAGCCAGTGTGCAAGATGCATGTGCCTCACATGTGCATGAGCAGTCTGAATGCTCCTGGTGTGTGTGTGCGTCCTGTGCCTCTCCTGGCAGCAGGGTGGGGGCTATGTGAATGCCCTGGCACATATTGAAGAACACCAGCTTTTTCAAAGCTGGGATACTGCCTTGTGTCATCACACCCTGAGAGTGTGTGATTTCTGTCCCAAAAGGTTCTTGCTAATTTTACAAGCACTGTGATGACTGCCAAAGATTTCCAGTTTCTGCTCCCTTATCTGACCACTATTCTTGTGCTGTGTATTGACGTAGAGAACTCCAGGCTTGTTTGTTGTCTTCTTGAGTCAGTCAGATACTCATTTGGGCTTTCATCTCTCTGACTCAGCGAGCCCTTTCCTTCTGTGCAAAAGAGTTATGCCAGAGCTGGTACATAACAAAGAACTGTTTGAATTTAAGACTATACTTTCAGTGGTGGTCAGCTTTCTTAGTAATGGCAATCTTCTTAGTAGGTAGTAACCTGGTTGTGCCAGCTACAGAGCAGTCTCCAGAACCAATTGAAATTAAATCAAAAGAGTTTCTGGCTCAGCATTAGGAAGAACTTCCTGACAGAGCAGTTCCTCAGTGGAACAGGTGTCCTCCTTGGGAGGTGGTGGGCTTTCCTTCCTTGGAGGTTTTTAAACAGAAGCTGGATGGCCATCTGACAGCAATGCAGATCCTGTGAATTTAGGGGAGGTATTTGTGAATGTCCTGCATTGTGCAGGGGATTGGACTAGATGACCTTGGAGGTCCCTTCCAACTTTATGACTCTATGGCTGGTGAGGACTGGGAAGGTTATTTTAAAATTTACCATATGCCACATACCGGTAATAAAAAGTATAATGTGGCTATTGTTTTTGCATCCTAGATGAGGACTGTCACATAGTTCAAAGGTTCCTTCCTTCCTTGCAGCTTTCAAACATCTGACATTTATTCTATGTGGCTCTTATGTTAAGCAAGTTTGGCCACCCCTGCTTTATAATCATTAGTAGACCATGTAAAAAGGCTAGAAGTCATGGTTAGCACTGTGATACTGAATATCTGAAAGACATCAGCCTCTGTGAATCCAAATGTCATCAGTGTGCTTCTAAGACCAATATTGGTTAGTGTTGCCTTCCCTGAGCATGACAGAGCTGGCAACCAGATGATCATGAACTTTTTCTGTACTGGCTCCACTTCTGTGGAATAAGCTCTCTGTGGAGCTAATAAGGATCACATCGCTGTTGGTCTGCAGAAGGACAAAATTGTTTTGTTTCTGTGGACATTTTAAATGAAGGGGGTTTTTGTGTGTTTTGACACTTGACAGGTTTTATGTAAGATGTCTTTAGAAATATGTTACTGATTGCCTTAGGAGGAAGGTAGGATATAAATGTTTTAAAATACAAAGTACCCTGTGGTACTCAACCATCACCGGTGGTCTGACCTAGCCTCAGATCGCAAAGCATGGAGGCACACCATCCACCAGGCTGTCTCTGCCTTTGAGAACGCACGCATAGCTGGTCTTGAGGACAAAAGGAGATTGAGGAAGAATTGCACTGCTACAGCACCAACCCCAAATCAGACTTTTCCCTGCAGCCACTGTGGCCGGATCTGCCTGTCCCGCATTGGTCTTGTCAGCCACCAGCGAGCCTGCAGCAGACGTGGACTACTGCACCCT
This sequence comes from Heteronotia binoei, assembly GCF_032191835.1. Lineage (NCBI taxonomy): Eukaryota > Metazoa > Chordata > Lepidosauria > Squamata > Gekkonidae > Heteronotia > Heteronotia binoei. The sequence continues at coordinate 225,178,681 of NC_083223.1, read as the reverse complement.
TCTTAAATCTTAGTTCGCGAAGTCAAGCCGAGAGAGAGACCCTGTGGTACATAGAACACTTTCACCTGAATAAAGAGGCACCTTTTACAAGAAATGGGCACACGTGACCCATACCAATATGAGAACCAATGTTCAGTGCAGTTTTAGAGCACCTCCTTCCTATAGAATATGTATGCATGCTTACCTTTAAATAGGATGCATATCTGTTGAAGGTTATTTCTACTTGCAGTTGCAATCAGGGTAGTTAAAGAGTCACAAAATGGTTGATGCTCCCTCTTCCACATTTACTTTCCAGTGCATGCCAGATATTGTGAATTCTGTTCTGTGTTAGTCACTAAGTGCTAATTATTCATCTTCAACATGAAATGTAAGCATATTCTCACATACCGTATTTTTGCACCATAAGACGCACTTCCCCCCCACAAAAAAGTGGGGGGAAAAGTGTGTGCATCTTATGGAGCGAAGGTACGTATCTTCCTCCCGGGGGGGGGGGGGGCGATCCGCTGCCTCTGATCCCGGCGCTTCCCCCGCGCCTGCCTGGCTCCAGCTCTGACGCTTACAGCAAGCGCCAGGATCGCTCCCTCCGCCCTCCAATCCCAGCGCTTGCTTTAAGCAAGTTAAAATAAAAAACACAAAAACTTTATAAATAATAATAAGACAATGGATTTATATTTTGCCCACCACACAGTCTCAGAGCGGCCCACAGTCTCCATTAGCTTCCTCCCCCACAACAAACACTCTATGAGGCAGGTGGGGTTGAGAGAGCTTTTACAGCAGCAGCCCTTTCAAGGACAAGCTCTGTGATAGCCATGACAGCCCTGATAGGTAGGCTTAGGGGAGACATGATTCATGTTGGGCTACCATGTGATACCTCTAGAGATGCCTCCAGGAGACGAGAACCTTGTGGTATTGTTTTTAGGGTGCTGGGGGGGGGTACCCCCAAACTCAAAAACCCACAGTTGTGTGGGGCTTAATGAAAAACAGCATGTTTTTAAAATTCAGTAGGAAAACCTTTGGAGTCAGACCCTGCAAGATAGACCTTGGTGCACCTGGTCTTCTCAGGGGAAGTTTTTGCAGTTATTAGAAGTTTATAATCTATAAATACACACTCCAAATGAGTTTTTCTCAACTCTTTAACATTTTTTCCTCCAGAAATAAGATACAATCCTTTTGCAGTGTTGCTGCAGGATCAGGCTAGTCTTCAATACTTTTTCATCGACACAGAGCATGTGTTTTCTAACTAGCAACACTTGTCATGCCCATGAAACAATTCATGCTAGAATTAAGAGGCTGGACCTAACACAGCAGTATACATATTGAAATTATGAGATTATGGACTTCACCACATTATTTGTTAAAATTTCTCGCCACTAGCCCTCTGTTAGGGGGCCCAGGAGGAAATCTTAACATCACTGTTGCTATACAAGTCTTTTTAGGCATGGGTTGTTCACAAACTCTTATTACCTCTTGACAGTTGTCAGCAGGTGGGTTGATGATTCTTTCTGGTCCCTTCATTAGGTTTTCAGAGAAGTCCACATTGTGACGGAGATTGTGAGAGTGTAATTATTATCCAGCAAACATCGGTTGTTACTTATGCTGGGATGTGAAGGGGCTACACAAAAGAGTAGTGTACATGCCTTGAGATATTCTGACTTTATATCAAAAGACAAATCCATCTGGGCCTGTGACTTTGCTAGGTCAGAACATTTAGGGGTATAAAAAGCTAGTTCTTGGTTGGGGGCAACATCTTAGCCTTATTATGTATTACATGAGGCAGGGTTACAAGTGTGCCCCCCTTTTATTTCCTTCCACCTTTTTTCCAGTGATAAAACTGATACTTTCCCCCAGAGACAAACAGAATTGACTCTATTGGCATAAACCTCTGCTCCCATCTCCATTTTATCTTCACCCTTCAGTCTTCTCCCACATTTTTTCCTCTCATTCAACTAAATGCACACAAGTTAGAGAACTTCCAGAGAACAGGGGTGAGTTTCCTGTACTCAGCACAGGTTCTTTTCCATCAATGTTACAATAATTTCTTATTTAAAAATAATATGGGTGCAATGCAGCTACTGGATGTATTTTGGCATATGCTGTTTTTTGGGAAATGACAGGCAATTATGCACAAAATTATATTTATTTATTTGACTTACATCCCGCTCTTCCTGCCGAAGGAGGCTCAGGGCAGTTTACTTTCAAAGAGTCATAAAAACCAGTATCAATATAAACTATAGACATAAAAATATAAAAATACATAATGAATAAAAACATAAAACAATATCAGGTGCTATTATGATCTTAAAATAGAATATATTAATGTGTTGGTAATGGTGGCTGGCTGCCAACTCAGTCCATATTAAGTGTTCTTATTTGGGTGTTACTACTGGATGTCTTATTGAGAGAAAGGTCCTAAGATCACGATTGTGCATTTGAGGTGGGCCAGATAGTGTCTGTTGTTATGGGCCAGATGGTTCAGTATTTGTTGTTGCTTGTTGTCATAGATCTTAATTAATAAATGCCTGGTAGAAGAGCACTGTTTTGCAGGCCCTGCGGAACTGTTGAAGCTCTTGCAGGGCCCTAACCTCCTCTGGAAGCGCATTCCACCAGCACGGAGCTACAACAGAAAAGCCCCTGGCCTGGCCTCTTTTATGCTGGGGATCAAAAGCAGGTTTTGTGACCCTGACCAAAGTGCTCTCTGGGGAACATGTGGAGAAAGGCGGTCCCTAAGGTATGCAGGTCCCTGGCCATATAGGGCTTTAAAGGTAATAACCAGCACCTTGAAGTGGACCCGGTAAACAATAGGTAACCAGTGCAGCGCTTTTAGCACAGGCTGAATGTGTTCCCGTAAAGGAAGCCCCATTAACAACCTGGCTGCAGCATTCTGCACTAGTTGAAGCTTCTGGGTTTGAGAAAAGGGCAGCCCCATGTAGAGGGCATTATAGTAATCCAGTCTCGAGGTGACCGTAGCATGGATCACTGTCGCCAAGTCATTGTGTTTAAGAAAGGGGACCAACTGCTTCATCAGCCGAAGGTAGTAGAAGGCTGATTTAGCAGTGGCTGCTACCTAGGTCTCCATCATTAGAGAGGGAACCAGGAGCACCCCTAAGCACCTTTGGCACCAACATGAGTGGCGCTCCATTGAAGGTCAGTAGAGAGACCTCCGGTCCTGGACTGCAGGGAAATTATAGCAGGGAAATTATCTACAACTTTCCATTTCACTAAACTTTGACACCCACATAGATGCTAACAACTTTTTCCTAGTGTTGTCACGGCCCTGGCAAATTATTTGTGAATGACTGATAAAAAGGTTCTTATCCTTGGTACAAATGACTGCGTTAAACATTTTCCTCCCTTTCCTTTGCTAAAGGTATTGCTCAAAGATGTACAACAATCAAGTACCACTTCTCTGTGCCAATACGTTTACAGAACATCCCATTCAATTTAACCAAGACCATTCAGCAGGATGAATGGCATCTGCTACGTAAGTATTTGTGCTTTCAGGTTGTACAAGAAGCCTTTCTAAGGTGATAGTAAATATTATGAGGTACTATTATAAAGACCAGGAAGTGGTCCAGAAAATAATGAATTTGGGGTTAAGAAATGTTGGAAGTTGTTGTCAATCTTAAGTTCTGTTTGATAGTCAGATATGTGACTAGTGGCTATATGAAGTAATTTTAAAAGGATCCAGGAAATTTCCCATCTAAATCCACATTAAATGTGTATCCTATGTAAAGAGGCCCTTATCTGCTTTCTAAGCAATACTGCCAATTTTGGTAGTTTGATGATATGTTGACAATTTTCTTAGATTTGCACTTTCTTCATGTTCTTTCATTACAATTCAGCAGAAAAAGATTATTTTAAATCTACTTGTCTGTAAAGCAATATCTGTTCCAGTATGCTGTGGTTTACTTGTGAGTAGTGTATTTGGAACCTTTAGGGTTTTTAAAAAACATGTTGAAGTAATCTTACCTCCTGTTTTTGTTTTCCTTGTGGAAACAGATCTAAGAAGAATCACAGCAGGTTTCCTTGGGATGGCAGCAGCTGTTCTTCTGTGTGGGTGTATTGTAACAACAGTCAGTTTCTTTTGGGAAGAGAGTCTCACACAGCACGTTGCTGGGCTTCTTTTCCTCATGTCAGGTACCATTTCATCTCTGCCTGCTAACATTGTTGAGGTGAAATTCTTATTTTATAAACTCATTTGATAACCAGTAAATTGCACTAGTTCAAATTAAATCCCATGTTTTATTACATAGAATCCATCATATTTGAATGATTCCCACCCCAGTCTGGAGACAGACAATTTAAGGCAGGCTGAAAGGGATCATTGTTTGGGGTGTGTGCAAACATCCCAGATTTACCTCTGTCATGTAGTCATAGGACATTTTTATATGTAAAAGACCAAAACAAAACTACAGAACCTGTTTCATGAGAAGTGACGACCAAGATAAAAGAAACATGGGAAGTGATGACTACGTCAGACTGCTTAGGGCCTACTCCCGAGCCTTCTTCCTGTAACAGCACTTGTGGGAGTTACTTCCCCATTTTTGCTGCTCCATATGCACAGACTATACCATGTGCAGTAGCAAAAACAGGGGAATAACTCCCTTGTAGTGCTGTTTTGCCTTGAGAAAATGGCCTGTAGAGGGAAGAGAGGAGCTCTTCCTTTTCTTGTGGCAGCATTCCAACCCCATTTGAATGTCCCTTTATTTTTAAAAAGCCATTTCCTTCACTTCCTCTAGCTGTGGGGAACCCAAATTGGATCCTGGAAACCCAGATCCAGCTCATTAATAATCAAAAAATGTAATTTGGCCATTAGTCTTGGCATTCAAAGAAGAGAGACTGAGATTCACTCCTCACCCAGCCCCACACAGAAAAGGAAGGAGCCCTCAGTACACTTAACAATGAATTTAGAAGGATGTAACTAGTGATTCCTGGTGGTGCCTTGTACAGATACTTGGGATACAGGAATGCATGTTAAATTTAGTTTAATGTGTAATGGGATGGTACAGGTAAGTCAATGCATATTCTTTCCTTATGAGGCAGATAGAGGGGAAAGACAAGACCTAAAATGCTATCCACTTGCTTTTCTAGTTCACCAACCACTGTTGTGCATGTAACAAGAACTAATGTTTGTATTACAGAGCAACAATAGATAATTTCTCACAGCAGGACAGCTACAAAATTTAAAATTGTGTGAATGTGTGGATGATGTACATTACCCTGACCTCCTTGGAAGAAAGGCAGGGCAATGTACATCATTCTTCCCCTCAAGTTGGACAGTGTACATTCTTCTTCCTTCCTCCATTTTTTCTTCAAAACAGCCCTTTGAGGTAGGTAAAGGTGAGGGAAAAAATGTTAAATTTGTAATATGGATGATCGCTTTGTGATGGTGAGTCTAAGACAAGAAAGAATTTAGCTTTCCTCAGTACAACCTACTCAAAATAGCCGTTACATATGGAAGCGCTGAAGTAAGAAATACAACTTCATCATTTGCATGTTTTGGCATTGTTTGCAACATGCAAAGCTAGTGGCATGATACTTGCCAACAGCTTAGAGCTGGAAAGGTGGATCATAGAGACCACAGTCATGTAATACATTGCTGAATGGACATCCTGGAACTTACGAGACTGTAACTGGCAAATACACCAATCAGTAAAAGGATTCATGGCCTCCCACACTGTGCAGACTGATTTAGCTCATTATAACTGGTCACTGCATTGCTAGGTTCAATCAAGAAAAACATACACACTGAATAGGCAAAAATTGAATAGGCAAGGGTACTCAGTACTCAAAATCCTACTCCAGTCTGTTCGATGGGCTTACTCCCATGAAAGTGTTCTTAGGATTTTGGCAGAGAATCATGGAGGAGCTTGCATCTCCATAAGCTGTCCAGGCCTCACTGGAGAGCAGTATCTCATATTTTGAGAATGAGAACTGAAACATACAAGATATGCATCTTCAACTTTTCCTAACTGCCTTCAAACTGTTAAGACAAATAATACTACAGAACGGCTTCCATTCTTAATGTTTTCAGCAGCTTGACTGTTATTTTAGTGCTTCCCTGAACAAATTTTAACTACCCGCAGATTGATTGGGTCAATATGTGTTCAGGTCGATAGAAAGAGATTGAGTTTCTAGATGTTCTCAATGACTGTGCTATGGAGCAGATGGTCTCAGAACCTACCAGGGGTGGGGCGATCCTGGATTTGGTCCTAAGTAATGCCCAAGACTTGGTGAGAGATGTAAAAGTGATCGCACCACTTGGGAGCAGTGACCATAACGTTATTGATTTCACCATTTGTATAACTAGAGAGTTGCCCCAAAAGACCAGCACAACCACGTTTAACTTTAAAAGGGGTAAATTCTCTGAGATGAGGAAGCATGTGAAGAGGAAACTGAAAGGTGAATACAGTCAAAACACTTGGGGAAGCTTGGAGGCTATTTAAAATTACAGTCCTAGAAGCTCAGATAAAATATATACCACAAGTTAGAAAAGGCACAAACAGGTATAAGAAAAGGCCTGCATGGTTAACAAAGTAATGGAAGCTGTAAAAGGTAAGAAGGACTCCTTTAAGCGGTGGAAAGTTAGTCCAAGTGAGATTAATAAAAGGGAACACAGCCTGTGGCAAATCAAATGCAAGACTGTGATCAGGCAGGCAAAAAGGGACTATGAGGAGCATATTGCAAAAAACATAAAGACCAACAATAAAAATTTCTTAAAATATATTAGAAGCAGGAAGCCAGCCAGGGAGGCAGTGGGGCCCTTGGATGACCATGGGGTAAAAGGATTACTGAAGGAGGATAGGGAAATGGCTGAGAAGCTGAATGCATTTTTTCCCTCCGTCTTAACTGTGGAAGACGAGAAGTGTTTGCCCGCTCCAGAACCACTACTTTTGGAAGGAGTGTTGGAAGACCTGAGTCAAATTGAGGTGATAAGAGAGGAGGTCCTGATAGACGAATAAAAAACTAATAACTCACCAGGTCTGGATGGCATACATCCAAGAGTTCTGAAAGAACTCAAAGTTGAACTTGTGGATCTTCTGACAAAAATATGTAATCTTTCATTGAAATCTGCCTCCGTTCCTGAGGACTGGAAGGTAGCAAATGTCACCCCCATCTTTTAAAAGGGTTCAAGAGGATATCTGGGAAATTACAGGCCAGTCAGTCTGACTTCAATACCGGGAAAGTTGGTAGAAACCATTATCAAGGACAGAATGAGTAGGCACACTGATGAACACGGGTTATTGAGGAAGACTCAGCATGGGTTCTGTAAGGGATCTTGCCTCACTAACCTGTTGCATTTCTTTGAGGGGGTGAACAAACATGTGGACAAAGGAGACCCAATAGATGTTGTTTACCTTGACTTCCAGAAAGCTTTTGATAAAGTTCCTCATCAAAGACTCCTTAGAAAGTTTGAGAGTCATGGAGTAAAAGGACAGGTCCTCTTGTGGATCAAAAACTGGCTGAGTAATAGGAAGCAGAGAGTGAGTATAAATGGGCAGTCTTCGCAATGGAGGACAGTAAGCAGTGGGGTGCCGCAGGGCTCAGTACTGGGTCCCATGCTCTTTAACTTGTTCATAAATGATTTGGAGTTGGGAGTGAGCAGTGAAGTGGCCATGTTTGCAGATGACACTAAATTGTTCATGGTGGTGAGAACCAGAGAGGATTGTTAGGCACTCCAAAGGGACCTGTTGAGGCTGGGTAAGAGGGCGTCAACATGGCAGATGAGGTTCAGTGTCACCAAGTGCAAAGTAATGCACATTGGGACCAAGAATCCCAGCTACAAATACAAGTTGATGGGGTGTGATCTGGCAGAGACTGACCAAGAGAGAGATCTTGGGGTCGTGGTAGATAACTCACTGAAAATGTCAAGACAGTGTGCGTTTGCAATAAAAAAGGCCAACGCCATGCTGGGAATTATTAGGAAGGAAATTGAAAACAAATCAGCCAGTATCATAATGCCCCTGTATAAATCGATGGTGTGGTCTCATTTGGAGTACTGTGTGCAATTCTGGTCGCCGCACCTCAAAAAGGATATTATAGCATTGGAAAAAGTCCAGAAAAGGGCAACTAGAATGATTAAAGGATTGGAACACTTTCCCTATGAAGAAAGGTTAAAATGCTTGGGGCTCTTTAGCTTACAGAAACGTCGACTGCGAGGTGACATGATAGAGGTTTACAAGATAATGCATGGGATGGAGAAAGTAGAGAAAGAGGTACTTTTCTCCCTTTCTCACAATACAAGAACTCATGGGCATTCAATGAAATTGCTGAGCAGTCGGGTTATAACGGATAAAAGGAAGTACTTCTTCACCAAAAGGGTGATTAACATGTGGAATTGGCCTGATCCAACATGGCTTCTCTTATGGTCTTAAGCTTTTTAAAATATATATATAAAGTTGATGAAGGGTGGGTAGTTAACAGAAATATTATGACCATTTTAAAGAAGGAAATGGGAAAAAAATCTTAGCTATTTTATACATACACTTTTTAAAAAAGCAGTTGTTGGAATTTTCAGTGGTTTAAGGCTATCACAGCAAGTTCCTTCTCTTTCTTTTTCAGGAATTTTTAATGTATTATAATTACATTGAAGCACATAGCCATGTTCAGAAAGCTATTAAGATGCAACATATTTAGATACTAATAGAATGAACATTTGATTGTAAATGACACAATACAGACCAATTAGTAACGATACATGGATGTTATCAAAGATTTCAGGTTTTCACGGCTGGTAACATACACGGATGCATTCTGATGCGCATTTGCATTTATGGTTCCTGTTTCAGGCTTTACATGGAGATCTCCTTCGCTGAATCAGGGTGCTGCTCTGGCAAAAGAGACTGACAATGATCCTGCTAAAGCATATGCCTAACTCTCCCACTTATATCAATTAGATTCTAAAAGTGCGTAACAGGGACTGGATTATGTCTATTATTTTCACATAAATAGCTTGGCTTTACAAAGTGTTAACCTTCAGAAAACAACTTGAGTATGTTTAATTTCATTTCTAATTTTGGACAGACTAATTATCTGGCTATTCTTGTAAGCAGTGCAACTTCTTGCTTTCTTCCATCTTCAAGCCAGGGTCTATCCAAATGATTCAGAAGGGAGGGCCTGTGGCACAGCATCTGTTTTGCATGCAAAAAAGGTCCCAGTCCCTGGCATCTCCTATTAAAAGGACCAGGTAAATAAGTGATCAGAAAGGCCTGAGGCTCTAAAGAACTGCTGCCAATCTGAGCAGACAATACTGATCTTTTTTTAAAAAAAGAAATAAACACAGAATAGTAAAGAGCTGTTCTGTTTAATTTCACCCTGTACACTCATGTTCAGCTGACAGCAGTGTGTGTGTGTGTGTATATATATATATATATATATATATATATATATATATATATATATATATATAATGAAAAATAATTTTTATTTTAGTTCCAATAAAATAGTATAGAAAGTAAAAGCAATTATAAATATTTCGCCATGACAATACTGATCTTTATAGACAAATGGTCTGACTCATTACAGGGCAGCTCCATATATTTGCTGTGATGTTGTGAGTTGTTTGTGATAATGTGATTTGGCTTTTTTTTTTTTTGCAGGCATCTTTTGCACTATTTCCCTCTGTACTTATGCAGCAAGTGTCTCCTATGAACTAAACCGGCTACCCAAATTCATCTATGGTTTTCCCAACGATGTTGAACATGGATACAGCTGGTCTATATTCTGTGCTTGGTGCAGTTTAGGACTTATAGTAGCATCGGGATGTCTTTGCACCACTTATCCATTCATTAGCAGGAAAAAAATTAGCCATCTAAAGTCAACCAGAGACTCTTCTGTATGAGTGCTTATTGAGAGATAATCTTTTCTTGAGCGGTGGCAAGTTAAGAGTAGGATTGACAAGGGAGCTAAATTCACAACTCCAAGCACAAAAGCCTGACCCTTAAAATGCCAAACATTGTGTCTTACTAGTCAGGAAACAAAGAGGAGTTCTCTACCTTCAGGTTGGCTGAAACAAACATTCAGACAACAAAAGTTCTTGTGGAACTGACAATTCAGCACATTGTATATGCACACATCATAAATGAGAGGGAGCGGCTCCCACTCAGACAAGAAAACTGTGTTAAGAATTTAGGGCTGTTTTTATTAATAATTGTTATTAACATAATAATGACAAACCACAACTGCCAAACACCCAGTGGTAAAAAATACCCCCTTATGGTCCTTAATCAATCTTAAACTTGAATTTAGACTATTAAAACAATGAAATAAGTCTTCAGTTCTCTTCAAGGTATCATTAGTCATTACCAAGTGGTAGCATGTAGGAGCCTTTCTTGAAGAATTCTGATATCATGAACGATTGGGAGGGCAGTGGACATTCGAAACAATATAGGCGAAGGAGCTGGAGGAATAGGACTTCCAGAAGAGGGTGAAACCTAAGAGCAAGCCATTTGAATTTTACCAGCCGGTCCCTTTGGTGCAAGTTAAAAAAAAAAAAGACTGTTCTGTGATAGCAACATTCCTGCTCGTAACATATCTCCTTGAAATACTTTTTGTATTTCACATTAAACCAAATGGCATATGTAAACAGTGTGAATGAATGGGATGATGCTTGTTAGTACTGTTGGGAATAATACCTATTGTAACATCCTCAGCCTTTGTCTAAAAAAGTTCAGCATTAAAAGTCTCTTTTCTGTTTACAGATTTTGTAAAGTTTCTGAGTTAAATGCATTCTTCTTGAACATAGGTACAACACAAACAAAGCACACACAATCAGGAGCGAAAGGCTCCACCATCTTCAGGCGTATGGTTACACGAGTCTCAATATTTCTGGGATTTCTCAGGGCAAGCTGCTTAAATTGAAGAGGGAAGTGTAGATAAGGATGCAAAAGCTGGTTCAGAGCCTAAATGCAAAATTCTGCTGGAGTCAAATGTCAGAGCATGGGGTTCTCAGTCTACTGTTTTGTACCCAGGGGTGCGGTCACACTCACCATTAAATCCATCTGCAATGCGCCTCTATTATAATCCGCACAACCAATTTCCTGATCAGACAACAGCCAGGCTCCCCGTTCTATCCCATGTGGGTCCTGTCGCTAGTCGATCAGAGCGCTCTACCGGACCTCTTTTCATGAGATGTCAATCTGCATTAGTGTAGACGCAGTGATGCCCGCTATCACACTTTGCTTTTTAAAAAAGAATCAGCATTCCAGCGCGTGCATGTTTGCACTGGCGCGTTCAATGTACATTTCAAATTTACTTGATCGCTCCGCGACTCGAGTTGGGCCATCAGTTCATCACTTCTTCACTGGCTCTTTGCAATGACCTCACACACCCGCCATGACCTCGTTCTCAAGGGTGGGGATGCGCGTCGCTTTTAAATGAGTCGGATCACTAACAGTTTTGCTAGTCCGTTGGCACTACTTTTCCAGCACGACCACTACACATGCAGAAAAAACCCCAGGAATTCAAATCAGTTCACATCTAGTTTCAAAAGTAAGTTTTGTTTCTGGACATAGGGGCGGGTAACCGATTTATCGAGCCAACATTCGCTCGTTCATTCATTGGCACAGTGATATTACTTGCAGGGGGCTTTGGGTGGGAAGTGGTGGTGTGCTTCCAACGAGTCGCTAACGATGGAGCGTTCAAATAGAGAAATTCCGCTCAGGAACCGTCAGAAGAATTTTGTTCCGGATTTAAAGCAGTATCAAATTAGTCCGCGCCCCAGTCGTCTCAATGTGGGACTCGAACGAACTAACCACCATTCACAGATGCTGACGTTTGGACAACCGCTTAAAATCCGACATGCTTCCGGACTCCACTCATGCCCATAGCGGGATTTTCTGAATTTCTGACCTCACCCCAGGGCTGCTTAGTTTCAGGAAGGTAACCATATCAAATGCTTTCAATACTATATGTTGACCCTGGAATGTCTCATCAGATATAGAAACATTCACAGAACTCCTGACTGCCTGTTGCTTATTCTCAGCCCCCAGCACAGAAAGGCCTTGCCTTCTTGACTGTTAACAGCACACTGCACTGTAAGTCAATGAAGACCAAACTAACCATATAGTTGGATCTCCCAGGGTATACTATAAAGCAGCTGCAGAGCTCCCCTATTTATAAGGGCTACAACAGTAAGTATGGGTGGGAGGGGTTAACCCTTTCCCCTATGTATTTTCCTTGATAACAAATCATTTGCACAAACACACCCCAACTCCTATAAGATCTTGTAAGCAAAACCAACAGATACAATATGAATGCATGTCTCTTCCCCTAGCACCTTTGAGTGAAGTAGGGGATTGACTCCTACTGGAGCAACAGCAAAGAGAAAGGGCTACTCAACCTCAGTGATACAACCCCTATCCAAGGCCTCCTCCCCCTTAAGGTTAAAAAACATGTCAGGAGATGTAATCATGGATCCTAAAAGTAATTTGCAACTTGGAACAAATGTTTATGACACTGTTTTGCAAGCAGCTGCTTGGTTGGCTGCAGCCATGCCCAGAGCCCAAATATTTGGCTACAGCGAAGAGAATTACTCAGCCACTGGCTTGCCTATTATCCTTCCCATATTGTGCCAGCATAAGTGGCATGTAGGCCTTGTTGTAGATACAGTGGGGCTACTGCAGTTCATTGTGTTAGCAATGGGTCTGATGTAGGGACAGAACACAAAAATGGTGGTTCATTTCATTTTGTGGTTTGTTGGTTTGCCCCATTCATTGGTTCATTTCATTTTGTTTTTTAAAATTTTCTGAAGGAATTGTGGTTCATTTGGTTCAAGAAGGCATGGAACGGCACCCAAGAGGGCTAGATAGTGCTGTCATGCCTGGCATGATGGCATCACCTGGAAGTGACGTTATCATGCCAGGCACATTGCCAGGGGAACGCTCTATCACTAGGGAAAAAACTCTATGATAACAAACCAATAACGACACAGATGAACTGCCCTAAAAACAAGCTGTTCCGTTTTTATTTCTTGTGCAGCACCATTTGCTGAAATGATGCATAACGAACATGAATTGGCCATTTTAAGCACAAATCGCAGTTTGTCTGTCAATTTTTGCCCATCCGTAGTCTGAAGTCTGATGGCAGAAGTAGGTGAAACAAATAGCCAAGTCACAAACACTTATTCTGCTGGCCACTTATACAGTATATATATGCAAAAAAAGCAGTATTTATTTTTATTTTATTTTAGTTGATTTATATTCTGCCCTACCCCATGAATGGACTCATTTTAAAACACACTTTCCCACACAGGGTTAGATCTGCCCCAAGGGTATTCAGGTACTGATCGGTCCTATAGGCCTTTGGGTTTTACTCAGACTATGGAAACCAGTGCAACTCTATTGTGCTTACCAAAGCCCAGCTGCTCCAACTACACATGACTTGAAGCACAACCTCTGAGCTTTTACAAGTACAGTCATTCTAGTGTGTTGTTAGCTTTTTATACTGGGAAAGCTTGCTAGTACTTTCTTATATTTGCACATGAATGCATCTGTTTTGCCAAGGCTGACTTCAAAGGACTGCACCAATACTAGAGAACCAAGAATTGTCTTTGTATTGTTGATATCTTCTTTCCCTGTACCTTGAGCTAATGGGCTACCAGATTTCTCTTGGGTGTTTGACTCAAGGGACACCACTGCATATTCTGTATAGTCGCTCGTAGATTCTATAATGTTGTGATTCTCTGGCTCAGTACCACTGGAAACGCTGCCATTGATGCGCTTATGGAGTTCTTGACTAAGCAACAGCACAACAGTCCCTCCTACACAAAGCACCCTGAAAAACAGCAAGGAGTTCTATTAAATACATCTTGGGTGAGCTCCTCATTTCAAATAATATCATTCTTGTAACACTTTTCACTGCACAGATCACTCTGCAAGTCTTCTCTCATTTTTCCCATTTACCTTCACAACAGTTCTGTTATACACATTATGACAACCTATGCAAGTGAATCACAGGATGTTAGCTGCCAGAATTCCACAGATGTAGCTGCCAGGTTGCTGTCAGTGACCATGAATCTCTTAATTGTGGCTGTCAGCCATATCCCGGCATATGAAACACCTCTCTGTGAACTACAGAGAGACAGAAGGAAGGAGGAGACTCATGTGTCATTCCAGGGGGAAGAGACAGATCCCTTCTCAGGAGTCCTCTGAAGTTGTATGGGGAATAACATCCACAGCACAATCCTAAACAGAGTTACACCACTGTAAGCCCACTGCAGTTTAATTCTGTACTTACAGGGAAATAGTGAGTAGGATTCTTGTTGCCTTGCTTCTGAATGTCTGCAAAGCCCAGTTTGAGCCGTCCCTTGAATCCTCCAGTTTGCCACAGAAGACACAGAATTATGTAGCACACCCACTAAGAACTAACTGCCAGGAACACCTTTTAGAGGTTCTCTATGGAAGTTCTCACTGCATGCTGTACCCCACCCTCTCCTTTTCTGCCAGTCCAGGGTCTTTTTAAATAACTATATTCAGCTCTTCTGAGCTCACTAAAGGTTGCTAGAAAAGTGTTTTTTCTACTACTTTGAAACTATCACTTTTCAACAAATTAGGTAATATAACCACAAACAAAATGGAGTTGTTTCTACCTAGTCTTCAGCACTGGCCGGTGTTTAGCTTGCAAAGCACTAGTAGCCAGATCCCAGAATGGATACAGGTTAGAATTAGCAACTGAAACTCACGTGCCTTTCAATTTCTTGCAAAACGTCTGGTAGTAACCTCATGTGGTTTGTTATTTTGAACTTCTTTCCAAATGGGATGTCAGCAAAGACAACATTGATGCTTTCTGGAGGCAATGGCAATTCTAGAAGACAGAAGTTATACATTTCACCTGGGCTGTGATTAAGGCAGACTTGCAGAACATAACTGTTTCCCTTAACACCGTTAAGTTTTTTGTTTACAAAAAATCCTTGATGTACTTCAAACAGTGTCTACCACAAAACATTGTAAATTATCTGGGCTCTGTCATAAATTATAGAATCATAGAGTTGGAAGGGATCTCCAGGGTCATCTAGTCCAACCCCCTGCACAATGCAGGAAACCCACAAATACCTACCCCAAATTCACAGGATTTTCATCGCTGACAAATGTCCATCTAGCCTCTGTTTAAACACCTCCAAGGAAGGAGAGCCCACCACCTCCCGAGGAAGCCTGATCCACTGAGGAATCGCTCTAATAGTCAGGAAGTTCTTCCTAAAGTTGAGCCGGAAACTCTTTTGATTTAATTTTAACCCATTGGTTCTGGTCCTACCTTCTGGGGCCACAGAAAATAATTCCACATCATCCTCTATATCAGGGGTGGCCAACGGTAGCTCTCCAGATGTTTTTCTGCCTACAACTCCCATCAGCCCCAGCCAGCATGGCCAATGGCTGGGGCTGATGGGAGTTGTAAGCAAAAAGCATCTGGAGAGCTACCGTCAGCCACCCCTGCTCTATATGACAGCCCTTCAAGTACTTGAAGATGGAGATCATATCACCTCTCAGCCATCTCCTCTCCAGGCTAAACATGCCCAGCTCCTTCAACCTTTCCTCATAGGACTCGGTCTCCAGACCCCTCACCAACTTCATTGCCCTCCTCTGGACCCGTTCCAGCTTGTCTATATCCTTCTTAAAATGTGGTGCCCAAAACAACACAATACTCCAGGTGAGGTCTTACCAGAGCAGAGTAAAGCGATACCATCACATCATGTGATCTGGACACTATACCTCTGTTGATACAGCCCAAAATTGCATTTGCCTTTTAGCCACCGCATCACACTGTTGACTCATGTTCAGTGTATGATCCACTAAGACCCCTAGATCCTTTTTTCACATATTACTGCTAAGACATGTCTCCCCCATCCTATAACTATGCATGGGATTTTTCCTACCTAAATGTAGAACTTTACATTTATCTCTGTTAAAATTCATTTTATTGGTTTTAGCCCAGTTTTCCAGCCTGTCAGGGTCATCCTGTATTTTGTTTGTCTTTTGTGTTTGCAACCCCTCCCAATTTAGTATCATTGGCAAATTTAATAAACATTCCCTCTATTCCTTCGTCCAAATGGTTTATAAAGATGTTGAACAAAACAGGTCCCAGGACAGGTCCTTGAGGCACTGCACTTGTCACTCCTCTCCAAGAGGATGAGGAACCATTCACAAGCACTCTTTGGGTGCGATCTGTCAACCAGTTACAGATCCACCTAATGGTAACAGGATCAAAACCACATTTTACCAACTTGTCAACAAGGATAGTATATGGAATCTTATCAAAAGCCTTACTGAAATCAAGATAAATGACGTTTACAGCATTCCCCTGATCCAGCAAGGTAGTCACTTTCTCAAAAAAAGAGATCAGGTTAGTCTGACATGACTTGTTCTTGAGAAACTCATACTGGCTTTTAGTAATCACATCCATTCTTTCTAAATGTTCCAGGACCAATTGTTTGATGATTTGTTCTAAAACTTTTCCAGGTATAGATGTCAAGCTGAATTTAGTTAGGGTAGTTTCAATTATAGTAACCTACAGTGACCTATAGGGACCTAAATTAAAGTGAATTAGAACTATGTTTTGCTTGTTATTTTAGTGTATATTCTGACATCTCTAGAATATAAAACAATTTAAAAGATCCTTGGTTAGCTTCTGTAATGAATTGGATAGTGATGATAGAGACTGTACTCTGAAGACCTGTATGAGGGACACAAAGCCATTTATGACAGCCTAGCTCAACAAAGTCTGTCACTTTCCCCTTCTGTAAGGCCACTACAGTAGAGATATCTACAGCATGGTACACAGGCTTTTGATGAGGAAAAACACACAGTGAGTAAGATGCAGTTCACGTGGCACTGAACCATTCATTACAAACTGCATTTATTTTAATGGCACATGCAAAAAGCCCATGTGCTGCAGGCAAATAAACTGCAAAAACATTTACTGACCCACTTGTGGAGTTTCGTTGAAGAGGAATTTTATTAGGAACATGCAGGTGGGGATGATGGAATACGTTAAACACTGATGTCACTCCAGTTTACCTCTTCTTGAGAGACAAGAAGAGATGCTGATTTAGAAAATAGTTTGCAAGGGAGTTTATTTACCATACATTTATCCTGTGTTTTCAGCGAAAATCGACTCCCTAGTTGGCTCACAGGAGTCAAAATCCAAACACAAATTATATTAAAGTTCAGCCATAATAAAGGGAGGCCTAGCCACTTCCTCTCCTCCCTGTGATGCCTCTATCAATGGCATATGAAAGCTGAAGGGAGGGGTATTGAGCTGGAAGTGGAGACAAGCATGATGGAGGGATGCCTAGGGGGTTGCTTCCTCTTCTTTTTTAGATGGCCTCATCAATAGCAGTTGAAAGCAAAGGCAGAGATGGATGCAGACACTTGAGAGCTGAAAGTGGTGTGAGAGCAGAATTGCTTCCTGTGCTTTACACTCATTTATTCCATCCTGTTGTCACAGCTGGTCAAACAGGTTTTGGAAGTTATCGAAACAATACAAAACTAGTTTAGCAGAGATGGAAATGGGATAAATGTACATACAACAAGAACCAATTCCTCTTTCAAACTACACTCAACTGTTAGGGGTGGTGGTGGTATGGCTTAGCTAGAAAAAGATACAGATCAGATGGAGATTTTTTAGGGTGGGTCAAATCGAGCTTTTGAGTTTATCTATTAAAATCACTGATATTCCTTCACCCATACTGGATACTCAGAGTGACTAAGGGTTGTTGGACCATATCATAGGTATGCACTTTTGCTTTGAGGAAAAATCAAGCCTCTGTGCAGCCTAGGTTTTAGATTGAGATTTGATAATACACTTTGTGCTGGGAACCTTTCCAGTATCTGTTCTGGGAGAAGTTCCTGAACAATGGACACGGAAGCTATGGAACCTCAGATGTCCAGGATGTGGCCAGAGAATAGTGGAAAACAAGCCATTTGAGCAACTATCCTGGCCAGGGCCTGGAGGAGAAAGGTGAAGACTAGAGAAAAGAGGGATTTCAGCTTCCTGTTTGTCAGCTTGCAGTCTGAAGCACTTCTTTTACTAGTAAGAGACTGCCTGGTTTTATAAGGGAAAGAAGCAGGGCTTTTTTTCTGGGCGAACACGGTTGAACGGACTTTGGAAACCTCTTCATGGAAACAAAATTCTCAGGAAAAAAAAGTTTAAAACCTGATTGTCACTCCAGAAAGGTCCTCCTCGTCTGTCAAAACCATAACATCTTTATTGTTTATAAAAATTGTTGGACCTTCCTTAACAGTCTTTGATCCAACTAAGTATGTTAAAATATGGTTGATTCGGGGATGTCATTCAGTGTTAGGTATCAAAAGCAAGATGCAAAAAAGAACTGAGGAAGTTGATGACATGTCTAAGTTTTGAAAGTGCTTTAAAGTAGAGGCAAATCTATATTGCATGTAAATAACATTGTTTCAAAGAATCCCATGTGATTCTCCTTCATTTCCCTCTTGATAGTTCTGACACCTCTTCTTCCAGAAAAAAAGCCCTGGAAAGAAGCCATCTGACTGTCCTGCAGGGAGGATCTCTCACTAGTGGGAAACTTGTCAAGTGAGCCTGTGGTAGGAAGAGGAAGGTATCTTGACAAGGGTATAAAAAGTAGTAGCAGGGTTCCAGCAAGTCAGAGAAGGCCTCTGGCCTCTCTCTCTGCTCTTTTTTCAGGTTATCTTCTACCTCCCCTTCTGAGGAAGTCTGAAGAATGCTGGTATAAAACCTTCCCAATCTGACTGCTCCAATCAGATGAGAAGTAGTCAACTCATTCTATTGTTACATTATTTCTGACAACTAGGGAGATTATTGTAATCTTGGGTTATGAAGAATTAGCATTGAGGTAAAATGTATTAGAATTTACTGCTTTCTTTTGTGCTAGACCTCTTGGTTGAGGAACTGGTGGAGAATTTATCCTCCTGGTTGAGGAATCTGTAATAAGAAGTTGAAATATCCAAGTGGGCAGCCGTATTGGTCTGAAGCAATAGAACAAAGTAGGAGTTCAGTAGCACCTTTAAGACCAACAAAGCTTTTTTCCAGAATGTAAGCTTTCATATGCATGCATACTTCATCAGACAATGGAACAGGGTACAGTGAGCAGAGCTACATATAGCTGGCGGGCAGTGGTTAAGAATGCAAAGTGGTACAAAGTTAGAATCCAATGGCAAAATAGTGAAATTAACAAATTGAAAGATGAGCAGGGGTAAACCATTTATTGCACACAGACAACCCCTAATCTCAAATAACTCCTCACCCACAACAATACACTATCTCATCTGAGTATGGACCAGGGCTTGCAATAAACCCAAGTGCCAACTTTCCTGCCACATACACCCAAACACAATCACTGGACCTAACAGCATTAATTACACCATCTCAGGCTCATTCACTTGTTCATCTTCCAACATTATATATGCCATTAAATGCCAACAATGCCCTTCAGTTCTCTACATAGGGCAAACAGGACAAACCCTATGCCAAAGGATAAATGGACATAAATCTGACATCAGGAATTACAGAACTGAGAAACCTGTAGGAGAACACTTTAACCTTCCAGAACATTCAATGAGTGACCTCAAAGTAGCTGCTTTACTGCAAAGGAGCTTCAAGAACAGAATGGAGAGGGAAATTGCTGAATTACAAATTATTATGAAACTTGGAACAAACACCTCCCCAGGACTGAACAGGGATATTGGTTTTTTATCTCATTATATATGCTAAATCCATTCTCACTAAGTATAGCTATATATCCACAGTATTCCAATGTATTTCTCTTTTAGAATAGTATATCAGAATGATGTTTTTTGTATTGACATGCTCAAATAAGGGATATTGGTTGTTTATTTCATTACATATATACTAAACCATTTTCACTATATTTTAATGTATTCCTTTTTTTTCTAATGGCAAACTAGAGTGATGTTTATAATGTATAAATTATACATGTTAAAAAGTAAATTAGGTGGACAGAAATATCACTAAGAAATACATGTCCTTTGTTTCACCCAGACTTGTAAGCAACACAGTAATTAATAGACAGCTTTTATTATCTTTTATTGGTTTCCCATGCAAATGCTATCCAGACCAAATGTTCTTTCAGTTTGTTAATTTCACTGTTTTGCCATTGGATTCTAACTTTGTACCATTTTGCATTCTTAACCATCGCCCACCAGCTATATGTAGCTCTGCTCACTGCACTCCATTCCACTGTCTGAAGAAGTATGCATGCATATGAAAGCTTACATCCTGAATAAGACTTCGTTGGTCTTAAAGGTGCTACTGGACTTTGTTCAAGAAGTTGAAATGATTGCCTTAAAATCTTAATTGCTTTATAGCTGCAATAAAGCAGCTGAACAGTATCTGGGTGATGTCTACTTCCTTTCAAATGGGATTTTGGCTTCTTTTGAGTTGAGGATAAAAGATCTCTTGTCACAGACTTCCAAAGGAAGGAAGTAGATTCAAACCAATTAAACAGACCTCACCTTAAGGCCCTACTTAAAAGAAACCCATCAGAACTTCAAACCAAAAAGATTACAGAGAAACAAAACAAGCCAACTTTGCCTTTCTAAGTAGTTCCAGGCTGCAGAAGTATCCTGCAGCACAATTCTGGGAAACCTGCCATCCTACTCTTTCCAACATAGTAGGTCCATAAAAGACATGATCTGTGAGCCATGTCACTCTATCCATTTTGAAAAAAATAAATAAAAAGATTTTGATAGCCACAGAAGCTCCATTTTATTGCCCCTCAATAAAATGTTTTAGTGAAAATGTTTTTAGCTAATTCTGCATTATCCAGAATTCTTACAGCTGATATCCTTGTCAAGTTTTTACCTGTTACAGAAGCTTTCAGTAAATCAATTTTACCCACTAAGCCTGCAGCTTTGACATTAGAATAGGCTCCTTGTAATTGTGAATCGCTTATGTCAGTTCCCAAATAATTCGCATTCTGAAAATGAAACAAACGTTCAGGCTGTTTAAAACATTCTGAAAGGCAACAATGGTAAAACTTCAGCAGGTGCCATCCATTATTCCAAAATGAGAGCAATATTATTACACGCTACACAATTCATTATTTGCATTAGGGTGAACTACTAAACTAAAAACAAAATTTCCAGAAATAATGGTTTGGATCCTTAACATTTCTGTTAATTGAAAGGGAGGAGGGAGCGAGTTTTGTTGATTTTTCATCTTCCACTGCAGACCTCTAATTCTTCCTTCATGTTATTCCAGGGAGGCTCCTTCCCCTCAAGAGCAACATTTTGGGAAAACCTTGAGGTGTACAAATTTTGTTGTGCTGATGGAAATCCCTTCAGTCAGTGGAGAGTTACCACAAGACCCAAGCCATATTTAAAAGCTAGGATTTCTCCATGGCTGTTGCATGCTAAAGGATCATAGCAATACTATCTGGAAAGCACACAATATTTGGCTTGTTTCATATAGATGTTTTTCTCTACGTTGGCTTCCTTACAGCACTGCTGTTTTCAGGAACATTTGTATGATGCCATCTTACTTGTCCTGCTTCTGTGATTTCTTCATTTTTGCTGTAATATTTCCCAAACCTGGTTTTGATACAGTATTTTCAGAAAGATAGAAGCAAAGTCACTTTGGACACTGTGCTAATAGGAAGATGTACTCCCCCACCCCACCCCAGATGCCATATACACTGGTACCAGTTCTTTCTTCAGTCCCTATGGCAGTTGTTCCCACCCCCACCACTGGGGGCCTTTTTATCAATAAAAGTAACACTAACATAACATTATTGCAACCAAGTACTAGATGTCACCTTTCATTTTTTTACAAATTGCCCTTTTTGTTGGAGAGTTATAAGTTACCTTTCATTTTTTTACATTTGTTGGGGAGTTGTAAGGAGGAAGGTACTGCCTGTTCATTATTTGTCATAATTCCACAACGAAAAGGGCTAGTAATTAACACAATGAAAGCTAGTAATTAATGCACTGTTGCAATAAAAAAAGGTAAAGGTAGTCCCCTGTGCAAACACCAGTCATTTCCGACTCTGGGGTGATGTCACATCATGATGTTTTCACGGAAGACTTTTTACGGGGTGGTTTGCTGTTGCCTTTCCCAGTCATCTACACTTTCCCCCCAGCAAGCTGGGTCCTCATTTTACTGACCTCCAAAGGATGGAAGGCTGAGTCAACCTTGAGCCTGCTACCTGAACCCAGCTTCCACAGAGATTGAACTCAGGTCGTGAGCAGAGTTTGATTGCAGAACTGCAGCTTTACCACTCTGCGCCATGGGGCTCTCTACTGTTGCAATAGCTTGTTATAATTTTATAATATTGCCATTACTGATTTTAAAAAAAACCCTTAAAAGTCCTCGAGTGGCGGGAGGGGGGATGACAGCCATGGAAGGCGGAGACAAGGAAATTATGGGGAAGACTTCTGTGTGGATGCTTCTTTGTTGCTGCAAATACCTCTGCACTTGCAGCAACAATATGAACTGCCTGGAGAATCATCTTAAAAGGACAAAACTTACAGGCCATTCAGTTGCAGCTTCCAGAAGTACTGTTCCCAGGCCACATGTAGGATCCAATACAAAGTCACCAGCCTGCAGAGCAAAATAAGAACAACAAAAAACTGACACACACACTCAAGGTTACACCGTCTGTAAAGTCATGAGAAGTTAACTCTCTGTCTCCTAAGATAAAAATGAGCCTATCAATTCACACCAACTGAAGAAAGTAATATGCAATGAACAATCTGGGCTTGAACCGAGGGGTCAAAGCTGTACCTTGTGCTGTTCATTTCAGTTGAATCCAAGAATATAGATATAAAATACAAGCCTGTGTTGCTGTATGAACAGAACAATAAACTAGAAAGCCAGTTTGGTGCAGTTGGAGCCAGTTTGGTGTAGTGGTTAAATGTGCGGACTCTTATCTGGGAGAACCGGGTTTGATTCCCCACTCCTCCACTTACAGCTGCTGGAATGGCCTTGGGTTAGCCATAACTCTGGCAGAGATTGTCCTTGAAAGGGCAGCTGTTGTGAGAGCCCTCTCAGCCCCACCCACCCCACATGGTGTCTGTTGTAGGGGGAGAAGACATAGAAGATTGTAAGCCGCTCTGAGTCTCTGATTCAGGGAGAAGGGCATGGTATAAATCCACAATTCTTCTTCTTAGGAATACAGATTATGTCCTAGTTTAGACATAGAATCAATCAGTCAGTAGCTTTGGGCAATCTCCAAGCTTCTTGCACGTATCTGTAACATTGGTCTAAAATCTCCACAGAAGACTAGGATAGGGTAGAAGCTAATTGTGAAGCATTCTGCATAACTGACATACATAATAAATTATTAATAATAATGACAATAAGGTTATAAGACGAAGTTCTCCTCCCTTGAGATAAGAGTATCTAAAATATGTGACAGATACAACCATAAGAAAAATGCTAAAAATGCAAGGCGATTGTGAGCACTCAAATTTCTTCATGTACATTTCAGTAATCTTTACAACTACCCTGCAAAGTTAAGCATTATTCTCATATTTGTCCCAGGAATTTAGATAGAGCAACAATGGCTTCTTTAAGGTTCTTAGAGTCAAACTACCTGCTGTGTCAAGTCCTGAAGCACTTTAGAGACCAACAAGATTATCAGGTATGAAGTTCCAAGAGTCATAAGAACATAAGAGAAGCCATGTTGGATCAGGCCAACAGCCCATCCACCCCAACACTCTGTGTCACACAGTGGCAAAAAATTTTATATATACACACACACTGTGGCTAATAGCCACTGATGGACCTGTGCTCCATATTTTTATCTAAACCCCTCTTGAAGGTGGCTATACTTGTGGCTGCCACCACCTCCTGTGGCAGTGAATTCCACATGCTAATCACCCTTTGGGTGAAGAAGTACTTCCTTTTATCCGTTTTAACCTGTCTGCTCAGCAATTTCATCGAATGCCCACGAGTTCTTGTATTGTGAGAAAGGGAGAAAAGTACTTTCTCCATCCCATGCATTATCTTGTAAACCTCTATCATGTCACCCCGCAGTCGAGGTTTCTCCAAGCTAAAGAGCCCCAAGCGTTTCAACTTTTCTTCATAGGGAAAGTGTTCCAGCCCTTTAATCATTCTAGTTCCCTTTTCTGGACTTTCTCCAATGCTATAATATCCTTTTTGAGGTGCGGCGACCAGAACTGCACACAGTACTCCAAATGAGACCGCACCATCGATTTATACAGGGGGGTTATGATACTGGCTGATTTGTTTTCAATTCCCTTCCTAATAATTCCCAGCATGGCGTTGGCCTTTTTTATCGCAAACGCACACTGTCTTGACATTTTCAGTGAGTTATCTACCACGACCCCAAGATCTCTCTCTTGGTCAGTCTCTGCCAGTTCACACCCCATCAACTTGTATTTGTAGCTGGGATTCTTGGTCCCAATGTGCATTACTTTGCACTTGGCCACATTGAACCGCATCTGCCACGTTGACGCCCATTCACCCAGCCTCAACAGATCCCTTTGGAGTTCCTCACAATCCTCTCTGGTTCTCACCACCCTGAACAATTTAGTGTCATCCGCAAACTTGGCCACTTCACTGCTCACTCCCAACTCTAAATCATTTATGAACAAGTTAAAGAGCATGGGACCCAGTACCGAGCCCTGCGGCACCCCACTGCTTACCGTCCTCCATTGCGAAGACTGCCCATTTATACTCACTCTCTGCTTCCTATTACTCAGCCAGTTTTTGATCCACAAGAGGACCTGTCCTTTTACTCCATGACTCTCAAACTTTCTAAGGAGCCTTTGATGAGGAACTTTATCAAAAGCTTTCTGGAAGTCAAGGTAAACAACATCTATCGGGTCTCCTTTGTCCACATGTTTGTTCACCCCCTCAAAGAAATGCAACAGGTTAGTGAGGCAAGATCTTCCCTTGCAGAACCCATGCTGAATCTTCCTCAATAACCCGTGTTCATCAATGTGCCTACTCATTCTGTCCTTGATAATGGTTTCGACCAACTTTCCCGGTATTGAAGTCAGACTGACTGGCCTGTAATTTCCCGGATCTCTTCTGGAACCCTTTTTAAAGATGGGGGTGACATTTGCTACCTTCCAGTCCTCAGGAACGGAGGCAGATTTCAATGAAAGATTACAGATTTTTGTTAGAAGATCCACAAGTTCAACTTTGAGTTCTTTCAGAACTCTCGGATGTATGTCATCTGGACCCGGTGACTTATTAGTTTTTAATTTGTCTATCAGTTGTAGGACCTCCTCTTTTGTCACCTCAATCTGACTCAGGTCTTTCAACACCCTTTCCAAAATTAGTGGTTCTGGGGCGGGCAAAAAGTTCTCGTCTTCCACAGTGAAGACGGAGGCAAAAAATTCATTTAGCTTCTCAGCCATTTCCCTATCCTCCTCCAGTAATCCTTTTACCCCATGGTCATCCAAGGGCCCCACTGCCTCCCTGGCTGGTTTCCTACTTCTAATATATTTGAAGAAATTTTTATTGTTGGTCTTTATTGTTGGTCAAAGCCCCCTTTGTCAGATTCTGCTACAGAACTACACAGCTACCCTTTGAAATTATCTACATGCTGTGTTGTCATCCAAGTCTATTTTAAACATTTCTCCTACCACACTTCAAATTGAGTGGCTGGAGCTATTTTTCCAAGGACAGAAAAGCGTGTGTGTATCTTTAACCCTTTTCCATCCTTGCTGTTTTCTTGCTGAAAAGGCCACCCCAATGAATGCTGGGAAATGTGCAGTTTGACAGAGAGATCGGATGGCAGATCTCATGATCCACACTATTACCATGCTTCACCAGTCCTCACTGAAAGTTTAGAATTATTCTACTGTAGACAGTTTGCTCACTTACATGGATTTCAGCAAAGGATGCCATGGCCCAAGCAACAGTAGATCGCAATCCAGCAGTTTTTATATATGCTCTGCTCGCTAAAGGCAGTCTGTAAACAGACACAGAATATATCTCACTATATGTATGGCAGATTTAAATTTTGGTTTGAAAACAAAACACCATCCTGATATTATAATAAATTTGAACACAATAAAAAAATTCTTTTTCATGTGAACTTGGGGAAAAATTCTGAAGCTGCAAATTTGTGAATAAGCTGCAGGTGACCACAGTTCAAGAAGATGCTGTCAGTGAAGTATAATGACATTGCTGCTGTTGCATGATTTTGATCAAAACAGACCAATGATATTGATTAGAAGTATAATATTGATCAGAAGTATAAATACAACATGGGTACCAATGGGGAAAGGCACAATCTTGAACAGTGGGGCCAGAAGGCCATCAATTCATGGGTTACATTTCTAGATCTTCAGCTGCTGACTTTACAGCAAGAAAAATAGTATTACCATAGTGATTTATGTACTATGGTCTTATCAGGAACACATTTGGGCTCTTATAGAAATCTGACAGAACTACTATTTAACATTACATTTCTGGGCCTAATGTTCACCAACTTTTCTCCTCTGGGACCACATGTGTATCCATTTATTAGACTACTGAAATAGGACCTTCATGTAATCCATAAAAATTTCATGCCCCAACACAGCTGTCTCAAGACTTCTTGATTGTATCTTACAACACACCACCATGGCTACTCCTCTGGTATTCATTATAACTAACAAGCATAATATTAGACTGTGAGTAGCAATGTTTTAATAATAAAATATCTACCTGAAAACAGGGATCCCAATCACAGAGTAAATATCATTTACGTGAACAAAGATCTGAAAGGCAATGAAAACTTCTATTAAATATTAATGTTCTATTAATGTTTTGATTGATTTTTTTAAAAAATGTACATAATGTGATCTCAATTACCTTTTTCAGCTATATTTTCCTAATGTGAAGCTACGAGGCATTCTAAGTACTACTAGAATGTTTTATGTCACTTGAGCCAGCTCAACCCCTGAAGTCTTCAGACTGGCATACAGGACATGCATGGAACTCTGAGGTCCACTTACGAAGTCTGTCAGTGCAAACATTTATGCTGGTGCAGCAGGTTGACAGGATGTAGAATAGAAGCAGAGCAGAACCTGGCAGGACTCGTCTGTTGTTTCTTGTCAGGGACCAGCATAAGGCCATGGCAGGAATTTGCTACTGACTGTGGATCTCTTGGCTCCATGCATTGCCATATGCACAAAAATACTGTCAGAAGTGTACTGACCCTTCAGTAAGTCCTCCATTAATACCAGAGGTTATGGAAGAAAAAAATTGCGAAGTACATCATTTTAAATATGAATTAATAGGGTTTCTATAACAGCATACTTTATCCCTTGATTCTTCTAGAAATTTCTTTCATATTCTCATTCTACCCCATTCTACTGTCAGACTTTTTTACTAAGCACAACAGCCTGTTCTTTCTATCCTTAACTCCTTTGATCCCTTAAGTTATTTTTCTTTGGGGTTTAATTGTGTTTCACCTCTATATGCCTCTCTTCATGGGCTTCCTTTGTCCTACCTAACATTTAAATTTCTTCCTGTAACCTTCAAGTCTCTTCATGGTCTCGCCATTTATCTCTCTCTTTATTCAACTCACTGTGTTTTCCTCTTTGGTTTCTCTGCTCATCAAGTCCTAATCTTTTTACTAAACCTCCATTTCCGTGTGTTATATCTTGCCTCTATGCAGACTCTCACTGTATCTCTTTCATGGCCTAAGTGTGAAACTTTCTTCCTTCAGATAATCAGCTGACCTCCTCTTTGTCAGGAATTTCTTTACAGTTGTGGTAGCTATTGAATAAAATTCATTTTAACTTTTGTGTTTCTTTTAGGGTTAAGCTAAACATGAAGATTGGGGCTTAGACATAGCTGTGAGTAGGGATTGGAAAAAATGGAAAAATGCAGTTCATATCAGCAGGGCTTTTTTTGAGCAGAAACACAGTTCCAGATAGCTTGGCATCAAGGGGTGTGGCCTAATATGCAAATGAGTCCCTGCTGGACTTTTTATACAAAAAATCCCTGCATATCAGTTTGTGAACCGTGGACTGCCACAAACTTTTTGATACTAGACAAACTGGCAATTAGAACTCCCACCCATGTGCTACACACACCAAACTTGCACAAAATCTCCAGCTGACTCTCCTCTACTGGCCCTCCAAATTTGGTGAAGACTGGATTTACAGGGTCTGAGTTACAGCGCCCCCCCCCCCTAAAAAAAAAGTGCTTTCTTGGAAAACGACAAGCACAGATTCAGGAGGTTCAGAAATGAATTACAGGGTCCAAGTTATGAATGTCATCCCAATCTCCATGGTTTCCAATGAAGGAAAACAACAACAAAAGTGAGGGCAATAGAAGCTCAGCAGAGCAGAATCAAAGTCTCAGAGAATCTCTGCAATCGAAATTAAAGGTGGTGGGGGGCATTTTTGCAAGCCCAGCAGATCCAGTGCAATGCGCCTAGCAGAACCAGCACCACTACGACACTGCAAGCCCAACAGACTATGGTCAAGCCAGGCAAGTGTTTTTTGAGGGAAATGTCAGGCACAGGGTCAAAAGTGTATAGGATGAACCCCCTTCAAGCCATACCAAACACACAGGGAACTTTACCCTGCTGCCCGCTCCTCTACATTTCCAAGTTGGGGGTAAATCCAGTTATGGACCCCCCAATAATCTCTCTGGAAAAGAAAGCTGCAGTCACAGGATTCTATTGAACAACTCAGGAACAAGCCAGTGACACCAAATTCAAAGGGAAACTTCAACCCATGAGGTCCAGAGATGGGTAGCCTAGCAGGGGGAGGTTGACCTTGAGGAAAATCAACTCGTCTACTATGGTTGGGTCCAGGTGGGGACTGAGAATGTCTCCCAGGTGGGAGAATACCCACTCACTCTGGACACTGGCAGGAGGGCAGGAGAGGCGTCTCATAGTCATGCAAGAAAGGCTGGACCAGATGGTAGCCTTGCATGATCAGTACTCCAGGGGGCTCAGTGAGCTACTCCCTCACCATCACCTTCATCAAATCCTCTGCCATAGCATGCCTGGCAGCCCCGCTGCTGCTGACCTCCCAGTTCACCACTGAAAACCAATAGCGAGGCTTCTCCCTGGTTGGGCTCTTTAAGGCAGAGGTGCCAGGCTGCAGCTCCTTCTCCTTCTCCCCAGCCTCTTTCACCTGCTGTTCCCTCTGGACATGTCTGCTGGCCTACAGTTTCCACACTTCTTTGAAGAGCTCACTCTTCTATTGGATGAGTTCTGCATTCCAGAGAGCAATGCTGCCTTTTATCCAGGGGTTACAGATATAGGCCAGCTTGTACTCCCCTTCCTTGCAGAGAGGATGCAACCTGGTGGTAATCCCCCCCTGCAACCTCTGTGCCAAGGCCCTGACCCACGGGAAAACAGGCACCCTACCCCCAGTGCCCAGCTCCAGTCTGGAGGCTCATGTCCACTCCAGCCCTTGAATCACAGGGATGACTTGCCTCAGGCTGGCCGTGTGAATACAGAGCATGTTGGTGGTGTCCTGGAAGGTCTTGAGGGAGAGGGTCAACCAGTTGTTTGAGCTGATGCTGAGCTCCTCTTCCCCATGCAGGACAGTCATGGAGGAGATGATATCCTGCACCGCACTCCACTAAATGCATAATCATGACATAGGTGGGTAACTCCAGGATGAGCTCCCCCTGCCTTTCGCAAGGCAGACTTGTTGCTGGGCAAGGAAGTAGGTGGCCAGGTGCTGGCAAATCTCAAGCAAGGAGCACATCTCAAGGGTGGCAGCATCCCAGGTAGCCCTGACAGTACTCCCCAGCCCCAGAACATCCTTCATCACCCTGTGAAGTGTGTGCACCAGGCAGACAATGCCCCTGAGGCACACACAACCCTCACCACTGCCAGTATGTTGGGGCTGGCTTCTGTGACCATGCTGCCGCTGCTCACTTACTCTCTCAGGCTATTCTGTATCATTGTGCTGAGGTTTTGCTCCATGGCATCTGTTCCCTGTGCAGAACCACTTTGTAGCCCAGTGGCAGGACTGTTCCCTCCTGGGGCCTGGGCTGTGCCCCAACAGTTGACAGAGAGGTCCTCTGGTTGCTACTAGTGGGCAGCCAGAGGTAGCAGTGCTGCTGGCCACTCCAGAGGTCTGCTGTAAAGTACATAGTTCTGCCTTGTGCTCTGGAGAGCTCAGCCTTGTCCATCACCACTGCGGTGCAGGGCAGGCAAGATTTGCCTGGTCATGGTCTTCTATGAGGGGACAGAGTACCAGGGAGCTAGGTGTTACAGCAGGTGGCAAAAGGCTGCATCTTCCATGAGGGAGAAGGCTGGCCATCCAGACCAATCATCTCACCCATGAGGGTGGCCTGTCCTATGTCCCATCCACTGCACCCTGAGGGCAGGGAGCCTCTCTTGGTGGGGCTTCCTGCTCCCTGTCCACTTCTCCCTGCTGAGAGAGAGTGGGCTTCTTCTTCCTCTCACTGGTTGCCACTCTTTCCTCTGGCAGCAACATAGTGGTGTGCAGCCTTCGTAGTTACCTGTGGAGGAAAGAGGAAGACAAGTGTTGGGGATTTGCACCCCTCAGAATGGGGGTGCGGCACACCTAGCACTCAGCCACACAGAGGTCACTGGGGAGGGCGTGGAAATGTTTCCAAAGTGTAGGCTGAAAGTTCAATTCCAGGATTGGAGAAGCTGGGAGGGACAGTTGGTTTCTGATGCTGAGTTGGGAGAGGCCACGGAGAAGTGTACTCAAGGAACAAGGAGTTGTGTGGAAGGGGAGGATACTTCTCCCCCTGAATCACTGCTCTAGTCCTCCACTCCAAAGAGTGTTAGCAACTGCTAGTCTCTGGGCAGTGCTAATGACTTTTTTGCCTCTTTGTGGAGCCCCAGGAGCAGTTCAGGGAAGGTTGGCTCCGAGACCCCTGGTGATACCCTGCTAGAGGTGGGCTCCAGTGGGCTGGCAGGATGGGTTTGGTGCCCAGGGACAGGAGCCTGTGGTACAGGTATGTGGAGGATCTTTTCCCCCCGCCACAAGCAGTCTTTGCATCCACTTTCACCCTCATGGCACAGAGGGGTTCACAATTAGGAGGGTATAAAATGTGGATCCTCATCTGAGGAACCCACTAGCTAAGCTCTGCTGCTTGACATTAGCAGAGGGACAGGGTGGCTCAGAGCCCTGAGTCCACCTAACACCAAAACCCCACCAAGGGAGTGGAGTTCACAATCAAAATTACTAAGCTCCTCTCCCTGGTGTGCAAACCCCAGCAAAGGATAGGAATCACAATTAAGAGGCAATGTGCCCTGCTAGTCTGCTTTTAACAAGTTCCTTGCCTTTCTGCATAACTATGACCAGCCAACAGAGGAGAGGATATGAAGCTGAGTTGAGGGTATATATAGCATTCTGATCCCACAGAGCAGAATGGGAACTCTGTTAATGGCAGTCAGCAGTGCCTGTTAAGCTTTGGAGGGCTCCTATTGGAGGCTGGAAAATTCTGCCCCTCTTGTTGCCTTGAGGCTTTGTAAACAGTTTAACTGAGCTAAGACAGCCTGTCTGGAAATATATCCATTCACGAACTGCCACAAACAACACCAAAATTTGTGAAATGTTCATCCTGGGCATCTCTCCATGAACATTGCTCTGTGAGCCATGAAGTGGCCAAAATTCATGAGAAACTTTAGTTTGTGAGCCAATTCATGTATATCCGTAGCTGTGAGGGCTGATAGGAAGTGAAATTTCAGATCTATATGGGCACCTGTGTTTCTCTTACAAAGCAAATAGCAAAGGAAGGAGGGCAATTTGCACCAGAAAACTGTCAGAGATAACAAGTTGATCCCTCTCGCTTCACAGTTTTCATTTAAATTGCCCCCTCCCCCAGAGCTAGCTGGTAAGACTATAAGAACCCCAAACCAAGCCAACTCTCACCAAACAAATGCTAAGGTTGCACACTTTGCAAACTTCCTTCCTTCCTGAGTCTATGGACAGATCTTGTGCTTTTAGTTCATGTACAGCACTTAGTATGTTTTAATGAGGAGGATAAATTATGTTGCATCAGAATTGCCTTTCATACTTTCAGAACTCCATAACTGGTAATTGGTAGAGTGTCTTTAGTACATTAAGCATCCAGAGATGGGGGTCAATAGCAATACAGCAGGCTGTTCCCTAATGCCCTGTTGTGTTAAACCCTCTTAAGGCACTTAGGTCTTACCACTGCTGAAGCCAAGAAACTGGATTAGATTGACTCACTAATTTGATTCACTGTGGTTGTTTACAGAGGAACTGGTGGGTCTAGGGGGAAAATCAATGATATCAGACCTTTATTTTGTGTTTTGATGCATGAGACCTCCATGCAAGTCTTTTACAAGCTCACAAAATTGCACTCCTATGCAAAGTGACTCAGGTCTAAGCCCACTGATCTCAATCCACTTGGCCTGGAGTAACTCTGCATGAGATTGCACCATTAGACTCTGAGGAAAGCAGTGTCCAAAGTCTCTAACACTTCAGTTCTGTACCTCTATATCAGGATTTCTCAGATTTGCCTTCCATCCAAAATGCTTTGTAAGAGCTATTCCAATTATTCTTCCCATCACCTGAAAAAGGAAAACAGAGATATTTGGGTGGACAGCCTGAAAAATAGATCATCGCACTTAATGCTTCAGAAGGAAAGAAAGGTTGTGGCGTGAATTATAGAATTAGGAAGCGGAAACTACATATCTGATCGGGGGCACACTGTTCATTTGAGCTCAATGGATCACTTGTGTGCTGAGAATTAAAAAAAGGTATAATACATGATAATGAAATATCATTCATAACCCACAAAGAACAGACATTTAAAAAAGAAATCTAGAGCAGAATTAATTACATCCTTGCAGTCTCCAACATCAAATAAAGTTTATGTTGTAAAACAACTCAACATTATGCTTGTGAAGCAGATCTTCAGACAGCCATTCCTGAAACTCAGGTATGAACTATCAAGAAAAATTCTCCATAGCACTGTCTTGGCCAGTTCCAAAAGATGGCATAGAAGACTGTCTTTGAAAGGAATTTTGTTTCAGAGCTATGTGTTACTTTTTTTAGAATACAAAGTGCTAATGATTTCTCTACAACCCCCTTAATCCATGCTGTTTTCCACACTGCCATTCAATCAGCAGTGTGACTGCCATTCAATCAGCTTCATGATGACTGGTCATGCACAAAAAAGAGGAAATTAATTCTGAGTCCCTCCTGGTACACCAACAAAGATGTTCAACTGTTTCATTAGCAGCCTGCTCTTCCTTGGGCCTACTTAAAGTAACCTGGCTACATATACAAATTGATCTAACTGGTATATATGGTATTTGCTGAAGAATCAGAATATGTGAACTTTGGAGGATATCGAAGAAATGTAAACAAAAGCTATCATTCATTTTTAATATATTTTTAATTTTTCATTCTCGTGGAAAGAAAATAAGCACACTTAATTTCCAGCCTCACTGATTCTGATTGTTCTTACTTAGTTGGCCCACTTTGAGTCAATGAAAGTTATACAGAAATGGCCCATTAATTTCAGTGGAACTCCCTCCCATGTAATGTGAACAAGGCTGGAATCTATTAACCAGTAGCTCTTAGCTTTAGTTGTAAAGAAAATAAAGCAGGCTCTATTCAGCCAGTGATTTAACGATCTATCAGGGAGATGCTGCTTTGCAGGTCCAAGTTGAGATTGATTTGAAAGCATCAAAATCTACCCTGGTTTTCCCAATGGCTTAAGGTACATATTAATCCAAAAAGACTTCTTCCCCTCGTAATGCAAGATTCTTACCAACTAGCTGGCTCTACAGGGTTAAGTGAAACCTTGAAAGAATGGGCCTTTCACCTGGCGCCTTTTTTGTCAAAGACCATTGATCAAGCCAAATTCACAGTTAGGGAAAGGATTTGTGACATGGAATGCCAGAAAGACTTAATGAAGTCTCCTGGCTTCTGGGCCCCTGAGAAGATGAAATACATCATGGGTAATGGCCCAATATTTTAAAACTTTAGATTTCCCCTCTTATGTGAGGGCTTTTACATTGGCCAGATGTGATGCTATGCCATCCATGATTTTGGAGGGGAGATATAAGAAGATCACATACTCTGAAAGGATTTGCTTCTGCCCTCTAGTGGAGGTGGAAATAATGGGACATGTCTTTTTCTACTGTCCGCTCAATAAACAAATGCGAGATAAGACAGTTCTTTCCCTTGTTGACAGTCCTGTGGTAGGGGTGGACCAGATATGTTCAGATAAATTATTAACTGATGAAATCTCAGTTATTACCAAGCTAACTGCTAGATTCTGTGCAAAAGTGATCAAAGGGCACAATAAATTTCAGTCCTACCCTTTTTAAATTCTTTTTTTTAAATTAAACTTTTAAAAAAGATATACAACAAGTGCAGTCAAATATTCACCAAATACTTAACCCCTTTGATTAACCCCTTAGATTTCATCACAAGGTCTACTATATAGTTCTCAATTTTTCAATTCCAGGTTCAAATTTTAAAGACGGTTATCTAAAGTGTTATTTTATATTTTATTCTTTTTCTACTATGTAATCTTATACAGATTTTTAATTAAATTTTCTTTTTTTTTAACAGGAGCTTAACTTAAATATCTGTATATCTGATAACGTTTTTGTTCATTTTCATTTCATTTCATTTCATTTACTTTATATCCCGCCCTTCCCACCAAAGCGGCCCAGGGCGGCTCACAACACAAAAGTTCTAACATAGGATTAAGTTTTAAAATACATCAATTTACAACATTTAAACAATAAACCAGTAAAAACAGTAAAACAAAGCCATTTACCAAAGTACCATACTACAGCCTTCTATTCAAAATTTTCAAGTACCGATCAGTTGTATGCCAACCGTTAGAGGACTGTCTTAAAGGCCCTGAGGAACTGCCCAAGATCCCGCAGGGCCCTCACCTCTTCCGTTAGCTGGTTCCACCAGCAAGGGGCTGTGATTGAAAAGGCCCTGTCTCTGGTCGACTTAAGTCGGGCCTCCTTTGGCCCGGGGATTGCAAGCAGGTTTTGAGAACTCGATCTCAGCACTCTCTGGGGAACATATGGGGAGAGACGGTCCCTAAGGAAGGCAGGTCCTAGGCCATATAGGGCTTAAAAGGTAATAACCAGCACCTTGTACCGAACTAGATATATTATTGGCAGCCAGTGCAGTCCCCGGAGCCCCGGCTGGATGTGCTCTCATCTAGGAAGCCCTAATAGCAGCTGGGCAGCGACATTCTGCACTAGCTGCAACTTCCGGGTTCGGCTCAGGAGCAGCCCCATGTAGAGGGCATTATAGTAGTCCAACCTCGAAGTGACCGTTGCGTGGATCACCGTTGCCAGATCGTCATGCTCCAGGAAAGGGGCCAACTGCCTCGCCCACCTAAGATGAAAAAAATGCAGACTTGGCAGTGGCTGCTATTTGAGCCTCCATTGTCAAGGAAGGTTCCAATAGTACCCCCAAGCTCCTGACCTTGTGCGCCGTTGTCAGTGGCGCACCATCAAAGGCTGGTAAGGGGATTTCCCTTCCCGGGCCACAACGACCCAGGGGAAGGACCTCTGTCTTGGCTGAGTTTAGCTTCAATCCACTCAGTCTGAGCCATTTAGCCACGGCTTGCAATGCCAGGTCCAAGTTTTCTGGGACACAGGCAGGCCAGCTGTCCATAAGTAGATAGAGCTGGGTGTCATCAGCATACTGGTGGCAACCCAACCCATACCTTCGGGCAATCTGGGCAAGGGGGCGCATATAGATGTTGAATAACATCGGGGAGAGCACCGCCCCCTGAGGCACCCTGCAATCAAGCATGTGTCTCTGAGACAGTTCACCCCCAATCGCCACCCTTTGTCCCCGACCTTCAAGAAAAGAGGAAAGCCATTGTAAGGCCAGCCCCTGAATCCCCGCATCGGTGAGATGGCAAGTCAGCAGCCGATGGTCGACCGTATCGAACACTGCCGATAGATCTAACAACATCAGTACCACCAAGCCGCCTCGATGCAGATGCCGCTGAAGATCATCCACCAGGGCAACCAGCACTGTCTCCATCCCATGACCGGGCGAAAGCCGGACTGATGCGGGTCAAGAACGGAAGCATCCTCCAGGAAACTCTGTAGCTGCAACGCCACTGTCCTCTCAATGAGTTTACCCAAAAAGGGCAAATTTGAGACCAGCCGGTAGTGTGCCAATTCGGCCGGATCGAATGTTGATTTTTTCAAGAGAGGGTGGAGCACCGCCTCTTTGAGGGGCCCTGGAAATTGCCCTTCCATCAGGGATCTATTTATGATATCTTGTACAGGATAGCTAAGCTCCCTCTGGCAGGTTTTAATAAGCCAGGAGGGGCACGGGTCCAGATTACAAGTTGTAGGGCGTGCAGATAGAAGGATCCTGTCAACCTCCTCCAGGCTGAGAGCACCGAAACAATCCAGAATATAATCCGAAGACAGGCACGAGGCCTCGGGTTCACGTATGGTCTCCAATATGGCAGGGCAGTCGCGGCGGAGCAACGTGATCTTATCTGCAAAAAAATTCACAAAAGCCTCACAACCGATCTCCAATTCCTTAGAATTTGGTCCGCCTTGTGGCAGCGTTGTAAGAGTCTGAATTGTATTGAACAATTGTGCCGGGCGTGAAATTGCAGACGCAATCTTAGCCGCAAAGTATGTCTTCTTTGCGGCTTTGACTGCCATCTCATAGGACCTCATAAACTCTCTATAAGATGTTCTAGTCGCTTCGTCTCGAGTACGCCGCCATTGCCTCTCTAGTCGTCTGAGCCCTTGCTTTAATTGCCACAACTCCTGTCAATTGGATCTGGTCATGGACAGTAATAATAAAACTGAACTGAACTCTGGTTTAGGCCAGAGCTCCTTACTGAACACTACCATTTTACATGTCTTGTATAGAAAGTTTCCTTCTCAGTACCAATTCTTATAATTCTCATATAAATCTACCTACCTTACAGAGGTGGAACACCAGTTCCATTCCTGTATATGCCTTAACAACTCACTGCCCTGTTGTCAAAGAGATGGTTTTGATTATGGAACGCTCCTGTCAACATTTTCACATAGCACAAATCTCGTTTCAAATTCTGCACAAAACATTGTAAACTTATGAATTATGTTCTATTCCCTTTGGGGCAAGATGCAATTTGTGCCAGGGCTTATCCCTAGCATGCACTTTCAATGAGTTAACATTGGAGCATATGATTTAGGAATGAGTGAAAAGTACTCCTGAGCAGGTACAAAATACATTTCCTTCATAACCAAATGTTTACAGGGAGCCCATATACTCCAGGGATGATGAGGATAAGTTTGTGGATCAAAACACAAAGTCTGAAGATCAAAGTTTCCACACACATCTGAGCCCAACATCTTTTTGCTTGTTTTTTGTAAAGAAATGTATGTAATGAAGGAGGTCACTAACAAATTGAAAAGGATACGGAAGAAGCTAAAAGCAATTCCAGCAATCTCTAATTCTCCGTTTTTATTCTAATTTTTAAAAACTACTATTAAGGCTAAAAAGGGAAAGGAGGTGGACATATTAATCATTTTTGTCAGAATAATATGAGAGAGAGAGAGAGAGAGAGAGAGATGAACAGACTAACCAAGACCATGAAGCAAGTGGATTAAAAGGCACTAAAGCAGAATTTGGGTTACATGTCAGAAAAGCTTCCTAATCATAGGACCAATTGTGTAATACAGAACAAGGCATCTACAGAGACTTCAGCATCTGCTTCTTGAAATGGCTTAGTCATCCTGCTAATAGCTACACACAGCTGTGAATGATCCAGGGCAACTGTAGCAAAAATATGTGTGGATGCACCTAAGTCTCTGGGTAAACTGGCAGTCATCTCCACGATTGATCCTTAGCTTATGCCAGCAGCCATGATCGCAGAAATGGCTTCTGGCATGCAACTGCTTGAAGGACTTTTGTTAGTGTGAACCAGAAGTAAAATTTTAAACAGCAAAGTCCACACAGACATTTATCATGACTGTTTGTGGTATTAAACTTGTATTAGAGATCATTGCCTGGTGCTTAATGCGCTGATATTTGATTATCAGATGTTAGCTCAAGTAGCACAAATTTAATACCTTTACTGGAATTTTGAAAGAACATTTTTTTTGCATACCTGTGCAGGAAATACTTTAGCAAGTGCTCCACTACAGCGGCAAGACACTCGGAAGCTGAAGTTGCTACTGGCCTCAATGCACTTCTCTCTGATACCTTCAGAAGTCTTCTCTAGAAATAATTTGCTTTCAGACAAGACATTGTCTATATCAGCTTCTGATATGTCACATCTCTCTTGATTTTCAACTTGATTTTTGGTAGAGATAGTCTCCAATAGTTGTTCTCTCTTCTGTCTTTTGCTGTTTGTACTGCCCTCCTCTTCTGACTTCCTTTTTTGGGAGTCAGGATATTCCTCACTTGCATTTTCTGGTTTTACTTCTTGACCATTAAGATTTTTCCAAACAGTAATAATATCCAGCCAGCTCCTACAACTTTCATTTACAAGTTTCTGAATATCATGGATTATTCTTCCTGAAATAGAAACACATTCTTAATTCTATAAGTTAAGACAGAAAGCATAGGCTCATCATTTTTAATCACCCTGCACAGCAGTTTT
The DNA here is from genome assembly GCF_032191835.1 of Heteronotia binoei. Lineage (NCBI taxonomy): Eukaryota > Metazoa > Chordata > Lepidosauria > Squamata > Gekkonidae > Heteronotia > Heteronotia binoei. Next base: position 225,140,182 of record NC_083223.1, on the reverse strand, counting down.
ATAGTGGAATCCACAATTTCTTGGGACTATTTCCACAACCAGCTTCAACATATAGATTTCCCACATAACCACTCTTGAGTCCTAGTCACAGCTTTTGTATTTCGAAGACTTGGCATATTTGCAAATATGGCTCAGAGCTTAAGATAAAACCAAGAGAAGAGAAACTTCTGAAGAAGAGTAAGCTGCAATTCTGTACATGTTTACTTGCAATCAAGTCCCACCGAAACCATTAGAATTCATCCCTATGTTACTTGCGCTGTTAATCTTAAGTGGCCATTAAGCTATTAAAGAAGGGCCATGATGGCTTGGTAGTAGACCATGCTTTGTATGCCAAAATTCCCAGCAACTAAAAAAAAGGCTCTCGTGTAGCAGTTCCTGGGGAAAATCTCACAGTTTGACACCCTGGAGAGCTGCTATAAGTTACAATGGACAGTGCTGGGCTAGAAAAGTTGGTGGTATTACTTGGTGATGAAGTTTTTTAGCTCTTTAGAGAACAGCTGAATTGGGTAATTACTGTTTGACTGAAAAAATTTATTCTTGATCAAGTAAATGGTGCTTGAAAGCAGCCAGAGAAGTGCTTTCCAAATGGAGCAAACCAATCCATAAAAATCGTCTTTGTGAGAGTATCAGTGTAACTCATTTTATGACTTCCATCTAACCAATACAAGATGATGAAGTGTGGTATTAAAGCTGCAATGTGTCACCTCAATCTCCAAGAGCCCTATGTCCACACAGGCTCAGCTGGTTCTGTACCACTGCACTAGTGTAATTCCGCAAATGTCAGCAGTTAAAAGGGGAAACAGACTTTTGTAGAACTTTCCACACAATTTTTATTCAAAGAGGAACATAAGCAGTTTTGAGAATGGAGGTGTAGACTTTGACTGCTGATATGCCAATAAAGGTCTATGAATTACGTAACTAGTTAATTAATATGTGGACTTACTATAAAAAGCCTCTTCCACTGGATTAATTTATTTCAAGAAACAGAGAGGAGCACTTTGTAATCACACAGTCAGTACATCAGGCTGAGAAACTGTTCCATTTTACAAGACTTCTCAGCAAGCTTTGTAAGGTCCTGAACTTGGGGTACCCATATCTAGACTAACCCGCAAACTGCATCATACTTTTAACAAAAAAGGTGCAGCACAGTCCTTTTTGCCAAGAAATCAAGATCCATTACAGGCTGCTAAGACGACAGTAGTAAATACAATACCTTTATTTTTAGAGATGGAAAGTGGAGGATGTTTATTCAGCAGTAAAAACAACCTCTCGGCAGATTTAAGCTTCTTCAGTGTACACAGCTCAGCACTGCTGGTAAAGAAGACTTTCCCCGATACATATTCCACCTAGACAAAGAACATACAAAGCTGATGTAATAAATCTGAAAAATACACTCTCTGGAACTGATTATACCTACATCATCATGGCATATCCTCATAGTAAAAAGAGAAGACCTTTGCTAGCAGCAAAATAGGCTTGTTAGACCTTGAAATAGTCTTGAATAAAGTTTGGAGACATCCACTATGTCAGGCCAATACCATGGAAAGTCCAGGGTGGGGAACTACATACACACGCCGCAGTTGTGGGAAAAGCTCAAACACCCTTTTGCTGAAACTAATGAGAAAGCCTTTGAGAGTGGAAAGATTTTGGCCTGCACAGGAGCTCATAACAAATCAGAGGATTCTGCACAAATACTTTGTTTCTATGACCATGTTCGCAAAATGACTCAATGCTTATGTAACTTGGAATGCTTTTTAGAACTTTTTGGAAAATGTCAGTAGAGATCTGGGACTCTGAGAATGAAGGAAGGAGTGATCTACTTCAATCCTCTCTGTACACGACAGAAATTGATTAGATCTGTAGCAATATGTACATTACACACCCATTTGAAAACAAAAGGCAGCACCAGATTCTCCCTCACAACCACATGATCCTTGTTCCTGCCCACTTTAGTAATTGATAGTGTCATCCCAAACAGAATTATATTCTTTTAAATCCACTGAAATCAATGAGTTTACAAGGGTATAACTCTGTTTAGAATTAATGCCAATCAAAAATTTTAGTATGCCACAGAGAAATTAAACAAGTACAGCAGCTACTTACAAGTCAGTAAAGTTATGGAATACTTCACCTGTGTAATGCATACTTATCATACAACTTTTAAGTTCAAAGAAAACTTGTCGTGGAAAAAAGTTAACCTAGCACTTGACTTTGGAACATTAAGTGGTTACACCTAGTGACCTAGAGAATACAAACATACAAAGTGTGCCTCCTCAGCTGAGATGAGGAACCCCACAGGTACTGAGCACAAATGAGGCATGATTTCAAAAATTTAGAGCGACTGTCTGAGATATACAGTCATACAGAGGAACAAATTGCCCCCCAGCGGGGAAAGCTCGCTCCAGGCTATTGGATCATCTGCATCCTCCTACCACGGATAAGGAGGCAGGGCCGATAGGGCAAGTCCACAGCTGTCCTTTACATGAAGTCAGGGGACAATGTATTGGGCGCAAAGGCGACGGCCAGCCTTCGCCCCCCAGCTTAATGACAACTACCGATCCTCTCACCTGCGTGGCAGCCAGCCTCGCCTGCACCTCCTTGAGCAGGAAGGGCTCCATCCCACGTCCGGCCGTACAAAAGTACCGGGCAGAGATCCCAGAGGTCCGGCAGGAGCCCGAGGTCTCCTTTTGCACCGCTGGCCGCGGCTGCCCTCCGTCAGCCATCGCAGCCCCGCCGCCTGGAGCCAAACAGCCATGCGAAGTTCCTTCTTCCTGCTTCACAGGATGTGCCTCGATCTGCAGCCTCCTATAGGCCACTCCCCCAGGCGGGGGAAGGGAAAGACGAAGCCCTCCTCCCCCTGCTCGTCGTCCTGCCATTCCGTGGCAGAGGAGGAGATCGCTCGCGCTGCCTCCCTCCTTCCGGGTCCGCATTCCGGCTGAGTCGGATTTAACAGGAGGTTTAGCTCCGTCAATCATAAGAACTTCGGCCCCAACAGCATAAAACTTTGCATGATTGTTGAATACCACACTTGAAGTGTCTCCTTCCCCTGGCTTCACCCCCCACCCCTCAGATTTAATATTTGTTTTTATTGGTACTAGGCTTACCCACATGCCTGTAGAAAATGTCACCTTACTTGGTAAATAACATCCTATTAAGTCAGCATTGTGTAGTGATTAAGAGTAGAGAACTGGAGAACTGGGTTTGATCTGGAGAACCAGGTTTGATTCACCAGTCCTCCACATGAAGCCTGCTGGCCAGTCACAGTTCTCTTAGAACTCTCTCAGTCCCACTTACCTCACAATATGCCTGTGGGGGGAAGAGAAAGGGAAGGTGATTGTAAGCCACTTCGAGACTCCTTGGTGTAGAGAAAAACGGGATATGAATACCCACTCTTCTTCTTCTATTAAATAGACAGGACATTTTTTTTTCTCCAGGCAGTTGGCAACTCTACTAGCTGTATTATCCTAAACAAACACCCCTTTGAATCCATTGAAATCAATGTAATTATTTAGGACTGCATTGTCACTTTCTCATTCCATTACTATTAAACAAGTGTAAGAGGCTGTTGGCCGTACAATTTGTAGCCTAAACTCATAATGATCCCTGAATTATATTAATTATTTGTATAACATGTTGTAGGAGCATAGTGGGGAGTGCAGTTTATGAGGACTAGTGGAAGGGCTTATGAAGATGCCATCGAGTCACCACCAACTTACGGCTGCTCCTCAGGGTTTTCAAGGCAAGAGACATTCAAAGGTGATTTGCTATTGCCTGCCTCTGAGTAGTAACTCTGGAATTCCTTGGTGGTCTCCCATTCAGTACTGACAAGGGCCAACCCTACTTAGTTTTTGAGATTGGCCTAGCATGCGCTGTCCAACTACTACCATACTGAAATGCTTGAGTGATCATTTGACCACTAGAGGGTAGTGTTGTCATTTGAATGATGACTTCATGTCCATTGCTAATCTTGTTTTGGAAAGAGAATGTCGACTAATTCCTTAACCTCTTATCTTCTTCAAGAAAAAAAAATATCCAGCATCACTATCAATAAAGATTCTTCTGATTTCTTCATTAGGTGTTGAATGAAATCTACAGAAAGATACCAGTTGAGATGAGAAACTTGGTTCAAATTTTAACACTTCAAATCCTGGTTTAAATTAGGTCAGCTAGCAGAATGTGATTTTATTCCTTCTGACCTTTTAATTTAATTGTATTGGGAATTCATTTTCTGCCCTTTCAGAAAGGTGAATTGAAATGAAGTTTGAAAGCCCTTGGTATTTATAGAGCAATGCAATTTGCCCTTCAGCTACAAATTACAAGGTCCATCAGATGATTTTAAACTATACTGCCTCCATATCCAATCTTAGAGAAGATAATGTTATTTATTTATCGAAATTTATTCTCCCTATACCAAGGACTCAAGGCAGGTAACAGTAAGCAAACATGCAATGACAGGTACCTGTCCTTGAAGAGGTACAGGGAAGTTCTGCACACTACAGCAAAAAAAGATGCTTTAAATTGCTCCATGTGACTGACATGCCGGGGGACAATGGCCAAATTGGATAAAAGCCAATGAAGGACCTACCAAACTGATCGTATCATAATAGATTTGCCAGGTCCCCTCCTCGCCACTGGTAGAGGGCAGGCAACAAGGGTTTCTGGCTACAGGTTAGGAAACTTCTGGAGATTTGGGGGTGGAGCCTGTGGAGGACAGGGGCCTCAGTGGGGCACAATGCCATAGAGTTCTCCCTCAAAACATCTATTTTCTCCAGGAAAAATCTCTGTAGTCTGGAGATGAGCTGTAATTTGGGAAGATCTCCAGGTCCCCCTGGAGATTGACATCTCTTTGCATTGAGATTGACATCTCTTTGCATTTCTTCAAATATATTAGAAGTAGGAAACCAGCCAGGGAGGCAGTGGGGCCCTTGGATGACCATGGGGTAAAAGGATTACTGAAGGAGGATAGGGAAATGGCTGAGAAGCTAAATGAATTTTTTGCCTCTGTCTTCACTGTGGAAGAGGAGAACTTTTTGCCCGCCCCAGAACCACTAATTTTGGAAGGGGTGTTGAAAGACCTGAGTCAGATTGAGGTGACAAAAGAAGAGGTCCTACAACTGATAGACAAATTAAAAACTAATAAGTCACCGGGTCCGGATGGCATACATCCGAGAGTTGAGTATAAATGGGCAGTCTTCGCAGTGGAGGACGGTAAGCAGTGGGGTGCCGCAGGGCTCGGTATTGGGTCGAGGCTCTTTAACTTGTTCATAAATGATTTAAAGTTGGGAGTGAGCAGTGAAGTGGCCAAGTTTGCGGATGACACTAAATTGTTCAGGGTGGTGAGAACCAGAGAGGATTGTGAGGAACTCCGAAGGGATCTGTTGAGGCTGGGTGAGTGGGCGTCAACGTGGCAGATGCGGTTCAATGTGGCCAAGTGCAAAGTAATGCACATTGGGGCCAAGAATCCCAGCTACAAATACAAGTTGATGGGGTGTGAACTGGCAGAGACTGACCAAGAGAGAGATCTTGGGGTCGTGGTAGATAACTCACTGAAAATGTCAAGACAGTGTGCGTTTGCAATAAAAAAGGCCAACGCCATGCTGGGAATTATTAGGAAGGGAATTGAAAACAAATCAGCCAGTATCATAATGCCCCTGTATAAATTGATGGTGCGGTCTCATTTGGAGTACTGTGTGCAGTTCTGGTCGCCGCACCTCAAAAAGGATATTATAGCATTGGAGAAAGTCCAGAGAAGGGCAACTAGAATGATTAAAGGGCTGGAGCACTTTCCCTATGAAGAAAGGTTGAAACGCTTGGGACTCTTTAGCTTGGAGAAACGTCGACTGCGGGGTGACATGATAGAGGTTTACAAGATAATGCATGGGATGGAGAAAGTAGAGAAAGAAATACTTTTCTCCCTTTCTCACAATATAAGAACTCGTGGGCATTTGATGAAATTGCTGAGCAGACAGGTTAAAACGGATAAAAGGAAGTCCTTCTTCACCCAAAGGGTGATTAACATGTGGAATTCACTGCCACAGGAGGTGGTGGCGGCCACAAGTATAGCCACCTTCAAGAGGGGTTTAGATAAAAATATGGAGCACAGGTCCATCAGTGGCTATTAGCCACAGTGTGTGTGTATATATAAAATTTTTGCCACTGTGTGACACAGAGTGTTGGACTGGATGGGCCGTTGGCCTGATCCAACATGGCTTCTCTTATGTTCTTATGAGTTTCTGGAAAGCTTGAAAGAAACACAGAAGAGACTGATGCTCTTTTAATTCTACTCCCCATCCCCAACAATAAAAAACTGGGCTTCTGGAAGAGAAAAAACTCAAAAGGATTCCTGTTGTGTTGACCTTCCCAGGCAAAGGGAGAGATTCACCCCTTTCCCCATTTCCTTTGAGTTGCACAGAGAAAGCAAAATTAGAGGGGAGTCTTGAAGAACCATAAAGACTGACATTATTTTATTTTAGTTTAAGCTTTCATTGAGTAGAGTTCACTATTTCTGATGCTATCAATGAATCCTGATGATATTTGAAGAGGAAAAAAAGATAACAGCAGGGTCAAAGGTCTAAGAAATGCAGGTTACAAACTGGAATGTAATTAAATCTAATCAAGAAAAATACATGAACTAGTTATGCTAAGGTAGTTAATACCTATAGTAGGTTGGGAATTACAGATTTTGTTAAGATAGTTACAGTAAAATAAAAATTCTAAATCCCAGTTCACATGGGGTAAAGTAGTGCAAAGCCTCTTAATAGATCTCAGTTTAGCTGTTTCACTTTAGAATCCCCCTTAGAAGCTCTTTTGTTGAAAGATGGTGTCAAAAACAGAGTCCTGGTAGATTGAAATGTTCTCCCACTAGTTTCTGAATATTGCTGTTTTTAGTAACAGGTTTGTGTCCATTTTTTTCTGCATGGGGACTGTCCTGTTTGTCCCATATTAAGAGCAGAAGGGCAGTGCCTTGGATCCAGCTGATTGTTTCTACCCACAGAGTGCAGCTGTATCATTTCTTCCTTCTGCTGCTATCCAAAATGTCCCTGAAATATTGGTCCTGGGTGTCCCTTGTGCCCTAGGTGCAGACTTTTAGGGGCCATTTGGGGCAGCAGAGGTGATAGAAGAGTCACGCTTCGTAGCCACCCATGACAGTGATCCCATTGGATCTAAGCATAATGGTATTGCCTGTGTCTGCGGGCATGGTTGCTATCTTGGTTAGCAGAATATTTTATGCTGGGTTCCTGGGACTGGGATCAGTGGAGTATTAGGGAGCAGGAATGGGGTGAAGGGTAGTGCAGAGTATTACACTACCTGAATGCTCCTGAGTCTCAAACTCCTCTGCCTCTCATTAATAAATAATTAATACTAAATACCACATGGCATTTTGTGCAGTATAGCCAGGAGATTCTAAGATTGTCTGGCAGCCAGGTCTGGCTCTTTAGTGTTATGCACCACTAAGTGGTGAGCTAGATTTATTTTTAAAGCAAGAGATGTTGCAGAGGTGGGTTGCCACTGCCTGCCTCTGAGTCACACCACTGGTATTCCATGGAGGTTGCTCATCCAAATACTAGTGTCAGGATGAGCCTGACATGATTTCTAAGATGCATGAATTCTGTGATAAACCTGAACTATGAACTCTGTAACTTTTGTTTCTTGCAGTTGCTTGAAGACATGGGCAGGTGGGTTGGGGAGAAACTGTGCCAGATAGTTGATTGTGCTCCAGACAGAACTCGCTGGTTATCATGTTGCTCTAGTAATGGAGCAGGAGGATTCAGCCGTTGGCCCTGATCTCCCAAATAACTTTAGGTACTGCCATCCATGAGAACAAGTGCTAGATTAGTGGGAGACTTTTGTGCATGCTTTTTTGACTATAACTGTGTGCCTTGTTACTACTTTCGTTATTCCTGGCTTTGGCTGTTCGCAGCACAAGGCAATGCTCTGTAGATTAATCCAATAAAATCTTTTAGTCTTTGCTATGAGAATTGGTGATTTGGATCAACAACTGGAAGAACCTAACTAGCCAGGACCGACCTTGCTTAGCTTTTGAGATCCGTTGCGCTTCGGCTATCCTGGGCTATTCAGGTCAGGTTGCCTCTCATTAGCACTCAAAAAATACTGAGATTAGCCCTATACTGACTGGATGACTGTTCTCACATACTAAGCCATAAACACATTGGTTATCTGCTGTGTGAAGGAAAGCCTACCAGGCCATATGAATTTACTAGAAAAGCCTTTTTGCATGTGACAGTCTTTAGAGGGGTGGTGGTGGTGGAAAGTGCCATCAAGTCACAGCTGACCTCTTGGGGTTTTCAAGGCAAAGAGACGTTCAGAGGCAGTTTGCCATTGCCTTTCTCTGTGTCATTACCTTGGTGTTCCTTGGAGGTCTCCCATCCAAATACTAGCCAGGGCCAACCCTGCTTAGCTCCTGAGAGATGACAGGATAGCCTCTGCTGTCCAGGTCAGGGCATCTTTAGAGGACAGTTTAGAAAAAGCTTGCTAACATCAAGACATTGTAAAAAGTATGAAGATTGTAAGTTTTCCTTTCTACAAGGTTTTCAAGAAGAAAAGATACAGACTGAGTAAGAATCTAATGACGCATTGGGTCCCTCATAATCCTCCAGTGATTTGGTTTTACTTTCATGCATGCTGTCAGCCTTGGCAACCTCTTTGCACTCTCTCTTGCCCGAATCCCACTAGAACTTCGAACATGCTGCCTTATTAAAGGTGTTTCATGATTCAACAACTGTAACAAAAGGGCTGATTGGCATAGTCAAAAGTTCTTACAGCATGCCTCCGACCACAAGAAATTATTTCCCTTCCACTGTGCAGTGTTGTAGAACATGGTACAATGCTGATACCAGTTTCTATGCAGTTGGGAAATATGGTTAGGAAACAGGTAGCATTGTTAGTATACATGTCCCGTGCATATCTGTGCTGAATCCCTCTAGCAGTTTTTGTTTTACTGAATAATAGATCCTCAAGAAACATTCTGTCACACTTTAGAGAGGCATCACTAGAGAAAGGGCAAGACAGATATGTTATTTTTCAAAGGTAAAAAACATAGAAAGGGCATTATTTTTTTATTCCTCCAGAGAAATGAAAGTGCACAGAAGGGATCATTATGGACAATTACTTCAGAGTAGGTAAAGAGATGTATGCATGCTGAAAGGAGAGCGGACAGGTCTGGATTCACAACATATGACTATCTGGTTGCGTGTCTGACACAACAAATGCTCTGTCAGCTCAGCACTGCACAGAATATATAGGATGCAGTCTGGTATATTATTACCATGGTATGAAATGTAGGGAATGTATATCTTCTTCTCTGTATGCACTTATTGATACCTGCACATAGATAGCATGCATATCTGTCCTGGGGCCCATATAGACATATTGAAAAAGGCCTATGTGATTTATTTAATTGGAGATACTTTTTGCAGTAATCTAAATAATACTATGTAAGAAATGACTTATGAGAAAAGTGACATCTTTTACCATTTTTGCCTGTGGGCTAAGCAGTGGCAAACCAAGATAATATGTGGAATAATGATTAGACTGCTCACAAAGAATCAGGATCAGATAAGAAACTACATTTCCTACACAACAAATTATTTTTTAAAATATTCCAGTGTTTTGAGTTTCAAACGATGCTTTTCTTTTGTTCTTTACCGCAAAACCCAATACCTTTGCAAGATTAATTTCCCATGAATGTTTTCAAAGAGAGCACAGCTTTCTGTGCCCTTTCTTTTCTCATGTCCTATTGCATTTGCAGTGTGCAGAATGCACAAAGGCTTCTACTATTAAGTAGAAAAGTACCATTGTTCTGATGACTGGTGATCTCTTTCTTGTTTTATTATTAAACATATACAGAGATTAATGTTTGGGCTATTTTTCTCTGGAAAAGATCCTCTTTAATTATGCCCAAGTTTGCTCAGATTCCAAGAGTTAGCTTTATAAAATCTCCCACTACAATTCACTTTAGTTAATGCGACTGGCCCTTTGCTATCAGATTTTGGCTGCAGCAAAATTAATCCCTTTGAAGTCGAGAGCAAAGCTTTCAGCCTGGAAAGGGTGGCTCATGGACTGTATTCCCATCAACCCACTTCAGCCTGCATGTTGCCACTATGTAAATGGTTGCCTGCCTATGGGCCTGTTGGTCTAGGGCAGGGGTCAGCAGCCTTTATAATTAGACAACCAATATCTGTCAAAATTCAGAGCAGGATATCAGTAAAGAGCCCATAGAACAAAAACCATTTCCTAGCTGAAAATACAATTTAGTATTACTGATAATTGACAGTTTCAGCCCAAACACTGGTTGTTGTGAGTCCTTTGTTAGGGAGGAGCACACATATGGTCTCAAAAAAAATTAATGAATATATGCAGGAGCTTCTTGTGTGATTGTTCACGTGCACTGGTTTAAATATGTGCCCAGTGTATGCTTGGATTATTGGCAAACAAAGCTCTTGGGAGTGCAGTGCAATTACTTCCAGTATAAAAAGCTAAAGTCATGTAGTGAATTTTTGTGATTGTACTGAAATCCCACTTTCTAATCAGCTTGATTCTTATCTGCAATGTCGATGTGACCGTTATAAGGCAAATGACAGACAACAGCTTTTGATGGTGCATCCCTAGCATTAATTTGTCCACACTTGTGATGTCCTGGAGCCAACATTCAGTTTATCCTTGATAAGAGGATGTGTGAGTGTGAGTGGAGTACCTTCTTCACATACACAGTCGGTGTTTGTTGCTGTACTTTGGGCAAAAGAGAAGACAGAAGATTTGCTTTTCACCCACTAGTTGAAACTGGCTATTTCAATTCATTTCTTGATTTAAACAGAATGCATGTGCTGATATGTAATCTTTTCTCTTGTGTACGGTTAATAGGCACATGCAATACATTTTGTATGTAAGCATGCAGCACTTTCTTGCATATGATTATCTCTTGGTTGGGGCTTCTTTCTTTACAGTTTCATAGTCATATATGAACCCAATCAAAAGACCACAGCAAATTACTTCTTTGTACTGCAATAAAAATGTACGGCTGAAATAATAAATAGAAATGATTAATATTAATATTAAGATTGTTTAAACAAAATCAATACATAATTCATAATGAACAGCTGTTTTGCTTTCAGTTCCTATTTTTCTGCTTCAGTACGCCTGCTCTAATCTAATAGATGTTGGCCTTGTTTGCCAAATGTGTGCTTCTAAAATACGGAAGCTGTGAAAAGCAGCTGCATTAACACCACAATGGGACTGTTAGTATATTAACATCTGGTATGCCACTCCCCCCAGTTATACTTAAATGAACTGTGATGCCCCTCATCTTTTTTTTCAAGCAATGCTTTCATTGCTTACTCTCAGGATAGTACTCAGGATAGCCATGGTGTTACGTTCCAAAAATCATCCTTCTCTCCCATTATTTACCTGCTCAACAAAATATCAAATTCTCAACATGGCCACATTTGTGGATACTTAAATCTGAAGATAGGAATCATGAACTAAGACACACCCTTTAGGAATAAGCCCCAGATTTGCAAAAATATCTGACCCCCCACCCAACCATTGGGGAGCTTTTGTTGTTCAGTTGCACAGTCGAGTCTGACTCTTTGCAACCCCATGAACAAAGTCACACCAGGCCTTTGGGGAGCTAAACCCTCCTCAAATAATAAAACCATCACCTGTAGCTTTAAGAAATAAATGCCCTCTCAGTGGCCATTGTGAGGTTGCTAAGGAACTACAACAGTATTGCCAGCCTTCAGGCCTTGGTTTCTGTCAGTAAAAGGTGGAGGGGTATTTCCAGGGCTGTCTTAGCATTTAAGGGAGGACTGGGGGCAGGCTTGCCAGTAGCCACAAGGAAACTTTCTACCACACAACTCGCATAACTCTGACCGCTTGCTATTGTTTCACAGCCACCACTTCACAAAAACAAGTGTGGTGAGGTGGCAATTCAGACCAGGATCTGGGAGACCAAGTTTTGCATTTCCACTCTGACATGAGAGAGAAGGAAGCAGGGAAAGGTTGGGGTATGGGGGCTGCTGGGAGGAGGGAAACATAAAAATGCATGGGGAGGGGGATACATGGGAAATTGAAGTGCTCCTGCAAGTCCTTGCAGGTTCCCTACAATACAACTGGGTCTGGTCCAGTGGCCAGCACTGTGCAGAATTTTCCTAGGGAGAGGCTGCCAGGCGGAGGAAATGAAGGAAAGCTGAAAATGGGGTAGATAAAGATAGGATGACTGGTGAGCAGGAAGAAGAGCATGAAACAGGAAAAGAGGAGAGGCTGGGAGAGAGGATATCGGGGCTTTCAGGAAAGGAAAAGAGGAAATAGTGAAGGAGGGGAAAGTGAGATTGCCCCCTGCAAGTTTCATCTTAAGTGGCAGACCTTGAACCCTCAAATTTCTTCCACAGAATTCTCATGAATGACATATTGTATTATTTGTGGCAAAAAGTTATTAGTGCTGGGCAGATGGTTGTTGATTAGTTCACAGAGGGTAAAGGATTAGGGCATCTTATTCTCTGCATCACCAGAGGAAGGAACGGCTGGTTTGCTGTGGTTCAGTACAAGCAACCGCCAGGGGCTAGAGAATGGAACTACAGCAACCCGTTCAGCAGGGTTTAGGTGACACAAGGGGGGGGGGAACTGGAAGACCCCCTCCTGGTGGCTTTTTAAAGCATTTAAGTCTGGCTTGGCTCCCTCAGTCTGAGCCTGTCCCACCTGACTTGCCTGCTTGACTGCAGGTTCAAGTGCATGACTGTTTTTTTTTTCTTGCTTCCAAATTTCCAGTCCTGACAAGTATAACCATTCTGTTAACAGACAACCACAAATTTTTATAATACTAGAGCACGCTGGATTAGTTTTTATATTCTACATGGCAAGCATAATCTGAAACATAATGAGCCTTTATTTTGTCATGTTTTGCGCTTCTTACAATGAAATTGCTGAGTCATTCATTGGAAACATGCCTTTTCATAATCATTAGCATCTTAAATATTTTAGTGCCTCCCCTTGAACCTTTTGCAGAAGCTATAATAATCCAAGTTCCTCCTTTCCAAGATCGAAGGCATGAACCTTTCAGTTTCAATAAGATTTATATTCTACCATCTTTTCTTCAATTACTGTGCCACAGATTGTACATCAAAGCATGTTGAGAAAAGCTCTAAATCATTCAATGAAGAGGCAAGTTCTTGGTTGTTGCTTCCAGTTTTGCTATTTCCCATCAGTGCACTTTTGGCAGGGTATTTTCCCTGGAGTGTAACTAAAGTCACTCGGCTTTCTGCAAACTCAGCCTTCAGTAATATCTTTGGCAAGAGACATGACGATTTTTTCTTTATGCTCTAGCATGGATTGGATAAGAAGCACTTATTCTAGAAAGAAGTTTAAAATAAAAGGCAGTGCCCCCCACTGCAAAATGTGCATGGGTGTTACCTTTAAGTGTGCAAACATGCATGCAAACACAATGCAGGGATGTATTCCTTGTCACTGGTGGATGTCATTAGACCTGTTCATGTTACAATGAACACATGTACATCGTGCCTGTACATGCACACATCTCTTTGTAAGAAAGAGCCAATGTGCATATACTTTATAAATGAAACCAGGAATCATTACCTGAATATACCTGCAGTTACAATCTCACGTTCAGCTGTACATGTGTTGAATATAACATGAGAATTACTCAACATACCTATGAAGAAACTTCAAGTGTACCCTATGAGTCAATTGTATGTTCACTGTAACTTGTGAACAGGGCTGCATAGGGGTGTGTACTCAGTATATGTCAGGCTGAATAAATATTGGTATTTTTTCAGGTATTTATTCAGCCAAATACAGACGAGAGATCTGTACTCAGCTACTGAAACAGCCTGAATAAAAGCCAGTATTAATTCAGGCGCAGCTAGAAGGCATTTAAAGAGACCACTGCAGTGGCACAACTTCCTGACTAAACTGAGCAAGCATTTAAAATTTAAATCCTTCTCCATTATACCCTATGTGGATGGTCCCCGCAAGGTATAATGGAACTGAATAAATCTGGCAATCCCTGTTATCTCCCAAATCCCAATATCATACTAATACTGGGATTTGGGAATATCAGAATATACTGATATTTTTCAGGTTCAGTTCAGTTTTTTCTTTTTTGCACACGCCTAGGCTACAGTCACAGAAATGTAGTCACATTTCTAGACCCCAATGTAAGCATTGATTTCAGGGTCTTTGTGGGGAGGTTAAAAGAGGCAGTGGTGAGACCACTCCTAAAGAAACCATCTTTAGATTCAATTGATCTATCCAACTATTGCCCAGTTCCAAATTTACAGTTCCAGGGTAAAGTAGCTGATAGATGGGTAGCAGGACAGCTCTAGATTTTACCTGATGACACTTCAGCCCTGGATACTTTCCAAACTGTTTTCCACCCTGGCCATGGTATGTATATGGCACTGGTCACTCCCACGGATGAACTCCACAGACAGCTGGATCAAGATGGGTCAGCGTTGCTGATATTATTTGATTTGTCAGCAGCATTTGACATGGTTGGTTATGATGTGTTGACCATCACCTTGCTGATGTGGGTATTCAAGGGATGACCTTGCAGTGGTTTGTCTCATTTCTCCATGGCTGGGGACAGAGGGGGGTGTTAGGGGAGAGGGTTTCACCACAATACCCCTTGGTATGTGGTGTCTCCCAAGGGGCAATCCTCTCCCCAGTGTTATTTAACATCTTTATACACCCTCTAATCCAGCTAGTGCAGAGCTTTAGGTATGGGTATCACCAGTATTGTTAGCCAAATTGCCCTCAAGGTATGGGGAATTTATAAAGCTGGGCAAAGTTGGCAAAATGCGCGGGATCATTAACCTATGTATACAGGAGGCAGTTTACCCAGGTAACCCTGAAATAATGAGATAGATAGTAAACTAAAAGGATTTTGATTAGAAAAATAGATCAAGCATACAGGAAATAAATTACACTAGCAAATATACAGTCCCAGGAATAATAGCAGGAAAATTGGATAGAAAAACACATAGAGTCAGATGCAGACAAGGTAAATACTTTACTAATCTCAAAGAATCCAGGAGCATGGACCGATAGTGATGACAATAAGGGAGGGGAAGGACAAGAAACGACCAATGTACCTTGCCAATAAAAAGGGTCCAATACTGATCAGGTATTTGGGGGTGGGTCAAGCAGCAAGCTAGGGGTAGCACAAGAGACACACCTGAATGGCCAAAAACTGGCCTTATTTTAGCCAAATCCATATCCTCAGGCACTATCAAGTGATACCTGATATTACATGTGGCACCTGGCATTGCCTAAGGGGCAAGCTCCCAGGAGGTGGAAAAAGGATTAGTGAGACATGATGAGTTTACCTATTGTAAACTTGTTAAAACAAAGAAATATAATGGGATAATCTAGTGCCAAATCACTATCTTTTGTAACACCAGAGCCAAACACAATAGGGAAGATCGACATGTCTGGAACAGGTATCTGCAAAACAGTTCTTCTGGCCAAGAGGTATTGTGTGAACTACTGCCTTGGCTGTCTGGCAGGATTATTCTTTTATCCAGGTATGAGGATGTGACAGTGCTTCTATTGTTGACTGCTGGCTTCTCCATTTGCATCTCCATAACACGTCCGGAGTACATGGGGCTCCCGCCTCCCTCTCATGGTTCTGGGCAAGAACCAGAGTTGTTGTTTTAGGACATCACAGAAACATGGCTTCTGCGGGGCTGCTTTCTAGCAATGTCTTCAGATGACAGGAGTGCAGTTTTCAGTCTGCGAGGCTGGGCAGTTCTTCAAGGAAGGGTGATCTGGAGTCCTTCCTTGTGTGAGAAGCTCAAACAATCATTCCAATAGCAGGGTCATACAGAGGAACTGTCTGGAGACTGGGTTGCAGTCACTGCGGCATAGTTCACATTGGGCAAATGTCCTCATTGAGCTGGCATTTAAACCCAAATGCTCTATATCCAACAAAGCTGAATGCCTATATAAGCAGGCTGGTTTGTGCTTTTTAGTAACATAAGTCCATGGTAACTAAGAGTCTTATACATCTAGCACTGGGCCAGTGTGAACACAGTCCATTAATAGAGGGAGAGGGGGTTCAGGGCTAATAGTATGCTGATGATACCCAGCTGTGTCTGTTGATGGGAACTGGCCAAGGGATTTGGTTGGTTGGTTGGCTGGCTAAAACAGAGTCAACTGAAATTCAGTCTATCAAAGATGGAGGTTCTGTGGCTGGGCCAGAGGGATGCCAGCTCCTGGCTCTTAACAGGATGCCATTAACACCCGCCATAACAATGCCATTAACACCTGCACTAGTTGTCAAGAGCCTGGGTGTGATCCTGGGTGCCTCCCTTTCAATGGAGGCCCAGGTCACAAATGTAGTTAAACTGGAGTTTTACCATCTGTGCCAGGTTAAGCAGTTGGCTCCCTTCCTGTCTCCCCCTGACTCAGCCACAGTAATTCATGCAATGGTCAGTTCCAGGTTCGACTACTGTAACTCACCCTACGTAGGTCTACCCATGAGACTGACCTGGAAATTGCAACTGGTCCAGAATGTGGTTGTGCATGTTCTTATAAGAACATCCTTTAGAATTCATATTCAGCCAGTGGTTTGCCAGCTGCACTGGCTCCAGATTGAGTACTAGATCAGGTTCAAGATCTTGGTGCTAACCTTTAAAGCCCTAAATGGTTTGGGACCAGCATATCTTTGGGATCACCTCTCTTGGTATGCCCCCTCAAAGAGTGCTATGCTCAAGTAATGATACCTGGCCCCAAGAGAATCTGGCTGACCTCAACCAAAGCCAGGGCTCTGACCTGGTAGAACTCACTTCTGGGTGAGATCCAGGCCTTGTGGGATCTAAAGCAGTTCTGGAGGGCCTGTAAGATAGAGTTGTTCTGCTAAGTATATGGTTGATTGACCTTCTTCTTCTCCCTTCCCCTTTCCCCCTTTTCCCTCATACCAGACAATTTTAAAATACTTACCCCCCTGAGATATTATGTCATCTATTAGTTGTTTTAAAAATCATTTTACTATATTTATTGTATTAAAACTGTGAATATTTTAGATTATATATTGCATTTTATTATGATGTTACCCACTCCTCTGTTCACAGGGGGGAGTGGGCTATAAGTCTTAACGAAAGAAAGCAATTTCCAAAGCTTGTGTAAATCCCGTTTTTCCACTTTCACAAGTCTGAGATTGCCTCAATACACTTAACTATGGTACACTCACTTTTTGGTTGAGAAGCACCAGGATTATAGTGGCTCTTGGGCAAGGCAACTTGGATGGCACTTTTTCTGCCTGGAAGAGGCAGAGCATGCCAGCTGACAATTCCTTCATGTTTCCTTTGATGCTGTTGAGTTCATTGTGAAAAGGCCCCTTTCCTTAGCCTGGAGCTCCTGAAAATGCTCAATCTTTCCATCTGCTGATGGTGGTTCCACAGATTACAATTCCATCAAAACTCCCTAGTGCAGTCTGTCTGTCCTGGCTGCCTCTTCAGTTCCCCTGGAGAGGTCACAGAGCACCTTCCTTTGCCCAGTACACTCTCCACTTAATCCAACCCAGAACTAGAAAACTGTGAAGAGATGCAAGACTCTACAGATTGGCCAAGGGGCAAGTGACAAAATTGGTGTAGTTTCTGCAAGGTTGAAGGGAGCAGGGAGATTCCCCCTCTTTAGGATGCTGATGGCTCCAGTCTCTTCGAAGAGGTGGATAGTACACCAAGGGTGCGGTCACACGTACCATTAGTGACGACACAGCGCCGTCTGGCTGACGGATTAAATGTGTTCATTCAGACATCCACATCTGGCAATCGAGCATCATCCAGGGTCATCCAGGCTTGCTACGCATGAATGGCGCATTAATTTGACAGCACAGAAAGTTCGGCCCTTTTTCAAAACAGCGGCACAAGATCGGCTTTTTGTTGTTTGGACAGCTCACGCGTGATACTGCCTCCCACCTTTAAAAAAAAAAAAAAGCCCCAGCGGACATGCGCATTGCCAGATCATCCGGGAATCTGCTTCTCCAATCAACACAGGATCGGAGGGGGGGGGGAAATGTTATCCCACTATTCAGAACAGGGAAAAAAAATCTTTTTTTTCAATTTGGAGGATTTCAAGATATCATTGTCACTGCCAATTTCTAGGAAAATAATTCCTGGCAGTTCCTTGGTTTGGATCGGCAACGTTAATTCTGGAAACTTTCCCACTTCCCGCCTGCTTCTGAAACAATGTTTGACTTCCCAGCTCCAAACAGTTGGGCGCATGTTCAATAAGAACATAAGAACATAAGAGAAGCCATGTTGGATCAGGCCAACGGCCCATCAAGTCCAACACTCTGTGTCACACAGTGGCAAAAAATGTTATATACACACATACACTGTGGCTAATAGCCACTGATGGACCTGTGCTCCATACACTGTGGCTAATAGCCACTGATGGACCTGTGCTCCATACACTGTGGCTAATAGCCACTGATGGACCTGTGCTCCATATTTTTATCTAAACCCCTCTTGAAGGTGGCTATACTTGTGGCCGCCACCACCTCCTGTGGCAGTGAATTCCACATGTTAATCACCCTTTGGGTGAAGAAGTACTTCCTTTTATCCGTCTTAACCTGTCTGCTCAGCAATTTCATCGAATGCCCACGAGTTCTTGTATTGTGAGAAAGGGAGAAAAGTACTTCTTTCTCTACTTTCTCCATTCCATGCATTATCTTGTAAACCTCTATCATGTCACCCCGCAGTCGACGTTTCTCCAAGCTAAAGAGTCCCAAGCGTTTCAACCTTTCTTCATAGGCAAAGTGCTCCAGCCCTTTAATCATTCTAGTTGCCCTTCTCTGCACCTTCTCTAAAGCTATAATATCCTTTTTGAGGTGCGGCGACCAGAACTGCACACAGTACTCCAAATGAGACCGCACCATCGATTTATACAGGGGCATTATGATACTGGCTGATTTGTTTTCAATTCCCTTCCTAATAATTCCCCCCCTCCCAGAAATCACCATCTGATTACACATGCTCCAAGAAAAGAGCGTGATAGTATTGGATATCTGATCGCGCAACAACAGAATGAATCACATTCTTGGATACTCGTCTGAACTGCCCTGCATCGAATCAATATTCAGCAGTTCAGATTTGAGCGCTACACACCTGCTTTTAATGGTAGGTGTGACTGCACCCCAATAGTAAACCCTATTGGATAAACATGAGTAGGATTCATACTAGGCTTATTTAGAACTAGACTGTAAATCTCTACTTCTACTTCTTCCTCCTTTGTTGGTAATTCCAATGGCCTGTAATTTTCAATGTGAGGGGAAAAATAGCTGGTATTTGAAACTCTACTTCACGCTTATATATGTGAATTGAATGAATGCCTATTTGATATTGCTCTTATTGGCTTCTCCCTCCACTCATAGTAACTCATATCTGTGAATTCTATGGCTTTCCACATCTTTCATCATAATAAGCAATATACATTCCAGTGCATCAGAGTATGCCTTGCTCCACACCAAGTCTAAAGGACACAAGGATATACATCAAGATAAATGGACTCTAATTTTATTTGGGGAGAGATTAGAAGACTGCATGTGCCTCGTTAAAACCCTCAAACGGGATCATTCCTTAATGGCAACAAGAATTTTCTTCATCTAGGATGGAACCATAAGTGGAGGTGTGTGTGTGTGTGCTGTGTTGCAGTTAAACATGCATATCCTTTCTCAAGGAATTTGCTTTCCACCCTGGTGGTTTCCATGGTTACAACAAAATGTCACCAATTTTTGCAGGCTCTGGAATGGCAGTGACTTAACAATCAAGCTCACTGACAAGGAGAGAGGGGATGTAGGCATATATTGTTTAAGACTGTATTGGAGTATGAGTAGAAAATAGGAGTGGGAGCAAGTGGTGATGGTTAAATGGCTATTGTGAGATGAACCCTCCATTCTCCTTTTAAAATACCTTTTTCTGCATGCCAGGACAACATACACTACTGACTTACTCCAAAGGACTTTGCACTGGGCATGAGTGCCATGGCAGCCATTGCTGGGACTGCAATCCTGAGAAAAGTGCAGCTGTGGTCATGGCAATGACAGCTGTGTGGAAACTCAGTTCCCACTAGCCTTTGCCACATGATTGTTCTCATGTGTTCACAGGTGCATGGTGGAATTTTGCAGTGGGAACTTGCTCAAAAGGAAGGCTGCAGAAGTGTGACCTCAATGGCATGTCTGTATGTGCCTGCATGCTTCTCCTTTGCTAGAGAGCTTGGCATTGGTATCACATCTAAATGACCTAGGGTTGCCAGCCTCCAGCTGGTGTCTGGGGATCCCCTGGAATTGCAGCTCATCTCCAGACTCCAGACATTTCCCCTGGAGGAAATGGATGCTTTGGACAGGGCCCAAAGTAAATAGCTCTGATATCCATGCAAACCTCAACATGCGTGCAGAATTCCAGAGTTACCTCTGAACTGTGTGAGGGAGCCATATTCTAGAAGTTTCTACACCACTGGGGTGGCCCTATTATTAATGTAACTTTCCCCCTACTATTTTTTAAAATAGAACATGAGGTGGGCCACAATCCAGAGTTTTGCATTCTTGAGGAAACATTTCGCTTTTTTGTGTACATAGAGCCATTTTAACACACAGCCCCTTTGCTTAATTTTTAACCATGGCCAGTCAAGGATGGACTGGGCCTGTGGTCACTGCAGAAACTTGTTTCCCAGAGCCTCTTCACTGAAGTGGCACCCCTACCTATTTTCATGATTACTGGACTGCAGTGGCAGCATTATTTATTCAGAGGATCAGACAGGAACTTGAGGTCAAAAGCACCAAAGCAAAACTTCAGACAATCCAGAAAATTATATTTCTCTGAGGTTAATCTGGGAAGCTATTTTTTGCCACTTCTTCATGAGTCAAAATACATGCAACACTTACCTACATTCCTCAACTGCTGACAAGTTTCTCTAGCGGACATCATGGTTGTACAAGAGTGAGTCATTTTATATTGAGTTGTTTTATGTTGTTTACTGGAATACCACATATATAACCAGTGCTATGCTGGCTGCACTGGCTCCAGGTAGAGTTCTGGATCGGGTTCAAGGTTCTGGTATTAAGGCCATAAATGATCTGGGGCTCACATATCTTTGGGACTGCCTCCTCTGGTATACCCACCAAAGAGTACTGCACTCTACAGAAAAGAACCTACTGGTGATCCCCAGCCTGAAAGACATCTTGTGTCTTTGACACAAGCCAAGGCCTTTTGAGCCCTGTCCCAATTTGGTGGAACTCTCTGCTGAATAACATCCATGCACTGTGGGACCTAATGCAGTTCCACTGAATTTACAAGGCAGAGATGTCCTGCCAGGCTTTTGGATGATGACAGTGATGGTTTCTACCGTGTCTGGGACTACCCCCACCTTCTCTGTCTCATCCACAAGGCAGTGGCACAATCTGAAGTTTTTAGAAACATATGGTAATGTTTTAACTGTGTATTATTTAACTGTTTTGAACTGTTTTTATTAATTTATGAATGTGTTCTATTGTTGCTCACTATCTTAAGCCTTGTGTTCACAGAGGAGGGGAATATAAAAGTTTAATCTATAGGTAAATAAATATTGACCATTACTCATATGTCCTTCATAAGCAACATACACACTTCTCACAATGCAGGCACTTCTCACAATGCATGCGGTCCCTACTCTGCAGGCCTGGTTTTGGGACAGAGACAGCCCTTGTAGCTCTTCTGGACTGCACACCTTTTAAATCCTTCCATAGGAACTAATGAAAGATAGGGGCACCTTCTTTGAGTGCTCATAGAATTGGACCCCCTTATCCAATCTTTTTGAAACTTGAGGAGCATTTTGGGGAGAAGCACTGGATGCTATGCTGCAAATTTGGTGCCTCTACCTCAGAAAACAGCCCCCCCCCCAGAGCCCCAGATACCCGCGGATCAATTCTCCATTATTTCCTATGGGAATAAGTCTGCATAGGGAATAATAGAGTTCCCGAATCCCAGCAGAGATTTCCCTCCCCTCCCCCCACTTTCTGATGACCCTGAAGCAGGTGGAGGGCCTCCAAACCGGGGGATCTCCTTCCCCCACCTGAGAAATGACAACCCTACTGCAGTTGGATCAAGGCGGTTCAGTACTTCTGATCTTGTTAGTTTTTTCTGCAGCATTTGATTTGGTGAACCACTCAGTTGTCCACCATTTGGCCTCTCTTGGGATTCATGGCAATTCCTTGTCTCGATTTGCCTCATTTCTCCAGGGATACAGCCCAAGAGTGTTCTTTTTGGGGCAAGGAGTCTTCTGTGTGGGCCTTGGTCTGTGGGGTACCCCAGGGATTGGTCTTGTCCCTGATGTTTAATATCTATATGCCCCCTCTAGCTGAGCTTGACAGGAGATCTGGGGGTTGGTTGCCACCAGTATGCTGGTGACACCCATCTTATCCTCCTGTTAGATAAATAACCAGAAACATCTCTCTCTTCTCTGACTCAGTATCTGAACACTGTGGTAGATGACTGAGATAGAGCTGGTTGAAATTTAATCCATCAAAGACTGAAGTCATGTGTAGGGTTCCGAAGTCCGGCTTAAGAAATATCTAAGAACGTTGGGGGTGGAGCCAGGAGCAAGGGTGTGGCAAGCACAATTGAACTCTGAAGGGAGTTCTGGCCATCACATTGAAAGGGATCATGCTTTTAAACACCTTCCCTTCATTTGGAATAATAAAGGATAGGGGCACCTTCTTTTGGGGCTCATAGAATTGGACCCCCCAGTCCAATCTTTTTGGAAATTGGGGGGTGTTTTCAGGAGAGTCACCAGATTCTATGCTGAAAATTTGGTGCCTCTACCTTAAAACAGAGACCCCCGAGCTGCAGATACCCATGGATCAATTTTCCATTATACCCTACGGCAGTGGTCCCCAACCTTTGTGGTGTCGGGGACTGGCACCAGAGCCAGCCCACCCACCACAGCCCCAGGGATGGCAGGGTGGGGGCACCAAATTCGACCCCACCCCCCATAGCGCCACACAGCCTTCCCGCCCCCTCATGGCTGTGCAGCCCCCCCGCAGCTGGGCAGCCTCCCCATACCCTCCCCATGGCCGTACAGCCTCCCCACCAACCCCTGCGACTGTGCAGCCTCCCCGCCCCATCTCTCCTTGCGGCACTTCCTCCACCACCCTCCATTTCTACATTTTAAGGCAGAAGAAGGGGCGGTGAAGCGCCACCTTCCCCGACTCCTTAAGGCTGGGCTGACCCCCCCCCCCAGCGCTGATCTCAGTGGGAAAAACCTCCGTAGCAGTGGCTGGCAACCCGCTGAAGAAGCGCCACCACCCTTGTCTCCACCCCGGTTCCTTCCCACACCCAGGAAGGAAGTGGAGAGGAGGCAAGGGCAGGGCTGCTTCTTCAGCGGGTTGCCAGCCACTGCTACGGAGGTTTTTCCTGCCAAGATCGGTGCAGGGAGGGGGGGTAGGCCTTAAGGAGCCAGGGAAGGTGGCGCTTCACCACCCCTTCTTCTGCCTTAAAATGGTAGAAACGAAGGGTGGTGAAGGAGGCACCACGAGGAAGAGACGGGGCGGTGAGGCTGCACAGCGCCACAGGGGTGGCAGGGTGGCCAGGCTTTGTGGCCCAGGGGTTGGGAACCCCTGCCCTATGGGAATCGGTCTCCATAGGGAATAACGGAGTGCCCAGCAGACATTTCCTCCCCCCCGCTTTCTGATGATCCTGAAGTGGGGGGAGGGCCTCCAACCCAGGGGATTCCCTGCTCCCACCTGGGGATTAGCAGTCCTAGTCATGTGGCTGGATAAGAATAGACCTCGGGGGGGGGGTGGAGTCTGTTGCAGTTTCCAGCTCTGGATGGCATCCAGTGTTCATTGGTAGACTCTGTGAAGAGTCTGGGGGTGTGGGTGGATGCCTATCTTACCTTGAGCAAACAGGTGTCTACAGCTTCAAGGCAGGCAGGTTTTTTTCTATCTATACCAGGCTCATCAGCTGTCTTGGCTGGATTTGGCTACAGTGATTCATGTCAAAGTCACATCCAGAATAGACTACTGCAGTTTGCTCTATGCTGGGCTGCCCTTGAAGACATTTCAGAGACTTCATGCTATCCAATATGCAGCTGCTAGGCTTCTGACCAGAGCATCTTGGTTGTCACCTAGGCAGCTGCATTGGCTGCCTATTGATTTCTTGGTCAGATTCAAGGTGCTGCTTTTGACCTTTAAATATCTGGGAGATTCATTCCTGAGGGATCACCTCTTCTTTTACAACACCCCTCAGCAGCTGTGGTTATCATCTTGTGGCCTACTGGTGGTGCCAGGTTCTTGGGTTGCACATTTGGTGTCCACCAGGGTGAGGGCTTTTTCAATCATAGTCTTGTCCTGGTGGTATGCCCTTGCAGGTGAGATCTGGGCCTGTGAGATTTCCCTAGATTCCACAGGGTTTGTAAGGCTGGGCTGCTCCATCAGGCCTTTCCTGGCTAAGTTTATTTTGGAGGGCTTATTGTTGGATTCACCACTATCAGTTGTAATTTGTTTATTTCTTACACGTCACATGTTTTAACTATATTTATTATGCCTGTTTTATACTGCTGTGAACTTCTCTGAACCCTATTTCGTGGAGGAGTGGAAGTATATAAATTGAAATAATAAAATAAAAATAAATAAATAAAGACCACAGAGAGTACAAGGGAAGGAGAGTGGAATACGAACACTACACACAAGCATGTTTGAGCAGACCACAGAAGTGAGTTAAAACATTTTCATAATTCTATGTGATTCAGTTGAATGGAACTCAGGCTGACATATATTATGGAGAGACAACAATGTTCTAAGAGAATTGCTAAATGTGATGGAAGGTTGTTTCTTCCTTCATGGGACAAATGCCTGATTCAAAATACATAAGCGGAGACAAAATGAATGAAGAATTTACAAACATCTATATTTCAGTGTTAGGAAATGTGTAAAGATAGGAAACAATTAGTTGGAGACACTGAGTTATACAACTCTGACTACTTCAGGCAATGAGAAGTTTACATAGTACAGTTTAACAAGATAAAAGGTCTCCCACAAGATACAGAGATGATAGACGACTAGTCCGATTTTTGACAAACAGCATCAAATACACATGTAATGTGATGAAACAATGTCCAAGCATTTCTGGGTTATGTAGTAACATACAACCTCTTTTTTGTTTTGTTTTCCATAAGGCAATTCAAATCACAACATACCTCAGGCAAGCATGCAGGAAAAAGTCATTTATTATTTTTTGTATGTTGGTATGACACACCTTGCAACATTTTTCCATTGTAATGTATTTTGACAAAGATGATGTAAACCATCCAAATAATATACATATCATTTTTTTCTTTTTTCTTTTTAAATCAGCAGTTGTATATACTGGAATCAAGATTATCAGTTTTTGGTAAAAATAAAACTATTTGAATTCACAAAATGCACAGTGATCATAAACCCAATTTCTTCTTTTTTCTTCAAACCAACTTTCATGAAGCTTTTTCACAGACCTGTGACACTGCGGTTGGGTTCTAGTGGACACATAGAGATGACCGTACATAGTACTAGGAATTCATCTTCATGTAGTTCCCATGGCTACAAAATTTGCTAACCATTTAAAATCACATGATAGAACAACAATGCTATGCGAACATCATGTTGATTTAAGGTCCAGCTTCTTGACATACACAGTATTATTACATTTTTTTTTGTTTTTAAAGACTGACCAGCTTGGGCATCTTGTCACAAAACACAAACATTAAAACTTAGAAAATACACTTTATACATCATAGTATTTGGTAGGCCCTGACCCAACTTAAAGCAAAGCACGCTTTCAAGTGCTTTGGTGGATTAGGTGCCCAAATGTCTTTAACCAGCAAGTTCTTATAAAGTTCCTTTATTATTTTAAATAAGAAACTATGGCTCTGCTCAGAAATAAAATACCTGAGCCAGAAGTGTTGCGCGTTCCAAGTTTTAAAAGATTATGCCAAAGAAACAAGTCTAAAAATCGCAATGGGTAAGAAAAGCCAATGGCTACCAAGCAATGCAGTTTCTAGTGAAAATTAATGTTGTGAATCTACTCTCTTTCTCTCACTGTGTACAGTAGCTATAATTGCATGGGTTTAATTGGGCATGTTTGCTCTAGCAGGTTTCACTGCTCTAGAGCTGTAAGAAGTTTTAACAAATATCTATACTCTGACCAGTTTTCATGCTTGCATACAACACCATCCTCTAACAGACCCTACTTTGCCATTTGTTTGGATCCAAATAGGCATTTTTGCTGACATGTTTCAAAGTTGGACAATCACCACTATCCAGAGTTCAGTGTTTATTTCTATCTGTATTTGAATTTGGGGGGTGGTGGTGGTGGTCCCAATTATTTTTTCAAGGACAAGCTGATATAAACATGCAAAAACAAAGCTGTTTGTGGGAGTTTTGTGTGTGTACTGGAATGCTAGATTTGGGGAGCCTTGGTTCTGGAGTTCTTCCAGGTTATTTCCATGAAATCCATGGTCTGATGACTGTTCCTGTCTGATTGCTATACACTACTTCTAATAGGCAAAGCTCTACCTTTTTGGATAGCAATGCATACTGCAATGTTCACATATTCAACTGCAAGTACTTTGAATATGTGTAAAAGGGAGAAGAAACATGCCTGCAGGCTCTGCCCCTGACCTCTGCAAACTCAGCAGGTTTCCATAGAGGCCTATGTGCATACAAAAAGTAGATCTGTAGGTTCTTCCATATGATCACAAAATTTGATGTTCTGCTTAAAGTTAGCAGTGTAGCAACCACTAAGCTGACTTTATTAATAAAAGCTATTCATATAATCCAAACCCCCTGTTCTGCAATGATGCATGGAGAGATATTCAGTGGCTGAGGACTCACAGCTATGAAACTCATTGCCATTTGTAGCTGAACTAAAGACTGAACTCCTATAGAGACATTATATACACTAGAAATTATATCCTCTCATGGCTGCTTCTGAAGGTTTCTGAGAACTGTAGTTTTGTGGAGCTTCTAAGAATTTTATATTAGAAATCTTTTTGTGGAGCTTCTAAGAATTTTGTGGAGCTTCTAAGAATTCTAAGAATTTTATATTAGAAATCTTTTTGCTCCTACACAGAATGACAATTCAGAATTCAAGAGTGGTGATAGTTTGGTTTGCAAATGGCTTAAGTGAGCAATATGGATGTGCAGCTATTACAAGAACTTTCTAGTTTGGTTTGGTTTTTGTTGGTTGGGATTAAGCAGGTTCACCATCAGAAATTTATTTTTTATCAGTTTAATTGGTTTTAGCTTCAAACTTAAAGCACAATATTTTTAATCTACTGACATTGCTCCAAGGCGTCAGGATGGGTTGTACATGTGGAATATAGAAATAAATTATGCAAATGATCAAAATAACAATTGGCATCTTTAAATCCTTTCAGAGTTTGGGTATTTATGGAGAGGTTTCTTTATTTCTTTTAAGCTTTTGCTTTTGAAGTTCTAGTGGCTGAAGAAGCAAGCAGCTTTTTAGACTAAATCAGTGCCAGCCCCTTCAGCAGAGGGAAGTGCTGTAGCCAAAATACCACTGAAATCTCCAGATATGTATTTCAATCGAATACTCTAGACTGCAACCAAATGCTCTAGTGACCAAATTTTCTTGCAGACAAATGATGCTCCTGTCTCAACTCAACAAATTATTGGTAGAAGTGAGGGGCCTGGACTGTTTTTCTCCTTCAATGGAAATGCAGAGCTCGATTTCCATAACACAGTACTGCATATGCAAGCTGCCATTTTGCTGTGAGGTGTCTTGATCCGGGTCTAATGAGGGATTCTGTGTTCCTGTAGTGGTGATTCTGTATCACTCGCCTCTCCTTTCTGGATTAGGGCTAGATTGACAGTTACGCAACTTTAATCTGACCCTGCCTGATCCTACAAAATAACCTGGATTCCTTCCAGCACTGCCTTCAGGGAGTCTAGAAACATTGAGACTTATTCTTTTCAAATTATTGTCAGCTATAAAAAGCTTCCCTCCATTGCAAAACAAAATGGTTGACCATCTTCACCCTTCAGTTTACAAACAGGTGAATGTCCAAAAAGGGGGCAAGCAACACGGTTGTTGAACCTCTACAATGACATCCATAGCAAAAGAGAGAAGCTACATATTACAGATCTTTAGAGAACAATCTTTGGCAGACTATTTTCAATAAATCTTTAGAATGCTTTGCATTACAAATATTTTATGCATTTTCATATTTACTCTGAATATTTCACTCTTGCAAGTCAGCTATATGGATAGTCACTACTGTATACTAATAGGAACACACCACATATATAAAAATATATGAGTTTAGCATGTTTTCTTTTGATAAACACAACTCTTCAGTAAATTCAAAATGTGCAGATTAATGCCACAGAAAATATGAACCACTTTTAAAACAGTGGCTGCCAGTTGAGAAGATCATAAAGTTGCTTTTTTTGTTTGTTTTTAAAACCAGTGTAGAAAGATTTCATCTCCTGCGTTCCCATCTACCCCCTCAAACAGCAGTTGCTTATTCTAGTAATTTCAGCTGAAAAAATACTTAATTTTAGTGTAAAGGTTGTTTAGTCGTCACTTGAGTTAGCAGTATAAATGGTTCAGAAATGAATGAAGTGCTTTAGTGATGGAATTACACTAATACTATTTGAGAATGTAGATACAAAGGCATCCCTTCTTCCACTGAAGTAAGTCCCACTATGTCCAGTGGAGGTTACTCCCAGGCAAGAATGAATAGGATTGCAGCTTTCATTGTGGAACTAGCACTGGAACATATACAGTGAGCAAAATATTTGTAGTGGTTGACTATGTTTGCTGCGCAGTCTACTTTTAATGTTTAAATTTAGTTTTAATTAACCTTTGAATGCGTAATGCATTGGTGGCTACACAAAGACTCGTACCTAATGAAATTGCCAAATGCTGTGCAGCTTAACAGTGATTTCTCTAGGGGAAACTTTTACTCACAAAATAATTTCCAAGAAGCAAGGTGTGCATCTGTGATTTGGGGAAAGGAGAAGTTTTGTTCATTCCCATGATCTATCCCATTATTTTCCGCTCAGCATACATCACTGATCACATCAATGGTAGATATCTTTATACATGATTGTACAGAATATACAGCATGACACAGTTATTATTTCCCAATAAATGAAACATTTCTGAAATAGGACTTTCTTTTATCAACAAATATTTATATTCGAAATGTAGGAAATTTCCTATTCCTTCTAATAATCATTCTACTCACTAATATTATGGCTTTCTTGATAGCGTAGTTGCATTGTTCCACTGAACTTAGGAAAATAATCACAAAGGACATTTGAAAGGTTGAATAATCTGAAAGGGTAAAGTTGTCTTTCAAGAACAACCAAATAGCGTAGGCTTTGCTTGTAGGAAGCAGAGTCTGCCTCCCATCTTGTCTTGTAACTAGCTATATGTACAAAGCTAAAAGCAGAGAGTCATTAAAAAATAGGCTCGTTCAAGCATTAGAGATCCACGTTAACTGCCCACAAAGCTGCGTGGTCTTGGTTTCCAGTGGCAGCCGCTGTCCTTCTGACTGGCAAAGCCAATATGAAGCACCCCATGGTTACAGTAGCTAAGTCTGTGACAACAGGTACAGTGCTTTGGCTTCTATAGAAAATAAACACAAGATCCTATATATACATAACACACAAAATGTTAAGGAATGAATGGACTGATACATAAAAAAAATCCCCCTGTTATAGTAAGGATTGCTTCTGACAGAATAGAACACACTCTCTCACAAATCATGCACATGTCTGCTGATGTGCTATCTGAATGAGTAATGCACGCAGCTGGCTTCCCAACTAACTCATGAATTATTTGGTTATTACATTTCTACTCCACTCTACCTCTAAGGAGCTCAGAGTAACTTATATATGGTCCCTAGGTGGGCTCCCTTCTAGGTTACATACAGGGCAGTAGAAGTGCATCATGGGCCGTCAGCAGATTCTGTTGCCACACTCTAATAAATAGTGCTGTGGATCTCTCAGGAAATCAGTCATTTCCATTTCTATCTGGTGCAAATGTTACTCAGAGAACCCATTTGTGCTTGTATGCAGACTTACATGAATTCTTTTGTGCATGAAAGCTCTCCAGCACCCACATGGCCACAATGCTGAGTCAGAAAATGTTCCTTTTTTCTCACTGTCCCAAGCAGAAGCAGCTGCAATGGGCAGTCTTGTTCAGTGACTGGGTCTTTATTTGCCAGTTACTCTTCCTAATAAAAAGCTTGTAGTTGTTCAAACCTTCAAGAGCAGCTGCCCCCATTGACAGTGAGGCACATATGGCTCCATTCAGAAGAACCATGAACATTCAGGTTCCAGTGTGTGCATGCCTGAGGAAGAGAGACAGCAGTGCTTGGAGCGTTTTCGACTCATTGGGCTTGCCGCCTGCCTAACATACATATGGCTGCTGTTCCAGAGCTTGGACTTATTTTTGGAATATCTTCTATGTAAAATTTAAGAGAAGATATTTTAAAACGGACCAGTTTGTCAGGAAATACCTTGTCTGGAGGCTAACTAAACTTAAAAAAAAATTAAAATATTAATTAAATTAAAATATTCATTGACCACTTTTCCCCATATAGCAGGCCCAGTCTCTAGGATCAGAAGTGACTTACAGTGGCTCTGTTTTTGAAGTAGATGCAACTTGTCACCTGAACAAGGTTTGCACTGATACTGGCTTTAAACACATAGCGCATTCTTAATGTGTGGTCCCCAGACAGCCTTATGCCCTTTTGCAACTTTCCATACTTACATGAATCACACAGTCTCTCTCTCTCTCTGCCTCTGTGCAGTCCACATCCTGCCATTGTTACTTCCATTGTAGCCAGGTTGGCATTTTCAACTCCTCCTGTATCTCATTACGCGACCTGTATTATGCAACTCCTCCTGTATGTCACACTAGACTAAACCCTCCATCTTTCTTCCAGTTCTCTTATGATCCCCATAATCCTTTATCTTCTAATCATCATAATCACCAATACAATACTTTTCTAACTACTGGCACCTCCTCTCTTTTCTCATTCTTTCTCAGTAGGTCTGATGGATGCTTAATTTAGTGTTACATTTTGTGTGACAAAACTGGGGTACATCAGGATGAAAAGAACAACTGACAATCTTAAAGCTGTTGGTGAGGAATTCAGAACTCTGGAGATGGGATGGGAAAGAGGGCAGTCAACATTACAGTATTTTTGAGCAGTCTTGTATGTAACATATTCAGAAATACTTCTAAGGCTGTTAGTTGTTTGAAACTGTCAGACTTTTGAGATCTACATCAGGCATCTTTCTCCAGGTGGTGCCCCTTTTCTAAAGTCCTGAAAGATTTGTGAGGTGGGTACCCATTTGGTTTTAGTTTAGGTTTCAAGTTAAAAACTTTCACACAACACATCATGACTTTTACTAGTTATTTTAAGTTGTTTTATGATTTTTTAAAAGCTCTTTTGTATTTTAGATGGTTGCATTTCTGAATGCTTTTTATCATTTGTTGTTCTATTTTTATTTTTAATTTTATTTCATGCAGCTTTGTAAACCTTTAAATAGAAAAGCAATTTAGAAATTTTTCCAAATAAATAAAATTATTGCAGTTTTGAGGACCACTTTTCTAACATGAAAAGCCAATTAATTTTCTATGGAGTAAGTTTTAAATAATGGTGCATGGTTGTTAGTATTCCTACTTGTATTTTCATGGTGGGGTGAGTGTCAGTGTCTGGCAGGCATGAGGGAAATGCAGATTACTGCTGTCAGAATTGCTGCTCTCCAAGAACTATTCTCACTCAGTTAGCACTGAACTTCAGTCAGCCAGAGCTGTCAACTCAGCTGTAACACTCAAAGTGAATATATACTTTGTAGAAAATATCAAGGAGGCTGAATGTGTGTTCTGTGAAGCTTAGACCCAAAGACACTAGACATAGGTTGAATTTGATGTTATGCATAGTGACATGCACAGATCCATATACAATACAAGTTTAACAACAACTTGTACTTTGAATATAAGTTAATGACCAAATGGGCCAATAAACACACATTGCGGTAAGACATCTGTGTGCAAAGTTGGTGACATTCAATTGACTACAATCTTCTATAGGGTTCTCCTACACAAATGCTACAGCACAGTTCTTCTTCATTTCACTGTGACCTGTGCAAAAGAGCATTCCAAAGATGATACACAGCAATTGATTTATCTCCCAAGAATTTATCTGCTACTACTGTAAAAGTATGATGATGAAGAAAATAATTATAACAATGCTAAAAAGAGTGATAATGAGCTTATATAAATTTATCTTCCCCAGAAAATGCAATTTTTGAAAAGTTCTCTTAAACATGAGAGGCATGTTACAGTTCTGAAGATAGCTCTATCAACATCAGGAAATCTGATTGGATCATGATTAATTAATATATATTTTCTATTTGTGCTTAAGGAATTACAATGCAATCCTAAATGGGGTTATACCTTCTAAGCCTATTGACTATAATAATGCACCAAAAAATGAACGACAGTAAAATCCATATTGCACTGAAGTCAGCAAGCACTATTCACAGACTGTACAACCCCCACTGAAAAGAAAAGGTTTTGCAAACCAAAACATGGATTCTGGCATTGTTTCTTGACATGGCTCCACTTGACATGAGGAAATCCTGATTTTAAAATGAACTTTGCAAATTAATTAATATATACAATTAATTTCAACTTCCATCTTACTTGCTTCTAACCCTTTATTATTATTTTACATGTGAGAAAAAAGCATTAAATAAGATTTTGGGTTGTTTTTATTAGAATTTAATATGTTTGTTTTATGTTTTCTTCAGAAACTTTAAACATAATATTTATTTGCTTGCAATATTTATATGCCTACCTTTCTTCTGAACAAATCAGAATCCACAATAATAAATGCACTTTGAGGATCATGAGATGCTCATTCCTGCACGCAAGGATATTCCTATGTTCCTGCCAGGCCTACAATTCAGCATTGTTAAAAATAGCCCAAAAGTATCTCAAGTGTTGCTTGAGACTTAACAGCAGTTTTGGATGGGCGGGAAGGGGAAAGATACTCTGAGTCCTCTCATTGGTTAAAGTAACTGGTGATATGGCACCAGTGCCAGTCCAATCTTGTCCTCTTAGGATGCTAAAATTAGTACATATGTTTCCATTAAAGCAAGACACAAGCAATTGCTCTATATCAGAGGTGGGCCACTGATGGCATGAGAGTTACAGCTAGCTCACTGGAGTTTTTCCTCCTATCCTCAAGCTGCTTAACATTTTTTTTCAGGAGCATTGGCTTGCAGGACTGTAGCATTGGCTAGCAGGCCAATGTTTCTGCTGGCTCTGCCCCATGGTCCATCAACATTGCCTACTGCACATATTCTCATGATGCTTTCCCCACATTCCAGAGCACTGAGACATACCAGGGGCAGCATTGGAGTTACAGGCTTCAGTTTCTTTTGATAAGGGAACTTGGGACACATAACAGTGTCTTTGTAAGATGTGCTTAAGATACAGCTATGTAAGAAAAGCTTATCAGAACCCAGCAGATCTCTAACAAAAGGCAACAGATCTGCAGATCTGTTTCAGCAAACTCTAGCTGAAATACACCTCCAAATTAAGAACTACAGTTTTCTCTGCATTTTCCAGTTAGTGCTGAAAGATGTTCTCCTTCAGAAAGAGAATAGGTCATTAGGGAAAGTA
This sequence comes from Heteronotia binoei, assembly GCF_032191835.1. Lineage (NCBI taxonomy): Eukaryota > Metazoa > Chordata > Lepidosauria > Squamata > Gekkonidae > Heteronotia > Heteronotia binoei. Next base: position 225,106,463 of record NC_083223.1, on the reverse strand, counting down.
TCCTTTAATAATCAAATATTCTTTTGAACTACCAAGACTATCCACTGAAGACATACCAGCTGCTCATTTCTGGTGGAGGAGGAAGAGGAGATTGGATTTATACTTGTCCTTCACTCAGCATCTCAGAATGGTTTACAATCTCCTTTCTTTTCCCCTCCTCACAACAGACACCCTGTGAGGTAGGTGGGGCTGAGAGAGCTTTGACAGAAACTGCTCTTGAACAAATTGAGCAAATGCTGATCAGCTGAACAAAGATAGTCAGTCAGCATTGCAATAACATTACTTGTTTCTCAGTCATCCAGTCTTGTACTTCTGATGGTCATTTATGACAGGATAATTCACTGGTATCTTAATGTAAATGCTAGATACACCTTTCATACATTTCCTCCTTAGTATTGTTCTTTGTTGCTCATGATTCATGCATTTCAAAGGTCTCACCATGTTCCCAGTTGCCAAAAGCATCTTATTCTCTCAGACTTCTTCTGGACAACCTAACTATATGATATGGCCCAGCTCCTTTGCTTCTGTACAAAAGCAAGGGCCAACCTAGATGAGATGCTTTGGTTTGTATACAGAATCATCCCCCCCACTCAATTCCATGTCTTGATTCTTTCTGCCTCTTTGCATGATCTTCAGGGTAGTTTTCAGCTATTCCCCACCTTGTTGTTTGCTGTATTTTTTTCTAGATCCCAACCCTTCCATACTGTTTAGCTTCTTTTGGTTGACTTAACTTTTGCTCCTCACTTTTCCTCTCCTTTGACTGGGTTCATATTTGCTGTTTCTACCTCAGAGCCGTCCTGTTTGAAACAAACACTAAAAAACCTTAACTGTCCCATGAAGCCTGTCTTTCTGACTTTTTCATCAATATTTCTTAATACTGCAACTAAGCCTACAAGAACTGGAGAATCATACATAATTATGTGTTTCCTCATCTTCTTCCTTCAGCACAGCAACTTGTGTTTCACTCTGTATTGATACATTGAATCACAGAATCACAAAGCTGAAAGGGACCTCCTGGGTCATCTAGTCCAACCCCCTGCACAATGCAGGAAATTCACAGATACGTGATGGCTTTGTGAAAATACAGTACTTCTTACTATTAGTAATACCAGCACTGCAATAGTTATTTATACAGTACTTAGTGACACTGTATAAATATTAGCACTCCTCACTTGTACTGTGCCCATACTATACATCAAACTATGTGAGTTGTAGCGCCAAACTTTCTCTCTCACACACACACAAAATGAAAACATAATGGGCTGGATCTTGTGGATCCAGTCAACTAACAGTGATGTTTTCCCTTGACACAGGAAGAGGAAAATGCTGCTATTAGTGGAACAGACCTATGGTACACATTATTTACCTCCTCCATCTTGCAACCCACCTCCAAACAAGCCAGGGTAGGTTAAAAAAGTAAGCAAGCATAGCCAATAACATCCAGTGCCTGACAACCTGACATTTGCATTGTCTGAAACTTCAGTGATTTCAGTCTTTTATGGATCACATCTAAGGAGAATGGAGAACATTCCCTTTGAATGTCTATTCCAAATCAAAATGGGTCAAATAAGTTGGCTGTGTAAAGGGTATGGAAGCCTGGTCACCCACTACAATGACACATATGAACATATGAAGCTGCCTTATACTGAATCAGACCTTTGGTCCATCAAAGTCAGTATTGTCTTCTCAGACTGGCAGCGGCTCTCCAGGGTCTCAAGCTGAGGCTTTTCACACCTATTTGCCTGGACCTTTTTTTGGAGATGCCAGGGATTGAACCTGGGACCTTCTGTTTCCCAAGCAGATGCTCTACCACTGAGCCACCGTCCGTCACAGTGGGACATTGTAATAAAAATATCACATGCTTCAAATTGGGCAAATATTATGTCTTCTGATCTTTCCAGAGATGTATCTTAAGTGGCTGAACCACTGAGAAAGGGCACACAGTGGTTTTATAACCATGGAATGGTATCAAGCAGGTGAGTTAAATAAGGGTAGCTAGAGAGGCCATAGATTCCACACTCCCCCCCCCCCTCAGAACATAAAATATGGTAGGTAAGACTGAGGACCTTAGAGCAGAATGTGTGACTAGGCACCACCAGCCTACAAGATAGCTCTGCAAAGAAAAAATTAGTTCAAGTACTGATGCTTATTGATGATCTGGTTTGTACCCCAAACTAAGTATTTCTTTTGAAACTACTCCACATGCAAAGGTGGGCTTTAATGGGAAATGTTATTATATATCAGCCCCAACATGTCTTAATGATTTCCATGAGGCCTCAGTCCAGTTGTCTGTCTCTGAATTTGAGCTAGGGAGGGCAGTAGTATCGTGTTAATCCTGGTTTGGATGAGGCTCACAAGAAATGCATTTGAAAACCTCATGTTATATAGACTAATTATTTAGGTATGAAGGATCCTGCTTATTGGCTGTCATTCTGATTAATGGTCTTTTCTACCACTACTGTTTAATATGAGCCTGAAAACAGAAGAATTAGCTTTAATTTTCTTTTATACTTTGCCATGTATTAAGGTCAACATGGAGGATCTCAAATCACTCTGACTTCCCTTCTATTTCTAGCAGGATTTGCATTCAAATAGGCGTATTGTTTTAGCAGTATCACAGTATGAACCCTAATCCCTTTCTTAAAGGATGTTATCTTGCCCTTGTTCTTAAAAGAGTGTGTGAGGGAATCAAGTAAATTATTGTTACGCATAGAATATCTTTCTTAGTGGATACGTTTCTCTCTATTTTTAACTGTCGAGATTTTGAACAAATACAGAACATTGAACTAAATTATCTAATTACCAAAGGCAAAGCTGAATAATAGCAACATTAGCATTGTTGGCATTCCTAAGGAAAAGATGTGGGCCAACCCAAATGAAAGCATCATTCATAGAATCACAGAGTTGGAAGGGGCCATACAGGCCATCTAGTCCAACCCCCTGCTCAGTGCAGGATCAGCCTAGAGTATCCTTGACAAGGGTTTGTCCAGCCACTGTTTAAAGACTGCCAGTGAGAGGAACTCACCACCTCCCAAGGCAGTTGATTCCACTGTTGAACAACTCTTACTGTTAAAAAGTTTTTCTTAATATCCTTCCTGTCTTTAATTTAAACCCATTATTGTGAGTCCTTTGTTGCCAACGGGAACAGCTCCTTGCCCTCCTCCAAGTGACAGCTCTTCAAACTCTTACATAGAGCAATCACTCCCCCTTTTAAACACTTAAAGAGCGCAATCACTCAGCCTTTTCTTCTTCAGATTAAACATATTCTGTCAGCAGTTCAAGTTCTTGAGGGTACTGACAGTACAACTAATCCCATTCTGACCTTATACATATGAACCTCCATTAGGGATATTGCTAAATAGCAGGAACTTGAGCAATACTTGGGAATTTTTGTGAATTGCACAAATGGATCTGTATCAACAAATTTAATTTCAAAGCCCCAGGACTGGGTACCATTTTTTAAACTTTTAGCATGAGGGGTATCTCTTGAGTTGCTGCATCATAAAATAAGGAGATGGGATTATTTACCTCATTTATACTTTGCCTTTCTTCCCAGTGGGGATCCAAAGTGGTTCACATCATTCTCCTGACCTCTATTTTATCCTCACAACAATTCTGTGAGGTGGGTTAGGCTGAGTGTGTGTGCCTAGTCCAAGATCATGAGTTCACTGTGTACCATTGTTGGTAGGTACTGCAGTGCCACACATCTAAAGGACTTGCTGCACAATGTCTGGAGGGGTATATCCTTGGTGCCTGCACAAAAATCTGAGTCCTTTTACCACAGCTGTGAAGTCATAAGAATGTGCTTTCCTTGGAACAAACTGTTCCATGTAGGGAGTTTTCCTCTCTCTGACAGCACTAGAGTCAAATGCACAAGCACCCATCATGGGGACTGCCTCTTCCGGAACACTATGCTGTTTGCCTCTTTATTTAGGCACATCTATGGTCTTCATCAGCATACACATTGCAGCCTTGGTATTTAAAAATAGAAATTAACAATAACACACAGGCATTTTCTTGCTCTCTCATCTTCTTCCAGCCTCAACTGTAGCTGAAATAGCCTGATAAGTTTACAGAAAGCATCCAAGGCCAAGATGCTTTCAAGAAGGGCGACTAGTGGAATAGCTCAAAAGAGGACAGCACTCTACAAAACGGAAAAAGCTTCCGTTGAACAAAAGTCATTGAAGCTGCACTTAATGGAAAGACAAAAGAAAAGCAGGATTCGATGGATGTTGTAATCTAAGTATACAGGAGTATGCTCTCTAGAAAATGTGTTTGTATAACCACAGTTTTGTTTTACTGTTTTATCAGAAGTTTTACAAAATGTATAGAGCTAGGCCTCAGTCTAGCTTTAGTCATAGGCTCCTTAGCACACTAAACATCTGGTAGGCCCAGATGTTAATGTTCATTCCCTCTCATGAAAAAGATGTGTTGTGCCAAACCATTAGAGCTCAGATGTATTTCACATTATATGTCTGGATGTGCGTTGACAAAATATGCGGAGAGCAGCCTATGCATGTGGATCTCTCTTGCTGAACTTAAGTGAAAGACAGCAATACATTAATGGTGTGCGATGAATGTTAGAACAAGTCATAAATCTTTATTTCTTCAGCAGTTCAGATTGGATCAGTCTGAGGTCCTTTCCATGCTTTCTGTGTTTTGAGGGGGGTGGACTGTTTTGTATTCTTGCTCTACAAAACATCTTATGCTATCAAATTCATTATCCACTCCTTTGACAGTTTTGGTTGCTGAACCAGAACAGCAATTTTTTTAATTGAAGGGGAGTAGAAAAAACTAGCATCTAGAGTGGTGTAGTGCTTAGAATGTCAGAATGTGGAACACTAAAGTGAAGGACAGACTTTCTGAAATGCCTTTGGACCTGTAATCTCAGTTTTAGTTTCTTTCCAAACCCAAGCTACATCTTGTTCCAACAGGTAACTTTTTTGGATACGTACCTCCAGCTCATTCCATTCCCATCTAAAAATTAATTTCAGAGCAGCCACTTAAACATTGTATGTTTACCTGCAGTGGAACTGTGTCAACAACCTGGGGGAGGGGCACACCAGAAAGGTGTGTTTGGCTGGCTAGATCTTCCCCACCCACACTTCGGCCATGCCTACTTAGCACCATTCCCCCATATCCATAGACAAAGAGATGAAATCAAAGTAAGCAATAAAGGATGGTTCCAATGAAAGAGGAGCAGAAAGAGTGCATTTCACCCTTCACTAAGTCCCTTTATAGAATTGAGGAGCTGGGTTTCCTTCTATGGCTGATTATCAGAACACAATACAAGTCCAAGCAGCTGCCTTTCTAAAAAATTAAGCACCATCTCTGCTTTTCTTAATAACATTCTGAGAAGCTGCAGAGCCCAAACGTGAGAGGAAATTTGTCAAAGCATGTCCCTTATGGTGGTATACCACACCCATCTGTAGCTACTAATTCGTATCATTCTTTCTCTTATATCCAGGCCTCCTTTTGGGCATGAGCTCACAGGCACGGAGCTCCAAGACCTCTAAATTTTATTGTGCTCTTTCTTTCTAACCCCCTCCCCCCCAAAAAAAACCTTGCTTCTGGGCTCCATTGTTCAAAACCCTCTGTGAGAATTTTGCTGAACTCTAAGGTTTGACAAACTTTCTAATATTTGGGAAAATAACCAAAACATATAAAGTAGAAAGATGGAAATCTTCATCATGCCACTGTGGCCACATAGGAGAAAGTAATTTAAAAAGTATGGAGTAAGTTTTTACTATGACAATTATAATTCAAGAAGCATTTTAAGGTAGATGCTGAGCTGATATAATTTAGTATACCTTCCAGTGATGTTGGGGTATGTGTGGCATATGCAAATGAGTTGTGCTAATGAGCTCCAGCACCTCTTTTTCTACAAAATGACCCATGCTTATATCTGATACCCTTTTAAATAACAGAAAGCTGCCAGATTCCTTCCTATTCCCTTCAGGCTTCCAGAGTAAAAACAGTTCACTGCAGTTTATTTTCCTTTCCTCCTTTGGGAGAATGTACATGGAGACAAATGATATGGACCTGCTGTGGATTACTAACCACAGTTTCCAAAACTGCAGTTTGGGAACCAGTGTTCTAGGTACCATGGTCAGGACAGTTTCGTAACAAAAAATGCTCCAAGATAAAGGCTGCAAAATTCTAAAGAAATTCTACTTAGAGGACAGGCAGAGATTATGGTCCCAGTATGGACATATCTGCACAAGAGGCTTCTATGGCTTCCCTCCAAAACATCCTGGGCATTGTAATCTGTGAGAGTACTGAGAATGCTGTTAAGAGAATTTTAACCCATTTTCATGGGGTGGGAGGATATGGTGCATTGGTAGAGCACCTTCTTTTAATGCAGAAGGTTCCAAGTTAAAGCTCCAGCTTTTCCAGTTACAAGTATCAGGCAGTAGGTGATGTGAAAGACCTTTGCCTGAGACCCTGAAGAGCTGCCTACCAGTCAGATACTGACCCTAATAGAGCAATCTTTTGACTCAGTATAAGGCAGCTTCAAGCATTAGCTTAGAGTTCTCAGGTTTTTTTTTTTTTTTGCTGCAGAAGGTGTCTAATATGTTTCTGTGTTGTGCATTATTGAAATAATGGGTAGGAGGGATTTTTTAAAATAAAAAAGTGGCAACTAGTATATGCCCACTTTTCAGTCATTATGTTTAATGGAGCTCAAAATGTCAAAGGGTTGTATTTTTAATAACATTGAGTACTCAAACCATTCAACTGAGGGGAAAATCTTGCACAAAGTAAATTAACTGTGGCCTAGCATCTACTGCTCTAAAGCCTTCCAAGGAAGAAGGCTTTGAGGAAAAACTAGCAAACAGGAGAAAACCCTGCAGAGATTCCAATATTGCAAAATAATCACAGTACCTTGACCTTCATTCAGCTTTAATATACTAGATAAAAGAAGGCATTTCCTTTCAGATCTCTCATTTATTTTGATAGAGAGGTAGTGCTAAATCAGGGCTGGGGAAGGGGAAAATCCCATGAAAAAAATCCTATTTGCTGTGCGTCAGAAATACGCATTTTAGGGGTTTGCAGTGGCTTAGCAGATAGTAATTCCCTCCAGGATGATCTTCAGGCAGAACGGTTCTTTTGCAACTTGTTTAGCTGAGCGGGTAGCAGAGTCCCATCTGATTTATTAATGGCTTTAGCTAAAGAACAATTCATTCCAAAAGAGAGAATAACAGTGCTATTAAAAAAGCATCATGTTTTGAAATGTATAATTATCAATTAATTATTCTACACTGCTTTCTGTGATCATGAAGTGGAAAAAACAGCTCTAACAAGCAAACAAAATAGAAAAAGGAAATGCTGTTTGGCTTATTAGTTTGAGAAGTGTCTTTGGATAATTTTTGAAAAGCATGAAGATAAGCATAACCTTTGTAAAGCAGCAAGACTGGTCTGGAAGCATCATTGCTGCATTCAGCACACATGTGTGTTTTGTCAGTCTAGGGCTGAGGTCTGAAAACGTAATTTTTTGACTGCAGAAAAGTGAACCACAGATTATGTTGCCTGTCATCTACTTGTGACACCACTACAGCTGCTTTCATACACATTAGATAATGTACTTTCAATGCACTTTAGAGATGATTTGCAAGTGGCTTTTCCTGTTTCACACAGGAAAATCCACTTGCAAATGATTACTGAAGTGCATTGAAAGTGCATTATCCAATATGTGTAAAAGGAGTCTAAAAGCTCCCCCCTCAGTTTCTAAAGTTTTGCCACTAGCTTTAATTTTTTTTAAAGCAAGGTGAAAAATGAATATAGAAATGCTCATGTGCTTAGACATTGCTTTTTAAAATGGCTGCTTATAGCCAAAGACTAAGGGTGAGGCAGATGGCTTTAGCTTGCTCAGATGTGAGCATGTCTGTCCTAAAAATGGCAAAGGTGGGAGAACCCAAAAATGAAGGGGAAAAGGGTTGTACTCAGAAATGTGCCACCAGAACAAAAAGGAGAAAATGCCAGGTGATAGGTGGCTGGTTTATTATTGTACAAAGTTCCTATGTGTTTTGCCATGCAGGCTTTGTCAGGGGGAATTGGAGCATTCACCTAGTGCTGGAAGGACCTGTCCATGGCAGCTCAAGCACTAGGTGAATGTTTGCAGTTCCCCTGATGAAGCCTGCATAGAAAAACATGCAGAGACTTTGTACAATAATAAATCAGTCAACTATCATCTGCCATTTCCCCCTTTTTGCTCTAAAGCTGGGAGAAAGCCAGATGAAGAGTCCACAATGCTTTCCCTTAAAATACTGGGTTTGTTCTCACCCAATAAGATGATCACAATATATTGGAAAGGTCTCCTGTGCAAATTCCATTACAATCTATAGGAGCTATTCCCAGAGCCATTTTCTGCCAGGATTGTGCAAGAGATCTTCCCTCTACTTCATATAACTTCTTAATTTATTAGTTTTAAGCAGATTAGTAAAAATATAGGAAAAGCTAGACCCCATTTGAATGGCTGTGAAAATCTATCACAGATGCATAAAATTTCGCAGCTAAAAGAGTGATAGTCCTGCTATTATATTATAATAAAAGAGGTAATGTATTCATATTATCTATATTTTGGCACAATGGAAGAATTTAAAAGATTTCTAGGCTCAGAAAAATGACTGCATTCAAAGGTCTTGTGATACAGGGTTTGTGATACTGTGGTTGCATACTCTTTCAGAGAATGGTATCTTAAGATACCTCCCTTGCAAAAGTCTAGATGATTGGGCATTAAGGCGCACCAACATAAAGGCACGCCTATAGCAAGGAACAGTCAAATCTGCACAGTACTTGAGAAGCTCTCCAAGTTGAAGAATACCAACAAATTGCGTACATCAAACATGTGCTCTACAGATTGTACTGTTTATAATCATACTTAAATAGACGTTTCTTGATCATTCTTATGGCTTTGTGTCTGGCAACTGAGGGTGCTTTCACACATATTAAATAATACAGTTTCAATCCAGCAACTGTTTGCAAGTGAATTTTGCCATTAAGACTCTCTGGACCATCTGGCACTGGTTTTAGTAAAGTAGGTGCTCTCATTCAGCATCACAATGGCCAGAGTTCTGGCAGCACGCTCACCTTCCTTTTCTGCTCACTTGTAACTTCTCTCTCCCTCACATCCCAGTTTTGCCAACTGCAGTGCAGTGTACAGTCTTTTAACTCTGATAATAAAAGAAAGAGCAGCAAGCCCTCCTTGCTCACTCCCCCCTCCCTTTAGACTATTCCCCTGGGCAGCAGTTAGTCCAGCTCACTGAGTTCAGTTAATTGATGGAACAAAGAGCCTCTCAGTTTTGTATCTGATAAATTTATCCCTCCGTTGCCTTGATTTCAGTCCTGGCAGGAGGGGGACAGAAAAGGATTAGAAGGCAAGGGGAAACCCATCTACTGTCTTGTAATCTATGATGTACATTATTCCCAACAGATCCAAGTGGGGGCAGCGGTTGGTCTGAAGCAACAGAACGAAGTTAGATTCAAGTGGCACCTTTAAGACCAACCAAGTTTTATTCAGGGTGTGAACTTTAATGTGTGCACACAAAAGCTTACACTCTGACTAAAACTTCGTTGGTCTTTTTATTATATATAAAGTTTATTAAAACTTGGTTGGTCTTAAAGGTGCCATTGGACTCTAACTTTGTTCTATTATTCCACACGGTTTGAAGTTTAATAGCCATCCAGATAAAGAAGCCAATTGTTTGAATTTAATCAATTAATTCATTGATTAATTAAATCCATACATATGTGTAGAATAAAATGTTTAAAATAATTCTTTCCCCCCCAGATGATCAAAGCTGATGCCCCTGAAGACACCATCTTAGAAGAGGCATTTCCCTCTAGTATGGAAGAGGAATGCCTCCTCTGAGATTCTGCCTGTCACTTCCTGTTTTCCTTTGTGTTAGAAATAATACACGTATTTTGAAAAGGTATTGTCCTCTTAATCAGAGACATCATTTCAATTGATTAATGGGATTTCATTGATTAGGGCAACCAATAAATGTACTGTCACAGCTCTTCTTGGAAACACAGGCCTCATGCAACAACAGTTATTGGGATGGCACTGGTGAGGTTACTTCTGACATGACCCACCTGCCCTACTGATTTCCTTGGCAAATACCATGGATGAAACATGGGATTTGGCACAGGGAAGCAGCAACCATGGTAATGTAAGAATTAGGCCCTTGTCACTGTCCGATTTGTAAATAACAGTGACTTCACAGAGTCAGTTGGGGCATTATTAAAGGATAGCAAATACACAACTGTTAAGTTTATTATAATTTTATAGCAAGATGGGCACTACTTGTATTTTTTTGCTTAAATCATCAAAAAGTATTGGGCTACTCTGTCCCAGACCGAATGCAGTGAAAATGGCAAATCACTTTTCAAAATCAGAAGTGTTACATAGGGAAAAACTGCTACAATGTTTGCTTTCTGAAGCACTGCTACCCTTTTCAGTCATCCTGAATTAAATGCAGTAGTTTATTGTTCTGGCACCGATCAAGGGTGACAGATGATTATGAAGTTGTGATTAAAAACTTGGTGGCCAACCTTTCTGGCGAGAATTCAAAAACATGCGCACACACACACATACACACACATTGCAGCATGGAAGAGGCATACAGGTGTACAGGCCTGAGGATGCCAGATGCTTCTGCAACCAGGAGTGCTACAAAGTTCCTGACTCTGCTCCACTTATGCTACTGGCACCACATGCTGACTGCTGGTGTTCTAAAGGGTGGCAATGGTAAAATTCCTGTTCCTTTCAATAGACAAAAGGCTATAACATAATCACTGATGATTCTAGTAAGGTTTTCTTAGCAGAAGAAACTGTTCCTGTGGTCCATGACCACCTGATCATTACTAACTTTCTATCCAGGAACACCACCTTCTGCACTCTTTCAAAACATGGGAAGTTGGGATGGAAATTTCAAAGTGCAATCACGCTGTGAAAAACAACAACATAGGAATGTGTGAATCCATTGATACATAAATCCCCTGTCATATGAGTAAGTGGCTCACTGGTTTCTGAGCTTGAACAAACAGACTCCAACACATTTAAATATTTACACTGCTGCTACAAACTATGTTTTCCCCTTACAGATCTTGGATTTGCTATGTGTCACTGGTTTCTGCATCAGTCTGCTTCTGGCCACATGCTGAGGTACAGGTTCACCAAATGTTATACAATATTGCTGGTCCAACTGAACTCTAGTTGTGCTCATCTAGTTGTGTGCAGCTTCTTGTACCCTGGGTAGGCATGAGAATTTTATGCTTGCAGCCTGCAGCAACGCTGCTAGGCTGCATTTGCAGGCGTTGCCCCCTTGGAGGGAAGAGAGGATCGTCGGCCCGTTAGGGCACGTATTTCAGGGGGCGGTGCCAGGCCGTCATAACGGCCAGGCCTCCGCTCCCTGCTTCAGTCCCGGAGAAGAATGGGGATGACAAGGTACCCGTGACCTGGCAACAGTGATCCATGCAACGGTCACCTCGAGGTTGGACTACTGTAATGCCCTCTACATGGGGCTGCCCCTGTACCGAACTCGGAAACTGCAGCTGGTGCAGAATGTGGCAGCCAGGCTGTTAGTGGGACTACCTCGGTGGGAGCATGTGCAGCCTAGGTTGCGGGAGCTGCATTGGCTGCCAATTGTGTTCCGAGTTCGTTACAAGGTGCTGGTTATTACCTTTAAAGCCCTATATGGCCGAGGACCTGTCTACCTTAGGACCGCCTCTCTCCATATATCCCCCAGAGAGCACTGAGATCTAGCTCCCAAAATCTTTTAAAAATCCCTGGACCAAAGGAGGCCAAATTGAAAACAACCCGGGAGCAGGCCTTCTCAGTAACGGCTCCTCATTGGTGGAACCAACTACCAGCGGAGGTTCGAGCCCTGCGGGACTATAATCAGTTCCGCAGGGCCTGCAAAACTAGCCTTTTTCAAATGGCCTACAAGATTGAATCCTGAAATGACACCTAGCCACCTGATATACATCTAATATGTTTGCATTGTAGGACCTTAATTGTAATGGTTTTAACTAATTATTTATTTAATGTATTTTACCGTATAATGTATTAAATGTAATCATGGTACTTCCATGTCTGTGAGCCGCCCTGAGCCTGCTTCGGCGGGGAGGGCAGGATATAAATAAAAAAATTATTATTATTATTATCACAGAGATGCAGCTGCTGAAGACAAGGGGTGGAACTGGTGCTGGAGAAGGGAGAACTTTAGTATTTAACATTAGGGAGAGCTAGTGTGGTGAAGTGTCAGGTTAGGATATAGATTTGATTCCAGTGGCACCTTTAAGACCAACCAAGTTTAATTCTGGATATAAGATTTCATGTGCATGCACACTTCTTCAGATTAGGAACTAGGAGATGCAGGTTTGAATCTCCACCTCTCATGGAAGCCTGTCACACTTTCTCAGTCAAATATATCTCACAGGGTTATTGTGGTGAGGATAAAATGGAAGAGAGGTGTAAACTGCTTTGGGTTCCCACGGTGAAGAAAAGTGGAGTATAAATATTTTTCTAAATAAATAAATACTACAACACTATGACATTTCAGATCAGCATCAGAAGACAGAATTGCTTATTTTGGCCATCAAAACCTTGAAGAGCTATTTGGAACAAATTTTAGTTTAGTTGGTGGTTTCATGACAAGATATTCAAGTTTGGAAATTCTGCAATCCCAACATTTGTAAATCCTGAGTGCTGAGGATAGAAATAATTTTCAAAATATAAAAAGGTAATAATTTTTGAAATTGTGTAATTTCTTGTGTGTACAGTTCAGAGAAATGAAAAAAAAAAGGCTATTTTTGTCTATTTTATTTGGCCAGAATAACTAAATGGGAAAGGGATGGATGTTTTTTCTGACTACCTATTTGCACTTGAGCATCAGCCTTTACATCCTTGACCTGGATAGTCCAGGCTAGCCCAATCTTGCCAGATATCGGAAGCTCAGCAGAGTTGCCCCTGGCTAGTATTTGGATGGTAGATTGAGAAGGAATACCAGGATGATATGGAGGCAGGCAATGGCAAACTGCCTCTAAATGTTTCTTGCCTTGAAAAATCACCGTGTCGGCTGTGATTTGACAGCAAAAAAATAACATATCCGCCTTTATAGGAGTCCATTATTTTCCTAGTCTGCAGATGAAATTCATCAAATAATAATTTAAAAATAAAAATGAATGAAAGGAGTCAATGGAAGAAGAAATGAGACAAAAGAAAGAGAAAATGCAACACTAATCCTTAGATCAGAACCAATTATAAATTTATTTTCTGTGCCTCAGTGTACCATTGATCACAATTAGTGAATTCACTGTCTCTCTGTTCTGTGCACAATACACTCAAATAAAAATGAAGGAAACAAACAGATGAAATGAAATAAATTTACACAAAGACAGTTGTAACAATAATTAATAATAATAATAATAATCCCTGAACAACCCAAAGCCATTGCTTAATTCTCTTCCCCATAACAAACAAATCATGAAATCAAACAAAAAAAAAGAACTCATCAAAAGTGAAAACTGATTTACAGAAAAATTGCTTATTCAGTTTTTGAAAGAAAACTCAAAAACAAAAGAATTTCAAGCATTCTGCAGATTGTTCAAAGTGAATGAAAGCTTAGCCCATCCTCCGTTCTTTTTCAGCCATGTGATTAAAATTTCATTCATGACTTTTCAGCTGAACCAGAAGGAGCTACCATTGATCTGGCCAGCTGTGCTTAATTTCTACAATCACAGCTAATGAAGAATAGGCCTGATTAAAAGCTCTCTGTGTTTACAAATTTCCCAGTACATGTAAATGGATGACATGTATTTCCCTTTCCAGGGAAAGGAATGGGGGCATATCTGAGTAGGGGCTTTGTGTGCCCATCACTGTCTCCATACCTATAAGACTTCCCTGGACAGAGAGGGCAAGTGGGCATATTCCAACATTCCACTGAATTTAAAGAAGCTAGATTGTACCCAGAGGCCAACATCTATGAAGAAATCTGTTGCTACAAGTAGAACATTTCTCTCCCCCCAATTTTTTTTCCTTCCCAGCAATTCTCCATTGTAGCAACATGCACCATTCCTTTGATAACTAAAGAATGATCTTTTCCTACAGGAGTTGATGTTCTGGCTCAGCTAAACCATGTGGACAAAGGGTCTCATTTCCTCTTGTTTTAAAAGATGAGAGTCTTCATCACTTCTTTTTTCCTTCTTAGAATTACTTCATACAACCACTTTGCTCCCATCACAAATACTTTCTAAAAAATGCTGGCCCAGATCCACCTGCAATTGGGCCGTGGTGAGAGAAGTGCAACTATGTCAGTGAATCCACAGCGGGTCTATGGAGGCTCAATGGATGCATTAGGATACCACTATTGAATGTTTTGATAGAAAAATACACAGGTGGGTGGATGGGAAGGAACGTTCATTTTCACTCCTCTTTGAGGACAAGCAACACCACTCACTCTACAATGGTCAAACCCACAACTCTGTGGTACAACACATGCTTCACATTAAAAATGTCCCAGTTTCAATCTCTGGTCTGCCTGGCTAAAGCAGGCTTGGGAATGACTAAAAAGAGTACTGCTAGTCAGAAGAGATAGCAGTGGATCAGATGGACTGACCCTGTCACTTGGTATGGGGCAGATCCTTAACACTCCTAAGCAAGACTAACATTGTAGGGCTTGAAAATCATGGATGGATTTCTTTTTGCTGATCTGTAACTGCTTCATTCTAGAAATAGCAAGATGTACTGCATTCTTACAACTGACAATTGGGACTGCAGCTAGGGGAATGTTTACATGGGGGTTTTCTTTCTGGGGGTTCTAAGACATGCAACCTACCCATCCAAAATGCTCCCTGACATGTAACTAGGGAAGAAGCAGCCTTAGTGTGTTGCTTTCATAAAAAGACTGCCTCTCTGTCTCTCATTCTAATGGACTGTGCTTGGGAGGGGAGCAGCATTGTGTACTTTTCTCAGTGAGGGAGTCATCTACCTGCCATCAGACCTCATTGCTTTGTCAGGGTAGAAAAGCCAACAGTTTACATGGCTTCTCTAACTACAGCCCTCTTCACATTGTGCCCTGTTATTTTGCCTTTTGGAACTGGCTGTACCAATTTAATCTCCACTGGCTAATCCCAAGCAACTAGAGTTGCCATATCAGAGATCCTAGTAGTGCTTGCCAAATGACATCTCATGGTCCAATTCAAGGCGCAGCAAATACGAATTCCATCAATCTCCTCTCTTTGGTTCCTGCTGCATTGCAGTGGCTCTCCCTTCCATGTATATGATTTCCCAATCTGGGAAATGTAGCTCCTTGCATGTTAGTTTGAGTCCATCTCCAGTGATCAGCTTCCCTTGTTCTGACCGCCTCCTAGTTGGTTGTTCTTGCCATGAGCACCAAAGAAAGGGACCAAATAAAACTGGTACATGAAAAGATGAATGAAAATGAAAAAGAACAACAAAAATAGCAACAAAACAAGCACTTATAGGTAGATCAGTTGCACTGTACCTGTGTGTCGTATGGTAGCATCTCCAGAGCAGAGGCTGTTCTGGGATCTCTCTGTGCATTGCTCAGCATGGAGTACATTGCCAATAATAAATAACAGCAGGAAAATCTCTAATTCCTGGGGGTATATGTATTCGCTTCTGGACAATGCAAGATCTGTCACTTTGCTAAGCACATTTGTCACTTTGCTGCTCTGAAGGTCAGTAGATGGTG
This sequence comes from Heteronotia binoei, assembly GCF_032191835.1. Classification (NCBI taxonomy): domain Eukaryota; kingdom Metazoa; phylum Chordata; class Lepidosauria; order Squamata; family Gekkonidae; genus Heteronotia; species Heteronotia binoei. The sequence continues at coordinate 225,090,747 of NC_083223.1, read as the reverse complement.
GTGATATATTTTTTAAAATCTACCAGAGACCAATAAATTTGAATTGATCTGTCTTCAAGGTGCCCTTCACAAAGACTACATCAGCCTACAGGTTTTTACAGTGCTGCAGCAGAGACAATGACAAGCAGGGAGCCCAAACATTTGGCATCAGCTGTTTAAAGACTGAGGAAAATGCAGCATAGATACATTGTGGGAGCAGACCGATGCTTGCAAAAAAAAATAAAAAATACCTAGGGTATTCCTTTTATTTAGGCCTCAGCCCAATAACAAGCAGGAACAAGGTTAAGCCCTGCCAAGTTCATACAGACTAGTCAGAAAGCAAGCTCTAGTCATCCAGAGCTCAGTGGAGAGCACATTCTTTGTCAGCAGGAAGTCCCAGTTTTAACCCATGCAGTCTCCAGTTAAAAGGCAGTAGGGCAGGGAAAGGCCTCTGCCTGAGACTTTGGAGAACAGCTGCCAGAGCAGACATTATTGGGCTACATGGACCATCAGCCTGACTCAAGACAAGGCAGCTTTTTATGTTCATGTCCATCCTAAGCGTGGTTTCCTACAATGGCCTAAGTCTCTACTTAGTGCATCTTGCACAGTTTCTTCCCTTTTAAAACATCCCTGTCTCCACAGCTCTTGGTTATTGCTTCTTAGGGACTGTGTGAAGAGCAATAGAATATCAGCCACTTCCTGCCTCTCATCCTGTTCAATGAAAATGAAAAAAGACCAAGAAAAAAAAATGTGCGGGAAGAAAATACACTTGCCTCTTCAATGTTCAAACGGCATTGCTGAACAGACTATCCTTATTCAATGCTATATTACAGATTATGGTTTGCTTCATTCATGCAAAGTGCTACAACAAGTACCATGAAAGCATTCCCAAACAGGAGTGATGAAGAGGAGCACAGCAGCAAAAACTGGCAGGGAGGAAGGGCATAGGAGGCCACTGAAATTCAATCTGATCAGATCTATCAAAACAACTGCAAAAAAAGAAAGACAGAAAAAAGGGAGGGAACAGGAGTTGGACATTAGGGCTTTGGGCACAAGTCTGTAATCTACAGTTTGGGAGCAAACTGGAGCACTGGTCAGATATTGTTTGAGAAGTTTCATTTTTCCCTTTTAAAAATGAAATCGGAGGAAGAGGATTTGTGTAAAATCTGAACTTATTCGTAAAACCTGGATGGCGTAAGGGGGAAATAAATGCAAAAAAAAATAGAAGCCAGCATGGGCTAGAAATCCCTTGGACTTTGTTATGGCAGTCCACACTCACTTTTTTTTTTTGACGGTGACGATTCGGTTTGTTCTTGAGATATGAAGAAGGCAACAAAGTTATTTGAAAGAAAGTCAAGAACTCCTCTTTAAACCCAACATGATATATTTAAATCTGGCCTTTTGTCATTGCATTCAGATTGGTCCTTATGAAGGGTGGGGTGGGATATAAAGTAACTCCATCATGATCTTGTAGGTAGAGTTGCAAAGATGGCCCTGCATCCATGCCTCCGTTCCTATAGTGCTGCCCCTGGTGAAGAATCCTGCAGATTTCAAACTTCTACCACAAAGCTACATTCCATCAGTAGATAAGTGAACATGGCAAATGTCTTTTCTTCCTCCGTTCAATAATATTAGATCTATATCTATATATCTTTCTCTATATATAGATACATATGGACGTTATCTTCCAATAGTTCCTTTAGAAGCCCTGTATGTGGCAGTAGGCTTCCAGAGATGAGAAAAATATGTACAAGAGCCAAAGGAGCACGAAGAGACATGAGGTCAGAATCTTGGGAGTCCGTGGCCCACCCAGCTCACCTCCGATCTCCGGTCTTCGCCGGTAGAGGAGCACGCCAACACTGATAAAAGCAAATATAGTAAAGAGGGTGACAGAGAAAGCCAGAGTGCCTGGGTCGACTGTGAACACGTTGCCGTTGGCTGCATGGTAAATGGCAGCGATGGACCAAGCGACGCCAATCCCCAAGAAAACATTCACAGCATTGCTACCGGTGACGTTACCTATGGACGCATCTGCATATTGATCTTGTGTTGCTGCTACTTTACTGGCAAATGTGTCTGCAAAATGAAAAGAAAAATTATTATTTATCTGGTATGTATAATGTGCCTTATCTCCAACATAGGGTGAAAACAGTTGTTACATTCTTAATAGCAGTCACACAGGATTCTTTGTGGTGGGAGCTCAGCTTTACATTTTGCCACAGACATACAAGTCAAATGCTAGATTAGTTCTCAGATTTGTTCCCTTCACAACATTAGTTATGGTTTTCACAGCACATGCACTGATGCAAACATTGGCTCATATCACATGGAGTCCCTGTGATCCATCAGGAAACTTGCTTCAAACCATAATTTCCCACCTCTAATTTACAAGGGAACTGTGCTTTACATCAACTGTGGTTTTGGTCCGTGAGGTAAACACTGGAAAGAAAAGAGGGGAGGGGGGCAAGATTCCCAAGGTTGGTTCCTGATTTAAAGGACTTGGCAATTATATCTGCACAAGGCTTCTCTGTTGAGTGTTTTATATATCACATACATGAAAGCACTAGTGGTCCACCCCCCCCCCCATTTATTTCCTGTACCATTTGTTTTGTTGATCTTGTGCAGCTCCAACTGCAAATAGCTATTCAGTTAAAGAAGAGTAAGTGTCATTTAAAACCCACCCCAAATACATAATTGGATCCATTTTGTGGAAATGTTTAATGGTGATCAAAGACAATGCCAGCGGCTGAATGAATACTTAATGAACTTCAGCAGTTCTAGGTCACCTTGGGTAAAAGGGGATAAAGAATAGTTTGGAATCAAGCTACGGCTGCTTAAAATTTCATATCTCCCCTCCTACCATTTCCTGCATGAAGAACTTGAGCATGTATTTTTTCCCATGGAGTTTTGAATGCAGACTTATGAAATCCCAGTTGGCAGCCAAGCTCCTCTTTTTCATGCAAAGAGGAGGCCAAATATATATAGCAAGAAAGTTAATTTACAGTGAAATTCAAAAGCTGCTTTTGCCCACAAAAGCAGCACTGTGGAAATGTCTGTAATCGCTGTAAAAAAGAAGGCAATTTCACCAGGCTTTTGTCTCTGTGGTTCTACAACATCGTAATAATTATGTTTCATAATTGATGTCAAAATTACTAGGCTTCTTGTGGCTACCTATGCGACAGCCACAGGAGCTGCTGAAAGACACTCCATCACAACGTCAGAGCTACTGCCCACAGACGTTTTTAAGTCACAGGAGGGTTTTTTCAAATTCTCCCCACTTAAAAGAGAGAGGAAAGACTAATATTTCTGTTTCTTATGAAAAATATACTTGTTTGGCTTTCATCTATTAGATTCCACCCCTTCCCAAGTTAAAGAGCAGATACCAAAAACTTATTTGTATATGCATTTGCAATTTGAACTTGTTTTATGGAAGACACTACCAAATACATATGGTAACAACTTTCAAGGTTCTTAAAATAAATGATAGGAGAGGGAAGTTGTGAAGTTCATGGGGGAAAAAATCTCTCTGGAGACTTTTGAGCAGAATCTGGATAAATTATCTGCCAAAGAGTTTAGCTAGTTCTGCAGATAACTCAGGCTGAAGACCACAGAATCAAATAGCTAGAAACAGGGCTGGCATCAGCACACTTTGAGGTGGGCTAGCAACCAGAGCCCATGGCTTCTGATTGTGGGGAAGAAAACAGGAGAGTGTTGGGGGAGGGGCATGTGACTGGGGGTGAGGAGGAGGTCCTGAGAACTTTCTGTGTGGGGCTTCCCAAAACCTGGAACTGGCCCTGCCTAGAAGGAATTTCTGTGATATCAACTATCCATTCATGCCTTTCTATCATAGACTTGGATATCTCTTAATCTTTGCTCCATTTTCCTCGTCCTATATACTGAAATTCATACAGCCACTGCTATGCACTTCTGCATACAGCTTAATAGAGTATTCAATGTTTGTTCATTCATGATTTCCCCCCTCCCCAACAGTAACAGTTCTATAGACATGATTTAAGTCCCATTAATCACCAAGGCAAGTCAAACAAAATTATTATACCTATAAAATCTTATTGCAATCTGCTAAGGAATTTAACTCCCTCAAAATACATTTTATAGAGTGTGGTCACACACTCTTTTAGTTCTGTCTTACCCACGGTTCCTGTTCAAATTTTATGATCATGTCCAGACAACCACGCCTGTCCCTCCAATGCAACTCATCAGCATCCCGACTTGCCCCAGTTTGATGTCAGTGTTATTTGACCCCAGAGAAAGTCCAGCCCTTTCCCCCAGAAGTGGCACACATTCGGGTTATTCCTGTTTGGACAGCTAATGTGCGATACAGCCCCTTGGGATTTTTGGTGCCTGCCATTTGCCCCTCCCACCCTTTTTTAATAAAAGCCCCAGCAAACATGTGCGTGACCAGATCATCAGGAATCTGAGGTGAGGTTTCTGCTTCTCCTATCAACACAGGATCCATAGGAGAAAAACAGAAAAAAAAATATTTTTTCAATGTAGAGGATTTCCAGATATCATTATCACTGCCTAGTTCCAGGAAAGTAGTTCCTGGCAGTCCCCTAGTTTGAATAGGCAGTTAACTCCTGGAACTCCACCCCCCACCCGCCCCTGAAGCAACGTTTGATTTTTCACCTCCCAACAGTTGGGCGCATGTTCAATGAAAACCGCATGGCAGGAATCACTGTCTGATTGCTCAGCAACTGAATGAGAGTGAGACGACTTTGGATCTGCTTACTTGGTTGTGCACATGCTCCAAGAAAAGAGCGTGATAGCATTCAATGTCAACAGCAGAACGAGATTGGGACAAGTTGCATTCTTGGACGATCTTCTGATCAACCCCGCGTCAAATCAATAATCAGCAGTTCAAATTTGAGCGCTGCATGTCTGTTTTTAATGTGACGCGTGACCACATCCGTAATGTACTAAATTCACTTTGGTTTTGGATTTAGATCTCACATGGACAGTTTAATTATTCCACTTATTAATGCATTTCACTCAATACCAGCACCACATTCCAATGTGAGACTGTACTGGAGTTCATTTTGCCAGAACCATGTACAATGCAGCCCACCAATGTTTCCTTTGCATAACAGAGAACGCTATGTAACCTAGCTGCCAAGGTTCTATCATTTATGCTAACTGCGACACCATTGCATTCTGTCTACCTCTCCCAATGTTTCATTATACTTTGATAATACTTTAAAAACATAACACATTTCTTTCTTCCCTTCCTATTAAGGAACACACAATGCTTTAAAGTATTCTTCTGCTACATGTTTATAATTGGCAAAGAGAAACTGTTATACTCTTAATTATGTAACTAGAAGGAATTATTCATTTGCTTTAGTTTTCTAATCGTCCCAGTATGGTCACAGGGGACTAAAAAGAAGGCCAAGTAGAGGCTGAGATGCAGGGGCAGAGTATCTGCTTGGCATGCAGAACATCTCAGGTTCAACCCCCAACATTTCTAGTTAAAAAAATCAGATAGCAGGTGATGCACAAGGGCTCTGCCTGAGACCCTGGACAGCTGTTGCCAGTTAGAGTACACAAGACTTCCTTTTGTAAACCAAGGGTCTGATTCAGTGTAAGGCAGCTTTATGCATCTATGAGGCCAAACAAGTCAACCCAGCAGAAAGAACACCGTGAGAGCCAAGAGTTAGGAAGTCCCTCTTTCAAGTCTCATCTCATCCATAAACTTGCTAGATAGTCTTCAACAAGCTGCTCTTCCTGCTCCCTCCAGCATGGAGGTGGTAATATTGACCTCTTACAAGGTTGTAAGGATGGCTGAGATAACACATATGAAATGTTTTAATTACCATATTAATATGCAAGCATTAATGTTTAAATCTACATGCTATAGAAATAAATAGGAATAAAAAAAATTAGTTTGCACTGCCAATTCAGCTTAAACATGCTATAGGGCATACAATTTATAAACTGTATGCTATTGCAGAGAATGGAAATGATTACAGATGCTCATTCAAGGATTAAACTGTCATTTTTAATGTAAAGAAGATTATTGTCAGGCTGAATCTATATGTAACCCATGCCATTTTAATTTTAACATTTTAACATTTTATTTCTGTTGAACAGTTTAGAATTAGGGCCTAGGGAGCAAAAGATCACAGAGCATGGGCAAGGGCCCCACCCCCTCAGTCAGTCTGGCCTGCAGCGGGAGACAAAGGATTTAAAGGGATCCTGTTATTGCTTTTGAGAAGAGGTGGAAGGTGGGTAGTGCCCGCCCTTCTCCTCTCTGTAAGATTTAAAGGGTCCTCCAGTTTACTGGCAGGCCATGTGCTCCCGCCAATCAGCTGAAGGGCCCTTTAAATCTTTTAGGAGGGGAGGGAGATGGGTGGCTGGTGGTGGTTGAGTTTGAGGACAGGGTTTCCCCTGACAGCCAGCCGAAGGAGTCTCAGAGTGGTTTACAATCTCCTTCCCCTTCCCCACAATAGACACCTATGAGGTAGGTGAGGCTGAGAGAACTCTTCCAGAATTGCTCTTTCCAGAACAGCCTCTGACAGTTATGACTGACCCAAGGTCACTCTAGCAGCTGCATGTGAAGGAGTGGGGAATCAAACCCAGTTCTCCCAGATAAGAGTCCATGCACTTAACCACTACACCAAACTAGCTCTCTAAGAGAAATCGTGCAATATTTTTGGACCAAGTATTCCTGACAAAACATGGAAATTTTTTCTCAGGCAGTATTAAGACTGCACAGTTCTCATGCATATGTTTTTATAAACTCAATCCACAGAACAGAGCAGCACAGTGTGGCAGAGAATGAGCTCAGTCTAAACATATCTGTTCCTCTTTATGCTAGCACATATCCAACATCCACAGATCTTACAAAATGGACTATCTCTCACAATAAATACTTTCAAATGTTCCAGTCAAGTCACTAGCATTATCACAGTAATCCTTACAAAACTCCAGTAGGGGATGAAAGCATTATTATTGTCCACAATTTGTGAGGGAGGGGATGCTCACCATTTAACATTCTCTTTTGACATCACCTCAGTGACATGGACACTCCCACAGTATGTGCTCATCCTTTATGTCTGGTAATGTTAGGAATCCATGATCACATGGACAATGAAATGACCCCTTCTCACAGCAGTGTCACCCTCCATTGAAACACAGGTAACACCAGGATAGGAGGTAGTTGTCATCTTGGTTTCTTCTCTTGCAATCCCAGACATTACCAGGGTAGAGAATGAAGCTCCAGCATACATTTAAATGAGGTGAGATTTGAAACGAGGTGGTCATTATCATAGTCTCTGTGCAGTCTTACATGAAAGCTACATGTGAAAGGCTTCAGGGCTTGTTGGTGCACAAGATGCTTCCTTCCACCCTCAACCTCCCCCCCCCTGCTTCTGTCCCATAAAGAGGAAGGGGTGCACCCCTTTCCCAATAGGCTTCTCTTTGTCACAGAGAGACAAGGAAGCTTCCGAGTGCATTGCTTCAAAGGCGCTGAAGCCCATAAAAAAATTAACAGAAGTTGGCAGAAAGAAGCAGAAATTTTGGTTCATATAACGCGTTTATCACTTTGAAAACCAAGTAAAGACTTGCATATGTGAATGCAACACCACATATCTAACATCATAGAAAGAGCTTTAACATCACTTTTAATCAGATATACATTTACTAAGGAAATGGAATGAGCCTTGCATTCAAGGTGCAGAGTGAGGGACATTTCCTGACAATGTGATGAAGGACTGGAAATCTGCAGTTTTGGCTGAGAGCATAAATGCTCAGCTCTAAGATTTAGAGTTATGAAGAATAGCTATTTCACTAGGTAGGGAGAAATATTTTGAAGAACCACCAGTGGGGAATTGATGATGCACCTGTGGTTTAATTAAGGATAAAGACCTTGAGATGACTTATCTGAAGCAGCAGCCTCTCACCTTAATGTCATCCAGAACTTTCTCAATAGCTCCTTTGACAAGGACCTCCTGAGTCTCTGAGGAGGAATTTAATGGTGTAAGCCTGGTGGATTACTTCTTCAATGATCACCTGACTTTTGCTTTCCACTTCACAGCCCTCTCCAAATCAAGTTAATGAATATGATCAAAAACACAAGGTTTCAAATATAGAGCTTTACATTCTGTTTTTCACCATTATGAAAACTGACCACTGAAGTACCGGTTATTCCCCATTGTACCTAGAATGGTGACCAGCCCATGGGGTGGGAGGGAGAAGAATGACACAAACATAGCTTGCTGGGAAGAATCGAGCCCCAACTTTATTGATTACAGGCTCCTCAGGTCTTGACACAGCATAGGCTGGGCACAGTGGATGCAGTTGACAGCCCAACTGCTGTCAGCACCTCCCCCAACCTGCCTGTTATAAGTGGGGGCAGAGAGCTAGAGTTGGAAGAAATGGAAACCACTATTCCTAACCATCACCATCCTCCTGGGGGTGTGGCCAACCCCTGAGGCTGGATGTCCTGTGCCCTGCCTCCCAGAGCCTCTTCAGGAGACTCCCTTTTTTGTCATGCTAGGAACTCACCCTACACAACCTGTGCTGCTCCCCAACCAGTGCCTGAACACCAGCAGCGAGTTGTGATGGTTATGCTATTTTTAACAGTGCAAACAAGCATACACAGTAAGTATATTATCTAATATGGGGAAGGTGAAAACCCCATGCCCTATCAACAAATTAGCTCTGGGTAAAATTCCTTCTTGGCCCTTCCTTTTTATCTGCTGCAATCAGAGAGGAAGTTGCTGAATGCCAAGCATCTTTTCAGCCTGCTCCTTTCAATCTGAGCTGCATGCCAGGGGGTCTACATGCCCCACCCATTCCTTGAGGAATGACCTCTGAGGTGGGCCACAGGAAGCTGCTTGAAGGTTGCCTGGATGACTGAGCCCAATTGCCCCAAATGATCCTTGCTTCCCCTTCCCTTCCACCCAGGCACAAATGCCCCCCACCGCCCATTGCTGGAAATTTGTCTTAATCTATACGGCAAACAGTTTGACAGCATCTGATGCTCCCATAGCATTGAAACTAAGCAGATCTGAGGTCAACCAAGTTGGATGGGAGACTGCTGTCAGAGTCATGGAAATCACTCTGAGCTTTCTGAAGGAAGAGTGAGACATTATCAGTAGTAACTATATTTGGGGAAAGTAAATGATTTGATCCATTCTGTAGTAAATTACATCCTTATTATCTGGACAGGCTGTGGGATACCTAACAACACATTCTGCTAAATTTTAAATATTGGAAAATATCAATGGTGCTAAACCAGTTTACTCTGCCATAGGTTTACATGGAACCCACACAGTGAACTCATATAGACAGGAGATTCAATATGTTTCTTTGGTAGTGTGACTGCTGCTGAAAAGGTATCCTTTGTGGTCAGCTCTCATGCTGCATGGGCAATACAAGGATGGGCTAATCAGTAGTCAGTGCTGCAAAGCCCAAATGAGAAACAGGTGGGCTAGGTGCTTTCGCCTTGCATTTCTAGGGCTGTTGGATGCAGGAGGGAACTGCAAACATTTCAGATGAGACAACAGACACTACTGGTAAGAATTCTCCTGAGCCTGTAAGTCAGATGGTGACTACACCATATCTGACTAGTCCTGTCTGTACACATGACATATGTAGAGAGAAGTCCATGGATATAAAGGGATGGGGGAGTGCTGTCCCTACTCATGACTGAATGCGCAGGCACTGTACACATCCATGCGTAATCACCTGCATGTGGGCCTAGTGCTAGTGTGCTGGCTCCTACTTCACCCATATGCATGTTGGCTTTTTTCTACATATGCTATGAATAAAGGGCTACTTTGAGGCTGAAAACCCACAGTTCTCCCCTCAGTATTGGCAATTGGCTGCTGAGCAACGCCCCTAGGAAACTCTTTGGCTTACTTCCTTGTGGTCAACCTTCCTGCCCATACTTTTCTGGTCTGCAGCCTGTCCAGCTATCTTGTGGCCAGTGACTTTGGCTTTGATTCTTCACTTCTGCTATAAAAAAAGCTGTCTTTTTTGTAAAGGCTTCTGTCTGGTGCCTTTAAAAACAGTTTAATGTGCATATTATAATTTTATCTTCATGTCATGAAAACTTAACTTGCTCATTACTACATGTCCAGCTGCTGTTAAAGACAAAGAAGCAGCCAAGAATTGCTGCACCTGCCCATCTCCTCTTCCAGGGCCTCCTGAAATTGTCCTGGCTGGCGCATCTGAAGTGCTTTGAACATTCCTTAAAGAGTTACACAAAGGTCATAGGTATTATCAGGATGGGATTACTTCTGAGGGTTTCTTCCTACTTCTACTGTCAAAAACACCACGGAAAGGCAGAGGCGGTAAAACTTTACAGGAATGTGGTTATCACCAGAGCTCACTGAAAATCAAAGAGAATCAGGCAGGATTTGTCTCCCCCCACCCATGGCCCTAGCTAACAATCAGTCCCATAGCCTCAGGCTAATTAAATGATCTGAGTATTTGATGTCAAACAAGAATTTCAGAGAACACATTGCGTCTTTAAGTATAAACAAGCTGCACAGCTTTTCAGAAGCAGCAAAATCTCTTTTTGAACCATCAAAGTTAAACCTGGTGTCATCAAACAGTGCTAGATGTAGGAGAGGGAAATAAGACTTAATTGCTGGAAAAACAGGCAAAGTACTGATTGAATGAATTTTTAAAAAGAGTGAAGTGTTAAAAAACAAGAAGGGGGCATGCAACCCACCAAGAACATCGGAGCAAACCACTTTCATTTCAGTGGGGCCTGTTCAGGGAAAAAAACTTTGTATGCTGCAATTTCACAGTTCTGTAATACTGAGCCCCACCATTCTGGCTTTTTTTTTTTTTTAAACAAAACAGACATTTCAATTATATAGCCAGCACATGGACATATATTAAATTAAAGCTCAGCTACTGAATTAAAACTTAGCTACTTAATTTGTGTCTGCAGTACAACTGTACAAGAGAGAGCTTTGCCCATGGGATGAGGACAGGTTGCTTTCATGGAAGTTTCCACTGCAGTTGCTTCTATTGCTAAAGAGGCAAACAGCATTTCAGCTTAGATTTTTACAAAAATCCGTAGCTTGCCTTTTCCAGCATACACGGGGACCTTCAAAGAAATGTGTGACTCATCAGCATTTCCCCCTATTGCTTCCATTCTTGATGATCAGCCTGAAGTGCATCAGGCACCACTAGTGCCCTTTGAACTAAGTTTTAGAACCACAGCCACCGCACCCAGTGACCTTTTAACATTGGAAAAATGAGGAGGACTTGAATTGTACATTTTCTCAGCAAATCATTAATGCAGCCTTTTGCTGCATGTCATTCCCCTGAATGCAATAGATGGCAGCGTAAGGATGGTAGATAAGAGTCATCTTGAAATAAGTGTCCCATTTATTACAGGAGAGCTTCCTAGAGGATTATACCAAACAGACAAAACAAAGGAGATTTATACTGAAGGGCAATGACAGTGACAGACAAACCCATACAACATAATCTAGAGTAAATCTGCTGATTATACCTGATACCACATGTTCCAGATCATATCGTGGTATTTAGTAGTTCTTTATCTACAGCATGTAGCACCCACAAGTTCTACTCTAATAATAACTATTGTTCTTTAATAACTTTTCCTATAAATTCTTCTAAGAATGCAAATGAAAGCTCATCTGTGTATTGCAAGCCAGGATGTAAACTGGTGCAAAAATGTGTAAAATCCATTCATTTTTTCCTCTGCAATGTATTAAAATTGATCTTAATTAAAATGGACCATGTTTTATCTGAACTATCTGTATGCGTGTCTGTGAGACCTTAAATAAGGATGGAGCCCTGAGGGGTTGTAAAATGGGGAGCCTGAGGACCCTGGGTGGTCAGAACAACATCCTTTCTGGCAGTGTGGAGAAATACTTAATCACCGCTGTAAAAAACAGTAATGCAAATGAAATGTAGTTTTCCAGGTCACATTATCCAAGTGTGAGATGCAGTCTTTGAGCCACATCTAGATGAATTCTTCTTGTTTAATTAAGTCTATTTGTGAATAAATAGATTAACGTGTGCAGCCTAAAGCTGCAGTAAACAGCCTGCTTTCTTTGGAGAAGTCCAACTGAATGTAAAGGAATTGTTTTGAGGACTGTTAACCAAACCTTACAAGCTGCATAAACCCACAGTCCAGATGGAGAATCCTGGATTGTTGCCAGTTCTCCAGGGATCCTTAGCACAAAGTATACTATGATAACATGAAAAATACTGGCAGGGAATTAAATTATGATCACCATGTAATTCGTATATTTTTTTACCTGGCACAGAAGTTCCTAGTGCAACAAATACCACTGCAGTTACTGAATCCTTCAGGCCAATGGTGCAGCCAAAATGGGATGCCAAGTCCCCGATGAAGGCTGTCAGGAGACCGATCATTAAGATGGATACAACAAAACAAGCCCAACCGTTCCAGTAGTCCGTTGGGGGGACAAAGGCAAAAAGGACTTTCCAGAAGACGGTCAGAAAGTGCATCACATAATCAAAGCAGGAGGGCAGCTTCTCTTCCCCACATTCATCATCGTCATCATCCTCACCTGGAAAACAAACAGTATCAGAAAGTAAGAAAGAGACAGACATATCAGTGAAAAGTTGCCTTTTTATTTCTGGCCACCTAGAGCGGCACATACAATCATCATATTTATGGTGGACACTTCCATGACAGCAAGGCTAGGAAAAGCCTTGTATGAGACCTTGGAGATGTGGTTTAGCCGAGCAGCTCTATCGCTCCCCTCCTCAATTCCGTATCCCCAAGACCATCTGTTATTTCTCCATTACCAATATCAATTTGCAAGGAGTCTTCAATGAACAAGGTTTTGTGGCAGAACTTTTTGTTTCTTCAGTGGATGTAATTTTAGTTCTTGATGCATTGTTGAGTACAAGCTGATGTAATCTTATAAAAGCGAGGAGCCAGAGAGCACTGGACATCTGTTAAAGCCTGGAGCATTCAGGTGTCCTTGTTATGTGGCTGCCACATCTTCTCAGGAAAACAATGATCCTTTTTAAATGGATCAAAGAAAAATATCATTCTCTTGTAAACAGAGGAACTTGCAGAGAAAGATATTGGCCTTTTCTGAAATATACGTGACTTAAATACTTCTCCTGCATATCTACATTATCTAACTGATCTCTGATGATTTGTTCTCATGTCTCCCAGTACATGAGACTGTAGATGAGAAAAACAAATCCCAGTAGCAGGCCCATAATATTATTTGTTTATTTATTTTACAAAAATTATACCCCACCTTTCCATCCTTATCAGGGCCATCTTGGCAGAGAAGAGATTAAAAAAACATGCATATCAGCATGTCATAAAAACCATTAAAACTAGCCACAAACGCGTAATTAAACAAAACCAGGCTAAAATACACATTCAAAAACATAAACACAATGATGAAAACATAGGACAAAAATAAGAGGAGGAGGAGGTGGTGGCAGAGGAGATTTATACTCCACCATTCACTTGGAGTCTGAGTGGCTTACAATCTCCTTCCCCTCCCCACAACAGACATCCCGTGAGGTAGGTGGGGCTGAGAGCAGGGCTGGTCCAAGATTGTCTGGCACCATGGCAAGGGTAACTTCTGGCGCCTTCCCCCCACACTGATGGCATCACCAAGTCACATGGAGACACCCAATTCAGCACCCCCCAAAGGCCAGTGTCCTAGGCAGTCACCTAGTTTGCCTAGTGGCAGGGCTGGCCCTGGCTAAGAGAGCTCTTTTGAGAACTGCTCTTAAGAGAACTGTGACTGACCCAAGGTCACTCAGCCAGCTGCATGTGAAAGAGTGGGGGAATCAAACCTGGTTCTCCAGATTAGAGTCTGCTGCTCTTAACCACACCAAACTGACTAGGCAGGATGGATAAGTGAGGGAAGGTCAGACAGAACAAAAAAGTCATCACCCACTGGTGGATAGTGGCAATAAAAGGCAAGTCTCTCTGGAGAAACAGTTCCTGAGTTTTGATGCCACAACCTATAATATTGTGCTGTGACCCCATAGTTCATTTGAGAGTGCAATCTAAATTGATGAGGACATCACAAAATCCAAAGTCCATATTGTTTAAAGCTGAAACTATATACTATGAGGCAAACATGGGGCTCCCAAGCCTGTGTTTATCATGTAACAGTAGTGCTGCAGGGTGGACCATATTCAGGGGAAAAGTGGTGGAAGGGATGGGCTACTTAATTCTTTCCCTAGCATAAGAACATAAGAACGTAAGAGAAGCCATGTTAGATCAGGCCAATGGCCCATCCAGTCCAACACTCTGTGTCACACAGTATCAATTCTTTTTTTTTTTTTTTTTTAAATATATATATATATACACACACGGTGGCTAATAGCCACTGATGGAACTCTGCTCCATATTTTTATCTAAATCCCTCTTGAAGGTGGCCATGCTTGTGGCCGCCACCACCTCCTGTGGCAGTGAATTCCACATGTTAATCACCCTTTGGGTGAAGAAGTACTTCTTTTTATTTGTTTTAACCTGTCTGCTCAGCAATTTCATTGAATGCCCACGAGTTCTTGTATTGTGAGAAAGGGAGAAAAGTACTTCTTTCTCTACTTTCTCCATACCATGCATTATCTTGTAAACCTCTATCATGTCACCCCGCAGTCGACGTTTCTCCAAGCTAAAGAGTCCCAAGCGTTTCAACCTTTCTTCATAGGGAAAGTGTTCCAGCCCTTTAATCATTCTAGTTGCCCTTTTCTGGACTTTCTCCAATGCTATAATATCCTTTTTGGGGTGCGGTGACCAGAACTGCACACAGTACTCCAAATGAGACCACACCATCGATTTATACAGGGGCATTATGATACTGGCTGATTTGTTTTCAATTCCCTTCCTAATAATTCCCAGCATGGCGTTGGCCTTTTTTTATTGCAAACGCACACTGTCTTGACATTTTCAGTGTTATCTACCACGACCCCAAGATCTCTCTCTTGGTCAGTCTCTGCCAGTTCACACCCCATCAACTTGTATTTGTAGCTGGGATTCTTGGCCCCAATGTGCATTGCTTTGCACTTGGCCACACTGAACCTCATCTGCCACGTTGACGCCCACTCACCCAGCCTCAACAGATCTTTGGAGTGCCTCACAATCCTCTCTGGTTCTCACCACCCTGAACAATTTAGTGTCATCCGCAAACTTGGCCACTTCACTGCTCACTCCCAACTCTAAATCATTTATGAACAAGTTAAAGAGCATGGGACCCAGTACCGAGCCCTGCGGCACCCCACTGCTTACCGTCCTCCACTGCGAAGACTGCCCATTTATACTCACTCTCTGCTTCCTATTACTCAGCCAGTTTTTGATCCAGAAGAGGACCTGTCCTTTTATTCCATAACTCTCACGCTTTCTAAGGAGCCTTTGATGAGGAACTTTATCAAAAGCTTTCTGGAAGTCAAGGTAAACAACATCTATTGGGTCTCCTTTGTCCACATGTTTGTTCACCCCCTCAAAGAACTGTAACAGGTTAGTGAGGCAAGATCTTCCCTTACAGAACCCATGCTGAGTCTTCCTCAATAACCCGTGTTCATCAATGTGCCTACTCCTTCTGTCCTTGATAATGGTTTCTACCAACTTTCCCGGTATTGAAGTCAGACTGACTGGCCTGTAATTTCCCGGATCTCCTCTGGAACCCTTTTTAAAGATTGGGGTGATATTTGCTACCTTTGAGTCCTCAGGAACGGAGGCAGATTTCAATGAAAGATTACAGATTTTTGTCAGAAGATCCACAAGTTCAACTTTGAGTTTTTTCAGAACTCTCGGATGTATGCCATCTGGACCCGGTGACTTATTAGTTTTTAATTTGTCTATCAGTTGTAGGACCTCCTCTCTTGTCACCTCAATTTGACTCAGGTCTTTCAACACCCCTTCCAAAATTAGTGGTTCTGGAGCGGGCAAACACTTCTCATCTTCCACAGTGAAGACTGAGGCAAAAAATGCATTCAGCTTTTCAGCCATTTCCCTATCCTCCTTCAGTAATCCTTCTACCCCTTGGTCATTCAAGGGACCCACTGCCTCCCTGTCTGGTTTCCTGTTTCTAATATATTTGAAGAAATGTTTATTGTTGGTCTTTATGTTTTTTGCAATATGCTCCTCATAGTCCCTTTTTGCCTGCCTGATCACAATATTGCATATGATTTGCCACAGCCTGTGTTCCCTTTTATTAATCTCACTTGGACTAGCTTTCCACCGCTTAAAAGAGTCCTTCTTACTTTTTACAGCTTCCATTACTTTGTTTGTTAACCATAAAGGCTTTTTCTTATACCTGTTTGTGCCTTTCCTAACTTGTGGTATGTATTTTATCTGAGCTTCTAGGATTGTAGTTTTAAATAGCCTTCAAGCTTTCCCAAGGGTTTTGACTGTATTTACCTTTCCTTTCAGTTTCCTCCTCACATGCCTCCTCATCTCAGAGAATTTACCCCTTTAAAGTTAAACATGGTTGTGCTGTTCTTTTGGGGCAACTCCCTATTTTTAATTATTTATTTAATTTAATTATTTTAAATTATTTAAAACATTTTTAAGCTGCCTCCCTTCCTTATGGACCTCGAGACAGCTGAGAATACAGATAAAATACATAAAACCCAAACTTTAAGATCACCATTTAGGATTGTTAGTAATTTAATCAAATTGTTTTCAGGTGTCTCCTAAAGAATAAAAGTGAGGGGGGCAGATATACTTTCCTGGGAGGTTATTCCATAATCATGGCGCTGCCAGGGTTTCTTTTTTTTTTGCAGAAAAAGACCAGGAAGAACTCATTTGCATATTAATCCACACCCTCTTATGCCAAGCCAGGGAGAACTGCTGTGAAAAAAACCCTGGTGCTGCCACTGAAAAGGTCCACTCTTCTGTATCCACCAAAAGAGCTTTTCTGATTGATGGGACAGTCATCTGGGCCTTTCACTGCAATCTTAATTACTGGGCAAGAACATATGGGTTCTCAGATACCACTAGGGATGCTAGCCTCCAGGTGCCCTGGAATTACAGCTCATTTCCAGACTACAGGAATCATTTCCCCTGGAGAAAATGGATGCTTCGGAGAGTGGCCTCTATGGCAGGGGTGGCCAATGGTAGCTCCCCAGATGTTTTTTGCCTACAACTCCCATCAGCCCCAGCCAGCATGGCCAATGGCTGGGGCTGATGGGAGTTGTAGGCAAAAAAACATCTGGAGAGCTACTGCTGGCCGCCCCTGCTCTATGGCAT
Source organism: Heteronotia binoei (assembly GCF_032191835.1). Classification (NCBI taxonomy): domain Eukaryota; kingdom Metazoa; phylum Chordata; class Lepidosauria; order Squamata; family Gekkonidae; genus Heteronotia; species Heteronotia binoei. The sequence goes on along the minus strand of NC_083223.1, from coordinate 225,073,556 downwards.
TGTATCCCACTGAGGACCCTGTCCTCTCCAGGCTTCACTCCCAAATTTCCTGGGTCTGGCAACTCTACTACTCCATCCCTCGCCAGTGGCCAGGAGTTTATGATTCTATGATTCTAGTGTAGAAAATCAGTTTGGGGACAGGGCTGAGCCAGGATTAAACGTCTAGCGCAGAACTGGAGGTCACAGTGAATGAAGAATACATTTACTTCTTACTAAGGAGAGAAGTGAGTCACACTCTGAATGTTTTGCTTAATATTACTGCTGCTAGCTTAACGGCCAGAGATTTTCTTGCAGCTATGGTCCTGTCTCACAGCACACATTTACAACTCAGTTCTCTCCTTAATAACTAATGAGGAGTTACCTACATAAGGGATAATAAGCGAGGCAAGAGTTAAGAAATACCACATGGGATGGCACATTGCAGTGATGTGTACTCAAGCCCTACCCCATGCATGATGGTGCTAAGCTGCTAGCATAGTTTCAAATTTTCCCATGTCTATATATTCCAGGATTATGAGATGCGTGTCCTGAGATCAGAGTGCACCAGAGGTAAGAGCTTCTTTAAAATGCTTTAAAAGGGTTTAAAGCACTATGGTTTAAAGTAATTTTTTAAAAACCCACATTAACACAACCTTTGCCCTAATAAATTGAGTCACCCTCCCAGATCTGCTTGGAAGCCTTTTCATGTTATATTCTGCCAAAGTGCTTTATGGGGAGAGATGAAGAACCAAGACAACAAAAACCCATTAAGAGAATCAAAAACATGCCACTAGGAATAATTTACTGCATAGGTATATATTAAGAGATGAGTGCCAAGTCTTAGTTCTATGACTCCCTGAGCATTAAGAAGCTAAGGTTAGCCCAAATGAGTGAATACATCATGGAGTGTAGCACTCTTTCCTTCAAAGTGAGGGTCCCACCATAAGAAGCTGCTGAGGATGCCATACATACAAAAGACCCTTATATGAAGAGGATTGGTGTCAGGTAAGCTCTTCTTGAGAGTGTCTGGTGCTCATTTTATTCACCATTGAGCCAGATCTCCTATAAATCAGATTTTTCTAAATGAATTAACATAACTGAAAATCAAGTTAGGGAAAAGTTGAATAAGGTTGAAAATCACAATGGGTGTTATTATTGCTATTTTTTAATTTCTGCCACCAAGATAGATCACAAGTTACCAAGAAGCAAAATTAATTAATTAAATTAAAATTAAACAGCCATTATCAGTTTTATTTATTTATTTTTCATATTTATATCCTACCCTCCTTGCCAAAGCAGGCTCAGGGCGGCTCACAACAATTAAATATCAAACAATAAAACAGTGAGTAAACAAATTAAAATTGACAATCATTCATCAGTTAAACAGTTAAAACAATTTAAATTAGTTTAAAATAATTTTAAAAAGTTTTTGGTGCAAAAGTTGGTGCCATACAGCGATGTTGGGCATCTACTTATACTGTAGGTTGACTAAAGGCATGTCGAAATAGTAACCCTGATCTGGCTCGCTAAAATTTGTAATATGTGTAGTTTGATCCCCAGAAAAACCATTGAGAGAGGTCTGCTTTCTAATACGTACTCAGTCCTATCAGAGAAAAGTCAATGTGAACAGCTGTCAAATAGAGCCACTTCTTTTTTTGGAGGAGATGGTGAGAAAAGCTTTACTGATAATATGTCACAACCTGTCAACCGTTATGAGAGCTACATAGATACCATTATGGATGTACACTGAGTACACTGTGAAGTGGTTTAACCACAGGGGTGTTTTTCATTAGATCAAGGCACCCATCAGGAAGGCTGGAGGTGTTTGCAGGTTTCTGAAATTCTATCCTTCTCTTTAGGTCTATGATTCATAGAGTTGTCAGCTGCCCCTACTTTTTATGAACTGTTCCTGTTTTGAAATCACAGAAAGTTAGAAACAATCATTACGAGAGCCTGTATGGTGTACGGTGTCAGACTATGAATTGGGAGACTAGACTATGAACTCTGCCCTGCCATGGAAACTTGCTGAGTGATCATGGGCCAGTCACACACTCCTAGCCTAACCTGCCTAAATATTCTTGTGAGAATAAAATTGAGGAGAATGATGCTTTGGGTCTCATTGGGGAGAAAGGTAGGGTATAAATGAAGTCAATAAATACATAAATTATGGAAAGAGTGTATCTTTTGTGTGTGTGTGACAGTAGAACTGCATGCTTGAATAAGGTTCAACAGTTTCAAAGAGCAAATGTTTAGAATAAGGGGCTTCTGGAGAAACTGAAGAACTTCAGTAAATATGTTTTATAAAGAGACAAAAAAAAGTTTTAGAATGCCCCAGTTGTAGAAATGTAAGGCAGAGTGTTCTAATGTTTTTTTAGTAATTTCCATTCTGAAAACTGAGATCTGTCTTCAACTTCATTGGACTAACATCTCAGTCAGTCAAAGGAGAAATTAGATAAACAGGAGGTTCCTAGAGCAGACAGAGGTGTCAGTGCACTAGAGCTGGTTCTGCAAACTGTTCACAGGCTCCCAGAGATGTGGCAACTGAATCCTCAGGTTACCCACTGGTCTTTTTCACTGCAGATGTTGCTCTGCTCCACTGGTCCTTTAACAGTTAGGCATTTGGTAACCCAAGGGCGCAACCTGGAACAGAACTGCAGACTTCTACACTTTCAGATTAGCCACAGTGCGTGTGTGTGTATATTTTGGCCACTGTGTGATACAGAGTGTTGGACTGGATGGGCCACTGGCCTTATCCAACATGGCTTCTCTTATGTTCAGATCCAGGACTCACTCTCAAATCTAATTTGCAACAAGCAGCAACACACACATGCCTATTATTCTCTTTTTTGGGGGGCTTAAAACTTCAGTCATAATTACAAGCCATAGCCAACCCAAACCATATGAAACTCTTCTTCATTCCTTGTTATCCTCAGCTTTCTCTCTTAGCCTTACCATTTCCCCATTTGTCTTTCTTTACTTACTTCTTTCTATCATTAACATCAGGCTATATGCTCAGTGGAGACTGGGACCAATTTCCCACTCACCTTATGCTACTCTCATGCTCCTCTTCTCAGCAATGCTTCCATCTAATTTCACACTATTTGCCCTGGGGCTGCAACTAGCTTTGGCTTTTTCACGCGGCAAACAGAAACTGTTTTTAGAGGTTTCTGTTTGCCGCACGAAAAAGGTGAACTAGTTGCAGCCCCGGGGCAGATAGTGTAAAATTGGACAAAAGCCCCGCTGAGAAGAGGAGCATGAGCGCGGCATTAGGAGAGTGGGAAATCGATCTGGGAAAAAGAAGAAGCGAACATAAGAGAAGCCATGCTGGATCAGGCCAATGGCCCACCATCCAGTCCAACACAGTGGCCAAAAAAAAGGGAGGTTTATACTCCATTCTTCACTACCCAAAGAAGTCTCAGAGTGGTTTACAATCATCTCTCCTTTCTCTCCCCAAAACAGATGCTCTGGGAGGTCGGTGGGGCTGAGAGAGCTCTGAGCAAACTGTGACTGGCCCAAGGTCACCCAGCTGGCTTCATGTGGAAGAGAAGTGGGGAATCAAACCCTATTATCCAGATTAGAGTCTGTCACTCTTAACCACTACACCAAGCTGGCTCAGGAATCAGAGTTTTTGTTTTGTTTTGCTTATAAAACTGTCAAGCACAGTGCACACTAATGGAGCTAGTTTGAGAATAATAAAAAATTATCTCCATTTTGTAGTTTTCTCCTTTCTCTGTTTCTTTAACCCTCTCCCCACATCACCTTCTTTAAAAGCATGCATCCAAATAACAGTGGCAGTATTGGTGTGACAGGGATTAGGTTGGAGACTATGAAGAGCAAAGACGCAGAGCAACATCTGCTGCGGAAGAAATCAGAAAGTGAATGGAGAACTCAGTTCCTGCTCATGGCAGGAAGTCTGTGAACAATTCATAATGATCCCAGGTGAAAACCCTGTGTTCTGTAAATTTATACTGTTTTACTGGTTTTTAAGTTGTTATTTATATTGATTTTCATATGTTTTCATCTTTATGTTTTGATCTGCCCTGAGCCAGCTTGCAGGGAAGGTGGACTATAAATGCAAATAATAAATAAATAAAACTACCTCTAGCATATTTCCACCTCCCTTTACTTCAGGAGGCTCCTGCTTATCTAATTTCTCCTGTAATTGGCCAGAATGTTAGACTAATGGAATGAGAAAGACATTTAACCTGTTGCATCAATTAAGACCAGCCTGTTGGGAATTTTAGGTACATAATGCGGCATTCCCCTCCAGTGCCATGGCTCTTTGTTCCAGTTCACCACTTACATTGGTTGTTTGACAACCAATCTAAGTAGATTCCCAGACAGAGCATGCTGACATTTCTAATGAAGCCCCAGGGCCCACTGACACTGACTTTCAAGGTGGTGCTGATAGAGCATCTCTCTCTTCTCAGGAGAAGCATTCAAAATCACTGAACCAGTGAAGCCAGTCCCAGCAAACAGCCTTCAAGCATGAGGGCTTCACTACCCATTGATGGAAAAGCACAGGATTCTAATTAAAGAGGTAAGATGCAGAATTGCATCAATCATGGCCTCTTAGAGAAAATTCCTGGGCTAACTTTGACAAGCTTGCCTTTCCTGTTCCAAGTTTGCCTTCTAGCTCATTTGTTCGAGTGGGGCATAAAAAAGATGTAGGTGCTTTCAGTCACATGCACTCTTCCTGTAAGTTGGAATAAAGACTCCATCAGAGTTCAGAAAAGACATGCGTGATACACAGCCTGTAATGCTTCCTCTCATTATCTGAAAACTGGGACTCAAGTGATAGGGCCATAATGTAGACAGAGTGTCTCTATCTATCCCTAGGTCTCTATGGGGCAAACCCTATTTGTCTGGCATTGATGGCCAACGAAATGGTTATGTCCAGCTGAAAACAGAAAGTGTCAAAATGCACTGGAACTGGGACTGTTCATTGGTTTCTCTGATGAGACATTAAACCCTGTCTTGCTGAGTTTGAATGTTACAGCATATATCCTGCTCCTCAACAGAATATCAATATCCTATATCTAGAGGAGTTAGCCTCTAACAAAGAGAGCTGTGTCTCTTGAAATGCTACAATAAAATGTGTTAGCTTTAAAGGTGCTACAGGGCTCTTTACTATTTAACATCCTATATGACACTTTAATTGAGTGTGGTTTATGATTTTAGAAGAATGGGTGGATGGTATAGTTCTATGCCTGAATCTACATTAAGGCAGGCAAAATAAGTTTGTGATTGGGGACATGGCACTTAAAACTGCACCCACCAATAATTGTGTCCTGGTTGGAATATATATCATCTAAAGTGAAAAGGAAGAGTAATACTTTACACACACACACATACACACACCCACACACACACAGTGTAACATTTGAAGAAGAAACTTGCAGCTTTTAACACACATATACTTTCAGATACAGGATCTTTCATATACTCCTGAATTCAGTTATAATTTTTCAGTCTTTTCCTGTATTTAGCAAAGGTTTTGTATCTTCCTGGATTAGCTCATTTTGTATCTGTCCTTTTCAATCTTTGTAATTTCTACATTCTTGGAAGAATTCCTTGCAATTATAGTACTTTCTGAAGAATAATTTTATAGATTAAATAGAAATTTTATACATAATATTTTTAATATGTGTACTTACACATTTAAAATCTGAGTTGTGTTGAGAGAGTAGAAAAGGAGACTTTTTTCCAAAGTTGCATAACACTAGAATTTGGGATGACTCAATGAAAAAGGGCTGGCAGTAGTTTCAAGATTGCTAAAATAATGTGCTTCTCTATATGATGGATAATTAATTTATGGCATTCACTTCAGCAAAATGCACTGATTAGTACTGGATTAAATGGCTTTAAAAACTGATTAGACAAATTCATGATGGATTGGCTATCAATGGATATTATAAATGATAACTAAATGAAACTTTCAAGTTCAGAGGCAGTATACTTGAATGCTGGGGACAAATAATAGGTGGGGCTTGCGTCATTCGTGTGCTAGTGATGCCCTTCCTGGGATTATCTGGTTAGCCCCTGCTGGAAATGACATACTGGACCACATGGACCCTTGATCTAATCCAGCAGGGATCTTTGCCAGTATGCAGCTAAAAATGTCAATTGAGAAAGCAATGAATTCACACATCATATAGGAACATTCAGCTCTAGAGAAATTATAGTTACTACAATGAATAATTTATATATAAATATATAGTTATTTTTAGAGATTAAGCAGTTAAATTTTATTTGTTGAAATAAACTACTAATTCCCATCACCTATTACCAATTTTTAAAAATTCTGATGCCTTAGGAAACTTCTCAGGCAACTTGGAGCTAATCTCCCCTCAAATTCTGCAGAAAAAGCTTAGTCCCAAACTAGACATGATGGCATCCTGTGGACGCAATAAGGACACAGCTGCCATTTTGAAGTGATTGTAAAATACTGTGAGGGCTCAATCCTGATTAGGCCCATCAAATGGTAGGCTGAGGTACTCTTGTTCCTCCCTGCTACTGTTTCAGCACTTGAATATTCACATCTTGGGGGGGGGGGGCAAGAGCACCATGCTGCATGCCCAATCAGGATCCTTGTTGAATTTTAAAATCACTTAAAAATGGCAACAGCATCCTCATGGCTGTTATAAGGATGCTGCCATGTCTAGTTGGGCCCTTAGTTTCTATCTACTGTGATTGTTGTATCTGGGATAGGATACGACAATCAGGCAGGAGGGACCTATGGGACTGGCCCTTCTGATGTGGTTCCAGCTGTTTAAATATTATAGTATCGTTGTGTGAGTATGGGCGGAGGGAGGAAGCCACATATCAGCTGGCATGTAGAAGGTACTAGTGCCAAATGAGAAATTAAGAGGCAGATATGGATCTGGGAAGTCAGTGGCTGGTGAAAAGCTGGAGTGTGGCAGGGGAGGAAATGACTGGCCATGAAGAAGGGGGAGGCAAGGAAGGTGACTTTGGGGTAGTGGTTAAGTGCATGGACTCTTATCTGAGAGAACCAGGTTTGATTTCTCACTTCTCCACTTGCACCTGCTGGAATGGCCTTGGGTCAGCCATAGTTCTGGCAGAGGTTGTCCTTGAAAGGTCAGCTGCTGTGAGAGACCTCTCAGCCCCACCCACCTCACAGGATGTCTGTTGTGGGGGAGGAAGATAAAGGAGATTGTGAGCTGCTCTGAGACTCTGAGATTCAGAGTGGAGGGCAGGATATAAATCCAATATCTTCTTCTTCTGCCTGCCATTTCCTGCTCCACACTTCCTTCCTCCAAGTGAGATTTTGAGAGGCAGTTTACCACATTGCAGGGAAAAAGAGGTGGAATGGGCTTCAGGGGGAAAGCAGTGGGAGAACTTATAAGCTTTCCTGCATTACCTGACAATTTTCTCCTGCAGTTCATATCTGGCTTCCCTTTGCATTCTCTGCTGTCAAACATCTGGAGTCAACCAGGGTTTACAGTCCTATCCAAAACGTCTTGCCTAACCTGGCCCTAAAATCTTGTATTTTTGAGGGAATAGTACAAAGCAACTCTGCAGTATTCAGATCTATCTTGAGAACTGGAATAAGATTTTCTCTTGTAAACAATATAAACGCCATCACAACCAGCTATTTTCTTCAGCTCTGCTGTTTGTTTCTATGAATGTTTCCTCCATGCCACTGACATATGTCTTTTATAGAATGACACCACTTTTTTGTTTTAACTGAAAATCAACTATAAAAAGCCTCCCACAGGAGAGAGAAATAATCTCTACTGAATCATTCATATCGATTTGTGAACATCATTCCCCTGCTGTACACTGATAAATAGCTCAGCACTGTAACAGAACAGTTACTGGGAACCATTGCTGATTTATTATTCATCCTATTGTTAATTATATATGATTTTTTTTTAGTCCTGGTAAGGATTACAGCAAAAAGGTTTCCCTTGAGAAGGATCTGTAGGTCAAACCAATAAACATCCAAATGTTATTAGCTTGTAGAGATGGCATTATTCTGACAAAGACTGTGTCTTTTCCTTTGTGCCTTACAAAGATTCTGAAAAATATTTAAATACAAATATGAATGACTGCTTCATAGAAAAAAGACTGTTTCTTCAAAAAAGAGAGTCATATTCTGTGTTTCTTCTGTTTTTATGCTTTTTATGCATTCTGGAAATATTATCTACAGTATGTCACGAATCTACAAACTTTTTCAGCCTGTAGGCAACTTTGGAATTCTGACACAGCGTGGTAGGCACAGACCCAAAATGGCTGTCATAAAATGCCTGCCACAGGAGGTGGAGCCAGCCACAAAGTGGCTGCTGCAGTGAAGATCCTTGTGTTGTAGTGGCAGCTTCTGCTAAAGCAATATTTTTGCAAATCTGCACAGCTAATCATATCTCCCATGGTCAATCAGAATCTCATGTCCTGTGTGACCCTACTTTCTAAAAACCTTTGTTGGGCACCAGGAAAAGCATTGATGGGTGCCATGGCACCCATGGACACCATGTTGGCAACCACTAACCTATTAATTCATTTATTCATTTCAATGGTGTCAGTTAGATGACAAGTTATGCTGTTATCATCAAACAGGAAATATCAAAGCTAGATATGTAACACATACATCTTCCCTAAATTATTACAGATATTGTAGATGAACATTTTGGGGCTTTGCCAGCTCCTTAGCTTAGCTGTTTTATATTTTATATAATAGCAAACCTATGGAGGGATCTGAATGACCAAGATGATTGTACCACAATAGATATCTTAAAGGTTTGTTGCAACCACAGGTTGGCTCTGCTTTTAAATAGGGGAAACCATCTTATTATTCTAATGACTGGTGCTATGGAGGCAGCTGTCTCCTCTGTGGAAAACTGGCTGCTTTCATTTGGACGACTCAGAGATGTGAGGTGCTTTTCACATGAAGACAGGCTTGGGTAGCTCCCCTGTTCCTGTTGTGGCTGCCGACACAGTGCTGCTGTGGCAATGGAAAAAGACATATCTTCACAATGAAAGGGGCTAGAGGCTCCATTTTTTAAAAAAATGAACGCTCACAATTTACAGGAAACAATATAGATTGTTATAACCCTATATCAGTAGAACAACATTAATTCGCTGGTTTAAAAAGAAGAAAAAAAACTGGTGGTAGGGTGAGGGAAATGGTTTCTGCATGGAAAGGAGAAAGGCAAATGGCTGCTGTGTGGGTGAGACTGAGAAAACCTAAACCTTCCCCCTCCATATGGTAGCCATCCAGGGTTTGCTGAGATTTGCTAAAAATTTCCTAAAACATTGCAGCAAAACTCATTTGGGAAAAAATGGAGAAAACCTGGGAAAACCCCAAGAGGTGCATGAATGGCTTTGGGGAAAAAGTGGAAAATCCCACTTCCTAACAGCATTGAACCTTAAGCAAACAACCTGTGAGGAAATGGCCCTACACTGTAGCCCTGAGGAGAGCTACACTCTTCTAGGCTTATTGACTTCAATGGACTTAAAAGGCTGTGACTCTCTTAGGATTGCACTGGTCAAGATGGCGGCGGTGTGAGCCTAGGTGCTAGGGCTCCCACCTAGGTAACAGCTACAAACAACATGATACTAACAAACAAAACGAACAAGACTAAAATTAACAACAGTGTGACTACCGAGCATCAATTAGAGTCTTTAACTCACAAGATGACGGAGGCGGCGGCTCTTAATTCTCGTGGAGAGAGGACCAGGAATACCGCCGCTGGCCGGGCCGACGCTGATGCGGAAGCGGGGCATGGCCGCGGACTGGCATGTGGGAAGAGTCCAAATGACGCCGGGGAGAGAAGTGCGGTGCAGTGCGGTGTAACGAGAACGCGGGTGGCGATCGTTCTATGGGGTGTGGCCGGAGGCTGCTGTGGACAGAGGCCAGGGAACTTACTGGAGTGTTGTGAGTGGATGGAGTGGTGGACTGGTCCTGGGGCATTCGTCTTGGTGGGCACCCTCCAACTCTTGTCTCTCGCCCCTCATCTTTTTACCCTGTGGACGCTACCCAGGCCCAGCTGGGCCGGCAGCTGGGAGTTCCCTGACTGGGAAGCCCTGTACGGGGCTCGAGTGACGCAGGGAACCCCAGTGTGCTGAGCTACGGAGCGATTGGAGGTGGCGACGGAACTGTGACTGTGCAGGGATTTAGCTGAACAGTTGGGAGGACACGAGGAGGGCCTCACCCCCCACCGGGTCGCCTGAGCTGCGAATGCTAGTAGCCCCTGAGAAAGCCACATCCATATGAATTGCACCCGCACCTTGAGAACATTCGTGAATATCTGAGCACTGACACTTTAAAAACAGCACTTTAAAAACTGCACTTTACTATCTTCCTCCCTAACTTGGGATCCTGGACTCCCATTTCACTGAACAATAGATTTTTACTGACCACTATTTTGATTGGAAATTATTATTAATTAATTAATTAGATATTAGTCAATTGATACTAAGGATTTAACATTATATATTTATATATTTATATTTTTAGCAGATTAATTGGGGGGATTGGAATCGGGGGGGGACTTTCTTATTAAAATGCTAAAAATGAAATTAATTAATCTCGACTAATCAATTAGAGGGGAATATTAGGGTGGGCTTTATATTAATTAATTATTGATTAAATAAATAGTGAGTCTGTTAATTAGGGAGTTGAAGTGGATGGTGGGGTGGGAACCTAAATGGTGAGTTTCAGATAATCCAAGTGGGAAGGGGAGGTCGTCCTAGTATCAGTAAGACCATACCGGGCATAGGTGTGGATGCTTGGCCAGAAGATTCCAGTGCTCTTGGGGAGGGGAAGGTATGACGGTGGGATAAGACAGAATTATAAGGGAAGGAGGCGGAGACAAAACAGTGCTCAACCTCTTTCCAGTCTACTTCCCATCCCAGCGGTGACAGGAAGTTGGGCCAAGAGGAATTGCCCATCTCTGTCATCGGTGTTATGCAATGCCAGGTCCGTAAATAACAAGACCTTGATCCTTAGGGAGTTCCTGCTTCGGCAGGACATGGACCTGGCTTGCGTGACCGAGACCTGGGTGTGAGATGGGGAGACGGTGGCTCTCACCCAGATGACCCCCCCAGGCTACTCGGTCTTTCACCAATCGCGGACTAGCGGGCGGGGGGGAGGGGTGGCGGTATTCATACGGGAGGGTTACTCCTTCCGGGCTCTCCCGGCCCCAACAATTGATGGCATTGAATGTGCCGGCCTAGCGTGGGATGTTGGAGAGGGGTTGGCGATCTGGCTGGTGTACCGTCCACCTAACACACCAGCCGGCGCCTTACCATCCCTGATGGAGGCGGTGGCAGGCTGGGCGTTGGAATACCCAGGGCTTATGGTCCTGGGTGATTTCAATGTCCATGCCGATGACGCGGCCTCCAATCAGGCGATGGGTCTAGTGTCTTCCATGGCGATACTAGGACTTTCTCAATTTGTTATGACTCCTGCGCATCAGGCAGGGCACATGTTAGACCTGACCTTTGTGTCTGGGATTTTGGTGAACCATATTGCAGCAGAAGCAGTGCCATGGTTGGATCACCTAGCCCTCAAGGCCCGTATGGAGACGCCGGCTCAACCCAGTATGGGCGGAGAGCCTATTTTGGCTCGCCCGCAGAGCCTGATGGACCCGGAACGGTTCCAAATGGCTCTGCGGAATCCCCTTGATGACCTGGTTGAGACCTGGCAAAACCGGCTATCCAGGGCTATCAACGAGATTGCACCTCGATGCCCTCTGCACCCTTGTGTGAGGCTGGCTCCATGGTACACCTTGGGCTGCAAGAGCTGAAACAAGGGCTCAGACGGCTAGAGAGGCAGTGGCGGCATACTCGTGACAAAGCAACGAGAACATCCTATAGAACGTTTATGAAGTCTTATGAGATGGCAGTCAAGGCTGCAAAGAAAGATTACTTTTTGGTTAGGATTGCGTCTGCAAATTCGCGCCCGGCACAATTATTTAGAATAATTGGAAATATTACTACACTGCCTCAAGGCAGACCAAACGTGAGAGAATTAGAGATAGGCTGTGAGGCTTTTGTGAATTTTTTTGCAGATAAGATCACGTCGCTCCGCCAGGACTTGCCTACCACATTGGATACAGTACATAAACTTGAGGCCCTGTGCCTGTCTTCTGATTTAGTTCTGGATCACTTTGACACACTCAGCCTGGAGGAAGTTGATGGAATTCTCTCGACTGCACGCCCAACAGCTTGTGATTTGGACCCTTGCCCCTCCTGGCTGATTAAATCTTGCCAGAGGGAGCTTAGATGTCCTTTATGAGACATCATAAATAGATCCCTCCCGGAGGGGCATTTTCCAACACCCTTTAAAGTGGCTATGGTCCGTCCCCTCCTGAAAAAGAGTACAGCAGATCCGGCCAAATTGGCAAATTACCGGCCGGTCTCTAATTTACCGTTTTTAGGTAAAATTATAGAGAGGGCAGTGGCGTTGCAGTTGCAGGGCTTCCTGGATGACGCTTCCATCCTAGACCCCTGCCAGTCTGGCTTTCACCCGGGCCATGGGATGGAGACAGTGCTGGTCGCTTTGGTAGATGACCTCCAGCGGCATCTGGATCGAGGTGGCGTGGCAGTGCTGATGTTGTTAGATCTGTCGGCTGCATTCGATATGGTTGACCATCAGTTACTGACCCGCCGCCTCGCCGACATAGGGGTTAGGGGGTTGGCCCTACAGTGGCTTTCCTCCTTCCTCAAGGGACGGGGACAAAGGGTGGCAATTGGGGGTGAACTGTCCCAGCGGCGCACACTAGATTGTGGGATGCTGCAGGGAGCAGTTCTCTCCCCGATGTTATTTAACATCTACATGCGTCCCCTTGCCCAGATTGCCCGGAGGTATGGGCTCGGGTGCCATCAATATGCAGATGACCCCCAGCTCTATCTGCTAATGGACAGCTGGCCTGACTGCGTCCCAGGGAATCTGGACCTGGCATTGCAGGCTGAGTGGGTTGAAGCTGAACCCGACAAAGACAAAGGTCCTTTGCATGGGTCGCGGCGCTCTGGGAGGCGAAATTCCTCTCCCGGTCTCCCGAGTCAGGAGCTTGGGAGTTCTACTGGAGCCTTCATTATCAATGGAAGCCCAGATAGCAGCCACTGCCAAGTCGGCGTTTTTTCATCTGAAGCGGGCAAGGCAGTTGGCCCCCTTCCTAGAGCGTCAGGACCTAGCAACAGTGATCCATGCAACGGTCACCTCAAGGTTGGATTACTGTAATGGCCCTTTACATGGGGCTGCCTCTGTGCCGAACCCGGAAGCTGCAGCTGGTGCAGAACGTGGCGGCTAGGCTGTTATTAGGGCTCCCGAAATGGGAGCACATACAGCCGGGGCTATGCGGACTGCACTGGCTGCCAGTTGTATACCGGGTTCGCTACAAAGTGCTGGTTATTACCTTTAAAGCCCTATATGGTCGAGGACCTGCCTACCTGAAGGACCGTCTCTCCCCATATGAACCCCAGAGAGCATTGAGGTCAGTGGGGAAGAACCAACTGACTATCCCCGGGCTGAAGGAGGCAAAATTAAAGAATACTAGTACACGGGCCGTCTCCATTGCAGCTCCACACCTATGGAACCAGCTCCCGGAAGAAGTGCGGGCCCTGCGGGGCCTTGAACAGTTCCGTAGGGCCTGCAAGACCTTTCTCTTTAGGATGGCCTTTACCTGACTGAATGACTGATGGACTCGTCTTAAGTGATTCCGCCATCATACATACTTGCATCTAATAGAATAGCACCAGAAATGTTAATTTTAAATTGGAATGTTTTAAGTTGAATGTTGATTTTAAAATTTGTTGTATAACTCATTGTACAGACTGATTATGTTGTTAGCCTCCCTGAGCCTGCTTCGGCGGGGAGGGCGGGATATAAATAAAATGTTATTATTATAAAAACAGAAAGGCACGCTGTCTGTCTTAAAAAGATATAAACTACAAACTTTATCAAGATCATTTAAATCATATTTTAACAAAAGCCCAGATAAAGGTGCATTAAAAAGTTGTTTTTCTGACACATGCTTATTGCTGAGAAAGAAAGGGATGCTATTAGCTCAGATTCTTTCAGTTGTCAGTGTGGCACAAAGAACACAGTGAGATACAGTAATTTCTCCAGGGCTCTAGTCACTGATGAAAAATGTCCAAGTAAGTGACTTCTACAAGATTAAAAAAAAATCCCATTTCATTTTCTAAGGTCTCTCTTTACCACACTCTGTAAGTATGACCCAATGACATACAGCTTGGTCTTGCTGGACCACCCATGCATTGTGGAGCTGTGAAAAACAGGGGCTAATGAACATTTCAGGAATATCTTGTGCAGACTGCAGTCTCCTGCTCAGTTCTGGGGGGGTGGGGGGGCTGCATTAATTTTGCTTTGAATGTGCTTAAGGATTGTGACCTATACTATATGCTATATTACATATTGAACTTGTTGGATCAGCTGAATTGGCTTTTTATACAATTTAGGTAAGGAGATAAAGAACTCTGGTGTTAAGGAGCACATCTCATGCAACAGAGGCAAAGTATAAGAACTGAAACCAGGGAAGGGAGCAAAGGTTAGTGTGGCATAGGTCAGAATGAAGAGCTGAAATATAGGATTTTGTGATACCGAATGGACAAAGTTGTCTTTCAGGCTGTTGCTACCAGTACTCTAGGGGGATCTTTCCAAGCACCCCACCAACTATACCAGAACTTCTAAATTATCCTATATGACATGGTAATAATATCAAACACTGCTGAGAGATCCTAATTAGCCCATAGAACTAGATTGTTCTTCAGGGCTACTACAACTAAAAAGTTCAGGGCTACTTCAAGGCTGACAATGGTGTAGAATTGTTTTTCGTTGCCCCCAGGTCAGACCAGAACCAATGGGCTGAAATTAAATCAAAATAGTTTCTGGCTAAACATTAGGAAGAACTAAATGACAGAGTGATTCCTCAGTGGAACAGGCTTCCTTGGGAGGTGGTGGAGGGTTTTTAAGTGGAGGCCAGATGGCCATCTGACAGCAATGCTGATTCTGTGAACTTGGGCAGATCATGAGAAGGAAGCCAGGAAGGGTTGCATCAGTGCTTAGTTCTTGTGGCCCCTTCTTACACACCCAGGGAAATGCTGATTGCCACTTTGGGGTCAGTCAGCAATTTTTCTCCAGGTCAGTTTGGCAAGGGAGGTTCTTCCCATCTTTGGGGCCTGGATCAGGGGGATGTATGTGTGTGGGGGGTGCATTTGTGAAGTTCCTGCACTGTGCAGGACTAGATGAACTAGATGACCCTGGAGGTCCCTTCCAACTCTATGATTCTATGAAAACTGTTTAATATCTGTAAAGTGAACTGCAATCTGGCTTGATAAGGCCAACAGTTATTACAGCCTAAGAGTCTGGACATGCGTTGTGAAGGTTCTTTGGAGTAACATCCAATTCTGAATGTTTAAAATCCTGATTAATTCTTGCCCAAGCTGGTCCTACTGGCAAAGATAGCTGGAGAGAATGATAAAATTGGCTCTACCTGTTTCTTTCCCCACCCTCTTAGGAAAAGGTTGACCTAACCTTTGGTGTCAGTTTGGTGAAGAGAGTCAGTTTGGTGTGGTGGTTAAGTGTGTAGACTCTTATGTGGGAGAACTGGGTTTGATTCCCCACTCCTCCACTTGTAGCTGCTGGAATGGCCTTGGGTTAGCCATAGCTATCACAGGAGTTGTCCTTGAAAGGGCAGCTGCTGTGAGAGATCTCTCAGCCCCACCCACCTCATAGGGTGTCTGTTGTGGGGGGAGAAGATGAAGAAGATTGTAAGCCGCTCTGAGTCTCTGATTCAGAGAGAAGGGTGGGGTATAGATCTGCAATTCTTCTTCTTTTTCAATGTATCAAGCTCTTAGCTGCATCCCTTTCACTTTCCCAGAAGGGCAGGGTGAGCTATGCTTAAAGGTAAGAGGGAAGAAGTACTTAATGTGCAGCAGCACCCTCATTTCCAAATATGCTATAAGGTGACAAAAAAGAGAGAAGGGGTAGCTTTTTGACCACTGAAAGGCAGTACAGGAATCTGTGAGACCATTATGGAAAAAGGCTACCTGGAAGAAGGAGTGTTATAAGGAGGGAATTGGGAGGTTAAGTAGAAAAGCTTAAAGGAGCCAGCCTATAGGCATTTCCCTCAGACAGTTCCTCAAGAGAAGACAGAGAGCCAAACTGCATTTTATACCTTTGGAACAATGCGGGAGAAAAAGGCTGCTCTGGGAGGGGATCTAGAGTTGGGAGGTGGTGGCTAGAAGACTGAATAGTCCTTTTCTGGACTACTGTGTCATTTCAAGCAAACAAATGTGGGAGGACATAAACTCTTATCTGCATTGCATGTGCAGTATGGTTTGGGCCTGAAAGAAGGCTGCCGAATTGAGATCCACAATATGGGCATGAAAAAGGTCAGATGGAGGCAACAAAGACTGATTTTTCAGCGAACAATTTGCATTGTTGTGCTGACAATTTGTTAAACAGTATTCTTCTCAAGCTGTGGCAAATAAGGACGTTGAAACACATGCTTTTCACACTCACAATCTCAGCCTTTAATTGTGGAGACTCACAAGGGAGTAAAGAGAACATCTGATACTTGTAGCAGCCTCATTTTTTGCCCTTCATCTGTGAAGGCTCAAGAGCAGACCTAATTTCAGGAAGGGAAAGCTTCCTTCAGACATACTCAATTCTCAACAGCATTAAGGGGCAGGGAAGAGCCTGAGAAATATTGGAGAACGGATATACTGTCCAGATGCAGTGAACAATTCAGTGACTTAAAAGCACTATAGGATTAGAGATAAGATCAGCTCTTTCCCTTGTTTACTTGGTTCAGGTCATGCAATATTTTCTCCAAATGAAGCCTAGTTAAAATAAATGGAGTTGCCTTTTGCCCCCCAGATGCAATCCAGGCAGGGGAAAAAATCACAAACCTCAAGAGCAAAAGGCAGATGCTGCTAACAAGGAAGGAGGTTGTTATGGACTCCTAGATACTTCCCTGGGAAAGTTTTTGACACTCGCTTTGTCTTTGCACTTGGCTGCTTTTGGAAGGAACGTTGGAAAAGTGACAGAAGATAAAATGCTGTCATATGATTTATCACTCTTTTATCTCCATGGTCAAGCGAGCACTGAGCTATTCTTTTAGCTTGCCACTTCTGGAATTGCGAGATTGCAGCCTCCAGGAATGTGGCAAACTGCCCACAGGGGATTCCGCTACCAGGGAAAGGAGGAACTTTGACAGGAGAGTTAATGGAGGAAACAAGGGGGCTGTGGCATCCCCAGTTTTTATGTGGAACTCCATAGTGCACTAATTTTCAATATATGTGGCATGATAAAACTGCTAGTATGTTACAAGAAATAAATTAAAGAAAGACACTGTGTAGAAGTCGCCTTGAGACCAATGAACTGGGGCTAGCTCCCAGTCTCAGAAGGCTCTTGGGCAAAATGTCCTCAGTGAGCCCACTTCCACTAGCTTTCTTCCAGCACAAACATCTTTCAGTCCTATCTTATTTACCAAGCACAACCCTCCCCCACCCCAATAATCCCTGCTCAAAGATCTAAATGCATTTTGGTAGAAGTAAATCTTACTTTATAGATCTAGAATATCCTCTTAGGGTTGATTCACTCATTACAAAGTTGTCAGAGATGTCACAAAGACTTTGGCTCACATACATGCTGGAATTACAATGCTTCCCAGGTGCACATGGGCCCAATTTAAATGAGACTCCAGTGCCCTTTCCCTGATCTGAAATGGCTCCAGGGAGACACTACAACAGAACAAATAGCCACTTCCCAGGGAAGTTTCAGGTCAGAAAAATGGAGCAGGAGAGGCTGAAGATCCATCTCATGTGTAAATCAGGCTCACATGACCCAGCACATGTACAGTCCAGAGTTTTCATGGCTGTCATCATGACTTTATCATGTGTGAACTGGCCCTTAGCTGATGTTTTCTTTTTTAAACAGAGAATGTAAGGGAATGGGCTATTTCATCCTTATCCCATTTCCCCCACTAAAAAGTGCCCCCCACAAACTGCTTTTGATCATGATGATGGGAAAAAATATGAACAATTTTTCTTCACTGAAACCATAAGCAGAGATGACGAGGAGGGATATTTTCAGTAAGAAAATATGAGTTGCCTATTCTTTGCTCCTCCCATACCAGTCTCCTCCTTTCAAAGGCAGCTTCAAAGGCTGCATTCTGCCTCCCGCCCCGAAAAACACAACTTGGTTGAAAGAATAATGGAACTACACAAAATATGTATATCTGTTCTTAAGTAAATACAAAAATGAGAAATTATGAAACCTGCACATTTCAAAAGAAATATGGACACAATTAATATGTTACTGTTTCCTCTTAATGAGAAGTAATTGTACATAGCGTGACCTAGAATTACATGCACAGGCTGGTTTGCTTTGGTGTTAGTTTATAAGTATACACATATTGTCTGCATTCAGAAATCATGCCAAGTTGCAATCAATGTATCTAATTCTCAAGATGGCCCCATCTGTAGATACTTAGACCCATTAATCAGGGCCATGGAAAGAGAAAGGACATATTCCTTCAAATTTGGGGGTCTAGTTTTGCAGAAAAATTGGTCAACTTAAAAAAGATGGGGGATTTTCCACACAGAGGAACATTATTGCAGACAATTCTCCTTTGCTAGCATGGCAGCATCAACCCTCCTTGCTGGGTGTGGGAGATCTGGAGGAGGGAAACTGGCCGCTTGAATCAGGTAGGAGGGAGAGGGCAGAAGCAACCACCAGATCTCTCTCCCCCCTCCCACTCTCCTGCAGAACAGTAGGGAGGAAGGCAGAAAGATGGGCAGAACTGGGGAGGGGGGGTAATGGGGCAGGCAGAGTAGTGGGGAGGCAGATAGATGGGAAGAAACAGAACAGTCAGGCAATGGAGAGGGGGGTGGAAAAGTGAGGTGCTCTCTTCAAGTTTACTGGGGGGGGGAGCAGTAGGTGTCTGAGCCATTGCTGCCATCACTACATTGGCTAGGCCCACAGAGGCAGTGGAGCTAAGGAAAAGCGAGTGTGTGGGCAGGTGGCATGGTTGGGACAAGGGCAGCCAGGCAAAGTGTTGAGGAGGAGGCAAGAGACTGAATCCACTGGGATTTCTCCCCTTCAAATCTTGCAGTCCCTGCTTGTTAAACTCCAATTTGCAGGGAGGACCAAGAATACAGATTTTTAGTGTGTCCTTATGCTCCCCTTGCTCCTCCTCCTCTCTCCAATTCCACATGAAAACAAACTCCAGTTCCTGGCGACACCTTAATGCATGCAGTTGGGTTAACTCATTTGCACCTATGTCAGTTGGTATTCCAAGCCAGGGCTGAAGTCCAGCTCATGAAAAGGCCTACTTATCTCGACAAAAGTAAGCATCAGCAGAAATAGGAAAATGAATGTAAGATTTTGGAAGACAGGAAAAAATACATGAGCAGAGCATATATGCTGCAAGCAATGGCTATATTGTGCCAACTCTAACTGGATAATCCTGTCTCCATAATGGAACTGAGGTTCTGCTATCAAAGCCCCACTGAAGCGCAGATAATCAAACCAATTTACAGCAGCTTACCAAGGGGACTGTAATAGTTCTGACATCAAAATTCCATGTAAAACACACTGAAGCTCTTCTGCAGACCATGTTTTGTGGCCATCAGATATATTCTCAAATGGAACACTAAACCCCAGAAAACAAGTTTCTTGGCTCTGCACCTGCACAATTTTTCATTCATAGGACTGGAACTCTGGCCATGCACTATCATCTCCATTATAATGAAGTAAGGTTGAGCAACTGCTGTAGTTGGTGGGTGGCTCTCCAGTGGGAAGCTTTTCTATATAGTGAAGAGACTTAATCTGATAGAAGGTTGCAGCAAAATTGTGTTTGCTCAAAATTGTGAATATCAACCCTTATTTGTTTTATTTCTTGTCCCAAGGTGGGAATCTCAGGATTCATTGCTTGTGTAGACAAAGAAACTTACCAGCACTGACGGTGATAGCTTCGATAAATTGTTCTCTCCAGCTGTTTGTTCCAACCACAAGAGCGAGGTTTGTCTTCTTAATGAGCTTGTCCACAGTGTTCTACAGATGGAGAGACAAAAGCACAGGAAAGCAAAGTATACTGTCAGTTCAGAGACTGGGTTAGGGACAGGAAGCAATGTTCTGGGAGGAGGTGGCTGGCTTCAGGACATTAAAGCCAACCTCAAAAGCAGCTGAGTGAACACTTAAAAAAATTATTTTTGGCTCTAAAAGATGAAAAATGTCAATGCAGCAGAATCTTTGTGATCTTCATATTCTCTCATCAGTAAATAATAGTAATTTTATCACCAGATGGAAATTGTTAACAGAGTGCTTGTTGAGCATGCCCATTTAAAAAGCCTGAAATCTAGACTACACTAGTCAGTGTCATAAAATGTTTGAAGTTCAACACTCTGTTGACTCAGAAGTGGGTGTCGTATCCTGTGGTGCTCAGTCCATGATAATAGATGCCTAGAGCTGAATCCTTCTTGTGTAAAATATTTCAAAATCTTGCTGTCAGGTTGTAAAAAAAGTGAAATATCAGTCACCATGATTCCCTGCTTACAAACATGGGATGGAAGCCAAAAGGGTCTGGTTTGCTCTGGCCATGAAAAACACCTGGCATCTACTGGATTTTCACTTTGGAGTACATTTTTTTTTTAAAAAGAGAGGAAATCACATACTAGAGTGCTTGTGATATTTGGGTGTCTACATTTCATCTCAACCACAGATTTTAGGACAATTTCTCTTGCTGCCTTGACCTTTAACCTTGTGCCCTTGTTATCTTTCCAATTAATCTCTTGCTCTGTTGACTTCACCTGTCAAAAATTAGACTGTAATCTCCTTGGATTAAGAATATGTCTTTTTGATAATGTTCTTTTAAAATGACATGTACACCAAAGACACTATATAATGTTCCCCACCCATGAATGTAGCTGATTTGACTTAAGTCACTAATTCAGTTTATTTAGGGACTGTAAAACCAGGACCTTGAAGCCTTGATACATGAAGTGTTTTTCTGGGCAATGTAACATGTGACATGTGATCCAGTCATCTTTATTTTCAGAACAAAGCACCCATCCAGGCATGTGGCAACTGCAAAATGTGCTTGGCTCAGGGCTGGTATAACTCAGGTCAGGTAGGTGGCCATCTAGGGTGCCCCTTCCCCACTGCTACCATGCTTGCCCTTTCAGCTGCAGTGCTCACCTCTCGACCATCCTCCTCTGCCTTGCTGTCCAGCCTGGTGGTCTGCAGGTGGTGGCTGTGAAGGGGCCGAGCGAGGGTGGCAGGGCAGCGGTGGGTGCACTGCGGCAAGGGAGGGTCGGCTCTGAGTTCCCCCAAGTCCACATGCTGCTCCAGTGTCGCTCTCAGCCTTCCCGGAGTTGTGCACAGACCTAGGAAGGCTGAGTGGGAGCGGTGGTGTGGGGTGTGCACTCAGGGGTGCTCGGAGCCCTCCCTCCCTTGCCGCCTTGGGTGCCAAAACTCCTGGCGCCAGCCCTGGCTGGGCTTTTGCTGAAAACATCTGTGCTTGAAAAACTGTTGGGTTCCCCTTACCATCTCCATGGTAGCTATGAGGTCACTGATTGGGGTTGGGGAGAATGAGTGTGCTTTCTGAAAGATGTTCTGAGGAGGAACGCTAACAGTAACACTTTGCTTTCTCAGAAAGTATCAAAGATAGAAAGGCAGTAAAACCAATATGAAATATATATGGAGTCTGAGTTTACAAGTGATTTACTGTGAGTGATTTACTCATCACAGTCATATGGGGCTGATAATTTGATCAAGAAGTTTCTAGTTTTTACGCTTGTGAAAATACACTTGAAAATAGAATGCCTAGTGAAACCTCAAATGCTAGAGGGCATCTGAAAATAATAATAATAATAATAATAATAATAATAATAATAATAATAATAATAATAATAATAATAATAATAATAATAATAATAATAATAATAATAATAATAATTTGATTTATCACCCACCCCAGCTTGCATCTGGTTATGGGCAATGCACAACAGAAAATAACATATAATAAACAGTTAAAAAACAAATTTACCATGGTATGTGTGTGTAATGTGATGGTGGTGTTGGTGGTGTTCAAATGATAAAAACAGAAAAAAAATGCAAACCAGTTAAAATTGCAGGCTAAATTATAAAAACTAAATGATGCAGATCTTCATAGTTTTTGCACATTTCACAATCCACCTTCTCTAGATGGAAAATTCTGATTTTATTTTATTTTAGCATGCAGAACACAAATTCCCATTCTCAGGCTACTATTTCTTACATTGATTTAATTCAATACTTTTTTTGGTTTAGGCCCATGGTAGCCCCAGATAGTACCTTGAATTCATAGGATTCTTCAATAATCACTTCTAGCTTTGTATGCTCCCCCAGAATTGGGCGCCCCATTTCTGCAATGCGGCGCTCCTCCTCCTCCTTACTTGTCAGTGGCTGCTTCTCATCATTCTCTTCTGCAAAAGAAGCACACAACTTTTGTTAAAGGGAGTTGCGAGTTTACTATTTGGATCCAAATATATCTTGTTGCTATGGCAAAAAGGTGGGCAGACAACTGTTTACAGAAGGAAAGGCCATGAACTAAGGGGCATGCACCAGCATAGTGAAAGTTGCCACTGCAGATGGGTTGCCTGCAAGCATTAGCAAATGAAATTGCTGGCTCAAAACTCTGCTGTACTTCAAGGGATTGCTTCCCACTCCCACCCTAGTTAGCTCTAAGCTGTACTATGGCTATGCTCTGGTATGTCTGCCACTACAGTGCAATTCTATGAAATGGAGAGACAGTTACACAGTCTGGGACTTCCAGGTTCATATCACAGAGACCAACCCCGGTTTGCCTATGGACTATTCATATGTTATAGTTTTGTAGCTGTGCGCCTATGTTTTTCTTGTCCTCAAGTATATACCTAAGAATGAAGCAAATATTTGAAAACAAGTGTAACAATTGGTGATAGCTCTCTTCTGAATGTGTACTCAGTGACAAACTCAGTTTGGTTGTTAGGTAATATGTGAAATGGTCTTCAACAGAGAACTACAGGCAATCCACACCTGCTTGGAAAATACATGAGATACATGTTTTGCAAGGACATTTTCCATTCAGGGGCAAGCTACTCAGAGGCAGATCTGTATGTCCCAGTCACATGGATCTGAACCAATCACATGGCAAGCGTGTGCGTGTATTGAAGTCTGATCCAAATGGCAAAAGGGACTTGCACAAGAGGCATCAACTTCTCTTCTTCCAGCATGCCACTTTTCTGTCTATCCCTCAGGTGCTTTTCTCCTCAGCTGAGCTCTAAAGCTAGCAGCGACCTCAGGTGGGAGGAATGCTCTTGAGAGGGAGAACTGCTGGAAGGGATGTGTTAGATACAGAAAGGGTCTGGCCCTGCTTGGCCACATACCCCTTTTTGACTCCTCCTCACATTTTGCTGAAATTCTCAAATAGCAGAATAGCCCTATTTATTAAAACAGGAGCATCGTACAGAAAAGCAATTTGGGAATCACTGATTGTGTGGCTTTTGTAGAAGACACAATGAAACAACTCCAGGATAAGCCAGGGGTATCACCTGTGTGAATGGTTTCTTGTACTATGTTTTGCACCAACAGTATATGCAATCGAATGCAAAATATGGTATGAAGGGTAGCAAGGTTGATATTCTTTCAGGACTACAAGCCAAAAATTTATGCACAGGTGCCCATCACACTTGATAAAATACCATCATATTTAGTAATCAGGTAGTCTATTCCTTGCTACTCACCAGTGGCTCCATATTAGAGTCTAAATGTGCATTTACTAAAGGTTACAGAGAAGCATACACTGGCTTATCTTATGTTTTCTCCCTTCAGTTGTCAGCTCTGCATAGCTGTTTTGACAACTGATGACTTCTACTGTCAGCCTAGTGAGCAGGTTATGCCAATTAACACCTTTTTGTCATCAGTTTTGTGAAGATGTTTTGTTAACTGATATTCTTTATCACAGATGTTTCTTTTATTGTTACCTTCAAGATTTCTAATATGAATTCACTGCCTGCAAAGATTCTCTATGATTTGTGGGAGTGATAATTTGACTGTGTGTGGGTCGATGACTTGACAATCTCAATAATTGCCTTAACTTAGAATCATTTCATACATTATGCGGAGGCAAGCCTGGGTCTTATGGAGAAACTGGTGTCAAATGGATGAGAAAAAGATCACACAATTTGGTGTAACATACAAATTACAGCTATGTGCAGCCTCAGTTTGCCTCTGGGTGGTGCAGGAAAGAGATGGAGGAGGAGTTAGTTCTTCAGTCTCCACTCAGTTTCACTAGTCAAAATCATTTTGAATAGTAAAACCAAGAGGAGCTTGAAGTTATAGTGCAAAAATGAATCAAACTGAGACTGAGATCCTGCAATTTACATTTTATAGACAGACTAAGATTTATGCTCTTCCTCTTACCTGTTTGAACGCTAACTTTAACAATTTCTGCATTAATGACATTCCCTGCATTGATGTTTTTAAAACTATGCATTCTGTGAAACCTTTTGCAGTGGATTTTTCCTCACCGGGCACAAACCCAAAGTTTCTCCTTCTTACCCCGCATTTTCAGAACTTGCTAAAACTGGAGATTCTTAAGATATGGGGTGAAGGAAAATCTACTATGGAAATTTCACATAATCAAAGTTTTAAAAACATCAGTGCAGGGAATTTGACTACTGTGGAAATGGTCCTTGTGTTAAGTGGATTGTCTGTTGGCTCCAGAACTGTGGTAACCATAGTCCTATTGCCAGAAGCTTGCTTCCATACATAGCTATTGCTATTATCCAAGGTTTTTTCCACTAAACATCAACCAATTGGGAGTAAATTTTCATCCTATAACTCTGAGTTTGTTTATTTTTGTACAAGATATTCTGACAGGGGCTTTTCAATTCCCCAATGTCTTCAAACGGCTTTAATTGCCAGATTTAAATTTGAAAATATGACAACTCTAGGTTCCATCTGACCAAATGCAAACAAAATGAATTCACATAAAGGATCTTTCCTGCTTTGCCCTTCCCAGCTCACTGCTCCCCGCAGGAGGGTGCATAATATGGTACAGGAGATTACAGCAACAGGGTTGCACCTCCACTCTCTTGCACCAGCTCTTGCACAAACAGAACAAGAGTTCACACTGCACAGGGAGTGGTGATCTGTGCTGATCCCCCTTTTCCTCTGGAGCCTCTCATAATGCATGCAATATCATTTCTGAGAATTCCCCTGATCCTTTGGAGAAGTTTTTCCAGATGACATGCAGAGAGAAAGGACAACGATGCCTTTTGTGAACTCGCTCCATTTGTGGATTATCACATCCAACTGTATGCAGGAGAATGCTCTTAACTATAGCTGTAAGAAACTGCCTCCTATATTTTGTAGATCTCTATTCTTCTGGAATAAGGAACTCTTAAAAATGATTTCCCCCTTTTTAAAAAGGCACATCTGGCAACACTATCCATGTCTGAAACAGCATAGCTCCTCTTACTAGAAAGGGATTTAATTCTTTGCTCTTTGCCAGCCTCTTGAATTTCTTTTCCTTCCCTCCTCTCATTTCCCTTTTGTTTTCTGGAAGAAGAAGGGAATTTGGAAGTTGCTAATGCTATTTGATTGGTGTGTAAAAACAATGGAAAGTAATTTGTTAATTTGAATGCTGCCCAAGACAATGATGATGGAGGGGAGGGTGGGCGGAAGCAACATGATTCTTGTTTTGTTGGAAGCGTATGTGCCAGATGTCTGAGAGGGCAAGATTGCAAAAGAGATGCAAGTGAGGCTGTGTAGTGACAGCCGGCATTACCAATAGGTGACTCTGGGTGGCTGCACAGGGCACTGCTTTGCAGAGGGGCTGCATTGCTAAATACAACTGCAAAATCAAAGAAGATAACTTTCCTCAGAACCACTTTCAGAACTTGTGTACAGTTCAGGACAAAAGGATGGAGCAGCTGATTTTATAGGTAGGCAAAAGGAGACTAAGAAATGCTTAAGGAATCCCAAGGGGAAAGGCAAAAGCAAAGGAAGAGCAGGTCAGGAGGACAAGGTATAGCTGCCCAGGCAGCTGCAGAAAGCAATGGCTGGATCAAAGCATACAGTATGGGTATGTAAA
The DNA here is from genome assembly GCF_032191835.1 of Heteronotia binoei. Taxonomy (NCBI): domain Eukaryota; kingdom Metazoa; phylum Chordata; class Lepidosauria; order Squamata; family Gekkonidae; genus Heteronotia; species Heteronotia binoei. The sequence continues at coordinate 225,047,469 of NC_083223.1, read as the reverse complement.
AATACAACAGTCACTCTGAGCCCTTATGAAAAGAGTCAAGGAGGATGACTAAAGACAGGTCACCAGGCTTAGTAGTTGCACAGATATACACAATCTGTGGGGGGAACATTTTAATATTTCATATCATGCCAAAGTGATTAAGGCAGAACAGAAAGTGATGTGACACCAGGGAAAAGGCAGTGCCTAATGGGAGCTTGAGATGACGTGTCTGGATTATACCTCAGGAATAATAGTATAATTAAAAGAAAAGAAATCCTGGAATCACAGCAGAGACTGTTTGCCAGTTTCTGATGGAAGGTCCTTGCTTGCACTACAAGGGCTCAGGACAGGTTTGTGCAGTGAATACACTGAATACACCCCATTGGCCATGTACTGTAGCCTACTACATCTTTGACAATCAGGTAGGGTTGCCAGGTGCCCCCTGGCTCCTGGTGGGGTAGGGTGGTGGTGGGGACAGCAAGGTAAGGTTGCCAGCTCCAGGTTGGGAAGGTTTGGGGTTGGGACCTGGGGAGAACAGGGACTTCAGTCGGATAGAACGCTATAAAGTCTACCCTCCAAAGCATCCATTTTCTCCAGAGGAACTGATCTCTGTAGTCTGTAGATGAACTGTAATTTCAGGGGATCCCCAGGTCCCACCTAGAGGCTGGCATCCCTACAGGCAGGCTGCAGAATCAGAGCCATGTAGTCCCTGGTGGACCACTGTAAATAGCTGGTGGACGCATTCACCTTGGCTGGTTTCAGATTGAGAAATCCTGGCCTAGAAAGTTGCCTCTAAGTATCTATGGCCTTTTGAGAAACAAACAGATGTCACAAATCTGGTTTCTTGTTGTATTTGTGTGCTTCCTACTCCCTCATTTGTGGAGCATGAATGAATACTTCCAGGTTTTCAGAAGTTTTCACTCTAACTCCAATTTCTTTTGATACTCAAAGATGGATGTCTAAATTTCTAGGCATTTGTACAAATCAGATTTTGACAGAGAATTTCTGAAAACCTGGAAGTATTTGCTTGTGCTCCATGACAAAAAGTTGGGATGCATGAGCATGACAAAAAGCCACATTCATGACCTCTGTTTCTGTTACACACCAAGTAGGGAGAGAGAAAGCTCACAAACACATCAACAAGCTAGGTTCATGCTTGTCGCTGCCATTTATTTATCCTTTCTAAGTTTTCATTATGACTCCTAAAGGAACAAGTTCTCATGGCAGTAGGAACTATGAGTCAAGCCTTATCTCCCTTAGGTTGAAATGCTGACATTAATGGTGATTTTTGACAACAAAAGGCTGAAAAATTATAGCTTTGGCTCAACCTGGTAGGTGTAGGGTAGCAGGAACTTCACACAGTGGAGTATGGGTGTCATTTAGGGGTAGCAATTTGTTCATCACATCTTTTTTCCCCAAACACACTTCCCCCAGTATATAAGTATGAATGTGTGTGTGTGTGTACAAGCACACACCAAAGTTAATGGTTACCCATTATCTATTGCACTGTTATCCTAACAAATAAGAATACCTTGAAGGTTGATTACGGTGGAAGGAAAAGGATGGTCTCTAGCATGAACTTTCCTGAAGACAGGCTGGCCTAACAAAATGATTGGCAAAAAAGTAAAGATCAGTGGATGGAACTGGATCACATTTGCTTGGGTGAAGAATTTCCTGATTGGTGTAGTTAGGTTCTGTTAGAGGTGAGGGATCTACATGGCTAGTGAATTATAAAGTCAATTTCACACATGGTTATTGCTGTTTTAAGTGCTCACAGCAGGCCCTCTAACCAGTATTCACTTTCTTACATTTACAAGAGTAAAAAGAGCCATGGATGAGGGACCAGTGGTTTCAAGTGCTCCAGAAGATTAGATGGATACTGTTCACCTTTCAAATTATGGTCTCCTAATGAAAATCTATTTCCTGCGGCCATTTTGCAATTTTGTTCAGGATAAAATTTAAGTGGAAAAATGATTGCAGTAGCTAGGAAACTACATTTTAATTCAGTTTTTGTAATTTTTTTAAAAAAGCAGTCTCAACCTTCTGCTGGAAAGAGTCATGGCTATGTTATATACATTTCTCAGAGAAATTAACAAGAGTGATCAGAAATACATAAAATATCAAAAAAGTGTAAACTGTTCCTTGACCCGTTTAACAATGATGGAGAAGCATGAAATGAGCAGCAAATCTGATGGTTTTTTGTGAGTCTGTCTGGTGATGCCTTCAAACAGGAGATGAAAGAAGCATAGAAGGACTGCCTGAGAAGGCTACAAATATAGCATAAGGTTTTTGTATCTGATGCCAAAAGTTGAGAGAAAAAGGAAGAGTTCAACTAAGAGTACAAACTCCAGTGTTGTGACTGGGCAACAACTAAAGAAAATTCCCGTGTTATCATAAAGACTAACAAATATATTATATGAGGGCCACCACTACCATTAGGCAAAACGAGGCACGTGCCGAGGTGGAGAACTGAGAGGGCGGGAACATTTCATTCTGCCTATCATGCTGCTGTCCCTGCCTCTGTCCAGGAACTGGGCCCCTAATCTTTCTTGCCCTTCAGCCCTCCTTAATAACAATGTGGCAACCAAGCATGCATGCTCTATAGGGATTCCTGAACTTCCAAGAGATTACTTCCTCTTATAAGAGTTTGGCAATCAACTTGGTTGCCAAAGCAACCACAGTGCTTAGCAGGGTTGCCCGAGAAACCAAAATGACAGAAAACTCCTGTGTAAGAACATAAGAGAAGCCATGTTGGATCAGGCCAATGGCCCATCCAGTCCAACACTCTGTGTCACACAGTGGCCAAAATTTTATATATATATATATATATATATATATATATATATATATATATATATATATATATATATATATATATATATATATATATATATATATATATATATATATATATATATATATATATATATATATATATATATATATATATATATATAAATATTTATATATATATTTTTATATATATAAATATATATATATAAAATTATATATATATATAAAATTTCAGCAATTTCATTGAATGCACGTGAGTTCTTGTATTGTGAGAAAGGGAGAAAAGTACTTCTTTCTCTACTTTCTCCATCCCATGCATTATCTTGTAAACCTCTATCATGTCACCCCGCAGTCGACGTTTCTCTAAGCTAAAGAGTCCCAAGCGTTTCAACCTTTCTTCATAGGGAAAGTGTTCCAGCCCTTTAATCATTCTAGTTGCCCTTTTCTGGACTTTTTCCAGTGCTATAATATCCTTTTTGAGGTGCGGCGACCAGAACTGCACACAGTACTCCAAATGAGACCGCACCTTTGATTTATACAGGGGCATTATGATACTGGCTGATTTGTTATCAATTTCCTTCCTAATAATTCCCAGCATGGCGTTTGATTCCCCACTCCTCCACTTGCAACTGCTAGAATGGCGTTGGGTCAGCCATAGCTCTCACAGCAGTTGTTCTTGAAAGGGCAGCTTCTGAGCAGAGCTGGCGCATGGAAGTCGGTGAACTAGGCGATGGCCTAGGGTGCTGGCTCCCACAGAGGCGCCTCCTTCCCTCTGGCATGATCGGCTGCGCCCCTCGGCCCCCTGCTGCTGTCGCCCTCCTCCCTCCCTTCACGGCGCTGGAAGCCAGCAGCATGCTCTGCTCAGCCAGCGCTGCGCTCAGCCTGCCCCCCCCCAGCCTAGGCTGGTCCTTACCAGCTTCAATGTGGCTGTGCATGGCTTCTAAGCCTTTGAAGGGTACACGATAGGATAGTTCGCTCTCCCTCACTTCCGGTTCCAGGAAGGAGGGGGTGCAAACTCTTCTCCTGCAGGCCCTTCAAAAGCTTAGAAGCCCCACACAGCCACATTGAAGCTTGTAAGGACCAGCCTTGGCAGCGGCAGGGGTGGGGCGGAATGCGGCCTGGCTTGCAGCGCCGCGACGGAGGGAGGGCAGTAAACTTCCCAAATCCCCCACCTGGGCGGGGGACCCCCGATTTGGAGCCTCCTCCCCCCGCTCGGCAAAAATCCAGAAAGCGGGGGGAATGGCAGCCCTTCCCACGCAGCCTAGATCCCAGCAGCTTCTCCTCTCCGCTTCCCACCGATCCCTGATGCTTCTCCTCCTCCCTTCCCTTCTCACCTCGGATCGCAGCAGTTTCTCCTTGCCCCTCCCCTTCCCACCCAGCTCCATCGCAGCAGCCGGAGCTTTCCCAGGCTGCTCCCTGCCCCGCCCCAAAGGACCACGTGCCTTTGCACCTCCGGAGGTGGTGAAAGGCTTCAACTTTCTGTGTCTGTGTCTGTGTCTTTGTTACTGTGAAGAAGCTGGCTGGTGAGTAGAGAGCCAATCCCCTACATCAGATTTGCAAGAAGGGGTGTGTGTGGAGGAGAGGGAAACGTCTTTATTATTCCCTATGTGGAATATTTCTCATAGGGTATGATGGGGAATTGATCTGGAGGTTTCGGGGGCTCTGGGAGACCTATTTTTTGCGGTAGAGGCACCAAATTTCAGTATAGTATCTAGTGCCTCTCCCCAAAATACCCTCCAAGTTTCAAAACAATTGGACCAGGGGGTCCAGTTCTATGAGCCCCAAAAGAAGGTGCCCCTATCCATTATTTCCTATGGAAGAAAGACATTTTAAAAGGTGTGCTGTCCCTTTAAATGTGATGACCAGAACTCCCTTGGAGTTCAATTATGCTTGTCACACCCTTGTTCCTGGCTCCGCCCCAATGTCTCCTGGCTCCACCCCCAAAGTCCCCAGATATTTCTTGAATTGGACTTGGCAACCCTAGAGGGCGACGGGGGGGGGTAAGGATCAGCCTGGGGGGGGTGACAGAGCACGGTGCTGCAAAGCAGTGCTGCGAAGGGAAGGGGGGAAGGGTGCCCGCTTTCTGCCCAACTTTCTGCCCACTGTCTTGCTGCTCTTGCTGAGGCTTTGCAAGCCTCGGTAAGGGGGGGTGCCTGGCTCTCTCCTGCTTCAAAGCAGGAGATGGCCGAGAATAGGGGGGCCTGCATGTGCTGTGCACAGCCTGATGACATCATTTGCAAGCCTTGGCAAGATGGGGCGGGGAGTGAGCGTGCTCAGAGCCACTGGCTCTGAGTGCGCCCGCTGTCTTCTCGCTCTTGCTGAGGCTTTGCAAGCCTCGGAAAGGTGTGTGTGGGGGTGCCCGGCTCTCTCCTGCTTCAAAGCGGGAGAGGGCCAAGAATAGGGGGGCCTGCATGCACGGTGCACAGCCTGATGATGTCATCATGATGTTGTTGGACCGTGTGCGCTCTGTGCGTGCAAAAGTTTGTGAAAAAGAAAAAAAGGAGGGGGCGGGGGGCAAATTTCGGCCTGAGGTACTGGAAGCCTTAGTGCCAGGCCTGCTTCTGGGAGAGTTCTCTCAGCCCCATCTGCCTCACAGGGGGTCTGTTGTGGGGGGTGGGAAGGTAAAAGAGATTGTGGCCACTCAGTGAAGTGTGGGATATAAATCATCATCATCATCATCATCATCATCATCATCATCATCATCATCATCATCATCATCATCTTCTTCTTCTTCTTCTTCTTCTTCTTCTTCTTCTTCTTCTTCTTCTTCTTCTTCTTCTTCTTCTTCTTCTTCTTCTTCTTCTTCTTCTTCTTCTGTCACAACCAACAGCCAGTAGGTGCCTATGACACCTGTGAAGCCACACTATGCACAGAAATTGCATACACAGGATAAGGGCACTGAGAAGAGAATTGCCCTTTTCCAAAGGGCAAAAAAGAGCTGTTGTTTTTAACTGCAACAAGAAACTGCACCAGCCCCATCAAAGCAACATTCTTGGCAGAAGAGGAGTCGACTGAGTGCTGCAAACAAGTAAAGTGCACTTATTGTGGAAAAATCTTGATTATGGGGAAAACATCTGAAGCTGTTTTGGGAAAATTAAACTGGGACTTGTGATACGGTCACTTACTAATAAAACTACTGGCATTTCATATCTGATTGCTATTAAGATTTTATCAGAACATTTATCAGGCAAAATGACTTGCTTCAACTGCTGCTGTAAGACCAGTGGAATTATGAATGTCTTTCGCAAAGACTGCTTGTGCGAAATGTGGTATCTTTCAAGTAAGGAGTCTTGCGTCACCTTAAAGACTAATAAACTTTTCTTCCAGCATCAGTCTTTGTGCCCAGCCTCCAAGGAGCTCAAGATGGCACACATAACTGGTCTCAACCACAGCATCATAACAAAACCTCTGAGAGACAGGCTTATGATGAAAGATGGAGACTAGTTCAAGATTACCCAGTGAGCTTCACAGCTGAATAGTGGCTTGCACCCAGGTATCTCCAGTACAAATTCAGGTATTTCCTTTATCTTCTATCAACTATACCACACTAGCTCTCCAGTGCTCAATGACTATTTTTTGTTGTTACTAAGTTAGGTGGATCCTCTGAGAGCTGTGAAAGAAATTTGAGGCATAATGATGGCAACTGCTTATAGGAGTTCCCTGTAGTTTGTTCCAATGATAAAATGCAATGAATAAGAAGGCTAGAGGCTTTCAAGAAACACCTTGAGAGTTACAGCAGTCAAAGGAATGAGTCTGAACTATGATCTTCCTGATTACTATGCCAAAGGCCATGTGACCAGCAGAGTGCTTACAGAAAGTAAGAGAAACTCACAGCCCCATCATCCTTGGATCTTTCAAGGTTTGTATTATGTCTTTCAAATATTTCCAGTGAATCATTGGGATTTTTTGAGTATTAATTCCTTATCTGGACACATGTGATATTAGGTGGGTGAGAAAGACACATTGCACCCTATCATTGCACTCTGTGTACAAGCTATTTGCTTAGTATGTGGGTTTTAGTACGAATGTGATGTGCATCAAAATCAAGATATCTTACCATTCAAAAGCTTCCCTTCATTTTAACAGTGAAAACAAGAAGAAGCCAAGATGTCAGCAAATGGATCATACAAGTACCATCTATTCCAGAAATGTCTAGTGGTTCAATTTGATGGATTTTTTGGTGGTGAATGTTTTACAGCATAACAATGATAACAGCTCTGATTCTGATCTACAGTAGTTGCCTTTCCAACTTTTTAGCCTGGCTCTTTGGTGCTGGCCCAAGGTATGGAATGACACTATGCAACCCAAGAGGTGTCCTTCATGTTCTATTACAATAGTGAGTAGAGCTTGTTGGGGAATAAGCATTGGTTTTTATGCTACTTCCCTGAGCCCCTAAAAATGCTACCAATTCAAGCAGTGTCTTCTCGCTGCTCCTTCTCTTCCAAGTTCCAACACAATTCTGCCACTAACTACACATTCTTTCCTCTACAGAAAATCCTATCTTAAATTTATGTGACTGTTTATTAAAAGTTATTAAAAATCTTTGAAAGTAGCTTGGAAGGGCATTGTCTCATGCAGTTCTTAATTGTTTAAATGAGGTGACTGCAAGAGCATTATCTGATGGAATGTGTCCTGTGGCCTTTTAGTTTAATGGCTCTTTGTTTTATGATCCAAAATGTGAAAAGAATTTCCATATGTTTACACGCAAAAGGGGATGGAGAGAGCCTTTGATTGGCTGGAATGGGAGGATACTCAGACAATAGGGACCATTTTGAAAGTTTAGGTATCTCTGTGCTCAGCTTTGAACCATCATCTTTATAACATATTGCCATATAATTCAGTCAAATACTGGGGTAGTTGAGGGTCCTAAAGGACACAAGATCATTGAGGAAGACTGACTTTACTACACAGTTTTACCATCCCTGAGCTACTTCAGTGAGGTCACTTACTGAGTCATGGTTAATACCCAGTAACAGTAGTGAAAAATGGGTGGCATTATACAATTGTTTGTAACATGCAACCTTTCTAGAAGGAGGTTTACATCTGTTTCTAAGCAGAGAAAGAAGCATGAATTACATATCTTTTGCTGATGAGAGAGTCAGCTTGCACTGAATGAAAATGTATGGACATGGAATCCTAAGCAAGAAAGGTCCCTGAATCACAATTAAGTATGTTCAGGCTGAAGCTGTGTTTTGCATCTCATTGGGATGGATACTACCTTAGACTGCAAGAAGTTCTTCCAGCTTAAGAAGACTTCCTCCAGCTTAAGTGGCTCTTCCATTGGAGGAAGAACCGTATAAAGTGGAGGAAGTTTCCTGAGGCGGAAGGAAGTCTTCAAACTTTTCTTTGCAAAGTGTCAGAATGCATGCCAATATCTCTGTTGCTGATTCTTGTCTGCCTATAGGCATGTAGGTTTGTTCTCTGCTTGCCTGCTTCTCTGTAAGTCTGTTACCACAAAGCTTGAAGTCTAGAAGGTTTTGGATAGGGGTTCTGTGCTCCATATAGAAAGATTCCAACATTGTTACCAACAGGTTCCATGTTTAAACTTCCTTTCCTGATTTTAAATAAATGTTGAATGAAGATGCTAGTACTGTGCTTGAATTCACCTTAATACAATGTTTAAAAAGGAGAGTAAGATCCTAATCTTTAAAACTGAATGTGTACATTTGGAACAGAGCAAAAAGATAATTCATACCTGTGATCGTGAAGCCACCTAAAGGAATGGCAAAACAAAGGGAGAGAGAGAAAGAGAGAGCTAATTAACATCTGTTTTAATGTACAGCAATGCCATTTGTTGCATTTAAACTTTAAATGTAAACTATCTAGTTCCTTAGAGAAATATATGCCCAAATGGCAAAACACTGTTTTTTTGTGTATAAAATATATTTATTATCTAAATTTTCTGTTCATTAATATTTATGAAAGTCTATGGTTTCTATTGAACGCAGCATGTCTGTATCAGCTTTTCATCCTTGTAACTTTTAGTACTACAATACATGTTATGTCACATTATCATGCTATGATATTCCCCATCCTATGCTCTATTTCATTGACTGCTCTTTATGGAGATAGAAAAATTGCAGTGTGTTGGGTGTCAGATCACATACCCCTTTTGCTACATTTAACAAGGAAGAGGATGAGGAGACAAAGGACTCTATTTGTTGGAGACCTCTACATATCTAGTCTAGTTCAGGCCTAGGAATCAGGAACCTTTAGAAAAGTATTATCCCATATGGAAATTGCTAGTTCTTTTATTTTAAAAATCTTTTAATTTTTTTTTTAAATTTAGGATAATTCAGTGGTGGAGCATCTGCTTGTATATGCAACATCCCACATCAGTTACAGGATCTCAGGTAGCAAAGGTGGGAAGGACCTTGGAGCACTGCTGCTGGTCAATATAAATAGCTCTGGGCTAGAAGAGTCAATAGTCTGGCTCAGTAAAATGTGGCTTGATTTGTTGATTGCCAAACACCCATTCTGTCACACACAAAAAAAGCCCACCCAGTTCAGCCTCATGTGTACTGAAATAGACAATAACATTTGATATGTATCTGTTACACAGTCTATTTCCCCCAAAAGCACTCTATATAGAACCTCCCTGATTTCCTCATACTTTGTTTTCATGGTGCCCATTCAATTGAATGAGGCAACTCATTTCAGGAGCTGGTATGTGAACTTATTCCCCCAGGACTTCTGCTCTATTATATTATGGATATGGGTAAATGATCTTATCCTAATAACTTCCAAAACAGGCTAATATCTGACACCGTATCTGATCTCCATGATTGCAATAAGAGTATGCAGTGTAAGGTACAACTCCATTCACTTATTTAATGAATGGGCCTAGACATCCAAGTGACTTTTAAAGGTTTTTGCTTTGGGTGTCCCATGCAGATGCCCAGGCTATTCTGGATGATAGAAATTTAGAATGGAAAACTGGTGTGTGTGTCTGTGTGCAGGAAGAGACAGTGCTCAATGTTCTCCCCTGCCTATAATTTATTTTTTGTTTCAAACCATCTTCTTGGTTACATTTCCCATGCAATGGGATCCCAGTTGTGCATTTATCCTGCCAGTCAGACTGGAACCTAATTTCTAATTGTGCTACTTAAGTAGTTAGCTTGATCCAGAAATGATTCAGAATGGTCTTTCTTTAAGTGATGTGTGAAGCACAGATTTACTATTGTGCAAGATTATGTGTTCAAAGGGGAATAATAACCTATAAACTATTTTATGCTTCAAAGAAGATATATTTTTTAAAAATAATATCTTTATGCTCTCTTAATGTATCAATTTGGGTAAGATTTTAATCTTGGACTGACTAAACCATACTGGCTTCCATGCAAAAGCCCTCTGGGTAGGCTACATGCCAAAGAATTTAATGAAGATATATCATATTTTCTCCGCAGAACTTGGCATGTTGATTTCAACTGAAAAGTGCACTAAATTCTAGGAACCATTTCTAAACCAAAGGATATAAAAGATTAATTTAATTATAGATTTGATATCAGTTTTTTTATTTTTAAGTTAAATTCTTAAAATATCTTTTAGAAAAAAATCAAACAAAACTGAGCAAAATAATCAACTTACACAAAATGCATAGATTGATTGGAAAAAAATGGAAGAGAGATACAAGAAATGCAGTGCTTACCAAGCTCATTCAACAACAGGGCTGTGGAGAAGACACAGAGGGACAAACACAGAAGAAGAAAAAACAATGAGCAATGAAAATAAAGGGAACATCGATAGAAAGGTCCAGATCCAGGAAACCAGAAAATGTAGATCTGTAAAGCTGCAGGATACCACTACTACGAAGAGAGAGAGAGCATGAGAAATAATGGGAAAAAAGACATGCTTCATGGGGATGGGTTGTGAAATTCTAGAAAAAAATATAATGCACTGTGTTATGTATATAGAACAGAGCAAGATAGTAGCACTTTATAAATACAAATAAAATTTGTGGCAGGGTATGAGTTTTCATGAATCATGAAATCTCATACGGTGCCACAAATTTTGTTAGTCTTTATAAAGTGCTACCTAGAGTCTTGCTCTTTTCTTCTGCTACAGAAAGACTAATGTGGCTACCCATCTTGTGCGTCCGTCTGTCTATCTATCTATCCAGGGCTTTTTTTGTAGCAGAACTCCTTTATCGCAAGAGAGGAATGTTTACAAATCTATTTCCCAATCTCAAATTTTCCTTTGACCCCTGATCCATGTTTTAATTCTACATCAATGGCAGCTCTGCTGGAGATTGAGGAAATAATATGTCCCGTTACATGTAAGTGAAAATTTGCTTCATTCTTTTTTGGGAGGTAGGGTGGGGTTTACTTCTGCATATAACATTATGACACAGGAATAGTTTCTGTATGTGTCTTTCCCACATGCTTTTATGAATTTCTGCTGGCCTTGATACAAGGGATTGCATGGAGAGTGTCATGGATGTACCAGGGCCTTAAAGACTTTCTTTCCAACTCTGGCCATCTGTGTTACCAGTACTAGATTTTGGATGGAAGAATGATCTCTGTACCATAAAGAGCTGTACAAGGAGAAAAATGGGGAGACTTGAACCTACATATAGGGGAACTTCTATTGGAACACCAACTGCACAGGTATAACACAATGACTAAGAGAACGATTTGTACACTAGGAGGTCCCTATTTCAAATCCTGCCTTTGCCTGACCTTTGGCAAAGCACTCTCTCTCAGCCTTGCTCCCTGACCTGTCTTATAGGTATGCTGAAAACAAGTGTAAAATGTCTTTAACACAAAAATGTTTACATAAATATCAAGTAATATTATTTGTAATAACTGATATGGTACCCAGGCTAGAGCTATCAAAGGGAACTTGGTTAGTCCTGTAGCTCAGCTGTCATGAATGATGGAAAGCTGCAACAGCTAAACCAACATAAATGAGCTAAATTTATAATTAAGAAGTCTTTAAGGTAATACTGAAGACTTTGACTAATTAATGCATTCTAGCATAATATTTTTCAGGAAACAGCTTATTTCCTTTGCTACATGAAAGTGTCCTGAGTTTAATTAATTTGTGCTGGATAGTATTTCTAGGGATCTCTGAATTTAGTGTCCTCACAACCCCCCCCCCCCAACAAATTCCAGAGTTCTGTTGAGGAAGTCATCATTTTAAAACAAATTTAACTTTATAATGAGGATGTGGCATGAAATAAAAGAAGTATAAGCATTCTGAGTGCTCACTTTTCTCCTGTTCTCACTGACAAACTGTCCAGAGAAGAGGGGAGGAAATGATATGCTCCAATGTTCTTGAATCTATCTCTAGAGAACAATATGCTCTAAACCAAAACAAATAAACAAAACCCAGATTGCCCTGTTGACTCCCAACATTTAGCATCAAACAAAGGGCTCCTCCTAATTATACAGATGCTTTCTTGAGTATGAAGATAGGCCATTATGCTCTGGTTTGAGACAGGTTTAAGAGAACTAAGGGGGGGGGGTGTAAGCAGCTTTTCTGCTCATGGTTTGCACATGTTTTCTATCCCACCATTTCCTATGGTAAAACAGGTTTGTCACGTTTTTCAAACCATGCAAAAACATTTAAAACCTGTTTGAACTGAAGTAAAAATGGGAATGTTAACGTATCATGAATAGTGATTCCTCTTCCAGACACTCTTAAATTTTCTGGCCCATAAAGTGAGAATACTGTCACAAACGTCTTGTTTTCAGCCTAACAATATGGATTCTGAACTGAAACCAAGAATTGGTTTCATGACAAACATTTAGTGCCAAAAAGAGATACCCCTGAGATCATTTCCATCTTACAGAAATGTGGATCTCTGTGTAAGCAGCCCTCAGAGGCTGGAGGCTTTCCAAGACGAATACTGGACAATAACTCGACAGAATTGCCTTAAACACTGGATGTCTTGTTTTGAGGTGGGAGACTAGGCTAGGTAATCTTCTCTGAACTATAATGCACGGGCACAAGAAAGTCAGGTTGGTACTTCTGGCCCAAACAAGATTCATAAAGGGAATCACCCTAGAAAAACTCAATCTTTTATAGCAGTTTTCCACACCTTTCCAGGGATACCCATTTAACAATCTGAGAGCCACTGCAAAATAACAGGCCTGCTGAATTTTCAGCATCCCTGCTTCCTTTTAACTAGGAAGTGCAAAATAGTTATAATTGCAGGCCCGGTTTGTTTTATTTTGGGATGATTACTCAGTTTACAGCTATTGTATATTCTATTGCCATATATTGTGAGTTATTTTGCTTAGCTAAAACAAACCAAACAATTCCACTTAATTTCTGTTCAATCAAAGTCTAAATTTTTTTTAAGTGAGAAGGTTGAAAGATACATTTCTTTCTATTGTAGTATACATCTGTGGTTGATTTTGATAAATTTTTCCTTTGCATGGCCTAGAAATTAGCTAAATAAATGAAATGAAGGGCTGGCTTAGAGGTTCCATTTCACCTCTTTCCTTTAAGTTTTACTAAACTGCAAGACAATGAGCTTCCCTGCTAGATTTGCAATGTTTCTTTATAGAGCGAGAGCTTCAGGATCATGTGATCCTGTCACAATCAAATATAGCTCTCCCAAATGGGCTTAATAAGGGTGGCATCCAATGACAGAGATAACATAGGCTGTGTATACCTATGAAGCTCCCTGAAAGAGTGGACATGCATTTATTTTTCTGTATGTTCAGACTGCAGGAAATTATGACTGGCTGGCTTCATTTATGTGCTATGAGCACAAAGTGAAAGACATACATGTATTCACTTCATATGTACCAGTTATGTAAAGTGTTCACATGGTGGTATTTAAAAACATTTTAGGTAGCCCTCAAAGGATATAATATGGGCAAAGAAAATATTTAAAAGACTAGGTTGCTCTTATGATTAAACAGTTCAGGTAAAGTTATACAGGTTGGCTAAATTTACTTCTGACTACCTCAGTCTAATATATGCTTATATGGACAATATTTCAGCAGAACCTTAAACCGTCCAATTGTAGTGCATAATATCCATACTCAATGGCATTGCCTGGCTATGAACCAAACCACAGAATGTTTCCTAAAATCCCTGGAAATGTGAGGAAAATGTTCTTAAATATGGACCCATTGCTTTCAAGCAGTGCAATACAAATGTGTCTTCCTACTTTGCTGAAATATCTGACTATGTAAAAGGTAGAAGTTCAAGTCCAGTGGCACCTCTAAGGACAATAAAGTCTTATTCAAGGATAAGCTTTTTTGTGCATGCACACTTCTTCAGATACATTGAAATGGAAGTTACCAGTCCGTACATATAGGTAGAGGATGAGCAGCAAATTAGCATAAGCATAAAATATCGTGTTTAACAGATGTAAGGACCAAACTGGAATAACAGTTTATTATGCTCATGTTAACTTGCTGCTCACTCTCTATATGTATGGACCGGTAACCTCCATTTCAATGTACCTGAAGAAGTGCACATGCACACAAAAGCTTATGCTCTGAATAAGACATAGTTCAGAGGTGTCAAACATGCAACCCACAGACCGAATCAGAGCCCTGAACAACTGGCTGTCATCTGCTTCCTTCTCCCTCTCTCTTGTTTCCTTCTGCATCACAGCTTGCTTTGCCAGGCTTGCTCAATTGCAGAGGAGCCATAGCCTCTATTTTCTCTATTTTCTGAGGCTTCTCTATTGGGGAGGAAGGGTGGGAAGGAGAGCTTGCTTTGCCAGGCTCTCTCAATCACACAACAGAGCTACTGAGCCATTCCCCTCTACTTTCTATTGGCTGAGGCTCCTCCCCATCCTGGTCCCCTGCAGAAGGAAGGAAACAGCCAGAGCTTCCTTTGCCCAGTTCCCTGGATCCCATGGGAGAGATACAAAGAAAAAAATCTTTAAGACCAATGAGTGCTAATGTTTTAATCATGTTTTACTTTATGCTTAAAAAAAAAAAACTTTGTGCTTGTCTGTGTCCTTTATAAAGTTTATATCTCTGTTACCTGGTACAACGTTTTATGACACACATGGCCTGGCCCGACAAGGTCTCATTTATGTCAGATCTGGCCCTTGTAACAAATGAGCTTGACACCCCTGACTTAGTCTTAAATGTGCTACTGGACTTGGACTTCATGTTGCTGCTTCAGACCAATACCCACTTGAATCTATCTTAGTGATACAGGTACTTGATTTATTTCCCTTGATTTTTGTTTGTATGTGATTTCTTCTTTGCCCTGATCTTCCTCCCTTTTTCTTTTGGACTACCACATCATCATCCAAGCAGAATGCCTGCTTTCCCTAAGTTCCACTTGGAGAAGCTAGATTCATTTCCTGTGATTTATAGAAGTTCATAATGTCATTATTTTGGAACTCCTGACTTAGATCATCCAGCTACAGTCCACTTTAAACAGCCTGGCTGAATAACCTGTCAGTTGTAAATGATCCCAGCTGAGGTGAATAAGGTCCAAAGTCAACTGCAATATTAGGCTACTATTCCCATTACCCAATCAAACTTGGATGATTTAAAATTTACAGAAGCATTATCTAAGCAGAATTGGCCCATCTCCATATTAACTGGATTGGTTTTCAAGTACAATTAATCTTGAGGAAGCTTTCAAAACTTATTCAGGGGTGTACTGTGATCTATAAATTATCTGAACATCATTTATATTTTTCCAACTCCATTACCTTGGCCAATTTAACTTATTCCTGCTATATTGCCTTCTATATATTCTTGCTAATATTGTTAATACATTGTGTGTTATATTTAAAATTCTTCAGTTGTTAAATATTCCAGAACAATTTTCACTTTTGGTGCCTATTTAGTACTTGGGAAGATACCGGCATAATCTGCTTTAGTTGACTGAGCCGATTTTGTGTTCATGGGTTCACACTGTGAAATGATCATGTGACTGCAAAACTGAAATATCTAAGAACTGAGTGTTCACACACTCTTTTGGAAGCTGGATCTATGGCCAAAGACACAATTTATGAAACAAAGCTCAGTTACATAGAGAGCCAATTCCAACACAAGGCTTCCATGTTCATGTAGTTTAAAAGTTTGCTTCAGAAAGAGTGAAACAAGTTCCTGAGGGCTTCTTGTCATCTTCCGGACACCATCTGGATAGAATTTCCTGCTCTTCATACACACAGTTGTTTATATTACTCGGTTGACCTGCAGAAGAAGAATAAATGGTCCTTCTCTTGGGCAAGGGGACTGAATTAGAGAGCACCCTGTTTTCTGATTCTTAATTTTCAAACTAACTAAAGGTTACTAAAATATGCCACTGATCTATTGGCCTTCAAGTCTGTCATTACCACTTGGCTTAATGAGCCAACACAATAATAAACTATGTTGGAGAAAAGATCTGGAGTGATTGGGCTAGTTCTCATTAAATAATAATAAATGCCCCTATATCCAAGCCCTATTTACATGCTGAGTAGACTCAGAAAGAGAAGAGTGTAATGCTTGGAACATCTGGAGAGCCAGTTTGGTGTAGTGGTTAAGTGCGTGGACTCTTATATGGGAGAACTGGGTTTGATTCCTCACTCTTCTACCTGCACCTGCTGGAATGGTCTTGGGTTAGCCATAGCTCTGGCAGAGGATGTGAGAGCCCTCTCAGCCCCATGAATCTCACAGGGTGTCTGTTGTGGTGGGAGAAGATACAGGAGATTGTAAACCATTCTGAGTCTCTGATTCAGAGAGAAGGGCGGGGTATAAATCTGCAATTCTTCTTCTTTTATAATTATTAACAATCTCATTTGTGTCCTGTACTTCCTTGATCAAGCTCTCTGGTTCATGATGCAATCCCATTCAATCCTTACAGCAACCTGTGAGATAGAAATGGCTGACAGATGGTGACTGAGTAAAAAAATTTGAATGCAGGTTTCCTTAATGCAAACACAGCACTCTAAAGATGTACCAGCCTACTCTGTGCTCCCAGAGTGGTGAACTACATCACAATGCATTCAATGTGTATGTACAAGAACAGCAGCATCTTTTGATTGCGGTTACCCAGTGCAGGCTGGCTACAAAATGATCATGAACAATATAGTCCCAACTATATGTTATGTACAGACATGTGTAACGGTAGCCCAACAATAATGGTGGGAGTGACTTAGCCTGTGCAGATGCACACTTCTTCAGATACATTACAACAGACTTCTTCAAGTTTTATATATAGGCGGGGGGGGGGGTAGTTGCCAGGAAGAGCACCAGGACACTCAGTGGGGGACCTCAAAGTAGCTGTTTTATTGCAAAGGAATTTCAGAAACAGACTGGAATGGGAGATTGCTGAATTACAAGTTATTTCAAACAGAACAACAGAACCCTCAGATCTTAACAGAAATATCAGGTTCTTATTTCACTATAAAGCAGCCCTGTGGCACAGAGTGGTGAAGCAGCAGTACTGCAGTACTGTGGTCTGAACTCTCTGCTCATGACCTGAGTTCGATTCCAGCAGAAGCTGGATTCAGGTAGCTGGCCCAAGGTTGACTCAGCCTTCCATCCTTCCGAGGTCGGTAAAATGAGTACCCAGCTTGCTGAGGGGAAAGTGTAAAAGACTGGGGAAGGCAATGGCAAAGCACCCCATAAAAAAGTCTGCCGTGAAAACGTTGTGAAAGCAACATCACCCCAGAGTCGGAAACACCTGGTGCTTGCACAGGGGACCTTTGCTTTCCTACCTCACTACATATGCTAAGTCACTTAGTTCTCACTTTTAGCCAGAATTAAACTTTGTGGGTCAAAGGTGCCACTGGACTCAGCTCTCACATCTGTTTGTTAACTCTTTTATTATCTGTATGCTAATTTGCTGCTATCCACAGATTTTACCAACTGTTTTAATTCAATTTACCTATACCCATTGCTCAGTTACTTATGAAATCTTGAGTCTAATTAGCCCTTCCTGGCAACTCTTCCCCCCAAAATGTAAGGCTCGAGGAAGTCTGCTTCAATGTATCTGAAGAAGTGTGCATGCACACAAAAGCTTATACCCAGAATTAAACTTTGTTGATCTTAAAGGTGCCACTGTACTCAAACTTTGTTCTATTGCTTCAGTCCAACATGGCTACCCACCTGAATCTATCTTCATAGTTGGTTTAATTAAAACCATGGTTTCATTCAATGTCTGAACTGAGTCTTTGTATGTAACATGTAAACTGAACATCATTACAAAGGTAATGCAGTAATTCCCTTTGAGAATGACAGCTCTGGTCATAATTTGAGGTAAGGTATGCTTTATTATTTGGATTTTATATTATCTGTCTCCCAGGGCCTGTGATATCATTAATTTATATGGGTATTGAAATAGGCCATCATAACCCGTGGGAATGTATTTAAAAGGGAAAAAAGAAAAGAGGAAATTAAAACTGTTAAGCTTGACAGGGATTGTGGCAAACTAACTGGAAGCTGATTGAGAGGCAAGAGGAAGTTGTGAGAGAGGAAGACACAAACAGAGAAAGGTCATAGTTTCTTGAGAGCTGTTTGAGTTGACTCTCACACCTTTCTTTCTTCTTCGTAGCCATATTGGTTCCTCAAGCACAAGGAAGAAAATGCACTCTTTCTCATATTCCTCACGGTCAAGTAATCTAAGGGTAATGTATTTCCTGTGGGAACACAAGACAAAGGCAAAACAAATGGTTGGCATTACAGGCACACGCGCACATGCTTTAAGTATGACCAGTTGGTTTATGTCTGTGATGATAACGGAGGGAACACACATCCCTGGCTTTTATATATGTGAAAGAGCAGAAAACATCAATTCCTGAAATTTCCTTGGTTGCCTCATTTTGGTTAAGGACCCCTCTCAGATAGATCTATATATCTGTACTCTGATAGGATTGAGGGGGGGGGGGGGGAGAAAAAGAATGGCACAATTAGGACTTTTTGGAAGGATGAACTTGTCACTTTTTTCCTCCCCATATATATTTCTCTTTTACTGTATTTTAAGAATTTAAGGCAGGTACCCTCATTACAGCAATCCTAGTGGGAGAAAAAGTGATTTACCAATGGCCACCCAGTGGCCTCACTGGTAAACCAAGATTTGAACCTTGGCCTTCCACATGGTATTCTAATGCTATTCCACTGCATCTGCCTGGCTGTGGGTCAAAAGAAATGGTCAATGATTCAATTGGTGTTCAGTGATTTAGCGCTCTGCCCTTTTACATAGATAACGGAATGTGTATTTTGGAATTTCATGAGCTAGAATGTGCCAGGCATCCATGAGTGATCAAGACAGGTGCATACAGGTAGGGCTCAGCCCCACACAGCCAATCCCCCACCTTTCTTCTCACTCATCTCCACCAGACGGGGCTCCCCAATTTCAATGTAGAAGGTCTTGTTTTTCTCATACTCCTCATCATCAATTACTTTGATTGATATCGTTTTGCTGAAACAGAGAAGAAGAAGAAGAATAGAAATTCAAGAGCAAAGCAAGGGGGGAAAAGGAGAAGAAAGTAAATGAAATAAAAGGAGAAAATGCATAAAAGACAGAAATGTCCAAAGGATGATTAAATGTTCATTTCCCCAGACAGCTGAAGTGTGAAGTACTGTGTTTTTATCATACAACTCACAGCTGTTTCTGCTACAAGCATATCCACCCTGGAGGATTTCTGGAAGCCCTTGAAGACATATAACTTGGCTAGCATGTTGTAATAGCTTCAAAAATGCATATGGCTTTTTACCAGTTTAACTGTTATAAATTCAACCCCCCCTCCCCTCCCCCCCAAAAAAAGATCCTGAGGAATTCTAGCTTGTTGAGAGTGCTGAAGAACCTCCATTAAAGAGCCAAACCACCCTCAAAATGTTTACAGGGTTCCATGGGGACTAGGGAATGGTTCTGTAACCAATTCACAGTAAACTGCTTTTTTTCAGGTATTTCCCCATATGCCTCCTACTTTGTATTCTCTCCTCAGTGCATACTGGGGCAGGATCTTCAAACATGGACACAGCATTGACATCAATGTTACCTCACAACTGTGGTGCACCATGTTACACCTGGTTTTAAACAGGTACCTGTTTTCTCATTTATTTACTGAGCTGTGCAAATAAGCACAAGTGCAGATGTGGCCTCCTAAATTCCTCACACAGAGAAGTGTGAGGCAGATTAAGATCTCACAAGCTATGTAGGTATTAGATAACTCTATATAGATTGTGGGTCTTTGCACGTGGGGTTTTTCTTGTGATTTGGTTGCCAACCTAAGCCTTTCTTTATCTGTGTCAAACTCTGCATACCATTTTTTGAGTTGAATGTGGACTCCCCACACTCAACTTGCTTTCACACAGCAGCAGGCAACATAGCTCTGAAAGCTGTAGGCGCTTCTTAATGTCTCCTGTGTTCCATTTGTTGTCTTTTGTTGTTATGTCTCCTTGCTTTTCTGAAACCACTTTTGATCCAATATGAGGAAACATGAAGAAACAGTGAAGAAACCACAGAATAAAAAATACTGCAGGTTGGCACCCAAACCATGGAAAAGCCTCTGTGTAAAATGACCCTGTATTATGAAAAATACGGTCTACAGAAGACCACGGGGCTCCTTTTTCATTCTGTAATGTCGAAAAAAGTGCTAGTAACCTAGAGCAACAAAGTCTGGAACCCACAGATAGTTGCACAAAACTTTCTCATCCAAAATAAAGAAACAAGAGGGAGAAAAATAAAGCAGAAAAGTAGCAAATTAGTAACAGTATCATTAGTGAGAAAGGGCAGGAAATTCAGAAACCTCTTGAGTAGATTGTAGTAGGGAAATATAAATATTCTGAAAGCCATGCTGTGTAATTCACTATGCATACAGAGAGGCTGTTTATATGTACAAATGCAGACATTCAATTACCCTAAAATCAACCCATTCATCAATCTCTCTTGCTCACTCATGCATACTCTCTGGTGCTCACCATACAGTCATATGGCATTCCCACTTTCCAGTTGGCCAGCTGACTCTGTTCATCTTCTGTTCTCTGCACTGTTATACCTCACACATCTTGGCCATTACTTAGCCCCTCAAAACTGAATGGCAGTGTATCTCAGCATTCTACTTTTCAGTCTGGAGAGAATTTTGCCTGCCGTTTCCACATGGCAGGAACTGGAGCCTAGGTCTGTGCATGGAGGGGGATGGAACCTCGAAGTCCAACAGTGGAAATAGAGTTCCTTTCATCTGCACAAGAGCACTGACAATGAAAATCTCCAGTAACTTCAGGAATCAAATTGAAAAGGCCACTGCAGACGGATGGAGAATGCAAATGAAGCTGTTCTTGCCCACAGCTTTATGCATCTTTATACATGTATAAAGATTTTGGCATAATGATCTTTAAAAGGACTAGATTTGTATTTAGGCAGCATGAGATCTCTTCAGGAAATGTCAAGCATTTACCTGTAAAACATTTCTGTAACCTACTTACATCAGTTCCTTTTCTCTTCCTCTTCTGATCCCTGTATGTTATAGTGAGGAAACCCTTGTCTTTTATATGCAGAAGATCTTGGGTGTAATGAGCCTTATAGAGGGAATGGCAAGATGAGGATGAAACAGGCCTGCGAAGAGGTGGTTGTGAGGCAAATTGGGGAGAATGTTGGGGTGTGAGTGACAGGTGTGAGAGAGTGACTGAGTGGAAAAAAGGAGAAGGTGGTGGTAGGGAAAAATCTGATTGACAGTGAGTGCAAACCAAGGAATAAAATTGAGTTTGAGAAGAGACAGAAGAAAGCCCATTGGACAAGGCAGACCAATAGTGTGTGAGCAATTCAGGAAAAAAAAGCACTTTGAAGCGCCAGAAGAATCAACTTGTAATGAAGGTGACTGTGTGTGTGTATTGGGAAAATTGTTCAGATTCTGACAGAAAATTGTTTCTATATTGTTAAATTGTTATGAATATTAAACAGATACCTTATTTAGTCAGCATTTGTTCAGCCAGCCTTCTATTACTACATAAATAAAATGGATTTGTGTATTTAAAAGACATTGTATTACCACTGGGCTCCTATAAGATATGCTGACAGGATCTAAACTTTCACTCACAACAGCAGAACTCCATGACTCAAGAATTGTATCACGTGGGAATCACATAATGGGATTAATATTTGGTGTTTCACAGCTACCGTCGACAAGATGGTGAGAGATGCACAAATGAATCTCCTGAGGCTTTTAAAAACAAAACAAAACCAAAAACACAAAGGCCCAAATAGCCCAGCCTAGTCTGAGCTTGCCAGAACTTGGAGCTAAGCAGGGGTTGGCCGTGGTTAGTACTTTGATGGGAGACCATCAAGGAAGACCAGGGTTGCTATACAAAGGAAGACAATGGCAAACCACCTCCGCTCATCTCTCCTTGAAAACCCTCTGAGAAGTTGAGGCTTGACAGCACTTAATTACTATCAAGTAGAGCACACAAACGCATCTTACTTTGGACTGGGGCCACAGCACAGGGAAGGGGGATAGAGTACACAGGCTTGCTATGGCTCATTCAATTCAAAAGAATATATTTTGTTCTAATTCCATGCATGTAAGACCTGAAAAGCTTTGGCCACTTGAGGATTCTGGAAGTGACAGAATCCAGTGTCCACATTTACTAAAGCTACCATGTTATGAAAGATGTCTGGGATGAAATCAATAAAAGTGCTCTTCTCAGACCTTTGAAACTAGTCTAGGATGTTTTAAAGCTGAACACCCACGAAAATAAATAAAGTAGTATATAAGAACTTCAAAACAGACAGATGGCTGCGTCATATCTATCCAAGAAATGACTGATTTGGACAATTCAGCGTTGCCTATAAAGATACTTCTCAATAATCTCCCCAAAGATGCTCTATCTACTGCTTTCTATACTCTGAAAATGCCAAGGGGATTGTTTTTTTCTAACTCTTGAGAAAGGAAAAAAGGTTGGGTAAAACACTGCTGAATACCACTTGTTTGCAACTGGCAATTTTTTTCCAACCTGGAAATATTTCAGTTACATATTTTCTTATCTGAAGGCTTAGCAAAGATGCCTTAGTGACCTCTTCTTCTGCTTTGTTTTTTTGAATAATTACTTAGGGCAGTCCATCTGTTACAGAAGAATTTATCATTGTAATAAGCAAATGTAGATGACTCTGCCCCCCCCTAAAACCCACCAAAGATGTGTGTATTAAGTATTTGCCTATGAACAGAATGCTAATATAAAAAATTCTCTCATTGCATACATGGAATCTTAGATTCCTTTTAAATCAAGACTCAGGTTGGCATATTTCACCAAATGAATGCTGAGATATTGCAAGAAAGAAGACTATGCCAGTGCCTTTCCTCTCTTGTATGCATAGTAAATGGGGATGGGGGTATAAATGTGTTAAATAAATCAACAGTCTTCATCCAGTCTTCAAACTGTGGTTATTGTGGGAGCTGGTGTCATACTATATTAGCATTGTATTGCATGAATTTTCAACCGTTGTTTCTGAAAAGCACTCTATGTCTTGAATTTTATGTGAAAACTAGTACTTCATTAAAGAGGTTCACACCTTGTGATTACTCTAGACACTGGGTGCTCATACCAAAGATGGGCAGTCAAAAAGCCCATAGAGCCCTTGGAGCCCCAAAAAGCCCTTGGAGGCAGTCAAAAAGCCCATAGTCTGGTAGAACAGATGGGGATTGTGGCTCTCAAAGAAACAAGCTGCCCAAATGTAAAACTGTCAGTAGTGAATTAAGTGTCAAACAAGGACTGGTGAGACCTGAATTCAAATTCAAGCTCAACATGGGACTGTAAACCAAACATGCTTGCTATCTCACAGCACTGTTTTGATGATAAAATGGGAAGTGGAGAACCACTGTATGCTGCACTAACCCCACTGGACAATAACAACAGACTGGAGAGTCTTTATAGCAGCTTTTGGCTCTAGACTAGGGGTGGCCAAATTGTGGCTTGCTTGCTTCCTCCCTCCCTTCGCAAATAACTGACATTTATTCTATGTGGCTCATGTTAAGCAAGTTTGGCCACCCCTGCTCTAGACTGACCTTCTAGTGCCACTTGGCTTTCAAGTCCAGGACAGTTATGACCACTATAATGTGAATTATCTGTTATTTTCTATTTCAACCAAAAGCCCCAGTATCACAGGAAGCCTTGATCAGAATGGCTTCTGATTTGAACCTGTTTTTTCCCCCCCACAGAAAGTGCAGTACTGTCAAAAACATTTTAATTTCCTTTTCACTCAGGTTATATCACTGTACACTAACAATCCAGGACTCCCTTCTAAATCCATGGGTTTGGAAGGGCGTAACAGATTGCACTGTAATTCACTGTGAGACCTTGGCTTATTTTCTTTAGGAGATAATTTGGCTTGGCAACTGCACAATCCTCTCTCAAGGTTCTCCCCCCCCCCCCCCCCAGCACACTGCATCAGATTTATTAGGGAGTGCACAGGTGCAATCACAACAATTATTCAGTTTTAATTTAGGGAACAAAGCACAATGAATCCCAGACCAACAATTCTGGGAGGAGGAGGAAGAGGCAACATATAGAGAACATCAGTATTAAGACTGTGTCAAAAACAATGGGAGTCTGCATTCTAATGCATTTGTGGCAAACATTAATTTAATTTAAAAACTCCCAGAAACAACATGATGGCAAAGTGGGAGTCTGCAGGAAAAGTCACCCTCCCCTCATCTACCAATAGAAATGCTGTTATGCTGGTGGAACAGCATCTTTGTCTCCAATTGGCTTAATTGGAAAGCAACAAAAAAGTCATCTAGCTCTATGCTGTTCAGGACAATCTATGCAAACTCTCCCCCAGAAGATAAAGTTCTATGTTTATGGGAACAGTATTTTCTGGGTAGGGAGAACTATGCGCATCTTGCTGCTTTATACAGAAACAGTATAGTGGTTCAGCCAGACTAGCAATGTCTACTCTGATTGGTAGAGGCTTTCCAAGGTTTAAGATAATTGGTTCAACCTGCCTGCTCAGTTCATTGGGCATCTAACCTAGTAATATCTACTCTGATTGGAAGGGTTTTTTTCAAGGCTTAAGATCTTCCCTAGGCCAGCTACCCCAAAGGGTGCTGGCAACAGAACTTGGGGTTTCTGAGTCCAAAGTGTGTACACTACTGCTTTGCCTCATCTGATTATAGAGTGGAATCAGCTGATATTCAGAACCTTCCCTTTGATAAGCAAGAAAATGCAGAACAATGTAATCGTCATTAGTTTTCTGAAGTTAGCTAAACCATGTGGCAGTTATGCAGATGCAGGATTGGTCAGGTCACCTACTGGCTTTTTCTGACAAATGAATGGGATTGAACACCACTGCACAGTATTCAGGAGCACACTACTTTCAAAATGTTCTTGACAGAGGGGAGGAAGAAAGCTGCTTTAGTGATACCTAATGCCAGTGGTACCAAATGCTATAGTGGCACCAAATGCCCTAAATTCTGGGGAATGCAATCTGGACAGTACATTCAGTGCATTCCTAGGCAGAATCACATTCTTCTAAGTCAATTGAAATCAGTGAGCTTAGATGGGTATAACTCTGCTTAGAATGGCACTGTAAGACTCTGTCAGAAGTGCCTTCCTCCTCTTGTGTTGTGCTGTGGAATGTTTATAAATGTTAACAAGCAAAATGTCAAACCTGATTAACTTTGGTTCCATGAAATCTGTCAACGGAGTGTGACTCCCTTCCCATCTGCTTTTGGATTCATATGAAAATGCTTCACTATGGCTGTTATTAGCATTACATTCGCCTGTCTTTTGATAATTTAAATCTAGCACTAAAAAGCATGTTGCAGGGAAAAAGTGGAGACATTTGTTGAAAGTCTCATTAGGTTTGTCCTTCATGCTTACGAGAAAATTCTCTCTGAGCAAGTGATGGCTGTGGAAAGCTACAGGGCTGTGACATGACCGTGACTGTGTGTATGTTTAATGAATATTTGTAATAGTTTGTTTCATTAATAATCGCTATTACAGTAATTGCTTTAACCAGGAAAAAAGAAATGTTTGTCCTAACTAGGCTGCAAACAATGATGGTTGAACTGCAGACCTGAGATGGAGGAAAACTGGCACAATCAGTGGTATGCTATAAATGTTAGGGCATCATATGAATGGAGTACATGTGTATCTGCATGGTCTTAGCACAATGTACAAACCTAAAAAGAGATGCTAACAATCAAATGTTTAGCAACCCTACCATATCAATATAAGTTCTGAAAGCAATTTTCTTTTTAGTGAACTGTGAGCAATTTGCTATGGCCAATGGTATCCAGAAAAAAAATGTTTCCTGGGCTAAAGCTGGCCCATTAGCTGCCGATTGTCCATTCCTACTGAAGGTTATCATCTAAGTTACAAGTGCTATTCCAGTGGCAATTCTTTGGCAGTTCAAGACAAATAGAACAGGGAAAAGTACTAAGTTAATATTAATAATATGGCTTGTGTGTAGTTTAGCTAGGTGATTATAAGATTGTCTGGCAGCCAGAAGTTCTAGCTTTTTTAGAATTATGCACAACTAGGTGGTGAGCGAGATTTGTTTTTTAGGCCCTGCTAGAAGTAGAGCAGATTTTTCTCTCTTTGTAGTAATCAGCACAGATGGGAACTGAGTATGTCTATGAGGAGAAAGAAAGCTATAGTAGTGAAGATAGTGAAGATAATCCATGGTCTTTAATTGATGGACTCCTTGGGAATACAAAACAAACTGGGGAAAGGATTAGGATTACATATGCTGGATTTGGGAAAACCTTCTGGCATTATAATGAGAAGACACACAACCCACAACCTGCTGCAAAAATCTTAAACAATGAAATAAATAACAATTTAACATTTACTGCACATGCTTACTCACTAAAACCATGAAATAGGTAATAAACAGTGCTTGACTCTTGAGTATCTGTGATTGCATCACTAGGTTTAGAAGCCCCTGGAGTACGCATGCACCTGACAAAGCGAACAGAGCAACAGATACTTACTGGTATACTGTTGCGCTAGTACATCCCATGCGGGACTTTGGGACTTTTTTGGACTTTCTTTGAACCTTATTTGGATTTCATTTGGACTTCTGGAACTCTACGAAGCCTCTGGTATTGATATATACCTTTGTTCAAGAAAACAACAAAGGATTGAGCTGACGCTCCATATGCATTGTTTATTACCTATCTGATGGTTATAGTGAGTCAGCACATGCAATAAATGTTAAATTGTTCTTTTTTTAATTGTTTAATATTTTTGCAGCAGGTTGTGGGTTGTGTGCCTTTTGGCATTGAGTGCAATTTCTCTACACAGCCTCCTCGTTTGTGTGGTATCTATTGCAGTGAGAAGAGACAATGGGCTACAGACAATAGGTGAGTAGTGTATATGGGGTACTAGAGAAAGCAAAAGAGTGGGGTCGGTGTGTATGGGGTGGTATTGAAGCATTTCAGCCAGTGAAGGCAGGAGATGGGTTGACTGAACTCTGGATGTTGTGGGAAAAATTATAGAAGCATGGAAACAGAAAAGAAAGCCTACTTCTGTTTTGATAACTGTGCCAGAATGTGACTGTCATATAACTCTGAAAAGTTTCAGTACCAGTGTATTTTGAAGCAACATGATGTAAGTATATTTTAGGCAGGTTGGTCTATGGATATAAGACTAAAACAAGAAGATAGAACAGATAACCAAGCAGAAGTTGAGGAACAAATATCTCAGATCTGACATAATCTAGAACTTGAATTCAGACCACTGGGTAGTGACCAGTCATCATTGGCCATATCTTTATCGGTCCAAGAAAGAAGCCATTAAAAAGATCACAAATCTGAGGAAAGATAAAGCAGACTGGAATCAGAGCAATGGTTTATGGGGGAGAAGAGCATGATTCAAAAATCTAGTTGATCAGATTTGCTGGGAGGACAAATGACAAATGTATTTACAACTTGGTACTATCATACCATTTCCAACTCTCTGAAACATTATTGTTTGCAGGCTGGATGGCTGGATTCATTGCACTCTGACATGTTATAGTATAACTGCAGGGGAGAAAGAATTTCAGGGGTCATTCAGTGAGATCTCCCTAACCATGGATGGGGGAAAAACTGAGTTATTGCATTATTTTTACGTTAATAAACAAAATTATTAATAAAATACTTTAAATGATGAGCCATTAATATTGTAGACCTGGACTGCAGATCCAAATCCAAGTTCTGCATAAACTGCCTATTATGAAATCCCCTAATTGGTTTTTATATTGCACTCAATTACATCTGCACAGGGATTTCTACAACGATTGTTTAGCATCACTTTATTGAAACAAGGAAACACACACACACACACACACACAAGGTGTAGTGTTATTAAAACAAATGACAAGTGCTGTATACAAAGGTGTAAGAAGTCTGAGAAGCAGAACATTCTCTTATCTACGTAGCTATAGCAAACACATGGCAATGAATTTATGTTTCCAAGCAACTGTGGACTGTTAATTAGGAACGAGAATGAGAAAGCCGAGCAAGCAGCCTTTTACATTTTTTTAAGAACACAAAATGGAGATTTCAGTGGAAAATATGAAAACATGCTGTTTCCTCCCTCCCACCCCCCAGTCTTTTCTAGAAATAGACATACGAGTAAAACTGACAACAACTCGTCAATGCTAAACATTTGTGCCAGAGATCTGCCTCCATAACATATTTCCAACACTTTTGTAACGTCACTACTCGCAAATCCTGCGCTAGAGATTATTAAGAAAAGGAATCAAAATAAGGTGGTCAGAATCATAATGGGTTTATATAAATCTATGGAGTTTATATAACTCCATTTGGAATACCATGTTCCATATAAAAAAGGATATCTTAATTGAGAGTTGGAAAAGGTGAAGAAAATTGGACCAACTTCCTTATGAAGAAGATGTGAATGTGTATGGATTTTTTTAAGGTTAGGGGAAAAAACTGAAAGGGGAGGAAGGCAACAGAGGTTTATAAAATAATGCATGGTATGGAGAAAAGAGCCTAGAAATAACTCCTTTTCCTGAAATGTCAGAACTTGACATTACCCAAAGAAATTGATTTTGTAGTAGGTTCAGGATAGACCAAAACACTTCACACAATACATAATTAACTTATGGTATTCAATGCCATAGGGTGCAGCAATGGCTATTTGTTTCAAAAGGGGATTAGACTTCTTATGACCCATTGGTCTGTGAGCATGAAGTATAGAATAAAGCAATAAAGGGGATTAGGCAAATTCATGGAGAACAGGACTACCAACAGCTATTAGCTTGACTGTCGATCCCCAGGCCGAGGGAGGCAAGATTGAAAACCACCAGGGAAAGAGCCTTTTCAGTCACTGAGAACTGACTGCCAGAGGAAGTTAGAGCCTTGAGGAACCCCGCCCAGTTCCGCAAGGCCTGCAAGACTACATTATTTCAGCTTGCCTTTAACTGAATTGCCGATATAGTAGCATCTCTCGGCTTGACTTCGCGAACGAAGATTTAAGAAGGGTGCAGTAGTCCACGTCTGCTGCAGGCTCGCTGGTGGCTGACAAGACCAATGTGGGACAGGCAGATCCGGCCACAGTGGCTGCAGGGAAAAGTCTGATTTGGGGTTGGTGCTGTAGCAGTGCGATTCTTCCTCAATCTCCTTTTGTCCTCAAGACCAGCTATGCGTGCGTTCTCAAAGGAAGAGACAGCCTGGTGGATGGTGTGCCTCCATGCTTTGCGATCTGAGGCTAGGTCAGACCACTGGTGATGGTTGATGCGACAGGTGCCAAGGGATTTCTTCAAGGAGTCCTTGTACCTCTTCTTTGGTGCCCCTCTATTTCGATGGCTGATGGAAAGTTCGCCATACAGAGCAATGTTGGGAAGGCGGTGGTTTTTCATCCTAGAAATATGCCCTGCCCAGCGCAGCTGCGTCTTCAACGGCAGTGCCTCGATGCTTGTAACCTCCGCCCTCTTGAGGACTTCAGTGTTGGTCACAAAGTCACTCCAGTGGATGTTGAGGATGGTGCGAAGGCAAGCGCTGATGAAAGCGCTCAAGGAGTTGCAGGTGATGATGGTATAAAACCCACGATTCAGAGCCGTAGATAGTAGCATAGAAGGATACCTAAGAGCATTGAATGCCATCGGAAACTAAATGACACTAGCACCAAAACTGTTTTAATTATTTTAATTGTTTTTAACTGTATACTGTTGATTTGATGAATTGTTTAAATGTTTAATTGACTGAATTGTATTGTTATCATAGTCTATTGTTTTATTGTTGTGAGCCGCCCTGAGCCTGCTTCGGCGGAGAGGGCAAGATAAAAATCTAATAAATAAAATAAAATCATAGCTAAACAGAACCTCAAGACTCAGAAGTAGTCTACTTTTGAATACCAGTTGCTAGTGGGCAGCAACAGCAGAAGAGATCAATTGCCTTTGTACTCAGCTTGTGGGCTTTCTGGAAGCATCTGAGTACTCACTGAGAGCAGCAGCATACAGGACTAAACTGACTCTTGGTCTGATCCAGTAGGGCACTTCTTTATGTTCTTATCACTTGAGATGTCCTAGTATAGCTGTTGGTGTTCCCCCTCGCAAAGCAATTACCCTGGGGAAACAATGCCTGTCCCGAACCTCTTACGTCTCTCTTAGTAACTATTCTCTCTCTTAAGCCTCAGTGGCTTATGGATGCATCTTTGTACTTCTGATATAATTAAACTTAGTGAACCACCAAAAAGAAACATTGTAGGCAAACAGCATATGAAGCTAGATCAAGATGGGTAGCCGTATTAGTCTGTTTGTAACAGCAGAAAAGAGTAAGAGTCCAGTAGCAAAGACTAGCAAAATTTGTGGTAGGGTATGAGCTTTCATGAATCTGAAGAAGTGAACAGTGAAGAAATGAACTTGATACATGTGACCTATAACAGAGATGAATGAAACAAAATGTGCCAACAGGATGGCAATTAGAATGGATAAAAATTCCATTCTGACAATAAATATGGCAACCATTAATACCAGATCATGAACCAAAGCTCAGACCTCCACAAAGCTTTCTAAGAAAAAAGTAACTATCTCCCTACCAATAGTCCATCAGGTTGATCAAGGGCTGGCACTGCAGCTATTTAGCAAGCACGGCTGCCTATTTGGATCTATCGGATTGAAGCATAGTTCGCACATTCTTCAAAGCATAGGGTTTCACAGATAGTGGGCTACAGGAGCAAACTTAGGATTCAGAGAACCTCTTTCAGCATATGTAGACTCTTCAGCATGAACCAAGGTTAATGTGAGTGAATGCCTTCACCAGCGGGCTCCGCCATGAAAAAAGAACACGACGCTGTCTTGAGTGGGGTCTATTCTTGTAGGCATTTATGTTCTTAACCCACACTGAAGGTTTCTACAGAGCGGGAAAGGAAGAAAATCCCAAGACTGGCATCCATGATCCACTGTAAGGCCTACACAGTGGGTACGTCATGTATGAATGGAATCTGAGATTCAATTCAAGTAGCCACCACTACCTTCAGCAACAACCATGTGGGGAGCCGTTTCCCATTCAAGGTCCATTCTTCATTGAGAATATATGTGACACAAGTACCAGGACGGCCACCACAGCCACTCAAGGAATAGTTGGTATTGTGTAGACCCTAACACATTGTTAGATAGCTAAGCATATAATGATCAGAGGCTGAGCCCAAATGGGAGACAGAGGGGAAATGAAAGAAAACAGTGAACACCAGAGACCTTATTCCATTAGCACTTTCTGCTGAAAGGCAATGAAAACAATTTGTCTCCTTGCCCTGAAATCCACTCTAATGCTGCAAAACAGACTGAAACACTGATTGCTCTCTTTCACTTAAGGGCAGGATTGTGGTAAACCTCAATAGCGCATATCAGCAAAAGCATGGTGACAAAGGTTTAAGTAGACTCTTATCATTTTACTCAACAGTGCTTGAGGTATGCTCTTATTTAGCAATATGCCAACAGGGTTTACTGTTTAACCTACACTTGCTAATATTTGTTTTTACAGCCCATTTTTTGTGAAACCAAAATGGCTATAACTTTCACAATGTGCCCAATATTAGCTCCAGTTCTGAAATATGTGTGCAATGTAGCTGTTCCCTCTCCATGTCTGGTGTCTGGCCACACAACCAGTGTTTGGGAGTGTTGACCTGGGCAAAACTAGTTTGGGAAGCATGAAGAAACTGAATCTAAACTAGGGTTGTTAGCTCTGAATTAGGAAATGTATGGAGCTTTTGGGAATGGATCCTGGGGTTTGGGGAGGGAAAGGACCTCAACAGGGTCCAATGCCATACAGTCCACCCTCCAAAGCAGCCATTTTCTTCCAGTGGACTGATATGTGTCATCTGGAGATTAGTTTTAACATTGGAAGGTTTCCAGGTCTCACCTGGAAGTTAGCAACCAATCCAACCCAAAAGGGAAAGGAGGCTGGATTCAACTCCATATAATCTAAAATGGCCAAACATGACTATGCTGATTGATTTGATGTTGGAGTGGATCCCCATGTAGTGCTGTAGCAGGTAAATAACGAAGCCCCACACATTGCTTGGTTTGAAATGAGGTATTTTACTTTGACATCAAGGTAGAACTTGTCGGCATAAGCCCAAAATGACTAAGTTAAAATCATCAGCCTTCTGACCATTTTTATTTATCCTCAAAACAAGCAGACAAGCCCACCAGCCTTATCTATTCAAATGCCCCACCTCCTGCTTTCCTTCCAGTAATCTCTTGTAGTTTTCCACAATCCCTCTGCCTTCATGCATTTATCAGTTTTAACAAGGGGCTTCCTCAGAGGGGCCTCTTATCTACTCCACAACCTTTGAATTCACACCCATTTTGGGCTGTGTGGCCTCTTAACAGTTACAGCTGCTTCAAATATTGCATCAGACATTCTCTTCTGAAGGCACAAAACCCAAATTTTCATTTATTATTATTATAGGGGTGTTCATAATTATTCAGGGGTCCCACTTCAGTGCCAGGAAGTACAGTGCCAGGAAGCACCCAGTGCCAGTGCCTGGGTGCTTGGCCAGGACACCCAGCAACAAGGAATTGACTTGAAGCATTCTGTTGAGCATATGGCTATCCAATCCAGCAGGGGATGTGCCCACAGACATGTGCCCACAGACATCTTTCTTCATGTGCCTCAGACTCAGTGAATAAGAGTGGCTGCTATACATTATTAAGGGTTCTCTGTGGTACTTGAACATGTTTTCTGCAGGGAGTATAGCAGGGTTTTGAGGGGTGGGTGGGTAATTTAAATCTGGGGAATAGCATGAAGTAAAAGGGTTAAAATCTCTGTGCTGTGACTTCCATCCATTTAAGACCCCTTCCTTAGCCTCATTTTTGAAAATAATCAATCTTAAGATTATGCCTCATTACATCTAATTTGACCCTTTGATTTATGACTTTTATGGTAGTTTGAGGCGTTTTGGTGTGAGTTTAAGAATATTTTGTGGATAGGGTTGCCAACAGGCCTGGAGAAAAACATTCTATCTCTTTGATAGAAGATTAATGTATGGAAATGGGCAGATGAAGCTGTGGATGGCATGAAGGTAAATATCACTTCATAAATAACATCCCACTAAGGCTCTATTAAAGGAGCAGGACATTTTTAAACAGGCCAGTTGGCAGCTTTATTTAATAGCTCTGGCATTTGTTCTTCCTGTGAAACATTCAGAGATACACCAAACCTCTCATTTCCTACTGCTCAAGGACATGACACAGATTCCACATCATGTTCCATCCATAAAATGCAAATGGCAGGGTTGTACAGCTTCTGTTTGCCTCACAATCATGCAGTAAAGGATTTTTAACCCTTCTACCCCCACTATTTAAAATTGGATTCACTTTGCTGTAAGGGAAAAATTGTGTGTTTTGTGTGTTTTAAACAATTTTTCTCCTTTTAACTGCTAATAATGGAACAGGGAGACCAGTTTCAAACAGCAAAACTAACTAGAGATTGAACAATTAAACACCCCTTTCCTTCCCTGCATTACCCTGAGATTACTGAATTAATTTCAAGACATAACTCAGACATACACAGTCTGGGGCCAAGATATTGGAAAGTCTGCTGCTTCCATATACACCTAGATCAGAAGATCTTGCACAGAGGTCCTTCTATGGGTGTCCTACATTCAGAGGTACAATGGATGGTGACCTCAGACAGGACCTTTTTTACTGTGGTATCTTGACTTTAGAATCCCCCCTGCACAGCTGTCTGCCTGTATTCCAGCTGCCAAAGTTTTAGCCCAATTTTGTTAAGCAATTGAAGACTGAAATATGTGTGCATGTTTCCCTGCCTTACCTGAATGCTGCTGTTCTCTATATTTTTTCTCACCCTTGTGGTCTATGGGCACATTTATATGTATTAGAGTTTTTACTTGGACTCTGTTTATATCCATTGCTGCCAGTTAGTTTTATCTTTCTATGTTGGGCTTTCTTTTATATCTTCATTTATATGTTTTAAATGATTCTGTTGTGTGCTACTTCAGATGTTTTTAATGGAGAGTGTCTGAGATAATATTTTAAGTAAACATAGAATAAATAATGTCAGTGGTCGTCTGCTCCACCTGAACCCTGCATGTCATTTTCCATGTTCTCATTTTCCTCCAGTAAATGTCAAAGTCACCTTGCCATTTTTGGTCCTGTTTAGGCAACACATAAATGCCATATATGAATAGTTAATGTTTTATCACAACATACTGAAAATGCCATAAGGGGAACTGTCTCTCTCTTTTAAAAGATGGAAAACAATAGACCAACAATAATTGATTGTTCATGCATAGTCCTGAATAGTTATTTCTCCCCAAAAAGGAACTTTATATTCACTAGGGAGAAGTCTTCCATCTGTTCAAACTATATTTCAACAGCTCTGATATATGCATAAAAGCTCCTTATAAGGTATAACTTTGGATGATACCAAAATGCACACATTTGGATGAAACTGGTTAAGGCTCATTTGATCATTCTACAGCTTACATTTAATCAAACGTGGTTCCTAAGGGGAAAAGTACATGCAATACTGAAGTGTCATCTAATGTAGCTACAACAGCCCTTTCTCTTTTGCCAAACATCCTCAAGGAGTGGGCATTTTGCCATGGAGAAGGAGACACGTGTTAGGGAATGCTGAACCTTGTCCTTCCAGCTACCTTCCCCTAGATCCTTGCAAGAATTCAAGATCAGGTTTGCAGGGTCTGATGCTAAATTTTGTGTGACTGATATCTAGACTACATCTGGCTT
Source organism: Heteronotia binoei (assembly GCF_032191835.1). Taxonomy (NCBI): domain Eukaryota; kingdom Metazoa; phylum Chordata; class Lepidosauria; order Squamata; family Gekkonidae; genus Heteronotia; species Heteronotia binoei. The sequence goes on along the minus strand of NC_083223.1, from coordinate 225,012,621 downwards.
ATTCTTAAGCTTATTGCCTTAACTCTTCACTATTCTGGCAGAGCTATGGATGGATCAGCTACAAAAAACAGCAGGTTAAGCTTTCTCCAACATATCGTCAGGCTGGAAAAATGTTCCTCTTGTTAGTTTGTTTTCGCACACCCTACTTCCCCCCCAGTGAGGACTCAAAGTGGTTTACAATATTTTTGCCCCCTCCATTTTATCTTTAAAACAACCACAAGAAGTAGAGAATGACTGACTGGCTCAGAGTCACTGAGTGAGCTTCTACAGCAGAATTCGGATTGGGACCTGTTTCCCAGATCCTCATCCAGCATTCTAACCACTGCATCATTTGAGCTCTCAGTTGCTCAAGCCACAGAAATCCTATCAGAAGATGGCACATATGGTTGCCAACTGGGCACAGGGAAAATTTCTTGTCCCCGTAACGTAAGTATAGTATGTGGAAATGGGCACTTTGCACTTTTCATAGCATGAAGTTAAATAGCCTTCCTCCCATCCTAAAAAGGTCTAGGGGAGTCATTATTTCCTTAGTGGGATAAACCTATATATAGCTATCAGTATATCTAAGTTTCCCTGGCAGGGCAAACAGTAGCTCCCCAGACCCATTCAAGGTTGGGGAAATGGCAAGGGGGCAGGGAGGCTGAAGCTTCTTCTGCCTGTTTATCACAATTCTAATCCAAATGAGGCCTGTGTGTGCCTGAGAAAGGAGTTCAGAGTGCAAAAATCCCAGGCCATCTCTGCTGACATGTCACATAGGGGGGCACTTGGATGTTCTAAGATGTGAATCAGCTCAGACTAAGAACTTTTTTTTTTTTAAGAACCAGACGAATCCAGGGATGGCTTTAGTAAATCAGAATGTATAGGCTATGATATCCTTTTTCTCTTCCTCCTGCAACACCCTCTACTCCCCCAGCTGCTACTGAGAGCCAGTTTACTCTAGTAGACTAGGATGCAGCTGGGGAAAAGATGTTTGTAGAGTAACTGGTAGAAGTAATCCCTATCTTTTGCATGAAGAGAGCAAAAGCTTACACAAGGGAGAGGGCATTTCTGCTGATTCACCCTTCTTACTGCATTCCCCTATGCAGCACCCTTCATGACTGTGTGGAGGAACGGACTAGCAAGCCTCCATTCCTTCAGGTCCCCAGGAGATTGGAAAACCCCACAGCTGTCCCACAGTGTCAACTTGGCACTGCTGCCCCTTTCTCTTACTACCCCAGGGTTATCCAAAACAAACTGGATATCACATGCTGCCACCAACATCTCCTGCTAGACAGAGTTGTACATTAGCACTCTGGATCTGCATTGCTGTTTAGAGACTCAACCTAGTTGCTGTGTTTCTCATTTTGCACCTACAAACTAGTTTGCAAGCAATCTCTTAGTGCTATTGAGCTCCAGGAATGGCAAGCTTACCCAATGCCCCTCCCTGTTATCATACCTTGGATAGCAAGACCTAATAGACATGTGTTTACAGAGCAGGTTTAGAACATTCAAAATATAAGAAAGTTGAAAGAATGAATAAAAATAATACACTGTGGGTGCATTCCCATCAGGCCTGGCCCTTGGGTGCATAATACCCTAGGCAGACTCGGGCCCGCTGCGCCCCCTGAGCTGTGGCGGCATCGTGCCCCCCTATGTCTCCTCCTCCCTCCCCTGCCTCCTCCTCCCTCCCCCTGTGCCTCCTCCCCCCCCCCTAGGTCTATTTAAATGCCTGGAACTGGCGGGGGAGTGCCGGGCTCTAGGCTATCTAAATGTGTGCCCCCCGTCAATCAGCTGATCGTCGGTAAAACTGCACAGTCAATGCCTGGGCAAGCCAGTAGCAGTGGACCATGAAGTCTGAAAGGGCAGCTGTGGTGCTGCCGCTGCCTCCTTCCCACTTCCTGGATGAGAAGAAAGTGGGGAGGAGGCAGTGCCCTTTCAGGCTTCGTGGTCCGCTTCTGCTGGCCTGTCCAGGCATTGACTGTGTGCTGTGTGGTTTTACCGCTGATCAGCTGATTGGCAGGATGTGTGTGGTCCTTTAGATAGCCTGGAGCCCTGGTGCTCCACTGCTGGTTCCAGGCATTTAAATAGACTGGGGGGGGGGAGGGAAGGAGGAGGAGGCTGGGGAGCAGGTAACTAGGCATTTGCCTAGGGAGTGGTGGGAAGGCCAAATTTGTCACACACACCCGTCGGCACCCTAGGCAACCACCTAGTTTGCCTAGTGGGTGAGCCAGCCCTGATTCACATTATGCTAAATCATGTGTTTTACAACTGTATTTTTACTGTGGAAGAATAAGCAAAAATCCAGTTGCAAAATGCATTATTTAGTGTAGTGTGAATGCACCCATCGTTTATTTAAGCATTCAGGATCAACAAGGATACAAAGAAAGGATGAAAATAGCACAGTCCACTTTTCCTGAACTCAGTATTAATCTTAATGTTTAAATAGGACAGGCAAGTATTGCTTGAACTTTCAATAGTTTTAAGTTCAATATTACCTCAGTTATCACAGCTGGGACCTTTCCCCACCCATTGTCCTCACCATATGGACAAAGCGGAATCTCTAGGTAAAGACTCAGTCCCTGTATAGCTTGTGCTTATTCAAATAACTTCTCCAGATGGAAAGCAGTTTCTTCATTGAGTCCAGACAATCTCCGCTTGAGAGAGTCAATCTCACTTTCTTGTCCTTTCAGTGTTCTTGCCTCCAACAGCCACTTGGCTATTTCCTTCTCTGTCCACTTAGATTCTAGTAAAGTGTGAGATGGTAAACCATTGTCCTGCTTTGGTCAGAACCATTAGCATGTATAAGAGCCAAATTGTTCTATGCTTGGGTGCTTGGTGCTTAATCCCCAGTCCCCTCCTGTCTTCCAGCTACTAGTTTGCAGATGGATTCCCAATCAGGCCCATAGCCCGAAAATTCCAATTTGGGGGGGGGGCAACGAAAATTTTTTTGGGAAGGAGGGGCCCCCCACTCTGGCAGCCCTCACTCTCTCCACCACCACTTTTCTCCCCATGGCTCTGGTGGCCCTGCCCCCTCCGTGCGGCACCTCCCCCTCCCCCCCACTCACCCACCAACCAGGCGAAAGAGTAAAGAGCAGGCTCCTGGAGCTCTTGCAAGGCGGCCATCTGCCAATCACGTGACTGGCGGGAAAAGCCGCGCTGAAGCCAGCAGTGTCTATGCTGGCTTTTCGGTGTGATCAGCAAGTTAAGTGCTGGAGCGGCCAGTGCTGAACTTGCTGATTGCACCGAAAAGCCAGTGTAGGAACTGCCAGCTTCAGAGCTCTGATCGACGTGGGTGGGGGGCGCGCCTTGCAAGAGCCCCAGGAGCCCTCTCTTTACTCTTTTGCCCAGTTGGTGGGTGGGAGGGGGAGGTGCTGCGCAGAGGGGGACGGGGCCGCCAGAGCCGCAGGGAAAAAAGTGGCGGTGGAGAGACTGAGAGCCAGGGAAAGGAGGGGCCATAAAGGACTGAGGGGGGTTTGGGTGGGGGGCTGTGGCCCCCCGTGGCTACTGGCCTGTTCCCAATGCTCAAAACATTAGGCTAAATTCTAAGGTAGAGGGCATCTCTCTACAACCTTTATGAGCTGCTGAGTGGTGGTGGTAGTGATGGTGGTAGAGCTGAAATTTTCTGTTTGTATTTTGTAGGAGCCAAATCAAAGTTTTCAGCTCTGATTAGCAATTACAGGAGACTAACAACAGGGGAAGGCTTAATGTGGCCTAATCATGAGGTTCGAGCATTTGGACTACATGGATATTGGTCTAACAGGACAACTGGATAAAGAGTTGGGAGTGGCATGGTAGAGTATCCATACACTGGCAATAGCTCGCCTGTTACTTGAGTGAGATGCAAACTGGCCCTTTGAAGAATGTAAATTTTTAAAGACGACCTCAAGAAATATAACAGGATGCCATATTTATGTTATGTTTAATTTATATTTCAGGACCCCCCAAGCACCATGAACTGAAGAAGAAGACAACCATATTGGTAAAATATCTTTGAAAATAAAATCAACATTGTCCAGCCTAGAAGTGTAGGGCCACCCATTAAGCAGAAACCATGACTCCTTGACAAATGAATAAAATCAACAGATTGAAGGTACTCTGACTTCTACTACAGGGAGTGGACTTTTTTCCTTTTTTTTGGAGTGTGTACTATGTAAGATTTTAGAATCTATGCAAAATTCTGCTTTTAAGCTTTTCTTATCTGAGCTGTTCAAGATTTAAAGGATGGCTTAAAAGGATCTCCCTTCCTTTCATGACAAGGTACATGGGAATGAGATGAAAGTGTATTAAATTGCTAAGACCCCCACTTCCCCAATCAGTGTCCTTAGCTGTTGGCTTGGGATCAGCAAAGAGCAATATCTGGCAGAGAAAGGAAGATAGTGAATCACAATAGGATTTAATTCTACAGTCTGAGGTCAGATTGATGGAACTCCATTAACTCTAAAAGAGTTAGGAGTATGCCAGCTTTCTATGTTGAGCTCATATATTAGTGGTAGCAGAAATGATGTGATTTTCTTGATTATTCAACCATTATGCCTTATCATTTCAAATGGGATGCCCTCTGCTGGTATTTATTTACACTGCTGTGGCAAAATGAATGAAAAATAGGTATTTCCATTGACACATATAAAATACAACTGCCAGAGTATAATGAATTCCATTAAAATTCCTTCTCTTTTACATCTTCTGTCTCCCACTGGAATATAAGAAATATTGGCAAGAAAGGAAGTTTTGGTTGTTGTTACTAATACAGAAATTTGCTCATGTGTGAGCAAGAGAGAGCCACTTGCTTGTGATACGATGGACAATCTCTGCTGCAAAATGATGAGCTGATACTGCTGAGGACACTTATAGAAAGAGATAAAGAGGCTGAATATTTAAAAGGCAAAATGGGAAGATTTATTAAATGGAACAGCTTTGGTGTATTATGTACCAAAAGTACATAAATGCTTATTCTGGGTTTCCGAGCATGTTTGATTATTTATAAGGAGACTCTTACCTCAGCTTATACTGAGGTATAACAAAGTCTCAAGAGATAAAATAGTGTTGAAATCTACTTTTGGCAATTAAAACATGAACCTTTTCCCTAGGCTTTTCAATCTGCTGTGAATTTAACTGTTGACTATAGAAATCTGAGATGGTGTCCCTGCTGGTCAGAAACTGGATAGCCAACATGGCTCCCAAGGCCAGAATAGAGTATAAAAAAGTCCGTGAGTGGATATACAGAAATATGGGGGAATCTGATGGAAACAGCCATAGCATAAACAAGGGGACAATACTGGAAACTGACTAGCTCTCCTCTTGTCTACCTTTCCCTTTCTGTTTTGCCTTTCCTTACTGATCATTTGTTCTTCTATTTTGTTGTATTGAAGATGGGGCTATGAATGGGTGCAAGTATGGCTCATAACAGTAAGAATAATTTTTTTTCTAACCCCCCCCCCCCCCCCCGATATAATTTCACAGCCGAAGGCTACAGTTTGGGGAACGGGAGATAGGGCGTTTGAGAAATGCATTAGTGTGAATACATAATTTATGTGATAAACTTGTTATTGGAGAATTATCCTGGGTGTTTTCAACAATATCCCATTGTTGAATGTCTTAGTTTATTCACAGTTTATCATGTTTCTCTGTGGAGTTGTGAACTCTGCAAAGACACTGCTGTTACAATCACATCACCCATGGCAAAACCTGGATATGCTGATTTATGCCTTTCATTTTTCAGACTAGGGACCTCAAGATCTCTTGGAATTACAACTGATCTCCAGACAACAGAGAGCAGATCCCTTGGAGAAATTGGCTGCCTTGGGGGATGGTATCTATGGCATTATACATCAATGAAGTCCCTCCCCTCCCCATGACTCTACCCCTAGATCTTCAGGGATTTTCCAACCTGGAGTTGGCAACCCTATTTCAAGCTGAATGTGGTTTACATTCAAGCTGAATGTGGTTTACATTCAAGCTGAATGTGGTTTATGGAAAATTAGATATTTTTGGGGAAGTCCAAGTGTTTTCCCTAGTAGGCAAGTTCTCTATGTGCCAAGGAATTTAATTTAATTTTATTATGGGTATGGATGAGCTTTCAGTCATAACAGCCCCCCCCCCCCAATTATCTGAAGCCTTAGTGAAATAGAGAACAAAACAAATAAGAAAGCAAAGTTAATATTTAGTGATAAATGGCTACTGGGAAGTATATATCTCTACGGGCAAACTCATGCATGAGTCAGAATCTATTTATCTGGAGAACGGCAAGAGCTGACAGCCTTCTGTATGAAGGGTACTGGAGAGAACAGCACAAGCCATTTTCTACTGGAATTTGTTTGCATTTGAAAGTAAATTTCTCTCCCTCTCTTCCTATTTCTTCTGATTTAGTGGCTTTGTCACCTTAATATCCAGGATAGTATGCACGCCACCAGCCTGCAGATTTCTGCCATGTAAGCAAACCATAGCTGATACCTGTATAGTTAATGCATTTTAAGAACCTACTTATACACAATAAAAAGTTAGACTTATAGATTACGCCACTTCAAAATGAGTGGGTGTGCCATATTGAGCCAGTGTAGTGTAGAGACTTGAATTGGGGAGATCTGGGTTCTAATCCGCACTCAGCCACAAAACTCCCTGGGTGATTTTTGGCCAAACACACTCCCTAAACATAACCTACTCTCACAGGTTGTTCTGTGACAATAAACTGGTATAAGAAGAAAGAACCATATATGATTTGAGCTCCTTGAATGAAAGGTGGGATAAAAAGTTTTGAATGCATCTCTGGTGTAGAAGAATTTCCTGCATGGAATAAGCTAGCACCTGGGGTATGGAGTTTACCTATTTATGTAATTAATAAAAATATTTATACCCACTTTTCTCTTGAAAAGCCTACAAAAATACAAATAGGTGTCAAATCTGACATAAAAAACTCATCAGCTTTAAAAAAAACATCAGTAACAGTATCAACAGTCGCCTACAACATAACTCATCACAGATAAACCCTTACCAACAGCATCAGAAAAAGCCACAAATGTCAGTAGAAGGTTCTCTGAAATAAGGCTGCATTACATGTCTTTCTAAAAAACCGGAGAAATTGCAGTCTCCTGACCTTCTCAGGAAAGCCATTCCTCAAGATCAGAGCAGCATATACAAAGGCCAAAGTCTGAGCTCAGGAAGAATGATCTCTCATCGGGGGTGAAACACTGAGGAAGAGCTGTTAAGAAAAGCATGACTGGTGCATAGTAGGGTTGCCAGGTCCGACTCAGGAAGTATCTGGAGACTTTGGGAGTTGAGCCAGGAAACTTTGGGGGTGGAGCCAGGATCAAGGTTGTGAAAATCACAATGGAACTCCAAAGGAAGTTCTGGCCATCACATTAAAAGGGTCTGCACTCCTTATAAATGCCTTCCCTTTGCTGGAAATAATGAAGGATGGGGGCATCTTCTTTGATGGCTCATAGAATTAGACCCCCTGGTCCAATCTTTTTGAAATTTGGGTGGGTTTTTTTGTAATGGAACCAGATGCTTTGCTGAAAATTTGATGCCTCTACCTAACAACAACAACAACAAAAATCCAGCTCCCCAGAGATCCACAGATTGATTCTCCATTATACCAAATGAAAACCAGTCTCCATAGGTTATAATGGAGTGCTCAGTGGACATTCAACCTCCCTCCCTGTTTTCTGATAGCCCTGAAGCAGGGGGAGGGCCTCCAAACCAGGGGATGCCCTGCCCCCAACTGGAGATTTGGCAAAAGATTACAATGTATCCGAGTAGCACATACAAGATTCTTAAAGAATTATTATTTAAAGACGCAATGCAACAAAATTACATAAAGAATGCAAAAAGTCCCAGTGTACAAAATTCTCTGATACAGTCCAGACAAAATGTAAACCAGTACACAAAATAGAATGAGTAGGACCCGGTTCCCACTAGCGAATAAACGTCTATGAAATTGGTATGTTAAAAAGGTGGGTTTGGGTTTATATATATTTTTGTTAATAATATTTTGGAAAATATTTTGTGTGCTGGTTTACATTTTGTCTTAGGAGGAGAAATGCACAGTGATGTGCGTTGCAACTCGTGACTGAGGAAGGCATGGCCGAAACTGGTCTCCTATTATTCCTTCTCCGAGGATTTATTTCCATGAAAAACAGTATTCTAAGTACTGGAGTCTGGATTGTATCAGAGAATTTTGTACACTGGGACTTTTTGTATTCTTTATGTAATTTTGTTGCATTGTGTCTTTAAATAATAATTCTTTAAGAATCGTGTATGTGCTACTCGGATACATTGTAATTTTTTGCCAAATATTTACTGGGTATCCTCTGTATTTACCAAACCCAACTGGGGATTGGCAACCCTAGTTAGTGCACAGGCACATTTGGAGAAAGACACTGCTTCACCTATGTGGGTTCTATTAAACTTTTGCTGCCAATGTGGCTGCCAGTCTGCCAATACAGCGCAGCCACAATGGGGCTTTCACATGCAGTTTCCCTGCTTCAGTTCCTCAGCAACAGCTATCCCTTCTCCTCTGTGCCACTGGGGATATTTCAATTTTTTAAAAAATAATCAGTTTCATATTTTTAATACTGATATACACCATGATCATAAGTGTAACAGGTTCTGTGAATCCCAAGATTTTTTTTTAAATAGTAACTCTCTACCCTCTTCCATTGCAGAAAAACATGAGTTCAATCTTTTCTCCTGTGGGTGAAAAAGCAATGAGGGTATATATTGAGTTGAAAGTGAGGGAACTACCAGCCCTCTGGCTCTCAAGATGGCAGCTTCCTAAGGCTGAATCTCTCTCTCAATGAAAGGAGGGATGAGATCCATACAGCTTTTTGCCATGTCCAATTCCAACCTTTGTTACAGAAGTCACTACGACTTGTCTACAAGACATATCAAAATTCACTTTGTGCTGAAGATCTGTCTTACTACAGGAGCATGAAAAAGCCTTTGTCCATTTGTCTGATATGGAGAACTAGCATCTCTTGTTAATGGCACTGACATTACATACTGCACACAACCTTTCCAAATGTCTGATAGAGACTCAGTGCTACATTTTTTATACATTAGCTGATCTTCACACAGATTTTCAGTTGCGATGATTGTGGACAACAGGTTTTGATTTACAAAAGCAACTCTGCATGTAACAGCTCTTGTAAAGCCATCTGTTCAGATTAGCTGTTAAGAAGAGCAATGCTCCTGGTCTTTTGTTTGGCCTGAGATGATAGACAAATGCATCTCTTGCCCACAAACAGAGCTTCCAAGAACTTTTAGCCAACAGCATGATAGAACACCCAAATCAGATGCCCATGAAAGCCCACAAGAGCTAGCGAGGTTTTGAGATTAAGAGCTGTGGACTCTAATCTAGAGAATCGGGTTTGATTCCCCACTTCTCCACATGAAGCCTGCTGGGTGACCTTGGACCAGTTATAGAACTCTCTCAGCCACATCTACCTCACAAGGTGCATGTTGTGGGGAGGGAAAGGAAAGGTGATTGTAAGCCACACTGAGACTCTTTGAGATAGAAAAAAGCAGATTATAAAAACCAACTCTTTTTCATGTTCTAGATGGGTTTGTACTCCCCCTGGCTTGCAGCTTGGTGAGATGCTACTAGAGCTGTACCTACCCATGGAGGCTCAGGCTTTCTCAATGGCACTGATATTACCACAGTTATTTATGCTCTGGACACATCCAAATTAAATTATTGCAATGTGTCCTCCATGGTGAGGTTTGCCAATTTCATTTTAGAAAACTTCTGGATACTTGAGGGGCAATGCCTGGAGAAAGTTGGAATTACTGGGCTGGAGGGAGCTCGGTGGATATATCATGCCATAAAGGCTTCCCTCTGAAGCTGCCATTTTCTCCCAGAGCACTGACCCCATGTAATGTGAAGATTAGTTGTAATTCTGGGAGTTCTCCAGGCCTCTCTTTGAAGCTGCCTTACTGGTCAGCAGAAACACAGGGAACAGAACTCCCTTGCACTAAAATAATTGCACTGTTTGTGATGATTTGCTCAGTTCAAAATGCCTCCAATGCCATAAGCCAACCAGACCAGTATAATTTCTCCCCACATGAGCCCACCTGTTTGCTAAGATCATCCACATAGGCCCTACTTCATGTGCCCCGCCGTTTGCAATAAGACACAAGACCTTCTCATTTGTGGCACCATGTTTGTGGAATGTGCTCCTGATTGCTATCTGGCTCATGAAGACTTTGTTCAGTTTTTGGTACAACGAAAATACCTTCATTTCACTCAGGATACCATGCATCCCTGAATAGCTGCTACTCCCCATTTACCTCCACCCACCTTGCTGCTGCTACTGTTTTTAGGACTTGTTGAGTTTATTCCCCCCCCCCCCCCATTTTAATATGTTATTGTAGTATTCCAATATTTTCCAGCTGGTCATTTTATTTTAATAGTCAATTGCTTGATCTTCTGATACATAGAATTTTGAAACCTGCCTGAGGAGCTGAATTGGCTTTGAAGGTTGGGTATAAATAACTGAAATAAATAAATAGATAAGCAAATACTTCTGGAGCCAGTGTGACTCAGAACACAAGAGGAGAAGAATAAACAAGGAAGGGCTGAGGCTGCCACGTACTGTCTGTAAGCTTTTGAATGGCACCTGCCTGACCACTGCTGGAAACAATACTTTTTTGTCTTTTTTGTTTTTAAAATGTAAGCACTATACTAATGATATAAATGGTTCATCAGAAAGAGACTGGCAACTTGTGTGTGTGTGAGTGTGCAAACAGATAACTAGGAGGAGGAGGAGAAGGTAACAAGCAAAACTGATCTGTGTGTCCTTTAAATGACAACGGGGAAAATGCACATCACTTTTTGCAGAAGCTCTTGTTTTCAGTCCATGATTTCAGACTGCTGCTGAGTTGATTTCTTTTTCTTTTCTTTTTAAAGAAATCTGCTACTCCTCAAATGAGTTACCGTAATTAGCTAGAACTGGATCCTTATGTGGGAGTAGAGTGGAAACAACAAGGAATCAAGTAACATTTGCCCTGCAAGGGGCTGAGTGCTACTAAGAGACTGGCAATAAACAGAGGATTCTCATTAATCTCCCTAATGACTGCCCACTGGGAAAGAAAGTGGCTTCTCATCTATAGAGTGTACAGATAATAACATGTATTGTTTGCGTTGAAAGGTAATACAATGTCTGCAAAGGTGTAGTCAGATATTTCAAGACCAGATTGCTTTCAGCTTTACAAAAAACAAGACAGTTTGCAGGTATTAGGAAAGACTTGTCTTTGTTGTACAGCATATATCTAGATTCAGCTATCAAAATAAATCATGCACATATAAATATTTTGCACAAAAATGCTTTATGTTTTATTTTGAAGCAGGTATGTAGTTTACATTCAGAATAAAGCGTCCTCTTATGGCTACACTATTCCATGCTAACTTAATTTGGTTTGGTACCAGCCAATGAGTGAGCAGACAGCACACACGTATTAACTAATACAATATTGCTTTCATATTTAGTGTGTAAAACAGTAGCTTGCTAATAAATAAACTGAAAAAAACCACTGTGTTAAAAACATCATTACTTTTTTGGATTCATCTGCAGCATGAAGCTCTTCAAATGTGGGCATTAGCACAAAAATTTCCTGTACTTACTGGTTTAATTTTGAGTACCATGGCCAATCATAGTGGTGTTGTGGGGCCTATATTTATGGAAAGCTGGGTTGTTGGGGTAATGTCTAAGGGAGTAGCCCTAATAAGTTTGTTAATGCCTGATCAATATCTGACTATTCAACATCTCATTGAGAAACATTCCACCAAGGGAGTAACTTCATTATATGCTGCTTTTGTTAATTTTAAATCTGCTTTTGAGTCAATATCCAGAAATTGGCTATAGGTAAAGGTAAAGGTAGTCCCCTGTGCAAGCACCGGGTCATCACATCAGGATGTTTTCTTGGCAGGTTTTTTACAGGGTGGTTTGCCTTTGCCTTCCCCAGTTATCTATGCTTGGCTATGAGAGAAACTGTTAAATTTATATATAGATAGAAGACTTCTATACAGGGGTGCTGAACTCATTTGTTATGAGGGCCAGATCTGAGCTGGGCCATGTGTGTCAAAATGTAATGCCAGGTAAGGGATATATAAACTTTATAAGGGACACAGACAAACTGAAGATTTTGTATATCTCCTGTGTGATCAAGGGAGCTGGGCAAAGGAAGCTTTGGCTCTTTCCCTCCCTCCCCAGGGGACCAGGAAGGGGAGAAACCTCAGCCAATAGAAGGAAAAGAGACTTGGCTCAGTAGCTCTGCTGTGCAATTGAGAAAACTTGGCAAGGCAAGCTCTCCCTCCCCCCCTTCCTCCCCAAGTGAGCAGCCTCAGGCAATGGAGAAAATAGAGGCTTTGCTCTGGAGCTCCTGTGTGATCAAGCAAGCCTGGCAAAGCAAGCTGTGATACAGAAGGAAACAAAGAGAGGGAGAGGAAAGCAGACTTGTTCACGGACCTGATAGGAACCCTCTGGGGGCCTGGTCTGGCCCTCGGCCTGCATGTTTGACACCCCTGCTTCTATATCTTTTATGTTCTCTTCACGATCAAACTTTCCTAAGAGTCAGATGTAGCAGACAAGGAAACCATACTGAGCCTATTCAAACTTTTAGAGGATCAGGCAAAGATGCCTGTTAATTGTGATTCTATTTATTGAGTTGACAAAGGAACACACCATGGTCATTCAGCACCCAAATAAGATGCCAGTCAAACCTTATACAAGCCATGCATTGGCTGAAAAAATAACTGCTCCATCTAAGCTGTGGAGGCTTGAGAGCAAAAATTCTACTTCAAGAGCTACTGGGATTAAAGTAATAAGTGAGCAATTTGGTTACTGCATAAATTAGTTTGTTCTGGGTCCATCCTTCCTGAGTTAAGACAAAAATGTGTGAGCCGGAGGTGAGATAGCTCACACTAACTCAGCTTAGAGGGAACACAGTGGTAAATATACAAATTTATCTTCCAGTGACCGGTTGCGATTCTTAAAAATATAAATAAATTGTTCTGTCTCTCACTTGCAGGACACCTGAGGAGGTTATCAAATCTTGTACAAGCCAGAGACCTGGCTAAAAATTAACATGATGCAGTGGTAAATATACATATTTATCTCAAACATTGCACACCAGTGGAAATTATCAAAAGAAACATACACCAGTAATGACTAACAAAAAACGATTAAAATGTACTTAATAAAAATATCAACTAGGACAGGGGTGTCAAACATGAAGTTTGGGGGCTGAATCAGGCCCCCGGAGGACTCCTATCAGCCCCCTGAGCAACTGGTGGTCATCTGCTTCCTTCACTTTACAACAAATAAAAATACAGTCAAATATACAAAAGAAGATGATGACAAGAACAACATGTATTTCAGGCACAGCTTTGTTCCTTAATTACATTTGGTTTGGTATCATAGACCTGTCCACATTCTACAGTCAGGATGTTTTTTTGAATATTTCTTTTGCTTGGGAATAAATCTCATTAAGTATTTTGTGTGCACTTCTCACTACATATGCACAGGACTGGGCTAAATCATCTGCTGTGTTCATTTGGCTCTTTCTAATCTTTTTGTTCAGTGACAGCTTGTTTACATTTAAGTTTTCAAAACATTATACTGTACGTTTCCAAATATAAATAACTGATTCAATTCTTTTTTTTTAAAAAAGGAATATACAGATATACTGCAAGGGTACAAGATACTAAGATACTGCAAGGTATTCAGAAGGCTGAATCTATGATTAGAACTGCACCATAAATTGCTATAAAAATCTGATTTAATTCTGGAATAGTAATCACCTGTATTTAATCCAATTTACATAGTCTCATTTTTATTGTTTCTTTGCTGAAGAACAGTTCTAAGGACGTAAAACATGTTTTTGCAGAAACTAGAACATTTATCTGGAGACTAGTGCTGTGCCTCAGTAAATTAAAAAAAACCACACACACCAAGCAACCCCTTTAATTACCATAACAGTGGAAAGGGAAAAGGGGGAAAAACCAACTCAAATACGAAACATAGGGTTGCCAGGTCCAACTGAAGAACTATCTGGGGGTGGAGCTGGGAGCAAGGGTATGACAAGCAACTCTAAAGGGAGTTCTGGCTATCACATTTAAAGGGACTGCACACCTTTTAAATGCCTTCCCTCCATTTGGAAAAATGAAGGATAGGGGGACCTTATTTTGGGGCTCGCAGAATTGGATCCCCTGGTCAAATCTTTTTGAAATTTGGAGGGTGTTTTGAGGAGAGGCACCAGATATGCTGAAAATTTGGTGCCTGTGTCTCAAAAAAACCCAGCCCTCCTGAGCCCCAGATACCCATTGATCAATTCTACATTATACCCTATGGGAACTGGTCCCCACAGGGTATAATGGAGTGCCCAGTGGACATTTCCCTCCTCCCCTTTCTGATGACCCTGAAGCAGGGTCCAAACCAAGGGATCCCCTGCCCTCAACTGGGGATTAACCAACAACATGGGATCACAGTTCATATTACAGGCAATACCAAAAACAAATACTGTGATGTACTGGCTGACAATGTCTAGTAAAACCTTTTCAAGAGTCATAAAATATTTTTTTATATTACAATATTGCAAGAAAGGTCCATCCAATGAGCACCTGGATATAGGCTCATTTAGTCAAAAAACTTCCTCAGGAGTATTCCTGTTTCCTTCAGAGTTATCAGCCTCTTGCTACAATTCAATGTTAATGCTCTCTACAACATCTTTATTTTTTTCAAGATCTCCCATCCTCAGTAGCAGTTAAGTGTTTATATTTATAGTAGGAGCTTAAACCAGGCCTGAACTTCTTCTCTAACCAGATGCAAAAGCCTTTTGGATTTTGCTGGCAAAACGCTCTCTACAATATCTATATTAGGAGCAAGCCATTCCTTTTGATGGCAAAATGCTCTCAAATGCCATCAAAAGGAATGGCTTGCTACTAATATAAATATTGTATACAGGGGTCATTTTGTAGAAAAATAGGTGGTGGAGCTCATCCAGGGATTGTTATGCAGCTGCACCTACTATTCAATGGACAAGGAGGTGGGACTCTCAGAAGGAGGAGATGGAACTCTCAGAAAAGTTCAGGAGCTGAATCTGAGGCCTGATTGTATAGAACATTTTGCCAGCAAAACCCAGATGGCTTTTGCATCTGGTTAGAGAAGTTCAGGACTGGCTTAAGCTCCTATAAACACTTAAGTGCTACTGAGAGGATCTTGAAGAAAATAAAATTGCTGCAGAGAGTATTAACATTGAATTGTAACAAAAGGTTGATAACCCAGAAGGAAATAGGAATACTTCTGAGGAAGTTTTTTTTAACAAAATGAGTCAATATCCGCTTGGTCATTGGATGGATCTTTATTGTAATATTGTAATGCACAAAAAGATTTTATGACTCTTGATAAGGTTTTACTAAACATTGTTAGCCAGTACATCATAGTGTTTGTTTTTGGTATTGCCCAACAGGGGACTGGCAATCCTAAAGAACAGCAGAGAATGCCTCTGGTATTCTCTTGTTATTTCTAATGCTCAGGAGAGATGGAATGGCTCAGGATATTTCTAATAGCACAAGGGGACCTCTGTGCTTGCACTGTGCCTTCCATCATACCGAACATGAGTCAACAGTCTTTAGGACCAGTGACTGATGGGCAGCGTGGGTAGGCTCAATCAGTTCACAAATACCAATGCAACAATTAGCAGTAATTAGCAGACTGGCAGATAGAACATAGCAGAGCAAATTGTGAAGCCACAAGTGGCAGCGAATAGACTGGCCTTTTTAGCCTAGGTTATTAAATCAGTCTGCACTGTTCAAATGAAAGCAATTTTGCTACTTTCGAAGGATCAGGAAAAGAGTAAGACTTGCTGCAGTTACACAAACATTTTTCCTTCAGAAATAACAAGGCTGGAAAATATTTTCTCTTCCCAAGCCTTCACTTTATTTATATATATAAAGAAGTTCACATTATTGTTTTTAATTTTATGGAACTGGCAATGCTGATTCTAATAATATTCCCATATGGATTATAATAATCTGTTCAGGAAATCAAGTGATTTTCCTACCATCAGATTTTTATTTTTGTAAAAAGTTACACTCAGTTCATACTGTTCCCACATATATTAAACATTGAGCCTTAATATACTCCATGTTATTTACTTCATTTATAGCAGGGTGTCAAACTCATCTGTTATGAGGGCTGAATCTAACTCTAATGATATCCATGCTAGTATCTGGTCAAAACATAGACAAAAATATGTAAACCAATTAATTTTTTTAATTTTATATTTTAATACCAGCTTTGTTTAATTTTAATTTATGCCAATAAAGGTATTGACTGAGTGTACTCACGGCCAAACAAAGCCACCAATACCCAGTCTGACCAAACTGACCAGAAGGCCATTATCATCAAACACTGTTGAGATGGCCAGGGGAACCAACATGGATGCACTCCCCTTGTCCGTCTCCCAGGATAACCAAGGCCAGTCTATTCCAAAACCAGGTTGGAAATTAGAGTGAAACACATCTGGATAACCAGTAACCTCAAGGTATCTCTTGCATTGCCAGCTCACAGTCAAGAAACATGCCTAAGAATGGATTTTTGTCTTTTGCCATCAAATTGCAAGAGATGCTCAGAGGTGGTTTACAACTGCCTGCCTGGGCATCATGCCCCTGGTATTCCTTGGAGGTCTATCATCCAAATACTAGCCAGGGCTGAGCCAGCTTTGTTTCCAAGATCTCTTAAAATAGACTAGGCTAGCCTGGGCTATCCAGGTCAGGGTCTCATAATGAGACTGGTTTAAAATTCATATATATATTTTAAAAGCTTTTAATAGTAGTAACATGGGGATTTAAAAGATTTTAAAAATGAAAAGATCCATGAAGTTTTAATTAGTTTAAAGAAAATATTCAGCACAGAAAAATCTGCAGACTCATGGCAAATCACTATGTTCACAATCAAAATACATACCCTTCCTCCATTTGTCAATCAAGCATAGATGGAAGCAGGGCTGGTAAGTGGGAGTAGGCCAAGTAGGTGATCGCCTAGGGTGTTGCCTGGCCTAGGGGCACCATGAAGCCCGCTGTTTTCTGGACTTCGCTGAAGTCTCCCAAGGCTCAGGAGACCTCAGTGAAATGGGGGAGGGGGTGCCTGGCAGTGCGCTCACTCAGAGCTGGGCTGCCTTCTGGACTTCACCGAGGTCTCCTGAGGTTCAGGAGACCTTGGTGAAGTTGGGGGGGGGCATGGCATAACGTCATTGGTGATGTCACTGGGGCACGTGCATGCAAATATACTCCAGGGGGCATAGGAGTGGGTTTCGGCCTGGGGCACAGAAAACCCTAGCGCCGGGCCCGGATGGAAGAAACTTCATGAGCCATCCAGCTTAACAAACTGAGTTGATCCAAAAAAGACATACCCAGATATGTTATATACGCTCTTTTCCTTCCCACTTTCTCTTTAGGAAATTTATTAAAAGCTAATTAAAGGACTTCAAGGATGTATCTCCTAGGCTGTTTTGGTGGGGTGGGGAGAGACACCAGTCTCAAAGCTATTAAGATAAAAATGCCGGGGAATAGCTAGAGTTTCTTAACAAGTACAGGAAAGCCCCAAATGACAGCTTTGAAGGGTGGACATTTAGGGTTTCCAGATCCAAATTGGGAAACTTCTGGAGCTCTGGGGAGCTTGGGGAAGACAGGAACCGTAGTGGGGTACAATGATATAGTGTCCTCCCTCTGTAATGCATCCATTTTCTCCAGGGGAACTGATCTATGCAGTTTGGATATGAGCTGTAATTCCAGGGGATCCTCAGATTTCACCTGAAAGCTGACAACCCACCAAGGTCACTCCCCTCAAACCCTGTCCTCCCCAGGCCTCCAACCCCTCTTTCTCAATTTTCCAGACCAGAGCCAGCACCTTTAACTGCCCTGCTTTCTTGGAAGTCAGCTCCATTGCACTCTGGGGTTTACTTGTGTACAAGACACATTAGTCTTTTGCAAAGACAGAGGGAAAAGCTTTCTGGAGGAGACAGCACCAACGTACACCCAGTCAGAGAAGAAAAGTAAAATTGAGGTTTGAAGTTGTTTCTTCTTCTTCTTCTTCTTCTTCTTCTTCTTCTTCTTCTTCTTCTTCTTCTTCTTCTTCTTCTTCTTCTTCTTCTTCTTCTTCTTCTTCTTCTTCTTCGTTTTGTAGCAGACCAGGAGCTGGGAGCATTGGTGTGTTTTTGATTGTAAAGTGCTTTCCATCTGTGCGATCTCCAATATCCCAGAGCAAAAATCTCAAGCCCTGTGGCCTGATCTGGCATACATTTACATGGCATACATTTACATTAACTGCAAAGGGGGCTTCATTGGGGTGAACTGCCCAAGCGGAGTCACAGCTTGCTAGTCAGCTGCCCCTCTGCATTTGGCGGAGCTTACTCCCGAGGAAGATTTGCTGTGGCTTGCAAGCCCATGGAAGTTTGGGAGCGCCTGCCAAAAAAGATGCAATACAGCCACCCACCCCAACTTATTTGCACACACACACAACACCTCTTCTGGTAGCACTGGCCACAGGAAGCCCATGAAGTGCCCCAGGCTGCATTGCAAAGAAGTGCCCCTGGCTGCATTGCACTTGCAGCCTCCCACCTCCCCCCAAGTCACTTGCACACACACACACACAGCCAACCTCTCCTGGCAGCGCTGGATCCAGGAAACCCATGAAGGGTCCAGCGCTGTGCTGCTGAGGGGAGAAGGACTGCGCCCACAGCCTCCCACCTCCCCCCAAGTCACTCGCACACACAAACACAGGCCTCCTCTCTCAGTAGTGATGGATCCAGGAAGCCCATGAAGGGTCCCAGGCTGTGCTGCTGAGGGGAGGAAGATGGCATCCGCGCCCCCCCGCCTCCCCGACCCATCCCAACTCATACGCACACACAGGCTGCCTCTTCTGCCAATACTGACTTCATGGGAAGCCCATGAAGGGTCCTGGGCCGTGCTGCTGAGGGATGAAGGATGGTACCCACAGCCCCCCACCTCCACCCATCCACCCCAGCTCTTATGCACACATGCACAGGCCACCTCTCCCAGCAGTGCTGACTGTGGGAAGCCTGTGAAGGGCCTTGGGCGATGCTTCCAAGGGGAGAAGGATGGTGCCCATGGCCTCCCACCTTCACCTACCCACCCCAACTCACTTGCACATGCACACAGGCCGCTTTTCCCAGCAGTGCGGTCTTCTGGAAGCCCATGAAGGGCCCAGGGCCAAGCTGCTGAAAAGAGAAGGATGGCACCTATGGCCCCCCACCCACCCCAACTCATATGCACACATGCCACCCGACCCTGGCAATGCTTGCCATGGGAGGCCAATGAAGGGCCTCAGCTGTTGCATTGCCAAGGGCGGGGGTGCAGGGGGGAGCAGCAAGTCTTCGGGAGCCACAAGAGAAGGGTTGAAGACCCTCATGAGGCTTGCAAGCCACCCCTGCCCTAGAGTCTACCTTCCAAAGTAGCCATTTTTTCCAGGTGAACTGATCTCTGTCTCTAGGAAATCAGTTGTAATAGCAAGAAATCTCCAGCCATTTCCTTTAGGTTGGGAACCCTATCTAGATAACCTGCCAAGGCTATATTCCTGTGAAAGCAACTGAATACTGTGGTGGCTCCTATGAATGTTGCTTCTTTAATGAACGTGAAAAATGCCTCACAATGCATTGGATGTTGTTTGCAGCCGTCCCAAAGTTTGGATTATATCTCTTATTTGCCTTTGGTCCTTTCTGCACCTCCGTTTCCCTCACTTTCACTGCATCACATTGGGAGTTTCCCACCCTTCTACATTCCCCTGAGCATCCAATTGCATTTGGTTTTTCTTTCTGCATTGATTTCTCCCCCTTCAGCTCTGAACCCTCTTTCAGTCTGCTTTTTTGCAGGGGCTTCTCAGAGTCCTTTTGTGACTATTTATCCTTTTAGTTCACTTTCAAGCCTTTAGAAGCATACACATTTCCTCAGATTTTTCCTTTCCCCTCCCCTCACAGGGCAGTTGGTCTCTCCTTATTGGTCAGTTTTGCACTAGCCAAGTCTTTTGAAATAGGATATTAGGAAAGTAGTTGCCTTTGTCTGACTTGTTTGCAGGAATAGCCAGTTGGCTTGGTTGGTTAAGATATAGTGCTATTAACAACAAAGTTTTTAGTTTGATTCCCCCTTTGAGCAATTTTGTTTATGAAAAAAAAACTGAACATAATCACATAATTTCTTTGAAATTGACTCTGACCACAAACATTTCAAATGTGAAGATAATGCTGCGGAACCTGCTCTGGGGCAGCAGTAGTTTGTTTTTTTGGGTTTTTTAAAGTCTGGTCCATCTCAACACCTGGTCTTCCCCTTTTGTTATCTCATTTCCAAATAACAAGGGGGGGGGGGGACTTAGGCTGCAAAGCATTGACACCTCCACCTTCCTGCTCATTAACCTCCTCTACCAAGCAGCTGCACAGCAGCCTCTCCACTGTTTCTCTGCCCAAGTTGTCAACATCTCCTCTCACTAAATTTTTAAAGCAGTCCCTGCCAATTTTTTTCTCTAGCCATCTTGGATTAGCATTTAACTCCTTAACTACTGATAAAGGAGGGGGGGGGGAGAACACTTGTGGCAACCCTACAGTAAATTCAGCTGGAAGACTCTCCTATTTCAAAAGATATGCCCAGTGCAAAACTAACCAATTAGGAGAGACCAACTCTACAACACTATTCAGGTTTTCTCACTGGTATATAGAATATATATTCTGCAATTCCCAATAGAAATTGGAGAGTATCATAATGCCCCTGTATAAATTGATGGTCCGGTCTCATTTGGAATACTGTGCACAATTCTGGTCACCGCACCTCAAAAAGGATATTATAGCATGGGAAAAAGTCCAGAAAAGGGCAACTAGAATGATTAAAGGTTTGGAAGACTTTCCCTATGAAGAAAGGTTAAAACGCTTGGGGTTCTTTAGCTTGGAGAAACGTCGACTGCAGGGTGACATGATAGAGGTTTACAAGATTATGCATGGGATAGAGAAGGTAGAGAAAGAAGTACTTTTGTCACTTTCTCACAATACAAGAACTCGTGGACATTCCATGAAAATGCTGAACAGTCAGGTTAGAATGGATAAAAGGAAGTACTTCTTCACCCGAAGGGTGATTAACATGTGGAATTCACTGCCACAGAAGGTGATGGCGGCTACAAGCATAGCCAGCTTCAAGAGGGGATTGGATAAACATATGGAGCAGAGGTCCATCAGTGACTATTAGCCACAGCATATTGTTGGGACTCTCTGTCTGGGGCAGTATGCTCTGTATTCTTGGTGCGGGGGGGGGAGTGGAAAGTGGAAGGGCTTATAGCCCCACTTGTGAACCTCCCGATGGCACTTGTTTTTTTGGGGGGGGGCCATTGTGTGACAGAGTGTTGGACTGGATTGGCCATTGGCCTGATCCAACATGGCTTCTCTTATGTTCTTATGAGAGGGAAAAAAGATACAAAGTGCAGACACAACATTCGAAGAAACCCCAACTGACTCAACTTCAGTGAAAATCAGAAGCAAACTGTGTATGCAGAAAAGGCCTTTGTTTGTTATCTCAGATGCATTTTCCATCCCAAGAAGCCATCCTCCACGTCTACACAAATAGATTAAAGGGTTGGAACACTTTCCCTATGAAGAAAGGTTAAAACGCTTGGGGTTCTTTAGCTTGGAGAAACGTCGACTGCGGGGTGACATGATAGAGGTTTACAAGATAATGTATGGGATGGAGAAAGTAGAGAAAGAAGTACTTTTCTCCCTTTCTCACAATACAAGAACTCATGGGCATTCAATGAAATTGATGAGCAGTCGGGTTAAAACAGATAAAAGGAAGTACTTCTTCACCAAAGGGTGATTAACATGTGGAATTCACTGCCACTGGAGGTGGTGGCGGCTGCAACCATAGCCAGCTTCAAGAGGGGGTTGGATGAAAATTTTTTGGCCACTGTGTGACACAGAGTGTTGGACTGGATGGGCCATTGGCCTGATCCAACATGGCTTCTCTTATGTTCTTATCCTCCATGTCTACATCCTCCATGTCTACACAAATCCTTCCTCCTCTCAAATCCTCACAGACTCATACAATTCTTTGAGAAACCAGCTTGGTTCTATGGGAGACCAAATACTGCTATTGACTGTAGTAGCAGTTTACTCCTACAAATATAATTGCTGTAACCTTTCGAACAATACCAAGCCACCCTTATTTTGTCCATCTGTCAAAGTTACCATGAGAACAGCTCTCAAACTTGTGCAACTGTTCAATTATTGAAGTGGGTGTCACTCCCATGATGCCAACAGAGAAAGAATTTGGTGGGTGGGGTAGTTAGGGAGGGAGGGCAGGGAAAGAAGGATTACAAATTATTTATGAAAATATTCCAAGAGAAAGTTGAATAAAGCCACACAATAGGCAACCACAGGGGGAATTAACGATATGCCCAGGAAGCAGTTTTGCTACCGGATTTAAAATGCTCTCAATTGGTGATTTAAGCCAGGCTCATCTGACCTCTACAAT
The DNA here is from genome assembly GCF_032191835.1 of Heteronotia binoei. NCBI lineage: Eukaryota > Metazoa > Chordata > Lepidosauria > Squamata > Gekkonidae > Heteronotia > Heteronotia binoei. The sequence goes on along the minus strand of NC_083223.1, from coordinate 224,990,123 downwards.
TTTTTCCATCCCTTTCAAGAGGATGCTGAAGAATCTTTGACTTCTGAAAGACAAGGAGGAGATGATGGGAATGTTCTGAGTAAAGGAGAAGCCTTGCTTGGGAAGTTAGGTGTGAGCAGGAATCTGAAGGTGAAGAGGAGTAGCATAGTTATTACCGATTCAGCACTTTCAGGATTCAAAGCATTTCATATACTGTATATCTGTCATAATCCTCACAACAGCTGTGTAAGGTGAGAAAAGCAGCTTGTCTAAGGTCTTCTGATGAGTTCATGGCAGACATGAGAATTGAACCAAAGTTTCCTCAGATGGCAACACATTCTCTTAGCCTGTGTCATTATGCTAAATCAACTTCTAAAACAGTTGAGAGAGCTTCTAGGAATGCTGAGCAATGCCAAAACTGGCTATAAAAGAACAAGTGAGCCTTAACAGAATTGTAGAGGTGGGGTGTTAATAGGACCAATGAGGAGAAGTCTGGGCCCTCAAACAAAATGCAAGTAGACTGGGAGCTACAGAAAGGATTAGGGAGACAATGCCACCTCAAAAATACACCTGAATCTCCAGGTTTTATTTTTTTTTAAGTGAGCTTCTGCACTCTTTTCCTTGTGGAGTTAAAAGGGACAATGTGCAACCAGTTTGCCACCTTGTAAGGAAGAAAGGTGGATAATAAAGGTTTTAAATAAATAAGTAATCTGGCATGAAATCAGTTAACTCTTTATTGAAAAATCCATTCTTATCTGCTGTGTCAAGCATCTTTTTTCCCTACACCATTTGTTAGTGTGTGTGTTGTGCTATTCAGTATGCATTAAGTGAGCAGTTTATGGAGTGAGGCAAGAAAATCCCCCTTCCATTTGGGCCTGATTACCTGGGAGTTCTGTTCACAGATGGAGGAAAGGAAAGAGGATTACAGCAGAAAAATGATTCATGTCCACTAAGTTGAAAAATAACACACTCTCTACCTTCACAAAGTCGGAACCATTATAAGGTAGCAAAATGCTTGCGTATGTATGTGTCACCTAAAAATCCAAAAGAAGCCTGGGAGTTGCAAAACTTAACAAGAAAAAATAACAATCCTTCTCAAAGTCAGCTACAGAATCTGAGGTGTCTAAAGATCTATTAGTTTAGCAGTGAATTATGAGAAAATGATTCAGAACCAAACCAGCTTATGTATATAAAGCAGCTTCTACTTTCTGTTTCCAAGGTGACTCTTTAAACAGAGCTAAACAAAAGAATGTTAATGTGGAAAACTGCTTGAGTGCTTTGTGACATGTTTCTGTTTGGATGAGTAAGAAACTGAAGAGGGAAAGGATCCTTTTCAGACTATCTCATCTTAGCCCTCTGCTATTGTACCATAAAACTAACACCTAAGCCTAGTCTGAAGGAAAGCAGAGTTGTTTAACTAAAGGGAAAGAATTCTCAGGAGGGTAATCCACCCCGCCAAAATTTTAAAAAAATACTGCCTCAAGGATTGTACACATTTAAAATGATACTTTTTATTAAGTGGAGAACAAATTCCATTAGAGGTGCCTTCTCATATCCCCTTAGTACTTTTACAAATCTCAGCAGGCAAAACTACTGAATCTTCTGTTACTGCTTTGATAGACTGATAAAGAGACCAAGTGTAACTCTAAGAATTCGTTGAGGCACTAGGAGGTGAGGAAATGATAGGTCCTATTCTGCCCCTCAAGGCCTTTGCACACAAGCAGAGATAGAGGAAAGATATGATTTTATGGAATTCCTTCCACAGTGCTGCTCCACCATATTAGACGTGTGCCGCTAGGTCACAAGTTTCCTTTCTTAGAAAGCTTTTAAAGTATCACTGAATGGAATTTAGCACAACATTGTGGATGGTTTTAGGTATATCTGTATAGTGTTAGTTTCACTTTTTTCCCTGTTGTGTTCACCATTTCAGAGTTTTGTCATCATACTGAAAAATTTTAGCACCTATCCAACCATTCGTGGACTTCATATAGTGGGGTTTTTTTGCTTCCCCATCTCCTGCTGCAACACACTGGGCACCCCTCCGCCCCCATTTTTGTTTCTGCAATTTAGCAGGCCCTCAGGAACAGCACAGGGGACAAAATGAAGCTGCTGCTCTGTTGGAGGAAATATGTGGTTGGATACAAGCCACGGAGAGTAGTTTTCTGCCATTTGAAATAAACAGTTCCAGTGATTAGCACAGTCTGCTCTGCAGTCAGCTGTTGCTGCTTGTTTGTAACATCCAAAAGGGTTCCTGCAGTGCATATCATAGCTGTTGGTGGCAGTGAATTCTGAACATACACACTGGAATGCCTTTCCTGAAATGAATCAGTGGCAAGTCAAGAACCTCTGACAATCTAATTTTCAGTGTCATCACACAGGCTTATCTCCTAATTAGATATTAACACAACCATTTTTCAAGCTGTCTTCTGCTGTCTTGTTAAAGTTTAAAGGGACAGCAGAAGACAGCACAAAACAGCTGAGTGGCTCTTTGCAAACCCCATTTAAAAGGACTGCAGTCCCTTTCAACAGGCTTTTCAGGGCCACAAACCACATGAACCAGTTTGGTTCCTGACCAAGCCTCCCAGTTTGATTTGGTTCGTGGTTCAGCTATGAACCAAACCACATTTTCCTGGTTCATGTCCATCCCCATACAGTACACAGTAAGCAAAAGTTAGTTTGTTCTGCATATAAAACGGTGCCTGTTTTCGATGTTTATAGCAGGGATGGTCAACTGGAGTCCTAAGCCTGGATTCAATTTAAAACAACATACAAGCAAACTAAAAGAAATCTAATGCAAAGTATCACAAAAACAGTTCAAAATCCAGCAATCTAATAGTAAGGCAGCTATATTTTCTCTCACACCTGGGATATTTTGGGGTGGTCTTTTTCTCTTCTACCAACTTTAAGAGTGAATTTGTTGCTGGAATGTTTGTGTGAAAAGTGATGCCTTCAAATAGGAAAAGATGTACATAAATAAAGTCCCTGCTTAACATTGTGTAGTTCTCCAGACTATTAATCTCTGGAGGCACATGGATTTCAACTTGTTGCTGCAAGAAAGACAGGCTCATTAAAATAATATTGACATCCTTCCTCATTAGTCCACACTATCACTATGCAACCAATGAAGGGCTACAAGAAATGCTTTCCAACATGTGTCTTTCACATGCACTCCTATGCGAGGAGACAGACAGACTGTGGCAATTTACCAACAGCACAGATGGCATTTGCAAGCTTCATCCAATCATTGCACCTTCTGTACAAGGAACTCATAATTATTTGAGAATGCTTCCCTTCCCCAAACTGGTCCTCTGGATATTGGATAATGCTTCTGCTACCTAATAAACAAATGAACCAAGACACTGCCTCCTACAGTTCTCAAGGATGCTAGTTCAATATTTAGATGATCCATGTGGTGATGAAAAAGCCAGGCACAGCAGAAAAGGAATGCCATACTTCAGTATTAGATCACATTTGCCTTATATGCTGAATTCAATCCTTGCATTTCAGCTTTTAAGGAAAAAAAAATCAAGCATGATTCATCCAGCATTAAGTACTCTTCCATTCATTTCTACTGAGAGAAGCATTTGTCAATTTCCCCACTGAAACCAATCTGTGCTCTTAATTTGCTTCAACATTTTATATTCCAGCTTTCTGCTTGTATTCAAGGTAGGTTCAAAGATCTCAGGCAGCAGGGCTGGTTTTAGAATGTAGTGAGGCTGCCACTCTAAGCAGAAGTGGAAGTCTGACTCAGGTTAAAATGTTTTCTTATTTCCACCTTCATAACACTTAAGAAAAAACTTTGCTACTTATGAATGGCTAACCATATTTTCAGTAAGTTTTTCAGAAAGGAATTTCTCAGCAAGACTAATAAAGTGCTGCCCTAAACTGAAACATGCTTTTCTCTGGCTGGACTGCACCAACAATGATTGAGAATACACTACCATTGGGTTCCCCCACCAGCTGTCCTGCTTTTGCAACCAATTCCCTTTTGATATGTTGTGTGCAAAATCCATATAAATGATAGAGAAAATTGATTAATTAGATCACAGAAACAGTAAAAATGATTAAGTACAAACTGCTCTAAAACTGGAAGAAATATTGAGAGATGTAACTTTTCTCAGCTGTTCATAATTATACTGCATGTCTTTCCACCTCATCCAGTTAGAGTGCCTCCTGAATGATAAACAACAACAACAACATCATCATCATCATCATCATCATCATCATCATCATCATCATCATCATCATCATCATCATCATCATCACATTTTATTTGTATCCTGCCCTTCCCGCCAAAGTGGCTCAGGGCGGCTAACAACAAGAACTTAATGCATACATTGTACAATAAATAACATTTTAACTACAATTGATTAAAATCTATTAAAATTCTAAAAAAGGACATTAGTGTATTTGGTACTATGATCTCTGGCAAGTTTGCTTAGCAGTTTAGCAGTTTCAGCCGGTGAAGGCCATTCGGAACAAGGTGGTCTTGCAGGTCCTGCGGAACTGTTCAAAGTCCCGCAGGGCCCGCATTTCTTCTGGGAGCTGATTCCACAGCTGTGGAGCCATAGCAGAGAAAGCCTGAGTACAGGTACTCTGGAGTTTTACCTCTTTTGGCCCAGGGATAGTCAGCAGGTTCTTCCCTGCTGACCTCAATGCTCTCTGGGGTTCATACGGGGAGAGACGGTCCCTAAGGTAGGCAGGTCCTCAGCCATATAGGGCTTTAAAGGTAATAACCAGCACTTTGTAACGAATCCGGTATGTAACTGGCAGCCAGTGCAGTTCACGCAGCCCCGGCTGTATGTGCTCTCGCTTTGGGAGCCCCAGCAACAGTCTGGCAGCCACGTTCTGCACTAGCTGCAGCTTCCGGGTTCGGCACAAAGGCAGCCCCATGTAGAGGGCATTACAGTAATCTAGTCTCGAGGTGACCGTTGCGTGGATCACTGTTGCCAGGTCCCGAAGCTCTAGGAAGGGAGCCAACTGCCTTGCCCGCCTCAGATGAAAAAAGGCTGACTTGGCAGCGGCTGGTATCTGGGCCTCCATTGATAATGAAGGCTCCAGTAGGACTCCTAGGCTTCTGACTCGGCGCGCCGCTTTCAATGGCGCCCCGTCAAAGACTGGGAGAGGTATTTCCCCTCCCAGAGCGCCCTGACCCAAGCAAAGGACCTCTGTCTTCACCGGATTCAGTTTCAGCCCGCTCAGCCTTAGCCAGGTTGCCACGGCCTGCAGTGCCAGGTCCAAGTTCTCTGGGGCGCAGCTAGGCCGGCCATCCATTAGTAGATAGAGCTGGGTGTCATCTGCATACTGGTGACACCCAAGCCCATACCTCCTGGCAATCTGGGCAAGGGGGCGCATATAGATATTAAATAGCATCGGTGAGAGAACTGCTCCCTGAGGCACCCCACAATGTAGTGTGCGTCTCTGGGAGAGCTCACCCCCGATTGCCACCCTTTGTCCCTGATCCTCAAGGAAGGAGGAAAGCTATTGTAAGGCCGACCCCCCCTTAAACAGAGATTTTGTACACAATTGTGAGATTTTTGTTGTTTGAAAAGAGTTTTTTTAAACAGATCTGTACATAAATTATAGAAGCAAAGTTGAGCAATGAAAGTAGAATAAAGGAGCACAACAAAACCGCAGGAATGAAACATGTTTATGTGTATTCTCCAGTCTACTCTTCAACACTCAGATATTATGTGAAACATCTGGCTGCTGCTGGGGAAAACAGCTGGGTAATAGTACAAGTTACCCATGTTCTGACACTACAACAATCTATGATTCTTCACTCTTGCTCTCCTCTTGGTGGCTTCTGGGAGCAGTGTAGGAGCACAGACTGTCATGGGGGCTGAACTGCTATAAGGGAATGGGAAGAAGCTAGACAGGCAACTGCAGATCTACAGGTTTCAATGCCAGTATGACGTACTTGCCCAGCACCTACCTTAGAGGCAAGATTTTTCCCTCCATTTTTCTTTCCTTTTTTGACAGAACTGTACTAGTTATCTATTTTCTTTCCTGAAGAACTCTATCTGTCCCGCCCTGTCACAGTATATTTTACTGCTGACTCAGCCCAGGAACCCGAGGGAAGGGTCGAGAACTCCCCTTAACTTAAACAACGGAAATGGCACTCAAGGCTTTTAGAAGTTCAAAAATAAAATGTTTTATTTAACATAGAGAGAAAAGGTCAGGTGAAATCAGGGGTAAAATTTCTGAGGTAACTCTAATAAATAACTCTGAGATAAAATCAGTACATGCACAGACTGTAGTTCATATGTTTCTTAAGCTATTCACAGTGACATTTATGAGTGTTTCCCAAACAATCCAGTACACTTTCTTTGAGTGACTCTTGGTTTCTGAAAGGCTGGGATACTCTATCCAGTACCAAATCCCTTCTCTTGGAACACCAGTACTCTTCTTGAATTTTAACTGATTCTTAAGATTTCACACCAAACCAAGGAACTCTGCACTCTCCAGAGCAAACTCTCTGTTTTGACTGGGTAGGGAAATTCTCCCACTAGAACAGGGGTGGGGATACTTTTTTCTGCCAAGGGCCATATGGATATTTATAACATCAACTTAAAAAACAGTACTCTGCTGAGGGAGAATGTCAGGCCAGCAAAATTAATGCAAATAATTGTTTTTCTATTTGAAGTCATGTGGGGAGAGCCTAATCTGGCACACACACACACACGGCCCGCTGCCCTAGGCAAATGCACAGGTGCATAGCTTTTTTGCAGAAAAAGCCCAACAGGAGCATAGTAGCATATTAGACCACATTCCCTAGTATTAGCATATTAGGCCACACCATCTGGGATAATCAAGTGCAAACTGAACTGTGACAGTAACTTTTCCAATTCTGGCTAGCCAGCCAGTCCCCAGGGAGGCTGCCACACAGCGTGGCTGGGCCCCACGATCCTCGCTGACCAGCCAGGCCCCAGGGAGGTTTGGTCCAGCAATTCCCGAGGGCCATATACGGCCCTCGGGACAGAGGTTCCCCACCCTTGCACTAGAAGATCAATCCCCTTTCCTTGGCCTGAATGGGAGTATTTGCTTAACTCTATTCTTCCTTGCCAACCTCCCCAGTACTCCATTTGTGTTAAACTGCTCTCAGTCAGGGCTGAATTCAGACTCAGTCAGCACCCAACTCTTCTCTGTCAGGGCTAGACTCAGACTGAATTATCCTCTGTATTCAGTTCTCAAGACTGTCTCTGCTCAACTGATGCTAACCAATCAGATATTTTGGAGCAACCTTTCACTCAAGGCTCTCTAGTTCTGTGAGGTATTAACCCTTCACAGTCCATTGCCTTTTTACATAGCACTTCTGAAATTTCAAAAGTGGTTGACTCTTATTACCTAGGTCAACTTGATACAAAGGAAGTCAGGTCTCCTGAACTTTTCACAGTTATGTAGAAGAGTATATTTCATAAACTTGCATTACACATTGCACCAGCCAGAATTTCCTCTTGTGTACTACTGATAATCACATAGAAGTCCTTTCTGATGGTTATGACTGTGTTATATACCCTAAAATATTTCTTCTCCTTATTGACTTGCATGCTGAAAGTTCTAATCCTAAGGGAACGCAAGGTACTGAACTCTAAAATAGCCTATATGCTACCTTGTTCACAGTGATTTGCAAACAATGCCTACATAGTTATCGCTCCCATTAGATTTATGATGAAGTGTGACTCCACTGTGATAAGAAATGGCTTCACAGACAACAACTTTCAGCTTGGTGGTATTGGGAGCTACTGCCTGATCTGCAGGGCTACTGATTTGTCTGGAAGTGCCTGCCTCCTAGTCTAAAGCGACAGCTACCTTGGTTGTAACCCTGGACAGTCAAAAACAAAGGGGAGGGTAGCTATGTCTAGTCATAAAGTAGAAGGCACAGAGAGACTTCATGAATCATGCAAACAGATCAAAGAATGTTTATGTTGCATACATATGAAAATAGTTTTTTTGCATACATATGAAAATAGTTTTTTTTCGGAGAGCCAGTTTGGTGTAGTGGTTAAGTGTGCGGACTCTTATCTGGGAGAACCGGGTTTGATTCCCCACTCCTCCACTTGCACCTGCTAGAATGGCCTTGGGTCAGCCATAGCTCTGGCAGAGGTTGTCCTTGAAAGGGCAGCTGCTGTGAGAGCCCTCTCCAGCCCCACCCACCTCACAGGGTGTCTGTTGTGGGGGAGGAAGGTAAAGGAGATTGTGAGCCGCTCTGAGACTCTTCGGAGTGGAGGGCGGGATATAAATCCAATATCATCATCATCATCATCATCATCATCATCATCATCATCATCATCATCATCATCATCATCTTCTTCTTCTTCTTCTTCTTCTTCTTCTTCTTCTTCTTCTTCTTCTTCTTCTTCTTCTTCTTCTTCTTCTTCTTCTTCCAGTAGTTGTTAAAATAAGAATAAAACTGCTTGAAAAATACAGATAGTGATGAATGTACTCTATATTCATCTCCATACATAAACATGAGATTGAATAGGGTATTAAAAGTAGAAAAGAGAAGTCTGATTGGGTTGGAGGAAGGTGGAAAGTACTCTCTGATGCAAATGTGCTCATCCATTTCCTTTTGTGGGAGTACTTTTTGAAGCTATCAGTCAAGACAAGAGACTCTTCAGTGGAGATTCACTGCTGTCCACTGCAAAGAGTGATGTCAAAACTAATTAATGACACCAATTGCTAGATTTCATGTCTAGGCTATTCAATGGATTTACATTACCTATGAGTGATCGATTGTAATTCTAAACCTCACTTCATTTCCCCCTATTGCTATTGTATATGGAAGTCATTTATGGACATTCTCTTTGTTATATATTTGTGGTCATCAAAGAGTCCAGAATAACACTTTCCTGAGAAATTGTGGATCATGTTTCCTTATTTCTAATAAATGTGACTGCTATTGATCCCTGAAAGATTATGAGACCAAGGAGGTAGGTACTGTGGGATAGGGATGTCAGGAAGTTATTCCAGCACTTCAGTGGTATACAGTTTCTTACATGATTTAAAAATAATTCAAAACAAGAAGTCTAGTTTTAAAGATCTTGTATCGCTAAAGCATTTGCTCTGTGAATATAGTTCAAGAATACGAATTACATCAAGAGTAGCAGCAAAATCTCTATAAACATGTGAATGAACAGGGCTTCATTCTGTAGTTTTAGTTAGGGCAGGGTTCAAATTAGAGAAATGAAGATATCAGAATTCTGAAGGATTCCCCAAATGGTAGATGGAGGTGAGACTCCACCCTTTCCCATATGGAACAACCTCCCTGCCAAGGACACACAGAAGCATTCAAGGTCAATTAATTCAGCTCAGTGATAGAGAACATGTTTTGCATGCAGAAGTTTCTAGGTTCAATCCTTGGCTTCTTCGGTTAGCGGATGTCAGGTAGGTGGTAGCATTTCTGCTGAACTAGACAAAGTAACAGCCTAATTCAACATAAGATAATATTGTGTAATCTATTTTACAGTGCTGATGTAAGGAGCAATCTTGTAAGCTCAGAACAGTTCCCTGTAACAAAACTGCAAAACTGGGTAATCAGTAGCTACCAAAGGCCACTAAAATGTCCCCTATTATTCTTCTGGAAGATATCATCAACACAGAGAGACAAATACAAAAGTTCAGACTGAAATTATATAATGTGCATGAAGATGCACAGTGACCACTTTCCCTAACTCTAAAAAGAGGAGGTTGGAGATCCTATGGCAGAAAAAATGGATGGTAAATCAGTATCAAAGTTAGAGATGGGGATGGATGATTAAAAACTTGTAAACTTTCCTAAAGGAGGCTTTGGTATTCTCTGCCACCAGAGGACACTGTTTACCTGGCTGGCTTTTACTAATCAGAATGGACTTGTGCTCTAGAGTTGCTTTGGAATCCAAACCACATGTGACAGCAGTAAACTAATCTCTTTTGCAGGTCTGTTTAAATGTCTCTCTCTCTCACTCTCTCTCTGTGATTTTAAGAGTAAAAGGAATATGCTAAACCTTCCTCCTGCCATGCTTACATACTTTGTAGAAGAAATTCTAGGTTTACAAGGAATTTTACTGATTTATGTTCATATTTCCAGAGAAGTCACATCAGGGAAGTTTTGCTCCACAATGTAATAACACTATCACTAAACAAAGCAGTAGACAAGTGACCTTTAAGACCAACTAAGTTTTATTCAGAATGTAAGCTTTCGTATGCTCTTAAGCAGCCTTCATCAGACAAAATGGAATGGCAAGTAATCTTTAAATACAGAGAAAGTGGGCAGTGAGTTGGTATGTAGAGTCATGGGAATGTTTTTAGTAGATCAAAAGAATCCCAAATTGGGGTCTGTGTTTGTTTGTTTAGCATAGTTAACTGGGCTGTAACAGCAGTGGAGGGTGATTTAGTGGAGGGAGAGAGAAGTATGAGCATTAGAGATACAACAGACAAACTCTTTAAAAAATAGCAGTTAGGAATATGTGTATACCAAATTTAACAAAAAGAATACAGCGTGATCCATCAGCTCCTGTATATACATGGCAATACACCCACAAGGGGATTCCCCATAAAACTTTTTTTATAACTCTGCCAGTTGTCCTTGGCCAGTTGCATGCTCAATATCTGTATGTTATGATATGGATAGCCATTGTTTACAATGAAATCCCACTCCCCAACTCCCTATTCTTTGTAGAGTCCAAGGGAAGATCAGAAAATGCCAGCATATTCGGGGCGGGGGGGGGAGGGATTTGATTTTTTAGAAAATAGTCTGAAAACCAGAAGTATATTGCTGCAGAAATGAGCTCCTCATTTATGTTCAGGTTCTATAATAAAATCCCTTACCAATGAGGGCTTCATTATTACTGAGTACAAGTCTTTGCAACAAGTCCTAAATTCTAGGTTATTCAGGGACTCACTTGAGACTGAGCATGGTAATTAATAATATTAATATTAATAAGTCTCAAACCATAGCTATATAATGTAATAATATAATGTAATAATATATGTAATAATGGTGACCCTGGGGGGGGAGGGGGGTGGGCTCCCTCTTGAGTATCCTGCCCCCCCAGGGAAAGTGTATGCGCAATACATAGGCTCTCCTTCCTGGTGTAGTGAACACCGCGTGGTCACTGTCCGGCTATGCCTGGCAGATGGCCACTGCAATGGCCTCTCCTGCATTACTGCATCTGTGGCAACACCTTCCCGCTGGTCCCCCCCGTTTCTCACAGAGTTTGCCACGTCATGGTGCGACCGAATGTCTGGCGGTATAACCGGATGGGCAGGCAGGGCTCACCAACCTCGCCAGCCAAGAGAAGGAAAACTCTAACATCAAACCCGGGCAGATAGAGCTCGTTAATGTAACACCTACCACCTGGAGGACTCGCTGCTGGCGTCCCGGCTTACTGGGCCATGGCAGATGACCCCCAAGGTGAAAGGGTGGAGCCAGTACCGCGCACACTGTGCTTCACCTAAAAATTCCTCTGCGCAGGCCTGAAGAGCATATCCACAACCCACAACACACCAAGTCCTGCAGCGATGGGCAAGGGGCGAAACGGCAGGTGGAAGATGCCACTGGAAGCCGCAGTCCCGATCCTGCATGTAGGCGGTTCAGGGTATTGGTCGCCTGATGCTGACCTGGAGACGAAAGCATTTTTCAGCAGCACCCTGAACGACCAAGCAGCCTTATCTAGGGACAGCACTGCATGCTCCGCACGGAGAGGGGCCTAGAAAAGGTGGCCTAAACAAAGCTCGTCTCCCCCAGATGAGCTCGTCTCCCCCCCAGTTGGCTAGCCGCGGTCAACGGGCATCCTTACTTGCGGTCGAAAAATAACAACAAAGAAAAGGCATGCACCTGCCTCACAAAGTGTGCAAAGACTAAAGCTTGCGTGTTGGAACATCAGAACCATGCTTGACACAGTAGACAGTGGTTGCCCTGAACGACGCTCTGCTCTAGTTGCCCATGAACTTCTCAGGTTGAATATTGACATAGCAGCTCTCAGTGAGGTCCGTTTCCCTGAGGAAGGTAGTCTTCGAGAACATGGTGCTGGCTATACCCTCTATTGGTCAGGAAAGTCAAAGGCTGAGAGCCGGCTTCTGGCGTTGGCTTCATGGACAGGAACTCCATTGCCTCCAAACTCGGAAACCTGCCAACAGGTCACTCAGATCGCATCATGTCCATGCACCTCCCACTTCAAAACAAGCAGCATGCAACACTCTTCAGTGTGTATGCCCCAACCCTTCAAGCAGATCCTGCAGAAAAGAACAAGTTCTATGCTGATCTATGCAACCTCGTACGGAAGACCCCTACAGAGGACAAGGTGATCATCCTTGGCGACTTCAATGCCAGAGTAGGTAAAGACTCGGAAGCCTGGAAAGGAGTACTTGGCAAACACGGCATTGGCAACTGCAATGATAACGGGCGCCTCCTGCTAGAATTCTGCACGGAGCACCAGCTCACCATCACCAACACTATCTTCCAGCAGAAGAACAGCCTGAAGACAACCTGGATGCACCCACGGTCCAAGCATTGGCACCTTATTGACTACATTCTGGTGCGCCAGAGAGACCTTCGAGATGTCTTACCGGGTAATACCCAGTGCGGAATGTCATACGGATCATCGTCTTGTACGCTGCAATCTCTGTCTTCACTTTAAACCCACACCCAGGAGAGGAGGTATCCCTCGGAGGAAGCTTCAGGTTGGCAGCCTTCAGTCAGCCGAAGTTAAAGCTGCCTTCCAGGCAAAACTCCAGTCAAGAATTGAGGACCCAAGTTGCCCCAAAACCCTTCTCCAGAAGCACTCTGGGAACACCTAAAAACTGCCATCCTGTTGATCTCTGAAGAAGTCCTCGGGTTCTCCACAAGGAAGAACAAAGACTGGTTTGACAAGAACAATCAAGAGATCCAAGAATTACTAGCGAAAAAGAGATCTGCCTACCAAGCACATCTTGCTCTGCCCTCCTGTCCCGGGAACAGAAGGGCTGGGACAGAACAGGGAACAGAACAAGGGTCTATATGTGACTTTTGTTGACCTTACCAAAGCTTTCGATACCGTTAGCAGGAAAGGCCTGTGGCAAATCTTGGAACGTTTAGGATGTCCCCCAAGGTTCCTCAGCATGATCATCCAGCTACATGAAGACCAGCGAGGCCAAGTCAGACACTGCAACGACCTCTCGGAGCCCTTCCCAGTAGGCACAGGTGTAAAGCAAGGCTGCGTTCTCGCGCCAACTCTCTTTACGATCTTCTTTAGCATGATGCTTCAAAGAGCCGCAGTAGATCTAGATGACGACGATGGTGTCTACATCCGCTATCGCACCGATGGCAGCCTGTTCAACCTGAGGCGACTAAAGGCTCACTCCAAGACGATGGAAAAACTTATCTGAGAGCTACTGTTTGCTGATGACGCTGCACTCGTCTCCCACTCGGTATCAGCTCTGCAGCATATGACGTCCTGCTTTGCAGAGGCTGCCAAGCTATTCGGCCTAGAAGTTAGTCTGAAGACAGAAGTTCTCCACCAGCCTGCACCCCAGGAAGATTATCACCCTCCCTGCATCACTGTGGGTGAATCAGTTCTGAAGACAGTCCAGCAGTTCAGCTACCTGGGGTGCATCATCTCCTCAGATGCCAAGATCGACAAGGAGATTGACAACAGGCTGGCAAAGGCAAACCGTGCATTTGGCCGACTGCACAAAAGAGTGTGGAGCAACAAGCATCTGAAAAAAGGCACAAAGATCAATGTTTACAAAGCGGTTGTGATGACAACCCTCATCTACGGCTCCGAATCGTGGGTTTTATACCGTCATCACCTGTGACTCCTTGAGCGCTTTCATCAGCGCTGCCTTCGCACCATCCTCAACATCCACTGGAGTGACTTTGTGACCAACACTGAAGTCCTCAAGAGGGCGGAGGTTACAAGCATCGAGGCACTGCTGTTGAAGACGCAGCTGCGCTGGGCAGGGCATATTTCTAGGATGGAAAACCACCGCCTTCCCAAGATTGCTCTGTATGGCGAACTTTCCACCGGCCATCGAAACAGAGGGGCACCAAAGAAGAGGTACAAGGACTCCTTGAAGAAATCCCTTGGTACCTGTTGCATTAACCATCACCAGTGGTCTGACCTAGCCTCAGATCGCAAAGCATGGAGGCACACCATCCACCAGGCTGTCTCTTCCTTTGAGAACACACGCATAGCTGGTCTTGAGGACAAAAGGAGATTGAAGAAGAATTGTACTGCTACAGCACCAACCCCAAATCAGACTTTTCCCTGCAGCCACTGTGGCCGGACCTGCCTGTCCCGCATTGGTCTTGTCAGCCACCAGTGAGCCTGCAGCAGACGTGGACTACTGCACCTTTCTTAAATCTTCGTTCGCGAAGTCAAGCCGAGAGAGAGAGAGAGAGAGCGAGCTAGCATCAATGCTTGTCAAGGGGGAATTTTAATCTTCTTATGACTGAATGAATTAATTAATATTAATGAACTTGAGTTACTAACTCTGGCTTAGGAAATTCCTGGAGTTTTCAGAGTGGTGCCTGGGGAGGACAGAGTTTGGGGAGGCGACTGAGTTCAGCAGAGATGGCATTCCATAGAGTTCACTTTCCAAAATTGTCATATCCTCTAGGGACACTGATCTCTTTAGTCTGGAGATCAGTTATAATTCCAGGAGCATATGAGCATATGAAGCTGCCTTATACTGAATCAGACCCTTGGTCCATCAAAGTCAGCATTGTCTACTCAGACTGGCAGCGGCTCTCCAGGGTCTCAAGCTGAGGTTTTTCTCACCTATTTGCCTGGACCCTTTTTGGAGATGCCAGGGATTGAACCTGGGACCTTTTGCTTCCCAAGCAGATGCTCTACCACTGAGCCACCGTCCCTCCAGGACCTACTTGAAAACTGGCACTGCTATAATGAACATTAGAAACTAGACACATTTCTAATTAAACCTAAGACACAGGTTAGCAGATAAGAAAAAACCCCCAAGAAACTGAGATTGACTACATTATTTTTTGAACAAGTTGAGATTATTATCACTACAAGAGTGACTATATATTCTGGCAGGCTGGCAGCTTTCCTTCATAATGAAGAACTCAATTCAGATCTTTCCTCAGCTATGTACTCATGATTGTTGTTGTAAAACCTACCTTGCAACACATTCAAGCCACAGACATTTATGCCAGTTAACTATGGATTGGATAACATCCCTCTTTAGCTGCCTATGTGGGACAACAAAGGGAACAATTGGCAGGTCTCACAGACCACACCGCCAGTCTGAGGAATCACAACATGGTGAAAGCCTGTTGTAAGGAAAACTGACAGTAACTGAAATACTTTGAATAATCAAGATGTTCAGCCTTGTTTATTTATAATTATTCTGTATGCTCTCTTATCATACAAGCAGGGTACCTCTTGACAATTTTCAAGGAATGGCTAGGTAGGCATGGGTCAGAGATCAAAACTAAACTCCTGATGGGTCTGCTTTAAGTAAGAGGCTGCACTGGACTGGACTATCCTATAGAATAATAGTCGGCTCTATCACATCAATTACTTTAGCTAATCAACTACCTATTGAGATGAAATACATTAATTACAAAAATGACTTCATTCTGTAAATTCACTGATTACCTGGACAATTAGTTTATAACTTATTTTGTTCATAAAATTATTTTTCCCTATCTATTCATTCTGTCATGTACAATTGTTACCGCATCTTGAATGAATAATTGAAATATTATAAGTCACAGACAAGCATTTAATGAATAGTGACCAAAACAATTATAGCCTGTGTTTCTTGCCAGGAAAGTTGGTACAAGCAAATTACATGCTCAAATTGGAAAATGTTTCAAGATGTACAGTTTAAGATGATACCTGCTGTCTGGATGAATGCTTATTTATTTTGAACACATAATATGATTTCATAAACCAAACCAAACTGTCCGTCTCTTATAATAAGCTAGGCTCAATTCTTTGCTATTTATATAGCTATGGGTCCAGGTGGTAGATGTTACATTAACGAGCTGTGTCTGCCCGGGCTTGATGTTAGAGTTTTCCTTCTCTTGGCTGGCGAGGTTGGTGAGCCCAACCTGCCCATCCGGTTATACCGCCGGACATTCGGTCGCACCATGACGTGGCAAACTCTGTGAAAACGGGGGGGACCAGCGAGAAGGTGTTGCCACGGATGCAGTAATGTAGGAGAGGCCATTGCAGTGACCATCTGCCAGGCATAGCCAGACAGTGACCACGCAGCGTTCACTACACCGGGAAAGGACAGGCGATGTATTCCGCATGCACTTTCCCTGGGGGGGCAGGACACCCAGAGGGAGCCCACCCTTCCACCCCCCCTAATGCTAGCAATTTATAAATAAATGACTGGGCTAGTTTAAAATTAGCCAAGAGAAATTGCCACATCTCTCATGCAGTTTGCCAATCTACTTGATAGCAGACAGGGCAGTGCTCACTTCTCAGAAAGTGTCATTAGTTGTTTTATCCGATAATGCAATATTGTTTTGGGGACATGCTAAAACAATATGATTTAAGGAGTCTACTTGATCCAGACAAATAAGGGCATTTGCTCGTGTTGCCGATCCCCAATTGGGGGCAGGGGATCCACTGGGTTGGAGTCCCTCCCCCTGCTTCAGGGCTATCGGAAAGTATAGCTGCTGGGCTATTACACCCATAGGGTGTAATGGAGAATTGATCCATGGGTATCTGGGGCTCGGGGTGTGTGTGGCTGTTTCTTGAGGTAGAGGCATCAAATTTTCAGAATAGCTGCTGACTCCTCTCCTGGAAACCCCCCCCCCCCAAGTTTCAAAAAGATTGGACCATGGGGTCCAATTCTGTGGGCCCCATAATAAGGTGCCCCCATTCTTCATTATTTCTAATGGAGAGAAAACATTTTAAAGGAACATGGTCCCTTTAAATGCGACAGCAGCTCACCTGGAACTCACTTCGGAGTTCTCTCTCCTGGAGCCTCCCTCCCCTCTCCCAGAATCTCCTGGAAAATACCCCCGCCCACTTGTTGGACTCACCTGGCAACCCTAGCATTTGCGTTCCTCTGCAGAATTCTATTTTATCTCCCTTGTACCTGAGCTAATAGAAAAGCTTGTCTAAATTTCTAAATTTAATTCTAAATTTCTAAACAGATGAAATAATCTGGCAAGGAGAAATGACCACTAGAGGCTATCCAGAAGAAGAGTGAAAACATTTACGATTTGTCCTTGAACACCAAGAACCAATCTTACTTTAAGATCTTATTTTGAAACTTTTTACAGCTTACTTTCCTAGTACTGTTTCTTGCATCCGTCAATCACTCTATTTATTTCATTTATTTACTTTGGATTTATATCCCAACCTCCCCGCAAGCGGACTATTGGGAGGGAAATTCTTTTATCTAAATTCCTACTTCAGATACATAGAGGTATCTGAAATTAATGACTGAAACAAAACAGGAGTTATTGATGGCTCAAACAGGGGGAATTAAATTTAATAGCAGATTGATAGATTTGGAAGTCCCAGCTTTAATCCCAGGGCAGAGGAGATACATTGTAGAATACTCTACAACCATAATTCTTAATAATTTTTGAGAATAGTTGATTTACTTTACCGTCTCATAGTTTCATTATAATGAAATCTGATGTTTTAATTCTCCAGAGATTCCTTCTTTCTTCATTCAGTCATCCAAAAAGCATGTATTGAAGCATGTATTGGTTTTCTTTTAATATAGACCTGACAGGCAACTTTACACTTTGGCCCAGCTTGAATTAAATACAACTTTTGTCAAGACATGGCATCAAGTCATATGGCGCATGGGGAATTCAGTCAGCCAAAGCAAAAATTATTTACTGCCTTAAGTCTGCAATTACATCCATTCAATCCAGGGCTTTTTTTTGTAGAAAAGGCCCAGCAGGAACTCATTTGCATATTAGGCCACACACCCTGACATCACCATTGTTTCACACAGGACTTTTTTGAAGAAAAAGCCCAGCAGGAACTCATTTGCATATTAGTCCACACACGTCTGATGCCAAGCCAGTCAGAATTGTGTTCCTGTGCGTTCCTGCTCAAAGAAAGCCCTGGTTCAATCTAATCCTGAGCTTCACTGTGGACAAAAATGGGTGAGTTTTAATAACATAGCTGTAGATGATGGAGGCAGTTCCTAGCCTATAGATGTATTGAGTCTGTCCTATTTTAACAAGAGAAGATAGTGTAAATTTACACTTTATTTGCAGAACAGTAGTGCAAACTGTGTCAGACAGGGAGGGGCTGTGGCTCCATGCTAGAGCACCTGCTTGGCATGCCAAAGTTTCCAGGTTCAATTCCTGGCATCTCCAGTTTAAAGGATCAGATAGCAGGTGATGTGAACAACCTCCATCTGAAATCCTGAAAAGCTGGTACCAATTGAACAGACAATACTGACTTGGTGGTGGTCTGATTCAATATAAGGCAGCTTCATGTGTCCAAATATCCTTTTATTTATTCATCAACTAGGCAGCTTGAACACTTTAGAACAAGATCAATTTTTGAGGGTTTTTAAAATCACTTTTTAATACATGGTGCTAAACTCCTTGCATCCTGGTAGAAATCCAGAAAAACCAGTCCAGAATATTATCCAATGGATCCACCATATTTCTTTGTCCCCGGATGGAACCAGGCTGCTGGCGCTTAAAATCAAAAAGGTGGCAGAGCAGTTTTTAAACTAAATCTTGGGGGAAAGCCGACAGGAGATGAAATGTCTCTGGTTCGGGAGGACTCGTCTCAAAGAGATGAAGGGTTGGCTGCTATTTTTCTACCGGGTGACGGACCAGAGTTGTCCACTGTGAAGGTGACAAACAGTATGGACTGTCTGCCAGAGTCTCGAGGCGGCAGGAGGAAGGTGGCGGGCCTAGCTTGCCTGGGAAATTATAGATGTTTGTATGCAAATGCTAGAAGTGTTCGAAGTAAAATTGTTGAATTGGAATGTTTAGTGTTGGGAGAAAACATAGACATTGTGGGAATTTCAGAAACTTGGTGGAATGAGGAGAATCAGTGGGACACGGTGATTCCTGGATATAAGCTATATCGAAGGATAGGGAGGGAAGGGTTGGAGGTGGGGTGGCTCTGTATGTCAGAGAGGATATACGGTCCAGTAAGACTGAGGTCAGAGAATTAGATTCACTTTTAGAAATGCTTTGGGTTGAAATAGAGGCCCCAAAAGGAAATTTAACTATGGGAGTTTGTTATCGCCCACCAAATCAAAAGAGAGAGGACGATTATAATATGATGGAAGGCTTAAAGATAGCAGCTAAACGTAAAAACTGTGTCATAATAGGTGATTTTAACTACCCGCAGATTGATTGGGTCAATATGTGTTCTGGTCGAGAGAAAGAGATTGAGTTTCTTGATGCTCTCAATGACTGTGCTATGGAGCAGATGGTCTCAGAACCTGCCAGGGGTGGGGCGATCCTGGATTTGGTCCTAAGTAATGCCCAGGACTTGGTGAGAGATGTAAAAGTGATTGCGCCACTTGGGAGCAGTGACCATAATGTTATTGATTTCACCGTTTGTATAAATAGGGAGTTGTCCAAAAAGACCGCCACAACCACGTTTAACTTTAAAAGGGGTAAATACACTTAGATGAGCAGGCATGTGAGGAGGAAACTGAAAGGAAAGGTACATACGGTCAAAACCCTTGGGGAAGCTTGGACGCTATTTAAAACTATAATCCTAGAAGCTCAGATAAAATACATACCACAAGTTAGGAAAGGCACAAACAGGCATACAAAAAGGCCTGCATGGTTAACAAACAAAGTAATGGAAGCTGTAAAAGGTAAGAAGGACTCCTTTAAGCGGTGGAAAACCAGTCCAAGTGAGATTAGTAAAAGGGAACACAGGCTGTGGCAAATCAAATGCAAGACTGTGATCAGGCAGGCAAAAAGGAACTATGAGGAGCATATTACAAAAAACATAAAGACTAACAATAAAAATTTCTTCAAATATATTAGAAGTAGGAAACCAGCCAGGGAGGCAGTGGGGCCCTTGGATGACCATGGGGAAAAAGGATTACTGAAGGAGGATAGGGAAATGGCTGAGAAGCTAAATGAATTTTTTGCCTCCGTCTTCACTGTGGAAGACGAGAACTTTTTGCCCGCCCCAGAACCACTAATTTTGGAAGGGGTGTTGAAAGACCTGAGTAAGATTGAGGTGACAAAAGAGGAGGTCCCACAACTGATAGACAAATTAAAAACTAATAAGTCACCGGGTCCGGATGGCATACATCCGGATGGCATACATCCGAGAGTTTTGAAAGAACTCAAAGTTGAACTTGTGGATCTTCTAACAAAAATCTGTAATCTTTCATTGAAATCTGCCTCCGTTCCTGAGGACTGGAAGGTAGCAAATGTCACCCCCATCTTTAAACAGGGTTCCAGAGGAGATCCGGGAAATTACAGGCCAGTCAGTCTGACTTCAATACCGGGAAAGTTGGTAGAAACCATTATCAAGGACAGAATGAGTAGGCACATTGATGAACACGGGTTATTGAGGAAGACTCAGCATGGGTTCTGCAAGGGAAGATCTTGCCTCACTAACCTGTTACATTTCTTTGAGGGGGTGAACAAACATGTGGACAAAGGAGACCCGATAGATGTCGTTTACCTTGACTTCCAGAAAGCTTTTGATAAAGTTCCTCATCAAAGGCTCCTTAGAAATCTTGAGAGTCATGGAGTAAAAGGACAGGTCCTCTTGTGGATCAAAAACTAGCTGAGTAATAGGAAGCAGAGAGTGAGTATAAATGGGCAGTCTTTGCAGTGGAGGACGGTAAGCAGTGGAGTGCCGCAGGGCTTGGTACTGGATCCCATGCTCTTTACCTTGTTCATAAATGATTTAGAGTTGGGAGTGAGCAGTGAAGTGGCCAAGTTTGCGGATGACACTAAATTGTTCAGGGTGGTGAGAACCAGAGAGGATTGTGAGGAACTCCAAAGGGATCTGTTGAGGCTGGGTGAGTGGGCGTCAACGTGGCAGATGCGGTTCAATGTGGCCAAGTGCAAAGTAATACACATTGGGGCCAAGAATCCCAGCTACAAATACAAGTTGATGGGGTGTGAACTGGCAGAGACTGACCAAGAGAGAGATCTTGGGGTCGTGGTAGATAACTCACTGAAAATGTCAAGACAGTGTGCGTTTGCAATAAAAAAGGCCAACACCATGCTGGGAAGGGAATTGAAAACAAATCAGCCAGTATCATAATGCCCCTGTATAAATCGATGGTGCGGTCTCATTTGGAGTACTGTGTGCAGTTCTGGTCGCCGCACCTCAAAAAGGATATTATAGCATTGGAGAAAGTCCAGAGAAGGGCAACTAGAATGATTAAAGGGCCGGAGCACTTTCCCTATGAGGAAAGGTTGAAACGCTTGGGACTCTTTAGCTTGGAGAAACGTCGACTGCGGGGTGACATGATAGAGGTTTATAAGATAATGCATGGGATGGAGAAAGTAGAGAAAGAAGTACTTTTCTCCCTTTCTCACAATACAAGAACTCGTGGGCATTCGATGAAATTGCTGAGCAGACAGGTTAAAACGGATAAAAGGAAGTACTTCTTCACCCAAAGGGTGATTAACATGTGGAATTCACTGCCACAGGAGGTGGTGGCGGCCACAAGTATAGCCACCAAGAGGGGTTTAGATAAAAATATGGAGCAGAGGTCCATCAGTGGCTATTAGCCACAGTGTGTGTGTATATATAAAATTTTTTGCCACTGTGTGACACAGAGTGTTGGACTGGATGGGCCGTTGACCTGATCCAACATGTCTTCTCTTATGTTCTTATGTTCTTTAGAGTATTTGATTAGGACTGGTGGTACTTATGTTCTATTCCATGCTACCTTGACCATAGTTCCCAATTTCTAACCCTGCGCACCAACCACTTTGGGGTTAATAGTCTGTAATTTTGAGATCTGAGTGATGCCTTTATTTATTAATTGATTTTGAAAATGTCTGTGCTACCTCTTGAGGGAACCTGCCTCCCCAGAGAACCTAAAGCCCCTGATGTATTTGGAGACAAGTTAACCACAGCCTCTTCTACCCAGGACCAGGGCAAGTGATGGGTGGGAGAAGCCATGACTTACTAATCTATTGGTTATGACATGGCCATATTAAATTAAATTTAAAATTATGTGCAAGAAACAGTTCCTTGGAAAAGTACCTGGTGTAGTGGAAGCACTAGAGAGTGGTTTCTACTTTGCCATGAGGTAAATAAATTTCAACAGCTACCTATGGGGAAAGTTGAAGGATGTGGTCAGAAATATGCATAGAAGGAGATGAAGCAGGGCCTGTGGAGTGTACTAATGATTTCTTAGCTATTTGACTGTGTAGGATGTTACAAGGTCTATCTTACTGTGCAATGTGCAACAGATTTGATTAAGGCTTGTAATAACTTCATTTCCACCATATCTCAAGGCCCAAGTTTTTGTCTTGTTTGATTGCTCTACAGATACCAAGGGAGGATTTTTTTTCTTTTTTTAGTTATTTGTCTTGTGTTGTGGGGGTCTTTATTTGTCTTGTGTTGGGGGGTGGTGGGGGGTGGGCTCCCTCTGGGAATCCTACCCCCCCAGGGAAAGTGCATGCGCAATACATAGCCTCTCCTCTCCCGGTGTAGTGAACGCCGCGTGGTCACTGTCTGGCTATGCCTGGCAGATGGTCACTGCAATGGCCTCTCCTGCATTATTGCATCCGTAGCAACACCTTCTCGCTGGTCCCCCCCGTTTTCACAGAGTTTGCTACGTCATGGTGCGACCGAATTGTCCGGCGGTATAACCGGATGGGCAGGCTGGGCCCACCAACTTCGTCAGCCTAAGAGAAGGAAAACTCTAACATCAAACCCGGGCAGATAGAGCTCGTTAATGTAACACCTACCACCTGGAGGACTCACTGCCGGCGTCCCGGCTTACTGGGCCATGGCAGATGACCCCCAGGTGAAAGGGTGGAGCCAGTACCGCGCACACTGCGCTTCACCTAAAAATTCCTCTGCGCAGGCCTGAAGGGCATATCCACACACACAACTCACAACGCATCAAGTCCTGCAGCGATAGGCAAGGGGCGAAACGGCAGGTGGAAGGTGCCACTGGAAGCCGCAGTCCCGATCCTGCATGTAGGCGGTTCAGGATATTGGTCGCCTGATGCTAACCCGGAGACGAAAGCATCTTTCGGCAGCACCCTGAACGACCAAGCAGCCTTATCTAGGGACAGCACTGCTTGCTCCACACGGAGAGGGGCCTAGAAAAGGTGGCCTAAACAAAGCTCGTCTCCCCCACCCCAGTTGGCTAGCCGCGGTCAACGGGCATCCTTACTTGCGGTCGAAAAATAACAACAAAGAAAAGGCATGCACCTGCCTCACAAAGTGTGCAAAGACTAAAGCTTGCGTGTTGGAACATCAGAACCATGCTTGACACAGTAGGCAGTGGTCGCCCTGAACGACGCTCTGCTCTAGTTGCCCACGAACTTCTCAGGTTGAATATCGACATAGCAGCTCTCAGTGAGGTCCGTTTCCCTGAGGAAGGTAGTCTTCAAGAACACGGTGCTGGCTATACCCTCTACTGGTCGGGTAAGTCAAAGGCTGAGAGCCGCCTTTCTGGCGTTGGCTTCATGGTCAGGAACTCCATCGCCTCCAAACTCGAAAACCTTCCAACAGGTCACTCAGATCGCATCATGTCCATGCGCCTCCCACTTCAAAACAAGCAGCATGCAACACTCTTCAGTGTGTATGCCCCAACCCTTCAAGCAGATCCTGCAGAAAAGAACAAGTTCTATGCTGATCTACGCAACCTCGTACGGAAGACCCCTACAGAGGACAAGGTGATCATCCTTGGCGACTTCAATGCCAGAGTAGGTAAAGACTCGGAAGCCTGGAAAGGAGTACTTGGCAAACACGGCATTGGCAACTGCAATGACAACGGGCGCCTCCTGCTAGAATTCTGCATGGAGCACCAGCTCACCATCACCAACACTATCTTCCAGCAGAAGAACAGTCTGAAGACAACCTGGATGCACCCACGGTCCAAGCATTGGCACCTTATCGACTACATTCTGGTGCGCCAGAGAGACCTTCGAGATGTCTTACACACCCGAGTAATGCCCAGCGCAGAATGTCATACGGATCATCGTCTTGTACGCTGCAATCTCCGTCTTCACTTTAAACCCACACCCAGGAGAGGAGGTATCCCTCGGAGGAAGTTTCAGGTTGGCAGCCTCCAGTCAGCCGAAGTTAAAGCTGCCTTCCAGGCAAAACTCCAGTCAAGAATTGAGGACCTCAGTTGCCCCACAGACCCTTCTCCAGAAGCACTCTGGGAACACCTAAAAACTACCGTCCTGCAGATCTCTGAAGAAGTCCTCGGGTTCTCCACAAGGAAGAACAAGGACTGGTTTGATGAGAACAATAAAGAGATCCAAGAATTACTGGCAAAAAAGAGATCTGCCTACCAAGCACATCTTGCTCAGCCCTCCTGTCCCGGGAAAAAAGCAACCTTTCGCGCTGCATGTAGCAACCTCCAGCGCAAGCTTCGAGACATTCAGAACGAGTGGTGGACCAAGCTTGCAGAGAGAACCCAGCTGTGTGCAGACACTGGTGATTTAAGAGGGTTCTACGAAGCCCTGAAGGCAGTATATGGTCCATCATATCAGGCTCAGAGTCCCTTGCATAGTGCAGACGGCCAAGTGCTCCTCACAGACAAGGCATCCATACTGAACCGGTGGTCGGAGTATTTTCAGGTTCTCTTCAGTGCCAACCGCGTAGTTCAAGATTCAGCAATCCACCTCACCCCACTTCAACCGGTGAAAACAGAGTTGGATGAGATCCCCACCCTAGAAGAGACTGTTAAAGCCATCAAGCAACTGAAAAGTGGCAAGGCAGCAGGAGTTGATGGAATTCCACCAGAGATCTGGAAGCATGGGGGCACAGTACTACATAGCTCACTTCACAAAGTACTTGTCACCTGCTGGGAACAAGGCAAATTACCACAGGACTTTCGCGATGCAATCATCATCACCCTATACAAGAACAAAGGGGAAAAGTCAGACTGCTCCAACTACCGGGGGATAACCCTGCTCTCCATCGCAGGCAAAATCCTTGCCAGAATACTCCTGAACAGACTGGTGCCCACCATTGCGGAAGAACTCCTCCCAGAGAGCCAGTGCGGCTTCAGAGCTAACAGGAGCACCACCGACATGGTATTTGTTCTCAGGCAGCTCCAAGAGAAATGCAGGGAACAGAACAAGGGTCTGTATGTGACTTTTGTCGACCTTACCAAAGCTTTCGATACCGTTAGCAGGAAAGGCCTGTGGCAAATCTTGGAACGTTTAGGATGTCCCCCAAGGTTCCTCAGCATGATCATCCAGCTACACGAAGACCAGCGAGGCCAAGTCAGACACTGCAACGACCTCTCGGAGCCCTTCCCAATAGGCACAGGTGTAAAGCAAGGCTGCGTTCTCGCGCCAACTCTCTTTACGATTTTCTTTAGCATGATGCTTCAAAGAGCCGCAGTAGATCTAGATGAGGACGATGGTGTCTACATCCGCTATCGCACCGATGGCAGCCTGTTCAACCTGAGGCGACTAAAGGCCCACTCCAAGACAATGGAAAAACTCATCCGAGAGCTACTGTTTGCTGATGATGCTGCACTCGTCTCCCACTCGGTATCAGCTCTGCAGCATATGACGTCCTGCTTTGCAGAGGCTGCCAAGCTATTCGGCCTAGAAGTTAGTCTGAAGAAGACAGAAGTTCTCCACCAGCCTGCACCCCAGGAAGATTATCACCCTCCCTGCATCACTGTGGGTGAATCAGTTCTGAAGACAGTCCAGCAGTTCAGCTACCTAGGGTGCATCATCTCCTCAGATGCCAAGATCGACAAGGAGATTGACAACAGGCTGGCAAAGGCAAACCGTGCATTTGGCCGACTGCACAAAAGAGTGTGGAGCAACAAGCATCTGAAAAAAGGCACAAAGATCAATGTTTACAAAGCGGTTGTGATGACAACCCTCATCTATGGCTCCGAATCGTGGGTTTTATACCGTCATCACCTGCGACTCCTTGAGCGCTTTCATCAGCGCTGCCTTCGCACCATCCTCAACATCCACTGGAGTGACTTTGTGACCAACACTGAAGTCCTCAAGCGGGCGGAGGTTACCAGCATCGAGGCACTGCTGTTGAAGACGCAGCTGCGCTGGGCAGGGCATATTTCTAGGATGGAAAACCACCGCCTTCCCAAGATTGCCCTGTATGGCGAACTCTCCACCGGCCATCGAAATAGAGGGGCACCAAAGAAGAGGTACAAGGACTCCTTGAAGAAATCCCTTAGCACCTGTCACATCAACCATCACCAGTGGTCTGACCTAGCCTCAGATCGCAAAGCATGGAGGCACACCATCCACCAGGCTGTCTCTTCCTTTGAGAACACACGCATAGCTGGTCTTGAGGACAAAAGGAGATTGAGGAAGAATCGCACTGCTACAGCACCAACCCCAAATCAGACTTTTCCCTGCAGCCGCTGTGGCCGGACCTGCCTGTCCCACATTGGTCTTGTCAGCCACCAGCGAGCCTGCAGCAAACGTGGACTATTGTACCCTTCTTAAATCTTCGTTCGCGAAGCCAAGCCGAGAGAGAGAGAGGGCACACAGCATGTGATTAAATGACTTTAATTGTAGTTTTTCATTGTTCTTTTCAAATTATGTGACACAAGAATGTTTCTCAGAATTAGTCTGAATACACAAGTTTCTTTTGGCTTCTCTTTTCATTCTAAATTTATTTGTTTATAGCAGGGAGGGCCAAACTTGCTTAATGTAAGAACTGCATTGAGGGAGGGAGGGAGGAGAATTGGGGGAGGGGGGAAAGCTAATTTTAAATGTATTCTCCAAGTTGCCAGCCGGCTTGGCTTGGAGAAGTGATGTAAAGGGAGAAATGCCTTCTCCAACCAGGGGCTTCAAGAGCCACGCAATATGTGTGAAAGAGCCACATGTGGATTCAAGCTGCAGTTTGGCCACCCAGCTTATAGGCTACATCCCTCTAGAACTGCAAGAAAGAGAATGTCTTGATTTCTGTCCAAAGGGAATTTTTAGAAAAGCACACCATGTCTTAGTTTTATATGCTCTCAGCACCAACAAGAGCCAAAAGTTAGGATCATTACCTGCTAGGTCCCCTTAAGTTTCCCAGTTTATACCCTTGGGAGGTGCTCTTGTGATAATTACTGAGTAAGGAGATGTTCAGTGGATGGTATGATCATTACAGCACTAAAGCAGGACAAGAAATCTCATTCAATCAAAAATTATGCTTCAGTGGTACAGTATCATTTCCAGCAGTGATTGCCTGGAAAAACCTGTTTCTGTACACAGACAGTAACCATATAGGTCAATGGGTTTCCCCATCAGCACTATTTATTTATTTATTATTTATATGCTTACTTTGTTTATGGCCCACCTTTCTCCCTGAGACTCAAGACAAATTACAAAATATTAAAAACTCAATTCAGATAGCATAAAACAACCAATCAGCAAAGCTACATGGCTAGGATTTCAGAATTACAAAACAATGCAAACTGTCTCTTGCATGACATACTATAAACCAGAGGTGTCGAATTCATTTGTTAGGAAGGCCGGATTCGACACAAATGGGACTTTGTAGGGCCGGGTCATGTGTGCCATAAAATGTAAAGTGAGGTAGCGGAGACACAGGCAAACACAATTAAAGATATTCGTTTTTAAACTTAAAATACAAACATGCTTAAAACTCTTGCAATATTTTGTTTAAAACAGAAAGGTAGGGGAATAGTAGGATTTGGCAATGCAATTTGTAAAATCAAACATAAAAAAAAGGCACAAGGATCACAGCAGAAACTAAAAATATAAAATGTTCTCAGTTTGGGAAAACATGAAATGGCTGGGCATTGCCAGCTTCTCCCCCCCCCCCCCCACAGGCCTACTCAGATTGGCAATGGCTCTCCAGTGTAATATCCCCCTTTGGCTATGGGTTCCCAGGTTAGAGTACTCACTAGACACTAGTTATCAGGCCCATTTAGCAGAGACAAAGCTGGCTCAAAGCATCAATCCCTTATTTGCAAGGACACAAAGGAAGTTTCAGGTGCTCATAGAGAAGAGAAGTTCAGCAGCCTCAGAGCTTCAAAGGGTGAGGACAGGAGAGGGGAGAAAAGAGCCCTGGGAGCCTGACTGAAGCCCTGGGCAGGCCGGGTGTGGCCCATGGACCAGACATTTGACACTCCTGATATAAACAATGCAGAATGTGGATTACAAAGTGGACTACACTACCTTTAATCAATTATGGTTATAACATGTAACACTCTACAGAAGTCATCTTTTAGCAGCAGCTGTGTTGTCTTTACAACATACTCATAAAAGCCTATAAATAATGCCCTAAAGAAACACTGCCCCAAAGACATTGTCTCTTAAATCAAGCCACTAGTACAAGGCCCATGAGAAGTGTTGCACATCCATGAGGAGTGTTACACCTCCATGAGGAGTGTTGCACATGGTTGCACAACCATTTTTTACAGGAGTGTAACTAGTGATTTTTCTTCATTGTTGTGAACTCCTGTCAACCTAGTTATTCACAACTAGGGACTTTAATAACTATGTTGTATCTGCAGTGGTATAAGTCTCTGTGACAGAATGTGGTCATGTATCATGCATAGTAGAGGAGCAGTGATATATATACAATTGGCCTCATAACTGCTACTCATTTAACCCTTAAGGCAGTTCTCACTTTTTGGAGTGCATCCCACTTTGAAACTTACTGTGCTTATATATGCTGAAATTTTTAGTATTCCTAAATAAATTGCTGGGTCTATCTACACCCAGAAATCATCCACTAGAGGGGGATGCAATACATATTGTGCTCAAGAATGAAATATTTACCAAACATGAAGTTCTTTCTCCCTCATGAACACCTGAGCTCCAGAGTTCATAGCTTCATTTTGAGGAATGACTGAAAACTGAGCTCCTTCAAAACCAAGGGTTCTTTTCACATCCCCCACAAATGAAGGTACAGTTCACACTAACACTGTGGTGGTCAGATTTCAACAACAACAACAACTACAGTTTGATCATCCATCCTGACCAAAGCAAGACTCTGGGTGATGTACAACAGATAAAACAATAAACAATCAAAATTTCAAGAAAAACATTTCAAAAGATTAAACCAAAAAAACTCTAAAATCCGTGATGGTGACCCACTAGTTAAGTTCTCCTTCCAAACTCTCACAGCATATGGGGCAGGGGAGGGAGGAAGACTGCTGAAGGGGGTGGAGGTGGACAGAAAGGAGAGAAATTCATTTCCCCTCTCTGGGTTGGAAAATAATCTCTCTGAATTTCCTGTATATATGGAACATTTCTTTCTAGGATCATGCAGTAGCCTACTAGCCACCTGCTAAGCAGACAAAATTAAGGTATCTACTGTGCATGACTGCCTGGGTGCCATGGATCAAATCAACAACTTTTTAAAAGATCACTGAATTCAAACACCTCAGTTTCTTAAAGGATTAAATCTAAGATATAAAGATACATCATCTTTATGAAGGCTGTCCCTCAAAGGTCATTTCATAATATTAAAAGTTACTTTGTTCCATAACCTATCAAGAACTGGAATAATACAGGGATTAAAGGCAGGAGCTATGATATGGCACTGGTGCAGATCTTACTGCTATCCTTTCAGCCCTTCAGCCTAAGGAGCCTGCTTCCAGTGGAAGAGTCATGTTGCTCATTCATTACTAGTTTATATAATTTTATCCTGGATGGAGTTTTGAGAGCAGGCTGGGGGATTAGTTGAGAAGACAACCACCTGTCAGCAGAACTGTGAAACTGCAGTCATCACACTGGTGCTTAAAATCTACTAAACCTTGTAAAATATAGCAGGACTCATTGACTTGTTCCTCTTTGCAACATTCCTACTTGCAAGGATTCATCTGTCTATCAGAAAGCCAACCAAGCAGCAATATCTTAAGCTCCCTGCTGGGAAGCCCTGATACCTTCTTTCAGGATCCATGACAGTGTTGCGTACAGATGAAAAGTGAGTGAGTGGTGTAACCACAGCACAAGAGAAACAATAAGCCTCTGCTGCTGACATGTTATAGACAAGATACGCAAGAATTAAGCAACAGTGGGCAGATCTGGAATGACTGTATGGCTCATCTGTTAATGTTTGGTAAGTGGTATTTATTTTTTAACAATAAGTACAAAAAGGGCCCCGGTGACCAATAAGGATAGTATTCACAGCAGACTACCTATTCTTGTAGGCTGTATTCATGTAAGATATTCAGGTGTGGAAGTTAAGTCGCTTGCCAGCTGGTGTAAGCCTCATGGCTCTTTTGGGGAAATAATATTGTCAGCTTGTAGCAGAAAATCAGTGTGGTATAGTGGTTAACAGAGACAGACTCTAATCTGGAGAACTGGGTTCAATTCCATACTCTTCTTTATGAAGCCAGCTGGGTGACCTTGGACCATTCACAGCTCATTTAAAGCTCTCTCAGCCCCACAAATAAGTCTAGCTTGCCACCTAGTGGTGCATAACGCTAAAAGAGTCAGAACTGTAGGGTGCCAAATAATGTTAGGATCTTTAGGGTTTGTAGAATCTTTCAGGCTCAAGTGCCGTGTTCTACTGGAGAAAGTTTTCCTTCCAGACGTTTCGTTGTCAGCTGCGGAGAACATCCTCAGTGGCGTTGCAGCCGGAGCAGGCGCTCTGACCTTCTTGGCTGCTGTGCATTGATCACTCAATGCATCACTCAATGCACAGCAGCCAAGAAGGTCAGAGCGCCTGCTCCGGCTGCAACGCCACTGAGGATGTTCTCCGCAGCTGAGAACGAAACATCTGGAAGGAAAACTTTCTCCAGTAGAACACGGCACTTGAGCCCGAAAGATTCTACAAACCCTAATTATGTTACCAGCCGTGAAAACCCGAAATCTTTGATAATGTTAGGATCTCCTGGCTATACTACACACAATGCCATACAATAATTATTAATTATTATTAGTTTGCAGCATCTGAGGAATACACTGATTGGATGGCATTCTGTCTCCTCCACAGGGGTCTTCTGACAGCTGACTTGGGATTTGTGGTTGTCCTCTGGTGTCTGATGCTGAACTGCAATAACATTGCTGAGGGGACAATGAGATGTACTAGAGAAAGGGAAAACTTGAAAGAGCCCATACTGACATGTGCTTCCTGCCAATTACTTCCATTTCTTCAGAAAAGGCTGACCCTTGGAGATGTTCACTGCTGAAGAGCTTTTGCTGGTAACACTGACAATTCAGCCAGTATCATAATGCCCCTTTATAAATCGATGGTGCGGTCTCATTTGGAGTACTGTGTGCAGTTCTGGTCGCCGCATCTCAAAAAGGATA
Source organism: Heteronotia binoei (assembly GCF_032191835.1). Classification (NCBI taxonomy): domain Eukaryota; kingdom Metazoa; phylum Chordata; class Lepidosauria; order Squamata; family Gekkonidae; genus Heteronotia; species Heteronotia binoei. Next base: position 224,958,817 of record NC_083223.1, on the reverse strand, counting down.
TTATAGCATTGGAGAAAGTCCAGAAAAGGGCAACTAGAATGATTAAAGGGAAACACTTTCCCTATGAAGAAAGGTTGAAACGCTTGGGACTCTTTAGCTTGGAGAAACGTCGACTGCGGGGTGACATGATAGAGATTTACAAGATAATGCATGGGATGGGGAAAGTAGAGAAAGAAGTACTTTTCTCCCTTTCTCACAATGCAAGAACTCGTGGGCATTCGATGAAATTGCTGAGCAGACAGGTTAAAACGGATAAAAGGAAGTACTTCTTCACCCAAAGGGTGATTAACATGTGGAATTCACTGCCACAGGAGGTGGTGGCGGCCACAAGCATAGCCACCTTCAAGAGGGGTTTAGATAAAAATATGGAGCAGAGGTCCATCAGTGGCTATTAGCCACAGTGTGTGTGTATATATAAAATTTTTTGCCACTGTGTGACACAGAGTGTTGGACTGGATGGGCCATTGGCCTGATCCAACATGGCTTCTCTTATGTTCTTATTGTGCACTGGTAGGGCTCCCTTGAATGCAGCTTTCAACCCTGGAAGGGCCTTTACCCTTGATAGGAAGGAAATGTTCACCTTTACAGCTTAAGAAGACAATGTACCAAAACCTGTTTTCCTTTGGGCAAAAATTGGGCTGACTTAGGTGGTTACCTGGGGCAGTAGATGATAGGTGAAGAAGGAAAGTCCTGTTCATTTCCTTTTTCACCTATCAGCTGCTGCATGGAGTCCAATTCTAGTGGTGGTGGAAAGTGCCATCAAGACTTATGGCAACAACATCATAGGGTTTTTCAAGGTAAGAGATATTCAGTGGTGGTTTGCCATTGCCTGCTTCTGCATTGTGACCTGGACTTCCTTGGTGGTCTCCCATCCTAATACTAATGAGAGCTGACCCTGCTTAACTTCAGAGATCTGACAAGATGGGCTAGCCTGGATCATCTGATAAATAAGGAAGAAACAATAGAAGTAGCCAGAAACCAAGTCATGCTCATTAACAGTCTCCAACTTGTCATTCTAATTAGAGATGTTAGGGATTGGACTCAGTTTTTTTTAATGTACACAACATAGGTGTTCTACGTCTGAATTATTTCTCCCTCGTGTGAGTGTATTTTTGAAAGGAGGAATAGGTGGATGACTAGAAATTGTTCAGCATTTGTTCTGGAGGCTAACACAGAATAGGGGAACAAGACAACAAGAGACTCCAGTAAAGGGTGACAACTTTGACTACCATGTTGAAGGAAGAGCTGATGTAATGCAGCATCAGGGCCCCTAACTCACAGGCAAATGAAGAATGAGAAGGAAGAGATTTAACAGGCCTATTGCAACTCAGTACTATGTTTAAATGTCAGAAGCTGCTTCCTAACAGGACACAAAACATGCTGCTATCGTGGCAGCAGTAGCAGTAAGCATCATGGGAACAAGGTCCACACATACCTGTTCACACTCTGGCTGTCATCTTCATCCTCTGCTTCCACTCCTTCTCTTGTGCCTACTGTATCTTTCCAAAAGCACAGCCACAATGGGGATTGCACTGGGGCCCCTGCAGCCTGAAAACTCTCCTTTTCCCTAACTTTCCCCTCTGCCAATGTAGTGGTGGCGCATGGAGTAGAGAATCCACATAGAGCCCATGGGGTAGTGGCCTATGGGGTAGAGAACCACTAAGTTTACACAGGAGGCTCTGAAGTAGGGACAGCAGTTCTTAAGACACCATGAAACCACCACCGAAATACATTAGTGTAAATGTATTCAGAGAGTAGAATTATATATTTTTTAAAAATACTATCCAGCATCCCTATTTTATGTTTTCTTTCTTGTTTAAACCCTATCTGAAAACAACTGAAGTAGCATTAATAGCACACCTATGTAAGCTAGACATACTTGCTTGAAGAACATATAGCTAGGAAATTGTTTAGGTGATACTTTTCATAGCTGGCTAAATACAAAGGACTGTATTTAGCTGTTCTGCATCTTTTAATATATTTGATAACTGTAACTGCACTTTATATTCTTGTATTTTAAAACCTATCCTTGAATTTGACATGAGTATTCTCTGGAGTTGTTTGTGTACCAGGGAAGGGAAAGGAGACTGTAAACTGTTCTGAGTCTCCTTTGAGTAGTGAAGGGCAGAATATAAATCCAGTCTCCTCTTCTTCTCTTATACAGCTATTTTCCACTGACCTTTACGTTTCAAATTATGTTCTTAATTCAGATTATGTTCTTAATTCATGGGTAGGCACAAGAAGTAGCACATATTCCCAGTGATGCCGGTAAAGAATGGAATCTGTACAATTTTCAGTTATCAGAAAAAGCCAAAAGGGATAAGCATTGTTTTACATATCAGCAGTCCTTAACATAATGCAAATACAATGCAGACCCCCAACTTTGAAATGTAAAATGGTAATGATGGTTCAACATTCAGATGACAAATGCCGATCTAATTCATTTGATGTTGTAGAACTTGATTTGTCAGTTTGTGTGCCACAGTTTACAGTGCAATACAAGAAACCAAGAAAGACTCAGTAGCTTGACAGCATGGAGGGTATAGAACAAACAGAACTTTTCTATTATTAATGGCAGAAACCATTAAAGTGGCTGATGATATTCTTTGTCTGCTGATATGTACCCCCAACCTCAGGATATTTTTTTTCTTTAGTCAGAGTTATTTATGATGTGAGAGCCCAGATGGGAGAAAAATAATAAAAACAGGCTGGGAGGATGAGTTGCACCATTAACACATGGGTGAGGACAAGGCAAATGTCTCCCCCAACTGCTCCTGCATTAGCATTTTGTATGTACTGAACCCATCATCATCTATGTATATTAAAGGTAAAATTAGTCCCCTGTGCAAGCACCAGTTGTTTCTGATTCTGGGGTGATGTTGTATCACAACATTTTCATGGCAGACTTTTTACAGGGTGGTTTGCCATTGCCTTCCCCAGTCATCTACACTTTCCCCCCAGCAAGCTGGGTACGCATTTTACCTAACTTGGAAGGATGGAAGGCTGAGTCAACCTTGAGCTGGCTACCTGAACCCAGCTTCCACTGAGATCAAACTCAGGTCGTGAGCAGAGTTTGGACTGCAATACTGCAGATTACACTGCACCACGGGGCTCTTCCTGTGTATATTACATTAGCATTATATATAATAGACCTAGCACTGCTGCTAGAGCAGCAAGTTACTGCAGCTGCAGCAAACATTTTCTTCCAACTCAGTCTAGCCTGCAAGATGCCCCCCTACCTTGACATGGCTGATCTGGTCACCTGGATCCACACCACGGTAACACTGAGATGAGACTACTGTAAGGCACTCTACATAGTTCTCCCCTCAAAGTCAACTCCGAAACCCCAGTAGGTGCAGAATGCCGCAGCTTGGTGATTATCAGGAGCTAGGCAGACTATGTTTATTACTCCCATGTCGCAGCCACAGCATTGGCTATCCATCAATTACTGGGCTCGGTTCATGGTTATGGCTATCACATCAAAAGTCCTTCATGGCCTTAGATCCACATATTGCAAAAATGTATCTCCTCCTTTGTTCCACCACAACAGATTCACTTATCTGAGCAGGTACCACCTTGCAAATGGGAAAAATCAACAATTGCCCATTTTATGTTGAATCCCTTGTATTTTATGTTGAATCCCTCATAGAAAGGCCTGCATGATAAGGTCAGGAAGGCTTCCCTTCTCCTGGTCTTTAACAAACCATGCAAAACTGAATTATTCAGGAGCAGGTAATAGGGCTGTATTGCAATGAAATGGTTCAGAAAGATGGTCTGGTGAAGGGTTTAGGGACTGTGGACTATACTACTGTGTATAGTATGTATACCTGTATGTTTCAGATTTTTGCAATCCCTAACCTCTGGCACTGTTTACTGGATGTTCTATTGTTGGTTGTATTACTTTACAATGTGTACTCCATTTTAAGTTTCAGTGATAAAGATAAACTATAAATAATTAAATTTATAAAAAAACAAAAAACAAATTAAGCATCAAACACAGGTTTGGAAACTCCACATTTGCTGGGTAATGTATACACCCACCCTGAGTGTCACATCTGTGCATCTTCACTGTTCACATTTGGTACATGAAGACACTGTTGAAAGGAACATCTTTCAAACTTTGAATACAGGCCAAAGATGTGTAGGCACATATGTTAATCATCTGACCATTCAACCTGGCTTGTTCTGGGAAATAATGAGGATAATTGCTGCATACAGTTGCACACATTTAGATGGGCTGATATCTAAAAAAAATTACAGTGTGAGAACAACTAATGTGAGAAATGTAAATGTTACACCATCTGTCACTATCTACATAACTGATATTGTAAATGCTCAGATAACATGGTTGGTTGCTGTGATTTTTAAAAATTTGTAATTTCTCACAAAACTGAATGAATGAGGTTTAAATATTCCAAAAGACTACATCTGTTGACCAAGGTGAAACAAAGATATCAGCAGAGTAAGACCATTCTAAGATAAAACACATGGTTCTTGCAGCAATTGCTTGGACAACAGCATTGCCAGCAAAGTTGCTTATGATAGGAGCACCCTGGCAGTCCAAAATTATAACAGTACACCTAAGCTCCCATCTGGAGGTGTGACAATGAAACTCACCAGCTGACTACTGCATAGGATCTGGCAGCACCTTCATGTTTCTCTTCAGCTCTTTTCCCTGGAGATCTAATTTGTCCATTTGATAGATACCACCAATCCTTCAAGCACTTGGAAACTGGAAGTGAAAACTAGTTATACAAAAGGAGTTCTTAGCATCCTTCTCTGCCTCTCCTGAGTACCTATCACAAGTTTATTGCAGAACTGGATTCAGTTTGAGATTCAGCTGCCACAAAAGCACAGTATCAGCACTTCCTTTTGAACACCGTTGCTAGAGAGAACCCCAAAATCTTTCACCTTAAACTGAATGCTGGGGTAGATATGCTACTCCTTCATCCAGATAGCATGTCTTAAATCTCTCTTGGTAGTGTAAGGGTTCAGGTAGCCTGCTCAAGGTTGACTCAGCTTTCTTTCCTTCCAAGGTCAGAAAAATGAATACCCAATTTGCTGGGGGTAAAGCATAGATGGCTGGGGAAGGGCAACAGCAAACCACCTTGTAAACGTCTGCCAAGAAAATGTCCTGACGTGATGTCACCCAATGGGTCGGTAATGACCCGATGCTGCCTTGACTTATCTAATGTCCTGCCAAATCACAATGTTACCACTCCCCTCCTCCATAGATCACTTCCCTCCCCAAATTTTAATTTTTGATCAATACAGATGTGTGGTAAAAATGTTTTCTTTACTGACTTACCACAGACAGTTATAACTGGGGTTGTTTGGAAGCACCCTCCCACTGGGGCAATTTTTCATTAGGTCCACTGCAACTGCCAAAAGGACTACAGCAACAGCATCAAGAAACACCAGAGAGCTGTCAAGAGACACCGCATGACCCCAGACCCCAGAATTTCTCTTAGCTGTTCCATCAGCAGCAGATACAGTCATGTTTCTAATGCTCTCTTAATCCACAAGAACTATAGCTTCTCACCAGGTCTATAGTGTACTCAGGAATGACTCAATATATTTGCTACTTCCTTTAGCTGCTGCTGCTGCTCTCCAGGTGCTTGGGGAACCTCTGGTTCAGGACAAGTCAGTCCAAAGGGATGATTGTGTAAACATTCAGGGTAATGTTGATAGAAGTACAACAGAACTGAGAGTGAGAGTAGGATGGTGACTGAGGGCTGTGTGTGGTGATTAAGGGGCCAAGGGAGGCAAGGCTTACTGGAGAGGGAATCACATTATAGGTTTCTATATGCCAGTGTTAGATGTCTTCAAGCCAAGATGGGGGAGCTGGAGTGCTTGGTGTTCAGTGACAATTTAGATATAGCAGGTATTTCAGAAATATGGTGGAATGGGCAAAATCTATGGGATACAGTCATTCCTGGGTATAAGCTCTATAGGGATGGGTTGGGGGAGCTGTTGCATTGTACATCAAAGAGAGCACCGATTCAAATAAGTTAGAAAACATCAGGGGAATTAACTCCCAATGGAAGCTATATGGGTGAAATACAGGGCCTTAAGGGTTATTTAAAAGTGGGGGTGTACTATTGCCCATGTGATCAAACCCTTGAAGCTGATCTTGATATGGAGAAGGAAATAAGGGAGATTGCTAAAGCAGATAATATTAGCATATTGGGAGACTTCAATTACCCTATAATTGACTGGGTAAACATGTGCTTGTGTCATGCTGTAGAAATGAGATTCCTAGATGGCATAAATTACTGTGCACTGGAGAAGTTGGTCACAAAGCAAACTAGAGGGGTAGTGATTTTGGACTTGGTTCTGAGCAGGTCTCAAGACATGGTGGGAGATGTAGAGGTTGTTACACCAATTGGAAACAGAGAACGCAAAAGTTCAGCATTTAGGTCAATGGAAAGTTACCCCTAAAGACTAAAACTGCAACATTGGATTTCAGAAAAGGGAACTTTGCAAAAATGATGGGAAGAGTAAAAAGGAAGCTGAAGGGGAAACACAAGAGAATAAAATCCCTAGAGTAGAGGTGTCGAACTCATTTGTTATGAGGGTCACATTTGATATAAATGGCACTTGGTTGGGTCAGGCCATGTGTGCTCTAAAATGTAGTGCCGGGTACTAGAGATATCTTATCACTGACCATGACCCACATCCTTCCTCAGCACCTAACAATACTGTGTTTGATATGCACAAGATGTTTTGCACAGCACAGACAGCTGTTGCCCGACAGTCAGGGTGCAACAACCAGAGACTCTTGTGGTTCTTTAAAGACTATTTATTTATTATTATTTCTTTATTAGATTTGATTTATTGGCCTCCCTTCCCTAAGAACAGGGTTCAGGATGGGTTACATCAGCAACATATACAATAAATGAGGGGATTAAAATAACATTAAAATACTAAAAACATCAACAATAGATCAATATGATGTCCACATGGCAAAAGAAAAAATTTTTTAGTACCCACCAACCCCTGGATAATGGGGATATAGAGGAATAAGGAGGGAAGCGGGGAAGTGCCTGACTGTTGCTGTCCTCAACCAAATGCCTAGTGGAACATCTCTGCCTTGAAAGCCCTATGGAAAGCTAACAAATCCTTAAGGGCATGGATGTTCTCAGGCAAAAAGTTCCACCAGGCGGGGGCCACTGCTGAAAAGGCGCTAGCCCTAGTTGAAGACAGTTGGACCTTTCTTGGACCAGGGACCACCAGAAGGTCCTTATTACTAGAGTGTAACTAATACATTTCAGAAGATTTTGATGAGTTGGAGCATGAAGTAAAGTAGTAGAAGAAAAATGGTTTTATACTTTGCCCTTCATTACCTGAAGGAGTCTTGGAGCAGCTTACAATTGCCTTCCCTTCCTTTCCCCACAACAGGGAAAGGTGCTGTGAGGTAGGTGGGGCTGAGAGAGCTCTGAGAAAGCTGTGAATGATTCAAGGTCATCCAGCTGGCTACATGTGGAGGAATGGGGAATCAAACTCAATTCTCTAGATTACAGTCTGCTGCTGTTAACGGCTACACATCATACCGCTGTAAACCACACCAGTGCTACATTCTATTGCTGCAGATGCGGCAACTGAAGACAAGTGACCAAGTGGCATCAACCAGGGGAAACCAACAAGCTCTGTCTTAAAGAAACTGCTATGGTTAACAGGCTTTGGGGAGGAGAGGGTATGAGGCAGCTGCACAATCCCATATCTCCCTCTTTCAAAGTCCCAAATACAGCAACAGGCTTGATCCACAAGGGGAACTGCAATGCTCCCCAGCATCAAAAGCAATCTTCAAGTGCTGCTACTCTCCAAAGATGCCAGCTCAGCTTTAATTACCTTTTGTACACTTGTATTTTCTGCCAGTTCCAAGGCATTATCCAACCACCCATAATATTACTCCCAGGCCTCAGATTCAGCAGGAGCTCATAGGTGCACAGCTCCTGAATCTTTCTGATGGTTCCCCTTCTTCCTCCACACCTTCCTTGTCCATTGAATAGTAGGATTAGGAGAGTGGGCAGCCAGCCAGCCACCAAGGGCTTTGCCACACCTGCAGCCCTTGTTAACCCCTGGAGAAGCCTGCTCCAGCCTTTCTCCACTTCTTATGTGATTATGGGAGGCTGGTGGCTTGCTGGCCTTTTGTCCCACACATGGATCTTTAGCCAGCCCAAGCAGGCTTCACTCGCCCGGGGCTCTCCTTTCTTGCAGTGGATTGGCTGGGGGGGCATATACTAATGAGTTATGCTAATGAGCTCTGCCACCTATTTTTCTACAAAATGACCCCTGATTACTCCCCATGTTCAAGCACACAGAGCCACCTCTGCTTTGTGCAAATCCAGCATGCCTTTCTGAATGCCTGCTCCCATCCCTGAACTTTGCCTTATCCACAGTAGACAAGTGCACCTTTAAGACCAACTAAGTTTTATTCAGAATGTTTTATTCAGAATAGGTGCACTTGTCTACTGCTTTGTTCTATTATTTCAGACCAACATGGCTGCCTACTGGGATCAGTTCTGGTCACTGTGTCTCAAAAAGGACATTACCAAGATGATTAGGGGGTTGGAGCATCTTCTCTATGAGAAAAGGCTGAAGAGTTTAGAGACTACTGGGGGGATATGATAGAGGTTTATAAAATGATGCATGGGGTGGGGAAAGTTAACAAAAGAGAATTTTTTCTCCTTCTCTCAACGGACTAGAACTCATGAGCATCCAATGAAACTGATGGGCAGTAAATTCAGGATGGACAAAAGGCAAAACTACTTTACACAGCAATTAAAATGTGGCATTCACTGCCAGAGGATGTAGTGATGACCATAGGAATAAACATCTTTAAAAGTGATTAGATAGATTCATGGAGGATCAGTCTATCAATGGCTACTATGGCGGCTAAAGCATACCTCCACATTCAAAGGCACTGCACTTCTCAGTCCCAAAGCCAGGAGGCAGCATCAGAGGAAGGCCTCAGTCTCTATGCCCTGTTGTTGGCCCTGCAGAGGAACTGGTTGGACGCTGTGTGGGACAGGATGCTGGGCTAGATGGACTACTGGTCTGATCCAGCAGGGCTCTTCTTATGTCCTTATGACATTGGCCATATCTATGGGTGCTGAGCTACTTACTTACACTTTTAAAACTCTCTCCTACTCTCCCTCCCCTGAATACCACAAAAAGCCTAAACTGGGAGAAGATGGCTGGTTTTATATATTTTTCTATCATGCATGGGAAATATCCTGGTTTTACACAGACAAGCCAAGACTCCACTTGCATACACATACCAAATTATCTTTTAAAAATCACAGACATTTTCAAGTAGCCTTATATGTACTCCCCCGCCCCCCGCCCCCCGGATCAGAGGCCAGCATGCACTTATGCTACCCATGCATTGTCCCTTCCAGTAATACATAGACCCTGAGAAACAGCACGCTCAGCTGCACCCATACTTTTTTCCTGCTCAGAGCATGCAGCTATCCACCATGACAGCAGGAGAATTAATCACATGCTCAAATGCTTGCTTAGTCAATTCCTTGATTAAAGTGTCATAATTATTCAAACTCTTATTGACTAGTAACGGGCTACACAATACTATTTTGCCAGATATAATTAAATCAAAAGCCTGCTAGGACAGGGAATCCTTCCATTAAAGAGATTAAAAGTCTCCCCTTCTACAGCTGGGAGGGCATTACCCTTCCAAAATTTCAAGCAGCATGTCCAGCAGTTTGTCAACAGGAGAATCATCAGTCACCAGTTCTGCAAGTGTGCCATGGGTCAGCTTTGGGAGGTACAGACTGTAGTGAGAGGTGCAAGCTTTTCTCTTACAGAGAAAGCCAAAAAGTATAATATATAAAGGCCATGTGCTTATCTCTTGCATTGATAATCAAAGGAGAGTGACCACCTGTCCAAATTGATTATAATTTTTTTTTTTGCAAAACTTCTAAGTCCTTCCTTGAGGGACATAAGTAGATGGTTTGTTCACTTCAGCTCTACAGCTCAGGTACTTGTCCATATTCAAGCAAATGGCCTCAATCAATGCATCAACAATTACACTGCACATTGTTAATGCATCTTTCACTCATGCTGCATGTTGAGAGAGGCAGAAAAAAGTGCCCACATCTGATTTATGTGACCTTTGACCATGTCTGTACTTTCCCTTTGGAATTCTTAACTCTCTGATTCAGTGAGTAAATTTATCCATAATGCCATCACAATAACAAGTCCTAGGCTTGTACACTTCCCATTTCTTCATATAAATCTATGCCCCTCTAGCAAACACAGCATGTTAAAGCCTGCTTATCTACTGAAAGGTGGAGAGAATACATGCATACATACATACATACACAGAAATCAAGAGAGAGAGTGCTAAATTAATTGAACGTAATTAAAGGCTACCATCACCCATATTTGTTATATACAGTTTGCTTTCTTTACCCACTTTGTATCAGGAAAAACCTGAGTGTGAAAATTATTATGTGTGTGATTTCCCTGATAATTAGTGCTTTGTTAAAAAGATACGTGTGATCAACTACTGAGAAATACCTTTAAACATTGGCTATACATTTGAGGCCTTTATCACTGCCTTTTTGAGGTATCTGTTCTATGAAACCTATATTTTATGGTGTTTGTAACATCAGCTAAAACCAATTAACAATGCTTTGCCATCAAGGATAACTGAAATTTCATACATTCAATCATACACTCAAACAGATCATTCCTACACAACACTATTCCAGCCTGTTTATTGAAATGAGTTTAGAGAGGAATACTTCTGCAATGGACTGTGTTGTAATCTACCTATTTGGGAGACACTTTTTGATAATATGTGGAATGACTAAACAGTACACATTTTTAAAGTGGTATGTGGGATAATTAAACAAGACACATTTTATTTTTTGCCATGTGTAAATTACATACACTGGGAAGCCAGAGACAACTGAAGCTTTTCATCACTTGCAGATATAATGGGAAAAATCCCATGTATGCAGTTATGATATATGATGGACTAAACATAGATTGTGTATTTCCTACATAAAAGGGCTTCAAATGCACAAAATTGCACATTAATTAAAGGTACTTAAAATATATCAGAAAAAGAACACAAAAAACAATGCAAGCAGCAGAAAATAAAAAATACACAGCAGGTTCTTAGCTTGCTTTCCAGCCTATCTGGTGACAATATACTTTGAGGAATTACTCTTTTTCTCTTGCTATTCATCTACTTCCCTGCAAAAAACCACTCTTATAAAAGAGGGAACTCAGTAATGCATATCCTTTTATCACACATAAAGCTTAATACAAAAAGTACTTTCCACAATATTTGAAGGTGAAATTATTATGAAAAACATACTGAGAATCACTTTAGAATGGATCACTCCTAGTTCCTGCAGCTGAAATTTTCTGCAGGAGGTACATGGCTTTTGTTATTGCCAGAGTGTTTATAGTTCTTATAGTTTCCAGTAATCTTTCCCCCTCTAACTGAATTATGGGAAGGAAAGAAGAAAGCTATTTTCTCCTTTAACCACTACAAGGTCTGCAAACAAGCTGGTTCATTTTGTTTGCTTCCTTAACTTCAGTATGGAAAATTAGGTCTCTTAGAGTCTTCCAGAGTTATTCTGGAATACTGAATATTATCAGTCCCTGAAAATATATGTATGGAACCTTATGCATTGGGCTCCCAATCTCTGAGTGGTGGCTAGAGATCTCCTGGAATTACAACGGAACTCCAGGCTACAAATATCAATTACCCTGGAGAAAATGGCTACTTTGGAAGGTGGATTCAATGGCATTATACCCTACTTAGGTCCCTCCTCTATGCAAACTTTGCCCTCACCAGGCCCCCACTCCTCAGTCCCCACTAGAGGAATTTTCTAACCCAGAGGTAGCAGTCCTACTGATGCAGCAACATACCTTCAGAACATAGACTCAATATTATCCTACAGGAATGAAGCAGGATATGTCTAAAAGATCAGTTAAGAGGTACTGGTCAATGTTTACAGTGTAATCCAGTAGTTTAAAAAACAGAATGTAGTTACAGAACAAATATGGCTGTGGGTCCTTTCAAATTTTAATCTTGGTGTGGTAAAATATATAGTTCCATTTCACTTGTAAGGAAAGGAATAAATGAAAAGGATACTTTATATTACACACAGAGACTCACTGCTTCTTTTCCTTAAAGTATGGGTGCAGCCAGACATACCATTAGTGGTGATACAGCTCCGTCTCGCTGACGGATTAAATGTGTTCGTTCAGACATCCACATCTGGCAATCAAGCATCATCCAGGGTCATCCCGGCTTGCTACGCATCTATGGCGTATTAATTTGACATCACATAAAGTCCGTTCCTTTTTCAAAAAAGCTGCACAAGATTGGCTTTTTCCTGTTTGGACAGCTCACGCGCGATACTGCCTCTCACCTTTTAAAAAAAAAAAAAGCCCCAGCAGACATGCGCATTGCCAGATCATCTGGGAATCTGAGGTGATGCTTCTGCTTCTCCAATCAGCACAGGATCGGAGGGGGGGGGGAAATGTTATCCCACTATTTAGAACAGGAAAAAGTCTCTTTTTTTCAATGTGGAGGATTTCTGGAAACTCCCCCCCTCCTCTGAAGTAACGTTTGATTTCCCACCTCCAAACAGTTGGGCGCATGTTCAATGGACCCCCCCCTCCCAAAAATCACCACCTGATCACGCATGCTCCAAGAAAAGAGCGTGATAGTATTGGATGTCTGAACGCTCAACAACAAAATGAGTCACATTCTTGGATGCTCGTGTGAATGGCCCTGCATCGAATCAATATTCAGCTGTTCAAATTTGAGCGCTACACACATGCTTTTAAGGTGAGGTGTGACCGCACCCTATGTGTAACATACTATCTCATAAATGTTCTTGAAAGGCTAAGAACCACAGTCAGTTTGCTTCTTATGAGAATTTCTCCAGCATAAATTCCTTCCAGAGAGAGCCAGTTTGGTGTAGTGGTTAAGTGTGTGGACTCTTATGCAGGAGAACCGGGTTTGATTCCCCACTCCTCCACTTGCATCTGCAGGAAGGGCCTTGGGTTAGCCATAGCTATCCTTGAAAGGGCAGCTGCTGTGAGAGCTCTCTCAGGCCCACCCACCTCACAGGGTGTCTGTTGTGGGGGGAGAAGATAAAGGAGATTGTAAGCCGCTCTGAGTCTCTGATTCAGAGAGAAGGGCGGGGTATAAATCTGCAATTCTTCTTCTTCCTTAGTCTTTCCAGACTGGCAGAATCAGGATTACTGTGAGCCTGCAGAAGGGAACTTTCATGCATTCCCCATCTTTCTGCAACCCTCAATTTCACACACCAAGGGTGCTCTCTGAGGGTCAGCTGACATTGGGATCACTGTGGGATGCAGCACAAGTAGTGGAGAGGGAAAGGGGAATTGGCAGACATTAGCCAGAAAGTCTTGCATGACTCCTTGCTTCAGTTGTGTAATACTGGGGAAGTAATTTTTGCCATATCAATTTTCATCACATCCCACATTATTTTTGAGGGCTACTGTGGGGCTGTGCAAAGCTGGAGTAGGTGGCAAAGATCACGTGTCACTTCTGCAAGCTCTACTCCACTCCACTCACAGTAATCTGATTCCAAAGCGCTTAAAGGACATGCATGCCATATCTGCTGAGCGACGCTGCTGTTATCATAGAGAACCAGACTATTTATAAGGAAGTCAGATAGTTCTAGCCCTTGGACTAGCACATGGAGAATATGGTGGGTTGATGTCATGCAACAGAGTATTGACTCTTCATTGACAGTGAAGAGGCCGAAGGCACAGATAAGAAGGAGACATGGCACCTGAGTCCACATCAGAAGAAGGCAGCTGAGATGCTTTCAGGAGCCCTCTGAGTAGAAGACAGAAGGATAAGGAGTATGAATGGCTAGAAATGATTATTGCCTATATGCTGGTTCCAGTTTAATATGAGAGGATCAGGGCTTTTTTTGAGCATGAATGCACAGGAACGCAGTTCTGGCTGGCTTGGTGTCAGGGTGTGTGGCCTAATATACAAATAAGTACCTGCTGGGTGTTTTCTACAAGAAAAGCCCTGTAGAGGATACACTCTGATGGAGAACTTCCACAATGAAAAATGGACCTAGGCATCTCATCAGTGGTCTCTTGTGGCACACAAATGATTATTGAGACAACTGAAGGCACACAGAAATTTTGTGAACTTTCTTCAGAGTAAATGTTGTTGGACTTTTCCATAACATCTGCTTGTGTGTAGTAATGAATGCTTGTGCCCTTTCTGTGACTTGGATGTGTGTAAGTAAAAAGCTTATTTTATGAAACAGGAGCAATGTGAGGGAGGAAACTTATAAATTTCAAGAATTATATGGAAATACTTGTGTATAAAATAATAATGATTTATTAGATTAATGTTTAGATGCACAGTATTCTTCAGTTTATATTAGCTGATTTAATATAAGGCAGCTTAATGTGTATATAGTTGCTCATATGTATGACCAGTTCTTTTTTCCAATACAGAAACAAATACCGTTTTCGCACACAGCTTACCATGCGTTCATGTTCCTGTTCTCTCCACAGCGTCCGTCGGATTTCCCACTATCTGCGCCGAAGTAACAGGAAGTGCTGCGGCTTTTGTGTAGCAAACATAAACCACTAAAACCCAGTTTACTTTTCCTATGCAAAAGCCGCGGCACTTCCTGTAACTCTGGTGCAGATAGTGGGAAATCCAACAGATGCTGCGGAGAGAACAGGAATGTGACCGCGTGCTAAGCTGTGTGTGAAAATGGTAAAAGACTGATTGGCTGGTGTGGTTCCAGAAAAAGAAGACTGAGCGCTTCCTCTGTTACAAAGGTCAATTCAGATAGTAGACAGGTTTTTGTAGAATACCTGTCTTTATCATGGGTGAGACTTGTGTGTCTGTGTTCACCACAGTAAAACAAGTAGTTTCATTATCTGCTTCTAATTTATTTTACCAAATGTATATCCCACCTTTTTGCCTTAAAGAGCCTCGTGGCGTAGAGTGTTACAGCTGCAGTACTGCAGTCCTAAACTCTGCTCACAACCTGAGTTCGATCCCCGGTGGAAGCTGGGTTTTTAGGTAGCTGGCTCGAGGTTGACTCAGCCTTCCATCGTTCCGAGGTTGGTAAAATGAGTACCCAGCTTGCTGGGGGGAAAGCATAGATGACTGGGGAAGGCAATGGCAAACCACCCCGTAAAAGTCTGCCGTGAAAATGTTGTGAAAGCAACGTCACCCCAGAGTCGGAAATGACTGGTGCTTGCACAGGGGACCTTTCCTTTCCTTTTTGCCTTTACAAGTGGCTAAAATTTTTTAAAAATAATAAAATCACATTTTAAAACCAACTGAAAAGAAAACCAGAATTAAAACATATATGAAAATAAAAATAGCAATTAAAACATTGGGCAGAAAGGAAGGATCACTGAGGGAATGCCAAAAAAAAAAAAGCAAAACAGTCTTCATTCATTGGCAGAAGATGGCAATAAAAGGGGTCACTTTAGTCCCATTGACTAAAATTGGGATTACTTCTGATTAGACAGGTTTAGGATTGCTCCCTCCAATGTCTGCTCCTATGAAATGTCCATATTGGCCCACATTCTTACAATATGGTTAGTGGGCATTCACAAATACTAACAGTGCTAGTGAATGAGGAAGTTACTTTGGAACTAATCCAGGGCACTCCAACAAACTGAATAATCCCAGAAGCAGTCTCAATACTAATAATATTAAATAGGGAATTTATTTTTAGTCCCCAAATATAGTTCATGTTATGGTTCTCCATGACGGTAAGTTAAATTCCCGTTGGGAAAATATTTTTGCAACATTAACATTCTAAATATTATTTTATATGTCAACTTTTTAATTGGTAAGAGTTACTGAGCTGAATCCAATTTCCTCCATGTGGGACATGAGTTTTGTTTGTTATAATTACCTATTTAATAGAGAATTCTTTATTAAAAAAGAAAGAAAACCACATAAATGGGTTTACTTTCTGAAATATATGCTATAAAATGCAGAGCCGTGGGTGACTAATATGTACTTAAGCCTTGTGTTATTTTCTTCTGCAAACCACAAATGTTAATCCTAAAGCTTTCATTATCTGATGTGCAGAAGACTTAATGCGGTAGACATTTAGATAGCGATTAGGGGAAAAAATTTAAATCTAGTAGTGAAGAACCCTGAAGGAGCTGTTTGAAAGAACTGCATCAGGAAGATGTATGTTGTTTTTGTACAGCAGAAAAGAGTTAAGACTATTCCTTGGCAAATGTCCAGGGTGACATTATTCTTTGTGTTATTGCATATTTATATCATACTAGGACCCTTCTTTCCCTTTCTACAAAATCCCAGCTGGGCTTAAAACTGTACTAATATAAAGAAAGTCATGGTTTTTAGACTGAAACCTTATACAACATGAGTACAAACCTCAAATATGTTATTTACATAAGCAATGATATTCACATCAGCAGTTCTAGGTTTGAATATTCATGAGACTACCTTTCTAAAATAAAGCCCTAACATTATGATTCACAAACCATAAAGCACAGTATCATGCCTTTGACATCAACGGGAGCTATTAAAACCATTTTGATATCCCTCTGTAAGAGTGAAAAGTTGAGGCCAAAAGGTTTCAAGCATGAATGCGAATACAATTTCTGCCCTGATGCTCTTGAACCAAGATGTGTTCCCAGTTCCTACATCTGTGCAAAAATGTAGGTAACAATGCATAGTGCAAGCCAAATTGCATTATAACAAAATATTGCTCACCTGTGCCAAATAATATTTATGCAGAAAGGGCTACTCGCTGCTGAACAAAGTGCAAAGCTGGGTACCACTTAGCCTATTTCGGATTTCACTCATTAAATGTCTTTCTGGAAGCTATCAATGTATATTGACCACTTTGATGAAGTATTCTTAGATATAGCAACGCTTCAGAATCACAACAATGATCATTTGGTGATAGAATACTGTAGATAAGAGATTGACAGTGCAATCCTAGAGCTACATCCTTCTAAACCCAGTGATTTAAAGTGGAAACTCACAAGAAACTTGCAGCATCAGTTATTCAATTTCCCTACCTTTGCTTATTCCCCACTCTCACCGCCCCTTCTCTCAGTCTTTCTCTTTCTCCCACTCATTCTCTTACTTTAAGTCTCATTCCTACTTACGTCTTTCTGTTTAAGGTTGCACTCTAAATTTGGCCATGTCTACAAATGCAGCAGAATCACGTAGCAAAGTTCTGTTGTGACAGAATGGGTTGTACCACTTCAATCTATGGGGGAGGGTGATACCTCTAATGCTGCCCTGTGTAAAAACTCCTTGCATAAAAAACCCACATAAGTTCAGGGTGAAAATGTTCTAGCCTAGTCAATCACAAGATGTCCTTATCCTCCACTCACAGTAAATTATTAAAGACACTTTGAACAACATAGTCCATTAAATGCAGTCTGAAGTAGCATTTTGCTACCTTACTACCTGGGCTGCTTTGGCACAGCTGTCACCAGGCATGCTGTGGCTCCCAGGCCCCACCACACTCAGATAGGAAGGAAACAGCTATTTTAATTTTGGGGGGATTTAACTGTGTAATTTGTGGAACATTTCAGGATTTTCTCCCCCAAGTTTCCTGAAAAATCTGTTTAGCATCTGATCCGCAGATTTAGGTATCCACAGATAGAAGCCACATGTTGCTAACAGTATATAGACAAGTGGAGAACCACAAGAAACTCACAGCATCAGCCATTCAGTTTCCCTACCTTTGCTTATTCCCCAGTCTTACTGCTCATTTTCTCAGTCTTTCTCTTTCTACCCACTCATTATTCTTACTCTGTCTCATTCTTATGTCTTTCTCTCGCCTCTCTCCATAATTCCTACTGCCAGTCTTCTCTTTTTCTCTTTTCACCACGCCTATAACTAACTCTCTCTGCCTCTCTCTTCTTCCCATTACTCTCCTTTTCTGGCTGCAAAGGGGAAGCCATGGCTGGCCAGCTGTGCTGAGGAAAGTCACATACACAGGGGGGTGGGATGTTAAATACTTGTGGGGGGATTCCTTCCCATACTTTCTCATGGACCTGTATTTCTGCTGCTGGTGGGCCAGACACAACTCCTAGGCTGCCTGCCAATGGCAGCATGCTCAGCATAGCTCTGGGTAGCAGCAGTAGCATGCCCAGTGTGGCTCCTGGGCTGTTGCACCACTGTTGCCAGGTCCAGCACAGCTCCTGGCCTGCTCTGCTGCTGTGTTCAGTAAATCTCCCAGGGTGCTGTTGGCCCAGTGTGACTTCCAGGCTGCTGCACTGCCAATGCTGGGTCCAGCATGGCTCCTGGGCTGCTGCCTCACCACTGGCTTCAGCGTGGCTTTCAGGCTGCTGTACCACTGGTGCCAGACCCAGTGCAACTCCTGAGCTGCTGGAGGTAAGCGTGCTCTTTGCACTTGAGCAGAGAACACTTTTTTTTTTATTTGGGGGTAATTTAACACCCCCCCCCCGTTTTTTTTATTTTCAGATTTTTCTGTGCACCTGGGAGTTCCCCAAATGTGCAGAAAAATCTCCTCTTGGCCCTGATCAGCAGATATAGACAGCTGCAGATCATAGCCATGGGTGGCTAATAGTATATAGATATAACACTTCAGAGTGTTCAAAGTGCTTGTCTCAAATTATCTCAGAAATCAGGAGCACCAGGAAGCTACCAGGCTTTATTGCATTATTAAAGGCATCTCAATCAGTTTCAGAATGATAATGCTGCTGTCAGTTTCATTGTACACAAGTGTATTTTCATGTAGTGGCTTTCTCTTCACCCTCTCAACCCCTCTGTTTGTTTTTTTGTTATTCCTAGAATACCTGAGGCTAGGTCAGACCACTGGTGATGGTTGATGTGACAGGTGCTAAGGGATTTCTTCAAGGAGTCCTTGTACCTCTTCTTTGGTGCCCCTCTATTTCGATGGCTGGTGGAGAGTTCGCCATACAGGGCAATCTTGGGAAGGCGGTGGTTTTCCATCCTAGAAATATGCCCTGCCCAGCGCAGCTGCATCTTCAACAGCAGTGCCTCGATGCTGGTAACCTCCGCTCTCTTGAGGACTTCAGTGTTGGTCACAAAGTCACTCCAGTGGATGTTGAGGATGGTGCGAAGGCAGCGCTGATGAAAGTGCTCAAGGAGTTGCAGGTGATGACGGTATGGAGGCACACCATCCACCAGGCTGTCTCTTCCTTTGAGAACGCACGCACAGCTGGTCTTGAGGACAAAAGGAGATTGAGGAAGAATCGCACTGCTACAGGACCAACCCTAAATCAGACTTTTCCCTGCAGCCGCTGTGGCCGGACCTGCCTGTCCCACATTGGTCTTGTCAGCCACCAGCGAGCCTGCAGCAAACGTGGACTATTGCACCCTTCTTAAATCTTCGTTCGCGAAGCCAAGCCGAGAGAGAATACCAGAGTTGATGTTTTGTAATTAGTTGAAGGATGTGGCAACCAAGTTCTTGATTCCATCTGATAATCTTTGTGAGGAAAATTAGCCAGCAGCAACTAATTTCATTATTTACTAATCACGGAGATGCATCTTCAGGGAAGAGGCAAATAGAAATGGCTGTCAAAAAGCCACTTGTTTTCCCCTCATCACCAATGCCATAGCAAAAGGGAGCATCATTTCTCAGGCAAACACTTGATATAATCTTCTCCCGTCGTGTGGCATGCTATCTCTCTCTGACCTGACACCAATTCCATCCTCTTCTTTTGTATGTAAACACAAGAGGCAATGGCTATTATTCTTCACTGCCCTTAAGTTAATGCCCTCATAAATTCACACTGCATTTGCTGCAACTTGACAACCTGGTATGTTGCAGAAGGAGAAAAAGAACCCAAACTTCAACAGCTGCATTATATTATGCCAAGTTCATGATGGTGGCCCAGTTCAGATGGGTACCTGGGCTGGCCTACCAACTTTACTGACAAAAAGTGAGAATGTGTTCCTCTAGCACGCACACAGGATAATGTGTACCTGGAATGCCCTTCCTTATGTGAGCTGTATTAGACAAACAGATTATCTAAGACTGATTCCCACTAGCCTTGTTCCGGTCTCATTGGTCCTTTTCCTGTGGTGCTTTTGCTGGATTTCACACAAGATGTCCTGGGGTGGTGAGTTGCCCCACCTCTTTTCAAGTTCCCTCCATGGCAGGCAGAAACCAGTTTTCAGAGGATCCTGCCTGCTATGGAGGGAACTTGAAAAGAGGAGAGGTAACTCACCACTCTGGGGCAGCTTGTACGAAATCCAGCAGAAGCACTGCAGGAAAAGGAGAAACGAGACTGGAACAAGGCTAGTGGGGAATTGGTGTAAGCTTCTTCCTTGTGCTCAAAAACATGGACAAACAATTCACAGCAGTCATCATAACTGCAGTGTCCACTCCAACAACATAATGCTGACTTCATAGGCAGCACATATTGAAGTTAAGGTCACCTGATTAGTAATCCTGGTAATCCTTTCCTCTGCAGGTGGGCAGGACTCCACAGGGATTCTTCTCTGTCTTCCTGTCTGGCCTTTGGTGTGGACAAATGAGTGCCCATGCTCTACCACACACTGGCCACTGCAATGAATGGGGGGGCATATGAACCTGTACACTCCTCTGGCCCTTGGCATCTTCCTCTGGGCCATGGCACACAACTTATCTAAACATCTGTCTTGAATTTGTGGTCTCAGACTTGTGGCTGGCACCACAAGGCTGGAGAATGAGAGCTGTATGAATGTGTTCAAGGGTCATTAAAAAGTCTTCATTTTGTTTAACTGCCAGTGTGTCTGCAAAGGCCTGGCCAAGAAGGTGAGAGAAGGAAGACATCTGCTGATTAATCCCCCCTCACAGTAAAGTGGATCATAAGTTAGTTAATTGTCTTAAAGCAATTAAAATCGGAAATCTGCAAAAGATTGTTTATATCTAACAGTGCCATACAGATACAATGTAATTTCAAGAGACTGAACAGTTTATGGTACTTGTTCATAAAACGTCTATGTTGCCTTTCCAAAGATGTTGCCCAACACATTTCTTGGCTTTTATCCTGGAATGTCATGCAGAGCTCAAACAATTACAAGTTTGCTTATTCCAGTTTGAGCAGAATCACACATTAACTAAAGGAGACAGAAGTAATTGTTAAAATGCAGTCATTGTTAGATTGCTGGATATGGAGTAACCATCTCCACCTGAATGAATTATATGGCATCCAAGACTGCAGAATAGTGCAGTAAGGTGCTCTTTGTCCTGCCTTTGCTATGACATTATTATTATTATATTACCATTATTTATTGACGCAATTAAAGAGGTTGGTTGCCACCTACACAAG
This sequence comes from Heteronotia binoei, assembly GCF_032191835.1. Classification (NCBI taxonomy): domain Eukaryota; kingdom Metazoa; phylum Chordata; class Lepidosauria; order Squamata; family Gekkonidae; genus Heteronotia; species Heteronotia binoei. Next base: position 224,937,502 of record NC_083223.1, on the reverse strand, counting down.
TACCTTCTTGGTATCATGGAATATTTGACTGCAGTCAAACAAATCCTTGATAAACTGACAATATTTGACTGGCAACCCACTCATAATTGGCATAAATCTATCCCCAGAGCAAGTACTCCTTGAAAAGTGATGGTTCTTTGGTCTCAATCATTTTGGATTTATATACCCAATTGCTATAAACAATTCCTTTCCTTCCTGACTACCATGAGGGCACTACAAGAGATGCCAACATTCATGATGTATAAGAAGTGTGGATCTTTAGCTTTAGTGCCTTACCTTCCAAGAAAGAGAGAAATTGGTTTTAGTTTGAGATTCAGCTGGCACAAAAGCACTCTCCTGTTGAACACCATTGCTAGAGAGAACCCCAAAATCTTTCACCTTAAACTGAATGCTGGGGTAGATATGCTACTCCTTCCAGACAGCATGTCTTAAATCTCTCTTGGTAGTGTGAGGGTTCAGGTAGCCGGCTCAAGGTTAACTCAGTCTTCCCTCCTTCTGAGGTCGGTAAAAATGAGTACCCAGCTTGCTGGGAGTAAAGTGTAAATGACTGGGGAAGGCAATGGAAAACCCCATAAAAAGTCTGCCATGAAAACGTCGTGAAAGCGGCGTCACCCCAGAGTCAGAAACGACTGGTGCTTGCACAGGGGACTACTTTTACATTTTTAGTGTAAGGGCAGATTATTTTCTCCATGCTGCTGCAGACCTTAATTTGGCTGATTAGACTGGCATAGAGAAAACAGCTCATTCTGTGAGGTGAAATACTGTACATAGTTCTGTAACTTTAGGTCACCCACTTTCTCTCTGCACTCCCTCCCTCCCTCGCTCTAATTGACTATGACAGATCAGTTGTGGTGGACAAAAGGAAGCAACTCTTCACACAATGTGTAATTAACTTATGAAACTCACTCACATGGATTGTGGTGATGGCCCTTAGTTTAGATAGCTACAAAAGAAACCCAAAAAGTCCACTAGTGGCTATTAGCAATGATGGTTCAGTGGAACCTCCATGTTCAGAGGCAGTCTTCCTCTGAATACTAGTGGAGGTGGGGCACCAGGTGATGCTTTGGTGACTATGCTACTATGGGAAAAAGGATGTCAGACTAGATTTACCATTTGACTGATCAGTGGAGCTTTTCTTATGTTGTAATATCATGTCAGTGCGTTATGGCAGGCTATAATGTGTGTACAGGCCAGAAGATCACTGGTTGGAGGCTCTGGGTTCAAATCTTTATCTGCGGAAGATACTATCTCATCTCCTTAAAGCCATCTAAGATGTGAGAGAAGGTAACATGTGGAGGGAATGTCATCTGTGGCAACAAGACTTGCTAGTAGGCCACTTTGGGGAACTGGGGACTTGACCCTTCATATTCACCACAAATGCAAAGTTATGGGACACATATATTATGGCCAAACTTTCTGACAATTTATCATTTTTTTATTTCTCAAAAAAATTCATCTAATTTTGAGGCAATCTGGTGGAATATTGGAATATAATGGAATATTTCTCAAAATATGATGATATTCCTGATTGGATTGGTACATTCTGTTTACCAGATTTTAAATTTCTTATATAGACTCTTTATTGAGAGAAAGTGTTTGAAACAACTGTGATTTAAACATTGAAAATTACCAGAATATGTCTAAAATAGACGTTAGTTAAAATGCTATATTTTTATTACTAATTATTTATAACCATTGCGCTGTACTATGTTATTTTATTTTGTTATGTTTATGTTGTGAAAATACAATAAACCATTAATTTAAAAAAACTTCATCCAACCAGGGCCTTAGGATATGTGACCTTCCTTGACTTCAGCAACTTTTGTATTAGTCAAAGGTGAAGCCTATGTCATGAATAAAACAAGAGAGATAAAAGGAAACAGAGGGGCTGTAAATGTGGAAGTAAACTGCCTCCTCCTTTATATTTAAAGCTCATCTCTCAGTTGACATACTGACACACATACCATGAAAGCGAGAAGCAAGTTGGCCCCTTTGGTGTGAGCCAAATAACAGAAAAACCCAGCCTGATAAGGACTATCTGTTGTAAGCTGCTTCCTACAACTAACTGAAGCATACTACAACTTTTAAAATTTCATTTAGAGAATCATGGGACTGGAAAGGACTTCAGGGATCCAACCCAGTGTTAAGGGAAGCTAAGGGAAGCTTTCATTATAGTAATGTCGCCAGATCATAGAGGCCATATGCAAGGATTATACACACATAAACAAAAGCAAGGAAAGGGACACTGGATGTACATGAGTGTTCCTTGGGCAGTCCCTCCCACTGAGATGTGGAGGCAGGATGGGGAGTTTACTCCTCCTTCAGTTTGAGACTTACATAATAGCTGAATGAGCAGGGCTTTTTTTGAGCAGGAACGCAGAAGAACGCAGTTCTGGCTGGCTGGGCCAGGGCTCCAGCTGTTAAAAAAAGGTCTCCAGCAGAGGGAAAGCACTAGGCATGCCATGTGCTCCCAGACTGTGTGTTTCATCCTCTCTGCCACCTCTAGCCTTTAACAGGCTTGTGAAGAAGGCAGGACACATGGAGCTGCCCATGAGCATCCTCTCCTGGGAGAAGCTGGGCCTGCTGCTGTCCACTCTGCTGCATGTGGCTTTTTCTCCCCAGCCATATTTGGGGGGGAGAAACAAGGTCTCTCATTGAGCTGTGTGAGAACACACATCCATGAAATGCAGTTGATGGCACTATACTGTTCTGTGTCAATATGAGGAAAGTAACCTACTGAATGGGTGATGTCAGGGAGTGTAGCCTAATATGCAAATGAGAATAAAAGACCTCCAAGGCCAAAACAGCCCGTTCTCATCAGATCTCAGAAGTTAAGCAGGGTCAGTACTTGGATGGGGGTCTATCGTTAGCCTCTGAAGAGGAAGGCAATGGCAAGCCACTTCTTGCTTCTCACTTGCCTTGAAAGCCCCTTGCTGGGGTTGCTATATTTAAGTCCAAGAGCAAAAACATTCTTTACAAAAAGGAAAGGAAAAGGTACACAGTAAGCCTGGCTTGTTGCAGAAAAACTGGAAGAAAGGAGTACCTTGTGCAATCATACAATCTGTATGATAGCAATATCTTTGTGTCAAAGACCAGCAAACTACTCTTAGCTGCTCACAAAACTAAGAAATTGCTTTAACAACCTGCTGAAGCACCCTATGTCTGGTGGCTGCATTATCACCCCTTAATCATATCCAGTAAATGTGGAAGAAAATAGCTATATTGCTGCCCTGCAGATCCAATGAATGTTTGAAAGTCAAAAACTTCTTTAGTGGCTATACCTCTTATGGAATGTGCTGAGGCGAGTGTTGGTGGCTGCTTGTCTTAACATAAGCAGTTAGGCAGATGCAATACTGTCCCTCTTATCCATCTATTCAGTAATGTCTCATCACACACTTTTGTCTGTCAGAGGCATTGGCTGAACAACAGCAGCCCTTGACTGTTTATTTTAGTTTTCAGCTTTGCAAAACATGCATCAGTGCTACATTCTCAGCTACGTACCCAAAGTCCCACCCTTGGAAAAGAGATAACTTTGAGTAGATGGACTGATGATAAAATCAATCAATCAATCAATCTATCTATCTATCAATCCCTGAATAAGTTGATCAAATAGGTCAGATCCGATACATATATTTCTGTGGGAAATTTATTCAAAATTCAGAATTGCCATGGTGGCAGTCGCCTGGAGGTCTCTGGCTATAAGTGGGCAAGCCAAAACCCTACTGGCAAGCCTAACAATAGGTCACTCCTGGGGCAAAAGGAGCAAAAGTATAGGTCTGTTAAAGAAGAAAAGAGAAGGATTCTGTATGCTATTCTTTTCATCCATGATTTGCATTTTAAGATGAGGGACAGAAACAAAAGATATCAAAGTGAAGAAGATAACTACACTTATGTGGGTAAGAAACAAGCTAGCCTGCTTCCAGGCTACAGTCAGGATTAGCAATGCTAAGTTAACCATTACTCAAAGACACTGGAAAACAGCACAACTGGGAAGTTAAGACATGTCACAGTGATTCATACTAACTGAGAATCTGTCCCACGGCTTTTCAAATGCCACTCCTCTGGCTATTTTAAAAATGCCATCAGAGGATGTGGAAATCTCATCACAGTAACAGAAGCATTTTTCTTAGCTAGAGCAACCTCAGAGTTGCTCTTTCTTATTTGGAACTGCTATTTCACACAAAAAATTGCACAATCATGCATCTGCATTACAAAGAAAAAGCTATATAATTACTGATATTGGCAATCAGAGGAAAAGACAGCCTTTATATTGACGGGAAGAGAATTTTCTGCAGCACTGCTGCCATTTCTCTTCCCAAACAATGTTATAACCTGATTTAAAAGGGCATTTCACACACAGAGCAGCAGCTTCTGGATTCAACAGTAAAGGGACTTGACCTTGGGCTAATTTACATGACCTTGGAGTTTCATGCCCGGATATCCTGTAGTATTAAGGAATTGGGTGTTTGCCTCTCTACCTCACCATGTCAATGATTGAAAACAAACCCTCTAGGCTACTTGTAATGTGACCTGGCAACAGTGATCCATGCAACGGTCACCTCGAGGTTAGACTATTGTAATGCCCTGTACATGGGGCTGCCCCTGTGCCGAACTCGGAAACTGCAGCTAGTGCAGAATGCAGCGGCCAGACTGTTAATGGGCCTACCTCGGTGGGAACATGTGCGGCCTAGGCTGCGGGAACTGCACTGGCTGCCAATTGTATACCGAGTTCATTACAAGGTGCTGGTTATTACCTTTAAAGCCCTATATGGCTGAGGACCTGCCTACCTTAGGGACCGCCTCTCTCCATATGTTCCCCAGAGAGCACTACGATCTAGTTCACAAAATGTTCTGGAAGTACCTGGGCCAAAGGAGGCCAAATTAAAAACAACTAGAGAACAGGCCTTTTCTATAAAGGCACCCCAATGGTGGAAACAGCTGCCGGAAGAGGTGCGGGCCCTACAGGATCTTAATCAATTCCGTAGGGCGTGCAAAACCGCCCTCTTCCAACTAGCCTTCTACTATGGAACCTGGCATAAGCATCACACCATTTTTAACACAACTGAGATAGTAGCACCACTAAATTATATTGTTTTAGACTGTTTTTAGATTATGTAATGTTTAATTGTGAATTGTATTTCATTGTATTATCCTGTTTTTATTGTTATAACATGGCTTATGCCATGTCCTGTAAGCCGCCCTAAGCCTGCCTCGGCGGAGAGGGTGGGGTATAAATAAAAATTTATTATTATTATTAATGTGGGTAGTAAAGAAGGACAGGCACAGTATAGATTCTTCAGGCTAAAAGTTTAATGTCTGCTACCTTAGGGACCCTGGCTGGCTAAAAAGGTGGCATAAAAACGTTTTACACAAAATAATAAACTGACGGAACATCTCAGGGGGAAGTTTTAACCCCACCTTTTCCATGCCCTATAGCTCTTCCACCTAGGACCTCCACAGATTTTTTTTAACAGTAAAAAGATAAACCAAACAAGATCTTGGGAGATCCAGTCATGCAAAGGTAGAAGATTTGTTTTAATGGCTTTGGCTGGTAAGCTTCTTCAAGCCAGCAGCATATACATTTTCTGAATAAATAAATAAAACAAGAGAAGAAACAGGAGCAGAGAAACCGTAGTACCAAGAGAAAAAAAAAAGGTGCCAGAAAACACTAGAGCAATCAGTATGCTCAGTAAGAGTCAATTACACCTTTAAGACCAACTTAGTTTTATTCAGAATGTAAGTTTTTGTGTGCTTGCTTCTTCAGACGAGGAATGAGGTACAGTAAGCAGAACCACATATAGCTGGTGAGGTTTGGAATGCCAAGTGGTACAAAGTTAAAAACCAATAGCAGAATAGTAAAATTAACAAATTCAGAAAACCTTTGATTTGGGTTGAATTAGCGTGGGAAACCGTAAAACAGTAACATGTCAGAAATTATGTGAGAATGCCTGTTAATTATTCTATTACTGTACCTCATTCCTCGTATGAAGAAGTGTGCATGCACATGAAAGCTTATGTTCTGAATAAAACTAAGTCGGTCTTAAAGGTGCAATTGACTCCTACTTTGTTCTACTACTTCAGACCAACACTGGTGTCTATTTGGATCTATGCTCAGTAAGGTGAGCATTTGTTTAGTAAATGGTGTGGCAACATCAAGAATGGTTAATTTCCAAGGGCAGATAAAAATTTACAATGATTTAGAGCAGTCTTATTGAAAACAGCTCCTCCTGCAGCTGTCACTTTAACCAAAATAGAGGCGGAGAGAAGTGATGATTAGATACTTTGTTCCTTAATGTACTTTCTATATTTAAAGGGCTGACCCAGGAGAGAAAGTCTTGCCTTCAAGAAATCACTTCCTTTCCCCAGACTGAAACACTGTAATTACCAGGAGTTGTCATTTGTGTTGACTCAAGAACTATATTTCTAAAAATAGATTACGATGAGTTTGTCCCATCAAGACTGCTTGTCTATGAACAGCTTTTGTCTAATGACTAATTTGTGAGGTTTTTTTCCCCCCCTTGGATAGTAAGAAGTTCAAGGTACACTGAGGTTAGTTTCTGGAGGAAAGAGGCACAAAACATGGAAATGTAAGTTTATGATAACTTTAGAATCAGGGGCGAATTGGGAAGCAAAAATTGCCCTGCAAAAAAACTTCAGAGTGGTTCTCTTGCATCCTCTGGTCAGGTTTAGGAGCAGAGCTTAGCTGGTCAAAACAGAACTACAAGGTGATTTATTGTTCTTTTAACCAGGGAGTACAGTCCATTGATTTCAATGGGAATTACTTCAAAGTATGTATCAGATGCTGAATGCAATCCTAAATACAACATACTCACTAGGAAAATAGCAGCTTTGGAATCGCCTTAGAAACCATGCATTTCTGTATAAGAAATCTGGGCTAGGCTGAAGCTGCCACAGAAGCCCAGAGAAACAGTGGATAAATCTGCCATAGAAAGGCCCTCCCAGACAGACTTTCTTTTCCAGGGAGGGCCACTTCCCCCAGCGCATCCCCTTGGCTGTCTAATTTTTCTCTCCTTCAACAGTTTCTTTGCAGAAGCCTCTCATCTGGTCTGCTGAATGCTGGGACTGCCAACCCCTTTAGCCTTTATTAATTGAGTAATTTATTTTGGGGCAAAGAGCTAGGGGGAGGCTGCCACCAGCTCTCCACAGCAGCCACCACCAGGAATTCCCCCAGTGAGTTTAATGGCCAGTCCACTGCTGATTAGAATTTCCATGACACAGAAACTAACCTCAGTGTACCTTGAATGTCTTACTGTCCAAGGTAATTTGATGCACTATGGACTTGTAAGTAACCCATTTGTGCCCCGATTCACATGGCTAAATGATATTTAGTGATTTTGTAATTAATCTCAAAACTTCCCTTTTTTTAAACTCAGGTAATAGGATTGAGAAGTTTAGGGTACATCACATTTAACCTAGTTTTACATTTATATAACTCTTATGACTTCATTCAACCTTCCTGTGGGACTGGCTTTGCTCCCATGCTCCCCCACATCAGCTTCGGTCATCTGAACAGAACCTCTTGTGGGTTCCTCCATGAAAATTGGTAAGATTGGCAACCACCTGCTCATGTACATTTTCTGCAGTGGCTCTCATCTTGCGGAATGTCTGGTCTGAGGAAGTCAGGAAGAGTCCCACACTACTATAATTTCACAAACATGCAGAACAGAAATGTTCATGAGACAATCCTGTAATGGAATTACAAAGAAGCAGGAGGAGGAGGAGATTGGATTTATACCCTGCCCTTCACTGGGAGTCTCAGAGCGGCTCCGGCAGGGAGGGCAGGATATAAATCCAATAAACCTAAACAATTTCCTTCCCTTCCTTTCCCCACAACAGACACTCTGTGAGGTAGGTGGGTTTGAGAGAGCTCTCAGAGAGCTGGGTTTGAGAGAACAGCTATGTGAGAACTGTGACTGATTCAGGGTCACCCAGCAGCTGCATGTGGAGGAGTGGAGAACCCGGTTCTCCCAGATTAGAGTCTGTGCACTTAACCACTGCACCAAACTGGACAGAATGATTCAGAAAGGTGCTTTCATATGGAAGTGGGGATCAGGTACTGCTGGATGTTTGCATTGTCAATTACTTTTGATTTCCTAGTTCCTATACATTGGTATTGGGATTCAGTTTTGTATTTCTAGTCCTACTGCATGGTTCATTGGCATTGTTCACTGTATATTTTATACTGCATGTTCACACTGTTGCTCTCATTGTTACAATTTCATACTTCTAGTCCTATTGAACTGTTCATTTGATATTTTATGCTGTATGATTATATATTTTTTTCTCAGCCCCACCTATTTCACAAGGTGCCTATTGTGGGGAGAGGAAGGAAAGGCGATTGTAAATTGTTTTGAGACTCCTTTGGGTAGTGAAAAATAGGGTATAAAAACCAACTCTTATTCTTATTCAAGATATGAATGCAGGCCAAATTTATCTTATTGCCCTGGACTGAAGCCCAAAGTCATCAGTGTAATTCTTGGGAAAGACACAAGGCAAATTCTCTGAGGGCTATTTACAGGCTCTTAAACAAAAGGAGGAAAATACCACATCTCTTTCTAAAGTTCAGAATCTCATTGTTTTTGTGTTCTTATTAGCTTGAGCCATAACGACTGCAGTCAATTATCATGTTAGCATTTTAGCTGGCAAGACAGACACACCAAATTGCCCTTCTGCTAATTCCCATTATTCTATTTATGCACAGGTCAGCTTGGGGAAGATGCAACAAGCAATGCTTCTGTAGTTACGCTTCTTGATATAATAAATAACTCTAGGATGTGCTCCTACCAACCATCCAGGATGTAACAGGGATGCCAGCCTCCAGGTGAGAACATGGGGGATCTCTTGGAATTACAGCTCATCTACAGGCTACAGAGATCAGTTCCTCTGGAGTAAATCAATGCTTTGAAGGGTGGACTCAATGGCAGGGGTGGCCAACTTGTTTAATGTAAGAATAAATGTCAGATGTTTAAGGACTGCCAGACATGCCAAATATCACACACATGTCTTTATTAAAACTCTTAATATTTTATTTGTACAGAAAGATAAAATACATATGTATGCACTTTACAACACGACCATGCTGGAAGGGCACTTATTTAAAAACAAAAGCTGGGAATAATAGTCCTCATAAGACCAGCATAGGGAAAAGGTTAGGGAACTTTTTAAAAATAATCAAACTGAGTTACATTAAAAGACATCTGCTCAATTCACCTCAGTGATGAGGGCTTCACTGCTTAATGTATCTGAGAAACAGGAAAATCTTAACTTAGACTTTTGGCATCATTAGGGAAAAAGCAAATACATCAAAAGACTAGCCTGGAAAGGATGTGAGTGGGAACTGTAGATTCAGACAATGATTTACTAGCTCTTGCTGATAATATCTTTGAAAGAGAAGAAGAAGATATTGGATTTATATTCCGCACACTTAACCACTACACCAAACTGGTTAAAAAAACACACACAACTATGCTCCAATAGTTAACTTAGCAACCACTCCCCCAGCTTGCCAGTTTTCCAGGTCTCAGTGAGGAATCCCCCAGTTTTGCAGGCTCCTCTTTGCTGCCAGCCAGTTGTCCAGTAAGGGTAAGCCCTGCTCCAACAGCCACCATGTGCTTTTAAATTTCAGCAGGCTTAGAAGAACCTTGGAAACTGCCTGTGTTTTGGAAGGTGTGTGTGTGCCTTTAAATGTCAGGAGGAAAGCTGGATGGGGCAGGGCTAGAAGGCAGAGCCACATGGCTTTTCCTGTTGAGCGTGTGAAATTTTGAGAAAGTAAGAGCACAATCCCTCCATTTGTTTTGCATTCATTTCAGAAGTCATTTGCATAGTAAAATAGTATAGAGTAAACTAGAACCTGATTATGGGATGGAGGAAAACTCCACCCTCTAGACTGCTTTGTTCCTTTCTTTCATTTTCCTGTGTTAGTCTGAAGAAGTTGGCTGAAATACAGCAGACTGTTACATTCAACAATTCCCATGAGTAAATTGCCCCACTGAGATAACAAACATGTGAACTTGCAAACTCTGTTTATTTTGGCAGCTTTGTGAGTGTGTGTGTGTGTGTGTATGTTCCTTAATAAAGCCATGGTAAGGGACTTGGGAGTTATGCCAAATTTCACTTTCATTTAGTGGAAGTACAGCTTCTGGGGAAGCCTTTGAAGATAAAAAAGTAGGGTGAGAAAATGAAGACCATATTTGGGGAATTACACTGCTTTTTTTAAAAAAAGGGAATGAAAAAATCCCCAGGCTCCACATCCAAAGTCCCCAGGTAGTTCCTGAGTTGCCCCTGGCAACCCTACCCCCTTGCATAAGTACTGTGATTGTGAAAAGCGGCTAAAAATGGGTAGCATTTTATTCTTAACTCATAGCAGTAAGCAAGACTACACAAAATAATACGGCACTGAGAATGGATAGAAGCAATTACATTGTGAAAATGGCCATTTCTATGTATAACATCTAGATTAGATTACTGCAATGTGCTCCATATGGGGCCACCCTTAAAGACTGTCCAGAAGTTGGTATAGAATGTTGGGACCAGAGTGTTATCACTCCAGTCTTGTTCCATCTACATTGGCTTTCAATTTATACTCTTGGGCTCAATTCAAAGTACTTTAAAGTCCTTGAACAGCCTGGAAAAGACTGCCTCCTCCCATACGAACCTACCAGAACACTCCGGTCATTTTTGGAGACCCTGCTTTGGTTGCCCCCACCATCTGAAGCTTGGGAGGCACTGGCAGCAACCTGAGAAAGGTCCTTCTCAATCATGGTACCAAAACTTTGGAACTCCTTCACCAGGGAGATACTTCTGTGTCCCTCTATTGGTGCCTTTCACCAACAGGTGAATTTTTTTGCTTTGTTAAACCCCCAATAATGGTTACTGGCCCTCCTTCTAGCATTGTTTGTTTATGTGTTTTTAACAGAATCATTTTACAATTTTAATTATTTAATTTTTTTAATGTTCGCCACATGCACCCTGATCAGGTGAAAAAGCAGCACAAAAATGTTTTAAATAAATAAACCATAAAACACTAAGGCAGAAGTCCTTAAATTTTAGCAACTCCCTTCAGGCCTCCCCTGCTTCCTTACTAATACATGCCAGACATCCAAGAGCCCCTTTTGAGATATGTATGCTCTATGGAGGTTTCTGTCCTATTGCAACCTCAAAATAGTACACTGAAACCTCATCAGATATATTTTAAAAGTTACGTAAGGAGAAAAGCACAAAATCAGGAATTGTCTGTACAAGTCTGGCAAGACTTTATACCAGGGACAGTAAGAAATCACCTTATTTGTGAATAACTTCTAAGTAAAGGCCAGTTGAACAGGAGTGGGAACTGGAAGGAGCCTGGAAAAACTTTCAGAGAATTTAGCTAATGCTCCTGCATAGTTTATACCTACAGTGGTCTAGTTTTGCCACTCTGAACTGTAATTTTAACAGAGGTTTTTAGAATAGTTGTTAGTTGTCTTGTGAAGTGTATGTCTGGCCCAAAGTCACCCAGCAAATTTCCAAGGCAGACCTGGGTCTTCCAGATTCCAGTTCTTCCAGACTCTAACCTCTATACCACACTGGCTTTCTATATCTACAGCTGGAACTACATTCAATCAAATGTGTGTTTCTAAGGCAATGCTTGTCTCATAAGAGTAATGTGGTGGGTTGGCATGAACATTAACATAAGGCTAATATGAGGAGGATACATGGGAGGATCAGCAGGTGTGGTAAAGGTGTTTGACCCTTCTTCCCTCACCAAGTATTTATGTGGAACACCTGTTCCCATTTTTGACTTATTTTCCCCTAATTGGATTCTGAGCAGGAGATATACCTAGCTGAGCAAGGAGAAATGGGACTCCATGAACTTTTGCAAGGGAGCATTGATGGATATGGGAAGAGTTAACAACTGCCTCCTCCATCCTGTCAGCTCTTTCATATGAGCGCCCCCCACAACTCTTTATTCATATTATATAGGCAAACATGAGTCTGGGAATATGAATTTGCCAACGTAACATGTATTTCCTCTCTCATTATAGCCCACAATGTATTAATGAAGCCTTTATTAAGTTTCTGATAAGTAAGTCAAACATTGACGATTATATCCTTGAATATATGTAACACAGCTTCAAATTGTTATAATATTTGTAGCTTTGCTAATAATGAATTCATTAAAACATTATGGACTACAATCAGATTTTGATCTAACAGTTGTTTATTCTGGGTGCCTGAGAAAACATATTCTGTAGTTTAGCTATCCAGTGAGTGTGTGTGAGGAAACTGTTCATTTTTTTAAATACTTTCCTCTTTGAAAAAAAAAGCACTGTGTGGGTAGGGTTGCCAAGTCCAATTCAAGAAATATCTGGGGACTTTGGGGGTGGAGCCAGGAGACCTTGGGGGTGCAGCCAGGAGACATTAGGGGTGGAGCCAAGATCAAGGCTGTGACAAGCATAATTGGACTCCAAAGGGAGTTCTGGCCATCACATTTAATGGGACAGCACACCTTTTCAATTCCTTCCTTCCATAGGAAATAATGGAAGGATAGGGGCACCTTCTTTTGAGGCTCATAAAATCGGACCCCCTGGTCCAATCTTTTTGAAACTTGGGGGTTATTTTGGGGAGAGGCACTAGATGCTATACTGAAAATGTGGTGCCTCTATCCCAAAAAACAGCCCCCCCACAGCCCCAGATACCCTCAGATCAATTCTCCATGATTTTCTATGGGAATAAATCTCCATAGGGATTTATGTCCCCAGCAGACATTTCCCTCCCCTCCCCCCGCTTTCTGACGACCCTGAAGCGGGGGGAGGGCCTCCAAACCGGGGGATCCCCTGCCCGCACCTGGGGATTGGCAACCCTATGTGTGGGGCTTGTGTTTTTTTTTTAAATGTACGTATGTGCCATATTTTAATTAAGGCATTTTTCTAGCGCCTGTGGTAGGATGCCACCCATGTTACACTTCCTTCTCTTTCTGGAAGTGGATGTATGGATATTTGAGCCTAACTCTTCTGCAGAAATGTAAATGACAGAACTTAGTTAGCACACAGTTCTCTTATTAAAGTCGTTTACTTCAGAGAATGCTTCTAATGAAATAGTTAAGGAGTACATGACAGGCATCCATACATCTTTCAGCACCAATCCCTACCAACAGTTGTGAGGTAGATAAGCTGCCAAAAAGGCAGTTCCCCCCCTGTAACAGTCACATGGAGAAACAGGTGAAAGAGTGGAAGTAACCATGTCTTAAAATGCTGCAGTTTTCTAGACATTTCAGAATGTGGTCATGTAATTATATGACAGGGAGTACCATTTCACAGGACTTTTCACTTCCTGAATATTTAGAGGGAGGAATAGTCACTACCTGATGGTCAGCCATACAGATCAAAAATTGCCTTGAAGTAGCCAATGTCCCAAATTAATTGGTTCTCTTACATTCGGGCAAGCTGTATGATTTTAATAAGAGTACTGTGATGTATGGTCAAGCTTTCCACAAATGGAGCCAACAGTTAACAATTTTCTTTTCTGACCCTTTGAGACATACAGTGTAATGAAGCAGACCAATTTCAACTGCATTCATGCTTGCTGAGAGTTTATTTCACTTAAGTCTCCGCAGGGCTGCCGAGAGCAACCACAGGCCCCCAGACATAGATTCCCTCTGGACACCGCCCCCCCCCCTACCCAGACACAACCCAAATCTCATATGAAAATAAATCAAATAACTTGCAACCTTGAATCTGGGTGAATCAGTTTGATAATATACGAGTGTGCATTTTTAAGATTGTCAGCCTAACCAAATACAATTAATGTGCCCTGTTTTCCTGCAGAATAGCTCAAAGATGCACTTGAGTGGAAAGGGTGTACAGAGCACAAAAGTTGGGTGATCAGAGAAAAGCCTTGGATGCCTTTGAGTCTTTATATATTACACTGTGTTTTTCTGCTATAACTCGGATTTGACACCTTTATTTATATGTGACTACACTAAGGCCCTGCAAAAAGCCCCATGAGAATTATTCTCAAAACATTCTGTAACATTTTGGTTGGTCCTGGATAATTGTTTAGGAACTGCTGACCTATCAGCATCTCTAAATCTGGAAGGAAGATGGACAGAGCAAGAACAGGATTTCTATTCTCACTGTTGCACTCAGTTTGATGTTTCCCTCAAACTTGTCTCCTTCTCATTAAGGTGGCTCCTAGGCAGGGTCGGCGCATGGGAGTTGGCAAACTAGGAGATTGCCTAGAGCGCCAACTCCTGGCAGGGGCAGAGAGCGGGCGCCCCCTTCCCGTTCATGCTGTTCCTGAGCCTCCCACTCATTTTTTCTGAGCTCTGAGGGATTGGAGGAGCTCCCCAAATCCCTCAGAGCCGAGAAAGAGTGGCATTTTCCTTCCCCAGCATCCTCCGAGGGTGCTGGGGAAACGAAGGGACGAATGTTCTTTTGGTTCTGAGGGATTGGAGGAGCTCCCCCTGATCCCTCAGAACCAAAAGAGTGGTGTTTCCCTTCCCCAGCATTCTCCGAGGGTGCTGGGAAGGGGAAAGGCCAAGTGATCTGTCCCCACTCGGCCTTTCCACGCTATGGGAGGGTAGAGCAGGGAGGGGTGTTGGAAGAGCAGGGGGTGGAGGCAGGGGGCAGAGCCTTGCCTGGGGCGGCAAAAACCCCAGTGCTGGCCCTGCTCCTAGGAAATCTGAGATTGGAGGAAAGGGGGGTTGCTCTTGTTCCTGTCACATGGAAAAAAACTTGTATTTTGTGTATTTCTAGAAGAAAAGTACTTTGTACTTTGGGTAATTCTAGAAGAAAATGAAATATCAATTTGTTATAATAACAGAGAGACAAGTGACTCAGTGTACAATTTCTCAGTGTTTCAGTTGTTCAGTGAAGTTTTCCATCTCCTATGGTGAGCATTATGGCCTTTGTCAGGTCTGATGTATTCTCTGGAAGTTTTAAAGATATTTTGTACCTTGTATTAATCTCAAGCAGAAACAAGAAGAAAGAAAGGGAATGTGTGATCTCCCCCTTTTAATGGTGACTCAGAGCTCTATTGTTTTTAATTAAAAGCCCATTCTACTTAGCACTTTCTTAGCGGTTCCCAATGGTTTTTGTTCCTCCCTGCTGCATAAAGAAATCCATTCACAGACACCCTCCTACACACAAAAAATATAGGAAGTCTCTATATAACCTAAAAGCTAGCAAAGGATTTTCGGTTACTTTGCATTGTTTCTGAGCTGAAGACTGTTCCTTTGTGGGCCGTAGAGAGTTCTCTGAAGTCCATACACATTGGCATGTACATGGTACTTCTTGCTGTTATCTTACAGGAAAATAGCCTTACCAATTGTTCAGCCTCCCAGGCTTACTGCAGTGTTACCAGGAGTAGATATCAATCTCCCTGCTAATTAAGTGCAAATATGGCAAATGCCAGGCACTCCAACATTTTTTTTGGGGGGGGGGAATTAAATGCATTTGTTTCATGTTATAAGAAAGAGCAGCTCTTACTTATGCAATAGGTCGCAAACGGTGAAAATATGCTGCTTCCACATGTTCTGGTGAATAGCCAGGGTACAGGTAGGTGGGGAAGGGTCATGATGGTAAGGGCCGTGTTTTGTGTGATCAAAGTACTAGCTTCAAACCTTTAGATCTCAATTTTAAAAAGCAACAGCACTAGAAAATTTGCCTGGCTGGTGTAGATGGACCAATAGTCTGATGTAGTACAAAAAGATGTAGTACAAGACCGATGTAGTACAAGACAGATTCACATGGATATCATTTTAAAACCTACCACCTAGAAAACATGCCTAACTATTTCAGTAAGAAAGATCTACAGAATTTTTTGCTTTATCTTGCCAAACCAGCTGTATTAACTAGACTGCTGTAGCATCACAAAGGATCCTATGCCGCATCTCTTAGTTCTCAAGAAGCCACTGCCAAGAAAGTATGAATTAAGCTGAGAATGGCATCTCAGCCCCCTGTTTTACACAGCAAGGGACCAGGGGGTTGTGCATTAGTTGGACTGGCAACTGCTGCATTTGAGCATGATACTGTGCCTCAGAGATGTTACAAGGGATCTGAGAATACACTTTTCAGAGTTCATGTTCCTTCATTTGTAGCTTATGAGAGCTGCAATCTACCATCCTCTAGGGCATCAGCAGGGATCTTGGGGATGAACACATGGAGCTGCCTTATACTTGGTCTTTCAATGCAGTATTGTTTACTCTGGCAGTGGCTTTCACATGATTCACTGCCCTATACTGAATCAGACCTTTGATCCATCCAAGTAAGTATTGTCTACTCAGACTGGCAGTGACTCTCCAAGATCTCAGGTCAAGTTCTTGATCCCTCTAAGCTGGGGAAGCCAGAAACTAAATTCGGGACTTTTTGTATGCAAAGCAGATGTGCCAGTTTGGTGTAGTGGTAAAGTGCGCGGACTCTTATCTGGGAGAACTGGGCTGGATTCCCCACTCCTCCACTTGCACCTGATGGAATGGCCTTGGGTCAATCATAGCTCTGGCAGAGGTTGTCCTTGAAAGGGCAGCTGCTGTGAAAGCTCTCTAAGCCCCACCCACCTCACAGGGTGTCTGTTGTGGGAGAGGAAGATAAGGGAGCCGCTCTGAGACTCTGAGATTCAGGGTGGAGGGTGGAGTATAAATCCAATGTCTTCTACTACTGAACCATGGATCATAATCAAGTTGACTGCACAGTGTTTCACTATTTATTTATTTGGTTATTTATATTCCACTTTTCTTGCTGAAGCTCAAGGTGGATTACACAGTATGTCAAGTATCAATGTAAAATTGCCAGGTCTCAGGCTTTGGCCCTGGAACTAAGATTTGGGGGCTTAATATCTCAAAAGCCAAATGACTGTGACCAGGGCTTTTTTTTTGTAGCAGGAATTCCTTTGCATATTAGACCACATACCCCTGATGTAGCCAATTTTCCTGGAGTTTACAGTAGGCCCTGTAAGAAGAGCCCTGTAAGCTCTTGGAGGATTGGCTACATCAGGGATGTATGGCCTAATATGCAAAGGAGTTTCTGCTACAAAAAAAGCCCTGACTGTGTCTACACACATTCACAGACGGTAGAATGGTAGAATTTCTAGTGATGTGTGACAGCACTGCCATCAGTAATACTATTCAAGGAATATCACCAGGCCCAATTCAGTGATGTCATCAGGGCTTTTTTTGAGCAGGAACTCACAGGAACGTAGTTCCAGCTGGCTTGGCACCAGGGAGTGTGGCCTAATATGCAAATGAGCTTCTTCTGGGCTTTTTTGTAGAAAAACCTATGCTAAACAATGGTGATGTCAGGGTGTGTGGCCTAATATGCAAATGAGCTTCTTCTGGGCTTTTTTGTAGAAAAACCTATGCTAAACAATGGTGATGTCAGGGAGTGTGGCCTAATATGCAAATGAGCTTCTTCTGGGCTTTTTTGTAGAAAAACCTATGCTAAACAATGGTGATGTCAGGGTGTGTGGCCTAATATGCAAATGAGTTCCTGCTGGGCTTTTTCTACAAAAACGGCCCTGGATGTCATAATGCTGGAATGCTGAGAATGTGTAAACTGTAGCTCCTGTGCATGAGCCAGGAGTTGTAATTTGCCATTCTGTGGTATCAGAATGGATGGAATGCAACTCTCATATGAGGTGCTGAATCTGTTTATTTTGGAAAGTGAGCACCATGCAAAATTGGCTATCCCAAGCAAATCTGGAATGCTTACATATCAGGGCAAGCTCTCAAGCTAGCTGCTGATAAGTGTCAGTATAAACTAGCAAAATAGTTAGGACCGACACCAAAGCAAGCAAGCACCATCGGCCAGACAGATTTGCTTAGAATGCTGAAAATATGCTTTATTTTAGCTAGATTTAGAGACGTTCAAGAAGATTTTCCTTTCTTGACACAAGGAGGCTCAACATGACTATGCTTAATATTGGACAATTTAACCTTTGTAATGATTACAAGTTATTATTTTTAGATGGTAATGGAAAGAGTTTATTGAGAATGAAACATAGCACCTGGTAGTATTCAGAGTAGAAGTTTCAACAAACTATATTTTCCCATGCTAACAAATTCCTGCTACCTGACTCTAGTTGCAGGACTCAATGACTGTTTGAAAATGCATCTGCCACTGTGAACATAAATGGATTCTTCACATTCAGAAAGCAGGGAGGCTGTCAGTTGATTTTGGGTGGCAAAAAGTAGGGAGTGAGAACTCAGTGTAGCAACTCAAAAACTGGGGTAACTTACAGTTATAAAGTGGAACAACAATGCTTACTAGCTACAGAGGACTTTTCTTAAACATTCAGAACAGTTTTATTTATTTATTGGACTTCTCTCTCACCCTTCCTTGCACTGCAGGTTTCTGTGCAGGTCGGAACAAGTAATAAATATGACAATTAAAACATCATTCCAAGATTAAAAGTATAACTACAATATAGTATACCAGATGGCAACCTGGCACAATTTGGGGACTGCTCCAAAAAATTCTGCATGTAAGAGCCTCGCGATGTGTCAGTTTTGCACATATTTTTCCTCAATAACCCTCATAACAGTACTGTATTATTGATATTCCCATATTTCAGACTGGGAGGTGGGAAGTTGAGGCTAAAAGACTAGTGGCTTGCCTTATGGTCACCTAGTGAATTTACAGCAGATGTGAATTCTAGGCTAGGCCTTTCTAACTGACCACTCACATTCTTAGCTGCCACACCAGATCAGGTATCATGAAAATGTGCCTGCTCAATGCCATTATGGAGCAGAAGAACAAGCCATGCTTTTCATCGGTCTCATTAGAAATGTATTTATGTTAAGCCTTGGCACACCTGCTAAGCTTTCTCAGTTTTGTTGACCTATCAAGGAGAGCCAGTTTGGTGTAGTGGTTAAGTGTGCGGACTCTTATCTGGGAGAACCGGGTTTGATTCCCCACTCCTCCACTCACACCTGCTGTTATGGCCTTGGGTCAGCCATAGCTCTGGCAGAGGTTGTCCTTGAATGGGCAGCTGCTGTGAGAGCCCTCTCCAGCCCCACCCACCTCACAGGGTGTCTGTTGTGGGGGAGGAAGGTAAAGGAGATTGTGAGCCGCTCTGAGACTCTTCGGAGTGGAGGGCGGAATATAAATCCAATATTTTCTGGAGGGCGGGATATAAATCCAATCTGCCATGATGACGCCTACTCACCCAGCCTCAACAGATCCCTTTGGAGTGCCCCACAATCCTCTCTGGTTCTCACCACCCTGAACAATTTAGTGTCATTTGCAAACTTGGCCACTTCACTGCTTATTCCCAACTCCAGATCATTAACGAACAAGTTAAAGAGCATGGGACCCAGTACTGAGCCCTGTGACACCCTACTGCTTACCGTCCTCCACTGTGAAGACTGCCCATTTATACTCACTCTCTGCTTCCTATTAATTAGCCAGTTTTTGATCCACAAGAGGACCTGTTCTTTTACTCCATGACTCTCGAGCTTACTAAGGAGCCTTTGATGAGGAACTTTCTGGAAGTCAAGGTAAACAATATCTATTGGATCCCCTTTATCCACATGTTTGTTCACCCTCTCAAAGAAATGTAACAGGTTAGTGAGGCAAGATCTTCCCTTAAAGAACCCATGCTGAGTCTTCCTCTGTCCTTGATAATGCTTTCTACCAACCTTCCCGGTATTGAAGTCAGACTGACTGGCCTGTAATTTCCCGGATCTCCTCTGGAACCCTGTTTAAA
This sequence comes from Heteronotia binoei, assembly GCF_032191835.1. NCBI lineage: Eukaryota > Metazoa > Chordata > Lepidosauria > Squamata > Gekkonidae > Heteronotia > Heteronotia binoei. Next base: position 224,917,804 of record NC_083223.1, on the reverse strand, counting down.
GATGGGGGTGACATTTGCTACCTTCCAGTCCTCAGGAACAGAGGCAGATTTCAATGAAAGATTACAGATTTTTGTCAAAAGATCCACAAGTTCAACTCTGAGTTCTTTCAGAACTCTTAGATGTATGCCATCCAGACCCAGTGACTTATTAGTTTTTAATTTGTCTATCAGTTGTAGGACCTCCTCTTTTGTCACCTCAATCTGACTCAGGTCTTTCAACACCCCTTCCGAAATTAGTGGTTCTGGAGCGGGCAAACACTTCTCATCTTCCACAGTGAAGACTGAGGCAAGGGCCCCACTGCCTCCCTGGCTGGTTTCCTGCTTCTCATATATTTGAAGAAATTTTTATTGTTGGTCTTTATGTTTTTTGCAATATGCTCCTCATAGTCCCTTTTTGCTTGCCTGATCACAGTCTTGCATTTGATTTGCCACAGCCTGTGTTCCCTGTTATTAATCTCACTTGGACTAGCTTTCCACTGCTTAAAGGAGTCCCTCTTACCTTTTACAGCTTCCATTACTTTGTTTGTTAACCATGCAGGCCTTTTCTTATAACTTTGTGCCTTTCCTAACTTGTGGTATATATTTTATCTGAGCTTCTAGGATTGTAGTTTTAAATAACCTCCAAGCTTCCCCAAGGGTTTTGACTGTATTTACCTTTCCTTTCAGTTTCCTCTTCCCAGAAAAGTGGGATAGCAACAGTCGCTTCAGTACTATTATATATCTGTGTGTCCGGGTATGCACAGTGCATGAATAATATGTGCTGATGCAATCACAGTGTAGACAATTTAAGCAAGCTGCTCTTCACTGAAAACAAATTATTTCCCTCAGGGAGCAGGCTTGAAATCTTGAATGAAACAGAAAGCTAGCCCATGGGCTGTTGTCAAATGGGATGACAGAAGTCTGTGTGTGAAAATGACATTGTTACAGGGGACTTTTAGGGAGTGACTTTTCTGGGTCTTCTGCCATAGTGTTTGCCTTTTTGTTTTGTAAAGAGAACAAATTATCAAAACTGTATTGTTAAAAATATTTTAAGATAAAGAAATACTCCAAGAACCTTGGCTGTGCCACTGATTAATTCCACAAGGAATGACAATTGACATTTTAATAATGCCTATTTTTACTTCTCTTCTTTTGGCTCACAGAGGGACTCTTTCTTAGCCACAGAGCAGTATTTGCACTTCAAGGAACATGAAAGGCCAATTTGTTTATCTCACTGCCATTTTGCCCCTGAAGTGCAAATGTTTGCCAAAACACTCCACTGAGAGCACTAGGGGCTGAAGGAATAAGTACAGCAACAGAAGCACATCTTTCTCGCAGCAAGAGTCCCAGGAGACCTGATATTACTGGCATGAGGCACTGATACTGAGGGTCTGATGTGCTCTGTTACTTTCAATAGCAAGAATCCTAACATTTAATACCTCAAAGAATTGTCCAAATCTAATTGGAAACAGTGTAGACCTCTGCAAGCATCATAGAGGTGTTTGCTACACAATGTTTTATTAGGAAAGCCTATAAAGGCATGGAGTGGGATGAGCATCACGTTTATTCAACTGTTCTTGTACCCTGCAGAAATGTTATTTAGATGCTAGTTTTGCAGTGCTTACAAAAATGGATGCAATCATTTCTGCATGGTATGGAGGAAAGGTGACTATTTTCTTTGAAGAAAAAAGGGATGTGGCATCAGCACACTGGGTATTTTAATGTTCCTGTAAGAAACAGTCTATGAAAGGGAGGAAGGGAAATTCTCAGTTCAACAAATTTAGATCCTAGAGACTCTTTTACTAGAAGTTATGTAGGGAGGGGAAGTAGAGAAACAGGGCTGTTGCTTTGGGTGCTAGTTATGTGTATCGTCTACTTCCAGCCTGAGACACAATCCAAGGTTTATGATTAATGCCCTCTCTTTGTTGCTGAACCTTTACAGCATAAATTATCCTGGCTTAAAGCCAGAGCACAGTCAAATTTTATTTTTTTAATAATCCTCACATGAATTTAGAGTTTGGGGTCAAGCAGTCAGTGGCAAGAAGGTTTCTGCTTATGGTAGTTCTAGTTAATTCAAATTAACTTTACTAGCCTCAGTCCAGCAATTTGTCCACATATGTAGGGCCTCTCTTTATATGACCAAGTCTCCAGACAAGATAGGCAGCTTTAGTCATGTAAGGAAGACTGTGCTGGATGCCACTGTTTATTGGCTTGCAGATGTATGGTATCATCTGTTTCGGGTTTCTTTCTTTCTTTCTTTCTTTCTTTCTTTCTTTCTTTCTTTCTTTCTTTCTTTCTTTCTTTCTTTCTTTCTTTCTTTCTTTCTTTCTTTCTTTCTTCTCTCATAACATAACAACGTGGACTCAGATCCAATAAATTTTTAGGGTAACAGTTTTAGAATACAGTTAAAAGGAACTGCTGCTTCTTATAATAATACATGAGAACCAGCATGGTACAATGGTTAGTGTTGGACTAGGATCTGGGAGACCCAGTTTCAAACCACTCTCTGCCATGGAAGATTGTTGAGCAACCTTGGGCCAGTAGCATACTCAGCCTAGCCTAACTCACAGGGTTGTTGTGAAAATAAAAGAGAGAGAGAGTGGGGAGAATATTGTAAGCCACTTTGCTCAGCACTGGGGAGAAAACTGGGATGTAAATAAAGTAATTAAATAAGAGAAAAAAGAGAATTTTCCATTGAGTGACAACCATCTCATAGCAACCCCACCAGGCAAAAGAGGAGCAAAGAAGATGATGAAGAAGAAGATATTGGATTTATATCCCGCCCTCCACTCCGAAGAGTCTCAGAGCGGCTTACAATCTCCTTTACCTTCCTCCCCCACAAGAGACACCCTGTGAGGTGGGTGGGGCTGGAGAGGGCTCTCACAGCAGCTGCCCTTTCAAGGACAACGTCTGCCAGAGCTATGGCTGACCCAAGGCCATTCCAGCAGCTGCAAGTGGAGGAGTGGGGAATGAAACCCGGTTCTCCCAGATAAGAGTCCGCACACTTAACCACTACACCAAACTGGCTCTCCACACCAAACTGGCTCTCCAGAAAGAGAAAGAAAGAAAGGTAGTAGGCTTCCCATTCCCCAGGTCCCAGAGGGGGATCCCCTGGTTTTACAGGCTTCCCCCCTCCCCCAGCCAGCTGGCCGGTGGGGGAAGCCCCGCCCCCACAGCCATCATGCACCTCCATGAACGATTACCATAGGGTATGATGGGAAACTGATCTGCGGGTATTGGGGGCTCTGGGGGGGCTGTTTTTTTAGATAGAGGCACCAAATTTTCAGTATAGCATCTAGTGCCTCTCCCCAAAATACCTCCCAAGTTTCAAAAAGATTGAATCAGGGGATCCAATTCTATGAACCCCAAAAGAAGGTGCCCCTATCCTTCATTATTTCCTATGGAAGGAGGGCATTTTAAAAGATATGCAGTCCCTTTAAATGTGATGGCCAGAACTCCCTTGGAGTTCAATTATGCTTGTCACACCCTTGATCTTGGCTCCACCCCAATGTCTCCTGGCTCCACCCCCAAAGTCCCCAGATATTTCTTGAATTGGACTTGGCAACTCTAAAAGGTAGTCTGCCATTGCATTTTTCCACATAGTGACTCCTGTTGTCCTTGATGGTCTCCCATCCAAATACTAACTACGGCTGACCCAGCTTAGCTCTCAAGTTCCAATAAGCTTGGGTTAACCTGGGATATACACCAGGCCACTTAAAATGAATGACAACTAATTAAATAAACTAATAATTAACAAAATACACCCTGTTACAGGTGTGGTGATGTGGTCAGTGGTTTAGAAGGCTTCAAAGGTGTCTAGAGAAATTCACATAGCTAAATGGAGCTCTAAGTTCAGAAACTGTATACCTCTGAATATCACACACTGAAAGTCAGGATTGGAGGCAGGCCCGTAGCCAGGATTTGTAAAGTTGGGGGTATAGAGACTGGTGCCCTCCTCCCCCTGCCACCCCCACAACTCAGGGCATTGGGCCTTCCCTTCCTGCCACTTGAGGGGCTATGGAGCGGAAAGCTGAGAGGACAGGAGCTGCCTCTTCCCTCCCTGTGATTTAAAACGCATGGGAGGGGAGCCTAGTAGAAGCCTCCTGGGCCATTTAAAGGGCCAACCAATCAGCTGAATTATTTTCTCTCTTTTCACCCAAAGGCTTTGAAGAAAAGGCACTTTCCTTTTTCTATTTCCCACCCTAACAGTTCCTCAGAAATAATTGGTATGGGTTGCAGCTTCTTCCAGACGTATTTCAAACTGGTTTTGGTTTGGGTTCTTTAAGAGCATGGGCCTCAAATAATGAGACCTTGCCTTCCTTTGGGCTGTGGTTCAAACTTCTAAGAACATTCTAGCCCATCATGGCACATCAAGTCTCTGTGATGAAGTCACCCAAGGAGGCATTCCTGGTAGCTGTTCTACAACTCTGGGTTTCTACTTCCTGAACATTCAGCATAAATCTGAGCACCTTTTGGAAGCAATGTAAGAATTTCCTATATAGCCTGTCACTATCTGGGGCTTAAATCACAGGGTTCATTTACACAACTTATTTCTCAAGGCAGTAGTAATTAATACCTTGCTGAGATATTTTCCAGCTTTGCTTTGGATGGATAAGAATTACACCTGGGTTCCATGTAGCCTCTGGCATGTGTTTATACTGCATCAAGGAGTGGAAAAAAATACTAGAAAGTTTCTTCAAATGAGAACATTCGTCTCTTAGATGTATCATGGAATAAACTCTGGGCAAAGAACCAAGGTAAGTAATTAGACTGGCTTCATTCCATGTTTAAGATACTTGTCCTAAGCCACACAATGTTGGCCCTTTCTTTGGAGAGATGAGTTTCATGCACTACTTGTGGGCTACCTTTCACCTTCTTCAAGCTACACTGCTCACAAATCAGTATTAAAATAGATACAAGGCTGTTCACCTTTCATTTGATTAGTATTTGTGAAATGCAAGAATGCAAAAATCCAGGTGCCCAACTGCTGCTGGCCACCTGGCAAATAGGATGCAGACTGCTAAAGAGCAAAGGAAGCAACCTTCTATGCTGAGGATGTGTTTAGACCCTGGTTGCATTTTTCTCTTATGTTGTACTTCACCCGCACAATTCTCTCCCTTCTAGGGCTGCCAACTCTAGGTTGGGAAATTCCTGGAGATTTGGTATCCATGATATAATGCCAGAGTCTACCCTCCAAAGTAGCCATTTTCTCCAGGGGACCTGATCTTGGTCATCTGTTGATCAGCTGTAATTCTGGGAGATCCCCAGGCTGCAGCTGCAGGTGGAGGTTTGTAAGCCTACTCAGACAGTACTCCCCTCCTCCTCTCCTCTTCCTTGTACATACAGGTCCTTCCATGCTGATTCCTAGGTTTCCTTCCTAACTTGACTCCTTATTTAGGTCCTTCTCAGCATGCTACTTATCCGTGTGTAGGGAACATTTTCTGTGGGAGAGAATTCAATGTTTGATTTATCACCAGCAGTATAAAATTATTAGTCCAGCAACAGACACATTAAGCAGAACCTGAATGATCCATGCAGCAAAACAGACTGGGCAGGAGACATTGCACTGGCAGATCCACTCTAGCTGCAAGCCTCTTTGGTTAAATGGTATAAGTAGGGCATAAAGTGATGATTTTGTCCTTTTCCTTGCATGGCTGATTCACTGTATGAAGGTATGGCTCAGAATTTGTTGTTGGACAACTAGGAAAAAATGTGGATGAGGATGTGACTCTTTTTCAACATGTGAGTTACAAACTGTATTGTATGTGAGTTACACATAAGCTGCTTCAGCCTATGGAAAAGGTGGACTATAACATTTTAAATAAAATTTAAACATTCCGGAGATGGCATCAACAGCCACCACAGTATGAGGATCTTAACTGTGTGACTGATGATGGCCATTTCATGGCCTCCTGCCACAGTCATTTAATGGCAATGCTCATCATCCTGGGTCACAATTCCAAAGGTACTCACATGTTCAAAAGGGTTGGAAACCCCTGCCACAGAATCCATTTTCCATTTCTTCCAGGGGAACTGATCTCTGCTGTGTGATCACTTGTAATCCAGGAAGAACACCAGACCCCACCTGGAGGTTGGCAACCCTAGGTATTTGTTTCAGTGAAAGATTCCCTGAAGTCAGGGCCCATATACTGAAATTCAATAAGCAAAAAATGTGCCATCAGACAAGGCAGATGGCAAGGTTCCCAGTATTTACACCTTGGTTTGCCAGTCATACGGCACAGGGTCTGCTGTTGCAGGTCCCTGCAACCTTGAGCCTAAAAAGGGCTCTGAGACCTGTGTGCTCACAGCTGCTAGCTGGGCAAAGTCCTAGATCCTGTTTTGAGACATGGGGCCCCTGATGCAAAGAATCAGTGCTTTATAACATAATTTAAACTGGAAAGAGCTTTTTAAAGACAGCTGTCAGAAGAGGCACATGTAGGCAGAAATTAATTAATTTTTGTGCCTTCCAGGCCAGCTAGAGAACAAGCATGAGTGCAAAGCCAGTTCCAACTCTGACCTCTCTAGCTGAAGGCAATTTCATGGTGACCTAACAGAAGGAGGCCAGTGTGCTCAAACTGACAACCAATATCTGAAATGGGTTGTAGGAAAAGTATATATAAAAAAGGATCATGCTTCTTTGGAAACTCATTTCTTTAAGTCCATATAATAACTTGGTCTCTTTGACAGATGAAAAAGCCATCCCTTCTCTTCTCTTCACCCAAGAATGCCTTTATTTCCTTGCAAGAGCTCAGGACAAAATCTTAGAGCAATTTTTCATTGTGTTATAAGAGTACTATTGTCATCACTATTCACTACACCATGAAGAGCATAAAGTGGATTTTGGAAGTCAGGGTCCTCATTTGAACTATGTACATATTTGATGAATAATAAAAGTAGGGGAAAATTGAAAAAGCAAGAGGGTATAAAAAATTTCCTGCTGTTACAAAGGCTCCCAAGGAAGAAATTCAGAGAGAAAAAATCTGAACAATTTAAAAGACAGATATGAATCATCAAATTCTAATCTTAGTGCCTCAGACCACTCAGTTCATACCCTCCAGCATTTCACAGATGAAAATTAAGACACCCCAGTAACTCATCAGTAACTGAGTACCACACGCACAACAGTACATTTCTCCACTGGAATATGTGGAATATGTTTAATCTCACAGCAAATATGGTTGTGCACACTATGACTGATGGTAATCTTTTCTTCCCCAAACTGGCTGTATTACTTGACTGTTTATATGATTTGGTTGCTTTATGGTATTTTGATTACCCCTGCTACTGATTAAATATCTCTGCTGCTCTGCTTCTTTGCTATTTTAGTTTTATCACCCTGGTTTGAAAAGGTAATGGTTGCTTACGGTTTACAGCTCTGATTTCCAAAGGTTATGGGGTTTTATGATGGGGCATTTCTTGTTACTTTTAAGCTGTTTAATTTTGCTGGTTTGTTAGGGAGACCTGGGTCCAAATCCTCACAAATTTAAGCACTTTCAGCAACATCAAACATATGAAACTGCCTGAGGCAATCCATTGGTTTATTATGGTCAGGACTGGCAGTCCCTATCCAATGTCTCAGGTTTTTCATATCATCTACTACCTGATCCTTTTAACTGGAGATGCTGGGGATTGAACTTGGGACAGTCTGCATATAAAGCAGGTACTCTATCACTGAGTCATGGCCCCTCCATATTGAATAGGTATCTGCCCTCCATGCAGAGATTTTTATCTTTAGAAGTTTAGGGGAAAGGTCTGAAACCTCAAGGATGGCAATGATAGTACCAATTTATATGCATTGTAACCAAATGTCTCAAAAGTATCCCCAAAATGTTTGCAAAAAGCATAAAATGACAAAACCGATGTATTGGGAGAAAGTATGAGAAAACAGGGCCTGTTTCTAGAAAAACAGGGAAAGAGTTGAAGCATGTGTCTACCATTTAGTAAGGTATAATGATGCAGACATGGACTAGAGTTCCTGATTAAAAAAGAAGGGGGGTGAGAGTTCCATCTATAGCAAACAGAACCCATAATCAGTGAGCTAAACATAGCCAAATATGCCAAGGACACTGCTTGGTGTATCAGAGCATTCATTATGTTCAACTTTTACAGTAGCTGGTTGCTTTCTTTCCTCTTTTCAAAGGCACAAAGAAGTCAGTCAGTATCTTCTTTCTACAATCACCTACTGCTGATAGGAGGTGTGAGCAAGAAGATAAAAAGTTCTGTGAAGATTGAAAAGCTGGTTCAGGTGAAAGTCACACCTAACCTTATTGGGAGTGGGGAAGAAAAGAAATCTACTTCCAAAGAAGGAACAACATGGATTGGTGCAATCCTGCAGCAATGTAACCACTTGGACAGGACTCTGCAGATTGGATAGCTGGTGGTCTCCCAGTTGTCCCACTGGCTGAGCAGAAAGGCTTGAGTTTGAAGATGTCTTGTCCCATGATACCCCAGAGCCTGAATCTGAAGGGTTGGGCTCTGAGAAGATGTTACCAAATCTTCTACAACCCAGTACAGAACCGTCAACAGAACACAATACCATTGGGGTTATAGCAGCGCACGCCTCACGGCCTCACTAGATTTCTTTATTTCAGTCTCTTCGGGGTATTTTACTTTGTTATTATCTGAGGGAAATAGAATTTACTTCATAGGGGACCACAGCAGCTTTGTTTGTTCTTCCAAAAATATAGGCTCTCGAGAACTTTAACTCAAACCACAGATTTATTATAACACAAAGTCTTTAACTTGGGGATAAGGGAGATATTTACACAGGCTAACACGTTGCTCAGTTGTTTCAGGCTTTACAATAACTTCTTCCTTCTTTGAGTCTCTCAGTTACACAGTTCACAGTTTCCCTATAACTTGCTCTCTCCCTCTAGCCAAGGTCTGGCCTCTTGGGAATGATGTGCCAAGTCTCACCCCTCGACTGGAGCCACTACTACCAGTCCTTCTGGTGTCTCAGACCCACATCCGCTCTCTCAACCACCTCACTAGATCTTCAGAGTTGTCTATAGGTGTCTGTGACCGTTCAGGTCTTGACTGACTCACACTTGTTCCTCACACACAGCCCTCTTGGCTGGTTTTGTCGAGCTTGCAGTCTCTGGAAGACTTTCCCGTCACTGTCTCAAGCTCCTTCACAGGATCAGCTGTCCCCTCAGCCTCTGTCAGGCATGAACTGACCCACTCAGTCTCTGTCAGGCCCCAACACTGACAGACTTCTGACAGGCACCAACTCTGTCAGATACCAACTGACTGAATGACTGCCTCAGCAGTTTCTGTCACTCAATCACTTTCCCTCCCTGAGAGCTCCGAGCACTTTGCCCCCACCCTCAGGTCACCTGACGCAGGCCCTGTGCGTCTTCAGTTTCTGGTTAACCCCTAGCTTTCCGTCACAGGGGTCATGAGAAGAATGAGCACCCCAGAAGGAAGGCACTAAGTAACCCACCTAGGAGGTGGCACCCACCAATCCTGCTCAGTCCTGAAAGCCACAGCAGTCACTTCAGAGTACTTCTTACCATCCCGTTGAGGGTCCCTTGTAATCACCCCTGAGAACAGCAGAGAAGACCTGAGCTGAAGCCTAAAGGAGGAGTTGGAGTGCTCACTCTTGCCCTTGCTGGCCTTGTCTGGGTACTAAGGGAAAAGTTCCATGCCACCTGGCTCTAGTGTTGTTGAGAATAAATGGGCACATGGGCCTCAAGACAGTATCATTTTGCAATGCTTATATCCTGTGCCTTGTGCAATCTAAGTCCCCATACAAGCATCAAATGTAGCAACAATGTGCCGAATCTGGTTATGTGGCCTCTGCAGCTATGATAAAGGGCAGAATCTAGGAGGTTTTAATAAGATTTAAAACCCACTTTAGGCCAGTGCTCTCTGCCCTTTCCATGTCACACTTTGCTTCTAGCTTCCCATCACCTCTTTGATTCTGTAATTATATTTTGCTGTCATGTCTGAATTGAGGACTATGATTATTACAAACCACAGTGTGATTTCAAACCAGAATTGGAAACCCACTTCATGCTGTGAATTCTAACTCTGTTTAAGATAGCCAGTCAGCTCAAATTAGAGGTCACAGCAAACTACAGTTACCAAAGAAGAGAAAATGAGGGAAGGAATCAAAGAGCAGGTCTTATAAGCACAAATCTCATTCACATTTGAACCAGTGCAAAGGGAACAAGAAGAGGAGAACATCTTCAAAGCAGGAAAAGGGCTTTATAACAAGAAATATTTAAAGGGGCTTCAGTTATGTTGAGGTGGCTAGAAAAAGGGACTTCTGGAAACACTGGGCTCAATTCCAAGTAGCCCAAACTCTATAGCAGTTCATGGCACTGCATCACTGTAGAGTCTGGTCCAGCGTTTGACTCCAATTTACCAGTCCATTGCTTATGGATTAAAGATTTAATAAGATCCAACAATGATATAATCTGGCAGAAGACGACAATGCATTCCTTTTTGTTTTGTTTTTAAAGTTGCTGTAATGATGTTTGGCAGTGATTTCTCACTTCTTGTAAAATGTTGGATTTCCTTACAATTGAGAAAGATACAAGTAGAAACACAACATAATAACTTTAGTGTTTTCATACTTTTCTAATGAGAAATTTCCAGCTATTTGCCCTGTTCCATGTTAACACATTCTTAAGTAACCAGGAGGAAATCCTCAGTGTATTAATGTTAAACTTCCAAAGTTTATACACCGCCTCAGTTGCAAAATTCAGAAATCTGATCTATGCACTCCTGTTACAGTGTAATCCTAAACAGTTACACCATTCTAAGTATACTGAAGGCAACGGGCTTAGAATGGCATAATTCTGTTTAAGACCACAGTGTTTCTTAGGAAACTGTTCTGTTGAACTAGACTGAAGAGGAAGTAAAGCCCACACTTTAAAAAGACAAATATGGGCATCCACTCCATGAGGTCATCTGGAGATTGGGAGTTTGGCATTACTGTCACACAGATGACACTTACCTCTGTTTCTCTTTTTCTCATGGATCAAGGACTGATCAGGACCAACACACTGAAGCTCAGCATGGATAAGATTAATGTGATGTCAGCCACTAAGAACTGAGGCATCAGCTTGACCAAGATGGATTATACATCTTTTGAAGGAGCAAGTCCACGATTTGGGAGTGCTGTTAATTTCACACCTTCAGAGGGAGAGGCAAATCTCCTTTGTTACATGCACTGCCTTTCATCAGTTGTGATCCTTCCTGAAAGGTGGACTTTGAACATCGTTATTCATGCACTGATCTCATGCAGATCACCAGTGTGATGTAGTGGTTAGTGTTGGACTTCTGAGAGACCTGCCCTCCCTTCCCCTTTCCTGACAGAAACCAAGGCTGGAAGGCTGGCATACTGTTGTCATTGTCCAGCAAATGTCCACTGAGGGTATCAAAACTATAGATGCTCTCAAAGATTTCAGGTTTTCACGGCTGGTAACATCATTAGGGTTTGTAGAATCTTTCGGGATCAAGTGCCGTGTTCTACTGGAGTGCCAGTAGAACACGGCACTTGATCCCGAAAGATTCTACAAACCCTATAGATGCTCTTTTTAGCATTTTGCGAGTTTTAAACCCCTCAATGTATATTTTTAAGATTTCACATTTTTCTGCAAGCCCAGAGCTTTCTTAGGTTTGTAGAAAGATCTGTCTTGCCTGTTGATGTCCCCAATCTCTGGATTTAAGTATCCATGGAGAAGGCCATGTTAAGAATTAGATATATTGATAATGTGCCTTTGAATTTTTCAAAAAGTTGGCAAAATTTTTGCACAACACTGTTTGAGAATTACTGATATACAGCAAAATATCTCCCACCCCGGACAGATCCTTGGAGGAAGGATGTTATCCATACAAAAGTCTGTGTCAGCTGGCCCTCTAGTTTGCTGGCAGATAAAGCACATTACAGTGTTAAATTCAGAGGCCTAGTTCTCAGTGTGTGGAGAGCAGGTGCTCTGCAGAAGTGTTGCTGTAGAGCAAACAGCTCCAAATGCCTCAAGCAACAGGGAAACAGGCCAAAAGCTGTAAGAACATTAAGAAACGCCCCCCCACCCCAAGCCTCTAGGCAATTTGACCCTGAGGAAAATTCTTTCAAAACTACTAATAAGGAAAGTCATCAGATCCTGAAAGGCAGCCAAACCTATATACTGTCCAAGGAAATGAGCTAAGATTTTTAGCATTCAACCTATTTTCTGATGAGTCCTCGAATTTGAGAAGATACAGTATAGTTGCTCAGAGCCCATGCAAAGTGTTTTCCCCCTTGTAACTATAGGGCTCACTTTAGCCTGTTGGGTAAAATATAAAGTTCCTGTGTTAGAAAGTCACATGTAGGCTAGAGCCCTGGGAGGCCCCTTTGCATAGGTTATGCCTCATGGAGGCTGAGGCCTAGTTCTCTAGACATATGAATAAGTGCTCCAACTGACCGACCCCATGCATAGGAAAGACAGATTGCCAAGAAAAATGATATTCTGAAAATTTTCTAAATGTAAATATGAAGTAAAGATTCACAGCCCATAGAAAATAGTATCTCAGGATGATGGCAAAATGACTTTCAGAGAAATATACATGCTGAGTGCATTGAAATTTAAGATGGTGGTCTTCTATCGGGAGATGGTTTGCACCTTACTGCAGTAGGAAAAAGGGTGTTTGGTAACAGCCTTGCTAACCTGATAAGGAGGGCTGTAAACTAAATTGTATGAGGAAGCGAGACAATAATTCAAAGCCTCATATGATGCCAGAAACTGGGGATAAGAACATTAAAGATTTGCAAAGAGTGGCGCATACACTAGATAATGTTAATTTGCAGGCTTGTATGGAAACTAAACCTTCGGGATGCATAAAACGTGGATTCCGATGTCTCTACACTAATGCACAGAGTATGGGAAACAAACAGGAGGAACTGGAAGTCCTAATAAAGGAAGGAGACTATGACATAATAGGCCTTACTGAAACTTGGTGGGATGACATTCGCAACTGGAATATTAGGATTCAGGGGTACATCTTATTTAAAAGGGACAGGCAAATGAGAAAAGGCGGAGGCTTAGCAGTATACGTGAAGGAGGTATATACTTATGAAGAAATATGTGAATCTGAGCATAGCAGCTCAGTTGAGAGTCTCTGGGTAAAAATAAAAGGAGTAAGAAATAACAGTGATATTATTGTGGGGGTCTGCTATAGACCACCAAGTCAGGCAGAGGACTTGGATGAGATACTCCTACAGCAGGTTGCAAAGTTCTCCAAGAGAAGGGATACAGTGATCATGGGAGATTTCAATTACCTGGACATCTGTTGGAAGTCCACCTCTGCTAAAAATGAAAAGTCAAATAGATTCCTGACTTGTCTTGCTGACAACTTTCTTTTCCAGAAAATGAAGGAGGAAACAAGGGGATCTGCTATCTTGGATTTGATTCTCACCAACAAGGAAGAATTGATTGAAGAAGTGGAAATAGTGGGCACCCTGGGCAGTAGTGACCATGTGATTTTGGAATTTACAGTCTTAGGGAAGGGGAAAGCTATACGTAGTCAGACTTATAGGTTGAACTTCAGAAAGGCAAACTTCGATAAACTTAGAACTATGCTGGGTAAAATCCCACGGTCAGAAATACCTAGGAGAAAGAGGGTTCGGGTGTGTGTGTGGGGGGAGTTCCTTAAAAGCAAAATACTGAAAGCGCAATCACAGATGATTCCTATGAGAAGAAAAAATGTAAAAAGCCTAAAGAAGCCGAAGTGGCTCCATAAACAGCTCTCTAAAGACTTGAGAAATAAAAAAGACTCCTTTAGGAATTGGAAGGAGGGCCTTATAACCAAGGATGAATATAAACAAATCACCAGTGCTTGTAGAGAAAAAGTTAGGAAAGCTAAAGCTCAGTATGAGCTTAGGCTGGCCAAAGATGCTAAAAACAACAAAAAAGGGTTCTTTTCTTATGTTCAGCATAAGAAAAAGAGCAAGGATATGGTAGGCACATTGCGAGGGCAAGAAAGTGAAATTGTAACCGGTAATGAAGAGAGGGCGGAATTTCTGCTCAATTCCTACTTTTCCTCAGTCTTCTCTTCTGAGGGAAACGGTGCTCAACATGGCAAAAACAGAACATATAAGGAGTGTATGAAGTTCCAACCTAGGATCAGCATAGGGGGAATACATAAACACCTAGTTTCTTTAAATGAAACGAAGTCCTCAGGGCCAGATGAATTGCATCCAAGGATTCTAAAAGAGCTTGCGGATGTAATTTCTGAGCCTCTGGCTATTATTATTGAGAATTATTAGAGAACAGGAGAGGTGCCGGAGATTGGAGGCGGGCAAATGTTGTACCCATCTTCAAAAAGGGGAAAAAAGACGATCTGGGTAACTACTGACCCGTCAGCTTGACGTCTATACCTGGAAAAGTTTTAGAACAAATAATCAAACAGTCAGTCCTGAAACATTTAGAAAGAATGGATGTGATTACTAAGAGCCATGGGTTTCTTGAGAACAAGTCATGTCAGACTAACCTGATCTCTTTTTTTTGAGAAAGTGATTACCTTGCTAGATCAGGGGAATGCTGTAGACATAGTTTATCTTGATTTCAGTAAGGCTTTTGATAAGGTTCCACATACTATCTTTGTTGACAAGGTAAAATGTGGTTTGGATCCTGTTACCGTTAGGTGGATCTGTAACTGGTTGACAGATCACACCCAAAGAATGCTTGTGAATGGTTCCTCATCCTCTTGGAGAGGAATGACAAGTGGAGTGCCTCAAGGATCTGTCCTGGGATCTGTTTTGTTCAACATCTTTATCAATGATTTGGAATAGAGGGAATGCTTATTAAATTTGCAAATGATACTAAATTGGGAGGGGTTTCAAACACAGAAGAAGACAGAAACAGGATGACCCTGACAGACTGGAAAACTGGGCTAAAATCAATAAAATGAATTTTAACGGATAAATGTAAAGTTCTGCATTTAGGTAGGAAAAATTCAATGCATGGTTATAGAATGGGGGAGACTTGTTTTAGCAGTAGTATGTGTGAAAGGGATCTAGGGGTATTAGTGGATCATACGCTGAACATGAGTCAACTGTGTGATGCAGTGGCTAAAAAGGCAAATGCAATTTTGGGCTGTATCAACAGAAGTAAAGTGTCCAGATCACGTGATGTGATGATATCACTTTGCTCTGCTCTGGTAAGACTTACCTGGAGTATTGTGTTCAGTTTTGGGCACCACATTTTAAGAAGGATATAGACAAGCTAGAACGGGTCCAGAAGAGGGCGACGAAGATGGTAAGAGGTCTGAAGACCAAGGCCTATGAGGAAAGGTTGAAAGAGCTGGGGATGTTTAGCCTGGAGAGGAGATGGCTGAGAGGTGATATGATCACCATCTTCAAGTACTTGAAGAGCTGCCATATAGAGGATGGTGTGGAATTGTTTTCTGTCGCCCCGGAAGGTAGGATCAGAACCAATGGGTTGAAATTAAATCAAAAGAGTTTCTGGCTCAACATTAGGAAGAACTTCCTGATCGTTAAAGCAATTCCTCAGGAGGTGGTGGGCTCTACTTCCTTGGAGGTTTTTAAACAGGGGCTAGATGGCCATCTGACAGCAATGAAGATCCTGTGAATTTAGGGGGGAGATGTTTGTGAGTTTCCTGCATTGTGCAGGGGGTTGGACTAGATGACCCTAGAGGTCCCTTCCAGCTCTATGATTCTATGAAATAACCTGCAGAGATCCCCAGAATAACACCCAGAGAAAACAGAGTCTGCTCTTTCTTGTCTGTTTCTTAGACAACATTTTTTCATTAAATCTGGAACTCAAACTCGTTCATACATGAACTCCCTCACGTCAGACAATCCATCTAAAAACCCACATATATTATTTCAAGGATTATCCCTAGGATGCATATCAGTGATGCAGTCAGATACGAGAATCCTCAAAACTGAGAAGAAAATAAAACAAAAAAGAAAAGAAAGTACAGCATTTTGCAACTCAGGGATCGCAATGATGCACGCTATAAAACCCAGAAGCTTCCTGGCCTGGAAGTGTCACCACCTTAGAAGGCAGCAGTAAAGAACAAGAGATCATTAACCTGACAGAAAATGTATGTACAGCAACCAGAATTAGAGTTCTTCCATACTCTTTTTATAGCATTTAGTCCTCTCTCTCGCTCTCGGCTTGGCTTCGCGAACGAAGATTTAAGAAGGGTGCAATAGTCCACGTTTGCTGCAGGCTCGCTGGTGGCTGACAAGACCAATGTGGGACAGGCAGGTCCGGCCACAGCGGCTGCAGGGAAAAGTCTGATTTAGGGTTGGTCCTGTAGCAGTGCGATTCTTCCTCAATCTCCTTTTGTCCTCAAGACCAGCTATGCGTGTGTTCTCAAAGGAAGAGACAGCCTGGTGGATGGTGTGCCTCCATGCTTTGCGATCTGAGGCTAGGTCAGACCACTGGTGATGGTTGATGTGACAGGTGCTAAGGGATTTCTTCAAGGAGTCCTTGTACCTCTTCTTTGGTGCCCCTCTATTTCGATGGCCGGTGGAGAGTTCGCCATACAGGGCAATCTTGGGAAGGCGGTGGTTTTCCATCCTAGAAATATGCCCTGCCCAGCGCAGCTGCGTCTTCAACAGCAGTGCCTCGATGCTGGTAACCTCTGCCCGCTTGAGGACTTCAGTGTTGGTCACAAAGTCACTCCAGTGGATGTTGAGGATGGTGCGAAGGCAGCGCTGATGAAAGCGCTCAAGGAGTCGCAGGTGATGACGGTATAAAACCCACGATTCGGAGCCATAGATGAGGGTTGTCATCACAACCGCTTTGTAAACATTGATCTTTGTGCCTTTTTTCAGATGCTTGTTGCTCCACACTCTTTTGTGCAGTCGGCCAAATGCACGGTTTGCCTTTGCCAGCCTGTTGTCAATCTCCTTGTCGATCTTGGCATCTGAGGAGATGATGCACCCCAGGTAGCTGAACTGCTGGACTGTCTTCAGACAGTCTTCAGACTCTTTTTATAGCATTTAGTCCTAACCATTAACCAAATATACTCTTATGATAATTTAAGGATCATCTGACCATGTGTCTGGATCATGTGTGCATAAAAGAACTGTCCTCAGAGCTGCATCACCATGTTCACCAGTTATTGGTTCCCTTCTAAGTTCTCAATTGTTCCCTATCCATACCAGGCAATTTCCTGCTAGCAATGCCAAAAAGCTGGCCACTCATGAGCTCCTTTTTCTCTCAGAAGCATTACCAGCAACTTATTAAGGAAGTTTCCTGGAGAAGAAGAAGATAATGATTTTGGATTTATCCCATCCTATACTCTGAATCTCAGAGTCTCAGAGCAGTCACAACCTCCCCCCGCCACAACAAACACCCTTTGAGGTAGGTGGGGCTGAGAGTGCTTTTACAGCAGCTGCCCTTTCTAGGACAGCTTCTATGAAAGCTATGGCTGACCCAAGGCCATCTCAGCAGGTGCAAGTGGAGGAGTGAGGAACCAAACCCGGTTCTCCCAGATAAGAGTCCACGCACTTAACTACTACACCAAACTGGCTCTAGAAGCACAACTGCCATGTTTATCTTATAAATATATAATGCCTATATTAAATTTATTTGCAACAGAAGTGAAATATCACGTAAAGTAGAGTTGCCAGTCCCCAGTTGAGGGCAGGGAACCCCCTGAATTGGAGGCCCTCCCTCCACTTCAGGGTTATCAGAAACAGGGGTGGGGTTTAAATGTCTGCTGGGCACTCCATTATACCCCATGCAGACTGGTCCTCATAGGATATAATGGGGGACTGATCCATGGGTATCTAGGGCTTTGAGGGAGGGGGCTGTTTTTTGAGGTACAGGTACCAAATTTTCAGCACAGCATCTGATGTCCCTCCTAAAAAACCTGCCATGTATCAAAAGGATTGGACAAGGGGGGGTCCAATTCTATGAACCTCAAAAGAAGGTGCCCCCTCCTCCATTATTTCTAATGAAGGGAAGGCATTTAAAAGGAGCGCAGTCCGTTTATATATGATAGCCAGAACTCCCTTCGGAGTTCAATTGTGCTTGTCACAACTTTGCTCCTGGCTCTACCCCCAAAGTCCCCACATATTTCCTGAAATGGAACCCTACAAGAAACTGGCAACCCTACAAGAAAACAATATGTGGGCAAGAGGAGAGATGAGGTTAGTCTGACATGACTTGTTCTTGAGAAACCCATGCCAGCTCTTAGTAATCACAGCCATCCTTTCTAAATGTTCCAGGACTGACTGTTTGATAATTTATTCTAAAACTTTTCCAGGTATAGACATCAAGCTGATGGGTCAGTAGTTATCTGGATCCTCCTTTTCCCCTTTCTTGAAGATGAGGACAACATTTCCCTGCCTCCAGTTTTCTGGCACCTTGCCTGTTCTCCAAAAAATCTGAAAAATAATTGGCAGAGGCTCAGAAATTATGTCTGCAAATTCTTTTAATACCCTTGGATGCTGTTCATCTAGCCCCGAGAACTTAGTTACATTTAAAGAAACTGGGTATTTATTTACTACCCCTATGTTGATCCTAGGCTGCAACTCCCTTCACTCTTCATATGTTCTGTTTTTGCCACTTTTCCCTCATAAGAGAAGACTGAGGAAAAGTAAGAATTGAGCAGTTCTGCCCTTTCTTCATCACTTGTTAGAATTTCACTTCCCTGTCCTTGCAATAGGCCTTCCATGTCTTTGCTCTTTTTCTTACTTTGTACATAAGAAAATAACCTTTTTTTGTTGTTTTTAGCATCTCTCACTACTGATCTTTAGCTTTCCTAACCCTTTCTCTATAAGCACTGGTTATTTGTTTATATTCATCTTTGGCTAAAAGACCCTCCTTCCATTTCCTAAATGAGTCTTTTTTATTTCTGAAGTCTTTAGAGAGCTGGCTTCTTTAGGTTCCTCCCATTTTTCCTTCTCATAGGAATTGTTTGTGATTGTGCATTCCATATTTTGTTTTTAAGAAACTCCCACCCCTCTTGAACTCCTTTCTCCTTAAGTATTTCTGACCATGGGATTTTACCCAGCATAACTCTTAAGTTTATCAAAATTTGCTTTCCTGAAGTCCAGCCTACATGTCTGACTATGTACAGCTTTTCCTTTCCCCAAGACTGTACATTCCAAAATCACATGGTCACTACTTCCCAGGGTGCCCACTACTTCCACCTCATCAATCAGTTCTTCCTTGTTGGTGAGAATCAAGTGCAAGACAGCAAATCATTTTGTGAGGTAAGTGGGGCTGAGAGAGTTCTGAGAGAACTGTGACTGGCCTAAGGTCACCTAGTAGGCTTCATGCGGAGGAGGAGTGGGGAATCAAACTCAGCACTCTAGATTAGACTCTATGGCTCTTAACCACTACACCACACTGGCTTTGAAATAAGAAAGACCTGCAACTACTTCCTATAAGTTAACCATATTGAAGTATGCTTGTTATTTTTTAATCCACAACAATGATACAGATCTTCATAACTGCAAGTTTCCAATTAAGTTAAAGTTCTTTATTTTAAAAGATAAGGAGAGACACAGCTAAGCTCAATTTATACTTGACCTTTCCCAAAGCAAAAATGGTTTCACTAGTGGATGCTGTGTCCATTTTTTAAAAACCATACAAGGTATGTACTGGCATATTCAATTAATAGTGTTTTTGTAATTTCCAGTGTGCTTGGAACTGGTAAAAAAAAACCACCCAGTGTTAAAATTCATGACGTTTACATGTGTGGTGGAAAGTGCCGTCAAGTCACACCTGATTTATGGCAACCCCATAGAATTTTCAAGAGACGTTCAGAGGTGGTTTGTCATTGCCTGTTCCACATTGTAATCCTGGTATTCCTTGGAGGCCTCCCACCCAAATATTAGACAGAGTGAATCCTGCTTAGCTTCCATATTAAACAGATTTCTGGGGGACATGAATTCCCCCTTTTAGTACTTTGTGGTACGAAATTCTACAGGCAGTTCTGGATCTTTTCCTGCCATCTTTAGATCTTTTAATCGCTTTTGCCCATCAAAACAGCTTAACAAAGGAAGGATAAAGACACATCAAACGGTAGATCGGAAAGCAACAGTCAAAGAGAGACCTGCCTCTCAAACAAGAGCCAGGAGGAACAAGGAAGTTTTTGTCAGTTTCCTAAAAGAGGCATGCAATGGTGCCAACCCACCTTTCCATGGTACCAGAGCAATTTCTTGCATTCACATTAATTGGCATCCAAAGCAGGGCTTCCTAGCAGATCATAAAACATGTGGTGTGTTTCATGTTGGATAAGGTGATTTCTGAGATATGCCAGACCTTGGCCACTTATGTAACAAAAACTTGCTTTCTGAATATATCTCAATACATACAGCTTGCCTGCTGATGAAAACAAAAGTGTGCGTATATCTGTGTGCATGATTTTCCCCTTCTTCCTGTCCCCCCTCATGCCACATGGTTATTCATTTAGGAGGGTGCCCCAACTCACAGTAGGGTGGAGCAGTACAGGGTGCTTCTGAGAGAAGACCTGGTAAGATGCCAGCTTCATTATCATATTATAAAGGAAGGTTATATGTGAAAAACTGATAACTAGCAGTTTGCATAAGGCCCTCCAGAGATTTCATGGCTGAACTATAACTGAACCAAGGGATTTCCCAGTATATAACGTCACATTATCAAATCTGCTTACTATAGTAATGATAAACTTATTTTAAATTTAACTATTCCTGGATATACTATTGATAATTTCTGACAGATTTTACAAGAAATATGTTTATTACATTCCTAGCAAAAGATGCTTTGCAGTCATATTGCCCTGCTATTGCCAGGACAATTGATGATTCTTATTTGTTGATCTTCTTCTTATAACAGACACGCTTAAAGTGGAGTAAATATGTACTTCATCACTGTTCAGCTGCTCTGTGCCATATCATCATAAAACTTTTCTCTACTGTATCTCTGCAATGCAAATAAGAATGCTGAAAGGATCCACATCCAGTCCAGCACTGACTGTCTTGATGAGATGGGACAGCATATTTTTTACATCGGAGTCAGTAATCTAGGGATTACAGTTGCCAACTTCAGGTTGGGAAATTCCTGGCGATTGGGGGGTATAGCTTGGTGAGGAACCTCAGTGGTGTATAATGCTATAGAGTCCATATTCTAAGGCAGCCATTTTCTCAATAGCAACTGATTTATGTAGTCTGGAGATCAGTTGTAATTCCAAGAGATGTACAGTTCCCACCTCAAGGCTGGCCACCCTACTAGGGATCCAAGCTGGACAGGGTTGTTGTGAGGATAAAATGGAGGAGAGAGAATCATGTAAACCACTTTGGGTCCCCACTGGGGAGAAGGCAGAATATAAATGAAATATACAAATAAACAAATATTTAGAGAGTATGGTTGCTTGGCTGTCTGTAGTATTAGAAATGTGGAATAATGTTTCTTTGCCACAGTTTCCTTTGTGTGGTAAAGGTGGCATCTTTTTAAAAATTAAGGCTTCCAGTCTTTTCTTACATGACTGAATGGTCACCTGGGTAATCCATAGCTATTGATGCTGAATGGGGAATGTATTCCACTGAACCGTACAGTTTCATTGCTAGAGTAAAAATGGCAGGGCTTCTCTGCTTTTTCTAGTTTGTTCATGTAGTCTAAAATCTTTAAATACTTGCAGTATTTTTGAGGGTTTGGAGTGTTTTAATTTTTATTCTTACCTTTGCTAAGAAATGATGCCCTGATAGTTCTGAATTATGCTTATGTATACTATGATGAGGGTGTTGAGTGGTGTGTGTATCTATATCTGTCTGTCTATCTAGCTATTTACACACAGACACACCCATACAGAAAAATCTGAAGTCAGTCAGTCAGTCAGTCAGTCAGTCAGTCAGTCTGTCTGTCCATCCTTCATGCATAATTTTCTCCCTCCTTTTTTATTTCACAAACATGATACAGAGACTAGAGGATCTCATACAAAAATAAAACAAAATCCACTCTAGCAAAGAACCATGTAGATAATGTTAATAAATAATATAAATCATGCAGAATAGGGGCTTGCTTTAGCTGCCCTTTCAATCATGTCCTTCTGTAAACAAATACAAGAGGGCAGCCGTGTTGGTCTGAACCAGCTGAACAAAGCAGGAGTCAAGTTTCACCTTTAAGACCAACTAAGTTTTATTCAGAATGTAAGCTTTCGCGTGCTCTCTAAGCACACTCCATCAGACAAAGGGATCAGGTATATGAAGTGTGCTTAGAGAGCTCACGAAAGCTTACATTTTGAATAGAACTTTGTTGGTCTTAAAGGTGCCACTTGACTCCTGCTTTCTGTAAACAAAGAACCAGGACGGAGGGACAAAATGCTACAGCAATTTTTTGGATGTTAACATCTTGATTCTATAACAGGAGTCAGTAAGCATGGAGCAACAGTAACCCCAAATGTTACAACACCATTTATTGAAAATATTTATCTCTAATTCCAACTCTTTTCTTCAAAAAATCCTGAGGCTATGGTTATCTGTATTAAAGAACATATAAAGGAAGTTACCAAACTTCCCCACTGCTATATTCTTGCATCTGCATTCATTTGAAGACCTCATTATCTGTGGCTCACATTTTTATTTATATCATCCCATGAACCCTTTTTGTAGAACAAGGATCTTCAGAGTTTGAAGCATTCCCCTAACCTACAAAAAGAAATGACTGTGGAATGAATGGATACACCATAGGCAACAATGCCTCCTTTGTGCCATCTTCAACCAGCAGCAGCTTTGGTAGCAGTTTGTAGAGGAACTACCAGTGATATAATCACCAGTGCCTGCTATGATTTCCAACCCAGTGTTCACCACCCCTGGAAGATGCACATGGAGGACTCCTGATGATCATTTCTGGCACGAACTCAGAAGTGATGTCATCATGCCAGAGTGATGCTTTATAAATAGCTAGAAACATGAATATTTTGGACAAATCCTAGTGTCGCCATAATATGGTGATGTCACTTCTGAGCTTACACTGGGAGTGACATTGTGCTGTCAGTGTGACACCAATTACCTCCCACAGTTTGGTCCCAGTGCTCTAATGCAGTGAAGACCTGGCTGTTTTATTGTCTGCACAAAGCACTGCTATCAGCTCTGCAGCTATATGTTTGGCTGGTACTCCGGTAGTATTGTTAATGCTCTACTACCTCTTGATGCTGTCTAGATAGGGTGTCACATCCCCTCCCCTACAGGGAGACGGAAGCCAGCACTGCACCAGACATAAGCTACTTTTTGCCACCAATTCCTGAAAAGAAAATGTAACTCACTAAGCCAGCAATCAACCACCAGTCACACATGGTTGCCCATTAGTGTTTTCATTGTATGTGGGAAGGTTAGATATCCACCTTTTAGATATAAACACAATTAAATCAAAATGGCATTAATAGCCAAAATGTGCTCAAAACCTTTATAGCCATACAGGCAAAAGCAATTCAGCACCATTCTCAAAGTCTTCAGGGTTTTCATTATTAAGCTAACTAGTGATTGAAGCAGCAACACTTTACAGCAGCTTTCATCATTCTCCCCCCTCTCTTCTGAGCAACAAAAAATTATCTACCTTTTAATAGCTAGACATTTTCCACCATTAGGCTTTACCTGCATTTGGCCTGTATTCATTACGACAATCTGAAAGCAAAATGTTTTGCACTCTTACTGCTTTAGGCTTCAGTACAAGGTTAAAACTGCAAAGCAAAGCTTGGGAACCTCCTTCCTTTTCTAGCTCCAAAACCCCTTTAGGGCTAAAAGAAGGTGAAGCAAATCCACATGCACAGCATGCTTGCACTTGCAGTGAGGGACGGCTTCAAGGGTGGGGGAGCAGGAGCTGGGGAGCAAGTAGAGGGGAAGAAGGGCACACCCTAAAAATCACATGCAAGGCTGATGGAATAAATGGTTTTCTTGAAATATGAGCAGTATATTATCAGAAACCACAAAGAAAAATTAATAGCAGTGGGATTTATACAGGTCAGTAATTTAATAAATAATAGAACAGGCTCATACTGGGAAACTTAACTTCCTTGAGCAGTTCCAACGTGCATTTATGCTGAAACAAATTCACTCTGAAGCAAACCAAGGCACTGTGAGCAGGAGTGCTTTTGAAGTTATCAGACTAAAGGCTAGGCATAGATTATTCTATCTTTGTAGCAAAGAGGGCTAAGCATTTATACAGACCTTTCCCCTTTTTTGGTATTGTGGAAGGTGTTGCCAAAGAGGCTGCTTAAGGTTCTGTACAACATTCACATACACACTCTACAGACTCATTCTTTAAAGGTCTTAATATAATCGAGGACTGAACTCAACTCAAGCCTGAATTCTTCTGGAAGCTGAAATGACTAAATTGAGGCTACTGTGCTTTGGTCACGTTGTGAGAAGACAAGAGTCACTGGAAAAGACAATAAGGCTGGGGAAAGATGGATTGACTCAGTCAGGGAAGCCATGGCCCTCCGTTTGCAAGGCCTGAGCAAGCCTGTTAATGATAGGATGTTTTGGAGGTAATTAATTCATCAAGTCACCATGTCAAAAGCAATTTGAGGGTAGGGTTGCCAAGTCCAATTCAAGAAATATCTGGGGACTTTGGGGGTGGAGCCAGGAGACATTGTGGTGGAGCTAGGAGCAAGGGTGTGACAAGCATAATTGAACTCCAAACGGAGTTCTGGACATCATATTTAAAAGGACCTCACACCTTTTCAATGCCTTCCTTTCATAGGAAATAATGAAGGATAGGAACACCTTCTTTTGGAATTCATAAAATTGGACCCCATAGTCCAATCTTTTTGAAACTTGGGGAGTGTTTTGGGAAGAGGCACTGGATGATATACTGAAAATTGGTGCCTCTACCTCAAAAAACAGCCCCCCCCCCCGAGCCCCAGATACCCGCTGATCAATTCTCTATTATTTTCTATGGGAATAGGTCTCCATAGGGAATAACAGAGTTCCCAGCAGACATTTCCCTCCCCTCCCCCCGCTTTCTGATGATTCTGAAGTGGGGGGAGGGCCTCCAAACCAGGGGATCCCCTGCCCCCACCTGGGATTGGCAACCCTATTTGAGGGCACATAATCTAGGACAATTCCCTATATTATCTATAATATTCATGTATGGGTTTAAAATCTAACTGTATTTGATATGATTTCCCCTTTTCCTGAGCCATTAGAAAGAGGCTGGTCATGGTATTGTGAAGTGTGCTTTCAGTTCAAATTGTAATGGAATGTCTTTGTAGCATATTCCAGGAACTGGTACACTCTACAGGCACTGATTTGGTCTCCGTTGCTGCCACCCCTCCTCCCCTCCACTGCTGGAGAATAGACTACTGAGTAGCTGGTTTCTTGAAGCAAGAGGAGGGAGGGTTGTGCTGTCTACATCCCAGACACTCTACTGTAGCATGCTTTCATCTCCAAGACCAGCAGTAGAAGAAATCGCTGCTGCAAGTGAGTAAATGTGGAAATACCTGAACTGCCCCTTTCCTTTTCTTGTTGACTTGCCAGCCCCTTTCACTGCAATTACTTCTTCCTTCTTCTGCTGTTGGAAGGAAAATGTCCCATAGCTAAGGAGTGGTGGTGAAGGGAAGAATGTATTAGATAAATTATTGGCAGAAGGCTGGTCTGATCTGCTTCCAGCCTTGGTAGGGGATCAATTCAACATGGAATGATTTTGCATGCTATTTGAACCATGAGGCTGCTGCAAAAAATAGCATCCTTGAACTGAATTCTCCCTGTGTTCCCAATAACACCTACCCTCCATAATCACAATGGTGTCCTGCTGTGAGTTGCCACCCATCCACCAGCCAATGGCATTGGGGGTAAAGAAACTGACACAGTGATGTCACTGCACAGGGTAAATAATGCTAAATGTCACAGGAGAGAGCAAAAGAGCATGCTGTGGGGCTGCCATTTTTGGCAGAAGCCCTGCGGCATACATAACTTGTCATGTTAACCTATCATCAATCTTCCTGCAGGAGCTCAGATCAGGCTTCAGCCATGTCAAAGCTGAAGGAGCCTTCTCACGAAATAAATCCATTTTTCTCATGATGTGACACTTTTAGCTTGGCATTGCAGCTAATTGCTTGAAATAATGAGATGCTGTCTGGAACAACACACTGGTTCCAATTAACCTGATAAAATGCAAGGCCGTAGTGACAAAGGGGACTATTTAAGTTCCAGAGGCTTCCAGAAAATGAAAAAGCCAGAGGTAAAAAGGTAACAATTTCTTCCAAATACTATCTGCTAACAGCTGTTATTAGAGGAAAAGAAAAAGACTTAAGGCAGTGGAGACCTTTCTCACCCAATAGGGCATCGAGACAACAGAGCTTTGTGTTCACCCTCCATATGGAGGCATCATGAGAGTCATGAATACAGCTCCTTTGGCTTCAAGTTTTGTAAACGGTATTAACAATTAAGCACTACTTTTCACTTCACCGATTATAGCAGATTCAGCCTGAGTTTAGGGGTATTGCAGCAAAGATGTAAAATCGCGGGCTGCTAGTGCCCCACAAGGAACAATATGACATGGATAATAATATAAAACCCCAGAAAGATTACAGTTTGGTTTACTCATTATGTCTATGTGACAGATCATTTTAAAACTTTGGCTCTTCTCTTGTCCTCTCATTTCTGACTTCAGTTACATTAATATGGCATAGTATAAGTTTTATTGCCAAGGAACAAAGAAGTATAGAAGAGAGTTTGCAAGAATGATTTCTATGTTTTTAATATGTTTTAATTTCGCCCTGTTGGTAAAGGGACATCAGGCTTTCAAACTGCAGAAAAGTGCAAGAGTTATGTAGTACCTGGAGGGTTGGGGAGTAGAGGTGGGGGCACCTTCTGAGAGGGAAATTCTAGAAAAAGTATACTTGAACAAGAATGTACCTTTCGTTATCTAACATATGTCTGGAACATTCCCATGAGCTATGTAGTTTTGAGACGGCACAACCACATTACTCCATTGCTTCTAACCACTGTCAAAACTATGACGTCTGTATCATGAACCATTAGCAAAAGCGGGCAGTTATTAATTATATTTATTATTTTTTGTTGTTGAAAGCTACTCCTATCCCTTTAGGAAGGTTAAAGTGTCCTGCTATGGGTGGCAATTGCTAGCTGCACTAGCTGCCAAATACAACCTAGAAAGAGCCATTAGTGACCAACACACTGGCACATGACACAGTTATTCCCAATCCCAAATAAGGGCACAATTGGTAACAAGGTTTGCTTTTGATTATATTGCAAAAGGGAACTTCATGTTTGGCTTTGTTTTGTTGTGTGCTTTATTCAAAGTATTGCTATGACAATAAACCACAGTTTTGAACAAAATAGGACCTCCAGCCGTGACAAAGATGCAGCAAAAGATCTCCACTTCCCAGGGTTTAAGATAAGAGTGTACAGAGCTTGCATCAAAGCCACTGAATAAAATGTGGGCTGAGCATTTGTCCCTGTCTTCTTGCTGGATGTGGTCAGAGGAATGGGGTGAAGGGAAGGAGCAAAGTGTTCTTAGCCTTTTGGCTCACAGTTTGACAAATTTATGGACAATCTGTCTATTTACAGAGGACAGCTATTATCCATTATGACTAAATGTCACCTCCATGTTCAGATCCAGCACCACGCAAGCAGGAGGGTGTGTGTGTAATAAGACACTCTGATTTCTTTGCCTTGCTTGAAAGCTTTTTGGAAGCCTACTGTTGGCCAGAACAGTGGACTAGATGGATTTTGCTCTGATCCAGCAGAGATGTACTTGATAGTGGAGAGTGCTGCCAAGTTCCACCCAATCTATGGCAACCCCTCATGGGATTTTCAAGGCATGAGACTTTACAGAGGTGATTGGTCATTGCCTGATTCTGTTTAGAAGTCCTGGACTTCCTTGGTGGTCTCCCATCCAAGCACTAACCAGGACTACCCTGCTTAGCTTTTGAGATCTGATGACATGGAGCCAGCCTGAGCCATTCAGGTCAGGCAGGGATGTTCTGAATTAGGAAACTTGCAATGCAATCAAAATCATACCACTTCAAAAGACTTAGAAGGGTATGTTTGGTTAGGGCAGCACTCTTACAGTACTGTTAAGCAGGTCTACTAAAAATCCTACTGAGGCCTAGTAATAATAATAATAATAATAATAATAATAATAATAATAATAATAATAATAATAATAACTTTTATTTCTATCCCGCCCTCCCCGCCTAGGCGGCTCAGGGCGGCTAACAACAACTTACACATTAACATAAATAATAAAACTTTAAATTTAACAATTAAAATTAAACATATAAAAACCAGTCAGTTAAGTTAAAATACATAATTCACGTTACACTATATATATATAAATATATCTGGCAGCAATAAAACTGTTATGGCGCTGGTTCTGCCAGTTTAGATAATCTTATAGATGGCGGTTCTTTGTACCAGGCAACTCAGCAGTCAGTGTCATTATAGGCTTGTCTAAAAAGGGCGGTCTTGCAGGCCCTGCGGAACTGGTCGAGGTTCCGCAGGGCCCGCACTTCCTCCGGAAGCTGGTTCCACAGTGCAGGTGCCGCAACTGAAAAGGCCCGTACTCTGGTGTTTTGGAGTTTGACCTCTCTCGGCCCAGGGATGGTCATTTTGTTTTTACCCACTGACCTCAGTGCCCTCTGGGGTTCATATGGGGAGAGACGGTCCCTTAGGTAGGCTGGTCCTCGGCCATATAGGGCTTTAAAGGTGATAACCAACACTTTGTACTGGACTCGGTAGATAACTGGAGCTTTTTACTTAGGATCACATTTTTAATTCTAATTCCACTTTAAGAGAGCAACCTGCATAGAAAGTTTACTTGGACTGGGATTCTATATTTTTATATTCTATATTCTATATTTTTATTTATTCTATGCCCTGAGCCATTTTATGGGAAGGGCGGGGTATAAGTTATAGAATAAATAAATAAAATTTATACCCTACATTTCTGCCCTCAAGAGTAATAGTTTGAAAGCTTAAGGCGGGTTGCCATGCTAGTCTGTCTGAAGCAGTAGAAAATACCAACAAATACCCTGTCATAAATTTTGTTAGTCTTTATGGTGCTACTGGACTCTTGCTCTTTTCTGCAGTTTGAAAACTTGATACCCCACAGGGTAAAATTAAAATTTGTTAAAAACATAGAAATCATTATCAAAGATTTCAGGTTTTCACGGCTGGTAACATCATTAGGGTTTGTAGAATCTTTCGGGCTCAAGTGCTGTGTTCTACTGGAGAAAGTTTTTCTTCCAGACGTTTCGTTCTCAGCTGCGGAGAACATCCTCAGTGGCATTGCAGCCGGAGCAGGCGCTCTGACCTTCTTGGCTGCTGTGCATTGAGTCAGAAATCATAGAAATCATTCTTGCAAACACGCTTTTTTGCTCCTTAGCAATAAAACTCATGGAGAATTTATTTGGAATTAGCAATATGACCCAGCAGTGAAACTTTTAATTAAAAAACATCTGCTTAATGCTTTCTCTCTTTCTTTTTTCCATTTTGATCTTATCTACCCCAATGCACAAGTGAGGAAAATCGTCATGCAAATATCATCAGGGAACTTCTAAACAGATTTTTCTCAAGAATGTAAATATTGTATTTCTTTCTGTGTGTGCTAGAGAAGTTCTGCAGCTTTTGCTTTGGAGGATGTATTTATTTTAATATTTTACAAAGGAATACATATTTAATTTATTCTGTAGCTACAAGAGGAAAGGGAGATACAAGTTTGTTTGTCCCCCCCTCCCCGCTTTAACACGAAAAGCTTCTCAGAATGTAATAGCAGCGAAGGAAGAGGCTACCCTGGTGTGCAACTGAAAAGTCACAGAGGCAACAGCTCAAAAAGAGATTCCAAAGACCAGTACACTAATACAGGGCAAGAAAGAAACAACACAAAAGAATGAAATGGCTTTCCTGAATACAACAGAATTAAAACAACACTTCATAAACTACATCAGATCGTGAAAGTGAATGGTGACACATGAAGGATTTATGAGGGTAAGGAGATGCATGACCTTTAAATGTTTGGTTTTCTAAAAGCACCACCCTCCCTCCCAGGCAATGATACCGCCCCCCTCCCAAGCAAAGCACAGAGTCAAAAGTACAGATGATATTATTTCAATGGTAGTTTCCAAATTATATTAAGCACAAGAGTGTTGCTGCCATTTTAGCGCCACAGAAAAAAGAAACAATGATGATTTTAAAAACTCTGCTGAGGCACTCAAGTAATCTACAACTCCGCTCTGGAAAATGCTGACTTTCTCAAACTGGACTGGGTTGGTAGTGCTATTTGTCTATAGAGAATTCACTACTTGAGCCATGAGGAATGGCGGGGTATGTTATAATGAATGCACACATGCATACATACATACATAGTCACAACTACTCAACAACTGTGCAGTATCCAAAACAAACACAGAATGAGGATCCAGTCATTGCAATTCCTCTGCAAGAGTGTTTGTACAACCTTTTAACTAGACATATTATGGAAAATCAAAATTCACTGTATCATAAAATGAGCATAACATCTCAAGTTTTATTGAGACCTTTAAAGAGCCTGGATATCTAGCATTTTTTTTAAATAGTAAATACTGAATTGTGAAAAAACACCACTAATGCCAGCAGTTATCAAAAGGGCTTTATTACCCTTAACAGCAATTGTGGCTTTCTGTGCAGAGATTATAAAAGAATGTCTACATTACATTTTCACAGATATATATGTTTGCTTCCTTTCATATTTTACAGTCTCTATGTGATTGCTCTCTCCTGCTTTCAGAAACTCCTTTCTTCTTTAAGTCACGTCCTTTTTGAGGTTGAAGGCAAGAACACTGACCTTTGTTCGGGCACACAGTGCTGCCTCCATGGAAAATATGGACAATTTCCATCCATAACAAGTTTCATATTTACTATGGATAGAGCTCTGGAAATATGAACAGCCCATAAAAATTATAGATGGGTGGCAATTCTAATCTTTATCTACACTGACGGCGCTGAATAATGTAACATTATACTATCACCAGCAGGACTCTGTGTGTGGGCTAGGGTTGCCAACTTCCTGGTAGGGACTGGAGTTTTCCCAAAATTTCAACTGATCTCCAAACTACAGATATCAGTTTCCCTGGAGGAAATGGCAGCTTGGAAGGGCAGATTCTATGATATCACACCCCCACCCCCAAACTCCCTTCCCTCCCCAAACTCTGTCCTCCTTATGCACTGCCCCCAAATTTTCAGGAATTTCCTAAGCTCAAATTGGCAACTGTAGTGTCTGCTACAATTCTGGTGGCCCACTGAAAGGGGAACAGAGAAGCAAACTTCCCAAGAATCACAGTTTTCATTTAAAGAGCAAGATTCTAGCTCTTTGGTCTATGAAGATATGATTGAAAGAAGGTACATTTGTGTGCAGTGAGGGTGATTAATGATCAAAGGCAGGGCTTTAGGACCTAGCATGAATCCAGAGCTCTTCCTATGACTGGAAGTAATACAATGAATAAAGTATGTAGAAACTTTTGCAGAATAATATTATGCAAAATGAAGCTATGCAAATTTGCTTAGTGTGTATAATTTATACATACAATAGAATTAATTCATCTTCTTTTGGTTCGTTATTATGATTATCTTGGCACAGATTTTTAATTTTCTTAGTGCAGAGTGCTTTAGGGTCTATTTCACCTGGGCTGCAATCACACACATACTAAATAATGCACTTTCAATCCACTTCCCAACTGGATTTTGCCAGCTTGCACAGCAAAATCCAGTTGGAAAGTGGATTGAAAGTGCATTATTTAGTGTGTGTGATCAAAGCCTTCCACTTTCCCCATTTCTAGCTACACCAGCATGGATGTCAGCAGGTTAGTGGTATTGTTTTGCATGCAGAAATTTCTAAGTTCTGTCCCTGGTACCTCAATACAATCAATAACTCAGAATCAATGAGAAAGTCAAGCAGCAGCATAAAACCAGGTTAAAAACCACTTAAACCAATTCAAATTTTTTGGAATTCCTTGGTAAGTAAAATTGAGACTATTGTTAATGACACCATCCCAAGGACCCCAGAATCCATTTTACTCAACTATTGGCCGGCTAATAAGTACTCCAAACAAAAGAAGGAACTCATCTCTCTTCTGCTATTGGCAGGGAAAATTCTATTGGCAAAATCTTGGAATGTGGCAAAAGTCCCTTCAACGACTCAGTGGTTCCAAAAGGTATGGGATTTGATTATGCAGGATAAAATTGCATCTCAACTTATCCTTAGTGACAATCCCAAGGCAGGAGTTTTTTTTATTGAAAAATGGTTCAGGTTTTTCGATCACATCAATGCCAATGCGTCAAAAAAGAACAAAATACCAAAGAAATACCTAAACTTTGTCTTATATTGAGGTACGTCTCCTACCGCTATCGTACAGCCTAAGAAAATTGACTGTGAGACTTGAGGGGGCTAAAATATAATTTGTTCCTCCTTCCCCTCCCCCCACCCCCCCTTTTTTTTTCTTTTCTTCCCTTTCCCCCTGTTTGTTTGTTTGTCTATTGGTGTTGTCAGCGTTTGGGAATGTATGAGTGTGTTCTGGATTAATACTATATTCTGATGTCTAAAAATTTGCATTTTTGTATTTTTCTATGGAAACTTTTTTTTTTGTTAATATAAAAATAAAATTTTTTGAGTTTTTTAAAAAAAACCACTTAAACCAATCTTATGCCAAATGGATAAATTAAAACAATTTTGTGGCATTTAAGAGCAGGTATTCAGTAAAAAAATTCAGTCAACAAAACTACCCAAAAGCTGGGCACCCAAAGGAAAAACAATACAAAGATGGTGCATAATCTACATAATCAGCAAAATGCCCAGTCGAAAAGGTTTTTACCTGACACCTAAAGCTTCAAAAAGTGGGCTTCAAGTGATCTGCAATTAAATCATGGCTGGGAAACACCTCAGGCTGAGGCTTGGATATCTGACCCTAGTGATTGTAGGCAGTGCTAGACTAGATGGAACTTAATATCAGGCAACTCCTTGTATTCTGGTCAAACTAGTCATTTGTGGGCTGGTTTTGCTAGCTGTGCTTAGAAGGAGCACTGTAAATCACAAACAACCTAAGCAACTGGGGGATCACAGCTCCAGATCTCATCTCAGCCAGTGAATGGTTTAAGCGATCTTTGGTCAATCACTTTGATTCAGCCACAACAAAATTACTAATCCACATTATAAATGTTTTTCATTACAAATCCACATTATAAGTGTTTTTCACTTTGCTTTCACTGTTTTCGTGAATGCATAGGCATGCACATTGGTGACAGCATCCCCACATGGCAGTTTCCTGTGCCCCATCCTCCATCTTTCCCCTTAAACTTCTCTTTTCCACACATGTGCCACATTGGCTCTCTACTGGCTCTTAGGGGTATGGGTGTTACAGCCCCCGTGGATACCTTGCCATCCGCCATTTTTTTCTTCATGCATGCGTAGGACAACAGAAGTTTTGGTTTCTGGTACTAGCCAGAAGAATTTTCCCTCCCCTGATATAAATTCTAAGCATCATCACCATTATTATTCACTTAACAGCATTGCTGCACATGACAAAGAACATGAAAAATGTCCCATGGAAAAAGGAGAAAGCATTTCCTCAATGAAATCCTTAGCAGTGCAATCATGCATTCACTCTTATATTAAAAATGGATGGATCAGAGACTGATGGCCTTCAGGAGCATTCAGGAGAGAATGTCTTAGTTGTCTTATGATTTGGAAGCTGGTTTTAATAGTTCTGGAATTCAGCTCTCACCTAGTTGTTTCACTGCCTTTTAAAGATTTTGGGTTTTAACCTGTGAATGGTTATTTTCCACATTTTCTACTTTTCTACTTTTGGAGAGCTCTGGATCTGACAGGTGAGAAACCAATCAAACTATTAATTAACAGAAAAATAAATATATGAGTGGGTTACAAGGTTTGATCAGTGGTTAAGAATAATATTTTCTGGGACAGAAATACACTTCAGTTACCAAACACTTACTACCCCTGCAGACAGCCTCAGACCCTCTGTGAGGGAAAGATGGTCAACACATATTTCCAGTAAATAAATATGGTGCCTGCATTTGTACTTCACCTTAGCCTGCTGTAGAAAGAGGGTAGAATGAGCAGCTAGTATGCAAGCCTGGCAGCTACCCAAGCCTTTGCTGGGCTGAGACTTCTGAATTGATCCCCAGTGGTCATAACATCTCTCTGAATTCAACTTTACTAAAATGTGATGCAACAAAGGACAACTTCCCTAGCCTTTCAGCCATAAGATGACCAAAATAGCATCCTTTTGTCTCCTAGCTTTTCAGAGGGCTGACTTGAGGAAAGTAGGAGTTCTGTGCAAAATGGGCTCCGTTTTCTTCACATGCAACTACTGCCATGACCAGAATTGATACTGCTCCATTACCATGTTGGGATGTATTCCTGGCCCTGTATCATTTTTATTGCTAGGATTACGTGAACAGAGATATAAAACCTTAACCTAGTTTTTCAAAACCCTTTCCTTTACAGTCACTAAACTCCTTATGCAGTGTGTGTGTGTGTGTGTGCGTGCGTGCGTGTGCGTGTATGTGAGACAGAGAGAGAGAGAGAGAGAGAGAGGAGCAGCATCTGCTTTTTGGTGCCATCTAATTACCATGCTCAGGTTCACAGCCATTTAGACTCACAGCAAAAGAGTGATGAGGCACTTTTTCATCCAGGACACACTATGACACCTGGCGCTTCTCTGGTCCCCATCAGTCAATCCAAGAGTGAACAGGAAATGCACAAGGATCACATCAGTTCCATTAGCAGGATGAAGCAATGGGAAGGGTAGTATTGATCTTTCCATGAAAGGAATGCTGAGGCAACACTTCTGATGCAGCATGGCCCTTTGTGGTGGGCTAAAATCGACACAGCTGACCTCTTTTTAAACACATTTCTCTCCCAGCTAGGTGTACCAGACAGCCTCTGAGAAGCTGTGGTTTGACAGCACTAATAAATACATCCCTCCTGACTTGCATTATAATGAAGGAAGAGGAGCTGCCTTCTCATCATGGAACAGCAAACTCTGGCACTGCTTTCTCCTTCCATCTGTTCTTTGAGCTCCAGAATACAGTAAATTCCTTGAGCTCTAGAATACAGGACATTCTAAAATACAGCTCTAGAAATCAGCATTCTGCATCTTAGTTCTGATTAGAGATGGGCAAAAACACAACACGAATCATGATTCGTGATTCATGCATAAAATAGCCAATTCATGGTCATCACCAATTGGATTGTCAACAGGTGCTGCGTGCAAAATGGAAAATGAAACAGCTGGGGATTTGGGTGGTTTGTTCATGTTGTTATTGGTTTGTCTTTGAAGACAGTCTGGCACTGAGGCAATCAATTTCCAGGCAACACAGAGATGGACTTCTTGGGGTCATGGAAACACCCATAACGTTTGTCCTGAGCTTGACTGGCAGGTCTGAAAGCCCATCATGGAACAGATCCTATTTATAGCCCCACCCTGATTCAGATGAGTTCATTTTGCAATCTGCTGAGGGCAGAGTTAGTATTGGCTCTTGTTGCTTAATAGGGATTTCTTTTGTCTTTCAATCCTGCATTGTGGGGCAACAAACACCTCTCTCATCTGGAAAGGTGTTGCTAATTTCTCCTCTGTGGTTAAAGGGACTTTAGCCCCCAAGAGAGCTATCTTGCCTACTCAGGTGCTGTTCTACCCCTTCCCAAGTCAAAAGTACCAATGAACCACGAATTGTTTGGGAAATTGGGAAAAACATGAACTAAACCACTGATTTTTTTTTTTTGGGGGGGGGGGGGTAAACCACAAAATGAATTGTCATTTTCCCGGTTGGTGCTTATTCTTAGTTCTGATGAGTGAAAGTGACTCTGAGCAGAAGTCTCTCTCTCCTTTTCCTCACCTTCAAATGAGAATCTCTTTTATTTCCACTTGCAACTAATGGCACCTGATCACAGCTGGATCACAGCCTGTGCCCAATCTGGAAGTTAATACCACACTACTATCCTTCTCTTTCAGTGGCAGAAGTTCTCAGAAGGCACCCAGCAGGCTCTATGCATCAGTCTGATCCCACCCAACAGTGCTTTGATTCATTTACCCCTTGGTTTAATTGGTGTCAAAAGGCTGCTGCAGCTTTCAGAACTTCATTAGTTTTGTTTCTCTAAGTGATTAGCTGTGCAAGGTACATCCACTTGCAACATCCTTCCTCCCAAAGATTTGCAATCAGAAAAAAAATATCCAGGATCATACTATTACCTAGTAAAATGAAAAGTTCTTACTCTGTGGTTCACTCAAGAGGAGTACCTACCATCACAATGTTACAAGGTTTTCTTGTATATTAAATTGTGGTTTTAAATTTTGATAAGTTTTTAAATCTACTTATACATACGTATATTTTATTGTTATGGCTATGTTGTACCCTGCTCTGAGCCTGTTTGTGGGAAGGGTGGGCTAAAAATTGAATCAATAAATCCTCCAGAACCATTCAACTCATGGGCTAGCTGACAAGGAAGACTAATTTGAACAGTTCCTGAAACTGCTGAAAAATTAGCAATACCAAACTTAGGCTTGCACATATGCTATTCACTAGGGCATAAAGAATGCAGCCTGACAGCTGTTCCACACAGCCTCTAGCACGCATGCTGCTCAGCCACACATTGCATCTTCACAACTGCTCTGCAGCATGTGGTGACTGGAAGTGAAGGTCACCTGGGCAGCAGCACAACTGCAATGAGTCAACACAGCCTTGGTTTGTAAGGCCTCCCTGGTCATCTCATGGCAATAGAGTGTGTGTTCTCCTGAACTGAGACTATAGCACAATGAAGAAGAATATGAACACCTCACCTCACCTTCTTCTAGAAGAAGAATATGAACACCTCACCTCCCTGAAGTATTTTGCTTCTTTTGTGTCCAAACAAACCACTTCTGCCTTCTGCCTTTCCATTCAAAGTAGATCTAACAGGGCAGCTTACAAGTTTAAACCGGCACACAAGATGAAACAGCACAAAACAAATCTACCCCCCCCCCCCAAACCAAACAAACAAAGGACTGGCCAGAAGATAAAAAGGCAACTGTGTTCCAGTAAACAAAACTATCAACAGCATTTCAAATGCCAAAGCCTTTTGAAGCAGAACCATTTTAAGGTTGCGTCTGAATAGTTGGAGAGGGTACAGGGCAGACCTCCCTGGGCAGCTCTGGCAATGGTCTTTGGTCTTGGCGAGAGTACAAAGAGGCCCCCAAACAGCCCTGGCTTCTGGCAAACTGTCTCTTAAACCAGCACAGGCATTTGGTCACTCATCCGATGCTAAAGATCATTCACTGGATGGATGGTGTGCTGGATGAGATATATAAACATACACGACATATAAATATACAAGCTGGGGACCCACAGGGAAATACAGGAGGAGTTAATGCCTTGTAAATCCTCCTCCTCTGAGTTCTATAAACCATCAGGGCTTGAGCAGCTTTCTCTCCCCTCCCCCCCAATTTAACAGATATTTATTTATTTTACAAGTTTATTTATTATACCTTTCTCACACATCAAAGAAGGAGCCAATATGGGGTAGGGAAAGAAGTTAAACAATAATACAACAAACAAATCAAAACCAAAAATACATAAGGATAGAGAAGCAAGATGAGGCCTCACTACCCTCCCTCTTAGATACTGGTCATCAGGTTGGATCAGAACTCAAACCACTGTGGTGAATGGTGATGGCCTGGTCCAGATGCCTACAGCTATACTTCATCCTCACTGATAGTCTGGTAGTCAATCAGCCTAGACTCTTGGCAGTAATGCTCTGGTGACAAGATGTACCATCCCCTGTCCGCATAACAGTGTTGTTCTTGACAGTGCAGCTCAAAGCATCAACAAAGATCAATGGCCCTCTGACTCCCCCCCTTCCTCAGCTGACATCCGTTTATGCCCCTAGCAGGATCTGGACTTTTCAAAGAATGGGCAAATGCTTCACAAAGTTGTCCCTGTTGGACCAGTCCCGCAAATTCTTCCTCCCTTCTCTCAACTGTTTTCAATATTCCATGCCTCTTGGGCCATATTCAGTTCTCATCAGGCCTTTCTGGATTCCCCTTTCCTTTGGCTACTTTACCGAATTGTACTTTTCTGCATACCTGGTACACCCCCTAAGTATGCAAGGAACCCTGCCTTGTTGTGGATGGCTTCATTTCACTGCTTCTGTCACCCACTGAGGGGACCATAGAGATCTGTGGATTTTAGTGCCCCTCCTTGGAATTTTAATTCTTACCATTCTTTGTCGTTATTTTAGTGATTCATTGCAGATTATTATTTTGTTACTGTTAATTATTTTTGATAGGTTTCATATTAATCTTGTAATGATAATCTGATATGTTTTAAATTCATATTCATATTGCAAGCCACTTGGAAACTGTGTTTGTGTGCAGTCAGTATCCTCATGCTATCAAAAGCATAACTCAGAATGAACCTGGCTTATCTAATGTACTCAAAGAAATGTGAACTAATGCCCCAGTTCTGTTGGCTGTCCTCCAGTCTGAATCCACCTTCCTGGAGATTTTTGGGAAACCTTATCTTGCCTGCCTATTTCCTTTCTTTTATCAGCAAGGCTAATATTGGCTGCCTTCTATAATGCAGGCAAAAACAACACAACACACAATTTTCAGTACTTCTTGACAATGATTTATAATTTGCTACATTTCTATTACAAGCCTCTCTTTACAGAAGATAGGTTTTTTTTTTAATTTCAATTGTGCCAGGACAGTATTAGAGCTAATGATGGAAAATAAATTCTAGTATTTTCCCCTTATTTATAAAATAAAGGCGAGTATGTTTTCAGAAACATAAAACTTCATTTTTAGTGTTATGTATAAACTTTCCATGTTCCTTCTCAATGAGAGCATTCTTGAAGACTGGAACCAGAACTAACATTAGTGCATTCCTACAACATAAACATTAGGATTAGCTTCTGAATGGAAAACCTCAACAACATTGAAACGGATTACGGAAGGGCCTAATACATTACTGGCACTTTAAAAATTACATACATATGCAGTAGCTCTTGTTTGTGTTACCAAATCACTCATCATTTATGCTAAGAGACCATTTGGAAGAACACTGCCTGCAGCCATTATTTCTAATGTTTCACTTAATAAGTACTGTTTGTTGGCTTTAGAATTCAAACTCTCATTTATTTAATACATTTATATAGCATTCTTCTTCCACACGTACTGGAATGACCAGGTTCAGGATAGTTTCTGTGTGACATATCATTTAATATTAACATCCTCCTAGATCACATGGCATCCAGTTACCCAGCCTCTGGACTCTCCAACTTATCTGTGACATCACAGCACCAAACCAGTGCCAACTGGAGAGGCTCTGACACTTCTGCCTATCTGCTGGCTCACTGGATCATTGCAATGGACCAGCAATTAACTGCCAATGGCTTCAGGGCTGTGAACACACCATTAATTAAGCATAAATAAACAAAAGGAAGGGAAGAGAGACTCAATGTGATTCAGTGGCTGATGCAAATAACTTGTTACTTGATGGGGCAAGTATTAAATGCCCCACTCGTAAAAACAGAAACAATCATGAGGTACACTGAGCAACAAATATACAAAAGAATTCCAGTATGCTAGTAGAGTATCCTAAAAATAACAACAGAGGTGTGACTCAAAGAATTCCACATTGCATCACTGTTTGGGTCATGAAGAAGATGAAGACAGCCAGTCACCATGCCTGTGGGGCATGAACGAGATGTTTAGTTTATCCTCCCCATCCCCACCCAGTTTTATAAAGAACGTATAAAGGGGCTTACAAAATTACAGCAGTCAAACTTATATCACTAAAGATTTAAAATATAAGATATAAAACCATTGAACCTGTCCCCTTAAAAATCAGAGTATTAAGTCTCTGCAACCAATGCCACAGTTATAAAAGATCCCTGAATGCACTTAAAAATAAAATAAGAATAGAAATAAAATGAAAACTTTTTGTATCATGAGCCCTTATAATGGATAAATAGGATGAAGGATCACAATGGCAGGATACCAAGATGGTATTTATCTCTCCTCCCCTTTAGGTATATAGTCTGCCACCAACATGGCTGGCAACACAAATGTTCATTATATGACCCTCAAGCAGGAGTCTGCCTCCGCTCTCCCAGACCTCCTCAAGAATTGTTGGGGTTCACCTCACCATAGATGGCAGGCCAAAAAGAATCCACTCTATAGGGGCTCCCCCACGGAGTGTGGTAGGGTTGCTAG
The DNA here is from genome assembly GCF_032191835.1 of Heteronotia binoei. Lineage (NCBI taxonomy): Eukaryota > Metazoa > Chordata > Lepidosauria > Squamata > Gekkonidae > Heteronotia > Heteronotia binoei. The sequence goes on along the minus strand of NC_083223.1, from coordinate 224,877,664 downwards.
CTTCCAGGAGGGGCCTGGAGATCTCCTATGTTTACAATTGATTTCCAGCTGGCAGAGATCAGCTCCTCTGGAGAAAATGACTGTTTTGAAGGGTGGACTCTATGGCACTGTACCTTGCTAAGGTCCCCCCTCTCTCCTAGATCAGCCCCCAAAGTCTCCAGGTATTTTCCAACACAGACCTGGAAACCCTAGAGTGTGAACTGGGGATGGGCACGGAACATGAGAATTGTGGTTAATTTCATGTTGTGGTTCATTAGGTTACCTGGTTTAGTTCATTTAATGTTTTGTTATTGCCCAAACAATTCATGGTTCATTGGTTCATTCGATTTGGGAAGGCATGGAACAGCTCTCAAGAGGGCTAAAAAACACAGGTGTGCTATGCCTGGTGTAATGATGTCACCTGGAAGTGATAACCATAGAGTTTTTCCCAAGTGACAGAGTGTCCCCCTGGAGAAGCACCTGAAACAATAATGTCACTTCTGTGTGATGTCATTGCGCTGGGCATGTTGCGGTGTGCGAGGAGTGAGGAGGAATAATATTGCAGAGTTATGGGTCTATTGTAACCCTTAATCTGCTTCTTGCAACTCAATCAGGAGTCTCATTTTCAATATTCATGCCAGTTTTGGCAAGCAAACAGCTGTGAGTTGGAATGGAAGTAGTCCATTAATCTTAAAAGAAGAGGCAAAATATAGATCACAAAGAAAAGTGTTGTTTTGCCCTTAAATGGCCAGACCCAAATTCTCAGCAGAATTTTTTATAAAGGATTCTTAAGCAGGACTACAATTCTTATCATAATATAAAGTGCTGGAGGGGTGTGGGTGGGTATGTACGCATGTATGTGCCAAAGGAATAAAGAGCATATAAGAAGATAAGTTTTCTTGCATCTCAGCCTTCATGGCTTCTCCAGATGGAAAATAGAAGGGACAGGACAGAATGAAGATGCCAAGGAGAAAGGGGATCATGAGCCTTCAGACTCACATAGAGTCTTACCTTCTCACCAAACCTAATCAGAAATAAGATGGGCAGAAAGGGGCCATATTTCTCTCCCTATTTAGTTTCCTGTCAGGGTTAACACAAACAAATTGATGTTGGATGACAAGCTCATCTTGGTGGAAGATAAAATACTGACCTCTGGGATGGCTTCAAAAATCTTTCTGATGTAGGACACAAAGCAAGCAGAGTTGCTTGGACTCCTATTTATTCTGCAATGGACTCAGCAGAAAGCAAGACCTGCACAGGATGAAGGACATCTGGCCACCATCACATGGCTCCATCCCCCACAAAAAGCATCTGCTATGTGGGAGCTGAACATTTGCTCTTACAGGATGTTTTCTCTGTGGCTTTCAGGAGGTGTGAAATCATAGCTCAATTAGGCAAGCCTGCTGGATACTGGAGGCTGACACCCAGAGAAAGGTGCTGGACCATTCTCCAGGAATATACTGATTGAGACTAGGGCAGAGCAAGGATCAAATCTCCTGTGTTCTTTAGCCTACCTATCAAGACCTGGGATGCATATCAAACTATGCCTTTGTACTTGCCCTACTCTCCATTTACCCATAACCCATTTAGGAAGACAAAGAATAGTTGCAGGATGAGAACAATAGATATGGAATGTGGCTGGCAAAATTACCCTCCACTCATGCTATGCAATTAACCAGTTGGTGAGGCTTCTTTCCCCTTTATTTTTGCTTCCAAAATGGCATTTTCCTCTTCTACAGGCTGCTTGGATATTATAGCTGCAGTGAAATTTAATGAGCCAGATGGACATAGAAGGTATATGAAAACTAATGAGTTGTTTGGGCCAGTTACTTCCTCCACCCATCCGTGCAGTTCCATTGACTTTAACTGAATCATGCCGAGCAAGAAGAGAAGGTGGGATGGGAGGGTTATCCCCTCTCTTGGTGCATGGATGAAATCAAAGGATTTCAAATGTGCATATTGCATATTTTTGAAAAAAACAGGCAAGCAACACAGAGTTTTAAATATGTTCAAAATGACAACAAAATAGTGAAATGAAACAAGAGGGAAGTCTTCCATATATACTGGTGATGTGCTTAGAAGGCATGCAGTAATAAGAGGCACTGTGATGCAATGGTTACAGTGTTAAGCTAGGCCTGGAGATTCCCTGAAATTACAGCTCAGCTCTAGACTACAGAGATCAGTTCTCCTGGAGAAATGGATGCACTGGAGGGTGGACTCTATGGCTGACATCCCTGAACATGCTACTTCATAAAGAGATAAGATCCAATGAAGATTGAAACAGTCTTATTTCTCTTAAAGGTCTGCAGCCATTCCTAAGGAGATTCACCATGTTCATCCCTTTTAATGTAACAGGCACACACTTTCTAAAAAGAATATAATTGAGAATCTCTTCTTATTTCATTCATTGTGTGGTTATATTTGTTTATTATGATTATTTTACAGTGTGTGTGCTTCATAAAAATATATGCTTTGCACACTGTTTAAATAGAAACACTTTAGAACTGCTGTGACTAGATAAACCTACTTAACCTTGAATAAGCTTTTAACAGGGAGCTAGGCATCAAACACAAAGACTGACTGGTGTCTTAGTCATCCTGCTGGGATGGGTTATTGACTCTACAACCCCCACCTACTCTTTAACCCCCAGCTCGAACCACTCACCAGCTTCTTAACTACATAACTGCACCAGAAAAAAGCACAGGAAGGCAGTGTTCATTTGGAAGTAGCAGAAAGGGTGAGCAAACCATGACTGGGTAAAATGCTAAAGGTCCAGTACATCCAATGTTTCCTATGGGAAAATAATCTCCAAGCCTGGTTTAGAAGCTCCCAGAAGTGAATTTAGACTTCCAATCTGCACCCCCACTTCCACATTTTAAAATATTTCCTTCAGTCAGGTTAATAATCCTGGAAGGGTAATTCTGTGGGGAGGGAGCTAAATAGAGCTTGTTTTCCTTCTTCATCCTGATGCTACATTTCAGAGTCCCTGATACCCCTGGGAATTGTGGGGCCTTTTATGGAAGCACAGCAGTCTTCTGATCTCTGCTGCCTTGACATTTATGATGCTGAGAACAAGTGAAGACCTTGCCTTCTGTTGCCCCGAGCTCTTTTTTTTAGGTACTGAAAAGTGTACAATTTTAGTTCTCATGAAAGACAACCAAACAGAATGGTATATAGTCATGTACTCTTCTATAGTAGGTTTGTTTTTACTGTTAAAGACAAATGACAGCAAGAAGAGAGGAGAAATCAGAGTAAAAGTGTATAGTGCAATGGAAAATAAGTTCAAAACACTACTTTTCATTATGCACAAATGTTGACACTACTGGAGAAAACAGCACATTAGGGAGATAGCCTAAACGGGTCTACTTGAAAGTAAGTTCAAATACTCATGGGAATATGTTCATAGGCAGCAATCCTTTGTACTCTTTCCTAGCAATAAGGCTCACTGATTACAGGGGAATGTTCATAGATCTGTATGGCAAGAATGCTTCTGTACAAGTGTTAAAGAGTCCCCACTCCTCCTCAATCAGCTGGAAGTGGAATTCTTAGCTGCAATTCCACACAGAGACTATTTTTCCCCATTGACAACCCTCATCTAAACTATAAATGTATAAATGGGCAACACAGTACTGGTGGAAATATACGGCACACTTCAGAAGGGCAGAATCCGACTCTTATTTGTACTCTGCTGCAAAACATATCCACAAAGCACCACTGCACTGAGTAGCTCTCTGTAATTTTTTGTCACTTGCACATAGTTGCACTTCGGTATAACACTGAAACTATGGTTCTTGCAAAGCTCCCTTCCAATGTTACCCCACCAGTGATCTGGCGGAGTTTGAACAAGACTTTCATCAGTGTTGCAGGTACCCCCATTACAGTGAAGGAACCTCCAACTCCTGCTGAGCTGGTGTTGGGGTGGGTGCTATCATACCCTTGTGGACCCCTGATTGGGACTAGAAATGGTGAAAACACAGGAAAAGACTGGTTTTGGGAATGACATCTTCTGGATTCCTTGGAACAATTGTGAAAGCTAATAATATAAATTCCAGAGAAAACAGCTGGTTTTCATAAGTCATTAGGCTGTGGAAGGATAAGTTAGCAGTCATGGGATAAGAGGACGGGTTCTCTTATGGATTAAAAACTGGTTAAATCACAGGAAGCAAAGAGTAAGAATCCATGGACAGATCTCAAAATGGAGGGAAGTAAGCAGGGCCGGATCGGGGGGGGGGGTGTTTACCCCAGGCGCCGACAGAGGGGGGGCATTTTTTGATTTTGCCCCCCCCTCAAAAAACATGTAGATCCAGTCCTGGAAGTAAGCAGTGGGGTATCACAAGGAGCGGTGTTGGGGCCAGTACTATTTTATTCATTCATAAATGATCTGGAACTAGGAATGGCCAATTTTCCAGTGACACCAAATGGATCAGGAGGGTGAAAATCAAGGCTGACTTTGAAGAATTCCAAGAGGACTTCCACAAACTGGGTGAATGGGTGACAATGTTGCAAATGAAGTTCAGTGTTGCTAAATATAACTTCAAATATAGGCTAATGGGGTCTAAAAGGACATTGCAGAGCTGGAAAAAGTGCAGAAGAGGGCAACCAAGATGATTAGGGAGTTGGAGCACCTTCCTTTTGAGGAAAGGCTGTAGTGTTTGGGACTTTTCAGTTTAGAAAAGAGACGACTAAGGGGAGACATTATAGAGGTTTACAAAATGATGCATGGAATAGAGACAGTTAACAAAGAGAATTTTTTCTCCTTCTCCCCAAATGCTAGAACTCAAGGGTATCCAATAAAGCTGATAGGCAGTAGGTTCAGGACAGACATACTATTTTACACAGAGTTATTGAAATGTGGAATTCACTGCCAGAGGATGTAGTGATGGCCACAGGAATAAACAGCTTTAAAAAGGGACAGACTCATGGAGGATGACTATCAATAGCTACTAGCCATGGTGACTGAGGGGAGTGTCCATATTCAGAGGCTCCAGTCTTCTGAATCCCAGAGCCAGGAGGCAACATTAATGGCCTCTGCCTCTATACCTTGTTGTTGGCCCTGCAGAGGAATTGGTTGGCCACTGTGTGAGACAGGACGCTGGACTAGATGGACCACTGGTTTGATCCAGCAAGGCTCTTCTTACGTTCTTATGGATGCATCCACATCAGTAGAAAAATTATCAATAGCTGTTTACTATACTACACTCCCAGTTTAATACAAGCTAATTCTGTTTTAACGGGGGTGCTAACTGAAACCTGGAATATAAAGTGTATGGTTGGAGTTGGGCTTAAAATGTTTGCGACCACAGAGAATGCTTTTCTGCTACCAGTTATGCTTAATTCTCAGTAATATAAACTGGTTGCCGTACAATTCGAATAAAACTTCCCTAGGACTAAGCCTCACTGAAAAGGCCTGAGCAAGATTCTAAGTAGACCTGCTTATGATTGCTCTCTTACAGTGAAATCTCATGCACACTACTCAAATCTAAGCCTACTGAAATGGGGAGTTTAGATTGGATAGGATTGTATTGTTAAACCCCTGCCCTATACCACTCTTGGCAAGGTCCTGCACTGCATTCAGTAGCTGGAAAAAGTCAAAAAGTAGTCATAGTGATGGTGATTATTCTGGCCGAAAACATGGAGGCAAAGAAGCACTTACAGAAGCTCAGACAATTTTTCCAATCATTTATCAAAGTGCTCTGAATTTCTATTTAAAAGCAAGTGAAATAATACATGCACAGCAAGGGAAAAACCCCTTATAGTAATTAAAAAATAAGTTAATGCACAAAACCCTGCAGATTCTTGCCAATTTTTGTTTTTATAGAGAATAATTGAGCCTGACAGCTGATTCGTTTTCTTGTTCTGAGCCAATCTTGGATTTTTTTTTTTAAGTTTATTTCAGGCTTCACCAGAATGCAAGTTGCAATGATGGAGAATTGCACCCCTCTGTAGGGGCAGCCAACAAAATCCCTTCCAGCAGTTCCAGAAGAGAACAGAGAACCTGCTTTTCCAGTTCCTTAAGATTATGGCCCTGTAATATAGTACTGTAAGATACTAATTATTTGTTATAGATAAAATGTCAGACATTCCTCCTCAAATTCTTACTGCCTTGAGGTTCACTACCTCTTCTTCTACTTGACAGAGACCTGCACACATTTCTCCACTCTGATAAGTCCTCCAATGCCATACTATCACCAACAAACCCTGATTAATATACTGTCGCTGTGGCATGAGTATTGCTTCTCAATGGTTTGGACTCATACTCCTCCATTAGAGTGAAATACATGTAAAGGCAAAACTGTATGGTCCCCTCTCATGTCAGATAAACCACAGTCTAGGAGCAGGGCACATGGTTCCTCTCAAAAGACCTAATGGAAACAACATGTGGTTGGATCCCTTAGAAGCAATATGAGGTAGGCTTACTCAGAAGCAAATCCAATAATGGAACAGTTTGGCCACATTGTTATCAGAGTTCAGAAAGGGGAATCTGTCAGTCTGCAGGTCTCAATGGGAACACTCTGTGGGGGAAAGAACCACATGGCAAAAATGCCTAGCAGAACACAGATAATGTTTTGCCGTTCCACTGATATACAAATTGAAATTGAGGCACTTCAGAAAAGAAACCAGTTGAATACAGAAATGTGCCCTCTTCTTTACACAGAAGAACTCTTATGCTACTGCCTCCAATGTGTACTTGAATTTTCCTAGTGGCAGGACTGGCCAGGGCTGGTAACTCTCTGTTGATCAGCCTCCATCCACGGCTCATACCCTTATGAAAGAAAAATACAGAGATTATACCTGCTGGTTTTAGGTAGTAAGATGCTGTAGAATCTGCCAGTGTGATATATCAGTTGGAATGTTAAGACTAAGAACTAGGTTCAGATCACAATTTGGCCAGGAAGCTTGGTGGGGTCGCTGGGGAAGTGAGAACTATATAAATTGCCCTGAGCTCCTTGGAGGAATGGCAGGAGAGAAAAATACCCTACAGTACTGAGGTGTATATCCACTGGGCTCATTGCAGCTTCCATTAAGGCAGCAGCAGCAGCAGGGCCACCTGACTACTGAGATGGGACTTTCATCCACTTTGTCTCCCCCCAGTCCTCCAAGAAGAACATTCTCTATTTTTTGTCTTTTCTAGAAAAGGCAATTCTTTGTTTTTAAATCATTGTATTGCTTTATAAGCACCCTTGACTATTAATACTGTTAGAAACTCAAGTGTATACCAAAATATAAATGGCAATCCAATAGAGAGGGGTCAGTCGTACAGTATCTTCCTTGCAAGCAGAAGAACCCAGGTTCAGTCCCCAGTATCTCCAGTTGAAATTTATTTATTTATTTCAACTGGAAATACTGGGGACTGAGCCTAGGTAAAAGGTGACAGAGGAACACCTAAGCCTTCAACTATACCAGCATTCATATGCTGCCAGGGTTAGCTTGGGCGGGGGGGAGGAACTGGCTGTGGCGGTGGCAGGCAAGCTTCGGGGGCAGGTGGGAGGTGGCAGGGGAGCTTTGGGAGAGGTGGGAGGGAACTGGCTGCTGCAGCGGCAGGGCAAGCTTGGGGGGGTGGGCAGGAGAGTGGCGGGAGAGAGGGAGCTGGCGGGGGGAGGGAGACAAACTAGGCGGTTGTCTTGGGCACCAGGGGGGAGCCCGATTTGGCACCCCCTCCCTCCTGGCACCCTAGGCAACCACCTAGTTTGCCTAGTGGGTGAGCCGGCCCTGCATATCTGCTGGCAAAGACTCTAGAGGAGTGCATGGGGAAGGTGGATACCACAGGGACCTTGCTCTCTGAATTAGCAGAAGCAGTCAGAGGACGAACCATCTCTGTAGTATCATGGAACATCAAGGGAGAAAGTCTTAAGGAGTGGGGGGGGGGGGATTCCTGGCACTAAAATATGAAGGAAATGGTTTGTGAAAAAAACACAATATTGTATGGGAGGTGACACATATGGATGAACTGTGATTGGATGCCAGAATTAGTCTCCACAGGGCTTCCCAGGCTAGGAATCACTTTTAGGGAGACCCACAGGCACTTTAGTAAACTGTGCACCAACCTTCAAAGTGATAAAGAAAGTACAAAAAAACTTCTATCTGTACTCTCCCTTCTGTTCCCAGGGAACTCTAGGAATTGCGTGTGTGTGTGTGTACAAACACTCATTTTTATTCTATGAATTCCCGGGTTGAGGACAACAGTTAAAGGTATCATGGCAATTATATAAACATGTCCTCTATAAAGCAAAGGCTTGCAATTCTTCTGGAATTCCTAGGATAAAAGTGAGGCCACCAATAAGTCACCTCAGCACTAACAGCTTTCTAGACACCTCCACATGCCCCCAAATAAGGGAAATGTAAAAACCATCTTGCTTCCTTTACACACACACACACACACACACACACACACACACACACACACGTAATGGATGAAGCATTCTAAAAGGAAAACAAAACTCTTACCAGGGAAACCTCAGAGAGGCTTCCTTCCCAGGGTGGAAACTTTGTTTTTACAGGATTAAATGAGCACAATCCCTTGTGATTGAGGGGTTGTCTCTTGCTCTGCTTGCTAACACTGGTAGTGATTCAGAGCACCACCTGCATAAATACATCTAGGGTTTTCCTCTCATCCACGTCTTCACTGAACTTGCCGAAACTGCCTTTTAAATTATAGCAGCTGAGTAAAGGCAGAAGTGTGTGTGTACACACATGCATATGCTGCATATCCTCTGCAGTACAGGGAAATCCTGAGAATCTCAGCTTCCTTTAAAAAAAACCAACTCAAAATCAAGTTTCCAGGTATGAGAAAACACTTGCTGGGAAAAAAGGCAGGGAAATGCCTGAATAATATTATTTATGACTGAGGAAGGGACTTCAGAGAGCCAGTTTGGTGTAATGGTTAAGTATGCGGACTCTTATCTGGGAGAACCGGGTTTGATTCCCCAGTATAGGTCGGGATATAAATCCAATATCATCTTCTTCTTCCTTCTTCTTTCCTCATCCAGAACTAGCAAAAGCATAATAAACCAGGCAACATGCAGAATAAATTGTGCAAAATTAGAGCACATTATTCACATTTCCCCAGACTGTATAATTTAAGCTGGATTCAGAACTGAGTTTCTCTGGGTACACACAGCTTTGCTCAAAGGGTAGCTAGGGCCAGCCTGTATGCTCCCCCCCCACCCGTGCTACATTTTCCTTTCCATGAAGATCTGGCAGGCTCCGTCTTACTCCCTCACTACAAAGACAGGTAAAGTGTCTTTCAAACAGACAAACTCATACATCCACCAAAATTCCTTTTTAAAATTTATGGATATAAAAGGCAAATTGGGGATTCTGTGGGACAGTGATAAAAATATATATATCAGGTGTGCATACACTACTGTGTATACCCAACTCATACTGATGCTTCCAAGTTCCGTTCAACATACCCACTCCATCACGAAGAACATTCCTTGCTATTGAAGATCTTTATGGAAATAAATTAACATCTTGCATATTCTTCAAGGATCCTTTCCAGTGCACCTTGCAGCTGTGGCAATTGGGGGAGAGCGGTCCCGGAGGCACCCACTAGTGTGTGGAGTGCCACAAGGGGCAGTCCTCTCTCCGATGTTGTTTAACATCTACATGCGCCCCCTTGCCCAGATTGCTCGGAGGTTTGGGCTTGGGTGCCATCAATATGCAGATGACACCCAGCTCTATCTACTAATGGATGGCCGACCTGACTGCGTCCCAGAAAACCTGGACCTTGCATTGCAGGCCATGGCTGGCTGGCTCAGACTGAGTGGGCTGAAGTTGAATCCGGCGAAGACGGAGGTCCTTTGCTTAGGTCGCGGTGCCCCGGGAAGGGAAATTCCCTTGCCAGTGTGTGTGCCGCTGAAAGCCGCTTGACGGTGTGCCGCTGAAAGCGGCCCACAGGGTCAGGAGCTTGGGGGTTCTTCTGGAGCCTTCATTATCAATGGAGGCACAGATAGCGGCCACTGCCAAGTCCGCGTTTTTTCATCTTCGGCGGGCAAAGCAGCTGGCCCCCTTCCTGGAGCGCCGGGACCTGGCAACGGTGATTCATGCTACGGTCACCTCGAGACTGGATTACTGCAACGCCCTCTACATAGGGCTGCCCCTGTGCCGAACTCGGCAGTTGCAGCTGGTGCAGAACACTGCGGCTAGGCTGCTATTGGGGCTCCCAAGATGGGAGCACATACGGCCAGGGCTGCGTGAACTGCACTGGCTGCCAGTGGTCTACCGAGTTCATTACAAGGTGCTGGTCATGACCTTTAAAGCCCTATATGACCGAGGGCCTGCCTACCTGAGGGACCGTCTCTCCCCATATGAGCCCCAGAGAGCACTGAGGTCAGCTGGTAAGCACCAGCTGAATATCCCTGGGCCAAGGGAGGCCAGATTAAAGACCACCCAAGATCGGGCCTTCTCCATTGCGGCCCCACTACTGTGGAATCAACTCCCGGAGGAGGTACGGGCCCTGCGATGTTTAGACCAATTTCGCAGGGCCTGTAAGACATACCTCTTCAAAATAGCCTTCGCCCATACCGAGCTAAGATAATGCCGCTGTATGTTTTCTTTTCTTTCCACTGAACTTAAGAAGATCTATTTAGCACCTTAATGTTAATTTTAATGTAACTGTATCTTGATTTAAGATGATTTTATTGCCATGTATGATTTTATTGCATTGTATTGCATTTATATGTTGTGAGCCGCCCTGAGCCTGCTTGTGCGGGGAGGGCGGGATACAAATAAAAAGTATTATTATTATTATATTATAATTATTATTATTCTATATAAATACAGGGTGTGCTGCTGAAATGGACTGAGCCATAGAGGAATGCAGGCACCAAGCAGGAAAAAAATGACTTGTGCTAATAAGGCCTAATTTTCTGTAATATATAATTACTGTTCAAGTTTATATTTTCTCCAAAGGAATAAAAAATCATCAAGATTAATCTAAATGGATTCTTTAAATCTAAATGGATCCTTAGCATATCTGGCTGCAGTTAGCTATAGCAACGGCAGTATGATAATAATTTTCCACAATCCCTCCTGGTCCATGCAGGAACAGACAGTACCAAGTATATTACTTTGCTAACAAGATTTGGAGATAATACAATCACTTCCAAAAGCAAAGGAAAAGATTGTGGAGGAGGAAAAGCAGGGAAATCTCAGCACATAATCATGTTTGTTTGTTTTGAGTTGTTTAAATATCAAAAAGACATACAGTATTATTTTTCTGTATCCACTGCAAGTTTTCACATGGTTTGATGTTGATTTATTGCCTATAATTGCAAACAGAATATCCAGTCAAACAGAAACACATGCACACTCTACTGATAACCTTATTTCTTATATTACTGATACTTGGTAAAGATATCATAACCATCATCAATCATCATCATCATCATCACCACCACCACCACCACCACCACCACCACCACCACCACCATCCACTATCACCCTGATTGGGCAGAAAGATCTGTGAAAGTAAGCAGTTCTATTTTGTCAATGCAAATCTGGATACAAATCCTCATTTGCATCACGATGCTCAATTTCAGCCTCAGTGAATTTGCTGGAATGCATTTTGTTTATGTGAATAGGATCATGCTCATCCAGATATGAGCCATTAACTGTTACACATAACTAGCTGCTTACAGCTTCAACTGGATCAGGGCCTGTATTTAGTGCATTTACTTTCGTGTACAAAAATGCCTTATAATCCATATTTAATCTAAAAACAACCCAGCAAAATGAGTGAGCTACAAACAAAATAATCTGAAAGCCAACTACTTAGGATGGCAACTAAGTCTCATGCCAATGTAACTCAGAGATACAGAAAAGCACACTTGCTGGTGGGGAGGGTAGAACGGGTAGGATGGCCCCCAGCAGGAGACTATGACTGTGGGAGTGCTAGCCTACTGAGTGGCAGCAGGGGTCAAGGAGGTTACCAGAGACAGGTTGCCATAATAGGAGACCAGGCAACCCTAGAAGTTAAATCTTAGTGCCATCCTAAACCTAGTTATGCTCTTCAGCAGAATGGTGCAGCACTCTCAAACCAGGGCCTGTACAATGCTACAATGGAAAAAGAAATTGATTAAGTATAAACATTCCTACTGAAATCAATGACAGTGAAAATCAGCTACCTTCTGACCATGTCCTACCACGTAGCTTATTTTTATTTATTAATAATACCTACCCTTAAGGCAGCTTACAAATGGGACATCACTGTTGCAGTATAACAATAAAATCAATACCGATAGTCCCAAGAACATACAGAGGAAACCTGAACAGTCTAAAATGCACCATAATCTACCAAAGACCTGCCAAGTCCACACTCCTCAGCAGAGGCTCTGTGGAACAGGACATTTTCACAAGCCCTACAAAAAACAGAGAGTGGAGGTGCCTCCCAAAAGTCTCCTTAGCATATAGTTTAATATCATTTATATCCTGCCTTTCTCTCCAAAGCAGCTTCCATTGTTTTCCTCCTCTCCATTGTATCATCACAAGAACCCTCTGAGAAATATTAGGCTGAGACTGAGTGACTGGCCTAAGGTCATCTAGCAAGCTTCCATGATAGAGTGGGGATTCAAACTGGGATCTCCCAAGTCCTAGCCTGACAACTACCCTAAGCAATACATAAACTCAAGCTAAAATGCACATATTTCAGGGACTGGGTTTGTGGCATCGGGTACATCAGGATAGTGGGTGGGAGCCAGCTACCACCAGTTCCACTTGCACTTGGTTAACCCAGCTGGTGTGGACTAACATGCTAATGAGTGTGTGGACTAATATGCAAATTAGTAAATATGCTAATATTAAGGGTGTATAAAATGCTAATGAGTTCCTGCTGGGCTTTTTCTACAAAAAAAGCTCTGCATGCACCAAATAGCTGCGGCCAATTCCAGCTCTCCAGCTTTTGTGTTTGGAGTCACATCTTTCCCTTTCACACTCTCCAGCACTCAGGCCCGTAGCTACAGTGGAACCTGGGAGGAGCCAGGCCCATCCTTTCAACCCCCCCTTCCAACTATATGGTCCCACCACTGGAGGGCCCCTAACTGTCCCCTTTGTTCATTGACACTCTGAACAAGTAGTAGCATTGCTGCAGGTCTTTTTTCTTTCCTCTTCCCTAACACACCTTGCAGACCAAAGGGTGGGGGGAGGAGAGTCAAGAGGTCACATAAGAAAGGGGTGGGGAGACCAGAGCTGCTCTGACCGCCCCGGTGAAGGGGGGGTTAGCTTGTGGAACTCAAGGCAGCTTACAGTGCCGAGAGTCCTGGGCTACCAAACCGGGTGCCCCTCTAACCCCCCAAACAACAAATCCTGCTGTGGGCCCCACCAAACATGAAATCCTGGCTATGGCCCTGCCAGCACTGCAAACAAAAATGGATTTGTGGAAAACAGAACTGCCACAAAATGTGGGACTCGCCTTCTAGATACTAAAAAAAAGTAGCTTAGAAATGACAACATGCACTAACATGAACAGTGATATATTGAAAACGCAATAATGGAACTGCAGACATATTTTTGCTGTGCAGTGTATCAGTCCCTGGTGAACACCCTCTTCTGCTTATTTACCTGGAATTGCTGAATAACAGGATTATCTCTTCAAAGATTGATTGTTTATTGAATCACAGGAAAGTAGTGATGGAAAAACCTATTACATCATCTATCCACCAATGTAGAATTGGTCTCTGGTGCTTTGTACAGAGAAGGTTTTAAATTACTCCAGAGCTGGGATTTCCACAATTTCCCTTGAGAGCCTATTCCGCAGTTTATAGGATTTTCTCTACTTGATTCTCAGTTGCACCAATTCATTGCAGTGTTTCACCTTTTTCTCAAGGCTTGTCTCTTCATGAACTATTCTACTTCTAAGCAGGTAATCACCTACCTTTTATGCTTGTTCAGCTGAGGCATTTTCCTAAAGTATTATTAGGGCTAATTTGCCCCTACCCCATGGGAGGAAGCATTCACAAGATAGATCTGCACCATGAAACTGCTGAGGCAAAATCTTCTAATGGTTTCTGTGTCAAAAAGTAACATGTGAATCTGTTTTCACATGATAGATCCAGTATAATCAAGATACTAGAGTGGTGGGTTTCATCCCTGTTCAGCTATGAATCACTTCCCCTAACCTAGTAAGTACAGTTGGCATTGATGTAGAAATGTTGTTCTGATCTTCTTGGAGGAAGAGTGGGAATTAAATAAATACAGGCAGACGGTCATAAAGGAATCATTAGTGTATCAAGTCAATTGTCTCCACTACTCTAAAAACTTCAAACTTTCACTATTTCTGTTCACAGTACATCCCTTAGATAGACCTCACAGCAGTGTAACTCTATATAAATGGTGCTTCTAGATTTTCAACCCATTTTAAGTACTTTTCATTTGCATGAAGTACATGAGACATATTGAAATTGATGCATTGTTGTGAGTCCTTGTTCAAGTAGTCTCTTATGTATATTCTTTCTCCACATTTCTCTTCTCTTCCCATAAAGTTAGTCAGAGCAAAGTTAATTACAATCCTTCTTTTATTCTATCAATATATATTAAAGGACAGTCAAAGAGAAAGAACTTAGAGCTGTTAAGGTAGATCAGTGATGGGTGCTGAATGTTTGATATAAAAATGATGCAAGGTTTAATGTGGAATGATAGATTCCAGAAGACAGAGTTGCTGGAGCAATAGACTTCATTTTTAAAGAGAGATGAGAAAATAAAAATGAGAAGATGGGAAGAAATATACCAAGATCAAACTCAGTGTGGACTAAATTAAGGGTGCCAAATGTTTTTGTTTTCCCTTGCAGGGGCTCCTTTAGACAACTGCAGGATAAGCAAAAATTCTCAGCTCAGACCAGGGGTGGCGAAATTGTGGCTCAGGAGCCACATGTGGCTCTTTCACACATATTGTGTGGCTCCTGAAGCCCCCACCATACCGTTGGCCAGCTTGGAGAAGGCATTTGTCTCTTTAAATCAATTCACCAAGCCAGCTGTGGGGCTTGGAGAATGCATTTAAAGTTGCTTTCTTTCCACTTGTCCCTCCCTTCCTCCATTTGCCTTCCTTCCTTCCTTCCTTCCTTCCTTCCTTCCTTCCTTCCTTCCTTCCTTCCTTCCTTCCTTCCTTCCAACATCTGACATTCATGTCTTGCAGCTCTCAAACAGCTGACGTTTAATCTATGTAGCTCTTACATTAAGCAAGTTTAGCCAACCCTGGCTCAAAATATCAGGACTCCTGCAGCCAATGCCAAAAAATGAACACATGAAGTAGCCTTATCCTGTAATTAGATCTAGCCCTATGTTGTCTACTCTGACTGCCAGAGGGTCTCCATGCTGACACATGGCTGGATATCCTCATCCAGATGCTCTTCCAAGCCTACTGAAATTTAATGTGAATGGGGCTCACCAGTTCTTTTGCATGATTGCTTGTAATACTAGAAAGAAAAATATAATAACAAAGTCAAATTCTTCTAAGGTTTCAGACTATGCACAGCACCTTGTGCTGCAGAAAGCAGTAACATGGAAGAACATTTGTTCTAGACTCTATTTCTAGGCAATTTCTTTCATATCAAAGCTTTGAGGATGAAATGTTTAATTTCTTCAAATAATAGATTTTTCTACCTTGAAAGGCTAATCTCCAGGTAGGGATCATTTAGTCATACTAATCTGGTACAAATGATATAATAATGACTTGAAATAGGTATATTAATGGCAGAAATGTTTCAAATGTATCTTGTGGACTTAGAAGGGTATAACTCTGTTTAGGATTTGTTACTCTCTGACACAAAAGAGCTACTTTGACAATGTTACTTTTCAAACAGGTTGCCTATGGCAAACAAAATAATAATAATAATAATAATAATAATAATAATAATAATAATAATAATAATAATAATAATAATTTTTTATTTATATCCCGCCCTCCCCGCCGAGGCAGGCTCAGGGTGTCTTACAGACATGGAAAATGCCATGATTACAATAAATACATTATACAATAAAATACATTTAAATAATTTAATTAAAACCACAACAGTTAAGGTGCTATATACAAGACAGTATATATCAGATGGGTAGGATTCAATCTTGTAGGCCATTTGAAAAAGGACAGTTTTACAGGCCCTGCGGAACTGATTATATACAAAAGGGTTAGCATCTAACCATGTACAATACTGGGCCTAAACTTCAGCAAATTGGATTTTAAAAGTATTAACAACTGTGTTCTCCTCTTCTAAAAAGATCTTGCATGGTGTGTGCATGTGCTTTAAATATAAGGAAACTTATTTATATAAAACTATAAACCAAGTTTCCTTCTGCATCCAAAGATGCCTCGATCTGTGTCTGAGTTTAGCCTCTGACACATTTTCTTGTATGGCAGGTTTTTTACCCTTTAATTAAAAGCAGAGTCATAGCCTTTGTAATGTACTCAATGAACCATACAGTTTAAGACCTTGACCTGAAGCAAGAGTTCTTGTAGGAAAAGCAGTATCTCAAAAGATGTGTAGCCAGTCTTTTCCTGGAACATTCCTCCTTCTCTTGAAAGAACCTAATGCACTCTGAGATCAAAGTTTAAAATTTGCCAACTTTTTCTCAGAGGGAGTGTCATGACTCTGTGCCAGCAAGCCAGCAGAAGAGTGAGGGGCAAAGTCTAGTACCTGCAGAAGCTGAGCCAGGAGGCAGGACTTACTTACTAGCAGAAGAGCTCAAAGCTGCTCCATCAGGGAAAAGGACCATACTGGAATGCTCTCAGATGCCCAAGTGGCAGGGTAGATCAGGCCAGGTGTGTCACCAAGCTGGACTGCTCTGGAAGGGAGTAGGTGGGCTTGCTTCAGAGGCACAGGTAGCTAAATGCAGGGATATAGCCACAGGCTCATAGAATTGGAAGGGATCTCCAGGGTCATCTAGTCCAACCCCCTGCACAATGCAGGAAATTCGCAAATACCGCCCCCCCCCCCACTAAATTCACAGGCTCCGCATTGCTGTCAGATGGCCATCCAGCCTCTGTTTAAAAACCTCTAAAGAAGGAGAGCCACCATCTCCCGAGAAAGCCTGTTCCACTGAGGAACCGCTCTAACTGTCAGGAAGTTCTTTCTAATGTTGAGCCGGAAATTCTTTTGATTTAATTTCAACCCACTGGCTCCTGAGTACCAGTGGGGCTTTTCTATTATACAAAAAGCCAGTTACGTTGGAGGAAGGCTTCAAATTTTTCTCAGTGAAGTATAAATGTTTTACTAGCCAATGAGGCTAATATCACTAAAAATACAGTTGATATTATAGGGACAGAAAATTAAAATAAAACATGGATATTGAAGTAATTCCACTTTAAGTATATATGGACACAAATGAAATAATTCCATTCAGGAGGGGTATTAATGGAAGCACAAGGGAATTTGTTCAGACTTATCACAAGGACATCTTACATCTGATGGGGAAAGTAGGAGGGTCAATGAAATGATGAGTGGAGAAACATAATCCAAAGAGAGACACAAAATACACAACACAGAGAAGATACCAGAAAATAGGAAGAAGAGGAGAAAGAGGAGGAAGAAGAGGAAGAGGAGGAGGAGGAGAAAGAAGATCATGGGATGGGGCCCAGACACAGTAGTAGCATATAGCAGCCTGAGGTTCAGCCTCCAGCATTCTCCATTAAAGGATATTGCAATGTTGGGAGAGAACTTTCTCTGCTTGAGAACCCTGAAGAAAAACTGAGCTAGACAGACCAATTGTGTTTATATTAGAAATTGTGAAAAAAATATCTTACACCCCAGAATTCAAAGTTTACAATAATGACTGAACTCTATGTATGCTTTTTAAAAACCAACAGGTATACAAGGAATATGCCTTTTATAGGCTAACAATTACATAAGGAATAGCCCACAAGAGAATCATATCTTCCTTCCAGGACAGGAGGGGAAAAGGTTATGCAAACAGTTTAAAAAGAGATTATAAAGTCCCAGAGCATGACGAACAAGAACTCTGAGTCAGCCAAAAAGTTGAAAAAATGGGGAAAAACTCATATATGGAATTATCACTGAAAATTTTAAAAAGCTAAAATTATATTCCAAAAACTTTAAACAAATTATAAATATTTAAAATGTGCCTCAAAATACACCAGTCTTTGGTTGAATTGACCCACGACATTAAGGCTATGTCATCTGTCTTATACCAGCTGGGGATGTATGGGAGGAGTAGATTCAATTTGATATTGCCATCTGCGGAATTTGATTTTTTTTTAAAGATTGCCATATTGTTTTATTGTATGAATCAGTTTTAACTCTGTATATTTATTATTTGTTGTTTCTTGCCCTGAGACCATTGAAGGAAGGGTGAGTTATAAATCAAAAATAATAAATAAACAAACAATAAAATTAAATAATAAATACATATAGTAAATACAAATAATAAATAATAAATACAAATACCTTCCTCAAGTGTAAGAACAACAACAAAACAACCCCCCACACTTTTAAATAAACATTTTCCCCTTTTTGTGTTCATTTCAGCTATCTTACACCAGAGCTCCATTACAATGGCAGCCATGAGCTCATATTGCTATACAAAAGGTAGGAACCTTGCACTATGATACTATGGTACTGGATCATTTTTAAAACCTGCAACTTCAAGAATAAACAGACTGTCCTTGTTTTAACCATCTTTAGAGTATGCACAGTGTTAGTTTCATTGTTTTTCAGTTTTAGTTTTGTTGCTTTTTATTTGGTACATGCTCACATTTGCTGCATACACAGACCACACACACACACACACACACTGTGATGTCACTGAACTGAAACACTTCAGCGCACTGGAATTTTCCAGAAATACAGTTCCTTGAAACTCTATTCTGATCCACATTAGACTAAGACAAACAAAACAAATCTATGAAACAAAAGGTAGCCACCCATGAGAGATGACGTTATCTTCGTCATCTTTCCAAACAGCAAAATGTTTGACTGTTGATCATTTGCCACCTGTCCCTTGGGTTACAGAAATATGTCTGTGTGTACTTGTTCCACTGAAGATTATTCTGGGGCTCTTGAGCAAGGAAAAGATGATCAAGGTTGCAATCTTGGGCAGATTTACTTAGGAGTAAGCTTCACTAAATTTGGTGGAACTTATGTCTGAGTAAACATATATAGTATCAGGCTGTAATACAAAGATATTGAGAGAGCTTTACAAAATTATGAATCCTACAGAGAGAGTAGGATTCGCCCTGAGCCCATTATGGGAAAGGGCGGAATATAAGCCTGCTAAACAAACAAACAAACACAGATGAGTGGATCCTAATCACATTGTCTGCCAATTCTCTCCTCCAACTAGACCTGCACTTTGCCCCCCACTTCTGTTCCAGGGGATCTACTAACCTTTATCAGGGCCATGATTTCAGGGGGGTATAGTAGGAAGGCTGCAGTGGCAGAGGGGAGGTGGGAAAGCTCTCTTTTGTGCTCTGTTTCCCGGATAAATTACTTTTTCTCAAAGTACAGCAACCCTGGGTCACCCAATAAAGTTAATTGACAGTAGGCTGAGGACAAACAAAAGCGAGGAGTTCATCATGCACTGCCTAATTCACTTTTGCAGGACGCTGACAAAGGAAGCAATGGTGAACAGGTTTATCAGTAGATACTGATCATAATATAGAAGACTGGAATCTCCATGTTCAGACACAGTACTCCAGACTGTGGAGAGAACAAGGGATGTCTATCTTTTATTATTATGCTCTGCTCACCCACACTCAGTTAGCAGAATTTCTAAATTAATACAGTACAGCATAATTATGGAGTGAACTTCCAGTTTATCAAGTCCTAATTTATCTAGGATGTTGATGTTCTGGAACCCTCATTATGTAATTCAAGAAGATAAGAAGCAAATGCTTTTACTGCAATTGTAGTTGTTCTTTATTAAAGGAGGGGAAGATGCTGAGAGCATAGCCAGGTGGCTGCAATTTCATTAATCCAACTATATGGCTTACTTATGCCCAGGATAATGGCCTGTTGGCCCAGACAGCAATTGGTGTTGAACCACCATAGTTCACATTTATTTAGTTAAATGTTTCTACCATGCTTTTCCCAGGTATTCAAGGAGGATAAGAAAATGTCAACAAGCAAGGAGTACTAAAACACCTAAAACAACAGTAAATAAACTTTCTTATCTGCAGTAGAACACCCTACTCAGCCTTTCTCCATAGCAGCAAACTTTATATCCTCAATGGAGGAATATCAATGGATTATCTGTGTGCCCAACTACAGAACCCAAACTGAAGGCCAACTTGTGGCATGACTCATGTTACAATGCAAATCATGGCAGTTTTAAATAAAGTGGAGTAAGGTCCACTGGCATGGGTGGAACTGACCAGAGCGGTCTGAACCCTTCCCTCACCCACACTTTCTTCCTTGAATTTGTGTCCAGCCATTTACAAACTACTTAAGGAAATAATGGCAAGAGATTGGCTGGGGGAGGCATAAGAGGGAAGAGTCAGTGTTATATACTAGTGTCACACTAGGACTAGGGAAATTTGGGTTTAAATTCTCAGTCAGTCAGAAATGTCACTGTGTGATTCTGACAACTTACTTTGCAAGATTGTTCTAAGAATAAAATGGAGGAACAGGGAACCAGGTATGCTGCCTTGACTCCTTTAGAGGAAAACAAAGCAGGAGTCCAGTAGCACTTTTAAGACCAACAATGTTTTATTCAGAATGTAAGTTTTCGTATGCATTCAGACAAGAAAATGGGGTACAGCGAGCAGAACTACATACAGCTGGTGGGTAGTGGTTAAGAATGTAAAGTGATACACAGGATCCAATGGCAAATTAGTGTAATAAACAAACTGAAAGACCATTTGGTCTGGATAGCATTTGTGTGGGAAACCAATAAAAGGTAATAAACATTGCCTGTTAATTGCTCTTGCTACATGTAGTTCTGCTCCCTGTACCCCATTCCCTCATCTGAAGAAGTATGCATGCATACAAAAGCTTACATTCTGAATAAAACTTTGTTGGTCTTAAAGGTATTACTGGACTCCTACTTTGTTCTACTGCTTCAGACCAACATGGCTGCCCATCTGCATCTATTCTTTGGAGGAAGTGTGGGATAAAAAGTTGACAGAAAGACAGTAATTCAGCACCTTCTAGACATGGCATTATTTTATCATTACATCTAGTTCGGATTTAAGAGGGAGGGGCAGCCTCAATTGGGTCATAGACTTCAAACAGATTTCTCCCCCTTGTGGATGACTCTACCTTAAGCAAAAGAGTCACCCAGCCCACTCCACCCTGCAATTGACAAAGGAAGGGAAAGTGGTAAAGGATCAGAAAAAGGAGCATGTTAGCTAGATGTTTTTGTGAAACAGTGCTGCCACTTAAACTGCTAATAGCTGGCAACATGAATATGCTGTCAATTTTATTGTTTGAAGTTATTCAAAAGTTTTAACAGGTGACATAAAATTTATTTGCAACAGAAGCATACAATTTTTTGAGTGAGGGCGGTGGTAGGGGAAATGGAAGCCTGTATTTGCTTTGGATACACTGCACCACAATTGTATGCACTTTTATGTGGCTCAGATTAAACAAACTCTAGAGTTCAGTGGCACCAGTTTTGGAGACTGTACATAACAAATGCTGCAATTTGTTTTTAAATTCTTGTTTCAATGTGTTTTAATTATATATTTATTTGTGTAATACTGTGAAGCCAAATGGCTTAATTAATTATTTGTCTTGTAATCTGCCTTGAGCCTGCTTGTGGGGATGGCGGAATATAAATGTAAAAAATGAATAGATGTTAACTCAGAAGTAAATCCCATTATATTCAATACGTTTTACTTCCAGGAAACTGCATATAGGATAGCATCTTTAGGTACATACTTAAAACTAACTTTAACAGTTAGTTAGAGCTTGCCTTTACTCCAGCATGGTGAATACTGAGCCATACTGCAATTTTTCTGTGGCACAATGTAGTACACTACTTTTGTCATTCAGTTTTGAATATATCCAAGAATAGGCCCTGGTGTGTCAAAGTTTTCCTGAAAAGAGGCTGCCAGGGAGGGGTAAAGGAAGGAAAGCTGAAGGGGCAGATACAGGTATGTCCCCTGGTGGGTGGGAAGGTGAAAAGGAAGCAGGAAAATGGGAAAAGCTAAGGGGTGGGCTGCCAGGGAAGGGAGAGGAAAAATAGTGAAGGAAGAGAAAGAAGATACCATCTGTAAGTCTTTGCAAGCCCCCACTTGTATCTACTGTATAATGCAAAGATGACACAAAATTCTTTAAAGGTAATACAGAGATGACACAAAATTCTTTAGAAGTAAAACAATATACTGAAATTGTGGTTCCAACAATTGGAACCAAAGGCTGACCAACAAGGGGAAGCCTTTGTTTGGATGGTACACATATTATTATTTTGGTTCTTAACAATCCATAACACAGAATCAACATATAGGATAATAAATTTTCTACCATCCTTTACTGTCAAACAATTGCACATAAGGCATTTTCAATGTTCTAGCCATTACATTCAGTAGAATGGTGGCCTCATCCATACTTTTCAGAGCTGTTGAAAGCCAGCTTGGAAATGCCTCCTTCCCTTATTGATGAAGACTGTTAACATCTCCCTTAAGTCTGGCAGGTTGCCACTGGCATTCAGATAGATTGCATTCTGGCCTAAACTCAAGATACCATCACTCAGCATTAATAGCTTCATCAGTAATCGAATGGTCTCTAATCATGCCTCCCTGTTCATCAGTCACAGAAGGGCAGATAGCTGCCATCAGCAAAACCTGTGATCCCTCCTCCTAACAAATGGGCTTTGTAATAAACAAACTTGACTTTTTTCAGTATTCCCCAAAGTTCTCTTTCAAAAGGCAACAATCATGTCAAAAAACAAATTCTTTAAAAATAGTTATATTAGGGTCTATTCTCACAACCTAGTAATTCCATTTATTTTCATCCTGAGTTCAAATTTTGCTTGTTGTAAAACCAGTCAGAACAGCTGTTCATCAAAAACAGAGACAGTGATTTTGGATGCCACCCCCAAAACAAATGGACTGTGTAGAGCTATCTGTGCTCATGCCAAACTGTCCACACAATCAATTCATCATGAGAGGAAAAAATGTTGAAGTAGTTTGGAAGAAAAGTGGACTACAAGTTCTGAACACAAGAAAGCCCAAAGTGATTTCATAGAATCACAAAATCATAGAGTTGGAAGGGACTTCCAGGGTCTAGTCCAACCTCCTAATTTGTTATGTTAAAGGCTAATCATTGTGATACAACATTCTGGGAATGGCTTTCCAACCTATGGTGCCTGAATTCAGGAGCTCGGAACTTTAACTAGTATCTGGAGCATCTGTATCTTGTCATGCCAACCCAGAGACCACGTTCTATCTGCCAGCTCATAGGAGCTGAATGTTACGGGTCCCTGTTCACTTCTGTGTTGGAGGAAGGCACATGTGGCAGCCTTTTTATTGTGGGACACTTCTCAAAATTCTGAACGTGCCCACAGGTTCAACAAAGTTGGAAATCCCTGGCCCACTGCCAGCAGAGCCATAACTAGTTCATTTTGGCCCAAGGCAAGAATATAAAATTGCAGCCTCTACACATTCATAGTAGTTTTTTTGTTAAAAGGTAAAAATACATAAATAACAAGAGTAATAATAAAACAATGCTTATTTTATCATTTTTCCACGCCCCTCAGCTTTGTGCACCTGAGGTCTTACACTTGTAACAGCTCTGACTGCTAGCCAGATAAAAAATTGCTCAGACACCTTCAGCCTTAGTGTACACAACTCTGTTTCTTCTGCCTTTAACCTGTTCTCCTGTGTCAGTTGCTTATGCTTCGGAGCATTCTGCTTCCTTGCTTCAGAAAACACCAAAATTAACCCTACCAATCCAATTTAACTGCCAGTATTAAATCTCCACACTCAAACCAAAGTGGGCAACTACTGGCCAGAATCCTGATACTCATGTATTAGGTGCTACCATCAGGTCAAAGGAACAATTTTTTTTCTCTGAAACCTTTTGTGCAGAATAGCAATACCTCCCACCAAATTCCTATTCACTCTAAAATGTCAATCATATACCCTGGGATGGATAACAGCACTTCTAGGGCCCCCATGCCCTTTTCTTAGTATAACTCCATGATAGAGCACTCCAGATCACCTCCATCCATGCTTAAGTAAATATTTTTGGACAGCACCCAAGATACTTGGTAAATGAAGCCACACAAACCTCCCCCAATTGAAGGTGTCACTTTTCTTTCTTTGCTGCTTCCTAGATGGTGGTTTTACATTTCACCCAGCAACAAGCTTAACAAATAGGCTGTACAGTGGAATAGACTGTGTTAGTAAATTGGAGAGTAATATAATATGGAGAATACTCTCCAGTTGCAGGGGATGTGTCAATCTGGGACCAGTTTCCAATGGCCTTTGATCTACATAAATACATAACAACAATTGTTAACATGAATAAGGAGCCCTGCGATCTTCAAATACACAGAACTAGGAAAGAACAGAGGGTCGTTATCACTGCATGGCAACTTAAATGTAAGGGAGGATCTGTGCTTGATAAAGTCAGAGGAAGTGAAAATCCAACATCTTAATACATTCAAAGCACAGCAGTGCTTTAAAAATGCATACACATGCCAACATTTTCATTTGAGTCTGCTTTCAAATCCCTTGAGCAATCAGCTGACGTGGAGCACGTTTAAGGAATGGAAAAATTGGTCATTGCTATTTTTCACACACCTTTTTTTAGTCCATAAAGTACAATATGCTGTGGGAAAACAAACTTCAAACTGCTTACTCAGCAGCAAAAGATATTCTGATGGTTTGTTCTGAAGTGAAGGAAATATACATGATTCATATTTGACTGGCCTGTAAAAGGACAGATTCCTTACTGTTTGCTCTAGCAACTCAGTAATAAGGCTCAAAAAAGTATATTGAAAAGCAGGGTGATAAAAAGGTTCTTTCTGCACCTCCCTCCAACCATCTTATGTTTAGGCAGAGTGGTCACTGAGGACACAGAAGGGTGTGTTTTCCCAAGGCTCCTGCTTCTAAAGTAGGATGACTTATACATAGATGATCTGAATGTATCATTTCTATCTAGATTTATCCAGCACAGATTCTGGTACCCTGCATGCTCACAGTAAAACAATTCTCTGTGGACTATTATTGTCCCCATTTTATAGATGTGGAATTATGACGGAGACTGGCCCAAGATCATCCAAGAGAGCCTGTGCCTCAGAAGTGGGAACCAGACATCCAAATTCAGGTTCAATCCTCTATCAACTACATATTTACAACAATCTTGTATTTCCACCCCTATCAACTGCATATTTCTCTGTCAACTTCATATTGACAATAATCACATATTTCCACCTTCAGAAATCCCTTGATTGCTATTCCAACCATCACCCTGGATTCCATAAGTTTATTAAGAGCTATTTGCCATAACAGCTACATTCAATGTCTATGATCAGAGGCAATATCTTTCTGAATATCAGACACTGTGGGACAACAACAAGGGAAATCTTTGGACTTTCCAGGGCTTCTGGGTGGCCATTGTAGGAAACAGGATGCTGGACAGAACTAGTAGATAAGCTGAAAATGGGGGGGGGGGATTTAAATAAAAAAGTTTATATTCAGTATTTCTCTCCCTCATTTGGTGACTCCAAACCATCAATATTTTGAACTTTCAACAATTCTAGAGTTTTAAACACACATACACCCTAGTTTATTAACAGTGACTTGGCTTTCACCAAGTATGGGTGAATTAAAAATGTTAAATCACCAGCTAAAGCAGGAGTCAAATTGTTTGACCAGGAGGCTCTATTCCCACAATCACAAGTGTTCCTGTGAATATATGGCACTTTGCACAAGTTTGCTTTCAATTTATCCTGTCTTTTTTGTTTTAGCTACCCATATGAGCCATGCACTAATTAAAAATTGTCCTCCCAACCATTCCCTGTGTCCAATGATATCTGAATTGCAAGGACTAGTGTCTGCCTTCTCACTTGCAGCTTCTGTACTATAGAACAAGCTGAAGATATACAAGGCGCTCTCTATATCAACTTTCTGTAGGGCCTATAAAACAATCTGGTTTGGGAGGGCTTTCTGTTAAGTTTTTATGGGTCCTATTTTTATGGCTCTATGAAATTGGGCTTGTTGTGGTTTTGCTAATCTGTTGTGGTTTTGCTAAACAATTCATTAGGACCGCTGTTTGAATTGACATTTTATGTGTTATACAAGGTTTGATGTGTCACTGGCAACCAAGATCAAGATAATTCATAGCATTCTCCATTACTATGCATGGATGTGAAAGCTGGACAATTAAGAAAGCAGAAAGGAAAAAAGTTCTCATTTGAAATGTGGTATTGGAGGAGAGTTTTACAGATACCATGGACGGCCAAAAAGACAAATAAGAGGGCTCTAGATCAAATTAACCCTGATCTGGATAGCTGATCTCAACCCTGATCTCATCAGATCTCACAAGCTAAGCAGGGTTGGCTCTGGTCAGTATTTAGATGGGAGGATACCAAGGAATGCCAGGGTCATGATGGAGAGCCAGGCAATGGCAAACCACCTCTTGCCTTGAAGACCCCATGGGGTCACCATAAGCCATCTGTGACTTCACAGCAGCAGCAGCAACAACAAAAAGATTAAATCAAGTCTAAACTCTCTCTAGAAGATAAAATAACTAAGCCAAGGGTATCATCATTTGGCCATAGTATAAGATAATATGTCACTGAAAAAGATAAGAGTCACTGAAAAAGGCGATAATACTAGGGAAAAGAATGCATCTTCCATAAATTAATAAATATGCTTTCTAAGGCTTTGCACCTTAGTACTGAAGATATATTCTGAAGGGCACATGCCTCAAATTAAGCTCTAGACATGTTTATGCAACAAAACTGTGCCTATGTAGTCTTAAAGCTACAAAACCTGTGATGCAACGTGACTTGCGAGCTAATTCCTTTGTATGGAAATAGTGCTGAAAACAGAGTGCCCATGCAGAGTGGGAAGAGAGATGAACCAGAAAATACAATCAGGGGTGTGCATTCTGTTTGGCCAAACCAAATAGACCCCCAAATAAAAGCCAATTCAGCTGTATTTGACCACACTAACCTCCTTTTCTGCCATTAAAAAATAACTCTGACTTTCTTGCAGCCTTATCCTATAGTACTATAAGGATCAGGTATAAAATGTTCTTGTGCAAGAAATGGGATGTGATCTTGGTGCCAAGTTCAGTGGCAACCATGGACTATGCTAGTCCATCCCCCTACATGAGTACATGATGCATACAGAAAATACTTCCACTTGTGTCATGAATTCCACAGAAAATAGTTTCTACCACTGGGAGTCAGGACAAGGCACAGTCTTGTACATGACGTTAAAAGGGTCCTTTGAAAAGAGTTTGTTCATTGTTGCAGTCCTGAATTCTTCCCTACCCTCACAATTATGAAAGGTGTACCAAGCACTTCTATACTGCTGCAAACAAAGCTTCTCTCCATGATCTGGATATAAGAATTCATTCCATCATACCTGAGCACATTCCACTGGAAAGTTCATTTGCATAGACCCTACTGAAATTAGAGTGGCCTGCTTGTGTAGGTCTTATTCTTTTCAACAGGGCAGGCACAGGAGAACTTGCTGTGGATTGTACTCAGGTATGAAACTTTATACACTGTATATATGATTCTAATTTTGGCATATTTAAATGTACTCTGTTTCTTGACTTTGAAATTTTAATTGCTACATAGAGATCTGGCAGGGAAAAGCATGCTACATTTCTCTCCTTATTAATATCATTAATATTAGATGCCATTCCCCTCTAGTCTCATGAGAACCTGACTATCTAATGACAGCAAGTGTGCTGAGTATGTTCCTGACAATGAGAAGTTTTGTGCAATAACTGCACGATTGTTACTTAACTATTCAATGAGAGCCAGATGTTTTCTGCAAGTAACAATCCAGCTGCAGAGAAACAGAATTTTCCCAGCATTTGAGCAGCTTTATATGGTGTGTCAATGTGCTAGTAAACATCATATGGGATGTGATTATGACAATGCCATAGGTCAGGGGTGACCAACGGTAGCTCTCCAAATGTTTTTTTGCCTACAACTCCCATCAGCCCAAGCCAGCATGGCCAATGGCTGGGGCTGATGGGAGTTGTAGGCAAAAAAACATTTGGAGAGCTACCGTTGGCCACCCCTGCCATAGGTACTCATTGGACAATGCCTGTAATGTCAGTGGTGCTGAGTGACACAACCCTAACTCTACAGCCACAATATTGGCTGTGGGTTTTTTATACAGTAATTTCTATTTTTATTGAATTCTCCACTGACTGTAAATATGCTCCCTTTGCTATAGCATTTCTAAGTTGCAGATGCCAGCAAGAAAGACCAGGACCGGATCTACATGTTTTTTGAGGGGGGGGGGGCAAAATTAAAAAAATGGCACCCCCTTATGGGCCATTCTATCTTATGGTCCCATAGAATACAATGGACTCCATACCCAATTTGGCGCCCCCCCTCCATTGGTGCCTGGGGCAAGCACCCCCCTCTGCCCCGCCCCAGATCCGGCCCTGAGAAAGACACCAATAATTCTATGCATCATTCATCCCTTATTATTTCATTCTGTTCCTGTACCTATTTTTCCAAAATAAAATCAAAATGGCTACATTTTTTTCAAAACATAGGATGCAATATTTTAAAATCATACATATTCAGTATGTCTCACCAGCAAGGTGATATTCCATGTTTTCCATGGCCACTCTCAGGAGGAGCTACAAATACACCATTTATTGGGCCCAAACTTGCCCTTCAGCAAACTTAATAGCATTTGCGCTCACACAAAAGACTGGTTCTGTAGAACTAGAAAACGATCCAATAAAAACCACCATGAGGCGGAGGAATCCCTCAGTTTTGGGGGTTTCTGCCTATCACTGGCCGACTGGTCAGCAGAGAAACCCCACCCACAAACAGTGACATCACACAACAATGCTCTGATTTGAGGGCAAAACTCTATGGTTTGAAGGCAATTTTACCATAGAGTTTGGCTTTCAATCCAGAGTGTTGCCACGCAATGTCCTTGACATGATGACATCTCTTCTGCATGATGTCATTGCTTTGGAGACACTGCACAAGGATATCACTGAGGCAGAGCCCACCCCCTTAGGTGCAAACTACAGGGGAGGGGCTCAGAGGCTTGAGCCCCCTGTGGATTTTTTCGGGGAGGAGGCTGAGCCCCCTTTGGGTGACCAATACAGGATTTGGGGGCTCGGGGCTTAGGCCTCCCCAGGCAACCAGTGCAAGACATAGCGACACTCCTTTGAGAGCCCAGACACAATGGACACAAATCTGACATCAAGAATCACAAGACTGAGAAGTCTGTAGGAGAAAACTTGAACATTCCAGAACACTTAATGGGGACCTCAGGATAGCTGTTTTATTGCACAGTTGCTTTGAATGCACAGCAACTGCTTTCTGTTCTGCCCTAGCTCAGAAACTCCAGTCATTCATTTACAACATGAAAGTTTCTATGATGCCATAATTTTGTAAATTTCAGTACGTTACACTTATGAATAAGGCAGAAACAAGACTCCTGTAAATAAACAAGACTCCTGTAAATAAAGGCAGAAACAAGACTCCAGTAAATAAAGCCTAAAGGCTTTTCTGTGTTGCCTTTTACTGTCAAATTTATGACTATTAGTTTATCCTATGGACATGATATGCATTTTGCAGATCTTAAAGTGATCTACTCATTCTAAAAGTGATTTTCAAAAACAGGACACAGCAGGAGATTGCTGAGATACCACTATAACCACTGGCCAACTCCCACCTTTTCCTGGGTTTGGCTCAGCCCAAGGACATTGTTAGGGGGGTTCCCACTAAATTTCTGGGAGGTTTCTCCCTAAATCCCCCATGTCCCCACTTCCATAGGTAGTGAGCCTGCTTCGGCGGGGAGGGCGGGGTATAAATAAAAATTTATTATTATTATTATTATTATGGAGGCCCCTCCCTGTGATGTCACTGGCTCCTCCCTATGATGTAATTGGATCCCAGTTCTTTTAGGGACCTATCATAGCAATGTCTCTGGCCGAGCCCCAGCCCCCCCGGGGAAATTGCAAAGTCTACGCCCTGGCCACCCCACTCCTGGAATACTCCCTTCCACTCCCCACTGGTGAGTTGTCGAGACCTGGCAACTCTAGTATACACAATAAGCAATGCCTGCCTAATATTTTCAGGTTTTATAAAATTTAAAAAATAAATCCTATTCCTTTTGTAAAAAGTGCCATCCTGAACAATTTATTCCCTTTCACTGTTTAAAAAAAATGTGGAAGTCTGCTTGACCTTGCAGTCCATTCTATCAGTTGAAGTCACAATCGTTATGATTTTACATTTGATGAACAAGGTGTTTAAAAAAAATCTTTCTGTAACTCTGTGATGGCAGAAAGCTGACAAATAAAATGGCTGAGCCCTTAGGACTCTGAAGGGTGTGATAACAATGTCTTACACTGCTAGCACTGGAGCAGAGAAGGGCACAGACAACTGGTTAACGCAAACATGAAGGGTAAGTCCTTGTTCTTTTAAAAACAGATGGGCAGACTTACAAAGTCATTCACTCTGGGTAGCAGATCGCTCACTTTAAGACTGGTTTATTTCTCATCTGCTCTCACATTTAAGAATGGAGGTCTATAAGAATTACAGTCTTTCAATTTCAACAGCAAACTGTTGATATGCTTCTGTTATTCCATGCTCCATCTTGTCACAGCATTTTGACAGCATTCAGAACAGAAAATGAGAGATCTGCTGTGAGTTACAACACAGCCCCATCCATATTGTGGGTGTCGAGTTAAAGTTGTGTCACTCAGTACCACTGACAATATAGGCATTGTCCAACAAGTACCTATGGCATTGGCATATCCACATTCCATATGGTGTACTTTAGGCATGACTGTGGAATGGGGTTCCACAGTCTGCTTGCCCTCCCTTACCATGTGTAGATCTTTAATTTGAATGGAGTTCCATGATGTAATTCATCTGTCACAAAAAAGGAGTGTGTGAATGCAGACCCCAGCTCATATTAAGTATGTACAGGTTCATGGAAAGTTTACAGTGTCAATGCCATTGTAACAACCTGCTTCATTACAAAAGTATAGATGGAGCAGTATGGTAACCAATAAACTAAGCCCCAAGAAATTTTCATTCTAGACTCCCCAACACATCCTTACAAACTCTGGGGGAAAATCCAAATGTTCACCCGTTTTGCTGTAGACCCAAGCCTCATTTTAAGTTCTGTCTCTTGTAGATGGCTCTCAGGCATCATCTAGGTAACATCCAAATACTGTTTGTTTAGAGAAAAATGACTGTTTCCTACTACTGCATCAGGCAGAAATGATACACGGAGAAGTCAACATTTTTGTGCCTTTTTTGTGAAAGAGGATATGCCTTGCATTGCCAAAACAAAAGCTATCAGAAATTCACAAAGGAGGTAAATGTGCCTAGCGCTTGCTCTTACAGCTAG
Organism: Heteronotia binoei; assembly: GCF_032191835.1. Lineage (NCBI taxonomy): Eukaryota > Metazoa > Chordata > Lepidosauria > Squamata > Gekkonidae > Heteronotia > Heteronotia binoei. The sequence goes on along the minus strand of NC_083223.1, from coordinate 224,846,211 downwards.
AGATTAGTATCCCTCTGAAACCATTACTAGAACATGTGAAAGTAGTTCTTCCCTCTTTGTAAATGTAATTATAACCCACTTTGGTACAAGCAAGACACCATTTTTTTCTTTGGAACCAGAGATAGCCAAAGACATCAATCTTTCCTGAAATGCTAATCTATTTGATATAAAAAGAACTTGCATTGCAAGATATTATAATTGTTGTAGAAGATGTAAAAGCAGGGAGAGCAGCTCAGCCAGTGAGGAAGTCAATTGGACCATGAAAGATTATCTCTAAGACCCCTTTTTTGTTTCATTCTATTCTAAGGTCATCCCTTTCATTAACATTTCTGCATCTGTGCCTTTATGTACATTTTTTCAGGATGGAAGGACAACTGATTAAAACCATTTCATCGTTTTTTCTTTTTTCCCCTCTGAAAGTTAACAGAAAAACATTTCTCACCTCCTTCCAAAAGTCAAATGACCCTGTCAAATCTCATACCATTGCATTTAACAAGCAAATCTGGCCTGAAATGATGGCTGTTCCTCTATGCGAGATTAACATCTGCAATACTAAAAGGCCAAAGAATTGAAACTATACCTAGTCAAAAGCCAATTACCATCTCAAATACTAAGTGCAATTATTTGCCATACTAGAAATGGCAAGCCTCAGCTGGTATTTATGCATAGCTAGACAGAGAAGCAACAGGAGTCACTAGACAAGGGGGTGGTACAGCAGTAATTGGCAGCTTTTCTCTCTGAATGGTTTTCCTTCTTAGAATTTTTTCAGTCAATAGGATACTCTATTCTCTTCTCCAGTTCAATTTCTCTGCTGTCTGATGAGAATCTTTATAAAAGCTGTGTTCATATGAAAGAGATGGTGAATAAGAAAGTCTTTAAAATATTTTTTCCTTATTGGTGTTATCACCTATGGCATTTACAGTTCATTCCTATAGAACAATTTCTTAGTAGGGTTGCCAACAGACCTGGATTTTTTAAAAAGTGTACTGTCCCTTTAATAAAGACTTAGACCGATTTCGCACTAGGCTTGTTCCAGGTAGAGAGCCCTTTTGTTCCCGGGGTTTCTCTCTGTTTTTGCACAAGTTGCCTCGGAGCTGAAATTTGGCCCACTACTTTTTCACAGCAAGCAAGATCCTCTGGCAAGCAGTTTCTGCTTGCTGCGAAAAAGCGGCAGGCCAACTCGCAGCTCCGGGGCAACTTGTGATGTGATGATGTGGTAAATAACACATCATCATTCTTCTATTAAAGGGACAACATATTTTCCTCCAGGCTTATTGGCAACCCTGTTACCTGGGGGTAACCCCCACTGAATAGCCCTGAATAGGATTCTGAGTAGACCTGCTCAAAGTTGTTCTCTTTATATCTATATTAAACAATTGCATGAGATCAACCTGACCCATGATAGGCTGATGACACCCAGATGAATGGTTTTCACTAAGCCTCCAAAGGTAGCTTTGCCCTAAATCAGACTGGATAGTGCAGTCAAAGAGATGAAGGAGAACATTCCAAAGTTCAACCCTGTCAAGATGAAGGCTGTGTGTCGTGGAGAATTCTTTCCACCAAGGGCTAAGCTCAGACCCACCTTCTGGCTGTTCAAGCCTGAAAAAGACCTAGGTCGTTTTCGCACTTAGCGTTTGCTCCCCTTATTCCACGGCGCAATTATGTCCGGCTCATTTTCCTCGTTTTCGCACATGGACTCATTTGCGGAGTCGCTTTCCATGAAGCCCCGGCTCAAATCGTTTTCCCACTGGCATCGACTTGAGTTCGATGCCCTGTCAATCATTTTTTTTTTTAAGCGCAAGTCTGGTTGCGTAAGGACGTAACAACGTAACATCGAGCAGTCACAGCTGTTCCTTCCCCTTCTTTTCGTGGACAAACCGCATCACGTGTGCTGCTTCTGCTTATGGATTGGCTGCAGCTGTAGTATCCTCCACAGCCCTTTATGTATTAACAGAAGCATTCACAGTGGAGAATCCTAGCACTAGATTCCCCCCCCAAATTCTGAAGTTGCGAAATATCGCAATAACGAAGAGAGAGAAATTGAGGGGTTTGTGTGTGTGTGTGTGTGTGTGTGTGGCAGCTTCTTCCTTTCCCAGCCTCGCTCCCTCCCGGGTGGCGAAGCTGGGATTTCCTCCGCGCTCTTCCCCCTCCCCGGCTGGCGCTTGCAACGGGGACCTGACTGATTCCTGCCGCCAGAGCTCCCCCCCCGCCCCATTCTCTCCTTTCCCTTCTGTGGCGCGTGTGAAGAGCGAGCTCACGTCTATTTTCTAACCGAGCGGAATGTAGCCAGGGAGAAGAATGCAGGACTCCAACTTCCCATTTTATACATGGCGATTTTGTGCAGGTCCAGAAATCCTGGTGGCACAGCTGAGGGAGGCATTGCCTTTTTAAAACACACACACATGAACGCTTTGGCCCGCGCCAGCACTAGATTTCCCCCCCCCCCAACAATGTATAATGTAGTTGCGAGATAACGCAACAGCGAAATAACGCAACTAAAGTCAATAATAATAATAAAAAATTCTAACGAAACCAATTGAAGTGGCAATTGAGGCTATTCCAGGAGGGTTTTTTTTTTCTATTTGTTAATTTCGAAATATCGCTATTACGCAAGAAATATGAAGTTAAAAAAAAAAATGGCCATGCGGGCACTTTTGGGAAGCGCCGCGAACAGCTGATGATTGGCCAAGGGGGTGGATGGGGTGGGAGGACGGAAAGGGAGAGGGTGACGCCCACAAAGCAGTCGATCCGGCGTGGATGGATTTCCCACAGCAAACTCCGAGGAGTGGATCCGGTGTGGATCCGGAGGTTTTCAAAAACTCCGGAAGCATGTTGAAAAACATACTCCGGCGTGAAACCCCTGAAGCGCTGGAGCAAACCGCAGTGCCGAAGCAACAGGTGCGAAAACCAGGAAAAGATCCGGAGGTAAATGGGGTGCTACGCCGGAGTAAACGCTAGTGCGAAAACGCTCCTAGTGTTTGGCACTGAATACTCTACTCGAAACCATAGAAGCCTCTCCTTCAAAGGCTGGGGAAGCTGTGTAAAGGTCCACCTATATAGCTGAGCTTTTCACAGTCTATGAGTAGTAGAATTTTCCTGAAAAGAAATATCTGGCTGGAAGATATGTGCATTGACAGACTCTGCTTTTGTCTTACTGTCATACAGAACCTTTAGACCACATTTTTAGATTTGCAGGCTGTTTTTGAGTCCTACTTTACAGGAGAAAAACAGGAAAAATATATTTAAGGAAGGAACGATGCAATTAATAAATGAATAGGCGGTGCTGTACAGAAGGCCAAAGAGACTGTTTTATCAGGTCTCACTGGGGACCAGCTGACCCTGTCTGACCAGTGGAGGAGCTGTGGCCTACTCCTGGACCCAGACTTGCACAAGGAGGCTGACACTGCTGCTAAGAATGCTGACTTTGAACTACATTCACTCATAAACTATTCTCCTGCTCGCCTCAGTTGACTGACCATGTTGATCCATTCCAGACTGAATTACTGTAATGCAGCATACAAACGGTTGCCTTTGAAGATTCAGTTAGTACAAACCAGGGGTGGCCAAACTTGCTTAATGTAAGAGCCACATAGAATAAATGCCAGATGTCTAAGAGCCGCAAGACATGAACATCTGATGTTTGAAAGCTGCAAGACAGGAAGGAAGAGAGGGAGGGAGGAAGGAAAGCAAATAGATGGGGGAGGGAGAGGTAGAAATAAAGCAAATTTAACTGTAAATACATTCTTCAAGCTGGTAGCTGGCCTGGCTTGGACAAGTGATTTAAAAAGACAAATGCCTTCTCCAAGCTGGCCAACGGGGCAGTGAGGGCTTCAAGAGCCGCACAATATGTGTGAAAGAGTCACATGTGGCTCCTGAGCCAGTTTGGCCACCCCTGGTACAAACCAAGGACTTATTGGCTGTGCCTTTCCCCCTCTAATGTTGACATCCATGGCAAAGATATGTGCCAGAGGCCACTACTGTAGACTAGCATGCTACATCACAACTTCAGTAGTACACTGTTAATCTTTCAAATTATTTTGTTTGATTGTTCACATAAAATGTCCATGTGTTCAGAATGAATAATACCAAAATAAGTCCAAAAGTTTAGCTCAGGTATAAAATATTGCCATTACATTTATCTAAACAAAGGAACTATACAGGATGCATATCTCATCCATCAAGGCTGCAATCATATGCACACTTAACTTTAGAGCAGGGGTGGCCAAACTGCGACTCAGGACCCACATGTGGTTCTTTCACACTTATTTTGTGGCCCCCACTGATGCACTGGCCAACTTGGAGAAGGCATTTTTCTCTTTAAATCACTTCTCCAAGCCAAGCCAGCCAGCCCGCAGCTTGGAGAATGCATTTAAAGTTAAAGTTGCTTCCTTTCCACCTCTCTCTCCCCCAATCTAGTTGCCTCCCTCCCCTCTGGCTCTCAAACATCTGATGTTCATGTCTTGTGGCTCTCAAACATCTGATGTCATGTGGCTCTTATGTTAAGCATATTTGGCCACTTCTGCTTTAGAGTAAACCCAAATGAATTACCGGTAAGTAGAGTTTACTGCCAACTAAATATGTATACAACAGCACTGCATGATTTTCAATTTGCAGGACAATACAAGTTCACAAGCTCAAACTAAAATTCCTGTCCCCAGCACTAAGGTCAAACCCGTTTGTGACAGGTGCCCTTTCAGCCTCTCCTAAACAGAAGATTCCATGAGTTTTATAAAGCAGTGCTGCTCTCCTGTCCATGCATTCAGGAACTGTCCATCATATGTAACTATAATTATTGTGTTTAAATCTAGGTGGGCAGCTGTGTTGGTCTGAAGAGTTGGAGTCCAGTAGCACCTTTAAGACCAACAAAGTTTTAATCAGAATGTAAGCTTTCGTGTACACTGTGTTTAAATCTCTGTGTGGTGGAGTTTGTGTGTGACAATCTCAAAAACTATAGTTGACAGAAATGTAATCTCATCCTACTGGTAGCTGTCCCTAGCGCTACCCTCCCTCTATACAGTCACCTGCCTCCTGAAAAAGAAGTTAATTTTTATAACCGTTTTTTCCCTCTACAATGAGACTTAAAGTGACTTACAATTGTTTTGCCTTCCTCTTAGGGTTGCCAGATCTGACTTAGGAAATATCTGGGGACTTTGGGAGGTAGAGCCAGGAGACTTTGGGGGTAGAGCCGGGAGCAAGGTTGTAACAAGCACATTTGAACTTTTTGCTGCCTTCACCTTTCCTCAGTCTCTTCTATAGATCTGTATTTTAACGTATCTATGATACCTGTAATCTTTCCATGTTGATGTCATTACATCAAGGCATGCTGCTTTCTCTCCCATTGCAGTTAGTCATATATGGAAGATAATTTGCTTATGCATATCCCCACAACCCATGTTCATGTTATACCTCTTAACAGCAGGTGGTGGTGACAGAAAACAGAGAGGGCTGTTGCTTTTGCATCCTTCCTTTGAATTTTCCTGAGGTGTCTGCCTAGTCAAGGTTGGAAAGAAAAGCTGGGCTAGATAATGTGATACACTAGGGAAGTTCTTATAATCTATGGCTGCAGGAAGGGAGAGAATGGGAACTTTTTAGGACTTGTTGACAACACCAGGAGAGCACAATGATGTAATAATGATTGAAAGAAACATCTTAATAAGTTTTATGCATTAACTAGAAAAGACTGCAGGGTGCAGTTTGCTGCCTGCCAAGCCTGTGAAATTTCACCCAGCATATGTTTTCTGCAGAACATATTGTCATGTTCTCACTGAAAATGCCAATTTTATAATAATAAAATTTAACTGCATAGTGCCTCTCCAAATGAGGCTTAAAGAAAATATATTCAAGCTCTGCGCTAATAAGCTATGACAGAATATGATCCAACCAGAAAAAAAAGAGAAGTGTGGAAGGTGAATTCTGTTATAAAATATCCTTCCATATCAACCCCCCCATAAATTTACCCAAATAACCAAGGCAGTGATCAATGTGAATAAGAATCAATAATCTTGGATTTTTTTTTTGTAATTTTATGATCACAGGCTGGGTTTTTTAATTGTTGGCCTGTTAATCATTTTAACCAGTTTTTATACTCTTAGTATTTTATTGCATTGTATTATTTCTTTAAAATATTTATATGCTGCTTTGCCACAAAATGTCCATGAAGTGGTGTATAATACAATAAAGCAAGCCTGAAAAAAGATGACAGAATCCCATAAACAACCAGCAACTCCAACACATCTTAATGGTGCCCCTCTAGTACTGAAGTGCTATAGCAGTTTAGCATTACAGAGCTCACCTTAGAATGTTTAAAAAAAAGTCAGAGAAAGTGAAAAAGGGTGGGGAAAAGCAGCACTGTTTGAAATGACCATAGTGCTTAAGAGACAAATCATTAGCAGAAGGAAATTCACCGTATGAAACCCCGTCCCTGTATTTTACTCAAAACTGGGCCAACAATGAACAACATCTGGTTTAGAACGGTGTTGTGAAAAGAGCTGAAGTGTGTATGCATGTGCAGGAGGAGATTTTGCCCCTTCCTCCTCCCCATTAAAGTTTCCCAACCCACATGACTATTATTCCACATGGGTCCCACAGTCACGGAATATGTTTTCATGGGGTTAGAAATATCTGCTGGGAGGAAACGAAAGCCATGAAGTAAAAGAATCTCCTAAACATGTTTTCGTGCACAAGATTCAAAACAACTTTGTATTTTCCGCCACTTCAAGAAAACCAAATCAGCTAGAACATACACTATATTTTTAAATGATTCTTTTTTCATCCTGCATTAACATTCACCCACCCACACAAGTAGCATAGGCTCAAAAGCCGTTATGATGTCTGAACAGTAGTGCTCTGTGTGAGAGAAGGGCTATGTGCACTGCAGCATTTGGGTTTTAAATGATTTTATTTACGATGTAGCTCTGGTCCTGCCAATCACTGCAATCACAACAAAAGGATGGGTGCTGGCAGTATTTGGTTTGTGTTCCTTAGATGTTGCATGAGATTCAGGCATCTTCATCTAGCCATTTAGCAGCAGCAGACAAACCCCATTTTCCCTGCATCTGAGCTGCCGTTTCTGTTCATTTAAATGCTGGGTGGAATTTGTTTGAGTGAATGCCACCTATGCAAAAGCATTTGTAACATCACTGGTAAAAAAAGGCAGTCTTTTTCATGACAGTGATCCAAAATTAATACTGAATTATCAACTTCATTTAAGATACTTCACTGATGAAGCTTTCTTTCGATTCGTGAACTGAGGGATAAAAAGGGAAACCATCTCATACCAAGGAAATGTGGTCATTTGTAAAACAGGCTTGCACAATGTTTTACCCAACGATCTAAACACTGCCTGCCAGGGGCTTGATAAACCTCCTGGTTTCTGGTTTCTGCTTGGGACTGCCAAACTGGGGCGGGGGTAGGGGTGGCTTGTCAAACATCAGGCTGCAAGACATGGCTATTGGCCTGCCTTCAGCTTGGTGTGTCACAACATGTGCAGTGCTGTGCTAAAAAGTTATGTCTGGATGCAGCCCAGGAGCATTTGAACTGTGAAGTCATACATCCCACTCAACTTTACCAATCGTCTTGCTCACTTAAAAACTCTCCCCCTTTGCTTCTGAAAAAGTAGCAGGAGTGCCAATGAGAGTTGCAAGCTCATCACAAATCTGATCTGTTCTAGATGGGGAAATGCAGAGATTGGTCCACATATTCCACATATATCTTATAACAGGGGTGCATGATGTGTGTGTAGGGGGGAGATTTTTGTACCTTTTGGATAAATGTAAACAAAAGGCATTCTTATGTTCTACTGCAGAAGTTAAACACAATTGACTTCTAGGAACAGCACTTCTAAGTAGAACATACAACTTTTGAAATAGTAACTTCCCCAAGTACAGCTATTCTACAATGCAGAAATAGGGTTGTCAAGTCTGGATTGGGAAATTCCTGGATATTTGGGGAGGGGGCACAGCAGGGGGAAATGCCATAGAGTCTACCTTCTAAAATAGCTATTTTCTCCATGGAAACTAATTGTGGCCATCTGGAGATCAACTGTAGTTCCTGGAGATCTCCAGGCCCTACCTGGAGGATTTTGCAGCTCACACCAGAAAACATATTTTGAAGCCATAATCAATACCCTGCTGTGCATAATAACATTCAGGGTTTCATTAAAAGCACTTTGCAAAATAAGTAGTTTGTGTGCCAGCCAAAGAAAAACAGTTAAGTAAGTTTTGATCTTATCATCAACTGAGGACAAATTTGCAGAGTGGTACAAAATTCAGAAAAAGTCTACAATTCTACATGTATCTGAAATGAAGCCCAAAATTCAGCATTTATTTTGCATCACTTTTGCACAAAGACTCTGTGTTGCCTCACTTGTGATATCACAAACCCTATTTGCATAGGAGTTGTTATGTGTAGCAGTTGCACGCAAAAATCCAGATATTCCACAATCTCCACATTATGCGTCTTTGAAATTCTGACTACAGTTTTGATTGTTAGACTTTTGAAGAGACTCACATTTGTTCTGTTTCTCATTGTTTTAGTCTGTTCAGTGCGAATTTAATGCTGATTATCTATGTTGCTGGCTACAAAACCTATCAATGCCCTGTCATGCTAGAATAATGGCCTCCTCCCTGGAATACAGACAGACAAGTTAGTATATTAGTTGTTTGTTTATAAACAGCATGTTGCTTTTCATTAGCAATAATGCTCATTTCCTATGAACAATAAGAATTTTAAAGTTTCGCAGATTTCAATGAAAGAGTTTAAGCCCACACTTAAGCCCCCCTCACTGAAATCAATGTAATTTTTAGAATAAACATACCGGTACCTTTATATCTTCTGCACAAGGGAAATTGATGGTAAGGGAACTTAAAAATGGCTTTGCCTTCTAGTTTTGATTAACCTGACCTAGTACTGCATCTTCCAGTAATAAGAGCCCCTCTAGCAAACTGAACTGGCCTTGCTCAGTGTATATTAACATCAAAATGGATTTTAAATCTAGATATTCTACAATCCTAATAGGAACTGATTTTTTTTTCTGAATTAAGTACAGTGGATGCGGCTACCTGGCAGTTTCAGGTTCTCTTTCTGATGATTATTAGCGGTTGGAAGGAAGTTCTTGGCTGAATTTGGATCCAGGGGCAATGGGAAAAATGTCTAGTTGCAATCTTTCCTCCTCCTGATGCTCCTATAAATAACAGGAAGGGAATTCATTGCTTGCAGCCTGCAGCAACGCTGCTAGGCTGCTTAGGCAAGCTTTGCCTCCATGGGAGGGAAGGGAGGATCTTCAGACTATTTGGGCGTGTGTTTGAGGGGGTGGGGCTTTGCCATTGTAACAGCCAAACCTCTGCTCCCTGCTTCAGTCCCGGACGATGATCGGTCTGGGCGGGAGCGTGTCAGTGATCTGGGAAGGTGTGGGGGGCTATCTTGTTATTGTTGAGGCCCTTCCATCACATCGGTGTCAGTGTCGGCATTTTCATGCAGCGGGAACAGGAGCTGCGTGCTCCTGGGGTCTGCGGTGGCTGCCTGGAAAGAGCTCCATTTAAGGCTGGTGTATCGTCTTAGGGTTAAATTGTTTTCTTGGTTGGGGTGGTTAGTCCTCTCCCTCTTTTTGGCAGGAAAAAGGGGTTTTTGTTTTGAGGCGCTTGGACACCCTGCAGGGGTTGGGGGGAGTGTTGTTCTGGCTGGGTCAGCCATACTTTGCTTCCCCTAATTGTGTGGGGTGGTGGCCATATTGGGTTCCCTTTCTTTTCCAAGGGAGGGCAGCCATTTAAGAAGGTTTTTGTGGGGAGGCCATTTTGTGGGTCTGCCCTAGCTGGTGTTAACTGTTCATAGGTAGGCCTTTCTTATTGCTCCCAGGGGCGGCTACCTAGTGGGCGCTGCAAAGATGTCAGGTAGAAAGGGGTCTGGTAAATCCAAGGGGAAACAGCCCAAGCCAAAGACCCCTAAGGCTCTGTCTAAGAGGCCTCCACCCCCTTTGTCTTCTTCCGATGAGGAGGGTGACGAGGTAGTTAATGCTAGCATAATGCAAAGGCTGCTGGCGCTGGAGGAGGCGGGTCTCACTCCTTTAATAACTGCCCAAAAGCCCGGGTGCGTAAGAATCAAAAGAAACCAGGAGGCGGAGGAGGTAATTATCAGGCTGGAAAAGGGGCCCAGTCCGATAAAGTTGGGACCTCTTGAACACTGGCTGTCCAGGCATCCACGAAAGGCTGACAGCATTTACCTGCTTAAAGGTTTTAAGTTCAGTTTTAGGATTCCTTTTCAGGGGCCCTGGGATCCATTTATGTCCAGGAATCTTAGTTCGATTAAGAGATTAGAGCAGGTAGTCAGTGATAAGGTTGCCAAGGAGCTGGCTGAGGGCAGGATTTTGGGCCCATTTTCCCATCCCCCCGTGCCTAACCTTAGGGTTTCCCCCTTGGGCGTGGTGCCTAAAAAGGCGCCAGGGGAATTTCGTTTGATCCACCATCTCTCCTTCCCCAAAGGGAATTCCGTTAATGATGGGATTCCTGAGCATTTATGCTCGGTTAGGTACACCAGTTTCAATCAGGTCGTAGCCGTGGTTCGTCGCTGTGGGGTGGGGGTGGAGTTGGCAAAATGCGATATTAAATCTGCATTTCGCATGTTACCCGTTCATCCTGCTGATTTTGAACTCTTGGGATTTTCTTTTGAGGATCAATTTTACATGGACAGAGCATTGCCAATGGGCTGCTCTGTATCCTGTGCAGCTTTGAGTGTTTCAGCACATTCTTGGAATGGGGTGTTCGATAAAAAGTGGGTTTGCAGGATGTCATTCATTACTTGGATGACTATCTTTTTGTGTGTCCTGCAGGGACTGGTTGTTGTGCACAGCTGTTGTCTGGCTTTATGGAGCTGGCTGCAGAACTTGGGGTTCCATTGGCTCAGGAAAAACTGGAGGGTCTTGCCCCAAAATTGATCTTTTTGGGGATCAAGCTGAATACCCTGGCGCAACTGTCCAGAAAATAGTAGATTTAAGGAATAGGATTTATTCCTTTTTTCTTAATCGAAAGGTCACCTTGATTGAGTTACAGCAGTTGGTCGGGCATCTTAACTTTGCTTGCAAAGTGGCTGCCCCGAGGAGAGCCTTTCTTTGTAGGCTTTGTGATGCTATGGCAGGCCTTCGCTTGCCTCACCATAGAACATGGGTTAGCAGCAGCATGAGGGAAGATTTGAGGGTTTGGCAAGAATTTTTGGAGTCTTTTAACGGGATTTCCTTTTGGAGAGATGACATGAGGCTGGAAGCTGAACTCCAGGTCATGCCTGATGCTGCTGGGGCTTTAGGTTTTGGCATCTATTTCCGTGGACCCTGGTATGCGGATAGTTGGCCAGACTCATGGACGCAGGTAGGGGTGAACCGTGATCTTACGTTTCTCAAGTTTTTCCCCATTCTAGTTGTGGTTTGGCTGTGGGGGAAGGATATGGCCAATTGTACTGTTAATTTTTGGTGCAATAACATGGTGGTAGTCCATGTCATTAATTCCCTTTCATCCAAATCCCAGCGGGTTATGAGGCCTTCACTCTGCATTGTCTGCGGCTTAACATACTGTTTTTGGCCAAGCATGTCCCTGGGGTGAATAACGGGGTGGCTGATGTTCTCTCTTGTAAACAGATGGAGAGGTTTCATCAGCTGGCCCCAGATGCCGATCGAGAGCCGGCGTCAATGCCCCAGGAGCTATGGCTGATTGGAGACCCAAGGCCTGCAGTGATAGGCCTAGCCATTGCGCCTAGCACCAGGAAGTCTTACGAACGTGCTGTGCGGCAGTTTGAGGACTTTAGGGCTGAGGTAGGGTATTGCATTGTTTGGCCCCTCCCGGTGGCGCAGTTGCTCAACTGCTGTGTGGTCAACTGCTGTGTGCTCAACTGCTATGAGGTAAGGGATTGGCCGTGCGATCCATTAGGGGGTGCCTGTCTGCATTGGCTTTTGCTAGTAAGGCGCTGGGTTATAAAGAAGATACAGCTGATTTTCGTCTCTGAAAAATGCTGGAAGGGTGGGCCAGAGAGGTTGGACTTAGGTTGGACTCGAGAAAACCTCTTCCCCCCCCCCCTGATTCTTAGGGGCCTGAAGGGGGTTTGGGGCACAGTGTGTGCTTCATATTTTGAGGCCTCTTTGTTTCATGCTGCGTCCTTGGTAGCCTTTTTGGGGGGTCTTAGTCAGTGAGCTGGTGGCAGGGTGCAGAAATGATGTTTCTGGCAATGCCTTGTTGTTACGGGATCTGAGATTAGTTGAGGATAAGGTGGTCATTACTGTCCGTCGCTCTAAGACGGATCAGCGTCAAAGAGGCACTGTGATGGAGTTGGGCACCTGCTCTGAACTAGAGCTGTACCCAGTTTCCACTTTAGCTGCTTATTTGGCAGTTCGGGGACCCAAGGAGGGGTTTTTTGGTTTCAAACAATTTTATTAGTAACATATGGTAATAAATTTCAATTTCTTACATCATTAATAATTACTTTTTTTATCTACCCACCCCTCCCCCCGTTACTTGACCCCTGCCTGTGTTATATACTTAAAATCTTAATATTAAAGGTACCCTTAATTAATAAGAACCAAAATTAATATCCTCCCCCCTCTTGTACTTAGTCATTATCAAAAATTGTCCAATGTCCTTTTATTTTCCACTCTTTTTCTACGTATCTTCTGAACTTTTCCCACTCCATCTTAAATACTTCTAAATCATAGTCTCTTAAGGTTCTTGTTAACTCATCCATTTCACTCCATGTCATAACTTTTACAATCCAATCCCATTTCTCTGGTATTTTTTCTTGCTCCCACAACTGTGCATACAATGTCCTAGCAGCTGAGAGCAAGTACCAGATTAAAGTTCTATCTTCTTTTGGAAATTTTTCCATTTGTAATCCTAACAGAAAAGTCTATGCAACTTTGTTAAATTCGTATCCCAAGATCTTAGAAATCTCTTGTTGAATCATCTGCCAAAACATTTTCGCTCTTTCACAAGTCCACCACATATGGTAGAAAGAACCTTCATGTTTTTTACATTTCCAACATTATCTGGCATCTTATTGTTCATCTTTGCCAACTTTTTAGGAGTCATATACCATCTGTACATCATCTTAAAACAATTTTCTTTAATACTCTGACATGTTGAGAGTTTCATAGAGTTCTTCCACAAATATTCCCATTTGTCCATCTGTATTTCTTTATTTACATTAATTGCCCACTTAATCATTTAAGATTTCACTACTTCATCTTCTGTAGACAATTTTAAAAGTAACATAGATTTTCAAAATTAATTTTTCATTATCTCCAAGCAGAACTTTTTCCATTTCTGTTTGTTCTCGTCTTATTCCTTCAGTTTTAATATCACTTTCCACCAAACTCTTTATTTGTCGCATTTGAAACCAATCATATTTATAATTCAGCTCCTCAGCAGTTTTCAACTCTATTTTACCACTTTGTATTTTTAATAGTTGATTGTATGACATCCATTTTCCCTCTCCTGACTCAGCTGTTATTTTTATTACTTCTGCTGGCACTATCCATAGTGGCTTTCTCTCATCGCCATATTTCTTATACTTCATCCAAATATTTAGCAGATTATTTCTTATGTAATGGTGAGAGAAAAAAAACATCCATCTTTTTCTTCACATAGTACATATAAGTGTGCCAGCCGAAATTATTTCCATGACCTTCCAACGTTAAAAGTTTTTTATTCAATAACGTCACCCAATCTTTTATCCACACTAAACAAACTGCTTCATGATATAATCTTAAATCTGGTAATTGGAATCCTCCTCTTTCTTTAGCGTCTATTAAAACTTTCATTTTAATCCTTGGTTTCTTTCCAGCCCATATAAATTCTGAAATCTTTCTTTGCCATTTATTAAATTGTTTACTGTCTTTCACAATCGGAATAGTTTGGAATAAATACATTATTCTTGGCAAAATGTTCATCTTAATTGCAACTATTCTACCAAGCAATGACAAATCAAGCTTGCTCCACTTTATCATATCTTCATCCATTTTACACCATAACTTTTCATAATTATTTTTAAACAGATCAATGTTCTTCATTGTTATTTCCACACCCAAATATTTCACTTTAGAGGTAACTTCACATCCCGTTAACCTCTGCAATTCCTTTTGTTTATTTACTTGCATATTTTTACATTAAAGTTTTGATTTTTCTTTATTAACATAAAAGTCCCGCCAATTCTCCAAAATCTGTCCTGGAGGCTCAACTAGAGGGTGCCTTCCATTGAGACATGCATCTGGTGGTTGGGCCCTCTGGGCTGTGCCTCCTTGCTGGCCTGGCCTGGCAGGAGCTGTGTCACACAGCTCCAGCTGGGGGGGGGGGTGAGTCTCTCGCCCATGAATGGAAGGAGAGTGGTCTGTTGAGACCCCTAGCCCTGACCAGGCCGCACTTTTGGGTGCCCTTGCTGTTTTCATTATTATGCTTAATAAAGTGGCCCATAGTTACACCAATGCCTTGTGTCCAACTCTTCATTCCGACTTGGGGGGCAAAGGCTCTCCCCTGGATCCAGATCCAGGCACATGGACGGGTGCCTGGCTACTTCTAGCACTTTTTCTTCTGGCCCTATCCATGGCAATTGGAAGCTAGAAGGAAGGAATTCTCAGTTGAACTCAGGTGCAATAAGGAAGTGCTTGTCTGCTGTCTGATAATGGTCCTAAAGAATGCATGCAGCAGAGCTCTTTGCAGAATTTTAAACCCATAGGCAGTTTTGCCTGCTGCTCTCCCCCCCTTATATATGAAAGACACTTATAAACAATGATTTACCTTTGTGATATACAATGTCTAAGTTCTCAACTTCTCAAAACAATTTTGGGCTCTGAATATACAAACTGCAATGACCTTCCTAAAACAAGAAACGTAACTGCTGCTGTCTGCCAGTTTTGTTAGCGACTTTTGGGTGCCCTTGCTGTTTTCATTATTATGCTTAATAAAGTGGCCCATAGTTACACCAATGCCTTGTGTCCAACTCTTCATTCCGACTTGGGGGGCAAAGGCTCTCCCCTGGATCCAGATCCAGGCACATGGACGGGTGCCTGGCTACTTCTAGCACTTTTTCTTCTGGCCCTATCCATGGCAATTGGAAGCTAGAAGGAAGGAAGTCTCAGTTGAACTCAGGTGCAATAAGGAAGTGCTTGTCTGCTGTCTGATAATGGTCCTAAAGAATGCATGCAGCAGAGCTCTTTGCAGAATTTTAAACCCATAGGCAGTTTTGCCTGCTGCTCTCCCCCCCTTATATATGAAAGACACTTATAAACAATGATTTACCTTTGTGATATACAATGTCTAAGTTCTCAACTTCTCAAAACAATTTTGGGCTCTGAATATACAAACTGCAATGACCTTCCTAAAACAAGAAACGTAACTGCTGCTGTCTGCCAGTTTTGTTAGCGACAACCACATCCCATTCTCTCACATTAGCCTCAGCAGTGGCTAACACAGGAAGTTGTGAAATGCCTCTGCTCCTGCGTCTCAGGAGACTCATACAGGCAAAGTTGTCATTTTGCCAAAGCAAAAAAACCCACCGCTGCATGTTATTGTTAACTGATTTACACACATGCAAATTTAATTCACCTATTAATTCACCCATTGCAATTAAACCTTTAAATGAACTCTGTGCAGTTTACAAGAACCTTACAATGTGCAGCTCACATTGGACTCAGACAAACAGTTACACTGGTGTTTGATGGGTCGAAGCCGCTATAAATTGTTGAGAAGGAGAGTCCAGTTGTATGAATGGTAGAACCTGCCACAGACACACAATGAAAATGCTGCTCCACAGTTCAGTGCCAGAGTAAATGCATTGCATGGATAAGGCCATGGGTCCAGTTCCAGACATTTTTACTTACAGGTGTGGGAAGGATCTCTGCTTTGCTTCCAGAGGGGGAAAAAAACACTAGACAGACAAAACAGGAGCAATTTCACTCAGTATAAGACATTTCCACAAACCATACACCTTGTAAAAATGTGTGGGAGTCTGTTTGAACTAAGATTTGGCTGCTTTGTAACATGCAATCATCTATGCTTTTCACCCCATTTGGGTCAAAACTTGAAGTACTTCTGCATACTCCCCAGTGTTTCTGTCTGCTCTCATACAGAGTGACATTGTTCCTGTTCTGCCTGTCTAGTATTCCTCGCCCCCTCTATTTGCCTGTCTAGTATTTCCCCCCCTCTATCTGGCAGCCTGGTCTCTCATATATTGTATGCCCTGCCTGGCAACACACACAGAGGGGAGACAGGATCATATGCACTAGCTTTGCTCTCACCTACGCACATTCAGTTTAACACCAGCATAGAGCCTATGTATACGTAGCTGAATGAATGGAGTTGGCAATGTGGTTGCAGTGCCACTCCCTCATTTATCTGCATTGTCTGTACTCACCTATGTTGTCTGTACAGGACTTCTTTCCATTTCATTCACACTATCCCCATTCATATACCACATACACAGTTCTCTCTCACACACCCACAACCTATACACTATACTACACACACTAATGTAATAGTGCTCTCTTCTCAGTAACCCTTTAACAGTGCCATCAGTCCTTAGGCCCAGCTGCCCTACACTTTTTCAACGTTCTACAAACACATTCCTTATCAGAGAGAATGACTGAAGGGAATTCATCTCAGTAAATCAAAGCCATAGTTCTGACAGCCAATGGCCAAACTGATTTTAAAGATTGCAGCACGCATTTACCTGAGGTATTTTCTTTTATCAGGTTTGTCCATTGGGGAGGGCAGATTTAACAAAGTCATTACTTTTTTGAAAAATTATATGGTCTCTGTTTTGATCTGATACCTCCATTCATCTCCTTACAATAGGAATAAGAGTCCCTAATGTATCATCCAAAGCCAGCTTTCAATCATAAATAGCTACCTGGAGACAAGATGAGCATGAGTGAAATTTGTGACCCTTCTATTGTGTTTTCAGAAACATCTCTGATAGCACTTGGAAGATGCTTCATTTCAATTGTAAAAGCTTCTTGAGTGTGTGACATTGTATGTTTTTCTGTTGCCTTAGCAGCAGTCCCGCAAAGCAACAGAGAAGTACAACACAGACAGTCGAGGCTAGCAACATACCAAGTGTCAGGATAGTTGTATTCAGAATCAGAATGCAATTTTAGATTCATTTCTGTTTACATGTACTGTCAAGCAGGATTTCATTGTCTCAATCTGAGAATAAAGGATGCGTACAATGTCTTATTATGAGCAATATCTTTCCATCTACCCTGGAAAGGTGGTACCATAAAAGTCTTCTGAAAGGATGGAAGAGAGATTGTCAGACAGAAGGATGTTTAGAAGAGTTACTCCTTCTGTAGACATCCCTCTGAAGAGAAAATAACACTGCACTTTGTAAATTGATATGTTGGCTATATATGGTTAAAGAACTGCTCAGAGTGGAAAAGAAGAACTGAACATATTACATTTCATGAAGAACTGAACATATTACAGGGGGAACAAGAGCTCCTCAATTCTGTATCTTCTTTGTAATAGTGATGCAGGTATGGACATTTGGAAGGTATTTTACTTTCCCTGCCTACAGCATTCCTTTGCAAATGCCTTCCACATGTACATTTAAATCATTTCTCCTGGAGAATTTTTTTTCCCTCTCTCCCCTGTGGATTCTCCTCTACAAAATCTCTTCATGCTCCATCCCACATATAATATTATGTTAAGAAACATGTGGGTTATGTCTCCTCAAGTCACTTCTAACTTATGGAGCTCCTATGAATTAATGACTTCCAAAAATGTCCTGTTGATGACAGCCTTGTCCAGGCCTTGCAACCTGAAGGCCATGGATTCAATCCATGTCATTTTGGGTCTTCCTCTTTTCCTACTGCCTTCAATTTTTCCTAGCGTTATTGTCATTTCCAGTGAGTCTTGTCTTCTTGATGTGACCAAAGTCCTACAGTCTCAGTTTAGTCATTTCAACTCCTAGTTCAGGCTTGATTTGTTCTTGTACTCATTATGTGAATTTCTGGCAGTCCAGGGTATCTGCAAAACTCTCTTCAACATTTCATGCCAAGCAATTTTTTTCCTGTCAGCTATCCACACTCAGTGATTTCTCAGGAAATGAAGGTTTGGAAACAAACATTTGTAAATATGATAGATTAGAATAGATCTTCAAACTGTGAGTGGATGCAGATCATTTCTACTTTTCCCTTTCCTCAGCAGTCCCCTTTGACCACTCAAAATGTGATGCTGGGTATTGTGCTAGCCTTGTGGCCTGGGCATAGGGCATGAAGAATTGTAGTGAGGAAGGAGAAGTAATTAAATGACCTCCTTTTTCCTCTTTTACTAGTGAAGTCATTCATACCAGCACAAGCACTGCTAGCAAAAGAAAGAGCAAAGTGTGACTGCACATCTCAATGCCATTTTGTTCATAAGTCTTCCCCACCCCTTAATATCAGTAGCTGAAGGAGACTGCCAGAAGAGGGGGAAGGCAAAAAAGATTCAGTGGTTCAATTGGACTTACTAATCCCTTTCTGCAAGTCACGATCTTTTAGCTTCCATCAATTTTATACTGGAATTGCGATTCTATGCAATGTTACTTGGGAAGAAGTGGTGTTTAGGACTCGCACACATCTGTTACTTGCAATGTTACTTGGGAAGAAGTGGTGTTTTGACTCGCACACATCTGCTCTAAGAAGTGGACTTTGCCCACGGTTTCTAAGGCTTATGCGGATACTATAAGCCTCAGCTTTGCAGCAGCATTCTACATCTCTGGATGGGTGTTAGCCAGAACTACAGACGAGCTTTCAGCTGCTCCTTGTGTGCCCAGTCTTGGCCGCTGCAGTGGAAGAAGCCACGCCACCATGAACTGTACAGGCAAACAGTTTCCAGCCTGTTTCCATGAACCAAAGGCTAATACCACCAGAATCCATCTTGTTTTCCTGACTCCATTACAGCAAAGCAAGAAACTCACGTATCCAACAACTGCTTCAACTTCTGCATAAGGCAATCAAGCTTTTCTTAGGCGTGGATCCTGCCAGACCGCCTAAGCCTTTGTCCAACGGAACTAAGGACAAAGACTGGTGTCAAGAAGAACTCTGAAGAAGAGGAAGACCATCTTCAGCCAGAGCCAAGTTCTTTTGTGTAAACCAGGTGTTACCGTAGATAGCAATTTGGCCATCTATTGTCACCTTTTAGATAAGTTTAATAGTCTTAAGCACACCTCCACCCAGTAATTTCCCCCATTCTTTTCCCCAACAGTCATCCTGGAGCCTCCCCCTTGGCCCATTGTTACCTGGACAGCCAATCAGGTAACTAAGGCCAAGTCCACTCATTGGCTAGCTATGAGCATCCAATCAGGGGTTGCCAACTAACCGGCTATTGGCTACTACACTAGTCCAGCCCTTATGGTCACTGCAGAGCCTCCCCTTTTCTGAGGTCATGTACCAGCTGACCACCTTTCATCCACCCCTGTGCCTCCCATCCCCTAAGGGCTCAAGGTAGTCTATATAACATGTAACACGGCTCCCCACATGTGTGCTTCTAGCAGTATCCTAATTCCACTGTCTAGATCCATCCCCGATTCTAAGGCCAAGTTTTGGGTCCCCTCTCCCATTTCCTCGCTTGTTGCCATTGGAGCCTTCCTTGAAGACTACGATCGGTAAATATTACCCTGTTCGTCTACCCATGTGTTTCTCTATATCTCTCTAATTTTCTTAGGACTGTATGTATGATTTTATGAGTATTTTATCTTTTATGGAAGCCTATATTTTTCTGGAATAAATTTTAATTGTTTTACTTAATTAGAGTCCCTAATATTTTTAAGCATTAATTTCTGGACGTGGAATCCTGTTTACACAGGTAAAAGATCCTGATTAAGCCAGGTGCCCACCTGACAATTCCCCAACCTCGTTTTGAGGGCATTTTGGCTTACAAAGTTTCCATCTCAACTGCTTCTTCTTTTAAACTGTACAATTTCAATCAAAAATATGTTGCCTTCTTAGTATGCTGGAAACTTCAGCATGTTCCACTTTTTAAAGTTACTGCAATTTTCGCTATAGAAACCTTGTGTGATTTGCAGTGGAGGAAATGCACCATGCTCAATTCACACAAAGCTCTAATAGCTGCCCAGGCTTGCTGGGCTTTTCCATTCTGCCCTGTACCTCCACTACAGCTGTACCTTGTAGGGCTTGAGAAGGGTGGACAAGCTGTCTTTCAGGTAAGTTTGTTCTTTCAGGTAAGACCAAGCTTACCTGAAAGGCATTCACTGTCCACACTCAGTAACTTTCTCATTCATGTGTGAAAAATTACTACCTGTTATAATGACTGTGGCCCAAGAACCACTGATAGCTACCAAATCATGCTTTAAAAAAACAATTCAGTGTTTGGCATACAAGTATACCATCCAGGTCAAAGGTCATAAAACAAACTAGAGGTTTTATTTTTCTATAGATTGAGCCTGGGTTGGCCTGACCTGACTCTCAAACTATCGCAATCAGATAGCAGCTGATGGGAACAAAGTTCCCAAGTGTCATAGCGACCTTCTGATTGTGACAGTATAATGGGTCATGGGAACCCAGAGCTGACTTCTGGAGGAAAAACACACGCACATCTGTTTTGACCCTCACTTGTGGTTTTCCATATCTTAAGCTAACTTTCCTCTGAAAAATATGATAATGAATAAGGAACAGTGTAACTGCTCTGAAATCTTTGGACAAAACTGGAGAACAAACAAAGCTGCAAAAACAACTGTGTCTTCTAGAATTGTGTTGTTGTGTTGAGAGCTATATAACAAGCATGGTCCCTTTCCAAGCCAACTCCAATTGCTTTCAAGTGCCTTCAGTTACATAGCAGTATTAACTGATTGCTAAATCATTCAGGAACCTTTCATGTAATTAAAGTATCTCTTAATTAGATGGGAGAGTGCAAGCTCATACATAACTTATTTGCACTGCAGGAGGATTAGTAGCAGCCCATGTTTGTCCTGAGCAATACTGAAGATCTTCAATTTTAAAAAAGGAAGAAAAAAGAAAGAAAAATACTTTCACCTTCATTTCTTTGTGAGAAAAATAGATTAGAAGTCACTAAGTTCTACTGAAGCAGCTTTTAGAGCAATTTCATCCCTCACAATTGAAAAATTCATTTTAGCTCACTGCTCTTCAGCTAGAGGAGCCATGAATGGTTAGGGCCTCAAACTAAGGTAGAGTTCTACTACTGGAACCATCCCTATTTTCTGTTTTGTTTTTTGTTTTTAAACAAAGGACACACAGGAGAAAAAGACAGAGAAAAGAAAAGAGAAGTGGACATATAAAAGTGTATAATGGGGGGAGGTTCATCATGGTCTTTTCTGTGGAGAGCAGAGCGGGGAATCATCTGACAACTGCTATCAAATGGAAATAACTGGCCAGTTGCTGGTCAGTCTAGCATGGTATATGCCCACTCCCATTTAGCGTATATTGCCAGGCTGCAAATCAGCACAAGATGAGTGTTTTGGTGGCAATCACACATAGAGGGGGTTTGGCCGTGGCCCAAATGCTACTCTGTTGGAGTGCAAGAACTTTGTGGAAATGAAAACAACAACAAAAAAGACAATGTCAGAAATTCATGTGCAATCTCCAATACTTAGCGTGGTGCAATAAATGTAATGTTGATCTTCATCCCCAACATACTGTGGCGGGTAAGAAAGGATTACAAAGGCATCTGCAAGCATAAGACATTTGCACTGCAATCCTATCTTAAATTAAAGTGAGCCAAATAAGCTTGCCTTACTTTCCATGCCAAGTTCATTCTGGGAACAAATGTTTCCAGCTAAGCCAGCTGCAGGATGTTTTGTATCATGTGTGAATCCTTTCTTTCTTTCTTTCTTTCTTTCTTTCTTTCTTTCTTTCTTTCTTTCTTTCTTTCTTTCTTTCTTTCTTTCTTTCTTTCTTTCTTTCTTTCTTTCTTTCTTTCTTTCTTTCCCTTCCCTTCCCTTCCCTTCCCTTCCCTTCCCTTCCCTTCCCTTCCCTTCCCTTCTTGCTGAGTCTTTTCCAAGTACACACACACAGACTCACACACATCACCTGTCTCTGTTTTACCTGCGAATGTATTTTTAACTTCTACAGGAATACAAAGTGGTTATGGCTTTCCTCTCCTCATGTTATACATGACAGACCATCACCAAAAAAAGTATAATATATAAGCAATGATTTGTGCGCAGACATGTAGGGGTGGGGAAAATAACAGCTGGAGAATTTCCATTTTAAAACTTCTGACTGTAAGAAGTCACATCTAAGAGAGAATGGAAAACATCCTGAAAATTCATGATAGCCTCCAGCTTTCATGACAGTTTGAAGAATGGCTACATAAAACCCCTGTATCACCCAGTGAAGTTTCAGATTAGGAGTATTTTAATCAGAGCTGCATGTTCTTCATACAAATGCCCCTCCCCCTTTGAAAAAAAAGAATAGAACCTAATACTGGGCACAGGATTCAGCTGCCTGAGAATCCAGCTTTAATGTAAAAGAAGCCAAGTTTCTAGTCCTTATTGCTATGACAAGGTTTAATAGTATGTTGACAGTGCCCGGGGAATCAAAGAAGAAAAGAGTGTGGCTGGATATGATTTCAGCAGCCAGGGTGGGGAGTTTTAGTAACATATATACAAGCTTTTCCTTCCCAAGCAGCAGCAAAAATCATGCAAAATATGCAATTTTCCTCAATAATATTAATTAACAGAAAATTGAAGCACTTTATTTATGACCCTCCTCCCAAGTTGCTTTTCCTTACTATAGGTTACAATTAGGTGAGTAGCTGTGTTGGTCATGAATGCTTGCACATTAAAGCTTATACTTTGAATAAAATTTTATTGGTTGTAAAGGTGTCACTGGACTCAAACTTTGTTCTGTGTATTACTTAAAACTAATAAAACAGAGATTAAAAAATGACAGTATCCTAAGTATTGTCATAGGACAGTATCCTAAATACTGATATTGTAAAAGCAAAAACATCAGAGAGGCCAGGTTCACATAAATGCCTACCTGACTAATTCACTTTTCCATAGCCAATAGAGTGAGGAGCATCTTAACATTTTCAAGAAGGCTGTTCTCACACATATGAGCCACTGTTCTAACCATCTGCAAGATGGGATCTGTAGCAAACTGTGATCTGCAGAGCTGTTACAGCAGTGCATACATGGAGAAGGCGCTGCGATATACAGGGCCCAGGCCATGAAGGGCATTATAGGTAATAACCAGCATCTTTAATGGGATGCTGAAGCTAACAGGAAGCCAGAAGTCCTTTCAACCAGCATTACCTACATCTCGGCTGGATTCAGCCTCGGCTTGTTCCCCACAGCTATCAGGCTATACGTTTTTGGTGATGATGATTATTTATGTTGCACAGCTCAATTAACCTACATATTAAGTCTGTTTTTATCCTGCCCTTCTGCTAAGTAGCTCAAGGTGACAGTCATTGTTCTTCCTCCTCCTCCATTTTTATCTTCACAACAACTCTGTGAGGTAGCTTAGACTGAGAAAGGGTGATTGCTGCAAGGTCACTGAGTGAACTTCACAGCAGAATAAGGATCTGACTGTCTCTACAGCTCTGGTAGATATGAAAATCTGATTTGAAGCTGCAGTGCCCAAACCAGACAATCTGTTTCCAGCTTTCCTGGCTTGCAAGGGATTTAAAAGGACCTTTGTGAAAATGGACAAATTTTTGAAGGGTAATGTTGCCATACATAGGTGGGAAAAGTACAGCTTGCAATTTCAGGTGAGTTCTCCCTCTCTGCAAGACTCCTTATACACCCACCCTCTCTCCTGCCTGTCACTTCCCTACAACTTTCATTCCAGCCCCTTTGGTCAGACTCCTCAACTCAGACAGACTCTGCTTTTGATTCAGTGTTGCCACATTATCCTTTTAGAATCGTCGTTCTAAACTTCTGAAATCTTCAAATTTTGTTCAGATCGCTCATACTGTGGAAATATCAACCCCTACCCCACCCCTGCTTCTCTCTCTCACACACACAGCAACGTAAGCTGCTTCATCTCAAGAAAAGTGCCCTTGAAGCAGCTGCCACATTTCCCTTTCTTGCCTCAGGCACCAGTGAGGTGCCCCAGGCATATCTGCTTATCTTTCAGACCTAACCTAGGCTGAAGAGGAACAGGGTTCTTGGTACTGCTATGTTGTCCCTCCCCCTCATATTCTCAAACATTTTCACTCACATTCCCAGAGGCAATGCCAGAAGTAAGTAGCCTACAGACCAATGGTCTGCCTAGATGAAACTATAAGGAAAAGAAGCCTCCTCACCCACAGTCTGCTGTTGCTGTAGTAGTGCTGATGATGAGGAAGAGACACTCCCCCTTTTACAAGTTACTGTCTTCTAAATTAACGCTCTTGGGAAAAAACCCTCTGAATTTAGGAATCATGACAGCTAAAAATATCATTACAAATTTGGGCTTTTTTTTTGGGTTCAGTGTTTTTGTTCCCAATCCTTCCATACATGTACCACAACATTTTCAAAGTAAGGACTAGAAGCATGCGTTTTAAAAACATGCATGGGCTTGGAGGGGCCTCCGGGGACAGTGAAGTGTTCCCACAATGAATGGAAGACTTAGACTGACCCCAACCCTCACCTGAATGGAGCTCTCCTGCCTGGACTCAGCCCAGACCAGTCCCACTTCCTGAGCCAGGGAAATGAGACAGTAGGGATCAGGATGGCAGCCAGGGCAGCCACAGCAGCTGGTGAGAATATGGCCAAACCCACTTGCAGCCCAAGGGAGCAACAGGCAGCAGTGGCAATCTAGTGGCTCTGTGGAAGTTGGAAGAGCCCAAGGTAATGACAACAGCACAGGCACTCAGAGAGGTCATGCCAGCTCCTGAGATACCGACAGCAACAGGCCCCGCAAAAGGAGGCCTGTTGTTGCCCTGAGTCAGCTGCCCCAGGTTTTGAAGGTGATGCAGCTGAATAGAGCAGAAGAGTGGACTCCCATTAGCAAAAGTGAGGCAGGGAGACATGGGAATGCCCTGGTTCCACCCCTGCCCCAACAGGATCTCAGGGCAGGAAGGGCTCGGTCAGCTGGGTGGGGGAGGAAGCCTGGCAAAAGGCTCCTACGAGTGGCCAGTGGGGAAACTCCTGGCCAGAGGAGCAGAGGGGAGGCCCAATGGAAAGTCATGGAGAGTGGGAGGCAGGAAGGGGAGGCATATAAAAGGGAGCACCTCACAACAATCTGGGGAGGAGGAAGATTCAGCAACCAGGGCTGCACAGAAAGGGTTTACTGGCTGGGAGGAGGAAGACCCTGGTGACTCCCTTCCTTCCCATTCTGAGGCCTGGGAGCTCCTCACCAAAATGGTCACCAAGACAGTGGAAAGTGGTGTTGCTCCAGGGATGGACACAAGTCATGACAAAACAGAAAGCTATAGTTTCCGGGTTTCTAACCACACCCTGCAATTATGCAGGTGCAGTTTCAGTCCACCTAGGGATGCCAGCCTCCAGATGAGATATGGGGATTCCCTGGAATTACACCTCATCTACAGATTACAAAGATCAGTTCTCCTGGAGAAAATGGGTGCTATGAAGGGGAGACTATGGCATTGTACCCCACTGAGGTCTCTGTCTTTCACAAGTCTATTCCAGAATCTCCAGGAGTTTCCCAATCTAGAAATGGCAACCCTACCTCCCATGCCCCTCTGGTGGTCGGGGGAACTGACAACCCTAATGCAGCCTGGATCTACATGTATCCCAGACTTGTTTTATGCTACTGTACCCATTGCAGTTAGTTTTGCCTCAAATGCCTCAATGCAGCCAAAGCTCCAAGTTAATACATGCATCATCTCTGGTTTGCAAGGCTTGAGACATCTACAAGTTTTGAACATGTCAAGTTTAAAAAAAATGCTTGTCATGTTATCACACAGATAATATTTCTTTGCACAGAACAGCATTTAGGCTTCCTACTCTGTACTTGCTATTCAGACACAAGCTATTCCAGGATTCAAAGAAATCTGTCCATTTGCTTCATGCTTAGTGAAAACTCTGCAAGCCATTTCTGCATAAATCAGGGTTGTTTGTTTTTTTAAAAAATCAATTTCTCAGTCTCTCTGGGACCTGCACTATGAACTTACACAAGGACAAGAAACTGCATGTGAGCATGTCCACAGAGGAGAAAGAAATGTTCCATATGCACAAGTTGCCCTCCCAACAGGATGCCTTATTTTGAATTAGAGATTGCTAAATACTGCCTGACAAATATTCTGAGAAGTGCCAAGAAAGAAAGACCTTCAGTTATTATTTCAGGTGTCTGTCATCAACTATTTCACCAGAGAAAATATGTTCAGATTTTGCAAGGCTGCATTCATCCCTGTACTTTGCATTACTGAAATCCAGAATAAATACCACTCTACAATACTTCAGGTGGGCCTGTCCTCATGATGAAATAGTTAATACAGAGCTCACCATATCCATCTGTTTCCCCACAGTCAAAGGAGACTATAGTGGGGCTTTCCAAATTATCATAGGTTACAGATGAACCTCCTCTCCATAGAACTGGAGCTTCAGATAGTAAACTTTAAAGTGTCTTCTGCACAGTTTGCAGTTTTCTGAATCCATCCAATCACAAATAATAAACAAATATAAGCATATTAGCTTGTTCCAACATGTTGTATGGAAGGCTGTTCTCATGTCCACCACAGTATTATTTCACAGGAACAAGCAGGATCATCATGGAAGGCAGTGCAGAGCAACCGAACAGTGATAGCAGCACTAAACTCCTACAAAAAGACTCCCCTTTTAATTAGATACTTCTTGTTCTACATCTTCTTTCCAGCTATTGTGGCTAGTAGAAATAACATGGGAATGCACCTGTACAGTGTGCTACATCATGTTTGTTCAAAATAAGTCCCAGTGAGTGTTCCAGAACGTCATCCATTGGATGCCTGCCTTAGAATTCACATTTCTTTCATAAACCATGCCTTCAAAGGTGTCCTTTAATTACTGGCAACTATTGGTAATTTATTTGCTTAATTTATATCCTGCCTTTCTTCCCAATGAGGATACTAAGCAGCTTACGATGTTCTCTCCTACATTTTACTGACACAACAACCCTGTAAGGTAGAGTAGGCTGAGTGTGCATGACTAGCCCAAATTCACCCAGCAAGCTTCCAAGGCAGAGCACAGATTCAAACCCAGATCTCCCAGACTCTAGTCAGATACCACACTGCTCCCCTTATGCTTTAGAAGCGCTGTATGTATGGGTTTTGAGATGTGGTGCTTTTGAGATGTGGTGATGGAGAAGAATCTTGCGAGTCCCTTGGACTTCAAGATCAAATCAGTCAGTCCTAAGGGAAATTAACCCTGACTGTTCCCTGGAAGGTCAGATGCTGAAGCTGAAGCTCAAAGACTTTGGCCACCAAATGAGAAGGGAGCACTCACTGGAGAAGATCCGGAAGCTGGGAAAGACAGAAGGCAAAAGAAGAAGGGGATGGCAAAAGATGAGATGGCTGGACAGTGTTACTGATCTAACAAACATGAATTTGAACAGACTTCAGAGGATGGTGGAAGACAGGAGGGCCTGACGTGACTTTGTCCATGGGGTCGCAGAGTCGGACTCGACTGTGCGACTGAACAACAAAAAAATGTGTGGGTTAAAGGATAATTAATTTATATTGTGATATTTTGTATTTGTCCCAGTGAAAGAGAGGAAGAAAGAAGATTGAAAGGGGAATTTATCGAAGCCCTAAATATTTTATTTAAATAATGTTTATGAACGTTCTCTACTCTCCAAGGTAGCATACGACAAAAGAAAAACATTTAAAAATTCTATCAATCCAAATAAACAAAGCATAAAAAATGAATGAATTTAAAGTAGCAGAGACATAGTAGAGCACAATAAACAGTAGCAGCAGTTCAGTGCAAACAAAAGTATTAATGGTTCTTTGGAGTGAGCAGATTCTTAAAATTTTGCCAGAAAGCCAAAAGGACAGGGACAACCACACACGGCTTTTTTGGAAAAAAAGCCCAGCAGGAACTAATTTGAATATTAGACCACACCCCCTGCCAACATCATTGTTTCACACAGGGCATTCTTTGTAGAAGAAGCCCAGCAGGGACTCATTTGCATATTAGGCCACACCCCTTGACACCAAGCTAGCCAGAACAACGTTCCTGTGTGTCCCTGCTAAAAAAAACCCTGCAGCCACATATCTGGGATCAGGGAGACCTCTAAATCCTAGTGCTAGGAGGCAACATCAGGGTAAACTATTAATGGTTCTCTGGAGTGGGCAGATTCTTAAAATTTTGCCAGAAGGCCAAAGGGACATGGACAGCCACACAGGGCTTTTTTGGAGAAAAAGCCCAGCAGGAACTAATTTGCATATCAGGCCACACCCCCTGACATCATTGTTTCACCCTGGGCATTCTTTGTAGAAAAGGCCCACCAGGGACTTATTTGCATATTAGGCCACACCCCTTTACACCAAGCTAGCCGGAACAGCGTTCCTGTGTGTTCCTGCTCAAAAAAAGCCCTGCAGCCACATATCTGGGATCAGGGAGATCTCTAAATCCTAGTGCTAGGAGGCAACATCAGGGTAAGGCCTCAGCCATTATGCCCCACTGTTGGACCCTCAGACGAACTGCTTGGCCACTGTGTGAGACATGATCCTGGACTAGATGGACCACCACCCTGATTCTGCAGGACTCTTCTTATGTTCTTATGAACGTATGCCTCTTTCTGGCCTGGCACTTTTGTATGCTAAGATGTTATCTCACGATTGGGTCTAAATGTATGAGTTGTTACAATCCCCTAATAAAGAAGAATGATGGCATTTCACAAAATGAAGGTTCTGAGAACACACAAGTGAGCCTAAAGACTCCCATATAATCCCAGTTGAGCCCAGAAAAGTCTCTAACAGTTGTTTACATAGGTTTCTTCTGCAAGTTCTTCTGCTCACTAGTCTCTTAAAAAAAAAATCAATGACACTTGCATATATTTGCATATTGATAAAAAGCATTCCATGCTGCCCATAGTTTTGGCTGCAGCAGTCTAACATGACTACCCTTTTGCAATTCAGCAGGTATCCTTTGGAAAAGGAATTCCCTCCAGTTTAAGATTACGCTTGACACAGTTTATTACTAACTCTGTGTGTGTGTGTGTGTGTGTTGCCTAAATAATGAGGAAGTGTCTTGACTCAGAGGAATTTTAACCAATTAATTTGCTAAAGGTGGTGCTTCTGTAATGACATTACTAGTAAAGAAAAGTCTAGAACACAAATGTATTTCATTTTCTTATGTTTTTCCAGTCTCACTTCAAAAGTTTCTCTTGTCAAGCACTTTTTCTCCTTGGTAAAAAAAAGCTCCAAACGCCAGCAAACATTCCTTTGCAGGAACTGCTGGGTGGAATTGCTATGACCGTTGCTATGTTATGCAGAAGGTCAGACTGGAGCAAAATTTCTAAAATATGGCCAAGAGCATAATTTTGGACAGCTGTAGCAACACTCCCTTTCCTGCTATCTCCTCTTCCAAAGTGGTCCTCCTTGTTACAACATTAATAAATACAGTCCAAGATTGTGAAGATTTCTAATGCATTATTTTCAAAGGCTTTGATCTCCAGGTTACAGTTTGAATGCAGATCTGACTAGAAATGCTAATAGTTACCCTTCAGACCTAGCCTATTTTAAGACAAGCAGGGATCCTTGATCTGCTCTAGTTCTCTAAGTTATGATTTAGAAACCCCATGATCAGGGCAACCAGACCTACTGAAGCACGGACTGGTAGTTTCCTATCTTGCTTATCTTTAACTTAGAAAAAGGCCAACACACAGCATGAACATCTAGATCTCCCCAAAGCAGTATTTGGCAGCTTTCCATCCCCATTCTTAAATTAGCCATTTCTATTTGTAAGCAGGCAGTAAAGATTCATTTTTGGAATTAATTGGAAGAAGATAAAGTACTCACATGACATTGAATTGCACTAATACAGGTCAAGTCACCTGGCTTTCTGTCTGAGAGCAGTAGTAAGATGTATTCTCCCTAGTTAATTACAGCCAAATTTTTTTACTGTAGCTTTTAAAATGTAAACAGCCATTTCATGGAAAATCGAATAGCCTTTGTGATTTTAAATTAACAATTTTTGTAGGCAAATACAGGCTGTTAATGTATAATAATGGTGCAGTGATTTCTTTCTGTTTTTTAAAAATTTTTTTCCTCCGAAGAACACAAGTTTGGATGTTGGCCCTTCTAATGGTAATTCTTCCTAGGTGTAGTATCCTAAAAACTACTGTGACAAATGGGGGGGGGGGAATCCCCTGTCCACCCAGTAATAATTACACTAGATGTCTATATGGATATATTTCCATGATAAGCACCTGAACTAAAATTTAATTATCTATGTGTAAAGGGACTGCAAAACAAGTGACCAGTGAAGAAGCTGTAATGTTTTCTGTGCCCCCACATAGATGTAGCCAGAAGTTGAGGGAACAAAAAAGCCACCCTGAAGGTGCCACCTGAAAAGGCAAGACACTTGAAAAGGGTGCAACATTATTCAAAAACTCATCAGTTATTAACACAGCAGGGACAAACTAGTTGACAACAAAAAATGAGCAGCTCCTATTTAACTCATAATTTTGGTAGCAGCTCAACACCCACTGATGGTGCACAGAGGCTTCTTTCCATCTGCCCCGAGATCAAAAACAGCAGAGCCTTTGTCTTTGCCCTTCTTAAAAGAGCAGTCAAAGCACCAGAAATAAACACAAAACGAGGGCAGTCACCATCCGTATGGATGAAAAGAGGCAACTCTAGATTAGAAACAGATACTGTATTTTGCAATATGTTAGCCTCAGGCTACTTCTTTCTCTGGCACACATGATGTGAATGGATTCTTCAGGTGCTCTGGAACTCCACACCATTTGATTAATGGAGTTGCTTTCCTTTAAGGCTAAAAAGTCCAGTTTTGCACCATGTTGCCATAGCTGCTAAAGGGAAGGGGCAGGGAGAGATCCAACCATCATTCATTTGCAAAACTAATTTCATTCAGATGTTTATATTCATATGCTGCCCTAATGCTAAAAGCCACAGGGACTTCAGCTCTGCCAATTAAACTAAGCCCATTGGTTTGGCAGTAGTTGCTGCATTCTTGACAGCTGGGCATGGTTACGAGCCCCTTCCTTCCTTCTACTGCTGGAACTTGCAATGCAAAGGACAGTGAAATGGCTGGCTGGGGTTTAGGAATATATATATTGTTTCCCCATGACTCTGCAGAGCTAATACCTAAAAAGTTGATGCTGGGACTTCAGAACGGAGCCTCCGGCAGCCCGCCACAACACAGCGTGGCTGCCAGGGAGATTTTGCCCCCCCCCCCGGAGGGAGAGCGGACTGTTAGGCGTGCTTTCGGCGCGTCTGGGAGGGGCGGGGCTTCCGCGCTTGCTCGGAAGCCTCCGCTTCTGTTCCCTGCAGTCCTCTTCGGGTGCTTGGAGGAGCAGGGAGTGTGTGCTTGAGCTTCTTGACTGCACCTGAGGGGGATTAGGCTGGCGAGGCCGATTCAGCGTGTCCAAATTGAGATCGTCGGGAGCGGCGTGGGATCAGTTACTTCATTGTGGTGGAGTAGTATAAGGGCTGCTTGCCTCGTGCTTCAGACCAGCAGAGTGCATTGGGGCTGAGGCGATTTTGGGGCAGCGGTGGGGGAGAGGTTGCCTTAGAGGGTGTTGGGAGCTCCCTTGCAGTGGGATTTTTTAGCTAATTTTGGGTTCCTCAGAGGTGGTGATTAGTGGGGGAGGGGCCCGGCCATCTTGTGGGTGCCTGGGAGGTTATCCTTTGGCTGAGTCTTGGCGGCCATTTTCTGGGGGGTTCTTCATCCTTCTTTTTGTCGGCCATTTTAGGTATAGTGAGGCGGTGGCCATTTTAAGTCAAGGGAGGCAGCAGCCATTTTAAGTGCAGAATTAGGCCCTCTTCCCCCCCCCTCTTTTTTGGTGTGATAATTGGGGCTATGGTGGGGTTTTCCTTTTGTAGCTCATCTTTGTGGATCAGAGTGATTGCTGGGGTGGCAGCAGTTCCTATTTTCTCTTTAATTGGGATTTGGGCTGTGCTCTTTGGCGATCATGTCTGGGCGTAAAGGTGGTGGTAAATCTAAGGGGAAGAAGCATACTCCTAAGGCTCCTAGACCACCCCCAAAGCGTCCTCCGCCCCCCTCGTCACCGGATGAGGAGGTGGAGGATGAGGTGAATGCAGTCATTTTTCAGAGACTGCAGGCCTTGGAGCAGGCATCGGGGTTTCCACCTTCTCAGATGCCTAAGAAGGGGCGGGTCCCTAAGTGGGCTTTGCAAGCGGATATATTGACCCATTTATCTATTTTGGAGGGCAGGTCGTCTGCATCTTCGACTGGAGGAGCTGTAGGGCTTGTTGGCTCCGATGTGGAAGCGGGTCCGTCGTCTGGGGTACTCGGTGCCGGGTCTGCGTTGGTGCCAGCTCTGCCTCATGGTAAGTCGGGGGATAATTCACTGCCTTACACTGGGCCTGTGTGGCCCTGGGGGGCTTTGGGATCTGCGGCTCCTAATGGGGTAGGGGCTACACCGGGTAGTGCTGGGGCTCCTTCATCTTTAGGTTTGGGGCAGCAGGGCAACTGGATGTGGTCACAGGGCCAGTTTGGTCCATTCGGAAATTGGCCTGGGGCTGGGCAGCAGGGGGCAGCAGCGGGGCTGTCAAGTGGATGGGGTTTCCCATCTCCTTACGGGACGGTCCCCTTTGGGGCTATGCCCTTTGGTGAGGTGGCCTTGCCCTTGGGGGATCACTTGCTGCCAGCCACGAGGGAAAAAATCCTAAAAGGAGAACATGTAGACGTATTCTCCCTCTTATTTAGGGAATTGGAAAAGAAGGACAAGGAGGAGTTGGATGATAAAGAGAAGGAGAAGCTGAAGAAAAGGAAGGTTGATAGGACCTGGGCCAATTTGCTTCCGGGGTTTTTCATATACGTGGGAGTGATAGTGCATGCGCAGCCCTGGCGGGCCGCTGCGTTGATTCAATATATGGACATCATATACAAGGGGTATACGATGTTCAGCGGCCCGGCCTGGATCCAATACGACCAGGAGTTCAGGATGAGGGCTGCTTTGTACCCTTCACTCCCTTGGGATCGGATTCACCAGCAGTTGTGGTTGCAGGTGATGTCACCCGCTCGGCCCAATTTGGGGGACCGATCCGACAGTGGTCACCTTGTATCCAAGGATTCCTCTTCTCCTTCCAGTGCGTCAGTATCCTCCCGCAGTGCTGCGGGGCAGGCGGTTCAGCCCCGCTTGCTCTGCTGGGAGTTTGGAGCCCAGGGGGCGTGCAGTCATAAAGCTTGCCAGTTCAAGCACGAATGTCCCCTGTGCGCCGGCCCACACTCTTTCAACAACTGCCCGAGAGTCCGTCCGCGCAAGGGTCAGAAAGGATCAGGGGGGTGGGCCCTTCTCAATCTGGGGAAAGGCCTCAGCCTGATGAAGGTGGGTCCTCTTGAGGTATGGCTTCGCAGGTACCCACGTAAGGGGGACAGTTTATATTCGTTAAAAGTTTTAGTTTCAAGTAGGAATGTTAAGTTATCAGGGGGTAAGGTAGCTCTGAGGTTGCAAAGGGTTGTTGTTCTGCCATTTTGAGTGTAGCCCTCTGGCAAGACATCAATTTTGGGGTTATTTGGAGTGAGGTTTTGTATCCATTTCTTTGAATCGGCGCGGCCTCTACGGCTGCTGCTCCTGGGTTATCCTACTTTGTCCATTCAGCCTTGGCCGGTGGCGGTCTCAGGCTTACAAAAGTTCTATTTGCCCTTTGCTCCGCTGTAGTTTTTTGTTAGGAGCGGGGCGGGTAGTTTAAGTTTGGGTTTTATAACTTGTTGTTTTTCCTTTTAGATGCTGTTGTTCCTGGCTGGAGGAGCAGAATTCTCATCTGTGGGCACAGTCAAGCTCAGAGAACTGCTGTTGGCTCTTAGCTGGGGCTCAGCAAATAAAAATATGTTACGGTTGAATGGCGGGGGCGCAGGGGTCTTCAGTGGCCTGGCTTGCTCCTCCCCCCTTTTTATTTCATGAGTGTTTGGGCCCTCCTCCGCAGGTATTAATTGTTCACCTGGGAGGGAATGATCTCGGGCTGATTAAAGGCAAGGCTTTGATCTTGCAGGCCCAAGACGATTTCAAGTACATAAGGAACAGATGGCCTGGTACCATTATAGTTTGGTCGGCCATGATTCCGCGCTTGGTGTGGCGCAGTGCTTGGAATCCATCTGGGTTAGAAAGGGCTCTTTACAGAACGAATAAGGAGATTCGCAAGGTTTTGGAGGGTGGTTTGGGCCACTATTTGCCCCATCCAGATATTTCTAAGGAATGTCCTGACCTCTACTGAGGGGATGGGGTACATCTCTTGGAAAAGGGTAATATGCTTTTTCTGAGGGATTTGCGGCAAGGGCTTGTGTTGGCGTTGGGCCTTTGGGTGGGTGCTAAGCCCTAAGTAGAGACTTGGCCTTAGTTGTGGCATGTTTTATGGGGTTTATGGCACCATGCGGCCTGGGGAGGACCGATTAGCCTCCCCCGTTTGGGGAGTTGGGGGTCTGGCAGGATCAACCTTTGGGTGTGGCCCGAGGTGTGTGAATGCAGACTGTCCTGGAGACTCGATTGGATGGGTGCCTTTCGCTGAGACTCGCGTCTGGTGTCTGGGCCCTCCGGTGCGAGCCTCCCTGCTGGGCCTGCCTGACAGGAGCTGTGACACACAGCTCCTGCTGGGGGGCCGGGTCTCTCGCCCGCTGAAAAAGGCAGGGGAGCAGTCTGAGGAGACCCCTGGCCCTGACCTGGCCACAGTTCGGTTGCCCTTGCCGTTTGCAGTGTTATTCAATAAAAGTGGCCCATATTTTCACCAATATAATTATGTCCGCCTCTTTATTCTGACTTGGGGGGGGCAACGGAGCCTCCGGCAACCCACCGCATCGCGGCGTGGCTGCCGGGGAGATTTTGCCCCCCCCGGAGGGAGAGCGGACTGTTAGGCGCGCTTTCGGCGCATCTGGGAGGGGCGGGGCTTCTGTGCTTGCTCGGAAGCCTCCGCTTCTGTTCCCTGCAATCCTCTTCGGGTGCTTGGCCCTCCTGCCTGCCCTGTTTGTTATGTAGGCATCTGCTGGTCGCCTCTTTTATGAGGAGCCGGGTAGGAATTTTTTACTCCCCGGCTATTTGGCTGGTGACTGGGGGGTGTTTTTTGCCTACCCTGCATAGCATATCAGTGGATTGAGGAATTGGCCTCGGGTTGGTGCCTTTAGATTGGTCACTTTTCAGGCAGGTTTTACGGGGTTTATGGCACCATGCAGCCTGGGGAGGACCGGTTAGCCTCCCCCGTTTGGGGAGTTGGGGGTCTGACAGGATCAACCTTTGGGTGTGGCCCGAGGTGTGTGAATGCAGACTGTCCTGGAGAATCGATTGGATGGGTGCCTTTCGCTGAGACTCGCGTCTGGTGTCTGGGCCCTCCGGTGCGAGCCTCCCTGCTGGGCCTGCCTGACAGGAGCTGTGACACACAGCTCCGGCCGGGGGGCCGGGTCTCTCGCCTGCTGAAAAAGGCAGGGGAGCGGTCTGAGGAGACCCCTGGCCCTGACCTGGCCACAGTTCGGTTGCCCTTGCCGTTTGCAGTGTTATTCAATAAAAGTGGCCCATATTTTCACCAATATAATTGTGTCTGCCTCTTTATTCCGACTTGGGGGGGGGCAACACCAAATAGATTTCCAGACCCTCATTATGGTATCGGAGAACTGCTGAACCTTTTGCATATCTTAAACAAACAAACCACCCATTTATTCAATCAGGGCAATGAAGACATGGAAAAGACATGATAAAAGGGCTGGTGTCCCCACACCCCACTATTTCAGTGTTTTTATGGGAGCATTCTCCCAATCCTATTAATTAACTTGTGCAATGTTCCTCTGGATTAATTAGGATTAGAGTAGCTCTGACAGCACATACACAAAAACATACTCTTTAATCTGGTTTAATTAATAACAGAATAGCTACCAGGCACTAATTAGACTCCTGCAGCTCCATATTTATGTAAATATTCATTGATGGAGTCAGAAACACCCACCGTTTAACCATTTCTGAACACCCTACCATATACAAGCAAGCCAATAGTACCAGTTGATTTCTATCAACAAGACACTGAAACCCTAAAGTTTGTAAATTAACAGTTATGTGATGGGCAGCATCATTCAATGCATTTTAACTTGGAAATAAATTCTGCTGATTTCAGAAGACTTCCTCTGTACAGGACTGCAAGATTTAACAAATACTAAATATAGAATTGGGTTTTTTCAGTAGCCATGAAATGCCCTGACCATTATATATGATATGAGGCTAACGAAGATAATGACAGCCAGTGTCACCTCTGCCTGCACCTTCATAAGAAGGTACCAAAGGTCTTCAAATGTATTTTCTATGATTGTCATAGTGCATGTACCCATCCATTACCTATTTTTACAAAAGGACTGCAGATGATGCTCATGCTTGTTCACTCACCCGAGACAGGAATGAGAAGATCAGAGAGACTAACACCGAATAATAAAGGTTGTTGGGAAGGTAATGGAGCAGCATCTGAGACAATACTAGAATTGATCATGAAAGTTTTGATAAAGACTAAAACCTCCTCTTTAATCAAACATCTAAATGTTATTGATTCCAGAACAGAAACCTCTACTAAAAAAGGCTGAAATAAAATGTTTCTGCCACTGTGCTGTCAAGCAGCTCATTCAAATCATAATCCCAGAACCACAGAAACAGCAAACCAGAAGCATCAGCTTCAGTCCTTCACTAAAACTTTGTGGACATAAAAGAACATTAGTAGTGGCTGGTGGCGGTTTATTGTTGGGTTAGAAATTCCATTGTTGTTTAATTGTGTGTGGGTGTTAATGAATCCCGTATAAAGCAGGATACGGCTGTGTTTCTGTCACCTGGACAACTTTAGCTGCTACTATTTCCTGACTCTCAAGTGCTCTCTAACACATTCTTGTTAATGGAATTTAAAAGTGGTGGTGCAGGGAGGAGAGTCAGGAGCTAATCCACTGGGCAATTTAAACTCCCCCTCCACACTGTTGATCTTTGTCCTGCTTTTTGCTGACCTGCAACACTCTGCCATCCCAGCTTTAATTCCTTTGTAAGTCGAGCTGTTGAGGACTGGGGAGAAATTCCGCTTCAGGTCCATTCTGACATTACAAACCTTGTTTTCACTTGAACAAAGTATGAGTCCAGTGGCACCTTTAAGACCAACAAAGTTTTATTCTGAGTGTAAGCAGATTTTAGGTGTCTAATTCTTAGACTGTTTATCCCTGCTTTATTGTCTTACTATGCCATTAAAGGTTCATTTGATGATGATGATGATGATGATGATGGTATAAGCCTTCATGGGCATGAACACTTTTTCAGGTGCCACTGGACTCATACTTTGTTCTGTTGTTTCAGTCCAACACAGCTATGCACCTGAATCTATCTCTCCCCCCTTTAATTATTCAATCAGGCTTTAAAGGCAGGTTCTGTTTGATATTTGCATGCATTTCTGTTCCTTGCAGAGCAGACAGGGAAGCTGCTCCTCCTAAAAAGCCTGGATGGGTGTATCAGAGGATTGCATCAATATGCTCTGACCTGGATAGCCCAGGCAAGCCTGATCCTGTCAGATCTTGGAAGCTAAGCGGGGTCAACTCTGGCAAGTACCTGGATGGGAGACCTCTTTATAATACCAGCAGTTGGGAGGCAGGGGCCAGCTTTATTCAGCCACCTCCCTGAATATCCCCCAGGGGATATCCCCCCAAAGGGGTCAGACATCAGAAGTCACCATGACTTCCAGGTGTGCACACACACACACACACACACATATAAAAATACACACACACTCACAAACATTGCCCCAATATCTCTTTTAGTTAACTTTCGCAAGGGCTCTCCTTGGCAGTGCTGGATTAAACCCTGCCCTTAGGCAATCAAAATCTTGGGGGCCCCCTCACAAATTATTTCAGAGTCTGAGAACCCGCCCCGCTGCCCATGGTTTCCACTGCAGCCTGCAGGGACCTTCTTAAAAGCCCCTTTTACTAAGCT
The DNA here is from genome assembly GCF_032191835.1 of Heteronotia binoei. Taxonomy (NCBI): domain Eukaryota; kingdom Metazoa; phylum Chordata; class Lepidosauria; order Squamata; family Gekkonidae; genus Heteronotia; species Heteronotia binoei. The sequence goes on along the minus strand of NC_083223.1, from coordinate 224,808,221 downwards.
GCAGGGGAGAGGCAGAGAGAGGCAAACCTGGCAACAATGCCAGCAGCAACCACATGAAGCAAGCTGGGCAAAGAGCAGCTCAGTTGCTGGGTGCACATGCAGGCTGGGTGGGCTGCAAGCAGAGGGGAAAGCGGAGGGAGGGAAGCCAGCCCGTGGTCCCTAAAGATGTGGGGGTCCAGGACTTCTGGGATTTGGAGAATGCTGAGTTGACCTGTCTCTCTAAGGGGGCAGACTGGAGCTTCTGTTCGGGGTAGTAAAGGGCAAATCTTTGCCTTCTGCCTACTTTTCTCAGTGAGAGATTAGTCCAATATATGCACAGGAAACTTTGAGGTGATTTACTTTGGCTAAAAGGGAATCCCAGGGGGGACTGAAGAAGAAGGGACAGACTTAAAAGAACATGTAATAAAAATAATTGCTGATTTCTTGGAGGAAGATCCTGAAGGGACTAGAAATATGTATGATTATATGTATAGAGTGAATTCATCGTATGCCAAGAAAAATAACTTACCAAGAGATATGGTTATAAAATATATGACAAAAGAAATGGTGGGGAAAATCTTGAATAAAAATTTTGAAAAGACATTGACAGTGGGAGGCAACAGGGTAAGAACAATGAAAGAATTGCCAAGACAAGTGATAAATGACAGGAGAACATATAAAAATTAACAGAAAAACTACGTGACAATGGAATGAGGTATAGATGGATAATACCTGAAGGTTTGAGCTTTGAGCTACAAGGAAGAAGGATTACAATTACAAATACACAGGAGCTGCGTAAATTTTATGAAGAGAATAAAGAATTTGCACCATGATGGATTATAAATTATTATCTTGGAATGTAAATGGACTAAATTCACCACAAAAAAGAAAGGCAATATTTCATTGGATTAAAAAACAAAACTGTAATATAATTTGCTTACAAGAAGTTCATATTAAACAAAAGGATTATACATTTTTATGGAATAAACGATTTGGACTGGAATCTTTTTCATTGGCTGAACAGAATAAAATGGGTGTGATTTTTTATATTAAACAAGAATTGGACCCAAAAATAATATTTAAAGATAAAGATGGAAGATGTATGGCAGTAGAAGTAATAATAAATGTGAAAAAAACTTATTATTGGGACAGTATGCACCAAATGGTGCAAAAGATTTTTTTAAAAGACATTATAAAACAACTTGATGAAGTGACATATGACCAGGTCATGATTATGGGAGACTTTAATTATTAATAAAATTGTGGTTGATGGAAAAGAGATGGTAGATCAAGAAGGAATAAAGAGAGAATTTTTCAAGTACTATGCTAAATTATTTAAAGGTGTTAAAGTAAATAAGGAAAGGATGGAAGCGTATTTGCAAAAAGATTAAAATAGCACCCTTAACTGAATATATGAAAAAAATTTTGAATGATCCAATTGAAAAAATAGAAATTGAAGCAGCGATTAATGCAATGAAAATTGGAAAAGCACCTGGGCCAGATGGATATACAGCAAATTTTTTTAAAATTTTTAAAGAATTGGTACCGAAACTTCAAAAATTGATGAATATGATAAGAATAAAAGGGAAAATACCAAATACATGGAAGGAAGCTGTAATTTCTTTGATTCCTAAGGAAGATAGAGATGCAACAAATGTAAAGAACTATAGACTAAATAATGACTATAATGACTATAATGACTAAATAATGACTATAAGATATATACAAGAATTTTGGCAAAACGACTTAAACAATATTTGATAAATTTCATAAAGGAAGACTAAGCGGGATTTCTCCCTAAAAGGCAAATAAGAGACAATATTAGAACTGTTGTAAATATTGTAGAATATTATGAAAGACATCCAGAGAAGGAAGTTGCATTATTCTTTGCGGATGCAGAGAAAGTTTTTGATAATTTGAACTGGGACTTTATGTTTGCAGTAATGAAGAAAATAGAGTTGGGGGAAAACTTTATAAGAATGATAAAGGCAATATATACTGAACAACGTGCAAGGTTATGTATAAATGCAGATCTTACAGATGAAATGATAATCAGCAAAGGTACAAGACAAGGTTGTCCACTTTCACCTTTGTTGTTTATAATGACTTTTGAAATTTTATTGATGCAAATAAAAGATGATAAAGAAATAGAAGGGTTGAGAGTTAAAGGATATATTTACAAATACAGAGCATTTGCAGATGATATAATGTTTATAAATGAAAATCCTACACAAGTAACACCTTTGTTGTTAGCTAAAATACAAGAATATGGAGAACTGGCAGGATTTTATGTTAATAAAGAAAAATAAAAAAATTTATCTAAAAATATGCAAGTAAATAAACAAAAGGAGTTGCAGAGACTAACAGGATGTGAAGTTACCTCTAAAGTAAAATATTTGGGTGTGGAAAAAACAGTGAAGAACATTGATCTGTTCAAAAATAACTATGAAAAGCTATGGCGTAAAATGGATGAAGGTATGATAAAATGGAATAAGCTTAACTTGTCATTGCTTGGAAGAATAGCTGCAATTAAGATGAATATTTTGCCGAGAATAATGTATTTGTTTCAAACTATTCAGATTGTGAAAGACAGTAAACAATTTAACAAATGGCAAAGGAAGATTTCGGAATTTGTATGGGCTGGGAAGAAACCAAGGATTAAAATGAAAGTTTTAATAGATGCTAAAGAAAGAGGAGGATTATATCATAATTTAAGATTATATCATGAAGCAGTTTGTTTAGTGTGGATAAAAGATTGGGTGACGCTGTTGAATAAAAAACTTTTAGCATTGGAAGGTAATAGAAATAAATTCGGCTGGCACGCTTATATGTATTATGGGAAGAAAAAGATGGATAGTTTTTTCTCTCACCATTATATAAGAAATAATTTGTTGAATACATGGATGAAGTATAAGAAATATGATGATGAAAGAAAACCATTATGGATAGTGCCAGCAGAAGTGATAAAAATAACAGCTGAGACCGGTGAGGAAAAATGGCTGTCATACAATCAACTATTAAAAATACAAAGTGGCAAAATAGAACTGAAAACTGCTGTGGAGTTGAATAACAAATACGATTGGTTTCAAATGCGACAAATAAAGAGTTTGGTGGAAAATGATATTAAAACTGAAAAAATAAGACGAGAGCAAATAAAAATGGAAAAAGTTCTGCTTGGAGATAATGAAAAATTAATTTCAAAAACTTATAAATAACTTTTAAACTGGTCTACAGAAGATGAAGTAGTGAAATCTCAAATGATTAAATAGGCAATAAATGTAAATAAAGAAATACAGATGGATACATGGGAATATTTATGGAGTTTCATAAACTTTCAACATGTCAGAATATTAAAGAGAACTGTTTTAAAATGATGTATAGATGGTATATGACTCCTAAAAAAATTGGCAAAGATGAATAACAAGATGCCAGACAGATGTTGGAAATGTAAAAAAAATGAAGGTTCTTTCTACCATATGTGGTGGACTTGTGAAAGAGCAAAAAAGTACTGGCAGATGATCCAACAAGAAATTTCTAGGATCTTGGTATATGAATTCAAGAAAGCTGCAGAGACTTTTCTGTTGGGATTACAAATGGAAAAATTTCCAAAAGAAGATAGAATGATAATTTGGTACTTGCTTTCAGCTGCTAGGACACTATATGAACATATGAAGCTGCCTTATACTGAATCAGACCCTCGGTCCATCAAAGTCAGTATTGTCTTCTCAGAGTGGCAGCGGCTCTCCAGGGTCCCAAGCTGAGGTTTTTCACACCTGGAGCCTTTTTTTTTGGAGATGCCAGGGACTGAACCTGGGACCTTCTGCTTCACAAACAGATGCTCTACCACTGAGCCACCGTCCCTCCCCGCAGTTATGGAAGCAAGAAAAAATACCAGAAAAATGGGATTGGATTGTAAAAGTTATGACATGGAGTGAGATGGACAAATTAACAAGAACTTTAAGAGATTATGATTTAGAAGATTTTAAAAGGGAGTGGAAAAATTTAGAAGTTATGTAGAAGACGAGTGGAAAGTAAAAGGACATTGGACAATTTTTGATAATGATTAAACTTTAAAAGAAAGAAGAATATTAATTTTAGTTCTTAGGAATTAAAGGTACCTTTTAATGTTAGTATTTTGTTTGGGGGTTGGAGTCTGAAGAGTTTGGGATATGATATGATCCCATAAAATCCAACTTCCAAAGTGGCCAGTTTCTCCAGGTGAGCTGATCTCTGTCACCTGGAAATCAGTTATCCCAGGTGATCTTCTGCAACCCCCTGGAGACTGGCAAATTTAGACTGCACTTGGACATTATTCTGTGCCTCATGAATTCTGATGCCCTAGTTCTGACTGCCATGTTTCCTTAGGGTAATTTTCATCTGCTGCCAAAGGTACACAGATAGCAACAAAGTCTGGCCAGCTTCAGGTGACTGTTTTAGAGTGGACATTGAGGTGGTGCACACAACATTTTATTTAATGTCAGTATATTTCCAATGGCTTATTTTAAAAGACTTTCCAATCTAAAAATTGAATATTTGGGGGAGCACTGAAAAAAATGTCTATGGAATATTTTATCTTTAGAAAGGAGTTAAATGTCTTTTTAGACAAGGTTTGAGCTGCATCTCTAAGTACACTATTCTGGGATACTGAATAACCTGGGAATTGCATCTGAGTTGCATAGGATTGCTTCCTAAATCATTCATAATCTGTAGTATGGAGATTATTTTAATGCAGGACAGCATTAGATAATTATAACTGCTTTGTACCCTGTAGACTGCTCTTCATTATGATTTAAATGGGACTGATTTTGTCAACAATTAATGTTTTTAATGTGTAGGATGATAACATACTACTAAAAAGGTCAGTGCTTTCAATGTTATTAAGGTTAATTCAATATTCAGATATGCTGCTAAACTTTCTATGATTGCACAAGTCTGTTTCTGTGCAGATAACATTTTTTTTATTACATTTGTATTTTCTAATTTTTCAATGTTCATTTCCCCACATGGTTTCAAAGTTTCTGATAATTTTCCATATAAAGGTAGGGACTGTATTCCGTAATCAGCTATTCCAAGCAATGTTCCTTCTAAGCTGCAGAGTCTTGTGAGCAAAAATTCTACTTTGTGAGCTACTGGTATTAAAGTTGTGAGCTACTCAGAGCTTTCTTTGTAGAAAAAGCCCAGCAGGAACTCATTTGCATATTAGGCCACATCCCCTGATGTTACCATTGTTTCACACAGGGTTTTTTGTAGAAAAAGTCCAGCAGGAACTCATTTGCATGTTATGCCACACCCCTGACACCAAGTCAGCCGTAAATGTGTTCCTGTGCGTTTCTGTTCAAAAAAAGCCCTAGAGCTACTACATAAATTATTGTGCTCTGGGGTTATCTTTCCTGAGCTAAGACAAAAATGTGTGAACTGGAGGTTAAAAATCTGTGAGCTAGCTCACGCTAACTCAGCTTAGAGGTACAATGATTCCAAGTCCCTTCCTAGTGCCCTTTCAAAAAGTGTTGTGAACTATTACATATCCTCTGACTATTCCCAATGACTATTCCCCTTTTCTTGAAAATCCCTCTCTCTTGACAAGGCATCCATTTTGAAGTACGGTAGTATGAACTGCATTTTCTCTTCTCAAAGTTGCTCCCCCCCATGAGCAAAGAGGCAAAGTTTTCCCTCAGAAAAGAGAATCAGAGTGTTAGTTCTCTGATCAGAGCTCTAGAATGTTCTGAAATTGCTTATGCATAGATACAGAACTTCACAGAGATAATGCAGAACAATAAGACTGCTTCTGCTTCAGAATCCAGAATAAAACATCAAATCCTAACCTTCTCCGAGGGTTGCCAATCCCCAGGTGGGGGCCCTCCCCCGCTTCGGGGCCATCAGAAAGCGGCGGGAGGGGAGGGAAATGACTTCTGGGCACTCCATAATTCCCTATGGAGACCGATTCCCATAGAGTATAATGGATAATTGATCTATGGGTATCTGGCACTCGGGGGGGGGGACTGTTTTCTGAGGTAGAGGCACCAAATGTTCAGCATAGCATCCAGTGCCTCTCCCCCAAATACCCTCCAAGCTTCAAAAAAATTGGACCAGGGGGTCCAATTCTATGAGCCCCCAAAGAAGGTGTCCCATCCATCATTATTTCCAGTGGAGGGAAGGCATTTAAAATGTGTGTAGTCTCTTTAAATGTGAAGGTCAGAACTCCCTTTGGAATTCAGTTTTGCTTGTTACAACCTTGCCCCTGACTCCACCCCAATGCCTCCTGGCTCCACCCCCCCAAAGTCCCCAGATATTTCTTGAATTGGGCTTGGCAACCCTCCCTCCTGTTAATCAAGATACATTTTTCCAAATTCAGGAACCTATTTTCTCCAAACTTTGTTTCAGGAAAACACAGACTGAAGCCTTCAAGTAATCAGTAGGGATTTCTGACCACCACCAATTTGCCCTCTTACACAAAAACTGGCTTACTGCCATCGTATAGTGGTCAAGACTTCATTTAGAAGCTAGCAAAATTTGCAAAGCCAGCCCTTGCTTATATGCACATTATGATTAGATTTCTCTTCCTTCCCTCCTGTGACACTCAGTTCAAATGCTAGCCACCCTTGTTGCTTGGCAGAAAGGAGGTGACATAGCACTGATGTATGATTGTATTTATTCTTAAAAAAAAAAAATTCTGTGCTGCCTTACTGGCAATTCACGGTCCTCAAAGGTAGCATTTGAAGCATTTAAAAGCATTAAAAATTCAAATATATAAAATATTTCAAACAATTAAATAAAACATAAACACAAAAATGCAATCAGGAAGGAGGGCTAATAAGTGTTAGTGAGGTAACATCAAACGAAACAAAAACAGTAATGAATGATGTCATTCATGATGAATGATAATATTCATGACTTGCCCAGCTCTAATTAACCCTGGATGAGGAATGAAGGTATGCATTTTTAGAGACAGAACACTCTCTCTCTCTTTTGGTCCTTTTTGTTTTGCCCTAGGTTGTCTGATGCATATGAGATTTCTTGTGGTGGGTGGCCCAGGAGCCATGTGACTGGAGCCATTTTCCTGGCTGGCTTGGCATCAAGAGTGTGGCCTAATATGCAATTGAGCTCCTGTTGGATTTTTTCTACCAAAAATGTGAAACAATGGTGATGCCTAATAAGCAAATGAGCTCATGCTGAGCTTTTAAAAAAAAGCCCTGCTAATAATCATGTAATGCCCCATTTGGTGTTTTGGCACTCATTTTGTCATTGTTTACCAGGGAAACTTTCAAAGGATAGATATTTAGGAGGTTGTTTGTTGGGTTTTCAAATTGCTCCTAGCCTGGGTTTTCCACAGAACGGCCCACCCAATATCTGCTAATTCTATTCAAACTATATTGCCTTCTCTCTAAATACTAAATGGTCATTACATGATTGGTTGGGAAATTCCTGGAGATTTGGGGTGTGGACCCTGGGAAAGGCATGGTTTGGGATGGGAGCTCAGCGTGGCATAATGCCACAAGGTCTACCCTATATTGTCTACTTGAAATTCCATCTTCCAATGCAGCCTTTTTTTTACAGGGACCTAATTTCTGTCAAATGGAGATCTATTGTAATTCCAGGAAATTCCCAGGCCCCACCAGGAGGTTGGCAACGCTGTACAAGTTTTGCTTAAGATGGGACCACAACATTCACGGTGAATTTCACTTTAGTAAAATTTCTATGGCTAGCATGGTTATCAGAAACAAGTAAAGTTAGTGATAACATCTTTGAAATTGTACTCCTCTTATACTTCAAGAACTAGCTAAAATAGAAAGGATAAATATGTTTAAGGGATTTTTCAGGTGTAATTAATCATGAAATGGACCATGCCAAGAGTTCTCAAAATCTGTCGCCCATAGCCTATTGAAGACAATCTGTTCAAGCCTTTACAGGTTTAACTAAAGTCCTGAAGAATACATTATTCATGCTTATTATTAGCTGATAAAATAAACTCCAAAAGACACATCCCACACGGATAAATAACTGGTCTCTAATAGCAACATTTTGAGTCCAGTCTGTAAGGACTGATTTAAACCAACCAAAGCACATCCTCCCCTATCTACTTTTCCCTCCAAACATCTCTCAACAAGATGTCATTGTCCACTTGTATCAAATATTGAATATATACAAGATCCAATCAATGTTCCCTCTAAGCTGCAAAGTCTTGTGAGCAACAAATCTACTTTGTGAGCTACTGGCATTAAAGTTGTAAGCTACTGCATAAATTAGTGTGCTCTGGGGCCATCCTTCCTGAGCTAAGACAAAAATGTGTAAGCTGGAGACTAAAAATCTGTAAACTATAGTTTATGCAAACTCAGCTTAGAGAGAACACTGGATCCAATATATTAACTTTGCACAGAAATATAAACATCTCCACTCCTCAGCTATGCATCCATGTATAACAAGTAGCTGGATTGTGGTCATAGAGAACAAATGCAGCTGTTCAGATTTGGAAGCATCTTCTGAAGCGATGGTTGAAGGATAAACACTAGTAATGCGGAAACATAACAGATATGTACCAAATGCTTGCCCATTTTTATTGGAGGAGCACAATTAGTGCCCTTGGGGGGAATATTTCCCATAAATTTCTGCAAATGTTTACTTTTTCCCAATCATGTTCACTGCAGTTTGTTTCTGCCTTTTAAAATTCCTTTTAAAAAATTCTTGTTAGAGCTTCTATTTTGCTTTCTATAGCAATTCCAGCCAGTAATATAATGATGCTGCACAGCCAATCAGCTCTGGCTACATACTGAGGTTACTTTGGGCAAATGAACCTTAGTTAGATTGAGGGCAATGCTTCCTAGAATAGTCATATGGATGACCCTGGCCTATCAGGAATGACATTGTGAACAGATGATGTCACTGAAGTCAAACAAAATCCTATTAAGGAAGGCTCCCATGCTGGTCTATTTCCAAGAGCTCTGCAAGACTGCTTAATTCCAAAGGGCTTTCGACAGTGGATGAATGGATGTCTACAGCCTATATAGTCAGGAAGTGAGCTGTACAGAGTTGCTTTCAGTATATAGCTGGTTTAGATTTTTTATGATTGTTTTAAATTTTGTAACACAGTGCCAAATATTAGTTGCTTTGTAAACTGCCTTGAATTGCTGTTGACAATGGGAAAGACGGGATACAAGTATTTTAATGGATATTCAGGGCAATTACTCCCTGAAACATTTCAGCATCTTTCAAAGTTATACCTGAAAAATTACCAGTGTTTCTGAAAATTTACATATACACCCCATACAACTCTCATACAAAAGCTGGTTTAACAATCACTGGCAGAGAGAGAGAGAGAGAGACCTAGAATGTAGTTTATGCAGACGTTGGAAACAGTACATAATCTTCCCTGCTTCAGCAACACTCTCTGCCTCTGATGGGTTTTGTGCCATAGACATTACACTTGATATATTTACTTCATTTGCAAAATGTCAATGAATAAGATACTGGTCAGAAAAACAGTGCACCCTAACAATATGCTAGGACAATAGACATTCATCAGCTTTTGGCTTTTCTGTTTTATTCTTTCCCATCTATTGGATTCTGTGGCATAAACAGACCCATTATTGCTGAGCAATGGCCGGAATCACTCTTCATAGATTCCCCCCCCCCCTTTAAGAGATACTTTATTCATGAGGCTTTCTTCAGTTCTTCTAACTTTCTGAATGTTGCACAAAGTCATTTGTAAGTCATAGAAATGTTGGATCAAACACAAAGGGGCTCTATCCTGGGCTTTAATGACATCTAAGGGTCAAATCAGGTGATACTCATCACGAAAATCCAGAACATGGTATTTAATATTAAAACACAGGCAGATTTGGCCTAGGGCTATGACACTGTGGGAGAAGAACAGAAGAACATAAGAGAAGCCATGTTGGATCAGGCCAATGGCCCATCCAGTCCAACACTCTGTGTCACACAGTGGCAAAAAAATTTATATATACACACACACTGTGGCTAATAGCCACTGATGGACCTCTGCTCCATATTTTTATCTAAACCCCTCTTGAAGGTGGCTATGCTTGTGGCCGCCACCACCTCCTGTGGCAGTGAATTCCACATGTTAATCACCCTTTGGGTGAAGAAGTACTTCCTTTTATCCGTTTTAACCTGTCTGCTCGGCAATTTCATCGAATGCCCACGAGTTCTTGTATTGTGAGAAAGGGAGAAAAGTACTTCTTTCTCTACTTTCTCCATCCCATGCATTATCTTGTAAACCTCTATCATGTCACCCCGCAGTCGACGTTTCTCCAAGCTAAAGAGTCCCAAGCGTTTCAACCTTTCTTCATAGGGAAAGTGCTCCAGCCCTTTAATCATTCTAGTTGCCCTTCTCTGGACTTTCTCCAATGCTATAATATCCTTTTTGAGGTGTGGCGACCAGAACTGCACACAGTACTCCAAATGAGACCGCACCATCGATTTATACAGGAGCATTATGATACTGGCTGATTTGTTTTCAATTCCCTTCCTAATAATTCCTAGCATGGCGTTGGCCTTTTTTATTGCAAGAAGTTATACCTTTTCATCCATGTCCCTTGGAGACGCTATTAGCTGTGTTAAACAGAAAAAAATATATCCCTGAAATCAACCTTGGAGAGACCCTACATACAAAAACAGGGTTGTGTGATGGGTTGAGATTTGTGCAGTTTGATTTATATTGCTCCCTATGTGGACAGCACCTTTATTAGGACCAACTAAAACAAAGCCTGATCACTACTATTTCATGATATTTTAGCTGATATTAAGAAAAGTGCTTGCATGTTTTCTCCAAAAAATTGTTCACAAATTACCTGATTATCTGAACTTAGTTACGGATGTCATATTGTTCCAATGCATTTTGCTTCTTCAAGGCAGCAAAACTTGAAAACTCCCATCATGGGTTCCTTGATATGATTTCATTCCCTGTACAAGCTGGGCAGATAGTGGTTGTTCATATATGCTCACCTTCTGTTATTATGCCAAGCTACCTGTTTTCATGTAAGGACTTTAGTAGGGTGGTTAGGATATTAGAGGGTTATGATAATTCTCTTTTTTTGTACATATATACCCCAAAAGCAATATATCATCCTTTTCAGCTCACTAGTCCCTAGAAGAATATCCAATTATAGCATAAAATCCAATCAGTTTTGATCTTCCTTCTCATGTAGTGACTGCAATTAAGTAAGCTGTGCCAAAAAAAAGAAAGAGGGGAAAAACTTCACTGACAAGAGGAACAGGAATGCCAACCCCTATTACATTTACCTTTGCAGTCAAAGGCCAAGCCAGTTCTTTCAACTGTAAAAACATTAATGTTGAAAAGTCTCCAGTATCAGCCAGATGAATTTAAGGCTGGGACATCAAGCTCATTTTGGAGAGGTTTAAATGACATTTTCAGTTAGACCATGCAAGCCAAGCTTTTGTTATTGGAATTTTGGGTGTGCATGTGTATTTTAATGGGGGGGGGGGGAATCTAAACCTGATTCCAAGTTTCAAACTCCACTTGAAAACACCAGGGCAAGGAAATATTTGTAAAAGAGGAGACAACCTCCCTATTTTGATCCAGAAGATATAATTAAGTCAGAGCCAATGTACCATAATGTTGCACAGTGTCAAATATTACTTCTGGGCCAAAACAGGATACATATTCAGGATATATATCCCTGACCATGACACAAGGTGATAATATTCTATGAGGCCTCTCAGGCCTTGAATCAATTGATTGTTACAAAACTCCTTTTTTGGTCCTGTGTTGATTAACTAATTGTCTTACTATTGTATCCTTGAGCCTATAAGTACAAATATTGTTTGACCACTGAGAAGGCCAGTTTGGTCTAAATGTAGGTTCACAATAGGTTCTACATACGTATACTGTACACTTTTATTCTATATTGAGGCTACAATTGAGCCTATAATTGTTTTTAACTAATTGCTAATAAATACATGTACAGTTTTTAACAATGTCAGGAAAATTGTTCCTAATTTAGTTGAAAACTCTTTTTATTTAATTTCAACCTGTTGGTTCTGGTCTGGCCTCGTGGGACCACAGAAAACAACTCAGCACCATCATCTCTATGACAGCCCTTCAAATACTTGAGGATGGCAATCATCTTGACTCTCAGCTGTCTCCTCTCCAGGCTAAACATACCCAGCTCCTTCAAGCTTTCCTTGTAGGACTTGGTCTCCAGACTCCTCACCATCTTTGTTGCCCTTCTCTGGACATGTTCCAGCTTGTCTATCTCCTTCTTAAACTGTAGTACGCAAAACTGAACACAATCATTGGCCCTTTTTATGTAACGAACCTTTCAGGCAGGGGTCATTTTGTAGAAAAATAGGTGGTGGAGCTCATCCAGGGATTGCTATGCAGTTACACATATTATTCAATGGACAAGGAGGTGGAACTCTCAGAAGGAGGAGGTGGAACTCTCAGAAAGGTTCAGGAGCTGCGCTCCTGTGAGTTCCCACTGAATCCGAGGCCTGCTTTCAGGTACTTGATTCATTTGTTTGGGTTAATTTCCCCCCCCCCCCTTTCTTTATATTTCCACAATGACCTACTGATGAGCTAGACCAGAAGCCGCCAAACTTGCTTAACATAAGAGCCACAGAAAATAAACATCAGATGCTTCAGAGCCGCAAGGAAGGAGATGGGGGAGAGAGGATGGAGGGAAAGGTTGAAAGAAAGCAACTTCAACTTTAAATGCATTCTGCAGGCTGCTGGCAGGCTTGGAGAATTGATTTAAAAAGAGAAATGCCTTCTCCAAGCTGGCTGATGGGGTTGTGGGGGATTTGAGAGTCACACAATATGTATGAAAGAGTCGCATGTGGCTCCTGAGCCACAGTTTGGCCACCCCTGAGCTAGACTAAAGAGGTATGGAAAGTCCATAGACTAAGAGGTATGGAAAGATCACTGGCTGTGGCAAGTGCCTTGTAAGGGCTTGCCAATGACAGCTGCATTGAAAAACTGCATTGAAACCCTGGCCACTTCTTTCTCACAGCAGCCTCGAGCAGAACTTGCTGCTGACCAGAACAGTTAGATACTATCATGAACAGTTACACATGTTATTGGGGATTCTATGCAAATCAATACAGACTAGAGAGATATGCTAGATGGTGAACACAGTCCTATGGTTGGATGAATTTCCACAACTCTTTGAAGAAGGGATGTTATTTATTTATTAGATTTGATTTGTTGGCTGCTCTTTCCTAAGAATAGGCTCAGGGTGGCTTACATCAGGAACATATACAATAAATAATGAGATTAAAACTGCATTAAAATCAACATCAGCAATAGAACAATATAACATATAGATGACAGAAAAATTTCAGTACCCAAAAGCTCCCTAGGGCGTGGAAGAATAAGGATTTTTGCTATGGAAATGTAGCAAATCCCATAGAGTTTGGATGTTCTCAGGCAGAGAGTCCACCAGGCAGTGACCAGGGCCAAAAAGGCCCTAGCCCTAGTTAAGGATAGCTGGATCCCATAGAGTTTGGATGTTCTCAGGCAGAGAGTCCACCAGGCAGGGACCAGGGCCAAAAAGGCCCTAGCCCTAGTTAAGGATAGCTGGATCCCATAGAGTTTGGATGTTCTCAGGCAGAGAGTCCACCAGGCAGGGACCAGGGCCAAAAAGGCCCTAGCCCTAGTTAAGGATAGCTGGATATCTCTCGGGCCAGGGACTGCCAGAAGGTTCTTATTGCTCAAGCAGCTTTTGTGAACTGGGCCTCCATAGACAAGGTGGCATCCAGGATCATGCCAAGACTCTTGATGGTAGAAGCTGGTGATAGGGGCACATCATCAAGAGCTGAGAGTTGGCAGCCCAACCATACCCCCTCCCCCCAGCCACAGAACCTTTGTCTTACCTGGATTCAGTTTCAGCCAACTCTGCTTTAACCACCCAACCATGGCTTCCAAACCGTCAGCTAAATTCACAGCAACAGCATCTAGTCAGCCATCCATCAACAGAAACAGCTAGGATCATCAGCATATTGATGACACTCTGTACTAGATGGGTGAGGGGAGGGGGCAAGTAGATGCTAACTAACATCAGGGAGAGAAGTGCCTACTGAGGAACCCCCCATTCTAGTGGGTACTGTGGGGACACTGATCTTTCCAGCACCACCCACTGTCCCTGACCCTGGAGAAATGAGGTCAACCATTGCAGGGCTACTCCATGAACCCCAGTGTCAGCGAGATGGTGAGTCAACTGCATTGAACACTGCTGTAAGATCAAGCAGTATTAGCAGTACCAACCTGCCTTGATCCAGCACCATCTCCATCCCATTCCATGGCCGGAATGGGATGGATCCAACATTCAATGTAAATTCAGAATAATTTTTTTTTTGTGAAACAACTATTGTAAAAATACTAGACATGCTAGTATAAATAAAATGTGCGCTGAAGTTGCCTTTAGGACTATTCTCTGTTTGATACAATCTTTCCTGCTCTATCATTTTGCCCCCACAGACGGAAGGAAGAGACGGACAAGGGTTTGGGTAACTAAGGGCCACTGTTATTAAATTAACAACAAGGGTTATAAACATAACAGGCAGCATAGCAGGACCAGGGGATGAAATACCCCTCCCCTGCTGTATGATGGGCGAGTCACCATGCCCCTAGGTATAGCCAAAATGCATGGCTCGTACCCGGCTGGCCTGTGCAATTCTTTCCCTATGCTCACCCAATTCATTGCTGTGTCTCCTTCCTTGACTAAATTTGGTTTTTGCAATAAAAATCTACTGGTACAGCAGGCTTACAAGAGGAAGCGACTTCTGTCTGCTATGTGTAAATGTTTACAGGAGAACTTACTCAGAAAAATCTGCATGTGTATTTAATTTTTTAAAAAGAAAAACTGGTTACAATGACACAATAAATTTCATCCACAAACCAATTTTAATGATGCAATACAACGATGCAATACATTTCATCTGAAAACGAATTTTAATTCTCTCAGAAGGCTGACCTTCCAACATGGCTCAGCGATCAATCTAACTGATGTGTAACTTGTTGCTCATCAGAAAAGAGAAATTAATGTGCTAATATAGTAAGATAAGATCAATACATCTTCTTTCTCTAAGGAACAAGAGAATAAAATCTAACCTTATTAGTGCAATCTTAGACCCTTCTAAACTCACAGACTACAATGGAATTAGAAGGGTGTAATTCTGTTTAGGATGGCATTGCAAATCATGGAAGAAATTAATGTTAGCAAAGCTTGCCACTGCATTTACCTTTCCTTCCACTGATCATCTTAAGAGCCTATCCACAGATGGAGAAGAACCACATAGTGCAATTTATCCAATAAAATTGATAGGTACTAGATTCAGGACAGAAAAATAGAAAATAGTTATTTACACAGAGTGCCTTAAATGTGGAATTCCCTGCCAGAGAATGTAGTGATGGCCACACGTATATACAGCTTTAAAGGAGGATTAGAGAGATATGTGGATGATAGGTGGAGTATCAGTGGCCACTACCTGTGGTAGTGTTGCCAAGTCCTCTTCATCCCCCAGTGGGGGACAGTTGTGCACACACTGCGTGCCGAAATGACATCACCCGGAAGTGACTTCATCAAAATGGCGGCACCCGTGCGGGGCTGTTCTAGGTGTTTCCAGGAAAAGTCTATGGTTTTCCCAGATGCTCTAGCCATTTGGGAGGTTAAAACTCTATGGCACCTATTGTACCATAGAGTTTTACTTCCCAAATGGCTAGAGCATCCAGGAAAACCACAGTTTCCTCGAAACGCCAAGAGTGGCCCCGCATGGGCACCACCATTTTGATGATGTCACTTCCGGGTGATGTCATCGCACCAGCGACATAGGGGGAGGTTCCCCCCGCCGGCCCAATGTGGGTCGGTGGGTTGAGAACCTCCCGGGTGGGAGATTCCCCGCACAGATCGGGGGGTTGGCAGCCCTAACCTGTGGCCACTAAAGGGAACCTCCACATTCAGAGGCAGCCAATCTCTGAATTCCCAGCACCAGGAGACATCATCAGGTGAAGTCCTCAGCCTCTAAATTCTGTTGTTGGCCCTCCAGAGAGACTGGCTAGTCACTATGTAAGACAGGATGCTGGACTAGATGGACTACTGGGCTGATACAGCAAGGCTCTTCTTATGGTCTTACATTCCTGGATTCTAATTTTTATATTTGCATGATATATGAATTTTTTTTGTGGGGACAAAAACTTCTTCCTGCATGTTCAAAATTTGAATTTCACTGATGAGAATATGCAGGGAATTCCTCCCCCCACTCCCAAGAAGGGAGCATCGAATTCTATCTTGCACCTGCATGAGCTTTGCTACAGGTTTTTTCCTTTCGTCCTGAAATGGGCATGTGAACAGGCCTTCAGTCATGAAACTTTACAACCCCTATATGGTCTTGCTTCTTTTCCTGAATACAAACCTGGGGAGAGAGAACAGCCAGTGAAATGCTGGTTTTTCTCTTTGACTCTTTCAAGGATAAATGCATTCTACAAAGCTTCCTGTAGGACTATCACATCTAGAGAGCAATCCTAAGTGGATCTACTCCAAAGTGTTATTCAGTGAGGCTTACATGCAGGAAAGTGTCCTTAGGCTTGCAGCTTTAATATGCCAGATGCAAGAAACGTGTTCCTCTTGAAGGCTACAAAAGACTAACAAGGCTATCCCTCCAGAATTTTGGTTCTACGAAGAGCATCTTAAACATACCAATGCTCAGTGAAGCTGTTTATCCTTACGTTGTTGATGCTGATGCTGATATTGGATTTATACCCCCCCCCGCACTTTGAATCTCAGAGTAGCTCACAATCTCCTTTATCTTCTTCCCCCACAACAGACACCTTGTGAGGCGGGTGAGGCTGAGAGAGCTCTCACAGCAGCTGCCCTTTCAAGGACAACCTCTGCCAGAGCTATGGCTGACCCAAGGCCATTCCAGGAGCTGCAAGTGGAGGAGTGGGGAATCAAACCCAGTTCTCCCAGATAAGAGTCCGCACACTAAACCACTACACTAAACTGGCACTTATGTAAGCATCAAGTGGCATAGGTTTATTATACAGCATTGCTACCATCATACTTACAGCTTTTACCCAGAATTGCTCTTTTTTTACTACATAGTTTCAGCAGCAGCGGCCATAAAACTTTCTTTCAGCATCTTTTAGGTTTTTCAAAAGAACAGGGATTTTTTTTTTATATTGCCCCAAAAGATATTTCAAACTACCCTAATCAGAAGTTAGAGCTCTAAGGGAATTTCCTTATCTGAAGTCTGTCTCCTTTTTTCGATTTATCCCAGTAATTAGATTTGTCTTCTAGATCAAGTTTAATAAGTTCACTATGTAGTTTGGATGCCTTTGGAGTCTCCAGAGTTCATTAACACCTTTTCAATCACAGTAAGTGGTCTCTTGAAGCCCTCTATTTCTCAGGGGTTTGAAATATAATGTTTTAATTGTATGTAATTAAATACTGCTTGCCTTATGTAGATTGAAAACTCTTTGTAATGTTTACAGCTCCAGGGTCTTTCCCCCCTTTAATTAGCTGCCCTAAGTCTTTCTGCAGTCCTCTTTTTCCTAGCAGACATCAAGACTTTTTAAAAGAAAAATCGGACAATATCTAATTATTGGCAAAGAAGAAAGGAGATGGACTGCCTTACTTTGTATCCAACATTTGTTTTAGCAGAAAAGACTAGGGGCCGCATTGAGGAAGGAAAGAAAATTAATGAATGAAAGGGTACATCCAAATGATAGTATATCTGATGGAAAGCATAATCAAAAGAGTGGACAAAATATACCTAAAAATACACACAAAGCAGTAAGCCAGTCATGTATGCATTAGCATAATCTCTATTTGACTCACAATAGTTTCCATCAGCATTGTGAACTAGCAGAGAGGTACTGTGAGAACCATGTGCTAGTTCTATGAGAACAACAATACTGAAGAAATGTCCAATCTCATCTGTTACACATAAACTATAAGATTTTGCCCAGAATCTTTCACAAGGCTTCTTGAGTAACTGCAGAAGAAGCTTTAATGAAGAGACATATAGCAAACACTTGTAGTATGTGTACGCAAGGCTACTGACCTTGCCAGATTGTCCTAAAATGAAACTTACAGTCCAAATATAGGTTGTAGGTTAATGGCCCACCACTCTTCCCGCCTAAACGTCTTCCACTTAGAAGTTTTTGAATTAGTTCCCAGACAACGGTGTTACTCTTCTCCAAGGTCACATTCCAGTTTACAGATATCTTTCGTTGGTATCTATCTTCCATTACAAGGGAGATGAGATTAGGCCCTTGCTTCCCACATTTGCTTACCCTCCACTGAGGCGTACTTTATTACCAATGCTATACAATGAATATATGTGAGGTTTAGTGAATACTGATATTGCATGGATTATTACAGTCATAACTATATGGCAGGGGTGGCCAACGGTAGCTCTCCAGATGTTTTTTGCCTACAACACCCATCAGCCCCAGCCAGCATGGCCAATGGCTGGGGCTGATGGGAGTTGTAGGCAATAAGCATCTGGAGAGCTATCTTTGGCCATCCCTGTGGTGTAGGTACATGTATGAACACATAAAACAATGTAGTTATGGATATATGGATAATAAACTATTTGTCAGCAATGACAACACTATTAGGAAAATCAATAGACAGTTTATGAACTCCAAGTTTGAGACAAATTCTTGTCAGGAACTTATACCTGACATAAACTGGAGGAATGCATTATTGAAAACAGGGACATTAAGCACAAAAAAGAACAAGCCATAACAATAAAGATTCAGCATGGCTTCTGCAAAGAAAAGTCCTCCATCATCAAACTATGTGGATCTTTGTGGATAAGTACATGGATATGGCTGATCTGGAGGACATTATATACTTGGAACTTCCAAAAACCATTTGAGAAAATTGATTCCTATTTCATCTTTATTGAAATTAATAGCCATCTTCCTTGTATTATCAAAACATATTTCTCTTGTGCTCAATTTTATCTTTTTGTAATGAATGACTGTTCTAATAGACCAATTAGTATTATGTTATTTCTTGAATTGTACATTTCACAAGTTGCTGTGCTTGCAATAAGGCCACTATCAACCTATACAATTTTGACATTATTTATTTGGACTTCTAACAAAGTCAAAGCAGTGGGGCCTTTGGATGACACCAGAATAAAGGGATTGCTAAAAAAAAAAAAAAGATGGGGAAATGGCAGAGAAGCTCAATGGCCTTTTTACTTTTGTGTTCACTGTGGAAAGTGTGGGGCAAGTACCCATGCTACAGCCCCTATATTCAGGAAGGAAGTCTGAAGATTGGAGCCAAACTGAGGTGACCAGAGATGGTTCTAGACCTACTGGGGAAATTAAAAACTGATAAGTCTCCAGGTCTTGATGGTATACATCTGGGAGTTCTTAAGGAATTCAGATGTGAGATTGTTGGTCTACTATGCCATATATGTAGCCAATCAATAAATTTAGCCACTATACCAGAAGACTGGAGAGCAGAAAATGTGAAAACACTTTTTAAAAAGGGATCCTGAGGGAAACCCGGAGATTACAGGCCAGGCAGCCTAACACCTGTCCCAAACAAATTAGTAGAAATTGTAATTAAAGATAGAATTGTTAGGCACATATGACCATATGAAGCTGCCTTATACTGAATCAGACCCTCGGTCCATCAAAGTCAATATTGTCTTCTCAGACTGGCAGTGGCTCTCCAGGGTCTCAAGCTGAGGTTTTTCACACCTATTTGCCTGGACCCTTTTTTGGAGATGCCGGGGATTGAACCTGGGACCTTCTGCTTCCCAAGCAGATGCTCTACCACTGAGCCACTGTCCCTCCCCCGACAATGCCTGGTGAAGAAAAATCAGCATGGCTTCTGCAAAGGGAAGAAAAATCAGCATGGCTTCTGCAAAGGGAAGTCCTGTCTCACTAGCCTTTTGGAGTTATTTGAGAAAGTGAACAAACATGTAAACAACAGTGACTTGGTAAAAATTATATACTTGGACTTTCAATTTTTTTGACAAGGTACCTCACCAAAGACTCCTGGGTAAACCTAGGAGTCATGGGATAAGAGGACAGGTTCTTTTATGGTTTAAAAACTGGTTAAATAATAGGTAGAAAAGAGTAGGAATCAAATGGACAGTTTTCACGATGGAGGAAAGTAAGCAGTGGGGGCCAGAACTGTTTAATTTATTCATCAGTGATTTGAAACTAGGGGTGAGTAGTACGTTGGCCATGTTTGCAGAGATGACATCAAATTATTCAGGAGAGTGAAAAAGAAGACTGACTGTGGAGAGTTTCAAGAGAACTTCCACAAACTGGGTGAGTGGGTGACAATGTGACAGATGAAGTTCAATGTCGATAAGTGTAAGGTGATGCATGTTGGGACAAAAATCCCAGCCTCAAGTGTAGACTAATGAGGTCTGAATTAGCTGAGACTGAGGGGGGAGGGGAGATCTTGAGGTCATAGTGGATAGCTCAATGAATGTGTCAATCCAGTATGCAGCAGCAGTTGAAAAGGCAAACTCATTGTTATGGATTATTAGAAAAGGGAATAAGAAAAAAAGAATGGCCAATATTGTAAAGCCCCTGTAAAGATTTATGGTGTGGCCTCATTTGGAATACTGTGTACAGTTCTGGTCACTATATCTCCAAAAGTACATTGCAGAGCTGGAAAAAGTACAGAGGAGGGCAACCAAGATCCTTAGGGGGTGGAGCTCCTTCCCTTTGAGGAAAGGGACTTTTCTTTTTAGAAAAGAGACAACTAAGGTGGGACATGATAGAGGTCTATAAAATTATGCATGGTATGTAAATAGTTGACAAAAAGAACTTTCTCCCCCTCTCCCA
This sequence comes from Heteronotia binoei, assembly GCF_032191835.1. NCBI lineage: Eukaryota > Metazoa > Chordata > Lepidosauria > Squamata > Gekkonidae > Heteronotia > Heteronotia binoei. The sequence continues at coordinate 224,787,442 of NC_083223.1, read as the reverse complement.
AAACACTAGAACTTGAGGGCATCCAATGAAGCTGATGGGCAGTAGGTTCAGGATGGACAAAAGGAAATACTATACAGAGAAGAAGAAGAGATTGGATTTATACCCCTGCCCTTCATTGGCTGAAGGTGTCTAAGAGCAGCTTACAATCTCCTTTCCCTTCCCCTCCCCACAACAGGCACCCTGTTGAGAGAGGCTAAGCGAGCTCTCCAAGAACTGCTCTTGCACAGAACAGCTCTGAAAGAGATATGACTGACCCAAGGTCACTCCAGCAGTTGAATGTGAAGGAGTGGGGAATTAAATCCAGTTCTCTCAGATAAGAGTCCATGCACTTAACCACTACACCAAACTGGCTCTCAGAGAGTGATTAAAATGTAGAATTCACTGCCAGGGGATGTAGTGATGGCCAGAATAATAAACTTCTTTAAAGGGACATTAGATATATTTATGGAAGATAAGTCCATCATTAGCTGCTAGCTGTGGTGACTGAGGGAAACCTCCACATTCAGGGGCACTAGACCTCTGAACTGTAGAGCCTGAAGGCTTTGGCCTCTATGCCCTGTTGTTGGTTCTCCAGAGGAACTGGCTGGCCACTGTGTGAGATAGGATGCTGGACTAAATGGACCACTAGTCTGATCCACCAGGGCTCTTCTTATGTTCTTAGGATAAGACCTAAGGCTGATCCAGCTGGCAATGAATAGCTGGCACTCAGCCGTGATGTTTTTGTAAGATTTTTGCTGACAAAATCTCTCTCATATCCAGTATCTGAGGTGTCAGAAGCGCCTGCTTGATCTTTTGTTATGGATACTTTGAGAATCCACACTGATCCTGCCTATGGATGCTGACAGGGTTTTTGGAAGTGTGACATTTTGTTGGATACATGCCTTTGTATATATCAGGATCCTGACAATATGGTGATACACAGATTCACAAGCGTTTCCTTGTCAAACAGGAAAAAACATGTTCTCCTTCTGCCCTTTTCAAACACACAAACCACAATCAACGTTATATGGCAGCCTACTATAAATTCTTGTGTGTTCTAATTTTTTTAATGACTTAGACAACAGAGTTTCCATTGCTTCCCCAGGGAGGGTGTTTGTTTCTGACTTCACTGCCAAGAAATGTTTCCAGACAGCAACAAATCTAATCCACTCTTTGTGATTCTAAAATCATCCCAAACAATTCCTATCAAACACAGAACTTCATACAAAGAGATGTATAAAGACTGGATGCAATTCAGTCTAAGTCCCCTCGTATGTCAATTTTCTCTTCTACATAAAGAAGAAGAGTTGGCTTGGAGAATAGTAGAAAACACTAATGTGGCATTAAATGCATGACACAGGCTATGTATGTGGAGAGGATGTTATGATGTTTATGTGTGTTGCTATGTCCACTTTTGGAAATATGAACTGGCAGAGGCAGGAACATGCCACTATGCATGATGGCCCTGAAGAAAGAGAACTCTGAGGTCACTTATTGTATCATCTTTAAAAATGAATTATGAGGTAGGCAATTGTTTATTTAACACTGATATGTACACCTGCCTCCTGAGCATCTCAGGGCCCAAGGCAGTGTCCAAGACAATGATTGCTGGGTGCAAAAAAGATTTTATAAAAGCACAAAAATAAGTAGAAAATCACTGGAAATGATGTTAGTCATGTGATATTGTAATTTTGAAGATATTTATAGTCCTACTCAGCAGGTTTTAAAACAGGTTTAAGACAGTTAAAATTATTTTGTATACTTTTTTGCACATAATATTTATATATATAAAATGGTAGGATATTTTCTAGTACAATTGTGATTACTGTCATGTATTATAATTTATGAGGCTTGGTTTAGCATTTCATTATTAATCCCATTAGACAAATGCAAATATACAAGGTTTTGACTTAGACATAACTCTGTTTTTAAAAACAAAGATAAATAACATTACCTAAGAGACAACACTTGTACTTAGTTACTTTGGTGGAAGGTTCACAATTGTCTTACCAATCTGTTCTACCAACTTTCTTGCTCGCCCACCTAGGCCTCTCACTACATGTAATCTTCCATGTCATTTTAGAGACTATCAGGTACCATAATAGAATTCCTCAACCTAGGTAACCTCCTGGAAGAAATTCAGGTCTCTCGGGAGTATTTGGCTCTGACTCAGCCAGTTGGCTGCTGCTGCATAGCATTTCTCCTGTGGGTGCATGGCTCTTGATGACAGCAGATGTGTCCTTATACACCCAAAAAAGACTCTTTAGTGAGGATGCCACTGTGATTAACTGTCTGTTGTCCTGTTCCAGATTGTTTTTTCTGTGCTTAAACTGTGGCATTATAGAATTACATAACCATACAATGCTAAAAGGTCTCAACCACACCAAACCTGAAAACAGTAATTTGCTGGGTTATCTGTAGTGAGTTAGATTTGTCCCAGGATGTATTAATGGGGAAGCTTTCTATAAATTGGTTTTCTTCCTTTCAGGCTGCCAGTGCACTATAGATATGTATGGACAGATATGGATTTCTCTGCTAAACTGGACTATTTACCCACTCAGGCTAATAGATTCAAACTTAGGAGTGCCAATAGTAGAAAGAATTCTTCCTTGACTCACCCCCTAATGTACTGATTGAGCTAACCCAGAGGTTCCCAAACTTATTTGGCCTAACGCCCCCTTTTCAGAAAAAAAAAATACTCAGCGCCCCCCTGGAAATCTTCAGCTCTGACTAGCGCAATGGGAAGGTACCGCCACTCAGTCTCTTTCAACCCAAAAGCAGCCGGTAGTGGTAAAATGGAGTGCTCTTCAGAGGCTTCCTTGGAAGCCTCTGACAAGCGCAGGCAACATTTGTCCTGCAAAAAAAAGCAGTGGCGCAGCAGTGCCGTCCAGGGCTCTCAGCTTGCCTGCTGGTTGGCACAATCGTGCCTCATAAGAAGGGGGAGTAAGGGGGTACCCAGCATTACCCCCTGGTAGGGTGGCACCCTAGGTGGTTGCCTACCCCGCCTACTTCCACGCACTGGTCCTACAGAAGACACTCTGTGTCTGGGGCATTGCAGTTGGCTGAAATCAACAGAAGCAACCACCTGGTAATCAGAGGACTGTAAAACACTTGACGCTCTGCAGAAAACCTTGTGAGGAGAAAGCTACAGGTTGGAACTCTTCAGAGAAGTTTGTGCAATTGCCTCAGTGCTTCCACTGTCCTGACTTGAACTGTATTGCTGAGAGCTGCTAGCTGTAGCAAGTATTGGCTAGAATAGACTAGTAAGGTTTTTTGTTTCTGTGTTTCTTGTTTGTCTGTACATCTCTATTTTTTTTATTCTGTCTTGTCAATAAACTGCATCCTTCTTATATTTTAATTGGAAGGAGTTCTGGTCCTCATTATTAGTCTAATTGGGTGAATTCACACTAAGTAGCAGACAATCTCTCATGGATTGCTGCCTTGACATGGAGAGAGGGCTTGTGCAGTTCAGTGAGGCTGTGGGCTATGTCATTTTATTTATTTATTTATTTATATTTACATTTATATCCCGCCCTCCCCGCCTAGGCGGCTCAGGGCGGCTAACAACATTTCACATATTTAACAAAGATAAAACTTTAAAATTTAACAATTAAAGAAATTAAACATAAAAACCAGTTAATTAAGTTAAAATAATTAAAATACATGATTCATTACATAGAATAAATCTGGCAGCAATGAACTTGTTTGGCGCTGGTTCTGCCAGTTTAGATGGTTCCATAGTCGTATAGTAGATGGCGGCTCCTTATTCTTAGCAACTCAGCAGATATCAGCATAGGCTTGTCTAAAAAGAGCGGTCTTGCAGGCCCCGCGGAACTGTTCAAGGTTCCGCAGGGCCCGCACTTCCTCCGGAAGCTGATTCCACAGTACAGGAGCCGCGGCTGAGAAGGCCCGAGTTCTGATGTTTTGAAGTTTGACCTCTCTCGGCCCAGGGATAGTCAATTTATTTTTGCCCATCGACCTCAGTGCCCTCTGGGGTTCATATGGGGAGAAACGGTCCCTTAGGTAGGCTGGTCCTCGGCCATATAGGGCTTTAAAGGTAATAACCAACACTTTGTACTGGACTCGGTAGGTAATTGGCAGCCAGTGCAGTTCGCGCAGTCCCGGCCGTATGTGCTCCCATTTTGAGAGCCCCAATAATAGCCTGGCCGACGCGTTCTGCACCAGCTGCAGCTTCCGAGTCCGGCACAGAGGTAGCCCCAAGTAGAGGGCATTACAGTAGTCCAGTCTTGAGGTGACCGTTGCATGGATCACTGTTGCGAGGTCGCGACGCTCCAGGAAGGGGGCCAGCTGCCTTGCCCGCTTCAGATGGAAGAATGCTGACTTGGCAGTGGCTGCTATCTGGGCCTCCATTGACAATGAAGGCTCCAGTAAAATGCCCAAACTCTTTACCTGGCGCGCGGGTTTCAATAGCGCGCCGTCGAAGGTTGGGAGAGCTATTTCCCCTCCTAGAGCGCCGCAATCCACGCAAAGGACCTCTGTCTTCGCTGGATTCAATTTCAGCCCACTCAACCTGAGCCACATCGCTACAGCCTGTAAAGCCCGATCTAGATTCCCTGGGGCGGAGCCGGGCCGGCCGTCCATTAGCAGATAGAGCTGGGTGTCATCAGCATATTGATGGCAACCCAGCCCAAACCTCCGGACAATCTGGGCAAGGGGGCGCATATAAATGTTAAATAACATTGGGGAGAGAACTGCCCCCTGAGGCACCCCACAATCAAGTGTGCGCCTCTGGGATCGCTCCCCCCCAATAGCCACCCTTTGTCCCCGACCGGAGAGGAAGGAGGAAAGCCATTGCAAGGCCAACCCCCCAACCCCTATGTCGGCGAGGCGGCACTTTAGTAACTGATGGTCGACTGTATCAAATGCCGCCGACAGGTCTAGTAACATCAGTACCGCAGTGCCGCCCCGATCATGCAGGGCCACCCAAGATGGACAGGCCACAGCTGAGATCCCAGACAAAATGTGATCCACTGAAGAAGGAAATGGCAACCCACTCCAGTATCCTTGACAAGAAAACCCCATGGACAGTAACAAAAGGCTAAAAGATATGGTACTAGAAGATGAGCCCTTCAGGTCGTAAGGCACCCAATATGCTACTGGGGAAGAGTGGAGGGCAAATACAAGTAACCACAGAAAGAATGAAGCAGCTGGGTCAAAGCGAAAAGGATGCTCAGTTGTGGATGTGTCTGATGGTGAAAGGAAAGTCCGATGCTGCAAAGAACAATACTGCATTGGAACATGGAATGTAAGATCTATGAATCAAGGTGAGCTGGATGTGGTCAAACAAGAGATGGCAAGACTGAACATCAACATCTTGGAATCAGTGAACTAAAATGGACAGGAATGGGTGAATTTAACTCAGAAGATCATTACATCTATTACTGTGGGCAAGAGTCATGTAGCAAAAATGGTGTGACTTTTATAGTTAACAAGAGAGTGAGGAAGGCAGTAATGGGATACAATCTCAAAAATGGCAGAATGATCTCAGTCTGTATCCAAGGCAAACCATTCAATATCACAGTAGTCCAAGTCTATGCCCCAACCACTGATGCAGAAGAGGCTGAAGTGGACCAGTTCTATGAAGATCTACAACACCTTCTAGAACTAACATAAAAAAAGATGTCCTCCTCATCATAGGGGACTGGAATACCAAAGTAGAAAGTCAAAAGGTAACCGGAACAATGGACAAGTTTGGTCTTGGAGAACAGAATGAAGCCGGGCAAAGGCTAAATAAGTTTTGTCAAAAGAACAAGCTGGTCATAGCAAACACCCTCTTCCAACAACCTAAAAGGTGACTCTACACATGGACATCACCTGATGGGCAACACAGAAATCAGATTGATTATATACTCTGCAGTCATAGATGGAGAAGCTCCTTACAGTCAGCAAAAACAAGACCTGGAGCTGACTGCGGCTCAGATCATGAGCTACTCATTGCAAAATTCAGGTTTAAACTGAAGAAAACTGGGGAAACCATTAGGCCATTCAGGTGTGACCTTGATCACATCCCTTATGAATCTACAGTGGAGATGAAGAATAGGTTTAAGAAACTAGAGTTGATAGACAGAGTGCCTGAAGATTGAGGTTCGTGAAATTGTACAGAAGGCAACAAACAGCACCATCCCAAAGAAAAAGAAATGCAAGAAAGCAAAGTGGCTGTCTGATGAGGAATAGCTGTGGAAATAAGGAAAGCAAAAGGCAAAGGTGAAAAGGAAAGATTCACTCAACTGAATGCAGATTTCCAAAGAACAGCAAGAAGAGATAAGGACACCTTCCTGAAGAAACAATGCAAAGCAATAGAGGAAAATAATAGAATGGGAAGGACAAGAGATCTCTTCAAGAAAACTGGAGAAATCAAGAGAACGTTTCGTGCAAAGTTGGCCATGATAAAGGACAAAAACGGAAGGGACCTAACAGAAGCAGAAGAGATTAGGAAGAGGTGGAAAGAATATACAGAAGAATTATACAAGAAGGATCTCAATGTCCTTGACAGCCATGATGGTGAAATCGCTGACCTTGAGCCAGACATTCTGGAGTGTGAAATCAAATGGGTCTTAGAAAGCATTACTAACAACAAAGTGAGTGGAGATGATGGTATCCCAGTCGAGCTATTCAAGGTCCTAAAATACTATGCTGTTAAAGTGATGCACACACTATGTCAGCAAATCTAGAAAACGCAACAGTGGCCACAGAATTGGAAAAGATCAGTTTATATTCCAATCCCAAAGAAGGGTAATGCCAAGGAATGTTCAAACTATCGCACCATTGCACTCACTTCACATGCCAGCAAGGTCATGTTAAAGATCCTACATGCTAGGCTTCAACAGTATGTAGGTCGGGAACTACCAGAAGTTCAAGCTGGGTTTCAGAAAGGTAGAGGAACTAGAGATCAAATTGCCAACATTCGCTGGATTATGGAAAAAGCACGGAAGTATCAGAAAAATGTCTATTTCAGTTTCATTGACTACGCTAAACCATTTGATTGTGTGGATCACAACAAACTGTGGCAAGTCCTTAAAGAGATGGGAGTACCAGACCACCTTACATGTCTCCTGAGAAACCTGTATAAGGGTCAAGAAGCAACGGTCAGAACAGGATATGGAACAACTGATTGGTTTAGAATAGGAAAAGGAGTTCGACAAGGATGTATATTGTCACCCTGCTTGTTCAATTTATACGCAGAGTACATCATGCAGAACGCTGTCCTGGCTGAAGCAGAAACCAGAATTAAGATTGCCATGAAAAACATCAACGACCTCAGTTACGCAGATGATACCACTCTAATGGCAGAAAGTGAGGAGGACCTAAAGAACCTCTTGTTGAGGGTGAAAGAGGAGAGCACAAAAGTAGGCTTGAAATTCAACATCAAAAAAACTATGATCATGGCATCTAGCCCTATCACACCTTGGCAAATAGAATGGAACTAGTGAGACTTCACATTCATGGGATCCAAGATCACTGCAGATGGTGACTGTATCCATGAAATTAAAATACGTTTGCTCCTTGGGAGGACAGCTATGGCAAACCTGGGCAGTATAATAAAAAGTAGAGACATCACCCTGGCAACAAAAGTCAGTATAGTCAAGGTGATGGTATCCCCAGTAGTTATGTATGGCTGTGAGAGCTGGACCATAAGGAAGGCCGAGCGCAGAAAAATAGATGCTTTTGAGTTGTGGTGCTGGAGAAGAATCTTGAGAGTCCCTTGGACTGTAAGAAGATCAAATCAGTCAGTCCTAAGGGAAATCAACCCAGACTGTTCCCTGGAAGGTCAGATGCTGAAGCTGAAGCTCAAATACTTTGGCCACCAAATGAGAAGGGAGCACTCACTGGAGAAGACCCTGATGCTGAGAAAGACAAAAGGCAAAAGAAGAAGGGGACAGCAAAAGATGAGATGGCTAGACAGTGTTACTGATGTAACCAACATGAATTTGAGCAGACTTCAGAAGAAAGTAGAAGACAGGAGGGCCTGGCGTGACTTTGTCCATGGGGTTGCAAAGAGTCGGACTCGACTGTGTGACTGAACAACAAAGCAGACAAAAAGGAATTCTCTATTTTTGTTAATTAGAATTTTTTTCTAAATTAGAAATTCTATTTATTTATTTATTACTTTCCATTTATATCCCGCCCTCTCCGCAAGCGGACTCAGGGCGGCTTACAACATCATAAAATACAATCAATCCAATAAAACATATAAAACCATAATTTACATATATCAACTTTAAAACCATTCTATAGCGCTATTTCTGGACCCCTTCCAGAAACATGTTTTGACACCTCCCTCTTTTCTTTTCTCTATGCTTCCACTGCCCCCTTATTTTTACTCATCACCCCCCAATTGCACCCAAGGCTACTACCGCCCCCCTGGATTGTTCCAGCGCCCCCCAGGGGGCAATATTGCCCACTTTGGGAAACACTGGGCTGACCTATACTTACCTTCTCCTTGTCTGGCCACTTCCACATCTTTTTAACTGGATCTCAGCTTGAGCCCCCATGCTGTCCCAAGCAACCCTCCTGGGATTCCAGATCGAAAGTCCACCTGGACTATCAGTTTAACAGATGCTTGAAACCAACACAGCCAACTTCCCTACACAGAACCATTTCAGGATAGGGAATATAACCTTCATTTCCACACTCCTCCTTCATGCCAACCCCAACTCTCTTTCTGTCTCTTTCTCTTGCACACTGCATAGTGTGGGCAAGGGGAACCAAAATATTTGCATTTATTGTGGACGTTTTTGTATTTGGTGCTATATTTGTACTCTAATATTATATCAACTGCTTGAATATATTTCATTCTGCTCAGATAAACTATCTGTTTTTGTATTACATTCAAACCTGTTTTCTTCCTGAATTTGCGTAGGAGCACCATCACTTCGTCACAGATGCTTAAAATACACTGGGGTGTTCTGAATCCAAATTTAGACATATTTCTCCAGCCAGGTGTTCAAACCTAAGTCCACAACTGCTGCTATGTTAGAAGTAAAGGTGAATGGGGGAGTAGTTCTTTTTTGTACTTTGCTATTTTGGTGTGAACTCTGGATCCAGTTTGGAAAACAGACACACAAACAAGACATGTCTAACATACATGTTTATAGAATACACATTAATGGATAAAAGGAAGTACGGTACTTCTTCACCCAAAGGGTGATTAACATGTGGAATTCACTGCCACAGGAGGTGGTGGCGGCCACAAGCATAGCCACCTTCAAGAGGGGGTTAGATAAAAATATGGAGCAGAGGTCCATCAGTGGCTATTAGCCACAGTGTGTGTGTGTGTGTATGTATGTGTGTGTATATAAAAATATATATTATTTTTTGGCCGCTGTGTGACACAGAACGTTGGACTGGATGGGCCATTGGCCTGATCTAACATGGCTTCTCTTATGTTCTTACATGACAACAGTATGATACTTAGCTACAATTGTACGGGGAAAGATAAATATATGGAGGGGATTTGGACTGGATTTGCTCACAACTTTATTCTGAAGACTGAGGGTGCACTCCAGTGAGTTTTTAGTCCACTGTATGAATTATACAGAAACTTGAAACAGGAAAGCAAAGATTAGTAGAAAAGTGAAATACTTGGTCTTCCATCTTTCCTTTGAAAGGATGCTGATAATATTTTTCAGATAGCGTTGAAACTCATAATCACAAACTTCCCAGTTCCCTATACTAGTGCAATACACATAGGGCTTAAAGAAAATTCACATCATAAAGGTTTACAAAGTAATACTTTTAGCCAGGGCCTTTTTTGTAGCCCAGCAGGAATTTATTTGCATATTAGGCCACACCACTGACATCAAGCCAGCTGCAACTGTGTTCCTGTGCATTCCTGCTCAAAAAAAGCCCTGCTTTTAGCTTAAGAAATCTCTACTGCAATTTCACATTTGTCAACACAACTTCAAAGTCACAAATATGGCTTCAGTACATGTCAAGTATTCTAGATGTCTCCCTCAGACACTGATGCAACCTGTGCCACCTACTTCGTGACACTGGAGTTCCTTCCACAGCTTCCACACCAATTCAGTCATGGGGAACCCACACATTAGTTGCACTGGCATCCTTCACTCTCTTACCTTCCTCAAGCCTGACTGGCGCATTCTTTCTCTTAGATTATCTCCTCTTCCTCTTTCATTCTCATACGTTCAGGCTCCCTGGAATTGCAGTTATTTGTTTCCATGTGAAAGACAATCTCTACTCTCAGCAGAGCAGAACATGTTCTGTTATATGCATATGAGTTTGCACACTGTGTGCACTCTTGGTCAATCATAATCATATCTTCACCTGTTCTTTCTCATTCAGATCCTCGTTTGTGTCATTTTGTATGATAATTTAGATTGGGATGGGGGTCTCCATAGTGCATCCTCGTGGATGCGTGCACAGACCTAGATAAAGCTAATAAGTGGTTTTCACTTGGCTCTCAGAATTATTACATAGCTAAGATCCAAGCTCTTCTAATCAAGCACAGAGATGCAGCTGGCAGTGGTAAATTGCCAACAACAGCTCATTACAAATAATGAAACATTGGCTTTTCAAGGACAGACGCAGTGTCAAATCCTAATGGGGATGCAACTAGCATCTGATTTCACTGAGTTTCCTTTACTATGGTTAAGTAATCTTATTTTGTATGCAGGATGTGAAAGTCACATACAAATGTTTGAAAAACCAAAAATACTAGCAGAAACCATGATTATTTGTTTGTTTCACAAGTTTCAACAACCAGAGAATAATGGTCACTTTCTTTTTGCAAGTGTCAGGATGTCTGATGGATTGATTGTGTGAATATTTCAATACAGACTAGCTTCATTTATTCAAATGTATAAGGAGATATGCAAAACTTTGGGAAATTGGAGGAGGAGGTCAGTAAAGCTCCAATGCCAGTTTGGAAAGATGTCCATATATACAAAATTCTTTCATCCCCTCCACAGGGCAAGTACTGAAAAGGCTTACACGGAAATCCTTTTTTCTCTCCATTTGTTGAAGCAGGCCTTCAGAATCAAATGACTGGGGACAACATGAAATGACAAAATGCTATTGACTGAGTTGGCTATGATATATGTCTATGGCTAAATGAATTAAGGCAGAATCTTCCCACACGTGGAGATGTATTTTTCATGGAAAACAATAATTCTTCTTCACAAAATACTGACCATTCACACCCTCTATAGCCTACACCACTTTCCCCTCACCTCAGTGAGTACAGCTCCACATATTACTGTAGCATTAAAAAGCTGAACCTAACAAAATCCATCAGTTCTGTGCATCTTTCCTTCAGTTCTGTGCAACACAAGAGTCTGTCCCATACTGAATCTGCCAATATGCACCTCCATGAGAACTGGCAAATGGCCAAAGTCTCAAATGTTGCCACCTGGACTACCCCACTGTCAATGTTATTTCCTTCAGCTCAGTTTTTCTTCAGCAGATATTTCAACTGGGATAAATAGAGGTGAAGGGAAAACAAAAAGGGTACCTCATTTTACATCCCTCTTTACCTCCCACCCAATGATGTATGGTGCATCTTTCTTCTTCCCCCCTCACTGTCTGAAATGTCTGCTGTAGGCAAATGAAAGAGGAAAGGACAATAACATAATGGGAGGATGAGAGGCAGCAGTCTTGTGTGCTCCCTTATTGCTCTAGGCCTGTTCTGAAGCACTAGCACAGGATGTTGCTAAGTAACAAGTTTGTGTACTTGTGCTTCCCCTTCTTCTTGGCAATCACAGTGATGAGAAGAAAGTATGGTCTTCAGACACGCAGCTGGTGGCATGGGGTATGATCCCAATAACATCACCAGATGGGCAGGGCTGATCACTTGGGTCTTGTTACTCTACTGACATTCTCAGTGGGTATCAACTGTATGGAAAACATGCACATGACTGTCCCTGGGACCATGTCATATAATACACTCCCTTGCACAATGGGGGGTTGCACTATGTAAGTGTAACTCTCACACTGAAAACTGGGAGCTTGAAGGGAGCCAGAGAGGGTTTAAAAAAAAAAAAAAAGAGCAAGAAAAAGAGAGAAACATTGCAAACTTGGCAAGGCAGTTTCAGGAGAGGGCGGAAGTTTGCTCTGCCATCCCCTGCTTCCTCTTCAAATCCACTCACCAGCAAACAGAGCTTCCAGCTAGGGCCCTGCAGCCACTCTGAAAGCTCCACAGGCCCTGTTAATTTAACTCTTTATGAAAGAGATCTGAAGCCTGTGCATCACATCCAGATGGAAGGAAAAAAAACAAGTCACAACCATCTGACTCTGCAGCCCTCCAGTCTTTTTGCCATGATTCTGTTATCAGTCACAGACAGAATAAAACACAGCTGCAGCTGTCAAAAGCAGTTCTCTTTATTTATATCTTAATTCACTGAAGGAAGGTCTGGGATCCTGTACAGAGAAGTCACAAATAAGTTTCTCAGGATGCCAGCTGGTTATAGCCTTTTCTCTAGCACTTCAAAGCATTTTTTTTTAAAAAAAAACCCTTTAATTTACAGAAGTCAGATTTTGTAAATGAAGACATTAGAAAGTGTGCAAAATGGTTTAACTGGTTTGATCAACAGATCAACCAAATTAAGCTTTACTCAATTAATTAGGGAGATCGCATTTTAATCAATAAGGCTGAAAATTAAGAACACACTTATCTTTTTAGGACCTCCAGGTGTCACCCACTACCAATACTGATCTCCACACAACCAAGAGCAATTCATCTGGAGAAAACTGCTGCTTTGGAGAATGGATTCTATGGCATTGCATCCCCCTGAGGTCCCTCCCCTCCTCAAATGTCCAGGTTTTCCCTCCAAGCCAGAGCTGGCAAACCTATTTAGTCTGAAAAGGTGAGCAGTGACTTACGGAAGCTCATACTCTGCCACAAATTTCATTAATCTTTAAGGTGCCACTGGACTCTTGCTCTTTTCTACTGCTTTAGTTATGGTGAGTTGTTATAACGAGACATGAAAAATAAAATATGCAACATAGCCTTGCCTAAGTCCAGAGCTTTTGTAGATTAAACAGTCATCATTTCTTCCAGTTCCTTGCATCCTTGTATTTGTACCTCAAAAATATACCTATGTAGTTTTAACTCAAATTGCTATAATAGAAAACCTAACACTTGCTATGATGCCTCTCAGTAGCCTGTTTGTAAACCAAGATTTCCAATTTTAGCTTACTAAATTTTTAGAGATTCGGGGGCAGCATCTGAAAAACCTTGTTTGTAGAAAGAAGGGAACACAGTGGAGATATGATAACATAAGAGTCCACTCTCCAAAGCTGCCAGTTTCTGATTTCTGTAGTTTCGAGATTAGTTGTAACTTCAGGAGACCTCCTTGAAGATGGTGATTGTACTTGAAATGTCATGAATTTATTTCTTTTAAGTAATCAGGCATTAAGTTAGCAAAAAAAAGAAACAGAAGCATCAGGTAGAAAGTAAAGTGATTGTTTCTACTGTTAAATGCAGGAAGCAATTTATACCACAGATTTCAATTTACCGTATTTTTCGCTCCATAAGATGCACCTGAGCATAAGACGCACCTAGTTTTTAGAGCCGTTTGTGTGAATTTAGAGGCATTTGTGTGAATTTTTTGCAGTATTCGCTCCTTAAGACGCACACACTTTTCCCTCCACATTTTTTTGGGGAAAAAGTGAGTCTTATGGTGCAAAAAATACTGTAATTTAATCATATGTTAAATGTTAGCTAATAAGAGTGCTAAATTCAAAGTGCCACACATCCATCTTCTACTTGGTGAAGGGAGCTTTGGGGCTCAGAAACTCATACTCCCAAAATCTTGTTAGTTTCTAAGGTACTACTGCAGACCAGCATGGCTTCCCTCTGAGACACATCCTTCAGTGTTCCTTTGACCAATGTCCTGTATTCTGCAAGCACAGCCAACCAGGTTTACTCTGGTGGTAGTGCCCTCAAGCATGGATAGCAAGACTTGAGCATCAACAGAGCTTGATGCAAGGAACTGGAAGAAATTAGCTGGAACAGGACTTATACTTGACAGACCAGCTGATCCAACAAGCCTCCCCTCCCAGTCCAATGCTTAAATAGGTTGACAGGACAAGGGCTCCACCTGCTCTGGAAGCAGCATCTGGAACTCATCTAGCCAGGCTTAACTGGGGTCAGAATCCTGCAAAGGACTGTATCCACCAAGAGGTGGAGCACAGTCTGCCAGTCAGGCACTGTACCTTCAGGAAGCTATCTCAGTATGAACCCTCTACCTCTGCCATTCCTGCTGGGTGGTGAGCTTGTGGACTGAGTCTTGGACTGGCACTTAGTTGCCCCAGTACTTGGAGGGACAGAGGAAAGTTCTGGTGAGGAAGCTGCTTCTGCAGGGTCCTCACCTCAGTGGCCAGTTCTAGAGAAGATGGGCTGGGAGCATATGCCCTGCAGACATCTTGCAAAGTTTCCTTTTCTCCTCCAGGCCATTTCTCTGGCTCTTCAGGGTCCTCAGAGGCTTCCAAACTAGAGTCCAGATCCAGATCAGTGGGGGTCATGACAACTATAGCCACATTTCTGAACCCAGAAGCTTGAATCTCTGCTTTTGATATTTCCCAGCTCCAGAGGTTCTGGTCACAGTTGATGGTGGGAGGGGGGAAAGGAGATGCATACAACATAACCAGTGGTGCACCAGATGGTCCTATTTATTCTGTCTTCATAATTCACAGAATAAAGGTCACTCTTTGGAATGTAATGAGGAGCAAATTTAATATTGATGAGGGAAATCACAGACCAAATACTGATTCAAAGGGCTTAGTGAGAATTTTTATGGATAAAAATGTCAGCTCATTCTAGTTAAAATGAGTCATGTCTAAATCCTACTGCAACAAAGAACATGACCCATTAATTTCAACGGGATCCAAGCACAAGTTAAGTCAGTCATCATTTACAGTCAGATTCTTGGAGATGCAGACATGCTAAGGATCTAGGTGCTTCTTAAAGATCTGAAATTTGTTCATATCTCCTAATAATCCTTATACTACAATTATCCTTTTAAAAACCTTTGTTTTTTATTCTGCCTGTACAAGAGCCAATCCACCTATGCTGCAGTATTACATGGAGCAGCTTTTGTTGGCCTGTATCACTTCAAACTGTAATACAGGGATAGTACAAATATTTTTTCCTGACTGGAAAACGTCCCTGTCAGTTAAATTTCCTCCCACATCCAAGCTCTGTCTGAATACTATGAAACATACAGCAAGGCAAAAGTACAATGGACAGATCTTATTATTAACAAGTTTATCGAATATCATTAATTTCTTTTTCCTTTTTTTGTTAGAATAACAACACTATAAACAGAGCTCCAATTGGATTGCTTTTCATGTGTCAATAAACAAATGGCTACCAAAATAATCTGTTAAATATAATCCTCTACAATCACACAACTTTGCAATATGTTTAGCTAATGTCCCTCTGTTTACCAGCTCAGTTACATTAACATCAGTTCCATATAGGGTTGCCAAATCCAATTCAAGAAATAGCTGGGGACTTTGGGGATGGAGCCAGGAGGCATTGGGGGTGGAGCCAGGAGCAAGGGTGGGACAAGCATCATTGAACTCCAAAGGGAGTTCTGGCCATCATATATCAAGGGGACTTTTCAATGTCTTCCTTCCATAGGAAATCATGAAGGAGAGGGTCACCTTCTTTGGGGACTCTATAGAATTAGACCCCCTGGTCCAATCTTTTTGAAACTTAGGGCATATTTTGGGGAGAGCCACTGGATGCTATGCTGAAAATGTGGTGCTTCTACCTCAAAAAACAGGGCCTGCAAAGCCCCAGATACCCACAGATCAATTCTCCATTATTTCCTATGGGAATAAGTCTCCATACGGAATCATGAGTACCCAGCAGACATTTCCCTCCCCTCTCCCCGCTTTCTGATGATCCTGAAGGGGGCGGGAGGACCTCCAAACCGGGGGATCCCCTGCCCCCACCTGGGGATTGGCAACCCTAGTTCCATACATGACTTACACAAAGGAAACAGGCATAAGGAAAGCAAGAGAGAGAGAGAATAGTTTAAGGCAGGGACCCCCAACATGGTGCCCACCAACACCTTTCCTGGTGCCTGCCAAGTGCCTTTAGAATGTGGGTGGGGCTTTTCCCCAGCAGAGCTTCTGATTGGCTGTGCAGATTAAAAGGTATTTTGTTAAACAGAGCTTCTGCCTGAAATGTTGAAGAGTTACTATTAGAGTTGCATATAGCCTTAATCCCTGATATTTTGTGGTTGACCCCACCTCCTGTGGCAGCTATTTTGTGACTGGCTCCATGGTAAAGCAACATATAATACACAAGAACTAGGGAACATGTCAGCAAAGGCACCATAAAACCACCTGCAGTACCACCAATCAATCAAACTTCAGGGCCTTGCCAGAAAAAAAAAAAGTCTTCCAATTTGTTCAGGAGGCCTGAAAAGAAGAGACCACTTGGGGGAAAGGGAAGGCTAACAAAGCCTTCCCCAGAGTTCCAGCCAGTCAAACTTCAGCTAGAGCTGGATCCCAGAAGGCCCCATGTGTGTACCTTTAGTCTTAGGTTGGAAACAGAAAAAAAAAAATTACTCTGTTTTGCATGTTGAATGTGTGGTGTAAAACAGCGGTCTTCACTTTACTCCAAAGCTGTCTGATACACAGTGGGCAAGAAAGCACTGCAAAATGTACTATGATGGATAGGAAAGCCTCCAAAGACATGACAAAGCAACTCTGCTTTATGTAATTGGACCCTGGAGAAATGCATGTTAGAGGCTAAAGAGGGTTGTTTGCAGAAGAACTTAGCACCCATACGTCCTATTGATTTTTAACTGAGAGATCTTGGCTCACAGTACCTCTGAAAATTAGGCCATAGCTATAACCTCTTTGACTGTTGCTTTACTATTTTTCTTAGCATCGTCATTCACTTCCCTCTTTTAACTGCCCGTGCTGTTCAGGCACCTATCTTTCAGAAAAGACTTTCTACCATTGCTGTGATCCTACCCTGATCAATAAAATGTTGGGTTGGGTCCAGACTAAATTCTTCATAAGCCAAATTATTTGTTGTGCCTCCCCACTTCCACTGCAGCCCACCTGTCTCCACAAAATGATGATCCTGGGAGGCAGACAGGGGACCCCTGAGGAATGACATGGAGGGGGGGGGGTGTTAAATAGCATGAAGGTGAAATCGGTGGAAATTGCTAGGTTAGTCTGGATCCAACCCACTGAGTACAAGAGTAAAAAATCTGTACCAGGAGAGACCTATGGTTTTTCGCCATTAGTGTCAGCATGTGTCTGTATAAGAGGATACAAACCAGGAAATGTTGTGCTCGGATCTGTACAAAATACCACATAGTTACATTACCCTATAAGAGTCTAAAATTAGATGTGCCTGTGTGAGATCATAGTGAATGAACTGACCCAGTGAACATGCTTCAGGCACATAAACTGTGTAGAGTCTTCTGGAAATAATGATTTGTTGCTCAGGCAAAATTTTTCAAATGGTTATCTAATAGTGGAAAGCCAAGTGCCAGCTAGGCTTTCTTAACTTGCCAATGTTAAAAGGACCATGACCAGAGGCACAAATTTCATGTAAACTAAGTTGCCTGTGCACACCTCATTACCAGACAGGCTGATCACAACAGGCCACATTCTCATTTAAGTACATCTGAGCTTACCCTGAAATTCTGAAACTCACAGTTTTAATCACGGGGATAATCTGCATTTTTTAAAATTCAACAGCAAAATTTCCATTTGTTTTTTGACAGAAATAATCTTTATAGAAGTTTTTATATTTCATTTCTAAATTTATCTCACCTCCCCCCGCCCCGAAAATTATATTAAGGAAGAAGCCTAGGAATACTGCTCTAGATGTGAGCAGTGGTCTGTTTTAGGAGCAAACTAGGCAAGGTGTTGGGGGCTGTGCACTTGGAGGCCCCAAGCACTTTTTCTTTGTTTGCAAATGACACTTGTGCATGTG
Source organism: Heteronotia binoei (assembly GCF_032191835.1). Classification (NCBI taxonomy): domain Eukaryota; kingdom Metazoa; phylum Chordata; class Lepidosauria; order Squamata; family Gekkonidae; genus Heteronotia; species Heteronotia binoei. Next base: position 224,769,516 of record NC_083223.1, on the reverse strand, counting down.
CCTGATTCCAAGTGGGACTATAGCAGAGAGAGAGAGAGAGAGAGAGAGAGAATTAACCCTTTCATCCTGCACTGCTTGCCTGAAATGGCTCTATGAAGCATCCATTTTTTCTCATTGGAGCAAATGTACCAGCACTCTTTATGTTGGCTGCATCTTTGCTCCAGCTCCCAAGATCTGTTTTAAGTCAAGTAAATGTCTCATGGGGAGAAAGGGTTAACTTTTCATCCCCCTAGTTCCAATCTGAATCAAGTCCCTGTAGAGCTGCTATCATACAGAAAAATATTTGTGAGCTCTGTGCACAGAACACCCAACATTTCATTGAGTTTACCCCATTACTGACATATTTGGTAAAACACAACATTAAAATAAAGCTTCTAAATATTCAGTGGGACAGCTGTTCAGGCCTGAGATCAAAGACTCATGTCAAGCTCTGACAGAATCAATCAACAGGGTGATCCCGATGCCCTACCTATACCACTTAACAAATAATGAATATAGAAAAACGTTTACTCTTACGAGGTGGGACGTTCTCCCTTCAGCAGTGGTGGAGGGGAGATTTTAAAAAGTGCCGTTCCAAGAACGATTATGTCCCTGCTGCAATGATGGTATTGGAACTTTAATCCATGTCATATTTGACTGTGAGGCTTATAATGATCATCATGAAGTACTTCCATTTTCCACAGCCATACCTTTTACCAGTAGTCAAAAACTGCAAATCCTTAAGAATCTTCTTGATGATAAGAACCCTGAGGTTACATAAAAATTAGCAAAATTTGGCTGGCTTGCCACAAGAATAAGGAAAACTCTAATAATTCAGTCAGGAAATGGTTAAACACCTTCCAGTCTGTTTGCTGTAACTGCCATGTTCTGTTATATCTGTAGTTTACAACAGTATTTTATGTCTTTTTATGTACGATTTTATGGTCATCAGTATTAATTTTGTATGATTTTACTATTTTAAATGCTGGCTCAGGCTGTGAATAAACTATGTTGATATTGATTGACTGATGATGAGATCAAAGACTCAAAGCTCAAAGGTGTCATGCCTCAGGACATCAGTTTCAGTATCTGCCTCAGTATCAGTTTCACTTTACACATACTGCATTTCATACAACTGCAAAGATAAAATTATAAAATATTTGCCAAATAACCTGTGACTATCATAAATTAGTATATTTTACACCTTAATTTTTTTTAGGTACTGTTTCTCTTTTTCTGCTAATTGGATAATACAAGCTTAATAATACAGGAAACGTAAAGTTTCAAAATATCTTAATATTCTTTTCTACAGCAGCTGTAGTTTATCTTCCTTACACAGGCTTATCCTGTTTTAATTCTCAAGAAAACTGAAGGGTAAAATATATAAATTATGCTGCCCTATGCTTTCATTTGAACAATCACAAGCCCTATGTGAATGTACCTCAAAAGTATATTACACATAATGCCTCAGATCCAAGCATTTCTGCATTCAGAAGGATTTCTGCCAATGGAGCACATCTCTGCCCACTACGACTCAACATACCCACCAAGAGCAGCATTTCAGGGGTCATTTTAGGAAGTAGTCAGAAAGTCAAACTCCATGGGCAGACATCCTCCTGCCTGCAGAAATGTATTGTTGGATTCAAGCCAATGTTTAAAGGGAGCCTATGCAATAGATAAGGAGCCCCGAGGCACAGAGTAGTAAGCTGCAGTACTGTCGTCCAAGCTCTGCTCACAATCTGAGTTTGATTCTGATGGATGCTGGGTTCAGGTAGCCTAGCCAGCTCAAGGTTGACTCAACCTTCCAAGGTTGGTAAAATGAGTAACCAGCTTGCTGGAGGTAAAGTGTAGATGATGGGGGAAGGCAATGGCAAACCACCCCATAAAAAGTCTGCCAAGAAAATGGTGTGATGTGATGTCCGCTCGCGGAGTGGGCAGCATATAAATCCAAGGTAAGGAAGTAAATAAATAAATGTCATCCTATGGGTCGGTAACGACTTGGTGCTTGCACAAGGTAGTGCCTTTACCTTTTCCTTTTTTATGCAATATATAGGTCAGCCCTACACAAAATGAATTCTCATCATTTAAATGTTATGGTCAATATATGGAACCAAGGTAGCAAAACAGGTGAAATTCAACTTCTCTGCTGCTCATAATCTCAACGAATTTACAGAGTACATGTGACTAGGGTTCCAGCTAACCTTATGCCAAATATCCCAAAACATGCTGGAGAAAAAGTACGAGAAGCAGCTCATAACTAAATCACTAGAAGTCTTGTCCAAAGATTAGTTTGTCACACTGAAATAAAGAACTTAGAAAATACCTGATTCTCCAAATACAATTACCTTGGGTTATAGAGGACCTCATATTTTTCAACTATTTGTAAGGAATTAATAACATTATTGCTCTTGGATGCAAAAACACTCATTTGTAAACTCTAGAAAACCAAACTTATACCTGTCACAAATTGATACAATACACTAAATTTTAATAGCTGAGAAAATAACTCCGCAAATTAAAGCCATACAGAATTCCTCTTACACAAATAATACGATTTGACATATCCCATAAAATGTGAATATCTTCTAAGCATATATATTGAAAATGATATAATCTCATTCTATATTGTAACATCCTGTATTGAGACTAATGGATGCAATTATCTTTTGTCAGGTTATATCAAACTAGTGTTCTGAGAAGTTTAAAATAAAAGTTATTTTTTTAAAAAAAACTTACTGCAGCAACACAGAGGTCTTATCAGTTACAGCTGACAGATGCCAGTGAGAAAGACCAGCATCAACACTGGTGGACCAAAGGAACTAAACTCGCCCTAGAGGGTTTTTAAAAGTCTATTTACAAGGAGAAATACACAAAAGCAAACAAACAACCCCCCTCTCCACACACTCCTTGTTCATTGTAATAGGCTGGCACTCTCCCTGGAGGACTTTTTTTAAAAAAAGACTTTGCATCCTTCAAAGCTATCACTGTTTCACTGCTACTGTGGTTTTTTCCATTATACCTTCCGGCATTGCACAACAACAACAGAAAGCAACTTCACAGTGAACATGCAAAATCACAAAAATGGAAACAGTACTCTATGCGACACTCTCCACAGATTCCCTTCACTAGGGACTGCTCTTGCTTGGGAATTCTATACCACTGCTGTTACACAAACTATTGTCCACAAGGTTTTGGTCTTTGGACAACATGCTCATTTTATGAAGAATTTGTTACTGAAAATAGGCTGTAGTCCTTCTCCCACAAAGCGGAAAATATGATGGAAATGGAGTATATGTATGTATGTATACTGCACTTTTCATCTTTTGATTTCTTCACAATATGATAAACAAAGGCAGCAGTAAGTGTAAGTGTGTGTGTGGGAGAGAGAGAGAAGAAAAAAATTCAGTCCCAGTTGCCAGGAAAAGCTTATCAGCAATGTTTCCTTTCTAACTACTTTCCCATTTGTAAACTGTCAAACCTGGCTGCCTTGCCTAATTAGACTTTCCCCCACGTGGTAACATTAACTTGAAAGTGCAGAGTATAAATATTTCATGATGTCACAAAGGCTAATGACAAGCCCTTCTGAACTTGCAACTTAACAGCATTTATTAGTCACAGGCTGCCTTTTGCAAAGTGAACAGCGGGACCATCTCAGTAGAGCTCTGAAAATAAGGACTGCTTTCTTTCATGATGCATTCAGACTTATATTGTGGTTAGAAAGGGATACCACATTTTCTAACAGAATTCACTCTATGCTAACTTGAGCCTCGCTGCCACTGCAATATCTGAAAGAGGGATAAACACAATGCCCATGTGGCCTTTCAAACATTCACATCTCCAGATTACACTCTACTGAAAACACTCTTTCTCAAGCACACATTTTCATGACTCATGTGAAATCTGTATGAGTTTCTGACACCCAAAGGCACATGGCTTCTGCTATGTGTATGGATTATGATCAAGAGTATCAATATTTTATAACAACATGAGTAACAAGGGCTTTGAATTTTTTTAACCAGATATGCTAAAAAAAATCATGCTGCCACACAGGTTAAATAGTACTTACACAATCTCGTCATTCTGAAATTCAAGCTCCCCGCAAGTATCTTCAAAGTCCTCTCCACCTCCTTTGGCTGTACCTTCAATTGTTTTGTAGGGCACAATAACATTTCCTCGAGCTCCAGATGTCCGTAGAACTTTCACTTCCATGGTTCCCACACTCTCACTCACATGAGTGACCGGTTCCTCAAAAGTAAAAATGCCAGCATGGTCGTCATCAAAGATAGTGACAGTGGCAGTAGCAGGGGACCCCAGGCAAGCCACAGGTGTGACATGGTTCACCTCTAGAACACCGTCTTCTGACTCCTCAGAGGAGACCCTCACATTGCTGAGGTGAACAAGGAAGTTCTCATCTTCCTCAAAGATATCATCATCAATTATGCCAACCCGTACTTCTTTCTCTGTCTCGCCTGGTTTAAATATCACAGTCCCTTCAGTGAACTCATAATCAGAACCTGCATTGGCTGTGCCATCTTCTGTTCTGAAGTCAACAGAGATAGTTTTGGTCAAATCACCCCCTCGGCGGACAATAGTTAGGGCCACTGTGCCACAGTTCTCAAGGCACTGGTAGGTGCACTGATCAAAATAGACCTTACTGACAGGGTCGTTGTCTGCCACTTCACAGTTGACCTCGTGCATACTGACAGCTTTTCTTGCTTGATCAGCAGCATGTCTCTTCAATATATTGCCAGCTCCAGTCATTAAGCGAGTAGCCTGAATACGGTAAAAGGCTCGGCTCTTTTGCTGCTGACTGAGAACCTGATAGTTAGCAAGTTCTATCAACTGTTCAACTTCTTTGTCTGGATGCTTTTGTTTCAGCTCTTTAAGGATCCTAGCCATTTCTCTCCTTGCTTCTTCATCATCTTGATCCTTCTCATCTTCCTCTAGGACCAGAGTGCCATCCAGGAAGCTTTCCACATGGGAATTAACCACCTTCCCATCCATTTCAATATCAGCCTTGGAGGCTGGCCTGTCACCTTCATGCTCAATGATCATGCCCCTCTGCTTGCCAGCTCTGTACTTCTTGTAGACATATTTGTAAAACAAAAGCCTTCTGTCAGCAACCCATGCAAACACAACACAGATAGGGAAGAAGAAAAAGGTGAGCAAGCCTTCCCAGACCTCCACAATTCCAGGAGATATGACTGACAAAATTAGGTAAAGCCATGTGTAGGCAAAGATGCTCCAAGCTGCTGTGACAAAAAACACACGAAGATGTTTTATCTTCCTGATCTCCCCATCGGGGACAACATAGACACATAGTGCTATGATGACAAACATGTTAAAGGCAGCACTTCCAACAATAGTGCTTGGCCCCAGGTCTCCTGCATTGAAGCCATGGCCACACACTTCAATGACAGAAAGGAGGATCTCAGGTGCCGAAGAGCCTAGAGCCATCAGTGTTAAATTGGAAACAGTCTCATTCCAAATTCTGACCGTAGTCTTGGTAGTCTCACCATTGGGTTTCTTGATTGTTATTTCTCTTTCTTGGGATGTAATAACTTCTATGGATGACATGAAGCGGTCAGCTATGATGGATACACCTAGAAACATGTATACCATAGCCACGAAGTATACAGTAGCTCTTGCTATTTTGTCGCCAAATGAAGGGTCTTGAGGTTGCCAGATTGGCAAAATTACCCCTGTCTTGCAAATGTAGGTACCAGAACAAAGTGTTTTATTCTTCATCTCTTCATTCAAATTTTCTGTATGCACTTGGTCCATGTGCAACAGTAAGAGTACAACAACACTTAAAAGGTAAAGACCACCAGGAAAGGCAGCTGGATTCTTTAATCCCAACATGATTGCTTTGTCTGGCCAAATTCAAAGTGTTTTCCAACCTGCAGAACATAAAATAGTAAAAATGTGTTATCCAGATGCAGCTCAAGACAGGTATAAAGTACTAGCTTTCAGTATGACACACACACACAGAAACTTCCATGGACAAGCTATTCACATCAAGTATTGGTTACAGTTACATTCATAAATATGCAGATCTTCTGTTCACTAATAATTTCCAGTTCAGCTTTTATTAAAATGAAAATGAATAAAAGAAATAAGGGGCAGAAGTCAGTGTTTAAAACCAATCAAGCATGTCTGAATTAGCATCAATTTCTAAAAACGCAAGTAGATCTTGGACTGCTGAAGTTACACCTTTTCCCCATTTCCCCTGATATTTCTTAAAATAAAAATTGGAAGAGGTTTGCTGAATAGCAAATAATTATTATCAATACTAAAGTTCAGTAAATCTTTCAGAGTTTTTTTTTTAAAGGAACTGATTCTGCACAGATGTGTGCCTGGGGGTCATTTAATAGAAAAAGAGATGCCGGAGCTCATTAGCACAACTCATTTGCATATACCACACACCCCTGACATTACCGGAAGGTGTACTAAATTATATCAGCTCAGCATCTACCTTAGAATCTGTCTGCTTTATATGTTTTGGTTATTTTCCCATTTTGTGTGGGGAAAATATTAGAAAATTTGTCAAATCTTAGAGTTCAGCAAAATTCTCACAGGGGGGGTTGAACAATGGAGCCCAGGAACAAGTATTATTTTTTGGGGGGGGAGGTTAAGAAAGGAAGAGTACAATAACATGTAGAGGTTCTGGAGCTCTGCTCCTGTGAACTCTTGCCCAAAATGAGGCCTGTGTGTACCTATTTTCATTCAAATGACTATCTATTATACACGACGAAAGGCACACAAAAGTTAATTAATTCACGTCACTAAGCTGCCTATCTAACTATGTGTTGCTGAGTGGCGTGAGCAAGTTTTGAAAGGCATTCACCACTGCTGCTTAGCACAGGAGACATTCAATGTGGGGCTACTGACTACCATGCTGCTGTATAAGTACCAAGACAGCTGATCAAGGACAGGTAAAAGTAAAAGATATCTAAAGGCACAGAGATTTGATGGAGCATGTGGTTGCTGAACAAGGGTTCACTGAGAGATCTGTCACTATCCTTCTGCCTTAACAACACAGGTTTGGATAAGTTACTACAAACAGTACTCAACTTACATGCGATCTCAGCTCAAGCCTACTATGATATTGTGTGTCTGAATCTATTACATTATTACTGGCATCAGACTGCATCTAAAAATCTTTTTCTAACCAGGATAGAAAGGTACACAATTGAACCATTATTCAAGGGAAGCATATCTCACCATGGGAGCAAGTTATCTAGAATGAGGTCTCTGATTTATATCTCTGCCTTAGGTCATATATGTGATTATAAAACAATTTCACCTTGGTCTAAGTTAAGAAATGACTACATTGTTGCAATGTCTGGAGCCACTTTGTAACAATACTGTTTAACCACTGAGGAAGGCTGATTGATCAAAACATGTTTGGTCAAGGTCAGTAATGGTTAATCTCTGAGATTAACATGTGATTTTATGCTAAATGGAGGCTATTACTTGGGCCTATTTTTGTTTTTTTTATCACATTTGTATTAAATGTATATTTTTGCATACTTGGTAATATTTATGCTTCAGGTTTTAACAGAACTATTGGGCCCTTATATTCTGATTTTCTCAACCTTTTGGTTCTGAATTCTTACATTCTCTCCCCGCTGCTTCCTTTGTCTTTTGATGTGTCTGAATCTATCTACATCTATGGACTAGGTTAGCCACAAGGAGCACATCTTATTCATTTCAGATTATTGATTAAAGTATGGTATCTCTGCTTTGAAGATGTAGCAATGCTAAGAAAACAGGCACTGGACTTCTGCACTTCTTTTCCAAAGGGAGACTGTTCATTTCCTTCCTCCACCACAGGATGAGGTGTTAGCAGATGCTATCTCTGGTGCCCATTAATCATGCAAACAGCTTGCAGAAAACGCAGCTTTGGTAGACAGGTTTTGCTGAGGGGCTCAAAGTCTCAGAGGAGAGAGCAATGCTAGCACCTTGCCGTCTGTCCACAGAGTGACTTTTTATCCACAGCAGGAACTACCACAGCAGTTTAACAAAGACATCAAGAGGATCATATTTTCTTTCAGGGGGATAGAGTCATTGTTAGGGAAAGTTCTGCTACAATTCTCTGTCAGTGCAACTCTTGGGTGGTCAGGTTTATATATTGTATTTTTCTGCTGCAATGTATTGTTGCCTATATAAGCCACTGGGATCTTAAAAAACATGGGATATAAATATTTTAAATATAAATAAGTGCTGACTGTGGCTAAGGATCAAAACAAATTAAATCCTGAACAGTCTGTGATTGGTTCTACTCATTGTTTTTTTTTAAATGCTAATATAAATTGTGCAGGGATTGGGGCCATGTAAGGCAGAGGGTGTTTAACTTCCTTCTCCTATGTGCTACTGCTAATTAAAATTGGACCCCCCACACACACACATACATATGGTGTCATTAGCTCTCAAAGGGATGGGGACAGCCCTTATTTTGCCCATCTTTATTCCCCCCTTTCAAGAACCAATTTTGCACTCACCTTACGCCAGTCTCACATTTGTCTTCTCAACCCATCTTTCTTCCAATTTCCCACTATCTGCCCTGGGCTGCAGCAAGGATCAGCGTTTTCGCACAGCGAACAGAAACCGCTAAAAACCAGTTTCTGTTTGCTGTGTGAAAACGCCAATCCTTGCTGCAGCCCCGGGGCAGATAGTGGGAAATCAGAAGGAAGCCAAGCTGAGAAGATGAATGTAAGAGCGGTGTAATTTATTGTTTATTTATTTCAATTTATATTCTGCCCTCCCCGTCAAAGCAGGCTCAGGGTGGCTTACATATTCATGTATGGACATGAAACACAAAATACAATCAAAACATAAAAACATAAAGCCATAAAAATATTAAAAACATTCAAGGTGCTATTGATCTTTAGATGATAATCTGTTTAATAAAATGGATGGCTGCCTATTCTGTTTTGTATTAAGTTTAACTATTCTGCTGTTCCAGCTGGATGTTGTATATAAAACAGCTCTTAGGGTCATGCTAGAGGTGGTACAGATGTTTCAAAGTCTGTTGTAGCCTGTGCTCTAATTAACAAAAAGCACCATCTTGCAGGCCCTGCAGAACTGTGTGAGCTCTCACAGGACCCTAACCTCTTCAGGGAGCTTGTTCCATCAGCTCGGAGCTACAACGGAGAAGGCCCTGGCTCTAGTCATCATGAGCCTGGCCTCTTTGAGGCCAGGGACTGAGAGCAGGTTTTGTGACACTGACCGAAGTGCTCTCCGGGGAACATGTGGAGAAAGGCAGTCCTGAAGGTATTCAGGTCCCTGGCCATATAGGGCTTTAAAGGTAAGAACCAACACCTTGAAACGAACACGGTATGCGATGGGCAGCCAGTGCATCGCTTTCAGCACAGGCTGAATGTGCTCCCGTAAGGGGAGACCCATTAACAGCCTGGCTGCAGCATTCTGCACTAGTTGAAGCTTCCAGGTTTGATACACTTTTTGCTCATACTGATGCTCAGAAAGAGCAAATACTGGTTGATATGCCAGACATTGGAGATGCTATAAAAGAGTTCACCACGGATTGGGGGCAGTTTTTTAACACCCAGAAGAAAATAAGCAGATTGCAACTACATGCTCTTTTCCTTTCTGAGAACTGTAGAAACAATAGAATTCCAAGAGGCCTCAGGGTGCACAAACCTCCAGCTATGTTTGCAGAAGACGCAGATTTCAGGATTAAATGGGCTGCTATTTTGAATAAGCGCTCTACAGATCTGATGCTATTACTCATTGAAAAATCTAAAGCTGAGATTGTTGTAATTAAAGCTGATGTGGAAAAGATGGAAGTATCTCTGAAAGAGACACGTTCTACTCAGATTTTTTGATATATGATTTTGAGAATAAGATAAAAGAGGTTAAGGTTAAGAAGTTCAACAGGGACCTTAAAGACTACACAGAGGGCAGCATTTATAATTGGACTATAGACCGTCCTAAGAAACCAAAAGCTAATGAGAAACACATTACATGGGCACGCCTAATGAGGGTGTACTCTGATGTGGACTCCTCTGATGTTGATTCTGGATCCACATCAGGGGAGGATAAAGCCCCAGTAAAACTAAAGAGAATTCTTAGGAGCTACAATAGGTAGGATGGGGATAGGAGAACTGGTGATTTTTTTAGGACAGAGCCAGGACCAAAGGAACTGCAAGAAGACTTAATTGTAAATTTGTCTAACAGGTTACTGACAGTTGAGGAGCGTAGGGTGCTTAATAGAGGGCTGGGTTTTGTGCCTGTACCTGATTATAACAGTTTTCAGACAAGAACTGATCTTTTTAAATTAATCCAAATGATGATCAAGTTTAAAAAATTGTTTGGCAATGATGAGGGCAACAGGGACATGTTCTTCCCCAAATCCACATTTAATCCCTCTATTCAGGATCCAACGATTGTAACTTTTAAATGTTTAGTTTTGAGAGATGTTAAAAGGCTGGAAAGCAATTTAGAGCAACCTTGGAGTAATCTGCCTCGAGGAGGCTTTAGCTCTTAAAGGGCTGATACAGGATGATTCCATCATAGTGAAGCCTGCTGATAAGGGTGTGGCCATTGTGGTTTTGAACAGTAATGACTATCAACAAGAGATTGAAAAGCAACTAGCTGTTACCACACATTATAAGTGCTTGATGAGTGATCCAAGAAGGAACATTCAGAGATTGATTAAAATTGTCCTGAATGAAGCTGAAATGATGGGCATAATCTCCAACAAGTTACATAAATACTTATACAATGAATTTCCCAGGACACCTTGCCTTTACATCTTGCCTAAGATACATAAACAGATACTCCCACCACCAGGGAGACCAATTTTATCAGGCACAAACTCGGTGTGAGAACCCTTAGCAAAGTATTTCGATTATTTTTTACAACCTTTTGTCCTCAGAATGAGGTCTTTTACTAAAGACACAACTCAGGTTATTAACAACATTGAAGGTTTACTGGTTCCTGAGGAGGCTGTCTTGATCACAGCAGATGTAAAATCACTCTATACAATTATACCACATGAAGACGCAAGGTTGGTGGTTGAAGAAACTTTGGAGTTGAGGGAAATTAAAGGGCCCCCTACATATTTCCTTATGGAACTGCTAGACATAATCCTGGATAAGAATTATTTCCAATATAGAGATTCTTTTTATTTGCAAGTGTCTGGGGTAGCTAGGAGGTCAAGTTGTGCCCCTAGCATAGCAAATCTCTTTATGAACAAACTTGAGATGGAAAATTTTTTCAATGAAAATTGCAATCCTCTTTTGAAAGAGATAATTTTTACACCAGATTTATAGATGATTGTTTCTTTGTGATAAGCCTCACAAAATATGTGGCAGAGCTCATGAACTGGATGAACACAATGCATGACAAGGTGGAATTGACTTACCAGGAAAGCACTAATGATGTACCTTTTTTAGATACAGTTGTGTACAAAACTACTGAGAATAAGTTGGCAACTAAAACCTACAGAAAGCCAAAAGATAGGAATGCTTTTTTTACAGTATTCATCATTCTATCCACGTGCCTTGAAAAAAAATATACCATATGGCCAGTTTGTAAGGTTGAGAAGAAATAGTATCCTAATGTCTGATTATCTTGAGGATAATGATAAGTTGGCATCTCATTTTGTTGGTAGAGGCTATCCAGAGAAACATGTTAGGATGGCCAGAAAAAGGGCTGCTAATCTAGATAGAACAGTTACTAAAACAGAATCCCAGGATGAGAAGTACTAGATTACAATGGGGACTAGAATTTAGCAGATTGTCTAGCAGAATTTATAATGTGGTAAGGAAGCATTGGCACATTGTAAGTGATATTGGAGGTTGTGAAATGCCACCACAAATAGGATTGTGTTGCACTTATTCCATTAGGGATAAATTGGTAAGATCTAGAGAATACCAATCGGTCAAGCATACTCTTAAAGGGCACTTTGCTTGTAAAAGGTGTGCAATTTGTCATTTATCTATGAATGTCAAGGAGTATTATTTTGCTGAAAAGACTAGACCATTTGTTCTAAATCATTACTCTACATGTGCTACCCGCTGTGTTGTGTATTTGATCATCTGTGGGTGTGGCCTACGGTATGTTGGCAGCACTACTCGAGCCCTTAGAGTACGTATTCTGGAACACAGGAGCAGACTTAGGAACCATGTGATTGAAGCTCCTATGGTCAGCCATTTTATGCAAATGAATCATGACTGAAGATTTTTGTTTTTTCACCTTATACAAATATGAACAAACAGACAGAAATGAAGACATGCACAAGATTCTGCTGCAAAAAGAGGCATACTGGATACACCAGTTGAATTGCATTTCTCCATATGGACTGAATATGACCAATGATTTGAAATGTTTTTTATGAATGGTCTTCTTTATAATATTATGAGTGCTGTGCATAATTTGCCTGTGTGATAACATAATTTTGTATAAATTATGGGATTTGACATTCTTTGTATGGAATATTTTGTATGTTGTATCTGCTGTGATATAGTTTGTGGTGTCTGTGTCTTTTATCATGTTGCATTAGAAATGTTACTTTACCTTTAAGAGGTTTGTGTAATGGCAGCTGTAAATGAGATGTTTGCCTTTTTAAACATGTTAGTTGAACCATTAGGGTGCACAAGAAGCCACATACTAAGCTGTAGCCGAGGTGAAATTTATGCTGGAGATGCTTGGCATCCCTCTTTTTTGAAAATTGTGTAAAAAATTTATATAATTGAATCAATATGTAAGTATGATATATTTTTTTCACTGGAAGAGGGTTGGTGGTGTCTGAATGTCCTTCTGATATTTTTGTATAATATTTTCTTTTGTTAGTGATCCCAGGTCTGATGAAGACTGGAAAGAAACAAGTACTTAATCAATTGGCTTGTCACCACACTACTTTGGGACTTGAATATACATGTTTTGGACATTTGGACTGATTTCTATATACTTCTTAGTAAATTGGTCACTAGCTTGCATTTTTTGTTGGGTTTGAGACAAGGGCAGCCCCATGTAGAGGGCATTATAGTAATCCAGTCTTGAGGTGACCGTGGCATGGATCCCTAGGTAAGGTGAGTGTGAAATCGGTCAAGGTCTATATCAGCATGGGGGTAGGTTTTGACAGGCAAAATCACATGGGAAGGGTTAAACCCACTCAGCCACATGGTCCTAAGACAAACCAAACTTCTGTATGGCTGTATTAGCATTTTCAGAACTCTGCTGATTGAGAAACTCAAGCATGTGGAACTAGTTTATTTATTGAATCAGGTGGGTTACTGTGTTGGTCTAAAGCAGCAGAACAAAGCTGGAGTTCAGTGGCACCTTTAACAAAGTTTTATTCACAGTATAAACTTTGGGTGCACATGAACGGTATTGCATGTACACAAAAGCTTATACCTCGAATAAAACTCTGTTGGCCTTAAATAGTTTATTATTTTTCCATTAGCAAGATCTGTATTATCTGTTAGCACAGGGATGACCAAACTGCAGCTTGGGAGCCACATGCAGTTTTTTCATACATATTGTGCGGCTCCTGGAGTCAAGGTAAAACTTAATGCAGGCTTACTCTTAAGTAAGCATACTTAGCATCAGGACCCCAGTCAGCATCTGAGCACTGTCCCACAGGTAAATGGGGGAAGGAAGGAGAAATAGGCAGGCTTGCAAGCTCTTCTCCACCACAGAAATCGCCTGGAGACCTAGAGTAGGGAAAGACAGCACAGGAGCCAAAGGAGCCACTGGAAGGAGGGATGCAATTAAAGAAGACAGTACAGGGTTTTACAGCTTTTGTAGGAGCTGCGTTTACTAACTTTAGTGTCAAGGCAAAGGGAAATGCATACTGATGCAAATGGTGGTCAGTTATATATATGGTACATGTTTTCCTTCTCCCACTGGTGCCAAAAAATGACTCCCTGACCTATGCTGGTCTTATGGAGATTGTTATTCCCACTTTACAACAGGACCATGCACAGTTGTGTTGTAAAGTGCATACATATGTCCTCTATCTTTCTGTGCAAAGAAAGTATTAAGAGTTTTAATAAAGATGTGTGTGTAATATTTGTCCATGTCTTGGGATCTCAAACATCTGACATTTATTCTATGTGGCTCTTATGTTAAGTAAGTCTGGCCACCCCTGTATTAGCATGATTGGTGCTTTTCTGCCCAATCAGGCCCACCAAGGCAGCTAACTGCTAAAACAAAAGAATATAAAACATATTATAAAAACAACTGAATACAAAACTGAGGTACACATGGAACAGAGATTAAAATATAGGGGCAGGAAGGAGGCAACATTGAGGGAACACCGGACAAAACAAAAGCAAAAAAAAAGTCTTCACATGCTGAGGGAAGATAGCAACAAGAGGGGGCAGATTAATATCCCTGGAGAGAGAGTTAGGTAGTTTTGGTGCCATGACCCAAAAGGCCCTCTCTTAGGTTGTCAGCTGTATAATGTCAGAACATGGATCACCTAAACTAGGGCCCCAGAAGATGACCTTAATAGTTGGGTAAGTTTGTATGGGACTGGGTTTTCAAGTATGCTGGTCTCAAGCTGCATATGGCTTTAAACAACAGCACCTTGTTTAACAGCATCTTGACTTGGTTAAACAGTTAAACAACAGCGACTTGACTTTGACCCAGAAACAAACTGAGAGCCAGTGAAGATGGGCCAAAACTGGAGGGATAGGTAGAGTTGTCTAATTTGGATTAGAAAATTCCTGGATGATTTGAAGGTGGATCCTGAGGAGGGCAGGGACCCTCCAAAGTAGCCATTTGCTTCAAGGGAACTGATCTCTGTAGTCTAGAGTCTTGAGTTGTAATTCTGGGAAATCTCCAGAGCCCACTGGAGATTGGCAACCCTATCTATGATGCACTGCAATCAGCATGCTGACTGAGACATTATTTTTTCAAAATAATTTCTGAACACTTTTAAGGGCAGCCTCACCCATTTATATCCCACCCATCTCCTTAATGGGAACCCAAACTATCTTAGATTGTTCTCCCCTCGTTCATTAGATGGTTGCTTGGATCCTGTCTGAAAAGGGTCCTATTAGGAGCCTGATTTGAGACTCCATATACAAATGCATATACAGAGTATGTCCAGGGGCCTCTTAATCAAACTCTCACCCTTTCCATGCCATATTTTTAAACCATTCTATCCTGATCAATTAAATCCAGTTAATTTACAAAAACAGACAGGTTTTGTGGAACGCTTTGTTAAAAACTTGTGTGTGTGCATGCATGTGTGTGCACACATACTGAATACCACAAATTTGGCACTGATAAATAATTAAATACAAACACCCGTGGCAGAGTGAAAAAATGGAATGTCTGCAAGCTGAAAGTGATTGAAAATGGATAATTAGAATGGAAATTGCTACACAAGCTTAATATGAGGTAGGCTGTGATCAACACCAGATCTGAGAGTCAAACTATGTGTAATGATGGCAGATGTGTGTGAAAAAGCTGGCCTTCCCAAACCAATTTATTACAGTGGAAAGAAGAGGCAATGGACAATATAGATGGAGGGGGGGGGGCAAATCCATCTCCACCTAGAGTTTCTCCCTCATCTTTCCCCCTTTGCCCCAGCTGGTTTTTCCCCATTGGGACTCCAAAACCATTTCCAGAGGGAAAATAGTTGTGAAACTAAATGGTGTTTTTGGGGGGGAGTGTATGTGTGTGAAAGTATGGACAAGGAAAACATTCAACTCCCACCCCACCTCTTCCTACTACCTTAAGCTGAAATTGGAAAGGTAGCATACGATTTTTTAAAAAATAAATAAATAAATAAAATATTCTGTTTTAATCACTTTCGACCTCACACGATACTAAATAGGCATGACCCAAATTAGATTCTGACACTGTTATGTCTAGTTTAACCCTATTTACCCACATTATTATTATACCACACTAAGGCACAACCTGCACAAGAATTTTTCTCTGCATTGCAGGATTCCATTCAATCTATCCTTACTCAAAATCCAGATGACGTTTAGCCCAACACACAGTCCTCCCATTTTCCCTCATTCGATGTTCTTCAAGATTTGGTTTGGGACCAATTTTCTAGTAGTGGGGCACTTGCAATACAAGCATAACTCTTGCAAAAATTTTCTGTCCTCCAATAATGAGGAGGATTTTACTGAAGTTAGCAATTAATTAGTTCACTAATCCCTACTACTCTCCTAGTATAGGCTGTATTTCAGCCCTGTCTTCTCACTGTGTTCTGATTCATCTTTGATTTCCCCCTTGCCTTCTGTCATAGCAGTACCTGTGCGAACCTCCTGTAAGCGTTTCCACCATTATCTGACTTTTCTGTATTCTCCCAAAAGTAGAGTTATATATATATATATATTTAAAAAGATCAGAATTATCACAGCACATCTCCAATTCAACACAGTTAAATGTTTTCTCTGGGCATTTGTGAACCAGCTTGCCACTCTCTCATACAACATTTTAGGTAGGTGAACTTTTGTGTGTGCCCCATCACAATGACAATGTGCTAAAACTAATAATGATGATGATGATGATGATGTGAAAGTGAAGATGTTTTCTACTGTTGATGTATACCATGCAGGATCATAGGTACACATGTGTTACGTTCTTATGTGACCTCAAGTCACAACATACAGCAACCCTGGTAAGGGGCTTTCAAGGTGAGTAAGAAGCAGAGGTGGTTTGACATTGCAAAGTCTTCCTTGCTACAGAGCCTTCCTTCCATCCACATACCAACCCGAAGCATCTGAGATCTGCCAATATCTGGCTATACTATACCAGACCACATACTTCTATACTATAGTCTTGAAGTCACCGTGGCATTGATCAGAACAGACAGGTTGGCCAAATCCAAGAAGGGGGTCAATTTGCATGCTAGATGAAACTAGGAAATATATATTTGCCATTGCATCCACCAAGATAAAAAGCTAGATCCAACAATAACCTAAAACTCCTGGATTTGATAGGTACAACCCCATCAAAGGTGGAAAGTGTAGCACCCTGAAGGGCACTGGCTTTGCCAACCAGCATCACCTCCACAGTTCAACTTCAGCTTTTTTTCCTTCAGACCCAGGACAGAAATAGCCACTTCTAGAGGCAAAATGAAGTATTTTGTAATTGGAGGACATCAGTATAAATGACACACAACTCAAAAGCTACAGATAATTACATGTAAGGGTTTCATACAGTTGTTACAAAGCACTAGTGATATTACAGCATCCTGCAGAATTCCTAAGGATGAATCTCAGGAAGCAGCCTCATCAATCACAACCCTCTGAACATGGCTGGCTAAAAAACTACTAAAGCATCCACAATCCCATTCCCATTTGTTTTTTATATATAAAATAAATATAAATGCAGTCTATACATTTAATATCTCTTTAATCATAGGTTCCAGAAAGAGAAGGCCAAGATGCTGCCTCCCAACACACATTGGATTCACCCTTGACTAAAAAGAGAATCTCTAGCAAACAGACAGACTTGTCTGATAGCCTTCCAAATTTATGGCCACAGTTTGGGAAAGAATATAATTCCACAATGAACATTTATGTGTTTTGACAGATAAAATCTTGAGGGTTTTATCACTGTGTAGCTTGCTTCAGGAAAATACTTCTTTTCTGCACATGATTTGTAGACAGCTATTGCTTTATATTATATATTCTACACAATGAAAGTCATTTGTGGGGAACAACTAAATTCTCCATTTTAGTAATCCTGCTTCAGGCAATAATCTTGATTGAATGTCATTTGGTAATAAGGAAAATGATCCTCACTGGAATATCCTTAGCTAGATGGTTACCTCTAAGTAAAGGAACAGCCCCAGTTTTCTACTGACTGCATAAAGGAATATCTGTAGAGAACTCTTAATACTCTAATTCAGTGGTGATTGCTCCACAGGTTGTAGAGAGCCACATTCACAATTCCCATTGACCAAAGGAGCAAGAAAACTACTTTATGTCCCACACAAGTTTGCCCATTCTGGGTTAAAAATTCCTGGAAATTTTGGAGACAGAGCCTGGGGAGGGACCACAGTGAGGTTCACCCTAACCTAAAGGAACCATTTTCTCCAGAGGAATTGATATTTGGTGTCTGGAGATCAGTTGTAATTCCAGATCTCCTCATTCCACCTTGAGGGTGGTAACTCTAGCCTTGCACCACCATACACAAAACATACAACAATAATATATAACTAATATAGAGCCCTCTTAGTTACCAGCGTTATCTCTGAGCATGTACAGTTGTTGTTTCCTGCTACTGTTGAATGTTAGCTAGTCCTTGTACACCTAGAGAGCAGGGGCATAAACTACAGGGAGGCAAGTGGAAGTATTGCCTTTCATTCATGAATGGAACATTTTCTCAAACTGTCTCAGCGATGGAGTTGATGACATCTTTCCTCCAGAGCCCTCCTTCTTTGACTGAGAATCAGAATTGTATGAGTTATATACACATTATATTTATACACTATACATTACATTTTTAAAATCATGTGATTAATTGTTGGTGGCAAATGGTTTTTAGAAAGATAAACAATTTTATATTGAAATAATTTAATATAGATTACTTGGTATGGATCAGGACCAGGTTCAGCCCAGACTCCCACCCTGAGAAATTCAGAAGTCCTTGCTGGAGAGAAGAGACAGGCATGCAAGTCAGAAGCAAGACACAAAACACGGAACAACCTTTTGAGTTCTTCAGAATTTCATTTGGCTGGATGTTTAAAAAATGAAAGCGTCTCTGTTTAAAAGTTCCCTTTAAGTTTTACTCTAGTTTTGCAGGAGAAAAGGTGGTTTGAACCTTTTTCTCTGCTAGTTTTCAACTTGCAAGGACTTCTGCTTTGTGTTCACACAGAACCCCAACATCTTCACAGCTTTGATATAATCATCACGGACAAGTTGTGCTTTGTTTTAAAAGTATAACTCTTAGTTTTATCTTGAACTCACAGCAATGATGAAAGTATCCCTGTTCCTAAAGAAATTGCCCACTTTCCTGGAACATGGGGCAGACTCCATGGGAAATGGTGCACAGAAGACCCACAGGAAGCTCTTGAGCCACTGCTCTCATCTAACATTGTGATATATATGCACTGTGGCAATGTATGTGTGAATATATGTTCTGCCAAACAATTTGAGAATAGCACAGGAATTTGATTTTCCAGGAATCTTAGCTTTCTGTTAACATGAAAACCAAGTTTATAGTCCTCTTTGCTGGTGAGTCTAAAAAAACTGTTAAGCAGGGTCTGTTGAAAACTTAGAAACAGACAGGGATCTTTGACAAAGCTTCGAGTGATAAACAAGCTTCCAAAACTAGCAGTTCTGAAACTACCTTCACTGCCCTTCCAGCTCAAATGCCTAACCCCCTTGTCTTCTGCCCCTCCTCTATTAGACTTCTAAATAATATGTTGAATGTTGCCAACAAACAAATATTGCCACCAGAATGTAGAGAGAAACATTAAGTTAGAGGTTCCTATTATATTTGGATACATTTGCCTTCTAGGGTTGTCAGCTCTGGGTTGAAAATTCCTGGAGATTTGGGGGATGCAGCTTGGGGAGGGGAGTGTCTTCAGCAGAGTTTAATGGCATACAGACCAATTTCCAAATCAGCCGTTTTCTCCTGGTGAACTGGCCTCTGTTGATTGGAGACCAGTTGTAATTCTAGGAGATATCCATCCACTACCTGTATATTGGCAACCCTATTTGATTTGGTTTTGGGTTTTGACACGGAATAAGACCATCCTGAATAAGAACCATTCATATTATTTTGATTTTTAAAAGTGTGAAGGGAAAACTTCACATGAATAAACACTCAGGACTACAACATTAAACATTTCGATCCTACCTCTGGCCTCCCATCATTATCAATATCTCTGACAACCTTTAGGTATTAAAAGAGCAGTGTAATATTGTGAATCCACCCTTAAGATGATTCAGTGCACAGGCCTATTCAGTTATCCCTGCATTCTTATTCAAAACTTTTCAAGAAGCAAGGAGACATTCTGTGAAATCCCTCTGGCAAGAACAGGAAGCAGATGGTTCAAGAGGAATTATTACTCTTTGGGTCACTGCATAAGGTCATAAAGAAGAGCAAAGTCTCATCAGAGTCTGGACTGGCTCCACTGGCTTAAAAGGATTTGGCACAGGTACCTTCAGCCTGCACAGCAGCACTGGAGCAGATTAATGAATCACCTGAACTTCAGTTTGTGACCTTATTCTCATGAACTGTTTTTACGTAGGAATTCTTTTAAACCCAAATCTCAATAGACAGAAATCACAAACAAGACTGCACTGTCTGAGCTGTCTTATTGATACTCTGGTTGATCGGCTGTACACAAGAAAGTGTTACACCTGAATCAGCACAGCAAACAGGAAAGGATCTTTGGTTATGTGAAGATGTAGCTGGTTTATTCAGCACTTTTTTCTAAACTGTTTTGGAAAGGTCAGCAGTTGAGTGATGGACATAAAGACCAATCTGCCTGTACACAGCCATCATTTGAAGAGCAGGGCCAGATTCCTGACTGACACAGGATCTACATTCTAGTCAATCAGCATGGTACAAGTCCAGCTTCAGCTCATACCATTTAAAAAAGAGTTCATACTAAAGTCAATGCAAAGAAAAAGATGGTTGGCTGTCATTATTGCAGAGAAGGTATTTCCACGCCAGGTTCTCTGCTGAATTTGCATACATCTGTCTGCAGTCTACAACCTAATGGCAGAAGAGAAAGGAAGAAGGTTTCATTTTCATCTCACCTTTCTTGGGAGGCTCAAGGAGGCTCATTATGCAAAGAGCCCAGGGTACTTTGCCCTAAACAGATCAATGTTCTGCTTCAAGGAAATCCAGACTGTCTTCTTGTCTTCTAAAGCTCAAGTTGGACATTCACAGATAAAAGGAATTTGAACACTGAATTAAAAGTTGCTAAAGCATAATAATCCATGAACACACTACGGACTAAACTCTGGCCCTGAAATGATAGTCTAAATAATTTGCAACTGATTCTATCAGCATTGCTCAGATATAAGCCCCAGACAGATCCAGTTGCAAAGAGATGTTTTCAGAGGTTAGCTGTGCTGGCCTGCAGTAGAAGAGCTAGGTTGAGTCCAGGAGCACCTTAGCAGCCAACAAGACTTTGAGGGTGGTTGAGCTTCTGAGAGTCAAAAGCTTCCTTTGTCAGATACAATATCTGATGAAGGGAGCTTTGACTCTTGAATGCTTATACAAAAAAAAAAATCTTATTGGTCTCCAAGGTGCTACTGGACTCAAATCCAAATAATATACACTCTGTAAAGTACAGGAAGTTAGTTTGTAATTGTGAATTAACCTCCCTGAAAACCAGAAAACTGACACAAACAAGCCTGATGCAGGCACATTTCAAATCAAGTTTTTATTTTTCACATACATATGCACCAACAATGGAAAGTGGGCTGATGAATGTTTTAAGTAGCTTGAGTGAATTTGTTTAGGTGCAATGGGATTTACTTCCTTGATCACAAAACGTAACATCTGACCAAAGTCTTATAACAGTTGTAAAAGAAGACAGGGATTAGGGATTTGCTAGAACTCCCTCCAAACAGTGAAATTCTGAATAGATAGATTTGAGTTCAGTAACACTGTAGAGACCAACAACATTTTTGGTGTATCTGACAAAGGGAGCTCATACCCTGAAAATCTTGTTGATCTCTAAGGTGCTCCTTGAACCTAGCTGCACCACTGCAGACCAGCCTCTGAAACTGTTCTAAACATTTTCTAAATCCACTGACTTATTGGACTGTTTAGGACTGCCTGTAAGAGAGGGAATTCCACTATTGCAGGGCATCCATCACTTTCCTGAACCTTACCTGTACTGTGTGAACATGGCACATTGTTAAGAATGTACTATTAATCCATATTAAAGAACATAAAGAGAAACACAAGGGCAGATGTTTTAATGATGATGGGGGAAAAAAATCCTAAACAGCTGGTCAACCAGCTGCATACAAATTTGGCTCTGACACCTTCTGCTATTCTTCAGGACAGATGGTTAACTGATGTTCACAACTGTTTTCCAAGTTCTCCTCTTATGTGTACTATACAATCAGAGATGCGATGGCTCCCATAGCTCTGATATGTGCTGAAGGATTTGCCCCTGCTCAACATGTGTACAGTGCAATTCATCAACAACCACATCACTTTCACTAGGACTTCAAATGGCCACCAAAAATACTCCGGGCAGCTGACTGGGTTCAATAGACTGAAACTGAAATCTCACACTGATAACTTTTAACCCATCCCCAAATGCCAATGCTTGCGAGGAAAATCAGGAGGTGGGGGGAAAAATGTTTGGTAAATTTTCAAGATGACCGACATTTAGTTACTTGCTATATACTTGACTACAAGGAGCCCCATGGTGCAGAGTGGTAAGCTGCAGTACTGCAGTTCAAGCCCTGCTCACAACCTGAGTTCAATCCCAGTGGAAGCTGTGTACAGGTAGCCAGCTCAAAGTTGACTCAGCCTTCCATCCTTCCAAGGTCAGTAAAATGAGTACCCATCTTGCTGGGGGTAAAGTGTAGATGACTGGGAAATGCAACGGCAAACCATCCTGTAAAAAGTCTGCCATGAAAACGTCATGCTGCAACATCACCCCAGAGTCAGAAATGACTGGTGCTTGCACAGGGGACTACCTTTACCTATATACTTGACTGTAAATTTGGGAACTGCAAGTCTCTCTGCCTAAATTATGGACTTTTTCTGCATGTTCTTAAAGAAGCCTTGAACATCATGAACAGGCACAGACAGCTTTGTTACCCAGCCCTGCCCCCCCACCCCGGGTTTGGAGGATCTTGTTGTACAGCTTAGCCTAAACACAATCCACTTTGCAATCCACTCAAGATCCACTGGGCCAATCACATTTGCTCACCATTTCTGGAGGCCTGCTCATTCAGGAAGTGGTAACAGAGGTCTGAGTAGCCATGATAACCAATGAACCAAAAATATATTTCACTAGAGCAAAGATCCCCAGCTGTGCTGACCTCCAATGAAGGCAGACCTTCAATTCATGTGGTTACAGAAAATTCAAGACTCATTAAAAGGACTGCTATACTTGCAGCACTGGAACCTGTGCACAGATATTAGCAACGTTGGCTCTGCAGAGATAGTAGCAATGTGGGATTTCCCCAATACATAGCTGCTGCTAATTTCCAGTGGTATCACAGTCTCCTCTCTCTCTCTCTCGGCTTGGCTTCGCGAACGAAGATTTAAGAAGGGTGCAATAGTCCATGTCTGCTGCAGGCTCGCTGGTGGCTGACAAGACCAATGCGGGACAGGCAGGTCCGGCCACAGTGGCTGCAGGGAAAAGTCTGATTTAGGGTTGGTCCTGTAGCAGTGCGATTCTTCCTCAATCTCCTTTTGTCCTCAAGACCAGCTATGCGTGCGTTCTCAAAGGAAGAGACAGCCTGGTGGATGGTGTGTCTCCATGCTTTGCGATCTGAGGCTAGGTCAGACCACTGGTGATGGTTGATGCGACAGGTGCCAAGGGATTTCTTCAAGGAGTCCTTGTACCTCTTCTTTGGTGCCCCTCTATTTGGATGGCCGGTGGAGAGTTCGCCATACAGGGCAATCTTGGGAAGGCGGTGGTTTTCCATCCTAGAAATAGGCCCTGCCCAGTGCAGCTGCATCTTCAGCAGCAGTGCCTCGATACTGGTAACCTCCGCCCGCTTGAGGACTTCAGTGTTGGTCACAAAGTCACTCCAGTGGATGTTGAGGATGGTGCGAAGGCAGCGCTGATGAAAGCGCTCGAGGAATCGCAGGTGATGACGGTATAAAACCCACGATTCGGTGCCGTAGATGAGGGTTGTCATCACAACTGCTTTGTAAACATTGATCTTTGTGCCTTTTTTCAGATGCTTGTTGCTCCACACTCTTTTGTGCAGTCGGCCAAATGCACGGTTTGCCTTTGCCAGCCTGTTGTCAATCTCCTTATCGATCTTGGCATCTGAGGAGATGATGCACCCCAGGTAGCTGAACTGCTGGACTGTTTTCAGAACTGATTCACCCACAGTGATGCAGGGAGGGTGATAATCTTCCTGGGGTGCAGGCTGGTGGAGAACTTCTGTCTTCTTCAAACTAACTTCTAGGCCGAATAGCTTGGCAGCCTCTGCAAAGCAGGACGTCATATGCTGCAGAGCTGATACCGAGTGAAGAAGAAGAAGAAGAAGATATTGGATTTATATCCCGCCCTCCACTCCGAAGAGTCTCAGAGCGGCTCACAATCTCCTTTACCTTCCTCCCCCACAACAGTCACCCTGTGAGGTGGGTGGGGCTGGAGAGCGCTCCCACAGCAGCTGCCCTTTCAAGGACAACCTCTGCCAGAGCTATGGCTGACCCAAGGCCATGCTAGCAGGTGCAAGTGGAGGAGTGGGGAATCAAACCTGGTTCTCCCAGATAAGAGTCCGCACACTTAACCACTACACCAAACCGGCTCTCCGGTTGGGAGAGACAAGTGCAGCATCATCAGCAAACAGTAGCTCTCAGATGAGTGGGAGACAAGTGCAGCATCATCAGCAAACAGTAGCTCTCGGATGAGTTTTTCCATCGTCTTGGAGTGGGCCTTTAGTCGCCTCAGGTTGAACAGGCTGCCATCAGTGCGATAGCGGATGTAGACACCATCGTCATCATCTAGATCTACTGCGGCTCTTTGAAGCATCATGCTAAAGAAGATCATAAAGAGAGTTGGCACGAGAACGCAGCCTTGCTTTACACCTGTGCCTATTGGGAAGGGCTCCGAGAGGTCGTTGCAGTGTCTGACTTGGCCTCGCTGGTCTTCGTGTAGCTGGATGATCATGCTGAGGAACCTTGGGGGACATTCTAAACGTTCCAAGATTTGCCACAGGCCTTTCCTGCTAACGGTATCGAAGGCTTTGGTAAGGTCGACAAAAGTCACATACAGAGCCTTGTTCTGTTCCCTGCATTTCTCTTGGAGCTGCCTGAGAACAAATACCATGTCGGTGGTGCTCCTGTTAGCTCTGAAGCCGCACTGGCTCTCTGGGAGGAGTTCTTCTGCAATGGTGGGCACCAGTCTGTTCAGGAGTATTCTGGCAAGGATTTTGCCTGCGATGGAGAGCAGGGTTATCCCCCGGTAGTTGGAGCAGTCTGACTTTTCCCCTTTGTTCTTGTATAGGGTGATGATGATTGCATCGCGAAAGTCCTGTGGTAATTTGCCTTGTTCCCAGCAGGTGACAAGTACTTTGTGAAGTGAGCTATGTAGTACTGTGCCCCCATGCTTCCAGATCTCTGGTGGAATTCCATCAACTCCTGCTGCCTTGCCACTTTTCAGTTGCTTGATGGCTTTAACAGTCTCTTCTAGGGTGGGGGTTTCATCCAACTCTGTTTTCACTGTTTGAAGTGGGGTGAGGTGAATTGCTGAATCTTGAACTACGTGGTTGGCACTGAAGAGAACCTGAAAATACTCTGACCACCGGTTCAGTATGGATGCCTTGTCTGTGAGAAGCACTTGGCCGTCTGCACTATGCAAGGGACCATATACTGCCTTCAGGGCCTCGTAGAACCCTCTTAAATCACCAGTGTCTGCACACAGCTGGGTTCTCTCTGCAAGCTTGGTCCACCAATCGTTCTGAATGTCTCGAAGCTTGCGCTGGAGGTTGCTACATGCAGCGCGAAAGGTTGCTTTTTTCCCAGGACAGGAGGGCTGAGCAAGATGTGCTTGGTAGGCAGATCTCTTTTTCGCCAGTAAATCTTGGATCTCTTGATTGTTCTCATCAAACCAGTCCTTGTTCTTCCTTGTGGAGAACCCGAGGACTTCTTCAGAGATCTGCAGGATGGTAGTTTTTAGGTGTCCCCAGAGTGCTTCTGGAGAAGGGTCTGTGGGGCAACTGAGGTCCTCAATTCTTGACTGGAGTTTTGCCTGGAAGGCAGCTTTAACTTCGGCTGACTGGAGACTGCCAACCTGAAACTTCCTCCGAGGGATACCTCCTCTCCTGGGTGTGGGTTTAAAGTGAAGACAGAGATTGCAGCGTACAAGACGATGATCCGTATGACATTCCGCACTGGGCATTACTCGGGTGTGTAAGACATCTCGAAGGTCTCTCTGGCGCACCAGAATGTAGTCGATAAGGTGCCAGTGCTTGGACCGTGGGTGCATCCAGGTTGTCTTCAGACTGTTCTTCTGCTGGAAGATAGTGTTGGTGATGGTGAGCTGGTGCTCCATGCAGAATTCTAGCAGGAGGCGCCCGTTGTCATTGCAGTTGCCAATGCCGTGTTTGCCAAGTACTCCTTTCCAGGCTTCCGAGTCTTTACCTACTCTGGCATTGAAGTCGCCAAGGATGATCACCTTGTCCTCTGTAGGGGTCTTCCGTACGAGGTTGTGTAGATCAGCATAGAACTTGTTCTTTTCTGCAGAATCTGCTTGAAGGGTTGGGGCATACACACTGAAGAGTGTTGCATGCTGCTTGTTTTGAAGTGGGAAGCGCATGGACATGATGCGATCTGAGTGACCTGTTGGCAGGTTTTCGAGTTTGGAGGCAATGGAGTTCCTGACCATGAAGCCAACGCCAGAAAGGCGGCTCTCAGCCTTTGACTTACCCGACCAGTAGAGGGTATAGCCAGCACCGTGTTCTTGAAGACTACCTTCCTCAGGGAAACGGACCTCACTGAGAGCTGCTATGTCGATATTCAACCTGAGAAGTTCGTGGGCAACTAGAGCAGAGCGTCGTTCAGGGCGACCACTGTCTACTGTGTCAAGCATGGTTCTGATGTTCCAACACGCAAGCTTTAGTCTTTGCACACTTTGTGAGGCAGGTGCATGCCTTTTCTTTGTTGTTATTTTTTGACCGCAAATAAGGATGCCCGTTGACCGCCACCCCCCTGTACTTATTGTACAGCCTTGTCTACACAATTACGTTTTTTACACACTTGTTTGTTCATTCCATTTATTTTCTTTCAGGAAGATGTTTTTGCTGCAGGGCGCTCGAAATGAAAATATTTTGTTCCTTGGAAAACAAGGTATTTCCACTAAAAACTGCATTTCTATTTCTCCTTTAAAATTTTTCTATGGTATGTAGTTCAGCAACCGGTTCAAAGCTTGTTTTGTGACATTGCTTGTTTACACAAACACACTTGCACATATTTCTTTACTTGTATATCTGTGGCAACCAGCGTCAATAGAATGTCTGTATTTGGGTGCAGTATGCCTCTTGATCACCGTTTTCACGAGAGAGAGAGAAAGAGAGAACAGGGAATACCTCAAGGAAAGGCAATGCTATCAAAGATTTCAGGTTTTCACAGCTGGTAACATCATTAGGGTTTGTAGAATCTTTCGGGATCGTGCCGTGTTCTACTGGAGAAACGTCTGGAAGGAAAACTTTCTCCAGTAGAACATGGCACTTGATCCCGAAAGATTCTACAAACCCTAAAGGCAATGCTGTTTGTCCCCTGGACCTTGGATTCTTCCATACCCTATTCTGCCATGATTGCTGAAGGGCAGCTCTGCAAGAAGCTATATATTCTAAACTGTACTCAGTCAGGTCCCAAATAGCCGATAAATAGCTATGATAATGATTAATCTATTGTTAGAACGCAGAACTGGACATTATAGTAATTTACTTCTATAAAGAGACTACCATCTATCCTCAAGAATTCTTCTCCCATCTACCCAAAAGTTACAGAAGAACTGAGATGGTTTCATTACATGTACACATCTAGACATTATTATGCTGCCTCTCTGGAGTTCTGCTTGAGGTGGCTTACAAGTAAAAGAATAAATTGTCACCATAAAAAAAAAAGCAAAACATATAAACATCCAATCATTACAACTGCTATCATCATAACAGCTATGCAAAGTGACATGCAGCGCAGTCCTGAGAACACTTTCCTGGGAGTAAGCCTAACTGAATAGATCTGAGTAGAATTAAGAGCACACCTGTTTAAGATTGCTTTCATGGCTTGCCCAATGTATATATGTCTCAAAATGGTGAAAGAAGTTGGCACTGGTTCCTTTCATTCTTCCATGAAGTGCCTCTTTCTCTTCCATACTCCTTCATCCCTCATCCTGTTGTTGGTTTAGCAGCCACAAGCCCTGTATTGACAAATCTCCTGAACCTTGCAGTCTTCACATCAAACTGACTTGAAGGCACCAAAACCAGCCAAGAACAGACAGAAAAATAATCCATCAAGCTTTTCCAAATATAGGCAAAGGCACAAGACTGCAGAAAGCAAAGTCAATGAAAAACATCACATGGTTATCTTATCTTCCTGAAGGGGATGTTTTAAAATGTTGAAACAATTCTCAAGCCATAACTGATCTTTTCTGTTTTCCATTCTACCTCTTCAAACCACTGTGTCCAATGCCCTTCCCAGCAACCATTCAAAATAAAATGAGCTGACAAAATTTAAAAGTTGCTATTTAAATTTGTGCATTTTTTAGTATAATCTACAACGTATCATTGGAGTTTCAACCAGATTGACTGTGACAGAGAACATATGGGTATTTATTATTAGACTTATTTAATGCCAAGTAATTTCAATGGGATTTCTCAGAAATGAATTTTCAATGCTAAAACCTTTGCTCGGGTCACATTATAATGCTTTTACTCTAGCAAGACTGGAAGATGGCCATCACTATGCCCTCAGGTGTAACAGCAGGAAATGTCTACTGGCTGTGACACATCTTCCCAGTCTGGTCTACAAAAGCAGCTCTTTTCCTGCTTCTCTCTTCATTGTTCTCCTTTCCAGGGCCAGATCTAGGAAGGGCCAGAGGGAGCATTTCTCCTGGGCACCGCCGGCAGGGGGGCCAAAATGGGTATGGAGTCCACAGAATACCCAAATTGGCTATTCTATGGGCCTATAAGATACAATGGGCCCATAAGGGGGCGTCATTTTTTAATTTTGCCCTCCCCTCAAAAAATGTAGATACTTTTCCAGTAGCATCTCTATTTCTAGGAAATCTGTCTGCTACAGACCTGTACTGTTTACTCCAATGTTGCCATTCCAGCATATTACTTTAACTGCCATGCAGAAAGCCATATACATGGTACTATTTGCAATCAGCAAAGGTAGTTCAAATTATGAAGCAGATTGGTATTGGCTTTCTTTGCCCAATATATTCTACAGTCACTAAGAGGGGCAAAGACCTGTGCATACTGCCAGCCTTTATCATTTTATCACTTTAAATCTTATTCAGTCACCCATCTGGTCTATGATTTCACCCACATATTATTCATGTGCTTTCAAACCTTTAAGGGCTAGAAACTTGCTTCCCCATCTCCACCCAGTGTGGAATTCTCAGGAAGCTGAATACTACTTTTATGTATGTTTGCCAAATTGCATTCATAGAATATACATGGCTTTGACTATATTTCAAGCTAGGATACTGACTTCTTAAGTAGTGCAAATCTGGAGTTGCAAAGTATAAGGACTGGTGTTTTCTTACTTGGAATGAACAAGCTCACATATCCAGTTACTTGTCTGTAGGCAGTGATTATTCTCGTTCTTCATTATCCATTATACCTTCACAGCACAAGGGGTTGAACCCTTTTATGATCTTATGAACATATGAAGCTGCCTTATACTGAATCAGACCCCTGGTCCATCAAAGTCAGTATTGTCTTCTCAGACTGGCAGCGACTCTCCAGGGTCTCAAGCTGAGGTTTTTCACACCTATTTGCCTGGACCCTTTTTTTGGAGATGCCAGGGATTGAACCTGGGACCTTCTGCTTCCCAAGCAGATGCTCTACCACTGAGCCACCGTTCCTCCCCTAAAATACATATGAACATATTTGAACATATGAAGCTGCCTTATACTGAATCAGACCCTCGGTCTATCAAAGTCAGTATTGTCTACTCAGACTGGCAGCAGCTCTCCAGAGTCTCAAGCTGAAGTTTTTCACACCTATTTGCCTGGACCCTTTTAGTTGGAGATGCCGGGGATTGAACCTGGGACCTTCTGCTTACCAAGCAGATGCTCTACCACTGAGCCACTGACCCTCCCCAATCTTCATTCATTGTCAAGGTAATGAAGGGTAGCACCTGTGCATTGTATATATAAATACCGTATTTTTCGCTCCATAAGACGCACCTGAGCATAAGACGCACCTAGTTTTTAGAGCCGTTTGTGTGAATTTAGAGGCATTTGTGTGAATTTTTTGCAGTATTCGCTCCTTAAGACGCACACACTTTTCCCTCCACTTTTTTGGGGGGGAAAAGTGAGTCTTATGGTGCAAAAAATACTGTAAATAAGTTTTTATTTATACCCTGCCCTCCCCACCAAGGCAGGCTCAGGACGGCTTACAGAGCATGATACAATATCATGGTACGACAATAACAGATAAAATCAATCAACAATATAAATACAAAATATAAATTAATTTTAAGAAGAAGCTAAAATAATACAGTGGTGCTACAGTCTCTGTTTATCCAGGCAGCGTAATATTCGTTCTGGTTACATCTTAAAGGCTTCTTGGAAGAGGGCAGTTTTGCAGGCCCTACGGACCTGGTTAAGATCCCGTAGGGCCCGCACCTCTTCCGGCAGCTGATTCCACCATTGGGGCACTTTTATAGAGAAGGCCTGCTCCCTAGTTATTTTAAGTTTGGCCTCCTTAGGCCCAGGGATTTCCAAAAGATTTTGTGAGCTGGAACGCAGTGCTCTCTGGGGAACATATGGAGAGAGGCGGTCCCTGAGGTAGGCAGGTCCTCGGCCATATAGGGCTTTAAAGGTGATAACCAGCACCTTGTAACGAACCCGGTATACAATTGGCAGCCAGTGCAGTTCCCGCAGCCTAGGCCGCACGTGTTCCCACCGAGGTAGTCCCACTAGTAGCTTGGCTGCTGCGTTCTGCACTAGCTGCGGTTTCCGCGTTCGGTACAGGGGCAGCCCCATGTAGAGGGCATTACAGTAGTCCAATCTCGAGGTGACCATCGCATGGATCACTGTTGCCAGGTCGCCTCATTCCAAGAAGGGGGCCAGCTGCCTCACCCGTCTAAGATGAAAAAAGGTGGATTTGGCAGTGGCAGCTATCTGGGCCTCCATTGTCAAGGAAGACTCAGTAGCACTCCCAAGCTCCTGACTTCACGCACTGGTACCAGCGGCGCCCCGTCAAAAGCTGGAAGGGGGATCCCTCCTTTCGGACCGCTGCGGCCTAGGCAAAGGACCTCTGTCTTCGCTGGATTCAATTTCAACCCGCTCAGCTTGATCCAATCAGCCATGGCTTGCAATGCCCGGTCCAGATCTACAGGGGCGTCGGCGGCCCGGCCACCCGTCAATAGATAGAGCTGGGTGTCATCAGCATACTGGTGACAGCCCAGCCCATGTCCCCGGGCGATCTGGGCAAGGGGGCGCATATAGATGTTAAATAACATTGGACAGAGAACCGCCCCCTGAGGCACCCCACAATTAAGTGGGTGCCTCTGAGACAGCTCTCCCGCAATCGCCACCCTTTGTCCCCGACCTTCAAGGAAAGAGGAAAGCCACTGTAAGGCTAACCCCTGAATCCCTGAGTCGGCGAGGCGGTGGGTCAGCAGCTGGTGATCGACCATATCGAACGCCGCCGATAGGTCTAGCAACAGCAATACCGCCACACCGCCTCGATCCAGATGTCACCAGAGATCATCCATGAGGGCGACCAACACCGTCTCTGTCCCGTGGCCAGGGCGGAAGCCGGACTGAAAAGGATCTAAGGTGGAAGCGTCATCCAGAAAACTCTGCAACTGCAACGCCGCAGCCCTCTCTATTACTTTGCCCAGAAAGAGCAAATTTGAGACCAGCCGGTAATGCGCCAATTCGGCCGGATCTGATGTAACCTTTTTCAGGAGAGGGCGGACCACTGCCTCCTTCAGAGGGGTTGGAAAAAGACCCTCTGAAACAGATCTATTTATGATGTCCCGTGTGTGATACTGCACTGTTTACACTGTGGCAGTTGTTCACCACTGGGTTTTCCTGTGTGGACAAGACACTGCAATGATAGCGCAGTATCCAGTGAAGTGTAGCAGCATTAAAGGTGATAATTTTTGGGAGACAGCGTAGTAGTTAGTGTTAGACTAAGATCTGGGAGAACCAGGATAAAACCCCCTACTTTGCCATAGAAGCTTGATGGAGGACCTTGAGCCAGTCATAAACACTCTCAACCTAACCTACCTCACAGGGTTGGGGTGAGAATAAAATGGAGGAGGGAAGAATTGTGTAAGCTGCTTTGAGTGCCCATTGGGGAGAAAGGTGGGGTATAAATGAAATAAAAATAAAAGTGAAAAACTATTATCCCCTTCCCAGTATTTTTGTTTTAAGGCTGGCATGCTATACCAGCTATAATTGACACGTGCGGGTGCTAAGAACATTCCTAAAGATATTGAAGATGAACCATTTGTCAATCTCACCATAACGGAAGCTCTTCAGGGTCTCAGGTACAGAACATTTCCACAGCTGCTACTTGAAAGCCTTTTAACTAGTGATGCCAACCAGAGATTGTATGCATCCAAAGCATGTGCTCTACCACCAGCTATGATCCTTACAAAATAATGCATGCAATATATCATGCTCTCCTCCCTGTTGCCATAACATTGAATACATGCTTAGAATGCTTAGAACCAGCATTAAAAATAATTTATAGTGGCAGAAATAGAAAGAAGGGATGGGGCTGCCAACAAGACAGCACAAACTTCCTGTAGAGGGTGTTCTAGGATGAAACCATTCTAGTCCAGTGTGACACCATGCTATATTAATCTCTCCACAAAGTTTGTATACAATCTTATATGCAGGGCCTTCTTGGAAGCATTATCCATCTCCACACTACACAAAAGCTAAATTTTAAAGAGCATTTTTTTCACAGATGGTCAAAATCTGGTTCCACTAAACTGACCTAGTTTAAACAAAAAAACAGCCTTTTAAAAAGACATCTGGAAACTCCTTAGGGAAACTGCAGTTCTGTATGTGTGATTCTGAGCAGAAAAACAGCCTGTAGAAAGAAGTTTATGCACCCACTTCCCACCTCTAGTTAAACCTCCCAAGGCTGTTTTTCAAAATAAATAAAGCTTTGTTACATGCATTTGTATGCAGTGTACTTATCCCTCAATATCATGGACCAAACAATCGACCTTGGATTCCAGCAATGCTGGAAGCAAGGTGGGTTTAGAAATGTTCATTAAAAAAATATTTTGCTGTTAAGTCACAGCCCACTTACAACAATTCTGTAGGGTTTCTAAGGCAAGAGATTTCAGAGGTGGTTTGCCATTGCCTGCCTCTGTACAGTGACCCCGTTATTCTCACCAGGACCAACCCTGCTTAGCTTCTCAAATATAAGATTGGACTAGCCCGGGCTATCCAGGCCAGGGCTCAAAACAAATACAAATAAACAAAAGCTCCTTACATTGAAAAAAAAATTGTGTAGGAGGAAGCACAATGTGTACATCATTATATGCAGGAACACTTATATCTATTTTGCTTCCTATACCCTGGGAAGCAACATAATACCGACATGGGATCTGTTCACCTACTCCCTATCACCACAAAAAGCCGCCTAATGTTGGGAGCTTGCTCTTGTACACTCATTCTTGCAGACTTGCCTTCCCAGCTCAGTGGAAAGATCTGTCAACTGAGAGAAGGATTTTTTTAGCATAAAAGATGTTTCCCATTTGAAGAAACTGGCAAAATTTCACATAGGTGAAGCTGAGGATGAGAACAGTTGAAATTCTGTCTGCTGGAAAGTTCAATGGGACTCCATGCAACAGAGTGACTGAAACTGTCACTGAATGAATCCATATGATCCTTGCATTGCTTGGAGTACAGGGATCAGAAGACAGCAGGATTGGAGCTATTTTGCATATTAGCCCACACACTCCTGATGTAGCCAGTCCTCCAAGAGCTTACAAAAAAGAGCCTTGCCTTCAACTGTGACCAGCCAGCTAAGTGCCCACAAGACACTTTCAATTAGGGCATCTCCATCACTGTTAATTTCTGGCTTCTGGTATTCAGAGCATCAGATCATGGAGGTTCCATTCTTAAGCTGCCATGGTTTATGGCACACAGTAGACTTAGCCATAAACCTGGGCAATCCTTTTTTTTTTTTTAGTCCTATAATCTAGTAGTCATCGCTATATCAGACAACAACCAATTCCATTGTGTAGTTTATGGAAAACGTACTTACTGCAAATCACTTTATCATGAAAAAGGAGAGCTAGCAATTTCTCTCCATGAAGGCTGGGGTATAAATCCAATCTCCTCTTCTTCCTCCTCCTTCTTACAATAGTTATAATTTGACAAAGGTTAAGAACATAAGAAAAGCCATGTTGGATCAGGCCAACGGCCCATCCAGTCCAACACTCTGTGTCACACAGTGGCAAAATTTTTTATATATACACACACACTGTGGCTAATAGCCACTGATGGACCTGTGCTCCATATTTTTATCTAAACCCCTCTTGAAGGTGGCTATACTTGTGGTTAAGTTAGATCAAGAGCACAGGAAGCCTCCCTGAAGATCAGCCTTATACAGTTTGTGGATGGAAATCTAATCTTCTGATGGACAGTGATGTTTCAGCAGCACCACTGCCTTAATGGCAATGGGACAGAACAATGTCAGCCAAGATAAAAATGGAAGGATGAAAGTCTAGTTTAGATGGAAGAAGAAAGGAGAAAGAATAAGACAAGGAAGAAGAGGAGATTGGATTTATACCCTGGCATTCACTCAGACCAGTTTACAATTTCCTTCCCTTCCTCTCCCCACAACAGACACCCTGTGTGGTAGGTGAGATTGAGAGAGCTCTGAGAGAACTGTGACTGACCCAAGGTCACTTAGTAGCTGCATGTGGGAAAGTGGGGAATCAAACCCAATTCTTCAGATTAGAGTCTACCACTCTACACCAACTGGGTCATATACCAGGAACATTGCTATAATCACTTGACATATTGCTTGCATTGCTCAGAGCGAAGAGTATTTTTGCACGGATTGGTGTGAAAGGTGGTTTTTTTAAAAAAAGCCCTTTCCTTGGTGTGCTGGAGATTTCTTACCCAATAAATAACTGCAAACTTCTAAAGAAAGTTTTTCTAAAGAAGTCAGCAGTTCAAAATGAGGACCACAAACCTAGGCGGAAAGCCAATTAAGCATGTGGAGTGTAATCTGGGAGAACTGGGTTTAACGTCCCACTCCTCCACATGCACCTGCTGGTGTGACCTTGGGTCAGTCACAAGTTCTCTCAGAGCAGTTCTCAAAAGAGCTCTCTCAATCCCACAACCTCACAGGGTGTCGGTTGTGGGGAGGGGAAGGAAAAAGAGAATGTAAACATGTGGTTAAAAGAGAATGTGGTTAAGTGTGCGGACTCTTATCTGGGAGAACCAGGTTTGATTCCCCACTCCTCCACTTGCACCTGCTAGCATGGCCTTGGGTCAGCCATAGCTCTGGCAGAGGTTATCCTTGAAAGGGCAGCTGCTGTGAGAGCCCTCTCCAGCCCCACCCACCTCACAGGGTGTCTGTTGTGGGGGAGGAAGGTAAAGGAGATTGTGAGCCGCTCTGAGACTCTTCGGAGTGGAGGGCAGAATATAAATCCAATATCATCTTCTTCTCCAAGACTCAGAGTGAAGGGTGGGATATAAATCCAATCTCCTCTTCTTTGTTCATAATACTTACCACATATATTCAGTGCATTGAGTTGCCACTTCAAGAATTCATCTCAACAAATTTGCGCTGGTTTCTCATGATCTTTTTGGCCCATGGCATTCTGAAATTTTACATTACTCTTAGGAAAGAGGCTTTCAGTCTTGACTGGTCATAGAGTTCTGATTCCAACCTGTCTGAAAGAATGTGAACTATCTAGCCATCTGTGGTCTCATTTTGAAACGCTAACTTCTTTAGGACAACTTTCTTTAGGAAGCTTGCAGTTATTTATAGGGTAAGAAATCTCCAGCAAACCAAGGAAAGGGTTTTTTTTCTTTAAAAAAATACCCTTTGCAGCAAGCATTACAAATTAACGTTTGATACAGTCAACATGTGCCAGAGCATGGTCATTTATATCAGAGCTGAGAATGAAGGAGCAGAGAGATTCTATCAAGGAAAAAAATCAGATCTTCAATTGCAAGTGAGAGAAATGTCTGAAGCCTTAGATGTTTGATAGTTAAGGAAGTTAACTGAGAGATTATAACAAAAATAAGAAGATAAAGGTTTATCTTTAGAAGTTTAGATTATAACAAAAATAATTACGATTATAACAAAAATAAGATAAAGGTTCATCTTTAGAAGCCAGAAGCTTCCAGGAAGTCCACATGGTAGGCATGAAGGTAAGAGTGATCCTATGTTGTTTGTCCCAAAGTAAGTGATACCAAGAAGCCTCCAAAAACACTGTAAAGAAGATAAAAGAACAGGAAATATGGCTTGGTACCACTTTATACTAACTGCATTCTGAAAACTATAAGAACTATGGCTGGACAACTGTGTCTTTATAACCTGAGAATCCGGAAATAGAAGCCTAGAGATGTTTGAGCATGGGAAAGAGACTGAGATCTTTGCCATCCAAGACTCTTGACTGGAGGAAGGCAAGCTCAGACCAGTGACTATAAAGACACACAATGGGAAGGGAAAGGTAATTAAGCTACAGCTCTGCATCAGGAATGACTGCATGATCCAATTGCACCTGATCCAGAAATGCTGCAAGAGAACCCACAGTCCAGTGAAGGTTGGTAGATATCCACAGGAAACTTATTTGTTTGTTTCCCATAGCACGAAGTTTTGACATTACTGGGTGTAGGAAATGTGAAAAGTCATGAGGGAAGGATAAATAATCAGTTGGATACAAAATCTGGTAACCCAAACCTTTTACAGACTTTCTTCATGTTTTCTGATATATCTCTGCATTAAGAGGCAGGATTGTTTCTGAAGAATTCTCTAAGTTCTTCCTATAGTCTATGCAAAATTTAATGTGGAGTAATGCCAGCTCTAGCAGTCACTTGCATGTTCTCAAACCTACTGCTTTCCACCAAGGTCAGGCTCTGCCTTCCTTCTCTTCCCTGGGAACACATCAATGGAACGAAGGACTACTGAATTTGAGGACATGGGGAGCATAAAAGAAAAAAAACCAACTGTTTGAAGATTAATATTCTGCCAAAAATGGGTCTGCAGAGCCCTTGGGGTAATTACTTTCATAAGTCCCATGAAAGGGACTGAAGGACCACATGATGCTGCCTTGTAAGAACATAAGAGAATCTGTATTGGATCAGGCCAATGGCCCATCCAGCCCAACACTCTGTGTCACACAGTAGCTAAAAACTCAAGTGCCATCAGGAGGTCCATCAGTGGGGCCAGGACACTAGAATCCCTCCCACTATTCCCCCCCACAAGCACCAAGAATACAGAGCATCACTGCCCCAGAAAGTTCCAACAATATGCTGTGTCTAATAGCAACTAATGGACCTCTGCTCCATGTGTTTATCCAATCCCCTCTTGAAGCTGTCTATGCTTGTAGCTGCCACCACCTCCTGTGGCAGTGAATTCCACGTGTACTGTCAGACTCCATTGGTCTACCAAGGTCAGTATAAACTCAGACTGGCAGGAGCTCTCCAGGATTTTGAGCAGAGGTCTTCCACATCACTTGACTCTTTTAATGGAAGATGTTAGGGACTGAACTTGGAATCTTCTGCATAAAAACTATGTGCTCAGCCACTGAGTCATAGCCTTTCTCCTACATGGACTTGCTCATCAATCAAGATCTGCATCCAATCTTGCTCTTTGAACTCATATCTTGCAATAAGGTGGGCCACCAGAGACAGGAGCTTTCTTGAGAAACCCAGCTATGAAACAAATTCCTCTTAACAGCTCACTAGTCTTTTAAGATTTAAAGTGAGATAAACCATTTCATAGTGCCATCCTAAGCAGGTCTACTCAGAACACTACCTGGGTTTATTCAATATGGCTTATTCACAGGACAGTGTTCTTGGAAATGCAGTGATTTGCCCAGGCATTTTGCTGATTATGTAGCATCTTGTGTTTTGTTCTTTACTCGTTGTCCTCTGTGTTCAAACTGTTACACTGCTGAATTGTCTTAATTGCTCCTAATGTTGATTGCTCTTAAATTGTTTCAATTAATTTCATTAACTTATGCTTGAACTTTTTAGTGTAGCTTTATAAATCCCCTAATGCACTGATCTTAGTTTTAATATGTTTATTGGTTTTAATGCATGCTATATTTCAAACTTTTTGGGTGGCAGGGGTGAGAAACAAATACCTTAAATTAAATTAAAATATTTGAGAAAGGGAGCAGATTAGATGGAGGAACACTTGGATCACAGTTTTTCTAACTTTATTTTTTAAATATTATTTATGATGCTAGAGGAGATTGAAAGGGATGAGATAAGGAACTGTCTGGGGTGTAAGAACAGTGTACCACTGGGCACACATACTTTTAAAATGGTGTAAGGTTTATGATACAGTAATCAAGTAAGAGGGAACATTACATAAGATAGCAAGCAGGAGAAGAATAGCACTGAAAGGAAAGGATTACTGTCTGCTGCCCGGCTTAAGCTGAAACACTAGTCTCATACTAAAAAAGGGCTATTGATTGATCCAGAAACTGGGTCCAAAGTTCCAGTTCATAGCAAATCCAGACACAATAGTCCATTTCAGGCTTTACAATCATGCATACTTGGAGCCGAATCTTCTACAATCCTCCTGATATGCACAATTGCCATGGGATGTCAATTTTTATGTATGTATGTATGGATTTATAACATTTTAGTGCCATCTTTCCAACCAATTAAGGTCTATAAGGCAATGAACATAAAAATATTAAAATTTAAACAATTACAAATATTTACAATTATACAACACATTAAAACACATTAACAAACAACACTAGAAGGGGGGGCCAATAACTATTATTGAGAGTATGCCGAATGAATCAAAAGCCTTCATCTGCTGGCAAAAGACACGGATACAAATGGATCTCCCTTTGGAGGAAGTTCCAAAGCTTTGCTTTCAGATGGAGATGGCCCTTTACTGGGCTACCACCTATCTAATTTCAGGTGGCAGGAACAACTTAAGCATCCAATGATGACAAATGAGAAGAGTCTTATGAGAGAAGATATGTTGGCCCCAGGGCATACAGGGCTTTAAAGATTGATACTAGCACCTTTAATTCAGCCAAGAAGGAATTTGGAAGCCAATGTAGATGGAACATGGCTGAAGTCACATAGCCAGGGCTGGTGCTAAGGTTTTTGGTGCCCTAGGTGAGCTGCCCACCAGCACCCCCACCCTGGAATCTAAAAAACAGAGAATTGTAAGAGAAATGAAGAAACTTGAAACTATTTACATTTTTAATTTACATTTTTTTATTTTAATTTTTTTTAAAAAAAGATATGAGATTAAGCAATAAAAATTGTGAGAATACTACTTGATCCTTTGAGCTAGGGACAAGACCTTCACATGACCATTTCTGCTTGATCCTTTTAGTTGGAGGTGCTAGTGACAAGACCTTGTGCATGCGAGAAAGATGCTCTACCACTGAGCTATGGCTCTGTTAAAGCAGACCCATGGCTCAGTTAAAGCATAATAGGAAGGATGAGTGGCAGCAGACAACTTCAACAGGAGCCAATTTTTAGAAACTGTTATTGGCTCTTCTTCAGCTTTTACAAATGGATAATTTATCCCTGCCGGGCTCCAAGGAGCGCACTGCGCAAGTGCTGTCTGTATTAGAGTTTCCCAGGTCTGTAACAGACCCGGGGAATGTAAAACCAGCTGGGCAATGTCTGTGCTCCATGGACCCTGCTTGGGAAAGGCAGGCTCCAAGGAGCACACATGCTGCATGTGGGGAGAGGGGGGCCAGGTGGCACCCTAGGCGGCCACCTATGTGGCCTACTCCCACACACCGGCCATGCACATAACCCCTGTAATCCACTCCAATTAACACGCTGGTTGCAGCAGAGTGTTTGGAGAGCCAGTTTGGTGTAGTAGTTAAGTGTGTGGATTCTTATCAGGGAGAACCGGTTTTGATTCTCCACTTTTCCACTTGCAGCTGCTGGAATGGCCTTAAGTCAGACAGAGCTCTCACAGGAGTTGTCCTTGAAAGGGCAGTTTCTGTGAGAGCTCTCTCAGCCCCACCTACCTCACAGGGTGTCCGTTGTGGGGGAAGAAGATAAAGGAGATTGCAAGCTGCTCTGAGACTCTGATTCAGAGAGAAGGGCAGGGTATAAATTTGCAGTCTTCTTTACCAACTGTAGCTTCCAGACAGTCTTCAAGGACAGCCACATATAACATAATCTAGACATTACCATGGTGGCAAGATATTTTCTTCCCAGGAAGAGCTGCAGCTTGCTCACCAGCCAAAGCTGCTGAAAGGCACTCCTAACCACTGCTACCACCTGTAGCAGCCAGGAGCATCCCAAAACATAGAAACTGTTCCTTTAGGAGAAGTGCAACCCCAACCAGAAAAAGGGATAACCCATTTTCCAGATCAGGTCTTCCCCTCATCAGCAGCACCTCCATTTTGTCAGGATTAAATATCAACTTGTTAGAGCTAATCCATTCCAAAGCTCCTTCCAGGCACCTGCTCGCAGTTTCCACAGCCTCCCTGGGATCTGCTGGTAGTGTGAGACAGAGCTGAGTGTGATTTGCACATTGGTGGCAGCTCAGCCCAAATCTCTGGATGACCTTTCCTAGTGGCTTACGCTGGGCAACAGGTGCATTTACCATGCACAAACAGCCTCAGTTCATGTGAATGCAAACCCTGAAAAAATTCAGTGGTCTGTTCATGCATACTAAAGATGTATGTGGATAACAAATACACCTGTTGCCCGTGTTTACACAGCATGACAACTAGGGATATGCATTCAGCTAAATCCAAGTCAAAAAATAACCAAAAATATTTTTTAAAACCCTTATTGGTATTTTTCAGCTATTCTTTAGCTATCTGAAATGGCCAACCCCGCCAAATCTTGAAAATATTTGGGATTTTTCAGCACTTCCAGATAGTCATAGTTAAAGAGCTTTTAAAGGGACTGCAGTCCCTTTAAATTCCTCCCAGATGAACTTGCCACTTGGAGAAGGTATTTAAAGGGACTATGAGTCCTTTAAATGCTGTTGGTGTTCTTGTGGAGTCACATCTTGGAGAAGGCCTTAAAAAGTACTGTAATCCCTTTAAACACCTTTCCCCTCCTTCATTTAAACCAATATAGATGAGAGCACTTTCCTTGGGAGTCCATAAAATTGGACTCCTGGTCCAATCTTTTGAAATGGGGGAGAGGGCTGAGGAGAGGTAGCAGCAGCTATGCTGCAAATCTGGTGCCTGTATGCCTGTGTCTCAATAAACAGCCCTTTCAGAGCCCCAGATACTTCCAGATTGATTCTCCATTATAGTCTATGGAGATCATTTATTATAATGATCCCCATAGGATATAATAGAGGTGGAAAAATTTGGGGTTTCCAAAGAATCCCAAATCTGAATACCACACCAGTACTGGGATTCAGGATTTTTTTTTACACCCATGATTTTTTTTACACCCCTAATGGTGACCATGCAATATTGGGAGGATGGAAGGTAGCATCTGCTCCCATTCGATGAGCTTGGCAGAATCTTGGTATGTGTGACTATAACATCTGCAAAGGTCTAAATATAATGAAGATAGTTCAAACACAAAAAGAAAGTGAATTAATTCTCAGTTCTACCATCACTGCTGCAAATCTTCAAGACCTTCATAAGTTTATGAAGGAGAGTATGAATCCTCTTGCAACTGTGATCCAATTATCTAGTGGTTTATCTAGTGCCAAGCTTATTTATAATTACTTACGATTCAAGACAATAATGCCGTCTCCCTTGTCACCAAGCAGGAGAATAGTAGCCATACCCTTCCATGCAGAAAATGAATAATACTTAGCATTTATATTGTGCCTTCCTCAAACACTCCACACTTATGTACTCCTTACATCAACTCTGTACGACTGGACAGTATTATTACTCTTATATTATAGGTGGAAGACCAAGACTGAGAAAGAATAGCTTGATTGGGTCTGCAGGAGGAATGAACTTCCAGCACATAGAGCATGCCCTTGTCCAGTTTCTACAGCCTGATCAGCAGGATACTCTCTTTATTGCAAAAAAGATGCAGAGAGTTGGCAGCAGCATAGGGTGGACCAGGAGAGTTTGCATTGCCTGTGCCTGTCTTTGCATATAAAGGCAAGAAGTGAGAATGTGTAGTTTATATGTTCAATCAAGTGAGGTTAGAGAATCTGTTTTCCCACAGGGTCTCTATGTCTTTTTATCAAGGGAGAATGGCATACAGGGCTGGGCAGATCCATTTGCACAAACAGATGGTTCTGGGAAGCAATACAAGAATAGCAGTCTCCTT
The DNA here is from genome assembly GCF_032191835.1 of Heteronotia binoei. Classification (NCBI taxonomy): domain Eukaryota; kingdom Metazoa; phylum Chordata; class Lepidosauria; order Squamata; family Gekkonidae; genus Heteronotia; species Heteronotia binoei. The sequence goes on along the minus strand of NC_083223.1, from coordinate 224,727,269 downwards.
TCTTTCACAAGCCTTTGTCTTCTTAATGTCTTTCCATCATGGAGGCTAATCATATCCCAAGAATACTTAGTTTTGTTTCTTCCCTTTTAATTTTACAACCCAAGCATGTTTATTCAGAAACTAAGTCCCACAACATTCAAAAGTACTTATTCCCCAACAAATGTAAATTCAGAATAAACTAGCATATTTTAGACTGTCGAGTTGTTGTTAATGTGAGTTTTTTAAAAGGCGAGAAATAACGTGAAGTGATTTGGACATTCAAAAGATATTATATACTATTATAATACTATATTTTATGGAATATTAGTATTATTTGCCCCAGGCCTAGAATAACAGTAGTTTGAACTGTCTGTCTTTGACCACAAAAGCCCAAATCATAACTTTCATTTTTTAAAATGGTATACCTCTTAACTAGCAGATAACAAGCATCAATGTCACCACCATAAACACTTCCACAATATTCCAAATTCCTAGAAGTAAAAGTCCAATTTTTGGGTGCACAACACAGGGCTTAGAAAATATTTCAGATTTCTAGCCGTTCTGTGTTACAGTTCCAGGAGTTACAACAGCTGTCTTCTAGAAATCCTCAGTACTTGGCATTTTTCCAACTTTTGCCCCTGAGGCATTATGGCTGGTCACTGTCAAAATGCTGAGCTAGGTAGACTCATGGGGCTGACCCAGCATATAGCCCTGATGTTGCTTCCTGACAGAGGAAGCCTCAGTAGGGTAATATTTGAAAACCAAGATTTGGAATGCCCACAAGAACAGTTTTCTGGAAGAATGCAACCGGAAAACTAGCTATACAAAAAGATGAGTGAGGTCTGGCAATCCTTGGGACAGTGCACTTGGGTAGTACTATAACAGGTTCCCATTTTGCAAAACATTGTTGAGTTTATAAAACAGGCTTAGTTGCAGATGAATCTGGCAGCTGGAAAGCAGGACACAAATATCACTAAACTGCTTGGATGATTAAAAAAAGATGAGAAGGAAAGAAGGAAGGAAGGAGGTAAGGGAGGGGGGTGTCATACACACCTGAACTAATCTGAACAGACTGTTTATAAAATTAGAACAAAGAGAGCAGCAAACTGAAATGCACTTAGATCTAGCCACTTGTGTTTTATTATATATTTCATCTTTTTTAAAAAAGAGAGAAAGGTTTTCCTCAGATCTATTTAGTAGACCACCACAGTATTTGGCAGTTTACTGTTACCCTAAATCTCTGACAGAAAGGTTGCTCAGCAAAGCGAAGATAAAAATCAACTAAGCTGCTATTAAAGAATTAAGCTAAAATTACTGGTGAGATGCAGAGCCATGCCTCCACCTAGATGAAGCCCACGCAATGTGTTTCTTGACAATAATGAAGTTCCTAATAATGCCAATGCCACATTGCTTGAAAAGAGAATTAGAACTCAATCAGCACTGCAGGTGTCTCTAATTATTTACTTTGCCCCAGGAAGAGATTTAAGTAAATATCTAAAAGGGGAGGAAAGAAGTCGGAGCTTTTATTGTGGAGGAAAAAGAAAAATCGATTATCATCCAACAGCAAACATGCTAAATCAAGCAAAATTAACAAGTGCTACAAAGGCAGCAGTTTCCTTTTTGCTTGTCAGACTGAGTAACTGTTGTGGAAAAATGAAGAAAATTAGAGTGAGCCATGGTATTTCTTAGTTAACCCTCAACTTGCTCCCCACTTTGATCAAGATAGATCATTTCCTAGCTCAAGCTTTGCACACACACACCATGTACCAAAATTATTTCCTTACATCTTCATCGTATGTCTTTTCTCCATGCACATCAGAACACTAATATATACAATAAGGGATATTTCAGATGTGACTTACCATGCCGAAAGTCTGCAGGTTATGGTACGTGCAGAGCTTCCTCCCTGCCTCCCCCCCACGTTTGACACGCCTATTTCTGGTAACCTGCTTCAAGCAGCTCTCATGGCTGCTCTCTGACCACTGTTACTTTCAGCATCTCACTAGAAACAGGCACATCTAACATGTGCTTCTACGTCCATGGAGGGGTGGGCACTGTGCATAACAGCACCCTGGGGCTTCAGCAGGGTTAGTGCAGGGGCTGAAGTCTTACGATTATGGGTGCTACAATTTAGTTTAAATGTGGTGATGCTCTTAGTTTGCAGATTTACTGACCAGCACTGTGGAAACCCCTCTGTCAAATTCATGAGGGGGGATACTGACGGTGAAAGGCTTCCCCCTTTGCATTCCCAGCTGGTTCTCATCACCCTCCCCTGGCTAAGTCCAAGGAAAGAGAACACACATGCATCACGCTCTCCAGCCCTATAGGCAGAACTGAGTGCAGCCCCCGCTCTCCCCCTCCCCAAATAGTCCCAATGCAGTTGTGTTCTATCCAACCACTAACACACTTAGCTGTACAGAAGCCAAGGGGAGGGGCCCAGCAAGGGAGATTCCTTTAGGTGGGTGTGTTCTGTAGCCATGCTAGCTAGAAAGAGATACCTGGATCCTGATAACCTCTATTTGTCTCTCTTTGGACACCATTTTCTACCGCAGACCTTTTTGGACAGACATATGTAATTAACACATTCCTCTGGGTGATTAAAGAAACAAGATGTCAGGGGTTTTCAGGCTATGAATTCTCTTTTGCACACCAGAACTATAGATCCCCCTCCCCCCAAAACACACGACAGATCTGGAGCTCTGCATATCCTCTGCTTTAGCTAGCTGCAGCCGCTCAAGTCAAAAATAATTGCTATTCCTTAGGAGTTTACCTAGAAACTGCAGTTTTAAACCCCTCTGTCCACCAGTATTCAGACGCTCCGACCACGGGCTAAGTCTGCATTTCTGTCTCCATCGCAGCGGGGTGGGGGGACGGGACGTGGACGTTCTGCACTGCTGGTTACTGATGTGTGTGAATGTGAAATATACCTGCTAGTTTCCCTCCCTCCCCTCAACGGAAGAGGGAAATACAAATTTCCATCCCAAGCCATTCATCATCAGCCCGGCTGCAGTACTGTCACCGCGCGGATACGCCAAAGGAATCAGGCAGAGGGAAACCTAGCCAGAGCAGCATTCCTTTCTTGAAAAGTCTATAGAAATCCCCACCAACGCCCCCACTGCAGCAACAGATCGGGCGCCTAGGTCGCAGGGGACAACGCCAAAGGCAGCACAAGTTCCCTGGAAGTTCCCATCCCCGTGCAGCGGTGGGTGTGTTTGCAGAGAGGTGAGCGCGAGCCTTCCAAGCAGAACCATAACCTTCATGCCCTCCAGCATCCACTCCAGGACATCATACACGGCCTCTCCCCTCGTCCCAGAACGCCTCAGCCCTGCGGCCAATTGCCACGCATCCTCCTGCCCCGGGACCCAGCGCTTCGCCACCAGCCCGCCGAAAGTGCCTTTTCCAGGCGCGCGCGCACGCACAACTGCAGCCGCAAAGGGTGGCTACTCCGCCCCGCGCCTCTGCCATGGCTGCCCAGCCAGCCGCTCATTCATTCATTCATTCACTCCTTCCGCCGGCATGTTGCCCTGCTCGCGCTCGCAAGGTGGGCGGGAGGACGCGCCTCCCCAGCCACCGCCGGCTGCTCCCAGCCAGCGAGCCGCCCCGCCCGGAGACACAAAAGGCTCGGGGGCTCCTTCCTGCCTGGCTACCTACCTGCAAACAGTCTCGCCCGCCCTTTCCCGGCTGGCTCTGGGCAACGAGCGCTCCTGCTCCTCCTCGTCTTCCTTGGCCCCCTCCGCTTCTTCCGCTGGGCCCGCCGCGGGTGCCGGTGCTCAGCGAGAGCCGGCCGCCGGCACCTCCATCAGCAGTACTGCCGCCGACGCCGCTTTGACCATATCTGGAAAGCGCCAAGCGCCCGCGCCCCATGCAACGCGGCGGCCAGAGTAGGAGGCGGCCCCCTTGGAAGGCAGGACTGGCGGGCAGACACGCGCCCAGAGACCAGGCGGCGGCGGAGGCAGCAGCAGCACGAGACGGGGGGGGGGGGGGGGGGGGCGAAGGCCGGCAGCGTCAGCAGCAACAGCCGCGTCCCCTCAGACAGCGGCAGCAACAGCAGGACAGGCGAGCTGCCTTCTTCCGCCTTCTGGCAGTCTTCTTCGGCAGCGGCGCCCCTTTCCGCCTCCAGCGCCAGCAGGAGCCGAGCAGCCCCTCCTCATGCTGCCCTGGCGGGCGGAAGGACCTCGCGCGTTTTGCCCGCCACTCCGATTGGCGCCCACTGACAAGAGACTTGGGACTCCAAGGAGAGAGAGCAGCAGCAACAGCAAGAGGCAGCTTCCTCAACGCGCCAGCGCTGCTGGCTCTCTCGCCGCCTCTGCTGAGGAGAGGACAGATTTCCGATTGGCTTGGCTTCCACTGCTCAGGGAGCAGCGGCTTGCCGGGGAAGCTTTGAAAGACAAGGTGGCGGTGCGCCAGCCCCTCTTATCAGCATACAAGTTCCCTCCCACCCTCAGTTTTCACACACGCACGTTCCTCCTGTCGGGGAGTTTTCATCACGAGTGACCCCAGAAAGCGCGGTTTGGCTTGCACGTGTACAAGAAGGCTAGCGCAGTTTAATGATCAAGAACCCAAAGAGTCCCTGCAGGGAAGAGGCTGTGTTATTACAAAATATGTCAGCCTTCATTTTCAGTGCCATCACTCAGGTAATATAGTCAACCCAAAGATTGGTAGGAGAGCCATTGGTGGCTCTCCTACCAATATTACCAGGCAACTGTACTTGGACAGATAACTCCTAGAAAACTCTCTCTTGTGTGCACCTGCAAAGATACATCACATATCCATTATACCTGCACATGCTCATTTGAACAATTTCCCTCCATCCCACTAAGAGCATTGCATGAGAACACTTGCTCTTTGCATGTACACAAGTTCATTGCAAGTGTGGACATGAAATGGAAAAAGCCAACTTGGATAGAATATCAAAGTGAATTCCAACTTTATTAAATACAACAGAATCTGCAACAGGCTACAATTAATAACACTAGTGTAGTGCAGAACTACATCCTGATGCTGGGAAAGACAGAATGCAAAAGAAGAAGGGAAGGGCAAAAGATGAGATGCCTGGACAGCATTCCTGATATAACAAGCATGAATTTGAGCAGACTTTGGAGGATGGTGGAAGACAGGAGGGCATGGTGTGACTTTGTCCATGGGGTCGCAAAGAGTTGGACTCGACTGTGCGACTGAACAACAAGTGCAGAACACTCAACAGGTTAACATAAGAGGAGCCATGTTGGATCAGGCCAATGGCCCATCCAGTCTAACACTCTGTGCCACAAAAAAACAACCACCAAGTGCCATCAGGAGGTACACTAGTGGGGCTAGAAGTCCTTCCACTGTGCCCCCCTCAAGCACCAAGAATACAGAGCATCACTGCCCTAGACAGAGAGTTCCAACAATACGCTGTGGCTAATAGCCACTGATGGACCTCTGCTCCATATGTTTATCCAATCCCCTCTCGAAGCTGGCTATGCTTGTATCCGCCACCACCTCCTGTGGCAGTGAATTCCATGTGTTAATCACCCTTTGGGTGAAGAAGTACTTCCTTTTATCTATTTTAACTCAACTGCTCAGCAATTTCATTTAATGTCAACGAGTTTTTGTATTGTGAGAAAGGGAGAAAAGTACTTCTTTCTCTACCTTCTCTATCCCATGCATAATCGTATAAACCTCTATCATGTCACCCCGCAGTCGACGTTTCTCCAAGCTAAAGAGCCCCAAGCGTTCTAACCTTTCTTCATAGGGAAAGTGTTCCAACCCTTTAATCATTCTAGTTGCCCTTTTCTGTATTTTTTCCAACACTATAATATCTTTTTTGAGGTGCGGTGACCAGAATTGTACACTGTATTCCAAATGAGACTGCACCATTGATTTATACAAGGGCATTATGGCCCCGTGGTGCAGAGTGGTAAAGCTGCAGTTCTGCAGTCGGAGTCCTCTGCTCATGACCTGAGTTCGATCCCACCGAAAGCTGGTTCAGGTAGCTGGCTCGAGGTTGACTCAGCCTTTCATCCTTCCGAGGTCGGTAAAATGAGTACCCAGCTTGCTGGGGGGAAAGTGTAGATGACTGGGGAAGGCAATGGCAAACCACCCCTTAAAAAGTCTGCCGTGAAAACGTTGTGAAAGCAACATCACCCCAGAGTTGAAAACGACTGGTGCTTGCACAGGGGACTACCTTTACCTTTATTATGATACTGGCTGATTTGTTTTCAGTTCCCTTTGGAGTGCCTCACAATCCTCTCTGGTTCTCACCACCCTGAACAATTTAGTGTCATCTGCAAATTTAGCCACTTCACTGCTTACTCCCAACTCCAAATCATTAATGAACAAATTAAAGAGCATGGGACCCAGTACTGAGCCCTGTGGCACCCCACTGCTTACCATCTTCCACTGTGAAGACTGCCCATTTATACTCACTCTCTGTTTCCTAATAATCAGAAGAAGAAGATATTGGATTTATATCCCGCCCTCCACTCCGAAGAGTCTCAGAGCGGCTCACAATCTCCTTTACCTTCCTCCCCCACAACACCCTGTGAGGTGGGTGGGGCTGGAGAGGGCACTCACAGCAGCTGCCCTTTCAAGGACAACCTCTGCCAGAGCTATGGCTGACCCAAGGCCATGCTAGCAGGTGCAAGTGGAGGAGTGGGGAATCAAACCCGGTTCTCCCAGATAAGAATCTGCACACTTAACCACTACACCAAACTGGCTCTCCGAATTAGCCAGTTTTTGATCCACAAGAGGACTTGTCCTTTTACTCCATGACTCTCGAGCTTACTAAGGAGCCTTTGATGAGGAACTTTATCAAAAGCTTTCTGGAAGTCAAGGTAAACAACATCTATTGGGTCCCCTTTGTCCACATGTTTGTTCACCACCTCAAAGAACTGTAATAGGTTAGTGAGGCAATATCTTCCCCTACAGAACCCATGCTGAGTCTTCCTCAATAACTTGTGTTCATCAATGTGCCTACTCATTCTGTCTTTGATAATGGTTTCTACCAACTTTCCTGGTATTGAAGTCAGACTGACTGGCCTGTCATTTCCCAGATCTCCTCTGGAACCCTTTTTAAAGATGGGGGTGACATTTGCAACCTTCCAGTCCTCAGGAACGGAGGCAGATTTCAATGAAAGATTACATATTTTTGTCAGGAGATCCACAAGTTCACCTTTGAGTTCTTTCAGAACTCTTGGATGTATCCATCTGGGCCTGGTGACTTATTAGCTTTTAATTTCTCTACCAGTTGTAGGACCTCCTCTCTTGTCACCTCAATCTGACTGTGGTCCTTCAACACCCCTTCCAAAATTAGGTTGTTGAGGAGTTAGGCCTCTTCTACATAAGCACCCCTGACTGAGCTTCCTCTTTGCCAAATACTAATCACATGGTTGAGGAAAGTGCCAGATTCTTTTCCCCTAGCTACTAGTCCTATGGGTGCTGAATCATAATAGCCCCAAAGGGTTGTCTCATTCCAGTCCCCATGCCACATTAGCCTTAAGATTCTGATCTAAAGAACATCCTCTTCACCATTACATGAATGCCTAAGGATGGTCACCAAGTTTCATGCTTTTAGGTAAACTGTTTTACTCACCCTGCTGTTGCCAGTTGTGACTAAGCAATTCTACCAATGCCTTTGACACATAAGGACCTGGCAAATCCCTCCTTTGGCCTGTAGAGTGTAGCAGGCAACAAAAACACACACACCTAAATCAATGCTAATATGATTCATGAGGTAAAAAAAATCTGCCTGGTAACAAAGGGCAAATCAGCTTCAGCTTACTGTACTAGAAAGGGAGGGCAGATGATTGCTGAATCTGCAAAAAGAAGTGAGACAAGTCAGGCAGGCGGTGGTCTCTTTCTATCTGCCTCCAGTCTACTCCTGGTTGGGAACTGATATTCTTAGCTCCTGTACTATACCATGGCTCACATTCCACATCCCATTCTCAGTACAAGTTCACTCACTCTGCATTTTTATCCCCCCATTCCATCAATGAAGCAACAAGACCATCTTCTACAACATGGTGGTGGGTTGCACCACAATTGGGATTTCATCTTGGAAGGTTTCATTATGCCTAAAGGCTGCCAGTTGCTTTCATTTTAAACAGAATATGATCACTAGGGAACAAAAGAACAACACTAATTTCTCTGGTCTGCAAGGAAAATGAGATGCATGAGGCATGGTCAATGCAGAACTAGAACCCCTAGTAGCAGTTGCTAATTCTGAAGCCAATCCAAGTACAAACAACTGACTCCTTCTATCATACCTTCCACCACTCACGGGGAAGGAAGAGCTGGAGAAGGAAAAGCCCAATTCTATTAGTTTGTCAGTACAGCTTATTCCTCTCCCCCCCCCCAATCTGTCTTGAACCCACTTTTAGAAAAACACTTGGTGAACACCAGCAAAAAGTCAGCAAGCACATCTTGTAGGTTTGCCAATCCCCAGGTGGGGGCGGGGGATCCCCTGGTTTGGAGACCTTCCCCCCACTTCAGGGTCATCAGAAAGTGGCAGGGGTGGGGAGAGGGAAATGTCTGTTGGGCACTCCATTATCCCCTATGGAGACAGGTTCCCCCATAGGGTATGGTGGAGAATTGATCTGCAGGTATCTGGGGCTCGGGACGGGGCTGTTTTTTGAGGTAAAGGCACCAAATTTGCAGGATAGCATCCAATGCCTCTCCTCAAAAGACCCTTCAAGTTTCAAAAAGATTGGACCAGGGGGTCTAATTTTATGAGCCCCAAAAGAAGATGCCCCTTTCCTTCATTATTTCCAAGAGAGGGAATACATTTAAAAGGTGTGTGGTCCCTTTAAATGTGATGGTCAGAACTCCCTTTGGAGTTCAATAATGCTTGTCACAACCTTGCTCCTGGTTCCACCCCCAATGTCTCCTGGCTCCACCCCCAAAGTCCCCAGATATTTCTTGAATTGAACCTGACAATCCTACCACCTTGGGAACCCCTGGTTTAACATATCATGTTTAATATTTATGCTTTGTTTCAAATTTCTGTTATCCTAGTCCTGTTATATGGTATATTTGATGTTCCTTCCTACTGATTGCAGTGATTTACACTCTGTAATCCTCCTTGAAATGTAGAGTATAAACAACATAAATATATAGACTAACTCAGGTTAATCTATTAATTGGTTGGTAGTGGTATGTGCTGCCAAGTTGCATCCAATTTTTAGTGACCTCATAAGGATCATAAGGCAAAGAGATATTCAAAGATGGTTTGCTGTTGTCTGCCTGCATAGCAGCCCTGGTATTCATTGGTGGTCTCTGTTATACATGTCTTTTGCCTTACATGATGCTTGCCTTTTGAACACTATCATAGAGTAGCAGAACCTCACTTCCTGGAACTCTCTTAGTCAACCTTGACTCTCTGAGTCAACAAAGTAGAAGTCAAGTAGCACCTTTAAAACCAACAAAGTTTTATTCAGAATGTAAGCTTTTGTATGCATGCATACTTCTTCAGTTGAGGGAATGGGGTACAGTGAGCAGAACTTACGTATAGCTTGTGGGTAATGGTTAAGAATGTAAAGTGATACAAAGTTAGGATCCAATGGCAAATTAGTGTAATAAACAAATTGAAAGACCATTTGTTCTGGATAGCATTTGCATGAGAAACCAATAAAAGGTAATAAAAGTCGCCTCTTAATTTCTCTTGCTACAAGTCTAGCTAAAACAAAAGGACACTTATAACTCTGATATATCTCTGAGTCAACATAGCTTAACCCAGCTTTCCCTGACCTTCCTGACCCTGAGAGATAGAAAGAAAAGAGCTGAGTTCTGTTGTGTATGTCAGAAATGTATGTCTCATCACTTGATTGACAGTTACAATAGCTCCTATGGGTGTGGATTTATTCTTGTTCTTTGTAGTTCCGGCCAACCACCCACTTTCTCTGGGCCTTGATAAGAGCATCCAAGGGTATCCTTTATAAAATTACTATGCACAATATTTAAGTATTGAATTTTGAATTAATGTGTACTGAATACTAAATTCTTGATTGGTTTTTGCATATGGTTTTAATCTTCAATAAATGGTTTCAACTTTGGAACAGTTTTTTTCCCTCTCTCTCTCTCTCTTTCTGCAACCATTGGGTCATTGGCAGTCATCCCCCTCCCTTTTCTGAACCTGGTGCCAATGGAGTCATAGGGAAAGGTTCCTGCACTCCTAAAATTCCCTAACAGTTTCTTATCCAAATACTGACCTGGGCCGAGCCTTAGTTTTGAAGATCTGACAACATCAAGTGAGCCTGGGCTATCCAGGTCAGGGTATTAATTGGTTAAACTGTATGTATTTCAACTGAGTAGAAGCTCTATAAATAAGTACTGTGGCACAAGTATTTATTGAAAACCACTCATATTCCTACTTATTTAAAAGATATGCTACAGAATCAAATTTACTAATGAGTTCCAATTCATCAGCTTCTTGTATCTGCCAACTGAGAATGCATCTGACTAAGTGGGCTCTAGTCCATGAGAGCTTATGCCCCAATAAATCTGTTAGTCTTTAAGATGCCAAAATACTCATTGTTGTTCATTGTGTATACTTGAGCACATGACTGGAGTGCTGCATAGAACAAAGGAGAGAAGAACAGCAATCACTATAGAAAAGATGCTCAGGGATGAAGAAAAAGGGGAAAGAGTGAAAAAGGAAAGGTCAAAAGTAAACTAAAATTTATTAACGGAGAAGAGTTATAGACATAACTAAAATGAGGAGCTGTTACCTCTTTTTTTTTTTTTGTAGAAACAGATATTTCCCCCATGGGGGGTGGAATATCTGGCTGTAAGGATGAGTTAGGGTTGGCATCTTAACATTTTTGCAAATACTGGGAGAGGGGGAGTACAATTTGTACAGTTTCAGAGAGCGTGAGGGATCTTAAACAAGTGTATCTAACTGGTCTTACTGATCGCCAAACACAAGAAACTGCCGAGAAGAGAGAATGAGGCATCTCAAGTTTCACTTGCTTGCTATGTGGGCACTGGTTTGTCCCAGCAAGGGAGAAACAGGCTCAGGCAGGGCAGAACAGAGAAGAAACACTCATCATCATCATTACTGTTGTTGTTATATTAAAAGGTTACAGTGCAGTTCAGCACTTCATTGTTCTGGGCACAGGCCAAGTACAGAATCTGATACAAGCTGTATCCAACAGCTAAGCCTGTAACTTAAACAGTGAGGGTAGAGTGGAGAAAATAACACATATAGGACTGTGATTTTTTTAATTAATTCACCAGAGCTGCTGAGTGAATTTATGGATCCTATGAAAAATGAGTACTCTACATCACCCCAACTTTTGACACTTGGTCTCTGTCCAGCTTTGGTGTTCTCTCTGCAGTCTGAGTCTCCTTGATTCAAAGACTGCCCCTTAGGGCAATATTAGGAGTTCATCTGCAATTTCCTTTGGGGATTTTAGTTTCTCTGTCTTTGTTGGTCTTAAAGGTGCTACTGGACTCTAACTTTATTCTGTCTCATCCAGTTCTTTGGTCTAGGGATAGTTTTTATTTCCTAGATGCACAACTGCTAAATTAATGCTCAAAGCTTGGGACACAGGAAGGAGTTTCCCTTAATTAGGCAGGGTTGTTTTTGTATGTCCTTGGAGTATATTTCTTGGCAATATACTTTCTACTTAAAAGATGTTTACTATTCTGCTATATTTTGGCTTGGTGGGAACTAGCATTGTTTCCAGAAGCTTTTCCTATAGTATACTGTAAATAGGGCAGGTCCCCCTTATAGATCATCTTGCTTGGGACTGCTCGCTCTTGGCACCATATAATTCAAATAACATGAGATAAATTCACCTGGTGTAGGGAAATCTGTATAACAGAGATGTGGCCTAGTTTGTGGAATATGGGATGCTATGAGTATTTATGAGTCCCTGGAGCCACAACCATGAAGACAAAAGCCACAAATTGTATCAGTCAGGATCAAGTCATCCCACAGTTTGTTATTGAAAAGGATAATTAATAAGAGCTGCCACATACCTGAAGAGACCTGAGTTACACCATTCTACACCCAGAGTTACACCATTCTAATCCCACTGTTTTCAATGGACATAGGGGGTATCATTCTACGTAGAATAACACAGTGAGATTATGAAAAAGTGGAGGCTTGGTGGGGTGTGAAACATGAATACAATCCATAGTTAAAGTATAAATTATATTTGCTCATACATCAAAACTTAAATACTACATTTGACATCAAATATGGAAACGAACCACCCACAGTCTTTATTGATGTTACTTCTTTAAATGACACAATGCAGAATCACATTTGCTAATTCTCAATCACCATTGGCTTCTATTACCTGCCAGTGAAGGACAATATATATTTAATTGTTATTCAGTATATTCAGTAGTATAAATAACACCAGACATCACATAATCTTTGGACTGAAGTCAAGAAGATCCTATGCCATGTAACTTGTATTGATTATAACTCTCAAAGTTTAATAAAAATGAAGTCAAAACAAGGTAACTATATAGCAGCTCTCATAAATGCATTCTGATTTTGTTCTGCGGAGAGTATTCCTGAATTTTTATCCCTCAAATATATATTTTACCTGCCTTTATTTGTTTAAAACATATCTGCACACCTTTTCACTCCAAGGTGCCTCACATTTCAATCTGAATCAATAAATCATAACCACAAGAAAAAGCACAGAGAAAACATCTAATTAAGAATAGAAACTGGCAGCAAAACTAATCAGCACAAATATTGCCCGACACAAATCCACAAACTATTTGGAGGCATAACTACCAAAAAGTGGGTCTTTCACAGACTCTGAAAGGTTAATGGAGGTGGCTGCAAAGTTATCACTGGGGTGAACATTCCACAAAATGTGTGCCATCAGGCCTTCTCTCCAAGAGCTACCACTCACTTCTGAAGGTGGGGGCACCAGACCATAACTTCATCAAATGATCTTAAAAACTGGGGATCTTGTACAGTGCAAACAACCCTTGAGCTCATGTGGGAGCAAGGGACAGAGGCTGTTCATGGTATTAAAGGTCAAAATCAGTACTTGGAATTGCACTAAGAAACAAATTAAGGCACTCAAGGTGGCATACCTCTCTCTTTTTTTAAATTGTTGTGAGCTGCCTTAGACATTTTTCTTGAAACGCAAGATACAAATCTCCTGTTCATTTTGTCCCCTTAGAAATTCAGGCTGCTATCTGAGAACAAACCCTCCAGCACTATTCTTCTGTTGAGCATGGAAGATTGCTCATGAGCTTCATCCACAGTTATCTAATACATCGTGATTTAATAGCCTGTCTAATCAGGTTTCACTTGGTGAGGCACATCTCCATTCTGTTTTGTTTAAAGTCTGGGTGGGTCAGAAAAATCAGTTATAGAACAGTGGCTGCTGGGATATCTGACAGCTGCCTCCTGGCTGTAAGCTGTTATGAGGTTGTCATGCCCACAAGAGGGAATATTGCACAAACATGGCAACCCAGCAACACAACCATGACCAAGAAGGGAAAAAAACCCTGACATTTTTTCAAGCGTATACCCCAGCCTTTTGGCCTTTAGTGTGGTTTATAGTAAAATCAATTATCAAAACCAGAACTAAAATGATGCATAAAATATTTCAGACTAAATTCTGGTGGCATGTGACTTGCATATACAAAACCTCAGCTACAGAATGCATAAAGAAACACAAGGGTTTGTCTACTAGTATGTACATGGGGGGGGGGGGGGGAATAATCTGGCTGTAAGGATGAGTTAGGGTTGGCAACCTCCAGGTAGGGCCTGGAGATATCCCAGAATTACAGCTGGTCTCCAGATGGCAGAGGTCAGTTCCTCTGGAAAAAATGACTACTTTGAAGGGTAGACTCTGTGGCATTACACCTTGCTGACGTCCTTGTTCTCAAACAAGAACAAGGAGCCATTTAGAAGAACATGAACTGCAGTATTTGAATACAGCGAAGGCTTTCTCTTCTTAAACTTTGAAATGAATGCAAATGTTTTTAAGGAGGCTATGCAGCAGGGTGAACCAGGACTCTTGACAAAGAGACAAAATAATTGTTGAGCTCAAGGTTCCTGCACCCCAATTTTCAGAGAAAAGCCTCCAGGTCCAGAGAAGTCAGCAAGCACCTAATAATAGAGGGACATAGGATAATAATATTATTTTGGAGTGCTTGGGACTTATTTTTTGAGACTATTTCTCTCTACCTGTAGGATGGTGAAGTGTTGCTGCATTATGTAATATTCCTATGTGTATGCATTAAGTGTTCACTATATATGTTGTAATTGTTAACATTTATTCTACTTTATAAATGTTGTATTGCTTCTAGAGGATTAGTCTTTTTGTCATGGTCTAGTTTTCTAGCTGGGATTGCACTGGAAGTGACATAGTCATGCCAGTGACATCCAGGGAATGCTCTGGTATTTGGGCAAAAACTATGGTAAAACCAGCTTCTGTCACAGAGACTTTGCCCCCAAACCAGAGCATCACCCTAATGTCACAGTGTGATGATGTCATGTCCTGTGTGACTCCAGTAATGTGGCCTAGGCATTCTCAGAACCAGTTTGGTGTCGTGATTAAGTGTGCGAACTCTTGTCTGGGAGAACTGGGTTTGATTCCCCACTCCTCCACTTGAAGCTGCTGGAATGGCTTTGGGACAGCCACAGCTCTTGCAAGAGTTGTCCTTGAAAGGGCAGCTTCTGTGAGAGCTCTCTCAGCCCCACCCACCTCACAGGGTGTCTGTTGTGGGGGAAGAAGATAAAGGAGATTGTAAGCCTCTTTGAGACTCTAATTCGGAGAGAAGGATGGAGTATAAATCTGCTGTCTTCTCCTCCTTTCTTCTTGCAAGTCCCACCCCACACAGCTGGCCAGCTGATCAGCAGCTAGGGGTAGGGCCTGGCAGTAAAGGACCTGTTTCCACCAAGGAGGTTGACAACCCTATCATGGAGCAGCTTCTCCCTTTCCCAAAAGATGGAAGCAATAACATGATGCCAAATCTGTGAAGGAAAGTCAGATATTCTGATGTTCTGAAAAGGATATGTGTACTGTCAGAAGTTTATTATAACAATAAAAGGAATTTTTATAAAACAGAATTAATTTATAAAAAGAGCTTTCTTATCCAAATGCATGCTAGGGATGATGAGACTTTAATGGGGAGCCTCAAAGTCTGATGCTGGGTTCTCAGAGCTGATGTTGAAGCCTCAGAGCTGCCTTCTGCCACAAAAGATATGTGTGATCTTGCCATCTGAGCATTATGATGGCAGTGTTGAGGCCCAGTATAAATACCAGAAGCAAAAAAACACAGCTTTACCTGAGCAATAGCTTTGGCTTGCTGTTGTACTGGAGATTTCAGCTTCCAGCTCAGGCTCCCCACACTGGGGTAAAACCACCCAGTCATGGTTTGGTCTTGACTTAACAGAAGTACATTCTTATGAATTTTATTACCATAATCTCATATAATTTATCAGGCTTTACAGAGAAACAAGCGCCTGTAAAGAAGTTATTGTTGCTAAATCCAGGGCTATTTTTGTAGGAACAGCCCATCAGGAACTCATTTACATATCAGGCCACACCCCCTGATATGTCCATTGTTCCATACAGGGCTTTTTTGTAGAAAAAGCTGAGCAGGAACTCATTTGCATATTAAGCCACACCCCTGACACCAAGCTAGCTGGAACTGTGTTCCTGTGTGCTCCTGCTTTTTTTTTTTTTAAGTCCTGGCTAAATCAAATATTGATTTTAAAAACAAGCATGCAGTGATTGTAAATGTTCTTTGTTTCAGCTTTAGGAAGGCTATACTCCTGAGCCAAGATCTTAGGTCTTTTATCCAAGAGCTGGAGAAAAAAATATTATTATTACCCTATGCAGTGATCTTATGTCTGGCTGTCAGAATAATAATAATAAAAATGTTCTAACTTTTGGTGCACACCCTTGTTTCTTCTTTGTGCTATTTTCTTCACACTTTAACCTGCATGCCCAATATGAAAAGAAAGGATGGGCTGTAACACCCAACAATAATTAAGAAACAATGTGTTTTCTACTTTTTATTTAATTACTCTTGTTAAGGTTTTTTTTAAACACACGTATAGTTGTTGCTGCCCAGCCAAACCGGCTGGATATTTCCCTTGTTTTTGTGTGTTGCTAAAAGAAAGTGGGCAAGTTGTTCCACTCAGTTACTTTGGTACAGCTTCCTTTTTATGTGTTTCAGAACAAATTAGATTATTACTTAGGAGCAACTATGGCTAGGATGTCATCAACCAGCAGCAGAAGATGCTTGGTAGTGTTGCCTACCCTTAAGTATGGCCTTGAGATCTCTTAAAAATTACAACTGACTAAAGAGCTCTGTTCCCCAAAAGAAAATGGCTACTTTGGAAAGTGGACTCTATGCCATTATACACTGCTGAGGTGGACTGCATGCCATTATATCCTGCCAAGGTCTCTCTCTTCCCCAGAGCCAGTTTGATGTAGTGGTTAGGAGCACAGACTCTAATCTGGGAGAACTGGGTTTGATTCCCCTCTCTCCATATGAAGCGGCTGGTGTGACTAGGCTTCCCAATCCCCAGGTCCCAGCGGGGAATCTCTCGTTTTTACAGGCTTCTCCCCGCCCCCAGCCAGCTGGCCAGCGGGGGAAGCCCCACAGTCATCATGTAGTTGTAGAGCTCCTGCAGGTTTAGAAACCTGCAAACTGATCCGTTTGTAAAATGTGTGCCTTTAAGGCTGAGCAGGAAACAGGAAGGGCTTCATGGGAAAGGGTCAGTAACAGTTTCGATGGAGAACGGCCCCTCCCTTTCTTTTGCTTTTGTTTTCACAGCAAGTAAAGTTCTGCAGGAACAAGATCTAGTAAGTATTTGTGTGTGTGAGAGAGGGAGGGGGCAGGGGATTCCCTAGATTGGAGGCCCTCCCCCCCCCCGCTTTAGAAAGCGTGGGTGGGGGAGGGAAATGTCTACTGGGCACTCTATTATTCCCTATGGAGAATGATTCCCATAGGGAATAATGGGGAATTGATTCGTGGGTATTGGGGGCTCGGGGGGGTGCTATTTTTTGAGGTAGAAGCACCAAATTTTTAGTATAATATCTAGTGCCTCTCCCCAAAATACCCCCCAAGTTTCAAAACGATTGGACCAGAGGGTCCAATTCTATGAGCCCCAAAAGATGGTGCCCCTATCCTTCATTATTTTCTATGGAAGAAAGGCATTTAAAAACGTGTGCTGTCCCTTTAAATGTGATGGCCAGAACTCCCTTGGAGTTCAATTATGCTTGTCACACCCTTGTTCCTAGCTCCACCCCCAATGTCTCTTGGCTCCACCCCCAAAGTCTCCTGGCTCCGCTCCCAAAGTTCCCAGATTTTTCTTGAATTGGACTTGGCAACCCTAGGTGTGACCTTGGATCAGTCACTAGTTCTCTGAGCTGGTATCTCAAGAGTAGTTCTCCAAAGAGTTCTCTCAGCTCCACCTACCTCACAGGGTGACTGTTGGGGAGAGGATGGGAAAGGAGATTGTAAGTCAGTCTGAGACTCCAAGTGAAGAACCGGATATAAATCCAATCTTTTTTCTCTTTCCTTCAAACCCATCTCTCCCCGGGCATCACCTCCAAATCTGCAAGAATTTTCTAGCCCAGAGCTGGCAACCCTAGGGCTGGCAGCTGCAGATTTTCCCTATGTCCTCTTCTACCCAGTAGTCTCCTTTTACCTCCAGACAATTAGTGCTGAGCTGGCAGAATTTGCATGAATAAACAGCTATACACACTGCAAGGACTGCGCATGCTTCTTCCATAGGAGAAACCTAGACTCCATTCCATGAAGCAGCCATTTTCTCCTGGGCACTGATCTCTGTAGCAGGGAGAACACTACCTAGAATTTTTCCACAACACGCCCCCCCACCTGCAGGTTGGCAACCCCCTAGCTGCAATGAGAAGGGGGTGAAATAATCTCTCCTGCCTCTTCTGCAGAAGGGGAAGAAGGGGGGTGATTTCACCCTTATTTATTTTATTGGGAAATTTATACACTGTCTCTTCAGAGTTTTATTTAGGGAGGCTTGCAAGTTTAAAAAACCCCACAGAATCATAAAACATTAAAATTTATCCATATAAAACCAAAATGTACCATCATAAATAAGCCAGGGGCATAAAAAGAGCATGACATAACCATTTGACTCTTTAGAAATATATAAACAGACCTCAGATGAGAATCATGTTTGAACCCCATCTCCTTGACCTCATGGTTGTTTGTCCAGGTGATAACTACAACTCCATCAATAATCTTTCTAAGGCTGAAAGGGACTACGGGGGAAGAAGAACTAGGATAAAATTGGAACACCATTCGTTGATGGCTGGTGTGCAAGTTTTTACCCTGGTTCTCCTTCCCCAGTGGTTTAAAAAAAGAATGAAAAAAAATTATACTTTTGTTCTTATTTAGATATATTCAAAAGAGAATAACTACATCCTGTGTTCTTAAAATGCAATTTTCAGACTGCCAAGCAACCACTGAAGGTTTAAGGTCTAAATTCTAGGACCATCATTCTTCTTCATAGGAAGAAAGCCTGGAGTCATCCTTATGGGGTCACAGGTCCCTCCCTAAGGTCTCTTCTTTCCTCAGGCCCTGAGTTCCCCAAGCTCCACCCCCAAATCTCCAGGAATTTCCCAACATGGAGTTAGCAAACCTATCTGAAACTTAAAGGTGCCTGCTCCAATTCTGATAGACTGCTAAAGCATCTAATATCTCAACAATGGAGGTCTTCCTGTTTTTGTCCTCCTGGTCATTAAGCATCTTGATTAAGCTTTGGATGCCAAACATTATCAGCTAACATGGCACAGTTAGGAAATGACTTCGAAATAGTTTCGAACCATGGAGAACCATACTTCTGTAGACTGGAATTACAGTGGTACACAGCCTGAAGTCTAGGGTTGCAAGTCCCCAGCGTCCTGCAGCAGGGGACTTTCGCACACGCAACATGATGATGTCACCCGGAAGTGATGTCATCACAGTGGCAACATGCACGGGGGCTGCTCTGGGCATTTCTGGGAAAACTCTATGGTTTTCCTGGATGCTCTAGCCATTTCAGCCATAGAGTTTTCCCTTGCAAATGGCTAGAGCATCAGGGAAACCCACAGAGTTTTCCCGGAAATGCCTAAAGCGGCTGCCATGCAACATCATCACAGTGGCAATGTCACTTCCGGGTGACGTCGTTGCGCCAGTGATGTAGGGGGAAGTTCCCCCTGCCGGCCCAATGTGGGCCAGTGGGTTGAGAACCTCCTGGCTGGGGGAACCCCCACCTGGACTGGGGGCTTGGCACCCCTACAGAAGTCTGACCTGCAAGCTTATGCTGAATGAGGGTAGATTCAGACCCAGTGGAAGCAAAGGAAAAGGCTGAGCTGGGCTATCAGAGATAGCTTTTGGTATATTGCTATTTCTCAGCCTTAACAATCTTAAGAGGGCTGTTGTGAGGCTAAAATGTCTCTCTGAGATCCGTGGAGGAAGGATGGAATACAAATTTAAGTAATAATATCTATGCTGTTTTCTACTGTCAACAGATAATATAAAACAGGAACCAGTAGGCCCCATACATAGTAGCCTTTTGTGTTTGACCCATATTTATGGCAGTACCCAAAAGCCCAAGGCATGGTCCAAAGGCATATGAGGCAGCAATCTTCTCAAACCCAAGCAGAGTCTAGCCAGCATCCAGATAGGGTCATCAGATCTCCTGCTGTGATGAGAAATATCCCACTGACAACCTGCTCTTCCTACCACCACTCCTTGGGAGACCGGGAGATTTTTTAAAAAATCACTACTGTCCTTAGAAGTTACTTCACATTACATATGTTACTTAATGTAAGAACTGCTAGAAACTCTATGGTTTTACGATAGAATTTCTGGGGATTCTTAGAGTTCTAGTTTTCCCCAGAAGTGAGGTCAAGCCATGTGTGGTCCTGTCACCTCCTGCCGTAATCCCATCCCCCACCAGTTGCCAGATTCTACACCTGGAAGAGAGCCGAGCAAGATATAAAAGCAATAAATAAAAATAGGTTGTACATGTTAGAAGTGAAGAACTGTGCAGTGTGCATTGTCTCTTTGTACCAAACACATAAGTACTCCAGAAGGGATAGTAGAGCTAGATATGTGAATAGATAAGTTCCTCTGTATCCTTCCTCTTGTCTGTTCTGCTGTCACCCACGATTATACAATGTTTAACTTGAACACAAACTCTGGTACCAGAGCTTGCAAAAAAACCAGATGCCAATGTTGCTGTCACATAAACCCAGGCAATGCAATCACTGGTCCTAACAACATCAACTACACCATCTCAGGCTCATTCACCGGCTCATCATCTAACAAGATATATACCATCAAATGTCAACAATGTCCTTCCATTCTCTATTTGGCAAACAGGTCAAACCCTACATCAAGTATAAATGGACACAAACCTGATACCAGGAATCACAAGACTGAGAAACTGTAGGAGAACACTTCAACCTTCCAGGACATTCAACAGGTGGCCTCAAAGTAGCTGTTTTATTGCAAAGAAACTTCAGGAACAGACTGGAAAGGGAAATTGCTGAATTACAAATTATTACAACACTTGGAACAACACCCCCCCCCCCCCGAACTTAACAGGGATATTAGTTTCTTATCTCACTACATATGCTAATCTCAATCAGTCCTTACATTTGTATTCTCACCAAGAAGGGCTATATATCCGCTTTTATTGTATGTATCCTTATTGGATATAGCCTTATTTTATTGTATTTCTTATTTGGAATAGTAGATTGGAATAGTAACTGTAATGTAATGAATAGTAGAATGTAATATAATTTGGAATGGTAGATTGGAATGTATTTCTCTGGTTTGGTGACAATGGAGACATAACTGTCAAGCATGGCTAATTCTGATCAATAACTGATGGGTTTATGGTCTGACAAAAGCAGGCCTGGGTAAGATCCTAGAGAACCAAATACTGCTAGTTTATTATTCTTTCCTGGCTCCTCTTTGCTTTATGACTGTTAATTAGAGGGAACAAAGCAATCGGCACCTTCCCATGAATCCTTCTGCGGGAGGATGAGCCATCTGGGCAATGCAAGGCCAAAAGCCTGATAACGCCCTGGAAATGTATGTAGTTTTGATATTCTATGTGTGAACGCTCCCCTGCTTCCCCTCCCTGTAGGAATCCCTTTGAAGTGTATCTTAAAACGTGTATTAATGTATTGGTTTCATTCTTCTCAAGCCACGGCTTGAGCCAAAGTATCGGTCTGTCAATAAACGTAGTCTTTGTAGCAACCTCGACTCGTCATTGAACCCGCATGCTTGACAACCAATGTACAACCAATCACTCCACCGTAAAGAAAAGGATGCTGTTAGTTACTTCCATGCTTAAGAGGAAATAGAAGGAGCATAACTACAGGGTCTCAGTTAATTACTCTCCCCCTTCCACAATTAAGAAAGCTACATTTACACATCACTCTCCAATTTTGATATATTTATTTGCTTCACTGTGTTTTCCTGTGGAATTAAATCCAAACAAATGGTGACCATATAGATTAAGCTTGTTATTCCTGTTTGGTGCTTGCATCTGTTAAATATCTTTATTATGTTGTATGCTGACTTGCTGTCACCATCTGCCTATATGTATGGACTCATAACTTCCATTTCAATGTATCTGAAGAAGTGTGTGTATACACAAAAGCTTACACTTTGAATAAAACCTGGTTAGTCTTAAAGGTGCCATCTCATATAGTTACCTAGAGTTCTCATTCTTGCTTTCCTAAGTATGGAATTCCTCAGGAAGAAAGGGTGTTCATTTCTTTTCTAAGATAACAAACCTTGCGTGGACTTTATTCTAAATGCGGTGTTGGATTCCTTATACCTATATATGATGTTTCTATATGACTGTTCTTATTGAAGGGTCCCAAAATATTTCTCCAATAAAAGGATGGCTGGCCGATGGATGAACTTATCTGGGAAAATACATTTGATACTAATTAGCGAATGGCCAGATATGTGTGGAGTCAGTATCTTGGTATGTGACTGTATAGTTGCATAAGAATGTTGTAAACAATTTGGTCCCAGAACATCTGGTGTCCTCAATGCATGTCCTAATGAGGATCTGGGAAAACAAGCCTATTAATCTCATTTTGGAAGAGGACTTTGACAATGCCCTTATATGGGGCTCCAATGCATCCAGCGTGAAGAAATGTTGCAAAGCAGCCTGAATCCTATAGAATAATGTTATGGATTTTGTCTATACTGTTGGGAAGAGATGAGATTGATAGGAGGCTGAAATGGTCTCCTATAGGAGAGCCAGTTTGGTGTAGTGGTTAAGTGTGCGGACTCTTATCTGGGAGAACCGGGTTTGATTCCCCACTCCTCCACTTGCACCTGCTAGCATGGCCTTGGGTCAGCCATAGCTCTGGCAGAGGTTGTCCTTGAAAGGGCAGCTGCTGTGAGAGCCCTCTCCAGCCCCACCCACCTCACAGGGTGTCTGTTGTGGGGGAGGAAGGTAAAGGAGATTGTGAGCCGCTCTGAGACTCTTCGGAGTGGAGGGCGGGATATAAATCCAATATCTTCTTCTAGAGGGGTTTCTATAACAATCACCCCAATACTGTAGTGACATGGAGAAAGGAGGGGGAGGGGTGAGAGAGAGATTGCCAAATGGGGAATCAGCCTGTCAGGAATTCAGGCATGGGACACAGAGGAGAGATTTTTATTAAATGGATTTGTCAAACTTTCCTAATAGGTTAGGGAACTATAGTGAATCTGATGGTTAGGAAATCCTGCAGGGCAAGTATATGGCTATATTGAATCTTTGTGGCCTTTATTTAGTTCTCTGCATACACACACACACATAGCCTTTCCCTTTTCTATATATTGCCATATGTGAATATTATACATATAATATACTACATATAATATTCACATATGACAATATTCCCGGTCTCACGTGTGATTTTATTATGATATATTATGATATTATGCTTTATTATGATATATGTGTATTAAGGTATTGATTAGAATGGGTGAGATAGGGTTTTCAGCCTTTCATGGGAAAAGTCTTTGTCCCAAGATGGGGGCTTCCCAGGCTTTCGTGGGAAGTTTTTGGTCCCAGATGGGGATTTTTGCCCTTTAGGGTTCAGTGGCCTATCTAGTACTAATTAGCATTGTATTTGGCAACAATAGGTGGTTTCTTATGTAATGGGGTTTTGGGGGGCTTTCCAGCCAAAAGATGACGGAATCTGGCTTTTGGATTCTGATTAGATAGAAGGATCTGGCTTTCTGGATTCTGATTGGATAGAACTAAAGGGGTGCTTTCTGGATTCTGATTGAATAGATGAAAGGGGGGGGCTTCCTAAATTCTGATTGGACAGAAAGGAAAAAGGTGGATACTATGGAAAAGGTATAATTGGGCTTACCAAGGAGGGCGCGGTTGGTTAGTCAGTTAGCTAGTTAACAGTGAGTTTAAGAGAAGTCTCTTGGGAAGCAAGACCCCTCCATACTTCTGCATAGACAACCACCTGAAGCCATAGGAGAGGTGAGGATGAAATGCTTTTTGCTGTCTTTACAATGGCTTTGCTTTTACTAAATGTAATAGGCTAAGGAACCTGAGCATAGGTAGGACTATAACTACATAACTAAGAAGCTATGTAACCATGGGTCATGTAACCACACACACCCATGAGTCCATGTAGTCATTTAATCATGTAATCTTGTCAGAATGCTGCAGTAACTAAGATTTAAATAAATTTCCAATATACATTTCAGAACCTGAAGTCTGGTGTCTTTGTCCCTGAGGGGTGTTCTTCCCAGAGTATCTGAATAAAGATCCCCTTTTATTATATAGGGGCAGAATCCTGTATGCTTTATCTGTTAACAGCAGCATCCCCTTTTCTCTGTGCAAACCAGCTAACATTACACATCATGGCTAGCACAAAAAGAAATCTTGATTTTCTTTCCCCACTCACCATACCACACACGGAGGAGGCTGTTCTTAGACAAGCCCAAGATCAATCCAGTCATGCAGAACTAATGGCAGACTTCTTTGGATTTCACTATAGGAAATCATCCCCAAAGACTGACAACTAAACATTTCTTGGTTGTATTTGGACTTGTTACCAATTCATTGTCATCAGGAGAATTTTAATTTCATGTTCTCTTCTTTGAGAGCAGGATAACTTGTACAAAAATTTAAAGAATTACATCATTCCTCACTCCTCCCTAAAAAACACCCCCAATGCAGATTTTCTATGATCCATTGAGTTAAATGCTGAGCTCGGTCCTGGATAACATGCAGCATTGACTTATGTTTGACCCAGTGTCCCCCAGTCTACCAAAGAGGGTTGTTGTGAGCATGAACGAAGGAAGGATCAAGAAGCACTTTGTATAGTTAAAGTGTCATGTAAATGATTCATTATGGATTTCACTTTACATCAAGCGACATAACACATGAAGACTGCAATGGCACATTTCATATTTAATAAGGAAGGACATGGATGTATTTAAAGCAGTCTGAAACTGCCAACAGAAATTTCCTGCCTGCCACCATGAAAGCAGAATCAGAATCCCCTGGAGTCTTGCTGCAAAATGTAGGTCAAGCTCACCTCAGAGTACTGCGTGCCTCCTTCATGGCTGATGTAGCCTCTGAGAAGTTGAAGAGAAATGACAGGCAAGAAAACGGTGGTAACTGACACGGGTGGGAAAGATGCTGAGTATTGCAGCAGAGTTTATATTCTGGAACCAAATTAATGCTACAGCAATAGGGAACACTGGAAAAACAATGAATCCATATTTTGGGAGAGGAATGATTTATGCACTAATGCAGCAAGGGTCCATGGGTAAGGCAGCTCCAATGCACACAAAGGGGCTCTGATTTACAGTATGTTCACTGTTACGCCATGTACGCCTTCAAGTTGCATCAAGGATCTGCTCTTTTCATTAAGGGGGGGGGCAGTCCATAATGTGTATGAATAAGGGCAGACATAAGGCTTCAGACTGGAGCTAGTGTAGTGTAGTACATAAGAACATAAGAGAAGCCATGTTGGATCAGGCCAACGGCCCATCAAGTCCAACACTCTGTGTCACACAGTGGCAAAATTTTTTATATACACACATACACTGTGGCTAATAGCCACTGATGGACCTGTGCTCCATATTTTTATCTAAACCCTTCTTGAAGGTGGCTATACTTGTGGCCGCCGCCACCTCCTGTGGCAGTGAATTCCACATGTTAATCACCCTTTGGGTGAAGAAGTACTTCCTTTTATCCGTTTTAAAAGATTTTAAAAGATTTGTGGATGTTCTCTCCCCTCATTGGTGGATCTGTATAATATGGCATGTAAAAGGAAGATACAAATGATCCTAAAGGACCATACACATCTGGGCCATTTGCTTTTTGAGATCTTACCGTCAGGTAGACGATATAGAGTGTTGAAGGCTAGGACAAACAGATTTAAGGACAGTTTCTATCCAAGTGCTGTGGTTAGGTTAAATGCAGGGTTATGAAGGATTATCTGTTTTAGATGTATTTAATGGTTTTAATGGTTTTATGAATGTTTAATGGTTTTATGAATGTTTATTTAATGGTTTAATGGTTTTAATGGTTTTATGAATGTTTATCCGTTTTAGATGTATTTAAATGGTTTTAATGGTTTAAATGGTTTAATGGTTTTAGATGTATTTAAATGGTTTATGAATATGTGTGTTTGATGTGTTGGTATGTTTGTGGAAGAGCACCTCATTTCGTTGCTCTCTTTTTGTTGAGAACAATGACAATAAATTCATCTATCTTTAACCTGTCTGCTCAGCAATTTCATTGAATGCCCACGAGTTCTTGTATTGTGAGAAAGGGAGAAAAGTACTTCTTTCTCTACTTTCTCCATCCCATGCATTATCTTGTAAACCTCTATCATGTCACCCCGCAATCGACGTAGTAGTTAGCTTATCAGGCTAGGATAAGGGAGAGCCAAGTTCAAGGCCCCACTCTGCCACAATGTTGATGAGTGAAGTCCCTCTCTCAGCCTAATTTATGCCATGGGGTTGTTGTGAGGATAAAATGGAGAAGGGATAACTGTGCATGCTCCCACCCTGAGCTTCTTGAACGAAGGGTATACTAGTCAGATAAGATTTAGCATGGTGATTCTGAAAAGCTTTCAGGTACTTCTCAGGATCCCAATGAAAACAGTAGGAAATCCTGACGAGCTGAAGATTCCCTTGATGTTTTTGTACTGAAGAGGTAATCCAATTTCCAGTTTATGCATTAAAATGTAAACTGAAAAGCATTTTGCTGCTTCACCTATTTAAATGGCTGTAGCAGCAGTTTTGAAGAAACCCTTGTGTGCATTAAACTGTTAGAATATAGCTACACAGAGAAGGTAAAGGCAGCATTTGAATTTTAATCTGAAGCTATTCAGTAATTTTCCTTTGCAGTAACCAAAAATAATAAAAGATGGTGGTTCTGAAAGAGAAACCTATTGGGTTAAATGTAAAAAAATCAATTTGCCTTGGAGGCACAGAAGCTTAGGGAGGATCCTGAGCCTCTAAATTTCCTGGTTAAGGGCAAAGTGCTATTCAGATGATTTGACTCTAATAGTAACAAGAGAAAGAAAAATTACTTACAAAAACAAAATGGTATTTTACATGACATATTAATGTAGGTACATTTAACATTGTGAATAGATTAACTTAAAAGAAGATTAACTCGCTGCAACTCCAAGCCCATGTGAGAGAGAAGAAAAGAGGTATATAAAATAAAGCAGAAGGCAAGCAATGGTCAAAGAGGCTCAACATCTAACTGATGAGAGGGTGGGGCCAACTGCCAAGTGAATCTGAGTGAGAGAATTCCCTCTGACATCCTCTTGCATGATTCTCCACTCTTCTGCAAGCAGCCTGGGTGACTAGGGTTGCCAGGTCTGTGTTGAAAAATACCTTGAGACTATGGCGGGTGGAGTTGGAAGAGGGCAGGGTTTGGGGAGCAGAGGCCCCTCAGCATAGTACAATGATAGAGTCCATCCTTCAAAACAGCCATTTTCTCCAGTGGAGCTGAGCTCTGCCAGGTGGAGATAAGTTGTAAAAGTGGGGGATCTCCAGGCTCCACCTGGAGGCTGGCAACTCCATGTGACCTTGGGCAAGCCACAGTTCTCTCAGTCAGAGCTGTTCTCTGAAATCTCTCTCAGCCCCACCCACCTCACAGGGTCTGTTGTGGGGAGAGGAAGAGAAGGAAAGCCACTCTGAGGCTCTGAGTGAAGGGCAAGGTATGACTCCAATCTCTTCTTTTCTTCTTCTTCATCATGCAGTTACAATATCTCATCCCCGTTCTTAATGTCACATGCAAGAATTCTCAAGTTTCAGTTTATCTCATAATTTTTCATATTGGTCAGGATGTCAGCTACCATCTCTTCTGTTGAACAGTACTCCAGTACTGTTATGCCCTTCTCATGCACTAAGTGAAGCTTCATACTAATGTGCTTAGTGCATGCAGCCATTTTTTCCCATGACTGATAAATCTTGATGCAACTCTGGTTGTCTTCTTTAAGTTGAATTGGCCTTTGCTCATCAAAAGCCAATTCATTTACTGTATTCAGTTACTGTAAGAGTTATGTATAGCCTCACTCCCTGACATTTTGTGGTTGTCTCTGCCTCCTGCAGCAGCCATTTTGTGGTTGTGCTCACTGCCCTGCTCATCAGCTCCAAAGTCCTCCAAAAACCGCTTGTGGGGAGGGCAAATTACAAATCCAAAAAAATAAAAAATAAAAACTGGCCTAGCCACAACAGTTCTCTGCATGGTTCAGCAGATGCTATATATTCAGACTTTGTGGAATACAAATTTACTGCAGTTTGCTTTCTACTAGCCCTGAATATTGGACCACCTCCATACAAGAACAAGTACCTACTTGTTGATTTATAATCTAATCTAATCTTCTGTCCAGTCTACATCTGTGTAAACAACTAATTTTGGATTATTAGTGAATGTCAGTTTTAGTTTAAAATTTAAAGTTTGTTTTAGATACCTAATCAACGTTTTTACTTCAAGCCACTCTTTTTTGCTAGGTGCACTTGTCTTTTTACTAAGGATTCCAACACTGGTTGCAATATTGGGTCTGCTATTGGTGTTTAGATATAGAAGTTTTCTTATAGTGTTTCTATACTTATTGTCTTTATGTAAAGGCTCACTTATTTCAGAGTTCTTAAGAAAGTCAGTTTCCATAGGTGTTGCCACTGTGTTGGCATTTTCTATCCTCTTGCATGCAGAGTTACAATATCCAACAAAAACAGGATGGTAGACTGATACAGCAAGGTTCTTATTGTTCTGTTTTAGAGGTTCAGAGGTTCTTATGTTTAGAGGTTAATTCCTAAAATGATACTGCTGGATAATTGCTACTTTGACATAAACCAGTCCTCCTTCCCAAAACTTGCCTGGCTTCTTGTCATACACTGCCTACAGTTGGATTAAGATGGATAGCCATGTTAATCTGTCTGTAGCAGGAGAAAAGAGCAAGAATCCAGCAGCACCTTAAAAATTAACAAAACTACAACAATGAAAAAAATAATTTCATTAATAGTGATTTAGTAACTTGGCCACCATAAATGCTTGCCAATGGGTGCTCTTGTGTCTATAGGATCCTGGTCAATTGTGGGCACTACTGCTGTGTACCATGCTTGATTATTCTCCCCTTCTGTTTAAAATATTTTTCTCACTACTGTACCAGGATACAAAGAACCCCTTGAACTTTATTCTACTTTGGAAGGCTGTAGTGTAACATTCCGACAGACCTCTGTTCTATATGTTTTATCATCTTATTGTTTTAAATTGTTGTAAATTGATGTTTTAAAGCTAAACCTATGTTAGATTTTATATGTTGTAAACTGCCCTGAGCCACTTCGGTGGGAAGGGCGGGATATAAATTGAAATATAAATAAATAAATATGTGGAAGCCACTTTTCTCTGAGAAGTTCCTATACAGCAGGGACAATGCTTAAATGAGCCAACTGAATGAGCAGGAGCCAATGAAATGGGTCATTCTCATGGGATTGGCACCTCCTCCAGGAGAACTGCATACTGATTCTATGGTGAGGACCTCTGTGAGCAGTCCCTGCCACCTGTTGCACAGGTGTCATTTACAGAACTAGGGTACTCTTTGAAAGGCTACAAAATATACATACACATATGTGGTGAGAATGCACATCTCAGTATGTATATTCACATATACTTTCTTCAGTGTGAATGCAAGGGAACATGGGAGTAAGCAGATCCTCCAGTGGTCCCTATTTATTCACATCATTCCAAATTTCCTGGTATATATCCATGGTACATCATTACCCTGAAAAGTACCCATGACTGCCATTTTGCACCAACTCAATACATGCCCTTACATCAGTTTTTCAGACTGATTTTAAAATAACAGGAGCAACAGAAATTTAATTCCCACTGAACAGTACAAAAGTACCTTAGTTTTCTCTTTGACACTGAGTAGTTTTCTATTTAAAAACGACAAAGTTTCAAGATAAACTGCATTCAGTATAAGCTGAATTATCCTGAAACTTTGTTCTGCCGCTGCTTTCCGCCATGTAATGAGTGCTACAATTGTTACTCCATGGCAGTGAGTATGTCAACACTGCCCTGTATAGTAGAATGATTTTAACATATTATGTAATAGTATAAGGTATTTATTTTGTTTTAGATTAATTAATTTACCAACAAAGAAGGAGCCTTAAGAGATTAGTCAATGGAGCAATGTAGCTCAATGTGAGACAATGGCAACATAGCCTTCCTGGGCCAGCATGACAGGAGATAAAGGACTAAGAAATTTACAAAGCCCTTGATAAAGAACTCTGGTTTGAAACTGGACTATATAGGAAAAATAACCCATTGGGTTTATATTCTCTGGCTACGCAGTTGAGAATCACTATTTTATGCTCCATTGATATAATGTGGATGACTGTTGAAGAAGAAGAAGATATTGGATTTATATCCTGCCCTCCACTCCAAAGAGTCTCAGAGTGGCTCACAATCTCCTTTACCTTCCTCCCCCACAACAGACACCCTGTGAGGTGGGTGGGGCTGGAGAGGGCTCTCACAGCAGCTGCCCTTTCAAGGACAACCTCTGCCAGAGCTATGGCTGACCCAAGGCCATTCCAGCAGGTGCAAGTGGAGGAGTGCGGAATCAAACCCGGTTCTCCCAGATAAGAGTCCGCACACTTAACCACTGCACCAAACTGGCATGACTGTTCATGCAGTTATTGAGCTCTGATATTGTCATAGATAGTCAGTCTGAAATACAGACACGTAATTTTGTAGCATATTATTTATCGTACAGTATAAGAACATAAGAACATAAGAGAAGCCATGTTGGATCAGGCCAACGGCCCATCAAGTCCAACACTCTGTGTCACACAGTGGCAAAAATTTTATATACACACATACACTGTGGCTAATAGCCACTGATGGACCTGTGCTCCATATTTTTATCTAAACCCCTCTTGAAGGTGGCTATACTTGTGGCCGCCACCACCTCCTGTGGCAGTGAATTCCACATGTTAATCACCCTTTGGGTGAAGAAGTACTTCCTTTTATCCGTTTTAACCTGTCTGCTCAGCAATTTCATCGAATGCCCACGAGTTCTTGTATTGTGAGAAAGGGAGAAAAGTACTTCTTTCTCTACTTTCTCCATCCCATGCATTATCTTGTAAACCTCTATCATGTCACCCCGCAGTCGACGTTTCTCCAAGCTAAAGAGTCCCAAGCGTTTCAACCTTTCTTCATAGGGAAAGTGCTCCAGCCCTTTAATCATTCTAGTTGCCCTTCTCTGGACTTTCTCCAATGCTATAATATCCTTTTTGAGGTGCGGCGACCAGAACTGCACACAGTACTCCAAATGAGACCACACCATCGATTTATACAGGGGCATTATGATACTGGCTGATTTGTTTTCAATTCCCTTCCTAATAATTCCCAGCATGGCGTTGGCCTTTTTTATTGCAAATGCACACTGTCTTGACATTTTCAGTGAGTTATCTACCACGACCCCAAGATCTCTCTCTTGGTCAGTCTCTGCCAGTTCACACCCCATCAACTTGTATTTGTAGCTGGGATTCTTGGCCCCAATGTGCATTACTTTGCACTTGGCCACATTGAACCGCATCTGCCACGTTGACGCCCACTCACCCAGCCTCAACAGATCCCTTTGGAGTTCCTCACAATCCTCTCTGGTTCTCACCACCCTGAACAATTTAGTGTCATCCGCAAACTTGGCCACTTCACTGCTCACTCCCAACTCTAAATCATTTGTGAACGAGTTAAAGAGCATGGGACCCAGTACCGAGCCCTGCGGCACCCCACTGCTTACCGTCCTCCACTGCGAAGACTGCCCATTTATACTCACTCTCTGCTTCCTATTACTCAGCCAGTTTTTGATCCACAAGAGGACCTGTCCTTTTACTCCATGACTCTCAAGCTTTCTAAGGAGCCTTTGATGAGGAACTTTATCAAAAGCTTTCTGGAAGTCAAGGTAAACAACATCTATTGGGTCTCCTTTGTCCACATGTTTGTTCACCCCCTCAAAGAAATGTAACAGGTTAGTGAGGCAAGATCTTCCCTTGCAGAACCCATGCTGAGTCTTCCTCAATAACCCGTGTTCATCAATGTGCCTACTCATTCTGTCCTTGATAATGGTTTCTACCAACTTTCCCAGTATTGAAGTCAGACTGACTGGCCTGTAATTTCCCGGGTCTCCTCTGGAGCCTTTTTTAAAGATGGGGGTGACATTTGCTACCTTCCAGTCCTCAGGAACGGAGGCAGATTTCAATGAAAGATTACAGATTTTTGTTAGAAGATCCACAAGTTCAACTTTGAGTTCTTTCAGAACTCTCGGATGTATGCCATCCGGACCCAGTGACTTATTAGTTTTTAATTTGTCTATCAGTTGTAGGACTTCCTCTTTTGTCACCTCAATCTGACTCAGGTCTTTCAATACCCCTTCCAAAATTAGTGGTTCTGGGGCGGGCAAAAAGTTCTCATCTTCCACAGTGAAGACGGAGGCAAAAAATTCATTTAGCTTCTCAGCCATTTCCCTATCCTCCTTCAGTAATCCTTTTACCCCATGGTCATCCAAGGGCCCCACTACCTCCCTGGCTGGTTTCCTACTTCTAATATATTTGAAGAAAGTTTTATTGTTGGTCTTTATGTTTTTTGCAATATGCTCCACATAGTCCCTTTTTGCCTGCCTGATCACAGTCTTGCATTTGATTTGCCACAGCCTGTATTCCCTTTTACTAATCTCACTTGGACTGGTTTTCCACCGCTTAAAGAAGTCCTTCTTACCTTTTACAGCTTCCATTACTTTGTTTGTTAACCACGCAGGCCTTTTCTTATGCCTGTTTGTGGCTTTCCTAACTTGTGGTATGTATTTTATCTGAGCTTCTAGGATTATAGTTTTAAATAGCACCCAAGCTTCCCCAAAGGTTTTGACCGTATGTACCTTTCCTTTCAGTTTCCTCCTCACATGCCTCCTCATCTCAGTGTATTTACTCCTTTTAAAGTTAAACGTGGTTGTGGCGGTCTTTTTGGACAACTCCCTATTTATACAAAAGGTGAAATCAATAACATTATGGTCACTGCTCCCAAGTGGCGCAATCACTTTTACATCTCTCACCAAGTCTTGGGCATTACTTAGGACCAAATCCAGGATCGCCCCACCCCTGGTAGGTTCTGAGACCATCTGCTCCATAGCACAGTCATTGAGAGCATCAAGAAACTCAATCTCTTTCTCTCGACCAGAACACATATTGACCCAATCAATCTGCGGGTAGTTAAAATCACCTATTACGACACAGTTTTTACGTTTAGCTGCTATCTTTAAGCCTTCCATCATATTATAATCGTCCTCTCTCTTTTGATTTGGTGGGCGATAACAAACTCCCATAGTTAAATTTCCTTTTGGGCCCTCTATTTCAACCCAAAGCATTTCTAAAAGTTAATCTAATTCTCTGACCTCAGTCTTACTGGATTGTATATCCTCTCTGACATACAGAGCCACCCCACCTCCAGCCCTTCCCTCCCTATCTTTCCGATATAGCTTATATCCAGGAATCACCGTGTCCCACTGATTCTCCTCATTCCACCAAGTTTCTGAAATTCCCACAATGTCTATGTTTTCTCCCAGCCTCCCTGCCACAGAACACACAATCTACAGATGCCAGCTCTCCAGCCCTGCCCCAAATAACACGGGGAGAGCTGGCCAATCACAACAAACCTGCTGGTTCTGGGTCTCTCACCCAGGTGCCAGCCTCCCTGCCACAGAACACACAATCTACAGATGCCAGCTCTCCAGCCCTGCCCCAAACAACATGGGGAGAGCTGGCCAACCACAACAAACCTGCTGGTTCTGGGTCTCTCACCCAGGTGCCAGCTTCCTTGCCACAGAACACACAATCTACTCTATAAAAACAAGAAAGTGACCCAGCCCACACACACCCTCGCCAACCCCCACACCAACCAGAGGTAATTTTAAAAAAACAAAACAAAACCAGCAGAATCACAAAAGGCCAAGCAAAACAACTCAAGTGTTTAAAAAGTGGCCTTTCACCAATAAGAAAACTTAGGCCAAATCAGTCAACAACACCCCCCACCCCACCCCCAAACCAGAAAAAGTGACAACAGGGAAAAAAAGGCCAAGCAAAGCAACTCAAGTTTTTAAAAAGTGGCCTTTCACCAATAAGAAAACTCAGGCCAAATCAGTCAACAACAACACCCCCACCCCTAAAACCGGAACCAGGAAAAGGGGGACAAAAGTGGCCTTTTAAACAATGAAAATTAGGCCAAACAGCACCCCCCCCAATAACCTGAAGAGAAAAGTAACACAGCAGCAACACAACATAGCAGCAACAAATCAAACACTGAAACAGTAAAAAACTCAACTTTTAACAATACAGAAACTCCCCCCCCCCCCAAAAAAAAACCCCTTCACCCTAACCCCAAGAAATCCAAGCCACCCAAATCAGGAGAAGTAAAAGGACACTGCACTTTTAAAAGTCCTCTCACTAAATTAAGATATGGGCAAATTAGCAAACCCCCCCCCAGCCCCCCCCCCAGCAGAACCTAACCCCAACCCCAAATAGGCTACCCTACCCACCCAGTACTCACCCACCCAAATCTGGACAAGTAAAGGGACTCTAGTCCTTTTACCAACAAAAACTAAAACAAGAACCCCAAAACTGTCTTACCTTGTCTTCTCTGAGTCCAGGGAAGTAAGGCTGAGTGAGAGAGCAGCAGGCAGCAGCAGCTGAAGCCAAGGGCCAGCCACCACCAGCAGCACAATCTCTCTCTCACACACCAAGCCACACACCAACACAGCAATGGAGGAGTCCAGCAGGAAGACTCCTTAAAAAGGTTCTCTGGCCCTACAGAGAGCAATTTCAAAAAATAGCACTGCTCTCTGATTGGCCAGACAACAGTGCTTACTTGGATACCCAAGTAAGCAAAAGATCAAAATAACAACAATGTAGCTGATGGCTGGGCCATCAGCTACACAACAGCCCTGCAAAGCATGCATTTGTAATGCATTTTGCAAATGCATGCTTTGGATTGGCTGCTGGGGCTCCTCTTCCTCCTCCCCCCCTCCCTGATCCCAGGGAGGCTATGGGAGAGGCGGGAAGAGGCTACTAAAGGCGGGAAAGTACTAGGCAAGCAGCTCTTTTGAGGCTGCAGAAGCTACTTTCCCGCCTTTTGCTTTGACAGCCGTATACTTCCGAATAGCTATTCGGAAGCATACGGCGAGCCGTATTCGGCTGCCGCATAATAGGCGGCAATGGGAATCGGCTACAGCCGATTCCGTATACAGCCGAATCAGTGTTGATTCGGCTGTATATTCGGTTCAGCCAGACAACAGCTATTTCCCTTCCCAGAGCACCACGGCCCACACAAAGGACCTCTGTCTTCACTGGGTTCAACTTCAGCCCACTCAGCCTGAGCCATGTCGCAACAGCCTGTAAGGCCCCGGTCGAGATTCCCTGGGGCGGAGTCGGGCCAGCCGTCCATTAGTAGATAGAGCTGGGTGTCATCTGCATATTGATGGCAACCCAGCCCAAACCGCTGGGCAAGGGGGCGCATATAGATGTTGAACAACATCGGGGAGAGCACTGCTCCCTGAGGCACCCCACAATCCCGTGTGCGCCTCCGGGACCGCTCACCCCCAATAGCCACCCTCTGTCCCCGACCCAGGAGAAAGGAGGAAAGCCATTGCAAGGCCGACCCCTCAACCCCAATGTCAGTGAGGCGGCGCGTCAGTAGCCGATGGTCGACTGTATCGAATGCAGCCGACAGATCTAACAGCATCAGCACCGCAACGCCGCCTCGATCCAGTTTAAGTAATGATGATTCTGGTAGAATCCTCCTGATCAGAATAGGTCATAATGGGGGGAAAATGTTGCTTGGGAACATATATGCACCTAACGAAAACCAGGAAAATTTTTACAAAACTCTTCACCAGAAAGTTGTTGAATTTGACTACCAAAATCATTGTTTTGTTGGTGACTACAATGCCGTTTTTGACTTGGAAAAAGATAAGAAATTTGGAAAAAAGAACGCCAAAAAATCACGTCGCCAACTTCCTAGAGCTTCTTGCAGAATGGCAGATGAGTTAAATCTAATTGATGCATGGAGAATGAAAAATCCCCAAACCAAAGATTTCACTTTTTATTCAGATATGCATAAATCTTGGTCTAGGATTGATACGGCATGGATTTCAACATCATTAGCGCGGTCACTGGAAAAAGCAAGTATTCTAACAAGAACGTTTGCAGATCATAGTCCAATATAAATTATATTACAGAGTAGGATAAATAGGCCTCGATGGACTTTAAATTTGCAGATCTTGAAAGAAGAAGCATTTATAGAAGAAGCAAAAAAAGAAATAAAAATGTTTTTTAAGTATAATTTGGAAAAAGATACATCCATGCAAATAATCTGGGATGCTTTAAAAGCTGTTTTTAGAGGTATTGCGATAAGATACTCCTCAAGAATGAAGAGAGAAAGAACAGAAAGGTATAATCAACTGATAGAAAAACTAAGCAAACAAGAGAATATTTTAAAAGTGAAAGATACAAAGGAAATTAGAATGAAAGTTAAAAATACTCAACATCAGATAAATCTATTATTAAACGAAGAATTAGAGAAAAAACTGAAGTGGGCAAAGCAAAACTACTTTGAAAATGCAAATAAAACTAGCCGATGGCTGGCGTTTAAATTAAGAAAAGAAAGAGAAAGGAAAATAATTAGATCGTTAAAGAATGAAAATCAAGAGGAAGTTACCCAAAGACCACAAATTGAGGGAATTATTAGTCAGTTCTATCAAAAGCTGTATAAGAAACAGGAAAAATCGGAAGCACAACAAGATGAGTATATTAAATATGCCAATATAAAGCCAATTTCAAGGGAACAACAAAAAATCCTAGATAGTCCAATAACAATGCAAGAAATTGTAGATGGGATAATAATTCAGAAGAGTGGGAAAACGCCAGGACTGGATGGTATACCGGCGGAATTCTACAAATGTTTTGAAGACATTTTACTGGATCCATACAAGAGAGAAGTGATAAAAAAAAATCTAAAGCTCCAGACTCTTGGAATGTTGCTTTAATTTCATGAATACGTAAAGAAGGGTCAGAACCAACAGAGATTAAAAATTACAGACCAATTTCCCTCCTAAATACAGATTATAAAATTTTTGCGACTATCCTGTCGAGTAGACTGAAGAAAATTATATCAGAAGTTGTACACGAAGACCAAACTGGTTTTATACCGAAGCGACAAATGAGCCAGAATATAAGATATATATTGAGCATATTGGAATACTATCGAGAACATCCTGGAAAGCAAATGGCATGTATTATGTTAGACGCTAAGAAAGCTTTTGATAACGTGAACTGGAACTTTATCCTAAACGCTATCGGATGTGGAGAAAATTTTAGTAAATTAGTAAAGGCTATTCACTCCACTCAAAAGGCTAAAATAAATATTAATGGGAATCTTTCAGAACCTATACATATTGAACAAGGTACCAGACAAGGTTACCCGCTTTCACCTCTCCTCTTTGTTTTAGCATTGGAGTTTCTGATCAACACGATACGAGAAGACCAATAGATCAGAGGTGCGAGTATAAAGGGCGAAAGCTTTAAAATACAAGCCTTTGCAGATGACATGTTATTCATCCTAGAAGATCCCATACACTCAATTGAAAAATTTAAAAAGAGATTGGAACAATATGGGGATGTAGCAGGCCTCAAAATAAATTATAAAAAAACTAAGTTCCTTGCGAAAAATATATCACAAAAGCAAATTAGCGAATTGGAAGAAAAATTGGGTATTGGACATGAAAAAAGAGTAAAATACTTAGGCATTTACTTGACAGCAGAATTGAAAAACTTGAAACATGACAATTTTGATAAGATCATGAAGGAAATAAAATTTGATTTAGAAAGATGGAATGATCAGCAAATTTCCTTATTAGGAAGGATCGCGTAGATTAAAATGAATGTGCTACCCCGAATTCTCTTCCTATTTCAAATGATTCCCATTGTAATCCCAACAGTTTATTTTCAACAATTGAACAAGATAATAAGTAACTTTGTATGGCAAAATAAGAGGCCCAGAATAAAAATGAAGATACTATAAGAGGGGGGTTTGCATTACCAGACTGGCAAACATATTACAAGGCGTGTGATTTAACTTGGGCTAAGGATTGGCTTTTATTAAAGAATAAGAGATTGCTGATATTAGAAGGGGCAAATCTAATAAGGGGGTGGCACTCATATATCTGGTACCAACCCCCCCCCCAAAAAGAATAGTGTATTCTTTAGACACGAAATAAGAAAGTCAATCTAAAAAATGTGGATAGGAGTAAAATCCCAATTCTACAAGTACACGCCTGTATGGCTATCTCCGATAGAAGCATCAACTCATCCAAACCTCTTTCAGTGGAAACATAATCTTAATTATGGGGCCTTATTAGATGATAAAGGGCTGGAACACCTTCCCTATGAAGAAAGGTTGAAACGCTTAGGGCTCTTTAGCTTGGAGAAACGTCGACTGAGGGGTGACATGATAGAGGTTTACAAGATAATGCATGGGATGGAGAAAGTAGAGAAAGAAGTACTTTTCTCCCTTTCTCACAATACGAGAACTCGTGGGCATTCGATGAAATTGCTGAGCAGACAGGTTAAAACGGATAAAAGGAAGTACTTCTTCACCCAAAGGGTGATTAACATGTGGAATTCACTGCCACAGGAGGTGGTGGCGGCCACAAGCATGGCCACCTTCAAGAGGGGGTTAGATAAAAATATGGAGCAGAGGTCCATCAGTGGCTATTAGCCACAGTGTGTATGTGTGTGTGTATATACATATATGTATATATATATGTGTGTGTGTGTGTGTGTATATATATATATATATATATATATATATATGTATGTGTGTGTGTGTATATATGTATATATATATATACGTATGTGTGTGTGTGTGTGTATATATATATATATGTGTGTGTGTGTGTGTGTGTGTGTGTATATATATATATAATTTGGCCGCTGTGTGACACAGAATGTTGGACTGGATGGGCCATTGGCCTGATCTAACATGGCTTCTCTTATGTTCTTCTGTAATTTACAACTTGATGAAAAATCCCTAGATTGGTGGATTAAATTACAAATTAGATCAAGATATAAAGCAGACAAAGAAATAGGTTTTCTTAAGAAACTTAACGAATTTGATATTTTAATTTTAAGTACTGATCAGAAGCTGATCTCCAAAATCTATAATTGGCTTTTAGAGGTAAGAATGCAGGATGAAGTAGTTAAAGAAACCTGGGTAAGATGGATGCAGGACTTTGGCTATAACATAGAATTAGTGGAATGGGAAAAAATTTGGAAAGAGAATCTCAAATTAACTAAATCGGTTATATTTAAAGAAAACATCTACAAGATGGTATATTGTTGGTACTTCACGCCTGAGAAACTAACTAAAATTTATCCTAACTCTTATAACAAATGGTGGAAATGTAATAGGACAAAGGGAACTCTATATCATTGTTGGTGGCAATGTGAAAAAGCCAAAAAAATACTGGGGCCAGATTCACACATGGGCCCAAAAATATTGAAAATAACAATACAGCATACACCTGAACTATATTTGTTAAATATATGTAAGAAGATTATCCCCAAAATAACTAGAAAACTTCTATTATGTATAGTAACTGTGGCTAGATTAATATATGCTAGATATTGGAAAACTCAGCAAGTACCAGGGAAGGAGGAATTTTTGCAAAAATTATATGAAGTAGCAGAAATGGACTTTTTAATGACTAAACTGAGAGAAGGGAATATAGAGAAATGTAAAGAAACTTGGAAACCGTTATATGATTGGGCAAAAGTGTATGATAACTGGAATGATGGAAAATGATTTACATATTGTCACAAACCTTAAGCTCCTTTTTTTTTGTTATATGTTGTGTTAGTTTATTATTATTCTTGTTTTGTCTTTTTGTCAAGTGTTTTTATTTGTTATTTGGTTTGTTTTTTGTTATATCCAATAAACTTCAATTAAATTGAAAAAAAAAACAAAAAACAAAATTTGCCATACACAGTGTTTGTAGGTTTTTTTTGATAGTTTGTGTCACTTTGGTACTGAGTAGTCTTCTAGCTCATTAATGTCAGTGATATACCAGGGGAAGGAACAGAAAATCAGGTAGAAACTATTGATGGGTGTTCACACCTTATGCAATATTGTGTGTAGTCCATATTTTTTCATTCCTTTTTGTGAAAAAAATATGGATCTTATTTTCCATTTTTGTCCTCCCCGCTTCACAGAATATATATCCCACTACCATTTTGCATGGGGATATCACCTATATACTTGTTCAGTGCTTGCTCATGGATCCTAATTATGAATATTGTGAAATCATCACCATAATGTTAAAACTATGTGCATGATGGGAGATAGTTCATTTTTTTTTAAATGAGAGAGTTTACTGACCTCAGGAAGCTACACAGAAATAGTCTATTTCTAAGTTGCTTGAGCCAACGAGCTTCACTGAACGTGTATTGCAACAGTGAGATTTTTTTGACAGTCAAAGAATTTGATATGAAAAGAGAAATCAACCAGACTATGGCTGCAATCCTGCCAGCGGTCAGACTACTAAAATTCCACTGACTTCAGTGAGATTTAAATAGCTTAGCTCAGTGCAGGTCTGGTACCACAGTATGACCTTGCAGTGATTCTGAAGGATTCTTTTTCCACATTCAGCTGCTGGCAGATTTGAAACCCTTAATAGTACTGTGTTCCCCATAAAATCCTATCTGCATAGGCAAAAGCAGGTCTCCTTCAGCAAAAGGACTGTACACTGTATTGGTCAAGCCACACCTGGAATATTGTGTGCAGTTCTGGAGGCCTCACTTCAAAAAGGATGTGGGCTGAATGGAGCGGGTGCAGAGGACAGCAATAGGATGATCAGGGGTCCTATGAAGAAAGGCTAAGGGACTTGGGATTGTTCAGTCTGGAGAAGAGGAGGTTGTGGGGACATGAGTGCTCTCTTTATTTAAAGAGCTATCACTTAGAGGAGGGCAGAGAGCTGTTCCTGTTGGCAGCTGAGGATAGGACTTGCAATAATGGGTTTAAATTAAGGGCAGGAAGGTATGGGCTAGATATTACGGGGGGGGGGGGGGACTTTTTTGCAGACAGAGTTTTTCAACAGTGGAATCAGCTACCAAGGGAAGTGGTGAACTCCCATGTAAATAGAGAGCCAGTTTGGTGTAGTGGTTAAGTGTGCGGACTCTTATCTGGGAGAACCGGGTTTGACTCCCCACTCTACACTTGAACCTGCTGGAATGGCCTTGGGTTAGCCATAGCTCTGGCAGAGGTTGTCCTTGAAAGGGCAGGGGCCAAGAATCCCAGCTACAAATACAAGTTGATGGAGTGTGAACTGGCAGAGACTGACCAAGAGAGAGATCTTGGGGTCGTGGTAGATAACTCACTGAAAATGTCAAGACAGTGTGCGTTTGCAATAAAAAAGGCAACTCCATGCTGGGAATTATTAGGAAGGGAATTGAAAACAAATCAGCCAGTATCATAATGCCCCTGTATAAATCGATGGTGCGGTCTCATTTGGAGTACTGTGTGCAGTTCTGGTCACTGCACCTCAAAAAGGATATTATAGCATTGGAGAAAGTGCAGAAAAGGGCAACTAGAATGATTAAAGGGCTGGAACACTTTCCCTATGAAGAAAGGTTGAAACGCTTAGGGCTCTTTAGCTTGGAGAAATGTCAACTGCGGGGTGAAATGATAGAGGTTTACAACATAATGCATGGGATGGAGAAAGCAGAGAAAGAAATACTTTTCTCCCTTTCTCACAATACAAGAACTCGTGGGCATTCGATGAAATTGCTGAGCAGACAGGTTAAAACGGATAAAAGGAAGTACTTCTTCACCCAAAGGGTGATTAACATGTGGAATTCACTGCCACAGGAGGTGACACAGAGTGTTGGACTGGATGGGCCATTGGGCTGATCTAACATGGCTTCTCTTATGTGAGCCCTCTCAGCCCCACCCACCTCACAGGGTGTCTGTTGAGGAGAGAGAAGGCATAGGAGATTGTAAGCCGCTCTGAGTCTCTGATTCAGGGAGAAGGGCGGGGTATAAATCTGCAATTCTTCTTCTTCCTCACTAGCTGTCTTTAAGCCACAGCTGGACAAATTCTTGCCAGGGATGTTCACCTGCATTGAGCAGGTGGTTGGACTAGATGGCCTGTATGACCTCTTTCAACTCTGTGATTCTATGATTCTTCCTGCCTTTCCTCATTTCCATCTTAATTTATTATTTGCTGTTCTTTCTGGGCTGGCCTATTCTCCCATGTAAATAATTTCAGAGGGGTAGCCATATTAGTCAGTTGATGCAAAATTAAACAAAAGTCCAGTAGCATATTAGGAGGGGAGAGGGTTAAAGACTTCTTTGTAATATGTCAAAGTCACTGCTTTTTATTTTGTTATTCATGGCCATAAGAGCATACTAGCAGAACTGGCAGACTGAAGAAGAAGATGGGAAGTAACTAATTAATATAGAAGGAGAAGGAAGCGAGGAAATTTTAAAGGGACAGTAGGCTGAAAAAAACATAAGAACATAAGAGAAGCCATGTTGGATCAGGCCAATGGCCCATCCAGTCCAACATTCTGTGTCATACAGTGACCAAAAACAAAAACAAACAAAAAAGCATCCCATTGTGCTTTAACTGCCCACATGGAAGAGCCTGGAACTGTTTCAATGGGGGGGGGGGGGCGGAATGCCATAAACAAGGTCTGAAAACAGCAGAATGCAATGGGTTGGCTATAACATCATCTGGATTGCTTCCAAAAATTGGATGAATTAATTGTGTCAGCTTCAGACTCAATAGTTAGTATGGATCCAGTTTACAATGGAAACGGCGTTTCTGCTCCTTTTTGCTTTATTAAAAATTTACTAATTGATTGATTTATGAATGGTTATAAGCTTGCTTTTTCCTGACAATGGTGGAACCCAAGACAGGTAACAAAATAAAAAAATAATAATAAGAGATCAAATACCAAGCCAATTAAAACAACCGAAGCAGAAATAAAATACAGCCAGGAAAGTCCGCATTAAATGAATATCATTTCCCAGAGCCAATCACCAATAATTAATTAAGCATAATATTCCTTTTTTTGTTGTCCTGACTTAAACACTTTTTAAAAGCCTCCCAGTGCTTTTCCGAGTTGTTCCCTTTTGCAGTTCTTCTGAAAAGCCAGTAAGCTGCAAACCTTCCTCATTTCTTCCAGGAGACTGTTCTGTGGTAAGGAAGTGGTTACTGAAAAATCCTTTGTATGGCAAGAAGTGAAAGAGGCTCTGGAGCAAGCCAATCTGAGTGGTCCCTGCTACAAGCCAGAGCCGCAAGAGTTACTCAGCTGAGCATGCAAACAATGGGGATTCGCTCACCCATTGTTCCCTTCTGAAAACTGGCAACTGTAATAAATAAATAAATATACTTTTAATTTATACCCTGCCCTCCCCGCCTAGGCAGGCTCAGGGTGGCTAAGGGATGGGAAAAGAGAATGGATGTAAAGGCAGCAGTTATTACTGCTGGTGAAGTAGGGTTGCCAGGTGCCCCCTGATCACTATGGAGGACAGAGCAAGGCGAGGACAGAGACTTTAGTGGGGTACAATGCTATAATGTCCACCCTTCAAAGCATTCGTTTTGTCCAGGGGAAAGAAACTGATTTCTGTAGTTTGGCTTAGCCCCATCATCATAGGAACGCCAGCCTCCAGATGGGACATGGGGATCCCCTGGAATTGTAGTTCATCTCCAGACTACAGAAATCAGTTCCTTTCCCCTGGACAAAACGAATACTTTCACTTCTTGCCATACAAAGGATTTTTCAGTAACCACTTCCTTACCACAGAACAGTCTCCTGGAAGAAATGAGGAAGGTTTGCAGCTTGCTGGCTTTTCAGAAGAACTGCAAAAGGGAGCAACTCAGAAAAGCACTGGGAGGCTTTTAAAAAGTGTTTCATAAGTCAGGACAACAAAAAAAGGAATATTAATTATTTGTGATTGGCTCTGGGAAATGATATTCATTTAATGCGGACTTTCCTGGCTGTATTTTATTTCTGCTTCGGTTGTTTTAATTGATTTGGTATTTGATCTCTTGTTATTTTCTT
Source organism: Heteronotia binoei (assembly GCF_032191835.1). NCBI lineage: Eukaryota > Metazoa > Chordata > Lepidosauria > Squamata > Gekkonidae > Heteronotia > Heteronotia binoei. The sequence goes on along the minus strand of NC_083223.1, from coordinate 224,683,658 downwards.
TTATTCTGTTACCTGTCTTGGGTTCCACCATTGTCAGGAAAAAGCAAGCTTATAACCATTTATAAATCAATCAATTAGTAATTTTTTAATAAAGCAAATAGGAGCAGAAACGCCGTTTCCATTGTAAATTGGATCCATACCAACTATTGAGTCTGAAGCTGACACAATTAATTCATCCAATTTTTGGAAGCAATCCAGATGATGTCATAGCCAACCCATTGCATTCTGCTGTTTTCAGACCTTGTTTATGGCATTTCCCCCCACCCCCCCGCCATTGAAGCAGTTCCAGGCTCTTCCATGTGGGCAGTAGGGTGGCCATAATATCTGCAGGCCAGCCAGGGACACCTTGAGGGGGGAAAGAATGTGTGTGCGCGGAGCGCACGCGCCGTCGGAAACAGGAAGTGACGTCACTTCCGGTGACGGCATGCCACCGCCGGAAACAGGAAGTGACATCACTTCCTGTGACATCATTTCCCCGTGCTACCTGCCGGAAGCAGGAAGTGACATCACTTCCTGTGACATCATTTCCCCCAAATGACATCATTTCCCCCAAATGCCACTGCTGGAAACAGGAAGTGACTTCACAGCACTTCCTGTGACGTCCCCCAAAATCCCCCAAATATCACCGCCGGAAACACCAAGATTATTTATAGAGAGGGAAAGGGGGAAATAAAGTTAAATAAAACTCTTTTTTTACTTTTTTCAAAGTGAGAAGACTAGAGAGAACGGGTTCCACACTGAGAAGCCAGTCAGATTCCAGTGAGATTCCAGTGAGACTGTGCTGCATAATGCAGCCTATTTATTTTGTCTTGTTTGCTCTGTTGGCTCTATCTGCGCCACCTTCATCACTTTCGGGGTGTGGATCCCCCAGTGGGGTGGTCTCCCGACTCCCTCCGCCAGCTGTTTCTGATAGCCCTGCGCCCCCTCTTTAATTTGATATGTGTCCCGTGCGGGTGCCACCCTCCCGCCGGGAGATGCCACAAAATGAGCCCCGTTGAGGCTTATGGCGGCAGGGCTCGGGGGAAGCGAGCTAGACTGCTGTTCTTTTGAGGGGTTATAGAGTGTTTCGAGCCCGTCCCTGTGGCATCGGTCCCATCGTTGTGGGACCCAGGGGGCCGGCGCAGCGGCCCGCCGAAGCAGCCTGTCACTAATAACACAGGTCAAGATGCAGGACAGGACCCGGAAGTGACCGACAGGGGCGCAGGGCTATCAGAAACAGCCGGCGGAGGGAGTCGGGAGCCCACCCCACTGGAGGATCCACACCCCGAAAGTGATGAAGGTGGCGCAGATAGAGCCAACAGAGCAAACAGGACAAAATAAATAGGCTGCATTATGCAGCACAGTTGAGAAAGTGCCTTATCCCATATACTGATGAAGTAAATACAGGATTTGAGAACAAAATTGCACCAGAAGACACAAACACAAAGCTCCCTTACACTGAATCAGTGCTTGGGTCCACCAAAGTCAGTATTGTCTACTCCAGGGGTGGCCAGAGTTGCTTAACAAAAGAGCAACACAGAATAAAGGTCAGATGTTTGAGAGCCGCAAGACATGAACATCAGATATTTGAGAGCCACAGAAGGAAGAAAGGAAGGAAGGAAGGAAGGGAGGGAGGGAGGGAGGGAAGGAAGGAAGGAAGGAAGGAAGGAAGGAAGGAAGGAAGGAAGGAAGGAAGGAAGGGAAGGAGGGAGGAAGGAAGGAGGGAGGGAGGGAAGGAAGGGAGGAGGGAGGGAGGGAAGGAAGGAAGGAAGGAAGGAAGGAAGGAAGGGAAGGAGGGAGGGAGGGAGGAAGGAAGGAGGGAGGGAGGGAGGGAGGGAGGAAGGAAGAAAGGAAGGAAGGAGGAAGGAAGGAAGGAGGGAGGGAGGGAGGGAGGGAGGGAGGGAAGAAGGAAGGAAGGAAGGAAGGAAGGAAGGAAGGAAGAAAGGAAGGAAGGAAGGAAGGAAGGCCAGCCGCCCCCTCCCGCCAGCCGCCCCCCCGCTTTCGGCCCCCTCCCTCCCTGCCTGCCTGCTTACCTTCTTCCAGGGCGCGGGTGGCGGCCTCCCCTCCGGGCGGGCGGGCTGGCCAGGAGGTGCAGTGGCGGCTGGTGCTGCTGGCGGGGCTGGCGGCGGCTGAGGAGGCGGCCGAGCCCACCGACCCTGGGCCTCCCGCTATGCCGCTGCTGCTGCAGGCGCTGCCGGCCCGCTCCCGCCGGGCCTGCAGGGAGGGCGGGGCAGAGCACCTCGGCCTCCTCGCCGCTCGGACCCCCTCCCCCCTCGGCGGGGAGGCCGCAGCCAGGCCGCCAGGCCTGCAGGGAGGGCGGGGCGCCTCGGCCTCCGAGCTTGAGCTGGCAGCCTGGCTGCGGCTGCCTCGCCGAGGGGGGAGGGGGTCCGAGGAAGGAGGGAGGAAGGAAGGAAGGAAGGAAGGAAGGAAGGAAGGAAGGAAGGAAGGAAGGAAGGAAGGAGGGAGGGAGGGAGGGAAGGAAGGAAGGAAGGAAGGAGGGAAGGAAGGAGGGAGGGAGGAAGGAAGGAAGGAAGGAAGGAAGGAGGGAAGGAAGGATAAAAGGAAGTACTTCTTCACCCAAAGGGTGATTAACATGTGGAATTCACTGCCACAGGAGGTGACACAGAGTGTTGGACTGGATGGGCCATTGGGCTGATCTAACATGGCTTCTCTTATGTGAGCCCTCTCAGCCCCACCCACCTCACAGGGTGTCTGTTGAGGAGAGAGAAGGCATAGGAGATTGTAAGCCACTCTGAGTCTCTGATTCAGGGAGAAGGGCGGGGTATAAATCTGCAATTCTTCTTCTTCCTCATTAGCTGTCTTTAAGCCACAGATGGACAAATTCTTGCCAGGGATGTTCACCTGCATTGAGCAGGTGGTTGGACTAGGTGGCCTGTATGACCTTTTCCAACTCTGTGATTCTATGATTCTTCCTGCCTTTCCTCATTTCCATCTTAATTTATTATTTGCTGTTCTTTCTGGGCTGGCCTATTCTCCCATGTAAATAATTTCAGAGGGGTAGCCATATTAGTCAGTTGATGCAAAATTAAACAAAAGTCCAGTAGCATATTAGGAGGGGAGAGGGTTAAAGACTTCTTTGTAATATGTCAAAGTCACTACTTTTTATTTTGTTATTCATGGCCATAAGAGCATAATAGCAGCATTCTGCACTAGCTGTAGTCTCCGGGTTTGTATCAAGGGTAGCCCCATGTAGAGCGCATTACAGTAGTCTATTCTTGAGGTGACCGTAGCATGGATTACCATCGCTAAATCGTTGTGCTCCAGAAAAGGAGCCAGCTGCCGTGCCCGCCGAAGATGAAAAAAGGCAGATTTAACAGTGGCTGCTACCTGGGCCTCCATTGTAAGGGAGGACTCAAGGAGCACGCCTAAACTCCTGACCTTAGGGACCGAAGTTAATGGCACCCCGTCAAGAGTCAGCAGATGGATCTCTCCCCTTGGACCACCCCGACTCAAGTAGAGAACCTCCGTCTTTGTCGGATTCAGTTTCAGTCGGCTCAGCCTGAGCCAAGATGCCACGGCTTGTAGAGCCAGGTCTAGATTTTCCGTGGTACAGTCGGACTGGCCACCCATCAATAGATAAAGCTGGGTGTCATCCGCATATTGATGACAACCCAGTCCATACCTCCTGACAATCTGGGCAAGGGGGCGCATATAGATATTAAATAGCATCGGGGATAGAACCGCTCCCTGTGGCACCCCACAACTAAGAGAGTGCCTCTGGGATACTTCCTCCCCGATCACCACCCTTTGTCCCCGATCTTGGAGAAAGGAGGTCAGCCACTGTGAGGCAGATCCCTGAATCCCCGCATCGGCAAGGCGGCTAGTCAGTAGCTGATGGTCAACCGTATTGAACGCGGCTGACAGATCTAATAACAGCAGCACCACTGAGCCGCCCTGATCCAGATGTCGCATGAGGTCATCTATGAGGGCGACCAGAACCGTCTCCATCCCGTGACCTGGCTGAAAGTCGGACTGGAATGGATCCAGTGCGGAAGTGTCCTCCAGGAACCCCTGTAGCTGAATTGCCACCGCCCGCTCTATAACCTAACCCAAAAAGGGAAGGTTCGATACCGGCCGATAGTTTGCCAATACGACCAGGTCCGCTGATGGTTTTTTTAAGAGAGGGCGGACCACTGCCTCTTTAAGAGGCATGGGAAAGATCCCTTCTACTAGGGACCTGTTGACAATACTTGTAGTGGTTCACGCAGCCACGTCTGGCTCGCTTTTATAAGCCAAGACGGGCACGGGTCCAACCTACAAGTCGTAGGGCGCACAGCTACAAGGATCCTGTCGACCTCCTCCAGGCTGAGTGGAGTGAAAGAATCCAAAATTGGACCAAAAGACGCGCTTGGTGCCTCAAGTTCTTCTACTGTATCAATTATGGCGGGTAAGTCGCGTCGGAGCGACGAGACCTTATCTGCGAAAAAACTCGCAAAAGCCTCACAGCCTATTTCCAATTCTCTAATATTTTGTTTGCCCTGCGGCAAATTTGTTAATGACCGAATTATGCTAAACAATTCGGTGGCTCAATGGTAGAGCATCTGCTTGGAGCAGAAGGTCCCAGGTTCAATCCCTGGCATCTCCAAAAAAGGGTCCAGGCAAACAGGTGTGAAAAACCTCTGCTTGAGACCCTGGAGAGCCGCTGCCAGTCTGAGAAGACAATACTGACTTTGATGGACCCAGGGTCTGATTCAGTATAAGGCAACTTCATATGTTCATAATTGTGCTGGGCGCGAGGTCGCAAATGCAATTCTGGACGCAAAGTAAGCCTTCTTTGCGGCCTGAACTGCCATCTCATAGGTCCGCATAAGTGACCTATATGATGTTCTCGTAGCTTCGTCGCGAGTATGTCGCCATTGTCTCTCTAATCGTCTTAATCGCCGTTTCATTGATCGCAGCTCCAGGGTATACCATGGAGCGGATCGTGATCGAGGATGAAGAGGACGTCGGGGAGCGATTTCGTCGATGGCCATGGAGAGCTGGTCATTCCAGATCTCCACTAGCTCATCTAACGAATCGCCAGAGGGCCAGGGATCCCACATGGCCATTTGAAGCCGCAACGGGTCCATCTGGCCACGCGAGCGAGCTAAAACCTGCTCACCGCCTAAACGGGATAGGGGCGGCATGTTCACACGAGCCTTCAAGGCCTGGTGGTCAGACCATGGCACTGCCTCGGCAGATATCTGATCCACCACTACTCCCGCCGCAAAGGTCACGTCTAGTGTGTGCCCAGCCTGGTGCGTGGACGCTGTTATATATTGGGAAAGTCCCAGTGCTGCCATGGAAAGCACTAGGTCCGTCGCCCGAGTGGAAGTCACGTCCTCGGCAGCATCACAAGAAGTTGCAGTTGTTTCCAAATTAGAAAGTCTGTAATTACCACAAGATGCAGAAAGAGGGGCAAGAGAGTGCATGTCCAAGGATTTTTGGATACATTCCCATCACAAGCTATACCAGGGGAGTCGAATTCATTTGTTATGAGGGCCGGATCCAAAATAAATGTGACCTTGCTGGACCAGGCCATGTATGTCATAAAATATAATGCCAGGTAGTGAAGACATAAATTTTATAAAGGACACAGACAAACACAATTAACAATTTTTTAAAAACTTAAAACATTTAGCACTCATTGGTCTTAAAGGTGCTTTCTTTGTATCTCTCCCATGTGATGAGAGAACTGGGCAGTTTTCCTTCTTTCCTCAGGGGACCGGGGGGGGGGAACCTCAGCTAATAGAAGGAAGAGAGGCTTGGCTCAGTAGCTCTGCTGTGCAATTGAGAGAGCCTGGCAAAGCAAGCTATTTCTCCCCCCCTTCCTCCCCAAGTGAGGAGTCTTAGCCAATGGAGAAAATAGAAAAACAGAGACTTTGCTCTGTAGCTCCTGTGCTATTGAGCAAGCTTGGCAAGGCAAGCTGTGACGTAGAAGGAAGAAAGAGAGATGAAGAAGAAAGCAGGTGACAGCTAGTTGCTTGGAGGCCTGATAGGAGCACCCCGGGGGCCTGATTTGGCCCCCAGGCTACATGTTTGACACTCCTGAGCTATACAGTGGCCTAATTATAGTTACCCCATTGACATCAATGAACTTGGAAAGGTGTAACTCTGTTTAGGATGGGACTAATATTTTTGTAGAAAAAGCCCAACAGGAACTCATTTGCATATTAGGCCGCACCTCCTGATGTCACCATTGTTCTGCACAGGGCTTTTTTGTAGAAAAAAGCCCAGCAGGAATCATTTGCATATTAGTCCACTCCCTTTGATGCCAACCCAGCCAGAATTGCATTCCTTTGTGTTCCTGCTCAGAAAAAGTCCTGATGTTCTCCAAAGTCAGATGTTCCAACAGAAAGAAGTCACATTGTATTTTGAGATTGTAGGTGCAAAAATTAACTCCAACCATATCTGTCTCCACATGTGCAGCTGTGGGTTCACAGAGAGACTTGCATTTGTCTTCATAGAAGCTTGTTCCTCCTCCCCTTCATGTTTTAAGGTCAATGATTTTGGTAATAGCCTAGGCACTGTACTGAGCAGGACTTTGATCCCTCTGATGGCAGGAAGCTGCACACACGTGTGGGTGGACAGTGCCTGCAACATGTTGAGATACAATTTTTGAATATGAGTAATCTCCAGCACTCCTGCCTTGACACTGCCAAGTGGTCAAGCTATTAACCCATGTGGCTCCAGAGTCCAGCAACTCACTGCTGAGTCCTGCTGTATAATTAGGATTCACTGACTTATAATAATGCATTAATGCATGACCTGAGTGGATACTTCAGTCTACAAAATATGACTTTGACATATGCACAGAGATCCATTAGGGTTTATGATAAGGCATTTTCTGGAACTCTGTGTAGAAGAGTGGTGGCTTTCTTTAGAGATAGCACCCCCAAAAGTAGTGAACAGCATTATTTTGGGAGTCAATGGTCGTATTCGCACTTAGCGTTTGCTCCCCTTATTCCTCGGCGCAGTTATGTCCGGATCATTTTCCTCGTTTTCGCACATTGCCTCTTTAGTGGAGTCGCTTTCCATGAAGCCCCGGCTCAAATTGTTTTTGCACTAGCATCGACTTGAGTTCGATGCCCTGTCAATCTTTTTTTTTTTAAGCGCAAGTCTAATTGCGTAACAACGTAACAACGTAAACCGCATCACGTGTGCCGCTTCTGCTTATGGAGTGGCTGCAGCTGTAGTATCCTCCACAGCCCTTTATGTATTAACAGAAGCATTCACAGTGGAGAATCCCAGCACTAGATTCCCCCCCCCCAACACAAATTCCAGAGTTGCGTGTGTGTGTGTGTGTGTATGTGGCAGCTTCTTCCTTTCCCAGCCTCGCTCCCTCCCGGGTGGTGAAGCTGGGATTTCCTCCGCGCTCTTCCCCCTCCCCGGCTGGCGCTTGCAGCCGCAACGGGGACCTGACTGACTCCTGCTGCCAGAGCTCCCCCCCCGCCCCATTCTCTTCTTCCCCTTCTGTGGCGTGTGTGAAAAGCGACCTCGCGTCTATTTTCCGGAGTTGCGAAATATCGCAATAACGAAGAGAGAGAAATCGAGGGGTTTTTGTGTGTGTGTGTGTGTGTGTGTGTGGCAGCTTCTTCCCTTCCCAGCCTCGATCCCTCTCGGGTGGCGAAGCTGGCATTTCCTCCGCGCTCTTCCCCCTCCCCGGCTGGCGCTTGCAGCTGCAACGGGGACCTGACTGACTCCTGCTGCCAGAGCTCCCCCCCCGCCCCATTCTCTCCTTCCCCTTCTGTGGCGCGTGTGAAGAATGAGCTCACGTCTGTTTTCTAACCGAGTGGAATGTAGCCAGGGAGGAGAATGCAGGACTCCAACTTCCCATTTTATACATGGCGATTTTGTGCAGGTCCAGAAATGCTGGTGGCACAGCTGAGGGAGGCATTGCCTTTTTAAAACACACACACATGAACGCTTTGGCCCACCCCGGCACTAGATTCCCCCCCCCCAACAATGTATAATGTATAATGCAATTTCGAAGTTGCGAAATAACGCAACAGCGGGAAAGCAACCTCACATACCCGCCGCTTCAGAAGGGTTTTTTTTCCTATTTGTTAATTTCGAAATATCGCTATTACGCAAGAAAGATGAAGTTTTTTTAAAAAAAAATGGCCGTGCGGGCACTTTTGGGAAGCACCGCGAATGGCTGATGATTGGCCAAGGGGGTGGATGGGGTGGGAGGACGGAAAGGGAGAGGGTGACGCCCACAAAGCAGTCGATCCGGCGTGGATGGATTTCCCACAGCAAACTCCGAGGAGTGGATCCGGTGTGGATCCGGAGGTTTTCAAAAACTCCGGAAGGAGGTGGATCTAGATACTCCGGCGTGAAACCCCTGCAGCACCGGAGCAAGACGCAGCGCCGGAGCAACAGGTGCGAAAACCAGGAAAAGATCCGGAGGTAAATGGGGTGCTACGCCGGAGTAAACGCTAGTGCGAAAACGGCCAATGGAATATTCTGGGTGCAGTGAAAAATGGCTGGCAGCAGTTTTTATTTACTGTCCAGAGATATATCATCAGGTTCCAATGTTAAGGCATTTTGAGCAAGAAAACTGGGCTTCACAGAGTCAGTGTGGTGCAGAGCACAGAAGTATGACTACCAAGACCTGCCTGGAATGAAATCCCCTTTCAGCCATGGAACTCATTGGGTAACTTTGAGCCAGTTGCTCTGTCTTATATTAACCTGCATTGCAGTGCTGTTGGGGAAAAACAGGACAAAAATGTGACAGATTTTGAAGAAGACACACGTTAAAATGATGTAAACAATAGGTCTACAAGCCTTGGTAGTCAGTAACTCAATTTGCTAATTGATTAGATTTGTTTTGTTGTATTTTTAGTCCAACTTGGTTTTGTGTGTCATTATTGTTTTGTTTTTTTTATGTCCCTTCTCAAAAATTAATTGGGGTTATTTATTTTAAACCTTCAGGGCTGTTACTTATCTTGATATCATTGGTTGTGTTTTACTCATTTTTATTTTTTATTTAATTTGCTTTTAAATTATTTTTGCTATGCAATTATATATAATTAAGTATACATATAGCACAATCATAGTTATACCTCTCTCCCTCCCTCCCCACTTCAGTTAAGCCTTTAGTTGACAGGTGGGATAATCTATAAACAAATAATAATTTTCCTGTTCATTGAATGGTGGGGAGAAATTTGATTCTATTAGAATCAAAAATGAAAGTATATTTATTTTTTGAGGTGGTTTGTGTTTCTGGGATCTTACTGTAACAAGGATTGCAAAAAGATATATTAACAAACATTTTTTTCTAACAGTGTGAATCATATCTTTAGCCTCACACTTTCCTCCCATGTTTCAAAAATGTATCTATATAAAGATCCCAGCAACATTTAAATTTAGTAAAGTAATTAATCAGTTAAAATGCAGATCATGCCTGCTCTGGTGGGGAAGGCAGGATATAAATAAAATAAAATAATTTTTTTTTTAAAAAAACTATATTTAGTTCACATTCCTATTAAAAAAATATGATATAGAGGACAGGTTCCATTCTGGAGTAAAACATTTGTCTAGCGCCTAACCAGTGTGTGATGGAGCTCATGCTCATGTTGAGGTGGTATTTTAGCTATAGCAATTAATCTCTGAAAAGAGACTCATGACAAAACAGTGCCCAGCTTCCTGTACAGAAGAATGGTTCAAACTGTGTAGAGATTAATCCATTAGCACTGCAGTTCAAATCAAACCAATTAATGGATTGAAGACCTTTCAGAGCTCCAGACTTTTAAAAAGAGTGCCAAATTAATCAGGTGCCATTTTAGTAGGGGTATTCCTCATGCTGTTTATTAAAATATTTGCAGCCTGCTTTTTGATTAAAATCATTTCCTCCCCTTTCTAAACTGGCACCTCCCAAGGGAGAGGCAACAGTACAGCCAGTTTGGTGTAGTGGTTAAGTGTGCGGACTCTTATCTGGGAGAACCGGGTTTGATTCCCCACTCCTCCACTTGCACCTGCTGAGATGGCCTTAGGTCAGCCATAGCTCTGGCAGAGGTTGTCCTTGAAAGGGCAGCTGCTGCGAGAGCCCTCTCCAGCCCCACCCACCTCACAGGGTGTCTGTTGTGGGGGAGGAAGGTAAAGGAGATTGTGAGCCGCTCTGAGACTCTTTGGAGTGGAGGGCGGGATATAAATCCAATATCTTCTTCTTCTTCTTCTTCTACAGAGAGAAGTGAACTAGAAGCCCAGAGCTGATTGCTGAGTAACCTGGTCCATAAAGCCAGGTTATTTCCCCTCAGAACTATTGGTTTTTATGTACATGCAAATACATGCTTCCGTCCTCGACCCACTCCGGGCCATGGGACGGAGACGGTGTTGGTCGCCCTGGTAGATGATCTTCAATGGCATCTGGATAGTGGCGGCTCGGCGGTGCTGATGTTGTTGGACCTGTCGGCTGCGTTCGACACGGTCGACCATCGGTTACTGACCTGCCGCCTCGCCGATGCAGGGATTCAGGGGTTAGCTTTACAGTGGCTTTCCTCTTTCCTCGAAGGTCGGGGACAAAGGGTCGCGATTGGGGGTGAGGTATCCCGGAGGTGCACGCTTGATTGCGGAGTGCCTCAGGGGGCGGTTCTCTCCCCGATGTTATTTAACATCTATATGCGTCCCCTTGCCCAGATCGCTCGAAGGTATGGGCTGGGTTGCCACCAGTATGCTGATGACACCCAGCTCTATCTGCTTATGGACGGCCGACCGGTCTCTGCCCCAGAAAATCTAGACCGGGCGTTACAGGAAGTAGCTGGGTGGCTCAGACTGAGCGGGCTGAGGCTAAATCCAGCGAAGACAGAGGTCCTTTGCTTGGGTCGTTGGGGTCCGGGGAGGGAAATCCCCCTACCAGCTTTTGACGGTGCGCCGGTGATAGCGGCGAACAGGGTCAAAAGCCTGGGGGTACTATTGGAGTCCTCCTTAAAGATGGAGGCTCAGATAGCAGCCACTGCCAAGTCCTCATTTTTTCATCTTAGGCGGGCAAGGCAGTTGGCCCCCTTCCTGGAGCGCGACGATCTAGCAACAGTGATCCATGCTATGGTCACCTCGAGGTTGGACTACTGCAATGCTCTCTACATGGGGCTGCCTTTGTGCCGAGCTCGAAAGCTGCAGCTAGTGCAGAATGCCGCGGCCCGGCTGCTGCTAGGGCTCCCAAGAAGGGAGCACATCCGGCCGGGGCGCCGGGATCTGCACTGGCTGCCAATAACTTAACGAGTCTGGTACAAGGTGCTGGTTATTACCTTTAAAGCCCTATATGGCCTAGGACCTGCCTACCTGAAGGACCGTCTCTCCCCACATGTTCCCCAGAGAGTACTGAGATCGGGAACTCAAAACCTCCTTGTTATCCTCGGGCCAAAAGAAGCCCGTTTAAAATCTACCAGGGACCAGGCCTTTTCTGTTATGGCCCCTTCCTGGTGGAACCAGCTGCCGGAAGAGGTGAGGGCCCTGCGGGACCTTGCTCAGTTCCGCAGGGCCTGTAAGACAACCCTCTTCCGGATGGCCTATAACTAGCTGGCACAAGAAACTAAGTGTGGTTTTACTAGATTTCTGCTGTCCTTAATGTTTTAAATGTTTTAAATGTTTTAATTATTTTAACTGTTTATATGCTTAAACCTTATTTAAGGAGATTGAGGAAGAATCGCACTGCTACAGCACCAACCCTAAACCAGACTTTTCCCTGCAGCCACTGTGGCCGGACCTGCCTGTCCCGCATTGGTCTTGTCAGCCACCAGCGAGCCTGCAGCAGACGTGGACTATTGCACCCTTCTTAAATCTTCGTTCGCGAAGCCAAGCCGAGAGAGAAAATTTATGTGATAGTCTATGTTGTGAGCCGCCCTGAGCCACTTGCTGGGAAGGGCGGGATATAAATAAATAAATAAATACATACATACATGCATACATACATTAACTGGGTGACTGACTATCAGTGCCAACCTATGTAAAGTTATTCTAAAAAATGGGCTTAGACTGGAGAAACATTGCATACGGATTGGATTGGAACATGCATACCATTAACAGACTAAGGTTTCTCTAACTGGATAATACAGATTACAGTTTGGCAAAATCAATGTATTCATATACCTGCCCTTAATACAATACATTCCCATTTCCAGAGATATGGGAGGTTGATTTCTGGAACGTGTTGCTGGTTGACTCAGTGGGACATGTAACCATGCTGACCTGCCAGCTCTGCTTTAAAAGAAAGGGGAGCATGGGGGTTCTTTTGTATTATCTTTCAACACTAACCCTCTAGCTTCTATGGAGTCACCCGACAGCCTTCTGAAGGAAATGTTGCTTAGGTTTGCACTTTCCCAGAAGTTTGCCAGTTATGTTATTGGGCCTGAGAGTAGGAACAGAATACAAGGGAAAGTCCTGCATAGGCAGGGGGTCGTGAGTCTAAATCACTGAGGCACCTGAGGTGAAGGATAAAAAATTAGAAGTAACTGAGCTCTCCCAGAAGTCCTTCATCTGGATCACATTGTCATTTCTATACTTCCCAGGCTTTTATCCAGGTCACAGCCTTAGCTTACAGAAGGGGGGAAAATACATGTGTGTATATGTGCAAAAAGCACACCCCAAATAAATGTTTCCAAAGAAAGAAACAGTGATTTTCTAGAAGGGCAGTGAATGGTAAAGATTGACGTCACCTATGATTAATGTGCTAACTTCATGAGGTTTCCTCATTCCTTGGGCAAGGCACACACACAGGCGTAGGACTCAGCAACATCACATGGAAGGAATCTCAAACGTGATTTAGCCATAAATAAGAAGGCTCCTTTAAACAGAAAGTCATTGGATTATGTTTTAGGCCCTGGCAATAATGTAGACATCTTGAAAAGCATCTTTGCTCACTGCCAGTCCACGTCTCTTTTTTATTTTTAGGTATTTTTGCATTTTTGTGTGTGTGTGTGTCTGCACCTGGAAGTCATGGCGACTTCTGGTGACTGACGCCTACTGGGGGCCTGGAGGATATTCAGAGAGGTGGCTGAATAAAGCCTACCCCTGTCCTTCCAACTTGCTGATGTTTCAAAGAAGTCCCCCATTCAAGTACTAAGCAGAGTTGATGCTGCTTAGCTTCTGAGACCTGATGAAATCCAGGTCAGGGCTCCAGTTCAGGTCTCTTGTGTGCTACATTCTTGGCTGTTCTAAATAAATATGACAAAAGGGTTGTTGTCAGACCTGTAGCCAGAAAATTTTGGGTGGAAGGGCCCAGGAGCTGAAAAATTTGATGGGGGGCCATGGGTGTTGCTCTCTCACTCTCCTGCTTTCTGTCTCTCTGCCACTGTCTGTCCCCCTCTCTCTTACGCTGCTGTTCTGTCACTCTCTCACTTTGTCCCCCTGTTTTTTGGGCTGATGTTCTCTCTCTCTGCTCTGCCACTGTCCCCCTGCATTTCATGCTGCCGATCTCTCTCACTCGGCCGCTCTCTCACTCTGTGCTCCTGTCTCTCTCTCTCATACTCTCTCTTACTCTCCCTGTCTTTTGTGCTGGCTCTCTCTGTCTCTCTTAAGGAGCCCCACCCCTGCTGGGCTTTCCCGCAGTGCGGGAAAGGCCAGCAGGCCTGGATGGCCCCTTTTGCATTGAATGGTCCCATTTGCAATGGTCTTGGTGCAAACTCCACCCCCACCCGTGAGAAAAAGACCCCTAATTTCAGAACATCGTAGTCACCCATTTGGTTGCCAGGGTGCCTGGAGATTCAACTCACACACATCTGCCAGAAGAACGTGGGTTTTGTCTACCAGATTGTAAGGGACTTATGTGAGTACTAGCCACAACATTGCAGCAGCACTCCGTGTCTCTGGAAGAGCGCTAACCAGGAGGAAAGATGGGTTTCCAGTCCCTCCATGCGTTCACCATCTTGGCCGCTGCAGCGGAGGAAGTTGCGTTGCCAGGAATTGTCCACTCAAGCGGATTCCAGCCTTGACTATAGAATCCATATTGGTAGGCTAACATCACCAGCAACAATCTTCCTGCAGTGCCAGACTCCATGACAGCGAAGCGGGAGGCTCACATACTCAACAGATGTCACCTATACATAAGGCAATCAAGCTTATCTTAGGCATGGATCCTGTCAGACTGCCTAAGCCTTTGTCCAACAGAACCCAAGACAAAGGATGGTGCCAGTAGAGGAATGAAGAAGAGGAAGAACATCTTCACCCAGAGCCAAGTTTCTTTGTATAGATTGGGTGTTACCTTAGGTACCAATTTGGCCATCTATTGTCACCTTTTAGATAAGTTTTGATAGCCTTTAATCACCTCCACCCCAATAATTTCACCCATTCTTTCCCTTAATGGTCATCCTGGAGCCGCCCCCTTTGGCCCATTGTTATCTGGAAGTCCAATCAGGTAACCAGGGCCAAGTCTGTTCACTGGCCAGGTATGGGCATCCAATTAGGTGCCCCCAATAAACTGGCTATTGGCTACCGCATAAATCCAGGCCTTATGGTCATTGCGGAGCCTCTCCTTTTTCTGAGGTCATGTACCAGCTGACCACCTGTCATCGGCCCCCCTGTACCTCCCATCCCCTAAGGGCTCAAGGTAGTCCTTATAACCACAGTCCCAACTCCCCACAGGTGTGCATCTAGCAGTATCCCATTCCTGCTGTTTAGATGCATCCCCGATTCTTGGCCAGTTGAGGATCCCCTTCCCCATCGTCCTTGTTTGTTGCCATTGGAGCCTTCCTTGAAGACTACGATCGGTAATTATCACCCTGTTTGTCCATCCTTATGTTACCTCTATGCATTTCTCTCTATTTTTATTAAGTCCGTATGTATGTTATATGAGTCTATTATCTTGTATGTGTGTGTTCTATATTTTTTTGTAATAAAATCATAATTGTTTTACTTAATTAGTGTCCTTGGTAAATTTAGCAATAATTTCTGGAAGTGGAATCGTGTATACATAGATTCTAGATCCTTTGTAAGCCAAAGGTGCCCACCTGTCAATTCCCCAACCTCTTTTGAGGGCATTTTGGCTTACACCTCCCGCTGGGCTTTCCCGTGGCATGGAAAGGCCAGCGGGGTGGATGGTCCAGTTTGTACTGAGGGCTCTTCGACAGGAGGCCTTGATGCAAACTCCCAACCTCCACCCCTGCTGGGCTTTCCCACAGCGTGGGAAAGGCCAGTGGGCCCGGATGGCCTCTTTTGCACTGGATGGTCCCATTTGCACTGAGGGCTCTTCATGAGGAGCCCTCAGTGCAAACTCCACCCCCACCCCCGCTGGGCTTTCCCATGGTGTTGGAAGGCCAGCGGGGTGGATGGCCCCGTTTGCACTGAGGGATCCTCAAGAGGAGGCCTTGATGCAAATTCCCCCACCCCCGCTGGGCTTTCCCACAGTGCAGGAAAGGCCAGCGGGCCCGGATGGCCTCTTTTGCACTGGATGGTCCTGTTTGCACCGAGGGCTCCTTGTGAGGAGCCCTTGGTGCAAACTCCACCCCCCCCCCCGGCTGAGCTTTCCTGCAGTGTGGGAAAGGCCAGCGAGGGCAGATGACCCCAGTGAGGGCTGATGGCCCTATCCTCAGCCCTCAGTGCAAACTCTACCCTCCAGACTTTCCCCTCATAGGGGCCCTATGGGGGGGGTTTAATAGAGGGGCCATGCCCCCCCGAGCCCCTCCATGGTTACAGGCCTGATTGGGGTTTTTTTTTGTATCATCCTGAATGAGTGTCCCCCACTCTTACCACACAGGAATGAAGCCTTTTCATTTCTGTTGCCTGAGCTTATGTTTAAGGAGAAAGGTGAGATAAAATATTTAATAATGATGGTGTTATGTATTGATACTGGAATGTTTATGTGTGTGCTACCTGAGACTTTGCTGAGTTTGAGGCTCCAGGACAAAAGCCACCTGGACTCTGGGAGGTGGCCAGTCAGGAATCAATGGCCAGTACTTGTAACTATAGTTGAGTGTTGATGGGTTTTGGGTGGGGTCATTTGCATGCATATAAGCAGGGCTGTTGGCCCTGGGTTCTCAGTCTTGTGCTGATTTCGCTTAATAAAGCAGAACGGTTTCACTGCAGTGCGTCTTGAACCCAGTATTTAATAGATGGGATATAATAAAACATTCATATTTGGAAACAAAAATCCCCATTCCACCCATAGACTTACAATGAAAGGATACAAGACATTTATTCTTTAACCACCCTCTCTGGGAGTTCAACAAGATAGTCAAGTTTTATTATGCATGGATGCTGTGAACTTAAAAAAAAATGTTGTCGAATTTCCTGTGATAAAATTGATTCTTTTCTTTTTTTAAATTGAGCCTCTCACTGTATCACCTGAATATATCATTCAAAGTTCACATAGGGTGCTGGGCTGGTAGAGGTTTGCTACTGCACCATTTATGGTATCAACCTTGAAGTTCTGTCGGTAGCCATTTCTACAGGCTGTCCTGCATAATTTGTTTTTTGTGTTATGAGGTAATGAATATATTGTGCCCTGGCCAATGAGCAAAAACGTTTTACAAGTTGCAGTAGTTTTTGTTCCTATACAGTGAATGAACAGATCTTTCTGTATAATTAATGAAGGTATATACTCTCTAGGGTCATGATCAGGTCATTAGAGTGACCTGAATTTCAAGCAAGGATAACTTGTAGTTGGGGTGTGTTTGTAGTTTAAAGAAACCAGAAATTAGCTAGGACCCTTGCGGATACCCAAAATAACCTTAATACCTTGAAGTAATGAAAATTTATCTCCCGGTGTGTTTTTGGATGAGGAACCAAGAGAGAAAGGAGGCCTTTTAAAATGTAAAGGGAGGGAGACTTCATTAAACAACTGTCTACTCTCTGCTTTCTCCCTGCTGCCTCTGAGAGAGTGGGGGAATGAAAATCATTGCCAAAATTGTCCCAAATTTTCAAGACCCCTCTAAAAGAATCCTGAAAAAATCTGGAAACAGCAAGGAGAATCCCAAAACTTCAAGATAACAAAAAGCACACCTTCCCCAAATCCAGTTCCAAAATTAAATCTGAACATTTTAAATGTATTCACCCACTGTTTCAGAGAAATATATATGTAAATATATATACATTCAGAGGTGGTTCACCATTAATTGTCTCTATAACAATCCTGGACTTCCTTGGTGGTCTCTCATCCAAATCCTTACCAAGGCTGACTCAGCTTGGTTTCTGAGATCTGATGAGACTGGTATACCTTGATTTATTTAGTAGATTTTTATCCTGATCTACATGGGGAAGTAATCATGTACATGGTCTGGGTGGCATACATGATTCTCCCTTTACTCCTACAGCAACCCTGAGAGATCAATTAGGCTGAAAGAAAATGACTAGTCTGGGGTTATTCAGTGAGCATTGGAGGAAAAATAGGAATTTGGACTTAAACCTGCCTGGATCTAGTCCAGCCATTCAGCCACCATACCACACTGGACTGGAGAGAACATTGCTTCCCTTACCCTGCTCAGATACTGAAATTACAACTATTGGAAGTGTTTTACCCCATGAGCCTGTGCACATTTGCTTTAAAGAAAGTCCTACTGCATTCAATGGGGTTTATTTCCAGATCAATGTTTCTAGGATTGCAGCCTTAATTCATTTTGGCATTAAAAATCCCAGTACATAAATAAATGAAATATCAGACAATGAACTTTGCTTCTGAAATTCATGCTGCATTTAAGGAAACGAACCATAGATGGGAGGACTTTTGCCTGAGAACCGATTTGAACTATACTTAGTGGGATGGAAAATGGACACCAAAATAGCAGATTGCAGAATAGCTTTAAAAATGCCACATTTGTTCTGGAATGCCAAGTATATAATTTAAATATGCATTTTACATACTGCAAATCTTAGCTTCATTCACATGCTATCTTTTTTGGAATGTTGGCTGCTGGAGTGCAATGTTTAATACCATCATTTCAAACCACTATTTGCTAGGCCTGTTTCACTATAGATAGATTATAACAATTTGTTAAACCAGGGTGTGAGGGAGGAGGTTAGTGAGGAGAAAGGGATGTATGCATATATTCAGATTTCTATTGACTCTCCTTGTAAAAAGTTACAAAAACACTCTCAAAAGCATATCTTTAAAATGTTAGAAGTCTCTGAGGGGTTGTTCCTAAATGTGTTTAGAAATTTGACAAAACTGTGAAATCTTAAAGGGATGGGAGAACTTTTTAAAGCTATTCAGTTTTGTGGGGATTTATGACACAAATATCAGATTCATTTTAAAGAAAGAAGATGTGCAGCATGTTTGCTGTGAGTCACAAGTTGGTGTGCAAAAGATTCTTTTCCAGAGATGTCCTGCATTTCATCAGTGTTGCTTTTGCTATGTGATGGTGGCATTCCCAGGGGGTTTGTGGTGGACTTTTTCATCTGGGATCCTCTGCCCTTGACCTGAGTTCTGTTTCAAAAACAAAAAGCCAAAACCAAAGCAATGGGTTGCATCAGTTTGGAATGACTTCCATGGAGCTGTTCAAAAGAAGAGAATCTACGCAACTCATTCAAAACTATCCAGAGAGAGGAGGCGGAATTCTTGTTCATGTGACAAATGACCATTTTGATTTAACATTTCAATTTAGCATATGGCTACCAGTTGATATTGCTCTTAAGGACAGTGTCATTTTATGCGGTTTTGTGTGCTACAGCTAAACCTGCACTGGTATTTGCTGAAGTAAACATGTGATATGAAAAAAGAGTATGAGTCTCTAAATACTTGGGGCTGTGAAGTGAACATGCTCAGATGTCCTTTTATGCTTAATAATGCTGATCCTGCTTTGGTCATGCCCAGCTAGTTCACCTGCAGTAACTAGTGGTTTATATTTGACTGTGCATCTCTATTGATATCAAAATAGATATCCAGTGGTTCCAAATGCCTGTGGGTACTTTTGGAATTTTGAGAATGGGGAGTTGGCATCACCACAAAATGACTGCCATGGGACCTCCAGCCAATCACAAAATGATTGCTATAGGGCTAGGGCTAGTCACAAATGTTGGAAAGTTGAAAGCCAAGCATCGTTGTATAATGTTGCCATTCTACACATGCAGATGCAAAGGTGCAGTGGCGTAGGGAGGGGGGGGTCGCCCCAGGTCTGGGGGGTCTGGGGGGCCCCTTGGCAATGCCAAGGGGCCCCTCAGAAGCCGGCTGCCTGGCGTCCCCAGGTCCCACCTGGAGGCTGGCATCCCTGACACACACACAGGGCTTCAGCGCCTGTCTGGCGATGCCACTAAGCCCATCCCTGATACCCAAGAAAAGTCTTCCCGGTCCCAAGTTTTGCTTCGGACGGAACTCGAGGGAGACAAAGCCCTTTCTGCAGCTCCAGCGGCCCCGAGGGATCCCCTGTAAGGGCTGGAGGCGCTAGCGGGGCTGCGAGAAACTCTCGACCGAGCCCGTCCAGGAGGAAGCATGGAGCACAGCCACGACTTGCTAGAAAGAGCAGGGCCCCTCTGCCCCGAAGCTGCAGCCGCTCGCCTCTCCTTGCCCTCTCGGGCCGGGGAACCTGCAAGGCGGCGGCGCCCTCCACCCGCAGCAGCCAGCAGCCGCCCACGGAACTCCGCGCCGCCGGCTCGCCCCTCCCTCAGTCCCGCCCGCCCGCCTGCCGGGAGGAGAAGTGGACACGTCGTCACTGCAGCCAGGCTGAGTCGGCCGCCCGCCGGAGGCTCCGCGCTAGTCCTGTCCCTAGAAGAAGATCCCATTTGCATTATGTTGTTCTCTTACATAGTTGACATAACTAAAGAATTAATAACTTGTGTGTGACTCTTGAGAGTTTAAGAGTTCTATACTATTTCAGCCAGTGATTAAATGCCTAGAAAATCTGTTTTAAAAATAATTTCATTTGATCTTAAAGATGCAACTGAACTCATTTTTATTTGTGCAAGGTTTCCTTTAGTATAGATCTCTATATTACTACTTAATGTATTTCTTTATACATATAAAAGGAGGGATCCTAGAACTGGTGGGGGAATGGAAAATGCATTCCTCCACCAGCCCCATTTCTTCCCTGGGTCTAGTTCCATTTTTCCTCCATTTTCTGCTGGAGCCTGCTCTATTTCCTTTGTCTCTTCCAGGCACTCTTTTTGGTTGCTACAGCTACCCAAAATGCAGACTCTGGGTTCTTACTCTCAACCTGGGGGTATTTTTATCTCCAACTTGTTTTTTTAATCACATTTTTCTGCAAACCTGGAGAGCCCCTTTGGGTTTGCAGAACCCTAAACTGTAGCTTCATTTGGCTTCACTGCGTGGACTTTCTCCCTCCATAGCTTGTGTTTCTTAAATTGATTATGTTCTGTGCTGTTGCTAACATGGCAGCTGTGGCTTCTGTGCTTGTATCAGTACAGAGCCAGTTTGGTGTAGTGGTTAAGTGCGTGGACTCTTATCTGGGAGACTCAGGTTTGATTCCCCGCTCCTCCACTTGCAGCTGCTGGAATGGTGTTGGGTCAGCCATAGCTCTCCCAGCAGTTGTCCTTGAAAGGGCAGCTTCTGTGAGAGCTCTCTCAGCCCACCTACCTCACAAGGTGTTGTGTATGTGTGTGGGGGGGGAAGGTAAAGGAGATTGTGACTGCTCTGAGACTCTGAGTGAAGGGTGGGGTATAAATCCAATATCATCATCATCATCTCCTCCTCCACTAACATTTTTCCCATGAGGCCACTTGTCTATTTTATCCTTTGAAGCCAGGGACCTATTTTGCTTTTTCCTGAGTTATTTCTTTTGTAGATAGATAGAACAGGATATGTTGCCTATAGGATCTTAATTGCCAAGGGGGCTTCACTGCACCTCCACGTGGCAACCCAAAAGACACACACAGGGATCTAATTGCAGGGGTGGCCCACGGCAGCTCTCCAGATGTTTTTTGCCTACCACTCCCATGGCTGGCTGGGGCTGATGGGAGTGGTAGGCAAAAAAAACATCTGGAGAGCTGCCGTGGGCCACCACTGTAATAACGAAAAACATCCCATACCATAATACCAAGATTTACCAACACAATAATACCAACACACAGTGATATCAACACCCCCTCCCTCGCAAGTGGTGGCCATCTTGCGGAAGTGACATCACCGGAAGTGACATCATATCCTGTTTCTGGCGGCGTGCACACACGTAGGGGGGCCCACATAAATCTTGGGCCCCGGGCCCCCAAAGCCCTAGCTACGCCCCTGCAAAGGTGATGTCTCTTACTCCAGTGAAATGGAGGAAAGCTAGGAGATGTGACTTGTGCTATGAAAGAGAAACAAATGAGTGCCATGAAACCCACAGGCTAGAACTATGTTATCATGAAAAGGTACCACACTGGGAAATACTGATCAAGTCAATTCAATGGGGTATCACTGAAAATAATAAATTCCATATCAGCAGCACATGCAGAGGTTGCTTTTGCATGCAAATATCAGTGTAGAATCCACAGAAAATATGATAGTCATGAAAGTTGTGAAAACGACTTTGGGATTTCATGGGTCTGTCAGTAAATCTGGCCTGTAGCTCAAATCCTGAATTTTGAATGCTTGAAATGAAATTCATGTACTGTACCATCACAACTACACATTACACTTACAGGTAAGCATAGAGCAAAGGACACCCATACATCTTGAGAATGAAATGCTCCTGAGCTGATGTGATGAGAGAAGAGGGATCCCTGTTGCCCTCCCAGACTCTTGTGAATTGTGAATTTATGCACTTATGTCTTGTGAATTTATGCACTATGGTGGTGGATAGAGCCAGGCCTCTTTCATCATTCCCCTCCTCCTGGTAGTAAGGTAGAATACTTTCCCCCTACTGAGGCCAAGAAGAGCCGAAGAACAAAAACTTTTCAACAATCGTATTTTTTAAAATGTTAAAACAGGATCATAAAGATATTTTTGTTAGTTGCTGGTTTTATGGATGTACTGTTAGATGGAGTTTTGTATATTTTTCTAATGGCTGTTGTGACAGTTTAAAGTTTGAAGCTCTGTTTTTATTATCTGTTAGCTGTTTTGAGTAGGGCAGGCAGAGAAAAAGGAGGACAAAACTCCTACCCCACTATTATAGATTTAGTAGAAGGAACTCTAGAAGGGACAGCTTGTCTTGCAGGAGGAAAGAGGCAGCACCAGGGAAACTCTCCCTTCTATACCGCGAAGCCCTTCTTCTTTGGTGGCTGGGAGGGATGCTAGGTTGAGCTTAAAGACAAGTGGGAATTTACAGGGACTTGTGGGAGTCATCCCTCACTTTCCCTGGAGAGCCAATTTGGTGTAGTGGTTAAGTGTGCAGACTCTTATTTGGGAGAACCGAGTTTGATTCCCCACTCCTCCACTTGCACCTGCAGGAATGGCCTTGGGTCAGCCATAGCTCTGGCAGAGGTGGTCCTTGAAAGGGCAGCTGCTGTGAGAGCCCTCTCAGTCCCACCCACCTCACAGGGTGTCTGTTGTGGGGGAGGAAGGTAAAGAAGATTCTGAGTCGCTCTGAGACTGAGTGGAGGGCGGGATATAAATCCAATACCATCTTCTTCTTCTTTCATGAAAGCTCCCATAGTCTTTCCCTTTTTCTGCTTCCTTCTTTCTTAGGGTTCTAAACCTCCAGGTGGAGGCTGGAGATCTCCTGGAATCACAACAGATCTTCCAACTGCAGAGATCAGTTTAGGGTTGCTAGATCAAGGTTGGGAAATCCCTGGAGATTTGGGGGTGGACCCATGGAAGGGTGAGGTTTGAGGAAGGAAGCAACCTCAGC
The DNA here is from genome assembly GCF_032191835.1 of Heteronotia binoei. Lineage (NCBI taxonomy): Eukaryota > Metazoa > Chordata > Lepidosauria > Squamata > Gekkonidae > Heteronotia > Heteronotia binoei. The sequence goes on along the minus strand of NC_083223.1, from coordinate 224,661,033 downwards.
AGTGTATAATGCTATAACCCCCACCTTCCCCACCTTCCTCCAGGGGAACTAATCTCTGTCATCTGGCAAGCAGTTGTAATTCTGGGTGATCTCCAGCCCTCACCTGGAGGCTGGCTACCCTAGTTCCCTTGGAGGAAATGGCTGCTTTGGAGGGTGAAGTCTATGGCATTATACCCCTCTGAGGTACCTCTCCTCCTCAAGCTCCACTCTCTCCTTGCTCTCCCCCCCTCCAATTTCTAGACATTTCCTAACCTCTTGGCAATCCCCATATCCTTTCTGTAATGTATGCAGGCTCAAGTGAGAACTGAATGTGTGTTCCTGCCTGGCTCATTGGAGCCAGACGGCCAGAGCTTGGGGACTTGGGAACAATGGGCAGCAGGATCCAAAAACCTGCTGCCCTGCTCCAATCATGGGCCCCCTACTGGTTTGAATGGACCAATCAAACGCTTGTGCAGGAACATGGGTGTGTATATAGTTGGCCCTGTGGGCTCAGTTCAGCAGTCTTATGTTTAGCCTGACTATGTAAGCAATAAAGAGCTGATGTTTCACTTCCACCTCGCCTCATCAAGCCATAGAACCCACTATATTATACTCTCCCTGCCAAATTCTCTCCTCAGCCATTCACTAACCTATTTTTTATCTGCCTCTAATCTGCAGCTATATTTATTCCTTATTTACTTCATTTATATCCTGGTTTTCTCCACAGTGAGAAACAAAGCAGCTTACATTATCTCCTTTCTCCTCCTTTTTATCCATACAACAACCCTGTGAGGTAGGTTAGGTTGAAAGTATGTGACTGATTCAAAATCACCCAGTGAACTTCCACAGCAAGATGGGGATTTGATTCTGGGTCTCTCAGACCCTACTCTGAAGCTCTGACCACTACATCACGCTGGTTGTCAGAGGGTGGCTGCTGTTGAACAATAGCAAACACCCAGAAGACGAAGAAGGGAAGAAGAACAGATTGGATTTATACCCTGCCTTTCACTTGGTGTCTCAGAGCAGCTTGCAATCTCCTTTCCCTCCCCCCACACCACAACAGATCCCCTGTGAGGTAGGCGGGTCTGAGAGAGCTCTCCAAGAGCCCCGAGAGAATTATGACTGACCCAAGGTTAGTCCAGCAGGTGCATGTGGAGAGTGGGAAATCAAACCCAGTTCTCCCGGATTAGAGTCCTTGCTCTTAACCACTACACTAAACTGATCTCCCAGGCCTAGTTCATTCATGCAAGTCAGGTGGTATCAAGTCACCAGAGGTTGCTTCCAGGCCTAGGGGTGCCAACTTCCAAGTGGGGCCTGGCAATATCCCAGAATTACAACTGAACTCCAGACAAAGAGATCTGTCCCCCAGGAGAAATGATTGCATTGGAGGACTGTATGGCATTATATTTGGCTGAAGCATATCCCCTCTCCAAAACTGAACATCCTTAGACTCTACCCCAAAATCTCCAGAAATGTTCCAGCCTGGAGCTGGCAAACCTAGCCTGGCCTGACCCCAATAAGTTTTGCCTCAAAGTCCAAAATAGGGAGGAGGAGGAGAAGAAGAAGACTATCCTTCTCTCTGAATCCGAGTCTCAGAGCGGTTTACAATCTCCTTTATCTTTTTCCCCCACAACAGACACCCTGTGAGGTGGGTGGGACTGATAGAGCTCTCCCAGAAGCTGCCCTTTCAAGGACAACTCCTACAAGAGCTATGGCTGACCCAAGACCATTCCAGCAGCTGCAAGTGGAGGAGTGGGGAATCAAACCCGGTTCTTCCAGATAAGGTCCTTTCTGCTGCACGTGCAACAACTTGTGATGTCGACCCGTGCCCCTCCTGGCTAATTAAAGCTTGCCTGGAGGAGCTAAGATGTCCTATACGGGACATCATAAATAGATCTCTTTCAGAGAGCTGTTTTCCTGCCCCTCTGAAAGGGGCAGTGGTCCGCCTTCTCCTAAAAAAGGCTAAAAAAGGCTACATCAGACCCGACCGAATTGGCACATTACCGGCCTGTCTCAAATCTGCCCTTTTTGGGCAAAGTTATTGAGAGGGCTGTTGGGCTGTGGCTACAGAGTTTTCTGGAGGCCGCTTCCACCTTAGATCCATTCCAGTCTGTCTTCTGCCCGGGACACGGGGCGGAGACAGTCTTGGTCGCTCTCATGGATGATCTCCGGAGACATCTGGATTGAGGCGGTTTTGCTGTTGCTAGACCTATCGGCTGCGTTCGATATGGTCGATCACCGGCTGACACAGGGATTCAGGGGTCAGCTTTACAATGGCTTTCCTCTTTCCTTGAGGGTCGGGGACAAAGAGTGGCAATTGGGGGAGAGCTGTCCCGGAGACACTCACTTGACTGTGGGGTGCCACAGGGAGCAGTTCTCTCTCCGATGCTATTTAACATCTTTATGCACCCCCTTGCCCAGATAGCCCGGAGATACGGGTTGGGTTGTCATCAGTATGCTGATGATACCCAGCTCTATCTATTGATGGGCGACTGGTCTGGCAATGCCCCGGAAAATTTGAACCGGGCGTTGCAAGCCGTGGCAGATTGGATTAAACTGAGTGGGCTGAAATTGAATCCAGCGAAGATGGAGATCCTTTGCCTGGGCCACGATGGTTCAGAGAATGGGGTCCCTCTCCCAGTTTTTGACGGGGCGCAACTGGTAGCAGTGCGCAGAGTTAAGAGCTTGGGAGTCTTACTGGAGCCTTCCTTGACAATGAAGGCCCAGATAACAGCTACTGCCAAGTCCGCCTTTTTTTCATCTTAGATGGGCAAGGCAGTTGGCCCCCCTCCTGGAGTGCAGCGACTTGGCAACAGTGATCCACGCAACAGTCACCTTGAGGTTAGAGTACTGTAATGCCCTCTACATGAGGCTGCCCCTGTACTGAACCCGGAAACTGCAACTAGTGCAAAATGCAGCAGCCAGGCTGTTATTGGGACTGCCTCGGTGGGAACATGTACAGCCTGGGCTGCGGGAGTTGCACTGGCTGCCAATTGTTTACCGGGTCCGTTACAAGGTGCTGGTCATTACCTTTAAAGCCCTATATGGTCGAGGACCTGCCTACCTTAGGGATTGCCTCTCTCCATATGTTCCCCAGAGAGCACTATGATCAAGTTCAAAAAATCTTCTCGAAATCCCTGGGCCAAAAGAAACCAAACTAAAAACTACCAGAGAACAGGCGTTCTCTACGAAGGCCCCCCAATGGTGGAATCAACTGCCGGAAGAGGTGCGGGCCCTGCGGGATTTTAACCAATTCCGTAGGGCCTGCAAAACTGTCCTCTTCCAGCTAGCTTTTTAAGACGGAACCCCTGATAACATCAATAATCACCGTGCCATCTTATACTCAATTTGTTTATATTATAATGTTATACTGTTTTATTGGTTTTACTGTTTAAATTATTAATTATATTATATATTGTTTTATTGTATCATGGTTTTACTATGTCTTGTTAGCCGCCCTGAGCCTGCCTTGGTGGGGAGGGCAGGATATAAATAAAAGTTTATTATTATAAGAGCCTATACACTTAACCACTGCACCAAAGGCCCTGCCCGTTCACCCTGTCTTTTTACTCAAGAAATTGAAGCCCAGAATACACTGGTTGCCTTGCAACAGCCACTGAGAGAATCCATTGCTTAAAGCTGCAGGTGCTCCTTTTATCATTTTTGGACTTTGTAAGTTATCTAATGTATTTTTTAAAATCACATTTTCAGGGCTGGATTAACAGTTAGGTAAATATGGGCCCCAATGCCTTTAGGGGCCCCAGGCTGGCTTCCACCCCCGTTTTCTCCCTGCTTGCAGACCTCCCAGCCTACACATGCAGCCAGCAATTGAGCCGCTCTTTGCCTGACTTGCCTGGTGCAACTGCTGGCGTAGTTGCCAAGTTTGCCTCTCTCTGCCTCTCCCTTGCGGCTTAGTAAAAGGGGCTTTTGAAAAAGTGCCTGCAGGCTGCAGTGGGGGGTTGCGGGTGGCAGGATGAGCATTCTGACTGAGACAATTTGCAAGGCCCCTCCCCCCCAAGATTTCGACTGCTTAGGGGCCTCCACAGGGTTTAATCTGGCACTGCACAGATTTATACAAACCCAGGGCCCTTCTCAGGTTTGTAGAAAAATCTGTCTTGCCTGTTCACAGCTCCAGTCTAAGTATCCAAGATATCCTAACTTTGCTATTATAAGATAACACTTTCTCCATGTAATCAGGTACCCTGAAAACTAGGGATATCCATTACACTGAGATAGCCACACATAAATTACTTGTCAATTTTACACAAAAATGCCATATGAAAAAGGTTCTGAACCTGGGCTTCCTAGTCCAGCACCTAGCCAGTACACCACTCTGCTCAAAATATATGACCCAGTCACATCCTCTCATGCTTCAATGTCCTGAAGTGTTTGATTGGGTCACTTTCTTGAGGCACCTGAACCATTTGTCAAGGTGCTGCTGATAAAACTTTGGTGCTATAGTCATCACATTTTCCTTGCAGGGCTTCAGTACCTTTAAGCAGCTGTAATAGAAGGACAGATGTAACAGTGTGTTTGAACTCAGACTAAATTGGCAATTTCTGATGATTCCCTCTTCTTGCTGTAGACCTCCTCTTGCCATTCCTCAGGATCCCCTGTGCCCCCAAGAGCAGCATTTCATGGAGTTTAGTGGGCTGAAGTGTGAGGCAGTGGGAATGTTCCATTCTGCTGTTGGAAATTTTAGTCTGGATCCAACCTAGTATCTTTATGCCGTGAAAATCTTCTTCTGATTGATATCTTTCTGTCATGCAAATATGTAAAGGAATAGCTTTCCAAATTCTGCAGGTCTAGTTCTTTAAAAAAAAAAAAAAGGATCAAAAAGACCTTCCTATCTCACACATTGCTGAAGGCTATATATTTATTTACTCTCTGATAGCATTCTCTTGCATTGATTTAAAAGCCCATAGTTATTTGTTCCTTGGGGTATATTTATTTATTTTAATAATTTCTGTGCCACTTTTATACCCATATAGGGTCCCCAACATTTAAAATAAAGGATATAGAAAATAATTCAATGAAACTATAGAAATGCACATTCTGCAAAAACACAGTTGGCCAACATTCTCTGTATCCAGTCACATATTCTGAAGATTTAAAGACACTTGTACTTACTTGGAAGAGGACAGTGATTTCCACTAATTAAGGCTCCCCAAAAGCAAAACTTCAAGAGCTCCATCAGCTGCAGGAGGAAGGATAAATGCATGTTCCCTCCTAACACAACTGATGTCTTCAGAACAGTGTAGCTGGATATAGGCCAGAACTGACTGTACTGAGCTGTATCAGATGCAGTGAGTGAAGTGGTGCTGGCAGATGATTTGTAAAAAGGTGTTTGAATTTGCTCCTGTGCATGCATTTATATGCATTTGTAATACAGATAAACACTAAACCCCCACTCTACCCCCAGGCTTGAGAGCTGAACCCTGACTAGATGATTTGAACACTGTGGCTCAGTTATAAAGCATGTGCTTGGCATGCACAAGGTCCCAGGTTCAATCCAGGGCATCTCCAGTTAAATGGATCTGGCAGTAGGTGATGTGAAGGATCTCTGCCTGAGATCCTGGAGACCTGCTGCCAGTCTGAGTAGACAATACTGATTTTGATGGGCTGATAGTCTGAGTGAGTATAAGGCAGCTTCATGGGTTTTATTCTTGTACATCTGAGTTAAAGGTTGAAATATGAAACATATTTTCCTAAAAGTAATTTCACTGAAATTAGCAAATATAACTTCTCAGTATACATGGTGACTATCTCCTGGACTGCACAAGTAATTCATCTAAAAATTAATCTAGAACTTTCTTCTGGCCCATTGCTTATGTTCTCACACTTTATTAAGCCTATCTAAACCCTCTCCCTTTACTCATAATTAGCCAATAGAACTGCCAGTGTTTTGATTGGGGGTAGTAACGATAACACTAAGCATTTAAATAGCATTTCCAGTGTTCGATATGCTTCATAGATACTATTTTGATGCATCTTAGCTTTGTAAGGAAGACTATTATTAGAAAGGTAATGATAGAATAAATGGTGTGATGCCAGAAGGAAGCAACTGGACTATTCTGCACAGGCATATCTGGTTTGTAAACAAGTAAGGACAGAGAAACTCTGAAAAAAAGTTGCAAAATTATATTTATGTTATTGTTGGTATACATCAAATAATACAACCTGTTTAGAATCATACAGACTCATCCAAAAGGAAGCCACAAATCAGATTTCTGCAGTAAAGAGAAAGAAATTCTAGCTACAAGCTTCCTTAACTACAGGCCTGATTACTAAAAGAGACTGTTTTTCCTGATTTGGAATAGGATTTTGTGTCAGTTGCCCCCCCCCCCCCAGTCCAAGTCTAAAACCTTAACCTGCTTTAGACCTGGTTTTAGCCTTTCCAAAATTAGCAGTTTTTATCTATGCAACTTGTCAAAAGTCAGATTCAAAATATAACATAAAAAACTCCTCACTATAGATTTAATTCAAGGCAACTTTTCGCAGAATAATGGTCATATATTAGTTGGCTTTTTCTATTTAGATGAGCAATATTTAACTTTGTGCTAAATATGTACTGCTTTGAAGGGAATCATTTCCCCAGAGGCACTTCATCTTCCCTGAGATGCAAAGTCAGAGACAGAGGGATGCACATGGATGTGTGGGGAGGGGGAACAAGTCTTTTTCAATACCACAATGTCAATTAAAATCATCTGAAGATCCTCACACAGGAAACAGGCCCTCAACAGCCAAAGAAATCATCATTGTTTACTGAAAGTTCTTCCTATAACTATCCAACTCAGCACATAGTGTTCCGTCTGCTATACGCATTTCTTAAAATGAAAGTAAAAAGATTCCAGATATATTAAATGAACTGATCGACAAAAAGACAAAATGATGACCAGTTTCTATCCTTATTATTGCTGGTGACTGAGAACTAGTCAATTTATAAATCCCGACAGAGAATCACCTGTGATGAAAAGCTCTCTCTCTCTCCTCTTTCCCCACTTTCCTCCTTCCTTCCCAGGAAAGTTTCTCTGCCATTCCAGTAGCAATCCTGCTCTGCTCAATGTCAATTGTTTAGAAACCTCATCCAAAACCTCTCTCTCACAAAACATGAAAGCCTCGAGTGTAAATGATTTTCTCCTGGATATTGTTGAAACCTACACATTCGCAGAAGGTATAGTGAGTGAGTCTTTCCTCCCCCCACCTCCCTGCACTTACCACCGTCTCAGTGATCTCAGCAGTTCTGCGTAGGTCTGAAAAGAACAAGGACCTCATCTGATAGCTCCTCTAAATTTACCAGAAAGAAAGGAGTTTGGATGCTTGTCCTTCAAGTGTCTCTAAACATGGTTTGCATAGCTGGATAGCAGCTTATCTCTGCTTTTCTGCGTTTGCTTCCATACATGGATGTGTTCCCAACAGTAACTCCAAGCTGTCGAAAAGAAGCTATCTGGCAGCTTTCGGCTTCATCCAACACATAAATGATAAAAGCACCACCCTTTCAGCCTGGTACCTTTTGCAACCTTTGGTCTATGCCACAACACTGGTCCTTTTATTCTTTTGAAATCAGCTCAAAGCTAACATATTCCTTTTCATTGCTGGCTGCAACAAAACATTGAAGACTAGTATATGCAACTATGAACAATTGATGCTTAGGCTTACACTGTACTTAAAACGGCTTCAGTCTTACATGTAACTCTCAACTCCTTGGCTGCTAGTTCTCAAAATATTTGTACAATAATCATTAGGACCCACTAAATATTCATGGCAAAGACATATTCCCCTCCCCTCCTCTCTTTCACAAGGTTCCCAGCATTTTTATTTCTAAGAATACCTTTTCAACTTTCCTTAGAGGTCAGGGGTTTGTTTGTTAAGTTACTTGGAATGGTTTCAAGACAATATACATCATGTCTGCAATGATGGAAGGTTAGGAGTCACATTTTTGTGGAGACAAAAAGAAACACAAGAGAGAAGTGTGCAGCTGAGCTCCCAGATTAGTAACAATAGCGCTTATTAAGAGCTGGCAACTATCTTTATGACAGTGCTTGTATTATGATGGATTTAGCCCATGTGCAAAATTTCCACCCTCTAGGGTTCTCCCAAATGCTGACAGCAGAATAACATTATGATAAGAGGAACATTTTTTAAAAATGTGTAAATGTATTTGAAATAACAAGGAGACAAAGGGAGGAGTCACCAACCAATAGGCAAAAAGGGGAGAAAAATGATTAAAGAGATAAGGTAGGTCTACGGAACTAGTGATCTGCCAAGTGAGATGTAGGCCACCAACCATAAATTATGGCTTGTCATGCACTTGGTTCCTCCCCTCCTTGCAGTCATAAGAAGCAAAATAGGAAGCAAAAAAAAGTGACTTACTGAGATGTTGGGTAGATGGGTAGCTGTGTTTGTAGCAATAGAAAAGAGGAAGAGTACAGTAGTGCCATGAAGACGAACAAAATTTGTGGCAGGGTATGAGCTTTTGTGAGTCACTGCTTACTTCTAACTTATGGAAGCTCATACCCTGCCACAAATTTTGTTCATCTTTAAGGTGCTACTGGACTCCTGATATGTTGATTATACATGGATGGTATGCTCCATTTAACTTGGTTGGTTACCAGATGACCATGCCTGATAATGTAACAACAAGAAGCACAGTAAGAAAGTGAACTACAGTTTCCAATTTTCCCCCTTCACCCCAGAGGTGTTTCAGCCTACAGCTGTAGAACACTCCAATATGTGTCTTACAGTCATGAGCACCACATGTACTAGCATAAAGGAATATTTCCAACATACGGTATGCAAGAACAGAACAAAGAAAACATACAACATCTCCATAACATACCATCACACAATCTACTGGAGAACATTCGCCATCCCTCCAACCCACTAACGAACAGGATACTCACCACAATTTACCATCAAAACAATGCTGCAAGAAAAAAAACACTCCACATGGACTTCTCCAAAGGGTTGCAATGCCACACTGAATCACTACACAGAATGCTTTCACCAGAGTCCAAACTGATGTGATCAACAAACAACACTGCATGCAGTAGAATCTCAACCTTGCTGAAAAGAAGGCCATAGACAGTCTCAGGAACAATATGGTTATTATAACACATTGGATGACATCCAGGAGGCTCAAAGACAACTATCAAATACTGCTTTTTACAAACAGCTGGATTCAGACCCTACACAGAAATACAAAAAAGAACTGAACAAAATTATAAAAGAATTAACACTGCACATTCAGGAATAAATCCTTTGAGACACACCATAAGAACCTTGACCACATACCTTTCATCTTCTACCCAAAACACACAAACCTGCCAGCTTGACACCCCATTGTCTTAGGCATAGGCACTATCACCAAGGGGGTATCTGGGTATATGAACTCTATGCAACCAATGTTCCTAGTTAAGTTTGCAGCACCAAGATTTTTTGAGGAAAATACAATCTTTAAACAGCCTTCCAGAGAATACTAGTTTAGTATTGAATACTAGATCATGGAATGAATCCATGAATACTAGTCCATGGATGTGGAATCTCTGTATACCAACATCCCATACCAAGATGTATTACAAGACAAAAGAAATACAATTTCAGGCAAAAACACAGCTGATTTTGCCACCAAATTGTGCCACTTTGTTCTCACCCACAACCACTTCAGATATGGCGATGAAATGTTCCTCCAGATCAAAGGTACAGCCATGAGCACCTTCATGGCCCCAAAATATGCTTCTGGCTGACTTGAAGTAATGCTTCCTAGATTCTTACCCACTTATACCTCTCTTATACCTTTGTTACATTGATGACATTTTTATTGTCTGATCACATGGTCCTCGACACATTCCATCAGGTATTCCATGACTTTCACCCCACCATCAACCTGACAATTTATTTATTTATTTTATGATTTATATCCCGCCCTTCCCAACAATATACAATGGATGGATAGACGCCACATTATACTGGAAACCTACTGCCCAACAAACATGCTTACATGCCTCCAGCTACCATCTTAAATGTACCAAATGATCCATTGTATACAGTCAGGCTCTACATTACAACCACATTTGCTCCAGCCCTATAGACAGGGATTCTCACCTGAGGGATCTACAACAAGTCTTTTTGGAACTAAAGTATCCACCTGATGAAGTCGGGAAACAGATTAACAAAGCCAGAATGGTACCCAGAGAAAACCTGTTACAAGACAGGTCCAAAAAAGACAATAATAGAACACCACTAGTCGTTACATATAACTCAACTCAAAACAGTTCAATACATTATCATTGACTTACAACCTCTACTAGATAATGATAGCTCTCTTTTACAAGTACTGGGGGGAGGGTGTTGAGACAAATCTTTTCTTGCATGCAGACTACCCCCAAATGTCAAACCACTCCACACCCACAATAAGACAACATCTGTTTTGAACATGGACACTGGTACCAGAGCTTGCAATAAACCCAAATGCCAACTTTGTTGCCATATACACCCAGACATCACTGGATCTAACATCATCAACTACAACATCTCAGGCTCATTCACTTGCACATCTTCTAACATTGTATATGCCATTGTGCCAACAATGCCCTTCAGTTTTCTACATAGGACAAACAGGTTAAACCCTATGCCAAAGGATAAATGGACTCAAATCTGACCTGAAAAATCACAAAACTGAGAAACCTGTAGGCAAACACTTCAAGCTTCCAGGACATTCAATGGATGACCTTAAAGTAGCTGTTTTACTGCAAAGGAACCAAGAACAGAATGGAAAGAGAAACTGCTGAATTACAAATTATTACAATGCTTTAAACGAACACCTTGACCCTTGCCAGTCCGGCTTTCGCCCAGGTTATGGGACGGAGACAGTACTGGTCGCCCTGATGGATGATCTCCAACGGCACCTGGATCGGGGCGGTGTGGCGGTGTTGATGTTGCTAGATCTGTCAGCCGCGTTTGACACGGTTGACCATCGGCTACTGACCCGCCGCCTCGCCGATATAGGGGTGAGGGGGTCCGCCTTACAATGGCTCTCCTCCTTCCTCGAGGATTGGGGACAAAGGGTGGCAATTGGTGATGAGCGGTCCCGGAGGCGCACACTGGGTTGTGGAGTGCCTCAGGGGGCAGTTCTCTCACCAATGTTATTTAATATCTATATGCGCCCTTTTGCCCAGATTGCCAGGAGATACGGACTTGGGTGCCATCAATATGCAGATGACACCCAACTCTACTTACTGATGGACGGCCGGCCTGACTGCGTCCCTGAGAATTTAGACCGGGCCTTGCAGGATATGGCAACATGGTTGAGGGGAAGCGGGCTGAAATTGAATCCAGCGAAGACAGAAGTCCTTTGCCTGGGTCGGGGCGCCCGGGAAGGGGAAATACCTCTTCCGGTCTTCGACGGGGCGCCGTTGAAAGCGGCGCACCGGGTTAGGAGTCTGGGAGTCTTACTGGAGCCTTCATTATCAATGGAGGCTCAGATTGCAGCCACTGCCAAGTCAGCCTTTTTCCACCTAAGGCGGGCAAGGCAGTTGGCCCCCTTCCTAGAGCGCCAAGACCTGGCAACGGTACTTCACGCAACGGTCACCTCGAGGCTGGATTACTGTAATGCCCTCTACATGGGGCTGCCTCTGTACCGAACCCGGAAGCTGCAGCTGGTGCAGAGCGCAGCGGCCAGACTGCTGTTGGGGCTCCCTAAATGGGAGCTGCACTGGGCTGCGCGAGCTGCACTGGCTGCCAGTTATCTACCGGGTTCGTTACAAAGTGCTGGTCATTACCTTTAAAGCCCTATATGGTCGAGGACCTGTCTACCTTAGGGACCGCCTCTCCCCATATGAACCCCAGAGAGCACTGAGGTCAGCTGGAAAAAACTTGCTGACTACCCCCGGACTAAGAGAGGTGAAGCTGCAATGCACCCGCAATCGGGCCTTCTCCTCTGTAGCCCCGAGCCTATGGAACCAACTTCCAGAGGAAATGCGGGCCATGCGGGATCTTGAACAATTCCGCAGGGCCTGCAAGACCTTCCTCTTCAGACTGGCCTTTGCTGAAGAAAGAAGCTGCTAAGGATAACCGCCACCACAAAAGAACGAATAGCAATAGCACTTTTATTAATTTAATTTAATTAATTGATTAATTTTAAACTCATTAGAATCTAAAATGTTGGATGTAACCTTGTTTTTATATAATGCAGTTAGCCGCCCTGAGCCTGCTCTGGCGGGGAGGGCGGGATACAAATAAAATTATCTTATCTTATCTTATCTTATCTTATCTTATCTTATCTTATCTTATCTTATCTTATCTTATCTTATCTTATCTTATCTTATCTTTCCAGGACTCAACAGGGATATTGGATTTTTATCTCACTACATATGCTAAACTCATTCAGTCCTTACATCTGTATTCTTAACAAGAAGTGCTATACATCCTCTTTATTTTAGTGTATTTCTTATTTGGAAGAGCAGAATAGTGATTGTAATTGTAATGCAATGAATCAGAATAGTATTTTGGAATGCACTCCTCTGTCTGACAACAGAGACATCACCAACATCACAACTAAGAGAAAGATACTATCAGTTACCTCCACACTTGAGAGGAGATGTGACAACAGGGTCATATAATCACTCTTAACATTCTTAACATTCTGAGACATTTATTTTCCTGTTGTCTCCTGGAATTGAATCTAAACTATAATGACCTTATGAACTTGGCTTGTTATTTCTGTTTGTACTTGTTAAAACATTACAGTATATTCTATGCTTGTATACTAATTTGCTGTTCAACTTCTGCCTTATATAGATATATGGATGGGCAAGTCTGATACTCTGATTCCATCCTGTCTGACAAAGTGTGTATGCATACAAAAGCTCACATCCTGAATAAAGCTCTGTTTGCCTTAAAGGTGCTATTGGATAACTTTGTCACATTGCTTCAGACCAACATGGCTGGGCACCTGGATCTATGCACTAGCATTGACTGGCCAGGCCTGGTGATGTCTTTGGCACTAGGGCCCTCACTTCAATTTACCTCAGGTCTATGAATTCTATACACACAAAGAACTGTGATCCTGTGTGTTCCAGCTCAAAAAAAGCCCTGATTTTAATCTAGACCGTTTTCGCACATAGCTTACCTCGCAGTCACAACCCTGTTCCCTCCGCAGCGTCTGTCGGATTTCCCACCATCTGTGCCGGAGTTACAGGAAGTGCTGTGGCTTTTGTGTAGCAAACGTAAACTGGGTTTTAGAGGTTTATGTTTGCTACGCAGAAGCCACGGCACTTCCTGTAACTTTGGCGCAGATGGTGGGAAATCCAACCGGACGCTGCGGAGGGAACAGGATTGTGACTGCGAGGTAAACTGTGTGCGGAAACGGTACTAGTCTCTGTTCTAGAGTTCTTAAAAGGCATGGCGGCTCAAATATACCTATCCTTTTAACAAGGTTTAATTGTTCCTGTGATCCTCAGGCTAAAATTAGATGAAGCAGTAGATTTGTTCATTGAAATTTTAATCTCCTCCAATTGTGTATAGATGTGTGGGGGTGGAATCCTGCCATTTTTAGAGCAATAAGGCACACAGGTGTTGGAGGGGTGCTAAAACCTCTCCCCAAATCTTGTATACTCCTTGTGCCCCCATTTTGTTCTAGGGCTGCCAACATCCCTGGAGAGAAATGTTGCATCCCTTTAACAGAAGCTTAATATGTGGAAATGGACAGCTGGAGTTTTTCATGACATGAAAGTAAATAACACAGGCTTACCAAACTCCAAGTGGGGCCTGGAGCTTTCTAGACTACAGCAATCAAGTTTTCCAGAGGAAATGGCTATTTCAGCGTTCAGGCTCTGGCACCACCTACCCACTGAGCTGCCTTCCCTCTCCAGACCACCCATCCAAGCCCCCCTCCCAATTCCCCCAAATTGGTAACCCTAAAATAACAGCTGGTAACCTCAGAGCTTTTCTTCTAGAAAAAGCCCAGCAGGAACTCATTTGCATATTAGGCCATAAACCCCCCCCCCCAAAAACCTTCACCATTGTTTCACACAGGGATTTTTGTAGAAAAAGCCCAGCAGGGACTCATTTGCATATTAGGCCACACCCCTCATGCCAAGCCAGCCAGAACTGTGTTCCTGTACATTCCTGCCCTGATTAAGCCTCTGTTCAGCCCTGATCTAGATAGCCCAGGCTAGCTAGAACTCTAGGGTTGCCAAGTCCAATATCTGGGGACTTTGGGGGTGGAGCCAGGAGACTTTGGGGGTGGGGCCAAAAGACATTGGGGGTGGAGCCAGGAACAAGGGTGTGACAAGCATAATTGGCTGGAGAGCCGCTGCCAGTCTGAGAAGACAATACTGACTTTGATAGACCGAGGGTGCAGTCACCCCTCACATTAAAAGTGTGTGTGTAGCGCTCAAATTTGAACAGCTGAATATTGATTTGATGCAGGGACATTCAGACGAGCATCCAAGAATGCGACTCATTCTGTTGTTGAGCGTTCAGACATCCAATACTATCATGCTCTTTTCTTGGAACATGCGTGATCAGGTGGTGATTTCTGGGAGGGGGGGGTCCATTGAACATGCACCCAACTGTTTGGAGGTGGGAAATCAAATGTTACTTCAGGGGGGGGGGGAGTTTCCAGAAATCCTCCACATTGAAAAAAAGAGACTTTTTCCTGTTCTAAATAGTGGGATAACGTTTCCCCCCCCCTCCGATCCTGTGTTGATTGGAGAAGTAGAAGCGTCACCTCAGATTCTCGGATGATCTGGCAATGCGCATGTCTGCTGGGGCTTTTTTTTTTTTTTTTAAAGGCGAGAGGCAGTTTTGAGCGTGAGCTGTCCAAACAGTAAAAAGCCGATCTTGTGCAGCTTTTTAAAAAAAGGATCGGACTATGTGCTGTCAAATTAATGCGCCATAGATGCGTGGCAAGCCGGGATGACACTGGAATACGCTCGATTGCCAGATGTGGATGTCTGAACGAACACATTTAATCCATCAGCGAGACGGAGCTGTATCGCCACTAATGGTACATCTGGCTGCACCCCAAGGGTCTGATTCAGTATAAGGCAGCTTCATATGTTCATATGTAATTGAACTCCAAGGGAGTTCTGGCCATCACATTTAAAGGGACAACACACCTTTTTAAATGCCTTTCTTCCATAGGAAATAATGAGGGATAGGGGCACCATCTTTTGGGGCTCATAGAATTGGACCCCCTGGTCCAATTGTTTTGAAACTTGGAGGGTGTTTTGGGGAGAGGTACTAGATGCTATACTAAAAATTTGGTGCCTCTACCTCAAAACATAGCCCCCCCCGAGCCCCCAATACCCGCTGATCAATTCCCCATTATTCCTATGGGAATCGTTCTCCATAGGGAATAATAGAGTGCCCAGTAGACATTTCCTTCCCCCCCCCACACTTTCTAAAGCGGGGGGAGGGCCTCCAAACCAGGGAATCCCCTGCCCCCTCCCTCTCTCTCACACACAAATACTTACTGGGTCTTGTTCCTGCAGAACTTTACTTGATCTGAAAACGAAAGCAAAACAAAGGGAGGGGCCCTTCTCTGAAGCCCTTCCGGTTTCCTGCTTCCTGCTCAGCCTTAAAGGCACACATTTTAAAAACGGACCTGCAGGAACTCTAAAACTACATGGTGATTGTGGGGGGTGGGGCTTCCCCCCGCCGGCCAGCTGGCTGGGGGCGGGCGAAGCCTGTAAAAATGGGGGATCCCCCACTGGGACCTGGGGATTGGGAAGCCTATAGATCTCAGAAGCAAGGGTGGGTTGGGCCTGGTTAATATTTGGATGAGAGACCACCACAGAACACCAGGTTCACTATACAAAGACAGGCAGCAAACCTCCAAACATCTCTTGCTTTGAAAACTCTGGGGTGTATGTGTGTGTGTGTGACTTGACAGCACCAAAAAAGCCTCTTACTAAAGGGGCAGGACATTTTTTCTTCCAGCTTATCTTGGAGACAGTTCAGAGAGGTACTGAGAGGGTGGAATCAGCCCTCTCATTTCCTCTGAACTTCTTTCAGTTTAAAAAGCAGACCCTACCATTTATATGTAACTTGGAAAGACCCAGGTTTCAGTAAATATAGGTATGATGCCTCCACACATAGTTTAAACCTAAATTCCATATGGCCCTATTTGCCTGCTCTGTGACTCTAGGAAGAAAGATACAGCTTTATAGAGTGAAAAGGAAGTGAGGGAATCTGGTCATACCTTATTTTACAGAGGTAGTGCATTCATATCTTTATAGAGTGAAAGGGGAGTGGAGGAACCAATGTACACTTTATTTTATAGGATGATGGGTCATTGGAGAATTAATTGAATTTGTCTTCAAAGCTTTCAATGTTGTTCTGTTTCTTGGTTAGCCAAGGTCAACTGTGGGTTATTAAATTATTGCTCTTTTTCCTGAAGAAACTGTTCCTTCAAGAGTTTCATGGCAGGTAGAAATTTAATAGGTACAGTATTTCTTACATGGAGGTGAAGTAAAAGGGAAGACAATATTAATTCTACATAATTAAATTACAAGCAATGTTGTTTCTAGTACAGCTGTCATGACTCATTAATATTACCATCCAGAGTGTAATTTGACTCTGTCAAATATGTACATTCCAAATACATTTGATACGTACTGTGAAATGCCCACTGTCCTAGTGGATAAAGACAACATCTAAAACTCAGCAAATAATTTATATGGAGCGCTTGTTATGTTTATATAGGGAGAACACTGTGGCTGCTGGTTACAACATCATAATAAAACAGATGAGCGTGGATAATTCAAGCCGGGATTTCAAATAATGGAAAATTTGACGCATGTTCTTGTATTCCAGAATAAATTGGCTTGACTGCCCCCTAGCATGCCAGGAGTTAGCCCAGTTTAAAATTCTCAGTTTACCCATAAACAAGCAATGAATGGGGAGGGGGGGGGAATCTTCCAACCACATTATATTTTATCATAAGATAAACAAATGGTGTTAAGATGTAAGTAATCAATTTTATGTCACCATGTGCCCTTAGCAACTGGTGAGGGCAATATATTAAAAATCCTTATAATGGAATAAGTATCACTTGCTATACTGTTAAGAATCAAATCTTCGCTTTGCTCATATGCAAGCATAGAAAGACTGGTGGGGGGGGATCTATTCTTAACAGAAAGCTAAACAAATGAACTAATGTTGTAACCATCGAGGAAGTGAAAGAAAATTGGCTTTGGATTCTAAAAACTTTTGTAGGGTTCTGGGAGCCCAGTCCTACATCCTGCAATGCCAGTATGTTGCTGATACTAGTGTAGCTAGTCAGTATCCTATAATTTCTCAGCACAGAAAATTCCAATAAAGATCCAACTATAAAGAACAGGGAGCATCACAATTGCACTGGAGTCCACAGCATGACCATCAACATACTTCAATCACAGAGCTGAATGCTGCTGATGCTCTCAGCCAAATATGGGAGCAGACAACCAATGAACACCAACACTACCATGTAATCATAGAATCATAGAGTTGGAAGGGACCTCCAGAGACTCCAAATCTCTAGTAGCTCCCCAGTGTGGAACTGGCAACCCTAGGAAATACCTGGAGATTTTGGGATGAAGCTTGGAAAGGGCCAGGTGTGGGGAGGGGTGGGACCTCAGCAGGTTACAATGCTGTAGAGTACACTCTCCAAAGCAACCATTTTCTCCAGGGGAACTGAGACTAGATGGCCATCTGACAGCAATAAAAATCCTGTGAATTTAGGGGGAGGTGTTTGTGAGTTTCCTGCAATGTGCAGGGGGTTGGACTAGATGACCCTAGAGGTCCCTTCCAGCTCTATGATTCTGTGATTCTATGATGTCTGTCATCTGGATATTAGTTATAATAGTGAGAGATATCCAGGCCCTATCTGGAGATTGGCAACTCTATGAAGGTGTAGTAATATGCATAAGAACATAATAGAAGCCATGTTGTATCAGGCCAATGGCCCATCCAGTCCAACACTCTGTCACACAGTGGCCACAAAAACCCAGATGCTGTCAGAAGGTGCACCAGGGACGCCAGGACACTAGAATCCCTCCCACTGTCTCCCCCCACCCCCAAGAATACAGAGCATCACTTGCCCAGACAGAGTTCCAGCTATACCTTGTGGATAATAGCCACTGGTGCTTATCCAATCCCCTCTTGAAGCCGTCTATGCATGTAGCTGCCACCACCTCCTGTGGCAGTGAATTCCATGTGTTAATCACACTTTGGGATTTGTTTGCTAGAATACGAATAGTGTGCCACTATGTTTAAAAAGCCATGGTCCATAAATGTACATAGCATGTATTGGAGAATATCTTCAGTGCTAGGAAGGAGTGCCTGGCTGCATGAAAGGAATTTGAAGGGGCCACTGTACAAAGATCTTACTGTCAAATAATGGACATAAGAAGTAGATGCTGTATAAATTGTGGACTGTTTTACTGGGAAGTTTCAAAATCCTGATTAAGCTGGACTTCTTGAGTACCACTTTAATTTTATTTCCTCAACCAGTAAGATATCAAAATATTTTCATTTTCCAGGTGAATGTATTTTTAAAAAGCGATTTCATTTTGGTTTTGCAACAGGTAAATGTATTGAAGCACACAACTGTCCTTTCACTAGATTAACGCTAATACTTGTTGATCTTTCTTCTCTGAATAAGTAAAGGTATTTTCTGCAGATGGAGAATTACAGAAAGGGGTCTGAAGCGGACAAAAAGCCAAGGTTTATTTTAGGTAAAGTTGGGAGACGATATTATTTTGTTTCAAAAACTCATTCAAATCAGGGTTTTCTCCATCAATTTCCCTGCTTAAACTGGAAAGGGAGAGAATGGGGTGGGAGAGAATGACAATGTTGAGAGTCAGTGTGGTGTAGAGGTTAAGAGTGGCAGGCTGTAATGTGGAGAACCAGATTTGATCCTCCCATACGTGAAGCCTACCGGGTGATCTTGGGTCAGTCACAGTTTTCTCAGAACTCTCTCAGCCTCCCAAGGTGCCTGTTGTGGGGAGAGGAAGGGAAGGCGATTGTAAACTACTTTGAGATTCCTTAGAATAAAGATAAGTGGAATATAAAAACCTACTCTTCTACAACAATGTTTTAAACATTCTTGGACTGTGGCCAGAATGGAAAGTTGGCATGCTTTCGGCAGGCAGCTAGTTACTCTGTTGCATTTTGTTACTGAGATTTTCAAGCAGATTCCCACCCTGATCTGGCCTGACCACACACTTCTTCCATGGTTGATCATTCAGATTAGTGCTGTGCATCAACCACAGAGTGTACAGTCTGGTCGTCTTCTTCTTCTACTACTTCTAACACCACCCCCCAACTTTAACCTTTTTTTTTTGGAAAACATTTCTTGGGTGAGCATTAAGACTGCCAACTCTGAGTTGGGTAATACTTGGAGATTTTGGGGGTGGAGCCTGAGGAAAGCAGAGTTTGGGAAAGGGAATAGAGCTGCCAATGTCAAGGTGGTACCTGGAGATCTCCCACTATTACAGTTGATCTCCAGAAGATCAAGATCAATTCCCCTGGAGAAAATGGCTGCTTTGGGTGGTGGAGTCTATTGAATTATACCCTGTTAAGGTCCCTCCCCTCCCCAAATTCCACCTCCTCAAATCTCCAGGTACTTTCCAACCCAGTGCTGGCAATCTTAGAGGGGAGGGACTTCAATGGGCTGTAACACCATAGAGTTCAGCTTCAAAAGTGGCCGTTTTCTCCAAGTGAACTGATCTCTGTCACCTGGAGATCAGCTGTAATACAAGGAGATCTCCAGTCACCATCTGGAGGCTGGCAACACTAGTGTGCATGAGTACCCATATGCATATGCACTACCAGTAATTTTAAAAAAAGAAACAGAACAGCAAAATTGGAATGAAAGGTTCACACTTCTGAAACAGTTTAAGCACTTGATGGGGGACTTCAGACATTCAGAAATGTAGGATGAATGTGTTAGCATCCTTAACTTTCTCTGGTGGCTGTTTACTCTGCATCCAACTCATCATATAACGGGGTGAGCACAAAAGAGGAATGGATCCAGATGTAGCTATGTAAATGAGCCCATTTATCCAAAAGGGAACAGCAACTCTATCTGGCCAAATTGCCCATCTGACCATAGCCTTCCAGTACTCCAGTCTTGCTTTATTCCCCAGTGCACTAAAGTTCTACCCTTGTTCTTCCTCAGATTCTTCTGCATAATACAGAGTATTCTGAAGGAGCACCATCTATCACATTGCACTGTCCCCCCGGGGTGGGTCATCTGGATGTCCTCTACAAAGAATGATGGCTTTCTGGACTCATTAGATCCTTTACCAAAACCTAGGAGCCTTAGTGCTCCCATCTATGCTATTAATTAGTGTGGGGTTTGTTTGAACTATGATGTATGGAGAAAAAAGAGATACCTGGACCAAAAGCTTTGTCCCTTCCATTCCTAGCAAAGTTTTTGTCCTGTGGAGAGAACCAGGAAGCTGTGACCTAATATGCCTTTGCTATAAAAATCAAGGATTATCTAGTTCCCAGCAGCGCACATTGCCTTGATACGACTGATGAAGTTCTAAATCCCTTTCATTTCTGCAAATGTTCAGTCAATAACAGCACATCTAGGTTTATGCATCTAGCACTGAAGAAGATTGAAAAGCATAATAAGGTGAGGCAATTAAACTGCATGACCTCTTGGAGATGTTACATATTACCTATAAGTAAACTAGGGTTTGAACCAAAGTGAACACAGTCAGCCTTCATTCTGTTCATATCAGGGGTCAACATCAAAATTATGCTTTTAATCATTAAAAAGCTCAAACACTGACATAGATCTGGGTCAGAACCAAAGGCTCATTTTCAAAAACAGTGGAATCACTGCAGACATTGCACAACAATCTCTTCCTTTGTTCCAATTATAGTAACCTGGGCAGGGATAAGATTATTAATTCCTTCTGTATTGGTAGAGACTGTAGGTAGATTGGTGTTGCACTAGTATTGTTCTGGGGGCCACGAGTGACTACCGCCAGCATATGGGCTGGATGGGCAATGGTGAAGAAAGAGCAGAATTTAATTTGAATCAGAGTATGGTCCCTCCTTTGTTGATGTTGTATCTGTAGAAGAGGTGGTGTGAACTAAAACATTACAATTGAGGCAAAAGCTGGTATCAAAACTTCTCCTGGGCCAGACCCAGACTGGGAACAGACTCCCATGAAGATGAATGGGAGGGGCTAGGGACTAACCTACAGGAAGGTTAGTGAGCTGATGAATTGTCCAGACTGATCACCAAACTGGCTCCAGATCCAGAGCCCTGGATACCAAACAGCCTGCTGCAGAAGCCTCACTTCAAGGAGAAGCTGCTAACTCACCATTCCCCAGACACCAGGCAGCTACTCCTCTCCCTATAGAGCCAGATCCTGGATCACCAGCCCCCCAAGGTTTCCCCCATTCAGAAACAGAGGTAATATGCCCATGCAGAAGCAGCACAATGGCAAAAAAAGTGTGCTAGGTTTGCAGCCACAGAGTGAATTGCTGCTCTGGTGGATGTATTCCCTTGCAGGACTGGGCCTTAATCAAGAACCAGCTAGCTAAAGCTCAGGAACAGGTAAGGTGGTATTGTCCTTTCAGGTTATTTAAGCCTCTTGGACCAGCAGAGAGCTTATTGGCTCAGCCAGTTTCTATGGGCCAATCTGTACACTTGAACTTAGGAAACCTTGAAGAACAGACCCCAGCATGCAACTACTGGATCAGACCTTGTTTTGGAGGAGTTTGTGGGCAGCTCTGGGACTTGGCTATTAAGACAGAATGTGAAAAAATGTAAGCTCGAGAGTCATGGAGTAAAAGGACAAGTCCTCTGGTGGATCAAAAACTGGCTAATTAATAGGAAACAGAGAGTGAGTATAAATAGGCAATTTTTGCAGTGGAAGATGGTAAGAAGTGGGGTGCCGCAGGGCTCAGTACTGGGCCCCATGCTCTTTAACTTATTCATTAATGATTTGGAGTTGGGAGTAAGCAGTGAAGTGGCAAAGTTTGTAGATGACATTAAATTGTTCAGGGTGGTAAGAACCAGAGAGGATTGTGAGGCACTCCAAAGGGATCTGTCAAAGCTGGATGAGTGGGCATCAATGTGGCCAAAATCCTAGCTATAAATACAAGTTGATGGGGTGTGAACTGGCAGAGACTGACCGAGAAAGAGATCTTGGGGTCATGGTAGATAACTCACTGAAAATGTCAAGACAGTGTGCGATTGCAATAAAAAAGACCAATGCCATGCTGGGAATTATTAGGAAGGGAATTGAAACCAAATCAGCCAATATCATAATGCCCCTGTATAAATCGATGGTGCGGTTTCATTTGGAATGCTGTGTACAATTCTGGTCACCGCACCTCAAAAAAGATATAGCATTGGAAAAAGTGCAGAAAAGGGCAACTAGAATGATTAAAGGATTGGAACACTTTCCATATGAAGAAAGGTTAAAACGCTTGGGGCTCTTTAGCTTGGAGAAATGTCGACTGCGGGGTGACATGATAGAGGTTTACAAGATTATGCATGAGATAGAGAAGGTAGAGAAAGAAGTACTTTTCTCCCTTTCTCACAATACAAGAACTGGTGGGCATTCAATGAAATTGCTGAGCAGTCAGGTTAGAACTGATAAAAGGAAGTACTTCTTCACCCAAAGGGCGATTAATATGTGGAATTCACTGTCACAAGAGTTGGTGGTGGCTACAAGTATAGACAGCTTCAAGAGGGGAATGGATAAACATATGGAGCAGTGGTCCATCAGTGGCTATTAGCCAAAGCTTATCATTGGAACTTTCTGTCTGGGGCAGCGATGCTCTGTATTCTGGTGCTTGGGAGGGGCACAGTGGAAGGGCTTCTAGCCCCACTGGTGGACCTCTAGATGGCATTGGTGTTTTTTTTTTGGCCACTGTGTGACACAGAGTGTTGGACTGGATGGTCCATTGACCTGATCCAACATGGCTTCTCTTATGTTCTTATCTCCCCTCAGCTTTTTAAAGGGTTTGTTTTCTTCTCCAGTTGAACTGCAATGTAGCTTTATACTGTGGCTCAGCTAGGGAGAGCCACACAGGGTGGGCAGTATGCTGGAGACAGAGAGGGGTGGGAATGGAAGGGAGTGACAGCAGTGAGTGGATAGGGTATGTGGGTGCCATTTCTGTCACTGCTGCCACCACCACCATCATCACAACCACAGGGGGATGTTTTCATGTTTCCTTTTGAAAGCTCCAAAACAGTGGCCAATTGCATGGGAGGGTATGGGATTGGGTTGTTCTGTAAACTGTTAGTGGAAAGCATGCAGAAATTGTCTTCCATTTGCAAATGTTAAAAGCTTTAATTCTCTAGAATATAATTATAATAATTATATCATCATAATGTAGCATTTATATAAAATGTAATGCTGGTTGTTCTGACAGGTTGAAAAGGCATTGCAATCACATATCCAAACCCAGAGAGTAGCAGGCCAAGTTACGTGTTTTTGAGGATATTAATAATTGGATCTCTCTCTGTCTTTTTAAAGCAAATTAAATGCAGCTGAGACCACCAATTTTTCAGGCGATGTAGAGCTCTTTTTTCATTTTGTCTTCTGATGAAAATTGCTGCCTTCCTTCACTGCTGTTCTTTTGTGCAGAGGGAGGGGAAATGCAGCTCCTGAGAAAATTGACAGCCTTCTGTTTAAATAAAATAAAGGAATTCAGCTAGGGGTCTGCTGCATCACTTTAGGCAATGCATGGTTGTTGAATTGGGTTGATTAAATGATTTGAAGAAACTTTTGAAGATAAACACAACATGATCCAGTAAGAATCAGAATACCACAAGCAAAGACTATAAGCAGCCAAGAGGCATCCATGTCACTTTGCAAAGCATGTCAAAACACTGGTTCATACAAGAGAAACAGAATTTTTAAGGAGAAAAATAGACTCGGCCTCAGAGACATAAATTTCACTATTGTAGGCTGCCCCAAGCTTGGGAGGCATTAACTCGTCTTTGAACCACAATCACAGTTCTGTTGTGCTTTAGGCATGGAATTATGCAAATAGCTGCGAGAAGGATGGGATTGGCATGTTGGCTGGTGTTGCTATGAAGACACTGAAAGTTGTCTTGAAGTGGGTTTCCCCTGTGCTCTTCTTGGAGAAGAGCTTTTTGAGAATTTTCTCTCAAATGAAATATTACAGATCCTTTAAACACAACCAGTTATTTTTCCTTCTCCCAGCTATGAGAAGGTAACTATCCTGACTGCAGCTGTCAAGTAGTTCAAGAGTAGGAGGGAGATTTGCAGGTATGTGGTGAAACTGCTTACAGATGACAGTAAAAAAGAGATTAGCCTCCTGCTGGATAGTTTCAAATTCCAGGATCTTCCTTACTCTTTACCAGCCAATTTCATCTTCCTGTAATTTTGTTTGCCTCTGGGGTTTTAAAAAAACCTTCCTTTTTGTAGTTTGCCTGCCATTAATTCAATCAGAGTCACTAGCTGGCTAACATTCTGCAGATAAAGAAGTGTGAGAACTTATTCCATAATGCCATGTCTTGGTGACTAACATCTGTTTGCACCTGTATCCCACCTCCAGAATCCTCTGAGCTTGTCACAATGTCAATATGTTGATTGGAACACTGAGGCAGTTGAGGGCAGGAATTTGCCAGGACTGAACAACATGAATATTTGATGCTGTTCAATATTTAAACAACTTGACATGACAATTTAAGACACTCTGCCTCTTTTAAAATTATTTGTAGACAATTTATAATGGAGCATATCTACTCTCTGTGTGAATAATACCAATGGCTAGAAAGAGAGAAGTGTTGCAACATTTTCCTTATTAGTTCAAAATGTTACTGGACATGTGCATTTGAAAGACAGAACCAGAAACTTTTTTGAGAGCTCAGAGTTTTAGCAGGTGTTATAGCAAGCATTATTTCAGCAGATTTTTGTCTGATGACCTACTGCCCACTTCACTGCCAAAGCCTTCTTTTCCACCATGATATCTTTTGTCTCTGCTGATTTTAACTTCCAGCTAATGCTCCTGGCCTTCTATCTCAAGCTATAACAGCACCCTGAGCCTGGAGTTCAACACATCAGCATGGACAATGAAGAGCTTGACAGTTCTGCAAGACTGAAGCCTGGGCCAATGTGGTCCAGAGACTAGTCAAGGCTTGTGTGCATGCCAGCATCCACTGTATGCTATTAGGATGATCCTTACATAAGCAGTTGGATGAGGCACTGCTTGACTTGCAAAATGGGGAATGAATTTGCTGTAATATACTATGAAGCTCAGGAACTGTCACATATGCTTCTTGGTTTTAGGGATGGGGCATTGCTCCAAGGTGAATACCTTCTCAGGTATGGGCTTCAGTTGATCAAGAACCCCAGGTACTTCAGTTCTTGGAAGCCTATCCAACTTTTCCTGGGGTTGGTTTTCAATCCAGCTACTTGGAGAGTTTGCAGTATAGCTCTCAGAAGTTGGAGATGGGTGGACCCAGGCCTTGAGTTCAGCAGGTATTGTGTGATCAATAAGTAGGTCTTGGATTGGTGGGGCTTTCCCCACAGTTCTGACCTCCTGTCTGGACAAACCCACCCTGCCCCAAGACATGGTATGCAGTCACCATATAGAGATAGACTGCAAAAAAAAATGCAGAAAAATTGTGCTGCTAACTAATTTTTGAATTTTAATCACTTTTTGTAATCCATATGTTTAACTACCAATATCATAGGAAGCTATAGGTGAAAGAACTGCAATATGAAGTTCTTTAAAAATGCAAAACTGTTTAGGCCTGTTCATTTTTTTTGAAGACAAGTCTCTTAGCTGTGAAGTCTTACCCAGATGCAATGTAGTATGTTTGCATTTAGATTCATGCCCTGAAGATCAATCTTAACCTAGTAAGAGTTTTGGCACCCACATACTCCTAGTCCTCTGGTGTAGTGGTTAGAGTTTTCATGGTAGGATCTGGAAAGCTTGGTGGGTGACCTTGGGCTGGTCACACATTTTCAATCTAACCTATTTTACAGAGTTGTTGTGAGGGAAAAAGGTAGAAGAATGAAGTAAGACACTATGGGTCCCTACTGAGGAGAAAGGCAAGGAGAAATGAATGAAGTGAGTAGCCTGTTATCTTGATGATGAAAAGCAAGCAATGCCTCATATAGATAAATTGGATTTATCTGAGAATAGTGCCAAACTGGCTTTTTCTTGTTGGGTTGAGGAAGCAGAGGAACTAAGTACCAGAGCCAAATACTTCTATGAAGCTGAGATCTCTAGCTAGATAGTTTTCTCATTTGGACCGATCTTCTTAGGGGATTGACACTGGCTTTCCAGTTTGAGGCGAGGAAGGCACGCCCAATTAGTCAATGGAGTCCCCAGCTGGCTGCTAAAATGTACTTAATCAGATTGAAGCCAGTATAACATCTCATAGTGGAAGTCATTATTAAGACTAACTGGTGTATCACAGATATTCCTTGATACCACAGGTTGACTTGCCTGAGAAGGATGAGTGATACCTGCATTAGTACTCATTCTGCCAAGGGAATCTAAAATCTTGTACCACTTCATCCAAAATGCTGCAGCCAGGTTGTTAATGGGAGTTCCTTTACGGGAGCACATTCAACCTGTGCTAGAAGCGCTGCACTGGATACCTATTGCTTACTGGGTCCGCTTCAAGGTGCTGGTTATCACCTTTAAAACCTATATGACCAGGGTCCTGCATACCTTACGGACCGCCTTTCCCCATATATGCCCCAGCGAGCACTTCAGTCCGGAACCCAAAGCCGGTTGATGGTCCCCAGCATCAAAGAAGCTAGGCTTGCATCAACAAGAGCCAGGGCCTTTTCCATCGCTGCTCCTAGCTGGTGGAATGAGTTGCCTGAGAGAGCTCACACATATCTGCAGGGTCTGCAAAATGGCATTCTTCCACCACGTTTTTTCATAATGACATCTACAGTGATGGATTGGGCCCAGAAACACCACCAGTGGCTTGTCTGGGACCTCCAAAAGTTTAAAAATCAGTCTGATTACCACCACTAATATCTTGTTGTCTGAATACATCAAATTAGCACCAGATGTTTTAAATGTTTCAATGTTTTTAAATTTAATGTTGTTTGTATTTACTGTTCAATGATTCGGCATACTGTAGCCGCCCTGAGCCTGCCTTGGTGGGGGGCGGGATATAAATTAAATAAATAAATAAAATTCCCCAGATATTTCAGTTTTCCAAGCAGGAACTTCTGGTATAGTCCTGAATTCACTTGAGGTGAAATTAGCACCCCTAACAGCAACTCTACAAGTACATGCGTTTTATTCCCACTACCACCTCCTCTCACTGGGAACCCAGGAGGGGTGACAACTACTACAACACAGAGTGAAAAAACTAATTGGCTTGAATTTATTTATTTTTATTTTTATTTTTTTAGTAAATTTCTATTCCGCCCATTTCCTGTAGGGATCAGGGCGGAGTATAACATATAATAAAACAATAAAATACAATTAAAACATTTTAAAACAGACAACTCAACAGCACTCACATTACCATGATATCACATATTGCCCAGCCTAGCCATCTCACATCATGATATCTCATAGGGATGAAAGTTTTTATTTCAATTTCTAGCACAGATGACAGTGCTGGCCAGGGAGGCCAACCAGATCAAGAATAGATGCCTGCAGCCTCAGCTAAAAGTCTGGTGGAACAGCTCCATTTTACAGGCCCTAAGGAAGGCTAATAAGGTAGGGCCCGGATCTCAATAGGGAGCTGATCCCACCAGGTTGGGGCCAGGACTGAAAAAGCCCTGGCCCTAGTTGATGTGAGGTGGGCATCTCTTGGGTCGGGGATGGCCAACAGATGTTGGGAGGCCAAACGTACCGACCTCCTGGGCATATATGGAAAGCGACGGTCCCGCAGGTATGTTGGTCCCAGGCCATGTAAGGCTTTAACTAGAACCTTGAAGCGCATCTGGTACTCGATGGGCAGCCAGTGCAGACTGTGGAGCGCCAGCTGAATGCCCACCCATAAAGGTGGTGCAGTCAGCAGGTGAGCCGCCACATTCTACACCCACTGCAGTTTCTGTATCAGTCTCAAGGGTAAGCCAGCGTAGAGTGAGTTACAGTAGTCTAGGCTGGAAGTGACCATTGCATAGATCACTGTGGCCAGGTGCTGGGGGAATAGATATGGTGCTAGCTGCCTGATCTGCCGAAGATAACAAAACGCAGACCTGGCAACCATCATGATCTGGGCCTCCATGGAAAGGAAGGCATCCAAGGTCACTCCCAAGCACCTCACCTTTTGGGCTGGCATCAATGTGGCACCGTCCAAAGCTGGGAGCTCGATGCCCATACCCACCCCACCCTGACTCAGGTACAGGGCCTCCATTTTAGCTGAATTCAGCTTCAGCCCGCTCTGTTGTAACCACCCAGCCATGGCTCCCAATTCCTCGGACAACTGGTCAGGGGTGGCAACTGGCTGGCCACCCATCAACAGACAGAGTTGGGTGTCACCAGCATACTGGTGGCATCCCAGTCCAAAACCTCGGGCCATCTGGGCAAGGGGGCGCATATAGATGTTAAATAATATTGGCAAGAGAATGGCTCCCTGCGGCAATCCACATATAAGTGGATGCCACAAGGAAGTCTGCTCGCCAAGCACCACCCTTTGTCCCCGTCCCCGGGAACAAGAGTGTTTTTGCAGAAGGAAAGATTTCTGACATGGGGCATGACTTTCTCACCTCTTCCCATTGCTCCTTAATATGGCCCCTGAAATGCTGCTTTTGGGGGACAGTGTGGTCAGTCGGGCTCAAATCCTGTTGCCTAAAAAAGGCTCCAGTGAGTCCAAGACATGAAAAAAAAAATGTTTCAGATAGCTGGTGGTTTTTCCAGATCTTAGAAGAATCTTGAATATTACTGTAGAAATCAGGACTCTTTCTTCAATAGACCCTCAGGTTAAAGGTGCCATCCATGGATAACCTGGAAATGATATAGAGCAGCTCTGGAAATTACCAGAAAGTATATTGTAAAACCAAAGAATTTCTGGCAATTCCTAGAGTTCCAGTGGCACACATGCTGGCAAGCCCCCCCCCCTCCCAATGTCCCTGTCGTCAAACCTGCAACTGGTTGCCAGGCATAACCTGATGAGCCTAGCCTCAGGAATTTATGATGTCATCCCTGACTCATTCAGACGCATGTGTAGGCTGGGCCAGAGTCACCAGCCCACAGAGAAATATGGATGGGAACTTCCAGTGTAATCTATCCCATCATTCTAATGCTTCTAGAGCTGTAATAATTCGACAACACTGGACCCCAAAGCAGTTCAGAACTTTTTTTGGAACAGAGGAGAGGCCTACTTTGGGATGTGCTAGGCCATTTACTAGCCACAGTAAACACCTAAACTAACAACTGAAAAGTGAAGCTAAAGCAAGTGCTTTTTCCTCAAGGAATCATAAAATAACTATGCAATACAGTAATGGGACATCACCAGATTCTCAGCTTTCCATGATATAACAGGAGCATCCTGGGATTTAGCCACAGGGGAGTAACAGCCATACAATGCTAGTGACATATGAATCAGGTGAAAGGATATAGAATACTAATGTCAGCCCTAGAAATCTATTTTTGATCTACCAAAAAGACAAACACAGGGGAGGAAGCAAAGGCAGGAGTAACAAGATGACTGCTTCTGCCAGTTTCTCATGGTTCTCCATTGTAGACTTATTTTCCAAAGCTGTTGCAAAAAAGAGAGTATATAAAGTACTATATACTT
The DNA here is from genome assembly GCF_032191835.1 of Heteronotia binoei. Taxonomy (NCBI): domain Eukaryota; kingdom Metazoa; phylum Chordata; class Lepidosauria; order Squamata; family Gekkonidae; genus Heteronotia; species Heteronotia binoei. Next base: position 224,631,338 of record NC_083223.1, on the reverse strand, counting down.
ATAGTACTTAAAGAAAACAGATACTTCTGCAAATTTGGAAGACACCCCCCCCCCCAGGTCTGCAGAAAAATCTGAAATATCTGGTATGTCCCTGGGATGGTGCTACGCTTCACTGAAAACAACCTACTGGGGATCCCTAGCCCCAAAGATATCTGGCTGTCCTCAACTAGGACTAGGGCTTTCTCAGTCCTGGTTCCAATCTGGTGGAACTCTCTTCCAAGTACCACCTGCAGGACTTAATGCAATTTTGCAGGGTCTGTAAGGCAGAGATATTCTGCCAGGCTTTTAATTGACGACAGCAATGGTATCCATAATGGCTGATACTCTTTTCTTTTCTTCCATCTTTTTGCTTTAGCCTCCCTTTCATTCTGCCCATGAGATTGCAACATGGACCAGAGCAGTACTGACCTGTTGCTCAAAGTCTGACATATCTGTGGGACCACCTCTCACCATATGAGCCCCGAAGATTGATGCAATCTGCCAATCAACATCTTCTGGCCATCCCTGCCCCAAAGGATGTCTGCCTTGCCTCAACCAGGGCCAGGGCTTTTTTGGCCCTGACCCCGACCTGGTGGAATCAGCTCCCCATTGAGATCCGGGTCCTACCGGACTTGTTACCATTCCGTAGGGCCTGTAAGATGGAGCTGTTCCACCAGGCCTTCCGTTGAGGCCAAGCAGGCATCCTCTTCTCTTATTGTCTAAATCATCTACTGACTTCCCCTGCAATTACTTCCATCTGAACTATTATATTAGGGCTGATAACTGTGTTTAATCCGCAAAATGTGCCTGTCCTGCCTGTATTACATTTTTACTGTGTTATGTGGTTTGTTTAATTGTAGAGTATTAATTTTATTGTTGTATTTTAGCTGTTTTTATGCCTGTGATCTGTCCTGAGCCCACATGGGGAAGAGCAGAATATAAATCCACTAAATAAAATAAAAAATTAAGTGCAAATCAGAAATGCCATCTTGAGACCATTTTAATAGAGGAAGGACTGTTTTACAGATTTTAAAACAATATTACATTGATGTTTTTAACGTTGTACATTGCCCAGTGTATTCGGGGACTGGATGACTCACAAATCTAAACAACAACAATAATTGGGGGGAGGTTAAATCCTGCAAAAGTTTGCAAGTGCAGTCAATGCAGCAGCAACAATGTTTGGGGCTGGAGAGTTGGTGGAGGCATGGCAGGAAGCAGGAATTGGCAGAAAAGATGCCAACACCACGATGGAAATTAGTCCCAGATTAGCCTGCTGTACTTGTGAGGCACTGTGTTGACAATGGGGGTGAGGAGAAGCAGCCATGCCTCATGCTAAAGATGGGGGTGGGGGGAGAGGCAGCCAAGCCCCACACTGAAGATGGAGGGGAGGTGAAGCTGCAGGGCAGGTGGTTGGGGAATCAAGGAGCAAAGAATTGCTGCTGGCAGCCAGGCCCTCATTTGCTACCTCTCTGGCAGTGGTTTTGTGGGGGAGCTATTTTAGTCAGCAGAAGGCAGGGGAACAAGAAAGAGAGGAAGAGACTGTGAAAGAATGGTGGGAGGGACCATGAAGAAAGAGAGAAACAAAATTTATGTGTGAGAGAGTGTGACAATAGAAACTAGAGAGGTAGAAAGATTGATTCTCTCGCTTTAACTCTATCACAGTGGTTGTTGGGGGGGGGGGGAAGGAGAGAAAGACTGAGACACTGGGGGGGGGGGAGGAAGTATGACATGTGTTGTGGGAAGGTAGAATCAGAGAAATAGAGATGAGGTGGGGAACAGAGAGAGAGAGAGAGAAATTGTGGGGGAACAGGGGATGAAGCAAAGGCAGGGGTACCAAGATGACTGCTCTCATGGTTCTCCACTTATACTGACCTGTTGCTCAAAACAGTTGCAAAAAAGAGAGTATATAAAGTACTATATGCTTATATTGTTAAATTAAAAAATCTAAAGTATTTCAACAGCAGATTGCTGATATCATTAATGCAATGAGAGTGAAAATCAAATGTTAATGAGAATAAAGATGCCACACAAATGCACACAATAAAGGGTGACATCAATTATCTTTCTACAGACTGGGGGATAAATGTCACACCAGTATGCAGTGAGAAGATTAAAATTGCTGCACACAATAATTGCTATCACCTCTATTTAACATTCAGAATCTCTAACAATACCCTAAGTGACACAGTTCTTTCCTGGAGAATCAGTGGTGGATTTCTTTAATCCAATAGATTTAAAAGCTGGGAACCAGCCTGGGAGCCCAGCAGGGATCTTCTTATTTTCTTATCCAGCATCCTGTCTCACACAGTGGCCAAACTGCAAGGACCCTGCCCCCTCTTCCAGCTGAGACCCCTTGGATAGAAGGGTCCCCCTTTTATTTTGGACTTGGTTGTTTTAATGCCTCCTTTTTAAGTGCCAGGGGATCTTAAACTTGGAGAGCACCCTAAAGGTACCTGGATTCGGCCATGGCACTGGAAAATCCCCAGAAAGAAGAGGAAGGTTTGCTGTAATTAGAAATCAATTAAGTGCAATCTCTCCAGCTCAGTGGCATATTGTTTTTCAACAACAACAAAACCCTTTCAACACTAAGAACATAACCCAGTATCCTGACACACCTTGAAGGTGTCTGCCCAGCAATAAGACATGCCTAATTCAATCATATTCCTTGCTCCAAGGGATACTTTTTCAAGGCAATGTGACCCATTTAAAGCTATAGACAGTTGGGCACAAGAGTATTGCTAACCCAATCCATCCAGGAAAAGCCATCAAGAGAAGAAGATATTGGATTTATATCCCGCCCTCCACTCCGAAGAGTCTCAGAGCGGCTCACAATCAGGCTGCCAGACAGTCCAGGACCAGCTGTGTCTGGTTCTTTGTCAATATGTTAAAACTGTCCAATGATCATCTGACCTTGGGATGTTAGATGTTTCCCTGCCAATCTTCCAGCCAGTTTTTGACAACAGTTACCTTCAAATTGCCCAGTCAAATTCAAGATTCTTATTTTGCATCAATTAGGGTCCTGGGAAATTGGGTTCCCATGTCTAGTAATTGTACCCTTCCCCATAAAAAGACCATCCCAAGTCTGTGGAAAGTGTGTCAGGTTCTCTTACTTCCTAAACAACTCTGTAACTGCTTTGCAGACTTTTTCTTTTTTGCTTTGTTCCTTGGATCTTAGCTATGTCTGACTCTGGACCTCTCCAGACCATGGACTTAAGGTTGTATGTCCCATCCTTTCCCAATTTTCTCCTTTCTAACTTTAATAAATATGCCCCCTTGCTAGTGTGTGTGTGTGTGTGTGTGTGTGTGTGTGTGTGTAATGCTTAAGGAATTAGTTCTCAGGTGCTAACTGTAGGTTCTTTACGTTTTTACTTTTTAATTTAATTTTGTATATTATAAAGCTATTTGTGTTTAAAATCACTCTCACACTCTTTTTCTTCATAATTTTATTTTGGGATATCCCCACGGAGATTCACCCTGGTATACACAGAAGTCCTGAGTTATTACGTTTTGGAACCATTTTAAAGCTAATTTCCCCTTTGGGTTCAGTTTGGGTAACAAATAGTTCACTGTACCTCAGCCCATCTTCATACAAATGCTAACTGGTCTAGGCCAGGGGTGGACAAAGGTAGCTCTCCAGATGTTTTTTGCCTGCAAATCCCATCAGCCCCAGCCAGCATGGCCAATGGCTGGGGCTGATGGGAGTTGTAGGCAAAAACATCTGGAGAGCTACCGTTGGCCACCCCTGGGCAATGGGATGGTTAAGCTCTTCTTCCCCTCCCCACTTCAAGCAGGGAACAGAGATTTTGGGAGGAATGAAATGCTTGAGGAACACCAGAAGGAAATGGTGTGACCTGATCAATGGGTGGAGTAAGGGAGATGGGTGGAGTAAGGTGCTCTCTTTCTTTGGGATGCTGTGTCTAGGATAAGGGTGGTCAAACTTGCTTAATGTAAGAGCCACATAGAATAAATGTCAGATGTTTGAGAGCCACAAGACATGAACATCAGGTGTATGAGAGCGGAAGGAAGGCAGGAAGGCAGAAATGAAGTCAGGCAGGAAGGCAAATAGATGGGGGAGGGGGGAGGGATGGGGGGTAGAAAGAAAGCAACTGTTGGCATAGAAAAGTGATTTAAAGAGTCAAATGCCTTTTCCAAGCCATCTGATGGGGCAGGGTGGGAGGCTTCAAGAGCCGCACAATATGCATGAAAGAGCCACATTTGGCTCCTGAGCCAGTTTGGCTAACCCTGGTCTAGGAGAACTCTGAGCTGAGGCCATTTCTTTTGTATCCTTTGCTCCATTTGATGCTAAATGTATGCTTGTAAACATTTTATTTTTAATCAATATTTTAAAAATTTATTTTTTCTCTGTACCACATAGACCTTTATCATCTCAGACATGCTATTTTAAAAGGGGTTCCAGGAAGATGGTAGGCAGTTGGGCACCCAAAGCAATAAACAGTCCCTCTGGTGACCAGGTGCTAGGCAGTGGAGGAAACAGAGGCAAGGCCGCAGAACTGGGAAGGGAAGCTGGGAGTCCTGATCCAGGGAAATCCCAACAATGATCGGGTGGTGGTGGCAGGCTACCCTGAGAGTGGAAGAAAAGCCTCTCCAGGAGTGGAGAAACTCCTAGGATGGCAGGGCAGAACAGGCACATTCTGCCACACACAGCCCAACACACAATTTCTACTACAATGGTCTACACATGGGGCATTAACAAATTTCTGTTTGCAAATAGGGGAGAAGTGTACCTAAAATGGGTAAGGTTCTTCCTGTTCTGTTAATATTCAGTATATATGTTTTCTAAGCCAGGTTGATTAAACCTTAAAATTGGATGCTTTTTTGGCTAGTGGTCAAAATGTGTAATATGAAGTTTTATTTTAAAAAATAAAACCTTGTACTTCAGGGCAGGCCAAATCAGAATATTGACCAGTGAAAGTTCTTTCTTCAGACATTAAAATTAAGCATCGTTTTTGTGTGGTAGCTAAGAATGTAAGTTTGCAAGGGGCACAGGTGTGTGGTTCCTGTATCAAGTTTTTAAACATATGAAGAACATATGAAGCTGCCTCCTACTGAATCAGACCCTTGGTCCATCAAAGTCAGTATTGTCTACTCAGACTGGCAGCGGCTCTCCAGGGTCTCAAGCGGAGGTTTTCCACACCTACTTGTTTGGACCCTTTTTAGTTGGAGATGCCGGGGATTGAACCTGGGACCTTCTGCTTACCAAGCAGATGCTCTACCACTGAGCCACCGTCCCTCCCCGAGGGAGGGACTGGATGAAGGAAGATTTCCACTAGAAGCCAGAAACATATCTATGCAAATACAGGGTGAATTTACTTCTCAATAAAATAAACCAATAGTCTATATTATTTTTTTTTAAATGGGAAAAGAAGACATTGAAAAGAACAGCTGCACAGAGATGTTAAAAAAGTCATAAAAATGAAAGAGTGTCTTTTGATGGGGAAAATAATTTAATGAGAAAACCTGGAGGTAACTTGCATTTCTGACAACTTAAATATAATGGTATAACAAGACAGGACAAGAAGGAATATTCAGAAACAGCCAGTAAAAAACACATACCAATGACAAGAAGTTAAAACCCCCCAAAGATTAGAAGCTTGCCAGAGAACTACTAGACCACCAAAGCTGAGAAGGAAAATCTTTGTTCCCATATCCATTGTTTTCAATAAAATTATTGCAACAAAAAATTAACATCTGGTACATATTTGTTATAACTGTAATAATCCCCATATTCCCCTTTTCTTCCTTATTCTAAAAATGATGACTAATGGCCAAGCTCATTATGATGGTGGTCAACATAAGAACATAAGAAGAGCCCTAATGGATCAGACCCATGGTCCATCTAGTCCAGCATCCTGTCTCACACAGTACCAACCAGTTCCTCTGGATGGCCAACAACAGGGCATAGAGGCTGAGGACTTCTCCTGATGTTGCCTCCTGGTTCTAGGATTCAAAGTTTCAGTGCAGGGGTGTCAAACGTCCATCCCACAGGCCTAATTGGGCCCCCAGAGGGCTCCAATTAAGCCCATCAGCAACTGGTCATCACCTGCTTCCTTCTCCCCCACCTGCTTCCTTTGGCCACCATTTTTAATTTCTCCCCTGTGACAAGGCAGCCAAGCAAAATAGTCTTTCCCTCTTTTCCTCTTCCCCCTCCGTCTTCCCAAAGGGAGGAGGAGGGAGGAGGAGTCTCAACCAATGGAGAAGCTTGGCTCTGTAGCTCTACTGTGTGATTGAGATAGTCTGGGTTGGCTGAGTCTCTTCCCTTCTGTTGGCTGAGGCTCCTTCCCCTCCCCATACCCTAGGGAGGGAGGGAAAGAGGGAGAGTTTCCTTTACCCAGTTCCCTTTATTGATCACATGGGAGAGATACGAAGAAAGCACTTTTAAGACCAACAACATTTTATTCAGGTATGAGCTTTTTGCCTTGATCTACACAGAGAGAGAGAGATTTATTGGCTTATTATGCCAGGGGTCTCATGGGTGCAACTGATTTGTATCCCCCTTTTCACTGTATTCATGTCTTCATGAACCAGAAGATGAATAACAACAACCAGGATTAGGCTGAGAATGTGTCCAGACCAAGTTGACCCAGCACATTTCCTTTGATTGACTGGGGATTTTGAACTTAGACTTCTCAGATAGTAGGCTGATACTAACCAGTACATGTGGCTGTCTCTCTATTCTTGCACTGTCATATAGGAGTTGTAGTTATTTTCTGGGAAAGACTATAGTTTTGTAGACAAACACAGAGCTCTCAGTCTGTGTCATGGTGCCTTCACGTGTTCTTGACCAGTACATGAAGTTTCTGTTTGCTGCACAAAAAAGCCGATGCTAGCTGCAGCCCCAGGGGCAGATAGTGTGAAATCAGAAGAAAAGCCCGCTGAGAAGAGGAACGTGAGAGTGGCATACGGTGAGTAGATAATTGGCCCTAGTGTTTCAAAGAGAAATGGTTTGGGTCAGGGCTTTTTTTGGTAGAAAAAGCCCAGCAGGAACTTATTTGCATATTAGGCCACACACCATGACACCAAACCAGTCAGAACTGTGATCCTGCTCAAAAAAAACCCTGGTTTGGGTGCTGGGAAGAGGGTACCAGCCATCTGGCCACCAAAACAATCAGCTATTATACAAATAGAGTGAATTAGTGTGTTTGGGAAAACACAGGAACAAAAGCCTCTCAGTATAAAGATCTAGGTAACTGTGAACATATGAAGAACCTCTAATTAGCTTAATATAGAAGTTCAACAGTCTGTGCTTGAAATAGCTTTACCTCAATATTTTCAACTCCTGATTTCACCTGACCTTTGATGTTAAATAAAATCTTTTGTTATTTTTGAATTTTAAAAGTGTCTTAAATGTCATTTTCATGGGTTTAAGTTAAAGGGTGAAGCTATCCCTTCCCACAAGTTCCTGGACTGAGCAATAGCCAAAATATACCTTACAGGTTGGGACAGAGAAGGATACGTCAAGGGAAGAATAAAAGTGTTACCAGGACTGCTTAGTTAGTGAAGGGACAGACAAACAGAAGGAAAATCTTGCCTCTGAGGGAGGGAAGTGGAAGGGGTCTGTCATGCCATGGATAGACATCTTCCATGAATCTATCTAATGCCCTTTTAAAGCTGCTTATTCCTGTGGCCATCACTACATCCTCTGGCAGTGAATTCCACATTTTAATCACTCTCTATGTAAGGAAGTATTTCCATTTGTCTGTCCTGAACCTACTGCCCACCAGCTTCATTGAATATCCTTGAGTTCTAGTTTTTTTGGGGAGAGAGAGAAAAATTTCACTTTGTCAACTCTCTCCACCCCATGAATAATTTTATAAATCTCTAATATATCCCCCCTTAGTCGTATCTTTTCTAAACGGAAAAAGTCTGAGACACTTCAGCCGTTCCTCATAGGGAAGGTGCTCCGACCCCCTAATTATGTTAGTTGCCCTCCTCTGTACTTTTTCCAGCTCTGCAATGTCCTTTTTGAGATATGGTGTCCAGAACTGTAAATGGTATTCCAAATGAGGCCACACCATAGATGTATTCAGGGGCATTACAATATTTGTTGCTTATTTCCCTCAATCCCTTTCCTAATAATCCGTAACACTGAGTTGGTCTTTTTCACCACTGCAGCACAGTGGGTTGACATTTCATTGAGCTATTTACTATGACACCAAAATCTTTTTCCCTCTCAGGTTCAGCAGGTTCAGACTCCATTATTCTATACTTGAAGCAGGGATTTTTTTGTCCCAATGTACATCATCTTACATTTAGCAACATTGAACTTCTTTTGCCACATTGTTGCCTACTCACTCAATTTGTGGCTGTCGGAGCTCTTCACAGTCAGTCTTGGTTTTCATCATCCTGAATATTAATCTGCAACCTTGGCCACTACATTACTCACTCCTAGTTCCAAATCACTGATGAATAAATTAAATAATTTGTTATTCAGTCGCACAGTCAAGTCCAACTCTTTGTGTGACCCCATGGACAAAGTCACGCCAGACCCTCCTGTCTTCTACCATCCTCCAAAGTCTGCTCAAATTCGTGTTAGTTACATCAGTAATGCTGTCCAGCCATCTCATCCTTTGTCGTCCCCTTCTTCTTTTGCCTTTTGTCTTTCCTTGCATCAGAATCTTCTCCAGTGAGTGCTCCCTTCTCATTTGGTGGCCAAAGTTTTTGAGCTTCAGTTTCATCATCTGACTTTCCAGGGAACAGTCAGGGTTGATTTCCCTTAGGACTGACTGATTTGATCTTCTTGCAGTCTAAGGGACTCTCAAGTGTCTTCTCCAGCACCACAGCTCAAAAGCTGGCCTTCTTACGCTCGGCCTTCCTTATGGTCCAACTCTCACAGTCATACATTACTACTGGGAATACCATCACTTTGACTATACGGACTATACGGACTATACGGACTTTGTTGGCAGGGTGATGTCTCTACTTTTTATTATACATTCCATTACCCTAGGTTTGCCATAGCAGTCCTCCCAAGGAGCCAAAGTCTTTTAATTTCATTGCTACAGTCACCATCTGCAGTGATCTTGGATCCCAGAAATGTGAAGTCTGTCACCACTTTCATGTCTTCCCCTTCTATTTGCCAAGGAGTGATGGGGCCAGATGCCATGATCTTCATTTTTTTGTTTTTGAGTTTCAAGCCTACTTTTGTGCTTCCTCTTTCATTCTCAACAAGAGGTTCTTTAGGTTCTCCTCACTTTCTGCCATTAGAATGGTGTCATCTACGTATCTGAGGTTGTTGATGTTTTTCCCGGCAATTTAAATTCCCGGCAATTATAATTCCACATGATGTTCTCTGCATATAAATTAAATAAGCAAGGTGACATTATACATCCTGGTTGAACTCCTTTTCCTATTCTAAACCAACCAGTTGTTCCATATCATGTTCTGACAGTTGCTTGTTGATCCTTATATAGGTTTCTCAGGAGACATGTGAGGTGGGCTGGTTCTCCCATCTCTTTAAGGACTTGCCACAATTCGTTGTGATCCACTCAATCAAATGGTTTAGCGTAGCCAATGAAGCAGACATAGATGTTTTTCTGATACGCCTGTGCTTTCTCCTTAATCCAGCGAATGTTGCTAATTTGATCTCTAGATCCTCCACCTCTCCGAAACCCAGCTTGAACTTCTGGTAGTTCCTGATCTACATACTGCTGAAGCCCAGCTTGTAGGATTTTTAACATGACCTTGCTGGCATATGAAATGAGTGCAATGGTGTGATAATTTGAACATTCCTTGGCATTACCCTTCTTTGGGATTGGAATATAAACTGACCTTTTCCAGTCTTGTGGCCACTGTTGCATTTTCCAAATTTGCTGACATAATGTGTGCATCACTTTAACAGCATCATCTTTTAGGACTTTGAATAGCTCAACTGAGATACCATCATCTCTGCTCGCTTTGTTGTTAGTAATGCTTTCTAAGGCCCATTTGACCTCACACTTCAGAACGTCTGGCTCGAGGTCAGCAATTTCATCGTCATGGTTGTCAAGGACATTGAGATTCTTCTTGTATAATTCTTCTGTGTATTCTTATCATCTCTTCCTGATCTCTTCTACTTCTGTTAGGTACTTACTGTTTTTGTCCTTTATCATGGCCATCTTTACATGAAATGTTCCCTTGATTTCTCCAATTTTCTTGAAGAGATCTCTTGTCCTTCCCATTCTATTATTTTCCTCTATTTCTTTGCATTGTTTCTTCAGGAAGGCCTCCTTATCTCTTTTTGCTGTTCTCTGGAAAATCTGCATTTAGTTGGGTGAATCTTTCCTTTTCACCTTTGCCTTTCGCTTTCCTTCTTTCATCAGCTATTTGTAAAGCCTCATCAGACAGCCACTTTGCTTTCTTGCATTTCTTTTTCTTTGGGATGGTGCTGATTGCTGCCTTCTGTACAATGTCACAAACCTCCATCTATAGTTCTTCAGGCACTCTATCACCTTTAGTTCTTTAAAACTATTCTTTACCTCCACTGTATATTCATAAGGGATGTGGTCAAGGTCAAACCTGAATGGCCTAATGGCTTCCCCAGTTTTCTTCAGTTTAAGCCTGAATTTTGCAATGAGTAGCTCATGATCTGAGCCGCAGTCAGCTCCAGGTCTTGTTTTTGCTGACTGTAAGGAGCTTCTCCATCTTTGACTGCAGAGTATATAATCAATCTGATTTCTGTGTTGCCCATCAGGTGATGTCCATGTGTAGAGTTGCCTTTTAGGTTGTTGGAGGACAGGGCCAGGTCTAGGGGGGGGCAGAGGGGGGTGCTTACCCCAGGCGCCAATGGAGGGGGGGCACCAAATTGGGAATGGGGACCATTGTATTCTATGGGACCATAAGATAGAACGGCCCATAAGGGGGCATCATTTTTTCATTTTGCCCCCCCTCAAAAAACATGTAGATCCGGTCCTGTTGGAAGAGGGTGTTCGCTATGACCAGTTTGTTCTCTTGACAAAACTTTGTTAGCCTTTGCCCAGCTTTATTTTGTTTTCCAAGGCTAAACTTGTCAGTTGTTCTAGTTACCTTTTGACTTCCTACTTTGGCATTCCAGTCCCCTCTGATGAGGAGGACATCTTTTTTCGGTGTTAATTTTAGAAAGTGTAGATCTTCATAGAACTGGTCCCTGTCAGGTCACTGTTGTCTATATGTTTGTTCACTTTCTCAAAGAACTCTAAATCCTGGAGAAGCAGACTTTCTCTTTGCAGAAGCCATGCTGATTTTCATTAGTTTAATTTTGGGGAAGGCATGCTTTTCATTATCTTGATTTTTTTGGGAGGGTTGACACCAGTTCAAGATTATCTTTTGGGTACCATCTTGAATCCTGGCATTTCTGACCCATTATTTTTTATCATTCTCCTATTTCCCCTGCACAGAAGGAGTAGGGGAAAGGAAGAAGTGCCCTAGAAAACAGCTGTTTAGCAGTGCATATATCCTTTAAATTTTAAAATGCCATTATTTTCTATAAACCCAGCTTCTAGAGTTCTAATGGCTCTTTAAAATTTAAAGGGCACATGAGCCACCAAACAGCAGGGGTTGCTTTGAATAGTAGATGGCTGGCCTGGTTTCTGGAGGTCAGATGCTAAATCTACCTCCCATTGAATATAATGTCCCACAACAGCCAGCTTGGCTATAGGCTGTCTCCTCACCCTTCCAAATATAAGATATCCCCAACACAGACAGTCTAGTGGTATGCAGGCAACAGGACTGGTAGGGAGGAGGGAGCAAAGAAGATTAGTGTTGCTGGTTAAGATAGTTCCAGAGGGTAGCAGCTGTGTTAGTCTGCAGTAGCAGAGCTCGATTAAAGTCCAGTAGCAACTTAGAAACCAACAAGATCTTGGGGTATGACTTTTCAAGAGCCAATGCTCTCTTCATCAAATACAAGTTGAATGGAGATCTCCGAGTCCTTATATCCCAGACAGAAGGTGGAAGGGGTGTTGCAAAGAAGGAACTCAGAATGCAAAGGTAAAATGCACATTGTAATCAGCGTGATTAGAGCAGAAGAGAAATGACTTTTGACTGGGATATAAGGACTCTAAGATCTCTATTCTGACTAGTATCTAATGAAGGGAATGTTGATTCTCACAAGCTTATATCCTGAAAATCTCATTGGTCTCTACAGGACTTGAATCTTGCAGGTTAAGAATGGATTACTGGTCCATTTTAATGAAGTTGTATCAGCAGGGGTCATTTTGTAGAAAAATATGTGGTGGAGTTCATTAGCATAACTTATTAGCATATGCTGCCCCCCCACCAGCCAAAAGCAACCCAACAAGAAAAGAGAGCCCCAGGTGAGTGAGGCCTGCTTGGGCTGTCTAGAGATCCAGCCAGCCCAAGCAAGCCTTGCTCACCTGGGGCTCTCTTTGGCCGCCCGCCCAGTCAAAAGGCCAGCAAGCCACCCGCCACCCAAAATCACATAAGAAGTGGAGAAAGGGTGGCGTGGGCTTCTCCAGGCTGGGGAAGGTTGAGGGCTGCTGGGGGTGTGGCAAAGCTACTGGTGGTTGGCTGGCTCCCCGTACTCCTAATCCAGGGATTGTTATGCAGCTGCACCTATTATTCAATGGACAAGGTAGGTGGGGATGGAGGAGAGAGAACCCTCAGAAAGGTTCAAGAGCTGCTCTCCTGTGAGCTCCTGCTGAATTCAAGGCCTGCGTATCAGCATCTGAAGCTATTCCAGGTTAGTGATAGGTGAAATTTTCCCATCTCAATTTGTAATCAGTTTGGTCATTTCAAGATTTCTTGGAGAAAACTGAGAGTTCTCCATAGCTCAGAAAAATTCAGCTCTGGGGAACTCCCTGATTTTTTTGAAGTTGCAGTTCCCAGAGTGTAGCAATAATGGAAATTCCAAGCGTACTTAAAAGACTTTATTGCTTACAGACACGATCCATGCAAAGTTACGACAATATTTCAGAGTCTTGCCAATCTTCTCTGGAGGATTTGGCTTAGTTTATAATGGCTGTAGGATTTCTGCACTGGAGAAATGTGTAGTCCAACCTTTCTCTCCTTTCCAAATGGCTGCCATCATCATGGAAGGTATTTGGACAATAGTTAATAATTGGTATAAATGCATCCATTATGGCTATGAACCTGTTGCCTGTTTCTTAAAGCTCTTGGAATGGAATGTGTCACTCCCACCTGTTTGAGGGGTCAGTGGAGGGAAATTTTTCTAAACAGAAAAAGAGAGAAATTCTAGGTTCTATTGCTGGATACAGAAACTGGGTTGGGGGGCTCTGCTGCTGCTTCGTGTGACTATAACTACTTTGGCACTAGCAATGGCTGCCTGCATGCTCACTTGCTGCCCACCAGTTCAACTTATATACACTGAAAATAATCACAGCGCTACACAGAACACCAGACATCTTCAGTATATTCTCCTCCAAAGCTTAGTAAATCTATAAGCTCTCCTGGAACTTCTTACTCCTTGGACAGCAGCTGTTTTGGGAATTTATTGTAACAAAGAATTACTAAACATAAATTATGGAGAAACAAAAAAACCTGTCTTTGTTCATAAACCTCTTCAGCACATATGGTGACCAATTCTCATAGGAGAGAATGTCAAGCATATTATTATTTAGGTTTTTAGGAAAAAAGTTACTGCATTGTTAATTTGGAAAAAAATTTTTTTGAATAAAAAGCCAAGCTTAAAGTGGAACAATCTTCCCAGAATCCAAGGAAATTACCTTGAAAATTTCTCAGATCTAAATTAAGTTTACAAATTCTATACGGGGCTAAGTTTTAGAAGCACACAGAGAGTAATTATATTGGATGTATTTTCACAATAGTATTTTCAAAACTACTGCCACAAACATACTACTTCTATTATTGAGATCAGAACCAGGAGTTTTGCCTGTTGAAATAAGGTTTCATCAATGTGTATTTATAAACTGGAATAAATGAAAGCTTTTACTCATGGACAGATTCCACAAGGATTACTTCAATGAGCACTTATAACTACTCCATTAAACAATATTCTCGGCTCTTGAAAACTGTTCACGTGATACAATACCATTAGTTTTTTTTTTCAACAAATTGTTTTTTCAGCATAAAAATTCAAGGAAGAAACTCACTGATATATAGAATAACAGAATTATTAAATATCAGTATATCTGATTCTCAGTGAGACCCATCTGTGTATATTTAAATATGGGGTTATGACTATCTCACTCTTGTCCCTCCCTCTCTCTCTCTTGGCTTGACCGCGAATGAAGATTTAAGAAGGGTGCAGTAGTCCACGTCTGCTGCAGGCTCGCTGGTGGCTGACAAGACCAATGCGGGACAGGCAGATCCGGCCACAGTGGCTGCAGGGAAAAGTCTGATTTGGGGTTGGTGCTGTAGCAGTGCGATTCTTCCTCAATCTCCTTTTGTCCTCAAGACCAGCTATGCGTGAGTTCTCAAAGGAAGAGACAGCCTGGTGGATGGTGTGCCTCCATGCTTTGCGATCTGAGGCTAGGTCAGACCACTGGTGATGGTTGATGAGACAGGTGCCAAGGGATTTCTTCAAGGAGTCCTTGTACCTCTTCTTTGGTGCCCCTCTATTTCGATGGCCAGTGGAAAGTTCGCCATACAGAGCAATCTTCGGAAGGCGGTGGTTTTCCATCCTAGAAATATGCCCTGCCCAGCGCAGCTGCGTCTTCAACAGCAGTGCCTCGATGCTTGTAACGTCCGCCCTCTTGAGGACTTCAGTGTTGGTCACAAAGTCACTCCAGTGGATGTTGAGGATGGTGCGAAGGCAGCGCTGATGAAAGCGCTCAAGGAGTCGCAGGTGATGACGGTATAAAACCCATGATTCGGAGCCGTAGATGAGAATTGTCATCACAACAGCTTTGTAAACATTGATCTTTGTGCCTTTTTTCAGATGCTTGTTGCTCCACACTCTTTTGTGCAGTCGGCCAAAAGCACGGTTTGCCTTTGCCAGCCTGTTGTCAATCGCCTTGTCGATCTTGGCATCTGAGGAGATGATGCACCCCAGGTAGCTCAACTGCTGGACTGTCTTTAGAACTGATTCACCCACAGTGATGCAGGGAGGGTGATAATCTTCCTCGGGTGCAGGCTGGTGGAGAACTTCTGTCTTCTTCAGACTAACTTCTAGGCCGAATAGCTTGGCAGCCTCTGCAAAGCAGGACGTCATATGCTGCAGAGCTGATACTGAGTGGGAGACGAGTGCAGCATCATCAGCAAACAGTAGCTCTCGGATAAGTTTTTCCATTGTCTTGGAGTGAGCCTTTAGTCGCCTCAGGTTGAACAGGCTGCCATCGGTGCGATAGCGGATGTAGACACCATCGTCATCATCTAGATCTACTGCGGCTCTTTGAAGCATCATGCTAAAGAAGATCATAAAGAGAGTTGGTGCGAGAACGCAGCCTTGCTTTACACCTGTGCCTATTGGGAAGGGCTCCGAGAGATTGTTGCAGTGTCTGACTTGGCCTCGCTGGTCTTCATGTAGCTGGATGATCATGCTGAGGAACCTTGGGGGACATCCTAAATGTTCCAAGATTTGCCACAGGCCTTTCCTGCTAACGGTATCGAAAGCTTTGGTAAGGTCGACAAAAGTCACATATAGACCTTTGTTCTGTTCCCTGCATTTCTCTTGGAGCTGCCTGAGAACAAATACCATGTCGGTGGTGCTCCTGTTAGCTCTGAAGCCGCACTGGCTCTCTGGGAGGAGTTCTTCTGCAATGGTGGGCACCAGTCTGTTTAGGAGTATTCTGGCAAGGATTTTGCCTGCGATGGAGAGCAGGGTTATCCCCCGGTAGTAGGAGCAGTCTGACTTTTCCCCTTTGTTCTTGTGTAGAGTGATGATGATTGCATCGCGAAAGTCCTGTGGTAGTTTGCCTTGTTCCCAGCAGGTGACAAGTACTTTGTGAAGTGTGCTATGTAGTACTGTGCCCCCATGCTTCCAGATCTCTGGTGGGATTCCATCAACTCCCGCTGCCTTGCCACTTTTCAGTTGCTTGATGGCTTTAACAGTCTCTTCTAGGGTGGGGATCTCATCCAACTCTGTTTTCAATGGTTGAAGTGGGGTGAGGTGGATTGCTGAATCTTGAACTACGCGGTTGGCACTGAAGAGAACCTCAAAATACTCCGACCACCGGTTCAGTATGGATGCCTTGTCTGTGAGGAGCACTTGGCCGTCTGCACTACGCAAGGGACTCTGAGCCTGATATGATGGGCCATATACTGCCTTCAGGGCTTCGTAGTACCCTCTTAAATCACCAGTGTCTGCACACAGCTGGGTTCTCTCTGCAAGCTTGGTCCACTACTCGTTCTGAATGTCTCGAAGCTTGCGCTGGAGGTTGCTACATGCAGCGCGAAAGATTGCTTTTTGTCCCGGGACAGGAGGGTTGAGCAAGATGTGCTTGGTAGGCAGATCTCTTTTTCGCTAGTAATTCTTGGATCTCTTGATTGTTCTCGTCAAACCAGTCCTTGTTCTTCCTTGTGGAGAACCCGAGGACTTCTTCAGAGATCAACAGGATGGTAGTTTTTAGGTGTTCCCAGAGTGCTTCTGGAGAAGGGTCTGTGGGGCAACTGGGGTCCTCAATTCTTGACTGGAGTTTTGCCTGGAAGGCAGCTTTATCTTCGGCTGACTGAAGGCTGCCAACCTGAAGCTTCCTCCGAGGGATACCTCCTCTCCTGGGTGTGGGTTTAAAGTGAAGACGGAGATTGCAGCGTACAAGACGATGATCCGTATGACATTCCGTACTGGGCATTACTTGGGTGTGTAAGACATCTCGAAGGTCTCTCTGGCGCACCAGAATGTAGTCGATAAGGTGCCAGTGCTTGGACCGTGGGTGCATCCAGGTTGTCTTCAGGCTGTTCTTCTGCTGAAAGATAGTGTTGGTGATGGTGAGCTGGTGCTCCGTGCAGAATTCTAGCAGGAGGCGCCCGTTATCATTGCAGTTGCCAATGCCGTGTTTGCCAAGTACTCCTTTCCAGGCTCCCGAGTCTTTACCTACTCTGGCATTGAAGTCGCCAAGGATGATCACCTTGTCCTCTGTAGGGGTCTTCCGTACGAGGTTGCGTAGATCAGCATAGAACTTGTTCTTTTCTGCAGGATCTGCTTGAAGGGTTGGGGCATACACACTGAAGAGTGTTGCATGCTGCTTGTTTTGAAGTGGGAGGCGCATGGACATGATGTGATCTGAGTGACCTGTTGGCAGGTTTTCGAGTTTGGAGGCAATGGAGTTCCTGACCATGAAGCCAACGCCAGAAAGGCGGCTCTCAGCCTTTGACTTACCCGACCAGTAGAGGGTATAGCCAGCACCATGTTCTCGAAGACTACCTTCCTCAGGGAAACGGACCTCACTGAGAGCTGCTATGTCAATATTCAACCTGAGAAGTTCGTGGGCAACTAGAGCAGAGCGTCGTTCAGGGCAACCACTGTCTACTGTGTCAAGCATGGTTCTGATGTTCCAACACGCAAGCTTTAGTCTTTGCACACTTTGTGAGGCAGGTGCATGCCTTTTCTTTGTTGTTATTTTTTGACCGCAAGTAAGGATGCCCGTTGACCGTGGCTAGCCAATTGGGGGGGGGGGAGACGAGCTTTTTTTAGGCCACCTTTTCTAGGCCCCTCTCCGTGAGGAGCAAGCAGTGCTGTCCATAGATAAGGCTGCTTGGTTGTTCAGGGTGCTGCCGAAAAATGCTTTCGTCTCCGGGTCAGCATCAGGCGACCAATACCCTGAACCGCCTAGATGCAGCATTTCCCTTCTGTCTTCTTTCTTAATAAGCAGTCCTTTTATTTATATCTATTTTCTTATTTATTTGTTTATGGCTGTCCCACCCAGTTGCTTTAATGTGCTGGCCCAGCCCAGGGAATTGAGGGAAGAGACAAAATAGACCCACGTTTGCTATATTTTGTTTGCTGGCAAAACAGTGTCAAAACTGTTTGGGTACTGATGGAACGGATTATTATGTGAGCTGATGAAACAGATTATGAAACTCATATAGTATATTAAATTCTTATGATTTTTCAAAGAAGTGTTGATTTGTTTGTTTATTTATATGCCTTTTTCCCCAATGAGGGTCTGAAATATAGCTTCCAGTGAAAAAGTAAAATATAAAATGCAACAAAGCAGACAAAATAGGCAAAGGGAGGGGGGCAAAAATCTTTTAATTGTGGAGCAAGTCTTCATTTGTTGGATCCTTCATTTGATCTTTTGCTGGATCCTTTGTTCATTCATTTGTTTGTTCTTCCTTTCCTCCCTGCAACCAGGCTTAAAGTTCTTCACTATGCCCCTCAAGCCAGGAGCCCATGCCCTGGTCACACCTAGGCCTTCATTACTTATGGAAAGAAGAGAAACAAGCCCAGCCACATCTTCCTCTACTGCTGTTAGCCAGTTAGCAAGATCTGTGCTAGTATTCAAATTCAAATTTATTGTACGGTCAAAGATCAACATAGATAAAATACTACCAAAAAACCCACAAGGTTAAGATTATTAGTAAAAATAGCAGAAAATTAGAATAGACAATAATATAAATACCGTAATATAAATGGGTGGTATTCACATAAACCCAGATAACAAAAGCAACTGATGGATTGTATAGGTTGTTGCACAGAATGTTGTGACTTAGGCTGTAGTTGTTGGATTTCTGTCTTTTAGAAGTAACCTAACATATTTTGAACTCATTCTTCCAGGAGTTCTATTGATCAGAGGGATGATGGTCGTAATGCAAACATCTTGATAGAAGAACATGATCTACAGTCTCAATTTCACCTTCATTGCAGGGGCAAAGCCTTTTCTCATAGGGAATTCTATTAAACAACCCATCTAAAACAGCAGAGGGAAGTGCAGCATACCTTGCAAGTGTAAAAGGCCCTCCTGTGTCTATGCGCTTCCGAGAGGGATAGATAGGCAGCTGGTTTGACTATATAACTCATGTTCATAAGGGACAAGAAAGTAGGGATCCTCCCTAAATCAAGCTAGCATTCAGTGTCCAATATCCTTTGTTTTATGCCCTGTTTTGCCTGGTCAAAACCCATGGTTAAAATAATGGAAGGTGAAAAGCCTAGGTTCACAAGTTTGCAAATGACTGTCTTAAGTCATACAGATTGATGTTCATCCAGGAGGAGCAGTGAGGTCAAGCCTTGCTGAAAATAGTTGATCTTAAGCCAGTAATTTAGGGAAGCAAGGCACACCTTAGCTTCCACTCTGACAGTGTCAGTCTCCAGATGTAGCAATGCATTCAGTACCCAGCTGGGGACTTGTAATGCTGCTCTTAGGAACTTTGATTGGACACACTCAAGGGGGGGCAAAAGAAGATGATGTTGCTGGTATCAGAGTTTTATATAAAAGTTGGGCTAAGGTTTTGGCTTGGAAGAGATTTAGGGCAGCAGGGATGTAATGTCCACCCTTAGTTCAAAGAAATCTATTGTGAACCAACTTATGCCTAGTATCTGCTGCGGGGGCAATGTGTACTTTTTTTGAGCTGGAGGCATGAAATTCTGCAGCAAGGTATTTGAAGGTCTGCATTTGTTCAATCAAATGGCCATTGATGGTCCAGGTTCTAGACTTCTGTTTCTTACCAAAGGTCGTTAATTTTCGTTTTTGATAAGAAAGTCTTCTTTGCAATCCTGTACTGGAGCCTTTTAGGCTCTTCTGAGCCCAATTGGGGTCCTTAAAGAATTGCTGCATCATCTGCATATAATAAGATAGAGATCTGATGATGCTGTAGTTTTGGAGGATGGAAGGTCTGGTCACTTAAGGATTTGACCAAGTCATTTATATAAAAGTTGAAGAGAGCTGGTGCTAAAATACAGCTCTGCTTTACACCTCTCAGAGTGGGAGCAGCTTTTGAAAGATGTCCCAATTTGTTGCTCCTGACTTTTAGAGAGGTATTTCATGTAGGGCACAGATCAGGAAAAGTAGCCTGTGATCTATATTAGCAACTTCCAACTTACCCCAGAGCATAGTTCTGGAAATAGAGTCAAATGCTGCCTTTAAATCAATATAGGCGGCATATAAAGATACTGCTCTCATTGAAGAGTATTTCTTTATAAAGTATTGGAGAATCATACAGAGATCTATAGTACATCTACCTTCTCTGAAACCTGCCTGTTCACCAGCAACTAGATCTCCAGACCCCTGATCATCCTCATTGCTTTTGTCTGCACCTGCTACATTCTGTTCACATTCTTTTTAAAGTGAGGCCTCCAGAACTGCACACAGTACTCCAGATATGACATGAACAATGCAATACAATACAATGTACAATGACATCTTGCAATTTGGATGTTAATGCCTCACTTAATACACCCCAAAATCGTGTTAGCCTTTTTTGTTGCTGCATCACACTGGCTGCTCATATTTAACTCTACCTGTATTCCAAGATCTTGTTCACACAAACTGCTACCTGGAAATGTATCCCCTATCCATTATGCATGTTCCTCATTTTTATTACCCAGATGCAGGCCTCGGATTCAGCGGAAGCTCACAGGAGCATAGCTCCTGAACCTTTCTGAGAGTTTCACTTCCTCCTTCCCACCTTGTTCATTGTAGGTGCAGCTACATAACAATCCCTGGATGAGCTCCACCACCAATTACAAAATGACCACTGCCCAGATGTAGAACTTGGCAGTTATCCTTGTTAAACTGCACCTTTTCCACATCTGCCCACTTTCCTATTATGTTCAGATCTCATTGAATCCTATCTCTATCTTCTGATGTCTTATCTGCTCCTCCCAATTTGGTGTCATCTGAAAATTTAAGCAGTAGCCCTTCCATATCCTCATCCAGAAAATTGATAAAAATATTGAAAAGCACCAGGCTCAAATCTGAGACCTGTGGGACCCCACTGGACATCTCACTCTATTCAGATGAAATGCCATTGACAACTACTCTCTAAGTGTGGTTCTCCAACTTATCCACCTAACTATCCTAGAGTCTAGTCCACAGTCCTCTAGTTTCCCATCAGAACATCATGAGGAACCCTATCAAAAGCTTTACTGAAATCTAGATAAACAACATCAACAACATTCTTTCAATCCAGTAAGCTTGTCACTCAATCAAAGAAGAAAATGAAGTTTGTCTGGCAGGACCTGTTGGGGATAAATCTGTACTGACTTCCCTGGGTCACAGACTTACTTGGATAAATGGTTGGGGACTGCGGTCTATACAGGTGTGTAGATCCAAATAGGCAGTCGTGTTGGTCTGAAGTAGTAGAACAAAATAGGAGTCAATTGCACCTTTAAGACCAACTTAATTTTATTTAGAACGTAAGCTTTTGTGTGCATGCACACTTCTTCAGATGAGGAAGTAAGCAGAGCCACATATAGCTGGTGGGGTTTGGAATGCCAAGTGGCACAAAGTTAAAAACCAATAGCAGAATAGTAAAATTAACAAATTCAGAAAACCTTTGATCTGGGTTGAATTAGCGTGGGTAACCATAAAACAGTAACATAGAATGTGAGAATGCCTGTTAATTATTCTATTGCTGGGTCAAAAGAAGGCATTACTTTCCCAGAAGTTTTTCCTGTCCAACTAATTTACCTTTTAACATGTAACATAAATATATACATCATTCTAGTTTGCCATTAGGAAAAAATACATTAAAATATAGTAGAAGATGGGTTTAATATAATGAGATAAACAGTTAATATCCCTAGTTTGAGTATGTCAATACAAAAGCATTATTCTGATACAATATCCTAAAAGACAAATACATTGGAATACTGTGGCTATACCACCCTACTTGGTGAAAGTGGGTTTAGCATATGTAATGAGATAAAAAAACAAAACAACATCTCTGTTCAGTCCTGGGGAGGTGTTTGTTCCAAGTTTCATAATAGTTTGTAATTCAGCAATTCCCCTCTCATTTCTGTTCTTGAAGTTCTGAGAGTGGGTTTAGCATCTGTAATGAGATAAAAAACCAATATCCCTGTTCAGTCCTGGGGAGGTGTTTGTTCCCAGTTTCATAATAATTTTTAATTCAGCAATTTCTCTCTCTATTCTGTTCTTGAAGTTCCTTTGCAGTAAAACAGCTACTTTGAGGTAACCCATTGAATGCTTTGGAAGGTTAAAGTGTTCCCCCACAGGTTTCTCAGTTCTGTAATTCCTGATGTCAGATTTGTGTCCATTTATCCTTTAGCGTAGAGTTTGTCCTGTTTGCCCTATGTAGAGAACTGAAGGGCATTGTTGGCATTTAATGGCATATATAATGTTGGAAGATGAGCATGTGAATGAGGCTGAGACGGTATAGTTAATGCTGTTAGGACCAGTGATCGTGTTGTCTGAGTGCATGTGGCAGCAAAGTTGGCACTTGGGTTTATTGCAAGCACTGGTACCAGTGTCCATGCTCAGATGAGATGTTGCATTGTTGTGGATGAGGAGTTGTTTGAGATTAGGGGGCTGTTTGTGTGCAAGAAAAGGTTTATCCCCCAGTACTTTTGAAAGAGAACTGTCACTATTCAATAGAGGTTGTAAGTTGTTGATGATACGTTGAACTGTTTTCAGTTGAGAGGTGTGTGTGACCACTAGTGGTGTTCTGTTATTGTCTTTTTTGGGTTTGTCTTGTAGCAGGTTTTCTCTGGGTATCATTCTGGCTTTGTTAATCTGTTTCCTGATTTCATCAGGTGGGTACTTTAGTTCCAAAAAGGTTTGTTGTAGATCCCTCAGGTGAGAATCTCTGTCAGCAGGATTGGAGCAAATGCGGCTGTAGCAAAAAGCCTGGCTGTATACAATGGATCGTTTGGTATGTTTGGGATGGTAGCTGGAGGCATGCAGGTATGTTTGTTGGTCAGTAGGTTTCTGGTATAAGGTAGTGTCTATGCATCCATTGTGTATTTAACAGTGGTGTCCAGAAAATGTATTTCTTGCGTAGACTGGTTCATTGTCAGGTTGATGGTGAGGTGGAAGTCATTGAATGCCTGGTGAAATGTATCCAGGGCTTCTTTACCATGTGTCCAGACCATAAAAATGTCATCAATGTAATGCAGGTATAAGGTAGGTAGAAGTGGGTGGGAGTCTAGAAAGCATTGCTCCAAGTCAGCCATGAAGATATTAGCATATTGTGTGGCCATGCGAGTGCCCATGGTTGTACCATTGATCTGTAGGAAAAGTTCGTTGCCAAATCTGAAGTAGTTGTGGGTGAGAACAAAATGGCACAGTTTTATGGCAAAGTCAGCTGTGTTTTTATCAGAGATTATATTACTTACAGCTTGTAATCCATCTTGGTGTGGGATGTTGGTATATAAAGATTCCACATCCATGGTGGCTAAGATAGTGTTCTCTGGAAGGTTGTTCAAAGATTGTATTTTTCTCAGAAAATCTGTAGTATCACGAACATAACCGGGAGTACTGGTGGCATAGGGTTTTAGAATAGAGTCCATATATCCAGATACCCCCTCAGTGATGGTGCCTATCCCTGACACAATGGGATGTCCCAGGTTGCCTGGTTTGTGTATTTTGGGTAGAAGATAAAAAGTACCTGGTTGAGGTTCCTGTGATGTGTCTGACAGGATCTGTTCCTGAATACTCAGTGGTAATTCCTTTGTAATCTTGTTTAGTTCTTTTTTATATTCCTGCGTGGGGCCTGAGTCCAGTGGTTTGTAAAATGAAGTATTTGAAAGTTGTCTTTGAGCCTCCTTGATGTAGTCTGATGTGTTCATGATGACAACAGCTCCTCCTTTGTCTGCCTCTTTAATTGTAATATCCATATTGTTCCTGAGACTGTCTATGGCCTTCCTTTCAGCATGGTTTTCTGCTGTGCGTGGTGTTGTTTGTGTCAGGACTTGGATGAACTTCAGTCGAGTCCAATACTTGTTACAAGTTAAGACTTTTATTGAAGGAACTACAGTACCAGAGTAACGAAATAACAGTAATGGCGACTCTGGGCAGTTGGTTACATTTTATGCCCACAGCAAAGCACAATAAAGCAATTATTCACACGGTCTCAAGCAGTTGTCTGTATTCCCAGAGTTCGTTATCAGAAGGGAGGATGCTCCCTTGGTGCGAAGGCCAAACGGCCTGTCTTCAAAGGGCACCTGTGGATGTTAAGCAGAGACTATCTGTCACCTACCCCACCACCCTAAATAGTTGGCATAGCACTGGGGCCAGGGTTAATGACCGTTGTTAAGTACTCTAAATTACAACATGGAGTCAGTATGGCTAAAGCAAGCAAGCAAAAGTTACAAGTCCTGACAGTTTGTTGATCACATCAGTTTGGACCCTCTGGTGAAAACACTCAATGTAGTGATCCAGTGTGACATTGCTACCTTCGGCTGGAGTCCATGTGAAGTTTTTTTTTTTCTTGTAATGTTGTTTTGTTGGTATGATGTGGCAAATATCCTGTTCATTGTTGGGTTGTAGGATGATGAATGTTCTCCAGGGGAGTGTGTGATGATATGTTGTGAAGATGTGGTATGTTCTTCCTTGTTCTGTTCATGTTTATGTTGGAAATATTCCTTTAGGCAAAGACGGCGGAAAAAGGTTTCCAGGTCCCCAGAGAGCTGAATCTTCTGTGTGGATTCAGTGGGGCAAAATGAAAGTCCACATGAAAGAACTGATTCTTCTGAAGGACTGAGTCTGTGTTGTGACAGGTTAACAATATTTTTGGAGGAGTCCTTGTAGTTGCATTTAGCAGTCTGCAGAATAGAAAGTTTTTTATTTTTTCATTGCTTCAGTAGTTCCAGTTGGGAGTGGTAGATGGCTTGTCTTTTTTTGTGGCAATCTTGCCAGGTAGGTTGATTCCTTGTTGAAATGTCCAGTTCAGAGAGTTTGACCTTGATTAGCTTCTGTTTGTGGTACAGAACACTAATTAGAGGTTTCAGTAGTTTCCTAGAAAATGTGAGGCATAACTTTTCAGACATAACTTTTAACACACAGGTGTGTATTAGCTTACTGTTAAATAGGATCCTATTATATAATTTTCGCACCACTTAATGTGTCTTGTTAAAACTTATGCTCAGCCGCCCTGAGCCGTTTCGGTGGGAAGGGCGGGATATAAGTCAAAATATAAATAAATAAATAAAATAAATATACTTCAGTTCTTTCTGATGGCTTCCAGTCTTCTAATATTCTAATGCATTGTTTACTGAATGTCAAATTTTATTGCTTGTACTAATTCACTATATGTAATTGGTCTTGAGTCCCTGTGAGAAAGAACTACAAATAATGTAAATAAATAAATAAAATATTCAACTGACACTATTGAACATTTATTGCGTTACTGCTTTTAGTGCTGGTTTGTTTTATTGTATTGCTGTGTGTTTTTATTAATGTAGTTTTATGGATTTTAGTCAGGCGTTATTGTCTGTTTTAA
Source organism: Heteronotia binoei (assembly GCF_032191835.1). Taxonomy (NCBI): domain Eukaryota; kingdom Metazoa; phylum Chordata; class Lepidosauria; order Squamata; family Gekkonidae; genus Heteronotia; species Heteronotia binoei. Next base: position 224,606,108 of record NC_083223.1, on the reverse strand, counting down.
TTCAGTTCTTTAATGAGTTATCATGAATTTATGATATGTATTGTACACAGATTAAACTGAAGAAAAGAAAAACCATAATTGTTGGTACTGCTATTTGTGCAACCCATTGTTGGCTGGGGAGCCCATTATGGGACAAGGGACCCACAAGAGGATTCTACTTGACATAAGCTAATTTGGACTCATGGCAGCTTTTTTTGTTTCTTCTTGGTTTTTTTAAAAAAGAGGAAACAGAAGAACAAGGAAAGATGTAGAGGAAAATGGAGTTAATAGTTCCGCAGAAGAGAGAATATAGCTTGCTGCAGCAAGGAATAAGTTGGCCCCTGCAAAAATTTCTGCTTCCCTGCAACTATTGCAGGTCCAGTGAAGACCACTCTTTTAACCCATTTTCCCTTCTCCCTATTTTGATATCTTCTGGAATTAGCAACATGCTACAAAAAGACCTGGTAACAAATACTATTTTTGAAAATGTTAAGGAACTCATATGACTGCGTTCTGTTCTGCTGACTCCGGCAGTTTACTTTGTTCCTCAGTTCAGCTTCCCCAATAAGGAGCCAAATGCTTCTAAAGTCACATTTTCTCTTGCCTGAATCACATTAACTTCTCTGATTGCCTTTCAAACAGCACATGCAGAAGAAACCTGCTGAATGTTTGCTTTTTTGTGTGATTAGTCACAAGAGTTGTTTGTGGATGGGTTTTTTGGGATCATTTTTTCCCTTACATGGAGAATTTTGCTGAAATTTTATTATTGTTCACAGTAAGGATAAGGTTTTGTTTTGTTTTTGCTTCCCTCCCCATTTCAGCTCCTTAATGCAAAATTAAGTCTGTTTGATACAGCTGCTAAAAGAAGCTTCTGTAGATGATAAACTGTATTATAATGATCAATCTAAAGGTTCTTGGCTAACTGGATCTACTGTCTCAGGATTGGGAAAGTGATGGTCTGTGTGTGTGTGTGTGTGTGTGTGAGAGAGAGAGACACACACACACAGAGAGATAATGTGATGTCAAAGGATGTCAAAGTAGAGCTTATTTGTAGCAGCTTTTGAGGCAGAGTTATCTATCAGAAGTACAGGCCACTGCTGTGGGGCCATGGGGTGGGTGGGATTTCTGCCATTACCTGTAAGAGGCAAGGGCATCTCAGTCAGCACTGGCACACTCGTGGTTGCTAGATGGTCACTCAGTGCAGGCCCAGGCTGCTGACATCAGGTAGTAAGGCAATCAACAATTATAAGTTTGGATAATACTGACTGGAATGTCCCTGCCTTCCTTGCAGCTTACAAGGAAAGGCAGGAATCACTCCCCACCCCCAGCCCTGAATTGCCAATAGGCCTGGACAAAAATGTTCTGATCCTATAACAGAAGCTTGGTGAGATGTTATGTACCAAGTAATGTTATTTATCTCCATACCATGAAAAGCTTCAGCTGCCCAGTTTTACATTTCGAGCCTCTGTTAAGGGGGACAGAGTATATTTTCCAGGCTGGTTGGCAATTCCATGGTGGTTCCATCTAGCAAACCACCTCACCATCCATCACTGCAGTTGCTTCCCTCCTCTTGTATGTCAGGCCATGTAGATCAGTTTTGAAGTGAGCTGCAATGTTTCATGTATTAATCAATCAAAGTAATGGATTAAAAGTCTCTAGAGAGATTAAAAAAGTGCAACTGATTAACTCCGCAGCAGGTTTTAGAGGAAAAAAATGTTTCCTACATTTCATGCAAATGTGTTTGTACGTGCCATCTTAAAAGCTGTGTTCCTGGTACTCTCTCAAGTGGGAATGCTTCTTCTATGACAGTGCCTGCTGCTATGCTTTTTTTTTTAAAGGGTTGCCTGCTCTAGGTTGGGAAATACCTGGAGATTTTGGGGATGGAGCCTGGGGAGGGAGGTGTTTGGGAGAGGAGAGAGCTCAGCAGCATATAATGCCATAGAGTCCACCCTCCAAAGTAGCCATTTTCTCTAAGGAAATTGTTCTTGGTTGTCTGGAGGTCAATTGTAATAGCAGGAGATCCCTAGATGCCACCTGGAAACTGATAATGCTATCCCCCCCCCCCCCCAGGACCGTTGTTTTTACTCACACATAAATTAAGGAAGCAAATACTCAACTAATTTTCATAAAATGAATTGACCAAGATCTTTTAACTTGGAGTAGTCTTTATCCTGAACCATAGGTTTGTCTCAGAATGTACAACTTCTTGTGAGGATAAAGGGGGGGGGGGGCTATGAATGCTCCCTTAAGTTCCTTCAAGAAGAGCAAGATAATAAAAAGGATGCATGGGCCACCTGAGCATAGCCTGGTGCAGACAATAGGGAGGGGAGGGTGCTCCTCTCCCCCAAAACCATTGGGACCCTCCCTCCCTCTATGAAGCTATGGATTACTTGCAAAAAATGGCTACTTTGTGTTGGAAATACGTATCTGTTTTGTATGTCCTTTGCAATGTTCTAAATTTCCAGTCATTATAGGGTTAACACTGTGCTGATTCCCTATTGTCTGCATGGCCTGGGAAGAAGATACTGACTGCTGTCAATCAAGGTCTAGAAGTGGGAAAACTTGTTTTGTTTGTTTGGTCAATTAGGTAGGTGACTTCCTTTGTTCAGGCAGAGAGGTCAAGAAGAAGGAAGAAGTGGTCTTCCATTAAGCATGTGATTCTCAATGTGTCAGCATGTAGTTCTTTAGTGTTTGTTGTTTTATCTCCCAGTACCCTTTCCCTGTAGAAATAAATATGTTTTTGCTTTTTCATGTTAAATGCCTCTCAATGATTATTTGATCCAGTGATCCATCGCACTGTTTGAGATAAAGAAATAGAATTTCAGACAGAATTCCCTAACACTGGAGGGTAGACTCTATGGCATATGCTGCTGAGCTCTTTCCTCTGCCAAACACCTCCCTCCCCAGGCTCCATCCCCAAAATCTCCAGGTATTCCCCTGTTGATGTGCCTGTGCTTAGTGAGGGTGGTCTTTAGTTCTGTTCTTTAATTACTGTTCCAAGTACATTCTTATCAGTTAGATAGTTTACTTAGGTAGCCTCCTCCTGCTCATCCCTTTTTCTCCTCTGGCCGCTCTGCCAGAGCACATACCGTATCATCTGTATTACAGAGGTACATTATTTTTACAGCTTTGAGCTTACACATTGGTTTGACATTCTGAGTTTATTTCTTTAATTAATACATTTGTAGCAGCCAGCATTGCCTTTGGAGTTACATTCTATGCATTAACACTACCAGTCTGCTGGCACACAGAGCCCGTTTTCCAGATACCTTATTGAAGCTTCTACCTTTTCAGAACTCTTAGCTTGTGCCTCTTCCTCCTCTGTGGAAGAGGTACCATAATCTAGATCCAGTACACTCTGGTAACACCTGGGCTCCCCATTAGACAGATAACCTCCATTGGACAGATAATTTATGTCACTGTCATATCCATACCGTTTAGGTGGTATTCCCTTGTTTTCTCTAGCAGACACTCTGACCTCAGGTGTTGTGCACCTTGCAGCTTCAGAGCTTTCCTGCTTTATACTGTCTGAACTGCCAGCACTTTCCTCTCTCTGTTTCAGTGAGGGAGCTTCTCTGTTTACATCACCGTGCCCCTCCTCACTATGTAGAGATAGCTGTAATTCAACACTTTTAGGCCTTTCGTTGGCATGGATTCTAGTCCAGTTTTCATCCTCACAGAACGAAGCTGCTCTACTAAACCTCACCATGACATTTGAGTCCACAAACCGATATGCTTTCATGCCATTCTGATAGCCCACAAATAATAGCTTTCTGGCTCTGGCTCCCCCTTTCTTCCTCTTGTCCAGAGGAATATTCACCCATGCCTTAGACTCAAAAATCCTAAGGTAGCCAAAGTCTGGCTTTTTCCCATACAGTACTCTATATGGTATATCATCCAGAGCCTGAGTCCATAATCTATTAGAGATAAAACAACACCATTTTCGGCTGGAGAGAAGACGTTGGCAACTCTGTGATTAATGCCTTCCTCCTTTAAATAGGTCTCAAAGTTCTTATAGTACCATCTCTGTCCCATGGCCTGGGCAGAAACTGGATTGGAATGGGTCCAGTGCAGATGTTTCATCCAGGAAAACCTGTACCTGCTCTGCCACTGCTTTCTCAACTACCTTTCCCAGGAAGGATAAATTCGAAACTGGGCGGTAGTTAGCTAGAAGTGTAGGGTCCAGTGATGGTTTCTTCAAAAGCAGCCGAATTACCGCCTCCTTTAATTTCTCTGGGAATGTCCTGCTTGTCAGGGACAGGTTAACAATATCACCCAGATAAGCCCTGATATCATCCTGGCAGGCCTTCACAAGCCAGGATAGACAGGGGTTCAGGGGGCAGGTAGTAGGTTTCACTGCAGCCAGGATCCTGTCTACATCCTCCAATGTGAGTCGACTGAAATGGTTCAATATTGGACCATGTGACGGCCAAGGGGCTTCCAGTTCGGGTACTGTATCAACTGTGGCTGCGAGGTCCTGGTGGAGAGTCAAGATTTTATCAGTGAAATATGTTCCAAAAGCCTCAGAACCAATATCCAATTCCCTATCTTTTTGATTGCTTGATGGCAAAGTTGTTAAGGACTGAATCACTCTAAATAATTGAGCTGGGCATGACTTCGCAGTCTCTATGGAGGCCGCATAGAAATTTTTCTTAGCTGACTTCACAGCCTTCTCATAGACTTTCATAAGCATTCTATAAGAGGTTCTGGACTCTTCATCATGAGCATGCCGCCGCATAAAACCACTATATACAATTTATTTACACCTCCACATTCCACTCCACTCTCATGCTATTATCACTGCATAAACTGCCCAGGTTTGGCTGGTATTGACAGCTCTGAGAACAAAATCAGTTAAAAGGTATAATATAGTGGGTTCAATGCAATGAAGAGACGAGGTGGTAGTGATCATCAGCTCTTTATTAGATACAGCATAGTATAGGGCTGCACTCAAAGACTGGCTAGCCGGGCCCAAAGGCCAACTATATACAACTCAAGGTTCCCGCGCAAGCATGTTATTGGATCATTCAAACCAGCAGGGGGCCCATGATTGGATCAGGGCAGCTGAGATTTGGATCTTGCTGCCCATTGTTCCCAAGCTCAGTCCTTATGGCTCCAATGAGCCTTTCAGGAACACCCAGTAAGTCTTCACTAAGGTCCGCATACACAACAGAAGGGAAGGTAATATTTCCTGATTTAGGCCTATAGATTACAGTGCTGCTAATACAAATAAAACTGCTTGGTGCAGTCAATAAGAGTGGTGGATTCTAATCTGGAAAACTGGGTTTGATTCCCCAGTATTCCACATGAAGCTGCTGCATGATCTTGGAGAAACCACAGTTCTCTCAGAGCTGTTCTCTCAAGAGCAGTTCTCTCATTGCTCTCTCAGCTCCACCTACCTCACAGGCAGTGTTTCCACTAAGCTGAGTTAGTGTGAATTAGCTCACAGTTTTTTTAGCTTCCAGCTCACACATTTTTGTCTTAGCTCAGGAAAAATGGCCCCAGAGCAAATGAATTTATGCAGTAGCTCACAACTTTAATGCCAGTAGCTCATCAAGCAGAATTTTTGGTCACAAGACTCCACAGTTTAGAGGGTGTCTGTTGTGGGGAGAGAAAGGAATGGAGATTGTAAGTCACTCTGAGACTCCAAATGAAGGGCGGGGTATAAATCCAGTTTCTTCCTCTTCCTTCTCTTCTTCTTCTGGTTGCAAGCCTCCAAGTGGTGGCTGGAGATCTCCTGCTATTACAATTGATCTCCAGGTGATATAGATCAGTTTACCTGGAGTAGATAGCTTCTTTTGAAGGTGGACTCTATGGTATTATTGAAATCCCTCCCCTACCCAAACTTAGGTTGCCAGGTCCTACCTGAAGGCCCGTAGACAGAAAATTGCGGTTGAGGGGGGGGGGGCACGGAAAATTTTTTTGGATGGAGGGGTCCCCCCTCTGGCGGCCCCCACTCTTTCCACTGCCACTTTTCTCCCCATGGCTCTGGTGGCCCCCCTCCGCATGGCACATCCTTCTGCCTCCCTCCCAGCCACCCACTCACCCACCGGGTGAAAGAGTAAAGACTACTGGGGCTCTTGCAAGGTGCCCCCCGATCACGTGATTGGCTGGAAAAGCTGCTCCAAAGCCAGTGGTATCTACGCCGGCTTTCCAGCGTGATCAGCAAGTTCAGCACTGGCCGCCCCAGCACTGAACTTGCTGATCATGCTGGGAAGCCAGCGTAGATACCGCCAGCTTCGGAGAGGCTTTTCCAGCCGATCATATGATCGGCATGGGGGACACCTTGCAAGAGCCCCAGGGCGCCGCTTTTTACTCTTTCTCCCAGAGGGTGAATGGGTGGCTGGTAGGGAGGGAGGGGGAGGTGCCACACGGAGGGGAGCTGCCAGAAACGCAGGGAGAAAAGTGGTAGTGGAGAGAGCAGAGGCTGGGAAAAGGAGGGCCATAAAGATCCGAGGGGGGGGGGTTGGGTGGAGGGGCTGTACCTCCCATGGCTACGAGCCTACCTACCTGGCTGCTGGCAGGGGATAGATCTCTCACATGCTTTCACGTGCAGCATGATGACATCATCCAGAAGTGATGTGATAACACTGGGCACATTGCATGGGGAATGCTCTAGCATTTGGGTTCAAAAAATCTTTATAGATTTCAGGCTAGTGTTGAAGGCATTTTGGGGCTAGCAACTTCAATACTAACCCATGTGGATTCCAAATAACCTCAATAACATGTTATCAACAGCAACAAACATTTTAATTGAGGTAATTAAATATGGAAGAAAGGGCTGGAAATAAAATCTAGGTGCCAAGGGGTGAATCTTTAGCTAGGCTTTTTTATGCTTGCCAGTTAAGTAGTAGGAATGCATAAGTTTCAGGCTTTTCCAAACACTATTTTATTTGAAGTCTTTACCTTTAACTTCAATTTGACAGTAGGAGTCCTTTGCTTCAACTTCGACAGCCTCTGCTAATACTGTTTTAATTATTACAGACCTGTTTCTGGGCAATAATTCAGACACGTTTTTCCTTTCCCTTCCTCCTTCTCTCCTCTTTCTCCCTTCTTCACCCTCTTATCTCCTAAATAAAAGGCAATTGTTTCTTAGGTATGACTCAGGGGCTGTTTCGACATGTAGTCCCTAATCTCGTAATTATTGTTATGAGATACTGATACCAATCAGGGATCATTTAGTGGGAAGGGGAGGAGACCGTGGTTTCCTAGTAGAGAAAGTCCCAGAAAGTCCCACTACCAGTCTAAGTAGATATTTATTTACCTTAGATTTATATCCTGCCCATTCCAGAAGTGGACTGAGCTTGGTAGACCAATGGTTTGATTCAGAACAAGACAGCTTCATTGGTACACAAGTAATATAGAGCCTGCAAAGAGATTATCAATACCATGGGTAGCCAATCTATTCTGAATATGTGCTGCCATTACAAAGAAAGTCATAGACTTTAATGACAAGTTTCCTAATGAGGAGAGCATGCTTGAAACAATTACTGAAACTGTTAAAAGGAAGCACTTATTGACATTTCAGGGGGGGGGGGGGAATGAATACTTTTGGCTAAGCCCTGGTTTTGGTGCACGCATTAATGGTCCCTCATTCTAAACACTAATCTGCTGGTGCAGCAGCTTGTAGCAGAACTGCCTCCCTTGCTGCACTCTAAGCTCCAGCTTCCCCTAATCAGGAAATCAAATGCAGCAGCCCAAAGCCAGATGCGCTTTCCCCTAGATTTACTTCTGGGTGAAGTGACTTAAGGTCCTGGTCTGGCATCGGCAACAGTTTGCACAAAATAAACGTTAAGCAGTTCTAGCCGCAGTTTCCATCTAGATTTCCATCACCCTCTCCCTCAAAAATTATTCAACAGAACTGCAGATGGCGAAACAAATGAGATAATAAACAGGGATTGCGTGACTTTGCACGCCAGCCATTATATAGGCGTTTCTCCCACTGTAGCCGCCCTGAGCCTGCCTTTGGCGGGGGAGGGCGGGATATAAAAATAAATTTATTATTATTATTATTGTAATTATTTCCTTTCTGTTCTAAGCAGATCCTCTACCTTCCGGATATATTATTGTTATTATGCCTCTTATTGCTCTTAGCCCTCTTTGGAAAAGGTATATGGCAAATATTTGTTTATGTGCTCTCCTGTGTTTTTATTTTTTTCAGGCTATCAGGACTCTGTGCCGAAAGGAGGCTAAGAAGTTATTATCACCTCTATTTAAATCCATTTGACATAGTATCCTTGTCGGGGACAAATAGTATTGATTTGAATACACAGGCTGTGTAAACCGTTGCTAAATGGAAGCTCCATTGGTAAAATGCAGCAATTGTTGAACCAACAAACCACTGACCTTTAAAGCATAAGGCTAGACTGAAGCCTGATGGTGCCCTTTAAACAAGTAAATGTTGATATTTGGCCTATGCACGGCTTCAGTGATTTTAATATGCCAACAGAGGGACAAGCGTAGGATTGCAGCCTTTAAAAACTCTACATGCTTTTCTCACTTTCTACTTAAGACGAATATGGTGAGAAGATCTGGGAAATGACATTGCTCTCTTAAGCTCTTGATCTGGGAGATCTTGAAAGATTCCTTACAAGTGTGGTTTTTCATTTCTAAAATGGTTGTGTTAGACTAATGCTGTCGTGAGGCCGGGGAAGCCCCACCCACTGTGACAGGGTATCGGCACTGTTTTTTCTCTTGGGCCAACCCCATGGAGACAGCTTGGAAAGAAATGATGTGTCACTGCCACCAGCTGAGCAAGAACTACCTGTGCATCTGCTAGAAGATAAAATCATGACATGGATGCCTGAATGGAGGGAGGAAAAAGTGGCTGGAGGAAATGCAGGGAAACCTCCCACTGGAATGGCCAGACTGGCTGAGGAAGAAACACTTGAGCAATATAGGGTCACCAACTTTCAGGAGGGGCTTGGAGATTCCCCAAAATGACAGCTGCTCTCCAGACTGCAGAGGAAGTTCTCCCGGAAGGAAGAAAAACAGCATGGGGCCTGCTGAGCTGCAAGTGAGAGGAAGAGGCAGGACAGGGCTAATGACTTTGCTTTGTGGACCAGGACTAGGAGCAGCAGACCCATGGAGCTGGGGATAGGAAACATAGGCTGAGTCCTAAGTGTGTATCAGAGACAAAGAAGAATCCTCTACAACACTGACTGACCAGCCTGATTCTTGAGTGTGAGTGCTAAGACCAATAGGAGGCACTGCGCCTTGAATTTATATGCATGCAACAAAAAACCAGCAGTTTTACAGAAGCTCATAACCCGGGTGATAGGGCTGCATGACCAGCTTCATGACCTTCAACCCATGGGCTGTACACTGCATTGGTCAGGCCAAACACTTGTCAGGGATGCTTGGGGGTTGGACTAGATAGGTTGTATGGCCCCTTTCAACTGTATGAAGACCACTGGTTTAGACCATGTCATGATTAGTGTGATGTAGTCTTACCAAATCTTGACGATTACATTATGTTATCCAGGCCAGCAGGGGAACCGGATGCTTTCTATATTAAGAAGATTTTTGAGCGAGAAAGAGAGGGATGCTATCAGGCCAGTAGCCCCAGGGGGGCCCAGGGACATGGCCCCTCCATTGAACCCCCTTTGACTAGTGTGGCCCCTCCTGGCAGTCCCTGAACTCCCTGCCACTCTTGTGGCCCTTGCTCCCCCCATGTGGCGCTTCTCTCTCCCTTCCTGCCTCCCACCCCCTGAAGCACCGGCTCCTCCTGGGGCTCTTTCCAGCACCCCCCGCGCCGATCACTGCTTCCTCCCTACTTCCCTCTCTGGATTGCATCAGAGGAAAGTAGGAAGGAAGCAGTGGAGGTGGCGGGTGTTCTTGCAGGGCTTGCTGGTGCTTCCTTTTGCTGTGGCTCCAGCGCTAGAACTCTGGAGAGCACTGGAAGGCCAGCAGAGGAGCACTGGCATCCCTCATGACTTTTCCCGTGATTGGCGTGGGGGGGCCTGGAAAGAGCCCCAGGAGGAGCCAGCACTTCACGGGGTGGGAGGGAGGGGGAGGTGCTATGGAGGGGGGGCTGCCAGAGAAGCGGCACCAGAGAGAGCAGGGGCCACGAGAGGGGGGCCCTCCATCCGAAATTTTATTCTGTGGGCCCCCCGCAAAGATTTTCTGGCTATGGGTCTGGGTGCTATGCACATGAACAGTGTGAAGAAATGCATTTTTTTTTCCTGGAAGGTTTGAGCTGAGCAAAACCTCCACTGCGCATTTAAAAGTACCCTCCCTGGCAGAGAACAGACAGTGTCTGTTCAATTGCTTCCCAGATGTACCTCAGCTCACCTTCATACAAATGCTAATAGGTCTAGCAGGAGAGATAATGGGTGGATCTCTCCCTATCAGGGAACAGAGATCTGGAGGAATGAAATGCTAGAGAGACTTCAGGAAGGAAATGTTCTGGAGATCTCCAGGAAAAGCCTCTTTAAACCTGTGTGACCTGGTCAGGGGTTGAGGAAAAGAGAGGTGATAAAAATTCTTTGCAGCAGGAACAAGGTCTCTCTTCCTTGGGTGCTGAGTCCCTGGGAGCACACACACACATCTCCACTGGGAAAGCAGCCATTGACCATGTGCTCACCTAAAGAGCTGGAGGCAATGAAAAATTTGTAGAGACTTAGAACTCCTAAGCTAAAGCCCTTGTCTTATATTTTAACATCTGGTAGGGCATGTATAGACAAAGGGACAGGATTTGCATTTTACCCATTTCTTTTGGAATTCCTTGCTCAATCTGGTCCTGTGCTAAAAGTATGTTTTTGAATATTTTTTAGGGTTGCCAATCCCCAATAGGGGGCAAGTTATCCTCTGGTTTGGAGGCCCTCCCCATGCTTCAGGGCCATCAGAAAGCAGGGAAGGTGGAGGAAATATTTGCTGAGTACTCCATTGTGTCCCCATGGGGCACAATAGAGAATTGATCTTTGGATATCTAGGGCTCTGGAGGGCTACTTTCTGAGGTGGAGGTACCAGATTTTCAGCATAGCATCTGGTGCCTCTCTTCAAAACACCACCTCCTAGTTTCAAAGAGATTGGACCAGGAGATCCAATTCTATAAGCCCCCACCCTCCTTTATTTCCCATGAGAGAAGGCATTTCAAAATAATGCAGTCCCTTTAAATGTGATGGCCAGAACTCCCCTTGGAGTTCAGTCATACTTGTCACAACCTTGCTCCTAGTTCCATCCCCAAAGTCTCCAGATATTTCCTGAATCAGACCTGGCAACATCTTTTAAATAAAAACTATTTACTACTATTCCTCCAGGGTTGCACAAGGCAGTACACTGTCCCTGTGGTGACTAGGTGCTGGGCAGCAGGAGATATAGAGGCAAGGCCTCAGAACTTGGAAGGGAAGCTGACTAGGAGTCCTGACTTGAGATGGGCACGAACTGGGGAAAATGGTGGTTCATTCTGTGATTTGTTTGACTTCTGACTTGATTTGTAGTTCATTGGTTTGTTTGGTTCAGGAGGTATAAAACTCACTGGGAATCTTCAGCAGGCTCTCTTTCACCTGCCCTCCAAGTCTGGTGAAGATTGGATTTGGAATGTCTAAATTATAGCCCCCCCAAAGCAGGTGCCGCCAGGAAAGCTCAGCTTCAGCTCTCTCTGACAACTTTTTGTGCTGCAGAATGAGAGCTCTGCGATTGGCTCCTGGAGCTACCAATCAAGCTATGGACAACTGCTAAGGGTATTTCTAGGGCTCCTGGAAGTCCATCTCCAGCATTGCCTAGGAATTGATTGAATCAGCTCCAGGCATGAAACAAACAAAGCACCATGGTCAAAAGCAGTTCAAAATGATCCACGAATTGGCATGATTCATGCATGAAATTGTGATTCATGATTCAGTTTGTGCCCATGCCTAGTCCTGACCCACTCAGTGGATGATTCTATACAAAGGTCTGTTGGTGCTGGTAGGCTATCAGAGAGAGAAAGAAAAGCCTCTCCAGGTGTTGAGAAAAACCTAGTAGGGCAGGGTGGAATAGGGCCTGCAAGTCAGAGCAGGCATGTTCCGTCACAAACTAAATTGGAGCCCAAACGATACATGCTTTTTCATAAACATTTTTGATAGTGTAAAAAAAAAGAAACGCCTTTCCTTTTCATTCAGAAAGGATATCAGGTGACCCATGACATAGCTACGTGTGACTCCTGACATCACCGAGGGGGGAGGCTCCCAGGATATCTGAAAAAGGATTAGTAGGCACTGATGGGTTTACCTATTTAAACCTTACCTAAACAAAGAAACACGATGAGATAACATGGGGCCAAATTGCTACCTATTGTGACACCAGATTCTAAACACAATGGGGATGATCTCCATCTCTGGAACCAGTTTCTTCACAACAATCCTTCTGTCTGGGGTTGTATTGTGTAAGCCACTGCCTTGGCTGTCTGGCAAGAGAAGTCTTTTGTCCAGGTGTGAAGACGTTGCAGCATTCCAATTGTTGGCTGTAGGCTTCTTTATTAACATCTCCAAAGCTTGCCTGGCCTCTGGAATGCAGTGTGTGGTCTGCACATCTCTTCTGCATGGTGGTTTGCAGGAAGAAACGCTGTCCTTTTGGAACATCTCAGGAACATAGCTCTGACCTGGGCTGCCTTTCATGCTGTCTTCTGGGGACAGGAACACAGTTGCTGTCTGAAGGACTTGGCAGCTCATCTGGAAAGCATAGTCCTGGAATCCTCTTTGCAGGGCAGGCACAAATAGGCACATGCTAACAGGCACAAACAGGGAGCTGGCTGGAGATTGGCAGGAAACACTGCTGCATGATTCACACAGAGTAAATGTCCATATGGAAGCTAGCACAAATGCAAAATGTTTAAAGTCAAACAGGATTCACAGCCTATAGACAGTAGGCAAGTGGGTATTGGGTATTAATGTCCATATTGGGTTAGTTCACAGTCCCAATAAAGTAAAAGTAATTCCCTGTGCAAGCACCAGTCATTTCTGACTCAGGGGTGATGTTGCTTTCACAACATTTTCACGGCAGACTTTTTTTTACGGGGTGGTTTGCCATTGCCTTCCCCAGTCATTTACACTTTACCCCCATTTTACCAACCTTGGAAGGATGGAAGGCTGAGTCAACCATGAGCTGGCTACCTGAACCTAGCTTCAGCTGGGATCGAACTCAGGTCATGAGCAGAGCTTGGAATGCAGTACTGCAGCTTACCTCATATTGTATGTTTAACAGCTGAATGTTTATTGAGGCAGTTTTCTTGTGCTTACATAAACATAAGTCCATCTGGAAACATAAGTCCTATCATATAGGTCTATGATAACTAAAAGTCCTGTATGTCTGACACTGGGCCAGAGTAAACACAGTCCATTAATAGTGGGAGGGGTGTGCAGGGCTAACATCATAATGGGGGAAAAAGAGGAACCAGGCATTGGTTAACAAAATAGCAACTTCCTTGTACTGGGCAGACACCTTTGGGATATTGGGTGATGTCTCCAGTGTTGAAAAGTCTTTCATTATTGAGAACGATATGGAACTGAGCTGAAGGAGATTGCACTTAATCAGTTTCTAATTCCAGCACACCCTTCCTTCCTTGGGATTTTCCAGTGTCATTGCTGATCCCAGGTGGCTTTATGAGACTCATAAAGTTTCAGATTCCCTTGGCACCAAGGCTGTAAAATAAATGCCTAATAAAACAATGAAGTACAAAATTGGAGAGGCTTTGAGGGACTTCCCCTCTCCCCAAACAATGGGACAATTTTTTAAACACATCTGGCTGGGAAGGTATTCCTTGCTGTGGTTTCATGGACTGAACCTGCTAGGGCTAGAGCTGAGCTTTCTTGGGGGCACCTGCTTTGGGAAGCTGTAACTTGGACCTCCCAAATCCAATCTTCACCAACCTTGGAGGATGAGTGGAGGAGAGCCTGCTGAGAGTTTGATGCCAAACTTCCTGTGTTCTATCACCTCTCAAACCAAATGAACCATTAACTGGTTTGGGAAATGGAAAAGTTTGTGGTTCATGCAATCAAATGAACCACAAATCAACATAAAACACCATTTTCCTGGTCCGTGCCCCCCCCCCCCAGTGATGATGCAAGAATCTCTAGTTTTAATTTTCTTAATACTTGGTTACTGGTTCTCTCTTTGGAAATTTTTAGCTCATTATCATTCTCTGAAATAACCTTGTACTTGCCTACATTTTTATTCCAGTCAGTCATAATTATTCCTGCTTATGAAACTCTATCCTTCATTATACATAAAAGACTTAACATGTGTATCTTGCTCCAAAGAAAGGAGGCTCTCTTGTTTTGACATCTTTTTGTAAGAGAATAGTTTAAATTCATCACTTCAATTATATGTCTACAGTTTTAAAATATTTGATCTAGTCTTTGTGAAGGAGAAGAACAACCAGAGCATTAAGGGTTATGTCTAGTAAGATGTAGATTTCTTTCCCTCACGTGTAATGATTTTAGAGTCCAATAGCTCATTGGGCTTTACAGCATTTGAGAATGTTTTTTTCTGGTCTGAAACATCAGAATTTTGTTGCTGTTGTTCAGTCACACAGTTGAGTCTGACTCTTTGTGACCCCATGGACAAAGCCACGCCAAGCCCTCCTGTCTTCCACCATCCTCTGAAGTCTGCTCAAATTTGTGTTTGTTACATCAGTAATGTTGACCAGCCATCAAATAATTTTTTATAACATCAGAATTATTTTTACCTATTTACCAATTCCAGCAACATTTTTATGTCATGGCTTGTTTATCATGGCTTTGAGATTTTATTGTATAGATTTAGTTATGAGTTGCCTCAGGCGGGTCTCCGGGGAGGCACCCTACACATTTTCCAAACAAGTGAGCAACTTCTGAATACATGAAGGGGCAGCAAGAGGATTATTACCTGGTGAGGACTGCATGGCAGAAACAACTGTATGAAACATATGGGGCCTATAGATCTGACCATTGGAATTTGCATTAGAGTGCCCACATCTAGGTGGGGCTCTAGAGATCTCCTAGAATTACAACTGATCTTCAGATTACAGAGATCAGTTCTCTAGGTGAAAATAGATGCTTTGGAGGGTAGACACTATGGCATTATATCCAGCTGAAGGCACTCCATCCCCAAAATCTGTCATTACCAGGTGCCAGCCCCAAATCTCCAGGACTTTCCCAGCCTGCAGTTGGCAGTTCTAATTTGCATGATTGCAGGAAGTTCTAAAAAGGGCCATTGACATTAGTCAATAATTCAGGAAGTTAAGTTTATCTTTTCTGTAGTTTGCTTTTGGGAGGTGGCTTCGCTTGCTGGATCAGACTGAGAATCCATCTACTCCAGCATTCTGTTTTTTATGGACCAATGACATGCCTTCTCCATTTGGGTCAGTCCAGCCCAAGGTGGAAGAGCCAAGCCTAGCTTGGGGAAGATGGTGCCTGGCTGCACTTGGCCTGGGGAAAGGGCCTCCCCACCAGGTGAGCGGGGCACAGCATGCAGATGGCAGCTTCCACATCCAGTAAAATTGCAAGAGGTGGCCAGCTGAGTTGCATGAGGTCCAGCGCTGGCTAGCTGCTGTTAGGGAAACTGCTCTCAAAATGAGATTGGGGAATTAGATTGAGAGACAGTTAGCCCCAAAAAGGAATCTTTGTTATCTGTGTATACGAGGCTCAACCGATCAGAGAGTCAATGCTCAATAAAGGACTCTAATTTAATAAAATCAATTGTGGTTTATTTGAAACAATAGTTCTTTCATTCAAGATACAAAATCAATCACACATTCACACAGGTCTAAGAAATATAGAGAGATCGATAGGGGAACATAAAGGATGGACATACAGGGCAATACTACCTCTCGCAGACTCCAAGGGAAGGCTCCGATGGCGACGAATGAGGAAATGGGGGAAAGGTCCCGAAACTGATCAGGAATCGGGGGTGTAACTACACAGCGGGAATGGGGGTTACTGAGTAGAAGGCACACCTGTGGGTAGCTAGTCCACAGGTTATATAGAGTCACCTTAGTCCTGAGGGGATGGGAGGTGACTGGGAGTGGTAATGGGAGGTTCTGCTGATGACCAAGAAGGCTGGACATCGGCTGGACCAATGGCGAGTCCATGGTGACACCTGATTGGGTGTATGCTTCAACCAATGAACATCACCTTCATCCTGGGCATCCTGGAAACTTCCAAGTTGCGACAGGGCCTGGGGCGGCTCCAATGATATCAGTATGTAGATAGTTGGGTGATTGGGATGAGATGGGATTAACTGGGAATGTGACAATAGAGAATCAGATATGAGCCTAGGTATTCCGGTGTAGACAAAAGGGCTTGAATGTATCAGGAGAGATCCTTCCTCTTTCTCATCATCTCCTGGGCGAAGCCTGTTGTTCAGGATATTACTTGGCAATCAGGATTGATTGTGGAACCATTACTCCATTCATAAACTAGATAGGTTGCTTGCGGGCTAGGAATGACTCAAGGTGTGTACGTGAGGTTCCCACTTAGAAGGAATGAAACCCGACCAGGCAGGAAGATGGCTACATGTGGTGTAAGCGAAACACAGTGGTTTCCATGCCTAGCGCTTCAACACCGTCCGCCTGGACAGCTCCGTTGCGGCGTAGCCTCCTCCTCGCCATGGCGGCTTCCACGCGGTAGCGGGGAAATGTTTGTGTGCGGCTGCAGACACTCTGTGCCCGTCTCAAGCACTTGTATAATTAGTAATAGGTACACGGGAGTCTTACACAGTCCCTGGATAGCTTAGCTCGCATTCACTGGCCAGGCGGATGCAAGCTTACTTCTCCAGGCGCCCTGGCAACCATGTTTGTGACAGAGGGGTCATTTTCTCACACTGCTATGAAAAAAGAATGACTATATGAGATCTAGGGTTGCCAGACCCACTCACCCCCACTGGTGGAGGTGCTGTCAGGTCCTCTGCTGTCAGGCTCCACTACCCTGCCACCAAACAACTGGTCAGCAGGGGGTGGACTTACCTGGAGAAAGAGTAAGGCATGGTCAACATGGCAGCAATGTGTCTATGCCACTTCCAACATGACTTGGAAATGATGTCATCATGTTGACAATGTTATGGTATTTGGGCAAAAACTCTACGGCAGAAGCCAAATTTGTTATAAGAGTTTTTGCCCAAATGCAAGCACATCACCCTGATGTAGTTGCGTGATGTCATCAGTTCTGGGTCATGCCGGAAGTGATGTAGACACATTGTTGCAACATTTTAGCTGGGCCTCCCTCCCCTCCTGGTAAGTCCTGCCCCATCTCCCTCTGGTTGGCATGATCACAGAATTCAGATTGCAGGAAGAGGCCATCCTGACTGTCCCACTGACCAAAAAAGAGAGGATCTTTTTGGTGGCAGCCCCACGAATAGGGAACAACCTCCCCAGGGCCTCTCTTTTGAGCTTCAGGAGGCAGCTGAGGACAGTTTTATTTAGGACTGCCTTTGACTAAGTTAATTGTATTTATTGGCAGTCCTGGTTGAGATTTTTAATTGTGGTCTTTTATAATTGTTTTATTTACATTGTAAGGTGCCTTGAGTTCCACAAGGCAGAAAGACCTCTAATAAATGTTTTAGATAATTGCAATAAAACAAACATTTCTTAATGATTATAAATACCTCCTCAGTGGGCCTCAAGCACCCATCTTGAAGCACCCATTGGGAGATTCATGGAGGTGTTTCCCCAGCTGAAGAGCAGTGAAAATAAAGCAGTCTGATTATAATGATTATAAATACCTGCCCAGTGGCAGGAAGATTCAGCAGCTGAGCAGATGGTACATCCAGCAAGAATGGCACAGACACTCCAAAGTCTGGCAAGTCTAAGAAAACACAATAGCCCGGGCCAGCTAGTTTAAACAAATGGGATAATCCACAACATCTCTAGAATGAACCACAGAATGCCTCCTGCTAGAAATAAGCCAGTGGGATAACTGGGCTCTAGAATACAAGTAATCAGTAAGAAGGGCTGCCTAGCCATTGGCTCTTTGTTCTGCCCCTAACCAGGGCCAGTCCTAGACTGTCTGGCACCCTAGGCAAGGCTAACGTCTGGTGCCTCCCTACACTAATAATGTCACCGAGTCACATGAGGGGTACCCAATTCGGTGCCCCTAGAAGGCCAGCACCTTGGCAATCACCTAGTTCAGCAGTCCCCAACCACTGGGCCCCGGACAGTTACAGGTCCAAGGCCCATCGGCAACCAGGCCGCCAGCTGAGCTGCCCCCCCGTGGTGCCCCTCAGCCTCCTGCCCCCCCCCCCATGCCGCCTCCTCCTCCTCCCGCGTTGCCTCCTCCTCCCTCTGTGTTTAGTATATTAAGCTGGGGAAAGCACCTTCCTGGCTCCTTAAAAGCTCACCCCCCTCCCCCGTGGCAGCAGCTGATCTGCGGGAGAAACCAGCAGCAACTGCAAGTGACCTCTGAACAAGCCGCACTGCCCTTGCCTCCATAGGCAAAGGCAGCACCGCTTGTTTAGCGGATCGCTCACTGCTGCTGCCGCGGGGGGAGGAGGTGAGCTTTTAAAGAGCCGGGAAGATGCTTCCCCTGGCTTAACATAATAAACACGGAGGGAGGAGGAGGCGAGGCGAGGCAAGGCAGGGGACCACTGACCTAGTTTGCCTAGTGGCAGGGCCAGCCCTGCCCTGACACACTGGATGAGTGAAGCAGAAGTCTGGGCCCCAGTGTTACCTTGCATTATGAAAAAGCCCGGAAAAGATGCCCTGCCACTTTTAATGGAGGCTTAATGGAATGTTATTTGCCAAATGACATTATTTACCTCCATGCCATGGGCTGCTAATGCTTTAATTTCCACCAATTAAGCCTCTGTTAAAGGGGCAGAGCATTTTTCTCCAGGCCTATTGGCAATCCTATATTAACCCCACTAGCCACAAGATATTAGGCCAGGAGACATAGCTAGTCTGATAGTCTTTAAGCCTTTATTCTCTTTAATTTTGAGTCTACCTGAGTCACTTTGATTTCCAGTATGAACTACACTTGCTCAAAACATCACCCATGCCCATTGTCATTATTTAACAGATTTCTTTTCTGTGGAATAGGCGTTGCTACATTTCTTTCAACACTCAGCAACACTCTCAGATTACTTACTAATTGCTACTTCACGGAAGGAAGGTAAGGGTTAACTTCTGTGTTCTTTAACTCCACAGCCTGTCAAGGTCTCAGCAACAGCAGTTCCCCAAGTGTCTACTGCTGGTGGCAAACAAAGTCCTCCCCCCCACAAGCCAGGGAGCCTCCCTTTTCCTACCCCAAGGCAAGGGTGCTCCCCCCTTAGGTCAGCACAGTAGGGCAGTGAGTTGCTGCTGTCTGTGTTGCTCAGTGGAAAGGGTTGTGCTTCATTCCTTCTGGAGGATGGATGACCCCTGATCTAGCAGCTTGGGTTGCCAACTGCCTGGAGGAAAAATGCCATGTCCTTTTAGTAGAGGCTTAATTGGACACTCTTTACCAATTGATGCTGTTTGGTTCCACCCCACGAGAAGCTTCAGCTGCCCAGTTCCACACATTAAACTCCTGTTAAAGGGACAGGATGCTTTTCTCAAGGCTATCTGGCAATACTAAAAAGGACACATTGTCACATTCAGGGCAAAGCCTGGCACTGTTACGCTACCCAGGGTTTCCAGGATACACAAATAAAATGACAAGGCAAGTGACAAGAGCAAGAGCCAAAAGTTCAGTCCAGGGGTCAGAGAAAAAAAGGATCCAGGGCTTGGAGTCAGTGCAAGTCTGGGTCTCTAGCTATGAACACAAGCGAAAGGTTAGCAAGGACATTATTAGCTGTGAACACAAGCAAAAAGTTAGCAATGACAGAAGCAAGGTTAGCAAGGACATTATTCACCTCCATGGGCACTTAAAGCTTTTAATTTCCTCCCATTAAGCCGCTACTAAAGGGGCAGGGTATTTTTCTCCAGGCCTGTTGGCAACCCTGTAAGTCAGTCAGCTTACAGCGATTCAAAGTTGCTTCCATGCTGAGCTTTGCTCAGCATGTTCTTTTTATCTGCCTCATTAGTTGACTCATTCCCCCAAGCCCAGGTGTTTCTTCTTATTGCTGAGCTCATCATCCTCCAAGTGCAAGTCCTTTGCTTCCCTATCAGCTTGTCATTTCTGCTCCTGTAAAAACTCTGCTTCACAAATTAACACTGATCATTGCTGGCCAATCAGACAGGCACTCCTTTGTCTCTCTACAACTGTCAACCACTCTTTCTTTCTTCTATACTCTGCCGGAAAGAGCAGTCTGGCTGCAGCTGGAAAGCATTCTTGCTTCCTGATGCTTCTCTTGCTGGGTGTGCTTCTCAGTCTAGCTGCTCAGGCAGGTACTCCACTGGTACAGGACCCAACTCTTCCATTTCCTCCTCCTTCTCAGAAGATTCTTACTTGGGGTTATAGCCTAAATTGATTTCCTTGATCTGAAAAATATTGCATTCATGTTTAATATTTAAGATGTTTTTTTAATGTATAGGGAGATGGCAAATTAATAAACACTGTAAGATAAACAGATGAAAAAAAATCAAAAGCAGTCACAAAGGAAGATAGAGTGTAACATGCCTCCACCCCAACAGTACTGGAGGGAAGAGAATGAATTATTGAATTAACTGACTTGAAATGTTCCCTGAGGCTTATGTCAGCTCTCTCTGAACAAGCAGTTTCTAAGTGCTGAGTTCCTGCTGTTTCCAGATAATCCACTTGAAAGCCTTAAAATAAAGTATCAAAGGGTCAAATTGTATAGGCTCTTCTTTTTGAATAAACCCCCCCCCCTCAGACTCCCCCCCCCAGTGGGAATATTTTCATTCTTCAAAATGGGAGGATATTGAAGAAGAAGATAGAAGATATTGGATTTATATCCCGCCCTCCACTCCGAAGAGTCTCAGAGCGGCTCACAATCTCCTTTACCTTCCTCCCCCACAACAGACACCCTGTGAGGTGGGTGGGGCTGGAGAGGGCTCTCACAGCAGCTGCCCTTTCAAGGACAACCTCTGCCAGAGCTATGCCTGACCCAAGGCCATTTCAGCAGGTGCAAGTGGAGGAGTGGGGAATCAAACCCGGTTCTCCCAGATAAGAGTCCGCACACTTAACCACTACACCAAACTGGCGCTTCCTATCATTATTATTATTTATTTTATGTCAGAGTTACACATAGGAAGCATATAATATAGAGTATGTAACCAAGTTGATACACCAGGTATGCAGACCTTAATACTAATGTGTAGATTTTCAATCCACTCAATTGCAACTGAGGAGAGTTCAAAGAACTCCATCACATCACTCTGGAAAGCTCGCATCCCTGAGACATATGGAAAATAATTTGGTGGACTGTACCACAATTGCATTCGAGTCCTGGTATTTCATCTCATTTAAACAACAGATCTACACAACTGCCAATGGCTGTTTGTATCCTATTAGTCATCTCCCATACTTTAGTCAAATCTTGTAGGCCTCTCATTGGTGTTTATCAGGTTATAGATATCAGGTGGAACTGATTGCATCCACGTCCACAACCATTCATTCTCTAAATTGAAATTTTGTGATTGTAGGATTTATGCAGCTCTTATTGCTGGGTGTCAGGATCTTAGTGTGAATAGGCCTGCATCAGCCATGTCTTTGTGGATGGGCAAATCTCTGTTTTCAGTGATCTTTCTATATTCATGAAGAAGAGCATCGTGTCTTTGGAGATGTGGCAAAGCAATATGGCATAACATGGGTAGCCAATAGGTCAGAGTGGGTTTCATGAATCTGCTGATGTTTCACATTGTTGTGTTGAGTTGGATATTCAGTTTATGGACATGGGAGCTGTTAAGCCACACTGAAGCAACATATTCCAGAGTAACAGAGCTAAGCATTTAAGTGTAGCAGATGCATGACAAATTCTACAACATAATTTTTGGAGAATGTTGTTTTGCATGTGTATTTTTGCTGCTACATTGGTAAGATCAGGGCTCTTTTTCTAGCAGGAGCTCCCCTGAATATTAGGTCACGCCCCCCTGATGTAGCCAATCCTCCAAGAGCTTAGAGGGCTCTTAGTACAGGGCCAACTGCAAGCCCCAGGAGGATTGGCTACATCGAGGGGCATGGCCTAATATGCAGAGGAGCTCCTGCTAGAAAAAGAGCCCTGGGTAAGATGGTGTTTATAGCTCAAAGTGCTGTCCAGGGTAATGCCAAGGCACTTAGGTATATGGTTGTGTGCAAGTTGGGTGCCATTAAGGTAGACATTCAGCTCGCAGTTGGCAAGATTGTTATTGAGATGGAAACAGGAGAATTCTGTTTTTCCTGAATTTGGGATAAGCCTTCCATTTTTGTCCTTTCCTTATCAATGAAAACAGGGAATGTTTGGCCACTACTGTAAAATCCTAAAATTTCAGATAAAATTTGTTGCCCTTTAGGTTAATTTTTTTCTCCTAAGAACTGGTGCTTGTGATGCCTACTGACTGTTTTAAGTGGCTTTGAACAATAAGAGATTTCGGATGGTATCCAGCCCCTCCATGAAGGTCTTGAAATGGTCCAGAAAGCTAGCAAGCTCCATTGAGGTGGTTCTGAGATACCTTTCTATTGATTCCATATTGGTATTTTGAAAATTAATGGACTGTGCTGACATTTTTGGCATAGGCACTTTATTATATTGCATCATTTTGAAAGACTGAAAAAAATTCAACTCAGCATTGTATTGGACATTAAACTTGCATTTTATTTTTCTATTAATTTAACATAATTTCTTGAGTTAGTAATTTGCTTATGGTTTATTTTTTGTTACCTTACTCATTACTATTTCCACGCACCTCTTCTTTATTATCATCACCTGGAAGTCTGCAAACCTAGGACTGTCCTTCAGGTACCCTGGCTCAAAGCCATTTAGGGCCTTAAAGGTAAGCACCGTGACTCTGAAGTGTATAACAGTGCAATCCTAAATAGAGTCACACCTTTCTAAGTTCATAGGCTTCAAAGGTTTGAACTGCATACTACTTGGAGATGTTGCCAAGCTGGCCAAGGTAAACGAATTGGCAGGTGCAGCTATACTCCCCAGTATACACAGGTAGCCTGACCAAGTTGGGTCACTCTTATATTGTCCAATCAGGTCAGGGATTGTGGGTCTGACCAAGAAGATTATGGGCTGAAAATGGGAAACAACTTAATAGTAACTAATGGCAGGGGTGTGTAATATTGGCTCCTGTGACTAGGAAGTAACATTCATCCTGGGGATTGGTCAGACCAACATAAATACAGCATACCAGATCTTCTGGGCTTACCTAGTGCATCCTTTATTTCAATTCAAGGCACCAATAATGCCATATAAAGCCCTGCATAATCTTGGACTCTCAAACCTTCAGACTACCTCTTCTGCTGTGTTCGGCCTGACAACTCCACTCATCTTTTTAGGACCTTGTGCAGGTGCCATCCTGAAACTGAGCAAAATCACCAACTGCCTCTACTTTCTGTGTTGTGTTGCTGGATTTGTGTCATAATACATACTGGCCATTCCACAAATTATATAAACTGGAGTTGTTCAGGAGAGCTTTTTTTTTTAAAAAAAGGTTATAGGGCTATACTATAACAGAATATGTCATGAAGAAGCTTTATAAAGGGAAAGGGACTGTGAATTATACCACTTTGTATAAGACAGGGGTGGCCAATGGTAGCTCTCCAGATGTTTTTTGCCTACAACTCCCATCAGCCCCAGCCATTGGCCATGCTGGCTGGGGCTGATGGGAGTTGTAGGCAAAAAACATCTGGAGAGCTACCGTTGACCACCCCTGGTATAGGACATAATATCAATTTACTGCATGCATCACCCTATCTTTGTTTTATTGTTTTCTACTCTTGTAATACCATTTTTGCTCATTATATCCAAACTCTACATCATGCCTAATATCCTATGCTATACTCACTCAGATTTCAGTCTTAGTACATTTCTCATTTTATGTCTCCTCATATTGATTGTATTAATCTGCACTGCGGTTATTAGATGTTTCTTTGTATGGACTGTTATCAATTCATGCTGTGTAATCCACTTTGTGTATCTGTGAGAAAGGCAGACTATATACACAATCTTTTGTTGGTCTTAAAGGTGCCACTAGACTCAGAATTTGTTCAGCTGCTTCAGACCGACATGGCTGACTACCTGGATCTGTACTAAACAGAATTACCATCTCCTCAAAGCAGAATTTCCAGGATAACTTCATGGTTGTCCTCTCTTATTTGTCTCTTATATGAAGTTTTTTACCAGATTTTTCAGTGTCCACAAAGTGCGTTGTTTGAGTTCAACCGATGCAAATTTTCATTGGAAGTGCATACTTCTCAGATGGCTGGCTTGGCTTGATGCACTGAATGACTTCCTCATAGATGTATGCAGATTAGTGCAGCAACATGAATCCTAGGTTATTCCGTGTTTCCATTACTCTTCATCATGGCTGCATGTGCTAGATTGAGAGCAAGGAGCTATTGCCATGAAACAATATTTGTGAAGCACGAGTTCCGATTGAATTGCAGCCATGACGAAGACTAACGGAAACATCGGTTGAACTCAAACAATGCACATTGTGGACATTGGTGGGACTGTTACTTTAAGTAGCATCTGGGCACAGAAAAATATGATATTCTTGGAAATTGATATCTTAGATTTTAAACAATTTTTATTGATAACATATGGTAACAATTTCCATTAATAACTTCTTTTCATCTATCCTGTATGCTTCTTTCTAATCACCCCTCCCCCCGTTACTTGACCCCCACCAGTGTTATTTACTCAAAATACTAACATTAAAAGGTACCCTTAAATTCCTAAGAACTAAAATTAATATTCTTCTTTCTTCTAAAGTTTAATCATTATCAAAAATTGTCCAAAGTCCTTTTACTTTCTACTCGTCTTCTACATAACTTCTAAATTTTTTTCACTCCCTTTTAAAATCTTTTAAATCATAGTCTCTCAAAGTTCTTGTTAATTTGTCCATCTCACTCCATGTCATAACTTTTACAATCCAATCGCATTTTTCTGGTATTTTTTCTTGCTTCCATAACTGCGCATATAGTGTCCTAGCAGCTGAAAGCAAGTACCAAGTTATAGTTCTATCTTCTTTTGCAAATTTTTCCATTTGTAATCCCAACAGAAAAGTCTCTGCAGCTTTCTTGATATCCCAAGATCCTAGAAATTTCTTGTTGGATCATCTGCCAATACTTTTTTGCTCTTTCACAAGTCCACCACATATGGTAGAAAGAACCTTCATGCTTTTTACATTTCCAACATCTGTCTGGCATCTTGTTATTCATCTTTGCCAATTTTTTAGGAGTCATATACCATCTATACATCATTTTAAAACAGTTCTCTTTAATACTCTGACATGTTGAAAGTTTCATAGAGTTCTTCCATAAATATTCCCATGTATCCATCTGTATTTCTTTATTTACATTTATTGCCCATTTAATCATTTGAGATTTCACTACTTCATCTTCTGTAGACTATTTTAAAAGTAACTTATAAGTTTTTGAAATTAATTTTTCATTATCTCCAAGCAGAACTTTTTCCATTTCTGTTTGCTCTCGTCTTATTCCTTCAGTTTTAATATCGTTTTCCACCAAACTCTTTATTTGTTGCATTTGAAACCAATCGTATTTGTTATTCAACTCCACAGCAGTTTTCAATTCTATTCTGCCACTTTGTATTTTTAATAGTTGATTGTACGACAGCCATTTTTCCTCACCTGTCTCAGCTGTTATTTTTATCACTTCTGCTGGCACTATCCATAATGGTTTTCTTTCATCACCATATTTCTTATATTTCATCCAGGTATTCAACAAATTATTTCTTATATAATGGTGAGAGAAAAAACTATCAATCTTTTTCTTCCCATAATACATATAAGCGTGCCAGCCAAATTTATTTCCATGACCTTCCAACGCTAAAAGTTTTTTATTCAACAGCGTCACCCAATCTTTTATCCACACTAAACAAACTGCTTCATGATATAATCTTAAATTATGATATAATCCTCCTCTTTCTTTAGCATCTATTAAAACTTTCATTTTAATCCTTGGTTTCTTCCCAGCCCATACAAATTCCGAAATCTTCCTTTGCCATTTGTTAAATTGTTTACTGTCTTTCACGATCGGAATAGTTTGAAACAAATACATTATTCTCGGCAAAATATTCATCTTAATTGCAGCTATTCTTCCAAGCAATGACAAGTTAAGCTTATTCCATTTTATAATAATAATAATAATAATAATAATAATAATAATAATAATAATAGATTTTATTTATATCCCGCCCTCCCCGCCTAGGCGGCTCAGGGCGGCTAACAACACTTCATACATTAACATAAATAGGTAAAACTTTAAATTTAACAATTAAAAATGAAACATATAAAAACCAGTTAATTAAGTTAAAATACATAGTATAAATTACATTAAATGTACATTAAATGTATCTGGTAGCAATAAACTATTCTGGCGCTGGTTCTGCCAGTTTAGATAGTTCCATGATAATATTATAGATGGCGATTCCTTTATTCCTAGCAACTCAGCAGTCGATATCAGTATAAGCTTGTCTGAAAAGGGCGGTCTTGCAGGCCCTGCGGAACTGGTCGAGGTTCCGCAGGGCCCGCACTTCCTCCGGAAGCTGGTTCCACAGTGCAGGAGCCGCAGCTGAGAAGGCCCGTGCTCTGGTGTTTTGGGATTTGACCTCCCTCGGTCCAGGGGTGGTCATTTTATTTTTACCCACTGACCTCAATGCCCTCTGGGGTTCATATGGGGAGAGACGGTCCCTTAGGTAGGCTGGTCCTCGGCCATATAGGGCTTTAAAGGTAATAACCAACACTTTGTATTGGACTCGGTAGGTGATTTTATCATATCTTCATCCATTTTACACCATAGCTTTTCATAGTTGTTTTTAAACAGGCCAATATTCTTCATTGTTATTTCAACACCCAAATATTTTACTTTAGAGGTAACCACATCCTGTTAGTCTCTGCAACTCCTTTTGTTTATTTACTTGCATATTTTTACATTAAAAATTTGATTTTTCTTTATTAACATAAAATCCTGCCAGTTTTCCATATTCTTGTATTTTAGCTAACAACAAAGGTGTTACTTGTGTAGGATTTTCATTTATAAACATTATATCATCTGCAAATGCTCTATATTTGTAAATAAATCCTTTAACTCTCAACCCTTCTATTTGGGCAGTCTTCGCAGTGGAGGACGGTAAGCAGTGGGGTGCCGCAGGGCTCAGTACTGGGTCCCATGCTCTTTAACTTGTTCATAAATGATTTAGAGTTGGGAGTGAGCAGTGAAGTGGCCAAGTTTGCGGATGACACTAAATTGTTCAGGGTGGTGAGAACCAGAGAGGATTGTGAGGAACTCCAAAGGGATCTGTTGAGGCTGGGTGAGTGGGCTTCAACGTGGCAGATGCGGTTCAATGTGGCCAAGTGCAAAGTAATGCACATTGGGGCCAAGAATCCCAGCTACAAATACAAGTTGATGGGGTGTGAACTGGCATAGACTGACCAAGAGAGAGATCTTGGGGTCATGGTAGATATCTCACTGAAAATGTCAAGACAGTGTGCGTTTGCAATAAAAAAGGCCAACGCCATGGTGGGAATTATTAGGAAGGGAATTGAAAACAAATCAGCCAGTAGCATAATGCCCCTGTATAAATCGATGGTGCGGTCTCATTTGGAGTACATATTATAGCATTGGAGAAAGTCCAGAGAAGGGCAACTAGAATGATTAAAGGGCTGGAGCACTTTCCCTATGAAGAAAGGTTGAAACGCTTGGGACTCTTTAGCTTGGAGAAACGTCAACTGCGGGGTGACATGATAGAGGTTTACAAGATTATGCATGGGATGGAGAAAGTAGAGAAAGAAGTACTTTTCTCCCTTTCTCACAATACAAGAACTCGTGGGCATTCGATGAAATTGCTGAGCAGACAGGTTAAAACGGATAAAAGGAAGTACTTCTTCACCCAAAGGGTGATTAACATGTGGAATTCACTGCCACAGGAGGTGGTGGCAGCCACAAGTATAGCCACCTTCAAGAGGGGTTTAGATAAAAATATGGAGCACAGGTCCACCAGTGGCTATTAGCCACAGTGTATGTGTGTATATAAAATTTTTTGCCACTGTGTAACACAGAGTGTTGGACTGGATGGGCCGTTGGCCTGATCCAACATGGCTTCTCTTATGTTCTTATGTTCTTTATCATCTTGTATTTGCATCAATAAAATTTCAAGAGTCATTATAAACAACAAAGGTGAAAGCGGACAACCTTGTCTTGTACCTTTGCTGATTATAATTTCATCTGTAAGATTTGCATTTATACATAACCTTGCACGTTGTTCAGTATATATTGCCTTTATGATTCTTATAAAGTTTTCCCCCAACTCTATTTTCTCCATTATTGCAAACATAAAGTCCCAGTTCAAATTGTCAAAAGCTTTCTCTGCATCCGCAAAGAATAATGCAACTTCCTTCTCTGGATGTCTTTCATAATATTCTACAATATTTACAACAGTTCTAATATTGTCTCTTATTTGCCTTCCAGGGAGAAATCCCGATTGGTCCTCCCCTATGAAATTTATCAAACATTGTCCAAGTCGCTCTGCCAAAATTCCTGTACACATCCTATAGTCATTATTTAGTAATGAAATTGGTCCATAGTTCTTTACATTCGTGACATCTCTATCTTCCTTCGGAATCAAAGAAATTACAGCTTCCTTCCATATATTTCGTATTTTCCCTTTTATTCATCAATTTTTTCAAGTTTCGGTTCTAATTCTTCTTTAAAAATTTTAATTTTTTTTGCCATATATCTATCTGGCCCAGGTGCCCCTCCAATTTTCATTGCATTAATTGTTGCTTCAATTTCCACTCTCTCAACCAGATCACTCAAAACTCTCTTCATATATTCAGTTAAGGGTGCTATTCTAATCCCCTGCAAACACGCTTCCATCCTTTCCCTCCTTACTTTAACACCTTTAAATAATTTAGCACAGTACTTGAAAAACTCTCTCTCCATTCCTTCCCAATCCACCACCTCTCCTCCACCAACCACAACTTTATTAATAATTTCGCTTCCTCTCCTCTTCCTCAATTGCCAGGCCAAACACTCTCCAGGTTCATTTGCTCTCCCAAAGGACCCCTGCTGCAATTCCTTCAAACTCCACTCCAATTCCTCATTCAACAAATGTCCCATCTATGCCTGCAGTACTGCAATCTCCCTTACAACTTTCCCCTTTCCTGGCCCTCTCCTCAGCCCCCCTCCCCTTTCCCCACTTCACTCCTTATGTCCAACATCTGTCCCTCCTCTGCCCCCCTGTTCCCATTGTTTAATGTAATCAATATTCCTCTCACCATGGCTCCACAAGCATCCCACACCATCTGAAACTCTACACCATCTCCACCATTTATTTGGAAGAAAGCTTTAGTTTCATTTTCTAGAGATGTCACTAATTCTTTATTTTGTAGTACATCTTCATTTAATTTCTATCTTCTCACTTTTTTAGACAATTTTGTAATCCATAATATTGGGTTATGATCTGCACCTATCTTCGGTAAGATCTCTATTTTCTTAGTTATAAGGCCTAAGTCCTTTGTACCCCATAACATGTCAATTCTGGAAAAAGTATTATGTCTTGCTGAAAAAAATGTATAATCTCGTACTTCAGGATTAAAATTTCTCCATATGTCTTCCAAATTTTCTTGTTTAACCCGTTCAAAGAAGGATTTTGGCAATTTTCCTTCTTTATTGTTATTTCCCCCCCAGATCTATCCAATGTATTCTGAATTGTTCCATTAAAGTCTCCCATAATCATGACCTGGTCATATGTCACTTCATCAAGTTGTTTTATAATGTCTTAAAAAAAAAAAAACATCTTTTGCACCATTTGGTGCATAAAGTCCCAATAATAAGGTTTTTTTTGCATTTATTATTACTTCTCCTGCCAAAAATCTTCCATCTTTATCTTTAAATATTATTTTTGGGTCCAATTCTTGTTTAATATAAAAAATCACACCCATTTTCTTCTGTTCAGCCAATGAAAAAAATTCCAGTCCCAATTGTTTATTCCATAAAAATTTATAATCCTTTTGTTTAATATGAACTTCTTGTAAGCAAATTATATTACAGTTTTGTTTTTTAATCCAATGAAATATTGCCTTTCTTTTTTGTGGTGAATTTAGTACATTTACATTCCAAGATAATAATTTATAATCCATCATGGTGCAAATTCTTTATTCTCTTCATAAAATTTACGCAGCTCCTGTGTATTTGTAATTGTAATCCTTCTTCCTTATAGCTCAAAGCTCAAACCTTCAGGTATTATCCATCTATACCTCATTCCATTGTCATGTAGTTTTTCTGTTAATTTCTTTTATGTTCTCCTGTCATTTATCACTTGTCTTGGCAATTCTTTCATTATTCTTACTCTGCTTCCTCCCACAGTCAATGTCTTTTCAAAATTTTTATTTAAGATTTCCCCCACCATTTCTTTTGTCATATATCTTATAACCATATCTCTTGGTAAATTATTTTTCTTGGCATATGATGAATTCACTCTATACATATAATCATACATATTTCTAGTCCTTTCAGGATCTTCCTCCAAGAAATCAGCAATTATTTTTATTACATGTTCTTTTAAGTCTGTCCCTTCTTCTTCAGGTACTCCTCTCAGACGTATTTGTGTCTCCATCAATTTACAGTCATGGATTGTTATTTTTTCTTGCATTTTTAATAAGGTGGAATCCTGGAGTTTAACTTTCCCTTCTACCTCCTGCACTTTTTTTGACACCACCACTGTTTCATTTCTAAGCTCTTCCATTTCTTTTTTAAAGTCCTCAATATCTTTTTAAAGTTTTTTGCAAGAATTTTTTCCACCCCTTTCATCATCCTAGCTTCCATTGCTTCCAACTGATCTTGCATCATCTCCAATGAGGCAGCCCTTGCATGGATTACCTTTGACTGACATTAAAAAAACAGCTAAAAGTTTGATATCACCAAATTAAATTTCAACTATCAGGTTTGATAGATTAGAACTTGCCCTTTCAAATGAGCCTAATTTTACCATCCTCTGACCTTCCCAGGCTCAGATATTAATTTTTAAAAACTTTAGCCTCCCAGTAATGGCCGCCGATGTTTTTCTATGGTAATACAATCCTAGAGTAGGTCCACTTCTTCAATAGTTACTTCCTGCTTTGCTTGCCCCAAGTCACGTTTTCACTGGTAACGAAGTCTCATGATAGTTGATGTATTTCCTGTGTTGACTGTAGAAACTGCAGATCTCTGATGATGGTGCTTTCACTCCACGACCGCAGGTAGACAAAACAATAAATTCCTTTCCAATTTTTAACACTGTCCTTAATTTATCAAAGTCCAAAATTCACCCCTTCTCCTCTTCTTCTTCGAAGCTTTCAAACTTTCTTTTTCCCACCTTCTAATATTATTTTGTTTGCTTTAAAATAGTCCCAGAATGGTAGATAGCAATCAGTAACTTTTTCTAAGGTTATCCAAATCAACACTGGTCTTGTACAGCATCAGATGTTTAGCAGTCTCAAAGAAGATTATGATCTTGTCAAGCTTATGTCAAATAAATGACTCTGTAAGCTTCTGCAGATGATGGATATGCAACTCTTCTCTGGGGATCCCTCAAAGGAGCCCCCCCCCCCCGGGACTCCCTTTTAGCCAAGGTAAATCACCTCAAAGTTTCCTGTGCATATCTTGGACTAATCTTTCACTGAGAAAAGTAGGCAGAAGGCAAAAATTTGCCCTTTACTACCCCGAACAGAAGCTCCAGTCTGCCCCCCTTAGAGAGGCAGGTCAGCTCAGCATTCTCCAAATCCTGGAAGTCTTGGAAATTGATATCTTTATTTATCTTTTGAATGAATGAAGTATGTTGCTGTAAGCATATGTTCACGCTACTGCAAATTATAAGAAGAGAGTTAAGCAAGCATGAGTGTATAAGTAATTTTGTGCAGCTGCTTGTGAGTGTGCTTTAATCCATCAGCTGCAGTTTCCTTTAGTGTCGCAACAATCCCCAGGTGGGGCGCAGGGGATCCCCCTGTTTGGAGGCCCTCCCCTCACTTCAGGGTCATCAGAAAATGTGTGTGGGGGGAGGAAACTGTCTGCTGGGCACTCTATTATTTCCTATGGAGACTGATTCCCATAGGGTATAATGGAAAATTGATCTGCGAGTATCTGGGGCTGGGGGGGCTGTTTTTTTTAGATAGAGGCAGCAAATTTGCAGCATAGCATCCAATGCCTCTCCTCAAAAGACCCTCCAACTTTCAAAAAGATTGCACCAGATGTTCCAATTCTGTGAGCCTCAAAAAGAAGGTGCCCCTATCCTCCATTATTTCCAATGGAGGGAAGGCACGCAGTTCCTTTAAATATGATGCCAGCGCTCCCTTTGGAGTTCAGTTATGCTTGTCCGAACCGTGGTTCTGGTTCCACCCCCAAAGTCTCCTGTCTCCCCACCAAAGTCTCCAGATATTTCTTGAATTGGACTTGGCAACCCTCCCAAAACAGCAACATCTCTGATGCAATAATGTCACTTTTGGGTGATGCCCCATGCAATCCCCTAGAACACTCCCCAAATCCCCTTGCTGAACTGATGAGGGGACCTGGCAACCAAGTCAACCTTGAAGCCCATGTCATGTTCTATTCACAATATTTATATCCTGCTAATGCAGCAACAAACCCAATATTGGACAAGACCAGCCAGCACAGCTCATAGCTGTTACAGTCATTGCCAGGCTGCGGCTTCCTAACAAGGTTAGTGTTTCCATCAGCCTGTTCCCCTCTTCTTTCTCTTCCATTCAACTCCAAAGTTTTGTGTGCTCAGTCAGATCTTGCAAAGAGGTAACACAGTTAGTGTGTTATAGAAAATAAAATCACATTTTCTCTTTTAACTTTTCCTCTTTTCTACACTTTTTTCTTCCTTCCTTTCATGATCTGCCTTTCTCTCCCTCCTTCTACTTTTCTCCCCTCCATTTGTAAATCTCGGTCTCAACTCCTTTTCACTCCATCCTGCCTGGAAACATAGAATGTACTTAATAGTAGTATAGCAGCAAACCTTTGTTAAGATTAGGAACAGAAGTGTATGTGGGGGGGGGGTGTTATTGTAGTAAAAGGATGCTTCCCCAACACTCTTTACATCTTTACATGCATGGTAATGGAATGTTACTAGAAGCCCATGCACAGAGTGATAAGCTGCAATACTGTAGTCCAAGCTTTGCTCACAACCAGAGTTTGATCCCAGTGGAACCTGGGTTCAGGTAGCCAGCTTAAGGTTGACTCAGTGTTCCATCCTTCCAAGGCTGATGAAATGAGTACCCAGCTTGCTGGGGGTAAAGTGTAGATGACTGAGGAAGGCAATGTCAAACCACCATGTAAAAAGTCTGCGACATCACCTTAGAGTCAGAAACGATTGGTGCTTGCACAGGGGACTACCTTTACCTTTTAATGGAATGTTAATCTGTTTTAGTAGCTACACATGTGCAACAGAACTCCTTCTCCCTTCCTTAATTACATGTTAAACACTGTTCAGGCAGTGTGTTATTATTGTGAGACAGCTAATATCCTTTTGTAAATGCTACTTTGCTACTGTAGACATTAAGCTTCATGTTAT
Source organism: Heteronotia binoei (assembly GCF_032191835.1). Taxonomy (NCBI): domain Eukaryota; kingdom Metazoa; phylum Chordata; class Lepidosauria; order Squamata; family Gekkonidae; genus Heteronotia; species Heteronotia binoei. The sequence continues at coordinate 224,572,577 of NC_083223.1, read as the reverse complement.
ACAACAAATGACAATCTTTTTTAGAAAATACGTCAGCAAAATCAATGTCACAAATTTGGTATTGATTTATATGTACAAATATAAAGTCACAAAATTAGACGTACGGTTTGCATCAGGGTCAGGTGGGATCTTTGTTTGGGGGACCATGGTCCTTGTTAATGATCACAATTGACTTGCCTTCCGGCTGTGGAACCTGTTTTTGTACATTCAGCAAAGTACTGTTTAATATCATCTACTGAAGGACAGGGAAAGGTGTTCACTGCTTAGTAGAATTGGTAATATTTATGCCTTTGAATCTCTGAAGGTGAATATAAATCTAGGAGAAATGTGAGATGTTCCATCCCAGTTCATCAAAGCGAGGGATTAAACCCCAGCACAGCTAATAAATATTTTTGTTAAAAATAAATGGAATAATAAATCCAGTCATGTACAATCTAATCTGTTGTTCTAGAAATATTCTGCTGCCTCTCTTATTTTGCTATGGCCCACTAGGTAACAAAGGCATCTAAAATAAATTGTTTAGAAAGGACAATTTTGTTTGATTTATGGGTTGGAACGACAGTGCAAGCTGGAAAAAATTAATTGGAAGTATTTGTGTTTTGTATTTTATATTTTACCCAGAAAAGAAACCACACACACACACACACTCAAAATGATTATTAACGAAACCCAGTTGCAATTTTTAATCCAATCCTTGCAGAGATTTTTTATATTATCTTGAGGGCGATGCTGAGAATGAATAATCTACAGCAGGGGTGGCCAACGGTAGCTCTCCAGATGTTTTTTGCCTACTATTTCCATCAGCCCCAGGCAGCATGGCCAATGGCTGGGGCTGATGGGAGATGTAGGCAAAAAACATCTGGAGAGCTACCGTTGGCCACCCCTGATCTACAGCTATTTGCCCAAGGTTCCTTAATATGATCCTGAAGAAAAGGGTTTAATTGCATTAAGGATATCATTTATCATTAGCCTCTTAAGACCATTAGTTCTGGTGGGTTCTAGGGAAGCTTGGTTTGTTCAGAATGGTACCTACTGCAAGAGGCCCAGCTGCCAAAGTAGAGATCATGCCTGTCTCTTTTCAGGCTTTGATGCTCTGAGAAAATATGGGCCTAGTGGGCTTCTTTTTGGGGAGTATTTTTGTATTTCTGCACCTAGAGGTCATGGCAACTTCTGGTGACTGACCCCTACTGGAGGCCTGGATGAGATTTAGAGAAGTGGCTGAATAAAGCCTGCTCTTGTCCTCCTGACTACTGGTATTTCAAGGAGGTCTCCCGTCCAAGTACTTGCCAGAATCAACCCTGTTAGCTTCCAAGATCTGATGAGATTGGACTTGCCTGGGCTATCCAGGTCAGGGAACCAAATGGGCTTCTTAATTAAGTGATCCATCAGTACCTTCACCCACCTACCACCAAAAATGACCCACAGTGGAGGAATGGGTCCAGTGACTGCTACCAGAAACATCCAGTGCTAGGATAGAAACTCTCCCAGCTATTGGATGGATTCCTATGACATGGGAAATTATATAGGCCAATGTGAAAAGCTGCCATGCAAAAATGCTAGTAGTTCAGACATGGGAACATGTAGATCAGCCTCTGGAAAGCCTGCTGAAGGGAACAATGGAAATGTGTTAAAATGAAACTAAAGTGTTCTTAGCAGTCATAGACTTCCAAGCAATGATAGATGTACAAAAGATAAGACTTTTCAATTTGAGCTTGGCAAGTGCCATGATAAACTCTTACAGGAACATCCACGAGAGGCTGAAGCACAAGGAAAACATCACCTATTTACTTATTTCTCTAAATGATCTCAGTGAAATATTCTCAAGACTGCTGGACATTTCAGTAACAACAAAAAATAAAATCACAATCAACAACCCCCCAAATAAAATAGCAGCATTAAAAAAGGAATAAAAACATTAATCATCAAGCCATGGATAAAAATACCATCCTTAAAATCAAAACCATAGAACAGCACCATTCACTTTAAAATTAGCACTAGGCAGAGAGAGAAAATTATTTCAGGAAGCAGAATTAAAACAGTAGGAATGGAATAGTAGATTTAAAAAAAACATTTAAACCTGAGGAAATAAGGGTGAAGCATCAAAGAAGAAGAAAAGTTCATTTAGAAATGGGAGAATAAAAAGATAGATTTATTAATAGGTTTACTTCAGTTGGGGGGTATTTCAGAGTATGGGCCTTTTCTGTGGGCTTACACATTTTCCTTCTGGGGGGCGGGTGACACCCAAAGTAGAAACTCAGATGAAGATCTTTGTTGGTTGGTAGGTTGATGTGGGAGAAGGTGGCCTTTCAGATAACCTACACCCATACCTTGTAGAGCTGTACAGGTAATAACCAGCACTTTGAATTGTGCCTTAAAGCAAAAGTAAAGCTAGTTTCAGTTTTTTAAAAAAATGCTAAATTCTACCCCTGCCAGCAGCCTGGATTTTGAACCACTTGAAGCTTCAGAACAGTTTTCAAAGGGAGTCCCACATAGAAAGCATCCAGGTAGTCAAGTCTGGATATATTCAGTACTTGAATGACTGTGAGCAAATAATGTTTCTTGAGGAAGGTCTGAAGCAGACCAGCCAATGATGGTGGAAGGCCTGTATGTCACAGAGATCTGTCCCTCCTTCAGGCCCAAATCTAATAAAAATCCCAAGCTGCAAACTTGCTCCTTATTTTTATTTTTATTTTATTTTTATTATTTCTTAATTTGATTTCTATCCCACCCTTCCTACAAGTGGGCTTGGGGCAGGTTACAGCATTAAAAAATTATACTATAAATCACATTAGAATTTTAAAAGCCTCAATTAAAAACAACAATAAGCAATAATAAGATGGCTTTCTGAAAAAAAGATTGTACTATCTTGATGCAGTTTTGGATTTTACTGAGCAATGCAGCCCCAGTCAGAGAAGGTTGATTCCTCATGCTGGGGATTGGCTTCTTATCACTTCAGTCTTATCTGGATGAAATGTTAATTTATTACCCTAATCAGTGACTTCAGACATTTGAACGTCAACATCAGGGCTACTGTAAGAAGTCACAGAGACAAGGGACAATTTTAAAAGGCAGATTAAAATATCGTAAGAGACATCTCAGATAATCAGTAACACTTGGAAGGTCCACTCTGGAACATGGCATGAAACTAGGATAACAAGCCCAGAGGTTTTCTGCACAAGAATGGAGCTTGTTGAACAGAGACATTGCCTGCTCTTATGCAGAGGACTGCTTTAACTCACCAACAGAACAAATTGCCATGAATGCTTGCAATCAGACTTGTGACACTGTAATCACTGCCACTTGCTTTACAGCACAACAGTGGAATATTTTATTATCCATAGCTTCTAGAGAAGTCTTAGGAGACCAGCCTTGAGAGAAGAAATATGTTCCCTTCCTTGGACAGAGACGCATTTACAGTTGGCTGTTCTGTTCCATTTGGTGCTAATGAAAGCAATACATTAATCTCAGCTGTGTTTCTGTGCCAGTGAAAAAGGGCATTGCCACAAGTGAAGCCAGCAATGCTTTTTTAGGCTAGGAGGTATGACTTGCGAATACTGTTAATGCCATCCAAAAATCCAAAAAGAATAAGTTTAACATTCTAGCTAATACATTTTCTTTCACACATGGAAAATATAAAAAGCCGTTTAAGGGCTTCACATTACAAGGATGCCACAGAAAATAACAGCTTCATGTCAAGTACAGTATGGGCATTTTCGCACTGACCTTAATCGGAAGTGCCGCCCCTCTTCAGCGCACAGGATCTGCTGGGATTTCGCACCAATTGCCGCGGAGCACCCGGAAGAGCTGGAAAGTCCCGCGGCTTTTGCGGCGCAAATGGAAACTGGTTTTTGGCGGTTTCCATTTGCGCCGCAAAAGCCGTGGGACTTTCCGGCTCTTCCGGGTGCTCCGCGGCAATTGGTGCGAAATCCGGGCAGATCCTGCGCGCTGAAGAGGGGCGTCGCTGCCGATTAAGGTCAGTGCGAAAACGCCCTATGTCTTCTTCTCTTTCTCTCCCTGCAATGTTTGGGGAAGGAATGAGAACTATAGGGCCAGGAGGCTCCTCTCCCAGTTCTATCCCTTGTGTCTCCTGTTAAAGGTCTCAGATAGACGAGGCTAGGAAATGCCTTTCTTGGTGTGAAATCCTGGAAAGCTGCTGCCAGTCAGAGCATGTAGCAAGGCTTTTTTTTTTCTGGAAAAAGGGGTGCTGAAATTCTCAAGAGGGAAATGAAGGAAAAACACATGGGTGCCCCTCATTAACTTTTAAACATTTTGTAGTGTATGGCGTTAGCTTAGAACGCAACCATTTCATTATAACGCAATCGCGTTAGTCCGCGCAGGCAGCGGAGGCGACTGGGGACACCCAGGTGACTCCGCGCAGAGCGCTGAGCACCCGCCTATCACCACCAGTGGCGGGAAATTGGCTGGCCAGGATTGGACTGGCCAGTCTGGGAGGATGTTCCGGGCGATGTATATAAGCGGGACCCGGCCCGCGTGCTCTCTCTCTCTTGCGTTTAATGTACCAGCAATAAAGTATGTTGCCCTACTCTCGTCTCTCATCTTGGTACATTAAAGTGGCGACGAAGGTGGGATCCTAGCCCTGCGGACAACTGGGCTACAGAGGAGACTTACGGGCAACCGATCGCTACGACCGCCGCTACCGCCACCATGGCCAGCCATAGCGGGAACACCGGTCACATCGAAGCATTCAACCCCGCGAATCCCGAAGGATGGGAGTCCTATTCAGAACGGGTTGATTGCTACCTGAGGGCGAATTGCATAACCGAGGACAGCATGAAGAGGGACGTTCTCCTGAGCGTCTGTGGGGCCACCACGTTCGAGATCGCTAAGGGTCTCTCGGCCCCCGCCAGACTCACCGAGAAGTCCTACGAGGAGGTCGTCAGGCTCCTCACGGGCCATTTCCTGCCACAGCCTTCGCGGGTGGCCCGCCGGTTCCTCTTCCACAAGAGGGACCAGGCCCAGGGAGAGTCTGCCGCTGACTACCTGGCGGCCCTACGACAGATCACAGGCAACTGCAACTTCCCGAACCTGGAGGAGATCCTGGCAGACCGGTTCGCCTGGGGCCTTCGCGATGAGAGGCTCCAACAGAAGCTCTACGCGAGGGAAGAGCTCACCCTCCAGAGCGCCTTCAGCGAAGCTGTGGCGTTCGAGAGGACTACCCGGACTTTCCCCAAGGCAAAGTCTGAGGCCATCCACCATGAGGAGCTGGACCCCGACTGCCCGGAGGAGGGAGAAGCGTTCCAGCTGCGCCGCCCAGCAGGGCCAACCAACCGAGCTCCACAGCGTCCCCGAACGTCGGAGAAGCTGCCTGCCATGAAGTGCGCCAGCTGCGGCGACCCCCACGACAGAAGGGACTGCCAGTACAGGACCTGGGACTGCAGAAGCTGTGGGAAGACCGGCTACATAGCGCGGGCTTGCCGAGCCAAGTCCAACCGCCGGAGACCGACCACACACTACGAGGCCTCCGAGTCCCACTCCACGGCTTCCACCACACTCCAGGTACTGAACTTGCCCTTAACCACCCCCAACAAGATCAAAATGGAGGTCTGCATCGAAGGGTCTCCATGCCTCATGGAGGTGGACTCAGGCTCCTCCATTTCCATAATCGCGGAGGAGACCCTGAGGAAGCTGCGGCCCCACCAGCGGGTGCAGCTGCGGCCGGCAGATTTCATTTTACGGGACTTTCAGAAGAACCCAGTACAAATTGCGGGGTGGGCCAGGGTACAAGTAGAGCGGGGATCTTTTCAGGGCCCGCTGGACATCCTGGTGGTAAAGCGGCCGCTTACCACCCTGTTGGGACTCGCGTGGTTCGGCCCCTTGGGAATCCGCATAGAGGGGGTGGCACAAACGGTCTCAGCCGGAGGGTTCGGGGAGGTGTGCCGAGAGTTCCCAGAGGTGTTCAACGGGTCGCTGGGTAGCTATAAGGGCCCGGCCATCTCCCTACCGCTCGACCCGACGGTCAGGCCGATCCGGCTCAAGGTGAGGAGGGTCCCCTTTGCCTTAAAGCCCAAAACTGAGGCAGAACTGGACCGCCTCATGGCACAAGGAGTCCTGGAGCCAGTCGATTATGCCATGTGGGAAACCCCCATTGTGACCCCGGTCAAACCGAATGGGGAGGTGCGGATTTGTGCAGACTACAAGTGCACAATAAATAAGGCACTCCAGGATAACCCCTACCCAGTGCCTGTGGTCAGCCACGTATTGGCGGCCCTGGCGGGATCAAAGATTTTCGGGAAGCTGGACCTAGCGCAGGCCTACCAGCAGCTCCCGGTGGATGCCAAAACGGCCGAGGCCCAGACTATCGTGACCCACAGGGGGGCGTTCAGGGAGCATAGGCTTCAGTTTGGGGTCACCGTGGCTCCGGGGATTTTCCAAAGTATAATGGATGCTCTCCTCAAAGGGATCCCCAGAGTCCAACCCTTTTTCGATGACGTTCTAATCGCCGCCCCAGACCCTGAAAAGTTCAGCAACCGCCTCAGGGAAGTGCTCCGTCGTTTTCAAGCAGCAGGGCTCAAGGTGAAGCGGGAGAAATGCTTGTTAGGAGTACCGCGGGTAGAGTTCCTGGGATTCTCTGTGGATGCTGAGGGAATCCACCCGACTAAAGAAAAAACCCGAGCTATCGTGCACGCCCCAGCTCCCACCTGCAAAGCGGAGCTACAAAGCTTCTTGGGGGTGCTCAATTTTTATCACACGTTCATACCCCATAAAGCGGCCATCGCTGAACCCCTACACCGGCTGCTGGACAAAAAAGCTCCTTGGGTGTGGGGCAAGTGACAGGCCGCCGCCTTCCAGGCAGTGAAGGACGTTCTGGTCTCCAATGCGGTGCTGCATCACTTCGATGAGCACCTACCGATAATCCTGGCCTGTGATGCATTGCCATATGGGGTGGGCGCAGTCCTGGGGCACCAGCTGCCGGCCGGCCGGGAGGTACCAGTCGCTTACTACTCCCGCACACTCACATCCGCGGAGCGAAATTACGCTCAAATTGACAAGGAGGCTCTGGCCATCGTAGCGGGGGTCCACAAATTTAACGATTATCTGTATGGGCGAAGGTTCACAATAGCCACAGACCACAAGCCACTCTTGGGCCTGCTGGCCCCGGACCGCCAAACCCCCCCAAATCCTGTCACAACGGGTGTTGAGGTGGAATCAATTCCTCAACTCATACATGTACACCTTGGTACACAGAGCGGGCAAAGCGATGGGCCACGCTGACGCGCTCAGCCGCCTGCCGCTCCCGGACACGGGCCCCGACCCAGCCCCCGCACACCACGTCATGTCGGTCGAGTCACTCCCGGACCAGCCACTCCACGCCGCAGAAGTGGCCAAGGCCACCGGGAAAAACAGGACACTGGCAAGGGTTCTCGACTGGGTGGTAAGGGGGTGGCCGGAGGAGAACATGGGGGAAAAATTCAAGCCCTACAAAATGAGAAGGGACGAATTAGCAGCCCACAAAGGGTGCCTGCTATGGGGGAGCCGGGTGGTAGTTCCCCCCCCTCTACAGAAGCGGGTTCTGGAATCACTCCACGAAACACACCCCGGCATAGTTAGAATGAAGGCCTTAGCTAGGAGCTATGTTTGGTGGCCCGGAATGGATGGGGAGATAGAGAACTGGGTCCGGAGATGCGGCGCGTGCCAGGAGTCGAGGCCGGAACCACCCAGCGCCCCGACCACACGGTGGGAAACCACAAGGAAACCTTGGTCCAGGCTCCACATAGACTTCGCGGGGCCATTCCAGGGGCAGATCTTCATGATCATAGTAGATGCATACAAGAAATGGCTAGAGGTCATCCCCGTGGGGTCCACCTCTTCCGTAGCCGCGATCCGAGTGCTGCGCAGGGTCCTGTGCACCCACGGCATCCCGGACACCATAGTCTCGGATAACGGGACAGCGTTCACTTCGGGGGAATTCCAGGCGTTCCTCCAGAGGTACATGATAAGACACATAAGGTCCGCCCCCTTCCACCCAGCCACCAACGGCCAGGCGGAGCGGATGGTCCGTACGACCAAAGAGGCCCTGGGCCGAATCGTGCAGGGCGACTGGGACCACAGATTAGCCGCGTTCCTCTTTGACAACAGGGTCATCCCCAACCCAGTCACGGGGGTTAGCCCGGCTGAGCTCCTCATGGGGCGCAAGCTCACAACGAGGTTGGACAGGTTGCACCCCGACCGAGCCTCGGACGTGCGCGGGTCCCCAGAGGTCAGAGACGCAGCTAGAGGGTTCTTCGCTGGGGAACCAGTATTCGCCCGCAACTACGCTAAGGGACCGGAGTGGCTAGCGGGGCGGGTACTGCGGGTCGTGGGATCCCACCACTATGAGGTGTCCACCGAGGGGGGCCAGATCCTACGTTGGCACATCAACCAGATGCGCCGCCGGACCCTCCCGGAGGCACCCACCCAAGCGGAAGAAGAAGCAGGGACCGGGGAGCCACCAGCGACCGCCGTACCGGCACCGGTTCCGCCCCCACCAGCAGAGCCGGAACAACCCACTGAACCAGACCTGCCTCCCGCTGACGCTCCAGCCCCCGGAGAAACCCCGGAAGCCATAGCCGCCCCGACACCGCAAGCAACCCCAAGGCGTTCAACACGGGAGCGCCGGCCTCCCGCCTACCTCCAGGATTATGTACATCAACTAAGGGGGGAGGAGTGCAGTGTATGGCGTTAGCTTAGAATGCAACCATTTCGTTATAACGCAATCGCGTTAGTCCGCGCAGGCAGCGGAAGCGACTGGGGACACCCAGGCGACTCCGCGCAGAGCACTGAGCACCCGCCTATCACCACCAGTGGCGGGAAATTGGCTGGCCAGGATTGGACTGGCCAGTCTGGGAGGATGTTCTGGGCGATGTATATAAGCGGGACCCGGCCCGCGTGCTCTCTCTCTCTTGCGTTTAATGTACCAGCAATAAAGTATGTTGCCCTACTCTCGTCTCCCATCTTGGTACATTAAACATTTTTTGGGATACCCCCCCCAGAGGTTCTGGAACTCTGTTCCACTACATTTCTCCTGGAAAAAAAAAAAAGCCCTGACATGCAGTTCTAAGCTAGCTGGACCAATGTGGTGATCAATGCTGAGGCAGAATTATTCATGTCATTTCCTTGTGTTTGGCTATCAGTAGCAGCAAGTTGTGTAGAACAGGGAATCATGATGTGAGGACATCACAACATGGGAAAATGTTCCTGTAGGTTATGCAGACAGGTGAGAGAGCTTGATACAGAGATGTCATTTTTCCCAGTAGTCCTATGTTGACTGTTTTGTGCTGTTGCACTCTTGGTGTCTGTGGAATTTAGGCAGGACCTGGCCAGCCTTGCGGAAAGGCACAAAGGTCACAGGAGTGCAGTTAAGGCTGAGCCAAGCCAGAGTTACCCACCAATTCAGAAACAGGAGTGGGAGCCTAAAGAGATTCACAGTGAAGGTAACCTCATAAGGGAGTGGCACAAGCTGGTTTTGAGAAAATGTTAAATCGGCAGAACCCACATTCGGAGTTACATAGGGAACTGACAGTTCTACCCTTTCCTGTAGGTGAAGTAGATTTCCTGCCAAGCTCTAGAGCAGGGGTGACAAACATGAAGCCTGGGGGCTGAATTAGGCCCCCAGAGGGTTTCTAGTAGGCCCACGAGCTACTGGCTATCATCTGCTTCCTTCTCCCTCTCTCTTGCTTCCTTCTACATAACAGCTTGCTTTGCAAGGTTTGCTTAATTTCACAGGAACTACAGAGCATTGGGGAGGAAGGGGGGAAGGCAGAGCTTGTTTTTCCAGGCTCTCTCAATCACACAGCAGAGTTAGTGAGCCAAGCCTCTCTTCCTTCCCCCTCTTGGTCCCCTGGGGAAGGAAGGAAGGAAGGAAGGAAGGAAGGAAGGAAGGAAGGAAGGAAGGAAGGAAGGAAGGAAGGAAGGAAGGAAGGAAGGAAGGAAGGAAGGAAGGAAGGAAGGAAAGGAAGAGCCAGAGCTTCCTTTGCTTAGTTCCCTGGATCCCATGGTAGAAATACAAAGAAAACACCTTTAATACCAACAAATGCTAACATTGAAAGCATGTTTTAAGTTTTTTTAAGAAAACATTTTACTGTGTTTGCCTGTGTCCTTTATAAAGTTTATATATCAGCTACCTAATCTTAAATTGGTATACACATGGCCTGACCTGACATGGCCCAGTCCAATGAGGTCTCATTTATATCAGATCTGGCCCTCATAACAAATGAGTTTGACACCCCTGCTCTAGAGTGTTGTCCTCTCCTTCTGAGAAAGACTGGGAGGCCTCAAGATGAGAGGTGTGCAGTCCTCCTCATCCACTTGTACTAGGCTTCAAATTCTTTGCTGGTGGGGTCCTGGGGGAGACTGTGGGAGTGCTGGAGGTGGACAGGTCCACTCAGAGGTTTCCTGATATGCCTGTTCCCCTGGATCTTGCTATTGTAGTGGGCACATGGGGTCTTTTCTTGGATATCAAAGATTGTGGAGACCATAGTGTGCTCCTACAGCTTTAAGGCTTTGAAGGGTGTAATTCTGCTTAGGATTGCACCATGAAAGGTCTTCTCCTCCATCCCAATGATCCAGATACAAGACTAGATGTCAAGGAGAGCAGTTATAGCCAGGGCTTTTTTTGAGCAGGAATGCACAGGAACACAGTTCCAGCGGGCTTGGTGTCAAGGGGCGTGACCTAATATACAAATGAGTCCCCACTAGGCTTTTTCTACAAAAAAGCCCTGTGTGAAACAATGGTGATGTCAGGGGTGTAGCCTAATATGCAAATGAGTCCATGCTGGGCTTTTTCTACCAAAAAAGCCCTGGTTATAGCCTAGTCTTCTTCCTGACATACTAGTTTTATATATGTAGGGATTTTCTTTTTGTGTAGTAGGCAACTAAATAATGCAGATACCCACCAGGAGTGTGATGTAGCACATCCTGTCAAAGGTTTACCACCCTTACTGAGAACTGAATCTCTGCCTCCCTGGTTGCTGTTATTTGCAACTCACCATCTCATACCAGCTGTCTGCTCCTTCTTCTTCTGCTTAATTGCTGTGGGTGTTCCCTAGTGTTGTCAGCTCTGAGTTGGGAAATGCTGGAGAATTGGGGGGGGGGACACTGGGGAGGGTGGGATGCAGGGAGAGGAGGGACCTCAGCAAATACAATGCCACAGAGTTTAACTTCTAAAGCAGCCATTTCCTCAAGGGGAACTGATCTGTGTCATCTGAAGATTAGTTAAAATTCCAGGAATCTCCAGGCCCCATCGGGGAATTTGCAGCCCTAGACTCCCCAAGCTCCTCCACAGTACACAGCCAGATTGGAATGGGGTTGTTATCATTGGTAGTTCATACATTTTTATTTATTTAGTTCGTTTCGACCCTACTTTTAGGGTTGCCAAGTCCGATTCAAGAAATATCTGGGGACTTTGTGGGTGGAGTCAGGAGACTTTGGAGTGGAGTCAGGAGACATTGGGGGTGGAGCCATAAGCAAAGTTGTGACAAGCACAACTGAACTCCAAAGGGAGTTCTGGCCATCACCTTTAAAGGAATTGCACAACTTTTAAATGCCTTCCCTACATTAGAAATAATGAAGGATAGGGGCACCTTCTTTTGGGGCTCATAGAATTAGACCCCCTGGTCCAATCTATTTGAAACTTGGAGCACATTTTGAGGAGAGTCATTAAATACTATGCTGAAAATGTGGTTCCTCTACTTCAAAAAACAGCCTCTCCAGAGCCCCAGATACCCCCCAGATCAATTCTTCATTATTCCCTATGGGAATCAATCACCATAGAGAATAATGAAGTGCCCTGCAGACATTTCCCTCCCCCACCCCATTTCTGATTACTCTGAAGCGGGGGAGGGCCTGCTTCCACCTGCAGATTAGCATCTCTACTCATGAGCTGCTGAACTTCCAACTTCTTCAAAGTAACACAGAGCAACCGACCTCTGAAAAGATTATTCGACCAACGAAGGATCTGGGCTGCAAATGACCTCTGCAAAGATTGTGCAACCAATGGATGGTTTGGGCTGCTTTCACAGCCATGTTATTCTGCCTGCCTCCCCTTAAGCCTTAAAGATGCAGACGCATCATCCCAAGAGGAAGCCTTTCCAGTGGAGTCTGCGCCTCTGGAGGCTGAAAGGCACATGGGGGCTGTGGGGGCGGGGCTTCCCCTGCCGGCCAGCTGACTTGGAACAGGAGGGAGCCTGGGAAAGTGGGAAACCCCTGCTGGGACCTGGGGATTGGCAAGCCTACCTACTTTTCTCCCCAGTGCAGAACCAAAGTGGTTCGCAATGCTCTCTCCTTCTCCAGTTTATCCTTATAACAACCCCATGAGTGGGGATTTTAATTTGGGTCTCTCAGATCCTAATCTAACACTCTAGCCACTATCCCATACTGGGATGTTTTTGCCATTTCCTTTACTATTTAATTCTCCTTGAAAGGAACTGGGGGCTGCAGTTCATGGCCCTTTTAATTGTGTGTATATATATATATATATATATATATATATATATATATATATATATATATATATAAATGTTTAGAGCTATCACTGGGGTGGATTCTCCCCTATCCTTACCACTCCATTGAACAAAATTTATTTATTTATTTATTTAAAATTTTAGTTAAAATATTTATATCCCACCTTTTCTTCTGGTTCAAGTTTGAAGCCTTCCTCCAATGTAAGCAGCATCCTTCCAACTTAAGTGGCTCTTTCATTGGAGAAAGTTGGAGGAAACCTACTTGGAGGACAGTTGGATCCATCCCATGGTGTATAATAGGGTTGCCAGGTCTGTGTTGGAAAATACCTGGAGACTTTGGGGATGGATCTGGGAGAGGTTGGGGTTTGGGGAGGGGAGGGGCCTCAATATGGTACAATGCCATAGAGTCCACCACCCTTCAAAGCAGCCATTTTTTCCAGGGAAGCTCAGCTGATCTTTGCCAGCTGCAGATGTTATAAAAGTGGGAGATCTCCAGATCCCACCTGGAGGCTGGCAACTCTAGATGCCACTGTAGGTAATTTCTCATTTATGTTTGATTATTTGCTCATTTAGAACTTTCTTTAAACTATGCCTTTCCACTATACAATGTTTTCAGAGGGCTTACAAAATCAATCAACTCCACAACAAATTAGCAATATGCACACAAACATGCACACAGACAAAGCTGAAGGAAAAATGTTGTTGCTGTGACCTCACCCTAGCCCTCAAAGTCTTTCTGTCACTACTGCTCAGCTGTTTGTTATTTTGTCATTTGGTCTATGCTAGCCACAGGAATAAAACCCCTCTCCCCCAGAATTAGGCTGCCAAACTTGCACATGGATGTTTGTATTAGATATTTGTCACATACCAGTTGCCAATTTACTAACTCCTAATTCTCTTCCCAAGGTCTTCTCACCATTTTAAACATATCTAATAATGAATATTGTTCTCAATTAATAACTAGTAAAACTTTGCAAACATCCCTTTCTCTTTTTATCAGACTGAGCCTCCCACCTCCAATACAATTTAATACAAGGTTTTGCACTCGTGTGTGTGTGTGGAGGGAATCTTGAGCATGTCTGGCCAATCTATTAAATGCTTGCTCTATCTATCTATTAAGTTCTGCATCCTGGTTTTACTGAGGCATGAAAATTCAACACAAAAAACTCTGCATAATAAAATACAGCCTTTCAAATGCAACTCATCCCTATAAAAGCATGGCGCATGGACAGCCTAGCTAATCTTTGAGCAATAGCCAGGATTTTAAAAATGCTTTCTCAGAAAATGAAAGGGCTTTAGTTCTTGGCAATGTGATGTCAACACACTGTCAGTTACGTCCTTTAGGATGTAATTACAGCGAGCACTAAATGATTTTGGACTTCTGGCAATGGGCTGCCTCAGGAGAAAAGGAGGCCAAGTTTTAAAAAATTTAAAAGTAATCATCATAGCCTGAAATGTATAGCCAGTGCCCTGCCATTTAATTCATTATATTTATCTTTGAAGAATTCTCATCATTGCTCTTTAGAAATTTATTTAGACTTCATTTATGCCCCCCTTTTCTCAGAACAGGGACCAAAAGCAGCTTACCCTGTCCTCTTTTCTCCATTTTATTTTCACAACAATCCTGTGAGGTAGTTTTAGCTAAGAGTGTGACTGGCTCCCTAAAAATACGTATCTTGAGTTTGAGGCAGGAAATAATTTGAGTTAGTGCCATGTTGATACAAGTAATGGCATAAGCTGAGCAATCCTAAATAACTTATACTCTTCTCAGCCCATTGACTTTAAAAGGGTTTAACTCTGCTTAAATTTGCATGGTAGGAATCGAGTCTCCATGTACTTCTATGTGCAAGGGATGGGTTATTCACTTGATTACATTTGATCCTTGTGCCAGGGACTGGCAGAGGCTGTGGCCAAGTGATACAAGATATGCTCTGCTCAGGGCCCAAGTGTTTGGGGCATGGAACATGGGAGAACTTTACTTACTTAGACCGATATGTGTGTGTGTGTAAAATATATGTACGTGTATACGTGTGTGTGTGTATAATTTCAGAAATAGGGTTTCTTTTGCTCAGTCACTCTCAACTCTTGTTCCACATGGCTTTGTCCATGCAGGTCTCATAATCCTCAGCACAGTCTTTTGGTACTCAAAGAGGACTCTCTCCCCTCCCCTTTTATCACCAGTGAAAACCTAGTTGGATCCAACCTGTAAAACAGGCATTTTCTTTTTATCCCCCCCCCCCCACAAACACAAAATGTTTCTTTATTATAGAAAATTGATATATACAACAAAAAAGAGCAAAATGCAATTTGCAAAATTATATCAAATCATTACAGAGTTTAAATTACTCAGTAGATAATAGTAGCAAATAATACTTTGGGGGAAAGGAGGCATATCTATATATAAGTCTACTATGTGTAATTCTCAGAGATGGGTTTTTCGGGTCATATAGAAATTTAAAAAGTAACCAAGAGTGATAGGAACAATTAGGGGAGAGGATGTTATGTTCCAACATGAAATTCAGTACAGGGCCCCAGATAGAAATAAATTTATTGTAAATCCTCTCTGAATTGATGAAGTTATGGTTCACAATTGTTGAAATTTTATGCATAATAAATTGATCCCAAATTTCATCATACCAGAGTTTTTGGAGGGAGGTGATGAAGATTTCCGTGTAGATGCTATGACGAGACGTGCTGCAGCTACAAGTATTTTATTTTCATGACCAACTAGCTGTACATATGGGGGTGGGGAGAGAATGCAGTGTATGTATGGGGGCATATTACAAGAGAAATGATGACTGGTCCCTGGCTTTGCATTTGCTCTGCAGTTAAAATACCATGGGGCATTTCCTCTTAATGATGTCAAGCAGTAGTGCTGAACAAGGGGTTTTTTTTGTAGAAAAAGCCCAGCAGGAACTCATTTGCATATTAGACCACACTCCCTGACACCAAGCTAGCTGGAACTGCATTCCTGTGCATTCCTGCTCAAAAAAAAGCTGAAGTGCTGAATAAAGCCAGTCTTGACCTGTGAACCTCAGAACTGACAGTACTGATCTAGATGGATACAAAAATGTAGCACTGGAGTACGGCTCCAATTGATTGGGCCAGCACATGCCAAAAAGAACATATTTTGGAGATCTCAAATGCTAGCATGGGACTGTAACTATGAAGCTGACTGAATAATTTCTACAAATTCTACAAGAGCCATAAAAGGAGTCCTGGTCCTTTTGCTCAGTCACTCTCAACTCCTGTTCCACATGGCTTTGTCCATGCAGGACTCATCCAGTACAAAATTCAGTTTTCCACAATGGTGAACCAGGTGTCCCAGAAGACTCACAGCAGGGCCACAAAGACCACCTCCTCCCCCATTGCTGCTCTCCCATACCTGGCTTTCAGAGGTATATCACCTCCAAACATGGAGGTCTCATTCAGGCACCATGGGGAACAACCATTGAAGAGCTCTCCTCCATTAATTAGTCTTATTTCCTTTCAAAGCCATCAAAACTAGCAATGATTGCCTTAAGTTATGGCAGTGAGTAGCGCACATTCATTATGCATTGTGCAAAGAAGTTCTTTCCCTTTGTCTGCCTTGAATCTATTGCACATCAGTTTTGCAAAGTGATCCAAACACTATTATTTTGGAAGTGGGTATTTCTCAAAGCATGCATAATTTTAAAGCTTCTACAGTGTTCTTTCTTTAGCATCTCTTTTTTTCCTTCTCTGCAAAGCTCCAAGCTGGCAGGGAAAGAGAAAGTGAAGAAGATCTTGCTGCCTAGCTAGGAGCAGCTGAATTACAGATTTCCAGTTCTCCAATATCTTTATTAAAATGGGGCAGTCAGAACTGTATACAGCAGTTCAACAGGGCAATCTATGCAGATTGATGGCTGTCAAAATCAATGGATTTAGGCTGTATAGGATTGCCCTGTAAATATACTTGCACATAGACCTACACAAGGGTCTTACAATACTAGTAATTTTATTTTCCATCAATTTTATAATAGTCCCAAGCATTGTTGCCACATGCTGAATACACAATTGTATTGAATGGGCCACCATGACCCCACAATCTTTTTCCTGGTCAGTCAACATATGTTCAGACCCCATCAGCATATACATAAAGTTAGGAATTTCCCCCCCTCACTGTACATAATTTTACACTTACTTTCATTAACAGTGCCAAACTAGACACAGTTACAGCCTTCTAAGCCCATTAACATCAATAAACTTGAAGGAAAGAAGTACAGTGCACAGGAGCTTAGACAGAACTAGAGAACAGAAGAGAAAACATTAATGCTGGTTCTTGGATGCTTAAGTTTTCTCTGACATGGGAATGGGTTAACATTCTGTGAATGGTTTTATTATTGTTGTTTGTTAAAAAACAATAATAATTGTTTGTTAAAAATGGTTTGTTTAAAAAAAAACCCACACAGGTGTTCTTTATATATTGGGGATCCCACTTTCCACCCCACACATGAGTCTCCAAACTTAAGACTGCAAAACCAGTAGACGGCAATACTTGCACATGCATAAAGCTGGATTCATCAACTGATTGTGTAGTTGATTTCCTAATAATATAGGAGAACAGATCATGAGACATGTATGCATATCTGCCTGACACAGATGTTAAGTCACTTTTGGACTGAATGTATTGTCCAAACCAGCCCATAAATTCTGTACATTTAATCAGGGTCCACATAAGTATTTGTGGGTTGATGTGAAGGTCAGGGAACATCAGGTCTGATCTTGCTTTTCCATCCACAAATCCATTCCTTCTTGGAGAAACATTTGAACAGTTCTAATATTAGCATTATTCCATGCAGGGTTGCTTAGGTGGGGTTATTTCATTTAATTTCCACAATAATCCTTTTGAGGCAGGTATAGTGAGAGATAGTGCCTTACTCAAGGTCACTCAATCAGCTTCATGCCTGAAAGAGGATTTGTATCCAAGCCTCTACGATACAAATTCAGTTATTGCTTTACTGCATCATAGTGAGTAGGTCTGTCAGCTTCCAGGTGGGGACTGAAGATTCCCTGTTCTTACAGCTGATGTCCAGACTACTGAGATCTGTACCCCTGGAGAGAATGGCAGCTTCAGAGTACAAACTCTACAGTATATCATAGATTATAGGTGAAATCTCTCTCCACTGTCCCAAATCTCCAGGAATTTCACTGGCCAGAGTTGGCAACCATAATAATGAGATGGTAGATAAAACTGAGAACCCTTGTCCTGAAATCTGCTGCCATATTTTGGACCACAAACATTTCAAATGTATATACATATATGAAAAGACCTCCTCCCACACTCAATTATTGTGTTAATCTTGTGATCTTTATGGGTCTGACTCATGATTTTTAAGTATTTACAGCCAGGAACTCTGCATGGGTTTGCAAAAGAATAACGCACTATGGTTGTAGGGTGCCAGTGTTCAAAACAAAATAATATTTAATCAAGTTCTTGTGCTGTGGAGCAGTTTGTCTTCTTAAAATAGGCTGTGGCCAAGTAGAAACCCTATTGGGTAATTAAAGGAATGTCATTGCTGATAGGTTTATTTGTTCAAATAGAAGAGGTAAATGAAAGAGGAAGAATGCTTTTCTTAGTGTGTTTGCTATTAATCGGCATTTTAAAAATAAAAAGTGACTTGATCTGATAAAAGAGGTCTTTTCTCATTCCTTTGGAAAGCAATCTCTCCCCCTCTCCTCCATGTTTTTGCTGGAAGATTGCCTTGATAATTTAGGGGCTGGGAAGATTGTATCCATTCCTAAAGCAATAGGACAGTAATGATGTACCTTGTTACAACTCCATTTCTTTTTGAGGCTCTTTAGTTAAAAGGACAATGAACAGATGAAATAGAATACAGATTTATCTACCTGAATTCCATAATAGCTCAGCTGATCTGGACTATCTTCATCTTGTCTTTTATCACAGGGATGTCCAACAGGTAGATCACGGAGAGGTCAGAGGTAGCTCACCAGCCCCACTTGGTCTCATGGTTTGCTGGACAGGTGTTTGGGTTTTTTTGATGATTGTTTGGTGTGGTGGTATTTGATTATTGGTGCCAGTATGATGAATTCTTATTTTTGCTTTTAGAACTGCATGTGTGGTTTTGGCATCATCCAGAGGTCTTCAGTTCCTGTTGATCTTTAATACTTTGGGACAGTGACAGTTTTGGACCAGATTTGGCCAGTGTTAACTTAGCACCCCAGCCACCCCAGTATAACAAAGATGAGTGTTCCAAAGAAGAGCAAAACCTACCACTTTCATAATGAATGAGAAATGGACTACTTCATCATGGTGAAAGACAAGTGTTGTTGTCTACTTTGTAACACTGCTGTTTCCTTGCCCAAAAAGGGTGATCTGGAGCGTCATTATAAGGCTCTGCATAGCAATATGTTTGATGCTGATTTTCCACCCAAAAGTGAAATTCATAAATTGAAGCTCAAAGAACTTAAACCAGTTTCCGGAGGAGGTGAGGGCCCTGCGGAACCTTGCCCAGTTCCGCAGGGCCTGTAAGACAACCCTCTTCCGGCTGGCCTATGACTAGCTGGTACAAGAAATCCAGGTGTAGTTATATTAGAGGTTGCTGTCACTAATGTTTTAAATGTTTTAAATGTCTTATAATTTTAAATATTTTATAATTTTAAATGTATTAATTAATTTTAACTGTTTTATGTTTAAATGTTATTATGTGGAATTCTATGCTGTGAGCCGCCCTGAGCCACTTGTTGAGAAGGGCGGGATATAAATTAATAAATAATAATAATAAATCTAATTTGGCTGCATAGCAACAGTTGATGGTGAAGCCAAGGTCACATTTGGTCAATGCAACCATGGCATCCTTCAAGGTCAGCAACCTGATTGCAAAGAAATGCAAACCTTTCAATGAAGGAGAATTTGTAAAAGATTGTTTTCTTGAAGAAGCAGACAATCTTTTTGAAGGATTTAAGAATAAGAAAAAGATCATAGCTGATGTTCAAGATGTACAATTGCCAAGGAACAACGTTGTGTGGCAAATAGAAAAGATGTGTGGAGACATAACTGAACAATTGTTGGAGGATGTTTCAGTTTGTGTTGCTTTCTCACTCCAACTGGATGAATCTACAGACATAAGAGACACAGTCCAGTTACTAGTCTTTATCCAGATGGTTTTTGAAAACTTCAGCGTTAAAGAAAAACTACTTGGAATGATTTCTTTAAAAGGAAGAACTACCGTTCAGGAAATATTCAGCTCTTTCCATTCTTTTGTGACAAAGTGTAATCTTCCATTGCATAAACTTGTTTCCATCACTACTGATGGAGCAAGAGCAATGACAGGTGAGGTTAACGGTTTCATAGGCCTCTGTAGACAGCATGATGACTTTCCAGATTTCCTTTCTTACCACTGCATCATTCACCAGCAAGTTTTGGCAAGCAAGAGACTCGATACAAACACTGTCGTGGACATCACTTTCAAAATTGTAAATTCACTTCAAAGACAGCTTTTCAATCTTACTCTTGATGAAGGGGCAACGGAAATCATTTTGCACACAGATGTAAGGTGGCTAAGTAGGCACACATTTCTGCAAAGATTTCATGATTTGCTGAATGAAATAAGATTTTTGAAGGAGAGGGGAGATGACAAAGCAGAGTTGGAAGATGAGGAGTGGTTATGTGATCTGGCATCTCTCACTGACTTTACATGTGAACTAAGTGATATGAACATTGAACTACAAGGTAAAAACAAATGCATTGGCGAGATGATGAGTATAATTTCATCCTACAAGAGCAAATTTGAGCTAATGATGACTGACCTTGCAAACAACACCATTTTCCTAATACATAGGACCATCTGGGACAATATCCAAATTTTGCTTTTCAGAATGAGAAGTATGTGACAGAAATCTGCTCTGTTATCCAGGAATTCAAAAAAAGATTCTGTGACTTCCAAAGAATTGAAAAAGTTGTGAAATACTTGTCATACCCATTCAAAGCAGATATGGACATTAAGGAAATTGCAGCTGCTATCAGTAAAAATTTCTCATTGAACAAGGCATCTCTTGAAAACGAAATAGTAACCCTTAAAAATGACATTTTTCTCAAGACCCATGCGGAGCAACAATTGTTTTGGAAGCTAGTGCCTAGAGACAAATTTCCCAACTTGAGAAGATGCAGTGAAGCTATACACTCCTGTTTCAGTTCAACTTATTTGTGTGCATTTTATCTGCATTCTCCCATCTGAAAATAACAAAGAGTACACAGCATTCCAACATGACAGATGAACATCTCCAGGATTCCCTGAGACTGGTCCTCACGCAATATTCACCCAATTTCAAAAAGCTGGTGGATGAAATACAAGCTCAGAAGTCTCACTAATTAGCAAGAGCGAAGTTTTAAAGATTGCGCAAGATCAGCCTGGATCAATACTTGACCTATATTTAACACAAATTACTCAATAAAAGTTAAAGAAAGTTATTAAGACAGCTAAAGAAAGTTACAACAATAAAAATTTAAGAAAAACTGTTCGCAGATCTTCGTCTCTGTTTTGTTTTTGCTTATTTTGCTTACCAGTAAATGACAGAAGGTGCATTGTAAATGGGGGGGGGGGAGGCGGTGGGACCCAACTTTGGTGGGTTAAAATCTAATTCGAAACTAATTTGAAACTTAATTTTCATGGTGGTAGATCACCAGCACTTTTGTCCAGAAAAAATAGATCACGACCTGTTCGAAGTTGGACATGCCTGTTTTATCAGAATGCAACTGAGCCAGTATGGCGTAATGGTTAAGAGGATCAGTTTCTATTCTGGAGAACTGGTTTTGATTCTCCACTCCTCCACATGAAACCTGCTGGGTGACCTTGGGCCAGTCACAGTTCTCTCAGAATTCTCTCAGCCCCACCTACCTCTGAAGGTATCTATTGTGAGGAAAGGATGGGAAAGTGATTGTAAACTGAAGAAGAGGAGGCAGAGGAGAAGATTGGATTTATACCTACCCTTTGCTTGGAGTCTCAGAGTGCCTTTTAATCTCCTTCTGTTTCAGGTAAAATATATACCACAGGTTATGAAAGGCACAAACAGGTATAGGAAAAGGCCTGCATGGTTAACAAACAAAAAAATGGGGGCTGTAAAAGGTTAGAAGGATTCCTGTAAGTGGTGGAAAGCTAGTCCAAGTGAGGTTAATAAAAGGGAACACAGGCTGTGGCAAATCAAATGCAAGTCTGTGATCAGGCAGGCAAAAAGAGACTATGAGGAGCATATTGCAAAAAACATAAAGACCAACAATAATAATTTCTTCAAATACATTAGAAGTAGGAAACCAGCCAAGGAGGCAGTGGGGCTCTTGGATGACCAAGGGGTAAAAGGATTACTGAAAGACAATAGGGAAATGGCTGGGAAGCTGAATACAATTTTTTGCCTCCGTCTTCACTGTGAAAGATGAGAAGTGATTGCCCGCTCCAGAACTGCTAATTTTAGGAGGGGTGTTGAAAGACCTGAATAAGATTGAGGTGGCAAGAGAGGAGGCCCTACAACTGTTAGACAATTTAAAAACTGATAAATCACCAGGGCTGGATGGCATACATCCAAGAGTTCTGAAAGAATGCAAAGGTGAACTTGTGGATCTCCTGACAAAAATATGTAATCTTTCATTGAAATTTGCTTCCATTCCTGAGAACTGGAAGGTAGCTAATGTCACCCCCATCTTTAAAAAGGGTTCCAGAGGAGATCCAGGAAATTACAGGTCAGCCAGTCTGATTTCAATACTGGGAAAGATGGTGGAAACTTTTCTTAAAGAGAGAATTAGGCACATCAATGAACAAAAACTATTGAAGAAGACTCAGCATGGGTTCTGTAAGGAAAGATCTTGACCAGTTTCTCACTAGGCTTGTTCCGGTCTTGGAGCCCTTTTCTCCTTGGTGCTTCTGTCCAATTTCACACAAACTGCTGCGGGGCTGCAACTTGCCTACTTTTTTCCCGCAGCAAGCAAGATCCTCTGAAAACCAGTTTCTGCTTAGCGTGGGAAAGAGGCAGGGCAAGTCAAAGCCCTGCAGCAGCTTGTACAAAATTGGACAGAAGTGCTGGGGATGGGGGGTGGGGGGAAAGGGCTCTGAGACCGGAACAAAACTAGTGAAAAATCGATCCTCTGTGTGTCTACTTAGAATGGCCAATCTGCCTCTCCCTCCCATTTAAAGACCCCCACTGAGCAGCTGGTTGGCAGGAGTCTATAATGAGCATTTGCAATACAGAGTAGTGTTTCTGAAACTAGCAGGAGAAAGCCAGTGTGGCAATTCTAAACCACATCAACCCTGGAGCCTTCCAAACTTTTTGGCAACAGGGTCCGCTTTCGTGGAAGACAATTTTTCTGTAGATTGGTGGTGGGGGCAGTGCTGGGGTTTTTGCTGTCCCAGGCTGCCCCCTGCGCATGCCCTGCCCCTGTGGGGGTCTTTAAATGGGGGGGGGGACTGGGGCTGTTTCTGCTGCCTCCCTGCTAGCTGGCCTGGTGGCATATGGCCAATCTGCCTGTCCCTCCCATTTAAAGACCCCCACTGATCAGCTGGTTGGCAGGGGTCTATAAATGAGGGGTAGGCTAAGGTTGCAGCAATGCTGTCCCTTCCACCGGCCCAGGATCGGGCGGACAAAAGACGCAGTGTGGCTTTGGATCCTGGACAGGTGAAAGGGGCCCCCTGCCTATAAACATGTAATGGCTGGGAGAATGGCACAGTATGGATTGGTATTCTGGAGGCAAGCAGGAACAGGAGACCCCAAAGAAGCTCAGACTGAGGAATCAGACCAGTTGGTGGCAATCCTATTGGACCCCGATCTCTCTTGATCTCTGCTGAGTTAAGAGTTGCACCACCCTCTGGCTTCATCATCACAGTGGACTTTTGCAGTGAGCTGCCATTGTGGTCTAGTAAGTGACATACTTGGGTTCGGCATTAGAGCCCATGGTTTGACTTCCCTGGTGCCTTACAAGTAGCTTTGTGTAGCTTCCTGGGTTTCAGCGCCTTGAGCTAGGAGATGGTTGGAGGAGCTTGGTTCCAATGACCCCCCCCCCAATCGAGCAGTAGGAGGGGTGCTACAGTCATAGCATCCTGAGGGGGGCCTTAGGGAGGCCCCCTGCTAGCAATGAACTTGACAGGATCCAGAGAAACAACAGCGGTTGTGCCCTGTTTTTCCTGTCTGCTCCGGTGCTCCCACCGCCATGACGGCAGCAAGAGGTGATTGCCTGACTGCTCTTCTCTTTCAATAAACTTCTGATGCATCATTCTTCTAACTGCATCACTGGAATTCTACCATGAAAGTAAGTCAGCTTTCTAACAATACCGGTTAATGGATTTTTTAACATAACAACAATTGGAACTGTTCCAAAAGAAAGGTGAAGAGGAGGGAACCCCCCCCCTTTTTTCTCCACAAGGAAGGCTTCAGAAAGCAAAGAACAAACTGGAAACTTTCAACAATTTAAACTGGACTGAGCAAAGATATTTGAATTGATTTGGTTTATAAATACCGTAAATAAGCGTCAATGAGATCACCTTCTGGTTACAATACGGTCTGAACAAAACCAGGATATGCTTACAAAAGAAATGTATGTGATGCTTAATTAGGACTTAAACAGTTATAGCTGAAATGCAGGAGGAAGATTTGAAGCCGAAGGAAACAGGTTAACTGGGTCTTTGAACTATTCTCTAACTTTGACTAACAGACTATTTTTTTTTATGGAGGAAATGGCAGCTCAAATAAAAGCGCGTGATATTATGATTAACATAACCTTCTTAAAGCAGAAACTTGGTCATTTAGCAGAGTTGGTGCAACAACAGACGGGGACTTTTATTTTGAAATACAGCAAAAATGAAAATCTACATGAGCAGAGTAATAGAGTCCCCAGTGATGTCTGCCAAGCTGAGAAAAAAAGCTAAAGATTTGTTGGGAAAGATCTGGAAGAAAAGCAAAATGGAGACATATAACTACATAGTTACAAAGTTGAAATGGAAATCAACATCGACTATAGCCTGCATGGGAGGATGTGACGAAGCGGTGATCATACCATTTTCAGAAAAATTAAGAGAGATATCAAGAGGAGAAAAGGCAAATTTCAGCAAGATGGTCAAATTTTGGAAAGATTTTAAACTGTTTTGGGGTTGGTTTTTTTTGCTCTGCCTTTTTTTTACATTTAGCTGGTTAATATTGAATCAATGAATGGGGCTAATAAGTGATTCCATAATGGCAAATGAGGCTTTAAGAATTGGGATGACTTTTTTCAGTTTGTAATAATTATCTATGGAAGTTAAATAGAATAATGTAATTAAGAGTGGGCTAAGGAGTTTGCAAGGGTTTTTATTTACCTAAAAATAATCAAGTATGGGAGATGAGGTAACTATTGCATATTAACTTGTGTTTTTCAGAGCATTATGAAAATTTATTTATTTTATTTTATTCGATTTTTATTCGATTTATTCAATTCGATTTATTTTATTCGATTTACAGATAGGATTTACAGTCTTCAAAATTTTTAAAGAATTCTAAATGTTGAAAGTAGATAAAAAGTCATTCTGGGTGACTTGTACGCATGCGCTGAAGAAAGCCAACAACTGGCCCGTTCTCTCCTCAGCGTAATTTGCTAAAAGCTCAAATAAATTGAGATAAGTCTGTCCTCAAGGCTAATAGTAAGAAGGAATTGCTGTAGGAGTATTTGGTGACTGAAAGAAGTCTTATCTGAGAGTTCCAAGGGTAAGAAAACAATTATTTTTTACTCTTCTAAGGAGGCAACGCCCTGAGCGAATACAAGCCCTCATTAGATCTAGTAAAGTGTGAGGATGGCGAAGACAATTAGGGAGTTATCTGAGCAACTGGCTGCTTTTAAAATATAGTAACAGTCTCACTGGGGCAGCTATCGGAAGAAATTAAAACAGTAAATCAAGCAGTGTCAAGTATTGCTGAAGAGCTTAGAATTACAACACAGACGGCTAATTCAGCCAAGGAGCTTGCAAGCAAAAATAAACAAAAAAATAGATCAGTTATCTAGCCAGCTGGCAATGATTTCAGACAGGAACAGGAGAGCTAACCTCATATTTTCAGGAATTACTGAAGAGATAAATAATATGCTTCTAGAGGGAATGCTGAGAGAGTGGATTGAAGAAGAAGGCGTTAAGGTTCAGCCTCAAGAAATTGAAAGAGCCCATAGACTACAGAGGAGAGGAGAGGGAGGGGTTCAAAGGGATGTTATTATTAAATTTACAAAAGAGAAGCTACAGCAAGAAGTTTATAAAACTTTGAAAAAGAAGGATTTGTCCTTCAGAGGCAATAAGGTCTGGGTGAGAGAAGACTTCTGCCAAGAGACTATTAAACAGAAAAACCTAATGAGACCTTATGGGAAAAAACTATATAACAAAGTAAAATTTTCATGGGGGTACCCAGCTACAATAATAATATTTAAAGATGGGAAGAGGATGATAACTAGAAACCCCAAGGAGGCAGAAGAACTTTTGAGAAGATTGGGACTTGCCACAGTCGACTGTACATAGAGAAGAGAAAACCATGGCGTCACCTGACGATCCAGGAGAAGGAGCATCAAGCAGGCTCGATAAAAGGCGAAGGACAGCTTCTTTTGAGGATATCTCATAACGGGAAGTATACAAGAGTTTAATGAGCTAATTATATGGAATGATATATAGGGGGAGATTAGGGATGCATACACTCTGGAATGTGGGAGACGGGATGATGCTGTCAGACATTGGAAAGTTATCATGATAGAATAACTAAAACCACTATTGGAAATAGATGAGGAAAAGACTCAGAAGTGGGTCAATTTCAAGAATTAAAAAATAATAATATTGGGAGATCAGGCATTTTTTCTAAAGTCATGAACAAAGACTTACAATTAACAATAGGCCCTAGAAGAGCTTCATTAGAGGTTGGAAGAAATGGCAGCCACAGTGGTTAGAAAGAGTTTCTAGATGGGCACCCTTGGAAACTGTCAATGAGGAAGTGCAAGAAACTAAGTGGTGGGAAAGGTTAAATCTTAAAGGTTATTGCAGAGTGGAAGACATGTTTCGAAGTGGAATTCTTATTTATTTATATTTATTTATTTATTTTATGACTTCTATCCCGCCCTTCCCAACAAGTGGCTCAGGGCGGGTTACAACATAGGAATCTAACATAAATAGGAATTAAGTATAAAACATTTAAATTCAGACATTAAACCATTTAACACATTAAAACATTTAAACATTTAAAACATTTAGAGGCAGCGAACATCCAATATAACTGCGCGCAGTTTCTTGTACCAGCTAGTCATAGGCCAGCCGGAAGAGGGTTGTTTTACAGGCCCTGCGGAACTGGGCAAGGTCCCGCAGGGCCCTCACCTCTTCCGGCAGCTGGTTCCACCAGGAGGGGGCCATAATAGAAAAGGCCCGGTCCCTTGTCGATTTTAAGCGGACTTCCTTTGGCCCGGGGATGACTAGGAGATTTTGTGTTCCCGATCTCAGTACTCTCTGGGGAACATGCGGGGAAAGACGGTCCTTCAGGTAGGCAGGTCCTAGACCATATAGGGCTTTAAAGGTAATAACCAGCACCTTGTACCGGACTCGGTAAACTATCGGCAGCCAGTGCAGGTCCCGGAGCCCCGGCCGGATGTGCTCCCTTCTTGGGAGCCCTAACAGCAGCCGGGCCGCGGCATTCTGCACTAGCTGTAGCTTTCGGGTTCGGCACAAGGGCAGTCCCATGTAGAGAGCATTGCAGTAGTCCAACCTCGAGGTGACCGTGGCATGGATCACTGTTGCTAGATCGTCACGTTCCAGGAAGGGGGCCAGCTGCCTTGCCCGCCTAAGGTGAAAAAATGCAGACTTGGCAGTGGCTGCTATCTGAGCCTCCATCATTAAGGAGGGCTCCAATAGTACCCCCAGGCTTTTGACCTTGTCCACCGCTATCAGCGGCGCACCCTCAAAGGCTGGTAGGGGGATTTCCCTCCCCGGGCGCTGACAACCCAAGCAAAGGACCTCTGTCTTCGCTGGATTTAGCCTCAGCCCGCTCAGTCTGAGCCACCTAGCCACTTCCTGTAATGCCCGGTCTAGGTTTTCTGGGGCGGAGACTGGTCGGCCGTCCATAAGTAGATAGAGCTGGGTGTCATCAGCATACTGGTGACAACCCAGCCCATATCTTCGAGCAATCTGGGCAAGGGGTCGCATATAGATGTTGAATAACATCGGGGAGAGAACCGCCCCCTGAGGCACTCCGCAGTCAAGCGTTCGCCTCTGGGATAGTTCGCCCCCAATCGCGACCCTTTGTCCCCGACCTTCGAGGAAAGAGGAAAGCCACTGTAAAGCCAGCCCCTGAATCCCCGCGTCGGCGAGGCGGCAGGTCAGTAACCGATGGTCGACCGTGTCGAACGCAGCCGACAGGTCCAACAACATCAGCACCGCCGAGCCGCCCCGATCCAGATGCCGTTGGAGGTCATCCACCAGGGCGACCAACACCTTCTCCGGCCCGTGACCCGGGCGGAAGCCGGACTGGAGTGGGTCAAGGACGGAAGCATCCTCCAGGAAAGTCTGTAACTGCACTGCCACTGCCCTCTCAATAAGCTTGCCCAAAAAGGGCAAGTTTGAGACCGGCCGATAATGCGCCAATTGGGCCGGGTCTAAAGTTGGTTTTTTTAAGAGGGGACGGACCACTGCCTCTTTGAGCGGCGTTGGAAAATGCCCTTCCATCAGGGATCTATTTATGATATCCCGTATAGGATATCTAAGCTCCCTCTGGCAAGATTTAATAAGCCAGGAGGGGCAAGGGTCCAGATTACAAGTTGTTGGGTGTGCAGATAAGAGGATCCTGTCAACTTTCTCCAGGCTGAGAGGGCCGAAGCCATCCAGAACACAATCCAAAGACAGGCCCGGAGCCTCGGTTCCACTAACTGTCTCAAATATGGCCGGGGGGTCGGGGCGGAGTGACGCGATCTTGTCCGCAAAGAATTTTGCAAAAGCCTCGCAGCCAATCTCCAATTCAATAGAATTTGGTCTGCCTTGTGGCAGTGTCGTAAGGTTCCGAATTATATCAAACAATTGTGCCGGGCGCGAAGTTGTGGACGCAATCTTAGCCGCAAAGTAAGTTTTCTTTGCGGCTTTGATTGCCATCTCATAGGATTTCAAACTCTCTCTATAGGATGTTCGAGTCACTTCGTCTCGAGTACGCCGCCATTGTCTCTCTAGTCGTCTGAGCCCCCGTTTTTGTTGCCGCAGCCCCTGGTTAAACCAGGGTGACGGCTTCAAACGGGGGCGCAGAGGGCGCCTAGGTGCGACCTCCTCAATGGCCCTAAAGAGTCCATCATTCCAGGACTCTACCAAGCCATCCAGGGAGTCACCAGTGGGCCAGACATCCCATAGAGCCGTTAGGAACCGTTCCGGGTCCATCAGGCTCCGTGGGCGAGCTAAAATACTCTCTCCGTCTAAACAGGGTTGGGGTGATACATCCACACGAGCCTTAAGGGCATAGTGGTCCGACCATGGCACTGCTATAGTAGCAATATCGTCCACTAAAACTCCCGCCACAAAGACCAGGTCTAACATGTGTCCCGCCTGATGAGTGGGCGTTGTAACAACCTGGGAGAGTCCCAGTGTCGCCATGGATGACACTAGGTCCAACGCCTGACTGGAAGCCGCGTCGTCAGCATGGACGTTGAAGTCTCCCAAGACCAATAGCCTAGGGCACTCCAACGCCCAGCTCGCCGCCGCCTCCACCAGGGATGGTAAGGCACTGGCTGGTGCGTTAGGCGGTCGGTACACCAGCCAGATCGCCAACCCCTCCCCAACATCCCACATCAGGCCGGCACATTCAATGCCTGGAATCTCTGGGGCCGGGAGTGCCCTGAAGAGGTAAGCCTCTCGTATGAGCAATGCCACTCCTCCCCCCCGCCCGCTAGTCCGGGACTGGTGAAAGACCGAGTATCCCGGGGGGGTCATCTGGGAGAGAGTCACGGTCTCCCCATCCCGCACCCAGGTCTCGGTCACGCAAGCCAGGTCCACATCCTGCTCCAGCAGGAAGTCCCGAAGGATCATGGTCTTATTATTGATGGACCTAGCGTTACATAACACCAGTGATGGAGGCGAGTACATTCGTCTGGCTACACTACCTGTCACCATCGGGATGGGACACAGGCTGGAAGGTGGCCGAGCACCACTATGTCTCGGCCCCCTTCGCCTATGAATCTGCCTGTTCCCACCGTCATACCTTCCCCTCCCCAGGAGTACTGGAATCCCCAGGCCAATCATCAGCTCCCGGTGGGCACCAGCTCAACGGCTGGTAGTGCCAATACCTCTGACTTCTTTTAATTCCTATGTTCTGATCTCTCAATGATACCCACTACCAATTAATTCAATTTAAGTCCCTCAACCAACACCCACTAACTCCTTAGCTAATAAAGTAATAAATCCCTTGGCTCCTTAATTAAACCTCTACCTCTACCTCTATCCACTTTTCTTATTAATTTGCCAGCAATATAACCATATAGCTAATCAAAATTTTAGTTAAAGACCAATAAATAATTAATAATCATCTAGTTTTACAAATATCGGCATTTAAGAACAATGGAATTAAAGAGCAAGCTACAGTTATTTACAAAGTGACGGTGCAGTGAAATATAAAGTTCTTATCTTATGTTGTTTAAAGTGCGGTCGTGTCCAAAAGGTGCAAAGCAAGCTAAAAGCAGAAAGTTCAGTTCTTGTTTTTAAGCCATATGGGAGCATAGCTCTCATTTGTTGGAGGGTGGCGGAGTAGTAGGGGAGGGGATCATGCAGTCTGAGAACCCGAGGCAGTCTCCGTTCAGCCCCAGAGGCCCAGGGAGGAATTAACCCCCCCGTGTCCCTGTAGCCTCGCAGCCACCTCTCCAGGGCCCAGAACCGCAGGTTGAGTTTATAATCAGTCCTACCCTCCCCTCTCTACCAAATAGCCTCCACATACACCTCGCCTTGCCAGCGGTGTGCCTGCTTCCAGCTCTTGTTCTTCTGTCTATGGTCTCCAGTCGCCAGAAGAGGAGGGGGAGTCGTCGTCCCACTGGTAGACTAGCTACCTTGGTGCTTCGCCTCACCCTTCTCACAGTTACACTGGAGTTTACTGGAGGCTCGACGTAAGGCTCTTCGGCCCAAACAGCTTCAGCCTCATTCACCAGGGGACTAACCGCTCATCCCGTCACTTTCCTTACTGCCGGTACTTTCCCAATGCTGCCGTAAGCTCCTCCAAGCCCGAGCACCCTCGGGCAAAGAAACACCACCACTCACTCCTCCAGGCGCCGCCCGTACTCCCGGGCCGCCCGTACTCCGAGCGCCGCCCGTACTCCTCCAAGCGGCCCCCCGAGCGCCGCCCGCACTCCCGGGCCACAGCCGCTCTCACTTCCAAGTCGCGTTACCTCCCGCTGCCTCAGCCTCGGCGTCGCCGGTCGACTTCGCCAGTGAGTGCTTTCTCGTTCTTCCTCGTTCTTTCACCGGGAGGAGGGGAGGGAATGGAGCCCTGAGGCGCTCACCGTCTGCTCCAGCCGTAATTTAACAGCGTAGATGGTTGAAAAAGATGGTCAAGATAAGATGTAGCTCAATGCTATCAGCAATGTCAGCGATATTTCAGCAATATTTCAGCGAGATTGATGTTATATTCTGTTATTCCCAGGAGCTCAGCAGCGGAGCTCTGCATTCGCCGCCATCTTGGTATCATTGAAGGTGGCCATGCTTGTGGCTGCCACCACCTCCTGTGGCAGTGAATTCCACATGTTAATCATCTTAAACCCTTACAGGAAATAACAGAAGAAATAGAAAAACAATACTGTTAAAAGTAGCTAGACTATACAAGACAGTAAAAAAGATTAGTGAAAATGAAGATTTTTGGATAGACTCACCAATGGAAGTATTATACAAAGAAATGGCAAAGCAGAAAAAGGGTTTGGTAGGGAAGATATATAGAATGATGATAATAACTACGGAAAATAGTAGAGTATTTACAGAGGAGATGGAGCCAGGAAGGCAGGATATCAGAGAGGTCAGTGGAAAAAATTAAGAAAGGAATAGAAGAAATCAAAGTAACCAAGTTTAAAGAACTTGAATATAAATTTCTTACAAAATGGCATAAGACCCCAGCACAATTAGCTAATATGATTCCAGGACTGAGTCCGCTATGCTGGCATTGTAAACTTTCTAAAGGGTGGTATGCTCATATGTGGTGGGAATGCCCGGAAGTAAAGATTTTTTGGAACAAAATTATCAAAATAATCAGAAAAGTATGCAATATAACATTAACTATAGAGTTTAATCTGATGTTGGTAAGTACAATGGGTGGCCTGATAATAGACAGGAGTAAGCAAAATTTAGTCAAGGCTATGGTATTGGCAGGTAAGGCGGTCATTGCTTCGGGTTGGAAGGACAAAAGTAAATGGACAGTAGAAATCTGGCACAATTATTTGTTTGAATTTATACAGTCAGACATTGTTGCGGTATTTAACAAGATGACAACATGGGATGAGAAAACCAAGGAAATTACGACCAGATGGAAGACTTACCTAGAATGGACAGCGATAGAAGGAAGGACGGACATTCAGTGGAAGATTAAGACTTTGTGCCCACGGCTGCGGGAAAGAGACTAGGAGTAAAGGGAGGGGGGGGAGGGAGGGAGGGCGTGTTGGAAATATAAAAAATATTTGTTGTAATGGATTAAAAAGATTAACAAGTAAAGATTATTTATAAAAAAAAGTCAGTCTGGGTAAATTTGTAATAAGACAGGCTACAGAAATATTTTGTAATCTTAAATCTGCTCTTGATATTTCTGACAAGAGAAACTGTCTTTAATGAAACAGATAAACTACTGTGTTTTCTGGTTTTGCTTTCTCTCTCTGCTATAAATAAATAAATTAACATTAAGGAACTATATTTACCTTTTATGCTTACGTTAACTGCTAATATTGTTAAACCAGCTAGTTAGCTTTTATTTTAAATGATGTTAAATTTAACCAGTCAGCTCTGTTTCAGGGTTGGTTCTTCTGCTTTTCTCATTTGTATGTACTGAAGATGAAAAGTTTAGATTTACATTATAAACTACAGAATAGCTAAAAGTATATAACAAAATACGAAGACTGTAGAATTAAAGGGTTATAATGGGCAAAACTTTTAAGGCTTTCAGGTAGAAAGAATCTGGTATTTTGTCTTGACGTAGAAATGTAACAGGTATATATGCTGCTTCTCTTTGTATTTTTGTTTATGTTTTTCTATCTTGTATCCCCTTTCCTTTTTTGCTTCTGTAACCCTGCATTTCCTACCCTTTTTATATTCAAACTTAATAAAAAAATTTAAATTGGAAGTAGCTTTGTGTAAAGTGCTGGAACAGTCAATTTTGAATTCCAGTTGTAGTTCCTATGCCACCAAGTGCACAATTTGGGTTTTGTTGCACCAAAAGCTAAAACTCTTACAGTGGCATGGCAAAAGCCATGTAAGGGAGAAACTTAGAACTACTACCAGCTGAGACCAAATGATCATGAGAATATGCCCCAGCCTCTACAATTCTATGGATTTCATTGTATTGTTGTGTCATGTTGTACAGTGGGTTAGGTAATATGATACAGAGAACACAGTGCCATATCCCTGACATAGGAAAGAAAATCATTGTCTATTCTCTTTGCTTTGGAAGCAGATTAAATCAGCTCCTCCCACTACTTTTGGAAAGCAAAGAATAGTAGACCAGCTGTCTTCTTGGCAAAATATTGTTTGGAAAAAGGGGAAGGAGCCCAGTCTTTCCTTCCTTGATTAGGGATGATTAGAAATGGTAATTAATCTGTGTCACATGATGGATGAGAAATAATGAACAGATGAAGCACCAAACACTGCCATGGCAAATTGACAGATATGTCTAGTGCAAAATGGTTGTGTCCAGCTCATTTTAATTATTTTTATTCTTTTACTATGGGACTCATAGAACAGGAAATTATCTTTTCCTACTTGCCCTTTCCTTTCATTATTTTGATTCTCCTTCCCTCCCTCTTTTTTTGTTGTTCACTGGCATCTCTGGAAGACAGAGCTCTCTTGTTATAAAGTGCTGAGTTTTTATGGGTTTTAAATTTAGCCATGAAGCTCAGTGATTGGCCTTGAGTGAGCCATTCCCTCTGACTACACCTATGTGCTGCTGAACATTCTAAAACTCTTTATTCACTGATAAGTGCAATAACACTGCTCAGTTCCAAGATGGTAAAATCTATCTACTACAAGTTTATTCCATGTTTCCTCAAGGAACCTAAGGGCTATCTGTATACATGGTTCTGTTATCCACAAGTTACCTGTTTAACAGCCCTGTGAAGTAAACTAGATTGAGAGACAGTGTTGAGGAAGTTTGAGGCAAAGTGGGGATCTGAATTTGGGGTGTCCCCAATCCAATCCAATACTTGGACCACTTTCTGATAACTGGCTCTCCAGTTAGATGTCATTGCCTGCCAAAACAAGGGTTGCCAGGTCTGTGTTGGAAAATACTTGGAGACTTTGAGGGTGTATTTGCAAGAGAGTGGGGTTTGGAGATGGGAAGGGCCTCAGCATGGTACAATGCCGTAGACACCACCCTTCAAAGCAGCCATTTCCTCTAGGGAAGTTGATCTCTGCCAGCTGGAGATCAGTTGTAAAAGCAGATCTCCGGGACTCACCTGGAGGCTGGCAATCCTAGAAACCTCTCTGACTTCATTTGCTCTTATTCTTCTGTTTAATTTCATTTCATCTAAGTAATTTTTAGTCCACCTTTTTCACTTGGACTCAAGGGGGATTACCCAGAGTGAGTCAGTACATTCAATACAATCAACAGGATGGGGTATTCAACAAACAGTTCCACAGGATTAACAGTGTAGAACCAATCAAAAATCTAAAAGCATAAGTCTTAACATGGCACATTAAATGATACAGAATTTATATAGTAGAATCCTAGTTTCAGTAACCTAAACACAAGACCAAAGTCCCTAATAGCTTATCTATGTAACTTTGTGAACCATTTACTAGAATACAACTCTTTTGCCTGTATAGAAAAGCTGTCCTGTATAATTCAGTTTTGCATAGCTTGCAGATAGCCAGTAGAGTGAAAGCCTTCCTGACCTCCTCTGGCAGGCCATTCCATAAGGAAGGGGCCACCGTGGAGCAGGCACATGTGCAGGCAGTTGCTGATTTTGCCAGCTGGCATCTACAGAAGACCTTGCTCAAATGAGTGAAGATGTCATGGAGGTGCTTAGTGAAAGAGGCACTTAGATACCTTGCTTCTCTCATTCTCGCCACTCTATTCACTTTGCCTTCCCTTCCTAAATCTTAGTGGTCCATATCAGAACTTAGACTGTAAACTCCTTGGGTCAGGAACTTGTCTTTGTTGCTTCCAAGGTTTTTTTGTAGAAAAAGCCCAGCAGGAACTCATTTGCATATTAGGCCACACCCCCTGATGAAAAGCCAGATGGAACTGTGTCCCTGTGCATTCCTGCTCAAAAAAGCCCTGGTTGCTTCTATTGCTCTGTAAAAGGGTGCTATAGCCCCAAACCAACAAACAATGAAAACAATCACAATTTGAACAATACAAAGCAACCTGTTATCAATATTCTGTACTGATACTTTTGCATTTCCTGGAAAGCTTGTCAGAATAAAAACATTTCACCATTTTTCCCAGGAAGGTGAGAAGATGAACTCAAATGCTTTGTAAGGATGGCTTGAGTTTAGTCTCTGTTTCTCAGGCTGTAATCTTAAGGGCACTTTCCTTGGAGTAAGTCCCACTCAATAACATAAGACTTACTTTTGAAAAGACCTGTTTAAGCTTGCTCCCCCTCAAAGACCTTGAATATTACTGTGAATGGACAGTGAATTCAGAGCCACGCCTGGAAAGAAGAATTTTTTAGTTTAAAACATATTCTGCCTTTTCACCCAAACTAGGCCCTCAATTTAAAAGGGGGGAAGGTAGAAAAAATGTACAAACATTAACCCCTTTTCTCAGTTCCTCTGTGTCACAATTTCTACAATCACTGAGGGTAAACAACACATGTTCAGATAAATGCTTCCCAGACAGGCAGACATTTTTGTCCCCTTTCATACTGCTCTCCAAATTACCTACAGGGACATCTTTCAATCTTGATGTAACACTAATGAAAATTCTCTTTAAAAAATTCACTTTCTGATCATTCATAGTCATAACTACACTTCTTGTGATGTGTATGTCTGAATGCACTGTCCACTGAAATAAAAACAATCAAGAAATGACAGCAGGTCTAAAAAGCACTTAGACTCTGAGGTAAAATTCTAATTCAGAATGCAAATTCAAAACTCACACTGGAAAATTCACTATCTATATTGAGATGGCAAAACTGGAATTTTTTGGCAAGTTTGGAATACTTGTGATTGTTCACTCAAGTCTACAATCTTAATTTCTGTCAGAGCTTCCGAAGGTTATAACTGAACAATG
This sequence comes from Heteronotia binoei, assembly GCF_032191835.1. Classification (NCBI taxonomy): domain Eukaryota; kingdom Metazoa; phylum Chordata; class Lepidosauria; order Squamata; family Gekkonidae; genus Heteronotia; species Heteronotia binoei. Next base: position 224,536,719 of record NC_083223.1, on the reverse strand, counting down.
ATAATGTAACTACACAACAATGATAATGTAACTACAAAAGTCATAAAACCATATGGAACACTGTTATTGGAGGTTTGCATTTCTATCACAATATAGAGAAAACTTGCATGTATGGTCATGTAGCAGAAATTTTCTTAGCCATAGAAAAGAGCAGCTTATGGATATCTGGATTTAAGGGCTTATTAATGCACAACTACCAAAGCCTAGATAGGACTTACGTAGCACAGAGCCTGGGAATCCAGAGTTCAATGTATGTTGTTTGCATTATCACATATACCAATTCCTGGATCTCCTTCTTGACCATTAGAGTTCCACACACCAGTGTTCCTGGTTACTGTGGACTAGACTGTCAGTTTGTTAAGCTTTAGTTGCCAGCCATATACCAATCCCCTCCGTCATTGTACAACATTCATGACATCCTCCTTTCCTGAGAACTCATGTAGCAGTGAATAACTAATGGTGTGAACTAGGCAGCCCTGAGCTAACCTCAGCCATAAATTCATAAAATGAGTTCAGGTAACCCAATAGTGTCTCTGTTCCCAACCTTTTAAAGTTGCCAGGGAAATTTCTGGAGATTTGGGGTAGAGCCTGCGGAGGATGGAGTTTGGAGATGGGAGGGTTATGAAGCCATACAGGGTTATAAAGTCATACAGTCCAGCTTGAAGGGTTATAAAGCCATACAGTCCACTTGCCAAAGTAGCTATTTTCTCCAGGGGACCTGATGTGAGTTGTAATCCTAGGTGATCTCCAGTCCCCATCTGGAGGCTGGCAACCATTAAGCAGTTCCTAAGGTCCAACTACAGACTACTGAGATAAAGACAGAATCTATTCCAGGATATGGTGCCATAGATAGGATTCTTAGCAGCTCCATAATAATGGACATTTGGCCATAGTAGTAGCTTACCTTATACAGCTGTTGTAAGGATTACTTGGCTGATGTTTGTGAAGTGTTTCCAGCCTTGAAAATTTGCTTTGCATTGTTCTTCACAGTTCTTGCTTGAGACATTCCTATTTCCCTTTGTTCTAATCATCATCCCTGAAAGCAGCAGTGAGCAGATTTCAGCCCCGTTTGTGTAATAAAGATAAAATACAAACAGACTGTTAGCAGAAAAAGCCCCTGTTGTGGTCTGGATTTTTACAATGGCAAACAGTTACTCTGGTTTACCGAGGTTTGTCAATAAGAGAGTCAGCCATGCCAGCTGGTTCTGGGCACACAGTGGGGATGTGGGAGTTGTGTTTGCATGCTATGAGAACTCTTTTTGGTGGGAAGGGGGTAGGAAACAAAGCATCATGAGAGCAGACAAATCCAATGGTGAGAGAAGACAAAAAAAAGGAGGAAAAAGAAACAGGCACAAAGTGTTCCATCCAAGGCCAAACATTAAGCAGCCTCACTCCTCCACACTGCGGAACCATTATTATATTGGTGGGGGATCCAACAGATGGCAATACGGTTACTTCTCTGAGTGATTGCTCTCCATTGTCAAGGAGAGGATCAGGTGCTGGGATGCAGCAGGACGCTCTCTCTGCAGAAGGGCTCTTTCAATTTGCCTCTGCAATGTCAGTGTTGTAGACTGACAAGATACACACACCATCTCTTTCATCTTTGCACACAAAGAAGGGTGGATCATTAGTTAAAGGAGGGGTCTCTGTTGCCAGGTTGAGTACCTGCTGTGCAAAGGAAAGAGAAGAAGAAGAAGATATTGGATTTATATCCCGCCCTCCACTTCGAAGAGTCTCAGAGTGGCTCACAATCTCCTTTACCTTCCTCCCCCACAACAGACAGCCTGTGAGGTGGGTGGGGCTGGAGAGGGCTCTCCCAGCAGCTGCCCTTTCAAGGACAACCTCTGCCAGAGCTATGGCTGACCCAAGGCCATTCCAGCAGCTGCAAGTGGAGGAGTGGGGAATGAAACCCGGTTCTCCCAGATAAGAGTCCACACACTTAACCACTACACCAAACTGGCTCTCCATTAATATCTGAAAGTATGGGAAGGATTCATTGTTGGACAAACATCTCAAGCCCCTATTTCTTTTGCTTTTGGGAGACAGCAAGGCAATTTTGCGTGGGCAAATGGCTGGCAAATAAAGGGTTAAACATACCCCTTTTCATTACAAAAGAAAGCCCCTCCCCAAAATTTGACCGTGGAATCACCCTTAATGTGCAGTTCTACCTTTCAAGGAAACCTGGGCTCTCACAATTTTATGTGCTAAACATGAAGAGCCTTAGGTTTGATCACTGCCTGAGGTTATTGCAAATGTGGGAAGGAGCCTTGACTGAAAGACAGCCTGCACTTGGCTTGACTCTGTAGCATCACAAGGAAGCAGACCATAAGGAGACAAGCTGCAACCAATGTTAGAGTTGGGCCTTTTCTGCACCTCCGTTTCCCTTGCTTTCACATTGCATCACCATTGGTTTTTTTCCCCTTCTGCATTCCAACTGCATTTTGTTTTTTCTTTCTTCATTAATTCCCTTCCCCCCTTCAGCTCTGAGCCCACTTTCAGTCTGCTTTTCCTCTGGGTCTTCTCAGAGTCCTTTTGTGACAATGTATCTGTAATGTATCGGCTGAAATACGCGCCCACGCACAGAGGTGGCTGGGTATCCCAGGCACCTCTAGCGCGGGCGCGGAATCCCCGCCTACCACATCTGCGGCGGGAAGTTTAACAGGTCAGGATTGGCCTGTCCTGTACAGGAGGCTGAACCGGGTAATGTACATAAGCGGGGCCCGGCCCGTGTGTTCTCTCTCTTGCAACGTGCTCCTAATAAACTATGTTGCCCTACTCTCGTCTCCGCTGCGAGTACGTTACAGTGGCGACGAGGATGGGATTCTAGCCTCACCGGCTACAACGGAGATCTAGGGCAACCATCAGCCACGACCGCTGACGCCGCCATGGCAAGCCAGAGCGGAACCACCGGGTCCATCGAGACCTTCGACCCAGCGAATCCAGAGGGCTGGGAGTCCTACTCGGAACGGGTTGAATTCTACCTCAGGGCCAACAAGATCACCGACGCCGGCACAAAGAGGGACGTTCTCCTGAGCGTTTGCGGGGCAGCCACGTTCGAGATCGCCAAGGGTCTCTCGGCGCCCGCCCGCCTCACGGAGAAGTCCTACGAGGAGATCATCAGGCTCCTCACCGGCCACTTCTCGCCTCAGCCTTCACGGGTGGCCCGCCGGTTCCTGTTCCACAGGAGGGACCAGGCTGCAGGAGAATCGGCCGCCGACTATCTGGCAGCCCTCCGCAAAATCGCTGGGAACTGCAGTTTCCCCCAACTGGAAGAAACCCTGGCCGACCGATTCACGTGGGGCCTCCGCGACGAGAGGCTCCAACAGAAGCTCTTCGCCAAGGAGGAGCTCACCCTCCAGAGCGCCTTTAGCGAAGCGGTGGCGTTCGAGCAGACGGCCTGGACCTTCCCCAAGGGCCGGACAGACGCCATCCACCACGAGGAGCCGGACTACGACCGCCAGGAGGAGGGGGAGGCCCACCAGCTGCGCCGCCCAGTGGGGCCACCGAGCAGAGCGGCACCCTGGCACCGAGCGCCCGAGCGACCCCCAGCGGCGGAGGGAGCCCCGGCAACCAAGTGCGCCAGCTGCGGCGACCCCCACGACAGAAGAAACTGCCAGTATCGGACCTGGGACTGCCGGAGCTGCGGGAAGACCGGCCACATTGCACGGGCTTGCCGAGCCAAGGACAACCGCCGGAGGCCGACCACGCACCGTGAGTCGGCGGACTTCCACACGGCGGACTCGACCACCCCCCAGGTACTGAACTTGCCCCTCAACAGCCCCGGCAAAATCAAACTGGCAGTCCTCATAGAGGGAAGCCCCTGCCAAATGGAAGTGGACTCAGGGTCCTCCCTTTCCATAATAGCCGAGGACACCCTGAGGGGGCTGTGCCCCGGCCGGCGGCTGCAACTCAGGCCGGCGGACCTAATACTCAGGGACTTCCAGAGAAACCCAGTACAGATCGCGGGGTGGGCCCGGGTGCAAGTCGAGCGGGGGCCCTTCCGCGGGCCGCTGGACATCCTGGTGGTGAAGCGCCAGCTGACTACCCTGTTGGGACTAGCATGGTTCAAGCCCCTGGGAATCCGCGTGGAGGGGGTGGAGCAAACCCTAGCGCCCAAGGGGTTCGGGGAGATTTGCCAAGAGTTCCCGGACGTGTTCGATGGGTCCCTGGGGAGCTACAAAGGGCCGGCAATTTCCCTACCACTAGACCCCACGGTCAGGCCGATTCGGCTCAAAGCGAGGAGGGTCCCTTTTGCCTTAAAACCGAAAATAGAGGCGGAACTAGACCGCCTCACGGCCCAGGGCGTCCTGGAGCCGGTGGACTACGCCCCCTGGGAGACCCCCATAGTAACCCCAATCAAGCCAAACGGGGACGTGCGAATCTGCGCCGACTACAAGTGCACGATAAACAAGGCACTACAGGATAACCCCTACCCAGTGCCGGTGGTGAGCCATGTCCTGGCTGCTCTAGCGGGGTCTAAGGTCTTTGGGAAGCTGGACCTGGCCCAGGCCTACCAACAGCTCCCAGTAGACGCCAAGACGGCGGAAGCCCAAACCATAGTGACACACAGGGGGGCCTTCCGGGTGAAGAGGCTACAGTTCGGGGTAAGCGTCGCTCCGGGGATTTTTCAGAGTATAATGGACGCTCTCCTTAAAGGGATCCCCGGAGTGCAGCCGTTTTTCGACGACGTTTTAATCGCCGCCCCCGGCCCCAAAGAGTTCGGAAATCGTTTGAGAGAGGTGCTCCGCCGGTTCCAGACAGCGGGGCTCAAGGTCAAACGGGAGAAATGCTTGCTGGGGGTCCCATGGGTGGAGTTCCTGGGTTTCGCCGTAGACTCCGCGGGAATCCACCCAACAGAAGAAAAAACTCGAGCCATCCTGCAGGCCCCGGCTCCCACCTGCAAGGCGGAGCTCCAAAGCTTCTTGGGGGTGCTGAACTTTTATCATTCGTTCCTCCCCCACAAGGCTGCCCTCGCCGAGCCCCTCCACCGGTTGCTGGACAAAAAGGCCCCGTGGGTGTGGGGAAAAAGGCAAGCCGCCGCATTCCAGGCGGTCAAGGACATCCTAGTATCTAATGCGGTGCTCCACCATTTTGACGAGGGTCTCCCCGTCATCTTGGCGTGCGATGCGTCGCCCTACGGAGTGGGGGCGGTCCTGGGGCACCAACTCCCGGATGGGAGAGAGGTCCCGGTGGCATATTACTCCCGCACGCTCACGCCAGCCAAGCGCAACTACGCGCAGATAGACAAAGAGGCACTGGCAATCGTGGCGGGGGTCCGCAAGTTCCACGAATATCTGTATGGGCGGAGGTTCACCATTGCCACCGACCACAAGCCTCTCCTAGGCCTATTGGCCCCAGACCGGCAAACCCCCCAAATTCTCTCACAGCGTGTGTTGAGGTGGAACCAATTCCTCAACTCCTACACGTATACACTGGTGCACAGGGCAGGCAAGGCCATGGGCCACGCAGACGCGCTCAGCCGCTTGCCGCTCCCGGAAGTAGGCCCTGACCCCGCCCCCGCACACCAGGTCATGCTGATGGAGAGCCTCCCAGAGCAGCCCCTCCACGCTGCGGAGGTCGCCAAGGCCACACAGAAACACAAGACACTGGCGAGGGTGCTCGACTGGGTGATGAGGGGTTGGCCTGAGGGGAACATGGGGGAAGAATTCAAACCATACACGACCAGGAGGGAGGAACTAGCCGCACACAAAGGGTGCCTACTATGGGGGAGCAGGGTGGTGGTCCCGCCTCCGCTGCAAAAGCGAGTCCTGGAATCCCTACACGAGACCCACCCCGGCATAGTCCGAATGAAGGCGTTAGCCAGGAGCTACGTCTGGTGGCCCGGGATGGACGGGGAGATTGAGACGTGGGTTCGCAGGTGTCAAACGTGTCAGGAGTCAAGGCCTGAGCCTCCCAGCGCCCCCGCCACACGGTGGGAGTCCACCCGGAAGCCCTGGTCGAGGCTCCACATCGATTTCGCGGGGCCCTTCCAGGGTCAAATATTCATGATCATCGTGGACGCCTACTCCAAATGGCTAGAGGTCATTCCAGTAGGGTCCACCTCAGCGGCCGCCGCCATCAGAGCGCTGCGCAGGGTCTTGTGCACACACGGTATTCCGGATACCATAGTCTCCGATAACGGGGCAGCGTTCACATCGGCGGACTTCCAAGTATTCCTCAATAGATACCTGATTAAACACATACGCTCCGCCCCCTTTCACCCAGCCACCAACGGCCAGGCGGAGCGGATGGTCCGCACAACCAAGGAAGCCTTAAGCCGCATCGTTCAGGGAGACTGGGACCACAGACTAGCTGCGTTCCTTTTCGATAACCGGGTCACCCCCAACCCGGCCACCGGGGTTAGTCCGGCCGAGCTCCTCATGGGGCGCAAACTCATAACACGGCTAGACAGGCTACACCCCGACAGGACCTCGGACTCCAGCGGAAGTCCCGAGGTCCGGGACGCGGCAAGGGGGTTCTTCGCAGGCGACCCGGTGTATGCCCGGAACTACGCTAGGGGACCGGAATGGGTGGCGGGCCGAGTGTTACGAGTAACGGGGTCCCGCCACTACGACATATCGACAGAGGGGGGCCAGGTCATACGGCGGCACATCGACCAGCTGCGCCGCCGGACGCTGCCCGAGGAGCCGGCGGACATAGAGGAGGCGGAGCCAACCAGAGGCCGACCAGACCACGCGCCCCCAACCACGGCATGGCCAACGCCCGAAGTGCAGGGGCCCACCGAGCCTAACCGACCCGAGGTACCAGCCCCGCAGCCTCTGGCGGCACCACAAACCCCAGACGTGCCCGCCGGGGAAGCCGCGGCCCCCCCACAGGACCTTCCCAGACGGTCCACCAGGGAGAGCCGACCGCCCGCGTACCTCAAAGACTATATTCGTTGACTAGGGGGGGAGGAGTGTAATGTATCGGCTGAAATACGCGCCCACGCGCAGAGGTGGCTGGGTATCCCAGGCACCTCTAGCGCGGGCGCGGAATCCCCGCCTACCACATCTGCGGTGGGAAGTTTAACAGGTCAGGATTGGCCTGTCCTGTACAGGAGGCTGAACCGGGTAATGTACATAAGCGGGGCCCGGCCCGCGTGTTCTCTCTCTTGCAACGTGCTCCTAATAAACTATGTTGCCCTACTCTCGTCTCCGCTGCGAGTACGTTACAGTATCCCTTTTGTTTGCTTCCAAGCTGAAGGTAATTTAAAAGCATACACATTCCCTCAGACTTTTCCTCTCCCCTCCCCTTGGAGGCCAGTTGGTCTCTCCTTATTGGTCAGCTGGCCAGCAGGAGGAAGCCCTGCCCTGGCAGACACAATGTGCTTTTCCATCTTGGCAGATTTAGAATCTTGAAAATTGCTTGTGTTTTGGAAGGTGTGGGTGTGCCTTTAAATCTCAGTGAGACTAAAGCTGTGGGGGTGGAGGGGAGGGGGAAAGCTGGCAGAGCCAAATAGCTCTTCCTGGTGAGTGTGTGAGAGATGAGGAGAGAGAAAGCAAGCCCAGCCCCTCTGTTTTGCATTCCTTTCAGAAGTTGTTTGCATAGTAAAAGGGATAGTAAAGAGTTAACTATAACCTGGTTATGGGATGGAAGAAGACTCCACCCCTAGACTGCTCTGTACTTTTGTTTTCCTGTGTTAATCTGAAGAAGCTGTTTGAAATACAACAGATTGCTGCATCCAGCAACTCCTGTGAATAAATTGCCTCAGTGAGATCACAAAGTGTGGGCTTGCAAACTGTTTATTTTGGCTGCTTTGTGAGTGTGTGTGTTCACTTTCATTTAGAGGAACTGCAACTATTGGGGAACCCTTTGAAGACAAAAAAGAGGAGCAGGAAATGAAGACTGTACTCAGGGGAATTGTACTGCTGAGTTTTTATTATCTATTTGCAATGGGAACGTCTCCTGGCTCCACCCCCAAAATCCCCAGATATTTCCTGAGTTGGGCCTGGCAACCGTTCTTGACAGCATTTTCCACCATTATTTGTAATATTATCTGTGTTATTCAAAAAGGGTTAACAATACCCAGAAAATTCTGGTGCATATTGAGGATGTAGATGGGGGCAGGGGGAAGAAAGAAAGGACAAGTAGAAAGAAGACAAGAAGGCTTCTTCCAAGGGAGTCAGGCCAGGGCTTTTCCATAACTTGTTTTTAATACTGACAATTTATATTGATTTTTTGCCCTATGGTATTTTTTACTTGTAAACCACCTTGACCAGGAAGGCTTCTTACACCTGCCTGGTGTCTCGTTAGGGTTGCCAATCCCCAGTTGGGCCAAAGCAAAACCACTGTGTACACAAAAATAAATAAACAATAAATAAGTAAGTATAGTGTCCAAATTATTTATAAAGATACCACAAATATATAGGAAGTTTCTATGAGGGGATGGATCCCACAATAAATTTCAAGAGAGGTTCCAAGGAGAATGCTAAGAGTCCATTCAAAAAAGTTTCCCCTGGAAATTCAAATGCAGTCAATTTCAAAAGCTGTGGTTGATCCAGTCTCCCCAAACAAAGGCTCCACAGGTACTGTGTTCCCTTTACTTGTTCGTCGACTTTGTATCCCATGTTTCACAAATGAGCTTCATCCAAGAGCCATCCTGTAACCAAACATCAATGACGACGTCACACTAAGACAATTCAATTTCCAAAAGGCACACGCTTTTGGTATCTTTATAAATAATTTGGACACTGTACTTTTTTTATATATTTCTATGTACACAGTGGTTTTGCTTTCGCTCAATCTTACTGTTAGCCACTTTGTTTCCTTTCCCAATCCCCAGTTGGGGCCAGGGAATCCCCCAGTTTAGAGGCCCTCCCCCCACTTCAGGTTTATCAGAAAGTGGGGGTGTCTGCTGGGCACTCCATTATGCCCAATGGAGATAAATTCTGATAGGGTATAATGGATAATTGATCCACGGGTATCTGGCGCTCTAGGGGGACTGTTTTTTGAGGCAGAGGCACCAAATTTTCAGCATAGCATCTGGGGCATCTCTGCAAGTCACCTCCCAGTTTTCAAAAAGATTGGACCAGGGAGTCCAATTTTATGAGCCCCAGAAGAAGGTGCCACTATCCTTCATTATTTCCAAAAGGAGGGAAGGCATTTTAAAGGTGTGTGGTTCCTTTAAATGTGATGGGCAGAACTCCCTTCGGAGTTCAGCTGTGATTGTCACACCTTTGTGTGACCTTTGTTCCTGGTCTATCCCCAAAGTCTCCTTGATATTTCTCCAGATATTTCTTGAGTTGGACCTGGCAACCCTATGTGTTATGTATGTGGACTCAAGAGAAGACTTGGATATTCCCACCGGCTCATTTGAGCCAGGCAGACTGAGCTTGGGGACGTGGGAACAAAGGGCTGCAGGATCCAAATCCCTGCAGCCCTAGACCAATCACAAGCCCCCACCAGTTTGAATGACCCAATGATGTGCTAGCGCGGGAACCTAGAGATGTATATAAGTTGGGCCTGCAGGCCCCATCCCCAGTCTTGTATTGTAACTTTTACTATGTGATTTCTAATAAAGAGCTTGTTATCACTACGTGAGACTCTGCCATGCCTAGAACCCACTATATTATAATGGCAACAAAGGTGGGATCCAGATGAGCGAGGTCCAGGGCACCCCAGCACTGCCAAACGCACTGAGCTCCAGTGCCACCACACAACTGGCACCGCCGCCCAGCCCGATCATTGCCGAAGTCCCGGAGTTCGACGTGGCACAGCCGGAGGCCTGGGAAGCCTGGGTCAAAAGACTCAGGTACCATCTTGTGGCACAGCAAATCAAGGAGAATGAACTCAAAATCAAGAAGGCCATCCTGCTAAGCAACTGTGGCATCACCATGCTACAGCTAGCGGAGGGCCTGGTCATGCCAGAGATGCTTGAGATGTCTTCCTTCGATAAGATCATCGAGGTGCTGACTGGCCATTTCGTCCCTAAGCCTACTCTCCTCACCCAGAAGCTACAGTTCCTCAACAGCTTGCAGGAGCCGAACGAGACCGTAGCGACCTTCCTAGCCCACCTACGAGACTTGGGGAGGAAGGTGGAATACAGCACACAATTGGAGGAGAACCTACTCGTGAAGTTCACTCATGGCCTCAAGAACGGGAAGGCACATCGGAAAATCACGATGGAATCAAAGCTGACCTTGGAGAAGGCCATACAAATAGCCACCACTGCTGAGGATGCGCACAAAGAAAACGCCCGTTGCCCTGGGACCAGCGCCCACCAGCTGCGACTGGCCGTAGAATCAGACGACTAAGACAAGGATGATGCCCTCAAGCTGCATCAGGCGACCCCACAAAAGCCGAGGCTGTGAGCAACAGAATCGACCACCCCTAAGACCTGCGCCAGCTGTGGGGAGCCACGAGCGGCGCACGTGCTAGTTCAGGAGCATGACCTGCCATATATGCGGGAAGGTCAGGCACGTAGCTTGGATGTGCCGGTCGGCAGCGCTGCACCAAGGAAAACTTCCTCACCAACAGAATGGCTGCCGCCATGAGGTCGCACTAGTGGATGACATCCAGGCACTCACCACTTTGGGGACCCAGGTATGCCAGTTGCCCATTCCCTCCCCGGATAAATACTACGTGACTGTGTTCATGGAAGGCAAGCCCTGCAAAATAGAGGTAGACGGTCATTTCGACCCACATGTTCAGGGAAATGTGCCCTGGGGGGGGAGCTCAATTAAAACCAACTTCATTCCTAGTCCAGGACTTTCAGAAGTGGGAGGTTGAAGTGCAGGGAGTGGCCCTGGTCCACGTTAGGTACGGAAAGTTCAAGGGTGAGCTCCCCCTCATTGTGGTGGAGGATGATCTATGCAGCCTCCTTGGCGGTCCTGGTTCCAGGCACTGGGCATCCAAGTGACGGGGATCCATTACACCCCCGTTCAAAGGGATTTTCAAAGGGTGTGCGAAGAGTTCCCCGCGGTTTTCGATGGAACTCTGGGGACATACACCGGGGCCCCTGTAGCCTTACAACTAGACCCCAATGTACAGCTCATTTGACTAAAGGCCAGGCGGGTGCCACTAGCTCTCAGGCCCAAGATTGAAGAGGAGCTGGACCGCCTTGTGGCCCAAGGGGTTCTGGAACCAGTTGCCAATGCAAAGTGGGAAACTCCCATAGTAACCCTGATCAAACCAAATGGCAGCATCTGCGTGGACTATAAGTGCACAATAAATAAGGCGTTGCAGGGCCATGCATACCCCATCCTGGTGGTGAGCCTCGTGCTGGCATCCCTAGTGGGAGCAAAAATCTTTGGGAAACTAGAAGTGGCACAAGCATACCAACAGCTCCTGGTAGACACAGCCACAGCAGAGGCGCAAGCCATCATAACACACCAGGGGGCCTTCAAAGTCAGGCGCTTGCAGTTCGGGGTCAGCGTGGCTCCGGGACTGTTTCAGAACTTAATGGACTCCCTTCTTAAAGGCATCCCCGGGGTACAGCTGTTCTTCGATGATGTGCAGATTGCTGCAGCCACCGAAGACAAATTCGGTGACTGCCTCCAAATGGTGTTACAGTGTTTTAAGGGGGCAGGGTTAAAGGTAAAACTGGAAAAATGTGTATTGGGGGTGCCTACCATAAATTTTCTGGGGTATATGGTGGACGCGAGTGGCATTCATCTGGCCCAGGAAAAAATAAAGGCCATTTGTGATGTGCCGGCTCCCACCAACAAGGCCAAGCTACAATCATTCTTGGGAATTCTCAATTTCTACCATGCCTTCCTCCCCCACAAGGTGGCAGTAGCAGAGCCCTTGCAAAGACTGCTGGACAAAAGGGCAATGTGGGTTTGGGGTCATTGGCAAGCCGCCACTTTCCAGGCGGTAAAAGACATTTTGACTTCTAACAGCTTGCTGGTGCACTTTGACGAGCGGCTACCCGTTGTGCTCGCGTGCGACGCCTCACCCTACGGGGTCGGTGTCGTGTTGGCCCACAAGCTGCCAGATGGCCGTGAGGTCCTGGTAGCCTACTATTCTAGGACCTTACAAAAACCAGAGTGGAACTACACTCAAATAGACAAAGAGGGCTTGGCTATCGTGGCAGGGGTAAAAAAATTCCACGATTACCTGCACGGCCAGCCCTTCACTATATTGACGGACCATGAGCCCCTGTTGGGCCTGTTCGCCCCTGACCGACAGACGCCCCATATGCTTTCACTGCGGGTGCTGAGGTGGTCCATCTTCCTAGCGGGTTACCTGTACGACCTTAAGTACTGCCCTGGGAAAGCGATGGGTCACGCGGATGCTCTGAGCCGACTGCCACTGCCCTCCATGGACCCAGACCCCGCCCCGGCATTCCAGATCATGTCACTGGAAGCCCTTCCAGACCAGCCGCTGCATGCGAAGGACATTGCCCGCTGCTCTGCCAAGGACAAAATTCTCTCCTGAGTTCTGAACTGGGTGTGGAACGGGTGGTGGGCTCGGAATTCTCTGCGTTTGCGTCCTGCCAGGATGAACTGTCTGTGCATAAAGGGTGCCTGTTGTGGGGAAGTAGGGTGGTGGTGCCCCTGGTACTGTGGCAGCGTGTCTTAACAGTGCTGCCCGAAACCCATCCGGGAATAGTATGCATGAAAGCGCTGGTCCGCAGCTATGTCTGGTAGCCAGGAATTGATGACGCCATAGAATCCTGGGTGGCCCGATGTCAGCCATGCCAGGAGACACGACCGGTACCTCCCTGTGCCCCAGCCCAACAGTGGGAGTCCATTCACAACCCCTGGTCCCGCCTGTACCTCGACTTCACGGGGCCCTTCCAGGTGCATCTATTCTTCCTCATTGTGGACTCCTACTCCAAATGGTTGGAGGTAGTGCTCATAGCCTCCACTTCTTCATGGGCGGCACTAGGGGTGCTCCGCAGGGTTTTTGCCACACACGGCCTCCCAGACACATTGGTATTCGATAATGGGACGGCCTTCACCTCAGCCGAGTTTCAGGATTTCTGTGGCCGAAATTTAATAAAACACATAAGGTCGGCCCCCTTCCACCCAGCCACAAACGGCCAAGCGGAAAGAATGCTGTGGGCTATGAAGGAAACACTCCGCTGCATCATATATGAGGAGTGGGAAGCATGCCTCGCTGAGTGCCTCTTAGCGCAGCATTCCACCCCCAGTACGGTTACCGGCCACAGCCCAGAAGAGCTTCTCATGGGCCGGCAGCTGACAATCCTCCTGGACCGCATACACCCGGACCATGCACCCGACCTACAAGAAATACCAGAGGCGGTCTGGGCCCTCCAGGAGTTCAACACGGGGGACTTGGTATTTGCCAAAAATTTTGGGGGAAGTCCAGCCTGGATACCAGCACAAGTATCCCGGGTACTAGGGACCGTCATGTATGAAGTCATCACAGAGGGAGGATTCACAATAAGATGGCACATTGACCAATTACGCAGGCGAGAGGCACCTGGGGGAAAAGACCACCCCAGCGCTTGATCTAGGCGAAACAACCCCTGAGCCGGAGGAGGCGTAAAAGCCCGCAGCTACACCAGAGCCAGCTCCAGCGGAATGAACGGAACCACCCACAACACCAGAGACCGTGGAGGGCCCTGTTCAGCCGACAGAATCCCCCTCAGCACCTGGACCTCCACCAGGAACGTCTGGCGCAGAAACCGTGTCGCCACCAGCTCATGCTCAGGTGGTTGATGTGAAAGCACCGCAAGCCCGCGTACCTTAAGACTATGTTCACTAGGCTTGTGAACTAAGGGGGGAGGGATGTTATGTATGTGGACTCAAGAGAAGACTTGGATATTCCCGCCGGCTCATTTGAGCCAGGCAGACTGAGCTTGGGGATGTGGGAACAAAGGGCTGCAGGATCCAAATCCCTGCAACCCTAGACCAATCACAAGCCCCCACCAGTTTGAATGACTCAATGATGTGCTAGCGCAGGAACCTAGAGATGTATATAAGTTGGGCCTGCAGGCCCCATCCCCAGTCTTGTATTGTAACCTTTACTATGTGATTCCTAATAAAGAGCTTGTTATCATTACGTGAGACTCTGCCATGCCTAGAACCCCCAATATTATACTATGTCTCTTTTCAGCTTGACTGCTTCCGGAAAGTCCTCTAATGGTGGATCAGGCATCCTCTTCCTGCCACTTAACTCAGTCTGGAAATCTTCTCTCTGAGCTCTCTCTCGTATTTCCTGCTGCCTGAAGCACTTGCCTGTAAGGTGAGCAGAAGTTTACCAAATATTTGCCTCCTGTCTGAAATTAGTGGGAAATAGAAAGTGGAGAACACTGCTGGTGAACACTACTGACTACCTACCTCTCCTCATGGGGAGGTTGTAAGCCTACTGCCTTTTGCTGTTGATTTACCCCTATGTAAATAGCTCTCTATATTTGTGCTTTGATATCTACTAGTGAAAGCTACCAATTATATCCCTTGGGGTTTCTGTTACTACATTTAACCAGGAAAAAAAGGACCCTGGCCATATGGGCTGCTGTTTCCACAGTACTTTCCACTTGTTGATCTCTTGACACTTAATTACAGATGGAAACACAGAAGAAGTGCCATTCTATACCTTCCAAGGTCATGGACCTCATTACTTTTCCTTGAGAAGTACCCATAGTTAACACAATATCTGAAACTTGGATCTGTCACTTCAAGACCTTAGTTCTATTTCTAGCTCTGTTGTCCATTTCCCAAATGACCTCAGGGAAGTCATGGAACCTGTCAGGAACTCAATGTCTCCATCTGCAAGATAGCTAGTCTCCCACTAGGTAGGGGAATGCCATTAGGTTTAATAAAATAAGAGTTGTGCAGTGTACAGAGTTATTACAGTCAGCCTCAGGAAGAACATGGAACATTCTGGCATTTTGCCCGGTGTCCTCTACAACAAAGGGTATTTGAGGAATTTAGGTCCATTGAACTTGCCTTTGTATTTCTGGGAGCTATATCGTACTATGCCCAACTTGGTTGATCTTTCATGCTGCTTTTTCATGACTGGTTTATCATGGCCTTTTGGTAGTGGAGAGAAACATTTGCTTCCACCCCCACCCCAAATCTGCTTTTCAGAAGCCCACCTGCCTTCTAGAGGTACCAAGCACTATATGCATGCTGTTTGTTATGCCTCTGTCAGGAGGCATAACATGGCTAGCTTCAGCAGCCTTTGGAGAAGCAGCATAGAAATTCCCTAAATACAATAAATTAACAAATAAAAAGCAGCTCTCTTTAACAGAATAAAACAAGACATAATCCCGAAAGGTGGTGATGGGGAAAATGTTACCTACAAATACAGATGACAAAGGAATATTTTATCATTTAGTTCAATATTATTACGAGACTAAAAAAGTGATAGTTTTCTCTTGCATAGTCTTTTAGTTTTTATCCCTACTACAGCACCAGGCTATTGAGTGCATTGTTTCATATGCCGCTGCCAGTGAGATTGCAGGGTGCCTACATGTAGTTCACCCATTGCTGCCCTCCTCAGAGTGAATCATGGCAGAGCACCATAGCAGTGATTGTCAAGAATATTCTCACACTCACTTCATGTCCCTTGGGCCCTGCCCAGAAATCAAAAGTTGGCAACCTGCATTGCCAAGTGAAGGAATAAATAGCTTGCAAACCTTTCAGCAGCATGTTAATTCCCTGTCAATCAATTCACAGAAACAGCAGTGAAAGCCTGTAAATACTGAACTGATTCTGAATTGAGCTGAGAATTCAGTCACTGCTACTCTTGTCTGGTTTTAGGTAATATTCCATATTGATCTCAGTTGAGAATTTCTGTTTGAAACTGATGGCAAGCGAGGATGCCCCAAATTAATAGTTGACCTCTTTATCGTACTGGGCAAGCAAAGAAACTTTAGCTTCAAGACTAGCAGAACTAGATAATGCAAAGTAAGCTGAAACCTTGGCTTACAAGGGGATCACATTCAATTTTTATGTACTCATAATTCTTCAAATAAAATAGACACAATAAAGCAGTGTGGCATTTGGATACATCTCAGCTGAAATTTCACATGTAGTGATGATGGCCTTCAAAGAAAAGGGAATCTATGCTATATTTTACTATCCAGAACAGGGTTTGTCCTTGCATGGAAATAGCTTCAAGGTGTTTTCATACATGAGGCTTAAAACAGTTTGATGACAAGAGACTGACTTCTTTTGGTTTGTAGCATGACTGTAAAACTGACACTGGGCAGCAGGTTTGTTTGCACTGGAAATGCAGCTCTTCCTACATGAACATAAATACAATTTATGTCTCTTACATAAATCGCATAAATGCTGTTTGCATCTCTTACATGAAAATGTTCTAGGACACTGACCCATAAATCTGAAAGACAGTTTACCAGGGGTCTGTCTACCAAAGGAAACTGCAGGAGCCGGTGCCTGTTTTCACACAACAGAAGTGTTGCATGTGGCTATGAAGGAAAGAGAATCTCAGAGGCTTCACATATAAGAGAAAATGCTCCTGGAATTTACTGTCTTTTCCCACTTGCTGACATTTCAGGCTCCTGCCCTTTCTTTGAATTATTGATCTGATATGTACCAGTACAATTGTGAGCCACTAGATGTCTCTATGTTCAGTGAAGGGCTGTAAGCAGAGTGTCCTTTGGGGGACAAATGGGGAGGAGAGACCAACCAGGTAAAATGTGTGATTCATGATAATCACAGTAAGACTGGGTTGCACAATTATTTAGCAAATACTTCAAGCTCATAGCAGGGTGTTCTCTTTAATGTTAAAGACTTCCTCACTGCATTGCTCATAAAAGAGAAACAACCCCCCATCTCTCAGGGCAGAAGAATTCACTTCTAAAGCATGTTTTGTACTCACACTGTAGTCTTTGAGATGAGGAGACCCTTGGTCAAGGAGAACACAGTGCACCAGTCTGGCTCTTTCTCCCTCTTTCCTTTGGGGAGCAGGGCCAGAGGTGGTGTTACATGAAACACTGGAGTGGATCCAGTCCATTCCCAAAGAGAACAGAATGTAGAGAAGAAAGGAGGGAAGGGATGGGAATGAAATTAGGACATGACCCTGATGTCTTTCAGATGTTATTTCATGCTTAAAGAAACAGTGTGTAGGAGCCGATTTTTGGCAAGGTAATCCCTTTCAACTCAGGCCTGTGTATGAGTTGTACAGCTATGAGGGTGGTGCCAATAGCACAACTCTTTCTGGGTCTGGGCATTTCGCATCATTGTTGTTCATGTGGTTACATTAGGTGATGCCTGTAGGTTGTACTTGTCTGGGGCAGTGATGCTCTGTATGCTTGGGGGAGGGGGGGCAACAGTGGGAGGGCTTCTGGAGTTCAGGCCCCACTGATGGACCTCCTGATGGCACCTGGGCTTTGGCCACTGTGTGACACAGAGTGTTGAAATGGGTGGGCCATTGGCCTAATCCAGCATTGATTCTCTTATGTTCCTGTGTTCATTACAGAGATCAGTTCACCTGGAGAAAATGGCTGCTCTGGAAGGGAGACTCTATGGCATTCTACCCAATTCAAGTTCCCCCACTTACCAAACTTGCTTACAACAATCTCCAGGTATTTCCCGACCAGGAGCTGGCAACTGAAGACTGAGAGAATTCTGAAGGAATTGTGACTGACCCATGGTCACCCATCAGGCTGCATGTGGAAGAGGGAGGCATCAAACTGATTCTCCAAAGTCCACTGCTCTCAACTTCTATACCATGCTGGTTGGCATAGCAATTAATATTTATTAATATTTATTTTATTTTATTTATATCCCGTCCTCCCTGCCGAAGCAGGCTCAGGGCAGCTCACAACATAAAACTCCACAGTAGTAAAACAATACATCCTATAAAATAGTACATTCAATAAAATTATACATTCAATAGTTAAAATCAGCATTTCATTTCATTTGATACTAAGGTCTAAGTATTGTATCATTCCATTTTTTCAGTGCAACGGCATTCCATCTATGATGTAGGCTCCGTGTTAATTAAAGGCCAGCTGGAAGAAGACGGTTTTGCATGGGGAATATATGGGGAAGGCAGGGCTTGAGGAATGGGCAGGATCTCAGCAGAGCATAATGCTGGTCAATTCACCCTGCCAAAGCAGTCATTTCCTCCAGGGAAACTGATCTCTGTCATTTTGAGACCAGTTGTGATTTTAGGAGATCTCCAGGCTTCACCTGGAACCTGGCAAGTCTACATCTTGGGGTCCCTGAACTTGGTGGAAAGGCAACTTAGAAGTGTTTCCAATAAATAAAATAAAGACAATGTTGGTAATAATTTGGGGGCTGTGCACAAAACAGTAATGTTCTTTCATTCTGAATAGGGTAGGATCATTGTTCCTACTTTAATTCTGTTTTATAGTGAGATGATTGACTGGGTCATATGGTCTTCAAGAAGAACAATCCTTTTTTTTTGTTTTAAAGGCCCCCAAAACAGCTGCTGAGAGGGGTGACCAAAGCAGAAAAATGAATGTAAAAAGGAAAGGACTTGGGGGGGGGGGGGCTCTCTTTCAAAAGCTCATTTTTTCATCAAAAATGTTAGCCCACAAAATTTTGTCTCAGCCCCAGCCTGAAGTGATTTAGATGAAAATTAGTATTTTCAGAACTAATCTGGGATGTTTAACAAAAGACTGACAGTCATACAATGAACTGAATGTGAATAGTTGATATTGTATCCCAGTCATACAACTAAAGCTACCGGCGCGTTCCATTGCTTTAATGGCATAGCAGCATGGAGGAGCAGCTCTTTTGTTGTGCAGTAATTGCATGTTTTGTTTACAGGATCTGAATGCTGAATAATTCAGGGATGAAATATAGCAAAATATTTGAACATTTTGATTTTTGCTATAAGGAAATAAGGCTGCCTGAACTGAATAGCCTGATCTTGGAAACTAAATGTGGCTGGCCCTGGTCAGTATTTTATTTATTTATTTTCAGTTTATATCCCACCCTCCCCACCAAAGCAGGCTCAGGGCGGCTCACATATTCATTTATAGACATGAAGCACAAAACACAATTAAGACATAAAAACATAAATCCATAAAAGCATTAAAAACATTCCAGGTGCTATTGATCTTTAGATGGTAATCTGTTTAATAAAATGGATGGCTATTCTGCTGTTCCAGCTGGATGTTCTATATGAAAACAGACCTTAGGTTCATGCTAGAGGTGGTCCAGATGTTTCAAAAGTCTGTTATAGCCTGTGCTCTAACTAACAAATGCCTGGTGGAAGAGCACCATCTTGCAGGCCCTGCGGAACTGTGCGAGCTCTCACAGGGCCCTAACCTCCTCAGGGAGCTCGTTCCACCAGCTTGGGGCTACAACAGAGAAGGCCCTGGCTCTGGTCGTCATGAGCCAGGGATTGAGAGCAGGTTTTGTGACCCTGACCAAAGTGCTCTCCAGGGAACATGTGGGGAAAGGTATACAGGTCCCTGGCCGCATAGGTCTTTAAAGGTAAGAACCAGCACCTTGAAACGAACCCGGTATGTGATGGGCAGCCAGTGCAGTGCTTTCAACACGGGTTGAATGTGCTCCTTTAAGGCGAGGCCCATTAACAGCCTGGCTGCAGCATTCTTCACTAGTTGAAGCTTCTGGGTTTGAGACAAGGGCAGCCCCATGTAGAGGGCATTACAGTAATCCAGTTTCGAGGTGACCATGGCATGGATCACTGTCGCTAAGTCGTTGCATTAGAAGTAGGAGACCAACTGCCTTATCTGCCAAAGGTGGTAAAAGGCTGAGTTGGCAGTGGCTGTCACCTGGGCCTCCATTGTTAAGGAGGTATCCAGGAAAACCCCTAAGCCCTTTGGCACCAATACAAGGAGGTATCCAGGAAAACCCCTAAGCTTTTAACCTTTGGTGCTCCACTGAAGGTCAGTAATGAGACCTCCACTCTCGGACTGCCATGACTTAGATACAGGACCTCTGTCTTCATCAGATTCAATTTCAGTTGACTCAGCCTGAGCCACCCTGCCACAGTCTATAATGCCATGGTCAGATCTTCCGGGAGGAGTTGGACCAACCACGCATCAACAGAAGACTGCATACTGATGGTATCCCAGCCCAAACCTTTGGGCAATTTGGGCAAGGGGGTGCATGTAGATGTTGAACAACATCGGGGAGAGAACCACTCCTTGTGGCACACCACATACAAGTAGATTCCATTGGGATAGCTCCTCCCCTATAGCCACCCTTTGAGCCTGACCCTGTAGAATGGAGGAGAGTCACTGTAAGGCCAACCCCTGTATCCCAGTGTTGGCAAGGTGGTGGGTCAGTAACCACCTCTGTCCAGATGCCTCTGGAGGTCATCTGTGAGGGCGACCAGAACCGTCTCTGTCCCATGACGCCGACAAAACTCATATTGGAGGGTAGACCACCAAGGAATTCGAGGGTTGCTCTGCACAGTGAGACAATGGCAAATTACCTCTGAACATCTCTTACCCTAAAAACCCTATATGATCGCTCTAAGTCAGCTGCAACTTGATGGGGTGGGGGGAGGAATCAGTAAGTACAGTCCCTACCATTGTGCTTTGGGCCTTAACTCCATTCTGTGGAAGACTTTTCTTTGAGGTTCTTCTCACTCAGTTTTCTCCTTCAGTATGGCCATTGAAAGCAGGTATGAGATGGAACACCTCCCCTTTGAAGAAAGACTACAGCAATTTTGAGCTTTTTACTTTAGAGGAAATGTGATGAAAGGGAGGGAACATAATAGATAGACATTTCTAGGTTCAGATGGGTAGCTGTGTTGGTCTGAAGCATCAGAACTTGAATTCAGTGGCACTCTTAAGACCAACAAAATTTTATTCTGGGTATAAGCTTTCATGTGCAGGCATCTGAAGAAGTGTGCATGCACACAAAAGCTTATATCCAGACATTTATAGGAATATAAATAAAGATAATCAATATATCATTGAATACTAGTTTTTTTTAAAATATGAAGAGATTTGCAAAAAGTTGTTTTTATAAAGGAAAATTCCAAGTCTATAAGGACTTAGCATATCACATTTTTCTGTTTGGCATCCTGGTGTACCATTTTATCATCATCCACCCACCAGCCCCTTGCAAGCATCTTTTTCTCAGAAACCATCACACTGAAAGAGCTTGTGTAACTTGAAACTGTGTTTATGTTTAGGAGTATAAGCCAGTTATAGCCATTGTGATTGGCCACTATGCTTATCTTGTATATGTCTGAGTTTGCATAGAAATGTCACAGATCATACCTTTTGAATTTTTATAGCACTGTAATGCCATAATTTGGGGCATGTGTGTGCGTGTATGCATATTACAGGTTCACTTTGTGCATCTGGAAAAGTGGACTCTAGCACACAAGATCTTATGCTACAATAATTCTGTTAGCATTTAAGGTGACATATTTCTTTTCTTTTTTAGTTTATATAGAGGAAGCAGTGGTCTGAGACAGAAGCCTAAGAATTAAAAGAGGCATAGAAAATCACTGTGACATTGGAGGCAGCAGAGAAAGGACATCATTGTAATGTGCAGAGATTTAGCCATATGGGCAGAAACCTTGCCAGCAGTGGATACACTGCATGGTCTAGGTATGTGCAGCAGTCTGCATGCAAGTGAGTGGGGGCATGGGTACTGGATGCCCTGATTTGGAGAGCTGTCCGTGCTTATGCCAGGTCAGGAATTGGCATTATAGTGGAGAACAAATTTTACATGAGCCAATTATTGCACATTGTTCAATGGGGAAGAAGAGGCTGCTTAATTTTGAACAATGCCCGCCAGATGGGATAAAAGCCAGCCTCCTTCAGTCCAATTCAGAATGCAGCATTTCCAAGCAATAGAGCAATGACTTATTAGCCATGCCCTGCTCAGAGGAACTCATAAGAGCACAATTTAAAATGGAACAACTGCCCTGTCCTTACTGTGCCATATGTTCATGCCAAAGAACAGTGGCAGCACAATATATGAAATACAAAAATACAAAAATACAAAATATTGTGCACAAATACTCTTAACTGGTGTAAATAAAGTTCTATTATAATGAAATGAACAGCCTACAACAGTGGGCATACATTCATACAGTATAAATAGAAATAGAAAACAACAGTCTCAAAACAATATTCCAAGGAGGACCCCACACAGTCACAGAGTTTTCAAAATGAGTACAATGACTCAAAAATAAAGTTCCACAGGAGTCCCTCCGTTGTTTGTTGACTTCTGAAGGACAAATTCTAGCCTTCACGCAAACCCCGGATTTGATTGCGTTCCGCTGCTCCTGCAGCTTCCTCGTAAGTCAACTGAAAAATCCAGCCAAGTTCTTTCTCAAACGCCCATTTGCAGCTGCAAATTAAGATATCAAAATGGGCGTCAATCCGGGGTTTGCGTGAAGGCTAGAATTTGTCCTTCAGAAGTCAACAAACAACGGAGGGACTCCTGTGGAACTTTATTTTTGAGTCATTGTACTCATTTTGAAAACTCTGTGACTGTGTGGGGTCCTCCTTGGAATATTGTTTTGAGACTGTTGTTTTCTATTTCTATTTATACTGTATGAATGTATGCCCACTGTTGTAGGCTGTTCATTTCATTATAATAGAACTTTATTTACACCAGTTAAGAGTATTTGTGCACAATATTTTGTATTTTTGTATTTTTATATGTTCATGCCAAGCTGAGGAAAACTTGGTGGTGTGCAGGCTGCAGCATCTTGGGCAGAAATGACCTTATTACATTTCACTCATTTTCTTGGCATTGTCTTCCTGATAATCCATTTCCCTTTTTGTTTTGCTGTTTTGTTCATCCACTTAGGTTTACTTACAGCAAAAATCAATCTCTGGATTGCTGATCATTCATCTCAGCTGCATTCGTTTTATTGGGACTGCAAATGACTTGGAAAAGTCACCTACTTTATATTCAGAGGTCATTTGGCAATAACAGAAGCCTATCAAATCTGTTTTTACATTATAAAAAATAAGGGAAATGCCTTAATGTTTTTATTTTTCAGGCACATGCAGTCATTTTTCTTGAAGTATTTTGACATATATTCTCCTTGGACATCAGCTGGCTAATTTATATTTTTTTGCAGAAGTTCAAAGATCTTCTAACAGGAGGCTGAGGACCAGTTCATCTCTATTTGTTCATATTGACAATAATAGCATAACTATTATGGCAAGGATGTTTTAAATCAAAATGATCTGTTTAATTTTGACTGGCACTTTAATTGACATCTTAGCTTTTTCATTTGCTGTTGCTGGCAGCTGTCTCTCTTCTTTTGGAAGCAATCTGCTTAGTTCCCTTCTTATAAAATCAAACACCAACATCCCTCTAGTATATTTGAATAAAAAGCTAGGGAGGCATGAAAAAGCAACTCTCAAGCAAGGCTCCACCCCCAGCAATTATGGATGTTATAAGGAATATTTCAAAGGGGTAGCTCAGCTGTGTTAGTCTACTGTAGCAAAGCAGAATGAAAGCCAATGGGCACCTTAGCCCCTCTCCTTCCCTCTTCCTTCAAGCTAGCCAAGATACCAAGAAGATCTGGTTATGGTCTTTACAACACACATGAAAGAAAACCCCTTGCCAAAGGTACTCCAGTAATTCCAGTAGCCACCAACAAGCTCATGTGGGAATAAATGCTGTTCATCTTTAAGGTGCCACTGAACTTCTGTTTTATAACGATTGTTGACATTCACATATGAATGCAGACAGTCCCCTGATAAATGTTGTGAATGCCCAAGCATACATAAATATTTGTGTACTTTTCAGAAACACACTGGTGCCTGCTGGCCTGGGTGACTGTCAGCATTTACTGGAATCTCTGTGGGGCTTTTTAGACATCCACAAAACATGTCTCAGTTGTCAGAATTCAAATACAAATGTTGGCATCTGCAGCAGCTGCCTTTTCTTGAGTCATTGGTCTATCCAGGGCTTGGTCAAGACATTTTGTCACTCTCAGCAAAGCATGCCTGTCGCCTCCTCTCACTCTGCTAGCAGCTGGGAGTAAACCAAGCCCCAGTGTCCCTGCAGCAATGGCAGTGACTTGGCGGGTGGCAGCCAAGGCCAAGGGGTCATCATCCGGCACTTTCCATGATACTATCAGCCAGGAGCATGTTGAGACCTTGTGATGCATCAGCATCACCCTCATTGTGCCACCCACAACAGCCACTGGGTGGCTTGGGCAGAGTATTGGGTTGAAGACTATTTACCTCATTTTGTTGGTTCTTTCTGTGACTTAATATCTTGCTGCCTGCCCAATGCACCACAAGTAGAGCTGCTAACCCAACACTGGTAACCAGCGGATGTTTTAGGAGGGTAGGGACAAGCCAATAGCCTTGCACCAGTGCTGCAGTGTCACTTTCAGCACTAACCTGGAAGTGACATAATCGTGTTGGCATAATGCTCTAAGATTCCCCTGAATTTCTATGGTTCTACCACAGAGTTTCAGAGAAATCCTAGAGTATTGTACTGACATGACATTGCTTCAAGGTGTGTGTTGGAAGCGACATTGGGGCATTGGCTCAATGTCAGTTCCTGTCACTCTCCTCGCCCCCCCCCCCACTGGGCTACTGAGTGGCAGTGCGGGACTCACACATCTCCCCCTTCTCCTTCCCTTTCTTTTTCTCCCTCCCTCTTCTGCACCTTCTTATTTATCTGGACCCAAAATTCAGAGAAATCCATTGCTAACAAGAAATACATTATTTATTTTAGGCAACTGAGTTCTGCTCAAAACGACTTACAATTAAAATGATAAATTATCATTTAAAGCAAGCAGAGTGACATAAAACTGAGATCAGCTGCAGACCATAAAATAGGTTATTGAAAGACAACAGCCCTAATTAAAAGCCTTGGTAAAAAGAAATGCTTTGGCCTGGCAACTAAAGGACAGTAAAGTAAACACCAGACAAGCCTTAAGGGGAACGACATTCCAGAGGCAAGGAGGTTTCACCACTGAAAATGCCCCCTCTCTGGTAGATCTCAATAGGTGGACAGGACAATAGAGGAGTAGATGGCCCTTCAGACTTAAAAATTTAATTTTGGGTGCTTCTTCTCTTCCATATAATTCTGAACCACCCTGATAATATATTTGCTTTTCTGAATTTCATGCTGCTGCTTTAAAATTATTTATTATTTACTTCTGTTGTGTTGTCATTGGCTCTTTCTGCACACACAGCTTCTGATTTTCACTGAAGTTGAGTCGGTTAGTGTTTACTTTGAATGCTGTGCCTGCACTTTGCACCTTTTTTCCCCTCTCTGATTTCTATTGGAAATCTAGGAGTATGTATGCTGCATACCAATGAGCAGGGTTTTTTTTGGTAGAAAAAGCCCAGCAATAACTTATTTGCATATTAGGCCACATCCCCTGATATCACCATTGTTTTGCACAGGGCTTTCTTGTAGAAAAAGCCCAGCAGGAACTCATTTGCATATTAGACCATACCCCCTGACACCAAGCCAGCCAGAAGTGCGTTCCTGTGTGTTCCTGCTCAAAAAAAGCCCTGCCAATGAGAAAACCCAGACAATGTTGTGGGGCTAGTCCAGGCCTGTAGCTACTTACAAGAGGGCTCTCATCAGACAATGCCCTCTCCCCAATTTGTCCAGGCTAGCCAGAAGATTGGTAGTGCCATCTCTGCTCTGGTAGGAGAGACAGAGGGGGGAAAATCCTTTTGTAAGTAAAAATCATTTTATTTTCCCGCTAGTTATCAGCTTCTAGCTGGAGGCATGAATTGACCATCATTGTCTGGCCAGGGAAGTCATTAGCATTTTTAAAGGGTTGTTGAGTGAGGCTGAGACTATGCTAGAAACCCTTTTTTAAAAAAATGAAGGTAACAGTTTTGAACAATCCAGACTTCCAAAGTACTCCACAAGTAAAGTTGATATGAACTTTCCTATAAATGTTTGTTTGTGAGCCCTGACCTGGAATAGACACATGATGTCTGCTCCATCAAAATAAAACATGAACAGCTTCTCCATTCCTTTGCACAGCCTGATCTGTTTAGCAAGTTTCCTTGGAAGTAAGCTCCACCATGCTAAACTGCCCTTTGCCTGCCTCCTCAAGGAAAAAAAAATCCTGGCTACAAGGCTAGGTTGGTCTCTCCTGATTGGTCACACTGGGCATGTCTTTTGAAATAGGAGACTCTTCCAGTTGAATTTATTGTGGAGTCATCATTAGTGTTCCTTCCCCTTTATCAGTAGTCAAGGAGTTTAACACTAATCCAGGATAGTTGGAGAAAAAAAATCATTGGTGGGGAATGCTTCAAGGTTTAGTGAGAGGAGATGCCAACCACTTGGTCAGAGAGACGATGAGGAGGCTGCTGTGTGACAGCTTGGTAGTGGTGGTTCACAAGGGCTGGATGTAGAGACATCAATGCTTTGCAGCCTGAATTCCCAGTAACACTGTATCTCAACCAACTGGTCATTTCATAGAATCATTGAGTTGGAAGGAACCACCAGGGTCATCTAGTCCAACCCACTGCACAATGCAGGAAACCCACAAATACCTACCCTAAATTCACAGGATCTTCGTTGCTGTCAGATAGCCATCTAGCCTCTGTTTAAAAACCTCCAAGGAAAAAGGTTTTCTGCAAACATGTCATATTTATTTATTTCAAAAGACACACCCAGTGCAAAACTGACCAATAAGGAGAGGCCAACTGGCCTCTGAGGGGAGAGGAGAGGAAAAGTCTTAGGAAATGTGTATGCCTTTAAATTACCTTTGGCTTGGAAGTGAACTAAGAGGATAAATCATCACAAAAAGACTCTGAAAAGATAGGGTGGGGGGAAGCAGACAGAAAGCAGGCTCAGAGCTGAAGGGGGGGGGATCAATGCAGAAAGAAAAAAATGTGATTGGAATGTACTGGGGAATACAGAAACCAATGATGAAAATGAGAGAAATGGAGGTGCAGAAAGGACCATTGTTAAAGATCACGGAAAATTTCAATCAACTATTGATATTCCGGTTGCAGCTTTGTTTCCTTGCTCAACTACCTGAAACCTTTTTTTAACTAGAGACACTGTGAATTGGACTTTGTGTATGTATTTTGCCACTACTCTATGTACCTTTTCTTGATGTACATTAAATTTTAGATCTTCACAGTAACAAATATGTTCTTTTGAGCTCATTTTATTTTATATTCACCAGCACTTAGCTGAATTCATGAAAGCCACTTCTATGCTCAATGTAGACATTAGTGGATTTTGAATCTATGTTGTGGTAAATTGTGTGATTGTGTCAGAGGAGTTTATCTGCTTATTGGTGCATGCTGAAAACTGTGAGAGCAGATAACCATTGCAGACAATAATATGCTGCATTTGCACAATTTTTTCTTCCTTCCTTACCTTATTTGCAAGGGGGATGACAGAAATTGGCTGAATCATCCATATATTTGCATGTGTAAACTCAGTAGGCTGCAGAAAATGAAGGGGATGGGTGCTATCCCATCTTAAGAAAAGGGTACTTAATATTTCTTGTTGGTGTGGTTGGATATGGCCATTATCTGGTAATCCCTACAACAGCCCTGTAAGGTTGATCGCTGTTATTATCTCCAGGCTGTAAACATCAGGCTGAGACTGAGAAGTTATGGCTTGCTTAACCAGATTCAAAGCAGTAGTGAGTTCAAAGCAGTGGTGGGGACATTCTGGTTTTATTTCTACTTGCCTTCCCAATGTGCAGTAAACTATTCTGTTGTTCATTTGCTAGTCCCCTCAAAACATGCATGTACTCAGTACCAGTGAGCACTGTCACAAAAAAAGCCCCCTTCACAGATCTAAAGTAGGGTTTCCAGTTTGTTTCTAGCTGCTGCAGAGTGATGATAAGAGAAAGTTTTTTAAAAAGGCCATCAAGTTGATGGCAAGATATCACTACCAAGGAAAACACAGCAGTGACATCAGTCCTCTCTAGGATTTGCTGGAACTGCTATGATTTCCCCATAGAGTTTCTGCTGACACTTAGAGAGGTGTGACATCACTTCTCCCTTAAGTGACATCACACCACTGCCAATGGCCCTATGTCCCCCAGTCTTTTGCTGATAAGCTTTCAATATGCAAACTCATATTGAAATAAATGTTGTTAGTCTTTAAGATGCCGTTGGACTTCTGTTTTATTTTGCAGTGACATACTATGTCCACCTCTTTGTGGCCGAAGAACATCATCTGTTTCCTACAGAGGATGGTTTGGTTGAACTTCAGCAGTAGTTGTTAACACATCTCATGATTCATGGGAAGATTGATAAGGATGACTCATCCATCAGTCACTTAGGAACAGGGACAGGCAATAGACAAAAACAAACAGTAAGTCAAACAGGAGATATCCCGAGTCCATTAAAGTTCATGGAACTAGGATTTCAATAATAAATCCATGTTATATTTCAGCTATGATAGCCTTGTCCACTTCAATGTGATTTAGCAGAGAAGGAAAGGGAGGAAGGGGGGGGGGGAGAATAGATTGAACTATTGGACATGAGACTGTGCTTTTTAACAGCATATTCTGTGGGGCTGTGAAAAATGGCTGGTTATTGCTTGTCTGATAATGCTTAACAATTGTATAGCACTTTCAAGTGTTCAGGGTGCTTCGTATACATTATCCAATAGCCAGAGTGGTAATGTAGTTCAGTATTGTTATTCTCTCTCTTGCTCATGGAGGCCCTGCCACCAGGGCACAGTTGTTTGAGGGTCTGGACCAAAATTACTGTGAATGATGCCCCTGAGTCAATCTCCATTTTGCATGGAGCGCCCTCTATGATCACGGTAGTCTTATGTTTTTCCAGGGAGGGCATAAAGAGTTGGCATACCTGGCCAGCCAAAGCCATGAGGGAGTGCAGCTCCTCAACAATGGTGACCTCATGGCATCGGCTATTTTGCCACCGGATCGCTCCCCCCAAGGAATGGTGGATCGACTTGGATCGGCAAACTTATGCCAGATGGCCTGTCTTCCCACACTGGTGTCAGACAGCATCCCAGAATTTGCAGGAGTGGCACTCATGGGGCTCCCTGCAGCTCTCACACTCTCAGGCAGGCACAGTCTCTGTTGCACAAGGTGGTGGGCGCTTCG
The DNA here is from genome assembly GCF_032191835.1 of Heteronotia binoei. Lineage (NCBI taxonomy): Eukaryota > Metazoa > Chordata > Lepidosauria > Squamata > Gekkonidae > Heteronotia > Heteronotia binoei. The sequence goes on along the minus strand of NC_083223.1, from coordinate 224,507,823 downwards.
GAACCAAGTGGAACCATGTGGTGAAGCTTGAGAGTATTGTCGCCCTCCGAGTCTTTCAAAGCAGATGAAGTGGCGGTTTGATGGGCAGCAGCCGTGGGTTGCTTCTTTTGAGACTTCTTGTAAGCCATTTTCTCCTTGATTGCCTTCTGTAGATTGGAGTCATCTTTGCCCATGAGCCTCCACCACAGCTTTTTGTCCCTCAGCCTGAAGATGAAACAGTCCCACAGAGCCTTGTCCAACCGGGGAAAGTCACACTTGTTGGGCTGCTGGTGGCCAGAATTGTGGGTTGCAGCTTGAAGTGGGTGGTGAGTACCATGATGATTTGGTCGAAGGACACATTCTTGAGCATGGTAGATGCCATGAGGCCCTGAGGCCTTGGGCCAGCTCCAGGGTGGCGATTCCACAAGAGCTGAGCAACAGCACCTTCTTCTTGCCCCCCTTGACCTTGTGGTACTTGATGTAGTATTCCAGACGCTCCAATCAGGTCTCCCATAGTTAAGGGCAGATGGCGTCAAACTCGGGAATCGTACCTGGTGTTGTGGCCATGTTGACAGTGATGGCGGTGCAGTGCGTGGACTGAATGCTGAGGCAGCAATGTGTGGTGCTGTGCCGGTTGCTGGGCTTGCTCACCAGGATTCCATCCTCATCCCCACTATAATATAGTGGGTTCAAGGCATGGAGAGACGAAGTTGCAGTGATCAAGGCTCTTTTATTAAGCACAGCATGGAAGTGGCTGAACTCTAAGACTGAAGAACTGGGCCAACTATATACACTTCAAAATCCCTGTGCAAAGACACCATTGGATGATTCAAACCAGCAGGGGGCCCATAACTGAAGCAAGGCAGCCGGGATTTGGATCCTACTGCCCATTGTTCCTGAGTCTCCAAGCTCTGCCCTAAAGGCTCCAATGAGCCAGGCAGGAACACCATTAATAATACACAACCTTAGTTCATATACACAACAGTTATTTATAACCTTCAAAGCAGCTTACAACATTCTCCCCTCCAACATTTTATCCTCACAACCATCTTATGAAGCAAGTTCAGTGGAGAAAGGGAGTGAGTGAAGAGCCCAAAGCCACACAAAAAGCTTCTAGGGAAGAATGGAGATTTGAACCAGAGTCTCCCCAAGCCCCGTCTGACACCCTAGCCACTGTGCCACAGGGTATGACTTTGTGTGCTTCATGCTGACAATTCATACTATGAAACTACTGGGTCACATCCCAGCTCAAGTTCTTGGCTCATCTTATCTGAGCTCTGAATGTCTAGGCATACATTTCATGTGTAAATATGAAGTGGAGCCTGGCAATTGCTTTTCCTTTAGAAAAACACCTGTCTCAGAGCTAGCTACATGGGCTCCTCTTCTCCTGAGGTGTCCTTGCTGACTCATGACAACACCTTAGGGGAGGCAGTTTAGAGCAGAGAAGTGGAATCTGCGCTTGTTATGTATGCTTAATGTTTTCTCAGCTGTATCCTCAAAGCTTTGAATTTCATCCATCAGCTTCTTCTCCTCCACACCCTGCTATTGGGGTTGCCAGCAGGTCCCCTTGGCCACTGGCAGGAGATGGGGAGTGGATAGGTCTGCCAGATCCAGGTTGGGAAACTCCTGAAGATTTGGGAATGGAGCCTGGGGAGGACACAGACCTCAATGAGGTACAATGGCACAGAGTCCACCTTCCAAAGTATTCATTTTCTCCAGGGGAACTGATCTCTGTAATCTGGAGATGAGACAAGACAAGGCAAGCCTTTATTGGCATATATAAAAATATAAAGTAGAGGGTTGGGCAGGTTACAGTTACAGATTAGGAGAGTACAGAGTGCATACAGAATAAAATTAGGATTACAAAATAGTCTGAGATGAGTTGTAATTCCACGGGGTCCCCAGGACCCACCTGGAGGCTGGCATTCATTCCCTACTCACTGTGGGTTCCAAGTGCACATTTATAAGGACATGTTTGGAACCCCATTTTGGGATGGGGTTCTCAGTCTGGAGTAGGGAAAGGATTGGGCACCCTTCCTTTCCAACTGGTTCTCTCCAAATCTCTATCCTGGAGTTTTGTTTTCCCCCAAGGGAAAGGTACCACTGAGCTTTTGTTATATATATAGTTGTATTTTTTAATCTTCAGAAAATTTAATTCTGCAGCACTCATCCTGCGATCTTCACTTTTGGAAGGGGGAGGGATAGGAATACCAGGAATGTATGTCAAAAATATATGAGGCCAGTCAGCTCTCAAATGCAAACATGACACCTGTATTAGAGGGAGAGTACAGAAGAGAACAGAGAGGTGCCCTGGATGCTGCAGAAGCCAAAACAATTCCATGCATACCTAGAGTTCTCAGCTTCAGTTAGGGAAATTTCTGGAGATCTGGGGGTGGAGCTTGGGGAGGGTGGGGTTTGCGGCCATACAGCACGTCCTTCAAAACAGCCATCTTCTCCAAGGGAACATCTCTGTAGTCTGGAGATCAGTTAGAATTCTGGGAGATTTTCAGAAGTTGGCAATTTCTCCTAGAAGTTGGCAACCTTATAAAGCTCTGATTTTGGCAGGCAATTACATCTCGTTGGCTCTCTGTTTCATGTTGTGGGGCTCGTGGCTATAATCCTACTTTTTTGCAGAGGTTTTGGAATGCCATTAGCAGGGGAAATGGTAGACTACTGAAATTGGCAGGTATTTCTTCCTATTAAGTGTTTGTGCTTGAGATAAGCTACTGCTATTTGAGTGACAGAGTGTCTGCTGCCTGGGTAATTTTTCCTGACTACAGAGAACACATCATTGCTTTAAGTTACCAGGAGCCAAAACGACACAAAAAGTAAACATTGGAAAAATGGGTTTCATGCAGTGCAGTATTGGTTGCTAGGTTTGAAGGGTGATCTTTGTTACCAACAAAGAAAGGACAGGTGGACACGATACAACATACTTCTGGCAGCCAATTCCAAAGGGAGTGCAATTTTCTTTTCACCACCTTCCATCTCAGTGTCCCATTAAAAAATGAGCTAAAGATCAGCACAAGCCACACAAGTGTGGGGAATAATCCATTTTGTCTAAATTTCCCCATTTCATTCCAGATGCCCCCCTCCCTAGGTGACAGTATAATTTGTTCAAATGGGTACACTGATTCTCTGAGGGACCCAACAATCCTTTCCTAGGCTTTTCTGCTAGTTGGGCTCACTTCCAGTATGGGCTCATAGCTAACTGGAACAAAACTTGAAGAGCTCCTTATGAAGCTGCCCATATTATCTCTCTCCAAGGGTGTGGACCTGAAGCCCTGACTTTCACTGATATAGTGAACAGTGACGAGAAATAGTGACTTCTTGGTGCAGTTGTCTCTTCTGCAGATTATTCTTGTAGGGTGACTCTCATGTGGCAACTATTATGATGGCTTTTAGATGTCATGTAAAGACAGTTTTATTCTCACAAGTTTTAACTGATGTTGCCAATGTCTGGGCAGTGGCTGGAGATCTCCTTCCATTATAACTGGTCTCCAGGAGACAAAGATCCATTCACCTGAAGAAAATGGCTGTGGTGGACTCCCTGGTATTATATCCCACTAAAGCCCCTGTCCTCCTCAGGCTCCACCCCTGAAATCTCCAGGTATTTCCCATGCCAGAACTGACAACCCTATAATTGTCATTTTTGTTTTGTGTTTTCTGCTTTAAGCTCTGTTTTAATGCTAGTTTTATTTTTTTTTAATAAATAAATGAGTAATGATGTGGGGAGGATATAATTTGGAGCAAAAACAGCTGGTGGCAAAGAGTTCAGAATGGCCCATTCATCCCTCTTGCACTTTAGATTGTACCCACCTACCTTTGCTGGGGCAGACCAATATTTTAAATACTCCATTTAAAGATATTCCTCATAGTTCATTGTAGCCTTGGATATTGTTGCTGAACCTCACAACAGAGTCTTATCATCCAAAGGTAACATTTTCTGCCTGTTGCAGGGCCTCCAGGCTGTGTGGGTAGAGTGGCAAGCTTCCAGGTGGACCCTGGTGAACTCGCAGTCTACAGAGATCAGTTCCTGTGAATAAAACAGCTGCTTTTGAAGACAGATTTTAGGGCATTATACCCTTCTGAGGTCCCTCCCCTCCCCTCCCCAAACCCCACCCTCACTAAGACTCACCCTCCAAGCCCCCAAATCCCAAGGAATTTCTAAACCCAGAGTAGGCAGCAATCTTACATATAGAGATGGCAGAGAGAGGGAGGCAGTCTGCAGTGGGCCAAGTTCATGATCCAGATTATGTTGCAGGAGCACCTTCCCTTAGTTTTTTTTTTTTTTCTAGGTGAGGACTGGAAAGAGTCTTGCCATCATCAAGCTTTTTGAAGGCTGGTTGGCCCAAGCACATTCCCACCAACACAAGGGTGGCCTGGGCATAGCTTGAGTCACTGACTGGCCAGCTAGCTCTGGACTCACTTGCTTATGAATACAGTGGGGAGAATAGCATCTAAAAAGGCAATGTTCAAGGAATTCCCAAAATCTCTGTGGTAAAGACCATAGAGATTTGGGGTATCTAGAACGTCACCTGTCACTTCCAATGCAATTCCGTCCCTTCTCCTGCCCAACTGGCAGGTAAGCAGGCTCTGAGCCAGCTGCCTGAGTCAGTGGTGCTGGGATGCTTCTGATGCTTCCCCTAGTCCCCTAACCCAGACCTTGACAGATTGCTCTGGGCTCTAGAAGCCAGCCCAACAGCTTAGGAGTCAGGCTTGTTTTTCAGTCTTCAGAGTTTCATATATTAATTACATATTTTCTAATTATTGCTTACCACAAAAGCCTAATTCTAAACTCATCACAATTTCTGGTAATTCTATTCACTTAAAATTTTATTTAACACTTTTTGCCAAGACAAAAAGTGTTGTATATAAATAAATGTAGGGATAGCTCTGGATTTTTTTTTTTTTTGCAACAGGAAAAAGCTAATTTGTAATCCTAGCCTAACTTCTTCCTTGTTTCTGATAATTCCACTATTGCTTTGAAAGCTCAATTTAATTGATGGAGCCAGCACAGAAAGCAACTGATTAAGAAATCAATTCATCTGCTACCACTGGATGCTGTAAAGTTAACATTTAGGTTGCTAGGTGGGAGACTTAAGGCCAGGACCTCCAAGGTGGCCTTCTCGGAAGTGCTACCTGTTCCACGTGCAGGGCAGGAGAGACAGGCGCAAATTAGAAGTCTCAATGTGTGGATGAGACGATGGTGTAAGGAGGAAGGGTTTAAGTTTGTTAGGCACTGGGATGCTTTCTGGAACAAGCCGGAGCTGTACAAAAGAGACGGTCTCCACTTGTCTCCGGATGGAACCAGGCTGCTGGCGCTTAAAATCAAAAAGGTGACAGAGCAGTTTTTAAACTAAATCTTGGGGGAAAGCCGACAGGAGATGGAATGTCTCTGGTTCGGGAGGACTCGTCTCAAAGAGATGAAGGGTTGGCTTCTATTTTTCTACCGAGTAACGGATCAGAGTTGTCCACTGTGATGGCGACAAACAGTATGGACTGTCTGCTAGAGTCTCGAGGCGGCAGGAGAGAGGTGGCGGGCCTAGCTTGCTTGGGAAATTATAAATGTTTGTATGCAAATGCTAGAAGTGTCCGAAGTAAAATTGGTGAATTGGAATGTTTAGTGTTGGGAGAAAACATAGACATTGTGGGAATTTCAGAAACTTGGTGGAATGAGGAGAATCAGTGGGACACGGTGATTCCTGGATATAAGTTATATCGGAAGGATAGGGAGGGAAGGGTTGGAGGTGGGGTGGCTCTGTATGTCAGAGAGGATATACGGTCCAGTAAGACTGAGGTCAGAGAATTAGATTCCCTTTTAGAAATGCTTTGGGTTGAAATAGAGGGCCCAAAAGGAAATTTAACTATGGGAGTTTGTTATCGCCCACCAAATCAAAAGAGAGAGGACGATTATAATATGATGGAGGGATTAAAGATAGCGGCTAAACGTAAAAACTGTGTCGTAATAGGTGATTTTAACTACCCGCAGATTGATTGGGTCAATATGTGTTCTGGTCGAGAGAAAGAGATTGAGTTTCTTGATGCTCTCAATGACTGTGCTATGGAGCAGATGGTCTCAGAACCTACCAGGGGTGGGGCGATCCTGGATCTGGTCCTAAGTAATGCCCAAGACTTGGTGAGAGACGTAAAAGTGATTGCGCCGCTTGGGAACAGTGACCATAATGTTATTGATTTCACCATTTGTATAAATAGGGAGTTGCCCAAAAAGACCGCCACAACCACATTTAACTTTAAAAGGGGTAAATTCTCTGAAATGAGGAGGCATGTGAGGAGGAAACTGAAAGGAAAGGTAAATACAGTCAAAACCCTTGGGGAAGCTTGGAGACTATTTAAAACTATAATCCTAGAAGCTCAGATAAAATACATACCACAAGTTAGGAAAGGCACAAACAGGTATAAGAAGAGGCCAGCATGGTTAACAAACAAAGTAATGGAAGCTGTAAAAGGTAAGAAGGACTCCTTTAAGCGGTGGAAAACTAGTCCAAGTGAGATTAATAAAAGGGAACACAGGCAGTGGCAAATCAAATGCAAGACTGTGATCAGGCAGGCAAAAAGGGACTATGAGGAGCATATTGCAAAAAACATAAAGACCAACAATAAAACTTTCTTCAAATATATTAGAAGTAGGAAACCAGCCAGGGAAGCAGTGGGGCCCTTGGATGACCATGGGGTAAAAGGATTACTGAAGGAGGATGGGGAAATGGCTGAGAAGCTGAATGCATTTTTTGCCTCCGTCTTCACCGTGGAAGATGAGAAGTGTTTGCCCGCCCCAGAACCACTAATATTGGAAGGGGTGTTGAAAGACCTGAGTCAGATTGAGGTGACAAAAGAGGAGGTCCTACAACTAATAGACAAATTAAAAACTAATAAGTCACCGGGTCCGGATGGCATACATCCGAGAGTTCTGAAAGAACTCAAAGTTGAACTTGTGGATCTTCTAACAAAAATCTGTAATCTTTCATTGAAATCTGCCTCCGTTCCTGAGGACTGGAAGGTAGCAAATGTCACCCCCATCTTTAAAAAGGGTTCCAGAGGAGATCCGGGAAATTACAGGCCAGTCAGTCTGACTTCAATACCGGGAAAGTTGGTAGAAACCATTATCAAGGACAGAATGAGTAGGCACATTGATGAACACGGATTATTGAGGAAGACTCAGCATGGGTTCTGCAAGGGAAGATCTTGCCTCACTAACCTGTTGCATTTCTTTGAGGGGGTGAACAAACATGTGGACAAAGGAGACCCGATAGATGTTGTTTACCTTGACTTCCAGAAAGCTTTTGATAAAGTTCCTCATCAAAGGCTTCTTAGAAAGCTTGAGAGTCATGGAGTAAAAGGACAGGTCCTCTTGTGGATCAAAAACTGGCTGAGTAATAGGAAGCAGAGAGTGAGTATAAATGGGCAGTCTTCGCAGTGGAGGACGGTAAGCAGTGGGGTGCCGCAGGGCTCGGTACTGGGTCCCATCCTCTTTAACTTGTTCATAAATGATTTAGAGTTGGGAGTGAGCAGTGAAGTGGCCAAATTTGCGGATGACACTAAATTGTTCAGGGTGGTGAGAACCAGAGAGGATTGTGAGGAACTCCAAAGGGATCTGTTGAGGCTGGGTGAGTGGGCGTCAACGTGGCAGATGCGGTTCAATGTGGCCAAGTGCAAAGTAATGCACATTGGGGCCAAGAATCCCAGCTACAAATACAAGTTGATGGGGTGTGAACTGGCAGAGACAGACCAAGAGAGAGATCTTGGGGTCGTGGTAGATAACTCACTGAAAATGTCAAGGCAGTGTGCGTTTGCAATAAAAAAGGCCAACGCCATGCTGGGAATTATTAGGAAGGGAATTGAAAACAAATCAGCCAGTATCATAATGCCTCTGTATAAATCGATGGCGCGGTCTCATTTGGAGTACTGTGTGCAGTTCTGGTCGCCGCACCTCAAAAAGGATATTATAGCATTGGAGAAAGTTCAGAAAAGGGCAACTAAAATGATTAAAGGGCTGGAACACCTTCCCTATGAAGAAAGGTTGAAACGCTTAGGGCTCTTTAGCTTGGAGAAACGTCGACTGAGGGGTGACATGATGGAAGTTTACAAGATAATGCATGGGATGGAGAAAGTAGAGAAAGAAGTACTTTTCTCCCTTTCTCACAATACAAGAACTCGTGGGCATTCGATGAAATTGCTGAGCAGACAGGTTAAAACGGATAAAAGGAAGTACAGGTACTTCTTCACCCAAAGGGTGATTAACATGTGGAATTCACTGCCACAGGAGGTGGTGGCGTCCACAAGCATAGCCACCTTCAAGAAGGGGTTAGATAAAAATATGGAGCAGAGGTCCATCAGTGGCTATTAGCCACAGTGTGTGTGTGTGTGTGTATATATATATATATATATATATATATATATATATATATATATATATATATATATATATTTGGCCGCTGTGTGACACAGAATGTTGGACTGGATGGGCCATTGGCCTGATCTAACATGGCTTCTCTTATGTTCTTATGTTCTTATATAAAAAAAGCAATGACAAGAACTTCATGCTGATGTATTTTTATGCCATACAACAAAATGTTCTGATGTGAAACAGTAAATAAGCTTGTTATTTATTACTGAGTAAGATTTCAATAAAATTATTGTTGGGAAGAAACCTAGGTGCCACAGTGAAATTCCTAGGCCCAATGGCAACCTGGCATCTGGGACTTGTAAAGCCCTGCCCTAGGCAATAGTTTAGCATTGTCTAGTGGGTGGGCTGCCCCTGCTAAGATGTTCTACAAGCAAAGCTCCCTCCCCCTCCCAGCTATATTCTTGCTCTCTAAATCGTTGGCTGTTGTCAATATAACAGTCAAGTTCTAAGTGTGAGATATTTAGTGTGGATGTGGAATCTAGTTATAGTTTTTGTGATAAAAGAATAAGTCAATGCTGGGAATCTAAGAGAAGTCATTGGCCCTGCATTAGCAGAAACAGAAAACCTAAAGCCTAGGGACTTCCTCCTACATACTGGCAAATGTGGCTATTTTTCATTGGGAGTGGAGGCGTATTTTTCTGAATTCTTCTCCTTTCGTCTATAGAAATGATGGCTGTCCCTTCATTTTGTTCTGCTAGTGGGAGTCTAGTGACAAACTGAACTTTCCAAACAATTCTATTTCACTGCGTTCTAACCAGTGTGTTCTTATCCCTCTTGTTGCTAGACTAATTAGGAAGATTTTCATTGACAGTGTCTCAAGTGGGATTCATTGATTTTTGGATGATAGATCTGGATGTTATTGAGAGGAAAAACCTTTTCAAGATTAAGGGTAGCGAAAGGGCAGCAAATTTGTGGAAATCTTATACTTTCTAGAAAAAAAAAGAAGTCAAGGTGTAAGACTGCCTGGAAATACTATACAAAGGATCTTGTGTTCCATGCTAGAGACAGTTCCAAATTTCTTCTGAGTTTTATATTTTCAGCAGCAATGTCTACCATTGTTTCTTTGACCTAGTAGTCTTTAAGACAAGATTTGTTTTGCACTTAGCATGGTTTTAATCTGATTACATCTAACCTTCTGTGCTCAGTCTTAAAACTGTTGCAGTCTGTCAACTTGGCTTTCCATCATGTCCAATGATATCTACCAGTCCCTTTGTTTTTGGTTAGCATTATCCTAAATTAAGAGAATGGGAAGAACTTTTGGTAGTTTTGTAATTTTTGTGTGTATGTGTGTCTACACCTGGAACTCATGGCAATCTCTAGTAACTGACCCCTACTAGGGGCCTGGAGGATATTCAAAGTGCAGGTGAATAAAGCCTGCCCCTGTCCTCCTGACTGCTGGTATTTCAAGGAGGTCTCTCATCCAAGTACTTGTCAGAGTCAACTCTGCTTAGCTTCCAAGATCTGATGAGACTGGGCTTACCTGAGCTATCCAGGTCAGAATGAGAAGAGGTTGAAAGCCTCTGTGATGCTTTAGTTGGTCTTAATCGATGATGTACCTTATCATGGCTTCTGAATTTCTAATTTGAAACCCTTTCTCTCAAATTCATTGTGTGTGGTGATTCTCCATATCTACTTAGTGGTGTAGGAAATATACTTTGCACCTGCTCTGGTGAAGTTTTTTTTTCCTACATCAAAAGAAGACAGGAGATGCTTTGCTAGAAGTCCAACTTGCCAGCATCCCATTTCTCACAGTAATCAAAAATCCTTTCTGGGAAGGGAAGGCTGCCAGGAGGGCATGGAGGCAATAGAATTTTCCCACTGCTTCTCCCAGCAACTCATATGCAGAAGTATAACTCCTCTAAATTTCCATTTAACTATCATTTATTTTATTCAATTGAGATTTTAATCCTCTTTTGCTACTTTAAAAGCTCTCAATGTGATTGTCAAAACTAATAAAAACAGTAAACCTCCAATATAAAAATAAAAATTATATTAGAAGTCATAAACCCATATGATTCCAGTCAAAAAGAAGGTAAATAGGATGGGTATCACTTGGTTCCTAAAAGATGTTAATAAGTATGGCAGGCGTATCTGACCGAGGAGGAAATTCCATAATTCGGGCAGGGCTACTGAGAAGGTTCCCCCTCCCCCTTTCCTAATTTCAGAAGGACCTATGATGAAAATCTTAATTGACAGGCAGATTCATCACATGGGAACAAATTAGGGATGCCAGGCCACCACCTGGCATCCCTGGGAACTTTGAGGGCAGTGTAAAGGGCAGACATGGCATCAGCTGATGCTCCGGAAACCCTATGGTAAAGAAGTACTTCAGAAAGACAAAACATGAACATCTCCATTTTCCTAAAGAAGAGTCAACAGGAAAAACTGTTGCTCATACATTCCATGCCATTTAATCCTTCCTTTTCAGCCTTCCATATGCAAAGCCCCATATAGTGCTAGTATAGGATTTATTTCCTAACCTTTCTGCTTTGTTGTCTTCTCACCCTAGGACTGCCATCTCCAGCTTGAGAAATGTCTGTAGATTCAGTCATGCTGCCTGGAGACAGCAGAAAGAGAACTCAGGGTGGATGAGATGCTACTGAGTTTACCCTCTGAAACTGCTATTTCCTCCAGGGGAACTGATCTCTGTAGACTAGAGATCAGTTGTTGCCCTGGGAAAACTTTGGGAACATATTATGAACCTCCAGTGCTCTTTTCTGCGTAAATCATAGACTAGAATGCTTGGAGGTTTTTTTTCTTTTTTAACAAGATTCATTCTGAGAAACACATTTCTTAAATAAATAAGAAAACCCAACCAAATGCTCTTGGGAGGTTTACAAACTGTGATATCCATCTTCTGTTGTCTGTCACCACCATATCATCTTTAGAAATATATGAAACATGGGTATCTTCTTTTTAAAAAAACTATCATAGCTCATAGGATCTGATGGCTTCCATGAATTTGTCTCATGTTTTGCTGCAGCCACCCATATTAGTGGCCATCAGAACATCATACCACTATGGGCTTTGTAATGCAGTCTGTGCAAGACTAAAATTCACAGCAATTCGGCACTTCCCAGCCGAGCGACCCATCGGCCGCCTTAGGCTGGGGGCCGTCCATTGCCTCCCCTGCAGGATGGGAGACAATGGTTTACCCCTGCTGCTTGGGGGCGGGCAGCCTTATATAGGCTGGCCCGTCCCCTCGTGGCGCAGTTGGAATTAGGTGTTTTCGGGTGCAGCCACGACTGTGCGTGGCTGTGGGTGTAGGTCTGTTCAGGGCCCTGCTTGCTGACGGAGCGCTCGTGAGCTTTCCGGTCGGCGGCAAGGTCCTGCGGCGTTGTTAGGGCCCTGATTGACAGCCGGAGCTGTCTGTAGACGTCGGGGCGTCGGCGAGGCTCGGAGCGGCGCTTGGCGCTCGCCTGCGCAGCTTTTGGCTGCGTTTGTGTGCGGGGGCCCTGCTCGGTGTTGGGAGCCGGGAGAGCGAGGAGAAGCCACTGCGAGGCCCGCCGGAGCTTCGGCGGCGGCCAGGATCGGCGGCGTGGCGCTCAGCAGGGAGTATTGGGCCGGGCGGCTACAGAGGGGGCTTTCTGCTTCCCTCATCCCCCCCCACCTTTTCTTTTTCGTTTCGGGGTGCTTCCAGTCGGGTTGCCGGGGAGGATTAGACTTAACAGTCTTTTGGCACGTTGCGCGGAGGGACCGAGGCCTCTGTTTGATTAACGTCACACCCCCCCCTCCACCTTTTAGGTGGCTAGGGCCTTTATTCTGCTGTTTTTTACTCTAGCACGCTCACTTGGGGGGTACTTTACTTACCGAGCTGAGCATTAAGGGTGGTACGGACGGCTGGATTTAAGGGGTGGTCTCATAGCTCCACGTTCAGCTGCAGGTGGGTGGGGCAGTGCATCACTTAGTTGAGAGATGGGGCCAAAGAAGGGCCAGGGCCCCTCAAAGGGGAAACAGCCGGCTAAAAAGCCTGCAAAACGGCCAGTTCCTGCTGAGCCCCCTAGCGATGATTGGGATGATGCCAGCACGCGCCTGGCTATTCTTGAAAGCTTGGCTGCATTGGAGGGCGAAAAGGGTGTTGCGGGCCCTTCGCGGCGGGTGTCAGGTTTAACGGGTGGCGGCAGGGCGGCGACCATTGCATTTCAAAAAGAGGTTCTGGCGCGTTTATCTGCCCTACAGGGTGCTGGGAGCAGTGAGACGTCAGACCAGGTGACGCCGGAAGAGGAACACGGGCATGAGCCCGAGGAGGTGGCGGTGGTTCCACACCAGCAGGAAGGTAGGTGTCCATTGCAGCCTCGTGGTGGGGTGTGGCCCTGGGGTCCTTGGGGCCCTGTGGTAGGACCTGGGGCGGGTTCAACAGTGCCAGTGCAAGGGCCAGGTTTTCAATACCCTGTAGGGGGCGCCCCGTTAGGTCAGCAGTCTCAGGTTGGGTGGCCACCTTTCCTGCCCGGATTGCCGGGACAGGCAGGCCCGGTGTCTGCCTTGGCATCGTCATCCACAGCAGGGGGTCAACCTAATGTTGCTGGGGGTGTTTCGAACCCCTTAGGCGGGGGCGCCCAGACAGCTGCGTCAACCGCAGTACCGTGGCATGCTCAGCAGTGGGGAGGGTTGGGGTTTCCCGTCCACCCCTCTTTTGCCTATGCTTCAGTTCCTTTCCATGCCATTCCTTTTGGCGACTCGGCCTTACCGCTAGGTGATCACCTTACGGCGGCGACTAGGGAAAAAATATTGAAAGGCGAGTATGTGGACGTTTTTAGTCTCCTGTTTAGGGAGTTAGAGAAAAAGCCGAAGGAGGAAATGGACGAAAAGGATAAGGAGAAGCTTAAAAAGAGAAAAGTTGATCGGTCCTGGTCTAACTGGTTGCCAGGGTTTTTAATTTATGCGGGGGTGATTGCCAGGGCTCAGCCCTGGCGTGCTGCCCCGCTGTTTCAATATTGCGATATTATTTATCGCGCCTACAGTGATTTTGTGGGTGGAGCATGGCTCCAGTATGATGAGGCCTTCCGGATGAGGGCCGCTGTGAATCCCAACCTTCCTTGGGATCAGATCAGCCAGCAGCTCTGGCTACAGCTTATGGCTCCTGCTAAGCCTAACGCGGGCGAGAGATCTGACAGCGGCCACATCGTCCAGAAATCCAGTCATCCTGCCGGTACCCGCGCGCCCGCGGGGCAGTCGGTTCAACCTCGGCTGCTTTGTTGGGAGTTTACCTCCCAAGGGGCGTGCTCTCGGAAGTTTTGCAGGTACAGGCACGAATGTTCGGTGTGCGGAGGTCCCCATGCTTTCACGGCATGCAGCAAGTCCAAACAGAGAGGGGGTTTTAAGAGGCCGGGAGGCTCTAATCAGCCTCCTGGAAAAGGGCCCCAGCCCCATCAGGATAGCGGTTCTCACTGAGTTTTTACGATATTATCCACGTTTAGAGGACAAGCGTTACTTGTTGGAGGGTTTTGAATTTGGGTTTCGGATTCCATACCAAGGTCCTCGTACCCCCTTTATGTGTTCCAATTTGAAGTCAGTTAAGGGGTTAGAACACGTGGTGCGAAGCAAGATTCGGAAGGAATGTGCAGAGGGCCGGGTTTTGGGCCCCTTTGCCGAGCCACCAGTGCCTAATTTGAGGGTCTCCCCTTTAGGGGTGGTCCCTAAGAAGGCAAAAGGGGAGTACCGGCTGATACATCATCTGTCATACCCAAGGGGCCAGTCGGTTAATGATGCCATTCCCGATGAGCTTTGTTCGGTTAGGTACACCTCCTTTGACCGGGCAGTGTGTATAGTGCGGCATTGCGGGCTTGGCGCTGAGGTCGCCAAATGTGACATCAAGTCGGCCTTTCGGTTACTGCCCGTGCACCCGGAGGACTTTGAATTGTTGGGTTTTTGTTTCGAAGGTAGTTTTTATATGGACAGGGCCCTCCCTATGGGATGTTCTGTATCTTGTTCTGCCTTTGAGCGTTTTAGTTCGTTTCTGGAGTGGGCACTGCAGTTTAGGACTGGGTTGCGCGACACGGCGCATTATCTTGATGATTTTTTGTTTGTAGGCCCCGCGGGTTCCGGCCAATGTGCTTACTTGTTGCGGTCGTTTGAGCGGCTTGCGGCTGACTTGGGCGTGCCTCTGGCTCCAGAGAAAACGGAGGGTCCCGCGACTGTGTTAACCTTCTTAGGTATAGAGCTGGATACCATTCAGCAGGCTTCTCGCCTGCCCCAGGATAAGCTGCGCAATATGCGGGAAATGGTGACCGCAATGAAGGGAATGAGGAAAGTCTCGCTGGTCGAACTGCAACAGCTAGTCGGCCATTTGAACTTTGCATGTAAGGTGGTTGCTCCCGGCAGAGCCTTTTTGAGGCAATTTTGCGAGGGCATGACTGCGTTGCGCTTACCTCACCATGTTACGCGTGTAACTCGGCGCATGCGTGAGGATCTTGAGGTTTGGGAGAGCTTCCTTCATCACTACAATGGGACATCCTTTTGGCGGGAGGTCATGTTGCTAGAGGCCGAACTGCAGATTGTTTCAGATGCTGCAGGCACCACCGGGTTTGGCGTTTATTTTCGGGGTCAGTGGTGCGCCGAACCGTGGCCGGCTGAATGGCGCTCCTCCGATTTGATCCGCAACTTAGCATTTTTGGAATCTTTTCCGATTGTTGTAGCTGTTTTCATTTGGGGGAGAGCCTTGGCCAATCATACTGTGCACTTTTGGTGCGACAACATGGCGGTGGTGCATGTTGTCAATAACCTTACGTCCAGGTCCCCCCCCATTATGGGCTTGGTTAGGCGTTTTACTTTGCGCTGCCTTGAACTGAATGTGCTTTTCGCCGCCCGGCACGTACCGGGGTCTAATAACGGAGTGGCGGACGCCCTGTCTCGCCAACAGATGGAGCGGTTCCGTCAACTCGCCCCGGAGGCCGACATTTGTCCTGTGCCAATGCCCGCGGAGCTGTGGCGAATTGGAGGGAAGAAGTGACACGGGCCATTCAACTCGCAGTTGCACCCAGTACAAGGAGGGCATATGACCGTGCGGCAAAGCAATTTTCCATGTTCAGAGCAGGTGCCGGGCTAGAGGCGTGTTGGCCGGCCCCAGTTGAGCAGTTGTTACAATATTGTGTGTTTCAGAAGGAACGTGGCCTGTCCGTGAAGTCTATCAAGGGCCAACTGGCAGGGTTGTCCTTTGCCAGCAGTTCCAGGGGGTATCCAGAATATACCAAGGACTTCCGTATTGCCAAAATGTTAGAAGGGTGGGCCCGCGAGGCGGGCCATCAGGTTGACAATAGGGTCCCAATATCCCCATCGATTTTGCGGGGTCTCCATTCCACATGGGTTGCAGTTTGTGGGTCCAGTTACGAGCAGGCACTTTTTCATGCAGCGGCGTTAACCGCATTTGTTGGGGCATTGCGGGTCTCAGAGTTGGTGGCCTGTTCGCGTAACGACGCTTCCGGTAGGGCCCTGATGGTGGGTGACGTTAGTTTGGAAGGGGGGCAGGCGGTCATCCGAGTTCGTAGGTCCAAAACTGACCAGAAACAGAGGGGGAGCGTGATCACGCTGGGCCCTTGTGCGGAGGAGGATTTATGCCCGGTGCGGGCTTTGGAGATATATTTGGAGATGCGGGGAAAGGCTAACGGCTTGTTATTCTGCCATGAAGACTACTCCCCTCTTTCCAGGTTTCAGTTTTGGGCCGTCACTTCCCGGGCGTTGAAAAAGTTGGGACTCGGTGGGGTGAGGTTTGGCACTCACTCCTTCCGCATAGGTGCGGCTTCTACTGCTGCGGCTATGGGATACGAAGGCGATGTTATTCGCCGGGTGGGCCGTTGGAGGTCCCGGGCCTTCAGGTCTTACATTCGCCCCCTGGTGTCGTAAGTACGTAATCTGTTCTTACTTTATGTTGGTTATTAATTTTTGCTGAATTTACTGTTTCTCCTTAGGTGCTGTGGCTGGCCGGGAGAGGAGGAGGATCCTCATTTGCGGCCACAGTATCGTCTTCTGGGCGGCACATCAGGCACATCGGATGCCAGGTGGATCTCAGTTGGGCCTGAGTGAGCAGGCCACAATTGAGTGGCAAGGCCGGCGTGGAGTGAAGTGGGCAGGACTCCTCTCACTTTTGTTTAAGGAGAGGAGGGGCCTGCCCCCGCATATCTTGGTGATTCACCTGGGGGAGAATGATCTGGGCCTAGTTAAGGGTAAGGCCCTATCGATTCAGGCCCGGGATGATATCACCCTGATAAAGCGCAGGTGGCCTGGCGTCCTCGTCCTGTGGTCGGCCATGTTGCCGTGCCGGGTGTGGCGGGCAGCTTGGGACCCTGAGGGCTTGGAGCGGGCTAGGAGGAAGGCTAACAGAGCCTTGTGTATCGCCATGGAGGCGGGTCTGGGGAAGTACGTTCCGCATCCATCCATCAGGGCCAAACGTGCAGAACTGTACAGGCCTGACGGGGTCCACTTATCGATGAAGGGCAATGAGGCCTTTTTGGCTGACCTTAGGCATGGGTTAGAACATGTTCTGTCCTGTGGGGGGTCAGTCGCCTAAGCAGAGGCTTGGCGCTGTCCTTGGCAGGTTTACCCTTGGGAACATGTTCTATTGGGGGCATTTTGGTGAGCGCACATGGCAACGCACCTTTGGGGGTGCAGGGCGTACCTGGGGAACCTAAGCTGTACGGCTCAAGGTTGGCTCCAGGGAAGCCTGGTGATCCAGTCATTAGGGAGTGGTCCACAGCCCAGGCTGTACGGCACGGGGAGGGTGGAGCTCATGCGGACTGGATCTAGTGCCTGGCCGGCCGGTTTTGAGCCGTTGGGTCGGCTCAATCCCGGGGCCTGTGGCTCGCCCAGTTTCAGGTTGGGGAGGTGGTCTTGGTTTTGACCCCTGGCTCATCCTGGCCCCATGTTTTTTCCCATTGCCATTAATTCAATAAAGTGGCCCTTCATCCCAACTTGTTGTATGTCTCTTTATTCCGAATGGGGGGGCAATTCGGCACTTCCCAGCCGAGCGACCCATCGGCCGCCTTAGGCTGGGGGCCGTCCATTGCCTCCCCTGCAGGATGGGAGACAATGGTTTACCCCTGCTGCTTGGGGGCAGGCAGCCTTATATAGGCTGGCCCGTCCCCTCGTGGCGCAGTTGGAATTAGGTGTTTTCGGCCCGCCCGCCCGCCCTTCATGCAGTGTAGGCACAGGCTGGTCGCCAATTTGTGGGGCCAGGTAGGAATTTTTCGCTCCCAAGCGATTGGCCTGCTTGGGAGTGTTTTCGCCTACCTTACACTGCGGGAGGTGCGTTGGCAATTGGTTAAGGCGGTGCTGTTATAAGTGGTCACTGGCAGGTTTACCCTTGGGAACATGTTCTATTGGGGGCATTTTGGTGACCGCACATGGCAACGCACCTTTGGGGGTGCAGGGCGTACCTGGGGAACCTAAGCTGTACGGCTCAAGGTTGGCTCCAGGGAAGCCTGGTGATCCAGTCATTAGGGAGTGGTCCACAGCCCAGGCTGTACGGCACGGGGAGGGTGGAGCTCATGCGGACTGGATCTAGTGCCTGGCCGGCCGGTTTTGAGCCGTTGGGTCGGCTCAATCCCGGGGCCTGTGGCTCGCCCAGTTTCAGGTTGGGGAGGTGGTCTTGGTTTTGACCCCTGGCTCATCCTGGCCCCATGTTTTTTCCCATTGCCATTAATTCAATAAAGTGGCCCTTCATCCCAACTTGTTGTATGTCTCTTTATTCCGAATGGGGGGGCAATATATGTGATTGTTTCAATCATTTTGACTGTCCAGGTGAGTAACAGTAATAAATTATGAACATAAAAACTGAAAGGCCGATTATGCACATACATCTTACTGCAGATTTTCAGAGCAGTAAGCCTTAGATCTTGATTCTTGACTTTAGATTCTGTGCTTGCCTTACGTACCATTATTTTTCCTCCAGTGTATTTATTCTGCAGCCACAATTTAAAAAAACCACACTTTTCTAATTCAGGGTGAAATGTCACTTGTGACATGTGGGGGTGGTGTCTAAAGTTTTTATTTTTTAAAAAAAATATGCAGTTGCCCTATCATAGCTGTGCAGGAGCATCTAGCAAGTGCCTTCCATTTAAATCCTTGTGGTTCAGGGTTTGTGCATGCATTTTAGCATTAGTTCATTGAATGAAAGGGAACAGAAAGGAGGGAAAGTTCTTTTTAAACTCCCCCATTGGTTTAATTTTTTAAATTCAGCAATAGTCTTATATCACTAGATTCATGCTGCTTGTCAAAAATAAAATACAAATTTTAAAATGAGGAGACAATGGAGCTTGTACACTGATGAAGGGGAAGAGGATGGCAGAAGGTGCAGAGTGGGTGGAATGACATCAATGTGGGCAGGGGAGGGACCAAGGGGCAGCAAAAGGGGGTGGGGAAAACTGAGGGATTGTGTACACTTTTGAATTGCCTTTGGCTTGGAAGTGAAACAAGGGAAAAATTGGCACAAAAGTACTCAGAAAATCCAGAGAAACAGCAACCAGAAAGTGAAATGAGTGCTAAGGGGGGAAAAAAAGCAATGCAGAACAAAAAAGAACCCTCGATGGACACATAAGGTGAAAGCGTGGGAAAACACCCATGCATAATAGGACAAAGTTCCTCATTCATTTTGAAAGTGTTACACGTTGGTGACACTTTTTCTTTTTGCAAATCAGAATAATTGCAAGCAAAAATCTAGTGATCACTATTTCTCCTGCTACAAGTGATTTAAACTGAGCATGATCTGTGCAGAGGGACAGGTCATGCTAGAGTTACTCTTCTCCTCTCTCTCTCTGCTGCAACTTTGATGAAGCTAGCACCCCTATTTTTATATTGGAGGCTGGTCACTACTGCCACAGCAGTCCTCTGGATTGGGCTTCCCCAAACCCACAGAAGACCTGGATCCCAGATCACCAGCCTACCACATCACATGTTAATTGGCCCTATCACTGTATAGAACATAAGCATGTCTGTGTCTGCCTTGCAAGTTAGTAAAGGAATTTATGGGCAATGGCTTTTTGTTTTGCTAGACACCATTAACCTCCTGTTAATAGGTGCTTTTTGGCTTCCTAGACTGTCCTGCGCTCGGTGTATTCTTAAACAATTTGGAAGGCATATACATGTTCACAATACAGTTATAATGGCAGAGAGCTGGTTTTGCAAGCCATGAATTATAACAATATCATTATCTAATATTTGGGAATGATTGTACGAATGGAATATCTTTGAGACGTGTTTCAACCCAAGGGTCAAATAATAATGTAATGCTTCTATATACTCAGAGGAACTTAATGACAGGATTTCTCTGAGCCAGAAATTGGGCTATTAAATGTCAAAGGAAGACATGGACAAAAAAAAAAAAAGTCTGATCAGTTCAGTCTGTGTGGCATTTAGTAATTCTCTTATAATTCTTGCAGAAAGATTTCAAAATGCCCTTGAGAAGCAGAGAGTGAAGGGTACATTTTGCCTCTACTGGCATTTAAAACAAGTATCATGAAATGGCTTATAGCCCAGTCTTATATAAGTTTGCTTGAAAGTAAGTCCAATTTTGTTCAATGATCGTTATTCCTAACCAAGTGGAAATCATGCTTCTTCTTCTCCTATTTGGACTAACAATAAGGATGATCCCTGTCAACCAGTGGTCATGCTATGACCATTATGGCACCAGCCTAAAGTTTTGAAAATATTTTCCTCTTTCATGCTTTAATTAACAAAGGTTTTTTTGGGGAAGGGGGCATTTTGGCAGTCTCCAGAAGCCTAACATTAAAATAGCAGCTGAGCCACATGGACCTTCTGCAAACTGCTGAACTTAAGAATTGCTTGAGATCAATCCATTTGGAGGCCAGAGTGCAATCCATACAAGATAGGCTCTAAGAACTGCCCAGATGATGACCAGCATGCAGGATCAAATTAGAGAATCACAAAAAGGAAACCATGCAAATTCTCAAGGAAGTGCAAGGAATGAGTGTTACTATGTAGCTGTGCTAAGGCATCAACAAAAATACCCACCCCCTATTTTTTCCAATTTAGTGCCACAAGACAAAAAAGCTCTTCAGAGCTTCTGCCAGAGGACTACTCCCCCATACAAAGGAGGGAAAGGGACAAGAAAGGAGGGCAAAGGGGGGGAAACCCAATGTTGAAACTGACCAGACTTTTAAAGCAGCTGTGAAACCCCACTTTCTGTATTTCCAAGCACTAGGGGATTCTCTGCTGTGTTATCAGCCACTGTGAAAAATGGGAGACACACAGTCTCATAATATGAGGGAACATGTTGAGTGTACAGAATCCTCAGTAGAACCTGCTGATACTGGCATTGCAAGCTGTGATCATTGGCAACGTGTGTGCGAGTGTGTGTGTGTGTGCACCTGTGCAAAGTCAGCTGCAACTTCACCATGCTTTGCAGAGGGCTGCAATTTGTATGGGGGAGTGCTGCAGACAGAGGCTGAGAACAGAACTACAAGAGAGACACCAACATGCATCCATTATGGCACCACAGTCAATCACATTGGGCTCTGTAATGGCATCCCTGAAGGCAACTGATAACAATTGAGTCAGAGCAGTACTTCCTGATTCAGGCACAAAGGTGACCCAACTAATGGAGATGATTATGTAGTGAATGGGAAGATGCCACAATCTATTGTCCAATCTATCACACTTGTTGTATCCATGATCAATAGCCTCTCTTGGCTGGTTTTATAGCCACACATCTAAGGGTGATGCTTGCAACCAGCTGCTCAGGAGTAATCCTGCAACTACTCATCTCTGTTATCAACAGGCAGCTGGCATCAAGACAAGAGGCATGCATGTTGGTGTCTCTCTTGTAGTTCTGTTCTCAGCCTCTGTCTGCAGCACTCTACGAGTGTGGGGGATGCTGGAGGGCTGGAAACAACCAACAGTTTCAACTGCTGAGTCAGGGCTGGAGGGTGCCAGTGGCTCTGCACCAGCTGTTGGCAGTGAATCCTGACAAGCCTGCAGCTCATCTTCTTGCTTGCTGGCTTCTATTAACTCAAAGCTGGCTACATGGAGCTGCTTTTCTGCTGAGGAATCCTCACTATCACTGAGTCCTGGCTGACTCATGACAAAGGGTTTTCCACTCAGGTCTAATTTTTTTTCTTGCTTTGGGACTGAGGCTTAGATGGCTGTTAAGACCTTTTCCACTTGACAATGCTTCCCTATGGATATTTCAGTGTTGCTGTAAATGCACTCCAGCAGGCTTTCACATGACAGCTTTGCCTCCATTATCCCTGCCAAAGTCCCAATGGCAACCATCCCTCCCCCCATGCGATGGAGGGATCTTGTTCTGGCAGTTTTTTAAACTTGGCAATAGACATAACCAATATACCATTCTATTGATCTGCCAACTTTCATTCCAAAAAAGCCTCAAAAGCCTCCTGGTTGCATATAGGATAGCGTTGCCAACTTTGGGTTGGCAGATTCCTGGAGATTTGGGGTAGAGCCTGGGGAGGAGAGAGTCACGTTCTGCACAGTTCTCAGTAAGCATACCTTTATGATGTAAATCAAATAAGGCCCTTTATTGATACATATTAAAGCTTAGATACTTCTTGGAAGAACTGACCCTTGAGGGTCAGCCCATATAATTATACTATCACCCTAATCGTTATCACATAAGCAAATTTTGGCAGGTTTGCAAAGTGGGAATCAAGGTTCAAAGCATTTTCCCAGGAGAAGAGCAAAGCCCCCTCCCAGGCAGTTTTCTAAAAGTGAAACTTAGAAGACACTGGTACAACACATAACAGGTGGCCTCCACAGACTGGGAAGGAATGCAAGTTGTCTGAACAGGCCTTCTGTAGTCCAGGGGAGAACGGTTACATATACATCACACAGTCAAAACAGAGCAAGAGTTACAATTGCATCAACAGACTATTTCTGGCATTGGAACATTCATGGCAAGATCTATTCTTGACAGGGAGACCTTAGCAGGGCATAATGCTATGGAGACCACCAACCAAAGCAGCTATTTTCTCAAAGAAACTGATGTCTGTAGACTGGAGATAAGTTGTAATTCTGGAAGATCTCCAGGCTCCACCTGGAGGCTGGCAACTCTAGCTGCCTCAGGGACAGAGGCAAAAAAAAAACGGGGGGGTATGCTGTGCAGCTGGGAACAGGAAAATCCAGACTTTTCAGCTCACATCACAGTTAGCCAGGCTTTGCTGATTTTTCTCCCCCCTTGCCTCCCCCCCCCCCCCCCCGCAAAGCAAGTTTGGGAACGGTCACAAAAAAGCTGAGGAAAACCCAGGAAGCACATGTTATAAACAATTTTATTAGTAACATATGGTAGTAGAACTATTTCTACAGCTTATAAAAAAAAGCCTTAAGATGAAAGCATCATTCTACCCCACATCTTACTTTCCTCCCACCCCACCCCCCAATAATTGACCCCCGCCAGTGTTATTTTTTAAAAAACAGATATTAAAGGTACCTTTAACTATCAAGAAAAAACAAAAATTGATTAAGAAAGAGAAAAAAAGAGAAAAAAAAAACCCTTCAAAAGTTATATTCTTGTCTTAAAGGTCTTAATCTTCAAAAATTGTCCAGTGTCCTTTTATTTTCCACTCTTTTTCAACATATCTTCTGAATTTCTTCCACTCCCGATTAAAGAGTTCTAAATCGCAGTCTCTTAATTTTCTTGTTAGCTTATCCATTTCACTCCATGACATAACTTTTAAAGTCCAGTCCCATTTTTCTGGTATTTTTTCTTGCTTCCACAACTGCGCATACAATGTCCTAGCAGCTGAGAGCAAGTACCATATTAAAGTTCTATCTTCTTTTGGAAAATTCTCCATTTGTAATCCCAGCAAAAATGTCTCTGCTTCTTTTTTAAATTCATATCCTAGGATCTTAGATATCTCTTGTTGAATCATCTGCCAAAACATTTTAGCTCTTTCACAAGTCCACCACATATGGTAGAAAGAGCCTTCATGCTTTTTACATTTCCAACACCTATCTGGCATCTTATTGTCCATCTTTGCTAATTTTTTTGGAGTCATGTACCATCTATACATCATCTTAAAACAGTTCTCTTTAATACTATGACATGTTGCGAGTTTCATAGAGTTTTTCCACAAATGTTCCCAAGATTCCATTTTTATTTCTTTATTTACATTAATTGCCCATTTTATCATTTGAGATTTCACTACTTCATCTTCTGTGGTCCAACCCAGGAAGCACATGGAAGCACTACAATGGTGTGAGGAGGAAAAAAAGAAACCCCACTTCCCAACAGCATTGAACATGGGCCAAATCACCTGTATGAAATCAGCCTACCAGTTTAATCTCTGATTTACCACCGGAGGTACTTGCTGGATTTAATCACGAGAGGATCCAATAGAGAGAAACAAGACAGGAGTCATGTAATTTTCACAGAAGTGGCATTGCAGACACTCCTGAAATACTTTTTGCACTCTGAAAAGGTAGTAAGTGCACCCATAACTATTCCTGGTGAGTTTATCATGGTATCCCTTGAATGCCTGAAAAGTTTATACATAATCTCTCTCTCGCGCGCGCATGTGTATTCATGTCATGTGTGCTATAGACTACCATACTGCTGGCAAGTGAAAAGGTAGGGTTGTATGCAAGTCACCTAATAGGGCATGAATTTACATTTTCAAAAAGAATAAAACTAGCAGTCTAATCCAGCACATTTCCTTAGAACCAACAGTGCAATCTTAAACAAGGCTCTATCCCATAGAAATGAGTAGGTTTTGAAGAGTGTAACATTGTTTAGGATTGCACTAAGTATTCGCCCTAGTTACAAAATGTCATATAGTTTATCTGTATTCCTTATAACAGTAGGGTTGCCAAGTCCAATTCAAGAAATATCTGGGGGTGGAGCCAGGAGACATTGGAGCCAGGAGCAAGCATAATTGAACTCCAAGGGAGTTCTGGCCATCACATTTAAAGGGACCACACATCTTTTAAATCCCTTCCTTCCATAGGAAATAATGAAGGATAGGGGCACCTTCTTTTGGGGCTCATAGAATTGGACCGCCTGGTCCAATCTTTTTGAAACTTGGGGGGTATTTTGGGGAGAGGTACTGGATGCTATGCTGAAAATCTGGTGCCTCAGCCTCAAAAAACAGCCCCCCAGAGCCCCAGATACCCACAGATCAATTTTCCATTATTTCCTATGAGAATAAGTCTCCATAGGGAATAATAGAGTTCCCTCCCCTCCCCCTGTTTTCTATCTCTCACTCACATACATGCTTAACTGTCTCTGGTGCAAGTGGGCAGCCGTGTTGGTCTGAAGCAGTAGAACAAAGCAGGAGTCTCTGGTGCCTCCACAACCAGGTCTGGAAAGTACAGGGACTACGCTGCTCTTTTACACATGCACTCACTTGTCCAAAAGGAAAGCAAAACAAACAGAGGGGCTGCACTCTCAGGAGGTCTGCTGTTGCTAACCCTTCCCCATGAAGTACTTCCTGTTCCAATTTAAAGGCACACACACATTTTAAAACTGTGCCTGTTTGAAGGTCCTGCGCAAGATCTAGGCAGCCAGCTGGCTGGGGAAAGCCTGTAAAATCCGGGAATCCTCCACTGGGACCTGGGGATTGGGAAGCCTAAGGGGAAGGGAAGGGGCAAAGAGAAGCTGCTGCGATGGGGCTGGATGGGAGGGGAAGGGAAGGGGCGAGGAGATGCTGCTGCGATGGGGCTGGATGGGAAGGGAAGGGACGGGGCGAGGAGAAGCTGCTGCGATGGGGCTGGGTGGGAGGGGAAGGGAAGGGGCGAGGAGACGCTGCTGCGATGGGGCTGGGTGGGAAGGGAAGGGACGAGGAGAAGCTGCTGTGATGGGGCTGGATGGGAAGGGAAGGGACGGGGCGAGGAGAAGCTGCTGCGATGGGGCTGGGTGGGAAGGGAAGGGGCGAGGAGACGCTGCTGCGATGGGGCTGGATGGGAAGGGAAGGGACGGGGCGAGGAGAAGCTGCTGCGATGGGGCTGGGTGGGAAGGGAAGGGACGAGGAGAAGCTGCTGTGATGGGGCTGGGTGGGAAGTTTTAAGTTTTAAATGTACACCTTAGAATGTAAAATGCCAACACAACAAACAGACATTTGCAAATATAGGTACACTTACAGAGTTCAACTGGCTGTAACTCCCTAATGAGCATACATGAAGTAAGAGTGCCAGTCAGTGGCTGGAAACCAGTGGAAGGCTGGGGGGGGGGGGACATGGAGGCGACATCTGTGCCATAGAGTTTTTGGTGATTCCTAGAGCGGCATGTTGTCACTTCCAGGATTTCCTGGAAGCTAGGAGAGAACCAGGTCTGATTCCCTACTCCTCCACTTGCAGCTGCTGAAATGGCCTTGAGTCAGCCATAGCTCACGCAGAGCTGTCCTTGAAAGGGCAGCTTCTGTGAGAGCTCTCTCAGCCCCACCTACCTCACAGGGTGTCTGTTGTGGGGGAGGAAGGTAAAGAAGATTGTAAGCTGCTCCGAGATTCAGAGTGAAGGGCAGCGTATAACTCCAATATCATCATCTTCTTTTTCCACAGAAGTGACACAACACTATTGGACCCACAATAAATATTTAGCATATATGCCTTCCAATAGCCGACAGAAAAGAGGTGAGTAGCAAAGGTTGCCAGTGGGAAGTCTCCTGCTATAGTGGTAAACCTGGCAACCCTAAAATGGAAGTTAATTAAGTTTTAAGCTTAATGTCTGAAAAAGTAGTCCTGGTCTGACTTAGAAGCATCCAGGCCTTGGATTCAGCACAGCTCCTGAACCTTTCTGAGGGTTCCCCCTCTTTCCCACCTTGCCCATTGAATAGTAGGTGCAGCTGCATAACAATCCCTGGATAAGCTCCACCATCTATTTTTCTACAAAACGACCCTTGGAAGCATCTAACAGATAGCTTGTACCTACACAAGAGCAGTATCACACATAATGTACTGATGCTGAAGCTGAAGTTTCGTTGAAGAAGAAGAAGAAGAAGACTGCAGATTTATACCCCGCCCTTCTCTCTGAATCAGAGACTCAGAGCGGCTTACAATCTCCTATATCTTCTCCCCCCACAACAGACACCCTGTGAGGTGGGTGGGGCTGGAGAGGGCTCTCACAGCAGCTGCCCTTTCAAGGACAACCTCTGCCAGAGCTATGGCTGACCCAAGGCCATTCCAGCAGCTGCAAGTGGAGGAGTGGGGAATCAAACCCGGTTCTCCCAGATAAGGTCTGCACACTTAACCACTACACCAAACTGTAGCCACTCCCACAAATGGATTGCCATTTAGTTAAAGTGGAAAGGAGAAAACAGTATGGGACAATTCTCAAGAAGCTGCTGGAATGAACTGGGATTTTTAATGAAAGAAACTGGAAAACCTGACCACAGATTGTTTCATGAGTGCGTGTCCCTGTAGCTAATAGCTTAAGCAAATGGGAACACACAAAATGTAAACTGTGTCTGCTGGAGGAATGAGATTTCTCTATCCTCTCTGAATTAACTAGTGTATGTGTGTGTGTGTGTGTGTGTGTTTGTGGGTCTTTCAAGTATATAATAATATTTCAAGGGGGGAAAAATCCTCTGTACTGAATAGACAGTGCTCCTTGAAAAATCTCCAAAGCAGAGTATTTAAACTATATAGAATTCCAGCTCAGAAATAGTTTTTCTATAGAGTTTGAAAATTATGTTCACACCTGGAGGCTGAGGCCCTGAACTATGTCACGTTTAAGAGGATCCATAGTAATTTCATATTTTTATCTGTATTTAGAGGCCTCTCATAACTTGAGGGTCTAAACAGTTGTTTACTTAGCTTGTACATAAAACCAACTCTGATCATGAGAAATAACTTCAGAATAGGAATTCCAGCCTCCAGGTGGGACCTGGGGATCCCCTGGAATAACAGCTCATCTCCAGACTACAGAGGTCAGTTCCCCTTGAAAAAATGGATGTTTTGG
Source organism: Heteronotia binoei (assembly GCF_032191835.1). Classification (NCBI taxonomy): domain Eukaryota; kingdom Metazoa; phylum Chordata; class Lepidosauria; order Squamata; family Gekkonidae; genus Heteronotia; species Heteronotia binoei. The sequence goes on along the minus strand of NC_083223.1, from coordinate 224,480,563 downwards.
AGGCTGGACTCTGTGGCATTGTAGTTCACTGAGGTTCCAGTCCTCCACAGGCTCCACCCGCGAATCTCCAAGAGTTTCTCAGCCTGGATCTGGCAACCCTACTTCAGAAGGACCTAGCATCCTGAGCATACATGCAGTGTGCATGCAATGAGGCTGCCATTATGGTTTTTCTGGTACATGAAGGAGGAGGAGGAGGGAGAGGAGGAGATTGGATTTAAATCCTGCTCTTCACTACCTGAAGAAAGAGCAGCTTACAATCTCCTTTCCCTTCCCCTACTCACAACAGACACCCTGTGAGGTAGATAAGGCTGAGAGAGCTTTCCCAGAACTGATCAGCTTTGAGAGAGCTTGAGGCTGACCTAAGGTCACATCAGCAGGTGCATTTGGAGGAGTGGGGAATCAAACCTAGTTCTCCCAGAAAAGAGTCCGTGCACATAAGCACTACACCAAACTGGGTCTTTCATATATCCAAAGCAAAGCAAGTGCAAATGGATTGTCACACAAGACACTAAACTTGCACACATGACATGTATTTACATGCTTAGACTCTGCCCCCTTAATCTAAACAGTGGGGTGGGTGAGAGCCAATGCATTCAGTCCTGGTCTTGTCTTGTAGAAAAATAGGTTGCTGGTTTTCTGTTTTCCATGAAGGAAACTGATAATCAGCCCTCATGCAGAAAGCCCTTTTTCCTTCAAGCCTCCTAATCTTATCTATACTTACTCCCTAGAGTTAGGCCACACAGTAAGCCCCACAGAGTTCTGTAGGACTTCCTCCCAAGTAAATGTGCAAAGGTTTTCATCTTTGACTAGTCACTTCTCATTTACTCATGGGATTAAGACTGCATTCCTGAGACAGATCTCCAAATCTCACCACAGAAATATTTTACAATATTTTGCTAAAACAGGGACTAAATATTATGCTGCTAATCATTGTGTTCTGGCCAAATGCCATCTCCAGTGCAGCTTCTACTCATGCCCTCCTTGACAGAACTGAGATCATTCTCCACCACCACCATGAGATCATATGGCAAACAACAGGCAAATGATTGGCACTTCTCTGGCTAGTTGGACATCTTGCAAGCAAAAAGAAAGCAGACGGAAGAAGCAGATGGAGATGGCAACAACCTTAAGTGCTCCTCTGTCAGTACAGATGGGTGAACTGTCCATAATCCAATTTGGTGCTAATCTGGGGGAAACAGGGTTGAGGTTTCAAAAGCTAACTCAGGTGCATAAATGAATACCAAACTGGGCTAGGTCTCCTGAGAAGTCTGTCTTCAGCTCTTTACAGAGGCTACAAATCACACTGCAACTTTTAGCAAAAACCCTCTTGGCCTGTCACTTTCTGTGCAACCTCCTCAAGGACTACATTTAAATCATGCAAACAAAACGGAAGATTGGAAGCTCTTACCGTGAAGCTTCCTTCTCGATGGTCCTGGAGTGGGACGGTCCAAAACTGCTGGGAGTAGGCTCCTCCTCCGGAAACAGGGTCGTCGATCGTTTGATTTGGCCTGGGGGAGGGGCCGCTCCGTTGGAAACTCTCCAGTCCATAGAAAAGCCATGCTCCCCCATCAGTAGAATTCTAAAAAACAAACTCTGCATCATGGTAACAAACCACTCAGAGACCATAATGATGCAATGCCATTATAATAACGGCAACAGCAGAAGTAACTGCAAATAATAAGAAACTTCCACTACCAGTGCACCGGCACCTCCCACAACCAAGCTCCCACAGCTACCAGCCTGGAGCAAGGTACAACACTGGGTGGGATGGACCGTCCCACTCCAGGACCACCGAGAAGGAAGCTTCACGGTAAGAGCTTCCAATCTTCTGTTCTCTGGTGGTCCCTGGTAGTGAGACGGTCCGAAACTGCTGGGACATACAAAAGCAATATGTACCCTGGGCGGGAACCACTACATTTAGTGTATAACCTGTTGTAGCACCCTGCGGCCAAAAGCCGCTTCAGCGGATGCCCACCTATCCACCTTATAATGCCTGGTGAACAAATGAGCAGAACTCCAGGTGGCTGCCCTACAAATGCCTTCCAGGGACGAGAAGGACCTGTACACTGCTGATGTGGCCACTCCCTGTAAGGAATGAGCTGTAATTCCTCCTGGAGGCTCTAACCCTGATGCCGTGTATGCTGCAGAAATACATTGCCCCAACCACCTGCTCAGGGTCGAAGAAGTAACAGGTTTTCCCAGAGAGGGTGAACTAAAGGAAACAAGCAAGGACTCTGATCTCCTAAAGTCCTTATTTCTGTTTATATAAAAACTCAAGGCACGCTTAACATCTAACCGATGCCACTCCCTTTCCTTCTCGTGTTTGGGATTGGGACAGAATGAGGGTAATACCAAGTCCTGAGACCGGTGAAAAACTGAATTCACTTTAGGAATAAATGTTGGATCAGGTCTCAACACTACCCTGTCCTCATGAAAGGTACAAAGATCTTTGTCCACAGACAGCCTGCAACCACAGCCTGCAACTCAGACACCCTGCGGGCAGAGGTAATCCCAACTAAAAACAGCGTTTTAACGGTAAGATCCTTCTGGCTACAAGTAGCCATGGGCTCAAAAGGTGCATGACATAACGCCTTCAGCACCACATTTAACTTCCATGTAGGAAACCTATGTGCAGTAGTGGGATTCAACAGGGCCACCCCCCTTAAAAACGCTTAACATGCAGATGCAATGTCAAGGAACCCCCTTTTTTAGCTCCACGAACAGCAGAAATAGCTGCCACCTGCCTACTAAGGGTATTAGTAGCCAACTCTTTATCCAGGCCCTCTTGCAAAAATAGTAGCAGCTTCTGAACTGGTAACTTTAAGGGGTCCCAGCCCCTTTCCACACACCAGCTGGAAAAGACACGCCAAGTGTTATTATACACTCAAGTGGTAGAACATTTTCTGTATGCCAACACAGTGTCAATCACAGATTTGTCAAACCCCAACTTAACTAACTGTGACCGCTCAACCTCCACACAGTTAACTGTAACATGTCCGGCTGAGGATGGCAAACTGTTCCTTGTCTCAGTAATGTCTCAGATGCTGGGAGACTCAAGGCTTCTCCGTCGACAGTCGCACGAGGTCTTGAAACCACCCCCGTCTCAGCCAGAAGGGAGCAACCAGGAACAGCTCCGCTGTTTGCTGAAGAATCTTGTGAACCAACCAGGGAATCAGCTGCAGTGGTGGGAAGGCATACAGAAGACCGCAGTTGAGAGCGTCTATGCCCTCCGCCTGATCATCCTTCTGTTTGGCAAAAAACCATCGCACTTGACGATTGTTCACAGTCGCAAATAAATCCACAGTCACTCTGCCATATTTGTGCTGAAGAGACTGGAACACCGCCTCGTCCAGCAACCATTCTGTTTGATCCAGCCTCTGTCTGCTGAGTCAATCTGCCAGCCCATTGTCCTTCCCAGCCACATGAATCGCCTTTATGGACAGCAGATACTTCTCTGCCCACTCCAGCAAGCTGTTGGCCTTGCTGCAGTTTCCTGATTCTGGTCCCGCCTTGCCAGTTGACATAAGCTTTGGCTGTCATGTTGTCTGTCTTCACTAACACGTGACTCCCCTGCAGCATCGTCTGAAAACGTAACAACCCCAGACGAATAGCCCTCAGCTCCAGCAGGTTGATGCTCTGTCGGGACTCCATCAAGGACCACTGACCTTGAATCATCATCCCTTGAGAATGCGCTCCCCAGCCAGACAGGCTGGAGTCCATAGTCAACACTATCCTCTGCGGCTCCATTGACACGGGATGGAAATGGGATGGTTCCAGCCACCACTGAAGTTGCGTCTGCAACTCCAGTGGAAGAAACACTAGCTTGTGCAGCTTGTGGGCTATCACATGCTGATAGGGGATCAGGAAGCATTGTAAGGGCTGTAGGTGGAAACGCGCCCAAGACAGCACATCAAGGCACGACACCAGAACCCCTAAAAGCTTTGCTAGAGTCATCACAGGCACCCGCTTCAGGGACAATACCTCATCCAACAAGGATCTGAGGTTCACCTGTCGTAGTTCCGACAAAAACACTTTGTGCCTCTGAGTATTGATCAGGACACCCAGATGCACTATCTCTTGTGTTGAAGTAAGGTTGCTCTTTGTCCTATTGACCACGAAACCATGGTCCTGCAGTATTTGAATAGTCCGATTGGTGTCCTCCAGACTCTGTTGGCAGAAAGGGGCCCTGACCAAGGGATCGTCCAGGTACGGATGAAGAGCCACGCCCCCCCATCCGTAAATGAGCCACCAACGCCACCAAGATCTTTGTAAACACTCATGGGGAAGACTTGAGCCCAAACGGCAAAGCCTGGTACTGAAAGTGCTTCCCGTCGTAGGCAAACCTGAGGAACCGTCTGTGACTTGGTTGAATGGGAACATGCAAATAATCCTCGGACAGATCGATGGACGTCAGGTATTCTTGTTCTTGAACTGCCATTAGAATGGAACGCAAAGTCTCCATCCGAAACTTTTTTGTTCTCACAAATCGATTTAACCACTTCAAGTCTAGAATGGCCCGAACATCGCCATTCTTCTTTGGCACCAAGAATAAAATGGAGTACACCCCTTGACCCCTCTGAGTCACAGGTATGGGTTCTATGGCCCTGATGTCCAGTATATGTTGGATGGCGCACAACATCTCTTGGTGCTTGGTCATGTCTCGTTTTCTCGGCACTGAACAAAACCTCCGACGAGGGAAAGATTCCAGTTCTAATGCGTTGCCCTTGGATACCATGTCTGTCACCCATTGGTCTGCAACCGACACCTTCCATTGGTCTGCAAAAAACTGTAACTGCCCCCCAATAGGAAGCAACTCTGGATTTCTGGCATAGTCATTGTGACCCTCCCTTTTTGGAGTCACCTTTGTTTCCTTTGTTGCTTCAGCTAGGAAAGGATTTAGCATCCCGACTGCGAGACTGCCACTTCCCTTGGAAAGGCTTAAAACCCGAAGGCCAGGAGAATTTTTTGGAGTCCTGAAAGGGCTGGAAGGATTTCTTGGGCTTAAAATCCTTCCTCTTGGAAGGCAAGACTTTCTTTTTGTCCTTTCCCTCAATCAGGAAGCGTTCCAGTTGTCCCCAAAGAGACTAACACCTTTGAATGGTACAGCTGCCAGTCTAGCCTGTGCAGCTGCATCTGCATCCCAAGTCCTGAGACAAACGTTCCTGCGTGCTGCCACACTGCAAGCCACTGCCCTTGCGGACAACTGCATTGCATCCAGGGTCGCATCTGCAATAAATGCTTTGCCCAAGGCTATTTTCTTAAGCTCATCCTTGAATTCCTTTGGCGCAACACTATCCACTGAGGCCAAATTGGATGCCCAGGTATATACTGTGCGTGCAAACAGTGACCCCGCTGAAGATGCCCGGATGGACCAAGCCAAGGCTTCAAAGTCCTTTTGTAGTGCCTGTTCCATCCGTCTATCGCAGGCATCCTTGGGTAGCCCATCCGCATCCATGGGAAGCATTGATGTGGATAATAAACTATTTACAGGATCGTCCACTACAGGCAATTTCAGCCGTTTCCATACAATTTGGAAAACAGATGTGAGTTAGATTTTGGCTTAGCCAGGTGTTCTCACTCTGCCTTAATAAGACTAAAAAAGGGGGGCAGGTAAGGACACCCCGGTCTGAGAAACCCCCAACTTGGGCATCATCTTCCCTGAGCCTGAGGGCAGGTCAGGGTCCAATTCTGCCTTCTCTCTGGGTGTGGCAGTAAAGTCCAGTTCCCTGAGGACTTTAGGGAGGAGTTTAGATTAATATTCCACTGGAAAGATCCTAGATTGCACTGAAGGAGCAGCCTCCTCCTCCTCAGAGAGCTCCCCTTCCTCTTTTGCAGAGGAGTCTACTGAAGAGTCAGGTTCCTCCTCCTCCTGAGAACTATCATAGGGAGAGTCCAAGCTCATACCCAATTTTGCTTTCTTTGGGTCTGTAGGAGCTGTGGCAATATCTCGAACTGCTTGTCTCTTCCTTTTCTGAGGGTGAGAAGGCACAGTAGAGCCTTGGGCAGGGGCAAACTCCTTGCTCAATTCTCTTTTTAACCAAATGAGTAAGTTAAGCTTGGCATCCTCTCCAGTTAAATCCGGTTTAGAATCCTCTCAATCTTTTTCGGAAGCAGATCCTGAGTACTTTGGGATGGAGAAATCACTGGTTGAACCTGTCTCACTAGTCTGTCCGCTTCCGTCAGCCATCTCAGCTACAGCAGAAGGCTGAAACGAAAGTGAAAGAGGAGAGAGAGAGAAGACTCCGTTACCAGGCTAACTGCCTGAAATGGTGACCCCTTATGCGTAGTAAAGAAACGCCCCCCCCCCAGCCACGCTAACCGCACCTGAGTTGGAGAAGGCCTGCTACGGCATAAGCCTTCCCCCACCCCCGTTCTAGAGGGGTCCTGGGAAACGGCTGTAAGCTATTGGGTGGGCTTCCCTCATCCCAGCGAAGCCCGTCCCAAGCAAAAAACAGTCCGTGCGTCACAAAGAGCTTTCCCGCTGTCCCTCAGGCAGTTTACCTCCTCTTCTCGAGTAGACACGCTGTCTGAGTGAGCCGCCAAGAGCTTTCTTACTCTCGGCTGCGCTGGACCGCGGTCGTCTGCACTACACCCGCCGGTGCTGCGTGGGACCACAAAAGTGGACTCGCCGCTTCCCCCCCGCCTCAACGGGCTCAGGAGGGGCGACTTCGTCTCCGTGGCAGTCCCCAGGTGTGCCACCTTTGTTGGGTAAAGCCCAACACTGGCGGTAAAATGCTCTGCCTGCCGCCGTTGCAGCTGAGGAACAAGGTGGCAGAGACTTTCTCTCTAGGAGACCTCATTCTGCAGATCACTGTGCTTTGATGCATAATGAACACGTCCTGTCTTGTAACAGGACTGTTTGGACTGGAGAGTTTCCAACAGAGCGGCCCCTCCCTCAGGCCGGATCAAACGAGCAACGGCCCTGTTTCCAGAGGAGGAGTCTACTCCCAGCAGTTTCGGACCGTCCCACTACCAGGGACCACCGGAGAACGGTTGCACAAGAGTCTAGTTTGGGACCTTGCTGTTAAGTGATAGGGATATCAATCTCAAGGTGGAACCTGGAATTCTCCTGGGATTACAACTGATCTCTAGACTACAGATATCAGTTCCCCTGGAGGAAATGGAAACTTTGGAAGGTGGACTTTATGTAATACCTAAGATTATAATCTAGAGAAATGGAAGTCCTAGCATGACATCACATCTCTGTTTAACTCCCTTTCTCCCAGAAATGCCTATTGTTATTGTTAATTTATGACAGAATAGCACCAGAAATGCGTATTGTTATTGTTAATTTATTGTTAATTGTAAATTAGAATGGTTTTAAGACTAATGCTGATTTTAAAAGTTTTGTATACCGGTAATTATTGTATGGACATGTTGTTAGCCGCCCTGAGCCTGCCTAGGCGGGGAGGGTGGGATATAAATAAAATTTTATTATTATTATTATTTCTTCCCCATGCTCTGTTCTCCCTAGTCAATGCCTCCAAATCTCCAAGAATTGCCTAAACCAGATTTGACATCCAGAGCCTACTCACAACTGTGGAGGGCTAGCCCTGATCCAGCCCATTTCAGATCTGAGCATCTTCAGCCCTTCCTTGCTTGGCTCCCAGAATCCAGCAAAAGCCTGGTTTAAACTGAAGATTGCAGGCATTTCTCCTTGTTTCTTACTGAGCTTCTGGAAGCTTCATTGTCTTTCTTATAGGAACAAAGTACTTGATCCTTAAATGTTTGTCCCCATTTACCTGTCTTTGGCCCTATTTTATCTCTAATGTTGACTTTTTAGTGTATGTTGCAAAGCTGTCATATTTTAAGAGTTCTGTTCCCTTCTAAGTATGTCCAGAAATTAAATGTCAAGGGAAGAATGAATGCATCTTGTCTGTAGCACAGGTGTATGTATATGCATGCACATGAATATTAAAGCACTTGTGTGTTGCGCAGTCTGCCATCCCACCTGCTTCAACTGCTGGACTTTTGATAACCCATTGAAGGACAATTATGTTTTCCCATTCTATCTTTAACCAAAAGAACAGGCACTGTTCTGGTTTTTAAACTGGGGAAACAGAGATTATGGTTGAGAAAATGTCTACAACATATAGAAGGTGGAGAAAAACCTTCAGCAATGCATAATGGTACAGAATGGGGAGTGTCAGAAAGTGATGTATTGGTAGCTAAAATTAATGCTGCTGCTGAGAGCTAAGGTGGGATGGATACTGGGGGCAGGAGGAAAGATAAATAAATATAGCAGCCCCCCCCCCCCAAAAAAAAAAGAAAAGAAAGGGAAAACAGAGCCAAAAAGGAAGACTGGCTGTTTCCCAGGTAAACAAAGCCCAGGCCTGACCCGGTAGCGCCACACTAGACAATATGTTTGACATAGCTTAGTTTGAACTTGCAGTTATACATGCCATTGGGGAAGTAACATTTCCAAGTATGCTGGGGACTAATTTGGCTCAGGAGCATAGTACAGAAATGTACTTCAGACCAATTCCTCACTAGCAGTTGCTCTGCCCCTGGGGTTTCTGCTTTGACCAGCTCAAGTGATAAATTCTCCACCAGTTGCTGTGCGGGCGCATTTTGATCTGCAGCTCCCTCCAATTTTCCTTGCACCTTCTGGATCTCTAAAAAACAAGAGCAGGAAGCTGCGAGGGAAATTGGAGGGAGCCACAGATCAAAATGTGCCTGCACAACAACTGGTGGGAAATTTTGCTTGAGCTGGGGAAAACAGAAGCCCAGGGGCAGAGCAACTGCTGGTGAGGAATTGGTTTCAGTCTTCATTCCTGTGACATTTTCCTGTGCTGACATGGTTGTGCATGGGGGGTGGGGTGCAACAGTGGTACAAACAGGCCCTCCTGTGGCCATTTTGGCTCAGCAAAGTGGCACAGGAGGGAAGGCTGAAGCCCCTCTTCTTCCTGCACTGCACTTCTGAGCTGACTTGGGCCTTGGCACTCTTGGGACTGTTAGCTCCCCAATGGCATATATGACTGCCAGTCCTGTTGGGGTTCCTGACCTGCATCAGACATGCTATCTAGTTTGTCCCTTATAGCCCAGTCAATTCATGTTGGGCCATCCTGGTGTTTAGGCAAGATAATGCATTTTTGCTGCATCTAATGGCTCATTACCTGAGGTGCCCATATACACAGAGAGCATACAATTGCTTGTTTGACTTGGGAGCATCCTATGTCCCTGATTTGGCAGCTGGATATCCAGGGCTGGCGCATTCATTGAGCTACAGTAGATGGCTGCCGGGAGCACCGAGCTGGGGAGAGGATGCCAGTTTGGGCCCTCCCCCCCCCCCCGCCCGTGCTTCTAAGCGGACTGAAATAGTCCAATTAGAAACAAAAGTGAGGCTCCTGGTGTCAGCATGCATGCTGTCACCGCCCACGGTTGCTCTGCCTCTCACGTCACAGATGCAAGAGGCAGAGAAACAGTGGGCAGTGGCGGCGTGCACATTGACAGTGGGAACCTGACTGCAGCTGTATTTACCCTTCCAGGTGCTGATGAAGGGGGGGGGCAGTGGTGCCTTGCCTGGGGCGCCGGCCTTGGGCTGGTGTCCTAGCACTGCCACTGCAGATACCAAAGAAAACACAGATGAAAACTCTTTGGGAAAAGCAGATGAGCTTCCTCCCTGCTACTGGGTACCTGTTTTGATATCCACCTTCTTTCTTTGACCCTGCTGGTTTCCTTGTTCCTAATGCCTTTTGCAGATGTTTCCTACTTTTAGTGTTGTGCAGAGCATGGCTTCTCAACTTCTGGCTACATTCCAGGCTGTGTGAGCAGGTCTGGTCAGGAGGAAGTGAGAGAACAGGTGGCTGCAAATAAAGGAACCTTACAGCGCTTCGGCTTTGTGGACATTTAATGGGTCAGATATGATGATATACTCTGGCTGTTTTATGCTACTATGGTGACACAAAGCAGAAATAAACACTGCTTTATAGGGTAGCATACTAGTTAGCCTGGTTTTACAGCTATTTTGTAGTGCAAAGCAGCAGGGGTATCTCTTACTGAAAACAACTGCTAACATGCATAGATTGATACTGGGAATGCTTCCTGTTAGACAGTGATTTATTGGTAGCAGAAATGGATATTACTGCTTTTACTGAGGTTGAGTTTTATGTTTTAAGACCTCATTTTTGTGCGAGGAGCACCTCGTTACACTGGAAACAGCCACTGCAAGGCACCTTTGGAAGCCACCTTGGGAGAACTCTGCAGTTTTAAGTTAGGGAAGGCTTAGTCAGGGAAATAGATCAAGATGAGTCACCATGTGTCTGTCTGTAGCAGTAGAAAAGAGTAAGAGTCCAGTAGCCCTTTAAAGACTAACAAGATTTGGGGCAGTGGATGAGCTCTTGTGAGAAACTGCATACTTCTTCAGATACATCTAGAATGTGACAGATGGACTCACATTCTAGTTGTATCTGAAGAACTGAGCAGTCTCTCATGAAAGCTCATATCCTACTACATTTTTTTAGCCTTTAAAGGGCTACTGGACTCATCAGTGGTTAGGTGTGCAGGCTCTTATCTAGAACCAGGTTTGATTCCACACTCCTTCACATGCACCTGCTGATGTGACCTTGGGTCAGCCACAAGGGCAGTTCTGGGAGATTTCTCTCAGCCCCACCTACCTCACAGGGAGTCTGTGGAGAGGGAAAAGGAAAGGAAATTGTAAGCCCCTCTGAGACTCCTTCAGGTAGTGAAGGGCAGGGTATAAATCCAATCTCCTCCTCCTCCATCTCCTCCTCCTCTTCTTCTTCTTCTTAAGTCAGGGAAGACTGGGAGAACTCTGCATTTTTAGCCAGTCACCAGCTTTTATCCACTAAACTGACTGGCAATCTTGTGGAAAGTCACTGAAATTTACATCCACTGAAGGCATGGCATTACACTGTGGGTCACCTACTGAGCGTTATGGCTGAGGGGAGATCTGAAAGCCAGTCTCCCTGGTCTAAATCTTCTTGGAAATATGTATCTGTTTTGTATGTCCTTTGCAATGTTCTAAAGTTCCAGTCATTATAGGGTTAACACTGTGCCTAATTCCCTATTGTCTGCATGACCTAGGAAGAAGATACTGACTGCTGTCAATCAAGGTCTAGAAGCGGGAAAACCTGTTTTGTCTGTTTGGTCAGTTAGTCAGGTGACTTCCTTTGTTCAGGCAGAGAGGTCAAGAAGAAGGAGGAAGTAGCCTCCACTAAGCACATGATCTTCTAGTGTAAGCATGTAGTTCTATAGTGTTTGTTATTTTCACCTCCCAGTAGAAGAAGAAGAAGATATTGGATTTATATCCCGCCCTCCACTCCGAAGAGTCTCAGAGCGGCTCACAATCTCCTTTACCCTCCTCCCCCACAACAGACACCCTGTGAGGTGGGTGGGGCTGGAGAGGACTCTCACAGCAGCTGCCCTTTCAAGGACAACCTCTGCCAGAGCTATGGCTGACCCAAGGCCATGCCAGCAGTTGCAAGTGGAGGAGTGGGGAATCAAACCCGGATCTCCCAGATAAGAGTCTGCACACTTAACCACTACACCAAACTAACTCTCCCTTTCCCTGTAGAAATAAATATGTTTTTGCTTTTTCATGTTAAACGCTTCTCAATGATTATTTGATGCAGTGATCCATTGCACTGTTTGAGATAAAGAAATAGAATTTCAAACAGAATTCCCTAACAAATCTATCCACTGTTCACTACACCACACTCTGGAGTAGGCTTATCATCTGCCCTCTTTGGGTGATTAACCTCCAGGTGGATGGGCTCTCTCATCTATCCTTGCTTCTTGGCCAGAAGGAGAACTGTGTATGTGGGGGGGGTGGGGGAGGAAATGATGTTGTGTGATAAGCTGATGTCCTTTGACAGAGTTTGAATGTGCAGGAAGGTGTGGTCCCCTGAGTGAGTAGATAGTTGGGTGCACTCCAGAACACTGTGGTAAAAACACAGACTCCACAACAGCCAGTTAACAGATATATTTTGGGTTAAACGGAAGAGGCAGTCAAAGACAGGCAATGGTCATACACAGAATAGCAGTCCTCCAATATGCAGCACCAAATCACAGTCCAATAGAGAAGTCAAAAGTCAGTCCAATACATTACATGAATCCAGCAAGTCAGTCAGTAAGTCACTCCTTCAAAGAAACAGTTCAACAGAGTTTCTCCTTCACATATGTCATTCATCCAGCATCGCCCAAGGCCAAGGCACGGTATGTAACCAAGGCAAAGTGCTGTGGCTAATGCTACCACAGATATAGTGCAGCCACCCAACCCTAAGCCTGATTGGTAACATGGGCCACACCTGTGCTTCTCGTGACTTCTATCACAGCTGTATAGTTTAGTTGCATAACCTTGACTCAGCAGTTTAGTTCTTAAAGGAACTCAAACACTGACATCCTCCCCTTTATGAAACTAAAAACATTCTATACAGGTAACATAAACTATTTACATTTATAGTTCACATACATATCAACAACATGGCAGTAATATTGCAACTTCACTTCAGACCAAGTTTTATACAGTTGTCTTTATGTTTAAATGGTGTCTGAGCCTTTGTGAAAATGTCTGCAATATTGTCACTCGTGGCACAGTATTCCAGAGTGATTAGCCTGTCTGTTAAGCATTGCTTTACATTGTGGAACCTGACGTCTGTGTGCTTGGATCTTGATTTAACTCCAAGATTGGTTGCTAGCTTTAAAGCCGCCTGATTGTCCTCAAACACAGTGATAGGTTCTATGTAAAACAAACCAAGGTCAGCTAGTAGCTGTTTGTACCAGGTTAACTCACTACAGACTGTACTGAGTGCGGAATACTCTGACTCGCATGTCGAGAGAGCCACATGTCGTTGTTTCAGAGATCTCCACCCTACCAGGACACCACCCATGAAAATTGCCAGACCGGTGGTTGACTGCCGGGTGCTCTGATCACTAGCAAAACTTGCATCTGCGTAAGCATGCACCTTTAGATCCTTAACAGGTGTTATGTACAAGCTTAACTCTAGAGTATGCTTTAGGTATCTAAGGACATGTTTAGCAGCAATCCAATGGCATTGTCTTGGCTCCTTTACAGCCCTTGCCAATTGGTTAGTTGCCATAGCTATATCAGGTCTTGACCAGTTAGCTATATAAGATAAACTTCCAATCAAAGACTGATAGATGCTTTGGTCAAACAGTGGACTATTGCTATCATTTAAGTCAAAGTTCTGCAGCATAGGAGATTGCACTCCCCTGCATTGGTCCATTTTATAGCTCTTTAGCAACTGAGCTATTTTACCCTTCTGTGAGACACGATACCCACCATTTACAGGTTCAATGTCTAAGCCAACATATTGTCTGATGTTGCCCAGATCCCTCACAGTAAACTGTTCATTCAAGGTTTCAACAACAGATTTCATCATCTTTTCAGTTCTACAAATCAAAGCTAAATCATCAACAAAGACAAGGATTAAACATTGCTGCTCTCCTTTTCCTTTGAGAAATATACAAGGGTCAGCTATGCCTTGCTTGAAACCAAGCTTCTTTAAACATTCAGTTAAGAACTGATTCCATTGATGCCCAGACTGTTTTAAACCATACAGTGATTTTTTAAGTTTCCAGCAAACATTTACATTGTTATTTCCACCAGAAACACCAGGTGGCAACTTCATATACAATGTGTGTTCTAGAGGAGCGTGTAGGTAAGCGGTCTTAACATCTAGATGTTTTACAACACAATTATGCCTGGCTGCATAAGTCAGAGCACAAAAGATTGATGTAGCTTTGAGTGTGGGGGCAAATGTTTCGTCATAATCTTGCATGGACTGCAAGTACCCCTGTGCTACTAGTCTAGCTTTATAACATACGTTTCCGTCTGCCCCAGATTTTAATTTGTAAACCCACCTACAACCCAAGAGTTTATGATTAGGTGGTAGTACAGACTCTTCGTAGACTTGTAGCTCTTTCAACGACTCAAGCTCCGCCTTCATGGCTGCGTTCCATCCAGCCTGTTCGTCTTGCGTGAGATGCTTGATGCTGTCGTAGCAGGAAGGCTCAGCAAGGACGACACACGCCTGACCAGGACTGTAGCGATCTGGAGGACGAGTTGCTCTCGTAGATCGTCTGAGAACAGGTTCTGGTTCCTCATCTGACACTCCATGCTGGCTCACCGGCTGCTGCTGCTGCTGTGACACTCCCGCTCCAGAAGACGCAGGTGTAACAGGTTCCGGCTTGATGACTCTGCTGCTGGGTGAAGGACTCCGCCTCTCGCCTCCAGTTGGTAGTGGCGAATCAGTTTCCACTGCTGTAGGTAGGGATACTGTAGAGGACGTTCTCTCCCAACCGACAGAGGTTTCCAGGAACTTAGCAGAGCAGGACGTTGTTATCTTCTTGTCACCTACTTGGGAAAATCTATAAGATTGGTGATTGTTGGAATACCCAAGAAATAACAACTTTACAGCCTTATTACTCCCCTTTCGCTGTAGCTGTTTTGGGATGTTTACATAGGCTGGTATCCCAAAGATCTTTATATGGCTAATGGACACTTTCCTGCCGTACCAGACCTCAGCAGGGATCTTTCCAATAGCAGAAGACCAGGAATAGTTCAGCACATGGGAAGCACTCATGATACTTTCCCCCCAATAACTCATGGGAAGGTTACTGTCTCTCAACATAGAGATACACATATTGTAGAGGGTGGCATTCCTCCTCTCAACAAAAGCGTTATGCTGTGGCCTATAAGGTGATGTTCGTTGATGGCTGATGCCATATCTCCTAAATAGAGAAGACATGCGGTCATTACAAAATTCTGTGCCGTTATCAGAAACAATAGCCCTTGGAACTCTCCCAGTTTTCCTGTTGACAAAACGAAGCCAGTTGCTGATGTTTTGGTAAGTCTCAGCCTTGGATTTAAGTAAATAACAAAAACCATAGCGAGAATAGTGATCTTCTATGTGTAAAGCAAACTTAGCTCCGCCCACACTTCTGGTTGGGAATGGTCCAATCAGATCCATGAAAACTAGGTCCAAGATTTCTGCAGACTGGAATTTTGATGGAGACACTGTGGGTGCTGCCTTTGATTTCGTTGCTTTGCAGATCTCACAGTCAACAAAACAATGACAGGCTCTGGGGGTAATTCCTGCAGCTTGCAAGGTTCTCTTGACAGCTTGGAAACTTATATGCCCCAGTCTCCTGTGCCACATGTGTATACATTCATCATGAGGGGGTCGGTTCATACTCACATGTTGCACAAGGTTTTCTTTCTCCAGAAAATATAAGTTGTCTCTCCTTTTAGCCACCACTGAAACGCCATCACCACTAATCAAGCAGCTCTCAGCTGTAAAAGACACTTTAAAACTCTGCTCAGTTAAAGTGGAGACAGATAACATGTTGTACTTAATGCTGGGCACGTGAAGCATTTGGAACTTTCTCCTTAGACAAGGAATGCTAACAAGCCCAGTTCCTTCTACGTTGGCACAAAGCCCATCAGCTAACATAACACACTGACCTTTAATTGGTGTGTAGGTGTTGAAGAGACTCTTGTCCTTGATAATGTGCACAGTCGCGCCGCTATCAATTAAAAACTGATTGCAGAAGGAAGAATAGTTAACAACAAGGTTCACATGCCTGCCTCCCACCGGAGGTACAGAAGACTGTTTCCCTTTGAAATGTTTACAGCTCCGCTTGAGATGATTAGGGCTGTTACATATAAAGCATCTCCTCACTGAGTAAGTTTTCCCAGCTGCTGCATGACTGTCGGCCCCTTTAAATTCCTCCCGGGCGGGAGACTTGGCTGAATGAGCTGGAGACACACCGAACAAAACTGTGTTCCTTCTCCTCATGTCCTCATTCAACAAACGTTGAGCGATGTTAGACATAGTTATCTCAGCTTTTGGCAAGATATCCAAACAGGATACAAACTGATCATAACTAGCATCCAGGGAGCAAAGGATTATGTAGGCTTTCTGCTGCTCAGAAAAAACCACCTCCTTCTCCTGTAACTGTTGCAAGGTACGTTGCATAAACTCTAGGTGGACATTCATTTCCCCACCAGGCACATATTTTGCACTAAGGAGTTTCTTCATTAAGTATATGTGGGAGCCCACACTCTCACTGACATAGAGAGACTTTAAAGCGTCCCAACAAGACTTTGCACTGCTGGAGGACTTTATGTGGATAAGCTGGCTGTCTTCCAACGTTAGACCAATTAGTGCGCAAGCCTTATCCTCATTACTCCTGTGTTTTGCTATAACAGCTGCGTCATCAGCAGCGTCTAACACAGCTATATTGGGTGGACTCGTCACGTACTCCCACAAACCATGATATTTGAGGATCATTGTGACCTTCTCCGACCAGGTGCAGTAATTCTCCCCGTTCAGCCTCTTGATGAGGAATCCGGAGACTTGGATACTGGACTCCATTCTGCCTGTGTAAAAAACAAAAAACTGCCACGCCCAAAAATGGCTGTTACTCACGAGTAGACCTCGAGTAGACCACAGGAACTGATGGCACGTAGCGCTCTTACTCTCCAGGAGACCTACGCACTGGGCCCATAACCGATGACAGAGTTTGAATGTGCAGGAAGGTGTGGTCCCCTGAGTGAGTAGATAGTTGGGTGCACTCCAGAACACTGTGGTAAAAACACAGACTCCACAACAGCCAGTTAACAGATATATTTTGGGTTAAACGGAAGAGGCAGTCAAAGACAGGCAATGGTCATACACAGAATAGCAGTCCTCCAATATGCAGCACCAAATCACAGTCCAATAGAGAAGTCAAAAGTCAGTCCAATACATTACATGAATCCAGCAAGTCAGTCAGTAAGTCACTCCTTCAAAGAAACAGTTCAACAGAGTTTCTCCTTCACATATGTCATTCATCCAGCATCGCCCAAGGCCAAGGCACGGTATGTAACCAAGGCAAAGTGCTGTGGCTAATGCTACCACAGATATAGTGCAGCCACCCAATCCTAAGCCTGATTGGTAACATGGGCCACACCTGTGCTTCTCGTGACTTCTATCACAGCTGTATAGTTTAGTTGCATAACCTTGACTCAGCAGTTTAGTTCTTAAAGGAACTCAAACACTGACATCCTTTCACTTGAAAGTGACAGCAGCACACGATGCAATGTCATTTCTGAGCCTTACTACACTCCCTAAACTCTTAATGGCTTGCCATGCTGCTCTGGAGCCACCCACACATCAATTAAGCTGACTTGGAATGTGTAATGTAGCTTGCCTCAGTACTCATGCACATGGTGTGTAATATATAAAGATGATGCAAACATTCTCCACTAGAGCACTGCACATATGACGTATCAAAGTACATGGCCAACATTTGAATGGAGAGTGTGGAAGCCTTTTGCTTTGCCTTATGCTACCAGTCAAGAGCAGGGGTTCCATCTCCCCTTTCCTTTTATTGAAACTTGAAAGATTCAGATTGTCAATTGGAGTTATTAGTCCAACTTTTAAAGCTGTTGAAACCTTTCTTTGTGGCACAGTCATAAAAACTGAATATTACAAAAAGAAAAATTATCAGTTTGATTAAAATGTAACACAATATTCTTAAGGATTATAGGATTCCATCTCCTCCTGTGTGTATTCAGCCCATGTTGGCACAGTGCCCGTGGGTGTAAAAATTCTACACATGTAGACTCTGCCCTCAAGATAAGAACTTATCAGGAATGGGGGTCCATGGGGTCAGTGTGCTTGACTGTTACAGGCAGGACCATGTATAAGGCAGCTTCATGTGAGAGCCACCAAGTTTGCCACCAAGGAAGGTGAGAGTTCTTCCTTTATGGGAGTGGGGGAAGGAAGGCCAGCCCAGTCACTGTGCCAACTGATTTTAGTTGAGAAGAAGACATTGGATTTATACCACGTTCTTCACTCTGAATCTCAGAGTGGCTTACAATCAGTGTTCCCTCTAAGCTGAGTTAGTGTGAGCTAGCTCATGGATTTTTAGCCTCCAGCTCACACATTTTTGTCTTAGCTTAGGAAAAATGGCCCCAGAGCACAATAATTTATGCAGTAGCTCACAACTTTAATGCCAGTAGCTCACAACTTTAATACCAGTAGCTCACAAAGTTGAATTTTTGCTCACAAGTCTCTGCAGCTTATAGGGAATATTGCTTACAATCCATCTATTTAATATATAGTCCTCAAATAGAGGACGTATTAGATATTAAACTGATAACAGATTGACTTTTATTTAGAGAATGTTTAAAACACAATTACAGACATTAAAAATTTGAGTATATGCGAGCAAGTCCCGGAAAACTCAGCGCATTCATTACACATGAAAAGCAAGAAGCAGGTTCAGAATGAAATATTGCAGCATACACAGTGTGGTATGGTTGAAAGGGGTGGTTGAAAGTCCTTAGTATGAAAGGGGTGGTTGAAAGTCCTTAGTATGATAATCCATGGGGGGGGGGGAGCAGGGCATAACCCTGGTCTTCCCCTTTTGGCAGGCAGCAGTGCACAGTGTTTTCCAGGAGATAGAAAGTCCATAGGGTAATAGTCCAGGGTGGGAGACTGGGGCAAAGCCTCAGTCTCCCCATCATAGTGTTTGGTGGCACGCAGAGTGTCCAACAACTCAGAGGAGGGTGAAAGTTTATAGGGTAATAGTCCATGGTGGGAGAGGAGAGCAGAGTCCTGTTCCCCACATAGTTGTGGCCAGTTTACCTCACCGTTCGCAGTCTCCGGGCGTGGATCCTGGCTGTCTTCTCTGGGTGCAGGGGTCCTCCTCGGTGGTTGCAGTGGGGTTGCTGGCTCCTCTGGGCGCTGCTGTGCTGTTTATCTCTGGACTTTCCGCTGCCATGGGCCATCTCTGGCCCCCTCCAAGTTGGAGGGGATGAGGGGGCAGGACCTGGGCTCATCCCCCATAGACTTAGTGGGGGTGAGCTCGGCATTGGTGGCCCCCTCCACTGGAATAGGAGGGCAGGCCAGGCAAGTGGCCCCTCTCCTCTGGGTTTAGGAGAGCAGGCCTGGTCTCTCTGGGCATTTCTGCTATCATGTCCAAAAGGCTGAATCTTGACCTTGATGGACTAGGAGTCTGATTCAGTATAAGGCAGCTTCATGTATATGTGAACTATCACACTTGTATCCCCTGTACATGCATTGGCCAGGTACACTGACAGGGCTTCATAGATTTAACTTCTAAAGATCCTAGGAATTAAACCCTGAAAAATGATATCTGAAGCAACTTATGCTAAACACTTTAATAAGGTTTCCTGAAAGCAGAAATAGGATGAGTCTTTCACCTGAGACAGGTGTAAAATAAAGTAAAAATATATTCTTCAAAAAGAGTACAAAATCATTTGTGAAGAAACCCTGCAAAACTAACAGATTCCCTACAAAAAGCCTATTGATGTAGGGAATTCTGAGTAATAAAATATATTTCAAGGGGTTTTCAAGGCAAGTGAAAAGCAGATGTGGTTGGCCATTGGCTTTTTTTGAAGAGCATTCATTGGTGGCTTCCCTTTCAAGTAATGACCCTATTTTGCTCCCGTCCCGTAATCTGAAAAGATTGGACTAGACCATGCCTCCTTCCCTCCTATGGCTCAGAATATGTTTCAGCAGCATGGACTTTGACATCTATTAATTGGATAATATTATGCTTCGACTTTTCCAAACAATTTATCTTCTAATCTTTACAACAGCCTTGTAAGAAACGTCAGTATTATTATTATTATATAGCAGGTGGGCAACTAAAGCTGAGAAAGGGTGATTTGCCAAAGGCCACAGATTGAATTACTGGAAAAAACAGGGTCTGAACTGGGAACTTCCCAGATAATAACTGTTAATGAGTTTCTCTAATCAGGGTTTCCCTGCTTGCCTTTCCCTGTAATGGCAATGGAAGAAGTGTTCACGCAGACACTTTCCCAACAGTCACGGCACATATTCCTCTCTGAGTCAGATTAAAATAGGTTTAATTTTTCCTCTGAATTAAAGGCTTAAAGTGAAATGCGTTGGGAACACCACAATACGCATAACAATGAACACAATGTGCACATCTTTAATGTAGAGGATTCTTGTTTTCCTTGTGGCAAAAAGCCCTGTGTGGAAGCAGCAGAAGTTCCGCCATCCCTTTTGGTTGCATATGATTGGTCTGTGACTAAAAAGTCACAGAGGAACAGAGAGTAGTGTGGGGCTTCCAGTGTGACTAGCAGGGAAAATATTATTTATTTTTGTTGGTCTGGAGATGGGTATCAATGCCACTGCATATGGATTACACCCTATAGTTTTTCAGTTTCATTGCTTCACAGTCACTCCAAAACCAATAGCAGATAGAGTGATTGTTATTAATCACCAAAATATGTTCTTGATCATTACAGCACTTATTAAACTGTCATGTGCTACTTTTAAAAAACCCCTAAACCAAACCATCTACAAGCTCAGTTCTCTATGAATAGAGTGACATTTTTATAATCATTTAATTTAGCCTCACTGTTTTATTCTTGCATTAATTATGTATATCTGGGGATCAAAGTGAAGTACTGCAAACATTGCCTGATAAAATGTACTAAGTCATAATTATAAAGTTTAAAACATATTTTTCATACTTTTGGGAGGGGTTTTAAACTCCCAGAATATTTGGAATTCAGAACGGCACCCTCCCCGTTTATAATTCAAATGATACGTAAGCAATTCCTTATAGCTATGTTATAACATCAAGGGAAAGTATTAAATTGTTTTGCACAAAGCTTGTTTTCTGCCAGGAGGAGTGCAGTACTCTATATGCCTTTTAAAAATCTTTACATCCAATAGCCTTTATAACTGATAATGTTGAAAAAAAATCAAATCTCCTGCCATTTTGGGTCTGCAGGAACAGTGGCAGGAGAAGAGTAATCAAAATAATAATTTAAAGAAATGAGGCTGAGGTTGTGCCATCACTTCCTTTTGCCCTGAAAGTGATATCATGCAGTTGCCTTGGGCTACCTGCCCCCTGGTCTCCTGCTGGGCTGGGGCTGGCAACCCTGCTTTCCCCCTAATTCTCAGCAAGCTCATACCCAATTAGCATCTGCTTTGTTCCAGACAACATCACTTTGTCTACACTGAACATTTACCATATTACCATTAAGGAGGCAGTGGTCCGCCCTCTCTTAAAAAAGCCATCATTGGACCTAGCATTACTAGCAAATTATAGATAGAAAATTTTTACCAATCCATGCTGATTCTTCCTCAAAAGCTTTTATTCATCCATTTTACCTATAATAACACCACTAACTTACAGAGTATCAAGTATTACACTGACCTGCAATTTCCTGGATCTCCTCTGGAACTTTTTTTTTTTTTTTTTAAAGATGGGGGTTACACTGAGTACCTTCCAGTCATCGGGAATGGAGGCAGATTTTAGCAATAGATTGAATATTTTTGTCAGGAGATCCACAAGTTCACCTTTGAGTTCTTTCAGAACTCTTGGATGTATGCCATTTGGGTCCCGTGATTTATCAGTTTTTAATTTGTCCATCAGTTGTAGGACTTTCTCTTTCATCACCTCAATCTGACTCAGGCCTTTCAACACCATTCCTGAAATTGGAGTGGGCAGGCAGGGAAAAATAGAAAAATGTAGAAAAATAGGTGGTGGAGCTCATCCCGGGATTGTTATGCAGCTACACATACTATTCAGTGGACAAGGAGGTGGGACTCTCAGAAGGAGGAGGAGGAACTCTCAGGTCTTTGGATGAGGCAGCGGGCATCTATTTATCGATCAGTTGGCCTCCTCCCTACTGCTTTACTGCTCTACTGCACTACTGTACTGTGGTGCTGTATTGTGGTATTACTTTGTGCTGTATCACCTTGCTGTCATGTCATCTTGCTGAATCATCTTGCTGCACTTTGATGAATGTTGTAATTATTATGATTTTATTGTGATTTTATTTCTATTTGATGTACTCCGCTCTGAGCCCCCAATAGGGGAATGTGCAGAATACCAATAAACAAATAATAATAATAATGGTTCAGGAGCTGCACTTCTGTGAGCTCCCACTGAATTCAACCTCTCTGCCATTTCCCTGTCTTCCTTTTGTAATCCTTTCACCCCTTGGTCATCTAAAGGGTCCCTCTGCCTCCCTGGCTGGTTTTATGCTTATAATGTGTTTGAAGAAATGTTTATTGTTGGTCTTTATGTTTTTTGCAATATATTTCTCATAGTCCCTTTTTGCTTGTCTGATCACTGATGCGCATTTTATGTGCCAAAGCCTGTGCTCCCTTTTATTTACCTCACTTGGACTAGCTTTCTGCTACTTAAAGGAATTCCTCTTACCTTTTACTGCTTCCATTACTTTGTTTATTAACCATGTAGGCCTTTAAAATACCTATTTGTGCCTTTCCTAACTTGTGGTATACATTTATCTGAGCTCCCAATATTGTAGTTTTAAATAGTCTCCAAGCTTACATAAAAAAAACTAAGATCATGGCATCCAGCTCCATCACACCTTGGCAAATAGAAGGGGAAGACATGGAAGTGGTGACAGACTTCACATTTCTGGGATCCAAGATCACTGCAGATGGTGACTGTAGCCATGAAATTAAAAGACATTTGTTCCTTGGGAAGACAGCTATCGTGAACCTAGGCAGTATAATAAAAAGTAGAGACATCACTCTGCCAATAAAAGTCTGTATAGTCAAAACAATGGTATTCCGTATAGTCAAAACAATGTGTGGATTTGAGAGTTGGACCATAAGGAAGGCTGACCGAGAAGAATAGATGCTTTTGAGCTGTGGTGCTGGAGAAGAATCTTGAGAGTTCCTTGGATTGCAAGATCAAATCAGTCAGTCCTAAGAGAAATCAACCCTGACTGTTCCCTGGAAGGTCAGACGCTGAAGCTGAAGCTCAAATACTTTGGCCACCAAATGAGAAGGGAGCACTCACTGGAGAAGATCCTGATGCTGGGAAAGACAGAAGGCAAAAGAAGAAGGGGACGGCAAAAGTTGAGATGGCTGGACAGCATTACTGATGTAACTGACAAGGATGGTGGAAGAAAGGAGGGCCTGGCGTGACTTTGTCCATGGGGTCACAAAGAGTCGGAACTGACTGTGCAACTGAACATTAACAACAAAAGCTTCCCAAAGGGATTTGACCCTCCTTATATTTCAGGTAGCTAGCTCAAGGTTGACTCAGCCTTCCATTTTTCTGAGGTTGGTAAAATGAGTACCCAGCTTGCTGGGGGGAAAGTGTAGATCAGGGGTGGCCAATGTTTTTTTGCCTACAACTCCCATCAGCCCCAGCCATTGGTCATGCTGGCTAGGGCTGATGGAAGTTGTAGGCAAAAAAAATCGGGAGAGCTACCACTGGCCACCCCTGGTGTAGATGACTGGGGAAGGCAATAGCAAACGATCCCATTAAAAAAGTCTGCCATGAAAACATTGTGAAAGCAGAGTCACCCCAGAGTCGAAAAATGACTGATGCTTGCACAGGGGACTACCTTTTACCTATGTTTCCTTTTACTTTCTTCTTCACAAGTCTCTTCATTTGAGAAAAATTACCCCTTCTAAAGTGAAAAGTGGTTCTGTTGGTCTTTTTTGGTCAACTTCCTATTTACATGAATCCTAAACTTAATAGCATTAGGGTCTTATTATTATTTATTTATTTATATTGGAATTTATACCCCGCCCTTCACACCGAAGTGTCTCACCGAAGGGTCACTGTTCCCAACCACATTTACATCTCTCATCAGGTCTTGAGCTTTACCTAGGACCAAGTCCAGAATCACTTCCCCGGTAGCTTCTGTGACACAATCATTGAGAGTATCTAGAAATTCAATTTCTTTCTCCTGACTTGAACACATATTGACCGAATCAATGTATAGGTAGTTAACGTCACCTATTACGATACAGTTTCATCTATTTGCTTTATTTAATTCTTTTGCTGTTTTTAAATCATCCTTTAAACTATGATCTGGTGGGCAATAATAAACTTCCAGAATTAAGTTTCCTTTTGGGTCCACTATTTCCACCCATAGTGTTTTTATTTCTCTAAGATTCTAGGCTTCACTTGGATTCTACGTTTCACTGGACTGTATACCCACTCTAATATACAGAGCCACTCCACCTCTGACCCTATCCTTCCAATATGATTTATATCCAGGAATCACTATATCCCACTGATTATCTTTACCCCACTAAGTTTCTGAAATGCCCACAATGTCTATGCTCTCCTCTGACACTAAACATTCCAGGTCCCCAGTTTTACCTTGGACACTTTTAGCATTTGCATATAAACATCTATAATTCCCCAGACATACACAACCTTCCTCCTGCAACCTTCCTCCTGTGGCCTCTAGACCTTGCCAGGCAATTAATATTGTTTGTCACCCTCTCAGTGGTCAGTGTTAATCCATTTCCCTCTAGAACAGTAACAGCTACCCCTCCATCTCTTAGAGACGAGTTGTCCTGAAGCTTACACATTTCATATTCCGTTGGCTTTCCCCCAGGATTTATATTAAAACTGCTCTGCCATCTTTTTTATTTTAAGCACCAGCAGCCTGGTTCCTTCTCAGGACAGGTCCTGATTGTTCCAAAAAGCATCCCAGTGCCTAAAAAGCTTAGATCCCTATACCATCATCAGATCCATGCATTGAAACTCCTAATTTGTGCCTGTCTCGCTGGCTCTGCTCGTGGAACAGGCATTTCTGAGAAGGCTACTCTGGAGGTCCTGACCTTGAGTCTTCTGCCTAGCAGCCTACATTATTCATTCAGGACCACACAGCTACAATTTCCTCACAGTGTTAATAACATCAACATGTACCATAACTATGGGCTCCTCCCCAGCCACTGTCCACGAACCTATCTAGACCATGTGCAGGGCTTTTTTTTTCCTGGCAGAGCTCTGCCTAGGCTGGCCAGGGCTCTGGATGGCCAAATCTGCCATGTGGCAGCCATGTGCTCCTGTACCAGGCAGTGTGGCTTAATATCCAAATGAGCTCCTGTTGGGCCTTTTCTATCAAAAAAAAAGAAGCACTGACCATGTATAACTTTCACTAATTTTGGACCAGGCAGGCAACTCAGCTGTGGGTTCACAACCCATCTATCTGCATGCCTAAGGATTGAATCATCAAGAGTCCCTCTCCCTCCCTGCCTGGGGATGGTTCTTTGGTATGAAAGGACACCTGTTCACCAACTGTAGAAAGGGTCCCTTCTGAAGGAAAATTCCTCCTTTCTTCAGCATGGCCCCCTGTTTATCCTTGACTCTTATGGTCTCTGACAGTGGAGGGGCTACCATTCTTGGAGTGGGATACATCTAACAAGCTCCTGAGAGTCTTATCTGTGTGCCTAAATGATCACCTCTTCTTCTCCAGGTCAGTCACTTTGACCTTGTGGGTGCAAACTCATTTCCTGATGACCAGGAGCTCCTTGCACTGAGCACACACCCAGTTTGTGCTCAGTGTCCGGTTGGCAGATAGACATACATGTTGCGCTCTGTACAATGCACTGGATAACCTCTAACCCCCTGCTGGCATTCTACCTTCATAATTACTCCCCCCTCCTTTTAAAACAAATGTTCTACTTATATAGATGTGTTCATGGAAAGTGTTTAGGGACATGGAGAGATCAGTGCCCAGGCTTCCTCACCCTGCATCTTTTAAAATAATAAATAATGGCTGGGTGATTTTGATGGATGGATACTTCTTTTATGGAACACAGTTTCACAGTCAGTCCAGGCTGATTTTATTTTTAAAGAAATTATGGCAGAGGAGATAAATGCAGAACTCCAAGTAACATGTACTGTGATCTTGAGTGTCCCAGTAAAATGTGTGAGGTAAGCCAGTCCTTTTCCAGATCTCGGAGTGGATTATGTGATTAGCCCAAAGCCTGTCAGGAAGTTGGTGACATTTTAACTTAGCCTTTCTTGATCTGTGAGACTGACTATTGAACAGTATTACTTTCCTGTGTCATTGTAGATCCACTCAACCACTTGTTCCCACTTCTAGAGGAGATGAGAGTTATATTGTTTTGTAGGTGAAATAGGCGAAAGTAATTCTACCGCCTGCTGAGAACATATCTTTTTTTTTCAAAAGAACCACCACATGAAGTATTGCGAAGTGCTATAAAAAGATGACTCCTGGGCATTCCATTGAAGGAAATAACTTTGTAGATCTCATACAATAGATAAATACATGCCTATTTTAAGTTAACTAGCGTGGATGACCAAAATGTGCAGTAATATAAGTGATAGGGTGTGAAAGGATACATGCTCCTGAGAAATACATTATTAATGGATTATGCTGGGAAAGTGTGAGTTAAATGATCAGGCATGAAAGTGCTTTGATTAGCAACTAATTTGAAAGACCTGAGTCAGATTGAGGTGACAAAAGAGGAGGTCTTACAACTGATGGACGAATCAAAAACTAATAAGTCACCGGGTCCGGATGGCATACATCCGAGAATTCTGAAAGAACTCAAAGTTGAACTTGTGGATCTTCTAACAAAAATCTGTAATCTTTCATTGAAATCTGCCTCCGTTCCTGAGGACTGGAAGGTAGCAAATGTCACCCCCATCTTTAAAAAGGGTTCCAGAGGAGATCCGGGAAATTACAGGCCAGTCAGTCTGACTTCAATACTGGGAAAGTTGGTAGAAATCATTATCAAGGACAGAAGGAGTAGGCACATTGATGAACACGGGTTATTGAGGAAGACTCAGCATGGGTTCTGTAAGGGAAGCGCTTGCCTCACTAACCTGTTACATTTCTTTGAGGGGGTGAACAAACATGTGGACAAAGGAGACCCAATAGATGTTGTTTACCTTGACTTCCAGAAAGCTTTTGATAAAGTTCCTCATCAAAGGCTCCTTAGAAAGCTTGAGAGTCATGGAGTAAAAGGACAGGTCCTCTTGTGGATCAAAAACTGGCTGAGTAATAGGAAGCAGAGAGTGAGTATAAATGGGCAGTCTTCGCAGTGGAGGACGGTAAGCAGTGGGGTGCCGCAGGGCTCGGTACTGGGTCCCATGCTCTTTAACTTGTTCATAAATGATTTAGAGTTGGGAGTGAGCAGTGACGTGGCCAAGTTTGCAGATGACACTAAATTGTTCAGGGTAGTGAGAACCAGAGAGGATTGTGAGGAACTCCAAAGGGACCTGTTGAGGCTGGGTAAGTGGGTGTCAACGTGGCAGATGCAGTTCAGTGTGGCCAAGTGCAAAGTAATGCACATTGGGGCCAAGAATCCCAGCTACAAATACAAGTTGATGGGGTGTGAACTGGCAGAGACTGACCAAGAGAAAGATCTTGGGGTCGTGGTAGATAACTCACTGAAAATGTCAAGACAGTGTGCGTTTGCAATAAAAAAGACCAACGCCATGCTGGGAATTATTAGGAAGGGAATTGAAAACAAATCAGCCAGTATCATAATGCCCCTGTATAAATTGATGGTGCGGTCTCATTTGGAGTATTGTGTGCAGTTCTGGTCGCCGCACCTCAAAAAGGATATTATAGCATTGGAGAAAGTCCAGAGAAGGGCAACTAGAATGATTAAAGGGCTGGAACACTTTCCCTATGAAGAAAGGTTGAAACGCTTGGGACTCTTTAGCTTGGAGAAACGTCGACTGCGGGGTGACATGATAGAGGTTTACAAGATAATGCATGGGATGGAGAAAGTAGAGGAAGAATTACTTTTCTCTTTTTCTCACAATACAAGAACTCATGGGCATTCGATGAAATTGCTGAGCAGACAGTTTAAATGGATAAAAGGAAGTACTTCTTCACCCAAAGGGGGATTAACATGTGGAATTCACTGCCACAGGAGGTGGTGGTGGCCACAAGCATAGCCACCTTCAAGAGGGGTTTAGATAAAAATATGGAGCAGAGGTCCATCAGTGGCTATTAGCCATAGTGTGTGTGTGTGTGTGTATATATATATATATATATATATATATATATATATATATATATATATATATGTATATGTATATGGCTCTCTCGGCTTGACTTCGCGAATGAAGATTTAAGAAGGGTGCAGTAGTCCACGTCTGCTGCAGGCTCGCTGGTGGCTGACAAGACCAATGCAGGACAGGCAGATCCGGCCACAGTGGCTGCAGGGAAAAGTCTGATTTGGGGTTGGTGCTGTAGCAGTGCGATTCTTCCTCAATCTCCTTTTGTCCTCAAGAGCAGCTATGCGTGCGTTCTCAAAGGAAGAGACAGCCTGGTGGATGGTGTGCCTCCATGCTTTGCGATCTGAGGCTAGGTCAGACCACTGGTGATGGTTGATGCGACAGGTGCCAAGGGATTTCTTCAAGGAGTCCTTGTACCTCTTCTTTGGTGCCCCTCTATTTCGATGGCCGGTGGAAAGTTCGCCATACAGAGCAATCTTGGGAAGGCGGTGGTTTTCCATCCTAGAATTATGCCCTGCCCAGCGCAGCTGCGTCTTCAACAGCAGTGCCTCGATGCTTGTAACCTCCGCCCTCTTGAGGACTTCAGTGTTGGTCACAAAGTCACTCCAGTGGATGTTGAGGATGGTGCGAAGGCAGCGCTGATGAAAGCGCTCAAGGAGTCGCAGGTGATGACGGTATAAAACCCACGATTCGGAGCCGTAGATGAGGGTTGTCATCACAACCGCTTTGTAAACATTGATCTTTGTGCCTTTTTTCAGATGCTTGTTGCTCCACACTCTTTTGTGCAGTCGGCCAAATGCACGGTTTGCCTTTGCCAGCCTGTTGTCAATCTCCTTGTCGATCTTGGCATCTGAGGAGATGATGCACCCCAGGTAGCTGAACTGCTGGACTGTCTTCAGAACTGATTCACCCACAGTGATGCAGGGAGGGTGATAATCTTCCTTGGGTGCAGGCTGGTGGAGAACTTCTGTCTTCTTCAGACTAACTTCTAGGCCGAATAGCTTGGCAGCCTCTGCAAAGCAGGACGTCATATGCTGCAGAGCTGATACCGAGTTGGAGACGAGTGCAGCATCATCAGCAAACAGTAGCTCTCGGATAAGTTTTTCCATTGTCTTGGAGTGAGCCTTTAGTCGCTTCAGGTTGAACAGGCTGCCATCGGTGCGATAGCGGATGTAGACACCATCGTCATCATCTAGATCTA
Organism: Heteronotia binoei; assembly: GCF_032191835.1. Taxonomy (NCBI): domain Eukaryota; kingdom Metazoa; phylum Chordata; class Lepidosauria; order Squamata; family Gekkonidae; genus Heteronotia; species Heteronotia binoei. Next base: position 224,451,600 of record NC_083223.1, on the reverse strand, counting down.
CTGCGGCTCTTTGAAGCATCATGCTAAAGAAGATCGTAAAGAGAGTTGGCGCGAGAACGCAGCGTTGCTTTACACCTGTGCCTATTGGGAAGGGCTCTGAGAGGTCGTTGCAGTGTCTGACTTGGCCTCGCTGGTCTTCATGTAGCTGGATGATCATGCTGAGGAACCTTGGGGGACATCCTAAACGTTCCAAGATTTGCCACAGGCCTTTCCTGCTAATGGTATCGAAAGCTTTGGTAAGGTCGACAAAAGTCACAAATAGACCCTTGTTCTGTTCCCTGCATTTCTCTTGGAGCTGCCTGAGAACAAATACCATGTCGGTGGTGCTCCTGTTAGCTCTGAAGCCTCTCTGGGAGGAGTTCTTCTGCAATGATGGGCACAAGTCTGTTCAGGAGTATTCTGGCAATATAATGGATGGGCCACTGGCCTGATCTAACATGGCTTCTCTTATGTTCTTATGATACTTAAAATTTCCTGCATGTTCTGTGAATGGATAGTTGTGACAGAGATATGTATACAATTTTCTGTTTTTTGCAGCCAGTTCGGTTATATAAATAGTCATTTGGATGAAACATTAAGATCAAAGTCTCTTGGTTGCAGATACTGCTATACTTTGTTTTAAAAATATACACTGAAATGGTTTTTTTGCACCTATTCTGTGGTAAATTTTAAGCTTCAGCCTGTGTAAATCCAGTTTGGCACTTCTGTTGGAGCATTTTGTGTAGTATATACTGGTTACCAGGGCTTTATTTTAGCATGAATGCACAGGAACGCAGTTCTAGCTGGCTTGGCATCAGGGGGTGTGGTTTAATATGCTGGGGTTTTTTCCTACTAAAAAGCCCTGCAGATTACTATTATACTTCAGTGCACATACTGGTCACTGTTAATTCTGATTTAAACATTTCTGCAGAGGCAGGCAATGGCAAACCACCTCTGCTCAGTTCTTGTCTCGAAAACCCCATGGTCCTGGGCTCATCATGAGTTAGTTGCAACTTGATGGCACACCATTAGGAACACACTTCTACAGATCTTTAATCCATGTGGATTTGCACAGTTTCTTTATTTCAAATAATTTTCCCTTGATAATGAGAGGTTCAAATGTGACTTGAAATAATGGAAGGGAATTCTCCATTAATTAACTCCTTTTAATGGATACAGTCTGCTTTTAATACGGAGAAAGAAATAAGTTTGTTCCAGAAGCGGTCTGGTGCTTTGTGGGGGGAGGATATTTTTTACAAGTAATTGTACTCTAGTCAACATCATTTATAGTGCAACCATGCTAAGGAGGGCTTTTTTTGTAGGAAAAAGCCCAGCAGGAACTTATTTGCATATTAAGGCCCACCCTTGTCACTGAGCCAGCCGGAACTGCGTTCCTTTGCCTTCCTGTTCGAAAACAGCCCCGATTTTAAGTCAACTGAAGTTAATGTGCCTAGCAGGGTGTAATTCTGCTGAGGACAGTACGGCCAGTTATCTATCATAAGTCTATATACATATACATACATACATATATATACAAACACACATTTCTAGTTTTCTAAATAAATATATCTACTTCTATTTTTATAAATAAAATGATTTGTCTGAATAAATATTTCAAGTTTTCTATATAAACATTTCTTGTTTTCTAAATACATAATACAGAGGAGGAATATGCAGGATTTTGGATATCATCTGAAGATAATGAAAATAGAGTACAAGAAGAATACCCCATGTGGCATTTATGTGACAAGTTGGCATGCCTGTCCCTGAGCACAAATATCTAAATTAAACATGCCCTTTGGCTTTTCAAGTGAGAAGCTGACCCTGCAATCTTATGCAGAGCTACTCCAGCCTAAACCCAATGAAGTCATGTAACTGTGACTAGATCTACTTCAAAAGTTCCAGCTCTTGATTCATCCTTTCTTCCATCTAATATTTCTTAAATATTTTCATAGTATACTTTGCACACCTTTACTACATTACTCTCTGGGATAGTTTCATTAGTATATGTGCAATTACTGTAGAGAAACTATAATATATGAAAATATTTCCCAAGCCATTTAGTTCTCTATGGTGTGAGGAAAATACCCCTATTTCCAGAACATCGTAGTCACCTGCCTGGAGACTAAACTCACACACATCTGCCACAAGAACGTGGGTTTTGTCTACCAAACTGGAAGGGACTTATGAGTACTAACAGCCGCACCGTTGCAGCAGCACTCTGTGTATCCAGAAGAGTGCTAGCCAGGAGAACATATGGGTTTCCAGTTACTCCGTGCGAACTCCATCTTGGCCGTAGGAGCGGAAGAAGTTGTGCAGCCAGGAACTGTCCAGGCAAGCGGTTTTCAGCCTTGACCATAGAATCCACTTTGGGAGACTAACACCACAAGCAACTATCTTCCTGCCATGCCAGACGCCATTACAGTGAAGCGGGAGGCCCATGTACTCAACAGATGTCACCTATGCATAAGAGCCATCAAGCTTTTCTTAGGCGTGGACCCTGTCAGACCTCCTAAGCCTTTGTCCAATGGAACCCAAGACAAAGACTGGTGTCAATAGAAGATCGAAGAGGAGAAAGAACATCTTCACCCAGAGCCAAGTTCCATTGTATAGATCGGGTGTTACCTAGGTAGCAACTTGCCATCTATTGTCACCTTTTTAGATAAGTTTGATAGACTTAAGTACCCCACTCAACTTAACAATTTTTCCCATTCTTTCCCTTAACGGTCATCCTGGAGCCTCCCACTCTGGCCCATTGTTACCTGGAAGTCCAATCAGGTAACCAGGGCCCAAGCTTGTTCATTGGTCAGTTATGGGCACCCAATTAGGTGCCACCAATTAACTTGCTATTGGCTACTGCAGAAGTCCAGCCCTTATGATCACTGCAGAGCCTCCCCTTTTTCTGAGGTCATGTACCAGCTGACCACTGTCATCCACCCCTGTACCTCCCATCCCCTGAGGGCTCAAGGTAGTCCTTATAACCTGTGATCCAGCTCCTCACAGGTGTGCATCTAGCAGTACCCCAGTTCTGTTGTCTAGATACATCCCCGATTCCTGATCAGTTGAGGGTCCCATCCCCCTAGTCCTCGCTTGTCACCATTGGAGCCTTCCTTGAAGACTACGATCGGTAATTATCACCCTGTTTGTCTATCCATGTGTTGTCTCTATATCTCTCTCTATTTTTCCTAGGACTGTATGTGTGTTTTTATGAGTTACTTGTCTTGTATGTATGCCTATATTTTTCTGGAATAAATTTTAATTGTTTTACTTAATTAGTGTCCCTGGTAAATTTAAGCAATAATTTCTGGACGTGTATCCTGTATACATAGGTTAAAAGATCCTGTTTAAGCCAGGTGCCCACCTGTCAATTCCCCAGCCTCGTTTTGAAGGCATTTTGACTTACAATGGTGTGGACGTTTACTATCTTGCACTTTATCAGTGAATATGAGTGAAAATGGGATCATTTATGCTCACTCGTGAATGTACTGTTGTGAGGGGGAGCCAATTATTCAAGAAGCCATTCGGGAGGGTTAGATTCGAGTCCCATAGTTCCGTAGTGACTGATAAGATTTTCTGGGCATAAACCTTCAAGAGTCAAAGCTCCTTTCATCAGTGTATTTTAAGTGGCAGTGAATTATTCCAGATGATCAAACCTTGTGACTCTTGGAAGTTTATACCTTGAAAATCTTGTTGGTCTCTACTGCATTCAAATCTAGTTATTCTACTGCAGACCAATACAGCTTCTCTCTGAAACTATCTTCATTGTGACTTTTAGGATGTACCTATGAATATCTGATGTGTACATTTATACTACTTTCTTGCATGACTAAACTTCTTGCTGTGACAGTTGACCACCTGCCACCTATCTGGAGCTGCCACCATTTTAAAAAAAGTATTAGTAAAATGGGGTTAGAGCTGCAGCCAGTTTGAGATTTTTGAGCTGAGACTGAGCTTATGGGTGTTTGCCCACAATCCTGACTAGTCTTACAGTCACTTTTTGCAATCACTTTTCTGGTAGATGCCAAGGAGTGTGCAGGTGCAGAAAGCAATGCAAGCTGACGTCAGTCATTTCAAGGGTGTATCCTACTGCATAGGTGCAAAGGGATAGATAGCAAGTGATTCCATGCTATGCAGTCCAGTCTAAGTCCATTAACTTCAGTGGGCTTTGACTGGAGCAACTTTGGATCGGAATGCATGGCTAATGACCTAACCATAACCAGTTTGGGGATGAAGGCTGTTCTCCAGTAAAGTAGATGCAACAACTTGGCCCTGTAAGTATATAAGAGACTATTGTACAAGTGCAAAGCTGTTCAGGATGCTGCATTGCTTGAGACAGAATTCACCAAGGAAAGTTCAGGTGATGCATTCAGGAGCTAGCCTCATATGTAAGATAGAGGAAGTAAATTTGCCTAGAGAGCATTTTTTGCCCCAAAGTTCTTGGTCTGTCTAATTAATATAGTTTGTGACTGTTAAGATGTACCTATGAATGTCAGAAACAGAATTATGAATTAAATGAAAACCAAAAATATTTTTGGCATTTATCTCTGGACCAGAGTTATTGTGCTCATTTATTGGTAAATGATTGGAGTGAAGATGAAATCTGGTGAATCTTGAGATTTAACGATAAAGGTCTGAACTATTTTATTTCAAGGAAAGGAAAGGAAAGGTCCCCTGTGCAAGCATTTCCGACTCTGGGGTGACGTTGCTTTCACAACGTTTTCACGGCAGACTTTTTACGGAGTGGTTTGCCATTGCCTTCCCCAGTCATCTACAAGTTTATTTCAAATTTTACATTAAATCAGACCCTGCGTCCTTGTAGCTCAGTATTATCTGCTCTCACTGACTGATTCTCTGGGGCCTCAGGCAGAGATGAGTCTTTTCTGATCTGTGAATTTGATTATTTATTTATTTATTTATTCATTTACTTTATTCCTAGCCTGCCTTGCTCACTGAAACTCAAGACAGACTACATAATATAAACCTGTGCAATCAGACAGCATTGAATGAACAATAATATAAGATTACATAATATAAAAACAATGTGAAAGGATGAAGAATGCAGAATGCAAACAATGCATTTTCTAAAGCAAGGTATACTAAACAATGCAGAAAATAGAATGACAAAGATAGAAGACATGCGATAAAAGCAAGTCGATACCTACAGTAATCATTGCAGTAGACTACAATCCTATTCTATCACAAAGGCATCCTCATGAACTGTTCTATTATACTACAGTTCTAATCCCTTTATAATTAATATCCAAATGCACATCCCTAATGCATAATGCTACTTTCTCAGTACGCTTCATGCTTCTGAAGAAGGAATCTGTTGCTGCAATTAATTGAGTGCCCTATGGCATGTTTTGTTTCATTCCCTTCTAGGATTCTATAGGTCCATAATATCTGGTATTTCATTACATCACCAGCCCACTGGAAATCTGTGGTATGAAACTCGGAACTTCAAAATCGTGACAGATTTTGACTGTGGGATGCTTCTCTCCTTTTGATGCAAAATTCTTGTATCAGACTTTCACTGTTACAAGCCAGTTATATTAAAGTAAACACCGCAGAGGATAATAACAGAAAATGGACATGCCTGAACAACACAGTTTCAAATTTGATGATCAGTCCCTGGAACATCTGGGACATTTTTTTTCTTTTAAAAAGATATTTTCCTTTAATTTTTTGTCCTTAAGTTCTGAAGAATCAAAATAGCAGCATTTCTTTTAAAACACAGAATGAATAAAATCTGTGACCTTGACCATGATGAGTCTTGTTATTACTCCTCCATGGCTGGGAAGGAGTGATTGGTTTTTTTAACAAAGGGAGGCAAGGAAACCAATGCTGCAGCTTCTCTATATCTTGCTGTCCCCCCCCCCCCCAGCTTCTTGATGAGAACCAAGTTTTATTTTTAAAAAATTATATCAGTAAATCCTTAACCTTCCAAATAGCTTAATTTGGAATATCCCCATAGAAATCAGCCACCCTATCTAGATAAGAAACCCTACTTCCAATTCTTCCTAACCTTGAGGTATATTTCATTTCATTGTTTGGTGACACTGCATTGCGAGAAGCGCTGTTCTCTTCCCTCATCAGTATGCAATGTATTGAATGCTCCATGCGTGGTTATTGGAAGCAAAAGTATTAAGGCAGTACAGCACTCTGAAAATCTTAAGAAATCATGGTCTATGGGCTTTGTTTAAAAATAAAAGACACCCCTCCCCTCCTTTCTCATTATGGGTAAAAAACATTTGTCAGTATGTCTGAGTGTCACCGAAGTCTATTAATGGTAACAAGATGATATTGGATGGCCCTGATGTTTAATAATACGTATGCAAAGCTTTCCCCTCCCATTCAGAAAGTGGCTCCAGGCTAGTGTGCTCTGCTTGATTAGTTATTTAGAGAGCAGATTTTCATTCGTAACAAGGGCATTCGTTTCATAGTCACTGTTAATAATGTGAACATGGAGTGGAAATCACAAAGAATTCTTCTGACACAGGACATGGAGGAAGTTTCTAGCTTTTAAACTGTATCTACTTAATGTAAATACATAGTCGTTGCCATTTTGTGAAGGATTTTATGCTGAGTCAAGAGGAGATAAGGGAGCAGGTTGTGGTTCCAAAGGTGAAAAGAAAAATTATCAGATAATAATGGAGGTGGGAAGAAAGAGACATGGTCGGAGGAAAAAGGGGATAGAGATGGTAATGGTGAGTAGAATTAAGTGGCACATGTGAATATACAAAATTCCAGGTGAGGGCTGGAGTTCTCCCAGAATTACAACTGATCTTCAGACTACCAAGATTAGTTCTTATGGTTAAATGGCAGCTTCAATAGGCAGAGTCTATGGTATACCATGGAGTCTAGGAGAAACACAATTCCTAGAGTATCTACAGATGGTGGATGTTCCAGGACTTCTGGTTTTCCAAAAATAAACTGTCACCTATGAAGATGCTAAAGAACAGCAGACAAATGCAGATTGAGGGAAGGGTGTAGGCTGGCATCCTCATATGGGTCTTCTTCAGAGTGGATTTTTTTCTCCCTGACACTGAGAAAAACCTGGAGAGGATTTTGAGTAGAGTGTTTTGGGGGAGTTTTAGGCTAAGTGGATCAAAACTGGAGAGCAGTCAGTTATACCAGTACAAACATTTTGAATCAAAAGATTAATATGACTAGTGGTCATTTTGTAGAAAAATAGGTGGTGGAGCTCATCCAGGGATTGTTATGCAGTTGCACCTACTATTCAAAGGTCAAGGAAGTGGAACTCTCAGAAGGAGGAGGTGGAACTCTCAGAAAGGTTCAGGAGCTGCACTCCTGTGAGCTCCCACTGAATCTGAGGCCTGAATATGACATACAGAAAACATGCTGACAGATAACTATAAGTGATGCAAAGTGGGAGGAAAAAGTGGGGAGGAAAGATATGAGGTGAGATATTTAATATTTTAATTTTGGTGGGATTGATGGGATGAGGAAATTTTTGACCATGAAGTGACTTTGATGTGACTGCTGAGCTCCCTTTCCTTAGTCTTCCACCCCTCTGAGGCACCCCGTTTCCCCAAATCTTCAGGAATTTCCCAAGCTGGAGTTGGCAACCTTAGCTGGGACAAGGAAAGCAATATTAACTTTTGTTTCTGAAGTATGTTGGCTTGTTAACAGTTTATTGTACAGTGGTGCTACTTATCTAGAAGAAATCATTGCTATGACTAGGAAACTCATAGAGTGAGTCAATCCTTGTGGCAGGATTTAAGCTTCAGATCTGAAGAAGTGAACAGTGACTCATGAAAGCTCATATCCTCCTGCCACAAATTTGATTAGTATTTAAAGTGCTACTGGACTCTTGCGCTTTTCTGCTGCTACAAACAGACTAACACGGCAACGCATCTTGATCAGTCAATCCTGACAGCAAGACAGCCATTTGGAAATCAGTAGTACTAGAGCTGCTTAGAGTTGCAGGTCTGTGGAGAAAATCAGCAAACAAAGCCTGATGAGCTACTCCACAGTTGTCCAGGAGGCTGAGGGCAGCCAATTCAAAGACTTTATCTAGAGCTATGGAGGATGGACTCTGCAGAATAAATACTGTATAATTTAAAAAATAAAAAAAATTATCTCTCTGTAGCATTTATATACAAGTTTTTCATCAAGAAATTCAAAGAATAATAAAAGCAATTAAACAAATAATAGTAGTATTAAAATACATGCATTGTATATGCACAGAGACACAGACAAATACCAGCTGTCATTTCCTCTTGCTTGGTGAAACTGAAAAGTCTTAACCAATCATCAAAATACATAATGAGATATGCCTAGGAGGGCTACTCTTGAAAGGGAATCCCATCATTGTAGAACTGCCACAGAAAAAGAGCTTCATGCATTTGCAAATAAATTTTTCCTTGGGTGTGCTACCCACATAGAGCACTGCAGAAAAATTCTTAATAATCAGGGAAATAAGATAAAATAAATAAAAACAAAGATATTTCATTTGTACGTGCTTTAAAAACCATCCTGCCTTTCCACCAAACAAGGTGACTTGCAATATCAGTTAAAATAGTGATAATAATAACACATATTTTAAAATCATAATAGTGGTAATAACATATATTTTAAAATCATAATACAATTTATAATTAAAATATTTTAAAATTATACTAAACAAATCCCAATCAGATTTCCCTGAAAGCCTGAGTGGCCAAACATATATTTAGATGACATTGACAAGCTTAGGTGCCTGCTGAATAAATTGGGAAGGAGGGAATTTCCAGCACTGTAGGGTTTCTGTCTCCTGCTGAGGATGGGGGAATCTCCTGCCTCCAGCTGCTGTTGCCTGAGTGCTGCCACCACTCAGCTGGGCAGTGGAAGGAAATGCCTGGGGAAGTGGGGGGGGGGACTGATTGACCTCCCCAGTGTGATGATGTATGTCACTTCCAGCATGGCTTGGAAATGATGTAATGACACTGGGTGATGCTCCCCCCAAAATCCAAAGTTTAGTCATAAAGTTTGGGGGTGAGTGTTAGAACATCATCCTTCTCCTGGCATGACAATGTGAATTCATGTTCATGCCAAAAGTGACCTCATTGCACTGCGCTGACTGATCATCTTTCCACAAAGTCTTGAGTTCTTACCTCCCCCCTCTCCTGCTGGTTTCCAGTCCAGACTCATCAGTTTCCATCAATGCTGATTTAGTTTGCAATTAATGGCTTATCATTTTGCTTGCTCATAATTGTAGCTGGGTACCCTCATCCTGGCAACTCCACAGCATCAGGATGCAACCTGTGGTAACCAACCTCAAATCTGATGGTTGGGTACATAAAGAAAGGCATTAGAAGATGTTTAATATGTACAGGGATTGCAAGGGAACAATAATAAACCACCCAGATTGCTCTATGCCCTTATAGGGAGTAAGAGGTAACTAGAATCCCCAAAGGCCAGTAGCATGAATTCAAATAAATGGGCTGAAGACAGTGAGGTCATATACTATACATGAAATGCCACAAAGGAGGATGACCAGCTATTGCTAGCCAGGGAAAAAAACCCTTCCTTAGGTTAAGTATGACCATCATGAAGACTGTGGTCATGAAACAAAAAACAACCTTCTGAAAGGCCAATTTTTCTTTGTTCTTTTCTACAAATTCTGCTTGAGCCAATATCTTGTGGACCTCAGATGGCTAACTTTTCTTTTTCAACAGCTGCTTGATCAGCAGACATTAGCAGGTGATAATGTTTATCTCCCTGCTGTGAAACTTTCACCTACCGATTTCTGCATATCAAACTGCTGTTAAACACACAACAACAGGCCAGGGTCAGCACTTTCAATCAATGCTGATTAGTTTGCAATTAACTGGCTTATCATTTTCCTTGCTCATAATTCTAGCTTTTATTATGAACTGAGTACCCTCATCCTGAAATATTCTATTCATAATTCAAGTAATAAGATATTTACCTGGGAAGAAAGTAAGATGGCACAAGCTGCTTTGGAGAACCAGGAAGAAAGAGGTCAAAGTGGTTCCTCCCATTTTCTGCTTCAAGGCTACAATACATGACAGCATGTCTACATCCCCCTTGGATGGTCACATGTGCAGGTCTGCTGCAGGGCCGTAGCCAGGATATGGAAGGTTGGGGGGCCTCTAAATTTTTCGAGGGGCACTCAGCAGTCCCACCCCATAGACTTCTCTCCCACTCCCTTCACATTAATCGGTGGCTGCCCCATGTCAGTTTGGGTGATGGGAAAAGGAGGGCAGCAACAATGAGAGTGCCACTCAAACAGTGTGTGGGGAGAACTTTATACTTGCAGGTAGAATGATCTGGGTATTTTATTTGGAGGTAGAACTATAATTGATATATTTGTACTTCTTTCTGTTTCTGTTTCAGTTTTTTCCCACTCTGTAAATGCCCTTTCCCCCCTTTTTTGTATGTATCTTTGCTTTTGCTCTTTTCTTTTGTAGTTAAAATTAATAAAATTATAAAATTCAAAGGAAAGCTCTGAAGTGCCAGCCACCCAGTCGGGAGGACTAGGAGGAGTCCCCAGAGACTGGAGAGTAGACAATCTTGGTAGACAAGCTTGGTAGGTAAGCAATAGGTGCGGGACCAAAAAATTTGAAGTATTTCTTCATGGAACTTGGGTGCCTAATTAACTCGTGGAATTCATTGACCTGATAGATCAGGGATCCCCATTGTTGAACCTGTTGACACATCTGGACTTTTGAGAATAGGTTATAGGTCTTGAAGCTGCTCAGGAATTCTTTGCTTAGATTGGACAGTTACATAAAGTGACTAGATTGTAAGTGGTATATGCAGTCTTAGATAGGGGTACATGTGTCAGGCCCCCTCACCAGTTTCAGGCACACTGTTGCTCTTTCTATCAAGGAATAGACAACCCTTTCATCACAGTGTACATTGTGAACATGCCTTGTGCAGAGTCAGGCCACTCACCTATCAAGATAGTATAGTCTACTATGATGAGCAGAAACTCTCTGATATTTCATTTAGAAGTTTTCCACATTAGTATTTGTTCCTTGACTAGGAGATGCTGTGTATTCTGCAAGCACAATATGTGCTTTGCCACTGAGCAACAACCCTTCCCTTCCCACTATGAAGACATGACATATTTTATTCAATAACATTAAATTTATTATTCCTTCATCACAGACCTCAGATGCCTTAGGGAGTGAATCTAACATATCTCCCTCCACACACAATCACTGTATTATAAAGCCCATTGACTTTAACAACCTTAGAAGGGTGTAACTCTGTTTAGGATTGCACTGTTAATAAGTTATCTCTTTAAGTGACTTCCATGTCAGTTAAGCACTAAATACAAGCTTAAAGGCAAACATTTTAAAAAGAAAACTATTCACCCTCTTCCCCCAAGATGGCTTTTCCAGACTTTTCCAGAGTTTCATAGGATTAGGCTTTCCAAATAATGCCAAACTTTTGTACAAGATGTGACAAAGCAGAAGACTATCTTAATAAACAGTACATTACATACATATTTATGATAGTACGTATTTATTCTACAGGTGAGTGTGCATCATTAAAGGGCGACAACAAAAATGTAAAAGGACGTTTGTGTCTAAACATGTCTTCTCTGTGCTGCTGCTGTAAATATCACTTAAACATATATTGAATGGAGGAGACTAGAAAAGAGAAAGCTGTGGGCGAGAATCTCTGCTAGAGTAAACATGTTACTTCTATTTAGATCAGTGAAGAATTTGGCCTTTTCTGCTTCGCTCTTTCTCAGTAACCAGCTTTCCTTACAGTTTGTATAACGTCACCTAACTATTCTGGAGAGAGAATGAATTTTTGTTTTTACTAGTGATAGCTGTCAGATAGAATAGACATGACTGGACCTTGAACATAAAATGCTAGTAAATTAGAAATGTTATGTTTGGACCACAGCAGGGGACACCTTTTTTATTTATTGATAACATTTTAAACCCACCTTCCTTTTTTAGAGAGGGCTCCAAGCTGCTTACATAATGCAAACACACACAAAAATTTTGCGTAATGCCAAGACACTAGTAAAACATTCCAGTAAAAACAGCATTCTGAGAGCTCTCAAGGACTTTAGTCTCTTCCAGAAGCCTACCTGAACAAAGTAGATTTACTAAGCTCAACCCCCTCCCCCAAAACAACAACAACAACAACAACACAATAGCTTAAGAAGCTTCCTGGCATTTTCAGGCAAGTTATTCCAGATGATTGAAGCCACAGGTGAAGAGGAACCAGCAGATGGAATCAGCTTCATGGAAGCAATAGATAGGAGAAATTGTTGGAACTACTGAAGTTGCCATATAGGTTCAGGCCCTTAAGGACGTTAAAGCTATACACCAGCACTTTAAATTGAACCCAGAAACAAATGAGCACCTTTGTAGATGGTTTGAAACAGCTATGAATATGATCATATTGGTGAATATCTCTCAAAAGAGAAGCTGCTGTATTTTGAACCAACTTTTGTTTGAGTTGTCTTCAAGGGCACCTCTACTTAGAATACTTTGCAATAATTTAGCCTTCAAGATTACAGGTGCATAAACCGGAACAGCCAAATTAGCAGAGTCCATGAAAGAAGAGATTTTCAAGCAAGATGAAGCTGATAGACCTCACTTGGAGTATTTTGTTCAGTTCTGGGCACCACATTTTAAGAAGGATATAGACACCCAAGAACGGGTCCAGAAAAAGGCAATGAAGATGGTGAGGGGTCTGGAGACGGTCCTATGAAGAAAGGTTGAAGGAGCTGGGTATGTTGAGCCTGGAGAGGAGGTGACTGAGAGGTGATATGATCACCATCTTCAAGTACTTGAAGGGCTGTCATATAGAGGATGGTGTGGAATGGTTTTCAGTTGCCCCAGAAGGTAGGATCAGAACCAATGGGTTGAAATTAAATCCGGCTGAATATTAGGAAGAACTTTCTGACAGTGGAACAGGCTTCCTCAGAAGGTGGTGGGCTCTCCTTCCTTGAAGGTTTTTAAGCAAAGGCCAGATGGCCATCAGACCGCAATTCTGATCCTGTGAACTTGTGGGGAGGTATTAGTGAATTTCCTGCATTGTGCAGGGAGTTGAACTAGATGACCATGGGGGTCCCTTCCAACTCTATGACTATTAGATTCTATGATTCCTCCCTCCAAAACCAGAAAATATTTTAAATGACCACTAGAGAGTTCAGAGCATGAGTTATCTCTTCAATTGAATGGAGCATGAAGACCGACATAATCATAAGCTGTAGTGTATTATTATTATTATTATTCCAAAAATAAAACACAAGTATGTAACAAAATATAAATAAATAAAATACCTCTTTCAATTTAACATTGATTATTTATAATCATTACCATTGCCAGCAATAACACAATTGAACAATAAGAAAACACAAAAAGGGTTCCTCATAATGTAATATCTGGATCTGTTGGCTAGCATGAGAAAAAAAAATTAAGACAAGAAATCAAAGCATCCAGCTGGTCTGAAAAAGTGAAAGTAATTATGTCTTTGGGAGAGTTTATAATCTTTGAGTATAACATCTAATTTTTCCAAAAGTGGGAACCAACATTCTATAAATATTGAATGGTCTGATAGAGATTCATTGTTAGAAATACAGTCTGATATTTTATTCATTATAGGTCCAAATTCTAGAGTACCAGTCCTTGAGGGTAGGGGAGTCCTGAGTTTTCCAATATGACACAATCAATGTTTTTGCAACTGATAAAAGAATGGCTATTAAATCCTTTCTTATTTCTAGAATTTAAACATGACTCTATTGATTTAGTAATATAATTTCTAGTTTGCAAGGAACATCATATCCTGTAGTTTGATTATAGTCTGTCACACCAGGGTTTATTGGTTAGTCCCAAACCAGGAATTCAAAGTAGTGTCTGTTGTTCATTCATACTAAGGGTGGTTTGCTATTGTGTAGAGTTGGCAGGTCTGTGCTGGAAAATACCTGGAGACTCTGGGGGGGTGGAGCCAAGAGAGGGTGGGGTTTGGAGAGGGGAAGGGCCTCAGCATATGCCATAGAGTCCACCCTTCAAAGCAGCCATTTTCTCCAGGGGAGCTGATCTCTGCCAGCTGGAGATCAGTTGTAAAAGCAGAAGATCTCCAGGTCCCACCTGGAGGCTGGCAACCATTTGGATTCAGTTTGTTGACTAGTAGGAGCATGAAGCAGATTAACTGCTGTTGTAGTTACCCCCAACGCTCTCCTATTGAGATGGATTGCAGATCTTTTCAAAAAGCAAGAGCATTATTAGCCAGAAAGTGTTTATATGAGATAAGGAATGGACTTAAAAGTACTTCCTTTTCTTCCTGGCACATGTAACTGAGCATCAAATCATTAGTTATTTATTTGGATTTAGTACATGACTCGCAGTTTTATGTCTATATTATTCTTATCTTGGATATTGTTGGAAAATTACAGTTTTACAGTCCCTTTCTGTTGCTCAAGCTATGAAAGATAATAGAATGCAGCTGGAATTTTCAAAGGGCTGTGAATGATGGAATGGAAAGTGTTAAAGTTCGACTTCCATTACGCAGCAAAACCGCTGACTGCACTCCTTTCCTCCCCCTCCCCTCCTGCAAGGACTTACAAACCATTTTCACTCTGACAGCAAAAAGGCAAATGCTGCTGTGAAGTAGAACGAAAAGGGGAAATTTACCCTTTTCATGTGGTGCTGGGTATGTGATTTTGAGGTTTCTTCCAAAAGGCAAAGAAAAGGGTATTTTGTGCTGGGATGTGATAACAGACAATGCTGTCTGTCAGGATCCACTTGAAAGTTGCAATTCAAAATCTATAGGTCCACTTAAAGATATTTTAATGCCTTGAAACATAATAATTTGAACAAACTCTATTGTATTTGTATGCTGCCTTTCCTCCAAAGAGCTCAGAGTAATGTAAAGAAAACATTCAAGGCCCTGGATGTAATACATGTAATTGAGTGGCCTTGCTAAGGGTAAGAAAATAGACAAGAAAGATGTTCCTCTGGTTATTTTGACTAGGTAGGCCTACTTCTCTGGGAACCTTTGAAAGAGTAGAGAGCATTGACAGAGAAACTTTGAGCATCTTTGATCTGTGCATCCCTTCCTCTTCCCTGAACTGGCAATAATCTCCTTTTTCTGAGCAAATTGTCAAAAAGGACAGTGACATCCCCAATGTCTATATTGAAGTAAAACATCACATTTGCAACCTTCACTGCTGCAGTGAAGAGGTCATAGTTTGAAATGGAGTTCATTTTTTTAATGACACAGATTTGAGAAGATTTGTGAAGTGAGGACTAGTGGCTTCACAATAAGGCCAGTGCTGTTGGAGGGTAGGACACAGTAACCACTCATACTGCTCTCTCTATTGCATTTTATTCCACCCTTCCTTCAAGGAAACTGGAGAAGCCTTCTCTTCTGCTCCATTTTGTCATTTCAACAACTTTAAGTGAGTAAGTTTATGTTTTATGTTTATGTTTATTTATGATTTATATCCCGCCCTTCCCACCAAGGTGGCTCAGGGTGGCTCACAACACATGAAGTCTAACATAACAATATTAAGTTTTAGGCATTTTACACAGTTAAAAACATTTAAAACATTAAAACATTAAAAGCATTAAAAGGATAGAAGACTGACTGGCTCATGGTTACCTTCTGTACTTCATGGCTCTGTAAAGGGTTTGAACCTAGTTCTCTGCAATCCTGGTCTGACATCCTCACCACATAAACCTCCAGGACTTTTTTTGACCAGGAACGCAGAGGAACACAGTTCCGGCTGCTTGGTACCAGGGTGTGTGTGTGTGTGTGGCCTAATATGCAAATGAGTTCCTGCTGGGCTTTTTCTACCAAAAAAGCTCTGTACACCTCATTGGCTGCATGTGCACAGTAGCACTGTTTACTTTCTTGTTCCTTCCCACAGCATTCCCGCAATCCATTTAGGCTGCAGTCACACAAGCAGTTTGATCTGATGTTGTTGTGGTACCCTTACAGATGTAAAGAGCATGATCAGACAGTGTCTTCCATGCCACCCCATTCTGCCTTGTTTTCAAAGTAGAGTTAATGGACATGGGAAAATCCAGTCTTTACAGATGCCAGCACTTACATTCCACATTCCTGGTT
This sequence comes from Heteronotia binoei, assembly GCF_032191835.1. Taxonomy (NCBI): domain Eukaryota; kingdom Metazoa; phylum Chordata; class Lepidosauria; order Squamata; family Gekkonidae; genus Heteronotia; species Heteronotia binoei. The sequence goes on along the minus strand of NC_083223.1, from coordinate 224,435,550 downwards.
GTCTGAACTCCCCTCTTGCAAAGTCAAGCTATTTGGGAAATGTGAACCTTCCCTTCTCTTCCATTTCCACCTCCCTTTTTTTGCTTTTGGATCAGGTAGTGATGTGTGCATAAGCTCATAATTGCACCTAGCATTATCAGTCATCACAGCCAAGTAGTCATTCTGGATCAGGAGTCTCTATGAGAGTTGTTTTTAGCAACAACCTCCCCAAACCCATCTCTCCTGTTTCTGTGTCAGAGCTGCTGTTGGAGAGCATCCCATGATTGACACAAGGGTAAATATACTGAAGCATTCCAAGGAAGAGAGATGAAGAGAAGGAGGCTGAGAGGGGCAGGAGTACTTGGCAGAAGGATTGTGGAGCTGTCAAAAAGGAGTCAAAGCTTCAGATACACACTTATGCACATGAGTGAAAGACAAAAAAAAAAAATGCTGCAACATTCTGAACAATCGACCATGAGGTGAGCACTCAGTAAAACTGGTTCAGGGTGGGATGTCTAATCAAAATTCCCCATTACAAAAATAAAACAGTGTAATTAGAGGTGAGGACAGGTTGTGCCAAGCCTGTAGTGTGACCACAGGCTTAGTTTCCTCATGCCAGCATAAATATTTGCACAGCACAGGAGAAGGGATCTCCAGTTGGCACGCAGAAGGGTTCCCTGTGTCTTTGTGACTGATTAAACAAACACTTCTCTTTCCACTGTTTTGTTTCGGATTTGTCTTACTGTTTTTGCCTACTTCTATCTCATAAAGCATTTTGTATGTCAATGATGCTGTTATTGATATAGATAATAGTCAATATGGTCTATCTGCAAATACTTAAATACACAGACTTGGCCCATGTACGCACAAAAGAGATATTTCTACCAACCTGGAGAAATCCAAGTTTGCAGGAAAACCCTAAAAGCAGGGGTCATTTTGTAGAAAAAGAGGTGCTGGAACTCATTAGCACAACTCATTTGCATATGCCACACACCCCTGACATTACTGGCAGGTGTACTAAATTATATCAGCTCAGCATCTACCTTGAAATGCTTCTTGAATTATAATTGTCATAATAAAACCTTACTCCCATCATACTTTTTAAATTACTTTCTCCTATGCAGCCACAGTGGCATGATGAAGATTTCCATCAGTTTGCTTTATATGTTTTGGTTATTTCCTCATTTTTTGTGGGGGAAAAAATGCACAGGAAAAATATTAGAAAGTTTGTCAAAACTTAGAATTCAGCAAAATTCTCACAGGGGGGTTTGAACAATGGAGCCCAGAAACAAGTATTTGAGGGGGGGTAGTAAGAAAGTAAGAGCACAATAAAATTTAGGGGTTCCAGAGTCCTGCTCCTGCCCCAAATGAGGCCTGCCTAAAAGTAATTTAAAAAAAACAAGACAGAATTTCCAGACAGAGAACAGTTGTTTGCACAAGTACATGTAACTGTTCTTCAAAGGCATGGATAAGGAGAGGATAAGGAAAAGCTGCTGCACTCTCCCACACACATTTGGGATAGACACCCCCCCCTCCAGCCATCCCTGCTGCAGAGGCTGTGACACTCCTACTATTACTTGTTGTGGTGATGCTGCAGGTGGGCAGGAGAAGGAGCACAGGAGTCATTGAACGCCATCTTAATCTGTTCTGAAACTAGCATCAAATTGTTCTTAAACTGTTTTTAATGCTTTTTAATGTAAATGTTTTATTGTATGCCATGTGTTGTGAGCTGCCTTGAGCCTGCTTCGGTGGGGAGGGCAGGATATAAATCCACTTAAATAAACAAACAAATAAATTTTTCCCACTGGGCACCAATGTGGCAGTGCTGCGGATCATGGGGGGAAAGGAGCAGAAGTACAACATGTGAGAGAAGCCCAATGGGAGGAAGAGGGGAGAAGAGTGACAGAGAAGGGATGGGGAGAAAGAGAGAGCAAATTAATGACAGAAAAGGGGTGAGGGAGAAAGAGAGAAAGGTGGAAGAGTGGAAGAATGGGTAGAGCAGAAGTGGCCTTGGGGACATGCAAGGGCGTGTTGTTGCTTTTGGGGAATGATGACTGCTGACTCCTCCTTGCTGCATTCATATATTTAACTATATAGAATGCAACTGTTTCTTCTCATCTCAGCCTTACTCCAGACAGATTAGGTCATCAGATATATTTTTAAAAAGTGACAAATAAAAACAGACAGGAAAAAAAAACCCAAATTCATAAAAGTAAATATGTCAACTGTGTTAGATAAGCATTCAGGGCTCTCTGAGAAAATGCTGAATATGTTGAAGATAAGACTTCTCTTTGTTTATTCAGATACTTTGATCTTACCATTTCCTCTAACAACAATGTCTCAGAGTTGCTTAGGAAAACCGGAACATGCTGGCACTATAACAATAGCAGCAACCACAGAAACTACTACTGACAGTTCCTACTTCAGATTACATCAGTGGCATCGGAGGTCACCACCTCTACAAGAAGGCTCACCACTTAGCTGAATGGAATGGTGAGATACAAATAGGATGGATCCTGACATCTGTCAGTGGAGGGCACTGATATATGTGGAACTTCCCCTCCTTCTAGCAGTCCTTTGTAACCTTGAACATGAAGTCAGAAGACCCGCATGGACTAGTAGCCACATAGCTAAGGAGAAGGGATGAAAATGCCTCTCCTACCTCTTTCATCCGTAGAAGTGTGCTAATGGAAGAGGGAGGAGAGGATGCTGCAGTCTCCCAAATTGTAGGGCTATGAGTCTGCCCAAGGTTCCATGAGCCTGGGTCCCAACTTTCTCAGGGTTAGAAAGGGCTGCTGGGGTGGGGCAATAAGGGAAAGAATCACAGTTCTTGTGCCATTGATTGCTAGAGCCAGCCCATTCAAAACATTAATGCTGAATGTTGTTGGTGGTGTTGAGGGTAGTAGAATAAGCATGAGAAAACTAGCCAAAATCATCAATGCTAAAAGATTTGTGCAACTGCATGCAAGATCAACATTCAGCACATACAATTGAACTGATCAACAAAAAACAACTATAATGCTGAGCAAGGATGCAATGAAATGACACATTTTATGTTAGGGACCTTGATGGGAAAATAAATCGCACTTACTTGTCATACACTCTTTTTCCACGGAATTTGAGTGGAACTGCAATGGTCTTTTGCTGTCATGATGAAATAAATTCCCCTTCTGGTAAACAGCTCCCAATGTGACCTTGTCAGCCTAGAATTTAAACAAGAAATCTCTGTCAATGCAGCACTGAATGCATAAGGGAATAAGATCAATGGCTTTGGTAACTGATATGAAGCTCAGTCAAGATTTCTTTATGGACAGGATTTTGTAGTCTACACCATCCCGTCTATCTGCTTAATTCTCCTTGCTTGAATTCTGACATGTCCAACATGGCCTCCTTTGATATATGAGGATGCCACTGTCACTGAGATAAACTTAGCATGAGTCAAAGGAAGGTTATTTCTTATGTTGACTATCTTCCTAGATGGAGTATAGATTCTGCAGAGGATACTGTTCTAGTTCCTAAATATGAATCTTTTCAAAGAGAAAACTCTAGTTTCAATTCCAAATAGCTGTGCTTGAAATCAGTTTATTTGCCTGGGGGAGAAGAATGATTCTTTTCACAGCAGGGTAAAACTGACACAACGTCTGTTGCTTCTGTTAAAAATGGGGGGTGAGGCAGGGAATAGGATGTGTCTTAGCTTTCTTCTTTGTCACTGCTGGATTGAGTGAATTCCTGTCATTCTATTGCATTACCAAGTCTGTACCAAGTTGTGGGAGATTTTCTGGAATTAATTTTGCAGTTGGGTCATCAGCTGTTTGCGGCAGCTTTCATTTTTTTCTGTCCATCAGTGGTCTTATTCCCTCCCAGCTCTGTAGCTGTGGTGGGGCCCCCAGCGGGCCCAGCCCCATTATTCATCAGCCAGGCCCCACGAGACCTTGCTAGAAATTTTTCTAAATTATTGGGGAGTGCCAAGCTGGACCAGCCCAGCACCATCCACCTGGGCCTGCCACAAAGTCCAGTAGGCAGTCCAACTCTGGGGCCCATTATAGTCCATGGCACCTGGCTGGAGTACCTAAGCCTTCCCAGTGGCAGCAGGCAGAGCCCTCATGGGGCCTAGGGTGGCACTTGGCAGGTGGCGGCAGTGGTTCAAGGCAAGAAAGGATGAAGCCAAAGAGGGAGGGAGACTGGCCTAGGGGTGCTGCTCCTGCTCTGGGCCCACCACCTGCCTCCTCCTCTGCACTGGCTTAGTCAGTCCCAGTGGCCGAGCTGGATGTCAGACCCCATCAGTAACATCAGGCCCTATCAGTTCCCCCATGGCCCCACCACTCAGAATTTTCTGGCTATGGGCCTGTTCCCTCCTCTGCATCACCAGTGTGCACATATGCATTACTAGAGCAATAGATATCACAATAAACATTCAAATTTATCACATTCAAAATGCTTTATATTTTATTGAGGCGAAGGTAAATCGTAAAGATTTGTTTTCCATGTGAGCAGTGAAGTAATTGTTATTGTAGCTGGGTAGCTGCTGCTGACATGCTTAATGATTGTGCTTGATGTCATTGTGGGAGACCTTGTTTAAGAGCATCTAAGTTGTATGTATGTCCTGACCTGGGTAGCACAGGCTAGCCCAGGGGTGACCAGATTTGCTCAATGTAAGAGCCACATAGAATAAACATTAGCTGTTTGAAGGAGGGAGGGAAGAGAGAGAAGAATATAGATGGGGATGGAGGAGGGGGGAGGGAGGGGTGAAAAGAAAGCAACTTTGACTTTAAATGTATTCCCCAAGCTGCTAGGTGGCTTGACTTGGAGAAATAATTTAAAGTGAGAAATGCTTTTTCCTACTCAACCAGTGGTGGTGGGGTTTTGAGAGCCACACAATATGTATGAGAGAGCCACATGTGGCTCCCAAGCCACCCTTGGGCTAGACCAATCTTGTCAGAACTCTGAAGCAAAGTAGTGTTGGCCCTGGCAAGTATTTGGATGGGAGACTTCCAAGGAATACCAGGGGCATGATGCGGAGGTAGGCAATGGCAAGCCAGCTCTGAGTGTTTCTTGCCTTGAAAACCCCACCACAGGTCACCATAAGTCAGCTGTGACTTGAAAGTACTTTCTACCACCCAGCTATATGTGCTTCTCTTGTGCCTGTGCAGTTAGCAGCATTTAGCATCTCTCCCCTTCTTGTGCTCTTCACAGCCAGAGTTATTTCCTATCTTTGTTGCTGTTGTTGTTTTCTGATTTCCAAAGGAGCACATCTCTGCGGCTAAGCAAGGCTTGGTCAATTTAATTTCAAGTTCTTTGGCTGGGAGCTGTTCATCTCCAGACTAATATACTGAGCAGGTGTACCCCAGAAGTAAGTCCTATTTTATTCATTGAGGCTTTGTATAAAAAAATGTTCTTATAGAATTGGTGCCTAAGGGAGCAATCCTAAATAGGTATACTCAGAAGCAAGTTCTGTAATAAGTTTGTTCTGGCAAAACATTCACCCGGGCACCTGTGTCCAGTTTAAAAGATATCTTTGTTCCTTGTACTTGCAGTTGTAGTCTCCATTCCTTCTCATTACTGCTTTCTGACTGTACCCACTATGTCCACAAAGAACTCCTCCTCCTGCATCGGCTCAACAGTATGCACCTTGTAATCTGCTGTATCTGGTAAAATGGTTGTGGTTCTCACAGTTGTAACAGAGCACACTGTTTGAGGCCATACTGCAGGCCACAGTTTCTGCACACTTTAAAAAGAATTGCTACTGCAATTTCTGGGTTAACTTCTAGTGTCCATATTCCTGCTTGCTGCATGGAAAGTTTCTTCAGTTCTTTTGCTTCTGCCTTCACCACTTCGGCTGCTTTACAAATCTTAAGAGTTTTTTCCAGCACAGGACCCTCTTCCTGCAACAGGCTTCCCCTTATTGTATTTTGCCTACTGCTTAGGGTTGTCAAGCCTAACCCAGAAAATATCTGGGGACTTTGGGGGTGGAGCCAGGAAACATTCACATTCCCTAAAATAAATAAATATACAGCAGTGCAGTTCCCCCAAATACAGTCTTCATTTCCTCATTCCCCAGCAGCTGCATGTCCTCTCTCTCTCTCTCTCTCTCTCACACACACACACAGATATGAAAATAAACAGTTTGCAATTCCACACTTTTGTGATCTTACTGGGCAATTTACTCACAGAGTTGTTGAATGTAACCATCTGCTGTATGTTCAACCAAGTTCTTCAGACTAATACAGGGAAGTTAGAGTTCAAGTCTTTGCCTACATTTCCTCCAGTTTTCTGCAATATTGTCAGACATTTACGCTGCTGGTTTGCAACCAGGCCTCAGATCCTTGGTTCGAACTCTTCTTGTCCACAGTATCCAGCTGCTCCCACTCCTGGTTCAAATGGCTGCTTGGCATCCCAATTCTGACTTAGGGTTGCCAGCTTTGGGTTGGGAAATACCTAGAAATTTCATGGGTAGAGGCTGGAGAGGACAGAGTTTGGGAAGAGGAGGGACATTAGCATAATACAATGCCATAGAGTCCACCCTCCAAAGCAGCTATTTACTCCAGGGCACCTGATCTCTATAGTCTGAAGAGCAGTTGTAAAAGCAGGAGGTCTCTAGGTAGGGATGCCAGCCTGCAAGTGGGATCTGGAGATCCCCTGGAATTACAGCTCATGTCCAGACTATAGAGATCAGTTTTCATGGAGAAAATGAATGCTTTAGCTGCTGGACTATATAGCATAGGGTTGCCAAGTCCAATTCAAGAAATATCTGGGGACTTTGGGGGTGGAGCCAGGAGCAAGGTTGTGACAAGCATAATTGAACTCCAAGGGGTGTTCTGGCCATCACATTTAAAGGGACTGCATACCTTTACATGCTTTCCCTCCATTTGGAAGTAATGAAGGATAGGGGCACCTTCTTTTGGGGCTCATAGAATTGGACCCCCTGGTCCAATCCTTTTGAAACATGGAGGGTATTTTGGGGAGAGGCATAAGATGCAATGCTGAAAATATGGCGCCTCTATCTCAAAAAACAGTGCCCCCCCCAAGCCCCCAATAACTATGGATCAATTCTCCATTATACCCTAAGGGAATTGGTCTCCATAGGGAATAATGGAACGCCTAGCAGACATTTTCCTCCCTCCTCCTCCCCCGGTTTCTGATGATCCTGAAGTGGGGAGAAGGCCTCCAACTGGGGGATCTCTTGCCTCCACCTGGGAATTGGCAACCCTAATAAAGCATCTTAAGGGGAAGGGACGGTGGCTCAGTGGTAGAGCATCTGCTTGGGAAGCAGAAGGTCCCAGGTTCAATCCCTGGCATCTCCAAAAAAGGGTCCAGGCAAATAGGTGTGAAAAACCTCAGCTCGAGACCCTGGAGAGCTGCTGCCAGTCTGAGAAGACAATACTGACTTTGATGGACCAAGGGTCTGATTCAGTATAGGGCAGCTTCATATGTTCATCTTATCTCACGAAGATCCCTGTCTTCCCCAGGTTCCATCTCCAAATCTCCAGGGGTTTCCTTACCTGGATCTGGCAACCCAGCCTCCCATCCCCTACTGGTCGCCTCTTGCCAGGCCCCACCTGGAGGTTGGCAACCCTACCTGACTCCATATAAAAGTTAGGGTTCAGTCATATCAGGAACACACTGAAGTAAAAATAAATGTATCCATTTATAGGCAAACAAATATAGTATCCTCATAGCTTCCCTGACTGCTCTCTAATGAACACTTGAAGCTGCCTGATACAGAATCAGATGCTTGATCTAGCAAAGTCTGTACTTTCTACTCAGATAGGCAGCAGCTCTCCAGGGTCTCAGGGCAAGTTCATTCACACCACATCCATGTTTTAGCTGGAGATGCTAGGATTTGAACCTGTGACCTTCTGCATGCCCAGCAGATGCTCTGCCACTGAGCCACAGCCCCTCTGCCTAAACCCTACTGCCTGCAGCTCCTCCCTCCTAGCCAGCAGAGATCTTCTGGAAACTCCTTTTCACTGTGTTGTTATAAGTATGTGTAGGTAGAAAAAGCCCAACTGGAACTCATTTTCATATTAGGCCACATCCTCTGATATAACCATTGTTTCACATAGGGCCTTTTTGTAGAAAAAGCCCAGCAGGAATTTATTTGCATATTAGGCCACACTTCCTTTTTTTGAATAAACAATTTTATTAGTAACATATGGTAGTAGAACTATAACTACAACTTATAAAAAGCTTAATATATATTAAGAAAAAGACCATCATTCTACCCCACATCTTACTTTCTCCCACCCCTCCCCCAATTACTTGACCCCCGCCAGTGTTATTTTCTTTAAAGAAACAGATATTAAAGGTACCCTTAACTATCAAGAAAAAAAACGAAACAAAAAAGAAACATAGGGAAGAAGAACCCCCTTCAAGAGTTATATTGTTATCTTAAAAATCTTAATCCTCAAAAATTGTCCAATGTCCTTTTATTTTCCACTCTTTCTCTACATATCTTCTGAATTTCTTCCACTCTTGGTTAAAAAGTTCTAAATCACAGTCTCTTAATTTTCTTGTTAATTTGTCCATTTCACTCCATGACATAACTTTCATAATCCAGTCCCATTTTTCTGGTATTTTTTCTTGCTTCCACAACTGCGCATACAATGTCCTAGCAGTTGAGAGCAAGTACCATATTAATGTTCTATCTTCTTTTGGAAATTTTTCCATTTGTAATCCCAGCAGAAAAGTCTCTGCCTCTTTATTGAATTCATATCCCAGGATCTTAGATATCTCTTGTTGAATCATTTGCCAAAACATTTTAGCTCTTTCACAAGTCCACCACATATGGTAGAAAGAACCTTCATGCTTTTTACATTTCCAGCACCTATCTGGCATCTTATTGTTCATCTTTGCTAATTTTTTTGGAGTCATATACCATCTATACATCATCTTAAAACAGTTCTCTTTAATACTATGACATGTTGCGAGTTTCATGGAATTTTTCCACAGATATTCCCAAGATTCCATCTTTATTTCTTTATTTACATTAATTGCCCATTTTATCATTTGAGATTTCACTACTTCATCTTCTGTAGCCCATTGTAAAAGTAATTTGTACACTTTTGAAATTAATTTCTCATTATCTCCAAGCAGAACTCTTTCCATTTCTGTTTGTTCTTTCCTTATTCCTTCAGCTTTGATATCATTCTCCATCAAACTTTTTATTTGTTGCATTTGAAACCAATCATATTTATAGTTTAGTTCTTCTGCAGTTTTCAATTCTATTTTCCCGCTTTGTATTTTTAGTAACTGGTTGTATGATAGTTGTTTTTCCTTGACTGTTTTGGCCGTTAACTTTATCACTTCAGCCGGCACTATCCATAAAGGTCTCCTCTCATCACCATATTTCTTGTACTTTATCCACACATTTAATAAGCTACTCCTTATATAATGGTGAGAGAAAAGACCGTCCATCTTCTTTTTTTCATAGTACAAATATGCATGCCAGCCGAATTTTTTTCCATGGCCTTCTAACATTAGAAGTTTTTTATTTAATAACGTTATCCATTCTTTTAACCATACTAAACAAATTGCTTCATGATACAGTTTCAAATCTGGTAACTGGAATCCACCTCTCTCTTTCGCATCTATCAGGACTTTCATTTTAATTCTAGGTTTCCTCCCGGCCCACACGAATTCCGAAATTTTTCTTCGCCATTTATCAAATTGCTTAGCATCTTTCACAATGGGGATGGTTTGAAACAGATACATAATCCTTGGTAAAATATTCATTTTTACTGCAGCTATTCTACCCAACAGTGACAAATTGAGCTTGTTCCACTTTAGCATATCTTCTTCTATTTTACGCCATAGCTTTTCATAATTGTTCTTAAACAAATCAATATTTTTCATTGTTATCTCTACCCCTAGGTATTTTACCTTAGAGGTAACTTCACAACCCGTTAGTCTTTGTAGTTCTTGTTGTCTATTTTTCTGCATATTCTTACATAAGATTTTTGATTTTTCTTTGTTTATATAAAGTCCCGCCAACTCCCCAAACTCTTGTATTCTCATTAACAACAAAGGTGTAACTTGTAAAGATAAAAGGGAAAAAGAAAAAGAAAAACAACTACTGGATATTCAAAATGAAATAAAGAAAAAAGAAAGAGAGCTGAGGAAAAGACCAGGGAAAAAGAAAATTCTAAGGGAAATTTCAATATTGCAAACTCAACTAAGACATTTATTAAACAAAGAAGTAGAATGGAATTTGAAAAGGCTCCAGCAAAAATCGTTTGAAGGAACAAATAAGACGGGGAAATACTTGGCGTGGCAGCTGAAAAAAAAGAGGGAAAATAAAATAATTAATAGAATTGTGATAGATGAAAGAGACGTAGTTACTCAAGAGGGAATAAAAAGAGAATTTTTTAAGTATTATGCCAAGCTGTTTAAAGGTGCTGAAGTAAAGAGAAAAAAGATAGATGAATATCTACAGAAAATAAAAATTGAGCCATTAACTGAGAATATGAGAAAAATTTTGAATGACCCAATTGAAAAAATAGAAATTGAGGCAGCAATCAACGTGATGAAAAATGATAAAGCTCCCGGGCCAGACGGTTATACAGCCAAGTATTTTAAAATGTTTAAAGATGAATTAATACCAAAATTACAGAAGCTGATGAATGCAATAAGAGTCAAAGGGAAGGTACCAAATACATGGAAAGAAGCTGTTATTTCTTTGATACCTAAAGAAGAAAGAGATGTTACAAATGTGAAAAATTACAGACCAATTTCACTTTTGAACAATGATTATAAAATATTTACAAGAATTCTGGCAGAACGTCTTAAGCAATATTTGATAAATTTTATAAAAGAGGACCAAGCCGGTTTTCTTCCCAAAAGACAAATAAGAGACAATATTAGAACTGTTGTAAATATTGTAGAATATTATGAAAGACATCCAGAAAAGGAAGTAGCGCTATTCTTTGCGGATGCAGAAAAAGCATTTGATAATTTAAATTGGGACTTTATGTTTGCAGTGATGGAAAAAATGGAGCTTGGAGAAAGTTTTATAAGAATGATAAAGGCAATATATTCTGAACAAAGTGCAAGGCTGTGCATCAACGCAGATCTTACAGATGAAATGAAAATTAGTAAAGGTACCAGACAAGGCTGCCCGCTTTCGCCATTGCTGTTTATAATGACTCTTGAAATTTTACTAATGCAGATTCAAGAAGAAAAAGATTTAGAAGGACTACAAATAAAAGGATTTACCTATAAATACAGAGCATTTGCAGATGATATAATGTTCATATTAGGCCACACTTCCTGATGCCAAGCCAGCCGGAACTGCGTTCCTGTGTGTTTCTGCTAAAAAAAAAAAGCACTGAGTATGTGTCTCTAAATAACAACAATCATTACAAGTTTCATGCCTTGGCTACTTCACAGAAGAGGAGAATGTTTAAGCCACTTTGGGTGCCTGTTGGGGAGAAATATGTGGCATCCATTAAGTACATAAACAAATAAATGGGGCTTTCTCTCAGGAAAAATGTTCCTGGGATTGCAGCCTTAGAGCACAATCCTAAACAGAGTTATGCTCACCAAGATTCCTTGGATTTAGAAGGGGGCAACTTGGTTTAAGACTGCACATGTGGTGAACTGAAGAGGAAATTGACTTGGTTCTCCCAATCCGGTATGTGAGTAGAAATATCTGTCCTATCCTACTTCCTGTGCTGTTACATAAAGCAGAACCTCAGCAGGTAATCACTGCAGGTCGCTATTTTGTTCTCTTCTCTTCCTTAAATTCCAAAATTAGCTGTGCTTAGGGACGAATGTGGATTTGCAACCTGTTATCTTGTTATGTCCTCAGACAGAGTAAATTAAGACTCTCACAGCCTCTGATTCTGAGCAGCCAAAGCAAGCTTTCTATCATCACAGCAGGTCTTTGGGGGGAAACAATCTTGACTGGGGAAGAATCGGAACTGTTACTAGGTGGTGGAGAATTTAGAAGCAACAGAGAAACTCTGAAGATCTTGATTTCATATGGGCTAGTTTAATTATATACAGAATGGCACAACTTTTAATTTAAAAGAGGTTTCTGTGGTTGTTTATTAACTTGCCTTTTTGCCAATTGTATAAGCCATGGCTAGAGTCAGAAGCAGTGCTTTTTTGTAGCAGGAACTCCTTTGCATATTAGGCCACACACCCCTGATGTAGCCAATCCTCTAAGAGCTTACAGGGCTCTTCTTACAGGGTCTACTGTAAGCCATTGGAGAACTGCCTACATCAGGGGAGTGTGGCCTAATATGCAAAGGAGTTCCTGCTACAAAAAAAGCCCTGCTCAGAAGGATGGTGACCTTCAGTGCCATGTGTACATTCATCCTGGTGCCTGCAAATGATGGTGGCTAACCTCCATTACATTCACCCTTGGTCGTTTTTTCCTAAACTATAATGCTTTATACACTTTCACTTTTCATTGTAGGGAAAGTGCACTGCTCCAACCCCTTCAGCATTCAGACTCTATCATTTGGATTCCCTTTTCTGAATCCTTTCCAGATCCACGATATCTGTTTTTTAAAATAGGCAACCAGAACTGGGCATAGTATTCCAAATGCATCCCCACCATATGTTTGTACAAGGGCATTATATACTGACAGTTTGATTTTCAGTCACTTTCTTGTAATCTCAATCTGCCTTTTTCATTGCTGCCATACATTGAGTGGACATTTTCTTTCAGCTCTCCACTGTGACCCAGGATATCCTCCCTGGTCTGTCACTGACAACTGAGACTAGGGATCCTGCAAATTTTGCCACAAATGTGTTTGACAGTTAAGAACATAAGAACATAGGAGAAGCCATGTTGGATCAGGCCAACGGCCCATCCAGTCCAACACTCTGTGTCACACAGTGGCAAATTTTTTTATATATATATACACACACTGTGGCTAATAGTCACTGATGGACCTGTGCTCCATATTTTTATCTAAACCCCTCTTGAAGGTGGCTATACTTGTGGCCGCCACCACCTCCTGTGGCAGTGAATTCCACATGTTAATCACCCTTTGGGTGAAGAAGTACTTCCTTTTATCCGTTTTAACCTGTCTGCTCAGCAATTTCATCGAATGCCCACAAGTTCTTGTATTGTGAGAAAGGGAGAAAAGTACTTCTTTCTCTACTTTCTCCACCCCATGCATTATCTTGTAAACCTCTATCATGTCACCCCGCAGTCGACGTTAAACTTGCTGTGTTTGAAGAAGTCTATCAGATGTGGTCCAGTTACTTGATCTGTTTGGTTCATGCTGAACAGCCAAAAAATGCCTGCCAAATAGGTTTGCATTTGGTTTTTCAAATTGAGCAGTGGTCATTGGAGTCATAGGAACTAGAAGACATTGAAGAAGAAGACATTGGTTTTATATTCCGCCCTCCTCTCAAGAGTCTCAGAGCGGCTCACAATCTCCTTTATCTCCCTCCCCCACAACAGACACCCTGTGAGGTGGGTGAGGCTGAGAGGACTCTCACAGCAGCTGCCCTTTCAAGGACAACCTCTGCCAGAGCTATGGCTGACCCAAGGCCCTTCCAGCAGGTGCAAGTGGAGGAGTGGGGAATCAAACCTGGTTCTCCCAGATAAGAGTCCGCACACTTAACCACTACACCAAACTGGCTCATCTAAACTACTTAGATGAACGAACACCAAAGGGTACAATTTTATTAAAACACAGCATTTATTCAACACTGATTTGTATGATTTGTGACTGATTTAATTGTCTCTTTAAAGCACTGCCTGCTGAGTAGAACACTCATGCAGCAAGGAAGGGCACCTGCATGCACAAAAACCCAATTGTGCTGTACTGCATGGTTAGGAAACTGCATGGCTTCCAATATACAACCAACAAACAGGATTGCTGGGCCTTTGGTTGAGGCAGTGGACATCCTTATTCCATCTGCTTGGCCTCCTTCCTTGCTTGCTTGCTATGATGCTATCTTATTTTATTATTACATTTTTGGGCCGATAGCTGTACTGATTTATAGAATGTGCCCAATGGAAACTGCCACCTATGATATATATATACTGCTTTGTTTTACTGTATTGTTATGGTTTAAGTTGTAAGTTTTAATTGTTTTAACCTTCACTGTTATCCACCCTGAGCCCGTTCATGGGAAAGGGCAGAATATAAATTAATGAAAACAAACAAATAAATAATAAATAAACTAGCAGGTGTTCAAGCATCCCTAGTTCAGACCCTGTCAGTATATACGTAAAGCTAAGATGTTTTGACCAAATGTGCATCAATTATACTTTGCTTCATTGCTGCCCATTGCCCAGGCTGTAGATGTCCTCTTTGAGCTTTTCATATTCTGAATCATTGGTGTCATCTGCAAAAATGGCTACTTTACTATTCTCCCTCAGTTCCAGATGAAATGTCTTGGAATGTGTGAAGAACAAATTGATGTACGATGATTCTCCGTGTTTCCACAGTGTAAGAAAAATGCTCATTTGTTCTTGCAGAACATCACGGAAGGCCTTGTGGGATACAGTTTTAGTTGAGAAGGCCACAAGCATGCTTAAGTAACATCTTTAAGAGTTAACACACAGGCTTGGCTGAAAAAGACAGAAGAGTTAGTCTCACAGTGCAGGCACTGAGGCCAAGACAACCAATGCACCATCTTTATCTGTAGCAGAAACATAACTTTCACAATGTCTTACTGAATCTCTACTGTGTTTCTAAGTAACAATAGAAGTAGGGGGTTCTTAAGACCCCAAACCAGATTTAATGGGTCAAGACAGACGCACCCATACTGAATTTTTTTTTACTACATCACCGTTTGTAGCCACTGAACCAATGCCAACTTGATAAAATGTATTAGTAATGTGTAGCTAACTCTCTCAATGAAATTATGCTGGATGTTGCAGCATGTTGCAGCAATTAGTATGCACATGTGCCAACGTGTCATCAAGGGTATATAAGGTTTTGATCACCCTGAAAGGGGTGGACTAGCTTGATATGCAGGCGTTGACTTAACTCTGCTCCACAATTTATTTCCCCCCTCACTCGGACTTCAGCTGCATGTCTTTCACTGGGCAAAGGCATTCTGACTGCAGATTTGTGCAGCAGCCTCTATGCTCCATTTGTTGGCCTCCAGGGCAATTGGTTGGTTACTATTTGAAGCAAGACACTGGACTAGAAGGACAAAGGATTGGATCCAGCAAGAATTTCTTATGCTCTAACAGAATTCAGCTGTGGCATTTAAAAAGTGTCCTGGCAAAAATTAAACCCTGAATATTCCTGCATACCAATAAACATACTCTCAGTCACGACATACCAATAGTTTTCAAATAACAGATTAAAATAGATGTGACATTTTAATTAAGGATAAGAAAAAAAGTCCAGTGTGCTGGTTCAGCTCAAATCATAACGTTTTGAAGGGGTGCTTTTAGTTTAAGGTTGAATCACCACTCACTGGGTAAGTTAGATTATATGTGAATATTGAGAGCAACACTAGACATAATTTGTATGACCTTTGATGTCTGCTTCACTCTTTTCTGATAATTATTTTTTCTTTTGGTTTGATTTATTTTTATGTAAACTGCATGAGTACATTATTCCCTTAGCTCTTTAAAAATTATTTATTGTGCATTTATGTTCCACATGAAATTATGATATTGGTCAGTTATGATAGTGGCCAGTTACTATCATTGTCTGCTTTCCCTACAGTGCTCAGCCCCTTTTGAACTGTATCAGAATTCTTAAAACTATTCCATTTTCTTCATAATGTAGAACTACTTCATTAAGCAAGTATTTTTATCTTGAAAAGAAGTTTACAGTAGCAGTCAAGTATGTTATTTAGGTATGTGCTATGTAAGCTATTTCAATTATATGTATGGGGCACAGACCAATACTTATTTATACCTACTTGCACAGCAAGATTTTTTAAAACACAAAATATCTCTGTGTTTCTTAAGCCGTCTACAATGTATCTATGATACAGGTTTCGGTCTTTGAGGGACAAGGTAAGACTTTGTAAAACTTTATAAAACATCAGCTGTAGTTCGTTAGCTGCAGCAGCTTCTGAGTCAGAAAGCGAAAGCAGAAGCTTATTGACTGATTAAACAGCCAGAGCCTGAGAAAGGCAAAACAGCTGCACCAAAAATTAAAAGTGAGGTGATAAGATAAAACTATTTAAAAACAATTCCATCTATCAAGGCAAGATAAAAGTTAGAAGATTGAAAACAACTTAGCGTTCTTAGGAGCGAAGAAACGAGTGTTTGCCTTCCTCCGAGTCTGCGCAGTCGGCCACCAATAGGAGCCTTCCAGAGCTTCTACCAATACACCCATGGAAATTACAGCAACAATGAACATCTAGATTTACTGAAGGATTTAAAAGCAGTTAAAGCACCAGGCCCTGATGGCCTTCCCGCTGAGGTATTCACAAAATTTGCCGATTGGTGGTTCTTGACCCTTGCAAAATTGTTCTCTTTCATTGATCTGCATGGCTCCATCCCAGACCCTTGGCTTGATTCTATAATTATCCCAATATACAAAAAGGGGGGGTTGGAGTTACCAGAAAATTTCCGCCCCATTAGTTTATTATTTAGAGTGGGCAAATTGTATGCCAAACATTTAGAACTCCGATTGACTGTCTGGATGCACCTAGGCAAAATAATAGGTCCTGAACAAATTGGCTTCTCCAAAAGGCAAATCTGCTATGGACCATTGTTGCACTCTGGCTTTCCTTGCTGAGAAATATATGCATAGCGGGACATAAAGATTATATGCTGCCTTCATCGACTTGAAGGGCGCATTTGATTCAATAGATAGAGCCCAACTATGGATTAAACTAGGTTACCTAGGAATGGACCCTCATCTGCTGTTTTTCTTGAGGAAACTTCATTCTAATACTTTTTGCCAAGTGAAATTTTCTTCTAGTGGTGACTTGACTAGCAAAATCCCAGTGTTAAAGGGGGTTAAACAAGGTTGTGTGCTGGCCCCGCATCTTTTTAATTTATTTTTAACTGACCTGGTACAATTTTTGAACCCTATTAATCCGCCTAAACTAGTAGGCCGAGCGGTCCCCTTATTACTTTATGCCGATGATACTACCATCCTCTTTTGCACAAATGTGGGCCTGCAAAGGTATTTGAATGCCTTCTATGACTACTGTAATTGTAATTCACTCTCTATCAATTATGCCAAATCTAAAGTAGTTGTCTTTTCAAATTGCTGGTGCCCACAGAGATGGTTTATTGGCAACTCAACAACTGAGCAAACAAAATTTTTTAAATACTTGGGGATCACTTTTAATCACAAATTAAGCTGGGTTTCACATCGTAACAACACCGTCAACTTGGCTAAATGTTTGGCTGCTCAAATTAAACAATTTTTCTTTGCAAGGGGCAACCAATTAGTTCCAGCAGCAATTAAGGTGTTCAAAGCTAAAACGCTAGCCCAAATTCTCTATGGTATCCCTATATGGATCTCAGCATTTACCAGGAAAGTGGAGGGCATTCAAGCCTCATTCTTTAGACAAATTCTTGGTATGCCAAAATGTGTGTCCTACTTTGTTCTCTGCTCTGAAGTGGGTCAGTCTTTGGTGGAGACAAAAGCCTGGATTAAAGTGTCTAAATTCTGGCTCAAAATGCACTTTAGAGCAGATCCTAACAGCCTTCTCGACTGTATGAAAAGAGACCCATATACTTCATCCTGGACAACAGTGCTTATGTCCAAACTTAACCAGTTGAGGATAGAGGTTGATGATTTTTTTTATTTCTGATGAGTTATATATCTTCAGATGTATTAAACTGAGACTGTGGGAGTTGGAAGAAATGAAACTGCGGCCAACAGACCCTTATATTTGCTCCCCAGCTTCCTTAGGTCTTTATGCTTTCTGCAGCAAAATGCCCCATTATCTATCAGACTTAACCATTCCAAGTCATCCCAGGGCATTTATGTTGGTTAGACTAAATGCATTTCTCTCCAAAGTTTTACAAGGGAGATATCATCGAGTCCCTTTAGGTGACAGACTCTGTTCATGTGGAGCGAATATTCCCGACTCAATTCAGCATATATTGCTTGATTGTTCCTTTTATCATAATCTCCGTAAAGATTTATTTTGCAAGCTTTATTTCTCCCCAGATTTTTCTATTCTGCCACCCTGTTATTATTTATTGAGCGATACTGAGCGGGAGGTTAGCGAGGCTGTGGCAAAATTTTTGGCTGACATCCTTAAATTTAAATCTGACCATGTATGAATGCATCTGTAAGCTCGGTTTCATTTTGTTTTTATCTCCAATGTTTAAATTTTTATATTCTGTGTATTTTTATTTGCAACTGTTATGCCAGTAAACGTTTGGTATGATACAGATTTCTTGGTGTGAGAGATCTATCCAGAAAATAGAGCCTATGGTAGCAATTGCAATTGCTGATCAAAGGGAAGTTTGTTTGTGATGATCAATTAAAAACTATGCCTGCTTGAGAAATAAAATTTACCCCAAAAGTTTACCCCTATATTGTAATCTATAATATGCGCTGTACCATCCATGCGGCATAATTTGATTGTTCGTTGTTTGTTTTATGGTTTTATAGATGGATTTGTCTGTTTTATTGTTTTATCATGCTTGTGATCCACCCTGAGCCCATTATGAGAAAGGGCGGTCTATAAATCTACTAAATAAATAAATATAAATAAATAAGTTACCAATGAGAAAGTACAAGTAGCAAAAACAAATCTAAATTATAGAGAAGCTTTAAAAGCCCATTCACACCTCTGGGAAGGAGAGCAAGAGTATACAACAGAGCATACTTCAGTCATCTAAAAACAGACAATAAAGTAGTCATCTTAAAAGGGATGTATAAAAAGAAGCATTTCATTTGAGTTTTAAAAATTCTCTGATTTCAGATTTTTGGAAGACGAATCAAGGGAAGGACATAAAGAGCTTCTCCGAAATTAACAGACCCCAGATCTACAGTTTAGTCCATCTCTAATTTTAAGCGAGCTCTTTTTTGGTCTTAGAAGCCCCGTGGCACAGAGTGGTAAAGAGCAGTACTGCAGTACTGTGGTCTGAACTCTCTGTTCATGACCTGAGTTCGATTCCAGCGGAAGCTGGATTCAGGTAGCCGGCCCAAGGTTGACTCAGCCTTCCATCCTTCCGAGGTGGGTAAAATGAGTACCCAGCTTGCTGGGGGGGAAGTGTAAAAGACAGGGGAAGGCAATGGCAAACCACCCCATTAAAAAAGTCTGCCGTGAAAACGTGAAACAACGTCATCCCAGAGTCAGAAACGACTGGTGCTTGCAGAGGGGACCTTTCCTTTTCCTTTTTAGATCTTGATTCTTGGCTCTTCTTCCAAAAATCCAAAATCAGAGGTTTTTTTAAAACTCTAGAATGATGCTTGATCTGAATATACATTCACAGTGCAATACTATGTGTCTTTACGCCAGTCAAAGTCCATTGCTTTCAATGGGTTTAGACAGGTGTAACTCTGTATAGGATTCTATTATCAGTGACCTGAGAAGAAATATGTAAGAAAGTGGAGAATATTCATAAGGCTATTTCCATTGTATTATAGACTGCTATGTCTTTCTCATTTTTTCTTCACCCTTTCAGGGAAACTTTGGGGAGAAAAGCAGCATAGGAATGTCTGAATAAGCTTGTAAGGCGTTTCTCACTGAAAAGTACTGCTGAAATACAGCTTGCTATCCATTTCTGATTTTTCACTGCAGTGTTCAACCATAAGGAATGGTAGTACACACACAGTTCTCAAACGGCAAATTCTGAAGTCTAAAACTGCCTTATGTGAGTGTACTCTCTCTCTCTCTCTGCTTGACTTCGCGACGAAGATTTAAGAAGGGTGCAGTAGTCCACGTCTGCTGCAGGCTCGCTGGTGGCTGACAAGACCAATGCAGGACAGGCAGATCCGGCCACAGTGGCTGCAGGGAAAAGTCTGATTTGGGGTTGGTGCTGTAGCAGTGCAATTCTTCCTCAATCTCCTTTGTCCCCAAGACCAGCTATGCGTGCGTTCTCAAAGGAAGAGACAGCCTGGTGGATGGTGTGCCTCCATGCTTTGCGATCTGAGGCTAGGTCAGACCACTGGTGATGGTTGATGTGACAGGTGCCAAGGGATTTCTTCAAGGAGTCCTTGTACCTCTTCTTTGGTGCCCCTCTATTTCGATGGCCGGTGGAAAGTTCGCCATACAGAGCAATCTTGGGAAGGCGGTGGTTTTCCATCCTAGAAATATGTCCTGCCCAGCGCAGCTGCGTCTTCAACAGCAGTGTCTCGATGCTTGTAACCTCCGCCCTCTTGAGGACTTCAGTGTTGGTCACAAAGTCACTCCAGTGGATGTTGAGGATGGTGCGAAGGCAGCGCTGATGAAAGCGCTCAAGGAGTCGCAGGTGATGACGGTATAAAACCCACGATTCGGAGCCGTAGATGAGGGTTGTCATCACAACCGCTTTGTAAACATTGATCTTTGTGCCTTTTTTCAGATGCTTGTTGCTCCACACTCTGTTGTGCAGTCGGCCAAATGCACGGTTTGCCTTTGCCAGCCTGTTGTCAATCTCCTTGTCGATCTTGGCATCTGAGGGGATGATGCACCCCAGGTAGCTGAATTGCTGGACTGTCTTCAGAACTGATTCACCCATAGTGATGCAGGGAGGGTGATAATCTTCCTGGGGTGCAGGCTGGTGGAGAACTTCTGTCTTCTTCAGACTAACTTCTAGGCCGAATAGCTTGGCAGCCTCTGCAAAGCAGGACGTCATATGCTGCAGAGCTGATACCGAGTGGGAGACGAGTGCAGCATCATCAGCAAACAGTAGCTCACGGATAAGTTTTTCCATTGTCTTGGAGTGAGCCTTTAGTCGCCTCAGGTTGAACAGGCTGCCATCGGTGCGATAGCGGATGTAGACACCATCATCATCATCTAGATCTACTGCGGCTCTTTGAAGCATCATGCTAAAGAAGATCGTAAAGAGAGTTGGCGCGAGAATGCAGCGTTGCTTTACACCTGTGCCTATTGGGAAGGGCTCCAAGAGGTCGTTGCAGTGTCTGACTTGGCCTTGCTGGTCTTCATGTAGCTGGATGATCATGCTGAGGAACCTTGGGGGACATCCTAAACGTTCCAAGATTTGCCACAGGCCTTTCCTGCTAACGGTATCGAAAGCTTTGGTAAAGTCGACAAAAGTCACATATAGACCCTTGTTCTGTTCCCTGCATTTCTCTAGGAGCTGCCTGAGAACAAATACCATGTCGGTGGTGCTCCTGTTAGCTCTGAAGCCGCACTGGCTCTCTGGGAGGAGTTCTTCTGCAATGGTGGGCACCAGTCTGTTCAGGAGTATTCTGGCAAGGATTTTGCCTGTGATGGAGAGCAGGGTTATCCCCCGGTAGTTGGAGCAGTCTGACTTTTCCCCTTTGTTCTTGTGTAGAGTGATGATGATTGCATCGCGAAAGTCCTGTGGTAGTTTGCCTTGTTCCCAGCAGGTGACAAGTACTTTGTGAAGTGTGCTATGTAGTACTGTGCCCCCATGCTTCCAGATCTCTGGTGGGATTCCATCAACTCCCGCTGCCTTGCCACTTTTCAGTTGCTTGATGGCTTTAACAGTCTCTTCTAGGGTGGGGATCTCATCCAACTCTGTTTTCACTGGTTGAAGTGGGGTGAGGTGGATTGCTGAATCTTGAACTACGCGGTTGGCACTGAAGAGAACCTGAAAATACTCCGACCACCGGTTCAGTATGGATGCCTTGTCTGTGAGGAGCACTTGGCCGTCTGCACTACGCAAGGGACTCTGAGCCTGATATGATGGGCCATATACTGCCTTCAGGGCTTCGTAGAACCCTCTTAAATCACCAGTGTCTGCACACAGCTGGGTTCTCTCTGCAAGCTTGGTCCACCACTCGTTCTGAATGTCTCGAAGCTTGTGCTGGAGGTTGCTACATGCAGCACGAAAGATTGCTTTTTTCCCAGGACAGGAGGGCTGAGCAAGATGTGCTTGGTAGGCAGATCTCTTTTTCGCTAGTAATTCTTGGATCTCTTGATTGTTCTTGTCAAACCAGTCCTTGTTCTTCCTTGTGGAGAACCCGAGGACTTCTTCAGAGATCGACAGGATGGAAGTTTTTAGGTGTTCCCAGAGTGCTTCTGGAGAAGGGTCTGTGGGGCAACTGGGGTCCTCAATTCTTGACGGGAGTTTTGCCTGGAAGGCAGCTTTAACTTCGGCTGACTGAAGGCTGCCAACCTGAAGCTTCCTCCAAGGGATACCTCCTCTCCTGGGTGTGGGTTTAAAGTGAAGATGGAGATTGCAGCGTACAAGATGATGATCCGTATGACATTCCGCACTGGGCATTACTCGGGTGTGTAAGACATCTCGAAGGTCTCTCTGGCGCACCAGAATGTAGTCAATAAGGTGCCAGTGCTTGGACCGTGGGTGCATCCAGGTTGTCTTCAGGCTGTTCTTCTGCTGAAAGATAGTGTTGGTGATGGTGAGCTGGTGCTCCATGCAGAATTCTAGCAGGAGGCGCCCGTTATCATTGCAGTTGCCAATGCCGTGTTTGCCAAGAACTCCTTTCCAGGCTTCCGAGTCTTTACCTACTCTGGCATTGAAGTTGCCAAGGATGATCACCTTGTCCTCTGTAGGGGTCTTCCGTACGAGGTTGCGTAGATCAGCATAGAACTTGTTCTTTTCTGCAGGATCTGCTTGAAGGGTTGGGGCATACACACTGAAGAGTGTTGCATGTTGCTTGTTTTGAAGTGGGAGGCGCATGGACATGATGCGATCTGAGTGACCTGTTGGCAGGTTTTCGAGTTTGGAGGCAATGGAGTTTCTGACCATGAAGCCAACGCCAGAAAGGCGGCTCTCAGCCTTTGACTTACCCGACCAGTAGAGGGTATAGCCAGCACCGTGTTCTTGAAGACTACCTTCCTCAGGGAAACGGACCTCACTGAGAGCTGCTATGTCAATATTCAACCTGAGAAGTTCGTGGGCAACTAGAGCAGAGCGTCGTTCAGGGCAACCACTGTCTACTGTGTCAGGCATGGTTCTGATGTTCCAGCACGCAAGCTTTAGTCTTTGCACACTTTGTGAGGCAGGTGCATGCCTTTTCTTTGTTGTTATTTTTTGACCGCAAGTAAGGATGCCCGTTGACCGCGGCTAGCCAACTGGGGTGGGGGAGACGAGCTTTGTTTAAGCCACCTTTTCTAGGCCCCTCTCCGTGTGGAGCAAGCAGTGCTGTCCCTAGATAAGGCTGCTTGGTCGTTCAGGGTGCTGCCGAAAAATGCTTTCGTCTCCGGGTCAGCATCAGGCGACCAATACCCTGAACCGCCTACATGCAGGATCGTGACTGCGGCTTCCAGTGGCATCTTCCACCTGCCGTTTCGCCCCTTGCCCATCACTGCAGGACTTGGTGTGTTGTGGGTTGTGGATGTGGATATGCCTTTCAGGCCTGCGCAGAGGAATTTTTAGGTGAAGCACAGTGTGTGCGGTACTGGCTCCACCCTTTCACCTTGGGGTCATCTGCCATGGCCCAGTAAGCCAGGACGCCGGCAGCGAGTCCTCCAGGTGGTAGGTGTTACATTAACGAGCTCTATCTGCCCGGGTTTGATGTTAGAGTTTTCCTTCTCTTGGCTGGCGAGGTTGGTGAGCCCAGCCTGCCCATCCGGTTATACCGCCGGACATTTGGTCACACCATGACGTGGCGAACTCTGTGAGAAACGGGGGGGGGGGACCAGTGGGAAGGTGTTGCCACGGATGCAGTAATGCAGGAGAGGCCATTGCAGTGACCATCTGCCAGGCATAGCCGGACAGTGACCACGCGGCGTTCACTACACCGGGAAGGAGAGGCTATGTATTGCGCATACACTTTCCCTGGGGGGGCAGGATACCCAAGAGGGAGCCCACCCCTCCCCCCCGTGAGTGTACTATATGCATTTATATGCACAATGCCTGCACAAGCCTACATAACATATGAGGGATCTGAAACACACAGACAGAAGGTCTTAGCAGATGTCATTGTGGAAAAGATTACCTGAAGATAGAGCTTTGTGATATACCATTGTCTTTTAGATATCAATGCTGTAAAGTTTTTAAAACTCCATAGTATCAAATATTAGAAATCAAATACTGAAAGCAAAACATCATTACATGTCATATATAGAGAATATTTGTCATCAGCATATGCAAAGGAAAGTTTAAAGAACATTGTTGTACAAATTTGTTTTAGTGCTACTCAGTATCTTCAGCAAGGTACAATACCCAGGATTTTTTGGTGGAACCCACAACAATTAAGCTGGTACAAAACAGATATACTTTTTGCCATTTGCATATGCTTTTGTCTTGTGGGATTAGTCTTCTTCTTCATTGTGCTTCCACCAACATGTGCTAGGGTTCCCAGGTCTTCGCCGGAAAATATCTGGAGACTTTGGGGATGAATCCAGGAGAGGGGAAGGGTCTCAGCTAAGGTTGCCAATCCCCAGGTGGGCGCAGGGGACCCCTCAGTTTGGAGGCTCTCCTACTGCTTCAGAAAGTGGGCATGGGGGAGAGAGGGAAATGTCTGCTGGGCACTCCATTATTCCCTATGGAGACCAATTTCCATAGGGTATAATGGAGAATTGATCCGTGGGTATCTGGGGCTCTGGGGGGGGTTTCTGTTTTTTGATATAGAGGCACCAAATTTTCAGCATAGCATCCAGTGCCACTCCCCAAAATACCTTCCAAGTGTCAAAAGGATTGGACCAGGGAGTCCAATTCTATGAGCCCCAAAAGAAGGTGCCCTATCCTTCATTATTTCCAATGGAGGGAAGGCATGTAAAAGGTGTGTGGTCCCTTTAAATGTGATGGCCAGAACTCCCTTTGGAGTTCAATTATGATTGCCACAACCTTGGTCCTAGCTCCACTCCTAAAGTCTCCTGTCTCCACCCCCAAAGTCCCCAGATATTTCTTAAATTGGACTTGGCAATCCTATCCTCAACATGGTACAATGCCATAGAATCCACCCTTAAAGCAGCCATTTTCTCCAGGGGAGCTGATCTCTGCCAGCAGGAGATCAGCTGTAAAAGTGGGAGATCTCCATGCCCTACCTGGAGGCTGGCAACCCTCACCTGCACATGTCTGTATATAGCTACCTTCTGTTTTCTCTCCACTGCAAGTATTCAATGCTGTTGCCTGAAGAATCGATTAGTCCTTCAGCTATTGCAATTCTTTGTCCTTTTATAATGCAATGTAGCTATTCTATCGGAATCTGTCTGCAGAGAGTTATCCACAGAAATTCTTATTTCCTGATCTTAGAAAACACACAAATGTCATTTATTTTTCAGGTATATCATTTCATTATCCTTTTAGTACCCCATAGCCATCATGTTCTAATCAGAGGAGGAGAAGTTGTAGGACCAAATTGGCAAGAATCTGAAATAAGGATGTTGAAAATAGATGTTCTGTAAGCAGCAGCTTAATAGGAAATTTTTTGAAGTTGCTGACCCACAAATTGAAATCAGCTTGCAGTGATTCCTTGCAAAGGCTTGTTTTAAAGCAGGCCCTGTTTTCTAATCTGTTACTCAAGCTGTGTTTAATAAAGGAGAGAGAGAAAGAGAGAACATGAGTGGGTGTAGTGGTAAAGAGACTCAGCTCCTCGTAGCCATGAACTCACAGTAGCCTTAGGCAAGCCGCTGTCTCAGCATTGGCAGGGATCTCCAGCTTCCATCAGCAACATGGGAATAATAATACCAATCTGTCTTTTACTGAGTTGTGGTCTTTTATTTCTGCTTTTTGTGTCGAGGCTGGGACAGGGAGTGGAAAAAGGGACTCAGAGTCAATGACATATGCATTACAGAGATGTCAGAAACAGGATCATTTTGATTGGTTATTACTGTGCAGTGATAATGTAAATTGCTTTCAGAGCAGTAAGGCTGCACACAGACATATCTTCCAAAGAGGCTTACAGCAGTAGGAAAATGACTGTAGTATATCAGTGAACCTGTTGCTGGTATATGTTACAGCCTCTGGATGGTTGCTCCTTTGTGGTCACTTCTTGTTTCTCCTTTTGGGAAATGAGGCACCCTAGACTGGTGGCTTCCATCCAAAGCATCCAGCTGCAAGATGTTTCCATTCTTGGCAGGAGGAAAAAGGAGAATCTGTTGTAGAGCAGGGGCAGATGAATGAGCAGAAAAAGAAACTCACCTGCAACTGAGTGGTTTTCTTTCATGGTCTCCTTGTTATCCCCTCCTCCAGCCGCAGTTACAGTGAACATCCTCCTTAGCCAAGAACCAGGAATGAAGACAGTGCAATCAGTTCCTGTCACAGATAATGAGATGCGGAGGTCACTTTGTTGCCCAACACTAAGGGTGTGTGTGTGAAGGAGATGGCATTGAATTGGATCACATGATCGTCTTCTGTAAGGAAGGAACTTGCTGGCATCCTTCCC
Source organism: Heteronotia binoei (assembly GCF_032191835.1). Taxonomy (NCBI): domain Eukaryota; kingdom Metazoa; phylum Chordata; class Lepidosauria; order Squamata; family Gekkonidae; genus Heteronotia; species Heteronotia binoei. Next base: position 224,409,235 of record NC_083223.1, on the reverse strand, counting down.
CCTGACAGCAGTCTTGTCTGACCCTGGATCAGGCAAGACATGTGGACTAATTGTGGTGTGGGGAGGCTGAATAGAGGAGAGGAAGGTGGTGAAATTGTCCCTGCTTCCTTTTCTTTCAGCACAGTTCTGCTGACAGAAGAGATAGGAATGGAGATTTTGCCCTCTTCTCCTTCCTCAGTGCAGCTCCCTCATTCAAGCTGGTTGCTTGATTCTGGGAATAAACTTTGCTGCGGTCCAAATGTATTGCTGGGGATGGGTGAGCAAGGAAAGACTGGAAAGAACTGCACCTTCTGCTGAAGGATTGCAGGGTCCAGTATGGTGAAAGAGCAACCATCTATTTGCTGTAATATGTAGCATGGGCCAATGTGTTAATATTCTACAGTCACACATACATGAAAAGGGGTGCTGAAAGCTGGTGCTGACTAAAGAAGAAGATGCATTTGAGTCCAGAATAAGGGCTGCCTTTCAGCTAAACATGCCTCATATTTATTTAATTGTGTTATTTCTGGTCCACCTTTCTCACTGAGACTTGAGGTGGATTGCTATGGCTTTCCTCTTTCCTTGAAGGTCGGGGACAGAGGGTCGCTATTGGGGATGAGCTGTCCCGTAGGCACACGCTTGATTGCGGGGTGCCTCAGGGTGCGGTTCTTTCCCCGATGTTATTTAACATCTATATGCGTGCCCTCGCCCAGATTGCCCGAAGGTATGGGCTGGGTTGTCACCAGTATGCTGATGACACCCAGCTTTATCTGCTTATGGATGACCGGCCGGTCTGCGCCTCACAAAATCTGGACCAGGCATTACAGTCTGTGGCTGGGTGGCTCAAGCAGAGCGGGCTGCGGCTAAATCCAGTGAAGACAGAGGTCCTTTGCTTGGGCCGTCGGGGTCTGGGAAGGGAAAGACCCCTCCTGGTTTTTGACGGTGCGCCGCTGACTGCGACGCATAGAGTCAGGAGCCTGGGGGTACTTCTGGAGCCTTCCTTAAGAATGGAGGCCCAGATAGCAGCCACTGCCAAGTCCGCATTTTTCCATCTTAGGAGGGCAAGGCAGCTGGCTCCCTTCCTGGAGCGCGACGATCTAGCAACAATGATCCATACCATGGTCACCTCGAGGTTGGACTACTGCAGTGCCCTCTACATGGGGCTGCCCCTGTGCCGAATCCGGAAATTGCAGCTGGTGCAGAACGCCGCCGCCTGGCTGTTATTGGGGCTCCCAAGGTGGGAGCACATTCAGCCGGGACTTCGGGCTCTGCACTGGCTACCAATACCTTACCGAGTTCGGTACAAGGTGCTGGTTATTACCTTTAAAGCCCTATATGGCCTAGGACCTGCCTACCTGAGGGACCGTCTCTTCCCACACGTTCCCCAGCGAGCACTGAGATCGGGAACTCAAAACCTCCTGGTTGTCCCCGGGCCAAAGGAAGCCCGTTTGAAAGCTACAAGGGACAAGGCCTTCTCCATAATGGCCCCATCTTGGTGGAACCAGCTGCCGGAAGAGGTAAGGGCCCTGCGGGCCCTTACCCAATTCCACAGGGCCTGTAAGACAGCCCTTTTCTGGCTGGCCCACAGCTAACCGGCATCGAACATCGAACACTGAACACCGAAATACTGAATTTGAAATTGAATTTGAATCGAGTGTAGCTTTAAGACCGCTGTATGATTTTAATGTTTATGTATATAATAATTGTTTAGATTTTTAACTATAAATTATGAAATGTTAATTTAATGCTTAATTTTATATTTTATGTTAGTTTTACATGTTGTAAGCTGCCCTGAGCCACCTAGTGGGAAGGGCGGGATATAAATCTCAGATAAATAAATAAAAAAAAATTACATGGTATAAGTTGATATAATCAACAGGTATAAGTCAATATAATCAGCAATATAATCTGCATCCAATAAGCAATTGTAATAGATGAGGACTGCAGAAATCTGAAACGATGCAGAAAACTGAAGCATGAGTATTAACATGATGGGTTAAGTGATGCAGAAATTACACAGTAGGATCATACTTAGAATCATAGAGTTGGAAGGAACCTCTAGGGTCATCTAATCCAACCCCTGCACAATGCAGGAAACTCACAAACACTTCCCCCTAGATTCACAGGATCTTCACTGCTGTCAGATGGCCATCTATCCTCTGTTTAAAAACCTCCAAGGAAGAAGAGCCCACCACCTCCCGAGGAAAATCGCTCTAACAGTCAGGAAGTTCTTCCTAATGTTGAGCCGGAAACTCTTTCGATTTAATTTCAACCCATTGGTTCTGGTCCTACCTTCCGGGGCCAAAGAAAACAATTCCACACCATCCTCTATATGATAGCCCTTCAAGTACTTGAAGATGGTGATCATATCACCTCTCAGCCACCTTTTCTCCAGGCTAAACATCCCCAGCTCCTTCAACCTTTCCTTCGTTTAAAACAATTTTATTGGTAACATATGGTAATAAATCTATATCTTACATCTTTAAAAAAAACCTTCTTTTATCTACCCCATATATTACTTTCTACCCACCCCTCCCCCCGTTACTTGACCCCCGCCGGTGTTATTTACTTAAAATGCAAATATTTAAAGGTACCCTTAACTATTAAAACAAAAAATTATATTCTTTTTAAAACTTAATCATTATCAAAGATTGTCCAATGTCCTTTTATTTTCCACTCTTTTTCTTCATATCTTCTAAACTTTTTCCATTCCGTCTTAAAAACTTCCAAATCATAATCTCTTAATATTCTTGTTAATTTGTCCATTTCACTCCATGTCATAACTAATCCAATCCCATTTCTCTGGTATTTTTTCTTGCTTCCACAACTGCGCATACAATGTCCTAGCGGCTGAGAGCAAGTACCAGATTAAAGTTCTATCTTCTTTTGGAAATTTCTCCATTTATAGTCCCAACAGAAAAGTCTCTGCAACTTTGTTAAACTCATATCCCAAGATCTTAGAAATCTCTTGCTGAATCATCTGCCAAAACATTTTAGCTCTTTCACAAGCCCACCACATATGGTAGAAAGAACCTTCATGCTTTTTACATTACCAACATCTGTCTGGCATCTTATTATTCATCTTTGCAAATTTTTTAGGAGTTATATACCATCTATAAATCATCTTAAAACACTTTTCTTTAATACTTTGACATGTTGAAAGTTTCATAGAGTTCTTCCACAAATATTCCCAAGTTTCCATCTGTATTTCTTTATTTACATTAATTGCCCATTTAATCATTCGCGATTTCACTACTTCATCTTCGGTAGACCATTGTAGAAGTAATTTATATACTTTTGAAATTAATTTATCATTTTCCACCAAGCTCTTTATTTGTTGCATTTGAAACCAATCATATTTATGATTCAACTCTTCAGCAGTTTTCAGTTCTATTTTGCCACTTTGTATTTTTAATAATTGATTATATGACAACCGCTTTTCTTTGCCTATCTCAGCTGTTATTTTTATTACTCCAGCTGGCACTATCCATAACGGTCTTCTCTCATCTCCATATTTCTTGTATTTAATCCATGTATTTAGCAAATTATTTCTTATATAATGGTGAGAGAAAAAACCGTCCATCTTCTTTTTTCCATAATACAAATACGTGTGCCAGCCAAAATTATTTCCGTGACCTTCCAACGCTAAAAGTTTTTTGTTTAACAACGTTATCCATTCTTTCATCCACACTAAACAAACTGCTTCCTGATATAATTTTAAATTCGGCAGTTGAAACCCACCTCTTTCTTTTGCATCTGTCAAAATTTTCAATTTAATCCTTGGTTTCTTCCCAGCCCACACAAATTCTGAGATTTTCCTTTGCCATTTATCAAATTGTTTGCCATCCTTCACAATAGGAATAGTTTGAAACAAATACATTATTCTTGGTAAGATATTCATTTTTATTGCAGCAATTCTACCCAGCAATGACAAATTGAGCTTGTTCCATTTTAGCATGTCTTCCTCCATTCTACGCCATAACTTCTCATAATTATTCTTAAACAAATCGATATTTTTCATTGTTATCTCCACCCGTAGGTACTTTACCTTAGAAGTAACTTCACAGCCTGTTAGTCTTTGTAATTCTTGTTGTCTGTTCATCTGCATATTCTTACACAAAATTTTAGATTTTTCTTTATTTATATAGAGTCTCGCCAACTCACCAAACTCTTGTATTTTCATTAACAACAAAGGTGTTAATGAAATTTCATATCTTCTGTAAGATCTGTGTTTATACACAACTTTGCACTTTGTTCAGAATATATTGATTTTATCATTCTTATAAAGTTTTCACCCAGCTCCATTTTTTCCATTACTACAAACATAAAGTCCCAATTTAAATTATCAAATGCTTTCTCTGCATCTGCAAAGAATAATGCTACTTCTTTTTCTGGATGTCTTTCATAATATTCTACAATATTTACAACAGTTCTAATATTGTCTCTTATTTGTCTTTTGGGAAGAAACCCTGCTTGATCTTCCTTTATAAAGTTTATCAAATGTTGTTTAAGCCGTTCTGCCAAGATTCTTGTAAATATTTTATAGTCATTATTTAATAGCGAAATTAGTCTGCAATTTTTTACGTTCGTGACATCTCTATCTTCCTTAGGTATCAACGAAATAACAGCTTCTTTCCATGTGTTTGGTACTTTCCCTTTTATTCTTATCGTATTCATCAACTTCTGCAATTTTGGTATTAACTCATCTTTAAAAGTTTTAAAATATTTAGCTGTATATCCATCAGGCCCAGGTGCTTTTCCATTAAGAACATAAGAACATAAGAGAAGCCATGTTGGATCAGGCCAACAGCCCATCAAGTCCAACACTCTGTGTCACACAGTGGCAAAAAAATTTATAAATTCTTCCATTCTTCATTGCGTTAATTCCATTCTTCATTGTGTTAATTGCTGCTTCAATTTCTATTTTTTCAATTGGGTCTTTCAAAACTTTTCACATATTTTCAGTTAAGGGCTCTATTTTTATCTTTTGTAAATAGTCATCCATCTTCTCTTTCTTTGTTTTAACACCTTTAAACAATTTGGTATAGTACTTAAAAAATTCTCTTTTTATTCCCTCTTGAGTAACCACTTCTCTTCCATCTACCACAATTCGGTTAATAATTCTATTTTCTCTCTTTTTCTTCAATTGCCAAGGCAAATACTTTCCCGGTTTATTTGCTCCCTCAAAGGATTTCTGCTGAAGTCTTTTCAAACTCCATTCCACTTCTTTATTTAACAAATGTCTCAATTGAGTTTGTAATATTGTAATTTTCCTTAAAATTTTCTTTTTCCCTGGCCTTTTTCTCAACTCCCCTTCCTTTTTCTTTATTTTATTTTGAATGTCCAACAACTGTTTTTCTTTTACTCTCTTATCTTTATTATTCAAAGTAATCAACATTCCTCTCATTACTGCTTTATAGGAATCCCAGACCGTCTGAAAGTCAATATCCTCTTTGTCATTCACTTGGAAAAAAGCTTTAGTTTCATTTTCTAGGTATGCCACTGTTTCTTTATTCTGTAGCAAATCTTCATTCAATCTCCATCTTCTCACCTTCTTGGATAATTTTGTAATCCACATTATTGGGTTATGATCAGTACCAATTTTAGGTAAAATCTCTATTTTCCTTGTTATAAGACCTAAATCTTTAGTTCCCCACAACATGTCAATTCTCGAAAAAGTTTTGTGTCTTGCAGAAAAGAAAGTATAGTCCTGAACTTCAGGGTTAAATTTCCTCCATATATCTTCCAAATTTTCTTGTTTAACCAGTTCAAAAAAGGACTTCGGCAATTTTCCTTCTTTACTATTGTTTTTTTTCCCCTCCCGACCTGTCCAATGAGTTCTTAACTGTTCCATTAAAATCTCCCATTATCAAAACTTGGTCATAGGTCAATTCATCAAGCTGTTGTATAATGTCTTTAAAAAAAACATCCTTTGCACCATTAGGCGCATAAAGTCCCAATAACAACATTTTTTTCCCATCTAATATTGTCTCTACTGCTACAAATCTTCCATCTTTATCTTTAAATACTAATTTTGGCTCCAATTATTGTTTAATATAAAAACCACTCCCCTTTTCTTCTGTTCAGCCAATGAAAAAAATTCCACTCCCAATTGTTTGTTCCATAAAAATGTATAATCCTTTTGTTTGATATGCACTTCTTGCAAACAAATTATATTAGTTTTGTTTCTTAATCCAATGAAATGTTGCCCTTCCTTTTGGTGGTGAATTTAGTCCATTTACGTTCCAAGACAATAATTTGTAACCCATCATGGTGCAAATTCTTTATTTTCTTCAAAAAATCTACGCATATCCTGTGCATTTGTAATTGTGATTCTTTTCCTCTGGAGTTCAAAGCTCAAGCCTTCAGGTATTATCCATCTAAACCTCATTCCATTGTCTCAATTTTTCTGTCAACTTTTTATATGTTCTTCTATCATTTATCACTTGCCTTGGCAGCTCCTTCATGATTCTCACTCTACTGCCTCCCACTATCAATGTCTTTTCAAAGTTTTTACTCATGATCCTTCCCACCATTTCCTTTGTCATATATCTTATGACAACATCTCTTGGTAGGTTGTTTTTCTTGGCATAAAGTGAGTTCACTCTATACATATAGTCATATATGTTTTTAGTCTCTTCAGGGTCTTCCTCTAAAAATTCTGCAATTATTTTTATTATATATTCTTTTAAATCATCATCCTCCTTCTCAGGTACTCCTCTCAGATGTATCTGAGTCTCCATCAATTTGCAATCATGGATTGTCACTTTTTCTTGCATTTTCAACAAGGTGGAATCATATACTTTCATTCTGCCTTCTACCTCCTGCACTTTCCTAGATGTTTCCTCAGTTTCCTTTCTGAGATCTTCCATATCTTTTTAAATCTCTGCAATAATTTTTTTTCCTGATTCATTTATCATCTCTCTCACCCCTTTCATCATTCTGGCCTCCATTGCCTCCAATTGGTCCTGCATTTTTTCCAATGAAGTAGCCCTTGTAAGGGGCTGCTTGTGTTCAGACATTTAAAAAACAACGAAAATTTGGGCCTCACCAATTTCCAATTCGACTGTCAGATTCAAAAGAGTAGGACTTGCCCTTTATAACAAGCCCAATTTCGCCGTCCTTGGAGCTCCCAAAGTCAAGATATTTATTTTTAAAGTTTTTAAATCTTCCAAAATGGCGGTCGCAACTTTTTACTGCTCCTTACAATTTTTTTCCCCTTTTAAAAACATCCGAGGTCCACGCCAATAATATGACCAATAGTATTTAACTTCTTACCCTCTTCTCAGTTAACTCTAATAATTTTTAATGTCCCGAATTCTTTAAAAACATTGTTTTTATTTTGACCTCCCAGCAATGGCCGCCGATGTTTCTCAATGGTAGTAAATTCCTAGAGTAGGTTTTCCTTCTGCTACTTCCTGATTTTGTTGCCACGAAGTCTCATTCACACTGGTAAGGAGATCTCACGATACTTGGCGTACTTCCTTCAACCTTTCTCATAGGATTTGGTCTCCAGACCCCTCACCATCTTCGTTGCCCTCCTCTGGACCCATTCATAATCTGGACACTATACTTCTGTTGATACAGCCCAAAATTGCATTTGCCTTTATAGCAACCGCATCACACTGTTGACTCATGTTCAGCATATGATCCACTAAGACCCCTAGATCCCTTTTGCACTTACTACCGCTAAGACAAATCTCCCCCATTCTATAGCCATGCATTGGATTTTTCCTACCTAAATGCAGAACTTTACATTTATCCCTGTTAAAATTCATTTTATTGATTTTAGCCCAGTTTTCCAGCCTGTCAAGGTCATTCTGTATCCTGTTTTTGTCTTCTTCATATTTGTAACTCAATTATTCAGCAGTTTTCAGTTCTATTTTTCCACTTTGTATTTTTAATAGCTGATTATATGATAGCCGTTTTTCTTCGGCTGTTTTAGCCGTTATCTTTATCACTTCAGCTGGCACTATTCATAAAGGTCTCCTCTCATCACCATATTTCTTATGTATTTCCATGTATTTAATAGATTACTTCTTATATAATGGTGAGAGAAAAGACCATCCATCCTCTTTTTTCCATAATACAAGTATGCATGCCAGCCAAATTTTTTTCTGTGGCCTTCCAACACTAAAAGTTTTTTACTTAACAACGTTATCCATTCTTTCATCCATACTAAACAAACTGCTTCATGATACAATTTTAAATCTGGTAACTGGAATCCACCTCTCTCTTTTGCATCTGTCAAAATTTTCATTTTAATCCTTTTAAGCCATTTATCAAACTGTTTAGTGTCTTTCACAATAGGAATAGTTTGAAACAGATACATTATCCTTGGCAGAATATTCATTTTTATTGCAGCTATTCTACCCAGCAATGACAAACTGAGCTTGTTCCATTTTAGCATGTCTTCCTCCATTACTTTGCACTTGGCCACATTGAACCTCATCTGCTATGTTGATGCCCACTCACCCAGCCTCAACAGATCCCTTTGGAGTGCCTCACAATCCTCTCTGATTTTCATCACCCTGAACAATTTAGTGTCATCTGCAGACTTGGCCACTTCACAGCTTACTCCCAGCTCCAAATCATTAATGAACAAGTTAAAGAGCATGGGACCGAATACTGAGCCCTGCGGCACCCCACTGCTTACCGTCCTCCACAGCGAAGACTGCCCATTTATACTCACTCTCTGCTTCCTATTAATTAGCCAGTTTTTGATCCACAAGAGAACTTGTCCTTTTACTCAATGACTCTCAAGCTTACTAAGGAGCCTTTGATGAGGAACTTTATCAAAAGCTTTCTGAAAGTCAAGGTAAACAACATCTATTGAGTCCCCTTTGTCCACATGTTTGTTCACCTCCTCAAAGAACTGTAACAGGTTAGTGAGGCAAGATCTTCCCTTACAGAACCCATGCTGAGTTTTCCTTAATAACTTGTGTTCATCAGTGTGCCTGCTCATTCTGTCCTTGATAATGCTTTCTACCAACTTTCCCGGTATTGAAGTCAGACTGACTGGCCTGTAGTTTCCCGGATCTCCTCTGGAACCCTTTTTAAAGATGGGGGTGACGTTTGCTACCTTCCAGTCCTCAGGAACGGAGGCAGATTTCAATGAAAGATTACATATTTTTGTCAGGAGATTCAGAAGTTCACCTTTGAGTTCTTTCAGAACCCTTGGATGTATGCCATCTGGACCTGGTGACTTATTAGTTTTTAATTTGTCTATCAGTTGTAGGACCTCCTCTCTTGTCACCTCAATCTGACTCAGGTCTTTAAACATCCCTTCCAAAATTAGTGGTTCTGGAGCGGGCAAACACTTCTCGTCTTCCACAGTGAAGACGGAGGCAAAGAATGCAATCAGCTTCTCAGCAATTTCCCTATCTTCCTTCAGTAATCCTTTTACCCCTTGGTCATCCAAGGGCCCCATTGCCTCCCTGGCTGGTTTCCTGCTTCTAATATATTTGAAGAAATTTTTATTGTTGGTCTTTATGTTTTTTGCAATATGCTCCTCATAGTCCCTTTTTGCCTGCCTGATCAAAGTCTTGCATTTGATTTTCCAGAGCCTATGTTCCCTTTTATTAATCTCACTTGGACTAGCTTTCCACCGCTTAAAAGAATCCTTCTTACCTTTTACAGCTTCCATTACTTTGTTTGTTAACCATGCAGGCCTTCTCTTAGACCCGTTTGTGCCTTTCCTAACTTGTGGTATATATTTTATCTGAGCTTCTAGGATTGTAGTTTTAAATAGCCTCCAAGCTTCCCCAAGGGTTTTGACTGTATTTACCTTTCCTGAACATTTGCTCATAGCACAGTCATTGAGAGCGTCTAGAAACTCAAACCTTTTCTCTTGACCAGAACACATATTGACCCAATCAATCTGCGGGTAGTTAAAATCACCTATTATGACACAGTGTTTACATTTAGCCACTACCTTTAATCCTTCCATCATATTATAATCATCCTTTTGGGCCCTCTATTTCGACCCAAAGCATTTCTAGAAGGGAATCTAATTCTCTGACCTCAGTCTTACTGGACTGTATACCCTCTCTGACATACAGAGCCACCCCACCTCCAACCCTTCCCTCCCTATCCTTTCGATATAACTTATATCCAGGAATCACCGTGTCCCACTGATTCTCCTCATTCCACCAAGTTTCTGAAATTCCCACAGTGTTTATATTTTCCCCCAACACTAAACATTCCAATTCACCAATTTTACTTTGAACACTTCTAGCATTTGTATACAAATATCTATAATTTCCCAGGCAAGTTAGGCCCTCAACCTTCCTCCTGCTGCCTCAAGACTTTGGCAGACAGTCCATACTGTTTGTCACCATCTCAGTGGACAACTTTGATCCATTACGCAGTAGAAAAGTAACAGCTAACCCTTCATCTCTTTGAGACGAGTCCTCCCGAACCAGAGACATTTAATCTCCTGTTGGCTTTCCTCCAAGATTTAGTTTAAAAACTGCTCTGCCACCTTTTTGATTTTAAGCCTGGTTCCATCTGGGTACAAGTGGAGACCATCTCTTTTGTACAGCTCCCGCTTGTTCCAGAAAGCATCCCAGTGCCTAACAAACTTAAACCCTTCCTGCCTACACCATCGTCTCATCTACACGTTGAGACTTCTAATTTGTGCCTGTCTCTCCAGCCCTGCACTTGGAACAGGTAGCACTTCTGAGAAGGCTACCTTGGAGGTCCTGGCCTTAAGTCTCCTGCCTAGCAACCTAAATTTTTCCTCCAGGACCTCACGACTGCATTTCCCCACATCGTTGGTGCCAACATACACCATGACCACTGGCTCCTCCCCAGCACTGTCTATCAGCCTATCTACAACACGCGTAATGTCCGCTACCTTTGCACCAGGCAGGCAAGTCACTATACGGTCAGTACACAGTTTTGCCACCCAGCTGTCTACTTGCTAGGCAGGAGGCGTAAGGCCAGGACCTCCAAGGTAGCCTTCTCAGAAGTGCTACCTGTTCCAAGTGCATCTCCCACAAACCACCCTGCCTGGTGCAAAGGTAGCGGACATTATGCGTGTTGTAGATAGGCTGATAGACAGTGCTGGGGAGGAGCCAGTGGTCGAGGTGCATGTTGGCACCAACGATGTGGGAAAATGTACTAACTCAGCATTTGTATAATTTTGGAGGATATTATATTTCCACACAGCAGCTACAAGGAATATTACTTAAAAGTCTGAGGGGGACTGATTCAGTTTGGGACAGTGGTACAAGGGAAAGAGAGACTACCGCTTCCTGTCTGTGCCATTTTCCAGTGCTTAAATGGCCCCTGGGTAGAGTTATTTGCTCCACTTCAGAGTTTCACATGCAGTAACTTGGAGAATGGTTTGGGAAAATAGAGTGCAGGCTAGGCAGGAGCCCATTCTTTCCCTCACACCACAGTCCTGAGCTGAATCAGGACCCTGCACACTTCTAAAATGACATTTTGTGTCCTGCTGTGTGGCTGCAGGAAAAGGCAGTTGGGTCCAGGAAACTGAGATCTAACTCATTAAGATCATATTATGTAGTTTGGCCCTAAATATGGATTTGTATTGTGTTTGAATTTACACGGTAATTAGTTAGCCATGAAGTTACAATGGTCTAACTGTTTATCTAATTTTAACTTAATTTATGAATGTAATTTTATCTATTTTAATTGTTTAATTGTTTTGTAGTAATGATTGTATTTTACCATAATCATGGTGCATACCATGTCGTGTTAGCCGCCCTGAGCCTGCCTTTGGCGGGGGAGGGCGGGATATAAAAATAAATTTATTATTATTATTATTAGCCAAGAATGTGAGCCCTATCAAATGAGGCAGTTATCTGTTGTTAGGAGATGATTCAGAAGTCTATAAATGTGGAAGTTCTTAACTGATTATCAGCTTCTTCTTGGACAAAGATGCTATCCTATGATCCTGTTTACTTTTGGTAAATAATGGACTCATTTAGTAGACTCGTGTAATTTCTCTGTTATTATTATCTATGTAGAAGAAGAAGAGAGATTGGATTTATACCCCACCTTTCACTATCTGAAGGCGTCTCAGTTTACAATCTCCTTTCCTTTCCCCTCCCCAAAACAGACACCTTGCGAGGTAGGTGGGGCTGAGACAGCTCTCCAAGAACTGCTGTAAGCCAAAATGCCCTCAAAACGAGGTTGGGGAATTGACAGGTTGGCACCTGGCTTAAAAAGGATCTTTGAATCTATGTATACAGGATACATGTCCAGAAATTATTGCTTAAAATTACCAGGGACACTAATTAAGTAAAAGCAATTAAAATTTATTGTAGAAAAATATAGACACATACAAGGTAATAAACTCATAAAACATACATACAGTCCTAAGAAAGATAGAGAGAGATTCAGAGATAACACAAGGATGGACTGAGTGATAATTACTGATCATAGTCTTCAAGGAAGGCTCCAATGGTGATGAACGAGGACTAGGGGGAGGGGACCCACAACTGATCAGGAATTGGGGATTTATCTAGACAGCAGAACTGGGGTACTGCTAGATGCACACCTGTGGGGAGCTGGGTCACAGGTTATAAGGACTACCTTGAGCCCTCAGGGGATGGGAGGTACAGGGGTGGATGACAGTGGTCAGCTGGTACATGACCTCAGAAAAAGGGGAGGCTCTGAGGTGACCATAAGGGCTGGACTTCTGCAGTAGCCAATAGCCAGTTAATTGGCAGCCCAATTGGATGCTCATAGCTAGCCAATGAGCAGACTTGGCCTTAGTTACCTGATTGGGCTTCCAGGTAACAATGGGCCAAGGGGGAGGCTCCAAGATGACCATTAAAGGAAAGAATGGGAAAAATTTATTAAGGGGGGGGGGTACTTAAGTCTATCAAACTTATCTAAAAAGGTGACAATAGATGGCAAATTGCTACCTGGGTAACACCCGGTCTATACAAAGAAACTTGGCTCTGGGTGAAGATGTTCTTCCTCCTCTTCGATCTTCCATTGGCACCAGTCTTTGTCTTGAGTTCCATTGGACAAAGGCTTAGGCGATGTTCTTAAATAGGGGTATTATTCTCACACTGCTTTTGGTCAGAACAGCTCTGAGAGAGTTATGATTGACCCAGGGTCACTCCAGCAGTTGCATTCGGAGGAGTGGGGAGTCAAACCTGGTTCTCCCAGAAAACAGTCTACACACTTAACCAATATACCAAACTCACCCTCCAGAATCCAGGGATGATATATGCTTTTAAGTTAATCACTGTTAGGTGTGGATCAGGGGTGGCCAAGCTGCAGCTCAGTAGCCACATGTGGCTCTTTCACAGATATTGTGTGGCTCTTGAAGCCCCCACTACTCCATCGGCCAACTTGGAGAAGGCATGTCTCTTTACATCACTTCTCTAAGCCAAGCCAGACAGTAGCTTGGAGAATGCATTTGAAGTCGCTTTCTTTCCACCTCTGCCTCCCCCTCTCCCATCTATTTTCCTTCCTTCCTTCCTTCCTTCCTTCCTTCCTTCCTTCCTTCCTTCCTTCCTTCCTTCCTTCCTTCCTTCCTTCCTTCCTTCCTTCCTTCCTTCCTTCTGTCTTGTGACTCTCATTCATCTGACAATTATTCCATGTGCCTTTTACGTTAAGCAAGTTTGGCCATCCCTGGTGTGTATGACGATCTTTAATTAAAAATAAACTGATTTATTTGTGTAGTGTCCTTGCAACAGACCTAATCCATTGTTGTGGTGTACCTCTGGCTAGGAGATGAACGATCTGATCTAGAAAGCTGCCTTGAGCTGGATAGCCCAGTCTAGTCTGATCTCATCAGGGCCAATATTTGGATGGGAGCACCAAGGAAGTCTAAGATTGTGATGCAGAAGCAGGCAATGGCAAACCACCTCTGAACATCTCTTGCCTTGAAAAACCCACCAGAGGTTGCCATAAGTCAGATGTGACTTGAGGTGGGGGGCGGGGGAGAAGGAAAGCTAACTAGATGCCTAGGGGTTCTTAGAAGCATGCCTGAATGAAGCTTCACAAAAGTAATCCAGAACACAATGATGAGGGACACCAAAATCAGTAGGGATGGTTCCATGACAGACGAGAAGGTGAAATCTGAGACAGAATTGTAGTCAAAGATATACTGAAAGGAAAACCTCATACGGGAGTTTTTGTACTCCCTTTGTCTGAAGCACTGAACATAACACCTACTTTATCAAAGCAACCAATAAATAAGCCATGACACAGCTCCAGCATGGATGTGGGACTTCCTGCTTCATCCATGTCAAGAATATTTGTGGTATAGGAGGGGGGGATATCCAGGGGTAATCAGGTTGCAGAATGAATGCTGCATTTGCTAATATGACAAAACTGCATCAGTACATGTTTTCTCAATACATAGCGCATGACTCCATCCCCCCTTTCATCCGTCTGGTTTACTGCATATTTAATTCATTCCAAAAGGAGCTTCTGCTTTCTGTAGAGAACAGACTACACAAAAAAGCTTTTATATGCTTATCATAGTCAGTCCAGATGCCCCTGCTGTTCTGAGATGCCACTTCTCATCAACCAGTATACAGAAGGCATTCAAGGTTTCTCATCTCCACCCCTGCTGTCTAAAACGTGGCTCATGTCACAGTCATTTCACTGATTTGCTTGCTGTCTTGCAGCACCCAAGCAAGCAAGGCTGCTGGCTTCACGCCCTGCTCCTCTGGATCAGATCAAGGGGAGTCATTGAAGCTGTGTCTTGTTGCTGCAGTCACCAGAGTATGATCCTGCATCTTGCAGATGGGCACAGCAATCTCACCACATTGATACCAGATAAGGATGGCACATGTTTGCAATGGCATCTGAGGCCCCAGGCATGAGATGCCTGCAGAATGCTGTCAAAGGGTGAGAAATTTTCTGGACCCCTGGAGTTCCCTGGGGAAGTGCAATGATTTACAATCTATGTAGCAAATGCTTAACATTTCTGATATGTGCTCTTGCAAATGCTCCCTCTGTAGCTAGAATTGAGAGTGGCTTGAAAGAGATTCCATTTTCTGTGGTGTACATGTTTCTTTTGTCCCAAAGTTCCTCTGGTTAAAGAGGTTTCTGAAACAAAAACCAGCACAATCAATTAACCAGAGCTGAAAGCAGGAGTGACTGCACCATAGACAGGAAGCCTTTTAATCTGCATTCTCTGTAACTCGTCTCCCGTCTACTGGCTGTCTTCATTTTTCCATTATCACTTCCACATTCAAACCATGATTCAGCTGCAGGAAATGGAGGGACTGTCTCTCACTAGCATGCAAAAGCTCCCAGATTCAGTCTTCATCATCAGGGATCTCAGGTCTAGTCTATATGCACTTACCATGTTCCTGGTTGGTGATGAGTACTTGCCATGGGCAATGATCACTGTAAAGTTAATATTATTGCTTGGTGTAAGCAAAGTTTACCATCATGACATGTTCCCCACACCCCTTTCTCAGAGCTCTGGAGGTTCCATATCCCATCTGTCATTGCTAACTTTCCTAAGGGAAGTTGGAGAAACATAATCTGAGCCAGTTACTTTGGAGGAGAACCACAGACACACAGATAGCTAGATAGATTCCATTATTTCAGACGGCTTGGACTCAGAACACAGTGACCAGCAGATACTAAATACCATGTTCCCTGTGAGCAAAATGCAAACATTCAAAATGCCATGGGCTAAAAAGAACACATCAAATCATCAAAGAATTCTTGAAGTGTCAAGCTACCAAATAAACATGCCAGATGCTTGCAGTATCCTTTACAAATGAATAAATGTATCATGTAAAACCGAAAGCCTCCTGTGGTAAGTATATTGTTTAGATGAGGCCTCATACAGCAAGTGTTGAGAAACATCATTATCCCTCCATTACCTGATATTGATGTATTTCAGTCTGAAGAATACTTTGCTACTAGAAATGTACAAATTCTTAAAAACAAAACAAAAAAAAACAGGTAAAATTCTGATTTGGGGTTATTCAGGGGCAAAATACTGGGGGGGAGGGGCAAATATCCCTGAATATCAGATTAAGAACATAAGAGAAGCCATGTTGGATCAGGCCAATGGCCCATCGAGTCCAACACTCTGTGTCACACAGTGGCAAAAAAATTTATAAATACACACACACTGTGGCTAATAGCCACTGATGGACCTCTACTCCATATTTTTATCTAAACCCCTCTTGAAGGTGGCTATGCTTGTGGCCGCCACCACCTCCTGTGGCAGTGAATTCCACATGTTAATCACCCTTTGGGTGAAGAAGTACTTCCTTTTATCCGTTTTAACCTGTCTGCTCAGCAATTTCATCGAATGCCCATGAGTTCTTGTATTGTGAGAAAGGGAGAAAAGTACTTCTTTCTCTACTTTCTCCATCCCATGCATTATCTTGTAAACCTCTATCATGTCACCCCGCAGTCGACGTTTCTCCAAGCTAAAGAGTCCCAAGCGTTTCAACCTTTCTTCATAGGGAAAGTGTTCCAGCCCTTTAATCATTCTAGTTGCCCTTTTCTGGACTTTCTCCAATGCTATAATATCCTTTTTGAGGTGCGGTGACCAGAACTGCACACAGTACTCCAAATGAGACCGCACCATCGATTTATACAGGGGCATTATGCTCTGGCTGATTTGTTTTCAATTCCCTTCCTAATAATTCCCAGCATGGCGTTGGCCTTTTTTATTGCAAACGCACACTGTCTTGACATTTTCAGTGAGTTATCTACCACGACCCCAAGACCTCTCTCTTGGTCAGTCTCTGCCAGTTCACACCCCATCAACTTGTATTTGTAGCAGGGATTCTTGGCCCCAATGTGCAGTACTTTACACTTGGCCACATTGAAACGCATCTGCCACGTTGACGCCCATTCACCCAGCCTCAACAGATCCCTTTGGAGTTCCTCACAATCCTCTCTGGTTCTCACCACCCTGAGCAATTTAGTGTCATCCGCAAACTTGGCCACTCCACTGCTCACTCCCAACTCTAAATCATTTATGAACAAGTTAAAGAGCATGGGACCCAGTACCGAGCCCTGCGGCACCCCACTGCTTACCGTCCTCCACTGTGAAGACTGCTCATTTATACTCACTCTCTGCTTCCTATTACTCAGCCAGTTTTTGATCCACAAGAGGACCTGTCCTTTTACTCCATGACTCTCAAGCTTTCTAAGGAGCCTTTGATGAGGAACTTTATCAAAAGCTTTCTGAAAGTCAAGGTAAACAACATCTATCGGGTCTTCTTTGTCCACATGTTTGTTCACCCCCTCAAAGAAATGTAACAGGTTAGTGAGGCAAGATCTTCCCTTACAGAACCCATGCTGAGTCTTCCTCAATAACCCATGTTCATCAATGTGCCTACTCATTCTGTCCTTGATAATGGTTTCTACCAACTTTCCCGGTATTGAAGTCAGACTGACTGGCCTGTAATTTCCTGGATCTCCTCTGGAACCCTTTTTAAAGATGGGGGTGACATTTGCTACCTTCCAGTCCTCAGGAACGGAGGCAGATTTCAATGAAAGATTACAGATTTTTGTTAGAAGACCCACAAGTTCAACTTTGAGTTCTTTCAGAACTCTCAGATTTGGCAGCTATTCGATTATTCCTGAATATATGGCTCCATTATACCCTATGGGCCACTGAAGACAATGGCAAAATAGGGTAAAATGAATGGTGGCTGAGGGGGAAGCAGTTTGAGGGAGAGGCACCAAATTTTCAGGTCAGCTGCAGGAGCCTCTCTCTCACAGAACCCCAAAATCTCAAAACAATTGGACCAAGGGGTCCAATTCTAGAGGCATCCAAAGAGAGTGCCCCATCCCACCATTGTTTCCTATGGGCCATTGAAGTCAATGGCAAAATAGGACGTAATCTAGAGCAGTGTTTCCCACTTGCAGGGTCACGACATGGCACTGGGCCATGAAAGCCTCAATACCGGGCCACAAGAAAAGCCAAAGCTAGCCCCGACCCCAGCAAAGCATGAGCTCTGCTCTGCTTCCTTCCTTTCTCATCTCTCTGTTGTGCAGAGAAAAGCTAGGCTTGAATAATGACACAGGCTGCAAAGCCTGAGCTCCATCTGCCTTCCTTCCATCCCCCAACATCTTTGTGTTGTGCAGAGAGGAGCTGGGCTGCCTCTCCTTCCTTTCCCCCCTCCCAGTGTTTGAGAGAAAAGCCAGAATCCACTGGCACTTTAGACCCATGAAGTGTTCTTCAAGGTATGAGCTTTCATGTGGCTTGCAGTATGTTCTTTTGGGGAGCTTTTCCCAGGAGGCCTGGGTGGCAAAGAAGAGGGGGATGTTTTTTTCACCTGGGAGGGGTACGGAGTGGGCATTCCAGTAGCTTTTTTTTTTTTTTTAACCAAATGACCCCTGGGCAGAATTGTTGCTGGCTGAGGTCATCCGATGGTGAGTAAGGCTCTTTTTTTCTTTGTTCCCCCTTTTTTCTTTCTTTCTTTCCCTGCAAGTGATGCTCTGTCTGTATTCTTGGTGCGGGGGGTGGGGCGGGAAGCAACAGTGGGAGGGCTTCTAGTGCCCTAGCCCCACTGGTGGACATTTTGGTGTTTTTCGGGCACTGTGTGAGAGAATTTTGGACTGGATGGTCCACTGGTATGATCCAACATGGCTTCTCTTATGTTCTTTCTTTCCATGTCTTTCTTTTCTTTTCTTTTCCCTCCATTTCCTTCTTTCCCTTTCTCTTTCTTTCCTTCCATTTTTACTGGATAAACTTTTCTGTTCCTCATACTATTGTTGCAGACATAGGAACTCTGTCAATGAAAAGTTGGCACTCCCAGTTGTAGCCAGCTAGCCTTTCTATGACATTTCTGTGTGAGTGAATGAGAGTGAGAGGTGTGGAGCAGAAAGAGATTATTGGAGATTACTGATGTATATCTCAACAGTGCTGGAAGTGATGGTACTATGAGCTTGGCACCATTTTACTAGTTCTGCTTTTAACAGCTGTCTGACACCAAAGTTAAACTCCTCCTGTAGATATTAAAAAGGATGAAAGACGTTCACTGGCTAAACATCTGCACAACAGGTTGCTTATAAAGGCATGGGAAACACAGCCAGTAAAAAACTGCAAGCCCCTCATCAATACCCTTTTTGGGATAAGCTTGTATGAACTTCATATAACTTGAACTTAATTCATTAATTGCAGTACAGTTCTCTGCTACCTTTCACAGCAATTCCCCAGTGTTTCAGCCAAGGAATGGTATAAAAAATAGCTGTCAAAAGATTTTCTTGAAACCAAGCAAGCTTGGTTGTAGCTTAAGGCAGGGTTCCAGTAGTAGTAGCTGAAGGAAGGGCCTACTAAATATGTCAGCATATTTTGAGGTAGAGCAGCTGCCAGGGCCCAATGTGGGTGGTACATAGTGTGGTATTCCTGATGGCAATGGCAACAGCACTCTCAACTGCATACACTGGCCTGTACTGTTGAGAAAGGGGTGTGTAGGTGGTGCAGGCAATTTAACATGGACATCAGGAGTGCTTGCAAGCTGGAGAAGAACACCCAAACAGATAGGTGCATGCAGGTGTGGGGGTGGAAAGAGGGGGCCCTGGGAATGTATGAAAAAGTCGCAGACTGCCCACTTTCCACCCCCATTTTGGCTCAGCATGAGTTTCAGAGAGATTTTTCTGAAAACAAAGTTACTTCAGAAGAAGAGGCAGGTTTGGGGAAGTGCCCTGGAAGTGACATCACAGGAAAAGGTGGAGTTTTGGTTCAGCGTGCCCTGGAAATGACATCACTTGGCCCTTGACCTGGAAGTGACACCATGGGAAATGACATAATTCCTGTCGCCCAGCTCCACCCCCAAAATCTCCTGGCTCCACCCTAAATTTTAGTGAGCCATGAAGGAGAAATGTTTGGGGGAGAGGCATCAAATTTGCAGGGCAGCTTCAGGAGCTTCTCCCACACAGAACTGCAAAGTTCCAAAAAGATTGGACCAGGGGCAATGCTAGGGGAACCCAAATTGGGCCCTCTCCCGCTATGATGGGAAAAACTAACCCAGGCAGCAGTCAGATTCTCATAGAGAATCTCTGCAGTCAAGTCAACTGTGTTGGGGATGTTTGATTGCAAGGAATATGTGCTATGTCCCCAGCAGAATAAGTGCCACTGTGCCAGTGCCACACACAGTACCTCTGCTCAAACTAGAGTCTCTCTGATTCAAATATTAGGGTGGAGGCTTTCTGCAAGGACTGCAGCAAAGAACCAGTGCTGCCCACTGAACCACAGCCCTACAGAAGAAACACCCTCAGAACCCACTGCAGCCTTATATAACAACAGGCCTCAGGTTCAGCAGGAGCTCACAGGAGTGCAGCTCCTGAACCTCCTCCTCCCCACCTACCTATTTGTCCATTAAATAGTAGGTGCACCTGCATAACAATCCCTGGATTAGGAGAGTGGGCAGCTAGCCAGCCACCAGGGTAGGGTTGCCAAGTCCAATCAAGAAATATCTGGGGACATTGGGGGCGGAGCCAGGTGCAAGGGTGTGACAAGCATAATTGCACTCCAAGGGAGTTCTGGCCATCACATTTAAAGGGATCACACACCTTTTTAAATGCCTTCCTTCCACAGGAAATAATGAAGGATAGGGGCACCTTCTTTTGGGGCTCATAGAATTGGATCCCCTGGTCCAATCTTTTTGAAACTTGGGGGTATTTTGGGGAGAGGCACTGGATGCTATGCTGCAAATTTGTTGCCTCTATCTCAAAAAACAGCCCTCCCAGAGCCCCAGATACCCGCAGATCAATTCTTCATTATTTCTTATGGAAAAATATCTCCATAGGGAATAATAGAGTTCCCAGTAGCCATTTCCCTCCCCTCCCCCCACTTTCTGATGATCCTGAAGCGGGTAGATGGCCTCCAAACCGGGGGATCCCCTGCTCTCTCGCCTGGGGATTGGCAACCCTACATAAACCGGTTCCTATACAAAACAAGCACAGAGACACACACCTCTTTCTTTCTTTCTCTCACATTTAACTGTCTCTGGTGTCTCCACAACAAGGTCTGAAGAGTACTGGGGCTACGCTGCTCTCTTTTACACACACACTTACTTCCTCTGAAACAATACCAAAACAAACGGAGGGGAGGAGCTCTGCTGCTGACCATTCCCCATGAAGTACTTCTTGCTTCCTGCTTAACTTTAAAGATACACACACATTTTGAAACCGGATCTGTTTGCAGGTTTCTAAACCTGTCGGAGATCTACAGGTACATGGTGGCTGTGGGGGAAAGGCTTCCCCCGCTGGTCAGCTGGCTGGGGGTGGGGAGAAGCCTGTAAAACCGGGGGATCCTCCACTGGGACCTGGGGATTGGGAAGCCTACACCAGGGGCTTTGCCACGCCCCCAGCAGCCCTCATTGACTCCTGGAGAAGCCCACACCACCCTTTCTCCACTTCTTATGTGATTTTGGGTGGTGTCAGGTGGCTTGCTGGCCTTTTGACTGCTGGGGGAGACCCAGGAGAGCCCTAGGTGAGCAAGGACTGCTTGGGCTGGCTGGATTTCTAGCCAGTCCAATCAGGCCTTGCTCGCCTGCCGCTCTTCTTTCTTGCATTGGTTTGCTTTTGGCTGGGGGGGGGGGGTGCAGCATATGCTAATGAGTTATGCTAATGAGCTCCACCACCTATTTTTCTACAAAACGACCCCTGTATAACAATACAAGAAAACCAAACTAACACAGAGGCAGAACAAGACCACTAACAGAAGCCACAAGAAATCTTACCCAGCAGCAAGGCCCTCCCAAAAAGGCCAAAATCAACCAAACCTGAACCTTATTTCAAATGGCACCAAATTTAAAAAGCAACCAAAGGAGTATGCCAAAAAAAGTTACATGTTCAACACCAGCAGCAGCAAGGCCCCCCCCAGAAAAAAGGGCAAAACCATGACTGTGAGTAACACAACAAAACACAAAAACGCAACAACCCACCCACACCTACCACCAGTCCCCTCCCCATTCATTGCTGTCTGGCTGTTCGACTGAGAGACTTGTGTAGCTGCCGGCCCCTGGCTTCAGCTGCTGATGCTCTCTACCAGAAGTATTTGGGTGGTCATATTTGGCCCAAAATAACATTAGAGAACCTGATTCAGCTGTATTCAGGGCCAAACACAGCCTAATCATTGGGTATTTGGGGGTGTATTTGGTTCACCTGAACCAAATGCACATGCCCAATTGCTATCTACATATTTTAGCTACCTACACATTTTTGCTACCTACACATTTGAAGTATGATCAGTTAGAATTAACCATCCTTTCCCAAAACTAAGTTTAACTTTCAGTTTCTTAAGAGCACATTCATGGGTTCCATGTTTTTGAACTTCATCACTTTTAGCACTATGAAATAGATGGAATACTTAATGTTAGCTTTGCAGCCAGACCCTATTAGCAATTTGTGCTACAAAATGGGGATTTTGGACAATATGTAATATCTGGTGATGAAGAATGATATTGTAGATAGGCACAGGCATTGCACACCGGCTCAGAACATTGTACTGGTGCAGCAGCAGGGATCTGTAGTGGGATATAATCAATGCTGCCATCACCAGGTGCAATAGAGAAGCTATAGACGTACATTGGGAACAGGGTATAAATATCCTCTTGGCATAGGTTGTAATGAGGATAAAAAGAGTATGGGAGAGCTAGGCTTGCAATCCTGAGTTTCTTGGAGAAAGTTCAGTATACAAACCCCTAGAAAGATCACATCATAAATGGCTGGACTGCTTGATTGCTGTTCACATAAATATTGACAGCCAAGCTGGAAAGCTCCTCACATAAAAGGCATGGACAGAAAATACGTGAATGGACCACACCCTTTGCATTTATTGGGAAAAAAACTCCCTAAAAACATGTTTGTGCAAAGAACAAGAGTGTGTTAAGTAGCCATGGCACACTTGACCCTCTGGCTATTGGGACAAGTCCTGGCCCCGCCTCCACTTGAGGAGGAGTCTTCCTTTCTTGCTGAGGAGGAGTCTTCCTTCCATCCTCCCAAGTCAAGGCTATTTTGTCTTTAGCCTCTGATGATTCTCTGAAATTGGTCATATGGACCCCTTGGTAGGGGAATTACAACTACAAAACAGTAAGATTCAGTTGCAAAATGTGGGTGCAGTTAACAGGCTCCCCAAGAACCTCCCAGCATTAGCATCCATTGCGTTTGCAGTGTGAATTCTCTCTTAACCCAGAAATCACTTTAAGGCCAAGGAGTAAAGAGTATGTTCTATAATACAAAGTGGTTCACATGTATTTATTTGATTGCCAGTACTACTGGAATGTTCTCATTTCTTATCAACCCTTCTTTTCAATATCATAGAGAAAACCTCCCCCTTCTTTCCCGCAGCTGTATTTTTAATTTCACAAAACTGGTATTGTCCTCCCCTATCAGTTCTAGTATAAAATTTGCCCTGTTCTAGCAGATTTCATTTTTCTCCTCTGGAACTTAATGATCCTGGTAAGACACTGAAAAAGAACCAAAGGAGGATAATAAATGGTGAACTGCAAATAACTTGCCTCTGGTATACTTTTTCTGATGCACCATCATTCAGTCTAGAATTCATGAGCTACCTTGGACTCACAATCATTGCCATGAATTAATCTGACAGGCCATCTAACACTTCTAAAACATGTAAGTAATGGACCTTCTTGAGTAACACAAGACTGAGCAAGCTGGGTTTGTTGATCAAACAGTTGCTGAAGAAACTTCTTTGGGGGCCTTGAAACGCACTTCCACTAACCAGCAACAAGAAAACACAATGGGAGACCCTCCAATGACAAGTGCATTAATATTTAGGATAGTCACATAACACAGAACTCCATCCAATGCCTAGTATCTCCCCAGGCTGAGTTAGGGAGGATGTATTTCTTCACTTAACAAATAACTGTGGGATTCATAGTTAGTGGTCATAGTGATGGCCACAAGCAGAGAAGGCTTCAAAAGTGGATTAAATTCATGGATGATAGGTCTGTCAGTGGCTTCTAGTTATGGTGACTAAACAGCACTTCCACATTCAGAGTTAGTAAATCTTTGAATATCAGTGTTAGGAGGCAACACCAGGGGAAAGTTTTAATATTTCTGGTGTGTTTGTTGGTCCTCCACAGAAACCTGATGATTAATGTATGAGACAGAATGCTGGGCAAGATGGAACACTTATTATTATTATTGTCATCGTCATCTGTTTATTTATATTCCACCCATTCCCCATAGGGGCTCAGAGCAGAGCACAACATGAATAATAAAATCACAATAAAATCAACATAAAAATAAAACAGCATAACAGTAAAAAACAATTACAATATGATCTAATCCAAGAAACAAATACAACTTCTGTTTTTCTATCTAGCACATAATCTGCTGGAGGCTGTACATCTCAGTCACAGAATTTATATTTGGCAGGATGTGTTCTCTGCTAATACAGCCAACAAGGTGTCAACACAATGCAGGGCATTGGTTTCCTCCTAGCCACTGCTCCCTGCATCTGACCAGTGGCAGCATGGAAGAAGGGAATGGATGTCACTTGCTTGGGGCACATGCTTTGAACCAGCCCTTATAGTGAGCAGTTTAGTTCTGAACAAAAGATAAATGATAGTGATAACCAGGGAAAAGATACATTATCTGTGGTGTGAAAAGGAGGAAAGGATCTTAGAATGATCTAAGGAGTGGAGAAATAGGTTAGCCTAAACAGCTTCAGATTTGCCCTGAGGTGGTTGCTACTTTCCACAACAAGAATATAAAGAAAAAACAGATGGGAAAAATCTGCCTTGCATGGCTACATACTATAGAACCTGGCAATCATCAGGTGAACTTGACTTTCTTTGGAAGGTCACCATTTCCTGCTAAAGACAGTGCTGGGGGCAATCATTTAAAAGAGGCATATTTTCTGCAGTAGAATTTGGGTTGGATCCATCCAGCATTTTAGCTCAGCATCTCCCAGTTGTCCTATTTACTACAGCCCATTTCCCATGGTTTTTGCCAATTGATGTCCCCATGATTGCCACTGAAGCAGTCTTAGTGGCCAAAGAGAACTCCTCTTCTCATTTTTCACCAGCCAAAAAGTCCTGGGATTCAGTCTACTCTAAGGAAATGGGAGTAGCAATGTCATATTGCCATCTCAACCTGGAATTTTTATAGTAACACATATACTGGCAATGTGGGTGCAAAATGTCTTCCAGCTTCATGTCAGGCTGTTTCTTGTGCTACATAAATGCCACCACACAGATTGACCTGTTCATTTCATGTGCATTTCTTGCCTTTGTGGATCTGTTTTTTCCATAACAATGAATGTCACAGACACAAAAGATTTCCATGGGACCATGCTGTTAGGAATCAAGACCTGCCCAATGACATACAGTATGATTACAGTTGCTGTAATCTAAGCCCACTGAAATCAATTCAGTTTTCTAGAAACAGGGTATTTTTCTGAAGAAGTGAGTATTAACTTGTAAAAGCTCACAGCCTGCCGCAAATGTTGTTAGTTTTTAAGATGCTGCTGGGCTTTTGCTCTTTTCTACCGCCACAGACAGACTAACACAGCTACCCATATCAATCTAATTTTTAAAACGTGAAACAAACAAACAGAAACCCACCTCTGTCTGATGAATGAAATGTTATGGTCCACAGTTCTTCATAATCCCCTGAAAAAGTGCAGTAGAATCAAACTACTGAGTCAGGGCACCTTTCCTATAAAGCCTAAAGAGTTTGGGAGTCTGAAAGCCAGTTTGATGTAGTGGTTAAGTGTGTGAACTCTTATCTGGGAGAACTGGGTTTGATTCCCCACTCCTCCACCTGCAGCTGCCGGAATGGCTTTGGGTCAGCCATAGCTCTCCCAGAGGTTGTCTTTGAAAGGGTGTCTGTTGTGGAGGAAGAAGATAAAGGAAATTGTGAGCCGCTCTGAGATTCGGAATGGAGGACAGTATATAAATTCAGTATCATCATCACCATCATCAATCATCACCATCATCTTCTTCTTCTTCATCAGAAAAGAGATGACTGAAATATGACTGAGGTCAATAAAATTGTGCATGGTGTGGAGAGAGTAGATAGAACCTTTTCTCCCTCTCCCCAAATACTAGAGCTCAGGGGTACCCAATGAAGCTGATGGGCAACAGATTCAGGACATACAAGGCAAAATACTTACTTAATCTACAAGAAATTAAATTGTGGAATATACGGCCACCAGATTTAATGATCACCATGAGCATGGATGACTTTAAAAGGAACAGATAGAGAGAGAGAACCTCCACATCCAGAGAACCTCCATTTGAGAACGCCCACATCCAGAGGCAGTAAACCTCTGAATACCAGTGCAAGAAGGCAGCATCTGGGAAAGGTATCTGTGCCATGTTTGCTGGCCATCGAGGACAACTGGCTAGCTGCTATGTGAAGTGAGCTGGACCTCTAATCCAGCAGGGTTTATTTTCATATGTTCTTATTCTGTAATATACATAAAATGTATCAGATCTTTGGATTGTCAGAGCATCTACATCCTTGGAAATTGTTTTGTGTGCAACAGGACACATCCAGATCCACTTGAGGCATTTGCAGAACCACAACTGACATCTCCCACAGTATTTAGCCAGTAGAGTAAAGATGGAATTAAAAGGACTGCAGAAGACAGTCCAAAAAACAGTGGCCAGCAGAAAGGGGGGCATTGCCCAGGAAGAAAGATCTTCCTCCCCTTCCTTTATGCTGGCTGTCGGGAGCTACTGCCATCAAAAAGGAGGGAGAAGCAGCTTACAATCTTCTTTCCCTTTCCCCCCTCCCCACAACAGACACCATGTGAGTTAAGTGAGGCTTAGAGAGTTCTAACATAAACTTCTCTTGAGAAGAACAGTTCTGTGAAAACTTGTGACTGACTCAAGATTAACCCCCTGTTTTCTGTTCCCTGCAGAAAGCTATAGGGAGCACAAAGCAGTGGTGGTTGAAATGGCTTCAAGCTGTTTAAACCAAACAGCTGAGTGGCAGGGAGCTTTCAGCCACTCAGCTGTTTCTCCTGAAGAGCAGAACCCAGGAATAAACCCCTGATTTCTGTTCTCCACAAACTATCATGACCCACCACAAATTGCATCCAAAATTCATGGTAGTTTGTTCTGGTTCTTCAGTTCATGAGCTTTGGTTCACAAACCCCAAACTGGCCAAAATTCATGACAAACTTGTCATCTGGTTTGTGCCCATCCCTAGTCACCACAAGCTCCCTGACAATCTTTCTGCTTGGACCCCCTTTTGCACCATGCAGACCCAATCTAGATGTCATTGGAAAACAAATTATGTTACTTGCCTGGCTTTATGACTGTCCTGGTAACAAGAGGGCTAGAATTTTGTCCCCCAAATCCCTCCCATTCAGTGTTCTTGTGCATCACCCCAATAATGCTAACGTACCAGTTGCCAGGCCCCCACTACTGGCAGCTCTGCAGAAAAGAGTGATGGCAGCCCCACACACAGCACAGATAAAGACCTTATGTAATAGACATAAGTCACAGAAGGCATTCTTTGCCCCTGTTCTTTCCATTTCTGAAAGTGCTTTGCGTAGTTTAATATTCATTGCATTCTTGCTGTTCTGTACCCCTTCCCAGCTGTGCCTTTTACTTTATGACCAATACGGCAGCCAATGTTCACTCTCCCCAGGGGGGTCTTGATCCTGTGCTATATAAACCTCAATAATCTTAGGCTTCTGAACATTTGAGTACAGGCACTGCCTTGGCTGATGACGCAGTTCTTCCTCTGCATTGCATTTCTGGATGCCAATCAAGCATTGCTTCCCTGTGCCTTTCCTCTCTGTTTGTTTGCTCAAATGTTTATATTAATGAGATGCCTTGAACAGTCTTTATCAA
Source organism: Heteronotia binoei (assembly GCF_032191835.1). Classification (NCBI taxonomy): domain Eukaryota; kingdom Metazoa; phylum Chordata; class Lepidosauria; order Squamata; family Gekkonidae; genus Heteronotia; species Heteronotia binoei. Next base: position 224,381,495 of record NC_083223.1, on the reverse strand, counting down.
ACCCAGTCCATAGCCACCATATGGTACCTATTTACCTGCTGACAACATAATTAGCCATCCGCCCCCTGCAACATTTTCAGTGTTTGCCTCTGAAAGCGCAAACCAAATAACACCCACGATTATGCCGGCACTATGTGCTTGAAGAGGTGGCAGAATAAAGCTCTACTTGATCTGATATTCCAGGAAGCTAATCAGCTATGATGAACCTTTGGTAAAAATCAAGTTATCATGGAATTCTATACTCCTCCTTATGCCACATCCACTTGATCTTAATTAAGGGGGGCGCAAGAAGCCACATACTGAGCTGTAGCCGATGTGAAATTGCTGCTGACACTCTGCGTCTCCTGCAGCACCTCCCAGAAGCAACACCTCTTTTTTGAAAACTGTGTAAAGAATCTATATAATTGAATCATATTGGTCCCAGGTCTGATGAAGACTGGAAAGAAACAAGTACTTAATCGATTGGCTTGTCACTACACTATTTTGGGACTTGAATATACATGTTTTGGACATTTGGATTGATTTCTATATACTTCTTAGTAAATTGGTCACTAGCTTGCATTTTTTGTTGTGTAGTCCCCCACTGTGGGCAGAGTTTTCCCCAATATGCTGCTGACCAGCTGGCTGACAGGTGAAGACCGTCCCCGAATAGCCCCTTTCCACATCATTGTCGGAGGCAATGACATCATCCAGAAGTGGCCAAAATGCTAGCGTGTCCATGTGCAATGTGTCCAGCATGATAATATCACTCCCAGGTGATGTCATCATTGTGCACACACTTTACACACACACAGGAACATCTCAGAGCGGACTCGGGAGCCCCCCACTGGAATCCAGGTAAGACCCAAAAACCCTAGGGAAGAACTTTCTGTAATTAGATGAGGCCTTATTTTTCTACTTAATTTTTCTCCTGGGATGCTGCTTCCCACAACACTACCTATTCCCTTATGCACCTGAGGAAATCTCTGAGGCCTTTGCACAGCCTGCAATAGTTCACCAAGTCTGGTTAGCCAGTAGTAGGTGACTGAGGGGGCCAGTAGTAGGTGACTGAAGGGGGCACCACTGCATTGACAGCATGATATCAGTTCTTGGACAAACTCAGAAGTGACATCATACTACTATAACATTAAGAGAAAATGCTATCATTTTACATTTTTTCCTGTATCCTCCCCCTGGGGCCTACCAAGATATAGTGCAAGAGATGGTCCTAGTTGTTAGCGCTGGCTTGGGAAATTCCTGGTGATATAGGAAATTACCTGGGAAGGCAGGAGTTTGGAGAGGAGAAGCTAGTCTCTTGGCATACCTCAATGTTGCCTGCTAGCACCTGAAAGACTGGTAGAAGAAAATGACAGCAAACTGGGCCATATCATAGAGTTTTTGGCAAATCCTGGAATGTTCCATGACGTCACTTCCATCTTTTGTCAGAAGTGATATTACCATGCTGGAGTAATGCTGCCCCCCTCCCAAATTTGCCAAGTTTTTCAAGATGGCTTGCATTAATATGTGTCTTTAAGCACACCTGTATACACAACTGTATAGCAACCCACACTTTAATGTAATTCCTTGTGTGGTTGTAATGTGTAGAGTTATCTTATGTGAGGGGAGAAAGAGATGTGAGATGAGCAGAGAGTGAAATTGGATCTGGATGAAAGTGAGAGAAATCAGAGGAACCACTTACAACAAAATGAAGAAGCAGGGCATTCTGGGATTTGAGGTCTAGACATAAAATGCCTTCCAGGGAAAGGGGGAGAGAAATCTGAGCAATGAGAACAACAGATGCAAACTTTACAGAGAAAGAGATTTTTCAGGAGGAAGACTGGGAAGTGACTCCTTGATTTGCCAAGGATGATGGAATGGTTTTTAGAAACCTGGAAAGACATGCATTAAACAGCAGTGTTTTAAGATTTTTATAGTCTTCTGGGAGGTGCTTAATTAAAAATATGTTATTTTGAAGTTAAATGGCATTGCTGAATTTGTGTATTACTGGACTTACGCTTGTCTTTACATTTCTGTGTGATGATTCACAGACCACTTGAATGAGCATAGCTGTTGTTGTTAATGACATTTATATCTTGCTGTTTTTCTGAGGAGATTGGACCATGTTTTGGCCTCATAACAGGTCTATGAGGTGGTTTAGGCAGAGAGAGAGGGAGAGAGAGAGAGAGAGAGCATGTGTGGGATCTGTCCATAGCAGGCCACCCAGTAAGCTTTATAGCCAAGCAGGGATTTGCACTTGAGTTTCCCACATCCAATTTCAACACTCTAGCCATTGTGTCATGCTGTCACCTAATTCCATTGCTATGTGATGCGAAAGATCTCACAAAATACTACAATTAAAGCACAATTAATCCTGTGCCACATATTTAATTCATCCTTTACAACATCTCTCTGCTGATTCTTCAGACAAGTAGGGGAAGAAGGTCGCTGAGACATTTGAATATTGTTTTACCTGACCAGTCCCACTGAGTTCTCATAAATGAGGCTGCCATACTTAGCAATTTGAATTTAGCAACATTGTTGATACTGGGAACTTTGTCCTGCCACAGCATTTTCTTTAATTTTCTCAAGTAGCTTTGGTCAATGTCTCTCAAACCTTTGGACCTCCCACCCCACCCCCCCACCCGGGATAGAAAGCTGATTGATAGAAGATTGTGCAAGGATTTTTGCCCACAGCTGTTTGTATCTTACTGCTGCATACAAGGGTGTTGACTTGCAGCCAACAATTCCCAATACATTCACTTTAGGTTGGCCAAGTTTCAAAAATATAAATAAATAGTCTGCTTCCACATGAAAGGCTATTTTTGTTCACTGATAATTGCAAGGATGAAAAATGACAATCTGACTACTAGTTGAACTCTTTTCTTCCTATCACTTAAGCATGATAGTTCTTTTCTTACAAACAAAATTGGCTCATACTAGGGAAAATGTGCAAACTTAGACTAAGCTTGACTTGGGAATTTTTTAGTGGCTCTGATAGTAGAACCATCACACAAAACACTGCCTTAACGGCAGCACTAAAATCACCAGAAAATTGAGAGGCAGATCTGCACTAGGGTTCCCCCAAAGCAATGCTTACATTTTGTAAGCTAAGCTGGGAATTTCTTGGGGATACCTCCTTTGTTGTCTTGTGCCCTCCCCTTGGCAAATGGATCTTCTGATTGAGGGATGGTGCCTTATCTGTATACTAGAAAAAACAGCAAGCTATAATTACTTATATAATTACTATAATCACGGCTATAATTACTGACAAAAATATATATTGTACTATAAAGTCAAATATAAACAGGAAAAACTTTAGTATTCACAAAGTGTGGCACACACACAAATTCATATTATCCCAGACTCGTCATTTGTTTGCACTAAGCAGCAAAAATACTTCCATAAGGTAAAAGTCCACTGTGCACTCATAAATTTCTCCACGGGGCATCGCCCTTTTCTTAACAAGCTAGTGCAAACAAATCATACACAAAACCCCCATGTATTTTCATAACGGGGCTGCAGGCTGGAACCGGCAGTTTCATACACAATGGCTTTGTCAGATGTTCTGATTGGGGTGTACAGATAGAAATTCGATTGTATCTAACACTTTCACATGACGAGTCAAATTATGCTGGCTCCTCCCAGATTTGTTTGCACTAGCTTGTTAAGAAGAGGGCAATGCCCCGTGGAGAAATATATGAGTGCACAGCAGACTTTTACCTTATGGAAGTGTTTTTGATGCTTAGTGCAGACAAATGATGAGTCTGGGATAATATGAACTTTTGTGTGTGCCACACTTTGTGAATACTGAAGATTTTCCTGTTTATATTTGACTTTATAGTACAATATACTGTATATATTTTTGTCAGTATTTATAACCGTGAGCCTTGCTGTTTTTTCTAGTCTGTTTCATTCCATGGCTTCCGCTAGTGTCAGTTTCCGCTTTTTTATCTGTATGCTAGTCACTTCTTTAGAGTGACTTTTCATCCTAGGAATATCATTGTCTTTATCATTTATTTAGTTACCTTACATTTATATCCCACCCTCTCTGCAAGTGGACTCGGGGCAACTAACAATTGAATAACATCTAAAAACAAATACAACACTAAAATTACTAAAATTATTAAAATAAAACACAATGGTGCTACTCAGATAAACAGGTGAATTTCAAAACAGTTTTTCAGCAGGCAATTTCATTTCAAAAATAGTTCTTTCAGAATTTCATCATGACTGTTGGTGGTCCTTGAAAATGTTATGCAGTCTCTAATAGATGGTATTACTCCGTTGCTGGTAAATGTGGCAGCCCTTTTCTGTCTCAGATGTTGTAGGTAAGTTTTTTTAAAAATTTTAATTAAATTTTATTGAAATATAACTTTATAACAACAACAAACACAAACATTTGTCAGCAGCAATGTTATCAATGTAAATGAAAAACATAATAACAACAATGAGATCCAATACTTTCTGGATTACAAAGTTAAATTACAAATTCTGGTTTGCAGGCCCTGCAGAATTGGGAAAGATCCTGGTGTTCCATAGAAGGTGTTCCATAGCGCTGGCGCTGATACAGAGAAGGCCCTGGCAGAACTCAGCCTGGCCTCCTTTGGTCCAGGGATGGTGAGATTTTGAGCTCCTGAATGCAGTGTTCTCTGGGAAACATGTGGGGAAAGGTGGTCCTGTAGATAGACAGGTCCCCAGTCATATAGGGCTTTAAAGGTCATTACCAGCACATTGAAATGAATTGGGAAAGCAATAGGCAGCTAGTGCAGTGCTTTTAGCACAGGTTGAATGTGCTCCTGTTGAGGGAGTCCCATTAACAACCTTGCCGCAGCATTCTGCACCAGCTGCAGCTTCTGGACCTGAGTCAAGGGCAGCCCCATGTAGAGGGCATTACAGTAGTCTATTCTTGAGGTGACTATAGCAAGGATCACCATTGCTAAGTTGCTATGCTCAAGGTAAGGGATCAACTGCCATATCTGCTGAAGGTTCTTGACCTTTGGCTCCAGTTTCAGTGGCACTCTGTCAAAAGCTGGCAAGGGGACGTTCCTTCCTGGGTTGTGGCAACTTAGATAGAGAAACTCCATCTTCGTCAGATTCAACTTCAGTCAACATAGCCTGAACCATGATATCACATCTTGTAGTGCCAGGTCCAGATTATTCAGGACGTAGTCGGACTGACCACCCATCAATAGATAGAGCTGGGTGTCATCTGCATATTGATGGCATTCCAGCCCATAGTTCCTAACAATCTGGGCAAGGGGGTGCATGTAGATATTAAACAACATCAGGGAAAGAACCACCCCTTGAGGCACACCGCATATAAATGGGTGTCTCCACCTTTGGTCCCTGACCTTGGAGAACTGAGGAGAACCATATGGAAACTCCTGATCAATACAGAGTTCTGACAGCAGCAGTGGATACTTCCAGGAACATCTGGCCCCAAAGCTCTCCATGGCATCAGATGTTTCTGTGTGATGGTGGGGTGTCAAGAAACAAGCTGCAATGCACTCATGTGGCTTGACTGTCGGGATGAATGAGACTGAACATTTCCTTTCTCTGTCTTTCGTTTGGAGGTATCCATTCATTGGTGTCCTTAAATATTATCTTAGCTGTGTGGGTGCTGCTGTTCTTTAAGCCAGCCCTGAGCAGCTGTGAGAACATTTAAGCCAACCAGACAGGGTCCATTCACCATATACCTGTATAGAATTTCCAATTCTGTGGGAGAAACCAATATAGCTGGACCCTACCCAGATGTCTAGGTCATTTAAACATTCTTCCAGTTGCTGCTCACACAAGTAAGTGACTTGCCATGAGGTTGGAAGAACATCTGAAAGGTTTCTTCATCAGGTAGATCTGTCATGCATAGAGCCAGTGGTTAAAACAGTCAACAAGCATTTGTTTCTTCACTGAATCTCTGGTAGCCATTGTTTCCTTACAACCTAATCCTATACACATTTGCTTGGGAATCAGTTCCATGCTGAGTTGAATGGGACTGACTCCTACGTAGGTTTTCACAGAAATGTAGAACTCAAAACATATTTTGATGCTTTCTTGGGCTAACTGAATGAAATGTGAATGCCTGAAGTTTAATCTGTCTGCACACAATAGATCAATTGCAACAGTATGATTTAAGCCTTCCATGTGAAAAAAAATTGCCCTCTGAGAAGAAGTTGTGAACCAGGGCACCATTTCTCTGACTGCTTTTTTGTTGCCTCTCTTTCTTCTTTTTCTGATGGATTTGTCTCAGTCATTCACATCTTGAGATGCTTTGTACATTGCAGTTCCCTTTGCTTTACAGCTCGGCATAATTTTTTTTCGGCGACTGCTTAATCTTGGCAGAGTATCACCTTATTGTACACAGAGGGGGTACATCTGAGCTTTTGCAAGTACATGAATGAGAATTTCCTGAAATGAGTTTGATCTCTCAGGGCTTTGAGCCAGAAAGGAAAGTCAGTCTAGACAGTCATGTGACTGGTCAAGGGACCACATTTACCAGAGACTGTTACTCCATCCAAAGTGAACAAACAAAATTTGAAATATCTACTTAACAAGTGTTTTCAGCTCACCAGCTATGTTCTCATGAATTAAGGTGGCCTGATTTAAATTGGTGACATTCCAAACTGCAGAAAATGCACCCTCTAAAACTCCTGCCCCTTAGTTTTATATGCTTGAGGACTGGTTCCACAAGTGAGGGAGGTGGCAATCTTTAAGCAGCGACTGGATAAACACTGCCCTGGGATGCTCCAGGCTGATCCTGCATTGAGTAGGGGGTTGGACTAGATGGCCTGTATGGCCCCTTCCAACCCCTTCCAATGGCAATGAAAACAGGTCCTGTGGCTGAGGTCTGGAAAGCCTTGGCTCAACTGAATCTATATGGATTCTGGAGCTGAGGGGTCTGTTAGAGAGTTACCTGCATGCGTGATTGATAAAGAGGCATAGTGCATCTCCCAAAGGTCATCAAGTGACTGCAAATGTCCTGTCTTAAATTAGCATCTCATGCATCCCTGCTTGTGATCTCTCCATAGTTGTTTGGGAATAAAACCCCTCAACATTTAACCCTGAAATGGAACAACATCAGTAGCACAGTCTGTCGGACTCCTACTGTTGGTGCAGCAGCATGTAGGGCTAGGGGGCTGCCATAGGACTCAGTAGAGCTCTCTTTCCTCCTTCTCTCCTTGGTGGCAATCAGCCATTGCTTTTAGTGGGAAGCGCAGGTGCATCTCTGATAGAACCATGCAGCCAACTCTAAGGTAAGCTTTTTTGGAAAATGCAAACAGGCCTCTCATTAAATGTAATTGCTGGTGCTTTGGGGGCAGTAGGAAGATGGTTATATGCAGTCATAACTTGGTCTCTTCTTTTTGTACAACTGGATTTACAGTGTCCATGATCCATCAATCATGCCTGAGAGCCAACTCTTTCTTCTGATCCAGAAATAATCCCAGGCCTAATGAATCGTTTGTTTGTTTATGGGGTTTCTATCCTGCCTATCCTGCCAAAGCAGGTGGATGTCCATGATTTGTCTGAATGCATGCAAATAATTTGGTAGACCTACATAATTTCTGAACCACTAAACTTGGGCCAAGACCTGACATGCCAGCATCAATCAATGATATGAGATTGGCAGAAGAGAGGTAGATGTCATCTAAAGTTGCCTTATGAAGGTCACCTAAAGTTGCCTAATGAAGGTCACCTAAAGTTGCCAAAGGAAGGTTTACAGTCTGTGCTTTATTGAGCAAACATGAGTAGTTACAACAAGTGAAATTGCTGGAAGTAGACACATCTAAATAAAATTATCAGGCTTTTTGACAACCTAACAAACTAATTGCTACTGAGCCCAGGAATCATAGAATCATAGAGTCCCAACCCCCTACACAATGCAGGAAACTCTCAAATACCTCCCCCTAAATTCACAGTATCTTCATTGCTGTCAGATGGCCATCTAGCCTCTGTTTTAAAACCTCCATGGAAGGAGAGTCCACTACCTCCCGAGGAAGCCTGTTCCACCGAGGAATCGCTCTAACGGTCAGGAAGTTCTTCCTAATGTTGAGCCAGAAACTCTTTTGATTTAATTTCAACCCATTGGTTCTGGTCCTACCTTCCGGGGCCACAGAAAACAATTCAACTTAGTAAAACATATCAGGGATGCCAGCCTCCAGGTGGGACCAGGGAATCCCCTGGAATTACTGCTCATTTTCAAACTACAGAGATCAGCTCCTCTGAAGAAAATGGATGGTTTGGAGAGTGGACTCTACGGCATTGTATCCCACTGAGGTCCCTGTTCTTTCCAGGCTCCTTTATAAAATCTCCAAGAGTTTCCCAATCTGGATCTGGCAACCATCCCCCCATCCCTTGCCAGTGGCCAAGGGGAATTTAGCAACAGTAGTAGTAGTAGTAGTAGTATAATGTGCCACCAGGTCACACTGAATTCCTGGTAAATCCTGTATCATGGGGTTTTCAAGGCAGCAGAAGAGCAGAGGTGGTTTACCACTGCCTTCCTCTGTACAGCAACCACACTCTTTCTTGGTGGCATCCCATCCAAATACTCACTGTGGCTGACCCTGCTATGCAGCTAAGCTCTGATAAGATCAGAGCCATTCCTGTATCTTAGTAAAACATGCTGCTCTGGAAGGCAGGCAGTGTACATGCTACATTTCAGGAAAGAGACTGCTGCTGTGGGTCATTCCCATATCATATGTGCCAATTGCTTCCATGCACAACCATCAATTAGGAAACTCATTCTGTATCTGGAAAATGTAACAAGTGTATTGGACTTCAAGCCCAGGGCTGTAGTAAAGAGAACTGGGAGAGGCTGAGCACCATGCAGTATATTATGTGCCATTTCAAGCACCAGAGCTGCTGAAGTATATTCTCAGCTATTACTTTGTCCATAGGGTGATTCTTTTTTCCCTGCCTTATCTTTAGCCAAAAGAACCTTCTGTTATCCATGTCAGACTGTCTATTGCAGAGTAAATGAATACAATATAAAGTAGATGGAGGACAACCTTCAGCAGAGAGCAATAATGAGTGGACGGCTGGAGCTGGCTTTAAAATATTTATTTGATGAAAATAGGGGTGTTAACAGGTGTGTCCTTATTTTCTTCCATGATGTGTATTCAGACTGCAAATTACAAGTTCTGCCACCCCATATTGAAAAGTTTTTCCAAGAGGAGGAGGAAATTGGATTGATACCCCACCCTTCACTACCTGAAGAAGTCTCAGAGCAGCTTACAACCTCCTTCCCCTCTCCACAACAGACACCCTGTGAGGTAGGTGGAGCTGAGAGAGCTCTAACAGAAACTACTCTGGAGAGGAAGAGCTGTGTGAGAACTTGTGATTGACTCAGGGTCACATCAGCAGGTGTATGTGGAGGAGTGGGGAATCAAACCCATTCTCCCAGATAAAAGTCTGTGCACTTAACCACCACCAAGCTAGCTAAGTCTAAACAGATCATGTGGTACTTCATGACTGTTATAGAAATACTCAGGAAGACTTCTTATTCTGAATGTAGAGAAACAAATGGAAAAGAGCCACACACTATCCTTGTTAACACTTCCTGGCCTTCTCAGCGATAGGGTTGCCAGAAGGCCTGGGGAAAAATGTCATGTTGATTGAAGAGGGGCTTAATGTGTGGTAATGGGCAGCTGAAAGTTTTATGGCATGGAGGTAAGGAACATCACCTTGTACAAAACATCCCCCCCTCCTTTGCCACCATCACATTTGACTTATGGGTTTTCAAGGCAACAGGCATTGCTTGCCTCTGGGTCACAACGCAGGTATTCCTTGAAGGTCTCCCATCCAAATACTGACCAGGGCTGACCCTGCTTAGTTTCTGAGAATGGATGAGATTAGGCTAGCCTGGGCCATCCAGGTCAGGGCAACCCATTAAGTCTGCATTAAAGGGACAGAACATGTTTTTCTTCTGGCACTTGGCAACACTACTCAGGGTCCAGAGAGGCTGAGGCCACTTCCAGTATATGAGTCCTCTAGCCATAATTAAAATTCAGAATCATGACTGATTGTATTTGTATTTGTGAAAACTCAGCTCTTTAACATGACAAAATCTATATCAACACACAAAAAAATCTTTTCTCAAATTGTATCTTTTTTTCTCAAATTGCATTTTGCTTAAATTGGCTGCTCAAGCTGAGAATGTGTGTCCCATTTTGGTCCTCTAGGGATATGCATGAAAATAAGTTGCAACAGGAATAAAATTTCTAAAAATTAACAAGTGTCTAAATTCAAGACCCCATCTGAGCTTGAGGCTCAAGCAAAATGACCCCACTTCCAATTGGCCTTGGACATTTCCAGTCTAAAACTGTACTCTTAACTTTCAGATTTCTGTAGTAGAGCAGGTTTTCTAGGTCCAGAGGAACAGCACTTGTCTGCATGCATAGAGAATCATGATCAGTGGTGGCTTTCCATTTATACTGGTAGTTCAGTCAGTATTTTCCCCATCTCTGTGAGAATCAAGAAGATTGGATGCCCTGTGTGAGGCTGCCCTCTGCCCCTGCCTCATCTTGGCTTTGCTCCTTCCAGGACTGGATGAGTCAGTCTGACATAATGGCAGCCTCTGAGGAGAAAGTTTCCTGTCAGCCAAGGTCTCAAAGCAATATTTCGGGTTCAGAATTCAGAATGACTGACTCTCCAAAGGGAAACTGCAGCACTTTAATTCCCTCCTTTTTCTAAAGCTTCTGTAGTGAATATATATATGAGACAGCGAAAGAAAGAAAATGAATGTCTCTGACTGGCATCTAATCCCTCTGCTTAGACCTCTGTTTTGCTGAAGGGTTCCTGGCAAACCTGGAGTGTTTTATTTCCACACATAAAACCAAGCACATTTCATTTATGTCATACTTGTGATCAAGCCCCTCATGCATAATAACCATGTTTTTTCACTGCCAGCAGAGGAAATGGAATAAAAAGCATAGCAGTCCAGAGCACCATAAAAAGTATTCAGAGTCCTGCAAAGTTTGGCTATGTTTTCCAGGATTATGCAACCTTTCTCTCTCTCTTTTTGTTGCCTAATGTTATAAAACAATAATGACTGAGATGACACTTGTCATGCAAGCAACCTCCAGTCCACATTCATTGGAGCTCTAATTCCCTGCAATTGAGATTAACAATGCCAAATGTTCTCACTCCATGTACTCAGCTGGGAGTCTATTTCAGCTAGGAAACCTGCTTTTATATAGAAAATAATGTTTTACCCAGTGCTTGCTTTGCCATGCCTTTCGCATTGCCAGGAGATCATGGAAGTATCGAACCTCTCGCAGAAATCTAGGGGAGTCATCCCTCCCCTGTCCAGCAATCCATTAGTGAGTTGTATACAAACAAAATAATTTCATTGCACTTTTACTAAAGTTCACAGACATTTTTAGAATTCAGGTTGGAGATTCACTGTGGCTAGAGTGTTGGACTAGAACCCAAGAGAAAACTGGATTCAAATCTATGAATTTGACATGAAGTTCACTGGGTGACTGAACTAGTCACTCTCTCTGACCATGGCCTGCTTTTCAGGGTTGTTGTGGGGTGAAAATGCAGGACAAGAGAGTCACATGTGCCATCCTGAGCTCTCTAGGATGGGATAAAAATCTCTCTAGGATTGGGTAGATAATCAGGTGTCATGGTTCCATCACTTTCAAACACAGATCCAAATTTTCTGGTGAAGATTTCAAAACTGACTATGCCAGATAGATTTGCTTACAAGTTAAATTTATGAGAGTTACAGACAGATTAAAATGAAGGTATTTGTCTCTTTAAAAGGTGCAATACAAAGCAGAAGATAGTTTGGTTTAGAAAGGTAGAAATAGCACAAGAATTTCACATCTATCTAGCAGATTTTTTATCTCACCTGTCTTTGTAAGGTTCAAGGCAATATACCAGATTCTTTCTTTTTCATTTTATCCTAACAATCCTGTTGTAGATTAGGCTTGGCTGAAAGAAAAGAACTGGCCCAATGTCACCAAGAGAGCTTCATGGCAGAGGGGGATCTGTAGGGTTGCCAATCCCCAGGTGGGGGCAGGGGATCCTCCGGTTTGGAGGCCCTCCCACGGCTTCAGGGTCATCAGAAAGCGGGGGGAGGGGAATGTCTGCTAAGAACTCTGTTATTCCCCATGGAGATTTATTCCTATAGAAAATAATGGAGAATTGATCTGTTAGTATCTGGGGCTTGGGGGGGGGACTGTCTTTTGAGGTAGAGGCACCAAATTTTCAGTATAGCATCTAGTGCCTCTCCACAAAATATCCCCCAAGTTTCAAAACGATTGGACCAGGGGGTCCAATTCTATGAGCCCCAAAAGAAGGTGCCCCATCCTTCATTATTTCTTATGAAAGGAAGGAATTGAAAAGGTGTGCTGTCCCTTTAAATGTGATGGCCAGAACTCCCTTTGGAGTTCAATTATGCTTGTCACAGCCTTGATCTTGGCTCCACCCCTAATGTCTCCTGGCTCCACCCCCAAAGACTCCTGGCTCCACCCCAAAAGGAGAGCCAGTTTGGTGTAGTGGTTAAGTGTGCAGACTCTTATCTGGGAGAACCGGGTTTGATTCCCCACTCCTCCACTTGCACCTGCTAGCATGGCCTTGGGTCAGCCGTAGCTTTGGCAGAGGTTGTCCTTGAAAGGGCAGCTGCTGTGAGAGCCCTCTCCAGCCCCACCCACCTCACAAGGTGTCTGTTGTGGGGAGGAAGGTAAAGGAGATTGTGAGCCGCTCTGAGACTCTTCAGAGTGGAGGGCAGGATATAAATCCAATATCTTCTTCTTCTTCTTCAGATATTTCTTAAATTGGACTTGGCAACCCTAACACCCCTAACACTGGAATTATGAGACAGTGGGACAGGTACACCAACATGATAGCTGCCTTAAAATGGCTGCTACAGCTTCCTTTCAGTCACACAGTGACAATCCTTGTATTATGGTGGCAGCTGCTGCCAAAGCAACATTTAATTTAATTTAATTTGCGATTTATACCCCACCCTATCCCGCAAGCGGGCCCAGAGCAGCTTACAACATTTTTAAAAATCTGCACAGTCAATGAAATCTCCAATGGCTCCTCAGAAGCCTTGCTGGGCAAAAGCCTCACTTGGCCCTGCTCAATAAAACACTTGGTAGGTGCCAGGAAAGGTGTTAGCAGGCACCATAGTGCTATAAATTGTAATTCCTCTTATGGTTTTACTGAATTTGGCTACTACTTTCATTTTTAAGCTTTAATTTTGCCTTTTTACACTATTCTTATACTGTGTCTACTTTTAGTTTGAATCTGCAACCCTAGGGAACTGAGTGCTGTTCTCCCAGATCCAAGTCTGACATCATACCACATGAGGTCTCGCACAAAACAACATAATATTTCTAAAGGCATATATGTGTGTTACAATTTCTTGGTGGCATAGATTTTTTGGTTACATTAATGCATTCTACTGTTCAACAGAAAGGGGGCTTAATATGCCTTTGAACCAGAGTGTGCCCATCAAAACTTATTTTTGGGGACATGTGACAAATTGCATTAATGAGTAGTACAGAATAGATTTTGATATCCTGTATATTGTAGGGGAGATTGTTATTATCAGTGGAGTAAAAACAAATACACATTATTGTGATATAGCCCCCTTGATACATGGTGACTGCAAAAATGACATTTATGTAAAAATAATGTGTTTGAGGGGAGATGCCGTGGCTCAGTGGAACATCTGCTTGGCATGTTAAAGGTCCCAGGTTCAATCTCCAGTTAAAAGATCTTGCAGTAGATGATGCGAAAGACCTCTGCCTGTGACTGTGGAGAGCTGCTGCCAGTCTGAGTAGACAATACTGATCTTGATGTACCAAGGGTCTGATTCACTATATGACAGCTTCATGTTACACAACTATGAAGTCCATGATGTAGAATAACTGTAGGTGTAATGTTCATGTTTAAAAGCATCCAGTTAAAATGAAGATGTTGTAATCTAATTTGTTTTGCACTTATGGAGGTGATACTCATTAGCTGACCTGAAACAAACCATCCAAGTAACATACCCTCCACATTTCCCAGGAAACAATGTTGTTGGAATGTTTACAAAGGAGGCAGGGAATTGGGGCAAAAGGGGTCTCAGAAGAAACTTCATAGCACTTAAGGCCTTGGGGGGCTACAAACTATGGGGGAGGAAGACAGGAATTCTAAGGAGTCTGGAACAAATTAGTTAAAAGAATGGGACAGAGTAGGCAGTATACTGAAAAAGAGAGCCCTATGGAAACTATGGGTGAAAGAGAGACGAGCTGAAGAAAGGAGGAGCCATGGAGAAAGTAGACCTGAAACAAACCTGAAAAAGGTGGAGCTGCGCACTATGAAGGAAATAGGCAGTTATTGGATTGCTGGGAACTGTGATCCATTGAGCCAAGGAGGCAAAGGACTGACCATGACAGGCTTCTGTGGCATGTGTAGCTTTTATCAATTTGCTGCAGTTTTGGATAGGAGAGGGCAACGAGGGCCAAATAGAGTGAGGATGAGCTAGGGAAGAACAACTGGATTTAGTATACAGTTCAAACAAACCAGCTGGTTCCTTGGCTGCAGGCTTCTAATAATGAACAAACTGATCCACAAATGGAATCCACTGATTGTTCAAGGTTGGAAAAGCAAAGTCTGGCAGGGTTTTATGTGTGATTTATAATTGTACCAACAGTAGTATTATTCATTCATCTCCTCCCTCCTCCAACACAACCCCCTTTTAATCAATTAATATATTTATTGCCCTATGGAAATATTCATTTTTAGCAAAAATAATTAAAAGCCACAGTTCACTCATCACAACCCAAAACCAAAAAGAGATTTTAAAAGCAGATTATACAGGAGTCTCACTATGATTTATGTGACTCTGGCAGAGACAGAGATTGGCCATGGACTCTACAGCAATAATCCTAGCAGACAGAAGAGAAGCTGGGAACATCTGCCTCTGTTGGCTTTGTTACACATAAACAGCATTTGGCTGTGAAGTTTGGTGAAGAACAACACCAAAGAGAGGGGAGAAGGTGAACCACAGGATAGCTGCATAGCATCCACAACTAAACACAACCTTTTACAAGTGAAAATGTAACATTCAAATATCTAGAATTACTGCCTGGCCCTCATATGCCACACTTATATGCTGTGTCAAAAGTTCTGCTACTCCACCTTTTGTGTGGTTTTTTGTTTACTGTGATAGTTTTATCTCCTACGAATTGAAAAGGTGAGGGTGGGGTTGAAGATTGTAGTGCCCAGCCCATTCCTCCAGTTCTCCTCTGGCTTCCTGGCAGAAAGCTGGCCTTGGTCTTGATAGGTGAGGTACACTTTAAACAGTCAGCTGCCACCAGGCTGGTTTTATAGCTGTACGAAGCGGACCACCAGCCCACTCTGCTCCTCCAAAGATATTACATCAACCTACAGGCAAGGTCCAAGGTCACTGGAAGCTTCTTCAGTGCCCTGACCAATAGACCATTCCAATAAGTCTCTTTTCCAGAACTTATTAAGGTGCAAGAACTTTTACCTTGGTGGTTCCACCAGTCATCAGTACAGTTTTAAATTACAATCCAGAAGACAGATTAGCTATATTAGCCCTAAAGCATAACAGCATTCCAATCCAGTCAGTTTACATCCAAGGTTCCCAACAAAATAATAACAAGTTCCAAATATAAGCCTAAGCTTCACCAACAGCCTAACACTTAGCCTACGCTTTGAAATAATGAGGGAAACTTTGCCTCTTTTACCCTTATGAGAACCATAGGCAGTATTCATCTCCTCCCTCCTCCAGCACAACACCCTTTTAATTAGAACCACCTGCCTCCTCTATCGAATCACAAGCTTGACACCTACAATTAAACTTAGCTAGCTACATGGAAGTGATCTGGTTTGACAGGGATCATTAAGGAGAATCTAAAGGATCCATTAACAGCCAAAGACGGCCTGCCAGTTCAATGATTTCAGCTGAGGGTCAGGCTGCTGCAAGCACTACCCCAAGGTCCAAAGTTGCAAACTAAAATTTCAGACTAAGTGAAGTCACTACAAAGCTATACTAGGAAAACATCATAGTCCTACAAAGTGTTATCAACAGTTCCAAATAAGCCTGTGGAATGGCCAAGTGTCTGCTGCATGGTGCCTTAATGTTCATGCACAGACATATGCGTGCATGTGTAGTAGAGACAAGATACAGCTATTCCTCTCTTCTGAGATTTAGAATGACAACTCTAGTTGCACATACTAAGCAGCAGGGGGGAAACATAGTACATATACACAAGCTCACTAGTTTTAGCTCCTGCATAATATTTCTGCTCATCTTTGAACTTTCAGACTACACAGAACTCCAGAGTTACAGATTGTGGTAAATGCTTGAATGTTGCGCCCAGGCAGCGTAACAATGGGTAGCAGTTGAGGGATTAGCATATAGATTAGGTACTCACTAGAAAGTGGCACACATAATGAAAAAAGAGCTCTTCTTCAGTGAGTACTGTCATTCATTGTCTGTGCAACCAATTACACCACAATATTGACAATGAGTTGGCATTTATTATGATTAGGGCCCTTTAGAGAAATCCTATTATTTTTTGCCAGAGACATTATGTTTTACTTTTTATTTGCTCAGGAATATACTTATCTCATTACTCAGGACTATGAAATTGCTTTTTTCCCATCTGATCACAAAATGTGCTGATTGAACTCATTCATAAGTCTGATTTCTTACTAAAATGTGTGCATAGTCTCCCACACCTCCCCAAGAAATTGCTTAATGGAAAAGGAAATATTTTATATGGCCCATAATCAGAGCTGGTTCCAGATTTTGCAGGGCCCTGGGCAGAGTTCCCACCTATAGATCTGCTTGTGCATCCCTCCCTGGCCTTCTCACAAGCCCTCCCACTGCCCATCTCAAAGCCAGATGCACTCCCCTTTCCCTGATGGCACTGGGCAGTGTGTGCAGCTGAATGCACAGGGATCAAAGCACTCCCAAGTGAGCAGGCAGGGGAAAGCCCATAGCAGTGGGTTCCAACAGAAGCCCTGGGCCCTAGCAGCTGCCACATCGGAGGGCATGCTGAGGCTGACCCTGCCCAATTATTGAAGACTTATCATTTATTTATTATTATTATTTATTTATTACGTTCAATTTCTATCCTACCCTCTCTGCAAGTGGACTCAGAGCGGTAAACAATCAATAGTATAATACAGTTTTTAAAACAAGTAAAATACAATTTAAAACATTTTAAAACATTTTGTAGTGCTATACAACTTTGGTATGGTGGGATCTTTCTTTTTGCTGTTAGTGATCATATGATGTTTGTAACTTCTCAGCGATATGAGGTGGCAGTTCTTCCCGGTTAGGTGTTGAAGGCCTGCTGGAACAATTCAGTTTTGCAGGCCCTGCGGAATTAAGAAAAGTCCCGCAGGGCCCTTATGGCCTCCGGGAGGGCATTCCACATTTCTGGACCTGCCACCGAGAGGGCCCTAGCCCGTGTAGAACAGAGCCTGGCTTCCTTTGGTCCAGGGATGGACAATAGGTTTTGTGTCCCTGAATGCAGT
This sequence comes from Heteronotia binoei, assembly GCF_032191835.1. Taxonomy (NCBI): domain Eukaryota; kingdom Metazoa; phylum Chordata; class Lepidosauria; order Squamata; family Gekkonidae; genus Heteronotia; species Heteronotia binoei. Next base: position 224,364,005 of record NC_083223.1, on the reverse strand, counting down.
GCTCTCTGGGGAACATGCGGAGAAAGGTGGTCCTGTAGATAGGCAGGAAAGAGACCAAAGCTGATAGTCATGGTGGCTTATAGTTCTGTTGTCCAACTGACTCTACTGAACAAATGCAGCATGCTTGGAATTTATAAAACTGCAATTTTTCTAAACTGTGCAATAATTGAGATAGCCTTCTCCAAACGTGCATACATTTACCGCTTTCCAGGTTTCATGGTTTAGATTGCACTGTTTATTGCTTTGTTTACCTATTCTACTGTTTTTGTGGCATTGAAAGGTGTAATCTACCTTGAGACTCAGACAGAATAGGTAAGTAAGGCTCTAATCCTAAAACAACTTCCATGGAAGTAAGTCCAACAGAATAAAATGGAACTTACTTTTGATCAGACTTGCTTAGGCTTGCTTCCTAAATCAACAAACAAAATACAACAACAATATCAGGCTTGCACACTTGTTGGGATCTGTCAGACTAAATGAAGCCACGTGTTCACACAAATGCAGAGAGTTTATTCAGTTCCCAAGTGCCTTTTGAGGAAGGTCAGGCTGAAGGAGAGTGAATCACAGATGGGATCAAGGTTCACCTTAGTGTGAGCATGTGAGCTATTTGCTCACAGATTTTCACTGGTCTGCTCACAACTTTTCAGTCTAGAGGCACAGATGCTTCCTCTGGGCTAGGTTTACATGATAGTCAAATGTAGACTTGCTCAAAACTTTAATGCTAGTAGCCCACACAGCAAAATTTTTGCCCACAAGCACCCCCAACTTAGAAAGAACATAGGATGGAATGTCAAGTGAAAGGGAAGGTGAGTGCAAAGAAAACACAGAAGGAGAAGTTTTCAGTCTTTCAGTTTGGTGGCAGCCAGTTTGGCATAGTGGTTAAGTGCATGGACTCTTATCTGGGAGAACCAGGTTTGATTCCTCTCTCCTCCACATGCATTGCTGATATGACCTTGAATCAGTCACAAGTTCTCACAGAGCTGTTCCTCTCAGGAACAGTTTCTGGGAGAGCTTTCTCAGCTCCACCTACCTCATGTGGGGAGAGGAGGGGAAGGGAAAGGAGATTGTAAGATGCTCTGAGACTCCTTCGGGTAGTAAAGGTTGGAGTATAAATCCAATCTCTTCTGCTTCTAAGTATGTAAGGCACTGGGGAAGAGTGAAAGGAGAGTTAATTGCTGCTGAATTTTTGCTGTAGAAAATCAGATGGTAACTTGGAGGCTTCTTATTGAGCAAAATATGTTAGGAGTCTTTAGGTGAGTTAAAAAGAAAAAAAACTTCCAAAGAGATTGTTTACTTTTTTCCAGGATGTGGTTTTTCCTGTCCCTAGGAAGCCTTCAAAACTCACCTGAAACAAATTTCAAGGACAGTGTGAAGGTTTCTATTTGGACAAAACATCTGAGGAACTTTGAAGGAAGCTGAACCGAAAATCATCTTAGAAGACTAGCAAAATCTCTGTGGGGACTCACATATCCTCAAGCGTTTTTTCGCTTCCCTCCCTCTTGTGCCATTGATGGCTCATAAGGAAACAGTGATTGCTGTGAAAACCTCATTATAAATCAGAAGCTGAGAAAGGTTCACTAATAAATGTGAATATTCTCCTGATGATGAACTGAGGGATCCAGCAATCTAGGGGAAAAGATGACAAAGTGAGGACATGATTTATAAAACTATGTATGCTGTGGAGAAAGTGGGTAGAGAGGACATTTTCTTTCCTCCTCCATGAAATCAGGCCATTGATGTATGTGTCATTATTTAGGTAGAAGTGCAGAGGTTTTTTTAGAGGGTTTTCGAACAATTGAATATGTTCCAGTTACTGGCCAGCAAGTATTTTCTGAAATGGAGTTTAATTTATGAGACATGATTTTATGGATTGGATTGATTGTTTTTACTCTCTCCTTACAGAAACTGCTTCAAGAAATATGGAAAGCAGCACAGAAATATTTCATATAAATAAGTTTCATCCAATACTAGACAAAATTTAATACAAGACATTGATAGCATCCAATGAAACTGATGGAAAGCAGAGTTGAGATAGACAAAAGGAAGTAATTCTTCCTGCCCCTCACAATCAATGAATTCACTGCCTCAAGGAATTCACTGGCTGCAAGTTCAGATGACTTTAATGGGGACAAATTCAAGGAAAATAGGCCCATCACTAACTCAAAAATATGTTTGTATGAAAGAGCCAATGTGCATTCATTTTACAAAGGAAACCAAAAACCACTACTTGGATAAATGTGGGGATTAAACCACATGTTGAGTTGTACATGCATTTAATGTAACAGAATAATTACTTGATGTATGTATAAAGATGTATAAATATGGGGAAGGCAATGGCAAACCACCCCATATAAAGTCTGCCATGAAAATGCTGTGAACAGGGCTATAGAATTCCCAAGTGGTCTCACCCTGACACCAAACCAGTTGGTCAGTCTGGACGAATGAACACTTAATGTAGGGGACTGTTGATCAGGGAAACATCTGCATCTGTTCTAAAGAGAAGCTAGAATTCTCTATTCCATTTAAAAGCTTTGCTTAATATTCTCAATGTGCTCTTCAGGATTAAATTTGCTTTCCATACTAGCTCAGATGCAGGGCGGAATCCTAGGGAGTTCTAGAAATGGAGCACCAAATACAGTCTTTTCTACTCTCACAAGTTTGTGATGGGCCTGAACAACTACTATCCAGAGGTCAGTGTTGCAATTTTGGACAAGGTGAGTGGGTGGTGACCATGCAACTTCAGGCAGTCTTGAAGGAGATGGGCAAATTCAAGTCCAATAGCACCATAAAAGACCAGAATATCCAGGTATAAGCTTTTGAGACTCAAATTTCCCTTCATCAGTTATCTGTATCCAGTGAAGGAAGCTTTGACTCCTGGAAGCTTATATCCTCAAAATCGTGTTGGTTTTTAAGGCACTACTGGACTAGAATATTCTTCTGCTGCAGATCAACACTGCTACCCACCTGGAATAAGACAAGATCAAACTGAACTGGAAAGAATGCTGTTTGGCGATAACGAAAAAATAATTTCAAAGGTATATAAATTATTATTGAAATGGTCTACAGAGGATGAAGTAATTAAATCTCAAATGATAAAGTGGGCAATTAACATAAATAAAGATATTCAGTTGGAACAATGGGAATATTTATGGAAGAACTCTATGAAAATATCGACATGTAACAATATTAAAGAAAACTGTTTTAAAATGTTATACAGACTGTATATGACTCCTAAGAAACTTTCGAAAATAAACAATCAGATGTCTGATCGATGCTGGAAATGTAAAAAACATGAAGGATCTTTCTATCACATGTGGTGGACTTGTGAAAAGGCTATACAATTTTGGCAAATGATTCAGCAAGGAATTTCAAAGATTTTGGGCTACAATATAAAGAAAGCACTTGAAATCTTTTTGTTGGGATTACAAATGGAAAGTTTTCCGAAACAAGACAGAACATTGCTTTGGTACATGCTTTCGGCTGCACGGACATTATATGCGCAGTTGTGGAAGCAAAATAAATTACCAGAAAAATGGGACTGGATTATGAAAGTTATGCATTGGAGCGAAATGGACAAACTTACTAGAACTTTAAAAGAACTTGATATAGATAAGTATAACAGGGAATGGGAGAAATTCCAAAAGTATGTTGAAAAACAGTGGAAGGTGAAAGGACATTTGGTGCTTTTAATAATGATTAACTATTTTTTTTAATGTAAAATGTCAACTACAGATAAAGTAAAATTATGGAAATATACAGTGTTTTTTGCATATGAGGACTGGGATTAATAGATAACATTTAAAATAGATAACACCAAAAATTAAGTATAGTAAGTCTAGTAATATTATAAGACTATTAATTAAGATAGAAAATAATAGTAATAAGTAATTTTGTTCTTATTTGTATTTTATTATAGTTATAATTTTTTAGAAGGTTCTTAATAGGTTAATATTACCTTTTATTCTTTTTGTATTTTAAGTTGAATGCACCGGGGCCGTCATAAAAAGGGGGGAGGGAGATGGGAAATGTGATGCAATATGTTTGATGTTTATTTTTGGATGTTTATTAATTAATGTTGCTGAATAATAAAAATTGTTTTACTCAAAAAACACTGCTACCCACCTGAATCTATCTTGGAGGAGATGGGTTATCTAGACTCATTTCAGCCTAGATTCAGACTTGGGTTTGGGATAGAAATGAAATTGATTGCTGTGATTGATTGCCTTCACTGAGAGAATGATGAAGAGTGCATCCCTATTGAATCTCCTGGACTCCTTTGGGGTGTTTGTTATCATCAACCATAGTATCCTTCTGGGGAGCCTGGTTGAGTTGGGAGCGGGCAGTACCAGGGCTTTAAAAAAAAAAAAAAGCCTGGCAGGAACTTATTTGTATATTAGGCCATACACTCTGACACCAAACCAGTTGGAACTGCATTTCTGCTCAAAATAAGCTCTGGGCAGTACCAAACCTCAGTGGTTCTGCTCTTTCTTGACAGGCTGATCCCAGAACTGGGGGGACTGCTGCTTAGCTCCATAGGTATTTATACTGTGAAGTCCTGTAGGATTCCATTTTGTTCTACAACCAGTTAAATGTGTGAAAGGCATTAGAACAATGTTTACTAAATGCCATCACAAGTTAGCTCTCAAATGCTGTTAAATACCAATTCCTACCACATGTCTGATATCTGGATACTGTCAAACACTGGATATCAAATACTTTCAAATGTTGATTTCTGTGACATACATATCAGTGATTATACATTATTAAATATTGGCTGGTACTGGAAACAATCACTGGATGTCAGACTGATGTTGACTGTATAATGATCCAGACACATCCTCCTCATTTAGTTCTGCAAGTCATGCTTCTTGCACAGGGTTTCAATGCCACCAGCAGCCATGTCTGAATATTGGTGCTAGGAGGTAACATCACAGTAGGGTTGCCAATCCCTAGTTGGAGACAGGGGATATCCCAGTTGGGAGGCCCTCCCCCCACTTCAGGGTTATCAGAAATCTGGGGAGAAGAAGGGAAATGTCTGCTGGGCACTCCATTATACCCTATGTAATCCAATTCCCATAAGGTATAACGGAGAATTGATCTGTGGGGCTCTGGGGGGGGCTGTTTTTTGAGGTAGAGGCACCAAATTTCAGAACAGCATCTGGTGCCTCTCCTCAAAACACCCCCAAAGTTTCAAAAAGATTGAACCAGTGGGTCCAATTCTATGAGCCCCAAAAGAAGGTGTCCCTATCCTTCATTATTTCCAATGGAGTGAAAGCATTTAAAAAGGCATTCAGTCCCTTTAAATGTGATTGCCAGAACTCTCTTTGGAGTTCGTGCTTGTCACACCCTTGATCCTGGCTCCACCCCCAAAGCCGCCAGATATTTCTTGAGTTGGTTCTGGCAACCCTACATAATGTAGCCGGAAAAATTTTGATAGGGGGGGGCCAGCGAATAATTTTTCAGGTGGGGGGCTGTAAAATGCTGCCTCCTCCTCCCTCCTTCACACTTTTAAGGCCAAGGGAAGGGGCGGCGAAGCTCTGCTCCGGGCTCTTTAAAAGACAAGCCCCTCCCCCCCGCTGATCAGCTGATGGGTGGGAAAACCCGCACAGAAGGCTGGCTGGGCTCCTTTTTGTAAAAACAATTTTTTATTATTCTACAACATATTATATCACTATTTCAATTACTTTCCTCAAATAAAAATCAATATGTTGCATCACCTTTTCTACCTCCCCATCCCCATTTTCAAGACTTCCCTGGTGTTACTTACAATATAACAAACAATAAAAGTAATTTAGCATTTTAAGAAACTGTTTAAAAAGAAGGGGAAAAAGGAACTTATATTTCTTTATGGTTACTACCTCATTTGATTAAAAATCCAATATAATACTAAATTAAGTCATATTATCTATCTTATTATAATCCTTTAAGAAAGAACAAGATATATTCTCATACTCTCATTTTAACTATAATTCTTATCTCAATAAATTAAAAATAGCTAATATTACTTTACTTTAAACAAGTTATCCATTATCAAATATCACCAAGTGTCCTTTCACTCTCCAATGTTCTTCCACATAGTTCTGAAACTTTTGCCATTCATTATTAATTTTTTCTATATCAAGTTCCTTTAATGTTAATTTGTCCGTTTCACTCCAGTGCATAGTTTTCATAACCCAGTCCCATTTTTCTGGAATTTTATTTTGCTTCCACAACTGTGCATACAATGTCTGTGCAGCTGAAAGCATGTACCAAAATAATGTTCTGTCTTGTTTCAGAAAATTTTCTATTTGTAATCCCAACAAAAAAGTTTCTGGTGCCTTCTTCACTTTATATCCCAAAATCTTTGACATTTCTTGCTGGATCATTTGCCAATATTGTACAGCCCTTTCACAAGTCCACCACATATGGTAGAAGGACCCTTCATGTTTTTTACATTTCCAACATCAATCAGACATCTGATTGTTTATTTTCAACAGTTTTTTGGTGTCATATACTATCTATACAACATTTTTTAGCAATTTTCTTTTGTGTTATTATATGTCGATATTTTCATAGAGCTCTTTCATAAATATTCCCATTGTTCCATTTGAATTTCCTTGTTTATATTAATTGCCCACTTTATCATTTGGGACTTTACCACTTCTTCCTCTGTAGACCATTTCAGTAATAGTTTATAAACTCTTGAAATCAATGTTACGTCCTTGCCAAACAGCATTTTCTCCATTTCCGTTTGTTCTTGTCTTATTCCTTCATTCCTAATATCCTGCTTCAGCAACCTTTTAATTTGTAGCCATTGAAACCAATTAAATTTATAATCCAGTTCTTCTACTGATTTTAATTCTACTTTGCCTCCTTGTATTTTTAAAAATTGTTTCATTTGGTAACCATTTCTCTTCCTCAATATCGGAATTTAATTTTATTACTTCCGTTGGCACAATCCAAAGCGGTTTCCTCTCATCTCCATATTTTTGGTACTTCAACCAAGTTTTAAGCAAATTACTTCTTACATAATGGTGTGAGAAAAAACCATCCATTTTACTTTTCCCATAGCACAAATATGCATGCCAACCGAAAACCTTCCCATGGCCTTCTATTGTTAATAATTTTCTGTTTAATAACACTATTCAATCCTTAATCCACTCCAAACAAACTGCATCATGACATAGTCTTAAATCCGGTACTTGGAAGCCTCCCCTTTCTTTTGCATCTGTCAGGATCTTCATCTTAATTCTTGGTTTCTTACCAGCCCATATAAATTCCGAAAGTTTCCTCTGCCATTTATAAAATTATTTCTCTTCTTTCACTTTTGGTATTGTTTGAAACAAGAACATTATTCTTGGTAATACATTCATTTTTATTGCCGATATTCTGCCCAGGATAGACAAATTCAACCTATTCCATTTTTGTAAGTCCACTTAAACTTTCCGCCAAAGCTTTTCATAATTGTTTTTAAACAATGTTTTTGTTGTAAATTCTGCTCCTAAATACTTAACTTTAGAGGCCACCTCACAATTTGTCAAATTTTGTAGTTCCATCTGTTTAGACTTTGACATATTTTTACACAGAATTTTTGTTTTCTCTTTATTTACATAAAAGCCTGCCAGTTCACCATATTCTTTTATTTTTTGGAGCAGCAACGGTGTAACTTGAGTTGAGTTTTCATGTATAAACATTACATCATCTGCAAACGCTCTGTATTTGTAAGAAAAGCCTTTCAGTTTCAAACCCTCTGTCTCCTTATCTTCTTGAACTTGCATAAGCAGTATTTCCAACGTCATTATGAATATCAAAGGGGATAGAGGGCACCCTTGTCTTGTTCCTTTACAGATTGCTATTTTCTCTGTCAAATCTGCATTTATACAAAGTCTTGCTTGTTGGTCAGTATATATTGCCTTTACCATTCTTACAAAATCTTCACCCAATCCCAATTTCTCCATTACTGCAAACATAAAGTCCCAATGGACATTATCAAAAGCTTTCTCTGCATCAGCAAAAAGCAAAGCTACTTCTTTTTCAGGATGTTTTTCATAATATTCTATAATATCTATTACAGTTCTAATATTTTCTCTTACTTGCCTTCTGGGGAGAAATCCTGCTTGTTCTTCTTTAATAAAACTGTTCAAATGCTGCTTCAGGCGTTCCGCTAAAATTCTAGCATATATTTTGTAGTCGTTATTTAACAATGAGATTGGTCTATAATTTTTAACATTACTCACAACTCTGTCTTCTTTTGGTATCAACGAGATTACTGATTTTTTCCTTTTTTGTATAAATAATCTTTATTTGTTAATCTTTTTAATCCATTACAACAAATATTTTTTTATATTTCCAACACGCCCTTCCTCCCCCCCCCCCTTTACTCCTAGTCTCTTCCCCATAGCTATGGGCACAAAGTCTTAATCTTCCACCGAATGTCCATCCTTCCTTCTATCGCTGTCCATTCTAGGTAGGTCTTCCATCTGGTCATAATTTCCTTGGTTTTCTCATCCCATGTTGTCATCTTGTTAAGTACCGCCACGATGTCTGACTGTACAAATTCAAACAAATAATTGTGCCAGATGTCCATTTACTTTTGTCCTTCCAACCCAAAGCAATGACGGCCTTACCTGCCAATACCATAGCCTTGACTAAATTTTGCATACTCCTGTCTATTATTGGGCCACCCATTGTACTTACCAACATCAAATTAAACGCTATAGTTAATGTTATATTGCATACTTTTCTGATTATTTTGATAATTTTGTTCCAAAAAATCTTTACTTCCGGGCATTCCCACCACATATGAGCATACCACCCTTTAGAAAGTTTACAATGCCAGCATAGCGGACTCAATCCTGGAATCATATTAGCTAATTGTGCTGGGGTCTTATACAATTTTGTAAGAAATTTATATTCAAGTTCTTTAAATTTGGTTACTTTGATTTCTTCTATTCCTTTCTTAATTTTTTCCACTGACCTCTCTGATATCCTGCCCTCTTGGCTCCATCTCCTCTGTAAATACTCTATTGTTTCCTTGTTTTCTATCATCATTCTATATATCTTCCCTACCAAACCCTTTTTCTGCTTTGCCATTTCTTTGTATAATATTTCCATTGGCTTGTCTATCCAAAAATCTTCATTTTCACTAATCTTTTTTACTGTCTTGTATAGCCCAGCTACTTTTAACCAGTATTGTTTCCTATTTCTTCTGTTATTTCCTGTAAGGGTTTAAGAATTCCACTTCGAAACATGTCTTCCACTCTGCAATAACCTTTAAGATTTAACCTTTCCCACCAATTAGTTTCTTGCACTTCCTCATTGACAGTTTCCAGGGATGCCAATCTAGAAACTCTTCCTAACCACTGTGGCTGCCATTTCTTCCAAACTTCCAATGAAGCTCTTCTAGGGCCTATTGTTAATTGTAAGTCTTTGTTCGTGACTTTAGAAAAATTGCCTGATCTCCCAATATTATTATTTATTTCATTCTCAAAATTGACCCACTTCTGAGTCTTTTCCTCACCTATTTCCAATAGTGGTTTTAGATGGAAGGCTTCATAATAAATATATAGGTCCGGAATTCCCCAACCAAATTCTGATTTATGATTATATATTATTCGCTTATGGAATCTGCAATTTTTACTGTTGAATATCCATTCTCTTAATGCTCTATTCCATTGTTCAATTTTATTTTTCCTTGTTCCCAAAGGCAATGTTTGAAATAGGTATGTTAACTTTGGTACCCAAAACATTTTAGCACTTCTTATTCTAGATGATATCCCTAACGTTTTATTTTTCCATCTTTTTATGTCTCTCTCTATTTTTTTCCATATTTTATCATAGTTATCCTTTATCATTTTATCAATATTTTTATGCAGAACTGTACCTAAATATTTATATTTCTTAACCCCCAATCCTATTTTCATAGACCTATTTATCTCTTGCCTTTCTTTTCTATTGACATTGAAATAAATAATTTCTGATTTTGCCAAATTAACCCCTAGCCCCGAACACTTTTCAAAGTCTTCTAGGATAATCTTAATTTCTTTAACCCCTTCTTTAGGATTAGTCATAATTACAATAATATCATCTGCAAAAAGGTTAAGCTTCATCTCTCCATTACCTATTTTATAGCCCTCTATTCTACCCGAATTTCTAATCTGTTCTGCTAGTTGTTCCATTGCTATTATGAATAAGAGAGGAGATAGAGGACAACCCTGTCTTACTCCTCCTTGTATAGGAAATACTTGTGTATGGTTGTTATTCACCCTTACTTTCGCATTTCCTCCTTTATAGATCTCCTGAAGTGCCTGTAGGAACCTTTTCCCTATCCCAGTTTTCCTCAATATTTGCCATAGAAATTCATGAGGTAGAGAATCAAAAGCTTTGTAAATGTCTAGTTTTAATAATCCTATTTTTTCCTTCTGAACATGATATAGGACATTAAGTATATTTCTAATGGGGTGTGTGATGTTTCTACCCTTAATGAACCCATATTGGTCCTCCTTGATGATTGTCGAAATGACCTTCTGAAGTCTATTAGCCAATGTTTTTGTGAAAATCTTATAGTCTTGATTTAATAGACTTATTGGTCTGTATGACCCTACCTCTTCTGGGTCTTTTTGAGGTTTTAGGATTAATATTATTTCTGTTTCCCTCCATGTATCTGGGGCATTCTTTCCTCCTAACACTTCATTGAAAACTGCTTGCATTTCAGGTGCAATAATTTCAATCATTTCTTTATAGAATTCACCTGTAAAACCATCTAGCCCTGGAGATTTGCCTTTTTAAAAATGTTTTATTACATCCTTTATTTTCTGGACTGAAATATCGCCTTCTAATGCTTCGATCCTCTCTTTCTCAAAAGAAAGACTAATTGACTCCTGGAACTCCTTTATAGACTTTTCCTTATACAAATTTTTATAAAAATTCACAAAGGCCTTAATAATTTCCTTGGGGTTTTGTGTTGAGTTTTTGTTAATTACCATACCAAACCTTTAATGGCATAATAGATTCAGATAAAAATACACAGAATATAAAAATTTAAACATTGGAGATAAAATCAAGATAAAACCGAGCTTACAGATGCATTCAAACATGGTCAGAATTAAATTTAAGGATGTCAGCCAGAAATTTTGCCACAGCCTCACTAACCACCCCCTCAGTATCACTCAATAAATAATAACAGGGTGGCAGAATAGACAAATCTGGAGAAAAAGAAAGCTTGCCAAATAAATCTTTACGGAGGTTATGGTATAAAGAACAATCAAGCAATATATGCTGGATTGAGTTAGGGGTATTTGCTCCACAGGAGCAAAGTCTGTCGGCTAAAGGGACTCGCTGATATCTCCCTTGTAAAACTTTGGAGGGAAACGCGTTTAGTCTAGCCAACATAAATGCCCTGCGATGACTTGGAGTGGTTAGGTCTGATAGATAATTGGGCATTTTGCCACAAAAAGCATAAAGACCTAAGGAAGCTGGAGAGCAAATATAAGGGTCAGTTGGCCGTAATTTCGTTTCCTCCGATTCCCATAGTCTCAGTTTAATACATCTGAAGATATATGACTCATCAGCGGTAGAAAAATCATCTACCTCTAACCCCAATTGATTGAGTTTAGACAGAAGCACTGCTGTCCAGGATGAAATATATGGGTCTCTTTTCATACAATCAAGAAGGCTGTTGGGATCTGTTCTAAAATGAATTTTGAGCCAGAATTTAAACACTGCAATCCAGGCTTTTGTCTCCACCAAAGACTGACCCACTTCAGAGCAGAGAGCAAAGTAGGACACACATTTTGGCAAACCAAGAATTTGTCTAAAGAATGAGGCTTGAATGCCCTCCACTTTTCTGGTAAAAGCTGAGATCCAAATAGGGATACCATAGAGGATTTGGGCAAGCGTTTTGGCTTTGAACACTAATAGCTGCTGGAACTAATTGGTTGCCCCTTGCAAAGAAAAACTGTTTAATTTGAGCAGCTGAACATTTAGCCAAGTTGACTGTGTTGTTACGATGTGAAACCCAGCTTAACTTGTGGTTTTTATAGTTTTTGTTAATTTTTATACTTCTAACCTTCTGTTTTGCTTTTTTAATCTTCAAATAATTCGCCATCATTTCGCCTTATTAATACTATTTCTCTGAAAATCGTTCCTTACCATAATTTCCTCTTTCCATATTGTAGCTATGTCTAATGCCTCCAGCTGTTTTTGGAACTCTTTTATTTTGTTCTGTTTTGCAGGGCAATATTTTATCGTTTGTTCCTTTTGTAACTTTTCCAATTCCTGAAATTTGGTTTGTCTTTTGTCGTACCATTCTCTTTTCATCCTCTTTTCACTCTTTATACAATGCCCCCTTATTACCGCCCCCTTATTACCGCTTTGGCACATCCCATAATATAATATAATATATACATCCCATAATATATGGCACATCCCATAATATAATATATTAGTGGGAACCGTTCCTCTGTTTTCCTTAAAATATAAATTTATCTGTGTTTTCATTAAATTATTAAATTATTATTATTATTAAATTATTAAATTATTATATCTCCAGGGTCTATTCGTTATTGGTAAATTTAACTCTAACTCAATTCTTATAGGAGCATGGTCAGATACCAGATTGGAAAGGTTATAATTTCTTTTATAGACATATTGTTATTCTTTTCCAGGATTATGTAATCTATGCATGACGCCGTTTTATGCCTACTAGAAATGTTTGTGGGTTTAGGTCTAGAATTTGTAAATTCACGTGCCTCTTTCAATCCCCATTCTCCCAACTTAATATTTTTATTCTTTGTTATGTCCATGTTAAAGTCCCCTGCAACTATTAATTCCCCCTCTGAGAATTGCTGAATCTTTTTAAAGACCTTAGTTAGAAAATTCTTTTGTTTTTTGTTTGGTGTGTAAATATTCACTAGGGTAACTCGTTTACCTTCCATTTTAAACTTAGCTAATAGATATCTACCTTCCTTATCCATTAATATTTCAGTATCCTCTATTGTTAAGTTCTTATGGATCAAGGTTGCCACCCCCCTGGCGTTGGAAATCCCTCTAGCTTCTGCTAAGACCTGCCAATACGGATCTTTTGTTAACGGTGGTCTTTCTTTTCTTTTTTTTTGTATGTGTTCTCTTGCAAACACATCAAATCTATCTTTTGTTCTCTAGCTAATTTAGTTAACCTATACCTCTTCAGATTTGATGTTAACCCATTTACATTCAGTGAAAGTATTCTTAATGACCTATCAATTTTCCTTATTTTTTTCCTCATTGGCCTCCCTGGCTGTGGGTGTTTATCTATATATATCAGAAGATGCCCACCCTTCCCTGTGGATGAGACAAAAATGTGGATGAAAGCATCATCCCATCTCCCACCTTCCAGAGTGCATGCATCCCTAATCTCCCCCTACATATCATTCCATATAATTAGCTCATTAAACTCTTGTATACTTCCCTTTATGAGATATCCTCAAAAGAAGCCGTCCTTCGCCTTTTATCGAGCCTGCTTGATGCTCCTTCTTCTCGATCGTCAGGTGACGCCATGGTTTCCTCTTCTCTATGTACACTCAAGTCGTCTGTGGCAAGTCCCAATCTTCTCAAAAGTTCTTCTGCCTAGCTATCATCCTCTTCCCATCTTTAAATATTATTATTGTAGCTGGGTACCCCCATGAAAATTTTACTTTGTTGTCATATAGTTTTTTCCCATAAGGTCTCATTAGGTTTTTCTGTTTAATAGTCTCTTGGCAGAAGTCTTCTCTCACCCAGACCTTATTGCCTCTGAAGGACAAATCCTTCTTTTTCAAAGTTTTATAAACTTCTTGTTGTAGCTTCTCTCTTGAAAATTTAATAATAACATCCCTTGGAGCCCCTCCCTCTTCTCTCCTCTGTAGTCTATGGGCTCTTTCAATTTCTTGAGGCTGAACCTTAACGCCTTCTTCTTCAATCCACTCTCTCAGCGTTTCCTCTAGAAGCGTATTATTTATCTCTTCAGTAATTCCTGAAAATATGAGGTTAGCTCTCCTGTTCCTGTCTGAAATCATTGCCAGCTGGCTAGATAACTGATCTATTTTTTGTTTATTTTTGCTTGCAAGTTCATTGGCTGAATTAGCCGTCTGAGTTGTAATTCTAAGCTCTTCAGCAATACTCGACACTGCTGCATTTACTGTTTTAATTTCTTCTGATAGCTGCCCCAATGAGGCTGTTACTATATTTTGAAAAGCAGCCAGTTGCTCAGATAACTCCCTAATTGTCTTCGCCATCCTCACACTTTACTAGACCTAATGAGAGCTTGTATTCGCTCAGGGCGTTGCCTCCTTAGAAGTGTAAAAAATAATTGTTTTCTTACCCTTGAAACGCTGAGATAAGACTCCTTTCAGTCACCAAATACTCCTACAGCAATTCCTTCTTACTATTAGCCTTGAAGACAGACTTATCTCAATTTATTTGAACTTTTAGCAAATTATACTGAGGAGAGAACGGACCAGCTGTCGGCTTTCTTCAGCGCATGCATACAACTCCCATTACTGCTTCTTTCCAAGTATTAGGTATCTTCCTATCTATTCTTATAATGTTCATCAGTTTCTGAAGTTTTGGAAGTAGAGTCCCTTTAAGAACTTTATAATATCTTGCTGTAAAACCGTCAGGACCTGGAGCCTTCCCTGGCTTCATTGAATTAATTGCCGCTTCAATTTCTTCTTTACTAATTGGGCCATTTAAGATCTTTTTCATATTGTCCGTTAGGGGGTTGACGTTAATTTCCTATAAATAGGCATCTATTTTCCCTTTATCCCCACATGACTTTTATACAAATTTGCACAATACTTATAAAACTCTCTTTTAATTCCAATTTCTTTGTTGCTCAAAATAATTTTATTAACAATTTTATTTTCCCTTTTTCTTTTCATTTGCCAGGCCAAGTATTTTCCAGCTTTACTTGCACTCTCAAAAGATTTTTGTTGAAACCTTTTTAGGTTCCATTCTACTTCTTTATTTAACAAGTGTCTTAATTGGTCCTGTAGAATTCTAATTTCTTTTAAAATCTGCTTTTTCCTCAGTCTTTTTATAAGCTCTCTCTCTTTCTTCCGAATCTCCTTCTGTATGTCTGTCATTTGTTTCTCTTTAGCTTTTTTGTCTTTATTATTCAACGTGACTAAAATACCTCTCATCACCACTTTATAAGCATCCCACACCATTTGGTACTGAACATCCTCATTTTCATTTACTTGAAAAAAGGCTTTAGTCTCTTTTTGCAGAAATTCTACTACCCCATCTTTCTGCAGTAAATGTAATTACTTCTATGACTATATCTACAGGGTCAATTCAGAATATGCAAGGAAAAATAAACTACCAAGAGATGTGGTGGTGAGATGTGTAGCAAGAGACTTGGTGGGAAGGATTCTAAGTAAACAATATGAAGGCAAGTTGATTGTGGAAGGCAGTGACATCAGAATTATGAAAGAATTACCAAGGAAAGTCTTAAGTGACAGAAGATTATATAAAAACTGACTGATCAACTGAGAGAGAGTCAAATGAGATACAGATGGATTCTTCCAGAAGGCTTGGGTTTTGAATACAAGGGGAAGAGGATTACCATTACAAGCATTCAGGAGATGTAAAAGTTTTTGGTGGAGAATAAAGAATTTGGATATTCAGATTAAAACAGAAAACCATGATGGATTACAAAATATTATCTTGGAACATAAATGGACTTAATTCACCACAAAAAAGAAAGACAACTTTTCATTGGATTGGGAAGCAAAAATGTAACATAATTTGTCTACAAGAAGTACATATCAAACGATTCAATTATAAAAATTTGTGGAATAAGCAACTGGGTGTAGAATTTTATTCATTGACTAAGGAGAAAAACAGAGGTGTGGTTTTTTATGTAAAACAGGATTTGGAACCAAAACTGATGTTTAGGACGATGATGGTAGATATATTGCAGTGGAAGTGATGATGAACCACAAGAAGACTTTGCTACTGGGACTGTATGCTCCTAATGGAGCAAAAGATTCTTTTTTTAAAGATATTATGCAGCAACTTGATCAAGTGACATATAAGCAAATCATGTTAATGGGAGACTTTAATGGTACAGTTAAAAATGTTTTGGACAGATCCGGGAAGAAGGGTAACGAAGGTAAACTACCAAAATCTTTTTTTTAATTAGTCAAGCAAGAAAATCTTGTAGACATTTGGAGGGAGAAAAATCCTACAGTCAGAGACTATACCCTCTTCTCAGCTCGACATAACTCTTTCTCAAGGATTGATATGTTATGGAGTACAAAAAACTTGGGACTTACAACAAAAAAAAATAGAGATCCTTCCGAAAATAGGAGCAGATCATAATCCAGTAATGTGGTCTGCGAGAGGGTATGGATAAGTAAGAGTCACCTTCAGAGGATCAGATACGAATACTTTACCCCCAAAAAGTATTCTTCAGGCCATCAATGCCTTTCCTGTGTGGCTAGAGAAAATGTTCCATGGACTTGTTAGTTCTGTAAACTTATTTATGGGTAATTGAGTATGTAGGCTTCCCAATCCGTCGCCCTGGGTGGGGGGACCCCCGATTTGGCGCCTCCTCCCCCCGCTCGCCAAAAATCTGGAAGCGGGGGAAAAATGGAGGCCCTTCCCTTCCCACCCAGCCTGATTGCAGCAGCTTCTCCTCACCCCTTCCCTTCCCACCCAGCCCCAATCACAGCAGCTTCTCCTCGCCCCTTCCCTTCCCACCTAGCTGCATCGCAGCAGCTTCTCCTCGCCCCTTCCCTTCCCTTCCCACCCAGCCCCATCACAGCAGCTTCTCTTTGCCCCTTCCCTTCCTCTTAGGCTTCCCAATTCCCGGGTTTTACAGGCTTTCCCCAGCCAGCTGGCTGGCGGGGGAAACTCCTCCCCCACAGCCACCCTGTACCTCTAGATCTTGGGCAGGACCTGCAAACAGGTGCAGTTTTAAAATGTGTATGTGCCTTTAAATTGGAGCAGGAAGTACTTCATGGGGAAGGGTTAGCAACAGCAGACGTCCAGAGAGTGCAGCCCCTCTGTTTGTTTTGCTTTCCTTTTGGACAAGTGAGTGTGTGTGTAAAAGAGCAGCGTAGCCCCTGTACTTTCCAGACCTGGTTGTGGAGGCACCAGAAACTCCTGCTTTGTTCTACTGCTTCAGACCAACACGGCTGCCCACTTGCACCAGAGACAGTTAAGCGTGTGTGTGAGTGAGAGAGAGAAAACGGGGGGAGGGAACTCTATTATTCCCTATGGAGACTTATTCTCATAGGAAATAATGGAGAATTGATCCGCGGGTATCTGGGGCTCTGGGGGGGGGGCTGTTTTTTGAGGTTGAGGCACCAGATTTGCCGCATAGCATCCAGTACCTCTCCCCAAAATACCCCCCAAGTTTCAAAAAGATTGGACCAGGCGGTCCAATTCTATGAGCCCCAAAAGAAGGTGCCCCTATCCTTCATTATTTCCTATGGAGGGAAGGGATTTAAAAGATATGTGGTCCCTTTAAATGTGATGGCCAGCACTCCCTTGAAGTTCAATTATGCTTGTCACACCCTTGCTCCTGGCTCTGCCCCAATGTCTCCTGGCTCCACCCCCAAAGTCTCCTGGCTCCACCCCCAATGTCCCCAGATATTTCTTGAATTGGACTTGGCAACCCTATGAGTATGGCACATTTGCTGACTGAAGTTGCTAAGTTTATTGGGTCTCCCAAACAGAGCTGAGAATTCCTGGAGATCTGGAGGTGTAACCTGGGGAAGGTAGGGTTTGGGGAGGTGAATGACCTCAGTAGATTAATGCCATAGGGGCCACTTTCCAAAGCAGCCATTTTCTCCAGGCAAATGTAACTACCTCCAAACTACAGGGATGTTTCCAGGTACCACCTAGAGGTTGGCATTCCTGCTCCCAAAATGCCAGGAAACAAAAAGCAGCCTCAAGCAATCCTGATGGTCTGAGATACTTACATTTTTGAATGACCATGTTTGAAATTGGGGGGAGGATATTGGAAGCTAAGCAGGGTGAGGCCTAGTTAGTACCTGGATGGGAGACCATCAAGGAAGACTGCAGAGGAAGGCAATGGCAAACCACCTCTGCTTCTCACTTGCCTTGAAAGCCCATTGCAGGGGTCGCTATGAGTCATCTGCAAATTGACAGCACTTCACACACACACTTGAGGGGAAGAGTCAGGAAAAGTTAGTATTTGATTTGTTACCTGATCAGAGTTTTCCCCGTCTTTATCTAGCTATCTTTCCTTTGATCTTCTCTTAAATGCTAATCAAAATGCAATCGTAATGCACTTAAAGGAATTAGCATATTTAGTTCAGCTCATTTCAGTTTATTGGTCAACCACTTACCAGAAGCCATAATGCTAAAACAATGCAATACAGCTGTACCCTTCTAAGTCCATGGAAGTAAATGGGCTTTAAAGGCTGTATCTCTGCTTAGGATGGCACTGCAAATGTATTACAGTTGAACAGGAAGAACATTTACAGTCACATCAACTCCCCGACCTCTTTTTTTCCGTGCAAATCAAAGGTGAGGCAATACAAGTATGTGGACTCTTATCTGGGAGATCTGGGTTTGATTCGCCACTCCTCCATTTGCACCTGCTGGAATGGCCTTGGGTGAGTCATAGCTCTGGCAGAGGTTGTCCTTGAAAGGGCAGCTGCTGTGAGAGCCCTCTCAGCCCCACCCACCGCACAAGGTGTCTGTTGTGGGGGGAGAAGATATAGGAGATTGTAAGCCGCTCTGAGTCTCTGATTCAGAGAGAAGGGTGGGGTATAAATCTTCAATTCTTCTTCTACAAGGAATGGTGACCACTGCCTTCAATTTCTCTGATGATGTTTCTTGGTATTTCTCTTTTAAGAGTGGCTTGGTTGTGGTTTAAAATGGTAGAGCTCAACCCCCCCCCCCCCAGAAGAATGGCACTTTCAACTGTCAACTATTTTTCAGCTCCTTGAGAGATTTTAAAAATGGATGGAAATGGGAAACATGAGGGACTAAGATATTCTGTGTATCCAGCAACATAATTTGCATAAACCTTGTGCACTTTGGTCATTCAGTATTATTTCTAATACTCATTCTACCGTGTATGAAGGAGAGAGACCAAAAGATGTAAATAAATTTCTAAATTGATTTTTAAAAAGAACACCCCACTCCCACAATTCATTACATGCATTAGGGTAAGGAATATGTATTGGGATAGCAGCAAATAAATGAATGGTATTTGTTTTCATGTGTTTTGCCTTTAATTCTGGCAAAACCCATTCTCCTATTTGTCTGGATTTTGGCCTGGAGAATCTCTTGGATGAAGAAAACCATCTCTGAAAATTACAACAAATGGGATGGACAACCAGAAAGTGACAGCTAGAAGTGTTTCCCGCTGAAGTAAATGGAAACACAAATGAGTATAATCACAAGGAACATTGGAATAGTTAATATATTGGAAATGAATGATGCTTTTAGAATGAAAACAAATATAAAACTATTCCTGTATCTAACTGGATGAGAAAATATGTGACTGTTTTAAATAATAATTAAATTGATTAAAGGTTTCTGAATGTAGATGAGAAAAACTTTTAAAATATTGGTATGGTCCCAGTACAGAGGCAAGTCCTGTGAAAATAAAAGAAGGCTCCTCTTTTCACATGAACTCACACTACTGGCAGAAAATTGTAATGCATCAGTTGTTTGGTTGACAAAGGCTGTGGTCAGACAAGCACTTTGATCTGATGCTATTGTTGTTCCCTTCTGGATTTAAAATGCACACTCAGTTATTCCCCAGTCATTGGCACCACATTCTGACCTGCTTTCAAATTGGAGTTATTAGGCACTGGGAAAGTCTGGTCATTACAGATGTCAGTGCTTTCAACCTGCATTTCTGGATGTCTGAACTCCCCTGTTGCAAACTCAAGCTGGTTGGGAAGTGTAAACTTTCCTGTCTGTTTTGTATTAGGTAGCAATGTATACGTAAGCACATAATTGCCCCCGGGTTGTCAATCACTGCTTGTGCGTTT
The DNA here is from genome assembly GCF_032191835.1 of Heteronotia binoei. Lineage (NCBI taxonomy): Eukaryota > Metazoa > Chordata > Lepidosauria > Squamata > Gekkonidae > Heteronotia > Heteronotia binoei. The sequence goes on along the minus strand of NC_083223.1, from coordinate 224,344,026 downwards.
CTGCACCCAATGTTTTGTCAAAATCGGTCGCCCCGAAGGGAGTTGCTTTTGAGCAACAACCCCCCTCAAAAAACTCCTGTTTTGGAGGGTTGGGTTTGGAGCTAGCCCGTAGTTAGGCTCCCACATCAGCAGGGAAGGCTGGCAACCCTACTCCCCATCCCACTTTTCTCTGTGCAAACTATTAGCAGAAAAAGGGTTGCTGTTTGCGAGCATCCCTTGATAGACACGAAAGTAAATGTACTGAAGTCAGCAGTGCTACTTTCATGTAAATCTGCATGATGCTTGTATTTGGCCCCCACATGTATTCCAAGGAAGAAAGGCAATGTGAAGGAGGTTGAGAGGCGATTCAGTACTTGTTGAAGGGATTGCAGAGCTGTCAAAAAGGAGCTGGAGCTTCAGATACATGCTCATTTACATATGTGAAAGACAAATGAATAAAAAGGATGTCCCTGGACTGCCCACTTCATGGTTACCACACAGCAACAACCACAGAGTGAGCATGTGGTGAGGTGGGTTAAGGGTGGCATGTTTGAACAAACCTTTCCAGAGCAACTAACACCAGAAAAAACAGAGGCACAGCCAGATCATACCAAGCTTGTTATCTGGCCAAAGCAATAGAAGGAAAAAGGTCCACAACCAACCTTGGCTCTAGGTTAAGTATACAGAATGCATTAATGTTCTTTATTATTTGCAGAACTGCTGCCAGTCATATCAGTTCAGGAATGTGCAGCTATATTACCAGCTAAAATATAGTTCAGTCATACGGGGTTGCTAGGCCTGGCAACCAGCAGATGATGGGGGGTGGTCATTGCTGGTGACCAGTGATAAAAACCATAGAGTTTTCAGCAATTCTTAGAAAGGACAATAAAGCGCTGAAAGCAGCAGATTCAAACTAAAAGTAGACACAGTATAAGAATAGTGTAAAAAGGCAAAACTAAAGCTTAAAAATGAAAGTAGTAGCCAAATTCAGTAAAACCATAAGAGGAATTACAACTTATAGCACTATGGTGCCTGCTAACACCTTTCCTGGCACCTACTAAGTGTTTTATTGAGCAGGGCCAAGTGAGGCTTTTGCCCAGCAAGGCTTCTGAGTAGCCATTGGAGATTTCATTGGCTGTGCAGATTCTTAAAAATATTGTAAGATGCTCTGAGCCCGCTTGCGGGATAGGGTGGGGTATAAATCGCAAATTAAATTAAATTAAATGTTGCTTTGGCAGCAGCTGCCACCATAATATAAGGATTGTCACTGTGTGACTGAAAGGAAGCTGCAGCAGCCATTTTAAGGCAGCTATCATGTTGGTGTACCTGTCCCACTGTCTCATAATTCCAGTGTTAGGGGTGTTAGGGTTGCCAAGTCCAATTCAAGAAATATCTGGGGACTTTTCGGGTGGAGCCAAGAGACATTGGGGGCGGAGCCAGGAGCAAGGGTGTGACAAGCATAATTGAACTCCAAGGGAGTTCTGGCCATCACATTTAAAAGGACAGCACACCTTTCTAAATGCCTTCCTTCCATAGAAAATAATAGGGGCACCTTCTTTTGGGGCTCATAGAATTCGACCCCCTGGTCCAATCATTTTGAAACTTGGGGGGTATTTTGGGGAGAGGCACTAGATGCTATACTGAAAATTTGGTGCCTCTACCTCAAAAAAACAGAAACCCTCCCGATACCTCCAGATCAATTCTCCATTATACCCTATGAGAATCGATCTCCACATAGGGAATAATGAAGTGTCCAGCAGACATTTCTTTCCTTCTCCTCCTCCCAACTCCCATTTCTGGTGACTCTGAAGCGAGGGATTGGCATCTCTACTCATGAGTTGCTGCCAACTTCTTCAAAGTAACACAGAAACACCATCCCAAGAGGAAGCCTTTCCAATTGGAGACTGAAGCCTCCAGAGGTGGAAAATCACATGGTGGCTGTGGGGGCCACCAGCCAGCTGACTGGGGGTGGGAAGGAGACTGGGAAAGTGGGAGAACCTCCTGGGGATTGGCAAGCCTAAATGGTGTCCATACGCTCAAAAAGATTGGGGGTCCTGATCTATAATTTAAAATGCCTGAGGGATTTTAAAGGTTTTTTCCTTCTTGTTACTAGAAAATTAAGAGGGTTGACCCCAGCCAAGGGGAAGCCATTCCACAGAAGAGTTGCTAACTTGCTGTAGAGTATCCTGCTTTTCATGGCATCCACCTGACTGCAGAGGCTGTTGGGGTATGTGTGAAGGTCTCAAAATTGTTTCTCAGGCTGCCTGTGTTGGCCTAGGGCCTCCTTTACTCTGTCCCCCACCAAAGTTTGTCCTCAATACTAACCAATAGAGTGTGAAGTGTCAAACCTCTGATAATACCACAAAAAAAGTATGGAAGAAAGTTAAAAACCAGATTTGCAAAAGGGCCAGATCTTCACTACTTTGCTGAGTGAGTGATGATGTGGCAGACAGAGAGTTGAAAGCAGACAAGGGTAATGTTGCTCAAACACTTACTGAGCCATTAGGGCCTAGACAAATCACTTTCTCAAAAAAGCCTACCTTCTAGGGCTGTGGGGTAACCTTTCTATAGTGCCCTAGAAACCTTGGAAGAAGAGCTGCAATCTAACCATGGAATTGCACCCTTATATTTCGTATCCCTTTGGCCAAGTTTGTTTGTCAAAGGCACAAGTCTGCCTGGAAGCTGTCTTGTGCAACCCCCTTTGAAGTGAATGGGTATAACAGATTCACACTATTCTTTTGCTCAGATCCCATTCATTTTAGAGGGTATTAGCAAGAACTTCCCAGTGGGTTATCTCAGCAAGAAGGGTAGACTATAAATGAGGTAAATAGAAGAATAGTGCACATTTGCAATTATTTCTGCTGTGATGATCATATTACATCTAGGATGTGAAAGTGGATTTTTGTCACTTTTGTGTATTTAACATATTTGTAGTCATGCTCACGGATCACATTTCTCAGTATGAAAGAATTTTTAAAAATGCAGTATGGATGTGGAGAATGGTCTGGGGGCATCTGAGGCTGCAGCATTGCTGAAGCCAAGATGGTGTGAACTGGATCAGCTCACTAGATGAAAGGCTCATGTCCAAGTAATGGGCAATAAAGCAATATGGCCTGGCAAAGGAAGTCTGGAGGCTTTTGCTGGCTGAGAAACAAAGAATATCACACTAATTCCTTCTCATTCTATTTTTCAGATTCTTCGTGTTCCTGGCTACAATTCATGTGGCATTTGCAGCTAGCAAAAAATCCAGGCTTTTTGTGCCAATTAGAGTGCATAACCTTGGAGAATCTGGCCTTTGCAAGGTCATTCTCAGGTTTTGGTCCAAAGACTTCCTCTGTTGTTATTCTTCTAGTTGGGTCTAACTTCTCTGATCATTAACACCTTTGGCTACATCAGCATCCAGAGCAATTTATTAATCTGGCTCCTTTTTGGTCCTGAATTGGCCTAGTTAGAGCCTCCACATTTGAACAAATGGATTTCAGATCTTAACTCTGTATAGTTTGCCATCAGAAATCATGGCTTTTGGTAAGACTGAAGCCATGCAGCACCCAGTGATTGTTGCACATTCCATGGAGAACATCTGACCACAAGTAACTGTAAACTCTGAGTATTAAGAGAAAGCTTTTGTTAAGGGGGGGGGGGGCAACTTGCTCACTTAAAACTCATCCAGACTTGTTCAAATGGACAACAACAGAAGACTCTTCTGACCAGGGGATCTCAATGATCCATGATATTATGGGGGGGAAATCAAATAAACTAAACTAAAAGAGAGGCCTGGATTGCTAGATTTTTTTTTATCCCCCCTCTTTTTTTTGTGATTGCACTGATGGCTTTGGGAAATTTTATGGATTCAGCTGAATGAGCCCAGAAACTGGCATATTGACTGGAATATTAACTTTGTCAGCTAAGATAAGGTAAGCAACTACTGAGATGCCATGAGAACCAGATTGCACAGGATGGAAAGACCTCCCTAAGTGTTAGTGTTATTAAAGTGTTATTAAAGAGTACTTTTCCTTAACCCCCAGCCTGAAACTTGTCATTGTCATTGGAAAGCCCCTGAATGTACTGCTGGTTGCTGACCAAGCATGAAGACTGACAAGAACACACCTCATGAACTTCTGGAGCTCTCATGAACAAGAAGACTTCATGGATCATTCAGGTACCATCCTCTGAAATGACCTTCTAGAGTGTGTGTAGAGGGAGAGGGAAGTTTTAACTGCTTCTCCAGTCCTTTTGGATGCTTCCCCAAATGTCAGTACTGTTGTTTGATAATTGGAAGACAGAATCACAGGTTTGACATGTTTCTCTCCTCCCCTGCTTCACTGGAATTAGAGTTGAAGACCAAACATTCCAGATAACTCACAGTTTGCATCCCAGATATATATCTGATGTAAGCATAAAGAGTTTTCTAATTAAGTTGTTTGCTCAGAGATGCTCCATAAAGAAGGTAACTTGAAAGAAATTACTTACAGCCCAATCCTATGCATGACGGGGGTTCCATTGAACCCAGTGAAGTTTACTTCAAAGTGTGCATGGGATTGCTGCCTTGAAGGAATTTCATACCATCTGCAAGAGCTTCCTAAAACTCTATGATGACTGGCAGCACCCCAGAGATCTCCCATGGCTCCCTCTTCCCTGTGTTCCTGTAATAGTTGCAATCAGTGCTGACATTGCTGCTTCAGGTTTGATATCTGTTTGCTTATAAAAACACTTGTTCACACTTCCTTTAATGATAGTTCTACATAAATTTAAGTTGTACAATGAAGGGAAGGAGGAGAGGGAGAAATTCTAGGTATTAGCAGATTAGAGGAGAAAAAAGAGAGGCAGGGAATAGCCAAAACCAAGGGATTTGGTTGAGAGATTTGAAAAGAAATTGTAGCATTTGTAACCAATCAACCAACAAAACAATAACATCTAACTTCTAATAAACAACATTCTTTAAGAAAAAAAAATTAAAGTCAGCATTGTGTGAATGACATAGACCGGGGTGTCCAATGGTAGCTCTCCAGATGTTTTCTGCCTACAACTCCCATCAGCCCCAGCCATTGGCCATGCTGGTTGGGGCTGATGGGAGTTGTAGGCAAAAAAACATCTGGAGAGCTACCATTAGTCACCCCTGACATAGACCTTGGTCCCGGGCATGTTTTATAATGGCCTTCTCCTTTTCCTTGTTTTAAATTGAACCCCTATCTCTGCTTTCAGGTTGGGTCCAGAAGGCAGTTAGAATAACAGAGAACTTGGAATGCTGAAAATACAAACTAAGAGAAATAAAAACTTGGATATAGAGATGTGCAAAACAACAACGACGACGACAGAACCATACAGGGACTTAGCACAGTTAAGAACATAAGAGAAGCCATGTTGCATCAGGCCAATGGCCCATCCAGTCCAGCACTCTGTGTCACACAATGGCCAAAAACAAAAACAAACCAAAAAAACCCTATGTGCCATCTGGAGGTTCAAAAGTGGGGCTAGAAGCCCTTCCACTTTGCCACCCCCCCCCCCAAGCACCAAGAATACAAAGCATCACTGCCCCAGACAGAGAGTTCCAACAATATGCTGTGGCTAATAGCCACTGATGGACCTCTGCTCCATATGCTTATCCAATCCCCTCTTGAAACTGGCTATGCTTGTAGCTGCCACCACCCCCTGTGGCAGTGAATTCCACATGTTAATCACCCTTTGGGTGAAGAAGTACTTCCTTTTATCCGTTCTAACCCAACTGCTCAGCAATTTCATTGAATGTCCACGAGTTCTTGTATTGTGAGAAAGGGAGAAAAGGACTTCCTTCTTTACTTTCTCCATCCCATGCATAATCAGTTCCATTTGTACAAGATCTTGTGCAGCATTTAGCACTTTTCTTCCTACATATTATAGTGCCCAGAAATTGGTGCACAAAATCTTGCACAACAGAAATGCTAGCGAGGAATATAAGTCTGACAGAGCTTTTCCTTGCGTTTCTGTTCATGCAAGAGCTCTTAAGAGGTCACCAGCCTCCAGGTGATGATCTCCTGGAATTACAGCTGGTTTCCAGATGACAGAGATCAGTTCCTCTAGAGAAAGTGGCTGTTTTGGAAGTTGGTCTCTATGGCATTATATTCTGCTGAAGTCCCTCCAATCCTTGGACCCCACCCTCCCCAAGCTCCACTTCCCAAATCTCCAGAACTTTCTGGTGACCCTATCTCTAGCACAAACTGGATCTAATCCAAGGGCTTGACTAGATCTTATTGAAGAAATGGAGCTAACATTGCTCTCTCTTCTTTATAACAGTTAAATACAGCATATACTTATGAATGCATGATGTGATATCCCCGTGCTGCCATCACCATTATCATACCTTTACTGATAAAAAATGTCTAAAATTCTATGCATTTTAAAAAAGACAATTCTCTGCCTCCAGGCTGACAGTTTAAAATTGACTGACAGCAAATTAAGGCTAGGGGAGTGGATGTGGAAATGAGGAAGAAAGCAACCTATTCCAAAGAACAAGTACTTCAAGGTGGTATACTTTTATTTATTGATTGGTTTAGAACATTTATATTCTGCTTCACTCTCTACATACAGCATGGTTCACAACAATAGCACAAAAGCATAAATTACCTAACAAAAACAGGCATACAAAATTAAAAAAACAAAAATTAAAAACTAATGCAAATAAAAGGCAAGGGTTATAAACACAGAAATTAAAAAGAACCACACAGATTCAGAATAAATCTGCAGATAAAAACCACAACCAAATCAGTCTAAGTAGTTTACCTTCCACCAAGTGCCTGCTGAAATGCAATTGTCTTTTGGGCCTTCTTAAATGCAGCCAGTGAAGGTGCCCTCCACATCCACTCTAGAAGGCCATTCCAGAGGATGGTACCTACCACTGGGAAGCTCCTGATCTAGCTGTTGTCATATGGATAAGAAAGGACACCACAAGGAGAAGGCTATCTGAAAAGCACAACAGGCCCATGGGAATACAGTGGGCACTGAAGTTTGATAGGTTTGAGGACTGTGGAGGACTTTAAAGATGATAATCAGTGCTTTGGATTGGACCTGAAAGGACACAGCACTGGAGTTATATGTACCAAGTAATTGACCTGATGCCACTCAGAAGTCTTGCTGCTGACTTTTTTATCGACTGAAACTTTCGATTCATCTACAAGGGCAACCTCACAACACATTACTATAGTCTGCTCTGGAGGTTATGATAGCATGGATCAGTGTAGCTGGGTTGGCAGAATTTAAAGAAGAAGAAGGCAGTCCTAGCAATGGCACTGACTTGTTCATCCATCAACAAGCCTTGGCCCAAGAGCAACTCCCCCCTCACTAAAAATTTTAATTTGATTTACTAAGGAGAACTGAACTCCATCTAGGTCTAGTGTATCAACACCAGCCAGAGCACTCTTTCTTTCCAACCACTATCATTTCAAATTTATCTGGATTAAACTTTAGTTTGCTTGTTTACCCTCAGCCACTTGAAGACTCAAGATGCTGATGATCACTGCTGCCTCTGGAAGTTTAGATGGCAAAATATAAAGCTGGGTATCATCCACATATTAGTGTCAACCCACTCTGAAGCTCCTAATGATCTTGGCTAAAGGTCTTGCATATTGAAGAGCACTGGGGGAGAAAGGAATCTTTGGAGCATCCCATACAATAGGTCCCAACTAGCTTACTCCTCCTCTCCTATGGAAACTCTTTGCTTTCTACCAGCATGAAAAAGAACAAAACCAATGGACAGCAGTTCCTTTTACCCCTATCACTGATTGCAGTTGCTCCACAAAAATATTATGGTTAATTGCATGAAATACCATTGATAGGTCTAACTTGACTACTTTTTAGTCTCATCTAATCTAGTCTCAATGGTTAGGGGTTTATGTGTTGAACCCTTTTATTTGGGTGATCATCTTCCACTCTCACTAATGTTGCTATTTAATCTTTTAGGTATGAGCTCTCCAAAATATAGTCTAGGTCAGGAGATCTCCACAATAGCAAGAAAGTGGACTCCTCAGTGTGAATTGAAAGTTGATACCTTATGGTCCTCAGATTCGATAAAGAGGCTAACTTTGGAAATAACAGATGACCCTGATCCAACTAAAGTCTTAAAAGCATTTGGGGACCTTTTGATAGCCTTTAAATCAATTGTTGAAGTACCTAAGCATCCCTTTAAATCTAGGGGAAAGCATGCTTGGTATGATGGGGGACTGTCGCCAGCTAAAGAAGGCTGTCCAAAGGTTAGGTAGGAGTTTTAGGTCCTCCAGGAATTACAAAAATTTAAGATCCCCACTTCATCTTAAAAGGGTTTATAGAAATCTAATAAAAACTAAAAAGCACCAGCATATACAAAAAGAATGCGATCTTCTTATTGGTGCCTCTAGGAGGAAGGATGCAAAATGATTTTGGTCCCTGGTTTCTATAGCAGGTTATCTATCTAGTAGGAGGAATCCCATCCCCCCACAAACTTGGGTCCAGTATTTCTCTGAGCTTTATATGTCTACATACTCAACAATAGCCCCATCTCAAACTAGTATTCAAGAACTACCCTTATGGCCTGAAGTTATTACACAGAAAATAGAAAGCCTTATTAACAAAATGAAACTTGGGAAGGCTACCGGTCCTGATTTTCTACCTTCAGATCTTATTCATAGTAGGACCAATTGCTGGGCCCCTATATTAGCAAAAGTTTTTACTAAGATAAATGAGTCTGGTAGAATTCCATCTAGCTGGAAGCAGGCACTTATAGTCCCAATCTACAAAAAAGGAGACAGATCATATCCAGGGAATTATCGCCCAATCAGTCTCGTCTCAATGGTAGGTAAGATGTATGCCTCCTATTTGTTAAATAGGTCAACTAATTGGATGTCAGAAAAGTCTATTCTGCCCCCTGAGCAAGTGGGCTTTCAGCTGGGATAGTCCAACTTAGACCATTGTTTCGTCTTACTGCATCTTATAAAGAAGTCTTTTCCCAATGGCTGAATATACATTGCCTTTGTGGACCTAAAGATGGCATTTGATTCAGTCCCTAGAAGCAGACTGTGGCAAAAACTTATCAACTACGGTATAGATGTCCACTTACTTTGGCTAATTCAGTCTTTATATGATGAATCTGAAGCATGAGTATGTACCAATAAGCAAGGACTGCTTTCAGATTCCTTCAAATTGCATAGGGGAGTCAGGCAGGGCTGTGTTTTGGCACCCTTTTTATTTAATCTTTTTTATAAATGACCTTTCAGACAATCTTAGGCTTCATAATTTGCATGCACCCATGCTGGCAAATCTTCCAGTTGCCACACTTATGTATGCTGATGACATCCTGCTGATTGCCTGCTCTTTAGTGGGCATGCATCGTTTACTGTCAGCATTTGGGAACTACTGTAGTAACGAGGGTTTAACAATCAATTATGATAAATCTAAGATAGTTGTTTTTACCAAAAAAACCCTCGATTCATTCCACATGTGTGGTATTTAAATGGGAGGAAGATTCAACAAGTAACCAGTTATAATTATTTGGGTCTGAAATTTCAATCTAATCTTAATTGGAAGAATCACATGGACCTTATGAAAGAGAAAGCTCTGAAGATGATCAAGGGAATCCTGCATTTCTTTTTTTCCAGAGGTGGACAATATGTCCTCTCTGCAATCAAATTTTTTGATGCCAAAGTGGCTACTCAGTTTCTGTACGGAGCTCCCTTATGGGCTGACTCAGCAAATGAGTGTTTAGATACTGTTTTGCACTACTTCCTTAGAAAACTCTTGGCTGCCCTCTACTGTATTGCAGGGATTGCCATTAGAGCTGAGTTGGGGATTCAGTCCTTGGAAGCTAAAGCATGGGCTGCTGTCTTTGGATACAGGTTAAAATATCTTCTGGCCCTCCCTGCAGAAAGTCTCTTATCTGTACTACAAAAAGACTCATTTGTTAACCCTTGTTTGAATTTGTAGAACCTTGGGACTGGATAATGCCTTTTTGTTGACTTTGTCTTATTCCAAAGCTTGATCTGTGATGAAAAAAAGACTGTTTCAGTGGGATTTAAACAGCACTATTATCTGTGCTCGTCATGTGTGCTCTCCTGCCTTCTTTGGTTTTACATATTCCAAGTCCTATTGTCCCTATATAGATTTTCTGACCATACCAGCCTACAGAAGAGCCTTCTTTATAGCCAGGTTTAATGTGCTCTCTACTGCTGTTCTTAGTGGACACTACATGAGAAAGCCCTATTCTGAGAGATTATGTGGTTGTGGATCTGACTCTGTTGAAACTGTAGAACATGTTTTTTTTGCTCGCCGAAGGTATAACTACTGAAAACAGTAGTTTATCAACCCATTGATTTCTGATATTGATCTGCTGTAGCAAATAAGCTCCAACTTTTGCTTGGTGGCTTTGATCTAACTATCATTATCACAGTTTCAGTTGTAAAATTTCTTCTGGGAGTGTTTAGATTTAAGAGACAAGAGGAGGATTTTAAGAAAATGGAAAATGATGTTTTATGTTGTGCACTTTGCTGATTCTAAATGTTTATTTTGTAAAATCTGTAAAATCTATATTAATGATGAATTTTTTATTCTATTGCCATTTGCTTATGATCAAATGGTCCATGAGCGTTAATATATATGAATGATAGGTCTAACATTATCAGCTGTGATGCACCGCCATATCTAGCTGTAGCTGAAGATCAACAATCAAGGACAGTAATGCTATTTTCATCCCAAGACCTGGCCTGAAGCCAGATTAAAATGAGTAAAGGGTAGATGTTTCATCCAGAGACGCTTTGCCACCTCCTGCTCAATAACACTGCTCAAAAGGGGGTGGGGGGTGGGATTGGACACAGGCTGATAATACTCCACATCCCTCAGTTTGGTGAGCCAGTTTGGTGTAGTGGTAGGGCTGCCAAGCCCCCAGTCTGGGTGGGGATTCCATAGAGTTTTCCCAGAAACACCTAGAGCAGCTGCATGCGGCATCACCAATGCGATGATGTCACTTCCAGGTGATGTCATTGCATCAAAGTCCCCCGCTCTGGGACGCAGGCAACTTCACAATTCTATGTAGTGGTTAAGTACACGGACTCTTATCTGGGAGAACCGGGTTTGATTCCCTACTCCTCCACTTGCAGCTGTTGGAATGGCCTTAAATCAGCCAGAGCTCTCATAGGAGTTGTCCTTGAAAGGCCAGCTGCTGTAAGAGCTCTCTCAGCCCCACCTACCTCACAGGGTGTTTGTTGTGAGGGGAGAAAGTAAAGGAGATTGTGACCACTTTGAGACTGAGATTCAGAGTACAGGGTGAGATATAAATCCGATATCATCATCATCTTCTTCTCCTCCTCCTTCTCCTCCAACAATGGCTTCTTAAGCAGAGGTGTAATTACATTTGATTCCCAGAAGGTCTCCTGTGCAAGGACTGAGCAGACCCAGACAACCTTACGTTACTTCTACAAAACTGCTGATTCATGTGTATATATCCCATACCTTGGGGTGTATAATCTGACCCATTGGGGTATATAATCCTTGGGATATATAATCTGAAAAAAAATCGTACTATCACTATGATAAAATCTATGCAAAAGTTGTCAGCTTCAAATAAAAGAAAAACGAAGAATATTGCGCTTCACTGTCTGCATGGAAAGTGGGAGATACATGGTTTTAACAAATCTGACTGGTTTTATATTGTTGGTGGATGGTTCCATTGTTTTTACATATTATAGATTTGTTAGGCTTCTTGAGTTTAAGGAGATAAGGTAGGATATAAACATTTTAAAATCAATAAATTAATAAAATAAATTACTACATTTTAATAATTAATGTAAAAGTCAGTTATTGAGGCAAAGATGGGTGCACTGAGACATGACAAGGAAAAGTCATGGAGCAGTGCTGACTCTGAGTCTCTTGTATTGTCTAGTGAAGCTTTAACTTACTTCCTGATCTTAAATCCAGATGCACAGAAAGTAAGTCCCGTTTGATTTCAACGCTGCTTGCTTCATCAAAGGAAGTGTGCTTAGGGGGAAATCAGTGTTAAGCTCCACTCTGTAAACTAGACATTTTCAACTCCATCTTATTCATAGCCTCATGATTAAAATTAAGCCCAGAAAATTAGAATGTCTACATTGAAGTTAGCATTCATTCAGATCTTATTCACAAAGCTATGCTAAAGACAAAAGATCACTGTTTGCAAGATGCTTCATTTTGCAGTGTTTTAAAGGTGATCATAGTCTTTATTATCCAACTCTTAATTTAATTCAATTATAGCCTGGGTATCTGCTAGTTAAATTGCTGCAATTGCCCTAACAATTGTTTGCAAGACTTATGATGCAGTCCTTAGGAGAGTTTCACCCTTCAAAGCCCAATAATTTCAATGGACTTGGTTGGAAGGCTATAATTGAACCATTAGATCTGAGCTACCTAGTAACTTTTAAATCAGTGCTTTCTAGCCTTTTCAGTATGTGGTGACCCACAGATCCAAATTTACTTTGCATAGTGACTCATCCAAGGCTGGCCTAAGAGGAGTTGTTTTTTAAGAAGAGGAGGTTGGATTTGTACCTTGCCCTTCACTCCTGAAGGAGTCTCAGAACGGCTTACAATCTCCTTTCCCTCCCCACAACAGGCACCCTGAATAAGGCAGCTGCGTGCTTGTTCAGTGCAACAGTCTAACCCTAAAGTGGCTTTAAAGAGCACATAATTCCTTTGCATTACTGAACACATTGTAAGATGAATATGTGAAGCTGCATTAGATCTTAGCCAGTTTGGTGTAGTGGTTAAGTGTGCAGACTCTTATCTGGGAGAACCAGGTTGGATTCCCCAGTCCTCCACTTGCAGCTGCTGGAATAGCCTAGGGTCAACCATTGCTCTCGTGGGAGTTGTCCTTGAAAGGGCAGCTTCTGTGAGAGCTCTCTTAGCCCCACCCACCTCACAGGGTGTTTGTTGTGGGAGAGGAAGGCAAAGGAGATTGTAGGCTGCTTTGAGAGTCTGCAGTTCAGAGTGAAGGGTGGGGTATAAATCCAATATCATTAACATCTTCTTCTGTCCAGCTCAACAATGTCTACACTGAAAGGCTGTGGCTCCCTAGGCTGTCAGGCAGAGAAGAGCTTTTACCAGTATCAGCCTCCAGAGATTTTTTTTAGCTATTGTGGTCAGGGACTGGGCCTGAGATCTTCTTAAGCAAATCATGTGCTTTATCATTCCCTCTCCAAGGTAGAAATGATAGTGTTTTGCTAGATAACTTAAATAAAATATAAAACGAGACTTTAGAGAAGATGACCTATATGGATGACCTATTTTTTTTCTATTGGAAAGGGATGTTTAGTCATCCACTGGACACTCAGCTTCTGAATATGTATTGCACTCAGCCCATTATCCCATAAGAAAGCTCCTTCTTCTGTTTTTTTTTTTTTTTAAATATTACTCTGTATACACAGTAACTGCTTTTCATACTTCAGAGTCTCAGGTGTTTTAATTGTCTCTTTAAATACTGAAAGGTCATGTGTGCATAATAAAGCCAAGGCACCCAAACACATGCTATTGTGAATTCAAAATATGCACTGCAATCTTCTCTGGAAAAGCTCCATTGTGTGCAGGAAGTGTCTCTGAATGTATATTAAAAATAAGGCACTGAGTGGAGCAAGCTGCTTCCTAAAATAATACAGCTTCAGAGGGGTGAGGAGATTTTTCAAAATCATCTTGACAAAGCTGGCTCATCTCAGTGCCGCAATTCTTTAGAAATTTTTCCAGGTAGTTGATTCCCAAAGGTCAGCACAAGGGTAGAAGGAAGGAAGGATGGATGGATACTGGAGACAGACAGACATTCTAATTGTGTTTGCTTGAAGTGACTATATTCCCTGTCCTGAAAACAAATACCTCAGAATGCACAAATGTGTGTTCAAACTATCAACCCATTCTTTAAAATGCACACTTTCTCAAACCCCCACACAACTCCCCATCCCATTTCATAGCCAACACAATTTCCATCTGACAAAGCTCAATTAGAGTTGCCTCTCCTAGGTTGTGAAACTCCTGGAGATTTGGGGGTGGAGCCTGGGGATGATGGGGACCTCAGTGGGGTGCAATGCCATGGAGCCCACCCTCCCAATCAGCCATTTTCTCCAGGGGAGCTGATCTCTGTAGTCTGGAGACAAGTGGTGATTCCAGAGGATCCTCAGGTCCTGAAGGTTGGCATCCCTATTTTTCATGGCTGTTTCTTCAGTCCCAACAGCCATTCCTTGCACTTTCTGCCATCAGAATATGAGAACAGCAGACCAGTGGTCCATCTAGTCCAGCATCCTGCTCCCAACAGTGGCCAGTCAGATGTGACAGAAAACCAAAGAGTAGGGCCCACAGACAACAGCTAATAGTCAATAATAGACCATTCCTCTATAAAGCTGTCCAATGCTCAAAATCTGTCTAATCCAACAAGTCATTGCCATGTGCTAGCAGGGCCTTTTTGAGGCAAATAGAGCTGCGTAGGGGAGGCCATGCTAGGGTCGGGGATTTCAGTCATAACTGGGCAGGGAAGGTTCGACGATGGGCATAGGTTACAAAGACGAGGAGGGAATCGGAGATACGGAAATGCTCGGACTCCCTCCAATTTATGTCCCATCCCAAGGCAAGCTGATTCTGGGGTTAGGGTGAACTACCCATCTCTTTCACTGGTGTTGATTAATGCCAGGTCCATTAATAATAAGACCGCTCTACTGCGGGACTTCATCGTTGAGCAGCAAGTGGACCTGGTATGTATGATGTTCCTGGGTTCGGGAAGGCAAAACTGTCACAGCTTACCCCACCTGGGTTTGCCGTCCTCCACCAGTCACGGACAAGTGGGCAGGGGGGAGGAGTTGCTGTGCTCATTCGAGACTCCTTTTCTTTCAGGGCACTCCCTGGCCCAAACATCACTGCCATAGAGTGCACTGGTCTGGTGTGGGAAGCCAAGGAGAGTGTGGCAATCTGGGTGGTGTACCGACCGCCTAATGCACCACCAGAGAGCCTACCTGCCCTGCTACACGTGGTGTCCGCCTGGGCATTGGACTTCCCCAGACTTTAGTTTTAGGAGATTTCAATGTCCATGTTGATGACACGGTGTCTTTGCAGGCACAGGACCTGGAGTTGTCCATGGAAATACTGGGACTTTGCCGAGTTGTATCAGCCCCCACACACCAGGCCAGGCACACGCTGGATCTGATCTTCGGGGCAGGGATATTGGTTGATCTGGTAACAGCAAATGCTGTTCCATGGTCAGACCACTACGCCGTGAAAGTCCGACTGGACCTGCAACTCCAGCCTTGCTTAGGCAGCGAGCTGATTTATGCTTGCCCGAGGAGCCAAATGGACCCAGAGCCTGTGATGAAGAGTCTAGAACTTCTTATAGAATGCTTATGAAAGTCTATAAAAAGGCTGTGAAGTCTGCTAAGAAGAATTTCTACGCAGCCTCCATAGAGTCTGCAAAATCGTGCCCAGCTCAATTGTTTAGAGTGATTCAGTCTCTGACTACTTTGCTATCGAGCAATCAAAAAGATAGGGAATTGGATATTGGTACTGAGGCTTTTGCGACATATTTTGCAGATAAAATCTTGACTCTCCACCAGGACCTCTTAGCCACAGTTGATGCAGTACATGAACTGGAAGCCCCTTGGCTGTCACATGATCCAATATTGGACCTATTCAGTCGACTCTCATTGGAGGATGTAGACAGGGTCCTGGCTACAGTGAAGCCTACTACCTGCCCCCTGGACCCCTGCCCATCCTGGCTTGTGAAGGCTTGCCAGGATGATATCAGGGCTTTTCTAGGTGACATTGTCAACTTGTTCCTGACAAGAGGGATATTCCCAGAGAAGTTAAAGGAGGTGGAAATTCGGCCACTTTTGAAAAAACCCTCACTGGACCCTATGGTTCTAGCCAACTACCACCCAGTTTCGAATTTATCATTTCTGGGAAAGGTAGTTGAGAAAACAGTGGCAGTGCAGCTAAAGGCTTTCCTGGATGAAACATCTGCCCTGGACCCATTCCAACCCAGTTTCCGTCCGGGGCATGGGACGGAGACGGTACTAGTTGCCCTCACAAATGACCTAAGAAGACATCTGGACCAAGGCTGGTCGGTGCTGCTGATTCTTCTTGACGTATCAGCAGCGTTTGACAAGGTCGATTATGACCTATTGACCCACCGCCTCGCTGTCACCGGAATACAGGAAACAGCCTTGCAATGGTTTTCCTCCTTTCTCCGGGGGCAGGGACAAAGGGTGAGGCTGGGTGAGCAAACCTCCACGCGGCACCCACTTATATGTGGAGTGCCACAGGGAGCTATTCTCTTGTCCATATTATTTAACATCTATATGCGCCCCCTTGCCCAGATTGCCCGAGATTTCGGGCTGGGTTGTCACCAGTATGCTGATGACACCCAGCTCTATCTGTTAATGGATGGCAGACCATCTTCTGCCCCTGAACACCTGTCCAAGGCATTAGGAACAATAGCGGGATGGCTATAGCAGAGCCGGCTGAAGTTAAATTCAGCAAAGATGGAGGTCCTGCACCTGAGTCGAGGTGGGGGGAGGTTTGTGTACCCAGCTCCCACCATTGGATGGTGGGGTTTTAGTGCCAACCCAGCAGGTGAAGAGCTTGGGAGTGATCCTGGATGCCTCACTTTCCATGGAGGCCCAGGATGCGGCAGCTGCCAGGTCTGCCTTTCACCATCTATGGAAGATCAGGCAACTAGCACCATATCTCTCCCCCCAAGACTTGGCCACAATGACCCATGCAATGGTCACTTCCAGATTAAATTACTGTATCTCGCTGTACGCGGACTTGCCCTTGAAGCTGATCCAGAAACTGCAGCAGGTGCAGAACACAGCAGCTTGACTGCTGACTGCATCACCTATACGGGTGAGCCTGCGGCCGGTGCTCCATGGCCTGCACTGGCTGCCTATAGAATACCAGATCCACTTCAAGGTGTTAGTTCTGACTTTCAAAGCCTTACACGGCCTGGGACCAGCATACCTGTGGGACCGTCTTTTCCCATATATGCCCCGGAGGTTGCTTCATTTGGCCTCCCAGGATAGGCTGACTTTCCCTGGCCCAAAAGATGCCTGTCTTGCCTCTTCCAGGGCCAGGTCCTTTTTGGTCCTGGCCCCAACCTGGTGGAATTAGCTCCCTATAGAGATCCGGGCCCTACCTGGCTTACTAGCCTTTCGTAGGGCCTGTAAAATGAAGCTGTTCCACCAGGTCTTCGGGTGAGGTGGTGGGCATCTGCCCACTACATCAGTCAGCCTCCCCTACTGTATATCCTACTGTGCTGACTCACTGCACTGTCCAGCTGCACCATCTCATCAAAATTGTTCTGCCGAGCTATTTGTAATTGTAATTGCTTTTAATAATATATGATTTTAATGTGATTTTATTTATGTTGTGCTCCGCCCTGAGCCCCCATGGGGGAATGGGCAGAATATAAATAAACTATTAATAATAATAATAATAATAATAATAATAATAATAATAATAATAATAATATTTCTCACCTTCGTTTCCCAGTCTTCCCAGTGACTTTTTTTTATCCAATGCTCCATTCTCTTCTTCAAATGTCTCCTCACTCCCCACCGTTCTCTGAAGACTGTGTCATAACCCTTCATGGCCTAGAAGCAAAACACTGAAGGCAGGGTATAAATTGTAAGAAGAGATCCTTAACTGAACTGAAACAAAGCAAAATTTGTGTAGGCGTCTCTGCTTCCCATTCTTCCCTTCTTTGGTTGTCTCTTCCCCACCCATACTGTGGGAAAGTCTACATGTAAACTCCTTAGAGCTGGTTGCTTATATTACTTAGAAAAGAGCCATGGACATTGAGAGTGCTGTAGAAATAACAATGGGGGACCTAGACAGGGATAGGAGGGCTGCAGAAAAGGACAGGGACTGTACACTTCATTGGTATATAGAAGCAAGCATCTCAATAGGTGCAACTTTGTGGTATCTGCATGAGAAACAACACTTGCCCCCATTTCCTCCCAGATAGATCCTGTCCTATTTTACATCTGCTCAGCCCATGCAACTGCTTGCACCGCCTTCTTGGAAATGAAAGGAGGGTGTGGTGCTGTGAACAATTACAGTGAACCAATCTCTGCTGCTGGTTGTCTTGTCTGCCTTGATCTGTGAATGAAGTTGTGGTCAAGCAGCCAGGACAAACATACCCAGCTGACTGGCTTTCAGAGATGATATATGTTGTGAGACATTCAGCCTGACAGCAGAGCTTGGCATTTTTATCCTGAGATGGATTCCCAACCCCCCTCTCTCTGTCTTTCTCTCAGCAGATAAGGGAGTGGGGGGGAGGCCATTTGATGGTTGACAGGCATGAAACTATCTGGAAGTATTTCCAGAAGGCCACAGACCAACCCATCAAGTCATGCCAAGCTGATTCACACATGTGCCTGTCACATATGCATTGGAAAGCATTAGAGTGGAGCCTGTACAAACTCTTTGTGGTGTTTGGTGACTGCACATTTACAGGACTGATTTTTCCTTTGCATTTTTAAAGATTTTCATTCAGATGTTTTAACTGTATTAACTGTACAGAAAATCTAAAGTTTGAACAACATGGGACTAAGCACACACATACACATGTACACTCATTAAGCTGCTAAGATTATCTGTGGCTCCATGTCAAACATATATTCAGTAGCAAAGCCAGGTTTTCCAGACTGTAATGTTAAGGAAAGACTTAGACTGAGTAAGGAATGTTTATATATAACTAACTGAAGTGGAGTGAGAAGTGAGTCCTACTGAATTCACAGCTTAGGATCATGTTGTAACTCTGCCTACATGTGAGTGGATTGTTCAGTTGCAGATCTTGTAGGATAAAAGCTTGAGTCTCTAAATATGCCCTCCTAAGCCCAGTTACACCCACTTAAATTCAATGAAGTCATTGGGCTGTGTTTAAGATTGCACTGTAAAGCAGTAGGAGAACTTCAGATGAACAGTGTAGCATCTCATGCATTAAAGTGCAAGGAAACAGGAACATGTATATTTTCACTTTAGGGATGTAGAATGATACGGTATAGCATGAGCTGATCAGATTTCAGAAGCTAAGCAGGGCCAGCACTTGGATGGGGGCCATCAAGGAAAACCCTGTAGAGGAAAGGAATGGCAAACCACCTCAGTTTCTCACTTACCTTAAAAGCCCCTTTCTGAGGCTGCCATAAATTGACTGCAATTTGAGAGCACTTATGTATATAACATAAATATTTATTTTAGTAGTAGCTGCTCCAGATGATGGTCTCAATCAATCCTGTCTTCCATTCCTAAGAAATTTGTTTGCTGTCATCTATTTTTGCTATTTAATTAAGCTTGCTTAGGTTCCATTTGGTTGTCATTCAGAATTTATGGAATATGTATTTTGCAAAGCTGTGCCAGTGATAATCTTGCATTTGAACCAGTGTCAGCTGCAATTGTGGTTATTCTGTGATGCATCTTGAAGGTGAAATTATGGAAATTACCACAGTCTGTAGGTAGCAGTGTCTGTAAGTGCTTTAAGATCATATAGTTGTCCCTCCAAGTCATGGATGGGCAGGGCTTTTTTGTAGCAGGAACTTTTTTGCATATTAGGCTACCCCCCCCCCCCCCGATGTAGCCAATCCTCCAAGAGTTTACAGTAGATCCTGTAATAAGAGCCTTTTAAGCTCTTGGAGGATTGGCTACATGGGGGGGGGGGGATGGTAGCTCAATATGCAAAGGAGTTCCTGCTTTGAAACTCACTGAAAATTTCGAGACAGTGTGCAACTGCAATTTAAAAAGGCCAATGCTATGCTGGAGATTATTAGGAAGGGAATTGAAAACAAATCAGCCAGTATCATAATCCCCCTTTATAAATCAATGGTGCTGCCTCATTTGGAATACTGTGTACAATTCTGGTCACCACACCTCAAAAAAGATATTATAGCATTGCAAAAAGTGCAGAAAAGGGCAACTAGAATGATTAAAGGGTTGGAACACTTTCCCTATGAAGAAAGGTTAAAGCCCTTGGGACTCTTTAGCTTGAAGAAACAATGACTGAGGAGGTGACATGACAGAGGTTTACAAGATTATGCATGGGATAGAGAAGGTAGAGAAAGAAGTACTTTTCTCCCTTTCTCACAATACAAGAACTCGTGGGCAGTCATGAAATTGCTGAGTAGTCAGGTTGGAATGGATAAAAGGAAGTACTTCTTCACCCAAAGGGTGATTAACATGTGGAATTCACTGTCACGGGAGGTGGTGGTGGCTACAAGCATAGCCAGCTTCAAGAGGGGATTGGATGAGCATATGGAGCAGAGATACATAAGTGGTTATTAGCCACAGCATATTGTTGGAACTTTCTGTCTGGGGCAGTGATGCTCTGTGTTCTTGGTGCCTGGGGGGTGGGGGTGGAAGAGTGGAAGGGCTTCTAGTGTCCTGGCCCCACTGGCAAAGCTCCTGATGGCACCTGGATTTTTTGCCACTGTGTGACACAGAGTGTTGGACTGGAGGGGTCATTGGCCTGATCCAACATGGCTTCTCTTATGTTCTTATTAGGCCAACTCAGGAATTCTCAGACTGTATCCCAAAGGATACAAAGGTGCAATGAGAAACAAGTTAAATAATCACATACTCGTGTGAACCCAAAGCACAGACCCATATGGAAGAGCTTCCTGCTGTGTGTGCACAAATGCTCTGGCCTTGCCTTCTTCTGGCTATCCTCTGGTTTTTTCTGTGATTTTCCTGTTCTAATCATCTAGTTCCAGAGAGTTTCCCATTTTTCAGTCTGCTGGTACTTAGCAACACAAACCACAAGTCTAGTTTCAGGTCATGTAGGCAGTAAACAAGAAAAACATACATTTTATATCCCTATGCCTATAAGCATTAAGCACAACTATCATTCATCTCCATCCTTCTTCTTATACAAAAACAACACTCCCATACTTCTTTTCTCACAGTATAGAGTATGTTCTGACCATTCAGTCGCAATGCAGAGCTGAACAGCCCTCAAAGGGCTGTGCCTGTTGCATCTCTGCATGAGCCACTATGAAGAAGCATAGCTGAAGTGATGACTCATTCAGAACACCGCAGGGAGGATGCAATAAGCGAAATTAGGACCATATCATCAGCATAAAGTAGAACAGAAATCTTTTGATGGCCCGAAGTGGGAGGGGTGAAATGAGGTCCTGAGAGGCTCTCAACTATGCTATTAATATAGACGCTGAATAATAGGGGGGCCAGCATGCAACCCTGATTCACCCCTTCCAAATCGGAATTCTGTCAGTGAGGGAGCCAGAGGTTCCAACTCTGATTTGGGCATACGTATCCTTATGTAGCTCTTGGAGCAGAAATAGTAGGCGGTTATGAATATTCATATTCACAAGTTTAGACCACAATCGGCTCCTAAATAATTGAGTTGAAGGCAGCAGCCAGATCAGCAAAAGCGACATATAAAGTCTTCAAAGGGCCCTTAACACCTGAAAAGGCCAATTGTTGGAGTGTTTGGCAATGATCAATGGTACTACTGAATCCTTTCCGGAAACCTGCTGGGACAGGGTGATACCACAGGGAGGAGGTTCCTGTGAGGGTGGGTGCATTCTTATCCTCACTAAAAACAATATTTGCAGGGATATAAGGGGAAAACTTGCCTCTTATAATAATCCAGCCATAAATGAATCTCAGTATGTTGATTGTCAGAAGTTTGGAAAATGCAGCTTTAACTCTAAAAGCATGCCTAGGCTTTACTTTGTTTTGGGGGCACGGGCAGGCCGTGATTCCATAAGTGTTCATTAAATCTATCTCTCTTACTTTGAACCTGAGGCACCAACAGTTTCATTAAAGACTGCCACTCTAAGAGAGGAAGAGATGGGCTGTTCTTTTATAAGTTAGATTGTGGCATAAAGCTATTAGACAATTGATAAATAGCACACGGACCTTCCTTTACAATAGAACAAAAATGAGATGCATTTCATACATTCTCCTTTCATTTTAAATTGACATCTTATTCATCAAGTAACAAATCTGAATAATTTGACTTTGCCTGATTTTTTTTTTGTCTGCCTGTGCATTTTTGTGCATTTAATTTCAGGCACAGCTAAGCAAAAGCAAGAGGTGCAAATAAGTAAACTCCTCAGCACCAGCATTTTTCAGGACTGGCATTTGCTGAGATTATGGCTGACACTGAAAGGAATGCAAGATGAGAGTGGGGGATTAGTGTTTAGCAATAATTCAAATAATGGTAAAGGCATAGTACTGCACATGGCCAGTGAAGGAGAGTACTGCCCAATAGCTGTGCAATCTAAATAATAAGGACCAACTTGGTTTAGGTAGCTGGAGTACCACACTGAGAAGTGCTAGATTCAAAGGTTCCAAAGGCAAGTCTCTGTTTAAGACTGGTTCTTAGGGGCTGGCAAATGGGAGGGGCTCCAATACAGAGGAAGGATCCACTGCCACCACCATTTTCATTTTATAGGAAACATTCCAGTAGGGATGAGCAAAGGTTTCTGGGGCCCTCTAGAGCAGTGGTCCCCAACCTTTTTGGCCTCAGGGACCGGCTCCAGGGCCAGCCCGCTGATCACGGCCCAGAGCAGGCAGGGTGGGGGGACCCAATTCGGCCTCCCCCCACGGCACCTCCTTCCTCCTATTTTCCTCTCCCATTTGCCTCCTCCCTCCCTTGCCCCCCCATGCAGCCTCACCACTTCCTCCTCCCCCCATTTTCCTCCTCTCTCCTCCCCCCCGTGCAGCCTCGCCACCTCTTAAAGGTGCAACTTGACTCCTACTTTGTTCTACTGCTTCAGACCAACACGGCTGCCCACCTGGAGCTATCCTCCCCCCCCCCGTTTTCTTCCCTGCCCCCCCCCCCAGTGCAGCCTCATCACCTCTTCCCTCCCCTCCCCGTTTTCTCCATTTTAAGGCTAGGGAAGGGGTGGTGAAGTCCTCCCAGGCCGCCCCGCCCCTGCCAAACAGCTTTGGGGGGAAAATTGCCACAGCCAGTGGCAGCCAAGGGCACATCGCACCCCAGACAGGCACCTCCCAAAGCACTTTAACCCCCCCCTCGGCGCTCACCCCCTCCTTCCCTTTCTGTCCCGTTCCATCACCTCCTCCCCCCCCCCGCCCACAATCACAGCATGCCATCGCCGCCAGGGCAGGGGTTGGTAGGTGATGGGACTGGAAGGAAAGGGAAGGAGGGGGCGGGTGGTGGTAGTGGGCTTGGAGGAGGAAGCAGACATGCCATGGCCAGCAGGGTGGAGGGGAGGCAACAGGAAGTGAAGCAAAAGAGGTGACAGAGGAGGAGGCAGGCACGCTGCGGCTGCAGAGCCCAGGCACAGGGGGGCAGGAGGCAAAGGGACGGAAAGGGAAAGGAAGGGAGGCTGGTGGCTGACAGCAGCGGCGAGCAATGCTGACCTTGCTTCCTTCCCACTTGAGGAGGAGGCAAGGGCAGCATTGCTCGAAGCTGCTGCAGCTGCTTTCCCAGCCAATCAGCTGATCGATGGGAGGAGGGGGGAGGCTGTGCAGGGTCGAGGGAGGGAGGAGAAAATGGGGGGGAAAGGAGGCTGCGTGGCCCATGGAAAACATGTGGTGGCCCACTACCAGTCCCTGGGCCGGGGGTTGGGGACCCCTGCTCTAGAGAGTAAGGTCTTGAACGCCTGAAGCTGCCTTATACTGAATCAGACCACTGGTCCATCAAGGTGACTGTTATCTACTCAGACTGGTAGCAGCTCTTCAGAATCCCAAGCAGAGGTCTTTCACATCACCTACTATCTGAATCCTTTTTAACTGCCCTGCCCTGGATTGTCAGATTTTGGAAGCTGACCCTAGAATAACAGAATCATAGAGTTGGAAGGTACCTCCAGGATCATCTAGTCCAACCCCCTGCACAATGCAGGAAACTCACAAATACCTCCCCCTGAACTCACAGAATCTTTACTGGATGAAAGAGCATTAAGGAAGTCCATGGTTACTATGCAGGGGCAGGCAATGGCAAATCATCTGTAATGTACTGAGAACCGAGACGGTTTGAAGGCAACATGGTTTATTCAGTAGCACATTACAAGAGAGGGAGCACGCGGGCCGGGCCCCGCTTATATACATTGCCCGGAACTGCCCCCTCATCTGACCAGGCCAATCCTGGTCAGTCAAACTTCCCGCCACAGATCGCGATGGGCGGGGCATCTGGCGAGCTACATCCGGGGACCCAGGGGTCGCCTTCAGTAGTGATCGCCATGCTGCATAACATCTTATGTTCGATACATAACACTCCTCCCCCCTAGCTCAGGACACATAGTCCCGCAAGTAAGCGGGGCCCTGTGCTCCCGGGTAGACCTCCTTGGGGTTGCTGGTGGAGTTGGAGCGGTTGCCGGTGCCACCGGGGGAGAACCGCCGGCCTATGGTTGTCTGCGTCTGCTGCTCGTCCGGTGTCCCTGCTCCTGGGGAGTCGCCACCGCTATGGTTTGGCTCTACCGCCTGATCGGACGGAACGGTCGGCGGATTTGGGGTAGCTCTCTGTGGAGGCGTGGCTGTGAGCTCCTCCTTGCTTCGTATTGCGGCCAGGTCTTCCGGCAAGGTGCGGCGATGTATTTGGTCTATATGCCTCTGCAATATACTGCCTCCCTCAGTTGATACGTCATAGTGCCGGGAGCCTATTACTCAAAGCACCCGGCCCGCTACCCACTCGGGGTCGCTAGCATAGTTCCTTGCATACACTGGATCCCCTGGGAAGAATCCCCTGGCTGCTTCTCTGATCTCGGGGGAACTGCGGATGTCGGTGGCCCGGTCGGGGTGCAGCCGATCTAATCTCGTGATTAGCTTCCGTCCCATTAACAGCTCAGCCTGGCTGACCCCAGTGACTGGGTTGGGGGTTATCCTATTGTCGAATAGGAAGGTGGCTAGGCAATGGTCCCAGTCACCCTGCACGATATGGCCCAGGGCTTTTTTAGTGGTGCACACCATCCGCTCTGCTTGGCCGTTGGTGGCCGGATGGAATGGGGCGGACCGTATGTGCTGTATTAGGTATCTCTGCAAGAACTTCCGGAATTCCCGGGAGGTGAGGCCGTCCCATTGTCCAAGACGATGGTGTCCAGAATTCTGTGCGTGCTCAGGACCCTGCACAGTGCCTGGATCGCTGCCACCGTTGAGGTTGAAGCCACCAGAATAACCTCCAACCACTTGGTGTACGCATCCACCAAGATGAAGAATATTTGGCCCTGAAAGGGCCCCGCAAAGTCAATGTGTAGCCTAGACCACGGCTTCCTGTGTATTTCCCAGCGTTGAGCGGGGGCGCTGGGCGGTTCGGGTCGGGACTCCTGGCATGCTTTGCACCTCTGGGCACAAAGGCTGAGAGGACATAAGTGACTGAGTTGAACATACAACAGGCCAGTGTTGTTGCTGTTTTGTAGAACAAGCCCAGCAGGAGCTCATCTGCATATTAGGCCACACTGCCTGGCCTGGGAGCACGTGGCAGCTGCATGGCGGGTCGGGCCAGCTGGAGCCCTGGCCAGCCCAGGTGAAGCTCCACTCAGCAGAAAAAACCTGCAACAGGTAGACAAGTAGTATCATTGAAACTAAGCAAATGTAGACCTGGTTAGAGACAGTGTGATGGGGTATGAGCCTTTTTATGGAGGGGGGGAAGCAGAATAAACAAATCTATCCATTCATCCAGTTGTGCTTACTGTACAGAAAGGATAAATATGCATTTCAGTATTTTCTGCTTTAATAACTTAAAATTTATACATTTTTTTAAAATCAATATAGGCTGTAATCCTATGCCAATTAATTTTGATATAATCACTATTGTTCTCTGTGGGATTACTTCTGAATAAATACACACAAGATTACACTACATGAACCACAAAACAAAAATAAAAGACTAAGCAACGAAATGTAATAAATTTAATTAAAAACACGGGTAGTGGCAAGAATGGAACATATGAACATATGAAGCTGCCTTATACTGAATCAGATCCTTGGTCCATCAAAGTCAGTATTGTCTTCTCAGACTGGCAGCGGCTCTCCAGGGTCTCAAGCTGAGGTTTTTCACACCTATTTGCCTGGACCCATTTTTGGAGATGCCAGGGATTGAACCTGGGACCTTCTGCTTCCCAAGCAGATGCTCTACCACTGAGCCACCATCCCTCCCTAACGCTCAGACAGTCCTTGAATGATATTGTAAAGAGGGCCTTAGAAGAACTGAGTTGTTTATCTCTGACCCTGGTGAATTTCCTGTCACTTTACTGGCCGGTGCTCTCCCTTGCAGATTTCAGCATTAAATTCTTCATATTTGTTTTATATGTGCCTGACTTGCAGCTTTGAGGGAGGGGAAAATCTTTGTTAGTGTTTGATTTTTGCTCAGATATGTGCAATTAGATTACTGCTTGTCTTTAATCTGTCATGCAGTGGGTGGGAGCTATAAATAGAACAGGCAAGAATGCTCCTGTTGTCTTGGATATACATATGATTAGTGAACATCAAGCTAAATTAATTACAATAGGCTTAATTGAATTTTAACCATCTAAATGTTCTGAAAGAGAAGAGAGAAAATGTGATTTCGAAAAACCCAATCCATTTATACACAAGTCAGGCTGAGCTGACTCTCCTAACTTATATGTATCTGCAAAATCAACTGATGAAAGAGTTAGAGAGGCATCCAAGAGTGCTATCTATGGATACCTATGGCACTGGGATCCCCTCTGAGCAATATTCCCTCTAAACTGTGGAGCCTTGTGAGCAAAAATTCTACTTTGTGTGCTATTGGCATTAAAGTTGTGAGCTACTGCATAAATTATTTGTTCTGGGGCCATTTTTTCTGAGCTAAAACAAAGATGTGTGAGACAGAGGCTAAAAAACTGTGAGCTACCTCACACTAACTCAGCTTAGAGGGAACACTGCCTCTGAGTGATTCTTCCCCCACCCACAGATAAGAGAGCATCCTGGAGTGGCTTTACCCACTGGGGAACAGATGGAACAATAAGCTGTGGGCTATAATGGATGTGTCTTAGAATCATAGAGTTGGAAGAGTCCTCCAGGGTCATCTAGTCCAACCCCCTGCATAATGCAGCAAACTCCCAAATACCTCCCCCCACCCCCCCAGTGCGACCTGCTCCTTCTTCAAAAATTGCATGGGGTCACCCTGACCTGGATAGTCCAGGCAAGTTGGTCTCATCAGACATTGGAAGCTAAGCAGGGCTGACCCTGGCAAGTACTTGGATGGGAGACCTCCAAGGAATATAAGGGCTGGGATGCAGAGGCAGGCAGTATCAAGCCACCTTTCTGAACATCCAAGCTCCAGTAGCGGTTATCAGTAGTCAACCATGACTTCCAGGCATGCAAGTGTGTGCGCGCACGTGCACACATACACAAAATACAAAAATCACATGGGGTCATGTTCTATTGGTTCCGCATGAGTAGAGAAATGAGGAGAAAGATGAGAGTGGGAGAAAGTGGATGTCCAGATAGGTTTGGTATCCAAAGCAAGTCTTAGTGGCTGCCCTTGGTTAAAACATTCCCTTAATGTCATTTTTAGCAGCACTTCTCCCAACTAGGTAAACTGAAGAACTTTAGCAGTTTGTAACTTACAAATGACTATGCCATGCTTCTTAATGTTGGAACTGCTATGAGGAGACCCCACTCGCACAAGAGCTCTTCTGCTAGTAACTTCAAAGTTGATCATTTACAGATCTGTTTTTGCATCTGAATTCTATGCAGTGAAGATCAAGGCTTGCCTTTGCTCTTATATCAAAGTAAACATGCTCAGGATCAGGTTGACTGAAGCAGGAGGATGAAAAAAAATGCAGCTGATGTCTGTCAGTTTGTCACAGAGAGAATCTGCAAAGAAGCGGAGGCACACATATTGAAGGAAGCCCCATTTAACACACTTTACTTCAGAACAAATAAAACTCAGGATGAATGGGTGGGAGGGTGGGAAGCTATGAGCAGTCCAACACAGCAAAGTAGTGATTTATCTGTGGTGAGTTCTGATTGGTTGGACTTCAATCCAAGAAGACTTGGGAGGAGCCTGCCAGTCTCTACTTGGAATTTTTTTTTTGATATCACCACGGTTTGATATCACCAAGGTACAGTCAAGGTATAATCTGGAGGAAGGCCACAATTGAATTGGCTGCCTGGCTTTATTTAAAGATCTACTGGAAATTAGGTTCTACTTTTTGGACGACAGGCCCACAAAGCCAATAACAACCATATTGCAGTAAAACATAAAAAAGTAATACAGTAATCTACAAGCAAAACTACAGGAATCAGTAATAATCCATTCAACAATAAATCTGAGGACCAAGTAGAGGAGAAAAAGACATGCAATAAAAAAATTAATATAACATTAACTAGTAGCAAATTATTAGAAAAGGATAATCTCAACTAGCTCAAAGAGCCAGTTTGGTGTAGTGGTTAAGTGTGCGGACTCTTATCTGGAAGAACCGGGTTTGATTCCCCACTCCTCCACTTGCACCTGCTGGAATGGCCTTGGGTCAGCCATAGCTCTGGCAGAAGTTGTCCTTGAAAGGGCAGCTGCTGTGAGAGCCCTCTCCAGCCCCACCCACCTCACAGGGTGTCTGTTGTGGGGGAGGAAGGTAAAGGAGATTGTGAGCCGCTCTGAGACTCTTCGGAGTGGAGGGCAGGATATAAATCCAATATCTTCTTCTTCTTCTTCTCCTTCTTCTTCTTCTACCTGACAGCTAAGAGGGATGGAGCTGAGCAAGATTTCTTAGGGAGAGGATTCCATATTCTTGGAGTAGCCATTGAGAATTCATTGTCCCATATATTCATCCAACACTAATTTTATGGCAGAGGAACATGCAGCAAGGCAGCTGCCCAAGATCCCAGGTTGGGGGTATTTGGTACCAGGGTACCTTAAGGACCAACTCCTTCTGTATCAGCCATACAATTTAGAGAAGAAAACAACATTTTAAAGAGGAAAACAAGCACAGAAGAAAAGCTGACCAGGTACAAGGATGAGAGAGTGCAGAAATTCCTTATCTGAAGCTGCAGCAATATACTTCAAGTGCCCCACCAAAGACATAAAGCAGCATGGGGATGTTATTATGTCAACACTGTGGAACTCCACTATGACCAAAGACTTGGTGATACGTGGATTGCTTTAGCAAAGTTAAATTTAAAGCACCATCTTGAATTAGACCTGGAAATGAAGTGGTAACTTGTTCCGTTCTTTCAGTACTGGAGCAATACAATCAGATCAGTCTGTCTCTCTGAATAGCAGCCACATTCTGAATCGGTTGTAGTTTCTGAGAACTTTTCAAAGGCACACAGAAAATGCATTATGCAATAGCCCTAACTGGAGGTTACTAATATGTCACCATACTGCCCACGCTGAGTAGGCTTCTCCCAAAATTCCCACAGGAAATCAGAGATACATGGGTATCATAGTGGGGCCATTTTCCAAGAATGCTTTTCAGCCTCTTCCCATGATCATTCTGTTCTTCATCCTGATCATTCTGTTCCTCATAAAATCAAGAGGTTTGTCCCAGGATTATTAAGTTTGGCATGAAGAATATATGACATAAGGAGGAGACTGAGGAAGAACTGAGGAAAAGCTATTGAGGAAGAATCAGTATGGATTCTGTAAGTCCAGATCTTGTCTCACTAACCTTTTTTGAGGGGGTGAACAAACATGGGGACAAGGGTGACCCAACAAATGTTGTTTACCTAGACTTCCAGAAAGCTTTTGATAAATTTCCTCATCAAAGGTTCCGAAGAAAACTCAGCAGTCATGGGATAAGAGAACAAGACCTCTTGTGGATTAAAAACGGGTTAATTAACAAGAAACAGAATGGGTAGTTTTAACAGCGGAAAGTTGTAAGCAATGGCGTACTGCAGGGCTCAGTACTGGGTCTGGTGGCTTTTAACTTATTCATAAATGATTTGGAATTGGGAGTAAGCAGTGAAGTGGCTAAGTCTGCAGATAACACTAAGTTGTTCAAGGCAGTGAACCATGAATGACTGTGAGGATCTCCAGAGAGATGTGTGGAGGCTGGGCAAGTGGGCACCAATATGGCAAATGAGGTTCAATGTGGGCAAGTGCAAAGTAATGCACATTGAAGCCAAAATCCTAACTCTAAAAATATGTTGATGGGGTCTGAACTGGTGGTAACTGACTAGGAGAGAGACCTTGGAGTTGTGGTAGATACTGGAGATGTTGACTCAATGCACAACTGCAATAAAAAAGACAGATTCTATGCTGGGGATTATTATAAAAGGGATTGAAAACAGATCAGCCAGTAGCATAATGCTCCTCTATAAATTTGTGGTGTGGCCTCATTTGGAATACTGTGTACAGTTCTGGTCACCACACCTCAAAAATATATATATTATACCACTGGAAAAAGTGCAGAAAAGGCAACTAAACATCTCTTGTTTACCTTGACTTCCAAGCTTTTGATAAAGTTCCTCATCAAAGGCTCCTTAGTAAGCTCGAGAGTCATGGAGTAAAAGGACAGGTCCTCTTGTGGATCAAAAACTGGCTAATTAATAGGAAGCAGACAGTGAGTATAAATGGGCAGTCTTCGCAGTGGAGGACAGAAAGCAGTGGGGTTCCACAGAGCTCAGCACTGGGTCCCATGCTCTTTAACTTGCTCATTAATGATTTGGAGTTCGGAGTAAGCAGTGAGGTCGCCAAGTCTGTAGATGACACTAAATTGTTCAGGGTGGTGAGAACCAGAGAGGATTGTAAGGCACTCCAAAGGGTGAGTGGGCGTCAGTGTGGCAGATGAGGTTCCATGTGACCAAGTGCAAAGTAATGCACATTGGGGTCAAGAATCCCAGCTACAAATACAAGTTGATGGGGTGTGAACTGGCAGAGACTGACCAAGAGAGCGATCTTGGGGTCGTGGTAGATAACTCACTGAAAATGTCAAGACAGATTGCGATTGCAATAAAAAAGGCCAGTGCCATGCTGGGAATTATTAGGAAGGGAATTGAAAACAAATCAGCCAGTATCATAATGCCCCTGTATAAATCGATGGTGCGGTCTCATTTGGAATACTGTGTACAATTCTGGTCACTGCACCTCAAAAAGGATATTCTTGCATTGGAAAAAGTGCAGAAAAGGGCAACTAGAATTATTAAAGGTTTGGAACACTTTCCCTATGAAGAAAGGTTAAAATGCTTGGAGCTCTTTAGCTTGGAGAAACGTCGACTGCAGGGTGACATGATAGAGGTTTACAAGATTATGCATGGGATGGAGAAAGTAGAGAAAGAAGTACTTTTCTCTGTTTCTGACAATACAAGAACTCATGTACATTCAATGAAATTGCTGAGCAGACAGATTAAAACAGATAAAAGGAAGCACTACTTCACCCAAAGGGTGATTAACATGTGGAATTCACTGCCACAGGAGGTGGCGGTGGCTACAAGCATAGCCAGCTTCAAGAGGAGATTGGATAAAAATATGGAGCAGAGGTCCAGCAGTGGCTATTAGCCACAGTATGTGTGTGTGTGTGTATGTGTGTATATATATATATATATTGGCCACTGGACTGGATGGGCCATTGGTCTGACCCAACATGGCTTCTCTTATGTTTTTATGACAGTCCAGCTTCAGAGTATTCTTTAAAGTTTGTATTGAATCTAAATCGGTAGAATGAAGAATTATGCTGGGTGAGGGCAAAAATCTGTCAAAGTATTGAAATATAGGCAGAACAAATAATGTAAATTGCTGCAACTCAGCCATGCTTCACCAGACTTTTCTGAAATTGAATCACATTGTACTCCTTACGTGGTATATTATTTACACCAAATTTGTACTCGTGGAAGAAACCACTGAAAATAGGCAGTCTTGCTGTAACTATATATAGAACTCTATCAAGATTATTTTTAATAGTTTTATATAGCAGGAACACATGTGTGCATCAGTAAAACACAACATAAGAGCATCTTAATGTACTCAAGATAGTCAGATGGGTAACAAAATGTGAATCATGCATACTGGATGGGAGATATGCTTCTGGGTAGCAGTGCATGTGAACAAGATCTTGGGGTATGGGTGGATTGTAAACTAAATAGACTAATGTGGTCTTGGGGTGTATCAACAGAGGCATTACATCCAAATTGCATGTCATAATCCTGCTGTACACCTCACTGGTCAAGCTGCATCTTGGGTAATGGTATGCATTTCTGAAGGCCTCATTTCAAAAAGATGTGGACAGAATAGAGTGGGTGCAGAAGAGAGTGATGAGGATGATCAGGGGCCTGGGAACCAAGTCCTCTTGGGAAAGGCTGAGGGACTTGGGAACATTCAGTCTGGAGAAGAGGAAGTTGAGGAGGGACATGATTGATCTCTTTAAGTATTTGAAAGGCTGTTACTTAGAGGAGGATGGGGAGCTGTTCCTGTTGGCAGCAGAGGACAGGACTAGCAATAATGGGTTTAAATTATGGTCAGAAAGCTATCAGTTGGATATTGGGATTTTTTTTCCTCTAAGTTATTTAGGAGCAGAATTGGCTGCCTAGGGAGGTGGTGAGCTCCCCCTCAGTCAAACTTCAAGCAGTTGCTGGACAAACACTGGACAAAAAAAATGCTTTAGGCTAATCCTGCATTGCACAGGGGGCTGAACTAGATATGTATGGCCCCTTCCAACTCTGATTCTTTGGTTTTGTGATTAGAACTGGAAAGAACTGAGTTTAAATTACCACTCTAACATGTAGATCATTGAATGACCTTGGGCCAATCAGTCTCTCAAGGCCAAACCAAATGTGTGCTAGAAGCTCTGGTGTCTAGAGTACCAACTGCCTTATGACCTTTTAGAAATTCTCAGGAATGGGGGACAATTTGGACTGGGACCACAATGTGAGTATTTTTTTATAGATGCCATTGTGACATTTTCCTGATCTAAACCAGTTCCAGGGAACTACTAGTCACTTTGTTGGAGTAAAATTGCACATAGACATCTTCCAAGTTGTAAAGGTGATATGGAGAGGAAGAGTTAACCCTCCCATTCAAATCAGGCCCCCCATGTATTCTAAACTATTACTGTGAACCCCTTACACAGAGCCTTGAGCACACATCTGCTTGGGTTTTTGTGTTACCTATTTCATGGGATTCCAGGTTCCAACTGGGAAAGGGGGAACTCAACCCCTGGCCAGTGTTCCTTCTAAGCTGAGTTAGTGTGAGCTAGCTCACAGATTTTTAGCCTCCAGATCACACACTTTTGTCTTAGCTCAGGGAAAATAGACCCAGAGCAAATTTATGCAGAATCTCACAACTTTAATGCCAGTAGCTCATGAAGTAGAATTTTTGCTCACAAGACTCCACAGTTTAGAGGCAGTATTGCCCCTGGCTCTTGTTTTCTGCAGCCAGTCCTGCCTCTGGCAAGAGAAAAACAATATTAAAAAGCTTTTTGGCAATAATGTGATACCTGTAGTTTTACCATAGAGTTTTTGGCAATTTCTAGACAGTCACAACGTGTGAGGTTTGCAAAGTAGCACTCAGATTTACTTCCATTATATCCAGATAGGTGAAGCTTTATTGATAGATTATGAGTCCAGAACCTCTCCTTCTGAGAGGCATTGCTAGAAAGAAAGACACATAATAATATCACCCTAAATAGCCACAAGGTGAGGGCTTGCACCCTCCCATATCGCCTTAGCATAAACACTCGAAGATACAGTTCCCCATTAATGAAAACATTCCAAAAGACTGGCTGAGGAGATCACACAGTCTTATCTCTTAGGTCGCTTCCCTTCTTCAGGTCCAGATGGGGTTAAGGGGAGGAGAACTTTCACAGCATAGTATTCACAGACCTCTCAATAGACAGTGTTTCATAGGCCTCTCATCAAACAGCCCAAGGATGTTACATGCAACACAATATACAATACAGCCCAATCCCCTCCCCCTTGAGTAGCCAGTAGCCAGTGCTATCATAAGGGTAAAATGGAGATGGGGAGTATCATTTATGCTGTTCTGAGTTCCTTGGAGGAAGAGTGGGATAAAAATTAATAGATAGGAAGCAATCATATACACTGTCATCATCGCATCAAGATTGCTTTTTTGGCAGTGTTTTCTTAACATATGCATCTAAATCAGTAATAGCAAAGGAAAATGAACTGACAGTTTTAGCAATGTGCATAGGTTTCTATTCCAGAATGAATTTTAGAAATTCTCTTAGTTAAACTAGAATTCTGAAGGAGAGTAACAAAGGACAGAGTGAAGTTCTGGCACAATGAGGGAATGGAATGGGGTAAACTGTCATCCCAAAGACTCATTACGTAAACTAGCTCTGAAGTAAACTCTACATCCTCACAGCAGATCCGTGTGTTCAACTGCAGATTTGGCCTCATCACATCTACAGTGAAAGGGAAGGGGTACAAGTGAAAGCTACAGAGAGGCACTGTTGTATGGTGGTTAGATAGATAGATTTGGGAGACCTCTGTCTGAGATGTTTGCTAGTTGACCATGAGCCAGTTACACCCTCTAAGCCTCACTGGCCACATGCAGTTGTAGTGAGAATAAAATGGAAGTGAGGAGAATGATGTCAGCCAGGGGTGTCAAACACCCGGCCCGCAGGCCACATCCGGCCAGCCCAAGGCTTTGATCAGGCCTGCGGGGCTCTTTTCTCCCCCCTCCTCCTGTCCTTACCCTTTGAAGCTTCCAGGCTGAGGCTCATTCAGTTTCAGTCTGGGAGCTTCAAAGGGTGCTTCAAAGAGCCTTTGAAGCACCCTTTGAAGCTTGCAGGCTGAGTCTCAGGCTCTTCCTGCCTTTCTTTGCTGGCTGCTACAAAAAAAACATGGGGTGGATTTTAAGATCCAGTCCACATTTTCCTTGCAGCTTTGTCCGTACTCTGAAATGGTTTCAAATAGAGTGGAGATGGCTACATTTTCAGCTTTCCTATAGCTAGCTGAAACTCATGCTTCCTGGAGTTGTGTCCTTGCAAACAAGGGTTTCAGCCAGTTTATCTCTCCTGAATGGACCTAACCTAGTGAGTACTCTAATGTGGGAACCCACAACCAAGGGGGGATATTATACGGGAAAGGCTTTGTCAATCTGAGAGACTGGTGGGGAGAAGTTTACAATGCCATTTCATTGTTTCCACAGAGTCAGAGCCTTGTGTTCTTTCTTGATGTTTTATTTTAAAAATTGCATTGCCAAATTCCACTAGTCCCAGTAGCGTAGGGAGGGGGGGGCGGGGAGGGCGGGTCGCCCCAGGTCTGGGGGTCCCCGCATTGGCATGGGGGGCCCCCAAACAATGGCCGTGTTTCTCTGCACTGCGAGGGGGGGAGAAAAAGAATGGAGGCGCCCGACAGCGAGGGGGAGCGCGCGCGCACGGCGGAGGAAGGGGGTGTGGTGGGGAGGGGCGGGCGCACGCACGTCGGGGCTCCTCGTTCCCTTCCCTTCCCCCCTTGAAGCAGGGCAACTGGGCCCAGGGAGGAAGAGGAGAAGGCGGCCTGGCCTGGAGACCCCGAGCCTCTCCGGCGGCTGCTTCCGGCCTGCTCCCCCGAGCGCGGCGCGGCGGCAAGGGCAGCTCCAGCCCCGGACACCCCAGCCCCTCCTCGGCCACCCGACGGAGCCGCTCGAGCCACGTGCGGTGGGGCGCGGGAAGGCGGCGCTGCTGCCTGGACAGCTCCCCACCCCCCCACCCCCACCCCAGGCACCTGCGGGCGGCGCGCGGCTCTCCTCCTCCTCGTCTCCTTCCTCGGCGGCCGGGCGGGCTGCGCGCCTCACAGTGACTGGTGCTTGCACAGGGGAGTACCTTTACCTTTAGCATGCTGGCAGGGGCTTGAATTCAGATTGGGGCTGCAGTATGGGAGAGGCGGAGCTTAACCCTCCCCCCCCCATGCTGTTTTGTTGACAAATAGCTGACCAGGCCTGTGATGTGCTCCCTGGGGAGAAAATGAGGGTTGCCAGCTCCAGGTTAAGAAATACCTAGAGGCTTTGGGGGTGGAGCCTGATGAGGGTGGGGTTTCAGTGGGGTATCGTGCCATAGAGCAGGGATGGCCAAACTGTGGCTCGGGAGCCACATGTGGCTCTTTCACACATACTGAGTGGCTCTTGAAGTCCCCACCAACCTGCCAGCCAGCTTAGAGAAGGCATTTGTCTCTTTAAATCACTCCTCCAAGCCAAGCCAGCTGGGAGCTTGGAAAATACATTTAAAATTAAAGTTGCTTTCTTTCCAGCTCTCCTCCCTCCCCCATCTATTTGTCTTCCTTCCTTCTAGCTCTCAAACATCTGGCGTTCATGACTTATGGCTCGCAAACATCTGACAATTATTCTATATGGCTCTTATGTTAAGCAAGTTTGGCCATAGAGCCTATCTTCCAAAACAGCCATTTTCTCCAGGGGAACTATCTCTGCTGCCTCCCAGGAGATCTCCCACCACCACCTGGAAGGTGGCAGCCCATGGAAAAACACAAGCAGCATATGGTTGACATACAGGCAAACCATGGCCCCTCGGGAGGCAATTTGGGTTGGGAAAAATCCGCCCCCCCTTCCCAGTGTTCTAAGCCTGATCAGAATCAGGGACCCTGTCACTACTATTTACTAATTTTAAAAAATGGAAATCAGGGTACATATCTGCCAGTATTTTATTTAATTTAGCCCTTAAAGTCATGAGTTAATTTGAAGCCCGCTGCATTACTGAAGGAGCCTGTAGAAGATTATGCGGTCAGAGCTTTGCATTTTTTGTTTTCAGATTTCTGCAGGACAAACCCTGTTTTATTGGATGCCCTGTCCTGTTGATAGTGTTTGATTTAAACTATGTAATCCTGCCTTGAGTCTCATGGAGAGAGGCAGAGGCAGGCTATACATTACAAATAACTACAAAAATCAGGTCCACAAACTTACAGAAATGTTTTACTATACCCATCTGCGTGCGTATACTTACGCTAGAAGCATGTTGCTCTTTGGGAAGAGAAGACCAACTTTCTTGCATTTAAAAAAACCAAAAACTTTCCCCCACCTGGTCTCCTGGAAGAGATTTCTGCTCGCCACAGGTGACTAGGCAAGTGTCTGTTTGCAGACCTGATGTGGACGGATGCTTTCTTGCCGCAGCTTCTCTTTCCAGCAGCTGATGTTTTGCTATGTGGGACAGTGACCCTTCCAGGTGCAGCTTGGGGTGGAGTTTGCTATTTGGGGATGGGTATGATTTATTATTATAGATTCAACTTGAACTCAGCAGCTTGTTTTGTTTTCCCGAGAACAGATTATTATTAGTAGGGCCTGCATCCAACTTCTGAATTTAACCAGATTGGGCTTGGGTTCCTTGTTATTTGGAGCAGGATGTCCAAGGAAAGGAAGGCCTCTTGTCATTTTAAGGATCCTGTAAGAGAGAGGGCAAGCTCAGCTTGTGTCTCAGGGAAAGGAGATAGTAAGAAGCTGTATCAGATGGAATTCCTTCTTCGTAGGCCTCACCTCCTTGAGAGAGCCGGTTTGGTGTAGTGGTTAAGTGCGTGGACTCTTATCTTGGAGAACCGGGTTTGATTCCCCATTCCTTCACTTACAGCTGCTGGAATAAAGAATGGCCTTGGGTTAGGCATAGCTATCACAGGAGTTGTCCTTGAAAGAGCAGCTGCTGTGAGAGCCCTCTCAGTCCCACCCACCTCACAGGGTGTCTGTTGTGGGGGAGAAGATATAGGAGATTGTAAGCCGCTCTGAGTCTCTGATTCAGGGAGAATGGCGGGGTATAAATCTGCTCTTCTTCTTCTCCTCCTCCTCCTCCTCCTCCATTGAATAGTATGTGCAGCTGCATAACAATCCTTGGATGAGGTCCGCCAACTATTCTTCTACAAAATGACCCCTGCTTCTTCGGCATGTTTCTGAAAGGTAGAGAAGACAGTCCTGCAAAGCGGCTGGCCTGCTGTTTGTAGGGAATAAGGCTGAGTTGCAACAGCTGAAGAGGATTCACCTATGAAAGCCATATGATATGCAAGCCATATGATATGCTTGCAAGCCATATGATATGTTACATCACCATATGAAGTTACATCACTTCCTGTTTCCAGCAGGGCGCCCTCGCAAGTGGTGGCCATCTTGCGGAAGTGACATCACCAGAAGTGACATCATATCCTGTTTCTGGAGGCGTGCACACACATAGGGGGGCCCACATAAATCTTGGGCCCCGGGCCCCCAAAGCCCTAGCTACGCCACTGACTAGTCCCCCACCTTTCCAACTTAAACCATTGAAAGAGTTTTAAGCATGCTTGTATTTTAAGTTTTAAAAAATCTTAAATTGGGTTTATCTGTGTCCATTATAAAGTTTATATCTTCACTAACTGACATATTTTATGACACTCATGGCCCAGCTCCACAAAGTCCCATTTGTGTCAAATCCAGCCCTCCTAACAAGTGAGTTTGACACCCCTGATGTAAGCTGCTTTGGGTCTCCACTGGGGACAGGGGTGGTATAGAAACATAGAAGGATGCTGGCCTTTCTGCTCTGGCTTTCCCCTTTGCAGCTTTCCCCTAAAATCCTTTTTTACTTCTTGGGTTTATGTAACAATAGTGAGCCCAGCCAGGAGAAAAAAAACCCAACAGCAAATGTGGAGAGGACCTACAGAGGGAAATACAGCAAACCAAGAGGGAGAATTCAATTCCTATGTTTAGTGAGTTATCCTTTTTGAGTGTCTGTACTGTAGATGAGTCCTCAGGAATACAATTCCCATTATGCTCAGGGAGAAAGTAGAGGAATAAGACAAGGAAGAAAAAGGGGCAGTAGTGTAAGGGCATATTTATGGAAGGAAACTGACATCGAGGGAGTTAAGTCCTACTGAATTCACTGAAATTGCTTTTCAGTTATCTTTAACAAAGGTTGGGACACATGGTTGCAATTCTGCATACACTTACTTGGGTGTAAGCTCCACTATATTCAGCAGCCCTTACTTCTGAGTAACGAAGCTCTGGCTTAGTTTGAAGAAGTGTAGGTCTTGTGGCTGATGGATATCTTCCAGACAACCAAATATAGCCATGTGTGAAATGTGGTTTCCCAGCAACGAAACTACTATATTGAATGAAGGCATTTGGCTCCATCCTCAAGAGAACAGTGAGACTTGCATTTTTATTTGTACAAAGTATAGTAAGAAATAAAGATTAACAGGTGGATTGTTAAGCAAGATAGGTAAAAAGCCATTAGAGTTCCTTACTAATTTGAAAAGAGGTCTATGGTTTTACAAACAGAACATATTGCAATAAACAAGTTCCCCTTTACCTGTTTTGCAAAAAAAGAAACCAACCCAGAATATAATGGAACATTTTCCACACTGCACAAATTCATTTCATCCAGATTCCTCGGAGCCAAGAATTTCAATAAGGATCAATTAAGCCTCTCTCTAATGTAATGGCTTTCTGCCAATCTATGGGCATCAAGAAGCTGGCAAGAAAGTGGTATTCAATTGAGTTATTACAAATTTGAAAGTTGATGCCAGTGCAAATTAATCAGTTAATAGTATTCCTCCAACAGACATCATGAGAACTCATTAACAGATTATTAGTGATTAATGCAATGATTTAGGGAGGCAACCCAAATAAACCACAGCTGATTGGGTACTTTACTGCATATATAGTTTATATATAGTTTGAAAGCAAATCAACCAGTATCATAATGCCCCTGTATAAATCGATGGTGCAGTCTCATTTGGATTACTGTGTGCAATTCTGGTCACCGCACCTCAAAAAGGATATTATAGCATTGGAAAAAGTCCAGAAAAGGGCAACTAGAATGATTAAAGGGTTGGAACACTTTCCCTATGAAGAAAGGTTAAAACGCTTGGGGCTCTTTAGCTTGGAGAAACGTCGACTGTGGGGTGACATGATAGAGGTTTACAAGATAATGCATGGGATGGAGAAAGTAGAGAAAGAAGTACTTTTCTCCCTTTCTCACAATACAAGAACTCGTGGGCATTCGATGAAATTGCTGAGCAGTCAGGTTAAAATGGATAAAAGGAAGTACTTCTTCACCCAAAGGGTGATTAATATGTGGAATTCACTGCCACAGGAGGTGGTGGCGGCTACAAGCATAGCCAGCTTCAAGAGGGGGTTAGTTAAAAATATGGAGCAGTGTGTGTGTGTGTGTGTGTGTGTATATATATTGGCCACTGTGTGACAGAGTGTTGGACTGGATGGGCCATTGGCCTGATCCAACATGGCTTCTCTTATGTTCTTATGTCTATCTTATAGGCAATTGTATGTATCAGCCACTCTTTGGAACCATGAACATACTAATAATACCATTTTGTCCATCAAAAAACATGGAGTTGCAACATTATTAGTGCACAGAGAATTACTGGAACTGGAAACGTCTGAAAAATAGCAATATATGACTATAAAAGCAAACACAGCAGTACGGCCTGGCTAAGTCAGGCCAAGTGGTCCATTCATTCCATCATCTCTGCTGTTTTCATCAGTGGACAGCCAGACATCCTCAGGAAGCCCACAATCAGACCATGGGGGGCAGCGGGGGGAGCTCTTTCCCCTCTCTTGTCCCTAGCACCTGTATTCTGCTACTTTGGGCAATGTAGATTTCATTTAACTTTGACTAATTGAATCTAGAAAGGATGAAACAAGCATTTCAAAAAATAAAATCTTAAAAGGTGAAAGTTCACTTGGGATTTTTACAGCCCATTGTTTTCCACTTCATTTCTTTAGAGAAGCCTGTCAGCTTCAATTCCTCTGGATCAGCCTCTGTCTCCAATTGATGTGATGAGTCTGAGGCTTGAGCCCTGAGGCAGCTGTCAATCTTTTTGATCTGTAAAATACCAAGGAAGTGTTTCTTTTCAATACTCAAACCTCCTTCCCCCAATGCTAAGAGTTTTCCAGAGAAAAATTATTCAATGGATCAGCACAGATACCTTCCAAACTTGCCTTTATAACAGCCACTGATATTGAAGGAAAGCACCACTCTATCCAAGAAGGAGGTCCATGCGTGGAAGCAATCTTACCACCTTTGGGCTTTATCTCCCTATCACTGAGGGCTGGAAGCAAGCAAGACTCTTTAAGTGATTCAAAAGTGAGTTGAGCTCATCCCTGCTTCTGAAGCCATACACACCAATTTATTTTGTTCCCCTGCAAGGGTTGCCAGACTCCAGGTAGAGCCTAGAGATCTCCCACTGGCAGAGATCAGCTCTCCTGGAGACAATGGCTGCTTTGGAGGGTGGACTTTATGGCATTGTACCATGGTGGGGCCCTCTCTCCTCCCCTCCCCAAATCCTGCCCTCTCCTGGATCTACCCCCAAAGTCTCCAGGAATTTTGCAACACAGACCTGGCAACCCTACCTGTTGCTGAATGTGTAGCAGGCCCCAAAGTGGGATTTATGTATGTACTGTAAGCTTCAATCCTTCTTTAAAGGGCGGCTGTGGCCCTTAGGCCCTGCTTGTAGAACTTCTGACTGGCCACTAAGTGAAATAGGATGCTAAATTAAATAGGCCAGAGTTTGTCAACCTTTTCTTTAATGAGAGCTACTTCTGGGGAATAAAGGAAAATATCCTAAGCTTCTCCCCCTCCACATGTCACCACATTTTTTTCCTGTCTTAGAAACAGAACATTAATTAGGAAGAACACCAAAAATGAAGTTATCAGCACAGAAAGAAGAAAGACCCTACGGAATGAAAGCTTTAGAGCAGATCTTCTTGGCATCTTTTTCTGCATACTCTCTAGCAGCCAGTGAGATACCAGATGCTAACAAACTATGCACATATGAACACATGAATACATGAAGCAGCTTTATACTGAATCCATCCAAGTCAGTATTGGTTCATCAAAGATGGTATTGTCTACTCAGACTGGCAGTGGCTCTCCAGGTTCTAAAGTAAAGGTCTTTTACATCACCCCTGCCATCCTTTTAACTGGAGATCATGGGGGTTGAAACTGGGACCTTCTGCATACCAAGCAGATGCTCTAGCACTGAACCACAGTCTCATCCCTGTATTGGAGACCAATAAGCCCTGTTCACTTGATTATTCTTTATGTTTATTGAGTGATTCTTATGTTACATTTAACACCTGTTTGGCTAAACATGTGATAGAAGCCAGGTACTGGACCCCAGTGTCATTAGTAAAGTGAACACTCATCAGTCCTTTCTTACCAACAAATGCAAGCAAGTGGGCCTTCAGTGTAATGTGTGAAGAGGGCTACACTTTTGCTCTAACACAACTTTAAACAAAAAAATGGCCAGAGACCCACAGCAATCAATTAGTACATTGAGGATCCATATTGAACTAGTGCATAAAAATGAACACAACTACTTTTAAAATTATTAGAAAATAGTATAAGACTATAATATTTTTAACAAAAATGCAGCCAAAATAATCCTTAAAACAGATTAGCTTGATAAGCAATCTAATACTGCAAAATCAGCAGAAAAAACACTTAACAATCAAAGGGCAGCAGAATACTCCTAAAGCCAGGAGCCATCATCAATTAAAAAGCAACAGATTTGTTTTATTATTTGTTATATTATTTTATTATTATAACAGATATTGTATTATTGTATATAATTAATATAATATCTAAAGCAGCATGAAATGACCAGCAGAGGAACCAATGGGCCACTAAAAGCTAGCAGATTATCCTTAAACATAGGATGTGCATTTGGATACACTGAGTGGGCTTGCACTGCCACAATGGCTCTTTGTTCTGCTAGCCTTCTGCACATTGCACTTGGTTCTGCTGGGCTTGCAAAAGTGCCCCCCTTAGTTTCTTCTGTAGAGATTATTTGGTTCTGTTGGACTTGCACTACCACAGTGGCATTGGATTCTGCTGCACTTCTGCATATTGCAGTTGCTTCTGGTGGGCTTGCAAAAGTGTCTTCCACTGAAGAGATCCTCTGTTTTGATTTGGATTCTGTTAGGTTTAGCACATTGGCTTGTGGTTCTACTGGGATTATTGAGTTCTGCAGTGGTTTTATTGAGCTTGGTTTTTCCAAGAGAAAAATTTGACCAGTGATGACTGCTTGCAGGCATGGCTTTTGCCTTGAGAGCAGCTTGTAGATTGTTGGTTTGTTGGTTTGTTTGTCTCCTCCCCCCAGAAATAATGGGGGACTGCTGGGGTCACTCTATTCAGAGGCCCATAGAATTGGACCTCCTAGTCCAATGTACTTGAAATTAGGGAGTTATTTAAAGGACAAGCACCAGAAGCTCCACTGCAATTTTGGTGTGTGTATCTTTAAAAGCAACCCCCCCTCAAGCCACCTCAAAATTTTTCCCATAAGGAATAATGGACCCAGAAATGTGGAAATCCAACACACACGCCCAAATCCAAATAACATACTGATGTATGCTATTCAGGAATACTGATATTTTTCAGGTCCAATATACACAATTCCAAAAAATGCTGATTTTTTTGCACCACACCTCTTAAACATGCCATTACTATAATCAGATGCTAGAAATAACATTCAGGCAGCATAAAAAAGACATGGGAAACTCATCAGCCAGTGAATTAAGGAAACACCCCCTTAAACAAATAAGTCTTAAGAACATTGAAAACTTAACAATAATTGCACCAAATAGTTGCATCAGGGGCATCCAATATCCAAAGCTCCACAGCAGAGATGTCATCTTTAATAATTCCATCCAAGATTCCTTTCAAGTGGTGGAGTCTTGTGAGCAAAAATTCTACTTCATGAGCTACTGGCATTAAAACTGTGAGCTACTATATAAATTACTTTGCTCTGGGTCAATTTTTTCTGAGCGAAGACAAAAATGTGTGAGCTGGAGGCTAAAAAACTGTGAGCTAGCTCACACTAACTCAACTTAGAGGGAACACTGATTTCATCTCACCTCAACAGGAGGCGGCATGCGAGCTAGGGTCTCTGACAAGATCTCTTTAGGTAGGCAGGCTCATCTGGGAAACATTTTAGATATCTCATGTCTGAGCTCCCTACAGCTCTGAAAAAAACTGTTGTCTGTCTCTGTACAAAAATAGAGATTTTTAAAAAACAGAGTTGAGGCATTGCCTAAGGCATCGGTTATACTTCAGAAACAAGATGAGGGTAACTTCAAAATTCCAATGAGGAGAGTTTTGGAAGCATATCTGCCTGTCTCCAGATTCACCATCTTTCTCCAATAAAGATACACAGGTAAACATGGGAAGGAGTACACTTCTGTTTCTGTTTTGTGCCTACAGTAGTGGACTGGGTGATTGCTATCTCTGGTAAGTAGAGTAGACATGGCGCTCCTTTGAACGACCTTTCTTGAAAAAGAACAGACAGTCTCCATTTGCAGCCCATGAACAAGGCAACGAGGGACATTTTGGCTCAGTCCTAATTAAGATGGAAAATTGGTTTCTGTGATATTTTTATCAGTTCTATTTACATCTGCCTGGTGGATGATTGATTTTTATGCTGTTTCATCATCTCTGGTTCAGTGTACATGGTTTGATTTAGTTTTAATTTTGCACAACCTATGGCAAAACAAATAAACTATAAGTAACCTATTTGTTAGACAACATGAATTATATGTAATTAACTGACATGAAGAGGAACTGAGCTCTAGCCCAAATAATGAGCACCTGCCAATCTTGTTGTTTGACCAGAGAGACAGGAGGTGGTATCAGCCAGCTTTTAAACTCAGTCATGCCTGATTCCTCTCCTTGCTGTAGCTCCTAGTCCCATAACCCTTTTAGGTGGTTGAAGGGGAACTCTTTGCTCTCCTTTTCCCCAGTG
This sequence comes from Heteronotia binoei, assembly GCF_032191835.1. Taxonomy (NCBI): domain Eukaryota; kingdom Metazoa; phylum Chordata; class Lepidosauria; order Squamata; family Gekkonidae; genus Heteronotia; species Heteronotia binoei. The sequence continues at coordinate 224,299,503 of NC_083223.1, read as the reverse complement.
GGAAAGCTGGTTGGCTGCTACCAGTATTTCTTTATTTTATTATTAATTGCTGATTCAAAAGTAGCTGGTTGATATATCAAGTCTGTGGGTTTGCATCTTACTTTAATAGTAAAAAAAGGGAGAGGAGCAACGGACCTTCTTCTTTCTATAGCTTCTCTTCATGATGGGGAGGGCTGTAGCTTTCGGGAGTGGCTGTGGCTCAGTGGAAGAGCATCTGCTTTGCATGCAAAAGGTCCCAGGTTCAGTCCCTAGCATCTCCACTCTTAAAGGGTCTGATAAAGGTGTGTTGAAAATCTCTACCTGAGAGCCACTGCCAGTCTGAGTAGACTGATCTTGATATATTGATGGTCTGGTTCTGTATAAGAAAGCTTTTGTGTATACTGAGTGTGATGGACCAATGGTCTATCTCAGTGTAAGGCAGCTTCATGTCTCTGTGTTCAGTTTTCTGTGTTTCTGTCTGTGCTAGCCAAAGTAAGCAGGAGACAGAAAAAGGTGGTTGGAGCAACTGCACAAAGGCTGCAGCTGCACACATTGCTGGATATTGCTCTGTCATTGCAAATGATTGCTGTAGAGCAATGATAGCAGAATATCCAATGAGTTATGAGATAAGGCATGAAAGAGATAAGGCATGGGAGGGAGGATGCAGCACCCTTCACTTGCCTGCTCCTTTTACCATCACCCACCCAAATGGTTTTGTACACCAACAGCAAAACATGCAAAAATAAACATGTGTCTGCCTCCCTCTGGTCTCTGTTTGGCCCAGAGACTTGGTTGTAATTGACATATTATCCTTGGAGTGTGGGAACTCTAAACAGTGCCAGGGGGAATGCAGCCTGGCAAGTCATCATCCAACTGCCAGATTTTGGGGGTGTGAAGTGGCATGAGAAGGGATGGAAGCAACCACAGTGACCTAATGAAAAGCGAAGTTTGGTTGTGATGCCCCCCTAAAGCGATGTCGAGCTGAGAGAGGATGGCAATACCCACAGTGCAGTTTTATTTTGTTGTCATGTCAGCTGCCTTTGGGAACCTTCTGGTGGGCTGGAAATCAAACTCTCCCTTACAGTTGGTTCTTGCATTGCATTACTAACATCTGGAAGACTGCTGCAAGTAGGTCTCTGTCACATGGTATTTCCAATGTGAACATCACAAGATTGTAACAGAGGTGTGGTGCTGATCTGAGTGCTCTGTGACCCAAATATGTGACACCCTTTTTATTCCTTTATATGCTTTCATGGGGAAAAGTTCACTTCCTTAGGTGTATGAGGTGGCTGCTAAGTTGACAGGCATACATGGTGTGGAGAAAATGAGTTGCAAAGAGCAGGATCAAGAGTTCATAAAATGCAAGGTCTGTGGTTGGATATTATTATATAAAATGCAATCATGAAAAGTATCATAAATGTTCACAGTACCAGTAACTGGTGACAGGGTGGTGTCTCTACTGATTAATCCCTGTACTGGTAGAGGAGTCCTAAATTTTTGTTCAAGCCTCAGGAAATGCAATGTGATTTCCTGATGAATTCTAATTCAGGAGCTTCACTCTGGAGTTTCGTTTTAAAGTACTTTTGTTGCTAAATGGAGACTTCTAGGTTAGAAATTCTGTAATTTGAAAGACTGAAGTGATGATGTGATGAAGAATTCCAGATGTTACTACTATGATGGGAGAGTAGCAGCCAGATTGCAAAGATTCTATTTAAAGATTCTATTGAGGTCTGCAGGCCTAGGCACCCTGTCTAGAAAGTCTTATTGTGTGTGTGTGTGTGTGTGTGTGTGTGTGTGTGTGTGTGAGAGAGAGAGAGAGAGAGAGAGAGAAGGGCTGTCAAATTGCAGTCAACTTATCGGGACCCCAGCAAGGGGTTTTCAACGCAAGCGAGATGCAGCGGTAGTTTTCCATTGCCTTCTTTTGCAGACTCTTCCTTGGTACTGACAAGACTGCTCAGCTTCTGAGACCTGACAAGATTGAGCTATACCATGCCACCTTACCCATATTGAATTTACTTCCATATAAACAAATAGGATCAGGCTCCAGGAGATCCAATTCATTATCAGGACCAATATCCTTTTCCCCAAGAGCATAAGCAGCTTTTGGCCACAAGACTACAAGAGGAACAACCCACAGCAACAAACCAGGTACAGTGATCTATCAAGCCACAGCCAGATCAAACATAAGCAACTTGTTGACAATAAAAAAAGTCTTATCTGTCTACTGAAAACTCTGCATTGGCTGTCCTTTCTTGTTGTAGTCTGTTTCATTTCACAAAGTAAAAGTGGCTTTCTCTGCATGTACCCCTCACCCCTGCCCAGAGTTGAAAGCAAAACGGATATCTTCAGGGAAGATAGTTTCATTTCACTAAGAATCCTGGACTCCTAATACCGTTTCAGAATATAATGTTAATGACCTGTGTATCTCTTCAGCTTGGGCATTTCATTATGCACACCTCTAGTTCTTATACCCAATGGAGTGCTAAGCAGTCATTTCTCACTGTTCTCAATTTCCTGACCTGTAGAAAGTTTGGGATGGGAGCTTCTCCACTAATTAGAAGTGTGTGGTTTGAGGACAGGATTTGAGAAGTGATACCTGCTCATTCACAGACATACAAGCTGAAGGAACTCTGTTCTTTAAACAGGAGTTGCCCATAGCCACTTTCAAAAATACTTTTCTTCTCAGCTTCTGAGACCTGACAAGCATTGTCTTCACTTCCCAGAGCCAAATAATTGCATTTCTGTAACACCAATTAGAAATCATGAACTGATTCCCAAGTGGAGGCACACTTGGAAGGACCACCAGGGGGCAATCCAGGTGGCAATCCAGTTTGGCTGTTACCAGTCTGGGGGGGCAATTCTCTTCCCAGTGTCCCAAAAAAGGTGCTGCTACTTGTTTGACTAATCTTCTGAAACATCCAAGTCCTTCTACTCTGGGCCTTTACAAGATATTTTGTGCAAGCAAAGGCAGGCTGAAACTCAGCCTCTAGTCCCTGTAGCCTGATATTCCATTGCCTTTTTATGAGCTTGCTGGTTTGAATTTTATTTTCCATGTGTTAAGTGCAGAGGTGGCCAGATATGCAGGAACCTTTTTAAAAATTTCAGCACATCCGGAATATGACTTGTGCACTCCAATATGTATCCATCCATGCAGAAGTTCATTTAGCAAACATTTTCAAGGCAGTTAAGTACTTGTTAAACAAATCTTTATAAGACTGCTCAAATTGCTTGTGGGCTCGCAAAGGATCCCATTGCTCTCTGAGCCATCTGGTAGAAAATAGGCTGCACTGAATCATGATGTGAAACATGAAGAATCATTCACTCACAAGCATACCAAGTATCTGGAGCAGTCCAAACGCTGGTGGAACAAAAGATCCAATTTATAGATTAAATCCAAGGAAGCACAAAGTCTATGAGTTTCTGATCTTCAGCCAGTGTCACTCAGCTTGAAACTAACATTGGGTGTTTTCGCACTCACGTTTTACTGGCGCCACGACCCTCCTGACGCCGGCGAATCTGCATGGATTTCGCACCAGAAGCGCCGGCGCACCCAGAAGCGCCGGCTACTTCCGTCGCTAAGCCAGCGCAAACGTTTTCCTGCATCTTTGCGATTTGCGTTTGCGCTGGCTTAGCGACGGAAGTAGCCGGCGCTTCTGGGTGCGCCGGCGCTTCTGGTGCGAAATCCATGCAGATTCGCCGGCGTCAGGAGGGTCGTGGCGCCAGTAAAACGTGAGTGCGAAAACGGCCCTAGTGTAACAAACATGATAGCAATACAGGACAATGGACTTAAAAGAAGGGGTCCAGGTTACAGCTCCAGTGCTGACAAATGTACTTCTTTTAAATAACTGATTCTCTCTATCCTTGCTCCAGCCTTGGAAGACAAGACCACCAAAGACTACTGTTGTCTTGGGATCCAACCCACCAGGATTCTTGTGAACAGGAGGAGGCTGTTGGTATGCTCCTGCGTAGTGCTGAATTGCCTATGCCTCAGTCTTGTTCGTTTCATTATTGATTGTTAGGTATTTAAATCCCACCTCTGAGGGGGACCCACTCTCAAGCTGATTTACAAAAGACTTTGAACCAATAATAAAGTTGCTAGCCATACCGAAATAGAAAAGTCAGTAAGCAGATTACAAAACAGCAGAGAAGATAAATAATGTTTTGTGACTATGTTCAACAAGGACAGTTTGGGGCATGTACCCATGCCACAGTCCCTGTTTTCAGGAAGGGAGTCTGAAGAACTGGACCAAATTGAGGTGACCAAAGATGAACATAAGAACATAAGAGAAGCCATGTTGGATCAGGCCAACGGCCCATCAAGTCCAACACTCTGTGTCACACAGTGGCAAATATTTTTATCTAAACCCTTCTTGAAGGTGGCTATACTTGTGGCCGCCACCACCTCCTGTGGCAGTGAATTCCACATGTTAATCACCCTTTGGGTGAAGAAGTGCTTCCTTTTATCCGTTTTAACCTTTCTGCTCAGCAATTTGATCAAATGCCCACGAGTTCTTGTATTGTGAGAAAGGGAGAAAAGTACTTCTTTCTCTACTTTCTCCATCCCATGCATTATCTTGTAAACCTCTATCATGTCACCCCGCAGTCGACGTTTCTCCAAACTAAAGAGTCCCAAGCGTTTTAACCTTTCTTCATAGGGAAAGTGCTCCAGCCCTTTAATCATTCTAGTTGCCCTTCTCTGGACTTTCTCCAATGCTATAATACCCTTTTTGAGGTGCGGCGACCAGAACTGCACACAGTACTCCAAATGAGACCGCACCATCGATTTATACAGGGGCATTATGATACTGGCTGATTTGTTTTCAATTCCCTTCCTAATAATTCCCAGCATGGCGTTGGCCTTTTTTATTGCAAACGCACACTGTCTTGACATTTTCAGTGAGTTATCTACCACGACCCCAAGATCTCTCTCTTGGTCAGTCTCTGCCAGTTCACACCCCACCAACTTGTATTTGTAGCTGGGATTCTTGGCCCCAATATGCATTACTTTGCACTTGGCCACATTGAACCGCATCTGCCACGTTGACGCCCACTCACCCAGCCTCAACAGATCCCTTTGGAGTTCCTCACAATCCTCTCTGGTTCTCACCACCCTGAACAATTTAGTGTCATCCGCAAACTTGGCCACTTCACTGCTCACTCCCAACTCTAAACCATTTATGAACAAGTTAAAGAGCATGGGACCCAGTACCGAGCCCTGCGGCACCCCACTGCTTACCGTCCTCCACTGCGAAGACTGTCCATTTATACTCACTCTCTGCTTCCTATTACTCAGCCAGTTTTTGATCCACAAGAGGACCTGTCCTTTTACTCCATGACTCTCAAGCTTTCTAAGGAGCCTTTGATGAGGAACTTTATCAAAAGCTTTCTGGAAGTCAAGGTAAACAACATCTATTGGGTCTCCTTTGTCCACATGTTTGTTCACCCCCTCAAAGAAATGTAACAGGTTAGTGAGGCAAGATCTTCCCTTGCAGAACCCATGCTGAGTCTTCCTCAATAACCCGTGTTCATCAATGTGCCTACTCATTTGTCCACTGTGATGGTGACAAACAGTATGGACTGTCTGCTAGAGTCTCGAGGCGGCAGGAGAGAGGTGGCGGGCCTAGCTTGCTTGGGAAATTATAAATGTTTGTATGCAAATGCTAGAAGTGTCCGAAGTAAAATTGGTGAATTGAAATGTTTAGTGTTGGGAGAAAACATAGACATTGTGGGAATTTCAGAAACTTGGTGGAATGAGGAGAATCAGTGGGACACGGTGATTCCTGGATATAAGTTATATCGGAAGGATAGGGAGGGAAGGGTTGGAGGTGGGGTGGCTCTGTATGTCAGAGAGGATATACGGTCCAGTAAGACTGAGGTCAGAGAATTAGATTCCCTTTTAGAAATGCTTTGGGTTGAAATAGAGGGCCCAAAAGGAAATTTAACTATGGGAGTTTGTTATCGCCCACCAAATCAAAAGAGAGAGGACGATTATAATATGATGGAGGGATTAAAGATAGCGGCTAAACGTAAAAACTGTGTCGTAATAGGTGATTTTAACTACCCGCAGATTGATTGGGTCAATATGTGTTCTGGTCGAGAGAAAGAGATTGAGTTTCTTGATGCTCTCAATGACTGTGCTATGGAGCAGATGGTCTCAGAACCTACCAGGGGTGGGGCGATCCTGGATCTGGTCCTAAGTAATGCCCAAGACTTGGTGAGAGACGTAAAAGTGATTGCGCCGCTTGGGAACAGTGACCATAATGTTATTGATTTCACCATTTGTATAAATAGGGAGTTGCCCCAAAAGACCGCCACAACCACATTTAACTTTAAAAGGGGTAAATTCTCTGAGATGAGGAGGCATGTGAGGAGGAAACTGAAAGGAAAGGTAAATACGGTCAAAACCCTTGGGGAAGCTTGGAGACTATTTAAAACTATAATCCTAGAAGCTCAGATAAAATACATACCACAAGTTAGGAAAGGCACAAACAGGTATAAGAAGAGGCCAGCATGGTTAACAAACAAAGTAATGGAAGCTGTAAAAGGTAAGAAGGACTCCTTTAAGCGGTGGAAAACCAGTCCAAGTGAGATTAATAAAAGGGAACACAGGCAGTGGCAAATCAAATGCAAGACTGTGATCAGGCAGGCAAAAAGGGACTATGAGGAGCATATTGCAAAAAACATAAAGACCAACAATAAAAATTTCTTCAAATATATTAGAAGTAGGAAACCAGCCAGGGAAGCAGTGGGGCCCTTGGATGACCATGGGGTAAAAGGATTACTGAAGGAGGATGGGGAAATGGCTGAGAAGCTGAATGCATTTTTTGCCTCCGTCTTCACCGTGGAAGATGAGAAGTGTTTGCCCGCCCCAGAACCACTAATATTGGAAGGGGTGTTGAAAGACCTGAGTCAGACTGAGGTGACAAAAGAGGAGGTCCTACAACTGATAGACAAATTAAAAACTAATAAGTCACCGGGTCCGGATGGCATACATCCGAGAGTTCTGAAAGAACTCAAAGTTGAACTTGTGGATCTTCTAACAAAAATCTGTAATCTTTCATTGAAATCTGCCTCCGTTCCTGAGGACTGGAAGGTAGCAAATGTCACCCCCATCTTTAAAAAGGGTTCCAGAGGAGATCCGGGAAATTACAGGCCAGTCAGTCTGACTTCAATACCGGGAAAGTTGGTAGAAACCATTATCAAGGACAGAATGAGTAGGCACATTGATGAACACGGGTTATTGAGGAAGACTCAGCATGGGTTCTGCAAGGGAAGATCTTGCCTCACTAACCTGTTACATTTCTTTGAGGGGGTGAACAAACATGTGGACAAAGGAGACCCAATAGATGTTGTTTACCTTGACTTCCAGAAAGCTTTTGATAAAGTTCCTCATCAAAGGCTCCTTAGAAAGCTTGAGAGTCATGGAGTAAAAGGACAGGTCCTCTTGTGGATCAAAAACTGGCTGAGTAATAGGAAGCAGAGAGTGAGTATAAATGGGCAGTCTTCGCAGTGGAGGACGGTAAGCAGTGGGGTGCCACAGGGCTCGGTACTGGGTCCCATGCTCTTTAACTTGTTCATAAATGATTTAGAGTTGGGAGTGAGCAGTGAAGTGGCCAAATTTGCGGATGACACTAAATTGTTCAGGGTGGTGAGAACCAGAGAGGATTGTGAGGAACTCCAAAGGGATCTGTTGAGGCTGGGTGAGTGGGCGTCAACGTGGCAGATGAGGTTCAATCTGGCCAAGTGCAAAGTAATGCACATTGGGGCCAAGAATCCCAGCTACAAATACAAGTTGATGGGGTGTGAACTGGCAGAGACAGACCAAGAGAGAGATCTTGGGGTCATGGTAGATAATTCACTGAAAATGTCAAGACAGTGTGCGTTTGCAATAAAAAAGGCCAACGCCATGCTGGGAATTATTAGGAAGGGAATTGAAAACAAATCAGCCAGTATCATAATGCCTCTGTATAAATCGATGGTGCGGTCTCATTTGGAGTACTGTGTGCAGTTCTGGTCGCCGCACCTCAAAAAGGATATTATAGCATTGGAGAAAGTTCAGAAAAGGGCAACTAAAATGATTAAAGGGCTGGAACACCTTCCCTATGAAGAAAGGTTGAAACGCTTAGGGCTCTTTAGCTTGGAGAAACGTCGACTGAGGGGTGACATGATAGAAGTTTACAAGATAATGCATGGGATGGAGAAAGTAGAGAAAGAAGTACTTTTCTCCCTTTCTCACAATACAAGAACTCGTGGGCATTCGATGAAATTGCTGAGCAGACAGGTTAAAACGGATAAAAGGAAGTACTTCTTCACCCAAAGGGTGATTAACATGTGGAATTCACTGCCACAGGAGGTGGTGGCGTCCACAAGCATAGCCACCTTCAAGAAGGGGTTAGATAAAAATATGGAGCAGAGGTCCATCAGTGGCTATTAGCCACAGTGTGTGTGTGTGTGTATATATATATATATATATATATATATATATATATATATATATATATATATATTTGGCCGCTGTGTGACACAGAATGTTGGACTGGATGGGTCATTGGCCTGATCTAACATGGCTTCTCTTATGTTCTTATGTTCTTATTCTGTCCTTGATAATGGTTTCTACCAACTTTCCCGGTATTGAAGTCAGACTGACTGGCCTGTAATTTCCCGGGTCTCCTCTGGAACCTTTTTTAAAGATGGGGGTGACATTTGCTATCTTCCAGTCCTCAGGAACGGAGGCAGATTTCAATGAAAGATTACAGATTTTTGTTAGAAGATCCACAAGTTCAACTTTGAGTTCTTTCAGAACTCTCGGACCTATTGCAGAAATTAAAAAATTGATAAGTCCCCAGGTCCTGATGGGATACAGCTGAGAGGAACTCAGGTGTGATCTACTAGCCTGTATGTATAAATTATCCCAAAATTCAGCTGCTGTACCAGAAGACTGGAGAGGAGCAAATGTGACACCAGTTTTTAAAAAGGGATTCAGAGGAAAGACAGGCAGCCTAACATCTTTCCCAGGCAAATTAGTAGAAACTAATCAAAGATAGAATTGTTAGACACATTGAAGGACAAAGCCTGCTAAGAGAAAATCAGCATGGCTTCTAGAAAGTGAAGTCCTGCCTCACCAGCCTTTTGGAGTTCTTTGAGAAAGTGAACAAGCATGTAAACAACAGTGACCTGGAAGGCATTATGTACCTGACTTTCAAAAGACTTTTGACAAAGTACCTCACAAAAGACTCCTGAGTAAACTTAGCAGTCATGGGATAAAAGGATAAGTTCTCATACATTAAAAAGTGGTTAAATTGCAGGAAGCAAAGAGTAGGAATAAAGGGACAGTTCTCATAATGAATGGAAGTAAGTAGTGGAGTTCCACAAGAATCAGCTGGCTCAGGGGACTTCCGGGATCTGGAGAATGCTGAGCTGACCTGCCTCTCTAAGGGGGGCAGACTGGAGCTTCTGTTCAGGGTAGTAAAGGACAAATTTTTGCCTTCTGCCTACTTTTCTCAATGAGAGATTAGTCCAAGATATGCACAGGAAACTTTGAGGTGATTTACCTTGGCTAAAAGGGAGTCCCAGGGGGGGGGGGGGTCCTTTGAGGGATCCTCGGAGAAGAGTTGCATATTCATCATCTGCAAAAGCTTACAGAGTCATTTATTTGACATAAGCTTGGCAAGATCATAATCTTCTTTGAAACTGCTAAACATTTGATGCTGTACGAGACCAGTGTTGATCTGGATAAGGTACTGATTGTTATCTACCATTCTGGGACTATTTTAAAGCAAACAAAATAATATTAAAAGGTGAGAAAGAAAAAGTTTGAAAGATTGGAAGAAGAAGAGGAGAGGGGGTGAAGTTTGGACTTCGTTAAATTAAGGACAGTGTTAAAAATTGGAAAGGAATTTATTGTTTTGTCTACCTGTGGTCATGGAGTGAAAGCACCATCTTCAGAGATCTGCAGTTTCTACAGTCAACACAGGAAATACGTCAAGTATCGTGAGACTTTGTTACCAGTGAGAACGTGACTTGGGGCAAGCAAAGCAGGAAGTAATTATTGAAGAAGTGGACCTACTCTAGGATTGTATTACCATAGAAAAATATTGGCGGCCATTACTGGGAGGCTAAATTTAAAAAATAATAATATCTGAGCCTGGGAAGGTCAGAGGATGGCGAAATTAGGCTCATTTGAAAGGGCAAGTTCTAATCTATCAAACCTGATAGTTGAAATTTAATTTGGTGATATCAAATTTTTTGCTGTTTTTTAATGTCAGAGTCAAAGATAACCCGCGCAAGGGCTGCCTCATTAGAGAAGATGCAAGATCAGTTGGAAGCAATGGTAGGATGATGAAAGGGATGGAAAAGATGATAAATGTTTGCAAAAAAGAACTTTAAAAAGATATTGAGGACTTTAAAAAAGAAATGGAAGAGCTTAGAAATGAAACAGTGGTGGTGTCAAAAAAAGTGCAGGAGGTAGAAGGGAAAGTTAAACTCCAGGATTCCACCTTATTAAAAATGCAAAAAAAAAAATAACAATCCATGACTGAAAATTGATGGAGATACAAATATGTCTGAGAGGAGTACCTGAAGAAGAAGGGACAGACTTAAAAGAACATGTAATAAAAATAATTGCTGATTTCTTGGAAGAAGATCCTGAAGGGACTAGAAATATGTATGATTATATGTATAGAGTGAATTCATCATATGCCAAGAAAAATAATTTACCAAGAGATGTGGTTATAAGATATATGACAAAAGAAATGGTGGGGAAAATCTTGAATAAAAATTTTGAAAAGACATTGATAGCGGGAGGAAGCAGAGTAAGAATAATGAAAGAATTGCCAAGACAAGTAATAAATGACAGGAGAACATATAAGAAATTAACAGAAAAACTACGTGACAATGGAATGAGGTATAGATGGATAATACCTGAAGGCTTGAGCTTTGAGCTACAAGGAAGAAGGATTACAATTACAAATATACAGGAGCTGCGTAAATTTTATGAAGAGAATAAAGAATTTGCACCATGATGGATTATAAATTATTATCTTAGAATATAAATGGACTAAATTCACCACAAAAAAGAAAGGCAATATTTCATTGGATTAAAAAACAAAACTGTAATATAATTTGCTTTCAAGAAGTTCATATAAAACAAAAATTTTTATGGAATAAACAATTGGGACTGGAATTTTTTTCATTGGCTGAACAGAATAAAAGGGGTGTGATTTTTTATATTAAACAAGAATTGGACCCAAAAATAATATTTAAAGATAAAGATGGAAGATTTGTGGCAGTAGAAGTAATAATAAATGTGGAAAAAACCTTATTGGGACTGTTTGCACCAAATGGTGCAAAAGATTTTTTTTTAAGACATTATAAAACAACTTGATGAAGTGACATATGACCAGGTCATGATTATGGGAGACTTTAATGGAACAATTCAGAATACATTGGACAGATCTGGGGAAAAAATAATAATAAAGAAGGAAAAATGCCAAAATCCTTCTTTGAACTGGTTAAACAAGAAAACCTGGAAGATATATGGAGAAAATTTAATCCTGAAGTACAAGATTATACATTTTTTTTCAGCAAGACATAATACTTTTTCCAGAATTGACATGTTATGGGGTACAAAGGACTTAGGCCTTATAACTAAGAAAATAGAGATCTTACCGAAGATAGGTGCAGATCATAACCCAATATTATGGATTACAAAATTGTCTAAAAAAGTGAGAAGATGGAGATTAAATGATTTACTACAAAATAAAGAATTAGTGACATCTCTAGAAAATGAAACTAAAGCTTTCTTCCAAATAAATGATAAAGATGATATCGAATTTCAGATGGTGTGGGATGCTTATAAAGCCGTAATGAGAGGAATATTGATTACATTAAACAATAAGGACAAAAGGGCAAAAGAAAAACAGATGTTGGACATTCAAAATGAAATAAAGAAAAACAAAGGGGAACTGAGGAAAAGGCCAGGGAAAAAGAAAATTATATAAGGGAGATTACAATACTACAAGCACAAATGAGACATTTGTTAAATAAGGAATTGTTAAATAAGCACCTGGGCCAGATGGATATACAGCAATTTTTTAAAATTTTTTAAAGAAGAATTAGTACCGAAACTTCAAAAATTGATGAATGATAAGAATAAAAGGGAAAATACCATATACATGGAAGGAAGCTGTAATTTCTTTGATTCCTAAGAGGATAGAGATGTCACGAATGTAAAGAACTATAGACCAATTTCATTACTAAATAATGACTATAAGTCCTTGAAGTCCTCAAGAGGGCGGAGGTTACAAGCATCGAGGCACTGCTGTTGAAGACGCAGCTGCGCTGGGCAGGGCATATTTCTAGGATGGAAAACCACCGCCTTCCCAAGATTGCTCTGTATGGCGAACTTTCCACCGGCCATCAAAATAGAGGGGCACCAAAGAAGAGGTACAAGGACTTCTTGAAGAAATCCCTTGGCACCTCTCGCATCAACCATCACCAGTGGTCTGACCTAGCCTCAGATCACAAAGCATGGAGGCACACCATCCACCAGGCTGTCTCTTCCTTTGAGAACGCACGCATAGCTGGTCTTGAGGACAAAAGGAGATTAAGGAAGAATCGCACTGCTACAGCACCAACCCCAAATCAGACTTTTCCCTGCAGCCACTGTGGCCGGATCTGCCTGTCCCGCATTGGTCTTGTCAGCCACCAGCGAGCCTGCAGCAGACGTGGACTACTGCACCCTTCTTAAATCTTCGTTCGCGAAGTCAAGCCGAGAGAGAGAATGACTATAAGATATATACAAGAATTTTGGCAGAACGACTTAAACAATATTTGATAAATTTCATAAAGGAAGACCAAGCGGGATTTCTCCCTAAAAGGCAAATAAGAGACAATATTAGAACTGTTGTAAATATTGTAGAATTTTATGAAAGACATCCAGAGAAGGAAGTTGCATTATTCTTTGCGGATGCAGAGAGAAAGCTTTTGATAATTTGAACTGGGACTTTATGTTTGCAGTAATGGAGAAAATAGAGTTGGGAGAAAATTTTATAAGAATGATAAAGGCAATATATACTGAACAACGTGCAAGGTTATGTATAAATGCAGATCTTACAGATGAAATGATAATCAGCAAAGGTACAAGACAAGTTTGTCTGCTTTCACCTTTGTTGTTTATAATGACTCTTGAAATTTTATTGATGCAAATACAAGATGATAAAGAAAAAGAAGAGCTGAGAGTTAAAGGATTTATTTACAAATATAGAGCATTTGCAGATGTTATAATGTTTATAAATGAAAATCCTACACAAGTAACACCTTTGTTGTTAGATAAAATACAAGAATATGGAGAACTGGCAGGATGTTAATAAAGAAAAATCAATTTTTAATGTAAAATATGCAATAAATAAACAAAAGGCATTGCAGAGACTAACAGGATGTGAAGTTACCTCTAAAGTAAAATATTTGGGTGTGGAAATAACAATGAAGAATATTGACCTGTTCAAAAATAACTATGAAAAGCTATGGTGTAAAATGGATGAAGATATGATAAAATGGAATAAGCTTAACTTGTCATTGCTTGGAAGAATAGCTGCAATTAAGATGAATATTTTGCCAAGAATAATGTATTTGTTTTAAACTATTTGAATTGTTTACTGTGAAAGACAGTAAACAATTTAACAAATGGCAAAGGAAGATTTCGAATTTGTATGGGCTGGGAAGAAACCAAGGATTAAAATGAAGGTTTTAAATAGATGCTAAAGAAAGAGGAGGATTCCAATTACCAGATTTAAGATTATATCATGAAGCAGTTTGTTTAGTGTAGATAAAAGATTGGGTGACGCTGTTGAATAAAAAACGTTTAACGTTGGAAGGTCATGGAAATAAATTCGGCTGGCACACTTATATGTATTATGGAAAGAAAAAGATGGATAGTTTTTTCTCTCACCATTATATAAGAAATAATTTGTTGAATACCTGGATGAAGTATAAGAAATATGGTGAGGAAAGAAAACCATTATGGATAGTGCCAGCAGAAGTGATAAAAATAACAGCTGAGACAGGTGAGGAAAAATGGTTGTCATACAATCAACTATTAAAAATACAAAGTGGCAAAATAGAATTGAAAACTGCTGTGGAGTTGAATAACAAATATGATTGGTTTCAAATGCAACAAATAAAGAGTTTGGTGAAAAACGATATTAAAACTGAAGGAATAAGACGAGAGCAAACAGAATGGAAAAAAGTTCTGCTTGGAGATAATGAAAAATTAATTTCAAAAGCTTATAAGTTACTTTTAAAATGGTCTACAGAAGATGAAGTAGTGAAATCTCAAATGTTAAATGGGCAATAAATGTAAATAAAGAAATACAGATGGATACATGGGAATATTTATGGAAGAACTCTATGAAACTTTCAACATGTCAGAGTATTAAAGAGAACTGTTTTAAAAAGATTTATAGATGGTCTATGACTCCTAAAAATTGGCAAAGATGAATAACAAGATGCCAGACAGATGTTGGAAATGTAAAAAGCATGAAGGTTCTTTCTACCATATGTGGTGGACTTGTGAAAGAGCAAAAAAGTATTGGCAGATGATCCAACAAGAAATTTCTAGGATCTTGGGATATGAATTCAAGAAAGCTGCAGAGACTTTTCTGTTGGGATTACAAATGAAAAAAATTCCAAAAGAAGATAGAACTATAATTTGGTACTTGCTTTCAGCTGCTAGGACACTATATGCGCAGTTATGGAAGCAAGAAAAAATACCAGAAAAATGGGATTGGATTGTAAAAGTTATGACATGGAGTGAGATGGACAAATTAACAAGAACTTTAAGAGACTATGATTTAGAAGATTTTAAAAGGGAGTAGAAAAAATTTAGAAGTTATGTAGAAGACGAGTGGAAAGTAAAAGGACATTGGACAATTTTTGATAATGATTAAACTTTAGAAGAAAGAAGAATATTAATTTTAGTTCTTAGGAATTAAGGGTATCTTTTAATGTTAGTATTTTGAGTAAATAACACTGTCGGGGGTCAAGTAACGGGGGGAGTGGTGATTAGAAAGAAGCATATGGGATAGACGAAAAGAAGTTATTAATGGAAATTATTACCATACGTTATCAATAAAATTGTTTAAGAATGAAGAATTAGGTGGCTCAGATCCCTCCCTTCCACCCCCCCCCCCCCCGCTCAACTCCTCAATAGAAAATAATGGTCCAGAAATCCTGGGATCTGGAAACAAAAAATAATAATAGCAAGACATCCAGAAATCTGGAATAACAACCCCCTACTCCACCCTGGATCTAAAACAAAAACAGTTTTTCCCCTTGAGTGTAGTTGATGAACAGTTTACAACAAAATGAAAACAGCTTGATCATAAGAGTAAACCCCACTTACTCCTAAGTAAACATGCCAAAAATTGTAGCCTTCTCCACATCACTTGAAGCAACAATGGTAGTAACAGGGAAACAGCTCCCATTAAATGGGTGCTTCCTATTATGCACTAGTGTCATTAAAAGATGTGCCTCCATTTGGGGTTTTGAACCAGCAACTCCTGGACTCAGTAAGCCACCATGGGCTGTGTGAATCCAGGCCTCAGAGCTATCTTCAACCAAAGAAGAATGTAGACGTGTGCAATATCAATTCCTGTAATTGGCAGGCAGTATGAAATCTATGGATAGACCAGGTTAGGTCTAAATACAAGAAGACAGGCTTTCTGCCCTTGCATAGACAACAGAGCCATATCTTATGTCTACTGCATTTTCAGATTCACTAGGTTCTCTGGATTCAGGCATCCTCTGTTCTAGTTTATTTATTTATTGGATTTATATCCCGGCCACCTTGCTGAAGCAGGCTCAAGGCGGCTTAGTTCTTCTAAGTCTAAATTTTAGTGTTGGCTGCCCATTGGCTTGAGACTCTGATAATATTTAGGTGCAAAAATAGTTTTCTCATCTTTGTAGTGGACCTGAATGAAACAAGGATTGCCTCCTTTTCCCTCAAACTAAGCATGTGGTTTATGGGTGATCAGTGCTCCAGATCAGCATGCAAAACAACTTTACAACACATAGGCCGTTTTCGCACTCACGTTTTACTGGCGCCACGACCATCCTGACGCCGGCGAATCTGCATGGCTTTCGCACCAGAAGCTCCGGCGCTCCCAGAAGCGCCGGCTACTTCCGTCGCTAAGCCAGCGCAAACGGAAATCGCAAAGATGCAGGAAAACGTTTGCGCTGGCTTAGCGATGGAAAGCGCCGGCGCTTCTGGGAGCGCCGGCGCTTCTGTTGCGAAATCCATGCAGATTCGCCGGCGTCAGGAGGGTCGTGGCGCCAGTAAAACGTGAGTGCGAAAACACCCATAGAAAAAGTCATCATCTGGAAAGAACAATTGAACTGAATGAGTGATACTAGAGAAACCCACAGTTAGACCCAAATAATGAGTCTTCTACCCAAGGAATGACTTGTGCTCCAACATAAACTCTCCCGGAATTTAGGAAGAACAAACAGACTACATCAATTGGAACAGTTTTCAAAGTGTGGGTATCTTTTAACCTCTGGCCTGTTTGCAAACTGCAGAATGTGAATGCAAAAGAAAGGAGAACAATTGAAAAGATTAAAAGCTTTAGAAACAATAACCAGCAAAATTATATAGAAAGGTTTAGCCATGCAGAGTAAAATCCCACAGCTTCACCTCCAGCTTTCTCTTCACTGCTCTGGAAGCACTCAGGAGTCCTAAAATAATTTTAATAAGTTACCTGGGGAGTGCGGCGCATAGCTCAAAAGCTGACTGTGTGGCACTTGTTTAATAATATCAATTTAGTTTGATGGGTTGCAAAGACCTAAAAGCATCTGTAGGTTCTGTTGGGGGGGGGGGGTGTCATTGCCCTTGTTGTGTTTTATCCATAGTCCTTGTTACATAGTTTTTAGATGGATGAGTCTTTAGTGCTTTGCACATCTTGTGGTCTTGGCTTCCATAGTTCAGGAACGAGTTCATGCATTGCACAGTTTCTTCTTAGAAATGATTCCACAAAAGAGTGACAGATTAGGCTTTTATGGAACCAGTGGTGGACTATACTATATCAGATTACATGTTGAGGATTGATGACTGACTGCTCTTCCATTAAAAAAATTGTTCCACATAGAAAACTAGTGGTCAGGGAGAAGGTTTGCAACCTAGCCTAGCCCTCTCCCTGAAAGAATAGTGCAGGGAGAAAAGGTTTTTGTATGGGGTGACAGTTCATAATATAAGCCCGTATTTGCAACTTGAACTGGTATAGCCCTGACCCAGATTTACTGTCTCAGTGAGAACTGTCCATTATGGAACTAGATTTTTGGGTCCAAGGCCTCAACCAGTGAAATCACCTTGTCAAAGAGGGGAGGTAAAATAGTATATCAAAGAATCAACCTAAGGTGCATACTCAGAAGGTGGTCTAGCAGGAATGGATAGAGAGGTTGGCAACAGGACACACGAGACTCAGGAAAGATGGAAATACTTGCTGAGTCAGGAAGTAAATCATACAGACACAGAATTAGCCTATGAACTGGACCCAGTAGCTGCTTTGCTACAGTGCAATGCTCAGGACTCTTTCCTGGGCATAAAACCACTTGGGTAGACTTGATTAGGTTTTGATTAGACCTGTTTAGGATGGCACTGTAAGTCCATTAAAAAAGAAAGCATAAGAACACAATAACATAAGAAAAGCCATGTTGGAACAGGCCAATGGCCCATCCAGTCCAACACTGTCACATAATGGCAACCCCCCCCCCCCCCCCTAGGTGCCATTAGGAAGTCCACCAGTGGGGCCAGGACACTAGAAGCCCTCCCACTGTTGCCTCCCCAAGCATCAAGAATACAAAGCATCACTTGCCCCAGACAGGGAGTTCTGTCTATATCTTGTGGATAATAGCCACTGATGGACTTCTGCTCCATTTGTTTATAATATCCCCTCTTGAAGCTATCTATGTTTGTAGCTGCCATCACCTCCTGTGGCAGTGAAACACAGTGGTCATTCCCAAGTGGAGAGGGATGGAACATTGCAAAGAGTTAGTAAAGCTACTGGGGCTTAAGGAGGCCGATGGTTTTCCATAGAGTTGCAAAAACAGAGCTTCAACCCTATTCCTAGAATGCTAGTAATGACACTGATTTTTGGAGCATATTGAATGTCTGCAGCTTACTCTTTTCCACACTGATGGTGCAGTGATCGGCTACAGTTCCTGTACAGATTTGGATAGGCAACTATCGTTCTTGACAAAATGACAGCAGGAAGGCAGGACTATTGGATCTACCATGGCTGGCCTTCTCAGTTCCTTGATGTTTCCCTTGAAACAGTCAAGGAAAGAGTCAAGGAACTAAGAAGGCTGGCTAGAGTGGATTCAGTAGTCTCACATTCCTATTGCCATTCTGTCCCCCTAAAATACAGTCTCAAGTTTCTTTCAGTTTGGTGTAGTGGTTAAGTGTGCAGACTCTTATCTGGGAGAACCGGGTTTGATTCCCCACTCCTCCACTTGCTCCTGCTGGAATGGCCTTGGGTCAGTCATAGCTCTGGCAGAGGTTGTCCTTGAAAGGGCAGCTGCTGTGAGAGCCCTCTCCAGCCCCACCCACCTCACAGGGTGTCTGTTGTGGGGGAGGAAGGTAAAGAAGATTGTGAGCCGCTCTGAGACTCTTCGGAGTGGAGGGCGGGATTTAAATCCAATATCTTCTTCATCTTCTTCTTTCACTTGACCACAGAATGTGCCTCATCATTTGACCTGACTTCATTTGGTGGTTAAATGCACAGACTCTAATCTGGAAGAATCAAGTTTGATTCCCCACTCCTTCCACATGTACCTGCTAGGTGACCTTTGGTCAGTCACAGTTCATGAGAGAGCTGCTTGATCAACAGCAGTTCTTGAAAAAACTCTCTCAGCCCCCCTACCTCACAGGGTGTCTGTTGTGGAGAGAGGAAGGGAAAGGAGATTGTAAACTGCTCTGAGACTCCAAGTGAAGGGCAGAATATAAATCCAATCTCCTCCTTTATAGAGACAACTGTAAAAAGGATTCACATGATTTGGCTAAATAGCGTTTCTTCTCCAAAATATTTTTGCTGACCCTTAAAGGATTATATTCTTACTAGTAATAATGTCCATTTGGGGGGAAAATACAACAGGCACTAGAAATTTGCTTTGGGTGAGTGTTGTGGCCTGGGGGGAGGGCTGGGGAGGGAAGGAAAGATAGAGGGAGACAAGGTATGTCAAGAAGGCAGCTGTTGGGAAGGGAAATGGAAACAATGGGGAAATATGGGGTAGATTATCAGAGAAGGGGGATTTATTTATTTATTTACGTTATATTTATATCCCGCCCATTCCATACAGACTCAAAGCGGCTAACAGCATAAAATTTGATTGAGTAAGAAGGGATGGGAGGCAAAATAGATGGGGGTAGATTGTTTTCCATCCTCTCCCTCCACCCTTCAGCCTCTACCTAGGAAAAGGACAGTCTTTCTCCGCAGTGGGGACCAAAAGCAGCTTACATCATGTTCCTTTCGCCCTTTTGATCCACACAACAACCCTGTGAGGTAGGTTAGGCTGAAAATATGTGGGTGGTCTGAAAGCACCCAGTCAGCTTCCACAGTAGGAATCTGGGTCTGGCAGACCCTGCTCTAAAGCACTGACTGCTATATCATAGTGGCTGTCATGGGGGAGCTGCTGCTGAACAGAAGCAAGCAGCCAGACCAAGTTAAGTCATGCCAGTCAGGTGGCATCAAGTCACCCAGGAGGTTCTGCCAGGCCCAGTGTAGAAAACCTCCAGATGGAGGCTAAAGATTTCCTGGTATCACAACTGAAATCCAGACAATAGATCCCTTTTCCCCTGGAGAAAATTAGTGCTTTGGAGGGTGGACTCTATGACATTATATTCAGCTGGGGCCTCTCCCCTCCCCAAAGTCTGGCTTCCATAAACTTCACCACAAAATCTCCAGGAAATTCCCAACCTGGAGCTGACAACCCCAGTCAGGACTGGCCCCAGTGGACTTTCCCTAAAAGATCAAAATACGCCTGGAAAGGGTCTCCCCCTTTTACTAACAAACCCAAGCTTGGTTGTAGGGTTGCCAGGTCCAACTCAGAAAATACCTCAGGACTTTGGGGTGGAGTTGGGAGACATTGGGGGCAGAGCCAGGAGACTTTCTCATTCCTCCCAAAAACATAAATAAAAATACAGCAGTGCTCTTCCCCTGAATACAGTTTCATTTCCCCATACCTCAGAAGATGGCTGTAGTTGCACTAAATAAAACTGAACATGCACACACACACAAAGCAGCCAAATTAAACACAGCATTCACACACTCTTGTGATATCACTGGGGCAGCTGATTCACTGGAGCTGCTAAATGTAACCATCTGGTGTATTTCAACCAGCTTTTCAGACTAACAGGAAAACAAAAGCAGAGCAACCTAAGGGGTGGAATTTTCCTCCAAGAAAACAGAGGGGCTCTCCTGCTTATCTTCCTTTTACACACGCACCAGGAAGACCCAGGCGGCTCTGCTTACTCACCCCACCCATTCAGCTTTTCTCTTGGTCTCCAATCCAAGCTGGCTGCACTTCCATTAAATGAAACTGAAAATGCAAACACACATACACACTCGCAAACCATCTGCTGTATTTCAACCAACTGTTTCAGACTAACAGGAAAACAAAAGCAGAGCAGCCCAAGGGGTGGAGTTCCCCCCCCCCCAAACAAACAGAGGGACTCTGCTGCTTCTTTTTCTTTTATACACTCACTAGAAAGACCCAGGAGCCCTCAGCCAACTGAGAGATGGCTTTCTGTGGCAGTTTTCCTCCTCCCTCTGTCTGCCAGTCAGTGGAAGGCTTTCTTTCTTTCCTCTGTGAAGTAGTGCCTCAATCCTTGGCCAATGGAACACAACAGACTTTGATTGAGGGTTTGATGGGGCAAGAGTTGATGCAGTGCAGTCCCAATCAATCAGAGTGCTCCATTTTGCCTCCACAAAAGGGCTTTTACTATTTAAAAAAAGGATAATGCCACTTTTATTGCTTTATTGGTCTTTCATTTTTGTGAGACTTCCTGTTTTGGCTTGTTGACTCCTAAAATGCCAAAGATATTCCCCTGAAACTTGGCAGGAAACACATAGGTGGGCAACAGAAAACAGCAGGCGAGGTTATGCTGCATTGGAAGCAAGGAGAAAGAAGAAAGCAATCAGTAGAGACAAAATCTCTGCCAGACCATGGACAGCTCCAAGGACAGCTGACAGCTTGCACCAAGGAACTGTAGGAATTCACCGAAATACCTAAAAGTAGATGCAGACCTTGATATAGTCAAAGACCAACCCCACAGAGTAATATAAAAAGTGGAGAGTGGAATCCAATGTATAGAGCAAATATGGTATATAGGTGAGCAGAGCTGAAGCTTCCTTCTGCCTGCCCCTTACTTCCATTCTTATTATTTTTTTCCCAGCCTAGTTCACTTTTGGTATTAGAGCCTGACTGAGGAGAAAAATGCCTGGGGAACAAACTGTATGGAGGTTAGCCACAGGGAGGTCATACATTAGCAGCACTTAACCACACACCCATTTTGCTCTGTAAAAGTGGACCTTCACCTTCCATTTTCTATGTGATTAGAGAAGACCTGGGTTTAAATGTACAGTTTTGCCATCACTGCATCCAGTTTGAGTCCAAGAGCCTGGTCTGGGACTGCATCAGGCTCCGTATATAGATTTAAGAATTTAAGCTCTCTAGCACTTTGGAGCATATTAAGCTTCTCTTCTCAGAGCTATTCATATACATGATGATAAGCCATACCCAACTCGACTTTTATTAGAGTATGAACAAAGTGTAAAAGCCATATCCAGTTTGACTTTTAGTAGAGTATGGACAAAGTGGAGATATACTTTCTTCTGGAGCTCTGGAGCTTCTGGGGGGGGCGTCTATTTGGGAGGAATTCTCATGTCTTATGATAGAGGAAATGCTTGGTATTCTGAAGATCCCCAGAATCTCCAGTTAAAAGGCTCACAGGTAGCAGGTTTTGAAAACAGCATGGGTGGGAGGCTACAGCTGCTTCTTCCTAAATGCTGTGATAACAGACAGAAAAGAGCTAGTAGCTATTGGGGAGGCACAAAACTCCTACTACACTGTGATACAAAGTCCTTGTGTTGTTCTGTAGAAGGAACCTCGGAAATCCACTTTCTCATGCACGCACAGAGAGAGAAAGTTCTGACAGTATAGAGAGCCAGTTTGGTGTAGTGGTTAAGTGCGTGGACTCTTATCTGGGAGAACCGGGTTTGATTCCCCACTCCTCCACTTGCACCTGCTGGAATGGCTTTGGGTTAGCCATAGCTCTGGCAGAGGTTGGCAGGGCAGCTGCCTGTGAGAGCCTCTCAGCCCCACCAACTTCATAGGGTGTCTGTTGTAGGGGGAGAAGATATGGGAGATTGTAAGCCACTTTGAGTCTCTTTCAGAAAGAAAAGGAATGGAAAGGTCCCTTGCAAGCACCAGTCATTTCAAACTCTGGGGTGACGTTGCTTTCACGACATTTTCACGGCAGACTCTTTATGGGGTTGTTTGCCATTGCCTTCCCCAGTCTTTTACACTTCCCCCCCAGCAAGCTGGGTACTCATTTTACCGACCTTGGATGGATGGAAGGCTGAGTCAACCTTGGGCCAGCTACCTGAATCCAGCTTCCGCCGGAATCGAACTCAGGTCATGAGCAGAGAGTTCAGACCACAGTATTCACATAGTTCAGAGAGAAGGGCAGGGTTTAAATCTGCAATTCTTCTTCTTCTTCTGTACAGGCCCTCATTATCATGTACATGTGTACAAAGTGTTGGTGACCCCAGCGAGGGCTTTAAGGACATGTGAGAAGCAGAGGTGGTTTGCCATTGCCTTCCTCCTCACAGACTTCCTTGGTGGTCTCCCTTCCAAGTACTGACTCTGCTTAGTTTCTGAGATCTGATATCAGGCTATACCATGCGACCTCCCCTCCCCTCATTATCATAGGAAAGGTCATTTTGCTAGCTGTACCAATGTTAGCAAAGATTCACTTCATGAGATGAACAGCATCTTTCCCCTTCTGTTATGGAAAGAACAGGAATTCAAATTCCAGGAGGAAAAGACTATCTAGAGCTGTCCAGAAGAAAGGAGTACCAAATGACATTTTAGTGCAAACTATATATAACATGAAAGAGACCAGACACAGTTGGATTTGGGAATTACTTGGCTCACTAATTGCTTGGCAACCTTCTTATTGATCAGTACCCTCTAAAGAACAATGAGACAGAAATATGGCTGGCAAACTGCCAGGTCCACTTGACCAATGGACATCACTATCACAAGAAAAATTTCCAAAGGATTCTTTAAAACACTTTTTCAAAAAGTCGTCCTGTTCAAGGACATTGATTATAAATCAGCAGTTCCCTTGAGAGTCTATTGTTATTGGTTTTTTACAACTGAGTTCATGGAGGCAGAAGAGAGCAGAACTTTTGAAAAGAGTAAGTCCTTTTGCCATGAATGCTTGGAAATGGATGTATGGGATAAGAAGGGGTTATGCCACCAGACACCGGTG
This sequence comes from Heteronotia binoei, assembly GCF_032191835.1. Lineage (NCBI taxonomy): Eukaryota > Metazoa > Chordata > Lepidosauria > Squamata > Gekkonidae > Heteronotia > Heteronotia binoei. The sequence goes on along the minus strand of NC_083223.1, from coordinate 224,275,976 downwards.
ACCCATTTTCCAGCTCCTTATTTAATAAACAAAATAATTAAAACAATTAAGCAGGACACTAATTATTATATTCAGTGCAATGAGTCCTTTAATGCTCTTTCTTGTTTTATCCTGTAGGTTTTATCCTTTAGGTGTGATGAAGATGCTGCTCATCTCATGAAGTGAATCTTTTCTAACATTGGTACAGCTAACAGAATGACTTGTCCATAATGCACAAAATTCAAAGGTGAGAAAAATGCAGTGGATTCTCTGGCCATTTAACAACCAATGAGCTTGTATGAAAGGCCATAGAGAGGAACATTCTATAGTCTATGACTATGATAAATTCCCTGAGGGGCACCGTTTAAGGTTTCAGTGGTGCAAGTGTGCTGTGGTGGAAGAAAGACTCTTGGCAAAGATTTGACATATATTCTTCAATAAATGTAAGATTACCTTTTTTTAAAAAAGTAGCATGTTTTAAGAACATATTGTCAACACATGTCAAAAGTCTGAGAAAAGGAGTCTGTGCCTTGATGTGCATGTGGTGCATAGATTCATTTGAGTATTCATTCATCTCTTATTTAATGTATTTATAGATCATACCCTCAAAATAAAAATCTTTTGCTCAAAGTGGTTTCCAGTAAAAACACAGAATACATAATTTGGTTGCCCCTCAGGAATAATCACATGTGGTCTGAAGAACCATATGTTCTGTGCTGGAAGTCAGTGTGGTGCAGTGGCTACAGGATCAGACTTGGATCTGGGTGACCCAGGTCCAAATCCCCACAGGGCCATGAAGTTTGCTGGGTGAATTAGGCCCCACCTAACCATCTTTCCTGATACTAGCAGGATAGCCATTTCTTAATAAACCAGGTGATGGACTCTAAGCTAGGCTTCCCAAACCCCCGCCTTGGGCGGGGGACCCCCCGATTTGGAGCCTCCTCCCCCGCTCGCCAAAAATCTGGAAGCGGGGGAAAAATGGCGGCCCTTCCCTTCCCATCCAGCCCCGATGGCAGCAGCTTCAACTCCCCCCTTCCCTTCTGTCACAGCCCCCATGGCAGCAGCTTCAACTCACCCTTCCCTTCCCACCCAGTCCCGATGGCAGCAGCTTCAACTCACCCCTTCCCCTCCCACCCAGCCCTGATGGCAGCAGCTTCAACTCGCCCCTTCCCACCCAGCCCGATGGCAGCAGCTTCTCCTCGCCCCTTCCCTTCACCTCCCACTCAGCCCCATCGCAGCAGCTTCTCTTTGCCCCTTCCCTTTCCCTTAGGCTTCCCAATCCCCAGGTCCCAGCAGGGGATTCCTGGGCTTTACAGGCTTTCCCCAGCCAGCTGGTTGGCTAGATCTTTGGCAGGACTTGCAAACAGGTACAGTTTTAAAATGTGTGTGTGCCTTTAAATTGGAGCAGGAAGTACTTCATGGGGAAGGGTTAGCAATAGCAGACTGCGCAAGAGTGCAGCCCCTCTGTTTGTTTTGCTTTCCTTTCGACAAGTGTGTGTGTGTGTGTAAAAAGCAGAGCAGCCCCTGTACTTTCCAGACCTGGTTGTGGAGGCACCAGGGACTCCTGCTTTGTTCTACTGCTTCAGACCAGCATGGCTGCACCAGAGACAGTTAAGCATGTATGTGAGTGAGAGAGAGAAAATGGGGGGAGGGGAGGGAACTCTATTATTCCCTATGGAGACTTATTCTCATAGGAAATAATGGAAAATTGATCCACGGGTATCTGGGGCTCAGGGGGGGCTGTTTTTTGAGGTTAAGGCACCAGATTTGCAGCATAGCATCCAGTATCTCTCCCCAAAATACCCCCCAAGTTTCAAAAAGATTGGACCAGGGGGTCCAATTCTATGAGCCCCAAAAGAAGGTGCCCCTATTTTTCATCATTTCCTATGGAGGGAAGGGATTTAAAAGATGTATGGTCCCTTTAAATGTGATGGCCAGAACTCCCTTGAAGTTCAATTATGCTTGTTACACTCTTGCTCCTGGCTCCATCCCAATGTCTCCTGGCTCCACCCCCAAAGTCCTCAGATACTTCTTGAATCTAAGCACATGTCTTGCATATATGGGAGATCCCAAGTTCAGTTCCTGATACCTTCTGTTAGTGGGACACAGGCAGTAGGTGTTGTGAAAAACCTTCTTTAGTTGAAGAATCTGCCAGAGGAGACAATACTAAGCTTCATGGACCAGTGGTCCAAGTCGGTATGAGGCAGCTCCATATGACGACTTGTGAAGAATTCCAAAAGCACCATAATAATTTTACGCATTCTGCACAGTGATCTGCTATCTTTTTCAAAATGATTCATTGTCACTCACAAGAGAATTATATAGCTCTGAGAAATTTCTACACTGTATTTCTTCAGATATTTTTAGGAAGGATTATATATCTCTCCCCACCACCACCCCTGATCTGAGAATAGTTAATACCCTTGAGAGGTTTTTAAAAGCTTTCATTTCAAACTGCTTCCATAGTAGACTATTAAAAACACTTTTTAAAACCCAAGTCTAAGGGAAATCAATGGAGTGTCACAGACATTTCTATAGGATGAAGAAAGTTAGATTTTTATGTTTCTTCTGGTCTAGAACAATTGTAGATTCAGAGCCTTAGCTCAAATTAAGTGCATGGGACATTGACTTTCCCTTGGTGAAATTAAACAAAATAATTTTCAGATTTTATTCTCAATTTATTGATTGTAATTTCAAGGTCTGTAAAGGAATTGTATCTCCAGTAGTGTTCTGGTGCAGTGCTTAGTCTCGGGGAGCCTGGGCAAAGTCAGAACGCGGCAGCAGCTCTGCACAGTCCCCCCCCCCTACTTTGCCCAGGTTCCCCAAGCCTCAGGGAGCCTGGGCGAAGACAGGACCGGTGTGGGAGTGCAGAGATGGGGCTCCTCGTGGCGTCCCTAGGCCAAGTGGCACCCAAGGCTGCCGCCTAGTCAGCCTATTCCCACACGCCGGCCCTGGACCTAAACCAAATCTGCAGGGCCTGTAAGACAGAGATGTTCTGCCAGGCCTATAGTTGAGGACAGTAACAGTTCATCATCAAGCCTGGCCTCCCCCGTCTCCCCCCCCCCCAACTTTGGGAAAGGATTTATAATGCTCAAATGCCGATTAGATGTAATTATTGCTTTAAACTTTTAAAACTTTTGTTTTAAACTTTTAACTTGAATATATATGTTTCTTGCATTTTATTGGAATGCATTCATAAATTGTTGTTAACAGTCCTGAGTCCCATGCAGGAGGAGGGTTGTATATAAATTCAATAAATGAACAATCCTTTTTTGGTGTTGTTTAATTTTCAGAGAATCGGAAGGGGCATTCAGGCCATCCAGTCCAACCCTCTACTCAATGCAGGATCAGTCTAGATTAGAGCATCCCTGACAAGTGTTTGTCCAGCCACTGCTTAAAGACTGTCACCTCCCTAGGTAGCTGATTCCACTGTTGAACAACTCTTACTGTAAGAGTTATTCTTAAGATGAATAAAGTTCTGCTGTTAAAAGTAATGGTTAACCAGAACAGATATTACAATATTTGCTGCTGCAAACATTATAAATAATGCAAATAAGGGACCCAAAGCAGGTTTTCATGTCATTCTCCCTTCCTCACTTAATCCTCACAACAACAACTTTGTGAGGGTAGGTTAAACTGACAGATTGTGATGATTCCAAGGTCACTTGACAGGCTTCCATGGCTGAGTGGGGTAAGAACATAAGAACATAAGAGAAGCCATGTTGGATCAGGCCAACGGCCCATCAAGTCCAACACTCTGTGTCACACAGTGGCAAAAAATGTTATATACACACATACACTGTGGCTAATAGCCACTGATGGACCTGTGCTCCATATTTTTATCTAAACCCCTCTTGAAGGTGGCTATACTTGTGGCCGCCACCACCTCCTGTGGCAGTGAATTCCACATGTTAATCACCCTTTGGGTGAAGAAGGGTAGTCAAACCTGATTGTCCCAGGTCCTAGTCTAACACTCTAAGCAGTACACCACACCAGCCATCTCTTGTGCAGCTCTTACAGAGATTATATAAAATATCCGTTTACCAAGTTTCTGTTATGTGCTTGGTATTCACTTCATATAGCTGCTTGTAAAACACTCATTCTCAGGGCCAAATGAGAAAATACTGTATCCCCTGAGTCCACCATGGGGTGCAGCACCATATTAAAGGCCTGGATTTTCAATTTTCAAAATGTCAAGGGGGCTGATACTCCTGGGGCCATGGCGCAGAAGGAATGAGAGGCTTTAGTTTCCTTCCCTGTGCCATTTTCAAGAGCCCCTCATCCCTCACACCACAATTCCCAGCAACAATGAGCCCCTGTGGAATTTCAAAAGTAGAAATCCGTATTCTAAAATGGTGCCATGTCTCCATGGTAGACTCAGGGACATAGTGATGTCTAGTTTGGACCTCAGACCTCAGACACTATCATTATAGATACTTCCTTCAGCCCAGAACGGTGAATATTTTTGCATCATCTCTTAGAACTGAAATGTTGAGGTGATATTCTATGGCTTTTGAATACCACCATGACATGTTCACTCAACATATCCAGCTTGCGGGGCAAAGCATGGAAATAGGGTTGCCAGATCTGGGTTGGAAAATGCCTGGACACTTTGGGGGTAGATTTGGGGGGAGGGCGGAGTTTGGGGAGGGGCCTCTGCATGGTACAAAGCAGCCATTTTCTCCAAGAGAGATTATCTCTGTCATCTGGAGATCAGTTGTAAAAGTGAGAGATCACCAGGCCCCACCTGGAGGCTGGCAACTCTATGGGGAAGAACAAGCACACTCATACCACCCCTTACTGAAATACTATTGCCTGAATGTGAACATAGCACCATGCTCACATACTGTTGCTTGCACATAAGTGAGAGTGAGAGGCTGGATTATTCTACTTGTTTCTGCTTCCCCTCTATGTACTTTCTTTCCACCCTGGATATGTTACAACTTAAATGAGCAGATCACTGAAAATGTTTCAAGACTTTGCACTAGAAAAGGACAGATAATACTGCTGGTCATTATAAATTCTACCTAAGCAGCAATTGTGTCATATTGTTTGAAGAAATATTGAATTGATAGTAGTTAAATTTTTTTCAGTCTGGTAATATTTCCCATTTCAGCAGTAAGTATTTTTCAAAAAAATCTCAAGGAAGCATTTCTTCCATTATTATGTTATCTACTTAGCTAACCACAGTTGATCAATTTTATATTAACAGAGAAACACTGCCTTAGTTTATGCCTTGTATATATTTCATTAGCAATAGCAAATCTTATAGAGTACTTGTACAAAATGTGGTACACTGACCATGATTACAGAAGAGGAACTGTAGGCTCTCAAGGCCTAGACTTTACCTCAGACAATAATACCAACACATTTAAATAAAAATAAATATGTTTAGGATTATTGGAGGATAATTTGGGTGTGTCCTTCATGAAACTCAATTTATTTTTGTCAGTGAAGTGACTAGAATTTATTAAATCCACATCATAAAATGAAAAACCTAATAATTTTGAAATAGAATCTTCCTTGAGGCCTAACAGGCAGATGAGCTAGATATATCAGTTCCAAACAGATTTTGGATGCAGCCTAAAGAATGTCTACCATATGAAAAAAGAACACTATGGGCAATTGGCATTTCAGGTTATAAATAATTTGCGGCATTGACCTGAGTAGTCAACCATCTCCAAATGCCTGTCTAGGGCAATGCTCAAAAAGGCAGATATTTTGCAGTAACACAAATGGAAGAGTCTGTGTCACTCCTTCCCTTTCAGGACTTTGGAGGCAAATCATGAAACAAACTTGCTGGGGGCAGGGGAATATGCCCCCAGATTTGTATATGCTAAAACAAGGGTAGCCATTTCATAAACCACTTAGCAATTTCTGGTGGACTATCAAATGCATGCACTGACCTGGATAGCCCCAGCTAGTCTAATCTCATCAGAACTCAGAAGCTAAACAGAGTTGGCACTGGTTGGTACTTGGATGGGAGGCCACTAAGAAAGTCCAGGGTCACCATGCAGAGTGGCAAAGCACCTTTGTTAGTCTCTTGCCTTGAAGATCCTGTGAGGTTGCCATAGTGTTGCCAAGTCCAATTCAAGAAATATCTGGGGAATTGGGGGTGGAGCCAGGAGACATTGGGGGTGGAGCCATAAGCAAAGTTGTGACAAGCACAACTGAACTCCAAAGGGAGTTCTGGCCATCACATTTAAGGGGATCACATTCCTTTTTAATGCCTTTCCTCTATTAGGAATAATGAAGAACAGGGGCACCTTCTTTTGGGGCTCATAGAATTGGACCCCCTGATCCAATATTTTTGGAACTTGGAGAGCAATTTTGAGGAGACTTGTCAGATGCTACGCTGAAAATTTGGTACCTCTACCTCAAAAAACTGCCCCTCCAGAGCCCCAAATACCCCAGGATTAATTCTCCATTATGCCCTATGGCCCAGCAGACATTTCCCTCCCTCTCTCCCCCCGCCCCCCTGTTTCTGATGTCCCTGAAGCTCCGGAAGGCCTCCAAACCAGGGATCCCCTGCCCCCACCTGGGGACTGGCACCTCTACTCATGAGTTGCTGAACTTCCAAGTTTTTCACAGTAATACAGGGCAACCAAAGGTTCAAGTTTACATTCACACTATGCAAACGACCTCTGCAAAGATTGTGCAACAAACGGAGGGTCTGGGCTCCTTTCACAGCCATGTTGTTCTGCCTCCTTCCCCTCTCCCCTTCAGCCTTAAAGATGCAGACACACCATCCAAAGAGGAAGTCTTTTCAAGTAGAGACTAAGCCTTGGGGGGGGGGGGGCAGGATTGAAAGGCACATGATGGCTGTGGGGGCGGGGCTTCCCCCCCTGCCGACCAGCTGACTGGGGGTGGGAAGGAGCCTGGGAAAGCAGGAGAACCCCCACTGGAACCTGGGGATTGGCAAGCCTAGGTTGCCATATATTAGTAGTGACTTGATGGCACTTTACACACTCATCAGGTGCATGCTGTTTTGTGGGTTTTTTGCAAGGAATGCTGAATGCAAGGCTAGGCAAGTTTAGAATTATTTAACACAGATTAGCTATACTGTTACCGTAAGGTAACAATAATAATAATAATAATAATAAACATTTATTTGTATCCCGCCCTCCCCGCCGAAGCAGGCTCAGGGTGGCTAACAAGACATGGTATCCCATGATTTACATAAAACAATTTTAAAATACAGTTAATACATACATTTAAAACGGTTACATAAAAAGTTAAAACTACAATAAATTAAGGTGCTATGTTCAGTAGATATGTTTCGATGGCTAGGTATCGTTTTCGGGGCTCCTTATATGCTTGCATAAAGAGGGTGGTTTTGCAAGCCCTGCAGAACTGACTAAAGTCCCGCAGGGCTCGCACTTCCTCCGGTAATTGATTCCACCAGTGGGGGGCCATTACAGAGAAGGCCTGCTCTGTTGTTACTTTCAGTTTGGCCTCCTTTGGTCCAGGGATCCTTAAAAGGCCTTGGGAGCTAGATCTTAGTGCTCTCTGGGGAACATGTGGGGAGAGGCGGTCCCTAAGGTAGACAGGGCCTCGGCCATATAGGGCTTTAAAGGTAATAACCAGCACCTTGTAGCGAACTCGGAATATAATTGGAAGCCAGTGCAGCTCCTTCAGCCCAGGCTGCACGTGTTCCCACCGAGGCAGTCCCAGTAGCAGCCTGGCCGCCGCATTCTGCTCTAGCTGCAACCTCCGAGTTCGGCACAAGGGCAGCCCCATGTAGAGGGCATTACAGTAGTCTAGTCTCGAGGTGACCGTTGCATGGATCACTGTTGCTAGGTCGCTGCGTTCTATGAAGGGGGCCAACTGTCTCGCCCTTCTAAGATGGAAGAAGGCAGATTTCGCAGTGGCAGCTATCTGTGCCTCCATTGTCAGGGAGGACTCCAGTAGCACTCCCAAGCTTCTGACCCTGCGCACTGGTATCAGTGACGCACCGTCAAAGGCCGGTAGGGGGATCTCCCCTCCCAGCCCGCAGCGATCCACGCAAAGGACCTCTGTCTTCACTGGGTTCAGCTTCAGCCCACTCAGCCTGATCCAGTCTGCCACGACCTGTAGCGCCCGGTCCAGGTTTATAGGGGTGTCGGTGGTCCGGCCGCCCATCAATAGATAGAGCTGGGTGTCATCAGCGTACTGATGGCAACCCAGCCCATGTCTCCGGGCAATCTGGGCAAGGGGGCGCATAAAGATATTAAACAACATTGGGGAGAGAACTGCCCCCTGAGGCACCCCACAATTAAGTAGGTGTCTCCGGGACATCTCTCCTCCAACCGCCACTCTTTGTCCCCAACCTTCAAGAAAGGAGGAGAGCCACTGTAAGGCTAGCCCCCGAATTCCTGCATCGGCGAGACGGTGGGTCAGCAGCCGACATTGTAATTAAGGTCTTTTCTTTCCTATTTAATCCAGTCATTTGAACAGTTAGATACATTTAGGGAATGGTGCAAAACTGCAAATAAAAGCTGACACACATTAATAAAGATTTTTAAATTAGTAGAAAGGATACTTTTAAAATCAACAGATACATTTGCCAGAAGGCAATTTTAAAAAGAAAGTGAGGCGTGGCAAAGCAAGGCTCTTGACCCACTCCACAGCATGGCTTCTATGTCTCATTGATAGATAAAAAGCTCAATGCAACTCTTTTGCCTTTATGCAAGTTAGAATGAAAGCTAAATGTCACTGTGCAGTAGGTCTGATTTGACCCAAGGTCCTCCTGCCACTGTATTTGCAGAAATGGCCCCAAGCTACAAACAATGGCAGCAATTTTCCATTGTGCTCACTAATCCATCAAGTGACCATCTTATCATGCATAGACATCTGCATTTGGATAATATTGTAGATAAAAACTTGAGACAGGTGGACAGGTGGAAGCGGGTTCTGAATTCTTTTCCAATAGTAGCTTCTATGGTCTTCATGTACATTTTTTTCAAAATATTGAAACACAAACCCACAGAACACTAATCATTTCTGGGACAAAATATAAAAAAGAAAAAGTATCTTTCAGTAAAAAAAAGAGAGTCAATATGGTGTTTAAAGATATCACAGTCCCTGAAAATCAATGTAAATGACAGAGTTACATGACTTATTCAGTAAATACTGGTATAATGCACACAGTGAACAATGCAATAAAGTTGGATTGCACAATTAAAGAATAATGAAATAAAAATAGTATAATACATCCAGTGGGCTCGATTTTACAAATTACAGGATCCAGTAAACTGCACAACCTCAGACATGCATTTTTTCATGCACACACACAGAAGGTACTTATACAGGCCCTCATTATTAGGGGTGTGCAGTTGGCTATATCCAAGCTGAAAAACATTAGCCCCCAAATACCTTATTGGTATTTTTCAGCTATTTTTTCAGTTGCTTATAGCTCTGAGGTTTTTTTTTAGCTATCTGAACTAGCCAAGACCACTGGACAGCTGAAATTAATTGGTGTTTAAAGATATCACAATCCCTGAAAATGCCTTCTAGACAGACTCGCCACTTGGATAAGGCATTTAAAAGGATTGTGATCCTTTCAGAGTTTACTTGCAGCTTGCTAAAGGCATCTAAAGGGACCACAGTCTCTTTAAATGCCTCCCCCCCACTCCATTGAAACTAATTGTTGTGGGTCAGCCAGGGCTCAGCAATAGTGAGGACTCCTCAGGAGAAGAAGAGCCAGAAGAAGAAGAGCCAGAGGAGGAAGAGGTTGGATTTAAACCCTGCCCTTCACTTGGAATCTCAGAGCAGTTTACAATCTCCTTTCCCTTCCCCTCCTCACAGCAGACACCTGTGAGGTAGGTGGGGCTGAGAGAGCTTTTTTGACAACTGCTCTTGAGAGAACAGCTCTGAAAGAGATTGTGACTGACCCAAGGTCATACTAGCAGCTGCATGTGGAGTGGGGAATCAAACCCAATTGTCCAGATTAGAATTTGCACTGCTACTACTACACCAAAATGGCTCTCTAGCCCACCTTAGCAGAAGCTAACCGGCAGGAAAATGAGCTACAAGCTTGTCAAGATTCACAGCCAACAGCTGGTGTAGATCCACTAAGTAATTCAGCAGGTGAACCTCAGCTGGCTGTTCCTAGCCCACCAGTACCTACACCCTTTGAGTGCTGCAGACTGAGGCTGAGAACAAAGTTACAGACAAGATGGCAAAATGCATGCCTCCTGGCCTGACACCAGCTGCTGGTGGATAACAAAGATGAATAGTTGAAGGATTGCTTCTGAGCAGCTGACTGCAAGCATGACCCTTAGACGTGGGGCTATAAAAACAAGCCAAGAGAGGCTGTTAGGTGTGGGTTCAACAAGTACAATCGATGTTAAGCCACTGACTCACTAGACTTCTGGCACCTAGTACTCAGAGCCTGGAAGCCGATGGAGGATGGGGCACCTTCTTTGGGGGCCATAAAATTGGACCCCCTGGTCCAAACTTTTTGAAATAAGGCACATTTGGTGCCTCTGTCTCAAAAAACAGACCCCCAGATACCTCCAGATTGATCCTCCATTATACCCTATGAGGGTATTGACTATAATGGTCCCCATAGAGTATAATGGAGCTAAAAAATACCATATCAATATTGGGATTCAGGAGTATCATGAAATACCTACACATTATCATGTATGTGTATGTGTAAACTGCTGTCAAGTCAACTTACTTAGGATGACCCCTAGAAAAAGGAGAATTACAGAGCAGTCCTAAACAGATCTCACCCTTCTAAGAGCATTGACTTCAGTGGATTTCAAAGGGTGTTAACTCTGCTAAGGGTTGCACTACTAGTTGTTCTAAGACATTTGTGAATGCACCAAGAACCAGGTGGAGCCTTTGATCTGAGATAGTGTCAGTAAAGATTTATTCAGACAAAACACAACAAATTACATTAACATGCATTCATTTTCTTCCATAAGAAAGGGGGGGGGGGGTGCTGAAACTTGGTAATTATAGTTTTGTGTTCCAGGACCCCAGTACAAAACTTGGGAGCAATTCCTAGCAGAGAAAAATGGACACATGTCAGCATTCAGAAGCATACTGAGAGTAGTAATTAAAGCCATTATTTTTAAACCACCACCACCACCACCAAGCCCCAACTTGTCACCTCCAGCTGTGACTTTCAAATAAATATGTTCTGACATTTGTGAACAATGCTTTTAAGGAGGGAACCTGTGATAAGCAGATGAGGCAGCATACAAATGTCTTTCAGGAAAACCCTCTGAGAACCCACTCATTTAATAACCTCCCCCCCATTTCACCTGGTGGGGAGGGGGTATAGTACAAGCTAAAGTCCAGCCTGATCTTGGTGTTGCTCAGATCTTTAGCTCTCTGAGAAACATCATTGACCTACTCCTTCCTATTCCTCTGCTGGGCAAAAATGTGCTCTTGGAGGAGCAGCCTATGCCCAATAGGTTCCCCTGAGTTCACAGGTCTTGTGTTCTTTGCCAGTTTCTCATTGGGTTTTACCACAGAGTTGTTGCCTTGTCATCAGTCTCCCAGTGACCCAAGGTAAAAGGTTGCTCTGAGAAATGGCATAAGGGCCACACTCTGGGAACATTCTACTAATTCTACTAGGTAAATCATTCTAACTTCTCCAGAGTCACATTGACCTTGAAGTTTATTGGGTTTATTATAGGCAACCTGTTTTCTAGGTTAAAGTGTGAGCCCTAATTAGTTATTAGTTAGTGACCCCTTTAATTAGTTATCTAGCATGTAACTCAGAATTAGGTTGGGATTTAACATAATTGTTAGGCCCTGGGGTGGGAGGCAAGGGCATATCAAGCCACCCATCCCTCTGGCCAGGGCTTTTTTTGTAGTAGGAACTCCTTTGCAAGTTAGGCTACACCCCCCTCCATGTAGCCAATCCTCCAAGAGCTTACAGGGCTCTTCTTACAGGGCCTACTGTAAGCTCTTGGAGGATTGGCTACATCAGGGGTGTGTGGCCTAATATGCAAAGAAGTTCCTGCTACAAAAAAAGCTCTGTCTCTGGCACAGAGGTTGCATTTATTATTTCATTTACGGTAACTTCTGAGCTGTAGTCGTGATTGCAACTGTGTTTACTAGACTATAAGGTTTACAGCTTCCTGAGTTATGATTATTTCAGCAATACCTACCATGCCTTACCACCTTGTCCATCTTCTCTACTTTTTCTCTGCTTTTTCCTGAGAGGTTATTTGTTCCTTGGTGGTCTTGCACTCCATAGGATGAATAGTTATCAGCCCCCTTCCTTGCCCCTCTTGTGCTTCTTTTATGGTGCATATGTGCTGTTTTGTGTGAACAGGAGCAATGCATGAATTCACCATGCTGTGACACACACCAATTGATGACTGAATTTTTCTGAGTTTGAAGTTAGGCAAACCAAGGCTGTGCATGTATGATAAATGTACATATTGACTCTGTCCACACAGTATGGCAACCATGTATATCAGATTATTATGGTTAGTACATATTCCCATTATGCACAGTTGGAGGGTTCTTGGTGGCTTTTACATCTGAAAAGAACTGTAGTAATTACCACTACAGATTAAGAAACAGGTTGAAAATGGTATTCATTGGCATCATGTTGTAGATCATGACTCTAAATCATGGCAAGTGAAATAAATTAATAACACTGAGCACTTACATAGCAGCTTACCTAAATGGAAACGTACACATATTGTGCCAGTATCCATTCATTCAACCTGCAATGTTTGATAGTATTATTGAAAGAATAGTGGCCTTGCTGGGCAAACTTTACAGGCACCATTACGGATGGGTTAAGCAGTTACACAGCAACAGACAGAGGTTCATGTCTCAGAGCAGCTATCAAACTAGCCTTTTGTGACTTATTTTTATTAGTCATATCCACAGATATTCTTGGAAATCACCTGCCCAAGGGACATGTTACAATACTGAAAAGTTAGAAATTTCTCATCTTTGGGCCCATTTATGGTCAAAGGACCATCTAACTATGCCGGCTAAACATGTTCCACCCATCTTTGAGCTGTGATTGTAAATTTTAAATGACTTTTTCCATGTAAAAATTCTACTAGGTAAAACTTTTTTTTTCCTGAAGGTGACATCCCTTTATAATAGCTACTTCAACCCATACTGGCCTTCCAGGATGAGGTCTAAATCTTTGCTCAGGCCCTCACAATTGCTGAGTGTATATATATCGAAACCTTCAAAATGGCCAACCAGTAGCCCAAAGCACTACTTCTTTTCACACTAGTCATGTTATATGAGCTCCAAACTAAAGCTCTTAACTGAAAAAGGTATTTTATTGGTAAAACAAAGAGAGCTGTGATTGTAAATTTTAAATGACTTCTTCTATGTAAAAATTTTACTAGGTAAAACTTTTTTTCCCCTGAAGGTGAGTCATCCCTTTATAATAGCTACTTCAACCCATACTGGCCTTCCAGGATGAGGTCTAAATCTTTCCTCAGGCCCTCACAATTGCTGTGTGTGTGTGTGTGTGTGTGTGTGTGTGTGTGTGTATCGAAACCTTCAAAATGGCCAACCAGTAGCCCAAAGCACAATCTACTTCTTTTCACACTAGTCATGTTATATGAGTACCTGGTTATTATGAAGCTTGCAGTATTACTCCAGTCTGAAGCTCTTAACTGAAAAAGGTATTTTATTGGTAAAACAAAGAGAGCCAAAGGCATCAACAGAAATGTAATTTAGAAAACAAAACAAAGGATAAAATGACTTCTTTATCTAGATAGCAGTTTGTGGAGTCAGTTTATAACTTAATTATTAGACTAAAAGACAGCAAATTCTCAACTACACTACACTCACTGTGTAGTTCTAAGCAAACTGAACCCTTTCAAAGTTCCTTGAAGTCAGTGGGTTTGGAAGGATATTATTCTGATCCAACCTTTTCCCAAAAGGGTATAGAATGCATACTTTGAAGGGAGGAGCATCTTGGACTCTCTGTCTATTTGTCAATCTGAAGTCTGTTTGTCTGTCTGAAGAAAGGAGCAGTGACTCATAAAAGTTCATACCCTGTCACAGATTTTGTTAAGTCTTTAAGGCACTACTGGACTTTTGCTCTTTTCTACTGTCTATTTTTACTTCATTTTCCTCCCCAGTGTGGACAAGTCAGCTGCAAGGCCCCTGAAGCCAGCATCATGCTGTATTCACTGAAAGCAGAGCACAGCACAGAGCATATTCTGGCTCTGTTGTCTTGGCCTTTCTGCAAAGTTTACTGTGAGGTTGAGGGAAAACATTTGTTGTTCAAATCATGCTAAACTCATCAGCCAAGCCACCACTGGAGTAAGGCAAGACCAGCCAGGACAAACTATGGTCATTGCCAGGATGCATGCAGCTTCTTTTCTGTATTTTCACCCAGCTGCTATAGGGCCAGATCTTGTAAAAAGGTGGCCCTAATAGTATGTGGTAGCAAAAAAAGTTTTAAAAATCTTTTCTTGTCTTTTCCAACATTTCTCCAACTTCTTTCCACACTTTTCTCCTCCTTCATTCTGGTCTCTTCCTTTCATGATCTGCCATTTGTCTATCCGCACTTTTCATTCCCTCCCCCCCCCCGGGCTTTTTTGTAGAAAAAAGGCCAGCAGGAACTTATTTGTATATTAGGCCACACCCCCTGACATCACCATTGTTTTGCACAGGGCCTTTTTGTAGAACAAGCTCAATAGGAGCTCATTTGCCTATTAGGCCACACACCTCTGACACCAAGCCAGCCAGAAATGCATTCCTGCTCAAAAAAAGCCCTGCTCCCCCCAATTTTTCATTCTCAACTCTTCATCTGTTTTTCTTGGCAATTTAGAACGTATTTAATAGTATTATAGCAACAAACCTTTGTTAATATTATGAACAGAAAGGGGGAGTTAATATTCTATCAAAGGATGCTTCCTCCCTTCCATCTTTTATATGCATGATAACAGACTGTTAATCTGCCTTTGGGGTAACAAAGGAAGAACAGAAGTTAGAATCCATATTTAGTTACTTTATTTATATCCCACTGTTCTTCCCAAGGGGGACCCAAAGCAGCTTACATTATTATTATTATTATTATTATTATTATTATTATTATTATTATTATTATTATTATTATTATTATTATTAATAATAATAATAATAACTTTATTTTTATATCTTGCCCTCCCCCGCCAAAGGCGGGCTCAGGGCGGCTCACAGACATGGAGTTCCATGATTCCAGTAAAACAATATAAACAGTTTAAATATAATCAATTACATAATAAATTTTTAAATTAGATAAAATATATAAATTAGGTGCTAAAATACAGTAAGACATAATATCCACAAGATGGCCGGGTGGCCACACGTCAAGTTAATCAGGTTCTGTCTCAAAAGCGAGCTGGAAAAGAAATGTTTTGCAAGCCCTGCGGAACTGAAATCTCCAGGAAATTCCCAACCTGGAGCTGACAACCCCAGTCAGGACTGGCCCCAGTGGACTTTCCCTAAAAGATCAAAATACGCCTGGAAAGGGTCTCCCCCTTTTACTAACAAACCCAAGCTTGGTTGTAGGGTTGCCAGGTCCAACTCAGAAAATACCTCAGGACTTTGGGGTGGAGTTGGGAGACATTGGGGGCAGAGCCAGGAGACTTTCTCA
Organism: Heteronotia binoei; assembly: GCF_032191835.1. Taxonomy (NCBI): domain Eukaryota; kingdom Metazoa; phylum Chordata; class Lepidosauria; order Squamata; family Gekkonidae; genus Heteronotia; species Heteronotia binoei. The sequence goes on along the minus strand of NC_083223.1, from coordinate 224,260,426 downwards.
TTCCTCCCAAAAACATAAATAAAAATACAGCAGTGCTCTTCCCCTGAATACAGTTTCATTTCCCCATACCTCAGAAGATGGCTGTAGTTGCACTAAATAAAACTGAACATGCACACACACACAAAGCAGCCAAATTAAACACAGCATTCACACACTCTTGTGATATCACTGGGGCAGCTGATTCACTGGAGCTGCTAAATGTAACCATCTGGTGTATTTCAACCAGCTTTTCAGACTAACAGGAAAACAAAAGCAGAGCAACCTAAGGGGTGGAATTTTCCTCCAAGAAAACAGAGGGGCTCTCCTGCTTATCTTCCTTTTACACACGCACCAGGAAGACCCAGGCGGCTCTGCTTACTCACCCCACCCATTCAGCTTTTCTCTTGGTCTCCAATCCAAGCTGGCTGCACTTCCATTAAATGAAACTGAAAATGCAAACACACATACACACTCGCAAACCATCTGCTGTATTTCAACCAACTGTTTCAGACTAACAGGAAAACAAAAGCAGAGCAGCCCAAGGGGTGGAGTTCCCCCCCCCCCCAAACAAACAGAGGGACTCTGCTGCTTCTTTTTCTTTTATACACTCACTAGAAAGACCCAGGAGCCCTCAGCCAACTGAGAGATGGCTTTCTGTGGCAGTTTTCCTCCTCCCTCTGTCTGCCAGTCAGTGGAAGGCTTTCTTTCTTTCCTCTGTGAAGTAGTGCCTCAATCCTTGGCCAATGGAACACAACAGACTTTGATTGAGGGTTTGATGGGGCAAGAGTTGATGCAGTGCAGTCCCAATCAATCAGAGTGCTCCATTTTGCCTCCACAAAAGGGCTTTTACTATTTAAAAAAAGGATAATGCCACTTTTATTGCTTTATTGGTCTTTCATTTTTGTGAGACTTCCTGTTTTGGCTTGTTGACTCCTAAAATGCCAAAGATATTCCCCTGAAACTTGGCAGGAAACACATAGGTGGGCAACAGAAAACAGCAGGCGAGGTTATGCTGCATTGGAAGCAAGGAGAAAGAAGAAAGCAATCAGTAGAGACAAAATCTCTGCCAGACCATGGACAGCTCCAAGGACAGCTGACAGCTTGCACCAAGGAACTGTAGGAATTCACCGAAATACCTAAAAGTAGATGCAGACCTTGATATAGTCAAAGACCAACCCCACAGAGTAATATAAAAAGTGGAGAGTGGAATCCAATGTATAGAGCAAATATGGTATATAGGTGAGCAGAGCTGAAGCTTCCTTCTGCCTGCCCCTTACTTCCATTCTTATTATTTTTTTCCCAGCCTAGTTCACTTTTGGTATTAGAGCCTGACTGAGGAGAAAAATGCCTGGGGAACAAACTGTATGGAGGTTAGCCACAGGGAGGTCATACATTAGCAGCACTTAACCACACACCCATTTTGCTCTGTAAAAGTGGACCTTCACCTTCCATTTTCTATGTGATTAGAGAAGACCTGGGTTTAAATGTACAGTTTTGCCATCACTGCATCCAGTTTGAGTCCAAGAGCCTGGTCTGGGACTGCATCAGGCTCCGTATATAGATTTAAGAATTTAAGCTCTCTAGCACTTTGGAGCATATTAAGCTTCTCTTCTCAGAGCTATTCATATACATGATGATAAGCCATACCCAACTCGACTTTTATTAGAGTATGAACAAAGTGTAAAAGCCATATCCAGTTTGACTTTTAGTAGAGTATGGACAAAGTGGAGATATACTTTCTTCTGGAGCTCTGGAGCTTCTGGGGGGGGCGTCTATTTGGGAGGAATTCTCATGTCTTATGATAGAGGAAATGCTTGGTATTCTGAAGATCCCCAGAATCTCCAGTTAAAAGGCTCACAGGTAGCAGGTTTTGAAAACAGCATGGGTGGGAGGCTACAGCTGCTTCTTCCTAAATGCTGTGATAACAGACAGAAAAGAGCTAGTAGCTATTGGGGAGGCACAAAACTCCTACTACACTGTGATACAAAGTCCTTGTGTTGTTCTGTAGAAGGAACCTCGGAAATCCACTTTCTCATGCACGCACAGAGAGAGAAAGTTCTGACAGTATAGAGAGCCAGTTTGGTGTAGTGGTTAAGTGCGTGGACTCTTATCTGGGAGAACCGGGTTTGATTCCCCACTCCTCCACTTGCACCTGCTGGAATGGCTTTGGGTTAGCCATAGCTCTGGCAGAGGTTGGCAGGGCAGCTGCCTGTGAGAGCCTCTCAGCCCCACCAACTTCATAGGGTGTCTGTTGTAGGGGGAGAAGATATGGGAGATTGTAAGCCACTTTGAGTCTCTTTCAGAAAGAAAAGGAATGGAAAGGTCCCTTGCAAGCACCAGTCATTTCAAACTCTGGGGTGACGTTGCTTTCACGACATTTTCACGGCAGACTCTTTATGGGGTTGTTTGCCATTGCCTTCCCCAGTCTTTTACACTTCCCCCCCAGCAAGCTGGGTACTCATTTTACCGACCTTGGATGGATGGAAGGCTGAGTCAACCTTGGGCCAGCTACCTGAATCCAGCTTCCGCCGGAATCGAACTCAGGTCATGAGCAGAGAGTTCAGACCACAGTATTCACATAGTTCAGAGAGAAGGGCAGGGTTTAAATCTGCAATTCTTCTTCTTCTTCTGTACAGGCCCTCATTATCATGTACATGTGTACAAAGTGTTGGTGACCCCAGCGAGGGCTTTAAGGACATGTGAGAAGCAGAGGTGGTTTGCCATTGCCTTCCTCCTCACAGACTTCCTTGGTGGTCTCCCTTCCAAGTACTGACTCTGCTTAGTTTCTGAGATCTGATATCAGGCTATACCATGCGACCTCCCCTCCCCTCATTATCATAGGAAAGGTCATTTTGCTAGCTGTACCAATGTTAGCAAAGATTCACTTCATGAGATGAACAGCATCTTTCCCCTTCTGTTATGGAAAGAACAGGAATTCAAATTCCAGGAGGAAAAGACTATCTAGAGCTGTCCAGAAGAAAGGAGTACCAAATGACATTTTAGTGCAAACTATATATAACATGAAAGAGACCAGACACAGTTGGATTTGGGAATTACTTGGCTCACTAATTGGCTTGGCAACCTTCTTATTGATCAGTACCCTCTAAAGAACAATGAGACAGAAATATGGCTGGCAAACTGCCAGGTCCACTTGACCAATGGACATCACTATCACAAGAAAAATTTCCAAAGGATTCTTTAAAACACTTTTTCAAAAAGTCGTCCTGTTCAAGGACATTGATTATAAATCAGCAGTTCCCTTGAGAGTCTATTGTTATTGGTTTTTTACAACTGAGTTCATGGAGGCAGAAGAGAGCAGAACTTTTGAAAAGAGTAAGTCCTTTTGCCATGAATGCTTGGAAATGGATGTATGGGATAAGAAGGGGTTATGCCACCAGACACCGGTGACCCATTTTCCAGCTCCTTATTTAATAAACAAAATAATTAAAACAATTAAGCAGGACACTAATTATTATATTCAGTGCAATGAGTCCTTTAATGCTCTTTCTTGTTTTATCCTGTAGGTTTTATCCTTTAGGTGTGATGAAGATGCTGCTCATCTCATGAAGTGAATCTTTTCTAACATTGGTACAGCTAACAGAATGACTTGTCCATAATGCACAAAATTCAAAGGTGAGAAAATGCAGTGGATTCTCTGGCCATTTAACAACCAATGAGCTTGTATGAAAGGCCATAGAGAGGAACATTCTATAGTCTATGACTATGATAAATTCCCTGAGGGGCACCGTTTAAGGTTTCAGTGGTGCAAGTGTGCTGTGGTGGAAGAAAGACTCTTGGCAAAGATTTGACATATATTCTTCAATAAATGTAAGATTACCTTTTTTTAAAAAAGTAGCATGTTTTAAGAACATATTGTCAACACATGTCAAAAGTCTGAGAAAAGGAGTCTGTGCCTTGATGTGCATGTGGTGCATAGATTCATTTGAGTATTCATTCATCTCTTATTTAATGTATTTATAGATCATACCCTCAAAATAAAAATCTTTTGCTCAAAGTGGTTTCCAGTAAAAACACAGAATACATAATTTGGTTGCCCCTCAGGAATAATCACATGTGGTCTGAAGAACCATATGTTCTGTGCTGGAAGTCAGTGTGGTGCAGTGGCTACAGGATCAGACTTGGATCTGGGTGACCCAGGTCCAAATCCCCACAGGGCCATGAAGTTTGCTGGGTGAATTAGGCCCCACCTAACCATCTTTCCTGATACTAGCAGGATAGCCATTTCTTAATAAACCAGGTGATGGACTCTAAGCTAGGCTTCCCAAACCCCCGCCTTGGGCGGGGGACCCCCCGATTTGGAGCCTCCTCCCCCGCTCGCCAAAAATCTGGAAGCGGGGGAAAAATGGCGGCCCTTCCCTTCCCATCCAGCCCCGATGGCAGCAGCTTCAACTCCCCCCTTCCCTTCTGTCACAGCCCCCATGGCAGCAGCTTCAACTCACCCTTCCCTTCCCACCCAGTCCCGATGGCAGCAGCTTCAACTCACCCCTTCCCCTCCCACCCAGCCCTGATGGCAGCAGCTTCAACTCGCCCCTTCCCACCCAGCCCGATGGCAGCAGCTTCTCCTCGCCCCTTCCCTTCACCTCCCACTCAGCCCCATCGCAGCAGCTTCTCTTTGCCCCTTCCCTTTCCCTTAGGCTTCCCAATCCCCAGGTCCCAGCAGGGGATTCCTGGGCTTTACAGGCTTTCCCCAGCCAGCTGGTTGGCTAGATCTTTGGCAGGACTTGCAAACAGGTACAGTTTTAAAATGTGTGTGTGCCTTTAAATTGGAGCAGGAAGTACTTCATGGGGAAGGGTTAGCAATAGCAGACTGCGCAAGAGTGCAGCCCCTCTGTTTGTTTTGCTTTCCTTTCGACAAGTGTGTGTGTGTGTGTAAAAAGCAGAGCAGCCCCTGTACTTTCCAGACCTGGTTGTGGAGGCACCAGGGACTCCTGCTTTGTTCTACTGCTTCAGACCAGCATGGCTGCACCAGAGACAGTTAAGCATGTATGTGAGTGAGAGAGAGAAAATGGGGGGAGGGGAGGGAACTCTATTATTCCCTATGGAGACTTATTCTCATAGGAAATAATGGAAAATTGATCCACGGGTATCTGGGGCTCAGGGGGGGCTGTTTTTTGAGGTTAAGGCACCAGATTTGCAGCATAGCATCCAGTATCTCTCCCCAAAATACCCCCCAAGTTTCAAAAAGATTGGACCAGGGGGTCCAATTCTATGAGCCCCAAAAGAAGGTGCCCCTATTTTTCATCATTTCCTATGGAGGGAAGGGATTTAAAAGATGTATGGTCCCTTTAAATGTGATGGCCAGAACTCCCTTGAAGTTCAATTATGCTTGTTACACTCTTGCTCCTGGCTCCATCCCAATGTCTCCTGGCTCCACCCCCAAAGTCCTCAGATACTTCTTGAATCTAAGCACATGTCTTGCATATATGGGAGATCCCAAGTTCAGTTCCTGATACCTTCTGTTAGTGGGACACAGGCAGTAGGTGTTGTGAAAAACCTTCTTTAGTTGAAGAATCTGCCAGAGGAGACAATACTAAGCTTCATGGACCAGTGGTCCAAGTCGGTATGAGGCAGCTCCATATGACGACTTGTGAAGAATTCCAAAAGCACCATAATAATTTTACGCATTCTGCACAGTGATCTGCTATCTTTTTCAAAATGATTCATTGTCACTCACAAGAGAATTATATAGCTCTGAGAAATTTCTACACTGTATTTCTTCAGATATTTTTAGGAAGGATTATATATCTCTCCCCACCACCACCCCTGATCTGAGAATAGTTAATACCCTTGAGAGGTTTTTAAAAGCTTTCATTTCAAACTGCTTCCATAGTAGACTATTAAAAACACTTTTTAAAACCCAAGTCTAAGGGAAATCAATGGAGTGTCACAGACATTTCTATAGGATGAAGAAAGTTAGATTTTTATGTTTCTTCTGGTCTAGAACAATTGTAGATTCAGAGCCTTAGCTCAAATTAAGTGCATGGGACATTGACTTTCCCTTGGTGAAATTAAACAAAATAATTTTCAGATTTTATTCTCAATTTATTGATTGTAATTTCAAGGTCTGTAAAGGAATTGTATCTCCAGTAGTGTTCTGGTGCAGTGCTTAGTCTCGGGGAGCCTGGGCAAAGTCAGAACGCGGCAGCAGCTCTGCACAGTCCCCCCCCCCTACTTTGCCCAGGTTCCCCAAGCCTCAGGGAGCCTGGGCGAAGACAGGACCGGTGTGGGAGTGCAGAGATGGGGCTCCTCGTGGCGTCCCTAGGCCAAGTGGCACCCAAGGCTGCCGCCTAGTCAGCCTATTCCCACACGCCGGCCCTGGACCTAAACCAAATCTGCAGGGCCTGTAAGACAGAGATGTTCTGCCAGGCCTATAGTTGAGGACAGTAACAGTTCATCATCAAGCCTGGCCTCCCCCGTCTCCCCCCCCCCCAACTTTGGGAAAGGATTTATAATGCTCAAATGCCGATTAGATGTAATTATTGCTTTAAACTTTTAAAACTTTTGTTTTAAACTTTTAACTTGAATATATATGTTTCTTGCATTTTATTGGAATGCATTCATAAATTGTTGTTAACAGTCCTGAGTCCCATGCAGGAGGAGGGTTGTATATAAATTCAATAAATGAACAATCCTTTTTTGGTGTTGTTTAATTTTCAGAGAATCGGAAGGGGCATTCAGGCCATCCAGTCCAACCCTCTACTCAATGCAGGATCAGTCTAGATTAGAGCATCCCTGACAAGTGTTTGTCCAGCCACTGCTTAAAGACTGTCACCTCCCTAGGTAGCTGATTCCACTGTTGAACAACTCTTACTGTAAGAGTTATTCTTAAGATGAATAAAGTTCTGCTGTTAAAAGTAATGGTTAACCAGAACAGATATTACAATATTTGCTGCTGCAAACATTATAAATAATGCAAATAAGGGACCCAAAGCAGGTTTTCATGTCATTCTCCCTTCCTCACTTAATCCTCACAACAACAACTTTGTGAGGGTAGGTTAAACTGACAGATTGTGATGATTCCAAGGTCACTTGACAGGCTTCCATGGCTGAGTGGGGTAAGAACATAAGAACATAAGAGAAGCCATGTTGGATCAGGCCAACGGCCCATCAAGTCCAACACTCTGTGTCACACAGTGGCAAAAAATGTTATATACACACATACACTGTGGCTAATAGCCACTGATGGACCTGTGCTCCATATTTTTATCTAAACCCCTCTTGAAGGTGGCTATACTTGTGGCCGCCACCACCTCCTGTGGCAGTGAATTCCACATGTTAATCACCCTTTGGGTGAAGAAGGGTAGTCAAACCTGATTGTCCCAGGTCCTAGTCTAACACTCTAAGCAGTACACCACACCAGCCATCTCTTGTGCAGCTCTTACAGAGATTATATAAAATATCCGTTTACCAAGTTTCTGTTATGTGCTTGGTATTCACTTCATATAGCTGCTTGTAAAACACTCATTCTCAGGGCCAAATGAGAAAATACTGTATCCCCTGAGTCCACCATGGGGTGCAGCACCATATTAAAGGCCTGGATTTTCAATTTTCAAAATGTCAAGGGGGCTGATACTCCTGGGGCCATGGCGCAGAAGGAATGAGAGGCTTTAGTTTCCTTCCCTGTGCCATTTTCAAGAGCCCCTCATCCCTCACACCACAATTCCCAGCAACAATGAGCCCCTGTGGAATTTCAAAAGTAGAAATCCGTATTCTAAAATGGTGCCATGTCTCCATGGTAGACTCAGGGACATAGTGATGTCTAGTTTGGACCTCAGACCTCAGACACTATCATTATAGATACTTCCTTCAGCCCAGAACGGTGAATATTTTTGCATCATCTCTTAGAACTGAAATGTTGAGGTGATATTCTATGGCTTTTGAATACCACCATGACATGTTCACTCAACATATCCAGCTTGCGGGGCAAAGCATGGAAATAGGGTTGCCAGATCTGGGTTGGAAAATGCCTGGACACTTTGGGGGTAGATTTGGGGGGAGGGCGGAGTTTGGGGAGGGGCCTCTGCATGGTACAAAGCAGCCATTTTCTCCAAGAGAGATTATCTCTGTCATCTGGAGATCAGTTGTAAAAGTGAGAGATCACCAGGCCCCACCTGGAGGCTGGCAACTCTATGGGGAAGAACAAGCACACTCATACCACCCCTTACTGAAATACTATTGCCTGAATGTGAACATAGCACCATGCTCACATACTGTTGCTTGCACATAAGTGAGAGTGAGAGGCTGGATTATTCTACTTGTTTCTGCTTCCCCTCTATGTACTTTCTTTCCACCCTGGATATGTTACAACTTAAATGAGCAGATCACTGAAAATGTTTCAAGACTTTGCACTAGAAAAGGACAGATAATACTGCTGGTCATTATAAATTCTACCTAAGCAGCAATTGTGTCATATTGTTTGAAGAAATATTGAATTGATAGTAGTTAAATTTTTTTCAGTCTGGTAATATTTCCCATTTCAGCAGTAAGTATTTTTCAAAAAAATCTCAAGGAAGCATTTCTTCCATTATTATGTTATCTACTTAGCTAACCACAGTTGATCAATTTTATATTAACAGAGAAACACTGCCTTAGTTTATGCCTTGTATATATTTCATTAGCAATAGCAAATCTTATAGAGTACTTGTACAAAATGTGGTACACTGACCATGATTACAGAAGAGGAACTGTAGGCTCTCAAGGCCTAGACTTTACCTCAGACAATAATACCAACACATTTAAATAAAAATAAATATGTTTAGGATTATTGGAGGATAATTTGGGTGTGTCCTTCATGAAACTCAATTTATTTTTGTCAGTGAAGTGACTAGAATTTATTAAATCCACATCATAAAATGAAAAACCTAATAATTTTGAAATAGAATCTTCCTTGAGGCCTAACAGGCAGATGAGCTAGATATATCAGTTCCAAACAGATTTTGGATGCAGCCTAAAGAATGTCTACCATATGAAAAAAGAACACTATGGGCAATTGGCATTTCAGGTTATAAATAATTTGCGGCATTGACCTGAGTAGTCAACCATCTCCAAATGCCTGTCTAGGGCAATGCTCAAAAAGGCAGATATTTTGCAGTAACACAAATGGAAGAGTCTGTGTCACTCCTTCCCTTTCAGGACTTTGGAGGCAAATCATGAAACAAACTTGCTGGGGGCAGGGGAATATGCCCCCAGATTTGTATATGCTAAAACAAGGGTAGCCATTTCATAAACCACTTAGCAATTTCTGGTGGACTATCAAATGCATGCACTGACCTGGATAGCCCCAGCTAGTCTAATCTCATCAGAACTCAGAAGCTAAACAGAGTTGGCACTGGTTGGTACTTGGATGGGAGGCCACTAAGAAAGTCCAGGGTCACCATGCAGAGTGGCAAAGCACCTTTGTTAGTCTCTTGCCTTGAAGATCCTGTGAGGTTGCCATAGTGTTGCCAAGTCCAATTCAAGAAATATCTGGGGAATTGGGGGTGGAGCCAGGAGACATTGGGGGTGGAGCCATAAGCAAAGTTGTGACAAGCACAACTGAACTCCAAAGGGAGTTCTGGCCATCACATTTAAGGGGATCACATTCCTTTTTAATGCCTTTCCTCTATTAGGAATAATGAAGAACAGGGGCACCTTCTTTTGGGGCTCATAGAATTGGACCCCCTGATCCAATATTTTTGGAACTTGGAGAGCAATTTTGAGGAGACTTGTCAGATGCTATGCTGAAAATTTGGTACCTCTACCTCAAAAAACTGCCCCTCCAGAGCCCCAAATACCCCAGGATTAATTCTCCATTATGCCCTATGGCCCAGCAGACATTTCCCTCCCTCTCTCCCCCCGCCCCCCTGTTTCTGATGTCCCTGAAGCTCCGGAAGGCCTCCAAACCAGGGATCCCCTGCCCCCACCTGGGGACTGGCACCTCTACTCATGAGTTGCTGAACTTCCAAGTTTTTCACAGTAATACAGGGCAACCAAAGGTTCAAGTTTACATTCACACTATGCAAACGACCTCTGCAAAGATTGTGCAACAAACGGAGGGTCTGGGCTCCTTTCACAGCCATGTTGTTCTGCCTCCTTCCCCTCTCCCCTTCAGCCTTAAAGATGCAGACACACCATCCAAAGAGGAAGTCTTTTCAAGTAGAGACTAAGCCTTGGGGGGGGGGGGGGCAGGATTGAAAGGCACATGATGGCTGTGGGGGCGGGGCTTCCCCCCCTGCCGACCAGCTGACTGGGGGTGGGAAGGAGCCTGGGAAAGCAGGAGAACCCCCACTGGAACCTGGGGATTGGCAAGCCTAGGTTGCCATATATTAGTAGTGACTTGATGGCACTTTACACACTCATCAGGTGCATGCTGTTTTGTGGGTTTTTTGCAAGGAATGCTGAATGCAAGGCTAGGCAAGTTTAGAATTATTTAACACAGATTAGCTATACTGTTACCGTAAGGTAACAATAATAATAATAATAATAATAAACATTTATTTGTATCCCGCCCTCCCCGCCGAAGCAGGCTCAGGGTGGCTAACAAGACATGGTATCCCATGATTTACATAAAACAATTTTAAAATACAGTTAATACATACATTTAAAACGGTTACATAAAAAGTTAAAACTACAATAAATTAAGGTGCTATGTTCAGTAGATATGTTTCGATGGCTAGGTATCGTTTTCGGGGCTCCTTATATGCTTGCATAAAGAGGGTGGTTTTGCAAGCCCTGCAGAACTGACTAAAGTCCCGCAGGGCTCGCACTTCCTCCGGTAATTGATTCCACCAGTGGGGGGCCATTACAGAGAAGGCCTGCTCTGTTGTTACTTTCAGTTTGGCCTCCTTTGGTCCAGGGATCCTTAAAAGGCCTTGGGAGCTAGATCTTAGTGCTCTCTGGGGAACATGTGGGGAGAGGCGGTCCCTAAGGTAGACAGGGCCTCGGCCATATAGGGCTTTAAAGGTAATAACCAGCACCTTGTAGCGAACTCGGAATATAATTGGAAGCCAGTGCAGCTCCTTCAGCCCAGGCTGCACGTGTTCCCACCGAGGCAGTCCCAGTAGCAGCCTGGCCGCCGCATTCTGCTCTAGCTGCAACCTCCGAGTTCGGCACAAGGGCAGCCCCATGTAGAGGGCATTACAGTAGTCTAGTCTCGAGGTGACCGTTGCATGGATCACTGTTGCTAGGTCGCTGCGTTCTATGAAGGGGGCCAACTGTCTCGCCCTTCTAAGATGGAAGAAGGCAGATTTCGCAGTGGCAGCTATCTGTGCCTCCATTGTCAGGGAGGACTCCAGTAGCACTCCCAAGCTTCTGACCCTGCGCACTGGTATCAGTGACGCACCGTCAAAGGCCGGTAGGGGGATCTCCCCTCCCAGCCCGCAGCGATCCACGCAAAGGACCTCTGTCTTCACTGGGTTCAGCTTCAGCCCACTCAGCCTGATCCAGTCTGCCACGACCTGTAGCGCCCGGTCCAGGTTTATAGGGGTGTCGGTGGTCCGGCCGCCCATCAATAGATAGAGCTGGGTGTCATCAGCGTACTGATGGCAACCCAGCCCATGTCTCCGGGCAATCTGGGCAAGGGGGCGCATAAAGATATTAAACAACATTGGGGAGAGAACTGCCCCCTGAGGCACCCCACAATTAAGTAGGTGTCTCCGGGACATCTCTCCTCCAACCGCCACTCTTTGTCCCCAACCTTCAAGAAAGGAGGAGAGCCACTGTAAGGCTAGCCCCCGAATTCCTGCATCGGCGAGACGGTGGGTCAGCAGCCGACATTGTAATTAAGGTCTTTTCTTTCCTATTTAATCCAGTCATTTGAACAGTTAGATACATTTAGGGAATGGTGCAAAACTGCAAATAAAAGCTGACACACATTAATAAAGATTTTTAAATTAGTAGAAAGGATACTTTTAAAATCAACAGATACATTTGCCAGAAGGCAATTTTAAAAAGAAAGTGAGGCGTGGCAAAGCAAGGCTCTTGACCCACTCCACAGCATGGCTTCTATGTCTCATTGATAGATAAAAAGCTCAATGCAACTCTTTTGCCTTTATGCAAGTTAGAATGAAAGCTAAATGTCACTGTGCAGTAGGTCTGATTTGACCCAAGGTCCTCCTGCCACTGTATTTGCAGAAATGGCCCCAAGCTACAAACAATGGCAGCAATTTTCCATTGTGCTCACTAATCCATCAAGTGACCATCTTATCATGCATAGACATCTGCATTTGGATAATATTGTAGATAAAAACTTGAGACAGGTGGACAGGTGGAAGCGGGTTCTGAATTCTTTTCCAATAGTAGCTTCTATGGTCTTCATGTACATTTTTTTCAAAATATTGAAACACAAACCCACAGAACACTAATCATTTCTGGGACAAAATATAAAAAAGAAAAAGTATCTTTCAGTAAAAAAAAGAGAGTCAATATGGTGTTTAAAGATATCACAGTCCCTGAAAATCAATGTAAATGACAGAGTTACATGACTTATTCAGTAAATACTGGTATAATGCACACAGTGAACAATGCAATAAAGTTGGATTGCACAATTAAAGAATAATGAAATAAAAATAGTATAATACATCCAGTGGGCTCGATTTTACAAATTACAGGATCCAGTAAACTGCACAACCTCAGACATGCATTTTTTCATGCACACACACAGAAGGTACTTATACAGGCCCTCATTATTAGGGGTGTGCAGTTGGCTATATCCAAGCTGAAAAACATTAGCCCCCAAATACCTTATTGGTATTTTTCAGCTATTTTTTCAGTTGCTTATAGCTCTGAGGTTTTTTTTTAGCTATCTGAACTAGCCAAGACCACTGGACAGCTGAAATTAATTGGTGTTTAAAGATATCACAATCCCTGAAAATGCCTTCTAGACAGACTCGCCACTTGGATAAGGCATTTAAAAGGATTGTGATCCTTTCAGAGTTTACTTGCAGCTTGCTAAAGGCATCTAAAGGGACCACAGTCTCTTTAAATGCCTCCCCCCCACTCCATTGAAACTAATTGTTGTGGGTCAGCCAGGGCTCAGCAATAGTGAGGACTCCTCAGGAGAAGAAGAGCCAGAAGAAGAAGAGCCAGAGGAGGAAGAGGTTGGATTTAAACCCTGCCCTTCACTTGGAATCTCAGAGCAGTTTACAATCTCCTTTCCCTTCCCCTCCTCACAGCAGACACCTGTGAGGTAGGTGGGGCTGAGAGAGCTTTTTTGACAACTGCTCTTGAGAGAACAGCTCTGAAAGAGATTGTGACTGACCCAAGGTCATACTAGCAGCTGCATGTGGAGTGGGGAATCAAACCCAATTGTCCAGATTAGAATTTGCACTGCTACTACTACACCAAAATGGCTCTCTAGCCCACCTTAGCAGAAGCTAACCGGCAGGAAAATGAGCTACAAGCTTGTCAAGATTCACAGCCAACAGCTGGTGTAGATCCACTAAGTAATTCAGCAGGTGAACCTCAGCTGGCTGTTCCTAGCCCACCAGTACCTACACCCTTTGAGTGCTGCAGACTGAGGCTGAGAACAAAGTTACAGACAAGATGGCAAAATGCATGCCTCCTGGCCTGACACCAGCTGCTGGTGGATAACAAAGATGAATAGTTGAAGGATTGCTTCTGAGCAGCTGACTGCAAGCATGACCCTTAGACGTGGGGCTATAAAAACAAGCCAAGAGAGGCTGTTAGGTGTGGGTTCAACAAGTACAATCGATGTTAAGCCACTGACTCACTAGACTTCTGGCACCTAGTACTCAGAGCCTGGAAGCCGATGGAGGATGGGGCACCTTCTTTGGGGGCCATAAAATTGGACCCCCTGGTCCAAACTTTTTGAAATAAGGCACATTTGGTGCCTCTGTCTCAAAAAACAGACCCCCAGATACCTCCAGATTGATCCTCCATTATACCCTATGAGGGTATTGACTATAATGGTCCCCATAGAGTATAATGGAGCTAAAAAATACCATATCAATATTGGGATTCAGGAGTATCATGAAATACCTACACATTATCATGTATGTGTATGTGTAAACTGCTGTCAAGTCAACTTACTTAGGATGACCCCTAGAAAAAGGAGAATTACAGAGCAGTCCTAAACAGATCTCACCCTTCTAAGAGCATTGACTTCAGTGGATTTCAAAGGGTGTTAACTCTGCTAAGGGTTGCACTACTAGTTGTTCTAAGACATTTGTGAATGCACCAAGAACCAGGTGGAGCCTTTGATCTGAGATAGTGTCAGTAAAGATTTATTCAGACAAAACACAACAAATTACATTAACATGCATTCATTTTCTTCCATAAGAAAGGGGGGGGGGGTGCTGAAACTTGGTAATTATAGTTTTGTGTTCCAGGACCCCAGTACAAAACTTGGGAGCAATTCCTAGCAGAGAAAAATGGACACATGTCAGCATTCAGAAGCATACTGAGAGTAGTAATTAAAGCCATTATTTTTAAACCACCACCACCACCACCAAGCCCCAACTTGTCACCTCCAGCTGTGACTTTCAAATAAATATGTTCTGACATTTGTGAACAATGCTTTTAAGGAGGGAACCTGTGATAAGCAGATGAGGCAGCATACAAATGTCTTTCAGGAAAACCCTCTGAGAACCCACTCATTTAATAACCTCCCCCCCATTTCACCTGGTGGGGAGGGGGTATAGTACAAGCTAAAGTCCAGCCTGATCTTGGTGTTGCTCAGATCTTTAGCTCTCTGAGAAACATCATTGACCTACTCCTTCCTATTCCTCTGCTGGGCAAAAATGTGCTCTTGGAGGAGCAGCCTATGCCCAATAGGTTCCCCTGAGTTCACAGGTCTTGTGTTCTTTGCCAGTTTCTCATTGGGTTTTACCACAGAGTTGTTGCCTTGTCATCAGTCTCCCAGTGACCCAAGGTAAAAGGTTGCTCTGAGAAATGGCATAAGGGCCACACTCTGGGAACATTCTACTAATTCTACTAGGTAAATCATTCTAACTTCTCCAGAGTCACATTGACCTTGAAGTTTATTGGGTTTATTATAGGCAACCTGTTTTCTAGGTTAAAGTGTGAGCCCTAATTAGTTATTAGTTAGTGACCCCTTTAATTAGTTATCTAGCATGTAACTCAGAATTAGGTTGGGATTTAACATAATTGTTAGGCCCTGGGGTGGGAGGCAAGGGCATATCAAGCCACCCATCCCT
Source organism: Heteronotia binoei (assembly GCF_032191835.1). Classification (NCBI taxonomy): domain Eukaryota; kingdom Metazoa; phylum Chordata; class Lepidosauria; order Squamata; family Gekkonidae; genus Heteronotia; species Heteronotia binoei. The sequence goes on along the minus strand of NC_083223.1, from coordinate 224,245,271 downwards.
CTGGCCAGGGCTTTTTTTGTAGTAGGAACTCCTTTGCAAGTTAGGCTACACCCCCCTCCATGTAGCCAATCCTCCAAGAGCTTACAGGGCTCTTCTTACAGGGCCTACTGTAAGCTCTTGGAGGATTGGCTACATCAGGGGTGTGTGGCCTAATATGCAAAGAAGTTCCTGCTACAAAAAAAGCTCTGTCTCTGGCACAGAGGTTGCATTTATTATTTCATTTACGGTAACTTCTGAGCTGTAGTCGTGATTGCAACTGTGTTTACTAGACTATAAGGTTTACAGCTTCCTGAGTTATGATTATTTCAGCAATACCTACCATGCCTTACCACCTTGTCCATCTTCTCTACTTTTTCTCTGCTTTTTCCTGAGAGGTTATTTGTTCCTTGGTGGTCTTGCACTCCATAGGATGAATAGTTATCAGCCCCCTTCCTTGCCCCTCTTGTGCTTCTTTTATGGTGCATATGTGCTGTTTTGTGTGAACAGGAGCAATGCATGAATTCACCATGCTGTGACACACACCAATTGATGACTGAATTTTTCTGAGTTTGAAGTTAGGCAAACCAAGGCTGTGCATGTATGATAAATGTACATATTGACTCTGTCCACACAGTATGGCAACCATGTATATCAGATTATTATGGTTAGTACATATTCCCATTATGCACAGTTGGAGGGTTCTTGGTGGCTTTTACATCTGAAAAGAACTGTAGTAATTACCACTACAGATTAAGAAACAGGTTGAAAATGGTATTCATTGGCATCATGTTGTAGATCATGACTCTAAATCATGGCAAGTGAAATAAATTAATAACACTGAGCACTTACATAGCAGCTTACCTAAATGGAAACGTACACATATTGTGCCAGTATCCATTCATTCAACCTGCAATGTTTGATAGTATTATTGAAAGAATAGTGGCCTTGCTGGGCAAACTTTACAGGCACCATTACGGATGGGTTAAGCAGTTACACAGCAACAGACAGAGGTTCATGTCTCAGAGCAGCTATCAAACTAGCCTTTTGTGACTTATTTTTATTAGTCATATCCACAGATATTCTTGGAAATCACCTGCCCAAGGGACATGTTACAATACTGAAAAGTTAGAAATTTCTCATCTTTGGGCCCATTTATGGTCAAAGGACCATCTAACTATGCCGGCTAAACATGTTCCACCCATCTTTGAGCTGTGATTGTAAATTTTAAATGACTTTTTCCATGTAAAAATTCTACTAGGTAAAACTTTTTTTTTCCTGAAGGTGACATCCCTTTATAATAGCTACTTCAACCCATACTGGCCTTCCAGGATGAGGTCTAAATCTTTGCTCAGGCCCTCACAATTGCTGAGTGTATATATATCGAAACCTTCAAAATGGCCAACCAGTAGCCCAAAGCACTACTTCTTTTCACACTAGTCATGTTATATGAGCTCCAAACTAAAGCTCTTAACTGAAAAAGGTATTTTATTGGTAAAACAAAGAGAGCTGTGATTGTAAATTTTAAATGACTTCTTCTATGTAAAAATTTTACTAGGTAAAACTTTTTTTCCCCTGAAGGTGAGTCATCCCTTTATAATAGCTACTTCAACCCATACTGGCCTTCCAGGATGAGGTCTAAATCTTTCCTCAGGCCCTCACAATTGCTGTGTGTGTGTGTGTGTGTGTGTGTGTGTGTGTGTGTGTGTATCGAAACCTTCAAAATGGCCAACCAGTAGCCCAAAGCACAATCTACTTCTTTTCACACTAGTCATGTTATATGAGTACCTGGTTATTATGAAGCTTGCAGTATTACTCCAGTCTGAAGCTCTTAACTGAAAAAGGTATTTTATTGGTAAAACAAAGAGAGCCAAAGGCATCAACAGAAATGTAATTTAGAAAACAAAACAAAGGATAAAATGACTTCTTTATCTAGATAGCAGTTTGTGGAGTCAGTTTATAACTTAATTATTAGACTAAAAGACAGCAAATTCTCAACTACACTACACTCACTGTGTAGTTCTAAGCAAACTGAACCCTTTCAAAGTTCCTTGAAGTCAGTGGGTTTGGAAGGATATTATTCTGATCCAACCTTTTCCCAAAAGGGTATAGAATGCATACTTTGAAGGGAGGAGCATCTTGGACTCTCTGTCTATTTGTCAATCTGAAGTCTGTTTGTCTGTCTGAAGAAAGGAGCAGTGACTCATAAAAGTTCATACCCTGTCACAGATTTTGTTAAGTCTTTAAGGCACTACTGGACTTTTGCTCTTTTCTACTGTCTATTTTTACTTCATTTTCCTCCCCAGTGTGGACAAGTCAGCTGCAAGGCCCCTGAAGCCAGCATCATGCTGTATTCACTGAAAGCAGAGCACAGCACAGAGCATATTCTGGCTCTGTTGTCTTGGCCTTTCTGCAAAGTTTACTGTGAGGTTGAGGGAAAACATTTGTTGTTCAAATCATGCTAAACTCATCAGCCAAGCCACCACTGGAGTAAGGCAAGACCAGCCAGGACAAACTATGGTCATTGCCAGGATGCATGCAGCTTCTTTTCTGTATTTTCACCCAGCTGCTATAGGGCCAGATCTTGTAAAAAGGTGGCCCTAATAGTATGTGGTAGCAAAAAAAGTTTTAAAAATCTTTTCTTGTCTTTTCCAACATTTCTCCAACTTCTTTCCACACTTTTCTCCTCCTTCATTCTGGTCTCTTCCTTTCATGATCTGCCATTTGTCTATCCGCACTTTTCATTCCCTCCCCCCCCCCGGGCTTTTTTGTAGAAAAAAGGCCAGCAGGAACTTATTTGTATATTAGGCCACACCCCCTGACATCACCATTGTTTTGCACAGGGCCTTTTTGTAGAACAAGCTCAATAGGAGCTCATTTGCCTATTAGGCCACACACCTCTGACACCAAGCCAGCCAGAAATGCATTCCTGCTCAAAAAAAGCCCTGCTCCCCCCAATTTTTCATTCTCAACTCTTCATCTGTTTTTCTTGGCAATTTAGAACGTATTTAATAGTATTATAGCAACAAACCTTTGTTAATATTATGAACAGAAAGGGGGAGTTAATATTCTATCAAAGGATGCTTCCTCCCTTCCATCTTTTATATGCATGATAACAGACTGTTAATCTGCCTTTGGGGTAACAAAGGAAGAACAGAAGTTAGAATCCATATTTAGTTACTTTATTTATATCCCACTGTTCTTCCCAAGGGGGACCCAAAGCAGCTTACATTATTATTATTATTATTATTATTATTATTATTATTATTATTATTATTATTATTATTATTATTATTAATAATAATAATAATAACTTTATTTTTATATCTTGCCCTCCCCCGCCAAAGGCGGGCTCAGGGCGGCTCACAGACATGGAGTTCCATGATTCCAGTAAAACAATATAAACAGTTTAAATATAATCAATTACATAATAAATTTTTAAATTAGATAAAATATATAAATTAGGTGCTAAAATACAGTAAGACATAATATCCACAAGATGGCCGGGTGGCCACACGTCAAGTTAATCAGGTTCTGTCTCAAAAGCGAGCTGGAAAAGAAATGTTTTGCAAGCCCTGCGGAACTGATTCAGGTCCCGCAGGGCTCGCACCATCTCTGGAAGGTGGTTCCACCAACGAGGGGCCATTACTGAGAAGGCCTGCTCCCTAGTAGCCTTCAACCTAGCTTCTCTTGGCCCAGGGATTGTTAGAAGGTTCTGAGAGCTAGATCTCAGTGCTTTCTGGGGAACATATGGGGAGAGGCGGTCCCTTAGGTAGGCAGGTCCCCGGCCACATAGGGCTTTAAAGGTGATAACCAGCACTTTATAGCGAACACGGTACACAACCGGCAGCCAATGCAGATCCCGCAGCCCAGGCCGCACATGTTCCCACCGTGGTAGTCCCTCGAGCAGCCTGGCTGCCGCGTTCTGGACTACCTGAAGTTTCCGTGTTCGATATAAGGGCAGCCCCATGTAGAGGGCATTGCAGTAGTCTAGTCTCGAAGTGACCATTGCGTGGATCACAGTTGCTAGGTCGCTGCGCTCCAAGAAGGGAGCCAACTGCCTCGCCCTCTTGAGGTGAAAGAAGGCGGATCTAGCAGTGGCAGCTATCTGGGCCTCCATTGATAGAGAGGATTCCAGTAGCACTCCCAGGCTCTTGACTTTGCACACTGGTATCAGTGGCACACCGTCGAAAGCCGGTAGGGTAATCTCCCCTCCCGGTCCGCCGCGGCCCACGCAAAGGACCTCAGTCTTCGCCGGATTCAACTTCAGCCCGCTCAGCCTGAGCCAGTCAGCCACGGCTTGTAATGCCCGGTCCAGATTTGTAGGGACATCACCAGCCCAGCCGTCCATCAATAGATAGAGCTGGGTGTCATCTGCATATTGATGACAGCCCAGCCCATACCTCCGTGCGATCTGGGCAAGGGGGCGCATAAAGATGTTAAACAACATTGGGGAGAGGACTGCTCCCTGAGGCATGCCACAGTGAAGTGGGTGCCTCTGGGACAGCTCCCCCCCAATTGCCACCCTTTGTCCCCGACCTTCAAGAAAGGAGGAGAGCCACTGTAAGGCTAGCCCCCGAATTCCTGCGTCGGCGAGGCGGCGGGTCAGCAGCCGATGGTTGACCATATCGAACGCAGCCGATAGGTCTAGCAACAGCAATACTGCCGAGCCGCCTCGATCCAGTTGTCGTCGGAGGTCATCCATGAGGGCGACCAGGACTGTTTCCGTCCCATGGCCCGGGCGAAAGCCGGACTGGCATGGGTCTAAGATGGAAGCGTCCTCCTGAAAATCCTGTAACTGCAACGCCACAGCCCTCTCAATAATTTTGCCCAGAAAGGGCAAATTTGAGACCGGTCGATAGTGAGCCAATTCGGCCGGATCTGATGACGGTTTTTTCAGGAGAGGGCGGACCAATGCCTCTTTCAGGGGTGTTGGGAAAACACCCTCTGAAAGAGATCGATTTATAATATCCCGTATAGGATATCTTAGTTCCTCCTGGCAGGCCTTAATTAGCCAGGAGGGGCATGGGTCCAGATCACAAGTTGTAGATCGTGCAGTGCCAAGAATTCTGTCAACTTCCTCCAAGCTGAACGGGTCGAAGCAATCCAGGGTTAAATCAGAAGACACGCATTGGGCTTCGAGTTCGCTTACTGCCTCCAAATTGGCAGGGCTGTCATGGCGGAGCGATTGGACCTTATCGGCAAAAATTTTTGCAAAAGCCTCACAGCCAATATCCAATTCCTTAGCTTTTGAATTGCCCTGGGGCAATGTGGTGAGGTTCCGAATTATTCTAAATAATTGGGCTGGGCGCAAATTTGCAGATGCAATCGTAGCCGCAAAGTATGTTTTCTTTGCGGCCTTGATTGCCATCTCATAGGACTTCATAAACTTCATATAAGATGTTCTAGTCGCTTCGTCGCGAGTACGCCACCATTGCCTCTCTAGCCATCTAAGGCCTTGTTTCAGCTGGCGTAGTTCCGGGGTATACCACGGAGCCAGCTTAATCCGAGGTCGCAGAGGGCGCCGAGGTGTGATCTCCTCGATGGCCCTAGAGAGCCGGCTATTCCAGGTCTCAATCAGGCCATCGAGGGAGTCGCCAGAGGGCCAGGGGTCCCGCAGAGCCATCTGGAACCGTTCCGGGTCCATTTGGCTCCACGGGGGAGCCATAATCGGCTCTTCGCCTAAACAGGTTTGGGGAGGCATATCTACACGGGCCTTGAGGGCGAAGTGATCCGACCATGGCACTACCTCTGCGGTTATATCGCTCACTACAATCCCAGCTGCAAAGATCAGGTCTAACATGTGTCCGGCCTGGTGGGTGGGGGTTACAACAAGTTGAGAGAGTCCCAGTGTCGCCATGGAAGACACTAGGTCCGCCGCCTGACTGGAGGACGGGTCATCAGCATGGACGTTGAAGTCACCCAGGATTATCAACCTTGGGTGCTCCAGCGCCCAGCCTGTCGCCGCCTCGAGCAGGGACGGTAAGGCGTTGGCTGGTGCGTTAGGCGTACGGTACACCAGCCAAATCGCCAACCCCTCTCCATCCCCCCACGCCAGACCGGCACATTCAATGCCCTCAATCTTTGGGGCCGGGAGCGCCCTGAAGGAGTAAGCCTCCCGTGCAAATAATGCCACTCCTCCCCCCCGCCCGCTAGTCTGCGATTGCTGGAAGACTGAGTAACCTGGGGGAGCTGTTTGCGAGAGGGCTACTGTATCGCCCTCCCGAACCCAGGTCTCAGTCACGCAAGCCAGGTCCATATTCTGTTCGAGCATAAACTCTCGAAGAATTGAGGTCTTATTATTAATGGACCTGGCGTTGCATAACACCAATGATGGAGGCGGGTTACACCTGGCCCTACTACCTGTTACCCTTGGGATGGGCCGCAGATTGGAGGGGGGCCGAGCACTGGCATGTCTCTGTCCTCCTCCCTTATAATATCTGCTCCCACCGCCATACCTCCCTCTCCCCAGGAGCACTGGAATCCCTGGGCTGGCCATTCTCGCTGGCAGCAGCTGCTATATAGACCACTATCAGGCTGCTATCTAGATCGCTCTGACTCCGCTCCGTCTAACTAGATCCTAATTCTAATCAACCCGAGAAACCCTCCCCCCAATTCCTTATATATATTTGATAAAAGTTAAATTCCAATAGCAATCAACTTATCTCCCTCATTAGTTCAAATCAATTTGCTAAAAATGTTTGTATAATCCAATCCAAATATATAATAGTAAATAATCAATGAGTTAATTAGTAGTAAAATTCATTTTAAACTAGTAAATTACGGGGTGGAGTTAGCAGTTATTAAAGTGCGATGTAAGTGCTGTTTAGATGCTCCTCGTGAGGTAGCAGACACCAATGGGATATAGTGGAGTGCTGCCGATAGAATACAATCAACATGGGGTAGTGCAAAGTGCAAAGTAAAGTGCAAAGTACAGAGTCCAGAACAGAGTCTCAATAATTTTGCCCAGGAAGGGCCGTGTGAGTGCGCCGGATAGTTCCGGGAGGTTGCAGGCTCTGGGTGCAGTGTAGATCTCGCGGTTGGGGACTTACTCGTTGTATCTTGCGCAGGCTGGTGAGCCCGTGGTGGGTAGAAACCCCCCTCGTACTCCCCCGCCACGCCGTGAGGCCCTCCCGCTTTAGCTATAGGGACAACCAATTCATATGGAGCCCTATTTTGCCTATACAACCAGTTGTTGGCTTTAAGCACCCAGGTCACCTGCATCGACTCCCAGTGTTGTCTATATCTGTAGGCGCCTCAAAAACTCTCCTGGACATCGGCCCCTCCGTCGCTCTGGTACTCCTCCCGTCGCTCCTAATTCTTAGGCGTCGGGGGTCTCGTCCTGCGTCCCGTGCTTGCCGCTGCTCCTCCGGCTCCTAATTTGTAAGCGTCGGGGTCTTCCGCTGCACTCGTCCCCGCTCTCCACACTCCCCGGGTGAGCGACCCCTGCAGCAACGTCGGCTCTACTCTCGGCTCCACTCCCCGCCCGGCCAACGGCTCTGGTCTCCGACAGGCCGTCAGTCCACAGCAATAATTATGCTCTCGGCGGAGCGGCTCTGTCCTGGCCCAGCTCGTGGCCCAGCTCGACACCGTGGGCTCGGCGTCCGGGTGCTCCGCGGCCATTCGACCACCAGAACGCCAGGCCGCCGGGCCACAGCGTTGGTTTCGCTCCTGGCCCGAGCGTCCGCGTCGTTGCCGTCGTTATTCTACTCTCCTCCATTTTATCCTCACAACCATGTGAGGTAGGCTAGGCCAAGGGTGTGTGATGGGCCCAAGGTCATCCAGGAAGCTTTCACGGCAGAGCAAAAGTTTTAACCTGGGTTTCCGAGACCCTAGTCCAACACTACAAATGCTTAACTTTCATTGCAAATAGCATGGGGACAGGGTCTGGAGAAAACCTGAGCCAAGATATTGCTTTAATTTTTGGCCCTGGAACTCTCATGATCATCCTGAAGCTGGTTGCAAATTTTGAGATTCCCAGTTTTATTGCCTAATCGGTTATGCCTGCCACAAATTGACAGACAAATGGACATGCAGATCCTGTTATTATGATGATAGATGCATGGTAAAACCCAGTGGAATTATTTGTTTTGTATTAATATTTGGCTTGAATTGGGGTCATATGGCAGGCCCATATGAAACCTTTGTTGGGAGACCCATGGTGGCTCTTGGAAATCCATCCATTCTATAATAAAATACAAAATTACTCTGGATTCTGGTACCCTATAATAAAATATTGAGAAGATTCTGAATATTATACACAAGACATTTTTAAAAATGTAGTATCCCTGATTTGCACTTCTGGATTAAAAGAAAATACTCCAGAGCAAGTGGTCTAGAGAACTTTCACACATACTAAATAATGCCGTTCCACTCCAGTTCAGTGACTGCAAGTGGATTTTGTCATTTCACACAGCAAAATCCAATTGCAAAGTTCACTGAAAGCTGATTGAAAGTGCATTATTTAGTGTGCGTGAAAGAGAACCTAAAGAGTGCAGTTGCAATTGCACTTCACCCACTTCTTAATATTCAGTGGCTTAGCAACTTTTATGAATTTTGTTCCTCTTTTTCGTTATACCTACTTCTAACAGGTAGCAAATGCTAGGGAAAGACATTTTTACCTTTCGTACAGTCCTGCCTTGCTTCTTGACTAAGAGGGGGTTTTATCAATTGTTTTTCAATGCCAGTAACAGAGCTCTAAACTACCACATTTTCCATCCATTGTATTTAAAACCATGTTCATAACACACATCATGCAGCTATTGGCCATTATAATCTGTTACTGCCAACAAGTCATAGATGGCCCTTTGTACTATTAAAGGTAACTATCCAAGAACAAGGCCAGCTTAACTGCAATATTTTATTGCTATAATAATGCCATATTTCCCCGAAATATAGAAAATTCCATTACTATTTTCTTTCTCTTTTTTAATAAACAGAGAGATGCTTTTATGTGCCTGACCACAAGCAGCTTTAAGACCTGTCATATCATAATTTAAGTGTCAGGCTAGGTTTATTTTGGAAATTGAACAGGCATAATAACTGCTGATCATGGCTGCCTCAGATTTTAGGTACTCTTAAGGATGGCACTGTAAGAACATAAAAACTACCCTGCTGGATCAGACCAGTGGTCCATCTGGTCCATCATGGCATCATCTGGTCCAAATTTCACATTTAAATCACACATTGAGTAATTAACCATTTCTTTTTCTCTGTCCTGAATATACTGCCCATCAGCTGCACTGAATGCCCCAAGTTGCAGTATTTCACAAAGTTATCTCCATCTGTTCTCTTTACTCCATACATAATTTTATAAACCTCTGTCATGTCTCCCCTCAGTCATTTTTTCCTAAAATGAAAAGTCCTGGATTCCTCAGTCTTCCCTAATAGGAAATGTGTTCCAACCTCTAAACCATCTTGTTTGCCCTCTTTTGTAATTTTTGAAGTTCCGCTTAGTTCTCTCCATTGAAAGAACTGCTCATTTATTCCTACTCTCTGCTGCTTTTTGTTTAACCAGATTTTAATCTCTAAAAGGATCCATCCTCTTATCCCACAATTGCTAACTTTACTCAGGCATCTTTGGTCAAAAGCCTTATGAAAGTCATACTTTGTCAAAAGCCTTAAGAAAGCCTAAGAATACAATACCCCCCAGATCAGAATTATCTAATTGTTTGCTTGCTTTCTCAAAGAATTCCAAAAGTTTGGGGAGGCAGGAAATCCCTTTACAGAAGCCATTCTCATTTTCCCTTGGCATGCTTTGTTTTTCTCTGTCCTTGCTTAACAATAGCATGGGACAACAGATCATATATAACTAGCATGGGACAACAGATCATATATAACTTATGGAATACAGTTCAGTGATTAAAAGGTGGGATTGTGGTTCAACACTGACCTGCATACTTTGCCTATAGAAGGAGTAGGCTCAGTCCCTGACATCTCTAATTAAAGGATCTAGAAGCCAACAAGATTGAGGGGGGAGGGTTAATTTTCAAGAGTCAAGGGTCCCAGAGCTCTGACTCTCAAAAGCTCATACCCCACCCCCAATCTTGTTGGTCTCTAAGGAGCTACTGGACTCAAATCAAGCTGTTCTACTGGGCTACATTCTACTGAAACTACCTTCTCTGCCTAAATGCCAGGGTCAGCCACCTGTCAATTGAACATATGTAGTTGCACCAGGGGTACCAAGGATGAGCATGAGCCCCGTGGCACAGAGTGGTAAAGCTGCAGTACTGCAGTCGGAGCCCTCTGCTCACGACCTGAGTTCAATTCCAGTGGAAGCTGGTTCAGGTAGCCGGCTCCAGGTTGACTCAGCCTTCCATCCTTCCGAGGTCAGTAAAATGAGTACCCAGCTTGCTGGGGGGAAAGTGTAGATGACTGGGGAAGGCAATGGCAAACCACCCTGTAAAAAGTCTGCTGTGAAAAGGTTGTGAAAGCAACGTCCCCCCAGAGTCGGAAATGACTGGTGCTTGCACAGGGGACTATCTTTATCTTTTTACCAAGGACACTAACTGGGCTGGGCAGCAGGCCAAATGGCACTCCTGGCTTTAGTGCCACTGCCTGGACCACCCTGCTTGCTCCTCCTGTCTTCCCCATTAATAAGGTGGAACATCAGGTGGTCACCAGCCCCCCTGCTGTCACTACCAAGTTCCCCACCTTGCTCTCAAGGCCCTGGGGACTCCTTCTTGCCAGCCCAGCTCAGGGCTGATGGCCTGGCCTACTGCTGCTATATTTTAACTGAAGCTTTATCGTATTGTATTGTTTTTCTTGATTTATATTGTATTGTGCTCTAAACTGCTTCTGGGACCAACTAGTTGAAAAGCATTCTATAAATAACTTAGCTCACTAACAAACCCCCGATTAGTGGACCCTATATAAATTCCTGTGTGGTAGATGGGCTGCCATTTTGAATTTTTTTTCAAAGTAATGTTTTAAAATAACCCTGCATAGTTTCTCTCTCTCTCTCTCCCCATATCTATCTTAAGATGTCTTGTTAGCAACTCTCTTCTTTACTTCCTCCGTGAATGTCCAAGCTTCTATCTAATTTATAAATTATAGCACACTCTGATATTTGATTCAATTTGTCAGAAGAAGGATGAGGTGTCACAGATAATGTCTCACTTGTCACACAGCCAGCCTGTCAAGCAAAGACCAAACGGAGTAATTGCAAGCAATGTGCTGGAGCAAGATTGCTGCAGTGGTGAAACTGCAACTGATAGCAGAGGCAGAAAACATGACCATCAAGATAAAAGGGAAAAGCCAAGCACACAGCTGTTGCACCTGGGCAGTGTCCAGTTAAAAACCTCTTTGTGTCTCAGTGCCAGTAATTCTCTGGAGCTACAGTAGAGAGGCTATGGGCTTCTCCACTGTAGCTCCTGTATTCTGAGAGGGCTGAAAACAGATCTGTTGTCCCCACATTAATCCTCCATCTCAAATTTGCTTTCTAAAATTTCTCATTAACAAAGATCATATTTGATTTTTAGAGAACACGTCCTTCTGTGCAAATGATGAATACTGTCAGTCTTGAAGGTTTCTTTTGACAAACTGCAGTGCAAAAGAAAAGACAATTCTGGGTAGCTTAATTTAACCATTTCTGAATGATTGTCATTCTAGACATACATCACAAGCTACAGCTTCCAACTCCAACTATCATAGTGCAGCTGGTGGTCACACTTATAGTGTCTCTGCAAGGCTATTCCACGCTGTTCCTCACATCTGCATCCATAAAACTGGTTTAACCTCTGCAAAGTCCCATTTCTACTGTAACAGGAAAAATGTCAGGACTTCTCCCCACCCCCACCTAGAAAACCATAACCAAGATATGACCTTTAATAGAAATCTATAAAACGAGATTTGTCAGCTACTTTCACCATTCCCAGCCCAATGCCAGTTAGAGACTTTCAGTTTGTTCCACTGAAAATACACTGTGTTTTGAAATGGTTGAGTTGGACGGTTGTTGTTTATGTCCAAGTTTATCCAGAAATGACAACATCTTCAGTTTATAAACCAAAGGTTGATTAACCATCAGTAATATCTGAATGCAGGCTGTCCAACAAACTGTTGGGCACTGAACTGGGATTCTAAACCATGGTTTATACATAGCTTGTTAACTCTGATTTACACTAAGAGTAGTTTGTTGAGACATTTGAACATAACAAGGTCCTGCTTTGTCCAGTAGCAATACCAATTCAGGCATGTGCTGGGAGTTCCTTCACCTGACCAGAAGTTGAGGTGCTCCTGAGGGGTAAGCACATGTTGTCTGAAACCTCAGAGAGTAGGATGCCTTCTCTAAATAGAGGTTTGTGGCTATAGACACACTGAAGACATCTGTCAGGAAATCTCCCCAGCATGTGCCCATTACCTGTCCCCAAATTTAGAGGCAGTTGTTTCCCCAATGGTAATAGCAAAGTCTTCAATGCCAGAGTAGGTAAAGACTCAGAAGCCTGGAAAGGAGTACTTGGCAAACACGGCATTGGCAACTGCAATGACAACTGGCGCCTCCTGCTAGAATTCTGCATGGAGCACCAGCTCACCATCACCAACACTATCTTCCAGCAGAAGAACAGTCTGAAGACAACCTGGATGCACCCACGGTCCAAGCATTGGCACCTTATCGACTACATTCTGGTGCGCCAGAGAGACCTTCGAGATGTCTTACACACCCGAGTAATGCCCAGCGCAGAATGTCATACGGATCATCGTCTTGTACGCTGCAATCTCCGTCTTCACTTTAAACCCACACCCAGGAGAGGAGGTATCCCTCGGAGGAAGTTTCAGGTTGGCAGCCTCCAGTCAGCCGAAGTTAAAGCTGCCTTCCAGGCAAAACTCCAGTCAAGAATTGAGGACCCCAGTTGCCCCACAGACCCTTCTCCAGAAGCACTCTGGGAACACCTAAAAACTACCGTCCTGCAGATCTCTGAAGAAGTCCTCGGGTTCTCCACAAGGAAGAACAAGGACTGGTTTGATGAGAACAATCAAGAGATCCAAGAATTACTGGCAAAAAAGAGATCTGCCTACCAAGCACATCTTGCTCAGCCCTCCTGTCCTGGGAAAAAAGCAACCTTTCGCGCTGCATGTAGCAACCTCCAGCGCAAGCTTCGAGACATTCAGAACGAGTGGTGGACCAAGCTTGCAGAGAGAACCCAGCTGTGTGCAGACACTGGTGATTTAAGAGGGTTCTACGAAGCCCTGAAGGCAGTATATGGTCCATCATATCAGGCTCAGAGTCCCTTGCATAGTGCAGACGGCCAAGTGCTCCTCACAGACAAGGCATCCATACTGAACCGGTGGTCGGAGTATTTTCAGGTTCTCTTCAGTGCCAACCGCGTAGTTCAAGATTCAGCAATCCACCTCACCCCACTTCAACCGGTGAAAACAGAGTTGGATGAGATCCCCACCCTAGAAGAGACTGTTAAAGCCATCAAGCAACTGAAAAGTGGCAAGGCAGCGGGAGTTGATGGAATTCCACCAGAGATCTGGAAGCATGGGGGCACAGTACTACATAGCACACTTCACAAAGTACTTGTCACCTGCTGGGAACAAGGCAAATTACCACAGGACTTTCGCGATGCAATCATTATCACACTATACAAGAACAAAGGGGAAAAGTCAGACTGCTCCAACTACCGGGGGATAACCCTGCTCTCCATCGCAGGCAAAATCCTTGCCAGAATACTCCTGAACAGACTGGTGCCCACCATTGCAGAAGAACTCCTCCCAGAGAGCCAGTGCGGCTTCAGAGCTAACAGGAGCACCACTGACATGGTATTTGTTCTCAGGCAGCTCCAAGAGAAATGCAGGGAACAGAACAAGGCTCTGTATGTGACTTTTGTCGACCTTACCAAAGCTTTCGATACCGTTAGCAGGAAAGGCCTGTGGCAAATCTTGGAACGTTTAGGATGTCCCCCAAGGTTCCTCAGCATGATCATCCAGCTACATGAAGACCAGCGAGGCCAAGTCAGACACTGCAACGACCTCTCAGAGCCCTTCCCAATAGGCACAGGTGTAAAGCAAGGCTGCGTTCTCGCGCCAACTCTCTTTACGATCTTCTTTAGCATGATGCTTCAAAGAGCCGCAGTAGATCTAGATGATGACGATGGTGTATACATCCGCTATCGCACCGATGGCAGCCTGTTCAACCTGAGGCGACTAAAGGCACACTCCAAGACAATGGAAAAACTCATCCGAGAGCTACTGTTTGCTGATGATGCTGCACTCATCTCCCACTCGGTATCAGCTCTGCAGCATATGACGTCCTGCTTTGCAGAGGCTGCCAAGCTATTCGGCCTAGAAGTTAGTCTGAAGAAGACAGAAGTTCTCCACCAGCCTGCACCCCAGGAAGATTATCACCCTCCCTGCATCACTGTGGGTGAATCAGTTCTGAAGACAGTCCAGCAGTTCAGCTACCTGGGGTGCATCATCTCCTCAGATGCCAAGATCGACAAGGAGATTGACAACAGGCTGGCAAAGGCAAACCGTGCATTTGGCTGACTGCACAAAAGAGTGTGGAGCAACAAGCATCTGAAAAAAGGCACAAAGATCAATGTTTACAAAGCGGTTGTGATGACAACCCTCATCTACGGCTCCGAATTGTGGGTTTTATACCGTCATCACCTGCGACTCCTTGAGCGCTTTCATCAGCGCTGCCTTCGCACCATCCTCAACATCCACTGGAGTGACTTTGTGACCAACACTGAAGTCCTCAAGAGGGCGGAGGTTACCAGCATCGAGGCACTGCTGTTGAAGACGCAGCTGCGCTGGGCAGGGCATATTTCTAGGATGGAAAACCACCGCCTTCCCAAGATTGCCCTGTATGGCGAACTCTCCACCGGCCATCGAAATAGAGGGGCACCAAAGAAGAGGTACAAGGACTCCTTGAAGAAATCCCTTAGCACCTGTCACATCAACCATCACCAGTGGTCTGACCTAGCCTCAGATCGCAAAGCATGGAGGCACACCATCCACCAGGCTGTCTCTTCCTTTGAGAACGCACGCATAGCTGGTCTTGAGGACAAAAGGAGATTGAGGAAGAATCGCACTGCTACAGGACCAACCCTAAATCAGACTTTTCCCTGCAGCCGCTGTGGCCAGACCTGCCTGTCCCACATTGGTCTTGTCAGCCACCAGCGAGCCTGCAGCAAACGTGGACTATTGCACCCTTCTTAAATCTTCGTTCGCGAAGCCAAGCCGAGAGAGAGAGAGAATAGTAAAGTCCATTATATTAGCCCTTTTCACATGTCACAGTGAATGTCTGTTTGTAAGAAGGATTCAACATGTATCACACTGGATACATGGATAAATGCACAGCTACAAGAACATGTTCGCTGCTCATGTGGTGAAAGTAAGAGGAACTACTGAAAGTGCATAATAAAGAAAAATCAAATGTACACTGTACATAGATAGTATGTGCTTTCACTGTAATGTGAACAGAACTATTGTATCCTAAGTGACAAGGCGAAGACAAACAACATACTCATTTGACCAATAATAATGCATAAACCAGCTCTCATCTACCCTAGAAAAGAAACCAACACCACAGCTATACCATAAACTCTGGAAGTTAAACTTGCCCATTTTTGTGTCTGTTGAGCCCCAAATGATCTTGGAGACTAAGTGTATTGCCAGACATAGGTTCAATGGAGTGAAGATAGCAAAGGCTGAGTGAGCAGTTCCAGATGCAGTCCCATCATGTGTTTGGGGTGATTTCAGATGAGTGCTAATGGGTTAAGTCACAGGTTTCATGATTTTTTTTAAAAAAAAGTCTGTTCTGAACTGAGTTTTGATGAAACAAGTGGTACCACCTAGGTGTACAAGGAGTTCTATTATGGGCTGAGTAGTGCTCATTGCAAATAACCTTTCCATTAACTGTTCTTTCCTCCGCAATGGTAATTAGTTGGAAATCAGGGATAGCAAAACAAATGTGGAACATTTTAAAGTAATTGACCATTGTCCTGAGGCCTTGGAGGGTGGCATGCAAGCTGCCAAGTGAGATCAGACTTGCTGATTTCAGCTGCAGATGGAAGCATCCATAGCCTTGTAAGGAGATGGGTCCAAAAGGAAAAGTTTAGCAAGGGAAACCAAGGAGGTTAAGGCTTTGCCCATGGAAATCTATTGTGTAACATGGTTTCCAGAGTCCAGGACAGGAGATGACCATTATGATTCACCAACGTGCAACATAAGTTAGAGCTATTCAGTAATTCCTGAATATTGGAACTGTAATCATGGTAATAGTAATAAAAACCGTGAAAATCTTTTGTAAGTTCAGATGAAATTGCATTCAACTGTAGAAAAATGGGATTGGTGATTTCCCTCACCAATGGTAGCACACATCAATGCTAAGAAAGAATTTTGACCTACTGTGGGGTTGGGTACCTGAAGGCTGGTTGAGAAAAAAAAAGTATGAGAAATAAATTAAACTCTCTCTTTCTGTGGAGGTGGATAGATAGATAGATAGATAGATAGATAGATAGATAGATAGATAGATAGATAGATAGATAGATAGATAGATAGATAGATAGATAGATAGATAGTGCACTAAGAGTCTGTTTTAAAAACATCGCCACTTTCCACACATGAAGCAGTAAATATTTGGATTAAGAATTCCAAATAATTCAAGGGCAGAATGTGCCTGGATCTGTGCATGGTCCCCTGATCTCTCCCATCTCAGTGAACTTGCATGTACAATATTTTTTTCCAGGGAAATTTCTGGAGATCTCTGTTGTCTGGAGATCAGTTGTAATTCCTGGAGCTCTCCAGGCCTCATCTGGAGGTTGGTGACCCTAGGCCTGGAAAGAGACATATCTTTGAATGTGAACATTACAACATAACACATATCTGAATTAGATTAGAACAACAAACACACTGTGGTACATGAGAGTCCAATAGCTTTGGATGATAACTCAGAACCAGAATCGGACTTACTAATGAAACCAAAGCCAGTCAGCAGCAGCTGCAACTCTATCTTTTGTCAGATGAAATATTCCAAAGCATCACTTATCACATGGAAATGAATTTCTTTAGGCAGTCAAATGCCTTTGATTTTACACAGGCCTCCCCCCCCCCCCACTTTTTCACCCACAGCATCCATAAATCACTATTTACCATTTTCCCTTATAAAGCATATTTTTTGGAGAAGATTGAGTGATTTAGCTTAGCATATTTCTGACAGCACGCAGCATTATTCTGTAATGTATTCTGACCTATGACGAAGAGTAGAATATTCCTGTTATGTTATGCGTTACTTGTTTAGGTGTTGTCCTTTTGTGATTATATCTTGGCAGTGGGTGTTAGTGCTTTTTGTATGTGTATGCATCAAGGTGAGTATTGATCTGTTTCTTGCATTTTGGTTGTATGGCCGTGTGTGTGTGTGAGAAAGACTGCAATATGCATAATGTGAGCTATTCAAGGTTGACTGTTTTTAATTTCTTCAGTTATCTGCTTGGGCCCCTCAAGGGGGTTAGACAGAGCATTCTCTGTGGACATTGCCCCCTGGCCTCCTGGCTTCTACTGACAGCTGCGCTGGGATTCCCAGCTCTCATCAAATCCATATAGCCACCTTGAAATCTCCAGGACCTTCCTAAACAACTACCAACTGGACAACCACATCCAGACTGATTTTTGTTGTGGTTTCTCAGTGCTCACAGAGGCCAAGTGCAAAGTAATGCACATTGGAGCCAAAAATCCCAGCTACAAATACAAGTTGATGGGGTGTGAACTGGCAGAGATTGACCAAGAGAGAGATCTTGGGGTCATCGTAGATAACTCACTGAAAATGTTGAGACAGTGTGCAATTGCAATAAAAAAGGCCAACGCCATGCTGGGAATTATTAGGAAGGGAATTGAAAACAAATCAGCCAGTATCATAATGCCCCTGTATAAATCGATGGTGCGGTCTCATTTGGAATACTGTGTGCAATTCTGGTCACCGCACCTCAAAAAGGATATTATAGCATTGGAAAAAGGGCAGAAAAAGGCAACTAGAATGATTAAAGGGATGGAACACTTTCCTTATGAAGAAAGGTTAAAACACTTGGGGCTCTTTAGCTTGGAGAAACGTCGACTGTGGGGTGACATGATAGAGGTTTACAAGATTATGCATAGGATGGAGAAAGTAGAGCCATTTTTCACTATACAAGAACTCGTGGGCATTCGATGAAATTGCTGAGCAGTCGGGTTAAAATGGATAAAAGGAAGTATTTCTTCACCTAAAGGGTGATTAACATGTGGAATTCACTGCCACAGGAGGTGGTGGTGGCTACAAGCATAGCCAGCTTCAAGAGGGGGTTAGATAAAAATATGGAGCAGAGGTCCATCAGTAGCTATTAGCCACAGTGTGTGTGTGTGTATATATATATATATATGGTGCGGTCTCATTTGGAATACTTTATATATATTTGGAATATATATATATATATACACACACACATATGTATATATTTGGCCACTGTGTGACACAGAGTGTTGGACTGGATGGGCCATTGGCCTGATCCAGCATGGCTTCTCTTATGTTCTTGGTGAAGAAGAAACAGGTGCAGCTGAAAGAACCAGCTGTTGTGGCAGAGTATGCTTGTTCCAGTTCTACAATTAATTTTAAAAATTATTCTAGTTAAAGATGAATTAAAGAGAAGTGGGACACAACACAACTTCTAAAATAATGAAAGAGTCATTGGGGAAATCCACTCATCCTTTTTGTCCAGCTCAGTTTCTCAGATCAACTCCCAGAGCTGTTGCTCAGTTCCCACTGGCAGTGCCCATCCTGCCCACTGCCACTTGACTCCTTCCTCCAAACCAATTATTTCCACCTCTTATAATAAATCACCTTTTCCTATCTATTAGTTCACATAATTTTGCTTGTGATCTGTATGTAATCCCAGGTGCTCTGTACTGAAACCCACAATTACAATACTAGTTTTTGCCAAGTGGCATTTTAGAAGGTATTTTATTGGAGTGATTAAAATGTAAGACCCATCTCCAATGGAAGGAAATAAAATGAAATCATTATTTACAGTGGCAACCGTTATACAGTACAATGCTGGTTTATTGCAGTAATGATCTTTTCCCTTTAAGCTTTTCCTCAGGCTTGATTTAAATGGAAGGCAAAAGTACCATCCTGCAGGACATTTGCACTTGGATAGGATCTCATTTAAACTGATTGCCATTGCAAAACTGTTTTGCACTACCATGTTCCTTTGCATGGACAACAGCCTAGTTTAAGGGAGGGCAAAGCATCATGAGGGAGTTTTCGTCATGTTTAGATCAAGCCTTAACCATGCAATGCAGTCTTAGAAACAGCAATAAAATACTCTCGTTGCCATACTTTCTCACAATTTTTACTTTTAAAACAAAAATCACTCTAGTCCTACTGTTGCCATTGCAGAAGAGTGGGGATGCAACATATAGTAATTGTTTTTAATGAAAAAGTGACAGAATCGCAAAGAAGGCAAGCCATTTTACTCATATACTTTGCCCATGGATATAAAAATAGCTCATAGTCACTTGAGAGCACTTACCTGTTTCAGATTTGGCCCAGTTGTACTGTAATCAATCATTAACACTTTCTCTGATAATTTATATCTTTTCTCAGATAACTGATGTCTGAGCCCAGAAAACAGCCTGAATCCTCAAATGCCAACTGTATTTCCATCTGTTCCAGTTCCTTCTGCACCAAACCTCCATGTGGATCCCTGATAGCTATGCAGTCCCCACTTAATGTAATGCTTAGGTGTGTTTCTTCTAATGTTGGAAAATACTACTGGACCTTTAAAAAATATTGTCCAATTAGCTTAAATGCTATATTTAAAAAAAAAAAAAACAACCTCTCAGATATTTAAAATGACATCCAACTGTTATCTGAAGGCAAGTAGGCAACTTTTTATGGCACACCTTATACTAGACCAATTGGGTGAATAGTGTCACAACTCTAGAAAAACAAATAAAACAAAACAGTCTAACATGACATTGATGAACTATTCCTCGGGCTAGGAGCAGCCCATAAAACAGCTACAAAAGATGGAGCTCCTTCATTAAACATAAGAACATAAGAGAACATAAGAGAAGCCATGTTGGATCAGGCCAACGGCCCATCAAGTCCAATGCTGTGTCACACAGTGGCAAAAAATTTTATATACACACATACACTGTGGCTAATAGCCACTGATGGACCTGTGCTCCATATTTTTATCTAAACCCCTCTTGAAGGTGGCTATACTTGTGGCCGCCACCACCTCCTGTGGCAGTGAATTCCACAAGTTAATCACCCTTTGGGTGAAGAAGTACTTCCTTTTATCCGTTTTAACCTTTCTGCTCAGCAATTTCATCGAATGCCCACGAGTTCTTGTATTGTGAGAAAGGGAGAAAAGTACTTCTTTCTCTACTTTCTCCATCCCATGCATTATCTTGTAAACCTCTATCATGTCACCCCGCAGTCGACGTTTCTCCAAGCTAAAGAGTTTCAACCTTTCTTCATAGGGAAAGCGTTTCAACCTTTCTTCATAGGGAAAGTGCTCCAGCCCTTTAATCATTCTAGTTGCCCTTCTCTGGACTTTCTCCAATGCTATAATATCCTTTTTAAGGTGCGGTGACCAGAACTGCACACAGTACTCCAAATGAGACCGCACCATCGATTTATACAGGGGCATTATGATACTGGCTGATTTGTTTTCAATTACCTTCCTAATAATTCCCAGCATGGCGTTGGCCTTTTTTATTGCAGACGCACACTGTCTTGACATTTTCAGTGAGTTATCTACCATGACCCCAAGATCTCTCTCTTGGTCAGTCTCTGCCAGTTCACACCCCATCAACTTGTATTTGTAGCTGGGATTTTTGGCCCCAATGTGCATTACTTTGCACTTGGCCACATTGAACCGCATCTGCCACGTTGACGCCCACTCACCCAGCCTCAACAGATCCCTTTGGAGTTCCTCACAATCCTCTCTGGTTCTCACCACCCTGAACAATTTAGTGTCATTCGCAAACTTGGCCACTTCACTGCTCACTCCCAACTCTAAATCATTTATGAACAAGTTAAAGAGCATGGGACCCAGTACCGAGCCCTGCGGCACCCCACTGCTTACCGTCCTCCACTGCGAGGACTGCCCATTTATACTGACTCTCTGCTTCCTATTACTAAGACAGTTTTTGATCCACAAAAATCTGGATAAAGCAAAATGTTTTGACCTGGCAGCTGAAGGATGTAGAGTAGGTGCCAGGAGAATTTAAGAGGGAGAGGGTATTCCAAAGGGAAAGTGCCACCACTGCAGAAGACCTGTCTCTGGTCACCACGTACCTTACCTCTGCAGGTGGGGGGCACAATATAAGGTAGTTTCATATGCCCTTATGTCATTGGTATGTTATGCCAAAATAGAATCCATGTATCATGTTCCCCCATGATGAAGATGAAGATATTGGATTTATATCCCGCCCTCCACTCCGAAGAGTCTCAGAGCGGCTCACAATCTCATTTACCTTCCTCCCCCACAACAGACACCCTGTGAGGTGGGTGGGGCTGGAGAGGGCTCTCACAGCAGCTGCCCTTTTAAGGACAACCTCTGCCAGAGCTATGGCTGACCCAAGGCCATGCTAGCAGGTGCAAGTGGAGGAGTAGGGAATCAAACCCGGTTCTCCCAGATAAGAGTCCACACACTTAACCACTATACCAAACTTGCTCTCCAAGATAAACTAATGTTTTCAGACATGGAAAAGTGTAAAGGTAGTCCCCTGTGCAAGTACCAAGTCAATACTGACCCATGGGTTGATGTCACATCACAGCGTTTTCTTGGCAGACTAGGATGGAAAGCTAAGTAAATATTGACCCGGCTACCTGAACCTGGCTCTCACTGGGATTGAACTCAGATCGTGAGCAGTACTGCAGCTTACCACTCTGTGCCACAGAGTTCAGACATGAAAACATCTGCCTAAATAGAAAGAGATCATGCTGAAATACAGTGACCTAGTTCCAGGTCAATGGAAAAACTTATCCGAGAACTACTGTTTGCTGATGATGCTGCACTCGTCTCCCACTCGGTATCAGCTCTGCAGCATATGACGTCCTGCTTTGCAGAGGCTGCCAAGCTATTCGGCCTAGAAGTTAGTCTGAAGAAGACAGAAGTTCTCCACCAGCCTGCACCCCAGGAAGATTATCACCCCCCCTGCATCACTGTGGGTGAATCAGTTCTGAAGACAGTCCAGCAGTTCAGCTACCTGGGGTGCATCATCTCCTCAGATGCCAAGATCGACAAGGAGATTGACAACAGGCTAGCAAAGGCAAACCGTGCATTTGGCCGACTGCACAAAAGAGTGTGGAGCAACAAGCATCTGAAAAAAGGCACAAAGATCAATGTTTACAAAGCGGTTGTGATGACAACCCTCATCTATGGCTCCGAATCGTGGGTTTTATACCGTCATCACCTGCGACTCCTTGAGCGCTTTCATCAGTGCTGCCTTCGCACCATCCTCAACATCCACTGGAGTGACTTTGTGACCAACACTGAAGTCCTCAAGAGGACAGATGTTACAAGCATCGAGGCACTGCTGTTGAAGACGCAGCTGTGCTGGGCAGGGCATATTTCTAGGATGGAAAACCACCGCCTTCCCAAGATTGCCCTGTATGGCGAACTTTCCACCGGCCATCGAAATAGAGGGGCACCAAAGAAGAGGTACAAGGACTCCTTGAAGAAATCCCTTGGCACCTGTCGCATCAACCATCACCAGTGGTCTGACCTAGCCTCAGATCGCAAAGCATGGAGGCACACCATCCACCAGGCTGTCTCTTCCTTTGAGAACGCACGCATAGCTGGTCTTGAGGACAAAAGAAGATTGAGGAAGAATCGCACTGCTACAGCACCAACCCCAAATCAGACTTTTCCCTGCAGCCACTGTGGCCGGATCTGCCTGTCCCGCATTGGTCTTGTCAGCCACCAGCGAGCCTGCAGCAGACGTGGACTACTGCACCCTTCTTAAATCTTCGTTTGCGAAGTCAAGCCGAGAGAGTTCCAGGTAAGAAACAAATTCAATGGATAAATTCATTAGGCACTAGTAACTAGTACAATCCTAAGCAGAGTCATTATACCCTTCTAATGGACTTACCTCTGTTCAGGATTGCACTCTCAGTGTCCATTTTTGTTCTCACAGGAAGCAAGAAAAAAGAGTTTTTTCTTTTTTACCTATCATAAAATAATGTAACAATTTCCATCTGTCAACTGTAGAAATGTAAGATATTTTGACAAGTTTCACCTGTTTTCTGAAACAGCCATTAAAACAGATGGGGGCTTTTTTTCCCCCAGGCCAAAATCTGGTAATTAAAACTTCTAAAAAGTGCCAAGAAAGCTTGCAAGTTTTTGCATTTTTTTTAAGAAAAAAACTTTCTGCAGGCCCTGGTCCATGCTCAGAAACCTTTTCCACGTGCCATGAAATAAAGAAAGAAATCTCCCAAACTAGCAAGGCTTCTTTTTTAAGTTTGTACCTTTCTCTGTTCCAAGAAGATATTATATGGTAGAACATCAGCTCAGGGCAAATTAACATTACAGAAGTACAATAAAACAAGTTTAAACCTGTTTCCATTGTTTCTGGTGAGTAGTTTCATGCTAATAATGGAAAAGGCGACAATGCGATGCGGTAATGGCCTCTTTTCCATTGTTTGGTGAAACTGCACTTTATTAAATTGCAGCCTTTGTGGATGGCCTAAATAATAAACTATCGTTGGTGGCAATAGAAAAAGCACTTTCAATATTTTATAGCCGCTCAGGCCAGTTGCTATCTATAATTACAGTCAATATTTCGATGGGAGGGGAATGCCTTAATTTTCTTAATGTTTCATGCATGGAAAAACAATCTAGGCTTTTCCTTTATTTGTAATTACATTGCTGGCTCTAGGTGCAGTTTTCCAAATTATATCCAAGCCTGGCCAATGTCAGTGCTTAGCTAAAAAGCCTTTTTTTGTTGTTGTTACAGGTTGAATGCTTTCCCTTGCTGTGGACTAATGCCAAAGAGATAAGCATCTTCCCTTGACCATGATTCCTTTGAAACCCCTAATTCTATATTCACGCACCTTAAAACTTGATTAGGGAGGTTTGTTTTGGCTGGGGCTCCTGGAAAATAATAAGGCTGAGACACAGCATAGCTGTTTTACAACACTGCTTTTCAACATTTGTAGCCTCTTGCAGGCAGAATCCTACAGCAGATGCAGTATAGATCATGATCTATGAAGCCAGCCTGCTTGGGGGGTGGGCATTAGGCATGTCACAGGTTACTTGTGCTGTTCTGTACTTGTCCTGTCATTTTATGCATCAAGTATTCCATTATGTATCATTCCAATGATCCATCTGAAATTTCTGTGAACTTTGCATGTGCACACACAATGGCTTAGTCCAGTTAGCAAATGAAACCATCATTTAATTGAACTGTTCATTGTGGTTATGTGAATACAGGCCACTGACTAGATTGAATTATAGTCAAACCAGAACCTGAAGTTTGTTTATTAACCATAATGGTTTCATATGAAGTCTGAATATAGACATCCTGGCTTAATCTTGGTTTAACATAAGAATATAATATGATCCCTGCTGGGTCAAACCAGTGATCCATCTAGTCCAGCTTTCTGTTTCACACAGTGGCCATTCAGTTCCTCTGAAGGGCCAACAACAAATTGTTCCAATATGCATTACTTTTCATTTACATACACTGAACTTCATTGACCACATTGTTGCTCACTCACTCAATTTACGGAGATCCTCCTGAAGTTCTTCACAGCTAGCCTCTGTTCTTACTATCCTGAGTAATATTGTGTCATATGCAAACTTGGCCACCACACTCCTTACCATCAGTTACAGATCATTTATGAATAAATTAAATAGTACCAATACCAATCCTTGTGGGACCCCGATACTAATTTTCTCCTTTGAGAGAATTGAGCCCCAGTTTGAACAGCTTGAAAGTTCATGGAACGTTTGTGCTGGTTGACCTGCCACAAACTTCACTTTGCAAACCACAAACCACCACAACTTGTCACAAACTTTAGTTTGTGAGCCAGTTCGTGCCTATTGTGAAGAAATGCATTTCCCCCCTCCCCTGGAAGATTTGAAAGGAGCAAAACCTTCACTTTGCATTTTAACAGTTTTTCTTTCCTTTTGGTGAAAGCAGATGGGGGGGGGGGGTCAGATAAATTGCTTCCCAAACATACCTCTACTCACCTTCATACAAATGCTAATAGATCTAGCAGGAGAGATTATGGGTGGGTCAAACTCTTCTCCTTCTCCAAGCAGGGAACAGAGAATTGAAGGTATTAAATATTGGAGAGGCTTGAGGAAGTAAATTCTGGAGATGGAAGGAAAAGCTTCTCTGACCTGGCCTGACCTCGTCAGTGAAAGGAGCAGGGCTTTATTTGTAGAAAAAGCCCAGCAGGAACTCATGTGCACATTAGGTTACACCACCTGATGCCAAGCCACAGCTTTGTTCCTGTGCGTTCTTGCTCAAAAAAAGCCCTGGGAAGGAGAAACAGATATGATTTTTAAAATCTTGCAGCAGGAAGGGGTTCTCTTTTGGGGGTGCAGAGTTCCTGGGAGCATGCAGACCTTGCCTCTGGGAAGGCAGCCATTTTTGACCATGTGCTGGCCTAAACAGCAGGAAGTGACTGCTGGAGGGAGGAGAAAACAGGAAGACCCCAACCATCATTGCCTTCTGGTGACAGATTGCTGGATCCAATCCATAAACCCCTTCCCGACAGAAGATTACTTATAACAATTCATGCTTCTCTTTTCTCCTCTGAGATGGCCCAAAATATTTTGGTGCCTAAAGAAAAATACAACTGATGCCTCTGTTGGTAGTAAATATAATCTAACAATTAAATAAATGACCATTTGCTGTTAGTATTGCCAACTTTGAGTTGGGAAGTTCATAAAGATTTTCAGGGCAGACACAGAGGAGGGTACAGTTTGGGAAGTGGAGGGAGCTCTGAAAGTTATAACGCCACATAGTCCACCCTCTAAAGCAGCCATTTTTCTCCACGGGAACTGCTCTCTGTTATCTGGAGGCCAGTTATAATTCCAGGAAATCTCCAGGCCCCATTTATAGGATGATAACCCTGTTTTCTGCCCTTTAATTACACTGCTGCCTAAGGCAGGTGATCTTCCCCTGGCCTAATGGTAGAACTGACCATTCCTTCCTCTTAGGCTTCCCAATCCCCAGGTCCCAGCAGGGGATCCCCTGGTTTTACAGGCTTCCCCCCTCCCCCAGCCAGCTGGCCGGCGGGGGAAGCTCCACCCCCATAGCTATTATGCACCTCCAGGAACGATTCCCATAGGGAATGATGGGGAATTGATCCACGGGTGTCAGGGGCTCTGGGGGGGCTGTCTTTTGAGGTAGAGGCGCCAAATTTTCAGTATAGCATCTAGTGCATCTAGTGCCTCTCCCCAAAATACCTCCCAAGTTTCAAAAAGATTGGACCAGGGGGTCCAATTCTATGAGCCCCAAAAGAAGGTGCCCCTATCCTTCATTATTTTCTAAAAGGTGTGCTGTCCCTTTAAATGTGATGGCCAGAACTCCCTTGGAGTTCAATTATGCTTGTCACATCCTTGCTCCTGGCTCCGCCCCCAGTGTCTCCTGGCTCCACCCCCAAAGTCTCCTGGCTCCACCCCCAAAGTCCCCAGATATTTCTTGAATTGGACTTGGCAACCCTACTTCCTCTCCAACTTCAGAAGTGCTTGTGTTTATGCAGAGGATGAGATACTTTCCAAGACCAAGGAAACAGAACATACACAATTAAGAAGAAAGCATCTAGGAGAATTTTGTGGCATTTTCTATTGCCAGTGTTTTTCATCATGGTGACCTGAATGTCTTTTTTTTTTAAGGCAACTGTGATTGACACAAATTGCCTTGTCCCATGAGTGATGACCACTATCCCCATCACAGCCAAGATGGATGCCTCTGTAGAAGAATCATGGATGAGACAGGTTATCTGTTGGCGGCTTGTAGGCAGAAGACAAATTGAATTTAAATCTGAGAGATTCTTGTGTTTTGACTCACTAAGGAATTCAGCAAAGCACACAATTCTCACCCCAAAAGCCATTACATGATATGTAGACAAGGAAAAACAGGTAAAATGTTCTTGAATATTTGTTAATGACTCCCGCCCAGTCTTCCAGTAACCTAGTCCAGCATTATTTCTCTGATAAAAATAGTGACATATTTCTTTACCTATAACACCTCATTACAACATCAGAGAAAGCTGCCTGAATGCTTCTCAATGATACAGTATCAAAGACCTTATTTTGTACATTGTATTCATAGCCTTTGCAATAGCCCAGGGTTGTCAACTTCAAGGTAGGGCCATAAGAACATAAGAACATAAGAGAACATAAGAGAAGCCATGTAGGATCAGGCCAACGGCCCATCAAGTCCAACACTCTGTGTCACACAGTGGCAAAAAATTTTATATACACACATACACTGTGGCTAATAGCCACTGATGGACCTGTGCTCCATATTTTTATCTAAACCCCTCTTGAAGGTGGCTATACTTATGGCCGCCACCACCTCCTGTGGCAGTGAATTCCACATGTTAATCACCCTTTGGGTGAAGAAGTACTTCCTTTTATCCGTTTTAACCTTTCTGCTCAGCAATTTCATTGAATGCCCACGAGTTCTTGTATTGTGAGAAAGGGAGAAAAGTACTTCTTTCTCTACTTTCTCCATCCCATGCATTATCTTGTAAACCTCTATCATGTCACCCCGCAGTCGACGTTTCTCCAAGCTAAAGAGTCCCAAGCGTTTCAACCTTTCTTCATAGGGAAAGTGCTCCAGCCCTTTAATCATTCTAGTTGCCCTTCTCTGGACTTTCTCCAATGCTATAATATCCTTTTTGAGGTGCGGCGACCAGAATTGCACACAGTACTCCAAATGAGACCGCACCATCGATTTATACAGGGGCATTATGATACTGGCTGATTTGTTTTCAATTCCCTTCCTAATAATTCCCAGCATGGCGTTGGCCTTTTTTATTGCAGACGCACACTGTCTTGACATTTTCAGTGAGTTATCTACCATGACCCCAAGATCTCTCTCTTGGTCAGTCTCTGCCAGTTCACACCCCATCAACTTGTATTTGTAGCTGGGATTCTTGGCCCCAATGTGCATTACTTTGCACTTGGCCACATTGAACCGCATCTGCCACGTTGACGCCCATTCACCCAGCCTCAACAGATCCCTTTGGAGTTCCTCACAATCCTCTCTGGTTCTCACCACCCTGAACAATTTAGTGTCATCCGCAAACTTGGCCACTTCACTGCTCCCAACTCTAAATCATTTATGAACAAGTTAAAGAGCATGGGACCCAGTACCGAGCCCTGCGGCACCCCACTGCTTACCGTCCTCCACTGCGAAGACTGCCCATTTATACTGACTCTCTGCTTCCTATTACTCAGCCAGTTTTTGATCCACAAGAGGACCTGTCCTTTTACTCCATGACTCTCAAGTTTTCTAAGGAGCCTTTGATGAGGAACTTTATCAAAAGCTTTCTGGAATTCAAGGTAAACAACATCTATCGGGTCGCCTTTGTCCACATGTTTGTTCACCCCCTCAAAGAAATGTAACAGGTTAGTGAGGCAAGATCTTCCCTTGCAGAACCCATGCTGAGTCTTCCTCAATAACCCGTGTTCATCAATGTGCCTACTCATTCTGTCCTTGATAATGGTTTCTACCAACTTTCCCGGTATTGAAGTCAGACTGACTGGCCTGTAATTTCCCGGATCTCCTCTGGAACCCTTTTTAAAGATGGGGGTGACATTTGCTACCTTCCAGTCCTCAGGAACGGAGGCAGATTTCAATGAAAGATTACAGATTTTTGTTAGAAGATCCACAAGTTCAACTTTGAGTTCTTTCAGAACTCTCAGATGTATGCCATCCGGACCCGGTGACTTATTAGTTTTTAATTTGTCTATCAGTTGTAGGACCTCCTCTTTTGTCACCTCAATCTGACTCAGGTCTTTCAACACCCCTTCCAAAATTAGTGGTTCTGGGGCGGGCAAAAAGTTCTCGTCTTCCACAGTGAAGACGGAGGCAAAAAATTCATTTAGCTTCTCAGCCATGGCCTGCAGGTCCTCTGGAATGACAGTTGATCTAAAGACTCCAGAGAGCTGGTCCTCTGGAAGAACTAGCAGCCTCAGAGGAAAGACTCTATGGCCCCACATCCCTGATCTCCCTCCTCTCCCCAAACTCCAACTTCTCAGAATGCTGTCCCCAAATCTCCAGGAATTTCCCAAGGTGGAGCTGTAAGCCTGACCTGTACTGGCTTCTGAAGTAGATTGTGCAAGTAAATTGTAACACTTACTTTAAAAACAAAGGAGAAACAAGAATAGATCTATTTACCTGCCCAAGGTGGGGAACTACCTACACCCAGCCCCAGTTTCCTGCTTCCAAGGAACAGAGGATCAGAGGAAAAACTGCCTCCACATAGTGTTACTCTAGGGATCTTCCTTATTTTTGTTTTTATACACAAAGAATGCAATGGACAACAGCATGGTGTACAGGCAATCCTAGCTTAATGCACATTCAGTGGAACAAGGCTGATGAACCTTTGCTTCTGACACCAGCTTCAAGATGCTGACTCCTTCTCCCCTTTCCTTCCATCCAGCTACCTTTGTCTGATTTCTACTAATGACTTCCCTTCTAAGTTGCTATGAGTCAAAACAGGTTTGGATGATTTCGCGCCTCCCACACAGCTGTCTAACCATAACAAAACAGGATCCAGGCCTAAGGGAGAAAACTCAGCAATATTTTAACTACATATTGTTCTCAGAGCCAAGTCACTGCTGTTCTTCATGCCTTCTATGACAGAGGCAATCCTTAAGGAAGAATACACAACATGAAATGCAAGCCTGTTAAGTCCAAAAAGTATTCCTATGTGTCATAGATTAAACAAGCACTTAACTGCTTCAACTGAGGGTGCTGATCTCAAGGAGGATGCTGTTCCAAGAAACTGGTAGGCTCAAATGCCAAAGGATTAGGGTGGGAATTTACTGAATGTCGCCAAGTGAGTGTGCCAGCTTGAGAAAGGTGACTGCCAGTAGCTCAGAGTGTTCTGGGAAATCTTCCCACAACTATTAACAAACAACAACAGAGAAGGACATGGTCTGGTATTGTAATTTAAGTCACAAAGCCATTGATGCTACAATAAATATAATTGACATTTCTGCAAAATTCTCAGTAGAAATGAACAGATGGGTTAGCAGGTTATTGTGACTGGGTTGAGATTTTTAACATTAGGATGAACATCCCATATTCATAATACCACTGAGATATATGCCTTGTGAGAGTTCTTGCCTGTCTTTCCTGCAAATGGAGATGACCAAAGAAGCAAAATGGGCCCCTGGTCCACTTGGTGGGGATCATTGTGTCCAGTTCAGCCCTTAAGGCCCTGCTCAAGAATTTCAGTAAGTGTGAGAGCTCTAATGGGCAAAATGATTGTTCTGAGTTCTGGTGAGTCATAGAATAAGGACAATTGAAAAGAAACAAGAGCACAGGTCAGGGTCATGGAACAAAGAAGTAGTCTGAACCAGAGCCTAAGAGAGTGGCCCATATCACAGCCAGATCAAAAGCCAAGAATGTTTAACTGGGGAGTGAGAAAAGAGACAAGCTGGGCTGTTTCCTCCTTTAAACCACCCAAGCAGCTGCTTTTAGCAGCATAATGAGGTTGAAAACAAACGATGCTATTGTGGGGATGGGGTAAGTGCTGTATGGCATGGGTGTCCCAGCAACAGCTGTTTGCAGCAGCAGGAGGGTGCCGGTTGCCTACTGACCTAGGAGAAGGAAGAAGAACTGCTATGACTATTTGCCCTCTGAGCCTGTCCCATCCCCAAGCCTGCTAGCATGCAGCTACAGGCAGGGAAACAGGAGAGTGTGTGGGAGCTAGTGCAACTGTGCAAGGGTGTGGTAACTATGTGATGGCTTTGCTCTCTTATGTGCCACTGCCACCATTGGAAAGAGAAGGATAGGATTAGTTGCAGGGCTGGATTAACAATTAGGCAAGGTAGGCCCTGGCCTATGGGTCCCCATGCCTATAGGGGCCCTGGGCCATATCCCCTCCCCTCAGTTTCCCTCCTGCTTGCAGCCCTCTCAGCCTACATGCGCAGCCAGCAACTGAACCACTCTTTGTCCAACTTTCCTGGTGCATCTGCTGTTGGTGTCATCCCCAAGTTTGCCTCTCTCTGCCTCCTACCCCTGCAGCTTTGTCAAAGGGGCTTTTGAGAGGGTATCTGCAGGCTGCAGCAGGGCCACAGGTGGTGGGGTGGATGCTCCAACTCTGAGATAATTGGTGATGGGGCCCCCAAGATTTTGACTGCCATGGGGCTTCCACAGAGTTTAATCTGGCACTGATGAGTTGCCAGGTCACAACCACTATTGCTGTGCTTGACTAATCCCATCCCAGAAGGACATGAGCCTGCATGAAGCTGCTTTAAACTGAGTCAGACCACTCATCCATCAAGGTGAATATTGTTTACACAGACCGGCAGAGGCTCTCCAGGGTCTCAGACAGAGATCTTTCACACTACCTGGTCTTTTTAACAGGAAGTGCTGAGGCCTGAACCTGGAACCTTCTGCATTCTAAGCAGATGCTCTGCTACTGAGCCCCAGCTTCTCCCCTACAGAGCATGTGAGAGTAGAAGCTTGACAAGGGCAGCCAGAAACTTGAGTAATTACCTCTGTGTGTCTTTTAAAAAGAAGGGGGAGGAGGAATACACGGTGTTCTACATATAAATCAAAATTATACTTGTTTGCCCATCCTTTGTGAGAGATGGCCATTTCCCATCTACAAAAGGAAAGACCAGCCCTTTTAAAGGTGCTTCAGAAATATGACCCATGCTGTGCTGAATGCAGTATTCAGAATCCTGCCTTGTGGCTTTATTTCTTCCTCGCAAATATCACCAGCACCTCCCAAGGTAGGTATAATTTAAAATACAGCTGCATTGTGCATATTGCAAAAAAGCCTTGGCCATTTTTTAAAAAAAGAAATGGCTGTTTTTTCTGTCTCTGCTCTTCTCAGTGCCCACCTTAGACATAGAGTTGAGGGGTAAAACAAGGACTGAAGTAGTGAGTCAGGCTGTATTTTGTTATCCGGTAGTTTGACACACATAAGACCTACTGGCATGCTGTGGTGAACAATCACTCACAGAAACCTGGAAAACTGGTTTAATTCTCTTTCCCCAAAGATAACAAGGAAGAATATTCATATTCAAGCATGTGTCAGTGTGGCTACCCTGAGTTTTATCGTTGCAACCGAGAGCAGCTAGCTCAAGGTCATCTAGTGTGTTTCATGATTAATCAGGATTTGAACCCCAGCCTTAGTTAATGTACTTTTACTACAATGCATCACTTCTTCCCCACTACACTGATCCACTTTAAAAAGTGAGAACTTTGAAATATAACAAGGTCCCATAGCCAGAAATTCATCACAACCTGCCTCCAAGGAGTTCAGTAGACATCTATAGCTAGAAATGGGCATGAACCAGAAAAAATCAGTTTGTGCTGGTTCATGGTTTGCAGCCAAACCATGATCTTAACTGAACCAAGAGATTCATTTGCATAGTAAACTGGTTTATGATTTGTGGTCCTGCAAACCCTGTTGAAATGGACCGCGGTGCCTTTAAAAGGGCTTTTTTGTACAGCTCAGCTGTTTTTGCAACCTTTGCAGGGAACAGAAAGCAAGAGTTTAAAGGGACTCAAGAGTCCATTTAAAGGGACTCAGAATCCATTTAAAGGGACTCAGAGTCCCTTTAAACCCCCATTTTCTGCTCTATCCATGAACCACCATGAAATGCTTTTAAAGATCATGGTAGTCCATGATGATACACCCATCACAGACTTCAATTTGCAAACCACTAACAGGGAAAAAATTGTGATGCTTTGTGATTCGGTTTTTGACCATCCCTATCCGTAGTTCTCCCCTTCTAGCCCAATATCACACAGGAAGCTTCTGTAGAACAGTGGGGATTTGAACATGGCTCTCCCAGGTCATAGTCAAACACTGTAACCATTGCACCTTATGTAAAAAATATGCTGCAAGTTCCTATGCAATAGTTAAAGCTCCCAAACATGTAGTCTAAAATACTCAAATCAAAGTTATTCCATTTGCTTGAATAATAGTTAATCTAATATTAACACAGTTTCAAAAATGTGTTCCAAGTCAGTTCCCCCACCCAATCTTGGACTTCTTAGCCAGTTTACTGAAATCTGGGAGAGATCCACATCTTACTGAGCAATTGAGGAGAAAACTAACTGCATCATTTTTCTTTTGTAATTGCTCTTTAAATGGAAGGGTCCTGCAGTATTACTGAGAAAGTCAGTTTTCTTCAGTCTCCTCCCTTCAGGTGGCATAGACCACTATCACAAGACCAGAGTGGGCTGAAAATGTGTGTGTGTGCGTGCGTGCGTGTTTACCATATTCCTTCTCTAAAATTAGAGTACACTGGATGCACATCGATCTGACATTTCAAGAATGGTTCTAATGCCAGATTTTTTCCAAGAACCTCCTGCAGACAGAATATTCTGTGCTTGTCAAGGATCTACTAAAAAAGATAAAATTGAGACTTAGCTTGTATTTGGCAGATATAGATATTTGAGACGTTTTTCAAATTAAAGGTTCTGTTGTTGCCCCCACATATAATTAAAAACCTTGCATCTTGCAGCACTTCTCTTCTAATAGGAGCCATTACCTAAATACACACACACATACACACACAGAGAGACGTCATCGTCATCATTGGATCTGAAGCATGCAGTTTTACAAACGCCCACACCATCCTAAAAGTCATGAACATGCATGCTACATTTTAGAATGGCCTTGCCAAATGACAGGTTATCAGTTTGAAAAGCTTATATGCAAATCAAGAGCCAGCAGCTGGAGAACATGGGGGTTTTTTAATGCTGATCACAGAAGCCATTTGTGTTTGGCCTGTGTTCTTCTAGCCAGATACTTCTTTCAGCACAACAGACATATAGGTGTGGTGCAGAGTTTATAGTGTCAGACAGACTTGGAAGACTTGAGTCCAGATCCTTGCCTTGTCATGAAGTTCATTGGATGACCATGGACCTGCCACCTCACTAGGGATGGGCATGAACCACACTTCTGAGGTTCGGTTCAGTTTGTGGCCAAACCATGAACCAAACCATGGACACATACAAACCAGGAGATTGTTTTGCAAACCGAACCAGTTTGTATGGGTTCATGAGACATTTAAAGTTTAAACCCCAGTTTGGTGTAGTGGTTAAGTGTGTGGACTCTTATCTGGGAGAACCGGGTTTGATTCCCCACTCCTCCACTTGCACCTGCTGGAATGGCCTTGGGTCAGCCATAGCTCTGGCAGAAGTTGTCCTTGAAAGGGCAGCTGCTGTGAGAGCCCTCTCCAGCCCCACCCACCTCACAGGGTGTCTGTTGTGGGGGAGGAAGGTAAAGGAGATTGTGAGCCGCTCTGAGACTCTTCGGAGTGGAGGGCGGGATATAAATCCAATATCTTCTTCTTCTTCTTCCTGCTCCCTGAGAAAAGTGACAGGGAGCAGAAAGTAGGTGTTTAAATGGCTCTGCACCATTTAAACCAAACAGATGAGTGGCAGGGAGCTCCCAGCATCTTAGCTGTTTGATTTAAATGGTTTGGAGCCACATAAACCACTTCTTTCTCCTCCCCACAAAAAGCCACTCCAAGCCATTTCACCCCCAGCTTTCTGCTTGCCACAGCTTTTGGCAGCAAGCAAAAAGCAAGGGGTGAAATGACTGGGAGGAATTTTAGCCCCTGCTTTCTGCTGGCTGGAAAAAGTTGCAGCCAGCAGAAATCTGCTGATTGACAGATATTCACATCAAAAAAGTGCTGTTACTATCAAGCAAAGCCCTTTCCTAGAGCAACATCACTCTGACTTTGCAAGAGAGACCCTTCTCACTCATCAATACAAAATTTGACTTTACCAAACGTAGGTAACAGTTATGCTTGTCAACTTCCAGGTGAGGGCCTGGAGATCTCCTGGAATTACTACTGCTCTCCAGACTAGGGTCACCAGGTTTTACCTGGCTCCCAGCAGGGGGTGCCATAGAGCTCTTATCCAAATTACTAGAACACCCCTGTGTGATGTGTCCGGTATGATGATGTCACTTCCAGGTACCATCATTGCACTGGGCATGGTGGGGGTGGGAATCCCCCTGCTGGCCAGTAGGGGTGTGCCACTTCCACTGCTGTTCTTCCCCAACCTCCCTGACTAGGCAGTGTTTCCCACCAGACTCACGCCAAGAAGAGTGCCGAGATGGCACTCATCGGGCAGCTCATTGGCCCCTCTGGGAGCGGTAGGCCCCTGAGAGCAGAGACGGGTGCTGCAATGGTGAGGGACTATCTTTCGGAGCCCAACGAGTTGCAGGAGATGTCTCCTTTGGACTACTGGGTTGCAAAGGAGGGGGTCTGGCTAGCCCTCTCCACCGTGGCCAAGGCGTTCTTTTCATGCCCACTGACGAGCGTGCAGAGCAAGTGCATCTTTTCGCATATGGGTGACATTGTCTGCCCACATCACAATCACCTGCAACTCTGGACAGTTGAGCAGTTGGTCTTCCTGAAGGTCAACTTGCCTCTGTTCGGGTCCCTGAACGTAAACTTTGAGAGTGAATGAAGTGCCTGCATCCTCTCTTGGCCCGCATCCTACTTGTGCCTGCATCCTCTCTTGGCCCGCACTTGGAAGGTGGTTGTAAAACGCTCTCCCACTAAACATAGACTAGAGTCCAAAGAAAGCCCAAAAACTCACTCACAAATTGATTGGCAGTGCATCCCACCCCCCCTCATCCCTCCCCAAACCAAAAGTGAATGCTGATTTAAAAACTGCAAAGCGATCCAAATTTCCCCAGTCCCCCATCCACACATACGTAATAATACTGAAAGGGCCATTGCAGCCCCCAACTGTAACCGACAGCACCCACAGGCCCAGCCAGGATAACCCAGGTTTTTTTTCAGGGGCAGGAGGAAGAAAGAGGGAGGTGCCAGTGATGATGACAGGCAACCAGCAACCATACTAATGCTGAGGTCCCTCTAACGGGACAGTGATAGCTGGTGTGTTGCTGCTGAGCTGAGAGAGAAGGAATGGTTGCCTTCCTCTCACACAATCTGAGGCCCTCCCAGTGATCTTCCTCATTTGAGGTGCAACTCTGGCTCGCCTTCTCATGGTGCACCCTGGGTAACACAAAAGAGCCTGGACAAGCCAACCATCAATCACTCAAGGTAAGTCTAAATGCTTCTTGCTTTGTGTCAGATACAGAGTGATGTGGAGCCAGGTGTGGTCCATCGCTTCTCTTGTTTGAGAGTTGTGTTGTTTGGGGCAAGGCTGTAGCTTGTGTGTTATGTGGCAGGGAAGCTGGCACCTGGGTGAGAGACCCAGAACCAGCATGCTTGTTGTGCTTGGCCAGCTCTCCCTGCGTTGTTTGGGGCAGGGCTGGAGAGCTGGCATCTGTAGATTGTGTGTTCTGTGGCAGGGAAGCTGGCACCTGGGTGAGAGACCCAGAACCAGCATGCTTGTTGTGCTTGGCCAGCTCTCCCCGCGTTGTGTGGGGCAGGGCTGGAGAGCTGGCATCTGTAGACTGCACGTTCTGTGGCAGGGAAGCTGGCATCTGGGTGAGAGACTCAGAACCAGAATGCTTATTGTGCTTGGCCAGCACTCCCCACGTTGTTTGGGGCAGGGCTGGAGAGCTGGCATCTGTAGATTGTGTGTTCTGTGGAAGGGAAGCTGGCATCTGGGTGAGAGACCCAGAACCAGCATGCTTGTTGTGCTTGGCCAGCTCTCCCCATGTTATCAAAGATCTCCCCGTGTTGTTTGGGGCAGGGCTGGAGAGCTGGCATCTGGGTTTGCTGCAGCCAGATCTGCAGAGCAGACCTTGAGCAGATTGTGTTTTGTGTGGCAGTGACTTGGACAACTGGGTTTATATTGGTTCCAGGCCAGCAGGCTTCATAGAGTAGATAGATAGGTGTAGTGCATTTGGGTCCTATAGAGATTCTCTGGTGTGAAGTTAAGGTTTGGCTTTGGGTGCCCCAGGAATTGAACCCCCTGGTCCAATTTTTTTTTTTTTTTTGGCCTTGTGGGTTTTGTGTGGGACAGTGCCCTGAAGCTGCACAGCAGTTTAGGGGGCTCTCCTCAAAACCCCCTGTTCCCCAGAGCCACTTTTCCCGCGATAATTACAGTGGGGGAAGTGGCTCTAATTGGTTTTTTCTAACCATTGGGAACAGTGTTGCTTTCGGGGTGCCCACAGATGGGTGCAGTCTTTTTGGGCCAGAAGGGTTGCATGCGGGGGAGTCCCTTGAAGCTGCCCTGCCGTTTTGGGGTCTCTCCCTCAAACCCCCCTCTGGCCAGAGCCGCTTTCCCCACAGCAATTATAGTGGAGAAAGTGGCTAATTGGGCTTTCCCCAGCATTGGTGGCAATGGGCCTTTTGAGGAGCCCAAAGACAGGGACCCCCTGGCCCAATCTTTTTGGGACTTGGGGTTTCTATAGGGCAGAGTCCCCTGCGGGTTCTCTGCAGTTTTGGGGGCTCTCCCTCAAATCCCCTGCCCCCCAGTAGCCTCTAACTATGCCCTATATTGCCATTGATTTCAATGGCCCATAGGGTATATTGGTGGGATAGGGGCACCCTCTTTGGAACCCCCTGGCCCAATCTTTTTGGGACTTGGGGGGTTTGTAGAGGAGAGTCCCCTGCAGGTCTCCTGTGAATTTGGGGGCTCTCCCTCAAACCTCCTCCCCTCCAGGCGGCTTCCAATATACCCTATTTTGCCATTGATTTCAATGGCCCATAGGGTATAATTGGGCCATATATTCGGAAATAGCCATATATCTCCTGTACATATGGCTATTCCGAATACCATATTAGGAAATATACAGCATTCCAAATATTTTGGCACCGTATATTTCCAAATACAATTTTTTCCATTTTTTTTTTTTTTGCACACCCCTACAGGCCAGCTCTGTGCTGGGGAAAACCTCACCCCCCCCCCCCCAGTGGGAGGCTGAGAACCCTACTACAGACTACAGAGATCAGTTCCCTCAGAGGAAATGGCAAGCAGCATTGAAGGCTGAGTTCTATGGCATTACAACCTCCCCTCCCAGTCGTTTAAGAATAATGGCATTATGCATGCCGCAAGGGGGTTGGTAGGCTTGGCTCCATTCCTTAGTTAACCTCCTCTGGGGAGCACAAAAGCCTTAGGCAGGTATTTTTTCCCCTTGAAGGGGTTTTGCTTTCTTGAGATTCTCAAATGACTACAAAGTGATAAATTAGCGGCCTGATGAAATAGCTTAGATTCTGCAGCGGAAAAAAAGGGCTGACGGCTTAGAGATAAATCAAGGCACCTGTTCTATTGATCGAACCATTCTCATTCTTTTCAAGCGGCTTTTGCTTCATTATAGCCCAGCTTTTGATAATCAGATGCATGCTTTGTCAGCAGCTGCAAGAGACCAACAACGCATTAAAAGGTGGCTCAAGCCTCATCAAGCCACAGCAGCCAACTGCAGTTAGGCAATTCAAAAACTAGCAGGAGAAGTGGTTGTTATGTTATTCCCCGGGCAACACATGCTGGCACTGCAGAGAGTGTCCACTGTTGTTCAGTGATTAGAGACTGGGCTCAGTTCTAGGATACCTCGGTCCAAGTCTCACATCTGCCATTGGAGCATTAAGTGGCCTAAGTTGCCAGCTCTTCTGCTACGCCAAATGGAAATAACTGCGCCCAACCTTGCAAAAAGGTTTTGTGAGACCAAAAACAATTAAGATTGCAGAGTAAGTGGTGCAGAATATTAGTCAATTTGTGCAATCTGCAGAACTGAACAGTAACGCTTTTCCTGGACTGGGTCATCTCAGGATGCAGATGGCTTTGATGTGCACATGTGTGGGAAGGAGACCCTTCACATAGGAAACTTGCTTATTATTATTGTGCTACTTTTCATATGCAAAGAGGTTTGGGTTTTTGTTTTCAGAAGGGCAAAGACTGATGGCTGACCCAACCATCAGTTTGGTAGAAAGTACATTCATCATCCATATGACAAAGCCAGGAGGAAGGTTGGCTCACAAAACTGATAAAGGGTCCACCATGATTTCTTTATAGATATCACATCTGTCAGTATTCTTATATTCCAAAAAGCCACACATTTTAACCAGTTATGGTGGTAAAAGTTTCTACAGTGGAGCTCCAGTGAGTAAGATGCTACAGCTCACTGAGGAATATTAACATCTTTTTTATCACAAGCTCTGGATCCCTCCAAGTGAACCACTTTAGGCCAAGACCACATTGATAGCACCAGGACTTTTTTTTGTAGCAGGAACTCTTTTGCATATTAGGTCACACACCCCTGATGCTGCCAATCCTCCAAGAGCTTACAGGGCTGTTGGTACAGGGCCTATTGTAAGCTCCAGGAGGATTGGCTACATCAGGGGTGTGTGGCCTAATATGCAAAGGAGTTCCTGCTACAAAAAAGCCCTGGATAGCACTATGAAAGTACATACTGAACATATGAAACTGTGCTGTACTGACGGACCATGAGACCATCTGCCCCAGGATTGTCTATTCTAGCTGGTGGTAACTCTCCAGAATCTCAGGGTCTTTTCCTGTGGTATTTGAACAAAGCTATCAGGCACCATCTTCTATGCTGAAATGCCCATGAGACCAGGGAGAAGGTGACCTTTCCCAGATGGAAAAGGAGGGGAGGTGTATAAAGAACCAGGCATTTTGTTCAGTTAGGAACAGAGGGAAGGAGGCAGCCGTGCATTGGCTGAAGCACTGTGCAGATGCAAGATTCTCTCCCTGGAACCTGCTCATTTGGGTAAGCATATCTTCTTTCCTATAGAAAAGCCTTTTGGCCTCCAACTGTGCTCTAGCTATACATTTGTATATAAGCAAATATTACAGACATGCCATTCAAAGGGACCCAACCCAGAAACCCATGGAACTTCTCACTCAGAGAAACAGATAAAAGTAAAGGTAGTCCCCTGTGCAAGCACCAGTCATTTCCGACTCTGGGGTGACACATCATGAAGTGTTCACAGCAGACCTTTTACAGGGTGGTTTGCCATTGCCTTCCCTAGTCATCTACACTTTCCCCCCAGCAAGCTGGGTACTCATTTTACCAACCTCGGAAGGATGGAAGGCTGAGTAAACCTTGAGTCAGCTACCTGAACCCAGCTTCCACTGGGATTGAACTCAGGTCATAAGCAGAACTTAGGACTGCAGTACTGCAGCTTTACTACTCTGCACCACAGGGCTCTTGACAGAGAAACAGATTGTATGCAATAAACAAAGGCAGCCAGAATATGGATCATCTTGGAGCCAGAAACCCCTCTCCAGATGTTTACTTGTGCATTCAATTAAAACAGAGAGAAGGGAGTGGAATCATATGCCTGCTTGCCCCACTCTCCTGCACCCACACAATCATCCAACATCTGCAGTGAGCCCCTGTGCATGTACAAGTGTAAGCTACTCAATTCAATAGCATCTCTGCTTTTTGTAGCAGTTCTGATCCCCTCTGTATATTCAAATACACATACACAGGAGCTCAATGCACTGAATGCATGGATGCTAGGTGCCAAGAGCAGTAGGTATCATCCTGTTTTCTTCTGCATTCAATGAATGTGCAGACAGCAGGTCATTTAATGAGAATGAGAATATGAGTCAGTAGTGTTCCTATGCAACCTGCACTGATGGCTAATGGTCGTCTGGTGTTACCAAACTCTGGACTAACTTGCTGGATTTCATTCCAACAATCAGGCTGATAACAGGGCTAAGAATCACCAGGGGGATATTAGAGCTGGTGAAACAGAAAAGATCGCTATTACCTACAAGGTAGCATATACAAACTAAATTCAAAATATAATAATTCAAGTCTCACCAGGACTTCATTCTCTCTTGTTTGCTTTCCCTCATGCCCCCCCCCCCACTGTGGCAGACTGGGTCTAAAAATATTGGTTGCCCGGTGACAAGGGCCCACCCACAACTATAAGGCTATCATTTATTTTTTATAAGAAATAAATAAACTTTTCAAAAAACATATAAGGTACAGTTAAAACTTTTGCAAAACAAATCATAGGGTGTGATTCAGCCTCCAGTTAACATTCAAGTAAGAGAAGATGGAGATGTCCCCACTTGCACTAAAGGTCTGCGGAGGGGAATCCTCTTAAGACATGTCAGTTGCCTCAACTCAAGGGGCTGTACATATACAAAATTCAGTAAAGGTGCTACTAACACACAAGGCTCCAGAACAAACAGAAAGCCCTCCAGCAGAAGATCCACCCAGATCACTTGTGGTGTGGAGAGTCCAGCCAGAGGAAGAGTATGGAAAGTTATCCTGCTGAAATGAGCATGATGAGAAGCCCCATGGGTATTTTTCATGGGTCATTTCTTCTGTACTTATGAGGAAGGGGAAAGCAGACACAGACCAAGAGGGACAAATTGCCCTGAACAGGGGGCTGCCCCACATCCCAGCCTGGCCACACCCCAACAAAAGAGGGGAAAAGAGAGAAGAAGAAATAGCCAGTCAGCCTCACAGTTTGCATGGCTTGACTGGGCACTTCCCACTGCTCTGCCAAGCTATGTATGTCCATCAGTATGCTAAACCAGGCTCTGCTAGGCTAGGCACATCTGCCAGCAACTTCTCTGAGCTAGGGTGCTGCCTTCTCTGGGCTGGGCACCTAGCTACATGCTGCTTGCTTGGGCCATGTACTGCTTGCCTTCTTCCACAGTCCTCCTCCTCTGGGCT
This sequence comes from Heteronotia binoei, assembly GCF_032191835.1. NCBI lineage: Eukaryota > Metazoa > Chordata > Lepidosauria > Squamata > Gekkonidae > Heteronotia > Heteronotia binoei. The sequence continues at coordinate 224,203,558 of NC_083223.1, read as the reverse complement.
GGATCATCTCAAGAACTCTAGGCTCCATCTTGAGGTCAGTAGCTCTGCTGAAGATGCTCTGTCCCAAGGGTAGCAAGGTGCCCTGAATTTACAAATGCAGTGGTCACAACATGGGGAAAGAAAAAGAAAAGGTTTGCTAAACTAGCTGATCTCCTGGCAGAACTTTTTGTTTCATGCTTCAGTGGGGCAGGGGGGTGGGGACAGGCCATTGGCCCACCTGGAAGTTCCCCAGTATCTATAATGGCCAACCTACCTCTGGGGGCAAGGAAACTTAAAGGCAGAAGGGGAACTACAGAGGAAAGGGAAAGTGCAGAAGAAAAATACAGAGGTATCCTCAAAAAATGATCTTATTTTAAAAATTCATTAAAATAGTAATGCAAAATAAATTTTAGTTGCAAACAGTAGTAATATTAGAACTTCTATTATATTTTCAAGGTCATTAACATTTTTAACATATTGTCTAATGTTTAAGAGGGCCTCACTTCTTCAGGGGCCCACAGGGCCCACTTGCCATCGGGCAAGCTGACACCCTGGTCAGTCCGCCTGGGTCTGCTGCCACAGGACACAATCTTTCCCTGTCTCTGGCTTCCAGAGAAAATGATAAGAGCCCTCAGCCAAAAGGAAGGCTTTCTCTGGCACTTTCCCACCTCCTCCCTCCCTCAGCCAATCGAGGGAAGGCTTTCTTCTCTCCTCTATGAACCAGTGGCTCAGTTTTTGTCTATCCTGAGGCTAGAGGGTAGGGGTTGCTCTCCACTGAAATTGAGCTATGGGCAGCTCAGCCAACGGCTGAACAGTGGGGGTTGCTCTGCATTGAAATGTGGCAGACAGCTCAGCCAATAGGAGAGTAGGTGAATCGTGGCCAATCTATCTGAAGAATTATATTATAGGGAGATAAAATCCATGCCTCATGTACTGACCTAATTCTGCACAGCATATAGGTGCGTTCTTTATCCTCCCCCCTCAAACCTTTACTTAGAGGCATGCTCTGTGATTAAATTGGAAATACTTTGCTCTAAGTTCCAGCCAGTTCCATGTCTTACTAGCAAAAGCAGCCTTGGTGGAAAGCAGGAGATTAATGAGCAGAAAGGTCCATGGCCTTTGGCTGCTCTTCAGGTCATCAACTCCCTTAGCCACTCATTAATTCCAAGAAAATGTCCTGACATCCATTAGGACAAAGCAGTCAAGTGGAAAAGGGATCAAATGAAATGTACAAATGGCCCAAAAAATGGTCAACTAACTTTACAAGTCTTGATTACATCTGTTTAAAGTACTTGTGAGATGGGGGGGGGGGAATCGTGAAAACACATGTACGCTGTAAAATTTACAGTTAGGTACATTTTGTAAAGTGATATATTGGAACAGGTGGAAGGGAAGTATCTGGGGTTTTATCCTTTTGGCTTTAATTGTAATGTTTCAACAAAGATTTGTAAGCCACCTTGAGGAACACAGAAATGTGGGATATAAATGTTTCAATAAATACAAAATTTCTGGGGTTTCCCTCTTCTCTTAGAGCTGTAGTAGACTACAAATTGATCTCATTCTCAGGATTAAGCTGCCTCTTAAATTGTTAACACAAATCATTTCCCAGATCCAAATATACAAGAATCTCAAGATCAAATTAGTTGTTGAGTTGTCATCTGGGCTTTTTTTGTAACAGGAACTCCTTTGCATATTAGGCCACATACCCCTGATGTAACCAATCCTACAAGAGCTTACAGGGCTCTTAGTACAGAGCCTACTGTAAGCTCTAGGATGATTGGCTACATCAGGGTGTGTGGCCTAATATGCAAAGCAGTTCCTGCTACAAAAAAGCCCTGATTGTTAGGGGTGGAGTTCTAGCAGGAGCTCCCTTGAATATTAGGTCACACACCCCTGATGTAGCCAGTCCTCCAAGAGCTTACAAGACTCTTTTTTGTAAGCTCTCGGAGGATCGGCTACATCAGGAAGGTGTGGCCTAATATGCAAAGGAGCTCCTACTAGAATTCCACCCTCTGGTTGTCATAGCCCCGGCAACAGAAGTACTATTCCAAATAGCTACTTTTGTTGTGGAGCAAGTAGAAGGATCTCCTCTTCAAAGTCTTTCGTCATACAACACAGACTGGCCTGTAAAACAGGAGCACTTGGGGAGAAGTTCATAATGTGATGGGTTAGGATAGAACAATGTAGCAGGCCATCTACGGCAGGTAAAATTCTGAAGAGAATTTAGGCACCCCTAGGCTATTCTCACTCATCCCCTAAAGAAGCTGCTCATGAACAACAGACCTGGAGTGCTTGCTGAGCTTCCTTTGACATGTACCTCTTTTCTGCAGACCTCAGTGGGTCTTAAAAAAATACTTACCTTTGGTTGGTTTGTTGTGCTGTATTGTACTATATGTACCATATACTATGTACTATATTGGTTCTATTGCTAGGCTGCTTTCAGGGTCTTTAAAAATGGCTTTCATTAGTTTCTTCTCACAAAATCACCCTGTAGTCTTGTGCCCATGCCCTCTGAGTCTCTCATCAGTAGTATCCGTTAAAGCTTTGGAAACTGTGACTGATGTGCTGATTTTTCTGAAATTCAGTTTGTCTATGGACAAGAAAAATAAAAACAAAGAAAACCACTAGAGAATAAGAATTCGTTCAGTTTGAAAGAGAAAAACTGGGTTGTATTTTCTCCACATGTCACCATGAGAAATCATTACAGTAGTTCAGACTCATGAACTGGAAGTAATCTCATATTTATTTCAAAAACAGGAAAGTGTGCTACACTTTTAGGTCATAGTATAATAGTGGCCAAGGAAAGGAGAAGAGTTTGTTTTCTTACTGGTAGACACAGGGGATGAAAGGTGGGTTCATGTGCCTCAGACGAATGGTTCATCAGCAACTGTATTGTCTATGGTAACTTGCAGCAATTCTCCAGGGTCTCTGGCACAGGTCTTTCACATCAGCTGCTACCAGACCTTTCCGAATGGAGATGCAGATGCTCTACCACTTAGTCACAGCCCCTCTCTATCTCTTTCCAGTTCAAGCCCTGTTGTACTACACGTGTGCAGAGCCCACTCAGTTGGGCTTGATCTACACATGCTGCTGAACAAAGTGGCCATGTGCCAAGGTGCTTGAATGTACTGTACCAGTCTAAACTACACCCAAATACTTCCCTCTTTGCAAAGAGAAAAGCAGCACAGCAGTCAGTTAAAACAAGCTAGGGATGCCAGCTTCTGCATGAAACCTGGGGATCCCTTGGAATTACATCTCCAGATACAGAGATCAGTTCCCCTGGGGAAAACGAATGCTTTGGAGGGTGGAGTCTATGGCATTGCACTCCGCTGAGGCTCTTCTCCTAAAGCTCCAGAAATTTCTGAACCTAGATCTGGCAACCCTTATCCTCCCCCCCACCCCCTGCCAGTGGCTGGGGTGGGGGGGAGGGATCTGGAAACCTTAGGGCACATTCTGTGTACTGTGTTTTCCCTTTGTAAGGAGAGTTCCTTCCTTCCTTCCAGTTTGAATCACCACCTGCTGTCTGATATGATGCTAGGTCCAAATCAGAAAGGGAGTTCTGGCCATCATATTTAAGGGACCACACTTCTTTTAAATGCCTTCCCTCTATTGGCAATAATTGAGGATGGGGTACCTTCTTTTGGGGCTTATAGAATTAGGTCCCCTGATCCAATTTTTTTGAAACTTAAGGAGAGGCACAAGATGTTATGCTGAAAATTTGGCACCTCTACCTCAAATAAAAAGCCCCCCGAACCCCAGATACCCACAGATGAATTCTCCATTATAGCCTATTGGGACCAGTCTCCATAGGTGCCCTGTGGACATTAACATCCCCCGCCCCTCTTTCTGATAACCTTGAAGAGGGGGGAGGGCCTCCAAACCAGGGGATCCCCTGGTCCCAACTGGAGGCTGGCAATCCTGTCTATTGTGCCACCTCAGCATTCTGCCAACCAATTTGTCTGTATGTGTAGACTAAGACTTAGAATCATAGAATCATAGAGTTGGAAGGACCTCCAGGGGTCATCTAGTCCAACCCCCAAACTTGGCCTTTGAATCATTGGTTCATGTTCAGCACAGGATACAATAGGCTATGGATGAAATGAGGGATACTTGTGTTATTGCAATACCACTGTGACAAAAGGAAATGTGCTTTCTGTTTAAAGCACTGAGTATCTCTTCAAGCATGAGTAAGCTGGAGGAGGCAGTTCCTGGCATAGTGTAGAAATAAATTGCCCCCTCCCCTGCTGCCACCCTTTTTAATGCACATGGATATGTGTTAACCTCAAGGCTTATGCATGTTTGTTGGTTTTGATTATTATTAAGGTTAAAAATTCACTACCTCAATTAATTAAACAACCTCTGTGAAAACTTGTCTCCCATTTTCAGTATTCTTTTGGTCTCAGTTTCCAGTGGGAGGAATGGAACTGGATGACATAACATAATTTCTATGGCATTTCAGAGCTCACTGGCTGATGAACCAGTGCTGGAGTAGAAGGAATATGGAGGCCTTGTACCCTTGGAACATAGCTGGCAAAAGGTTTGGCATTTGGTAATAGCATTAAAGGTAAAGGTAGTCCCATTTGCAGGCACCAGTCATTTCCGACTCTGGGGTGATGTCACATCACAATGTTTTCACAGCAGACTTTTTACAGGGTGGTTTGCCATTGCCTTCCCCAGTCATCTACGCTTTCCCCCCAGCAAGCTGGGTACTCATTTTACCAACCTCAGAAGGATGGAAGGCTGAGTCAACCTTGAGCCGGCTACCTGAACCCAGCTTCTACTGGGATCAAACTCAGGTTGTGAGCAGAGCTTAGGACTGCAGTACTGCAGCATTACCACTCTGCATTATCATCTTCTTAGATAAGAAGCCTCTAAGTCCTCCTGAGCACTAAGCAACTTTATGACAGGCAAAAGGTTCACAAAGAGGGAGCCAAAAGATCATCTGCAGAAAAGGAGGGGACCCAGTAGCAAGCCATGACAGCCTCATGACAAATGTTTGTTTGTTTTTTCTCTGTCAGTTTCTTTGGAGCTTAAGGGAATGTACAAGAGGTTCCACAGAAGTTGACCTTCCACTTAACTTTAGCAAGATTGTACTATTACAGGATTTTGGGACACTCCCTGGTCAACATGTGGCAACATCAGCAGGAGAGGGGAAGAGAAGACCACAACATCAAGGGAGGGGGGCAACTTGCATTATTTATATTCAAGGCAGCAATAAGCCATATTGTTGCCCATTCCAAAAGCCTTCGTCCTGATGAGTGTCTCAACACATGCATGTATATCATGTGGCTATGCACCCGGAAGTCCCTGTTATCAGTCTCACCCATCAGCTCTCCAGGCATCTTAGTCTCCTTCATACCTGTCTCTATAATAAGAAAACGTAAAGAACAAGCACAATGCTGTGAAGTCTGTGAACTCAGCTCTTCCAAAAGTTTAAAAAGACTAATAGCTGGCACTGAAGATCCCAGAACTAGATCCATGGGATGGGAGGAGGGGAAAGGGTTTAACCATTCTACCTAACATGCTTTCATTAATGGGCCTCACCAAAAATAGTTTTTAGCCCTGGAAAGGAAAGAAACCAGGCACCCTTTCTTTGCTCACATTTTTCTCTTTCCTATCCAAAATTAGCATTGCAGGAGGGCTGATAGTTTGGTTTTAGTTAGTGCAACTGCACGGGCTGGAAGGATTAAAAACCTGATCTGAATTGGGCCCCATGCAGCAACTGCTAGCCTTCTTAAAACATTGGAAAGATCTGATCATGACTCTTCCAGAATTCCATGTTTTGGCCCTAATACTGACCTACTTTACAGCGTTGTTGAAAGGATTATGTTATGTTGTTGTTATCTTAATTACTTACCAGCTGAGGAAAACTTCTAACTGAATGTGCAAATGCACTCCACTTGGTAAACCTTGTCTGAGTAGACAGAGGTTGACATCCAGAGGTTTTCTGTGGCCTTTAATCTGTATGGGTTCACTTTCAGTTGCTGCAGCATTCCACAAGCATGAGGCTAGAAATTGCTTTGTAAAACATGAGGGAAATTTTATTATCCATTTTTCAAAAGCAGTTCATTCCCTACTAATGTGTCTCTTAAAATCTGTTGTGCTTAACTGATGTTGAATTTTACCCATAGCAGAATTTACAAGTGTTGTTTACTGTATATCTGTGTAGCATATGTTGAATTCATGTTCAATGCAATTCACCATTCAAATGAATAAATATTTTTTTAAAAGTGTAAACGACTCGTCGTTCTGTGAAACTGGCACTCTCTTCCTTCTCCGAGTAAAGCTGATGCATTAAAACATGTTGTATGAAACATATTGGATATCTTAATTAACCTAATAGCAGAGAAAAAAACAGTATTTTGAAAAAAATGATACATATTTGGCAGAGATCCCAATGTTTTATGGGTTCTCATTCTAGCTGTTAGAGTTCCCACTGAAGAGAAAAGCAGTATAACTATTGAATCGGACTCTCTCTTATCCAATATTATTTGTGACCTTACTCAACTGCTTCTTCCAAATATGTTTGATAGAAATTATAATATAACATCTGTTCATTTATGATATGATGCAGAATTTTGTATATTGGGTATGAATAGGGGGGTTGATATCAACTTGTTGATTTTTTTTTCTTTAGCCAAGTGATGTTACTATTTCGTGAGCTCTTTCAGATAGATAGATATATATATATTCCACTAAATCTTTTCCAAAAGACACGGCCAGCCCAATCCAGACATACGTGATGGGCGGCCACTCAGATGTGGGCGGATCTACGGTGCCGCTAGTTGGCCTCCAAAGGGGTTCAGGGCGCTGGAGCGCAGCGCGCCCAAGTGGCAGCCACCGCTAGTAGATGCGTAAGATACGCTGGAGCGTGGCCTCCCTGAGCAATGTGAGGGCAGGGACAGGAGGGGGGGTGATTCTGCGGGGATGGCAGGGATTGGCGGGTGGTGGTCTGGGAGCTGGTCTGAGAGCTGGCCTGGGAGCCGGCCTATGTGACACCTGCCGCCGGAGAGAGTGCTCCCCGGCGGTGGGCTGCCCACATGCCCCACCCCCCTCATGCACACACCGAGCCCCATGTGTGCCTGTGTAATCCTTGGGGGAGCATCCAGCCAGCACTTACCACTAGTTTCATGGAGCAGGCTACCTGTCAAAGGGGTGAAGCCGAGCCCCCATCAGTGTTCCCCCCGTGTCCTGCATGGGAGGATGGCCTCCCAGATGCCGCAGGGCCCGCCTGCCAGGACACAGTAGGCCACCTGCTGCAGGCACCCATTCCCCAAAGGTGCCGACGGCAGTTCCTGTGGTAGCTTCCGATCGTGCCCGCTTGCAGAAAATCAGACACCCATGAGGGGCGCGCGACGGTGTCAAAGTGGCTGTGTGCCGCACTTGCTGCCCCCCGATCTCGCTCAATTAAGGACTCAATGCTATGTGCAAAAATCAGGTTTATTGAAGTACAGGGCTGCCGTGCGGACGCCTCGCAGGAAGCCGCAGGCATCTGCGGTGGGCAGTGGTGAACGCCCAAAGGGCACAGCCGTGGGGTGGGCGGTCTGCTGTCAGGGGCTGATGTGGCGTCCTCAAGTCGCCCCTGACGGTGGCCACACACTGCGTCTCCCCATCCACCTCGCCGGGGGAGCCGCCTCGGGGATGGCAGGAGCAGCTCCCTCAGCGTCGACCAGAGACTGGTCGATATTGCTGAGCAGGCGCTCCACCTTCGCGCCCCACTCCTGTGACTGCCTCGCCATGGCCAGGACACTGGACAGGTGGCCAGTGGCCGCGGACACAGTTCCCTCCATTCCCCCCATCCAGTGTTGTCCCGTGGCCTCCCACCATTCCCGGTGCCCCTCCGAACTGTCCCGCTCTATGGCCGCCCACATGGAGGACAGGATGGCAGGGATCCTCTGAGCTCGCCATGGTCCCTGATCCCTGGGTCCCTGCCACCTGCACAGCCTTCGGCATCGCTGCCGCCTTCCGGATCCTCCAGCGGCTCCCTCTGGTTAGGGGCTGGGTTCAGCGGGGGGCCTGTGGGATGCCCCACACTGTCATGGCCGGGCACCCCGGATTCCTGGGCCCCGGGGCATGGGGTGGAGATGTGGGCAGATCCAGGGTTCGCAGCATGAGGGAGGTGGCTAGAGCCAACCGTCTGCGTGGGGATGCCCTTCGTAGATTCTCCACCACGTCGGCCATCAGGGTCACGGTGTGGGGGCATACAACCAGGCGCACAGGGCCACTCGCATGGTCATCAAGCGTGCCTTCGGGCAGATGAAGATGAGGTTCCACTGCCTGCACCACATGGGCGGCTGATGCAGCATGCAGCCCCTGCCAGTGGCTAAGCTGGTGGCTGTCTGCATCATGCTGCACAACATCGCCACCTGGCAATGCCTGCCGGCCCCCCAGGACCTTCCCCTCCCAAATCCTGGGTCGCCAATGCGGGAGAATGTGGAGGTGGCAGCATGGGCCGCCACTCAGCAGTCCTTTGGGGGGCACTTGAATTGGGAGCGTGTGCAAGCTCACATCTGGGCCACTCGGCACGCAGCCAGGGCACCCAGGGAGGCAAGCATGCCATGAGTGCAGCCACTCACACACCGGGGCCACCAGGGGGACCCCGCATGCTCCCATGTATGCTGCTGCTTCTTGGGCACTTCAATCTATTATTAATTAAGAATTGTTGGGACCACTCTCAGGATCCCTTCAAAAATGCATGCACTTGTTGTAAAAGGCATGGGGAAGATGACGAAATGGCAGGCAGAGCTGAAGTCCTGTGGGAAGACACAAAAAAACAATGACAAAATAGAAAAACATGGGGAGGGGACCCAAGAACCCCAGTGCAATGCCGGGAGTGCCTCGGCAGGGTTCCCGCATGCCTTGGCTGTGGGATTGTCAGGCAGGGCACCACAGCAGGCATTCTGGGAGGCCACAGATTCGACTCCCAGCTGAGGCTGGCCCTAGGCAGCCGGCGGCCACCAGGGACAACAGCCGCCACTCACACCTCCCCATGTGCTCCCTGGGCTGAGCAGGCATACCTTCAAGTTCACAGGTGTCCCTCATTTGCATATCCAGAAGCCCCCGTGGCAGCCCGTGCCACCCCCTGCTTGTGGCCCCTGTGTCACCCCACCGAGGCCGCTCCGAAAGGGGGCCAGGAGGAACCGATCATGCCGACACTCTCAACCAGGACCAACCCCGCCCCCGGCATGTATTGACTGTAAGCTGTCTCAGCACACAGCAGAGAAAGCTTGGCTTAGTGAGCTAATCCCTCGCCTCATAATGCTGGGACCATGGGTTTGAGCCCACTCTGTGGCAGGAAAGCTGACATGGCCAGCTTCCCTCTTTATTGAGCCTGCCATCCAGCTGCCATTATTTTTGGTCAGCCAAGTCCCCTACCTGGGTGGCCCCCCCTTTTCCGTGGGCACCCACCCCGACCACCTCTGACAGCTGCATCACAGACCCATACGGCATGGACAATTGGTGCGGCCCGGACAAATGTTTGCCTCACCGCCTATGAGACCCCGCCTGTCACCGATATTGCCCACTGCAGTTCCCACACATCTGCACTAAGTGGTTTCCCCGAGAGTCCCCCCCCGGCCACAGAGCCATGCCCCTGGGACGGCCACGAACAGCATGCACCGGGGATACAGGGGGCCGGGGCAAGGTGGGAAAACTGAAAGACACATGAGATGAAATGGGCACGCTGAGCTAAGTTTATTTATCCGCTAGCGGGGAAACCAAGCTCGGAGGTTCCTTGCTCCCATCGTCCGAGATGCCATTGGTGGAGGACGCTCCCACAGCTGTGGGGCTGCTGGGGCCAGACAGCTGTGCTCCAGTGGCCGCAGAGGCTGGTGTGCAGCACACGCACCTGAAAGACAAAGAGATGGGGGGGGCCCTTGCTGGCTGCAGCCATAGAACTCCAACCCTGGCCAAGGCTGCAGTGAGCAGGGTGAGCCTTTGCACACATTTCCAGCTGCCCTGCATCACAGGCCACCTGCACTGCATATGAGACCACAATCACAGCAGCCGCGGCGGGGTCTGGTGCGAATGCCACGACCTTCCCTAGATGGCAAGTTGGAGGCTGGGCTGGGGAAAGCCGCAATACGTGTCAAACCCCCCTCGCCCCGGCACGGGGATAGCTGAGACAAGGGGTGTGGGGGACAGCAGAGGGATGTGTGGCATGGGCACACCCCCACACACACACATGTGCAGGGGCCTGTTAGTTGCTTCCTGCTTCTACTACTGCCTATGGGGTATGCCGGCATTTTTGCGCATGGCAGGGGGGGCGTTCCTGCACTGAAACTCTGTGGGAGCCTACCAGCAGCAGCCACGCCCCTGGGTCAGCCCCCTCCTACACCGACGTGCCGCCCTGTGCCTCTGCTACGCCCCCAGTGTGGCGCAGCAGCGCTCCGCCATCAGGCTGTGGCACCGGCACACTGCAGTGGCCAGAGAGTGGTACATGCCCTAATTCCGCCGGCGGAGGGGAGGATCCGCCGGTGTAACGGTAAGTCTATTTCCACAGCGCTTTCGGCCCACCCCCACTCTGGATTGCTCTGATAGTATTCTTTCCAGCATAGACTGGGTTCTAAAATACCAAGTGTGATTTATTTATTACATCTCATGTTGAAGGAACATTTGTATCATTTATTTGCATAATTTATTTTGCTGATGGCAAATGAGTAGACTTCAGCTTTCCAAGTTGGAGAATTTGGGAGATTTGGTTCTTGCGTGTGGGCATTTACTGTGGAAGTTACACAAATTAGATATGCTAATTTGATTAATGCTGTTGCAAATCATCGTTTAATTAACAAATTAAGTTATGCAAATTATTTTCCCTGGATTTGGAGGTCTGGGTGGGATATGATGACTCTAGGCAAGAAGCTTCCCATGCTGAGGCACCCAAGACATCATCATCATTATCATTTTGTTGGACTCGAGCTTATAGGAGATACCAAAAGTGCAGTCTGAGCAGAGCTGGTTCAGGTTCCCAAGACTAAGACAACAGAACTGCAGCTAGCTTTTCACACTAGATGGGAATGCCAAGTTTATAGGTGACTCTCCAAAGAAAGGTATGGAGAACAGTGATTTCCTGACATTTATTTAACCACCTCTCCATGTCCAAATGTTGGTCTGAAGCAACAAAACAAAGTTTGGGTCCACTTTAAGACCAACAAAGTTTAATTCTGGGCATAAGATTTCATGTGCATGCACACTTTGTTCTATATTTTAGTATGTATAACATAATGGAATATATATTCTGAATAGGATTTTAATTTTTTTATAAAACTTTAACTTACATATAACTTTTCGTACATATGCAAGTATTTCTTCAAGTTCTTCCTTGTGCCATCCAAGCATTCTACCATGCTCAGAATCAGAAGGGATTAAATCATAGAATCATAGAGTTGGAAGGGACCTCCAGGGTCATCTAGTCCAATCCCCTACACAATGCAGGAAACTCACAAACACCTCCCTCTAAATTCACAGGATCTTCATTGCTGTCAGATGGCCATCTAGCCTCTGTCCAAAGGAGGAGAGCCCACCACCTCTCGAGGAAGCCTGTTCCATTGAGGAATTGCTCTAACGGCCAGGAAGTTCTTCCTAATGTTGAGCCGGAAACTCTTCTGATTTAATTTCAACCCATTGGTTCTGGTCCTACCTTCTGGGGCCACAGAAAATGATTCCACACCGTCCCCTATATGACAGCAAGTGCTTGAAGATAATGATCAGATCACCTCTCAGCTGCCTCCTCTCCAGGCTAAACATCCCCAGTTCCTTCAACTTTTCCTCATAGGACTTGGTCTCTAGACCCCTCACCATCTTTGTCGCCCTCTTCTGGACCTGTTCCAGCTTGTCTATATCTTTCTTAAAATGTGGTGCCCAAAACTGAATGCAATACCATCACATCACGTGATCTGGACACTATATTTCTGTTGATACAGCCCAAAATTGCATTTAGCATATGCCTTTTTAGTGTCAGACTAGGATCTGGGACACCCTAGTTTGAATCCCTGCTCTTCCATGGGAGCTCACAAGGTGACCCAAGGCCAGTCACTGTCTCTGAGCCTAAGCTACCCCTGAGGACTATTGTTGTGAGAATAAAATGGAGGGAGAGCAATGTGGTAAGATGCTTTGGGTTCCCATTGGCGAGAAAAGTGGGGTATGATATATAAATAAATAATAAAAGGGGCTTGTTCTGGGTTCACATAAGCATAATCATAGTTTCCTGCAAAATCCATGCTGAGTCAGAGTGAATGGTGGCTAACCTAAGTTGGGTGTGTCAGGTGAGTGGAGCACTATCATCCTGCAACAGCATCCTCCCCCACTGACTTAAAAAAAACATACTAGAAATGTTCCCATTCTAAAAATGGAAGTAATAAATCTGGTTGAATGGCAGTCAATAGCTGATTTTTAAAGAAAATAATCTAACTTTGGGAGAAGTAAAGTTTCAAGTGATTGATATTTCCACTTGAGAAGTTGAAATGTTCCTGAACAGTTTACAACATCATAGCAAGTTGGCCAACGCTTGGGGCTCTTTAGCTTGGAGAAACGTCGACTGCGGGGTGACATGATAGAGGTTTACAAGATTATGTATCGGATGGAGAAAGTAGTAGAAGAAGTACTTTTCTCCCTTTCTCACAATACAAGAACTTGTGAGAATTCAATTCAATCACTGAGCAGTCCAAGCAAAGCCATCTTCAGGGGAGGATTGGATAAAAATATGGAGCAGAAGTCCATCAGTGGCTATTAGCCACAATGTGTTGTTGGAACTGTCTGGGGCAGTGATGTTCTGTATTCTTGGTGCTTGGGTGGGGGGGCAAAGTGGAAGGGCTTCTAGCCCCAATTGTGAACTTCCTGATGGCACTTGGGTTTTGGGTTTTTTTTGCCACTGTGTGAGACAGTGTTGGACTGGATGGGCCATTGGCCTGATCCAAAATGGCTTTGCTTATGTTCTTAACGTTGCAGAAATGGGAGAATTCTAGCATGTAGTAGACAAGTTTTGTTGCCTGGTTGAGAAATGCCTAAAGATTTTGGGGTGGAGCCTGGGGAGGGCAGAATTTGGGGGTGGAAAGGAGCTCAGCAGGGAAGTGAGGACATAGAATCTGCCCTATGAATGGTCATTTTCTCCAGGGGAACTTATCTCTTTAGTCTGGAGATCAGTTGTAATTTTTGGAGAACTCCAGACCCAACTTGGAGGCTGGCAACCCAATTGACTATACTTTTTGTTAAACATTATTGCTATCTACTTAGGATCCTTCAAATTGAGTGGGATAACATTAACCTGTGCACTGAAGAGGTATTTCGCTTCCTTTTCTTGAAGCCAGAAAAACATGGCAAAAGCCTAATCACACACTGCCTTTCTGTTATGCTAATCAAAGTTGCCGTTTTACTTGTTAGCATTTCTTCATGCCATTAACAGGGCTGCAAATGTATCAAGAATGTGAGGTAGCTGGAAAACCCCTGGAGACTATTCAGGACTGTCTCAGAAGCTGGGCTAATACTAACAGATGCTTCTTTTCATAACATGTTACATTGCTTTGCTTTGTTCCATCTAGTCAAGACAAGGCTGTGGTGCCTGGATGTCAGTGCTAATGGATTTATTTGTTGTCAAGAGTTTCTGCTAACACACTTGTGAAGTACAACACAAACCAATGAGCCCCTCAGGGGCTTTCTCACACTTCATAAGCACAAAAGCTTTGTTAGGGTGAAGACAAGAGTAGCAGTGGGCCTCACATGTGTTGCATTGCGAGTCATCTTACTTTCCAAGCAGAAAATCTGTTTACAAACCACTTATGCCCTGCTTAAAATACTATATTTGCCTGTCTTCACCATTTGGAACATCCTGACTGGAATATTTAACAATATGATTGGCTTCTTATGATGTTGTTATGGTGTGTTCCAGTCATCCCATACACTTGAAGCTGCCTTATGCTGAGTCAGACCATTCATCTGTCAAGGTCAGAGGAGGCGCTGTGGCTTAGAGAATGCAAAGCCTTTGCATTCAGAAGATCCCAGGTTCAATCCCCATCATCACCAGGCAGCTGGTGATGTGAAAGACCTCTGCCTATGACTCTGGAGAGTTGCTGCCAGTGTGAGTTGACACCCAGTATTGACCTCGATGGACTAGTGGTCTGATTCAGTATAAATCATCATCATGTATGTTCATGAAAGGTCAATATGGTCTGCTCTGAATGGCAGACATCTTTCATATCACCTGCTTCCTGGTCATTTTTTAACTGGAGATGCCAGGGACTGAACCTGGGACCTTCAGCATGCAATGCACATGCTCTACTACTGGACCACAGTCCCTCCCATAACTGCCTGCCTGCCCTCTTGCCTTGCCTCCTCTAGTTACTTTGCTTCAAAGAGGTTTATTATACTCTCTATTATTCCTTCCTTTAAAATGCAGGGTCATTTCAAGTGGTTCTAAACACATTCTTTAAAGAGGGGGAGGGGAGAGCTGTTCTGAAAATATCTGGCCATTGGCTTGTAGAAGCAAATGATGGAGGAGGGCTATTTTGAGGACTGATTAATCATTTATATCTAGCTGCAGCTGTCAGACCAGACCCTCATTTTAATATTTTTAAGAGAAGAAATTCATTCATGCAAGCAAAAACAAAAAGCTTCTAGCTAAGGGGATGATTTTGTTTATAGATACATCAGCTCAAAATGCAGTGAAACCCAGGGGGGGGGGACCCACCAGATTAAGTCCCACAGACTATAGACATTTGCAGATATTGACTACTGATCTTCCCAAGCAACAGGTAGCTGCAGGTTCATGTTAGGTTTGTTCCAGGTCACATTCTCCTTGGGGAACAATGAGGTGCAACTGTACATCAAAGAAACTGAGTATTGTCATGAGTAACTGTTTTTTGTCATGATGAGGACTCATCTCCCCTCCTCCATTTCACCCTAGCTCCACTTTATTCTGTGAGGAAGGTTTGGCTGCAAGAATTACTGGCCCCAGAACACCCAGCAAGGTTCCTTGCCAGAGTAAAGGTTGAACCTGTAGCCTAGTTCAGTACTCCATTCTGGTTTTCACTTTATAGCATTCCACAGAACTGTCCATGACATTTTGGGGTTCCAGTGTAGACATGGCAAAGTTCTTCAGCAGATATCAATAAGGGAAGAGTTTCCAGAAAGTAGACAGCTGAAAATCCACCACTGTAGTGAGTCTAATGGACTTGAGGCAAGGTTTATATCCCCAAATATCAGTGCTAACGGAATAAACTACACCAGTTAGAATAGAATAGAGAGGCCTGCCGCTCTTATTTCTGGCTCCACTTTGAGGCAGGATCATGACCTGCATTTTTATGGGACAAACTTTGTTTCCTTGGCAGTGGTCACCTCTCATGTTCAATTGAAAAGAGAAAGTGCCATCAGACTGCATTTGGGACTGGTAAATAACACTTGTCAGAGTGTTATCCAAAGGTGGCTGAGTGTATTGCGGAATTGTCTCATTCATCAATTTGTCAGCACAAGGAGGTACAGTTTAGTGGTGACTTTCTCTTAAGGGCTGGGAGGTGAGGTCCATTGTGTCAGACTTCCTGATTTACAAGCCACAACATAGACGTGAGAGAGGTCCTTGTAAAAATTAGATTCAGGTGTTCTGCTGAATTACACATCGAATACCTTAAGTATAATGCCTCTGGGAGGCCCTGGGGCCAAGGTCATGCTACTGAATGTATGTATAACTTTGGCTAAGTTGCACCAAGCCAGTAGTGAAACTCAAATTATAATATGTGCTGAAACACCATAGTGGTAATTATGAAATGTGGTATCACCTGAAGAAGTTTCATAATGCCTGGGAGAAGTCTGGGGAGCCATACATGAACCTTCATGAAGCTGGAAATGGTGCTGGTTAAAGAGTATTTTGAAATGTAGTCTGGGCTTCACACACATCTCCCTCTGTACATAAACTCATAAGTGCTTCCTTGGTGGATCAGAGCAAAGGTTCACCTAACAGACATTCTGGAAGTGGCCAACCCACAGGTGTATGGGGCCCAATCTGGAGTGGGACCATGCTTAAGCCTCTCCCCTGAGTCATTTCCCTGTCCCGAAATGGCCCTGAAGGGCAATTATTTGCCCCATCTACATAGCGCCAGTGGGGGTGCACATACATACAGCACCCTGGGGACTTTCAGGTTGAGAAAATGGGGTGGCAGGAACAGGCTTAAGCACCCCTGCACACTATGGTCTCAGTATGAATCAGCCCTCTGTGCACCTGGAAAATGAGTTTTCAGTGGAGAACTTGCTATGGACTTCTGAAAGTCCTTGTGTGTAGTTAGGCCCAAGTGGAATTGGCAAGCCTTGCTGGCAACAGATTCATTTCTCAGTTTTTGCTGATTGTTTTGCTAATTCATTTCTTTCATAGTCTTGTCTTGGTGGCCTCTACTGCATTTCTCCTTTGATTTTGAATTGCCTTGAGCATGCTTTGGACTTCAGATTCTTGCTGCAGCCATCTACCCATTCTGTGTGCACTGAACCTATGTCAAAGCTTCAAAGGATGCCCATTTTAATATAATCGTTATTAATAGGCAGTTAATTGTATTAACACTGACATTAGTGCTTGTCCTTTCACAGAGCTCCAGGGGTAAGAAAGGAAGTATTTCAAGAGTAGACGGAGAAAACTGGATTTGGGGCAAGGGAAAGCTGGTACGCGTTAAGCTGAAATGTATCATTCAGGAGACTGAATTGGTCCTAAGAAAAGGCTGGAATGGCTCATGTAATGATATCATGGAGCATGGAATAGAATCTCAAGGTCTGTGGATTCCCTGTGCCTTCTCAGCCACTTATCCTCCCTTGGCATTTATTTATTATTTATTTACCTTAAATTTCTATCCTGTCCTCTCCATGAGTGAACGCAGGGCTGCTAACAACATTTAAATTTACATTGTTGTATTGTTTTCCAGGGCTGTGGGGCAGAAGATCCAGGGGCATACAGAGCACACAGAGGCATCTATGTTTCTCAAAGACCTTTTATTGATAACCTAAAGTACAGGCCAGATGGTATATCAATCTTGAAATCATACATTAATTTCTGGGCATTTAGCAGATATCCTTTGGATTAAGACCACATTTAAAAAAAAACAACCCAACTCCAAATAGGGCTAGGTTCTAGAAGAGCTTTCTCATGTCTAATGCACTGTTCTGCCAACAATTAGAGGGACTCAGTCCCTGACCTCTTTTCTCTCTGGTCATTCTAAGTAGAACAGGAAGAAAAGAGGGCACCGCTAGGATTTTCACAATGAGATTTGACTGCTCTGAGTGGAGAGTGTCTCTAAAATAAATAAATAAATGGGACCATTAAATTGCAATGAGCACAAAGACCCACTAATATTTCTAAACAAAGTAAGTCAGAGAATCATTCTGTGTAAGCAAAGGGATTAATTTCTTTATGGCTTGAATAATTGCTCTCGCAAGTTCTAGCTTTCATAAATCACAGCAGCTGGCAATGCTCAGTGGGTTGCATATCCTTTGTTTCACAGGCCCTGCGATGATTATCTTCTGCATCTTCCCCATCTGAAGGCAGGATACTGGAATGCAAAGTTATTTCATTTGAGTCTTTCTCCCAATGAGTGATTATATTAATTCTTTATAGCAGGGGTCCCCAACCCCTGGGCCATGGACCAGTACTGGTCCATGGCCTGTTAGCAACTGAGCCACAGAGTGAGGCAGAGACCTTCACCTACTCCTCATTTAAAGACCTCCATGGAGGGGCAGGGATGGGCTTAGGTTTGCCGATCCCCAGGTCCCAACAGGGGTTCTTCTGCTTTCCCAGGCTCCTTCCTGCCTCCAGTCAGCTGGTTGGTGGGGGGGAGCCCCGCCTTCACAGCCACCATGTGACTTTCGACCTCCGGAGGCTTCAGTCTCCAATTGGAAAGGCTTCCTCTTGCGATGTTGTGTCTATATTACTTTGAAGAAGTTGGCAGCAACTCATGAGTCCCTCACTTCAGAATCACCAGAAACAGGGGGAGGGAGGGAAATGTCCACTGGGCACTTCATAATTCCCTATGTGGAGATCGATTCTCATAGGGTATAATGGGGAATTGATCTGGAGGTATTGGTGGCTCTCTGGAGGCTGTTTTTTGAGATAGAGGCACCACATTTTCAGTATAGCATCTAGTGCCTCTCCCAAAAATACCCCCCAAGTTTCAAAACAATTGGACCAGGGGGTCCAATTCTATGAGCCCCAAAAGAAGGTGCCCCTATCTTTCATTATTTCTTATGGAAGGAAGACATTTAAAAAGGTGTGCTGTCCCTTTAAATGTGATGGCCAGAACTCCCTTGGAGTTCAGTTATGCTTGCTACACCCTTGCTCTTGGCTCTACCCCAATGTCTCCTGGCTGCACCCCCAAAGTCCCCAGATATTTCTTGAAATGGACCTGGCAACCCTAGATGGGGTGTGTGGGTGTGGGGGCAACCTGGGGCAGCAAAACCCCCAGCAACCCCACCCCCACTGGACCATGGAAAAATTGTCTTCTGCAAAACTGGTCCCTGGTGCCAAAAAGATTGGGGGCCACTGCTTTATGGCATCGTTTTATATAGAGTGAATTAAAGTCCTCCTGGAAGCCTTATTTGCATTTCTGATGTATCCCTCAATAGAGTGAATTATCCCTGGCTGTTGTGCTTCTCAGTGGAATCCTCAGCAGCAGCTAGCAGGGAATTTACCAAGTAGCCTGTAGTAGCATTCATCATTGCTTCCAGAGAGGGAAGTGGCACTGTGAGGGACTTCAGGCCTCCTGTTTTGAAGTTCAAGTTCCCTTTAAGTGGTCTTTTTATGGAGGTCCAAGAGGAAGGTGGGGAAGCAGCAGCAAGTCAGGAGGAGGGATCTGAAGCTTGAAAGGAATGTGGAGCACTGAGGTTTCCTTGCAGTGGTGGTTGGGCAGGGAGAAATGTGCAAGAGGCTTTCAGCTTTGAGGTTGGAAAAGCACTTTGATAGCAGCCCTGCTGATTTCAGTAGAAGCCTGAGGGCTTAATGTGGCTCTCTTGCTCCTTGAACAGCAGCAGATATCTAAAAACATTTCCCAAGTAGTCTGGACATTTCATCACTCACCAATGTGACTAAGAAATAGTATCAGAGAAAGGCCTATTGCAATTGAAGGGGTGGGCTTGATTTTCAAGCTGGAGTCACTGCAGTCCGTCACCAAAGGGAGGCCCCCAACCCAGCAGTGTCCAAAAATAGCCTTTAGGTTTCACTCACATAAGTGAACAATAGGCAGAACATTTATTTATTAAATCCTTAGCAGAACATTTATTTATTAAAATATTTCTATCCCACCTTTCCACAATGCCCAAGACAATTTATAAAATATAAATAGACATACTTGAAAACATAGTTGAAACACATACATTAATGTATACCAAGTTAAAACCAATTCCTACAACATATGTCCTCATGAGCTGTCAATCAGAGAATACTTGGTAGTTACTTTTGCCAAAGTCATGCTGCAATCATTTCACTTTCCATATCACACCCAGCAGGCTGTTGCAGTGTATATGGGTGAATCTAGGAGGATCCTCTCTCAAGCCCCCCAAGGGAAATAGCTTTTAGTAAAAAGAAGTAATCCCTGCCCAGTTAAGAAGGGAAATAGCTTCTAGAAAAGAGGAGTGATCCCTGGTCTCTGTATAAAGAAAAATTCTGAGAAATTGGTTGCATTTTCCTGCCTTCTAAACTTCTTATGTCAGTGAAACTCAGAAACCTGTGCTTCAGTGTTTAAGCAGAAACTGAAAAGAAAACCTCTCACCCTGACCTGGATAGCCCAGGCAAGCACGATCTCATCAAATCTCAGAAGCTAAGCAGGGTCAACTCTGGCAAGTACTTGGAGGGAGACCTCCTTGGAATACCAGAAATAGGGAGGTCAGGGGCAGGCCTTATTCAGCCACCTTTCTGAATATCCTCCATGCCCCGAGTAGGGGTCAGTTACCAGTGGTCACCATGACTTCCAGGTGCAGACATACACACACACCTGCACATAAAAAGGCAGTTTATGAAATATAGACATACTTGAAAACATAGTTGAAACACATAAATTAATGTATACCAAGTTAAAACGGCAACTCCTGCAAACTGCAAGAAAAAGAAAGAAAACCTCTTTCCTCAGAGTTTTAAGTGAATAAAACTATCTACTATCTAAGTGAATAGTAGAAACACTTGTTGGCAACAAATTATCTGTTGTTCATGTGAATACAAAGTAACCTCAGTTTTATTATCGGTTCACCTCATGCATTCTACACCTGACTCCACCTGACCTGTTCTCCTCCAAGTTAAAGGTAAAAAAAGGTAAAGGTAGTTCCCTGTGCAATCACCAGTCGTTTCCGACTCTGGGGTGACGTTACTTTCACAACGTTTTCACGGCAGACTTTTTAATGGGTTAAACTGGACTTTTGTTTATTTTGGACTTTCAAAAGCCTTTCATGTGCCATTTCAAAAGCAGAATACAATAAGGTGATTCCCCCCCCCCCCTTTTCCCTCAGTTCCCTGGGCTGCACCAGCATCAATATCTACATCTGTCTTTCAATCTATAATAACGTGACTGGGTGAAACAGCCATAGACAAACAAATAAGAAGAAAACAGATAAAGGGGCAGCTCAACAAGAAAGAAGACAGAAGGGAAAAAACTATGTGTGAGGGAGGGAAGAGGGCAAGGTTGTCATACCAAATACTGAAAATGATTCTGCAGATGTCTCTATATGCAGGACGCATAGAGATGTAGTCACTTTCAATGGCCCCTTAAATTGCCACAATTGTGGTGTCATGAGTCAGCTAGAGCTCAGCAATAGTGATGACTCCTCAGGAGAACAGGAGTCCTGTGTAGCCAGCTCTGAGTCAGCAGAAGCCAGCAAGCAGGCAGATGAGCTGCAGGCTTGTTAAGATTCACAGTCAACAGCTTGTGCAGAGCCACCAACACCCTCCAACCTTGATTCAACAGGTGAAACTCAGTGGGTCATTTCCAGCCATCCAGTATCACCCACACCCTTACAGTACCATGGATGACGGCTAAGAACAGGGCTACAAGAGAGACAACAGCCTCCTAGCCTGATGCCAGTTGTTTTCTGATAACAAAGATGAGTAGTTGCAGTAGCTGGCTGCAAGCATGACCCTTTAAGCATATGGCTATAAAATCCAACTAAGGGATGCTGTTAAGCATGGATGTAACATGTACAATAGATGCTCAAAAAATTTACTTTGCCTTGGTTTGCCTTCTGGAACCCAGAACACTGGACTGAATGATTTTGCCTTCCCTGACTTCTGATACCCTGACCTCTGGACTGAATGACTGGCCTCATTTCTGGTACCTGATACTCCTGATACTGCTAATCAGTACAAGGGGTTTACAAAAAAAAAAGTATTTTTCAGGATCCAGTATATTGAGCCCCCCAAATATCAATATTTCCCAATATTCCTGAATCCCAGTAGCAATATGGTATTCAAATTAGGTAAATATTCAGGATTCCCATTTCTTTTTTTTGTTCCAATGGCCCCAAGGGGGGGGGGGGAGGATCAGCTAGGGTGGCAGGATCTGAGAGCTCTGCACTGCCTCAGTCATTCAGGGGTTGGATCTTTGCAGCTTGATTTAAATTGAGCTGCGAAGAGAACCAAGGCCCAGCTTGGGCAGCTCAGAGCTGTCAGCTCCCACTGCTCCATCTGTTCCTGGGTTGGATCCAGTCCCAGCCAAGGCAGCATGGAGCTGACAGCTCCCACCATCCCCTTCAATCCTAGGCTGGCTCCTCTTTGCAGCTCCAACCTGCAAGAGGGGCTAGCTGTCAGCTCCCACTGCCCTGTCTGATCCTGGGCTGGGTCCTCTTTGCAGTTCAGTTTCAGCTCCAGCCAATGTGATGCAGAGCTGTCAGCTCCCACAGTCATCTGATCCTGGGCTGGCTGCTCTTTGCAGCTCAGTTTCAACTGAACTGCAAAAAGCAGCCAGTCTCAGCTGGCTGGGCTCTGCTGGGTAACCCAGTTTAAACTGGACGGCTCAACAGAGCCCACCCAGGAGCTGATCCTGTGGGGAGTACTCCAGTTTAGACTGGACTGCCCAACATAGTGCTCCCATTTCACCCCACAGACTCAGCTGGGTTCTGCTGGGCAGCCCAGTTTAAACTGGACAACTGAGCTGCTCCCATCAGCCATTGAAAACAATTAGAAACAACCCTACATTGGAAACATTGGATTGCAGTCCCTTTAAATGATTTCTTCAAGCTGTGCAACTTTGCAACAAGTTAACTTTGAAGCATTTAAAGGAGTTCACTCACTGCTGAGTTGCACAGCTTGGAGAAGGTATTTAAAGGGACTGTGATCCCTTTAAATGCACTTTAACTGTGCCTATCTGGTGGTCCTGAAAAGTCACAAATATTTTTGGGATTTTTCAGGGCAGCCATTTTAGATAGCCAAATCAGTAGCCCGCTTAGTAACCAGCTGAGAAAATACCCAATAAATACTAATAAGGTATTTATCGACTGTTTTTTCAGCTTGGTTTATACCAAGCAGGCATGTCTCATATACAATTAAGGCATTTTGTGATAGTTATGTTTTTTCAGAATTGCATGCACAATATACATATACCAGCATTGCAACCCAAATGTTATTAATAACATTAGATTGCATTTGATTGTATCTTAATTAGGACATCCTACCACTTCATGCACCTCCTTTGTAGTAACAGAATGCCCAACTCAGAGACACTGTTAAGGAATTGGTAACGTGGCCAGCGCCAGCCCTGCCACTAGGCAATTTAGGCAATTGCCTAGGGCTCTGGCCTTCTGGGGGCTCTGAACTGGGCATCCTCATGTGACTCAGTGACCTTATCAGTGTGTGTGGGGAGGGGGTGCCAGAAGGGCCTTGCCTAGGGTGCCAGACAGTCTAGGGCTGCCCCTGCTTGACCTAAGGGACTGTGAAGAAATGTATTCTCAAGCCCCATTCCTTCAGGTCCCAGGAGGTCAGAAAACACCCAATATAGTTGATGCAACCCCTTTGTCTAGCTCTTGGGACATACCAAACTTCTCCCTGGGAACCACTGATGCCAACTAGATGGACTCCCTCAGTGAAAAACAACAGTGGAAATAGTGGCACACAAAAAGTAAGTTGAATTTTTGGTTAAGAACTAAATTTGACAAGCATCTTAATCTATCCTTATGACTCAAAGAGATATGCTGGAAAAAAGCATGTTTGTTTTTCACAGCTGACAAATTTCCATTATTTTCCTCAGGATGTTTCAGGATGTTTCCTCAGGGGTTTCAGGATGGGAGAAGAGACTCGAGTAATCAAAGGAGTGAGTATCACTTTTCCTGTATTGGAGGCTCAAAGCCAATAACATTTTTTCATGGCATGGTGGCTGAGGCTCTGACCTCAATTGGAAAAAGTATGCAAAAAATGCTAATTTCGTAGTGAAACTATTTGATCAGTGTCCCCACAAAGTGTGTTCATTAACCATACTTGTCAAAGGCAACTAACTGAGAGATTCCTGGTAGAGGTGTGCACTTGAAAAATTATTATTTTTATTCTGTAACATAATTTCCAAAAGGACAGAATTGACATTTTTATTAAATGTTGTGTTGATCCTGTTGCACATATTTCAGGGTGAGATTATAATTTATTGGTAGCCTTAGTTAATTTTTTTGAAGCCAAAAATTGTTCCAGTGTTCTTGGGGTATTAAAAAAAACCCTTTATATACGTTATACATTCTGTAGTTAGTTAAGATTCCTGATATAAATCAAGTTATAGTGCAGGGCTGTTAGAAATGCTTCAGTGGCAGCCAGAACTTGATCAGGTGGCACCAGTCAGGTCAGCAACAGCAGTCCAAGATCAGATGACCACCACCTATATAAAGGAGGCACTGGAAAACACTAGAGGCAGTTGGGAACTAACAGGAGAACCAAATGGACTCCCTAGCTATGGCTAGTTAAAAGGAAGGCTCCTCTGCATTGTCTCTAATTCCACAGAGTAAACAAATACAGCAAGATGAATGATTAAGATCAGAGAGATGACCCAGCACTAGAGAACAGAGACAGTACCTCAGAGGAAGAGGTATGAGGCAGCATTCTCTACCCAAGGACATGCATATATGACCCGTGATGAGCTAAGTCTATGTTCTCTGATGGGAATAGTGCTTAGGTGACTGGTAAGCAAAGGCTTATGGCCAGGGTTGTACCCAACAAGGCCTTGGGGGAGTTGGAGTGTTGACACAAGTCATTTTAAAAATCTGAGTTAATGACTCTGAAATATTAGCAAATAAAATCCACTGATCAATCTGTCAAGTCAATTATAAATACCTGGATTGCCCAGGCTAGCCTGATTTTGTCAGATCTCAGAAGTTAAGCAGGGTCATGTCTGTTTAATACTTGGGCAGGAGACCATGAAGAAAGTTCGCATCATGATGCAGAGGTGGCAGACCACCTCTGTTCATCTCTTGCCTTGAAAATCTTATGGGGTTGCCATAAGTCAGCTGCAACTTGACAATGCTTTGCACCACCATATGGAAGGTGTCTTGCAAGTGCTCATAGTGGCTACTACCACTACCTACCACTGAGCAGTATTCAGGTATGGGTGTTTGGGCACTGTTGCAACTATGATTCCTTAAAGACACACTACTGCTGTTTTTTCTTGCTTGTTCATATTTATCTGGCGATGTTGTGAAAGACCTTATTTCTGCCTTGGACAGGATAGGCAATGCTCAGCTAGTGGATCAATAGACTGACTCAGCATCAGGCAGCATCAAGAGGTTTTTGCTAGCCTCTCTACAATGCAGTTGACTTCCTTACAAACACAGATGAACAAACAACATACACACATGTACTGAATCAGACCATTGGTCCATCCATGTCAGTATTGTCGACTCAGTCTGGTAGTGGCTGTCCAGGGTGTTAGGCAAAGATCTTTCACATTACTTACAATGTGGTCCTCTAAACTGAAGATGCCAAGGATTAAATCTGGGACCTCTGCATGCCAAACAGATGCTCTTCCACTGTGCCGCGGCCTCTTCCCACTGATGCCATTCTGAACCTGGGACTCTGAAGCTGCCATCTTGTTTCTTAGGAATAATGTTCCCTATAAATCAGTGAGAATTTGGGAGAGTTATCTGGAAAACATAACGTGGCAGGCTGCTCTAGGTGTACATTGAGCAGTGAGGCATAATCTATGGCATCAGTAGCAGGAGAGGAAAACAGTCAGGAGATAAACATGAGGGAAGCAAAAGGAGAAAATCTGTGTTACTATTGGAAATGAGGGGGGAAGATACAAAAATGGGCTGAAAGGAGGGAAGCTACAGGCTGTAAGTTACAGCCTGTAACATAATGGTTAAGAGAAAAAGTTGTATACCATGAAGCCTTCTGTTCAAATCTCTCTTAGCAGGAGGCAATGGGTAAGCCATTTTCTTGTAGCTAAAATGGAGACGATCATAGCAGTGGGTCTGTGCCTCAGTGGTAAGGCACCTCCCTTACAGACAGAGGGTCACCTCATTGAATCCCTGGTATCTCCAGGTGAGGGGTTTCATGTAGCAGGAAATGTGATAGGTTTATTTTGGTCTGGGATCTTGGAAACTTCCTGCCAGCTAGAGTAGACAATGCTGAGCTGATGGTCTAACACAGGGGAGACCAAACTTACTTAATGTAAGAGTCACATAAAATAAACATCAGATGTTTGAGAGCCGCAAGACAAGGAAGGCAGGCAGGCAGATGGGGAGGGAGGGAGAGGTGGAAAGAAAGCAACTTTAACTTTAAATACATTCTCCAAGCCTCTGGCTGGCTTGGCTTGGAGAAGTGATTGAAAGAGACAAATGCCTTCTCTAAGCCAGCCAACAGGGTGGTGGGAGCTTTGAGAGCCACACAATGTGTGTGAAAGAGCCACATGTGGCTCCCAAGCCACAGTTTGGCCACCCCTGGTCTAACAGTACAAGGCAGCTTCATAAATTCAACAGTACTGATTTGCTGTACTGGGGTGTTACAAGGATAACTGAGACAGCATGCATGAAGTGTTCTGAATTCTGCAACATGAAAATTTGAGTCAGCTTTAAAATGAGCACTAAAAGTTTGATGCTGATATGGACAGGAACATTTGTACACAGTGAGAAGTGCAGGTTGCCCTTCATTAGCATGGTCAACTCATGCAATATGTAGTTATCTTATGATTCAGATAAAGTTTTAAAATCACTTGCCTTTGACATTTCTGGAGCACTTCTATCATTCTGGGTAACACTACCAGGGTAATTTGGTTGCTCTGGGAGACAGATGCCTTATGACACAAATAACAAAAATCTCTCAAGTGACCTTGAATGGGTATTTGTTCAAGGAATCTCAATGACACTCATGAACACAGCAAACAACAGTGCCTGGAGAGGGTGGCAGTTTCTGGAAGGAAGCACCTCAGGCTGACTGCCTGATTGCCCAGTGGACAGTGGCAATCCCTTGTAGTCAGAGATCTTGCAGCATTGATATTAGGTTAATTTTTCAAAAATTCCTGGCAACAAGTCCTGCATTGTCCTTGAAACAATCTTGTATTGTGTGTCACAAGGAGCTATCCAGACTCTGCCTCCCTTCCATTCAAATTTAAAAGAAACCAACTTAATTTTGGTACAATACACAATTGGTGGAAACAATTGCTCATGCAAAACAACTGCTCAGGTAGTCCTGTACACATGCCATGTCAGTATACAGAAAGACATACATGGAGGGGGAGGGGGAGCTAGCAAATTGCCCCTGCTCCCTCATATGAGCTTCTGGCCAAACACAAACACACTGCCTTCGTGTAATTTGGTGGAACTTTCGATTTTGCTTGTTTTGTGTTTTTTTTTTAAAAAAAAAATTCTTTCCTTCTCAAAGTTACCTATGAAAATACCACACTGATAAAACACTGCCAAAAAAAAAGTAACCATAAAGCATGATCTTTTTTTTACCTAAGTGTTTTGTTTTGTTGGTGGCATATTACAGAAGCGCACATGCGTTCTGGCCAAATACTACACATACACAAAATCCTGAAATAACTATACATAAAAACTTCAGAAGTGCAAAGGGGCATGTATGTAAAGACATGAAGGACCTGAAATGGTAGTAAACCATGCATGACAGCACTCTGTACAATTCTGAGATGACAAAAAACCATGAATTCTATTTTGAAAACAAGACCAATTTGGAACCCCAGAAAGACATTCAGATAAGGAAAATTTTGGAAATAGCCTTACCCCATGGGATGGGAAGTGCCTACCCCAAGTGATTTTCTACCTCTGTTGTCCATCTCCACTCTACCTGCCAAAGTACCTTGCTCCTAAGGAACAAGAAAGAAGGGGGAGATAAGGGCAGGGGAGAGACTTTTCCAATAGCTGTCAACACCCATTCTCTAATGGAATCTCAGAGGTTCAAAGAGGAAGCTTTCCTACATTTACTTTAGCTTTCCTACATTTACTAGTTCCTTTTTAAAGCCAAAGTCATTTGGATGATACAGAAGTCTTCCCCTTCTTCCACTCTCCTTAAACCTTAAACAAATCAGGAAATGCAATCAACATAACATCATCACGGGCTGTTTGGACTGCTTGTTGTTAACAGACCTCCAAGCAGCCCTCCAAGCAGCTTCGATCACCACTTAGTCAACACTTGCAGTTAATTGGCATGGCTCAAAACCATATCAGACAAGACAGCCTTCAGGTTAAGAACTGGCAAGCTAGAAGGATGACATGTGCACTTAAGAACAGCCCCGTCCTTAAATAGGAGTCTCATCTCTTTCTGAAAGCCATGACAATTGATAGCACTGGCTTACGAATGAGAAACATCTATCATTTGACTCTTCTGCAGTTGGCAGTCCAATGGGTACAGCTTTCAAACAGCATGAAAAGAGGTTTCAATTCCACAGCAACAGAAGCCAGCCATCACTATTTGCTGATGTGCTATCTTACTGTTGGTCTCCCTTGACACTTAGCAGTCAATCAAGGTTTGAGAGAGATGGTCTACAGAGAAAACAAGCTGTGCAATCAACCAATCGGATGGTACCATTGAAGATGGGGAAGTTGCATCAGCACAAAGAAATCTGTAGGTGCAATCTGGTTCTGCTTAATCACATGTAGGTTAAATATTTGTTTTAATTGGCTCCACTGAAATTAATTGGACTTTGGGGTGGACTGAGCCATATATTTACTTTTATGAATACTGGACACTTTGTCTTTAGAAAGCCAAGTATGAATTAGTATAAAACATGGTAGTCCCAGCTTCCGTGGGAATCTGAAGTACTGTTCCATCCAGGTACTGCCCAAGCTGCAATTTGCTTAGGTTTAACAAAGTAATGACATCCTGGGCATTCCTGGTACAAGGTTCTGTCTTTCTGCTGAGAAAACACAGACCTCTCTACCTTTATTGTTTGCATTACCTTACTATTATAACGTGTTTCATATGGAGATGCCCATAGACAGGGCTTTTTTTCTAGGGGAATGTGGTAGAACAGAGTATCAGAACCTCTTTGTGGAGATAAAATTCTGAAACAAATATTTAAAAGTTCATGGGAAGCACCTGTGTGTTTCTCCTTCATTTCCCTCTTGAGAGTTTCTTTTTCTAGGAAAAAAGCCCTGCCCAAAGATATCATTTAAAAACTTCAGTTGCTTCAAATATTGCTGCCCATCTGTTGCCAGGCATAAGCAGAAGGAACATGTCATCTCAATGCTCCAGGAATTAGTCTGGTTACTTAGTGTTTCAGGGGACAATTCAAGAGTCTGTAGAGCCCTAATGAGTTTGAGTTCAAGGTATATGAAGGAAAAACATGTCCCACATGAGTCTTCCCACTTTCTAAGATATACTGATGAAACCTTCCATACTAGTTGGGAAGAACTCAAAGGTCGTTTTCGCACTTAGCGTTTGCTCCCCTTATTCCGCGGCGCAATTATGTCCGGATCATTTTTCTCGTTTTCCCACTAGTGACTCTTTGCGGAGTCGCCTTCCCTGAAGCCCCGGCTCAAATCGTTTTCCCACTGGCATCGACTTGAGTTCGATGCCCTGTCAATCTTTTTTTTTTTAAGCGCAAGTCTGGTTGCGTAAGGACGTACTAACGTACTAACGTAACATCGAGCTGTTCCCTCCCCTTCTTTTCGTGGACAAACCGCATCACGTGTGCTGCTGCTGCTTATGGATTGGCTGCAGCAGATTCCTGCGCCTTCCCCTCCCCTCTCTTGCAGCGTCCCCGGTCTCTGCAGATTGCACCCCTCACCCCCCCGCAGCCTCATGCGGGCATCAGAGGCCGAGCTGTTCTGCCCTTGCTCACACACCCCAGCCCCCCTCACCCTCTTCGGCAGCGAAACTGGCTACGGCCGCCCTGTCTTGCAGGAGGAATCCGCACCCGCATCCAGAACAAACACACTATCAAAAACCACCAATTGCCTGAACTTCTGCCCTCGCCTTGACCGCGCTGCTGACGCTCCGCTTCCTCCTCCCCTCGCCTCCCCCGCCAGACCCCCCCACACACACCAAAAAAGCCATTCCTATTACCATATGCCTGAGGTTTCCGAAGCATTGCTTTCTCCTGACAAGCACGGTCTGCAGCCAGTCAGGGGGAAAAAGAGGGCTTTTTTCTCTTTTTTTCCTGGCAGCCTTTGGAGATGATGCTTTAGTATTTATTTCCCCTCTTTGCACGCGGACCGCGTGTGGGCGCGTTTGTGTGTGCCAGAGAGCTGGTGCTTTATGCGCAAAAGGGAAAGGGCAGCTGGCACCCGCCTCTCCCGGCCGCAAGGAAGAGGCGAAGCAAGAGAAATCTCGCAAAACAGGCGGCAGGGAACTGACCCACTGGAGAAAGACAGCTCCACCTGGACTCACTGCTGGAGAAGCCATGGCCCGCAAGAAATTCTTCCAGCCCAGGCGAGCCAGTTTGGTGCAGTGGTTAAGTGTGCAGACTGTTATCTGGGAGAACCGGGTTGGATTCCCCACTCTTCCACTTGCAGCTGCTGGAATGGCCTTGTTTTCGCATTATCGAGATAACGCAACAGCGAAATGACGCAACTAAAGTCAATAATAATAATAAAAAAATCTAACGAAACCAATTGAAGTGGCAATTGAGGCTATTCCAGGAGGGTTTTTTTTTCTATTTGTTAATTTCGAAATATCGCTATTACGCAAAACTGTGAATTTAAAAAAAAAATGGCCGTGCCGGCACTTTGGGGAAGCGCCGCGAAAGGCTGATGATTGGCCAAGGGGGTGGATGGGGTGGGAGGACGGAAAGGGAGAGGGTGCCGCCCACACAGCAGTCGATCCGGCGTGGATGGATTTCCCACAGAAAACTCCGCAGAGTGGATCCGGAGTGGATCCGGAGGTTTTCAAAAACTCCGGAAGGAGGTGGATCTAGATACTCCGGCGTGAAAACCCTGCAGCGCCGGAGCAAACCGCAGCGCCGGAGCAACAGGTGGGAAAACCAGGAAAAGATCCGGAGGTAAATGGGGTGCTATGCCGGAGTAAACGCTAGTGCGAAAACGGCCAAATAGATATCATATGATGGGGTTGTGGGGCTTTTTTGTGGGGGGGTGGATTGCACTTTTGAAGGATCTCTTTTCCACTTTCAGTGGCAAGCAGAATTGAAATGGCGATTTCACATAGGACCAGGGCTTTTTTTGGAATGCAGTTCTGGCTCGCTTGGTGCCAGGGGGTGTGGCCTAATATGCAAATGAGTTTCTGCTGGGCTTTTTCTACCAAAAAAGCCCTGCATAGGACTTAATATTGTGTTAGATTTCCCATAAAAATTTGGCAGTGCCTCTCCCATGGTTCATGAAGAACCAACTATTATGTTTACTTGAAAGTAAGCCCATCCAGCAAATTTCTGTTTTGCCTCACAATTTTCCTTTTAGATATAGTTTTCAACTGCTTCAGCTGCTCTAAGTTAAATAAATAATTGCTTCCTGCTTACTTACAATGCCCCCTCACAACTGAATGGGTCCTTTAAATAAAGGAGAGGTGGGAGAGAAGGAGCTTTCATTATTCTATTTGCACCAAACATGACTGTAGTCCATTTATTTTGCTTTGAGACAGCAGCTCCTGATTCTCTTAATTAATTACTTGTTCACTGGTGATGCCCTGGCATCATGGAATATAGTCTTATTGAGTTCCTTTTCCCTGGAGGGGAAAGCTTTTTTATAGTTCTCATAATCGTAATTTCATAATTGCATGATTACAAGTAAAAAGAAAAAGAAAACAATAGACAGTCACTGACTGCAAGAGGGGGGGAGTAATTAATAGGATTGCCACCTGAAGAGGTTTCAGCATAAGGATGACATTGTGAGACCATAAGAAAATGACATAGTAGGTTTATCAGAAAATCAACGGTTCTTTAGAATATCCCATCCTGGTAATGTAGTACATTCAACTTACATTTTGCAGCTATGATATATCTCTTTTTGTCCATTAATATTGCTAATTATTTACATATAAGGGACAGCACCTTAAAATAAGGAACAGGTGGCAAGCCTAGCCATTAAAGTCCTCCCCATCCTATCCTCTGCCACCCAAGGAACAGATCCATTCAGGAATGGTGGAGTGCTGGTATAATGAGTGAGCAGGTCATTGGAAAATGAAAAGTTTGCATGTGGGAATAAAAATACCACCGGACGGCTCAGTAGGATTTGGTCAACAGGTCAATAGCTCAACGGAAATGAGATCTGGGAGAAGGCGGGCAACAAAATAGGAAACAAATGGAATTCAAAAAGTTGGCCACATCTACAACATCATCTGAATCCACTGTAAAAACAAAATGAACTAATGGTGGTAGCCTGGTGGCAACTGTGTACGGAAATGTTAATTAATATGTGTGGTTTCTATGCACTATGTTTCTATGCATTGAATGGCTCTGGCTCAAAAATCAACAAATGTTATTTTCCTTACTTTCAGGAACTTGACTGGAAGGAAGAAGGCCTTAATGTTAGGAACAGGCTGCAGGAACTTGGTCATGAGGGAAAGTATTCTGCGCTTGTTCAGAGACACTTGATGTATATTACTTTATATCTTTTTAAAGAAGAGCATAACTGAAGATGGGATGAGTTGAAGACAAAATTATAGAGCTTATATGCCACAGCTCCCCAAACAATTATTTCCTGCTTATACTGTGGGGTTGCTGTAAGTGAGCTATGACTTGAACCACACACACCATGGGAGGGAGGGAGGGAGGGATGAATGGATGGATGGAGCTGCCTCACAGTACAGAGTTGGATGGCCTTCTGCTCTCTTACAATATTACCATTCCATGTGCTGGATCCAGTAACTGCATTCTGATAAGAGAGGAGTCTTCCTAGAACAAAAGAGATCATACTTCCATCAGCAGAAGAGTCCTCATATGACTGGAAGCCATTAGATCCAATGTTATGACTGAGGCCCCATCCTAACCATGTTTCTGCTGGTACAGGGTCACATAGTTTGGGCCAGTTCAGTAGCACCTTAGAGAACAAGATTTTCCGTGCATAAGCTTTTGAGAGTCAAAATTCCCTTCATCAGAAAGTTCTGGTCAGGCCTGGATAGCCAAAATGCAGAAATTTTAAAGGTGTACACACTAAGTTGAATCCAGCCATCCTCCAAACAGCTTCCCTCTAGCCCAAGTCTGCCTCCAACTTTGATGACTCGTCCTCTAGCAGAAGAAATATTGAAGTTAGAGGAAGTCTCCTTAGCCTGGAGAAGGCTTCAAACTTGGTTTAGTGAAGTGGGAGGATAGGAAGTGTAATGTACTCAGTGACGAGACGTGTAGAAGGCAACATACTTTATTGGAAGGTACATCAAAGAGAGAGCAACGCGGGCCGGGACCCGCTTTATATACATTATTCCCGGAACAGCCCTCCAGCTGGCCAGTCCAATCCTGGCCAGTCAAACTTCCCGCCACTGGTCTTGATTGGCGGAGTCTTTTCCCGCACTGCGCAGAGTGATCAAGGGACTTCCCCTTGGTCGCCTCTGCTGCATGGCCGCGTGGTGCTTCTTGATAACGCGCAATACACTACACTCCTCCCCCCTAGTTCACTGTACATAATCCTGCAAGTATGCTGGAGCCCTGCGTTCCCGGGGAGATCGCCTCGGGCGGGCTCCTCTATTGGACTTGCTCCTGGCGGCAGGTCAGCCGACCCGGGTTATGGTTCTGGATCCGCCGGTCTTGGGGAATCGTACGTCGGCAGGGTCGGTGCCTGTGGGGTCACTTTGGGTGATTCTGTGGCTGATTCTTCTCTGCTTGCTGCTTCCCCAGTCGGCAAGGTTCGGCGGTGTAGCTGGTCTATGTGCCGCCTTAGGATCTGACCCCCCTCTGTCGAGACCTCGTGGAGGTGGACACTACGGGGATCACCTCTAGCCACTTAGTATATGCGTCAACCAGTATGAAAAATATTTGGCCCTGGTATGGTCCTGCAAAATCTAAGTGCAGATGAGACCACGGCCGCCGGTTGGACTCCCAGCGATGGACGGGGGCACACGGCAGATCGGGCTGGGATTCTTGGCAGGGTTGGCACCTTCTCACCCATCCCTCTATCTCCTCATCCATACCCGGCCACCAAACGTAACTGGGGGCCAGCGCTTTCATCCTCACTATCCCTGGGTGCATTTCGTGAAGGGCGGCTAACACCTGCTTCCGCATGGGGGGGGGGGAACCACCACCCTGCTACCCCAGAGTATGCATCCCTTGTGTGTGGATAGCTCATCTCTGCGCGAAGCAAAAGGTTTGAACTCCGTGCCTACCTTGCCCGTGGGCCACCCCCTTCCCACCCAGTCTGAAACTCGTGCAAGTATGCAGTCCCTGCCCGTGGCCCAAGCCACCTCCGTGGCGTGGAGCGGCCGCTCGGGTAAGGATTCCATTGGTATCACATGGTGGGCCGGGGCTGGATCGGGGTCAATGGAAGCGGCAGGCAGCTAAGGGCATCAGCGTGTTCCATGGCTTTGCCCGGGCGGTGCACCAGGGTGTACGTGTAAGAGTTTAGGAATTGGTTCCACCTCAGGACCCGCTGTGAAATGATTTCTGGGGTCTGGCGGTCAGGGGCAAGGAGGCCCAGGAGTGGCTTATGGTCCGTGGCAATGGTGAAACGCCTGCCGTATAGGTAGTCATTAAATTTGTGCACTCTGGCCACAATCGCCAGAGCCTCCTTATCGATTTGCGTAGTTCCATTCTGTGGAGGTAAGGGTCCTGGAGTAGTACGCCACCGGAACCTCCCTCCCATCCAGGAGTTGGTGTCCCAGGACTGCGCCCACCCCGTATGGGGAAGCATCGCAAGCCAATATCAGCGGCAGAGCTTCATCGAAGTGATGGAGCACTGCGTTGGAGACAAGGAGATCTTTGACCGCCTGGAACGCTGCTGTTTGCTGCTTTCCCCAAACCCACGGGGCTTGTTTATCAAGCAGTCGGTGGAGTGGTTCCACGATGGCAGCTTTGTGGAGCAAGAACAAATGGTAAAAGTTCAATAACCCCAAGAAACTTTGTAGCTCCGCCTTGCATGTGGGGGCCGGGGCTTGAACTATGGCCCTGGTCTTGTCCTCCGTTGGGTGGATCCCCGCTGCATCCACCGCAAACCCCAGGAACTCCACCCTCGGAACCCCTAGCAAGCATTTTTCCTTTTTCACTTTTAGGCCCGCCGCTTGGAAGCGGCGGAGGACCTCTCGCAGGCGGCTGCTGAACTCCTCTGCGTCTGGGGTGGTGATTAGAACGTCATCGAAAAACGGTTGCACTCCGGGGATCCCTTTAAGAAGAGAGTCCATTATGCTCTGGAAGATCCCCGGAGCTACACTAACCCCAAACTGCAGCCTCCGTACCCTAAACGCTCCCCGGTGAATCA
The DNA here is from genome assembly GCF_032191835.1 of Heteronotia binoei. NCBI lineage: Eukaryota > Metazoa > Chordata > Lepidosauria > Squamata > Gekkonidae > Heteronotia > Heteronotia binoei. Next base: position 224,168,854 of record NC_083223.1, on the reverse strand, counting down.
TGATGGTCTGCGCTTCGGCTGTCTTAGCGTCAACCGGCAATTGCTGGTATGCTTGGGCCAGGTCCAGCTTGCCGAAAACCTTAGATCCCGCCAGGGCCGCCAGGACGTGGCTGACCACTGGAACAGGGTATGGATTGTCCTGGAGCGCTTTATTTATCGTGCACTTATAGTCAGCGCATATCCTTACATCCCCATTGGGCTTCACCGGCATCACTATTGGGGTCTCCCAGGCCGCATACGACACCGGCTCTAATACTCCCTGGGCTGTGAGTCTGTCCAGTTCCGCTTCAATCTTTGGTTTTAAATTGAACGGAACTCGCCTGGCCTTTAATCGGATGGGTCTAACCAGGGGATCGAGCAGTAAGGTGATGGGCGGGCCCTTGTATGTCCCCAGGGACCCATCAAAGACTTCTGGGAATTCCTGGCAAACATTGTCAAAGCTGATCGACTGTATTTGTTCCACCCCCACTAATTTGATTCCCAGCGGTCGGAACCAGGCCAGTCCCAGTAGGGTGGTGAGCCGGCACTTAACCACCAGGATGTCCAGTGGACCCCTGAAGTTTCCTCTCTCTACCTGGACCTTGGCCCAGCCCCGGATGTGAACCGGGTTCTTCTGGAAGTCCCTCAGCACAAAGTCAGCCGGTCTCAGCTAGAGCTGGCGGCGGGGACATAGTTTATTCAGGGCCTCCTCCGAAATTATGGAGATGGAGGAGCCCGAGTCCACCTCCATTGTACATGGGGTGTCCTCGATAAGGACCGACATTCTGACCTTGTCGGGGGTGGTGAGAGGCAAGTTCAGTACCTGCAGGCTGATGGAGGACATTGTGTGAGCCTCGGTGGAGTCGTGGTGCGCTGTCTGGCATCTGCGATTGGCCTTTGCCCTGCAAGCCCTCGCGATGTGGCCCACTTTTCCGCAGTTCTGGCAGTCCATGTTGCGATATGGACAGTCCCGCCTCTCGTGGGGGTCACCACAGCTGGCGCATTTGCTCGTGGTGGATCTCTCTGTCGCCCTTTATCGCGTAGGAGCCCTTGGGTCCATTGCTTGTGGACGACGGATTTGGAAAGCCTCTTCGTCCTCCGGATCGCCCGCGCCATCTCTTCATGGTGGACGGCCTCTCCACGTGGGTGGCTGTATGCTTTGGTGGCTCTCTCGAAGGCCGTCGCCTCGTTGAAGGCTTGTTGGAGGGTGAGCTCTTCCTTGGCAAAGAGCTTCTGCTGCAGCCTTTTGTCTCGGAGGCCCCAGACGAATCGGTCCCTCAGGGCCTCCTCCTGCTTGTCGAAACTGCAGTTCCCTGCGATCTGGTAGAGAGCGGCCAGGTAGACTGCAGCCATTTCCCCGGGCTTCTGATCCCTCTTATGGAAGAGGAATCTGTGGGCAACGATGGACGGTTGGGGTGAGAAATGCCCTGTGAGGAGTCTGACAACCTCCCCTTACGTCCTCTGGGTGAACTTCGCTGGGGCAGAGAGACCTCGTGCGATCATGAAGGTTGCCTCTCCGCAGATGCTCAACAGGACGTCCCTCATTCGGTTGTCGTCCGTGATCATGTTGGCCTGCAGGTAGCATTCGACCCGTTCGGTGTAGGTCTCCCACCTCTCTGGATGGTCGGGGTTGAATTCAGCAAGATGGCCCGTCGTTACACTCGAGTTCGCCATTGCAGCAGCGGGCGTCTCAGTTTCTTGCAGTCCTGCGCCTTCCTCGTCTTCAGCCAGGTCAGCTGCTCTCCACTTAGGGAGCCTTCCTAGCTAGATCCCACCTTCATCGCCAGTGTAATGTACTCAGTGATGAGACGTGTAGAAGGCAACATACTTTATTGGAAGGTACATCACAGAGAGAGCAACGCGGGCCGAGACCCGCTTTATATACATTATTCCCGGAACAGCCCTCCAGCTGGCCAGTCCAATCCTGGCTAGTCAAACTTCCCGCCACTGGTCTTGATTGGTGGAGTCTTTTCCCGCGCTGCGCAGAGTGACCAAGGGACTTCCCCTTGGTCGCCTCTGCTGCATGGTGGTGCTTCTTGATAACGCGCAATACACTACAGGAAGACAATCCATTCCACTAACCTCCTGTGTCAGTACATTGGCTCTATGATGAACTGCTATCAGGATGTATTTGGTGCAACGCACATCTTTCTTGCAATTGTTCATCAGTATCTTGAATCTTCAGTGAAAACACCAGTGCTGGTTTTGGTGAGGCTTGAGACAGCTCAAGTGCTTTGAGGATGACAGGCAAATTAACATAACCCATGTTCACCTGGCTTTTAATTGGGATAAGGATGCAGCACAGTTCTAGCCACTTAAAAATAACTACCCTACCATTCTGATTCTAAAAACTGTGGTTAAATAGCTCTGAAGGAATCATGCTGCCTGTAAGATGCTTGAAGGAAACAAACCTGATATGAACCACATACTCAGCTATGAACTACATATTAGGTTAAAAGTAGAAGCGGTGGGGAGAACTTCCGGAATATGGCGTGGTGACACACAGAGCATTGCCGAGCTCCGGCGTGCACTGTGCATTTGAGTGCTCCAGAGAGGTCCTTCTCTACAGAGGATCTCTTAAGAAGCGCCTGAAAGGCGCCTCGAAGCTTAGGGGAGCTGGTTGAGGGTTTAGGGGGGAAGCGGAGGCGACCCTTCTACCTTCTACCTTTCCCTTGCCTGGAGCCCTCCAACGCTTCGGCACCTTAACCAGGCCTCCGGAGCAGGAGCCAGCGGGGCAACAGAAACTCAAGCGCTGGCCCAAACTGGAACTGAAGCGCAAGAAAAGCTAAACTTAAAAGGGAAAATGGAATAATTCGACCTACCAGAATACCGACACGACTGGGAGCTGAGAGCCGCGAGAGACAGGCAAGCGACGGCGCGCGGCGCAGTACGGAGTGACAAAGAAGACGACCGGAAAGCAGCTTGCCTGGGCAGGATCGATTAGCTGCGGCAGCGGCTGGACAGCGCAGGAGGAGCGGACTGCAAGGTACTCAAGTCCCAGGCATCTGAGGCCCCGGGGATTGGTTGGCGACGGCGGCCGTGGTGGGGAGCAGAAAGAGACAGCGGGGCGAGCGAAGAGACGAGATAGAGTCAAATCAAGTCGTGTGGGTGGTGATGATGGCGATGATGGTGATGATGAGAAGACAGCAATAAGGGTGCTGGACGGTTGGAAGGGAGAAGTCGGGGCGAGTCTGGCTGACGCCCGGTGGAGAGGGAAGCAGACTGAATGGAAATGGCGGCGAGTGAGTGAGTGCTAAGAAATAAAAGACTTGTGACAGGGAAGCGATTTGAAAGCGGCTGAAGAGTTGTTGAATAGAACTGGCAGATTGATAGAAAGAGAAGAGAAGGGGAAAGGGAAAGGGAACGAAAGCAGGAAGAAAGAAGAGAAAGAAGAAGAGAAAAGAAGAAATAGAAGGGAGAGAAGAGGGGACTACGGTGGAATGCGGAAGGGAAGTGAGGAAAGGAATGGAATGGTGATGTTAATAAGGATTGAAAGGCTGAAAGAGTGAGTAGTTAAACCTGAAAGTTAAACCGCGGCCTCCCTCTTTTACTTTGGATTACAAACTTGAGACTTGGGAAGCGCAGAACTAAGTCAAGAAAGAGAGAGAGAGAGACGGTTTTTAGCAGTGGACCCTGCGGCTGTCTCTCTCTTGAAGAAAGGGCTATTTAAGCGGCACAAGAGACAGAGATTAGCGAACATATATTGAGTCTTCACTGGAATGGATTATAAACTGTTCAATAAGAGGAGATAAAAGGGGGGAAAAAGAAGAAAGAAGAAAGGAAGTAGAAGAAAGAAGACAGAAGATAGAAGAAGGAAGAAAAGGAAGTTAAATCAGCTGAACTTGAGCTTAAAACTGGTGTTTGATACTAATGTGTGGTTGGTATTGAAAATAATGAATAGATGAATTTTGGGCAAGCTTAATGAGAGTAAATGAATTGTTGAAATGATGGGAGGATGAAATATTAATGTGATGAAATATTGATGTATTGACTGCTATTGAATTAACGTTGCTGGGTTAATGTAGACCTGATTGATTGATTCTTTGATTTTTTGATTGGATGTTCTATTGATACCCTAGAGATCTCAGAGAATATTAGGTATAAAAGATAAATCCTTTAAAACTTTAAAGAAACAGTATTTAAAGTTGAAATATAGACCTTGACATCAGTGTGCACTAACAAGGCTTGATAGTATAATTGATACTGTGAATCAACTGGGTGAGACAGTGATCAGTGATATAAAGAGAAGCAATATAGGAAATCTTAGGGGCCTAACTTGGAGGCCTAATTTATATTGAAGCAGCAACAAAAGTTGTCAAAGTATGGGAGATAAAGAGAGAAAAGAGAGACAGATGGAGGCCAAAATCAAAAAACTAGGCCAGGGCACCCCACCGGGAGGTTCAAAACCCATACCACCAATTGAAAACCAGGATGCTATAGAAAAATTGCAGGCGATAATGGTGGCAGGTTTTAAGCAAAACCAGGAAGCTCTGGCAGAGATGAAAATGGAATTAATGGGAGAGATTAAAAAAACAAATGATAAAATGCAAGATTTCCAAAAACAACTTTTGGCAAACACGCAGCAAGTGCATGGCCTAGTAGCAAAAGTGGAAAGACTAGAAGACCAGAATAAAGCCACTATAGCGACGGTACGAGAAAACAAAACTGACTTGGCAGAAATGGAGGAAAAAGTGGCAAGGCTGGAAATGGAAAAAGCGGCCTATGTATTACGGTTCCAGAATGTCCCTGAAGCAAGGGGAGAGAATCTAGAGAGCAAAATCTTGGAAATATTAAACACAAAGGAGGAGAAATTGCTGGAGAGAGAAAAGAATGAAATTGACTGGGTTAAGAGAATATCCTCCTCCTATTCTAAAAGACATAACCTTCCAAGAGAAATTTTAGTAAAATTTACCAGAGTTTCGACCTGTGAGAAGATTCAAAAGAAAGTAAGAGAAGAAGGTCTGGTCTGGGAAGGTAACACCATTAAAGTATTGAAAGATGTACCCTGGACAATTCGTCAGAAAAGGCTAGGATATAAGAGACTGACCAATTGGTTATCAAAAAATTCAATACAGTTTAAGTGGCTAGTTCCAGAGGGAATTTTTTTCACTTTCCAGGCTAAAAGATATAATATAACAACGATAGAAAAAATGGAGGACTTCTGGGATAGTTTTGTAGCATCAAGTAACCAGGGCTCAGACACAGGAGAAGATCGAGAGGAGGAAACAGACCGACCTGGAAAAGACGAAGAAACTACCCCAAAACTTAAAAGAGAAGGAGTTAAAACAAGACAACACACTAAAAGAGACCAAAGAACCACAGAAGATAGTAGAACGCTGATAGGATGAATAACAGAGCAGGATTGCAGATTATCTCAGTGAACGTAAACGGCTTAAATGAGCCCAAGAAGAGAAGGAAGACTTTTCTACAACTCCAAAAAGTTAAAGCGCAAATAATCTGCCTCCAAGAAACGCATATAAAGAAGAATGATATTAAATTTCTACAGAACAAAAAACTGGGACAACTATACCACTCTTGTGACGAAGGGAAGAGAAGAGGAGTAGCTACATACGTCAACTTAAATATAGATTCTAAGTTGATTTTCAGAGATGAAATGGGAAGAATCCTCATAGTAGAAGCCACAATTAATAAAAGGAAAATCTTGGTGGTAAATATATATGCCCCAAACGACAAGCAAGAGAACTTTTACAAAAATCTACATGAGAAATTAGCGGAACTACAGGCAGAGTGTTGCTGCATTATAGGAGACTACAATGCGGTGTTTGACACCAAAAAAGATAAAAAATCTGAAAAGCCAAAGAAGAACTCACTACGTAATGTCTTACCCAAGGCTTTTGATAGAATGGCGGAAGAATTTAACTTAGTGGATGTTTGGAGGGCTAAAAATTTACAAGCGGAAGATTTTACTTTTTATTCTCATGTTCACAAGTGCTGGTCCAGGATTGACATGTGTTGGGTGTCGATAGGTTTAATTCCGCAAATCAACCAAGTAGACATTTTACCGAAGACGTTTGCAGACCATAATCCAATACAAATGACTTTACAATATCCCCCAAGAAATACTCGTTGGACTTTGAATCTCCAAATTCTAAAAGAAACAGCTTTTTTGGAAAAAACCCAAAAGGAAATAAAGGAATTTTTTCAACGAAATACAGAAGAAGATACAAGCGTACAGAATATTTGGGATACTTTTAAAGCTTTTTTTAGGGGTTTGGCTATTAGTTATACAGCAAAAAGAAACAGAGAACGTATGAAGTTGTATAATGACCTGGTTAAAAAATTAAAGGAACAGGAGAAACAACAAAAAATTAACAATACCGAAGACATAAAACTTAAAATTCAAGCTACACAACATGGAATCAACCTATGGTTAACAGAAGAATTAGAAAGAAAATTGAAATGGGCTAAACAAAATTACTTCGAAAATGCCAACAAAACGAGCAGGTGGCTAGCGTATAAGCTCAAGAAAGAGAGAGAAAAAAAAATTATAAAAATACTCAAAAACCAAGAAGGGAAAGAGATTACTCAAGAAGGCCAAATGGAGCAAATTGTCAAGAGCTTTTATAGAAACCTTTATAAAAGACAGGAAATAGTAGAACAACGACAAGAAGAATATATAAAAAATGTTAATATGAAGCAACTAACAAAAGAGCAGCAAGACTCATTAGAGGGCCCCATCACAGTCCATGAGATAACGGAGGCAATTAAACAGCAGAAACCTAATAAAGTACCTGGGCTGGATGGTATACCGGTAGAAGTATACAAATCTTTTGAAGATCTCCTTTTAATCCCCTATAAAAAACTGTTAGAAAAAATTCAGGAATCGACCGTAATCCCAACATCATGGACAGAGGCATTGATTTCATTAATACACAAAGAAGGAACGGATTCGGTAGAAATTAAGAATTACAGGCCAATTTCTCTCCTAAATGCAGACTACAAAATCTTCGCAACAATATTGACTAATAGATTCAAGAAAGTTATCACAAATATAATACAAGAAGACCAAACAGGATTTATTCCAGGAAGAATGATGCGACAAAATTTAAGATACCTCCTGAACGTCCTAGAATACTATAAAGATCAACCTGGCAAACAGTTTGCAGGTATCTCATTAGACGCGGAAAAAGCGTTTGACAACGTGAATTGGAATTTTATGGGTAAAGCACTGGAAGTAATTGGTTGCGGCAAGAACTTTCAGAACCTTATAAAGGCCATATATACTAAACAGAGTGCGAGAATCAACATAAATGGAAGAAATTCGGAATTTGTGGAAATAGAACAAGGGACTAGACAAGGCTGCCCTCTGTCTCCCCTCCTTTTCGTAACTGTAATAGAATTTCTGATTCAAAAGGTAAGGGACGATTCTGGAATTAGAGGCTTGAAGATTAAGAATGAAGAACTCAAAATCCAGGCATTCGCAGATGATCTCTTGTTTATTCTAGAGGACCCTGTCTCATCAATTGATAAATTAAAAATTAGACTACAACAATTTGGGGAAGTCTCCGGATTTAAAGTTAATATACAAAAAACCAAATTTATAACTAAAAATATGAATAGAGAGCAAATTAAGCAACTGGAAGATAAATCTGGATTCAAACATGAGAAGCGAATCAGATACCTAGGAATTCAGCTAACAAATGATGTGAAATCTCTCTACCAAGACAATTATGAGAAGATCCGTAAGGAAATCGAAGCAGATTTGGAGAGGTGGAAAGGCTTGCAAATCTCCCTTCTGGGGAGGATAGCTACGATCAAAATGAATGTTCTTCCCAGAATCCTATTCTTATTTCAGATGATTCCAGTAGAAATACCCAAATCCTTCTTCCAAAAATTTAATAAAAAAATTATGACTTTTATTTGGGAAAACAAGAAACCTAGGATTAAACTAAAGGTCCTCCAAGAAAGTAAATTAAGAGGGGGCATGGCCTTGCCGAACTGGTACTTATACTACAAGGCGTCATGTTTAGCCTGGACCAGAGAGTGGCTCCTGCTGGAAAATAAAAGATTACTGGTACTAGAGGGTGCAGGACTGGTTAAAGGCTGGCACGCCAATATTTGGTACCAACCTTCTCAAAAAAATAACAATTTTCAAAAACATGAAATTCGAAAGGCACTTCACAAGATCTGGTTAGAAACTAAAAGGAAAATCTATACGTACACCCCCTTGTGGGTTTCGCCAGTTGAAGCAGCTACTCATCCGAATCTGTATGACTGGAAAACTCCCCAAAATTATGCTGTATTGTTGGACGCAGACAATAACTTAAGCTTGGATATGAACATGATACCGGATTGGTGGGTTAGGTGCCAGGTTAAATCAATGTATCAATCAGACAAAGGTTTGGGTTTCCCCAGAGAGGTAGATGCAAATGAATTTGACACTATGATATATGAATCCAAAAAACTGATTTCCAAAATATATAGCTGGTTATTAGAGGAGGAGATGCAAACTGAGATGGTTAAAGAAAGTTGGGTAAGATGGTTACAAGATTTCGGTTATTCAATTGAATTGGAAGAATGGGATAAAATCTGGAAATACAATATTAGACTGACCAAATCGGTAACGTTTAAAGAAAATTTATACAAAATGATGTATAGATGGCACCTCACTCCAGCAAGACTAGCCAAAATGAACCCAAATTATAATAATAAGTGTTGGAAATGTAACAAGGTTGAAGGGTCATTTTACCATATATGGTGGAAATGTGAAATTGCCAAGAAATTTTGGGCACAAATAAATATGTGGATGCAAAAGGTGTTAAAGAAAAAGATTAGACACTTGCCTGAACTATACTTATTGAGTATATGTAGAGAAAATCTAGGGCGAGGGGAAAAAAAATTATTGATATATATGATTACAACTGCTAGAATACTCTACGCGAAGCATTGGAAATCCCCCCAGATTCCGAGCAAACAAGAATTCTTATTTAAATTATTAGAATCTGCTGAAATGGATATTATGACAATGAGGTTGAGAGATGGAAATTGGCAGGATTGTATGAAAAACTGGGAACCTGTATATATATGGGCAAAAAGCATGGGATTTGAGATGAGATACTAGGATTGTTATTATAAAATACCCTCAAGGCTCCTTTTATATGTGGTGGTGGTGGGGGGTGAAGGGATGGTGATGGGTGGACATGGTGGATTTGGTGTTTACATATGTATGTTGTTTTCCTTTATTGTTTGTTTTTATTTATGAGATTTCTTTGGCTTTGTTTGTTTGTATTTTCTTTTTTGTCGTTCTATTTTATTCAATAAAATCCTTTAAAATTTTTTTTAAAAAAAAAAATAAAAAAATAAAAAAAAAAAAAAGTAGAAGCGGTGGCTTCCCAGTTTTTTCCTAAAGCCATGGGGATTACATTAACTGCAGAAAAGCATCCAGGATGCTGAATTCAGAACAGAAGCAGTTGATTTTTAACAGCAAAGTTATGTGGGAGTTCATTCACAGATTTTGAGAGTTCTCCCACAAAGCACCCACATAACCCAAACACTCTAATTATAATTTAGTACTCGGCTTGCCAGCCCCCAAGTCTGGGCAGGGGATCCCCTTGTTTTGCAGGGTCCTCCCTGCTGCCAGCCAACTGGCTGGCAGCAGGGAAGCCCTTCCCCAACAGCCATATTATGCATTTAAATCTTGGCAGGTTTAGAAAAAGCTTGCAAACAATTTTGTGTTTGGAATGTGTGTGTACCTTTAAATCTCTGCAGGACAAAAACTTCAGGGGGGGGGGAGGATGAGCAGGCAGAGCCATATGGCTCTTCCCATGAGTGTGTGAGAGAGGAAGCGAGCACAGTGCCTCTGTTTATTTTGCATTTGTTTCAGAAGTTATGTGTATGGTAAAATGCATAGTAAAGAGTTAACTAGAACCTGATTAAGGGATGGAGGAAAACTCCACCCCTAGACTGCTCTCTTCTGTACTTTTGTTTTCTTGTGTTAGTCTGAAGAAGTTGGTTGATATACAGCAGATGGTTACATTCAGCAACTCTTGTAAGTAAACTGAATTATACCATTGACCAAGCAAGATCACAAAAGTGTGGGGTTGCAAACTTTGTGTTGGAAAAAGGATTAATTGTTTATTTTGGCTGCTTTATGAGAGTGTATGTGTGTGTGTCCCTTAATAAAACCATACTTGGAAATGCTACCAAAGCCTGGCAAGGGACTTGTGGGAGTATGACAAATTTCATTTAGTGGAAGTGCAGCTGCTGGGGAACACTTTGAAGACAAAAAGAAGATGAGGAAATGATTATTGTATTCAGAGGAACTGCTGTATTTTTATTTATTTATTTGGGGAATGAGAAAATCTTCAAGCTCCACCCCCAAGTCCCTAGGCTCCACCCCAAAGTCCCCAGGTATTTCCTGAGTTGGGCCTGGCAACCATATTTAGCACCAAGATGCATTATTGATCCGTATTTGCTCAGTCTATTGCTATCTCACATGCTGAGACGTGCAAGAGCCACCACTCTCCATTATATCTCTTGCAGGCAACAATAAGGAGGATAACAAAGATCAGACCTAGAGAGGCCCATCTAGAATGCCAAGGATGTGAACACTGACTTTTCTTTCCCAAGGTGAAGTTTTATATCTTAAGAACCTAAGAACATAAGAGAAGCCATGTTGGATCAGGCCAATGGCCCATCCAGTCCAATACTCTGTGTCACACAGTGGCCAATATATATATATATATATATATACACACACACACACACACACACACACACACACACACACTGTGGCTAATAGCCACTGATGGACCTCTGCTCCATATTTTTATCTAACTCCCTCTTGAAGCTGGCTATGCTTGTAACTGCCACCACCTCCTGTGGCAGTGAATTCCACATGTTAATCACCCTTTGGGTGAAGAAGTACCTCCTTTTATCCGTTCTAACCCGACTGCTCAGCAATTTCATTGAATGCCCACGAGTTATTATATTGTGAGAAAGGGATAAAAGTACTTCTTTCTCTACCTTCTCAATCCCATGCATAATCTTGTAAACCTCTATCATGTCACCCCGCAGTCGACGTTTCTCCAAGCTAAAGAGCCCCAAGCGTTTTAACTTTTCTTCATAGGGAAAGTGTTCCAACCCTTTAATCATTCTAGTTGCCCTTTTCTGCACTTTTTCCAATGCTATAATATCCTTTATGAGGTGCGGTGACCAGAATTGCACACAGTGTTCCAAATGAGACCGCACCATTGATTTATACAGGGGCATTATGATACTGGCTGATTTGTTTTCAGTTCCCTTCCTAATAATTCCCAGCATGGTGTTGGCCTTTTTTTATTGCAATCGCACACTGTCTTGACATTTTCAGTAAGTTATCCACCACGACCCCAAGATCTCTCTCTTGGTCGGTCTCTGCCAGTTCACACCCCATCAACTTGTATTTGTAGCTGGGATTCTTGGCCCCAATGTGCATTACTTTGCACTTGGCCACATTGAACCTCATCTGCCACACTGATGCCCACTCACCCAGCCTCAACAGATCCCTTTGGAGTGCCTCACAATCCTCTCTGGTTCTCACCACCCTGAACAATTTAGTGTCATCCGCAAACTTGGCCACTTCACTGCTTACTCCCAACTCCAAATCATTTATGAACAAGTTAAAGAGCATGGGACCCAGTACTGAGACCTGCGGCAATCCACTGCTTACCGTCCTTCACTGCGAAGACTGCCCATTTATACTCACTCTCTGCTTCCTATTAATTAGCCAGTTTTTGATCCACAAGAGGACCTGTCATTTTACTGCATCTTCAATACACCGATTTTAACATCACCCCAAATTAGTACTCTCACATATCTTTCTGAAAGCAATGGATTAATGGCTTTCCACAGTGAGTAATGGCAATGCCAAAGACATGTTTGCATGCCAAGCAGCTTCTGTTTTACTATTTACAGTCACTATTTTACTGGTTCTGCTAATAAATCTGTGTTTTGTAAAACAACCAGCTCTGAAGTCTTAAAGCCATTAACCTTGGAATTCAGTGAGATTCCACCACAGTCTTTAGGATTTTTCCAGGGTCTACCATTAAAAATCAGGGTCTACTCTGCCTCTACTCTTAATCTACTAGATTTCATTCTGCATCTACCTGACCTTCTAGAGTTCACCTTACATAAATATATGTACTATTGTGATATTGTGTTCCAAACATGGGACTTGGGAAATCTTACAAAGTTTTGAAATCTTACAAAATTCAGTGCAATCTGACAGGTTTTTTCCTCATGGTCTGTTCCATCCTCCTCCTCCAAAGGAACAGGTTACCACTGAGAAGGTCAGTCTCAGACTATTTATATATTTTTTTTAAAAAAATGTTTTAAGTGTTTACCCCACCTTATCCAATCAACATATAGGCTGATTACAGAACGGCACTTTGGGTCAACTCAGAGACGCCTCTGAAGTCGACCCAAATAAACCGACCAGATGCCAACATCTGCCGCCCACCCCTGTCCTGCACTTATCCCATCCTGAAGGATGATCCACTCGGCTCAAAAAGGAACCACTCCGAAAGTGGTCCCTTTTCGCTTGGGCAGCTCTGAGGTGGCACCCGGCCGTTCAAAAGCCCAGAGAGCACCTTACAAGCACCCAGGGAACTGTGAGCGGGACATGGGAGCTTTTCACACACTCCCCGGCCGCCCAAGGCCTGCCCCTCCGGGGCGCTCTTCTTCTGGCCAGCTTTTTTCGGGCGGCTGCAAGCCACCCCAAGCTGACCATCTGTTATCAGCCATAGAAAGGTTCAGTTGGTCTAATGGTCATCTAAAAAATCTCAGTAATAGCTACTAGCAAAATATATCAGAGAATATTACTCAGAAAGCCATAAGAAAGGGCACAGTTATGCACTTCTTGAAATCTGGCAACAATGAAGGCATCTTCTGTATGTGTGACATTTCAGAAGACTGGAGCTGCTGCTAAGAAGGCCCATTACTTTGCAGTAGGTGTCAGCATCTACCATACAAAGAAGAGCACAGCTGGCAAAGTCTGTTGGATGGACCAAGACCTGCCAGACCTGCAGGCTCATACTGAGCGAGGCAGTCCTTTATAGTGCAGTCCAAAGCAGAATTGCTCTTATCTATGTCCATGACTGCACTGTTAAGTATGTAAGACCCAGATCATGAAGAGTTTTATAGAAAAGAACCACTTAAACTAAGCCTGGAAGCAAGCTGGGAGCTATTTTAGGATAAATTTGATTTGTACATTTTGCTCAGTGTCAGCTAAACAGGGTATATGCCAACTGAAACTTCTGTGACATCTTCAAAGGGCAGCCTATTTACAGGAAACAAATCCAAAGTTTCAGAACCATTGATTCTAACTCTGCTAGGGATGACAGTGTAAGGCTGCTATCCTAAGAACTCTCTTTACTGGGTCTAACTCCTATTCAATAAAATGGGGCTTACTTTTAAGCAGACTCACTTAGGAGCACTGAAGAAGAATGCCTTTCCTTCCTCTCACCACAGCAGGCACCTTGTGAGGTAGGTGTGAGGTAGGTGGGGCTGAGAGAGTTCTGAGAGAACTGTGACTGGCACAAGGTTACCCAGCAGGCTTCATGTAGAGGAGGGGGGAATCAAACTCGGGCTATCCAGATTAGAGTCCACACACTCTTAACCACTACACCACACTGACAAGTCAAGTTGGCAGCACAGATAACAAATGTAGATGAAAGAGAAACATTCCAAGCAACATTTCCAGTCTGCTTATATAACAGAAAGACTAGGTCCTGGAGTCCTCCTGAGCTGGTTAGACAGAGGCAGTTGGACCCCATCTAAAACTAGTCAGTCAGTTCCATACAGAACATCAACATATCGATCAGGGGACATTTTGTGCCCATAAAAGACTTTATTGTAGATGTGCCAAATCGTGGTCCTTCCCTAACTCTCATAATATGTTGCTAATCTATTTTAAATGATTTTTTAAAAAGTCATTTGATATACATTTAATGTGTATCCTTGTTATTGTGTTACTTGTCTTGAACTTACAAATATTTCAACTAAAAAAAACACAATGGTGTACTAATGTGCAGCTCCACCCCACCCCCAATCTGGTTTCACGGCATACCATGATCCAGTATATTTCCACCCACTATGTGGAAATTGTTCCATTATGCATGCTGAAATGATTGCTCTTTTAAAGCTCTTCTAGCAGAAAAGCTTTGGTGCTTTATAATTGAGCACAAATGAGGAGTCTGGTCTTTTCACTTTGTGGTTCAGGGGTGTTTTTTACAGCTTTTAAGACAGCTGCAAACGAGGAGGTGGCAGGCTAAACTCATTGCTACTCAAAGTGGCAGGTTAATGTCTCCAACTTTCACACAGTTAGAAGTCTTACATATTAAAGGTAATTGCTAGTTGTTGAGAAACGGCAGGTCTTTTGTACAACAGAACCAAATGGTACTTTAAATCTTGCTTCTGAATGGCACTTCCAAGAGTATCTAGAAGTATACCTGATGAAGTAAGCTCCAGCCTACAGAAGCTCATGCTAGCATAAAAGGTTATTGGTCTGTAAGGTGCCACAAGACTTGTGTTTTACTTTCCAGAGGGAAGAAGACATGCACTAATCTCCAATGCTTACCACCTAAGTTTCAACTGAATGAAAGTCAAGGGATGTGGAAGAAAATAAGGGAAGGGGGACAAAGTATAGAATAGATACAAGTGCAAGTCTTCTATGTAACCAGATTTAAGTGAGTCACAGAGGTGAGGTGAGACTTGAAGAATGGCTTGAAAAGCAACTGCATAAATTTGTGGAGGATAGATTTATCTATAACTATTAGCCATGATAGCTAGGTGAGACCTCTTCTACTCAGATCCAGGGTCCCTCTGAGCATCAGTTGGAAGGCAGTGGCAGGAAAGGGCCTTGCAGGTGAACCTTCCAGAAATATGAAGCTGGGAACTGCTGGAAGCAGCCTGCTACACTGAAGTGTCCTTTGGTCTGATCCAATTGGGCTCCTGTTCTATTCCTTCGTTAAGTGATTTGCCTGTGTATATGAAAGAGCCCTTGAAGATGCCTACCTTTATCAAGAATTAACTTTTCCAGAAGATGAGAAAGGGTGCTTCAAGCATGTATATGGTTTTTTTTTTTAAATGAAAGCATGCCTTATAATGGGGGGGGGGGAGGGAGGGAGAGAGAGTCAGTCAGTCAGTCCCTGGTCTAGACTCTCTGAAGTTCTGTGCCATTTTTTTTAGCCTTGGAGAAAACAAATAACAGTATGCCTTGATATAAAAGAACTATCCAGCAGCACTTCATAGTCTTTGTGTAAATCTGTCAAGCACAGAAGGAGGCAACCATATCTATCTTCAAACAAAATACAACAGAATAGATTATTCAACTGGCTTAATCAGGGGGAAAAAACCCTCTGTCGATATAACCTCCCCTGCCTACATTAGAGGTGGAGAGAATTGGCAGATGTCAGTTTAGTTGTTTACAAAGAAAAAAATGGGATTATCTTTATAGCTGTAAAAACATATAATTATGAATTCACTCTTCACACACAATTTGTACTATCTTTTTCATTTATGGTGTAGGGTGGCCATTCTTTTCATTGAGTTTGATAACATGCATTATAACTGTTAATAGCCAAAACGGAACAAAATTAATACCTTTGACATGTCACCACTTGAAGGCTGAGCAATTCTTCTTACTACAAGGAGAAAGAAGAAAAAGACACACTAGGGCACTCCTGAAAAAAGGTCTTTCAAATGGCAGGGGACTTTGGCTTGTGGATTGTTTGGAAATGGAACAGCCACCCTGGAATTTGGCTTCAGAAAACAGCAAGCAAAAATTGAAGGCAGATTATGATTGTTCAGTTTGCTGGTCAAGATAGGGCTGTGTGCAGCGGAAGGAAAGGCTGACACTGTTGTGAGAGGATGAAACATGCACTTAGAATGACACTCACAGAGATGAGTATGGAACTATAAAAGTCCTCTTGTTGCATCCCATGATGGGAAAACACAGGTATATATGGTAATCTATAAAAGGGAAATGAGTCCCAAGTTCTTCCTGCCATTTGGTCAAGCTGCCAGAGAAGACAAAAAGGATCAATTTTAATTGTGCTGCTTAGTGCCTTAACCTCCTTATCCAAACTTTTAAAGTGATTGATCCAATGCAGGCTGGAAGGGAAAACTTTAAGCTTGCACCCTAAATTTTGATTGGGTGGAAAGGAAATTCTCCAGGCTGCAGAAAAGTCTATATAACTGTCAGCCTGAGTTCTTTGTCAAGACACTGGCATCTAAGGTAAGTCCTGCCAGACTGTGCCTTCCCGAACCCATTCCTGGGAAAGGAATGCTGAGTCTCAGTTATAAGTATGTTAGGTAGCTTTTCATATTCTTTTGCTAGATTCTGCCTAGTGATTGTTCCCAATTATCTGTGCTTTCATGTGTGGTTATTAAAAGTTCATTTTATTCACAAGTGTGGACCGATTGCACTGAAGCTCACACACATTCACCAGCTGCTTTGCTTAGTTTACACTGACCAAATGCCTGAGTGCTAATAAGGAAAGCTCTGACAGAAATAGAAAGAGAAAGAAAGAAGTGAGAGAGAAAGTCAGCTCATAGGTCTCAATTTCTCTCTTTATTTTGTGCACCGCCCCCCCCCAAAAAAAACCCCACCTCCTAGTGCTCAAGAGAGCCAGGAGAAAGCATAACAAAAGGGAAGCCTATTTGCAAAGGGACTGGGGACCCAGTAGGCAGTTGTGACAGACATCTCATCCTAAACCTAGAGAGATCCAGTTTCCATTCCATGTCATTGCCTGGCAAATGTTGGAAAACCCACAATATGACATCAAATTGTGAGATAAGAATTCCCATACAATTATTTCATTTGCCAGCCTTGCCATCCACATGCAATGAAATCTGACTGGCTATGTCAAAGTATGGCATTGTAATATTCACTACATGACCACTTATTGGCTTGGATCACTCATGTGAATAATGCAGAAAGAAGACTTTAACCAGGAAAATAATGGCAGTAAAGCAACAACAATGGTCTTTCAAAATAAATGTAGATCAGGTCTTAAAAGCAATGGCTGAATGGATCTTCCTCATCTGACTCTGAGCACAGCTTTGGTCAACATCTGGATGTATTTGTGAATGACAACCAGCATTTCAGCAATTTCTCACTTCAGTGATAGAATGATACACTTGATACAAGAGTGAAGCACAATGAGCATTTCCTGTGTACCCTTTTTCCAGTTCTGGGAGCTAAAGTGTAAACATTTTATCTCATTAAATGCGCTTGACATTATAATGAATGAGGCCATTTTAACTGATGCCTGCCATGCCTTATTAATTGCCTGCGGATAGACTAGTGCCACTTCAATTTCACAGCTCTTCTCTGTAGTGCTGGGTTGGGTTTAAATACTGCCATTTTTTACTTGCTCCTGATACTAGTTCATTTATCACCGTCCTGTATTTCTGTGTTAAAATGATGGTCCAGATTTTGTTTTTAATTTGCTGCCAAGGAGGTGTTTTTTTCTGTGTGACTATTTTAAATCCCTGGGTGCTAGCTACATTTGGGCAACTGGCATCCCTAGGCAGATACCAGTGTACAAAATATGTAGACATTCAGAAGGCTCCTCTAGAACCACAAATGGAGCAAGTTTGTGGAACAGATTTCTTTCACCTCCCTCTTGCCAATGGATTGCCCTGTAGTCCCTGAAAAGCCTCTCTAAAGGGTCAGGGGACCCTCACCAATAGCATGTGATACAACCAGATTGGGGGAGGGGGATTGGTGAAATGGAGCCTTCTTCGTAAAAATGGCAATGAAGAAATAGTTCAAGAGGTGAGGGGTGATTTTCAGCTTTTTCCCTATTCTGTCTGCAGCATTCATGTTGCATCCTTCAGGTTCCTCTGGGTTCAAGGAATATCCTTTGGGGATGCAAAGGACCATGCTAGGAAAGAAGAGACAGTAAAAACACTCTTTCTCCATTAGAGGTTCTATAGGATACACTTCATTGAACTTTCTCTGCAATGTTCTTATGCAGATTTTTTGTTCTTTAAAATATGAGGCTGCCTTTGAATATATCTTGATATTTAGAAATAGAAATGACAGTTCTGCATCCCTTTTCAATTTACAGTCTCAATAAGTTATTCAAGTTATTTATGAGTAGGTTGTGCTGAGAGAGTCTGATACAAAGATAATCCACTGGGCTAAATGTTATATTTGTAAGGAGTCTCACTTTCCCTGCAGCCCCTCAGCAACTGCAAGAAACTGCAAGAAGCCCAATTTGGTTGAAAATTGTGGTGTGGAGGGAGGAGGGGCTCTTGCCTTTTCAGACAGCTAAGTGGGGAATGATAGAGGTTTATAAGATTATGCACAGGGTAGAAAAAGTGGACCCAGAGAACTTTTTCTCCTTCTCCCAAAATAGTAGAACTTGAGGGCATCCAGCATAGCTGATGGGCAGTAGAAATACTTCCTTATTCCACAAGTAGGAAGGCCGAGAGCAGAAGAATAGATGCTTTTGAGATGTTGTGCTGGAGAAGACTCTTGAGAATACCTTGGACTGCAAGAAGATCAAATCTCTCAGTCCTAAGGGCAATCAACCCAGACTGTTCCCTGGAAGGTCAGATGCTGAAGCTGAAGCTCAAATGCTTTGGCCACCAAATGAGAAGGGAGCTCGCCCTGAATAGGGGGTAGGGTTGCCACATCCAGGTTGGGAAACTCCTGGAGGTATGGGGATGGAGCATACATTGCCACATAGTCCACCCTCCAAAGCATTCATTGCCTCCAGGGAATCCACTCTCTGTAGTCTGGAGATGAACTGTTATTCAGGGTGAAACCCCAGATCCCACCTGGAGGCTGATTTCCCTGGTAGCACAGCCACCTCACACAGCATCTCAGCTGTCCCTTGGCTGACCCTGGTGGAGTGGTGGCCCACTACTAGTGGGCCTTGTGGTGGGGTGGGCACAGCAAGGGTGGCAGTGATTCTAGGACTATCATGGACTTCTGCTCCAGGCCCCAGAATCACTAAGATTACCCCTGAAATGGATCACTCAGTCTTGCTTCAGATGTTTAAAAAAAGTAATCTGAAGTGCCATATATGTATTTTACCAAGCATTTTAAAGTTTCAAAAGAGAAAAAACAGACATTTTAAAAATAGCTCTAAAATTAATTAATTGATTGGGATATGATATGCTACACAACTAGCTTTCCCCCACTAGAGTGGACACTTGCAGAAGTGCTTTGTTCTCATAGCTCATTCCAGAATGTTAACATAGCCACATGTTTCATCACAGCCAAGTAGGGATGCCAGCCTCTAGGTGGGTGAAAGTAGCCACCAGTGAGCCCAGGAGCCTGTCCCCCCTATCGGACAACAGGACTCTCAGTGGTTAAGGTGGGACCATGGACAGACACTTAAGCAACAGACAACCTGGACAACTGCTCTCAGCCACATGTGGCTGAGAGCAGTTGTCCAGGTTGTCTGTTGCTTAAGACTGCCCTGATCCAGCTCTCAGTGTTTATTTACATACATGTATATGGCAAGGATTTATATTGTCCGTATAGTCAAAGTGATGGTATTCTCAGTAGTAATGTATGGCTTTGAGAGCTGGACCATAAGGAAGGCCAAGCGCAGAAGAATAGATGCTTTTGAGCTGTGGTGCTGGAGAAGAATCTTGAGCGTCCCTTGGACTGCAAGTAGATCAATTCAGTCAGTCCTAAGGGAAATCAACCCAGACTGTTCCCTGGAAGGTCAGATGCTGAAGCTGAAGCTCAAATACTTTGGCCACCAAATGAGAAGGGAGCACTCCCTGGAGAAGATCCTGATGCTAGGAAAGACAGAAGGCAAAAGAAGAAGAGGACAGCAAAAGATGAGATGGCTGGACAGAGTTACTGAGGTAACAAACACGAATTTGAGCAGACTTCGGAGGATGGTGGAAGACAGGAGGGCCTGGCGTGTCTTTGTCCATGGGGTCGCAAAGAGTCGGACTCGACTGTGCGACTGAACAACAACAAATACAGCAAGGTTCAAAAGCAGGTTCACATCCCAGGTGACACCACCCAGTAAGATTGTTATTAAGAGTGGGTAGTCTGTCTACTCATAATCATGCAGTTTCTCAACATGCATTGTGCATTGTGTAGCTGCATGAAGGACCATGTGAGCTCTCTGAGTTTATAGATCAGTTTTCAGCATTCAGATTAGCACTTATCCCAGGGTAGTTTTGGGACTTGAGAAATACGTTCTTTTCCTCCCGTTCCTTGAACCAGAGTGATGTCACGTGACTGCAGCCTTTTAAAAAAAAAAAAAGTGTAGTAAATTGCAGAACTGCTGGTTGGAAACCACAAGGAAAACAGCACTTGTTTGCATTTTTAAGGGCCATAGCTAATCCTCGGTATAATCAGCCAGCATGTTATGCTGACAGTTTCCACTCCTCTTTCAGTGCTGTAGCAGCCAAAGTCTTATTTACTGAATCAAGACCTCCATAATTGAATTAGGCTGTTACAGTGAAATGTTTACCAGGACATCAACAAAGGAGATGGGGGACTGCATTTACTCCCTAGGTTATCATCCCAGAGATGGGTTTAAAATGTAATAGACTATTGAACCAGCCATGAAAATGGTGCTGCTACAACTGTGCAGTGAGCAGTTATGATTCAGATAAATTGCAGCACTAGTCAATTTACATTCCTAGAGATGCTCCGTTTATTATCCTGAGCATTAAAATCTGCCTGTTCTTTGTCAACTAAAATTAAATTACTATGGTAGGTGAAACTAAGAGATACAGAACTGAGGGAGAAGCAAGCATTTTTCAACTCCTTTTTTTGTTCAAGGGCATAAATTATCAATGTATGTGAGTCTTACACAAATGGCACATTGTTTTTGTGAGCAATTTGGCATATGGGTGAAGTGTGGGGGCAACGACAGACAGAATCAGTGGAGAGGGGGGAAAACTGTGTGGAATCCTCTGGTTGATTGCAGTTCATGTTAAAACGATAAGCAGACATACTTTGTGGGGAGGTGGTGACATATAGCAATAGTACAGGATATAGGAACATAGCAACTGTCTTCATGTATACCAAAGCCTACCTAATCAAATATTCTGTAACCTCTGTGTTCGTAAAGGGCCATAGCCAGGATTTTAAAAGTTGGGGGGCTTTGTAAAAATTCAGGGGCACCCTTTCCCACCTACTGTGGGGTTTGCTGTTTCTCAGAAGTTTTCTGGGGTAAGGGCAAAAGCTGGACACTCTGAAAGCAGCCACTTCAAGACAGCCAACCCTAAAACTTGGGAGTCAAAAAGGGACTGCATGTTGTGTGCAAGCAGGGGGATCTCCTTGCACCTCCCTCTCCCTCTCCCAGATATTGCATCCAGCAGCTCCATCCACCACCCCCCTTTGGCCCATTCCACACAGCTTCCTCCACCTCCCATTCCTCCACCTCCCTCCTCTCCACCTGCTGTTTTTGCTGCTGCAGTGCACTGTGCTGTGCACTGTGCTGCTGTGTGCAGACACTGGTGATTTAAGAGGGTTCTACGAAGCCCTGAAGGCAGTATATGGTCCATCATATCAGACTCAGAGTCCCTTGCGTAGTGCAGACGGCCAAGTGCTCCTCACAGACAAGGCATCCATATTGAATCGGTGGTCGGAGTATTTTCAGGTTCTCTTCAGTGCCAACCGCATAGTTCAAGATTCAGCAATCCACCTCACCTCACTTCAACCGGTGAAAACAGAGTTGGATGAGATCCCCACCCTAGAAGAGACTGTTAAAGCCATCAAGCAACTGAAAAGTGGCAAGGCAGCAGGAGTTGATGGAATTCCACCAGAGATCTGGAAGCATGGGGGCACAGTACTACATAGCTCACTTCACAAAGTACTTGTCACCTGCTGGGAACAAGGCAAATTACCACAGGACTTTCGTGATGCAATCATCATCACCCTATACAAGAACAAAGGGGAAAAGTCAGACTGCTCCAACTACCGGGGGATAACCCTGCTCTCCATCGCAGGCAAAATCCTTGCCAGAATACTCCTGAACAGACTGGTGCCCGCCATTGCAGAAGAACTCCTCCCAGAGAGCCAGTGCGGCTTCAGAGCTAACAGGAGCACCACCGACATGGTATTTGTTCTCAGGCAGCTCCAAGAGAAATGCAGGGAACAGAACAAGGCTCTGTATGTGACTTTTGTCGACCTTACCAAAGCTTTCGATACCGTTAGCAGGAAAGGCCTGTGGCAAATCTTGGAACGTTTAGGATGTCCCCCAAGGTTCCTCAGCATGATCATCCAGCTACACGAAGACCAACGAGGCCAAGTCAGACACTGCAACGACCTCTCGGAGACCTTCCCAATAGGCACAGGTGTAAAGCAAGGCTGCGTTCTCGCGCCAACTCTCTTTACGATCTTCTTTAGCATGATGCTTCAAAGAGCCGCAGTAGATCTAGATGATGACGATGGTGTCTACATCCGCTATCGCACCGATGGCAGCCTGTTCAACCTGAGGCGACTAAAGGCCCACTCCAAGACAATGGAAAAACTCATCCGAGAGCTACTGTTTGCTGATGATGCTGCACTCGTCTCCCACTCGGTATCAGCTGTGCAGCATATGACGTCCTGCTTTGCAGAGGCTGCCAAGCTATTTGGTCTAGAAGTTAGTCTGAAGAAGACAGAAGTTCTCCACCAGCCTGCACCCCAGGAAGATTATCACCCTCCCTGCATCACTGTGGGTGAATCAGTTCTGAAGACAGTCCAGCAGTTCAGCTACCTGGGGTGCATCATCTCCTCAGATGCCAAGATCGACAAGGAGATTGACAACAGGCTGGCAAAGGCAAACCGTGCATTTGGCCGACTGCACAAAAGAGTGTAGAGCAACAAGCATCTGAAAAAAAGCACAAAGATCAATGTTTACAAAGCGGTTGTGATGACAACCCTCATCTACGGCTCCGAATCGTGGGTTTTATACCGTCATCACCTGCGACTCCTTGAGCGCTTTCATCAGCGCTGCCTTCGCACCATCCTCAACATCCACTGGAGTGACTTTGTGACCAACACTGAAGTTCTCAAGCGGGCGGAGGTTACCAGCATCGAGGCACTGCTGTTGAAGACGCAGCTGCGCTGGGCAGGGCATATTTCTAGGATGGAAAACCACCGCCTTCCCAAGATGGCCCTGTATGCCGCCCTGAGCCATTCGTGGGAAGGGCGGGATATAAATCCCAAATAAATAAATAAATAAATAAACTCTCCACCAGCCATCAAAATAGAGGGGCACCAAAGAAGAGGTACAAGGACTCCTTGAAGAAATCCCTTGGCACCTGTCGCATCAACCATCACCAGTGGTCTAACCTAGCCTCAGATCGCAAAGCATGGAGGCACACCATCCACCAGGCTGTCTCTTCTTTTGAGAATGCACGCATAGCTGGTCTTGAGGACAAAAGGAGATTGAGGAAGAATCGCACTGCTACAGCACCAACCCTAAATCAGACTTTTCCCTGCAGCCACTGTGGCCGGACCTGCCTGTCCCGCATTGGTCTTGTCAGCCACCAGCGAGCCTGCAGCAGACGTGGACTATTGCACCCTTCTTAAATCTTCGTTCGCGAAGCCAAGCCGAGAGCACTGTGCTCTGCTCAGCTCCCCCAGCTCTGGCTGCCACTGATGACACTTTGCCAGCTCAGCCATGGCAAAAAAAAAGGGGGGGGGGGTAGTAGACTGTGCACCTCAAGGTCCTTCTGCTACTGCCTGTTTACCCAGATGCCACGTCCTCCTTCTGCCTCCAAAAGTCCCTGCCTTTTCACTCTGCCTCTATCTGTGCCACTGTCTTCAAGCTAAGTGGCTGCAGTACCAGATTCCCTCATGGCCTGTAGTTTGTCTGTGTTACTATGTGTTTGGAATTATTCCAACTGTAATGTTAAACATGACTGCCTTTCATTACCTCAAAAAGAGAGAACGCCTTTATCCTATCTGTCTGAAATATGGCAGTATGGATGTCCTAGGGAAATGCTGCAAACCCTCTGAGTTTTTTCCATTTTGGATAGAAGACCATGCAGGAACAGACCCAAGGTGGTTGCCAGGGGGGAGGTGTTCAACAGAAATAAATGGCAAATAGGACAGAATGGAATTATGAAAACAAGGATAGATAGGTCATTTTTGAGGTGCTATATAATTTGAACTTCTATAAATTCCAGCAGGCTATGGATTCCACTGCACTGCATATACAATGGATTTCCACAGAGTTGAGGCCAACTGAAGGGCAATCCCTTGAAACGAGATCTCTCTGGCAGGCAGGCTTTGTCATCTGGGAGGCATTTTCATTTACAGAGTGAATTTACACACTCAGCAAAAATCCAAAAGGGGACCTGTTTCAGTTCCTGTTAGCCCCGCTGACATTGCTCCTGTGAGGGAAGCCAGCACCCCTCTCTATCAACAGATCAAAAAAACAAACAGCTTCACCCAACCTATCTTAGATCTTCATCTTAATGCCTTTGCTGCTAGCATTTTTCCATTTTGTCAACGGCATAAGTGCATCATTGGTATATGCACAGAACATACCTGAGAACATGGAAAAATCCTCCTAGCTAAGAAAGTTCTGTTAAGAAAATAATTATAACCTTTTAAAACTTTTCTTGCCTAAAGAGAGGTTAAAGTAAATTGATATGTTTTCTTAAGCCAAGTGAATTATTTCAAATGTCAAAGAGAAGAGGCCTTGAAAGAGGTTAAGGATGAAGTAGGGAGGGGTGGGTTGGAAGGGAATGCCTTGGAAATGCGTTGTCTGAGAAAGGATCTCTGTTCAGCCAGGAATGTCAGAACAGCAATCAATATGGTTAAATTGGCCCCACCTGCATGACGTGAGAGGTCCAAGGGTAGTGCTTCATTCCACTTGAATGACAGAACTTCGGAGCTTTGCAAATTTTATTTTATGTACTCCCTACCCTCCCTACAAAAAAACCCCAAGGGCATAATGGACTTTTACAAAGAGACTGTACTGGTTGCCCAAACATGGCACTAGAGCACAAGAACATAAGAGAAGCCATGTTGCATCAGGCCAATGGCCTATCCACTCCTACACTTTGAGTCACACAGTGGCCAAAACCCAAGTGCCATCAGCATGTCCACCAGTGGGGCCCAAACTCCAGAAGCCCTCCCACTGTTGCCCCCAAAGCACCAAGAATACAGAGCATCACTGCCCCATATATAGTGTTCCATCTGTACCTTGTGGCTAATAGCTCTCTGCTCCATGTGTTTATCCAATCCTTTTTTGAAACAGTGTTTGTAGCTGCCAATACTTCCTGCAGTAGTGAATTCCACATGTTAATTAGTCTTTGGGTGAAGTGCTTCCTTTTATCTTTTCTAAGCCTACATCTCAATGCTTTCATTGAGTGCCCGTGAGTTCTTGTATTGTGAGAAAGGGAGAAAACTATTTCTCTGCCTTCTCTATCCCATGCATAATTTTGTAAACCTCTACCATGTCACCTCTCAATCATAATTTTTCTAAGCTAAAACGCTCTAACCTCTTTAACCTTTCTTCATTGGGAAGGTGTTCTATCCTCTTAATTATTTTAATTGCCCTTTTCTGCACCTTTTCCAGTGCTATAATATATATTTTTAGGTGCGGTGACAAGAACTGTACACAGTATTCCAAATGAAGCCACACCATCGATTTATATAGGGGCATTATGACATTAGCTAATTTTGTTTTCAATCCCCTTCATAATAATCCTCAGCACAGCATTTGCCTTTTTTTATTGCAATCACATACTGAGTCAACATCTTCAGTGTTTTATCTACCACAACTCCAAGATCTCTTTCCTGATCAGTTACTACCAGTTTACTGCAATTTATGTTGCATTCATGTTTCCAGTAGATGCACATCAGGATCTCCCAACTTCCAGAATTAGATTTGGGTGAGACATTCTCAGAGAAGAACTAGCACAGAGAAGCTCTAGCATTTTCAAGGAAAGTGGTAGGTCTTAACCACTGGGGAGGAGGTGGGCTTTCAGCCTTAAAGGAGACTACATTCCAGGAACCTGTGAATTCCTGGAACATTGCCCAACTGTCAGGGCTTACCCTCTAGCTTAAGACACACCTCCTGCAATTACTGCCTTCATGTGATCATGGCCTCTTAGATTTACTTGATGCTAATTATTAACATGTTTATCCTTGTGGGTTCAGGTGGGCTGATGTAGTAGAACAAAGTTTGAGTCCAGTGACACTTTTAAGACCAACAAAAGTTTTATTCAAGGTATGAGCTTTTGTGTGCACACACATGTCCTCAGATACATTGAAATGGAAGTTAACAGTCCATACATATAGGCAGAGGGTGAACAGCACATTAGGATACAACATAATGAAGATGTAACAGATGTAAAGACCAAACAGGAATAACAAGCTAAGTTTACATGGTCACCATTTATTTGGATTTGATTATGGGGAGAAACACACCAAAGCAAATAAATATGCCAGAATAGGAGACTGACACATAAATGGATCCTTTTTAATTGTGAAATGCTACAAGTAATTAACCAAGACTCTGTTGTTATGCTCCATTCGTCTCCTCTCAAGCATGGAGGTAACTAACTGCCTCCTTTTCTTTGAGGAAGGATGAATGGTTGTGCAGTGTTATGTCTCCAGACCAGAGAAATACATTCCAATATTTATTTATTTATTTGGGATTTATATCCCGCCCTTCCTACCAGGTGGCTCAGGGCAGCTTACAACATATAAAAACTAACATAAAATATAAAATTATGCATAAAAATTAACATTCCAAATTTACATAATTTAAAATCTAGACATTCACATAACTATGTACTTAAAACATTCAAGACATACGGCGGTCTTACAGCTACACTCAGTTTCAAATTCCCATGTTTCAGCGTTTCAGTACTTGAGTGCTGGTTAGTTCTAGTTGGTTGTAAGCCAGCCGGAAGAGGACTGTCTTACAGGCCCTGCGGAATTGAACAAGGTCCCGCAGGGCCCTTACCTCTTCTGGCATGCAAATACAATGCATACAATATGCATTGTATTACATTACAATCACTATTCCAAATAATATTTCAAATGAGAAATATGCCAAAATAAAGAGAATGTATAGCTCTTCTTGCTGAGAATACAGATGTAAGGACTGAATGAGTTTAGCATGTGTAGTGAGATAAGAAATCAATATCCTTGTTAAGTCCAGGGGGATGTTGTTCCAAGTGTTGCAATAATTTGTTTTGTCCTTGTAGCTGTTTTTTCTAAATGTTTAATGGTTTCCATAATTGGGTGAAAATGACTTTTAGAAAAGCAGGATACATATTTTAATCAATATTTTATTTATTTATTTATTACTTTACATTTATATCCCGCCCTCTCCGCAAGCGGACTCAGGGCGGCTCACAACATCATAAAAACAATCAATTCAATAAAACATATAAAACCATAATTTACTTATCATTTTAAAACTATTAGCGCTGTCTCAGTCCAATCTAGGCGGTATTGACTTCTGCCTATGCTCGCCAGCATTCTGTGGGATGTCCGGTGGCAGCCCATTTTCAATCAACCACAAAAGCCTGTTTAAACAGTTCGGTCTTACAGGCCCTGCGGAATGCCGACAAATCCCGCAGGGCCCTTATAGCTTCTGGGAGGGTGTTCCAGAATTCTGGTGCTGCCACCGAGAAAGCCCTAGATCTTGTTATGCATAGCTTGGCTTCTTTTGGGCCAGGGGCAGACAGCAGATTTTTTGTCCCTGATCGCAGTGCTCTCTGGGGAATATATGGGGAAAGGCGGTCCCGTAGATAGGCAGGTCCCTGACCATATAGGGCTTTAAAGGTTAATACCAACACCTTGAAGCGAACTCGGAACACAACAGGCAACCAGTGCAGCTCTCTCAGCACTGGCTGAATGTGCTCCCGTCGTGGTAGCCCCATTAACAGCCGTGCCGCAGCGTTCTGCACTAGTTGTAGTTTCCGAGTTAGCGTCAGGGGTAGCCCCATGTAGAGAGCATTACAGTGATCTATTCTTGAGGTGACCGTAGCATGGATTACCGTCGCTAAGTCGTTGCGCTCCAGGTAAGGGGCCAGCTGCTGCGCTTGCCGAAGATGGAAAAAGGCAGCTCTAACAGTGGCTGCCACCTGAGCCTCCATTGTAAGGGAGGACTCAAGGAGCACGCCTAAGCTCTTGACCTTGGGGACCGGTATCAGTGGCACCCCGTCAAGGGCCGGCAGCTGGATCTCTCTCCCCGGACCGCCCCGACCCAGGTAGAGAACCTCCGTCTTCGGTTGATTCAACTTCAGCCGACTCAGTCTGAGCCAAGAGGCCACGGCTTGTAATGCCAGGTCTAGATTTTCCAGGATACAGTCAGACTGGCCACCCATCAATAGGTAGAGCTGGGTGTCATCCGCATATTGATGGCAACCCAGTCCATACCTCCTGACAATCTGGGCAAGGGGGCGCATATAGATATTAAATAGCATCGGGAATAGGACCGCTCCCTGCGGCACCCCACAACTAAGAGAGTGCCTCTGGGATGCTTCCTCCCCTATCACCACCCTTTGTCCCAGATCTTGGAGAAAGGAAATCAGCCACTGCAAGGCAGATCCCTGAATCCCCACTTCGGTAAGGCGGCTAGTCAGTAGCTGATGGTCAACCGTATCAAAAGCAGCTGACAGGTCTAATAACAACAGCACTGCAGAGCCGCCCTGATCCAGATGTCGCATAAGATCGTCCATGAGAGCGACCAGAACTGTCTCCGTCCTGTGACCTGGCCGGAAGCCGGACTGGAATGGATCCAGTGCGGAAGTGTCCTCCAGAAATCCCTGCAGCTGAGTTGCCACCGCCCGCTCTATGACCTTACCCAGAAAGGGAAGGTTTGACACCGGCCGATAGTTTGCCAATGTGGCTGGGTCTGCTGATGGTTTTTTTAAGAGGGGACGGACCACTGCCTCTTTAAGAGGTGTGGGAAAGATCCCTTCAATCAGGGACCTGTTGATAATGTCCTGTAGTGGTTCACGTAGCCATGTTTGGCTAGCTTTTATAAGCCAAGACGGGCACAGATCTAACCTACAGGTCGTAGGGCGTACAGCTGCAAGGATCCTGTCGACTTCCTCCAGACTGAGTGGACTGAAGGAGTCCAGAATTGAACCAGAAGACGTGCTCGGTGCCCCAAGTTCATCTACTGTATTAATTATGGCGGGTAGGTCGTGTCGGAGTGACGAGACCTTATCTGCGAAATAGCTCGCAAAAGCCTCACAGCCGGGCCATGGGACGGAGACGGTGGTGGTCGCCTTAGTGGATGACCTCCAACGGCAACTGGATCGGGGCGGCGTTGCGGTACTGATGCTGTTAGATCTGTCGGCTGCATTTGATACAGTCGACCATCGGCTACTGATGCACCGCCTTGCCGACATTGGGGTTGAGGGGTCGGCCTTGCAATGGCTTTCCTCCTTTCTCCTAGGTCGGAGACAGAGGGTGGCTATCGGGAGCGAGCGGTCCCGGAGGCGCACACTGGATTGTGGGGTGCCCCAGGGAGCAGTTCTCTCCCCGGTGTTGTTTAACATCTATATGCGCCCCCTTGCCTAGATTGCCCGGCGGTTTGGGCTGGGTTGCCATCAATATGCAGATGACACCCAGCTCTATCTACTAATGGATGGATGGCCCGACCCCGCTCCAGGGAATCTCGACCGGGCATTACAGGCGGTTGCGACATGGCTCAGGCTGAGTGGGCTGAAGTTGAACCCAGCGAAGACAGAGGTCCTATGCGTGGGTCACGGCACTCTGGGAAGGGAAATAGCTCTCCCAGCCTTCGATGGTGCGCCATTGAAAGCAGCGCACCAGGTAAAGAGTCTGGGTGTTTTACTGGAGCCTTCACTATCGATGGAGGCCCAGATAGCAGCCACTGCCAAGTCAGCATTCTTCCATCTGAAGCGGGCAAGGCAGTTGGCTCCTTTCCTTGAGCGCTGGGTCCTCGCAACCGTGATCCACGCAACGGTCACCTCAAGACTAGACTACTGTAATGCCCTCTACTTGGGGCTACCTCTGTGCCGGACCCGGAGATTGCAGCTAGTGCAGAACGCGGCGGCCAGGCTGTTGTTGGGACTCCCGAAACGGGAGCATATACGGCCGGGGCTACATGAACTGCACTGGCTGCCGATTATATACTGGGTCCAGTACAAAGTGTTACCTTTAAAGCCTTATATGGCCGAGGACCTGTCTACCTGAGGGACCGTCTTTCCCCATATGAACCCCAGAGAGCACTGAGGTCAACGGGGAAAAACCTAATGACTATCCCTGGGCCAAAGGAAATTAAATATCAGAGTACCAGAGCACGGGCCTTTTCGATCGCGGCCCCTACCCTATGGAACCGACTCCCCGAGGAGGTGCGGGCCCTGCGGAACCTTGAACAGTTCCGCAGGGCCTGCAAGACCACTCTTTTTAAATTAGCATATTCGGACTGCTAAGAAAAACGGTAATCAAGGATCCGCCAATGCGGTCTAAAGATCTATACCGCAGTACAACTGTAGTTACTGGATTGGTTTTAACTTAATGTTTTAATGTCTTATTGTTTTATATTGTAAATTTAGGGTTTTATTTATTACTGTATGTTTTATGGAATGTTGTTAGCCGCCCTGAGCCTGCCGAGGTGGGGGAGGGCGGGATATAAATGAAATTAATAAATAAATAAATACAAATAAATAAATATTTCCAATTCTCTATTATTTTGTTTGCCCTGCGGCAATTCTGTCAATGACCGAATTATACTAAACAATTGTGCTGGGCGCGAGGTCGCAGATGCGATTCTGGATGCAAAGTGTTCCTTCTTTGCAGTCCGAATAGCCATCTCATAGGCCCTCATAAATGACCTATATGATGTTCTCGTAGCTTCGTCACGAGCATGGCGCCATTGTCTCTCTAGTCGTATTAATCGTCGTTTCATCGATCGCAGCTCCGGGGTATACCACGGAGTGGATCGTGATCGAGGATGAAGAGGATGTCTGGGAGCGATTTCGTCGATGGCCTCGGAGAACCGGTTGTTCCAGGTCTCCACTAGTTCATCCAACGAGTCGCCAGTGGGCCAAGGGTCCTGCATAGCCATCTGAAGTCGCAGTGGGTCCATCTGACTACGCGGGCGAGCCAAAATCTGCTCACCGCCTAAACGGGGCAGGGGTGGCATGTCCACACGGGCCTTCAGGACCTGGTGGTCAGACCATGGCACTGCCTCAGCAGATATCTGACCCACTGTTACTCCCGCCGCAAAGATCAGGTCTAGTGTGTGCCCAGCCTGGTGCGTGGGTGCTGTTACATATTGGGAAAGTCCCAGTGCTCCCATGGAAAGCACTAGGTCCGTCGCCCGAGTGGAAGCTGCGTCCTCGGCATGGACGTTGAAGTCACCCAAGACTATAAGTCGAGGGTACTCCAATGCCCAGCCTGTTACAGCCTCCATCAAGGACGGCAGGGCACTGGCTGGTGCGTTAGGCGGATGGTACACCAGCCAGATTGCCAAACTTTCCCCAACGTCCCACTCCAGGCCCTTGATCTCTGCTGGCGGAAGTATCCTGAAGGAGCAATCCTCCCGCATGAAAAAGGCCACCCCTCCCCCCCGCCCGCTAGTCCGGGCCTGGTGAAGGACGGAGAACCCAGGCGGGGCTACTTGGGAGAGAGCAACTGTCTCCCCCTCCCTCACCCAGGTCTCCGTCACGCAAGCCAGGTCCATGTCCTGCCTGATGAAAAATTCTTGCAGGACTGAGGTTTTATTATTTATGGACCTGGCGTTGCACATCAGCAGGGATGGAGGCGAGTGTCTCCACTTGGCCGTCCCACTTGCCATCCTTGAGATGGGACACAGGCTGGAAGGGGGGCAAGCCCTCTTGTGTCTCGTACTCCTTCCATTCACATTCTGCCTGCTCCCACCGCTGTACTTTCCCCTCCCCAGGAGCACTGGAAGCACCATAAATAGATGGTGGAGATGCAGTGACCACTCC
This sequence comes from Heteronotia binoei, assembly GCF_032191835.1. Classification (NCBI taxonomy): domain Eukaryota; kingdom Metazoa; phylum Chordata; class Lepidosauria; order Squamata; family Gekkonidae; genus Heteronotia; species Heteronotia binoei. The sequence goes on along the minus strand of NC_083223.1, from coordinate 224,136,994 downwards.
ATACTGAAAATGCATGGATCAGGCCTCAGAGTTACAGATGAGCATCTGAAGGTGCCTTATGCTGAGTCAGACCGTTGGTCCATCTGTCTCACTATCCTGTGTATTGACGGGCAGCAGCTCTCCAGGGTTTCAGGTAGAAGGACAGTTTTCCCAGTGCTTGCTGTGACCTCAGTGGAAGTGTAACTCTCCATAGGATTGCACTGTCAGAGACTTCTAGCTGAAAATGCCAGAAGTTGAACCTGAAACTTTCTGCATGTGCTCTGAGCTATGCTGACCTAGTCGGAGAACAACTAGTGCCTCATGGATCAGGGAACTTTCTGTTTAGTAATCCAGTAGCCCATGTTATCCCAAAGCAATGTGATCATTTTGTCACATGTACTTTCACTAAGGGTTTCTTTTAGGGTCCCCCACCCTTTTCTGTTCTTTTGTCTCCTATTCCATGTGCCTCTTCAGAGAACAACATTGATTTCTTGGTGCTGTAATTAACCTTGTCTCTTCTTTCTTTCTTGTTTTGTTTTTTTCCCTCCCCAATCTATATGAAATGATGCCATTCAAACCACCTCTCCTAGAATAATAACCAAAATCCATTTCCCAGAGGAAATTAAAGTACTGCTACTTATTTTCTTCTTTTTCAATTCACTGGCATTCATAATGCACTTGAATATTCAGTTAAACATGAACAATGTTAATTAACACTAGGATGCAAAGGGAAAATCCATTAATATTTTATTTATATTTGCAGTGTTTTTTTAAAAAAAATAAAATAAAAATCAGAAGCAACAACATCATCTCAAAAATATTTTCTTACTTACTTGGGAAGAGTCATATCCTACTATATGGGTCCAGGGAAACCCTCCAGATAGGTCACAAAATATAGAACAATCAATCAAATAACTAAGATACCTTTAAAAAAACAAAAAACAAAAATTCAATCCACAAAATGGAAGCAGCCATCCAAACTATTGTGGGCGAGAGCACAGAAACAATTAGGGGTTTCTTCCCTATATACGCAACAAAGCCCCACACCACAGCACCATCTATCTCATACATTTTTATCCCGGCCTTTTCTTCAAGGACCTTGAGGGGGCAACAGGGTTTTCCTTCCCCCTCTTTATCATCAAAACAATCCTGGGAGGGAGAATAAGCAGGCAGAAAGCAAATAGTCAGAGTGAGCTTCAGGCCAGAGCAAGGTGATGAACCTAGGTTTCCCAGTTTCTAGCCTGACACCAAACCTTCCACTACAATGGCTGTAATCAAGTGAGACTGCTGGGCTCTGGGCTGTAGAAGTAGCTTTCTGCTCACCAAGCCCAGAACATCAGCAGTTTAGCATAGAGATCCAGTTTGGTGTACGGGTTAAGCGCACGGTTAATCTGAGAGAACCGGGTTTAATTCCCCACTCCTCTACATGTACCTGTTGGTGTGACCTTGCGTAAGTCACAAGTTTCCTCAAAGCAGTCCTCAGAAGACCTCTCTCAGCACCTCCCTCACAAGGTGTCCGTTGTGGAGAGGGGAAGGAAAAGGAGATTGTAAACTGCTCTGAGACTCCAAGTGAAGGGTAGAGTATGTATCCAATCTCTTCTACTATTGCTTCTAAAACACAATCATCCTATAATCCAACCTGGATTGTGCAGTGAGAGAGGAATACTCATTCCTCCCTATGCTGAGGAGAGTGCCTGAGGCTCAGTGGAAGGACAGACATTTTGTACAGTTCACCCATATGTAAGCACATTTCACGGCCAATGTTTTCAAAAGAAGACTTAAGTCTGTGCTTAAAATGCCCCCTTGAAATTAATAGGATTCAAAAAAGGGCTTAATGTTGACTGGATCGTGCCCATCATTTTATCAGCCCCAACAAAACCCTTTTGGCCAGTAAGATCCTGACAGGCTTTAATATATTCATGCTGATAAACAGATTAACCAGCAGCTAAGGTTGCATATTAGAATTGCTTTAATGAAGTGTACAAAACAGATGCAGCACTATTAAGGAAAAGAAACCTTTACTCAATTAAAGTTGCTAAATGACTTCAGCACATTTACTTACTCATCACATCGTGGGCAAGACCACAAACAGTTCTCAAGCAAGGTAATTAATAGCTAAAGGCATCTTCAGGCGTGATTAGGGGGCAAGCACAAATACACTCCCCTTGAAAAAGAAATGTCATGTTATCATTCTCGCATCTGAATGATAGACACATTTTGTGTGCAGAGCAGTATTCTCTTGAAGCTGTGTTAGTGTGAACTAGCTCACAGTTTTTAGCCTCCAACTCACACATTTTTGTCTTCGCTCAGGAAGGAGGGCCCAGAACAAACTAATTTATGCAGTAGTCAAATGGCTTGCTCACAACTTTAATGCCAGTAGCTCACAAAGTAGAATTTTTGCTCACAAGACTCCACAGCTTAAAGGGAGCATTGGTGCAGAGAGTTTTTCTCTAAAGAAGAGTTGGGATCAGGGTAGCCAGTCTTTCTTATTAGGTGAAGCTGCAACAATTCCAGTTACATCCACTGGAAGGGTGTGGCACAATAACAGTATGGTTGGGGGTTCCTGGTTCCTGAACAGCTTTGCTGGCCATCTGTACCTTAAGCTACCCTCTGTTTCCTCCCCTTCTTAAGCACCCTACTAGCCATAAAGTGGATTCACATGTTATGAAGTCCTTATGGTTCCCACAGTGACTTCCTAGCTGGAAGTCTGCTTTTGAGAACTGAATTTCCAGGTGTGCGGGAATCTCAACTCGGATCAGCACCCCTCCCTTGCATCATTTTGATAGCCTTGAACAACCCCAAGGAGTCACTATTTGCACTGTTGGGGAAACTGAACATGCAATGATGGCTTCATGTAGATGACCCCAGAATAGCAAACAGCTGCTTTTGGGGGGAGGGGACTTTGAGGTCAGAAAAACATGTGACTCAGTCTTTACCAAATAAAATGGATGGAGGATTAACATAAATTCACCTGGAAAAAAAAGCTTAGGTGGGGCAAAAAGAGTACTCAAGAGGGTACACCCACTGATCCCACACTTGCTATGAAGTGGAGCCCCTGAATAATAAATTAATACCCCTCTAATAATGAATATAATAAATAATAGCATGCTTTGCCTTCAAATTAAAATGTCTGATGTAACTTTCCATTAAGGCGCTGGTCACAGCATATTGGGTGTATGCCCAAGCTGGCTAGTTAGATAAGAGAAATGGCCTCTTAGAGGCGTCTTGCTGTAATAGATAAGTAACGGATGATGTCATGGAATTTTACCAGAAAGGATTCTGCAAAGGAGGGATCTTTGAAATCAGATAAGCTTGCTTGCTAGAAAACTCTGTGTATGCAGGGGGAGGCATCTCAGTTCTGTTGGGCCATGCTGCCTGAACTGGGATCTGCTCTGGTACCAGAATAAAAAACCTAGTTTCAAACCAGAAATTCTGTGCAGACCTCGTTATTTTTCTGCTACATTTACCAGGTGCGAATGGCCGAGAAAATAACGGGGTAGGATATTTCCTTCCCCTTGGGATGGCTGAATAACCATCCACCTTCCACCCTCACGGGAGGAAGATTGAACTAAGCGCCATGGTAACATTTTTGATCAAGTCCAGCTCTCTCCGTCCCGGTGGGGGAAGGTGCCCGTTCCGCCAACCAAGATCCTGCGCCTGATTGAACCAACGTGTGCAGGGAATCGGAAGATCTTCAGGATTGTGAGTATGAACTGTCTGGGAATCTGCAATTACCTCTTCTTAGGAGAGAAGAAGGGTCTGATCACCCCTTAAGCACTGTCCAGTAGGCTCCGCTCTGGCGCTGAAGCACAGAGGCTAGGATCTGGGAGGATTTCTGTGGTGTGTGTGTGAATGAGAGGAAGTGCAGCCTCTTAGATAAAGCAGACTCTCTTTTGTGCATTTCCCAGTAGGGTGACCTGACTGGGTCACGAGAGAGAGGAAATGAAAACCCCCCGGGCTCGCTGGCTGTCCAGACCCCTTACTGGCAGCTGCTGTTTTCTGTTCTCCCTAGAAGTGTCTTATCTAAACGTCTGGTGCCATGGGTGGAAATCAGGCAAAAACTCCGTTAGAATACATGTGTTAGAACTTTAAGGAACATTTTTGTGATGATTATGGAGTCAAACTTACTCCTGAAACTCTGAAAGCATTATGTCAGGAAGACTGGGTGGCCTTACATGTAGAATGGCCACCCGAGGGTAGCTTTGACCAAGGCTTGGTTCAGCAAGTTTATAAGAGTGTAATATAGTCCCCGAGTCACGTAAGTCAGTTTCCATACATTGACAGTTGGGCAGCAACAGTGCAGAAGTCTTACTGGTGGCCAGAAAAGTTGCATAGGATGAAAAAGAAGTGGGCTCAGAGGGTCGCTGATAAAGCTGCAAGTCAAGTTATGGCTTTGCGCCGGGACATGTTAACAAAAACAACTTCTCCTGCAAAGAAGGAAAAGCCCCCAGTGTTGAATGCCGGACCCGAAGACCCCTTGGCCAGTCCCCCGCCATATGTCCCAGCATACCCACCTCTCCCGATGCCAGCAGCTGGAGGAGGTGCCGGGGCAGCAGAAGGCAAGGCTGATGGCGAGAGCCAAATACAGTCAGTTAAAGGCACTCCAGAATCTTTTGATGAGGAGAACCAGGAAGCAGAGGCTGTGAAAGGGCGAACAAGATCTCTGCAAACTTTAAATCCAATCCAGCAGCTGTTTTCTGAACTATCATTTCATGCAACAGCCCCCATTACTCCACGCCTGTGTCTAATAGTCAGAGGTTAACTGCACATTTTAGTTCACCCCTAGAGCTCCCCTCCAACACTGAACTCTCTCCAAGCACTGAGCAAACTTCCAGCTCCTCCACGGCCTCCCCCTCAACTTTTCCAGGTTTTATCTCCAGCACAGAGGACTCACTGCTAGCTCCCCTTTGGGAAGTCCACATCCCTCAACAACCTGGCCCCAGCATTGAGACCCAATATATGTATATGCCTTTCACTTCAAGTGATCTAGTAAATTGGAAAGCCCATACGGTTGCATTTTCTGACAATCCTACCCCAATGACAAATCTGTTAACCAGTATTATGGCTACACATCAGCCTACCTATGCAGACCGTCAACAGCTTTTACTGGCCCTCTTTACAACAGAGGAGAGAAGCTGCATCCTGCATTATGCCCAAAACCATGTAGAAGGAAAAGTCCCCCCAGAAACTGCAGATAGAGATGAGTGGATAAAGACCCGTTTTCCTGCAACAGACCCAAATTGGGACCCTAATGGCCTCATATCCAAAGAGTGTCTACCAGAATACAGGCAGGCAATCTTAGAGGGGATGAAAGAGGCAAGCAAGAAGCCTATAAATATGTCCAAAGTCAGTGAAGTTCTCAAAAAAGCAGATGAGAGCCCCAGAGCTTTTGCTGAGTGCTTGATACAAGCATTTCGAATGTATACTCCATTTGATCATGAGGTTGCAGAAAACTTGCATATGGTGAATACAGCTTTCGTTGCTCAAGCCTATGCTGTCATCCACAAAAAGCTCCAAAACCAAGACGGCTTTGCCGGCATGGATTTATCCCAACTGCTAGAGATTGCCCAGAAAGTTTATGCCAATTGGGATGTAGACCAGAAGTGGGAAGCGGAAAGAAAGATGAAAAAGAAAGATGATTTTTGGCAGCGGCTCTGGCTGGGTAGCCATCTATGAGAGGCAGAGGGGCTTTTCGGGGGCAAGGAATAAATGGTGGAAATCAAAGATCTGCAATGACTAATTTAGACCCAAACCAGTGTGCGTACTGTAAAGAATTTGGGCACTGGTGAGATTCATGCCCGAATTGACCCTCCCTCCACACACAAGAGATCCAAAGCACCTCTAGACAGATGACAGGACTGGCGTTTAGAGGCCGTGGGAGCAGAGGAGTCAGAGGAAGAGGCAGAGGCCAGCTCTAGATATCGGAGGAATGATATGAGAGGCAGGTATCGGAGGAATGAAGAAGAGCCTATGTACAGCCTGGCTGGTCTGGAAGGATGGGATGACTAGGACAGACTGGGCACCGATGGTCCTGGCCCCGCAGAGTCCATGGTCACAGTTGATATTGGGGGTCGGGAGATTCCATTCCTTATAGATACTGGAGCTGCACGGTCTGTGATGCCTGTTAATATTGCTCCTTCAATTCACAAATACATTAATATAATTGGAGCTACAGGGCACAAGCAATCCAGACCACTTCTTGCCAAACGAACTTGTACAGTAAGAGACCATGTAGTCCACCACAATTTTGTCCATTTATCTGATTGCCCACTGCCACTGATAGGAAGAGACCTGCTTTCTAAGTTGCGGGCCCAATTGACTTTTGAGTCAGAGAGCCAAATGAACTTTGAGTTGCCTTATACAACCCCAGAAGGCGAACTACAGTATCAAGGTGTATATGCTTTAGAATGCCCCCGAGAAGAAGAGTGCCAGCTTTACCAACCAGCTCCTGTAATGGCCATGTCAGAAGCCTGTTTTCAACAATTTCCAGATGTATGGGCAGACAAAAACCTGCCGGGGCTAGCAGTAAACCCTGCGCCTATCGAGGTAGAGTTAATCCCGGGGGCCACTCCAGTCCGAGAACGCCAGTACCCAATCCCCATGAAGGCAGTAGCTGGCATCCAGAAACACCTAGACAGGCTCCTCCATTATGGAATTCTTATTGAATGTCAGTCTCCATGGAATAACCCCCTTTTGTCAATTTAGAAGCCGGGCACCAATGATTACAGACCGGTGCAGGATTTACAAATTATTAATTCTTGTACACAGACTTTACATCCTGTGGTGCCCAATTCATAATTCTTATTGGGACTTATACCTGCCTCAGCCACTTATTTCTCAGTTGTGGATCTCAAGGATGTGTTCTTTTGTCTAAGACTGGCAGCTGAGAGTCAGTCACTGTTTGCCTTCCAGTGGGAAGAGAAAGAGACTGGTAGAAAGCTACAATAGACATGGACTTGCAGCACAATCTCTCTCCACACCAACACAGCAGCAATGGAATGGAATCCAGCCAGGCAGACTCCTTAAAAAAGTTCTCTGGCCCTACACAGAGCAGTTTCAAAAAATACCACTGCTATGTGATTGGCCAGAGAACAGTATTTACTTGGATACCCAAGTAAACAAAAGAACAACAATGTTGCTGATGGCTGGGGGATTAGTGCAGCCATCAGCTACACAACAGCCCTGCAAAGCATGCATTTGCAATGAATTTTGCAAATGCATGCTTTGGATTGGTTGCTGGGGCTCCCCTCCCCTCCCTCCCTGATCCCAGGGAGGCTATAGGAGAGGCGGGAAAAGGCTTTCAAAGGCGAGAAAGGAGGCAAACAGCTTCCCTGAGGCTGCAGAAGCTCCTTTCCTGCCTTTTACATTGAGTTCCGTATACTTCCGAATATTGATTCGGAAGTATACGGGGAGCCGTATACGGCTTCCGTGTCTCTCTCTCTCTCTCTCTCGGCTTGGCTTCGCGAACGAAGATTTAAGAAGGGTGCTAATTGGATTTGGAAGTATACGACGCCGTATACTTCCAAATCAGGGGGTATTCGGTGGTCTATTCGGTTCTGCTGAACTGAATGCACACCCCTAGTCTCCACTTCAGCTCAGAAAGCAGAGTTAATTGCCCTCATCAGAGCACTTCAGTTAGCAGAAGAACTAAAAGCCAATATATATATACTGATTCCAAATATGCTTTCATGACATTGCATGCCCATGGAGCCTTGTATAAAGAAAGAGGCTTAATAACTGCCAGTGGCAAAGGAATTAAAAATGGGAAGGAAATGCTGGAACTATTAGAAGCTGTTTGGCCCCCCGGCATATAGCTATTATTCATTGCCGCGGCCATCAAAAGCCCCTAGGTTTGGTAGCAAGAGGAAATCGCAAGGCAGATTTAATGGCAAAGGAAGCAGCACTTAAACCTTATCAGGGAAGCGCAGAAATTCTGCCTGTTTTTCAAGTTTCCTTAACCGAATGGAGCCCCTGGTATTCACTAGCTGAGGAGCAGTGGGCTCAAACTCAAGGGGCAGCAACCAAACAAAGAGATGGCTGGTATGTTCTTCCCGATGGCAGATTCTATATTCCAGAAGCTGTAGCATGGACATTAATTCAGAACCTGCATGAGGGAACACACTATGGGAAGACTGCTCTTGAACACTCTGTGAGTCAATGGGCATACATCAACCGTGTGAGTTCACCGACAGCCCAAGCCTCTGCGCAGTGTGTCACATGTGCAAAGAACAATCCCAGGTCAGGCCCCACTCATCTCCCTGGAAGTCAGCCAGTGAGAGCAACACCTTTCTCCTCCCTAGTTGTAGATTTCACTGAGATGCCCAAAGCTGGACATTACCATTACATGCTTGTATTCGTTTGTACGATGTCTGGATGGATTGAAGCTTACACAACCCGCACTGAGAAAGCCAATGAAGTTGTAAAAGCTTTATTAAAAGACATTGTCCCGAAATTTGGTTTACCTGTTATCATAGGGACCATCGTTTATAGAGAAAACTGTACAAGGAATATCTATGCTGCTTGGTATTACTTGGAAATTGCATGCCGCTTACTGCCCACAGATGGCGGCGGTGGTAGAAGCCTAGGTGCTAGGGCTCCCGCCAGATGACAATAACTACAGCTAAATAACAAGTTTAATAATAGACTAACAGCTATAGTTAAAACAAAAAGCTTAATAGCAGATTAACACCAACTAGAGAGCCAACTCACAGGTTGCAGGACGGCAGGAGCGACGGTGCAGGCGGCGACTCTCGGTGCCTGTTGCTGTTGCTGGGGAGGCATCGCAGTCATCCGGACCAACGCTGGAGCGGAGCCAGGTGTAGCCGTGGGCTGGCGCGGAGGAGGGGTCGAGCCGATGCCGGAGAGGGGAGTGCGGAGGCTGGGCCGACACCGGAGAGAGGAGCGCGGCGCAGTGCGGGCCAGTGTGATGGGAGGCTTTTGGTGCCGCTGTGCGAGGAACATTGCAGCCTCCCGGGCCGACGCTGGGTAGAGCCGGGACGCGGCTGCGGGCGGGCTTAGGAGAGGGGCTGAAGAAAGGACAGCATGGGCCAGTGTGACGAGGAGGAGGTGGTGAGCGGAGTGTGCAGTGCGGTTGGGGCTGTTGCGAGCAGAGGTGGAAAGTTCTGGGGTTGGTGGGTCGAGTGGAGGAGTGGGTGGTCCCGGGGCGTAGGCCTTGGTGAGCATCCTAACCTCTGTTTCGTCCTGCCCCCCCCCACCACCCCACTCTTGCCCCTAAACCCGTCCTTATCCTTGGCTCCTTCCCACCCTTCTCCCCCCCCCCCGGGGCGGGACCAGCAATAGAGAACAACTGGACGCTCTGACCACGAAGCCCTATACGGCTCGGATGCCTGATGTGTGGGGGAGAATTGCAACCATCATCTCCGCCTTAAGAAATTCCATCTGAGAACTGCATACAAAAATCGCCCCGCACTTTAAGGTCTACATCTAGGAACTGCCCTGGCACTTTAAACATCGCACCAGCACTTTATGAACGCTGTGACACGTCATAGACATTTATGTACCTTGGCAACCAGTTTTGACTTTTAACATCAGTTAATAGTATCTAAGTGCAATATCCCATTCCACCTGCATTGATTTTAGCCTCACTTCACTTGCTCAACGACTACTAATTGGATTTATTATTAATTTTATGAGGAAGTGGTATATTGATTAGCAATCAGGTTATTAGGTATTATGTATTTATCTATTTATTTATTTATTTAAATACATATCGATTGATTATTTACTTATTTGTATTAGCACCTTAGTTTGGATTAGAAGGGGGGACTCAATTTTATGATGTGCTAAGAGATTATTAAATTGGCTAATCAGTTAGAGAGGGATAAATTGACTCGATTAGATCGTAGTGAGCCAGATAATTGGGAACTGAGGGTGGAGGGTGGATTAGGGACTATTTGCACTTCAATTTTAGATAACTAGTCAGGTGGGCACGGCCTATTATAGATTATAAGATCATTTTGGAACATAGCTGTGGATGCCTGGCCAAGGGATTCCAGTGCTCCTGAGGAGGCGAAGGTATGACAGTGGGAGGGGACGGAAGAGCAAGGGAAGGGACCGAGACAAAACAATGCTCGGCCCCCTTCCAGTCTACTTCCCATCCCAACGGTGACAGGTAGTAGAACCAGGCGGAATTGCCCACGCCTGTCATTGGTGTTATGCAACGCCAGGTCTATAAATAACAAGACCGAGACTCTGAGAGACTTCCTGCTTTGGCAGGACGTAGACCTGGCTTGCGTGACCGAGACCTGGGTACAAGAGGGAGAGACAGTGGCTCTCTCCCAGATGACTCCCCCGGGTTACTCGGTCTTTCACCAATCACGGGCTAGCGGGCGGGGGGGAGGGGTGGCGTTACTCATACGGGAGGATTACTCCTTCTGTGCTCTCCCGGCCCCAACGATCAATGGAGTTGAATGTGCTGGCCTAGCGTGGGATGTCGGAGAGGGGTTGGCGATCTGGCTGGTGTACCGTCCGCCTAACGCACCAGCCAGCGCCTTACCATCCCTGATGGAGGCGGCGTCGGGCTGGGCGTTGGAGTACCCGAGGCTAGTAGTCTTGGGCGACTTCAATGTCCACGCCGATGACATGGCCTCTAATCGGGCAATGGACCTAGTGTCTTCCATGGCAACACTGGGACTCTCTCAATTTGTTACGACTCCTACGCATCAGGCGGGGCACACATTAGACCTGATCTTTGCGTCCGGGATTCAAGTGAACGATATTGCAACGGAGGCGGTGCCATGGTCGGATCACTTAGCCCTCAAGGCTCGTATGGAGACGCCACACCAACCCTGTAAGGGCGGAGAGCCTATTTTGGCTCGCCCGCGGGGCCTGATGGACCCGGAACGGTTCCAGATAGCCCTTCGGGACCCCTGGTCCTCTGGCGATTCCCTTGATGCCCTAGTCGAGGCCTGGAAAGATCGGCTGTCTGGGGCAATCAACAAGATCACACCTCGATGTCCTCTGCACCCTCGTTCGAAGCCGGCTCCATGGTATACCCTGGAGTTACGCCAGCTAAAACAAGGGCTTAGACGACTAGAGAGGCAGTGGCAGCGCACTCGTGACGAAGTGGCGAGAACATCCTATAGATCTTTTATGAGGTCTTATGAGATGGCACTCAAGGCCGCGAAGAAAGACTACTTCACAGCCAAGATTGCGTCTGCAAATTCGGGCCCGGCTCAATTGTTTAGAATAATTGGAGATTTAACTACACTGCCTCAGGGCGGGCCAAATGTTAGAGAATTGGAAATAGGCTGTGAGGCTTTTGCGAAATTCTTTGCAGACAAAATCACGTCGCTCCACCAGGACCTGCCCATCACATTGGATACAGTACATGAACTGGAGGCTCCGTGCTTGTCTTCTGGTTTAGTCTTGGATCATTTCGACCCACTCAGTCTGGAGGAAGTCGACGGAATTCTCTCCTCTGCACGCCCAACAACTTGTGATTTGGACCCATGCCCCTCTTGGCTGATTAAACCTTGCCTGAGGGAGCTTGGATGTCCTTTACGGGACATCATAAATAGATCCCTCTTGGAGGGGCGCTTTCCAACGCCCCTAAAAGAGGCCCAGGTCCGTCCCCTCCTGAAAAAGAATACAGCAGACCCGGCCGAATTGGCAAACTACCGACCGGTCTCGAATTTACCGTTTTTAGGTAAAATTATAGAGAGGGCAGTGGCGTTGCAGTTTCAGGGCTTTCTGGATGACGCTTTCGTCCTGGACCCTTGCCAGTCCGGCTTTCACCCAGGCCATGGGACGGAGACAGTGCTGGTCGCCTTAGCGGATGATCTCCAGCGGCACCTGGATCAAGGAGGTGTGGCGGTGCTGATGCTGTTAGATCTGTCGGCTGCGTTCGACATGGTCGACCACCGGCTACTGACCCGCCGCCTCGCCGGTGTCGGGGTTGGGGGGTTGGCCTTACAATGGCTTTCTTCCTTCCTCGAGGATCGGGGACAAAGGGTGGCAATCGGGGGAGAACTCTCCCAGAGACGCACACTACATTGTGGGGTGCCTCAGGGAGCAGTTCTATCCCCGATGCTATTTAATATCTATATGCGCCCCCTTGCCCAGATTGCCAGGAGGTATGGGCTTGGGTGTCACCAATATGCAGATGACACCCAGCTCTATCTGCTAATGGACGGCCGGCCTGGATGCGTCCCAGGGAATTTGGACCTGGCACTGCAGGCTGTGGCAACTTGGTTAAGACTGAGTGGGCTGAAACTGAATCCAGCGAAGACAGAGGTCCTTTGCTTGGCTCGGGGCACTCTGGGAGGAGAAATATCTCTCCCGATTTTTGACGGGGCGCCGCTGAAGGCGGCGCACCAGGTCAAGAGCCTGGGAGTTCTACTGGAGCCTTCATTATCAATGGAGGCCCAGATAGCAGTCACTCAACGGTCACCTCGAGATTAGATTACTGTAATGCCCTCTACATGGGGCTGCCTCTGTGCCGAACCCGGAAGCTGCAGCTAGTGCAGAATGCGGCTGCAGATTACTGCTGGAGCTCCCAAGTGGGAGCACATACAGCCGGAACTGCATGAACTGCACTGGCTACCAGTCACTTACCGGATTCGTTACAAAGTGCTGGTCATTACCTTTAAAGCCCTATATGGCCGAGGACCTGCCTACCTTAGGGACCGTCTCTCCCCACATGAACCCCAGAGAGCTCTGAGGTCAGCAGGGAAGAACCTGCTGACTATCCCCAGGCCAAAAGAGATAAAACTTCAAAGTACCCGTAACCGGGCTTTCTCTGGTATGGCCCCACAGTTATGGAACCAACTTCCAGAAGAAATGCGGGCCCTGCGGGACTTGGAGCAATTCCGCTGGGCCTGCAAGACCATTCTGTTTCGAATGGCCTTCACAGACTAGACCTGCTAAGTAAGTTCGCCATCTAGGTAATAGCACAATATAATTTTACTGTTTTAGAATTTAAATAGTTTTTAATTAATTGTGATTTAAAACGTTCTTTTTTATTATGTATACTGAACTCTGTTGTTAGCCGCCCTGAGCCTGCTTCGGTGGGGAGGGCGGGATATAAATAAAAGATTAAAAAAAAAAGAGTTCAGCAAAAGTTGAAAGGGCAAACAGATCTTTGAAGAACACCCTGTCTAAACTCTTTCAAGAAACCCATTTGCTATGGACTACAATGTTGCCAATTGCATTGTTCTGGTTGCACTGCCTGCCCCACAAATGTCTTAAACTGTCGCCATTCGAGATTGTTTATGGAAGACCACCCCCTATAGTCCAAGGAGTTCAGGGAGACCTCTCACAGTTGGGGAGCCTCATAACATGTGAGGAATTGCAAGCCTTCAGCAAAGCTGTAAAAGATGTAAATAGGTATGTGTTTGAAACTTTGCCATATCAAATTTATTCTCCTGTACATGCTTACCAGCCAGGAGACAGTGTGTGGGTTAAAAGCTGGAGGGCAAAGACTTTACAACCTAAGTGGAAGGGCCCCTTTACTGTCCTTTTAAGTTCTCCTACAGCCGTCAAGGTCCAAGCAGCAGCAGCTTGGGTCCATTGGTCTCATTTAAAGAGAGCTGCAGATCACTGGAAAGTACAGCCAGTCCCAGGAAAGCCATTGATTCTGAAATTTACCAAAGACTCTATCCGGCCTAAGCCATCCAGTAAAGACTGTTAAAAGTCAGCCGCTTGTAGCTGGTGGAACTTGCTTGAAAGCAGGTCCAGTGCACCCGAGCTTCATCAGCAGCTCTGCTCCAGCCACACCCAGAGGCTGGCTGGTCTACACACAGCCAAAGCTTTGAGGAAGCCTTCTGGAGCCACACAGAGTTAGATATTCCTTTGTATTAGTTTTCTGAACTATTTGAATTTTTCCATTACTATTCTTCTTTATTGAACATATTATTGCAAAAGTGCTATTTTGCTATAAGCTTCTGCTGTAAGACAAAAATCATGCATGCTTCAAGTGCTTTTATTGCTATGATTTCAGCTGTATTTTTGCCTGTGTGCCAATATGCTGTACTCAAACTGTGAGATGTACTAAATGTTGGGAAGGAGGAAGTTTACAACGCATGCTGCGTGTCCAATCTAGGGACGTGCATGGAGCTTGTATAGAACGTAATACAAAAATAGTTTGTGTAGAACATGGAGTGTCTTATTATCAGGCAAAAATTGAGTATCCCGGTTCAGGAGGAATAGTACCCTATAGAGGGAATTTCCGCTGCCTGTCTTTACAGTGGGTATGCTGGCCAGTTAATTTAAAGTCTAACAAGGTGAAAAAGTCAAAGCTTAAGCCACCTGTCCAGGAGACTAAGAAAATTCTGTATAAGGCTGTGTTTAGTGATGCTAAGGATGAAAAATTTGTTATTCCAGAACAAAATCAGAAGAGAGAAAGATATGGGAATTGCAGACAGTGGTGAATGGAGAATTTGCATTTCTCGGGCTGTGTTACGGGTGAATGGAAAGCATGTTGGGCACTCTTTGTGCCGCAGGACTTTGTTAGTCAGCTCTACTAAGGAGAAGCCGAAATGGGTAGAGGCAGATGACACTGTTATAGAGGATTTTCAGCCATGGGAAAACGTTAGCAGCGTAAATAAATATTCAAATGCTGCTTCAGATTCCTCTGATCAATGAATGGCTCCTGAAGGGCTATATTGGATCTGAGGTAAAATGGCTTATACACTCCTGCCCAGAAGATGGCATGGAACTTGCATTATTAGAACAATACATTCCAGCTTCCTTCTTTTGTCTTTAAATGTTGGTTCTGCCTTGGGAACCCCAGTATTCAATGACTATGTTAGATCAAAGCATTCCTTGGACATCGGAGGGACACAGTGGGGAAACAAATGGCCCCCACAATGGATCATTGAGTACTATGGCCCAACCACATGAGCACAGAATGGGTCTTGGGGCTACCGTACACCTGTGTACATGCTAAACTGAATTATTAGATTGCAAGCTGTGGTAGAAATTATAACAAATCAAACAGCCATGGCCTTAGAATTGTTAGCCAGACAACAGACCCAGATGCTTACAACCATATATCAGAACCACTTGGTTCTGAATTACCTATTAACTGAAGAAGTTGGTGTCTGTGGGAAGTTTAATCTTTCAAATTGTTGTCTAAATATTGATGATAATAGAGAAGCTGTACCGAATATAGCATCTGAAATTCGTAAAATTGCTCATGTACCAGTGCAAAAATTGAAGAACTTGGATGTATCATGGTTTGGGCAAATTATGGGAGATTGGAAACATATTCTATTCTTAATTGGTATTTCTTAGGAGGTTTGATGCTACTGCATTGTTTAATTCCTATAATGAGGTACAGTGTTAATAATGCCATGAAGGCACTCACTCCCTTAGGAAAGAATTTTAACATCATGTATATGTCTCCAGAGAAAAGGAAACAGTACTTTATTGTTTGAAGATGGTCAGTCTCCTTCAGCCTAAATAAGCTTTCAGAGACTGAAAGGGGGGAAATGAAGGGGAGCCCCTGAATAATTAATTAATACCCCCATAATAATGAATATAATGATTAAGAGCATGCTTTGCCTCAAAATTAAAATGTCTGATGTAACTTTCCGTTAAGGCGCTGGCCACAGTATATTGAGTGTATGCCCAAGCTGGCTAGTTAGATAAGAGAAACGGCCTCTTGGAGGCATCTTGCTGTCATAGATAAGTAAAGGGGTGATGTCATGGAATTTTACCAGGGAGGACTCTGCGAAGGAGGGATCTTTGAAATCAAATAAGCTTGCTTGCTAGAATACTCTGTGTATGCAGGGGGAGGCATCTCAGTTCTGTTGGGCCATGCTACCTGAACTGGGATCTGCTCTGGTACCAGAATAAAAAACCTCATTTCAAACCAGAAATTCTGCAGGGACCTCGTTATTTTTCTGCTACAGCTACATGTGGGAATATCTCAGTAACTGAGGCCTGATTCAGTGGGTCCTTGGGCCAAACCAAACACAATCATATTATACAAGAGGTGTGCCTGAAAGACTAATGTGTGTGGGGGGGATCTCATATCCCCCCCCAACTGTTGAGCTAGCAAGGTTCCAGGCTCCACAACAAACACCAAGCCTGGTAGCTGGCATCTGCCACTGCCCCCAGGCCTCCCGAGGCTTCTGGGTTCTGCCACCTGCTGGCACTCACATATCTCAATGTTGGACCTGCAGTGGGGCCAGTTAAAAAGGGAAAGGAGCAAGTGAAGGGTCAGATCTCTTAAAACAAGAGCTTTTGCAAACTCGAGCTGTCAATATTCCACCAAGACAGAAACATGTCAAGCTCATTATTTCACCAAGATAGAAACATGGTAGGGGATCCAAGAAGTCTTTGTGGATAAACAGAGAATTCCATGGCGACCTAAGAAAGAAGGAGATGTTCGAGAAATGGAGGGAAGGGCATATACCTCTAAAGAAGAGTATTTGAGGGTTGCTAGATGCTGAAGGTCAGCCATCAGAGATGTCAAAGTTCAGAGTAAGCTGAGGCTGATCAGGGAGGCTTGGCACAAGAAAAGCTTCTTCAGATATGTTAGGAATAAATTCAAGGTAACAGATATGATAGGCCCACTGTTGAGTGAAAGTGGCGAAACACTGACAGAGGATGCAGAGAAAGGAAAAAAGGCTCAATGCTTGTTTTGCCATAGTCCGCCCCCGCCAAGAAGAGAACAGGCCCATGTAGAAATGGTAGCAGGCAAGGCATGGCATCCAGGTTGCTGGTTGACACAGACAAAGAGGTTGTTCAGAGGCACCTAACTGCAGTGGATTAGTACAAATTTCCTAGGCCAGATGGTGTGCACCCAAGAGTACTCAAAGAACTTTCTAGAGCAGGGGTGTCAAATGTCCAGACTGTGGGCTAGAGCCAGCCCACCCAGGGCTTTAATCAGGCCTGTGGGGCTCTTTTCTCCCCCCCTCCCCTCCTCACTCTTTGAAGCTCCAAGGCTGCCAACATTCTCAGCTCCTTCTGCCTTGTCTTTACTAGCTGCAGCAGGAACCTCTTTTGGGCTTGCAAAACTGTTTTAAAAATGGAATGGATCTTCCATTACAGTCTCTGCACCCAGACAGTCTATCTGGGCCCAGAGATCTTAATGGAAAAGCCATTCCACATTTTCCTTGCAGCTTTGTCTGTGCTGCAATGTGTTTTAGTGGAGTGGAGCTCAGTTTCACCTCCCAACATTCCTACAGCCAGCTGAAGCTATTGCTTCCAGGAGTTGTTTACTTGCAAATAGAGGGCTGAAGCTTTGAGCCAGCTTGTCTCAGCTTTATGGACCTGAAAACAGGTGCCTTGTGAGTACTCTGCCCTGGGAACCCACAGCCAAAGGAGCCAGAGCCATTGCCAAACTGAATAGACCAAGGGGGAAGGGGGAGATGCTTGCAATGCCCAGCCATTTCATGTTTTCTTAGCATTATGAAATGCTTTTCAGAGTGTTTTATATTTTTAGTTTCTGCTGTGGTCCTTGTGCTTTTTCTTGAAGTTTTATTTTTAAAATTGCACTGCCAAATCCCACTATTCCCCAAATTTCCATTTTAAACGAAATATTGCAAGTTTTTAACATGTTTGTATTTTAAGTAAAAATACAATATCTTTAATTGTGTTTGTCTGATCCTGCTCAGGGCAGAGAGGTTGGACTAGATGACATGTGTGACCACTTCCAACTCTATGATTCTATACTTCCATGACCACCTGTCCACCTTGTCACTTCAGTTAGTACCCCTGTGTGAGGTAACATGACATGTTTTGTATACTTTTGCTTGATTGAACATTGTTGCCAATGTAGTGTGTTATTGCACTTTACTGGTTTATCTAACCTGCTTTGTGTGTTGTTAGTCTTGCTCATGCTAGAATTTGGGCAGACCCTGCAGCAATGTGGGCTAAGTGCAACTGAGTTGGCCCCTTCCCACTTGCAGAGGAGAAGAAGCAGATGTCTGTCTCTGTGGAAACAGAAGTTTTAGTTTCTGGTAGAGAGATAAGTGAACAGACCCTGTTCGAGTTGACCTGTTTGAGGTGCATGATCTCTCTCAGGATATGATGTGAGGTAGCAAATCTGCTATCCTGTATGCATTGCCTCTTTACCTCCACCTGTGCTTTCTGTGTATATTTAAAAACAAAGCAAATACTATAAAAATGTTGCAGGTCTCCAGTATTCTCTAGGGAACCAAGCAAAGTAACCACCGACCTTATGAGTTCTCACTGCTCATAGAAGTTGGGGGAACTTAAGAGTAGAATATAACCTTTCTCCATTACCTTCATTTTGCTCACTGACAGACAGTTAAAAGCAAGCCATCTTATTGAAGGAGGTAATCTTCTCATGACTGCTAAAATAAATAGAGCTCCAAACTCAAAATCTGCAGTGAAGTCTTTAACTGAAGAAGTAGGGAGATAGTGGAAACTATACATTTATGAAAAAAGTGACGGCTTTGAAAAGTACTTATTACATTTTACTCACAACTTTTCTCCAAGGAGCTCAAATTGGGACTATACTCTTCCCCCTCCCCCTCCATTTATCCTCCAACCAACCTTGTAAAGTAAGTTAGGCTGAAAAATAGTAATTGGCCCGGTGGCTGGATGATTAGTGGTACCTTTTGCAAAAATGTGGGAATCATTTATCTGATACTGGAATTAGACATTTAAAGGTAGCAAAGATTCAGAAGTCATATTATCATTGATATGATGTTGTGAACAAATGTTGGATTCTCACTTTCTATGTTGTTTGTATATGTATTTGTGAGGAATGGTCAGGGTCAGCGTTGGGGAAGGGACCAATTTTAAATTTTTTGTCACCTTCACCCAGTATCTCAGGCACACAGAATAAAATCTTGTCAGAAATAAACAATGCACAAGAGTGTTTGACAATTCAAAACCAAAATAGTATATTTATTAATACAGAAGGCAGGAAAGGGAGTAAATAATAATTATTGGTTGATTATTAAATCAGTTGGCAGGCAGAGGTTCAAATAATAAATGATCTCATAACACTAGAGATGTTGTCAGGTTGAAGTAATATAAAATCCAAGTGTCCTAAAGAACACTTCTGATATAGGCAGACTAATATATAAAATAAACAAATAACAAACAGGCAGGTGGTGTTTCCTTAACACTAGGAAAACACTCTTTTCAGAGAAAGATCATAAAACTATTCCCAGGCTTCTTAAATAAAAAAAAACACACACACACACTTTGTCATTCACTCAGAGGACTGTCTGACTTGTGACAAAAATATCCCCACACAGACACTCTCCACTAGAATACAGGTACACTCCAGACATTGAGTAATACCTAAGGATTAACACCCTTGAGTGTCATCACACTAGCACCTCAATTCCCTGTGTTCAGTCCCACACAGCTAGTCTCCCTGTCTGACTTCTGGATTTCTATACAGTCACAAGATCTCTAGCCTCTCTCCCAGTGTGTTTGTGTGTTCTGTATTTGAAGCAGGAGTCTGCCCTGTAGCACTGACAGAACTTCTCAACAGAGCCTTCAAGATTTCCTATGCTCCAGTGACACAGTGTGCCAAAACTCAGAGAGTTTTCTTCCTCAGAAAGAGCCTAGTTTTGACCCTTCTCACAAACAAAATTCTCTCTCAGACAGAAACTAAAAATCACCAGTTCTGTCTCAAGGAATGGAGCTGCTGACAGACTGCTCTTCGTTCCTTCCTCAGTTGATTTCCAACTGAACTCTTTCAAAAGCAAAACTGAACAAAACTGTGAGCTCCCACTGAATCTGAGGCCTGATTGTGAAGATGGGCTTGAAAATATGTATAAGCAATGGAGACATCTCAGAAATCCAAAGAGTTACTGAATCATATTTCCAATAGTCAGAGGGTTCATTGCCACTCCCTGGGACTAACAGAAGCAAATAAATCATGCAAAATAAACAGAGACCATGTACGTTTGCTTATTTTGAATAAAGTATAGTGGTGATGAACCCGTTACATCAGCATGAGCATTTGATTGGGGAATCAGCTACAAGTACATGCCTTTGTACCATGCTAGATGTGTTTTCACCATCCTCACAATATAGTCCTAAGCTTTCTGTGGTGACTGTAACAGTGCTCCCTTAATTTTAAAACACCTCGAAGATAATAACAACAGAGCATCTGAAAACCTAAATGCTTTGAAGAAAACTTGAAAGGAGGCTGCGGTTCCTTGCACACTAACCTTGGCATCTCATCAAAAACGCCAGGAACTACTTCTGAGTAAGTGTACAGGGGATCAGAGTGCTTGGTATGTAGCCAGTGATGCTTACCAACTGGATGGCCTGCATTCAGGTCAGGTGTGCAGAAATCTCGGTTGGGGATCCCTGCTTTACTTGATCGATGGAGTACAGCAAATGACTGTGCAGTTTCAAAGAAAGAGCAAAGCAACTTTGCACTATGAAGGATACAGTTTGCTTTTTCATTTACTGGGCTATTTCCAAGATTGATGATTTCGGTTACCAGCTATCTAGTCAATCCATCAAAGCCATATAGCATATTAGATAAAGCTGACCGCTGCACCATGGAAATGTGTGATGTGTGTTTGTGTGCATCTGGGAGGAAGGAAGAGGAGGCATCTCCCATTCTGGATTTTGCTTGATGACAGATTACTCAACATTACTTCCTCCTTACTGCCTCTGTTTAGGATTCTAATTGAAAGTGTAATCCCCTCCCAGTGATTCAAAGTTATGAGCTTTTCCAAGTTTATTTCTCATATCAGGTTCTATTGAGCTTTCCATCTTCCTCTCTTGGAACCACTGCCTGCTCTGAATGCTAATAAGGCTTAATGTAGACCATCTATCATAGCAAAGCATTGGTACTAGCAGGGGTTTTGCATAAAGACAACATTCTTAAAGGAATATTGCAGCTATTTCTTGCTTGTTTATTCTTCATTTATATCAGCTCCTGCCTGGGTAGGAGGGAGGATCTCACATTTTGATGGAAGGACAGGGCATAAATATTTTCAATACAATAATAGAATCATAAAGTCCAGTAGCTTCTGAAAGCAGGCGTTCCTCTTCCCTTACTAGTTTGACATCTGTGCTGTTAATAGCAATCAGATAAACTGAAATTAAGCTAGCAAAGCTGTTCCTACCACTTATCACTTCCTCACCATCTTAGATTCTGCTTATCAAAATACCTTGTTAAAGTCACTGGCTGCAACAGCTTAACATTTTTGTGCCACCAGGAGCGGACTCCATGCTTTAAAAAAAAAAAAAATCAGATGTGAGTCAAGGTAACCTGAATAAATTGTATGTCATGTATAAATTCTGAAATTTGTGTATGTCTGCAAGTTCTTTTATGCTGCATGCTTTAATTTACATTGTTCATTATTTGGCATATGCATTCAGCAATGGGAAAAGGCTGAATATTAACGTTCAAATAAATAAGTAAAAATGCTGGTAACTGTAGTAAGGAGCAAGGTGCCAGGCAAGGTACTGAAGCTCCACCCTTTAGCCTCTAAAGATCTTATTCAGTGACTGTTTTCCCAATATTTTGACAGTCATTTCCTACCCACTTTCTCTTCTATCATTAAGAACTAGAAACTTGCTTATTTTTTTTTTTTTTAAAAAAACCCTCTGAAAACAGGAAATCAAGTATCTATAGTTTCTCTATACTTCCATGGGATCAAAGAAGTTGCAGTAGGCAGAGTTTGGGGAGGCATGGGAGGTCAGTGGGGATGTGATGCCATATAATACATGTTCTGTTGCTGTCATTTCCTCCTGGGAAACAACTGATCTTTGTAGTCTGGAGAACTCCAGACCCCACCTTGAAGCTGGTAACCGTGCTGCTGTCACTCAAAAATATTCAGAACAAACTGAATAAAACAAAGAAAGAGAATGAGGATAATTTAGAGTTGCCAGCTTTTGATCTGATCCATCTGACTGTCCATCAGTTTGATCTGCAGCAAATCAGCTTCATCTCATGAAAAGCATCAGTTGCCATGCCCATATTAAAACTCTAGTAGTGATATAGGATTTTTTTCCCTTGGCTATTGGACAGGTTTAAGTCCACCCAGGCCTTGGATTCAGCAGGAGCTCACAGGAGCACAGCTCCTGAACCTTTCTGAGGGTTCCCCCTCTTCCTTCCCACCGACCTTGTCCATTAGAATAGCAGGCGCAGCTGCATAACAATCCAGCCAGCCAGCCAACAGGGGCTTTGCCACACCCCCAGCAGCCCTCATTAACCCCTGGAGAAGCCCGTGCCACCCTTTCTCCACTTCTTATGTGATTTTGGACGGTGAGTGGCTTGCTGGCCTTTTGACTTGGGGGTGGGGGCAGCCCAGGAGAGCCCCAGACGAGCAAGGCCTGCTTGGGCTGGCTGAATCTCTAGCCACCCCAGGCAGGCCTCACTCACATGGGGCTCTCTTTTCTTACATTGGGTGGCTTTTGGCTGGGGGGGTGACATATGCTAATGAGTTATGCTAATCCGCTCCACCACCTATTTGTCTACAAAATGACCCGAGTCCCTAAGTTTGCCAGGCTATGCCAGGCCATACCTGGCAACCCGCAGGAGCTGGGGAGGCAAGGATATGTATGGTGTGCAGTAGCGTATGCACCAGGATGTCATTTCTGGGGAAAATCTGGAAATGACAACAGGTAGCTCTAGGAATTGCCAAAAATCCCAGTTGTCAAACTATAGCTATAAGAATTTCAGTGATCCCTAGAACTACCACCCTTCCCCCCAGGTCACTTCCAAGTTTTCTTCGGAAGTGCATGTGCTGCCAATGGGTTTGTTATTTTTGTCCCACCAACAATGGGCAAAGCAGGTTGCCAGCTATGGCAGGAGGCAGACAATCTCCTGGTTGTGGTGGGCAGGTGGTGACAGGCAATTTCCTACGGCTGCATCTAAGAGGAAAGGTGAGGGAATGATGTTGCTGACGATGTGACATTCTCTCCAGGTGAAAACCTAGAAGTGATGCCATGGACCACCCCACCTCACAACATTCTTTACCATAGAAAGTTTTGGAATTCCTATAGCACTGGGGAGGAGAAGCTGTGACATTTCTGGGGGTTTTGTTCATAAATGACATCCTGGCATTGTTGGTGTTATTTTCCCATCTGAGTCCTTCAAAGCAAGCAAATTTGCTTCATTCCATCCAGTAGGGAAAAATACGTATAAGTGAAACCAGGGTTGGAGTTGCTCCAGATTCTGGTAGCCTGGAACTATAACAAAACATGGACTTCTGAATATTACACAGCCCACACGCACTGCCCCAGCTCTTATAAATTAAAAGGCAAACAGAAAGATACCAGGAGGTATTGTTCCTTGTTTATTCATTCTCAAGCACTTTGTACCACCCAGGTTGGTCATCACAAACCAGGACATTTTGTTTCTTATGTTTTTGTATGGTGTTGCTGGGAGGCTTTTAAATTCCCCCATTTTTACTGGTCATTTACTGGCCCAAAGGAGGTAAGACTCCAGAGTACCCGTACTCGGGCCTTCTCAGTTTTGGCCCCACAGCTGTGGAATCAACTCCCAGAGGCGCCGGCGCTGGCGGCGGTGGGGCCAGGGCCGCGGGCACGCCTCCCTGCAGGGCGCGTATCTGGTCGCGGATCGCACCCAGGTTCTGCTGCATTTCTTCCGCCATTTGCACCCGGGACATGTGGACCTGGTCGTGGATGTCCCTCACCCAATCGAACAGCTCATTGCGCAGTGCTCGGATCGGGTCCCCACCGCCGTAGGTGGAAGAGCTGGTGCCGGTCCCCTCTTCTCTGTCTTTGTCCTCCTCGTCTCCCCCGGTGCCGGTGGCGAGAATCCGGTACCGTTGTTCCACGGCCTCCATTGCTGCCATGGATTTTCGAGGGCTCCAACTCCGTGAAGGGAAGGCGTTGGTGAGAAGGGTGCGGGGACCTTGAGTTTGCGTCGCACCCCCGTCACTTTCGGGTCTAACGGTTCTTCTTCTGTGGGAGGGCTGGGCTCTCCGTTGTCTGGAGCCTTTGCTGCCATTCAGCCAGGTTGCCAGTTCAGATAAGTCCCAGAATAAAGGATTACTGTTATAATGACAGAACTGGAACAAACTTCAGACGAATCCAAGACTTGTTGCAAAGTATAGAATCTTTATTAGAGAACTACAGTGCTAGAGCTACAAGATAACAGTAATGCCGGGTCCGGCATTTGGTTACATTTTATGCCTTCAGAAAAGTACAATAAAACGATCATTCACACGGGTTACAGACAAGCGTCTCCTTTCCCAAGCTCTGTTATCAGCAGGGAGGATGCTCTCCCATCTCGAAGGCCAAACGGCCCGGCTTCAAAGGCCACCTGTGGATGTTGACCAGAGCCTATCTGTCACCCTTCAGCAAGCACAGAGTATTTAGAATATTTGCAATGCACTGGGGTTAATTGCTTAGACTATATATTCTGGGTTAGAGTTAGGTTACAACATGGAGTCAGTTTGGCTAACAATAGGCAGAGAAAGTTACAAGTTCTGACATACTGCCCCCCTAAGCTCTTCGCCTTGGGCTTGTGTGGGTACAGTAGGTGGAATTTTTTGAGCAGTTGCGGGGCGGATACATCACATGCTTTTACCCATTCATCACAGCTCGGGGGAAAGTACTTCCACCTGATAAGATAGTACAAAACCCCCCGCTGGATCTTGGAATCTAGGATTTCCTGTACTTCATGGTGGCTCTGGCCCCTCACTCGAGTAGGAGGCGGTTCTGGAGGGCGAGGGTGATAGGATGTGGCTCCAGGATCTTTGCGAAGCAGGCTGCAATGAAACTCATGGTGGATCTTACTCAGTAACTTGGGCAGCTCCAGTTCCACGGTTACCTTATTGATAACCTTTTTAATCTTGAAGGGCCCTAGGTATTTAGAGGCCAGTTTGCGGCATCCCTGAGGGAGAGGGAGGTTCTTGGTTGACAGGAACACTGTTTCCCCCTCCCTCAGCTCCCATTGGGGGGAGTGCTTTTTGTCAAAGTGTCGTTTGTACTCCTCTTTCGCCTCCTCCAAATTTTCTTGAATTACCTTCCACCCCATACGCAATCCCTCCCACCACTGTTGGCATGAAGTGGGCTCGGGGGCTCCAGACGGCAGAGGGAGAGTTGGGAAGGGTTTCCCCTCGTAACCATTTACAATTTGGAAAGGGGAGGTCTTAGTGGAGCTGTGGAGGCTGTTGTAGCCATACTCCGCAAAGGGGAGCAGTTCAACCCAATTTGTCTGTTGGTAATTTATATAGCACCTGAGATACTGTTCCAGAAGCCCGTTTACCCTCTCAGTCTGTCCGTCTGTCTGGGGGTGGTAAGCGGAGCTAAGCCCCTGTTCAATGCTGGCGATCTTACAGAACTCCCGCCAGAAGTTGGCAACGAACTGCGGCCCGCGGTCACTAATGACCTTGTCCAGGAACGAGTGGAGGTGGACCACGTGGTTAAAGAATAGCTGTGCCAATTTCTTTGCAGTAGGGAGTTTTTTACAGGGGATGAAATGGGCTTGTTTTGAGAATGTATCTACCACCACAAGAATCACTGTCTTTCCCTGGGAAGGTGGAAGTTAGACTATGAAATCCATGGAAACGACGGCCCAGGGGCAGCTCGCCGTGGGGAGGGGGACCAAGTGCCCTGGCGGTTTCCCCCCCCCCTTCGTTTTGACATGATGCAGGTGGGGCAGGCGACCACAAACTCCAACACGTCCCTTTTCAGTTTGGGCAACCAGAATTGTCTGTTGAGTAAATTGAGTGTTTTCACATACCCAAAGTGCCCTGCGATTCGGCTGGAGTGGCATTGTTCTAGGACGATCTTTCTCAGGCTTTTGGGCACGTAAATTTTCCCCTTGTGGAACCAGAGTCCTCCCTCCCCCTTTTCAAGACCCTCGGGGCGGTTGTTTCCTTCTAGTTCTGCTTCAGCGGCGAAGCGCTCCTTTTGCTGAGGGTCGGGGGTCCCGGTTTGTTTCCCTGACCGGGTGGTCACTCCGCCGGCGACGGCGGAGGGGGGAATGAGGGAGTCAATTATCTCCTCCCTTTGGCTTTCGTGCTGTGGCATGCACGACAGCGCGTCAGCCAAAAAGTTCTTTGTGCCGGGGATGTGTTTCAGCACGAAGTCGAATTTGGCAAAAAACCCCGCCCGGCGGATTTGCTTTGCGGTCAGTTTGCGGCGGCCGGTGAGGGCTTCGAGGTTTTTGTGATCAGTCCAAATTTCGAAGGGGACTCGGGCTCCCTCTAGCCAGGACCGCCAGGTTTTTAGGGCGAACGTGACCGCAAATGCTTCTTTGTCCCAAACGAACCAATTTCTCTGCTCATTGGAAAATTTGTGGGAGATGTATGCGCAGGGATGGAGCTCCCCTTCGTCATTTTTCTGCATTAATATGACTCCTACGGCGACGTCGGAGGCGTCGCATTGCACCACAAAGGGTTTCAGTTCGTTTGGGTGGGCTAGAATCGGTTCGGAGGTAAATAGCTGTTTGAGCTCATTGAAAGCTTGGTGGCACTCGGGCGACCAAATTAGGCGCGCCCCGGGCTTTTTTGCTTCCTCCCCCTTCCCTTTTGTTTTTAGGAGCTCAGTGAGTGGGAGCATGACCTGTGCGAATCCCTTTATGAATCCGCGGTAAAAATTTGCGAACCCGATGAAAGATTGGAGCTGCCGTTGGGTTCGGGGTGGTTCCCAGTCTAGTACGGCTTGGATTTTCGCGGGGTCCATGGCTAGTCCCTCCCCCGACACCCGGAACCCTAGGTAGTCCAGTTCCGTTTTGTTGAACTCACATTTGGACAGTTTGGCATACAATTTGTTCTGATACAGGGTTGTCAACACTTTTCGCACTAGCGGAACATGTGATTCAAGATCTTTCGAATAAATAATGATGTCATCCAGGTACACCACCACCCCCTTGTACAAATATTCCCATAGTACTTCATTTATAAAATTCATGAACACCCCTGGTGCCCCCTGTAGTCCGAAAGGCATGACTAGGTATTCGAACTGTCCCATTGGCGTGTTGAACGCTGTTTTCCATTCATCCCCCTCCTTGATCCGCACGCGGAAGTACGCGTCGCGGAGATCGAGTTTGGTGAAGACTTTGCCTTCGGCTACTGTGCTTAGGAGGTCTTTTATCAGCGGGATCGGGTAAGCGTTAGACATAGAAATCCCGTTTATCCCGCGAAAATCTGTGCAAAGTCTCAGATTTCCGTCCTTCTTCTTGCAAAATAGGACGGGGGCAGCATGGGGTGCCGTGGCTGGCCGGATGAACCCCCGTTTCAGGTTCTTGTCAATGAATTTCCTCAGTTCCTCCTTCTCCGCCCAACCCATCGAGTAGAGTTTGGCTTTGGGCAGTTCCTGCCCTGGTATTAGTTCGATGGCGCAATCAGTGGGGTGGTGGGGGGGCAGTTCATCCGCCTCCCGCTCGCTAAAAGCCTTTTTCAAGTCCCGGTACTCCTTTGGGATTGTCCCTACCTCCTCAAGTGTGAGGCAAAGCCTTTCGTTTCGGGGGGGGGGTGCTTTGGGGCCCCACTCGGTTCTCCAGTGGTGGTGCTCGCATCGCCAGTCGGGGAAGCGCACGATCTGCTCCGCCCAACGTATGTCTGGTTGATGCTTCGCAAGCCACCCTGCTCCCACCACCACGTCGAATGAGGAGGATGGGGCTATTACAAAAGTCTCTATCCCCCAGTGATCTTCTGTCCCCATGGGGGTCGCTTGGGTTTCCTGGGTGCAGGGCTCCCCACTCATGATGGACCCGTCCATTTGTTCGAATTGGATCGGGTGGGGCAGGAGGGACGTGGCTAGGCCTAGTGCCTCTACCAAATGGGGGGTGATAATATCTCGAGTGCACCCGGAGTCTATTAGGGCTCGGGTGTGCATAAACCGTTTGAGGTTAGGGTTCAGTAGGGTCACTGCCATGAACAAGAGCCCCCCGGTAGTTCTCACCGTTACTGGTGCCGGCGTCTCTCGGACCTGCTTTGTGGCACCGATTAAAGCAGGTCATTGTCGTTTTCCGCCGACTCTTGATCCCACAACTCCTCGCTCGATTCCCCAATGGTGGTAACTTCCTCGTCAATCGCCATGGAAGCGGCGACGGTGCCCCGACTGGGCTCCTTGGAGCGGCCCCCTCCTTTCTTCTGCGCGGTCGTGGGGCCCTTGGGCGGGGTGGGGGTCGGCGTCTGCTTCACGGGGCAGTTGGTGGCCAGGTGGCCTGGGTCTCTGCATCTGAAGCATTTCTGGGCGGCAGCCACAGGGGTAGATGTTGTGGGGGGCTGCCTCCCGTCGGTCTTGCTGGGCGCTGGGCTCGGCTTCCCCCCTCTCTTGCCTTGCTGCTGGCGGCACATCCCGACATGTTGTAGGTTGGTTTCTACCTCTCCCGCCAGCTGGATCCATCCCACCAGGGTGTCGGGTCGTCCCTGGTGGTAGCACCGGTCGAGGATGTTCGCGTTCAGTCCATTCTTGAACGCAGTGTACTTCATCACCTCGTTCCAACCCCTCGCGGCCGCGCAGTGCCCCATGAATTCGGTAGCGTATTCACGGGTCATGTGGCTCCCTTGCTCGATCCTTTGTAGGGCCTCGATAGCTTTTTCCTCCCGCAGGGGATCCCCGTACTGCTGTAGCATCACCTGGAGGAAGTCGGCCACTGTGGCTAGCTCAGGCTTGCGCCCGGTGAACAGCCCCATGTACCACTTTCGCACTGCTCCCTTCAGCCTGGAGGCGATGTGGTCTACTCGGCTCGCTTCCGTGGGGTAACTCGCTCCCCAGTGCGTGAAAAAATTGTTGCACTGGATGGTGAAATACTCCACCTCGTCTCCGTCCCCGTCGAACGTGATTTTCAGTTCTCGGGTCCCCCCTCCGTCGGCCCCGACTGGTCCCCCGGGCGCCGCCGGCACCGGTACTCTCGGAGCCGCGGGGGCGAGAGGTGCCGGTGCCACGGGCGCCGCTGGGACTACCGGGGCCGCTGGCGCTGGTGGCGGCGCGGGGGGTGCCGGACCTGCTGGTGGTGGGGCCGGAGGGGCTGCGGGTGGTGGTCCAGCAGGGCCCCCTCCTCCCCTGTCACCCGGGCCCGCAGGCGCCGGCGGCGGTGGGGCCAGGGCCGCGGGCACGCCTCCCTGCAGGGCGCGTATCTGGTCGCGGATCGCGCCCAGGTTCTGCTGCATTTCTTCCGCCATTTGCACCCGGGACATGTGGACCTGGTCGTGGATGTCCCTCACCCAATCGAACAGCTCGTTGCGCAGTGCTCGGATCGGGTCCCCACCGCCGTAGGTGGAAGAGCTGGTGCCGGTCCCCTCTTCTCTGTCTTCGTCCTCCTCGTCTCCCCCGGTGCCGGTGGCGAGAATCCGGTACCGTTGTTCCGCGGCCTCCATTGCTGCCGTGGATTTTCGAGGGCTCCAACTCCGCGAAGGGAAGGCGTTGGTAGAGAAGGGTGCGGGGACCTTGAGTTTGCGTCGCACCCCCGTCACTTTCGGGTCTAACGGTTCTTCTTCTGTGGGAGGGCTGGGCTGTCCGTTGTCTGGAGCCTTTGCTGCCATTCAGCCAGGTTGCCAGTTCAGATAAGTCCCAGAATAAAGGATTACTGTTATAATGTCAGAACTGGAATGAACTTCAGACGAATCCAAGACTTGTTGCAAAGTATAGAATCTTTATTAGAGAACTACAGTGCTAGAGCTACAAGATAACAGTAATGCCGGGTCCAGCATTTGGTTACACTTTATGCCTTCAGAAAAGTACAATAAATTGATCAATCACATGGGTTACAGACAAGCGTCTCCTTTCCCAAGCTCTGTTATCAGCAGGGAGGATGCTCTCCCATCTCGAAGGCCAAACGGCCCGGCTTCAAAGGCCACCTGTGGATGTTGACCAGAGCCTATCTGTCACCCTTCAGCAAGCACAGAGTATTTAGAATATTTGCAATGCACTGGGGTTAATTGCTTAGACTATATATTCTGGGTTAGAGTTAGGTTACAACATGGAGTCAGTTTGGCTAACAAAGGCAGAGAAAGTTACAAGTTCTGACACCTACTGCAACCCATTGAGCTCTCTGAAATGCTGCTCCTGGGGAACAGAGAACTCCCCCCACCCACAAACAACATGAAGGGCAAACCAGGGTGGTGGGAGTGGTCTGCAGCAGGAAGGTGGATTGTTGGAAATTACATACACCCTTCTGTTAGCTGAAAATTTATTCTGGATCCAGCTCTTTATTCCCCTTGCCATTGGTTGGTTTTTACAGAATACCTCTGTCCCTCCTCTGAAAAGTATGTGGTTGAGGTATTCTTCAGCAAAAGATCTTTAGCAGTAGAATCCAGCATGAAACTCATGAACTGGAATTCCTTCAGTGGTTTCATTCTAATTCTGCCCCAGCTGAAAAGGCATTTGATCTGTCATATTCTACTGAGGTGTTTACTCGGGAACCAATTACAGATGTTAATCAGCTTAGGATATCTAGTGAACCCTCTCTATATTTTTCTGGACTAACTTTGGATCTAATAAATACAGTTACATTTTTATGGGGTACTTTCTGCATTTCATGGCCCCTTGACCCCTGCTATTCTTTTCATTTGTGTGTTAGTTGCCATCAAGTCACTTCTGATGCCTCTTATAAAGTAACATTCTCCAAAATGTCCTGTTGTTAACAGCCTTGCTCAAGTCTTGCAAACTGAGGGCTGCAGCTTCCTTGATTGAGTCAATCCATCTCATGTTGTTTCTTTTCATACCTCCAACATAAAAATGTCTGCATAGGGACTGAGGAGCCATTGTTACATCTGAAAAAATGGGATTTAGTCCACAAAATCTTATGCTAGCATCAAATGTGGTTAACCTTTAAGATGCCAGAAGACTCCAAATTATTTTCCCCTGGTGCAGTACTGACATAATACATAATTCCCTTCTCCTGTTGCTTTCAGGAACAAGATGAAAAGTACTGTCACTAGGCAGGCATGTCTATTTCCACTGAAAAATATTGTGTCCATTTCTAGACAGAAACAAATATCATCCTCTGTCCGCTTCATGGATCAAAGTGTATTTTCTTTCATGTATTGCCTTCTGTCCAAAAGCTGGACACTGTAAAGTGAAATCTCCATTGCACAAGGAAATCCCTTGAGCAAAAAATCTACCTGTATTTAAGGAAGAGTGAGACCATTACAGAATCATCTCCCCCAAGTTCTTTAAGCAGTGGCTATCAAGTTTTCATACTGCTACCATAGTTCCTCCATCCATCCCAAATCTCCACTGATCTTTATTACCTTTGCTTAAGGATATGCCTTGCAATGTGATAGGAATGATAATGGGATTACTGTTCAGTTAGGACCTGTGTCTGCCAGCTGCTGTCCAACCTGAATAGACGTCTTGAGCATCCTGACAAACAGCCATCCTGCTTGCCATTGCTCGAGATGAGCTTGCCCCTTCCCTTGGAAGTCTTTGCTAAGAAAGAGGAGAAGGAGGGTAGAATGATAGCTAGAAGTGGGTTGCATTCTAGAAAGTTTTGCTGTTGCTCTGGAAAGAAAGAAAAAATGGTGTAGCCTAAATCAACATGAAAGATGACTTGAGACTCTGTTGGTTGGCAAAAGTTTCCTATTACCAGCTTTGCATGCAAGATTTTATGTGTGTGTGTGGGGGGGGGGGGCGCATGTAGCATACATTATAAAACTAATTAGAAGATGACAAGAGTATGGACAGCTATGACCAATTATGCTATGGCAATCTCACCCTCTTCCCTCCCTCACACACAGGATTTTCCCTCTGTTTTTCTTCCTTTCTTTCCCTTCCTTTCTGGCTGAGCAGTCCCTTTATCTATTTTCTTCTTATTTGAAGGTTTATAGCTGTCCAAACCTGTCATGTTATACTTTGATGTTGGCTCAGCTCAGGGACTTGAGGGAAGAGACAAATATCAACTCCTTAACTTATGCTTCTGAAAATGGCACTTGAGAGGCTTTTGAAAGGAGGAGGAAGAAGAAGAAGAGATTGGATTTATACTCTGCACTTCACTTGCAGTCTCTGAGAAGTTTACAATCTCATTTCCCTTCCCCTCCCCACAACAGACACCCTGTGAGGTAGGTGGTTCTGAGAGAACTGCTATTGAGAGAACAGCTCTGAGAGAACCGTGGATGACCCAAGGTCATACCAGCAGTTGCAGATGACACCCAGCTTTATCAACTAATGGATGGCCGACCTGATTGCATCCCAGAGAACTTGGACCTGGCACTGCAGGCCGTGGCAACTTGGTTAAGGCTGAGCGGGCTGAAATTGAATCCGGCGAAGACAGAGATCCTTTGCCTGGGTCGGGGCGCTCTAGGAGGGGATATATCTCTTCTGGTCTTTGACGGGGCGCCGCTGAAAGCGGCGCACCGGGTTAGAAGCCTGGGAGTTCTACTGGAGCCTTCATTATCAATGGAGGCCCAGATAGCAGCCGCTGCCAAGTCAGCCTTTTTTCATCTGAGGCGGGCAAGGCAGTTGGCCCCCTTCCTGGAGCGTCGGGACCTGGCAACAGTGATCCATGCAACGGTCACCTCGAGACTGGATTACTGTAATGCCCTCTACATGGGGCTGCCTTTGTGCCGAACCCGGAAGCTGCAGCTAGTGCAGAACGCGGCTGCCAGACTGTTGCTGGGGCTCCCAAAGCGGGAGCACATACAGCCGGGGCTGCGTGAACTGCACTGGCTGCCAGTTGTATACCGGATTCACTACAAAGTGCTGGTTATTACCTTTAAAGCCCTATATGGCTGAGGACCTGCCTACCTTAGGGACTGCCTCTCCCCGTATGAACCCTAGAGAGCACTGAGGTCAGCAGGGAAGAACCTGCTGACTATCCCTGGCCCAAAGGAGGTAAGACTCCAGAGTACCTGTACTCGGGCCTTCTCAGTTTTGGCCCCACAGCTGTGGAATCAACTCCCAGAGGAAATGCGGGCCCTGCGGGACATTGAACAATTCCGCAGGGCCTGCAAAACCATCCTGTTCCAAATGGCCTTCACCAGCTGATACTACTAAATTGCCAAGTAAACTTGCCGATGAATAGCACTAAATGTATTAATGTTTTTAGAATTTTATGGATTTTAATTTGTCTTCAAATGTTATTTATTATATAATGTATGTATTGAATTTTATGCTGTTAGCCGCCCTGAGCTGCTTGGTCGGGGAGGGCGGGATACAAATAAAATGTGACTAACTGACTGACTACGTTAGTCTCTTCGGGGTTCTGATACGGTATATGAGCAGGGGACCACTGCAGATTTGAAGTCTTTCCCAATCATACAGGCACCAGAGAACGTAACAGCAAACTATAGTTCTGCATTTACAAAATAGGCTTTAACTGGGGGGTGGGATGTATATACAGAGGCTAGTTTGTATCTTGCAGGAATAACATTCGCTATACAGTATGTCGGCTAGACCCTCCAGCAATGCTCTGAGGTATTTCAGGGTACACAGTTCTTCTTTTAATCCACTCTCCTAAACTTTAATCAGGCTGGCCTCTTGGGCTTTGAGTGCCTGGTCCCTCGAGTCGTCTGGTTTGACACGCCCCAGCTCTCCTGACTCCCTCAGTCCCACGGCACTCCCTCAGCCACCTTATAACCTCCTAGGAGCAGTGTATCATATGTCTGTGACCACTAAGGTCTTCCACTTAGACACTCTCTGTCACCTTCCTCTTCCTTAGAGGGCACTCATGACCTAGAGATATGCCTCACGCTCAGCCACCTGGCTGATTTCACAGAGTGTATATAGAGCTTCACTTCACACCAAGCCTCTCTCACACACTCTGAGTCCAACTCTCTCTTTCTGACCATTTTTTTTCTGACAGATAACCTCTGAGCTGTTAGCTCAGGACTTGAGAGTTCAGAGCACCCCTGGCCCCCACCTTCGGGTCACATGACTCAGGGCTCTCTGAGTCCTCAGTTTCTCCATTAACCCTTTGATTCCGTCACAACAGTCCATCCCAGATGCCTACTAAGGAAATGCCACAACAGATGCACCAGACTAAGCTGGGCAAAGCACTTGTGTATGTCACAGAGGAGATCTGAGCCTCCACCTGTAACTCAGCATCCCAAAGTACCAGCCTTCAGATCAATACGTGAGTACTGAGCATTCACAATTCCTCAGGCAGATCAACACTCTTCATCCTCCTTTTCAGTTTCCCCTTTTGACACTGTGGTATTTCAACATGAAGGCAACCTAGCAGTTAACAGGAGAGGAGGCAGAAGACACCATCCCATTCTGCTCCTCCATGCACTTACTCTATGCAGATATCAAAGGCACAAATAGAGCTATTCTGAAAAATGGGATAGAAATTTTTCATAGTAATTCTTCAAAAGGTCAGACTGATGCTTGTGTGAATATCCTAGCTTCCCTCCCCATTAAACACACATGGAAGCTCCTCCCTCCCTTTTTCTGAGGGAAAATGCCTGCCATTCAGCACTGGGTATAAAAGGCAGGAGAAGTATTCCCTCAGAGCTGTTGGCTGAAATGAATGCACAACTGAGATGAATGTAGCACTCTAGTGTATTTCCATTATGTGATCTATTTCTTCAGTTTGGAAGAAAGGCATTCAAAATTCCTCCTATGGATGGATCAACACTATTCATTCTACTTTGAAATTTCCCATTTCCTTTTATGACATTGGTATTCCAATATGGGCAGCTTGGCAGCTAACAGCTAAATTAAAGCTACGGACAAAAAAAAATTCAATTTTGTGCTATGACAGTTTTCATCTTGTTCCTTCAGCTGTGCCATACTCAGATGGCCACAGCAGAACCATGCTCATGGGTTCTCATTTAATTTCTAAGTGAAGGAACAAGGCACTTGCACTGACATCATCCCCTCCTCCTGATGCATACTCCCCCACCACTGACATGTTGGTCCTGGGTCATGAATACATAGTTGGAAATGCATCAACTGGTTTGTCACACAAATGCTTATTTGACTTAGTGGCTGTGTCATCATGTGACTAGCACAGGACCAATGGCATATCTGGACTTGAACACTCAATACAGAGCATCTCGACAGGAACTGCCTGGGCTAATTCCAGAGGGAGGAAAGAAATCTGTAAAACATTCTTTGAAAATTTGTCCAGCGGCTTCTCTGCAAATGCCATCAGCTCGTGCACTTTATGTAAGCAGAAGGAAAAGCCAAGTTAATTGAACAAATGATCCATAACAAATTATTTGCAAGACTCTAATCAACAGTCCCATGGAACAAAAACAGCCAAGGCATAACATGCAATTAACTTGATCACATTTGATTAAGACCAAATTCAAGTTTTTATCCAGCTAAATATTTATATAGCTGATGAGCTCGCATGATGTAGTGGTTAATCCTTTGAACTAGAATGTGGGATACCTGAACTCAAATCCCCAACTTGCTATAAAAGTTAGTGGGGGACCTTAGACTAGTCAGTCAGTCAGTCAGTCAGTCTGTCTGTCTGTCTGTCTCTCTCTCTCTCTCTCACTGAGAGCCAGTTTGGTGTAGTGGTTAAGTGTGCGGACTCTTATCTGGGAGAACCGGGTTTGATTCCCCACTCCTCCACTTATAGCTGCTGGAATGGCCTTGGGTCAGTCATAGCTCTTGTAGGAGTTGTCCTTGAAAGGGCTGCTGCTGTGAGAGTCCTCTTAGCCCCACCCACCTCACAGGGTTCCTGTTGATGGGGGAGAAGATATAGATCGTAAGCTTCTCCGAGTCTCTGATTCAGAGAGAAGGGCGGGGTATAAATCTGCAGTTGTCGTCTTCTTCTCCTTCTTCTTCTCTCTCTCTTTCTCTCCCCAGCCTCTCTCACAGAGCTGTTAAGAGAACAGAACAAAAGAGAGGAAGATCTGTAAGCTGCCCTGAGTCCCAAATCAACTCTTAACTCAAAGAAGTTTGATTTAAAAATAGATATTAAAAATCTAATATCCTCCACACTAATAGAATATCCACTTTAAAAATAAATGATGCTTATTGACACAGATATTTGTCATGGAAAAACTATAAATCACCTTAAAGTAACTTTTTAAAGCTTTTAAGATGGTTTATGGCTTTTCACAACAAATGTTTGTACTTTTTTGTGTCATTTATTTCTTAAGGTAGATGTTCTATCAAAGTGAAATGGATTAAATTTATTTTGGCTGTACTTTCTTTTTAGACCAACTTTCTGTGAGTTAAACTCTTTGAGACAAAGGTATACCATAAATCCACATCTACACACTTTCCCAGCCGCAGATATGTATCCACACCAGGAAACTACTGAAAAATAGTGTCAGGCTCCAGATTAGGGTGCTAATCCTTTGCAATTCAAGTCAGGATCCTACCACCTTAAGTATTGCTTCTCAGAAAACAAACAAACAAACATTAAACCCCCTGGAGGCTTTTTAAAAATGGTTCAGCCTATCTCTGGAACTTAAAATAGACAATTTCAGATGGATAGCCATGTTTGTAATAACTAAACAAAATTAGAGTCTTATAGTGCCTTAGTGGTAGGTCGTTCCATCAGCTGATTTATAGCAACCTTAAGAACATAAGAGAAGCCATGTTGGATCAGGCCAATGGCCCATCCAGTCCAACACTCTGTGTCACACAGTGGCCAAAAAAATACACACACACACACACACACATATATATATATATATACACACACACTGTGGCTAATAGCCACTGATGGACCTCTGCTCCATATTTTTATCTAACCCCCTCCTGAAGCTGTCCATGCTTGTAGCCGCCACCACCTCCTGTGGCAGTGAATTCCACATGTTAATCACCCTTTGGGTGAAGAAGTACTTCCTTTTATCTGTTTTAACCTGACTGCTCAGCAATTTCATCGAATGCCCATGAATTCTTGTATTGTGAGAAAGGGAGAAAAGTACTTCTTTCTCTGCTTTCTCCATCCCATGCATTATCTTGTAAACCTCTATCATGTCACCCCACAATCGATGTTTCTCCAAGCTAAAGAGCCCCAAGCGTTTTAACCTCTCTTCATAGGGAAAGTGTTCCAACCCTTTAATCATGTGTTCCAACCCTTTAATCATGTGTTCCAAAGTGTTCCAACCCTTTTCTGCACTTTTTCCAATGCTATAATATCCTTTTTGAGGTGTGGTGACCAGAATTGCACACAGTGTTCCAAATGAGACCGCACCATCGATTTATACAGGGGCATTATGATACTGGCTGATTTCTTTGCAATTCCCTTCCTAATAATTCCCAGCATGGTGTTGGCCTTTTTTAATTTTTTTATTGCAAACGCATACTGTCTTGACATTTTCAGTGAGTTATCTACCACTGACCCCAAGATCTCTCTCTCTCTCTCTTGGTCAGTCTCTGCCAGTTCACACCCCATCAACTTGTATTTGTAGCTGGGATTTTTGGCCCTAATGTGCATTACTTTGCACTTGGCCACATTGAACCTCATCTGCCACGCTGATGCCCACTCACCCAGCCTCAACAGATCCCTTTGGAGTGCCTCACAATCCTCTCTGGTTCTCACCACCCTGAACAATCTAGTGTCATCTGAAAACTTGGCCACTTCACTGCTCACTCCCAACTCCAAATCATTTATGAACAAGTTAAAGAGCATGGGACCCAGTACTGAGCCCTGCGGCACCCCACGGCTTACCGTCCTCCACTGCGAAGACTGCCCATTTATACTCACTCTCTGCTTCCTATTAATTAGCCAGTTTTTGATCCACAAGAGGACCTGTCCTTTTACTCCATGACTTTCGAGCTTACTAAGGAGCCTTTGATGAGGAACTTTATCAAAAGCTTTCTGGAAGTCAAGGTAAACAACATCTATTGGCTCCCCTTTGTCCACATGTTTGTTCACCCCCTCAAAGAATTGCAATATGTTAGTGAGGCAAGATCTTCCCTTACAGAACCCATGCTGAGTCTTCCTCAATAACCCATGTTCATCAATGTGCCTACTCATTCTGTCCTTGATAATGGTTTCTACCAACTTTTCCGGTATTGATGTCAGACTGACTGG
Source organism: Heteronotia binoei (assembly GCF_032191835.1). Classification (NCBI taxonomy): domain Eukaryota; kingdom Metazoa; phylum Chordata; class Lepidosauria; order Squamata; family Gekkonidae; genus Heteronotia; species Heteronotia binoei. The sequence continues at coordinate 224,099,226 of NC_083223.1, read as the reverse complement.
CCTGTAATTTCCCGGATCTCCTCTGGAACCCTTTTTAAAGATGGGGGTGACATTTGCTACCTTCCAGTCCTTGATAATGGTTTCTACCAACTTTTCCGGTATTGATTTCAGACTGACTGGCCTGTAATTTCCGGGATCTCCTCTGGAACCCTTTTTAAAGATGGGGGTGACATTTGCTACCTTCCAGTCCTCACGAACGGAGGCAGATTTCAATGAAAGATCACATATTTTTGTCAGAAGATCCAAAAGTTCAACTTTGAGTTCTTTCAGAACTCTTGGATGTATGCCATCCGGACCTGGTGACTTATTAGTTTTTAATTCGTCTATCAGTTGTAGGACCTCCTCTCTTGTCACCTCAATCTGACTCAGGTCTTTCAAAATTAGTGGTTCTGGAGCAGGCAAACACTTCTCGTCTTCCTCAGTGGAAAAGGAGGCAAAAAATGCATTCAGCTTTTCAGCCATTTCCCTATCCTCCTTGTAGGGTTTTCAAGGCAAGAGTGGTTCAGAGATGAATTGCCATTGCCTGCCTCTGTGTAGTGACCCCAGACTTTCTTGGTGGTCTTGCATCCAAGTACTAACCAGGGCTGATCCTACTTAGCTTCTGAGATATGTTGAGCTCAGTCCAGCCTCCTTAGAGACCAACAAAATTTTCCAGGGTGAGTCACTTCATTTATTCTATTTCAGTATCTAACTTCTTATGGAATATCTTCCTACTCATCCAGGTGGACTGTGCTAACCCTTTGCCTTCCAGTCATGTGGCAGGTGACCTCAGCCCCCAATTTCCTCTGGGTTCTGACATTAAAATGGATGATTGGTTGCTGCTATGGTATGAAGAGAGGAAGAAGGCTCTTCACTTAATTGAAGGAATTGTAAGATTCAATCCAATAAGTCCGAAATAAGAGTCACCCCAAGAAGATTTCAAACCAAGCATATGTAGTCTTAACAAAAGACACAAATACAGAGGCCAAGGGTATAAGCTGTGGAATACCTGGTTCAACTCTCACTTCAGGTAGCCATAAGCAAATGGTATCCTATTAGGGACAATACACATGACATAGCCCTCACATGTAGGATCTATAGACAAGATCTTGCAGTAGGCTTGCCAATCCCCAGGTCCCAGTGGGGGTTCTCCCACTTTCCCAGGCTCCTTCCCGCTTCCAGTCAGCTGGCCGGTGGGGGAAAGCCCCACCCCCACAGCCACAACGTGACTGTCCATCTCTGGAGGCTTCAGACTCCACTTGGAAAGGTTTCCTCTTGGGATGGTGTATCTGTGTCTTTAAGGCTGAATGGGGGCAGGAGGAGGAGGCAGAACAACATGGCTGCTCCCAGTGGCTATGAAAGCAGCCCAGACCCTCCACTGGTTGCACAATCTTTTCAGAGGTCGTTTGCATAGGAAAGGTAAACTTGAACCTTTGGTTGTTCTGTGTTACTTTGAAGAAGTTGGAAGTTCAGCAACTTGTGAGTAGAGATGCCAATCCCCCGCTTCAGAGTCGTCAGAAACGGCAGGGGGGGGGATGTCTACTGGGCTCTTCATTGTTCCCTATGGAGATCGATTCCCATAGGGTATAATGGAGAATTGATCCGGGGGTATCTGGGGCTCTGGAGGGGCTATTCTTTTAGATAGAGGCACCAGATTTTCAGCATAGCATCTGATGACTCTCCTCAAAATGCTCTCCAAGTTTCCAAAAGATTGGACCAAAGGGTCCAATTCTATGAGTCTCAAAAGAAGGTGCCCCTATCCTTCATTATTTCTAATGTAGGGAAGGCATTTAAAAGGTTTGTGGTTCCCTTAAATGTGATGGGCAGAACTTCTTTTAGAGTTCAATTGTGCTTGTCACAACTTTGCTTATAGCTCCACCCCCAATGTCTCCTGGCTCCATCCCCAATGTCTCCTGGCTCCACCCCAAATTCCCCAGATATTTCTTGAATTGAAGTTGGTAACCCTATCTTGAAGTTCCATGCTCACATTCAGGGACAGTTTGAAGTGGGACCACGGCATGTGGGGAGAAAAGGCTTAAGCATCCCCCTAGGATTTTCCCTGGAAGTGACACCAGTACTCTCTATGTTTTACCATAGAGTTTCCAGCAATTCCTATACAGATTTAATATCACTTCTGAGTTTTCACCAGAAATGCCATCACACCATCAGCCCACTGGCCATTTTTAAAAACAATTGTTTTTCACTGTAATTCAGAGTAGGGATAGGAAACAAGAGAGAGGGAATCCTACTCCCCCTCCCCACATACACTACTTTCCTGATCTGAAATGCTCTCAGGGAGTCACTATTAGACCCATTAGGGAAACTTCCTTATAAGTTTCCTCATGGAGCAAATAGTAACTTCCCAAGGACATTTTAGTTGGAAAAATGATGTGCAGGGAAGCTGGTAGGCCCCCCTCTTCACATATATTGTAGTCCCAACCTGAACTGAGCACCTGGGAATTATGATTCAAACAGGGAACTGCAAAAGCATGTCTGAATGAAAGTCCTTATGGTGGCCATAGATTAGCACTTAGACTTTTCTGCAATTTTGTTGGGACCATGATACTGACCTAACTCACAGAGCTGCTGCAAAAACTACTGCAATGTGCTGACATGTTTTGAACACTCGAGTTTGTTGTTAAAATGCTCACTTCTATTATGTTATCATAGGTAGGCTCTCATGTTTATTTCTGGTACATCGTCAAAGTGTTTTAAATAAAACATTTAAAAGAGCAGAACTCAAAATTGCATTCATATCTGAATGCAGCAAAGAGAGAGAATTGAGCCATCATGAAAATATCCACTTACAAGGCTTAATAACACATTTCAGCAATGAGTAGAAGAAAATAAAATGCAGCTGAAAGCAAAATGTTTATAGGTGCTATGTAGCTTAAAATAAAGAAGTTCTCTGGTATAGAACTATTTTCTGAATAAACAACATAGCTAGTACCATGCTACTGTCTGCTGCATGAATATGTGGTTATTCCTGAGGGTGCAACACACTATTATGAAGCAGTGATACCTGTATTACTGACTAGCATGAAGAATTTTAATTTTAGGAGGTATGAAGTTACATTAGCTGCCAAACTAAAGGCTCACTGTGATTTGCTCATTTGTAACTGAAAATACAATTTACTTTTTGTCCAGCCAGGTCTCCTTTGCCACCAACAGCTGCATGACAGATAGAAATTAAACAGGTAGAGTCTTTGCCACCACAGCAGGGAGCTGCTTCACCTGTTGAATCCTTGTCATCTCGATATTGTAGTTTTATTCCACCCATCCTTCAAGGAGCTGAAGTAACATACATGGTTCTCCTCTCCATTTCATCCTACAGCAACCTGTGAGATACACAAGGATGATAAAGAATGACTGGTCCAGATTGCCTAGCAAGCTTCATGGATGGCTGGGGATTTGAACCTGGGTCTCTCCTATCCTATTACAACACTCTCATCACTACAACCCACTGTCTTATCTATTATGTTTCTGATCAAGGGTCCAGGAGGGGGTTACCAGCCTCCAGATGAGGCCTGGATTCCTCCCAGTATTCCAGCAGGCCACCACTACAAAGATAATTTCATCTGAAGGAAATGTGGCATCACATCCCCACTGAACTCACTTCCTAAGCTCCCCTCTCCTCAGGCAGCCATGATCTCCAGAAATGTCCCAAGTCAGAGTTAACAATTCAAGCCCAGGAACCTGGTTCATGAGAATAAAGTAGAAACCTATTAACATCTGTACAAAGAATAATGTTGCTATAAAAATGACTTGCTCGCTAATCAACAAAGAGGCCATTCTAGATCAAAGTTTCCAGCAGCAGCCAATTAGGATGTCTCAGAGAAGCTCACATTGGGGTATGAAGAAGTTTGTCTCCCCTCCCCACTGTGTGACCCATTACCTGTGCTTGTGGCTATCTGATCCTTGCCTGGAGATAAGCTGCCAGGCTGCAAGTCAGCGATACTCCTTAATTTTTAACTATGTTATTAACTTGGGGCTGCTTGGCAGCAGGTTTCCTCTTCCCATCTTCAACAATGCATAGGGCTGTCAAGTCTGACTCAAAAAATATCTGGGGACTTTGTGGGTGGAGCCAGGAGCAAGGGTGTGACAAGCCTGGTTGAACACTGAAGGGATTTCTGGCAATCATATTTAAAGGGACTGTGCTCCTTTAAAATGCCTTCCTTCCATAGGAAATAATGGAAGATAGGGGCACCTTCTTTGGGGGCTCATAGAATTGGACCCTCTAGTCCAATCTTTTTGAAACTTGAGGGGGTGTTTTGAGGTGAGGCACCAGATGCTATGCTGAAGTTTTGGTGCATCTATCTCAAAATACAGCCCCCCCCCCCAGAATCCCAGATACCCACAGATCAATTCTCCATTATACCCTATGGGAATCGATCTCCATAGGGTATAATGGAGTCCCTAGCAGCAATTTCCCTCCCCTCCCCCCCACTTTCTGATGACCCTGAAGCAGGGGGGGGGCTCCAAACCAGGGGATCCCCTGCCCCCAACTGGAGATTGGCAACCCTAACAATGCACCTAGGATTTAACATGTGAGGGAGGTAGGGTTACCTGCTCCAAGTTGACTCTGAGGTAAAAGGGAATACTTTACTCTAAAAAACAAAAAAAAAAGTTGTTTCCTCTTAAGCACAAATAGAATGTATTTAGAAGTAAAACATAACAGTTTCAGTACAGTGTCACAAGCATAATGGTTTCAGATAAGTGTACTATTCCTTCTTGTTTCCCTAAGTTCCTTAACTAAACCTAGCCACAAAGGTTTATTTTCTCACTTCTCACTTAGGCTAATAGCGCCTTCCACAAAGCTTAACTTTCCCAGCTTGCTGCTTAGGCTAATAAATTCCACACAAGACACAGATTTCTCTCACACTCTACAGCACCTCACTCAACTCTCTTCCTCCACAGACTCTACTATCTCTCCACAAAGCCTCTCCCAGCCAACCAGTCAACTCCGCCCCCCAGGTACAGCTATCATAATGCACTTCAATCACCCATCCTGCTCCTGCCCTTATTTCTTAGGCTAAGGCCAGCATTTTAAACCATAACAACATACCTACAAAACTTGACATTAAAACATAAAAACAAAACACACACAAAAAACAATTTCCCTGGAGAAAATGAATGCTTTGAAGGGTAGACTCTAAGGCATTATATACTTCTGAGGTCCCACTCCTCCATAAACCCCAACCACTCCAGGCTCCACCCTTATATCTCCAAGAATTTCCCAACCCAGAGTTTGCAACCCTATTTTCAGTAATTGTACATCATATTTATATAGTGTTTTGGTGCTGAAAGTGCTTCTCCTACATTATCTCGTCATAATCTGTCCTATAAAGTAGGCTAATATTGTTATCTCTATATAGCAAAGAGTGACTTGTCTAAGGCCATCTGGCAAGTTGTGGCAAAGATGAGATTTGAACCAGGGAGTTCCTGGAACGTAGCTTATTCTATTAGACACTACTTATATTAACTATTGGGGAAAATATGCTGCCAAGTTAACTGTAGGCACTATTTCAATCAATCAAAAGGCTGCTCCAATGTAACAGATTGCTCTAATGTATCAATTACACAATTCAGCCCTAATCTTCTAATCCACAATAATGTATTGATTTTCAACAAGGAGAGCCTCTAAATATACAGACAAGATTTGCCTGTTATTATACCAATGAGTAAATGGACTGCAGCCAATTGTAATGGGAGAATAGTTTGAATTTAAAATAGTACCCAACGTGTTATGTGACAGAGATAAGACAAAAACTAATCACAAGTCATTCTTCAAAGCCAACTCTTGCCTCACTGTCTAGCAGAATTCTTCAATTAGGTGCTAATGGATTAACAGACAATTGTCTGTGTGCCATGAAACGGATTGGACTGTAATCCTTGAAAGCTTATGCTACAGTAAATCACTTCGTCTTTAAGATGCCACCAGACTCCATTCTGGTTTTGACTGACACAAGTTTATTACTGAACCTTTCTAAAAGCCTTTGCTAGATATCTTCAAAATAGAACCCTAAGCTAGGAAACACTTCAGGCTTCATTTGTTGTTAAATATAGTGTGATGATCAATGATGCGCATGGGCAGAGTGGAAAAGAGTACAGCCATTTGCAGCTTAGTGAAGATAGCAGTGCCCCATACATTTCTGGACTTGACCGGGGTTGTTCAAAATTCAGAAAAAAAATACCTAGGGGTGGGAACTTTTTTTAAAAAGCCTTGGTATAGCTTCTGTGCCTTTAAATGGCATCTGGCACATTTGCCAGGCAAAGCTATACCTGCAAAATTTCTGCATGCTTTACTGTTTTTAAAGAGCAGGCCTAGGCCCCGTGGCGCAGAGTGGTAAAGCAGCAGTACTGCAGTACTGTGGTTTGAACTCTTTGCTCATGACTTGAGTTTGATTCTGGCAGAAGCTGGATTCAGGTAGCCAGCTCAAGGTTAACTCAGCCTTCCATCCTTCCAAGGTCGGTAAAATGAGTACCCAACTTGCTGGGGGGAAAGTGTAAAAGACTGGGGAAGGCAATGGCAAACCACCCCGTAAAAAGTCTGCCGTGAAAGCAACATCACCCCAGAGTTGGAAACGACTGGTGCTTGCACAGGGGACCTTTCCTTTCCTTTCCTAGTAAAAAAAATAAATTGACAACTTTATTTATTATTAAAGGTGCTACTTGACTCCTGCTTTGTTTTACTGCTTCAAACCAACATGGCTGCCCACCTGGATCTTTATGATGATGATGACACTGGATTTATATTCTGCCCTCCACTCTGAATCTCAGAGTCTCAGTGACTCACAATCTCCTTTATCTTCCTCCCCCACAACAAACACCCTGTGAAGCAGGTGGGGCTGAGAGGGCTCTTGCAGCAGCTGCCCTTTCAATGACAACTCTTGTGAGAGCAATGACTAACCCAAGGCCATTCCAGCAACTGCAACTGGAAGAGTGGAGAATCAAACCCGGTTCTCCCAGATAAGAGTCCGCGCACTTAAACAAACTTATTACTACACCAAACTTATTACTATCATTAATTGTGTCCTTTTACCCCACCTTTCCTCCAGTGTTCTTTATCTATTTGCCCTTACTGTACTTCCATAAACTCCACTTGCAAGTCTTCATTATATTAATGCAACATACAAAATATGTGAGAGACATTTTCAAATCATATTGTTCTGGTCAGTAGTAGCACAGGTGATCCCTGGGTCAGTCATAACTTCATACTACTTATGTATGCACAATAAACATTTTGCAATTTTTTTGTCTATGCTTACAAAGCATGCTTAAATATTTGGGGAGTCTTTGGGGCATTATTTTCCAGGGGGGGGAGTGTACCTTCTGGGGGGCCATGACAACGTATGCCCTGGATGATGATAATGATGATAATAATAATTTATTGCTGTTATTGTTATTAGGTTTGTAAATCACCTTATCCCAGCCAATGCTGGTCTCTAAGAGATGTACATCAACATAAAATACATATAAAATCAGTAGATCCAATTAATTAAAAAGTTTATAACCTGATGATATCCTTTGCAATGTGCAACAATTCAGCTTTCGAGGTATCGGGAGCAGAGAATCCCCCCCTTGAGGGGGGGAAGGGGTGTGCCAGCCAAACAACCATCGCTGTCCTCAAGCAAAAGCCTGGTAGAACATCTCTTTTTTGCAGGCCCTGAGGAATTGTAGAAGATCCTGAAGGGCCCTAGTATCTTCCGCCAGAGCGTTCCACCAGGTTGGGACCAGGACTGAAAGGACTGAAAAATATATACCCCTGCCAAGCCCTCCCATGTTCAGGTTTCCAGTAGGAACTTAGTTTACATAGTAGATCAAAACCCATTATTTGCCATTACTTCCCATCACACACTTTTTGGTGCTCATCATCCACCTCTTAGAGTCTCCTTGGATCCCCTCAAGGGTATTAAGGTTGCCATCAGGTTCAAAAGAAAAATGTGCTTATCTCTTTAATAAAAACCTAATATGTGGAACCGGGCAGCTGAAGCTTTCAATGGCATGAAAGTGAAGAAAATCACCTGGTAAGTAACACGCCATCACTCTGTAAGTAACACTTTTAAAGGGACAGAACATTTTTTTCGCCCAAGCCTTTTGGCACACCTATCTATATATGTCTAAACCAAACACTTTCAGCTGGATAGAAGAAAGATACATAGGCTCACTAAGTTGCAGCCACATTTTCCTTGTACCTTTAAGATTCCTGGTGCGATGAGAGAATTCACCCACCTGTTCCTTTCCTGGTCCACCCTGCTCTGCCTACCTGCTTTGGGGAGTAGGACTCCAGAATGCTGCAGGATGGACAGAGGGTGGGCAACAGGACCAAAGAAGGAACTGGTAGGAGGACCTGCAGCTACCTTGCCTTTTGCTGCATCAGGAAAGTTAAAGGTACAGTGCAGCCAGGACCAGGCTTTTTGGTTGCCTAGGCATACACTTCTCTCACCCCTCACCCCACCCCCAGCCCAGGAAAGACAAAGTCCCAAGGAGCTGTGGCTTGGACCAGTGTTGGAACTGAGGTTGGCATTCACTCTCTGGGTCTCTTTGCTATCAGACGAGGTGCCTTACCTTCCACCAGGCCTCAGATTCAGTGGGAGCTCACAGGAGCAAAGCTCCTGAACCTTTCTGAGAGTTCCACCTCCTTATCCATTGACATAACAATGTCAGCTGCATAACAATCCCTGGATGAGCTCCACCACCTATTTTTCTACAAAATGATCCCTGCCTTCCACTCAGGAGAAGCTTCTGCAGTGGCCAGGCCCAGGAAGCCTAGAAGAAGGGGGAAAGGTGGAAAGTAACAGCCAGTGGCCTCAGTCAATGGGATGCAGAGATTGCCAGCATCAGAGCCCTCCCACACAGAAGAATCAAGAGCCAGAAAATAAGTTTTGATTCTCTGGGTCTCTTTCTGGGAGGTGTGGCCAATGATAGATTGGGAGCTGGGGGGCAGAATTCTCACTGTGTTTTCCAGGATCCCAGTGCTAGTAGATGTATGAGAATCCAGATGGGTGCACCAAAGGAAAAAGCCTCCATTCCAAGGGCTAAGGCTTTCCAACCAGGCAGGTCAGTAGGTGGGTGACTCAACTGCCACCAGCCCAAAGGAGGAGGAGGAAGCTACCCAGCAGCAGCAGCACAGTGGGAAGAAGGCGGTGGCAGGCATAGCTGGTGGGGCAACAAGGTTGCCTGGGTGCTCTGTCAGTGGCATCTCCTTCTGAAGGAAAGCAGCAGCCCACCTGCCCCTCCTTTGTTTGGGGCAGTGGTGGTGCGCAGGCCTGAGGTGGCTGGGATGGTCATCCCATTCAGCATCCCCTATGTCATGTACTGAGTGACGAGACGTGTTGAAGGCAACGTGCTTTATTAGCGAATACATCACAAGGCAAGGCAATGCAGGCCGGGTCCCTATTCTATACATACCCCAGAACAACACTCAGTCTGGCCAGGTCCAATCCTGGCCAGTTAAACTTCCAGTTAAACTGGTCACCTCCGTAGCATCCGCTGTGTTGTAATTTCAGGACTGAAATGCAAGACATAACACTCCTCCCCCCCAGTTCAAGACACGAAGTCTTTCAAGTAGGCTGGCGCCCTGCATTCCTGGGTCGACTTCCTCGGGGTTATTTGGGGAGTTGGAGCAGCCACCATGGCTGGTGGGGCGGCTGGTTCCTCGTGGTGGGGTGACGGCTGAAAAGGGCTGTCCGTCACCTGTTGCTTTTCTGGAATCTCCTCTCTGGGGGGGGGTGCTCCCTCCTCTGTGGTGCTCTTCCGCCCACATAGTCAGTGCGGCCAGCATAGGCTGGGCAGCTTCCGGGGGTGTTGCTGTTAGTACTCCCCCGCTTCCCACTCCCCTGAATGCTGTCAGTTCTTCCGGCAATGTGCAACGGCGCAGCTGGTCAATATGCCTCCTTAGGATCTGGCCCCCCTCCGATGAGACCTTGTAGAAGCAGGACCCGGTGACTCGCAGCACCCGGGTGGCTAACCATTCCGGCCCGCTTGCAAAGTTCTTTGCGTATACCGGATCCCTTGGAAAGAATCCCCTAACGGCTTTCCTGGTTTTGGGGGAACTGCGGAGGTCCGTCGCCCAGTCAGGATGCAACCTGTCTAGCCTTGCGATCAACTTCCTCCCCATTAGTAACTCAGCAAGGCTTAACCCGGTGATGGGGTTGGGGGTGATTCTGTTATCAAATAGGAAGGCTGCCAGGCGGTGATCCCAATCTCCCTGTACAATGCAACCCAGGGCCTCTTTAGTGGTCCGCACCATGCGCTCTGCTTGGCCGTTAGAGGCTGGATGGAAAGGAGCAGACCGAATGTGCTGGATGAGGTACCGATTCAAGAACTCCTGGAATTCCTGGGAGGTGAAAGCAGTCCCATTGTCGGTGACGAGGGTCTTGGGAATCCCATGAGTGCAAAAGACCCTTCACAAGGCTCTGACAGTTGCCGCGGTGGAGGGTGAAGCTACAGAAATCACTTCCAACCACTTGGTGTATGCAGCGACTAAGATAAAGAATATTTGGCCCTGGTATGGCCCCACAAAGACTAGTCAACACGTCCGTAAGAGAGACGTGCTCCTGAGTGTCTGCGGGGAGGCCACATTCGAATGTGTGCCTTCCTCATCTCCAGCCAGGTCAGCAAAGTCCTGCTTGGGGAGTTACCTGGCTAGAATCCCATCCTCGTTGCCACTGTAATATACTGAATGACAAGACGTGTTGAAGGCAACATGCTTTATTAGCGAGTACATCACAAGGCAAGGCAACGCAGGCCAGGTCCAGATTATATACATACCCCGGAACAACCCTCAGTCTGGCCAGGTCCAATCCTGGCCAGTTAAACTTCCCACCACAGATCTTGATTGGCGGAGCATATTTGCGGAGCTACATCCGGGGACCAGTGGACTTCCACTGGTCACCTCCGTAGCGTCCGCTGTGTTGCAATTTCGGGACTGAAATGCAAGACACAGCATTCTGAGGGCTGCTGTGCCCTAGGTGACTGCCTAAGGTCACCTAGTGGGTACACTGGCCCTGGCTGCAGCCCTTAATTACAAAACTTCACTAAACAGTTGCTCCCCTCCTTCCTTCTTTATCTTTTTCAACTATCTGACAAGGCCACTAGTTAGTAGCCAGCTCCAGGCACCAGCAATTAGTTCCCAAGGAAGGAAAAGTCTGGTGTAATGAAAAATCTGGTTGGGTACATTTAAAAGCCTGCACTGGGTGGGAACAGTGATAACAAGGTCAAATAAACAGGATATGGCAGCACAACTTTTATAACCAAGGCAGCCTAAGCAGCTTTTATTGCTAATTGCTTTTGGGGATTTGTGTAATGGACTATGTGGATTTCCTCTGGATTAGTTTTATGTTGAAAACTGTGCAGAAAACTCTCACACCATTTTAGTTAAGTGTGGCATTCTAGTCCTGGGCAAAGGGGAAAGTGGATAGTATCATGTGGATCTTGCCAACAGACTGGAAGGGAAAAAATATTTAGTATCTATATGAAGCCACTGGGAGAAGTCCTCTGGAGGTATGTGCTGTGATATCACAAATATATGGATGACACCCAAATCTACCTTTCATTTCTACACAATTCCAAGGATGCTGTTGATACTCTAAACCAGTGCTTGGAGTTGCTATACGCCCCTTGAAAAGCCAGGTTCACAGCTTGAGAGTTGCTGTGGCTCAGATTGCATTCACCCAGCTTCAGAGGGTGCGTCAGCAGCATCCATTGTTGGTTTAGTCAGATCTAGTCACATGATCCATGTCTTAGTTACATCTAAACTAGATTATTGCATTGTACTCTGCAGCTAGTGCAGAATGCTGTGGCTAGACTTCTGGTTGGGGCCAGCTACCAGAAGCATATATCACCAATATTACAATAACTATACTGTCTACCAATCTGCTCCCAAGCTCAATTCATTGTTTTTGACTTTTAAAGCCCTACATGGCTTGGATCCAGGGTATCTGAAGGACCATCTTCTCCCATATGTTCCTGCTCAAGAATTAAGTTTGCAGGGAGATGCTCTCCTGACTGTCCCACAAATTAAAGAGGATTGTTTGGTGAGAACACAAGAGAGGATCTTTTCTGTGGCAACCCCACAATTATGGAATAACCTCCACAGGGAAGTGTACCCAGTGGTTGGAATGCATTCATGCATACTGGCCTCTTTTTGCTCTATTGGAAGCAGAGTTGCTGAGCTTGGGCAGGTGTAGCTGTCATAAATCAGGTCATCACTTCCTAGAAGGAGGGCTTCATATTTAGCCAAGAGTGAGTTGGTGATCAATTTGGCCTCCCTTTGCTGTGTCAGCTGTTCCAAACTGAACTTTCGGGCTTCTTCCACAGCCATGCTGATGGCTGCCACAGCCCACTTGCAAACTGGTCATTCCTGAGCAACAGGATCAAGTTGCTTGGATAGATAGGCCACCAGTCTGAAATCTTTTCCCAGCCATTGGGTGAGCACTGTGGAAACTGTGTCCTGTTGGTCATGGGCAGCAGTTCAAAGGGCTTCTTCAGATCAGGAACGGTGAGGGTTGGGGCCTCCATTAGTGCCTTCTTCAGAGTCTTGAATGTTGCCACCGTTTCTCCCCACCTCCTTCCCAGCCCCGATCACTGCTTCTTCACCTGTTGCCACTGCTTCTCCCTGCCTCTTTCCCCTCCCCGATTGCTGCTGTCTTTCCCCCATCGCCTTGCCACCGCTTCTCCCCACCTCCTTCCCCACCCCCATCACTGCTGTCTTCCCCTTTGCTGCCACTTCTCCCTGTCACTGGGCTGTGAAGGGGCAGCAAGGAGAGTGGGGATGGGGGGGGGCAGCAAGGTTGCCTGGTGTAGTGTATCGAGATAACGATACAACGCAATAACGCACTGACATAAAACCAGCCAGCGCGACCCTGCGCGGAGCGACCGGGCTGTCCCCGGGCGGCTCAGCGCAGGGCACGAACACCCAGCCAATCACCAGCTGTGGCGGGAAGTTCAACAGGCCAGGATTGGACTGGCCTGTCTGGAAGGAGGTTCCCGGAGTTGTATATGTGGGACCCGGCCCGCGTGTTCTCTCTCTTGTAACGTGCCTCCATTAAAGCATGTTGCCCTACTAACGTCTCCTGTCTCAGTACGTTACAGTGGCGACGAGGATGGGATTCTAGCCACGTTGGCTACATCGGAGACAGGGCAACCCACAGGCCACAACCGCCACCAGCATGGCTCACCAGAGCGGTACCACCAGTCACATCGAGACATTCAACCCCACAATTCCCGAGGCCTGGGAATCCTACTCGGAACGGATTGAGTGCTACCTGAGGGCCAACCGGATTACAGAGGACAGCATGAAGAGGGACGTTCTCCTGAGCGTCTGTGGGGCGGCCACATTCGAGATCGCTAAAGGTCTCTCGGCCCCTGCCCGACTCACAGAGAAGTCCTACGAGGAGGTCATCAGGCTCCTCACGGGCCATTTCTTGCCCCAACCTTCTCGGGTGGCCCGCCGGTTCCTCTTCCACAGGAGGGACCAAGCCACAGGAGAATCGGCCGCCGACTACCTGGCAGCCCTATGCCAGATCGCAGGCAACTGCAACTTCCCTCACCTGGAGGAGACCCTGGCCGATCGGTTCACGTGGGGCCTTCGCGACGAAAGGCTCCAGCAGCGGCTCTTCACGAAGGAAGACCTCACCCTCCAGAGCACCTTCAGCGAAGCTGTGGCATTCGAGAGAACCTCAAGGACCTTCCCCAAGGCGAGGACCGATGCAGTCCACCACGAGGAGCTGGACCCCGATCGGCAGGACGAGGGAGAAGCGTTCCAGCTGCGCCGCCCAGCAGGGGCAACCAACCGCGTGCCACAACGACCCCGAGCGGCCGAACGATCCCCAGCGACGGAGAGACCGCCGGCCACCAAATGCGCCAGCTACGGCGACCCCCATGACAGAAGGGACTGCCCGTACCGGACCTGGGACTGCCGGAGCTGCGGAAAGACCGGCCACATTGCAAGGGCTTGCCGAGCCAAGCCCAACAGCCGGAGGCCGACCACGCACCACGAGTCGGCGGAGTTCCACTCCACAGCCTCAATAACCCTACAGGTACTGAACTTGCCCCTCGCTACCCCCGACAAGATCAAAATGGCGGTCCTCATCGAAGGGAACCACTGCCAAATGGAGGTGGACTCAGGTTCCTCCATTTCCATTATAGCAGAAGAGACCCTGAGGAAACTGTGCCCCTGCCAGCGGCCTCAACTAAGGCCAGCGGACTTCATACTGCGGGACTTTCAGAAGAATCCTGTGCAAATCGTGGGGTGGGCCCGGGTGCAAGTTGAGAGGGGGTCCTTCTACGGCCCACAGGACATCTTGGTGGTAAAGCGCCAGCTTTCCACCCTGCTAGGACTGGCGTGGTTCAAACCCGTGGGGATCTGCTTGGAGGGGGTGGGGCAAACCCTAACACCCAGGGGGTTCGGGGAGATATGCCAAGAGTTCCCTTTCTCACAATACGAGAACTCGTGGGCATTCGATGAAATTGCTGAGCAGACAGGTTAAAACGGATAAAAGGAAGTACTTCTTCACCCAAAGAGTGATTAACATGTGGAATTCACTGCCACAGGAGGTGGTGGCGGCCACAAGCATGGCCACCTTCAAGAGGGGGTTAGATAAAAATATGGAGCAGAGGTCCATCAGTGGCTATTAGCCACAGTGTGTATGTGTATATATATATATATTTGGCCGCTGTGTGACACAGAATGTTGGACTGGATGGGCCATTGGCCTGATCTAACATGGCTTCTCTTATGTTCTTATGTGCTGACTATAAGTGCACAATAAATAAGGCACTGCAGGATAACCCCTACCCCGTGCCGGTGGTGAGCCACGTCGTGGCAGCCCTAGCGGGGTCTAAGATCTTCGGGAAGCTGGATCTGGCACAGGCCTACCAACAGCTCCCGGTAGATGCTAAAACGGCGGAGGCCCAAACTATTGTGACACACAGGGGGGCCTTCCGAGTGCAGAGGCTACAGTTCGGGGTCAGCGTCGCGCCGGGGATCTTCCAAAGTATAATGGACGCTCTCCTTAAAGGGATCCCCGGAGTCCAACCGTTCTTCGATGACGTTTTAATCGCCGCCCCGGACTCCGAAGAATTTGGCAACCGCTTAAGAGAGGTGCTCCACCGGTTCCAGGCAGCGGGGCTCAAGGTCAAGAGGGAGAAATGCTTGCTGGGGGTACCATGGGTGGAGTTCCTGGGTTTCGCTGTAGACGCAGCGGGAATCCACCCAACGGAGGAAAAGACCCGAGCCATCGTGCAAGCCCCGGCCCCCACCTGCAAAGCGGAGCTACAAAGCTTCTTGGGGGTGCTCAATTTTTACCATTCATTCCTCCCCCACAAGGCAGCCCTAGCAGAACCCCTCCACCGGTTGCTGGACAAAAAAGCCCCTTGGGTTTGGGGCAAACAACAAGCCGCCGCGTTTCAGGTGGTCAAGGACGTCCTGGTGTCCAATGCGGTGCTCCACCATTTTGACGAGGGCCTCCCCGTCATCCTGGCTTGCGATGCGTCGCCTTATGGGGTGGGAGCAGTCCTGGGGCACCAACTCCCGGACGGGAGGGAGGTACCGGTAGCGTACTACTCCCGTACACTCACACCGGCCGAGCGCAATTACGCGCAGATAGATAAGGAGGCTCTGGCAATCGTGGCGGGGGTCCGCAAGTTCCATGATTATCTGTAAGGGCGGAGGTTCACAATAGCTACTGACCACAAGCCGCTCTTAGGTCTGTTGGCCCCAGACCGCCAAACCCCCCAAATACTTTCATAGCGCGTGTTGAGGTGGAACCAATTCCTCAACTCGTACATGTACACACTGGTCCACCGGGCCGGCAAGGCCATGGGCCACGCAGACGCACTCAGCTGTTTGCCTCTACCCGTCACAGAGCCTGACCCAGCCCCCGCACACCTGGTCATGTTGGTCGAATCCCTCCCGGAGCAGCTCCTCCACACCGCGGAGGTCGCAAAGGCTACAGGGAGGAACAAAACACTGGCAAGGGTTCTCGACTGGGTGGTGAGGGGGTGGCCAGAAGGGAACATGGGGGAAGTGTTTAAGCCCTACAAAATGAGAGAGGAGCTAGCAGCCCACAAAGGGTGCATTTTATGGGGAAGCAGGGTGGTGGTCCCCCCGCCCCCGCTGCAGAAGCGAGTTCTGGAGTCACTTCACGAGACCCACCCCGGCATAGTCCGGATGAAGGCTCTAGCCAGGAGCTACGTCTGGTGGCCGGGGATGGATGAAGAGATCGAGAACTGGGTGCGGAGGTGCAGCGTATGTCAGGATTCACGCCCCGAGCCACCAAGCGCCCCGGTCACACGGTGGGAAACCACTAGGAAGCCTTGGTCCAGGCTCCACTTAGACTTTGCGGGGCCCTTCCAGGGACAGATCTTTCTGATCATGGTGGACGCCTACACCAAATGGCTGGAGGTCATTCCAGTAGCGTCCGCTTCTTCAGCAGCCGCAATACGGGCACTGCGCCGGGCCCTTAGCACCCACGGTATTCCGGACACTATAGTCACAGACAACGGGGTGGCTTTCACCTCTGGGGAATTTCAGGCATTCCTGCAGAGGTACCTGATTAGGCACATAAGGTCTGCCCCGTTCCACCCGGCCACCAACGGACAGGCAGAGCGAATGGTCTGAACAACCAAGGAAGCCCTGGGCCAGATAGTGCAGGGCGACTGGGACCACAGACTAGCTGCCTTCCTGTTTGACAACAGGGTAACCCCCAACCCGGTCACAGGGATAAGCCCGGCAGAGCTCCTCATGGGGCGCAAACTCATCACGAGGCTCGACAGGCTACACCCCGACCGAGCCTCGGACATCCGAGGGTCCCCGGAGGTCCGGGAGGCAGCCCGAGGGTTCTTCGCAGGGGACCCCGTGTTCGCACGAAACTACACCCAGGGACCCATGTGGGTGGCGGGTCGGGTGCGGCAGGTAATCGGAACCCGCCATTACGAGGTATCCACAGAGGGGGGCCAGACCCTTCGGCGGCACATCGACCAGCTGCGCCGCCGCACCCTACCGGACGAGCCAACCGACGTGGAGGAGGCAGTACCCGGAGGAGAGCCGGCTAGGGGTCTGCCAGAGGCCACTGCGCCAGCACCGACCCTGCCTGCCAGCGAACTCCCCGGACCAGCAGAGGCCGAGCGACCCACAGAGATCGACCAGCAACCCACAGCAGCCTTGGCCCCCGGAGAGACTCCTGCGGCCGAAGCAGTGCCGACACCACAAGCAGCTCCTAGATGATCCACCCAGGAGCGCCAACCTCCCGCCTACCTAAGAGACTATGTACAGCAACTGGGGGGGAGGGGTGTAGTGTATCGAGATAACGATATAACGCAATAATGCAATGACATAAAACCAGCCAGCGCAACCCTGCACGGAGCGACCGGGCTGTCCCCGGGCGGCTCAGTGCAGGGCACGAACACCCAGCCAATCACCAGCTGTGGCGGGAAGTTCAACAGGCCAGGATTGGACTGGCCTGTCTGGAAGGAGGTTCCCGGAGTTGTATATAAGCGGGACCCAGCCCGCGTGTTCTCTCTCTTGTAACGTGCCTCCATTAAAGCATGTTGCCCTACCAATGTCTCCTGTCTCAGTACGTTACACCTGGGGTGCTGCGGGCTCGAGGGCCAGCCCTGCATTCATGGAATGCATTTCACTTTTTAAAACTTTTAATGAAGTTCTGCACTGCAACCACTGGGGGCACAGGGAAGCCACAACACAATAAACAGCAGTAGCTGTATTTGCCAGCCCTGCCTTTCTTTAAAGTTTATGACCAGACTATTGCCTTGCCCTGCTTATCAGATGCTGCTAAACCCCTCAGTCAAGCCAGCATTAGAGTAAGTACAGCTTGTGGCTGTTACAATCAGTTCCGCAGGGCCTGCAAAACTGTCCTCTTCCAAGAAGCCTTTAAGATGTAACCAGAATAGATATTATGCTGCCAGATAAATAGCACAACTGTATTGTTTTAACTTTTTATAATAATTTATATTTGTATTTATACGGTTATTGATTTTATCTGTTATTATGATATCATGATTCCGTATCATGTCCTGTAAGCCGCCCTGAACCTGCCTCGGCGGGGAGGGCGGGGTATAAATAAAAATTTACTTACTTACTTACAGTTATTGCCAGGATGCTGTCTCCAAGTCCTAACATGGCCATTGCCTCCAGCGCACTTCCATCTTCTTTTAATTCTATCCAGCGCCATAGTTTTGTCTGCATAGTAGGGTTCCCATTCCCCCGCCCCCAGTGGGGGTTCTCCTGATTCCGGGGTCTCCAAGCTCCTGACACAAAGATGGCTGGCAAGGGAGTCCTGCCCCCGAAGAGCTCCATTGTTGCCCAACACACCCAGTGCGATGTCAACTAGAAATGATGTCATCACACCAGGCATGTCACATGGAGGGATGCTGCAGCATTTGGGTAAAAAACTCTATGGTGCTTCCAGGTGAAAGAAGTATTTTTCTCCCTTTCTCACAATACAAGAACTCGTGGGCATTCGATGAAATTGCTGAGCAGACAGGTTAAAACGGATAAAAGGAAGTACTTCTTCACCCAAAGGGTGATTAACATGTGGAATTCACTGCCACAGGAGGTGGTGGCAGCCACAAGCATAGCCACCTTCAAGAGGGGGTTAGATAAAAATATGGAGCAGAGGTCCATCAGTGGCTATTAGCCACAGTGTGTGTGTGTGTGTGTGTATATATACACTCTGTGTCCACAGCTGACAGTCAGGTAAGACCTGGCAACCCTACTGCATAGTCAGATCCTGCAAACCTTATTAGTTTGTTATTGCAGGGTTTTTTTTAAAAAAAAGGCTTTTCCTTAATTTCTTCTCTTTTCAACACCTTCCTCCTCCTTCTCCCCACTTCTAATCCTCCTCCCCATTTTTCAGTCTTGGTCTCAAGTTTCAACTTCTCTTCATCCAGCCTAGGTGACAACTTAGAACATACTCAATAGTAGTTTAGCAGCAAACCTTTGATAAACGAAAGGGGAGGAGAAATATTTTCAAAAAAATTATCAAAACAGTAAGAGTATACTCCCCCCCCCTTCCACCCTTTACATGCATGATACTGGAATGTTAATCTGCCTTAGTGGTAATAAATGAAGAACAAAAAAAAAAACTTAGTTCAGCTTCCATTGCAAATCTCATGAGGGAGAGGGGCTGAAGATAACCTGGGTCAGGATATTCTGATGCCTTTCATTTCTGACCCTGGAGCTCCCATGATCATCCTGAAGCTGGTGGCCTATGTTGAGGTTCCTAGTTTTATTTTCTGATGGACTTGTGAAGGAGGAGGGTGGTGGTGGTGGTGGTTGTAACAGCCAGCCAAGTGATTTGTTTTGTTACTTGATTTAATTTGGATCAGAGTCATATGGTGGAAGGGCAGATGGGATTGTTATCCAGGGAACCAAGGTAGCTGCTGGCAGCCCTGGATAGTAGCAGGATTGAATTTTCTAAAGAAAAGTGAAGAAGATTTTGTTCATTTACCTGCAAGTAAGTGCCATTGAGCTCACTGAGGGTTACTTCTGAGTAAACATGGACAGTCCATGTTTATTTCAGTGAGTTATGCATATGCTGTTTCCCTTTCAGAACAATGGGGATTTTTAAATGCTTAGCTTTCAATGGATTGTGTCTCATTGTTCCCTTTTTATACTGTATAAAATATAATTTGCTAGACCCTCTGTGTAATCCTATGCAGATTTACTTCTTTCTATTTCACTGATTTTAATGGGTTTAGACTGAAAGTAACTGCATATGAGTGAACTGAATTGTGTTAACCATAAGTACAATGTTAGAAATCTTAGATTTTTCGAATTTAGAAAAGTGTAACTACAAATATTTCCTAGGATTTAAGGTTCCACAAGATTCTCTTCTCTAATTGTCACAGGTGTAGTGAACCTAGATCTGGAGTATACACCTTTCACCTTCAAAATGGAACACTAGTTCATATTCAAAAAGAAGCAACAAACAAAATCAATGTGTTAAAGGGATAGTTTCAGAGGGCAGGCATGTTGGTCTGCAGCAGAACAACTAGATATGATTCCAGAAACACCTTAGAGACCAACAAGATTTTCAAGGTATAAACTCCCTTCATCAGCTACAATTAGGATTGCCAGGTCTCCCCTGGCCATCATTTATTGTAAGAAAATGTTTAATAAGAAATTCTCCAAATTTATCCAAAAGGCAAAAACAGGATAGCTGGAGCAATGTCACAGTGTGACAAGGAGGCAATGTAGACCACTGTAGCTCTAGGATGTACAGCTGAACTAGCACGGTTGCTGGGGCTAAATTCTAATATAAGGTCTGTTTTTATTCAGGCAAAAAAAAAAATATGACAAAGCTTCTCTTTATTTTATGGGGGTTTTGTGGGGGCTTAATCAGAGTACACAAGACAAAGATTAAGTCTGAACTCTCTATTCTTTTCTGCTTACTTAAGCTTGTAATCGGGATCAAAGATCCAGTTCCTGTTTTGTGTCAATGTGCTCCTTCCCAGCATAATTACTTTTTAACCTGCTGTTTCCATAACTGGCTCACTCATTACAATTTCCTTTTTAATCCTTCTATATGCAGTTCCCAGAGAGAGCTTCAAAAAGAGAGAGAGAGATTAATTGAGAGGCAAAATGAAAAACTCCCAAATATTGGGCACATCAGCCCCAGTCACTTTCTGTGGTTTCAGCATGCTGTTTTTTTAAGTAGCATTTCTCTATTCACCATCATGGCATTCCCTTGGGAGTCCAAGACCAATTTAAAGAGGCCCCCCTCCCCAGTGCTTCCCTCTGTGTTCCTCACCAGCAGCGTGGAGGACAACTGAAAGGCAGTGCCTGGCAACTGGCAGGAGGGTCACAGGTGGGACCATTGGAAAGGGTACAGCATCACATGCAGTGCTATATCACTTTTTTGGAGGAGGAGTACCAGAAGAATAGTAGCTCTACTCTTTGTCCTAGAGCTACCCTTTGTCATTTATGGTAAGAACTTCTGGCACAGCAGCTGCTGTCTTTTTTAAATTTTCCCCTGCCACCACTTTAAGTGACGGTGGGTCATAGGACCTTGGGGCAGGTGACTCCCTGATCCCACCAATGGCTTGGCAGACCTTCAACTACATGTATTGGTTTTTTTAAAAATATATATAGCTAGTAATAGATGTATTTGATTAGTTTAGGTTGAGATGATTATTTTATATAATTCTGTATTTTTTATTTTTTTCTGTTTTATAATGTTGTTACTTGGAATTTATCCTAATAAAAAGAAAAAACATATTTATTTTATTGTCCTGTTTCACATGCCTTCAACCCACTGAGTATGACTTTCTTGACTCACAGGTGGAAATCCTTCCACCTCTGGAAACATTCTGCTGGTTCCAAGTGATTGGAGGGAAATCTCCAATTTGCATTGTACTTGCTGGAGGCTGAGTGGTAGAATATCTGCTTTCCATGCACAAAGTCACATGTTCATTCCCGAGCATCTCCCGATAAAAGGATCCAGTAGTATGTTATTTGATAAGTGATCTGATTTGATCTTCTGCCTAAGATCCTGCCTGTCACGAGTAGACAATACTGACCTTGATTGATCAGTGGTCAAACTCAGTATAAAGCAGCTTCAAGCATTTGAAGGCCTTCAGTATTCCTGCATATGCATGGTGTCTTGTGTCTGGGAAAACTAGTCATAAAGTGAGATGTGGTTCCCACAGTGTTCAGGTTCCTCAGATGCTCTGCAAGTACATGGCAGAATGAGAGAGTCCATGAAGTCTGTAGTATTCTGTTGGCTCTCCCCTCCATCTGTGGTCATTAATGCACACTGGGAGGGGTGCTGCAAAGCTGCTCACTCTTCTTTGCCTATGCCGAATGTCACTCTACAGCTGAAATATTCTCCTTTTCCCCCACATTCTCTTATGTGAATCTAGACAGCAAATATTCTCCAGCTATTCTTTGGATCCATTAATATTTCACAGATGTATGATACCTAACCCAGTATTGGCCAACATCAGTATCTAACAGAATATGTACAGTAGCATTTAGTTGACCTGCAAGAGGAAAGCTTACTATTTTAGAGTAAGTGGGATGCAGTGGTTAGAGTACTGGACTAGAATCTGGGAAACCCAGCTTCAGATTCCCACTGTGCCATGTTAAGAACATAAGAGAAGCCATGTTGGATCAGGCCAATGGCCCATCCAGTCCAACACTCTGTGTCACACAGTGGCCAAAATTTTTTTTATATATATACACACACACACACACACACACTGTGGCTAATAGCCACTGATGGACCTCTGCTCCATATTTTTATCTAAACCCCGCTTGAAGGTGGCCATGCTTGTGGCCGCCACCACCTCCTGTGGCAGTGAATTCCACATGTTAATCACCCTTTGGGTGAAGAAGTACTTCCTTTTATCCATTTTAACCTGTCTGCTCAGCAATTTCATCGAATGCCCACGAGTTCTTGTATTGTGAGAAAGGGAGAAAAGTACCTCTTTCTCTACTTTCTCCATCCAATGCATGTTAGTTTGCTTGGTGATCTTGAGCCGTCATCCTCTCTAACCTAACCTACCTCATAGGATTGTTGTTGTGAGTGTAAAACAGAGGAAGGTATAGTGATATTTTAAGCTTCTGTGGGTCCCCGATCTGGAGGAAAATGGGATGTTAAAATCTAAATAAATAAAAAGGTTTTTTCTAACTTCATTCATTCATTAAACCAACTGAGCAACAGCAATGAAAGCATTTACAAAGTCATATGTCAATATCAAATTCCAGTTTTATAATGGGAAACCCCTTGGGGCTAGGCACTAATCCAGAGGAAGAGGAAATGCGAGAACACTGTTTCGCTGCATAACCAAAGCACATATGGTTACCAGCCTCTAGGTGCTGCCTGGTATTACAATTGATCTCCAGCAAACAGAGTTCAGTTCTCCTGAAGAAAATGGCTGCTTTGGAGGGTGGACTCTATGGCATTATATACCAGAGAGGTCCCTTTCTTCCCCACCCACTCCCAATCTCCAAATATTTTCCAAACCAGAGCTGGCAATCCTTAAAGAAACCTTTTAAAAGGCACATGCTTACAACATCTCATTTCTTCTTCATCTTCCTACTAAAACACACAGTATCGGTTATCAGAATGTCTCATATATTTTTAAATTGCACTTGAGAAGAAGAGCATTTAAACTTTTTTCTTTTGTGTTGTTTTCCTAATCCAGATTGTCTCCCCTTCCTGCCCCCCCCCACTACCCAAACTGCTAAAGGAAACTTATTTAAATAATAAAGATCAAGCCCTGGAATGCTCCTAGTTTGCAAGCAGGCTGCAACCAAAGCTGTGTTTTCACTCTGTGATTGGGCTTGCAGGGGGAAACATACAGACATCTGTTTATCTGTTCAGAGGGGGTAAATGTCATAATATCACCTTGGGGGTGGTGGTTAAGAGGAAAATAGAACAAAGCAAACCTGGCTGCGGCCTTCACACATAGCATTTAGGCGTATTTAAAATGTGAGGAAGAGCTTTCAAGAACACATCACAACTCCTTCAACAGTAGGTGGAGGGGGAAGAACTTGATTTCCATTTTCTACTGCAGGATGGGTCACAACCTAGCCTTATGGTGAGTCTTCGGAGAGACACGTCTTGTGAATGAATATTTAATAACGATAAAATGATGGTGATGGGAATAGAAATGATAATTGCTGAATAAAAATACAGCTCCAGCGTGAATGTGCCCAAATTGCCATGCAAGGAAACATATTTAAATCATAAAGAGGAACCCCTGTAGGGTTTCTTGCTTGCAAGCCGTCTGGAGAAAGAGCCGTGGCTTTGCTCTGTGCCAGTGCAAAATACAAACACAGCTATCTTTGGTAGTGGAATTGGGGTATGATTGCTGATCCTGTAAATTAAACTGTTCATTAATGTGTTTATTTATTGGCCAATTATATTAGAAATTACAGTCTGTTTTCAAAAGAGGATGCGATGTCTGTGAATCATGAACTTGCCTGCAGTGAAGAAACTGCTGATGTGAAATGGGCAGCCCTCTGTGTTGGCACATTCCTGTTAAAACTCTCATTTAATTAGACAGCCATTTCCTCCACTGAGGATCTGGAAGTGTCTCGTACGCTGGGTGGTTCAGACTTCCTGCTTCTGAACACTGCTGGGTTGCTTAGAACATTCTGCAGTGAGTCTGCAAAAAAGGCTGTTTCAACAACTGGCAACATGGTTAGTCCTGAGTCAGATGATGTTATTTTCCCAGGTATAAATATTGGAAGGGCTGGAACATTTATTCACAAATATTTGGAGTTAGCCAAAATTCCTCTTTTGAATGTTCAGACATAGAATGTGGTTTTTCAGATTTAAAATTCAAGAGCTGCAGCTTGTGCAAATTGTATTTTTATGTATTGTTATGAAGGAATATGTCTTCTCCTCCAGCATTTTCTGTGGAGTCTTGAGATGGGCCCCAGGCATCCATTGTGCTTGGTCTGCTGACCTAGTATGGCTCACAAAATCTTGCAAAATCATCTAGGGTTGCTAGGATACACATGAGCACATGAAGCTGCCTTATTCTGAATCAGACCCTTGATCCATCAAAGTCAGTATTATTTACTCAGACTGGCAGCAACTCTCCAGGCTCTCAGGCTGAGGTCCTTCACGTTACCTACCTGATCCTTATTGGAGATACCAGGGATTGAACCTGGAACCTTCTGTATGCCAAGCAGATGCTCTACCACTGAGCTACAGCCCCTCCCCAGGACATACCTGGAGATTTGGTGGTGGATCTGGGGTAGGTTGGGGTTTGGGAAGTGCAGAGGTGTTAGCCCTGGACCCCCTCTCCCACCATTAATGGATTGTGCTCACTCTGGCCCAAGTGCCAGACCTACAGGACTCCTTGTTATATATGGACATATGTTAATAGGCAACTTGCCTAAATGGACATTCAGTTTTGTTGGATACTAAGTATTGGGTCTCAGTGCCATTTATCCTGTGTGAACCCTGCAGCAGTGCTTACAAGCCAGTCTTCAGATAGTTCCTTTTCCTGCTCCTGCTATTGGTGTGATTGAGCATCTCCCAACTAGAAGGACTGCCCAGCCCTACAGAGCGCAACTGCATCCCTGTCAGCAGAAGATAGTGTTAAGAAGCAGCCCTTCCAGAAGCCATGTTACTGTGATGTCCTAAACAACAACTCTCAGTCCCGCCAGCCTCCATTAGGGCAAGTAGAGAGACCCACGTACTCTGGACATGCTATGGAAATGCAAATGGAGAAGTCAACGGTCAATGATAGCTTGCTGTCACATCTTCACACACAACAAAAGACGGTTCCTGCCAACCATTGAAGCAAGCGCCTGACACAATGAAAACACCCAGAAAGATGATTGCCATCAAGGACTTAATCCAGTCAAGTAGAACATCTCCATTGTGTTTGCTCTGGTGTCACAATAGATAGTCATTTGGTGCTAAATTCGCCATATTTCTTTGTCTTAATGATGGTTTGCAATAGGTAAAACCATCAACACCCATAAATCTGTTTGTCTTTTTCCTTGGGAGTCATCTCTGGGAATGAGGTCAGGAATCACCTGATATCACTTCCAGACACAAATTTGGCTATATTAAGGCCAGGTTTTGGCCAGCCAGGTGTGTCTCTTGTGGTACCTTGTAGGGATGTGCAAAAAAAAAATCAGAAGTACACGGATTCGGAAGTATATGGGGGGGGGGGGATACGGAATCCTGTATATTTCTGAATTCCGTAGTTGGAATAGCCGCATATACGGTAGATGCGCGGCTATTTCCGAATATACGGCCCCATTATACCCTATGGGCCACTGAAATCAATGGCAAATAGGGAATATTTAAAGCCGCCTGGAGGGGAGGGGATTTGAGGAAGAGCCCCCAAATTTGCAGGGGGACCTGCAGGGGACACTCCCCTACAAACCCCCCAAGTTCCAAAAAGTTTGGGCAAAGGGGTCCCATTCCAGGGGCACCCAAAGAGGGTGCCCCTATTCCACCATTATACCCTATGGGCCATTGAAAACAATGGCAACATAGGGCATAATTAGAGGCTACTGGGGGGCAGGGGGTTTGAGGGAGAGCCCCCAAAACTGCAGGGAACCCGCAGGGGACTCTCCCATACAAACCCCCAAGTCCCAAAAAGATTGGGTCAGGGGGTCCCTATCTTCGGGCTCCCCAAAAGGCCCATTGCCAACAATGATGGGGAAAGCCCAATTAGCCACTTCCTCCACTATAATTGCTGTGGGGAAAGTGGCTCTGGCCAGAGGGGAGTTTGAGGGAGAGGCCCCAAAACTGCAGGGCAGCTTCAGGGGACTCCCCAGCATGAAACCCCCCTGGCCCAAAAAGACTGCACCCATCTGTGGGCACCCCAAAAGGAACACTGCGCCCAATGGTGAGAAAAAACCAATTAGAGCCACTTCCTCACTGTATTTGTGGTGGGAAAAGTGGCTCTGGGGAGCAGGAGGTTTTGAGGAGAGCCCCCCAAACTGCTGTGCAGTTTCAGGGCACTGTCCCACACAAAACCCACAAGGCCAAAAAAAAAATTGGACCAGGGGGTCCAATTCCTGGGGCACCCAAACCAAACCTAACCACACCAGATAATCTCTATAGGACCCAAATGCACTACATCCCTCTATCTACTCTATGAACCCTGCAGGCCTGGAACCAATATAAACCCAGTTGCCAACATCGCCGCCACACAAAACACAATTTGCTCAAGGTCTGCCCTGCAGACCTGGCTGCAGCAAACCCAGATGCCAGCTCTCCAGCCCTGCCCCAAACTACACGGGGAGAGCTGGCCAAGCACAATAAGCATGCTGGCTCTGGGTCTCTCACCCAGGTGCCAGCTTCCCTGCCACAAAACACACAATCTACAGATGCCAGCTCTCCAGCCCTGCCCCAGACAACACGGGGAGAGCTGGCCAAGCACAACAAGCATGCTGGCTCTGGGTCTCTCACCCAGGTGCCGGCTTCCCTGCCACAAAACACACAATCTACAGATGCCAGCTCTCTAGCCCTGTCCCAAACAACACAACTCTCAAAAGAAGTGGTGGACCACCACACCTAGTTCCACATCATTCTGTATCTGACACAAAGCAAGAAGCATTTTGACTTACCTTGAGTGATGGATCGTTGGCTGGTCCAGGCTCTTTTGCATTACCCAGGGTACACCATGAGGAGGCGAGCCAGAATTGCACCCCAAATGAGGAAGATCACTGGGAGGGCCTCAGATTGTGTGAGAGGAAGGCAACCATTCCTTCTCTCTCAGCTCAGCAACACACCAGCATCACTGTCCCATTAGAGGGACCTCAGCAATGGTATGGCTGCTGGCTGCCTGTCATCATCACTGGCACCTCCCTCTTTCTTCCTCCTTCCCCTTTCAGTATTATTAGGCATGTGTGGATGGGGGACTGGGGAAATTTGGATCGCTTTGCAGTTTTTAAATCAGCATTCACTTTTGGTTTGGGGAGGGATGAGGGGTGGGGGGGATGCACTGCCAATCAATTTGTGAATGAGTTTTTGACTGCCAATCAATTTGTGAATGAGTTTTTGGGCTATCTTTGGACTCTAGTCTATTTTTAGTGGAGGAGCATTTTACAACCACCTTCCAAGTGGGGGCCAAGAGAGGATGCAGGCACAAGTAGGTGCTCACTTCATTCACTCTCAAAGCCTCTCAAAGCCGCCCTGAGCCACTTGTGGGAAGGGCGGGATATAAATCCCAAATAAATAAATAAATACGTTCAGGGAGCTGAACAGAGGCAAGTTGACTTTCAGGAAGACCAACTGTCCAGGGTTGCAGGCGATTGCGATGTGGGCAGACAATGTTGCCCATATGCGAAAAGACGCGCTCGCTCTGCACGCTCATCGGTTGGCATGAGAGGAACGCCTTGGCCATGGAGGAGAGGGCTGGCCAGACCTCCTCCTTCGTGACCCAGTAGTCCAAAGGAGACGCTTCCTGCAGCTCGAGGGAGTCCCTCACCATTGCAGCACCCATCTTCGCTCTCGGTGCCCTACCGCTCCTAGAGGGGCCAACGACCCGCCCGATGAATGTCATCTCAGCACTCTTCATGGCATGAGTCTGGTGGGAAACACTGCCTAGCTGGGGAGGTTGGGGATGAACTACAGCAGTGGAAGTGGCAGATGAGCTGCTTCCACCCCCCTCCTCCTCAACTACCGGCACTGGGCCTGCCCTGACACTGGAACACTCGACCTTCTGGGAGAGCTCGTCTCACCAGCAATCGAGCTTGTTGGCCGGCTCGGCAACTGTGCCCTTAAGGCGCAGGTCTGACATGGTTGCCATCATGTAGACCTTATCCTGGGTGAAAGTCTGAAAGCGGGCCTCAAGCCCTTCCTGCAGCCTAACAACCAGGGCGCGCACCACTGGAAGAACGTCTGCACGGCCTTGAGCTGGCACTAGAAAGGAGGCCAGGTCCTCACGGGCCATCTGGACCATGGGGACGACCAGTGCGTTGCTCGCCGTGTCAGACGAGAGCATTTCTGTGTAGGTCTTGAAGGGCTCAAGAACCTCCACAGTCTGAGAAATGACCACCCAATCCTCTTGGGTGAGATGGTTCTCATCCTGAAAGACCCTCACCTCAGAGACAAAGGCATCCAGGGCTGCTCTCTGCTCCACCATGAGCTCCAGCATGGCACAGGTGGAGTTCCAGCGTGTGCTGATGTCACTGATCAGGTGGTGCCCTGGCACACCTGTCAGTGTCTGTTTCTCACGCAGCCAATACGAGTCCGTATTGCTGCGTGAGAAGTGACCCGTGATGTGCCAACACTTCTGGAGCAGAAGTCGGTACTCATGGGTCACGGCTAGATACCAACGATCCTGGCTTTTCGTCTGGCCCAATGCATCCTTAACCACGAGGTGGAGAAGGTGGGCCACGCAAGGAAGGCATTTTAGACCCTGACGCTGGACAGCCGCTTTGATGTTGGAGCCACCATCAGTCACCACGAAGCCTGTGGCAATGTCCTCGCTGCCTACCCAGCCCTCTAACTGCCGTGAGAGGATGGCTCTGAGAGTGTCCGCCGTGTGCGGCGCGTCAACTGTTTCGGTGTGCAGCAAGGCCCAGCGATAGCCGGCCTGGCGGCCCTCACCCTGCTTGCCACTACTGCCACCCCCACCCTGCACCTCACTGGGTTGCCACCAATGCGCAGTCAGGGAGAGATACCCCTCGAACGCATGCTGGAAGCTCCAGATATCTGAAATGAAATGCACAGTCCCCCTAGCAGCAGAGGACAAATGCTTTTTCACCACAGATCTGGTTGTCCTGAAAATAGCTGGCACAATGGTCCTGCTAAGGGTGGTTCTAGCAGGAACTTTGTACCAGGGCGCCAGGTACTCGAGCAACCCTAGCACCCCAGGATTCTCAACCACTGAAAATGAAAGCCCATGGGCAAACAACCTGGCAAGGTACCAGGCGATCACCATCCTGCCATACCTGATTCCCCCTCTTGGCACACAGGTGCCACCCCTACCAAACATCTCAGGTAGAGATGCCTGGAATCCCTGTACTCCCACGGTATGCTCCTGGAGAGCGGAGGTAGTCGCGATGGGATGGACCTCTTAGCTGGGTGGTGTTGGCCGCTTGGGCACCACAGCACCAGCCTGCTTCTCCCCCTTAAGAAGCACCCCCGGGTGGTGCTTCCGCAGGTGATTCCGCATCCCCCCGGGAGTCAGGTGGGCAGGGTCCCAGCCACAACTGATCTGGGCCCTGCACAGCTGGCACTGCACATAGCGTGGATCCTCCATAAGTTGGAAATGCTTCCAGACTTCAGAGGTGAACGGATGCGCAAACTGACTAGCAGCTTGGGTGTCCGGAGCCACCTCCTTTGAGGTACTCGGGGCAGATACATCGTGTCTCGGGGTGGCGGGAGGGGCTGGCCACCAGGGGGAAGTGGGCAGAGATGGAGGCACCTCGTGTGTCTCCATCTCTTCCCCCTCCACCCCATGCGGCCTCCATTCCTGGTCATCCTTTGAAGGACTGCTGGTGCCTGAAGAAACCGAAGAAGGGGGCTGGTCCTCCTCAACCAGCTTCTCCTCCAGCTCCTGCACGACACTCTGCACCCTCCTTGGGGTGATCGTTTTGGACAAAAAACTGTCCCCAAAGCTCATCTCCAAGGAAGGCTGCTCTTGCTGCCCCTCCTCCAGCTGCGGAGGCCGAGCAACATCAGCTGGAGGAGAGACTGCCCGAACAGCAGACCCCTGCTCAGTGCCAGCACCTAATGGCACCTCTGCTGAGGGCGCCCCAGCAGCAGCCTCGATGAAGGGCCCAAGGTGGGCCTTCTTCTTCATCACACTCCAGCCAGAGGTCGGAGTGCTGGAAAGTGGCTGTGGAGTGGCCCCACGCGCAGGTGGGGGGGAGACCTGGGTCCTCCCCCTCTCCTCCACCCCTCTAGTCTTCTCCTTGGCCTTGCCCCCAGGGCCCCTCTTCTGCTGCCTGTCACTCATGTCACCCTTGGCCAGTCTCACACAACCTGAACTGAGAGTGGGGTTTTGTACAAATCTAACTCACTGCACTGTACCCTGAACCAACAGGTGCCCTGACTTCTTTTTAAGAACCCTCCCACCAAAACGTGTTTGTTTGTTTTTTTGATCCCTAACCTGTTCCTCTTTGGGTTGGGGTAGTAGTAGTCTGGTAAAGTTTAGGAGACTAGGTGACCCTGCCTCTACCTGGCTACAGTTTTTAAAAGGCTACCTTGAGATGGAGGCAATCTTTGTTATATCCTCCTAGTTAAACTTCTCCTAACTAGATCCTGGGACAAACCTGATTTCCTTGCAAACTAGAAATCAGGTGTCCCCTATAACTTGAGAGATGCTGTGGTTTACCCTATGGAAATCTAAGGATGCACCAGCTTTCAGTGGCTGAAAGCAGGATGCACTGCAACCCTAGTCTCTTTAAAAGGGAGCCTGATGTGGCCTAGTAGTCACACTGCCTTTCATGAGAAACCTAAAATCTTTTTAAATCACTCCTATCTGGCCTACTTGAATTTTGAAAGGAGATAAAGCCCTAAACTGGATTAATTTTTTTTATTTCAAAAAACACAATCCCTAAAAACACCCTTATTAGTGGGGCAGCCTATTTAGTGGCCCTAGCTAAACCGAAAGCACACTCAGACTCCAAAAATAACTCTATAAAAAAATGAAAGTAACCCAGCCCACACACCCCCTCACCAACCCCCACACCAACCAGAAGTAATTTAAAAAAACCAAAACGTGACAGAAAGAAACAACTTTTAACCCACCCACCCCAAAAAAACCAGCACAATCAGAAAAGGCCAAGCAACTCAACTGTTAAAAAAGTGACCTTTTCACCAATAAGAAACCTCAGACCAAATCAGTCAACAACACCCCCCCCCCTAAAACCAGAACCAGGAAAAGGGGGACAAAAGGACAGGAGGATGCAAAACCTGCAGCAATAGAGAATAGATCCAAAAAGAAGGCCAACACAAACTCAACTGTTAAAAAAGTGGCCTTTTAATGAAAATTAGGCCAAGCAGCACCCCCTTCCCCAAGAACCAGAACCAGAAGAGAAAAGAACAACAGCATCACAACACAGCAGCAACAATTCAAACACAGAATCCTTTTAAAACAGTAAAAAAACTTAACTTTTAACAATACAGGAACTTTACCAACCCCTCCCCCCCCAAAAAAAAAACCTTCACCCTAACGCAAGAAATCCAAGCCACCCAAATCAGGAAAAGTAAAAGGACACGGCACTTTTAAAAGTCCTCTCACTAAAGTAAGATATGGACAAATTGGCAAAAAAAACCCCACCCGAGGCCCCCTCCCCCAGCAGAACCCCCTAACCCCAAATAAGCTACTACCCACCACCCAAATCTGAATAAGTAAAGGGACTCTGAGTGAGTCTTAAAAAGTCCTTTTACCAACTAAAATAAAAACAAGAACCCCAAGACTGTCTAACCTTTGACGTCTTCTCTACTCCAGGCAAGTCTGGTAAGGCTGAGAGAGAGCAGCAGCAGCAGCTGAGGCCAAGGGCCAGCCGGCACAGCACAATCTCTCTCTCACACCAACACAGCAGCAATGGAGGAGTCCAGCCAGGCAGACTCCTTAAAAAGGTTCTCTGGCCCTACAGAGAGCAGTTTCAAAAAATAGCACTGCTCTGTGATTGGCCAGACAACAGTGCTTACTTGTATACCCAAGTAAGCAAAAGATCAAAAGAACTACAATGTTGCTTATGGCTGGGGGATCAGCTACACAACAGCCCTGCAAAGCATGCATTTGCAATACATTTTGCAAATGCATGCTTTGGATTGGCTGCTGGGGCTCCTCTTCCCCCTCCCCCCCTCCCTGATCCCAGGGAGGCTAAGGGAGAGGCGGGAAAAAGCTACCAAAGGTGGGAAAGGAGGCAAGCAGCTCCTCTGAGGCTGCAGAAGCACCTTTCCAGCCTTTTGCATTGAATTCTGTATACTTCCAAATATATATACGGAAGTATATGGGGAGCCAAACTCGGCTCCCGCATAATGGGCCCCAATTAGAATCGGCTGTATGTGATTCCGTATACAGCCGAATCAGTGGTGATTGGGTGGTTGATTCGGTTCAGTCGAACCGAATACACACCCCTAGTACCCTGTACTCTTGCTGCTTGAGCCACCTCCATATACCTGATCAGTATTGGGCCCTTTATTGGTGAGTTACGCTGGTCGTTTCTTGCCTCCCCCTTCCCTCATCATCTTCGCTAGTGGCAGGCGCTCCTGGATTCTTCAAGAGGTACAGTATTTCTTTGTCCGTGTCAATTTCCCTATGTGTTTCTCTATCCCATTTTCATGCTATTTTAGCTAGGTCTGTGATGTTAGAGTGATTTATTCTTGTATGTCTGCAATATTTTTCTAATTAAAACCCTTTCGTTTACCAGCAAATCTCCTCATTATGTAGAAGGGTTCCAGGTTAACTACCTCCTGTATACATACATATTGACCCAACTCATTTGCCATCTTTTCCCATCTGACTAAAAAAACCCATACCTTTTTCGAGGGCAATTTGACTAACAGAGGAGAGCCTGTAGTGGAGTCGAATGCCCTAGATCAGTGTTTCCCATTTGCAGGTCATGACCCGCTACCGGGCCACGGAAGCCTCACTACCAGGTCACAAGAAAAGCCAAAGCTAGCCCCGCCTCCAGCAAAGCTAGCCCTGCCCCATCTCTGTGTTGTGCAGAGAGGAGCTGGGCTGCCTTTCCTTCCTTCTCCCCCACTCCCAGTGTTTGAGAGAAAAGCTGGAGTCCACTGGCACTTTAGACCCATGAAGTGTTCTTCAGGGTATGAGCTTTCATGTGCCTTGCAGTATGCTCTTTTGGGGAGATTTCTCTGGGAGGCCTGGACAGCAAAAAAGGGTGTGTGTGGTTTTTTTTCAGCTAGGAGGGGCCAGTAGTTATTTTTTTTTTTACCAAATGACCCCTGGGCAGAATTTTTGCTGGCTGAGGTCATCTAATGGTGAGGAAGGCTTTTTTTCCCTTTTTGACCCCCCCCCCTTCTTTCTTTCCCTGCAAGTGATGGCCTGTCTGTAGTCTTGGTGCTGGGAGAGGGAAAACAACAATGGGAGGGCTTCTAGTAGTAGTTCACTGGCTAAGTATCTGCACAACAGGTTGCTTTTAAAGGCATGGGAAACATAGCCAGTAAAAGCTGCAAGCGGCCATGTAAAAAGCTGCAAGCCCCTCATAAATACCCTTTTTGAGATAACTGCAGAAAAGCTTGTATGAACTTCATATAACTTGAAATTGATTCATTAATTGCCATACAATTCTCTGCTACCTTTCACAGCAATTTCCCCATGTTTCAACCAAAGAAAAGTATGAAAAATAGCTATCGAAAGATTTTCTTGAAACCAAGCAAGCTTGGTTGTAGCTTGAGGTAGGGTTCCAGTAGTAGCAGCTGAAGGTAGGACCTACTAAATGTGTCATCATATTTTGAGGTAGAGCAGCTGCCAGGGCCCAGTGTGGGTGGTACACAGTGCTGGCATTCCTGATGGCAATGGCAACAGCACTCCCAACTGCATACATTGGCCAGTGCTTTTGAGGAAGCGATGTGTAGGTGGTGCAGACAATTGAACATGGGCATCAGGAGTGCTTGCAAGCTGGAGAATACACAAACAGATAGATGCATGCAGGTGTGGGAGTGAAAAGAGAGGACTGCCCACATTACACCCCCATTTTGGCTCAGCATGAGTTTCAGAGAGATTTTCTGAAAATGAATTTACTTCCGAAGAAGCAGGAGGTTTGGGGGAGTGCCCTGGAAGTGACATCACAGGAAAAGGTGGAGTTTTGGTTCAGTGTGCCCTGGAAGTGACATCATTTGATCCTTGACACCACAGGAAATGACATAATTCTTGTCTTCTGGCTCCATCCCCAATGTCTCCTGGCTCCATTTCCAAATTTTAGAGGGCCACGAAGGAGAAGTGTAAAAATAACCAGGCCACAGGGGGAAAGTTTGGGAAACCCTGCCCTAGAGTTCACCCTCCAAAGCAGCCATTTTCTCCAGAAGAATGGATCTCTGTAACTGTAAGTATGGATGATTTCCAGGTCCCACTTGTAAGCTGGCAGCCTTATGGTCATCTCATGATGGTGTTTCAAATGCCATTTTGGGTTGCCTTACCCATGATGGTGGTGGTGAGGAAGAGAAAGTGGCAATTGCCAGAACAAGGTGGAGGCGATCATGGCAGCAACAAGTTGATTTTTTGCAGATTAATATTTCTGTAAAAATATTTACAGGTTTACAGTATATTTACAGGTTTACAGTAGTAGGCCTTGCTGTGCAGATTCACCTAACTACCGGGGAGCAGGCTTTAGCGTAGCAGCATGTTAAGGAAAAGCACACGTTCAAGTGCTCTTGATTACTATTTTTCTCCTGAAGTGGAGCTGCAATTAGGCTAGGGGTAACATATCTGCAAGTTCAGTCCCTAGCATCTCCAGTTAAAAGACTCAGGTGAAAGACCTCTAATATGAGACTCTGGAGACCCACTGCCAATTATAGTAGAGAGTACTGACCTGGGTAAGCCTCTGTTCAGACTTAGTCTTCAAGCAGCATGGTGTATATGTGTCTAGAAACTTCTCATGTGTGTATGATCCACATGAATAGGCATCTTGAATTGGGGTCACATTTCAAACAAGCCATCCCTAGAGTGGTTTCTGAAGTAGAACAGTCAAATAAGAGCAAAGGGAAGCCTCGGCTCCAAATAATGTTTACTGATTTGGTGGGGTTTGGGGAGGGTTTTTTGCCCAATGGAGTAGAAATAGCATTTCTCACAGAGGCTTTATAAAGTGTTCATATTTGTGGCAAGTTATTATATTCCACTATACAACCTGACCTCTTGTCAAGGCACTGGAAGGACAAATGCTGACAAGCATAGTGCAGATGTTCGTCCTGACATTCACCATGAAGTTTTCTGCTCCTTAATGTTTTCTTAATGCCGAGTGAGCATTTTTGATGAGAATGCACACAGGAGTGCCTGCTCTTGTGGCAAGAGCAGAAAGGAAGCTAATTATCGAGGAGAGGATTTGGAGATTAGCATTTGCAATAAGGGATTGTACAGCAGAATTGAAAGATAGACACAGATGCTGCATTTGCAGAATTTCAGCAGAGGCTCTGGACACACACTTGATAATTTAAAAGAAATGTGCAGTAAACAATTGCAAGGATGATTGCAAAGAGGAAATCCATCTATCTCACTTTATTTACACAAATTAGCCAGTTCTGTAAATTGTAATATATGTCTCCAAACAAAAAAAATAATACAATTCAGGAGTTTAAAAAATTGAATGACAAAATGTTTTTACTGGAATTATTATTAACCATGTCTGACATCCCAAAATGCAAGCTTGTCTCAGTGAATGTGTGGAAGTACTTCTAAAATTTAAAAAAGGGTCTGACTGTAACAGTAAAATAAGAGAGCTACTGTATCAGACCAAGCATCTGCCAGCATCCTGTTTTCGCCAAGGGAAAACCATCAAGGATTATATATGCTAGAAATATCTGAATATAGAATATATTGAATAAATATTTAAATTTTCAAATAAACATCTATAGGGAGTTGGTTGCCCACAACCCAAAACATATACAATATTACACATGTGCTCATGGTATATCATACATCAACAT
Organism: Heteronotia binoei; assembly: GCF_032191835.1. Classification (NCBI taxonomy): domain Eukaryota; kingdom Metazoa; phylum Chordata; class Lepidosauria; order Squamata; family Gekkonidae; genus Heteronotia; species Heteronotia binoei. Next base: position 224,063,174 of record NC_083223.1, on the reverse strand, counting down.
AAAGCAGGGGCTGTGCTAGCGTTTTTTGCTGCCCCAGGCCGCCCCCATGCCTATGCCCCCCATGGGGGTTGGAGCGAGGCTTCACCACCTCTTTCATCCACCTGGGAGCCAGGCGGGTGAAAGGGGCAATGGGGTTGCTGTGCCTCACTCTGAGGCTATCTCCCCTTGCAGGGGAGGCAGCCGGGAGCGTGGCCACGTCACCTCCTTTGTCCACTCTGAGATTGTGCCACCTCCTTCATCTGCCCAGGTTCCAGGCAGACAAAAGAGGCAGTGCAGCCTCGCTCCTGGCTGCCACCCCCTGCAAAAGGAGGTAGCCTCAGAGTGAGGCTGCTCTCCTCTGGCTAGGAAGCCAGGCTTGGAGGAGAGCGCACACTGGTGCACAGTCCCGCCACTCTCAGCTTTCCAGGTCTGCGACCCAAGAGCAGCAGAGCAGTGGGAGAGGGCACCTGAAGGAGCCCTGTAGGTGCAGTGGTACCCAAGGAGGCCACCTACCTCACCTACTCCCACCTGCCAGCCATGACATAGAGATACAAAATAACATCACAATAGATGCGCTCACAGGCACTAATAACAAGATCTGTGCCCAACAGAGTGACCCTTCTTACTTGGATGCAAAGTGTCCAAAGACCTCCAACAGTTGTTTAATCAATGTACACAGATCCACATGGGCAGCTGTGTTGGTCTTAAGCAACAGAACAAAGTTGGAGCCCAGTGCACCTTTAAGACCAACAGTTTATTAATTTCACTATTTTGCCATTGGATTCTAACTATGTACTATTTTGCATGCTTAACCACTACCCACAAACTATATGCAGCACTGCTAACTGTACCCCATTTCATTGTCTGACAAAGTGTGCATGCACACGAAAGCTTACATTCCCAATAAGATTTTGTTGGTCTTAAAGGTGCACTGGATTTACCTAGTTGTTAATCAAGCAGAGGATGATCAGAGGGAAATCCCCAACTGCCAAATGTCTTTCTGGGTATGTGGACCTTTCAATTTTTCTTCTTCTGATTATGCAATTGAATAATGGAACTGGCAAAGGCAGGCCCATGGCTTCCCTTCCCATTTAAACACCCCCAGGGTGTTTACATGGGGGGGAGGCAGATCACCTGTCTCCCATTTTTTGAGTGGGGGCACCATTTTTTTGGTTTTGCCCCACTCAAAAAATATGTAGATCTGGCCCTGACAGAGACTGGAGAAAATGGTTGCTTCGGAGGGTGGAGTCTGTGGAATTAAACCTAGGTAAGATCTCTCCCCTCTTCAAAACCCGGACTCCACCCCCAAATTCTCCAGGAATGCCCCAACCTGGAGTTGGCAAGTTAATGAGTGATGCCATGAAATTCATACTGGGTGCCAAATATGGCTGCATCATAGATGCATAAAGGCACCTAGTAGTTTTATTTTAAATTCTTTTCTTTATTACCTCTAGCAAGCAATTAATGACTTTCACCCCTTGGCACACTAAGTTGACATTTTGTATTTGGTTGTCCATGACAACATCAAAATCTCTTTCCTGCATATTCACAGCCAATTCATATGCCATCAATGTAGATGCAAATATGGTAATTGTTTTTGCCCCAGGCTACATCACTGTATGTCTTAAACTGCATCTTGTAGTTCATAGAGATCGCCTTAGAACCTTTAACAGTCTGGTAGCATTTGCACCATCCTAAATAATTTATTATCATTACCAAATGTGTCTACTTCTCTGCTCACCCCTGACTCCTTAAAGGGCTCTAGTGCTTACTTTCATTCATTCTAAAACTGTCAATTCACTGCTTTGACATCCTGTGCTTTAATCTCTTACCAATACTCTGCAAGTGGGCTGTCCTTTTATCTTGCAAGGAGCCAAAATACTTGTGAAGCTGGAGATCTGTAATTGGCCCTCAGACAAGAAAGTTAGTTGCAAAAAGCAGCCCCATGCGGGATATGGATCAGGGCCATAGTTGTAGGAAGGGGTGATGCTTAATGCTATGTGCCTGTGCTGTCTCCCCGGCCCATTCATTTCATCTATCAGATTCTTATCCTACCTTTCCTCCAAGAGAAGCAGGGTGGCATACATGGTTCTCTCCTACTCTGCTTTATCTTCAAAACAAGTCTGTGAGGTAGATTAGGCTGAAAGTATGTGGCTGGCTCAAGGTCACCCCATAAACTTTATGTGAGAGTGAGGAGTTGAACCTGGGTCTCCTAGATCCTAGTCCAGCGCTCTAAACACTAACCACACTGATTTTAAAAAATGCCACATGCCCCAGCTGTTTGATGCCCCAGTAGGGGAAAAGAGACAGAGACTCATAGGCTGGTGTCAGGTGGGAAGTTTAAGCCACCCCAGGGATGGCAGGCGAACAGACAAAAAAAAGTGCATTCAAACACGCACATCTGCCCACAGTCCCGCTCCCGCCCTCAACCCATCCCTACCTGACCTGCAGCTGGCTCAAAAAGGTGCCAAGTCCAAAGTGGTACCAAATCACTGAGACGCCTCTATGTCACCTTCCTGGTCATCTGGATGGCTGGGAAATTCCCTGGAAGTGCCTGGGGAGCAGAGGACAGGCACATGAGTACTCTGGAAGCTCCTCCAGGGTGCCAGCAGCACGTCCCTGTTCTATGCACCATCTGGACACTCCAGGGAGCTCCTGTATCCGCCGGCTCACTTCTGGGTCACCACACTGCCACCCTGAGCTGGGGGTGTGGAACCAGCCATATTGTATCTGTCTTTTTCTCCTAATAACAGAAGGCAGGATTGATTGGAGAAATGGCATGGGGGCAAAGAGTTAATCTCCCTTCCCCAGCACTGTAGTCTCATCTGTATTGGGCCCCTCATCCATGCAACTCAACTTACCCATTAGGGAATCCTATCTCAGATTTCCAGTATCTTGTGTCATTTGATGCTGAGTTTACTGGGGAGCCTTTGGTGAACCTTTGAGGTGTCAATGGACTCCTGCTTTGTTTTGCTTGTTAGAGGCTAACCTGGCTACCCGTCTGGAGCTGAATCCTCGTTTGGAATCCTGAATTGCAAACAAGAAACAAATGACAGTTTGTCCTTTCATACAGTTCAGATGGTACAACAAATTGCAGTTTGTTCCAACCTGCATGCCTTCAACTTCTGCGTTTGTGCCCAAGGGGAGGAGAGAACAATTTGCATAAGGTTGAGGCTTGGATCATTTGTGTTTGTTTGTGACATCTGGATGCAACTGGGGGTGGGGGGACTCCTTTATACAAGAATTGGAGGGTGTTATGAATTTATCCCTATTTTGTTGTGATGTATTGGAGGATATGCTACAGGAATAATTCTAGAAATTAAGGGTATTTCAGGATTTAAGGAAAGACAAACTAATGATACACAATTCCTACCAGGGCTTTTTTTGAGCAGGAATGCACAGGAACACAGTTCTGGCTGGTTTGGTGTTGGGGATGTGGCCTAATATGCAAATAAATTCCTGCTGGCTTTTTTCTACAAAAAAAGCCCCAATTCCTACTGTGTAATAAGAAAACTAGCCAATTCCCCATTGAGAATAATCAGACATTAAAGTTAATCTACAAATGTCTTTGCTGTGGTAAATTCTGAATTTTATACACATCTAAGAACACTTCACGCAACTCTCACCAAATGGTCATTCACTCAGGGCCAAACAGCACATCGTAGTTCTAAGCAACATTTTTAACATCCCATGTTCCCCACAGCCATACATTAGCTGCTAGTATGGTTGCCAATTCCCAGATGGGGGCAGGGAATTCCCCAGTTTGGAGACCTTCCCCCCATTTCAGGGTTATCAGAAGACAGGGGCAAGGGATGTCTCTTGTGCATTCCATTATACCCTACGGAGACCGGTTCCCATAGGGTGTAATAGAGAATTGATATGTGGGTATCTGGGGCTCTGAGGGGGCTGGTTTTTTTTAAAATAGAGGTACCAAATTTTCAGCATAGCATCCAGCGCCTCTTCTCAAAACATCCCCCAAATTCCAAACATATTGAACCAAGAGATCCAATTCTATTAGCCTCCAAAGAAGGTGCCACTATCCTTCATTATTTCCAAATGGATGTAAGGTATTTAAAAGATATGTGGTCCCTTTAAATGTGGTTGCCAGAATTCCCTTCAGTGTTCAGTAGTGCTTGTCACACCCTTGCTTCTGGCTCCACCCCCAAAGTCCCCAGATATTTCTTGAGTTGGACCTGGTAACCCTAGCTGCTGGGATAGGCTTGCCAATCCCCAGGTCCCAGCAGGGCTTCTCCTGCTTTCCCAGGCTCCTTCCTGCCCCCAGTCAGCTGGCCAGTGGGGGGAAGCCCCGCCCCCACAGCCATCATGTGCCTTTCTCCCTCCGGAGGCTTCAGTCTCTCCTTGAGAAAGCCTTCCTCTTTGGATGGTGTGTCTGCATCTTTAAGGCTGAAGGGGAGTGAGGTGGGGAGGAGGCAGAACAACATGGCTGTGAAAGGAGCCCAGATTCTCCGTTTGTTGCACAATCCTTGCAGAGGTCGTTTGCATAATGTGAAGGTAAACGTGAACCTTTGGTTGCCCTGTGTTACTGTGAAAAGAAAGTTCAGTGTGGCAGAAAAATAACGAGGTCCACACAGAATTTCTGGTTTGAAGTGAGGTTTACTTCTGGTACCAAAAGTAGGACCCAGTCGGGCTTGGCTGCCCCAAAAGACTGAGTTAAAATCATTCTGCATGCAGACAGTTTTATTCACAGAGAGGCAAGCAAGCAGGCACACAAGCTTATCTGATTTCCAAGGCAGAGAGATAGACCAAAAGAGAGATCTTGGAGTCGTGGTAGATAACTCACTGAAAATGTCAAGACAGTGTGCGATTGCAATAAAAAAGGCCAACACCATGATGGGAATTATTAGGAAGGGAATTGAAAACAAATTAGCCAGTATCATAATGCCCTTGTATAAATCAATGGTGGTGGTGGCTACAAGCATAGCTTCATACCAGCCATCTCTTCATTTTGTTACTGCCCCATGAGTTTGAACCCACTGCTCCTCAGCTAATGAATACTGGGGGCTCCATTCGGTTAAGGAGACTTGAAAACCAGGCAGAATTTCTGCGCTTCCCTGGTAAGACTTAAGGGCTGCTTCCTTTGCCATTAAATCTGCCTTGCGATTTCCTCTTGCTACCGGAGGGGCTTTTGATGGCCGCAGCAGTGGATAACAGCTATGTGCCGGGGGGCCCAAACAGCTTCTAACAGTTCCAGAATTTCCTTCCCATTTTTAATTCCTTTGCCACTGGCAGTTATTAAGCCTCTTTCTTTATATAAGGCTCCATGGGCATGCAATGTCATGAAAGCATATTTGGAATCAGTATATATATATTGGCTTTGATGAGGGCAAGTAAATCTGCTTTCTGGGCTGAAGTGGAGACTGGCAGAGCGTCAGCCTTGATTTCTGCTTCTAGAGTAACAACCACATATCCTACTCTCCGCTTCCCATCCTGGACAAAGCTGCTCCTATCAGTAAAATACTCAATATCTGGATCTGAAAATGGGGCATCTTTTAGATCGGGCCAGCTGGAATAGACTTCTTCCATAACTTCTAGGCAGTCATGTTCTAATTCTACACCAGGAGTTGCCAACAGGGAGGCTGGGTTCAGAGTTGACACAGTCACTATTTTCACATGAGGTTTTTCACACATAAGAGCTTGGTATCTGACCATGTGGGCATTAGTGAACCAATAGTTCCCTTTGTGCTCAAGAAGCACCTGCACATAATGGGGTACTTTTACTTCAAGCTGACTCCCAAAGGTAAACTTATCTGCTTCCTTCACAAGTTCTGCTATGGTGGCTATTGAAAGTATACAGGTGGGCCACCCTTTGGCCACAGTATCCAGCTGCTTAGACCAATATGCCACTGGTCGGGGCCAGGATCCCAACAATTGAGTCAAAACTCCTGCAGCTATTCCTTCTTGCTCATGCACATACAGAGTAAAGAGTTTTTCGGTATTTGGTAATTCCAGGGCTGGAGCCTGCATGAGCTGACACTTCAAGGTTTCAAAAGCATTCTGACATTGCTCTGTCCATTCAAATGGTGCTTTTTCTCCCCCCTTTGTAGCCTCATACAAGGGCTTAGCTGTTATAGCAAAATTAGGGACCCAAATTCTGCAGAACCCTGCTGCTCCTAGGAATTCTGTCAGCTGGCACCTGGTAGTGGGCACAGGAATAGCACACACAGTCTCTTTTCGCTCCCTGCCTAGCTGCTGTCTGCCCTGGGATATATGGAAGCCTAAAAATTTCACTGTCTCTTGGTATAGCTGAGCTTTCTTTCGAGACACTTTATACCCAGCCTCAGTTAGGAGCGTTAGCAAAGTAGCAGTTGCTTCTTGGCAGGTTTGTAAGTCTTTGGCCCCTATCAGGATATCATCAACATACTAAAGGCATGCAATTTCTCCTGGCACAGTTGGGAACTGGCTCAAGTCTTTGCTGAGGGCATTGCCAAAGAGAGTGGGTGATTTTTTGAACCCCTGGAGTAAACGGGTCCATGTATATTGTAGCTTTCTACCAGTCTCTTTCTCTTCCCACTGGAAGGCAAACAGTGGCTGACTCTAAGGTGCCAGTCTTAGACAAAAGAACTCATCCTTAAGATCCACAACTGAGAAATAAGTGGCTGAGGCAGGTATAAGTCCCAACAAGACATATGGATTGGGTACCACAGGATGCAAAGTCTGTGTACAAGAATTAATATTTCGTAAATCCTGCACTGGTCTGTAATCATTGGTGACCGGCTTCTGAACTGGCAAAAGGGGGCTATTCCATGGAGACTGACATTCAATAAGAATTCCATAATGGAGGAGCCTATCTGAGTGTTTCTGGATGCCAGCTACTGCCTTCTTGGGGATTGGGTGCTGGCATTCTCAGACTGGAGCGGCCCCCAGGATTAACTCTACCTTGATAGGTGCATGGTTTACTGCTAACCCAGGCGAGTTTTCCTCTGCCCATACATCTGGAAATTGTTGAAACCAGGCTTCTGACATGGCCATTACAGGAGCTGGTTGGTAAAGCCACCACTCTTCTTCTCGGAGGCATTCTAAAGCATATACACCTTGATACTGTAGTTCGTCTTCTTAAGTTGTGTAAAGCAACTCAAAGTTCATTTGGCTCTCTGACTCAAAAGTCAATTGGACTTTTGAAACTTAGAAAACAGGTCTCTTCCCATCAGCAGCACCAGGCAGTCAGGTAAATGGACAAAATTGTGGTGGACTGCTTGGCCTCCTAATGTACAAGTTCGTTTGGCAAGAAGTGGTCTGGATTGATTGTGCCCTGTAGCTCCAATTATATTAATGTATTTGTGAATTGAAGGAGCAATCTTAACAGGCATCACAGACTGTGCAGCTCTACTATCTATAAGGAATGGAATCTCCCGACCCCCAATTTCAACTGTGACCATGGACTCTGCGGGGCCAGGACAATCGGTGCCCAGTCTGCCCTAGTCATCCCATCCTTCCAGACCAGCCAAGCCGTACATAGGCTCTTCTTTGTTCCTCCGATATCTGCCACTCTGGACCTAGCCTCTCCCTCTGCCTCTCATAAATGGCTGCCCAGCCAGATCCGCTGCCAACAGATCAGCCTTCTCTTTCATCTTTCTTTCCGCCTCCCGCTTCTGGTCTACATCTCGATTGGCATAAACTTTATGGGCAATCTCTAGCAATTGGGATAAATTCATGCCAGCAAAGCCATCTTGCTTCTGGAGCTTTTTTGCGGATGTCAGCATAAGCTTGAGTGACAAAAGCTGTATTCACCATGCGCAAGTTTTCTGCAGCCTCAGGATCGAATGGAGTATACATTCGAAATGCTTGCATCAAGCGCTCGGAAAAAGCTCCAGAGCTCTCATCTACTTTCTGAAGAACTTCACTGACTTTGGACATATTAATAGGCTTCTTGCCTGCCTCTTTCATCCCCTCTAAGATTGCCTGCCTGTATTCTGGTAGATGCTGTTTGGATTTGCAGCCATTAGGGTCCCAATTTGGGTCCGTTGCAGGAAAATGGGCCTTTATCTACTCTTCTCTATCTGCAGTTTCTGGGGGGACTTTTCCTTCTACATGTTTTTGGCAAGATGCAGGATGCGGCTTCTCTCCTCTGTTGTAAAGAGGGCCAGTAAAAGTTGTTGACAGTCTGCATAGGTGGGCTGATGTGTAGCCATAATACTGGTTAGCAGATTTGTCATTGGGGTAGGATTATCAGAAAATGCAATCGTACGGGTTTTCCAATTTACTAGATTACTTTAAGTGAAGGGCACATACATATATCACAGGGGTGGCCAACAGTAGCTCTGCAGATGTTTTTGCCTGCAACTCCCATCAGCCCCAGCCAGCATGGTCAATGGCTGGGGCTGATGGGAGTTGCAGGCAAAAAACATCTGCAGAGCTACCGCTGGCCACCCCTGATATATCTGGTCTCAATGCTGGGGTCAGGCTGTTGAGGGATGTGAACTTCCCAAAGGGGAGCTAGCAGTGAGCCCTCTGCCCCAGATATAAAACCCAGGGAGAGGCCGTGGAGGAGCTGAAAGTTTGCTCAGTGCTGGGAGAGAGTTCAGTGTTGGAGGATAGCTCTAGGGGCGAATTAAAACATGCAGCTAACCTCAGGCTATTAGACACAGGCATGGAGCAATGGGGGGCAGTTGCATGAAACAATCGTTCAGAAAACAGCTGCTGAATAGGATTTAAAGTTCACAGAGATCTTGTTCGCCCTTTCACAGCCCCGGCTTTCTCATTTGCCTCTGCTTCCTGGTTCTCCTCATCAAAGGATTCTGGAGCACCTTTATCTGGCTGCGCTTGGCTCTCACCAACAGCTTTGCCTTCCGCTGCCCCGACACCTCCTCCAGCTGCTGGCATATGGCGGGGGACTGGCCAAGAGGTCTTTGGGTCCGGCATCTAACACTGGGGGCTTTTCCTTCTTTGCAGGAGAAGTTGTTTTTGTTAACACGTCCTGGCGCAAAGCCATAACTTGACTTGCAGCTTTATCAGCGGCCCTCTGAGCCCACTTCTTTTTCATCCTCTGCAGTTTCTCTGGCCACCAGTAAGAGTTCTGCACTATTGTTGCCCAACTATCAATGTAGGGAAACTGACTTGCGTAACTTGGGGACTGTACTACACTCTTATAAACTCTGTGAACCAAGCCTTGGTCAAGCTGCCCTCGGGCAGCCATTCTACATGTAAGGCCACCCAGTCTTCCTGACATAATGCTTTCAGAGTTTCAGGAGTCAGTTTGACTCCATAATCATCACAAAAATGTTCCTTAAAGTTTTTACACATGTATTCTAGTGGGGGTTTTGCCTGATTTCCACCCATGGCACCAGACATTTAGACAAGACACTTCTGGAGAGAACAGAAAACAGCAGCTGCCAGTAAGGGCTCTGGACAGCCAGGGAGCCCTGGGGGTTTTCACTTCCTCTCTCTCATGATCCAGTGAGGTCGCCCTACTGGGAAATGCACAAAAGAGAGTCCACTTTCGCTAAGAGGCTGCGCCTCCTCTCATTCACACACACACCACAGAAATCCTCTCAGATCCTAGACTCTGTGCTTCAGCGCCAGAGCGGAGCCTACTGGACAGTGCTTAAGGGGTGATCAGACCTTTCTTCTCTCCTAAGGAGAGGTAATTCCAGATTCCCAGACAGTTCATACTCACAATCCTGAAGATCTTCCGATTCCCTGCACATGTCAGTTCAAACAGGCACGGGATCTTGGTTGGCAGACCAGGCACCTTCCCCTGCCGGGGCGGAGAGAGCTGGACTCGATTGAAAATGTGACCGTGGCACCTAGTCCGATTTTCCCACCATGAGGGTGGAAGGCGGACGGTTATGCAGCCACTCCACTCCTACCCCGTTATTTTCCTGAGTAATGCACCAGGTAAATGTAGCAGAAAAGTAACGAGGTCTGCACAGAATTTCTGGTTTGAAGCAAGGTTTACTTCTGGTACCAAAAGTAGGACCCAGTTGGGCTTGGCTGCTCCAAAAGACTGAGTTAAAATCATTCTGCATACAGACAGTTTTATTCACACAGACACAAGCAAGCAGGCACACAAGCTTATCTGATTTCAAAGGTCCCGCCTCCACTGAGTTCTTTCTAGTAAATTTCCATGACATAGTCCCTTCACTTATCTATTACAGCAAGTCGCCTCTAGGAGGCTGCTCTCTCTTATCTAATCATCCAGCTGGAGCTGACACCCGCTAGGCGGTGGTCAGTCTCTAACGGAGGCATTGCATCAGACACCCTAATTTGAAAGCAAAGCATGCTCTTTTTCAATATAACAATTATTATGGGGATGTTAATTAATTATTCAGAGGCTCCCCTTCATCAGCAACTCGTCAGTAGAGGTGCCAATCCCCAGATAGGGGCAGGGGAGCCCCAGTTTGGAGGCCCTCCAGTGCTTCAGGGTCATCAGAAACTTGCGGGGGGGAGGGAAATCTGCTGCACCATAGGGTATAATGGAGAATTAATCCCAGGGTATCTGGGGCTCTGAAGGGGCGGTTTTTTGAGGTAGAGGTACCAAATTTTCAGCGCAGCATCTGATGACTCTCCTCAAAATGCTCTCCAATTTTATGAACCCCCAAAGAAGGTGCCCCTATCCATTATTTCTAATATAGGGAAGGCATTAAAAAGGTATGTGGTCCTCTTAAATGTGATGGCCAGAACTCCCTTTGGAGTTCAATTGTGCTTGTCACAACTTTGCTTATCGCTCCACCCCCAATGTCTCCAGGCTCCACCCCCAAAGTCTCCTGGCTCCACCCCCAAAATCCCCAGATATTTCTTGAATTGGACTTGGCAACCCTATGCTGGGATGCTTTCCTTTTTTAAAGAAGCAAGCCCAAATGGACTCCTAATGGTACCACAGAGTGAGGAAGGGCTCCTGTCTCCCCCCCCCTCCCCAACCCTTTTACACACAAATATCATGCAGGGGGCAAGTTATTCTGTTCCACCTAGAGTATTCTGAGCAAGTGGAACAACAAAATCACTGGCTTGGGGGAAGACAGGAACCTTTCTTTCCCCCGCAGCCCCATTCAGAACCCATCTGAACTCTTCTTTTTAAAGAAGCCATTCCCTGCAGCTGCTTTGTGGCTGTGGAGAACAGAAGTTTGCTGTATGCAACCTAGACCCAGTTTATTCAAAACTGTAACCTGCAGATTGGCCCTGAGAAAATTTATTGTCACTAATAAATTCAATTGAAGGAACTCTGAGAGTATAATGGCCAGAACAGAAAGGAAATGATTTGCCATTTATAAACAAAACAATTGCCATTTATACATTAAATCACAGCAAAACACACACACACATATGCAGTAGGATGTGTTAGAGACTCACAAGAGCAATATTTTAGAAATGAGACCTTTAAACATCAAAATTTTACTCACTCTTCCCAGCCTAAATCCACTTTTAACAACACAAACAAGCCATAAGGCCAAGATCTGTGGGATGATTAATTTTATTCCAGACGTGTGATATTTTATTAGAACAAGTTGCTATTATGGGTTCACAATTGTTATTTATGCTGCTGTAATTTTTAGTTGGTTTAGCCATTGTATTGATTTGATCATTTGTAATTATTAATTGCCCTGGGGATTTTGGAGTATGTGATGTGATATACATTGACTGAATCAAAAAAAGCAGCCCAGATTACTCAGTTCTGTAGAAACACATGAAGCTGCCTTATACTGAACCAGACCCTTGGTCCATCAATGTCAGAGCATCAATGTTATCTCTGGGGTCTTGAGTAGGGATGTGCATTCGGTTCGGCCGAACCGTATTTACAGCCGAATCAGTGCTGATTCGGCTGCATATGGAATAGGCTGCAGCCGATTTCCATAGGCGCCCATTATACGGCAGCCGAATAGCTATTCGTAAGTACACGGCTGTCAATTCAAAAGGCGGCAAATTAGCTTCTGCAGCTTCAAAGGAGCTGCTTTGGCGCCTTTAGTGGCCTCTTCCCGCCTCTCCCTTAGCCTCCCTGGGATCAGGGAGGGGGGGAGGGGGAAGAGGAGCCCCAGCAGCCAATCCAAAGCATGCATTTGCAAAATGCATTGCAAATGCATGCTTTGAAGGGCTTTTTAAGGAGTCTTCCCTTCCTGGCTGACTCCTCCATTGCTGCTGTGTGTGAGAGATTGTGCAAAGGGCTGGCAGTGGCTGGCCCTTAGCTTAAGCTGCTGCCTGCAGCTCTCTCACTCAGACTTCCCTGGACTAGAGAAGACAAGGTAAGACACTCTTGGGGTTCTTGTTTTTATTTATTGTTGGTAAAAGGACTTTTTTTAAAGACTTAGAGTCCCTTTACTTATCCAGATTTGGGTGGTGGGGGGGTAGCTTATTTGGGGGTTTCTGCTTGGGGAGGGGGCCTGGGGTGGGGGGGGTTGCCAATTTGCCCATATCTTAATTTAGTGAGAGGACTTTTAAAAGTGCAGTGTCCTTTTACTTCTCCTGATTTGGGTGGCTTGGATTTCTTGGGGTTAGGGTGAAGGGTTTTTTTGGGGGGGAGGGGGTGGCAAAGTTCCTGTATTGTTAAAAGTTAATTTTTTACTGTTTTAAAAGTATTCATTGTTTGATTTGTTGCTGCTGTGTTGTGCTGCTGCTGTTACTCTTTTCTTTGGGTTCTTGGGGGGGGGTGCTGTTTGGCCTAATTTCCATTGTTTAAAAGGCCACTTTTGTCCCCCTTTTCTTGTTGGTGAAAAGGCCACTTTTTTAACACTTGGCCTTTTGTGATTCTGCTGGTTTTGTTTTGGTTTTTAAATTGCCTCTGGTTGGTGTGGGGGTTGGTGAGGGTGTGTGTGGGCTGGGTCACTTTCTTGTTTTTATAGAGTAGGTTGTGTGTTCTGTGGCAGGGAAGCTGGCACCTGGGTGAGAGACCCAGAACCAGCCGGTTTGTTGTGGTTGGCCAACTCTCCCCGTGTTGTTTGGGGCAGGGCTGGAGAGCTGGCATCTGTAGATTGTGTGTTCTGTGGCAGGGAAGCTGGCACCTGGGTGAGAGACCCAGAACCAGCCGGTTTGTTGTGGTTGGCCAACTCTCCCTGTGTTGTTTGGGGCAGGGCTGGAGAGCTGGCATCTGTAGATTGTGTGTTCTGTGGCAGGGAAGCTGGCACCTGGGTGAGAGACCCTGAACCAGCAGGTTTGTTGTGGTTGGCCAGGTCTCCCCGTGTTGTTTGGGGCAGGGCTGGAGAGCTGGCATCTGGGTTTGCTGCAGCCAGGTCTGCAGAGCAGACCTTGAGCAGATTGTGTTTTGTGTGACGTTGCAACTGGGTTTTATATTGCTTCCAGGCCTGCCCTGCAGGGTTCATAGAGTAGATAGAGGGATGTAGTGCATTTGGGTCCTATAGAGATTCTCTGATGTGGTTAGGTTTGGCTTTGGGTGCCCCAGGAATTGGACCCCCTGGTCCAATTTTTTTTTGGCCTTGTGGGTTTTGTGTGGGACAGTGCCCTGAAGCTGCACAGCAGTTTGGGGGGCTCTCCTCAAAACCCCCTGCTCCCCAGAGCCACTTTTCCCACGACAATTACAGTGAGGAAGTGGCTAATTGGGCTTTCCCCATCATTGTTAGCAATGGGCCTTTTGGGGAGCCCAAAGACAGAGACCCCCTGGCCCAATCATTTTGGGACTTGGGGGGTTGGAGGGGAGAGTCCCCTTCAGGTCCCCTGCAAATTTGGGGCTCTCCCTCAACCCCCCTGCCCCCCCCAGTAGCCTCTAATTATGCCCTATGTTGCCATTGATTTCAATGGCCCATAGGGTATAATGATGGAATAGGGGCACCTTCTTTGGGTGCCCCTGGAATGGGATCCCCTGGTCCAATCTTTTTGGGACTTGGGGGGCTTGGAGGGGAGAGTCCCCTGCAGGTCCCCTGCAAATTTGGGGGCTCTATCTCAAACCCCCTCCCCTCCATGCGGCTTCAAATATACCCTATTTGCCATTGATTTCAATGGCCCATAGGGTATAATAGGGCCGTATATTCAGTAATAGCCGTGCATCTACCGTATTTGCGGCTATTCCGAATGCGGTATTCAGGAGTATACGGGGATTCCGAATTTTTCTCCCCCGTATACTTCTGAATCCGTGTCAATCCGAATTTTTTTTTTTGCACATCCCTAGTCTTGAGCAGAGATCTTTCACATCATCTCCTCCTTAAAGACCATATAACAGGAGATGTTGGGGATTGAACTTGGGACCTTCTGCATTCCAAGTAGATGCTCTTCCATTGAGCCACAGCCCTTCCAAGTAAACAAAACTGGTTTGTGTGTTTGTGTATGTGCATATACACACACACACACACTGTTGTAGCCCCAAGCTGGTGGAACGAACTCCCTGAGGAGGTTAGGGCCCTGTGAGAGCTCATACAGTTCCACAGGGCCTGTAAGAATGTGCTCTTCCACCAGGCATTTGTAAATTAAGATCACAGACTACAACAGAGTCCAAAACAACTGGACCACCTTGAAAATGAACCTACAATTGGTCTTTCTATAGAACACCCAGCTGGAATAACAGAATAGGAAAATTCAAAGATTATTATAGCACTTGAAATTATAGCACTTTGATTTTTATGTTTTTATATCTGAATGTGATTTTATGTTCCATGTATTTACATGAGTGTATAAGCCGCTCTGAGCCTGCTTTCTTGGGGAGGGCGGGATATAAATTGAATAAAATAAATGCATTTATAGGAACAATGCAGTGAGCTGCCCAACTTCAAGAGACTCCGTGGCTGGTTCCACACTTCTGGCTCAGGGCAGCAGCATTCTGACCCAGAAGTGAGCCGGTGGAAACTAGAGCTCCTGGGAACATCCAGACGGGCCGCAGAACAGGGATGGGATGCAGGCACCCTGGGGGAGCATCCAGAGTGCTCATGCTCACTGTTCACTGCTCCCTGGGCACTTTCCTGCTGCTTCCCAGCTGTCCAGACGGCCAGGGAGGCACCTCCGAAGCACCTCAGGGATTAGATACCACTTTTGATGTGGTACCTTTTTGAGTTGACTTCAGGTCAGGTGGGGACCAATTGCAGGTGGGAATGGGATGAAAGGCAGATGTAAGTGTTTGGAAGCACTTTTTTTGGTCCACTCACCTGTCATCCCCAAGGTGGCCTAAACTGCCCATCTGGCACTGGCCTATGTTTCAGTGGACAATAATTAAGAGTCTTAGATTATGCTGTTCTCACTATCCTATATAATTCATTGTTTAAATTCCATTTTATGCAGAAAACAGTTTGTGGGTAGGGAGAAGCACATTATCTAAATGAGAATGATATGGAGAGCCAGTCTGATGTGGTGGGTAAGAAACCATGACTTGGGAAACCCAACTTTAAATCCACCATCAGCTTCTAAACTCACTGGGGGCCCTTGGGCTGGCCTATCCCACAGGGTTGTTATGAGCAGTGTTCCCTCTAAACTGAGCTAGTGTGAACTAGCTCACAATTCTTTAGCTTCTGGCTCACACACTTCTGTCTTAGCTCAGAAAAAATGGCCCCCAGAACAAACTAATGTATGCAGTAGCTCACAACCTTAATACCAGTAGCTCACAAAATAGAATTTTTTCTCACAAGTTTCCACAGCTTAGAGGAAGTATTGGTTATGAGATTAGATGCAAAAGCGAAGCACCTTAACTTCTTGGAGGAAGTGCAAAGTGCAGGATAAAAATGTGATGGGGTCCACTTTCTAAGTAGTTAATAATTTATTATAAAATATTCCAGAATGTATGGTGCAAAGAATCCCAAAGCAACACATTAATACACCCTAAAGGGCAAGATGGAAATGGAGAGTTCCATATTCATAATGGGCACTGGGATATGGACTTCTTTCTTCTGTGTAGCCCTAGGTGCATTTTGTTGATTTGGTTTTCCTGGAACTGAGCATTATGGGAATGTCATCTTCTGCAAAACTACGGTAATTATTGCTCAGTAACAGCACAGGAATGTGGAAAGAGTTGAGATAGTTCACTTTGTGCATACTATTATCAAATAGCTACCATAATTAACTGAAGATAAGATCAGGGCACAAAAATTAGATTTACAAGTGGCTGCGTAATTTAGCTAAAGTCTGCCTCCATATTCAAAGGTAGTGCAACTGGCCCTACTAGGCACCAGGGTAAAGCTTAAAAGGACAGGTACTTCTTCTCCTTGGGAGCTTCCTTGGGACAGCTGGGAACAGAGAGGAATCCTTGATCCAATCCATTGGCTTAAATTAACATTGATTAGTTCCGCAAATCTGATTGCATATTAAATCCACATATTCATGGCAGAGGCATCCAGAATCTCTATAGAGAAGACTGCAGATCAAGCAGTTGCCAATCTGCCAGTGTATCAGCAATTTTAAATTTCTTATTTGGATGGATGTGAAGTCTCAGTGGCAATTCAAGTAGTCCATGCTGAAGAAAAAGCTTCTTATTCTCTCTTTCCCTTTTACTCTGGGACAGGCGATTTGACGACAGCAGCCTTTGGGGGGAAAACGCTGAGACTGAAAAATGTTTCTGTTCATGCAAGCCTTTTCCTTTACACTTCAGGCAGCTTTGCAAGTCACTGTAAAGCAGAGTCACTCCTATTATGCCCTCTAATTTCTCCCATAATTAGCCAATAAGTAACAATGCTAATGAATAGTTTAATTTAAAAGTCCAGCACTATCGATCTGCATGCAGAGTGGGAGCAAAAGGAAACTGCTGCCCTTTCTATGGTTGCTTTGCAACTGTCTGGTACTACTATCATTTTAGTAGCAATACTACTACTGACAATACAAAATAATAACAAGAAGGGACTCAAAGGGGAAGGATATCCCATTTCTTCTTCCCCAAGGCTCTGGCTTCCCATCCTTTATCTTGGCCTTCCTGCCCCCCCCCCCCTTCCAAGCAGGCCATCTCTGCCAGCTTCACTTGGTCTACCACCCTCACCTCCTCCCCATTTTTTGTGAAGTTTGACTCCAGAGTTAGTTTTTTTTTAACCCTGAAGTTTTCCAGCAAACTTGGGAATTCCTGGCATTTTCCAGAATCCAAATGGTAACTTTCATAGGGGTAGCTCAAGTGGAGGGAAGGTGTTCATTCTTTTGGATCAGAGAGCACTGGATGATTTATGATGTCTTCATAATATACCGGTATGCTTGACTTATACAAGCAGAAGATATGGAAGCAAAAAGGCCCTCCTCCAAGGCAGCAGATCTGCTACACATTTATTTAAATAGGCTTACACTGGAGTAACTCAGCACAGGATTCCACTGTGAGCTTACTCCATGCATGGAAGTTTAAATATGGAGGAATTATCCAAAAACATTATCCCTTCCACTCTGAAGTTTGAAATGGTTTTGCCCAGAATTCTATTACATCATTTTGCATCATGTAAAGGTTGGTTTTAACTCTGAACAAGAGTAAGTGTTGGTGCATTCATCATACCTGAGCACTATGAATCAGGGCTGTGACCCTATCACCAACAGGATCAGATATTTTTCTAAAATAACCACTAGAAATATATGATGTGTCTTAAAGAGAACCAGTGCTTCTGTGTGGTTACTGCCTTCACGTAAATGGCTCAGCACAGGCTGACAGCTGCCATATGGATCAATTTTATATTTGCTTTTACAGATACTGACTGACATAATGTACATAATAGCCCTGAGAAAAAACTAACAGGAAGGGAGAAGGGGGTGGGGGGGACTCTTACCATTGAAAGGTATGTATGTAATTTGGTTACGTTTCTTCCCTGGTTATTGTTGTATCTGAGTTGAAAATTTTACTAATCCTCAGAATTTTATTACCTTGTTCTTAAACTATGGGGAACTTTATCTAATGTGCTCCAGTAGTTCCACTATTCCAGTAGTTCAGTACTTTGGTGTTAATCTGGGCTGTGCTATTTCTAGGGTGTACAAAAAAAAAAGATCAGGTTTTTTTCAGGTTTGGGTATTCTGGACCCAAAAAATATCAGTATTCCTGATATTCCGAAATTCCAAATTCAGGGGTTTTGGGGGGTTCCACATTTTTCAGGGCTAGTACAGGGCTGCTAAAACATATTTGGGTGCCTGGGGCAGAAAAAACCAAATGGCATGCTTCCTAGCCTACAATTTAATGCAAGGGACACTCTGGTGGCAAATTTGAAATGCAGATGTGTTTCCAAAGAAAGCAATGGTTTTGGATACTGAAGAGTTCCAGTTCAATTCATGTATCCCCAGTAGAAGAATCTCAGGTAATAGATAACGGAGGAGGGGATTTTTTCGGCTTGAGACTCTGATAAACCATTGCCAGTTAGAGCAGAAAGTAATTATTCAGTGAAGCTGATGGGCAGCAGATTCAGGACAGCCAAAAAGAAGCACTTCTTGTGCAATTCGCTGCCAGTGATGGCTATTAGCATAGATAGCTTTAAAAGGCAATTGGTTTTAAAGGGTAATTACCATGGAAGGTAATGATTAAAGGCACCCAAATAGCTTGTACCAGTCCTACTGGTCCTCATGTATACCGAACTGGGACAGTTGTATAGCTAGGTCTGCAGCCTTCTTTGATATTTGGTCACTGAGACATGCCACAGAATTCATTAGGGTAAAGAGAAAACTCTAAAATGAAATGTGTGGGGACCGACTTCCCAATAGGGTATTTTTCACTGGCTTTCTGGATTAGCGATCCTTGTCCAGTGCACAGCTTTCGTTTTGGATGCTAAGATGCCAATGCCATCGCCATGAACCCTTTGCTGTAATTTTTTCTGACAGACAGATGACTACAGGACCCATGTGTGTCTAAAACAGGGCATAAGAATTGCAGGAAGAAGGTGGTTCTTATCTCAGCATCAGTTGCCTTTGAGACTCAGCCATGCATGCCATCAAATCCAAAGCTGTAATGAAAAAGTGATTTGTCAAACACACATGCTGCTTATGGGGACTTATGAAAAGAATAAATGAGCACAGAAGCTGTGCCTGCTACCTTCACTTCCTGGCTGAGATGGGGGCTACTAGATGCCTTTGATGCACAAAAGAAATTCAATAGATTAAAAACTGTATAAAGAAAGCCATACAGAATCTGGGAAAGGATGTTAAAATCAGTCTGCTTCCCACACCTGCTGCCTTCAATCTGCTTGAAAGTCAAAGCATAAAGTTTCTCTTTCGGTACATTTAAACATCTCCAGCAGATATTACATACACAAGACTATATTTGTATGCGTGTGTGTTTATTTTCAACAAAAAGAGCAGCATTTTGCTTTTTTTGAAAGCAACTTTTACACAAGGCAGCAAGTCCTCGCATTTGGCAAAAACACTGGCCACAGACAGAGAATCTGCAGTGATTGCCCAGATATTTCTGTCAGTTGACTTCTTAATAATATATAATTTCAGTCCCTGGGCCTGCATAAAAAGAGCTCCAGAACACTGCAAAAGAGGAGAAAAAGAACAGTGGGGTAGAAAAGCTACAGAGAAGGAGTCTTAATTAGCAAAACAAAAGTCTGTCTTTTAATATGCTAAACAGAGCTAACCAAATCCAGAGTATAGAAGCTTAATGTTGACTGTCACCTGATTGTAAAATATGGGAATTTAAAGATCTACTGCAGTGGTTCCCAACCTAGGGGCTTTGGACCCTTGGGGGACTGCAGAGTTATTGCAATAAGTCTGCAAATCTATATGCGCACTAAGTATTGTGCTTTTGATGTGTTTTCTCAATCAGCTGATACTAATAGTACAATTACTATCATGGGGGCGGGGAGTGAAATTTTTTGATGTTAAGAGGTCCTAATACTCAAAAAGGTTGGGAGCCACTGATCTATTGCATTGACAGTACCACTATGTTCGTGTTCTGTGCTCACCCAGATGAGGGACTATTTCTACAAAAAGAAAAAAGCATGAAGAGCATAGCAATTGCACCAGAGTCCATAGCAACCCCACCATAACTCACCATCCATGGAATAGCATGCCAACAGTGCCCTTGTATATGAAGCAACACGACCAATAGGTTATTGTGACAAAAGTACTAAAGATTCAATCAAATGAAATTCAACAACTTTATAAGCTTAATTAAAATAATTAAACTTAATAGCAAAAACACAATCAGGTATTGAAGCAAAGATACTGAAAATCATAACAAGTCCCAATGACACAAAGTCACTGGCACTCTTGGTTCCAAATGAAGAATTCTCTTCAAACAGCCTTCAAAACTGCAAGAGTTCCGTGGAAGAATGAAGTCACCCAATGGAAAATTCCTTCAACTGGTGCTCCACAAAAATATGGAATCCCATGTAACAGGCAATCGACAAAGTCTCTGCAATATACTTCCAAACCACCAACACGATCAGAAATTCTCAAAAAACTTTACAATGTTGTGTGAATTTATGGAACATTCATGAAAATTAGATTGTCCCTTGCCTGAAGAAATTTTTAAAATAGTGTACCATGTCGACTGTTGCATTTCACTGAACCTTTAGTAATTCTTTCACAATAACATATTGGTTGTGTTGCTTGACATTCTAGTTTGACTTCTCTCACTCATCGCAACAATGTCCTTGTGGAAGACAGATGAAAACAGCCAACCAGCACATGCTGATGAGGCCATGCTTTAGACATCAGGTCAGTGCTGTCGTCTATACATGCATCCCTCATCTTGGACCTGATATGATTTTTTTTCCAGAAAGAACAAATCCATTGCAGATTAACAAGCCATATGAATGGAAAGGTGTGCATTTGAGAAGGTCCTACCTACATCAGTGCCATTCTCCTTGTCTCACCCCCTACAGCTGCCATTTCTCCTTTTTCATCCTTCTGGAATGTTTGAGAGGAGCATTATAATAAATTAGTAATGGTCATTTTACTGTAGCATAGTGATGTTAAATTATTTGCCACTCTATTGCAGGCAGTATGGCAGCTGTGAATGCAGGTGGCTGGAAGACTTGTGAGCAGTGGAAGGGCCAGGGCCAGCCCTAGGGTGCATGGTGCCCCAGGCAGACTTACGGCCTGCATGCCTCTGAGTGACCCCCTCCCCTTATCCCACACTCCACTCCACTCCCCACCCACACACTCAGATGCCAGCCTTGCGCTTACCACTTTGGCAGGCATCAGAATAGTGCTCTCTTTTAATAGAGAGCAGAATGAGGCTTCGCTCCCCCCTCCCTTCCTGTTCTGCCTGCTCCCCCCCCCCTCCCCAGCATGCTTAGAGTAGCGACACTAGTCTCCTGCTTACCCACTTCAGCCAGCATCGCAATAGACCCTTCACTTAATAGAAAGCAGGAAGAGGCTTCACTCTCACCCCTCCCTTCCGGAACAGGAAGGGAGGAGGGAGCAAAGCCTTGTTCTGCTCTCTATTAAGAGAGCACTATTCTGATGCCCACCAAAGTGCATAAGCACGAGGCTGGCATCTGAGTGCACCGGGGGGGGGGGGGGGGAGAGGTGCCTGCTTGCCATCGCCACCTAACTGCCCCATGGCAATTAGGCATTTGTCTTGGGTGCCAGGAGGGAGGGGGAGAATCCAATTTGGTGTTCCCCCACCCAGCATCCTAGGCAAATGCCTAATTTGTTTAGTGAGTGAGCCTGAGAAGGGCACACAGTCAAGAGGGAAACACTAGTGGGGGAGGAAAGGAAGGTGTAAGCAGTGTAGTCTGGTGGTAAGCAGAGAGGGGGCTGATGGAAACTCTCTGCCCAGGGTCCCTCAAAGCCTGGAACCAGCCCTGATCCTGCCCACCATCCAGCTGCGAGTACTACGTATTTTCCTCATGCATGCTAAGGAGCTGAGGTAGCATTATAACTATTGTATTAATCAAAAAGTCTTCCATTGACAGCTTGCCTCTGCCTTCTGCCATGAGCTCACTTGACCTTAAGTAATCCATTCCATGAGCCCCAAACCCTCACTATTTGCATTACAAAGAAAACAATAGTGACACAGTTGCTGTAAAAATTAGAGGGCAGTAGGGTGGCTCCAAAGAACTGCAAACAGAGTGGAGTTCTTAGAATGGATTTTTGCTGATTTCCCCTTTTCTCCTTGTAGCCCACTGGAATGCCAGTCCTGAGGATCAGGGAGCTAGGTGTGGAATGCATTGTGGTGGGGCCTGCAAAGGGAAGGGGGGACTGATAGAAATCCAAATCTACTTTCTATTCCATATGAATGCAACAGGATCCATCAATTTTGCTTTTCCTCTGCAGCCTCCCATGCTGCATGCCGTGCTGTTTCAAAGATCTTCTGGTTCTCAGGGGTTGCATTTCACAGAGCACAGGGGCATGTAACAGTTGGTAAAGATCAATTCCATGAGACTTCCGGAATTTGGAGAATGCTGAGCTGACCTGCCTCTCAAAGGGGGGCAGACTGGAGCTTCTGTTCGGGGTAGTAAAGGGCAAATTTTTGCCTTCTGCCTACTTTTCTCAGTGAGAGATTAGTCCAAGATATGCACAGGATTTACCCTAGCTAAAAGGGAGTCCCGGGGGCTCCTTTGAGGGATCCCCGGAGAAGAGTTGCATATTCATCATCTGCAGACACTTACAGAGTCATTTATTTGACATAAGCTTGACAAGATCCTAATCTTCTTTGAGACTGCTAAACATCTGATGCTGTACAAGACCAGTGTTGATTTGGATAACCTTAGAAAAAGGTACTGATTGTTATCTACCATTCCGGGACTATTTTAAAGCAAACAAAATAATATTAGAAGGTGGGAAAGAGAAAGTTTGAAAGCTTGGAAGAAGAAGAGGAGAAGGGGTGAATTTTGGACTTTGTTAAATTAAGGACAGTGTTAAAAATTGGAAAGGAATTTATTTTTTTGTCTACGTGCGGTCGTGGAGTGAAAGCACCATCGTCAGAGATCTGCAGTATCTACAATCAACACAAGAAATACGTCAAATATCGTGAGACTTTGTTACCAGTGAGAACGTGACTTGGGGCAAGCAAAGCAGGAAGTAATTATTGAAGAAGTGGACCTACTCTAGGATTGTATTACCATAGAAAAATATCGGCGGTCATTACTGGGAGGCTAAATTTTAAAAAAATAATATCTGAGCCTGGGAAGGTCGGAGGATGGTGAAATTAGGCTCATTTGAAAGGGCAAGTTCTAATCTATCAAACCTGATAGTTTAAATTTAATTTGGTGATATCAAATTTTTCGCTTTTTTTTAATGTCAGAGTCAAAGGTAACCCTTGCAAGGGCTGCCTCATTGGAGAAGATGCAAGATCAGTTGGAAGCAATGGAAGCTAGGTTAATGAAATGGGTGGAAAAGATGATAAATACTTGCAAAAAAGAACTTTAAAAAGATATTGAGGACTTTAAAAAGAAATGGAAGAGCTTAGAAATGAAACAGTGGTGGTGTCAAAAAAAGTACAGGAGGTAGAAGGGAAAGTTAAACTCCAGGATTCCACCTTATTAAAAATGCAAGAAAAAATAACAATCCATGACTGTAAATTGATGGAGACACAAATACGTCTGAGAGAAGTACCTGAAGAAGAAGAGACAAACTTAAAAGAACATGTAATAAAAATAATTGCTGATTTCTTGGAGGAAGATCCTGAAGGGACTAGAAATATGTATGATTATATGTATAGAGTGAATTCATCATACGCCAAGAAAAATAACTTACCAAGAGATGTGGTTGTAAGATATATGACAAAAGAAATGGTGGGGGAAATCTTGAATAAAATTTTTGAAAAGATATTGATAGTGGGAGGAAGAGAGTAAGAATAATGAAAGAATTTCCAAGACAAATGATAAATGACAGGAGTACATATAAGAAATTAACAGAAAAACTACGTGACAATGAAATGAGGTATAAATGGATAATACCTGAAGGTTTGAGCTTTGAGCTACAAGGAAGAAGGATTACAATTACAAATACACAGGAGCTGCGTAAATTTTATGAAGAGAATAAAGAATTTGCACCATGATGGATTATAAATTATTATCTTGGAATTTAAATGGACTAAGGAAAATTTTCTCCAGTAGAACACGGCACTCGAGCCCGAAAGATTCTACAAACCCTAATAAATGGACTAAATTCACCACAAAAAAGAAAGGCAATATTTCATTAGATTAAAAAACAAAACTGTAATATAATTGGCTTACAAGAAGTTCATATTAAACAAAAGAATTATAAATTTTTATGGAATAAACAATTGGGACTGGAATTTTTTTCATTGGCTGAACAGAAGAAAAGGGGTGTGATTTTTTATATTAAACAAGAATTGGACCCAAAAATAATATTTAAAGATAATGATGGAAGATTTGTGGTAGTAGAAGTAATAATAAATGCAAAAAACCCCTTTATTATTGGGACTGTATGCACCAAATGGTGCAAAAGTTTTTTTTAAGACATTATAAAACAACTTGATGAAGTGACATATGACCAGGACATGATTATGGGAGACTTTAATGGAACAATTCAGAATACATTGGACAGATCTGGGGGGGGGGGGGGGAATAACTATAAAGAAGGAAAATTGCCAAAATCCTTCTTTGAACTGGTTAAACAAGAAAACCTGGAAGACATATGGAGAAAATTTAATCCTGAAGTACAAGATTATACTTTTTTTTTCAGCAAGACGTAATAGTTTTTCTAGAGTTTACATGTCATGGGGTACAAAGGGCTTAGGCCTTATAACTAAGAAAATAGAGATCTTACCGAAGATAGGGGCAGATCATAACCCAATATTATGGATTACAAAATTGTCTAGAAGAGTGAGAAGATGGGGATTAAATGAAGATTTACTACAAAATAAAGAATTAGTGACATCTCTAGAAAATGAAACTAAAGCTTTCTTCCAAATAAATGATAAAGATGATATAGAATTTCAGATGGTGTGGGATGCTTATAAAGTCATAATGAGAGGAATATTGATTACATTAAACAATAAGGACAAAAGGGCAAAAGAAAAACAGATGTTGGACATTCAAAGAGAAATAAAGAAAAAAGAAGGGGATCTGAGGAAAAGGCCAGGGAAAAAGAAAATTATAAGGGAGATTACAATACTACAAGCACAAATGAGACATTTGTTAATAAGGAATTGGAATGAAATTTGAAAAAATTACAACAGAAGTCCTTTGAGGGGGTGAATAAACCTGGAAAGTATTTGGTCTGGCAACTGAAAAAAAAGAGAGGAAGTAAAATTATTAACAAAATTGTGGTTGATGGAAGAGAGATGGTAGATCAAGAAGGAATAAAGAGAGAATTTTTCAAGTACTATGCTAAATTATTTAAAGGTGTTAAAGTAAAGAAGGAAAGGATGGAAGCGTATTTGCAAAAGATTAAAATAGCACCCTTAACTGAATATATGAAAAAAAATTGAATGATCCAATTGAAAAAATAGAAATTGAAGCAGCGATTAATGCAATGAAAATTGGAAAAGCACCTGGGCCAGATGGATATACGGCAAAATTCTTTAAAATTTTTAAAGAAGAATTAGTACCGAAACTTCAAAAATATATGCAAAAGAATAAAAGGGAAAATACCAAAAACATGGAAGGAAGCTGTAATTTCTTTGATTCCTAAGGAAGATAGAGATGTCACAAATGTAAAGAACTATAGACCAATTTCATTACTAAATAATGACTATAAGATATATACAAGAATTTTGGCAGAACGACTTAAACAATATTTGATAATTTCATAAAGGAAGACCAAGCGGGATTTCTCCCTAAAAGGCAAATAAGAGACAATATTAGAACTGTTGTAAATATTGTAGAATATTATGAAAGACATCCAGAGAAGGAAGTTGCATTATTCTTTGCGGATGCAGAGAAAGCTTTTGATAATTTGAACTGGGACTTTATGTTTGCAGTAATGGAGAAAATAAAGTTGGGGGCAACTTTATAAGAATGATAAAGGCAATATGAACAACATGCAAGGTTATGTAAAAATGCAGATGAAATGATAATCAGCAAAGATACAAGACAAGGTTGTCCGCTTTCACCTTTGTTGTTTATAATGACTCTTGAAATTTTATTGATGCAAATACAAGATGATAAAGAAATAGAAGGGTTGAGAGTTAAAGGATTTATTTACAAATATAGAGCATTTGCAGATGTTATAATGTTTATAAATGAAAATCCTACACAAGTAATACCTTTGTTGTTAGCTAAAATACAAGAATATGGAGAACTGGTGGGATGTTATGTTAATAAAGAAAAAACAAAAATTTTATGTAAAAATATGCAAGTAAATAAACAAAAGCAGTTGCAGAGATTAACAGGATGTGAAGTTACCTCTAAAATAAAATATTTGGGTGTGGAAATAACAATAAAGAATATTGACCTGTTCAAAAATAACTATGAAAAGCTATGGCGTAAAATGGATGAAGATATGATAAAATGGAATAAGCTTAACTTGTCATTGCTTGAAAAAATAACTGCAATTAAGATGAATATTTTGCCAAGAATAATGTATTTGTTTCAAACTATTCTGATTGTGAAAGACAGTAAACAATTTAACAAATGGCAAAGGAAGATTTCGGAATTTGTATGGGCTGGGAAGAAACCAAGGATTAAAATGAAAGTTTTAATAGATGCTAAAGAAAGAGGAGGATTCCAATTACCAGATTTAAGATTATATCATGAAGCAGTTTGTTTAGTGTGGATAAAAGATTGTCTGACGCTGTTGAATAAAAAAACGTTTAGTGTTGGAAGGTCATGGAAATAAATTCGGCTGGCACGCTTATATGTATTATGGGAAGAAAAAGATGGATAGTTTTTTCTCTCACCATTATATAAGAAATAATTTGTTGAATACCTGGATGAAGTATAAGAAATATGGTGATGAAAGAAAACCATTATGGATAGTGCCAGCAGAAGTGATAAAAATAACAGCTGAGACAGGTGAGGAAAAATGGCTGTCATACAATCAACTATTAAAAATACAAAGTGGTAAAATAGAATTGAAAACTGCTGTGGAGTTGAATAACAAATACGATTGGTTTCAAATGCAACAAATAAAGAGTTTGGTGGAAAACGATATTAAAACTGAAAGAATAAGACGAGAGCAAACAGAAATGGAAAAAGTTCTGCTTGGAGATAATGAAAAATTAATTTCAAAAACTTATAAGTTACTTTTAAAATGGTCTATAGAAGATGAAGTAGTGAAATCTCAAATGATTAAATGGGCAATAAATGTAAATAAAGAAATACAGATGGATACATGGGAATATTTATGGAAGAACTCTATGAAACTTTCAACATGTCAGAGTATTAAAGAGAACTGTTTTAAAATGATGTATAGATGGTATATGACTCCTAAAAAATTGGCAAAGATGAATAACAAGATGCCAGACAGATGTTGGAAATGTAAAAAACATGAAAGTTCTTTCTACCATATGTGGTGGATTTGTGAAAGAGCGAAAAAGTATTGGCAGATGATCCAACAAGAAATTTCTAGGATCTTGGGATATGAATTCAAGAAAGCTGAAGAGGCTTTTCTATTGGGATTACAAATGGAAAAAATTCCAAAAGAAGATAGAACTATAATTTGGTACTTGCTTTCAGCTGCTAGGACACTATATGCGCAGTTATGGAAGCAAGAAAAAATACCAGAAAAATGGGATTGGATTGTAAAAGTTATGACATGGAGTGAGATGGACAAATTAACAAGAACTTTAAGAGACTATGATTTGGAAGATTTTAAAAGGGAGTGGAAAAAATTTAGAAGTTATGTAGAAGATGAATGGAAAGTAAAAGGACATTAGACAATTTTTGATAATGATTAAACTTTAGAAGAAAGAAGAAAATTAATTTTCGTTCTTAGGAATTAAGGGTACCTTTTAATGTTAGTATTTTGAGTAAATAACACTGGAGGGGGTCAAGTAACGGGGGGAGGGGTGATTAGAAAGAAGCATATGGGATAGATGAAAAGAAGTTATTAATGGAAATTATTTATTGTTTAAAACAAAGATCAATTCCATGCACTCTGCTTCATCTGCAATTCTGTAGATCCAAACAAATGAGTATAAAGCATATGTGTGTTCTCTATTAAGCAGGTATGCAAGTGAAATCCATGTTGAGGCATGATAAAAATAATATTACAGCTTCACTGGTTTACAGAATCGGAGGTACGATTTAGCAGAGGAGTTTGGAAGGCTTCCAAGAATCATCCTGCAGCATGGCCAAAAAGTAAAAAAAATGGGTGACCCACAAAGAGCAAGCAAATCAGATGACTTGGTTTAAACAAAACATACAGAAGAAAGCTAGCAAATCACTTGGCTAGATCTTTGTCCAGCTATGTGCTTTTGACTTCAAATCACAAGAGCATTCAGAGGTTGGCCTCCTGCCTGTGCAATCAGAGGAATTCATGTATTCCCAAGACCTCAAAAGTGTTGGGAGTGCAGTAGAGTAACCAACTGAAGAGCCAAAGCTGTGGATAGAAATTACTTTCAGTCACTTTCAAAGAGCATCTTAATTAACCTCCTTACTGATAGCTAAGCTGCCTGGGAGCAAAGCATGCAAGGATTAAAAAGGCAAATAATAATGAATTACGCACGTGTGCAGCAGCAGGTTCAGAAATCATTATGGCAAAGAGAATACAAAGCAAGGACTTGTTCTTTTGTCACACTTTACAGCTCAAAATTGGTTTTGGACCAATCCAGATGTTTCTGCTGCATTTGAATTGAATGGAAGGCAGATTTTGAATGTATAACAACAACAACAACAAAAAGCCTCAATATTTTGAATCCAACTTCTCCAAGTCCCTATATGAAGTGTTGACTTGGCATCCCATGCAACGTCACCAGCACAATGATGCAGAAGGAAGCAAAAGAGAGAGAAAAGAAAGCAGATGACTGTGAGTCACTCTCAGGCCTGATAGGAGCCCTCCAAAGCCTGATCTGGGCCTCAGGCCGTACATTTGATACCCATGCTATAGACATTGCTTCTCTTATTTGTTTTATTTAAAAAGCAAGTGATTTTTTTAATTTCAGATTTTTCTGCAAACCTCAGGATTCCTTCAGGTTTGCAGAAAAATTCCCCATCTGTCCCTGGCCCTGCTGTGTGTATTTTTGATCTACACTCTATGACGCATAATATTTTATAGCACCTGTTTTATCTATTTTTAACTAATTTATTTATGTAATTGATTGTATTTAAAATTGTTGTTTATATTGTTTTATTTGAATCATGGAATTCCATGTCTGTGAGCCGCCCTGAGCCCGCCTTTGGCGGGGTAGGGCGGGATACAAAAATAAAGTTGTTATTATTATTATTATTATAATTATTATTAAGGCTCACTTCAGTATTATATATAGGGGCTAATGAATCTCCAGCAATATTCTACATGCTCGTGAATAAATGGGCAGTAGGATGGGCATCCTATTTGTTGGACGTTTGATCATTTTCAAGTGTTGAAAGCTTGCAATCAGAACAGAAACAACATGGTTTCCATTTCAATGGAATTTTGGACTTCATTTTAATCATTTGTGTGCACTCCTTGTGCCCAGTCTTTCTCAAAACCTGCTGTTGTAGATAAGAGACAGATGGGCAAGATATGTTGTGACCTTTATGGAGATGGAAGGTTGGCTTGGCATCCCTGAGATGGGCAGAGTATGGGAAATATAAACTTCCCTGGACAGAAGGGGTTGCTTACAGTCTAACAGGAAAACAGGCTAGCTCTTTGATGCATTAACATTTTTTGATTGGAGGGACCAGGTTCTGGCAGGCTTGAGTCCCAGGACCAGGCACCCACACTGGCTGAGATCCTAGGAGCCCACATGGAGAGGGAGTCTGAAAAAAGGAGCCATTCCTTTGTTTGAAAAGGCAGAAAGATTGGGGAAGAATGGGCTGTCCAGAATGTGTAGATGATTGTGATGAGAGATGGTAGAGGAGAGTGATGCTAGAGGATGCTTGCAGGGAGCACCATGGAACCAGCAGGATCAGATGTTCAAGGACTGTAAATTAACTAGTTTGTAACATTTTTTCATATTTTTATTTTGCCTAGCTGTATCTGGAACTGTCTTGTAGTTATACGGTTGCGAGGTCCAACTCAATAAATATCTGGGCAGTGAGGACTTTGGGGGTGGAGCCAGGAGCAAGGTTGTGACAAGCATGATTGAACTCCAAAGGGAGTTCTGGTCATCACATTTAAAGGGACCATGCACCTTTTAAATGCCTTCCCTTCATTTGGAAAGAATTAAGAATGGGGGCACCTTCTTTTGGGGCCCATAGAATTGGATCCCCTTGTCCAATCTTTTTAAAAACTTGTGGGGGGGGGTTGTTGAGGAGAGGCACCAGTTGCTATGCTGAAAATGTGTTGCCTCTACATCAAAAAACAGCCCCCTCCCCCAGAGCCCCAGGTACTCACAGATGGATTCTCCATTATACCCTATGGGAACTGGTCTCCATAGGATATAATGGCATGCCCAGCAGACATTTCCCTCCCACCCTCCGCTTTCTGATAACCCTGAAGTGGGGAGGCTCCAAACTGGGGGGTCCTCTGCCCCCAACTGGGGATTGGCAACCCTATGCAGTTACCATAAATTATGCCTTATAGTAATAAAGTTGTTTAACCAAAGAGCCTATCCACTTTCTATCCATGGCCTTGCCACTTGCAAATGCTAATGTAAGGATCCCCTCTAGTATTGACACTCAGACAATACTAAGCGAGAGGGGCAGAATCCTGAGGCAGTGGCCTGCTAGAGGAGGCAAGGGGGCAAGAGAGGGCTCTCTGACAGTGTTGTGAGTTGGCAGGAAGGGAAATCTGGGGGCAAAGTGCCCTCTCACTTATGGGGCAGTAAAAGCCATTCTGCTAACCCTGTCTTTATGTTTCTTGACTGTTTGCCTTGCTTAAGTATTGTGCATCATTTTATACTTTTTGGTTTATTACTGTGTATTGGCAGTTCAATCCTAAACAGAGCTATACTCATGTCAATCTATTGAAGTCAATAAGCCTAGATGGGTGCAATTCTGTTTAGGATTAGGTATGCCATAAATTACTCAAGGAGCCTCTTCAACAAAAACAAACAAACTAACAAACAAAACCATACATTGCTTGACACTCACAGACTGTGATCTGGTCAAGGACATGCTGCAGACTCATGCAGTGCCAGACCAAGGGCACATAGCATAGAAAATGGAGACAGCTTTAAACCAAGGACCCTTGGTGCAGCATGGGGATGGATCTGGCATCTGACAACCTGCCTGTTGCTTAATGAACCCATCCCCGCCCCCAGCCTGCCTGCTGGAGGGGGAACCATGAGTGGCAATTCCATGGGGGCCACATGGGCACCAGCCACTGCACGGTTCCCCCTGCCACCTTGAAGTGACAGCCAGACAACAGTCCCCCAATGGCTCAACCCTCAAGACCCCTTAAGGGAGTTCCCAGCCAAAGAAGGAGGAGGAGGTACACACTCAGGCCCAGCCTCCACAAAATGGATGCATCCCAATGCCCAAATTGCCAAAGCTGTGGCCAATTACAGACCACAGAATAATACAAATGATCATATAAAAGAAATAAGGGAGGGAGGGAGGGAGAAGTGAGGAGCAAAAGGATAAGACACCCAGCAGCAGCCTATTAAATAACCACAGAGAGGACCTGATGTGGCACACGCATCACCACTCCTCCTAGGGCTGCCTCCTGCCCATAGGCTGACTGATGCTGATGCAAGTGGCTGGCCAGCAGAACACTACAAGGAATGAATCAACCCAACCCCATTTTAACTGCAACGCCACCCCTTCCTTGCTCATCTCCAGGCCAGGGCCACAAATTCACCCCTCAGTAAATCAGGTCCATTGCTTCAGATTGCAGTCAAACAAGCTTTTGATTGCAGCACTGTGAAAAGAAGAGAAATTTCTTTTCTCATCCTTCGCTTCCAATCTGGGCAAAGACAGAAACAATTATTTAATGTCTGCATTTAAAAGGTGGGAGGGAAGGCAACATGGTACAGCCTGATGTGATTGGGTCTCAGAAGCCAAGCAGTGTCAGTGCTTGAAAGGGAGACCACCAAGGAAGGCTCTGCAGAGCACAGCAATGGCAAACCACCTCTACTTCTCACTGAATTGAAAACCTCTTGCTAATGTTGCCATAAGTTGGCTGTGACTTGACAGCACCTTACACACAAACATGCAGCAAAAGGGAAGATAGAAATAACCACCCATCCCAAGCTGGGTGGGAACAGAAACAATGCTCTCAATTTCTGCATGGCAAGAAGGAGAAAAGGATCTCATTTCTCTCCCTTCCAGGCTAGATGGAGACAGTAGCAATGCTTCTGAGCTCCCTGTTAGAAAAGAGAGAGAAGAGTTTGTTTCTCTTCTTTTCTCTGTAGCCCAAACTACAGAAGGGGAACAAGCCAGACTTCTGGTAACAACTCCACCTCCCTCCCAAAAATTGCTGCATCTCAGCATATCCAGGAAATGGTAAAGTTTCCATTATGTGAGATCAGGAGCACACAGTTTTGAGATGATTAGCTTGGAATGATTTGCCCCTCATCCCCCCAGTACTTTGCGGTGTACAGAGCAGGAGTCATTTCATAGAAAAAGAGGTGACAGAGCTCATTAGCACAACTCATTTGCATATGCCACACACCTTTGACATCACAGGAAGGTGTACTAAATTATATCAGCTCAGCACTCAGCAGCTACCTTAAAATGCTTCTTGAATTATAATTGTCATAGTAAAACCTTACTCCCATCATACTTTTTAAATTACTTTCTCCTGTGTAGCCACAGTGGCTACACAGTGTTCTGCTGGCCAGCCACTTGCATCAGCATCAGTCAGCCTATGGGCAGGAGGCAGCCCTAGGAGGAGTGGTGATGCATGTGCCACATCAGGTCCTCTTTTAAAATTACTTTCTCCTGTGTAGCCACAGTGGCATGATAAAGATTTCCATCTGTCTGCTTTATATGTTTTGGTTATTTTCCCATTTTTTGTGGGGGAAAATATTAGAAATTTTCTGGAATCTTAGAGTTCAGCAAAATTCTCACAGGGGATTTGAGCGATAGAGCTGAGAAGCAAGTATTGGGGGTGGGGGAGAGAAAGAAAGAGCACAATAAAATTTAGAGGCTCTGGAGCTTGACTCCTGTGAGCTCCTGCCCAAAATGAGGCCTGGTACAGAGCAAAAATGGAACAGAAGATCAGAAGCTGAATGCCAGCTGATCCATCATCATCTGAGAGACAGCTTTTGATGGCTGCAAGTATCATGTCCCTGTGAATACACATGAACAGGTTGTGAACAGCAAAACAATCCTTGATTAATTGACTGCTGTGCTGAGTATCCCTACTTAAGATTACACTGTTCTGCTAACATACATGATAATGTCTACATTAATGTGATTAACATCATTTTTTAAATGCTGGGCTACCCTTGTAAGCCTATAATGAAACAAGTTAGTGTCTTTTTTTTAGCAAATGTATTATTGTGTGACCACTGCTTACATGGGGGAGGGGAGAGCAATTCCAAAAGTAAAAGAAATGGAAAAGGCAGAACTAGATCTTTCAGATCATTGACTTGGTTAATTCAAATCAATCTGCGGTGAACTGGCCTTTTCAATTTCTTCTGTGTCTCTTCCCTTCCCTAGAAGCAACTCTAGACAGACAGCTGAAAAATCAGGCAAGCGTATACAGCAAACGCACCACAGCAACAATGAATTTTGTTATACATTCCTATCCAAACAAGGATTTTCTTAGGGACACCTGCAAATTTTACCTGCAGGAATTTTGCATCACAAGCCAATATTTCAACCAAAAGACTTCCCTTGCCTTAAGCAGTTGTTGCTTTCTGGGTATTCTGAGAGTAGATAATAATGAAATGCATTATTACAAGGCATTTAGCTAGAGCGTATTCATGTTTTCTGTTTTCCTCTCCATTACCACTATCACACCAGCCCTGCAAGTTTGTGTATGTCTGGTGGGGCAGGCTGCTGTTTGCTGCTGCCACTCAGCAGTAACTAAGCATGGGAGGGAGAGCAGACCAGAGTATTTAGCAGCAGGACATCCTTGGGAAGTAGAGCTAGAAAGGGGTGTGTTAGCCACAAGGTACAGTTACCCAAATTGGCAGTCTCCTAATTAGTTGTGGAAATTAGTTTAAGGAGACAGAAGTGAGAGGTGGATAACTGGAATCTCCACCAATGTTTATGGAAATTTTTCCCTATGAGAACTTTCAAGAAATAAACCTGTGAAATGTTCAACCAGGAGTCTTTTTTATTAATGGAGAAATAAAAAGGGGAAACCACACACAAAGCACACCTAAAGCACACAAGCTAACTAAGAGATAAACAGGGAGGAGCAGGAATAGCTAAGGGGGAAGGGCAGTAGTTACTGATCATGAAGAGTGAGGGCCATGGAGGCAGCAGCAAAATGACCAGCATTTCATGGAGAAGAGAAAAGGGCCCACGCGCAAGTGGGGCTGTATGTATGTGGTGAGAACACACATAAACTGCTATGTTACAGAGTCTGACAGTTATAGGGGAAATGTTCCCTGAGGAAGTCTGAGTTGTCTGCCCCCAAAACAAGAATTGGATTTGGGGGAGGTGAATAATGATTTGGGAAAACCCTTGATGGGTTTACTTGAGTTGGATTAATGGTGTTAATGTGTCTTGATGATCCTTTGAGTATTGGAAGGGAGGAGCTGTCAGGTTTTGTGAATAGTGTTAAGTGCTGCATAACACTATTGGGGTAACTGTGCAAAAGGAGGGGAGGCACAGAATGTATTAAGTTTAAATGAAAATGGACATTTTCAGGAAAAAAATTCTTTAGTAAATGGGAGAGGGGGTTGCTGCAGTGCAAATGGGGATAACTTGAATAAGTTTGATTTGCTATCAGTGATGTCATTACCTTTCACTATGTGATCCCAGATCAGCTGGATCACACCTGTAATATCTACAAGCCATTGTCCTCACTCTAAATCAACATGGTTTTTGCTCCATGGGGTTGAGCATGTAGCCTAATCTGATTGGCTACACAGAATTACAACATAATGACATTCACAACATATGGAGAAAGCAGGGCTTTTTTTGAGCCAGAACACACCAGAACACCATTCCAGCTGGCTTGGCCAGGACTCCAGCTCAAAAAAACCCCTGCTTCCGCCTTAGACAACTGTGACTCCATGCCTGCAGAGTTTCTGACAGTGATGATGCTCAGGGAGGGCAGCCATTCAAATCAGAGCACGTTTGAAAAGCAGAAAATGAACGCTCAGAAGGTGAAGCAGGAAGAAAATGAGACCGAGGGGAACAATTGGAGTTCTGAATGCATCCTTTCTCACCCTATCAAGAATCACAGCTGTTATTATCTTATTGAACACACAGCTGCTACTATGTTAAAATACAGACATCCAAGACAAGGGGGTTTGTGCCACACCCTTTCAGACCTGCCAAAAGGAGGGGAGAAAAATTAACACAATAGCTTTTAAAACTGTAAATAATATCCTTGTAGGTTCTTGTGGTCAAGTGAACTACTCAGTGCCAGGTCTACAGAATATGGAGTCAAATTATAGAAAAATATATATAAAGTTTTATTTACAGGAAGGGGAGACACAAAAAGGGAGTTAAAAACCAAACAAAGATATTACAGTAAGAACAGAGGAACACAGAAATAAAAGCCTATGGCAACCAGCCAGCTTGCCTCCACACTACACTGTGCAGCATTCTTTGGCTACTTGCATAAGCCTACTTACAAGACATACAACACAGGTAGACGTCATGATGTCCCATCTTATCTTCAGAGTAACCTGTGTCCTTCATGAGTTGATAATGATTCTTCCTTCTCATGCCTTCGTATGGCTCCTAGCCAGAATATATCCTGACTGGCTGATTGTCTAGCCCAGGAGTGGGCAACGGTAGCTCTCCAGATGTTTTTTTGCCTACAACTCCCATCAGCCCCAGCCATTGGCCATGCTGGCTGGGGCTGATGGGAGTTGTAGGCAAAAAACATCTGGAGAGCTACCGTTGTTCACCCCTGGGCTAGCCAATCTTGACCACGGTCTAATTAAGAGCTGTCATCTAGCTCTGGTTTCTGATGGCAAACTGTCAGAGCTGGATCAGGATCTACCTGTCACATGGATCTGTCTATATAGGAGTGACAAATTACCTTAAGGTCTAAGTAGATAATTGCCTGCTAATATAGGCCATTTACTAGTACAAATCCTGACATTACTTTCATACAGTGACATTGAGTAACACAAACACTTATACACATAGTTAATAGCGGGTCAGTTTCTTGACACCCCCCCCCATTGCCCTACCCAGGCCCATTAGTCCCAGGGGTTCCCTGGGATGATTCAGCTGCTCCTTCTGCTCTTCTTTCAGCCAATCTGCCCTGCATAGCTGAGTCAGCCCTGGAATTTTACTCCGTTTCTATGACTGTGATGCTAGCACCCCTGCCTGTGGCTCCCATGGTGGGTGGTGCTGTCTCGGTGTCTGTTGCTTTTCCTGGTTTATTAACTCACTAGGGCTGTTTCCATTTTACTTGTGAGTTCCTGAAGCATGTTCTGTACTGCCCTTGCCTTATGAGCAGCTTGCCTGCTTCTCTTGGAGGCAACTCCTTGGGATCCTGCACCAGCAGGAGCCAGACTCTGCCTAGCAGCTCAGCTGAGGTGGAGGAAGCAGCCATGTGGCCACCAGGAAGATGCAGGTGCCCCTCTGGGCTGGGCACTCTTCCTCAGCTACAGTAAGTTGCATGTGGATAGGGAAAGAGGAAGGGGGCTCCTCCACAGTCCCAAACTTTGGCTGCCATGGGCACGAGGAGGTTGTCCACAGCAGCCTGGAGGAGTCTCTGCCCAGAGGAGCTTCTAGTCGCCGTGGCTCACCATGCTCGTCCTCCTTTCTAGCTGCCAGCTGCTCTCCTTTCAGGGTCCTGATATGTCAGAAAGGGGTCCTGCGTCCAGGCAACCCCCCCCCCCCCCCCACTTTCTGGGTGTTCAGCACTGGCGAGGAGTGGGGACTTTTCCTCCTTAGCATTCAATAAAAGTCTAATTCTGGCCATTACATCAAGTGCAAGCGAATTAATGTGTGGGCATAGGTTTGAACTTAGTTGCCAAGCTGTGAACCTCCAGTACTAAGTGTTCCTTCCAAAGGCTTAGACCTCTGACAGTATCAGTTTAGACTTCCATTAGAAATTAAATACTATGCTTAAGAGACTTTAGCCTTGTAATGGGAATTAAGATCACTAGAACAGCCGTTTATTGCTGGAATTACTGTCAGCTACAGAAATTCTAGCAAGATGAACTGCAGTGGTTTTGTGACCCTTTTATAGAGTTTTCCCTGGTTCTCTGTCTGACCTCTGCCTAGCTCTGTTATAATTGGTTCTAAGTAAGTTTTTCTTCCCCTTAAGTAGAAAAAAAGTAAAATACAGTCTACACAGCTAATCAGAAGTCCAGTTGTGCAAAAGCCCTACCCAGCCCTGCCCACTTTCTAAAAGCACTTGGTGGGCATCAGAAAAGGTCTTGGCAAGTGCCATGGCACTCACTGGCACAACTTTGGTGGCCTGACTCAGCCCTGACTCAAATATGCTGTTGGTCAGCATTTATTTATGAAGCGTCCTAGCCTATCTGTCACAACATGGCACTGTGAATTCCAGAAGGACAAACTGAACCAGGTGCTTGGATAAGTTGCTGAACTTCTCAGTGTTTTTAAAAATGAAAATAGCTGCCATGGAGGGCCCTAAATTGGATCTAGCGTGTAAATAGAAGAGAGTGTTTAACTCTTCCCCCACCCACCCACCCTGGTCCATATTCAGTTTCAAAAATATAGTATGTATTGTTAATAGCTTTGGAAGGGAAAATGTCTGGTTCTCCTTTAGATTCCACTGTAAACTATGAACCTTGAGTCTGTGTTAGTAGTCATTGAAATAGGGTTCCAGTTTGACAGCCTGATAACTGAAGAAGACCAGTATTGAAACGTGTTGAAATCTAGAGGGGGCATCTTATGAAGGCTGTAAGGATTTCCTGGCCTTCCTACTTGAAAGAATTTCAGAACTTTTCATGGACTTTATTATGAACTTTATTTATTGAAGGAAGGAATTGTTGAATACTATTAATCCCTCTACTGGAAACTGTGGAAGCAATTGATTTGTAATGAATTGTAATTGTAAATTCTTTGGAGGGAAGATATGATGACATTGTATACTCTGGTTTAAATTACATAAGGATTTAAGCATATGTATTATCACCATCATCATCATCGTTTTTCAGAGGTGCTGTTTGTAGCAGTATTTGTTTGCTTGGTATGAAATATAGCATGGAGGAAAGGCTCTCCACCTCCTCCTCTGGTTTCAGTGAGGCTATGTGAATTGTGAAACTTTACCCTCAGGAGTGTTATTGAACACCTTTAAGGAAATTATAGATGTTTGTATGCAAATGCTAGAAGTGTTCGAAGTAAAATTGGTGAGTTGGAATGTTTAGTGTTGGGAGAAAACATAGACATTGTGGGAATTTCAGAAACTTGGTGGAATGAGGAGAATCAGTGGGACACGGTGATTCCTGCATATAAGTTATATCGGAAGGATAGGGAGGGAAGGGTTGGAGGTGGGGTGGCTCTGTATGTCAGAGAGGATATACGGTCCAGTAAGACTGAGGTCAGAGAATTAGATTCCCTTTTAGAAATGCTTTGGGTTGAAATAGAGGACCCAAAAGGAAATTTAACTATGGGAGTTTGTTATCGCCCACCAAATCAAAAGAGAGAGGACGATTATAATATGATGGAAGGCTTAAAGATAGTGGCTAAACGTAAAGACTGTGTCATAATAGGTGATTTTAACTACCCACAGAGTGATTGGGTCAATATGTGTTCTGGTCAAGAGAAAGAGACTGAGTTTCTTGATGCTCTCAATGACTGTGCTATGGAGCAGATGGTCTCAGAACCTACTAGGGGTGGGGCGATCCTGGATTTGGTCCTAAGTAATGCCCAAGACTTGGTGAGAGATGTAAAAGTGATTGCGCCGCTTGGGAGCAGTGACCATAATGTTATTGATTTCACCGTTTGTATAAATAGGGAGCTGCCCCAAAAGACCGCCACAACCACATTTAACTTTAAAAGGGGTAAATTCTCTGAGATGAGGAGGCATGTGAAGAGGAAACTGAAAGGAAAGGTAAATACGGTCAAAACCCTTGGGGAAGCTTGGACATTATTTAAAACTATAATCCAAGAAGCTCAGATAAAATACATACCACAAGTTAGGAAAGGCACAAACAGGTATAAGAAAAGGCCTGCATGGTTAACAAACAAAGTAATGGAAGCTGTAAAAGGTAAGAAAGACTCCTTTAAACGGTGGAAAACCAGTCCAAGTGAGATTAATGAAAGGGAACACAGGCTGTGGCAAATCAAATGCAAGACTGTGATCAGGCAGGCAAAAAGGGACTATGAGGAGCATGTTGCAAAAAACATAAAGACCAACAATAAAAATTTCTTCAAATATATTAGAAGTAGGAAACCAGCCAGGGAGGCAGTGGGGCCCTTGGATGACCATGGGGTAAAAGGATTACTGAAGGAGGATAGGGAAATGGCTGAGAAGCTGAATGCATTTTTTGTCTCCGTCTTCACTGTGGAACATGAGAACTTTTTGCCCACCCCTGAATCACTAATGTTGGAAGGGGTGTTGAAAGACCTGAGTCAGATTGAGGTGACAAAAGAGGAGGTCCTACAACTAATAGACAAATTAAAAACTAATAAGTCCAGTCCTCAGGAACAGAGGCAGATTTCAATGAAAGATTACAGATTTTTGTTAGAAGATCCACAAGTTCAACTTTGAGTTCTTTCAGAACTCTCGGATGTATGCCATCTGGACCTGGTGACTTATTAGTTTTTAATTTGTCTATTAGTTGTAGGACCTCCTCTTTTGTCACCTCAATCTGACTCAGGTCTTTCAACACCCCTTCCAACATTAGTGGTTCAGGGGTGGGCAAAAAGTTCTCATGTTCCACAGTGAAGACGGAGGCAAAAAATGCATTCAGCAGAAGTACTTTTCTCCCTTTCTCACAATACAAGAACTCGTGGGCATTCGATGAAATTGCTGAGCAGAAAGGTTAAAACGGATAAAAGGAAGTACTTCTTCACCCAAAGGGTGATAAATGTGGTATTCACTGCCACAGGAGGTGGTGGCGGCCACAAGCATAGCCACCTTCAAGAGAAGGTTAGATAAAAATATGGAGCCGAGGTCCATCAGTGGCTATTAGCCACAGTGTGTGTGTGTGTGTGTGTGTGTGTGTGTGTATGTATGTATGTGTGTATATATATATATATATATATATATATATATATATATATATATATATATATATATATATATATATATATATATATATATTTGGCTGCTGTGTGACACAGAATGTTGGACTGGATGGGCCATTGGCCTGATCTAACATGGCTTCTCTTATGTTCTTATGACAGACTTTAAAAGTATGGAAACTTTTTTAAAAAATAATATTTTATTAGTTTTGACAACAAAGGTAAACAGCAGAATAAGAAGAAAAAAACATTTCAGAGAAGAATTTTAACAATTGTGTTGGAAACTGCTTTAAAGCTAAGGTACGTATGATATTTGTCTGCTGGAATGACTATAGTGTCTTTATTCTCTCTAGAACTTCCAGCATCAATCACCAGGAACTCTATGATGTTGGCATAGCGGGATGACTGCACTTCTGGAGATGTTAGGGGATGTGGTCTTTTTCTATGTTAGGCTTTTTCTATGAAAAAAGCCTGGGAGAGAGTACTGAGATATGGCATGCTACCTGAAATGGTTGAGTCTGAGCTTTAACACTGGATTCCACTCAGGGCTTTTTTGGTAGAAAAAGCCCATCAGGGACTCATTTGCATATTAGGCCACACCCCCTGACACCAAGCCAGCTGAAACTGTGTTCCTGTGCGTTCCTGCTAAAAAAAATACCTCGATTCCACTTAATGAGTGAAGTAGGCTTACAAGTTTAAGGATATGAAAAGCTAATCTATATTAGAAAAGAGCTTTTTTTCACCTAATAAAGAGAAGATTTTGCTTTTGGAATCTCTCTGTTCTCTTCCAGGCAGTTTCCTGGCCTCCTAGAAAAAGCTTCTAATTCAAGCAATGTGTGAGTGATTAATGTTTCCCCTTCTGTTGCATTGGTCCAAATCAACAAACTTGTCACTGAGTTATCTGATGGAGGCCAAACATAAGACTGAATTGAGCAGATAGAACTAGAAGTCCAGAGCGACAAATAAAAGCTTTCCAGAACAGATTGGTTTAGCCTGTTTTAGCTCTTGGTGAACTGCAGGAGAATGCAAGGCATCTAAATCAATTGATGCTTAATGTGGAAAAGAAACAGAAAATGGAAAAGAGTAATGCTTCCAATCATTTCTTCCAGTTCATTCCTATCTGTTACGTACTGCAATGCAAATGCAAGAAAGTGGGAGAGGGGAAATTGCTATTTAGTTCACAAATGCAGGTTTCCATTTTCAAAGACTTCATGATATGCATGAAAAACTCACGATTGCCAGTTCTCTGATTTCCTTAATTTGCTTTTTTTTTCTGCTTAAAAGCTACTTAGAAACAAGCATGGTAGCATTTACATTTAGTGTGAAACAAGAACAGCAAAAGCACTAATTCTAAAAGCACTATCTAACAGCATCCCTGTAGCAATTTACACAGCAGCACGAGACTTGTTGGCTAAAACAAGTTTGGCTTGTTGGCTAAAATAGATTGCCACAGAGATATTTTACTGACTAATTACAGTGATCAAAAGCAGTTACACTCAAACGCCCACTGGCTTGGCTCACGTCCTGCTTGCCAAAAAAAGCAGGGAACCGATTGTTCGATGAACTGTTCAGCTGTGTCCAAATGCATTTCATTGTGGCTGTTGGAATGATTTACAGCATTTACACATACAATTGGACTTTCTTGCCACCTTCATTGGCCCTTTCCACTGCTTTCGCCAGTTCTTATTTTATTTATATTTTTTGCCATTAAGTCACAGTCAACTTATGGTAACCTTATAGGGTTTTCAAGACAAAAGATATTCAGAGGTGGTTTGCCATTGTCTGCCTCTGTATAGTACCTTACAGAGGTCAAGGGAGCTTAAAATATTAATAAAATACGTAGAATAGATGATATGGAAAAACATAAAACCAAAATTTAAAATCACGATTTAGGACTGCTTTAACCAAATGCAAACCTCAATAAAAGTGTCTTCAGCTGCCTGCTAATGATCAAAAGTCCACTTCTCTCCCTCAGAGGCAGAATTTACCTTCTGTTTTCCTGTCCCTTTCTGACTGCATAACTCTTTTTTTTAATCTAGTTTTTTCTTCTCTGAATATCTATGGCTGCACCATCCTGTCACAGTATGATATTTTGCTACTAGCTCAGCCCAGGAACTTTATTTATTTATTTATTTATTTTATTAGATTTTTATCCCACCCTCCCTGCCCAAGCATGCTCAGGGCAGCTCACAAACAATAAAAGTGATAAATCACAGTAAAACAATTCAGTTCAATTGAGCATTAATTAAACATTTAAAACAATTAATCAGTTCAATTATTTAAACAATTAAAATAATTTTGTACTAATGTCATTTAATTTCCAATGGCATTCAGTGCTCTTAGGTATCCTTTAATGCTACTATATCGGCTATTCAGTTAAAGGCTAGCCAAAATAATGTTGACTTGCGGGGTAGGGACAAGATCTCTCCTTTAACTTAAATTATTGAAATGGCACATGAGAGACTTTTAAAACTTCAAATATAACAAAATATTTTATTCAATGTACAGGGGAAAAGATCATGCTAAATCAGGGGTAGAATGTCTGAGGTAACTTAATAATGAACTCTGAGGTAAATCAGTATAGGCACAGAGTACAGTTCATATGTTTCAAGCAATTGAGAGGTTCTTAAGCTTTTCACACAGTCTTAGGACTTTAAGATGAGAGGCTTTTGTTTCAGTGTTTCCTAAACATGCCAGTATACTTTCTTGAGCTTAACTGTCTCTTTTGGTTTCCAGAAATCAGGAATACACTATCTAGTTCCAAAATTCCTTCACTAAACATACCAGTAGACTTTCTTGAGTTTTACTTATTCTTCAGGTTTCAAAAGACAGTCTCTAAACACACCAGACCAGCAATGTTCCTTCTAAGCTGCAGTCTTGTGAGCAAAAATTCTACTTTGTGAGCTACTGGCATTAAAGTTGTGAGCCACCAGATAAATTAGTGTGCTCTGGGATAATCTTTCCTGATCTATGACAAAAATGTGTGTGCTGGAGCTAAAAATCTGTGAGCTAGCTCATGCTAACTCAGCTTAGAAGGAACACTGCAGACCAGTGATCACTCTGAGCTATCTCCCTGTTTTAACTGGATAGGGGATTTCTTCTCTCACTAGAAAATACATCCACTTTTCTGGCCTGAATGGGAATCTTCACTGCTCTACTCATTCCTTCTGCCAAACTTC
This sequence comes from Heteronotia binoei, assembly GCF_032191835.1. Taxonomy (NCBI): domain Eukaryota; kingdom Metazoa; phylum Chordata; class Lepidosauria; order Squamata; family Gekkonidae; genus Heteronotia; species Heteronotia binoei. Next base: position 224,019,991 of record NC_083223.1, on the reverse strand, counting down.
CCAGTTCTCCATCTGATTAAACTGCTCTCAGTCAGAGCTAATCACAAGCCCCATTAGCACCCAACTCTTCTCAATCAGGGTTTGACTCAGGCTGAGTTCTCTTCAGCATTCAGCTCTGAAGTCTTTCTGCTCAACTTATGCTACCCAATCAACATTTTTTGAGCATCCTGTCACTCAAGTTATGCAGCTCTGAGAGGAATTAATGCTTCACAGTCCTTTGCATATTTACAGAGCACATCTGAGCTATTAAAGTGCAGTCTGTCACAGTACCACTGATGGCAGAGGTTAAAAAAGCACCTCTAGCTGATGTCAGTTACCTAAGGAATACATTCAACTGCACGGGTGCAAAGAGGGAGCAAACTGCAAAAATTCCATGCTTTATATGAGTTCGTCAACATAATTACTTGAATGTTCATGACCCTCAGGGGAAAATGCCTGTTCTCCATTGTATGAGGTGATGTCATTCTTCAGCTGGGCAAAGTCAGTTGTGAGCCACAACAACCATGCAGACATTGTTCAGGAGCTACACTAATCAGCTTGGCATCATGCTGTTGATGAACATCACACAAGAACATGAAGATGGTCCAAGAAGCAGCTCACCTCACATGTAATCAAGGGAGTTTGAAAGTATGTTTGTCTGGCAATCACATTCATCCCAAAGTCTGCAGAATGCCTAACTGAGAGAGGAACTCTTCTGAAGAGTCAAAGCAATCAGGAGAAATAACCTATAAGATTCTGTTCCCTCATGAATTCTTATTAATACCCACAAGCTGGGTGTTTGTGAGGAATCATGGAGGGGAGCAATTTGGAAATCCCCTTCCCCAAATCTCCCCTTTCTGGATCCTTTGATCTCTCAAGGGCTTTAGTCCACTGATTTCTCTTTAACAATTGAAAGTTTTTAAACACAAGAGGTCAGCAGTCTTGGGTGCTGCACAATCCCTAACTTGTTTACTCAAAATTACATTCTATTAAATTCATGTCATTGTGCTTAGGAAGCTACCGTTTACTCAGAATTAATGTTCACTTAGATCAATAGAATTTTCTCTGCAGTAAGTGCACATGGGATTGTTGTATAAGAATGTTGACTGAAAAAATTACATTTATAACAAAGATTTAAACAGTTTTGGTGTTGTGATGTTGGAGGAGAGTTTTACGGATATTATGAACCACCAAAAGACAAATAAATGGGTTCTAGATTAATCAAGCCTGAACTCTCCCTAGAAGCTAAAAATGACCAACTGAGGCTATCATACTTTTGTCACTATGGGCGTTTTCGCACTGACCTTACGCCGGAGTGACGTCCCTCTTCACTGCGCAGCGTCTGCATGGATTTCGCACTAATTGCTCCGCAAAACCCGGAAGAGCCGCAAAGTCCCGCAGCTTTTGCGTCACAAATGTAAACCGCCAAAAACCAGTTTACATTTGCGCCGCAAAAGCCGCGGGACTTTGCGGCTCTTCCGGGTTCTGCGGAGCAATTAGTGCGAAATCCGCACAGACACTGCGTGGTGAAGAGGGACGTCGCTCCGGCGTAAGGTCAGTGCAAAAACGCCCATTGTAAAAGACTCACTGGAAAAGACAACATTGCTCGGGAAAGTTGAAGGGAGTAGGAAAAGAGGAAGACCCAACATGAGATGGATTGACTCAGTCAAGGAAGCCATAACCCTTAGTTTGAAAGTCCTGAGTAAGGCTGTTAAAGATAGGATGTTTTGGAGGTTATTAATTCACACAGTTGTCATAAGACTCAACAGTACTTACTTAACACACACACACACACACAAATATTTAACCCAGTATCTGAAAAATGTATAGGCCAGGGGTGGCCAGATTTGCTTAATATACGAGCCACATATGATAAACATCAGATATTTGAGAACCGCAAGACATGAACAAATATTACGCACCCACTTTCCTGAAACTCTTAATACTTTCTTTGCACAGATAGATAAAATACATATGTATGCACCTGACAACATGACCATGCTAGAAGGAGACTTTTTTAAAAAAAGTTCGGAATAACAGTCTCCATAAGACCAGCATAGGGAAACGGAAAGGAATTATTTTTGGCACCAGTAGAAGGAAATATATATGTACCATATAAATCACTAACTGCTGTTTGCCTTGACACCAATGTTAGTAAATACAGTTTCTACAAGAGCTATGAAGTTAAGGGGAAGCTATGCACCACCCTCTTTAATTCTGTCCCTCCTTCCAGTGGCTCCCTCAGCTCTTGCACTCTCTTTCCTTGCTCTAGGTCTCCAGGCAACCTCTGTGGCAGAGGAGAAGAGCTTTGCAAGCCTGCCTATTTCCCCATCCTTCCATGCATCACACACGGTGGAAATAGTTGCCTATTTGTGGGTCAGTGTTCAGAGTCTGACTGAGGCCCTGCTGCTATGCACACATACTTGTTACTCCTCAACCTTTAGGAGCCACACAGCATATATGGAAGAGCCGCATTTGGCTCCCGAGCCACAGTTTGGCCACCCCTGGTATAGACTAAAAAGCAATAATGAAGTTACCCAGCACATGCCGATTATGACAATTTATTTTGTGGATCTTTTCATTTAGCATTTTGAGATTTTATTTATTTATTTATTTTATTCCATTTGTATCCCACCTTCCCCCCCAGGCAGGCTCGGGGTGGGTTCCATCATAAAAATCCCACATTAAAATTAATACTGTTTGCGAGAAACATTTTTTTTGGGGGGGGGGACTTTTTCCTAATGTGCTCCTTGAGCCTGGAATAAGGCATGTTTTTATTTTTAGCTAGATTAGCAGATTCAGATGTAAGTAACAGAGGAACTAACAGCAATTGCTCCTCCATCCCACCCCCATCATTTAGGAGCTCCTACCCATAGCAGATCTGCTGTATTCCAAGTCCAAGAATCTTGGAATTATTATAAGAGCAGTCTTTATTTACTTTTTATATCTGTCTGTAGTTTTACCTTTCCTTCTAGATCTGTAAGACAGCTAGCAACATTAAAAGTACTTAAATAAATAAGACATGCATTAAAATAACATTGAAAACTAAAAAGGAAGATCAGTTCAGACCACTAATACAGTAGCATTAACTGATCTAAAGCTCAATCCCATTTTTGTTTTCTGAAAAGTAAATTATTCCCAAGTTAACCTAAAAAAGAGCAAGAGTTCAGTAGCACATTAAAAGCTAACAAAATTTGTGGCAGGATATGAGCTTTCATTAGTTGCTGCTTCTTTCTTTTCTACTGCTACAAACAGCCTAACATAAGTCAAAACACAGCAATTTCCAAATGCCAAGATGCTGGCAGGGTAATAGGGAAAGATTATTCCAAGGAAAAGGTGCCACCATTACAAAGGCCTTACTCCTGATAGATCTCAATCTGACCTCTGAAAATAAAGGTCTCCAGAGCAAGGTTTTATCAATACTTTATTCTGAATTGTTGAGGTTTGCTTTGGACAGCCATCTTGATCTGTTGCAATTTCTTTATCAGTGTAAATAAGTAAATGGACAGTGGTGGGAGGCTAGGGCTACGGAAGGCAAAGCAGTACCATTATGACCTCATAGGGTAGCAGGAATGGGTAAGAAAAACTCTTAACAGTTTCTCATACCCATTGTCCTCCCTCCATTTGTTTCCCACCCTTCTCCAAAAAACCTAATGTGACATACATGAGGCCTTCCCCATTTTTATATCTATAACTAGAGATGGACATGAACTGGTTCATGAATGAAAATTCATGATTAATTTTGACTAGTTCATGGTTTCCAAAGTGATCTTCACAAGCCACCACAAATATCTATGAATTTTTAGGCAGTTCATAGTGGTTCATGAAGAGCAGAAAGCAGGGGTTTAAGGATCTCTTAGCTATTTAAATCTCTACTTTCTGCTCTTTGTAAAAAAACAGCTGAACAGAAGGGAGTAAAAAGAATGGGTTTTAATGTCTCCAAGCCATTTAAATCCCTGCTTTCTACTCCCCACTGCTTTTTGAGGGGAAGCCCCCACTTTTTGATCTGTGCAAAAAGTGGTGCAGAATAGAAAGTAGGGGTTTAAATGGCTTGGAGCCTTTTAAACCTCTACTTTGTACTTCATGCCACTTTTGGCAGGGGCTATGAACTGATACAAACTGGTTTCATTTACAAACCAACTTCCTGGTTCATATCGTTTTGTGGTTCAGTTTGTGGTTTGGCCATGAACCAAACCAAAATGCAAAAATGCAGTTTGTGCCCATTCCTATCCACACCAACACTTTGAAGTCATTCTTGGCTTAGAGACAGCAATTAGTACATGAGCTTTATCATGGCTGAGTGGAGATTTGGTCACAGATGTCCTTATTTCCACTCAAGAGTCGAACAATAAGTTATCTTGGCAAACATACATTTCCAACTCTATGTTTATTGAGATAATGGGAACACAAGGGAAGGGAACATTTGATAAGGATGATCAGACCAGGAGAAAGGAATGTAGCATGGTTTTTGCAATCCTGTATCTTCTCCCTAATGTCTTCTGCCCTGAACAGAATTATAACTTGTGGTCAATACATGGCTGCCATCAAAATTTAAATTATTATTTAAAATAAATAAATATAAAAATGGCATTTCTGTGTTGAATTCTCCATTTGTTATCACTGGCAGGGATGGAAAATATGACGTGATGGTTTCATAAACAAGATTAAGTGATCCTACATGATGCAGGGGACTGAAGAATGCATTACTGTGATGCTGTTTTCAGCAGCAGCCCTGTGTCAAGGATCCCAGCCTTTATCTATAATGCTACAATAGTTAACTGCAGGGGGGCTATTTCACTCCTGTTCCTAAATAGCTTTTAGGGTTGAATGGGTGGGCTTGGATGGCTGTTGCGTGAGAACTGATGAAATGCCACAAACCAACTTTCAGTCTAATAGCAATCAAAAATGTTCCACCTTTCATCTTTCAGAAATAAAAAAAAAACATGCAATCTCAGTCTGGCTGTAGTGATGGATGGAATGGCTCCTGATTTTGACAGGCAGTCTTACTGTAAACTTTAACAAAAATCATATAAAGGAGAAATATTTTTAAAACAAAGAGAAGGCATTAATCAGATGGTGTCTGTCATGGCCCCATTACCATCATCTAGAAGCATTCGACTTTCTGATATATATGTGAACACATTGCAAAGACCTGAGCAAAAAAAAAAGGAGAAGTAATATTTGGATCAGAAGGTGAGATTTATTTAGCCACAGTTGTGACAAAGAAAAGCAGCACAATAAATCTTGTTGAAAATTAGGGGCTGATTTAAAGATTTTATTTATCCAGCAATCCATCCTGCTGCATGTCACATGATATTTTAGAAGGATTAGACAGATTGTGAAATCTCTCACAACAAGGAAAAATGGAAGAAATGAGGTATTTGGCATAAGGATGGTTGGAAGGAACAGATTGTTATTGATAAATGTCAATTCACTGCACACACATTAACATTAAAAAAACCCCTCTTAATAAAATTGATTTAAATTTACAGAGGAAAAAGCAAAAATTCCTGACAGAAATTTGCCTGCAGTTGTTCATGACATTAATAAGGCTTTAATGTTTTTTTTAAAAAAAATATCAACTTTAATATTATTAAATGTTCAATAATAATTGTAGTCAGGTATTTTTATTGGTATGACCAATCTCCTGCAGTTGTAACAAAAGCCAAAATCAAAAATCTCCCCATAATGAATGTTAAATACAAAATACAGGACATTATGCCTCAAACAGGATATTGCAGGCTGCTCTTCCAAGCACACTTACTTAGAGGTAAGTACATTGAAATGGATGGCATTTACTGAATATGGAGGAGGAGATTGCATTTATATCTCATCCTTCACTTGGAGACTCAAAATCTCTTTTCCCTTCCTCTCCCCACCACAGACACCCTGCGAGGTAGGGGGTCTGAGAGAGCTCTCTGAGGATTGCTCTTGAGAGCTCTGAGAAAATTATGATTGACCCAAGGTCACTCCAGCAGTTGCATGTGGAGGAGTGGGGAATCAAACCTAGATCTCCCAAATAAGAGTCCTCACACTTAACCATGACACCAAACTGGCTCTCAGCTTGAAGTGCTGCACAGAAAAGTGAATTTTGGGTGTTGCATAGAAAGGAGACTGTTTTGGTCACTTTGATTACATTCACCAGAAGAGAAACATGGGAACTGTGACCTTGTCAATTCTCCTGGGCAGTACTTGATATCACTGAGCATGGTATCCTGCCTGGATTCTGTACAAAATGAGGAACAGGATGTTCTGCTTTACAGTGGTTTGGTCCATTTTTAGAGTTCAATCCTAGAAAATAATGGTGAGGGGGCTACTGTAATTTTACATCTGAATCAGGGAAGTAGCTGAAGAATTAAACAAACTCGACAGTAATGGACTAAGCAAGGAAGAAACGAAGATAAGAAGATGGTACCATGTCCTTGCCAGCAGAGGAAATATGTATCATGGATAGTTGCACTATTCACAAAGGATCAGGTTAACAGCCTGTGAGATCTGCTGTATCCAGCCCTGCTTCTGGAAGGACATAGTCTGGAGTGCATTTTACCATCTTCAGTTTTCTCAATAGCTCTATCCACTAGTGGAAGAAGACAAAGATATGGGTGTTGTCATATATGTCTAACAGAGAAATCCTAATTAGGTCTACTTAGAAACCTGCTTAAGTCTTAGGGTTGCCAAGTCCAATTCAAGAAATATCTGGGGACTTTGGGGGTGGAGCCAGGAGACATTAGGGGTGGAGCCAAGATCAAGGCTGTGACAAGTATAATTGAACTCCAAAGGGAGTTCTGGCCATCACATTTAAAGGGACAGCACACCTTTTCAATTCCTTCCTTCCATAGGAAATAATGAAGGATAGGGGCACCTTCTTTTGAGGCTCATACAATTAGACCCCCTGGTCCGATCTTTTTGAAATTTGGGGGGTATTTTGGGGGGAGGCACTAGATGCTATACTGAAAATTTGGTGCCTCTACCTCAAAAAACAGGGCCCCCAGAGCCCCAGATACCCGTGGATCAATTCTCCATGATTTTCTATGGGAATAAATCTCCATAGGGAATAACAGAGTTCCCAGCAGACATTTCCCTCCCCTCCCCCCGCTTTCTGACGACCCTGAAGCGGGGGGAGGGCCTCCAAACCGGGGGATCCCCTGCCCCCACCAGGGGATTGGCAACCCTATTAAGTCTACTCAATGCGACCTACTCCCATGAAAGTGTTTTAAGATTGCTTTGTTGGTGACCCTCAGATTAGATTATTGCAATACACTCTGTGTAGACTGATCTGCCCAGAAACAACTGCTGCTCATACAAAATGCTGCCATTTTATGCGAGCTTGGGGAATCTTTTGGCTAGTTTTGCTCTTCTATCAAACTGCTCCTATTGATTTTGACAATGTATACTTGGACTGTGCTAATATAGGTTTATTATTGTGAATTTTAATTGTTTTATTATTTGTTAGTATCCATCATGGTAGCTACAGAAGACCAGAGACAACTGATATAGAGACTGTAGAAGCCAGTTAATGCCAAGCTTCTCTTTGGAGCACCTCTCACTTTTTTGTTTTTTTTCTTCCTTCAAAATCTAGTGTCCTAGGCTATCACCTAGGTCTGCCTAGTGGTCCATCTGGCCCTGGGCTCCTTACATACTATTTCAAACAAAAGGTGAGCCATAAATATTATATAAAACACTATTTAAAGGGCTGCAGAAACCTGAAACCTATGAGACAGAAAAAATTGCCATATGCAACAGCTCCTTTTTCCAGTCTGAGAAATTTTTGTATTCAGCTAGCCTAGCCAACATTACTTGTGCTGCATTCATTCTTGTAAGATTTGCAACAAGGTAGGTTATTTGTTTTTCATAGGGGAGGAATAACTGTGGCATATGGTTGCAGGTTCACAGTGCTTAGGCCTTTATTTAATGCCAGGATTTCAGATATTCTAAAATGTGGGTTTTTTTCCTCTGCAACAGAGGTATGTGGGCCAATTAAAACCACTAATGCAAGAAGAGGGGGGGGAAGAAAGTAAACAGAACAGATGTACAAGAGCTCTTTGGCAGCAATAAATGAGGAACATCAAAATGCCATTGTGCTTTCACTAATCTTTTTGCCTGGTGCTCCTTTGTTTTTCCACCTCTGGCTCACTGGCAAGACACACCAATAGAATGTAGGCAACATCCAGATTTTAAAGGCAGCCTTCTGTTGCTATTTTTTTCTCCTGCTTGGGCTTTTTCTTCCAGTTTTTTTAATGCAAAAGCGGTCACTTCTAAATCGGGACATGTTTAATACTGTGAGCCCAATTCAAAATGTTAGTGGAAAACATAGACCCATACCATTGTGATGACTCTTTGTGTTTATTTTAAAGTTCCTCCTGAAATCAATTCCTGGTCAGAAACTGCATTGCTAGTAGGAACCTTTTTCAGGCATTACATTTTGGCACTCCTACAACATGTACTGTATGCACAATCATCACTAGGAATGGGCACAAACCGGCTCATGAACTAAGGTTCAAGACAAATTTTGGCTGGTTCATTCTTCACAAAGGCACATTTGTGACAGGTCAAGTGGCACAAACTTTCCATGAACGTTCAAGCTGCTCGTGGAAGTTCATGGTGGTTCATGAGCAGATACATTTCCAGAAATACTGTCAATCAAAATATTTTCAAAATTTCAAAGCAACAACTTGGAAGGCATGTAGAGGAGCATGTGGGGGAGGTGCCCTGTGTTTGATGTCTCTAGCTTGCACAGAATTTATTCTATGCTCCTGAGCCTCCTGAACCTATGCCTGTCAAAACGACCAGACCTACTCAGAGTTCTATTCAACAGGGCTTAATCCCAAGTAGTTGGGCAGCCCAATCCTAACCTCTGTGGCAGCCAGCCGTGGCGTAACTACAGCACCGCCAGTAGACTTCCTGAGGGATTCAGCACGCTTGAGTGTGGGGAGGGGAGAAGCATAGCTTGTGTTATGTACCAGTCTGAGAGACGCGAGTCGGGCAACATAGTTTATTGCATGGTACAAACACGAGGTAAGAGGGAGAACACGCGGGCCGGGTCCCGCATATATACAGCTCCGGAACTATTCACCCTGCTGGCCAGTCCAATGCTGGCCAGCCGTATTTCCCGCCACTCACTGTGATTGGCGGATGACCAGCGCTCTTCGCGGAGGCATCTGGTTGCCACCTTTGCCTCCGCGGCTTTAGCGGACTAACGCTTTATCGATGGTACATTATAACGAAATGGTCGCGCTGTCTTGAATGATGGCGTTCTACGAACGCCATACACTACACTCCTCCCCCCTTAGTTAGTAACATAGTCCTGGAGGTAGGCGGGAGGCCGGCGCTCTCGAGTCGAACGTCGGGGGGTGGCCTGCGGAGTCGTGGTGGCTTCGGGCCCCGGCGTCTCCTCGGGAGCCTGAGCATCCGAGGGTTGCTGGCCGAGTTCGGGGGCTTGGTTTGGCCCTGCGGGAGGGGGCAGCGTCATGGATGGCGGCAGGGTTGTGGTAGGCTCCTCGGGTTGGGCTGCCCCCCTTGCTTCTGTGGGTGCTTCGGGTAGGGTCCTGCGGCGCATCTGGTCGATGTGCCGGCGTAGGATCTGGCCCCCCTCAGTGGATACTTCATAGTGACGGGAGCCCACGACCCGTAGCACCCGCCCAGCCACCCACTCGGGTCCCGAGGCGTAGTTGCGGGCGAACACTGGATCCCCGGCAAAGAACCCCCTGGCTGCCTCACGGACCTCTGGGGACCCTCGTGTGTCAGAGGCTCGGTCGGGGTGTAGTCTGTCTAGCCTTGTGGTGAGCTTGCGCCCCATGAGGAGCTCTGCTGGACTGATCCCTGTGACAGGGTTTGGGATGACCCTGTTGTCGAATAGGAATGCGGCCAGCCTGTGATCCCAGTCGCCCTGCACGATCCTGCCCAGGGCCTCTTTGGTGGTGCGGACCATCCGCTCGGCTTGGCCGTTGGTGGCGGGGTGAAAGGGGGCCGACCTGATGTGCCTTATGAGGTACCTCTGTAGGAAGGCCTGGAACTCTCCCGAGGTGAAGGCGGCCCCGTTGTCCGAGACCAGGGTGTCTGGGATGCCGTGGGTGCACAGGACCCGGCGCAGGGCTCGGATGGCGGCTGCTGAGGAGGTGGATGCTACAGGGAGGACCTCTAACCATTTTGTGTAGGCGTCCACGATTATAAGGAATATCTGCCCCTGGAACGGCCCCGCGAAGTCTATGTGGAGCCTGGACCAGGGTTTCCTTGTGGTTTCCCACCTTGTGGCCGGGGCGCTGGGTGGGTCCGGCCGCGATTCCTGGCACGCACTGCATCTCCGGACCCAGTCCTCTATTTCTCCGTCCATCCCCGGCCACCACACATAGCTCCTGGCTAGGGCCTTCATCCTCACAATGCCCGGGTGCGTTTCATGTAGTGATGCAAGGACCCTTTTCTGAAGGGGAGGGGGAACCACCACCCGGCTCCCCCATAGCAGGCACCCCTTGTGGGCCGCGAGTTCCTCCCGCCTCATTTTGTATGGTTTGAACTCTCCCCCCAGGTCCCTCTCTGGCCACCCCCTCACCACCCAGTCGAGCACCCTCGCTAGGGTTTTGTCTTTCCCTGTGGCCTTTGCCACTTCGGCAGCGTGTATGGGCTGGTCAGGGAGTGCCTCTATGGACATCACCTGGTGGGCTGGTGCTGGGTCGGGCCCCGTGTCTGGCAGCGGTAAACGACTGAGTGCATCGGCGTGGCCCATCGCCTTGCCCGCCCTGTGTACCAGTGTGTAGGTGTATGAATTTAGGAATTGGTTCCATCTCAACACCCTCTGGGACAAGATTTGGGGGGTTTGACGGTCTGGGGCTAGCAGACCCAAGAGAGGCTTGTGGTCGGTCGCTATCGTGAACTTGCGACCGTACAAATAATCGTTAAATTTGTGAACCTCTGCTACGATCGCCAGGGCTTCCTTGTCTATTTGAGCGTAATTACGCTCCGCTGACGTTAAGGTGCGGGAATAGTAGGCGACCGGTACCTCCCGGCCGTCCGATAGTTGGTGCCCCAGAACAGCGCCCACCCCGTACGGCGATGCATCGCATGCCAGAATGACCGGAAGGCGCTCGTCGAAGTGGTGAAGCACCGCGTTAGAGACCAGGACGTCCTTCACTGCCTGGAACGCAGCGGCTTGCTTCTTCCCCCACACCCAAGGAGCTTTTTTGTCCAGTAACCGGTGTAGGGGTTCCGCGATGGCCGCTTTGTGGGGTATGAACGTGTGATAAAAGTTGAGCACCCCCAGGAAGCTCTGTAGCTCCGCTTTACACGTGGGGGCCGGGGCTTGTACGATGGCCCTGGTTTTCTCCTCGGTCGGGTGGATTCCCTCTGCGTCCACGGCGAATCCTAGGAACTCCACCCGCGGTACCCCCAGCAAACACTTCTCCCTCTTCACCTTAAGACCAGCGGTTTGGAAACGACGGAGCACCTCCCTGAGACGGTTGCTGAACTCCTCAGGGTTCGGGGCGGCGATTAAAACGTCGTCGAAAAAGGGCTGGACTCCTGGGATCCCTTTGAGGAGGGCGTCCATTATACTCTGGAAGATCCCCGGAGCTACGCTGACCCCAAACTGTAGCCGGTTCACCTTGAACGCCCCCCTATGGGTCACAATCGTCTGTGCCTCGGCCGTTTTGGTGTCCACCGGAAGCTGCTGGTAGGCTTGTGCCAAGTCCAGCTTCCCGAAAATTTTGGACCCCGCAAGGGCGGCCAGGACGTGGCTGACAACCGGCACTGGGTAGGGATTATCCTGGAGCGCCTTGTTGATTGTGCACTTGTAGTCGGCACAAATCCTCACGTCCCCATTCGGTTTGACCGGAGTCACTATGGGGGTTTCCCACATGGCGTAATCGACCGGCTCTAGGACCCCTTGTGCTACTAGGCGGTCCAGCTCAGCCTCGATTTTTGGTTTTAGGGCGAAGGGGACTCTCCTTGCCTTAAGCCGGGTTGGTCTGACCGTAGGGTCGAGCGGCAGGGAGATGGCCGGGCCCTTGTAGCTACCCAACGACCCGTCAAAAACCTCTGGGAATTCTCGGCACACCTCCCCGAACCCACCGGCTATGGCCGTTTGTGACACCTCAACTCTGATTCCTAAGGGGCCGAACCACGTGAGGCCCAACAAGGTCGCCAGTGGTCGCTTGACTACCAGGATATCTAGCGGGCCTCTGAAGGACCCTCGTTCCACGTGCACCCTCGCCCACCCCGCGATCTGGACCGGGTTTTTCTGAAAGTCCCGCAGTACAAAGTCGGCCGGCCGCAGCTGTCCTTTGTAGCCGGGGTGTAACTGCCTCAGGGTCTCCTCCGCAATTATGGAGATGGAGGAGCCCGAGTCCACCTCCATGAGGCAGGGGGCCCCCTCTATGCGGACCGACACCTTAATCTTGTTGGGGGTGGCCAGGGGCAGGTTCAGTACCTGTAGCGTGGTGGAGGCCGTGGAGTGGGACTCGGCGGCCTCGTGGTGCGTGGTTGGCCGCGGGCGGTGGGACTTGGCTCGGCAAGCCCGCGCTATGTGACCGGTCTTCCCGCAGCTCCTGCAGTCCCAGGTCCTGTACTTGCAGTCCCGCCGGTCGTGGGGGTCGCCGCAACTGGCGCAGTTCGCTCCTTCGTTGTTGCGTTGGTTCGATCTTTCGTTCGCCCGGGGCCGCTGTGGGGCTCGGGAGGCTGGTCTTGTAGAGTGGTGCAGCTGGAGCGCTTCTCCTTCGTCCTGGTGATGGGGGTCCAGCTCCTCGTGGTGGACGGCTTCCGACTTGGCCCTGGGGAACGTCCGGGAGGCGCGCTCGAAGGCCACGGCCTCGCTGAAGGCGCCCTGAAGCGTGAGCTCTTCCTTTGCGAAGAGCTTTTGCTGGAGCCTCTCGTCGCGGAGGCCCCAAGCGAACCGGTCGGCCAAGGTCTCTTCCAAATTCGGGAAGTTGCAGCTTCCGGCGATCTGGCGCAGGGCGGCCAGGTAGTCTGCAGCGGATTCTCCCTGGGCCTGGTCCCTCTTGTGGAAGAGGAACCGTCGGGCCACCCGCGACGGCTGCGGCAGGAAATGGCCCGTGAGGAGGCGGACGACCTCCGTGTACGTTTTCTCCGTGAGGCGGGCGGGCGCCGAGAGACCCTTTGCGATCTCGAGGGTGGCGGCCCCGCAGACGCTCAGGAGCACGTCCCGCTTCATGCCGTCCTCGGTTACTCGATTCGCCCTCAGGTAGCAATCGACCCTCTCCGAATAGGATTCCCATCCCTCGGGATTCGTGTGGTCGAAAGCTTCGATGTGACCGGTGTTCCCGCGGGGACTGGCCATGGCGGCGGTCGTTGCGAAGTAGCGATTCAGCGATGAAGCGACGGGACGACGGGTTGCCCGTGAGTCTCCTTCGTAGCCCTTGCCGAAGGGCTAAGATCCCATCCTCGTCGCCACTGTTATGTACCAGTCTGAGAGACGCGAGTCGGGCAACATAGTTTATTGCATGGTACAAACACGAGGTAAGAGGGAGAACACGCGGGCCGGGTCCCGCATATATACAGCTCCGGAACTATTCACCCTGCTGGCCAGTCCAATGCTGGCCAGCCGTATTTCCCGCCACTCACTGTGATTGGCGGATGACCAGCGCTCTTCGCGGAGGCATCTGGTTGTCACCTTTGCCTCCGCGGCTTTAGCGGACTAACGCTTTATCGATGGTACGTTATAACGAAATGGTCGCGCTGTCTTGAATGATGGCGTTCTACGAACGCCATACACTACAGCTTGCCACAAGGGAGACTGTCTCCATGGCAGCTCCACTGACATAGGACTGGCGTAAGCGCAAGAGAGTGATGGAGGCAGCTGGAGGGGAGGGCCAGCTCACCTCCCCCAAATTGGCCAGTCCTGGCACATGCACCGCACCTCATGACAATCAGGGGTGGGGGGGAGGCAGCCCCAGAGAGGCTGATTGCTGTCCCCAACCCGCCCCCTGACAGAAAACAGAGCCAATCATGGGCAGACAGTCAAAGGCAAAGGAGAGAAGTCCCACCAACACAGAGAGGGAACAGGAGTGAAGCTGGGCATGTGCGCACAAGAAGCCTGGTTTGTTGTCAAGGTGGGGGCAGGGAGAGGGAAGGGGAAGTGTAAGCTGCACGATTGGCCTTTCCTGCGGCTGCCCCCACCCACTGTCAGACGCATGCCAATGGCAAGCGGGCAAGGGGAGCCTTGTGCCCTCCCAGCAAGCCACAACCAAACAGGGAAAACAAAGTGCAGGAGTCTGCAATCAGGGAAACCAGGCAAAATGTGTGTATTGGAATGAGTAGACAGAGTCGAGGCATGCCACTGTGTCCCACAGGGAGGCCCTTCCCATCAGAGACACAGAGTCTCACCTTGATGCCCCCTGCCACTTGCGGGGAACCCCTCCCCCGGTGGCAGCAGGACACAGAATGTGAGGCACCAGCCAGGTGGCTATAGCATCATCCCTCCCTCCGTCCCCTCTAATGTGTGCCATGGGACGAGGGGGGAAAAGACCCTCTGGCTCTCCTGTCCAGCCTCTCGCAGAGGTGGCTCATAGTTCACCCTCCTCCCCAAGAAACAAGCGAGCCTGCCCTCTGAGACATCCCCACCCTCCCAGGAGTCCAAAGACAGAGTGGCAGAGGAGAGGGAAATGAGAGACAAAGGCTGGCACAGCTCAGACTTTATTCTGCTGGAACAGAGTGCAATGGTATCCCAGGTGCAACTTAGACAGTCTTGCCAGGGGTGGGGCTCCACTCAGAGTGGCGAGCAGGAACAGCTGGCTGAGGAGGAGGGGTTTGGAGCCTCTGTGTTGAATTCCCACCTGCAAAACAGACACATAGATCAAGAGCACCTGCAGGAGGGGCAGCTGAAGCAGGGTGCAGTGTTTCAGCCGAGGACTCTCTTAAAGGGACAGCCTCTGCCTCACCTCCCCACAGGCCTCGGATCAGCTGCTGCCCCCCCCCCCCCCCAGGAGTGGAAAACAGCAAAGGACAGACCAAGGGACGGGGCCTGGCGGGGAGGCCAGCAACCCCCCCACCTGAGCCTGCTGCCTGGTTCAACTGCCAGAAATGCTTGCACACTGCCCGGCCTCAAGCGAGGGGAATAGGAGGACAGTGGGGATGCACAGTCACACTTATCTAGCCATGGGCAACTACCCTCATACACTAACCTCCAGAGGTACCTGTTGAGACCTAGAAACAAGAGCAGTTAGCCCCAGAGGAGAGACGTCGCTCTCCTCCTTACAAGTCAAAGATACTGTCTAAGCAACCTAGCCATGCTGTGCCCATCACTATAGTGCACTCTAAGTCCACGCGGCAGGGAGCTCCCTGGCAGAGCCCCTCTCCCATGTGCCTTTCCCTACCTAATGAGGCATGCGAGGTCAGAGTGAGAGGATTTCTAGGCAGTGGGGAGCAGCGATTGGATGTTGAGGAGGGGGCTTGTCCAGCCCGGCATGTGCAGGGATTGTTGTAGCAGGGCCACTCTTTGTTTTCAGTTTCAACTAGTGTCTATAGGATACGCCGCCGTTTTCGCAGATGTAACTTTACGCCTCTGGGGAGGTTGTCATGGCCCAAATTCCTTAGGGAGCTGCCTAAGCCTGGCTGCGCCCCTGACTCCACCTCCTCTTGCGCTGGTGCAGCTCACTCCACTGAACTTATACCTCCACTCAGGCACAGCCCTCTAACGCCACTGCTCTTGGGTGGGGTGGTGCTCCAGCAGCCCCACGCCCATGTAAGTCCCCTCCACTGCAGCATAACTGGACTTGCGCAGGTGCAAATGTGATTTCCACCGACGCAGGGGATGGTTAGCTCCCAATGCACTTTGCCCCCCCCCACTCAGGATTGTGCTCTAAGTATTGTATTATGCACATCTATGAATTTGCTTTCCCATATAGATGCAGACATGGTTTCCAAAGTAGCAAATTCTCCATGGGTCAGCCCTATTAGGCTGTTGCAAGCCAAATGGCAAAGAACCTCATGACACCTTAAATTAACCAACTTATTAAGGCTTACATTTTGTGGGGCTTTCATTTGAGACAGTCGATCCCATAGTAATTGTGTTCATCTTTAAACTGCCAGAAGACTCTTTTAAAAAGAAAATCCCCAAATAAATTGTTACACAAAGAATTATGTATTGAAAGAGGTTGAGTTTATCATTTGTATGCTAAATGGAGTCAAAGAGAGGAAAGGAAATGTGTGTAGGCAGTTCCACTAACATATCTGGTATATCTTCTGGCAACATGCCTGGGAACATGTACTCATATGGCCAAACACTGAAGTTTTTAATCTCATTGATGGAATGGGGAGCACAATGACATTTCAAATACTTATTATTTATCACCAAAATATAATGACAACACAGTAACAGCACACAGATCATGATAATCCTGAAGCAGATGGGGATTTGACAGAACAGTATATGAAAAGTTCAAGAATTCATATTCTATTGTAGCAGGAAAAGTCCTGTGTTGTCCAATTAATAGTAAATCATACTCACAAACGAGGTCTGAGGCAAGGTCAGGAAAACAGCTTCTTTATTTAACGTGCATAAGCGCTCTATACACGGGCTCCAGACCCGAGGGCCTGAGCAATGATCACAGTTACCTGCCATCCCTTATAGGGGGCCTTCGCCCACTCACTACCCACTCACTACCTTAAAACACCCATGTTCTCCTTCTTGTGGGAAGGTGCCTACGTCAAACTTTCACCACAATTCGGGTTGTTTTTCAGCCGTCAGGGCCTCTGTCAGGGCCTCTGTAAACCCTTGTTCCTCTTTCTCTAGAAACATTCTACCCACACGCCCACAACTTCTTGCTTCTTCCTCAGCACCTGTCTTGCTTCTTTCTAGGCTCTGTCCTATGTTTTTCAGCCTGCGGTTTTGAAAGGGCAATGACCTTTTTGCAGTTCCCTTTTTCTCCCTGCAAGCTAACACTCCCTTGCTTAAACTGCTCCAAAAGATTATTTTCTATATTGATATTGATTAGATATTGGTATTAATTATTGATCCTCTGCTATATTCCCCTCTTTCAAACGGAGTTTGATTATTACATCATCCACAAACCATCACACACATACTAAAATCAACCTACTTAAAACCAAACATCAAACCCATACTCAGGAACGTATCTGGAATACATTTGATAATCATTTGTAATCATGGCTCTCTCAACTTGACCCGCTGGCTGTTGTCTCTGATGCCTGTGGAATCCTGCCATTACGGGTAGGCTAGGATCCAGAGGGCGTTGCCTGTGGAACCTCACTACTGCCGGTGAGTGAGGTCCAGAGGTCGAGCTTCAAGCAATCAGGTCTGGGGCCAATCTCCACCTGAAAACCCTATCTAGGAAAGCCTCAATCAAACTGCATAGCAAAACAAGGTCAGGTTCAATACAAGCCTATCCTATCATCATAACACTTCAACAATTCAACAAAACAATTCAACATAACATTTCTTTCTGGGGCTGGGTTTTCTTATCTTAACAATCTTCCAAAGGGCCTTTCATGAATAAAATCACAAAGAACTAAACCTTCTCTCTTACTTAAGCATCACAATATATGGGCAAGGCACTGAGCAATGTGTCAAGCTAAAACTAGCTTGGAGCACATTTTGACTACTTACCCCTAGGGACCATCTTATTTTCTTTTTTTCTTCTGGGGCAAACAAGTCTCATGCATAGAGCTGTTGCTATCAAAGGAAAGTGGCTTCAAAACATCAAAAAAAAGATCAAAATAATCCAAAAAATTACTCAAAAAGGAACAAAAAGAGTCCCCTCTTTGTAGCTTCATACAGAAACTTAGCAAGTTGGACTTTCTTCCGGACTTTCTTCTGGGCCCTCTCCCTGCTGGAGAGGCTCTTGCAGGCTCACACCTCGTTCTGGGACTGGGACAGCTGCTTCTTCTGTGCTTCTACCATTTCCTGGCCATCTCCCTCTGGCGCAATCCGGCTACAGCCTTCAGGCGCGGGACTTCCTTGATGCCAGTCAGTTCCCCTTTGTGGATCTGCTCGATCTGCTTCGCTGCTGGGCAGCGTTCTCTCTGCCAGCTGCTTGGCCCCTCTGCAGCCACCCAAGAGCTCAAGCGTCGCAGACATCAGGACCTTCAGATGACCCTTGGATTCCTTATCTGGATCAGCCCTTCGGCTAAGGTTTTCCCTCTTATCTTCTGCAGCAATTGCACAGGAAAAAGCTATTGAACCCACGGCTTCCTCTGTGGCCTTTCACTTCTTGGACCAGTTGTTTGGCTTGATGCCCATAGCCTTGCATCTTACTGGCTGAACATCAATCTTCTAACCTCCTTCAGGCTGGACTCAGCTTCCTGCTGCCTTCGCCTGATATCTGGAGCCGACTGTAACTTCGTGGTTGGTGGACAAAATAAATCTGGTGGGCTTCACACAGGCATCTGGCTTCTGGAGGATCTCTGCTGCCTCACACGTCTTAATGGGTTTGTGCCTGCCGGTAGAGCTTGTTGGCATTGGCTTACTAGGCAGATGGGAGCCTCCCTGTTGGCATCTCACTCGAGGGCAGTTGTTTCTTCACTTCCGCCATCTTGGAGGATTATTTCAGGGGCACTCAGCAAGCACTTGAAAAGTCTCTTTTCCCTTGTGCCCAATGAATATCTTGTAGCCTGTCATGGGCCAGGAGCTTGGGAGCCCTGGATCTGCTGGACATCACATGGCTGACGGGGATTTCATCTGAGAAGGTAAGCTGACCAGAGGCAGGGGACTTGCTTCTGGAGAACTTCTCTCTGGGGGGGCCCATAGATCTGGAACTCTTCAGCTCTTAATCAATAAAGGGGGCGAGGGTGAGGTCTAAGTGGCAAAAGAGGAAGAAGCTGGGAGCTTTGCGTTGGGCTTAAAATCAGCTCCCCATAAGGGGCAGCAGAAACACTGCTCTATGTCTTGGCATCTAATTCCCAGGGGCTTCCTAACTAAAAGTGCCTTGTCCTGAGACTGAGATGCCTGTCCAGGGACAGTATATCTCACAACCATATACTACTTAAAACTACACATTAATACACTTAAGTAAAACGGGAACCATATCAAAACACAAACGTGACATGATTAATGCTTTTAGGTGCTCTTTCACATGGTCTCACACGGCAGTATTATTGTAATCATAAAACAAAATAAAGCACAGTTTTCCTGGTTAATAGATAGCATCTTTGGGGTCTCCAGGAATCTATCCTGGGGCAAAACACATACATTTTGCAAATTGCTAGGTAACTTATTCACACTCGCACTTCCCGTTTTTCTGAGCGAGGGTTATGCAATACTGCAGAAATATTTCACATCACCACAACCAGCCTTTATACTATTCAGCTGCTCTAAACACCTTTTGGAACCTCGGATGGGGGGCTCCACTGAGGCTGATCTTAAGAAATATGCAGTCAAGGGCGTCCCCCAGACTGTAATTCTCTTATGGTTAACCAGACGGACAAAACATTTTTAAACACATGGGACACACAATTTCCCTAAACATTAAACACAAAATTCCCCCAATAATTCCCTATTGGTGGCAGAAGGGTCGATTTCGTCCCTTCCCCAGACAGACAGGCGAATGACATGTAGGCTCCCTGCAGCCGCGTTGGTAGGGAACCCTCGTCTGTCAACTTCTCAAGGCAAGCACATTTTCCAGGGCGCTGGTATGGAGAGAACCACTACCCCTGCCAGCGGGCTGTACTAGGGTGCTGCCGGTGCATGCGGGTGGTTAGGCCGCTGGGATGGGCATCAGGCGACCCGTTTGGTCACCTACCCTGTTAGAGAGGTTTTATTACTGCAATCAGACTGTTTCAGGTGAAGGAAATCTATCACGTTGAGCACAAGGTCCTGTACTGTCAGGGCCCTGGGTTCAAGGCTCTCTACTTACACTCCGGAGTCTTCCAAGCAGAGCTGGTTCCTAGTGCCCCCTCGCTGGTCCGAGATCAGGCCATCGGTCAAAGGTCAACTGAAGACAGGGCGGGCAGATGACGGTCAGCCAGAAAGAAGGCTGGGAGCTCCTTACCGTGAATCTGGTCCTCCCCGCCAACAGTAGCACCTGGCCGGGCTAATCATCAGGGGCTAAAGGCCCCTGTGTCCTGCCGCGGTCGCCAAATTTATGTAGCAGGAAAAGTCCTGTGTTGTCCAATTAATAGTAAATCATACTCACAAACGAGGTCTGAGGCAAGGTCAGGAAAACAGCTTCTTTATTTAACGTGCATAAGCGCTCTATACACGGGCTCCAGACCCGAGGGCCTGAGCAATGATCACAGTTACCTGCCATCCCTTATAGGGGGCCTTCGCCCACTCACTACCCACTCACTACCTTAAAACACCCATGTTCTCCTTCTTGTGGGAAGGTGCCTACGTCAAACTTTCACCACAATTCGGGTTGTTTTTCAGCCGTCAGGGCCTCTGTCAGGGCCTCTGTAAACCCTTGTTCCTCTTTCTCTAGAAACATTCTACCCACACGCCCACAACTTCTTGCTTCTTCCTCAGCACCTGTCTTGCTTCTTTCTAGGCTCTGTCCTATGTTTTTCAGCCTGCGGTTTTGAAAGGGCAATGACCTTTTTGCAGTTCCCTTTTTCTCCCTGCAAGCTAACACTCCCTTGCTTAAACTGCTCCAAAAGATTATTTTCTATATTGATATTGATTAGATATTGGTATTAATTATTGATCCTCTGCTATACTATTCATTTTGGAGATGATAAAAATGACTGCAGCTTTCTAAATTCCACCTTCCTACGTGGAGTTATACCCTTCTAAGCTAAGGTTTCCAACTCTGGGTTGGGATATTCCTGGAGATTTTAGGATGTGGAGGAGCCTGAGAAAAGCAAGATTTCAGAGGGGAGGAAGCTAAACAGGGGATAATGCCATAGAGACCATCCTCCAAAGCAGCCATTTTATTGAGAGAAATTTATCTCTGATGTCTAGAGAGGAGTTGTAATTTGGGGAGACATCCAGGCTCCACCTTAACCTTGCCAGTCCCCAGATTTGGGCAGGGAACTCCCCCCCCCCCCCGGTTTTGCAGGTTCCTCACCACTACCAGCCAGCTGGCCAGCGAGGAGAAGCCTCACCCCAACAGCCATGATGTGCCTTTAAATCTCAGCAGGATGAAAACTGCAGGGGGGGTGGTGAGCAGGCAGAGCCACAGGGCTCTTCCCAATGAGTTTGTGAAGTGTGTGAGAAAAGAAAAGAGCATAGTCCCTCTGTTTCTTTTGCATTCCTTTCAGGAGTCATTTATATATATAAATGAATAGTAAAGCGCTAACTAGAACCTGATTATGGGATGGAGGACTGCTCTCTTCCTTACTTTCATTTTCCTGTGTTAGTCTGAAGAAGTTGGTTGAAATAAAGCAGATTGTTACATTCAACAACTCCCATGAATAAAGCAATTTATACCATTGCCCCAGTGAGATCACAAAGTGTGGGCTTGCAAACTGTTTGTGTTTATTTTGGCTGCTTTGTAGGGTTGCCAAGTCCAATTAAAGAAAAATCTGGGGACTTTGGGGGTGGAGCCAGGAGACATTGGGGGTGGAGCCAAGAACAAGGATGTGACAAGCATAATTGAACGCCAAGGGAGTTCTTGCCATCACATTTAAAGAGACAGCACACCTTTTAAAATGCCTTTCTTCCATAGGAAATAATTAAGGATAGGGGCACCATATTTGGGGGCTCATAGAATTGGACCCTCTGGTCCAATCGTTTTGAAACTTGGGGGGTATTTTGGGGAGAGGCACTAGATGCTATACTAAAAATTTGGTGCCTCTACCTCAAAAAATAGCCCCCCCCAGAGCCCCCAATACCCACAGATCAATTTCCTATTATTCCCTATGGGAATCGTTCTCCATAGGGAATAATAGAGTGCCTAGTAGACATTTCCCTCCCCCCCCACACGCTTTCTAAAGGGGGGGAGGGCCTCCAAACTAGGGAATCCCCTGCCCCCTCCCTCTCACACACACACACTTACCAGATCTTCCTCCGGACAACTCTACTTCCTGTGAAAACGAAAGCAAAGAAAGGGAGGGGCCGTTCTCAGAAGCCCTTTCTGCTTCCTGCTCAGCCTTAAAGGGGCAGACATTTTGCAAATGGCTCAGGAGCTCTACAACATGAAGCCTAAAGGTATGCTCTCCCCCTCCTCCACCCCCCACCCCCGCTTCCAGAGTTTTGAAGAGCGGGAGATGAGGCTGCGAACCCAGAAGTCTCCCGCCAGAGCGGGAGGTTTGGGAAGCCTACTGCTTTGTGAGCATATGTCCCTTAATAAAGCCATAAATAGAAATGCTACCAAGCCTGACAAGGAACATGTGAGGGTATGACAAATTTCACCTTCATTTAGTGGAAGTGCAGCTGCTGGGGAACCCTTTGAAGGCAAAAAAAAGGATGAGGAAATGAAGGCTGCATTCAAGAGAACTGCACTGCTGTATTTTTTTTTAGGGAATGGAAAAGTCTCCAGGCTCCACCCCAAAGTTTCCAGGCTCCACCCCCAAAGTCTCCAGGTATTTCCTAAGTTGGACCTGGCAACCCTACTCCACCTGAAGGATGTCAACCCTAAGCCCATTGACATGAATGGACTTACAAAGGTTAACTCTGTTTAGCATTGCAAACCAATCAAATGAACAGCATATTTGTGTCCCCCTAGATAATTTATTTTTAAAAATATTAAAGCATTTCTATCCTTCCTTTCTTGCATAAAGAGCAATTCAAGGTGATTTATAAAAGCAGCCAAAGCAAAACATTTAAAAATATTATAAAATGTAAAACATCAACAGCCAGATTATTTCTCAGACTACAAAGGCCTGTCTGAAAAAGACACCATTATGCCTGCAGTGTTGGGCCTAAGTAAGAGTCCTTCTGGAAAGCTATTCCTGAAAGCTTGAGCCATTACTGTAAAGAAGCAAACCCCGACTGTGGACAGACAAAAGGGGAGGCTAACAGGAGACTCTGAGAAGACTTGGGCCCATGAATGCCAGTATAGCGTAGTGCCCAGGATGTTGTACTAGGAACTCGAGACCCAGATTCAAAACCCCTCTCTGTCATGCAATCACACTGGATGACCTTAGACTAGTCACTGTGTTCCAGTCTTGCATACCTCACAGGACTGTTGTGAAGATAACAAGGAGGAGGAAATGATGCTGTAATAAAAAGTGGACCCAATTTGCCTGTACCTGGACTCCTTGTAGTCCCACTTATGGTCACACTGAATATTCTGAGACTGCAATCTGGCACACAATGTTTCAAAATTCCTTTGATTTTAATAGGTTTGCAACTATTCCGGAATGCTTTGTTACATTCCCGGGTGTGTGTGTGTGTGTGCAAGCTTAAAGATAAAAGCTTCTACATTGTAGCTCAAGGCTTTAGAGATGCATCACAGATCTGAAGAAGATATTTGGGCTGTTTTTCAGGCTGTTCATATACTTTTTTAATATATAAAACTGCATTTAATAGAAACATCAAAATGAAGAGTTGATTGATACAAAAACTTTGAGATATGTTGACACTGAACAGATCTGCATCCTGAAAGAGGCAGACTGATGGTAGAGGGAGAGAGATTTCCTACTAGATGAAAAAAAAATCAAATGATTGGTTATTGGTTTTGAAGGTGGATGTTAAAGTCATTTACTGTAATGTCTGTAATATAGCCCCAAGTCTTATTGGCCAGAACTGCAAAAAGCTGCTGAATGAGATGGATCATTTGGATAAAGAATTTTATCAATCTTGAAGACAGGATCATCTGGGTGAGCTGATTAAATGAGTTTCCACATAAAACTCCGGTGCTGCTTCAAAGCTGAGAAGTTGCCTCTTCATCAATGTCTGCAAACTGCATTCCCTGAGAATCAATAGAGTCATAATCGAGATTTCTTTGATTTTTCCAGATGTCCAGGAAAGAGGAGACCGCAGCCAGTCAGGGCTTTAAAAAACTACCAGCTGGCAGCATGCTCTGTGAACATGTGGGACTTACTTGGTTTTAGTTATTGCAGCTCATGGGAAGACCAAAGGAATAGCAGTTGTGTAACCAAGAAGTCCAAATGATGCCCCTTGTGGTGATAAAAATCTAACAAGAATAATTGACCATTTCTGTTCTAACCCCCAAATCTGCTACTGGCAGCAGGCCACCTGACTAGTTTTACTGGTATGGCCCTCCTTGCAGACTAGAAGACTAGAATAACCATGAAGAATAAAGCAAAACTGCTTTCCTCCTTGGACTGTTCCCCAGAAGCCAGAAGCCTCTCAAGGATTGAATCTCCATAGGTTCATAGATGAACCATGCTTAGGGCTGAGAAGAGAACTAGCAAGATTAAGGCTGAACACTGTCAACTATTTTTGAACAGCTGAAAGCTATTTAAAAGGAGTTTTAGTCCCCAATATGTATGTGCACATCTCTTGTGCCCTACAGTTGCCTGCAGCTGCTAATGAAATCTGTTCAATGAGAGATGAATGTGGAATAACTATATAAATAACAATGCATGATGATTCCTTTTTGAAACTTTCTTCAGTCCTCTGGGAAAAAAACCATAATTTGCTATTACATTAGGATTTTCACAGATTCCATTTTTTATAAAGTATAAACTTAGCTGTAGTGTAACAGAGAGTGCTACCATTACCACTCTAATTTAGCATTTCCACCTTGGAACATGAATTGTTGGATTCAGTCTTCAGAGAGATGCAAATTCCAATCCCTGCTCTACTATAAAGCTCACTAGGTGACTCTAGGCAGAGACCCTCTTCCACCTCAACTACCTCTCAGGGCTGTTGTGAGTATAAAATGAAAAGTGACAGTCATATACAGTGTCTTAAACTCTTTGCAGATGTGGCAGAATTCCAAGCTAGACTGGGCCAATTCTTGTCTGCCTTACAGAAAACATGGTGTCACTAATATTTCCTAGAACAGCTGGTGCTTCCACAGGACGTCTGCCTTTTGTTTGGCTCCTGGCTGCTTTTGGGCCATCTGCATCATCATAATCCTGACTCAAGAATTGCACCGCATTCCAGATGTTATAATTAAATTGAATAGTAATGTATTTTGGATGACAGTGGGTGGTTGTGCATGAGTGGGGAGGGGTGCTTATCCAGTTCACACATTATTCTCAAGGCCTAAATTTTGATTAAATTATATTTAAGAAATAGTTATGGACCATTATCTTTCATTTTAATCTTTAATAGTTATGGACCATTATCTTTAATTTGTGGCAGCAAACTGTGGCTTCTTTGTGTGTCACAGACATTACAAACAGAGTGTAAAGTTCTAGCACTTTGTGGTTGCTGGAAAGGTTACAAGCTCTATTAACCTGAGATTGACCAGAATTGCTTGTCATGCAAAAGGTGCTTTATTTAGAAGAATCAAGATGTTGTTGATACAATGTTCAGTTTATGGTAAACCTTGATGGTTAAATATCATTAGGGCCATTCACAAAGTTAGGTTAGTTGGATCATGTGTAGGCTTTGCATGATTAGAAATTTTAACAAATCCAAGATCTCTGTTACACAAAGCTATTGGTCAAACAAACTTCTGGGGGATGGGACAAAGGCTGCAACATTCAAATAATTCCACAGCCATTCACAGAATGTAGGGTTCAGGGTGCCCTGCAGATTCTTTCCAGGGCAGACTGTTGTGTGAACAAATCCTTCATCACTAGGGACGTGCAAAAAAAAAATTCGGAAGTACACGGATTCGGAAGTATACGGGGGGGGGGGGGGGGAATTCAGAATCCTGTATATTTCTGAATTCCTTAGTCGTAATAGCCGCATATACGGTAGATGCATGGCTATTTACAAATATACGGCCCCATTATACCCTATGGGCCATTGAAATCAATGGCAAATAGGGTATGTTTGAAGCCACCTGAAGGGAAGGGAAGGGGGTTTGAGGGAGAGCCCCCAAATTTGCCAGGGACCTGCAGGGGACTCTCCCCTACAAATCCCCCAAGTCCCAAAAAGATTGGGCCAAGGGGTCCAATTCCAGGGGCACCCAAAGAGGATGCCCCTATTCCACCATTATACCCTATGGGCCATTGAAATCAATGGCAACATAGGGCATAATTAGAGGCTACTGGGGGGCAGGGGGTTTGAGGGAGAGCCCCTAAAACTGCAGGGAACCCGCAGGGGACTCCCCCCTACAAAACCCCCAAGTCCCAAAAAGATTGGGCCAGGGGGTCCCTGTCTTTGGGCTCCCCAAAAGGCCCATTGCCAACAATGATGGGGAAAGCCCAATTAGCCACTTCCTCCACTATAATTGCTGTGGGGAAAGTGGCTCTGGCCAGAGGGGAGTTTGAGGGAGAGGCCCCAAAACTGCAGGGCAGCTTCAGGGGACTCCCCAGCATGAAACCCCCCTGGCCCAAAAAGACTGCACCCATCTGTGGGCACCCCAAAAGGAACACTGTTCCCAATGGTGAGAAAAAAACAATTAGAGCCACTTCCTCATTGTAATTGTCGTGGGAAAAGTGGCTCTGGGGAGCAGGAGGTTTTGAGGAGAGCCCCCCAAACTGCTGTGCAGCTTCAGGGCACTGTCCCACACAAAACCCACAAGGCCAAAAAAAAAAAATTGGACCAGGGCGTCCAATTCCTGGGGCACCCAAAGCCAAACCTAACTTCACACCAGATAATCTCTATAGGACCCAAATGCACTACATCCCTCTATCTACTCTATGAACCCTGCAGGCCTGGAACCAATATAAACCCAGTTGCCAACGTCACTGCCACACAAAACACAATCTGCTCAAGGTCTGCTCTGCAGACCTGGCTGCAGCAAACCCAGATGCCAGCTCTCCAGCCCTGCCCCAAACAACACTGGGAGAGCTTGCCAAGCACAACAAGCTTGCTGGTTCTGGGTCTCTCACCCAGGTGCCAGCTTCCCTGCCACAGAACACACAATCTACAGATGCCAGCTCTCCAGCCCTGCCCCCAAACAACATGGGGAGAGCTGGCCAAGCACAACAAACCTGCTGGTTCTGGGTCTCTCACCCAGGTGCCAGCTTCCCCCCCAAAAAAACCAGAACCAGGAAAAGGGACAACAGGAGAAGGCCAAGAAACTCAACTGTTAAAAAAGTGGCCTTTTAAACAATGAAAATTAGGCCAAACAGCACCCACCCCAAGAACCAGAACCAGAAGAGAAAAGGAACAACAGCAGCACAACACAGCAGCAACAAATCAAACATAGAATCCTTTTAAAACAGTAAAAAACTTAACTTTTAACAATACAGGAACTTTATCAACCCCTCCCCCCCAAAAAACCTTCACCCTAACCCCAAGAAATCCAAGCCACCCAAATCAGGAAAAGTAAAAGGACACTGCACTTTTAAAAGTCCTCTCACTAAAGTAAGATATGGGCAAATTGGCAAAAAAAACCCCACCCCAGCAGAACCCCCTAATCCCAAATAAGCTAGTACCCACTACCCAAATCTGGACAAGTAAAGGGACTCTGAGTCTTAAAAAGTCCTTTTACCAACTAAATAAAAACAAGAACCTCAAGACTGTCTTACCTTTTAGACGTCTTCTCTTACTTCAAGCAAGTCTGGTAAGGCTGAGCAGCAGCAGCTGCTTGAGGCCAAGGGCCAGCATAGCACAATCTCTCTCACACACAGACAAAAGAACAACATTTTGCTGATGGCTGGAGGATCAGCTACACAAAAGCCCTTCAAAGCATGCATTTGCAATCATTTTGCAAATGCATGCTTTGGATTGGCTGCTGGGGCTCCTCTTCCCCTCTCTCCCTCCTTGATCCCAGGGAGGCTATGGGAGAGGCGGGAAAAGGCTACCAAAGGCTGGAAAGGAGGCAAGCAGCTCCCCTGAGGCTGCAGAAGCCCCTTTCCCGCCTTTTGCATTGACTTCCATATACTTCCGAATATTTATACGGAAGTATACAGGGAGCTATACTCGGCTCCCACATAATGGACCCCGATTGGAATCGGCTGTATGTGATTCCGTATACAGCCGAATCAGGGGTGATTCGACGGTTGATTCGGTTCGGCTGAACCGAATGCACCCCCCTAGTCATCACCACTGTGACTTAACAATTCCTGAGCAATGTATATTATAGGAGGATCCACCCCAGGTGGTAGCTGATCAGCCAGTCTTCAGGAGCTTCCCATCTGGACCTCAAACATAGTCTCAAGAATGAAACCATATAATGTACATCAGCAGGAGCAGACTGGGAGAAAAAATGGCCCTGGAAAAGGTCCCCACCCCCTAGCCAACCATAGGAATGCCCCATACCCTGCCCCTTCAAAGGAGGGAGGGCTAAGAGCTAAACTGCTTGCCAGAAAGCTTACCATTTCCCCACCCATGTGGGAAAAGCTCCGACCTCTACTCTCCATCACCCACACTCAAGCAATGGACTAGCACAGGGGTAGGGAACGTTGGCTCTCCAGATGTTTTTTGGCTACAACTCCCATCAGCCCCAGCCAGCATGCTGGCTGGGGCTGATGGGAGTTGTAGCCAAAAAACATCTGGAGAGCCAACATTCCCTACTCCTGGACTAGCAGAAGGAAAATAGGGTGGATGATGTCACAGCATCCATGATACTCTAGAAATTTCTTAAGTTTCTATTGTCAGTGTTGCACAACAAGTCTTCTTTCCCCTGTAAAAATATGAATTTTATGTGATGTCCCACCTATGTAACAGATTGGGGCTATGCTCTGTTGTCACTTTGTTTTTTGCAATATTTCTTATAAAGAACTTGCTGTTTATAGCCTGTGTTAATTCGGAAGGAAGCTCCATAGAAATTTACTTCCAAGTAAGGGTGTTAAGGACTGCAGTCTTAAATAATTTCCACACATGGTTAGAAGGAGCTTTGAGCTTTTTCAACTGGGTATGTGCACATGACCATAACATACATAACGTTCTGTCGAGAGACAAGAATTACTTTCAAACTGAATGTGCCTTGCATTCTTCCTGGCATAGGATTTACATTTGCATTTCTGATATGGGACATGCAAAAGCTGCTTTGTAAACCTTGGCTATCATGGTCTGAATGTAGCCTGCAGTGAACCACTGCTACCAAACATTGGTCATGCCTGAACATAGGCACCCCTTGCTAGGGGACCCTGCCCCCATATGCTGTCTTACTGCTACATGAAGCTATGGGCTGTTGACACTGTATGACATGATGCTTGCAAGCCAAAAAGCCCATAGGATACTGCAGTATCTTACAGACTTCCCCCTCCCCCAACAGTTTGCATTATGGTAGAAAGGCTTACTCCAGCACCGTGAACCATATACCGATTTACAATAGTTTTTCAGCTCCACGATTCTGCAATAGTTTTTCAGCTCCATGATTCTGCAATACAGTAACCAGTCTCTTTCCACATCTTCAGGTACTCAGAAAGAGTTAGGCTGCAAGTTGCTGAGATGAGATCAGGGCTAGCGTGTAGGAGTAGGCCAGGTAGGCAGCCTAATTCAGGATGGGGCATCGCCCTTCTGAACCCCCCTGTGGCTCTGAGAGGACAGTTTCCAGAGTGCGGGGGTATATAAATTGTGATGACCCAATAGTTGTTTTGAGATGCAGCCTAGGATTGCCAACCTCCAGGTGGCAGCTGGAGATTTCTTTCTGTTGGCAATGGAACATTAGGTGACAGAGATCAGTTCTCCTGGAGAAAATAGTAGTTATAGTGGTATCTTAGTGGTCTCCTGCTGTGATCTGTTTTGAAATTCGCTTTTCGAATAGTCACTTTAAAATTTGCAAATATACATATTTGCATAGGACAAACCAATGATCACAGATTTGGCGGTAAGAAAGGCAACAAAGAAAAGCTCATAGGGGAACATTTTTAAAGTTTTCTTGGATGTTCATTTACAGAAGTCTTGTTTCTGCCTTATTCATAAATGTAACTTTGTACTGTGATTGATTAAATTATGGCATCATAGATACCTTTGTTTGGTGAATGCATGGCTAGATTCTCTGAGCCAAGGGCTGTCATTCCAGTCCCAGAGCACTGAACCTATTCCCTGGGGGTGTCATCCCATTCTGCATGCTCTCATCTCAGTCCTAGAACTAATCGCAGGGGCTGGCATTCTACTCTGGGGTTTGTCAATCCAGTCCCAAAACACTTCTGCCACTCCCTGTGGCTGTCATTTCACCCTGCACCCTGCCATTCCAGTCCAAGAATGCTTCTGCTACTTCCAGGAGCTGCCATTCCACTCTGAGGGCTGTCATTCCAGTCCCACAACACTTCTGCTACGCCCAGAGGCTATCATTCCACTCTGGGGACTATCATTCCTATTCCAAAGTAGTATACTGTGCCCAGAGATTTTAATGGAAAATCTATTCCATATTTTCTTTCCAATTTTTATTGTATTCCAATGGAGATCATGCAAGTCATTTGGCATTCCAGGCTCCCATTATCTCTAATGGGCCTTCAAGCCGCTTCCATTGTTTCCAGTGGGCAGTCCTGTCATTCTTTTAAGTACACCCCCCACCAAAGAATCTTCATATCCTATAGAAATACATTTGCTGTAGTATTAGAGCTGCCAACCCCCAGGTGAGGGCAGGGGATCCCCTGGTTTGGAGGCCCTTCTCCCGCTTCAGGGTCATGAGAAAGTGGCGGGGAAGAGGGAAACGTCTGCTGGACACTCCATTATTCCCTATGGAGCCCTATTCCCATAGGGTATACTGGAGAATTGATCTGTGGATATCTAGGGCTCTGGGGGGGCTGTTGTTTGAGGTAGAGGTACCAAATTTTCAGCATAGCATCTGATGCCTTTCCTCAAAACACCCTCCAAGTTTCAAAAAGATTGGACTATGAAGTCCAATTTTATGAGCCCCAAAAGAAGGTGTCCATATCTTTCATTATTTCCAATGGAGGGAAGGCATTTAAAAACATGTGTGGTCCCTTTAAATGCGATGGCCAGAACTCTCTTTGGAATTCATTTATGCTTAACATAAGAACATAAGAGAAGCCATGTTAGATCAGGCCAATGGCCCATCCAGTCCAACATTCTGTGTCACACAGCGGCCAAATATATATATACACACACACACACACACACACACACACACACACTGTGGCTAATAGCCACTGATGGACCTCTGCTCCATATTTTTATCTAACCCCCTCTTGAAGGTGGCCATGCTTGTGGCCGCCACCACCTCCTGTGGCAGTGAATTCCACATGTTAATCACCCTTTGGGTGAAGAAGTACTTCCTTTTATCCGTTTTAACCTGTCTGCTCAGCAATTTTATCGAATGCCCACGAGTTCTCGTATTGTGAGAAAGGGAGAAAAGTACTTCTTTCTCTACTTTCTCCATCCCATGCATTATCTTGTAAACCTCTATCATGTCACCCCTCAGTCGACGTTTCTCCAAGCTAAAGAGCCCTAAGCGTTTCAACCTTTCTTCATAAGGAAGGTGTTCCAGCCCTTTAATCATTCTAGTTGCCCTTTTCTGAACTTTCTCCAATGCTATAATATCCTTTTTGAGGTGCGGCGACCAGAACTGCACACAGTACTCCAAATGAGACTGCACCATCGATTTATACAGGGGCATTATGATACTGGCTGATTTGTTTTCAATTCCCTTCCTAATAATTCCCAGCATGGCGTTGGCCTTTTTTATTGCAAACGCACACTGCCTTGACATTTTCAGTGAATTATCTACCACGACCCCAAGATCTCTCTCTTGGTCAGTCTCTGTCAGTTCACACCCCATCAACTTGTATTTGTAGCTGGGATTCTTGGCCCCAATGTGCATTACTTTGCACTTGGCCACATTGAACCGCATCTGCCACGTTGACGCCCACTCACCCAGCCTCAACAGATCCCTTTGGAGTTTCTCACAATCCTCTCTGGTTCTCACCACCCTGAACAATTTAGTGTCATCCGCAAATTTGGCCACTTCACTGCTCACTCCCAACTCTAAATCATTTATGAACAAGTTAAAGAGCATGGGACCCAATACCGAGCCCTGCGGCACCCCACTGCTTACCGTCCTCCACTGCGAAGACTGCCCATTTATACTCACTCTCTGCTTCCTATTAGCCAGTTTTTGATCCACAAGAGGACCTGTCCTTTTACTCCATGACTCTCAAGCTTTCTAAGGAACCTTTGATGAGGAACTTTATCAAAAGCTTTCTGGAAGTCAAGGTAAACAACATCTATCGGGTCTCCTTTGTCCACAAGTTTGTTTACCCCCTCAAAGAAATGTAACAGGTTAGTGAGGCAAGATCTTCCCTTACAGAACCCATGCTGAGTCTTCCTCAATAACCTGTGTTCATCAATGTGCCTACTCATTCTGTCCTTGATAATGGTTTCTACCAACTTTCCCGGTATTGAAGTCAGACTGACTGGCCTGTAATTTCCCGGATCTCCTCTGGAACCCTTTTTAAAGATGGGGGTGACATTTGCTACCTTCCAGTCCTCAGGAACAGAGGCAGATTTCAATGAAAGATTACAGATTTTTGTTAGAAGATCCACAAGTTCAACTTTGAGTTCTTTCAGAACTCTCGGATGTATGCCATCCGGACCCGGTGACTTATTAGTTTTTAATTTGTCTATCAGTTGTAGGACCTCCTCTTTTGTCACCTCAATCTGACTCAGGTCTTTCAACACCCCTTCCAATATTAGTGGTTCTGGGGCGGGCAAACACTTCTCATCTTCCACGGTGAAGGCGGAGGCAAAAAATGCATTCAGCTTCTCAGCCATTTCCCCATCCTCCTTCAGTAATCCTTTTACCCCATGGTCATCCAAGGGCCCCACTGCTTCCCTGGCTGGTTTCCTACTTCTAATATATTTGAAGAAATTTTTATTGTTGGTCTTTATGTTTTTTGCAATATGCTCCTCATAGTCCCTTTTTGCCTGCCTGATCACAGTCTTGCATTTGATTTGCCACTGCCTGTGTTCCCTTTTATTAATCTCACTTGGACTGGTTTTCCACCGCTTAAAGGAGTCCTTCTTACCTTTTACAGCTTCCATTACTTTGTTTGTTAACCATGCTGGCCTCTTCTTATACCTGTTTGTGCCTTTCCTAACTTGTGGTATGTATTTTATCTGAGCTTCTAGGATTATAGTTTTAAATAGTCTCCAAGCTTCCCCAAGGGTTTTGACCGTATTTACCTTTCCTTTCAGTTTCCTCCTCACATGCCTCCTCATCTCAGAGAATTTACCCCTTTTAAAGTTAAATGTGGTTGTGGCGGTCTTTTTGGGCAACTCCCTATTTATACAAACGGTGAAATCAATAACATTATGGTCACTGTTCCCAAGCGGTGCAATCACTTTTACGTCTCTCACTAAGTCTTGGGCATTACTTAGGACCAGATCCAGGATCGCCCCACCCCTGGTAGGTTCTGAGACCATCTGCTCCATAGCACAGTCATTGAGAGCATCAAGAAACTCAATCTCTTTCTCTCGACCAGAACACATATTGACCCAATCAATCTGCGGGTAGTTAAAATCACCTATTACGACACAGTTTTTACGTTTAGCCGCTATCTTTAATCCTTCCATCATATTATAATCATCCTCTCTCTTTTGATTTGGTGGGCGATAACAAACTCCCATAGTTAAATTTCCTTTTGGGCCCTCTATTTCAACCCAAAGCATTTCTAAAAGGGAATCTAATTCTCTGACCTCAGTCTTACTGGACCGTATATCCTCTCTGACATACAGAGCCACCCCACCTCCAACCCAATGCTTGTCACAACCCTGCTCCTGGCTCCACCCCCAATGTCTCCTGGCTCCACCCCCAAAGTCCCCAGATATTTTTTGAATTGGACTTGGCCACCCTATGTACTTTTGGAAGTGCTACTCAACCTTTTCCCCCCATTTTTTTTCTATAAGCATTAGCTAGTTGGTTCCTTCTTTGAAACTGTTTTAGGAAACAGCAAAATTTTAGGACACTATTTTAGGAAACAGCAAAATGAAGAGTATGAACATGTATAGAATGCACATTCCTTGCCAATGTTCTCCTTGGGCTGCATACAGGGCAAAAGGAAATTTTAAAAGTGCCTCTTTGGCTGGCTTTTCCCTCATTCAGCCTGAATTACACCTAGAAGAAGAAGGTTTTTATACCCTTATTTCCTCTACCTTAAGGAATCTCAAAGTAGTTTACAATCTCCTTCCCTTCCTCTACCCACAACAGGCACCTTGTGAGATCACTCAAAAAGAAATCTGAGTTTAAGATGCTTATTTATTTATTTAGATTTTTCTCCTACTTCTCTCCCAGAATGAGGTTTAGGGCAGCTAACAGTACAATAATAATAATAAAACCATGCTTTTAATGAAACCCAATTAAAATGCAACACACAACTTTTGCCATAAAAATCCACAGTGTTGTTGGTAGAGTCCACTGGAATTACAGCAGTGGCATGCCTAGTGGAATAATTATGTCATAAATGTCCTGCAGAACGCAGACAAGTTCCCAGGGCATGAGTCTCCTCAGACAGAGCATTCCATCAGGGCTGCGATGGAAAAAGCCTTCATTCTTGCTGTACTCAAATGGGCAAATCAAGGGCCAGACACCTTCAAAAGCTCATGTGCAGCTGAGCAAAGACATCACTGAGGGGAGGAATCATAGTGGGATAGGTGTTAATGTACCTCTATCACTTTCTTGAATAAGGTACTATACAACTGCAAGGGGAAAGCAGCACCATGTTCAAAAGTCTTGTATATATTTCATAAAACTCTCATAAGCCCTGGGTGGAAGATCTCTCCTTGCCTACAGAGAGCCCCCCAACCTTAAATGGCTTCTTACTAACAACCATGGCCCATCTAACAAAGTCACCAACACAAGAACCAGACCCTGCAGCAGACCCAGATGCCAACTCTGCCCACGTATCTACCCAGAAAATACAATTACAGGACCAAATGGCATCAACTACACAATCTCTGGCTCTTACAGCTGTGCATCCTCCCATGTGATATATGTTCTCATGTACCCCTCTACTCTGTATATAGGACAAACCAGCCAACCTCTATGCAAAAAATAAATGGACACAAATCTGACATCAAAAATAGCAATATCCAGAAACCAGGAAGAGAACACTTCAATCTACCATGACATTCCATTAAGGACTTAAAGGTCACCATAGTTCAACAGAAATATTTCAAAAACTAAATCCAATGGGAAGCTGCTGAATTGGAATGAATATTTAAAGAAGATTCAGTCAGACTTGGATTAAATAGGGACTTTGGATGGTAGTAATGGCCTTTCCCTTTCAGGTATTCAATTTAGATTCATCAAGAGAAGGAAATGGTCAGCCTTGATTGTGCATTCTACTTTTTTCATGACTTTTGCAACTGTTTTGTATTTACATGGCACTCACTAACTGTGTCCACTCCCCCCTTCTCTTACCACCTATATATCTCTGGCTAGTTTCTACATACCCCCCATGCATCTGATGAAGATGTATTTCTTGAAAGATTATGCTACAATAAAATTCGTTAGTCTTAAAAGTGCTCCTGGACTCTTTACTATTTCATAAAACTCTGGCATCCATGTGTATATATAAAAGAGGACCAATTGAATCCAATATGGTGTTAGGAAAGGTACTGATGATTGTTGCTTCATATGTTGCTATAGCAATGGAGTTAAAATGTGGGGATTTGTTGACTGGCCCTGCCTGTTTGAGTAGCATATAACATGGTTTCTCCACATGCCAGTGCTAGTTCTTCCATGAGGCAATAGCACAGAATGCACGCGCGCACACACACACACTGGAGGAACTGGGAGAGATAATTATGGCTGTGAGGGAGGACACCAAAGGATGAGAGAAACAGAACATCAGACGAATAACAAAGTAACATTTTCTATATTAGGCAGGAGAACAAACTAAGACTGGTCAACTTTTCAGTGTGAATTCTCATCAGCACTTGCAGAGATCTAATTAAATGGTCTGAGAAATGGGGAAGCTACAGCGTTACTACCATTGTTCCACACAGCAGCGAGTGTATATAATTAATCACTCAATTAATCTGTCACCTCAGCACACTTGAGGTTGGCAATGACTTTCATTAAATGCATCCCAAGGTGCTTTACCAGAAAAATAAAACTTAAACAGCTCAAATTTTTAAGGATAAATCAGGCACACAGAATAGAGATAAATGTAGATCTGAAGCTGAAGAGAAAGACAGAACAGCAAAAAATGAAGATGAAAAAAACGTAAATAGTAGACTTTTGATCTGGAAAAAAGAAGCAAAATGCACCTGCAATTAATTATCCCAGACTTGTGCCTAATTATTTTCTATCAAATTCCTTAGCGCTATCAACTGAAGACTAAGGGGGAAGGGAAAGTCTAAATGTTTACATACCTGCTGTGAAAAGTGATTAGGGAAAAGCTCTGTTTGGCCTTGACATCATACACACAATGAAACTTATCAGAAACTTTTAATCCTCCCCGTCCCCTGCCCACTGCAGACATGGCACAAAACTGGCTTGTGGAATTCACTGTCATATAAGTCTGTGAGTCAATGTCAATCACCATACCCTAGTGCACCTGTCAACAAGTTAGATAGCCCATATCAACCAATTAAAAAATCCCTATGGGCTTCTCCTCACCTATATTTGCAACTGCATTTTATGGGCTTGGTGATACCTCATACTTCCATCAGCAAATTAAAATTATGCCCCACTGTATAGTGTTAATGTAACATCAATCAACATTATGTCATGATCCAAGAAGTTGATGCAGATATTGCAGTGGAGGTTACAGTTTGAGGTTGCACCCTGTGGGGACCTGACCTTGCTTTCTTCCTGCTATAGTGTATTCAGCCAAAAGTTCAAAAAGACAGCAAATGTTCAGATATAGTTTTTTTCCCCCTCAGAAATGAATGGAATTTAGAAGTCAACATTTCTGGGGGCTTCCATAACAATTTAAGAGGTTATCTACCTATCAGAGATCCAGGCATTTTTATAAAATAAAGTCCTAGACTGGTTTATTTCTTTGTTTAATGGAAAGTAAGAAAGAACACTGAGCATCAGTGCATAGCCCTTTCTCAGAATTACAGAACTTTGAAATTTTCAAAATCTATTATGGTTGCTTATCTCTCTTGTCTGTTTCAAATTGGGTATGAAAGAGAGGCAGCATGCAGGGCTGTGCCATTGAACTACTAAAGTATATGAGAACTTAACCATGATGAACTGAACTATGAAGAACATAAGTACGAAAGGAAATGTGTTATGAATTGGCCTTCATGTCCTCAGCATTAGTAAATCAGCTGTGAATTTAGGAACTATTCAGGCGAAGAAGAAGATGACGATGAAGAAGACGAATAAATCAAAAAAGAAGGAGGGGGAGGAGGAGATTGGACTTGTACCCCGCCCTTCACTACCCAAAGGAGTCTCAGAGTAGTTTACAATCTCCTTTCCCTTGCCCTCTCCACAACAGACATCCTGTGAGGTAGGCGGAGCTGAGAGAGCTCTAACAGGAACTGCTCTTGAGAGGAACAGCTCTGCGAGAACTGAGGACTGGGGAATCAAACCAGATTCTGCCACATAAGAGTCTGCACACTTAACCACTACACCAAACTAATAGTCTCATTGACATATGTCACTAAGTAAAACTACATTGTGCCTGACAAGAGACTGCAATTGAAAATGACATCCTATGGCTGAATTCTACATGCACACACATATTTGGTTAAGTGAGGAAATAGACCTTAATGAGCAAGTAGTGAATGGAGCTCATTCAAGTCCCAGGAGTCACAGCCCAATTTCCTGTTTGTTTTTGCTGCAACAAATTAAGGTGACTTAACTCAGTGGCAATTATTTTGACTTCCCCATTGCTATTACAGCTGCTGATTCAGCACAGTGATATTGCAGTTTTCATGTAGCAGGTTCCCCTGCATTTTCCTGACCCTAGGTCCCCATGGTGGTCATTTGTAAACACTGCTGGGGGTCTTTTTCAGGTTTATCAATTACCGTTTAAAAAAAAAAACAAACTCCCTGGTAGCATAGGAGAAAAATGGCCACTGCAGAGGACAAGGGGAGGGGAAATGGCAGCTATGTGGATGGGGGTCTGGAAAGATCTGGACTCTCTTGTCCACACAACAGCCACCCAAAGTTTATTGTAAATTTTCCAAAAATATCACAGTGAAGAAGGTCTTTAGAAAGACTGCAGAAAAGCTGGGGAAAATCCAACAGGTGCATGAGAGCACCAAAATGCTATATGAATGCCAGGGGGACACCTGCTTCCCTACTAGCATCCAAGCTAGGCAAAACACCAGTGTGAAAGTGACCTAACATAGCTAACTTTCTGGTTCTTGTAACCAAGATTATAGCTCCTGCTCAAGGA
Organism: Heteronotia binoei; assembly: GCF_032191835.1. NCBI lineage: Eukaryota > Metazoa > Chordata > Lepidosauria > Squamata > Gekkonidae > Heteronotia > Heteronotia binoei. The sequence continues at coordinate 223,981,870 of NC_083223.1, read as the reverse complement.
AGTAATAATTTGAAGGATTGCTCTAACTCTTTAAGGTGCTTCATATACCACACCCGATAACTACATGGCCCTACAGTGTTCATGTTCTCATGCACAAAACTTGGGTGCATAGTTGTAGAAAGAGGTCCACATGGTACTGAAATGGAATGTCCCAGAAAACTTTCACTTCTCTGTTCTGCTTTCTAATCATTATTAGAGATACTAGAATTCTCATAACTTTAAGGCAGAAGCAGAGAACTAAATTTCCCTTGCTGGAAGGGAACAAAAACCATTAAGTTATCCAACCATGCAAATTCAAGGCCATCTACTCCAGCCTACCATAGACTATAAAATACAATCCAGATTCCAGTAGGCCTCCAGCAGATACAATATAAGGGAAGATGTAGTTTAATGAAAGCTAGTTCTTGTGCTTCCTTTGAGTTCTCTCTCAACTCACAAATAACATATTTTAAAAGCTGGTGCAGGATTCATTGCATGAAGGAACTAGTGCTGGAAACATTGTTCTCAAATTAGGAAATACACATTTATTTTATTGAACATGGTGGGATGCCTCCATCCCACATCAATCAAGTACCCACCTCCCTTTCCTTATATTGTGGTATTCTAAGTGGATAAGAGGCCTCCACTCCTTTTGGTTTCTGGAAGCCTGAGAGAGAATAATACTTTTCCTCCCCAAGTTATATAGATGCTTTCGTTGCCCATGGAAAAAAGGATATTCTTTTCCAAAACAGAAAATATTAGTCAACATGACACTTTTATTTATTGCTTACATTTATGACTCATCTTTCTCTGATGCAGTTCAGGACCAGTTATATAGATGGACTGCTCTCATTTCCCCCCATCAAAACAACTTCCTGGTAGGTTTATTTATTTATTTATTTATTATTTGTATCCCGCCCTTCCCACAAAGATGGCTCAGGGCGGCTCACAACAGATAATAAAACAAAATTTGAATTAACATTTACATATATAAGCAGTTAAAATAGTCAAAACATTTAAAACCTTAAAACATCAAATCTTATAACAGTATAAATAGGTTCATTTAAAGATGGTCCCAAAGTCATGCATATAGTTTCAGAGCCCAAAGAGGGATTTGAACCACATGCATATCAGTCCTTCCCAGTGTAACCATACTGATTTTCAACCTTACAGTGAAACTGGAGGCAAGAGTTTTATGACATATCTAAATGACTTGCAAGCTATTTTCCTTGTATCATTTGTAGAAACACATGGAGAATGTCTCAAGAATTCCTAATGGGAGCATAGTTTTTTATATTATTCAGAATACAGAGTCAAGAGACTATCTATTCTGTGTTATAGCAGTTTAATCAGAATGAATAAAGGTGCATGTAAAATGAAGCTTTGAACAAGACATTCAGCCACCGTGGATTAGATGAGAAAAACAAAACAAACCCCAGCTAAGAACATCAAGAATTTGCAATATTATAATAATAAAAATCCAAGATATAGGATCCCTTAGAGCCAGATGTTGTATACTAGGAAACTGTAATTGTTAATTTTTGCCTATATGTTACTATTTTCTGTCACTTAAGTTTTTTGCAGATCTAACTTTTAAAAATTTTACTACATTTTATATCAAAGAAAACAGTGCATATGGATTTACAGAGTTTTGCGGGTGTAATCTGTAGCTTTGAGTATACTTTTGTAATCTAAACTACTCCAAGAGTTCTATTAGTAAACCATGTAGAAATATAATAAATCAAATAATAAATCAAATAATCATGGGTTATTGAATATATGAAGCTGCCTTATACTGAATCAGACACTTGGTCCATCAAAGTCAGTATTGTCTTCTCAGACTGGCAGCAGCTCTCCAGGGTCTCAAGCTGAAGTTTTTCACACCTATTTGCCTGGACCCTTTTTTGGAGATGCCTGGGACTGAACCTGGGATCTTCTGCTTCCCAAGCAGATGCTCTACCACTGAGCCACCGTCCCTCCCCTTGCCATAGAGGCATCAATGTTTTATTTATGTTTTATTTATTTACTAGGAGTAAGGCCTGTTGTGACAAAAAATACAATGGGCTCTAGATGGAGACTCTGGATGAGTGCCCGCCATCCTTGCTGTCATCCTACTCACCCAAGTGAAGGCATTGACTCCCCTGTCCCCACACACACCTCAAGGGGAGGTGATCTCTGCCATTTAGGGAGGAATTGTAAATCTGAGTGATCTCCAGTGTTCCCCAGGAGGAAGTGGCATTGTACCTATCTGAGGTCCTATCTCTCCTCAAACCCCATCCTCTCCAGGCCCCACCCCTTAAATCTCCAGAAATGGCCTAACCTGGAGTTGGCAACCTATCTCCTTCCCTTTATTTACCCCTCTGACTTTAGGTTGCCATTGCCTTCCCCCTCCCTGCAGCCTCTCCATAGGAAAATGACAGTCTTTCTTCACAGTGCAGGGGAGGACGAAACCGTTTACATTATTCTCCTATCCCCCATGTGATCTGATCAACAACCTGTGAGGCAGGTTAGGCTGGAAGTCTGTAACTGGTCCAAAATCACCCAGTCAGCTTCCACAGCAATAACTTGTGTCTGGCAGACCCCACTCTGATGCTCTAACTCATATGCCCTCCTCAGACTCCACCACATAATCGCCAGGAATTTCCCACCAATCTGGATAGCAGTTGTAATTCTGAGTGATCTCCAGCCCTCACCTGGAGATTGGCAAAACTGGTTCTCCAGGAAAGGCCTTTCTCAAAGGCCTGTATTCATACCATAGGAATTTCCCACCAACCTGGAAAGGTACCACTAAAGATCTCTGGCTGAGTGCCTCCTCAGCCTTCCTGTCCTCCCACCGACCCAAGTGAAAGCATTCACTCTCCCCACACACACACACCTCAAGGAGTGCTGATCTCTACCATCTATCTGGATAGCAGTGGTACTTCTGAGAGATCTCCAGCCCTCACCTGGAGGTTGGCAATACTGATTCCCCAGGATGAAAGGCCTCTTTCTCAGAGGCCTGTATTGATACCTTAGGAATTGCCCACCAACCTGGAAAGGTACCACTGAAGGCCTCTGGGCAAGTGCCCCCTCTCCAGCATTGCTGTTTTCCCACCCACCCAAGTGAAGGCATTAATTCCCACACACACACACACACACACACATGCACCACAGGGGGAGGTGATCTCTGCCATCTAGAATAGACTAATCTGGAGCTGGCAACCCCACAGCCTCTACATGGAAAAAGGCAGTCTTTCTTCACAGGGGTGGGGGAGACCAGGCACCTGGAGGTTGGCAACGGTGGTTCCCTGGGAGGAAATGGCTGGTAGCATCAAGCAGCTGACATTGCAAGCCTCCCTTTTGCTCCCCCTGAAACAGCCCCTCCCTGCTGTGAGCAAACATTCCTTGTCAGTTGAAGAGATGTTAACTGCTACTGTTTATGTGGATTAAAGGGAGGAAAGTAGACAGACAGAAAGAAATAAAAAGACTGAAAGACAGAGAAAGAACGAGAGAAAGAACAGAAGGGGGAGATAGAAAAAAGAGAGGAAGAAAGGAGTGAAAGAAAAATGAGAAGGAGGAAGTCAGACAGGGCCCTGAGGAGAGGCAATACTGATAAGTAAGCCCACAGGAGAATCTGTCAGCAGAGAACTGTCTCGCTCAAAGATCAGTGGCCATCTTATAGGGTTCTTGCTTGACAGGGCCAGTGGTGGGCGGGTCACAGAGAAGCTACCCAATGGCAGTGGGAAGTGGTGACGGACAGAGACCGATTCCCACTCACCTTACGCAGCTCTCACTTTCCTCTTCTTAGCAGGGCTTTCTTCCGATTTTACACTATCTGCCCCAGGGCTGCAGCTTGCGTAGGCTTTTTCACACGGTAAACAGAAACTAGTTTTTAGAGGTTTCTGTTTGCCACCACGGGGTAGATAGTGTGAAATCGGAGGGAAGCCCTGCTGAAAAGAGGAACATGAGAGCCGTGTAAGGTGAGTGGGAAATCGGTCAGAGTATCAGCCAATAGTTGGTGCAGTACAGTCCCAGTGACTGCAACGAATCAGGACAGTGGAATCTGCTACCTCTCTCTCTCTCGGCTTGGCTTCGCGAGCAAAGATTTAAGAAGGGTGCAATAGTCCACGTCTGCTGCAGGCTCGCTGGTGGCTGACAAGACCAATGCGGGACAGGCAGGTCCGGCCACAGTGGCTGCAGGGAAAAGTCTGATTTAGGATTCGTGCTGTAGCAGTGCGATTCTTCCTCAATCTCCTTTTGTCCTCAAGACCAGCTATGCGTGCGTTCTCAAAGGAAGAGACAGCCTGGTGGATGGTGTGTCTCCATGCTTTGCGATCTGAGGCTAGGTCAGACCACTGGTGATGGTTGATGCGACAGGTGCCAAGGGATTTCTTCAAGGAGTCCTTGTACCTCTTCTTTGGTGCCCCTCTATTTCGATGGCCAGTGGAGAGTTCGCCATACAGGGCAATCTTGGGAAGGCGGTGGTTTTCCATCCTAGAAATATGCCCTGCCCAGCGCAGCTGCGTCTTCAACAGCAGTGCCTCGATACTGGTAACCTCCGCCCGCTTGAGGACTTCAGTGTTGGTCACAAAGTCACTCCAGTGGATGTTGAGGATGGTGCGAAGGCAGTGCTGATGAAAGCGCTTGAGGAGTCGCAGGTGATGACAGTATAGAACCCACGATTCGGAGCCGTAGATGAGGGTTGTCATCACAACCGCTTTGTAAACATTAATCTTTGTGCCTTTTTTCAGATGCTTGTTGCTCCACACTCTTTTGTGCAGTCAGCCAAATGCACGGTTTGCCTTTGCCAGCCTGTTGTCAATCTCCTTATCGATCTTGGCATCTGAGGAGATGATGCACCCCAGGTAGCTGAACTGCTGGACTGTTTTCAGAACTGATTCACCCACAGTGATGAAGGGAGGGTGATAATCTTCCTGGGGTGCAGGCTGGTGGAGAACTTCTGTCTTCTTCAGACTAACTTCTAGGCCGAATAGCTTGGCAGCCTCTGCAAAGCAGGACGTCATATGCTGCAGAGCTGATACCGAGTGGGAGACGAGTGCATCATCATCAGCAAACAGTAGCTCTCGGATGAGTTTTTCCATCATCTTGGAGTGGGCCTTTAGTCGCCTTTAGTCAGGTTGAACAGGCTGCCATCGGTGCGATAGCGGATGTAGACACCATCGTCATCATCTAGATCTACTGCGGCTCTTTGAAGCATCATGCTAAAGAAGATCGTAAAGAGAGTTGGCGCGAGAACGCAGCCTTGCTTTACACCTGTGCCTATTGGGAAGGGCTCCGAGAGGTCGTTGCAGTGTCTGACTTGGCCTCGCTGGTTTTCGTGTAGCTGGATGATCATGCTGAGGAACCTTGGGGGACATCCTAAACGTTCCAAGATTTGCCACAGGCCTTTCCTGCTAACGGTATCGAAGGCTTTGGTAAGGTCGACAAATGTCACATACAGAGCCTTGTTCTGTTCCCTGCATTTCTCTTGGAGCTGCCTGAGAACAAATACCATGTCGGTGGTGCTCCTGTTAGCTCTGAAGCCGCACTGGCTCTCTGGGAGGAGTTCTTCTGCAATGGTGGGCACCAGTCTGTTCAGGAGTATTCTGGCAAGGATTTTGCCTGCGATGGAGAGCAGGGTTATCCCCCGGTAGTTGGAGCAGTCTGACTTTTCTCCTTTGTTCTTGTGTAGAGTGATGATGATTGCATCGCGAAAGTCCTGTGGTAATTTGCCTTGTTCCCAGCAGGTGACAAGTACTTTGTGAAGTGAGCTATGTAGTACTGTGCCCCCATGCTTCCAGATCTCTGGTGGAATTCCATCAACTCCTGCTGCCTTGCCACTTTTCAGTTGCTTGATGGCTTTAACAGTCTCTTCTAGGGTGGGGATCTCATCCAACTCTGTTTTCACTGGTTGAAGTGGGGTGAGGTGGATTGCTGAATCTTGAACTACGCGGTTGGCACTGAAGAGAACCTGAAAATACTCTGACCACCGGTTCAGTATGGATGCCTTGTCTGTGAGGAGCACTTGGCCGTCTGCACTATGCAAGGGACTCTGAGCCTGATATGATGGACCATATACTGCCTTCAGGGCTTCGTAGAACCCTCTTAAATCACCAGTGTCTGCACACAGCTGGGTTCTCTCTGCAAGCTTGGTCCACCAATCGTTCTGAATGTCTCGAAGCTTGTGCTGGAGATTGCTACATGCAGCGCGAAAGATTGCTTTTTTCCCAGGACAGGAGGGCTGAGCAAGATGTGCTTGGTAGGCAGATCTCTTTTTCGCCAGTAAATCTTGGATCTCTTGATTGTTCTCATCAAACCAGTCCTTGTTCTTCCTTGTGGAGAACCCGAGGACTTCTTCAGAGATCTGCAGGATGGTAGTTTTTAGGTGTCCCCAGAGTGCTTCTGGAGAAGGGTCTGTGGGGCAACTGAGGTCCTCAATTCTTGACTGGAGTTTTGCCTGGAAGGCAGCTTTAACTTCGGCTGACTGAAGGCTGCCAACCTGAAGCTTCCTCCGAGGGATACCTCCTCTCCTGGGTGTGGGTTTAAAGTGAAGACAGAGATTGCAGCGTACAAGACGATGATCCGTATGACATTCCGCACTGGGCATTACTCGGGTGTGTAAGACATCTCGAAGGTCTCTCTGGCGCACCAGAATGTAGTCGATAAGGTGCCAGTGCTTGGACCGTGGGTGCATCCAGGTTGTCTTCAGACTGTTCTTCTGCTGGAAGATAGTGTTGGTGATGGTGAGCTGGTGCTCCATGCAGAATTCTAGCAGGAGGCGCCCGTTGTCATTGCAGTTGCCAATGCCGTGTTTGCCAAGTACTCCTTTCCAGGCTTCCGAGTCTTTACCTACTCTGGCATTGAAGTCGCCAAAGATGATCACCTTGTCCTCTGTAGGGGTCTTCCGTACGAGGTTGTGTAGATCAGCATAGAACTTGTTCTTTTCTGCAGGATCTGCTTGAAGGGTTGGGGCATACACACTGAAGAGTGTTGCATGCTGCTTGTTTTGAAGTGGGAGGCGCATGGACATGATGCGATCTGAGTGACCTGTTGGCAGGTTTTCGAGTTTGGAGGCAATGGAGTTCCTGACCATGAAGCCAACGCCAGAAAGGCGGCTCTCAGCCTTTGACTTACCCGACCAGTAGAGGGTATAGCCAGCACCGTGTTCTTGAAGACTACCTTCCTCAGGGAAACGGACCTCACTGAGAGCTGCTATGTTGATATTCAACCTGAGAAGTTCGTGGGCAACTAGAGCAGAGCGTCGTTCAGGGTGACCACTGTCTACTGTGTCAAGCATGGTTCTGATGTTCCAACACGCAAGCTTTAGTCTTTGCACACTTTGTGAGGCAGGTGCATGCCTTTTCTTTGTTGTTATTTTTTGACCGCAAATAAGGATGCCCGTTGACTGCGGCTAGCCAACTGGGGAACCTGCTACCACAGCTTTGGTTTTATGACTAAAGGATACCCTACTTTTCTCCATGATGGGGACCCAAAGGGGCTTACAACATCCTTGTGCCTTACTCTATTTTATCCTCACAACAATTCTGTGAGACTGCTTAAGCTGAGAGAGACATTAATGGGCCAGGTCACTCAGTGAGCTTCCATGAGTGAGTGAGGACTCAAAACTGGATCTCCCAGATCCTAGGCTGACACTCTAAGCACTATTCCATGACTGCTGTGTTGGGGGGGGAGGTTTGGGGGAGGATCAGGGCTTTTTTTGTAGCAGGAACTCCTTACATATTAGGCCGCACCCCCTGATATAGCCATGACCGGCGCATAAAAGTAAGCAAACTAGGCAAATGCCTAGAGCACCAGCTCCCAGCAGGGGTGGGGGACAGGCGCTCCCTGCCCGGTCGCACTGTCCCAGAGTCCTCAAGACTCTGCAGCGCACACCAAACTCGGCCAGCGCTGCAGAGCCAAAAAACAGCTCTGCAGCTCTGCCAGCGCTGACCAGGTTTTTTCCTTGGCTTTAAGGGGTCCTTCGACCCCTTAAAGCCAAGAAAAATGGGGCTTTTCTTCTGCAGCGCCCACCAAGAGGAGCCCCTGCTCAGCCTTCCCATGCTGCAGGGAGGTTTAGTGGGGGGGGGGGGTTGTATGGAGGTTTCCTCAAGAGGAGCCCTCCATGCAAATCGGGCGATCTGGCCCCACTCAGCCATCCTGTGCTGTGGGGAGGTTGAGCGGGGAGGGGTTGCATGGAGGGCTCCTCAAGAGAAGCCCTCCATGCAAACCAGGTGATCTGGCCCCTCTCAGCCTTCTCGCACTGCATGGAGGTTAAGCGGGGGGGGGGGTTGCATGGAGGACTCCTTAAGAGGAGCCCACCATGCAAACCAGGCAATCTGACCCTGCTCAGCCTTCCCATGTGCGGGGAGGTTGAGCGGGGGGGGGGGGGGGTATTTGCATGGAGGACTCTGATTTGGGCCAGCGCTGGGGGTCCTCCCCCACTGGAGGGTAGGGGAGGCGGAGTCTGCCTGGGTGGCAAAACCCCCAGCGCCAGCCCTGGATGTAGCCAGTCCTCCTGGAGCTTACAGTAGGCCCTGTACAAACAGCTCTGTAAGCTCTTGGAAGATTGGCTACATCAGGAGTGTGTGGCCTAATATGCAAAGGAGTTCCTGCATTGGGTAACAAAAATTAGTAATATGCACACTTCTGGGTAGCAGTGTGCAGGAACAAGATATTGGGATATGAATGGACTGTAAGCTAAATAAACTAAATAGGCTCATGTGGTCTTGGGTGTATAACAGAGTCATAACATTCTAACTGCAAAATGTCATAATACCGCTGCACACCGCATTTGTCAGGCTGCAGTCTCACTTTAAGAACAATGTGGACAGAATGGAACAGATGCAGCAAAGAGCAACAAAGATGATCAGGGCCTGGAGGCCAAACAAGATTGCTTGTATGGGCCCTTCCAGCTCTCTGATTCTAGGTTTCCCTTCACATATTTAAGGAACAGGCAGAAAGCTTACAGCCCACTCATACCCCAAGATCTTGTTCATGCACGCTGCTACCCAGAAGTGTGCATATTACTAATTTCTGTTACCCAAGCAGAAGCAAAGGCAGAAACAACAATCCTTAAGGGAAGTGAATAATAATAATAATAATAATAATAACAACAACAACAACAACAACAACAATAATAAATTTTATTTATATCCCGCCCTCCCCGCCGAAGCAGGCTCAGGGTGGCTAAGTGAGGATGGGAAAGCTGTCAGGTTGAGCCTGCCACTATTTCTTTCTTCTGAACTCTGTTTTGTTTCTTTAGTGCTTGCTTGTAACATTGTTTATACATTGTTTAGTGGGTGCAGGGGGGAGATGGAGATCAGAGACCTTGTTATACATATATCATTGAGGTAAGGAGTTTGCTTATCTAGTTGTTATAGTAACGGGCCAGTTTGCCCAGGGAATGCAACTGTGACCTTGAAGGTGAGGAGCCTTGGAAGATGTCTCGCACCTTGCAGTATCAACTTCAGTGGGAACCAGCAGACTCAGGGGGTGGGGATACTGTTGGCCCACACTTTTTGATGTGTATAATTGTAGGTCATTCCTGGCAAAGGCTTTCTAGCAAAAGGTTATCTCTTGTGTCTGACTTTAATAAATCCTAACCATATTCATATGAGCATGGATTTGTGGAGTCAAAACCAGCAGAAACTTACAAAAGTTTCTATAGGAATCAATAATCACTCACTTTAATCTTTGAGTGAGTGCATTTGAACAAAATGAGGTGGGTGACCTGACTGACAGTTCAGGTCCCCACAGCAAGCTAGATCCAACAAATTTTGTACCCCCAACCCTCCCTTCTTGACTACTAGGCTTCTTGCCCTCCTCTTTCTCCTACTCCAAGGAGTCCTACCCTGTTGGATCATCAGCATGTTTAGAAGTGCTATAGAACAGTGAAAAAAGCTGATCTCCTCAGACAACCTAGGATGTCTATCAAGATGTAGACAGGATCACAGTAACAAATTTCCCCCATATGACAAACTTTTTTCCTGTGGAAAACTAATGTGTGGAGGGGACAGATTCTAGCCTGATCCTTCCCATTAAGCACTAGATTTCTGTATGCAGGGAGCTTCAAGCATTCAGCCCCTCCCCACAGTCTTCTGAAGTGATGAATTCTCAGGAGAACTAAGCAAAGAAAATGAAAAATATTCCTTACTCCATCAGGATGTGTTATGCATATTATAAATTGCCACCTTTTTTCCACCTTGGCAGGAGCTCACTGGCTTTAGCAGCTGCATGACAAATTCAAATTAAGAGGTGAAACTTTCCTCAGCATGGAAATGCAGCTGTAGAGAAAACTTTGATATCTGCCTATCTTGCAACTTTTAAAAGTGCAGAGCAATGAGGATGAAACAGAACTTAAGTGGGCAGAATATATGGCTGTCCTGAAATTCAAGATTCAAGGCAGAAACCTCTCAGCTGCCTCCCCATTCAAAGACCAGTTTCTTTTTTGTTTATGCTACTAGCTTTAATTGCCAGCCAACACCTGGGCAATTGTCTGTCAACCATTTATAAAGCTTTCTGGTCCATGAATGGTGCTGAAGTAACTCATAAGAATCAGCATGGTATAATGGTTGGAATGCCAGACTAGGATCTGGGAGATGCAGGTTCAAGTCCCTGCTATGCCAGGGAAGTTTGCTGAGTGACCTTGGGCCAGTAACTTCACAGGGTTGCTGTGAGGCTAAAATAGAAGAGGAGAGAAGACTTTGGGTCTTCTTTTGTGGGGAGGGGGTCTATATATCTAAATAAACAAGGCCACATGCAATACTGTAGTAGAAATTACCTCTGTGCTATTTCTAGTTCTGCATAGTTTTTTAAGGACATAATAGGATGCTGGCTAAGGGGGTCCCCAGCCCCACTAAATGTTCTGTTCTTGTACTCCACTATCATTGCTGAGGAAGGATCTTTTATTTCTAAAAAAATCAAGCTACATTCATTCTACAAATGTTGAGCTAATTCATATCTAAGGAACAGCAGGGCTTGCTAACTAACATGTGCTAGTTTTTTAAACGTCAGGATATGCCATCTGTCATAGTCCAGTTGCATTTTCCTGGCAGAAGGTCTTCCTTTCCTCTAACAAAAGGGGAAAAAATGTATAAATCACTACATTAGTTTGAGCAAGAAATGGCATCTGTAATGACAGGGAGTAGCAATCCTCACAGAAAAAAATAGTTTACTTTGCTGAAGAACAAAGAAGAGGGAGACAAAGACTTGCAAGAAAGATATGCACAGCTGTTTCTCCAGCTGAAAAATTCTCAGATGTTACATGCAAATGTTGGAAGATGGACTGTTTAGAAAACTATTCACTCATCTGACATATTGAATTAAACTTGCTAATCCTAGCTCCTGTTAACATTTGCATAAACACTGTTGTATCATTTCTGAGAGGACAACTGATCCCACCACTCCTCTGACTCCCTAGTTACAATACTGAGTGAAATCACCCCAACCACTTGGGGACCAGAGGAATAGGAATGGAAGGCCCAGGATGCAAGTAGAAAAGCCAGCCTGCTTCTGTTTCTGTTACATGAAAGTTGAAGTAGAGATAAATAATTGAGAATTTCCTAATGTCTGGAGAAGGCACTGGACTAAACTTAGGATAACCTGGGTGTTTTACTGGAGCCTTCACTATCAATGGAGGCCCAGATAACAGCCACTGCCAAGTCAGCATTCTTCCACCTGAGGCAGGCGAGGCAGTTGGCCCCTTTCCTAGAGCGTCGGGACCTAGCAATGGTGATCCATGCGACGGTCACCTCAAGACTGGACTACTGTAACGCTCTCTACATGGGGCTGCCTCTGTACCGGACCCGGGAGCTGCAGCTAGTGCATTATGCGGCGGCCAGGCTGTTACTTGGTCTCCCAAGATGGGAGCATATACGGCCAGGGCTACGCGGACTGCACTGGCTGCCGATCGTATACCGGATCCAGTACAAAGTGCTGGTCATAACCTTTAAAGCCCTATATGGCCAAGGACCGACCTACCTGAGGGACCGTCTCTCCCCATATGAGCCCCAGAGAGCACTGAGGTCAGTGGGAAAAAAACAGACTGAATATCCCTGGGCCAAAAGAAGTCAAACTTCAAAGCACCCGCACTTGGGCCTTTTCCGCTGCGGCCCCACAACTCTGGAATCAGCTCCCAGAGGAGGTGCGGGCCCTGCGGAACCTAGACCAGTTCCGCAGGGCCTGCAAGACCGTCCTCTTTAAACAGGCGTTCACCAATGACTAAATTAATGTTTACCGCCAGATTAATAATGTTTACCGCCAGTATCAGATCTAGGAATGTTTTAATCATTGATTGGTTTTAATGGGAATTTAATATGAATTTATTGTTTTATTATTGTGTTGTTCACCTTAAATGTTGTTAGCCGCCCTGAGCCTGCTTCGGCGGGGGAGGGCGGGATACAAATAAAATTTTACATTACATTACATTACATAACCTCAATGAGGACTCAGCACTAGCAGCAATAGAGGAGGCCAGGGTGGGCTGGGAACAGTCATCCAGACCCAGCCAAGCCCACCAGCAGCCCAAGCACTAAGGCCTGGGGAAAGGCAGACTTGGGGAAAGCAGGAGCAGATCCAGAGGGTCTATATGGCCTATCCCAGCCAGCCCCAGGGCACAGCCAATGATAGAGAGGGAGGGAGGAGGAGGGAAAGTAGGCAGCCTTGCAGGGGGGAAGGAGGAGGAGAGAGCAATCACCATAGGCAATCTGGAGACAGAAGTGAACAGTGATGTAGCTAAATCTGCAGACTCAGAGCAAAATTTGTGAAGTGGTAAAATCCAAAGGGAGCCATGAAGAACCCTTCAAAGAGTTCTCTAAACTGAGTGAGTTGGCAGCAAAATGACAAATGAAATCCACTGTAGGTTCGGTACAGCCAGAAAAAGAAACCCCTAAACTTCTCACATGTACTGAGAAGATCTGGATTCCCTTGTGTTACCTGGAAAAGAGATCTTGGAATCAACTCTGTACTCAAGGGCAGTGAAAAGGGCAAACTGAATACCAGTTAAATGAGCCCTTTGATGCAATCTGTTAGAATGGAAATTGCTTGTCCTGCTCTGGGTCTGTTGAGGTTTGACATACTGGACTGAAACTCAGCACATAGGTTTGAGGCACTGCTTGATCCCCATATCTGCTTTCAGGGGTGTGGTGAATGTAATGGGAATGTAATGGGAATATCTCTTTTCAGTGCTGAGACATTGGAATGCAACCAAACATGCATGATCAGAACAACTTTCTATGTTTTTAATATGATTCCCAGCTTAACCCAATACTGAGTCATATCTCTATTCAAGGTCGGGCTGTTGCAGTCAAGTTTGGTGGACAAGGTTAGGACAATATTTGCATTTCAAAGCTAAAATCAAACACACTTCCCCTACTGATTTTCAAGGGGCCAGGATACACATAAAGTATAGTATAATACAGAATCTGACAATGCAAAGAGATCACTGAGAATCATGGCATAAACATTTATGCCTCCCTTCAGTTTGCAAGCAAGACATGAAGACAACATCCCTAATCCTTGATTTCTTCAGGGACACAAGGACAGAAGAATTAGTAGCTTGCAGCCATCTGTAAGTCTGCAGCAGACCTCAAGGTGCATCTACTAGCCCAGTGCTTCCCATTTGCAGGGTTGTGACCTGGTACCGGACCATGGAAGCCTCACTACCGGGTCACAAGAAAAGCCAAAGCTAGCCCCACCTCCAGGAAAGCTAGCCCCGCCCCGTTTCTCTGTGCAGAACGAAGCTGGGCTGCCTCTCCTTCCTTCTCCTCTGCTCCCAGTGTTTGAGAGAAAAGCTAGCATCCACTGGCATGTTAGACCCATGAAGTGTTCTTCAAGGTATGAGCTTTCACGTGCCTTGCAGTATGTTCTTTTGGGGAGATTTCCCCAGGAAGCCTGGGCAGCAAAAAAGGGTGTGTGTGTGTGTGTGTTTCAGCTGGGAGGAGCGGGGAGTGGGCATTCCAGTAGCAATTTTTTTTTTTTTTTACCAAATGACCCCTGGGCAGAATTTTTGCTGGCTGGAGTCATCTGATGGTGAGGAAGGCTTTTTTTTCTTTGCCCCCTCCTTCCTTCCTTCCTTCCTTCCTTCCTTCCTTCCTTCCTTCCTTCCTTCCTTCCTTCCTTCCTTCCTTCCTTCCTTCCTTCCTTCCTTCCTTCCTTTCTTTCTTTCTTTCTTTCTTTCTTTCTTTCTTTCTTTCCCAGCAAATGATGCGCTGTCTGTATTCTTGGTGCTGGGAGGGGGGGGAGCAACAGTGGGAGGGCTTCTAGTGCCCTGGCCTCACTGGTTGACATTCTGGTGCTTTTGGGGCATTGTATGAGGGAATTTTGGACTGGATAGTCCACTGGCCTGATCCAACATAGCTCCTCTTATGTTTATTTTCTTTCTTTCCATGTCTTTCTTTCCCTTTCTTTCCATTTCATCCTTTCCCCTTTTTTCCCTTTCTCTTTCTTTCCTTCCATTTTTACTGGATGAAACTTTTCTGTTCATCATACTGTTGATGCAGACATAAGAGCTCTGCCAATGAAAAGTTGGCACCCCCACTTGTAGCCAGGTGGTGTTCTATGAGATTTCTGTGTGACTGAGTGAGAGTAAGAGGTGTGGGGCAGAAAAAGATTATTGGAGATTATTGCAGTATATCTCAACAGCACTGGAAGAGATAGTACTATGAACTTGGTACCATTTTACTGGTCTTGCATTTAATAGCTGTCTGACACCAAAATTAAACTCCTCCTGTAGATATTTAAAAAGTTGAAAGTAGTTCACTGGCTAAGTATCTGCACAACAGGTTGCTTTTAAAGGCATGGGAAACACAGTCAGTAAAAAGCTGCAAGCCCCTCATAAATATCCTTTTTGGGATAACTGCAGAAAAGTGTCATGGGTGCTGGGGGCCCTGCAGAAGAAGCCGAGCCTGCAGAAGAAACTGTGCCCCTGCCACCTGCACCAGTGCCCCTGCCTCCTGCTGGAGAAGATCCAAGCCCCCCTGCCTCGCCCTCTCGGGTGGCTCGTGTGCGGGACCGCCTTCATCAGGACCTCAGGGATCGGAGGAGGGCGGCACGCTCATGAGCAAGACGCTCCCTGAGCCCTGAGTTTTGAAAGGATTCTGGCCCTTCTAGGAGTGAAGGTGCTTGAGTCTCAGCAGGATCCTGGCTGCCCTCTGAGTCAGCAATTAGCCCAAATGGGCAACAGACAGCAGAGGGCTATATAGCTGTGGGCTTTGAGAGAAGGCTTTGTGGAAGCAACTAGTCACTTACCTGACGTTCTAGCATCCACTTCGGCTTCTGACTTCGGCTTCTGGACCCCCTGATTCTGGCATTGACTTCTGGACCCCCTGACTTTGGCTTCTGAACCTCTGACCTACGATACCTGGACTGTGATTTGGTTTTGGCACTTTGGACCCTCCTTGCTACCCAGCTACAGACCTTGGACTGCCCCTGGACTTCACCTGGCCTGGCCCCAGCCCGTGACAGATTGCTTCCACCACCACAAACACCCATTCCACAGGATGGATGCTGAAGCAAGTGGAACCGCAGGACTACTGGCTGCTCTCCAAGCCCAGGTACAGCAGCTGACACAGGCAGTAATGCACTTGCAGCAACAACCTGCGGCCAGTGCTCCAGCCAAGTGCCCAGTTCCCCCACCTGACAGATTTGGGGGTGCTGTGGAAGAATTTCCTGCTTTCCTGGCGCAGTGTTGGCTGTACTTCGAGCTAAGAGCACGGGACTTTCCCAATGACAAAACAAAGCTGTGTTTCATCATTAGTCTGTTAAAGGGGCAAGCGGCCAAGTGGGCCACACCCCTACTAGTTGAGTCCTCTCCCCTGCTGACTGATTACCAGGGGTTTGAGGCCCACCTGTTTGCTGCCTTCTCAAACCCAGTCCAAGCAGCTACAGCCAACCGGAAAATCAGGGCCCTGAAACAAGGCAAATCCTCAGTGGCTCAGTATGCCACCGAATTCAAGCTCCTGGCCCAAGACTTAGCGTGGAATGAGGCTGCCCAGATAGACCAGGGTTGGCGGAGGAAGTCCTGGACAAACTGGCCAGGGTGGAGCAGCCACCCACGCTCCAGGGACTTATCACCCTCTGTCTCCGCATCGATGGCCGCCTGGAAAGTCGCCGCCAAGCCAAGACCAGAGGGCGCCAGCTCCCTGCGCTGTGCCACTCGGCTCCTCTTCCATCCCCAGCTAGTACCAGAGACGAGGGTGAGCCTATGCAGCTTGGAGCTGCTCGACCCCGCCTGACTCCAGAAGAAAAGGCCAGACGCCGCACGCAGAATCTGTGCCTCTACTGCGGCACGGCAGGCCACTATGCCTCTGGCTGCCCTGCTAAGTGTCGGATACCCGGACCTTCGTTGCCACCGCCGCCAAAAGGGCAGCCCCATGCGTAAGTGGACCCTCCAGCCTGGGGCGACTAGCTGGGTCCTCCGAACAGCAGGCTGATACCCCGGGCCCGTTCCTGCTACCAGTCAAACTCCGTCTGCCCAATGGACGCTGGCTGTTCGTGTATGCCATGCTGGACTCGGGAGCGGCCCACTGTTTTGTAGATGCCGCCTTTGTAAAGCAGCACCAGATCCCAGCGCAGACAAAAGAGATTCCGACGCTGGTGGAGGCTATTGACGGATGCCTCCTTTGTTCTGGCCCCGTCACCCAGGAGACCTGTCCCATCACCTTCCAGGTCCAGCAGCACCAAGAACAGCTGCAGTTTGATGTCGCCCGCATGCCTCGCTTCCCGCTGATTCTAGGCCTTTCCCGGCTGAAGCTGCACAACCCCATTGTGGACTGGGCCCAGCAGGAACTACGCTTCCGAGACCCATGCCCCCATCTGACTCCTCCCACCACTCTAGCAGCCGGCATCCCGAGTGGTGGTCCTCAACTCCCTCAGAAGTATGCGGATTTCGCCGATGTCTTTGAAGAGGCAGGAGCTAATCAGCTTCCCCCTCACCGGCCCTATGACTGTGCCATTGATTTGGTACCTGGGGCACCACTCCCGGTGGGGCGTCTGTACCCAATGTCGGAGCCTGAGCTGGCAGCTCTGCGAGACTTCCTGGACAAGAACCTGAAACGCGGATTCATCCGACCCTCAACCTCTCCCCTGTCTGCCCCAGTCCTCTTCGTGAAGAAGAAAAGTGGGGAGCTCCAGCTGTGCAATGATTACCGGGCCCTGAACAAGATCACCATCCATGACCGGTACCCTCTACCACTGATCCCTGAACTCTTGGATCGCTTAAAGGAGGCCCAAATCTACACCAAGCTGGACCTCCGTGGAGCGTACAATTTGGTGCGCATATGGCCCGGAGATGAGTGGAAGACCGCGTTTGGGACCCGATACGGGCAGTACGAGCACCTGGTAATGCCCTTCGGACTGACCAACGCCCCCGCTGTCTTCCAGAGGTTCATGAATGATGTATTCCGGGACCTGCTCGACCGCTTCGTGATCATATACCTAGATGACATCCTAATTTACTCCTGCAATCCTGCCCAGCACGCCGAGCACGTTCGCCAGGTCCTGCAGCGCCTACGAGCCCACGGCCTCTACGCCAAGCTGGAGAAGTGCGAATTTGACCTGCGTTCCGTCGAGTTCCTTGGTCACATTGTGTCACTGCAGGGAATACTCATGGACCCCAAAAAAGTAGAAGCGGTCCTGACCTGGCAGGCTCCTCAGAATCGCAAGGATCTGCAGCGGTTCCTTGATTTCGCCAACTACTATTGGCAATTCATTCCGGCCTATGCATCCCTGACCATGCCCCTGACTCAAGTACTCCGCCCCAAAGAACTCTTCCACTGGTCCCCAGAGGCCGATAACGCCTTCTCCACCCTGAAGACCCGCTTCGCCACCGGGCCACTCCTGCAATACCCCGACCCCCAGCTTCCCTTTACGGTGGAAGCTGATGCCTCCAACGTGGCCCTAGGAGCAGTGCTGTCCCAATGCGAGGAGCCGTCCCAGCCACTCCAGCCCTGTGCCTATTACTCGCGCCAGCTCACTGCTGCAGAGAGGAACTATACCATCTGGGAGAGGGAGTTGCTCGCGATCAAGGCGGCTTTTGAGGTTTGGAGACATTACCTTGAAGGGGCTCGCCACCCTGTCCAAGTGCTCACCGACCACCGGAACTTGGAGCATCTCCAGACCACCCGCCGTCTCAACCAGCGCCAGATCCGGTGGTCCCTATTCTTCTCCCGCTTCGACTTCAGGATCACCTACATCCTCCATACCCAGAACCGGAAAGCTGATGCGCTCTCGCGGAAACCGGAATACGCCCCTGCTTCAACTGAGACCGCGCCTGCTGCTCCCATCCTGCCGCCCTCAGTGTTTGCAGCCACCTCCACTTCACCAGCACTCGTGGAGGACATTCATGCTAGCCAGGCCAATGATCCCTGGGTCCAGCAACACCTCCAGGCACTCCAAGATGGCTCAACAGGCGAGTTCACAACTCGAGGCGGCCTCTTGCTACACCGCAAACGCCTCTATGTGCCGCCCGGGCCCTTGCGGGCAGAAGTGCTACGCCTGACCCATGACACGTTACCCGCTGGGCATTTTGGACAGCATAAGACCGCCCACTTGCTGACACGGGAATTCTGGTGGCCACAAGTTCGCTCCGATGTTGCCCGTTATGTCAATTCCTGTGACGTCTGCCGATGGGCCAAAGACATCCCAGCCAAACCCCCAGGATTGTTACAGCCCTTGCCCACACCCTCAGGACCCTGGGATGCCATCTTGATGGACTTTATCACAGAACTTCCGCAATCCAAGGGTCAGACTTGTATCTTAGTGGTCGTCGACCTGTTTACAAAGATGGCCCACTTCATTCCGTGCCCGAAACTTCCCACAGCTCAGGAGACGGCCCAGCTCTACCTACACACATCTTTCGTCTGCACGGACTCCCAGCCCACCTAATCTCAGACCGGGGCCCCCAGTTCTCCTCTCGGTTCTGGCAAGCCCTCCATTCCAGCCTGGGTACTCGAGTGCACCTGTCCTCGGCCTACCACCCACAGACGGATGGTCAGATGGAGCGCACCAATGCCACGCTAGAGCAATATCTCCGCTGTTACACCTGTCATCAGCAGGATGACTGGACCACCCTGTTGCCCCTAGCGGAGTTTGCGTACAACAACGCGGTCCATTTATCCACCCAAATGACCCCGTTTGCTGCAACCTATGGGTACCACCCTCGGTTCTTCCCAGCAATCCTGCCACCCACGAATGTCCCCGCCGTTGATGCCTACCTGCAAGAACTCCGTGCCAGCCAAGACTTGCTCCGAGAGCAATTACAGCGGGCCAAGGAGGCATATAAACTGGCTGCGGACCGGAAGAGGCAAGAGGGCCCTCCAGTGCAGCCGGGGGATCATGTGTGGCTCTCAACTCGCTACCTGCGCCGGCCTGGTCGGTCTCACAAGCTGGATGCGCGGTTCATTGGACCCTACCCCGTCATGGAACAAGTAAACCCCGTCACCTTCAGGCTCCAGTTGCCACCCCACCTCCGCATTCACCCTGTGTTCCATCGCTCCCTCCTTGTCCCGGCTGCACCCCCTGACCCAGCTCGGCCTCCTTCCCCACCGCCACCACCACCGGTGCTGGTGGATGATGAAGAAGAATATGAGGTGCGCCAAATCCTGGACTCCCGGTACCATCGTGGAGGCCTCCAGTACCTTGTGGACTGGGAGGGATACGGCCCGGAAGACCGGTCTTGGGAGCCCGTGGACAACCTTCATGCCCCGGACTTGGTGCAGCAATTCCACACCGACCACCCCGACCTCCCAGGCCCTTCGACGGAGGGGGGCCCTGGGGGGGATGGTGTCATGGGTGCTGGGGGCCCTGCAGAAGAAGCCGAGCCTGCAGAAGGAACTGTGCCCCTGCCTCCTGCTGGAGAAGATCCAAGCCCCCCTGCCTCGCCCTCTCGGGTGGCTCGTGTGCGTGACCGCCTTCGTCAGGACCTCAGGGATTGGAGGAGGGCGGCACACTCACGAGCAAGACGCTCCCTGAGCCCTGAGTTTTGAAAGGATTCTGGCCCTTCTAGGAGTGAAGGTGCTTGAGTCTCAGCAGGATCCTGGCTGCCCTCTGAGTCAGCAATTAGCCCAAATGGGCAACAGACAGCAGAGGGCTACATAGCTGTGGGCTTTGAGAGAAGGCTTTGTGGAAGCAACTAGTCACTTACCTGACGTTCTAGCATCCACTTCGGCTTCTGTCTTCGGCTTCTGGACCCCCTGACTCTGGCATTGACTTCTGGACCCCCTGACTTTGGCTTCTGAACCTCTGACCTACGATACCTGGACTGTGATTTGGTTTTGGCGCTTTGGACCCTCCTTGCTACCCAGCTACAGACCTTGGACTGCCCCTGGACTTCGCCTGGCCTGACCCCAGCCCGTAACAAAAAGCTTGTATGAACATATAACTTGAAATTAATTCATTAATTGCCATACAATTCTCTGCTACCTTTCACAGCAATTTCCCCATGTTTCAACCAAGGAAAAGAATGAAAAATAGCTGTCGAAAGATTTTCTTGAAACCAAGAAAGCTTGGCTGTAGCTTGAAGCAGGGTTCCAGTAGTAGCAGCTGAAGGAAGGGCCTACTAAATGTGTCAGCATATTTTGAGGTAGAGCAGCTTGCCATGGCCCAGTGTGGGTGGTACAAAATGTTGGCATTCCTGATGGCAATGGCAACAGCATTCCCAATTGCATACACTGGCCAGTGCTGTTGAGGAACGGATGTGTAGGTGGTGCAGGCAATTGAACATGGGCATTAGGAGTGCTTGCAAGCTGGAGAAGAATACACAAACAGATAGGTGCATGCAGGTGTGGGGGTGAAAAGAGAGGACCGCCCACTTTCCACCCCCATTTTGGCTCAGCATGAGTTTCAGAGAGATTTTTCTGAAAATGAATTTACTTCCGAAGAAGAGGCAGGTTTGGGGGAGTGCCCTGGAAGCGACATCGCAGGAAAAGGTGGAGTTTTGGTTCAGTGTGCCCCAGAAGTGACATCACTTGGTCCTTGACACCACAAGAAATGACATAATTCCTGTCTCCCGGCTCCACCCCTGAAGTCTCCTGGCTTCACCCCCAGATTTTAGTGAGCCACGAAGTAGAAGTGTAAAAATAACCAGGCCATGGGAAAGAAAAGTTTGGAAAACCCTGTACTAGCCAATGTGGCCTTTAGTCTTTTTCAGCATTTTTGGTACCTCTGGTATGGCCTAACAAAGCACAGAGCCAAAAAGGAGCTTACCAGAACCTATGAAGATTTCCAGTAAATTCAGGATCCACTGGTGAATTTGCACTGAATTGCAGTGCTGCAAGGTGTTAGAGACAACTGAGTTGCTAACATTCTCTTTCTCCCTCACAGATGTTGCTCCAGGGGCCATCCTTTCTGAGCTGTCACCCACCTCACAGTTGGCTCTCATAAGAGCCAGGCAACAGAGGGTTTCTGCAGTGCAGAGGGTCAGTGACCAGGTGCTGCGTCAGTCCTTTAGAGAACACTGCAACACGATACAGGCCACAAGAAGGGAGCATGAAGAATTAATGGAGGAAATGAGGGCCTCTAGACTGAAGGAAAAAGAATCAAGAGACTGCATGCATGCCCTCATACAAGCCACTGTGCCTTCATTGAGCTCTATTGCAAAGGTCATCATGGCATAAAATAAGCAGGTGGACCAACCATCACCATGTTGGCTCACAGTCCACAGTTCTAATGCTTCACATTAATCTTTTTTAATGGCCTACACATCGTTATTTGCAAGTTTTCATTGAAGACGAGTTCACACAGCAGATTTAATCCCCCCCCCCTTATTTAATTGACCAGGATTCAAAGTTAAATGTCTGTTATGAAATAAACAGCTCTTCTACACGGTTCCTTCCACTCAGTCAGAAAAACCCCTTTTCACCTCAGTTGCTAAGCTGTCAACATCTCTCCTACTAACTTCTTAACTGTCATTTTTCAACTCAGTTTCTCAAGTCTCCCTCTCTCAATGAACCATTTTCATTGGTTGTTCTTAGAGAGATGTGGGACCTAGCCTGTCCATCACACCAGAATGAAATCCACTCTTGAACTTTAGACAAATTTTATTGGGAAAGTGGGGAATCTGGGCTTATCACGGATTGATTGACTTCATTTATATCCCACCATTATCCCCAGTGAGGGACTCAAAGCACCTTCCATCATTCTTCTTTCCTCCATTTTATGCTCACAATAACCCTGTGAGTTAGACTAAGAGCATGTATGATTAGCCCAAGGTTTCCATGGCAGAGTGGGAAGTTGAGCTCAGGTCTCCCAGATCCTTGTGCAGCACTCCCTAACCACTAAGCTATGCTAAAGCCTATCAAGTCCAGAACAAGACTGTTCAGCTTATCCATGTATATCTCATGAGAAACTGCATGATGCAGAAGCTGATCCCGGAATCACAGCTGTTAATTATTGATCTACCCTACACAGTTTCCTTTACACCCAGCTGAAAAGGAGTTTGTTGCAGTGCTGCAAACCACTGATAAGCGTAAATAGTGGGGGGGGGGGGGGGAAATCATATTAATGGCACTAAGTATGGCAGGTTTTAAAGATAATAGGCATCCAGTTGCCATTCAGAATATTTTAGGAAAGAATACCCCTCCTCCCTGCAGTTGACAGTCACTTCCCATCCAGAAGGGGGGGAGGAAATACCCAAATATTATTTTAGCAGCTCATTAAGCACAGCTGCATATTTTGTATGGTATTAAAGCAATTCACTCAGCAATTAAGCAAATGTGTGATAAGGCTTTTTGCTCTAATATTATTCATCTGGATGTATGTCTCCTCTTAAATATGCCTCTCATGGTCTCGTGGCAAATGTGAATATATGGAATGATATACTTCTTCAAAAACAACCCCACTTTTGGAGGGAAATTGAGCATCACAAGAGACTCTAGGCTCCTGCTCAAAACGGAAGTCCTGTGTTGAATTCCATTTTCCTGCTTTGAAGGAAGAACATAAAATCATAAGAGCGACTCCCCTACATCATCAGAACAAAGATCCATCTAGTCCTGTGTTTGTTTCACACAGTGATGAAACTCAGGATCGTTTTGAAGAAAAATAGGTGGTGGAGTTCATTAGCATAACTCATTAGTGTATGCCACGCCCCCCCTAGCCAAAAGCAACCTGATGCAAGAAAGGAGAGCCCCGGGCAAGCAAGGCCTGCTAGGGCTGGCTAGAGATCCAGCCAACCCCAGCAGGCCTTACTCACCTGGGGCTCTTCTGGGCTGCCCCACAGTCAAAAGGCCAGCAAGCCACTCACCTTCCAAAATCACATAAGAAGTGGAGAAAGGGCAGAGTTGGCTTCTCCAGGGGTTAATGAGAACTGCTGGGGCATGGCAAAGCCACTGGTGGCTGGCTGGCTGGCTGCTCTCCTAATCCAGGGATTGTTATGCAGCTGCACCTACTATTCAATGGACAAGGTAGGTGGGGAGAAAGAGGGGGAACTCTTAGAAAGGTTCAGGAGCTGTGCTCCTGTGAGCTCCTGCTGAATCTGAGGCCTGGATGAAACAGGTTATCCTATAAAGACTGCAATGATGCCATAGAGGCCAAAGTCACCCCAGCTGTTGTCTCCCCTCCCCAACCCTGATATTCAGTGTCTTACTGCCTCCAGTCATGAAAGTTCATTTTATTCATTATGGTTAATAGCTATTTATGGACCTATTCTCCATAAATCTGTATAATCCCTTTTAAAAACTAAACTAAACGCTAAGCAGCTTTCCACATTGTGTGGATGGGATGGTGCATGTTTTTTTTTTCATGTTCTGCTAACATTGGTGCTATTTTCCTTGCCTCAGTCACTGCCACAACCACTGTCCCCCTCCACTGGTGTACTTCTCAGGCATTTTAAAAATAAATAATTACTCTATTGGTATAAATATTATAATTATCTATTGCAACAGTGTTCTAGTTCCTCCCTGTCATTTTGTAAAAGTACGTAAGTCTCTAGGTCTTTTGGTAGCAGAGTTACAAGGAGAAATATACTGGCTGTACATTTCTCCTTATAACTCTGCTATCAAAAGGGGTAGAGACTTACTTTTTAAAAATGAATGCTCAGATCAAGGACATTGTTCTGATAGATAACACTACACTAGGCATTATAAGACTACAGCATTATTGTCATTGCAGATTTTTAAAAGCCCTCCAAGGGCAGGGAAGAAATGGCAGCCACAGACAACTATGGCAAGGAAAGTGAGGGAAACACCTATGTGTGTAAATGTCAGAACTTAAGAACTCCAGGCAGATCCCATACTTAGTTTCCAAGCTAGGATTTTATTAGAGAGAACTAAGAACTGTTAGATACAAGGTACAAGATAACAGTGATGGCGAGAGCCAGCACTGGCCCAGTTTTATATAGTAAAACAAACAACCCACAAAGCTTTAATTCACACCGTTACAGGCACATCTGTCTTCCCACCAGTGCTATCAGCAAAGACGTTGCCTCCTTACTCTGAAGGCCACGCGATTCGGCTTCAAAGGGTGTCAGTGTGAGAAAGTACAGAGATACAACATTATTCAGTCTACAGCCCCCAAATACTTTGGATACCATCGGGGCAGGGTTAACTACTACTCAGGCACTTCAGGTTAAGAAAGGTTACAATATGGGGTCGGTCTGGTTCAACGCTCAGGTCTACTCTATGCATACTTGCCAACCATCAATTATACTGGTTCTACATTAAGCTAGCAATAATAAAGTTACAAGTTCTGACATACTGCCCCCCCTAAGCGCCCTCCCCCGGGGGGTGGCGGCTTGGGCTTGTGCGGGTACAGCAGGTGAAACTTTTTTAACAATTGCGGCGCAGCTACGTTCTGAGATTCGACCCATTCATCACAGCTCGGGGGGAAGTGCTTCCACCTGATTAAGTAATACAGTTTCCCCCGTTTGACTTTGGAGTCCAGGATTTCGTGGACTTCATGGTGACTCTGACCCCTCACTGTCGTCGGAGGGGGCGGCGGAGCCCTGGGATGGAAGGACGTGGCACCAGGGTCTTTCCGGAGTAAGCTGCAATGAAAAACAGGATGGATTTTGCTTAGAGACTTGGGCAGCTCGAGTTCTGCAGTCACTTTATTGATTACTCGTTTGATCCTAAAAGGCCCAAGAAACTTCAACGCAAGTTTGCGGCAGGGCTGAGGAAGGGGGAGGTTTTTTGTGGACAAAAAGACAGTGTCTCCCACTCTCAATTCCCATTCAGGAGAGTGTTTTTTATCAAACTGTTTTTTGTAAGCCTTTTTCGCTTCCTCCAGGTTCTCCTGAATTCCCTTCCAGCTCTCCCGAAGGCCTTCCCACCATTGTTGGCACGATGTGGGTTCTGAGGGGGTGGCAGGGAGGGGAAGCGTTGGGAAAGGCTTGCCCTCATAGCCATTTATGATTTGGAAAGGAGAGGTTTTAGTAGAGCTGTGAAGGCTGTTGTTGTAGCCGTATTCAGCGAATGGGAGTAGGTCCACCCAGTTGGACTGTTGGAAGTTAATGAAACAGCGGAGGTACTGTTCTAGAAGGCTATTAACCCTCTCCGTCTGTCCGTCCGACTGGGGGTGGTAGGCTGAGCTGAGGCCCTGCTCAATACCCGCAAGTTTGCAAAACTCCCGCCAGAAGTTGGCAACGAACTGCGTCCCGCGGTCGCTAATGACCTTGTCTGGGAACGAGTGTAGGCGTACAATGTGTGTAAAGAAAAGTTGGGCAAGTTTTTTAGCCGTGGGGAGTTGCTTGCAGGGGATGAAGTGGGCTTGTTTGGAGAATGTATCGACCACTACCAAAACAACAGTTTTGCCCTGCGACGGCGGGAGCTCCACAATGAAATCCATAGACACTACCGACCAAGGCCGGGTGGCTGTTGGGAGGGGCACTAGGTGGCCGGGAGGTTTACCCCCTCTTCGTTTAGCCATCAGACAGGTGGGACATGAGAGGACGAATTCGGAGACGTCTCTTTTGAGCCTAGGCCACCAAAACTGTCGGGTAATGAGGTTGAGGGTTTTGACATAGCCGAAATGGCCCGCCAGGCGGCTGGAATGACAATGCTCTAAAATCTGCTTGCGGAGGGAGGAGGGCACATAGATCTTTTCGTTGTGCAACAGGAGGCCGTCCTCGCTTTTACGGAGGTTCGGTGGTTGGTCTGCTTCCCGAGCAGTCTCCGCAACTAACTGAGACAAGAGGTCCGGCTCCGGGGGGCCGATCCTCTTCCCGGAGCGGGTGGTGACCCCCCCCGCGATGGCCGAAGGGGGGATAAGGGAGTCCACCACCTCCTCGCGGAGGCTCTCGTGCTGTGGCAGGCGGGAGAGGGCGTCCGCCAAGAAATTCTTGGTACCTGGGATGTGTTTCAGTACAAAGTCGAATTTGGCGAAAAACCCAGCCCACCGGATTTGTTTTGCAGTCATTTTGCGGCGCCCGGTCAATGCCTCGAGATTTTTGTGGTCAGTCCAGATTTCAAACGGGACTCTGGCCCCTTCAAGCCAGGAGCGCCAGGTTTTCAAGGCAAACATGACTGCAAAAGCCTCCTTATCCCACACTGACCAATTTTTCTGCTCGTTCGAGAACTTTCGTGAAATGTAGGCGCAGGGGCGCAGAACCCCGTTGTCCCCCCTTTGCATTAATATGGCTCCGACGGCGGCGTCGGAAGCATCACATTGAACCACGAAAGGTTTTAACTCGTCAGGGTGGGCCAACACGGGCTCCGAGGTGAAGAGGCGTTTCAATTCTGTAAAGGCTTTTTGACACTCGGGCGTCCACGTTAGGCGCGCGCCCGGCTTTTTTGCCTCTGCCCCCTTCCCCTTTGTTTTAAGGAGCTCCGTAAGGGGTAACATGATGGTGGCGAACCCCTTTATGAAGTCGCGGTAAAAATTTGCGAACCCGAGAAAACTTTGGAGCTGTTTGCGGGTTCGTGGGGGCTCCCAGTCTAGCACCGCTTGAACCTTTGCTGGGTCCATTGACAACCCTTCCCCCGATACTCGGAAGCCTAGATAGTCCAGTTCAGTCTTGTGAAATTCACATTTTGATAGTTTGGCATACAACTTGTGCTTGCACAGGGTGCTCAACACTTTTCTGACTAGTGGTACATGTGACTTGAGATCTGGCGAATAGATAATGATGTCATCAAGGTACACCACCACCCCCTTAAACAGGAACTCTCGCAGAACCTCGTTGATAAAGTTCATGAATACCCCAGGGGCCCCCTGTAGCCCGAAAGGCATAACCAAGTACTCAAATTGTCCTAGCGGGGTATTGAACGCGGTCTTCCACTCGTCCCCCTCCCTGATGCGGACTCGGAAGTACGCGTCTCGGAGGTCGAGTTTTGTGAATATTTTCCCTGTGGCCACAGTATTCAATAGGTCCTTAATCAATGGGATCGGGTAGGCATTAGACATCGAAATCCCGTTTATCGAGCGAAAATCTGTGCAAAGTCTAAGCGACCCATCCTTTTTCTTTCTGAAGAGGACGGGGGCGGCATGGGGGGCTGTTGCCGGTCGTATAAACCCCCGCTTCAGGTTTTTGTCCAAAAATTTGCGGAGTTCCGCTTTCTCCGCCCAACCCATGGAGTACAGTTTCGCTTTTGGCAGTTGCTGCCCCGGGATCAGTTCGATTGCACAGTCCGTGGGGCGGTGAGGTGGTAACTCATCCGCCTCCTTCTCACTAAAGGCCAGTTTTAAGTCCCGGTATTCCTTGGGGATCGAGGCGACCTCCTCGAGGGTGAGGCAGGCTCGTTCATTCCGGGGAGGCGGATGCGGCCCCCATTCGGGGCGCCAATGGTGGTGTTCGCACCTCCAGTCCGGGAATCGGACGATCTGCTCCTCCCACCTTATGTCTGGCTGGTGGCGGGCGAGCCAACCCGAGCCCATCACCACATCAAACGAGCAAGAGGGGGCAATCACAAAAGTTTCGATCCCCCAATGCTCTTCGGTCCCAACGGGGACCGCCTGCGTTTCTAGCTTACATGGCTCTCCCCGCATGGGCCCCCCGTCCATCTGCTGGAAAAGCATGGGTAGCGGGAGGGGGGACGTGGCTAATCCTAGCGCCTCTACTAGGCGGGGGGTGATTAAGTCCCGGTTGCACCCCGAGTCGATTAGTGCTCGGGCATGCATGAATCGTTTTAGGTTCGGGTTGAGAAGGGTTACGGCCATAAACAATAAACCCCCAGTGGCTCTCACCGTGAGGAGTGCCGGCTGTTGCTGGACCTGCTTCGCGGCACCCATTAAAGCAGGTCGTTGTCGTTTCCCGCCGACTCGGTGTCGTCCGACTCCCCGGTCGATTCTTCCACGGTTTCTGGTTCGGCGGTAAAATCCTCGTCAGTCGCCAAGGTGGTGGCGACGGAGCCCCGTCCGGGCTCTTTCGGCCGATTACTCTTTTTCTTCTTGGGCCCCGATGCGGTTGGCCTGGCTGTCGGCGGGGTGGACCCCGCTTTGGCTGGGCAGTTGGAGGCGAGGTGGTCCGGGTCGCCGCACCGGTAACACTTTCGGGCAGTGGTGGGGGTCGAGGTTGTCGGGGCCCGTCGCCCCTCCGCCTTGGTGGGTGTGGATTTCAACCCCTTCTTCGCCAGTTGCTGTCGGCGAAGCCCCACGTGCTGGATGTTGGTCTCGACCTCTCCGGCTAGCTGGATCCACCCGACCAAGGTGTCGGGTCGCCCGTGGCTGTAGCAGCGGTCGAGGACGTTCGGGTTCAGCCCGTTACAAAAAGCAGTATATTTCATAATCTCGTTCCACCCTCTCACTGCCGCGCAGTAGCCCAGGAACTCCGTGGCATACTCGCGAATGGATCGGTTGCCTTGTTCGATGCGCTGGAGGGCTGCGATGGCTTTCTCTTCGCGGAGCGGGTCGCCGTACTGGCGGAGCATTGCGTGCAGGAACCCCGCTACGGTTGCTAGCTCGGGCTTCCTCGCGGTGAACAGCCCGACGTACCATTTGCGGGCTGGACCTCTCAGTCGGGACGCAATGTGGTACACTCGGCTGGCTTCGGTCGGGTAGTCCGCACCCCAGTGGGTAAAGAACGTGTCGCACTGTATGGTGAAGTACTCCACGTCCTCTGGGCTCCCGTCGAATGTAATTTTCAGCTCTCTCCCCCCCCCTGCGGCCGGGGGTGCCGCGGGTTGGGGCACCGGGGCCGGCAGGGCCGGTAGGGCTGGTGCAGCTGGGGCCGGCGGCGCCGGCGGTGCGGGCACGGGGACCGCCGGGGGCGCCGGAACTGGCGGCGCCGGGGGCGCTGGGACCGGCGGCGCGGGGGCCCCCGGGGCCGGAGGCGCCACTGGTTGTGGGGCCGGTGGGGCTGGAGCGGGCACCACCGGCGGCGCGGGAGCCAGCGGGGCCGGTGGAGCCACGGGCGGTTGCCCCAGCGGCAGCCCTCCCACGGGGATCCCCAGGACCGCCGTCTGCAAGGTGCGGAGCTGGTCGTAGATCGCGCCTAGGTTCTGTTGCATCTCCTCGGCCATCATAACTCGGGAGGCGTGTACGTCGTTGTGAATTTCCCGTACATAGTCGAACAGGTCGTTGCGGAGGCTCCGGACCGGGTCGTCCCCGCCTCGCGGTTCTGGACCTTCGCCCTGGTCGTCGTCTCCGTCTCCGCTTGCCCCGTCGCCCAGCATACTCCTGTACCGCTGCTCCGCCGCGTCGATCGCCGCCATGGACTTCCGCGGGCTCCAGGATCGGGGTGCGGCGAACGCGTCCACCGAGAAAGGTGCGGGCACCTTAATCTTGCGCCTCACCCCCGTCACCTTCGGGTCGAGCGGCGAGTCCTCCGTTGGAGTGGTGGGCTCTCCGTTGTCTGGAACCTTTGCAGCCATCGGGCCGGGTTTCCAGTTCAGATAAGCTCCGAAACAATGGGATCACTGTTATAATGTCAGAACTTAAGAACTCCAGGCAGATCCCATACTTAGTTTCCAAGCTAGGATTTTATTAGAGAGAACTAAGAACTGTTAGATACAAGGTACAAGATAACAGTGATGGCGAGAGCCAGCACTGGCCCAGTTTTATATAGTAAAACAAACAACCCACAAAGCTTTAATTCACACCGTTACAGGCACATCTGTCTTCCCACCAGTGCTATCAGCAAAGACGTTGCCTCCTTACTCTGAAGGCCACGCGATTCGGCTTCAAAGGGTGTCAGTGTGAGAAAGTACAGAGATACAACATTATTCAGTCTACAGCCCCCAAATACTTTGGATACCATCGGGGCAGGGTTAACTACTACTCAGGCACTTCAGGTTAAGAAAGGTTACAATATGGGGTCGGTCTGGTTCAACGCTCAGGTCTACTCTATGCATACTTGCCAACCATCAATTATACTGGTTCTACATTAAGCTAGCAATAATAAAGTTACAAGTTCTGACAGTAGACTGCATTGCCACTCCAAATACCACTGCAAATGCTCTAGGTTTACAGCAGCAAAGAAAGGTACATGGAGAATTGTCTCCTTATGTAAGATTATCTGTCAGTTGCTGGACAGCTAACCTGACTCTTAGGGTCTTGAAGCAGGAAGCAAAACAAAATGTTTATGGAATGCCAGGTGGACACTTACTGAGAAAGTCTGAGTCTGTGATTGGCTGGTGGATTGTTTTCAACTTCAGAAAAGTCACAAATTGTGGCCAGCAGTTATAGAAAACAGGTTCTGAACAAGCAAATTGTAAAACCAGCGTGGTGTGGTGGTTCAAGTGTTGGACTAGGATTTGGGAGACCCAAGCTGACCTGGGGCCATTCACACACTCTCAGCCTAACCTACCTCACCTCAGGAAGAAAGGAGAACAGGATATAAATGAAGTCAATATAACAAATAAATATAGGACTGAATACATTGGCTGGGATCCAGACTGTGGGGACCCAGATTCTCCCCTATAGAAGTTCTCTCAGAAGTTGACCCCCACCAAATCTACTTTTAGCTGCACTTTAAAATCTCTCAAGCTCAAAAACAGGCTTAACAATGAGGTGCACAAACAGTTCAGTTGGTGCCAGAAAGCACAGCATTCTGTTAAGCCTTCTTAAGATAACATTTCTGTGCATGGGGCAATATGCATGTGGGGATCAGGATCACATGTGCCATCCCCACCCCTCCCCACCAACTAATGCTTCCCCAATGTGCACATAATATCCATGACTGAGAATGCTGCTGTTTAAATGTTCCAGATCACACGTATAATTTGTATATGTATAGGCCATACCAATGTTGGGACAAACACGCACAGATATATCAGGGACCAGCATACTCAATCCTAGACAAAGGAGGGGTGGTCAATACACTTGGTCCCATTCCTACCATATGTGTATTGCACTGAACACAGATACGTCATGTATACAAGGTCTTAGAGTCTTGGGACCCTGGAAAAGTCTCACTTCACTACCCTCTGGTGCTGCTGGCTGCCTATGGTTCAGCAATAAAAACTATTTTCAATGGGCAGTCATTAATATCACAAAAATTGTAGATGGAAGAAAAAAAACAGGCATTCATGAAATGTGCACTGGGAGAAGCCAAGAGAGGATGAGGAACAGCTATGGCAAGCAGACGCAAATGAGGCCAGCATGCTTTAGATGCATCAGCAGCAATATCAGAAGTCACACCTGAGCCCAGATGCTACAAGAGGCAGAACAAGAGCAAGCTGAATGCAACCTCTGTCTTTCAAAGATTCCCAAGCACCTGAAAGATGAAAATCATGCCTTTGTCATGCGCTTTCAGAAGCCTGATCCATCAGATCCAAGTTCTCATCTAATATGCTTCTCTATACCTTGAGGTGACATTTTAACTGTGTCTATTAGTACTGTATCCCACTCACTTGCTACATGCATGTTGGAAAGGAATAAGTGACATTTAACAAATTCTGCTTCCCAGAAGGCAGTGCATCTGTCACCATGGTAATGGGTGAACAAAACATTTTCTTTTCTTTTTTTAAAGAAGGAACTGCTTCATTCCCATCTTTGTAAATGTATTACAGCAGCAAAACAGGCAACCTTGGTGACCACTCCTTGGAGCTGACTTTGTGATAGACAACTCACTTTGTATATTATCACAGATAAGAATAAAGCAGCGCAGAGCAGAGCAGATTTAGATAGTACAGTAGCATGAAGAGAATACAGATACTTGCAATCCCTATTCTGCCTAAGCTTGTATGTCTCCCTACTGGGGAAGATGAAAAAGTCTTGAGCCCAATCATTGACTCAGATATTGACACCAAGGACAGACCTGAAAGATGTGGGATAAGAACATACGTAGAGCCCCAGTGTTTCTAAACTTACATTCAGTATGATCAGATGGCAGATTCAGTATACAGCTAGACTTCCCCAATCTATATGGGCCCAGCAATGAGCAGTCCAGGTTACCAGACTGGCCAGCATAAGTCCACCAAGGAACCACTTCAGCAATTACATAATTATCATTTTCTATGTTCACAGTGGAAAGTATGGGGCATGTACCCAACCCATGGCCACTATTTCTAGGAAGGGAATCTGATGAATTGAGTCAAATTGAGGTGATGAGAGATGTATTCAGGAAATTAAAACCAGTTGTCTCCAACTCTAGAAGGCGTACACCCAAGAGTTCTCAGGGAACTCAAATGTGAGATTGCTGATCTACTAATCCATATAGGCAATTTTTATCTGAAGTCAGCCTCTGTACCAGAGAACACGATGCGACGTCATTCCAGAGTCGGAAACGACTGGTGCTTGCACAGGGGACTACCTTTACCTTTACCTTTTACCAGAGAACTGGAGAGTAGCAAATATTACATCAATTTTTAGAGAGGGGTCCAAAGGGGAACCAGGAAATGACAGTCTAGTTAGCCTTGTGTCTGTCCCAGGCAAATTAGTACAAACTTCAATGAAAGATGGAGTTATTAAGCATAGAAAGAAACAAAATTGGCTGAAGAAAAATCAGCATGGCTTCTGCAAAGGGACGTCCTACCTCACCAGCCTTTTGGAGTTTTTTCAGAAAGTGAACAAGCATGCAGACAATGGTGACCTGGTAGACATTATATACCTGGACTTTCGAAAGGCTTTTGTCAAGGTACCTCAGCAACAGTTACAGGTTATGGATAGTTCTCACAATGGAAGGAAGTAAGCAGTGGACTCCCATAAGGATCAGTATTGGGACCAGTACTTTTTAATTGTTTCATAAATGATCTGGAACTAGGGGTATGTAGTGTAGTAGCCAAGTTTGCAGATCACACAAAATTATTCAAGATAGTAAAAACCAAGGCTGACTGTGAACAGTTCCAGGATGATCTCCACAGACTGAGTAAATAGGCAACATTGTGGCAAACGAAGTTCCATGTTGTTAAGTGTAAGGTGATGCACACTGGGACAAAAAAAAAAATCCCAACTTCAAGTATAAACTGATGTGGTCTGAACTTGCAGAGACTGAAAGAGGAAAAGATCTTGGGGTTGCAGTAGATAGCTCAATGAAAGTATCAACTCAGTGTGCTGCAGTAGTGAAAAAGGCAAACTCTGTTTTAGGGATTATTAGGGAAAGGATTGAAAATAAAGCAGCCAATATTATAACGCCCCTGTTGAGGTCTATGATGCAGCCTCATTTGGAATACTGTGTGCAGTTCTGGTCACTATATCTCAAAAAGGACATCTCAGAGCTAGAAAAAGTACATGAGAGGTCAACTAAGATTATTAGGGGGTTGGAGCACCTGTCCTATGAGGAAAGGCTGACGAGTATGGGACTTTTCAGTTTACAAAAGATATGCCTAAAGGGAGACAGGACAGAAGTTTATAAAATTATGCATGGGGTAGAGAAACTTGACAAAACGAATTTCTCCCTCTCCCAAAATATTAGAACTTGAGGACATCCAATGAAGCTGGTAGGCAATAGATTTAGGATGGAAAAAAAGAAATACTTCTTTACACAGTGAGTGATTAAAACATGTAACTCACTGTCAGACATAGTGATAGCCACAGACACAGACATCCTTAAAAGGGGATTAGACAAATTCATGGAGGATAGGTCTATCAGTGGCTACCATCCATGGTGATTAAAAGGAAGCTCCATGTTCAGAGGCAGTGAACATTTGCATACCAATACCAGGAGGCAATATCAGGGAGAAGCCTCAGCCTCTATGACCTGTTCTTGGACCTCCAGAGGAACTGGTTGACCACTGTTTGAGACAGGATGGTAGACTAGATGGAACACTGGCCTGATCCATCAGGCCTGTTCTTAGGTTTGTATGTTATGTTCATCTGAGCCGCTATTAGAACCTCTAAGACATTTCTGAATGCCACAGGGTTGGTAAACTCCAGGTCAAAGTATAGTCTTTTAAACTAGCCTACACTGTATCGAGGAAGTGGGACTTCACATTTGGGGACTTGCTCCAACCATTCAGGGCAGTTTCAGCTCTGGTGAGCATCAGGAAAAGTTGTCAGCCTGGGAGCTGTCCACAGTTCTGCAGGCCTTGCAAACCTGACTTTGCCATGGCTGTGGAATCTCCTCCATTTATTGGTGAAGTCTCCATTTTTAAACAAATAAAGCTGCCTTCTACTGAATCAGACACTTGGTCTATCACAGTCAGTATTTCCTGGTCCAACTGGCAGCAGCTTTCACAGATCTCAGGTAGAGGTCATTCACATCACCTACTTCCTGATCCTTTCAACTGAAAGTACCCAGGGTTGAATCTATCGCATGCAAAGCAGATGCTCTACTTTTGAGCCATGGCCCTCTGCCTCCATCCAGTTTTCCCAAATGACTTCAGTTTCTTCCCAAGAATTCTACAGTACCTCACAGATGTTGACCAATTAAGACAGGAAGTGAGATGGAAATGCAGAGGCACAGGAAATGTGAGATAGCTGTGCTTCTTGTTCTATAACAGAGGAGTCATGTTCACTGTTCCTCTCCAGGTTAAAACATGTGATGCTCAGTCAGTTGTATGAATGTCTTCCCAGAAGAATGTTTGTTTACTGAAGGCAATTGTGGACTGCTGCAATCAGGACTGGAAACTTTCACTGGGGCAGGGTATTTTTTTCCCTTGCAAGCTGTTTTTCTTACCAGCATAGTCTCTTCTGAGCTGGTTTTTGCCCCACAGGAGCAAAGATGCAGGCATGCTTATCTTTTCATTTATGGAGCAGGTAGCTTGCCAACCCCTTAATGTAATCAAGAAAATGATGCACTCTTAGGTTTCAGGAGACTAAAGGAACAACTATTTGTAGTGTTTCATCATTGGTAATAATTTCAGCACTTTCCCAACTGCTATGATTTTCTCCATGTGGATGTGTGCTCTGATGAGGCATTCTGCAGCGTTTCTTGTAAGAAAGCAAGATTCACATCTTTTATTGTTGTCATTTTATGGCTCTTTAATATCACTGGATTGCTAGTCCCGCGGTTGTTCAGTTGGCTGAATGGCACTTCACTTTCTGTCTCAGAAGAATCCCTCAGAAAGAGAAATTATGGCTTTGTAGGTGTTTAACACTCTTGAGAATGTTAATCCTTAAAGGAGATGTGCCATTAACTTGCCTGGACTGCTCCATATTGCCAATGAAATCTTATTGCTTACTGGCAACAGTCCAAATCAAATATCCAAATAGGAATTATCATTAGTGCCAAACCTTGCTAAAGCAGTCAATTATATTTCAGTTATATTGCATTATATTTGGTAGTGAACATGCAGGTTTTATTATATGAATATTAATAAAACGCTATTTGTTTGAATGCAGGTTTTTCCCTTGTAATGTGTAACTATGGAAACCTATAAACCCAGTTATTGTTCAAATTACAGAGCGAGAGAGATACTTTTACATATGCCAGTACAAAGAATGTGGGATCTCAGCCCCAGAACTAGAATGGGACAAGGGATGTCTAGTCCACTGCAGTCCCTGTTCTTGATGTGGAGCTTCTATCATATTGCAGTTTTAAGCACAATTACTACCTTCATCAACTTTAATGAACGTTTAGGATGCTACTGTTAACCTCTCAGTCAGGGTCTGTTTGCTATCTACAGTAGTACTCACTGACATAATGGGAGAGAACTGTGGGGGAAAAGGAGACCACCTGGGGGCGCTTGATGAAAACTAGGATCCAGGTGCAGTGAAGGAGATTTAAGCCCAGCTGAGTTGACTTGTGGGGGCTGCAGTGTAGGAGAAGCTGACAACCAACTCTGGGGAAAGCAGCATGACAAGCAACTGGAGGAAGAAGCGGCAACCCGACAGGTTGCCTGAGGGGAGGCCGGCCAGAAGGGACTGCTTTGTGGGTATGGCTAAGAGGCACCGGATCTGAATTTAACCAC
Organism: Heteronotia binoei; assembly: GCF_032191835.1. NCBI lineage: Eukaryota > Metazoa > Chordata > Lepidosauria > Squamata > Gekkonidae > Heteronotia > Heteronotia binoei. The sequence continues at coordinate 223,945,754 of NC_083223.1, read as the reverse complement.
CAGTCTAATAAACTCACTGAAGCATAGCTACCCTTGGAGCTGTCTCAGCCCGTCTTTGACAAGTACATGAAAAAGTACTAGTCTAGAATGGCCTTGACACAAATTACAGAGAAGGGAAATGGGTGCCATTTTTTGTAGCAGCCAGCTTGTCTTGAATGATGTTCTGTTTGGCTAAGGCTTTTTAAACATTCATAAACTTATTTTCCAGGCTGCAACACTGGGCTTGAGTTGTGCTTCCCCATCTCCTATCATTATTGTTGCCCTTATTTCCATGGAAACAATCTAACAAGCTCGCTTCTCTCCATAAAGAAAATGCCCATGCTATGTAAATATAGAAGGAAGCAGTAAAAGATAACCTTGAATGCAGTTTGTTCTTTTCACTATGAATGTAAATAAAACCAGGCCAGCTGCCTTAGAGATATAAGAGGTCTCAAAGGATAGCACTGCAGAGAATAATAAGACACATAAATGCATTGAAAAATAAGGCGGGGACCCTAGTGAGTTAAGTTTAAGGTCATGGAAGACACTCAGGGTTTTTTGTTTAAAAAATGCCTGTACAATGCAATGCACCCTGCCAAGTAGTTTTCACCAGCTACAACATTAGACCATAAATTGTTATTGACTGATAAATAATAAACTTCTAAACACTATAAATCAGAAGTCATCTAGAGAAGTAAAAAGCTTAGTAGGAGACTGGAAAACTTTTATTGTTTTGGGGGTAATATTTAGTATTTTCCTAGCACTTGCTGAACATATAAAGTGCTTCCCAGAAAATACTTTGGCAATCTTTACAACAACTTTGTAAGGGAGCTGAATATTATGATCCACAATTGCAGATGTGAGACTGGAAGACAGTGGCTTGATTTAGGTCACCTCCTAAGTGGAAACTTGAACTGCCAGGGGGTGCCATGACACATGTATCTTTTCAAGTGCTGAGACATCCATGGGTGCAGCCATTTTGGCACTTGAAAAGCTGCTGGAGAGGAAACATCTCAGCCCACTGCACTATGGGCCCAATCAGGATCAGATCCTCACTACATTTTTAAATTACATTAAATGTCTAGTTTGCACTTTATCTGGGGAGGGAAGGAGGAAGTTATAAAGTAGCTAGCAGCAATGCTAAGCGAAACAGCTTTCCCACTGTTTTCTCCCCCCAGGGTTTCTTGCCATCATTTTACCATGTATAAAGTCCCAGGTCAGTGAAATTACTGTTTACCATGGGCAGGAGTTCAAGAGACTAATCTGAACCTGATATATTTATTTATTTATTTATTTATTTATTGAATTAATAAATTATATATTGAAGCCCTAAGGGGCCAGGGTACTTAAAGGACTGTTTCATTGTCCAGCTTGCCTTTAATATCTGCCTCACGAGTCCTGTCCTCTGTGCCCCAGGCTGACAAAGTGAGTTGGCTCACAAAAAAATACAAGTATACAGCTGAGAATTGTTTACAACTGTAAACAGTGCAAACAATGAAAAGTCACATAACCTGCATGCCATTGTCTGTCTTCATTATTACAGGCTCTCATCAAAGAACAGGATGCAACCCACTGTAAACCAGAATAATTTCAAATACACAATCTTAATGATGTGCTGACAAGCAGTAACTCATTTTCCAGGAGATTTGCTACCAATTAGTTACTCTCATTAGTGAGATAAGTTGTACAATGTTTTTCACAGTCCATTTCAGGAGGAGAAACTTTCAAGGTGGTAATGGTTTAAATCCTTTGAGAAAGCAGTAATTTTTCTTCTAGTAGTTCAAATCCTTTGAGAAGGCTGTGGGCTTTTTCCTTGTAGCTTTGCTTTTTTCTTTGTGACTCTGATGATGGAGGGCTAGCTTGGACATTTCAATCTTCTTTATTAAAGACAGATTCACTTTGGAAGTTTATCTTTTACAAGGGAAAATTAATCCATTGGTGTCTGGTACCCAGAGACAGAGCTTTTTCAGTGGTGGCACCTTGAGGCTAGCTTGGCACCTAGGTTACTTTCTTTTAGGCACTAGTCTTAAACCATTCTATTCAGCTAGACTTTTAATTTTAGTCTGGAAACTGTTCTTTTAAGCTATCAGTGAGCTGTTTGTATGGTCTTATGTTTTTATGATGGGTTGGGTTTTTAATATGCGGTTTTGATTAATATCAAACAGTGAAGGCTGATAAGCATTTAGACTAGAGCTCCCTGAACTGGCAAAAACTCAGAAATACATTCTTAAAAGGAAAAATAAAAGAGAATGTAGCTTACAACTAAGATGGAATCAGGTTGGTCAGTCAAATGTACTTCTCATCGCCATCGTTCTCTATGAAAATAATCAAAATCAATGAAGTCAATTAACTTATATGAATTTGCACTAGCTGAGGAGCTGAATGAACAGGATAATTACCATGAATTTCCATTGCTTCCTAATGAAGGATTTCAAATACAGCATTAAGGAGCATAATTTTCAATTATTTGTAAAAGCTGAAGCAATTGAGTGTGTAACATTATTAAAATTGCCACAGAGTTCCTAATCTGAACTGCTCCAGTTCACAACAGAACACTTGGGCAGAAGTGGCATCATGTTGGATCATCTAGATAGTGGATTGTACTGTAAGCCAAACATCACTTTCGCCTCCTCCTGCTCCCCCACCACATCCTTTGTACCAAATACCCAAGTTTGGGAGAATTCAAAAACTTTGCTCTATTTTGTAGAATTTTGTTTGGTCCTAATAAAAACTAGTGAGGTTTTCAAGTTTGGTCCTAATAAAAACTATTATGCTGGTGTTTCTTTTCCTATTGGATCAATGGGGCTGAGAAGTAGATTAAGCCAATACCAAAAAAAACCCCAACCCAACCCTTAATCTTCACATGCAAAATATTGTTACCCCTGAACCCACTCTGCAACTGTTATGGACTATGTTCATTGGGCTCCTATGCCAGACTCATTATGAACACACAGTTTTCAATGGACTATAAGCATTTGGCTCTTGTGCCAGCCCCACTATGGACATTAAGTTTTGATGAACTGTACAGCAGTGGTTCAAGCCAGGCTTCAGCAAGCTTCCTGCCTGGTATTGTATGAATTGCCTATGCCTGCCAGTCTAGGAGGACACCAGATTGTGCTTCACAGACAAGCTGCTCAGCCCTGCATCCCAGTCACTGAGAAGACAGCACTAGAAGCAGCCCTGAGAAAAGCCATGTTCCTGAGATGTCCCAAAAGGACAACACTCTCTCTAGCAAGCTGCCATGCAGAGGTTTCTACACCATGTACTACATTCCAAAGACCAGCCAGTGTTTTGGAAATGCAGATACGAAGGCATCACTGCTAACAATGAACTACTGTAACATCTCCTCACCAAACAAAAGATTCCTCCTGTCGCCCATCAAGACAAGCTTCTTGCACAATAGAGCATCATTGAAGATGATTGTCAGCAGCTTGTCTTTTGTTTCATCAGTGTTACAGTTCTAAGGTGTTACAATAGGGAAAGATCTGACACTAAATTGCCCACTCCATTTCTTTTATGTAAAAAATGGTTTGTACTCAGTAAACCAAATTGCCCATCAAATTCTTTTGTCCCATCTCCTGGGAGCCATCTCTGGGTAGGTGTTCCCCCATCACATGATCCTGCCTCGGGATATGAAATTGGCTATAAGAAGGTCAGGGGTTTGGATTCTCAGGTGTGTTTCTGACAGTATCCCCACCTTGCTGCCAGAGCCACCCTCAATTCCTGATAAGTTTTGGGCCCTTTTATTGCAAGTGACACTGGTCATCTCTTGTTCCCCTTCTCCTTCCTGTCTTCACTGGAGGATTTTCCTCCTTCTATCATTCAGAGGTAATGTATAGCCCTGTTTGTCTTCCCTCATATGTCCCTATCAATTTTCCTTTCTATTTTCCTAGGACTGTGTGATTGATGCTGATCTGTGTTTCTTGTGAGCGCTTGAGAATCTTTCTGACAAAAATCTATTTTTAGCATATCAATCTCCTCATTATTTAAGAGGGCTCCTGTATACACAGGTTATCGACCCCATATATTTTAGCCATCTTAACCCACCTAACTAAATTCCCCATACCTCTTCTGAGGGCAATTTGGCTAACAATACAAAACCAAAAGATAGCAATGGTACATCCTTGTACTGATAATCATAGCAAACCAAATCTGCAAAGTACTGGAATTGCTCAAATTTCTAGATCTGGGTTAGGAAAAGAAATTTAAATAGCTCAGCCTCCATCAGCAATGGTTGTCCTCATGACATCATTGTGAAGTTGGTGTCACCTACGAATTTTAACATCTCTTTATCCTAACAAAGTAGGTCAGGTCCTCTGCATGTAATAAAGTTAGAATACATTGTGAAAATCTGTTTGCTCTTTAAACCAAAGGCCGTTATTTATAGATCCTTGATTTGCCTTGCTAACTGTCCTGATTTTAGCAGGTCAGGACAGAAAAACCATCCTCATGTCCTAAACTGATAGTTACCTAATATCAGGTAGATATTCTGAATTTCTAAATTGTGATTCCACAGTCGCTTCACCTTCTGGTAAGCAGTTGGGGTTTCTTTTACAAGATAAATTGCTTTCTGCGTGTTATTCTTTCCCTGGTAAGCAGGGTTATCGTAATTAGAGATGGATGTAATTACCAGTGGATTCTGCTTCAGGCCCATAGCTACAGTGGTATTTTGGGGCCATTCCCCCTCAGTCTTTAGCCATGCCAGTCAAGCCCCTGCTTCCCATCCTATGATGTACAACACAGCAAGGCCTGCCCATTGCCACTGGCTTCCCAAGCTGGGCTTGTTTTTCTTGGACTGACACTTTTCCCAGTCGCCACACCCCACCCAAGGACAAATCCAGTAGAGTGCCTGGCCCCTGGCAGCCAGTCCTGCCACCTGCTCGTGCCAAGGGGAATGTTGGGTATTGGTTGTTTTGTCTGCTGGTTTGCTATGTCTATTAGTTGATCTTGAAGCATACTTCATTGCTCTCCAGCATCCTGATGCCCACATTCTGATTGGCCATTCTTTTAGAACCGGCCAATCAGGATGCAAGGCATTTATCTCAGGAAATGCAGATGAAGGATCCTGGAGAGACCAATAGGATGGATTGCTGCCCTCATAAGGGGGCATGTTTTACTCAGTCCAAATGGATATAAGGAGTGGCGTTGTCTGTGTTCAGTTCTGCTCTTGTTCAATAAATGTTCTTGCTTACCTCAAGCCGACTGAACTCACTATATAATAGGGAACCAGGCCACCCAAGTGATTGCACAGAGGAAAATGGCAGTGGCTGGTTGCCAACTCAAGGGATGAGTTTTCCTTTTGGCCCCAGTCCCAGTTTTTCCAACTCGCCTTTCATCAGAGGAAGGCCCCATTGTTGTAGTCCTGAAGCTTGAGCTGTATGGCTTTGTGCTTTTGCAGTGAGGGGAGGGATTTCTTTTTTCAACAGGGTGAGGAGCGGGTGGACCAAGCCAGCCAGCCTTTCTGGCATGCCAGAGAGGCCTGCCTCCCAAATCCAACTGTTTAAGACTTTCACTACCACCCCTTCCTAGACCCTAATATGGGAAGCAACATGCACACAAAAGACAGTAAAAAAATAGCACTATTAGGTGTTGCAACAAAGTCTGTATAACGATAATTTACTTAGATGGCAGCAGTGCACAGCCTGCAGTTCTGAAGGCAGTTTGTGTGGGCTAAATGCATTCCTTTACTTCACAGCACTGGAGTCCCTCCCTCCACTTTGCCAGCCTGCCTTTTTGCTCCTGGAGGTTGTCCTGTCCTCCTTTTATGCCTGGAGAAGAACAGCTGGCCAGAATACGGACTCTTGTGCAGAGCATAGAGTGCACCAGTCAGTCTACCTTCTCCTAACTAGATTATGGCTAATTAGATTAGCAGTGATCTGCTATATGAATGTTGGTAGACCCTTGAACAAAAGAGTTCATCAGTCTGCCAAAGAAATAGAATATGAAATCTGAAAGGCACCAGATAACTTTGATTACAACAGGCAAGTTCTAGAGTGCAAAGACAGTCTTAGAGATCCTGGGCCCAGGAAAAAGCCCCAGAATAGCTGTAGTGGCCTCTCCATTGGGGCCAAGCAAGGGGTGGCTGGCTTTCATCCTATGGAGATCGATGGCAGTCACCTCTTTCACTGCAAGTCAGCTGCTTAAGACCCTATCAGTTGAAAGCAATGGCAGGAGCCTGCTTCAAATTCTTTTCCCTCTTCCTTTGAGGTCATGCTCCCCCACAGCACAGGATCCCAGACAGCTCCTCTTGATGCTCATTGACTAAAACTGGCTCTGCTCCAGTGGCCTGAGGACAATCACAGAGTACACTAGGCCCTGCCTCACATGGTTATTACTGGACCAGGCTGAAATACCAGAAATCTCCAGGTCCAATCCCATCCAGAAATCAGACTCCCTCAACTAGAAACATCTGCACCATCCCTATAACTATGATGTGAAATATTGTTGAGCCTGCTTTTGCAAGGAGGGCGGGATATAAATTGAATTTTAAAAAATGTTTGGAGAGCAGTTACATGAGCATTGTCATTACCTATTGTGTTGTGTTGCTGTTTTAATTGTATTTTATTGGTTTTATTGTATTGTATTTGCTTGGTTTTATTTGAGTGCAATCCACCCTGATCCTGCCTGGGAAAGGGCAGAATATAAATTAACCAAATAAAAAATAAATATTGGATAATGGTTGTGATATTACTGACAATCAAAGCCGCTCTGATGACCCTAGCACTGCCTTTCACTTGAACTGTACATACTGCACATGCTTCAGGTTCTTGCATATCAAACCTATACCACTAAATTACAGTTACACATTTGTTACAGTACGTAAAAAACATTAATTCAGACTATCAATTCAAATCTGTCATGCCAAAGGACACATATCTTGAATACACAAACACAAAAACCTTATGCTGAATCAGGTCTACCAAGGTCAGTATTCTCTTCAGACTGGCAGTGGCTATCCAAGGTCTCTAGTCATGGTCTTTCACATCACCTACTGTCTGCTCCTTTTAACTGGAGATGCCAGATGACCTTCTGCATGCTAAGCAGATGCTCTACCACTGAGCCACAGCACTACTCCAAGAACTTGTTATTGTAGTACAATGCACTGCCAATCACAAACCAAGAATTTATCAGGGCCAAACATTTACATGAATGCCTTGATTGATATCAGTGGAAATACAAATAATCTCCTCTCACAAAACCAGGAATAGAAAATCATGCTATGTTCTCTCTGTAACATTATGCTTCAATTTATAGTTCATTTAGTCCAAAAATAGCATATGCCTCATTACAAAAAAATTATTTACCAAATTTTATACTACTTTGATTTTCAAAAAAAATCTGAATATAAACTAAAAATTATATCAATTGTTTAACCATTAACAGTCATCCAGAGTATTAAAATATTGTACAAAACCATAGCAAAAACATTTTAAAAGCACAAAGATGAGATAATTTGGATCTTATTGGTTTATCCTGGATTGTTCTGTGGTTACCTGCTCATCTTTTCACCTCTTGCCTTTCCAAAGCAAGTACTCAGATAGTTCAGAGTTTGAGGGCATTATTTTATATTTAACTTTATCAGCATGGACAAAGTTACCTCTTAAGAGACTTGAGGGTAATATGATAGTGCTGTTGTGGCAATGATGTCTAGGGAGATTGTTTCTTTAAATTTACTGCTACAGATTTTTTAAAGTGCTAAATAAGCCATGGATTGTCTGTCATTCATCCTTTAAAAAATACAGTCCTACTGTTCTGGTAACATTTCTGCCTCTTAAATTATTGATACACATTTATGACTTTACTTTGAGTTAAACAGTGCATTTTGTCTAGGAATCCATTTTAATGTGAATATTGTATAGAAATAGCAGTTTAATTTAATTAAAACTAGCTTCAGTGTAAGCATAATCAATACGTACCATTATCCTTTAAGGCTTCCGTTCCCTTCTGACTTTTCAACAATCTTGGACATGAAGGAATTGTGTGCTGCAACCATCCTTTCCATGTGCAGAAATATTGATGTGCATGCACGCACTAATCCCATTCATTTCAGTGACAGGAGCAGCTCCATATGTATAGCCACTGAATGGCCAGTATTTCTCCAAGCATCCAGTAAATAGAAAAGCCTTGAAAGTGCAACCTCTCTATGTGTTCATCAGAGTATCTGCAACATTTTAACAAGATCAACTCCAATCCACAGAGATTTCATGGTATGGTCACACGCTCTCCTTTTTCTTCCAGTACAGATGTGCCCTCATGTTACAGCTGATTTATGGGGACCCCAACAAGGGGTCTTCAAGGCAAGTGAGAAGCAGCATCTTCTTTGATAGTCTCTCATCCAAGTATCTTGCTTCTGACAAGATCAGGCTATATCATGCCAGGCTATATCATTCCCTCCCAGTACTGAAGCTTGATGAAGCTTTAAAAAACAACTTAATGTTTATAGTGGGTTCAATGCAATGAAGAGGCGAGGTGGTAGTGATCATAGCTCTTTATTAGGTACAGCATAGTATAGGGCTGCACTCTTAAGACTAGGCCAACTATATATACATCCAGGTTCCCACGCAAGCATGCCATTGGATCATTCAAACCAGCAGGGGGCCTGTGATTGGAGCTGGGCAGCAAGGATTTGAATCCTACTGCCCATTGTTCCTAAGTCCCCAAGCTCAGGCCTAAAGGCTCCAATGAGCCAGGCAGGAGCACCCTTACAATATAACACCATTACAATATACACCTTACAATATAACACCATTAGTTCCTATACACAACACACTGTTTGGCCATCAGGGGTTGAACCAACACTCTCTCTAGTCCAGGATTCTGATTCTGACATCAACCAGACAGATTCCTGTGAAAGGCCACATCAAAGGACATGTAGACACCCTTCAGCTTTTTCCATATTTGATATACAAAGGTACAATGCTCTGAACATGCAGGTACTGTTGCTTAGTGGTGGAGTATCTACTTCTCATGCCCAAAATTCCAGGTTCAGTCCTCACAGATTCCATTTTAAAGGGTGTGGTGGTAGGTGATGTGAAAGACCTCTCTCTGTCTGAGATCCCAGAGAGGTGCTGCCTGTAAAAGTATGAAATACTGATTTTGAAAGTGTTAGCACAAGATTGTAAGCCGAAATGCCCTCAAAACGAGGTTGGGGAATTAGTTAGGTGGGCACCTGGCTCACTAGGAATCTTTTTACCAATTTATACCAGGCTCAACCATCCAGAGGGTAAATGCTCAATAAAAAGGACTCTAATTTAATAAAAACCAATTGTAATTTATGTAGAATAATAGTTCTTACACACAAGATAAAAATACAAAACAATCACACATTCACACAGGTCTTAAGAAACACAGATAGATTGATAGGGGAACATATAAAGGTAGACAGACAGGGCGATATTACCTCTCGCAGTCTTCAAGGAAGGCTCCGGTGGCGACAGTTGAGGGAATGGGGGAGGACCCGAAACTGATCAGGAATCGGGGATGGATCTATGCAGCGGAATATGGGTTGCTGATAGAAGCACACATGAGTGGAGTTGGATCAGAGGTTAAATAGGCTCCCTTAGACCCCTTAGGGGATGGGAGGTGACGGGGAGGAGAGATGGGAGGCTCTGTGATGACCATGAAGGCTGGACATTAGCAGAGCCAATGGTGAGTCCTTTGGTGACATCCAATTGGGTGTCAGCTTTAACCAATGAACTTCACCTTAGTCCTGTGAACCTGGAAACTTCCAGGTTGCAACAAGGCCTGGGGCGGCTCCAAGGGTGTCAGTATGGGAATGGCTAGGTACTTGGGATTAAGTGGGCTTATCTGGGAAGGTGACAATAGGGAATCAAATATTGACCTAGGTATCCCCGGTGTGGACAAAAGACTTAGTTGTGACAGGAGATGTTCTTCCTCTTTTCTCATCATCTTCTGAGCAGCCGTCTTTGTTCTGGGTTTCGTTAGACAAAAGGCTTGAGTGGTCTGGCAGAGTATGCTTGGATAAGCTTGATCGCCTTATGCAAAAGCTGAAGCAGATGCTGGAGATGGAATCAGGAAAGCAAGATGGATTCTGGTGGTGTTAGCCTTTGGTTCATGGAAACAGGCTGGCTTCTTCCACTGCAGCGGCCAAGAGTGGGCACACAAGGAGCAGAATGCTGCTGCAACGCTGAGGCTTATAGTATCCACATAAGCCTTAGAAACTGTAAGCAAAGTCCACTTCTTAGAGCAGATGTGTGAGAGTCTCCAGGCACCCTGGCAACCATACTGGTGATCACGATGTCCATATGTATGAGAAGTAGGGGGCTTTCCTTACAAGATGGCTTCAAGAGGGGTTTGGATAAAAATATGAAGCAGAGGTCCATCAGGGGCTATTAGCCACGGCATATTATCAGGGGCAGTGATGCTCTGTATTCTTGGTGCTTGGGGGGGGGCAAAGTGGAAGGGTTTCTAGCCCTACTTGTGAACCTCCTCTTTTTTTTGCCACTGTGTGACACAGAGTGTTGGACTGGATGGGCCACTGGCCTGATCCAACATGGCTTCTCTTATGTTCTTATGGCTGTGCACAAGTAGAAGGGGAAGGCTGCTTTAGAATATAGTCCATATAAGGTCACTGCTTTAAGATAGGAAAGGATATTCTAATTTTATTATTCAATAAATCAATATTGTGATAGGAAAGGCAAGGTACACTGGGTGCAAGAGAAGTTACACTGTCCTTCACTTCCAACAGACAGACTAATAGTCTGATTCAGTATAAGGCAGGTTCATGTCTTCATGTGAGATTCCATTCTTAACTTTTGCTCCAGATGTTTTCCCTATTTTAAAGTCCCATCTTCTTGAGGTAGTGAGTTTCACATGTTGTACTTCATGAAGAAGAATGTTACCTAGAGAGTTCATAAAAAGGGGCCCTAAATGAAAAGGAGAGACTCCTTTTCTTTTTTGTTGTTGTTCAGTCGCACAGTCGAGTCTAACTCTTTGTGACCCCATGGACAAAGTCACACCAGGCCCTCTTGTCCTCTACCATCCTCCAAAGTCTGCTCAAATTTGTGTTAGTTACATCAGTAATGCTGTCCAGCCATCTTATCTTTTGCCGTCCCCTTCTTTTGCCTTCTGTCTTTCCCAGCATCAGGGTCTTCTCCAGTGAGTGCTCCCTTCTCATTTGGTGGCCAAAGTATTTGAGCTTCAGCTTCAGTATCTGACCTTCCAGGGAAGAGTCAGGGTTGATTTCCCTTAGGACTGACTGATTTGATCTTCTTGCAGTCCAAGGGACTCTCAAGATTCTTCTCCAGCACCACAGCTCAAAAGCATCTACTGCGCTCGGCCTTCCTTATGGTTCAACTCTCACAGCCGTACATTACTACTGGGAATACCATTGCTTTGACTATATGGACTTTTGTTGGCAGGGTGATGCCTCTACTTTTTATTATACTACCTAGGTTCACCATAGCTGTCCTCCGAAGGAGCAAACGTCTTTTAATTTCATGGCTACAGTCACCATCTGCAATAATCTTGGATCCCAGAAATGTGAAGTCTGTCACGACTTCCATGTCTTCCCCTTCTATTTGCCAAGGTGTGATGGGACCACACCTTTTTTATGTTGAGTTTCAAGCCTACTTTTGTGCTCTCCTCTTTCACCCTCAACAAGAGGTTCTTTAGGTCCTCTTCACTTTCTGCCATTAGAGTGGTGTCATCTGCATATCTGAGGTTGTTGATGTTTTTCCCGGCAATCTTAATTCCGGCTTCTGCTTCATCCAGGTCAGCATTCTGCGTGATGCACTCTGCATATAAATTAAATAAATAGGGTGACAATATACATCCTTGTCAAACCCCCTTTCCTATTCTCAAACCAATTACTAGATAAACAGATACCCTTGTGGTGGCATGAAACGAGGGTGGCACTTTCAGGACTTTTTTTGAGCAGGAACTCACAGGAACATAGTTCCAACTGGCTTGGCATCATGGGGGTGTGGCCTAATTTGCCAATGAGTTTTTGCTGGGCTTTTTCTACAAAAAAAGCCTGGGTGCTTTAAATAAAACTCTATGCCTATACAAAGGTTTTTTTTTACTCACCAGCCTCATGTTCAAAGAGGGCCACAACTGATCCTTCTGCTATCACTTACCATTCTCCCGGCCCCTCTCCACAGCTCTTCACCAGGCTTACCTGGACGATTTTTCACTTCTGAAATAAGAAGAGGTGTGGGTCAAGACCATCTTGCAATTCTTTCTCCTTAATCCAAATATTTATATTGTTGTGAATTATACAGTGTGCACATGATCACACTTGGCAGGACAATGTCAGGAGTAGCCCAGTCCGAATATAGATTTAATGGGCCAGCAAACACCAAGGAGAGTGTTCTACACTGTTGATCAGGCAAAGGCAGAGTGTCAGGCTTCTGCTATTTGTACTTGGCCTAGCCAATCCAGAAGCTTTATACTAACTGCCAATTGCAAGGGCCCATGTTGCATTCACCTCTTTTCTTGCATGGGTGGAATGATACATTATTTGTAGTTCTGTAGTTATTTTCCTTGACTGCTACAAAAATCTAGAATCCAGCCATGTGGACTGCAATTTAAAAGGGCACAGCAGTGCAAGGCACAAAGGGCTAGATAACTCCTCCCTTGTGTCAGGTTTCTGCTGAAAACTGCCACCTGCAACCTGCTTTTTGTCCACATTTTTCCAGCTGGAGTAAAACATCTTGGGATGGCAATTTCCGTGGGGAAAATGGTGCAAAAAGAGAGAGAGAGAGAGAGAGAGAGTGTTAAATAGCCCCTCTTCCCCAGAAATGCTTAGACAAACAAACAGCTTTTCTCCACTTCATTGGAATAGGTGGTGCTCCAGAAGAGCCCTTGAAGCACACCACTTTTGGTAATGGCTGCTCCCATCACAGGAGTATGCTTGATTGAAACATTTCTGAATCTCCTCCCAATATTTTCTGATTATACTTAGGCTAGCCCCATGACAGCCGTTTTATGATCATCCCTGTCATGGGTCAACTAGGACTCAGAGACAGTGAGGGTTCCTCAGGAGAAGATGTGCCCCATGTAGCCAGCCTTGTGTTAAAAGAACCTGACTAGCTGGAAAATGAGCTGCAAGTTTGTCAGGATTTACAGCTAACAGCTGAGGCAGAGCCACTGAAACCTTCCAGCCGTCATTCAGCAGGTAAACCTCAGTTGGTCATTTCCAGTCCACCAATATCACCCACACTCTTAGAGTGCCACAGACAAAAGCTGAGAAGAGAGCTACTGACAAGGTGATAAAGTATATGCCTTCTGGCCTGACACCAGGTGAGTAGTTGCAGGAATGCTTCTGAGCTCCTGGCTGCAAGCATGACCCTTAGGCATGGGGCTATAAAAAGCAGCTAAGACACTGTGGTGCGGACACAGAGAGTATGGAACAAAAAGATGGCGACAAGACAGGAGCTCGAGTGCTAGGGCTCCTGAATTTAACAAAACTAGTAGCTATCCCGGCACCACGCTACTAAGAGGGCAATGCCAAATGCAATAAGAAGTGGCTGGGGAAGGGCAGGGTATGATTTTTAAGAACTTTATAGCCCTAAGCCCTTTGAAACACACTGAAAGTGCTACTCACCAGCCAGGCCTGGCGCCGGCGTGGAGGTTGGGCGCAGCCGCGGGCTGGAGTGCGCAGTGCGACTGAGTCGTTGAGTGGAGTGCTGGGCGCTGAAGACATCGGCGGCAACTGGTCGGCTGTGGCAGAGATGGGGTGCGGTGCGGTGTGGCTGATGGTTGCTACAGGTGGAGTTCAGGTGGAGTGGTGGGTTTTTCCTCTCTCCCGGGGCATTCCATTCCTGCGGATACCTTCCCTGCATGCCGCCAGCAATTGCTGGGGCGCAGATGTTCAGTTGAGTCAACGGCCGGGAGCCCCACGACTGCGAGACCCAGTTCAGGGTCCGAGTGGCATGTGGAGGCCTGGTGTGCTGGATTGCAGGGCGGCTGGGCTACGACCCTGGGACGACTGCGGAACTTGTGGCAATCTTTCAGCTGGGAATCTGAAGGGCTCAGCCAGGCAGCTGGGAAGGACACAGGGGAGGTCTCATCCCACCCCCCCGGGTCACCTGAGATGCCTGGGGTCTGCCGGGTTTTCAGACAACACTACCGCACTTTAAAAACTGCACCTTAAGACTGCACCTTAAGAGCACACTTTAAGAACACTTTACGAACAGCTGCACTTTAAAAACAATCTGCACTTTAATAAAAAGGAAAACACCTTGCACTTTAATACCACAGCGCTCTTATCTAATGACTTTTTAACCTTTCCCTACCTACCCACTGTTATATAGAATTGTATTGCTGGCTACTAAATTGATTGGGGAAAATTGTTATTAGTTAATTAATTGGATTATTGTTAATTGTTTGGCTTTTGATGAACTTTATATATATTTTTAGCTCATTAATTGATGGAGGATATTAACTGGGAGGGTTTTATCTATTAAGGAGCTACCGATAAAATTAAGAATTTTTAGCTAATCAATTAGAGGGGAGATTATAGGGATGGGATTTTTAAATTAATTATTAGATTAATTTATTAGTGAGCTAGCCAAATTTGATCAGTGAGGAAAGGGAGGGGTGGGAAGTTTAACATTTAATATAGGGTAATGAGGGAGGTTATATCCACATTGGCTGAGGCCACAGCGGATACCGGTGAGGATGCCCGACCTGGGGATTCCAGTGCTCCTGGGGAAGGGAAGGTATGATGGTGGGAGCAGACAAAATTATAAGGGAAGGAGGCCGAGACAAAATAGTGCTCGGCCCCCTTCCAGTCTGCGTCCCATCCCAACGATGGCAGGTAGAGGGGTCAAGCGGAATGGCTCGACTCCATCATTGGTGTTATGTAACACCAGGTCCATAAATAATAAGACCTTGACCCTTAAGGAGTTCCTGCTTAAGCAGGATGTGGACTTGGCTTGTGTGACCAAGACCTGGGTGCAAGATGGGGAGACTGTAGCTCTCTCCCAGATGTCCCCCCCCCCAGGATACTCGGTCTTTCACCAATCACGGACTAGCGGGCGGGGGGAAGGGGTGGCACTATTTATACAAGAGGATTACTCCTTCCAGGCTCTCCCGGCCCCAACGATCAATGGTATAGAATGTGCCAGTCTGGCGTGGGATGTGGGGGAGGGGTTGGCAATCTGGCTGGTGTACCATCCGCCTAACGCACCAGCCAGCACCTTACTATCCCTGATGGAGGCCGTAACAGATTGGGCATTGGAATACCCAAGGCTTTTGATCCTGGGTGATTTCAATGTCCATGTTAATGACGCGACCTCCAGTCAGGTGATGGACCTAGTGTCATCCATGGCGACACTGGGACTCTCCCAATTTGTTACAACACCCACTCACCAGGCAGGGCACATGTTAGATTTGGTCTTTGCAGCCGGGGCTTTGGTGGATGGTATTACTGCTGAGGTGGTGCCATGGTTGGACCACTTTGCCCTCAAGGCTCATGTGGATGCTCCATCCCAACCCTTCATGGGTGGAGAGCTTATTTTGGCTCACCTGCGGAGTCTGAAGGACCCTGAGTGGTTCCAAATGGCGCAACAGGATCCCTGGCGATTCCCTTGATGATCTGGTTGAGTCTTGGCATGACCAGTCTGGCTTCCACCTGAGTCATGGGACGGAGACAGTGCTGGTTGCCTTGGTGGATGACCTCCAGAGGCATCTGGATTGAGGTGGCATGGCAGTACTGATGTTGTTGGATCTATCGGCTGCATTTGATATGGTTGACCATCGGTTACTGACCCACCGCCTCGCTGATGCAGGGATTCGGGGGCTGACCTTACAATGGCTTTCCTGCTTCCTTGATGGTCGGGGACAAAGGGTGTCAATTGGGGGAGAGTTGTCCCAGAGGCACTAGATTGTGGGGTGCCACAAGGGGCAGTGCTCTCTCCAATGCTATTTAACATCTATATGCGCCCCCTTGCCCAGATTACCCGGAGATATGGGCTTGGGTGCCATCAATATGCGGATGACACCCTGCTCTATCTACTAATGGATGGTCAGCCTGATTGTGTCCCAAAAAATCTGGACCTAGCATTGCAAGCCATGGCAGGTTGGTTCAGGCTGAGTAGGTTGAAGCTGAATCCAACAAAGAGAGGTCCTTTGCCTAGGTCGTGGCAGTCTGGAAAGGGAAATCCCTCTTCCAGTTTTTGACGGTGTGCCATTGACAGCTTGGGGGTTCTACTGGAGCCTTCCTCATCAATGAAGGCCCAGATAGCAGCCACTGCTAAATCCGCTTTTTTCCATCTTAGGTGGGTGAGGCAGTTGGCCCCCTTCCTAGAGCGTCACGACTTGGCAACAGTGATATATGCAACGGTCACCTCGAGATTGGATTACTGTAATGCTCTCTACATGGGGCTGCCAAACCTGGAAGTTGCAGCTAGTGCAGAATGCGGCAGCCAGGCTGTTACTAGGGCTCCCGAAGTGGGAGTACATACAGCCAGGGCTGTGCGAACTGCACTGGCTGCCGATTGTATACCGGATTCATTACAAAGTGCTGGTCATTACCTTTAAAGCCCTATATGGCTGAGGACCTGCCTACCTTAGGGACCGTCTCTTCCCATATGTGCCCCAGAGAGTGCTGAGATCAGGTGCACAAAATCTGTTGACAATCCCTGGCCAAAGGAGTCCAAATTGAAGAGTACGCGAGAAAGGGCCTTTTCGATCACAGCTCCACACTGGTGGAACCAACTAACAGATGAAATGTGAGCCCTGAGGAGTCTTGATCAATTCCGTAGGGCCTGCAAGACTACCCTTTTCCAACTGGCCTTCGCTTAATATGGATCTTAATCTACTACACACGGCCATCATAAATTACAATGAGGAGAACATCCAGAACATAGCACCTGTAAATGTTAGTTTTTAACTTTTGATGGTTTTATTTACAATGGTTTTAATTAGCAAATCATATATTGTACTGATATAATGTTTTTATCTTGTAACTTTGTATTTATTATATGTTGTGAGCCGCCCTGAGCCTGCTGCGATGGGGAGGGCGGGATATAAATAAAATATTATTATTATTATTATTATTATTATTATTATTATTATTATTATTATTATTATTATTATTATTATTATTATTATGATAGATGCTAGGCCTCTGACTCACTAGACTTCTGGACCTCTGACCCTGGATAGAATGACCCTGCCCTGCCTGGCACTTGACACTCAGAGTCTGAAAGCCAGTACAGTTCCTATCCTGCCACTTAATTCTGGTGCCCAGTGCTTGTTGTCATGCTTATGGACTCAACAAGGTTGGAACTCTTCCCCAAACCCATAAAAGCTTTCTATTTAAAAAATAATCAGGGGAAAATAATTACATGTAATGTAAAGCTCTCTTCTCTGTGCAGACATACTATTTGCTTGCCTCCCCAAGTCATGTGGGGAGCACCCAATTCAGCACCTCCAGTCCAACAGCACCCTAGGCAACTGCCTAGTTTGCCTAGTGGCAGGGCCGGCCCTGCTCCTCACATTGTATTGGCTGATGTGTGGAATGTATAATTATTTTCAGTAACATACAGAAGAAGCCCCGTGGCAAAGAGTGGTAGAGCTGCAGTACTGCAGTCCAAGCTCTCTGCTCACAACCTGAGTTAGATCCCAGTGGAAGCTGGGTTCAGGTAGCTGGCTCAAGGTTGACTCAGCCTTCCAATCTTCTGAGGTCAGTAAAATGAGTACTCAGCTCGCTGGGGGGAAGTGTAGATGACTGGGAAGGCAATGGCAAACCACCCCATAAAAAGTCTGCCATGAAAACATTGTGATGCGGCGTCACCCCAGATTCGGAAACGACTGGTGCTTGCACAGGGGACTACCCTTACCTTTTTAACATACAGAGCACTTTTTCCACACAGTTATTGCTAAGATTATTGATTATTGACATAATGGTGTTGCAGAACTGAGGTGTTTTAATAGAGGATAGCACAGACATGGTTCTACAGATCTTATTAACTTTGTTTAATATACTGTGACTCCTTTGATTTCTGATTCACTACAGGGCATCTTAATATATGTTCAAAGGCAGTGGAGCACAGAGGAGGAAATGAACATGGGGTTGTGAAAAAAACTTTAATAACCTCTATTTATATTGCTTTATATTTATTTATTTATGTACTGTTTGCTGGAAGTTGCTTCCTCCCATAGGGAGTAGTGGGTATGAACATCTCTAATTTTCCCCATTATAATGTCAAACATGAAACAAATACTACTAATCCCATCCCTGCAGGTAGGAATTTCCAGAAGCTTGACAAATCTTGACATGAACCCTAAAATGACTGCTCACCCTGCTGTGATAGACTTTATAATTCCAAGATATTTCTTTATATTAGTCTAGTGCAGGGGTGTCAAACATGCAGTTTGGGAGCCGAATCAGGCCCCCAGAGGGCTCCTCTCAGGCCCCCGAGCAACTGGCTGTCATCTGCTTCCTTCTCCCTCTCTCTTGCTTCCTTCTACATAACAGCTTGCTTTGCAAAGCTTACTCAATTGCATAGGAGCTACAGAACAAAACCTCTATTTTCTCCATTGGCTGAGGCTCCTCTCTTGGGGAGGTAGGGGAGAGGAATAGCTTGCTTTACCAGGCTCTCTCAATTGCACTGCAGAGCTACTGAGCGAAGTCTCTCTGCCTTCTATTGGCTGAGGCTCCTCTCCCCCACAGTCCCCTGGGGAAAGAAGGAAAGAGTCAGAGCTTCCTTTACCCAGCTCCCTGGATCCCAAGTCAGAAATATTTAAAAAGCAGCTTTAAAACCAGAGTGCTAACGTTTTAAGCATGTTTAAAGCTGTGTGTGTGTGTGTTTAATTGTGTTTGTCTATGTCCTTTATAAAGTTTATATCTCTGCTACCTAATCTTAAACAGGTACACACATGGCCCGGCCCAGCATGGCTCGGCCCAACCCGATATGACCCAGTCCAACAAGGTCTCATTTGTGTCAGTCCAGCCCTCATAACAGATGAGTTTCCCAGGTCTAGTGTGTTAATATAAAGACCTTCCCTCAGGTCATATGTTTAAGTAGCCAGTTCAGCTAGTAGAGAATGCTTACATAAACCTGTTGAGGTTTATCCGTAGATTAAAGCTGTCTGAACTACTCATTCTTCTGAGCTCTCTATTGGAACCTAGAAACTGAATGATTTGGGGGTATCAGACTGCTAAAGGCACATAATGCTGCAGAGTCAATCTGGTTAGTGCATGCTGACAAGAAACAAAGTTACACATGGAGCCTCTGTGAGTCTTTTGTTTTAAGGAACTCCATTCTAGACAGGCTAGAATAGAGATGGATTTCTTATCTAGTCTAACTAGCTAAAATGGACATAGATGCATGTAACCAAGATGGAGAAGGCTAGCATATTATGGAGTGAAGGTGTCAAGACTGGAAGGAAGGGAGTTTCCCTAAGAGTAACAATCTACACATCAAGGGGATAGCATCAGAGAGTAAACGAAAGAATAGTCAGTGTCTTAATCTATCTGTCTCTCTGACTCTCTTATAAACCCCCTCTGAAGTCTGAGGCTGAGAGACAACACAAATGCCTTCACTTCCAACAGAAACATTACACACCCCACCAAAATTTGTCCCTATTTCTATCTTTAAGATGTTGGTGAGGCACCCATCCAGTAGCTTTGAAAGGATCAGTAACCTTTGCCACTGGTCTTCGACAATGATTCACAAAATTCAAGAATATTACATTTAAAAAAAAGAAATACACTGAAGACTCTGAACAATTTTGCTGTTCTTGGTGATTAAAAGCCCCCACAAGTGAGTATTGCCTCTATTCAGTCAGAAGAGTCTCTACACTGCAGGCACAAAGAAATACACAGTTCTTGAAATGCTTTGAAAAATTGCAGAGCAGGGAATAAAAAGTTTAATAGCAACAGTTACCAACATGTATTGTTATCAACAGCCTTAAAAGAGCTTGGCTACAGAAATTGCCTTGAGAATTACAATCGGAATGATAATTTAAAGACAGCATTTGCATTCCCATCCCTTCAATGGATACTGTGCTCTTGCACCATTTAATAAAGTATATCATTTGTCATACCCCCCGAGTTTATATGTTCTTACATATGTGATGAGTGCTTGTGTGCATGTAAAATGTGCTTCTCTTCATTGTGCCACCACTCCAAAGTTAAAATTCAGACTCCCATGAAACCAAATGCTCCTCCTGACCCCCTCCTGTCCTCTGCAGAAGAATCTGGTCCCCAGCATTTGGACACAGATTAATGGACAAATTACCAAACTTTTTAACCCTGTGTTGCCAGGAGGCCCCTCCTGAGCCAGATTGCTGGAATTTGCCCATGTGGAAAGGCGCTCCCCAATCTCCCTCCAATCTTCCTGGAGCATACGTCTCACACATCTTTATACCCAGACTATGTTTTATAACAGCAACCCTGACTCGCTGGCAGGTAAGCAAATGGTTATCTCCTGTGGGAACCCATCTCCTCCTCTTACTCACCCCTTTGTGCATTTTATGGCTCTCTTACAGAATCCCAGGAGCTCCCAATGCACTTCAAAGGTCCTTACACTTCTGACTCATAACGTCATTTGCATGTGCTTCACTTCTGAATGGAGCAGGAGGATGGATGGATGCTTGGAGACATTCAGCAAATAGATTGTAGGTGACTCCCACATCTCAGTCAAAATGGCTGTATGAATCAGTCCATAGTCAGATGAGAAGTGGGCTGGACTTCTAAAAGAGCTTTTAAATTACATCATAACAGCACTACCCCATTTCCTGTACATGCCAATTAAATACATTCCGCTTCCTAGCAAGCCTGCATTTGACAATACCATAGACTAACAGACTTAAACAGTGTAACAGTCTGTTGTCCCAAAGAATGCTGGAAAACATAGGAAGATGAGGAATCTTTAATAAAGCATTCTCAGTGAGTCATGAAATGGAATGTCCTGGACTTTTTGGAGGATGTTAAATTGTTCCTTGTTATATTATTAATAATATAATATTAGTTTTGTAAGGTGGATAGAATAATTCTGTGAACTTGCTACCGAAGGAAGAAGACAATATTGTATGTCATGGCAATTCAATGAAGTGCATGGTAAATTTAAAACTAACGTTAATGAAACTAGATTTTTATTGGATTCATAAACAGAAATACTACTTTGGCTGCTGTCCTAAAATTTAATGCTTTTCCTTCCTACTTACTATTTTTACACAATTGAAAGTTGATATTTTAATAGTTATAACTCAAGCTGTCCTGGAGTCATCACCACTGATGCATGCAGTTCAAAAATGGCAGCCTGATTGTTCAAATTTATTTATTTATATTTATTTAGTAAAACACCTATATCATGCCTTTCCTTTTGGTTCAATATCCCCTTCCCTTTCCCAGTTTATTAGATAGAATTTTTTTACTGTGTGCATTTGGCATGTTTAAGTACGTTTTAGTGGTTCGATAGATGAAGCAGTAATAGAACTAACTGCTGCTTTGATGCTAATGAAACAAAACCTCTTCTTGAAGTTTCAGTTATTAAGAACTCATTATCTCCACTACAGGACATGCTGAGTGCACTGGCACAGAACAGGAATGCTGTTGGGTTTGGTAGTAGGAAGCAAGTTAGTAGGCAAGCACAGCTGCAGGTTTAATTTTAACCAGTATTTGGGACTGGATCACTGAAGCTTAGCACTCAAGCCTTTTCTCAGAGTTCAGCATCGGTGCTATAACATATGAAATTCCAGCTTTAAAAAGGTGTTGGTGGAGCTTGAACCAAGCTAGTATGTAATATGGGTAGGAATCAGGATTGCCATCTCTCTGGCTGCAACTCCCAGATGTTTTTAGAGGTGGAATCTGGGGAGGGGGGTGCAAAAGCAGGGAGAGGATAGAATGGAGAGAGGGTGTCACCTTTGTGGTGTGGCACCAGAGAATGGATTTAAAGTTTAAATCCCCTTCTCTAGGCGGCACAATCCCTTCATTCTATCCTATGGGCCCCTAGGATAGAATGGAGGGATCGGGTTGCTGCTGCTACATGACTCTAGAGAAGGGGATTTAAACTTTAAATCCCTTCTCTGGTGTAGTGCTGCAGAGCGGCACACAAAGTTAGTTCTGCCTAGGGCGCAAAACGCTCTAGGGCCAATCCTGGTGAAGAGTTAAGAAATAAAGTCCAAATATATGTGGATGTCCAGAAGTCCATTAGGTCCAGCCCACACAAAGATGCTGGCTCTTTATCCTTCATTTCAAAAATAATCTTCCCCTGATGGACTGTATAATAAATAAACATCACCATAATTATACTAAATTCTTAAACATTATTTTATGGACTGATGGAACCATACCAGCAAAGAAAACTGACCTGTACTCTGTCACTAACAGCACAACTTATTATATCAGACACTGAATGATGAATAATCTGCAATACAACAATCACTTCCTCTGTTCCCTTGAAATCTCATTCTGCAAATAAAGATTTGTAGTGTCTATAAAGTCTGAAATCTCTATTTAATTCCATAGGTTGGAACATATTCACCAAAATGGACTAATTTCTAGCCTCAAATCACTACTACTGGTTCAGTCATGGGCATCTTGATGTTATGTCTGAACACATCTATTACCTGATCTTTTTAACTGGAGAGCCTAGGGATTGACCCTGGGACCTTTTACATACAAAGTAGATGAACAAAGCAGGAGTCAAGTTGCACCTTTAAGACCAACCTAGTTTTATTCATAACGTAAACTTTTGTGTGCTCTCTAAGCACACTTCATCAGACGAGGGGATCAGGTATTGTGGGCTGAAATACAAGCAGTTTGTTGATTAAGAATGCAGACTGATCACATGGTAAACCAGTGTGGCTTGGCCATTTGGCCTGGATAGACATAAAAGGTAAAAAGTCCTCTGTCAATTGGTATTTCTGTAAATCTAGGTGAATCACAAAAGGACGTGTATTTCCTAGTTGTAGACCAACACGGCTGCCCACTTGGATCTATATACAAAGTAGATGCTCAGCCACTGAGTGATCATCCTAGCTTTCTTCAGCTGCTGCTCCAATTACACAGATTGTAACTAGGGTGAGCAATGTGAAATTCTGTTTCTCCTCCATGCTGCCTTCTTTCTCTTCTCATTTTCTTTTAGAGTAGAACTGAGACGCCACAGGGTGTTTTATTTATTATTATTTATTTATTTATGACATCATATTTATATCCTGCCCTCTCCACGAATGGATTCAGGGCAGCTAACAGGTCGAATGGCATCTAAAAACAAGTACAACACTATAGACACAACATTACAAAAACATTAAATGTAAAAAATCTATCCCAAAAGCAAGGATTTGTTCCATGAAGCACAGCTCCAGGACTTGTTTTAGAGCAGCAGTGATGATGTCATCAACCCAAGAGCCTTCTGCTTCCACCTCAGGGCATGCCCCAGCAGCCGGTACTATAGTGCACAAGCATGTGGCACTGTACTTGGACTGAGATACTCATGGGAAGTGACTGAGGTACTCATGGGAAGCTGCCAGCGGTCTCTTTGCAGGGCAGAAGCCATTGCTGCCCCCACCACCACCACTTAGGTCGAACTGCCTCCATAGCCAGCACAAACACTATTGACATATAGCCAGCTATTGACACTTTTGACAGTGTTTAGGCAACTGGTGTTGAATGCTGTGGCCAGGATGTTGACTGGAGTGGGTTGTAGGGACAATGTAACTCCAGTATTTGTAACACCTACACTGGCTCCCAGTTTGCTTCCATGCCCAATTCAAGGTGCTAGTATTTGGCTTCTGAAGTCCCTATATGGCTTGGTATCCACATACTTTAAGGACCAGGTACTCCCATATTAACCTACCTGGCCCCTACAATCATCTTGGGAAGACTGATCTGTGGGCCCCCACCTTCTGAGGCTAGATAGGTAACTGAAATAGGACCTTTTCAATTGTTGCACTAAAACTATGCCCTCAGGGAGATTAATCTGCCCCCTGGTATCATTGTCTTCCAGCAGAGGGTTTCTGTTGCATTTGGCAATTCATCACATGGGCCACTGGTCCTCCTTCTCCTTAACATGTTTGTGTTTTGTTTTTAATTATTATTTGTATATGCATCACTTGGGCAAAAAAGGTTGCCCTATTCAGACATTTGTATGAGCTGACAATACAGCAGTTGGGTTTTTCCTTTGAAGAAGAATGGACATATTTTGAATTCCACATCCAAGTGCTACAAATCTATAACTAAGGGCCTTGAATTTAGTGAAACTGGAATGATGCATTATGCCACAAAGTATTATTGTTAGGGGGTGGGACAAGACACCACATAAAAGGAAAGTAATTACGGTTGTTAATTGGAGAGAAAAGAATAGACTTGGCTAGGTTTTCCCCTGGTTTTTGAGCTACTTGCCAGAAGAACAGAAGAGCAGGGTCATTGAATCTATCAACCTGCCTTAAAGTGATGCAGCCATTGGTCCATTCAATATTTTCTGGTCTGATTGGCACCAGCAATACTGGAGCTCTTGTGAGTCATTATGTTTCCAGTGCTCTTACCACATGTATCTGTCGGTGCGGGAGCAGTGGTACTAACATGAACCCCACTGAGCGCGTCCCAGGCAGCCTTGGGAGTGTCCTTCCCACGCACATATACTAGCTGGTCATCTCCTATAGCTAGCACGATGTTTGCCAGTGCCTTATCGGCTAACACAGTCTCGGCAGGAGTTAACGCTGCAGGGGGATTACTCACAAACAGCCATTGCCCTTCACGCTTGAGGTAGTGTTGCATTCTCAGGCTCCACACCGCGTAGTTGGCTGAGTTGACCTTCTCAACGGCCACTGTGAGCTGCTGCTGAGCCATGATGCCGACTCCTCCACACAGCTGGCTGCCGTCGTCCCTCTGGCTCTCAAAACGAGATAGCTGGTGCTGCTTTGTCTTTCAACTGGCGTTCCTCGCCTCCGGCTCTTTCCAAACTCTCGGTCAGCTCAACTCTCACGGTGCTCCTCCGCGCAGCGGAACCGCCCTGGGCCCATAACCCTGTCGGTGCGGGAGTTAGCAGAGTGAGCTTGGTGACCTGCCCCACTCAGGGCTCCAGGAAAGAAATCAGCCAGACACCTGCAACTAGTGCCAAAATAGTGTATTTACAGATATATACAATAAGTGCTCACTAGTGCAGTCCAATATCTTACTCTAACAGACAAAATGCTCCGCCTACACACCAACTCTCAGAGAGAGACCGGTGTGTTCCACACAGTCTTCTTATAGTTCTACCAGCCAATCCTGGCTGGGCACTGTCATGCTGACTCAGCAGGTTTCTTCTCTTGGCTTCTGCCGGCTCAAACCGGCCTGCTGATAAGGTCATTGTGACCTAGCATGCCTGCTAGATCACCAGCTGTCAAAGCATAGCTGTCAGACTGGGTTTACATAGATTCATTACACCAACAGTACCAGGACAACACATTATGTATGATTACCATTATGTCTGAATAGGCCAACATACTGTACATATATTCTGGCTTCTGTGCGCATGACAAGAAGTGCTGGTTTTCAGGATATGCATTCACATGTCCCAAACACATGTCCCAAACACATACACACATTTCCAAAACATACACACATTTCTATACACACATTTCCAAAACTAGACAAAATGATTGGTATTGTACAATGTTCTTAGTCCTGGGCAGAGAAGGCCCTTCTTTCCCAGTTCTTGCTGTCTGAAATCTTTTAACAGGACATGCCAAAGACCATCTTTGGGACCTAATTCATGTAAAGCATATACTCTGTTGATGAGCCATAACAGCATTTAGACTTTGAGGAACTTTATTTTTTATTTAAAAAGAAGAAGAGTTGGATTTATACCCTGCCCTTCATTCAGAGTCTCAGAGCAGCTTACAAGCTCCTTCCCTTCCTCTCCCCACAACAGACACCCTGTGAGGTAAATGGGGCTGAGAGAGCTCTGAGAGAACTGCTCTTGAGAGAACAGCTCCAAGAGAACTGTGATTGACCCAAGATCACCCAGCAGCTGCATGTGGAGTGGGAAATCAAACCTGGTTCCCTCAGATAGGAGTCCGTGCTTCTAACCACTACACCAAACTGGCTCTCACAGTTTAACAGTGTAAACCAATAGGTATGCAAGTTTTCTTGGCAGTGTAGCCACAGTTGGACTCTATTCAGTATCTCCAATCTCAGACTTGAACTGGGCCCGTTCTAGAGAGCTCCATCTCCAGTAGGATTCCAGCCTCCATGTATCACCTGGAGATCTCCTGCTATTACAATTGAACCCCAGATGACCAAGATCAGCTCCCTTGGAGAAAATGGCTGCTCTGGAGGTTAGACTCTGTGGCATGATACCCTCCTGAGGTTTCTCTCCACCACAAACCCTGCCCTCCACCCCCTATATCTCCAGGTATTTTCCAACCTAGAGCTCCTAATCTTCAGGCTCCAGAATCTGGGGTTTCAGTTTTGTGCTGCCAGCTCCTATTTCCTTCAGTACAGTTTTGTTTCACCTAAGCAGTATGCAGTGATGTGAAATGTACACCACTTTGGAACTTTTGAATAGTAGCTTCAAAATCTCACAAATCTACCAATGCAATGAGCAAATATAGTGATCATAGATATAACAGGGAGTCACTCCATGAAGATGGTGAGTGGTGACTGATGTTTTATCTCTCCCTTTTTAATCTCCTCTCTCTCTCTTTTATTTTTTGGAGAGGAAAGATTTGAAAAGAAAACTTTGTGGCAGAATGCATCATCCCAGCACTGCTATGTTCAAGATCTTTTGTTACAATGGGCATCTCAACCATTTTCTTTATCATTTTTGCCTTCTGGGGAAGGGTACTTAACAAGCCATACTGTGCCACTAATGAAATTCTCCTCAGCCATTAAACAAACAAACCTGAGAAGTACTGAGTTGCATTCACTGCCCTCATGGCTGGCTGCTCCATAATAGGACTGGCTGGTCTGAGTCCTTTCATCACGGATCTAACTGAGGTAATAAAGCCAGGGGTTCCATTAAACTGTTCCACTGCCCATTACTTTTCCCTGGCAGGCATGAATTTTCCTGGTATTTTTGTAGATCTCTCACAAACTTGCAAGCATCACACTTTGCACTGAAGTTCTTTTTTCTTCCCCCTTCTATAATCTCTATGTAATTTACTACAGCACACAAATCAGGCAAATTATTACTTTTGCTAGTGCCTCATTACAGCCTCTTGATTCTTGTACTGGATAAACTTCATGTTATTATGTAAAACTCCACTAGCAAGCAGTAGCTGATTTCCTTAATCCCGTTCAGGCAAAAACTCAGGTCCCTAAACCAAAAATGTGTTTTGCAGGAAAGAACACAAGACAGCTACACTGACATTTAGAGACATCTTTATGATTCCCATCTCACATATTTCACAAAGCTGACAAATTATTTCCACTTCTTTCAGTTTATCATTACATACAAGTACACCAGGCTATTATTACTTTAAACATGCTGAGCATGCACACATTCCGAAAATGTGATATCTGCAATTAAAAGTTTCAAAGGGTAGCCATGTTGTTCTGCAGTAGAAGAGCTGATGGGCAATAAGGTCAAGACAAAACAAGTGTTTCTCCTCCCTGCTTCTGGTGTTGTTTTTACAGGTTTTTATCAAATTATTTTATAATTTTTATAGTTTTTAATTTTCTAATGTTTTATGTGTGCTGCCTTGAAGACCCTGATCAAGTGGCATCATTTTTTAAAAAATAAATACCTGAAGAAACATCTCTTATACTATCCAACCAGTTCAGATCTGCCTCTCAAGCTCTGGTCTCTGTGCCTCCACCTTCACAGGTGAGTCAAGTGGCAATTAAAGATGGCATTTTCTCTGGTGGCACATCACCTTTGGAATACCCTCCCTCTCAAGGCTCACCTGATGCCTATGTCATTGCATACATGCATTTTTTAGTGCCCAGATAAGATCACACATGATTCCAAGCATTGGGTGCAGGGGAAAATAATGTTAAGGAAGAAAAAAAGATATACACACTCATATATCTATATTACACCATCTCTGTCCTTGCACAGAAGTTCTGTGCAGCCAACATGTCCAACAAAATGTATGAATGGAGGGATAAGGATTGGGATTGTATTTCCAGTCAGACATGTGTCCAAACTGCAGAACATTTGCACCAGCACCTCTACATATGCATTCCAAATTTTCCAATGTATGTAGGGGAAGTGTGCATATTGGATGAACTGTATTTGACTCTGGGACAAAATGTTTACAAATGCACTTGTTCCTCTCTCTTAGTCCATGAAACATGTACAAAATAATCTTTTAAGAACACTATCCAAGTATTATATTAAGATTGTACACTGTTGATACTTATCGCAATAGAACTGTTCATCACAATTCCTTCCTTGAACTTAGAACAATGTTAAGCAGATCTAGTCAGAATCCTATTCAGGGGTGCTTATTCCCTAAAAAGTGTTCTGAGGACTTGCACTGTAAACACAATCTTAGTTACACTCTTTAAAGCGACTGATGTCAATGGATCTAGAAAGGCAACTCGTATTTAGGATGGCTCTTGAATACTGCAATTCTAAAAACGTTTTACAGGAAGTAAGCCCCACTGAATAATATGGGCTTACTTCTGAGTACGCCTGTTTAGGATTGCTCTCTTGGTCCGATAGAGCGAGCAGCCTTTGTGTATTCTAATTATAAAAGCATATCATAAAATCTTTGGAAACAAGAGCGGCAAGAGTAGTTTTTTTCTCAGTACAAAAGGACCCGATCTGTGGAATTAAATGAAGTCCTGGCTTTTCCTCCCCCTTAGTTATTCTGTGCGTGTGCCTGCGAAGTAGATCATGACGCTAAGGAAACGCTTATTCTCATAAATTCAACAGCAGGGCTTCATTTGGGTCCTGGCAGGTAGTTTAAAGCAGGGCTGTCTATAATACTGCCTGCCTCGCGGATTAACTACCATGGCAAATAGTGAACTTTCACCCGCGTCTATCTCTGCCCTGAGCGTTGAGAATCTGCCACCGGAGATTTCCCTCGTCATGCTTTAGCAAATCCCGACTGGAGCAAAAAAGACACCTACGACAGCTACGGTGTCCGGGAAGGGAAGCTGCAAATATGGCGGCGGCCGTGGCGGCTAGGAGACTCTCTAGTTTTGGAGTCTTCAGAGCAGCGTGGAGAGGTAAAGGCCCTTTGCTATTTTTCGCCTTTGCCGCTGCGGGGGTGGAGAGGGAAGGGATCTGCTTTGCACTGCAGTAGAGAAAGTTCCCTCGCCGTCAGCAAAGTTGAACTGGCTGCACTCTAGCTCTATGGCATTGTCCTCGTGGCTTCTTCCTCGATGGGGGAAGGGGCGCTTTGATGTCTGTATTCAACGTCTCCATTCTCCTGTTCTCCACATCCTCGGTTCGAGCATAACATTTATAAATATAAAGCAAGACATACGTGAATAACATTGTTCTTCAGAACGCAGAACAGGGACTTTGTTTTGCTTTAATGCTGCTTTCAGTCTCCTTTACATGGTGCCTTTTTCCATACATGGAGATTCTTTTCTTTGCTTGCAACTTTCAAGCATGCTATCCCGGAGTATTAAATGGGTGTACTACCACCACCTCAGGAGAAACCGTGATTTGGTTCGTCTGCATGTATAAAATGCATCTCAATATAGTAATATGGCTAGCAGAGTTATATTTGTGTTTACTCTAAGTTTAGCAGGAATTACTTTAAGTAACCGTGTTTAGAATTGCAATGTCTTATATAAAATAGAAGTCAGTAGTTTAAATCTTGGCCTCTGTCATAAAATTGTTATTTTGCAGGTTGAGGTTGAGCCCTTGTTCTGGAGTGTGTGAGGGGTAACCAGTATTCTGATGAAATAATGGAATGTGATAGTTTTAATCTCATGCATGCTTATTAAGTGAATCTCATGGAGTACTGTAGCTCTTTTCAGGAAAGTGTAGTACAAATGTTAAGCATTGCAAAGTGTAGGTATTAGCATTGCTTATAAAATGGGGAGATCATCAAGAGCAGTTCTGTGCATAAACATGGTTATCAGACTCTTCCACCTGTGCCAGCTTTATGCCACATATGTCTCACAAGTTCTGGCAAGTACTTGCCAACCATGAATTTATTTATCATGGCTATGTGCATAGTTTATATTAGCCCAGAATATTTGCCACAGTCTGTCCTTGTGTGTAGTATCATAGACAGATATAATAAAGACTGTTCCTCAGGTGTGTTGCATACAAACAAGATCATATGAAGCTACATTATGCCAAATCAGACCTCTGGTTCACCTTGCTCGTTATTGTCTGCTCAGATTCATCATGGTTCCCAGAACCTCAGGGTAAAGCAGAGTCTCTCCCAACACCTGCTACTCAAGATACTTCAACTAGAAAATGCCAGAGACTGAATTTAGAACCTTCTGCACATGCTGTTCTGCTGATCCACAGGCCCTCCACTAAACACAGTCACAGAGAATAATATGGATGATGGGCCAGTATGCAAATTGGCTACCATTAAATTCTGCAGAGAAAAGCAGAATAGATGAAATCTGTGTTACATTTTAGTAGCAAAATCTGATCTTCCTTTGAAACATTGGCAGTCAGAAGCACCATCCCTTTGAGGAAAGGCTGACGTTCCAGGATTTTTCAGTTTAGGAAAGAGATGGCTATTGGGGGGCATAATAGAGGTTTATAAAATGATGTATAGGGTGGAAAAAGTTGACAAAGAGAACTTTTTCTCCATCAGCTTATTAGAATTAGAGGGACAAAAGGAAATACTACTTTACATAGAGAGTGATTTAAATGTGGAATTATCTGCCAGAGGATATAATAATAATAATATAATAATAAGTTTTTATTTATACCCCGCCCTCCCCGCCGAGGCAGGCTCAGGGCGGCTTACAGAGCATGATACAATATCATGGTACGACAATAACAGATAAAATCAATCAACAATATAAATAAAAAATATAAATTAATTTTAAAAATAAGCTAAAACAATACAGTGGTGCTACAGTCTCTATTTTTCCCGGCAGCGTAATATTCATTCTGGTTACATCTTAAAGGCTTCTTGGAAGAGGGCAGTTTTGCAGGCCCTATGGAACTGGTTGAGATCCCGTAGGGCCCGCACCTCCTCCGGCAGCTGATTCCACCATAGGGGCACTTTTATAGAGAAGGCCTGCTCCCTAGTTGTTTTAAGTTTGGCCTCCTTAGGCCCAGGGATTTCTAAAAGATTTTGTGAGCTGGAACGCAGTGCTCTCTGGGGAACATATGGAGAGAGGCGGTCCCTGAGGTAGGCAGGTCCTCGGCCATATAGGGCTTTATAGGTGATAACCAGCACCTTGTAACAAACCCGGTATACAATTGGCAACCAGTGCAGTTCCCGCAGCCTAGGCCGCACGTGTTCCCACCGAGGTAGTCCCACTAGTAGCCTGGCTGCTACGTTCTGCACTAGCTGCAGTTTCCGCGTTCGGTACAGGGGCAGCCCCATGTAGAGGGCATTACAGTAATCCAATCTCGAGGTGACCGTCGCATGGATCACTGTTGCCAGGTCGCCTCGTTCCAAGAAGGGAGCCAGCTGCCTCTCCCGTCTAAGATGAAAAAAGGCGGATTTGGCAGTGGCCGCTATCTGGGCCTCCATTGTCAAGGAAGACTCCAGTAGCACTCCCAAGCTCCTGACTTCACGCACTGGTACCAGTGGTGCCACGTCAAAAGCTGGAAGGGGGATCCCTCCTTCCGGGGCGCTGTGGCCTAAGCAAAGGACCTCTGTCTTTGCTGGATTCAATTTCAACCCGCTCAGATTGATCCAAGCAGCCATGGCTTGCAATGCCCGGTCCAGATCTACAGCGGCGTCGGCGGCCCGACCACCCATCAATAGATAGAGCTGGGTGTCATCAGCATACTGGTGACAACCCAGCCCATGTCCCCGGGCGATCTGGGCAAGGGGACGCATATAGATGTTAAATAACATTGGAGAGAGAACTGCCCCCTGAGGCACCCCACAATTAAGTGGGTGCCTCTGAGACAGCTCTCCCCCAATCGCCACCCTGACCTTCAAGGAAAGAGGAAAGCCACTGTAAGGCTAACCCCTGAATCCCTGCATCAGCGAGGCGGCGGGTCAGCAGCCGGTGATCGACCATATCGAACGCCGCCGATAGGTCTAGCAACAGCAATACCGCCACACCGCCTCGATCCAGATGTCGCCGGAGATCATCCATGAGGGCGACCAACACCGTCTCTGTCCCGTGGCCCAGGCAGAAGCCGGACTGAAAAGGATCTAAGGTGGAAGCATCATCCAGAAAACTCTGCAACTGCAACGCCACAGCCCTCTCTGTTACTTTGCCCAGAAAGTGACCGGCCGGTAATGCGCCAATTCGGCCGGCTCTGATGTTACCTTTTTCAGGAGAGGGCGGACCACTGCCTCCTTGCCACAGGAATAAACAGCTTTAAACAGGGATTAGATAGATTCATGGAGGATAGATCTATCAGTGGCTACTATCCATAGTTACTGAGGGGCACCCCCACATCCAGAGGCACTAAACCTTTAAATTCTAGAGCAAGGAGGTAACATCAGGAGAAGGCCTCAGCTTTTGTGATGTCCTGTTGTTGGGCCTCCTGAGGAACTGGTTAGCCATGGTGTGAGACAGGATACTGGACTAGATAGACCATTGGTCTGATCCAGAAGGTGTTGTCTTATATTCTTATGAGTCAATAGTCCTTAGCCATGTTTGTCTGCAGTGGAAGAGCTAGCTTCGAGTCTGGTAGAAACTTAGAGACCAACAAGATGTTCAGGGTATTAGCTTTTTAGAGTTAGGTATCTGACAAAAGGAGCTCTGACTCTCAAAACTTTATACCCACAAAATCTAATTGGTCTTGAAGGTGCTATTGGATTCAAATCTAACTTTTAACAGGAATTACATTTTCATTTGACCAGCAGCTGTAAAGCAGGCAGTAATGGCTTTGTCCATCCACTCACTCCCATGTTAGCCAACATGCAGGCAGTGCTCTTCAGTCTCTCTCACTCTGCAAACAACAGTAGAGGGTTGTCCCTTCTCCTATACAAATATCCTGTCCACATGTTCACTCACCACTCATGGAGAGAGAGCAGGCACAAGCAAACTGATCCTGCCCCTAGCACCACATAATCACTGAGTGGTCTGCAGAAGACAGCACACAGAGGAAGTGCTTATGTGTGCACCCTCTCCCCATGTTAACTATGTTCCAGAATTAGCATTGCTAATCCCAGGGAGGGGTGTATGTGCAGGCATGTCTTGCCCATGCTTATCCCATGCAGATCACTCAGTGATGGGGAGGGTATGTCAGTGCACTTATGCCCACTCTCCCTTGGCTGTGAGTGAACACATGGTTTTAACCATCCTGCAGTCTTCACCATTTAAGTTATAAGTGTGTAGTGCCAATATTCAAAGGTTATTATATTCTCTTTTAAATATTACCATGCAATTCTATCTAGTACAGAAGAAGACAGCCTGCCACCCACCTGCTTACCTCATCAGCTGGAAGTCTGGGAGGCCTTTCCTTTGTTCCCATTTGTTTTACTTAAGACCAAATGATAGGCAGTTAGGATTCCTCTGTTAGTGCAGTTAACAAGGCTTTTTCCCCTGAAAGTTTGATTTACCAGAGAGCATCCCAGGGACAGTGAAAGAAATCTGAGACAGAATGTGCTTTTCCAGTTGCCGTTCTTTACAGAG
This sequence comes from Heteronotia binoei, assembly GCF_032191835.1. Taxonomy (NCBI): domain Eukaryota; kingdom Metazoa; phylum Chordata; class Lepidosauria; order Squamata; family Gekkonidae; genus Heteronotia; species Heteronotia binoei. The sequence goes on along the minus strand of NC_083223.1, from coordinate 223,912,171 downwards.
AGAAGTTAAAATATGTATTTAAAGGGTAGGATACTGCAAGTAAGCACAGTTCTTTGGGAAGAATGGTGAGGGGCTAAAAGTGTCATCCTCTGTTGGCAGGTGACACTGTAAACTCAGGTTGAAATGCAATTGAAAATTCTCCTTCCTGCATGGGCAATAATCACTTCAAAGATAATTAAAACTATTTTTGCATTTACACATGCAGCAAAAAAAAAAACCCCAGTGCCATTTGTGGAATAGGTGTTAATTTCCTCCCCCTTTTTTGTTTTCCATTCAGAGGTGGTTTGCCATTCCTTCCCTCTGCATAGCTATCCTGCTGTTCCATCCAATCCATAGCTATCCTGCTGTTGGCCTCCTATCCAAATACTGACCAGGGCCGACCCTGCTTACCTTCCAAGATCTGATGAGACTGAGCTAACCTGGGCTATCCAGGTCAGGCCTGTTAGAAAATAGCACATAATAAGTAAGACAGCCCAACTGCTTTGCTTTGGCTAGCGACCCTAGACGAAGTATATTAAAGCTCATAGTGGATTCCTGTGGCCCTGCTCCTTATGTCTATGTTGTCAAGTCACAATTGACTTACAGTGCCCCAACAAGAGGCTTTCTAAACAAGTGAGAAACAGAGGTGGTTTGCTGTTGCCTTCCTGTACAGAGTCTGCCTTGGTGGTCCCCCATCCAAGTACTGACCTTGCTTAGTTTCTGAGATCTTGATGCGATTAGGCTATACCATACCACTTTATATCCCCTCCTCTTTACCTCTAAGGAAAAGGTTGTCTGTTGGTTATCTTTACTATAAGAGACCATCTGTGACAGAGTCAGACATGCCTTTAGGCTAAGATTCTGTACAAAGAATTCTCATTATGCTGTATGATGCTGTTGTTATTTTGAAGCCAGGGAACTCTGAATGTTCTATGCCTCTGAGATGTAAAACTTTATATGTTACTCTGAAGCAGATATGAAACTGTGATTAACCAGATTGTACATACCTTCAGGGTACTTGTTTGATGTATTCATTTTGTTCAGAATACAATTTACATTTTGCTTCTTGGTTTCTTTTCCAATAATAGATACAGAAAACGTAAGGTGAAGGAGTTTGTTTGGCTAGAAGATAAAGCTAATAGGAGTGGATGTTTTTAGAACTACATTCTTGTGACTTAATCAGATTTCCGTGTACATTAGTTTTCTGAGAACATTGCAGCTCTTTCAGCCCAGGGGGTTTCCATTCAAAATTCTGGTGAGAGGGTAGCAAGTTAGGGATGCAGATATGAGGGGATTTGCTCTCCCACTATGGTTAGGTGCCATGAGATTATTCATCAAATTCAACTATAGCAGCAGTTAAAGCCAGCTAACTAGCTGCACCCACTAAGTGGCTACTGCTGTAAACCAGAGCTTTTCATCTGTGGTCTGGGAAGCCTTGGTGATCCTTGAAAGCTTATCAAAGTGGAGGGGGGCACAGTACAAAGGTCAATAATTGCAGGCAGGCTTTTCTCCACCTTCTTCTGCACTGTGAAGCCATGGGACAACTTGGACAGTGTTCTAGGATCTGCTTATAGTTCATGGGAATCATGATGAGGCATGTCAGGTCCAGCCAGAGCTCCTTGTGACTCAGCTGTTTAGCCTGAAACATATCTCAGAATTCTGTGCAATACTCCTGATGTGCAGGGAATGCTCAGCAGATATGTTACTGTGGGAAGGGTTCCCAGACAGTAAAAAACCATTGATTTGAACAATGAAATGGGATTGGGAAGTAGGTATGTATAACCAAGGCACAAAATTATTTGCTTTAAAAAGGGATGTGTGAGACAGTCCCATGTGATGGACCCTTATAGCCATAAAAAGCGATCATAACAAGTGCTCTAAAACACATGGCTATTTTGCTATGTAACTTTGAATATATCCAAGAATGACTGCTAGAACACTGCTATTAATATCCCCCTTCCTACTGATATCCCCGCTTTGCTATGAATATCCTCCCTCCATTCAAAATGGAGTTCCTGTCCTCATGTTATAGTTAGTCAGCTTGAATTTTATATTTTAATAGCAAAGTCAGGATATCTTTGGATACTTAAATCTGGTAACTGGAGCAGTGAATGAACAAGACAGATTTCTGTACAAATATGAAAAGAGACCTAGGATTGTAGAAAAATGTGAAATCTAAAAAGAAAAACACTAGACAGCTTTTAAAAATCCAAAATTACAAAAGCCTGTAGCTTTAAGCAATGAATTTTCTCAGTGGCTGTTGCTAGGCAACCACAGTACTTCTGGTTTCAGTTTTGGTGAGTAAAAAGGCAGGGGAAGGGGGCAGGTCCCTTTCCAGCCCTGTTTTGGCCTTTGAGGCAGAACTCATTGGGGCCAGGCCTGGCTAGGGTTGCTAGCTCCAGGCTGGAAAATTCCTGGAGATTTTGGGGTAGATGAGGGCAGGGTTTGGGAAGGGGAGAGGTCTCAGCCAGATATGCCACCCAAAGCAGTCATTTTCACCAGCAGGACGGATCTCATATTGTCTGAATTTCAGTTGTAATTCTGGATATTTCCAGGTCACACCTGGAGGTTGGCAACCCTAGGCCTGGAAGCAACCTCTGGTGACTTGGTACCACCCACCTTGCATGATTGACCTAGACCTGACTGCTTGCTGCTGTTCAACTGCAGCCATCTTATGAAAGCTAGTGTGGTATAGTAGTTAGAACAAGGGTGTTAAATGTCTGGCCTGTGGGGCAAAACCATCCCACCCAGGGCTTTAATCAGGCCCATGGGGCTCTTTTCTCCCCCCTCCAGTCCTCACCCTTTGAAGCTCAGTGGCTGCCAAAGTTCCCTGCTCTTTCTGCCTTGTCTTTGCCAGCTGCAGTGAAGCAAAGCTGCAAAAAAAAATGTGGAGTGGATTTCCCTTTGAGCCCAGAGACCTCAATGGAAAATCCATTCCACGTTTTCCTTGAAACTTTGTTTGTGTTTCATGGAGTGGAGATAAGTTTCACTTTCACCTTTCTTATAGCCAGTTGAAGCTTATGCTTCCTAGAGCTGTGTCATTGCAAGCGAAGGGTTGATGTTTTGAGCTAGCTTGTTTCTGCTAAATGGACCTGACCTAGTGAGTGCTCTAACTTGGGAATTCCCAGCCAAAGGGAGATATTACACTAGAGAGCCATTGCCAACCTGAATAAGGGGCGGGGGGGGGGGGGACTTGCAGTGCCGTTTCATTGTTTTCCCAGGCTCCAAGCCTTTTATATATTTAGTTTCTGCTGTGATCCTTGTTCTTTTTCTTGATGTTTTATTTTTAAAATTGCACTTTCAAACCCCACTATTTCCCCACCTTTCCATTAAACAAAATATTGCAGTTTTAAGCTTGGTTGTATTCTAAGTTAAAAAAAAAATGATATCCTTAATTGTGTTTGTCTGTGTCCTTTATAAAGTTTATTTTAATTTTATTTTTATTTACCTTCGATTTATATCTCGCCCATTCCAAAATGGACTCAGGGCAGCTAACAGTCATAATAAAACCAACAATCTCAATTACAGGTATAAAATGATAAAATATAAATAATTTATAATTTAAAACAAAATATTGGTGCTATACAGAATCTTAAAGCATAGGCGGATCAGATTGTATTTATATATCTGCTACCTCAGATTACATTTTATGACACACATGGCCCAGTCCAACAAAGTCCCATTTGTGTCAGATCCAGCCCTCCTAACAAATGAGTTTGATACCCCTGGGTTAGAGTAGGGTATGTGAGACCCAGGTCAAATCCCCATCTTGCTGTGAAAGCTGACTGGGCGATTTTTGGCCAGTCACATATTTTCAGCTTGCCTCACAGGGTTGTTGTATGGATTAAAAAGGGAAGAAAATTATGTAAGCTGTGGAGAAAGGTGGGGTATAAATGAAGTAAATAAGGATAGTGCACGTGCTCTGAGGCACAGGAGTCATGCTTTGGCGCTTGCCCTCGCTGGGGGCCTCACCTCAATTATCAGATGCTCTGAAGCCAGCCCTGATAATACAGCAGATAAAGGGTAGGTTGGTGAATGGCTGAAAGGGAGAGAAAGAGGCAGGAAGATGATATAGGGATTGCCAAGAGGAAGGGGAAAGTTCAGGAAATTTCTAGAAAAAAATGGGGGGGGGAGCTGAGAGGGTTGAGGAAGGGAGGGACTTCAGAGGGGTATAATGTCAGACTCCACTTTCCAAAGCAAGGGAATTAAGTTTGCCAACTTCCAGGTCGAGCCTGCACATCATCCATAAGTACAGCTGCTCTCTAGATGGCAGAGAACAATTTCCTTAGCAAAAATGGCTGCTTTGCATTACATAATTATTGTAAATAACAGATAAGTGTAAAATGCTAATGTTAATTTTATTGTTTAATAATAAAAAAAAGAAAATGGCTGCTTTGGAAAGCGGACTTAATAGCATTATATCCTGCTGAGGTTTCTTCCCTCCCCAAACCTCACCCTTCCAAGACTCTACCTTCAAATCTCCAGATATTTCCCAGCCTCTGTGTGGCAACCCAAAGGGGAACTGATCTTTATACTTGGGAGATGAGCTGTGATTCCAGGAAATCTCCATCCCCTACCCTGAGATTTGCAATCCTAGAAGGAGAGAAGGAAGCAGGAAAAGGGGAGAGACTATGGGGACTTTCAGGAAAGGAAAAGAGGAAATAGTAATTAAGGGGGAGGTAAGATGTCTCCTTCATGTCCTTCCAGGTATCCACCTGTAGGAAGCAAATCTAAAGTAATCCATAAACATATTAATGGCTTCTCAAAGTTTTATTAATATGATTTGTGCTGCTTAAACCGACCTCATGAATTTTTGTAAAAAACCAAGTAAATGGATTTCTGTATTGAGTTAGACGAAATGATTGCAGGCATGAATGTTATGAAACTGGTTGCAAAAATTAAGGCTGAACATTCTATACTGTTATAAATGAGTGTGCAGTGAAATGTTTGAGACTATGATGAAAAAATGTGGAAGCTTATATATCATTTTGTTTCTTTTTAATGGTTATTTTTATCTTGCCTTTAAAAAAAACTCAGAATGGCTGACAATCGCAAAATTTCAAAATATCCAGTGTGCATTATAAATGCAAGAATTTTGCCCAAGAGGTAGAGCATTGCCTTTCAGACAAAATGAATAACTTTCTAGATCAGACTACTTATACATCATACAGATAAGGATGAAATTGAATAAAAATATAGTGCAATCTAACTCTTCTTTATTGTTTGCAGTGGGTGGGAAGGAAATCTAAGAAGACAAAAGCAATATTGTTTTGTTTCATTGCTGTGTTAGAAGTTGGGGTGGAGAGAAAGCTTGTATGTTCAGGGTCCCTTGAAGGGAGTGTTCAGGATGTCAGGAATGTACTGTAACATTGCAAATGTGCCACAATGAATATGGGAACCCTGGCAAATGAAGAGTAAAAACCAAACACCACATCCTCTGCTGCAAATCTCCATCTCACTTCTCCAAAGCTGTTTGGTTGAGACAGTGATTTCCAGAATCTGTGGCTCTTTCACACATATTGTGTAGCTCTCGAAGCCCCCACCACCCCGCTTGGGGAAGGCATTTCTCTTTAAATCACTTATTCAAGCCAAACCAGCCAGAGGCTTGGAGAATGCATTTAAAATTAAAGTTGCTTTCTTTCCTCTCTATCTATCTTATCTATCTTATCTATCTTATCTATCTATCTATCTATCTATCTATCTATCTATCTATCTATCTATCTATCTATCTATCTATCTATCTATCTATCCATCCACCCATCCCTCCATCATCTTCCTTCCTTCCCTCCCTCTTGCAGCTCTCAAACACCTGACATTCGTGTCTTGCAACTCTCAAACATCTGACATTTATTTCATATGGCTCTTACATTAAGTAAGTTTGGCCACCCCTGTATTGGGGTAACAAAGTGTGTGTGTGGCATGTAGAAGCTCAGAAATAAGAGTTGAGTTTATTTCATTCATTCCTTTATATACCCAACTTGGAGGAGTATGAAGGGGAATGTCCAAGGTGTGTAGTTTTAGCTTGGAGAAGTCCTGGTACAATTTTGTCTGCTGGGCAAGGTCTGGGGCAGATCTCAGCTACCAAACATCTCAAACTCTTTCAACCATTTCCCAGCATGAGAACTCAGCTCCACGCAAGGAAAGCGTATTGTAGGTCACTCAAGTTTGCCAGCTTTTCTGACACTTTATGATTTATTTTATTCATTAAATTTGTATCCTGCCTTATTCCACAAGTGGGTTCAGGGCAGCTCACAACATATAAAAAGTAACAATAATAATAATAATAAGAATTACAGATTTATACCCCGCCCTTCTCTCTGAATCAGAGACTCAAAGTGGCTTCTTCTCCCCCCACAACAGACACCCTTTGAGGTGGGTGGGGCTGAGAGAGCTGTCACAGCAGCTGTCCTTTCAAGGACAATCTCTGCCAGAGCTATGGCTAACCCTAGGCCATTCCAGCAGGTGCAAGTAGAGAAGTCCGCACACTTAACTACACCGAACTGGCTCTCATAAAATTAGGAAAAAAAACCCAGATTAAAACAGTCAAACAAGATGGCAGTAAAACAAGACAACAATTCCAAGGCAGTTCATAATGCCTCCTACAGTATGTTAGCCAGATAATAATTACTGTAAGCAGGGGAGGTCAAGATGGTTGAATGTTCACCATCTCAGCCAAAGGCCCAGTAGAACAGCTCCATTTTACAGACCCTGTGGAACTGTAGTAAGTCCCGAATGGCCCTGATCTCAGATGGGAGCGTGTTCCACCAGGCTGAGGGCAGGGCAGAAAAAGCCCTGGTCCTGGTTGAGACTTAGCAGATACCTTATGGGCCAGGGATTTCCAGTAGATGCTGATTTGCAGAGCACAAAGCTCTCTGGGGCACATATGGGGAGAGATGGTCCCATAGGTATGCTGGTCCCTGGCAGCATAGCGCTTTAAAGTTCAATGCCATGACCCTGTATTGGATCCAGTACTCAATTGACAGCCCGTGCAGTTGGTTTCTGAATGTGCACTGGCTGCATGTGCACCCACACAGACATCACCATCAGCAAGTGCACTGCCACATTCTGTGCTAACTGCAGTTTCTGGGTCAGGTTCAAGGGCAGCCCCACATAGAGTGAGTTACAGTAATCCAGCCTGGGAGTGACCATTGCATGGATCACTGTGGCTAGGTCCCGGAAGGCGAGATAGGGAACCAGTTGTCTGGCCACCCAATTTTATAGTGTTCTGATTTTGAAGCATTGGCCAAAGGTGTTCTCTGGTGCAAGAATAGCCAGCAATCGCATAAAACCACTGTGCCTTGTATTACTTTGTAGTATGTAACACACACACTGTTTTGTCGCAGAGAGATTCTCATAAGTTTTTCAGGTGTGAAGTCTTCAAATTTTAATCAACTATACATTTAAATGATTTCCAGTTTAAATTCGAGACTGAGTTAAGGATTTTTAAGGCAATATTTGTTCTGGTATGTCACTGTAAAAGAGGATAATACTTTTTAAAAAAATGACCTTCCTGTGTGACTTTCATTGATTAAACTATGTACTGCCTTCAAGAAGATATTGGATTTATATCCCGCCCTCCACTCCAAAGAGTCGCAGAGCGGCTCACAATCTCCTTTACCTTCCTCCCCCACAACAGACACCCTGTGAGGTGGGTGGGGCTGGAGAGGGTTCTCACAGCAGCTGCCCTTTCAAGGACAACTTCTGCCAGAGCTATGGCTGACCCAAGGCCATTCCAGTAGGTGCAAGTGGAGGAGTGGGGAATCAAACCCGGTTCTCCCAGATAAGAGTCTGCACACTTAACCACTACACCAAACTGGCTCTCTTCAGAGATCTTTAAAATGCTATAGTTTTTGGTTATGGTAATATGAAAATGTACTTAAATTGAATTGACTGATAGTAAGGCATGTGACTAATTAACTACATTCTGTCTCTGGTTGACAACCACAGTTAGGGCTAAAAATAGTGATTATTGGATGCTTGGCTGTGTGAGCAGTCCTGAAATTAGTTTAGAATCCCTAGTATTTGTAACTTCTGTGTTCATCATCTGGCAGCTGTTTCTGCCTCTGATTTTCTTTCTATGTATTTGCCCATTCTTATCCAACTGAAATCAATCTCTGTATTGAACAGTTATTGAGTGCCATTATCTCTGCCTCCTGTTTGCTATTCTGCTATTGAACTTTTTGCTGGAACCAGCTTCTTCTCTCTGGTGAACAATAACTCTCAACATAATTTTTTTTCACCAAATAATAATTTCTATCCCTATTATTGTAATTTCTGATTTCCTCAGTCACTGGTGCTTGGAAAAATGTAACTTGTGTGTTGAGCTAAACTAAATAAAAATTTTAAATAGAAGTTAAAAAAAAAGTTTAAGATTTGGAGTTTCCTCATGTCTTACAAAGACCGTAACCGTCTGTCCACCCCATCCAGTGATACTGTACGGTGGATATAAGAAGAAGATATTGGATTTATATCCTGCCTTCCACTCCGAATCTCAGAGTGGCTTACAATCTCCTTTATCTTCCTCCCCCACAACAGACACCCTGTGAGGTCGGTGGGGCTGGAGAGGACTCTCACAGCAGCTGCCCTTTCAAGGACAACCTCTGCCAGAGCTATGGCTGACCCAGGGCCATTCCAGCAGGTGCAAGTGGAGGAGTGGGGAATCAAACCCAGTTCTCCCTAAGAGGCGGAGGACATCTTGGGTGTTTCCCACCGTCCAATCAGGGAGGCAGGAATCTTAAAAACTTCCTCTTCCTGTGGCTGTGGGAACCACCCTTCCTTCAGTTTATTTCCTGCCTTGACAGGGTGAGCAAGCATTTATCTTTCATTGTTATTTGTAAAAAAAAAAAATTCTTTTCTTCTTCCTCCTTACCTTGGCTATTTGCTTCTAGCAATTAACTTCTCCAGCTTTTCTGTCTCTTTTCCCCATTCTATTTCTTCAGCCTCCTCTGCATTCCTTTCTCCGCCCCCCCCCCCCGCTTTTCCTTTACTCTATCGAGGAGCGGCACGGCGGCGGCCCCGGCACGAAACTCAAGCCGCGGCAAGAAGAGGAGGCGAATGGCGCGGCGGGCGAGATATGCGTTTATGGACGACGGCCTGGCTCCTGACGCGTGGCCCAGAGCCGAGAGCCCACTCGCCGGAGCCGGCATGACCGCTGGGCTTGCCTCGGCTACCGGCAACGTGCCCTGTAGGGGCAAGGCGGAGAAGAGCGGACGCAAGCGGCACTGGTCTTCTCCGGCTGCGGAGGAGGCTTCCTCCTCAGGGTTTTTCCCCAGCACCGGTGGCCATTTTGGGGAGCGCAAAAAGGCGCGAAATGAGAAGGACCAGCAGCCTTGCAGGCTCCAGCCACAGGAGCTTTCCGGTGCCAACCTCCAGTCAGGATAATAATAATAAAAAATTATTTATATCCCGCCCTCCCCGCCGGAGCAGGCTCAGGGCAGCTAGCAACATCCATAGGTATACAATATAATAAATATACAGACTTTAAAATTAACATTATTTAAAAGCAATTCAGTTCAATTCATGTAAAAACAATTCAGTAAGCAAAATCATGTTGGCGGGTCCCTTTATTTAACAATCATAAATCAGCAGTCCGTAAAAGCCAGCTTAAAAAGGGTGGTCTTGCAGGCACTGCGGAACTGGTCAAGGCTCTGCAGGGCCCGCACCTTCTGCGGGAGCTGGTTCCATAGGCATGGGGCCGCGATGGAAAAGGCCCATGCATGAGTGTTCTGAAGTTTAGCCTCTTTTGGCCCAGGGATGGTCAGCTTGTTTTTCCCTGCTGACCTCAGTGCTCTCTGGGGCTCATATGGGGAAAGACGGCCCCTCAAGTAGGCCGGTCCTTGGCCATATAGGGCTTCAATACAGAAGATACCCAGCCTGCTCTGGAAGCCGCGCAGACCTACTAGCCCCAGAGGGGCTTGGGTAACGTACCCTTAATGGGACCTTCGTTTCTTTGTGAAGTTTTAGAGTCTATAAGGCAGACTGTGGGGGCGGCAGTCAGGGCAACTGCCTGTAAGAGACCGGGGTCCTCCAGATCCAGTTCCTCCAGGTCACCTCCCATGAGATCCAGGGATGGCACCACCCACTCTAGGGTTCATAAAAAGTCCTTGGTCAGTGATCAGATGGAGAGCGAAAGATCCTTTTGTGAGGGTCGCGCTGAGGATTCTTATGGGGGAGATTGGGAGGAGGGCGAATTCTTATCCGATGAGGAGATAGAGAACATTACAGTTCCGAAACCCTCTTCACGTTTCTTCAAGGCAGAAGAGTTCCAACCCCTCTTGGCCAAAGTGCTGTCTGCCCTAGACCTCCAGGTGTCCCCTGAAGAACAGGAGTCTTCCAGCCCACTGACTAATCCCAAAAATAAACCCAGGGGGAACACGGAGTTTTTTCCTAGATACCGATCTTCTGATAAGGTTTTTCCTTTTCCGGAGTTTTTTGAACGCCAGTTAAAGTCTGAGTGGGCCAAGTTGGTGGATGAAGTGGCTCCGCAATTGACATCTGTTTGATTGAAGAGAACCAGTGACGTTGAGGCCACCAGGGAGCAACCAGAATGACCTCGGCCCTCAGTAGCTTGATCCTTCTGAGTAACTTCGGGATGACCGGGATCGGAGGGAAGGCATATAGAAGGTCCTGTGGCCATGGAGATGTTAATGCGTCCGTGGACTTCGCTTGACTGTGGTAGCATCACGTGTAAAATTGAGGAAGCTGGTGGTTCTGAGGGAACGCAAATAGATCCAACACCGGTGGACCAAAGTGCTCCACTATCCTTAGGAAAAGCTTCTTGTTGAGAGACCACTCTCCCGATTGAATGCTCTCCCGACTGAGCCAGTCTGCCTTGGCGTTGCAAGTCCCTTTGATATGTTCTGCTCTTATTGATTTCAAATGAATCTCCGCCCATTCAAACAGCTTCCCGGCCTCCTTGTGGAGAGAACTGGACCTGGACCCCCCTTGATTGTTTAGATAAGCTTTGGCTGCTATACTGTCCGTTCGAACTAGGACATGCTTCCCAGCCACCTGGTCCTGAAAATGTAGTAGAGCCAAATGAATGGCCCGCAGCTCCAGGAGGTTGATTGGGAGACTCGACTCCTTGGTCGTCCACTGACCCTGTGTGGGGATCTCGTTGAGGGTCGCCCCCCATCCTGAGAGGCTGGCATCTGAGAACAGCTGTATCTCCCTCTCTATGAAGTATGTTCTCCCCTGACGTAGGTTGGGGTCCTTGGTCCACCACAGGAGACTTTCCTTGACTGTCCTGGGAACGGTCAGTAACATGGGATACCTCTCCATGATCTGGATTTGATCTCTCTCTCTCTCTCTCTCTCGGCTTGACTTCGCGAACGAAGATTTAAGAAGGGTGCAGTAGTCCACGTCTGCTGCAGGCTCGCTGGTGGCTGACAAGACCAATGCGGGACAGGCAGATCTGGCCACAGTGGCTGCAGGGAAAAGTCTGATTTGGGGTTGGTGCTGTAGCAGTACGATTCTTCCTCAATCTCCTTTTGTTCTCAAGACCAGCTATGTGTGCGTTCTCAAAGGAAGAGACAGCCTGGTGGATGGTGTGCCTCCATGCTTTGCGATCTGAGGCTAGGTCAGACCACTGGTGATGGTTGATGCGACAGGTGCCAAGGGATTTCTTCAAGGAGTCCTTGTACCTCTTCTTTGGTGCCTCTCTATTTCAATGGCCGGTGGAAAGTTCGCCATACAGAGCAATCTTGGGAAGGCGGTGGTTTTCCATCCTAGAAATATGCCCTGCCCAGCACAGCTGCGTCTTCAACAGCAGTGCCTCGATGCTGATAACCTCCGCCCTCTTGAGGACTTCAGTGTTGGTCACAAAGTCACTCCAGTGGATGTTGAGGATGCTGCGAAGGCAGCGCTGATGAAAGCGCTCAAGGAGTCGCAGGTGATGACAGTATAAAACCCACGATTCGGAGCCGTAGATGAGGGTTGTCATCACAACCGCTTTGTAAACATTGATCTTTGTGCCTTTTTTCAGATGCTTGTTGCTCCACACTCTTTTGTGCAGTCGGCCAAATGCACGGTTTGCCTTTGCCAGCCTGTTGTCAATCTCCTTGTCGATCTTGGCATCTGAGGAGATGATGCACCCCAGGTAGCTGAACTGCTGGACTGTCTTCAGAACTGATTCACCCACAGTGATGCAGGGAGGGTGATAATCTTCCTGGGGTGCAGACTGGTGGAGAACTTCTGTCTCCTTCAGACTGACTTCTAGGCCGAATAGCTTGGCAGCCTCTGCAAAGCAGGATGTCATATGCTGCAGAGCTGATACTGAGTGGGAGACGAGTGCAGCATCATCAGCAAACAGTAGCTCTCGGATAAGTTTTTCCATTGTCTTGGAGTGAGCCTTTAGTCGCCTCAGGTTGAACAGGCTGCCATCGGTGCGATAGCGGATGTAGACACCATCGTCATCATCTAGATCTACTGTGGCTCTTTGAAGCATCATGCTAAAGAAGATCGTAAAGAGAGTTGGCGCGAGAACGCAGCCTTGCTTTACACCTGTGCCTATTGGGAAGGGCTCCGAGAGGTCGTTGCAGTGTCTGACTTGGCCTCGCTGGTCTTCGTGTAGCTGGATGATCATGTAGATCATTGGCGTAGTCATTGGGACCCCCCTTTTTTTGGGATCCCTTTGGAGCCGGAATCTGACTTGCCAGAGAAGGATTTAAATTCTCTGCCCCTGGGCTGCCACTTTCCTTTGAAGGACTTGAAGTTCGAAGAGCGATTGGGCTTCTTTGAGTCTCGAAAGGATTGAAAGCATCTCTTTTGCTTGATATCCTTTTTCTTTGATGGCAACACCTTCTTCTTATCTTTATCCTTGATGAGGAAGCGTTCCAGCTCGTCACCAAACAATTTCGCCCTTTTAAAGGGAACTGCCACCACCTTGGCATGTGCAGCTGCGTCTGCCTCCCAAGTGCACGACCGCAAGTTCCAACGGGTCGCCATGCCGCATGCCATAGCCCTGGCTGAGAGTTGGATGGCATCCAGGTTAGCGTTGGCAATGAAAGCCGATGCCAGGGTTATTTTCTTAAGTTCGTCTTTGAACTCCTTGGGTGCTCCGCTGTCCGCTGCGGCTAAGTTAGAGACCCAGGAGTGCATTGCCCTGGCGAATAGGGATGCTGCTGTAGAGGCTCGGACGGACCAGGCAGAGGCTTTGAAGTCCTTACGGAGTGCTTGCTCCATCTGTCTGTCGCATGCATCCTTGGGGAGGCCATCAGTATCCATAGACAACACCGAGCTGGAAAGCAAGCTGTTTACTGGTTACCATTGGCAGCTTCGAGTGCTTGGTTGCCTCTGGAATCAGTTTAGAAAAAATTTGTGGGCTAGTCTGTCTGAGGATTGGCTGAAGGAACAGGAGACATCATCCTCTAGAGAACTGGCTGTAGGTGATTTCACCTCTAAATCCAGCTTTCTCTTTTTTGATTGGCCGGGTATAATGCCATAGAGCAGGGCTGTCAAACTCCTCATTTGGCCTGTCAAGGGCTTTGATCAGGCCCACAGCAATTGACTCCCTCCTCCTCCCCCACCTGTCCTCTTTGAAGCTCAGAGGCTGCTAGTCACATTCCCAGTTCCTTCTGCCTTGTCTTTGCCTGGTTCAGCTGGGCTTGCAAAGCATCAAAGAAAATGTGGAATGGATTTTCTATTGAGGTCTCTGCACTCAAAAAGACTGATCTATCTGGACCCAGAGACCTTAATGAAAAATCTGTTCCATGTTTTCTGTGCAACTTTGTGCTACAATGTATTTCAGTTGAGTGGAGATCAAGCAGTTTCATTTTTGCAGCATTTATGGCCAGTTGCTAAGCTCCTTGCAAATAAAGGGTTGATGCTTTGAGCCAGCTTGTCTCTGCTGAATGGACCTGAGAACTGGTGCCTAGTGAGTACTGTAACCTGGGTACCCACAGCCAAAGGGAGAGCCATTGTCAATCTGAGTAGACCTGGGGGGGGGGAGGGGAGAGAAGCTTGCAATGCCCAGCCATTTCATGTTTTCCTAAACTCAGAACATTTTATATTTTTAGTTTTGCTGTGATCCTTGTGCTTTTTCTTTGATGTTTTATTTTATAAATTGCATTACCAAATTCCACTGTTCCCCCGCCTTTCCATTTTAAACAAATATTACAAGAATTTTAAGCATGTTCGTATTTTAATTTTAAAAATAATATCTTTGTGTTTATCTGTATCCTTTATAAAATGTATATCTCTGCTACCTGGCATTACATTTTATGACACACATGGCTTGGCCCCACAAACTCCCATTTGTGTCAGATTCAGCCCTTATAACAAATGAATTTGACACCCCCGCCATAAACTCTACCATCCAAAGAAGCCATTTTTCCCAGGGAAATGGAACTTGGTAGGCTGGAGATAATTTATAATTCCAGATGTCCAGGCCCCACTTGGAGGCTGGCAAACTTATTCCAATTTAGCTCTTGCTGCTGTGCTCACAAAGAGAAGAGTTTATGTGAGGAGGAACTGGAGAATGTATACTTCTCATTTCTACACTTTCTATGTCCAGAGGAAACATTATACAGTTGATGCAGAGGAACTGAGGAAGGGGCTCCTTAACCAGTACCCATTTGTAATTTTTTCTACTCAAAATGCCCTCCCTTCCCCAAACTGCTTTTTCACTTGAGTGGAGGGAGAGGGAAATGACGCTCAATGCAAGTTTGCAGCTCCTGTAGCAATAGTTTTGCTTTCTTAAGGTAAGCCTCTGTTTCCCCAGGAGACCTATGGCAGTGAGCACAACATTGAGGGGATGAGAGAAGCATTCTCTTTGGACTATTCACTGCAGACTCCAAATGCAAGCCCCTGCCTTTTAATATTGGATTAATTAACAGAGTCTTAACATGCGCACACAAATACAGTGCTTTTCTGGCTCTAAATGTCTTACAGGGATAATTTATTGTTAAGTCTTCAATATGTAGTTGAGTAATTCTGATTAAATGATTGGATTTTTTAATTGATCCCTGTGACGGAACCGGCCCGATTCTGCCTTCAGACCCGGTCCCGTCAGCTCCCTATTGAGTCGCCAACTCCTGGAGGGAGCTATTTCACCTCCTGCCCCTTGGGCGCGCTGCCACCACCTGCTCAGTCCCGGGGTTCAGATTGAGAGGAACAGGACTCCCAATCCCCCTCTCCCGCTATGAGGCTAGGCCTCCAGGTCCTCTGCCACCCTGCACTTGGGTTTCACAGAGACCTCAGCGCTTCTTTGGGGCACCCCTGGAGGATTGGCACCTTATCCAACTGCATGCCTTCCCCCTTCCCTGGGGCCCCCTTCTTAAAAACAGCGTGGTCTAAAGCGGTCTGGGGATCTATGTGGTACAGAGATTGCCAGTATTTAAAACAGAAAAAACATTTATTTAAAAGAGAAAAAGATAGGAAAAGAAAAACAAAACAAAAACAGTTGCGTTTCAAAAGTTAGCACAGCACAGCACACGCACAGCAAACAGCCTGACAAACAAAATGTGTTATAAACGTGTCCTGCTGGCCCTGATCTAAACTTGCCCTGTCTTGTGAATTACTTACTTAGTCTGCCTGCCTGGGGGCCTCCCAGGCAGGAGCCTCCATTGCTCACCACATGCTCGCTCGAGCGCTGGCTTCCAACTGCCCTTCTCTTCCTGCTAACACACATGCCAAGAACAAAAGCACTTCCTGCCTCTCTAGGAGATTTTCCCCCTAGCGTTGTTGGTTTGGCTCTGGAAGGGAGGGGGGGTGAGGGGAAGGCTACAAAGCCTGCTGAGGGATTTACTGACCCCTGCCAAATGAAGCACCACCACTGACTAAAATGGCGTTTCTCCACAATCCCAAAAAAGTCCCTGATGAATCAAACAGTAGATTCAAAAAGAAATAATTATTTTTAATGTAAGAATTCTCTACAGTTTACAAATGCTAAAGAGCAGGGGTAGCCAATGTTAGCTCTCCAGATGTTTTTTGCCTACAACTCCCATCAGCCCCAGCCATTGGCCATGCTGACTGGGACTGATGGGAGTTGTAGGCAAAAAACATCTGGAGAGCTACTGTTGGCCACCCCTGCTATAGAGACATTTTGATGCACATGAGAGATGCTTTTTCTAAGATGATATGACATGCTTGGGCATCATCTGCCTTTCCTTCAGGTCTATTGTTCTATTGGTAGACAGACTTGTGCAGATCTGATCAGTTAATGAACTGAAGGGGAGCCCTTGAATAATTAATTGATACCCCCCCCCTAATAATAATTGCCATATTGAATAAGAGTATGCTTTGCCTTCAAACTTAGGTGTCTGATGCAATTCTTCCGTTAGAAACTGACCACCACCCAGTGACTGTGAGCCCAGCTGGATGATTAGATAAGGGAGCCACCTCCTAGAAGCGACTTGCTGCAAATAGATAAAGTGAAGGGGCCATGTCATGGAAATTTACTAGGAAGAGCTCTGTGAAGGCAGGATCTTTGAAATCAGATAAGCTTGCGCCAGCCTACTTGTTTGCTTGCTAGAAAACTCTATGCACTCAGGGAAATGCATCTCAGTCATTTTGGGGGCCCATGCCTGACTGAGTCCTCCTTTTGGTACCAAAAAGTAAGCCTCGCTTCAAGCCAGTAATCTTGTGCGGACCTCGTTATTCCTCTGCTTCAGAACCACTTAAACCTGGTTAACTAGTTAAGCTTTCTTTCATCTGGTGACAGCCATGTGATAGTCATGCTGTGTTCTTGCCTGCAGGCTGTACCTTGATTCCAGGGCCTGGGATCCATGACCAGTATTCTACGTTGGCATGTGCTTTGCAGGCACATTGCTATATTTCTGCACCCCATGATGTGACAGTGGAACAGCGCAGGCAAAGCAGCTTTTTCAATAAACGTGAGTCTTGTTAACAATAACACCAGCATATTGCTCGCAGCAGTATTTGTGGGCCTTTCCCATTTTAGATTGCAGTCTTGTACCCATTTAATATTTAGCAGGGTTTAACATGCATAACTGTTGCTGTGGGTGTTTGGGATATTTTACAGCTGTTCTGATCTATATCTGCTGGCTGTCATTGGGTTGTTGCTTTTTTTGCTGGGGTGGGGGTTAATTAAGCATTTGCATTGGATATTGCTGTTACAATGTTGTTGCTCCAAGCCTTCTTGGGTTTTTTATGACTACATTGTTCCTCAGCTCACTTTTATGCTGGTTGTGTTTTTTATGTTCTCTGTTGCTTTCAAGGATTTGGTTTCTCCTCCTAACAGTTGTTTTCATGCTGCTGGTTTTTACAGTGCCATCCATTCTTAAGACCATTGAAATCATTAGGCATAGATGAGTATAACTCTGCTCAGGATTGCACTGTCGGTGCTGCTAATTTTATAGGTTAATTATGATTTTTAATGGAAGTTGTAAGCTGCTTTGAATGTAGTTTATTGAGAGTGTAGAATATCTTATTTTAGTTAATTAAGTTTCAAGGCTTATGGAAATTGTCTAACGATGCAAAAGTGCAGCCAGCCTGCCAGAGCTATGCAGGTCTGGTCATTACTTGGGCATGCAGCTTAGAACTGTGTAATGGAAGAACAGTGAGATATACATGTAAATATTAGCCAGGAGTGGCTATGACACAGTCATAGAGCACTTGCTTGGCATGCAGAAGGCCCCAGATCCAAGAATCAGGTAGTTGGTGATAGGAAAGATCTCTCTCTGAGACCCTAGAGAGCCATGGCCAGAGTAGACACTACCTTGGTAGACAGGTGTTCTGATTCAGTAAAGACAGCTTCATGTATTCAGTAAATAAAATAACCATACAAAACTGTTACTGCTGCTCTGTCTGTGCTGATTGGATTATAGAACTCTGCTAGGAAGTGATAAAGAGGGGGCTCCATATGCTTGGAGGCCTGGGAGCTGTGTTGGGAATGGGGAACTGCACCACTCACTTTAAAATCCCTTATCCATGAAATAAGTTAGTACATTTTCATTGCACTTTTTAAAACGTAAGCCCAGTGGGGCTTGCATCTAAATTAAAATGGATTGGAACCAAACTGTCCTAGTTACACAATAAGTAAGAAATGTACAGAACATGTATGAATGTCAGGAGCAATGTTCCCTCTAAGCTGCAGAGTCTTGTGAGCAAAAATTCTACTTTGTGAGCTACTGGCATTAAAGTTGTGAGCTACTGCTATTAAAGTTGCGAGCTCAATAATTGTGCTCTGGGGTCATCCTTCCTGACCGAAGACAAAAATGTGTGAGCTGGAGGCTAAAAGTCTGTGAGCTAGCTCACACTAACTCAGCTTAGAGGGAACACTGGCCATGAGTAATAATGCCCCATGGATGTATTGGTTTCAGGGGAGGGATGGTGGCTCAGTGGTAGAGCATCTGCTTGGGAAGCAGAAGGTCCCAGGTTCAATCCCTGGCATCTCCAAAAAAGGGTCCAGGCAAATAGGTGTGAAAAACCTCAGCTGGAGAGCCGCTGCCAGTCTGAGAAGATAATACTGACTTTGATGGACCAAAGGTCTGATTCAGTATAAGGCAGCTTCATATGTTCATGTGTTCAGTGCTAAAAAAAACCCTCTGAGAGCTCTCTGCTTTGTCTGTAGCTAGTTAAGAGCTCAGATGTTTGGAAAACAGATGGAGCGATCGATGCTCTTTGGGTACTGGCTTTGTACTGCTTCTGTATGAAGTGTTGTAGGAGACGGGAAGTAGCACTTAGCAGTATTGTCACTGCAGCCTGTGAATTTAGGAATTGCTTTTCTCATGTGCCATCTTCACTATAGGAGAAGGAGAAAGAGAGGGACTGCTGCATTTTTAGACTCAATTATTTTTGTTGTTGATAAGAAACAATGAAAGGCAGCTGAATATGAAATGCCAGGGGAAATTAGAGGAAAATTAGAGTACCTGTGGGAATGAATAGTGGTGGAGAAGGGAACAAGAAATGTATGCCTGTGGCTGTACAGGAAGCTGAGAAATGACAGTTTGAGCAGCTAGAAGAAATCTCAGGGCCAATTCACAGAATTCATTTTTGTCCACAATCACTTGGAGAAAGCCTTGTGGGAGTCAGAAGTACACAGGTGCCTTTGGAGCAGTTTTTTTAATGTGCCCTTGATGTAGACATAGCTGCAGAAGATACCTGCGCATTTGAGTTCAGAAATACCTTCTGTCCACAAAAAAGGCAACTGGAAGTAATACCTAGTAGCTTCACAGTAGGGAAGGGTCCAAGATGAGCATGCTTAAGCAGACCTGGCTGAAGAGAGGCAGAAATGAATACAAAGGTGAGCCAGAAGAACCTGTGCAGCTGCTCCTGGAAGCCCAAGGGCTGCAGTCCAGCAGCCAAGGTGCGGATCCAACGGGATGAAGAGGGGAGTAAGGACTGAAGGAGAGAAAGGTAGACTCGAACTTTTGTGAGTTGGTGTTTGGCAGTCACTCAACTACAGTCAACTTTTCTGACCAAATTGCCATACATGTTTTGATCATACTTGCCAGGAATTCTACTATTGAGGATGATGGTTGCTGCTCAGAGTTATTGCAAAGATTAATGGGATTGAATGTGCATGTGCTCATTCTTACACATGCAGTCTGCTATCTATCAAGGGCCTTGGGAATAGCTCAGGCTACGAATAAGCTTCTGAACTTGGCTTTGATTCTATAAACATCATTGCAAAACAAATTAAATGCAAACTTGCCTTGTTAACACTTTAACAGCTTTGCAGGACACAGTTGGGTTGACAAACCTCAGATTAAGTGACATATGAACATGTTATTTTCCACCCCTTGAACTGTTGTTGATATGTATTATTATTCAGGATGAATTATGCATGAACTCTGTTTTCTTGCAGTGACAGCTGATGAACTCTGGAAAGGAGTTTTGGCAGAGACCGGTGCAAGTGGAAGGAAAGGAAGAGGGAAGAGGACTAAAAAAAAGCTGAAAAAGGATCTTAACAGAGGCCAGATAATGGGCGAAGGTAAATGAATGAAATAGGAGAAAGTTTAGGAATTGTTTTCTTTGTAGAATTTATAGTGATGATCTCACCTAACTGCTAGCAGTCTTGATTGCCATCTTTTTAAAAATTAAATCATTCCTAAGTCTGTTTATTACAAACACAGATGTTACCTGGCTCCATCCCTAAGTCATGAACAAACCTTAGAATCAAAGAGTTGGAAGGGACCTTCAGGGTCATCTAGTCCAACCCCCTGTACAATGCAGGAACTTCACAAATGCCTTTCCGCTCACAAATACATCTCTAGTGACTCCTACTCCATGCCCAGAAGATAGCAAAAAAAAAAAAAACCCCACCCTCTCCAGAATCCCTAGATAAACTGGCCTGGAGAAAAATTGCTAGTGACCCCAAAGTGTCAGTCACCATTTTCCTGGGCATGTAAGAAAGGGCCACAAGAACTAAGCACTGATGCAACCCTTTCCGCCTTTCTTCTAATGATCTCCCTAATTCACAGAAACAGCATTGCTGTCAGGTAGCCATCTAACATCTGCTTAGAAACCTCCAAGGAAGGAGAGCCCACCACCTCCCAAGGAAGCCTGTTCCACTGAGGAACCACTGTAACTGTCAGGAAGTTCTTCCTAATATTTAGCTGAAAACTCTTTTGATTTAATTTCAGCTCACTGGTTCTGGTCCAACTTTATGGGGCAACAGAAAACAACTCTGCACCGTCCTCTATATAACAGCCCTTCAAGTACTTCGGGATGGTGATCATATCACCTCTCAGTCGTCTCTTCTCCAGGCTAAACATACCCAGCTCCTTCAGCCTTTCCTCATAGGACTTGGTCTCCAGACCCCTGACCATCTTGGTTGCCCTCCTCTGGACACATTCCAGCTTGTCTATATCCTTCTTAAACTGTGGTACCCCAAACTGAACACAATACTCTAGGTGGTGTCTAACCAGAGCAGAGTAAAGTGATACCATCACTTCACATGATCTGGACACTACTGTTGATACAACCCAGAAATGAATTTGTCTTTTTAGTCACTGCATCACACTGCTGACTCATGTTCTGTGTGTGGTTCACTAACACTTCTAGATCCTTTCCGCACATACTTCTGCCAAGACAAGTGTCCCCATCCTGTAATTACACATTGGATTTATCCTACCTAAATGCAGAACTTTACATTTATCTCCATTAAAATTCATTTTATTAGTTTTCCAGCCTGTTGAGATCATCCTGTCCCTGTCTTTTACCATATTTGCTACCCCTCCCAATTTGATATCATCTGCAAATTTAATAAGCATTCCCTCTATTCCTTCATACAAATCATATATAAAGATGTTAAACAAAACAGGTCCCAAGACAGATCTCTGAGGCACTCCACTTGTCACTCCTCTCCAAAAGGATGAGGAACCATTCACGAGCACTCTTTGGGTGCAATCTGTTAACCAGTTACAGATCCATCTAAAGCCTTGGCTCATTCATTAGGAGAACAAGCCTCAGAAGTCTTCCAGTCTCTCTGCTCCTTTAGCTCCAACCTTCACATAGTGTGGAAATTGAAAATGTTTTGGTTTAGAACTAATTGAAATTGCTTGAGCACTTTAATGAATCATCATGTTTCTTGCCTATAAATCATTATTCTAAACCAGCATTAGGTAATCTTTTAGGAATCTGGTTTGTATGCAAGAAACATTGCTCAGTTTGTTAATGTGCCTGATACAGATATCAGTATTTATTAGTTATAACCCAGGGCTGCTTTCACACAAGGTAAGTTATCCATGTAGCTCTCATTGCTGCTACAAATGCAGGAGCATTCACAGTTGCAATGGAGCTTTCCTTGCCTTAGCTTAGCCCTTCATGGCTTGTGTTCCCCTTGAGCATTACAGAATTTTTTAAAACGATATGGTTATGTCATTGTAGCATTATAATTATTGCTACAATGTACTAGATTCCACCTTTAAAAAAAAGAAAGAAAACTAATAAATCTTTAGCCTTTTTGGTTGGAGACAAATGCGTAGCTTTTATTTTTTATTTTATTTATTTGATTTGATTTGATTTATATCCTGCCCTTCCCACCGAAGCAGGCTCAGGGTGACTTACAACAAGTACTTACAACAATAGCTTGTACTTATCGCCTTATAACTCTACAAGCAGAAGGGCTAAAGACTTCATTAAAATGAAAGCTGAGAACACGCACACATGCACATGCAAAATACAAAATAATATCAAAAAAAGAAAGAAAGCCCCTCCAAACCCTTGGTCATGCTGCAGCACGCTATAGGAGGGAGGAGAGAATGTGTGAACCTGAAGACTTACTGGCTCACTTTCATTTGAATGGAACCTCTCAGACAAAATTCAGCCTGCCACAAAAATGACTAAAAGGAAATACAGTTTCTTTTTCACTGACAGTGTTGGGTTTGTGCAGCTACTCCTAGAAAAGTGGCTGGAGAAACAGAAAGAGCATATGGTATGGATTGTTTAGGGAAGGCTGGGGGGGGGGGCATCTTATCCAATGGAATTTGGTAGCCGAAACAGGCATCAGAAACTTTGTTTCCAAATTTTGATGTGGATGGAAAAGCCACCATGTTTTGACATGGTGCGTGTTTTGAGATATGATGGGACAGCTTTCTTCCTTCACAATTAAAAATTGTACAATTTTGGATTATTTTGTTCTTCAAGTAGATGAGTTCCTAAAGTAGGCAAATTAAGTCTTCCTAAATTGACTTGGAGATTGTTATAACTTTGTTTCCTCCATGAAATAAAAAGCCAGAATAAGTTAGTTCAAATATTGATGCATATGATTTTTAATGATGGCATGATATTGTTTTGCTGTGAGAAGCATATTGACTTGGAAGTAAATTGGAATTCTTTCAGTAAGACTTACTTCAGTGTAAATGATATTGTGATATTGGGTGCCCCTTTTTTTGAAATATTACTATTTCTAAAAAAATGCATTGTTCTATAAGATTTCAGTAGGATTTGCTTCAGTGTAAATGATATTGTATTGGGTGCCCCATTTTTAAAATATTACTATTTCTAAAAAAATGTGTTGATAAGGTAGTTGACAGGTGCATACCAGTCCAGCTAAGCGGTGTCAGAGTTACAAGCTGCATCCACAGGGGCTGCAGAAATATGCTGTTGCCACAGCAGCAGCAAGAGGCATGGGAATGACATCCAGAGATACACACCATTCCGACACTGTTAGCTGCTGCTATCCCAAACCCTCTTATCCCTGTCACATCTGCACAAAAGCACAGATGCAGCACCAACGTCTCCTGGACCCCCTGCAACCAAGAAGCCCCTCCTATTTCATTTCATTTAGTTTATATCCCGCCCTTCCCACCAAAGCGGCTCAGGGCGGCTCACAACACAAAAGTTCTAACATAGGATTAAGTTTTAAAATACATCAATTTACAACATTTAAACAATAAACCAGTAAAAACAGTAAAACAAAGCCATTTACCAAAGTACCATACTACAGCCTTCTATTCTGAATTTTCAAGTACTGATCAGTTGTATGCCAACCGGAAGAGGACTGTCTTACAGGCCCTGCGAAACTGCCCAAGGTCCCGCAGGGCCCTCACCTCTTCCGGTAGCTGGTTCCACCAGCAAGGGGCTGTGATTGAAAAGGCCCTGTCTCTGGTCGACTTAAGTCGGGCCTCCTTTGGCCCGGGGATTGCAAGCAGGTTTTGAGAACTTGATCTCAGCACTCTCTGGGGAACATGTGGGGAGAGACGGTCGCTAAGGTAGGCAGGTCCTAGGCCATATAGGGCTTTAAAGGTAATAACCAGCACCTTGTACCGAACTCAGTATATTATTGGCAGCCAGTCTCCGGAGCCCCGGCTGGATGTGCTCCCATCTAGGAAGCCCTAATAGCAGCCGGGCAGCGGCAATCTGCACTAGCTGCAACTTCCAGGTTCGGCACAGGGGCAGCCCCATGTAGAGGGCATTACAGTAGTCCAACGTCGAGGTGACTGTTGCGTGGATCACCATTGCCAGATCGTCATGCTCCAGGAAAGGTGCCAACTGCCTAGCCCTCCTAAGATGAAAGAATGCAGATTTGGCAGTGGCTGCTATTTGAGCCTCCATTGTCAAGGAAGGCTCCAATAGTACCCCCAAGCTCCTGACCTTGTGCGCCGTTGTCAGTGGTGCACCGTCAAAGGCTGGTAAGGGGATTTCCCTTCCCGGGCCACGACGACCCAGGCAAAGGACCTCTGTCTTGGCTGGGTTTAGCTTCAATCCACTCAGTCTGAGCCATTTAGCCATGGCATGCATCGCCAGGTCTAAGTTTTCTGGGACACAGGTAGGCTGGCCGTCCATAAGTAGATAGAGCTGGGTGTCATCAGCATACTGATGGCAACCCAACCCATACCTTTGGGCAATCTGGGCAAGGGGGCGCATATAGATGTTGAACAACATCAGGGAGGGCACCGCCCCTTGAGGCACCCCACAATCAAGCGTGTGTCTCTGGGACAGTTCACCCCCAATCGCCACCCTTTGTCCCCAACCTTCAAGGAAAGAGGAAAGCCATTGTAAGGCCAGCCCCTGAATCCCTGCGTCGGCGAGACGGCAAGTCAGCAACCGATGGTTGACCGTATCGAACGCCGCCGATAGATCTAACAACATCAGTACTGCCGAGCCGCCTTGATCCAGATGCCACTGAAGATCATCTACCAGGGCAACCAGCACTGTCTCCACCCCATGACCCGGGCGAAATCCGGACTGATGGGGGTCAAGAACGGAAGCATCCTCCAGGAAACTCTGTAGCTGCAACGCCACTGCCCTCTCAATGAGTTTACCCAAAAACGGCAAATTCGAGATCGGCCCATCCCTTATCTAGACACACTGTAAAACTACAGTGACTTGCTTGGCATGAAAATCGGGGAGGGAAGCCTTTCAAAGAGCTTGGGAGGGGGCTACTCCATGCCATTTTAAAAGCCTCCACTCTCTACAGTGGCAACAGAGAGAGTGTCCGCATGAATCCTCCACTGCAGTGACACTAAAGAGTCCCATTTGAACCAGATTAAAGCAGGTTTATTTTTGAACTGGTGTAAAAGAGAAAGCCCCCAAAGCACCAGGCATCTTCGGTGGCATCTGAGAATGAACACTTGTGTCATTTGGACATTCCCCTGATTTCTATGCAGAAGTAAAATCCCTGTGTGGAAACATCCAAACTAGTCATACATGCTCTAAGAACATAAGAGAAGCCATGTTGGAACAGACCAATGACCCATCCATTCCAACATTCTGTCACACAGTGGCCAAAAAAACCCAGCTGCCGTCAGGAGGAGGTCCATCAGTGGGGCCAGGACACTAGAAGCCCTCCCACTGTTGCCCCCCCCCCAAACACCAAGAATACAGAGCATCACTTGCCCCAGACAGAGTTCCATCAATGCACTGTGGCTAATAACCACTGATGGACCTCCACTCCATATGTTTATTCAATCCCCTCTTGAAACTGTCTATGCATGTAGCTGCCCCCACCTTCTGTGGCAGTGAATTCCATGTGTTAATCACCCTTTGGGTGAAGAAGTACTTCCTTGTATCCATTCTAACCCGACTACTGAGCAATTTTATTGAACACAAATTCTTGTATTGTGAGAAAGGGAGAGAAGTACTTCTTTCTCTACCTTCTCTATCCCATGCATAATTTTGTAAACCTCTATCATGTCACCCCTCAGTTGATTTTTCTCCAAGCTAAAGAGCCTCAAGCATTTTAACCTTTCTTCATAGGGAAAAAGAAAATGACATGAACAGTGCAATCCTAAGAACGCTTCCCTAAGAGTAAGCCACACTGGATAATGTAATGATTCTGGGTAGACCTTCTCTCTAAATGTTCATTTTTAAATTTTTTGTTCCTTATCTGCTACTTTTGGCTGTCGAGAGACACGTTTTAGATATTTATACAGCATGTAAAATTAGCATTGCATCTTTAAAAAAAAAAAAACCTAAATGCAAGTCAAATAGATATGCTAGATTAAGTCCAAATCAATTTGCATTGGGAAATTTTCTGGGAAGTTTTCCAAATCAAAATGTTGCAGATAACCCACATCGCTGAATATATTGACCATGTTTCATTAACTGCCGGATCCCATGTTCTGCTTTAACAAGAGCAGAGTTACATTACAATAGCCAAAGCAGCATACAATCACTCAGTCAGAGCCAGGCAGCCTGCCCCACTTGCCTTTAATTAAAGCCTCTAGCTATTTCCCTCTGTGCAAGTCACACTCCTCTGATGGTGGCTTCTGTCTGCATAGTCCTGCCCCATCTTGAGCTTTGGACTTTGTCAGACTAGACAGTAAGGGGCTATTGGAAATAATCGGTATGTACACTCTGTAACTAAATTTCTTCTCATTTTTTTTTCCTGATACACAGTTTGAGATTTAACCTCAGAATGTTCATTGCACTGCTTCAGCCTGATCACCATTTGAGCTGTGCTCTAAATTGCATCATGCCTGACAGGTATTCTCATGTTCTCATGTCCTCAGGACGTTCAGGTTTCCTTTGGCCCGGCCTCAATGCTCCTGTGCTAAAAGATGGAGTGACCCAGACAATCGGGCAGCGAGGTGCAGAAGAGCGGGAGAAGATGCAGTCAGAAATCATCCGTCGGCGGGATGAGTGGGATAAGAAGAGAAAAGCTAGGGTGAAGAGAGAGAGGGGATGGACTGGACGTTCCTGGGGAGGTATCAGCCTAGGGCCTCCTGACCCAGGTCCTAATGGAGGTAAGATACTAGGAAAAGGAGTCCCCGGTTTCACAAAGTTAAGATGTTTAATATAGGGTTAATTTGGACATAGAAAACCGCTGTATAATAAGTGGGAGCATTGTTCCAGTTATCTCCATATTATTTTCTCTGGATGGCAATGAGTCACCAAGGTACAGAGGTCTTAAATAGGGGTATGAAAAAATCTTTTTTCTTTGATTCAGGTCCATTGAACTTGAAAAATATTGGTATTCCTGAATGTTCCCAAATACTAATATCAGTTTTGTATTTGGGATTTGGGTAAATATCTGGGAAACCTGAATTTATTCTGCTCTGTTATACCTTATGGGGGACCAAAGTTCCCTCTAAGCTGCACTAGGAAGAAGAAGATGAAGAAGATACTGGATTTATATCCCGCCCTCCACTCTGAATCTCAGAATCTCAGAGCGGCTCACAATTTCCTTTACCTTCCTCCCCCACAACAGACACCCTGTGAGGTGGGAAGGGCTGAGAGGACTCTCACAGCAGCTGCCCTTTCAAGAACAACCTCTGCCAGAGCTATGGCTGACCCAAGGCCATTCCAGCAGCTGCAAGTGGAGGAGTGGGGAATGAAACCCGGTTCTCCCAGATAAGAGTCCGCACACTTAACCACTACGCCAAACTGGCTCTCTGGAGTACTGGTGCACAGATTTTTAGCTAGGAGTTTTAGTTCAGCCCACTAGAAGACATTTCCCCCTCCAATGGAAGGGTCTTTTTGAAACTGGGGTGGGGAGGAGAGGCACCAGCAGTTATGCTGCAAATTTGGTGCCTCTACCTCAAAACCACCCCCGAAGCCCCAGATGCCCCCGATCAGTTCTCCATTATCGCCTGTGGGGCCTGTTAACTGTAATGGTTCCTGTAAGCTAAAATAGAACCAGGAAAAAAATACCCTTATTATGCTTTTCAGTATGATTTGTAAGCTGCCTTGAGTCACAGGGAAAAGTGGGAACATTGATGGGGACCATCCCCATAGGGTATAACGGAGAAGGGATTTAAAGTTTAAATGCTTGCTGAGTTGACTCAGAGTCATGCTGCCCTAGGAGACCTGGGAGACAATGGTGGCTCATGTGTGTTGGAGAGTGGCCAGAAGGGGGAAGGCAGTTTGGTAGCAATGGCCCCAGGCCCCCCAGGACAGGAGGGGCTGCAAGGGGAAGGAGGTGAAGAGAAGCAATGGCGAAAGGGGGATTTGATGGTGGTTATGAAGGTCATGCCGGTAGACATATGAACATATGAAGCTGCCTTATACTGAATCAGACACTTGGTCTATCAAAGTCAGTATTGTCTTCTCAGACTGGCAGCGGCTCTCCAGGGTCTCAAGCTGAGGTTTTTCACACCTATTTGCCTGGACCCTTTTTTGGAGATGCCAGGGATTGAACCTGGAACCTTCTGCTTCCCAAGCAGATGTTCTACCACTGAGCCACCGTCCCTCCCAACCCTTGGTGGTGGTAGAAGAAGGCCAGGAGGTACATGCAGTGCAATAACAGGACCTCCAGCACCCCAGGAAGGTTCTGTTGCAGGGGGTAGATGGAGGGAAGGGGGGCTTGCTTGTGATGGCAGCAAAGGGGGGGGGGTGGTTGAGAAGTGTACCCTGGATGTTAGAGAGGGCTCCCAGGGGCACCTTTGGATACTCAGTTTGGACTGCAGCGTCTCAAGGGAATGAAGTGATCTACAAAGGAAAAAGTGGTATGGTGGATTTGATGCTGGTTGCAGCAGTCATGCCTGAGTCAACTTAGCAGGGATTTAAAGTTTAAATGCTTGCAGAGTTGACACACTGACTCGCACCATTGCTAGTCAACTCAGTCTTCTAGCTTCACCTGAATAAAAGTTGAATAATATTTCAGTAAGTTTTTCAGGTATTTATTTGGCTCAGTATATACTGAACACACACCCCTAGTCTTAACTCAGCAGCATGGTAATCTGAGATCCTCTATCTGCACATGCTGGGAATTGACCCCTGGGACTTGTCTGCACTCAAAAATGAGCTCTGCCACTAAGCTCTTGGTTCACAGTAGGCATTCCCAGTATTTTAAGGGCACTGTGTGTAACATGGCAAGCTACTGCTGTGCTTCACATTGCCTGTCAGAGTTTGCCACTGTATCAGACATGCTCCAAGAATACTTTGTTTGCAGTGTTTCTCACATCTATTGTGATCCCAACAATTAGAGGGAGCAAAATTTCACCCTCTTCAATGCTGGATTGCAATTTTGCCCACTTGGAGTATAAGCATGAGGGCTCGTTTCCACAGCGTCCAGAAGCCTGTGAAAACTATTGCCTGGAAGGAGTTGCCTGCCCTTTGTGCTAAAGACTGTCCTTGTGGCTGCAGTGCATGTGCTAGGCCTGTCCCATTCTGTGGTACCAGGAGAGGGAAATGAAAGTCTAGTAGACTCTCACAGTATTTTTCTGGAAAAGTAGAGTGATCTCATGATTCCTGTATCTACTATGTTATCTGAGGATCCAGAGTTTGGTGCTTTCAGAAGGTAGGACTCCATGGCTGGCCTTTCCTCTGCCTGCCTCCAAGGCCTTAAATTCCTGACTCTCTGCCTTCCTGCCACCAAATATTACATTGCTTTCAGCATGCCACTGTTTGCCAAAAGCAGCAACCCATAATAAAGTCATAATAAGAACATCAAAACATAAGAGAAGCCATGTTGGATCAGGCCAGTGGCCCATCACTCTGTCACACAGTGGCAAAAAACCAGGAGCCATCAAGAGGCCCATCAGTGGGGCCAGGACACTAGAAGACCTCCCACTGCCCCCCCCCCCAGAAGCACCAAGAATACAGAGCATCACTGCCCCAGACAGAGAGTTTCATAAGTCCACCTTACTTGGGAGTGGAGGTATTAAAGTTCACAATTCTTAAACTTGAGAAGCACCAAGCACCTACAAACACACCCAACTGTGCCTCATGATTGCTTTGCAATGATGGAATAGCCAAATACTGAATGTTCATTATTTGGTTTCATACAGTACACACTTGTTTCCTTAAGATTTGAGAAATGCTGCAATAGATGACATTTGACTGACTGCCAGGGTATTTTTTTGTCCTTCCTGGCAGTCCATTAAACTGAGATGCAAAGCGAGGAGGGTTGTTACGCTGAAGTGCTCTGACTGATTTGAAACATTTTTATGTTCCGTTCACTCCTATAGCTGCACAGAAACATACAGCACTAAATAAGTGTCATGCTTGTTTGCAGTGATTCAGACAAAGAACCAAACAGTTCAGATATTTTGTCATTCAAATGATTCCATTCCAAAATATACTCTATTATATTGTATAGACGAGTGAGCCATTTATAGCCTGACTGCTCCGGTTAGTGCTGAAAGATTCTCTGATCTATGCATGATTGCTCAGCCGACTCACAGTATTCCTTTGGCCTGCGGGTATTTAATAAGTCATCTGAAACCGTAGCCCAAAGCTTCCTCATCTGTACATAATCTCTGCCCATTAAAGCATTTTAATTTAATTTTTAGGAGGGAACAAAAGCCCAGAATCTACATTTGGAGTTGACCTTTATACTTTTCTTTAGGTTTCATAAACTGTCTTCCTGGTTACTTTCACCTCTTCCTTTCTTCCCTGCTCTCTATCTTTCCTGCTCCCAGTATTTGAAATTTGACATTATAAGGTCTTTGGGTGGGGACCTGCCTTTGTTTTGGGGGGAGTGTAGTTTTGGGTTGTTTTGTTTTTCTTTATTCTGGATTACAGCAATGGATGTTGGAAAGAGACCCATATTTTGGTCTCTGCTGAACAGCTGCAAAATTGTAGATAGGATCTGATTTGAAGAGGAGAGTGTGGGGGGCGGGAGCAGGGTTACTCTAAGCCCTTACCTGCCCATTGCTTTTCAGCTTCAAGTGTTTATTTGCTGTGTTAGAAAAAGTGGGAGCCAGGCAGTGGGGTTATGCCACCTACTCTTTTCTTCAGACTATCCCTCAGTACACAGGCTGCTGCTTTACGGTAGTTTGTCAGTCAAATTCCCAGGCATTTAATTCTACCTTACAATGTTATGTGTATACATGGTAAGAACATAAGAAGTGCCCTGCTGGATCAGAACAGTGTTCCATCTGGACCAGTATCCTGTCTCACACAGTGGCCCACCAGTTCCTCTGCATGGCCAATAATGGGGCTTAGAGGCTGAGGACTTCCCCTGATGTTGCCTTCTGACTCAGAAATGCAGAAGTTTAACACCTCTGAATGTGGAGGTTCCCCTCAGTCACCGTGGCTAGTAGCCATTGATAGATCTATCTAAACTCCTTTTAAAGTTGTTTATTCCAGTAGCCATCAGTACATCCTCTGGTAGTGAATTCCACATTTTAATCACTCTCTGTGTAAAGGAGGTACTATGTCAATAATAAGAACTGGTCATTATATTATTGGTTTTGTGTATTTGTTTATAAATTGCATTGGTGAAGCATATGTCTTTTGGAAAGATGTATTGCCTCATTGCATGGGTGATCCTCTTGGCTTTCCCTTTGGTTTGGATATCTTTATGGAGCTGGCTGTCTTTTTCTTGCTGCTAGAAATTTCCATTTGGAGGATAAAACATACCCTGAGCTTAGTATAGGGATAGGTGACATGAGGGCTTTCTGCCAGCCCAGGCAAGTTGCATGCAGCAGCCTATTTTGCAGTAGCACTGCTGAGTAAATCACACAGTAATGGCCACCTTGCCTACCCAGCCTGGACAAGTTTCCTTGTCTACCCAGCCTGGACAATACTGCCATGTGAGGTGCCTGGCAGGGTAGGTGAGGTAGAAGCACAGCTCACCCAGTGCACACACTCCCTCCTTGTTTAGAAACAGTTCAGTTATGCCTGCGGTCCCTTTACCATCATGCAGAGAAAGGTTGTTTGTTCAGGACTGGCTGCATCATATATTTGGACCACAGAGAAGTAAAATCACAGGTTGTGAATCGGTGAGTGGTAGGCGTCTACTATGAATAATTGGTGTATCTGTACACAAAGATTTTCACATGATTACTAAATTGTCACAATATTAATGTTCATATTTCAAAGAAGGTAATTATGTGTTCAAGTATAGTGCTGAATTCATTTAAGTTCTCTTGGTTATGATTAAAGTTCTGTGGGTTAAAGTGTAAACCAACTTTAAAACAGCACAAAGGATTGACTGAAGAAGTTCAGTAAAAAGCTGAGTTGAAATTGTTGTAGGTGGGCCAGGCAAATATCAGTGTGAAATGATAAGGTCTAAGATCCATAATAGGATGCTGAAATAACCCACTGAAAGGTGGGAAAGCCTTAATGAAAAGCCTGAGCAAATAGCAGTATTCGGTGCACCTAGAGTGACTTCAGGAGAGAATGTACATTGTGACTCCCTGATGCATCTCTTTTTATCCCTCAGAAACATATGAAGACTTCGACTCCAGGGTGATTGAGGTGAGTGCTGCAAAAACTCTCCTGAGATATCAAGTCTCAAAGGCAAAGCTCAGCTCAGCTCCCGCTCCTTGGCAATAGCTTTAGGAGACCAAGGAAAATCTGAAAGAGTTGTGTAGGAGTGTCTGATGGAACTGTGGATGAGGTTGAAAGACAAAAATCATCCACGGTGTTTGTTTGTTTTTTAATGTTAATAAAAGATTTACTTTAAAAGACATTTATGTCACTGTAGCCAAAGGCAAGAAGTATTTTATTGGCTTTACCCCTTTGAAAGGGATAGAAAAGAGAATGGGCAATAAGAATAATTTCCTAAATGCTTTTACCAATTTTTTCTCTCTCAGTAACAAAGTTCTGCTTCTGTTCTGGAACAGAAAACAGAGGAACAGTTTTGTCCCTCTCCCTGCTCTGTGGAAGGCACCTGGGAGGTGATTAAGCTGTTCTTCATCTCGATAACTTTGTGGCAGGTGTCATGGCTGCTTTGCATCCGCTTTGCGTGCTGAAGTTCCAAGGCTCAAGTCATGGCACCTTCAGTTGTTCAAGGATCCCACATAACAGATGCCGAGAAAGGACGTGAGTATCTTTCTCAGGCTGTCACCCTGGAGAACTGCTGCTAGACATGGCAGGGAAGACTGAACTTGACAGACCAGTAGTCTGACTAGCTTCATCTATCTCACCTGCCTGTTGCAGTTTTTCCTATGGAGTCCTGTAAGACAGGAGTACAGTCTCTTCCATTTGACACATTTGTGAAATCTCTAGTTTGAGTTTTCCCGGAAGAGCTTCTCTTTTGGCATTCCAAGCCTCTTCTCAATCCCTCTCACTTTTCTCTTCACACGCTTTTTCTCCATCCCCAGTGCTTTCAGCCTCTTGGAGCTTTTCATTCTGTCATTGTTCTTCATAACACAGTATTCTGCTTTACAGGCTGTGTCTGTCTTAAACTAGCAACTTGACAAAAACAGAGGTCCATTTCTGAAGTTTACATCCCATCCTAAGGCCTAACTTTCTGTAACCGTTGGCTAGCTTCTCTCTGCCCTGGTCACACCCATCCTATTCCCTTCTCTCTCTTGGTGTTCTCCTCTCCCTAAATTAAAAAAAATTGGTGGGGGGGGGGGAGACTAAGGGTTGGGGAATAATTGAAATATTGCCAATACTTAATTCCTTATGTTAGTCCCTTAAGAACATGCAAGGTATTATGTATAATTTAGAACATGAAATCTCATTATTTTAATACAAATTTTAGACATATAAAAACCCCTTCAAACAGCAATTGCAAATATATTCTGTGGCTTATTTCAGACACTATGCAGAACTATGGTTTAAGCAGGGCTTTTTTTGTAGCGTACCTTTACATATTAGGCCACACACCCCTGAAATAGCCAATCCTCCAAGAGTTTACAGTAGGCCTTGTAAGAAAAGCCCTGCAAGCTCTTGGAGGATTGGCTGCATAAGGGGTATATGGCCTAACATGCAAAGGAGTTCCTGCTACAAAAAAAGCCCTGGTTTAATGAACCTAATTATAGTTAGTGTGAATGCAAGTCACTCCACTAGTAGATTATAATTCTAATTTATCCTTTGGTGGTGCCCTCCCAGACAACACAGAGAAGGAAATTGAACTGTTACAATAAGCCAGGATTTGAATAATTGTGAGCTTGAATTCTGTTTTTACAAATTAACTGTGGTTAAAATAAATCATGGTTTTTCATCATATTGCAAGCTTCAGCACCCAAAGCTCCCGTAAGCATGGCTCAGTTCTTGTCAGCTGTTGAAAACAGGGTTGAAAATAGAATCCATCAACACTATATTAAACAAAAGAAGTGTTTATTTTCTGGACTTCACAATAATCTCCCTTCCAGATGCTCAGCGTTATTCAGAAACAGATGAAACTCATACTGTGAGAAAACACAGATTTTTTAAAAAAAATTCTAAAACTCTGTAACTAAGACAGTAGTTTTCAGCAGAGTCAAAAAGGCTTTGAGAGAAGCATGGGCACCTGTGGCCTGCACACCTTTGTTTGTTGCATTGTCACTTAACATTATTATATATTGTCTTACACACTTAATTTCAGAGCATTTGGGAGGGAATGATTGGTGGCAAAAAAACAGGTTCTGATGTTCTTGTGATCCTTTGTTCCTAAACAGCATTTTAAACCCTTGCCTTAAAAGCATGTCAACACATTCTAAGGAGACATCTACAGTTTCGCCATTAAAAATAAGTCCAGCGGTAAGGATGGAAGAAGGGGAAGCTCTTGCCTCTCCACCAACTACAGTACAAGCCTTCTTGGGAACAGAAGTACCGTAGCTGGTTAACCAAATATGATAGTTAACAGAGTTTTTACCTGGCAACAAGAGGGCAGTAACACCAAGCAAGTGGCTCACAATTGAGCAAGCATGCTGATTAACTGAATCGTCTGGTTAACTGGACGCCAGTTAAAAATGTTTACTGCATTCCAGTTTCTTTCCAGGCCTCCAGATTTTAGCCCCACAGACCTTCCCTCCTTGCATGACTGAGTTTATCCTGTGAGTCTGTTGGGCTTGCAGCTGTCAGGAACTCACACTGCCCAGCCTCTCTTCGTGTGTTTCATGCTTGAGGACACCCAGGGTCACTTTGGCTGTTCACGGGGTTCTTACAAAATAGTTGGCAGGTGCTCTGCTAATGTTGTTAAGTCTTAAGAACTTTCACAGGTCAGGTGAAGAAAAAAGAAGATAAGTCACTGTCTCTGCTTGCCCCTCTGTTTTGCATGCCAAAGTATAACATGCAGAGCCAGCTTGTACATTATGCAGAAACAATCCTAGGTTTTGCTTGGGACATTGGTGGCAGTTGTCTAACTAGTGTATGCTGTATGCAGATATGTTTGCTGTGTTCATATATTGCATTTTAGATGTAGACATAAACATCTCAGACACACTCTGGGCATGCCGTCTGTGGCCCTGACACTAGTAGCTGGATTTTTTTTTAGGTAGTGATGATTCTCACAGACGATGTCTCATAAAATATTATGCAGCCTTTCTATTTTCTTTTTAGTTGCTTCTTGGAAATGCACATTGGGATTTTATGTTTCTGCCTGTTTGGAATTGTATTCTACACATTAACTATATATTGAAGTCAGTAAATTGCTGATTCCAATGTTAAAGCATTTCCACTGCTAGTATCAGCTTGGTTTTATTGTTAGTGGGAAAAGTAGAGATGCTCGTGGAATTTGCTTGATAATGCACTGAAGTCAAAATTATGTGAAGATTAAAATTTGAAACAGCATCAGTTTCCCTATAGCATTTTTAACTATTTGTGGGGAAAGCTGATACAAGAATCACAATAGCTTTATTGTTGATCATAGAGGTAGTTTGAAATCATACTGAACTTTGTGCTGAGCACACTTGGGAGAAAATTTGACTGTCTTGTTCATGTTAGGGCTGCCAAACTCATTCAACTGGCCACAATTGCTATCTCCTGTTCCACCCTATTGTCACCCTGACCATTTGCTTTATCACTGGTAGGAAATAGAGATGTAAAATTTCTGGAAATTTTAAATCCACGGAAAAATTGTCTTCTTTGGTTTTTTCCCCCAATTTTGGAAAATTTGAAATATATCCAGTACTTTCTCAATTACCCTAAACTTACTTTGCTGCTTCAACAATGTAAATTTCTTAATCATATAAAATTTGACTATTTGCATATTTACAAAATTCAAAAGTATGGATGCTTAAATCTTCTTCAAGCAAAATTGTAGAAATGCCCAATATAAAGGAGAGAGAATGGTAAAATGCTTATTGACACATCACATATCTTAATTTTTCCCATCTTAGCATTAGAAAGAAAATGAAATTTGAAAATATAAAAAACAAAAATTTTAGTAAACAAAATAAAGTGTATTACTTGCACAGAAGCGGTCTTATACAGTCACAATACAGCTAGCAAGATATTTGAAAATAGAATTAGACGTGCTACATTGTAAGTCATTCAGTAATGTCTTATCATATCCATTCAGCATATTAATTATGGACAAAGTCACATTTAAATGATAAACACATTTGTTATTTCTTCTCTAGAACGTTATTTTCTTCTTTCTGGACCTCCAGATCTCTAACAGGAAGGAGCGGATTGGAAGGAAAATCCACCTCCTTGCTTATGCACACCTCTGTTTTTCTTCTTCTGAAATGTTGCCTTGGAGCAATGGGAGGGAAAGAATTAGCCATGCATGAGGTCAGGGATAGAGCAGTCCCACATTTCATGTTTTCTGTTTCTGCCTCCTGTTCTTTGAATGCAGAAGTACAGTGGCTGAAGCCCCCCCCCCCCCCCGCCCTCAAATCTCTTTTAGTCATAGTGGCCGAGCAGAAAAATTATATTATTATAATTAAAAATTAATTATAATAATATAAAAATTATATCTCAGGAGCAGGAGTTCTGACTCAGTGTACTTAACTTTCACCATGAAAGCTTTCTTTGGGCAGCTATTTGTTCTAATATAAAGCGTAAACCTGAAGGATAACCTTGTTTGCCTCAGACGCTTATTCATTCTGCTACATTATGATCATGTGCAATTGTCTAAAACAAATACTGGTCCATTTAGCCCTGTATTGCATACTCTAACAATGGACCTCCAGTGTCTTAACAAGCAGCCCAGCTGCCTGAAATGCTTCTAACTGGAGATGTCAAGGCCTGAACCTGAGGCCTTCACTGGTGCAAAGTTTACACTCCACCATTGGGTTACAGCAGCAGAATTATAGCCTGAGGAAGAGGGGATATGGGCCAGGCATAGGGACCATGCATTAGTGAAACCACAGGATTTTTATCACATATACAAGACTTTGTTAGTGATCATGAGGCCTAGAAAACTTTAGAGATGAAAGCTGAGAGCCTCCAAGAGAGTTTGTGATGAGCTAATCCTACATAGTCGTATAGCTCATAATCCTGGGAAACCCTCCAGCCAAACAGTGGAAGCAGAGCATCAGAGATGCTGCTCTTTAAAGTTACTGCTCTTTAGGAGTGGGAGCTTCAACAGAAAGATAAAAAGAACCAAGGCTAAGAACTTTGTGTTAAGTCCATAATGCCTCAGGCAACTAAGCAAGCTGCTACATTTTTTTCCAAAGATTTTAAAACTGCAAAAAGCTCACAGCAGTGCTGACCCAGCTACTCAAGAAGATGCTTTATTGCAGATCTGCTCTAACATGGTCCCTTTGAAGTACTTTCAGATCTAATTACCTGTGATGGACAATAAGATTTCCCTTTTTTAAAAAAAGGTGTGTGCTTAAAGTTTTATTGCAGCTTTAAAACTGACATTTATTTGCCATCGTTAAAATGTTTAAATTTGACTCTAGCTTAATTGAGATAATTTTTATATGGTTAGCTGTAGACTCTGCTCACAATCTAGTGAAAGTTGGTTGTACTTAAAGTCCTGGTGAAATTAATGGAATGTTGATTTCAGCAGGATTTAGGCACAGTTAACTTGCTCTTGACTAGGGCCTTTGACTATGAAACAGCAATAAGATAATTATCGTTTGCTTTATTGTTAAGTGTGATATATGAATGACTGAAGGAAAGCTAATGCAAATGAGTTTCTTGATTGCTCAAATCTCAGTGTCCTAGTTCATCCTGCTCTGAACATAAAATGTCTTGAAATGTTCTTCCATGTTTATAGATTGTTTTGATGGTGGGTATCCCAGAATTCTGGCCTAGTGATTTCCTCTCACCTGCCTCATATCTCTGCTCAGAAAAAGTTGAAGTTGTAAGAGAGTTTATGTATTGTGTTATGATTCTTATTCCCGCATTTTCTCAACAATCTCCAAATTAAAAGGAAAATAAACTTAATATCTTTAAACTGTAAAACTTATCATGGAACAAAATTACAAAAAACAGATTTTGAAAATCAGCCTGTTCCTCTGGATACCAGTTTAGTTCTATCTGGAGATTTCTGATGATCAGGGCTTTTTTTTTGTAGTAGGAACTCCTTTGCATATTAGGCCACACACCCCTGATATAGCCAGTCTTTCAAAAGCTTACAGTAGGCCCTGTAATAAGAGTTCTGTAAGCTGTAGTAAGAGTTCTGTAAGGATTGGCTACATCAGGGGGGTGCAGCCTAATATGCAAAGGGAGTTTCTGCTATAGAAAAAGCCCTGCTGGTGATAATGTATCTTTTATTGCTGTTAATTGTATTTATGTATGTATTTGTAGTCTGCCCTTCTCACATGGACTCAAGGCAAATTACACATAGTGAATTAGTACAGTCAACAAAATGGGATATTCAGTAACTAATGCATTAGGATATTAGAATACTGGAACCACCAGAAAGAACAGGAGCATAGCATAAGTATTAGCATGATACACTAAGCAGTGCAGACATTACATAATAGGATCCAGTTTACAATATGCTGTATACAGCAGTGACAACCACATGCCAATAATTTATCCAAGTATATTTGTGAAACTACTTTGTACTGTTCAGCCTTATTATCTGTGCCGGAAAGCCCTCCTGGATAGTTCAATTTTGCATAGTTTGCAGAAGACCATAGGAGAGTGGGAGCTATCCTGACCCCTTCAGGCAGGTCATTCCACAGAGTGGGAGCCACAATGGAGAAAACACATGTACAGGCAGTTATTTCTTTTGCCCATTTGCAGTCTGGCAGCAGAAAGCCCTGCTGACATGAATGGAGTTGTTGTGGCAGAGCTTAGAGGGATAGGCAGTCCCTTAAATAAGAGGGGCCAAGACCATGAAGGGCTTTATATGTGATAGCCAGTACCTTAAACTGAGCTTGGTAACAAATGGGCAGCCAGTGGAGGGTTTGCAGAATAGGGCTAATACACGTACTCCATCTAATTCTCACTAATAGTGAAGCTTAGTTTGAGGCTTTTGGAGTGGTAGGATGTTGGAAGAGCAATCAGCCTGTATATCTTGAAAGGGTATCCATAAGAAGAAGAGGTTGGATTTATATCCCACCCTTTACTACCAGAAGGAATCTCAGAGCAGTTTACCATCTCCTTTCCCTTCCTCTCCCCACAACAGACACCTTGTGAGGTAGGTGGAGCTAAGAGAGCTCTGACAGAAACTGCTCTTGAGAGGAACCAGGGCTTTTTTTGAGCAGGAATGCACTGGAACGCAGTTCTGGCTGCCTTGGCATCAGGACGTGTGGCATAATATGCAAATGACTTCCTACTGTACTTGTTCCTTTAAAAGCCCTGTGCAAAACAATGGTGACATCAGGGGGTGTGGCCTAATATACAAATGAGTTCCTGCTGGGCCTTTTCTACCAAAAAAGCCCTGAGAGGAACATTTGATTTTGTGTCAAATGGCTTATCTACACTGTGTATTTAAAGCAGTTCAAAACTGATTTAACTGTAATTGCCATGCACTATTCCAAAGAACCATACAGACTGTAGTGTGGAATGGTATCACAGACAGTATTTTTTTAAATTAAGAGTTATTAAGGCAGTTTGGTGTAGTGATTAAGTGCATGGACTGGAAGAACTAGATTTGATTTCCCACTTCTCCATGTGCAGCTACTGGGTGATCTTTGGTCAGCCACAGTTCTCTCAGAGCTCTCTCAGCCCCACCTACCTCACAGGGTGTCCGCTGTGGGGAGAGGAAGGGAAGCAGATTGTAAGCCACTCTGAGTGAAGGGCAGTGTATAAATCCAATCTCCTCTTCTTCTAAACAGATCTGTGACTGATTTATTTATCATTTACTTATTCACTTATACTCCACCTTTCTCCCCAAAGGGCATCTTAAGAGCCTGCTTTGGCGGGGATGGGATATAAATCTAAATAAATAAAGTGGCTGACAGTTTTAATTAAATATGCCCTTTTTATCAATCAAGTTGCAGCTGAGCTGACTAATGGCAAGAGACAGTCAGAGGTGGTTTGCCATTGCCTGCCTCTTTATTGCAGTGCCTGGTGTTCCTTGGTGGTCTCCCATCAAAACACTGACCAAAGTTGACCCAGTTTAGCTTCCAAGTTCTGACAAGACTGGGCTAGCCTGGGCTATTCAGGTCAGGGTAAAATGGGCATTATAGACATGCCCTAAACAAACATCTGAAAGATAAGGTAGAGCAACAGGCTCAAGCACTTTCTACTGGGCCTGCATCACTAAGGAACAAATGAACAGTCAATACAAAAATCTTGAGGCATATCAAAGCCCATTGTGGAGTGGCAAAACAGCTGTGAGAGTGCTTTCATATGCAGCACAGAACTAAGGTTTACATTTTTTGCACCAAAGAGGAAGCTGTTGTATTGAGCACTAACAATAGCATCTACATTATGCTGCACTGTGACCCCCCCCCCCCCCAGCCTACTTCTATATGGTGAATGTCATTAGATTTAAATAGTACAGCATTTTTAAGAACAGTGAGAGGCATGTAAGTGTTTTTCAAGGGTTTCTATGGTATTAAAGGACAAAAAAATGTTTCAGAAACAGCTGGTAGCAAGAGTTGATGGAATCAGAGGTTTAGCTAGCAAGAAGTTTTATCTGGTAATTATGATTCCTGGCAATTTGTGTGCTGACAAGTAAGGCTTCTGAAATATATTTTGTATATATGCTTGTTTAAATTTATGACCTATGAAATATATGCTTGCTTTAAATCTGTGATCTGTTTAGTGGTTTTTTGCATGTGCTTATTTAGGTTTTTCATTTCATTTATTTGTTTCCATTTCAGCTAACAGAGAAAATGGTGGTGTAAGGATGCTTGAATTTAGCCTGCACTAATCAGCATTTCCTTGAAAATTAATTATACTGTAGAAAACCCTTTGAGAACAAAGATGCCAAAGCAGCATTATAAGTGTTTTATGAACAATGCATCCTAATGGTAACCTTCTGTAAATAGTGATTAACATGTCTTGGTGCTGCCATAAGAAATTAGTATCTGGATATAGGGGTTTAAAATAAAACTGTACTAACTTGCCTCTAATCATACCATCATGCCAGTCTTTTATGTGTGTGTATACACACACAAGCTCACTTGCACTCTCTCTCTCTCTCTCTCTCTCTGTAGCTTGTGGCAAAGAATAGTCCTGTCCTTGAGTCCTAAATCACATCTGTCAAAAAGAGTGTTCTGATTCAAGTGCCTATGTCATAAAAGCAGTGCTTAATGGCAGTGGGCAGAATTGCAGAGCTGGCAGTATGAACACAAGCCAAATGAGAAACACTGACTTAATGAACAGAAAGTGAACCAGTATGGAATGAGAACTTGTAACAAGTCCCCCAGGACTTTGTGCAAAGGCAGATGAAAGGGAGAGTTTCCTCAAGACTAGTGCCCTCTTACCAACGGCAAACTTGCAGCTGACATTTCTGGTAGCAAAGTTGCTTCTGACTTTTCCTAAAACCAAGGAATGAATGGCTCATGGTAACACAGCCCTCAAAGCCTTGTTTTGCAATTGCTGGTCTTCTCTCTGACAAAACGTTTGTTGCAATAGAAAAGAGTAAGAGTCCAGTAGCACCTGAAAGACTAACAAAATTTGTGGTAGGGCATGTGATATTGAGCAAACAAAAAAAGTCTGTTGATATTGAGCATCTTGTATGCTTATTTATAAGAAATTTACTCTGCCATGTCATCAAGCCTCAGGTTCGACAGTATTTTATTGGTTGAACTGTGTGGGACTGTCACTGGAAATGGCATTGTTCTGGTGGCATCCTCTTGCCTATAATGTATAGCATTGTATGTTCCATGTCATCTGACATGGTGTTGTATATTTCCCTACATCTGCTCAGGATAACTGATTTTCACTGGCAGGGACAGGAATATGCCTGACATTATGTTTTCAGTGCATAGGATAAGCGATGCTATATGTTGTGTGGGAGAGGGGAGGAGCTTAGCAGAAGGATGCCATTTAGGTCAGCCTGTTTAATCCTGTTCTGCTTCCATTCCAGCTCCATGGCAACTCCATTTCAATTGTAAAGTACAATTTTGTCCTAAGAAACAACATTCAGATCTTGAGATGCAGTTTGTTCATGTTACACTGAGCATGCCTGTGCTGGGCAACAGTTTGTACCATTTCAAGAATGTTTTTTAGCAATACCTACTGAAGTACTTGGGGCTTTTGTTATCAAAGACAGGATAGTTGGTGGTATGTTTTGCTACTAGAAATGTCCATCAGTGGTAAAAGAACAAAACTTTAATAGCAATGCAAATCTTCATGCACTTGGAACCTGATCAACACCTTTGAAATCAAAAAGGAAAGTCCCTTGAGGCCTGATTAAGAATGGTCCTGGGATTGTTCTGAAGTGTATGGCTTTGCTCACTTGCACAAGTCAACTGAAGCTGTCAGTCCTTTCCCCTCACTCTCCCATTCTACCTGCCCTTTGCCTCTCTGGCACATTCTTGCCTGGATTAAATAGACTGACCTAAAGGAACTAATGGCTGAGCAATCCTGTTCCAGGTTTTGGGCACACATTGCTCTTGCTTATCTTTTTCCAAGACTACATCCCTGGCATGTTCCTGGGGTCTTTTGCTAGAACTGAAAGGTTTGAGCCAGACATTGGAATCTGAAGTGCAGCAGGAAGAAGGAACTGATCAGGCGACCAGGCAAGGGCAGATGCCTGTTTGGAGAATCTATGCCAGGCCTGGCCAAACAAGAGTCTGCATACTGAGCCCGTCAGGGAAGGTGAGATATAAATAAATAAATACTGCCTGCCAATTGAAGGATCTGATGTTGCATGCCATTGTTGCCTTTTGTGTCTGAAGATGACTTCAAATGCGCACCGTTCAATTCACAATAGCTGGGTTCCAGTTTACTGATAGAAACATTCCTGGTCTAAGCCTTCATAAACACAAGACCTGTCTTGTCTTTCCAGCAGTTTGAAATGGAAGACTGAGCACTGTGGATGCAAAAGTTTATTGAAAGCAGTAACATCATGCAGTGCCCAAGGTCCCCCTAACCCAGTGTATTAGTGCCAGCAAAACCTACAGCCTGCATTTTTATAATCACCCATGCCTGCATCCCCTAATTAAATATAGATTTTCCCTGTGCACTCTAGAATATTTAATAAAATAAGTTAAGCAATGACCTTAAAGTAACAGTTTGCTGTCCAGATATGTCATTTTTTAAAAACTTCATATTTTTTCTGCACCAGAAAATTGAACCTTAGGTCAGATTTGGTTATTGGCTTTTGGTCAAGAGATAGGGGAAAAATGTGCTAAGGAATGCCATAAACTACCTTAAGGACTTTGAAAATAATTTGAAATTAGGTATTTTGTTTGCAAATGGCATCGTAAAGGGGGAAATAAAATATAGGAGTGTGCACTGAACTTACATGATCTTCCTGGCTACAGACAAAAACAAAAAACCAGGTGGGGTAGATTTTAAGATTCCAAAAGAACTAGATATTATGTAACATGAAAATGTTACAGGGCCATATAAGGGTATCTACAAAGCTCTTCCAACTAAGTGCCTACTGGTCTCAACCAGCACTACAATCACCCCCCTTCAGGATTGGATCAGTTGTGGTGTCATATGTTCACAGTGAATGTATGACTATTTCATCCTCCTTCACTGGATTCTTCATTGAGCAGCCTCTTTCCCCTTTATCTTCTTTGTTTTTCTCTGCATTGGTCATGAGACAGGAAACTTAGGTCTCGATTCAGTCCAGGAGGATGTCTTGAGCTTCATTACTGGTTGCAATTCAGCAGTCTCTCTAATCTCCCTTTGAAGATCCTTTGTAAGAGAACTGCTCTTAGGTCAGCAACTGAATCTCCCAAAAGGTTAAAATGTTTCCCCACTGTTTTTTGAATATTGTGATATCTAATGTCAGACATATATCCATTTATTCTTTGTCAAAGGGACTGACCTGTTTATCCAATATGGAGGGTGGAAGGGCATTTCTGACATATGATGGTATAAATCACATTAGAGGATGAGCTGGAGTATAAACCTGAGGTGGTGTGGCTGATGTTGCTGTGTCCAGTGATGGTGTTGCTAGAATATATATGAGAGCAAAGTTGGTTTGTTGCAGACCTTGGTACCAGAGTCTGTCTGTCTAATACTACTTACACGGCTACTGCCTTAAGCAGAAGATAGAATCAAAAATATTTTAAAATACCTTACTCAGTATTATTTCTCTTGTATTTCTCTTGTATTTGATTATTGCGCCTTTGAATTTTGACGCTGAGAGGGTGACACAATCATTTATATCTGACAGCAGCCATGAACAGATTCGCCCTCAACTAATTAAATATAGGGCACTCCATAATCATGTTTGATGGTTTTTATTTTATCATATGAGCATCTGCATTTTCTAGAGTATGATACTGATACCAAAGTCCATGTTACTGTTAAGTAGTTTATCATTGCAGGTGAGAAGTTGTTTCAGGTTATCAGGCTGTCTGTAAGCAAGAAGTACCTGTGTGAGGAAAGTGTCACTATCCAGCATGGGTTGTAGGTTGTTAATAATACATTGGACTGGTTTGAGTTGTGAGCTGTATGTGACCACCAGTGGTGATCTGTTGTTATTTTCTTCAGGCATCTCTTGTAGCAAGTTGTCCCTAGGTATCGTTCTGGCTTTTCCAGTAATCTTTCTTACCATACCAGGAGGATTTTGTAGTTGCAAAAATGCCTGTTGCAGATCCTTCAAAGAGTATCTCTGTCTTAGGGGTTGGAGCCGATGCAGCTATAGTGTAGGGGTTAGGGTTAGAGCCGGCAGCAGCAAATTAGAGCATGCATGGATCCATGTTGTAAAGAGTAGAGCTGTGGCTCTGTGTAACGTCAGGAGAAAGAGGCTGAGGAAGAACCAGCTATTGAATCTGTGAGGAGTCCTTTTAAAAGCAGTTCCTTATTCTCCTCCACACCATCACGAGTGGAACACTAAGAAATTAAAGACTTCACGCACATCTTCACTAAGTCCTATTTGAAGAGGCTTTCATTCTTTGTGACTGTTGAGAGACTTTGTGGGAAACATTTCAAGAATGTTCAGTTTTCCTTAGTTTTGTTTTTGTTTAATCTCACTAAATACACATAT
The DNA here is from genome assembly GCF_032191835.1 of Heteronotia binoei. NCBI lineage: Eukaryota > Metazoa > Chordata > Lepidosauria > Squamata > Gekkonidae > Heteronotia > Heteronotia binoei. The sequence continues at coordinate 223,867,269 of NC_083223.1, read as the reverse complement.
TTACACCCTTTGCATGAAAGTTTCATTGCTTCCGGTGGTTATCTTATATTGTGTAGGGCTTGGCTATAGACAATGGATTGTTAGATGTGGTTGGCGTGGTACCTGGAGGCATCTATATATGTTTGCCAATCTGCTGGTTTCCAATATAATGTAGTACTTACGTCTCCCTCTTTTATCCGTACTGTGGTGTCCATGGAATTTACTTTGTGTGTGGATTAATTCATAGTTAGGTTGATGGTGGGGTGGAAATTGTTGAAAGCCTGGTGAAATCTTTCAAGGGCTTCTTTGCCATGGTTCCAGACAATGAAAATGTCATCAATGAATCTCAAGTAAGGGAGAGGTGCTAATGGGTAGGAGTTTCAGAAAATGCTGTTCTAGATCTGTCATGAAAATGTTGGTGTACTTTGGCACCATGTGGGTGCCCATGGCTCTGCCATTGATTTGAAGTGTGTGTTTTCACTAACCCTGAAGTGGTGAGGACATGCAGAAGTTCAGTAGCAAGATTTTCTGTGATGTTGTCAGGGATGATGTTTCTAATGGCTTGTAGTCTCATCTTTATGGGGGATGTTGATGTACAGAGACTCAGCATCCATGGTGGCTAGAATGCTGTTTTCTGGGAGATGGTCAATGGACTGCAATTTCCTCAAGAAGTCTCTGCTATTATGGACATAGCTGGAGGTATTAATAACACGGTCTCAGGATAAAATCCATATATCCAGATACTTCTACAGTGATGGTGCTTGAGGCACAAATAATCTTAAAATTACAAGGTTCCTATCTTCGCCCCATTATCATTGAATCATAGAGTTGGAAAGGATCTCCAGGGTCATCTTGTCCAACCCCCATTACCTGGGAGACTGCATGGTAAAAAAAAGATGGCTGGCTGCTGGCAGACCGGAGCACAGCATTCTTCTCAGCCAAGCATCCCAAGGAAAAAAAGAACAACTTCCCCTTTCAAGGAAGTTTTCTTAACCCCCTCTCTCCACCCACTTTACATCACTCCTTCCCTCCCCTTTGACCTGGTCTTCCAAGGTCACAGGTGCATTCTGGGAGCCCTCCTGGAAGGCATTCTGGGAAATCTCCAGGAATCACCTGGAGACTTCCTAGGACCAAATTCCTTAGTTGGTTTTCCTACCAGGGCCATTCACATATGTATAGATGTAATCTAGCAGGACATTGAACTGGCTCCTTGCCACTTCCAGACAGAGAAAAAACAGTTTTCAGATTGAGTGGGGAGGGGGAATTCTCCACAGTTGCTAACCAGCTTTGTATGCTGTTAATTTAGACAGTTGTACTGAGATTGGGAGCCCAGCAAAACTGTAACAAAACATTATATCACTTGCAACCTGTTGTGATTGCCCTGTCAATGTCAAAATAAAATAATTTCTGTCTTTCCTTCTTGGTTGACAAGTTTACAGCTGCAGCATAATTAAGCGGCAGCATTAATATGTTTTTGTAGCTCTCACCAAGTGAAAGTTACCTGAAATAGGGTGTTTATTTACCAAGCTATATACCAAGCTATATATATATATATATAGCTGCTGTGACATGCTAAGCTTGACTGTAGGCTGCTACAAATCATTATTTCATTCATTTTTGTGCTGGTAATACATAAATGTGCAACTTGGTTGCATGTATGTGATGTATGGCGGCCATCGTACACAGAATGGTCTACTTGAGGCCACAATGAAGATCGCCCCATGTTTCTGTCATTTTGCAAAATGTGCAAAACAGAATAATTCAGGAGGTGATTCTGATAGAAGAAGCAAAGCTGTAGTGTAATTGTTCACTCAGAAGGTGACATATTAGGGATAATGTTTTCCCTGTACTGATTCTCTTGTCTTAAACAGATGTTTGCATGTGCCGTTCTGTTTTTTCCCCCTTGTTCCAGCCCAACTGCATTATTTTGTCTTATTAGGAGTTGTTGCTGTTAGATTCCAGTGTTATCAGGTGTTGTAATCTGCTTACTGATTGCCTGATGTTATCATATTTTGTAACCCATATTTTTATCTAACCCCCTCTTGAAGCTGTCTATGCTTGTAGCCGCCGCCACCTCCTGTGGCAGTGAATTCCACATGTTAATCACCCTTTGGGTGAAGAAGTACTTCCTTTTATCTGTTTTAACCTAACTGCTCATCAATTTCATTGAATGCCCACGAGTTCTTGTATTGTGAGAAAGGGAGAAAAGTACTTCTTTCTCTACTTTCTCCATCCCATGCATAATCTTGTAAACCTCTATCATGTCACCCCGCAGTCGACGTTTCTCTAAGCTAAAGAGCTTGGGTTAGATAAAAATATGGAGCAGAGGTCCATCAGTGGCTATTAGCCACAGTGTGTATATATATACATATGTGTGTGTGTGTGTGTGTGTGTGTATAAATTTTTGGCCACTGTGTGACACAGAGTGTTGGACTGGATGGGCCATTGTGTATATATATACATGTGTGTGTGTGTATAAATTTTTGGCCACTATGTGACACAGAGTGTTGGACTGGATGGGCCATTGGCCTGATGCAACATGGCTTCTCTTATGTTCTTAAAGGACCTCTGTCTTCATCGGATTTAGCTTCAGTTGAGTCAATTTAAGCCATCCTGCCATGGCTTGCAGTACCAGATCCAGGGTGTCATCAGCGTATGGAACATAAGAACATAAGAGAAGCCATGCTGAATCAGGCCAGTGGCCTATCCAGTCCAACACTCCGTGTCACACAGTGGCCAATATGTGTGTGTATATACACACACACATATATATATGGACCTCTGCTCCATATTTTTATCCAATCCCCTCTTAAAGCTGGCTATGCTTGTAGCCGCCACCACCTCCTGTGGCAGTGAATTCCACATGTTAATCACCATTTGGGTGAAGAAGTACGTCCTTTTGTCCGTTTTAACCTGACTGCTCAGCAATTTCATTAAATGCCCACAAGTTCTTGTATTGTGAGAAAAGGAGAAAAGTACTTCTTTCTCTACTTTCTCCATCACATGCATAATCTTGTAAACCTCTATCATGTCACCCCGCAGTCGACGTTTCTCCAAGCTAAAGAGCCCCAAGCATTTTAACCTTTCTTCATAGGAAAAGTGTTCCAAACCTTCAGTCATTCTGGTTGCCCTTTTCTGGACTTTTTCCAATGCTATAATATTCTTTTTGAGGTGCGGTGACCAGAATTGTACACAGTATTCCAAATGAGACTGCATCATCGATTTATACAGGGGCATTATGATACTGGCTGATTTGTTTTCAATTCCCTTCCTAATAATTCCCAGCATGGCGTTGGCCTTTTTTATTGCAATCACACACTGTCTTGACATTTTCAGTGAGTTATCTACCACTACCCCAAGATCTCTCTCTTGGTCAGTCTCTGCCAGTTCATAACCCATCAACTTGTATTTGTAGCTGGGATTCTTGGCCCCAGTGTGCATTACTTTGCACTTAGCCACATTGAACCTCATCTGCCACTCACCCAGCCTCAACAAATCCCTTTGGAGTTCCTCACAATCCTCTCTGGTTCTCACCACCCTGAACAATTTAGTGTCATCTGCAAACTTGGCCACTTCACTGCTTACTCCCAACTCCAGATCATTAATGAACAAGTTAAAGAGCATGGGACCCAGTACTGAGCCCTGCAGCACCCCACTGCTTACCGTCCTCCACTGCGAAGACTGCCCATTTATACTCACTCTCTGCTTCCTTTGCCTGAGTCATAGCGGCCCAGGCAGGGAAATTCCCTTACCAGCTTTTGTCAATGTGCCACTGACAACAGCGCCTAGTGTCAGAAGCTTGGGGGTACTACTGGAGCCTTCCTTGACAATGGAGGCCCAGATATTAGCCACTGCTAAATCCGCCTTCTTTCATCTTAGGTGGGTGAGACAGTTGGTTCCCTTCCTTGAGTGCAATGGCCTGGCAACTGTGATCCATGCTACGGTCACCTTGAGACTGGATTACTGTAATGCCCTCTACTTGGGGCTGCCTTTGTCTTGAATCCAGAAACTACAACTGGTGCAGAACGTAGTGGCCAGGCTGATACTGGGCCTTCCCAGGTGGGAGCACATTCAGTCAGGGCTGTGGGAACTGCACTGGCTGCCAATAGTATAGCGGATCCACTACAAGGTGCTGGTTATGACCTTTAAAGCCCTATATGGCCAAGGACCTGTCTACCTTATGGACCGTCTCTCCCCACACATTCCCCAAAGGGTACTTAGATCTGGTATGCAAAATCTATTAACGATTCCCAGGCCGAGGGAGGCTAGACTGAAATCTACTAGCGAGAGAGCCCTTTCAGTCACCGTCTCCTATTGGTGGAACCAACTGCTGGAGGAGGCTAGAGCCCTGCGGGACCTTACACAGTTCCGTGGGGCCTGCAAGACTATACTTTTCTGGCTCGCCTTCAATTGATCCTGACATGCCGATATAGTAACAGGAATAACATCCATTATCCAACTGAACTGAAAGGATATCCTGATATTAGAACCATATTGTTTTAAGTGCTTTAGATTGTTTTAATTAATGGCTGACCTGAATCTGTTTAAATGTAATTGTTGACTATATTGTTATGTGATTTTATAGGTTGTGAGCCACCCTGAGCCTACTTTGGTGGGGAGGGCAGGATATAAATCAAATTAATAATAATAATAATAATAATAATAATAATAATAATAATAATAATAATAATAATAATAATAATAATAATAATAATAATATTTTAAAAATTGCCATGGAGAGTCTGATGACATGAAAACTAGCAAGCACCTATATATTCCACTTCTCCAAAGACCTACCTGAGGCAGCTCCTAGATTAAAAACAATACAACGAATTTGTTAAACCAACAACATAAAAATTTTTGTTGTTGTTCAGTCACACATCCTTGTTGAACTCCTTTTCCTGTTCTAAACCAATCAGTTGTTCCATATCCCGTTCTGATGGTTTCTTGGCAAGGATACTGGAGTGGGTTGCCATTTCCTTCTCCAGTGGATCGCATTTTGTCTGAGTTCTCAGCTGCGGCTTGTCCATCTTGGGTGGCTTTCCATAGCATAGCCCACAGCCTCACTGAACCGTGCAAGCCCTCTTGCCACTTCAAGGCAGCAATCCATGAGATAGCATAAAATACTTCCGTGAAATAAGGAAACAGATAAGAGGCCATGGAATTCATGCAAATAAGCTCTAGCACATCACGCAGGAACACTGTATAAATGCAGCATGAATGTTTTCTGTTTTGTGCATTGTGCATAGAAAGTTTGTGTGTGGGTGTGTGTGTGCAGTGTTCAGAAATGTGCCAGTTGTTCTAAGTGGCTTACACACTGTACAACAGCAACTAGCTGTTCCCAGGGCTCATTCCACTCCCTGAAATTGTTTTGCTCTGTTTGTTTTGCTCTGTGTTTTCTAGTGGTCTTACTCCATCCCTCTATAAACCTGTGGCAGTTTACTTAGCAGGAACTTCCTTTGAACTCTGTGCAGCTTGCTTCTGAGTAATGTTTATATGAGAATGGTCAGCATTCTTAGATGTGTTATTGAACAGCTAGCGCTGAATCATGAGGGAAGGCAAAATTAAGCATGCAATCATAAAACATTTTTTGTATCTGTAAAAGCTGTAAGCCCTGACCTGAATAACCCAGGCTAGACCAATCAAATCAGATTTTGGAAGCTAAGCAGGGTTGGCTCTGGCTAATATTTGGATGGGAGACCTCCAGGGAATACCAGGGTCGTGACACAGAGGCAGGCAATGGCAAACCATCTCTTACCCTCAAAAGTCTACTGGGTTGCCATAAGTCAGCTGTGATTTGATGTCACTTTCCACCACCAATTGTTGTAAGTTTTAGATTGCTTTGTAAGACAATCATACATTGCAGCTGCTTGCTTCTTCTCCAGAATGAGTGAGAGAGAGAGGAAATGTTGCTCTTATGCAGTAGGGGGACAGAGCATAGGCGCTTGTTTGATTCAGGACACTTGATGTAGTAACAATCTTCAGCTGCCTGTGTACACTGTCAACCCTAAAAGGCCTTTACAGAGTTTTAAGAGAGATGTGATAGTTCTGATTGTAATGGGTGACTGGGCACATTTCCCTTTAGAAACAGCTGACAAGGGGAGTTTGGTATCTCCTGCCCAGTGGCTTAGCTAACTCATTTCCATGTGCTGCTGTTGCCACCTTCTGGAACAAAGTGGAGGAACTTTACATCTCCTTCAAATCCCACTTCCTTGGTTCAACCTGGGCTAGATCAGACACTACGAAGGTGACCAGAAGAGAGGCACCTTCCACCCAGTGTGCCTGCTCCACTTAGAGGAATCCTCAACAGGACCTAACATCCAAATCCCAAGCAGACTGATTGTGCTGTTGATTTTATTAGGGAATAATCCATGTTGTGTAGACACATGTATGTCCAAATAAGACAGTTAGGCCTTGTGTGGTTATCTAGAGGTGGGGATAGAGTTGCCAACTCTGGATTCAAAAATACCTGGAGATTTGAGGGTGGAGCTTGGGAGAGTGGGGTTTAAGGAAGGGAGGGTATAATGCCATGCAGTCCACCTTCCAAAGCAGCTATTATCTCCAGAAGAAGTGAAATAGATATTTTAAATAAATAAGTAATAAACAAGAGATTTATGGCAAGCCACCTCTTGGAGATCAGTTGTAATTCCAGGAGATTTCCAACTCCCACCTGGAGGTTGGTAAGCCTGGGTGTGACAGAAACCCAGAGGAGAGGGGCATTCCCAAACCCCTCAGTATGCAGAAGGGACCAGGTTGCCTTCATATTATTCAATCCACTGATTAGATTTTAGGATTTTTAATCAGATTCAAATCATGGTTAAGAGGGATCCATCTAGCAGTGATGTTGATGTAACATGTAAACATGGCTGAGCTGAAGGGGGGAATTTGCACCGGGGAGTATGTTGTATTCTGGGCAACTCCCAGTGTCTTAGCCATCATTAAAATATTGCGAGTATCCTGTCTCTACTGGCCTGGATATTTGTGTGCACAACTGCATGCCAGTAAAGGGGAATCTTCAGTTTGCAAAAGTGACTTTACTCTCCTTTTGAGGGATTTCTCCCTCAAAAAAAAAAAGCTCTCTTCCTTCTCAGAAAGTCTGTGGGCAGCCTGCTGTACATTGCCACATATATTGAACTGCTCAGTAATGCAATGTTGTGTCCCCTTTATGCAGCTGCCCTCAGGATTATATTCCTGGAGACAGAGCTCATAAGTGCGGGCAAAAACTATTTTGGGGTATTACATGTATGACTAGCACAGGGTTCAGCTATTTAAATTTTAATGAAGCCACTGAAACTGAGGCAGGAGGGCACTGAAATTAAGATTTCATTTATTTTTCTCTTCCTCCACTAAATTCTTATACAGAAAATTATGACTTTTAAATAGATTCTTATAATGCGCTTGTATAAAAATTTATTCCATTCTTTCTTTATAACCAGATCTTAATTATGTTGGGTGATATTTTTTCTCAGTTCAACAGTTTCTGCCTTCATATTTTGTTAAAAAATAAACGATGCATTAAATTGCATACTGGAGTTCCAAAAATAATTTTTGCTCCTTAACAGAGTGTTCTATGTTTCCTTTTCCTAAAGGGAGCAGGAGATTAAGAAAGTGGTTTAAGCCTTAAGGCCATGTAAAAGAATAACAAAAAATATGGAGCTGCCTTCTGCTGAGTCCTTCAAAAGTCAAGCATTGTCAGCCTTAACAAGCAGCAGCAATCCAGGATCTCAAAGAAGACTTTGACATCACCTGCCAGCTGATCTACAGATGCAACCTGAGATCTTTGGCATGCAGATCTGATGCTTTACTGCTAATAAAGATGCCCAGATAATTCAGACATGGTGTGCAGACATTAGGTTGCTTATCATTGATGATGTCACAGATACTAGAAATCAGCACTTAATCCATGATGCTCTCACAGCCACATTCCACCCAGCAAGCAGTGGGAAGTGTTGTGCTGCCTGGGTTAAAGCCGTCACATGTACATGCCACAGTAGTGTGGTTGATGTTTTCCCATAATTAAATCCCATAAACCTGTTCTGAATGCATGAATAGCCCAGTAGATAAAAGTCCATGTAACTGTGGCACTCACTCTCTTGAGCTTCCTGAGATACAAAACTTTGGGCTTGGGAGTCTGTACAGAGGAAGCATCCATCTTCGTCCTTCCAGATTTGGGTTTTGAAACCAGCCCTTTCTTTCAAGCAGTAGAATTTTACCATACCTCAGAGTGCAGTGTTGTCTGCTTTGACTCTGCAGGGCCTTGGGCCCAGAATGGTATTCCCCAACACCTGAGAGGTCCTTTAACTGAAAATGCCAGGGATTTGAACCTTGTTTGAAAGACTGATTCCTCTCTGCTGGTGCAGTGCTTGGCATCTTTGTAGCTCTGCAAATCTGCTACCAGTCCCTCCTCCCCATATCCTGCATTTTAGTACATCCATAGCCACAGCTGTCTCAGTACTCCCCATGTTCTGCCAGCTGAAAAGAAATTTCCCGTCTCCACCATCAAATGGCACAGCAGGTTAACTCACCACTTCAACAAACGTGTCAGCATATAAAATGAAATAAAGCAAGGATTTGATGTCTTGCTGCATTTATTTTTTTAATGTGCAGTGATATTTCTTCAGCCTGGTAACTGCAATGAAGTGTGAAGCGTCAAGTATTACAGGAGGCATAACTTCAAACAAAAAAACCCCGATTTTTTATTTTCTTTGTTCCTGTCTTTTAACAGGCAAGGTTATCATGAGGCCTCCAAACTTATCAGCCTACCCATCTGCCAGGGACATTGTGTACTCAGCACCTAATAAAAATAAAACAAAACTCTGCTCTGTGTTGAGCCCAACTACAAAAGGGCATCTTTATCACAAAAGTGAAATAATCTTGGAAGAAATGACCACTTCTTTAGATTTGATTTATTAAATAAGTAGCCAATGTCAGTCTCTTTGCAAATTTTTTCCTCTATTTTCAGGTGAAGCACGTATTTAATATGACAGCAAAGGAAGGAAGAAAAAGATCTGTTAGTGCCCTGGTGGCTGTGGGAAATGGAAAAGGAGCTGCTGGTAAGTGGATGTTTCAGTCCTAGGTTTTTTTGAACACATGCGGCTGCCTTATACAGTCAGGCCTCTGGTTTTTCAGGGTCAGTATTATCTACTCCGACTGGCAGCAGCTTTCAAGATCTCAGGTGAGTCTTTCATATCAACTTTTACCTAATCCTTTCAAGTGGGGATTATATGAATTGAATTCGGGACCTTCTGCATGCAAAGCAAGATAGTCTGCCATGGAGCTCTGGCCCCTCCCCATTGAAAATCTAACCTATTGGAAATCTCTGCAGAAGTGAAGTTGAATATTTGAGGGCTTGCTGTTCTGTTTTGAAATTGATGCTCTTGATAAAGGGAACTACACCCTGAAATGATCACCGGGCTTGAACACTTTTTTCCACACTTGTCTACACAGGAGTCAACTAGGAGTGATTCTGAGACAAACTACTTTCTTTTAGAGACTCTTCACCCTATTTTGGATGGTTGCTTTGCTGACATTGTTGCTGCTGATGGATTTGGACTTTACTACCTGTACTTATGTGATAGTGGATTTGGACTTTACCTGTTCAACAATCTACCTGTATTTAACATATGTGATAGTAAAACTCTGGTATAATTTCAACATAATTGTTTCCATGTTTTTTTTCCTTTTCTGGAGAGCCAGTTTGGTGTAGTGGTTAAGTATGCAAACTCTTACCTGGGAGAACCGGGTTTGATTCCCCACTCCTCCACTTACACCTGATGGAATGGCCTTGGGTCAGCCATAGCTCTGGCAGAGGTTGTCCTTGAAAGGGCAGCTGCTGTGAGAGCCCTCTCCAGCCCCACCCACCTCACAGGGTGTCTGTTGTGGGGGAGGAAGTAAAGGAGATTGTGAGCCACTCTGAGACTCTTCGGAGTGGAGGGCGGGATATAAATCCAATATCTTCTTCTCCATCATCTTCTTCCTTTTAGTTGGCACTTACTGAGAGTGGCAGAAAACTCCTGCCAGTGAACAACACACCTAGGAAGGGGTGCAGGAGAGGAATCAGAGAACTTGTGGATTGGATCTGTTGCTATGCATTATGCACACAGGGTTTTTAGTCAGTCGCTTGGTTTTGTAAGCTCACATGGGCACTTGCTCAGATTTTAAAAAAATGACAACTGTGCTTACCATGCATGTTTTATAGTAGGATAAAAGCCTCTGCCCCTGAGTAGAAGTCTGCTTCTTGTCTCCCTTTCCCAAAATACTAGAACTTGAAAACATCCAATAAAGCTGATGGGCAGTAGGTTCAGAATAGACAAAAATAAATATTCCTTTGTGCAATGAGTGATTGTAGTGTGGAATTCTCTGCCAGAGGGTGTAATGATGGCCACAGGTATAGATAGCCTTAAAGGGGAATTAGACAGATTCATGGAGGAGAGGTTTAGCAGTGGCTCCTAACCATGGTGACTAAAGCAGTAAATCTCTGAATCCTGCAGCCAGGAGGCAACATCAAGGGAAGGCCTTGGCCTTTATGCCTGCCCTGTTGGTGACTCTTCAGAGTAACTGGCTGGCCACTGTGTGAGATGATGGATTAAATTGACCACTGGTTTGATCCAGTAGGGCTCTTATGTTATTAAAACCTCTTGACTTTAGAGGGCACGTTTGCCTTTGCAACATACAGTGGTTTACTTATCCCCGTCTGAAGAGAGTCCTGACAAAAATGCTTTTTAAAAAAAACTGACAGCATTTTACTTGGAAAATACACTTCAATGCACATTTAGCAAGTAAAGACATACCTCTTCTTGTAAGGATAAAACACAGGAGTGGGGACCATGCACATCATCTGGAGCCCCTTAGAGGAAAGGCAGAATAAAAATGAGCCAGAAGATAGATTTGTCTTTCCTGGTGTCTTAGAGTCATTAAGAGAAACAAAGCAAAAATATCGGAGAGCAACTTTTGACACGTTTGCTGGTATTATTGATGGGGATGACGTATGGAGACATCTGCATACTTTTGCCAGCTTCCAGCTGAGGTATTCCTGCTTACTTACCAATCTGCTTGTGTCCCTCAGGCTTCGCGGTGGGAAGAGCAACTGACAGGATGATTGCATTACGAAAAGTAAGTCATCTAAAGAAACTTTAGTCCATAAAAATTAAATTCTGCTCGTTTAGACATTGCTAGGCTTGTCCTCCATATGTGATGCCTCCTCCTGTCCAGAAACTAACTTCTTTCTTTCTTTCTTTCTTTCTTTCTTTCTTTCTTTCTTTCTTTCTTTCTTTCTTTCTTTCTTTCGTCCGTCTCTGCCACTTCCACACCCACCATTCATGGAGCCAAAGGGCTCAGAGGCTGTGGATATGTGAAAAACAGATCCTGCTCTGGCCATTGAAGCTCCCCTATTGCTCCTATTCCTGCCTCAAAAAAGCATTTCTGAGTGCGTCTCTCCCCTGAGTCGCCTTGCTCAAAGCTGCATTTCTGCATAGGCATGTCCTCAGCTGCTTCATATGGGCCAATATCCAAAGGGCTATTTAGGTTCATGCAAAGGTTGTCCTCAACCATTTTTTAAAAATTTGTTTTCTTTGAACAGCTGAAACCTCCCCCTCCCCCAATACTATATTACAAACCACTTGTGAAATGCCCCTTTCAGAAAGATTGTTCATGACTGCACATGAATATCCCTTTCTGTAAGGTCCCCAGCACAGATGCAGCTGTATCTCCAGCTGTTACTGGCACAGAAAGGAAAAGGGCCAGCTCTGCTTTGCATCAGAAGTCAATGTGTTTGGGCAGTTGCCAGGACCCAGGCCCATTCTGTACCACACCAATTGAGAAAGCTACTGTCTCCACTCTTAATGCCTGTATTCTCTCGAGGCCTAGCACACAGGACATGGGGTAGCATTCCCTGGAGCATTCAGATTTTGTGTGTTTCCTGCTTGCCTTATACCAGGTCAGGTTATTGGCCCATTTGATTCAGATTTACTTTGAATGGCAGCAGCTCTGCAGAGTCTAATGTTGCCAAGTGTTAATCAGAAAATAACTGGGGACTTTGGAGGTGGAGCCAGGAGACTTTCTCATTCCCTAAAATAAATAAATAAAAATACAGCAGTGCAGTTCTCCAGAATACAGTCTTCATTTCCTCATTCCCCAGCACTTCCACTTTCTCTCACACATGCACATGCACACAGCAGCCAAAATAAACACAGTTTGGAAGCACACACTTTGTGGCCCCACTGGGGCAATTTACTCACCATGGGAGTTGTTGACTATTCTATACTCAACCCAGTTCACCAGAGGTTACTATTTTAGTGTGCAAACAGCTTTAGGAACTGGAAAGCAAACAGAACTTCTAGGCTCCTTCCCTTCCAACAGGCTCCTTGTTCTTCAGGCTCACCCCGCCCCCATTCAGCCTGACTCTTAAAGGTGCACACGCACTTTTCTACAAGCAACGGTTCCCAGTGTCTTCTTAAGCCTTCAGAGGTTTGAAGGCACATGGAGGCTGTTGGGTTGGAGCTTCCCCTCACCAGCCAGCTGACTGGGGGCAAGAAGGAGCCTGCAAAAGTGGGAGAACCGCAACTGGGACTTGGGGATTGGCAAGCCTAGCAGAGTCTCAGGCAGAGGAAGGTCTTTCCGGGCACCTGAGATTGCTGAACTGGCACCTTCTGTGTGCAAAGAAATTATTCTTCCTTTGAGACATGGCTCCTGGACTGGTTGACTCTGGCACAAACTTGTCTCCTCCACATGAAGCATCAGGAGAACCTTAGGAAAATTTGATTCTTTTATCCACAGATGACTAGCTTGGCATGAGTGAGAAATCATGCTGGTAACTTGTGTGGATTTATTTTTTCAGATTGGATTAAGCATAGTTAGGTGGTGAAGTCCAAATTTCATTTGGAATCCCTTTTAGTTCATTAAGCTAATTACTTTCCAGTACAGCACAATGTTGGCAGAAATAACTTTATTTTAATGTTTCCTCCTTTTTATTTTTAATTTGATTAGCTGTGAAATTAAAATAGTAAGTGCTTGACTTTTTTTTTTTTAAGTGTTCTTGGGCTTTTCTTCTAGGCAAAGAACAAAGCAATTCGCTTTTTACACTATATTGAAAGATACGAAGACCACACAAGTAAGTATTAGACTTTTAAGACTTTCTGTTGTTTGTAGGAAATTTGTTTGTTTGTTTGCCACTCTGCTGCTCTAAATGTTTATGTAAGATTTCTGATTTCTTCGAAGTGTGTTTCAATGCCTTGGCTCCAAAAGTTTAGACCAAGATGGAACTGCTGGCTGCTTAATTGACTATAGTGGGTGTGTACTTGAGCACACAAGGAAAATATCTCAAATTTCTCTTTGAACATTACCCATCAATGTAGGTAGATCAGTTCACACATCCATCCATCTGCCAGGCCTTGATGGAATTAAGGGATGGGAATCAAGAGCTGTCTGTGAGTGTTTGGACCAGGTTGAAGACAAATGTGTTTGTGTGAGCATGTTCATATTTTATTCCAAATGTTTTTGTATTGAGATTGAGAGAAAAAGATGGTTGTGGCAGATCAGAAAACATAAAAAGCTGGTTCACACTTGTCACATTTCCAGCATGAAAAGTATTTCCATGAGAACACTATCATGAACCCCAGTTTGTCACAAATGGCAATAACACATATTCATGTTTCACCATTGAGAATTTGATGTGCTGGAATGCTGCCTCTATCCTACTGCAGAGCATTTTCTGTGCAGGTAGGGTTGCCAAGTCCAATTCAAGAAATATCTGGGGACTTTGGGGGTGGAGCCAGGAGACATTGGGGGCAGAGCCAGGAGCAAGGGTGTGACAAGCATAATTGAACTCCAAGGGAGTTCTGGCCATCACATTGAAAGGGACAGCACACCTTTTTAGATGCCTTCCTTCCATAGGAAATAATGAAGGATAGGGGCACCTTCTTTGGGGGCTCATAGAATTGGACCCCCTGGTCCAATCGTTTTGAAACTTGGGGAGTATTTTGAGAAGAGGCACTAGATGTTATACTGAAAATTTGGTGCCTCTACCTCAAAACACAGCCCCGCCAGAGCCCTTGTTATCCGCGGATCAATTCCCCATCATTCCCTAAAACTGCTGGAGATCTGGGGCTGTGGGGGGTGGGGCTTCCCCCCCCGCCAGCTAGCTGGCTGGGGGGCGGGGGGAAACTTGTAAAACCAGGAGATCCCCTGCTGGGACCTGGGGATTGGGAAGCCTATGTGCAGGAAATGTACAACATGCTGAGCTTTTATTGAAATTAGTGGTATTTCACTGTGCAGAACTTTCTGCAGATTTACTTATTTACAGCATTTGTAGCCTGCTTTTCTCCCAAAGAGAGATTTCATTGAGTGGTGAGCTTTTATGTAGCTTAGCTGGAGAATCATCATATTTAGCAAGTATTATTCCATAATGCTTTCCTTTCTGCTTCTAGTTTATCATGATATTGCAGTTACATTTAAAAAAACAACCATCCGGATGAAAAAGAAAAACAAGGGTAAGTAAAATAACTTAGAAGCAGTTCTCTTTGAAATTAAGTCCAGCAGACAGAAGTCCATACTGAATGCACTGAACTGAGCTTAGACCCTAGTTAGCAGCTGACAGATGGAAGTATTTTGGAAGAGGGAGGTGGATATATTGTGGCTTATAATTAATAGTGATGTCACATTTCCCCTTTTAAAATGCTAATAACCTGGGCGGGGGCTGCCTTGATTAGTGAAACCAAATGAAAGTGTCAAATTCCTCTCACCTCCCTATATGGCCATAATCCAAATTGAAGCTGCATTTATGCACTTTTTTATTTCCTTCATTTATACCCCACCTTTCTCCTCAGTGGGTGTTACATTGTTCTCCTTGCCTCCATTGTCCTTTATAGCAGCCTTGTGAGGTAGGTTAGGCTCAGTGTGTGTGTGACTGGCCCAAAGTCACCCTGAAGCTTCCATGGCAGAGTGGGGAATTTGAACCTGGTTCTCCCATATCATAGGCCAATACTCATAATCACACAACACCACACCAAATGATGATCTGTGATACTGATCACATCCAGTCCCTTGAGCTCAACATTTCTTTTTCTGGTGGGTGAGGGGGGTCTTCAGCCAGTTTTTAGCCCTTATGGCTGCAAAGATGCTCTTGAATGTGTATATACTTACTGTTTGCTAAAACCATTACATCCAGAGAGGTGGGTGAATAAGATTTCCAGTGACTGGGTTTCAATTTCTTCCCCGTGAATAATGAAACCAGAATAAATTATGTAGAATAAACAGCTATGTAATTGCAGAATGTTTCACTCCTTGGTGCAGAATGTGGATTGTTCAGGTGCAGAATTTTCAGCCCAGACTATATGTAAAGAAAGTTAAATGAAAATAGAGCTAATGTGTTTGGGTGCCTAGGGGTATAAGCTGAACTCTCCTTTCTTCCCAGAATATTACATTGATATTTTGCCACAGTATCACAATCCATTATCATTAAACAGAAATATTTTACTGCGGCTTTTACTTAGAATGAAACAGTCTTCTTAAGCAGTTCAACAAAGACTTGCTTCACATGACTCAACCCTATAAATATTTTAAAAACCCAACTGTGATCTACTGCATTTTATTAATAAGCCATTAAGAAGTCTCTTCAAGATTATTTCAATTTGCCAGGCAAGCTTGGTGCTCGGTAAATGGAGGAAAAGAAATTATTAGCAAGCCACAGGCTTTGCTGCACTAATATTTCCCCATCCCCCCCTTCTTATAATTGAAAAACATATGATAACCATCTAGAGCCATTTGTTCTGCCATTTTGAGAAAATATTGATTTCATGCTTGCAGGCAGAATCCGGTTTTTGACATAATTACGTCTGAGTGATCTGTGAGAAGCTATTTATCTAGAGTTTCCTTTGTTAGCTGTCCCGAATATTCTCTTTTTGTTATGTCACTTTTTTCTGTCCAGCTCAAGACAGAATTTCTGTAGATTATTTCAAATTGGATGGAAATTGCTCTATTTGCATTGGAAACAACCAACTGCTGCCCCAGATATGTTCAGGACATAAAATGTATGGTAAAACGACCCGAGGGAAGTTTTCCACAGAGGCAGTGTGTGCATAGCTGTTTACAAGCAAGAGGTTTCTGTGCATTGGTGGCTGCTCTGTTCATTAAACTGAGGTTTCCTGCTTTATGCCAGAGCATTCCAGAATGGTAGTATCCATTCTCCAGTGTTGCTTTGTGTGACTATGAAGCCATGTAGAGCTTCATTTGGATCGCAACTCCTAATAATGCTGTTATCACTTAGTTTAGAATATCATTTATTTGGTCATATAGGGAGTTTATCTTCATACCTTTTCTGCCATAAAAATGACAAACAAAGCAGTTTGTAACATGAGGCTTGCAAGATTTAAAAAGAAAACGTTAAAGCCAGCAGCAAAAAGAAAGCAATCATAAATACAGCAAAACTTTTAAGACATTAAAATAAAAGCAGCAAGAATCAAAAGACTTTTTTTAAAAGGAGTCATTCTGATCTTCGGTGCAGTCTGCAGCTTCAAGTAGTAAAAATGTCAAAAGCTTTCCAGAATAAAATCATTTTCACAAGATTCCAGAAGTCCAAGGAGGAGTGATTTTTGTAAAGAATAGAATCTTGATGAACAAGAAAATTGTAGCTGTGTTAGTCTGTCTGAGCAAAAACTCCTTAGAGTTTCACTGCTCTTACATTCCGCACCTCCGTCCTTGAGTAATCTCATATGCAACCCTCAGTGGTCTCCCATCCAGGGCAGATCAGATCTATGCCTTTTTAGCTTTTACCACCCTACGGTATCTGTTGTTGCCAGGCTGTCTGTCCCCTTTACATGATTGTGACTTTCCATTCCTGTGGCCCATAATTGAATCTTGGCTTATGAGATAAACGAACATTATCATACCTATCACAAAAGTGGTGCTACATAACCGTTAAAAAGTAATAGCGATGCATGAAATGCTTTCCTTTTTCTCATTCTGGTGGCTTTAAAGTGATGGAGAAGCTTTAATCTTCCTGCTTTGCAAAGGTGGAAGTGAGTAGCTAGAAAACTTGGGGTTGATAAGTCGATCTAGCCTGCTCTTTATGTGTACTGTAGAGGCCAATTTTTACAGAAGAAAAAGCTTTGAGCAAGTGGTAAATTAAAACGGAAAATAAATAATTGCAAAAGTTTGCTTAGCAACAAAGCAGCAACCAGTGCTTTTCAAGGATAGACACATATCCCCCTCCACCAAACTCCAGAAACGAATATCACTTGAGTCCTGTCACTTTTGTAGCAGTGCCATAGCAAACACTCCTTTCTGATCCCTGAAAGCTCTAACCTTTCCCTCAGTCAAAAGTCAGAACTCTTTGAGTTCTTCAGTGTTTAGACTCTTATGCAGCTCTACTTAAAGGGTCTGTTTTTCCTGATAAAAAGCAAATACCCTTCTACAATCCTCTTTAACTGATGGTGTGTCCCAAAGAGTACTGGAAGGAAACAATTTAAGTAGTTCTCTTGATCAGAAAACCATTGAAAATCTCACATTCTGCATTCCATGTAATTCTTGTAAAGATACCCTTGGATACATTCAGTCTTTTTAGTATCGTGGTGGGCTTTTTCACCTGGAAATTCATAGGATTTGAGATTTGTTTCAGCTCAGACACACACACACCCCATCCCTTAATGATAATCTAGAATGAACAGAGAAGACGACACTGCAGAGCACCATGCCAGAGGCTTATGCAGGACAAGAAATATATTTAAGAGGCATAAATTAAAACTGGCATTAAAGGAAAGTAACTAGAATCCCTGTTTCTGGGAGGAGGGAGGTTTTGAGGCCTACATGTGCATATCTGATTGTTTTCAGTTAGATTAGCTGAAAAGACTAATCTCTGAAGTTTGACTCAAGGATCAGCAAGGCCTGATGAAAACCAAACAGTATTTACACTGATATTCGCTAACCACTACATGCTAGGAGCCAGAAACGCCTGCAAGAGTCTTGGGGCCTGATAGATTGTGTTAAATAGCTCAGAACTATGAAATCTTTGCCATATTAATTCCACATTGATGGTAAATGCTAATGATAATTAATTAGCAACTACCTTTTTCCCCTCTGCAGGATATGGACTTTGCTGTCACCGAGCTATCATTACTATGTGCAAGCTGATTGGGATTAAAGACATGTATGCCAAACTTTATGGATCTAATAATCTATTGAATCTCACCAGAGCGCTCTTCAAGGGATTATCAAGACAGGTAGGTTACAGAGTAGGCAACTGCAGGCTGTGTTTATTGAATTGCAAGAGTTGGATTTATAGCCAGTGGTCCGTAGGCAGACATAGTCTGGAGATGTTACGGTTTGTCACCATTTCCTGTGCCAAGTTGGAGGGTGTGTGTGTTAAATATTAGAAACCAAAGTCAGAAATGGTTCTAAAATTGCAGTTTTCTTACCAGAAAGCAGCCTAGTGCATGCATGGTGCTGCCAGTCTCTTAACCGTGAATATAGGAGAAGGGATGGAGGTATGATCAAACATTCCCTTTTCAGCCCAAGACAGACTTCTCCCACTTTCATTTTGCCAGCTTTAACAATGGTTAAAATGCCAGCAACTAACAACCACAATTAATGCTCTCCGAGGTTTTGACACCAGGGTTGGAATGATCTATGCTAATGTCTGCCTTAGCCATGGCCAAAGAAATAAAAGAAAAGATGAGTGGGAAGGGAGTGCAAGAGCCCCATAGACATTCCTGATCCCTTAACAGAGGTTAAGACATTGGAAGGAAGACATCTGTACCAGCCTTTAGAAGTCAAAAATTGAGGAGTGCTGGGGATCTTGAGAACATTTACATGATACGAGCCATGTATATATGAAATTAAATACAGTTCTGTAGCTTTGTGTGAAAGCTTGCCCCAGTTATATATGTTCACTCTTACTGTTTTTGAACAAAAGGGCCCACTACAGAAACTGCATTCTGATGCATAATCTTGGCCCCAGTCTGGCACTTCTTCATAAAGGAGCATGGGCTTAATGGAACTAAGAGGAGCACAAGGCCATCCTGGGATTTAACACAGCCAGCCATGAACAGGTGGCTAAAACAGTTTGGGGGAGCAGGAAAGAGCAGGGGCTATTTGGCAACCACTGGCAGATAGATATCCTGCCACCAGAACTGAAGGTGTCTGTCACTCCAGTCTTTTTTTGAGTTCTGTGGCAGAGGCAGACTATGATAATTGGAAGGGGTAAGGAAGAGCATAGATGATGCCACTCCCTCGGTGAGTCTGTCTAGAAGCAGTGAGATAGCAGGCGTGGGACACCTGCTCCCAGGCCTTCAGAAGTCTTGAGTCAGGGGGATTTGCAGTGTTGTATCTTTTCCTGCCCAAACAAGAAAGTTCGTATTGAAGGGGCTGTTTGTTGTTCATATGTAGCGTGCAGGCTAGAAGAGGGGATTTTTTTATGGAAAAGGGCCTTATGAGGGTCTTTTCAAATTTCCTCCTTTTAATGGGACCATCAACATATCGATAGGAAAACTACTTAGCTAAAGAGATGGAAGGGAAAGGAAGTCATTTTTAAGCATACTTTAAAAGAAGGGGGCTGTTAGCTGGGCTTTTACCTTCAGAAAGTGGTTTGTTGGTCATGTTCTGTTCTTCTGGATCTTAAAAGCATCTTCTGTTTGTTTAGGAAAAAGACAACATGTCTGTTTACCTGGCGCTAGGTATACAAAACATCAAGATTGGTCGGCAAGCTAGGTTTGGAATTGGATAAGGGGAATTCCTTTTAGCTGAGAACTTCTTTCCTTTTATCTTGCCCATACAGGAAACTCACCAGGACCTAGCCAATAAGAAAAGACTCTATGTGGTAGAATTTCGTGATGAATGTGGGCCCCTGCCCATTGTGGTTGCTGCACCCCAAGGGGTCCTCAGAGAAGACCCTGAGCCTGAGGATGAAGTACCTGATGTCAAACTGGAGTGGAATGAAGTGAAGGCAGCCCAAGGAATGAAGAAGTCTCCCTGGGCAAATGTCAGAAGAACAGTGTGGTAGAAGGGACCACTCTTAAAATGCACAAAACTTTAAGGGATGTCTAACATCCCTTCACAAGATGAGTGCTGGGCAACTCTTCCAGCCAAGTAGTCCTCATGACAATTTGCAGGCACTGCGGAACATGGAGCCTCAGAATGATGTAACCATCTCTCTGCATGTAATATACCTCTGTTGAATGTAGGTGGCTGATGTGCCCGGAGGCGCAGGGGAAGTTTTTTGTGTCAGAAATGCATCCACTCTGTTGCTCCCATCCTGTGGGAAGAAGGAGTCTATAGTTGGCAGCCTTTTCCAACAAGTACAACATGGCAGAAATAAATATGTCATCAAATGCCGTTCTGCCCAGTTTTCTTTGTTAAGTGTTTTAAACCACTGCTTGTGATTTTCCAGAAAAGGGATATTTTGGTTCACTGAGTTCAGGTACTGCCTGAGCAATCATGAAATGTTGTCACCAGTAGGGCAATTATATTATTGATGGGAGAGGGAGAAAAATACAATTAGAAGTGTGAGAAATACATTCCCACAAGACAGCACAGAATGTGACTTGGGAGTTATGTCCCACCATCCTTCGCAACACCCGCTGGGATCATGAGTTGCAACTCTGTGTGCCCAAGCAATGTGTGATCCAAGAGGTGTGGCAAAGGTGATCTGAGTTACACTTCTCAAATTGTGCACTTGCATATGCTTCCCTTGGCCACATCCTAGTAAGCATTTATATTGCATATCCCTGGCCAGTTTGGTTAGTGTGGCAGGCTAACACTGAGAAGACTGGCATTCATATGAACATATGAAGCTGCCTTATACTGAATCAGACCCTCGGTCCATTAAAATCAGTATTGTCTACTCAGACTGGCAGCGGCTCTCCAGGGTCTCCAGCTGAGGTTTTTCATGTCTACTTGCCTGGACCCTTTTTAGTCGGAGATGCCAGGGATTGAACCTGGGACCTTCTGCTTACCAAGCAGATGCTCTACTACTGAACCACCATCCCTCCCAAAATACAGTCAAGCAGCTCATTGAACAGCCATGAAGGAGTCAATGAACAGTACATATATGAACATATGAAGCTGCCTTATACTGAATCAGACCCTTGGTCCATCAAAGTCAGTATTGTCTACTCAGACTGGCAGCAGCTCTCTAGGGTCTCAAGCTGAGGTTTTTCATGTCTACTTGCCTGGACCCTTTTTAGTTGGAGATGCCAGGGATTGAACCTGGGACCTTCTGCTTACCAAGCAGATGCTCTACCACTGAGCCACCGTCCCTCCCCTAGCCACCATCCCTCCCCTAAATCCCCCTTCTGCCAGGAAGCTCACCGGGTGATCTTATGAGTCCAGTCATTTTGCTGATCTACATCCTCGTTTTCCCCCAAGGAGTTTAACATACATGGTTTTTCCTTCTCTCCACACAACAGCCTTGTAAGATCTGGTGGCCCAAAGTCATCAGCAAAGCTCCATGTGGCTAAATGGGGACTTGAACCTGGGTTTCCCATATCCCAGTCCTACATTCTAAGCACCACACCACAGTGGCTTTCTCCATATTTCAACCTAACCGGGGTTGTTTTGAGAACTGGGAGGGAAGGATGTTGTTCTGATCTCCATGGTGGAAGAACAGATCTATTAAATAATAATCATCCCTGAAGGTTATGCTGCCTTGGAATTCTTAGGTGCTTGGGCCAGATCTGAGAGAGGCATGGTCAATTTAAAGGAAAGCTAGAATAAGAGTGTGCCTTTTTAGAAGAAAGTTGTGACTCTAAGCAGGAGATCTGTATCCCAACAAAGGTTGATAGCTTTTAGCAATTGATTCTGTCCTTCCATATCTGTTCAGAAGTGCTGATCAGTATTCAGATCTTTTGGGTTTCCTTAAGAAATTATTTCTCCCTGTCTATTGATTGTATTTCTAATGCCCATCACCAAGCTTATGTTGCTGCATTATGTTTGATGTATAACATGAGTTCCTGAACTCTTTTCTGGGATAAAGCTAACTTCCAGCTGAGATTCATTAATTACACCTGGCTGTGTGGAACAATTTCAATCTGATTTTCTGCAAAGCCTCTCTGTGTTCCCTCCTTTGATGTAGAAGACAACTGTGGGATTTAACAGACTCATATTGTTCCCTTGAAGGCACATCAGATACTTGGTTAGCTGTTCAGCAGAATAGATTGTGACTTCCTGTGTGTCCTCACTGGCATATCAATACTTTTAAAAAACCAACCCTGCAATAAAGTCATTTTCTGATTAAGGAAGAAATATTGAGAGCACGGTCAGATAAATGAGTAACAATTCAGTGTCATCTGTTGCTGTTTTCAGTCTTTTAGCATGCACTGGAAGAAAGGGCTCATGACTTGAAAATCTCTTTGCATAACTTAATCTATATGTCTCCAACAATCCATCACTGCAGCATGAAAAAGAATCCAGGAGAGAGGCTGCACAGATGAAGGGGAAGAACTGATTCTCAGCAGCTGGAAGCAACAAGGACAGAAGGCACATTTAACTCCCCCTTCACACACACACACTGCTCTTGAGTGAATGAATTCCACTTCTTAAAATTTCTCTTCCCTTTTAAAAATTTCCTAGGAGCCCACAGGAAATATGACCAATAGTACTTATCTTCTTACCCTCTTTTCAGTTGATTCCAACAATTTTTAATGTCCCAAATTCTTTTAAAAACAATATTTTTAATTTAGCGTCCCAGCAATGGCTGCCGATGTTTCTCAATGGTATATATTGCTAGAGTAGGTTTTCTTTCTACTGCTTCCTGTTGTTGTTGCCACCAACTCACAAGGAGATCTCACATATTTCCTGTCTTGCTCAGATGTGCTGCAGGTCTGTTCCAGTATGACGATGTTGCAAGTAGACAAAACAATAAATTCCTTCTCACTTTTTAGCAGTTTTTAACACTGTCCTTTATATTTATAAAGTCCAAATTTCACCCCTTCCTTCCTCTTCTTCCAAGGTCTCTCTATTTCCTTTTCCCACCTTTTATTTTTGTCCCTTTAAGCTATAGATAGCTCTGGAATGAAAAAAAATCTGTACCTTTTCTTCCAATTATCCAAGCTTCCACTGGTCTTTCAAAGCTTTAGATGCTTAGCAATGTCCAAGAAGGTTAGGATTCTGACGAGCTTATGTCAAATAAATGACTCTGGGCACTTCTGCAGACAATGACTATGCAACTTCCCCTGAGACCCCTCAAAGCCTCAAAGAAGACCCCCTTCAGGGCTCCCTTTAAGCCAAGGTAAATCTCTTCAAAGTTTTCCGTGCATGTCTTGGACTATTCTCTAACTGAGAAAAGTAGGCAGTACGCATTAATTTGCCTTCCACTATCCCGAACAGAAGTTCCAGCCTGCTCCCGTTATGAGAGACAGCTCAGCTCGATATCTTCCTCCCCTGGAAGTCTTGAGTAAATGAATTCCAGTTTGGTGCAGTAGTTAAGTGTGTGGACTCTTATTTGGGAGAACTGGGTTTGATTCCTCACTCCACATGCAACTGCTGGAGTGACCTTGGGTCAGTCATAAGTCTCTCAGAGCTGTTCTGCTCAAGAGCAGTTCTCCAAAGAGCTCTCTCAGCCCCACCTACTTCACAGGGTGTCTGTTGTGGGGCGGAAAAGGGAAAGGAGATTGTAAGCCACTCTGAGTCTGCTTTGGGTAGTGGAGGGTGGGGTATAAAACCAATCGCTTATTTACTGTCCTCATATAAGTGAATGATTATGGCAAGGAGCTATAGAGACAGAGCAGGTGCTTTACTTGCCTACAGTTTTGGGTTTACACCCTGGTGCGCAGATGGATCGATGGTCCAACCTTTCATAAAGCAGCTTCATGCAGTGTTTGAAAATCTCCCTTTTTATATCCCATAAAATAAGGTAGCCAGACTCAGCAGCTGCTGCTGGGGCAGAAGGTTTGGCAGAGCATGGCTGATCTGGATATAAGGAAAGCTGCAGAGGGAACAACAGTGCTTGGTGCAGATGTCAGGGTTGGCCAGGACCCAGTCATGATATTCATAGACCATGAGAGTCAACGCAGTTTTTCTCTCCATTCCTGTGGGGAGGGGGAAATGTCACATCAGCTGATAGATGGTGCAACTCTCATGGGGATGCAGAGTGCCTCTATGCCCAGAGTGGTCAAAAGTTCTTACATATAACCACAGCACACTGCTGTTGTGATGGGCATTTTACTAGGGTGTTTTAATGTTCTTGGTTCTCTGAATTCAGACAGAGGAATGATTGTGACATAGCTTACTGTAATCAGATTCTGACTCCAAATACTCTCTGTGTGTGTACACAAACTCAATGTCAGTGGTGGGGGGAAATACCTAAGAACCAAGATAATGACTACCCAGCTTGTAGTACCCATGTAAGGAAAGCGGGTGGGGGATAGGAAACATTTTCAATTTTGCTCAGGAAGACTTCTGAATGTTTGAGGAGAGGCTAACATGAAATTGTAGTTAATGGTTTCAAAATGCATTCACCCCAACTCAGCAAAGTTTTGTGGATGTAGCAGCAGGGCTGCCAAGAGCCACCATGGATTTGCAGCCAAAGAGTCTCTCTTCCACATCCCCCAAATGATCTGAAAACAAATTGTTACAGGTAGGAATTGGAGAAGCTGAACCAAGCCCACCTGGGCCTCAGCCTCCTCGAGGCTTCCCGGGCCGGATGGGAGCCAGCAAGGGTACCAAGTTCAAACAGGAAAAGAAGAGGACACAAGCCTACATCAAATTCTATTTTATTTAGCCTTACCAAACCATCAAGAGTATTCAAAGCATCCAAATGATTAAGAAACAATGTACACCAATTACTAGTATGAAGAAATCTCCCCTAGCTCCCCGCTATGGCCTCAAGTACGTGATCAGAAGGCCGCCCCTACCCTTTAGAAATCCCTTGTATATATTTCCTTTGATTTATATCCCACCCATCCCGCATGTGGGCTCAGGGTGGATCACAATAATAATTTACCAAAGCTAAAACAAGTAGAAATGAATATTAACTTAAAACAGTTTTTTAAAAGGCAGGCATTGAACAAATTATAGCTCAGCGGTCTTAAAGCTGGGGACAGTTGTACCATAGCAGAGGTGTAAGGGCTTATTGGTAGCAGCACAGAGTTTAAAGCTGCAGCAGAAGACAAACTGCCTCAAAAGAAGGCCTGGTGGAACAGCTCCATTTTGTGGGCCCTGTGAAAGTGTAATAGGTCTCAGCACCCTGTCCTGGGACCTGTTTTGTTCATAAATGATGTTGTTATAAATGATTTGGATGAAGGAATAGAGGGAATGCTTATTAAATTTGCCGATGATACTAAATTGGGAGGGGTTGCAAATACAGTAGAAGACAGAAACAGGATACAGGATGACCTTGACAGGCTGGAAAACTGGGCTAAAATCAATAAGAACATAAGAACATAAGAGAAGCTGTAAAGTACTGGGGTCGACGCAGTAAGAGACCAGAGTCGGAGAGTGATTCAGCAAGCTTTACTTCAGGAACACAACACAGACTGAGCTCTATTCAAACCTCCCGCTCCTTTATACAATTCTTGCCCCCTTCTGATTGGTCCTTAACTATGTACATGGATTGGCTATTTACAGGGGCCTAAGGGCCTATCAGGGTACAGTATGAGCCTAGATGTTAATTGGCTACTTATGTTTCAATCCTTCCCCTGATTGGGCACGCTTAGGCCTTCTCTGGAACCCTGGTGTGGAGTACAAGCTTTGGCTTGTTCAGCTTCCCTCCAAAAGTAACAGTTCCCTCCAAAAGTAACAGTTCTCCCATTTGAGCCTAGGACACAACAGAAGCCATGTTGGATCAGGCCAACGGCCCATCAAGTCCAACACTCTGTGTCACACAGTGGCAAAAAATTTTATATACACACATACACTGTGGCTAATAGCCACTGATGGACCTGTGCTCCATATATTTATCTAAACCCTTCTTGAAGGTGGCTATACTTGTGGCCGCCACCACCTCCTGTGGCAGTGAATTCCACATGTTAATCACCCTTTGGGTGAAGAAGTACTTCCTTTTATTCCTTTTTTTATTATTTTATAAAATGAATTGTAACAGATAAATGTAAAGTTCTGCATTTAGGTTGGAAAAACCCAATGCATGGTTATAGGATGGGGGAGACTTGCCTTAGCAGTAGTATGTGCGAAAAGGATCTAGGGGTCTTAGTGAATCATACGCTGAACATGAGTCAACAGTGCGATGCAGTGGCTAAAAAGGCAAATGCCATTTTGGGCTGTATCAACAGAAGTATAGTGTCCAGATCACGTGAAGTGATGGTATCACTTTAATTTGCTCTGGTAAGACCTCACTTGGAGTATTGTATTCAGTTTGGGGCACCACATTTTAAGAAGGATATAGACAAGCTGGAACGCGTCCAGAGGAGGGCGACAAAGATGACGACCAAGGGCGACCAAGTCCTATGAAGAAAGGCTGAAGAAGCTGGGGATGTTTAGCCTGGAGAGGAGGTGGCTGAGAGGTGATATGATCACCATCTTCAAGTATTTGAAGGGCTGTCATCTAGAGGATGGTGTGGAATTGTTTTCTGTGGCCCCAGAAGATAGGACCAGAACCAGTGGGTTGAAATTAAATCAAAAGAGTTTCCGGCTCAGCATTAGGAAGAACTTTCTGACCATTAGAGCGATTCCTCAGTGGAACAGGCTTCCTTGGGAGGTGGTGGGCTCTCCTTCCTTGGAGCTTTTTAAACAGAGGCTAGATGGTCATCTGTCCGTGATGAGGATCCTGTGAATTTAGGGGAAGGTATTTGAGAGTTTCCTGCATTGTGCAAGGGGTTGGAATAGATGACCTGGAGGTCCCTTCCAAGTCCAATTCAAGAAATATCTGGGGACTTTGGAGGTGGAGCCAGGAGACTTTGGGGGTGGAACCAGGAGACATTGGGGGTGGAGCCAAGATTAAGGCTGTGACAAGCATCATTGAACTCCAAAGGGAGTTTGGGCCATCACATTTAAAGGGATGGCACACCTTTTCAATTCCTTCCTTCCATAGGAAATAATGAAGGATAGGGGCACCTTCTTTTGGAGCTCACAGAATTGGACCCCCTGGTCCAATCTTCTTGAAACTTGGGGGGTATTTTGGGGAGAGGCACTAGATGATATACTGAAAGTTTGGTGCCTCTACCCCAAAAAACAGCCCCCCAGAGCCCCAGATACCCACAGATCAATTATCCATGATTTTCCATGGGAATAAATCCCCATAGGGAATAACAGAGTTCCCAGCAGACATTTCCCTCCCCTTCCCCCGCTTTCTGATGACCCTGAAGTGGGGGGAAGAGCCTCCAAAACGGGGGATCCCCTGCCCCCACCTGGGGATTGGCAACCCTAGTGGAAGAGCCAGGGCGGCATTATCGCTTCTGTGGGCCCTAGGCACTTTTGCTTTTGTAAGCCCCTTCCACCATAATAATATAAATATTAAAATTATTTTTGATATAACAGTCAATACTTCAAGATTTTGGGTTTTTTTTTTTTTTTAGGCAAAATTTAATAGGTTTTCATGGGCCCTAAAATTTAATTTTTTCTGACGTGAGAAAAAAATTACATTTTCTTTTACCCTAAAAGTTATTTTTTTAAATTTTGATTTTAAAATAAGTTAAAACATTTTCATTAGCGCCTAAAAGTATGTGGGCTCTGGGCACTGTGCCTAATGGATGTCACCCTGGGTGGAACTTCTATTTTGTATGCAGAATGTCCCAGTTTCAATTCCCAACATCTCCAGTTAAAAGGATTAGGTAGTAGAGCAATGTGAAAGACCTCTAGCCAGAAAGCAGCTTCCAGCCAGCCAGAGTAAACAATACTGACATCAACATACTAATGGTCTGACTTTATATAAGGCAGCCAGCTTCCCAAGACTCTGTAATTGTGTTTTGTCTGGTAACCATCACTGGGGTCTAAAAAGAACACAAAAAAGCTTATACCCAGAATAAAACTTTGTTAGTCTTAAAAGTACCACCGGACTTAAACTTTGTTCTCCTGCTTCACACCAACATGGCTGCCTATTTGAAAAGGGTCTTAAAGTCAGTTAACACCAGATGATGCCTTGCTCTGCCCACAGTCTGCTGGAGTTTGCCCTGATCTCACCACTAAAGGTGCAAGTGGGCTAGATTGGGCCGGGCCCAGACTCTGCCGTCCAAATAGTGACTTGACTCTGCCTGTTCTGGAAGTACCCCCCTCCAAATCCCACCCAAGGAGTACCATTTTTGACAAATTTGACAACCCCATCCCTGCATAATTGTTTAGGCTAACAAGTCCAGGTCACCCTCTCAGCTCAGTCTGAGTCTGTGGTATCATACTTAACACCTTGAATTCACACTGTGTCCTTGCTTATGATGGGTCCTACTCTTCCAAGGGTTAGCTTGCTCTTCAGCTCCTACACTAACTCTCTTTTGCCATATGGTCTTGTGGAGGTCTTGTATTGCCTTTCATCTCATAGATCAACTTTGCACTTGCCTTTTGTGCTTGGCTGATTCAGGACTGGGTCAATTTATGCGTTTGTGTGTCAAGTGCTCCTCTGTTGATCACCATTCTACATCAGTACTCAGAAGCCTGCAGCGCCGCTCCTCGTGCGTCATTTCCATCAGCAGCTGGGCCTTATTTCCGGCGCGCTCCTCCGTGCCGGCTTGGGGGTTGCCGTGGCAACCGCTGCCTCAGCCTGTCCACGGCTCCGGCTTCGGCGGTGGCAGGAGGCATCCCGACCTCCACCTCGGGGCTCCACTTGCCTTGAGACGGGGTGAGGGGGCGGCAGCGGCACGGCGCGGCAAGCTGCCCCGCAGCTGCCGCCTCTTCTCCGCTCGCTGTGGTGGCTGCTTCTCCGAGATGGGCTCAGCCTGAGCCCATCTCGGAGGAGCAGCCACCACGGCGAGCGGAGAAGAGGCGGCAGCGGGGTGGCGGCCTCGCCCGCTCCGCCTCTGGGGTGGAAGCGGAGGGGGGGTGGAGGCGGGCTGGGGGTGTGGTGAGCCACAAGTCCGGGTCCTAGAAGGGCCCAGATTCGCGGCTCGCCATGCTCCTGGCCTGCCTCGCTTTCCCCTGCGCTGCTGCCATCTCTTGGCTGCTCCTCCGAGATGGGCTCAGCCTGGGCCCATCTCGGAGGAGCAACTGCGGTGGGCGGGGAGGGGGCGGCAGCGGCGCGGCGGCCTCCGGGCGACTCGCCATGCTCCCCGATGCCGTTTCCCCCCTCTCCCCCCGCTTCCATTTTTTGGGGGAGCGGGGGAAGACTGTGGAAATCCTGGGGTCCCCCTCCAGGGCGGGAGGGTTGGGAAGCCTACTTCCAACTCTATAATTCTATGCTTTTTGCCCCTGAATGAAGGCAAGGAAAATGTCAGAACAAATACCGATAATCTACTGATAATCAGGCCCCTCCTCTCAAAAACACTGTGACTCTGAAATATTCCTAGGTCATCAGAAGCAGGTCAAGAGATTAGAACATTTGTTGCATAGATTCTGTCGTACAGATCACATGGTTTTCTGGTTTCATGCATCCCCAAAGTGATTGGAGACCCTGAAATCTTGTCTTCCTAGTCCCTGCCCCCACCCCCTTGTCAGCTCTGCACAGGAATTCTAGCCCCCTCGAAGGTAACCCAATTCATTTCAATTCAGACAGTGTGGTGTGGTGATTTAGACTGTTGGACGAGCACCAGGAAGACTTGGGATCAATTTCCAACTCAACCATGAAATTCACCCATATTTTGCACCTTGGTGTCTGCCACAGTACAAAACAAACTTGAAAGCAGAGACAGTATCAGAATTTTTTTAAAAAAATTGGGTCAACCATTACCAGTATGAAATTGAAAGCCAAATATTTCAATGTAATTAACTCTTCCATGATGCACATTCTAGGAACCCCATGGTAAGCTGCAGTACTGCAGTCCAAGTTCTGCTCACAACCTTAGTTCGATCCCGACAGAAGCTGGTTTCAGGTAGCTGGCTCAAGGTTGACTCATCCTTTTGAAGTCAGTAAAATGAGTACCCAGCTTGCTGGGGGAAAAGTGTAGATGACTGGGGAAGGCAATGGCAAATCACCCTGTAAAAAGTCTGCCGTGAAAACATGATGCAATGCCACCCCAGAGTCGGAAACAACTGGTGCTTGCACAGGGGACTACTTTTACCTTTTATGATGCACATGATTTCCGTGTTCAAATATATAGATTATCATCATCATCCTAACCAGCATCTATTCACTGCCTAGCCAGGATAATGGTAACTGCAGAGTTCATGTTCTTTCTTTGACATGTCATATGTTACAGTCACCCACCTGGTACTCTCCCCATTAGAAGCAGCTGAAATAGTCTTGCTAGCATTGTTGAAAAAAGAAGCACTTTTGCGTCCTTCCCAAGCAGAACAGCCCCTTAGAACCCACAACTACCAGCAGGTGGCATTGTTCTCCTTGCTGCTTTTACCTCTGAGTTACTAACTGGAAGAGGATCTTCTTTCCAAATCACATAAGCAAGAGCTACTGCAGCTAAGCTGCAACCATGGCTCCGTACAACACAGCAATTTGGGATTCTGTGGTTGGTTAAATGCTGAGGAGGAGCATTTAGGCATGCACTTCTACCCTCAGCCACATTGTGAACTGGTACAGTTAAAAAACAAATTGCATTATTTCTGTGAGCATGCTTGGAGCACAGATGACTGTTAAGACCCAAAAAGCCTGATTGGGTGACCACAGATGTTTATGTTTAGTGTAGTGGTTAAGTGTGCAGACTCTTATCTGGGAGAACCGGATTTGATTCCCCACTCCTCCAGTTGCACCTGCTAGCATGGCCTTGGGTCAGCCATAGCTCTGGCAGAGGTTGTCCTTAAAAGGGCAGCTGCTGGGAGAGCCCTCTCCAGCCCCACCCACCTCACAGGGTGTCTGTTGTGGGGGAGGAAGGTAAAGGAGATTGTGAGCCGCTCTGAGACTCTTTGGAGTGGAGGGCAGGATATAAATCCAATATCATCATCATCTTCTTCTTATGTGTTTCATATAAAATGAGACAGAAGATGAAGATCCAGAGCTTGAGGGTAAAGCATATGCCCTGTAAACCAGTTTCAATATCCCACAATTCTTAGCATCAGGGTCTTTTTTTTTTTAGCTGGAATGCACAGGAATGCGGTTTTAGCTGGCTTGGCATCAGAGGGTGTGGCCTGATATGCAAATGAGTTCCTTCTGGGCTTTTTCTACAAAAAAAGCCCTGCTCGGTAAAAATGACACCCCACACTACATGCTATGTCTGCCCTGTTGGCATATAAGAATAA
Source organism: Heteronotia binoei (assembly GCF_032191835.1). Lineage (NCBI taxonomy): Eukaryota > Metazoa > Chordata > Lepidosauria > Squamata > Gekkonidae > Heteronotia > Heteronotia binoei. The sequence goes on along the minus strand of NC_083223.1, from coordinate 223,836,078 downwards.
GTTAAAATGGTGTTTCATTACAGCAGGGGAGTGTGTCTCCCCCCACCCAGCACAGAAACCAATGTGATTCCAAAACATTCTCAAAATTTACATTTTGATGTTGAGTATTCTCAAGATGCTGGATATTTGCCACATATTTAATTTCTGTGTTTGTTGAGAACTGTTTTCATGGTTTGATATTTGTAATTGAAATTTGACAGCCTTTGATCTGGTATGCAATAGCACTCAATAGAATATTTTAAACAGTTGGCATGCAATAGTCAAGTGTTTAGACTTTGACATTACTTTGCATCAAATAATGTGACAGGTTATGAAGTTTCATCTTCACTGTCTGAATTGAAATGAATTGGGTTACCTTCGAGGGGGCTAGAATTCCTGTGCAGAGCTGCCAAGGGGGGTGGGGGCAGGGACTAGGAAGACAAGATTTCAGGGTCTCCAATCACTTTGAGGATGCATGAAACCAGAAAACTATGTGATTTGTATGACAGAATCTATGCAAAAAATGCAACACAATGAGTGGTCTCAATTTTAATGGGGACATGACTAGTCTGACATTGGAAACTGGCAGAATTTGAATCATGGGGGGCCTTGGTCAGTCACGAATAAAGTTCATTGTAGCAAAGCTTGACAGAGTCCTCTTGGCAAATGTTGTGCTTCAGTGTCCAGGACCTCTTTCCAGATTAATGTGTGTGGTCCAGTTACTCATAACATATTAGAGGTTATTGAGCATGGGCTCTGTAATTATAAAGATGCAGGCTACTCAGGGAGGCCTTATCTAAAGAGAAAATATTCATTTCTTGGAACAGAACAAACTCAGATTTCAAGCGGAGAGGAGATGGGTTTTCCTTTATGGAGACAAATAGGATAGAGATGACCATTTGCCCACCTGCCAGGAAGAGGCAAGATAGATGACTGGATATGACTGAAGAAGGGTACAAGGCAGCACACATGGAAGTTTGGGGGGGTTTGGCCACTGCGTGACACAGAGTGCTGGACTGGATGGGCCATTGGCCTGATCCAACATGGCTTCTCTTATGTTCTTATGTGATCGCACACATTAAATAATGCACTTTCAATACACTTCCAGTGCACTTTCCAACTGGATTTCTCTGTGTGAACAGGAAAAATCCAGTTGGAAAGTGCATTGAAAGTGGATTGAAAGTGCATTATTTAGTGTGTGCGATCATAGCCTCAGAGACTCAAATCTAACTTCAGGATAGGTCTAAATGAACCCCCTTCCAGTTGGAAGAGGTTAAAGGTCTGACACACTATGGAGAAAGGGCAAAAGCCAAGAACCAGGGAACAGACGTGAAATTGAGTGGTCTGTCTTAACCAGCCTCTATTTCAAAGTTCCAGCAGGCTTGTGTCTACTCCATGGGAGGGAATATCAAAGTAACATCAGTGACTTGTAGTTAGCCAGGTCAGGGCTTTTTTTAGCAGGAACACACAGGAACACAGTTCTGGTTGGCTTGGCATCGGGGTGTGTGGCCTAATATGCAAATGAGTTTCTGTTGTGCTTTTTCTTTTAAAAAGCCCTGTGTTAAACAATGGTGATGTCAGGGCTGTGGCTAATATACAAATGAGTTCCTCCTGGGCTTTTTGTACAAAAAAAGCCCTGGTTAGTCTCATGTTTGTGTTTCTTTTCTCAGTTCTGTAACACCCTACAGTGTTTCCAGTGCTCTAGTGAATCAAAATCATATTTTAGTAAATAAAGATGTTTTCCTTGTATTCAAAGATCTCACCCAGGGTGCCTGGCTGCTTGTCCACATAAAGACCAGAAACTCCTGACTGGGCAACAGCCACTTAGCTGGCCAGGGAGAAGAGGATGTGAAGCAACACAGACAAACATGCCTCTATCAGCATCTGAAGTAATGGAAAGAAAGGGCAGAGCCTGAGTGGTGGTATTTCCCCATATAGCAAGAAAAAAAGGGGGAAATGAGGCAAGCCCTCTCTTACACATGCAACCTTCCCCACTACCTTTTGGGTACTGAAATACCACTGCCAGAAACTTGTCTGTGATCCCTAATGGGCACCAAAAAATTGGTCCCTTAGCTGTTTAAATTCTGATGTTCAGTTTTTGAAAGGAAACAACAACAAAAGATTGGAAGATAAATGTGTGAACAGGAAGATGTAGATGGAGCTTCCTGCTTTGCATATCAATCACCTCATAGTTTTGTCCGCATCCAGACTAATTTAAGTCAACCTGGTGTTTGATAAAATAGAGAGAAAGATAGCAGTTAATGGGCAGGAAAAGCATTTGTATAAATCAGCCTGCCTGGGGTGACTTCTTCTGCTCTGCTAATGTTAGAATCTTTGCAAAAACACCATCAGCCATGCATGTCAGCATCTAGGAGGTGGCAAACATTTAAAATGGCAGTTGCATGAGTGCTATGCAAGGCTACTCTCTTCAATGGCCTGACAAATGAATGATTGGTTTCTGTGGCTGTCCATCCACAGGCACAAAGTTGAAGAGTCAGTGCAGAGCTATCTGTTAAGTTCAAGTGCAAGCTGTGGTGGAAGCAGTGTAGCCCAAGGTCACCCAAGCAGCTTCCATGGCAGAGTGAGAGCAGTATGAACTGTTCGCACTGGTGAGAACGATACATAATACATTTAATTCTACAATAACTATTTGTGGTGGTATTTAGCTGGTATAGCCCAGTTAAGCAAAACTTTATGACCAGACATTTCTGCAAATTAAGCTGAGGGCATTCTACTTTACAAAAAGATAATGAGTACAATCTAGAGAAAAATAGTTATGAATGACAAATGCACCTTGAATGTAACAGAATGGACTTAGTCCAGTACTTATGAGATTAAAACTTATGCAAAACTGGGACCAAAATGTATAAGAGTACAATTCAGCAACATTTTCTCTTTCCCCCTTCCTCCATCACTGCTTCCTCTCCAATCCAAGCCACTCCCATCAACAAGGTGATGCAAGCTGTCTGGGTCAGAGGTATTTCCCCTCCAGTTCTCTCCCCATCAGCTGGGTGGCAGTGACAGTGCTGGGGAGTAAAATGGATTCTGCATGTTTTCTGCTCCAAACTTCTCATTGGTGTCCTCCAGATAGATGGTACAGGAGTGGGTTGGAGGGGTTGAAAGCAACTCTGACCCAAACACCACCCAACAGTTTTCTGGCAGTGGCAGGGGAAGAAGCTCCAAGCAGAAAGTATACATAGTATATTTTTCACTCTAAACTTACCACTTTTACCCAATATTCCCTTGCAATCTTGCAAGTGTTGCAAGTTTTGCAATTCTGAGTAGCAATTTTTGCACTTGTGCAGAAATCATATTTAAGAAGTTTTTAGATTTTTGTTCAAACTTGTGTGAATTCCCCAGGTTTGAGGGGAAGTCCCCCTTTAACTTTACATAGCACCATTGTGAGGATGTTTTTGATCCACCCTCTAGAACCGTGTTCAGAATAAGATATACAGAAGGGGGGCTTCCGGTGTGAGTTTCCAACAGAGCTGTTGTCTCCTGAATAAGGGGAAAACTTAATCCTTTGTTCAAGGTAGTAAAGAGCCTTATCGGGTTCTCTGCCTGCATTTCTCAGTTAGAGAATTGCCCAGGATGACGTCAGAAATACTTTGAGCCATTGATCTCAGCTAATGATTGATTCCAGAGGGGATTTTTCTGAGGCTTTGATGATCCGGCAAGGAAAAGGAGTGTCGTCCAGCATCTACAAAAGATTAAGAGCCATTCAATTGGCTTAAGCATGTTTGGATATCACTCTCTTTTGGGACTGATAAGCATCTGAAAGACCAGGAAAACCGAAGTTTTAAAAACATAGCCGTTAAGGTACTTTGATCATTATCTCTCACTCCAGGACATTTCTAAGCTAATCTAAATAACAGTAGAAGGTGGAAAAACTTGAACAAGAACGAAAGTGAGGGGAAGAGGAGAAACTTTGAAATTTGGACTTTGTTAAATTAAAGGCATTGCTAGGATTTGGGGAAGAAGAAAATTGTTTTGAATACCTGTGGTCAGTGACAAAGGCGTCTGTGTTATGGCTCTGTACTTGCAATCAACATAACAAGTATTCAGAGACTGCGATATTTGGGGAACGAGAGCTGAGCTCAGTGATCCAGGAAGTAAAAGCTGAAGGTGTACTGGCAGTCAACATAACAAGGATTCCAAAGACCGCGATAGTTGGAGTACGTGAACCAGGAAGTAAAAGTTGAAGGAGAGAAGAGCAAGAAGAAGGTCTTTGCTAGGGATTTTTAACCATAGAGAAAGTACAATCGCCATTTTGAAAGAGGGAAAATTGCCAAAAACTGTTAAAAATCAATATCTCAGCCCAGGAAGGTAGGAGAAAGACGAAATTAATCTTATTTTAAACAGCAAGTTCTAAGCTACTGGACTTGGTGCTGAATTTAGAATTGGAGCCCTCTGAGTTTTTTGTTGGGGGGGAGTTATGTCAGAGGGAAGATTAACTCGTGCAAGATCTCATTCTTTGGACAAAATGCAAAGCCAGTTTGATACCATAGAAGCCAGGATTATGAAGGGCATGGAGAAGATGATAACAGCTAGCAAAAAAGAGCTTAAGAAGGATATTGGAGATCTTTAAAAAGAAGTTGAAGATTTTAAAGATGAACTGGGTATGGTTAAAACAGGGTCAAGGAGGTTGAAGAGAAAGTTGATATACATGCTTCCACCTTATTAAAACTTCAAGAGAAGGTAACAGTTCATGACTGCAGATTAATGGAAACTCAAGTACGTCTGAGAGGAATACCTGAAGGGGAGGGAATTGATTTATTGGATTATATGGTGAAAACAATTGCTGACTATTTAGAGGAAGATCCTGAAAAATTTAGAAACATGCTGGACAGTGTCTATAGAGTTAATTCATCATATGCAAAAGATAAAGGCCTACCAAGAGATATAATTATAAGACTAAGGTCCAAGGATATGGCAGGGAAAATTCTAAATAAAGGTTTTCAAAAAGCCCTGACAGTAGAAGGGAGTAGAGTCAAAATAATGAAAGAGAAGTTGAAATTTTTATGCAAAAAATATGCAACCAAATAAACAGAAAGAATTGCAGATTTTGACGGGATGTGAAGTTACTCCTAAAGTTAAATATTTAGGTCTAGAAATAACTATGAAGAATATCGATTTGTATAAAAACAATTATGAAAAGTTATGGTGCAAGATGGACAAAGATATGATGAAATGGAATAGACTTAATTTGTCTTTGTTGGGTAGGATTGCTGCAATTAAGATGAATATTTTGCCAAGAATAATGTATTTGTTCCAAACTATTCCAATTGTGAAAGATAGCAAACAATTTAACAAATGGCAAAGGAAGATTTCTGAATTTGTATGGGCTGGGAAGAAACCAGGGATTAAGATGAAAATTTTAACAGATGCTAAGGAGAGAGGAGGTTTTCAACTTCCAGATTTAAGACCGTACCATGATGCAGTTTGTTTGACATGGATAAAGGACTGGATAATGCTGTTAAATAAAAAAAACTTTTATTGTTAGAAGCTCATGGGAACAAATTCGGCTGGCATGCTTATATGTACTATGGGAAAAATAAGATGGATGGTCTTTTTTCTCACCATTATATTAGAAATAATTTACTAAATGCATAGATAAAATATAAGAAATATGGTGATGAAAGAAAGCCGCTTTGGATAGTGCCAGCAGAAGTAATAAAAATAACAGCTGAATCTGGTGAAGAGAGGGGGATGTCATATAATCAACTGCTAAAGATTCAAGGTGATAAAGTTGAATTAAAATCTGCAGAAGAGTTAAACAACAAGTATGACTGGTTTCAAATGCAACAAATAAAAAGCTTGATGGAAAATGATATTAAATCTGTTGGAATTAGACGTGAGGATATGGAATTGGAAAGGGTTCTGCTTGGAGATAATGAAAAATTAATATTGAAAATATATAAATTATTGTTGAAATGGTCTACAGAAGAAGAAGTAGTAAAATCTCAAATGATTAAATGGGCAATTAATATAAACAAGGAAATACAAATGGATACATGGGAATATCTTTGGAAGAACTCGATGAAAATATCAACATGTCAAAGTATTAAAGAGAACTGTTTCAAGATGATGTATAGGTGGTATATGACTCTGAAAAAACTGGCAAAGATGAGTAAAAAGATGTCGCATAGATGTTGGAAATGTAAGAAACATGAAGGTTCTTTTTACCATATGTGGTGGACTTGTGGAAAAGCAAAAAAGTTTTGACAGATGATACAACAAGAAATATCGCAAATTTTGGGATATGATTTTAAGAAAGTAGCAGAGACTTTTTTATTGGGACTACAAATGGAAAAATTTCCAAAAGAAGATAGAACTTTAATTTGGTACTTGCTCTCAGCTGCTAGAACATTATATGCGCAGTTATGGAAACAAGAAAAAATACCAGAGAAATGGGACTGGATTGTGAAAGTTTTATCATGGAGTGAGATGGATAAACTAACAAGAATTTTAAGAGACTATGGTTTGGAAGTGTTTAAGAGGGAATGGAAGAAATTTAGAGGATATATAGAAAAAGAGTGGAATTTGAAAGGACATTGGGCAATCTTTTAACAATGAATTTAAGAAAAAGGGAAATTGAACTTTGATGGGTTAAGGGTACCTTTATAAGTGAACTTAAATATACAACATCTGCGGAAGTCTAGAAAAGGAGGGAGGGGGGATTAGAAAAATATCATATGGGTTAGGGATTGTAACGATATAATTTGACATTGTTACCATATGTTATTAATAAATTGTTTTAAACCAGAATAAGTTATACAGACAGCTTCGATCAGTCACAGAACTCCATATTACATATATATTGGCACTGAAATGTTTTGTAAGAAGTAAAGAAATTTATGGAAATTATTCTGAATAAAATTAAAGGCACAGCTAAGAATGAGTGATTTTTAAAAGGTCATATAGACTCAGTACAAGTGAAGAAAATTATGCTCCCATAATTGTGTTCAACAAATTAACTGCAAAGCCGAGTTTTACATTTATTTTAATTTTCTTTGCCAAGGTTTTAAAATTCTGTCCTCCCACACTCTGAGAAGAAATAATTGGATCTTAAGAAACAATAAAGCACAATTGGTGCAGTAGGTGCTTGATTTGCAATTTGTGTTCTTCCACTCTTGATTAGCTAGTCTATTATACAAACATCGAGAGATATGTAAGGGCATGTAATTCCATCCATGGATTCTTGTATCAAGTAGTTTGTTGTCGTTGATTCAAAACAAACAGAAAGGAAGCACTTCTTTATGCACCTTCTAATTACTCTGTGAAAATAGTTCTATGACATGTGTAGAAGTGACTTTTCAAAAACTTCAGAATACTACATGGAGGATGGTCTTCCTGGTGGGGGGGAAGGAGGAAGAGAAGGAGGAAGAGCAGATTGGATTTATACCCTACCCTTCACTTGGAGTCTCAGAGCAGTTTACAATCTCCTTTCCTTCCTTTCACCACAACAAACACCTTGTGAGGTAAGTGGAGCTGAGAGAGTTGGCAAGAACTGTGACTGATTCAACGTCACCCAGCTGGCTTTATGTGGAGGAATAGGGAATCAAATCCAGTCCTCCAGATTAGAGTTTCCTGCTCTTAACCACTGCACCATGCTGAGTCTCCCAGAAAATTAGTGACAAAGCTAATGTAATCTCCTTGCTCTGATACGGGCTGCTTACCCAAGCTGTTTTGCTCAATCTTTCCTTCCAAACTTGAGCTGTTTTTTCAGAGTATCCATATTATAGTATATTATTTATTCAAATATTTATATCCCACCTTTCAGAGTATCCATATTATAGTATATTATTTATTCAAATATTTATATCCCACCTTTCCTTCTGGTAGGCAGTTTAAAGAAATAGTTAAAACCATTTTCAGTTAAAATCAAAAATAAAATAGTAAATTGCAAATCTCTCCTCCACTCCCCCCCCCCTCTTTAAAAATGCCTGCGATTCAAGCCCCCTCAGAAGCCCTTTGTTTAAGATTATTCACCTTCAGGGTTTCCTCTCAGTTATCTGCAGTCTTTCCCAAATCTGCTTTGGTCTGAATTTTCTAGAAGAATAATAAAAGTGGCTCTTCTCACTATGTGATCAGAAAGGCATGGATTTTTAGAACTCCACCCATACTAGCATCATTTTTCCTAGTATCTCCTTGTGACCACCATGCCTCCCCTCCCCTCCCCTAAAGTTCCAGTGTGCCCTTTTTTGGTTTTTAAAAATCCTAGTAGTTGCTATATCACTATAGCATCATGATGCTATAGCACTACGGATTTTTTTAAAACCAGCAAAAAGGACACCGGCTGCAAAGGTGAGAATGGTGGGCATGAGGGGATTCTCTGAAAAGCATAGAGAATTACACACACACACCCATGTGGATTCTCTTGCTGCTGCAAATGCCACTGTATTCTCAGTGGCAATGAGACAACAGGGAATTGTCATCAAAGGCCCAGGAGGGGGGCAGGAATAACATAACATTTGGGGGGGAGGGTGCAGTTTTTCTTGTTTTTTTCAATATTGTGATGCAAAATGCTGGAACATTTTTTAAGCATTAAAAAAAGCCTCCCATGAAACATTTGTCTTCTTTTCAGAACAAAACACTGGAGCTAAACTGAAGGATTCTTCTCTTCAGAGGGACAAAGTCACCCTCTGGTTAGGCCATACCTCCCCTAACTCCAGGCAGAGCTATGCAAATTTGTGTCAACTTTACTGGCTCAGAGTGAGGCTGACCCTCCAGTCTTAGTGTAGCCCAGCTCCATAACAGATTTTGCATCCAACTAGATTTTTTTTTGGGGGGGGGGGGGCAGTGTGATGTATCTGCTGTCCGCCAGTCTCTGATGCCTGGAACCTCAGACAGGCAGAAGAGGCTTATCTTAACAGTCTTTTTTTCTTTTTCTTTTTAAAGGTTGGCAATGGGGCCTTTCTCCAAGGCTTTTCCATCTTCCATATCAATAAGACAGGAGTCTCCAAGAAAGTTTCCTGCTGGAGCACCTCGGCTATTGAAACCGGAGGACCAGCCTCACTCTGAGCTACATATTTGCATAGCCCTGCCTGGAGCAAGAGGAGGCATGACCCAGCCAGTTTGGATGACTTGCCCCACTGAAGAAGAGTGCTTTGAAGATCATATAGCATATAAACAATCTACAGCATTAAATGATTAAATGAGAAAGCATTAAATGAGAAAGTCCAGAAAAGGGCAACTAGAATGATTAAAGGGCTGGAGCACTTTCCCTATGAAGAAAGGTTGAAACGCTTGGGGCTCTTTAGCTTGGAGAAACGTCAACTGCGGGGTGACATGATAGAGGTTTACAAGATAATGCATGGGATGGAGAAAGTAGAGAAAGAAGTACTTTTCTCCCTTTCTCACAATACAAGAACTCGTGGGCATTCGATGAAATTGCTGAGCAGACAGGTTAAAACGGATAAAAGGAAGCACTTCTTCACCCAAAGGGTGATTAACATGTGGAATTCACTGCCACAGGAGGTGGTGGCGGCCACAAGTATAGCCACCTTCAAGAGGAGTTTAGATGAAAATATGGAACACAGGTCCATCAGTGGCTATTAGCCACAGTGTGTGTGTATATATAAAAATTTTTGCCACTGTGTGACACAGAGTGTTGGACTGGATGGGCCGTTGGCCTGATCCAACATGGTTTCTCTTATGTTCTTATGATCATCCCAATGTATCTTTAGACATATCCAGCATATTTTAAGTATATGTTTGTTGTAAAATGAGTAATTTTGGCACAATATTATGTATTTTATAGAAAATTAATGCAGTCCAGGGCTATCCATGTTACAAAGTGGTAACCATATATGCTAGAAGTCCTATCTAATTTTGACTGTGTGAGCGCTGAACTAAATGTCTTGTGTAACATGTGACTGCTACATGCACTTGCAGCCAGAAGGCAGTTGTGAGTTCCCCATGGAGACTCAGTTCAGAAACACAGCAGAAGTGCCCTCATTTGGATTGGGGCTGTGGCATGGAGGAAAGATGGGCTTCAGACCTAACTTGAAACCTGGAGGGTACTTTTTCCCTTCCCTTGATGGACAGGCCTACTGACTTGCAGCCAGGTCCGGCCTGCCCACTAGGCAAACTAGGCATTTGCCTAGGGTGCTGGCAGGGCAGGGGCTCCAAAATCGGCATCACCCTCACCCTGCCCCCTAGGCAAATCCCTATTTGCCTCCTCCTCCTTCCTTCATCCCTTTGTCAAAATTTTAATGCCAGGAATGGCAGTGAAGTGGGCTCTCTAAGGCCAACCCCCCCACCCCCGCTGATCAGCTGATAGGTGGGTAAAACTGCGCCAGGGGTTGGGGTTCCTATGCCGCCCATCAGGCGTGCTCAAGATCAGCGCCGGGGCAGCAGCAGTGAGCTAGCTACTGAAAGAGCAGACGTGTCGCTTTCTCCTCCCACTTCCTTCCCAGATGCATGCGGCACCACATGGGAGGGGCAGTGGGGCTGCCTGGGACGCTATGCGCCCTCGGGCCAGCCCTGCTTACAGCACTGCCTGTTTGACTCTACATATGTTCAATTTGTATTTTTGTCAATAAAACAAATGTTACAAAGATGTTGATATAAATCTCCACTGCTCATTTATCAAAATGGGATCACATTCAGGAACTGTTTTTCTAGAAATCAGGTGGGTAACAGAATATTCTTCACTGACCTTCCAGGGATAAGACTAGTCCCTTATGGTATCCATGCCTTATTTTGTCTTACTAATGGGGTTGCCAGTTCTGGGCTAGGATATACCTGAAGATATGGGGGGAGCCTGAAGATGGTGGGGAGGGGAGGGACCTTATAGGGGTATAATGCCATAGAGTCCATCTTCCAAAGAGGCCATTTTCTCCAGGTGAACTGATCTCTGTTACTTGGAGAACAATTGTAATCCTAGGAGATTTCCAGCCACCAACTAGAGGTTGGTAACCGTACTTACATCTAGCAGCCTATGAAATGGGGAAGATTTGTTATTTTAGAATGTCCAAGGGCCTGTCAGTCTTTTTGAAAATGTACTGAGGTGTTCTGTTAAGTCCATGGGCTCTGTGACAATAACTCCAGTGACAGGGGACTGAGGGGAGATTGTGTCTGTTTGACAAATAAGTGACGCAACAAATTCCATGACAGGAATAAAGTCTGTTTCTCTTGATCACATAAGGGTCTGTGTCAAATATTGTGTCAGAGAAGGACACACAGAGACAAGCATCTTCTGTGCTCTCTGGGTCTGGTGGCTGCTAGAGGAATGGAATTTCAAATTTCATTCCCAGGCAGACCTAGTGAAACTGACAAAGAAACCCAAAAGCAGTTCAGCAAAAGGAGAGTGCGTTGTTCAACTGTAGGATTTGGAAAGTGGCAGCAGCGAGAGACCAAAATGCCACCTTGGGAAGAACATGACTGCCAGTCTTATGTCAAAATTGTCTCACATGACGTCCCCAATTAGTTTGAAAGAAATGCTTGTCATTCCCCCCAGGAATGTGTTCAGCTTGATCTTCATAAAACGGGGAGTGGGGGGAGGGCACAACAGTGTAGTAGGAAGAAAAATATTTCAATCAATTGTACTGTTTTCACATACACTTCTTTGGGAAGATCTGTAAGAATGTAAGCAAAACAAGAAAATATAATTTACCATTTTAAAAAAACAACACAGAAATTTAAGGAAAATGGCATAAATGTATCCAAAGCCACAAATCCATGAACATGTTTCAGATATTATACAGGTGCAATAAAGGAACATTACAAATACTACGTATGAGTGGAAACAGATCTTTAAACCACAGTATAAGTCACTCTAAAACTTTCACAAGTTAGAAAAATATAGCTAACCTGTAAAATTGTGTAGCCAAAGTAGTTTCCATAACAACAGAACATCAGAGAGAGAAGTCTGACTTGTTTTTACTTCATATAAGAGATAACAATTTGAAGCCTTCATTTAACCCATGAGGGACCAGAGCCATCAGTCTCAAAATTCACTCTGCCTTTTTTAAAAGAACATTTTAGCACTAGGGCATTCTTGTCTAAAATTAACCCCAAATGTAAATTCTGTTGGATCATAGCCATGCTTTAGAAAGTGCTTAAGCAAAATGGCACCTGTTTTTTAAAAATGAATGTTACTGTTGTGTTCTGTTATGCATTTTGAATTTTCTTTAAATGTGAGGCACTCCAAAGGGATCTGTTGAGGCTGGGCAAGTGGGCATCAACGTGGCAAATGAGGTTCAATGTGACCAAGTGCAAAGTAATGCACATTGGGGCCAAAAATCCTAACTATAAATACAAGTTGATGGGGTGTGAACTGGCGGAGACTGACCAAGAGAGAGATCTTGGGGTCATGGTAGATAACTCACTGAAAATGTTGAGACAGTGTGTGACTGCAATAAAAAAGGCCAACACCATGCTGGGAATTATTAGGAAGGGAATTGAAAACAAATCAGTCAGTATCATAATGCCCCTGAATAAATCGATGGTGCAGCCTCATTTGGAATACTGTGTACAATTCTGATCACCGCACCTCAAAGAAGATATTATATCATTGGAAAAAAGTGCAGAAAAGGGCAACTAGAATGATTAAAGAAGAAGAAGACTGCAGATTTATACCCCACCCTTCTCTCTAAATCAGAGACTCAAAGCTGCTTACAATCTATATCTTCTCCCCCCAGAACTGACACCCGGTGAGGTGGGTGGGGCTGAGAGGGCTCTCACAGCAACTGCCCTTTCAAGGACAGCTCCTGCGATAGCTATGGCTAACCCAGGGCCATACCAGCAGCTGTAAGTGGAGGAGTGAGGAATCAAACATGGTTCTCCCAGATAAGAGTCCACACACTTAACCACTACATCAAACTGGCTCTCCAGAAAGGATTGGAACACTTTCCCTATGAAGAAAGATTAAAGCACTTGGGGTACTTTCGCTAGGAGAAACGTCAACTGAGGGGTGACATGATAGAGGTTTACAAGATTATGCATGGGATAGAGAAAGAAGTACTTTTCTCCCTTTCTCACAATATGAGAACTCATGGATATTAAATGAAATTGCTGAGCAGTCGGGTTAGAACTGATAAAAGGAAGTACTTCTTCATCCAAAGGCTGATTAACACATGGAATTCACTGCTCCCTTATAATTTTCTTTTTTCCTGGCCTTTTTCTCAGTTCGCCTTCTTTTTTCTTTATTTCATTTTGAATGTGCAACATCTGTTTTTCTTTTGTCCTCTTATATTTGTTATTCGATCAATATTCCTCTCATTACTGCTTTATAAGCATCCCAGACCGTCTAAAATTCTATATCCTCTTTATCGTTTATTTGGAAGAAAGCTTTAGTTTCATTTTCTAGAGATGTCACTATTTCTTTATTCTGTAGTAAATCTTCATTCAATCTCCATCTTCTCAACTTCTTAGACAATTTTGTAATCCACATTATTGGGTTATGGTCAACCCCAATTTTAGGTAAAATCTCTATTTTCTTTGTTATAAGGCCTAAGTCTTTAGTGCCCCACAACATGTCAATTCTGGAAAAAGTTTTTTGTCTTGCTGAAAAAAAGGTATAGTCCCGCACTTCAGAATCACATTTCCTCCATATATCCTCCAAATTTTTTTGCTTGACCAATTCAAAAAAAGACTTTGGCAACTTTCCTTCCTTATTATTTTTTTTTACCCCCAGACCTATCCAGTGTGTTCTTAATTGTTCCATTAAATCCTCCATTATCAAAACTTGGTCATAACTCAGTTGTATCAGATTGTTGTATAATGTCTTTTTAAAAAGCATCCTTTGCACCATTTGGTGCATACAGTCCCAATAACAACGGGTTTTTTAATTTAATATTATCTCTACCGCTACAAATCTTCCATCTTTGTCTTTAAACACTAATTTCAGCTCCAATTCTTGTTTAATATAAAAAATCACTCCCCTTTTCTTCTGTTCAGCCAATGAATAAAATTCTAGTCCCAGTTGTTTATTCCATAAAAATTTGTAATCCTTTTGTTTGATATGCACTTCTTGTAAACAAACTATATTACAATTTTGCTTTTTAATCCAATGAAAAATTGCCTTTCTTTTTTGTGGTGAATTTAGTCCATTTACATTCCAAGATAATAATTTGTAATCCATCATGGTGCAAATTCTTTATGTTCTTCATAAAACCTACGCAGTTCCTGTGTGCTTGTAATTGTAATCCTTTTTCCTTGCAGCTCAAAGCTCAGACCTTCAGGTATTATCCATCTATACCTCATTTCATTGTCACGTAGTTTTTCTGTCAATTTTTGTATGCTTTTCTGTCATTTATCACTTGTCTTGGCAATTCTTTCATGAGATTACAATATTACAAACGCAAATGAGACATTTGTTAAATAAAGAACTGGAATGGAATCTGAAAAGATTGCAGCAGAAATCTTTCAAGGGAGCAAACAAACCCAGAAAATATTTGGCCTGGCAACTGAAGAAGAGAGAAAGTAAAATTATTAATAAAATTGTGGTGGATGGAAGAGAGGTGGTAGATCAAGAAGGAATAAAAAGAGAATTCTTTAAGTATTATGCCAAGTTATTTAAAGGTGTTAAAATAAGGAAAGGAAAGATGGATGAGTACATACAAAAGATAAAAATAGCACCCTTAGCAGAAAATATGCAAAACGTTTTGAACGATCCAATTGAAAAAATAGAAATTGAAGCAGCAATTAATGCAATGAAAAATGGAAAAGCACCTGGGCCAGATGGATTTACAGCTAAATTTTTTAAAACCCTCCAAGAGGAGTTAATCCCAAAACTTCAGAAATTGATGAATATGTTAAGAACAAAAGGGAAAATACCAAATACGTGGAAGAAAGCTGTTATTTCATTGATTCCAGAGGAAGATAGAGATGTTACGAATGTAAAAAATTATAGACCAATTTCATTATTAAATAATGACTATAAAATATATACAAGAATCTTGGCAGAATGGTTTAAACAATATTTGATAAATTTTATAAAGGAAGATCAAGTGGGGTTTCTTCCCAAAAGGCAAATAAGAGACAATATCAGAACTGTTGTAAATATTGTAGAATATTATGAAAGACATCCAGAAAAGGAAGTAGCATTATTCTTTGCAGACGCAGAGAAAGCATTTGACAATTTAAATTGGGATTTTATGTTTGCAGTAATGAAGAAAATGGAGCTGGGAGAAAGCTTTATAAGAATGATAAAAGCAATATATACTGAACAACGTGCAAGGCTATGTATAAATGCTGATCTTACAGAAGACATGATAATTAGTAAAGGTACAAGACAAGGGTGTCCACTTTCCCCACTGTTGTTTATAATGACTCTTGAAATATTACTGATGCAAATTCAAGAAGATAAAGAAATAGAAGGATTAAAAGTAAAAGGATTTACTTACAAATACAGAGCATTTGCAGATGATATAATGTTTATAAATGAAAACCCCATACAAGTCACACCTTTGTTGTTAGCTAAAATACAAGAATATGGGGAGTTGGCAGGACTTTGTATTAATAAAGAAAAATCAAAACTTCTATGTAAAAATGTGCAAATAAATAAGCAACAAGAATTGCAGAGACTAACGGGCTGTAAAGTTACCTCCAAGGTAAAATATTTGGGTGTGGAGATAATAATGAAGAATATTGATTTGTTCAAAAATAATTATGGGAAGCTATGTTGTAAAATGGATGAAGATATGTTAAAGTGGAATAAACTTAATTTGTCACTGTTGGGTAGAATAGCCGCAATTAAAATGAATATTCTACCAAGAATAATATATTTGTTTCAAACTATTCCGATTGTGAAAGACAGTAAACAATTTAATAGATGGCAAAGAAAAATTTCAGAGTTTGTGTGGGCGGGGAAGAAACCAAGAATTAAAATGAAAATTTTAACAGATGCAAAAGAGAGAGGCGTATTTCAATTACCAGACTTAAAATTATATCATGAAGCAGTTTGCTTAGGTTGGATAAAAGAATGGATAATGTTGTTAAACAAAAAACTCTTAGCGTTGGAAGGTCATGGAAATGAATTTGGCTGGCACGCTTATATGTATTATGGGGGGGGAAAGATAGACAGCTTTTTCTCTCACCATTATATAAGAAACAGCTTGCTAAATACATGGATGAAATATAAGAAATATGGAGATGAGAGAAAACCGTTATGGATAGTGCCAGCCAAAGTGATAAAAATAACAGACGGGTGAAGAAAAGTGGTTGTCATATAATCAACTATTAAAAATACAAAGTGGCAAAATAGAATTGAAAGCTGCTGAAGAGCTGAATAATAAATATGATTGGTTTCAAATGCAACAAATATGTTTATGTTTATTTATGATTTATATCCCGCCCTTCCCACCAAGGTGGCTCAGGGCGGCTCGCAACACATGAAGTCTAACATTACAATATTAAGTTTTAGGCATTTTACACAGTTAAAAACATTTAAAACATTAAAAGCATTAAAACATCAGAAATCTATCAGAACCACACTTAATTTTCCATGCCGGTTAGCTGTAGGCCAGCCGGAAGAGGGTTGTCTTACAGGCCCTGCAGAATTGAACAAGGTCCCGCAGGGCCCTCACCTCCTCCGGCAGCTGGTTCCACCAGGAAGGTGCCATTACAGAGCTGGGTGGAGAATGACATTAAAACTGAAGGAATAAGAAAAGAGCAAACAGAAATGGAAAAAGTTCTGCTTGGAGACAACGAAAAATTAATTTCAAAATTATATAAATTACTTTTAAAATGGTCTGCGGAAGATAGTGAAATCTCAAATGATTAAGTGGGCAATTAATGTAAATAAAGAAATACAGATGGAAACTTGGGAATATTTGTGGAAGAACTCTATGAAGCTTTCGATGTGTCATAGTATTAAAGAGAACTGTTTTAAAATGATGTATGGATGGTATATGACTCCTAAGAAATTGGCAAAGATGAATAATAAGATGCCAGACAGATGCTGGAAATGTAAAAAACATGAAGGTTCTTTCTACCATATGTGGTGGACTTGTGAAAGAGCAAAAAAGTATTGGCAGATGATTCAACAAGATATTTCTAGGATTTTGGGATATGAATTTAAGAAAGTTGCAGAGACTTTTCTGTTGGGATTATAAATGGAAACATTTCTAAAAGAAAATAGAACTATAATTTGGTACTCGCTTTCAGCTGCTAGGACATAAGAACATAAGAACATAAGAGAAGCCATGTTAGATCAGGCCAATGGCCCATCCAGTCCAACATTCTGTGTCACACAGCGGCCATATATATATATATATATATATATATATATATATATATATATATATATATATATATATATATATATATACACACACACACACACTGTGGCTAATAGCCACTGATGGACCTCTGCTCCATATTTTTATCTAACCCCTTCTTGAAGGTGGCTATGCTTGTGGACGCCACCACCTCCTGTGGCAGTGAATTCCACATGTTAATCACCCTTTGGGTGAAAAAGTACTTCCTTTTATCCGTTTTAACCTGTCTGCTCAGCAATTTCATCGAATGCCCACGAGTTCTTGTATTGTGAGAAAGGGAGAAAAGTACTTCTTTCTCTACTTTCTCCATCCCATGCATTATCTTGTAAACTTCTATCATGTCACCCCTCAGTCGACGTTTCTCCAAGCTAAAGAGCCCTAAGCGTTTCAACCTTTCTTCATAGGGAAGGTGTTCCAGCCCTTTAATCATTTTAGTTGCCCTTTTCTGAACTTTCTCCAATGCTATAATATCCTTTTTGAGGTGCGGCGACCAGAACTGCACACAGTACTCCAAATGAGACCGCACCATCGATTTATACAGAGGCATTATGATACTGGCTGATTTGTTTTCAATTCATTATATACACAGTTGCGGAAGCAAGAAAAAATACCAGAGAAATGGGATTGGATTGTAAAAGTTATGACATGGAGTGAAATGGACAAATTAACAAGAATTTTAAGAGACTATGATTTAGAAGTTTTTAAGATGGAGTGGAAAAAGTTCAGAAGATACGTAGAAAAAGAGTGGAAAATAAAAGGACATTGGACAATTTTTGATAATGATTAAGTCTTAGAAAAAAGAAGAATATTATTTTTTTGTTTTTATTAGTTAAGGGTACCTTTAAACATTAGTACTTTAAGTAAATAACACCGGTGGGGGTCAAGTAACGGGGGAAGGGGTGGGTAGAAAGTAATATATGGGATAGATAAAAGAAGTTATTAATGATGCAAGAAATATAATTTGTTACCATATGTTACCAAATAAAATTGTTTTAACCACTAACACATGGAATTCACTGCCACAGGAGTTGGCGGCAGCTGCAAGCATAGACAGCTTCAAGAGGGGATTGGATAAATATATGGAGCAGAGGTCCATCAGTGGCTATTAGCCACAGCGTATTGTTGAAACTCTCTGTCTGGGGCAGTGATGCTCTGTATTCTTGGTGCTTGGGTGGGGGGGCACAGTGGGAGGGCTTCTAGTGTCCTGGACCCACTGATGGACCTCCTGATGACACCTGGGTTGTGGGGACATTTTTTGCCACTGTGTGCCGCAAAGTGTTGGACTGGATGAGCCATTGGCCTGATCCAACATGGCTTCTCTTATGTTCTTATGTTCTCAAGGTTTTGCCAACATACAATGTATTACAAGGACTTTGAGCACATATTGCAGAACACAGAAAACAAATGCCCCTTTTTTTGGATTTTGAGACCATTCATTTAACTCTGGTCCCCCTTGAGTTAAATGAAAGCCTCCAGTTATTATCATTTATATGAGATGAAAATTGAGTCAGACCATCATACATCACTTCTCTCTGTGTGTTTTATTGCTGTGGGGACTGCTTTGGCTACATGATTTTACAGGTTAGTTATATTTTTCTAACCTGTAAATGTTTTAGAGTGATTTATATTATGGTTTAAAGATCTCTGTTTCCACTCATACATAGTCTTTGTAATGTTCCTGTATAATATCAGAAACATGTTAATGGAATTTAAGCTCTGGATGCATTTATGCACTTTTCACATGCTCAGTGAATTACTGTCTTTTTACAGAGCCTATCTTTGTTTTTTAACAGTACATTATATTTTCTTTTTTGTATTGACATTCTTAGAGATTCCCTTGAAGAAGTGTATGTGAAACACAGAGGGGCAATACAAGGGAATAAAATACTTTTGCTTCCCTTCCCCCACATCTTCAGTGCTGCCCTCTTCTCCAGTATATTTCATAAAACAACAGCAGGAGCAAAGGGGATGAAAGCCGTTTCCAGGGCTATAGTCAGGGTGGGATTAGTAGATGCATTAACCCACCTGGAACACTGTTCCACTCACCCCATAATAATTTCTCCAGAACAAAGCTTTTAATCTGTAGCATGGATATTTCTCATTAAAGAATGAGAGCTTGTTTTCACAAAACAAAACCTTTAGCTATGAGATCTGTGAACATGAGAAGATGCTTGAAGAGTGTAACTTAAAACAGAGATGGGCTTCTTTTGTGGGGGGGGGGGGGGGGTTGGGCTTGAGTCTCCATCCATAACATGAATATTTCTTGGGCAGGCCTTGCCCAACCGCGAAATGTTGCAGTGCCTCTTAAAGAGGAAGACTGATTACTGCAGCAGTAATAGCATGAATCATGTTTTGGTTAGCTAGCCTGACAAACACAAGCATTTTTAATTTGTACAGTATAGGCTAGTCACAAAATTGAGGGGATTTAATCCAAAGACATGATTGCAAGTAGAACCACTGTGTCTTGGTGAATGTCTTTGCAGTCCATGCATACCACACCAGTTCCATCCCATAGTTGTTCCAATGGAATAAGTGAATTTAGCCAATTCAAGAGAACAAAGTTTAAGTCCATCTTTAAGACCAACAATATTTTATTCAAGGTATGAGCTTTTGTGTGCATGCACACTTCCTCAGATACAATTAAATAGAATTTAACAGTTCATACATATAAGGCAGAGGTTGAACAGCAAATTATCATACAGCAGGTCATATACATACGTATCCTTCAAACACATCCACCTCCAATTTTGACATATTTATTTGCTTCACTGTTTTTCCATGGAATTAAGTCCAGATAATGGTGACCTTATAAACTTAGCTTGTCATTCCTGTTTTCATCTGTTAAAAACATCTTCATTATGCAGGATATCCCCTTCATCTAGGGTTGCCAACCTCCAGGTGAGGCCAGAAGATCTCCCAGAATTCCAACTGATCTCCAGAGATCAGTTCCTCTGGAGAAAATGCCTGCACTGGATGGTGAGCTCAATAACATTTTACCCTGCTGAAGTCCCTCTTTTTCCCCAAACCTCTCCCCAGCTCTCACTCCCAAATCTCTAGGAATTTCCAAAACCGGAGCTGGCAACCTTTCCTCAATTCCAGCCTCATTAGCTTGTAACAGGAGGAAGAAATCAACCTATGCAGTGGAAGACAATGTTAAAGGAAATCATTTCAACCACTGGATAAGACAGAGGCAACAGAAGTCATTACTCAGCAAGGAGCCAGTATGGTGTAGTAGTTAAGTGCACGGACTCTTATCT
Organism: Heteronotia binoei; assembly: GCF_032191835.1. Lineage (NCBI taxonomy): Eukaryota > Metazoa > Chordata > Lepidosauria > Squamata > Gekkonidae > Heteronotia > Heteronotia binoei. The sequence continues at coordinate 223,815,614 of NC_083223.1, read as the reverse complement.
GGGGAACCGGGTTTGATTCCCCACTCCTCCACAAACACCTGCTGATGTGACCTTGAGCCAGTCACAAATTTTCACAGAGTTGTTCTGCTCAAGAGCAGTTTCCATCAGAGCTCTCTCAGCCCCACCTACCTCACAGGCAATACTTCCTCTAAGCTGTGGAGTGTTGTGAGCAAAAATTCTACTTTGTGAGCTACTGTCAGGACCTCGAGTTAAGGAATAACACAGTCCAATATTTCAGCAGTTTATTCCATAAGCATCATAAGGCAGTACACCATTTTTGCTAAGACTAACGTCTTAGCCCAGTGCTTCTCCTTTTAACCCCTCAACCCAACCATTACATTTCAAGTGCAAGTGCAGCAAAGCAGAGCGGGAACCGGGGCTTTGGCGGGACCCCCTCCCACCTCAAGTTTTAGAATCCAGGTGTCTAATCTATACTTCATTAGCATCTGACCTTGAAGCCAGTGGAAACGGCTTGAATAATAAGTTCCCAAGATAAGTGTGCAGGGAGATGAGCTAAGCTAAGCAGGAATGCACCCAGGCAAAATTAGTTACATTACACAAAGCATGACAAGAGGAATACAGAGGGGATGACTCTTGACAGCTACCAGCATTAAAGTTGTGAGCTACTGCAAAAATTACTTTGCTCTGGAGCGATTTTTCCTGAGCCAAGACAAAAATGTGTGAGCCAGAGGCTAAAAAACTGTGAGCTAGCTCACACTAACTCAACTTACAGGGAACACTGCTCACAGGGTGTCTGTTGTGGGGAGGGGAAAGGAAAGGAGATTGTAAATCGCTCTGAAACTCCTTCGGGTATATTTTGTCATAAAGAGTGTTAAGATACACTATAACAAAATGACAGGATATAAATCCAATATCTTCGTCCTCTTCTTTTGAGCCTGCTTGCAGGCAGGGTGGGATATAAATCCAATGAAATTAAAAATAAATTAAAAAATTAAAAAGAGTAGAAATATCTTCTGATGGGTAGCCAGAAGTTATATCTGTATCTGAGAAAGTGTGCTTGCACAAAAAAGCTTATAAAAGTGAAGGTAATCCCCTGTGCAAGCACCAGTCGTTTCCAACTCTGGGGTGACGCTGCTTTCATGTTTTCATGGCAGACTTTTTTTTACAGGGTGGTTTGCCATTGCCTTCCCCAGTCATCTACACTTTCCCACCAGCAAGCTGGGTACTCATTTTACTAACCTCGGAAGGATGGAAGGCTAAGTCAACCATGAACTGGCTACCTGAACCCAGCTTCCACCAGGATTGAACTCAGGTCATGAGCAGAGCTTGGACTGCAGTAGTGCAGCTTACCACTCTGCGCCATAGGGCTCTTCAGAAGCTAATACCTTGAATAAAAATTTTTTGGTCTCAAAGGTGCCCCTGGACTCAAACTTTGTTATAGTGTATCTTAACACTCTTTATGACAAAATTTTTAGAGAGCTTGATGAACTAGACTAGCTTGGTAATCATTTTTTGTTCCCAGGTGATTCTCACCTTAAGCAGAGAATTCTCAGTACCCTCCCCCAGACCGTTATGCCAGGGGTTCATTGAGGAAAGACACAAAGTTAAACCGGACTGCAATAAAAACAATGTAAAATTGTTGTCTAGATATCCCTTTGCAAACTTTTCAGTTACACACAACTCTTATTCAGGATAGTGAGATTCTAGACTGCTTGTCAGTGCAGGTATCCCAAGGAGTGCTGTCCCACTTGCTTCTGTTTTACAGTCTTCTTCCGCATAGAAGAGATGATTGACATCATCTTGGGGTGTTATCCTTATTGTTGTCCAAGTACTGCTTTAGAGAGGACTATATGTGGCAACATGCACACACCAGGGACACACAAAACTCAGCACATTGTACAAAATGAGGACAGAACATTGCAACAGTTGTCTTTGCTTTGACTTGTCTTCCTGGAGAACAGCATTCTTTTCACATTTGCTTCATGGCTTTCTCCGCACCATTCTAAGTGGACATTCTTGTAGAGAAGGTGGGAAAAGATCACGGCTGACTCAGTCAAACAGAATTTGATGAGACTGGGATAAGTCAGGCAGAAGTAGAAAAGAGCATTATAGATGTAAAGACATAGAATGGCTGGCCCCACGTGACTTTTCATCAGCTCAGGTCTTAAGACATACAATAATAAATTATGCTATGGAGGGGTGTGAGGGGAAACCAAACAGTATTTTTACCAGTTCCTTCTTGCACCACAACTATTGAACCCTCTTAAAAGCAAAAATAGCACAAAAAGGAGGATTTGACATTGTAAAAGTGAGCTCTTACACTAATGAAGGCTGACATACACTGCAACTGTCATCCTGTCTTGTCTCCAGGTGGCTGGAGATTCTCTTAACATCCTAAGACTCACCCCACTCTGCCACTATGTGTGAAAATTATGGGCAGTAGTAAGTTGGTGGTGGAGGGGGGGAGCCCCTGGATAAGCTGTATTTGGGGCCTCTATTGGATGCTAGGACTCAGTTCTGAAAAGCTGTCTACTCCCACAGACGGCATGATGCTGTGATCAGAATGCTGAGCTAGGTCCTAGCAGACTCAGGTTCAAATCCTACCTCAAGTATAAGATCCACTGAGTGACCTAGCTTTTCATCTAACCTATTTCACAGGTTTGTTGCATGAATTAAAGGGCGAGGACTATGCACTTGAGCTGCTCGAAAGGATCACCGAGGCATAAAAATCTAATAAGAAACCATGAAAGAGAGTACACTTCTGGGCATCTGCAGTGTATAGTTCTCTTCATACCTTGGTCATTTTAGAAACAATGAATAGGGAGGAACAGGATGACTAATTTACCTGAGTAACATCAAATATCAGTGCGGCTATTATACAATGCTAACTCATGCATAATTCAGACTGTGTATAGTACAGTACAATATAGTATAGTATAGTGGATGGGCACAGAACCCAACGCAAGCCAAAGTCTGGCCCAGATTTTGCCCAGTTCAGACTGCACAAGCCAAGATTCATGGAAGGCACTTTTCTCGAACATTCACTAAGCTTTTCTGCTCAGTTTAGCTTGTGTGTTCAGCACGTCACTTCTGGGTGCCATCAGGCCCTGAACCATCTATTAAACATATGGCTATCATGCAGCCCTTCAAGAGACACATTAAGGAGACTGTTCACTCCGTATACATATCCTTAATGGCAATAGGATCCAGATAGTAAATATTAGAACCACAAGAGTAACCATCTTCACATAACAACACTCCAGTTTGGTGTAGTGGTTAAGAGTGTTGAACTCCAATCAGGAGAACTGGGTTCAATTCCTCACTTGAAGCTAGCAGGGTGACCTTAGACAAGTCACAGCACCCTCAGCCTAAAAATAAGCAAGCTCGTCACCTAATGGTGTCAAAAAAGAGCTGCAGCTTCAGCAGCCAAACAACTCCCACCCCACCCCAGCCCACCCTCCAAATCTCCTGGCTGTTCTACACACAATACCATATGATAATTTCAAGTTTTCTTAGCCACCTTATTCATCTAAACTAAAAAAAAAAAAAGCAGCCACTCTGGGGGGTGACAGAAAGAAAAACAAACATGGCTAAAATAGGAAGACAAAATATATGCACAGTGTTTGATTTACATGCTAACGGGGCACTCTTCAAACACAGCTGAGAACCTTTCCAGCTGACCAGATTCCTCCACCCCCTCCTGCCCTGGATGGCTTCCATATGAAGCAGCAAGCCAAAATAAATCCTATTCAAACATTTAAAGTTGTATTTTGTCTTATAACTACAGGTGCATGGTGGCATCAATATGCAGAAGTTCATGGCACCCTACTTTTAAGGTGCTCCTAGTCTGTTTCCAGTCAACATAGCTGTAATATTTGAATGGGACTGAAGATGTCTGAAAACAAGCCTGTTGCTCAGAAAGATCTTGACACCTCTGGCACAGAACAGTGATTTAGAGCCAGACATCTTGAACCCAAGAAGCAATTTAGTCATGCAGGAAGGCAGATGGTACTGTCCATCCAGATGTCTGTAGCCTCTGACAGCATGCACCTGATTAGCCAAATCAAAGCACTGCATCACAGCCTTTCTGGGCTTCAAGCCATCTCATTTCATGGGCATTGGGCACATCTCACATGGAGTTTGCTAAAGGAAGCATGTCTAGTCTCTGCTATGTGCTTTCAAAAATGGTGCATAACACTTTAAGGATTGGCAGGGCCAACCCCAGATTTGGGGGCAGTCTAGGCTTGGGCACACAAGGTGCCCCCCTTGTTGCCAAACCAACATGAGGAACAGAAAGATGGCTGCCACTAGGCTGAGTTAGTGTGAGCTAGCTCACAATTTCTTAGCCTTCAGCTCACACATTTTTGTCCTAGCTCAGGAAAAATAGTTTCAAAGTAATTTATGCAGTAGATCACAACCTTAATGCCAGTAGCTCATGAAGTAGACTTTTTGCTAACAAGACTCCACAGCTTAGAGGGAGTATTGGCTGCCATCCTCTTTCCCTACACAGACACCATTCCTTACCATGTGGTAAAGCAGGGCACACCTGCCTGATGTGCAGACCCAAGGTATGGCAGCAGAAAGGTTTGTGGCTGCCCTAGGCTTGCTAACAATGAAGAATACTTGACGATATAGAGGCACACCCTGGGGAGGGTGGAGTCTGGGGAGCAGAGGGAGCTCAGCAGTGATGTGTTGCCAGGGAGCCCAGCATTCAGAAGTCACATTTACTCAGCAGAAGTTATCTCTTGGTTGTAATTCTGGAAGAATTTGTGGCACTACCTAAAGGCTGACAACCCTAGACTGCCCTCCTCACTCCACACAAAGCAGCAAAGTGATGCTTGCCCTCCTTGCCTCCCACACTACAGAGTGTCAGGAAGCTGGTGACTGCCTACTTGCCACCCATCCCCATCACAGTGATGCAAAGTGGTGAGAGAAGGAAGAAGAGGGCCAGGTTGCCCCCACTCTCCCAAGGGAGGGAAGGAACAAGCCCCTCACCTGCCACCCACTATGGCTGAGAACAGCTCCCTGGTCTGCTGTTTGCCATGGCAAACCCCAGTACTATGGGTGGCAAATAACTCAGTATGTGGGGGTGCCAGTGCAGGCTGACACTCGTTCACATTTAAATGAAAAGGTCATATTGGCAGCTGTGTTGATGGTGCTTTTGCAGGTACCATCCAACATCAGCACCACTTTACTTACCTCAGCCCCCATAGCTGCCATTTCCCCGAGGGCTTTATAAAGAAAACAGTAATTGACACATTGCTATAGCATGATAAGAACACAACACGGTATCTGCAAAAGCACCATCAACACAGCTGCCAATATGATCTTTCCAAAAATATTGTACCAAATCAGGACTGTTTCTTCATGGACGTTCAGCCTCAGCAAGTGCCATGCATAATGAATAGAGAAGTCCCAAACTGTTTAATCTTCATGGCTGGAAATCCAACCGTCATCTCAGATTTCTGTATTAAATCCAATTTGCTACAATCTGATTTGGTCAGATGTTTTTGGAAAAGTAACACCTTTAGACAATGTGTGGATGAGAAGGTGTGGAAGCAGTCCAGGTTTGGGAACCATCTCTATGGAAGTAGCCAGGGAATATCTGAAGAAAGCTTCACTCAGTGGCACAACACACTTTGGTGTTACTGCCCAGAGTCTCAAAGCTTAGTATCTTTAGTTAAAGGGGGATAGTCAGAATGTCCAGGAAGAAACTTTAGGTGGCAGAGTGGAGAGATAACATTGTGATGCACGAACCAATAGCCTGATTTAATATTAAGCAGCTTAAGTCCTCTTGCCGCCATCATGAACTGGAGGACACAAACAACCATAAGCCTTTTCTTTCATCACTTTCTCACCAATATGAGGATAATATTGGCCTACCTTACAGGGAAAGAATACTAAGATAAAGAGCTTCAATGACTAAGAATCTTCAGCAAGAACAGAGGCTAATCCTACTGCGGAGACCTTTAGAGGCAGAAAAGGTATTAATGTTTTAAACAAAGTATAGTTAAATAGCTGCTCACTGCTGTTCAGAATCTAACACCACTTCCCCTCTAATCTTCTTCATTCTAGCCTAAATTAAACAAGCACAGGCCTTTCTGAACATTAGGAGATTACTTCAAGATAATTTCACATTGCACAGTACAACCCCCCCCTCAAACTGGGCAGCTGTGGACAAACCTCTCTGCAGAGCCATGCTTCAGTGTTTTAATAACCTGCTCCTCCTCAGGTATATGTAAGGAACAGGTACCAGGGCTCAGAGCCAAGCAAGACATTTTTACCCACAAGCTGTTTTGCCACATATTTCATATTGTTTGAGAAAGGTGGGGCTAACCCACACACCTTTTACAGGCACCTGACTCACTTTTAGAAGCAGCACTGTATACAGTATGGTGCCTTCTCCTCCCCTCTCAGGTGCCTCAGTCTCCTCTGTCTTACCTGTTCCTTAAGAATGTATTGCTCAAATGTACATTCTGTCATTCAATAAGTAGGAAAACGTTAAGTAAAGACCTTTCCTTTCCAGGCTCACTCTAAGTTCAGTGGCTCTGAGCAGTTGTTAGGACAGGGCTAGAAGATACTGACCAGACAAAGGGCATATATCAAGAGAGCCATTTCCAGAACAGACAACAGGGAAGGACCTGACAGCCTGTAGCTAGAGAATCCTATAGAATATACAGCACTTCTAGAGTTCACCTTCTTCCTAGCCAAAGATAACCAGTGTTCAGGGCCAGCTACCATCCCCAATTTAAGCCCTTCCCACCAGGCAAGCTGCAAACAACTCAGTACTGGTTACTGGTAGGAAAGCCAGGAGCAGTACCCAGCCTAGTGAAGCAAGCAGGAGAAGGCCCCAAGTAAGAAGGGGCCCCTACCACCGCTGCAGTGGAGGCTGGAGACATGGACAGCCAGTGAAGGCCAACAGCCTGGAAGGCCAGGGTAAGTGGAAGAAGGGTCTGATATCTTTAAAATCCAGGAGGCAGAGCAAAAGACAGGCAGCCCCGAGAGTGGGTATCTGCCTTCCTTTTATCACTTCCAGGAAGCGGTGGGGCCAAACCCTGATGGGGACTAAGGTCCAATGGGGAGGTGCAAAAGAGAGGCTTCCAAGTCAGGCAGTCCAAAAACAAAAAACCAGCCAGCCATCAGGGAGGGGGAGTGAACCAGGAGACCAGGGTGTCTGAACCCCTTCTCCTTCCCATTTCTCTCATCCGGGATGACAGAAGACGAACACGCCAGTACAGTGCAGTAGAAGCCTTACCATCAGCTTGTTAGAGCACAGAGAAGAAAGCCCATTCAAACAAGTGAGCCGGCTGCCTCAACACAGTAGGTAAGAAAAGGAGAAAAGAAAAGAAAAGAAAAGAAAAGAAAAGAAAAGAAAAGAAAAGAAAAGAAAAGAAAAGAAAAGAAAAGAGGCGAAGCATACCAGCCCAGTTTCCCCTTTCTGAAACAGTTTTCTGACAGCTGTTTAGCGTCCATCATGCTACAGTTATGTAGCTATTGGTACTATTTATTCCCAATGGAGACTCAAAGAGATTTACAAAAATGCCAGCCAATATAATTGAAATACAATTTAAACAATCTGCAGTGTAAATAAATGCCCCCCCCCCCCCCAAAAAAGGTACACTAAACTGGGCTGGGCTGGGCCAGTCCATCAAGGCCACCACAAAACTATACCACTTTGACTTGTACTTCCGGCTGTCTGCAGGCTTTAAGTACCAGCAACAGGAAAGAAGCAAAAGTTCAGCTTGAGTTTTAAACATCTGTCAGCTTATCTTCTCAAAATTATTCTGCATTGCAAACCTAAGCAGCCATGATGTTCAAAAAGCCAGGCCAATGATGAATTAGATGCAGCTTGCTGTTGCAAGCTAATTTGGCAGAATGAAATATTTGTTGTTTGGAGAGACTCAAGTGCCATGCATAATGAATAGAGAAGTCCCAAACTGTTTAATCTTCATGGCTGGAAATCCAACCCCACCCCCACTCATGGTCATGATAAAAACCTAAATAAAACATGATAAGCTTACTACCCTTTCATGGGACTCCAAATCTGCTGAGTCAGGCAGATTCCACCATCTTGCTCAGAAGCCACATTCTAGACCAGACCCCAGATGATGATGATGATATTGGATTTATATCCCGCCCTCCACTCCAAATCTCAGTGTCTCAGAGCAGCTCACAATTCCCTTTATCTTCCTCCCCGACAACAGACACCCTGTGAGGTGGGTGGGGCTGAGCAGACTCTCACAGCAGCTGCCTTTCAAGGACAACCTCTGCCAGAGCTATGGCTGACCCAAGGCCATTCCAACAGGTGTAAGTGGAGGAGTGGGGAATCAAACCCACTTCTCCCAGATAAGAGTCCGCACACTTAACCACTACACCAAACTGGCACCATCCTTGCTTCATCCTTGCTTCAGCCTTCAGGTCATCCCAGAAAGCTTGTTTACCTGGGGCTCAGAATACAACTCCCTCAATGTTGGTACTTCCATTTTTGAATTCCCATTTGTGCTCAGTTCAAGCATAAATATCATTTCAGTCACCCTGGTCTTTAATCACCATTGTCCTACAGTCTCCATTTTGAAGTAATGGCAGGCTGTTCATATCAAGATGGAGTTGTATCACAATTCTCAAGCTTCAGTAATGCAAGGAGCCCCATTTTGATTTCAATATTTCATTCATCCACAAGCCTATTGACATTTTACTTCAGAGTAAACTTGAATTGATTCAACCAGCAGTGGCATCACTGTAGACTAAATCACATATTTCACGACTGGTTAGATCCCAATGTGTACATGTCCGTTATACTTTTATTCCACCTTCTTTCTAGGAAAAGAAGCTGGGGTTTTGTTTGTTTGTTTTTGCCTTGTCAGTTTCCAAACTACAGTGGAGCTTGGGAGGGGGGGGTGTCCTTAGACTTTGACCTCCAATTGTCCACTTGCCAGGCTTTCTCCATCCTTGGTATGTTCTTTTGCAAACCTCATTCGATACAATCTTTCTGAAAGGACATAGTCTACACATGTTAGCAAGACATCTGGATGGAAAGATATAAAAAGATCTTGTCCATACTGGCATTTTCATTCTTACAGAAGAGCTACAGCCTTGCTTCTTTTTTTAGAAGAAGAAGATTGCAGATTTATACCCCTCCCTTCTCTCTGAATCAGAGCGGCTTACAATCTCCTATATCTTCTCCACCACAACAGACACCCTGTGAGGTGGGTGGGGCTGAGAGGGCTCTCACAGCAGCTGCCCTTTCAAGGACAACTCCTGCAATAGCTATAGCTAACCCAAGGCCATTCCAGCAGCTATAAGTGGAGGAGTGGGGAATCAAACCCGGTTCTCCCAGATAACAGTGCGCACACTTAACCACTACACCAAACTGGCTCTCCATTAAAAAATTGAAGCTGGCAATTCAAAGGAACTAGATCATAGCAAGAGTTCATCATAATGTTATTGTGATATCAGACAATAGCAATCACCATTCTTTAAAGAAGCCCTCGAAAAGCCCTGTGCAGGTGGGCTAGGGGGAAATGCAAGGAAAATGGTAGTTGAATTCACACAGAACTCCCATGCAGATGTTCTGTTGACAGTGCAAATGTCCCTGCATTTGTGGTAGTGATGACAGGGAAACAAAGAACCCTTGTTTTGTAGATGCAGCCACGTTGTAACCCAAGAATTGCACCAGTACCCTCAAATCCTGATCACTGCAGTCACAAGTCTGCACCAAATCTGGAAGAATGGAAGGCAAGGTCCTTATTGTACTTTTTTGCACACAGCATAGGCAAAGGTTTGATAGAAGATGTAGGAATTACACTCCAGAGGGTAAAGTGAATAGTCTACTGACCTCCACCAACAAGCTAACTCAATGCTTTTTATTATACAAATTTTGCTCTCCACTTATATAATAGGTTTTTTAAAAAAAAGAAAAAATATTTAAGAGATTATCAATTTTCCCTATGCTACACACTGTACCTGTCCAAATCTCTAAGGGGAAAAGAAAATGGTTAAATTAAAATATATACTGTGGGATTTTCCTGTCCAGGTAAAGTACAACAAGATTTATAACACACATCTCCAAAATAATCCAACAACAGAGTAAATCCACCTGTAAAACTCTCTGCTAAAGAATGTTCAAGGGTTTTTAGGAAGATTTCCATCTCAGTAGTGAAAAAATCATATGGATCACATAGGTCAGTGTGGCTAGGAAGGCAAAGACCTAAAGAGAAGAAAGGAACATTTAGTAGCTTGACTAGATTAACTAGATAAATTAATTAACATGTGCATCCAAACTGGCATTTCCTTCCTGCAATGAGCCTTCTGCATACCACCCCCACCCCCTTACTGCCTTCCATGCCTTAACAGCTAGGAAGTGCAATCTCTCTTCCTTTAGATTTTTCCCTCTCCTTTTTTTGGTTAGCTGAAGTGCATCTTAGTCTATTCATCTGCATCTTTCCCTCCTCATTGGGTCACAAGTTTGCCTGTTGTAATGTACACCAAGGAACAAGCCCAACAATACTCTGGCACTTCTATGTTTGAAGCTCCCAATGTTTTTAATAAACCCAATTATTAGGCATATAGGGGCCCAGCTTGGATCAGGATCAGGCACAAGGGCAGAGAAATTGAGTTAAGGCTGCATGGCTTCCCCCAATCTTTTTTTTTTTTTAAATCTGGGGTGCTGCTTTTTGCCCCCACTGAGGAAACCCACCAGTACAAATACAGGTGCCTGTATGTTTGCCCCAATGGGCAAACAGGACCTCCACAAGCCATTTTAGATCAAGAAAATGGCAGGGTAGGGGTCAGGGCCCCACATAGTAACTTTTTTTAAAAAATAAAGCTCTAGACTAGCAATGTGTACCCTGAAAATCTTGAACCAAACATATACCCCAAAACATCAGAATCTCAATCTTTCCAGGAAAGGGGTGATTGTGAAATTTTGTGGTAGAATGTTACTGGCAGTCTGGAGCAGCTAGTTTTCAGAGAAAATGAGGGAAAGTCGTCAGGAAACCAAGTTTTCCCTCTCTCCTAAAAATACTCCTGTGTGTTTGAAGAGGATTAGACAAGAGGGTCCAATTTTACCGATCTCCCGAACTAGATGCCCACAGCTCTCCTGGTCTGCATTGTTTCTTAGAGGTAAAACACCCTGCTTCCTCCAGGACAAAGATGCTAACAGTAGTTAAACAGGAATAGTGTCAAACCTGGTCAATTCCTTGTGCAACTTAAATTGTGACATTTATCAACAAGTCAGCAGCGGCAAAATAAACAGACTCACCACTGCCGCAATATCTATTTGGTAGTTTTTGTACACCTCTTTATCCTTAACTTGGATTGTAGCATAGGCTTGCAAAACTGCTGCACTCAAGTAGAAGAGAGAAGCTGTTACCTGGTAGAAAGCATCCTGTAAGAGAGATGGTCAAGGATCTTCAGAACACTACTAGACAAGGCATTATAGAGCATTTAAAGCATAATCCAACTGTAGCAGATATTGTGCCACAACTAAAGGATTTTGACTACTGTAGCCTGCATGGCCTATGGTAATCCCAATCTCATCCAATCTTGGAAGCTAAACAGTGTTGGTCCTGGATAGTACTTGGACAGGAGACCACTGAGGAAGTTACACAGAGGGCGTTTTCGCACTCACCTTCAGCCGGCGCAACCCCCCTCTTCACCGCACAGGATCTGCGCGGATTTCGCACTAAATGCCGCAGAGCAGCCGGAAGAGCTGGAAGCTCCTGGCGCAAAAGCCGCTCAAACGTAAACCGCCAAAAAGCAGTTTCCGTTTGCGCGGCTTTTGCGACGGGAGTTTCCGGCTCTTCTGGCTGCTCCGCGGCATTTAGTGCAAAATCCGCGCAGATCCTGCGCGGTGAAGAGGGGGGTCGCACCGGCTGAAGGTGAGTGCGAAAACGCCCAGAGACAAACAATGGCAAACCACTTCTGTACATCCCTTGCCTTGGGAATCCCATGGTGTTGCCATAAGTCAGCTGCAATTTAACAGCATAAAAAAGTTTCAGAGAGTGAATTTGTACATTGCAGAGGCTTTTTAGTGGCAAGGAAGGATTGCCAGCTCTCAGAAGCACCTGCCCCTTAGGTATATTTGTGAGCGTTCCTGATCTAAGCAGTGGATCATGCAGTGATTCAGCAGGCAGCTTCCTCTGTGGATAAGTACTTTGGTATAGTGGAGCCTTTTATTTCTCACAACCTATTTCTTAATTCTGAATATTTCTATACCATCTCTTCAAAAACCTCACCTGAGACATCTAACAATAGCAACAAAAGCCACATACTACATTTACTATAGGGGGAAAGTTCTGCAGATTTTACTAATTATTGTTTTACTATTGAGAATTATTATTTCACTACTGAGACAATCTGGTGTAATACTACAGTCCCAGACTAGGATCTGGGAGAACGAGGTTCAAATCCCCAGTCTGCCACAGTAGCTTGCCGGATGGCCTCACAGGGTTGTTTTGAGGAAAAATGAAGAAGAAAGCAATGAATGAAGTAAATACAGGTATGACTAATGCTGGAATTTTTAACAGTTGTTTTAAACAGGAGACAGGCCGTAGAGATAACATTTATATACACTAGCAGTTTTCTGACACACCACATCACGAAAACAGTGAAAATTATTCTGAGCATCTATGGATAAGACTATTGTTGTAGAGATACCCACTGGACACACAATTTGGGAATTCAGTTGGCAGTTTACCATTGTGCTAACTTTGATCTTTTCCTGCTTCATGCTCACACATATAACCCACATCTTTCAGTAACTGAGTGGCTGAATCAGCAGTGTGTAACTGAGTGGCTTAAAGCAGTGTGTGTGGCATCACTGTTAGAGGTAAATATCTATTTATATACCTATCCTCCCACCCTCCAAAACAGTAGTCATGGCACAAAAGGGTTGTGTGGCATGCAAGAGTAGTTACTGGGGGTCAAAGGAGTTCATTTGGGAATGTTTGCAAAAGAGATCAGCTGGATCAAGCCAATTTGACAGGGGCTTAATTGCCTTTCCCCCCACCCATTAAGTCACAGCTGACTTACAGCCACCCAATAGGGCAGGGGTGGCCAACGGTAGCTCTCCAGATGTTTTTTGCCTACAACTCCTATCAGCCCCAGCCAGCATGGCCAATGGCTGGGGCTGATGGGAGTTGTAGGCAAAAAACATCTGGAGAACTACCATTGGCCACCCCTGCAATAGTGCTTTCAAGGCAAGAGACATTCAGTGGTGGTTTGCCATTGCCTGCCTCTGCACAGTAACCCTGATATGCCTGGTGGTCTCCCTTCCAAATACTGGTCAGTTTTTGCTTAGTTTTCAAGATCTAGCCTGCGTTATCCAGGTCAGGGCACCAAATATCTTATGACAGCAGAAGTGGCAGGAGGCCCTGCCACTCCAGGAGTTCATGGGGATTTGGATTGCCAACTGAAACCTAGTAAGCAATATAACTTCCAAAGAGCCTTTTAATTGATTAAAGCTTTTATAAATTGATATTGTATTTTAAACTTTATTAGGTAAGCTGTTTCAACTGTTCTGGAGAGGCAGGGTAGAAATTGTCAAATAAATAAAGCATTAACTAGCTGGGAGCTATTTCTTGAGCAGGCGCTCCATAAACAGAAGGCAGCCACTAGTTTTTTTTTTTGCAAGCACAATCCTGCAGGAGAGTCCATGTTTTCAGCAACTTGGATCATTTGTGCCAGTGTATTTCTCAGATACATTACTGGAAGCCAGTGCTGTTTTCTCTGTTCTAGCCTAACCCATAGCCCTATGGTGTTTTTCCATCTGCACCTAGCCGCAGTAATCCATGCAACAGTCGCCTCCAGGCTAGACTCCTGTAACTTGCTTTACTCTGGCCTGCCCTTAAAACTTACCCAGAAGTTCCAATTGATCCAGAATGCAGCAGCACAAGTCCTGACAGGAATGTCATAGGCAGCACATATACAACATGGGCTGTGCCAGCTGCACTGGCTTCTAGTGAAGTACGGATTCAAGTTCAAGGTTTTGGTGCTAACCTTCAAGGCCTTGAGCAGTCAGGGACCAACATATCTACGGGACTGTCCCCTCTGGTATGTCTCTGGGAGAGCGTTGTGCTTTAATTTTATGATTGTGATGTTTTTATCAAATGTTGTACATCACCCAGTGCTCTACAGTAGCAGGGATTGATGATTATCATCATCATCATCATGGACAGCATAAAGAGAGCAGCACTGCCAGCAGCAAGCAGAACTGTGACTCCTGCTTTCTTGGGGACTGCCTCCCTGTCCAACCTTGAATAAATCCTGTGTGGTGGGAAGAAACTATCCTCTAAGCTTCCTGAATATGTCAGAAAGGTTATTGTACAAGGCGGAATTATTTAGGAGAGCTTTCAGGGCTGATAGTCAGGTTGTTATCGGCAACAGCGTCACCAATTGCAAATTGTATGGATCTTTTTTGTTTGTTAGTTGTTTGTCCATGTGCCTTAGTAACCTGCCTAAAATATGTAACAGGCCTCTATCCACATATTGTTGGATATTGTGCTACTGTTGCCCTATAGCAATCATTTCAGTGTGAACAAGACAGTCTAGTTGCAAATGATTGCTATAGTGCAATGTGTGGATGCAGGTCTGGAGGAAAGTATGCTAAAAAGTGACTTAAATTATGACTGCATGTTACAGATTTGGCATTTACAAGGTACCGCTCCAGGAACCTGGTTACAGTAAACAGCTATACAAGCTTTACTTTGACTCCTCCCGTCATCCTGTAGCTGGGCTTACCTCCCAGCTGGAATAAGCTGTAGTTCCTTGGTAGAGCCCATGTGTGTAGCGTGTCTCAGGTCCAACCCCTTAAAGGACCCTAGGTAGCAGATGGCATAAAAGGTCATTTTTCTGCCAGAGAGACTGGAAAGCTGTTCCTAGGCAGAGCAGAACAGTTGTCTGAATTCATAGAAAGCCGTTTCAAGTGTTCATATCCAAAGATGTTTGCTCTGCTGATTTTTTAATGGTTGTACTGCAGTCCTAAGCTCTGCTCATGACCCCCAGTGAAAGCTGGGTTTTCAGTTAGCCGGCTCAAGGTTGACTCAGCCTTCCATCCTTCCGAGGTTGGTAAAATGAGTACCCAGCTTGCTGGGGGGAGAGTGTAGATGACTGGGGAAGGCAATGGCAAACCACCCCATAAAAGGTGTGCCATGAAAACATTGTGAAAGCGACGTCACCCCAGAGTCGGAAATGACTGGTGCTTGCACAGGGGACCTTTCCCTTCCTTCTTTCACTCATCACACCAGTTGTTCAGGATTGTGTCTTGCCTAGCACATGCAGAAATGGCCATGCACTTGGGGCAGTGGATTAACTGAGTGGCACTTAATCTCTTCCAAGACTTACCACAGCAACCCAAGCTGATTTTTCTCCATGAGCTCCACAGAAATAGAGGAACAGAAGCAATGTTGACAATACAAAGCAATAGACAGAGACAAACATCACCCAGCCTTGAATCATTGGAAAAAACACTTTCGTAGATGCCACCAGAATCCAGACAAGGCCACCAAAAACCTACAAGAAAGCATAAGTAGAAGGAGACAAAATCAGAGGCATCTTGGAACACCACCACTAAGCAAGAATGATTAGAGATGACCATTGATGTAGCTAAAACTGTTATTGGATAGTGCTGATATCCTGACTTTCACATTCAAGGTGCTTATTGCTATCATGAACAACTGAGGTTTAAAATATAAAACCCAATGTCTTCAAAGCTTTCATCCTAGTTGGTGATGCATCCACTTGGTGAAGATTTTCTGTGTTCTGTTGTGGCTGTGAATGAAGAGAGAGTTACAGTGGCCACATGAACCACCCCCCCCAAGCTGCCATTTGCCCCTGCGCCAGTGGAGGGGTTTTGAAAATAGTAACTGACATATTGCTATAGCATTAGGCTACAACAATATGCAAAGTACCAGTTCTAAGCTATAGCAATACATCAACTGCCAAAAGTAAAATTTAAAGTTTAAAATTGGCAATTGACATAGTACAAATAATATATGACATGTCAGCTACCAATTTTTTTTTAGAGGTCTAAATAAGCTGCAGGGGGGGGGGACAGCTGCAGGGGAATGGGCACAGGGTTAATGTGGGCAGAACCTGAAAAACTGGGTACTTTCCCACAGTGGCGTAGCTAGGGCTTTGGGGGCCCGGGGCCCAAGATTTATGTGGGCCCCCCATGTGTGTGCATGCCTCCAGAAACAGGATATGATGTCACTTCCGGTGATGTCACTTCCGCAAGATGGCCACCACTTGCGAGGGAGCCCTGCTGGAAACAGGAAGTGATGTAACTTCCCCAAAATGGCCACCACTTGTGGGGGGGAAACAGGAAGTGGTGTCACTTTGGGGGCGGCACGCCCCCCCCCCCCCCCGCGATGGCACTGCTGGTGCAATCTAGGTCATGTGATTGATAACCTGATTACCCCACCACACCATGTGACAGGGAGAAATGCCACAAGCAGCCTGCCTATGAACTCAAGGTAGCTGGGGATTCCCACAGACATCTACCTGCACCCTCCCCTTTCTGTTGAGCCAACGGCCTTGCTGAACTCCATGGGCCAAGCGCAAGAAAGAACTCTACTGGGACTTGATGCTCGGAGTGATCGTCCAACCAGTCCATCTCCCTCTGCAGTCCTGCCCTCTTCGTTACACTGATGCATCTCATCTCACAAAACCTGATGCTCCCCTTCCTTATTTCAGTCAGAAGGGGGCCTAGAACGTTTTGTGAATGGGAAGTCAAAGCCTCAGCCACACTACAGGGCAACTACCCCTTCAGAGCACTCCAGAAGTTGCTCAAGACTTGTGCTGCTGAGGCCGGTTCCTGACCATCAAGGGGAAAGCAGCTGATGCTAGATGAGATCAACTGGACCAGGCACATCTGCATACTAAGAAACCTCCAGAGGCTTCTTCTAAGCAAGCTCTTCCTTCTTGTTTACAGAGCCGGGGTTTGCAAAGCCTAGAAGCGACTTTCTCAGAGGCCTTGACCAAAGCCGTAAGCGGCAAGGCAGGAAACGAGCTGGGGGTAAGAGGGCCGGAAACCAGCAGCAACTGGGCTGTGCCGATGGCTAAAACAAGGAGCTAAAAGAGAATGTCCAAGTATGAAATACTTAGGGGAGGGACGGTGGCTCAGTGGTAGAGAGCATCTGCTTGGTAAGCAGAAGGTCGCAGGTTCAATCCCCGGCATCTCCAACTAAAAAGGGTCCAGGTAAGTAGGCATGGAAAACCTCAGCCTGAGATCCTGGAGAGCCGCTGCCAGTCTGAGAAGACAAGACTGACTTTGATGGACCGAGGGGGAGTCTGATTCAGTATAAGGCAGCTTCATATGTTCATATATGTTCAAACAAGAAACGTTCAGTTCAAATCTTCAGTGGCTCCTTAACATTGAACCGAGAAACCCTGAAACCTCTTCACCTCCTTTCTATATGACCGGCAGCACAATTGTAAGCAGAGTTTCCCCCGCACCCCCATCTCTCACCGGGGGAAGTCTCTCATCCCGCGCCTGGGCCTGCGGGCGCACTCTTTCCAAACATCCTGCCCTTCGTTAGTAAAGCCTTCCGTCCTTTCATCAGCCCCGAGGAAGCTCGCTTACTTTAAAAAAAAAAAAAGCAAATAGGGCCTGGATCCGTCCCTACCCCACCCTAGCTTGCTTAGAAACCAGACCCCCAACAACAATCCTGACCATATCCCAGAAGTGTGGCATCGTCGAAATGGTTCAGATGTACTTTGGTTGGTATTGTTCCACAAGGCCCCCCACCTCTCCAGGGTTGCCAACTGTAGGTTGTCGAATACCTGGATATTTGGGAAGATGGAAGGGGACCTGAAGAAGTATGTGATAGATCCACCTTCCAAAGCAGCCATTTTCTTCTAGGAAGCGATTTCTGTTGCCTGGAGATGAGCTTTAATTCCTGGAGATCCTATCTCAGTCACACACACAAGATCCTGGGCTACTCTCCCGGGAGGGAGATCTCCCGGCCGGAGCCCCGGCGGCAGCTTGGAGGGTCCCGCCAGGCCAGCCTCCCCCTTTCCCCCAGCTGATGCCACCCGAACCAGCCCCAGCAGCGCCTCCCCCGGCCCAGGCGGCAGCCCCCAGCCCCAAGGACAAGACCCTCCCCCCGCAACGGGAGAAGCCCGAGGAGGCTGGTGCGCATGCTGCCACATGCGCGCCTTCAATCTGAGGCGAGGAAGCGACGACTCCGAGCGAGAGAGGAGAAAAGCGAAGCGACGAACGCGGCGCGCCTTTCCGGTGCTTTGCTTAATGCTTTCAATTGTGTGAGTGAGTGACTGAGGGGGAAAAAAGGGGGAGGGGGGAAGGGAAGGGAACGAGGAGCCCTGCGTGCGCGCGCCGCTCCCCACCCCCTTCTTCCGCCGTGCGCGCGCGCTCCCCCTCGCGCTGTCAGGCGCCGCGGGCGCTTGCGCTTCCATTCTTTTTCTCCCCCCCCTTTCAGCGCAGGCGCAGCAACGTCACGGCCATTGTTTTGGGGGCCCCCTTGCCAACGCGTGGACCCCCAGACCCGGGGCGGGCCGCCCTTCCCGCCCCCCCCCTCTCTACGCGTCTGCTTTCCCATCCACAGCACACACAATGCCACTTTGACTGCAGTCTTTCCCAAAAGATCACACCAACCCAGGTTTGAGAAAGAGCAGAACAAAGCAGGGGGGGACTTGGAAAGTGGACAATGCTGGGTGGATGCCCCAAAAAGTGGGGGGAGCTCTCCAGTTTAGACATGAAATAGGTGGAAGAAACCTCTGTGTAGAAGCACCCTGGGAGTCCATCAAAACAGCATCATATAAACATGTGAAGTTGCTTAAGATCATTGATGCTAGTACTGACTACACTGACAGGCAGCAGCTGTCCAGGGTCTTTCACATCACATATTACTTGGTCTTAACTGGAGAAACTGGGAACTGAACCTTGGACCTTTTGCTCTGTTACTGAGACAAAGCCCCCTCCTAATCAATCCATTACTGATTGATTGAGTTACTGATGTTGTCTATATGGCCATATAGTAGGGTTATCAGGTCCCTTTTGGCAACCAGTGGGGGATGGGGGGACTTACGAGGAGAAAGAGAAAGGCCTAGGCCTAGTTGCCAGCATCACACAGGATGTGACATCGTCATGCAAGCATCAGTAACATCAGTAACTGATGTACAGTAACTGATGTACAGCAACATCAGTAACTCAGAGAGCCAGTTTGGTGTAGTGGTTAAATCTTATCTGGGAGAACCAGGTTTGATTCCCCACTTCTCCGCTTGC
Organism: Heteronotia binoei; assembly: GCF_032191835.1. Classification (NCBI taxonomy): domain Eukaryota; kingdom Metazoa; phylum Chordata; class Lepidosauria; order Squamata; family Gekkonidae; genus Heteronotia; species Heteronotia binoei. Next base: position 223,796,410 of record NC_083223.1, on the reverse strand, counting down.
ACCTGCTGGAATGGCCTTGGGTCAGCCATAGCTCTGGCAGAGGTTGTCCTTGAAAGGGCAGCTACTGTGAGAGTCCTTTCAGCCCCAACCACTTCACAGGGTGTCTGTTGTGGGGGAGGAAGAAAAAGGAGATTGTGAGCCGCTCTGAGACTCTGAGATTTGGAGTGGAGGGCGGGATATAAATCCAATATCAGCAGCAGCAGCAACATCCGGGTGACATGCTGATAGTTGGGCAAAAAACTCCATGGTAAAACTGGCTTCTGCTATGAGTTTTGCCCAAACACCAAACCATCATCTGGATGTCACTGGTGTGATGACATCACTTCATGTGAACTGCTGGCAATGAGGCCAAGGTCTTTTCCTTTCTCCGGATAAATCCCCCCTCCCAGCCAGCTGATTGATTAGGGCCTGGTGGTGGGGGATCCCCGCCTCCACTGGGGGATCTGGCAACCCTACCATAAAGCAAACCGGGCTATTGGACAGCTGATTTTCTGTCTACTAGACCTTTTTAAAAAGCATATTCCAATCTGCGTCAAGTGAAGGTGACTTTGAGCTGGAGCCAAAATCTTGCCCAGCCTGCATCATAGCCTCAGGACATCTTACTATTTCAAAGCCATTTCTCAGCTGCAGTGCTCCTTAAATCCATGCTGGCAGTCTGTGTCCAAGTATAGCCCTCTTTCTCTTCCCCCCTCTTTCTGAAACTCTGCAGATAGAAGCAGGCTAAGAATGCTGTCATTTTGCATATAGCAACCTGTCTCGAGATTAGGTAAAACACAACACTTAACTGGGCAGAAATTAACTCCTGGAGTAGCAGCGGAAGGGAAACATAGTCTCATAAATATAGATGACAGCAATCACAATAGAGAGGGGGCAAAATGTTCTTGAAATCCTGCACACAAGGCAACAAATCAAAGAGGGGGCGTCAACATTCAATCCACAGCCACATTTTCTGTTTCCCTTTGTATGCAACATCAACCTCTGATTTTCACAAAGATGGATCTCTTTAATTTAAACCATTAAGTACCTGGGAAATGTTCAGGGGATTGGTTCTTGAAATAGATAAAGATAATAAAAACACTGGTCAAACATTCATTCCCTTAGCTACGTGTCATACTGGGTGGAAATGTAAACTCCACACCAGGTTGTATAGTACATTGATAGAAGCCAGCACTCAAGTTCTTCTACACTTTTGCTGCAGTTTGTTTTTATTCGTTTAAACAGAAACCTGCCATGCCCTGCAGCTGCACTTCTCTTCCTCAAAAAACACTCACATGTGAATGCACATTGACTGATGACTTGGACACAAGGCTGCCAATCTCCAGTTGGGGGCAGGGGATCCCCCAGTTTGGAGGCCCTCCCCCTGCTTCAGGGTCATCAGAAATCAGGGTGGGAAGGGAAATGTCTGCTGGGCACTCCATTATTCCCTATGGAGACCAATTCCTGTAGAATATAATGGAGCATTGATCTCTGGGTATCTGGGGCTTGATAGAGCTGCTTTTTGAGGTACAGGCACCATATTTTCAGCATAGCATGTGATGCCTCTCCTCAAAACAAACCCCAAGTTTCTATGAGACCCAAAAGAAGGTGCCCATATCCTTCATTATTCCAAATGGAGAGAAGGTATTTAAAAGGCCCTTTTAATGTCCCTTTAAATGTGATGGCCAATACTCCCTTCAGAGTTCAATCGTGCCTCTCACCACCTTGCACCCAGCTCCACCCCCCAAGTCTCCTGGCTCCACCCCCAAAGTCTCCAAATATTTCTTGAGTCGGACTTGGCAACCCTACTTGGACATGAACATGGAATCAGCAGTGAGCTAACAGAGCTTAGAAATTTTTATACCGCCTTTCTGATGTTTAAGGCAGGTTACAAATATCAACAAATGTTAAACATTCAATAATGAAATCTTATATTAAAATTACAGCATATCACAATGTAAAAACAGATCAGCAGTGTTGAATGAGAATTTCAGTAAAACGACAAAGACAAAACTTTAATGCCCTCCACAAAAGTTTAATAAAAGTTTCCTGACACCTGTTCCAGGAGTCAGTTCCTGATCATTCAGAAAGGGCTGTATTTGCAGAAAGGGCAGCTTTGATTTTACCTGCTGGGTGGAGAAGGCACCACAAACATTGCCTGTTGACCAGGAATGCAGGTTCATACAGATAATGGCTGTCTTCAGGGATATGGGCCTCATGCAACCAAAGACCAGCATTTTGAATTGAGCATACAAGCAAATTGCCAGGTAGGGATGCCAGACTCCAGGTAGGGCCTGGGGATCTCCCAGAATTACAGCTCACCTCCAGACTAAGAGATGAGTTCCCCTGGAGAAAATGGATACTTTGGAGGGTGGACTGTATGGCATTGTATCCCACTGATGTCCCTGTCCTCCCCAGCTCCTTCCCTCAAATCTCCAGGAGTTTCCCAACCTGGGGCTGACAACTCTACCCACCCACCCCAATCAGTGGCCAGCAGGGACATCTCAGCCCTCCTAGCCATTGCAGCTAGATATGAGCATTCCACCCAGGAGCCACAGAAGAAGCTGCACTGCAATTCTGATGTTGCAAAGTGGAGCTGCCCTTGACTGATGCTCCGCTCATCTTCAGTTACTATAACATGGATGACTGTTTAGAAGGGAGAAGGCACACTCAGCCACAGGGTTCCCTTAAAGCTGAGCTAGTGTGAGCTAGCTCACAGTTTTTTTAGCCTTTGGCTCACACACTTTTGTCTTAGCTCAGGAAGGATGGCTGCAGAGGAAACTAATTTATGCAGTAGCTAAATTGCTCACTCGCAACTTTGATGCCAGTAGCTCATGAAGTAGAAATTTTGTTCACAAGACTCCACAGTTTAGAGGGAGCATTTGCTCCAACTTCCTTCTCTAAACCAAGACATAGTCTAGGAGTCATCCTAGGTTCTCAGCTTGGGAGGCAACCCCTCACCACCACCACCACCACCACCACCATGGGTAAAGTTTTTTTCTTACAGAACCCCAGCATCCCATTGATCTTGCCTGGATCCGATTCCAGTCTTGTTTTGGGTGGGTGAGCAGTGTTAGCTCTTCGAGATTCATTTCTTTATTTTATTTTTTATTTTGGGATTTTTTATCCTGCCCTACCCCACAAGCAGGGTACATGATATATGATCATAAGACCTGGCCAAAATTGCAAGCCAAAAGTTCCCTAGCATTATTTGTAGCAACTGACACACCTCCATTGTTTGCCAAGTTAATCCTTGCCAGAGTTGTTCTTTTCACCAAAACGATTCAGATACTATCAATGCTGGGTATTTAGAGCTGGGGTTAGGGTTTGTTTTGTTGCATAGTTCAGAGCAAGACAGAATGATTAGAGCGCACTGGTTTAGCATTCACTGTGCAGTTCCAGCCATTCCATCACTGCAGTCAGAACCCTGATCGCTTTGATTCACTCCTTGCTGAATTTGCATTCAAGTGGAGCATATCAGATGGGGTCTATTTGTATTTTACAGGACAATTCCTAGCACTTCAGCTGGAACCCAGATACAAACGGCAAAATTATATATTGTGAAGTTCTTTTTTTGTTTTGTTTTGTTTTAAACATCATGCAACAGCTGATGCTATCATTTGCATTGAACCAGGAGGAGGAGGGAAGGAGGTTGTTAACCCTTTCTTTTTTTGCTCTTTTCCCCTCAAAAAACATTTTTATTTTCAGATATATCTGCATCTTCTCCCCAATATCAACAAGAAAAAAAACTTTGTGATAGAGAGATTCAGACAGAGAGCAGCCTCATTCCTTGCATTATATAAAAGAATATTCCAAGCAAAGATCATGGAACTGTTATATAATGCATAGCTCCACTTTCAGTAGTATTTAGCCATTTGCCCAGTTGGCATGATGCCAGCCTCTGAGCAGTACAGTGCTATTAAAATGTTTGCTCACCAGTATCTTGATCACACCAACATCCTTTTTAAATCTTGGGACAGCCACAGAACTTTCCTTCACAGCCTTCAAAGGTAGACATGTACAGATACTATTCCTAATGGCTTCTTTCTTGTAGCTAATGAAGGATCACCTGCCACTGAGGAGCTCTTGTTAGACCTAGAAGAACTCAAGACCGCTGCTTACTCTCCAGCATTACACGGATAACAAGTACATGACCACTTTTTAAACACATGGTACTGAAATCATTTTTTATTCTGAACCAGACAACTTGGATTTTTTTAGTTGCATTTTTAGCCTACTGTTTGCCTAAGGAATTCAGGGCAGTATACATGGTTTCCTTGCTTCCATTTTATCCTAACAATAATCCGGGGTTGTAGGTAGAGTTGCCAATCCCCAGGTGGGGGCAGGGATCCCCCAGTTTGGAGGCCCTCCCCCCACTTCAGGGTCATCAGAAAGTGGGAGGAGGGGAGGGAAATGCCTGCTGGGAACTCTGTTATTCCCTATGGAGATTTATTCCCATAGAAAATAATAGAGAATTGATCCGCGGGTATCTGGGGCTCTGGGGGAGTTGTTTTTTGACGTAGAGGCACCAAATTTTCAGTACAGCATCTAGTGCCTCTCCCCAAAATATCCCCCAAGTTTCAAAACGATTGGACCAGGGGGTCCAATTCTATGAGCCCCAAAAGAAGGTGCCTCTATCTTTCATTATTTCCTATGGAAGGAAGGCATTGAAAAGGTGTGCCGTCCCTTTAAATATGATGGCCAGAACTCCCTTTGGAGTTCAATTATGCTTGTCACAGACTTGAACTTGGCTCCATCCATAATGTCTCCTGGCTCCACCCCCAAAGTCTTCTGGCTCCACCCCCAAAGTCCCCAGATATTTCTTAAATTGGACTTGGCAACCCTAGTTGTAGGTTAGGTTGAGAGAGCAAGAGTGATTAGCCCAAGATCACTTCATGATTTTGTGGGCATTCAAACCCAGGTCTCCTTGTTTTCATCCAATACTCTAACCCAGGGATCCCTAATCTTCTTAATCTGCGGGCATCTTTGGAATTATGACATAGTATGGTGGGTATAGCCACACAATGACTTCCACAAAATGGCTTCCACAGTTTACCTTCAGTCACACAGTCAAGATTCTTGTGCTGTGGAGGCAGATGCTGGCAAAACAATGTTTTAAAAACTCTGCATAGCCAATCAAAAGTTGTGCTGGACATACTAAGGAGAGTCAACTCTGGCAAGTACTTGGATGGGAGACCTCCTTGGAATACCAACACCCGAGGCAGGGACAGGTTTTATTCAGCCACCTCTCTAAATATACTCCATGTCCCCAGTAGGGATCCATCACTAGAGGTCACCAAGACTTCCAGGTTCATGCACACTCACACACTCTCTCTCACACACACACTTTTTAAAAAGTATTGCTGGACAAAAGCCCCACCTAGCCCTGCCTGCTCTTTGAAAACAGTTGGTGGGTGCCATGGATACCCAATCTGTCAGATTTTGAAATCCCAATGTCTTCCTGTGGAATATCAGACTAGAATCGTAGAGTAGGATGGGATCTCCAGGGTCATCTAGCCCAACCCCCTGCACAATGCAGGAAACTTACACATACCTCCCCATGCACACTTTCAGTGACACCTGCTCTATGACCAGAAGATGGCAAAAACTTCCAGGATCTCTGGCCAAAATGGCCTGGAGAAAAATTGTTGCATGATCCTGAAGTGGTGAACAGAATTTCCTCAGGTGTGTAAAAAAGGGCGATGAGAACGAAGCACTGATGCAAACCTTCCTTCCCTCCTTCTCATGATCTGCCTAAGTTCACAGCATTGCTATTAGATGCCCATCTACACTGAAAACTTTTTCCCTTTTCTTCAGGTATGCAGAAGGAGGGTTACTTTCAATATAACAATAAAAAAAATTGTATACCATCCTAATTTTTACCACTATTGGCCTGAACTTCACTGCCACTGCTGCTGGGGAGGGGGGAGCACATGGGCAGCTGGGAACACCACTGTCTCCCCTGTTGCTGTGCAGGGAGAAGCAGGTGGGAGATTGATGGGGGTCATAAAAAGAGGGTGATGGGCAATACTCCCTCTAAGCTGTGGGGTCTAGTGAGCAAAAATTCCACTTTGTGAGCTACTGGCGTTAAAGCTGTGAGCTACTGCATAAATTAATTTGCTCTGGGGTCATTTTTCCTGAGCTAAGACTGTGTGAAAAACTGAGTTAGCTCACACTAACTCAGTTTAGAGGGAACACTGGTGATGGGGTAGGCAGAAAGAGAGAGATAAAGAGTGATGAGGTGGGGGTCAAAAAAAGAGAGAATTATCAGTGAGGGGCAGAAAGAGAGAGGAAATGACAAGAATGCAGAGAGAGAGAGAGGAGGTGGCAGAATGGAGAAACAGTGAGAGAAGGGAAGAAGCAAAGATTGGGGGAATAAGACAGCAATTCTTTCAAGTTTCTTGCAGGTCTCCACTTTTGTCAGATTCTATTTCCCCAAGAAATTGTCATCTTGCTTGGAATATTAATCAAGCTTCCAATCATGTACAAATCAGTGAAAAAAAATGCAAGGACATGCAGTTTTCAAGATGCATGGTGCCCCTGCTGTGTAAGCAAAATGGTCTGGGAAGAAGCAATTTTCATTAAAAAAAAAAAAAAAAGGAACAAACCCATGTTGTCAAGACCATTTTAACTGAGCAGAGGGGAATCAGTTCATGCATCATTACCCATTGATGCTCACACTTCATAGGATGCTTCATACTTGTTCGTACAGCCTGAGGCTAACTTCTGATACCGCCATGTGTCTGAAGACTTTTCTCCTCCTGTCTGTCAGCACATGGAAGCAGCCAGACTTGTTAGTAATTAATTCCTTAAATGATTTGAGCTCCTGTAGATTTTTCTGTTATAGCTTTAAAAGAATGATCTGTAGCTCAAAAATATTCAGCAACTACTAACTGTAGGAGGAAAGGAAAGAGACTGAAAGAAAGTGGTAAACAGGCATGCCTGTCTATTCGAATTACTGTGCATGCACCTTCCATTCCAATATTGAATTTCCAGAGGTTTAGGAGGAGCTAAAACCTGAGAAATCAGGTGTAAAACAGACCCACAACAGCATTACTTAAGGCATCTCCATTATTTAAGGCATCTCTTCAGGCATTCATCTGATGATTCATGGAACACACAGAGACCTGCTGGCTGTGACCCTGACATAGCACAAAAGTCCCTGTTGCATGTAGGATAGGGCTGCCAATCCCCAGGTCCAGGCGGGGGTTCTCCCACCCGGGAGGTTCCCAACCCACCGGCCTACATTGGGCTGGCGAGGGGAACCTCCCCCAACGTCGCTGGCGCGATGACATCGCCTGGAAGTGACATCATAAAAATGGTGGTGCCCATGCGTTTCCAGGAAAATTCTATGGTTTTCCTGGACACTCTAGCTATTTGGGAGGTAAAAACTCTATGGTGCACAGGTACCATAGAGTTTTAACCTCCCAAATGGCTAGAGCATCCGGGAAAAACCTAGAGCAGCCCCGCATGGGTGCCGCCATTTTGATGATGTCACTTCCGGGTGACATCATCACATTGCGTGTGCATTCCACGCATGAGAGAGAGTCCTCCACTGCGGGAAGCTGGGGACTTGGCAACCCTAAATTGTAGGAACCTATCTACTTAAACCTGTACACCCACAGTAGATTACTGTAGAGATTCAGATAAATGCATAAATGCAAGGGCAGGACCAGCTGTGATGAAACTGCTGCATTCTCTCTGTATTTGGTGGATCTATGGGCAAATGTCCAAAGGGGTCTGTAACAGTGACCTCTTTACGCAGGTGCAACAGATTCTGTTCGAATTAAGGTTGACACACTCCCCTCCCCACAAGCTTGATGATTCATCTAACCAAGTAGCCTCTAGCTTCACAAAGCTTATATAAGGACACAGGCCCATTACGCCCGCACATCTTACTGTAGATTTTCAGAGCGGTAGGCCTTTAATCTTCGGATTTTGTTCCTGCCTTGCACACCATTCTTTTTTTCTGGTGTATTTATTTTGCAACTACAATTTTTAAAGTGCTTTTCTAAATAGGGATGAACCATCATTTGTGATGTATGTGGGAAGGGGGTGTTCAAACATTTTTTATTTATGCAGTTGCTCTATTGCAGCTGCATAGTAGCGTCCATCAAGTGCCTTCTGTTTAAATCCTTGTGGTTGAGGTTCTGCACATGTATTTTAGTTTGTTGAATTAAAGAGAACAGAAAAGAAGGCAGGCAAATGGGGAAAACCCAATGCTGAAATTGACAAGACTTTTTATTTAAAAAAAAAACTGACAAGCAGCTGCAAAGCCCCCTTTACTTTACTTTTTTCCCTGATTTAAATTTTCATTGAATTTTCTATTTACAAATACAAGGTGGGTGGGGGGGAGAACATTAATTACTTCAAAGGTATCTAAGCTTACATATTCATATCACAGGGGATTCTCTGCTCTGTGAACAATGAGAAAAAGTCACACAGAATACACAGTAGAACCCACTGACATTGGCATTGCAAGCTGTGATCATTGGCAACATGTGTGTGTTTGCACACACCTGTGCAGTTGGCTGCAACTCTACCATGCTTTGCACAGGGCTGCAATTTATATGGGTAGGAGTCCTCTGGCAGAAGCTCTGGAGAGCTTTTTTGTCTTGTGCCACTAAATTGAAAGAAGGGGGGTGTATTTTTGTCACTGCCCTAGCATAGCTGGGCATGGTAATGCTAATTTCTTGCCTTTCCTTGCAAATTTACATGGTTTTCTTTTCGTGACTCTCTATTTAATCCTGCACTCTGGTTGTGATTTTACCATTTTTTAGAGCATTCTGTCCTCCAAGTGGATTGATCCTCCCAAGCAATCCATATGTTTGGCAGTTTACAGAAGGTCCATATGCTTCAGCTGTCATTTAAATGTTAGGATTTCGGAGACTGCCAAAATGCCCCCCTACCCAAAAAAACACCCTTTGTTCACTACAGCATGAAAGGGGAAATGTTTTCAAAGTTTTAGGCTTCCCATCGCAGTGTGTGTGTCTCTCTTTACATCTCATGTCAATTTTATTCTGTACCGATCCCCGCCCCCCTTTATTTTGTTTGCAGGCAGCACTGAAATCTTTTCTCCCCACTGGGGACACTGCTGTTTGCCTCTTTTGCAATCCCCCTTTCTTGTCAATACCAGAAGGGAACTAAACCTTGTGCAGCTCCTTTTAGACTTTCCTCCCATCATTTAATTTTTTTTATTCAGCAATCCAAGACTAGCAATAGCCTCATATTGCTAAATTCATTCTGCTTATTTAAATTTTTAATTAAAAATTTTTAATTAAATTTTTAATTAAAAATTTTTAAATGTGGGGAAAATGGAGTTTGTACACCATACAAACATATGAACATATGAAGCTGGCTTATACTGAATCAGACCCTTGGTCCATCATCTCCGGACTATATCAGTTCTCCTAGAGAAAATGTCAGCTTTGGAGGACATCCTCTATATGACATTATATCCTACTAAGATCCTTCTCTTCTCTAACTTTACCCTACCCAGGCTCTATCCCAAATCCCATGGAATTTTCCAACCTAGAGTAGGCAACCGTGGGAGGGGAAGGTCCTCAACAGGTTATAATGCCCTAGAGTCCATCCAAAGCAGCCATTTTCTCCAGGGAACAGATATCTGTAGTTGCAATTCCAGCCCCACATGTAGGCTGGCAACCCTGTCTTAACTCTCTAGCAAATGAGATTAGGGTTGCCATTTGTGCTTTCTTGTTCCACTCCTGGGATGGGAGTCATTATCTTACAGCAATTTCCCATACAATTAATATTGACGATACCACAGTAGTAGGGGAGATTAAAGAAATTGTTCAAATCAATCTTAGCAGTACCACCAAATGAACTGCAGTTTATTTTTTCTCCTCTTTTGTTGCCTTGATTTTGGATTGTTCAGAGAATGCGGTACTGGAAGCACCATTCAGTCCCTGAGAGTCTTAGCTGGGCAAGCAACGGAGAGGGATGCTATATTGGCTGACATTTCATACACTGAACAAGCTTATCAAAGATCATTTAGGGGGTGGAGCTTTCAATGTAACTTCTTGCTGTTCCCCTGAACTGCAAAACAAACTTATGCAAAAGCCTGGAGAATTCAGCTGTCCTGTGACCTGCAAATGTGCAAATAGTTGCATTGTCACTGTGCACCACCCACAGCCCAAAACATCTTGTGTAACCTTACTGCTGTTGTTGATTCTTGACGTGTGACAAGATTTGTCACTTTCCCTCAAGCCTACAAAGAGAAGATTTCCATGGTCCTTCTAATCTACATTGGGTAGTAATTCGAGTGGGGTTTGATTTATCCAGGATTTTGGACCATTGTTACAGCAAAATTTATACTTTAGTGCAGCTGATTGCAGACCATTAGCTCATCATAATATATGAATTCATTCACAGCCCACATTTCTCATTTGAACACAAAGCAGATTACAGAATGAGAAGAAAATGCACTTAAAATAATACAATGAGGGATAAAAAGATAAAAGGTAGTCCCCTGTGCAAGCACCAGTCATTTTTGACTCTGCTTTCACTACATTTTCACGGCAGACTTTTTACGGGGTGGTTTGCCATTGCCTTCCCCAGTCATCTACACTTTCCCCCCAGCAAGCTGGGTACTCATTTTACCGACCTCAGAAGGATGGAAGGCTGAGTCAACCTGGAGTCGGCTACCTGAGAACCAGCGTCCGCTGGGTTTGAACTCAGGTTGTGAGCAGAGGGCTCCGACTGCAGTACTGCAGCTTTACCACTCTGAACCACGGGGCTCTTTACAGTTAGGGGTACCAACCTCCAGGTAGGCCCTGGAGATCTCCTGGGATTACCATTGAACTCCAGATTACAGAGCTGAGTTTCCCTGAAGAAAGTGGCCGCTTTGGAGGCTCTACTCTATAGAATTATACCCTATTGAGGTCCCTCCCTTCCTCAAATCCTAGCCTCCCCAAATCTCCAGGAATTTCTAACCAGAGTAGACAACCCTAAGCATAAAACTTGCAAATAATGCAAGCAAAGCAATGCCATACATGCTATAAACAATGCAATACAAATAGCATAATACATATAATAAATAATGCAAGAATAAAGAAAGTTGCCTAAATTTTTCAGGCACTAGAATTCTGTTAGAATCCTGAACACTTAATAAAAATGTCCTTTGCCTGATCCATTCCATTTTACTACTAAATAAAATGCCATTCTGACCAATTCTATTTTGCTACAGACTTATTCCTTTTATAAAAATGCCCTCCTGAACAATTCTGTTTCACACAATCTGCTGAACAACAGGAGTGTAGAAGCCTATCTAATAGATAGTATATCTGAAGGACCTTTATTTTACTGCTTGAAAGCAAGGCTATAAAACCTTCTAAATCTTTTTTCAAATACACAGAAAGAGAGAGAGAGAGATCTAGGTTGAAATAATGTACTTTGCCCCTGCTTTCTAAACTGCTCCATGGTGGGCTTAAATGTTCTAGAGATTCAGGCACAGCAAGGCTTCTTCACATCTCTGTCACTGCTGCTGCTAATGTATTCTCACTGGCAGCAGATCATTCACAGGGACATTTTGTATAGGTTTGCCAGCTTCTGAGTAATGGGTGGGGAGATCTCTTGAGATTACAACTAATCTCCAGACAACAGAGATTCTTTGGAACCCTCTGGCTTCTTTGGAAGGCAGACTCTATGGAATTATACCTCACTGAAGTGCCTCCCCACCCCATATCCCACCTTACCTTCCCCAGGCTCCATCCCCCAAATCTCCAAGAATTTCCAAATCCAGAGCTGGCAACCCTATCCATCGGCCATTTCCCCTGCATTTTCTTCCCACTACACCATTGGAGGACTTTTTAAAAAAATGATAATTGCAACTGAACTATAGCACTATCATTATTTCTTTTCTTTTACTTTTCATTCGAATCAGTGGTCCTGAAAAACCACAGAGAATTTATATTTAAGCAACTAACAGAAAACTACTCACATAATGGGATCTCCCCAACAGAATATGATAGGGTTTATGCAGTTGTTTTAAAATGGGGAAAAAATTATAATTGCAACTGAATTATAGCATATTGGTTATCTGCTATTTCCCTGGAATTCTCAGGAGAAAGGTGCATTTCTACAACAAAAAAGGGTTAAAGATTGATGTAAAATGAAGCTGGTAATTCAGAAGATCATTGCAAGTCAGAGTTACAAAATGATAGTGATCTAGTAATTACTGAACTTTTTTAAAAAAAAATGCCCCATCTGTGGCCAGGGGGAGAGAATGATGCCATAAGGGACTGAGGCAAGGAAATGCTGTTTATGTAGGTCAGACATTCAAAAAAATGCAAACCTTCCAACCCACATAGTGTGCTGCTGTGCTTTGATTATGATTTTTCCTACAGAATAATATCAGTTCTGGATAAGACTGCCCCAGAAGGTCAGACCAGAGCCAACTGGTTGAAATTAAATCAAAGGTTTTTGGCTAAACATTAGGAAGAACTTCTTGATAGTTAGAGTGGTTCCTCAGTGGAAGAGGTTTCCTCGGGAGGTGGTGGGCTCTCCTTCTTTGGAGATTTTCAGAGGCTAGATGGCCATCTGACAGCAATGCTGATTCTGTGAATTAGGCAGATTATGAGAAGGAGAGCAGAAGAGCTGCATCAGTGTTTAGTTCTTGTGGCCCTTTTTAACACACCCAGGGAAATGCTGATTACCACTTTGGGGTCAGGGAGCAATTTTTCTCCAGGCCACATTGGCCAGGGAGTTTTTTTGCTGTCTTCTAAGCATTATGCAGGGATCACTGGTGTGTGGAGGAGGTATTTGTGAATTTCCTGCATTGTGCAGGGGGTTGGACTAGATAACCCTGGATTCTATTATTCTAATTCTGGTTTAGGAAAGGGAGGAGGAGATTAGATTTATACCCCATCCTTCACTTGGAGAGCCAGTTTGGTGTAGTGGTTAAGTGTGCAGACTCTTATCTGGGAGAACTGGGTTTGATTCCCCACTCCTCCACTTGCACCTGCTGGAATGGCCTTGGGTCAGCCATAGCTCTGGCAGAGGTTGTCCTTGAAAGGGCAGCTGCTGTGAGAGCCCTCTCCAGCCCCACCAACCTCATAGGGTGTTTGTTGTGGGGGAGGAAGGTAAAGGAGATTGTGAGCCGCTCTGAGACTCTTCGGAGTGGAGGGCGGGATATAAATCCAATATCTTCTTCATCTTCTTCTTCACTTGGAGTCTCAGAGTGGCTTACAATCTCCTTCCCTTCCTCTCTCCACAACAGATACCCTGTGAGGTAGGTGGGGCTGAGAGAGCTCTTTTGAGAACTACTCTTGAGAAAGAAGCTCCTTCAAGAATGAGGGCTTTTTTGAGCCAGAACACACTGAAACAGCATTCCAGCTGGCTTGGCCAATGCTCTGGCTCAAAAAAAAGCCCTGCTTTGAGTGATTGTAACTAGCGACATCTCTGGTGGCACCCCAGAGGGTCATTCTGTGCACTACAGATGCCTTTTTGTAAAATACACAGGAGGAAGGATGAGCAAATGAAATGCTACAAAGGGCAAGCCTGTTTCTTGCATGTGTGAGAGCGACTCCTTTCCTTCATCTCCCCCCCCCCCCACACACACACCCCTCTGTAATAGTTAGGAATGTAGTAGAGTCCAACTGAATGAACACAACACACGCGCACACCTTTCCAGCCCCAGCACAAGGTTAGCCTGAAGGAAGTGCTGACAAACACAGATGTTCAGTGAGCACACAGACATGGGCTGTACCACTCTATAGGCATGGGGGCAACAGCCACAGGTAGTTCCCCTCCCTGTCGGTTCTCTGCTGGGCAACACCTGGTACAAGACTGAGGGGCAAAGGCAACACGAGGTGATACGGGTGAGAGGCATGGAGGCATCTGGAAGTCAGGAGGCAGGACCCATTGCAGGAGCCCTTAGCAGGTGCCCTTAGCCTTCATCAGAGGACAGCAAGAGTGGGGAAGTGGGCAGGCTGCTAGCGGCTTGGGGGCTGCAGCCACAGGCTTGGCCTCATAGTTGCCCAACTCCGCAGGTAGGTGTCTCTCACACTCTCTCTGTCTCTCTGTTTCTGAACAGTTTGTTTAGTGTTGCTCTCCTCATCCAGGAAAAAGGGTGGTGGATGAAGTAGCCAGGGTGGCATGACAAGCCTCCAGGATTCACCTGTTGGAGCGAGGAGGAGCCCCTCCATCCTAATTGTGGACAGATGGACAGGTCAGGTGTGCTGGAACAATCAGGTTTGCTACCAGCTCTTAAGGTTTTTTAAAAACACAGCAGAGGGATGTGCCCCCCCCCCCCCAGTTCCCTCTTAGTGCACAAATGCCTGGTAGAATGAGAGATGTTAGAAAGTTGCTTGATGGAAGCAGGGTTTATTTGGCTCTGCTACAGGCAACTTGATATCCCCGAACTCCTAGGATTGGGAGGTAAAGAACTCCCTTGTCTCTTCACTTTGCATTCTCCAGCCATCTGTTCACAGAGTTACTTTCACTCACCTTATTCTGTTTGTTTTCTCTACAGATACTAATAGGGTTGCCTAGTCCAATTCAAGAAATAGCTGGGGACTTTGGGGGTGGAGCCAGGAGACATTGGGGGTGGAGCCAGGAGCAAGGCTGTGAGAAGCATAATTGAACTCCAAAGGGAGTTCTGGCCATCACCTTTAAAGGGACTGCACACCTTTTCAATGCCTTCCTTCCATAGGAAATAATGAAGGATAGGGGCACCTTCTTTTAGGGCTCATAAAATTGGACCCTGGGGTCTAAACTTTTTGAAACTTGGGAGGTATTTTGGGGAGAGGAACTGGATGCTGTACTGAAAATTTGGTGCTTCTACCTCAAAACACAGCCCCTCCAGAGCCCCAGATACCCGCAGATCAATTCTCTATTATTTTCTATGGGAATAAGTCTCCATAGGGAATAGTAGAGTTTCCAGCAGACATTGCCATCCTCTCCCCCCTGCCCTGCTTTCTGATGACTCTGAATGGGGGGGGGGGCCCTCCAAACCGGGGTATCCCCTGCCCCCACCTGTGGATTGGCAACCCTAGGTACTAATCATTAGTGGTTCACATCCTTTGTAAATACCTTTTTGATATGCAAAGGGGCCTGACAGTTAAGATGACAGTTAACTTGGGACAGGAGTTGTTATGAATGTGACTTGGATAGTCTGTTGGTAGTAAGAACGAGGTGTGATTAAGGCACCTGGGGCCATTACATGCAGGCAACTTTCAGCCTTATCCTGTGAAAAATTAGTGATGCCTGGTGGTGGAAAGTGCTGTTAAGTTGCAGCCCACTTATGAAGACCCCACAGGGTTTTCAAAGCAAGAGATATTCAGAGATGGTTTGCCATTGCCTGCTTCTTCCCAGGAATCCTGGACAGCTTTGGTAGTCTCCCATCCAAACCAGGACTGACTCTGTTTAGCTTCCAAGGTCTGATGTGAGCCACCCAGAGTCCCTATGGAGTGGGGGGCACACAAATGTAAGGTAAATAAATAAATAAATGATGAGGTCAGGCTAGCCTGGGTATTTCAGGGAGTTATTTCTTCAGTCAACTAAATGGCATTTCAGGTGAGAGAGAAAAATAGCTTAAGTGAGAATCCCAGAACCGGATGCTTTTATTCTGTAATTTCTCACTGAATTGGACAGATTTCTGAGCAGACATGTAGGATGCAACAGTCAGCATCTTTGGACCTCTTGTACAGTGCTTGCGCCCCTGTGAATATGGTGACGCTGATTCCCAGCTGCATGCACAATTATTATTAGAGACCAGTGGTAGGATGACCGCACTTCCAGTGACACCAGGGGTGTGGCCTAATATGCTAATGAGTTCCTGCTAGGCTTTTTATCTACCCCCCCTTAATATAGATAATACAAATCTGTAACAGGTGGACCAAGTGTTCACAAAATCTGAATCAAAACTTAGTGTAGAAAGGGCCTTAGTCTTTTTGGACTGGACATTTTCACTTCTATGATTCGTAAATTGTTTATGTGAATTACTTTAGTAATTTTGTTAAGAATAATTTAAATATTTCAATGGACTTGTATGTATTTTAGCTCACTGTACCCCATCCCCTCGTCTGAAGAAGTATGCATGCATACAAAAGCTTACATTCTGAACAAAACTTCGTTGGTTTTAAAGGTGCTACTGGACTCCGACTTTGTTCAACTGCTTCAAACCAACACGGCTGCCCAGCTGGATCTATCAATGGACTTGTGTTTCTTTATGTAGTTGCCTTACATACTGTGGTGCTCATTTTGTGGTTTCCTCTACATCCCATCAAATTAGAATGACCATGAAGTTTTCTACTATAAACTATATAATACTATATGCAAGCAGCCTTTGGCCTGCTGTCCTTCACATTTTTTTAAGCAGAAACATTCCATGTCTCCCATAAAAGGAGCAGGTATGTTGCAAATGTTACTTCCTAATCTTCCCACCAGATTTGGGCAGCACTTGCCTTCAAGCTGTCTAGTCAAATTCAAACTTTTTCCTTGGACCAATCCTGATCCTGGGGAAGTCAGGTCCCATGCCAAACTATGGAAGTGAAGCATGTGCCAGGTTCCATTAATACCACTGACTTTGCAGACTCCTGTACCTCCTCATTGGACTTCTGCTGCATGGATTTGCTGCAATTCTCCACTTCTTACACATCCAGGATCAGGTAGTATCAACTTTTCAAAACCTCTGCCCCTCATCCTCTTACCCTTCTCAGGTTTGCATATGTGTTTATTGGGAGGGAGAGGGTGGTTTTTATTATGGGTTTTTGCTCATGTAGTTGTAGTCATTGTTTTATTATATTATTATTTATTACTTTTAATTGATTGCCCCATGCCCCCATCCCAGCTCACACCAGGCTCTGGGCGATGTACAATATAATTAAAAACATGTATTTATAACAAATTAGTTAAAATTATAAAAATTAATGAGATGCAGATGGTGCCCTATAGATTTTCTGCAGATCCTGGACAACCAGGGCATCCTACTGGGGTGGGGGGGAGAAAACTCACAAAACATCTGGGGGGGTAGGAGAAAAAGGTTTGCAGTTTTGATCTATTTCTAGTTGTGAGTGCTACTTAATATTTCATTTAGTTTAAATTGGTTAAGTTTCTGTGACTCTTTCTTTTGGGAATATCATGCAGGCATAAAACCTCCATATATTTATGAAGGTAACGCCTTGTGGTCTAAACATTTAATCAAAATAGTGAAGAGATTAAAGTAAAAAAACCCACAGAAATATACTAAACGCTATGTCCCATTTTTTAAAAAGGATAAAGGGTCATGTCTGAAGGTAAATTCCATTTTTAAAAGACCTTTTAAGTGAGGCAATCTGTGCACTGGCCCCACCTTCGCTAGAGTGCAGATGTTATCAGAAAGGTGGGAACTGGCTGTTTTTTTTAAAAAAAAGCCTGTTTCTGGGTGTGTATTTCAACTATATGCAAGCAGCCTTTGGCCTGCTGTCCTTCACATTTTTTTAAGCAGAAACATTCCATGTCTCCCATGAAAGGGGCAGGTATGTTGGAAACATTCTTCCCAACTGCCTTGGGCTTATAAACCAAATCAGCCCATTCATAATGATCAGAGAGCCAGTTTGGTGTAGCGAGCTAGTTTGGTGTAGTGGTTAAGTGTACGGACTCTTATTTGGGAGAACCAGGTTTGATTCCCCCCTCCTCCACTTACAGCTGCTGGAATGCTCTTGGGTTAGCCATAACTCTGGCAGAGGTTGTCCTTGAAAGGGCAGCTGCTGTGAGAGTCCTCTCAGCCCCACCCACCTCACAAGGTGTCTGTTGTGGGGGGGAGAAGATATAGGAGATGGTAAGCCACTCTGAGTCTCTGGTTCAGAGAGAAGGGTAGGGTATAAATCTGCAGTCTTCTTCTGCAGTCTTCTTCAGTTCATTCATTCATCCTAAGCCCAATTGGCTCACACAAATGAAAACCAATAGGGTAAAACTTAAAGTTATGAGTCAGATACATGCTAAGTCAGTCTTAGCCACTGGACACCTGGGGCAGCTGCCCTAATCCTTGGCTGCAGAAAGCAGTGACAAGTTATGACCCCACCCTACCCCCAATGGGGAGAAGAAGAATAGGCAGGCAGGCTCCTGCCATGATATGCATGCACCTCCTCTGGCTCTCAGGTAGCCAATTCCACAGTGGCCATGTGCTCCCACCAGAGCTCAAGTAGCAGCCAGCCAGCTTGGCAACAGCCATGCATGCCCACCCCCTCTGGGGCTCAAGCAGCAGCTGGCTTGGTGATCATGGCATGCACCTGCCTGCCTTGCATGACTGCTCCTGTGGAATGACAGCTGAGCCAGGAGAGCTGGTGGTCCTGGATTTGGACAGATCCAGCTAATGGATAGTTGTCATTGGATCTGGAATGTCTCCTGGGTCTCCTAGATCCAGGTAGGTGGCCATGTTGGTCTGAAGCAACAGAACAAAGTTGGAGTCCAGCAGCACAAAGGTTTTATTCAGGATGTAAGCTTCCGTGTGCTAAAAGCACACTTCATCAGACAAGGATGGGTCTCTTGCTGGTGAGGTTTTGGCTGCAGGCTCTTGGCACACACCTTCAGGATGGAGCTGAAGTTTCCAGGTCTCCCACTAGCAAGGTCTCAGCTGCAGGTTCTTGGGGTGTGGCCTTGAGAACTAGGTTCTGGCTCTGAGGGAAATGCTGTTGTGCTGAGGTCTCCCTAGGTCCCCTCATCGACCTGTCTCTCCCTTCAGTTCACCTGACTCTTTCTCTGATGAACCTGAGCCTTCATTTGCCTTGTAGAAGAATTAAAACAATGGTTGGAACTTGAAAAATAAAGGGAGAGGAGAGAAAGGAGAACATTTCACAACAGTTTGAAGAGTATTGGACTTTTATTGTTGGATCTTATTTGGTGTGCTGCCTGGAGTGCTGTTCATTGAGCAGAAAGGTTGGATCTATAAAAAGTCTCAAAAACAGTCTCCCACCCTCCAGTTCTCCATCACAGTTTCTTCCCTTCAGATGCTTAACAGCCAGCATCAAGACCTCTGACCAAATGCTATGTTTGTGGTTTCATAACTCAGGGGGCAGTCAATGGATGGTCTATGTGGAGGCAGCACAGACCCCAGACAGGAGGAGGACAGAGATCCTAGGAGGAGGGAGTGCAATGGAGCTGGATGGGCTAGGGGCATACCTCAAAGTCCTCTTGACCACACCTCCTCAAAAGATGGCAAGGAAGGACTTTATGGTTCATATTCCCTAGCTGCAGAAGGTGACTGGAGTCTTCATTCTGCAGCAGGCAGCCTGGTTTAACAGGTTTCTAGCAGCTGCTGCACAATGAAGATCAAATGGGCCACTAATCCTCTCCCCCACCAACTCTTAGCTCTGGAGCTACGGGTTTCTCTCCTGCTTTTGCCACCACCCTCTGCTTAATCTTTGCTCACTATCAGATTCTCTGCTATTGTATCAGCTGGGTGGGAAGTTGGTTTTGGCTGTCAAGACTCTGAACCCATTCCCTAATCTTTTATTGGGTGGGCACCACCCGTGCCAGCCTTAGTTCTTGCTATCTCCATCACAAGTCTCAATTGTGCTATCAGTTTGTTTAATGGAGGAAAACAGACTGGGAGTGCTGGAAACTTTGGGCTGTTCCAACAACTATGCAGTTTGGCCATCCATTTGCTGTCCCCCTCAGTTACCAAACTGGGCTCTGAGATGTCATTATGTAGTTTCTTGAATTCCATAGAATAGTTTGTTCTCAGAATGGTTGAAGCTTATTAGCTATATTTTTGCACAACTGCAACCATTGCAGAGAAAGTTAAATTAGCTTTTATGGTACTGTGTGGCCCTTCGATTTGAACACAGCCAGCCATCTCTGGTTTTCATTCACTTTATACAGAAAGATTCCTCTGTCAGAAACCAAGCTCCCTGTTGTTCCCAAGATCTTTAAAAGGTCAGACAGTGGCTCTCAAAATTAAAAAAGCATGCAAAAGTAGTATCTTCACCTGGAAGTTAAACCAGGCTCATGGGGTGCTGATCAGAATATTTTGAACAGCTGAGAAACATGGGTTGCTTTCACACAGCACTCTTCTTCCCTACCCCCACTACAATGGATTTAAATTTTGGCTTCTGCAAGATATCACTGAATTTCTGCCAGCCTTCCTTGTTTTCCCTGGCTCTGCTGTCATTTCTCCCAAACCTAATTTGTTACTTTAGTTTCTGAAAAATTGTACCTCAAGTTCAGAAGAATATAGAAGAAGGTATGGGTTTCCATGGCCCCTTTCACATTACCATTCCAAACCAGTTGCTATCCATTGTTGGCCTGGTTCCAAGTAATGCAATATAGGGACAGGGGTTTCATGCAGTGAATTTCCTTCCATTAATGAGCTGTCTCTGAAATGCTATGGTCATTTCAAAGAGTAAGGGGGGGGGGGTTCCCTGCCTTTTTTTGTGGCTCAGTCTTCCTTCAACTTTTTTCCTTTTAATGTTCTCAATTGAGCGCTATAGTACTAGACCAACATAGTGGTGCCGAGGCATCTCAACAGTACCCCAGTAGCACTGAACTGTTATATTGGTCTAGCTCCATAGCACTCAACTTAAAACATTCAAAAAAGTTCAAGAAAGATTGCACCATGGAAAGGGGAAGAAGCAACATTGTAGGAAGCGCTACAGGCAGTGATTCAGAAGCATAATGAAGACATGATAATGGAAGAAAGTGGTTTCCTGCAAAACTGGCTCAATCGTGCTTTGCTGACCAGATGCAAGCACCTTTGTATGAAAAGGGAAATTAAATCTACCAGCAACCAGGTACTAAAACAGAATACAGAGGCTGTTTGTTCTCACTGTCCCCATCTGCTACCCTTTTCCCTTCTACCACTGCTGATGGGATTTTTGTAGGGGTTTTTTTTTTAAATTATAATTTCTTGGGATATTCCTTTAAGATTAAGGTGCCATTTCTGAGAGTCCTCCTTTTAGCAGGAGATTGATGAAGGAGGGAAAGGCAGATAGCCTCTGTGCACAAGATTACAAATACATGACTTACAAAAATGTTCTGTAGTATTATGAAGATTTCTCAAAATGCAATTTATACCATTCACATATATAAATATCTTGGTTACAAAATGGAATACGCCTATAAGGAATTTGTAACCCTAATCATATACAAATAAATTTTTCACAAAGGGAACCAATCCCATGTTTAGGAGGTATCCTCTGTTCCAACTTCTCTTTGTTGCTTTAGTGCTGTGAAAGACCAGAGGGCCTTTCAACAGCAATAAAGGTAGGAAGACTGAGATTTACCCAGAGATCAGTTATACTAGTCAAAGCATATGGTATTCTCTTGGGGGTTACGAACACAGACTTGGATAAATTAATATCATGCTATGCAATGCAGTTGGTACTCAAAACACAGGTCAGTGTACACTTGTTATAAATTAAGAAATGGAATTTAAACCTAATGTCCAATATTAACCAGGCAAAGTGGAAAACCTCAGTCTCACAGCACCCTAATCACTCCCAAGACATTCAAAAGCTTGTTTCACATGTAGGATCACCACGCTCACTTTGAAAGGGTTGTTGTGTTGCTCTGTGCAGCTCCAGACACTGCAAGAAGGATGGATGGGATCAAGGCTTCTTTTCTGCACCATTTTCTCTGGTGGAATGGACCCAGGGGACAGTGTTTGCCCCTTCCTCAGAATCCATGTGTCCATGATATCAGATTGTTACCAACATTAAGCCAATGGAATCTCTTTTGTCTTAATATGCATATTTCATCATTTCATAGCATGCTACCACACTAATTGCTTCCTGTTTGATCAGAAACTTTAGGGAACAAAAGATCTCTGGACAGTCCCCTTAAAACCCTTTATTAGTCTGGGAAAAAATCATAAGTATATCTTTAATATGAGGCACAGATTTTCATCAAGGTCCTCTCTTAGCACTTAGGCCTCATGTTTAACGTTGCTGTATCACACTAAATAAAAACTGACATTTCAGACTATTACTTCTCATATTTACATCTTACATTTCCTCAAAAGGTACTCAATACAATAAAAATTATTTTCCACCCCATAGTGTTACCAACTAAGGATCCCAGCCTTCAGTTGGGACCTGGAGATCTCCCAGAATTACACCTCATCTCATGGCTACAGAGATCAGTTCCCCTGGAAAAAATGGATGCTTTGGAGGGTGAACTCTATGGCATTGTACCCCACTGAAGTTTCTGTCCTCCACAGGCTCCACTCCCAAATCTCCAGGAGTTCCCCAACCTGGAGCTGGCAACCCCAACACACACACTGGTGACCGGGAAACCCTACTACCAACCGTCTTTTGGGACATTCCTATCAATTTGGGGTAGTGCCTGTGGAGGGTGGAGTTTGAGGAGGGAAAGGAACTCAGTGGGGATATGGTGCTACAGAGTCCACCCTCTGAAGTTGTCATTTCCTCCAGGGAAATTGATCTCTGTGGTCTGGACATTCCAATGGAAGACCAGGCTGCACCTGGAAGTTTGTAACTGTAGCATACACTCTGTGAGCAAGCTTAGGTTGATAGATTGTGACTGAGAGCTTCACAAATCAGATTTCCCAAATACTGTACTGAATTTGAGTTAGTAGGGTTTATTTTAAAAAAGGTTTTGCCTGTGTTTAGAATGCCTGCAAGATAGCTAACAGTGTAAACTAATATAGCCACTGAACAAAACACTATAAAACAATGAAATGAAACTGCTATAAGGCAGCAAGAACTAGAGGCAATGCAATATAAAAGCGGTGAAAACCAATCAAGTATCAAATGTCTGGGAAAATAAACACATCTTAAAACTGGCACCTACGAGATGCATCAGGGAGCCTTTGAATATCTCTGGGAACGGAAGTTACACAAACAGCCATGACTCCAATTGCTGCTCTCATCTGAAACTTCTGTAAGCTCAAAGCCAAGCCATCAAAGAACACCTCAAAACATGGTCATATTCATACAAAATCACCTATCCTTCAGTTTTACTATTACATACACCCATTCTTGGTATAGACAGTAGGGTTGCCAGGTCCAGTTCAGGAAATATCTGAGGACTTTGTGGGTGGAGCCAGGAGCTAAGTTGTGACAAGCATGACTGAACTCCAAAGGGAGTTCTGGTCATCTCATTTAAAGGTACTGCACTCCTTTTAAATGTCTTCCTTCCATTGGAAATAATGGATAGGGGCACCTTCTTTTGGAGCTCATAGAATTGGACCCTCTAATCCAATCATTTTGAAACTTGGAGGGGGTTTTATTTAGTAGAAGCACCAGGTGCTATGCTGAAAATACTTCTATCTCAAAAAACACACACACCGAGTTATGCCAATAAAGGTTCTGTGACTGTAAACACCCCCCAGAGCCCCAGATACTCACAGATCAATTCTCCATTATACCCTATGGAGATTTGGTCTCCTTAGGGAATAATGGAGTGCCCAGCAAGCATTTCCCTCCACCCACCCACCCACTTTCTAATAACCCTGAAGCAGGGGAGGGCCTCCAAACAGGGGGATTCCCTGTCCCCAATTGGGGATTGGCAACTCTAATAGACAGTTATGTCTGTTGAAAATGTCACCTGTTGAATTTCTGTCTGTGATACATCCATGTAAGACACCTTACAACTCTGTTTGACCATGAACCTTCTGCTAAAACAAGGCTATGCAAGAACCAAAGATGTCAGTTCATCATCCCAGTTTTGTACTCATTCTCTCCCTGCACTTTTATCCAAAGTTAAACTGGCAGTGTGTTGTCTGTAAAGGAAATGAAGCTATAAAAGAACATCCTCTGCTGCGTAACCAGAGAATATAAGCTGTAGAAGGCACAAGAGCAGAGGCAGTAAGGGATGTTGGCAATCATATCCATCCCTTCACAACTTCCAAGTCTCAGCAGCCTTTTCCCCCAGCTGCACATTCCCCAAGCCCCCTTTTTTTCCAGTTTGCTCCTGGCTTTATTAGCCGTTAAAGTAGTCAAGCACCTGCCAGTTCTTTGAATCAGAGCAGCAAGCCGTGCTTTCACAGTAAGCCGCACGCTCAGTGGACCTTGAAGATTCATTTTAGCACAGGCCACCAGTTCAGCGTCACAAATTGCTGCCTGAATGCTACCCACCCCACCTGCGCTGAAGGAAGACAGCATGGATTAGCAGCAGAGTAACCTTGAGGGGCAACCAACTTACCCTGCTCTGGTCACAAAATAAAAGGCAGCAAAAGGTTCAAAAATAGGAGTTCAGACTCCTCCAGAAATCATATCTGCACTGGAGGGTGGGGAGGCAAACACACCTGCTAATTTAGCTGTTGTATTTACTAATCAATTTGTTTTTAGATCTTAGAATGAAAAAAAAAGGCTTTCAGGATTTACTCTCTGTTTATAATAGCAACATTGTTTTAGGGAAAGAGATACAAGCTGATGGAAGAGAATGTTTTTGGAAGATAGATTCTACCTACAGAACTGGACTATGTTTTTTGCTTGTTTTTTAAAGCCATACTTACAAATTCAGGGAGAACAAGAATATCTGGAAAAGAAGCCAGGACTTTGAGGCCACTGGGTAAGGAGACAGAAGTGGTTGCTGAAGACATCTTGTTGGTTTCTTTCCAAGCTCACCAGGCAAGTCCTCACACTATAGACCAACAGCTCCAGGTTCTTCCTTCTGTTCTCTTGGGCAGGTGAGTTGTTATCTGTTCAGTTATGTTAATACTGCCCGCCCTTCAGGGCAGGAGCTCAGCTTGGGTGTAACTAACCAACTGGAAATACGTATTCTTGTGTTTCTGTGCCCCAGACTGCTTTGGTTTTTAACAGTCTTGCATTGTGGTAGATGCCTTGTTGTCATGCTTGGAAGGCAGGTGCAGCAAACATATAAAATCCAAAGTATTTTGGTTCAGGTGAAGCAACTATAAATCTAAGATTACAGAGGGACAACCCCTGGAGTGAGTGAAGTAGTGCTACAGCAATCAATTATTGGCTTGTTTGTTTATTGTAAATAAAAAAAGAAACTTCTCTGAAATTCCAGAACTATAACCCTTTCCACTACATGTCGGAGATCAGTAAATAATGTTACTTTTATTGCTCAAGCACTCTGCTATGACATAGTCACAGAATAACATATACTAAAATTGAAATGTTTATATGAATGGACCTTGATAGCTGCCATTAGTATAAATGGGAAACCAATCTGTGCTAAGTGGCCTGTTATTTTCAAAAACCTTGGACTGAGTGGCTTTGAACATGTCTAGGATTCCCCCCAAAAAACCAACTTAAAAAGAAAAAAAGACCTATACAACTCTGAGAATGGACAGAGTGAACCTACCCTAAGATGAACGAGGCACACTGTGGAATCTAGTATCCTGTGCCTCATGGCTGTCCCTGACACATGCTATGAATTCAGTGTTTGGACCTTCCAGTAAGATGTTAAACTTAATTTTCAGGAACACATGGCCCAAAGTTGGATTGTAACACACAGGGAGGGCTTTTCCCACAGCCTGAAACAGCCTCAGAGACACACTATTTGTCCTATTGGTCCTATTATTCTCCACCTTTGTATGGTTCAAATCAAAACTAGGGGCTTGGGCACCTGAAAATTAAGCTTTTAAGAATCTTGGAGAACCCAGAATAAGGTCTAGTAAGGTTCTCACTTTCCACCTATGGCCACAGTAGCTCAAAAGAGCTGTGGGGGTTGACAAGTAGGGTTGCCAGCTCTGGGTTAGAATCATAGCATGATAACAGATGGGCAGTTTGGGGCGGTTGGGAGCCATTCCAAAGTTGGCCAGCTCAAAAAGAGCCATCCTGAAGTCTCAGCACACTCCCCAGCAAAACACCTGCATCCTATCTGCCAGGAGGCCGGGCACCTCCAGACCTGGAGGTGCCTCAGAAGCCGGACTCCTCTTTTTTCCCCCCAATGGGTCAAGTACTCAAGCACTCTGGCTGGTTTCTTAAAAAAAAAAAAAAGGCAGAAGCGGCTTGGCACTGACACACAGCCACGTCACCTCAACTGCACCCTTCCTCATCCAGATAGCTGGCAGTTGGCTCAAATATTTGCCACCACTTTGGAAATGGTAGCTTTTTGTGCCTCTCTGTGGAGCCTGGAGGACGGGGTGAGTACAGGACGCAGACAGGCAGCAGACAGGCAGCAGATGCTGCCATCTGGAAGGATTTTTTTGGGTCGATTTCAGAGGCTATTCTGTAATCACCCATAGAACCATAGAGTTGGAAGTGACCTTCAAGGTCATCTAGACCAACCCCCTGCACAATGCAAGAAATTTTCAAATACCTCCCACACACATATACATCCCCAGTGACCCCTGCTCCATGCCCAGAAGATGGAAAAAAAAAAACAACAGGATCCCTTGCCAAACTGGCCTGGAGAAAAATTGCTGACTGTCCCAAAAGTAGCAATCAGTATTTCCTTAGGTGTGTAAGAAGAGGTCACAAGAACTAAGCACAGATGCCTCCCTCTCGTGATCTGCCAAAGTTTACAGAATCAGCATTGCTGTCAGATGGCCGTCTAGCCTCTGCTTAAAAACCTCTAAGGAAGGAAAGCCCACCACCTCCTGAAGAAGCCTGTGCCACGGAGCAACTGCTCTAATTGTCAGGAAATTCTTCCTAATGTTTAGCCAGAAAGTATTCTAATTTCAACCCATTGGTTCTGGTCTGACCTTCTGGGGCAATGGAAAACAATTCTGCACCATCCTCTATATGACTGCCCTTCAAGTACTTGAAGATGGTAATCATATAACCTCTCAGTCATCTCCTCTCTACGCTAAACATACTCAGTCCTTTAGCCTTTCCTCATAGGACTTGGTCTCCACACCTCTCACCATCTTCGTTGCCCTCCACTAAACACACTTCAGCTTGTCTATATCCTTCTTAAAGTCTGGTGCTGAAAACTGAATACAGCACTCTAGGCGTGATCTAACCAGAGCAAAGTGATACCATCACTTCACGTGACCTGGACACTAAAATTCTGGTGATACAACCCAAAATTGAATTTGCCTTTTTAGCAACTGCATCACACTGCTAACTCATGTTCAGTGTAGGTCCACTAAGACCCCTAGATCCTTTTCACACATGCTACTGCCAAGTAGAGTTGCCAAGTCCAATTCAAGAAATATCTGGGGATTTTGGGGGTGGAGCCAGGAGCAAGGGTGTGACAAGCATAATTGAACTCCAAGGGAGTTCTGGCCATCACATTTAAAGGGACAGCACACCTTTTAAAATGCCTTCCTTCCATAGGAAATAATGGATAAGGGCACCTTCTTTTGGGTCTCATAGAATTGGACCCCATGGTCAAATCTTTTTGAAACTTGGGGGGTATTTTGGGAAGAGGCACTGGATGCTATACTGAAAATATGGTGCCTCTACATCAAAAGAAAACTCCCGAGCTCCAGATACCCACAGATCAATTCTCCATTATTTCCTATGGGAATAATATTCCATATGGAATAATAGAGTTCCCAGCAGACATTTCCCTCCCCTCCTCCCACTTTCTGATGACCGTGAAGGGGGGGGGGCTCCAAACCAGGGAGTCCCCTGGGGATTGGCAGCCCTAGCTACATTGCTTTCTCTCACACACACACACTCATACCCACCATTTACTTGCTCTAAAACGAAAGCAAAACAAACGGAGGGGCTTCTGCTATTGACCCTTCCCCATGAAGTACTTCCTACTTCCTGCTTCCTGCTCAACTTTAAAGGCACGCACGCACACACAGGCATTTTGAAAGGGGACCTGTTTGCAGGTTTCTAAACCTACCAGAGATCTAGAGGTAAGTGGGGGCTGTGGGGGCGGGGCTTCCTCCCACTGGCCAGCTGGCTGGGGGTGGGGGGAAGCCTGTAAAACCAGTGGATCCCCTGCTGGGACCTGGAGATTGGGAAGCCTACTGTCAAGGCAAATATCTCCCATCTGCATTTGTTTTTTTCTACCTAAATGCAGAACTTTACATTTATCCCAGTTAAAATTCATTTTATTGGTTTTAGCCCAGTTTTCTTGACTATCAAGAACATCCTGTATCCTGTTTCTGTCTTCTATTATATTTGCGACCCCTCCCAATTTAGCATCATCTGCAAAACTAATAAGCATTCTCTCTATTCCTTCATCCAAACAATTTATGAAGATTTTGAACAAAACAGGTCCCAGGACAGATCCTTGAAGCACTCCACTTGTCACTCCTCTCCAAGAGGATGAGGAACCATTCACAAGCACTCTTTGGGTGTGGTCTGTCAGTCAGTTACAGATCCACCTAACAGTAATAGGATCCAAACCACATTTTACCAATTTGTCAACAAGAATAGTATGTTGAACCTTAACAAAAGCCTTTCTGAAATCAATATAAACTATGTCTACAGCATTCCCTTGATCCAGCAAGGTAGTAACATTTTCAGAAAAGGAGATCAGGTTAGTCTGACATGACTTGTTCTTGAGATCACAGCCATCTTTTCCAAGTGCTCAAGGACTGACTGTTTGATGATTTAGTCTAAAACTTTTCCAGATACAGACATCAAGCTGACAGTTCAGTACTTCCCAGATCCTTCTTTTTCCCCTTCTTGAAGATGGGGACAACATATGCCCACCTCCAGTCTTCTGAACCTCACCTGTTCTCTAAGAATTCTCAAAAATGATGGACAGGGGCTCAAAAATTATGTCTGCAAGTTCTTTTAGTATGTTTGGATGCCGTTCATCTGGCCCCAAGGACTTAGTTTCCTTTAAAGAAACTAGGGGCGTTTTCCCACAGAGCTTACCGCGCAGCGTCTGCGTGGATTTCCCACCAACTGCTCCACATAACCAGGAAGAGCCATGGCTTTTGCGTCACTAACGTAAACTGGTTTTTAGCGGTTTACATCTGTGACGCAAAAGGTCTGGCACTTCCTGGTTCTGCAGAGCAGTTGGTGGGAAATCCGCGCAGATGCTGCGCGGTGAAGAGGGACGTCGCTCCACGGTAAGCTCTGTGGGAAAACACTCTAGGTGTTAATGTACTATCCCTATGCTGATCCTTGGCTGCAACTCCCTTCACTCATCATATGTTCTGTTTCTTCCATATTGAGCACCATTTCCCTCACAAGAGGAGACTGAGGAAGAGTAGGAATTGAGCATTTCTGCCCTTTCTTCATCACCTGTTACAATTTCACTTTCTTGTCCTTGTAAGGAGCCTACCATGTCCTTGCTCTTTTTCCTACTTTGTACATAAAAAAGAACCCCTTTTTGTTGTTTTTAGCATATCTTGCTACTCTACACGGATACTGAGGTTTAGCTTTCTCTACAAATACTGGTGATTTGCTTATAATCATCCCTGGTTATAAGACCCAAAATGTTTTTTTTTTATTTTTCAAGTCTTTAAAGAGCTGTTTATGGAGCCATCTTGGCTTCCTTAGGCTCCTCCCATTTTATTATATTTACCCAGAGACTCTCAACTAAACTGCCATGCTCAGATTCATGAATTTCCTCACAAGTATATACCTCCTTCACATATAATGCTACTTTCCACCCTTCCTTACTTTTTTGTCCCTTTTAAATAAATTGTACCTCTCAGTCCTATTATTCCAATTGTGAGTGTCATTCCACCAAGTTTCAGTAATGCCTAATAGATCATAGTTCCCTTCCTATATTAGGATTTCCAGTTCCTCCTGCTTATTTCCCATACTCTGCCCATTAGTGTAGAGACATCGGAACCCATGTTTTAAGCATCCTAAGGTTTTTGTTTCCTTATGTACCTGTGAGTTAATGTTACCTAGCATATGTGCTATTCCCTGCAAATCTTCAGCATTCTTATCTCCAGTTATTGGCATCATAGTAGGCTTTGAATTATTGTCTCACTCCCCAGTACAATTTAGTTTAAAGCCTTCCTTATTAGCTTAGCAAGGCTCTTACCAAACACTTTCCCCTGTACTTTTGTGAGGTGCAAACCATCTTCTGATAGAAGAGCTTCATCTCAAAAGTGTAAGCCGTGGTCCAAAAATCTGAATCTTTCTTGATGACACCATCTATGGAGCCAGTCATTTATTTGCAGTATTCTTCTTTCCCATCTTAAGCCACAACCTTCAACAGGAAGAACTGATGAAAACACAACCTGTGCTCCCAGCTCCTTCACCTTCTGACCAAGAGCTACATAGTCTCTTTTAATACATTCCAGGTTGTGCCAGGCAGTAGCATTTGTTCCCACATGGATGAGCAAGAAAGGATAATAATCCATGGGCTTGACAAATCTTCCTATCCTTTCTGTTACATCCTGGATGTGTGTACCTGGTAGAAAGTATACCTCTCGAGATGGCAAGTCTGGTCAGCGCACTTTGGGCTCTACCCCTCTGAGTAGGGAATCCCCAACTACTAGCACACACATTTTCCTTTATTGGGGAGCAGAAGCTCAAGTCTTCTGATCCACAGGGGTCTGAGAAACTTCCTTCAAGCTTTGCAGAGGCTGATGAAGTAGCGCTTGTTCTGGTGGTTCAGAATCAGTATCCATGGGGAGAGCGTGGAAATGATTGCTTAGCAGCAGAGGCTCAGAACATCTCCTTGGTTTTCCTGCTCTTGCGGGTTACATTTTTCCACATGCCCTCCTCCTGTGATTGGCTGTCCTCCATTCCCTGAGATACCTTTTACTCTTCTTCTTATCCTCTCAAGAGCACTTCATGCATTCTATCCATGAAATCCTCACCTTTGGGGAATATCTGGAGATGTGGGAGGTGGAGCCTGAGGAAGGTGGAGTTTGTGAAGGGGAGGGACTTCTATGTGGTATAATCCAATAGAGTCCACCTTCCAAAGCAATAATTTCCTACAGGTGAACTGTCATCTGGATATCAGTTATAATCCCAGGAGGTCTCCAGCCACCACCTGGTAGTTACTAATCAAAATTCCACCGCTCCAGACACAACAAGAAACAATTTAGTAATAGCCAGTCATTTGTTTACAAATATATCACATACAAATCCCAAATATAAAGTATGGACTATGGTGAGTCAATCCAGTACACTGCTTCAAATCTTCCTCAGATCCAAGGATGAATAGGTTGAATCCAAAAAACATATAGTCCTGTTTGCTGAGATTAAAAGAACAAAAGCTAAATCACTGAGGCATAATGACTGACAAAAATAAAGTATACTCATTCAAAAACTAAAACCCCACACCTTCTTGCTATCACTTTGAAGTGAAACCAAACTAGACTCCAAAGAATTTACAATCTTAATAACTAAAAATAAAAAAATAGCTGAATCACAAAAGCATAATAAATTAACAAGAAAAAGTATGAGCACTCAAATATAAACCTACTTGTTATCACTTTTGGAATGGGGCCAAACCAGATTCCAAGGAACTTACAGTCTTATTTGCTAATGTAAAAAGAGGGGGCAGAAACTGAGTTAGGCACTAATACATAGAGACTAAATCTATATATATAAAGACAAGTCTCCTGACCTACAAATCAAGCCCCAGCCAAAACCCCTGGACCTAGAAACTTGGAATTTGGGGAGAACAACCTTCCATGTTGTAGACAACCACTAGGAAAGGATTTTAAGAAATTTGCCCACTAAGAGGGTAAAAAGGAGTAAAATGTGTTTCCCTAAAAGGATATAGTGTGGCTTGGAGGCTGCTGCCTCTTCCCCCGCTCACAAAGACAGTTAGAGCAAAAGGTCATTTGCATAACCCACCTGATTGGATGTCACCTCCAACATTCTAAAGCTCCCTAGGCTTGCCAATCTTCTTGTGGAGCCTGGCTGGTCTGAATTACAAGACAAGTCTCCTGACCTATAAATCAAGCCCCAGCCAAAACCCCTGGACGTAGAAACTTGAAATTTGGGAAGAACATTTCTTTCATGATGTAGACAGCCACTAAGAAACTATTTGAAGGAATTTGCCCACTAAGGGGGTGAAAAGGAGTAAAATGTGTTTCTCCATAAGGATACAGTGTGGCTGCTGCCTCTTCCCCTGCTCACAGAAAAAGAGCAAAAGGTCATTTGCATAAACCACCTGATTGGACATCACCCCCAGCATTCTAAAACTCACTAGACTTGCCAATCTTCCTATGGAGCCTAGCTGGTTTGAGTGACAGTTGCAGGAAACTGCTGACAACTTTCCATACCTCATCCCCATCCCACCCCCAAACCAGTTGGAACACAGAGGTCATTTGCATATGCGGTCTGGTGGGTCCTCACCCACAACATTCTAAACCACATGCATTTTCTGTTGGGAGTCATTGAATGTGCCCTGAGGTAAAATGCACCTCCCAGTCTTCCTCTAAAAATTCACTAGGGGGTTAACATAAAAGCCAGTATGTGAACTGAACTTTCAAATGATCAGAGGGAAACAGTGCATGACCTTTCGAGGGCCCGTTTGGAAGTGAACCTCTCACTTGAACATGCCAAAGTATCCACCACACCACCACTCCCTCAGATCAACTCCCTCCCACACTTCTCACAGCCATCACCTCTTACTGCCTTCAAGAAAACTCCTGGCAGACATCATGGAAGATACACCAATGCTGTAAGGAGAAACATAGAGATGCAGCAAAGAAATTCGCAAATAGTACTTACATACCACAGCAAAGCATGGGTATCGAGCTAGTCAATTATAAACATTTTACAACTCTTCAAACAGGTAATACATACCAATAACTTGTGTTTATGTGGGAATCACCGCAAACATCCACCAGTATCCAAAGCCTACAGTAATTATACAGGAAAAAATTTTCCTGATGGAGATAATCTCTCGGCTTGGCTTCGCGAACGAAGATTTAAGAAGGGTGCAATAGTCCACGTCTGCTGCAGGCTCGCTGGTGGCTGACAAGACCAATGCGGGACAGGCAGGTCCGGCCACAGTGGCTGCAGGGAAAAGTCTGATTTAGGGTTGGTGCTGTAGCAGTGCGATTCTTCCTCAATCTCCTTTTGTCCTCAAGACCAGGATAAGACCAGGATGGAGATAATATTCAGAATACTATTTGAAGCAGTCATGCAGCACAGATGTGAGGCTGCAAAATTATCTTAAATTTACAAGAATGCCAAGGACATATTTAATCCTTCAGGATATAAAATTTAAATTTATGAATGAAGAAAAACCCTTTCTATAGTAATATTCCCTAAACATTTTCAATTAATCTTTTTATTTATTTATTTATTTTCGCATTTATATCCTGCCCTCCCTGTCGAAGCAGGCTCAGGGCAGCTAACAACAACATTAAATCCACAATAAAACAATAAAACCATAGAACAATAAAAACAATTACAGTAAGATCAATTAAAATTAACAATTGCACTTTAAATATTGAACAAATTTTTTATACTGATACACATTACAGAATTCAGATCTGCAGGCATGAGACGGCAAAATTATCTTAAAGCTACAGGAGTGTAGAGAGATCTCATAACATATTTAATCCTTACATATGTAAAGTTTAAAAATTATGGATGAATTAGAACTGTCGTAAACATTGTAGAATATTATGAAAGACATCCAGAGAAGGAAGCAGCACTATTCTTTGCGGATGCAGAAAAAGCATTTGATAATTTAAATTGGGACTTCATGTTTGCAGTGATGGAAAAAATGGAGCTTGGAGAGAGTTTTATAAGGATGATAAAAGCAATATATTCTGAACAAAGGGCAAGGTTGTGCATCAACGCAGATCTTACAGATGAAATGAAAATCAGTAAAGGTACTAGGCAAGGCTGCCCGCTTTCGCCATTGTTATTTATAATGACTCTTGAAATTTTACTGATGCAGATTCAAGAAGAAAAAGTTCTAGAAGGATTACAAATAAAAGGATATACCTATAAATATAGAGCATTTGCGGATGATATAATGTTTATAAATGAAAATCCCTTACAAGCTACACCGTTGTTGTTAATGAGAATACAAGAGTTTGGGGAGTTGGCGGGACTTTACATAAATAAAGAAAAATCAAAAATTTTATGTAAGAATATGCAGAAAAATAGACAGCAAGAACTACAAAGATTAACGGGTTGTGAAGTTACCTCTAAGGTAAAATACCTAGGGGTAGAGATAACAATGAAAAATATTGATCTGTTTAGGAACAATTATGAAAAACTCTGGCGCAAAATAGAAGAAGATATGCTAAAGTGGAACAAGCTCAATTTGTCATTGTTGGGCAGAATAGCTGCAGTAAAAATGAATAGCTTACCAAGGGTTATGTATTTGTTCCAAACCATCCCCATTGTGAAAGATGTTAAGCAATTCGATAAATGGAGAAGAAAAATCTCGGAATTTGTGTGGGCCGGAAGGAAACCCAGAATTAAAATGAAAGTCCTGATAGATGCAAAAGAGAGAGGTGGATTTCAATTACCAGATTTGAAACTGTATCATGAAGCAATTTGTTTAGTATGGTTGAAAGAATGGATAACGTTATTAAATAAAAAACTTCTAGTGCTAGAAGGCCATGGGAAAAAATTCGGCTGGCATGCCTATTTGTATTATGGGAAAAAGAAGATGGACGGTCTTTTCTCTCACCATTATATAAGGAGTAGCTTACTAAATGTGTGGATAAAGTATAAGAAATATGGCGATGAGAGAAGACCTTTGTGGATAGTGCCGGCGGAAGTGATAAAATTAACGGCCAAAACAGTTAAGGAAAAACAACTATCATACAACCAACTACTAAAAATACAAAGTGGGAAAATAGAAATGAAAACTGCAGAAGAATTGAACTATAAATATGATTGGTTTCAAATGCAACAAATAAAAAGTTTGATGGAGAATGATGTCAAAGCGGAAGGAATAAGGAAAGAGCAAACAGAAATGGAAAGAGTTCTGCTTGGAGATAATGAAAAATTAATTTCAGAAGTGTACAAATTACTTTTACAATGGACTACAGAAGATGAAGTAGTGAAATCTCAAATGATAAAATGGGCAATTAATGTAAATAAAGAAATAAAGATGGAATCTTGGGAATATTTGTGGAAAAACTCTATGAAACTCGCAACATGTCATAGTATTAAAGAGAACTGTTTTAAGATGATGTATAGATGGTATATGACTCCAAAAAAATTAGCAAAGATGAACAATAAGATGCCAGATAGGTGTTGGAAATGTAAAAAACATGAAGGCTCTTTCTACCATATGTGGTGGACTTGTGAAAGAGCTAAAATGTTTTGGCAGATGATTCAACAAGAGATATCTAAGATCCTAGGATATGAATTTAAAAAAGAAGCAGAGACACTTCTGCTGGGATTACAAATGGAGAATTTTCCAAAAGAAGATAGAACTTTAATATGGTACTTGCTCTCAGCTGCTAGGACATTGTATGCGCAGTTGTGGAAGCAAGAAAAAATACCAGAAAAATGGGACTGGACTTTAAAAGTTATGTCATGGAGTGAAATGGATAAGCTAACAAGAAAATTAAGAGGCTGCGATTTAGAACTCTTTAATCGGGAGTGGAAGAAATTCAGAAGATATGTAGAAAAAGAGTGGAAAATAAAAGGACACTGGACAATTTTTGAAGATTAAGACCTTTAAGACAAGAATATAACTTTTGAAGGGTTTTTTTTTTCTTTCTTAATCAATTTTTGTTTTTTCTTGATAGTTAAAGGTACCTTTAATATCTGTTTTCTAAAAAATAACACTGGCGGGGGTCAATTACTGGGGGTGGGGTGGGAGGAAAGTAAGATGTGGGGTAGAATGATGCTTTCATCTTAAGGTTTTTATAAGCTGTAGAAACAGTTCTACTACCATATGTTACCAATAAAAATTGTTTATACGCAAAAATTATGGATGAAGAAAGACACTTTCTGTATATTTTCTGGACATTTTCAATTCTATAGTCTTTGAATTTATTTTGATATAAAGTACAGAATTTAAATCCATCAGGGGATGGGCAGCAGCTGTAAAATGATTCACCATTGGACCCTCTTCAGCATTGCCACAAATGTAAGAAATGTGCTCAAGGATTCTCACCTTAATAGGTCTGGTGCTTATACCAACAGAAGTTCAAACTACCCTACTTGTTGGAGAGCTGTGATCAGATCTGCCATGGTGTCTATTTTTTAATGAAAAGGAGCTATAGCAGGCGAATATTTGATTTGGAGAAGCAACACTGTGTGCTTAAATGTCACCCTGAGTCCCTCAGCTGGCCTACCATCCCCTTTAGGGACCTGACTGGTCACTTTATATTTAGTTCCTGATTTGACATCATCTGCTGCTATCTTTTGATATTGCTGTGAAGCCCAATCAGTTTTTGTTTGATTAAAGCAACTTTTTAAGATAAACATGTATTCATAGATAACATAAAACATGTTTTTTAGATAAACATGGCTTCATACCTGGACTTTTGATCTTTTCTCTTTGCACAGTGCTCAGAGTCACTCATGAAGCCTTTGGCCAACTTTTTCATCCTCTTCTCCAGCCAAAATGAAGCTTGAGTGTGTGCATGTGTTTCTGGCTACAATTCTACTCCATTTCATTGTTTGACAAAGTGTGCAGGCACACAAAAGCTTACATTCTCAATAAAACATTGTTGGTCTTAAAGGTGCTATTGGACTCCAACAGTTCAGGGTGTTAGCTTTGCCCTTTGCCTCCCTAAGCAGTCTGGGTCTAGACTATCTCAGGAAGTACCCACATGGGTCCCAGGGTATGGTTGGAAGACACACAATACAGAAATCTTACTGAAGTTAAGCAGGTCTCAGTCTGGTTGGTGCCTAGATGGCTGGAGGACCAGTTCACAGGCCAAGCAACCCAAGGTGCTTCTAGTAATTCCAAGGCGGTAGAGAGCAACAAGACAGGAGTTGCCAATCCCCAGTTGGGGACAGGGGATCCCCAGGTTTGGAAGCCCTCCCTCAGCTTCAGAGTTATCAGAAAGCAGGAAGATGAGGAGAAAAATGTCTGCTGAGCACTCCATTATGCCCTGTAGAGACTAGTTCACATAGTGTATAATAGAGAATCAATCAGTGGGTATCCGGGGCTTGGGGGTAAAGGTGCCAAATTTTCAGCATTTTTTGAGGTAGATGCACCAAAGTTTCAGCATAGCATCTGGTGCCTCTCCTCAAAACACCCCCCAAATTTCAAAAAGATTGGACCAGGGGGTCCAATTCTATAAGCCCCAAGAGAAGGTGCCCCTATGCTTCATTATTTCCAAATGAAGAGAAGGCATTTAAAAGGTGTGCAGTCCCTTTAAATGTGATTACCAGAACTCCCTTTGGAATTCACTCATGCTTGTTACACCCCAAAGTCTCCTGGCTCCACCCCTAAAGTCTCCAGATATGTCTTGAGTCAGACCTGGCAACCCTGGCAGGAGTAGATGATGAATGCAGCTTCTATCTGCTACCAACTTCCCAAACCCATCAGACTAGAGCGTGCCTCGGACCCAGCAGAGATGGCACAGGAGGTGGCATGTGGCCCTTGGACTCATTGACATTTCCTAGACCCATCCTACTGCTGCCCAAGACCTCAGCCAGCCCTGCTGAGCAGGAGACCTTCAGGAACCCCAGGCTCAAACTTTTGAGATTCATGAAGGAAGAAAGGTGACTGAGGCTTACCCAGCTTTCTTTGCTAGGTGGAATTGCTATTTGTCCAGTAGAGCTTCAAGGAATGAGAAAATCTGTGATTTCCTCTTAACCAAAACATCTGTACTTCAGGTGTCAAGCCCAAATAATTGAGCATTTTAGTAGGTATAAATTGCTAGTATATGTGTTATAAATTGCTAGGGTCACTTAAACATGGCAAAGGTGATAGGAATCTTGAAAAAGCCAACAGAAGTTATGTCTAATGGATGGAATTTGCAATATAATCACTTGGGGAGAGGAGGCACAAACCACCTGATTTATTTACAACCAGAATTTTTCTTATTCTAAAAATAGGCATTTACTCTTTAAATGGAAGTGTCAATAGTGAACCCCCCCCCCCTCTTTCTTGAACAATTCTTCAGTGGAGCAAAACAGTCCCTCAGGACATGCAGTATGCCCACTAGCCCTTCCCCAGCAAGTGTTGGGATGTAAATGCAATAAATGAATCTTCTTGCTCTTTTAGGTTCTGCCGGGGAGGCTCAGAATACTAAATCACTTGGATGCACTAGAAGCAGGGTCTTTTTCAGGGGTTGCCCCTAACATTGAAGAATTCAGGGGTTGTGGCTCAGTAAGACAGCATCTGGTTAGCATGCAGAAGGTCCCAAGTTCAATTCCAGACATCTCCAGTTGAAAAGATCTCGTAGCAAGTGATGTGAAAGTCCCTTGACACTTGTCCTGGACACTTGTCAGAGCACACAAGAGTGACATTGACAGACTGGTGGTCCAACTCAGTATGAGGCAGTTCTGGGTGTCCAACCGGTTCTCCTCAAGGCTCACATTTTTCCTCACTGTCCTCTTTCTGGAAACATCTGAGATTGGAATTTAATGAGCCAGATTCTTTTGGGCTGCTGCTGATTTATATGTATTATGACATTCCATTATATTGTTTAATTAATTTTAGGGTTTTATTGTTTAATGTTAATCTGCAAATGAATTTGCAAGTCTTTTGGATGAATCAGCAGAATGAGTTCTCAGTTAAAGAAAAATGACTGTGGGTTGGATGCAGACTAAATCTAACAACTCCCCCATCCTGCTGTAGACCCCTTATGTCATTCCTTAGAATTCTTATTCCCAGGACAGCATTTTGTGGAGATCAATGGGCTGAAGTCAGAAGGGAGGGGCAAGAAAGTTCAGCTCCATTAATATCCAGGGTCCAGCCCTGCACCACTCCCATTCATCGCATTCATTCTTTCTCTTCCTCACTGCCCAAAGTCAGTAAATCCCAGCAATTTTAAAGAGCAAGAGAAGTTTGCTTAACATAAAGCTTGCTGAGAGTCCTCATAGGCAAACATTCCACCATAGGCCAGTTAATGGCTACAATTCAAATATTTTGACAGCAGTTAATGAAATTCTCGTTGGCGTAAACCCAATTCTGACTTACTAAATACAATTTAATTATACGGTTTTGATCAATGGCTTGCTAAGAAATAATGCAGTTTTAAAAACTAAAGATTTGACACTGGCAAAGATTCCACAGGTTTGTGAAGGACTTTACAAAACCAGCCAACTACCTGCAAATTCTTTCCTCTGTCTTCAAATATGACCTACATGATAGTAAGGCCACCAAGGGAGTCAAAACTCCAGTGGGTCCTAGTCACCTGGGAGCGGGAGGGTTGTGTAAGGGAAGTCATGTTACTTGTATTCACACAATGCTTAAACTGTCAGGGGTAGGGTTGGCAACCTCCAGGTATCACCTGGAGATCTCCCACTATTACAATTGATTTCCAGACAACCAAGATAAGTTTCCCTCGGGAAAATGGCTCCTTTGGAGGATGGACTCTATTGCATGATACTCTGCTGTGGTCCCTTCCCACCCCCACCCTCCACAGTCTCCACCCCTAGACTCTCCAGGTATTTCCCAACCTGGAGTTGGCAACATGAGCTGGGGCAGAGTCCCTAAAAAGAGCCCTCCTAAATCATGTCAATGGTTCACCTAGTTCAGCATCCTGTTTCACAAAGGGCCTCACCAGTTACCCTGGAGGGGCAAATAGGGTATACAGGCCATGGCCTCTCCTGGTGTTGCCTGTTAGCACTGGTATTCACAGAGAGTAACTGCAGCTGAATATGCTACCATTAATAATATGTGAATGCAGATTATCATTCCATATATTTTGTTTCCTTCTCCATGCTAAAGTTTGGTGTTTGGATAGGACTGTCAGTCTGCCCTAGAAGCATCCCAGAAAAAGCTTCTTGATCTATCACATCTTTATCCTGCCCTTTCTCTGAGCAGATTTCAAAGTATTTGATAGTCATGATCTATTCCAACAATTAGTATTTTAAGGTAAGTACATATCATTCATTTACAAAACGCATCTAAGCACAATTACATCAGAACAAATAGTTTAAAGTGCTTAGTGCTACAAAGTGCTTGTATGTCAAAGTGCCTGTGCAGATTTTTCTTCCAAAAGGCTCCATGCTCCATCAGAGGGACATCAGGGAATCTTCAAATATATTCCTTTTGGAAGAAAACTCTCTATAAGATGTTCTAGTCGCTTCGTCCCGAGTACGCCGCCATTTCCACTCTAACCGTCTGAGTCCTTGTTTCAGCTGTCACAGCTCCGGGGTGTACCACAGGGCCAGCTTAACGCGAGGGCGCAGAGGGCGTCAAGGTGCAATCTCATCAATGACTCTGGAGAGCCGGCCATGCCAGGAGTCAACCAGATCATCAAGAGAGTCACCAGGGGGCCAGGGATCCCTTAAAGCCATTTGGAACTGCTCTGGGTCCATCAGACTCCGTGGGTGAGCCAAAATAAGCTCGCCGCCCAAATGGGTTTGGGGTGGAGCATCCACATGAGCCTTGAGGGCAAAGTGGTCCAACCGTGGCACTGCCTCTGCAGTTATATCGTCCACCATAACCCCGGCCGCAAAGATCAAATCTAACATGTGCCCTGCTGATTTTATACTACTGGTTTTACCACCTGTGTAAAAACAGTAGTATAAAATGATGCGTGATTTAATTATTGTTGTGGTAGTTTAATTTTTGAGAAGCTTTTTAAAATTTTAAATTGTGTTATGTTGCTAACCACTTTGGGTAGGAGGAAAGTGTGGAACATAATTCTTTTAAATAAATAAAACATCTGCTCTTCAGTCTTATTATAATCTTACTTCCTCCAAACCTGAGTGGTTGCCTCAGACTGAGTGTGGACTTGCACACCAAACACTTTGATGATGATGATGATGAACGTAGATTTATACCCTGCCCTTCTCTCTGAATCAGAGTCTCAGAGTGGCTTACAATCTCCTTTATCATCTTCCCCCACAAAAGTCACCCAGTGAGGCAGGGGGGCTAAGAGAGCTCCCACAGAAGCTGCCCTTTCAAGGGCAACTCTTGCGAGAGCTATGGCTAACCCAAGGCCATTCCAGTAGCTGTAAGTGGAGGAGAGGGGAATCAAACCTTGTTCTGCCAGATAAGAGTCCACCACTTAACCACTACACCAAACTGGCTGTCTGTGATCTTGTCTCCAAACAATTTTTTTAAATATAATAGAATAACTAGGACCAGGACTACTGCTTTAAGGGAGACACCAACATGGGGGAGGGGAGAAGAGAGAGGGAATGGTATTTTAACCCTTTTACCTCACCCCATTTTCCATCAAAATCAATCCTGCCATCATTATGTGTTTATTCCTGCTGGGGGGAAATTTACTATAAAATTCCCTCAGAAGAGGGTGAAAGCAGCTCAGGGTGATTTTCAATGGCGAAACAGGACGAGAGTCATGGAACAACACATAATGTTTGGTTCTACCCTGGGAGTTTCTTGTATTAATGGAGATGGTTAATGATTAACTGAAGCAAGGCTTGCCCTGGTTACTCTTTTGCACTTGCTTTTCTTTTTTTACTACATAACTGATACAGCTGCATATACATCCATATGGAGGATTTGGCCCCCAAGTAGGAAATTCTTATGTATGTGAAAGAGAACAGTGATGTAGTACTACCAACACTGCTTGGGATTTCAGCCCCAGCACTAAACATGACCAGCAGCAGGAATATAGACTTGTACAGTTTGGCATCAGTCTACCCAAATCAACTATTATAAGGCTACTTTTTCAAAGCTGAAAACTGGGTTCCTTCTTCAAGCTGCTTTCTGTTACCAGCCACTGGTGATTGGGTCCCACTTGCCACAGTTAATTGTGTTCTTTATCGCTTTCATCTGCATACTTGAGGTACTTCTAATAGGTTCTACTGGGTGAACCACATTCCCTAGAACAGAAGGGGAGAGGCTCAGTCCCTGACTGGGGCCAGTAGACACATTCCAGAGGGGCAGCCATGTTAAACTGCTGTAGCAGAAATAATGAGTCTTTCAGCAAAGAAATTTATGGTGACATCTGTTTTCATGAGACTCACAAAAGTTACTGCTGCATAGCATTTGTTGGTCTCTATAAAAGTGCCACAATACCCCTTTGTCACAATGGCCAATAGGTTGTTAACTGGCCATTGAGAAAAAAACAGTCAAGCTTGCTTTTTCTTTATACAAA
This sequence comes from Heteronotia binoei, assembly GCF_032191835.1. Classification (NCBI taxonomy): domain Eukaryota; kingdom Metazoa; phylum Chordata; class Lepidosauria; order Squamata; family Gekkonidae; genus Heteronotia; species Heteronotia binoei. The sequence continues at coordinate 223,754,544 of NC_083223.1, read as the reverse complement.
GATCTGATCTGCAGATATGAGCTGACAAGTAGGGTTCCGTCCTCCAGGTAGAGCCTGGAGATCTCCTGCTTTTGCAACTGATCTCCAGCTGACAGAGATTAGCTCCCCTGGAGAAAATGACTCCTTTGAAGGGTGAATTCTATGGCATTGTATCATGCTGAGGCCCCTGCCCTCCCCAAACTCCACCCTCTTCCAGATCCACCCCCCCAAGTCTCCAGGTATTTTCCAACACATATCTGGCAACCCTACTGACAAGTTTTTAATAGCTCCAGCCTAAACTTATCACCTCTTCATTAATGTAGATCAGATTGCTTCTTACAGAGCAGTTGAAGGGACTGGTTCAAAAGTTGACAATGCGAGTCACTGCCTGGAGATCTCTGTAGAGAAATGACAGTGCAGGTGGTGAGAACTGCAGAACTTTCTTTCTTTCTCTCTCTTTCTCTCTCTCTCTCTTCCTTCCTTCCTTCCTTCCTTCCTTCCTTCCTTCCTTCCTTCCTTCAGATCTGTGAAACAACATACAACTTTAAAATCTTAAGCAGGCTTCAGGTGGCTAGAGACAGGCATGGTTGCTATGAGGATCCAGTTATTGTACTTTACTTCAATTTTTAAACTTCATTTTTATGTCAGTCAGAATTGGCCTAAGACCATTTGCCGCATTAACTGTCCTCTTATGCTGTCTCCATGGGGTCTGGCAAGTCCCTCTGAAGTCTGCCTTGAACCCTGGCCAAGTGATGTGGGAATTCTTCCTGCTCTCAGTTGCCAACTCCAGGTTGGAAAATTCTCAGCAATTAGGGAGTAGAGCATGTGGAGGATAGAGTTTGGGGAGGGGAAGGATTTCAGCAGGGAAGTGCCACCATAGAGTCAGCTTTCCAAAGCAGGGGAACTGATTTTTGTACTCTGTAGATTAGTTGTAATTCCAGGAGAACTCCAAACACCTCTAGAAAGTTGCCATCTCTCTCCTGCATTATCTCTGCCACATTGACACTGCAAGCAGCCACTTGGGTTGTGATTGACTCCCCAATACCTGCACAACTAGTTTTCAAGCAGTTTTACAATAGTTTTGCAAAAATGCTGTCAGCAATATTTGTTGCTGTTTTAATTCCTAGGATACAGGGGGAGCTAGGCCCAAAGATGAGCTGAGCTAATATCAGTAGCCAACATCCTACCGTTTCACTCAGCAAAGTTAGGAGCCTTCCTTCAAATTAAGTGGCTTCTCTTCTTCCAAAAGGGCCACTTAATTTGGAGAAAGGCTGGATCTGGTTGCCAACCTCTGAATCTGAATGTTGTAACCTGATGGAAGTATACAGTTGTCAGAATGATTTTCTGAGAGTTCTTTTTGATCATTGTAAAAGCTTAGATGAAGCCTTGGCAAAACTAGGTGTGAAACATCAGTCTGCCTGTTAGCTAAACAGCTGGATTCAAGTTTGACTGTGTATGAAACTTTGATTTACCACACAGCTGGATTGATTCTCTCTACATGGAATGGAAGATTTTCCAACTGCCAAGTGATTGTGCTTGGGGCTAACTTGAAAGAAATTCTGGTTTTGGTTGGTTTCTCTGTTCCTTTTCATATATATAATGATTGAATATTGTTGTTTATATGATTTATTTGCTGTTTATGGTGGAATTACTTTGACAATTATCATATTTTTAAAAATCATAGGTATATTAGCTGTAGTAGAGACTTTTCTTGCATAGGGTTGCTATGTCCAACTCAGAAAATATCTGGGGACCTTGGGGGTGGATCCTGGAGATTTTGAGGATGGAATCAGGAGACTTCTCCATTCTCTAAAATAAATAAAAATACAGCAGTGCAGTTCCTCTGATTAGTCTTCATTTCCTCACATCCCAGCAACTGCACATCCACTAAATGAAAGTGAGCACACACACACTCCCTCCACAAAGCAGCCAAAATAAAGAGTTTGCAAAAACACACGTTTGTGATCTCACTGGGGCAGTTTACTCACAGGAGTTGCTGAATGTAACCATCTGCTATATTTCAGCCAACTTCTTCAAACTAACAGGAAAATGAAAGGAGAGAAGCCTAGGTGGTGAAGTTTTCCTCCATCCCATAATCAAGTTCTAATTAACTCCATTTTTCTGTACACATGACTTCTGAAAGGAATGTAAAACAAACAGAGGGGCTGTACGGACTTCTCTTCCAGTTTGGTGTAGTGGTCAGGGCTTCTTTTGAGCAAGAACGCACAGAAATGCAGTTCCAGCTGGCTTGTCATCGGGGGTGTGGCCTAACATGCAAATGAGCTTCTGCTGGGCTTTTTCTACAAAAAACCCCTGTGTGAATCAATAGTGGCATCAGGGGATTTGGCCTCATTTGCAAATGAGTTCCTGCTGGGCTTTTTCTACAAAGAAAGCCCTGGAAGTGGTCAAGTGTGCAGATTCTTATCTGGGAGAACCAGGTTTGATTCCCCACTCCTCCACTTGCACCTGCTGGAATGGCCTTGGGTCAGCCATAGCTCTTGTAGGAGTTGTCCTTGAAAGTTGTCCTTGAAAGGGCAGCTGCTGTAAGAGCTCTGTCAGCCCCACCTACCTCACAGGGGGTTTGTTGGGGGGGGGAGGAAAAGGAGATTGTGACTGTGAGATTCAGAGTATAGGATGGGATATAAATCCAATATCTTCTTCTTCCTTTCCCACATACTTCACACACTTACTTGGAAGAGCCACATGGCTCTGCTTGCTTGCTCAACTCACCCATGCAGCTTTTCTCCTGAGATTTAAAGGCACACACACAGTCCAAAACACAGGCAGTTTGCAAGGTTCTTTTAATCCTGCAGTGGCTTAACATTGTGGCTGTTAGGGCAGGACTTCCCCCTTCTGGCCAGCTGGCTGGTGGTGGGGAACAGCCTGTAAAGCGGGGGGGGGGGGAGGATTTCCTCGCAAGCCTATTTTTGCAGAGGCTTTTTGCCACTTTATCAGCATCTGGGTGGGACCTTGAAATCTCTGAATATTACAACTGATTTCCAGATTATAAAAATTAGTTTCCCTAGTGAAGCCGTTTCTAGCAGCCAGCAGCAACGCTGCTAAACTGTGGGAACGTATTTGCCTCCCTGGAAGGGAAGGGAGGACTTTTGTGGCCCATTTGGGTGTGCTCTGGAGGGGACGGGGCTTTGCTGTACTAACAGCAGGACCACCCGCCCTCTATCTCAGTCCATGGCAGAAGCTCGGAGGAATAGGAGCGCTTTGTGCTGGCTCCTGTTTTTTCTTGTTATTTTCGTTGCCGCGGACTGCGAGGATCATCGGGAGCATTTATTTTCACTCCGAGCCAGTCTGCATTGTTTATTTATTTATTTATATTTCGATTTATATCCCGCCCTTCCCACCGAGGTGGCTCAGGGTGGCTTACAACATATAAAACTTACATAGGTTTGGCTTAAAAACAGTTAAATAACAACAGTTAAAACAATAATTTAGTAAAACGTAAAACATAAAAAAGCAGCGGTCTATCAAATGCATTCTAGCTCCATCCAAAGATTCTCAGTGTCAGTTAGTTGTTGTAGGCCAGCCAGAAGAGGACTATCTTGCAGGCCCTGCGGAACTGCCCTAGGTCCCGCAGGGCCCTTACCTCTTCCGGCAGCTGGTTCCACCAGTAAGGCGCCGTTACCGAGAAGGCCCGATCCCTGGTGGATTTCAGACGGGCCTCCTTTGGCCCGGGGATTACTAGCAGATTTTGTGAGCCCGATCTTAGTACTCTCTGGGGAACGTGTGGGGAGAGACGGTCCCTAAGGTAGGCAGGTCCTAGGCCATATAGGGCTTTAAAGGTAATGACCAGCACCTTGTACCGGACTTGGAATATTATTGGCAGCCAGTGCAGATCCCGAAGCCCCGGCCGAACGTGCTCCCATCTAGGGAGCCATAATAGCAGCCGGGCGGCGGCATTCTGCACTAACTGCAGTTTCCGAGTTCGGCACAAGGGCAGTCCCATGTAGAGGGCATTACAGTAGTCCAACCTCGAGGTGACCGTAGCATGAATCACCGTTGCTAGGTCATCGTGCTCCAGGAAAGGAGCCAGCTGCCTCGCCCGCCTAAGATGGAAAAATGCAGACTTGGCAGTGGTTCGCTAACTGTATCTAATATGGCAGGGAAGTCGGAGTGGAGCGACGCGATTTTATCCACAAAGAAATTCGCAAAAGCCTCACAGCCAATTTCCAATTCGTTAGAATTTGGTCTGCCCTGTGGCAGTGTTGTAAGAGTCCGAATTATATTGAACAGTTGTGCCAGGCGCGAAGTTGCAGACGCAATCTCGGCCGCAAAGTATGTTTTCTTTGCGGCCTTGACTGCCATCTCATAGGACTTCATAAACTCTCTATAAGATGTTCGAGTCGCTTTGTCTCGAGTATGCCGCCATTGCCTCTCTAGTCGTCTGAGTCCCCGTTTTAAACGCCGCAACTCCTGGTTATACCAAGGTGTCGGCTTTAAACAAGGACGCAGAGAACGCCTAGGTGCGATCTCAACGATGGCCCTGGAGAGCCTGTCGTTCCAAGACTCCACCAGGTCATCTAGGGAATCGCCAGGGGGCCAGGGATCCTGCAGAGCCATCAGGAACTGTTCTGGGTCCCTCAGGCTCCGCGGGCGAGCTAAAATGTGCTCGCCGCCTAAACGGGCTTGGGGTGGGACGTCCACACGAGCCTTGAGGGCATAGTGATCCGACCATGGCACTGCTATAGAAGCAAGATCATTCACTAAAACTCCCACCGCGAAGACCAAGTCTAACATGTGCCCCGCCTGGTGGGTGGGCGTTGTAACTAATCGGGAGAGTCCTAGTGTCGCCATGGAAGACACTAGGTCCATCGCCTGATTGGAGGTCGCGTCATCGGCATGAACATTGAAGTCACCCAGGATCAGAAGCCTTGAGTGCTCCAATGCCCATCCTGCTGCAGCCTCCATCAGGGATAGGAAGGCGCTGGCCGGTGCGTTAGGCGGTCGGTACACCAGCCAGATCGCCAACCCCTCCCCAACGTCCCACGCCAGACCGGCACATTCAGTGCCCTTGATCTTGCAATTAAGGGCTGGGGGGAGAGTTTTATTCGCTCCTCCTCAGGCCCCCTTTTGTCAGTTTCCCTTATCAGCGATCGGATCGCTGACAAGGTGAGAAGGCACGGCTCTTCAGTGGCAGTGGCAGTGACAGCTTCTCCGGGCTCCACGGCGTTGCCCCAAAGACCGACCTTGCTTTCGGGGGCTGCGATGTTCTGTGGACGAGGGGAGAGGAGCTCCAGACAACGGCCTGTGTTGCCCCCCCTTTTTTCCCGGTTTCAATTCCATCCCCCCCCTTTTTTCGCTTAAGATCTGTGTTCCAGGGGGGTGATTGCGCACTCACACACCCAATTTTGTTAAAGTCCTTCCCCTCTTTTCTAGGGGGTGTTTGTGCCCCCTTTACCTTCTTTTATAGGCAAGGGAGTTTGTTTTTGACTACCCTGCTGGGGCCAGGTTGGGCTGTCTTGGGTGGAGTCGGCCATATTTGGTTCCCCTTCTTCTATGGGACGGTGGCCATTTTATACAGCTGTAGAAGGGAATCCAGTTTGTGGGTCTGATTCAGTATAAGGCAGATTCACATAAGCAGGCACTTTCAGCTTCTGGGGCTGTTCTTCAGTAGTGAGCAGCGGCTGGGGGCAGTTTTAATAGGGTCAATTTGGTGTAATTTTTTGTAGTACTATTTGCCCTTGGCATTGCAGAGATGTCTGGTAGAAAAGGGAGGGGTATATCCAAGGGTAAGCAGCCTGTGCCAAAGGCCCCTAAGGCCCTGCCTAAAAGGCCACCACCGCCTATATCTTCCTCTGATGATGAAGGTGAGGATGAAGTTAATGCAGCTATTATGCAGAGGCTGTTGGCACAGGAGCAAGTGTCTGGTATTCCTCCCTCACAAGGTGTAGGAACGGGGAAGGTTTCTAAAATGGCACTTCAAGCAGATATGTTAACTCGATTGTCTATTCTCGAGGGCAGGTCTGCTGGAAACATCGCAGGGGGCACCTTCGGAGTTGGCAGTTCAGATGGGGGATCAGTTCCATCTCTGGGGGCTGCTGGATCAGTGTCGGCACTGGTGCATATTGGAACTGTGGTAAGGCTGGTGACACTCCACAGTCAAATACTGGGCTGGCTTGGCCTTAGGATCCATGGGGTCCTGCCACCTGGCATTGCTGCTGGGAGTTCTGGTGTAGCTCCCTCTCCAGTTATGGGCTCTCAGCCAAATTGGTCTTGGCCACCTGGACAGATTGGCCCCTATGGAAATTGGCCAGCTGTTGGGTAACAGGGTGTTGCAGGTTCTTTTGGGGGGGGTTCGGGTTTGCCTTCTCCCTACGGGGCAGTCCCCTTTACGGCCTTACCTTTCGGGGACGTAGCATTACCTTTGGGTGATCATTTGTTGTTCACAACAAAAGATAAGATCCTAAAGGGGGAGTATGTCAATATCTTCTCCGGGAGTTGGAAAAAAAAGATAAGGAGGATTTAGATGACAAAGAAAAAGAGAAATTGAAGAAGCGCAAAGTAAACCAGACTTGGGCCAATTGGCTGCCTGGGTTTTTTATATATGCTGTTGTGATTGCACGCGCCCAGCTTTGACAGGCGGCTGCTCTTATCCAGTATATGGATATCATTTTTTTTTTCAAATTTTTATTCAACACCACAGAAAGGTGAACATAAAATAGAATTGTATACATACAAAATAGTCAAAAAATCATTCTTAAATATATGTGTACATATATCCTCAGAAACCGATAGACAAATTATAACCAGATATTTCAAATTAAAACCAAAAGGGCTGCCCAAAGCTAACCACATTTACGATAGTAACAGAAATTTATAACTCTCACATTTTAAGAGCAAATTTACATAGCAAGGATCGTTGTCTAACTTTTCAATTATTGGAAACCATTTTGCAATAAACTTTTCATGGGCCATGTAGGGATCTATAGAATTAAGACCTGATGCTATTTTTTCCATGGCCATATGGTCCCAAATTCTGGGAAACCATTGATCAACACTTAAATAATGAAGGCTTTTCCATGTGGTAGCTATGACAGATTTCGCTGCTGTCAGCAGAGTTACCAGCAATGAGCGATGCCTAGATGGAATTTTCAAGTCTAACCAGTTATACAATAATATGGAATCTGGAGTATATGGAATGTGAACACCCGTAATTTCTGATACCTTTTGGATAATACATTTCCAGAAGCTTACGACTTTCTCACATTCCCACCAACAATGGAAAAAAGAAACTTTCTGGCCACACCCTCTCCAACACAAAGGGGAACTGTAACGTACTCAGTCTGGAGACGCGAGCAGGGCAACATTCTTTATTCGGAGCACGTTGCAAGAGAGAGAACACGCGGGCCGGGTCCCGCTTATGTACAATCCCCGGTACAGCCTACTGGACAGGTCAGGCCAATCCTGACCTGTTAAACTCCCCGCCACAGCTGGTGATTGGCGGGGATTTCGCGCCCCGCGCTGGAGGCGCCTGGGACCGCCCAGTCGCCTCTGCGCATGGCGCATATGGCTGCCGATACACTACACCCCTCCCCCCCTGGTTAATGAACATAGTCCTTAAGGTATGCGGGAGGTCGGCGCTCCCTGGTGGACCTTCTGGGGAGGTCCGGTGGAAGCGGCGCGGCTTCCGCCGCTGGTGCATCGGTGGGCCGTGGTGTGGCCGGAGGCTGCGGGTCTGGTTCCGTCGGTCTCTCGGGCTCTGTCGGTCCCGGCGCTTCGTGCGACGGTGTTGCTGGTGTTGGGGCCGCGTCCTCTGGTCGGGCCTCGGTTGGCTCCTCCCTGGATCACGCCCCTTCTGTATCCGCAGGTTCCTCCGGTAGCATGCGGCGGCAGAGCTGGTCTATGTGCAGCCGTAATACCTGGCCCCCCTCGGTTGATATATCGTAGTGGCGGGACCCCGTTACTCGTAGCACTCTGCCCGCCACCCACTCAGGCCCCCTCGCATAGTTCCGGGCATATACTGGGTCGCCCGCAAAGAAACCCCTGGCCGCGTCCCGGACCTCGGGACTTCCGCGGGTCCCCGAAGCCCTGTCAGGGTGTAGTCTGTCCAGTCGGGTTATGAGCTTGCGCCCCATGAAGAGCTCGGTCGGACTAACCCCTGTGACCGGGTTGGGGGTAACCCTATTATCGAAAAGGAATGCAGCCAGCCTGTGGTCCCAGTCGCCCTGCACGATTCGGCTCAGGGCTTCTTTTGTTGTGTGGACCATCCGCTCTGCCTGGCCGTTGGTGGCCGGGTGGAAGGGGGCAGACCTTATGTGCCTAATCAGATATCTCTGGAGGAACGCCTGGAAGTCGGCCGAGGTGAACGCGGTCCCATTATCAGAGACTATGGTGTCCGGGATACCGTGTGTGCATAAGACCCTGCGCAGCGCTCTGATCGCGGCTGCGGATGAGGTGGACCCTACGGGAATGACCTCTAACCATTTGGTGTAGGAGTCCATGATTATCAGGAAGACCTGCCCCTGAAATGGCCCCACGAAATCCAGGTGGAGTCTCGACCACGGCTTCCTGGTTGACTCCCACTGTGTGGCGGGGGCGCTGGGAGGTTGGGGCCGCGACTCCTGACATATCTGGCACCTCCGGACCCAGCTCTCCATCTCCCCATCCATCCCCGGCCACCAAACGTAGCTCCTGGCTAAGGCCTTCATGTGGACTATGCCGGGGTGGGTCTCGTGTAGGGATTCCAGAACACGCTTTTGCAGCGGGGGGGGGGGACCACCACCCTACTTCCCCATAATAGGCACCCTTTGTGGGCTGCTAGTTCCTCCCTCCTGGTTTTATACGGCTTGAATTCTTCCCCCATGTTCCCTTCTGGCCAACCCCTCACCACCCAGTCGAGCACCCGTGCCAGTGTCTTGTGTTTCTGGGTGGCCCTGGCGACCTCCGCTGCATGGAGGGGCTGCTCCGGGAGGCTCTCCACTAGCATTACCTGGTGTGCGGGGGCGGGGTCTGGACCTACTTCAGGGAGTGGCAGCCGGCTGAGTGCGTCCGCGTGACCCATAGCTTTGCCGGCTCGGTGGACCAGTGTGTAAGTGTATGAGTTGAGGAATTGGTTCCACCTCAACACCCGCTGTGATAGAATTTGGGGGGTTTGTTGGTCTGGGGCTAACAGACCTAGGAGGGGCTTGTGGTCTGTAGCAGTAGTGAACCTCCGCCCGTACAGGTATTCATGGAACTTGCAGACCCCCGCCACGATTGCCAGAGCCTCCTTGTCTATCTGCGCGTAGTTGCGCTCAGTCGGAGTCAGTGTGCGGGAGTAGTACGCTACCGATACCTCCCTCCCATCCGGGAGTTGGTGCCCCAGGACTGCTCCCACCCCATAAGGCGATGCATCACAGGCCAGGATGACGGGGAGGCCCTTGTCAAAATGGTGGAGCACCGCATTGGACACCAGGACGTCCTTGACCGCCTGAAACGCGGCGGCTTGTCGTTTGCCTTAAACCCAAGGGGCTTTTTTGTCCAACAGCCGGTGAAGGGGCTCTGCAAGGGCTGCCTTGTGGGGGAGGAATGAATGGTAGAAGTTAAGCACCCCCAAGAAGCTTTGTAGCTCCGCTTTGCAGGTGGGGGCCGGGGCTTGCACGATGGCTCGGGTCTTTTCTTCCGTTGGGTGGATTCCCGCTGCATTTACGGCGAACCCCAGGAACTCCACCCGTGGGACCCCCAGCAAGCATTTCTCCCTCTTAACCTTGAGCCCCGCTGCCTGGAACCGCCGGAGCACCTCTCTTAGACGGTTGCCAAACTCTTCGGGGTCCGGGGCGGCGACTAAAACGTCATCGAAGAATGGCTGGACTCCGGGGATCCCTTTAAGGAGAGCGTCCATTATACTCTGGAAGATCCCCGGAGCGACGCTTACCCCAAACTGTAGCCTCCTCACCCGGAAGGCCCCCCTGTGTGTCACGATCGTTTGGGCCTCGGCCGTCTTATTGTCTACCGGGAGCTGTTGGTAGGCCTGTGCCAGATCCAGCTTCCTGAAGATTTTAGACCCCGCGAGGGCAGCCAGGACGTGGCTAACCACCGGCACTGGGTAGGGGTTATCCTGCAGTACCCTGTTTATCGTGCATTTATAGTCTGCACAGATCCGCACCTACCCGTTTGGCTTGATTGGGGTTACGATGGGGGTCTCCCAGGTGGCGTAGTCCACTGGCTCCAGGACTCCCTGGGCCGTGAGGCGGTCTAGTTCGGCCTCTATTTTTGGCTTCAAGGCGAACGGGACCCTCCTTGCCTTGAGCTGAATCGGCCTGACCGTGGGGTCTAGTGGTAGGGAGATGGCCGGCCCTTTGTAGCTCCCTAGGGACCCATCGAATATGTCAGGGAACTCTTGGCATATCTCGCCAAACCCTCTGGGCGTTAGGGTTTGCCCCACCCCCTCCAAGCGGATCCCCAAGGGTTTGAACCACACCAGTCCTAGCAGGGTGGTAAGCTGGCGCTTTACCACCAGGATGTCCAGCGGGCCGTAGAAGGACCCCCGCTCGACTTGCACCCGCGCCCACCCCGCGATTTGCACCGGGTTCTTCTGAAAGTCCCGGAGTATGAAGTCCGCCGGCGTTAGTTGAAGCCGCTGGCGGGGGCACAGTTCCCTCAGGGTTTCCTCCGCTATAATGGAAATGGAGGAACCTGAGTCCACCTCCATTTGGCAGGGGTTCCCTTCGATGAGGACCGCCATTTTAATTTTGTCGGGGGTGGCGAGGGGCAAGTTCAGTACCAGAAGGGACGTGGAGTCTGTGGAGTGGAACTCCGCCGACTCGTGATGCGTGGTCGGCCTCCGGCGGTTGGGCTTGGCTCAGCAAGCCCTGGCTATGTGGCCGGTCTTCCCGCAGCTCCGGCAGTCCCAGGTCCGGTACTGGCAGTCTCTCCGGTCGTGGGGGTCGCCGCAGCTGGCGCACTTGATGGCAGGAACCCTCTCCGACGCTGGTGGTCGATCGGGCGCTTGGGGGCGTTGGGCTGCTCTGTTGGGTGGCCCGGCTGGGCGACGCAGCTGGTAGGCTTCTCCCTCCTCCGGGCAGTCGTGGTCCAGCTCCTCGTGGTGGACAGCATCTGTCCGGGCCTTGGGAAAGGTCCTGGAGGTCCTCTCGAACGCCACTGCTTCGTTGAAAGCGCTCTGGAGGGTGAGCTCTTCCTTGGTAAAGAGCTTCTGCTGGAGCCTCTCGTCGCGGAGGCCCCACGTGAAGCGATCGGCCAGGGTGTCTTCCAGCTGGGGGAAGTTGCAGTTCCCGGCGATCCTGCGGAGGGTCGCCAAGTAGTCGGCGGCCGATTCTCCGGCAGCCTGGTCCCTTCTGTGGAACAGGAACCGGCGGGCCACCCGTGAAGGCTGAGGTAAGAAGTGGCCGGTGAGGAGTCTGCTGACCTCGGCGAAGGACTTCTCCGTGAGGCGGGCGGGGGCCGAGAGACCCTTGGCGATCTCGAATGTGGCCGCCCTGCAGACACTCAGGAGAACGTCCCTCTTCATGCTGTCCTCCGTGACCTTGTTGGCCCTCAGGTAGCATTCGACCCTTTCCAAGTAGGACTCCCAGGCCTCTGGATTCGCTGGGTCGAACGGCTCAACGTGACCGGTGGTTCCGCCCTGGTTGGCCATGGTGGCTGAGGCGGCGGTCATGGTCGGTAGTGCCCTTGGTCTCCGACGTAGCCGGTGAGGCTAGCATCCCATCCTCGTCGCCAGTGTAACGTACTCAGTCTGGAGACGCGAGCAGGGCAACATTCTTTATTCGGAGCACGTTGCAAGAGAGAGAACACGCGGGCCGGGTCCCGCTTATGTACAATCCCCGGTACAGCCTACTGGACAGGTCAGGCCAATCCTGACCTGTTAAACTCCCCGCCACAGCTGGTGATTGGCGGGGATTTCGCGCCCCGCGCTGGAGGCGCCTGGGACCGCCCAGTTGCCTCTGCGCATGGCGCATATGGCTGCCGATACACTACAGGAACAGTCTGGTAAAATATGTGCTAAACGTATAGGAGTATAATATCACCTTAAAAGTATTTTATAATTTAACTACAGAGTATTAAGTGAATTGGTGCTAAAAGCTTCTGATGACCATATAGAATCCCAATGGTCTGCATCAAGAATCGTATCATAATCTCTATGCCAACGTACAATATAAGAAGGCGGCTATCTAAAATGATCTAACAATAACATGTGATACAATTTAGAGATAGTATGTTTACAGTAAAATGAATAACATTTATAAGGGGTACACAATGTTTATTGGGCCTGCCTGGATTCAATATGATGAGGAATTCCAGATGAGGGCTGCCTTGTACCCTTCCCTGCAGTGGGATCACATTCATCAGCAGCTATGGCTCCAAGTCATGTCTCCTGTGTGACCGAAGTTGGGCAACCACTCAGACAGCGGTCATTTGGTGGCCAGGGCAGCAGTGACTTCTTCAGCTTCGTCATCCTCTTCCTGCAGTTTTGCGGGGCAGGCAGTTCAACCCCGCCTGCTGTGCTGGGAGTTCAGCTCCCAAGAAGGGTGCAGTAGAAAGCTTGTCAGTTCAAGCATGAATGCCCCATGAGTGGTGGCTCTCACTCCCTCAGTAACTCTACAGAGGGGATGGGGTGCATCTCTCTGAAAAAGGTAAAATGCTTTTCTTGAGAGATCTCTGGCAAGGGCTGTGGGTGGCATTGGGCCTCCCGGTGGGCACTAAGGCCTAAGTAGAGACTTGGCCTTAGTAGTGGCAGGTTTTTACTGGGTTTATGGTACTATGCAGCTAGAGGAGGACCAGAAAGCATCCCCCTTTTGGGGATTTATGGGTCTGGCAGAATCAGCCCTTGGGTTTGATGCCCTTGGATGAGAGAATGCAGACTGTCCTGGAGGCTCGGCTAGGGGGTGCCTTCCATTGAGATGTGTGTCTGGTGGTTGGGCCCTCTGGGGCTTGCCTCCTTGCTGGGCCAGCCTGGCAAGAGCTGTGACATACAGCTCCGGCTGGGGGCTGGGTCTCTCACCCGCTAATGGCAGGGGAGCAGTTTGTTGAGACCCCTGGCCCTGACCAGGCCGGAGTTCTGGTTGCCCTTGCCGTTTATTATTATACTTAATAAAGTGACCCTTAGTTATACCAATACCTTGTGTCCGACTCTTCATTCTGACTTGGGGGGCAAAATGCCTTGCTGAGGTGCCTCCTCTCCCCCAAGCCCTGCCCTCTTCAGGCTCCATCCCCAAATCTCCAGGAATTTCAAAACTCAGAGTTGGAAAGCATAAGGCTGGAGGAAGGCTTCAAATCTCGCTTAGTAGAGTGGTAGAAAAAAGAGCCATTGTTTTGCTGTATCTGCACCTATTTAAATTTTGTCCTGGATTTTTTTCTGGTATGAATAAAAATGTCAAGCAGTATCCAAAGTACAACTGTGTACACTTCCTTCCCACCACACAATACTGGTTTTCATAGTGGAATAAAATGGTATATCTAAATTATTAACCAGTCAAAGTGGAAAGTTGCAATACTCATCCAGTGCCTTTGGGATAGGACAGGGTACATCTCTAATTTTTTAAATTGTTTAACTGTTTCAAGAGATGAGTGGCAACTTGCTTAGTCAGTGGATACGTATTGGCACATCTTTTAAATGGATCAGTAGTTAAATGCTCATGCTTTCATATCATGTTTGTCTCAGTTTTATTTCAGATTTCTGCTTGGCTCCAGATTTCTACAGTCCAAATTATATTCCTCTGATTATTGGGTGTCACAACCTGTTGATTGTATAAGGTATAATCCACCTTTGAATGTCAGTGAGAAAGGCAGATAATAAAGAAATAAATATTTACTTCATTTATATCCTGCTTTCCTTCCCTGTGAGGACTTAATGTAGCTTATGTTGTTCTCCTTTCCTCCTAGAGTTGCCAGCTCTTGGCTCACCATCCCCAGAAGCATTAGGAAGGGGGAGTGCAGAAATCAGTGTTGTGTATTACTGGCCCCCACCACATTTTGTTCCTGGATCCATCAAGCAGCTGCAGGAGCCCAGGGGCAGAAGGTGGGAACTTGCTCACCATAGTACACAACCTAACAACACTATTTCCTCCATTTTATCCTCATAATCAACCCTGTGAGGTAGGTTAGGCTAAAAATGTGTGACTGGCCTCAAGTCACCAAGCAAATCTTGCGTGGCAGAGTAAAAATTCAGACCTCCTAGAGATCCTAGTACAGCATTCTAACCACTGTACCAACACTAGCAAGTTAGATCAGAATTCTGTTCCTATTCTGACATGAATGTTAGAGGATGATTTATTACTAGGGATGGGCACAAACCTCCAGTTCACGAACCACAAACTGGCAATGTTTGTCAGGAAATCAAGTTCATGACAAGGTATGTGTCCATCCCTATTTATCCCTCTCTCTGAAGCTTAAACTGCCTTGCAGAGCTGTTGAGGGGAGGGGCTGTGGTTCAATGTTAGAGCATATAGTTGGAATCCTGAAGGTCACAGGTTCAGTCCCTGCATCTCCAGTGAAAAGGACCAGGTCACAGGTAATAGGAAATATCTCTTCCTGAAACCCCAGAGAGCTGCTGCCAGGCAGATCCAACAATACTGACCTTGATGGACCCTGGTTTGACTTAGTATGACAACTTTTTGCATTCATGTGTTGTATGATAAATTGGTTAACTCCCACATACACCACCCTGAGCTGCCTATAGGAAAGGTGGAATACAAATAATAAAATATGTGCCATAGAATAAATGCAAGACCTCTTGAGATCCTTTTACCCACTCTGTCTCTAATTCCAACTCAACATTTCATCCCAATATAGACTTACATAAATGTACACACCTGTCATCTAGACTGAAAAATACATGCATATGTATAATTCTACTCATCTCCCTTTGAAGTACACCAGATAAGGGAAAGGGGGCAATATTTTCCAAATGCAGTTTCTAAGTATTTAACAGGACATACACTAATGTTTGCATTCATGTGCTTTCCTTCCTACATGAAAGGTACATGTATTAATGTACTTGGATATCAATGCCTGAAGTTTCATACTGTAAAGTGAGCACTTGTCCTCATTTCAAGACCACAAAAATGGCTTAAAGGAACCAATTTCAAATATTAGAGAAAATGGCTCACATTTTTTGAAGGAACTGTAGCAAAATATGATGAAGCCAGGAAAGAGGTGATTCTAATTCCTTTTTTTAACAGAGCCCTGCAGACACCCTGTGGCCAGCCTGGTCAATTACACAGCAGTAAAGCAGCACTGGCAGAAAAGGAAAGCAACAGGTATCTCCATTTGCTATGTGCCAAAGAAAAAGGAGGCATTTGAAAAGGGCTAATGGGAGAGGCTAAACCTTCTTAAGAAATAGTTCAGCCCCCCTTCCTTGAATGTTCAGAGTTGTTTTGTTTTTTAGTTTTATACCTGGCCTCTCAAGCGTAAGCTTCCAGATTAAAGCATAAAATTACAATTCAATACATAATCAATGCAATTCTAAAGAAGTAAGCCTCTAGCCATTCTCTCTGTGAAAATTGCAAAGCAGAAAGGGCAGGGAGCATTTGATTTAAAGTTCTCTGTAAAAAGCAACTTCCTCCACATTTGTGGGTATTGTGTTTTAAATGCTATCAACGTTGCATTTTACTAAAATTAATAAATTTCACACTGAGTGAATTAGACTTAGGGAGAGTTTTGCATTGATTTTGTGTTTAACCCTCAGTTCTAACATCATAGAATTTATGGCTACAGTCAGTGCCTTTGGTATGTGCTCATTTTTGGTGGGCAGGCAATAGAAGGGGGATACCTTTTCTTGGAGTGATACCTGTTAGCTAAAATCACATAAGGAAGCATTGTCTACTGCGCAATGGTCACTCTGCACCTTGGATTTGTGGGGAATTGAAAACTGATCTGGGTGAGCTTTGATTATCACTCATGAAATTAATGTCTCACAGGATAAAACCTCCTAGGATCTAGTTTAATGGTCCTGCTGCTGCTTTGGACTGTTTTCTGTGTTTTCCATGGCGGTGCATTTCTAGCCATTTCTAAATGTACAGCACACAGTTCATGACAAGCCAACAGAGGCACAGTGAATAGGGTTGCCAACAGTCCTAGAGAAAACCTCCTGTCCATTTAATACAGCTTTAATGTGTAGAACTGGGCAGTTAATGCTTTTCATAGTATTGAGGTAAATGGCATCATATAGTGAACAGCATTCCATTAAGCCTACATTAAATGAACAGGACATTTTCTCTAGCGCAGCTGGTAACCTTAAAAGGAAACTCCATGACACTATAGCATGCACACCTGAGGAGCAGCAGTGATGAACTGTAATGTAGGCAAGTCATTGGGATGGGTGCATTTGTGTGTTTGTGTGTTTAATTAGCTACTGAAATGTTGCAAGAGTTCTTGAGTTTTATGATCACATGAATATGGCCAAAAACTGAAAAGACCACTCACTATGTTCAAGTTGATGTTTATGAGCCATCAGTTCACTCTGTTGCACTCAGAACAAAGGAGCTGAGGGCTGCCTGTTAGCCCATGAGTAGACTGCAAAATAAAGCAGGAGTCCAATGATGCTGGAATCTAACAAAATTAATTCCTGAATTTCAAGCTTTAAAAACCAATTGCAGATAATTAGACCTTGGTTACAAGAAAAATGGATATATATTAAGCCAGAGGTGTCAAACATGTGCCCCAAGGGCCAGAACAGGCCCCCCAGAGGGCTCCTATTGGGCCTACGAGCAATTTACTGCTGTCTCTTCCTTCTTCCTTTCTTGCTTCCTTCTGTGTCTCAGCATGCTTTGCCAGGCTTGCTCAGTCGCACAGGATTTGTAATTATTTCTCTGGGGAAGACTATAGTTTTACAGACAAACACATAGCCCTCAGTCTGTGTCATGGTACAAAATGTTGCAAGAATTTTAAGTATTTTTTTTAAAAAAGAATTGTGTTTATCTGTGTTCTTTATAAAGTTTATGGTCCGCTGCCTGGTGTTACATTTTATGATATACATGGCCCCACCCGACAAGGTGTCGTAAGAACATAAGAGAAGCCATGTTAGATCAGGCCAATGGCCCATCCAGTCCAACACTCTGTGTCACACAGTGGCCTATATATATATATACACACACATATATACACACACATACACAAACACACACACACACACTGTGGCTAATAGCCACTGATGGACCTCTGCTCCAAATTTTTATCCAATCCCCTCTTGAAGCTGGCTATGCTTGTAGCCGCCACCACCTCTTGTGGCAGTGAATTCTACATGCTAATCACCCTTTGGGTGAAGAAGTACTTCCTTTTATCCATTTTAAACCAACTGCTCAGCGATTGAATGCCCACGAGTTCTTGTATTGTGAGAAAGGGAGAAAAGTACTTCTTTCTCTACTTTCTCATTCCCATGCATAATCTTGTAAACCTCTATCATGTCACCCCACAGTCAACGTTTCTCCAAGCTAAAGAGCCCCAAGCATTTTAACCTTTCTTCATAAAGAAAGTGTTCCAAACCTTTAATCATTCTAGTTGCCCTTTTCTGGACTTTTTTCAATGCTATAATATCCTTTTTGAGGTGCGGTGACCAGAATTGTACACAGTATTCCAAATGAGAACACACCATCGATTTATACAGGGGCATTATGATACTGGCTGATTTGTTTTCAATTCCCTTCCTAATAATTCCCAGCATGGCATTGGCCTTTTTTATTGCAATTGCGCACTATCTTGACATTTTCAGTGAGTTATCTACCACGACCCCAAGATCTCTCACTTGGTCAGTCTCTACCAGTTCAAAACCCATCAACTTGTATTTGTAGCTGGGATTCTTGGCCCCAATGTGCATTACTTTGCACTTGGCCACATTGAACTTCATCTGCCACGTTGATGCCCACTCACCCAGACTCGACAGATCCCTTTGGAGTGCCTCACAATCCTCTCTGGTTTTCATCACCCTGAACAATTTAGTGTCATCTGCAAACTTGGCCACTTCACAGCTTACTCCCAACTCCAAATCATTAATGAACAAGTTAAAGAGCATGGGACCCAGTACTGAGCCCTGCGGCACCCCACTGCTTACCATCCTCCACTGCGAAGACTGCCCATTTATACTCTGCTTCCTATTAATTAGCCAGTTTTTGATACACAAGGGGACCTGTCCTTTTACTCCATGACTCTCGCGCTTACTAAGGAGCCTTTGATGAGAAACTTTATCAAAAGCTTTCTGGAAGTCAAGATAAACAACATCTATTGGGTCCCCTTTGTCCACGTTTGTTCACCCCCTCAAAGAACTGTAACAGGTTACTGAGGCAAGATCTTCCCTTACAGAACCCATGCTGAGTCTTCCTCAGTAACTTGTGTTCATCAATGTGCCTACTCATTCTGTCCTTGATAATGGTTTCTACCAACTTTCCCGATATTGAAGTCAGACTGACTGGCCTGTAACTTCCTGGATCTCCTCTGGAACCCTTTTTAAAGATGGGGTGACATTTCTTACCTTCCAGTCCTCAGGAATAAAGGCAGATTTCAATGAAAGATTACATATTTTTGTCAGGAGATCCACAGATTCAACTTTGAGTTCTTTCAGAACTCTTGGATGTATGCCATCCGGACTGGTGACTTATTCGTTTTTAATTTGTCAATCAGTTGTAGGACCTCCTCTCTTGTCACCTCAATCTGACTCAGGTCTTTCAACACCCCTTCCAAAATTAGTGGTTCTGGAGCAGGCAAACACTTCTCTTCTTCCACAGTGAAGACGGAGGCAAAAAATGCATTCAGTTTCTCAGCCATTTCCCTATCTTCCTTCAGTAATCCTTTGACCCCTTGGTCATCCAACAGCCCCACTGGCTGGTTTCCTGCTTCTAATATATTTGAAGAAATTTTTATTGTTGGTCTTTATGTTTTTTGCAATATGCTCCTCCTAGTCTCTTTTTGCCTGCCTGATGACAGTCTTGCATTTGATTTGCCACAGCCTTTTATTAATCTCACTTGGACTAGCTTTCCACCACTTAAAGGAGTCCTTTTTACCTTTTACAGCTTCCATTACTTTGTTTTTAACCATGCAGGCCTTTTCTTATACCTGTTTGTGCCTTTCCTAACTTGTGGTTTATATTTTATCTGAGCTTCTAGGATTGTAGTTTTAAATAGCCTCCAAGCTTCCCCAAGGGTTTTGACTGTATTTACCTTTCCTTTCAGTTTCCTCTTCACATGCCTCCTCATCTCAGAGAATTTACCCTTTATAAAGTTAAACGTGGTTGTGCTGGTCTTTTGGGGCAACTACCTATTTATACAAATGGCGAAATCAATAACGTTATGGTCACTGCTCCCAAGCGGTGCGATCACTTTTACATATCTCACCAAGTCTTGGGCATTACTTAGGACCAAATCCAGGATCGCCCCACCCCTGGTAGGTTCTGTGACCATCTGCTCCATAGCACAATCATTGAGAGCATCTAGAAACTCAATCTCTTTCTATTGACCTGAACACATATTGACCCAATCAATCTGCAGGTAGTTAAAATCACCTATTACAACACAGTTTTTATGTTTAGCCACTATCTTTAATCCTTCCATCATATTATAATCATCCTCTATCTTTTGATTTGGTGGGCGATAACAAACTCCCATAGTTAAATTTCCTTTGAGTCCCTCTATTTCGACCCAAAGCATTTCTAGAAGGGAATCTAATTCTCTGACCTCAGTCTTACTGGACTGTATACCCTCTCTGACATACAGAGCCACCCCACCTCCAACCCATCCCCCCCTATCCTTCCGATATAACTTATATCCAGGAATCACCGCATCCAGCTGATTCTCCTCATTCCACCAAGTTTCTGAAATTCCCACAATGTCTATGTTTTCCCCCAACACTAAACATTCCAACTCACCAATTTTACTTTGAACACTTCTAGCATTTGTATACAAATATCTATAATTTCCCAGGCAAGTTAGGCCCGCAACCTTCCTCCTGCTGCCTCGAGACTTTGGCAAACAGTCCATACTGTTTGTCACCATCTCAGTGGACAACTCTAATCCATTACCCGGTAGAAAAGTAACAGCTAACCCTTCATCTCTTTGAGATGAGTCCTCCCGAACCAGAGACATTTCATCTCTTGTCAGCTTTCCCCCAAGATTTAGTTTAAAAACTGCTCTGCCACCTTTTTGATTTTAAGCTCCAGCAGCCTGGTTCCATCTGGGGACAAGTGGAGACCATCTCTTTTGTACAGCTCCCACTTGTTCCAGAAAGCATCCCAGTGCTTAACAAACTTAAACCCTTCCTCCCATTATTTATGTCAAATCCTTTTCAAACCCTTCCAAGGAAATTGTAACAAACAGTGGTGGACCTACACTTTTGGGACCTTGAGCTTGAACTGTTATGGGGGGCCCCTTCTCAACCAGCAACAATAGGACAACATCCAACAAGGTCAAAGGGCCTCACAGCCCTTGCAAGGACCTCAAGGCCCAAATGGCAGAGAATGGGGTGGTGGGGTGGAGAGCTGGAAAATGAGCTGTAGAACTATTAAGCCTTGCAGCAACAAAGGATTTGAGGATCCAGCTGCCAAATGTAGGCTATGAATAGATTCTGGAAGCTCAGTGAGCCCATACAGCTGGGGGTTTGGGTGCTGCAAGCCCCCAAGAAAATTTTGAAATTTGACCAATTACAGGGGCATTTGGAGGCCATATAAAATGGATATTAGAGCATAGTCTAATGTCAATATTAAGTACTTCAGCCTATTGGCTTATGAGTCTGTCACTAAAATAGCCTTATTTTAATAACAAACACTTTTTAAAATTCCATCAATTTTGTAGAAAAATTCGCTGATTAAAAAAAAAGTTGCTTCAGGGCCCCTCCAGGATTAGGGGCCCTGAAGCTTAAGCTTTATTAGTTTCATAGTATTTATTTATTTATTTGATTTGATTTATATCCTGCCCTCCCTACCGAAGTGGGCCCAGGGTGCCTTACAACATAAAATCCAACAAATAATTCCACTTCTCTTAAATACCGGTGCCGAGTCAATTAAATGCCAGCCGGAAGAGCACAGTCTTGCAGGCCCTGTGGAGCTGCACAAGGTTCCGCAAGGCCCTCACTTCATCTGGCAGTTGGTTCCACCGGCAGGGGGCTACAATTGAGAAGGCCCTGTCTTTGGTTGATTTCAATCAGGGCTTAGGCTTCCCAATCCCCAGGTCCCAATGGGGGATCCCCCGTTTTGACCGGCTTCTCCCCGCCCCCAGCCAGCTGGCCAGCAGGGGAAGCCCCGCCCCAACAGTCATCCTGTAGTTTTAGAGCTCCTGCAGGTTTAGAAACCTGCAAACAGTTTTTAAAATGTGTGCCTTTAAGGCTGAGCAGGAAGCAGGAAGGGCTTCATGGGAAAGGGTCAGTAACAGTTTTGTCGGAGAAGAGCCCCTCCCTTTCTTTTGCTTTCAGTTTTCAGAGCAAGTAAAGTTCTGCAGGAACAAGACCCAGTAAGTATTTGTGTGTGAGAGAGAGGGAGGGGGCAGGGGATTCCCTGGTTTGGAGGCCCGCCCCCCGCTTTAGAAGGCGTGAGGGGGGAGGGAAATGTCTACTGGGCACCCTATTATACCCTATGAAGAACGATTGCCATAGGGAATAATGGGGAATTGATCCGCGGGTATTGGGGGCTCTGGGGGTGCTATTTTTTGAGGTAGAGGCACTAAATTTTTAGTATAGCATCTAGTGCCTCTCCCCAAAATACCCCCCAAGTTTCAAAATGATTGGACCAGGGGATCCAATTCTATGAGCCCCAAAATACGGTGCCCCTATCCTTCATTATTTCCTATAGAAGAAAGGCATTTGAAAAGGTGTACTGTCCCTTTAAATGTGATGGCCAGAACTTCCTTGGAGTTCAATTATGCTTGTCACACCCTTGTTCCTGGCTCCACCCCCAATGTCTCCTGGCTCCGCCCCCAAAGACCCCAGATATTTCTTGAATTGGACTTGGCAACCCTATCAGGGCTCCTTCGGCCCAGGGATTACTAATAGATTTTGTGATCCCGATCCGAGTACTCTCTGGGGAACATGTGGAACATGTAGATCCACTGCTGGTAACAAATTAAGAATATTCAGCAAAAAAAAAAATATTATGTTCATTCTCTGGCGCCAATTCTGTATGAACTTCAGAGAAACCAATGAAGAATGGGCAAAGCAGAACAGAATGAACAGAATGCTTCTTCTTCACAAAATGCATTTTATGGATCTGACAACATGAGATCGAGCCCACAATAGCTTCTGTTTCAATAACTTCAGGGTGCCACACATTTCCTTATGATTCCACCACCCTCCCTTTTCATTGGTACAGCCGGCTAGGAGATTCTCCACCCTGTTTCCTCTTCATGTCTTGCAGCCTCATCCTATCAGTCACGGTGGCAGCATAGAATCATGTAGGGATGGGAAGCTTTGCTAACTAGTGCAACAGTCTCACTCTGTCCTGCAGCACCACAGCCTTCTAAGGACATTCACCTGTTGCCAAGAAGAGTTCTTTGGCTCTGGCTTTATTGACAGTAAATGCTCAGAGGTACAAGGTTGCCCTCTTTTTTGCTGGTGCAGTTTCTGTGCCTTTAACTGCTGCCTGATATACAGACGTGTAGCAGGTGAATCATTCCTTGTATGCAGAGATTCTGTAGGATTTTGAAGCAACCAATTCATTACCATCAGTTCACCTTTTCCCTGCTGTGGAATGCAGCATGTTTTCATTGTTAATATTAGGGTTGCCATGTTAGGAATGGGCCCTTGTGGCTGCCCTTTTTACTGCAGCTTGATTCCTGCATATCACACCTCTGTTAAAGGGACAAGAGCAGCCAGGCCATGGGGGAGGGGGGGTGTTGCTAAGTGGTGGCTGGCTGGGGAGTTCTTCATATTTGACTCCTTGACAATGCTTTGAAACATCCAGCAATATTTAAATTTATTTACTTATTTAATCAAATGTATATCCCGCTCCCTCTTCCCCGAATGGGACTCAGGGCAGCTAACAGCATTTAAAATATACCAGTAAAAACAACACAAAGATACAATAAGTAATATTTAAAATATAAAACAGTTAAAATCTATCTCTATTAAAATCTATCCAATATCAAACAGGGTAGGATGTATGGATGGTGATGACACAGCTGAAGCCTACCAGCTGCCTGGTGGATCACAATCACCCAAAGGCTGCTTGAAAAAGAGCAGCTTTGCATGCCTTGCAGAAAATAGGAAGTCCTGCAAGGACGGGGCCACTACTGAGAAGGCCCTCACCCTTGTTGACACAAGGCAGGCAGTTTGTGGACTATAGACCTTCAATAAATTCTGAGACGAAGATCAGAGAAAACAGGGAGGGATCATGCTGGAAGAGGCGGTCTCCAAGGTATGAGGGTCCCAGGCCATTTAGGGCTTTCAAGGTAAGTACCAACACTTTGAATTGACACTGAAAATTAATTGGGAGCCAATGTAGCTTCTATATGCTGACCAGGACACTCCTGTCAGCAATCAGGCAGCTGTGTTCTGGACCACTTGCAGCTTCTGAAGCATCTTCAAAGGTAATCTTGCATAGAGTGCATGACTGTGGAGAGCTCCAAGAGGATCTTCATAAACTGGGTGAGTGGGTAACAATGTGGCAAATGAAGTTGGTAAGTGTAAGGTGATGCACATTGGGACAAAAAATGCCAACTTCAGGCTAATGAGGTCTGAACTTGCTGAGACTGAGAGAGGAAAAGATCTTGGGGTTGTAGTGGCTAGCTCAATGCAAATATCAACCTAGTGTGATGCAGTAGTAAAAAGGCAAACTCTATGTTAGGGATTTTTAGGAAAGGGATTGAAAATAAAATGGCTGATACTATAATGCCCCTGTATGGATCTATGGTGCAGCTTCAATTGGAACACTGTGTACAGTTCTGGCCACCATATCTCAAAAAGGATGTTGAAGAGCTGTGAAAAGTACAGAAGAAGGCAACCAAGATGATTAGGAGACTGGGGCACTTTCTCTATGGGGACAAACTGAAGAGTCTGGGAATCTTCCATTTAGAAAAGAGACAACTAAGGACATGATAGAAGTTTATAAAATTTTATTCCTCTCCCAAAATACTGGAACTTGAGGGCATCAGTTGAAGCTGATGGGCAGTAGATTCAAAGTGGACTATAGGAAATATTTCTTTACACAGTGAGTTATTAAAATGTGGAATTTGCTGCCAGAGGATGCAGTGACTGCCAGCTTTGAAAAAGATTAGATAGATTCATGGAGGATAGATCTTTCAGTGGCTACTAGCCATAGTGACTAAAGGGAACCTCCACATTCAGAGGCAGTGAATCTCTGAATCCCAATGTCTAGAGATAACATCAGGGGAAGGCTTTGGCCTCTATACTGTGTTGATAGCCCTCCTGCGGAACTGGTTGGCCACTGGATGAGGCAGGATGTTGGACTAGATGGACCACTGGTCTGAATCAGCAGGGACTGTTAGGATTGTTAGGAAATGATGTCCTGGCAGACCAATTTGGAGTCCAATTCCTACTACCACCCAGACGAAGTGTCCAGATTACGTAGAAAACAGTCAAACTTAACATATTCAAAGGTGTTGATCGAATATCAGTGGAGGTAGGACTTACCAGCAGCAGGGAATGGCCTAGCTCAGCATTGCAGCAACATGACGATGTCACTTCCAGCATGTACTAGAAGTGATGTCATCACATAGCCAGCTGGTATTTGGGCAAAAACTCTCTGGTAGAAGCTGGGGTTGCCAAGTCTAACTTAGATAATATCTGGGGACTTTGGGGGTGGGGCTGGGAGACTTTGGGGGTACAGCCAGGAGACTAAATAAATAAATAATAAATAAATAAAAACACACACTGCAGTTCCCCTAAATACAGTCTTCATTTCCTCACCCAAGCAGCTGCAAATCATATCTCTCTCTCTCTCTCTCTCTCTCTCTCTCTCTCTCTCTCTCTCTCACACACACACACGCACATGCACAAGCAAAAATAAAACAGTTTGCAATCCCACACTGGTGTGGTCTCACTGGGGCAATTTATTTACGAGTTGCTGAACTTCCAAGAACACAGGGAAACTAAAGGTTCAAATTTACCCTTTACTATGCAAATGACCTCTGAAAAGCTTGTACAACAAATGGAGGGTCTGGGCTACTTTCACAGCTACTGGGAGCAGCCATGTTGTTCTGGCTGCTCACCCCGCCCCCATTCAGCCTTGAAGACACAGACACACCATCCAAAAAGGAAGCCTTTGCAAGCTTTCTCCTAGGTTCTGAAGGGGAAAGACACATGGTAGCTGTGGGGGCGGAGCTTCCCCCTGCTGGCCAGCTGACTGGGGGCAGGAAGGAGCCTGGGAAAGCAGGAGAAACTCCGCTGGGACCCAGGGATGGGCAAGCCCAGTAGAAGCAGCTTTTAGTGTAGAGATTTGTCCAAATTCCAGAGCATCCCACGTAACTGGCAATGCGATGACATCACTTACAGTGTGTGTCAGAAGTGATGTTACTATGTTGCCAGTGATGTCACTGACATGCCAGGCTAGGCCTCCCCCATCAACGCAGCCAGTAAGTCCGCCTGCCAGCCAACTGATTGGGGGGGGGCAGCAGCTGAGGGCACTCTGTCACCCAATCTCGTTGGTTCATACTAAACTGACCTGATTTACATCAGATTTTTTAAAAGCTGTGCAAACACAAAGACACTGCTGATTTAAACTGAATGGTAGCCATTAGCATCAAGGGAGTAGATTAGCAACCCACTTTACGTGTGGGCTTCTAATGCAACCCCCAGTCCCTGTGTTTGATCTCCCTGTTGATTTCCCACTTGAGCCAGTAGGGAAAATTTTTTTAATTAAGCCATAATGTCACTTATAGGAAATACAAGAAGTGATGTCATATCACTGGCATGAAGTCAATGCAACGCTCTAGGATTTGGGCTAAACTCTATGGCAAAACCATAGTTTTACATTTTGACCAAATCCTAGATTGTTACATCACTGGCACCATGATGTTACATCACTTCTGATATTTGCCAGAAGTGACATCATGCTATTGGCACAGTGCCATTTCCTCCATTCTCACCACCCCCTGACTGCCAGACCTTGACTTGCAACTCTAGTTTGATGAAGGCTGAAATACAGAAAAAGTTGTGATCAGAGGGTTCAGATTTCTAATTTCACTGTTATTTCCACCTTCTCTAAACACAGTGGTTGTGGGTGATTGGCTAGAAAGCTACTTGAAGATAGCACAGTGCACCAAATCCATGTGTTTCATTGTGCAATGTGAGGATATGGCTGGGATATGCAATCTTACAGTGTTTTTAAGTAACCCTGTATATAAATCACAATGATCTGTGATTTTCTGGTACCGCCTATAGACCAGTATATGAGATGTGATGTAATAGCTTTTTTGTGTCTTTATAAAAATCCTAGGAGGACCTATAAAGAACAGAGGCTTCAGATCTCTAACTTTGCTTTGTTTCAGCTTTCTCAAAACACAGTGTTTGGGACAGATTAGAAGCCTACTCTAGATGAACTGACAGCAAGTTTCTAACCCACCCTCATCTCCAAAATCGCCCAAGCCATGAATGCCACTGTCATTTTAAAGGGATTTAACTGTGCCTTTCCAAGTGCAAAAACCACTGGGTATGTGCATTTCGTTATTATAGAAGGCATGTGGATGAAAACAAGAGCACCTCAGCCCCTGTGCTGTGAGCCTGATCCACAACATTTTAAAAATCACTTTAAAATGGCATCATCATATATAAATGAGACCAGTGGACACCATGATATCAAGTTTCATGCTTGGCCCCCAGGAGACAGAAGACAAATTAATAACTTATGTTGTTTAATATCTACATGCACCCCCTTGCCCAGATTGTCCAGAGGTATGGGCTTGGGTGCCACCAGTATGTGGATGACACCCTGCTCTATCTGTTGATGGGTGACCGGTCTGGCTGCAACCTGCAAAACTTAGACCTGGTGCTGCAAGCTGTACAGAGGTGACTCAGGTTGACTGAAACTGAATGCAATGAAGACAAAGATCCTTTGCCTGAGTTGCAGCGGTCTTGGTGGGGAGTTTCCTCTGCTGGCTTTTGGCGGGGCACCACTGGTGATGGCGCCAAAAATCAAAAGCCTGGGAGTGCTTCCGGAGCCTTCTTTGATGATGGAAATCAAGATAGCAGCCACTGCCAAATCTGCCTTTGATCATCTTCGTTGGATAAGGCAGTTGGTTCCCTTCCTCACGCGCAGCATGGCAACTGTGATCCATGCTATGGTTACCTCGAGAATGGACTACTGTAATGCCCCCTACTACTGTAATGGCCCCTACTAGCTTCAGCTAGTGCAGAATGCTGCAGCCAGGCTGTTATTGGGGCTCCCCATGTGGGAGCACATACAGCCTGTGCCGAAAGTGCTTCACTGGCTGCCTGTTGCATACCGGATTCATTTCAAGGTGCTGGATCTTACCTTTAAAGTCCTATATGGCCTGGGATCTGCTTACCTTCAGGACTGTGTTTCCCCATATGTTCCCCAAAGGGAATTTAGGGGGAGATATTTGTGAGTTTCCTGCACTGTGCAGGGAGTTGGACTAGATGACCCTGGAGGTCCCTTCCAACTCTATGATTCTATGAGTACTGCTTTCAGGGACTCAAAATCTCTGAAAGCGGCCAGGCTAAAAACAACTAGGGCCAGGGCTTTCTCAGTGGCTGCACCCTATTCGTGGAAGGAGCTCCCAGAAATGATCAGGGCCTTGAGGGACCTCTAACAGTTCCACAGGGCCTGCAAGACCAAATTATTTCATCTTGCATTTGGTTGAATATAGAGCTGGATGGAGTAGCAATGTATTTAATATCACCTAAACCACTGGAGGAAAGTGAAACTGTGAAAATTGAGACAATTTTAGATACCGCCTAGTCTTTTATTTTAGGTATTGCATTATTGTATCACAACATCACTATGCAACACCTTTTTATGTTTTATGGTTTTATAATGTTGTATGTTTTATATTGCCATTGGCTTATTAGCTGCCCTGAGCCTGCTTAAGTGGGGAGGGTGGGATAGAAATCTAATAAACTAAATTTTTAAGGAGAGACTGCCTGCTTGCTTGTTGTCTCATCTGGCCCAGTGAATGAGTGGGTAGCAATGCAGTCAACCTCATTGTGGGCCTGGATTTCTGTTGGAATTACAACTGATCTCCAGACTACAAAGATCAGTTCCACTAGAGCAAATGGCAGCTTCAGAGGGCAAACTCTATGGTATACCATAAATTCTAAGTGAATCACTTTCCCCTTCCACAGTCACTGCCTCCAAATCGCCAGGAGTTTATCAGTCCAGAGCTGCAACCCTAGACACTGTGCAGTGGTAACAGGGATGAAGAGAAGAAACTTCTAGGGCAGTGTCAAGGAGGAGGTGGGTCCACAGAGTGAGTGAATCCCTTTTCTTGAAGATCCTGAAGTGAGACCTATAGTTGTAAAGTGGCTTGTCATAGAGAATTCTGAGGTTTGTAGAAGAAAGTTTGAGTCCATTATCATCTTTAACACGAACAAAATTGTATTTAAAATATAAGCTTTCATATGCAAGCACAATTCTTCGTAGGGTTCTCAGTCTCAAGATGGTGACTGCAGATCTCCTGGGATTACAACTGATCTCCAGGTGGCAGAGATCAATTCCCCTGGAGCAAATGGCTACTTTAGAAGGTGGACTCTATGGCATTATTGAAGAAGAAGAAGAAGAAGATATTGGATTTATATCCCGCCCTCCATTCCGAAGAGTCTCAGAGCGGCTCACAATCTCCTTTATCTTCCTCCCTCACAACAGACACCCTGTGAGGTGGGTGGGGCTGGAGAGGGCTCTCACAGCAGCTGCCCCAAACCCCATCCCCCTCAGGCTCCACCCCAAAAATCTCTAGGTATTTTCCAACCCTGAGTTGGCAACCCTAATTCTTCAGTTTGCTGAGGTTGCTGAGAATCCTGCTAGAGATCTTTGGCCTCCTGCCATATAACTACAATGCCCAGGATACTTTGGGAAGAAGGTGTGTATACTAAATCAGTTTCAGTTTGTGACCTAGATGTACCCTGAGAACACTTAATACTCAGAAACCTGAAGTTTCCATAGTTCTTCCATAATTGTTAAAACAGGTTTAAGGTTATAGTGCTATAAATCCCACATAATGTCTTCTGTGACATTCTAGGCATGGAGCAGGTGTCACGGGGGTATGGGGGAGGTATTTGTGAGTTTCCTGTATTGTGCAAGAGGTTGGACTAGATGACTCTGGAGGTCCTTCCAACACTATGTTCATATGATGTATCATTGAGACTTCTTTTACAATAAAAACCAAAAAGACACACAAGCCAGTAGAAGAGAAAAAAGTTAGTCATGTTGTCCTGGCAAGAGATAGTTAACTAAACTAGCAATATAAAATGGAAATCTGAATATATATATATATATGGATTTACCAATAAGTTATTTCATATTTCCGACTAAAACAAATATGCTATATAATAACAAAGGACAGAACATCTTTATGTACATTGTCATAGTTGAAAGGTAATTTAAGGCCAATTCATACATTACTTTTTGACATAGAAACAGCATCTTGAGAAGGATCATTTTGGGCCCTCCTCATGTGGAAACAGCTGGCTTTTACTATATCAGGGACTGGTGTTGCAACAGCATGTATTTACTTGTAGGTATAATCCCAAGAAATAATTCCAGCATAAACCTGATGCAGTAAAATCCTCTCAGGATTATGCTGTTGTGCACAAAACTGCAAAGCTGGTCTTAACAGTCAGGTGGAAAACAGTCAGTGCCTCACATGATCTAACACTGCACATATCCCAGAATCCTCTGCAGCATTCAGCATTCCTCAGCCAATAAACTATGTGAGAAATATACCTTGAACATAGCATGTTCAAAAAATTACTATTTTAGGTAAATGGGAACATTTTACATGGGAAAATAGAAGGAATCATTATGATTTGGGATAACTGAAAGAACTGGATAACTGAGGGTCAGATTATATTTGTTCTATTGTATTGGCATACATACTGCTTCAATATAAAATGAATGATGTACAATTTTATTACAAAACCCAGTATCTTAAAATGAGAAGTTTTAAACTAGGTTCTGAGGGATCTCAGTTTTAGCAGAACTCAGTCTTTAAATAAATTTTAGCCAGTTTATTTTGGAACACAAATTGTAGCTCTTTGGCACTGTCCTTGCCATGATGTCCTTTTCTTTTGCAGAGACATTTAGTGGTAGTAGTTGCTGAAAGCGTGTAAAATATACAGCAGTGTGGTGATGAATGCAAAGAACTGAAAAGGAGAAAAATAATAATTGATAAATTATAATGCTCATTGACATATTGTTTCAGAATGGTGGGAAATCATAAGACAGCTTCAAAGGGTCCATTTCCTTCTAAGAAGAAAACTCCCAGGCCCCTTGTATCCAGAACTTCCATGGTCAGAGATGGCATGTTCCCATCACGAAGGCAACTGGACTGCAGCTCAGTTCTCCTGCCATGCTGCAAGCAAGGTGCATACATAGTACCCCACTGCATATTTCCCAGCTTGAATGTGCCTGCCCCTCCCCCCCCCCAGCTCCGATGTCCCTAGATTGCAGCATTCCAGATCAGGCTATGCTGCTTGGAATTTCGGGTTGCCAACCAGGCCTGGCAACCATCAGGAAAGCGGAGGGGGGACAGGAATATGAAAGGTGGCCAGTGGAGATGGTGTGATATAATTTCTTGGGGAAACCTTCACCCAAAGGGTGATTAACTTGTGGAATCCACAGGAGGTAGTGGTGGCTACAAGCATAGCCAGCTATATATATTGGCCACTGTGTGATATAGAGTGTTGGACTGGATGGGCCATTGGCCTGATCCAACATGGCTTCTCTTATGTTCTTAACCTGGAAGCGAAGTTGTTACTCTCTATGACTCTCCAGAAACTCTATGGTGAAATGATATAATTTTGTACACTTCCTAGAGATGCAGACCATCACACCATCAGCCCAATGGCTTTCCTTTGCCTTCTTTTCTTACTGTCACCCCTCAGAGTGACAGCAGGAAACAGGAGCTAGCAACAGGGGATTTCTTCCAAAAAACCAACTGACCTCTAGACCACTGTGATCAATTCTCCTTAGTGTTGCCAGCTCTAGGTTGAGAGATACCTGGAGATTTGGGGGTGGAGTCT
Organism: Heteronotia binoei; assembly: GCF_032191835.1. Taxonomy (NCBI): domain Eukaryota; kingdom Metazoa; phylum Chordata; class Lepidosauria; order Squamata; family Gekkonidae; genus Heteronotia; species Heteronotia binoei. The sequence goes on along the minus strand of NC_083223.1, from coordinate 223,723,487 downwards.
TTGGAGGGTGAGGTTTGGGGAGGGGAGGGACCTCAGAAGGGTATAATGTCATGGAGTCCACTCTCCAAAGCAGCCATTACCTGCAGGAGAACTGCTCTTGGTCTCCTTCAGGACAACTGTAATAGTGAGAGATTTCCAGGTATCACCTCGAAGTTGGCAATCCTAATTCCTCTGAAGAAATTGCAGCCTTGGAGGATGGGATCGATGGCATCACATTTCTTCTGGCCTCTTTCCCCTCCCCAAACTCTGCTTTCCCCAGGCATCAGTATCTATGGATCTTCACTTCAACTATGGTTGACAGGAGGACAAGGGTCTCATGCCCAAGGTAAGAGAGGCTTAGGTCTCTGGAACCTCTTCTTATCATGAATTTAATAGGGATAACTACTTAAGGGAGAACTATTTAAGAACTCCCTGGGTGTCTGAAAGTTTATTTTCCTTTAATATAATGGACTCCGTGGGGGATGGGAAGGCATGTTGTTTGCCCTCAGCTCCTATTGCCAACAAGCACTTAGGCAGCCAGCAAGAGGAAAAAATGATAAAAGATTGCAGGCAATATCTTTACATCACTTCCAGGGAAAACCCAGAAGTGACCACACACCATTCCAGGAAGGTCAGAATTTCTATGGTTTTATGGCATCCCCATGTCCCCACTGACACAAATGCCTGCCAGTTGCCAACCTCTGACTGGCAACCAATGTGAACATTCATCTAAGACTGTGAGGGCTGCCTAGGCCTGCCACCTTTCACACAAAAGGAATGCATATCCCCCTGCACACAAAGATGAAGCCTAACTGGAAGGTTTCATTAACAGAGACATTGGGATCACTTGCCCATATAGGTAACTTACTGTGGCGGCAGCATTAAGCTGATAGTAGAGAGGTATATATTGGTCTGGCACTTCTGTCTCAGAACGGATTGTGGCATTAGCCTGTAAGACTGCCGCACTCATATAAAAAATCCCAGTGGCTCCATGGTAAAGGCTATCCTGAAAAATTAGAGCAGGAAGCTGATTATTTAGGGAGTAGTAGTAGTAGTAATAAAAAGAGCATAAAACAACCAATGAGAAGCCTAAAGTGTCCATAGAATAGATTATGCTAGAAGCAGATCATAATTTAATTTAAATAGTAGGTTCTATCTGTGTAAACTTAACTATTACATAACTTAAAGAACTTAAAGAACTGTTGAATTCTGCTGTTCATATACATAATGAATGCATAAAATATATTTGCTGATTTGCAAAATTTGATCTGCATCTAATAGTTACGAGGAGGATAAAGGAGCTATGCATGAAACTTAAGAACTACCTTGGTTTTTAAAATCTCATTTTCTTTTAGTAGCCATGAGAAGGACAAAGTGCTATGCAGGACAGGAAGGCTTTGCCCACTGTAAAATTATAGTCCAATTCCCTCTAGGTTTTGAGATGTCACCAAGCTTTCTTGACATGCTTTGCTGCCCTTAGAAACTTGATTTAAACAAACAAACAAAGCTAAGAATGCGGAATTCTATATCTAGTACTGGTAGGGTTGCCAGCTCCAACTCAGAAAAAATCTGGGGATTTTAGAGGTGGAGCCCGGAGACTTTTCCATTCCCAAAAATAAAAATATAGCAGTGCAGTTCCTCTGAATATAATCTTCATTTCCTCATCTTCTTTTTTGCCTTCAAAGGGTTCGCCAGCAACTGCACTTCCACTAAATGAAAGTGAACACAGTTTGCAAGCACACACTTTTGTGATCTCATTGGGGCAATGGTATAAATTGCTTTACTCATGGGAGTTGCTGAATGTAACCATCTGCTGTACTTCAACCAACTTCTTCAGACTATCAGGAAAACAAAAAGAGAACGACCTAGGGGGTGGAGTTTTCCTCCATCCCACAATCAGGTTCTAGTTAACTCCATTTTACTGTTCATTTTACTATACACACTACTTCTGAAACAAATGCAAAACAAACAGAGGGAGTATGCTCACATCTTCCTTTCTCACATGCTTCACACACTCTCCAGGAAGAACCACATGGCTCTGCCTACTCACCCCACCCATGCAGCTTTCCTCCTGCTGAGATTAAAAGGCACACACAGAGTCCGAACCATAAGCAGTTTGCAAACTTCTCTTAAGTCTGTGCACATTTAAAGGCACATCTTGGTTGTGGGGGTGGGGCTTCCCCCTGCTGGCCAGCTGGCTGGTGGTGGGGAGCAGCCTGCAAAACTGGGGGATCCTCTACTGGGACCTGGGGGCTGGCAAGTCTAACTACTGGATTCTGTATTTGGGCATTATAATATATGTAGCTTTGCTTATAAATGAATAAGCAATACGCATGTACTTCTGTGCTGGATCAGGATTAAATGTGCCTCTCAGTCAAAATCATGATGTGAACAGAAATTCACTTCAAATGGATTCTAGGTGGCAACTGATTTGACCTAGTGCTACTATGAGGAACGAAAGAAATCTCACCTCCACTACAGGATGCACAATTAAATTGACATTTCTGTTAACATCCAGTATCCCTGCCTGAACAACCACCTTCCCAAAATAGTACTGCAGGGCTGGTGACAAACGATACAGGGAGCTAACACGCCTTGCTTTCCAATCTGATGTGTTAGCAGATCCCCACAAAACACATTTGCTCCCCAAATCCTTGTTAAAAGTCCTAAACCAAATTTACATTGCCTCCACACTAACCCAGCATTGTGAAAACACTGTACCATGTATGAAGGAGTTTACATAACAGGTGACAGAAGCAAGTTCAGCCCAAAACTATGTGTATACATTTTTCCTCTTACCAGGATTCTCCAGGATTGAATGTTTCTGTGGAAGCCAAACAGGTAGGCCATTAGGAGCAGCAGAGAAATGACAAATGAACTGACAGACACATACATAACCCATCCCTGCAGCAAAGGGAAATGTACATTGGTAGCTGCTACGAGGATCCAAACCCAACAGCCAAAGAACTACAAGGGAAGAAAAAGAAAAGGGACAGTCATCAGCAACACTGAACATTAGAAGAAGATGATGATATTGGATTTATATCCCACCCTATACTCTGAATCTCAGAGTGGTCACAATTTTTTCTACCTCCCCCCCCCCCACAACAGACACCCTGTGAGGTAGGTGGGGCTGAGAGAGCTTTTTACAGCAGTTGCCCTTTCAAGGACAACTCCTGTGGAAGCTTTGGCTGACCAAGGCCATTCCAGCAGGTGCAAGTGGAGAAGTGGGGAATCAAACCCAGTTCTCCCAGATGTCCATGCATTTAACCACTACACCAAACTGGCTCGCTAATACACCCAGTACCCAATATTGCCTGCCTCAGACTTTTAAAAAGTCCAGAGACAGGCAAGCCCATCTGTCTTTAAAACTCTGTGGTTTGTTTTTCCCAGACAAATGCCATATCATGTGCTCAAAATAACACACAGTGTTCAAACCAGTAAAAGCAATCTAGAAAACAAGTTAAAAGCAGCAGAGGAAAAAAGGGTCCTACGTTATTCAGGGCAGGCAATGCAATTGACCAGGGCTAGAGAGAGAAATTTCAGCTTGGATCAAAACCCACTATGGAATATAATCCAGATTATATTAAAAGTAGATAATTTTTAAGAGCATTTGTTGTAGTTGCTTTCTCTCTCCTAATATTTCTAGTAATGTTATTTCAATTATACACACACTTTTTCATTTTTGAATAGGGATTTGTGCCTTTGATGGCATTCTCCCACTAGTGGCCAGGAGGGACCTCACAACCCTACTAGCTTCTCCCCAGCATGTTGTGTCTGTCATCCTTCCCCCACCACCCCACACACACATAGGCTGGTCCCCACAGAGTTCCTTCTTTTCTAAGGTTAAATGTCCAGTCACCTTCAGTGCATTCTAAACAGTTTGGCAGTATTAGATTTTACCTTTCCCCCCTAAAATTAGCAATAATATGTAATAAACAAAAAGATCATTATTTTAAGAAGGGCTATGTGAAAAAACTTCTTTAAAATTCCGGTTTGTGTGGGTGCTTTTAAAGTACATTTAGAGTTCCCCCTTGGCCTATCAAGTGTGCTTTGAAAAAGAGAGTTAAACCCAGGTCTGCCTTTCCTTTAATCATCTTGATTGTGTTTGCAAGATCTGTTGAGCAGAACAAACAGGGTCAGCCTGACCTTTTGATTAAATGGATGGGTATGAGAAGGCGCAGAGACACCTGGAATGCAGCGGAATCACTGCCAATCGGCTTCTGCACTCCTCCTCTACAAATGCAGACAGCTCCTTTCTCTCCAAGATATCTACCTAGCTGAAGAAGGGGAGCCTGGAATTTCAACCACCCAGGTGAATGCTTGCCCTTAAGAGTTGGCTAAGACTACAGGCTGTGTACGTCAGGATTAAATGAGCTCTAAGGAACACTCACTGGGCCAGGCTGCAAGGCTGCAGTGTTACCCACCCAAACCAGGAAGTGAGTCTCATTGGCTTCAGAAGGACTTATGTTTAAATAAATGTCTTTTGGATAGGACTGCAAGGATGGGAAAGGAAGGACTCAGATCCTCGCTCAGCCATGAAGTTGGTTTAGGCTTGCCAGCCCCCAGGATCCTTAGATTTTTCAGGCTCTTCTCTGCCCTCAGCCAACTGGCTGGCAGGGGGGAGCCCAGTCCCAACAGCCATTATGTGCCATTAAATTTTGGCAGGACATTTTAGAAGAAGCTTGCAAACTGTTTGTGTTTGGGAATGTGTGTGTGCCTTTAAATCTCAGCAGGGCAAAAGCTGCGAGGGGGGGGGAAGGAGCAGGTACAGCCAGGTGGCTGTTCCTCATGAGTGTGTGAAGGGTATGAGAAAGGAAGTGAACACAGCCCCTCTGTTTGTTTTGCATTTGTTTCAGAAGTCATGTGTATAGTAAAGTGAATAGTAAAGAGTTAAATAGAACCTGATTATGGGGTGAAGGAAAACCCCATCCTCTAGATTGCTCTCTTCCTGAATTTTATTTTCTTGCGTTAATCTTAAGAAATTGATTGAAATAAAGCAGATTGTTACATTCAGCAACTCCCATGAGTAAAGCAATTTATACCATTGCCCCAGTGAGATCCCAAAAGTGTGGGCTGCTAACCATGCTTGGGAAAAGAATTCATTGTTTATTTTGGCTGCTTTGTGAGTGTGTGTCTCCCTTAATAAAGCTGCACTTGAAAATAGTACCAAAGCCTGGCAGGGGACTTATAGGGGTATGACAAATTACTATTTCATTTAGCAGAAGTGCAGCTGCTGGGGAACCCTTGAGGGCAAAAAAGAGGATGAGGAAATGAAGGCTGTATTCAGAAGAACTGCACTGCTGTATTTAAGGGAATGCAAAAATAACCAGGCTCCTGGCAACCCTAAGTTGGTTAGCTGAGCCTTTCGGTCTGTCTTAGACCATCCTACCTCACTGTGTTCTTGTGAGGCTAAAAAAAAAAAAGAGTATAAGTATACATACAGACCCTGAGTTACAAGAGGGGGGAAAGTAAAATAAACAGGATGCAAAGTGCTTGTGGGGAAGAGAAGGTTGCTTTGTTTTCTTGGGGGTTGTCTCTGCTATTGCAGTTTTGACTATTGTGCTTTCATTGGGACCAGTTCATGCTCACACTTTTTCCTGGGTTTTCCCTATCAGGATTCCATCCATTCTCGTTCACATTTACATCTAGGACAGCTCCAGAGCTACAAAACAGGACACCATAGCCATGCCATACTCCCAAACTATGGAGTCCAGCAAATGGGAAGGTAGGCGCAAGGGACTAGGGAAGGTCCAGAGCAGGAAAAGCTTTTGCTCTTGCAAAGTGGGTCAGGAAACATATGCCCAGTTCTGGATTCCAAAACTCTAAGGGGCAGTTGAGGGCGAGCCAAGGAGTCCTCCATTCCTGGGATAGGAAGTGGTCCACTGCTGCATGCACTCCCCATCATTAGAGCTATGGATGTGTCCTTTGCAAGGGGTACAGTGGGTATATTTATCCTGTTGGTCCCCTCTTAATCATGCCATAAGTGGAGCCCTACTCTGTTGTTCATGTAATGTAATGTAATGTAAAATTTTATTTATATCCCGCCCTCCCCCGCCGAAGCAGGCTCAGGGCGGCTAACAGCATTTCAAGTAAACAATACAGTAATAAAAACATTAAATTCACATTAAAATTCACATTAAAATCAGTCAATAACAATTATTCATTCTGCATAATTGTTAGCCTAGACCCCTACCACTATATTAGAGGGACACTGTGCTTTCCTGTTCAAGCTGATTTAGATCTACCTGCCTTCCTCCTTCAAGTGACATTAAAGCCTCTGTCATATTTATGGATCCCTAAGCAATAGTTTTCTCTCAGGACTAAGGAATCACATTCCATCTCATTGTGCAATACACAGTCTCCTGCCTTGTGCTTCCACACCCGTTCTCTCTCCCTCCGCACTCCAGTCTCTGTCAGGTCTCCACCCAAAAGTCTTTGAACAAGATGCATAGAGACAGAATAAACAATATCTGCTTTTTACAAACAGAAGGTACAAATAACTTGTTTGTTTTTAAGCTGAGTTTTTATTCTGAACTAGCTTGTCATTCTGATAAATGCCCAAAGTGAGTTATTAATGAAGAAACAAAATAGGATTCCTCACAATCATTTGTTTTTAATAATTTTTTTTTCAGTAAAGAGTAGTATAATTTTCTGTGGCTGAAGGCATACCAACCATTAGCAAACAAGACCTGGTGGGACTCTCATTGTAGCCAGTCTAAAGATACAGATTCTTCTTCAGGTTCAAGACCAGGGGTGGGGTGGGGAGGACTCTGGTATGTTTGCTGCAGAAGCTGTCTGTCTGCATGGAATTGAATGGCTGCTTCACCATGATGTTACCAAGAAGCTCCACCACCAAAGCAATTTTGCACTTTTAATATAGCAGTGAATGAATGGATAAACACATGAAAGTTTTTAAAATCTCCCCACCCCCAATTCTTTTGTATTTGCAAAAGGGATTATGAAATTATTACAAAGGGGTACAATGTATATTATTATTAAAAAAACAAATACTGAGTATAGTGTAAATCCATCTATCTAAAATGTAAAATGGAAGAGAAGATGATATTAATCTGGAACAAAGCTTAATTAACCAGTTATCATAAGTCTAAGAAATTAAGTTCCAGATAAATCATCTTGCTATGGTTTCTGAGATTAAGGAGGTTAATCTCAATAAGGACCCAGGGCATGTATTAATTGCCATCAAGCCTAGTATGCTAGAAAGGGATTGTGGGTTAGGGAGACTGCATTGTGTAGTGGTTAGAATGTCTGACTAGGATCTGGGGGACCCAGGTTCGAATCTCCACTCTGCTATTGAAGCTTGCTGGTTGACCTTGAGCCAGTCACACTCGCTAAGCCTCACTACTTAACATGTTTGTTGTAAGGCTAAAATGGAGGAAAGAAGAACAATGGTAATTTCTTTGGGTCCCCACTGGGGAGAAAGGTGGGGTATAATAAAATAAATAAAAGAGTCATGTTAAATATGCTGCTTGGGGCAAGGATTTTAACTGTGCGGTCTGGAAACCAACTAAGTTACCAGATGTCCAAGAATGGCTTAGGGAGGTCTTGTTTGTGATGCTGAAGAATATACTTTCTATGTATAAACATATTTTGGGAGAAAGATTATAAACACAAGCAATTTTTATATCAGTGACAACCATGTATGAAATACTGGAATAATAATAACAGAACTAGTGATGTATAGCAAGAAGTAATACCTTGAATATAAATAAAGACACTGGATAAAAATGTGTGAAGATGATTTATCTAGTACTTGAGTTGGTTGGTTTATTATTTAAAAGGTCTTTTTTTTAACGGCAGACAGCCCCACCCGAAGCATGGAGAGAGAAACAGACTGATAGTTAAGCCACAGTTCCAGTATATATTATGGACTGGATTCAGCCAGTTTTTCCACTGGTGAAAGGAAGGACTGGGTTTCCATTGACCACCAAAAAGATGATACTGGAGAGTATGGGACCTGCGTGTACAAAGGTTGCATGGGAAAGGGGCCATGGTAAGCAGGGGGAGCTGGCTGGATCAGTGGTTATCTTCCATATTCATTTTTTAAAACTTCATTTATTTTGCAAAGCTAGCTGCCCTGATTGCTTTATCAAGAAGGAAACTTTAACCCTTTCTTCCTGGAAAAAGCCACCCCCAGCTGCTTTTAATCCTACTGAAGAAAATGTACAGATACCTGTATATTTTTCCCAAACAGTGTAAAAGCAACTCAGGGGGTGGCTTTTTGTCGTAATTCAGAAGCTGGGACCAAGTGCGAAGATCCAGCCCACGCACTGGTGATAAGAGAAAGATTTACACCAAAAGAAAAACACACACATGCACACAAGGAGGCGCCTGGAAAAAGTTATCTAGTGCTGCGCAAATCAGTCAGAAGCTTCTTCATAACTCAAAAACTCTTTATTATCTTCTTGGTACATTCTTAGTTCCTACAAAAAGCCCTACAAAAGACAAAAGACGCTACAAAAGGACCAAAAGGACCAAAAAGCCCAAAAGGACCAAAAGCCCCAAAAGCACCCTCCCAATTCCGAGGGCTGCCTTTTATATCTTTCATGACTTAATAACATGCCACCTGTACCAGCCAATTAATTACCCTGTGTATTCTGCCCAGAGACAGTAGCTCACACATGCGTATATGAAAGAAACAATAAGTTTTCTCTAACAGCAAAATCAAGGTTATATGAAAAAGCACTGTCCACATTCTTTATCTCTCTCTGTTCCTCAAGCCTGCATTCCAACACGTCTTCTCTGTATTAAACTGAATGAATCCCCACAGCTTTTCCTAGTGAGAAAACAGCTGAAGGAGAAATGGTTAAAGTCTCCACTGTTTTCCTCCTCAATAAAACAATCCTGGCAGATTTATTTGCAAAAGTCGGAGGAGACACTAAAAATAACCATGGAAGATGTTGTGTCTAGGGTTCAAGAAAAGGCCTAGGCGCTGCCTCAAGCCTCAGCCTCCACGGGGGGAAGGTTTGCAAACAAGTCAGTGAGATAGACAGGCAAACTGTGGGTTTGCTTCTTCTTTACTCTCCTGTCATTACAGTCCCTTTGATGTAGACTGATAGATTACAGGGAAATTGCCTTTCTGCTTTCCATTCTGCCCTCTCACACACCTCTCTTCTCTTGTACACACAACAAAGAAGGAGCACAGGCCCCTCTTCTTTGCCACAATGGATGACAGATACCCCTCTGGATCAGCATTCATCCAAGGTAGTCTAGATTAGTTCTGTCTCTATCTCTAAGCTTCACTATCTAGAATATAGTTCCTAAATAAAAGGACTATTATTATTCTTGAAACTGAAAAATGGCTCTGTGTAACTTTGTAACTCTGCCAGCACACTGAGAACAAAGGGCTTCAACTGTGTGTAGCCAAGGTGCACTCTGCTAAGTATGAGATGGGATACTGGACTAACTAACCAGTTACTCCCAACAATTGTAGGTAAACCCTCAGCAATCGATCTACTGATATGTATCAGTATGAATCATAACTTCTCAGTTATGAAGCCAAAAGGAAGCTGGACTGAGACATCTGCGGTAAGACCTCTTGCACTATAACATCCATCCTCCCTTTGTGTTGCCAATGGAAGTGTACTTCCTGCTGTGTCCCACTTTTCAAATAACCTAGACCAAGGGTGGCCAAACTTGATTAATGGAAGAGCCACATAGAATAAAACACCAGATGTTTGAGAGAAGCAAGACGTGAATGTCAGATGTTTGAGAGCCGCAATACAAAAAGATCTGATATTTAAAAGAGGGAGGGAGGGTGGGAGGCAAATAGATTGGGGAGGGAAGAGGGAGAGAGAGGTGGAAAGAAACCAACTTTAACTTTAAATGCATTCTCTAATCCGCTGGCTGGCTTGGCTTGAAGAAGTGATTTAAAGAGAGAAATGTCTTCTCCAAGCCAGCTGATGGGGAGGCAGGGGCTTCAAGAGCCACACAATATGTGTGAAAGAGCCACATGTGGTTCCTGAGCTGCAGTTTGTCTACCCCTGACCTAGACTAAATCTAAGGCAGGACTGGCAGCAAATATGAATATTTACTGACTTTGGTCACATCACAAGAATACAAGACTAATTGAAAAAGACAATCATGCTAGAAAAAGTTGAAGCTAGAAGGAAAAGAGAAAGACCCTGCATGAGATTTGCTCAGTCAAGGAAGCCACGGCCCTTAGTTTGCAAGTCCTGAACAAGGCCAGAAGTCATTAAACCACAGAGTCCCCAATTCCCCATAAAGTGACTTGACTGCACGCACACATACAGACAGAGATTTTGTTTGGTGTCAACTACTATGTAGTGTATGGCGTTCGCAGAACGCAACCAGTTCATAATGGCCACAACAGCAGAATGACATCAGTCCACCCCAGCCGCGGAGGTAACTGAGAAACATCCAGGTGCCTCCGCGCTGAGCGCAACGATCCACCAATCACAGCTTGTGGCGGGAAATACGGCTGGTCGGCATTGGTCCGGCCAGCAGGGAGAATAGTCCGGCAACTGTATATATGCGGGATCCGGCCCGCGTGCTCTCTCTCTTCCATCTTGTATTGTACCATGGAATAAACTATGTTGCCCTACGCTCGTCTCCAAGTCTGGTACTTTACAGTGGCGACGAGGATGGGATCCTAGCCTCATCGGCTACGACGGAGATCTTGGGCAACGAACGACCGGACACGACCGCCGCCGCCACCATGGCCAACCAGGGCGGAATCACCGGCTACCTCGAGCCTTTCGACCCTGCAAATCCAGAGGGCTGGGAGTCCTACTCGGAACGGGTCGAGTTCTACCTCCGGGCCAACAAGATCACCGACGCCGGAGCAAAGAGGGATGTTCTCCTGAGCGTCTGCGGGCCAGCCACGTTCGAGATCGCCAAGGGTCTCTCGGCGCCCGCCCGCCTGGCGGAGAAATCCTACGAGGAGATCATCAGGCTCCTCACGGGCCACTTCTTGCCGCAGCCCTCACGGGTGGCTCGCAGATTCCTGTTCCACAGAAGGGACCAGACCGCAGGAGAGTCAGCCGCGGACTACTTGGCGGCCCTCCGCAAACTCGCCAGGAACTGCAACTTTCCCCAGCTGGAGGAAACCCTGGCCATAGTAGCGGGGGTCCATAAATTCAACGATTATTTGTATGGGCGCCGGTTCACAATAGCGACGGACCATAAGCCGCTTTTGGGTCTGTTGGCCCCAGACCGCCAAACTCCCCAAATCCTGTCCCAGAGGGTGTTGAGGTGGAATCAATTCCTCAACTCGTACACCTACACGCTGGTACACAGGGCGGGCAAGGCAATGGGTCACGCGGACGCTCTCAGCCGGTTGCCGCTCCCTGACACAGGCCCCGATCCAGCCCCAGCACACCAGGTCATGTCGATCGAGTCACTTCCGGAGCAGCCCCTCCACGCGGCGGAGGTGGCTAGAGCCACCGGAAAAAACAAAACCCTAGCACGGGTGCTCGACTGGGTGGTGAGGGGGTGGCCAGAGGGGGACATGGGGGAAGAGTTCAAACCCTACACAATGCGAAGGGAGGAACTCGCAGCCCACAAAGGGTGCCTACTATGGGGGAGCAGGGTAGTAGTCCCCCCCCCTCTACAGAAACGGGTCTTGGAATCACTCCACGAAACACATCATGGAGCAATGGTCCTTAGACCACAACACCAGCTCTGAAAGAGATGCAATTTAAAGATGTTTTCCTAAAGGAACCACTGGCCTTGCCTGGAGCTGCCCGGAGGCACAATGGAGAGCAAAAACCAACAAAACTGCATTACAAAAGCAAATGATTTATTCTAAATTGAATGACTGTGAATATGTTATTTCAGATGCATTATTGATACTGTGCTGAAGGCAGAATATCCCACTGCTTGGATTTAGACTAATGAGTTTTGCAAGTAAACCATCAGATCGAATTGTACAAGATTAACACAGTAAGGCATCAATGTGTCCAACCTATGAATTTCTCTTAAGTCTCTCTTCATACGCAATTTGTAAGACATAAATAGTTTGAAATCCTGCTTGAACCAACTCTCTGCTATAAACTGAAGATCCTCTTTGTAAGAACTGGAATACAAATAAAATATTCTAACAATTAAGTGGGTTTAATTATATAAATAACATGGACCATTTTCGCACATGTGCAAACTGCCGCATTGGCATTCTTAAATCATCAATGTTTATAAAACTTCTGCACAATGTTTGGCTGCTCTGAGAGTAGCTCCAAACTTACTGCCCCATTATCCTGCATTTTTTCAAATATTTTCCTGCAATTTTTTTTTCCTTTGGGCATTAATTTGCAGTTTTCAAGTATGGAATTCCCAAAATTGAATATTGTTTCCCATCACCCTTTTGTGGTGTTAGCATCACATGCAAAGCCCACCCCAAACAACAGCCTGATTTTTAACATAGTTTTGATAGTGTTACAACAATATTTTTTAAAACTTAATAATATCACTGCATTATAATGCAGAGACAAAATGAGCGGTGAGCTTTAATATAGCTTTCTCCATGCAATTAATGTAGCTTTCTTCATTACCAGTCCATGAAGTTCCTTCTCTCTTTTTTTTGTGGTAGATTTTGATGCCTCATGCTTGTATTCTTTCTTCATTCTCTCCCGCCCCCCTTCTCTTTCCCTATAGCTCCTGGTGTGTTTTCAATTACAATTCAGTCTTTTAAACATCTGAAAATAATGGAATTATCTAATTAACTTGATAATCATGAAAACTCAATGTGTGCAGTGTTTCCATTTAGCATGCTTCATAATTATTGAATAATACTGTTATGAATTGATATATCCAGTTTGACAATCACAAACAAAATACTATTTTCATTAGGGTTATGTGTAGGCTTCCCAACCCCCCCCCCCCGCCCTGGTGGAGAACCCCCGAATTTGCAGCCTCCTCCCTCGCTCTCCAAAAATCTGGAAGCGGGGGGGGGGGGGGGAGAGAACATGCGTGTAGGCATCATGTAGTTGTAGAGCTCCTGCAGGTTTAGAAACCTGCAAACTGATCTGTTTGTAAAATGTGTTCCTTTAAGGCTGCGCAGGAAACAGAAAACAGGAAGGGCTTCATTGGAAAGGGTCAGTAATAGTTTCCATGGAGAACGGCCCCTCCCTTTCTTTTGCTTTCGTTTTCACAGCAAGTAGAGTTCTGCAGGAAGAAGATCTAGTAAGTATTTGTGTGTGAGAGAGAGAGGGAGGGGCAGGGGATTCCCTGGTTTGGAGGCCCTCCCCCCTTTAGAAAGCATGGTGGGGAGGGAAATGTCTACTGGGCACTCTATTATTCCCTATGGAGAATGATTCCCATAGGGAATAATAGGGAATTGATCTGTGGGTATTGGGGGCTCTGGGGGGGCTATTTTTTGAGGTAGAGGCACCAAATTTTTAGTATAGCATCTAGTGCCTCTCCCCAAAATACCCCCCAAGTTTCAAAACGATTGGACCAGAGGGTCCAATTCTATGAGCCCCAAAAGATGGTGCCCCTATCCTTAATTATTTCCTATGGAAGAAAGGCATTTAAAAAGGTGTGCTGTTCCTTTAAATGTGATGGCCAGAACTCCCTTGGAGTTCAATTATGCTTGTCCCACCCTTGTTCCTGGCTCCACCCCCAAAGTCTCCTGGCTCCGCCCCCAAAATCCCCAGATTTTTCTTTAATTGGCCTTGGCAACCCTAGTTATGTGGGAATCTTCACTGAGCATTTTCTTAGTTGATGACTAAGGAGGAGTGGGAGATCTTTGAAATGAAAGCAGCCATGCTGTTCCCCATGATACATCTAGCCCTTTTACAATGTTATGATGTTATAACGTTACAGCACATGCACAGAAAAGGAAGGTCCTTCGCTGATTAAGTACATGATGACACATTTAGTGTGCTTCATAATTTTCAAATAACACTGTTATGAATTGGTGTATCCAGTTCGACGATTATGGGCCATTTTCTTAGTTGGGTCCCCATGATACATATGGCCTTTTGCAATGCTATGATGTCATAACATTACTACACAAGCAGAAAAAAAGAGGAGGCTCCATCAAAGACAAAGTACACGATGGCATGACCACACAACCCCTTTTCAAATGAACTGTAGAACACATGGGTAGGGTTGGATCTGAATTCAAGAAAAAAAGTCCCCAAAATAAATGCCCTTTTGTAGAAAGAGTGCCACAAAGTCAGAGCATCAGCTGGGGATTCAACTTGATGGGAAACAGCAGCAATGCTGAGATGTAGAAAAGGTCATGTTTCGCACCATACTTAATGCAAGATATTGACTGTTTTACTCACTATCCTTTTGGCTGGGAATTTTACATACTATTAAGAGGCAAATCAATTTTGCCTTTTAAAAAGTAGCATCTATATTTCTGAGAAAAAAGCATTTTTAATCAGGCATAAATACCCTAATTTGGAAGGTCCTCTTGCAATTTAGCTAGTCTAGCTATTTACCTGGCAAAAAGAAGAGCCAGTCCTGTGCTATAGTTCTTTGAATTGCATTTGATATTGGATAATTTGTGCACAGCCGAGGGTCCTAATTAGTTATAATCCATAGGACCAGGTATATGGATCATCTTTCAATTTCTTCTGTTTAAAACTAGACAGCCTATTATTTATTTTAAAAATCTGACAGCCACATATCCCTGACCGTGAGGCAATATATAGTTGTTATTACAACCATAAAATGAAGCAAAAAAATCTAACACAATTAATTATGAAAATATAGCAAGCCAAAATACCAAAAAAAAAGGTCAGTTTTGTCAACCAAATTCACCAAATGTCCTTAAAATAAATAATGAGACTGGAGTAGGCTTCCCAAATCCCCCGCCCTGGCGGGGTACCCCCGGTTTTGCAGCCTCCTCTCCCGCTCTCCAAAAATCTGGAAGCAGGGGGGGAGGGACGGCGCTTCCCCCTCACAGGGCCGCCGCAGCAACACCAGCGCTGCCGCCGCTGCCGCCGGCCCGGGCACAGACACAGGCAGCAGCAGCCGCCGCCATTGCCGCCGCCGCTGTTGCTGCTGGGCCGGGCCCGGCCCCGGGCAGAGACACAGGCAGCAGCCGCCACCAGTGGGCCGGTGCCGCCGCCGCTGTTGCCGCTGGCCCGGGCCGGCCCCGGGCACAGACACAAGCAGCAGCCGCCGCCGCTGCTGCCGCTGGCCCGGCCCCGGGCACAGACACAAGCAGCAGCCGCCGCCGCCAGTGGGCCAGTGCCGCCGCCGCTGTTGCCGCTGGCCCGGGCCGGCCCCGGGCACAGACACAAGCAGCAGCCGCCGCCGCTGCTGCCGCTGGCCCAGCCCCGGGCACAGACACAAGCAGCAGCCACCGCCGCCGCCAGTGGGCCAGTGCCGCCGCCGCTGTTGCCGCTGGCCCGGGCCGGGCCGGCCCCGGGCACAGACACAAGCAGCAGCCGCCGCCAGTGCCGCTGCTGCCGCTGGCCCGGGCCCGGCCTCGGGCACAGACAGAAGCAGCAGCCGCCGCCAGTGCCGCCGCCGCTGTGGCCCAAGTTACAGGCTCCGAGGAGAGCGGCAGAGGGTCTCCTCTGGGCAAGTTGTGATGGAAGCCAGCAATGAGACCTGCTGGCCAGCCTGGCCCCACACCCTGTTGTTGCTTCTCCCCCACTCAAGGAGTTGCTACTAGTCTTTCCTTTTGGTCAAGGGAGGACAATTACCGTAAGTTGGCATTGATGAGAGGATATGTTTTGCCTACACTCTTCTGGAAGTGGCACCCTGGGGGTACAAAAAAAGGACACTATTTATCTTGCCTCAGGTTGTAGCTTGGAAAAGGCATCAGAGCCAGAGCCCCTGCGGATGTTCTTGATAGCAAAACGTAAGCAAATACCTGCCACTCCAGTTAAACCCCTGCAGGGACGTAGTCTGGACAAATTCTCTCCCCCCCCCCCCGCTGGGTGAAAATGCAGCGCAGAAATATGCTAAACAAATCAACTGCAGATTCCCTTTGGTCTGTGTCTTGAAAAATGGCGGCTAATGATGTTTTCGGGATTTTGGTGGGTTTCTTCATCCCCTTCCCATCTTCAAATGCTTCTTTATTCCGTAATTACATTGTTTATGGCACTGGTATTATCTTCTGGGACTTTGGTATTGCTGTTTTAATCTGCTGTTTGCGCCAGCTGGTTTTATGGCTGTGTTCTCTTTTGATCCTTCTGGTTTTGTTTTTTTTAAATACAGGTTTTATGTCTTACTAGAAGTTGTTGTTGCCAGTTGCTATTTTGAGGCCTTGGAGAGCATGTGCCCCCCCCCCAGTTTTTGGAAATATCCCAGTGGGGTCTTAAGTGCCATGAGCAGCCAGAAGGCAGCCCCCCAAGGCTTGCTTCTTTACTGGCTCCTTGATATGGTTCCTGTGGGAACCTTCTTTTTCCACCAGCACAACCATTCTCCCCCCACCCCCAGCTGAAGGGAACAGCAGAGAAGCCAGTAGACCTTATTTCTTGTTTTTCTTATGATCAAAATGACTCAGGTCAGTTTGGGTGAAATCTCCAAGTTCCTTCTGATCTCTGCCAAAGTGATTTGAGTCATTCTGGTTTTGAGGGAAACAGACTTGTAAATCCTTCTTTGGTCAAAGCAGAACAGAGCTGGGATCCTTTGGTCTGTACCAGTGTTCTCTCTAAGTTGAGTTAGTGTGAGCTAGCTCACAGTTTTTTAACCTCCAGCTCACACATTTTTGTCTTAGCTCAAGAAAAATGGCTCCAGAGAAAACTAATTTATGCAGTAGTTCGCAACTTTAATGCCAGTAGCTCACAAAGTAGAATTTTTGCTCACAAGACCCCACAGTATTGGTCTATACCCTCAGTTTGAGCGAAGTTGCCCTCAGCTTTGCTGGGCAGCCAAAGCTTTCATTTCCAAGTAGGCGAGTTTCCAGTGTAGCATGTTTCCAAGTCAACGTGGCTCTGTATACCGGTGTGTGTGTGTGTGTGTGTGTGTGTGATGGCCAGAACTCCCTTGAAGTTCAATTATGCTTGTCACACCCTTGCTCTCGGCTCCGCCCCCAGTCTCCTGGCTCCACCCCCAAAGACTCCTGGCTCCACCCCCAAAGTCCCCAGATATTTCTTAAATTGGACTTGGCAACCCTAGACTGGAGTTTTATACTTGATTTTCCATCAAGGCCAGGATAGAGGTTCTTCTTGGGGCTAAAGATTTTTACTGAATTTAAATGCATGTCTGTATGTCTGAATTGTATCTATTTTCTATTGTGACATAGATTGCTTCTATATTAGCTATTTCATCAGAAATCACCTTCATTCACTCATTCATTGCAGAGATTCCAAAGGTCATAGCTAAACTGCCACTTTTCATGCTTTCCTCCAGCTTTTGAGCTTTTGGTAATTCTAAAGCTATTACAGTGTGGATCCCCACAGCACACTCAAATAGTCTTCACCGAACAATAGTGATACACCCTCAAGCTTACTGCTGTAGCCCTGAAGACAGGAAACTTGGTACTTCTGATGCTATATGTTTCTAGGAAGGAAGGAAACAAAACTCTCCATCCAATGCTGTGTTTGCACAGTGCCCCTCTATAAGTGCAGAATATAAGTCCAGCCTATAACCAAAATATCTCTCACTCCTATGTCTATCTGTGCATCCAATATTTGCCATTCCGAGGATGTTTGTGAGAGAGAGAGATGATCCATAGTCAGTATAAAATATTTTATATTGGACATGATTATAGTGGTCTTCAGGCAGCTTCACCTTTCTCTCTGACATAGGCATAAATCACTGGAAACTGCACCCTTCAGCTAGATTTGAATCCAGTAGAACTTCAGAAACCAACAAGATTTTGAGAGCATAAGCTTTCTAAGCTCAGACAAAGGAACCTGAAAAGCTTATACCCCAAATATGTTGTTGGTATCTAAGATGCTACTGGGTTCCAGTCTAGCTAGGGTCTCCAATCCCCAGGTGAGGGCAGGGGAACCGCCGTTTTGGAGGCCCTCCCCCCGCTTCAGGGTCGTCAGAAAGCGGGGGGAGGGGATGTTGGTCTTCCGCGTTTAGTGAGAGAGGTTCCTGAAGACGCAAAGGAATCCAGTCTTGTACACTGCTGCGATTAGACTAGGTATATACATTTATTTACAACTATAATACAGACTAGCAAAATGCTCCGCACACAATTCACCATCCAACCTCCAACAAGTAGCAGAGTACTACTGTACATTTATACATGTCCTCTACGTAAGTGACCAATCAGGTTTAGTGCTGAGTCATGGTCACATCACTCTGGCTGATGCAATCTGGCTGTCTTCCAGATGCCCCTGTCAGCCAGATCATCTAATGTCAATTAGATCCTTTGCTGTCAGCAGTGGTCTGTTGCCTGCACATACACTGACAGGGGAGGGATATGTCTGCTGGGGACTCTGTTATTCCCTATGGAGATTTATTCCCATAGAAAATCATGGAGAATTTATCTGGGGATATCTGGGGCTCTGGGGAGGCTGCTTTTTGGGGTAGATGCACCAGATTTTCAGTATAGCATCTAGTGCCTCTCCCCAAAATACTCCCCAAGTTTCAAAAAGATTGGACCAGGGGGTCCAATTCTATGAGCCTCAAAAGAAGGTGCCCCTATCCTTCATTATTTCCTATGGAAGGGCCAGAACTCCCTTTGGAGTTCAGTTATGCTTGTCACAGCCTTGATCTTGGCTCCACCCCTAATGTCTCCTGGCTCCACCCCCAAAGACTCCTGGGTCCACCCCCAAAGTCCCCAGATATTTCTTGAATTGGACTTGGCAACCCTAAGTCTAGCTGTTCTACTGCAGACGACTATTCTCTGAAATGATCACCTAGTCAGTGAACACCCTGGTATAAAACCAATGTATGCGGGCTTAAAGCACCATGTAGTAAAAGCTGGCACTGTGTTTAAGACCATAAGTTAGAACATTCACAGTTCACAAATGAGCCCAAATGAATTCCAATCAAGTTCTTAAAGAGGTATGGGAGTGATTGTCTGGAATTCAAGCTGTTCTATGACTGAGGTCAAAACCCAAGACTTTATCTAAAGGTGGGGAAAGCAAGAAGTTCAGAACCAGATAAAGAATAGGCAGGTGCACCATGTGGAAACCTGGGAGAGGGCCTTCTCAGTCATGACACCAAAGCTCTGAAACTCTTTCCCCAGGGAGATTCATCTTTCCCCTTCTTTTGATGGCCTCTTGTTGTTCAGTCGTGAAGAGTCAAGTCCGACTCTTCGCGACCCCATGGACAAAGTCACGCCAGGCCCTCCTGTCTTCCACCATCCTCTGAAGTCTGCTCAAATTTGTGTTAGTTACATCAGTAATGCTGATGTACTTAGGCAACTTGTCCAGCCATTGCATCTTTTGCCTTCTGTCTTTCCCAGTATCAGGGCCTTCTCCAGTGAGTGCTCCCTTTTCATTTGGTGGCCAAAGTATTTGAGCTTCAGCTTCAGCATCTGACCTTCCAGGGAACAGACAGGGTTGATTTCCCTTAGGACTGACTGATTTGATCTTCTTGCAGTCCAAGGCACTCTTAAGATTCTTCTCCAGCACCACATCTCAAAAGCATCTATTCTTCTGCACTCGGCCTTCCACACATTACTACTGGGAATACCATCGCTTTGACTATACGGACTTTTGTTGGCAGGGTGATGTCTCTACTTTTTATTATACTGCCTAGGGTCGCCATAGCTGTCCTCCCAAGGAGCAAACATCTTTTAATTTCATGGCTACAGTCACCATCTGCAGTGATCTTGGATCCCAGGAATGTGAAGTCTGTCACTACTTCCATATCTTCCCCTTCTATTTGACAAGATGTGATGGCTGCCATTAGAGTGGCGTCATCTGCATATCTGAGGATGTTTTCCCCAGCAATCTTAATTCCGGTTTGTGCTTCATCTACAATGGCCTTTACCAGTAAGTAAAGACTTTTTTGTTTGGCATTGCTTCAGTGATCCTCCTTCCTAACTAACGTTATAATTGCTGTTTTCATGTCTTATTCATGTTTTAACTCTCAACTCAAAAAAGTTCAATGCATCATCAGAGACTTACAACCTCTGCCAGATAATAACAGTTCTCTTTTGCAAGTGCTGGGGGCAAACCTTTTCATGAGCAAAGATAGCCCCCCCCCCCCCAATCTCAAACAACTCCTTACCCACAATAATACATCTAATTTGAACATGGACACTGGTACCAAAGCTTGCAATAAACCCAGATGCCAACTTTACTGCCACATACAGCCAGATTACTCAGTCACTGGACCTAACAACATCAACTGCATCATCTCAGGGTTATTCGCTTTTCTCATTTTTTAATACTGTGTATGCCATTAAATGCCAACAATGCCCTTCAGTTCTCTGCACAGGACAAACCAATCAAATTCTGTGCCAAAGATAAATGGACACAAATCTAACAGCAAGAATCATAGAACTGAGAAATCTGTAAGAGAACATTTTAACTTCCCAGGACTCTGAATAGGGGAACTCAAAGTAGCTGTTTTATTTCAAAGGAACTTCAGAAACAGGTTGGAACAGGAAATTGCTGCAATCAGGACAATGGAACTCTTAGGACTTGACAGAGATATCAGCTTCTTATCTCACTATACATGCTAAGTCACTACATATGTTCTCACATACCTAGAAATCAAACTTTGTTGGTCTTAAACGTGCCACTGGACTCAAACTTAGTTCTCACATCTGTTAACTCCTTTATTATCTGTATGCCAATTTGTTGCTATTTACATGTCTTACCTAACGTGTTATTCCAATCTTAGCTCTAATTTATTGCTCAGTTACTTAGGCAACTTGACTCTAATTAGCTCTTCCTGTCAAGTAAACCCCCCACATCCATATGTAATATTTGAGGAAATCTTTTTCAATGAATCTGAAGGAGTGTACATGTACACATATTAAGTCTCTCTGTTCTCACTTATACCCAGAATTGAACTTTGTCTTGAAGGGGCCACTGGACTCAAACTTAGTTCTCCCAGATGTTTGCTAATTTACTGTCATTCACAGATTTTACCAATCGCCTTAATCCAATCTCAGCTATAATCACCCAGCCATTACTTATGTATCTTATGTATCTTGACTCTAACTGGCCCATCCTAACAACCAACTCACCCCCACCCCCTGTATGTAACGGCTGAGGAGATTCTGTTTCACTGTTAGGGTTGTCTTCGCCATGATTCCTAGAGCGTCCCTGGCGTGACGTGCCTGGCACATTGATGTCACTTCTGGCAACAGGGCTCTTCAGTGACGGGGATTCCCCCCGGCGGCCTCCTCCCTGCCAGTGGGTTGGGGGGCCCCAAACTGGGGGATCCCTCACCCTCAGTGGGACCTTGGCAGCCCTATTCACTGTAATTTGAGGAAGTTTGTGTGCACACAAAAGCTTATACCCTGAATAAAAGTTTGTTGGTTTTAAAGGTGCCAGTGGACTCAAACTTTGTTCTGATATTTTAACTCTGTTTTTGATTGTTTTAATCCCTTACACTAATGGTGAGTTTGCTATTAGACAAAGGGAACATCTAGCTAAACGCATCAGGGCTTCCATTTATTTGCACCAACTTTTACTGTTTTCATATTCACTATTACACTAAATGTTTATCACCCATTTATTGTTCTAGAACACTAATAATAAACTCCTTTTTGTTGTCATACTGCCTGGGTCCTCATGTCTCCTTGGTCACAGTTAAGAGGTATTTACTAATAAGGAAGACAGGGATGATTGGGTGCTCTGGCCCCCCACTTCCAGACCTATTGTACCATCGATTTTTAACCTCCCAAATGGCTAGAGTGTCCAGGAAAACCATAGAGTTTCCCCAGAAATGCTTAGAGTGGCCCCTGAATGTGTGCTGCCATTTTGATGACATCACTTCCAGGTGATGTCATCGTGCCAGCAACGCAGGGTGAGGTTCCCCCACATTGGGCCGGTGGGTTGGGAACCTCCCAGGCAGGGGATTCCCCGCCCAGACCAGGGGCTTGGCCGCCCTACCCTTATCAGAGTGGTGGCAGCCAGTAGAAGGCCCTCCTAGGCCCTTCTGTGTGACAGATCCTGAAGAAATAGCACTTCATTTCATAAAAACATCTCTACTGGATCTTAGACCAAATTAAAAAACCTCCTAATTTCACATTCAGACTAGCCAGCTAGATGCTTCAAGGAAGCTCAACAGTAAGATATGAAGGCATCAGCCCTTCTTTACCATCACTATCTCAATTCATTTTCTCCACATCAGACTCAGTGCTGCTTTGATTATCATCATTACTTGACCATTAGGAAGTGCCAGCAATGTGCACGGTGCTCCACAGAGTAGCAGAGCCTCACCATCAAATGTATTGATATTTCATTATCGTGCAAAACCATTTGTGTAAATATTTCATCATGAACAGTCCATGAATCTTTCTCCCTGACCTGGATATCGCAGGCTACCATGATCTTGTCTATCTCAGAAACTAAGCAGGGTTGGCCCCAGCTATTATTTGGATGAGAGACTTTCAAGGAACACCAAGGTCAAAATACAGGGGCAGGCAATGGCAAACCACCTCTAAACATCTCTTGCCTTGAAAACCCTACAGCAGTGGTCTCCAACCTTCTTGATACCGGGGACCAGCCCCAGGGCTGGCCCGCCCACCGCAGCCCCAGGGTTGGCAGGGTGGGGGCACCAAATTCCCCCCATCCCCTGTGGTGCTGCACAGCCTCGCCACCCCCCCCCAGTGCCTTGCAGCCTCGCTGCCCTGCCCCCCCTCCCCTTGCGACGCCGCACAGCCTCACTGCCCGCCCCTCGCAGTGCCTCCGCAGCTGCAGGCAACGCGCTGAAGAAGCAGCCTGCCGGACTTTAGCTCCGTTGCCCCCCACGCACACGCGACAAGGCTCAGATCCCCCCTCCTGCTGCCGCCTTCCCTCTCTCCCCAGTGCTACAACGTAGCGTGGCGCTCCGTCACCCTTCCTCTCCCTCCTCCCTCCCTCAGATAGAGCAGAGCAGAGCCAAAACTGGGCCTTACCAGTTTCGATGGGGCCAGTGCGCCATCTAACACTGAAGTACGCGCGAGAGAATGCTTCTCCACCCTCACTTCCTGTTCCAGGAAGGCAGGAGGAAAAGCATTTTATCACGCAGTCTTCAAAGTGTTAGATAGCGCGCTGGCCCCATTGAAACTAGTAAGGCCTAGTTTCAGCGCGGCTCAGCTCGATTGGAGGGGAGGGCAACGACAAACTCCATGGCAGGGGTGGGGGGGCTGCCAGGCTTCGCAGCCCACTTGCAGACAGGCCGTGGCCTGGTAGTGGTCTGCGGCCCGGGGGTTGGGGACCCCTGCCCTACAGGATAGCCATAAGTTAGCTGTGACTTTCCACCACAACCATGAATCTTCCAGATCATTAATTCAGAAGTAGGAACCTAGCCAAGTAATTCTTTTTGGACATTAGTTCCTGCATACTTACTTGAGACATAATTATAAATGGCTACATACTTTTCAAAGGTGTTCCCAGACCTACCCAGAGCTACCACTTGCATACCAAGAAGGGGGGGGAACAAATCTGACATTTAACTTTTCATGCTCAGTGCTGACTCAGACCTCCACTCCCATTTCTAACAAATGAACAAGGATTACTTTGAAGGGAGAGAGGCAATTAAACAGGTTTGGGATGGGGAGGAAGAAATAAGCAAAGTTTGCCTTTTTAAAGTAAAATGATGGAATTAATGTCACAGCCTCACTGCTCTAGTCTTCATAGGGCTGTGTACAACTTCAAAATCCAAAATGTTTTCCAAATGGTAAATTCTTTTTTTACGGAACATAGTCCACTGTGTTAGCTTGTTGTATAAAAACAAAGAAATTCTGCAAGAATGACTATGTGAATAAACTGGTAGATGTTCTCATGTCCTGGCCCCACAGTGAAATGCATGAGAGCTGCACAAGAACAATACTTTTAGTTGGACTTCAACACAATTTTCCCTCTAGATTATGCCTCTGCTTTCTATTGCAGTGTAAACTATGCATCACAGAAAAACAGATGATCAACTAGCCTATGGATCCTCAATGTACTAAAACACAATCAGCCACACGCATTAAAAACTCTCCCAGCAGGTTTACTGCCTAGCCCATCTAGGATTACTCAGAAGCCTTGCAGAAGGCGAAGAACATACCATTATGATTTGAAAGGTGCATCATCCTTTTCAACAAAGGTCAAACTTGGGACTGGGGGGTGGAGGAAGCGGTTCTTCATATTTGCAGTGGGAATGAAGTGTGGACAGCACTGACTGGCTAGCACCTCTACACTCCCCCCCATTGCAAGCCCCAGAGCAGCTCCTTCCTCTTTTCTTAAAAAGATGGATCTATTCATGTATCTGTGGATTTCTAAAAAGGTGATCAGACCATCTGAAGCAGAACAGGAGGGGTAAAATTGATTGCTGAACCACTATTAGATTCACTAATATGTACAACTAGTCATTCAAATTGTGAAGCCAAGAGGCAGCTTAGTCCACACTGAGCATGAACAACTAGTGACATTTTTTTCTAACAGTATATCTGACTTCAGGAGGGAGAGATGGGTGGTTCTTGCTTCTGACAAGCTGAATAGCACTCCTGAACTAACTTCACAGAAAGCAGTGTCATACATTTATTCCAGTAATGTTCCCCATTGTTTTCTCCCCTAGAATTGACAGCTTCCAGGGGTACACTGACTCTGAACATGTAAGTTCCATATAGCTATCATAGCCATTGATAGAACCATCCCCCATTAATCCCTCTAATCCCCTTTCAATATAATACCATCTAAACTAGTAGCAGTGAATTCCACACGTGAACATACATGAGGCTGTCTTATACTGAATCAGACCATCAGTCCATCAAGGTCAGTATTGTCAACTCAGATTGGCAGCAGCTCTCCAGGATCTCAGACCAAGGCCTTTCACATCAGCTACCCCTTGATCTTTTTGCAAGAGATGCTGGGGATCAAGCCGGGGATGTTTTGCATGCCAAGCAGATGTTCTTATCACTGAGCTATGGCTCTTCCATCTGTTTTGCATGAAAGTTGCTCCTTTCTTTTGTCTGTCCTGAAGCTAACCACCAATCTACTTTATGGGGAGATACTGTGTTCTAGAGCTTTGAGACTTGGAAATTTATTTCTATCTGTTCCAGACAAACAATGTGGACTTTATGCTCTTTTTGTTCTAAGGGCAGAAATGGAAACTGAATATCTAATCAGAAACACGTTTTAAGCATCAGCTTCAAGAACATGTGAGAACTGGGAGGTAAGTTCAGTTCAGTTCCTCTGTTTATTCTAATTTCCTCTTGTCAGCACCATTTGACAAGTTTTAAAGGCAAAAAGTCCAGCTGAGTTAAAGTCCACATGCCATGGACTGCATCAACTAGCTAGCTCCACAGTAGTTTCCAAAGAGGCAAAGTCTTAGGAATGTAATCACCCTCCTCTTTCTCCTATGGAATTCATCCTCACAATAAATACCTTTTTGTAAAAACAAGATAGATTTGTGGATAAGAGTAAGGATTGACATGAACTGGCTCACAAGCCAAAATTCAGGCCAAACTTGAGCCTGTCCAGAGCTCGGGAACAAATGTTCAGGGAAGGCACATTCCCCAAATATTCACTGGAGTTTTGACCAGTTCAGTTCAGCTGTTCAGGGCCAGCCGTTTAAACCTAACAACTGAGTAGTGCAGGGTCCACCGCTCAGCTGTTAGGTTTAAACGGCTGCCAGTCATTTAACCCTTCAATTTTGTTCCTCTCCAAGCAGCAGACAACCATTTAACCCTTTAATTGGCAGCCATTTAGCCCTTCAGTTTTGCTCCCCCACCTTTGAAACTGTGTGGAACAAAACCTAAGAGTTAAATAGCTGGTAGCAATTTAACCCTTCAGTTCTGCTCCCCACTGCTTTGAGAGGGGAGAAAAATGAAGGGTTAAATAAACTCCCTTTCCCAGGCAATTCCTGCCCCCCTTTTTCCAACCATGACTCACCACAGCCAGGAGAAAGGCAGAACCAAACTTGCTGGACCAGTTTGGTTCATGTGGGGCCCATTCCGTTTGGGTTCAGTTGATGGGTTCAGTCCTGAATCGAACCACCCTTTTTTAGGTTCATGCCCATCCCTAGATAAGAGGCCTCTTGAATCAAGGTAGAGGGCCAACTAAGGGAGCCCACCACAACAGACAAGGTTACTGGGAACTTGAGACCCATGTTTCAAACATTATGTTGCCATCACCATGAGATATACTGAAAGCAAGCACACACACTAAAATTTTAATTGCACTGACTAGTGCCTCCAAATCAAAATGTTCTGTTGTCATCTCTATTCTCTTACTTGTGGTATAGTCTTGGTTACACCCTCATATAACACCTAGCATTATATAGCACATTCAGTGCAGTAAGCAGTCATATTAAAAATCTTTTTGCAATCCTTACAACAGTCTTGTAAGCTAGGCTGGTATTATTTCCCCCATATGGTAGATTGGAGGCCTTAAAACCAACTACTAAGTTCTTGTTGAAGGTGAGATTTGAACCAGGGACCTCTCAGATCATCCTCTTAGCCCCTGCACTTACTACCTACATTGCAATCAATTGCCATTAAAACTATATAGTAGTGTTACTACCTGGAGACTTACTTGCTTGTAAAAAAATTAGTCAGATGGTTAGAGATAGTTCCAAGCCATGAATGGAACATGTTATTATATACTCATAGAAATTTGCCTGCAGGAGATGAATGATTAAGGAAGGAAGAGGACAGGTTTGACCTTCCTGGCTGAGCATTATATTGTATAGGAGAGCCAGTGCAGAATAGTGGTTGGACTAATGTCTGGGAGACCTGGATTCAGATCCCTGCTGTGCCATGGAAGCTTGTCTCACCTTCCACACAGGGTAATTTTTGTGCAGAGGATAAAATGGAGGAGGGGAAAACAATGTAAGCTGCTTTGGGGCCCCATTGAAGAGACAAAGTGGGATATAAATACCTAAATAAATACTGCAACCATTGGAACTCCCATGTCCATGATTCTGTCTTCATGAACACCTTAATTTTCCATTGGGACCTGAAATTTTCTTGTTTTCTTCTCAGGGGCTCCCTCTTTTAGCTTTTCATCCCTTTTGGGTTCCCTCATTTTGAAATCTTTGGCTTTCAGGAGTTATGTAATTGCAAGTTGCACATCATTTGCTAACTGTTAATATATGATTGAATTTTTTAAAAAAAAGCAATGCCATGTAATCACTGGACTAAGGGGCAAACTTTAAATCCACACATTCCATTGTTTATACATACTTGTTTTCTTGGAAGAGGCATTGTGTGCATTGGTTAGGTGGGATGCAACTAGATACATGTAAAACATTGTCACCTTGATCCAACTCTAGTAATACTTTCAAAAGATGCACAGCTATTTACAATAGAATATGGAAGGGGGATGTGCATTTGAAAGCATATCCCACCATAATCAATGCAAGGCAAATCAATACCCTTAGCACTTGGATGTTCATTTTGATGG
Source organism: Heteronotia binoei (assembly GCF_032191835.1). Classification (NCBI taxonomy): domain Eukaryota; kingdom Metazoa; phylum Chordata; class Lepidosauria; order Squamata; family Gekkonidae; genus Heteronotia; species Heteronotia binoei. The sequence continues at coordinate 223,696,107 of NC_083223.1, read as the reverse complement.
GTATTTGACTGTGCATAAGGTTTACACTTATGGTTTCTGATCCAGGAAGAGATAATATACACACATACTCAGAGAAACCTGTTATGTATAAAGATTTCCATAGCTGAATCAAAGTGTTTATGATTCACAATAAAACCATAACATGTGCATATGATAAATGTGTGTGGAGCAGAACGTACCACAGAAGTTACAGATGCTGGGATTGGTTGTTGTTCCATCTCCTGAATGCATGTTATGTAAACACCTGGGTGAAGCAGCCCTTTGTTAAATAGGATGTCAGTTTTTAAAGGTTATAAAAAGTTTTAAAAGTTGTAATAAAAGAAACATTGGATGAAGTTTGACTTACCAGCTCTGGCAGAATCAAAGCATATGGTATAGTTCTAAAAACATCTAGTCCAGAAGGTACCTCTTCAGGAGCTGGGAGGGCAGATGGCATTGAAGATTTGCTGGCCATTTCTGCAGGCTGAACAGCAGTGGTTCCAGCTCTGTTACACTTGATTATTTCTGCAGCACTGTTGGCATGTGAAGCTTATAATAGTAACCACTGACACACCCATGGGGACGTCAAAGGTGAAACCAGTTCCAGCTTGGCAGGTAACACCACTCATCATTGAAGAATCATCAACTATGTAAAAGTTAATAAAACTACTCAGCACACGGAAATCTAGTACCCTACTGGGGGGTGGGGAGGAGAATGTGTGTTTATGTACTTAAGAAAGTTATGCAGCAGGCCCTAATCACGAATTAGAAGAAAAATCTCTAACACTCAACTAATATTTATTCTGAAAGACTAAACACTGAGCAAACCATTTAAAGAAAAAAAAACCCTGCTTTCCAAATTTCAAAGTCAGCCCTTAAGATTGTAAGAATTTTGCACAGATTAAATTGGCAAAAGCAAGCTACTTGGTCACTGCAGCCGGGTGAACAGGCCAGCTGGTTAGAGGGTGAATTGTAATTTACTAGGAATACAAACAATATCATACAATCATAGAACTGGAAGGGACCTCCAGAGTCATCTAGTCCAACCCCCTGCACAATGCAGGATATTCACAAATACCTCCCCCCCACACACACACATACATCCCCAGTGACCCCTGCTCCGTGCCCAAAAGATGGCAAAAATCTCCAGGATCCCTTGCCAAATAGGCCTGGAGAAAAAAACGCTGACTGACCCCAAAGTGTCAATCAGGATTTCCCTGGGCGTGTAAGAAAGGGCCACAAGAACTAAACATTGATGCAACCCTTCTTGCTCTCCTTTTAATGATCTACCTAATTCACAGAATCAGTATTGCTGTCATATGGCTATCTAGCCTCTGCTTAAAAGCCTCCAAGGAAAGCCCACTACCTCCCAAGGAAGCCTGTGTTACTGAGGAACTGTTCTGTCAGTTCTTCCTAATGTTTAGCCAGAAAGTCTTTTGATTTAATATCAACCCATTGGTTGTGGTCTGACCTTCTGTGGCAACAGAAAACAATTCTACACCATCGTCTATATTACAGCCTTTCAAGTACTTGAAGATGGTGATCACATCACCTCTCAGTCGTCTCCTCTCCAGGCTAAACATGCGCTCCTTCAACCTTTCCTCATAGGACTTGGTCTCCAGACCCCCTCACCATCTTCGTTGACCTCCTCTGGACCCGTTCCAGCTTGTCTATATCCTTCTTAAACTGTGGTGCCCAAAACTGAACACAGTACTCTAGGTGAGATCTAACCAGAGCAAAGTGGATTGATACCATCACTTTGCATGATCTGGACACTATACTGTACTTCTGTTGATACAGCCCATAGGTCCACTAAGACCCCTAGATCCTTTTTGAACAAACTTCTGCCAAGACGAGTCTCATCCAACCTAATTATGCATTCTTGACTATCAACAACAGACAAATTCTCTATAGCTCAATGTTTTGGAAATACAAAAATATGTTTAGTTCTGGGCAAATATTTTCCCTTTCATGGGTTTATAAAAGACACACTAAGGGGTCCTTCTGATACAGCTACCTAAGCTAAGAAAGACTGCTGTGAGAGGAATGCCTTCCTGTTAGTTTACAGAAATTCAGATTCCCAGAATTTGCTGTTGGGATGTTGCATCATGCTAAGCCAGACCACTGAGCCATTTGGCTTAATATTATCTACTTTGTCTGATAGGTCCACTCTCACATAGGAAGTCCTTTTTCAGCATCCAAGATCCTTCTAACTGGAAATGCTAAGAACCCAGACTTGCTAGCAATAGAGTAATTAACAGACATTTATTACCTCATTCTCCCATTCTGACATATTACTGTTTATTAGTTTCCCATGCAAATGCTATCCAAATCAAATGTTCTTTCAATTTGTTAATGTCACTATTTTGCCATTGTATTCTAACTTTATACCACTTTGTATTCTAAACCACTGCTTACCAGCTGTAAGTAGTTCTGCTCACTGTACCCCATTCCATTGTCTGATGACTCTTCTCTTCTGGTTGACCTTTGCACCTCTCCCTCCAACCACTGTAAGGCATATATCCCAGACTGAGTCTCAAATAGCTTGTTGCCTTACCTTGCTGGAAGGAAAAGAAGATCAGAAGGCAGAAACTGCACCAAAGCCTCAGAAGAAAACTCTGAAAGTTTCATGGAGAACTGCGTTCTCTCTAATCAATAGCTACAGAAGGGAGAAGACAGCATCTAGCTGTGCAGATATTGTTGAACCTTTGTTTGACCCTTTTTTCTGACCAAATAATAAGCTTATATTTTCTGCTTAATTAACTTGCTTTAACTTCCTTTCTTTACTTTTCAGATAGCAAAAATTAAAGTATATAGGCTAAGGTAGCATAGGTTGCATCAGCTTGCAGTTTTCTCAAATATACTGGGGATATTTGCAGTTCTGCTTGTAGAAAAGGTAAGGCATTTAAAACTTTTAGATTCTGCAAATAATTCAAACATTGCAGTTTTATATACTAAGTTATAAATGATGCATTTTCTATTCTTAAGGCAGTAAAATTAGTTTGATAGGATAGCAAGTATTACATGTGTTTCAATTTTCCCCAAAATTTCTGGAAATTTTACATCTCTAGTCCCAGATCACTTGTTACTTTCTCCCCAAGAGATACACATGCTCTCTGAAAGCTGAAGCCACACTAAGCATTCTCCTCAGAGGCTAACAACAGAGGAGGCCTTCTGTTACCTTTCTTTCTGCTTAGATCAAAAACCAGACGGAGGATCCAGATGAAAGGCACTATCAAGCAGCAGATAATCCTGTGAAGATGAAGCAGGGGTTTCAAGATAATGCTAAAATCCATACTTTTTGAAATGCCAAGTGTGCAATTTTTTTACACTCTCCAGAGGAATACTAATAAAATTGTTGCTGTTTTTAGTTTGATTGAGCCCTGTTCTGAGGGCACACAACAGATAGCTTTTGCTGGCACTGGGAGTTGCAAGGGGTGGTGGACTGGCCCAGGCTTCAGTGTCATTTCTCAGCACACCAATGTTATATCATGGCTAGTACTGGATTCACACATGTGAGGCAAGTTCAAAATCAGTCCTCAAGAAGTATTCTCATACCAGAGTAGTTGCAAAAATACAATGAAGGAAAGGACAAAGACTTAAGCTATACCCTGAGCTATATGAAGGACAAAAAACCATGTGAAAGGTAGATGGCTATCCATACAAAGTAGAGAGCTTATAGATCCCACAGTGTATAAGGGGAGAAGAGGATCACAATGACTTCATTTTTCCCTTTTCCAGTCCAATGGTTTGTCTCCTCATTCACAGCTGTGTGAATTGGAGGCATCCTGCAGTCTGAAACTAAGAACTACTTCATCTAAACTTGCCAGGTTTTAAATGTGGCTAGTTTTGTTCTTGGTAAAAAATTATATTATTATGAAGTTTTATTGTTTTAGGAATCTGTTGTATACAGTTCCAAGGGCCATGCTTTTAGAGTAAAGAATGTAATTAAAAATTGTACATTAAATAAAATAGGTGTGTGCTTGTTTTCCTTTTATTTCACCCATCCCGGTATGTCATGTCTGTTTTACTGAATGTGTGTCTAGAGGTCACTGTAATTGTCAAACACAGAAAAGCATAGTGAAACAGATATTCACACATAGAATACACTTTGTCCTCCACACACCCAGGTTAGAGAAATGTTATGTATGAGACACTCCCAAATACTGTTCATACTGCCACAGTCTCTGCCTGTTAGCCTCTATGCTCTGCTGTAAGACAGTTATAAACAATTAATGGCTTAATGTAATAACAACTTTAAAATAAAGACTTATCAGTTTATGGCAGAACATTTTTCCTACATATTTTAAGATCATGTGGAAGGATTGTATTGTCTTGGTGTTAATTGACTGTAAACACATCCAAACAATTACCCTTATTTCTGGATAGCCTTGCTAAACTAGTCTCTTCTCAGTTTGGGTGCCATGGCTCCATTCAGTTTTAGGCTCATTAAAAAATAATCTTTAATAATTACATGGCAAATTAACATCCCTATATCCACACTATGCTGTAGACTCTTAGTGAGATTTGTACCAGCATAACCTCCAGGGAATTTTCTGAGGCAGTCTATGTTGCAGCAAAAATACCTAACACTCCAGTCTTAGGAGATTTTAGTTTGCAATGCTAGAATAACAATTTTCAGTGACACTTCAAAAGGGAGTGTGCAGTGACAGCATGACTTAAGGTTGGATCCACCAGGGAACATCTGCAGATGGCAGTATTCTGGGCTTCAGTAGGAGAAGGAAGGCAAGAAAGCTGTTTCCCGTGGACAGAAATCCTTCCATCTGCAAAAATACTGTAGGATACTATAATGAGTTAAAAGAAACTGCTGCTGCTGTTTCAGTGCTGTTGGCTTCAGTGGTTCTTTTATTGATTTTCATTTATTCTAATGACTAATTTTACCTTTCTGCAAGGCCTTCAGAGATTTATGGGTATGCAGACTACCCCCTCCCACTCCTAATCAAAAAAATCCAACCCCTTAAAATAAAGATCCTCTGCTACTGATCAGCTGTTTATCTCAGCCCCAAAGCTGGGAACAGCAAAACAGTACAGATCCCACAAGGTAACTGCATATTGAGAGTGACATAACATATGTGTCAGGATTGGGGCTTTATTTCTTTTTGGCCAATTTTACTTGTCACTTTCTTTACAGATAGCAAGGTGAATGTAATAACCTCAATAAATTGCCAGAACTTGATGTTTTTGAAACGCAGCCGTCATTTCACACAAGGATGATATTTGGCCACTAACCAAGGTTATCTGATACCTCTTGAGATTTACCAGGAATAGTCTGAATGTTCTGACATTTTCCACTCACCTTCTAAAATATTAAGCAATACATGTTGAGATTCATGTGATGTGTGTGGTAAGAAAGACTCTGGGAAAGATAAGGAGATGCAATGAAAACTCTGAAGAAACTCAATATAAAATTCAGCAGAGCTTTATCAAAGACATTAAATATATCTTTACAAGCTTCATTAAAAATACCCTAAATGACATGATATAAATAATAGCAATACAATTGACTTATAAAATTGTTGTAAAAATAAAATAAAAAATTCATACTATGAAAACATACAAAACTCCCCCCCCCCTTGGCTAAGTTTTCTGAGGTGTGCAGTCTATTCCTATTAGCATGGCAACTGGTAGAGTTCCAGGACCTTGAAATCCATTAAAAATCAGGGACCACTCTTCTGTGCCTTTCCTAGGAAATCATATGCAATCTCTGTGATATCAAAAGCTTTGTGAAGGCTTTCTGATGAGAGCAGTGAGGGCAGAGCGCCATCTCTTTCTCGATTCTGCTTCAAGAAATCAGCAATCATTCGCCAGCGGGTGCCTTCGGACTCTTCTTCTGCCCACCTATACTCAGGAAGGAGTAGGGACTGGAGCAGAGGGAAGACAGAATCGTGATATACCAGGGTGAACACAGACTTCAGAAATTCCCGGTCTCTCTAAGAAGAAGAAGAAGTAAAGGAAACCATTAAAATACGTTGCTTCCAACTGGATTCATTTAGGCTGTTTCTTTGCTGCCTCTCTATTACAAACACTTGAGGTGACCCGTGATGTTTAAAACAAAATATCTGAAACCATTATATGAAAGAGTGCAAACAATATGAAAAGCAGTAGAATAAAAGAGTGTTTAAAAGCAACTTTAAAAGCAAAAGCAGCAACAACACAAGAACATATAAATTAACTGAATGCCTGGAAAAAATAACATTATTTATTTCTGACATTTTAGCTCATGTTTCTCAAAAAATTGACTCAAAGCAAATTAAAATATTATATCACAATTTTTAAAAAGATGAAAAGCATTACAACCACCAGCACAGAAACTAAGAACCAGCTCTCAATTCCAAAACCAGTTAAACAACAAAACTTTAACCTCTAACCACCCTCCTAAACAATTCAGCCTTGCAAATTCTTCCTTTGCAATAGTTAATGCTCAAGAAGTTCAATATCAGGAGCACCACAGAAAAGATCTACAATCAAGGTGCCACAGCAAAGAAGGCCCTGCCTCTGGTTGCCACTTACCTTATCTCAGAGGAGTAGGGCCATTGAGATTGATCCTAACTGACAAGCAGGCTCACAGAAGTATAGACTTTCAAGCACTCCAGTTTCAGATGTATTAAAGTGCAGTAAAGTCAACCAACTTTTGGCAACCCCAGCAAGGGGTATTTGAGGCAAGTGAGAAGCAGATTAGCCATTGCCTTCCTCTGTATAGTCAGCTTGGTGGTCTCCACACAAGTACTGACCCAGCTTAGCTTCTGAGATCTGACAAGATCAGGCTATATACCAGGGGTGGCCAAAATAGAGCTTGGGAGCTACATGCAGCTCTTTCAAACATATTGTTTGGTTCTCAAAGCCCCTACCACCCAGTCAGCTGGCTTGGAGAAGACATATAAAGTTAAAGTTGCTTTCTTTCCACTTCTACCTCCTCCCTCCCCATCCATTCATTCATCCATCCATTCCTCTCTCTCTTTCACTTTCTCATTTGTTTCCAATTGAGGGAGCTAGGGAATGCTTGCCAAAATATATAACTTTCAAGAAACATTTCAGGAAACAAATAGTTCTGGTTATCTAGTAGTTCAGTTTATTACCATCAAAGATCAGTAAAAATTTAAATAAATAAGATGTTCTGCCAGCAACTTAAGGCTGCTTTTATTCTTGCCTGATGATCTCTCTCTGTACGTATGATAATATATAATTGCCCACTGAATTGGACGGGGATGTGGTTGGCTGCGTTCATGTCTTTCAGCTCTCAAACATCTGACATTTATTTATTTTTATTTAATTATATTTATATCTTGCCCTCCCCTATCAGGCTCAGGGCAGCTAACAATAGTTAAAATACATAATATTAAAATAGAATACAATAAAAATCATTAAAATCATTTTATACACATATAATACATTATTCTATTTGGCTCTTACATTAAACAAGTTTGGCCATCCCTGCTATTTACCATTCTGCCTTCCCTCTTTCCAAATCCTTTAGGGCTTCAAATATAATACAGGGGTGGCCAACAGTAGCTCTCCAGATATTTTTTGCTTACAACGCCCAACAGCCCCAGCCATTGGCCATATTTATATTTAATATAAGAACCAGTACTCTGATTTGTCAGCCAATAAAGTTATTTGGTGACTATCAGAATATCTTCTATATAATCTGATTTTTTTAAACATCCACACATTGAGGCCACCCAATGCTAGGATAGATGTTTGCTCAAAGTTGGGGGAACCTCCAGGTTGAAGGAAAAAAATCTGAGAACTCAACAAAAAGAAAGGTGGTTGAAATAATAAGAAAGCAGAAGCTGTGACACTTGTGCATGTACAGGTATCAAACTAAAAACACCTCATTGTTTGGGTGGCATTTTGGGTTTTTGTTGTCCTTATCAGGATTAAGGAGAGATGGAATATAGCCACAAAAAGGGGCAGAGAGAGAAGCAATGAAGAGTGGGATGGTCCAAGGGGCTGGGAGGGAGAAGGAAGGGACAAACAAGGATGGAAGGGAAACTGGATCAGTGAGAGGATGGGGAAGGGACAAAAACACAGCACAGGGGCTGTGAGGGGGAAGAAAAAGGAAAGTGGATGGGAGTGCAAGAGGACTAAATGGCTGCTGGAAGGAAGACAAAGCAACACAAAAATCAGGAAGGTGGACAAACAGGGGAGGAGAGAAAACAGCAAACAGATTGGGGGGAGGAGCAATTGTAGCCAGAGCATTGGAAGGGGGGGGGGGGCAGGGGCTGAACAAGATAGTAGAAAAAAATTTCTTCTCAGCCCCTCAACCCACCAGAATATACAGCTGATACAGGAAAAGCCCTCCTGCTTGCTTACCTTTTCAGATCTCTTTAGTGTGCTTTCCTTTTCTGCCCAGGCACTCTGAAAATACAGATCCAATGCTCTGTATCAGATTAAAAGTTCTTGAAGAAACAGGGCAGATATGCATGTGAGAAAAACATTCACAATAACTCAAGTATCAAGTTGTGGGTGACCAAACTGGATCTTCTAATCAAGCCCAAATGGGAAAAGACCACACATATATAAATGCAGGGGTCGCTTTGTAGAAAAATAGATGGTGGAGCTCATCCAGAGATTGTTATGCAGCTGTACCTACTATTCAATGGATAAGGTGGGGAAGAGCCGGGGGAACCCTCAGAAAGGTTCAGGAGCTGTACTCCTGTGACCTCCTGCTGAATCCAAGGCCTGTATAAATGTAACAGCTGACAGATGCTGGTCCAACCTCCCCTTGAAAGCATGGAAGAAAGGAGAATTCAAAACCTCCTTGTGTAGGCACAGTCCTACTGAATGTGTGTGTGTGTGTGTGTGTGTGTGTACATGTGTTTGTTTGTTCACAGGGGCCAGTAATTCTTCCTTTAATTTCTTGTAAATATCTGAAACTGCTCAAACCCTCTTATTACCCCCCAAGTAAACATACCTGAGTGCTTTCTGAATTCACCTTCACATGCCTTTTTCACAAGTTCACAAAAAAAAAATCACATATTGATTTTCAAACCAATGATGTATCTAGTCCAGCAGCCTCTCTCCAACAGTGGCTAACTAGAGGCTCCTGGGATGCTTACAAGATGGAGACAACCACAGTCTGTGGTAGCAAAGATGCCAAACAGTGTACTGAGAGACAGCTTTTTCTTGCCTTGATTCAGCCCCTAGCCTAGCCACCCTGCATTTTCTTCATCCTCATTTGTGGATAATGCCACACACAGATTTATGGATTTGAGGGTCTTACACCAGAAGAAGTTAGGGCCTTGTGGGACCTCACTCAGTTCTGCAAGGCCTGTAAAATGACACTATTCTGGCTGGCCTTCAGTCTGGAATGACTGATAAGGGGAGCAGGGAATGACATCTTATATACTGAATGCCATCTGAAATGTAATATTGTCAATTGGTAGCAGCACCAGTTTGTTTTACCTGTTTTGTTTATTTTAATGCATAGTGCAATGTATGTGAACTGTTCCGATTTTACTGATTTTGATCCGCCCTGAGCCTGCTCCAGTGGGGAGGGCAGGATATAAGTCTAATAAACTTAAACTTACACATATGCAAAGGACTTACATGTTTCTCCTCTACCATCTTATTAGAGTAATGGAAATGTAAACAAAAATTCTTTCTTCAGTAATGGCCACTGGAAAATCAGACCTTTCAGAGCTTTTCTTTCAGTATACCACACCCTCCAACTACGTTCCAATCCCCTCCTATCACATCATTTTTTAAAAAAAGAAATCTCTGTCTTTGGAGAAACAACAGATTTCTATTTCTGTTTACTTTGCTTCCAGCATATTTGCCTAAGCCTTACATCACCAGAGCAGCTGTTTAAAACAGCTCAATAGGACAGAAATATGCAAAGCAATCCACTCCTGCTGGCAAGAAACAGAATTTCATTGGAGCTGTCCTTTCACATTAGCAATGCAATGCATTTTACCCACCCTAAGTGCATCCATAAGATCAGGCTGCTCCATGAGTTTGGGGAAAGTTGACAAAATTGGATTGCTGAGCAAATCTGCAAGATAGATGGAAAAGATATTGGTTATTTTTGTAAGCTGTAAATGGTATTTTACCTAAGACAGGAGCAATTTGAGATGTGCTTAAATGCAATTCTCAGCCTCGTAATTTTGAATATCCACCAAGGACAATTTAAAATAACAAAAAATACTGGTGAATTTATAAAGGAATTATGTTGCTGTTACAGTGCTAAATAACCTTTGGGAAGAACATATTCAGCACAACAGATACATCTGTAAGCAGGCACCTGTATTTTTAATTTAGGATACCCTTTAAAACTACTTCAAAGACTGCCTGCTCCCAGAAGGACCTCTTGGGTGACTGCTTTTTGTAACTCTACTGTCTGAGATATGGTGGGGTGTTTATGACAGACAGGACCTCCTCTTGTGTCACACAGGCTTTGGAATGCCCTTCCCATGGAGACTCATCTGGGTTTTTTCCATTTTAAGTTTTATGAGGCAGGTTTGTTCTTTTCTCCTGAGCCTTTGAAGGGGCAGAAAAAGAGCTGGTTTCTACTGTTTGCATTCTCAGAACCTGCAGCACATTGTTGTTAGTTCTGATTAACAGCCCATTTCTATGCTGTCATGTTTTTATGATGAGTTCCCTATTTTGTCATTTTATCTGGAAGCCACTTGCGGATGATTTTTTGATGTGTCATGCTAACCATTGGTGCTATAATAATAGCAACAAGTTGGAGGCATGCAAGGTCACAAGGGAAAGAAAAAAATCCCATCTCTTCCTCACTGGCCTCCACTTGCCTACCTCTTGCAAAAGCTATGGTTCCCCCTCCCCCTTTACCCAATTTCCTTTTTCCCTATCTAATAGCCAGTGGCCACTCTTCTTACCCAACAAGTTCATCCCAGTCACCCATCCAATTTTCCTTTCCCCCTCCCCCCACCCCTATGTGCCCAGTTTCTTCCCCCCTTGTCTACCTGCCCAGTTTTTCCTCTCCATCCTCAACTATTGGACTGATTGCCTACCCTTCCCCTTTATGCATAGCATTTGGGTTCCATATTGCTCATTTTCATATCATCTGCATATTACCAGTGTCTGATTTTTTGAAAAAGGACAAGGATGGGCCACCATTTCTGAGTGTTTTTAAGAGGGATGTGCACCTAGTTCTATGCCTGTACAACTGTTATTTTGATTAGTCTTCTTTCCCCATCAGATACCAATCCACCACATCCTTTGATTCAAGCTAAGCACTGACTAAGCCAAAATCTGGAAGAGGCTCTGCGAGGAGCCGAACATATAGTTTATCGAACTTGTGTTTCCACGTGAATGTTCTGCTTTATCTTGGCTTCGTCACAGTAGCACGGTTCTGGCAGCATCCACACAATGTCATCTTCTATTTGTGCAGAAGCAGCCATGGAGTCAGCATCCTTCTGAATTCAATACCCATCCTCTGAATTTAATGCTCATTATGGCTGATAGTACAGCAAAGCTATCACCAGATCCCTCTGTCACACACCAAGATCAATTCTCATCTCAACACCTAGCTCTTCACTAGCATGTTTTAACTAGTATTGGCATATAAATAGTACACCTAATAAAACAGGAGAAAGGCTATGGTAGACTGACAGAGGTACTGAACATGCAATGGAGTAGTAAGATGCACTTAACAAGAACTAAAACAATTCTTAAGGAGCTTTTTTCCCTCTGTTTCCTTTGTTTCCAATAGCAGATCAGACAAAGGTTATGGTGAGAAGGAGACAATTAATGGTATTTAGATGACCAATGTATGTTCCGTTCTCTCAGGCTCCTACCAGATCAGACTGAATCAACATAATTCAAATCTTAAACTGGGGACTCAGACCAAAATCTTAGTTTCATGATCAGAGGTCAGAGACAACACAACACAGTCTTAACAAGGAAGAACACAGGGTCTGGGGATTTCAGATCTCTTCTTTGGCATGCATGGAGAAAAGGGCATCATCCTGCTGCTGCCATTTTCCTGACTCAAAATGGCTCGGGGTAGGGAGCAATATTTGCCCTACTGGGGAACCCACAAGTATATTCTGAAGGGCATTTTGCCTCACCACACAGGATATGTTTCATGCATCTGTTGCTCAGTAATGAGCCCCACATAGCATTTCGGGAAGTGAGTCTGAAGCTACTGTGCATCCCCTGAGCCTCTTCCCACAGGTGGCTGTAAATAGGTGACTGCCTCTTCCGTTCTCCCAGCCTAAACGCCTTTGCTGGATAGTTGGGGAGGGAAAGGAGAACCCTGTACTCCGCCCCAAACTCTCTGGAGAAAGGGTGGGATAAAAAATGGTGTGTGCCCCAAGTCTCTGCACCTTTCCTTCTGCAGACCACTAAGATCATCCCAGAAGAAGGCAGAAAGGAGGCTACAGCATATCCATGGACCTCAGGCCATTCTCTGGAAGCTCGCTTACCACCTGCTGGTTTGCTAGGGTTTTTGCACTGGATGCTGGACTAGATGGATCTTTGTCCTATCCCACAAGGCCTTTTTTTTCAAGAGCACCTACGCAGAATCACGTAACAGTTAAACAACTGAGAGAATATGCACTTATTTGAAATAAGCAAGTCATGCAAGCCAATAATTAGATGAACCTTGCTTTATGAAAACTGAAAGGCACAAAATTCACTCAAACTTTGGTCTGTATTCATGTGCACAGCACCTCTTGTGGCTATCAGTGGCTATTAGCCACAGTGTGTGTGTGTGTGTGTGTGTGTGTATATATATATATATATATATATATATATATATATTTGGCCGCTGTGTGACACAGAATGTTGGACTGGATGGGCCATTGGCCTGATCTAACATGGCTTCTCTTATGTTCTTATGTTCTCTTCGTTCTGGAAACATCTCCCATCAGAAAAGCCACCACATTTACCTGCATTCTGCATGTTTAGCCTGTCCTTGAGAAGCACGTCACCCAGAATCTGCCGATAAAACAGCAGGAGGTGTATGTAGCACATACTGCCAACTAATACTTCTGGCAGCAGGCTAGAAAAGAGATGAGTAAAAAAACATTAAAAATGTGTTTTATTACAGAAATGATGTATCATGTCTTCTTGATACAAATATTTGCAAGCTATTTGAATCTAACAGCAACAACACCAACTTTGTTCAGTTCAATCGAGATTTTTTTCTTGCCCATTAAATGATTCTGCCATTAAAGAGCCAAGAAAGAAGGCCAAACAAAACAGAAATACTGCTTTTGAATAATCTTAATCAAAGGATATTCTTTAGTTTGTATTCCTAGGCCTCTCGGTATAGGAATATCAAGAGGCTCAACACGATAGGGGGCATAAACTCTTTCTCTTCTGTAAACTTAAATGCCATCAGCCCTTCTCCTCCCAGGCCACAAACCATTAATTGCCACACCTGCTATCTCTAAACTCCATACTTCACTTTATACAAGAGACTGGTACTTGCTCTGCTCCAGAATGCAGCAAGGATGTTAGCAGATAAACCAACTCCTAGCCAAAAGTTAAACAGCCAAAGTAGCAGCTGCATTATTGCTAGAAGTAGAGAGATGTACCTGCTCTAGTCAGCAAATCTAGGTCTTACCCTCACTTTTACGGTGAAGGTTCAGACTGCAGTCCTTGACTTGCTTTGGTTCCTCATCACTGCAGGAGCTAAACAGTATGGTGCCTCCACACTCTACTGCAGCACAGGGTGGGAAGAGGAAGAGGAGGGAGACAGTGGTACAGATGAGGGGAGGAATAGTCCTAAACCTACAGTCCTCTTCCGTAGTTCCTCCTCAGATGCATCCCTCTCGTTTTATAACCAGGTCAATACTAGAGCTGAAACAAATTTGCCTCTTCTGTAATTTTCAAGTAAAATAATCAGCAAATATTTGACATTCAATATTTGAAGACATTTAATGACATTTTATTTCAATATTTGACGCTATTTGGCTGCTGCTATTTGACAAATGCAGCTTAATATCATTTTTGGAATCCCTCTTGTAAAGCTATCAAGCTGTAGTTAAACAAGAGTATCCCCACCTCATTCAGGCAGTCTGATATAGCCTTATAAGAACAAACTAATCACAGAGGACTACCATGTACTTCTTGGCACTTTTTAATTTTAAAGTTGTTATTTTGTATAACATATATTTCTCATTAGAATAACTAGTCCATGATTTATTCTCAGGGCTCAGTCTGCCTGTATTGACTCACAGTCTGGGGCACTCTGTTCTTTTACTTACTGGTTTTTTACATTTGAAAGCTAACAAACAATGGCATTTAGCAACTTGGGCAGTATTTGACAGCTGACATGCAAGATATGGGGTGGAGGACTTAATCTTGAACCAGGAATAACCTCATGGACATCATATACACAGAAACTCTATATGAGAAAGAAAATTAAGTCTCCAGAACTCAACAGCATGACGCAATGTCTACTGCCAATTTTGCTTACTTACTTCAGAATGTCTTTGGATCGTGTGTTCAGTGACCTCAATTTCACAAGGAGCTGAGGTTGCTTCCTTGGTGCTATCATTTGGTGGAAAACACCAATGCTGGCTTTAGTAAAAGAAAAATAAAGTCACAGCAATATACTAATACCAGAGTCAGAAATAATGAATCTTTAAATAATCCAAAAGGAATCCTTTGTTCTTCTTTCCAGCACCTTCTCAGACTACCTTGCTCAGTTTCACAGTGATCACCTATTTTCCAGTTTATTTTCTTCTTTGATTTTATCCACATATTGCTTGTCTATCCTCCCTCCCCCTCTCATCTCCCATCAGAGTGAATTCTTTACCTTCTCATATATAGATGCAACGCTGCTACACCTTCTTCTTCTAGCAAACCTCTTTAAATGTCTTTATCCTGACAGACTTGACTGCACATCAGGCAATCAACCAGAATTTTTCTACACTTTTTGAAAATATTTTATTTTAATAATTTCTTCCGCTTCCCTCCTCTGTTGTTACACTGTAAGTTACTGACAGGGACTTGTGTGAAGATAGATCCAGTGGGTAGCCATGTTGGTCTGAAGCAATGTGACAAAGTTAGAGTCCAATAGCACAACAAAGTTTTATTCAGGATGTAAGCTTTTGTGTGCATGCACAATTTGTCAAACAGGATGGAATCAGACTTGTCCATATATATATATATATATATATATATATATATATATATATATATATATATATATATATATATATATATATATATATATATATATATATAACAGGGGCATTTCAACAGGGGCATTCCCAGGGGCTCTGAAGGAAGCAGTGGTCTGTCCTCTCCTGAAAAAAACCATCTCTGAACCCCACGGTCCTAGCAAACTACCGCCCAGTTTCGAACTTGCCGTTCTTGGGCAAGGTAGTGGAGAGGGCGGTGGTAACGCAGCTTCAGGCTTTCTTGGAGGACAATGTTGTCCTGGATCCCTTCCAGTCCGGCTTCTGCCCTGCCCATGGGATGGAGACGGTGTTGGTCACCTTAGTGGATGATCTCCGGAGGCATCTGGATCGAGGCAGTTCAGCGCTGCTGATCCTTCTTGATCTGTCAGCAGTGTTTTATACGGTTGACCATGAAGTGCTGGCCCACCGCCTTGCCGACGCAGGGATACGGGGGCTGGCCCTACAATGGCTGGTCTCCTTTCTCCAAGGTTGGGGAGCGAGGGTGGTGCTTGGGGGTGAACTATCCCAGCGGCACCCATTACAATGTAGTGTGCCACAGGGAGCAATTCTCTCCCCAATGTTATTCAACATCTATAAGCGCCCCCTTGCCCAGATCATCCAGAGGTATGGGCTGGGGTGTCATCAATATGCAGATGACACCCCGCTCTATCTGCTGATGGATGGCCACCCGGATTTGGCCCTACAGAAATTGGGTAGGGCATTGCAAGCTGTGGCTAGTTGGTTGCAACAGAGCCAGCCGAAACTGAATCCATTGAAGATGGAGGTGCTGTGTCTAGGCTGTGGTGGACAGGGATCAGAGATCAGGCTCCCATCCTTTGATGGGGCTCCATTGATGCCCACATTGAGGGTGAAGAGCTTGGGGGTAATTCTGAATGCCTCTCTAACTATGGAAGCCCAGGTTACCACCACTGCCAGATCAGCCTTTTTCCATCTGAGGCGGATCAGACAGTTGGTCCCGTATCTCGACCCCCATGACCTGGCCACAGTAACCCATGCAATGGTCTCTTCCAGGCTAGATTATTGTAACTCTTTCTACATGGGGCTGCCCTTGACCCTCCTCCAGAAACTCCAGTTGGTGCAGAACGCTGCTGCACGGATGTTGACTTTGTCGCCTGTAAGGGCATAGATCCATCCTGTGCTGCATGAACTGCACTGGCTACCCATTGAGTACTGGATCCGGTTCAAGGTGTTGGTACTTACCTTTAAAGCCCTACATGGCCAGAGGCCAGCATGCCTTCAGGACCGCCTTTCCCGGTATCAGCCCTGTAGGTTCCTACGATCAGCAAACCAACAACTTTTGATAATACCCGGCCCCACAGATGTCCATCTAGCCTCGACGAGGGCCAGGGCCTTTTCAGCCCTTGCCCCTGCCTGGTGGAATGAGCTCCCCCTAGAGATCTGGGCCCTGCGAGATCTGCTTCAATTCTGCAGTGCCTGTAAAACAGAGCTCTTTCGCCAGGCTTTCAGCTGAGGCAATGGACATCACTTGTTACTGGCCTCCCTCCCTCATTCCATCGCACATTCCATCCCAGCGCTGCTGGATCTGGACAATAGGTCACACCTGTGAGGCAGAATCTGCCATCTTAGTCTTTGTAATTTTAGATTTTATATATTTTAAATTGTTTTATTGTTTTTTACTGTTGACTGTTTTTATGATGTAACCCGCCCTGAGCCTGTTCTACGGGAAAGGCGGGCTAAAAATCGAATTTTATATATATATATATATATATATATATAAAAGGCAGAGGCTGAACAGCATCCTGCTATTTTGTATGCTTGTATGCTAATTTGCTGTTCAAGGCTGAACAACATCCTGTTATTCTGTACGACTGTTTGCTAATTTGCTGTTCAACCTCTGCCTTATATATATATATGGACAGATAAGCCTGATTCCATCCTGTTTGACAAAGTGCGCATGCACACGAAAGCTCACATCCTGAATAAAACTTTGTTGGTTTTAAAGGTGCTATTGGATTCTAATTTTGTCAGAGATTTGTCTGTTTTAACAGTGCCATTCTAAGCAGCTCTATTCAGACATACTCAGTGGGGCATATTCCCAGGAAAGTGCTTGAGGGGGTGACACTGTTAATCTTGCACAATGTTTAGTACAACATCAGGGTTGCATAAATAAATTGTATTTATTTTATTTTAGCTGATTTACATTCTGCCCTCCCTGCAGAAATAAATATAAACTGAACATTTCTAATACAATGCTTAGGCTACCTTCTGCCTTCATCCAAATCCAAATCCCTCTATTGGCATAGAGCCTTCATCCATTCTTTTTCATTTTCAGTTAAAAAGTCAGATAAACTATACCTTTTCTTGAAATGGATGGGTCTACCTCAACCCCTTTTTCATATGGAGTCCCACCATTCAAAAGCAACTCATATGTTCTGCAAAATATAAATGACCCCACCACATAACAAAATAAAAAATACAGATTTTACATAAATGAAAAATAAGTTTTATTTATGGTATTGGTCAGCTTTAATACTTTGCCTTTTCTGAATTACCATATTGAAAATTGAAACACTTTTCTATAGCAGGGTTTTCTTAACAGAAAATCCAATAACCATCAATTAAAGATTTTATAAACATAAATGTATTTCTTCTATAAATAAGGACACACTTGCACAAGTATTTTTCTTTAGTCATGTATGCTCATCAGGCATTCATCTTATGACAACTATAGAGACTCAGAGGCAAGTATACATGTCATCTTGCATACCAAAGTACTAATCCTCCCATATAAAAACAATAACATGGCAGGTAATAGAGATAAACTATTTGTTGGGGACTATCTTATGAAAGACAAGCCAATAACAGACCATCAATCTGTGTATGCCCAGATTTTTATTAGATTGCTTTTCATAAGCGAACATTCAATGCAATAGTTCCCCATACATTATCTGGCGGTTTATGATACATGAGAAGATTTGTGCTAGTACTTAGGGTGTGTTCTTTTGTATTTCTATTTTACATACCAAAGTGGCAATATTTCAGAAAGGAATGTGTGCATGCATGCACGCACAAACACACAAAAGTTTTCCTTCCGCCACAGAACACCTGAATCTTAAAGACAGGAATAAATCCCACCATCCCAGCTTCCAACAATGTATCAAGAAGACCCAATTTTATGCTTCTTGGCTATAAAATTTAGTGAAAGCAATCCTCCTTATTTAGTTTTTTTAAATGTAATTTATTTTTGTTTTTTTCAAGGGTTTACATAATATTTTATAATAAAAGATGAAAAACTATTAAAGAGAGTTATTTAAACATACTATCAATGCTAGTTAAGTTAAAATAACAAAAATATCTAATTAAAAGTATGTTTTCCTACTCCTCTCTTTTCTTTGCTTTCCCTTCCTTGTAGTTCTCCTTTCCCCCCCTTACCAATATTATTATTAATACTGACCTGAATAAGTTATATTAGTTAAGGTAAACGTATTATAGAATTAGCAATTTACTCTCTCCATTGTATATGCATTAAAAATGTTAAGTTTAATTTTCAACTGATATGCTGTAACAATGGACCCACTACTACTTGTTACTCTTTTACTACT
Organism: Heteronotia binoei; assembly: GCF_032191835.1. Taxonomy (NCBI): domain Eukaryota; kingdom Metazoa; phylum Chordata; class Lepidosauria; order Squamata; family Gekkonidae; genus Heteronotia; species Heteronotia binoei. The sequence continues at coordinate 223,677,422 of NC_083223.1, read as the reverse complement.
ATTAAATTAAAAAAATAAAATAAAAAGACCCAATTTTGAAATGCTTGCAATTTTCGAAAGTGGTATACTATATGGCACAAGAGTCTGCTGTTTAGAAACGACACTCTACATCCCCACTGAATCTTTTGAATGATCAGCTGAATGCCTGAAAGGCACCTTTGAGTTCAAAGACACCCACTGGGCAGACAAGCAAATGTCATTTAAGGTAGGACTAGATAATGCTAAATTTACTCCTGTTCTGAATTCCACTCTAACCAGTTCGTTTCTCTGGATTTGCACAAAACAGTTCCATGAGGACTTGTTCCATATTTCCCCCACACACACTTTTCATTTAAGTGACACAACATGGCAAACAGCCATCTCTTAACCCTTTGTGTATTATCTTAAGAGAACATAAGAGAAGTCATGTTGGCTCAGGCTAACGGCCCATCCAGTCCAACACTCTGTGCCCACAGTGTCCAAAAAACCCAGGTGCCATCAGTGGACCTCCTGATCTTGCCCCAGAAATGGGGCAGTATGTGGAGTAGTATCTTGCCCCAGAATCATGAAATTATTGAAAAAGAGGTCAAACAAAGGGCTGTTGTAGCTGTGAAATTCTTAGAGGTGATAGGTGGATGGCATTAAACACTTCCTATTATAGCACTGATGGTCTCACTTCCTAGTTCTGAAACATCTCAGGGGTTACTTAGCTACAGCTAGATAACCCAGCAGCAATTCAGAACTATTTTACTACACCTTTAATTTAGAGTCAGTTCAGATTGTGCACTTTGGCTGATAAATCATTCCTGTCTATGGACAAGAAATGACTGGAATTATGCCACACTCGCAGGCTGTTATTTCCTTAAACTCCAGTATTCCAAATTCCTCAGGTCAATTCAGAGACATGCATACATTATTTCCTATCATTTGATGGCTTTCAGCTAAATTTATGAGCAGATGCCACTGATAAGCATTGCACATAGGGTAATACAAAACTTCTATTACATCTGTGATAGTTCATTCACACATACAAGTCATTTCTGCATGGAGTACCATCAAATGATGAACATGACTGCATGAACCAGCCTCCATGTAGTGGCTAGAGTAGCAGACTAGGAAACTAGGCAGCCTGGGTTTGAATCCTTACTTCTACCATAGAAGCCTGCTAGGTGATGAACTTTTAGCCTGACCTACCTTACAGGGCTGTTGTTATGGGAAAATGGAACAGGAGAGAATGATGTTCTAAAAGCTGCCTTGAGTACCAATAGTGGGGGGGCAGGAAAGTGGAATATAAATGTATCAAGTGCATCTGTGAGCCAGATGTGTGTTTTACCAATTCACACAGCACAATTAACCTGTGTCAGAAAACACAGATACGAGTCCCATGTCAGCAGAAATGAATGTTGGTTCTTCATACAGGGCATATGTCAAATGTCATGGTTCAGGAGAATATCCTACATTAGATATGTAATAGTTTTATTGTATGTGGCCACTGGCTATTACAATATAAAATCACAGTACAAAAATGTACATTAGATAGGGGTTTATCAATTGGAAAAGTTGTATCCAAATGTAGCCACATCCAAACTCGACTGTTGCTTAACCTCACATTTTCTAAGATTATCTTGTCCTATAAATCAGCATTAATTACTACCCCTGAACAGGATTTTAAGATGTTTTTGTCACTATCATAATTTGTGTTGTCTTGTTCCAAGAACTGCTTGTCACATAAAATGCAGAAGTGTTAATTGGTTCAGTATGATTTCCTGTATGCCAGTGATTAATGTGAGATGCATATTTACGAAATCTCTCATAAAGGTTAATACAGGTATTTAGTGATAAAGGCAAGTGAAATGCTTTGCATTCTCTGCATCTGTCCCTGCCAACTACATTAAAGAAGAGCCACAGTCTGAAAGAAGCACCCATTTCTTTGTGCTTCAGACATCACACAGCAGCTTCCACTGGCATATCAAGTAGCAAGCAGAACATAAGAACATAAGAGAAACCATGTTGGATCAGGCCAATGGCCCATCCAGTCCAACACCCTGTGTCACACAGTGGCCAAAAAAAAGGAGGTTCACAAATGGAGCTAGAAGCTCTTCCACTTTGCCGCCCCCACCCCAGCACCAAGAATACAGAGCAACTGTCCCAGACAGTTCCAATAATATGCTGTGACTAATAGCCACTGATGGACCTCTGCTCCATATTTTTATCCAAACCCCTCTTGAAGCAGGGAGACAACAAAAAAAAAAAAACCCTGGTCAATGAACCGCTTTCCAGGTCTGTGGAGATGGCATTAACTTAAGAGTCAAACAATACATGACATCAGCTTTCCATGAGTGCAACTAAGTGTATGGGATGTTTTGGTTCTCAAAAGAAAGGTGTGTAAGGCAGTAAGAATTGGAGATGTAACAATGGGGACCTCGCTCTTTCTTCCCCTTCCCTTCCACTGTTGTCCTAATAAAAAATTCCACCACATATTTTGGGTGGTCTTGGTAGCTTGCTAAGAAACCACTGTCTCTCCATCTTGGGAGAAGGCAGGATTGTGACAAATTCAAGAGGTGCTCTGACAATATTCAAGTTCCAGCATGACTACAGGAGGCTGGAGAGGAGAATAGGAGCTCATCTCCCTCACAGCAACTTCAGAAAGGACTTCTGAATTCAGCATTAGGTCTGGAAAACACTGCCCTTCCTGGGAGGATTCCACCAGAATAAAAAATGCACTTGTCATTAGTGAACTAATGAACATATCTGTGAAGCAAGTCCTGGGAGGCAACACTGGTTCATGGGACAGTCTTCTGCGGGAGACAGCTATGCTGCTTTTTGAATTTTGCTTTTCATCAGTGCTGGTTATCCAGATGTGTAGGCCACACACCAGTGGAACATACAGCTGCAGAGGACATCAAGAAAAATGGAAAGCCCAGTAAATGGTGCTGCCATAGAGGTGAGGCAGTGCAGAGACCTGGCATTGCTTATCACTGGCCAGGTCATGGACAGAGCCCAACAGATACCTATGATGCTTGAATACTGTAATACATTAAAAATATGATATTGTGCCTTCAGGGAGAAGAAGTACAGTTACAAAGTACAGAGCATCTAGTACTGGCAAAATGTGGTATCTCTGCCACAGGAATATGGGAAGATGTCTTGACTATGGAATATTAAAATGGGTAATGTGCATTTTAAAATAGACTGTGTGGAAGTGTCTAGGGACTGACCTAACAGTCAGGTTGGCTAACAATAAAGATTTTAAAAGAAATTTACAAATTAAAAATGCTACAAAACCACAGGTTTCTAACTTATTTTAGCCTCCCCCCACCAACTCAGCATTTAAGACTGAATAAACAGTGCATTCACAGTACACTAAATAATGTGCTTTCAACTGGATTTTTGCTATTATTACATGGTAAAAATCCAGTTGCAAAATGCATTATTTAGTGTAGTGTGGATGCACCCACAATAGAATAGAAGCAGCTTTGAGCAGGTTCTCTGAGGAGGCAGCATACAACATTTTCAAAATAAATAAATACTAAACTGCTGATGAAACACAAAGTCCTTATAAAAGGCTGTTTCAAAAGAGGAAATCTGGGTTTGGTTTGGGTTTGGGTGTAGAAAAAGCACAGCCAGAACTTATTTGTATACTAGGCCACACCCCCTGGCATCACCATTGTTTCACATGGGGCTTTTTGTAGAAAAAGCCTAGCAGAAACTCATTTGCATATTAGGCCACATCCTCAGATGCCAAGCCAGCCGGAATTGCGTTCCTGTGCGTTCCTGCTCAAAAAAAAAAGCACTGGGTTTATCCAAGCCACATTTTAAATAGTTCAAGGACTGAGGCTTGTTTAGCAAGTCTAACCACTCTCAGAAACTGCTAAGAGCCTGAATATATATCAAATGACATCAAGTTTCAGTGTTCAGCCCAGGCTCTTTGACATGTTTAGCGAAAACACCGAAATGAATAGTTCTTCTGGCATGATCCAACCCCTGCTCAAAGATATGTGGTATGGTGAGAAAGTATATCTGAAAGGCAACTTCCTTGGGCTGAGTCCCTGGGACACTGAAACTAAAGGTTTGCCTGCTGGAAGGCCATTATTAAGTTGAATTAGTCAGTTCGGGTCCTGCCTTGCCTTTCATAGAAAAGGTTTATTGGAAGTAGTGCTATTCTAGGTAAATATGAATAAGTTTGTCTTTAATAAGCTTCTAGACAGGAGGAGGAAAGAGAGGAATCAAATATGTGCTATGTGGAAGATCTATGGTTGACTATCAATATACCTAATTCTCAATATTAATAAACATTGTCTCAAAACCATCTATTTTAAGTGATAAACTGAAAAATGCTTCTGCTTACAATTTAATTAACAAGCACAAAGGAGAGGGTATCCACATAGGATTATTCATGAAACTGAAAATACAGCTGAATTATTACAAGGATGTTACACAACAAGGTTGGATCTGCCTATAACAACAATATTACATGAGCATTTCAATACTGTCATTCATCCTATTCTGTTCAAAAATAATATACAAACACTGGCATTGTGGGGAAACAAAGTTCATGCTGCAATGATTTCCTATATATTGGATTTAGGAGACAAAAGGACTTTACAAATCTTTTCACCCATTCAGATATTGATCATGTTAATACAAGGAGAACCAACTATAGTGGAAAATGAGTTGCTACATCATTTTTCAAACTGCAGTTCTAGACTAGTTATCTATGTCAGCGGTCCCCAACCATTTTGGCACCAGGGACCAGTTTTGTGGGAGACAATTTTTCCACGGACCAGGGGTGGGTGGGGATGGTTTTGGGATGATACCATTGTGCACTTTTTGGTGTAGTGGTTAAGTGTGTGGACTCTTATCTAGGAGAACCGGGTTTGATTCCCCACTCCTTCACTTGAAGCTGCTGGAATGGCCTTGGGTCAGCCATAGCTCTTGCAGAGCTGTCCTTGAAAGGGCCGCTTCTGAGAGAGCTCTCCCAGCCCCACACACCTCACAGGGTGTCTGTTGTGGGGGAGGAAGGTAAAGGAGATTGTGAGCTGCTCAAAGACTCTGAAATTTGGAGTGGAGGGCCGGATATAAATCCAATGTTGTTGTCTTCTTATTACTACATTGTAATACATAATGAAATCATTATACAGCTCATGGACTGGCTGCCAACAGGCCACGGACCAGTACTGGTCCACAGCCCAGGGGTTGGGGACCCCTGATCTATGATCAGATGTCCAATTGGCTTGCTATTTGGGGTAAGTGTAGTCTTTCAGTTTGTTTGTTTAATTTCTGACCACCCTTCTCGATAGCCAAGCTCATGGCAGTTAACAACAGGATTATAATTATAAACAATAAAAACAGAATAAAACCATACAATTTTACAATCCCCAGAAAAGATGGCATCAAAATCCTGGTGGTGCTGCTATCTTGCCAAGGGAGGGGGGATGAAAGTGGAAGTGAAAATGCCAAGATGGAACCATAGCTACCCTCAGCCAAATGCTGGAACCCACATAATGGAACACTGGTCTCATATCAGGACTGCTATTATGGAGGCACCTTTGATTTCATTTTGTAGGGAAAGAACAGGGATTTTCAGTTTTTTTATGAGTGAGATTTTACACATACAACCATGTATTGAAGTTGACCACAATATTATGTAAGCCCGAACATCCATTCCACCTTTTTATGTCATATGGAATGGATGCTCAGGCTTAAGCCTTATATGCTATACAGTGTCAATTCCAACTTAGATCTCACCTGTTTCAAATAAATATGGTATTTGTTTTGTAAGTTGTAAGGTGGCGCTTTTCCACATTCTCATTTTTTGCATTTGTCTGTTTCTGTTGCTTTTGAGGGGGGGGGGTCTGTTCTGCACATTATACTCCCTCTAGTGGTTGAATCAATATTACATTGCTTTCTGTCCAACATAAAACCCTGCAGTTTAAATTTGCAGGGAGATATGCCAGTAGGAAGGAAGTTCCCTGCAATTACCAAGGTCTTTCCAGGTCATTGTCATTGGAGTCCCTAAGAGAGTTGAAGTTTGTAAGCTACAATGTCATGTTTAACAGAGTTTTGTTTTTTTTAGGGATGCCAGTCAACTTCTTAAAAAACTTATACTAGTGGGTTATTGAAATAAACAGTGGTACTTTCTTTCATAGGAATATAGACAAGTGAGGTTTTACTACTTTTAAGGATATAAGAACCACACCTTCTGCAAGAGAAATTTACACGTAGCATAATTTGTTGGAAGGAATGGATGATAAAATCAGAGAAAATAGTTATAACAATCATATAATTCTGTACAGTTGCTTGAAATTGAAGCTTCTCTTCATAGAAGTATTTTAAACACACGTTTTGTATTAATTATTGTTAATTATCTCATTGACATCTTTAATATTTTTAATATTCACCTCTGAATTTATCTGAAGAAGAAAACCTACTTCAAAACGGGATGGATACTGGATCCCTATAACAAATATCCATGATATCTAGATTCCTCATCTATGTTGCTACTACGTTGCTGAACCTTTGGTTATGAGATTTTTTATCACTGTTATGGTGGTTGTTATTTTTAGGATTTGGGACCCCTTAACCAACAGACCCTCAGTAAGGCCAGTGAGAGCTCTTGCAAACTACAACATACCCAAGAATCCTCTGCCAGAGAATTCATGCATGCAAACCAAGCAAAATGCTATACTTTTTTTCAAATAATGTTGCCTTTAACGAAGGACAGTTCTACCATTCTCCATAACACATTTGCCCTTTTAGTTACACAGGCCAAGTTAAGTCAAAGGAGATAATAAGGACTATGTGATGCTTTAATTGGAAAGTTTTGTCTAGCTTCCACCAACAGAGGGGACCTGGCAACCTGAGAGTCCAGGGAGTCTTCTCTATGTCCTCTTCTGGAGCTGGCAAATACTTGAAGGAAAAGGGCATCCCCAAACTTGCCACTTATAATACAGATGTGGTAATTATCCCAAATATACATTTTCCATAATATAAAAGCCATAGTCATAGATCCTTATTTTCAATCACAATGTTACACAGCAGAGGCATTTGCAGCATGAACACCAACATTTGTTCTGATGACCATTGTAAATTATCAACATTTTACTAATATGAGGTAGGGAACTCTGCAGCCAATCCTGACCATATCTCTCAATTCCACTATCACATTCAATACACATGTAAAGTGCATGTGTAAAATGTGACTCTGACATAAGATTCTACACAGGCCAGAACGTAAGTGAGGCACCATGTATTCATGGCCAACACGTGGGAATAGGTGAGGTAGGCAGCAGCCTGAGGCACTACCTTGTCTACAGGGCTAGGTGCCCCTCCTGCTAGGTGCCCCTGCCCCACCGCTTTCAGCTTCCCAGGTCACAGACCCAGGAAGCTGAGAGCAGCTGGACAGCACTTTGGCAGTGCTCTCCTCACAACCTGGCTTCCCTTGCAAGGGAAGCTTGGCTCAGAGGAGAATGCGCCCCGCTCAGCTGCTCTCACCTTGAAAGTGAGAACAACCAAGCAGGGAACGTTCTTCTCTTCCAAGCTCGGGCTTCCAAGGGAGGAGAAGAGCATGCCCGGCCCTGCCTGGCTGCTCTCACCAGGCGGGGTGCCTTCTTCTCCACCGAGCTCAGCTTCCCTTGCAAGGTAAGCCAAGCTTGGAGGAGGAAAACCCACCCAGCCCTGCCCAGCTGTTCTCGTCCTCAAAGTGAGAGCAGCCTGGCAGAGCACATTTTCCTCCGAGCTGAGCAAGAGAAGCCGAGCTCAGAGGAGAATGCCTATGAGTGCACTCTCAGAGGCACTCTGAGACTGCCCTAACAAGGCCAGTCTTGGATTGCTTTCGGGAGTGCAGGTGCGGCTCAACAGAAGCCCACCCTACCCTGCCAAATCTGCCCTCCCCACAGGTTGGGATGCAGTGGCGGGGCAGGCATGGGGGGGGGGGGTATGGGAGCAGGTGCCAGCCTGGGGTGCCTGAGCCTCTAGCACCAGGCCTGCCTGTATTTTGTAGTCTAATGTTAGGTAATCAGCAATGCTGTGATTCCTGACCTACTGGAGGCAACACCAATTGCATGCGCCTGTTTAATTCTCTTTGCATTGTGCCTCTATTTGGCATTTTCCCCCAACACACACACACACACAAAAACAAACAAACTTACTTAGAGGGGACTGGAATTCCACTGGAGTCAACAAGTTTTAGAAATGCCCAGCCACAACTTAATTCTCCTCTTTCACCTGTTGACTAGAAAATAAATTGAATGAAATAGATTATTTCATAAGCAACCCAGGTCTTTTGCCCATATACATGTCTCCATACCCATGCTAGCCCAGGTAGCTACTGAAAAGCAGTAGCAGACTCCTCGCTCTCCTCTCTGTTCTGTCTCCCAGTGAGCAATGCCCACTTGACGCTCAAAGCATGAAGGTTTGGATAATACAAAGATAAGTGGCTCAAAGGGGAGGTGATTGCTCTGCTGGCTGCTACTATGATCAAAGCACTGAAGTGTGCATACTCAGGCTTGCCTGATATATTCCCATTGCAGTCCCTGTGGTTTAGGTGTTTTCTACAGATAATGAGTAAACAAAGCACCAGATTCCAAGGCCTGCCATTGAGAGGAAAACTATTTGTAAATCTTATCAAATATTATTATTCTGAGTATTCGTTTATATTCATAATCTTTTAAAGTTTTAAATGACTGGCAATGCAGCACCAAGCAGAAGTATACCTTTCCACCTCATTGAAGTCAATGGGCTCAGAGGAATGTAACTTCATTTAGGATTGCAGTATGGCAATCTTACTTACGTCTGCATATGCACATTTACAAGGAGGCTGCCAGATCACTCTCTGGGAGAGTGACATATTCAAAAACATATCAGTTTCTATGGGAGGACAATGTTCTATCATTTACAGTTTCAAATGACTGCTTTTGAATATGCACATTTGCAATGAGGCTGCCAGATCCCTTCACAGGAGGATGGCAAAGAATGTGTTTTTAATGCCAGTTTCCATGAGAGGTTGACATCCTTTTAATACTGAAGCCAACTCATGCTTCATTCCTGTGGATTATGATGAAGCTAAACCCTTTGTATGAAGAATATCAACATACAGACTTGTCATCAAACACAGTTTCACACAATGAGTCACCCACATGAACCTACATTGCGAATATATGTGATTCCAAGTTCAAATAATATGCCAATGTCTGGAGATGGAGAATTGGATCTAACAAAACAATCGCCATCAAGCAGGCAGGGTAAGATGCCAGTGATCTATAATAAAAAAAGACCTGTCATTTTTCTTGTTTACTTTCAAATGGAATAATCAAACAGATCATCAACATATAGCATCTTTTCACACCACAAAGCTTGTCCCCATCTTCAAGAAGGGGGAAAAGGAGGATCCGAGTAACTACCAACCTGTCAGCTTGATATCTATACCTAGAAAAGTTTTAGAACAAATCATTAGTCAGTAAGTCCTGGAACATTTAAAAAAAATGGCTGTGATTACAAAAAGCAAGCATGGGTTTCTCAAGAACAAGTCATGTCAGACTAACCTGATCTCCTTTTCTGAGAAAGTTACTACCTTGTTGGATCAGGGAAATGCTGTAGACATCATTTATCTTGATTTCAGTAAGGCTTTTGATAAAGTTCCACAGACTATTCTTGTTAACAAGTTGGTAAAATGTGGTTTGGATCCTGTTACTGTTAGTGGATCTGTAACTGGTTGACAGATCGCACCCAAAGAGTGCTTGTGAATGTTCCTCATTCTGTTGGATAAGAGTGACAAGCGGAGTGCCTCAAGGACCTATCTTGGGACCTGCTTTGTTCAACGTCTTTATAAATGATTTGGATGAAGGAATAGAGGGAATGCTTATTAAATTTGCAGATGATACTAAATTGGGAGGGGTTGCAAATACAGTAGAAGACAGAGACAGGATACAAGATGATCTAGACAGGCTGGAAAGCTGGGCTAAAACCAAGAAAATGAATTTTAACGGGGATAAATATAAAGTTATGTATTTAGGTAGGAAAAATCAAATGCATAATTATAGGATGGGAGCAGTGTTCCCTCTAAGCTGAGTTAGTGTGAGCTAGCTCACAATTTTTTAGCCTTCAGCTCATACATTTTTGTCTCAGCTCAGGAAAAATGGTTTTAGAGCAAACTAGTCTATGCAGTAGCTCACAACTTTTATGCCAATAGCTCACAAAGTAGAATTTTTGCTCACAAGACTTCACAGCTTAGAGGGAACATTGGATGGGAGAGACTTTCCTTGGCAGTAGTTTGTGCAAAAAGGATCTAGGAGTCTTAGTGGACCTACACTGAATACAAGTCAGCAGTGTGATGTGGTGACTAAAAAAGTAAATCCAATTTTGGACTGTATCAAGAGAACTAATGTCCAGATCACATAAAGTGATGGTATCGTTTTACTCTGCTCTGATTAGACCCCACCTAGAGTATTGTGTTCAGGCTTGGGCACCACAGTTTAAAAAGGATATAGACAAGCTGGAACATGTCCAGAGGAGGGCAACCAAGATGGTGAAGGGTCTGGAGACCAAGTCCTATAAGGAAAGGTTGAAGGAGCTGGGTATGTTTAGCCTGGAGACGACTGAGAGGTGATATGATCACCATCTTCAAATACTTGAAGGGCAGTCATATAGGGGATGGTGCAGAATTGTTTTCTGTTGCCCCAGAAGGTCAAACCAGAACCAGCGGGTTGAAATTAAATCAAAAGAGTTTCCAGCTAAACATCATGAAGAACTTCCTGACAGTTAAAGTGGTTCCTCAGTGGAACAGGCTTCCTTGGGAGGTGGTGGGCTCTCCTTCCTTGGAGGTTTTTAAGCAGAGGCTAGAGGGCTATCTGACAGGAATGCTGATTCTGTAAATTAGGCAGATCATGAGAAGGAGGACAGGAAGGGTTGCATCAATGCTTAGTTCTCATGGCCCTTTCTTACACACCCAGGGAAATGCTGATTGACACTTTGGGGTCAGTCAGCAATCTTTCTCCAGGCCACTTTGGCAAGGGATCCTGGAGGCTTCTGTCATCTTCTGGGCATGGAGCAGGGGTCACTGGGGATGTATGTAAGGTGGGGAGGTATTTTTGAATTTCCTGCATTGTCAAGAGATTGGGCTAAATGATCCTGGAGGGAGGTCCCTTCCAACTCCCTTCTATGAAAACTTTGTGGAAATGTATTTATTTATTCCTTGATACTAAATTCTTGACAAGGTACACCATTAGGAGCAAATTACATTTCGTTCATCATATAAATATAACTATCAGACACTTATTGACAGTTCCTACTGAATTTCTAGACTAAATTCTTTTCATTCTGAAGCATGCTCTCTTTTATTCAGCTCTAAATAAGTGCTCAAAATGAAGCTGAACTAGCCATTGATTAAAAAAAAAAAGAAACTGTGGGGTATCCTCAGGGCTTTTGTTGTAGAAAATGCCCAGCGGGACTCATTTGCATATTAGGCCACACCCCCTGATGTCACCATTGTTTCACATAGGGCTTTTTGTAGAAAAAGCTCAGCAGGAACTCATTTGCATGTTAGGCCACATCCGCTGACACCAAGCCAGCCGGAACTGTGTTCCTGTGTTCTTGCTCAAAAAAAGCCCTGGGTCCCTAAAAGATTTATTGTGGGATAACCTTTCCTTTCATAGACCAGGGGTGGCCAACGGTAGCTCTGCAGATGTTTTTTTGCATACAACTCCCATCAGCCCCAGCCATTGGCCATGCTGGCTGGGGCTGATGGGAGTTGTAGGCAAAAAACATCTGCAGAGCTACCGTTGGCCACCCCTGGACTAGACCATACTTCATCAGATTCATGAAGTGTATCCTCAGCTATACATTGGATAGAGGAACAAATAGTAAGTGAGGTTAAAAAACCCCCAAAGAAATACAAGTCTGTGACATTTCTATGGAAGGCTCAAGTGTATGTAAAATAAACACAGTGATCATTCACAACAGCAATAATAGAAGGATAACGCACTGTTTCTGGATGTGCTAGGTAAGTTTAAAACATGAATTGTGACAGAAATAGTGAATTCCATTTCAAAAATGACACAATGGAATCTCCCTTTGAATGGCCATTGTTCTTATATTTATATCCAACTGAGCTTTGCATGGAAATGTCATGGATTGCACTTCTTTCACTGCACTGTCCTCTGACCCCACTGTTAGGGCCAGCCCTGCCACTAAGCAAACTAGGCAATTGCCTAGGGCAGGGGTGGCCAACGGTAGCTCTCCAGATGTTTTTTTGCCTACAACTCCCATCAGCCCCAGCCAGCATGGCCAATGGCTGGGGCTGATGGGAGTTGTATGCAAAAAACATCTGGAGAGCTACTATTGGCCACCCCTGCCCTAGGGTGCCAGCCTTCTGCGGTTGCAGAATTCGACACCCCCCATGTGACTCAGTGATGTTATCAGTGGGGGGGCACCAGAAGTTAGCCTTGCCTAGGGTGCCAGACAGTCTAGGACTGGCCCTGCCCATTGTTTACAGTTTTTCTTAGTCTATGCATATGTATGTATGTATCCATACCTGCTAACTAAGCAGACACTTCATATATTCAGGAAGTGAACTTTAATTCACAAAAGTAAATCACTAAGAAGCTGCCAAATTCCTTTTTCTTTTGTCTTTGCTGCAAAAGGAATTTGTAACTAATCACAGAAAATTAGAATCTGTTCCGCTCCCTCTACTATGTTATTTATTTATTTATTTATTTCCTCACATTTATATCCTGCCCTCTCCACAAGAAGACTCAGGGCAGCTAAGAAGACTGAGGGCAGCTATCAACACACTCCCTTCTATTACACAAATTCTGACAAACTAAGAGTAAAACTAGGTGTGATGAAAACGCATGGCAGCAGCTGATCCTACATTACTTTGCCCTTTCATAATGCATAGTGATGAAAATGCATGATGAGATCCCATCATATCATGTATTTCCCCATCCCCAGACTATATCAAAAAGCCAGTGTGACATCTCTATTATCACACCTTGGAGGGAAGAAGAGAGGGAATTCAATGTGGGACTGCCATTCTCAGTGGCTATCCTGTGTTATTCATCTACCTGGGAGACAAGATCTGCAAGGGCGAAAAGAAGGGGTTTGTTTGTTCTAATAGTCCCTCCCAAGATTTCTTATCTAAGCCTGACTTTGCAGTCTTTACATTGTTATCCTAAGCAGAGTTACACCCTTCTAAGCCCATTGATTTTAGTGCACCTAGAAAGGTGTAACTCTGCATAAGATTTATTTATTTGGAAATTTTTATGCCATGGAATCTTCCTGATGGTAAGGAGACAAAGATTTTAGTTACAAAGGACTTTCCCATTTCAGCAGTTATTTCATGTCACAGTCTGCCAGAGTCAGCTGTTAGCCTGATCACTAGTGAGATTTTTAGATGCAATTGTGGTGAACAAACTGTATGTCTAATTTATTTCAGGAATTTATACACCACCTCTCCAGAGATCTGTTCAAGGCAGGTCACAAGTAAAATAAATAACATAAAACCATCAACATAAAAGATCAATATTAAAAACAAGCCATGGGCATAAAAGTAGCATAAAACAACTGAGCAACACAGAACAGTTTTCTGATCCCCAATGCAACTAAAAAATAAAAAAATCCTTAGTTGAATCACCTAGGTAAAAATAAATGTTTGCCCTGACACCTAAAAAATAGAGCTTGCTGGATTCCATCCAGCATATTTTATTAAACTGCCAACTGTATACTAATCTCCGGAAGATTCTGTTAGATAGTCTTTCCTTACTGTCCTACAGTCAAGAAAATAGGATTGATTGCCGTTTCCAACTAAATGACAACATAATCGATATCACAAAAGCCATTGCCAAATTCTTGGCTGAAATTGTCAAAAATTATTCTAAGCAGGTTTTATTGTGATCTTAATCTTAGTTTAGCTTTTATGCTTTGAACAGACATATCTGATTGTTGTTTGCTTGACAAGTCTCTGTATATCTCTTTTCGTTATGCCAATAAAGATGTGATTGGATTGGATTGGATTGGACCTAAAAAACAGGCAGGCACCAGGCGGTCCTAAAAGGGGACCTGCTACCAACATACTTTGCATTACCACCCTGCCTTGGAACGCACATGCAATTGAGATCACCTTTGCTTCCCTGTTCTCTTTGGCTCCAACCTCTCACTGGCCCAGTAAAAGGAAGCAAGAAGAGGTTGCTGCCAGGCTAATCAGTAACTCTTACTTCATGTTTCTTGGCTGTACTTGCAGCTTACTCATTCTGCAGCTGCGTGTGGCTTGCTCTGCCCTGACTCTCCTTAAACCTAACCTGGCATTTTTGTCCGCTTCCTACTTTGTCTTCATTTTCCCCTGAGCCAGCTCTGCCACACATATTCTGATTTACCTCCTCAATAGTTGGCTAGTTTCATTTTGATTGGTCATCTATTTTACTGGCCATTTATGCAAAGCTTTGGGTCTTTCAAAAGGAAGGGAAATCTTGTCTTAATTTATCAAATAAAATTCACAATCACAGATGGAAATTACAAGGCAGAGAAGGATAGACTAGGTTTTGCATTCTTGGACAAAGACTGAAGAGACACATGCAAATATACTGACAGATTAGAAAAAGAAGAGTTGGTTTTATACTCCGCTACCCAAAGGAGCCCCAGGGAAGCTTACAATTGCCTTCCCTTCCTCTTCCCACAACAGGTACCTTGTGAGGTAGGCGGGGCTGAGAGAGTCCTGAGAGTGACTGGACTGGACAAGGTCATCCAGCTGGCTTCATGTGGAGGAGGGGGGAATCAGTTATCTGGATTAGAGTCCACTGCTCTTAACTACCACATCAATATGACAATGCTTCCTGTGTGCTGAATATTCTTGCATTAACAGTTTAAAGCAAAAATATGTATCTACTATATTATTGTATTGTAAAGGAACATATACAGTTGGGGATAGGTCTGCTTACGAGTCTCCTTTAAAAACTGCTGTTTTTCCTTCCAGTTCCTTCCTTCAGGATTTTAAGGTTGATTCAGAGGCAAGGTTGCCACCTGCTGAATAACTGATGCCACTTCCTTCCTTTTTTATATAGTGTATTATCATTTATTTATCAAAACAAATGCAGTCAATTATTTCAACTACTTGAAATTTGGGGCTACAAAAGCTGATAAAGATTATGATGGTTGCAATCCTGAGAAACGTTCTGGGGAGTACACCTCACTGAATAAAATGGGACTTACTTCTGAGTAGACCTGCTAAAGATTGCTCCTCATAGCACTTACATTTACCTGGTGTTTGAGACAAGTCACTACATCTCTTAGTGCTTCAGTTCCCGACTCTTTATAATGCTTAACTAGTCTCTTTTTTC
Source organism: Heteronotia binoei (assembly GCF_032191835.1). Classification (NCBI taxonomy): domain Eukaryota; kingdom Metazoa; phylum Chordata; class Lepidosauria; order Squamata; family Gekkonidae; genus Heteronotia; species Heteronotia binoei. Next base: position 223,662,114 of record NC_083223.1, on the reverse strand, counting down.
CCCCTATGGCTTTGGGAAATCAATTAAGCACCACTGTATACACTGCAGTTCATGCATCATGCAAAATTTACAATACCAAATCAATGTATAATCTCCTCTGCATACATACCCGTGGAGAAAAAGTCCATGTTTTGGGATTTTTAGGTTGCCATGTAGCTCTAACTGCATGAATGTTACTCAGAACCTAAAATGAGAAGCAGTGGCACCAGAGAATATTGTTAAAATGTAATTTTTTTAACAATATAGATTAAGACAGTGAAGAATGTAAATCTGAGTGCAACAATGCAGATTAAGACAGTGAAGAGGAGGTGAGTCCAACTATATCATTGCAAAATCAACATTTGATGAGGAGATCAGCCTTTTCTTTCTGCACCTGATGGGATTTAGATAACCTGCAATGCAAACCCACCCTTTCATAAGAGATCCTTTCAGGTCATTTTGTGAAGGATACCCAGTTAAACCTTGGTCTTATTAATTACATGATACTTCTTTGAGCTAAGGAGGACCCAAACAAGCCTCCAGAATCTATGTAGACTTGCCCTCTAAACTACCCAAAACATTGAGTTGGAGTGAAACTTCCAGTACTCTCTGACTGCATTTCCCCCCATGGGGAAAAGATTATGTTAATCCCTCTGGTGAAACAGCTGGCTCTTAAAGAAAGAATCCGAGCAACTAGAAATACTTCCTTCTGATTTTAAGAAACATCACAAAGAAGGAGCACCATACAAGCCATCAGTATGCAGACACTGCTTTATGAAAGGGTTAGATGGCAAATACACCAAGATAGCTCTGGAGTGAAGGTCCAGTGCTCAACTGGTGTTCTTCAAACTTTCTATATCATTAAATATTACCCATTTATTCAACTGTGTATTTATTTTGTTATGTGGTCTGAATCACACACAATGACCATACATCTACACTAATATTCCAAATGACAGTTAAACAGGCACATCTTTCTTATTCAAAAATCTGGCCAATGTATTGGAAAGAATTCAAATTTTAACTCGAGTTAACTAATTTGTAAAACTTACTCTGTTACCATCAAAAAGACAAAGTCGAACATGCCTACTGAGAACCTGTATGCTCAGTCCAGGAAAAGGAATCGCTTTACAGTTCCACAGTGTCAAAATTAGTGATATCCGAGTTGGCCTGGACTGTATCTGAAAGGCAGACAAAACACTAAAACAGGACATTATGACTTCATGATGTTCCTAGCTACTGAATAGTTTCTAGGATGTTTGACAGGTTTTTGTCTTGTCTTGGTAAGGTTATATTTTATGGTTAGGCAGCATTCCTAATTCATAAGAGCTACATGCCATCAACTGCTTTACTATTACTCCAATTTAGAAAGCCCTAGGCCTTCCTAAAAAAGCACAAGAAGTATGCACACAGAGTATAAATGGACAGCAACTAAAAAAGTCTCATACTGTTGGTTCTACTAGGGCAGATGCTATCTGGCAAGCAAAATCACATATCTGCGCATATTCACACTTATGCACCTTTACTTCCTACATGTCCATTTTGCCTTTGCTTTTTCTGCCAACAGTAGCATGCAATCAACAGGACCCATTAAGCTAGTTCAACCAGTATCATCTGTACTCGTTCATAAGACTAAACATGGGCCCATCAAAAGTTTGTTTCCAATAGTTCATACAGCCATATGACTTCAAAGAATTAACAACAATGGAACCATGGCTGAGTTCTCTCTAAAGTGGTAAACATGACTGGGATTCTGTGGTATGCTGCCCTCCCTGCTGCCTAACAACCTTCCTGTCTGAGCTGACAGAGGTGATCCTTAAGCTGGTTGTCCTGGAGGACTTCAACATTTATGCCAAGGCTGTCTTGTCAGGAGCAGTTTAGGATCTCCATGACAACCACAGACATCTTCTTTGACTTTGTGGATTCAGGAGAAAATACGTACAGTGCCTTTCTCGGAGTTCCACACTAGATCTCGGAAAGCAAGTTTTGAAGGTGTGAGCTCAGGTTGCAGGAAGTAATGGGCTCGAAACTGAACTCCTAGAAGAATAAAGTGCACTACTTTATGAGTTATTTGACCTCAGGACTGCAGCAATAGTTCAATTACAAATTGATATCCATGTCCTGACCACACTGACAGTTTTATCAACTCCAGAACATATTTCAAAGCCACAGCTTTCAGGCTTGTTCACAAATAATGGAGCAGCAACCTCAGCTTTGTCACAAAGGTATACAAATGAGAGGGAGTCAAAACTAACCTATGTGTCCAGATTAAAACAAAATGGACATACAACACACATGAAGCGTTCTACTGAGTAAGACAACTAGTCTGTCAAGGTCAGTACTGTCCACTCTGACTGGTGTGAGATAGAAATTGAAGACCTCCACTGTTCTAACAGGCTTCAGCTAAATATGGGCTAAGTTTTAATGTCTTTCAGGCCAAAAGTCATTGGCCCTGCAGAAGCTGAAAATGTGCAAAAATGGAAGATGAAGTAAGTTCACAGAGAGACAGGTAGGGTTTTGATCCCTATGTCCCAGTCTCCTGAATGCTACTAGACTTCATTTCTAACACTGGCTGTAGCTCTCCAGGATCTCAGGTAAAGGTCTTTCATGCTTCTTGTGTTTTTAAATGGAGATGCCAGGGAATGAAGCTGGGATCTCCTCCAAGCAAAATCAATATTGTTACTATTAAGCCACAGCCTCCTGCATGATGAGCTCCTGAACACTGTACAAAAACATCCCACTGCAGCAGCGTCTATTTACAACTACAACTGCGTTTCAAAGGGAAAGGTATTTTTAAATATATTAAAACGTTAATACCAACACTCATTCTGGGAACCTAGAGAAACAAGACAAAATAAACACCCACAGACTTAGTATCAGTGATTATATTATCCAATCCCAGCCCCAGTCACCCCCTACAATTCCTAAGGGAAACTGGCCTCACAATTTGGAAACTCTGGTTTCTGTGAAATAGCTTTACCAAATTCCTACCTTCTTCCAAGAGTTGCGCAAGTGTTGAGGGTCGAAATCCAGCTGGAACTGCTCCCATGGTGGTCAACGCATCTAAAGTATTATTCTGTTCAGAAAAGAAGATTTCAGCTGTTTTTGTCCCTACAGTATATGTTCACTGCCACCACTACACTAATTTGCTAGTTTTAGGGCTAAAAGATCAATGAATGCCAAGTATTCTACAGCCCAAATGTTTGAGAAATGTTAAGAGGATAAAACACAGCTTTTGGTTTATAAAAAGTCAAACTAATAGCAAAAAGGCTCCTATCAAAAATCATTAATGGTAGCTTGTAAATAATAAGCAAAGACTAACCTCTGTTATAGCCTTTTTCACAGCACTCCAGTGTGAGTCTGTTCTGGTGTAAAAATGTCACAAAAGAAAACAAATTAATATACTGCAGGTGTAAAGGTAAATGTAGTCCCCTGTGCAAGCACCAATCGTTTTCGACTCTTGGGTGACATTGCTTTCACGTTTTCACGGCAGACTTTTTTATGGGGTGGTTTGCCATTGCCTTCCCCAGTCATCTACACTTTCCCCTCAGCAAGCTGGGTACTCATTTTACTGACCTCAGAAGGATGGAAGGCTGAGTCAACCTGAACCGGTTACCTGAACCAGCTTCTGCTGGAATCAAACTCAGGTCATGAGCAGAGGGCTCCGACTGCAGTACTGCAGCTTTTGACATGTGTTTGTTGATGGATTGCTGAAATAGTATGTTGAGTGAATGTCCCAGTAGATAATACCAACTGATCTGTATTCTGTCCAAGACCAGTAAAAACTATGTTTAGTGGGTAATGCTGCAATCCTATGCATTCAACCTGGAAATAAATCTGTTAATTCAGAGAGAAACTTACTTCCAAGTAAACATGCAGAGAACTGGGATGAACATTTTCTATTTGACTGAGTTCACTACTTGATCCAGATGTTTGCTAACTTCAGAAAGTGATCCAGATGGCTGCTAACTTCAGAACCATTCTTCACATTGTTACCTCAGCTATCCACTCCCAATGTATTCAAGTCAATATTGGTTATTATGCCTTGGTCACTGTATGCACCACCTCATTTGCTGCATTCTTTTCCTTATATGTTCTACCACTTTTGTTTGAATATGTCCCAAGAGAACTGAGATAGGTTCTATAGGTTTTCTACTGGTGAAAAAAGGGAGGAAAAGGTCTTCTTCGATCACCAAATAAACTATTCCTGTGGATCATGGGACATAAGCTACTGGAATGTGGAATGGAAATTAAGCAAAATTGAATTTTAAAGTTGGCTAGATCAAATGCCACACTCTAACACCTGTATGTAGTGAGTTAATATTTTGATCCTTTTGTCTCTTCAAAGCTACTGCTTTCCTATTTTACAAGAAAACTTGCAAATAAGAAACAAATGTGTGTGTTTTTAATTTAACATACAGCCTTCAGTACTATATCTAAGCATTGGTCTGATTTTTGTGGTACAGAAGTTATTCGTGTATTTATTTTTCTGCAGTACTAGAAAAATTTCAGATATTCAAGAAAACTAAGGGGTAAATCTAAATTTAAATATATTTTCTATTTGTCCCTAGACTGCTTCTTAATTATAACTCATAAATTGTTCTTCAAGAATATCAATTCAAACTATCTCTACTGGAAACAATTTAATTCTGCCACTGGCTTTACCCAACTTCTGTATACAATACAGTAAATTGTAAATAAAAAAACAATGGAAAAGATAGAGAGAAGCTGAAATTAGCAATGTTAAACCAGGAATGGACAGCCTATGTGTGACAGACTGATTTTTTTAAAAGCTCAGAAGTTACATACAAGCACAGTAATGAAAGGAGATGGGTTAATTCTTTATAGAAACAGAGAGCCTTAGCTGACAGGCTACCCTGAGCAATCTGATTGGTTAGCATCAGCTGAGCAGAGAAAGACTTGAGACCTGAATACTGAGGAGACAGTCGGTCAAATTTCTGCCATGGCTGAGTTGAGTACTGATAGTCTGATTTCAACCCTAGCTGAGAAGACTGACAGTTTCAGATATCAGCCTTAGCTAAGAGCAATTTAACACAGATAGAGAACTGGAGGAAAGTTGTCAAGAAAGTTTGGGAAATAGGTGAAGACTCTCATCTGGACCAAAGAGAAGAAAATTCCCTGCCCAGTCAAACAGGGAGTTAGAGATCCCTAGTCTGGTGTGGTTAGAAACTGCCTGGAGAATCCTAAAGAGTCAGTAAAAACTAAAGACGAGTACTGGTGTTTCAAGAGAAGAGGTTTGGGTACTGGGAAGAGTATCCCAGCCTTCTGGAAACCAAAAGAGTTAGAGAATATTCAAAGAAAGTGTACTGGAGTGTTTGGGAAAATAATGGAACAAAGGCTTCTCAATACAAAGATTTTAAGTTAACTGTGAATCGCTTAAGGAACTCTCATTAGTCTGAAACATAAGAACTAAACATAAGAACATAAGATGAGCTCCTCCTGGAGTCCTGGGCCCTGCAGGATCTGCTTCAATTCCGTAGGGCCTGTAAAACAGAGCTCTTTCACCAGGCTCTTAGTTGAGGCAGTGGACGTCACTTGTTATTGGCCTCCCCCCTTCATTCCATCCCAGTGCTATAAGACCTGCTGGACCTGGACAATAGGCCATGTCTGTGAGGCAGAATCTGCCACTTTAGTACCTATTGTTCTTTGTAATTTTAGATTTTATATATTTTAAATTGTGGCGGGGGGGGTTACTGTTGATTGTTTTTATGATGTAACTTGCCCTGAGCTTGTTCTACAGGAAGGGCAGGCTTAAAATAGAAATAAATAAATAAATCAAGTTTATGCATGTACTAATTTTACTGCAGAGTTATCTATATTGAGTTACCTCAGGAATTTTACCCCGATTTCCCCTGACCTTTCCACTCTTAAATCAAATATTTTGTTATTTTTGAGTTTCAAAATGCCTCAAATGCCATTCAAGTTGTTTAGGTTGAAGGGGGCTCCTGATCCTTCCCTCAGGTTCCTGGGCTGAGCCAGCAGGCAAAGTATTGTATTGTGACAGCCTGGAATAGCCAAAGTTCTTCAGCAAAGAAGAAAACACATTACTAGGGCAGCTCAGTCACTAAAGGGAAATAGAAAATGAGGGAAGTTGACGGCACCATCATACTATGCAAGATTGATTCTGTCCTGAAGAAGCTCCCATCACAATGAATATGCTAATGATATTAGTATATATTAAGTGCCGTCAAGTCACAAGTGACTCAGGTAAATGAGAAGCAGAGGTGCCTTGTCATTGCCTTCCTCTGCAGAATCATCCTTGGTGGTCTCCCATCCAAGTTCCAACCCTGCTTTAGCTTACAATATCTGAAAGACTGAGCTATACCATATCCATTCACCATCCCCAGTATGCGTGTATTCCAGCCATTTTCTCTTTACCTTTTCAGAATTTCAGCTCCCCCAGCTGTTTCATCTGTCACCTCTATGTCTTCTTCTGTTTCCTCATCACTTGCTCCTTGGCCCACCCCTTCTTTGTCATATACCTGCAAAGTTAACACATTGCAGTGGTGAACCACACTAGATCTTTATTTCTTAGAACTGGGAAAGAAGATCCAACTAACTAGGACAATCTAGTGCAAGGGGGTCAAACATGCAGTTCAGGAGCCGAATCGGGCCCGCAGAGGGCTCCTATCAGGCCCCCGTGCAACTGGTTGTCATCTGCTTCCTTCTCCCTCTCTCTTGCTTCCTTCTGCATAACAGCTTGCTTTGCAAGGCTTGCTCAATTGCACAGGAGCTACAGAGCAAAACCTCTATTTTCTCCATTAGCTGAGGCTCCTCCCTTGGGGGGAAGGAGGAGCCTCAGTGCACAGTGGAGCTACTGAGCCAAGCCTCTCTTCCTTCTATTGGCTGAGGCTCCCCCCCAGTCCCCTGCGGAAGGAAGGAAAGAGCCAGAGCTTCCTTTGCCCAGTTCCCTGGATCCCATGGGAGAAATGCAAAGACAGCATCTTTAAGACCAATGAATGCTAACATTTTAAGCATGTTTTAAGTTTTTAAATAATATGTTTGTGTTCTTTATAAAATTTGTATTTCTGCTACCTAATCTTAAATAGGTACACACACAGCCCAGCCTGATATGGCTCAGCCCAACAAGGTCTCATTTATGTCAGATCCGGCCCTCGTAACAAAGGAGTTTGACACCCCTGATCTAGTGCCAAGAGGTCTGCACAACTGCACAGACCAAGAGAAGAATGATGATAGCCAATCATGGGTTGAAGGGCCATGCTACCTCATCATAGCCTGCCCTGGAGCAATTCAAAGCACTGAGGAATAAGGTATTCTATTCTCCTTGATATGCTGTCCCAAAGGAGACAATGCTACGTTTTAGTGAATAGCAGAACATTTCTGCTTCTTGGTATACCACTGATTTTACAGATTGCTTGTGGGTAATTCTTGAGAGAAATTAAGGTTCTGGGAGTATGGCCTGACTAAAAACTGGAGAGCAGTCCCCTCATACAATAGACAGGTAGCCTGCACACATTCTATGTACTTTGGCAGCTGCCTTTCTTCTAAACTGTGAGGTCAATAAGGGGAACTCAGATAATGGTAAATTGATTGTGTAAATTGTCTGTGTAAATTTTCACAGCAGACCACAGAGTGCTGCAAAACCAATGTCATACGAAGGCAGACAGATGCTAACAATAAAGGCAGACAAGTCTAAGTAAACAGAAAAGAAGGCAAAAGCACACTCACGGCCAGATAGGTTTTAGGCACGAGGCCACTCTCCCCTTTGGTGTTTTTAGCCAGCCACCAGCCATCAGGCTTTTTGTCAATTATAAGAAGCAACTCACCTTTCTGAAATATAAGAAAGGGAGAAAAGAAAACATTTTAACATTCAATTGTTTAAAAAGTATGCAGCTGTTGTAAGTGCTAGATGCATTGTGACAGAAGCTATGTAATTTGATGTTTTCCAGCAAAAAAGTAGCCATTGCTTTTATCTGTTTTTGTGCTTAGCATAGCATGACTGTAAAACATGCCACAGATGAACAGGCAAATCTAAAACACCCAAACTGCTTGGCAGCTGCTCTAAACAATACCACATATGAGAGACACTATGCTGAGATTCCCAAAAGAAAGCAGGTTGCACTCATGTCAACTTAACAGAAACATTTCTCGAGGACTGTAACAGAACAGTATTGTTCTGGCAAAGCGCAACATCAAGTACAACATTCTACTGCCCTCCATCTCTGTACTATACTCCAAAAAACAGAACTCAGGGCAAGGCTACAGAGATGAAGTTCTGGTCTTGATCCTCATGGACTTCTATTAATACAATACAGATTGACTTCAATCAGCAAGCCTTGAAGATGGAAAAATGTTAGCTCTCTTCCTCTTATCAAGAATCTGAGGTCACCTGGGACATATTTAGCATTTGCCTCAACTGTTTCCCAAAGTATGCATTTTCTCTTTTTTCTTTTAGGAAGGAATGGTAGCTATTTGTTATATAGGGAAAGTAAAGAACTGCACTTAGGGAAACTCTATAGTGGACTAAAACCTTAACCCCATTCCTAATAATAGGCAAGCCTGTCTCCACTGAGAATGACTTCACAGGGAAAGTGCATTACTGTCACCTTTCACCTCGATACAGGTCCATACAGTATAATAATCAGTAATAATCATGGCAAACCAATTCTACAAAGTAGCTTGCTTTGAAATAATTTTACCAGACTGGACACAACAACAGCTATGCCTGCACCAGTCTAAACAACCTGCAGAGTCAAGTCAGTGGGTCACACCTGTGCAGTAGCACCACACATCATCTAACAAATTTGGAGCACATAAAAGAGAGGCATAAGAACACAAGTAAATAGTCACTATAACAAATGGAAGATCTAAAAAACCCTGCAGTGCTTGGCAAATTGTGCCCACAGATTCTACATTTTACTTGCTTTGAATGTCAGATCCCCTTCTTGCTGAGCAGTAAAATCACCAAGAGTGGAAAAATGCCTAATAGCTGAATCATCTCCTAGTTTGCTTTCATCATCGTCCTCCTCCTCTTCTTCCTCCTCCTCCTCTTCCTCCTCTTCTATACTTTCTTCATCACATTCTTCATCATCATCTTCTTCAATATCCTCATTTACCTGTTTCATCTTTGTACTGGCTTTGTTTTTCTCATCTCTAGCCAAAAAACAAACCACAGAATAAACCATGAGAGGTGATTATTTTAAACAATCTCTGATTTAATCCATACACAAGACCTTCACTTTCTCTTTCTAGCGTTAAAAAACATGTTTTGGAATCGAATGGGTTAGTGGGCGTCAACGTGGCAGATGAGGTTCAATGTGGCCAAGTGCAAAGTAATGCACATTGGGGCCAAGAGTCCCAGCTACAAATATAAGTTGATGGGGTGTGAACTGGCAGAGACTGACCAAGAGAGAGATCTTGGGGTCGTGGTAGATAACTCACTGAAAATGTGACAAGACAGTGTGCGTTTGCAATAAAAAAGGCCAACGCCATGCTGGGAATTATTAGGAAGGGAATTGAAAACAAATCAGCCAGTATCATAATGCCCCTGTATAAATCGATGATGCGGTCTCATATGGAATACTGTGTGCAATTCTGGTCACCGCACCTCAAAAAGGACATTATAGCATTGGAAAAAGTGCAGAAAAGGGCAACTAGAATGATTACAGGCTTGGAACACTTTCCCTATGAAGAAAGGTTAAAACGCTTGGGGCTCTTTAGCTTGGAGAAATGTTGACTGCGGGGTGACATGATAGAGGTTTACAAGATTATGCATGGGATGGAGAAAGTAGAGAAAGAAGTACTTTTCTCCCTTTCTCACAATACAAGAACTCGTGGGCATTCAATGAAATTGCTGAGCAGTCGGGTTAGAACGGATAAAAGGAGGTACTTCTTCACCCAAAGGGTGATTAACATGTGGAATACACTGCCACAGGAGGTGGTGGCAGCTACAGGCATAGCCAGCTTCAAGAGGGGGTTAGATAAAAATATGGAGCAGAGGTCCATCAGTGGCTATTAGCCACACTGTGTGTGTATATATATATATAAATTATTGGCCACTGTGTGATACAGAGTGTTGGACTGGATGGGCCGTTGGCCTGATCCAACATGGCTTCTCTTATGTTCTTATGAGCCCTGAATTCATTTTCAATTCATTCCGATTTTCTTAGTAATCTTATTTCTGAAGCTCAAGACGGGTACTATCAGTCCACAATGCAGGGTTAGGTATCTTCTAGACAAGTCCCACATGGACCGTCACCAAACACTACTTCCCTCACCTCCTCTGGCTCCATTCTCCCATCTACACCTTGCAGGAGGAGAAATCCTGTTCTCCTCCTCACCATCCTCCTCTTACCACTCTCTTCCTACTTGCTCCACTTCTTTCCCCCTTTCTACTGCCAGGCACATTGAGTCCTTGAGCTCACATAAAACCTTGCAAGTAATCTTTGAAAGAGTTTCCTGACCTCTCCCAAGCACTGAGCACAACTTCTTCTGTAGCTTCCCCAGCACAGGCTTTGGTGTTGTCATCATGGGTAACTCTGGGAACCCATAATGCTGCTCAACAGCTCACAGGGTCTTCTCACAAAATATCAGCCATCAACACAATGGGAACGTACATTTTGTTCTCCCTCACTTAAAAAAAAATAGTCCTGAATGGCCACTAGAGATAGGCATAATGCAGACACGGTTAAAATAAATATATCTAATAGTCAACATGGTTCCATCTGTGGACACTTAAATTTGCAGACTGGGGCCATGTAAAGAGAAAGGAGGGATTTTTTTTGATAAACTTGCAGGAGCCTCCAGGTTTGTAGAAAAATAAAAAATGGAAAGGAAGCTAAAAACAAACAGAGGAGAGCACCTGCAGAAATTCAGACAATGAAAACTTACTAGCAACATGGAGAAGAGAACCCAGACAAGCCCACATGCTCTGTTTCAACCCAGCTCCACCTTTCCTCTGGAGGCTGGAGAGCTGGGAGGAAAAAAGGAGCCCTCCCCCTCATGAAATGTTAGCACTTCGGGCAGACAAAGAGAAGCAGGAGCTGCCACCCCACACACTAGTAGCTGCTGCTATCCCCACCACCAAGTGGGGTGGGACAGACAGAAGGGTGGGGAAAGAACAGAAGCTGCCACTGCTGTGTAAGCTGGGGAGGGATGCCAATATGGGCATGGAGGAAAGAGCTGAAAATACTTCTTCACAAACACAAGCCAGTGAATGGATGAGTGCACTAGATGGGCAGGCAGTGAGGGGAGGGCAGGGGGAGCAGTGGCAGCACTACCAGTTGGCTGACTGCCTAGCAATTGACTTCACCAGTGGGAAAGCAGAGGCGGGGAGGGGATTCCCCCCCACCCGCCATATGTTTCACAGAGTTCCTACTTGTATTTCTCTCATCCATAACCATTATAGGAAAGTGTAAATATGGATTCTAAAAAACACCCATGCTCAAAATTAAGAAGACTGTGATAGTCCAGACTATGAATTCCACATCCATTTTACTCTGCTTACACAATGGAGCCCTTCATCACATTTTCTCGACTCAGGACTGAAGCAAGTTTTTCTAATTGCTGAGAAAGCATCAACAATTGCTTTTCTTCTTCTTCTTTTCTCTGATGATAATTTCCCACAGGCGCAGGTTCGTCTGACTGTAAGATCACAATATGGTACATTACTGGAACATTATGATTTCAACTGCATGTGATACAGACTGCATTTTTGGAGAGTATACTCTCAAGCACTCAAGAAACTAAAAAAAATAGAGGTTATCGATAGAGGAATTAAAGGGTTGTTGAAGCGGATAATATTCACCTGATCCAGAAGAGGAGACATCCTTTCAGTGGATATACAAAGAGAGAGACGAGCATGGCCAGCATGACACGCCGGAGAGTATACTAATTACATCCAATCATTCACATGGTCCCTTATGCCAAAAAAAAGAACCCTGTCCTTTGCTTATGGGACACAGCTATCAGCTGTTGTGTGATATATGCAGCTTCCAAAGTCATCTTCATGAAGCTTCATATCCTATATATATATATATGCCCTGTATTTATGCTAAGGCCAGACAAGGGTATATAGAATCATAGAGTTGGAAAGGACCTCCAGGGTCATCTAGTCCAACCCCCTGCACAATGCAAAAAACCCACAAATACCTACCCCAAATTCACAGGATCTTCATTGCTGTCAGATGGCCATCTAGCCTCTGTTTAAAGACCTCCAAGGAAAGAGAGCCCACCACCTCCCAAGGAAGCCTGTTCCACTGAAGAACCGTTCTAACGGTCAGGAAGTTCTTCCTAATGTTGAGCCTGAAACTCTTTTGATTTAATTTCAACCCACTGGCTCTGGTCCTACCTTCTGGGGCCACAGAAAATAATCCCACACCATCCTCCATATGATAGCCCTTCAAGTACTTGAAGATGGTGATCATATCACCTCTCAGCCACCTCCTCTCCAGGCTAAACATGCCCAGCTCCTTCAACCTTTCCTCATAGGACTTGGTCTCCAGACCCCTCATCATCTTTGTTGCCCTCCTCTGGACCCGTTCCAGCTTGTCTATATCCTTCTTAAAATGTGGTGCCCAAAACTGAACACAATACTCCAGGTGAGGCCTTACCAGAGCAGAGTAAAGTGATACTATCACATCACATGATCTGGACACTATACTTCTGTTGATACAGCCCAAAATTGCATTTGCCTTTTTAGCCACTGCATCAGCGTATTATCCACTAAGATCCCTAGATCCTTTTCACACATACTACTACTAAGACAAGCCTCCCCCATCCTATAACTATGCATGGGATTTTTCCTGCCGATATGCTGTATAATGCTCCCCGGAAGCTTACATAATTACTCTGAACTTCTGACCCAAAGTATTTTGAGGAAAGTATCTAAAATACTTACTTTTTTCAGGTTATGAAGAGTAAAAGCATTCTCATCAACAGACTTCTTCAGCTCCAAACATCTACAATAAATATGAATAGCAAAAGGCTGCATCTTTACCTGCAAGCACAACAGGAATAAAGCCCCCAATTCTGCACATGCAATTGTGCTTTAACAGACCAACCACGCAATTTGAACTCATGAACACATAGGGAGACAGATCACTGATCTATCTAGCTCAACACTGCTTACTCTGACTGGTAGCCACTGTCCATGTTCTCAGGCAAAAGGTCATTCCCAGCAACCTTGTTAGCAAAATGCCAAGGACTGAACCTGGGATGACCTCTGTGCCAAGAATGTAGTTCTACCACTGAGCCATAGCCCCTCCAGCTAGCTGCTACTCACCTGGGCAGATAATTCACTACAGGACTGCACTGCCCACCATAACACTGCACCATACTTCACTGACTGGGAAAAGAAAGTGGAGCATTATGGCTGTTGATTATTGAGTTGTGCTCCCTGCTGGTACCCAGAGAGGAAGACTTGAAACTGGAAGCCACTCTAGTGCTTTGCTGTGTTTCCAGACCAAGGATACACAGCAGCAGAGTGTCTCATTTGCTCACTATTCTGGAGAATTTCAACAAACTTCAAGAAGGCACCTTGGACAGAATATCAGCAATGTGGACTAGAAAATTTTCTACTGCCGCATGCTTATTTTATCATAATATTAACAATGAAAGGATGCCATTGCCTGTACATTATTAGTCAAGCCTGGCAGAGTTAAAGTTGTCATGAATGTTTTTCAGGTGACTATTCCTAGGAATTGGGTATATGCAGGGCTTTTTTTGAGCAGGAACACACAGGAATGCAGTTTTATATTTCTACATGTTTTTATAAACCCAAATGACTTAACAAGTAGCTCAACAAATCTTTTCCCTGTTAAAAAAAACCCCATAATTGTTTACTGCCTCTAAGGGAAACATTGTATTGAAATGTATTCAACTTTTTATACTTAAGAATAAATCTTATTTGGCAACTGAATAAAGTTTAGTTCTCACCTTGAGTCCTCTAGCCCACTACACCTTCTGACTGTCTGCATCCACAAACATTTTTGAAGAATAGTGACCATACAACTTTCAAACACACTTTAAATTATTTATTTAGACATGAACTTCACTGAAGTTAATGAGGTTTTCTGCCAAATAACTGTGCTTACAATTGCAGCTTAATTGTAATCTTAATAGCACCTTCCTGGAGTAAGCCCCATTAGACAGACATCAATAAGATTCCACGCAGACCTGACAGTACTGTAAAATACTTTTAGGTCCCCTATCTAATCTCTTTACATCTTTAAACCCTCCTAGTAAATATTATTTTGATGCTAAAGCTGTCCAAAGAAATTTTTAAAATGCACATTACCTCTGACTAAGGTTTTTCTTTTTATCAAGATCCATGGTCCCTGCTTTCTTGCTCTCTTGAAGCAAAGAACTCACCTAAAATATTTTACAATGAAATACAAAGATCCACTTTGTTGAAAGAAAACAGCTGTGCAACCTCATATATTTTCAAATATACATTCAGAAGAGTTAGAACTGCTATTTGTATTATCCCAAGCATAGGAATCAGCATTTCTCAAAGCAGGAGTGCGGGGTGGGGTGGGGTGGGGTATGTCATCAGCTAGGGGGTTATTTTTCTACAGTAGCAGCCACCAGTGTCATAGCCATTGTTCCCTCTATACTGAGTTGGAGTGAGCTAGCTCACAGATGTTTAGCCTCCAGCTCACACATTTTTGTCTTAGCTCAGGAAAAATGACCCCAGAGCACAATGATTTATGTAGTCATTCACAACTTTAATGCCAGCAGCTCACAAAGCAGAGTTCTTGCTCACAAGACACTGCAGCTTAAAGGGAACATTGTCATAGCATAAGTAATGGCCTCAACTAATGCAGTTATATCGAACAGTGAGCATACAAGGGCGGGGACTGCCACAGGGGATGCAGATTCCCATTAAAAGTATGTTCAGAGTCACGATTTAAGGGAGGGCCACAATGAAAATTTCTTGACCAAGGGCTAGGCTTCCCAACCCTCCCGCCCTGGCGGGGGACCCCAGGATTTCCAGCCTCTTCCCCCGCTCCCCAAAAAAACGGAAGCGGGGGGAGGGGGGAAACGGCGCCAAGGAGCGTGGTGTCACCGTGGCTGCTCCTCCGAGATGGGCTCAGGCTGGGCTCATCTCGGAGGAGCAGCTGGGATGGGGCGGGGAGGGGGCGGCGGCGGTGCAGCAGCATCGCCCGCTCCACTCCGCCTCTGAGGTGGAGTCGGGGGGGGGGGTGGGCCAGGAGAGTGGCGGGGAGGGGGAGCGGGAGAGAGAGTGTGCCGCTCTAGGCTGCGCTCGGAAGTGCCTCCTCCTCTTCCTACTCGATCTCCGGGGCAACCCAAGTCAGACGCCTTAGCTGCCCGCGCCACCTTCTGGGGTGGGGGGGAGGAAAAGCGAGAGGGCCACTCTAGGCCGCGCCCAGAAGTGCCTCCCCTTCCTGCTCAGTCTCCGGGGCAACGCCAAGCAGAGGCCTTCGCTACCCGCTCGCTCGCCCGCCACCCGGCAGCTGCTGGCTTGGCCTCCTGGAGGGGTGGGGGCGCGGCTCCCAGGAAGGGTGGGTGGGGGTGGCTCTTTGCCTGCCCCCCGGGTCCACTTGGGGCGGGGGGGGCGCTGGTGGGCGGGCTGCTGCCATGGTTGGTCCTGCCACCACCGCCGCCATCCGGATCGGGGACCAGCTCATCTTGGAGGAAGACTACGACGAGACCTACATCCCCAGCGAGCAAGGTGTCCCCTCCTCGCCCTGCCCGGGGGGTGGGAGTCGCCCAAGGGGGGTCCAGGCCCTCCTCCTCCTCCTGCTGTAGGGTTGCCAATCCCCAGGTGGGGGCAGGGGATCCCCTGGTTTGGAGGCCCTCCCCCCACTTCAGGGTTGTCAGAAAGCGGGGGAGGGGAGGGAAATGTCTGCTGGGAACTCTGTTATTCCCTAGGGAAATTTATTCCCATAGAAAATCACGGAGAATTGATCCGCGGGTATCTGGGGCTCTGGGGGGGCTGTTTTTTGAGGTAGGCACCAAATGTTCAGTACAGCATCTAGTGCCTCTCCCCAAAATACCCCCCAAGTTTCAAAACGATTGGACCAGGGGGCACAATTCTATGAGCCCCAAAAGTAGGTGCCCCTATCCTTCATTACTTCCTATGGGAGGAAGGCATTGAAAATGTGTCCCTTTAAATGTGATGGCCAGAACTCCCTTTGGAGTTCAATAATGCTTGTCACAGCCTTGATCTTGGCTCCGCCCCTAATGTCTCCTGGCTCCACCCCCAAAGTCCCCAGATATTTCTTAAATTGGACTTGGCAACCCTACCAAGGACTACGCAGTCAGATACTAAGACCGGCGTGAACGCCCCATAGCCTTCTGCTACACTGATAATGTACAATAATGACAGAAAAAACACGTTCCAGATGCATATTGCTAGTCGTTAAGGTGCCGCAAGGTTTCTGCTAAAACACACTGGGCAGGAGCCGGCCTCTACATGTAGGGATACCCTCGTTTACTGCGGCCGTACCAGAACAAATCGTGTATTGCACAGTGAATGGGCGCCAGCGCAGCTGGCCGTAAGGGAGGGAGGGCATCTTTTGAGCCTCTCGTACAAAAAACCGGTCTTGGGTACGCCTGCGCTAGGAATCGGTTCCCCTCTTATTTCTGCCCGTCGGCCTCTCTTAGCCAGGGCAGCGAAGTCCGAGAAGGCACCTGTTCCCGCAGCTCCCGGCCCCGACGTAGCACGCTCTGCAACGGCCCCGTCCGGCCCCGACGCCCCGTCATTTTCTCCGGGCGGCGTGAGGTGTGTGCTGCTCCTTGCACAGAAGAGCACAGCCGCCGCGGTCTCTACGGAGACGAAATGCTGCGACGCCGAGTAATAACGTCATTTAATGCGCCGTGAGAAATTACTCAGGGCAGACGTGTTAGTGTGGCGAAAGAACGAGTCGGGCATAACTACATGTCCCAAGATGCTGTGGAGCGGCAAGACTAATGATCCATAAAGTGGGAAAACTACAAATCCCGACCATCTCAAGCGGAATTCGAGGGGGAAATACTACAGATTTCGCATGCTAGTGGTACAGGCAACCTTTTCCTATTTCTGGAGGCTTCCACGTGAATCCTGGGAACTGTAGTCCTGCGAGTGAGAGGTTAAATATTGCTATCAATTCTCAATATCCCCAACCCAGCAAATTAATATAATCCCAACATTTTAGGTGAAACCAGCACACATCAATGAGCATCCAAGCAACCTAAATTGCTATTGACATACCCTGTTAGAGGAATTTTTTTATGAGTTACAAAACCTATTATTTAGCATGGGGGTGCTCCTGGACCTGCTGTTGAACAAACAGGTGGCAGCAGTGGTGAGCCAGCTTCCTGGGCAGAAAAGATCTTGCTACTGTGGTGCATGCCCCAGTAACATCTAAATTAGATTATGGCAATGTACTCTTCATGGGACTATCCAGAAGTTACGCTTGATACAGAATGCTGCAGCCAGTGCCCTGTTGCTTCCAAGACTTTTGGAAAATTGTAACTTCACTGTGTGCAAAGAACTGAAATCTTGCTGTGCTCTGATAAAGTTGTTGAAAGCTGGTCAAAACTTCTAGTGAAATGAGGGAATATAAAATACTACCTCATTGCTGTGTGATGCTGTGTACTTAACACATTTGGAATTGAAACCATTCACATACACTACAGGGTCTCCTCAGGAGCAACTGGACAGAGGATTCCTTCAAATGTGGAAGGACGTATCGTCTACATGGGACTATCATGAACTTTCAAAGACTATGTCCTTCCTTTGTTTTCACTTGAGGTGTTCTGTATATCAGAGTAAGTTTTAAGATGGTTTGTCTGAGAGTGTTTTGAATATTACAGAAGTTTGTTTTGTATATTTGCATAGCTGTCTTATTGCTTCTTTGGAGGTTGGTTATCATGGAACCTTACGGTTTTCTCCTGTCACTCTCTGCTGTGATCCTCTGTTTGTTGCACAGCCTCCAGACAGAGCCTGGAGATCTCCTGGAATTACACAATTTCCAGACAACAGAGATCAGTTCCCCTGGAGAAAATGGCTGCTTTGGAGGATGCACTGTAGTGCATGGCATTATACACTGCTGAGGTCCCTTCCCCAAACTCTACCCACAAATCTATAGGAATTTCCCAACCCAGAGCTAGCATTCCTATGAACTCAATGGGACTTTTCATAACCCCACTCTGCATTTGTGTGTGCTTACAAATGTAATGCATGTACATGTTCCTCTTCTTTAGGGCACCACCTGCAAGTCAAAACCCAACCTCCCTTCATTACCAGTGACTTGGAAGACACTAATAAAGGCTCTGAGCAAGTACAAAGGGCAGTTCCCCCATTATTTCAACCCTTTCTACTGTGCATTCATATTTAAGCATGAGTAACTTATTATGCAAGGGGGGCTTTGAATCAGTCTGCTGCCTTTAACAGGAAAATTTTATTGCTACAAATTAAGCTAGAGCACAATACAGAAAAAATATCTAAACTACTGGGGGTTACAGATCTAAGGAAAATAACAGAAAAGTATAAAACAACAACAGTGAAGATTTACTTCTGACAACAAATGCACACCCTGACCCCATCTGCTCCATGCAGGGTAATCCAACTTTCAGCATTTGAACAAAGACTGCCTCTCCTGGCTCTCACCCAATGCAGATTTAGTAACTCACCCCCACATGGGAAGGTGAACCCCAATCTGCCAATCAACCCAAAATGCAAGTCCCACACATCTCAATACCCAGATCATGTTTTCTGAAAGCTAACCATCTCATCCTCTCTGGCCAGTACAGCAAATGGCACTCTCTCTGCAGAAACACATCTTTGCTGCGCTAACTTCATCATGCATTTTATCACTCTCTTCCCTGGGAACATAAGTAGCTGTCAGGATCCCAGGGGAAAGGAAAGGAGAGGTTTACAAGATTATGCATGGGATGGAGAAGGTAGAGAAAGAAGTACTTTTCTCCCTTTCTCACAATACAAGAACTCATGGACATTCAACGAAATTGCTGAGCAGTCAGGTTAGAACTGATAAAAGGAAGTACTTCTTCACCCAAAGGGTGATTAACACATGGAATTCACTGCTACAGAGGTGGCAGCGGCTACAAGCATAGACAGCTTCAAGAGGGGATTGGATAAGCATATGAAGCAGAGGTCCGTCAGTGGCTATTAGCCACAGCATATTGTTGGAACTCTCTGGGGCAGTGATGCTCTGTATTCTTGGTGCTTGGGGGGGGCACAGTGGGAGGGCTTTTAGTAGTCCTGGCCCCACTGTGGACCTCCTGATGGCACTTGGGTTTTTTGGCCACTGTGTGACAGAGTGTTGGACTGGATGGGCCATTGGCCTGATCCAACATGGCCCCTCTTATGTTCTTATGACTCCTGGTGCGCTTCAAAGCACCTGGAATCTCCAAGTCACAACAGAACTTAATTTCTAGAGAAAGTATAGATACCTCTTCAAAGATGTGTGGGTGTGAATTAAGGTACACCTAATTAAGCAAGGTCATACATATTCCCCACACTGGATGATTAGGTTAATTAACTCACATGCCCCTATACCTACTAACTGAAATCTTGCCCACTGCAACCTACAATGGATGACACCACAATAAAGCATTTCATTCCAGGGTGAAGGTTCTTGGGGCTCAAGATAGATTTAAATATCAGTATGTCTAATGCTCAGCATGGCCAAATCTGTGGACTTAAATCAAGAGACTGGAGCCATGAACAGAGAAGACAGATTGCAAACCAGGAAAGGCCTCAGATTTGCAGACAATCCTGAAATCTAAAAAAAATACGAAATACATTGGGGGAATTTTTAAAGATGAATAAAACACCTTTAGATTTAAAGAAAAACAAGCTCTCAGTGGCCTTTGCTAGGCCACTACCAGAATATCGCCAGCCTTCAAGCTGTGGTTTCTGTCAGTGAAAGGCAAGGCGAGGCAGAGTACTTTCCAGGGCTGTTTTGAACTTTGAAGGGCAACTCACTGGAACCAGGCCTGGCAGCAACTACCTAGTGACTTGCTACCACCCATGAGCTTATGCAGCAAAGCGGGTTGGAGAAAGATCAGACCAAAGCCAGAGAAATCCCAAGAGATATATGAAAGTACCATGATGCTGTGAGGAGGCAGGGGGAAAACTGCTTCCCAACAGTATTGAACCCAGGGCAAATAGCCTAACCGCTACACTATACTAAATTCATTATATGTTCTTCACAATTATTGAAAGCAAAGAAAATAGACATAATGCTGACCAAAATAGTGTCAGCACATTGGTTCTTGCAAATAAAAGGGACTGGGCATCTTCAGGCTCAGAAGTAGAGAATTTAGAACAACAATTTTCTCAAGGCAACTATTTAAAATAACATTATTTTTATTCAGTCACATACAAATTGCTGCCCCATCATCACGGTTCCTCAAGTGTCACAACAGGAAATAATTCACCTAAGCTTGGCACTTGACAAATGTACATAATCAAAGCAGGTAGGTATTTTAACACTTCCCTTCTACGTGCGTTGAACATTTTTGCAGAGATATCAGTCATCTGAAAAACAGATTAAAAGTAATTCCATCAGTGTTTTCCTTCAGAACAGGTGTGTATATATGAACATTTTAAAGTCAATTCATAGAATTCAAAACGGAATAAGTTTTCATCCAAGTGCTTCTCACAGCTTCCATTTTTATCTGAAAGAGAAAATAAATGAAAAATTAGTTGCACATACCTATTTGTTTCCCCCCCCACACACAAAATCTGAAAATAAATTTAAGGAAGTGGGGCTGGGGTTCAAAGGAAAAGCATTTTACTTTGGCATGTGTAAACAAATAAATATAACTCAAAATACCAGCGAAGAAGAGCCCCAAGACAGAGAAGCTCTTTTCCTCCTCCATCACAGAGTATATATACTCTACCGCAATAAGTCAGTTTTACTTTGCAGAAGCCAGAGGAAGAACAATCAGGGAAAGGCAACCCTGGGTACATGTGCCAAGCAACAGTATCACAGGGCCAGTTCTCCACCAAGCAGCTAAGGCAGACTCCTAATGCACTGGCAGCATGGCTGGGGCACAGCTTCCTCGTACTGTAGGCATGTTTTCTGGTTGTGTACCCCTGATCTGGACCCAGCTAAATCTAGCAATTAATTAAGCACATGCACTCAAAAGGCTCGTGGGATATTATTTATTTTAAAAGAACAATCCAATGTCTTTGGTGTTTTATAATGATTTCTTTTAAGTAGTCACATAAGCAGTTCAGGGCCTTAGGGAAGGAGCAAAATAGTAATAAAACCAATAAATCTAACACATTTTTTCAAAGAGTTAACAGTTTGCTTCCACCACAACTTCTTCCACACAGGTCTGATAATTAACCAAGGAGAAACTGTATTTCAAAAGTTGTTTTTACAGATGATCAAGGAACCAGGAAGAAGAGGAAGGTATAGTCTTAGGGCCTGCAAGACTCTGGGTGCACACACACATCCAGCATTAATATATTGAATACAAATCAAAATTAAATTAAATTATTTTCTCCCCTTTGCAGGGCAGCAGCTCCTTGTATTGTAGTATGGTGGTCTCCTTTGAAGCAATCTCCAGTTTCACTGGACACTTTGGCCAGGGTCAGACATACAGAAAATCCCGACATGGACATGGATTCATGTCGGATTTTATGTGGACATCTGGGAATAGTGGGTGACTCGTCCAGGTCCCGCATTGCCTTGACTTGGACCTGGAGGTTTTTGATAGTGCTTTAAATCTGGACCAAGAGCCCTCCTGACAACTCAAGAGCAGACTTTGCATGTTTGAATGCTGCTCCATTACTGGGTCATTGTAAGCACAGAACCAGTTCCCGCCCAAACCTCAACCAGAAGTAATATCAATGTGTGAGTGGACATGAGATAGAAAACTCTGCCAACTGCCTAGTAAACTGAGCACCTGAGTGGCCTTTTAATCCAATCCCAAAACTGAGAATAGTCATGTGTAATTTGGCAGGTTATTTCTGCATGCATTGCGATCGTGCAGGAAAAGTAGTTCCGTGGTAGAGAAAAGTAGAGTCATGGGGAAGGTACTAAAACGAATGACAAGATTGACCAGAGAAAACAATGGGAGAGACTGGATTACTCATTGGATATAATGGGAGACAAGATTGCCAATTGACTTGCAAGGGCTCCATTGAAACACAAAAAAGGCTGCAATAAAAATCTGGAATGGATTTTCCAGGAAAGTCAACACAACCTGGGGGATTGCTGGGGGAAGGGCAGATTGCCAGCCCCTGGGACTGGCACAGGTGTTCTGGGTTGTTCTGGACAATCCAGTCCCAGAGGCTGGCAATCTAACGTTTTCCCTGGCAATCCAGTCCCAGAGAGTAGTAATCCAGTCAGCCACCCTGTAATCCAGTCCCAGAGGCTGACATTCTGCCCTGTCCCCTTGCAATCCAGTCCCAGAGGGTGGCAACCCACCCTCCCCCCTGGCAATTCCTGGACACTTGTAGGTTGTGTTGACTTTCCTGGAAGATCCATTCCAGATTTTTATTGCAGCTGTTTTTATGCTTTAGTGTGTTTCAATGGAGCCCATGCAAGTCAATTGGCAATCTTGTCTCCCATTACATCCAATGGGCAATCCAACCTCTCTCATTGTTTCCTGTGGACAATCTTGTCATTCATTTTAATATGTCCAGCAAGCTGTTGGGAATGCACCTGCGCAAATCCAGAGTGCTACTGTTGGAAAATGAGATCCGGCAGCGACGTCTGATCAACCAATCATGGGAACAAAATGGGGTATAACGGATGGCTGTCAGGATGTCAGATCCAGGAAATGTGTTGATAATACACCCAGACTATAATAGCAATGCGTTCATGACAGCTTTATTGGTGAGTGACCAGGGTGCTTTTCAGGCTGCATAGGGGCAGGAGGGGCTTCAGGAGTCCTGTTGCACAGCCCTGTGGATCAGGGCTATATTTTAACAATAAAGGCATGTAAAGCTATATGGTATTATTTTAGTAAGAAAATCAAAGGATATGGCAGTGAAAGGGAAAACAGCTTTTAAGAAACAGGTTGCAGGAAGGAAATAACAGTATTGGGGTGATTAATTTTTAGAGATTTATGAAAATTGATTCACAACTTTCAATTATCTTATTTCACTGCTTCCCTTTTTCCTGTTTTACTTCTTAATTGGTTTTCTTTCATTTTTTACACTTTTCTCCTCCCACCCATTTAGGACTACATAAGAGAGGGAAATTTTTGTTTGATAGTAAGGATTTCAAGTTATGTATTGAACAATAAAAAACAATTTTAAAAGAAAATTGCAAGAAATGCTGATACTCTCAAAATTCTTATTAAATTAGAAGCTCATGTAAGAGTTTTTTTGGTCTGATCCTGTAAAAACTTGTGAATGTGGTTAGTTTATCATTTTCTCACATCTATAAAAATTCTAGCATTAACAAAGCCCAGAGTTTAGTACATATATATAATTACAACACAAAATATTAGCATCAATCTGTGAATAAATGATGCCAATATTTATTAAAATGAAACTCTTAAAAGCAAACATTTCAGCTTTTGCATTAAAACAATAGTACCAGAATGCTTAAATGAGTAGTTTAGAAAGATATCTACTTTCATTTATATGAAAATAGTAACTGGGCATAACCTTTTAATAACTTACATTGATCTTGAGGTCCGTATTCTGCCTGTTTTATGCTGGTTTTCTGTATACTGAAGTGCTATTTTGATCTAGCACACACGACTTAGAAAATGTTAAAAAAAATAAAGAGTAGGGGGGACAGCACTTTTGGAAGTGGTACAGACATTTTAAATAGAGACTACAGCAATTAAGAACTGCAAAGAAGCAGCTCAAAATAGAAAAAAGTACTTAAAAAACGGTTCAACCACACTTTGTCAACTGGATGCAAGAAGATTTGTTCAAAAAAGTAAATCAATTAGCAGCTGCTTGCTAAAACGGTTGTGTTTTACACCAAAAAATCCATTAGCAGCTGGCTACTAAAACGGATTACAAAGGATGCATGAAAGGGGCCTATGAGTTGTCTGTTTCTGTCAGCATAATAAAATTTAGGGAGACTGTGGTGTTTTCCACATGGGGGGGGGGGGCGGACTTTTATTGTTTTCTTGGTAATGCTGTAGCCGTCAATACAATGCACCAGCAACAAAGCTTCCACATGGCAGGTTACCCTGTAGCTTCCTTGGGCCAGTCCTCTGGCAGTAACATTTCACACCAAGAAGTTTTTTAGGTAGTGTAAATCCCATTTGCTACCCCAGCACTCTGCTACTTCATTCAGCTGGATATTGAGCCAGATACAGGATACCACGAGGCTCTTTGGAACTTCCCCTTGTAGCTGCCTCAGCAGCGATTTGATTCGAGCAATTAACCCGGGATCTTTTTTAGCTCTGTGCTGGCTACTACATATGAACCCTGTACCAAAGGAAGAAAAGTACAGTAAACTAGGAGTTAGCCAGGCATGCTCGCTAAAGTAAACCCCTAAAGATTGAGGACATGACCTTCCCCAGCCAGCCAGCCCCGCACACCTCTCCACTCCACTGGCTCAAGACAGATCCAGCTTTTTCTGCGTGGCCGAGAGTTGATCCTGCAGCCGCCGTTTCCTCCAATCCAGATAGCGCCTCCGCATTCGGTTTGCTTGCCAGCCCACCAGCACCCCCGAAGCGAAGGCCAACAATAGGGCAAATTGCACCGACCGCTCCGACAGCGTCTCTGATCCCAGCGCCATGGATCACCACGCTTCCTCTCCGTTACGGCAGCGCCCGAGGCCCAAACCACTTTGCCACGCGTTTTTCAGAGGCGAACAGGAAGGTGGAGAAGGGAAATCTAGGTTTGTGGCGCAGCTCCCTCCAGTGGCAGAGCCCCGTGGCGCAAAGTGTTAAAGCTGTAGTACTGCAGTCCTAACTCTGCTCATGACCTGAGTTCGATCCCCGGCGGAAGCTTAGGTTTTCAGTTAGCCGGTTCGAGGTTGACTCAACCTTCTAAGATCGGTAAAATGAGTACCCAGCTTGCTTGGGGGGAAAGTGTAGATGACTGGGGAAGGCAATGACAAACCACCCCGTAAAAAGTCTGCCGTGAAAACGTCACCCCAGAGTCGTCGGAAACTGGTACTTGCACAGGGGACCTTTCCTTTTCCTTCCCTCCAGTGGTGGCCATTGATTACCCGAAGGGGACCAATCAAACTAGTAGTCAGGCCAGCAAGAACTCTTCATAAGGTTTCTGTGTCTAGTGCAACATAAAGAAGAATTGTGTTTTGGGTGGTCCTACCGTTAACACTGCTGCTGTTCTGGAATTTCAATATGAACCAACAGAGCTGTCTTCGATCTTGGTTTAAGCCAACGAGACCAAGGATTTCCATTTTATTACAATCCACTATCAACTTTGTCTGATCAGTTAATCCAATATACTGGTAATCCCATGAAATGACATATCACAATAGTTCTAATTTGGAGGATCAGATATGGTCAGGCCTGGAGAAAAATGTCCTGGTTTTAGTGTGTGAAGTTGACTTTTTTTCATGGCATAGAATAAAGCATACCTGATCAATAAAATCACAAAAAGTGACAGGTCATTTTTCAACAGTATTAGCTAGAGTTGCCAGCCTTTTAACTCAGTCCCGCTCACTGTTCCTTTAACAACTGTTGGGCCTGCAGCAAATGCCAGGTGATGTTCTTTACTTCCGTGCCATGAAAAGCTTCGCCTGCCCATTTCCATGCATGAAGCCTCTATTAAAGGGATATGGCATTATTCTCCAAATTGTTGGCAATCCTAGGATTAGCTCCTAAAGCCTGCATGACCAAAATGCAGGGGTGAAGACTTCTCAGTTTCCTTGGGTAGGGCACAGGGCTGAACCTGGTCCAGGCACAGTGATATAAATTACTTAAATATGAAATTATGTTTAAAAAAAAAAACGCCATCAGCAATCATGTGGTTTGAAATATATAATTTTTCACTTGTAACAGTCAGCCCCTCAGTCAATGAAAGAGGACTCTGTACGAGGAGAGGAAAGAGGTCATGAATTCCTTCACTGAGACAGTTTGAGTGAATATTTCATTTTTGTATGAAAGAAAATACTTTTCCTCATAATTTATTACGAAAGTGGGTGAGTATCCCAAGGTTACATATTGTGTGCTTTGTGACTAAATGAGAATTCAGACTCTGGTCTCCCCAGTCTCAAACCAACAATCTAATTGCTTCACCGCTCATTGTACTCAATACAAATCTCCAAATACATCTCAAAATCCAAAGTAAATACTGGGCTTCTCAGATACCCTCTCCTGAAAATATGGGTGGCATTTGTTTGCTTGAAGTAGGGGCCAGAACAGCAGAATTGTCTTATTTTCTGTATCTGGTGAGTCAGGCTTATCTCTTTCTCTCCCATGTAGATACACAGACACTTCCCATATCTTCTGTTTCTTCTTAGAATCATAGAGTTGGAAGGGACCAATTCTTCCCCCTAAGTTTACAGGATCTTCATTGCTCTCAGAGAGCCATCTAGCCACTGTTTAAAAATCTCTGACCTTCTTGTCTAAAGCTACAAGTTTCCAGATACCAAAATCACCATAACTTCCTGTATTTAAGCAACAGGCCTCTTCTCCCCCCACCCCCGTCCCAACGCACATGGCTAAAGACAGAAATATTCTCATTTCTTTAATTTCCTTTTCTCTAATGCTGCAAGTCCCAAATTACAAATATCACCATAACTCCCAGTATGTTGTCTGTTTTAATGGTCCACAGGTTGAGATGAAGGGTTTTAGCAGCGCTTCCAAAGATCCCAAAGAAAAACAAAGTAAGGCAGTGAAGGGGTGCTCCTGTTTGTCACATAAACATCCCAAAGAAAGAAAAACAGAGCTGGCAACCTTTGTGCAAGTGGAGAGAATGAGACTGCACCATGTTGGCTGGCAAAGCAGCACAAAAGAATGTCAAAGATATAAGGTCCAGAAATTCAGGTTGAATCCAGGATGAGAATATATGGGCTGCAATCACACACACACACCAAATAATGCATTTTCAATCCAATTCCAATGCACTTTCCAACTGGATTTTGCGTATTCACACAGTAAAATCCAGTTGGAAAGTGCATTGGAAGTGGATTGAAAGTACACTATTTAGTGTGTGTGATCACAGCCTATGGATTTCCAGGCTCTAAGTTAAGGGGAGGAGGGGCTTCCCAGAAAGGTGACAAAAGGAGATTGCACCCAGGCAGGGTAGACTAAAGGCCTGACAGGACAGTAGGTTCCCCTATGCCTTCATGCCATGACAAAATGAGACTGCATCCAGTCAGGGTGGACAAAAGGGCTGGACAAAAGAGCCAGTTTGGTGTAGTGGTTAAGTGTGCGGACTCTTATCTGGGAGAACCGGGTTTGATTCTCCACTCCTCCACTTGCACCTGCTTGCATGGTCTTGGGTCAGCCACAGCTCTGGCAGAGGTTGTCCTTGAAAGGGCAGCTGCTGTGAGAGCCCTCTCCAGCCCCACCCACCTCACAAGGTGTCTGTTGTGGGGGAGGAAGTAAAGGAGATTGTGAGCCGCTCTGAGACTCTTTGGAGTGGAGGGCAGGATATAAATCCAATATCTTCTTCTTCTTCTGTTAGACTAGGAGACAGTCAAAGAGGAGCAAGAAAAGGTAATCAGCTCACCTGGCTCTGTGAAGACTTTGCACTCAGGAAGCCTTGCATTTTCTGATGAAATTACCTTGATAAACTAAGGTGGGTGCCTGGCTTTGCAAGCCCCTGTAGCAAAGGGTAGACATGCAGATGTCCCATCAATGAATCTGCCTCCTGGTTTTGGCCATTGATTAGCATAGCCTGAGGAGAGCCTTGACCTCACCTTCTCCAAAGCAAGGTATGCTGGCTCCTAACATGTCTGCCAAGGTAAAGTTAGCCAGGATGGAATCAGAGCAGACAGCACACATCTAGGTAGGAAGGGTATCCTTAGTAATGCTTCATCAAACCCATAGCTAAACCTATAGCTAAAGACAGAAATATTCTCATTTCTGTCCCATAGCTTCCTCAAACCCATAGCTAAATTCCTCGCACCAATAGCTGTGGCACCATTTCTTTCTCTTGGAGTTCAGGTCTGTGGGGCACCAGTGCTCCTGCTTGCAAAACCCATTTAAAGCAGGGTGTCAAACATGCAGTCTGGGGGCCAAATCAGGCCCTGGAGGGCTCTTATCAGCCCCCCCCCCCCCAGCAACTAGCTGCCATCTGCTTCCTTCTCCCTCTCTCTTACTTACTTCTGCATAACAGCTTGCTTTGCCAGACTTGCTCAATTGCACAGAAGCTACAGAGCAAAATGTCTCTTTTCACCATTGATTGATGTTTCTCCCTTGGGGAGGAAGGGGAGAAGACAGAGTTTGCTTTGCCAGGCTCTTTTAATTGCACAGCAGAGCTACTGAGCCAAGCCTTTCTTCCTTCTATTGACTGAGGCTTATTCTTATGCAGAGGTCCATCAGTGGCTATTAGCCAGAGCATATTGTTGGAATTGTCTGGGGCAGTGATGCTCTGTATTCTTGGTGCTTGGAGGGGGGGGCAAAGGGGAAGGGCTTCTAGCCCCACTTGTGAACCTCCTGATGGCACTTGGGGTTTTTTTTGGCCACTGTGTGACACACAGTGTTGGACTGGATGGGCCATTGACCTAATCCAACATGGCTTCTCTTATGTTCTTATGAGGCTCCTCCTCGTCCTGGACCCCTGGGGAAGGAAGGAAAGAGCCAGACCTTCCTCTGGGTCTCATGGAAGAAAGCAAAGCCTTTAAGACCAATGTGTGCTAATGTTTTAAGCATGTTTTATTTGGGGGTTTTAAAAATCTTTAATTGTTTTTTTCTGTGTCCTTTATAAAGTTTCTATCTCTGCTATCTAATCTTAAATAGGAACACACATGGCACAACCCGCATTGGCTCAGCACGACGAGGTCTCATTTATGTCAGATACAGCCCTCATAACAAATGAGTTTGACACCCCTGATTTAAAAGGAAGGGCTGCATTCCCAACATGATTATGTCACTTCTGTGTTATTATGTTGCGGGCATCCCCTTCCTGACAGAGTGTGCTGGAATACGTCCCGTAGGGCACTCTGGTCAGCCCAGCTTCAGCTAAAGTTCTAATGAATACAGACTCACAGACAGCCAGTTCAACAGTTATATTAGGGTTCAGGCAATAAGCATAAGTCAAGTACAGTCCAATAGTCAGATCACTCACAGTCAGTCCAGCCAGTTCAGAGGTACAATAATCACAGTCCAGAAGAATAGTCAGTTAACAGATAAGAGTCTGCATGCTTAACCACTACACCAAACTGGCTCTCTTAGAGGGAACACTAATCAATAATCAAATATGGCTACACCAGCGGGGGAGCAGAGCTGCTGTGAGTGCCCAGGCGAAGGGGAGGTTAGCTTGTGGGACTCAAGTAGAGTTGCCAATCCCCAGGTGGGAGCAGGGGATCCCCTGGTTTGGAGGTCCTCCCCCCACTTCAGGGTTGTCAGAAAGCGGTGGGAGGGGAGGGAAATATCTGCTGGGAACTCTGTTATTCCCTAGGGAGATTTATTCTCAGAAAATAATAGAGAATTGATCCGTGGGTATCTAGGGCTCTGGGGGGGTGCTGTTTTTTGAGATAAAGGCACCAAATTTTCCATATAGCATCTAGTGCCTCTCCCCAAAATACTTCCCAAATTTCAAAAAGATTGGACCTGGGGGTCCAATTCTGTGAGCCCCAAAAGAAGGTGTCCGTATCCTTCATTATTTCCTATGGAAGGAAGGCATTGAAAAGATGTGCTGTCCCTTTAAATGTGATGCCCAGAACTCCCTTTGGAGTTCAATTATGCTTGTCACAGCTTTGATCTTGGCTCCACCCCTAATGTCTCCTGGCTTCGCCCCCAAAGTCTCCTGGCTCCACCCACAAAGTCCCCAGATATTTCTTAAATTGGACTTGGCAACCCTAGACTCAAGGCAGCTTACAGTGCGGAGAGCCCTGGGCTGCCAAACTGGGTGGCCCTCCCGGCCCCCCCAATCAACAAATCCACCAAACACGAAATCCTGGCTATGGCCCTGATAACAAGATATATCACATGTATACAACATGCAGCTTTTTCCAACAGCAACAATGTGAAGGACACATTTCATGTTGTAAATACAGGTTTTGTGTTTTGTTACCCATAGGGTGTGGTGATATACTAGACTACTTTATAGATGGGGCAGAAGTAATACTATAACAGTTCCTCTTCTGCTTCTTCTCTTAGTAAGACTGTGCTTTTGGAGCTTCTCCATTGAGAAGCTTCTCACAGCTCACACAGCTGCCAACAACCTGGAAAAAAATGCCATGTCCCTTTAATGGAGGCTTAATATGTAGAAATGGGCAGGTGAACCTTTCCTTGTATGAAGGTAAATAAAATCACCTGGTAAATTGCACCCTATTGAGCCTGTATCAAAGGGGTAGGACATACTTCCTCCAGGCTGTCGGCAGCCCTGTGCACACTGTAGAACATTCATGCTGGGAGAAGCCTCTCTCCAGCATTTCAGGATGGGTTTCTGTTCTAGGCAGTTCTTCTGCATGAGAAGTACACAGGGAAATAATGTACACATTACTCTGGAGGAGTGTTGATGGAAGAGTGGCTCTACATTAATCATATGTGATGTTATAAAGTCCTCATGTCTCCCCAAATGTGTTCTGAAAATGCTGTGCTCAGAATTAAATTCCAAGGCACATGGATCAAGCCACAATATGTGGGGAGAGGGAGTTTAAGTCTTTTATCCTGAGCAGTTTTTCTGATCTGAAATAGCCTTGGAGAGCCACTATTTGCCCCACTGGGGAAATTCATATGCAGCCAATCAATACATGCAAATATCCTCCTCAACATGGCAAATAGTATCTCCCCAGGGCTGCAGCCAGAACAGGGGGGAAAATCTGTTGTACCACTAGATACATCAGCTCTGTGTATGGCAGCAATGAAAAAGGCACATTCCATGCTAGGAATTATTAGAGAAAGGACTGGAAATAAACTATGTAGTCTGTCTTTATATAGTTCAGTGGTACAGCCTGTGTAAAAGTTTTATGTAAAGAATATTGCATAGCTGGAAATAGTGCAGAGAAAGGCAACCAAAGAGTTGGCGAACCCTTTTCTATGAGGAAAGGATAGAGAGTCTGGTATGGGATTTTTCAGTTTTAGAGAGTTATAAAATAACCTGAGTGGAGAATAAAACCAATGGAGGGGGAGGGAGAGCTTCCTCCGTCTCCTGTAATAGTAGAAGGGGGGGGCATCCAATGAAGTTGATGGTCAACAGATTCAGATGGGGAAAAGCATGTCTTTTTTTCACTCAACAAGTAATTAAATTGTGGAATTTGCTGCCAGAGGCATAGTGCTGGCCACTTTAAAAGGGTATTAGAAAGATTCGTGGATGATGGAACTATCAGTGGTTACTAGTCATAGCAACTAAAAGAGTCGCCATATTCAGAGGTAGTAAACCAACCCAAGCTAGAAAGCAACATCAGGGGAAGGCCTTGCCCTCTATGCTTCCTTTGTTGGTCTTCCAGCTGGTTAGCCACTGTGTGTAACAGGATGCTGGTCTGATCCAGCAGGCTTGTCTTATGTCCTTATATGCAAGCTTTCATGAACCACTTTGTCAGACACTGTGTTATTTTATTGTAGTTCTGTCAGAGCTGTTTTGGAACGAGTTGCAGCTGGACAATCTGCTCACAGAGTCCAAGCAGACTTCCTGCTGGAGAAGGTGGATGGTCAAGGGCTTGTAGGTCCGCTTCTCTGCAAGATAATTGGCTGATGTTTATTTGGCTCGTGGCAATTTTCCCTCTAAGCTGAGTTAATGTGAGCTAGCTCTCAGGTTTTTAGCCTTCAGCTCACACATTTTTGTCTTAGCTTGGGAAGGATGGCCCCAAAGCAAACTAATTTATGCAGTGGCCAAATTGCTCACTCATAACTTTAATACCAGTAGCTCACAAAGTAGAATTTTTTGCTCACAAGACTCCACAGCTTAGAGAGAGCATTGCTCATGGGCTGGAGCACTTTCCCTATGAAGAAAGGTTGAAACGCTTGGGACTCTTTAGCTTGGAGAAACGTCCACTGCGGGGTGACATGATAGAGGTTTACAAGATAATGCATGGGATGGAGAAAGTAGAGAAAGAAGTACTTTTCTCCCTTTCTCACAATACAAGAACTCGTGGGCATTCGATGAAATTGCTGAGCAGACAGGTTAAAACGGATAAAAGGAAATACTTCTTCACCCAAAGGGTGATTAACATGTGGAATTCACTGCCACAGGAGGTGGTGGCGGCCACAAGTATAGCCACCTTCAAGAGGAGTTTAGGAGCACAGGTCCATCAGTGGCTATTAGCCACAGTGTGTGTGTGTATATATAAAAATTTTTGCCACTGTGTGACAGAGTGTTGGACTGGATGGGCCGTTGGCCTGATCCAACATGGCTTCTCTTATGTTCTTATGGGGTATATTGATGGAAATATGATAATAAAATGATCTTAAGATGGGCAAATTTATACAGCTACATTCCAGACCTCTTATTCTCTGGTTTGTGTAAGGGTACTAGAGAAGTTTGTGACAATGAGACTGGGAGGGAAATTAAGGTGTCTAACTTTCCCCTCACTAGCAAATACAAGATTGCTGTATTCACAGCCCTGCCAGACTCAGACCTGCACTAGGGATTGACCAATTTCCTTTAAATATTGCTAAAAGCAAAACAAAACCAGGAGTGAGCCTACAGTGGTTGAATCATTTGGGGGATTTCCCCCCCTCCCCCGTTAAATGCAGCTGAATGAACTATATTGTCCTCTTTCCATGCAGACTCCTTCTGTGTGTGTCCCTGGGAAGATAAATGCTTTCTCAGCATTCCTTGGGCACTGCTTAGAGAAACAATATTAAGCTAACTGGAACACTAAACTTCCCTTTCCTGAATGCCAAATCCCCCCACTGGCAGATGAACTTTTTCAAAGCTGAGAGTTGCGGCCAAGCACTAACCACAGTCCATGAGGGCTGCCAACTTTTCAACCTCTATAGCTTGGCCTGAGCAGCAGTTAGCGTAAAAGAAATGTACTCTAACCTCAGGGTTCAACTAGCTTACACAAAGTATGGAGCCCTGAGAGTAAATTTATTGTGTGTTGGATTTCTGTTCTCTCTGCCGCAATTAGCAGAGCATAATCTTCATGCCCTGAATATGAAAAGCTTCACCTGCTAATGTCTGCAAATCAAGCCACTGCTAAAGACCCAACTAAGGAAGATGGTTGGAACATTGGCAGCCCTACAATCCACAGTGGCATTGAGCAAGAATCATAAATGCACATATGTGTTTCCCAGGCTTTTGTGGAGTCATTCACAGCTGGAAACTCAGAATAGGTATTACCCAATTTGAACCTGCTTCTCTGTAGCCCTAAACTGTTTAGACTAATGTCTAGGCCTAGGGCATACAGCAAGATGTGACTACTTTTAACAGCTACAGAAAGGGAGCAGCAAGAAGACCTCAATAAGCATGCCGGAATGCTAATGATTCAGATCTTGTGTCTCCTCTACACACTTAAACCAACATTACAGAATAAAATGTTAACTGTATTTAACGTCTAAGAAAATAGTAGCCCCCTGGATCAGACCAGTGGCCCAGCATACTGTTCCACACAGTGGTCCAACGGTTGACTTGAAGGGCCAAAAAAACCAGGCATAGAGGCTGAGGCTCTCCCCTGCTGCTGC
Source organism: Heteronotia binoei (assembly GCF_032191835.1). NCBI lineage: Eukaryota > Metazoa > Chordata > Lepidosauria > Squamata > Gekkonidae > Heteronotia > Heteronotia binoei. The sequence goes on along the minus strand of NC_083223.1, from coordinate 223,628,487 downwards.
TTTCTCCTGGTACTGGTATTGAGAGGTTTGCCACCTCTGTGTATAGTAGATCTGCTCTTTATTTACTTTACATTTTTTCACACACCTTTCATTTAACTCCATGTGTTTCTGCTGTTTATTTCACAAACACACACTTCGTTGGGCCCTGAGCTGGACACTCAGGACCATGTAATCATGTAGGAATGGCTATGTTATTAGTGCACGTTATAGCAAAAAAATAAAAATAAAAATTAGAGTACCATCTGTGGAGGATTGCATTATTATTATAGAATAAAGTTTGGATCCAGTGGCACCTTTAAGATCAACAAAGTTTAATTCTGGGTATAAGCTTTCCTGTGCACACACACTTCAGATACATTAAAACAGGACTTCCTCAACCATTACATACGGGGCGGGGGTTTAGTTGCCAGGAAAGGCTAATTAGAGTCAAGATGTATAAGTAACTGAGCAATAAGTATAGTGAAGATTGGATGAAAGCAGTTGGTAAGACCTGTGAATTGCAGCAAATTAGCATATAGATAATAAACAGTTAACAAACAGATGTGAAAATTAAGTTTGAGTCCAGTGGCACCTTTAAGACCAACAAAGTTTGATTCCAGGTACAAGCAAGAACTGGATGGCTTAGCATGTGTAGTGAGGTAAGAACCCTGTTAAGCCCTGTGAGTTCTATTGTCCTGGGTGATGCAAATTAATAACTTGTAATTCAGCAACCTCCCATTTCAGTGTTTCTGAGATTCCTTTGTAATAAAACAGCTACTTTGAAGTTCCCCATTGAGTGCCCTGGGAGGCTGAAATGTTCTCCTACAGGTTTCTCAGTTTTGTGATTTTTGATGTCAGATTTCTGTCTTTATCCTTTGGCAGAGGGTTTGTTTGCCCTATGTAAAGAACTGAAGGGCATTGGCATTTAATGGCATATTCAAAGTTAGAAGATGAGCAAGTAAATGGGTCTAAGATGGTATAGTTGTTGCTAGGTCCAGTGATTGTGTTGTCTGGGTGTATGTGGCATCAAGACATCTGGGTTTAATGCAAGCTCTGGTACCAATGTCCGTGTTCAAATTAGATGTTGCATTATTGTGGGTGAGGAGTTGGGTAAGATTGGGGAGCTGCCTGTGCACAAGAAAACAGTTGTGTCCCCCCCCCCCCCCCCCAGTATTTGTGAAAGAGTATTGTCTTATCCAGTAAAGGTTGTAAACTGCTGCTGATGCGTTGAACTGTTTTGAGTTGAGAGCTGTATGTGGCCACTAGTGGTGTTCTGTTATTCTCTCTTTTGGACCTGTCTTGCAACAGGTTTTCTCTGTTGCATCATAACTTTGTTTTATCTGTTTCTGGATATTTTAGTTCTAAGAAAGGTTTGTTGTGCAGATCCATCAGGTGAGAATCCCTGTCTGTAGGATTGGAAGCAGATGTGGCTTAGTGTAGAGCCTGGCTATATACAATGGATTGTTTGGTATGTTTAGGATGGTAGCTGGAGCGATGCAGGTATTTTTGTCGGTCCGTAGGTTTCCAGTATAGGTAGTCTTTATGTGTCCAATTTGTATTTTTACACTAGCGTCCAGTTGCATAGATTTGTTCATTGTCAGGTTGATGGTGGGGTGAAAGTCATTGAGTGCCTGGTGGAATATGCCCAGGGCTTCTTTACCAAATTTGAACATTTCCTGGCAACTAACCAGTCTTGTTTCAATGTATTTGAAGAAGTGTACATGCATATGAAAAGCTTATGCACAGAATTAAACGTTCATCATCACTGAACTCAGACTTTGTTCTTTTGCTTCAGACAAACATGGCTACTCACCTGAATCTAATGTTATTATGTTGTTGGTATTATGTTGTTGTTGCTGAATGTGGCCCATTTCATCACACGCACCTCTCCATGAAAACTGCAAATCAGTTTGTAGTTCAGACATGTCCAGATGCCCTATTCCAAAGGTGCTCCATTGCCTGGAAATCGAGTGAAACATCTGCATGCCATCACCTTTCTCTTGCTGTTTTTGAATTGCTGCTTCAAAACTTTCCTCTGGTGTCCTTTGGTTAGCCCCATGTATCCTATGTTAATCCTATGTAATCCTTTGCAGTATCCTGTGCATGTTTACTTCAATTCCTTACAGAACTTTCTTTCAAATAAGTGTTTAAAGGATTACCCAGGAATAACATCTTCTTCACACTTTTTAGAAGGATCCTAGAAGATAAGCCTGTTAGGTACCTTTCTATAGCTATTCACTATAAGCCATGTCCTCTACTGAGGATAGCTAAACAGAACATCCATGTTGAGAGGCAGTCTACCTCACAAGACCGGATGATGGGAGGGGAGAGCTGTTGTCTTGGGGTCCATGTCTTTGGATTACCTGGAGGCATCTCTGTGGATGCTTTATTTATTTATTTATTTATTTTTATTTACATTAAACTTTTATCCCGCCCTCTCCGCAAGCGGACTCAGGACGGCTCAGAAACAGGATGTTGGACTAAATGGACTTTGGTCTGATATAGCAGAGCTCCTCTTATGAAGTTTTAACAGCTGCTTACAACACCAAAACCTTCCATTCCATGCAGCTGATAAAGTCCAGCTCCTCTGTTTAGGAAGGGTAAGCACCCTATAAATCAGAAACTGAATGTAGAGATTTATTTTATTTATATCCCGAACAGGGAGGGAGAACTGCTCTAAGTTTTTGTCTGCAATGAAAACCGGAAGGGGGAGTAGGGTTACCATATTTTGAAAAACAAAAAAGAGGACATATTTCTCAACTGACTGCCTCAAACAACTGATCTAACTATGACAAATATCATTTTAAACACCCTTGCTATTTAAACTGAAACTTGTCTCCACTGAGGGATTCTAGGGCAAAACAGGCTCAGCCTCCCAGCCCCAAAAGAGGACATTTTCATCAGTTTTGTTTAAAAAGAGGACTTCTGGTAACCCTAGGGGGTTACTTCTGGGGTACCATGCAGAGAATCTTTGGTTGAGTACAGTTCCTCGGGAATAACCCTGGCCCATCTACATCCATGGCTCCGCGTAAAATACAGAGGATTGCGCTGTAGGACTGCAACCCTATGCGCATTTACGTGGCAGCACTGAATACACCCGCCTGTATAGGATCGGATTGCATGGTTTAACCCTTCGAACATCGGGAAGTAACTCCCATGGAACAGACTCCGCGGTCCACATGCCTCCAGGCTCGGGCTGCAGCCCGAGAAGGAGCGGGATCCGCAGGCCAGGGCGGGGGTCCGGGCACTCCTCCGGCCGAGCAACCCTCCCCGCCTCTCCAGCCCCCGTCCCGCTCCTCTCGGCTGGCCTGTGGGCCGTTTCCGCTCCCCGGAGTCACGTGCGGGCGGGGATTAAAGCGCGGCGGCGGGGCTGGTCCGGGGATGGAGGCTCGGCGTCGAAGCCAAGCGGGGATCCAGCAGGACGAGCTGCCAAGCGCTGCGGCTGCAGTGGCGGAGGTGCTTCCGCCGGCCAGGCCAGTCGTGGCCATGAGCGACCCCACGCAGGAGGTGACTGAAGGGGAGAGGGAGAGAAGAAGAGATGCCCGGGCAGTTGGGGAGAGGGGGGGCTGCAGCGTCCAAGTTGCTCGGCTCTTCTGCTCCAGGGCCGGCTGAGCCGCGCGTCTCCCCCCCGCTGGAGCCCCCGGCTCTCCTCTCGTTTCTGCTGCCTTTCTCCGCTCTTTAACAGCGGGGAGCCCTTCTGCTAGGGTGCTGGAAGGACTGCGTTGGGCGGGGTGTTGCTACTTTGTACCCGTGTCGTGCTTGCTTTCCTGCAAGCCGAAGGAAACCTCTGAAAGAGCTGAGCGAAGCATTTCGGCGCATTCCTTGGCAAGGGCCGCGCGACCCTACCGGCAGGCTGGGCAGCCGCTTAGGGATCCAGTCGGACAGCTGGAAGTGCAACGCTGGAAATCCGTGTGCAAGGCTAGGCTTTTGCGTGTCGTAGCGCCTTCTACACGTGAAGTCTGCGTTTCAGATGCCCGGGGCTTCTGGGGGAGTGGGAAGGGGGGGAAAGCAGCATTCCAGGGTTCTGATCACTCTGGGGTCCCATGATGTGACGCCTGACGCGTTTTCATGTAATGGTTGGGCTTTTGGTGATGGGACAGAGGCTCAGAGGTAGTCTAGGGCCATATCTGGGGGCACTTGACAGTGCTACGCATGCCTCTAACACAGGTGACTTTCTGGGATTCATGCTCTGTTAGCCATCTTCATACCATGGTCCACGCTGGGTGACGGAAAGAGCTGGGCATGTTTCTTGGTAGCTCTAGAGCGCAACTGGCAGAAGTTCTATACCTGCAGTATGCCCTCCTCACTTGTATTGCAGCCCCTACTCTAGGGCTCTCCTGGGTGGAGATACTGCGCTGTACCCTTTCCTTAAGAATAGAGGAAACTAGTTGTGATGGAAAGATGAAGTTTATGTGAAATGTGATATAAAACTAGGTTGGCTTCTTGGTACTGCTTTCCTCTTGTTAAAAGAACATGGTTTGGTTTAGTTCTTTTTGTTCTGTGATAGGGAAAGGGATTCTGGCTTCCTCAAACCCTGTGCAGTGTGTGTTGAATATTATTGCTCCAGACATTAGATGTGTTCACTTGATTTGATGATAGTGATCCTCATTCATTGTAGATGCTGTAATCTGGGTCTGATGCTGATGTTGTGGTTGAGCCTAACTTGGTGACAGGATATAGACTATGCCACTTCAGACTGAAGGGGAAGCATTTCCATTTTAAGAGCTCCCTTAAAGCCAGGAACTTTTTCTTGACCTTCTCTATGCTATGTAGATTGATCCAAGTGGGCAGCCGTGTTGGGCTGAAGCAGTTGAACAAAGCAGGAGTCAAGTTGCACCTTTAAGATCAACCCATTTTTATTTAGAACATAAGCTTTCGTGTACTCTTAAGCACACTTCATCAGATGAGGAATCCAGCACAATGAGCAGAACCATACATAGCTGGTAGGCAGTGGCCCAGAATGCAACATGGTACAGATTTAAGAACCAATGACAGTGAAGTAAAATTATCTGGTAGGCAGTGGTTTAGAATGTAAAATGGTAAAATGACAGAATAATAAAATAAACAAATTGAGCAAAGCTTTGATCTGAGTAGCATGAGCATGTGAAAGCAACAAAACAGCAGTATGCAGTAAAATTAACAAATTGAGCAAAGCTTTGATCTGAGTAGCATGAGCATGCGAAAGCAACAAAACAGTAGTATGTCAAAATGTGAGATTGTCTGTCAATGACAATGGGAGATGAGTTCGATATATGTAATGGGATAAGCAACCAAAGTCGCTGTTTGAGTGTGTCAATACAGCTAAAAGAGAAATACATTGGATAGTGATGTTCTTGTCCACCTAATTTACTTTTTAACATGTAAACATAATTCTAGTTTGCCATAGGAAAAAAGAATACAATAAAATATAGTGAAAATGGGTAAAGCATATGTAATGAAATATACAGCCAATATCCCTATTTTGAGTATGTCAATACAAATAATTATACTGATACACAATTCTAAAAGAGAAACACATTGGAATACTGTGGATGTATAGCTATACTCACTGAGAGTGGGTTTAGCATCTGTAATGAGATACAAATCCAATATCCCTGTTCAGTCCTGGGGAGGTGTTTGTTCCAAGTTTCATAATAATTTGTAATTCAGCAATTTCTCTCTCCATTCTGTTCTTGAAGTTCCTTTGCAGTAAAACAGCTACCTTGAAGTCACCCATTGAATGCTCAGGAAGGTTAAAGTGTTCTCCCACAGATTTCTCAGTTCTGTGATTCCTAATGTCAGATTTGTGTCCATTTATCCTTTGGCGTAGGGTTTGTCCTGTGTGCCCCATGTAGAGAACTGAAGGGCATTGTTGGCATTTAATGGCATATATAATGTTGGAAGATGAACAAATGAATAAGCCTGAGATGGTATAGTTAATGTTGTTAGGCACAGTAATTGTGTTGTCTGGGTGTATGTGGCAGCTGTGAGGAAAAGCCCCCTTTCTGAACATCGTAGTCACCAGTATGGTTGCCAGGGCACCTGGAGAAGTGAACTCGCACACGTCTGGGCAGAGAGTGTGGGCAAACATATCCAGGAACAGAAGGGACTTATGTGTACAAGCAGCCACAAGTTATATAGGCACTCTAAACCGGTACGGAGTGCCTACTAGCACCACAGACGTCTTCCCGTTGTCGCGTATGCCAGCCATGGAGCAGAAGAGACTGCGCCACCAAGGAGCTATCCAGGTGAACGGTTATGAAGTGCTGACCATGGAATCCACCGTGGAAGGCTAACACCTCACACAGCCATCTTCCTGCCAGGCTTGACTCCATTTCATCGTAACAGAAGGCTCACGTACACACCAGATGTCACCTTTAGCCTGCAAGCAACCCATCTGCCCAATGAATGGACCATCAACTCAACTGTCGTTTCCTTTGTCCAACGGAACCCTGGACAAAGACTCGTACCCAGAAGAAGATAGAAAAAGAGGAAGACCATCTCCTGCCAGAGCCAAGTCTTTTGTCTAATCCGGGTGCTACCTAGGCCTATATTTGATTCTCTATTGTCACCTTTTTAGATAAGCCCATCTAATCTTAAGTGTCCCCCACCCAGTAGTCACTTCTGTTCTTCTACCTAACTGTCACTGTGGAGCCGCCCCAGGGCCTGTTTCAACCTGAAAGCTCTTGAAGGTATACAGGATCCAGGCAAGTTCATTGGTCAAGAGCAGGTACCCAAATAGGTGCCACCAAGGAACTTTCTATTGGCTACTGCAGTAGTCCAGCCCTTATGGTCACTGCAGAACCTCCCCTTTCTCCTCCCTCACACCTCCCATCCCCTGAGGGCTCAAGAGAGTCCTCATAACCTGTGGACTAGCTACCCACAGGTGTGCTTCTGTCAGTATCCCACCTTCCGCTGCATAGATCCATCCCCGATTCCTGATCAGTTTCGGGTCCCTTACCCGCGCCCTCACTCATCGCCAATTGGAGCCTTCCTCAAAGACTACGATGGGTAAATATTACCCTGTGTGTCTACCCTTTATGTTCCCCTATCCATCTATCTATATTTCCTAGGACTGTATGTGCGATTGTATGTGTATTTTTATCTTGTATGGAAGACTATATTTTTCTCAATAAATTATAATTGGTTTTACTAAATTAGAGTCCCCATTATTTAAGCATTACTCTCTGGTTGGTTAATCTTGTATACATTAGGGAAAAGATCTCTAGTGAGCCAGGTACCCACCTGACTAATTCCCCAACCTCATTTTGAGGGCATTTCGGCTTACAGAGCAAAGTTGGCACTTAGGTTTATTGCAAGCTCTGGTACTGGTGTCCGTGCTCAGATAAGATGCTGTATTGTTGTGGGTGAGGAGGAGTTTGAGGTTGGGGGCCTGTCTGTGTGCAAGAAAAGGTTTACCCCCCAGTGCTTTTGAAAGAGAGCTGTCACTGTTCAAAAGAGGTTGTAAGTTGTTGATGATACGTTGAACTGGTTTAAGTTGAAAGTTGTGTGTGTCCACTAGTGGTATTCTGTTATTTTCTCTTTTGGGTCTGTCTTGTAACAGGTTTTCTCTGGGTATCATTCTGGCTTTGTTGATCTGTGTCCTGACTTCATCAGGTGGGTACTTTAGTTCCAAAAAGGTTTGTTGTAGATCTCTCAGGTGAGAATCTCTGTCAGCAGGATTGGAGCAAATGCAGCTGTAGCGTAGAGCCTGGCTGTATACAATGGATCGTTTGGTGTGATAGCTGGAGACATGCAGGTATGTTTGTCGGTCAGTAGGTTTCCGGTATAAAGTGGTATCAATGTGTCCATTGTTTAGTTTTACAGTGGTGTCCAGAAAATGTATTTCTTGCATAGACTGGTTCATTGTCAGGTTGATGGTGGGGTGAAAGTCATTAAAAGTCTGATGGAATGCGTCCAGGGCTTCTTTATCATGTGTCCAGACCATAAAGATGTCATCAATGTAATGAAGGTATAAGGTAGGTATGAGTGGGTGGGAGCCTAGGAAGCACTGCTCCAAGTCAGCTATAAAGATGTTAGCATATTGTGGGTGCCCATGGCTGTACCATTGATCTGTAGGAAAAGTTCATTGCCAAATCTGAAGTAGTTATGGGTGAGAACAAAATGGCACAGTTTGGTAGCAAAGTCAGCTATGTTTTTATCAGAGATTATATTACTTACAGCTGGTAATTCAGCTCAATGTGGGATGTTGGTATACAAAGATTCTACATCCATGGTGGCTAAGATAGTATTCTCTGGAAGGTTGTTCAAAGATTGTATTTTCCTCAGAAAATCTGTAGTGTCACGGACATAACTGGGGGCACTGTTGGCATAGGGTCTTAGAATAGAGTCCATATATCCAGATACCCCCTTAGTGATAGTTCCTATCCACGACACAATGGGACGTCCCGGGTTACCTGGTTTATGTATTTTGGGTAGAAGTTAAAAAGTACCTGGTCGAGGTTCCTGTGATGTGTCTGACAGGATCTGTTCCTGAATGCTCAGTGGTAATTCTTTTGTAATCTTGTTCAATTCTTTTTTGTATTCCTGTGTGGGGTCTGAGTCCAGTGGTTTGTAAAATGAAGTATTTGAGAGTTGTCTTTGGGCCTCCTTGATGTAGTCTGATGTGTTCATGATGATATATAAAAACACTATTATAAAGCACACACTATCTGTCTGTGGAGAAGCGTGAGTGGTTGGAGGCACATGGTGGCTGGAATGGTTTCTACCTCTCTCTCTCTCGGCTTGGCTTCGCGAACGAAGATTTAAGAGGGGTGCAATAGTCCACGTCTGCTGCAGGCTCGCTGGTGGCTGACAAGACCAATGCGGGACAGGCAGGTCCGGCCACAGTGGCTGCAGGGAAAAGTCTGATTTAGGGTTGGTGCTGTAGCAGTGCGATTCTTCCTCAATCTCCTTTTGTCCTCAAGACCAGCTATGCGTGCGTTCTCAAAAGAAGAGACAGCCTGGTGGATGGTGTGCCTCCATGCTTTGCGATCTGAGGCTAGGTCAGACCACTGGTGATGGTTGATGCGACAGGTGCCAAGGGATTTCTTCAAGGAGTCGTCTACCACTATTTCAACAAAAATGGTTCTGATTCAATCAACCGGTACGATACCAAAAGCAACACTATCATAGCGACTGCAGGATTGGCTTTCCTCTTGGCACTTGAAACTATGAACAAGCTCAATAAAACTATGAATAAGTACCTGTGATGAGTCCGTTCTATATTTTTACAATTTAAAAAATGTTGTTTAAATTGATGTCTAGGACAGAATGTCCTAGTGCAGACGGCCAAGTGCTCCTCACAGACAAGGCATCCATACTGAATCGGTGGTCGGAGTATTTTCGGGTTCTCTTCAGTGCCAACCGCGTAGTTCAAGATTCAGCAATCCACCTCACCCCACTTCAACCGGTGAAAACAGAGTTGGATGAGATCCCCACCCTAGAAGAGACTGTTAAAGCCATCAAGCAACTGAAAAGTGGCAAGGCAGCAGGAGTTGATGGAATTCCACCAGAGATCTGGAAGCATGGGGGCACAGTACTACATAGCTCACTTCACAAAGTACTTGTCACCTGCTGGGAACAAGGCAAATTACCACAGGACTTTCACGATGCAATCATCATCACCCTATACAAGAACAAAGGGGAAAAGTCAGACTGCTCCAACTACCGGGGGATAACCCTGCTCTCCATCGCAGGCAAAATCCTTGCCAGAATACTCCTGAACAGACTGGTGCCCACCATTGCAGAAGAACTCCTCCCAGAGAGCCAGTGCGGCTTCAGAGCTAACAGGAGCACCACCGACATGGTATTTGTTCTCAGGCAGCTCCAAGAGAAATGCAGGGAACAGAACAAGGGTCTGTATGTGACTTTTGTCGACCTTACCAAAGCTTTCGATACCATTAGCAGGAAAGGCCTGTGGCAAATCTTGGAACGTTTAGGATGTCCCCCAAGGTTCCTCAGCATGATCATCCAGCTACACGAAGACCAGCGAGGCCAAGTCAGACACTGCAACGACCTCTCGGAGCCCTTCCCAATAGGCACAGGTGTAAAGCAAGGCTGCGTTCTCGCGCCAACTCTCTTTACGATCTTCTTTAGCATGATGCTTCAAAGAGCCGCAGTAGATCTAGATGAGGACGATGGTGTCTACATCCGCTATCGCACCGATGGCAGCCTGTTCAACCTGAGGCGACTAAAGGCCCACTCCAAGACAATGGAAAAACTCATCCGAGAGCTACTGTTTGCTGATGATGCTGCACTCGTCTCCCACTCGGTATCAGCTCTGCAGCATATGACGTCCTGCTTTGCAGAGGCTGCCAAGCTATTCGGCCTAGAAGTTAGTCTGAAGAAGACAGAAGTTCTCCACCAGCCTGCACCCCAGGAAGATTATCACCCTCCCTGCATCACTGTGGGTGAATCAGTTCTGAAGACAGTCCAGCAGTTCAGCTACCTGGGGTGCATCATCTCCTCAGATGCCAAGATCGACAAGGAGATTGACAACAGGCTGGCAAAGGCAAACCGCGCATTTGGCCGACTGCACAAAAGAGTGTGGAGCAACAAGCATCTGAAAAAAGGCACAAAGATCAATGTTTACAAAGCGGTTGTGATGACAACCCTCATCTATGGCTCCGAATCGTGGGTTTTATACCGTCATCACCTGCGACTCCTTGAGCGCTTTCATCAGCGCTGCCTTCGCACCATCCTCAACATCCACTGGAGTGACTTTGTGACCAACACTGAAGTCCTCAAGCGGGCAGAGGTTACCAGCATCGAGGCACTGCTGTTGAAGACGCAGCTGCGCTGGGCAGGGCATATTTCTAGGATGGAAAACCACCGCCTTCCCAAGATTGCCCTGTATGGCGAACTCTCCACCGGCCATCGAAATAGAGGGGCACCAAAGAAGAGGTACAAGGACTCCTTGAAGAAATCCCTTAGCACCTGTCACATCAACCATCACCAGTGGTCTGACCTAGCCTCAGATCGCAAAGCATGGAGGCACACCATCCACCAGGCTGTCTCTTCCTTTGAGAACACACGCATAGCTGGTCTTGAGGACAAAAGGAGATTGAGGAAGAATCGCACTGCTACAGGACCAACCCTAAATCAGACTTTTCCCTGCAGCCACTGTGGCCGGACCTGCCTGTCCCGCATTGGTCTTGTCAGCCACCAGCGAGCCTGCAGCAAACGTGGACTATTGCACCCTTCTTAAATCTTCGTTCGCGAAGCCAAGCCGAGAGAGGACAGAATGTTTAAAATGAAGCAAAACCCACTTTGGCAACGTCAAAAAAACAAATGGAAATAAAGATTGTTCAGATCCTAGGTTTGTATGTTTTGTTGGTTCCATTCTAGAGAACTGAGACGTTATGCTAAACACGTTAGATGACCCTGCGATGCAACCCGTGTAATGATGTGTGTTTGGATTTTTTATGGAGGGAGTTCTAATCTTATTTCAGTTGAGTACTCCAATTGTTTCATACTGGATCCAAAAAAGGGTTCTATACACTGTCATATCTAATAGAAAAGTATTTTATTAAAGCAAGAATATACAAAGCGTAGCTTTTTTTTTATTAGCAACAATTTGCCTCCCAACCCATTTGTCTTCAGTTCCCTGTGAATGAGGCACCTTCCACTTTGGTATCGAATAGGCAGGGAGGGGGATTGCCAGGAAATCTTGCTGGGGCAGTGTAAGAAATACATGGCATACGTCTTTGTTGTGTTGTGATTCACAAGGATTAGACACGTATGTATGTACAGAATGTGTATCAGAGATAATCTGTTTCCTTCCCACAGATGGCATTTGCCGTTTGATCAATATCACACCAATACATCTGCTTTATCTATGTGAAAAAACAAAAACAAGTGTGATATTTCCCCCACCCTACTGTAAAAGTACAGTTCTTACTACCTACTTATACACACCTACAGGTCTTATATACAAACCAGATGTATGTGTTTTGTCATCTACAGGTGGTTGGGACATTCTCGATTCTAATCTGCATGTTTTTCTTTCTTTGCGACCTCTTCTTCTTCCCCCATGAGGGAATCAACCTCCTTTGGAGGCTCTGGTGTTTGCGCTTCAGAAGATGACGACTCCTTTACTCTTCCTTCTTTCTCACGATCCTCCTTTTCATTTTGAACATTATATACAGTCCTGCATTCCCAGCAGCAACTTGGTTCCGCCTTCACAGGGAAGACATCCGCCACCTACGAATACGGGCGAGTTTTCCCTACCTTGTCAGGGGAAAAAAAAGTGTCCAAGTCTTTCTGTTTCCCTTCTAGACATCCCCATCCCACCCTTTAAAATAAAAAACTTACACCTGGATATAAATCTCGCACACAGGGGGGATGCTGAGATTTCATGTCCGTTCTCACCCAACTGTCCTCCTGATACCAAGCTATTATTTCACAATATGAACAGCAGCTGGAAATAACCCTCTGATGCGCCAACTGCACTGCTTTTGAAAACACCCTCCAATCCAAATCACAATCTAACTGCAAGAGATAAAACAGCTTTGTGTTTTCTGCTCCCTCACATCACCATAATCTTTCTCACGTCCCATTCCTCCCCCCTCCCTCCTTGCTAATTACCATCTCTAGGTGATATTCGGCACGCACTGGTTCTTCCAACACCTCTTCTTCTCTCTTGATGGAATCATCCTCCTTTGGTGGCTCTGGTGTTTGCGCTTCATAAACTGGGGGTTCCCTTGCTTTTTCCACGGCTTCAAGCTCCATGTCTGCTCCAGAATCTCCAGAGGTGCCCTCCATGTCTGCTCCAGAATCATCGGTGGTACTGTGCTCAGCATCTGCTAGGGAATTTTCCTCATCATCCCTTTCATTGCCTGAATCTTGAAAGTGAGCTAGACCCCCACAGTATGGGCAGTGACAGGAGTCCGGCCTCCCTGAGTTGACTGCTGCCACATTCTCTACCTAGAAGGTTGAAGAAGCAAAAAAAAAATTAGTATCCTGCCTCATGACTGTGCCCCCCCAATCCCACACACCTCATTTTTAGGCCTTACATCCGTATAGAGTGCTTTAAATAGAGTGTTTCCTCCACAATCTCCATATTTTCTTGTGCCTTCCCTCAATGTGCTGACTCCTTGATAGAGACGCTATTCTCAGAGAGCTCTGTCAAAAGTACAGCTTGCTGATCCTCCACAGTCTCTTTTTTCCCAAGCCTTCTTTATGGAACTTTCCCCCAAAGGGGATTCGTTATTCTCCACCTCTGTTGAGTTCTTGAGATTAGAACCACACTTTCTTAAAGATTTGAGCAACACCAGGGTTAGCATCCCACACATGACCAAATCCTCTAAATCAGCAGCTTCAGTCTCTGATCCCTCTGCTGCCTGTTTAAAAAAAAAAGGGTATAATACTACATGACCTGCCTTTGCATTCCTCCCCACTTTCCTCTTTTCTCACAACTTACCTGTGCATCTGTTTCTGCTTCCTGGTTCTTCAAGCTCTCCTCTTCCATGTTTTCGGGTATAGATTCTAGAGGAGACATCTTGGGGTCAGTGTTCTCTGCTTCTATCTCATCACTGTTGCCTGTTCTTGAATGTTTGTGGGACTTAATGCCTAGGGGTCCCTCCATGTCAGAAAATTTCTCCATGGTGCTATGGAGCCGTCAGAACGGTGCCTGGCTTTCCCATTTTTAAAGAGAATTCTGTGCTGACCCCTCCACCCGCACCCGTTGGTGCGTTTGAACAATGGCAACTCTTCTATTGGTGGTGGGTTGAAGAGCTGAATTCACAGAGGGGCCTATCTCAGGGGTTGCGGTATCACTAGCGACGAGCGTATTACAGTTTGGCACATCAAAAGTCAGAGTAACAAGGTTGTCTAATTTTATACATTGTGACTACGTATTATATTTTATTCGGTTATATACCGTGACCCGCTAAGACACGCATAATCAAAACACTGAATTGCACGGATGCTTTAGAAACTACCGCAAAGGCCCCATTTGCGTGCCTTTGTATTAGAACTGAAACATATCTTCTAAATCGACTTCCATGTATTCACGGTATGTGTTATAACATATAAAAACACTATTATATTCTAGAATACAGGTACCACCATAAACAAAGGAAATAAAATCTCGCAGCCGCCTTAAACTATTTATTTCAACACTATTTGATTATGATCTGTTATATTTTTGAGGCTGCAAAGTTTGTTCCCGGTGTTATATACACCGCTCATAATCTCTCCCATTTCTCACAAATTGTTAGAATCGTTCTTTTGTTTCAGATGGTGGATGTTTGTGCTCTGTGATGAGTTAAAAAAAAGTTTACAAATCTGTGTTGGAGAGGCCTGGACAGGACAGAGAAGGCAGCATTCGTGCACATACGTTCAGAAGAAAAGAGGCATCTATTCCATAGGGTTTAGCATTGATCCGTTGTACATTAGTGGCTAATTTTTACTCAAGATGAATTGTGATCTTGCGGATTGCTCACAGAATTTAGCATCTGTGCAACTTACACACACACACACACGCACAAAAACGGCTGTGGATGTATGTCCTGTGAAAAGCGATGAGCCTATACCGTGCATCGCTGTTGAGTACAGCATTGTTCATATGGAAATTTATTAGTAAACATCCAGTCTGAACTGTCTCTTTTTTCAGAAAGGCTGGGGTAAAGTGTTCCCACATGAATTCTCTTCTAGCTGGGGATACTAAGTTGGCTTAGGAAGATCCAGCTGCACCCTAAGAATGGCAAAACCTGTTCCTGCATAAGGTGCAGTTGTACTTTTGCCACAACACAACGTTGTGTGGGGTGGGGGTGGCTAGCCCCCCTGGAATTAAAGCCTTGTAAACAGTTTATACGTCGTTCTACTTCTCCCCATGCTCTGATAAGTGTGTCCTACCGGGCTTGCACTTCTTGAACTTACTGCTAGAATGGTTAAAAGCCTCTTTGAAAACATTAAAAAAATGTTGAAGGAAAAGTTGGAGAAACGTCGACTGCGGGGTGACATGATAGAGGTTTACAAGATTATGCATGGGATGGAGAAAGTAGAGAAAGAAGTACTTTTCTCCCTTTCTCACAACACAAGAAGTTGTGGGCATTCGATGAAATTGCTGAGCAGTCAGGTTAAAACTGATAAAAGGAAGTACTTCTTCACTCAAAGGTGATTAACATGTGGAATTCACTGCCACAGGAGGTGGTGGAGGCTACAAGCATAGCCAGCTTCAAGAGGGGGTTAGATAAAAATATGGAGCAGAGGTCCATCAGTGGCTATTAGCCACTGGGTGTGTATATATATATATATATAATTTTTTTTGGCCACTGTGTGACACAGAGTGTTGGACTGGATGGGCCATTGGCCTAATCCAACATGGCTTCTCTTGTGTTCTTATGTTGCGAGCATGGCTTCTGACATAAATCAATTAACAAATGTAATTGAGAGAAAAAAATGTCAATCAGTGCATTTGCCCCCCCATAACTGTGGTGCCCCAGGAAAAGATGCATCTGAATGCCAAACCTACAGTCTCCTCAGAAACTAATTATGCATCTGATGACTCTGTTAAATGCTGCAAAAAGAAGCAAAATCTAATCTTTCAACCAAACCGAGTTTGCTTAACTATTTGAAGCTACAGAGGAAGAGTTCTAGGCTGGGGGAACAGTCATCTAGTCTATAATCATCTTTGTGAAATTCTCTGTTTTAATCTTAACTTTTATTTCAGCTCTACAGTTTATGACAATTGTACCTTATAATAATGCTGAGAATCTGCTTGTTAAAATGTAAACTTTTTATATAATTATCTCTTTATTTTGTTTTTCTTTCTGTATTCTTATTATGCTTTTTTAAAACTCACATTATTGTCATTTTAAGCAATAATTTTGATATATAATGCTACAGTTCAAAACTACACAAAGTGCCTCGGTCGGGTTTAGAGTACATGTGTGTCTAGAAGAATACCCATTCTAGATATTAAATCAGACTGAAGAGACCATTGTTCAGCCCCGTGTTCATTTTTTGAAAGTCCCACTAACTTCAATATATGTCATTTAAATTTATTCTTTGGCCAAATGCTAGGAAATGGATTCCTCTACATGGAGAAGAGTGGATGGGGGAGACCACTTTGTATTTGCTCCATGAACTTCCATGGCATGTTGTGACGGTAACTACTGTATGGTTAAGTTGTTATAATTTTCCTTAGATCTACATAGCCTTTAGACGCCGTTGTCATCTCCCCCCTTATGTTGTGCTCTAGTCTAATAACTTGTAGCAGATAATGATTTCCCAATTAAAAGAGCAGACCGTGTTTCAAACAGACTGCCTGCACAACAGGGCCTTCGCTCTTGCTTTCTGCACATCTAAATTTTTTTCCCTATTTATATTTTTATTACTTTTTTGAAGCAAACAAGTTAATATCAACATTGATGTGTGTATACAATGAATTAAACTTATGATAAGTTAAGAAACATGTGCCAACCCTTACATACATATCATAGAAATCATGGATGGGTTTTAAGCTATATAGTTGTGACCAGACACACTGATCATTTTTCATTTCAAGGTGAGAAGTCAACATTAATACAAAATTAAAAACTGAAGCAATAATACCATTTATAATATGCAGATAGTTACAATAATTTGCAATGTTATAAGCAAATATTACTAAGGTAATGTTATGAATGTCTAACTGCTTAATATGGACTATACATTGTATAAAAATAAAATTTCTTTGTTGGGTGATTTGTATTGTGGCTGGCACCCATAGTTCTGTGCCTATCAGACCACTTCTATTAAATTTTTCTTTTGACAAATTATGCATTTAAAATCAGAGGTTTTGGCAGCCCAAAGAAATAAAAATTTTAAAAAATGTCCATTGCATTGAAATGTGAGGGAAACTAATTACTTAAAAACATGTAACAAACAGACACAGCTCTGCACAGCTTTTGCACATGCACAAATGCTGTGAATTAGGGATGCCAACCTCCGGGTAGAAATCTAGAATATAATCCAACAAATAATTCCACTTCTCTTAAATACCGGTGCTGAGTCAATTAAATGCCAGCCGGAAGAGGACAGTCTTGCAGGCCCTGTGGAGCTGCACAAGGTTCCGCAAGGCCCTCACTTCATCTGGCAGTTGGTTCCACCGGCAGGGGGCTACAATTGAGAAGACCCTGTCTTTGGTTGATTTCAATCAGGGTTTAGGCTTCCCTATCCCCAGGTCCCAGTGGGGGATCCCCTGTTTTGACCGGCTTCTCCCCGCCCCCAGCCAGCTGGCCAGCGGGGGAAGCCCCGCCCCAACAGTCATCCTGTAGTTTTAGAGCTCCTGCAGGTTTAGAAACCTGCAAACAGTTTTTAAAATGTGTGCCTTTAAGGCTGAGCAGGAAGCAGGAAGGGCTTCATGGGAAAGGGTCAGTAACAGTTTTGTCGGAGAAGAGCCCCTCCCTTTCTTTTGCTTTCAGTTTTCAGAGCAAGTAAAGTTCTGCAGGAACAAGACCCAGTAAGTATTTGTGTGTGAGAGAGAGGGAGGGGGCAGGGGATTCCCTGGTTTGGAGGCCCGCCCCCCGCTTTAGAAGGCGTGAGGGGGGAGGGAAATGTCTACTGGGCACCCTATTATACCCTATGGAGAACGATTGCCATAGGGAATAATGGGGAATTGATCCGCGGGTATTGGGGGCTCTGGGGGTGCTATTTTTTGAGGTAGAGGCACCAAATTTTTAGTATAGCATCTAGTGTCTCTCCCCAAAATACCCCCCAAGTTTCAAAATGATTGGACAAGGGGATCCAATTCTATGAGCTTCAAAATATGGTGCCCCTATCCTTCATTATTTCCTATGGAAGAAAGGCATTTGAAAAGGTGTACTGTCCCTTTAAATGTGATGGCCAGAACTTCCTTGGAGTTCAATTATGCTTGTCACACCCTTGTTCTTGGCTCTACCCCAATATCTCCTGGCTCCACCCCCAAAGTCCCCAGATATTTCTTGAATTGGACTTGGCAACCCTACATCAGGGGTGTGGCCTAATATGCAAATGAGTTCCTGCTGGACTTTTTCTACAAAAAAAAGCCCTGGAACAAACTAGAACCAAAAGTAGCAATAAAACAGTGACTAGGGCAGCAACTAAAAATAGTAAAGCAATTCTGCCTTTTAGCCCATCAACAACTTGGGGAAATACAGGACAGACTTCAATGTGGCTCCTAAAGAGCAGACACTACTTAGCTGGGTGTGGAGAGGATGCTCAGTGATTGGGGTGCCACTACAGAAAAGATGCTGTTCTTGGCAGGTACCCGCCTAGCCTCTGAATATGGAATATGATGTCATGATCCTGGACCTAGTGAGGCCTACAGGCTCCAGAGAAGACTGCCTAGCAGTTACTACAGAAAGCCTACGTCTCCCAGGATCCCTTCTGTCACTCTGACTGGATGACAAGGTTTTGGAGGGAAACTAGCCCAGAGAGGGGTGGGACCTGTGAGGAAAGCATAAAAGGGCCAAGCACAGACAGGGTGTGTTCTCTTTAGAAAAGGCTGCAGGAGAGAAGGCAGCAGAAGAGATCTCTTACCCAAGGTGATGAGTTTTGGTATTAGAGCAGGGAATGTCTAGCTAAACACATCAGGGCATCTGTTTATTTGCACCCACCTTTACTGTATATATATTTCACTGTTTTTACCCACTTATAATTTGAACACTGTAAGTAATTGTTGTGGTTATCCTGCCTGGGTCCTCATGTCTCCTTGGTCGCAGTTAAGAGGTATTTACTAATAAGGAAGATAAAGGGTGGTTGGGTACTCTGGGCCCTCCCATGCAGACCCTTACTATAGTGGTGGCAGCCAGTAGAAGACCCTCCTAGGCCCCTGCTTTGTGACAATGCAGAATAGCACCTTTGCTTGAGCACCTTAGCAAACAGGTGTAGGGGAGAAGATAGCCCTTCACACAGATGGTCTGGAGTCAGGTTCGGAATGGAACCAGCACTTAAAACTGCCTGCGAATAAATCTTCTAAAGTGCTACCAGTTTTGCATGTCTTGCTTGTGCTACCCCTGCTTCCTCTTTGTTTTCCCTTCCTTTGCTGTTGTACTTCTGAAAGTTCTTCTCTTACAGCTATCCTTCATTGTTTGCTCTGTAATGGCTTGTACAGCTTTGGCATCTAAAGTAGGGTGTGTTTGGTGAACTGACAAGTTGTTTCTTCTCTGCCTCCCCCCTTTATATGGATTTTTAATCTTGAGGTGGATCTGGTTGCAATGTTCTGTAGTGGTTACTGCTACAAGCACATCCAACAACACTGGGGGACAAGAGGAAATCGTGCAATGGAAATTCTTTACTTGGGCAGCCAAAAACCGTTGGCGTAGCCACAGTTTTGGCTTTAGCATCTCAAAGCGAAGAGGGTGTGTTGTTCTTTGTTGCTGAAAGATATTCTAGAAAAAAGATGTGATTTTTCTTTCCCTTTCTCAGCTGCACCATTATGAAATGATTGCCTGTTCTCTAAATCATGATGTAGTATTTATGTGCATATGTTTACTGCTGCTACTTTTCTGTGCAAAACTGAGATGCCATTGTGATCTGTCTCCTGACCTGGGAGAAAGGGCTAAAACTGGAAGAAAGCTAATTCCAAGATAGAAATTATTTTGTTTTTGCTGTCTTTATCATAGTAGGTTACAGGCTTGATTACTATAGTGTATTGCCTTGGGGCTACATTTGAAGACTGTCTGAAAATGGTAGCTGGATCATTGACTGAGGCTTTCTGTAGGCAATATGTCTTCCCACCCCACTTTCTGGCTTGTGGTCTTCTGACACTACTCATATTACTTACAATTGACCTGTAAGATCCTAAAAATGGCTTGCATTGGAATGAAAGGCTGCTTATATTTGTATGAATCTGCTTATTTGTTAGATTCTCAACAGAGATCCTTCTTTAGTTATGTCTCACTTCTGAAGGCAAGTGGACAGCTATCTATCTATCTATCTATCTATCTATCTATCTATCTATCTATCTATCTATCTATCTATCTATCTATCTCATTCATTCATTCATTTCTGTGAATTTATATTCCGCCCTTTCCCACAAGGGCTCGGGGCGGATTCCAACATTAAAACTAACAAACATCAATAAATAGACAGTTAAACAATTAAAACATATTAAAAGTCAACTATATTGGCCCAATTTTCCTGCAGCCCAGATGGTAATAAGTGTTGGGAGGCCAGTTAGATGGTATAGCGAAATAAGGATGCCCGCTCGCCTCAGCCAAAGGCCTAGCGGAACAGCTCCGTCTTACAGGCCTTCTGGAATGGTAACAGATCCAGGAGGGCCCAGACCTGCGTAGGGAGCTGATTCCATTAGATTGGGGCAGGGCCGAAAAAGCCCTGACTCTGGTCAAGGCAAGGCGAACGTCCTTTGGGCCAGGGATGGTCAGAAGATGTTGGGTGGCCGAATGTAACAACCTCTGGGGCTCATATGGGAAGAGGTGGTTCCTCAGGTATGCTGGTCCCAGGCTGCACAAGGCTTTAAACATTAGTACTAATACCCTGAAGCGAATCTGGTACTCAGTTGGTAGCCAGTGCAGCTACTAACCATTCTAATGCTGTAGAGTTCACCCTCCAAAGCAGCCATTTTCTCCAGAGGAACTGATTTGCTGTAATTCTGGGAGATCTCCAAGCACCACCTGGCAGTAGATCCCTAGTGGTTACGGCTAGAGGAAATCATGCAACAGAAATTCTTTGTTTGGGCAGTCAAAAAGCCATTAGTGTAGCCACAGTTCTGGTAGATCCCAGTGAGATGCCCTCCTTTTTGGGGGTGCCCTCGTGGTGGAATGCCCTCGTGGTGGAATGCCTCCTTACTCATCTTGTGACATGACTGGCTGTTTACCCACTGTTTAGTCAAAACAGGGCTAACACTTTCTGAAAAGTGAATTGTGACTGGTTTTGTTACTTCTGTTTTTATAACAGGCATTTAGGCTTTTGGAACACAGGATCAACATCTCAACTCTGATGCTTCTGCATGCACATTAACACATTGTTAAATCTCAAAAAGGCAAAATTAGGGAAATGATCTAAGAAGCCCCATCACTAGGCATGCAAGCCCCATTCTGTTTGGGCCCTTCAAGGCATCTAGGCCATCAGCAGTCATCCCAAGTTTCAATTCATCAATGAACAGCTCTCCTGAGCTCACCCAACTCTCAGGAGGGGTTCCTAGCACTACTTTTTCAGTGCATTACCACCAGCTGGTCCATTGCAGAAATTCCTGACAAGAGGGCTGACACTCCTAGCTTTCCTTCCACGTTGCAATTTAAAGACCCTTCTTAGTGTCCACATATCCTGCTGCCCAATGATAGGTTACAACCAATTGCCTCCCTTCCCCTGGTGCATATTTTAGATAGCATGTTTGAATGGTGGAGTTCTGTGGTATGGAGAACAACTACCAGCATTTAAGATAGAAAAGTATGTATTTAAAAAAAATCTGTGCACATAACCGTACAGCAACCAACTGAGCAGCTCTATGCATGCCCTAGCTGAGCTTGTTCTAAAGCTGATTTTTTTTCAACTTAACAGTTATAGCATTCAGAAAGTCTTGGTCTGGGCTGGCTCTTTGTTAGCTTCATATGGCGGTGACAATCATCAAATGGGGCCCAGGTGTCACAGCTCCTTCTTCCAGATCACATCAGCCAAAATGAACATCGCAAAATGGATTTTATTCCTTCAGGACCAGGGAATTTGTTAACCCTTCTGTTCCATCTCCATAAGTCATTTGTGTCCTTCCCAGGAATAGATGCTATCTGGCTTACCCAAGTGTCTGTACCATCCAAGGAGTTGCATGCCTGGCAGGTTGCGAGATGGTCCTTTGATAGCTAAAAGCATTTACATGGCCAAGCCTTAAGGATGTTTGTGAGAGCCATCAGTGGTATGAGAGCCATTAACTTCTCTTCTGTTTTCTGTCCTTGCACTAACAGAGAAATTTCTTTAAATGAATATTTGGGGGTGGGGGGGGTAGTTATTGGATTGTAGTCCAAAATGGAGTGGATTTCACCAGACCAGAAGTGGCTCAGGGCAGCTCACAACACAAAATTTCATATAAATAAGATTTAAGCATAAAAACAGTTAAAATAATTAATACATTTAAAATTTGAAGACATTTAAACCATTTAAAACATTAGGGACAGCAGAATTCTAGTATAACCACACTTGGTTTCTTGTACCAGCTAGTTATAGCCAGCCGGAAGAGGGTTGTCTTACAGGCCCTGCGGAACTGAGCAAGGTCCCACAGGGCCCTCACCTTTTCCGGCAGCTGGTTCCACCAGGAAGGGGCCATAACAGAGAAGGCCCAGTCCCTGGTAGATTTTAAACGGGCTTCTTTTGGCCCGGGGATAACTAGGAGATTTTGAGTTCCCGATCTCAGTACTCTCTGGGGAACATGTGGGGAGAGACGGTCCTTCAGGTTTTGTTCTGGCCTGGCATCCAAACTGGAACAGATTTTTTTTTACCATCCTCATGACATCATCCTCTAATCATCCAGTCTCCATGCTACTCCCTCTCTAGTTCCAGTGTTTCTCAAATTTGATTTGGTATAATAGTTTCTGGAATGATAGTCAAATGATGATTGCCATGTATACGGGAAGGTGCTTGCTTTGAAAGTCCTTCCTGCAGCACCATCTTCCTTGTCACAGCCAACTTCCCCTCCTCAAGAGTGAAGAAGGGCTTTGGAGGCTTCTAAAAAAATAGCAGTTGATATTGTTATAGACTTAGAATGCAACAATTTATCTACTAGGTCTATGAATCCCCAGGGTTTTTTCGTTTGTTTTTACCTTTAAGTCTCTGGATCCTCTCATTGTAGAGATAAGGGGAAATTAAAAGACCTCGTTTGTTCATTCTTTCAAGCTGGGGATACAAATGAAAAGTAAAACAGTTTCATGGCAAAGGTATTCCTTTATTCTTATTTTTGCTATGAGCAAGGCTAGAGACTGATCTTAAAGAAAATGCTGGGAATTCAGAGGACCTGGTAGGTAGGTCACCCTCTGGGGTGGGGGTAAGCTGAGGTAAGGAAAGTGCAGGTAAAGCTGCTATGTGATTGTGTCTGTGTATTCACAATAGTAGAGAAGGCTACCCAAAGGATTATTGCCATGTGGAAGTAGCCAGTGATGGGGCGGGGGGAGAATGAAGTTGAGAAACAGCAGCTTGCGGAAATCTCTACATGCCTGTGACAGAGGAAGGTTTAAGTCCAGGTTTTCCAGGTAAAGTCCTCATTTCCATCACCACAGTGAAATAGGTTTTTATAGCTGCCTACCTACCTTATGTTCTGGGTTGACTGTTGCTTAGCAGATGGATTAGACTTCCCAACCCTCCCACCCTGGCGGGGGACCCCAGGATTTCCACCCTCTTCCCCCATTCCCCAAAAAAACGGAAGCGGGGGGAGGGGGGAAATGGCACCGGGGAGCATGGCGAGCCGCCCCATCCCGGAGCAGGCAAGGCTGCCGTGCCGCTGCTGCCCCCTCCCTGCCCACCGCAGCTGCTCCTCCGAGATGGGCCCAGGCTGAGCCCATCTCGGAGGAGCAGCCAAGAGGCGGCAGCTGCGCAGGGGAGGGCGAGGCAGGCCAGGAGCATGGCAAGCCGTGAATCTGGGCCCTTCTAGGACCCGGACTCACGGCTCACCATGCCCCCGGCCCGCCTCCACCCCCCCTCCGATTCCACAGCGGAGCGGGCGAGGCCGCCGCGCCGCTGCCGCCTCTTCTCCGCTTGCCGTGGCTGCTCCTCAAGATGGGCTCAGGCTGGGGATACAAATGAAAAGTAAAACAGTTTCATGGCAAAGGTATTCCTTTATTCTTATTTTTGCTATGAGCAAGGCTAGAGACTGATCTTAAAGAAATGCTGGGAATTCAGAGGACCTAGTAGGTAGGTCACCCTCTGGGGTGGGGGTAAGCCCATCTCGGAGGAGCAGCCACGGCGAGCGGAGAAGAGGCGGCAGCTGCGCAGCGGCATCGCCCGCTCCGAGACGGGGTGGCTCGCCACGCTCCCCGGCGCCGTTTCCCCCCTCCCCCCAGCTCCACCCCAGTGTCTCCTGGCTCCACCCTCAAAGTCTCCTGGCTCCACCCCCAAAGTCTCCAGATATTTCTGGGGTTGGACTTGGCAACCCTAAGATGGATGCTTCAGAAGAGGCCTGTCAGACTTGTGATGTCTTAAGCCAGGGGTGTCCAAACAGTGGCTCGGGAGCCACATATGGCTCTTTCACATGTTTTGTGTGGCTCTTAAAGCCCCCACTGCTCCATTGGCCAGCTTGGAGAAGGCATTTCTCTCTTTAACTCACTTGTCCAAGCCAAGCCAGCTGGCAGCTTGGAAAATGCATTTAAAGTTAAAATTGCTTTCTTTCTGCCTCTCCCATCTATTTTCCTTCTTTCCTTCCTTGTCTTGTGGCTCTCAAACATCTGATGTTTATTCTGCGTGGCTCTTACATAAAAGACAGTTTGGCCACCCCTGGCTTAAGCTGTATGCAAATCCATATGAATATGATAAAGGGGCTGGAGATGTTTGCTTGCCCAGAGATGTATAGCAGAATTATAGTCTAAGTTAGCCTCCTGGTGGTGCACTCCCAAATAAAACCCCCTTCTCTCAAATCAGAAGTGCAAACGTTTGCTTAGTGAGAACAGTCCTATCCCTGCAGCTGTGGTACCTTGTATAGAGACCTCGTGTTGTGCATTTGTAAAACTGCACATCATTGATATGAAACCTTCTGCTCATAATGTGCTTTGTTATCACCACCCTCTCCACTCCTCAGATTAAGTCAACCATGTTAAAAATTGCCTCAAGATCATGTTGTGACTATAAAACATAATACGGTTGTGCTAAATTTGTTTCCCTTTGTTCTTTGTTTCTGTGAGTTTATAAGAGATGACCACTTCATTATAATATCTCATGAGTCAGGAAAAAGACTCTCTTGCAAGACCTCTTCAGTAAAAAGTTAACCATTGCATCAGTAGCTAAACCATACCATTAAAATAATCCTCTGACTTGCGTACTGCATAGTACCTGCTGGTGTGCAGGCTTATATTAATCTATATATACTGATAAGCCCTCAGCTTAGGAAAGCTTATTTCAGGGTCATTTTCTAAAATAGTTTGGTGGTGGATAGCAATATAGCATTCTGGTTACCCTCTGAGAGCCAATATGCTGTAATAGTTAAGAGTGTCGGACTAGTATCTGGAAGACCCAGGGATCAAATCCACACTCATGCTACGAAAGCTTGCTGGGTGACACCTAGTTTACTGGGTAGTGGTGAGGATAAAATGGAGAATAGGAAAATGATGTAAACTGCTTTGGGTCCCCGTTGGAGAGAAAAGCGGGGGTATAAATGAATTAAATAAATAAATATTCTTTAGATTATAAGAAATGAAGCTTTTACTGCCAGGGCCAACTTATCCATTAGGCACAATTTATCCATTGTAGGCGTGAGCCCACAATACATTTAGGGGCCCACAAAAATGTTTTCATTTCTTTTAAAATTAGAAGGAGAAAATGAAATTTTAGGGCCCATGAAAATCTATTAAATTTAAATCTATTAAATGTTGAAGTGTTTAAAGTTATATCAAAAATAATTTTTAAGATTGATAATACTATGATAGAAGGTAGGGATACCAACTTCCAAGTGGGACCTGGGAATCCTTTGGAATTATAATTTATATAATCCTTTGGAATTATAATTTATCTCCAGACTACAGAGATCAGTTCCCCTGGAGAAAATGGGTGCTCCGGAGGGTGGACTCTGATATTGGGTGCTCTGGAGGGTGGACTCTGATATTGTACCCCATTGAGATCCTTGTTCTCCCCCGGCTCCACCCTCAAATCACCAGGAGTTTCCCAGCCTGGATCATGCTAATCCTATCCCCTGGCAACCCTAGTGGCAGGAATCCACAAAGGCAAAAGTGCCGCCCTAGGATGTACAAGAGCCATAATATGCAATCCTGTTTAGCACCTGGAATTGTCAGGCCAGTCAAGCAAGCTGATCCTACATATGTTGACTTAGAAGTAGGTTATGCTGAGTTTTATGCTCAAATAGACAGAGTGGTATAATAGGTTCAGACCCTTTCTCAAAGTTCACTATGTAATCTTGAGCTAGTTTCTCCTCAGCTTCAGGGTCCTTGTGAAGATACTTGTCTTTCCCTGTGCTCCTTAGAGCATAATGAGATAAAAATGTAATAAGTAATGGGACTCCCTAAAAAGTCCACAAAGGATTGCTGTCGTGTTTAGAAATTTCTCAGTTAATAGTGACACCTGTTGTGGATTGAGAACCAGTGATCCAGAAGGGCCAGAGTTAGATGATCCTATTCAAGTTGACCCCTTGAAGAACCCAGGAAAGTCTTTAATGGAAGAGAGGCCATAGAAAGTAGAAACATGTCCAGTAGGGGGCTGCTAAAATGATTGAAGAGTAATGTAAAATATAACTTCACTGAAAATGATCTTGTTCTTCTTTATCAACAGAGTCTTCTCCTGGCAGCAGCTTATGTCTATGATGCTCAGTATAACAGAAATATCCCCTTTGAGACCTCATCACAGGCAGTCAGGTAAATGCATGCTTTGGGTTGCATTTACTACACTGATGTGTGGTGGAAATGGCGCAAAATCCATGGTGGAAAGACTTTTTTCACACTGTCCCATTCATGCTTATACAAAGTGTCCACACTGGACCCTTCTCTGTGTTATTTGACCAGCAGCTCACACTTCCAACAGACTGAAATGCTGACACAAGAAGTGTTGAATGGCACTAAGCTTTTGGTTCTCTGGTTGCTTGCAGAACCTGCACGTCTCAAGGTTTCTACTCAATTGGGGCTGATCTGGAATGGTGCAATTTTTAAATTGGCTGATAAATCAGTTGTTTGAGGGGGTTGTGTTCTCTTTCAGTAGGAAGCTGTATGATTGTATGTAGATATCTGGCTAGAAAAAGAATAGAAGGGCATATTTCTGGCTGCATCTGTAAATCACTGGAAGTTTTTGCTTTTGTTACACTACAGCAATTACTCACCACCTGGATTGTCAATGCAGGGGAAATCTGGTTGCATTTTCTATTGTTGTGGTGCAACACCCAATAATATGCAGTTTCCGCCCTGTCTGTATATTAGGTATTGTATGGTGACAGAAGAGAAGTGGAACTTAGTGTGAAAACTTGTCATAGCAAAAGGCATAAGTCCTCCATTATGAAATTATGTTCCTGATGTTGAAGTTCTATGATCATTATGAGGATCTGGTGGCTATATCTGCTATCAATATCTGGGAGGGTGCTGAGAGATTAAACTCTTCAATATATTCTGGGTTTTTTGGCTTGCCTGATGACTATTGCTCACAAATTGGGGAAGACATGTGCTGGCTTACTAATGGATTTTTCAGGAGCCTTAAATTCCTGGTTCTATAGCAGAGTGGGAAGAAAGCCTTCAGTGATCCTTTAAGCTTGGGAGTCATGAGATTCCACACTTCTATAGCTTTCAGATTCTTAGAATGGTCATTTGGAATGGGTCAGGTGTTATCTCCACCACCCTTGTGGCATGTACTTGAACCAAGCTGCTGTCCTACAGATATTCTCAACAGCTTCTTTGGCTTCTCTTCCCAGGCTTTATTATCTCTATAACCACTGGGCTATGCAAGCGGCCACCTACTTCTTTATTTTTGTTGACCTCTCACTTGCCCTGTTTGAAGAACCGGCTGCATACCCACTTCCTTTCTTGGTAAGCATGTGGACATGACCCAGCCAATAATAACTGCATCCTGATGTTGGAGCTACATAGTGTGTATGTAACCTAAAACTCTGAACTCAAAATGCAATATATTGAACAGAAACTCTTCTTGTTTTCTTTGGCACCAAAGTGGAATCTTGCAACCTGAACCCATAATCATATTTTCCTGGAAGCAAAGACCTCTAAAGTAACCACATGTAAAGTTAGTTACTTGCAATTATGAGAATCTCACATAATGTCATACCTTGTGCTGTCCCAGTTTGAAGATTCCTACTGCCTTTTGCGGGGGTGGGCGGGCAATGTAAGCTTCTAGATTTTATAGTTGACAACAGGCTTGGAAAATAGGCAGACATGAGACCTGAGTCAGCTGTAGTCCTGTACAATGTCCAGAGACATTCTATGGAAATGGGCAGCCCTCAAGCAAAGGTGTAGCCAGCCATTTGTGCTTGGCCCAGATGAACATTGCACTGGGAATGTTCCTTTGGATGTGCTTCAGAAAGGGATCTCCATTGCTAGGAAGGAGTTACTGTGGCCCGCTTTTCTGGATTGTCTGCAAGTTCCCTGGCTTAGGGAAACTGACCTGAATGTTGTTGCCTGCCCCTGCTCCAAAAATGGAGCAATCTGTCCAAGTTACTTAAAAAAATTTGGGCAACCTTCCCTCTGTAAATAAAGCATACACCTTTATCATTAGCTGTGCATTAGTTTTGCAGGATACAGTTCAAAGTCCTCCCCTGCACTGCTTCCTGTTTAGTATACTTTTATCGTGCCCTTGTTCTAAGGGACTTGGGGTTCTCTCCGCCTCTGTTTGGCCCTCATAAGAACCCTGTAAGTTAGTTATGGACGTTGACTGGCCTAGCAAGCTTAAGCTACATCTTTATTGACTTCATTGTTTAAAGGACCTTTCTTTTTCACTTCAGTAATTTTGTAAATGTACACCCCAGTTTTGTAATCTGTGGGCTTTCTGTTTTGTAATTAGTCTATGTAAGTGCATCTTCT
Source organism: Heteronotia binoei (assembly GCF_032191835.1). Lineage (NCBI taxonomy): Eukaryota > Metazoa > Chordata > Lepidosauria > Squamata > Gekkonidae > Heteronotia > Heteronotia binoei. The sequence continues at coordinate 223,599,883 of NC_083223.1, read as the reverse complement.
TCCGCTGTGTTTGTATGAAATAACAGTCAATCAGATATTAGATTAGTTATGAATGTTTAACACACATACAAAGAGTTCTTTTGATACAAACACACTTGCTATTAAAACATTTATTGTTAAAAATTGTACAGCATTTTGCTTAGGCTATTAGATTATATTCTTGTGATTAGAACTCTGGCCTCTCTGATATTAGTCCATTACACTGTCTCTGCACATTGTGCTTGTAACGGTGAGTCCTTTGCTATATGCATCCAGAGAAGAGGGAGACAGATGAGGAGGAAGGCAAGAGTAAGTCCAGTTTATGTTGCCTGCAGTGGCTTCTCTTGGGAGCCCAGGCTCTCCTTTACACTGATGCACAAGCAAGCAGAGACTCTGCTTGTGTAAAGACCACAGAGGAAGAGGGGAAATAAGACTTCCATGCCATCACATGTTGTCATGGAGAGACGTTCTTTGAAAGTATGCTGGAGGAGAAGGATGCTTACTTACTCCTCTTCTGTGTGAATCAAGGCAGAGATGTGTGAGGAGAGGAGGGAGAGGTTTTCACATGGTTTAGGAGGAAATGGGTTTTCTGGGAACAGGGATTTCTGTGGCTAGTTGCAAAGTGCGCTACGTGTTGATTCTTGCTCCTCAGTCTGACGCTCCTTTGTTTTACCAATTCCACAGGCTACCTCATTGGTTGAAGTTATGTGCCTTCTGGCATTTTTTGGACGACTCTTCCACTTTGCAAAAGTTACACCTCGTGATGTATTTTGGAAGGATGCAAAGAACATCTGCATCATGATAGCCACACTGGTCAGTTGCAACTCAAGGCTTTTCTCTCAAGCTGGGGTGGCATAAAGAGCAGTAGTGCAGCTGAGTGCTCTGAATGCCATCATTCCTTGGGGCTCCCTCCTGGAGAGCACTGTGCACGCTCTTGCTTGCAATGTAACTGGGTGTGGGTACCACTTGGTGGCCCAGTGCAAACTTTGTGTTCATTTAGGGAGCCTGGGAAACTAGCTAACAAATCATTTTAAAATTACAGTGAAATACTACATTGCGTACCAAACTGCTTGGTGGTTCATAGAAGGGAGGCAGGTTGTAAGTCTGAATTAGGACACTGTTCTGCTTGCATATTTGGTCTTTGGCTTAACGATCCATACATATGTATTGTTCCTCTTTAGTTTCCTTACTGCAGTGCTCTTCTGTGTTTTCTCCCTCTTTACTGCAATCTTTCCTAAATCTGGTTGGTACAATCTTTTTTGAAAGATTGTAATCAGAAGTGCCTAAAAAAAATCCTCTGGTGTGTGTGTGGGTGGGGGAGGTGGAATGGCAGGAGTGTTTATCTGAGGTAGTGAAGGGGAATGGTCATATACTTATGTTTGCAGTGCGGTGGAAGCTACGTGAAGAGTGTTCACTGTGTGGAAGCAACCTTGAAGTGTCTGTTGGGGACATGTATTAATTAGTTCCTGTAGGAAACACTGACCTGAATTAGCCCAGGCTAGCCTGATTTTCTCAGATCTTGGAAGATAAGCAGAGTCAACCCCAGCTAGTGTTTGGATGGACAACATCCAAGGAATGCCAGTATTGTAATGCAGAGGCAGGCAGTATCTTGAAAACCTCACAGGGTAGTCATAAGGCAGCAGTGACTTCACAGCAAAAACAAAACAAAATCCAGAAAGCTGTCTGTAATGTACTCAGTGACGAGACGTGTTGAAGGCAACATACTTTATTAGCTGGTACATCACAAGAGAGCGAAACGTGGTCCGGATCCCAATTATATACATGCCCCAGAACAACCCTTCATCTGGCCAGGTCCAATCCTAGCCAGTTAAACTTCCTGCCACAGATCTTGATTGGCAGAGCGTATTAGCAAGCTACATCCGGGGACCAGTGGGTTTCCCCTGGTCGCCTCTGTAGCGTTCGCTGTATTATACCCAAAGACTTGGATGCAATACATAACACTCCTCCCCCACTAGTTCAGGACACAAAGTCTTTCAAGTAGGCTGGTGCTCTGTGTTCCCTGGTCAACCTTCTCCCTGGTCGACCTTCTCGGAGAGCCGGTTTGGTGTAGTGGTTAAGTGTGCAGACTCTTACCTGGGAGAACCGGGTTTGATTCCCCACTCCTCCACTTGCACCTGCTAGCATAGCCTTGGGTCAGCCATAGCTCTGGAAGAGGTTGTCCTTGAAAGGGCAGCTGCTGTGAGAGCCCTCTCCAGCCCCACCCACCTCACAGGGTGACTGTTGTGGGGGAGGAAGGTAAAGGAGATTGTGAGCCGCTCTGAGCTACATCCGGGGACCAGCGGGTTTCCCCTGGTCGCCTCTGTAGCGTTCGCTGTGTTGTACCCGAAGACTTGGATGCAATACATAACACTGTCTTTCATTTCTTATAAACTCTAAATCAAAAAGTTCTTGATTTGCTTAGACTTTTCCATAAATGGCACTCCCTCTCCCCTTTTTGTACCTGTGAACTACCATTATCTTTTATATCTCCAATCATGAATAGAGCTTCTTACGTGACAAAGAAGTTTTGCCTAGCATTTAGTGTCGTCATACTTCTGGGGGAAATTTTGCCTGACATTTAGGATATCTGTCTCTAATATAGTGTCTTCCTATTTTTTTCTGTTGTTTTTGTTTGTGGGGAGGAGCCTCTTTCTTTTGCATAATTATGTGGCTGGCTCTCAGATATTTTAATGTCAGGCCTCACTTGCTAGCGAATCACTTGGTAATGGGTTAACTCCACATATCTGAGTGGGTAAATGATGAGTCCGGTCTTAGATTTTTACAAAATCCATTTATTTCACATCTGTTTTCAGGCAGGGTTGTAAATCAAATAATTCTGTCCACCCAGTACATTGTACTCCCTTCTGCTAAGCACACTGTACGTCAGACAGCAATGAGAAACTCTAGACTGCAACTCTAAGCAAGGCTTGCTTTTGAGAAAACATGGCTCTGATTGCATTTTGTTTCTAGGATCCTGCAGGGCAGTGGTTCTCAAATTGTGGGTTGTGACCCAATTGTTTCCAGCACTCTTGCAGGTGAGACACAGTGCTCAGGGCAATCTTAGATATTGGACAACAAGGCAGCTGTCTCAAGCCCCACTCTGGGAGGGGCACCACGTACCCACAGCCCTACCCCATGCTGAAGGAGAGGGGGGTGGGGGAAGCAAGCTCTTGCTCTCTTCATCGGAGGCCCAGGCAGCAGGCTTGCAACAGTTGTTGTTTGTGCCTGCTCCTTCTGGGGCTTGGACAATAGGCTTCCAGCAGTAGCTCCCACCCACCTTGCATGGGATGAAGACCGCCTAGGGTTGCCAACTCTGGCTTGTGAAATTCCTGGACTTTTGAGGGGTGGCACCTGAGCAGGCACTCCAGCAGAGTTATGATGCCACAAATTCCACCCTCCACTGCTGCCATTTCCTCCAGGAGAGCTGGTCTCTTTAGTCTGGAAATCACTTGGAATTATGGGAGATCTTCAGGCCCCACCTGGAGGTTGGCATCCAAAGGACCACCCCACCTGACCCTTACGGGAGACAGGCTGGGGGGTGGTAACAATTATGGGGACTCCACATGGCCTTTTGGCTGGGGCCTCAGAGTTGTTAAGACAAGGCCAGGTGGGCGTTAAAGCAGTGGGGGAGCCAAAGGAGAGGAGGCTCTATGGTGGTGACTATGTATTTGCCTGAGATAATGTGCAAAATGGCCATGAAATACTTGTGACTCAATAATGTTTTATATTTATAAATACTGAACATGGGGAAATAAACTTGTTTATTAACTAATTTTAGATTTTTGCGGGGTGGGAAGTCAGAGAAGAGGGAGAATTGTGTGGAGCTACTTGCAAGTGGGTAGCCCAAAGGCAAAGTGAATTGAAAAGTAGGATCCACTTGAAATGTTTCGGAACTTTTGGGCTAACAACAGTCATCCTTGGACCTTTGATGGTTAATATTTTTTTTGTGTGGAGGGGGTGTTGTACTGCCTGTGCATGAGCTGGGATAATCAATTTAAACCCTGTACAGAGAGACTTCTCTTAAGGCTCCAGCTGAGCCTTCTCTGCCAGGCTGCCTTCCCACATATGTAAGGCTATCCAGTGGCCAGCTACTCAGTGGGAGGCTGGGGGAAGGCCTTGGTTTTAGTCTGACAGCCTGTGGAATTCCAGTGCCTCTGATGAGGTTGTGGAAGGCCATCACGCCTGCAGCCTGCGGTGGGGGTGGTAAACTAGAGACATATGGGAAGCTGCTCTGTGCACTGCTTTTGGCTTGTGCTAAGATTGCAGCCCTAATGTACAACATATTTGACACCATATTCTCTTCTCTGCTGCGTAAGCCTCTAATGGAGTCTGAAAATGAGAGTGTAGAGCATTTGAAACTGAATGTCTAAGCTGAATATTCCATTTAAAAAGAGGAGCTGCAGCTCAGTAGTGGAGCATCTGCTTGTAGAAGGGCCGGTGTGTCTTCAGTTAAAAGAATATAGTAGTAGGTGATGTGAAAGGTCTCATCCTCAGACCCTGAAGTATTTTTGCCGGTTCCCTCCCAGCCACCGGCGGGGGATGGAGGGCTAGGCTTACCAGATCCAGGTTGGGAAACTTCTGGAGACTTTGGGAGATGGAGCCTGAGGAGGACAAGGCCCTCAGTGGGGTTCAGTGTCATACAGTCCACTCTCCAAAGCATTCATTTTCTGCAGGGGAGCTTATCTCTGTAGTCTGTTGATCAGTTGTAATTCAAGGGATCCGCAGGTACCTACTGGAGGCTGGCATCCGTAGGAGCCCTTGCCAGCCTGAGTAGGAAATAGACCAGGGGCAATGTCATGTGTTCAGTGTATCTTAACAGTACTCTGTATTGTACTCAGGAGGGGCAGCAGTGTTGCTCTGCAGTAGAAGAGCTAGATTGAGTCCAGTAGCTCCTGGACCCTCATATCTGCAATACTGCTGCTCTCCTATGACATGCTCTCACCATGACAGCTTTGCTCATTGGAGCATGGTCTTCTGCAGGTACCAGGCTGCAAATGGGCAAAATAAACAATTGCCCATACATATGCCTTCTCCACTGTGGTCCTCACTTTATGAAATGGTCTCCCCGAAGAGGTCAGGAAGGCTCCCACACTCCTGGCTTAATGCAAACTATGCAAGACCAAATTAGGCAAGAATGCTTTTCTATGCAAGCAGTAACTGTACACAGAGTTACTTAGATAAACCATTAGGGCCTGTGGCCTATGCTACTGGTTTAGGTTAGTGAAACTAGGATCCTGCTATGTAATTTTTGCATCATTAAATGTGTCATGTTAGTACTTATGCATTGCTTCAGTTCTGTTTTTAAATTTCTGGTTAGTGCTACAGCCCTAATTCCTATAGAATTGTTCACTGATTGTCTCATCCTATTGATTGTATTGACTCACTGTGTCCACCTTGAATCCAAGTGAAAAAGGCGGGACTATAAATAACCTACATAAATAAATATGATAATAGTGTTTGATGGGAATAAGCTTTCAAAATTCAAAACTCCCTGATCTGATGAAGGGAGCTTTGTCTCTTGAAAGCTAATACCCCAAGAATTTTGGTCTCTAAGGTGCTACTGGACTTGAATCTATCTTCTGTATTGTATGAGTATTCATTTTCTTTCAGTTATCTGTTTTATATGCCATTATCATCTGATTTGGGAAAAGCAGGAGATAGATGTGATTACATATTAACTTTAGGGGTGTCATTTCCAGACTATAGGTTGAATGTCTGATGATCAAGATGGGTAGTTGAGGTACCTGAACTATGTTGCGACTTCCAAGTCCTGAAACTGACTAGTTAACATATGTGAGTTCAGTCCATGGATATGGCTTGTCTTCTGAGCATCAGGAAAGCTGGATTATGCTATCTCATGGCTCTTTCTAGGGCATGATGCTTTTATTTTACTGGTTCACAATCTCTCTCTTTTCACCAGATGACCTTGGTTGATCTAATTATCTATGGATCTCTTAGGATCTCGAACATTCAGAGTGTCAGGTGGTCAAGACCCATGCGGCCCATCTTCTTAATAAACTTTGCAGAAAGTCGACAGGTAAAAAAAATGCTTGTATTTAGTGTTGCCAACTCCACCCTAGGAAATCCCTGGAGGTTCAGGGCAGCACCTGTGGAAGGGGGAATTTGGGCAGGGTTCTTTAGAATAATGTAGAGTTTGTCCTCTGAAGCTGTCATTTTCTCCAGGTGAATTTTTCTCTGTAGTCTGGAGATCAACTGTAATTCTGAGAGATCTCTGGACCCCTGAAGGTTGGCAGCTGACTTGTGTTTCTGAATTAAGCATGCTTGTTTGTCAAATTAATTGGCAACTTGTTGGTGGATATTCTTTATAAAGTGAAAAGGGCCTTGCTTTAGCTTTGTATTATGTCTTTTCCAAAGATCTTTTTCTACTTCTGAAATTCCTTTCTACTTTTTCTTCTCTCTTTATGCAAACCTGCAGGCTTTAGCCTGACCTAGCTTGAGGAAGCTAAAAGCATGAGGTAAGGTATCATTAGGTCCCTGGAAGAAGGAGAATATAACTTCTGTATGCAGGGGGAGAGCATGTAATGAAGATAGTAGATCCTGGGTTTAACTAGACAGTCTAACAAGATACTATGTGTGTGTGTGTGTCCAAAACCGTATCTTCCCTGAGGTTTGAAAATGGAATCACTGTGATCACTTACAGCTGCTCAGAATAGAGTCAAGCCAGGGGGAAAGAGAATTTAACTCTGACCAATGCACAGTTTGGTCTTCCTGCTTCTAACTAGTAGCTGCTTCTCTTTGACAGATCCGAAGAGCATTTCGTAGCATCCGTAACACCCTGCCTGAGATCACATATGTCTTTCTGCTGTTCATGTTCAGCGTCCTGATGTTTTCTCTTATGGCCTTGAAACTCTTTGGTGACAGGTAAGATTTTTGTTCATTTGTTTTATTTCCCACTTTTTCTTTCCAAGTGGGGACCCACAGATTGTTTTCAGTTTTTTTGCACAAAGGGGGGAACAGTTGTAATGTTTCCTATTACTCAGGTAAGACAATAAAATGGGTTACTTTCAGGGCTGCTTCCTCCCATATGCATCTACCTGATTTCCTGGATCATCAGCTGAGGCCCTCTTGTGACTGTGGGAGCTCAGTGAGTTGGGGGTGGATGATGTTGATGTCACTGTGGTCATGCAGTCCCTTCCCATGTGAAATGCCCCTTTTCTCTCCACAACTTGACTTCAATGAAAGCCTGGGTTTCAAACATGTGATGCTGGTGGAGATCATGAAAAGAGCTCCCAGGTGTAACATGTGCAAAAAGCAACAACTTTTTCTCTCTGTGTGTAAAGAGACTAGAGATTGGCGCTCCAGTGCTGGAAAAGGGCATTAGTTTTTTCTCATTCCCCATTTTCTCCAGTTGAAAATGGCCCTCCCAAATGGCACTTAGGCCATCTGTATATGAGAAAACTGCATTGTTTGTCTTCTCTTTGTTCCTCTACTCCCAGGTATAAGCAGCCAGGGGAGGGCATTTTAGCTTGGAAAAGTTGAGCCTAGGAGGAATTAGTCCCATCTCCCATCACTGTGGCTGCACTGTGTGGTGGGCCTTGCTTGTTTTTGCAGCCAAAACACATGCTGGGGATCTTAATCCCCTGTATTTTATATAGAAGGGCTTTCAGGAAGGAGCAGACCATAGCATTGGCTAAGATGTCTGTTTCCTGAGGTTTGATTCCCCCCCCCCCCCCAATGATTTTAGTTTACTGGTGTGCATTTGTTTAATTTAATTATGTTTGTCAATTTTATGTGGTATTTGATTTTTTAAAAAAACATTTAAAATCTATTGCTGTGCTCTGGTGTTCTTTAATAGATGGGATAAAATATTTTAAACAATCCCAGCAATATCCTTTTTTTTTTTTTTTTTTTGCATAATGTTACCCATGAACCATTAACAACCAATTGGAAGTAAATAATTCAGAGGGAGAAAGAGGAGCTCTCTATGATAGATCTTTGTTAAGAGTATAGTTAGGGTTGCTGAAGCCCCTACTCTTCTCACAAGTGTAGCTCAGAAATGGGCACAAAATGGGCATCAAAGGGTATCGTAGTTTCTCGGCCCAGATTGCTGAGAAAGTAGCAGGTCAGATAGAATGACCTTTTTGTCTTCTCATTAGCCTAACGCAGTGAACCTTATGTGGGATTTAGAGAAGTCTGGAGACATAGAATGCTTTAGCCATCTGTTGAGTAGCTAGTCAGTGGTCTTTCTTATGGTATTTTTGTAATTTCCCCTCCCTTCGTGTGTGTGTGTGTGTGTGCGCGCGCGCGCGCAGCTGGAAGTCATGTCAGCCTCTGGTGACTGACCCTTACTGGGGGCCTGGAGTATATTCAGGGAGATGGCTCGATAAGCCTGACCCCGCCTCCCAGCTCTAGTATTTCAAGGAGGTCTCCCATCCAAGTACTAACCACAGTCGAACCTGCTTAAGTAGAAGATATTGGATTTATATCCCACCCTATACTCTGAATCTCAGAGCGGTCACAATCTCCTTTACCTCCCCCCCACCAACAGGCACCCTGTGAGGTAGGTGGGGCTGAGAGGGCTCTCACAGCAGCTGCTCTTTCAAGGACAACTCCTTCAAGAGCTATGGCTAACCCAAGGCCATCCCAGCAGGTGCAAATGGAGGAGTGGGGAATCAAACTCGGTTCTCCCAGATAAGAGTCCGCACACTTAACCACTACCTCAAACTAGCTCTCCAAGATCAAACTTAGCTTCCAAGATCAGACTTGTCTGGGCTGTCCAGATCAGGGCAGTCAGTGGTCTTTCTGAATGGTGAGAGGGGAGGCATATAACTGCTAGGCTTTTTTCTGTGAGCTCTTTTCTTTCTGGGATGCTGTCTGCAGGTACAGGAGAATGGATGTTATCTCGTCCATTTCTGTCATCTCTGCAGCACACCACAGAAGGGGGACAAAGAGCCAAAAGTACATGTGAAAAATCACCTTTGAGAGTAGCTTCAGACAGACTCTTGTGCAGCTTGCCTTGACACCTTGGCATTTGTTTTCTTTGCTGCTTAGGAATCTGAAGACGGTGGAAGGTTTGCCATATTTTACAGATTACCTCAGCATTGTTTTCGATATGTATGTGCTGGTGACCACAGCAAATAGCCCTGATGTCATGTATGTATATCCTTTCTTCAGGCTCTATAGTATTCCTTCTAACATAAATTGATGACATGTTGATCTATAACAATTAGCTTCTTTTCAGCTACATGAAGGAACTCTTTCCCTTTGCTGACCTGATAATCTGAGGGTGCCACTATCTTTTGGTTGACTCTCTGCAGTTCCATGCTCTGCCTTGATATGCTCCAGGTAGGAGCTGTGGTCAGAGCTGAAGCATTTGCTTGGCATGAAGAAGGTCCCAGGTTCAGTCCCAGGCATCTCCAGCTATAAAAGGAGCAGGAGTGTGAAAGGCCACACCCTAAAACTCTGTGTAGATCCTGTGACAATCTGAATGTCCTCGGTTGGAACTGGCAAACTACTCACACTACGCTGAGCCATGATTCTGACAGGCTGATGAGCTATGAAATAAGAGAGCTCAGAAGGAAAGGATTAATTTTTTGCTTGATTTCCTTGAGGTAACAATTTTGAGGGTATAACTGAGTGCTCAAAGAAGCACAGCAACACTTATTCCTGAGGAAGGTTATTTAAGGCAAAAAGGAGAAAGGCACAAGCGAAATCTGGAATTAGTTCCTCTGACTTTCAGGTAAAGCTAATTTTTTTTTACTCAGATAAACTTATTTCCTATAATAACACAAAATACATGTGATCAGTGAATGCCAGGGGCCTACCTGCCTTCCTTAACTCTGCCAGGATAGACAGAACAAAGAGCCAGTGACTGGAAGGCTCTTTTCATAAATTATTTGAATTCTTAAAACCCAGTTATCACATTGGCTTATTTTCAGTTGGTGGGGTCAGGTGGAGTTCTGTATGTCAGTGAAAAAGTGGTGTGGACCACTAGCAGAATTTCATGTGAGCTAGCCAAAATTATGTTGATATCCTTGCTGTGTTAGACTTTGTCATCTTTGCCATTCTTCTCTGGATGGGCCATCTACTCAGGGCTAAACTACATCTCACAACATATGTGGGTCCATCCTGCGGAGTCAAGTTGCATGTTGAAGACCAACAAAGTTTTATTCATGGGAGATAAGAGGGGTTCTTGCCCTTCCCCCACATGCAATTTTTTCACATTGAAATAGCATGGGGGAGGGGGGAAAGCTGAACGCACAAGCACTCAGTGCATGTGAAGCTTCCCCCCAACAGGTCAAATAGCACCCCCTGGTGCCATTTCAATTTGGGGAAATGTCACAGGGGGAAGGAAGGAGCCCATCCCCACATGGCGTAGTCCCAATCCAAATTGGGGCCCATTGCTCTTTACTAACTTCACGGTGGTGTTAATGTAGTTCGGCCCTCAGCTGTTTTCTGGCAGCTTCCTGGAGTTTGACAATGCCTACAAATGGTTTTATTTCAGACTTTGAGGAAAGGGCTTTTAGGGAGGAGTAATAGTGTTGTCACCACAGGCACTTGCCCATCACCAGCGAAGGTCTGCTTGGTTTATTGTATTGATTTGACCTTGGATGTGTGGTATGATTTTGTCTTGATTTCCCATGAGATACTTTAAGTGCTTTTGGAGTAGAAAAGCAGGATAGAAATATTTTCGCATATATAAATGAAAAAAGTGTCAGTAGCTCTTTTTACCTGCTGGTGTTACTGTGGTTTCGAGGCTGAACTGCAGCAGTTTTTCTCCAAACATCCTCACTGGCACATTCTGAGTTTATTTTTCCTGTGGATTCATTACTGTATCTATAAGTGTGGAGTGCTCATTGAAGAATACCAGGCAGTTATATTGTACATTCAATGTTTAAAGACCCATGTTATCTTTATTCTTAAACAGTCCTGTAAAATAGGTCAGTAAATATCTACTGCAGATGAGGCTGTGAGAACGGCTTGTTGACGTCCAGCTAGCAAGCTGAACAAGGGACTTCCTGGATCACAGCTTATCCTCCTGGTCACTACTATAGGGAAATACTTACATGGAATTCAGTAGTACCTTGAGCATTGAAGCTGCAAGCATTTTAAGGAGTACTTTTACTAACTGCCACTTCTCTCCTGCAGGATGCCTGCTTACAATTTCAGTGGGTGGTATTGCTTGTTTTTTATAACCTATGTGGTTATCAACACCTATATCTTTATGTCTGTCTTCTTGGCTGTGGTGTACAACAACTACAGGAAGCACTTAAAAGTAAGTTCTGCATGAGGAAAAGAAGCACTTCCTATGTTCATTTCACGGTTTTATGGCAATGGAGTAAACGACCTAGTGGTGGTTTCAGACATCAGTCAGTCACTCTTCGGATATGGGAATCTCATGGATATTGTATGCTTCCTTTACCTCCTGATTATAGCACTGTCAGGAAGCAATCAAATGGGAAAGAACCATGCATTTTTGTCCCACAGCTCCTGCATTTGAGTGATGCAAGAGGTGGGGGGGTGGGACCCTGACACAATAGCTCTACTGCACCTCTCCTGGGAATGTCTAAATTGGAATGTAATGCTTTTCAGCCTTCTTAACTACTATTCTTGGTCCTATTCAAACTAGTTACTTGGTCTGGAATTGCCATCATCCATTGATTTGTGAAAGTGCTATGGAGACTACTGATAAGGTTGCTGTCAAATCATTATTGGCTGGACATGAAAGCCAGCATGGCACAGTGGCTACAGTGTTGTAATAGGATCCTGGGAGACCCAGGTTCAAATCCCTACTCCACTGCTTGCTGGGTGACATTGAATTAGTCATTCTCAGTCTGATTGCCTCACAAGGGTGGTGGTTAGAGAACAGGAGGGGAGAACAATCTTCCTAGCTGTTTTGGATTCCCATTGGGGAGAAAAGTAGGATATAAACAAATGGAAATTTTTCCCTCTTTGACACAAAAATTTTAGTTCATGGTGGTTTTTTTCTGCGCTTTTTACTTTGAATGGAATTGCAATGCTCACTGTCAGATTAGAATGGCACAATTTTTTGATGCACTAGCTGTGTCTCAGTGATAGAATAGAAGCTGTGTCTCTGTTAGAGCATCTATTTGGTATGCAGAAGGTCTCAGTCTCATTCCCCAGCATCTCCAGTTATAAGGATTAGGCAGCAGGTGATTTGAAACTAGAGAGCTGCTGCCTGTTATAATAGAAGTACCAATCTTGATAAACCAGTGGTCTGATTCCATGTGCACATCCCTGGACTTCCATTGTGAGACAAATCATCTGCTGTTATGAACCCTTTTAGCAATCTGCATGCTGTTCTTCTTCCACCTTGAGCTGGCATGTAAACTCTTTAGCCTTATTGGAGTGTGGGCAGGGTTGCAGGATGGATATGTTCCTTGGTACCTGTCACAAGCAGGGGGCCAGGGAGGGCCTTCTACTGGCTGCCACCACTCTGGTAAGGGTCTGTCAGAGAGGGCCCAGAGCACCCACCCAACCCTTGCCTTCCTTCTCAGCAACCACCTTTTATTTGTGACCAAAGAGGCATGCAGATCCAGGCAGTATAATAACAATGTGTTTATTGTAAGTACTCAAAACAAGTAGTTTTAATTATTAGTGCAACAGTGAAAGTTAAATACAACAGTAAAGATGGTGCATAGAAAATAAAAGCCGTGACTATCTACATGTTTCCTTCTTTTAATTTCAATTCACTCACCCTTCCTACTACCTTCTCTCCAGCCCCAGCCAATCCAGAGAGAACTCTCCTGACTGCAGCCTCCCCAGAGAGGATAACCCTCCCTCTCTACTAGTCCTCTATTCTTCACTGGGCAAGTTTTTCATCCTAAACTTCTGCCCACCCAATCAGAGGGACAGAAGGGAGCCTGAAAAATGTAGGCCCTGTAGCTACTTTAATACAGGTTTCCCTGGAGCCTGAAGGCCTCACTAGGCCTAAGATCATGACAATACCCCTGTACAAATTACCTCAGTTCATAATTAGTAGATAACATACTGTTTCTTTTAATTCTGGCTTGCAAAACTATTCTACCAAAGCTTAATGTGCCACTTTAACATTTTATCATGAGGGAAGTTTATACATTGTTAAACATTACTAACTTGCAAGGCATCTTTGTGATGTATGTGATTCCCAAACTGTGTGCTAGGGCATATTGGTGCAGAAAGAGGAGATGAAAAATGTTTTGAAAAATGAGGCTTCATATCAGTCCATCTGTCATTCTGTGCTTTTTCATGATGGAGATGCCCCACACAGCTAGATTTCCCATTCACTCATCACAACCGGAAGACAAAGTAGGGTTTCACCTCTAACCCCCATGACTGATTGGCAGAGAGGAGGAAGGGATATCAAGAGGCATACTGTGCAGTTGTGTGGAGGATGCTGGCCTACTGTTTTGGAAGCTTGCCTAGGAAATACCTCTTCCTCTAGTTTTGATCCAGAAGAATATTTATACCTGGTGTATCAAAAGTCTAGGAAATGTTGACCTATGTCGACATCCTGAGGAACATTATCGCTTAGCTTCAAAGCATCCTGCTGGGCCACCTTATAAAATGACTGTTATAAAATGATAACTTTAATGTCAACAGAATGAGATCCGCAAACTTGTTTACATGAAGCGTCGCAAGATGGTAGAAGCCTTCAACCTCTTGAAGGTCAAGGAAGGAACGGAATTTGTTATCAAAGAGGACCAGTGGAAGAATCTGATAAAACTGGTGGCTCCTGATATCAGCACATCTCATCGAGAACTTCTGTTAAGGATATCTGATGAAGAACAAAAAGGCCATGTGGGTAAGCAGTGCCATACTGATGCATCACCTGAACCATCTGGATAGAAGGTGAAGTTTGCCAGGACTGAGGGAGTCATGTCTCATCCAAGGAAAAACACTTAGAAGAGCTTCGTATCCTAAAGGCAACCCTGTGCTACTGCCAGGCTGATTTTAAAAGCAAACAAACTCTGGCAGCGGGACAAGACAGAAGGGGGCAGGAGCAGAGTTCTCCCATGGTGTATACATAAATGGTTTGTTTAGCCTAGTGTGATGCAGGTAAAATCCTGACTATACTACTTAAAACTAAGGAACAGATACTATCTCATTATGTTCCCTGCATGGGGAGGGGGTAAAACATCAGACTCAGAGAAAGCAAGTTAACTCAGGCTTCTTTCCACTATATGAATTTTTACCTTGCAGAGCATATTGGGTAGGCGACCAGTCAAAAATCTTTTTGCTACCTACAGTCTGAAATGCTTGTTTTAATGAGGATGCTACTTAACAAAACCCTGAGCTGTGCTGCATGTACCCAGAGCACACTGGTTAGAACAGCAGCAGGCTGCAAATCAGCAGCTGTAGCCATAGGTTATAATATCTTGTTGGATATGGGCTACTGTTAGTTGAATATTGCAAAAAGCCTGGCCCCAGATTCTTTGTAAGTTCTGTTTATCCTGTTCTTATGTGCATTGCAGACAAAAAATCTTTTGTCCGTCTGGCTGATCTTCTGAATATACAGGTGATTACAATGAAGCTCCGTAGTCACCCTCTTGCGATCTGGTTCCCGCATATGTACAACTCCACTTCCAGCCTCTTCATACGCAGTATAGTTCAACACAAGTAAGTCTGTATCCATGAACTGATTCCCTTTTTGCAAACAGCTCCTGATGGTTAGTGGCAGAATTCTCCTACCTACCCATGTGACTGTTGGGATGGCAGAGAGCTGAGCAACTGCTTAGGTTTAAAAAAACCCTCTCTAATGTTAAACTTTGAAAAAGTACTTTGAAGATTTTTTTCACAAATCTTTCTCATTCTCCTGCAGGGGATTTGTTTGGACGTATGATGTCATCATACTTATCAATGCAGTCTTCATAGCTCTGGATGAGAAAAATCCATTTATCTCTTATGCAGAGTGGGTGTTCCTTTCTCTGTACATACTTGAGATCCTCCTGAAGCTGTACACCTATGAACCCAGAACCTTTTTTGCAAGGAACCAATTCTGGAACTGGTGAGTACAGGGGAGGGGCCATGGCTCAGTGGTTCAGCATCTGCTTGGCATGCAGAAGGCCCCATGTTCAGTCCCTGGGATCTCCACTCAGAAGGATCAGTTATGTAGGTGATGAAAGACCCCTACCCAAGACCTTGGAGAGTCATTCCAGTCAGTCTAGATGACATTGACCCTGATAGAGTAGAGGGCAGATTCAGTGTAAGCAACTTCGTACGTGTTCATTACCGGGACGAAAAGGTCAGTGATGCTATATCCAGTTGCTTTGATAATTTACCAAGCACCCTTTGTGTAGGTGCCATTTTAAATGTCCAAACAGGGATGTGCATTCACCTTCAGCTTAACAGAAAAAACAAATAAAAGGAGCTCTGTTTTTAATTTCTGATGGTAGGACACCTAGAACAGGGCTTTAGAAGCATATCTGGTTCATATTGGAGCTAAGTACTCTCTTGGGGAGAAAGATGAATTTTGAAGCTGGACTAGCTGAGGGTTTGAGCTGAAAGTAACCAAAAAAGAAACACCCGTGGAATGCCATATTTCTTTTGGAAATCTGATGCACAACTGTGGACTTTTAGGGCTTAGCTTTTACTGTACATTATAACGTCATTCATTTTCAAATATAAAAGCAAAGACTGACCCAATCCCTCCAGAGTTTTTCTTCCAAAAGAAGGGGAAGTCTTTTTAGGCTGCCTCTGGAACTTCTCATTGCTCAGGGGATGCCTAATAGTAACTAAGAGTTTGCTGATTGCTCAGGAAGGGTCTGTGTCTTGATGTAGCATTTTTTCCTGCAGCCAAAGAGATCATGAATATCAGACTTTTTTCCTGATTTGGCGGTATGTGGCCTTCTTTCTTCCGTCCTGCCAGATGTTTTAAGCATTAAGTAACATTCCAACTAGATAAATAAACCTGGGCAGGATTCAACTAAAAGGCTTGCAAAACATCTAAAGCATATGGATAAAAATGTGAATGTCACAACCATTTTTCTGTAGAACTGTGTGGAACTTGTTGGACTTGGATAGTTTGAGTTTCTAATGTGCAGAAAGGAAATGGTTTGCCAGACCATGTTTTTTCTTTCTTCCCACCCACGTCCAATTGCTCAGTTCTGGAAAATATTTCTCAATTAATCATCAGAATTTCAAGAGTAGTGTTTAGATTTTTAAAAAGTTTTATTGATTTAAACTACTGCAGGACAGAAGCATTGCAGAGGTTACATAAAAGAAGGGAGAAAGAGAGAAAAGGGGTCATACAGAATGGGAATAACAGAAACCAGAAACCAGTACAAATATATCAGTTATAACTCCACCTCTCAGTATAATACTCAAATCTTTCTACCTACAAGTATAAACATCTCCTTAAATGTTACTTTCCTTTCTTCTTTTACCAGGATAAAAAAAATAATCCTTTTAATAAACTAGTAAAGCGTTATATAACTAAACAGTTCTTAAACACAAATCAAATATAACCAATAAGCAAAAAGATTTTTTTTTTCTTACCAGACTGTCTCATCATCAAATTTTACTAAATTAACTTATACCTATAACAAGCACAAATTAGGCTATTGATTTAGCAAAAACCCTATTAAGGAAAGCACATGAAAATCTTTTCTTTGTTCATAGCAAATTGCGTAAAGTACATCAAATACAGCCAGTTACTTTGTCTATCTCTATCTAAACCATTTCTCCTGCAGGCATATTAAAAGCAAGTCTACCGAATTACCGAATTGTTCAAATTCTGCAGCCATTATGCTATCTAGCTTTTCACCATTGATCCTATTTTCACATCATTAGAAACAATCTCTCTAAATAGGCAAACTGTCAGTGTTTACCTATTCACCAGGAGAAAAAAAAAGAAAAAACAAAAACAAAGGAAAGACCCAGATTCCAAAGTCCTTCTTCCCAAGGGTAAAAACTTTTAAGTTCCTTTAGTTTCTGCGTCCAAATTATATCCGAGGCAGCCCATTTGTCCATCGTTTATCTTCTAGTGTCACCTTAGAGTTCTTAGTCAGAATTCCTTGTTCAGCCATTCACCAAAGCGGAGAGAAAAAATCCAAAATCCTTTTTACGAATAACATTCCAAATCCAGATTCGCTGATTGAAGTGCAGTTTTTCTCTTCTCAACATGGCCTGCCTCCTCAACCACCGAAGAGAGAGTTCATTGCCATTTCCCCTTCTCCATTTAATCTTATTAGCGCTCAGCATCCGGTGAAGTTTTGAAAATGCATCAGAGGAAGCCATTTTTGTTTTCCTTTGCTTGTTTCGCATAATAACAGTTTCCCCTTCTGCTTTCACTGCCACCGAATCACTCTTTTTAGTGCAGGGCCACTGTAGATTTGCCCTTTCGCTGTCGGATCCTCTTCACTCAGATCATTAGCTATAAGCATAAAATAATCTTTAAGAAGCTACGTAAATGAAATGAAAATTTCCTTTAAAGATCTGATATTTGCACTGATATCTTTTCCATGTGCCATTTCATTAAATGATGCCATATTAAAACTCAGATTGTGCATTCAAAGCTCAGTCTCTTAAGTCAGATTGTATTTACGCTTCTTTCTTGTTAGTTCTCGTTCTACAGCAGCTTCAACGGAAGTCGTTGAGAGGCCTTCTTTCAGCTACAGACAGATAATGAAGGCAGAACTTTATGTATTTCCCTTTTGTATTCAGATCGTATTGCAAATTCTTGATTATCTTTCTAATATATATCCAGTTACAGTCTGGCTCAATCTTAGTACTTATATTCAAATCAGTTTGAATAGTTAAGACTGCTCATAACGTTCCGAGGCCTTTTGAAGTAATCCTTGAGCTAGTCTATTGATGATATCTTAAGTGACCCATCGGGGGGGGGGGGGGGTAGAGTTAGAAATTTCAAGAGTAGTGTTATGTATGTGCCTTAAAGTATGTACTCCCTGCCGGCTCATTGGAGCCAGGAAAGCAGAGCTTGGGGACTGTATAACAATGGGTAGTGGAATCCAAATACCTGCTGCCCTACACCAATCACGGAGCCCTGCATGTTTGAATGAACCAATGGCAAGCTAGCGCGGGAGATTAGAGTTGTATATAGGTTTGACCCACAGGCCCTTAGTCAATCTTTTGTGGAAGCAGCCATCACCATGCTGCCCCTAATAAAGAGCTGTCCTCACTATGATCTCGTCTCTGCAATGCTTTAAACCCACTATATAATAGTGGCGATGAAGATGGGATCCTGGTAGGTGACTGAACTGGCACTGCATCGCGTGCCACAGCAGCTCCACGCATTGCTCCGCGATCGCTAAAATAGCGCCACGCCAGGACCAGAGATGAGGGATGACCAAGCTTCCAGCTCCTCCACCGCCATCGCTTCCGAGATGGCTTCAGCGCTCGGCCCCCATGGGCAACTATCAGAGTTCAATCTCAACCAACCGGAGAGGTGGGAGAGATGGGAGAAGAGGCTCAACTTCTACCTCCTCTACCATGACATCACAAACAAGCAGAAGCAGAAACAGCTTTTTCTCAGCCTCTGTGGAGAAGGCACGCTGGTGCTGGCCGAGAACCTGATGTTGCCAGTGCGACTGACTGATGATGCTGCTACATACAAGGTCATCACGGGGAGGCTCACCGAGCATTTCTCATTTCGCCTACGCTAGCGGCCCTGAGACTAGAATACCACCAGAGGGTACAGAAAGCTGGCAAGACCGCTTCGACCTTCCTAGCTGAGCTGCGCCACCAGGCCTGAGACTGTGCTTTTGCGAGTCTTGACGAAGCGCTGCTGTGCCGTTTTGTGGCAGGCCTCCGCAATGAGAAGCTACAGGCCAAACTGATGAGATACAAGAAGCTTATGCTGGCGGACGCCCTGGACGAGGTGGCCGCCTATGAAAAGTCACATAAGGAGTGGTGTACCACTGCAACGAACCAGGTAGCCAGTGGGTCCAACTTGGAAGACTCCGGCGAGGAAGACTCACTTCAGACACGCCAGGCCCCGAAGCACCAACAGCCATGTGCCACTGACCCTACCTCGATGGGAGGATGCGCCAGCTGTGGGGAAGCCCACGAACACCATTCCTGCAAGTTCCGGAACACCGTCTGCCACACATGTGGAAAAACAGGGCACCTCGCACAGGTGTATCGGGCGAGGTCGCTGCACCCTGGCAGAAAACAGTGTCAGAAAGATGGCCGCCACCACGAGGTCACATTCGTGGAGGACATCCAGGTGCTCAGTGAGGCGAGGGATCAGGTATGCCAGCTTCCCATGCCCTCCCCAGGCAAGTACAAGGTGACTCTGCTCATAGCGGGCAGGCCCTGCCAGATGAAAGTTGATTCAGGGGTGGGCCAGATGGTAATATCAACCTGGACATTCAGGGAACTGTGCCTGGGGAGAGAAAACCAGTTGAGCCCATCCCCCTTCATAGTCCGGGACTTTCAGAAGAGGGAGGTCACAGTACTGGGAGTAGGAAATGTCCATGTCAAGTGCGGCCAGTTTTCTGGCTGGCTCCCCCTGATAGTGGTCGAGGGGGACCTGTGCAGTCTAGTGGGGCGGTCCTGGTTCAAGGCCCTGGGAATCCAGGTAACTGGCATCCATCATGCGCCCGCGCCCTCCCAGACTAATTTCCAGAGGGTGTGCGAAGAATTCCCTGCCATTTACAACGGCAACCTGGGTACATACACAGGAGAACCAGTGATCCTACAACTAGACCCCAATGTGTAGCCTATTAGACTGAAGGCCCGGCAGGTGCTCCTGGCGTTAAAGCCCAAGATAGAGGAGGAGTTGGACCACCTCGTGGCTCAAGGGGTACTGGAGTCGGTGGCGAATGCCAAATGGGAAACCCTCGTAGTCACTCCAGTAAAGCCCAACAGCAGCATGTGCATTTGTGCAGATTACAAATGTACGATAAACAAAGCACTGTAAGGCCACGCTTATCCGGTGCTGGTGATGGGTCACATGTTCGCTCTAGCTAAGGCCCCCAGTCTATAGGCTCTGACAATGGCTGGAGCTACCCTGTCTTCCGCACCAATCGCCTTTCCAAGCCACACAGACACATAGCTTGCTAAATCTCCTTTATGATCCACGTCCTCCTCCACCCCTCTTAGTTTAAGGTTACACGATCTCCATCTGTTCTCCACAATTAAAAGTCTGTCTGCAAGATTTTTTTCTGACCTTTGAAGTGCTTGTACTTGGGATGCTGCTGCTTGGCTGATTTCCGTTGCATGCTCTGCCATTTGGTTTGTTTCATGCATTTCAGCTTTCAACTGATCTATATCCAGTTTAACTGGTTGCAGGACGTCATGGACTGCTTCTTTTATGTACAAACGCAGGTCCTCCTTAAGCTCCTTAAGATCTTGTTTTGTAAGGGTATTGGAGTCTTGCATTGTTTGCTCTTTATCTCCGTCATTTCCTTCGTTAATGGTTGGCGCCATTTTTAACTGCTTTTGTGTAGAGGGGGGTTGAGATTTTCCCTGCCCTTCAGGCCAAAAGAATTCTTCAACTGTTGTTGGTCGTAAGTTTCTGGCGTTCTTTTTAACTGCTGATTTCCTGTGTTTGTTTTTATTCATCTCTCTCGGTCCGATCTATGGCAGTTTGATTTAATGCTGGGAAAGTGGGAGCCCGCTCAAAAGTATGCGTCCGCCATTGTCAAGCGACGCCCCGCCCCCCGGGTCACATGTTGACCTCACTGGCAGGAGCTAAGATTTTTGGGAAGCTAGATTTGGCTCAGGCTTCTCAGCAGCTTCCAGTAGACGTTGCCACTGCAGACACACAGAGAGTCGTCACACACGGGCTTTCAGGGGCAAACGGCTGCAGTTCGGCGTCAGTGTGACCCCGGGGATCTTCCAGAACTTAATGAACTCCCTCCTTAAAGGCATTCCTGGGGTCCAGCCGTTCTTCGATGATGTGCTGATCACTGCAGCCACGGAGGAGGAATTTGCATCCTGCCTCCGAGCAGTATTGCAGCAGTTTGACAGGGCGGGGTTGAAGTCAAGAGAGAGAAATGTGAATTGGGGGCTACCAGCATTGATTTCCTGGGGTACAGGGTGGATGAGCAAGGGATTCACTCGGCAAGGGACAAAATCAGAGCGATTTGTGATGCACCGGCCCCCAAGAACAAGGCGGAATTACAATCATTTTGGGGACTTCTAAATTTCTACCATGCCTTCCTTCCCCACAAGGCGGTGATAGTGGAACCTCTGCACCGCCTACTGGACAAAAGGACTCTGTGAGTTTGGGATCACCGGCAAGCCTCGGCGTTTCAGGCGGTAAAGGACATTTTGACTTCCAACAGCTTGCTGGCGCACTTTGACGAGCAGTCTTGGCCTGTGATGCATCACCATATGGGGTGGGGATGGTCTTAGCTCTCGTGCTGCTGGATGGCCGCAAGGTCCCAGTGGCATACTATTCCCGAGCCTTGCAAAAGCTGGAGTGCGGGGTTGAAGGTAAGGTTTGTGCGCATGAAGGCGCTAGCCCGCAGTTATGTCTGGTGGCCAGGGATCAATGATGCCATTGAATCCTGGGTAGCTTGTTACCAGCCATGCCAGTAGACTCGGCCAGCTCCGGCGAGAGCCCCAGGTCAACAGTGGGAACACACACAAAACCCCTGGTCCTGCCTGCATTTAGATTTTGTGGGGCCCTTCCAGGGACAGGTATTCTTCTTGATCATAGATTCCCACTCCCAAGTGGCTAGAGGTAATCATGGTAGCATCCCCTTCCACCAGGGCAGCTCTAGGGACGCTCCGAAGGGTTTTCGCCACACACGGGTTGCCAGACAGCCTTGTTTCGGACAACGGGATAGCATTCGCTTTGGCCAAGTTCCAAGACTTTTGTGGCAGAAATATAATAAAGCATATAAGGTTGGCCCCCTTCCATCTCGTCACAAATGGCCAAGTGGAGCAGATGGTGCAGGCTCCTAAGTATTGCTCCGCTGCATCGTCCAGGGCAACTGGAAAGCCCACTTAGCCAAATGCCTGCTTGCCCAACACTACACCCCTAATATGGTAACAGGCCGAAGTCCAGCGGAACTGTTCATGGGTAGGAGGCTTAACACATTACTATACCGCATGCACCTGGACCTGGCCCCAAACCTACCAGAGACGGTCCAGGTGCCCAGAGGGTTCGACACAGGGGACTTGGTGTTTGCTAAAAACTTTGGAGGGGGAGCAGCATGGATACTGGTCCAAATCTCCAGTGTCCTGGGGGGCCATAATGTATGAGGTCACCTCAGAAGAGGGATTCACAATGAAGCATAGACCAGTTGCGGCCCTGCGAGGCACCGGAGGGCAGGGCAGCAAGCCCCAATGCCTCAGCGGATGACAGTCCGGAGACAGAGACAGAAAAAGCGACTGCTGCTCAACAAACACCTGCACCACAAGGGGAATCAGAACATCTGGCTGGAGCCGAGCATCAGGAAGACCCTGAACCACTGGCCAAGGCTCCAACGCTACCGGGCCCCCACCCTGCTGCACCCGAGGCCGCAACCTCTCTGCCTACGGCCCCTGAACTCAGAAGGTCAACATGCGAGCGGCACAAGCCAGTGTACCTACAGGACTACGTACAATAAGACTTGCGAACTTACGGGGGAGGGATGTTATGTATGTGCCTTAAAGTATGTACTTCCTGCCAGCTCATTGGAGCCAGGAAAGCAGAGCTTGGGGACTGTATAACAATGGGTAGTGGGATCCAAATACCTGCCGCCCTACACCAATCACAGACCCCTGCATGTTTGAATGAAGCAATGACAAGCTAGCGCAGGAGATTAGAGTTGTATATAGGTTTGGCCCACAGGCCCTTAGTCAGTCTTTTGTGGAAGCAGCCATCACCATGCTGCCCCTAATAAAGAGCTGTCCTTACTGTGATCTCATCTCTGCAGTGCTTTAAACCCACTATATAATAAGTAGACAGTAGCTTTTTTCTCTTTTCTGAGTGTGATGGCTGGGAGGGAGAATAAATAAGGATGCTTAATAGTTGGGAGTTTTGTTCTTTGCTGGGATACCCTTTTGCTTAAGATGGTCGTGGTGGGGAGAAATGCAAAGGCTGACAAGGAACCAAACCAGTGTGAGGGAACAGGGAAGTGACTCTTTTGCAAACGTCCCTTGGGTAGGAGGTGGCTATCCTTTAAGAAGGGAACAAAGTTAGAGTCCAGGTGCACCTTTGAGACCAACAAAGTTTTATCCAAGATGTGAACTTTCATGTGCAGGCACACTTCAGCTGCCCACCTTGATCTGCCTTTTAGAAGGGATTTCACTGTCCCTCCGCCCCTACACTTTCCTACCCTCTCTGGTTCAGGGGTGGGGCTTGTCCTGACGAGACTTTCTGTGATTTGCCGTCCCTTGAGGGCTTGGTGTTTGGGCTCCTAAGTTTCTATGAATTTCTTAGCTTTCCAAACTAGTTTTAAGAGTTGGGATAGTGTTCCCAGTTTTGTTTACCACTTGAGAAAACTTGGTCTCAAATTCCTATAATCCAGTTTTCATTCTTAGAGGACACAATCTTGGAAAAAATAAAAATGACAGCAGGATTGATGGTTAAATATTCATATTACTAGTTGGTGATAATGTGACTTCCAGCAGACTGGATTTGTTTCATGGGAAATTGGATGTACAGAGTCAAATCTTGGGTCTGTCTAACTTATTTTTGTCCGCTCTTGCTAACTAGCAGGGGCTCTTGAAGATGAGAACTTTCCTGCTATCTGAAATCTTGTTCAGCTGCAGATACCAAGAACTGAACCTCAAATCTTGTTTATGTGAAAGGCTATGGGCCCTTCATCTTGCTTAAGGCTAGGATACTTGGATAAAGCAATGCTTTAAAAACCCTACATGGGATTGCTTGAATTCAGTAACTTGGTTCTATGTGAATGAAGTGTGCATAATGTGTGACTCACAAGTAAATGGTCACCCATATAGGTGGCCCCAGGCAAGGACTCCGTTTGCATTTGCTTGGGACCACAAAACCAGAAGGCTTGTTGAGCACCGGGCAGGCTGACCACAGTCCAGGAGAAGCAGGCTGCATGAACCATGCTGAGGTTAAGCTGTGCAGACGCTTTGCTAAAGCTTGAACCCACAAAGCAGATTCTTTGCTAAAGGTTGAATCTATTTGTACTCCACTAAAGTAGCTTCAAGATTAGGTGCTTTGCTGGGAAGAAGGGTGCTTAACCATTTCCCTCACCTGTTGCTTTCCTGATCTTCACCATACAGACTCTGGGATTCTAGACCTGTGTTTCCTGTCCAGTACTGGTCTGGTACCCTAACTGAGCAAAAAGCAGCATATGGGGGAGAATGTGGGGGGTAAACTGTGAACCTGGAAAGGGTTGAGCACTTGCCCCTTGGAAATCACTGACCACATTGCAGAGAAGCACTGGCTAGGTAACACAAGGGGGCAGCCTAAACAATGGTCCCTCTCAAGGGGCCAGGAGGAGTCTGCAGATACTGTACTCCAACCCAAATGACAGGAGACAGCCTTCTTTTCCAACCCTACATCCCACTGGCTAAAAACACTGTTTTATCTGGATTGTTAAAATATTGTTGCCTCACTTGCTCTAACATGACAAATCCTCCTTCCTAGGTTTGATACTTTTATCATTATTGCTGCTTTGATAGCAACTGTGCTCAACACTACACTTAAATCAGGTAAGCCATCCATGTATGTCCAGATCTTTTCTCTGGGGAAGTATGCAGGGAATGAGCAAAAAAACTCTCTCCATTCCCAGTACTGTTGTGATCTGTTTGGCCTTCTCTTCTTTACCAAGGGCCCCAAAGGTTGAGCTGTATGTTTCCAAAAAGTCAAAGATATACTAGAATCTGTGAAACTACACTGAGTCAGAGCATTGGTCTGTCGAGCCCAGATCTGTCTACTGGGATTGGCAGCAGCTCTCCATAGGGTCATGGGCAGAAATGACTCTTTTCCCAACAGTGTTACCCAAGGGTCAAATGAGACAAGATGCTGGGAGGTTTGAATTAAGATTCCCAAGCATTTTCTTTGCAAATTACAATTGTGCACTCCCCCAATTCAGATCAGGATGGTGGTGAGGGGAGGGTGGATGAGCCCCCACCCACCCATGAAATGCTGCTGAGGCCAGACACTCTGAGGCAGGCCACCAGTCACTGTGTCTCAGGCTAAAATCAAATATACCCAATTTCCACAGTTAGCTATCCTAATCAGGGTACACAGGTTTCCCCATGGCTTAATACCTCACCTTTGCATCACACTCCCCTTCCAAATCAGCCCCACCCCTCTGTTTACCTTATAAATGTGGGAACTGGGTATTTCTGATTTCGCCCTCAGGGTATCTTTTGTGACATAAGGAAGAATTATCTCAATAACAATAGATATTTGCCTTTAGTGGCTTTGTTAAAACTGCCCACCAGTGGTTATGGGATATGACCCCCCTCCCCAGCTACCACTACTTGGCTGAAAGGAATAGGCAAATGTGTGCCTGCATGAAAGGAAGCACCCTTTTAGATGCAGAAGTGGAGAGCAACTGCTATCAGAAGTATCCCGGGGTGCAGAATCTCTAAGCATCTGATGTTGGGTAACAGATCTGCTCTGTAAAGAATGCCTCTGTGTTCTACCAGTGAACATAAAGTAAATGATATAGAAATCAGCATAAGCCTCCAGTGCAACGCTCTGTACCAAAAGGAACCAATCTTGATTAGCCCTTGCATCATTTGGAGAAGTGGGTTGTGCATAAGCATGTTGCTTGTACCTTTGTTCCAAAACTATAATAGAAGAAACGTCAGGGTGAAACTATACTGTATTACAGGAAAAAAAATGTGATAGGAAAAACCTTGTGGCCTCTACTTCTAAGTAGACTCTGCTTTTAAGTAATCTAAGATGAAAAATATAAATGTGCACACAGGCACTTTGATATTCCACAGCTTTTACCTTTAAACAGACTGCAATAAAATACATAAAATGCACGCAGATACTTGGACATAACCTCTTTTCCCAGTCTGCACTAAAATGAATTCAAATAGTCTGCAGAAAAATAAATCAGAGTTCACACAGGCACTTTTAAATTGCACGCAGACACTTTTTAAAGGTTAAGAGTCTGCTTTTGACTCATAAACCAAAATCATGAGAAAACAGTCTGTAATGAATTCTTTCATCCAAATTGCTCATAGGCACTTTAACAAACAAATTATCCCACTTCACAGTCTTGCATGTTCAGTCCACTATTGTTTCAATGAGGTGTTGGTGCCTGTGTGCACTCTGATTTATTTTTCTGAAGACTGTTTGAATTTATTTTAGTGCAGACTGTTTGGGAAAAGAGGTTATGTTAAAGTGCCTGCATGCACTCTTGTGTTTCATACTGCAGGCTGTTTAGAGGTAGAAGCTTTGGAATATTAAAGTGCCTGCATGCACTCTTGTGTTTCATACTGCAGTCTGTTTAGAGGTAAAAGCTTTGGAATATTAAAGTGCCTGTGTGCATATTTATATTTTTCATCTTAGATTATTTAAAGGAGGGCTTTAAACTAAATTGTATGGGGGAGCGAGACAATAATTCAAAGCCTTGTATGATGCCAGAAACTGGGGATAAGAACATTAAAGATTTGCAGAGAATGGCACATATGCTAGGTAATGTGAAATTGCAGGCTTGTACAGAAACTAAGCCCTCAGGATGCATAAAACGTGGATTCTGATGTCTCTACACTAATGCACAGAGTATTGGAAACAAACAGGAGGAACTGGAAGTCCTAATACAGGAAGGAGACTATAATAGGCCTTTCTGAAACTTGGTGGGATGACAGTCACAACTGGAATATTAGGATTCCGGGGTACAACTTATTTAAAAGGGACAGGCAAATGAGAAAGGGCGTAGGCGTAGCAGTATATGTGAAGGAGGTATATACTTGTGAGGAAATATGTGAATCTGAACATGGCAGCTCAGTCGAGAGTCTCTGGGTAAAAATAAAAGGAGTAAGAAAAAACAGTGATATTATTGTGAGGGTCTGCTGTAGACCACCAAGCCAGGCAGAGGACTTGGATGAGATACTCCTACAACAGATTGCAAAGTTCTCCAAAAGAAGGGATACAGTGATCATGGGAGATTTCAGTTACCCGGACATCTGTTGGAAGTCCAACTCTGCTAAAAATGAAAAGTCAAATAGATTCCTGACTTGTCTTGCAGACAACTTCCTTTTCCAGAAAGTGAGGAAGGAAACAAAGGGATCTGCTATCTTGGATTTGATTCTCACCAACAAGGAAGAATTGATTGAAGAAGTGGAAATAGTGGGCACCCTGGGCAGTAGTGACCATGTGATTTTGGAATTTACAGTCTTGGGGAAGGGAAAAGCTATACGTGGTTAGACTTATAGGTTGGACTTCAGAAAGGCAAACCTCAATAAACTTAGAACTATGCTGGGTAAAATCCCATGGTCAGAAATACTTAGGAAGAAGGGGGTTCAGGAGGGGTGAGAGTTTCTTAAAAGCAAAATACTGAAAGCATAATCACAGACGATTCCTATGAGAAGAAAAAATGGAAAAAGCCTAAAAAAGCCAAGCTGGCTCCATAAAGAGCTCTCTAAAGACTTGAGAAATAAAAAAGACTCCTTTAGGAATTGGAAGGAGGGCCTCATAACCAAGGAGGAATATAAACAAATCACCAGTGCTTGTAGAGAAAAAGTTAGGAAAGCTAAAGCTCAGTATGAGCTTAGGTTGGCCAAAGATGCTAAAAACAACAAAAAAGGGTTCTTTTCTTATGTTCAGGGTAAGAAAAAGAGCGAAGACATGGTAGGCCCACTGCGAGGGCAGGAAAGTGAAATTGTAATGGGTAATGAAGAGAGGGCGGAACTGCTCAATTCCTACTTTTCCTCAGTCTTCTCTTCTGAGGGGAACGGTGCTCAACATAGCAAAAACAGAACATATAAAGAGGATATGAAGTTCCAACTAGGGTCAGCATAGGGGTAGTATATAAACACCTAGTTTCTTTAAATGAAACTAAGTTCTCAGGGCCAGATGAACTGCATCCAAGGGTTCTAAAAGAGCTTGCGGATATAATTTCTGAGCCTCTGGCTATTATTTTTGAGAATTCTTGGAGAAGAGGAGAGGTGCCGGAAGATTGGAGGCAGGCGAATGTTGTCCCCATCTTCAAGAAGGGGAAACGAGGATCCGGGTAACTACTGACCTGTCAGCTTGATGTCTATACCGGGAAACGTTTTAGAACAAATCATCAAACAATCGGTCCTGGAACATTTAGAAAGAATGGATGTGATCACTAAGCGCCAGCATGGGTTTCTCAAGAACAAGTCATGTCAAACTAACCTGATCTCTTTTTCTGAGAAAGTGACTACCTTGCTGGATCAGGGGAATGCTGTAGACGTCGTTTATCTTGATTTCAGTAAGTGTTTTGATAAGGTTCCACATACTATCCTTGTTGACAAGTTGGTAAAATGTGGTTTGGATCCTGTTACCGTTAGGTGGATCTGTAACTGGTTGACAGATCGCACCCAAAGAGTGCTTGTGAATGGTTCCTCATCCTCTTGGACAGGAGTGACAAGTGGAGTGCCTCAAGGATCTGTCCTGGGACCTGTTTTGTTCAACATCTTTATCAATGATTTGGTGAAGGAATAGAGGGAATGCTTATTAAATTTGCTGATGATACTGAATTGGGAGGGGTTGCAAATAGAGTAGAAGACAGAAACAGGATACAGGATGACCTTGACAGGCTGGAAAACTGGGCTAAAACCAATAAAATGAATTTTAACGGATAAATGTAAAGTTCTGCATTTCGGTAGGAAAAATCCTATGCATAGTTATAGGATGAGGGAGACTTGTTATAGGATGAGGGAGACTTGTCTTAGCAGTAGTATGTGTGAAAAGGAAATGCAATTTTGGGCTGTATCAACAGAAGTATAGTGTCCAGATCACGTGATGTGATAGTATCACTTTGATGTGATAGTATCACTTTGCTCTGGTAAGACCTCACCTGGAGTATTGTGTTCAGTTTTGGGCACCACATTTTAAGAAGACTATAGACAAGCTGGAACAGGTCCAGAGGAGGGTGACAAAGATGGTGAGGGGTCTGGAGACCAAGTCCTATTAGGAAAGGTTGAAGGAGCTGGGCATGTTTAGCCTGGGAAGGAGGCAGCTGATCACCATCTTCAAGTACTTGAAGGGTTGTCATATAGAGGATGGTGTGGAATTGTTTTCTTTGGTCCCAGAAGGTAGGACCAGAACCAATGGGTTGAAATTAAATCAAAAGAGTTTCTGGCTCAAGATTAGGAAGAACTTCCTGACTGTTAGAGCGGTTCCTCAGTGGAACAGGCTTCCTCGGCAGGTGGTGGGCTCTCCTTCCTTGGAGGTTTTTAAACAGAGGCTAGATGGCCATCTGACAGTGATGAAGATCCTGTGAATTTGGGGTAGGTATTTGTGGGTTTCCTGCATTGTGCAGGGGGTTGGGCTAGATGACCCTGGAGGTCCCTTCCAACTCTATGATTCTGTGATCTTTAGCTTTGGTCTTGCGGGTCTGCCACAGAAAAAGAATGGTGGCTTGAGATTTTCCATCCCTAATAGCTAGGGCTGCCAACCCTCCAACTGGTGGCTAGAGAGCTCCTGGGATTACAACTGGTTTTGAGGTGACAGAGATCAGTTCACCAGGAGAAAATGGCCTCTTAGGAAGGTGGAATCTATGGCAGTATGCCCAACTAAGGTCCCCCCCTCCCTCCCCCCCTAAGGCTCCACTTCCAAAACCTCCAGGTATTTCCCAACCCAGAGTTGGCATTAAAATAAGAATAGTCAATGGCTTGCATGGGAACCTGTGTGGGAGGGAGCACATTTATCCTCAGCTCTGGGTTGAAACGCTTGGGACTCTTTAGCTTGGAGAAACGTCGACTGCGGGGTGACATGATAGAGGTTTACAAGATAATGCATGGGATGGAGAAAGCAGAGAAAGAAGTACTTTTCTCCCTTTCTCACAATACAAGAACTCGTGGGCATTCGATGAAATTGCTGAGCAGAAAGGTTAAAACGGATAAAAGGAAGTACTTCTTCACCCAAAGGGTGATTAACATGTGGAATTCACTGCCACAGGAGGTGGTGGCGGCCACAAGTATAGCCACCTTCAAGAGGGGTTTAGATAAAAATATGGAGCACAGGTCCATCAGTGGCTATTAGCCACAGTGTATGTGTGTATATAAAAATTTTTTGCCACTGTGTGACACAGAGTGTTGGACTTGATGGGCCGTTGGCCTGATCCAACATGGCTTCTCTTATGTTCTTATGTTCTCTGCCCTGTTTTGTCCTAGGGCCCAGACCTGCAGGCAACAATGCCTGTCCTTTCTTCCCTTGACTCCCTGCTTCCTTTTGAAATCTTTCCTTTATTCCTTCCCTTCTGCCTCTACTTCCATCTTGGTGGTTGTTCAGATAAACCATTACCGAGTCTCTGGAACAGCCTCTTCCACAATAGGGGTGGAAAATATATATCTTTTTCACAGTCTTGGAACTTAGAGCAGTTTTTTTTTTCAAATTCATTTCTCACAAAATATATTATCTAATTTGAATATAACATACAATTTCATATACTTTGATTCCATCTGGCCCCTAGGGTGAATTAAAAAATATGTTGGGAGAGAGATTGGGTAGGGATCCAAGCTCAATACAAGGTGTGGTAGGGGATGTAGGGTCTCTGGGCTTCTGTCCATGAGGTAGAGGAATCCTTGTTCTGGAGTCCTAGAATCCCTCTTCTAGAATATGACAGGCATTTAGTCATTAAAATATGGCAAGTTGCATGGAACACTTAATGTGCAGTAAATTAGAATGTCTGGCTGTAAGGGTAATGGGGCCACTTTTCATTAAACTTTTCTCACTGATAATGAGATAAGGTTGATCAGTTTATTTATTATTTATTACTTTAGTCTTCTATCCCGCCCTCTCCGCAGGTAGATTCAGAGTGGCTAACAGTCAGTTAAAATATTTATAGTTACAATTTAAAATGATACAATAACAATTAAAATACATTTTATGGTGCTGTTCAACTTCAATATAGGTGGTCAAACATGTGGGCAATTGGGGTGGACTTCATGTGATGGTTAATGCCCTTTTTTCCCCTCCTCAGTCACTGTATACAACAGCCAACAAGTACTGGACATCGTGTTCATTCTGAGAGTTCTTAGGCTCATGCGGATCATCGACAGTATACAAAGGTAGCTGTTTGTTAGCCCTGAAATAAGAGCTATGTGCAAACTCAGAATGTGGTTAGTTGAGGCAAGATTGGTAGGGAATAATTGGATTAGTTACTTGTAGTAAGACACAGTTGAATAAATGGGGTGGGGGAAAGACATCAGCTAGAATTCTTGCCATGTATTTCCTCTTGCTGTTTTTCCATTTAAATTACCAGCTATATCTTTGTGATAGAAAATTATTCCGGTGAGGTGAGGTGTGCCTCTTCTGGGACAAAATACATTGTGCCCATCTTTTCCATTGTGCTGTCTTTTAGGTTTCGTGTCATCATGAATACACTCATAAACATTGTACCTACAATGCTGACTTTTGGTGGCTTGGCTTTGGTGAGCAACTTCTTATTTCTCTTCTTCCTAAACTACAGTTGCTTCAGACTCCACCCTTTTACAGCTTCAACAAATTAACTTAATAAATGTTTGCTTTTAGTCATTTGTAAAAAGTCTAAGAGTTGTACATTGTGTTAAAAAACATGCTTGGCTTTTCTGAAGGCTGAATCTTCTCAGTGCTGTTCTTTCCTCTTTTTGAAAGGCAAATCTAACATGCTGCTTTCCCCTCAGGAGGGTCTTGCTGATATAAAGTCATATGACTATATGAAGCCTTAACATGAATTGCTTCATCAAATGTAATTACTTCAAATGACGGTTGCTGTTTTCAGTCTCAACTAAGCAGAGTCCTATCTCAGCTCTTCTGCCCAATACTTTTTTAAAATACAGGTGTTAGGAATTGAGCCTCAAACTCTATGCATACAAAAAAGAATTGCTCTGCCACCAAGTTATGTAGTCTTTTGGGAGCACCCTAGAACTCTTCTTTCAGATTAGGAAGCAGAGCCATGCTCTCTCTTGGTGGACAGAGATACCTTGAGAAGGAAAAGGGCTGCACATGCACAGAAAATTCCCACCTTAATTTCTGTGGTCTTCACACAAAGACACTAGAAAAAGTGTGAAGGACTTGTTACCCTTCCCATAAGGTAAGTATGCATTGATTTTGTGCATGCAATGTGTAATTTTGGCAACTGTCACTGAAGTTTCTAGGACCCAGAATTAGGATTGTATGTAGTTTTACTGGTACCTAGAATGGTGTATGTGTAGATAACTGCAGTGGCATCCTACATTGGTAGAAGCAGAGGGTACTCAATGGTTGGCTTCCTGGGGCAGATAATCAAGAGCAGTGGCCAAATATATTTGCTCGTTTAGGAGGACAGGCCTTAACAATTCTTAATTATCTGCTGTATGTTTAATATGTAATAAGCCCATACTAAGTAGATGTGTCCTTCTCTTTCCCATTAGGTGGTATACTATATCTTTGCCATTGTTGGGATGGAAATTTTCCATGGAAAGATCCAGTTCTTTGCTGGAAACACCACTGCACAGCATGCCTTGTACTGTGGAAATCCCTCTCTGAAAGACTCTGCATTTGCCCATTCTAAATATTGCAAAAACAACTTCAACAATATTGTGTCATCTTTCATTGTCCTAATGGAACTCACTGTTGTCAACCAGTGGCATGATATCCTTTGTAGACACACAAACGTCATTTTAAAAATTGATTTGGAGGGGTCAAAAAGATCTGCAAAACCAGGGCCATCCACCCTCAGCCAAGCCACTTGTGCTTGATCCACTGTTTTCCCAAAACAGGTAGGGCTCAGACGTGCTGTTGGGGGAGAATATGAGGCAGGTAATAGTCTTTGTACCTTCATCCAAACAGCATCTAAATATGTGTGGTGCTTGACCTTGACTTAGTACTCCTTGCCAATGGATTTGCCCTTGTGACTCATCAGGCTGCAAAGCTGTACTTCATCACCTTTCATATTGTTGTGGTTATTATGATTATTAAGTAAGTCCTATGCTATTTTTTTCATTAGTTGACACGTGTTGTTTAATGTTGCATATATACTTGTAGTAGCCTGGAGGGAAAAGGAGAGAAGCAATGTGCTTTGCTTCCTTCTCCCTGCCATGTCTTGGAGGGGAGGGACAGATCAGCCTCTCACCTCCCCATTTGCAATAGGGAGAATAGAAGCTGATCACTTCTGATCACAGTAAGAACATAAGAAGAGCCCTGCTGGATCAGACCAGTGGTCTATCTAGTTCAGCATCCTGTCTCACATGGTGGCCAGCCAGTCACTCTGGAGGGCCAACAACAGAGTATAGAGACTGAGGCCTTTCCCTGATGATGTCTCCTGACACTGGGATTCAGAGGTTGACTGCCTCTGAATGTGGAGGTTCCCGTTAGTGACCAGGGCTAGCATCCACTGATACTCCCAGCCTATCCTCCATAAATCTCTCTAATCCCCGTGCTTATGGGAGGGGGGTGTGTGAGGGAATAGAAGGGATACTTACCATGAACGGTCCTACTCCTCTGAGGAAAGGAGGAAATCTTGGTGGGTTATTCCCACCTTCCATTCAGGGAGGCAGGAACAAATTCTTCTCACTTCCTGTCTCTGAGGTGGGAGTCATCCTCCTTTTCAGTTTTTATTCATGCCTCTTCAGAGATAGCAGTTTAGATTAGGACTTGCTTTTATTCAGGGCTTTCTTTGTAGCAGGAACTCCTTTGCATATTAGGCTATACACCCCTGATGTAACTAGTCCTCCGGAGCTTACAGTAGACCCTATACTAAGAGCCCTGTAAGCTCTTGGAGGATTGGCTACATCAGGGGTGTGTGGCCTAATATGCAAAGGAGTTCCTGATACAAAAAAGCCCTGCTTTTATTCAACATCTAAACCTCAAATATACTATTTACTTTTCTAAATCTTTAATTATATCTACATCTATATACTTTTTTCTGGCTTCTTAACTGTTCTTTATTTTTTCTAAATCTTTCAGAAAAGAACAACAAAGCCTCAAAAGCCATCTCTGTTAGCAGTGGTCATTTTAATAGTCTGTCCTCTACCTCCGAGGGTGAAGCTGGCGACTGAGAAATTCATAGCTTTTATTATTTTGTCTAAAAGCTTATGTGCTATGTAGAATTCCTTGAATAAATGAATGAAGCTGATCACTAATGTTCTATCCTTACCATTAGCTAAGAAAACAGAAACAATTAGCTTCTTTTCTCCCCACCCCAAGCATCTCATGTTCCTGCAAGATGGACTTAGGGAGACCCACAGGCTTTTCCCTATGTCATTGAAAGGCCTAAAAAGCAGGCACAAACAACTAGTCAGAAAACTTGCTCAACCAAACTGGTTGCTGTTTGAGCATCCCTATGGTATCATGCAAACATATGTCCATCCATATTCTAGGCTCCACCTCCCCCAGTCTGAAGTTTTGGTTTGTAATATGTGAATGATACAAACTGTGCAGGCCAGGAAATCTTTCATGAGTTTACTGTGGAAATGAGGAGGGGAAGAAGAATGGGAGGATGTTAAATACAATGCAATGTACCACATCTTGACTTGATTTTTTAGCATCTTCATAGCATTTATTCTGGAAGCTTTTTTTGTGGAATATTCCCTTGAAAAGAGTGAAGTAGAAACTGCCATAGAAAAGAAAATCCAAGAACTTGGTGTAGGAATCCAGGAGTAAGTAAACATTTCTCTTCTCCCAGTGCTAGTGGTGGTTGAGGAATAACCTCTGGTTGCGCCTAGTTACAGCTGTGAGATCAGCTGGTGACTAACCACTCCTAGGTTAACTTTGCTGTGTATGAGTCTACTGCAATTCCTGTCCTCTTTTCACATCTCATGGTCTAAACTTTTTTTACATGCTACAGTCCTTAATAACTATGGCTCACAGCTGCTGCGGTTGCTTGGGATAACAGCCATATTGTCAGTGACTAAAACAGTGACTGTTTTTCCTTTTGATGTCTTCATGGGGGGCAGCACTCTCAGCATAACAGTAAAACAGCTTTATTAGTCATAGCCTTTAAAAGTTTTATTCAAGATATAAGCTTCTGTGTGTGCACACACTACTTCAGTTACAATGAAATGGGAATTACCTGTCAATACATATAGGTAGAGGATGAGCAGTAAATTAGAATACAACATAATGAAGATGTTTAACAGATGCAGGGCCAGCCCTAGACTATCTGGCACCCTAGGCAAGACTGACTTCTGGTGCCCCCCTGCGCTGATAATGTTACTAAATCACATGTGGGGGCACCTAATTCAGCACCCTCGGAAGGCTGGCACCCTAGGACTAGCTTGCCTAGTGGCAGGGCCAGCCCTGAACAGAATGCAGGGACCAAACAGGAATAACAAGCTTACTTTACATGGTTACCACTTGTTTAGGTTTAATTCCAAGGGAAAACATAGTTAAGAGCATAAGAGAAGTCATGTTGGATCAGGCCAATGGCACATCCAGTCCAACACTGTCACACAGTGGCCAAAAAAACCAGGTGCCATCAGGAGGTCCACCAATGGGGCTAAGATAATAGAAGCCCTCCCTCTGTTGGTCCCTTTCCAGCACCAATAATACAGAGCATCATTGCCCCAGTCAGAGTGTGGCTAATAGCTACTGATGGACCTCTGCTCCATATGTTTATCCAATCCCCTCTTGACGCTATCTATGCATGTAGCTGCCACCACCTTCTGTGGCA
This sequence comes from Heteronotia binoei, assembly GCF_032191835.1. Taxonomy (NCBI): domain Eukaryota; kingdom Metazoa; phylum Chordata; class Lepidosauria; order Squamata; family Gekkonidae; genus Heteronotia; species Heteronotia binoei. The sequence goes on along the minus strand of NC_083223.1, from coordinate 223,564,283 downwards.
ATGAATTCCATGTGTTAATCACGCTTTGGGTGAAGAAGTACTTCCTTTTATCCATTCTAACCTGACTGCTCAGCAATTTCATTGAGTGCCCATGAGTTCTTATATTGTGAGAAAAAGAGAAAAGTATTTCTTTCTCTTTCCCTTCCTTTCTCTATAGGAAATAAATATATCCAAATTGGAGACTGATGGGCAGATTTATCCTTCTTAATTGGGGAATGCTGAGAGTAATTAATTGAGACTCTGTCATCACGCTCCATCCATCTCCTGTTCAGCATGGAGGCAACCTTACAGTATCCTCTTTTTTGAAGTGGGAAGTCTGGCTATGTAGAGTATCCCCTGTCCTCAGACCAGAGAAATACATTCCAATCTGTTCCAAATTACATAACAATCTACTATTCTAAAGAAGAGGATGTTTAGTCCTTCTGGGGGATTGGTGAGAATACAGATATAAAAACTGGATGAAGTTAGCATATGTAGTGAGCTAAGAAATCAATACAACCGTTAAATCCTGGGGATTCCATTGCTCTGAATGTTGCAATAACTTGCAACTGAGCAATTTCTCTAATTTGTTCCTGAAGTTCCTTCATAATAAAACAGATACTTTGAGGTCACCCATTGAATGTCCTGGAAGGTTGAAATGTTCTACACATTTCTCAGTCTTGTGATTCTTGATGTCAGATTTGTGTCCATTTATCCTTTGGCACAGGGTTTGACCTGTTTGCCCTATGTAGAGAACTAAATGGCATTGTTGGCATATACAATGTTAGATGAGCAACTGAATGAGCCTGAGAAGCCATATTTTATGTTGTTAGGTCCAGTGATTGTGCTGCCTGGGTGTGTGTGGTAGCAAACATGGCACTTGTGTGGCCACTTATAGCAAGATCCATATTCAAATTAGCTATTCTATTATTGTGGGGCTGTCTGCGTTCATTTTCTAAGTGCAATTTCTGAAGTATTGAAAGGATTGGCAGATTTGATTCAGAGCACAAGCAGCTGTTTGGTGTGCGGGAAGACTAATTTTCCTTTACCATCCCTTCCCAACCTGTTATCTCTCTTCTCTGCCTGGCCGTGGTTGGTGAGGCTCATATGTCTTCAGCAAGGGTCACCTCACTCCTAACAATCAGAAAGGAGGAGGAACTTTCTGAAGAGATTGACTGTAGCTACAGCCAAAACCCACTATAATTTGCTGCAGAATTATGCTGTCAGGATAGTTTAAATTCCACATGCTAGTAGAAGCGTATGCTAAAATACAGCGATCCTGTTTTTGCTATAGGGCAAATAAATACCAAGGAGTATCTGGAAACCAGTTGTGGCTGCCTCAAGCAGGCAGGCACACATTATTTTTTAATGCCTCTGTTATTGACTTTATGAGAGGGGGGATGAGAATAGGAGTAGGTAACACCAAGGCAAATAAATAACCAGCTTTTAGGAGAAATATATCAAGAAGGCTGGAATGTCTCATGATTCCTTAATGGATGGCTTCTTTTCAGGGAAGAACTACTGGATGGTAAACTGATAGACAACATGGAAACCAGTGACAATGACCTTGGAGGTGAAGAAGGGACAGTAACAAAGAAGAAACCTAAAGGACTGATGTTCAAAATTGCTTCAAAAAGTGAGTGTACGCTGTCAAGAAGCTCTTTTGAATCTTTCCCATTCTGTAATTTTTAAAAAGAATATATCAAATAGAACTACTTCCAAGTTACAGATAAGACAACATCTGGTGACCATCTTTGATACAATGTCTAGATTTTTTAAAATAAATGCAAGTGTTGTAGTAAACCAACAGCTCAAATGGAGTTTTAACTCTTGCCGTATTTTTGTTTTATACCCCACATTTCTTAGTGAGGAACCAACCCAACATGACTTATCTTTCTCCCCACCTCTATTTTATGCCTGTAATTCTGTGAGCAAGATTAAGAAAAGAGAGTAAGTAGCAACCTTCCCCTTGCAGAGCAGATTCAAAACTGGGTCCTCCAGATCCTAGATTGATACTCTAACCACCCACTATTCTAGTTAGGGCTAGGTTTTCAGTGGCTGTCTCTTCTTTTAACTACTAAAACTAGGTGTAAGTCATTCACCTCTCCCCTAGAATGGAAGAACATTTGAGGTAGGTGAAGTGGCAATAAAAAAAGTAGAAGACTGAAAGATATTGAGCAGTGTGGGTCTGTGTCTTGAATCTGCTTTCCCACCCACTCTCTTTTGCAGTGAAGGCCTGTTATGTGTGAACACACTTGCAAGTTAGTCACTATTTATTAGTAGTAATAGTCATCTCTGCTTCCATAGATCTTACTTTTGCAGTGCAAGGAAACACTTTAAGGTCTCATAATTACTTATAGTCCAGCTTTTTCACAGAGACTCAAGGTGGGTTACAAGTATAGTCAATGAGATGGGGCATCTAATGAACAGTAAAGTAGTGTTTATATATAATATATAACCATACATGAAGCTGCCTTATACTGAGTCAGACCCTTGGTCCATCAAGATCAGCATTATACTCAGACTGGCAACAGATCTCAGGTAGTCTTTCACATCCTCAACTATCTGATCCTTTTGACTACGGATTTGAGCCTGGGACCTTCTGCATGCCAAGCAAATACTCTGCTGAGTCCCAGCCCCACAAGTTTCTAAGTGTAATACATTAAGTAGTTTAGAATCTACCTAGCCTAGAGCATACTTAGTGATTAGCAATAGAGGTACAAATTAGTCGTTATCCCTTTACCAATGCAACTTTCTGACAATTTCATTACAGTACTGTTCTGACCTGTGCAAAAAAGCTTTAAATAATTCCACTTTTGCATAGTTTCTGGAAAGTGGGAACCTTCCTAACCTAAGAAGGGAGGCTAATCCATAAGGAGAGGGCCACAACGGAGAATTCATAGGTATGGGCAGTTATTGATTTTTGTCCATTTGCAGGATGGTATCTGCAGAGGCTGTGCTGTGAGATGAGCTAAGCTGGTGTGCATAGGGACAGAGGTCACACAAATATGAAGGACCAAGGCAATGAACAGCTTCATGTATGATTAGTTAATACCTTAAAGTGAGCCCAATAATTAATGGGCAGCCAGTGAACTGACTGCAGGATGGGAATTATAATGCATGTTCCATCTAGCTGCAGTCTCCAAAGTTACTTTGAGGAGACACCTACATAGGCGTGGATTATATAGTAGCTTTGTCTCAATGTTACCATGGTATGGATCCAGGTTGCCGGAGTGGTTGAGTCAAAGGAGCCCATCTTGCAGGCTAGACTGAGTTGAAAAAAAGCATTTTTGCAGCTGCATTAACTTGCTTCTTGAACAGCAATACTGAATCTAGTGATACCCCAAGGATCCGGAGTCAGCTGAACCCCATCTAAAGTGGGAAGCACAAGATCCTTTAAGACTTCTGTCTTCTCAGCCAGCATAACTTGCTTGTCTGGGTTTGGCTTCCATTAATTTGCTTTTAGCCATTCAAACACAGCAGTCAAGCAGGTCAGGACTTTTACTATTTCATCAGGGGACTTTAATGCAGAGATGTAAAGCTGGATGTCATCTGCACATTGATGACATCCAGTTCCAAAGCGACAAATGATTTCTCCTAAAGGTTTCACCTAGAGGTTGAATAACATGGAGGAGTGGGGAGTAAAACTGCATGCTGGGGAACTTCCTAAGATAGCTCTGAAACTTGAAGAGAAAGAACTAGACTTCTCTAGGTGGGTGAATCCTGTATATTTATATCTAGACCTTGCAATACAGGCTAAAGGTGAATCATGCTACTATCTGCATAGTGTGCGTTAGTGAGGATGGTGACCCTTTCCATTAGATCCCCTGCCCTATCCATTTACAGTCAACCGCACAAATAATGAGAAATTCAAGTAGATCTTCTTCCCCAGGATACAGGACAGTGGATGCTTTACTCCAGCGCATGTTTGAAGCTGAGATATCGCCAGAAGAAGAAGGTCCTTCACTAGATGAGATCCTAAACCTTTCTGCAGATGATATTTACCTGAAGAACCCTACCTTTGACAATGCTGCATAAACTAGAGAATGAAGGGAATTACTGGAAGCGGCTGGACCAGTTTTTAAGACTGCTTCAGCTCTCTGAGTACAAGCTACAAATTACTGCAAGAACCATCTACCGCTTACAGTGAAGACACATTGCTGCCCTGCTTCATGACTTTTCCTTCCAAAGAATCAAACATTCCAGTGATCATTTTTTTAAAAAATGTATATAAATCATGAAAAATACAATATTTTTAATAAAGGGACACATTGAATGTGTCTAAAATGCTTGACTATTTAGACTGTTGGCATGAACATAGTATTAACTTGTGTAAATGTCTGTACTTTGTAACGTTGTTGTCTACAACCAGCAACTTTTTGTGAAAGCATAATGAAACAAGATGTGGGAAAATAAAAGGCTATGTATAGACATAGTGCTATGCATGCTTCCTTGGCTCTGATAAATTTTAGGCAAAGCAGGAATAGGGTATATATCTTTCTTCCTTGCTGGCAAATGCTACATTTCTGTGTAAACAAGTGTAGATGAGCAGGTCTGAGTGCAACAGACTTCATACAGTAAAGGTTAATTCACACTTCAAAAAAACATGCAACAGCTATGAGATGTTTATCAAATGTACAGAAATTCCCTACTGGCAGCATTCCAACCTGAAAGGGTGCTGGAGAGCTGCTATGGTTGTGCTGGGGAAGCTTACATGTAGCCTTTGGATACATGAAGCTTACAACTTCCCTTCTCACATGCACAGTGCTGGAACAATTCTCATTTGTATTTATTCATTAATGACCACAGAGGGAGGATTAGCTGAGCCGAGTGACACATGGAGGGCTTCACTGTGTCCTTCTAGCTGCATCTGCACAGAAATTGCAAGGTCCTTGGCTTCCGCTTACCCGTTTTCTCACATCTCCTAAAAGAAATACCTAGAGTGGTAAAATCCAGAGGGGTCACTATATTAAACAATTCCGGTGGTATCTTAAAAACTACCAGCAAGATCTTTCGTGAGTCAGCTCTTCAGAAGGTTGTTTTTATTAAAGATTAGCTATCATTTATCTTAAGTACTATATACAATTTATCAGATATTATCTGAGCTGTAGCTTTGATAAAACCTCTTCACAAGAAATGTACAGGACTTTATTTCTCGATGAAGGCCTGTGGGTTATCTGAGTTTATTTACGGGAACGTTTATTTTCCACAAGCAACACTGCAAGCCTGTTACGGAGCGTCTTTACTTTGTTAGTATAAGTAGTCAGAAATAAATCTTTTAGTCTTGTCCGTAAAGCTCTCAAAGAAGGCAGATGGTTGCAGTCTGGTACATTCAGCAAAGTCTGGAAGAAGTCACTCCAAACTTCTGCATGTGGAATCCTGGATAAGGAAGCATAAGAGTAAAAACATCAGCTTCATTATCTCTCAATACAAAAATGCTGTACCCACTGTTACCATTTCTAGGGCAAACGGGGGTCCCCCACAGCTAATTAAAAATTCTCACATGAGTCCCCCCCTCCCTGTTCTGTGGTAGTACTTCAAGAAGCAATTAGAAGGACTGCTTTCTTCTATATGAAATTACCTGTCTACCCCAGTCTGCTGAGGAGAGCTTGCTTTGGGTGACCCTGCCATCTGAGACTAGAGAGGAGGCAACCTAAGAAAGGGCCTTGGTGCTGTGGCACCAAAATTCGAAACTCCCTCCCCTGGGAGATTTGTCTGTCTTCCTCTATTATCTCCAGCCAGCAAGTGAAGACTTGCCTCCACCCACTTTTAAGGTGTGGTGTTTGTTGATATGTATTCAACTACTTATTTTTAATCTTTTTACTATGGAAATGTTTTTGTTTGTCACCTGAGAAGAACCCTATTTGGATGGAAAGGCAACACAGAAGTGTTTTAAAGAAATATAATAGAAGGCAACTACAAAACTATACTCCCTTGAGCAAGTGCTTCATCCCACGAATTTTTAAATGCTAAGCTCAGAGAGCGAAACAGGGCCATCTGCAGTTCTGAGCCCCTCCCGCCCAAATTTTCTCTCAGAGAAGGCCTACAAATCTGCTGTTACCCCCTTAGGAGAGGAACTGAAATGACCTATTCATTTTTTACCCCTTCAAATTGCAACAAGACTCAAGAATTGGCTGCTATAGTTGTTACTTCCAAAGTCTTAGTTTAAATCAGGTGTTAAAAGGCTCATGAAGATGCCAGATTTTATTCCTGGTAGCCCCACAAATAAATATAAAAGGCATTCTAGTTTGAGATGCCCCGTATCAAACACACATACACCCCACCTTGGAGAGCCAGTCTGGTGTAGTGGTTAAGTGTGCGGACTCTTATCTGGGAGAACCGGGTTTGATTCCCCACTCCTCCACTTGCACCTGCTAGAATGGCCTTGGGTCAGCCATAGCTTTGGCAGAGGTTGTCCTTGAAAGGGCAGCTGCTGTGAGAGCCCTCTCCAGCCCCACCCACCTCACAGGGTGTCTGTTGTGTGGGAGGAAGGTAAAGGAGATTGTGAGCTGCTCTGAGACTCTTCGGAGTGGAGGGCGGGATATAAATCCAATATCATCATCATCATCTTCAAGCTCTTTAGGCTGATTGAACCAGAAGGTGTCTTGAGAATCCCTGCTGCTCCATAATATAGCAATTTAAATCAATATATATACAGCCACATTTTCAGCCAAAGGATAAAAATATTGGAAACAAATCTGCCCATGCACATATTTCCATCTGACGGAATCCTCGATTCAGAACAACTCTGCTGTGGGGCTAGCTGTATGAGCCCTCTAGTGGCAAGAGGCTCTCTAGGATATTTCAATTTGGACTGCTTGGGAAGTCGGTACAAACACTTTTTACTTTATCATGCCATTAATACTTTTGTCACTATTTGTTGGTTTTAGACTCATGCAGATCACAGCATGGAGAGTCATTTGTTCTATTTTAAAGTATCTGATTCTATAAATATGGTTTCATGTACAAATGTATATCTTTTTGTAGCTGAACTGATACATATACATTAGAAACAACCACAAATAGACACAACTGAGGTGCCAGAAATAAAACCTTCCTTAAAATGGTTAAATCTATTCTACAGAGAGCCAGTTTGATGTAGTGGTTAAGAGTGGTGGACTCTAATCCGAAGAACTGGGTTTGATTCCCCACTCCTCCACATGCAGCTTCTGGGTGTTCATGGGTCAGTCACTGTTCTCTCAGAGCTGTTCTCAGCCCCACCTACCTCACAGGGCATTTGTTGTGTGGAAGGGAAGGAGACTGTAAGCCACTCTGAGACTCCAAGTGAAGGGTGGGGTATATATCCAATCTCTTCTCTCTACAGCCCAAGTTTCTCAGTTAATGAGGCTGAGTCCAAAGGTCAGTAATGACATTTACACTAGCAAAGTGACAGTGTTGTTGGGATGTTTGGGGGAGCAGGGGTCCCCTTCCTGCTGCAGATCCTCATTTGATCCTGGTGTAGTTCATGACCGTTCCCAGACTGCCAGAGGCAAAATACTCAAGTAGCTCAGTGGACTAAAGCTGGACAGTGGAGTAGGAAGTCCCATTTTATGACCTCACTATCAAGCTTCCTCTGAAGTACAGAGGTGCAAGAGAGTATCAGGCATGCTACAAATAGTGCTCTCACATTCACGTAGGTCAATTGTGAGGCATGGCCAATACTCAAGTAAAGTCTATACTTCCGAATCCTCTGTAATACTCAGGGGTTTTTCAGCAAAGACTGTTGAAGGTGTTACCAGAAGAGAAGAAAAATTTTAAAGTGCTTGAAAACCAACCTCCTGAAGACACCCTCGGGCTTCCATATGCCTTCCTCATTTCTGACTTTCATGTACGTTCCAAATAGTAGGCAGTACACCGTTCCAGCTATTCCAAAATAATCAGTCTGAAAAAAGAGAAAAAAAGGACAGCTGTAGAAAGCTTTACATTTTGGAGGGAGGAATGAAATATTCATCCTTCAAGTGTCATTTGGGCCTACAGAATCTTAAGTCCTTGTACAAAGCTTTTCAGTGTCAAATCTCAACAATGAGAAGTGAACTGTAAAAACCATATTTTTTCAATATAAAATTTTAAGTTTGCTGCCTCTCATGAGTGAACAGTAATAATGAATTATTTTGAATTAATGAATATGAATTATTTTCCAGAAGGTTAACATGGCCGTCACTAGGTGTGTCATCACAGCCACAAAAATATTCTGCTAATGACACAGTTTATACAAATTTATATAAAGACACAATCTTTGTAACCCCTTTATAACGTCTTTCCCCACACGTTCCCCAGAGGGTACTTAGATCTGGGATGAAAAATCTCTTAGCGATCCCCGGGCCGAGGGAGACTAGACTACAGTCCACCAGACAGCAGGCCTTCTTGACTGCTGCCCCCTATTGGTAGAATCAACTGCCGGAAGAAGCTAGGGCCTTGCGGGACCTCGCCCCATTCCGCAAGGCCTGTAAGACAACTCTATTCCAGCAGGCCTTTAATCTGACATCGAAGGACTGATACGGGGTGACTGAGATACATCGAATATAGACTGAATGCCATCTGAAGCGAGAAAACATCAGATACAATTAGCACCAGACTGTTTTAATTGTTCTTAACCATTTTAATTGTTTAACTTGTTTTATTGTTTAACTGTTAAATTGTTCTTATTCTGCTGGTTGTGAGCTGCTCTGAACCTGCTTCGGCGGGGAGGGCAGGATATAAATCCAATAAACCTTAAACCCACATGTTCAAGTACCTGGTAATTCCATGGCTTGCACATCAACATTTCAATACACTGAAATCCAGACGTTTCACACTTCCCTGTGAATACAGTTCCTTCAGGAAACAGGTTCATGTCTATACTTTGGCCAAAGTCAATGACTGCCAAGCCGTGAGACACGCTGTCAACATCACAGGTGTCATCATCCAAAAACCTATGTGGGTTGAAAAGGACTATTATCAAAAAGGGTAATGCAACATGGCAAGATTTTCTTTTTTTAAAAAAATGAAATACTTGCATTTCACCAAAAATAAAGTTGTCAGGTTTAATGTCACCATGAATTATTCCACATTTGTGAAGCTCTTCGACCATATGGAGAATTTTTATGGTAAAGTAGATGACCAGTGCTTGAGGCATCACTTTCTCTGGGAGCTTTCGATATATATTTATGGTGTTCTAAAAACAGTCGGGAAGAAATCAGTTAGATGTAATGCAGCCACTGACCAAACATATTAATATTTGTATTTTCCTATTAGACTCCCAATCTAGGATTAAGCCATTCAAAACAATGGCGCTTTCTGAGTAAATATGCATGAAATTCAGCTGCAGAAGCACAATCTATTAGAAGTTCTCTTGTACCTCCCCCACTAAAATCATGGAAGCTGTGTATGAGTATGATGTAAATGTCATTTAAAACAATTTTCACCCAGCTTAGTGTCCCAAAGTTGGCAAACAATAAAAACATTAAAACAAGACTAAAACAAACAGATATATACATATACACTATACAAAACAGAACACATGAACAAGAGGAAGAGTCAATAAGAATGAGGGAACCCCAGACAAAATGAAATAATAGAAGTAGATAGACAAATCTCCCTGGGAAGGGAATTACATGAGTTTGGAGCTATGATTGAGACGGTCCTTTCCCAGGTTGGCAAACATGTAGACTCAAATGACAGGGACACCCAAAGCTAGCCCTCCAATGATGACTGTAGGTTCATATGGAAGAAGGTAGTCTTTTTAGACCCAAACCACAAGTACTTCTATACTTACCAGCAAAGTTCCATAACTGTAAAGTTCTCCAACTAAAATACTTCCATTTCGGAAGAAATGAGCTGAATAGAACTGGATGAAAAGATGACGCAGGCTTGGCTTAAGCCTTTCTGTCAGTTGAGTTGCTATGTAGAATTCCCAGGGGCTTGCAGGCTTCTGTACCTACAAAACAAAAAGTTCAGTTTTGAACTTAGTGGGGAACAGTTCTGTTGTGTTCGCATTGCCACAGAGGTACTGGTTCTGCTGGGCATTCTGAACACTGCCTTTGGTTCTGCTGGATTTGTAAAAATTCTCCCCTTCAGTTTTCGCTGCAGAGATTCTCTTGTTTGTTTTTGGTTCTGTTTGGCTTGGCACGTTGGCTTGTGGTTCTACTGGGATTACTGGGTTTTGCAATGGACTTGCTGTTGGTTCTCAGTGATTGCTAATTGCAAGCGTGTTTTTTTCACCCTGGAAGCAGCTTGCAGTTTTTTTCTTTCCACTCCATAGGAAATAATGGCCATCAGCTGGGGGCACCCTCTTCAGCAGCCCATAAAATTGAACCCCTTAGTTCAATCCACAGTTTTGGTGTCTGTATCTTTAAAAAGAGTGCCCTCCCTCCAGGCAAATAATGGTCCCAAAAAATCTGGACCCCTCCAAACCCCCCCCCCCCCCGATCTGAATGCACATACCATATTGAAATTTGGTAAGACCAATATTTTTGGATCCAATAGAACCGAAACTGGGGGGGGGGGGGGGGGGGGAGATTTTTTTTTTTTGCACACCCCTATTTGGTACTATTCAAAGTGTTCTTTTACAATGGCATAGTATAGTTTTAGGGAAACTGCTCAAAGTTAGAACCAAGCTCACTTACTTTCAATATTACTTTCTGATTATTTCTTGTGTTGGCCATATCAAGGATAGAGGCTTGATACACATGCGCAAAAGCTCCTTCTCCAAGTAAACAGTCAATGTGGAAGGATGTGGATCCTGATGCAGTTTAGGAAGAAGAGGGGAAAAGTTATAGAACACAGCAAAAATTACCCATTTCAGAAAGGGGCAGGTGTTAACATTTCAGCCCTTTCAAAGTATTCTCAGAAAGAATGCCATTGAACACAGGTTAAATTGCTCCCAGCTGCTATGCTTTGGTTCAAATATAAGAAAGTGTTTTGTCAGACAGAATATGTTGGAAGTGGTAGCTAGCTACTTTGTGTGTTTTTTTAATCTCACAGTACATCTGGTCTACATGAGCAACAGAATGAAGTGGTAAAAGAGATTGCAGAAATTCAGATGGAGAGTAAGGATGGGGTAATTGTTTTAAACATTTCCCGTATAAAACTTGCTGCATTTTTAAAATAAAAAATTAGCACATCAAGGAGAAATGGCCCCTCTGATTTATTAGCTTTCTCATTTTGGGTTTTTTGTTGTTGTTCTGCTTGTTTTAATGTAGGAGGAACATTCCATATAGAGCAGGTGAAACTTTGCAAGTCATAGAGGTAAATAACCTGGTGAATAATACTTAATTCAACCAGTTTTAAAGGGACATTTTTCTCGTTAGCCGCCCTGAGCCTGCCTAGGCGGGGAGGGCGGGGTATAAATAAAAGTTTATTATTATTATTATTCTCTAGGCCAGTTAGCAACCACAATTCCATAATGATAGTCACTCCCCATTCTGAAGTAGTATAGTCCATTCTACTCTTTCATGCACCTTCCTGGATGGATACAGGTATCCAATATCATGTCTGATGGAATTTCTGGCTTATCTCCTGGATAGGTAACAAGGTAATCACAAACAACATAAAATCCATTCTTTACATGTTCAGTAATAAAATATGAATTATGAAACCCTATTCTAGCCAGGGCTGCATGTATTTAGTTCTTAAATAAGAATTCTGTGCCTAAACAAGCTATATTCTATGCAAGGAAAAACTATAGTCTATCTAAATTACCATAAAAAATGGCCAAACTTGCTCAATGTCTTCATCATAATTTATTATGCAATTTTTACTATTTTACCAGTCCTGACGTAGGGTAACAATGCTGAAGACCCATCAAGAGCCACTGAAAATGTGTGTCATCTTCCTTTCTGGCTTTTGAGACTGCAGCAAGCATTGGCTACATACTTTCAAATAGGTCACCACAGTAGTAATGGTTAGAAATTTGGCTTTATACTTATGCATCAGAAGTGATCCTTCAATGTTTTGAATTCTACTCCCCTTACTACATTCTGTATTCCTGAAGAAAGCGCACAGCCCTGATGATATTGTGTACCACCATGTAAATTGATATGCGCTAGGCCTTTACCGCAGACTGGGCATAACCCTCATCAAATTTACTTCAGAGAAACACAGTAAAAATGGTTCCAAACTTGCAGAAAACAAACAAGACCAATGTTGCACTTCAACTGCTCCCCCTCCCCCATGTACCTGGAACACATTTAATTAACCCAAACAGATCAATTTTCAGAATTTTCATCATTTGCATCACTCACCAAAACAAGTTCACAAAAACAAACTAAGCAAGCACTATCTTACCCAATCTGAGTTGACCCTTAAGCTTCAGAACTGGAAGGTTTGGTTCCCATTCAAAAGTATTCGAGTAAGCACTTATTGGCTTAGGCACCTCAGACAGAAGCTGGCGGATTAGGCCGTCATCCCAAGGATTTTCAATTACTTCACGCAAGAACAAATAGTAAGTCATAGACAAGAACCAGAAAAAAGATTTCACAAACATGCATTTCTAATTGTTGAAAAGTCAAGCTTAAAGAATGTTTGAAAATAGGCTAATGAGCTGATTCTCAGCGCATGATATGAATGGTCTCAAAAATTGGTTTCAGACTTTAAAAGCCAGAAACCAGTCTAGTAGACCTCCAAGCAGTGTGACAGAACGGTGCTGGACTCCTTAAAGCCAAATTCAGCCCTGAAATTTATTAGGTGACCTCAAACAAGTCACTTTCTCAGTCTTCCTCACAGAGTTGTTGAGAGGATAAACTGATGAGAGAAACACTATATAGGTTGCCTAGTGGTTGGCAATTTTAGCATTCAGCTCTAATCACCATCCTACCATATGAAAATATCCAGTTCTTGTGGGGATCTGGTGTTACACTAACCAGAGATTCCCAGCGTGGATAGCTCATGACATTTCCCTCAAGGAACAGGGGCTAGTAAGGGTTGCCATCACACGTGTCCTTGCAATTCTCTAAATGCCAGCCTCAATTTTTTTTTAAATCTGCCTGTTTCATAAAACAGTGGACACCCACCAGCATTTATTTTTACCTATTATTGTTGAGTCATCCATAACTGCCTAACTACCACATTGTTGTGTAGGAGGGCAAGGACAGACAGAGCAGAGGCTACCCTTGCTGGCTGGTTTCAAGAAAAGAATTCAGGGTGGTGGAGTGGGTAGCCTAGCCAGACTCTTCTCTTTACAGGGGTCTCAGAGCTGTTCCTCCCTCTCCCCTCATGGTCCCCTCTGATGTCTCAATGCTAAGTGCTTCAGCATTTTAGTGATACATTCTATGTAGCCCTACTGGAGTAATTCATTAAAATTATTCTGCAGTCCTGCAACACTTCACCTTTGTTCCATGTCACTTGGCAGGCATGTACTGGAACAGAGTTGAATGGTGTGGAGGCATATCTTGCAGCACAAACGAAGTCTCTTGTATCATTAGGATTGGGAGCCAGGGTTTTGTTGCAGTGGTTAGCCCACACAGTACAGTCACCAGTCAGGCACTCTGTTGGTGGACTTCCTTCCTAAAGAACATGCACAGAGACACACTCAAGTGATGACCATCTTTCTATTCAAAGCAGAAAGCAGAATTTCATGGGAGGGATTTAGAAGCCTAAAAGCAAATTTGAATTTCACCAATTCCATGGCTTGCAAAATTATTTCTCTCTGATGCAGGCCACGTGCATGGTTTAGATGCAAGGCCAAGCCACAGTTTGACAACTGGGAGCACAAATTATGAGACAGAAACAAAAAAAGGGGAGAGAGGCAAACGTCAAAGGAGTGCTAGGATTATTTGCTTTTTCACAAAGTGCTCTGAATTCACTAGAAGCAAATTCTTAAAAAACGAAGTCAGTAATATATTCTACCACAAGGATTATCAACACCATATGTCACAAGAAATGTTTTATTTTAAAAAAAAAAGCAATCTGGAAGGCCCTGGCCTCAACAGTAAAAGAATACCTCTCGCAACAACTGCAACAGAATGAGAAAAATCGCTCACTCTCATAACTCTGCCTGCACTGAAGACTACTTGATGAACAACAATTACAGATTAATTTCAACCCTGTTTTCATTGTCCTGCATTGGGAGACTGGCAAGCTCACTGAGTGAAGGAGGTGGGTGTGAAGCTCTCAAAGGAAGAGACCATGGAGGACTGCCTTTCCACCAGTTGTTTGGTGTCCCATATTGACCTGCATCCCGAACTGTCTTATAATTGAGTGGGGAACTCTCTACAAGTATCCCAACCGAAATATACACAGAAAAGCAGCAAAGAGAAACAGCACTATTCCTGAGAGAGCTGTGATATGTAAAGTGGCATTGAATAGCCATGCACTCTATCTTGATGGGCTAAGTGTGATAGCCTCTACCAATCTACAAGGATGGGTTGTGTGAGGACACTGACCAAGCCTTCTTGGAGTCTGAGAAACCAAAACAAAGTAGAGTTCCTAGCGGACCCAAAACCCAAGGAAAGTCACATTCAAGGAATATAAGAGGTGCACCAATGTCTGACATCAGAAACAAGTGTAAGGGAAACATTGTGCAACTTGAGGACTGAGACACAATCCCTGGTAGGGGATCCAAGTCAGGTCACTGGACATTCCAACCTTGTGAAGCTTCATGGAGTGGGCATTAGTTAGAACCTACAATGTCCTAATTCCACAGCTGCATACTAAAAACCCTATTCGAAGTGAAGCAACAGGGAAGTGCAAAATCAGGGGTTATACCTCCATTTTGTAACATCTTTAGAAAGCCAATATGGAAAAGAATTCTGGAATCAGTGATGTGTTCTCAGAAATGGCCTGAGGAAACTCTGGTAGTGGGCTGTTTACTTCATACTCTGCAGGTGGGCTTCCCAGAAGCATCTGGCAGAGTCTTTTTTGACAGCAGGTTGCTGGAGTTGACAGACCCTTGTCCTGATGCAGTAAATCTTTTCTTATGTCCTTCACTCATCCAACTTCAGAAGGACTGACAAGTGAACCCAGAGAATCTCCTGGGAAGAGCTGCATGTGTCCCTGCTCTACATTCAGTTCTGCCTCACTTGGAAGATTATGCAACCAGGTTTGCAGCATAATAGTGAAGAGGCATGAAGAAACAGCCCTAAGAGCAGCAGTCGCTCACCACACTTAGGATTTGATAAGTCTGCACTAATCTGGCTGATGAGAGCACTTTTTGGCCCACCCACACACCACCCAGTTTGCATAAGCCCTATCTAAACAATTGCTATACCTCAAATTTTATAATCTACAGATTACACAGATAGGGAAGCTGCCATATTCTGAGTCAAACTTTTTGGTTTGTCAAGGTCAGTGAGGTCTGAGTGGCAGTGGTTCTTCCAGGTCTCAAACAGAAGTCTTACATCACCCACAACCTGATCCTTCTAACTACAGACACTGGGGATGAACCTGAGACCTTCTGCATGCAAAGTAGGCACAACCACTGAACCACAGCACCTCCCCCAAAGTACAATACAAAGTCATTGAACTGTCTGGAATAAGTGCATTCCTGGGATGCAGCAGCGTGACCCAATGAAATCCTCGCTAATTAAGGAAATGTCTGTCAAGGACTACAGGTAGTGTTCATTGCTGCCAGTCTCTCAAAAACAGGGCTGTACTGACGAGAATTAATTAGAAGACTGTCTCATTTACAACATTGTTGATTCACACTTCCATTATAGAGGCCCTTGACTTACTCCTGGTTTGGTGGCACATTCTGTGAGACGTTCTCTTAAGACCTTGACTTCTGTTGGCTTTGGGGGTGGCTGGAGGACCCTAGAAGAAGAGTGTTTTAATTCAGAGACCTTCAGATTAGATTATTTATGAAGAAGTCTATGGATTCAAGGTGGAAACCTAGCTTGCAAAGTATATAACAACATTCAGAAGAGAAACAAATAGAAAGTTTCATGGAGACTGTGAGTAAGGACCAAAAATCCTCTAATAGGATAATCAGTCTTTAGTTCTTAATTTTTCTTTAAACCGCAGAAGTGGACAATGTTGGATTCCACTCAGATCAAGCCTTCTGTCACTCACTTCCCAAGTCCCACTACGTCTTCCCCATCATAACTAAAAAATTGTCCCTGCTCTATCATTTATTTGGTTCCACTCTAATCTGCAAGTAGTGCTTCAAGGAGATTTTTTTAAACAGAGGTGAACACATTATGTGAGGATGGAGGGAAGTGGTAGAGAGTTCCTTTTCTTTGAAAATTTTGTATTGAAAATATCTCATTCCTCCTTCAGGGAGCACAGAGCAAGTTATATGGAGCTCACAGCAGTCTCTAACATAGACATTGACCAGGAAGAAACCTGCTTAATTTCAACAAGGTAGCATTATCACATGCCTTTCAGGCTATTCCCTGTGTTCCAGCCACAGTGATGCCCAACGGAGAGATGCTCATACTGTGAAAAACAGAGGAGGCAAGCATGTATCTGTGTGTAGAAAGGCTTCAAGACTAAGCTTAGGAAGCAGTCTGCTGGACATTGCTGGCAATGCGAAGCCCAAGAAAAGAAGGATTGCACCCAGGGTTTTTTTTTTTGAGCAGGAACACACAGGAACACAGTTCCAGCTGGCTTGGTGTCAGGGGGCATGGCCTAATATGCAAATAAGTTCCTGCTGTGCTTTTTCTACAAAAAAGGCCTTGATTGCACCCTTCCCTCACCCCTTGATGTGCTCCATTACTCCCTTCATCTTGCTTCCTACACTATTCCAAAGCTGAAGAAGTCCAAATCTTATCACAAGAAGGCCACTTAATATGATACCATCCAGTTATTCCTAGAAAGAAAGTCTTTTATTGCTTTGACTTACTCTGCATTCTCATCTTCAAAGACTGTGAAAGTGGGCCCTGCAGCAGGAGCAGGGGGTGGCAGACTCTCAATCTTGCATGTCCCTAAAAAAGAAAAAGAAGAAGAAAGATTTGCTTTGGCTTTTCCAAAGGAAGCATAAGTAAGGCAGAAGGAATGCTTTTAACGAAAAACTGCATATTTTTATTAACTAAAGGTCTCAGAGAACTCTCACAGTTGGGATGAAGACCTGGTTAGTACTTCAAGGAAGAAGAGAGAGGTTATGACTGAAAAGACTTTAGATTCTTATTCATTTGGATTCAGCCTTCTAGAACATGATAACCGCAAGTAGATGTGTTGCCTCACCAGTACTGAGCCCAAGGGGACCTGCATTTTCTAACAATATCTCCACAAGCAAATAACCCTTTGTGATGAGTAACCCAGAGCAAGTCAGTTTTCTCCTAGCCAAACAAGCAAAGTCTCTGGCCTAGTTCTCAGTGAGATAGTAAAGCTGTGTCTGAGCTCTACCACTTCAGATTGCAGGTGGAAGGTCACAGGATGAAATGTACTACCACAGTGAAGCACTCCAACATGTTAAAAAGCAATTTTAAAAATTAGCACATCAAGGAGGTGAACGTAAAACCCTACTCCCTGACACTTGATTTCTTATAATCTTATTTTTGTACATGGTGGAACATTTAGTCACATCAGTCTCTACCTGCAGCCTGAAGTGATCCATGCCAGATAGCTCTAGGAGTACTTAGGCCCCAATGTCCTTGTGTTGCGTTACATCTCCAGTATTAACTTGGACCTTGAAAAGTAGAAAGTTTGTGTTGGAAGTTTCTTATTTGTACAATAACCAACCTCTGTCAAGTGTGCATTTCCTCTCAAAGGAGGCTCACTACAACCTAATCAGTTCTCTCCCCTTTTTCTTTAAAGTGTATTGTATAACCAAAGGCTAAATCACTGAGAACAGAGAGGCTGCAGCTAGGAAGAAAAACTATAAATTACTTTTGTAGGCAGCTTATTTTCAGTCTCTGCCTGAGGTTTATTTATTAATTACTTATTAAGTCTAATTTTTAAGCCGCCCTCCCCTGAAAAACAGGGCTCAAGGCAGTGTACAACAGTGATAAAAATTTACAGTGATAAAAAGTTAAAACAATACATAAAATACATTTAAACAGCAACCTAATATACATTTAACGTAAAATACACTTAACATTTTCCAGATGTGCCTGTGCTAACTTTAACGACTCAACAGGAAGGAAGGCATTTTGTATATTCTCAAGAAGTTATTTCATTTGTCCTTGAGCTCAACCTTAGCACTGACAACAGCTTCTACAGGTGAATGCTAGCAAGTCTAACTAAAGGTAATCCCTGTGCCTAGGGGAAATGTCCTTTTACATACTACTGACTCCAAAACAGTTTCTGTTCCTTTCACTGCCCTAGCAAGTCATTTAGAAGGCAGAAGTGGTGGAAAGTCTGTCTTGTTTCACAATTCAACCAGGAGTGCTTTGACACCTACAGTCCAAGAAGCAAAATAACCCTTTATTTTTAAAAAGCATTTTCTTCTCTTCTTCCATTGCAAAGCCATCACTAGGCATGCTTATTTCTCAAAGTTAAACCATCCTAAGGAATTAAACACACACAGCATTGCTCAGGACCTCTGACTCTACCGAAAGCATACTCAATAAAGCACAAATTCACTTCTCCAGATCTTGGCATTTAAAGACCATCCTTCCCCCCTCCAAACCCCCCCCCCCAACAAAACCCTTACAACATGTGAGGGAAGTCACATAATCAATCAATCAATCAACTTGACATCAGTCAATCAACTAGTCATACCTTGACTTCTACAATAGGATTCAAATTCATCCTCCTCTGTTTCAGAAACCATAGTGGAATCTTTAGATGAAGGTGCGTGAAACTCATCCATAATGAAACCTAGTTAGACCATGTAAGAAAAGAGTATTCAGTGGTCATGCATAACAGCTAGCCCCACATTTATATCAAGAAGGACGCAGCTTTTCATGAGGCACAACAGAATCGTTGACCATATTCTTCACTAAGAGAAGATCAGTGGCAGAGCACACACTTTGCATGCAGAAAGTCCAAGTTCAACCCTTCCTCCTTCAGTTCAAAAAGGTCTGTCATGATCCTGGACCTAGAGAGGCCTACAGGCTCCAAAGAGGACTGCCTAGGAGTTATTACAGAAAGCCTTTATTTTCCAGGGTCCCTTTTGTCCCTCTGATTGGGTGGCAAGGTTTTGGAGGGAAACTAGCTGTCAAGCAATGTTTTATCTTACTATGACTGTCTATGTTTATCAGAATATAACTAACCCTAACCCTAAAACAAAGCTGTTACTAACCCTAAAACAAAGCTGAGGCACATCAAAGTAGAGAATTAGCTGGCGCCTCTTTCACTTTTACTAACAAATGCAGGAATGTGCCTTTGAAGATAAAGCCTCCAGGGACAATTTCCCAGGCAGAGCCTGGACCCAGGAAGAGTAACCACAGAGGAGATAAAGAAGGGAACCGTGTGAACTTTCACACGTGAATACAGAAATGTTTAGTGATTGTAGCAATGTTTAGGGAACCTTTGATGTGCCACCTTTAAGTATGCATTCTACTGTTACTCTGTATCAGTTCCAATTCTTGGCTCAATAGAAGCACATGGATTATCAATTAAACCATATTTTGTTTCAACTCAAGGCCACAGTCCGTTGCCAACTTCTGGTGAGAGTTTTGTAAGCTAACAGGCACGGAACAAGGGCTAAGCTCTGCATATCACCCCCAGACGGACGGACAGACGGAACGAGTGAATGCCCTTCTAGAACAATATTTACGGTGCTGTTAACTACCAGCAGTCCAACTGGGTGGAGTTACTGCCATTTGCTGAATATGGGTACAATAACAGCCTCCACAGCTCCACCAAAACAACACCGTTTAAAATTGTAAATGGCTATGAGGGAAAACCCTTCCCACTGTCACCCAGCAACAGTGGAGCCCAACCCCCCACTTCTTGCCAGCAGTGGGGGGAAACGTTGGGAAAAGGATGGGCTGTAATCCAAGACAACCTGGAAATGGTAAAAAGGTAATGGTAATGGTAAAAAGGAAAATGGTAAAAACACACTTTGACAAAAAGCACTCTCCGGAGTGGGAATTCAAAGTGGGAGAGATAGTATTTTTATCCACCAAGAACTTACCATTGCCACAAACATCCAAAAAGCTAGCCTACAAATACTTGGGGCCGTTCAAGATAAAACGGGTGATCAATAAAGTAACAGTGGAGTTACAGCTGCCTAAACTGTTTAGTAAAATTCACCGTTTTCCATTGCAGCCTTCTTCGGAAAGATCCGGGGGCTACGAGCTTACATCCCCACCCTCCAGAACCCAAACCTATTCAATTGAAGGGTCAGAGTCACCATGAGGTCCAGGAGGTGTTGGATGCCAAAAAGAAGAGGGGGGTACTATATTACTTAGTCCATTGGAAATATTTTCCCCCCAGCTGTGATGAATGGGTAAAATCCTCCGACCTTAGGGCCCCCCTCCTTCTCAAAAGATTTTACCTACTGCACCCAGACAAACCCCAAGCAGGAGCTTAGGGGGGGCAGTATGTCAAGCAATGTTTTATCTTACTATGACTGTCTATGTTTATCAGAATATAACTGCCATACTGTAACTGTTACTAACCCTAAAACAAAGCTGAGGCACATCAAAGTAGAGAATTAGCCGGCGCCTCTTTTGCTTTTACTAACAAATGCAGGAATGTGCCTTTGAAGATAAAGCCCCCAGGGACAATTTCCCAGGCAGAGCCTGGACCCAGGAAGAGTAACCACAGAGGTGATAAAGAAGGGAACCGTGTGAACTTTCAGGTGTGAATACAGAAATGTTTAGTGATTGTAGCA
Organism: Heteronotia binoei; assembly: GCF_032191835.1. Classification (NCBI taxonomy): domain Eukaryota; kingdom Metazoa; phylum Chordata; class Lepidosauria; order Squamata; family Gekkonidae; genus Heteronotia; species Heteronotia binoei. Next base: position 223,543,666 of record NC_083223.1, on the reverse strand, counting down.
ATGTTTAGGAAACCTTTGATGTGCCACCTTTAAGTATGCATTCTACTGTTACTTTGTATCAGTTCCAATTCTTGGCTCAATAGAAGCACCTTTAAGTGTGCATTCTACTGTTACTTTGTATCAGTTCCAATTCTTGGCTCAATAGAAGCACATGGATTATCAATAAAACCATACTTTGTTTCAACTCAAGGACTGGTTACTTTGAGATCTGCTTGCTTGACACTAGCCCAGAGAGGGGTGGGACTTGGGAGGAAAACATAAAGGGGCCAAGTACAGACAGGGTGTTCTTTCCTGAAGAGGCTGCAGGCAGGGAGTTCTTTGAGAGGTTGCAGACAGAGGAGTGCTCTCTCAAACAGGCAGTAAGAAGAGATCCCTCACCCAAGGGAGGTGGTGAGTTTTGGTATTAGAGCAGGGAATGTCTTGCTAAATGCACCAGGGCTTCTGTTTATTTGCACCCACCTTTAGTGTATATATATATATTTCACTGTTTTTACCCACATTATTTGAGCACTGTAAGTAATTGTTGTTGTGGTTATCCTGCCTGGGTCCTCATGTCTTCCTGGTCACAGTTAAGAGGTATTTACTAATAAAAAAGAAAAGGGTGGTTGGGTGCTCAGGGACCTCCCATGCTGACCCTTACCAGAGTGGTGGCAGCCAGTAGAAGGCTCTCCTAGGCCCTGCTGTGTAAAAGAGTCTCTGATTGAAGATCACTATCAGAGACTCTGGAAAGCTGTTGCCAATTGAGGCAGACAACACTGGCCTAGATAAACTCAATACAAAGCGTTTTCATGTGTATTTCTCTCAAGCAGAAACCACACAAACACCATTTTCTCCCATTAACATTCAACTAAGTTAAGTGGAAGGCTGGCTTAGGTTGTAAATCTGTAGCCCATTTCAACAGAGAGTCTGAATTTTGAAAAGAAACCACATACTTACCCAAGGCTTCTTTAGTGTGAACAGTAGGAGATGGCTGTACTAATGGAGCAGTTTGCATCGTTGCTGATGTATTTGGGGTGGCTTGTTGATTACTAAGTAAAATAGAAGCGTTTCGGCTACCTGATACTGAACCAATAAGAAAAGCAGTAAGAATGTGACAGCAAGGTATATGGTTTCAATTTTTTGATTCTGTTCTATGCGCACATTCCATTACTATGCATAACTATCACAAAAGATACACAAGAGTTGCACAATGAAATGCCAACAATATTTTATTTTTTATATAAAGATTTACAACCCACTTTTTGATGAGAGGCCTCAAAGGAGCTAAAAAATTAATATTTAAGCTGCAATTTTCAGTAGCTGCTAACTCAAAATTAGTATTGGGGTATTTCTATTGGTATTTTTCAGCATTCCAAAAGTTTATGGGTTTTCTCAGGAAAACAAACAAAAATTTCTTTTCCTGAAAAAAATCCCAGGTATCTTCAGGAATTACTGGTAGATCAGAAAACAGAGGAGCTCTCAGCTTTGTTGGGCTTCTACTGCAGTGCCTTTACAGTTAACAGCCTCTTGATCAAGACAGCCTGATGATCAAGATCAGCTGTGCCAGAGGGAGCAGACTGTTCCCACCAGCTCAGTTTGGGGCTGGCTTCTCATGCGGTTCGGTTTAAACTGGGCTGTAGGAGAAGCTGTCCCAGTCAGGATCTGCATGCCTCAGGCGGATCCTGGAACTGGCTTCTCCCACAGAGCAGTCTAAACCAGGCTTCAGGAGAAGCCGAGTCAGCCCCAGAACTGGGCGGCTTTTAAAAAAAATCTGGTATTTTTCTTCTCTGGTCTATTGGACTTGAAACAGTTTCAATCAATCAATTTATTTCTTATGGTCTATGACCAGCACAGACCATTATACACACTGCTCAGAATTTTAAAAGTTGTCCATCAGTTAAATGGGATATAAAAACAAATTAAAATAGACAGTTACAAGTTAGATGAGTAATTTTAAGAAACTAAAGTATTACATAAAATATCTTTGTGAACTTTACAGGCAGCAGCAAAAAACCTTGAAACAATTTGGAACAATTTGGGATTTCTGAAAAATCCCAGATCTGAATACCATACCAGTATTTTTTGGAAACATCAAACTTTTTCGGGTTTAATAAACCTGAACAAAAAAAAAATACTGAATTTTTAAAAATTGCACATTCCTAATTAGCATACATCCCACTAAAGAACAGAAGCATCTAATCCCAAGGAAACATACAAATTATTGCATTAACTGAGAACATAAGAATGTAAGAGAAGCCATGTTGGATCAGGCCAATGGCCCATCCAGTCCAACACTCTGTGTCACACAGTGGCCAAAAAATGTATATATTGAAGCTGGCTATGCTTGTAGCCGCCACCACCTCCTGTGGCAGTGAATTCCACATGTTAATCACCCTTTGGGTGAAGAAGTACCTCCTTTTATCCGTTCTAATCCAACTGCTCAGCAATTTCATTGAATGCCCACGAGTTCTTGTATTATAAGGTTTCAGGCAGATTGTGTTTAGTCAACTGATGGCACACAATCTAGACACAAACTCCACAGGTGTGTTTTGTTTGGTATCTTTGCAAGCTTTTAAAAGTTCTGAGGTTTTGACTTATAAATCCTGAATGGCCTAGGTCAGAATTCCATAAACAATTACTATTGTATGAACTTCACCACGTGATCAGGTAGAGGTCTGAAGGCAAGGCTTCATGTTTCACCTCTATTAGAGGTAAAGTAAATGATTACTAAAAGCAGCCCCCAACGAGGGGCCATGTCTCAATGACAGAACGGATGCTTTGCACACAAGAGGTCCCAGGTTCACTATCTGGCATTTTCAGCTACAGAATCTCAGACTACAGATGTTGAAAAGTAGATGCTCTCTCTGCTTGAGATCCTGGAGAGCCACTGCCTATACAAGTAGACAATATTGAGCGAGACAAATATTCTGACTCTATATAAGGCAGCTTCCACTAGAGCTCTGCTTGTCCCAGTTACAGAGCATCATCTTAAAGGCTTCACTGGCCCCTTTTATCGTTCTGGAAACAGGCAAAAGCTGCTTTTCTCCCAAAAGCTCTGGTTTTATTGGAGGAGAATGAAAAGAAGGGCTACAAATAGCTTCTTTCTATTCTCTGCTACATTTAATTAATGTTACAATTGTCCATGTATTTCTTTAAAAATATTTTGTTGCATAAGTTTCTTGGTAACTTTTATGGCAAAAGTAACAAAATGTAAGAATTTTAATTCTGTTAAAGCTGTTTTAAGCTGCAGAGTGTTGTACTTCTTGAGCTAAGAGCTTCTAGCCTTAAAGCTGTGAGACAGCCTGATTTGACTATCGCATGAATTTGTTTTTAGAAGATTATTACAATTACTTTTTAATTACTTTTGCTATAACATTTTATATTGCACAGCAGTGCCTTAAAGACCAATAAGGAACAAAAAAGGTAAGTTAGAAACCAAGTAAAGGCCCAGTTGCTAAAAACACATATGTTCAATATTTAGAGGGCTGTGATCACGCACACTAAATAACACACTTTTAATCTACTTTCCAACTGGATTTTGCCAGTGCACACAGTAAAATCCAGTTGGAAAGGGCATTGAAAGTGCATTATTTAGTGTGTGTGATCACAGCTTGGCTCTGACCATTTGTCTATACCTGTATTTTTTGGACCAAAATAGGAAGGTGTACAATATTAATATCATTCAGCACGTATGCATGTGAATATGGCACAAGGCTAGCCTCTAGGAGGACTCAAGCACTCTCCCACCTTGTGTACATTGATTCTTATTCTTATTAGAAAAGTTGGTCCTACATCAATTTGTTCACTGTTTTATTATTGTGTCTTGTGTTTATATGTACTAATATTGCTGGCATTGAAGAAAGCCTATCTGGGCCAAAACATGGCATGATGCAATAGTTCCCACTTGCATATATGGTATTTTTTATTCTGTAACGAGGCTACAGTTGGGCCCATAAATGTTTTTAACCATTTGATAAATATATGTGTGTGTTTTTGATTACATTTAGGATATATATGTTTTTAACAATTAGCCCTGTACTTGCTTTCTTACTTCTTTAGTTCTTGATACATTTTAGAGGGTTAAGTCCCCCCCTTCATTCCTGGTACCTTAAAGAACAATGCATTCTAGCTAGTGTTGCCAACCTCCAGGTTGAGCCTGGAGTTCTCTAAGAACTACAACTGATCAGCAGATGATAACGATTCCTTCCCCTGGGGGAAATGGCAGCATTGGAGGGAAGAACCAATGCCCCTGCATCCCCACTGAGCTCCCTCCTGTCCCCAAATTCCTCCCACTGCCAGAATCTTTGCAAGCTGCAGTTGGCAACCTTGATTTCAAGCAGGCAATTGTGTTAGTCTTTCAGGGTGTCCCCAGCCATCTGGTTGTCTTTCAGTAAAGTTGCCCACCTTCCACTTTCAAAGTTTGGCATATTATTGGTGAGAACAAGGGTTGCCAGTTTTGGAATGGAGATTTTGGGTGGTGGTAGTATAGCCTTAGGCCACACCCTACCTTACATTCCTGACTCTCGTCTCTGCTTTTAGCCACAACTGATCTTTTTTCCCTTCATGATTTGCTTCCACCTATCATGAGGCCTGCACCTACCACAAGGCCTGTAGCAAAGCACCAGCATTGCCTTTTGCCTGCTTGTGAGCACCTGCACTGCCACCACCCACTCACTCGATAAGAGGTTGTATGTTCCCCATACATGTCTGCTCTGCTTACCAGCCCAGGTGAGTGATGGTGTGGCTGGTGCTGCGCTAGTGCCACTTTGCCATCTCCTGGCAGCCTCCCAGTGGCTGGGTCCACATGCAGGACAAGGCGAGCCCCCAGCATACCCAATGGCTCCCCGCAACACTGCCTGGGCAACTAGGTAATCCTATCTAGGAAGTGAATCCTTGTCTCGATAGGAAGACAACTGCTGTTTTGAGGTAAGCCCCCGGGCCTCCACACTTTGGTCACATTGTTTTTGCCTCTCCTCTCCTGTCTTTCTTTTTGGAGTTTGCATGTTCATACAGTATGTTATATGCAGACCCAACTCCTTCATATGTGAGAAACTCTTCAGAGTGATGGAGACCACTTTATTATTGAGTCTGATAACTGGTAATCCCTAGATTGTGGCCTCTGAGGTTACAGGATCCTGGCGCTAATACATGTGCGGGGGCTCAGAAACTCTTATAAAGATAGCAGGACAGCTGATTAATTACCATTTCCCATTTCCACAGAACACGGCAGCTTCTGTTCAGAAGCATTCAGTTGCCTGCAAGGAAAAAAGAGCACTGAAGTTCTCCAGCATCAGGTCCATTCAAAAGAAAACATTCTTACAGGACTTAAAAGGGATGCCAAAATCTGAATAAATATTCTAATGCAGAAGTAGACAGCCCTTCTTTAATTCCAGTGCTAAACAACATGCAAACAATTACCTTGAAGACTACTGGATTTATTACCATTCCGGAGGGCCTGCAAGACACAGCTATTCTGCCAAGCTTTTGGCTGAGGCAAGTGGACATCCTCACTGCACTGCTTACACTATCTATTTGTCCTCCCCTACAATGATGTATTAATTTACCATCTTGACTATTAGATTTCGGGCCAACATCTGTGATATCTATCTTTTGATCTGTAAAATGTGCCCGCACCACCTATGCTGTATTTTATCTTGTCGTTCTTGTTTTGATTGTTTTATTATTTTATTGTTGAGTTTTTAACAGTTAGTTATTATGTCTGTAATCTCCCCTGAGCCCATTATGGGAAAGAGTGGAATATAAATCTGCTAAATAAATATGTGAGAAAGCAGAAGAGGCAGGGGAGAAGAGTAATGGCCGGATGTACTGCAAATGCTGCATACAGATATTTTCTTTTTTACGCATGGGAATAAGGGACTAAATAAAATTAACCCACCCTGAGCCTGTCCTATGGGAAGGGCGGGCTAAAAATCGAATTAAATAAATAAAACAACTTTTAAAATGTCAGCACGACGTATCCATAGTTTGCACACTTAAGAATACAACTGCATTACAGAAAATACCATCAATATGGCTTCTGCTCATAAAAGATTATTTGTGAGCAGGGTCTTAGCAGGGCATCAGGACATCAGTGGGAGAGCTTCACTCTCAGAATAACTGTTCCAGATTAGAGGTGTGCATTTGGATCTACCCTTATCAGTATTTTTCAGCTATATTTCAGCATTCCAAATGTTTTTTTGAAAACCAGGGGAAAAAATCCAGAGAAAATCCCGGATATACCGTATTTTACGGACCATAAGGCGCTCCGGACCATAGGACGCACCTTCCTCCTGGGGGGCGATCCGCTGCCTCCACCTCCGGTCCCGGCGCTTCCCCCGCGCCTGCCTGCCTGGCTCAAGCTTCTTCCAGCAAGCGCTGGGATCGCACCACACTGCCCCCACCACAAACCCAGCGCTTTGCAAGCGCCGGCTGCGGAGAGGGCAGCGTGCTTCCTCCCTGCCTGTCTGCCTGGCTCCAGCTCTGACGCTTACAGCAAGCGCCGGGATCGCTCCCTCTGCCCTCCGATCCCGGCACTTGCTGAAAGCATCAGAGCTGGAGCCAGGCAGACAGGCACGGAGGAAGCACCCGCCCCCTCTGCAAACACAGCGCTTTGCGAGCGCCGGCTGTGGAGAGGGCAGCCTCCTTCCTCCGTGCCTGTCTGCCTGGCTCCAGCTCTGATGCTTACAGCAAGCACCGGGATCGCAGGGCAGAGGGAGCGATCCTGGGATCGGAGGGCAGAGGGAGCGATCCTTTCTTTCCTCTCCAGTATCTAAGAGGAGAGCACTTCAGAAGATTGAAAGAGCCAGATGTTTGACGCGGCAGAATTTCCAGGGGCTATAAAGCCCCTGTAAATTCTGGAGCATCAAACCACATCCCCCCCTCCCTTTCCTCTACAGTATCTAAGAGGAGAGCAGTTCAGAAGACTGGAAGAGCCAGAAGTCTGACGCGCCAGTACCGTATTTCCAGGCTATCAGGCAAGGAGGAAGCACGCTGCCCCCTCTGCAGCCGGCGCTCGCGAAGTGCTGGGTTTGCGGAGGGGGAGGGTGCTTGCCTAACAGCCTGGCTGAGCTCTGATTCTTACAGCAAGTGCTGGGATCGGAGGGCGGAGGGAGCGATCCTGGCGCTTGCTGTAAGCATCCAAGATCGAGCTAGGCTATCAGGCAAGGAGGAGGCACGCTGCCCCCTCTGCAGCCGGCGCTCGCGAAGCGCTGGGTTTGCGGAGGGGGAGGGTGCTTGCCTGACAGCCTGGCTGAGCTCTGATTCTTACAGCAAGCACTGGGATCGGAGGGCGGAGGGAGCAATACTGGTGCTTGCTGTAAGCATCGGAGCTCCAGCTAGGCTATCAGGCAAGGAGGAAGCACGCTGCCCCCTCTGCAGCCAGCGCTCGCAAAGCGCTGGGTTTGCGGAGGGGGAGGGTGCTTGCCTGACAGCTTGGCTGAGCTCTGATTCTTACAGCAAGCACTGGGATCGGAGGGCGGAGGGAGCGATCCTGGCGCTTGCTGTAAGCATCAGAGATTGAGCTAGGCTATCAGGCAAGGAGGAGGCACGCTGCCCCCTCTGCAGCCGGCGCTCGCGAAGCGCTGGGTTTGCAGAGGGGGAGGGTGCTTGCCTGACAGCCTGGCTGAGCTCTGATTCTTACAGCAAGCGCTGGGATCGGAGGGCGGAGGGAGCGATCCTGGCGCTTGCTGTAAGCATCAGAGACCGAGCTAGGCTATCAGGCAAGGAGGAAGCACACTGCCCCCTCTGCAGCCGGCGCTTGTGAAGCGCTGGGTTTGCGGAGGGGGAGGGTGCTTGCCTTACAGCTTGGCTGAGCTCTGATTCTTACAGCAAGCGCTGGGATCGGAGGGTGGAGGGAGGGGCCACGTGGAGCGATCTCAGCGCCTGCTGAAAGAAGCTGGAGCCAGGCAGGCAGGTGCGGGGAAGCGCTGGGATCAGAGGTGGAGACAGCGGATCGCCCCCCCCCCCAGGAAGGTACCTTCGCTCCATAAGACGCACACACTCCCCCCCACACTTTTTTTTGGGGGGGGGGAAGTGCGTCTTATGGTCCGAAAAATACGGTATTTAGGAATTGCTAGCAGATACAAAAACAATGAAGTTACAGGTGTAGATCGTTCCCGCCTCTCAGTTGTTCATCAGGCTTCTACTGCAGTCCCTTTAAAGTTTAAAGGGACTGCAGAAGACAGCCTAAGGATCAGCTGTGTCAGGGGAGCAGATTGTGCCTACTAGCTCAGATTGTGCTGTGAAATGGGGAGCAATCGGCCAGCTGCAGCCCAGTAGATCCTGAGGCCAACTTCTTTTACAGTGCAGAAGATGATATTAGATTTATATCCTACCCTATATTCTGAATCTCAGAGTGGTCACAATCTCCTTTACCTTCTCTGCCTCCCCACGACAGGCACCCTATGAGGTGGGTGGAGCTGAAAGAGCTCTTACAGCAGCTGCCCTTTCAAGGACAACTCCTGCGAGTGCTATGGCTGACCCAAGGTCATTCCAGCAGCTGCAAGTGGAGAAGTGGGGAATCAAAGCACTACAACAAACTGGCTCTCCAGATTGTGGCCTCCACAATCTGTGGTTTAAACCGCACTGCAGGAAAAGCCAAGCCAGCCCCAGGATCAGTTTGACTTTTTTTTAATGGTATTTTTTCCCTCTGGTCTATTGGACCTCAAAATATTCAGGATTTCAAAAATAAAAATCCTGGATTCAAATACCATACTGGTATTAGGATCTGGAATTTTTCAGAAATACCAAAATTTTCAAGTCCAAGAGACCTAAACTGAAAAATACCAATTTAAAAAAATTGCACACCCCTATTCCAGATTCTAATTTTAAACAACTGTTGCAGGGTGGAGAGAATCCCACCTCAGGATCCTGCTGATCACCAGCTTGCCCCTCCACTTTGCACCCATAACACGAGCCCAGCCCATCTCTCCTATGTTAAGCAAAATAATCTAATATGCTATCCTTATTATCTGGACTCTGGAAGCCCCTTCCAACTCTATGATTCTATATTGAGCAGCCAACAAAGGGATTGCCTTGCCCTTGTTCTAGTATGATATTTAGTAATCATCCCACTCAAAGCACAAGCTTGCAAATTTATTTGGTTCACATAACATTAGCAGTATAACGGACTATACTGTGTAAGGGATTTTCCCCCTAACATTTTAAAACTAGCACTGTGGTATCACATGGTAACCGATGGAAATGCCACCTGAGACTCAGAAGAAAAGATGACCAGATACAAGGATGAGAGAGTGTAGAAATTCCTTATACGAAGCTTCAGCAATATATCTCAACTGCCATACAAAGCATGAGAAGGATGTTATTAGGCCAACATTGTTACTGAACTCCATTATCACTAAAGACTGATATGTTTTAGTGAAGCTAATGCATCTATAATTTAACATTTAGATGTTGCTGATGAAACCCAGCATATAACCAGTGTGCTACAAAGATAGCCCTGTTCACCCATGCTTTTAGCACATATAGTCTAAGTGTAGTACCACTGCATCTCCTATCAGGTATGTCTTCAGTAAGACATGGGGTTTGAAGTATTCCATGCTAAGGGTTAACAATAAAAGAACTGGGACTATGTGTGTGGAACACAGACTTCTTATGGATATCATATACCTGAAGTGTGTGCCCATTGAGTGGTGTATGCATATTATAGGTGGTTTTACTGCTTATGTGGATTGCCAAAAGGTGTCAGTACAGTTAAAGAAAAAAGTCAACTGGAGCAGGAGATGAAACTCCTAGTTCTTTTACTTACTGCTCAACATGGCGGTAGTCATGGGAAATGGCAGAACGTTTCTGAGGAGGTTGCACAACATCTTCTGTATCGACCTGAAGTCTATGCAGTCTTCTCTCACATTCCTCAAGATCGATCTTGGATTTGGAAGAATCCTTTTCAGCCATGGTGACTGACATAGACCCCTGCCGTTTCTGGAAGTTTTCAGTAGGCTGCGGAGCTGAAGCCACAGCTCCTGAAATCTCTGTGGCTGTGCTGAAAGGCCTTGATGAACTCCAATGCCCTGACCCCAGGGTCAAAGAATGCTGTAGACATCCAGCTGGGGAAGGTGCAGCCCACTCTGGCAGACCTGGAGCTGCACCTGGGCAACCCTTTCCAAATGCAAAGGGGGTAAAAAAATCTTTTTTTGGCAAAACCAGCTTTGCAATTGCATTACAGCTATTTACAACTTCAAAAATGGGTAGGTTTTGATATTTCACCATAAGTTTTAACAATTAAAAGACGATGTACGTAATACCTTACAGGCATTTCAACAAGTCAGCATATTGGGTTTAAACCAGAGGTGTTGACCTCATTTGTTATGAGGGCCAAATCTAACATAAATGGGACTTTGTTGGGCCAGACCACCAGGGAAAAACATAAAATGGCTGGGCATTGCAAGCCTGCACAACCTCTCTGAAACAAATACCTGCCTTCCCTTCCAGCTGGGGCTCTGGCAGCCAGTGCACTGACAAGAGGTGGGGTGTCTGGAATTAACTGTAAAGCACAGGCACCATTCCAGCCACAGAGCACAGATTCTGTTCCCAGGAACTGTCATCCCAGTCCCAGAATGCTTCTGCTACTCTCAAGGGCTGTCATTCCACTCCCAGAGCACTGAGCCAATCCCCAGGGGAAAGAGGGAGGGCTTGCACCAGAGACACTCTCCAAAAAACGCTCCCAAGAAGCCAACTAATAATAAACACAGGAGGGGAGGTGGCAGCACCAAGATTAAAAGGTGCACATTTGCCTGGCCAGGAGAGAGACTTCTCTCCCTCTCACTCAAGGCTTCACCCACCCACCACGAAGAGCCATTGCTCCCCCATGCCAAGCAACTTTTGTCGACCTAGCACTGATTGGAGTAGCTGATTTTTATATGGCCTGCTTGTTCTAAACAACGAGGCTGTATTTGATTTTTAATTTTGTTCTTTACTGCACTAAATTTTAAGTTACAGCGTGAGCCGCTTTAAACTAAGCAACAAATGAAATAAAAGGAGAAAACTATTAAAAAGTAAAGTGTTTCCATTGTATCGCTTGCATCAACACTTCAATAGGAGATTCAGGGAGCAATCCTAACTCTATTAATAAGTTAATACCATGTTCTTCAATGGGGATTACTCCCAGGGAAGAAGAAGAAGAAGATATTGGATTTATATCCCGCCCTCCACTCCGAAGAGTCTCAGAGCGGCTCACAATCTCCTTTACCTTCCTCCCCCACAACAGACACCCTGTGAGGTGGGTGGGGCTGGAGAGGGCTCTCACAGCAGCTGCCCTTTCAAGGACAACCTCTGCCAGAGCTATGACTGACCCAAGGCCATTCCAGCTGGTGCAAGTGGAGGAGTGGGGAATCAAACCCGGTTCTCCCAGATAAGAGTCTGCACACTTAACCACTACACCAAACTGGCATCTTTAGGATTGTTGACTCAGCCTTCTATCCTTCCGAGGTTGATAAAATGAGTACCCAGCTTGCTGGGGGGAAAGTGTAGATGACTGGAGAAGGCAATGGCAAAACCACCCCGTAAAAAGTCTGCCGCGAAAACGTTGTGAAAACGTCACCCCAGAGTCGGAAACAACTGGTGCTTGCACAGGGGACCTTTCCTTTCCTTTTCCATTTTAAATTTGCATCCCCTCCTATCCTGATATACCTCATGTAAACCTCAGGTATATAAATGTACCTCAGGACTCAATATGCAAATTCAGATAGTATCCCTTACTGACAAATTTGCATGCAGAAGTTCTCAGATTCAACAGAGCAGCCAGTTAAAGGAATAATAAAAGTCCTTAGGAAGCAGCTGCCAGTCAGAGTACACAGTCCTTGAATGAAGTGATCCAGGGACTTGACTCAGTAAAAGATAGCTTCATACATTTGTTAAAAAATACCTCTCCCCCGCCAAAGCAATAACTTGTACAAACCATAAAAATCCCATTTAACTTGGATTCTGGAATAGCCACTTAAATGTTGTTAAGCTGCCCTGAGCCTGCTTCGGCGGGGAATAAATCAAATCAAATAAAAATAAATAAAAATATGCATGGATGGCATTCTTAGAACACTTGTGCTTAACATGATACAGGAGGAAAAGTAGCTTCTAAAGAAACTAACTTTGACCTTACAAATTATAAACAAGACCTCTAAGCTAAGTTAATCACTACAACACCACCACCTGAGTGCTCACATTGACATAAAGGAATTCCATATCACATTCCAATATGCAGTGCTATAAACATACCACTGTGGTGCTTAGCAAGGACTGGTGAGTGGATGGCCCTTGCAAAGTGTTCTGGGATAAGGATGATGTCTGAGAGAGAAGAAACAGTTTCTGTTGCAACGTCTGCAGCTCAAGAAGATCATTCTCCTTCTTTTTCATGAATTCTTTGTCTTCATCCTCTGTATGTGTAAAAAAAAAATTACTGCATAGAATGTAGGAATGTTTCTTGTGGTCCCAATCCCACCCTACAGTTCACTTAGCTATTGTTAAAAGCTAGTAACACACAATGATCTCGGTTCGCCTCAGTTTGTTGCCATTTCTGCAACAGGACAGCCTGGATCTATCACAGCATTCCCAAAGGTAAAAGGATTTTCATCTTTGGAGTATCAATGGACTGCAGCTGGGTGGAGGTGAAGGCAAGAAAGTTACACTCCACTGGTGAAAATCCTTCCATCCACAGAAACGCTTTGGCGGATCCAAACCATCACTTCTCCAGGTTTTGTTTTTTTCAAAAACAAGCTTATATTTTCTAATTTGGGATTTTTCTGCAAACTTAGGAGCTCTGCTGGGTATGTAGAACAATCACACCAATTCATATCTGGACCCATTTTTTTATCTACACACTGAGGGCCAGGTTCAGAAAGGATAAAACACTGCTGCTTACAATTTACTTTCATTTGGTTTTTGAAATAAAAAACACTACAAACATGGTTTATTAAATGAGTCCACAGCCTTTCTGAAAGAATGAGAAAACTGCAAGTACTTTATATTGGGCAAGACAACACGGAGATTGCACTTTTTTTCTTCTATGTGACTGTCAGTGCAGCACTCTTCCTGCTTACGTAGTGCTTGACCATAATTGCCTGCTGGGTATTCAACCCACAAAGCTGAATGCATATAGAATTCAAACATGCATCTCCAGGTAACACGGCAACAAGAAACAGCTTAGTCCTGTCCCTGCAGCAGTAATTCCCAATTAAAGCAGATGCTAGAAATGTTTTTCATTAGTCCCATCAGATAAGATGGTTGCTTTTGAACAAATACAGATGATACACATCTGAGACTGTCTACATTGGACTGTTTGGAAGCTTCCTCCAGCACACAATGTCACTTCTTGTTATCCTGATAAGAGTGGGCTGCAAGGTGTGCATTAGCACTACATTGTACTGTGTTTGCACTGGTTCCTTATAACCTTGAATGCACAGTTCAGGTGCTGAATTTGGCCTATAAAGTCAAGCTGTTACGGGAAATGCTTATGTCTCCTTTTTTTTGTTGTTCAGTCGCACAGTCGAGTCGGACTCTTTGCAACCCCATGGACAAAGTAACACCAGGCCCTCCTATCTTCCACCATCCTCCGAAGTCTGCTCAAATTTGTGTTTGTTACATCAGTAACACTGTCCAGCCATCTCATCTTTTGCTGTCCCCTTCTTCTTTTGCCTTCTGTCTTTCCTAGCATCAGGATCTTCTCCAGTGAGTGCTCCCTTCTCATTTGGTGGCCAAAGTATTTGAGCTTCAGCTTCAGCATCTGACTTTCCAGTGAACAGTCTGGGTTGATTTCCCTTAGGACTGACTGATTTGATCTTCTTGCAGTCCAAGAGACTCTCAAAAGTCTTCTCCAGCACCACATCTCAAAAGCATCTATTCTTCTGCACTCGGCTTTCTTTATGGTCCAGCTGTCACAGCCATACATTACTACTGGGAATACCATCGCTTTGACTATATGGACTTTTGTTGGCAGGGTGATGTCTCTACTTTTTATTATACTGTCCAGGTTCGCCATAGCTGTCTTCCCAAGGAGCAAACGTCTTTTAATTTCATGGCTACAGTCACCATCTGCAGTGAACTTGGATCCCAGAAATGTGAAATCTGTCACTACTTCCATGTCTTCCCCTTCTATTTGCCAAGGTGTCTCCTTTTAGAATGGGGAAATTAGCAATATGGAGACAAGGTAGAGCAAAGGATCTTTTCTTCAATAATCTTTTCAAGCAAGAATACTCCAGGCAAATAGATTTTATGTTTACTTAAAATAAGTAAAAAGAATACGTTCACACACAAATACACAATACAGGCAATCAAGAAGCTAGAAAGGGTAGAGGTTATCGATAGAGAAATGTAGAGAGTTATATCACCTGATCCGGAAGAGGAGATGTCTGTTCAGCAGGAAAATCGAGAAGGGCAAGCACGACCAGCGTAGCAAGCCCTATAGACCCAATTACAGGAGTAACGGGGGGGACGGGGGGACAGACTGCAAATGGTGCCGTACAGAATACACACTGAAATGAACTGGTATTCACCCAGTTCATATAGAGTTCTGAGGGGTGGAGGACCATCTGGTGGCTATAGAGTCCTTAATGGCCTGGTGATGGTCTTCCTGAAAGGAATCATAGTTGAGAATAATAGATATGTCCACTAAACGGGTGGACCAGGGTGTAACTAGATGGTTTAGTACCAGTTTGGGTTTGACACTCAGAAAAGAACTCAGTATGGTAAACAAAAACAGGAAAGGCTTATCATAGGGATGAATTAAATTTAGGCTGCTAGGCGGGAGACTTAAGGCCAGGACCTCCAAGGTAGCCTTCTCGGAAGTACTACCTGTTCCACGTGCAGGGCAGGAGAGACAGGCACAAATTAGAAGTCTCAATGTGTGGATGAGACGATGGTGTGAGGAAGGGTTTAAGTTTGTTAGGCACTGGGATGCTTTCTGGAACAAGCAGGAGCTGTACAAAAGAGACCGTCTCCACTTGTCCCCGGATGGAACCAGGCTGCTGGTGCTTAAAATCAAAAAGGTGGCAGAGCAATTTTTAAACTAAATCTTGGGGGAAAGCCGACAGGAGATGAAATGTCTCTGGTTCAGGAGGACTCGTCTCAAAGAGATGAAGGGTTGGCTGCTATTTTTCTACCGGGTAACAGTCCAGAGTTGTCCACTGTGATGGTGACAAACAGTATGGACTGTCTGCCAGAGTCTCGAGGCGGCAGGAGGAAGATGGCGGGCCTAGCTTGCCTGGGAAATTATAGATGTTTGTATGCAAATGCTAGAAGTGTTCAAAGTAAAATTGGTGAATTGGAATATTTAGTGTTGGGAGAAAACATAGACATTGTGGGAATTTCAGAAACTTGGTGGAATGAGGAGAATCAGTGGGACACGGTGATTCCTGGATATAAGTTATATCGGAAGAATAGGGAGGGAAGGGTTGGAGGTGGGGTGGCTCTGTATGTCAGAGAGGATATACGGTCCAGTAAGACTGAGGTCAGAGAATTAGCTTCACTTTTAGAAATGCTTTGGGTTGAAATAGAGGGCCCAAAAGAAAATTTAACTATGGGAGTTTGTTATCGCCCACCAAATGAAAAGAGAGAGGACGATTATAATATGATGGAAGGCTTAAAGATAGCGGCTAAACGTAAAAACTGTGTTATAATAGGTGATTTTAACAACCCGTAGATTGAGTGGGTCAGTATGTGTTCTGGTCGAGAGAAAGAGATTGAGTTTCTTGATGCTCTCAATGACTGTGCTATGGAGCAGATGGTCTCAGAACCTACCAGGGGTGGGGCAATCCTGGATTTGGTCCTAAGTAATGCCCAAGACTTGGTGAGAGATGTAAAAGTGATTGCGCCGCATGGGAGCAGTGACCATAATGTTATTGATTTCAACGTTTGTATAAATAGGGAGTTGTCCAAAAAGACCGCCACAACCACGTTTAACTTTAAAAGGGGTAAATTCACTGAGATGAGGAGGAAACTGAAAGGAAAGGTAAATACGGTCAAAACCCTTGGGGAAGCTTGGAGACTATTTAAAACTATCATCCTAGAAGCTCAGATAAAATACATACCACAAGTTAGGAAAGGCACAAACAGGCATAAGAAAAGGCCTGCATGGTTAACAAACAAAGTAATGGAAGCTGTAAAAGGTAAGAAGAACTCCTTTAAGCGGTGGAAAACCAGTCCAAGTGAGATTAGTAAAAGGGAACACAGGCTGTGGCAAATCAAATGCAAGACTGTGATCAGGCAGGCAAAAAGGGACTATGAGGTGCATATTGCAAAAAAACGTAAGGACCAACAACAAAAATTTCTTCAAATATTTAGAAGTAGGAAACCAGCCAGGGAGGCAGTGGGGCCCTTGGATGACCATGGGGTAAAAGGATTACTGAAGGAGGATAGGGAAATGGCTGAGAAGCTGAATGAATTTTTTTGCCTCCGTCTTCACTGCGGAAGATGAGAGGAGGTCCTACAACTGATAGACAACTTAAAAACTAATAAGTCACCAGGTCCGGATGGCACACATCCGAGAGTTCTGAAAGAACTCAAAGTTGAACTTGTGGATCTTCTAACAAAAATCTGTAATCTTTCATTGAAATCTGCCTCCGTTCCTGAGGACTGGAAGGTAGCAAATGTCACCCCCATCTTTAAAAAGGGTTCCAGAGGAGATCCGGGAAATTACAGGCCAGTCAGACTTCAACACCGGGAAAGTTGGTAGAAAGCATTATCAAGGACAGAATGAGTAGACACATTGATGAACACGGGTTATTGAGGAAGACTCAGCATGGGTTCTGTAAGGGAAGATCTTGCCTCACTAACCTGTTACAGTTCTTTGAGGGGGTGAACAAACATGTGGACAAAGGAGACCCGATAGATGTTGTTTACCTTGACTTCCAGAAAGCTTTTGATAAAGTTCCTCATCAAAGGCTCCTTAGAAAGCTTGAGAGTCATGGAGTAAAAGGACAGGTCCTCTTGTGGATCAAAAACTAGCTGAGTAATAGGAAGCAGAGAGTGAGTATAAATGGGCAGTCTTCACAGTGGAGGACGGTAAGCAGTGGGGTGCCGCAGGGCTCGGTACTGGGTCCCATGCTCTTTAACTTGTTCATAAATGATTTAGAGTTGGGAGTGAGCAGTGAAGTGGTCAAGTTTGCAGATGACACTAAATTGTTCAGGGTGGTGAGAACCAGAGAGGATTGTGAGGAACTCCAAAGGGATCTGTTGAGGCTGGGTGAGTGGGCGTCAACGTGGCAGATGCGGTTCAATGTGGCCAAATGCAAAGTAATGCACATTGGGGCCAAGAATCCCAGCTACAAATACAAGTTGATGGGATGTGAACTGGCAGAGACTGACCAAGAGAGAGATCTTGGGGTCGTGGTAGATAACTCACTGAAAATGTGAAGACAGTGTGCGTTTGCAATAAAAAAGGCCAACGCCATGCTGGGAATTATTAGGAAGGGAATTGAAAACAAATCAGCCAGTATCATAATGCCCCTGTATAAATCGATGGTGCGGTCTCATTTGGAGTACTGTGTGCAGTTCTGGTCGCCGCACCTCAAAAAGGATATTATAGCATTGGAGAAAGTCCAGAAAAGGGCAACTAGAATGATTAAAGGGCTGGAACACTTTCCCTATGAAGAAAGGTTGAAACGCTTGGGACTCTTTAGCTTGGAGAAACGTCCACTGCGGGGTGACATGATAGAGGTTTACAAGATAATGCATGGTATGGAGAAAGTAGAGAAAGAAGTACTTTTCTCCCTTTCTCACAATACAAGAACTCGTGGGCATTTGATGAAATTGCTGAGCAGACAGGTTAAAATGGATAAAAGGAAGTACTTCTTCACCCAAAGGGTGATTAACATGTGGAATTCACTGCCACAGGAGGTGGTGGCGGCCACAAGCATAGCCACCTTCAAGAGGGGTTTAGATAAAAATATGGAGCAGAGGTCCATCAGTGGCTATTAGCCACAGTGTGTGTGTATATATAAAAAATTTTGCCACTGTGTGACACAGAGTGTTGGACTGGATGGGTCATTGGCCTGATCCAACATGGCTTCTCTTATGTTCTTAGCTAGGTGGGAATAATGGGCCGAAGGGAGACGCCATTGATCAGGAGCTGAGGATTAGGGTGTGAGCAATACTTACCGGCAGTCCCCATTGTTATTATTCAGTACGTTTAGGCAGGGAAGAGGGCCATGTATAGAGGGAGCCTTTTGGTGGGACTAGAACAAGCTCTCTGCTCTACTCCATTTTGAATGAAGTATTTCTTGGCCTGTTTCTGGTCAGACTCCATTTTGTATAGCTTAGGGTCCCCTTAGCTCGAGTGGGGTACCTCTTGAGGCAGGCAGCGCCTCCTGGCTACAAAGCTTTGACTTGTTTAGGTTATGAGCTTATGAATGGAACGATGTTTATTTTGTCAACTGCCAAGGTGTTTTAGGTATGTTTGGTCCTATTATAAATCTCTTAATACCTTTAGAGCTCACACTCAAGATACAGCCTTCTCCTTGTCTTGACAGCAATCATTCAAGTGAGCCATTTTAATTTACATGAAGGGGATCCACAGGGCCTTCCAGCAGTGGGGAAATGTCACCCCCACTCCAAGTACTCTCCTCTTGCTTATGCCCTTCACTGCCTTCCTCCCCAACCCTGTTCTCCCCCTCCTCTCAACTCTGCATTTTTAAAAATTTCCCTGTTGAATGGAACTGTGACATTGCAAGGTCATCACTGGCAATTTCTGGAATGTGTGTTTGTTTCACAGGTGATATATATGCAAGCACACACATTGCTTTGCTGGTGTATAGGTGCGGTTAACCCCATTTTTTAAATTTGGGGTTTCTTATTGAACACTAAGTTTGCAAAAAATATCTCCCTTTTATGTATCCGGCCCTATTGGCTTGGATCCAGACCAATGTTTCTACAGGCACAAGGATTTCTTCCCATGTAGTGTAATATTCTCTTCCCCCACCCTGCAACCAAAAAGCCACCAAAATCCTATTTCTAGGAAAATTCATTGTGCGGATTTTCCACTCTGAGACCAAGTTTAGAATTGTAAATTATTAGCATGGACAGAGGCAGTCCACAATCCCCTTCCATTGCAAAATTACTAAAGCCCATTGTTTCTGAAAAGCATCTTATGAACTTTTTATGTGGGTTATTTCTCAGTGGCAAGAATTAAAACTGGGAGAGGACTTGATTGTTACCCATTTACCAAGCAGCAAATAGACAATGTGGAGCAGTGGCCATCTAGTAACATTTCTATCTATGGGATGAGGGCTAGTGGAAAGAGTAAATAGCAGTTACCCCATTCTTTGTGCCTTCTCAGACGTTCAGCCCTTTTCAAGTATATTTTGGCTCTAACTTCTTCAAAGCACAATTCGGAGCCTTCACAATAAAGAAGATTCTTGTCATACATAACTTTCTGCTCATGGGTCGCACTGGACGATGATGTTGGTAAGACTTCAGATTTTGAAATGGAGGTTATATACTGAGGCTGTTCCCTGAGTAGGAAAGTACAGCAATTCATTTACTTATGGCATTGACTAGCCATAGGCACAGCATAAAGGCATCACAATACAAACAACAACAAATGTGTGTGTTTCTGTGTGTGTGTAACTTCTATCCAGTCAACATATATTAAGAACTTAAGGAGAGCCCTACTGGATCATACCAATGGTCCATCTAGTCCAGCATCTAGGGGCCAACCAGTTTCTCTAGGCTGCCAGCAACAGGGCATAGAGGCTGAGGCTTTCCCCCAATACTGCCTCCTGGCTCTGGGATTCAGAGGTTTAGTGCTTCTGAACATGGAAGTTCCCCTCAGTCATCATAGCTAGTAGCCACTGATAGACCTATCCTTCATGATTCTATCTAATTCCATTTTAAAGCTGTTTATTCCTATGGCCATAACAACCTCTGGCAGCAAATTCCACATTTTAATTGCTCTCTGGGTAAAGTAGTATTTCCTTTTGTCTATCCTGAGCCCATCAGCTTTGTTGGATGCCCTCAAGTTCTAATATTTTGAGAGAGGGTGAAAAATTTCCCTTTGTCAACTCTCTCCATAATTTTATAAACTTCTATCATGTTCCTCTTTGGTTGTTTCTTTTCTCTTCAGCCTTTCCTCACAGGAAAGATGCTCCAAGCCCTTAATCATCTTGATTGCTCTCCTCTGTACTTTTTCCAGCTCTGCAATATCCTTACGGACAGTGACCAGAACTGTAGACAGTATTTCAAATGAGGCCACACCGTAGAGCTGTGTAAAGGCATTACAATATTGGCAGATTTATTCGCAATCCCTTCCCTAATAACCTCTAATATCGAGTTTGCCTTTTTCACTGCTGTAGCAAATTGAGTTGACACCTTCATTGAGCTATCTACTACAACCTTAATATCTTTATCTCTCTGTCTCAGCAAGTTCAGACCCCATTAGCCTATATACCTGAAGTTGGGATTTTTTGTCTCAATGTGCATCACCTTACACTTACCAATACTGAACTTCATTTGCCACACTGTCACTCACACACTTAGTTTGTGGAGGTCCTCTTGGAACTCTTC
Source organism: Heteronotia binoei (assembly GCF_032191835.1). NCBI lineage: Eukaryota > Metazoa > Chordata > Lepidosauria > Squamata > Gekkonidae > Heteronotia > Heteronotia binoei. The sequence goes on along the minus strand of NC_083223.1, from coordinate 223,523,182 downwards.
AAGGTCAGCCTTTGTTTTCACCATCTTGAATAATTTGGTGCCATCTGCAAACCTGGCCACATTACTCACCCCAAGTTCCAGATTACTGATGAATAAATTAAAACAGTACCAGCCCCAATGCCAATCTTTGTGGGATCCCAATGCTTACTTCCCTCTATTGTGAGAAATGTCCATTTAGTCCTCCTCTTTGCTTCCAGTCATGCCCATTGTCTCTTCGAGCAGCTGTTATTATTAGCATCTCTTAAGAGGTAGCCCAGGTGCTCTTGTAATGCCAGGGGCCACCTTTCTCCCCACCCTTCCTGCTTGTCTCTGAGCTCAGAGACAGAACCTTTTAACAAGCCAGCTGAGACAAGGCATTTCTCCACATCCTCTATGAGCCTAACAACTTTATCTTTGATTAGTTTCTAATAATTTATCTGGGACAGATGTTAGGCTGACTGGCCTGTAATCTCCTGGTTCCCTCTAGATCCCTTTTTTAAAAATTGGTGTAACATTTGCTATACTCCAGTCTTGATACAGCAACTGAATTTAACAACACCTGTCTACTAACCCATATATGTTGCCTATCTCACATCAGTGTTCCTTAAGAACTCTTGGATGTATGCCATCAGGACCTGGAGACATCCATTTTTAATTTCCTCAGCAAGTCTAGAATGTCATCTTTGGTCACCTCAGTTTGGCTCAGCTCTTCAGACTCCCTTCTTGAAAACAGGAGCTGTGGCATGGGTACTTGCCCCACACTTAACACAGAAGCAAAAAAGTCATTGAGCTTCTCTGCCTATCCCTATCTTGCTTTAGCAATCCCTTTAGCCCTTTCACCCAAAGGCCCCACGGCTTCTCTGTTTGGTGTCCTGATCTGATATATTTTAAAAATACTGGGGGAGGGCAGTTTATAAATCAAATCTATTAATAAAAAATATTATTGTTTGTCGATGCTTTTAGCAACCTGCTCCTCAAAATCTTTTTCCATATTTCTTTTACTAGAGCCTGTGGTCTCCCTTGCTCAATTCACTGGGGCACACCTTCCACTTTTTAAAAGAAGCCTCTTTACTTTTTATAGCTTCCTTGAGTTGTTTTGTTAACTATGCAGGCCTTCCTTTAGACCCAGCAGCTCTTTCTAATCTGTAGAATGCATGCTTATTTGGGCTTCAATCAGTGCGGTTTTAAGACTCTCTTGTGTTTGCCTTTCAGTTTCCTGATTCTCTTCATTTTTGTAAAGTTCCCTCTTTTGAAATCAAATGTTACCATTTTGGACTTTAGGTGTAACTTACCATGGACCTGAATGCTGAAATTAATAGTGTGTGGTCACTGTTCCCAATTGGTGCAACAACCACTCATCAGGTCTTGAGACCTGCTCAGAACCAAGTCCAAGATTACTACCCCATGGGGTGGCTCTGTGACCAACTAACTATTCCAGTGCATAGGCATTTACATTGTCTAGGAATCTCATTTCTATATCATGATGTGAGCACGTTTACCTAGTCAATATGAGGGTAACTGAAGTCTCCCAGTATATCATCATCATCTGCTTTAATCACCTCCTTTATTTCTTTCTCCATCTCAAAATCACCTTCAAGGGTTTATTTAGGTGGGCAATACACCTCCGCTTTTTAAGTAACCCTGAAAGCCTGGTATTTCCACCCATATTGCTTCTGTTTAGGAGCTAATTTCCCTGACATTTTCTAACATTTGATTCAATGCCCTCTTTGATGTATAACACAACGCAATACCAACAGCAACCCTTCCTTCCCAGCCCTCCAAATAGAGCTTATACCCAGGAATGACTGTATCCCATAGATTTTCCTCATTCCACTATATTTCTTAGATAACTACTATATCTAAATTGTCATTAAATCCCAAGCACTTTAGCTTCCCCATCTTGGGTTACAGACTTCTAGCATTGGCATATAGACACGTATAACATGTTTCCCTCTCCAGTAACCCTCACCTCCTCTGCCCCTTATGCCTTATGCCCCTTATGCTGTCACTTTCATTTTATTAAACCTGACAATGAGTTAACAAAGCAACAATCATAAATTAGTCTTTGTAAACTGACACAGAATGGAAGAAGCTTTTGAGAATAGAAATATTTTCATTCACCCATGAAACAGAGCTTGGAAAGTAGCTGTGAGATTGATCTCTTCCTGGAAATACCTGCCACAACATAGCACCATCACAAAAATAGGCTTACTATTTTGGCCTCGGCCAAACTTCTCTCCCACATTCAAGGAACAGGGAGGTATATATAGCCAAAAGTGTTCAGGATTAAAGCAATTTAGTCATGTTAACTAAATGCTCCTGAAGTACATTTTTAAAACAACTACTCACATTTTTTCCAATCCGCCATAAACAGGACACAATTCAGAATTTGCTGGATTCTAGGAAGTAAGATAGGAACTTTAGAACAACACTTTTTTAAAAAATCAGAGTTCAATTTCTAAGCCGGGGACTGGGGGGGGGAGGAGTAAGAGGAACAAGAATTGTTGGAAGATGAATACCAGATATTTAAAATCTAAGCTGAGCTTTGGTTTCAGTCCTGTTACCAATGAGGTGTAAGCCTTTTGGCAAGAGCCAAAGAACTCCTGGTTCTTAACCCAGGGCTCACAGCTTGAGGTCTTGATGGACCACACTCTAATGGGCCCTAAGTCAGGATGTTAGTATACCATTAGGAGGGTTACTGATGTTTCTTTACATTGTATTTTATTTAAATCCTATTGGTATTTTTGTAAGCCACTGTGGGCCCCTAGTAGGATAAGAAATGCCTTAAATACAAGAACAAACATCCATTGCGACTTGTATATCAGTCTGAAACCATATTATTTTATGGCACTGTGTGGCATCACACTATCTAAAGAATGGGTAGGAAACAGGAAGAACAATGAGGAGAAAAGCAAAACAAACTTTAAGCTTGGTGAAAGGATTCAAATTGGCCCATGCATCCAGACTCTATAAACTGAAGGGCCCTTCTGGAAGCGCCCAGAGAGGAAGATATGAGGGGACATCAGTGGCTAGCTGGGCATGAGAAGTGCCTTTGGTCCATGCAGTAGAATCTTTGGATTGGAGACTATAGTTCCATTATACTGGTGGCTATGTGTCTGCAGGCCCCAGGTATGGAACATTACTTTTAAATTTGGGTTTAAATCTTCATTTCTGTAACAAAACTCTCAAAGCAAGTTATTGAAATATCCATGGATCTCTAAGAAAAACAAATTGCACAACCTTCCAAACATTCAAAAAGAAGTCTGGACACAGTGAACAATTAGACACAAGCAGGAATCCACAAGGGAGGAAAAATCCACTTTCCTCTGCTGGTCCCTGTCTTCATCTGACAGCTTGCCTCTTTCCTCCCCCACCCCCACCCCCACGCTTCTGCTGCCTTCTCCTTTCCACTGCCACAACTATTTTGCTCCCTCCAACCCTTCTAAGCCTCATCCCCTCTCCTGCTGGGCCTTGTAGCTCCCGCCTACAGGTAACCAGTGGGTAGGGGGGGCGGACTTGGAGCAAAAAAATGTGCAAGATGCACTTTTTGTTCTAGGCTTCCCTCTACTAAACAGTTGATAGGAAAGGTTTAATAAAAAGTATAAACAAAAAAATTGGTTTTCCATTGCAGTTCCATGAAAGTGAACAAATATCACCTATCAAATCTCTAAAACTGCTATTTCACGGAGGAATAGAAGGAAACCTACCATGTCCTCAGGTTTTTTGTGAACACTGGCTAGGTCATCTTTAGAAGTCATCTGATTGAACTGTTGGGAATTATGTGGCACCAAGACTCCAACTATTTAAAAAAAAATTACCATTAGAAAATTCAAAACGGAATCTGTTCATTGTTACGGGACTTCAAACTGCCAAACCAGAGCTGAATTCTCAATTTGGAGCGGGGGGTGCTGGTCAAAGCAAACCAAACAATGAAAAAGGCTGATATGTGAGTCCTCAGACATCAGAGTAGTGCTGCCACCAGTCCTCTTCTACTATCCAGACAGCCAGAGATGTCTCAGCCCTCCTGGAACTAAGGTCAAGAAAGTCACCCTTGCAGGGTAGGGCACCTTTGAGGCAAGTTTCATAATTACTCTGATGGCTGTAACCAATGAGGAGTAAAGTACTGTATTCAGATTGAAGCCTCCTGGATTCAAGAACTCCACAAATATAATATTTAAGTGATTTATTTAAAATTCTGCAGAAATAATCAAATCAGAGCAGTGAACAGTGAAGATAAAAATAACAAAGGCTAAAAGACTGTCTAAGCACTTTTACAAATAATAGTTCAAGGTTTCAGATATTACTCAACAGCAGACCGAGGTCTTCAAGGTTCCAAGCTTCAAAGTCCAAGACAAGGTTTCCAGTCAGTGAGACCCACCAAATAAGATAGTGCCCAGGCTAATCCAGACACAAGGTCAGTCACAGCAATTGACTGAGGCAGCGGCCTAGGGACTGACGCAACTGGCCAACAACACTGTGGCATGCACCTCCATGGCAACCCCCCTCCCTTTCTCCTGGCCCCAGCAGGCTACAACAGGGAGAAAGATGGAAGGGAAGTCCCTTCCAGGCCAGTCCTTGCCCTTTTTCCCTGCCACAGCTCACCATGGCTGGGAGAAAGGGGGAACCAAACTTGCCAGACGAGCTCAGTTTTGGTGGGACCCTTTTGGCTTTGTTAGGTTCAAGGTTTAGTTCATGGGCCACCCTGAACTTCAAACCAAACTAAATAGGCAGTCATGTTGGTCTGAAGTAGAACAAAACAGGAGTCAATTTCACCTTTAAGACCAACTTAGTTTTATTCAGAACGTAAGCTTTCGTGTGCGTGCACATTTCTTCAGACGAAGAAGTCTGAAGAAGTGTGCATGCACACGAAAGCTTATGTTCTGAATAAAACTAAGTTGGTCTTAAAGGTGCAATTGACTCCTATTTTGTTCAAACTGAACTGCCCTTTTTAGGTTCATGGTCATCTGTAGTCTGGAAGTTCTGGCTCCCACAGTTCAGTCCCAAATGTCACTATTATAATTCTAGCTATGGATAGAACTTGCTGCAGTCCTGCCCACAGAAGACCACTGAAATCAATCTTCTGTTTCAAGATAGGACCACCCAGCTATCAAGCCACTTTCCCCAAAAGGCATCTCAAGGAAGAGCAAATCAAACATATTGCTGAAATCTTGTTTATAAGCAAACATGTTCATGATGGTGGCTTTTAAAATACACTGATAGAATTGGACCCACCTTGACTTGAAATCTGATTCTGGGCTAAGCAACTCTGTAACAACCTAAGTTGAAGAAAAAGTAGTAGTTACTTACATTGAAAATCAAGATGACCCTCAGAAAGTAAACCAGTGTGGTATAATGCTTAGAGCAGGGGTGGCAAATGTGCAGCCCCCGGGCCCGATCTAGCCCCCAGAGGGCTTCTGTCCAGACAGAATGTTGGACTGGATGGGCCATTGGCCTGATCCAACATGACTTCTCTTATGTTCTTATGTATAGCCTCCTGAACATTACACTCAGGTCAGGGGAATTATAAATCACAAAAGGTTGCTAGGCTTCTGTATGTTTATTCTGATTCTAACTAAATGTGAATAAGTCACTATTCAGAAAAAATACATGACAAGCCTGTTGACTCTAGGAAAAAGGAACTGTTCACTTTTATCTCGTGAAATGCTGGCTGAATAATACACTTTCAAAGAAAACCAGAGAAATATTTGTGTCCTTTTTTTGAAGCTATGTGCTTAAGACCACCATAAATGGCAAGAAAGACACTGAGGACAAGAAACTGACAATCTATGCCGAAGTGGTAAAAGACTCTCCAAGCACTGTTTTCTTAAAGATCTACTAGTTAGTTGGCTACACGCACCCCAGTATTTTAAAACTAGGCTACCTGTAATTTTTGCATTCAACTATGTAGATAGGGAGTGGGGGGGAAGAGAGACTGTTTGCTAGGAAACCAGAGTACATAGAAGGCAAAGCTCAGTAGGTGATCAGCTTCTGTATGGAAAAACAACTCTTTCCTGTCATCATAGTCTACAAGGTGAAGCTTCAAAGACCAGACATAGACATACCCATAAAGCTGATGTAGCTTTTCAGCAGGTTGTGCTCCATTGTGAATCCCCTTCTCAATGACAGTGTTTGCATGTGACACATTTCCTTGCATGCCAAGTTGCTGAGCCCATGCAACATACAGATAGGATGACTTGGTACCAATTCCTTGGCTGTACATATAGTCAAAAAATTGACTTGGGTCATCAATTAATGTGGCCTAAAGAAAATATGAATCAATATTAACATATAGCCAAGCAGAGGGGCAGTTTAACACAGCAGTTATTTTCCTTTACCACCTTACCGCAGGCAATACCATCACTGCAAAATAACCTACACTGAGTACCTGGAGAAATCCCTTCAGGTCAAGTTATACCTCTGGTCAGCAACTAGTTTTGTTTTTAACAGGGTTCATAATCTGAATTGAGCACAAGGACACAAGAAGTTACTTAATACTGACTTATCTATTCTGGTTTGTATTGTCTGCTCTAACTGGTAGCACCTCTCCAAGGTCTCAGGAAAAGGTCTTTCATGTTAGCTGATCCTTTTCACTGGAGATGCCAAGTATTGAACCTGGGACATTCAGCACTGAGCCTCAGCACCCTTCCCCCAGTAAAAAACAGGAAAACAGAAGCAAGCAGCTGAGGTGCATGAGAAGAGTTCTTTGAGCCCAAACAAATGCAATCATCTGGACCATCCCACAAAATGGTAAAGAGGGCTTTAGCCATGCATAAAATCTGCAGTAAAATAGGCAATAGCTCTTTGATAGAGGTTCTGTGACTATTTAAAATGTTCACATCCAGCTTTTCCAGCATAAACGTACCTTTGAACGTATGCCTTCCAAGTACCTTATAGAGCGTACAAAAACATCTGCAATCATATACTGAGAATCAGGTAATAACATATGGAAAAGGAGTCATGACTCATGACCTTCCCTCCCACTGGATCCCTCTCATATAACTTGGTTAACAGCAGTCTGCGGAACCACAAAAGGCTAATATCCCTATAGGAGGGTGCTTGATGGAACTTTACCCCCTCCTACTCAGATGTCACAGGTGGTTTTATTTATTTACATTTATATATATTCCACCTTTCTCATTTGGACTCAAGGAGGATTACACAGAGTGAGTTGATACAGTTGAGAAGCTCAGGACATTCAGAAAAACAGAACTGAGCAAAGCATAACTATTAACATGATGCAAAAATTCCCTAGGAAGGGCCTAGTTTCACTAAGCTATGCACAGTAGTACAGACCACAGTTCCTATTAATTTATCAAAGTAACTTTGTGAAATATTTAGTGAGTGTGACTGTACTGCATGCATAGAAAAGCTGTCTTGTATAATTCAGTTCTGTACAGTTTGCAAATAACCAGGAGAGTGGGAGCCTGCCTGACCTCCTCAGGCCAGCCATTTCATAAGGAGGGACCACAACAGCCCATGTTCACTGGTGGTGTTGCAGGAAATCCACTCTTTTGCCTATGCCTCAGTTTACACAGGAATAAACTGGAAGACACATGGGATAGTTGTGGGGCTAGTGAGGGTTTCTCGGTACACATCTGATCCTTCTGCACTTTCTGATTGTCTGAAACACAAAAGAACTAAAAATCATGGCTAAACATTAACTGGCCAAAAGAAAAAGAAAAACTGAGCTTTTAAAAAAGTCATGTAGCACAGGCTAAAATTCTATCCATTTATTCTTCAACCCTGCATACGTACAAATTTCAAGCAGTAGCTGATGAATCTGCTATCATGTTGGTACCTCTTGTCACTCAAAAAGACCTTCATAAGCCGCTCTAACAAACTTGATAGGTTGTTTTGTCTTCCTTCTTCTTTTGAAATCCCTTCTACCCATTGACAGTATCTAAAAACAAAACAATCTGGCTGTTTCCTACTGTAAGTTTAGAGTATAGAATAAAGAATGCAGTTAATCCAAAGCCAAACCTGTCCCAAGGATCAAGTGGATCATCTCCATTGTAGCTCTGTATGTCAGCTTCAAATAATCTGTAAAGCAAAGATAATGTCGTATAATATTTGCACATAACAGCATACATACATGTAATAGAAATGGGGCTAATGAAAGACTACAGATGGCAGATTTTTATACAAACAGAGTGGTTGTTTTGACCATTTATGCCTCACCAAGCTAGGGCATTAGAAAACAGGACCTTAACCACGCTGCTACGCTCATAAACAGGTCTTCAAATCACGGTTGATTTTTTTCATTCCACCTGTTGCAGGAGTTGCAATTTTAACTTGATATTTAAATTTATGTGTCTACTATGTTTCTATTTCATAAGCCACCTTAGGCATTATAGACAAATGGAATATAATATTTAAAACAGATAAATGGCTCATGTGGGGCTCTAATCTGCTTCAGCAACTGAAAGCCTCCTATGGGTCATGTGGGTATTCTGGATTGCTGAGGGCAGGGTCCCAAGCATATTGTGAGAGTTTCATCCTCAGGCCTGTTCATGTCACAAATACATTAGTCTTTATATAGGCTTCTTGAATCGGAGTGTTTTGGTATGTTATTGCACCAAGAAAAGATTTGCTATTAAATTTGTGTGAAGACCATATTAAAGGCCAAAAGAACAAGTCGCAATCTTTTGCTGAAACTAACACTCCCCAGAAGGGAGAGCGACTGAAGGCACAAGAGGGAAAGGAAAGGTCCCCTCTGCAAGCACCAGTCGTTTCCAACTCTGGGGTGACGTTGCTCTCAGGACCATTAAAGCCCTACTTTTTTCTCAGCAAGATTCAATTCACAGACCTCACAAAATCCTTTGCTTCCTGTGACCTTCTTTATACCCAACCCATCACTGCATTAAATACTCCAGTCCAGCTCCTGAGAGCGATTTAGGAAAAGAGGGGTAATACAATAGGGATGGGGGAGGGGGATAGGAAGAAAGGGGCCAGAAACAAAGCTTTATTCTCATCAATCCTGGAAAAGGGACAAGATTAGCGTTGCCAGGGGCTCATGATTCCCATAAATACATATATGCCCGCGGTGCGTTTCTACCTCCTTCTCCTACACATGAGAAGGTAGCAAACAGCGTGTTTCTGAGCATGAACAGAAACTCCTGGGACGGGGTTTCAGGGGCAAGGATGAACCCAGAATCTTTAAACGCTAGGTGGTGGTCAGCTCGCCCTAAAGGGAAAACGTGCTTTGCCTGCCGGCCCCGTAACTCACTGCGCGCGTGCGGAGAAGTCCATGGCAGCCTCAGCAGAAGCAACATCAGCCGCCGTCCCCTCCGCAACGGGCGAAATGCTTTAGAATTCAAATCGTCCCGCGCAGTTGCGTGAGCATCCTGGCTTCTTGGGGACTGGGTAGCGTCACTAGAAGGAAAGCCAATCAGAAGGAAAAACAACAGAGCTCTCGGCCTGTTACATTCATCGGAATAGTGGCGGGTGGGGCATAGAGGTGCACGCAGCCTTCACTTCCGGATTTCATTCAACAGCCGTGTAGTAGCGTGTACTGTGGAAAGGCAGGAGAGCTGCTCCCCATTCCCCCACACCTCCAAAAATCTCTGTGCTAGCCTTGCTGATTGGTTGGCCCCACACATTCAGTTAAGGAGGATAGCTAGAGCACTCATACGTCGTCGAGTGGTGTTTATTGACTCTGCGTAGCAGTAAGAGTTTTTACTGAAAGAGCCAGAATCACTTCCTTTTGACTAATGAATGAGAAAGGAAGATGTAAAGCCAGGAAAAGAAAATAGTTACAATCTTTGTGCTGTTTTCCTGGTTTCTACACAACTTAAAAACTGGTTCCTTTTATAGGAGTTAGTCCGATCGGTACACTGTCGTATTGTTATTTTTACAAGTGACCTATCCCAGAAATTTTTAAGGTCTAGCAGGAAAAACAAGCTGGTAGAACGGATTATGCCACTTCAGGATGCAGGTAAGAGGCATTTAATGCATTTATATGTTAGCTATCAGTCTTCAGTACTTAGATAACAAACGATCACCTGATCTTCTCACGCAGTCAGAAGTGGTGTGGTCCGTTGTACCACCTTCTTCAGCTACAGAACCAGCCTGAGAGAATGTAGGTAAGGTACTTCAAGCGCTCAAAACGATGTTGAATAAACTAGTGTTGTTAAAGCAGTTAACTAACAGAAGAGAAATGCATTCTGCACATGCCATGCACAGAGGTGATTTGCATTCGTTCTTGTTTGCTTTTCTTGCTATGCCGGTTAAATAGGGATGACCTTTCCCCATAGGATTCATTGGTGCTCTGCCTGGAAACATGTCTAATGTCTCTTATAATTTGTGACCTTTGTGGCTGTCCAGCTGAAATGCTCTCTTGCCATGCATATGGACTCACCAACTGAAGACCCTACTTTTTATATATTTCATGAAATGCATAACAAGGATTTGGGGTTCCCGAGAAGTATAAATTGTGGCCCTTGTCTTTCAGTCTTCCTCAACTACCCTTTGTCTGCATACAGGGCAAATGCATTTCAAAATTGTTACCATATTTAATAGCATAACCCATCTTCCTTCCCCAGCCCAAACTTTATGAGATTTCAGTAGTCAAGTATATTATCCAGGATCAGAAATCGGAATCAAGTCGTCAGCCAACATTTATGTTGGTTCCATATCTTAAATACACTAGATACACTAAGCATAAAATGCGGTACTCAGTTAAAATATATGCTTTTGTCTAATTAAACATGCCTGAGCGCAAAATCTGGCTACTTTAAGGGTTGTTTCATTACATCAGTCTCCAAGAAGGAGAGAAATGTAAAACTGAGTGGCTCTACCTGGGAAATTGAATAAAATTGGAGTAATATAAATATTTTGAAAGTTCTGGTAAAATTGACAGTATACTGAGATTTCAGTAAAAGTATGTTACATGACCACAACAGGATCCTCTGGCTTATGATCCCCAGCAACAGAAAGAGAAGTGTGTACTGCCTTTGATGCTGAAGGGAGTAAATATCCATCATGATTAGTAGCCACTGACAGGCCCATCCTGCATGAATTTGTCTGCTTTTCATTTAAAGCATTCCAAGTTGGCAGCCATTACTACCATGCACCAGCAAGTTCCACAGTTTAACTATGCACTGTATGAAGAAGTTTGTCCTGATTCTCCCACCTTCAGATTCAGTGGATGATCCTGGGTTCTAGTTATGAGAGAGGGAGAAAAGCCTCTCTTCGTCCCCTCTCTCTCCACACCATGCAAAAATTTCTAGGTCTCTCTCACATCTCTCCTTACTTGCCTTTTTAAAAAAGCTAAACTGCCCTAAGCATTTTAACCAATTACTCTAGTCCCTTGGCCATTTTTATTGCTTTTTTCTGCACCTTTCATGCTCTACAATATCTTTCTTCAGCCGCAGTGACCAGAACTGTACACAGTATTCCAAGTGCGGCTTCACTGTAGATTTATATAAGAGCAGTGATAATGGCAGTTTTATTCTCTATTCCTATTCTAATTGCAGCCAGCATGAAATTTGCCCTTTTTAAAGTAACCACACATTGGGTTGATATTTCCATCAAGGTTTCCACTACCACTCAGATGTACTTCTTCACCAAAAGGGTGATTAACATGTGGAATTCACTGCCACAGGAGATGATGGTGGCTACAAGCATAGTCAGCTTCAAGAGGGGGTTAGATAAAAATATGGAGCAGAGGTCCATCAGTGGCTATTAGCTACAGTATGTATATGTATGTGTGTGTGTGTGTATAAAAAATTTTGGCCACTGTGTGATACAGAGTGTTGGACTGGATGGGCCATTGGCCTGATCCAACATGGCTTCTCTTATGTTCTGTTCCTTGGACTCTTGCTGCCAGCTCAGATCCCATTAGTGTATATGTAGAGTTGAGATTTTTTTTTTTTTGCTCCAATATGCATCACTTTACACTTGTTCATGTTGTATTTCATTTGCTATTTTAATGCCATTCCCCCATTTTGAAGAGCCCCTTTTGAAGCTCTTCACAATCTATTTTTGCCTTATATCACTTTAAATAATTTAGTATCATCTGTAAACTGGCTGCCTCACTGGCCAAATCCTTGTTATGCACTTCATGAAATACATAAAAAGTGGGGTCTTCAGTTGGTGAGTCCATATGCATGGCAAGAGAGCATTTCAGCTGGACAGCCACAAAGGTCACAAATTGTAAGAGACATTAGACGTGTTTCCAGGCAGAGCACCAATGAATCCTATGGGGGGGAAGGTCAACAACAACAACACAACAACAACAACAAAATTTTATTTGTATCCCGCCCTCCCCGCCGGAGCAGGCTCAGGGCGGCTAACAGCATCATTCAAATTTCAATTATACAAAGAAAACAAAAGAAAACAAATTACATTCAAACATTAAAATTCTGATTAAGTGTAAAATTAGTTAATTAAATTAGAATGATAAAAGTGCTAATGCTTCTTTTTTGATGGCGGTTATCATTAGCAATTTCTTTCTTCAGCAGCGAAAGCCAGTCGGAAGAGGAAGGTCTTGCAGGCCCTGCGGAATTGTTCAAGATCCCGCAGGGCCCGCATTTCCTCTGGAAGTTGGTTCCATAGGCTCGGGGCTACAGAGGAGAAGGCCCGGTTACGGGTGCTTTGCAGCTTCACCTCTCTCGGTCCGGGAGTAGTCAACAAGTTTTTCCCGGCTGACCTCAGTGCTCTCTGGGGTTCGTATGGGGAGAGACAGTCCCTAAGGTAGACAGGTCCTCGACCATATAGGGCTTTAAAGGTAATGAGCAGCACTTTGTAACGAACCCGGTATATAACTGGCAGCCAGTGCAGCTCGCGCAGTCCAGTATGTGCTCCCATTTAGGAAGCCCCAACAGCAGTCTAGCCGCTGCATTCTGCACCAGCTGCAGCTTCCGGGTTCGGCACAGAGGCAGCCCCATGTAGAGGGCATTACAGTAATCCAGTCTCGAGGTGACTGTTGCGTGAAGTACCGTTGCCAGATCTTGGCGCTCTAGGAAGAGAGCCAGCTGCTTTGCCCGCCTTAGGTGGAAAAAGGCTGACTTGGCAGTGGCTGCAATCTGGGCCTCCATTGATAATGAAGGCTCCAGTAAAACTCCCAGACTTCTAACCCGGTGCGCCGCCTTCAGCGGCGCCCCGTCGAAGACCAGAAGAGGTATTTCCCCTTCCTGAGCGCCCTGACCCAGACAAAGGACTTCTGTCTTCGCTGGGTTCAATTTCAGTCCGCTCCTCCTCAACCAAGTTGCCATATCCTGCAAGGCCCGGTCTAAATTCTCAGGGACGCAGTCAGGCCGGCCGTCCATCAGCAGATAGAGGTGTCATCTGCATATTGATGGCACCCAAGTCCATGTCTCCTGGCAATCTGGGCAAAAGGGCGCATATAGATATTAAATAACATTGGTGAGAGAACTGCCCCCTGGGGCACCCCACAGTCCAGTGTGCGCCTCCGGGACCGCTCGCCCCCAATTGCCACCCTTTGTCCCCGATCCTCCAGGAAGGAGGAGAGCCATTGTAAGGCAGACCCCCTCACCCCTATATCGGCGAGGCGGCGGGTCAGTAGCCAATGGTCGACCGTGTCAAACGCGGCTGACAGATCTAGCAGCATCAGCACCGCCACACCGCCCCGATCCAGGTGCCGTTGGAGATCATCTACCAGGGTGACCAGTACTGTCTCCGTCCCATAACCCGGGCGAAAGCCGGACTGGCAAGGGTCTAGGATGGAAGCGTCATCCAGAAAGCTCTGCAACTGCGACGCCACTGCCCTCTCTATTATTTTACCTAAAAACGGTAAATTGGAGACCGGTCGGTAGTTTGCCAGTTCGGCCGGGTCTGCTGTACTTTTTTCAAGAGGGGTCGGACCAAAGCCTCTTTCAGAGATGATGGAAAGCGCCCCTCCAAGAGGGATCTATTTATGATGTCCCGTAAAGGACATTCAAGCTCCCTCAGGCAAGATTTAATTAGCCAGGAGGGGCATGGGTCCAAATCACAAGTTGTAGGGCGCGCAGAGGAGAGGATTCCGTCAACTTCCTCCAGGTCATTCCTATTTAACCGGCATAGCAAGAAAAGCAAACAAGAACGTATGCAAATTGTTATTTCTGAACACGTTGAAAAGCACCAGTCCTGAAACATCCCTGAGAGTCTGTGCTGACATCCCTTAAGATACCCTAAAAGCCGCTGAGAAGAGAGCACAAAACTGACCATTTTCCTTTGAGAGCACAAAAGTCAGCCACTAATCCTCTGTTAACAGCATCAGGCAGCAAAAGCCCCCAGGGGCAACTGAACAGCTCCAACTCGGCCTGTGGGCGCAATGCTATTTGGTCTGGTTGCCCATAGAAAATTATGTTAAAGGACTCTTGACTCATTGGTTGGTATTACAGTCACTTCTGTATCTCTAGTCTGACTCCTCTAGCAAATTTTAATTTCCATTTTTTTCCACAAGAGGGTGGCAAACAATAAGGGTTTTTGAAATATAGCTTATAGTTTTACACTGCTGCCTTCTTTCAGTATTAGAAGTTTGTGAAGAGTCGGATTGTTTAAGTACTGTTTGTTGCTGATAATGAGAGAGTTAATATAATAATGAGTTTAGAAAGATGCCAGTAACTGTATATAATATTTTTACAAAATATTAGAGATGAAAGTCTTAAATAGAGGAACTTTATAATCTCTGCAGTTCTAAAACATTTACTAGTGAGGTAACTCCTATGGAACTCAGTGGGACTTAGTGTCTGAGAAAATATGCTTATGACACCCTGGCCTGGATAGCCCAGCCAAGTCCTATGTCATCATATCTCGGAAGCTAAGCAGGGCTAACTCTGGCAAAGTACTTGGATGGGAGACCTCCTTGGAATACCAGTAGTCAGGAGGACAGGGGCAGGCTTTATTCAGCCACCTCTCTGAATATCCTCCAGTCCCCTAGGAGAGGTCAGTCACCAGAGGTCACCATGGACTTCCAGGTGCACACATACTTGCACATAAAAATACAAAAAATACATCACCCCTTTAAAAAAAAAGCTTATGTTCATACTATACATCTAGAAGTTATAGAAAGAGACCACAATCCAATGGAAGGCTGGGCATCTTTATGCACAAAAAGTTTAAGAACACCTGATTATCTGCTGTATCAATGCCTAAATCTATAGTTGTGAGATAGATTTAATTTTTTTTTCATTCCACAAAAGCACAGAGCAGGTGACAGAATTTGAGTTTATCAGAACAACAATAAATGACTGCTGCCATTCAACAGTGATAAATACACATTTTAATAAACAAGCATCTGTGATTCTTTGCTTGTATTACAACGAGATAGTATAATACAGACCAAAAGCGGGCTGCTGGTTCAAATCTCATCTCAGCTGTAGAGAGCAATCCTAAAGAGGTCTCTTCAGAAGTAGGTCCCATTGTATTCAGTGAGGCTTGCACCTAGGAGTTTGTTATCGCCCACCATATCAAAAGAGAGAGGACGATTACAATATGATGGAAGGCTTAAAGATAGTGGCTAAACATAAAAACTGTGTCGTAATAGGTGATTTTAACTACCCGCAGATTGATTGGGTCAATATGTGTTCTGGTCGAGAGAAAGAGATTGAGTTTCTTGATGCTCTCAATGACTGTGCTATGGAGCAGATGGTCTCAGAACCTACCAGGGGTGGGGCGATCCTGGATTTGGTCCTAAGTAATGCCCAAGACTTGGTGAGAGATGTAAAAGTGATTGCGCCTCTTGGGAGCAGTGACCATAACGTTATTGATTTCACCGTTTGTATAAATAGGGAGTTGCCCCAAAAGACCAGCACAACCACATTTAACTTTAAAAGGGGTAAATTCTCTAAGATGAGGAGGCATGTGAAGAGGAAACTGAAAGGAAAGGTAAATACAGTCAAAACTCTTGGGGAAACTTGGAGGCTATTTAAAACTACAATCCTAGAAGCTCAGATAAAATATATACCACAAGTTAGGAAAGGCACAAACAGGTATAAGAAAAGGTCTGCATGGTTAACAAACAAAGTAATTGAAGCTGTAAAAGGTAAGAAGAACTCCTTTAAGCGGTGGAAAGCTAGTCCAAGTGAGATTAATAAAAGGGAACACAGGCTGTGGCAAATCAAATGCAAGACTGTGATCAGGCAGGCAAAAAGGGACTATGAGGCGCATATTGCAAAAAAACATAAAGACCAACAATAAAAATTTCTTCAAATATATTAGAAGCAGGAAACCAGCCAGGGAAGCGGTGGGGCCCTTGAATGACCAAGGGGTCAAAGGATTACTGAAGGAGGATAGGGAAATGGCTGAGAAGCTGAATGAATTTTTTGCCTCCGTCTTCACTGTGGAAGATGAGAACTTTTTGCCCGCCCCAGAACCACTAATTTTGGAAGGGGTGTTGAAAGACCTGAGTCAGATTGAGGTGACAAAAGAGGAGGTCCTACAACTGATGGACGAATTAAAAACTAATAAGTCACAGGGTCCGGATGGCATACATCCGAGAGTTCTGAAAGAACTTAAAGTTGAACTTGTGGCTCTTCTAACAAAAATCTGTACTCTTTCATTGAAATCTGCCTCCGTTCCTGAGGACTGGAAGGTAGCAAATGTCACTCCCATCTTTAAAAAGGGTTCCAGAGGAGATCCGGGAAATTACAGGCCAGTCAGTCTGACTTCAATACCAGGAAAGTTGGTAGAAAGCATTATCAAGGACAGAATGAGTAGGCACATTATGAACACGGGTTATTGAGGAAGACTCAGCATGGGTTCTGTAAGGGAAGATCTTGCCTCACTAACCTGTTACAGTTCTTTGAGGGGGTGAACAAACATGTGGACAAAGGAGACCCAATAGATGTTGTTTATCTTGACTTCCAGAAAGCTTTTGATAAAGTTCCTCATCAAAGGCTCCTTAGAAAGCTTGAGAGTCATGGAGTAAAAGGACAGGTCCTCTTGTGGATCAAAAACTGGCTGAGTAATAGGAAGCAGAGAGTCAGTATAAATGGGCAGTCTTCGCAGTGGAGGACGGTAAGCAGTGGGGTGCCGCAGGGCTCGGTACTGGGTCCCATGCTCTTTAACTTGTTCATAAATGATTTAGAGTTGGGAGTAAGCAGTGAAGTGGCCAAGTTTGCAGATGACACTAAATTGTTCAGGGTGGTGAGAACCAGAGAGGATTGTGAGGAACTCCAAAGGGATCTGTTGAGGCTGGGTGAGTGGGCGGTTCAGTGTGGCCAAGTGCAAAGTAATGCACATTGGGGCCAAGAATCCCAGCTACAAATACAAGTTGATGGGGTGTGAACTGGCAGAGACTGACCAAGAGAGAGATCTTGGGGTCGTGGTAGATAACTCACTGAAAATGTGAAGACAGTGTGCGTTTGCAATAAAAAAGGCCAACGCCATGCTGGGAATTATTAGGAAGGGAATTGGAAAACAAATCAGCCAGTATCATAATGCCCCTGTATAAATTGATGGTGCGGTCTCATTTGGAGTACTGTGTGCAGTTCTGGTCGCTGCATCTCAAAAAGGATATTATAGCATTGGAGAAAGTCCAGAAAAGGGCAACTAGAATGATTAAAGGGCTGGAACACTTTCCCTATAAAGAAAAGTTGAAACGCTTGGGACTCTTTAGCTTGGAGAAACGTCGACTGCGGGGTGACATGATAGAGGTTTACAAGATAATCCATGGGATGGAGAAAGTAGAGAAAGAAGTACTTTTCTCCCTTTCTCACAATACAAGAACTCGTGGGCATTCGATGAAATTGCTGAGCAGACAGGTTAAAACGGATAAAAGGAAGTACTTCTTCACCCAAAGGGTGATTAACATGTGGAATTCACTGCCACAGGAGGTGGTGGCGGCCACAAGCATAGCCACCTTCAAGAGGGGTTTAGATAAAAATATGGAGCAGAGGTCCATCAGTGGCTATTAGCCACAGTGTGTGTGTTTGTATATATATATATACATATACATGTGTGTGTGTGTGTGTGTATGTGTGTATGAAATTTTTGCCACTGTGTGACACAGAGTGTTGGACTGGATGGGCCATTGGCCTGATCTAACATGGCTGCTCTTACGTTCTTATGGTATTGTTAGGATTGCAGCCAGTCTTGCCAGATAGCCTTGGCTAAGCCATTCCTTTTTCCACCTCAGTCTTCATTTGCAATTTGTGAGGAATAATATTGGTCTACTGCACAAGGTTGTTGTAAGTATTACTTCAGTGATGTATTTGCTTTGAACACTGTAGATGCTAAGCATTATTATTATTGGTTCAGTGCAGATTCAGCTATTGGCAGCACATTTTGTTTGGTGGTGTTTACATTGACACTTTACAATATGATCTCTCTTTTATTAATTCTGACATTAACTCTGCCCAGGAGCACAGCGTATGAATTTTGATTGTAATGTGTATATCTGATTAACATTGACAGTGCAGTCATCAGTTTTGCTTGCATTATGTTTCAGAGCAGAGTTAGGGCACATGGAGTGGCTCCTAATGTTGACGTTTTGTTTCCTTGCTTGCGTAATTTAATGCATATGTTCTATTCTGCACTGTGTTGCTGTTATATATTAGAGATGTTTTCATACAATCAAAATTCCCTTACATGGAGTAATTTAATTTCACTCAGCTAGTTCAAAGTAGGCGATTAAGCAATTAAATATTCTTTATTCAGTTAAGTGTCCTAGTGGCAACAGGTTAATATAAAGAAATGTGACTATTGCCTTACCGTGAATTTGGAAGAGAAGTCTTATTTTTAGAAATGACAGCTGTGTAACTATCAGGAACAACTAACTGCACCTGAGACCTTTTTGGGCATTTCCTGACAATCTCCCATTACTCTTGAAGGCAGTCGAATCTGCTCATTTTGTAGGCTCTGTTTCATATGGAAGTTCTTCATGCTTGATACGAAACATCTGGCTGCCAATAGGCTGTACCAAATCTGACTGCAAATTTGATCAGATAGGGGAAAAAATATCTTGGCTCCCACCCACAAAATCCTTACTGTTTGCATATAAAAATGTTGACTCTCCATCCAGCAGGTAGAGATGTCTATAGGAGTGCTGTTTCTCATTGTTCGCAAAAGATCATCTCATGTTCATCAGCACTTCATCACATCACAGTGGCTCAAGCGTTTACCATAGGTGCTGGATCAAGAGTGCTGAATACTGTTATGCTGTGTTTTTGTCTTTTCCAGCTGAATCTATTTTAAACACAAATTTCCAAACGGTGCTGAAAAACATGCTAGAGTGTTGTGAGAGAACTGCTAGTGTGCTGTGAGAAATAAATACATGAAGCAATTAAAGGCTCTTGGAAACCCAAAAGTATCCACCTACAGAAGAACTGCATGTGTGTCTCTGTGTGAGTCACTGCTTTGTTTATTACAACACTAATACCTATCCTTGTGGCTTAAGGAAGCTTACACATCAGCCAGTGTGGTGTAGTGGTTAAAAGCAGTGATCTCTAATCTGGAGAACTGGGTTTGATTCCCCACTCCTTCACATGAAGCCTGCTGAGTGACCTTGGGCCAGTCACAGTTCTCTCAGAATTCTTTCATCCCCACGTGCCTCACAGGGTCTCTGTTGTGGGGAGAGGAAGGGAAGGATATTTTAAGCCACTCTGAAACTCCTTAAGGTAGAGAAAAGAGGGTATAAAAACCTGCTCTTCTCTGTGATTAAAAGCATCCCAATTTAAAACCAACCCCTCCAAAAAAGCCCCAACGCCCCCCTCCCCCACATATATTTTGTGCTACTGGACAACTAAGAGGGGAAGGGAATTTTAAATTAGGGAAATGGTAGCAGGAAGTTCCTCAGGCACCATGTCCCTGATCCAGTTCAAGGACTTCTGTAGGTGCAGGTGGTTTCAACCATTAAAAAAAATCTTCATGAGATCTTGTGGTGGTGGTGTTTTTTAGGGACGGGGGGAACAGGTCTGCAAAGCCTGGTCACAGATCTCTTGTGAATCATTCGGTTTGGTGCTGAGACAAAAGATTACTCAGAGGCTAATCTGAAGGCATGTGAGGCTGCTACACAGCCGTGGCTAGGCAGGGGCTGTGGGGGCAGCACCCCTCCCAGATCTGCCAGTCACACCCTCTCCTGGTCCCCCTACCCCCTCTCCCCTAACAAAAAAAATCTTAGATACAAGCCTGGGCTGCTACTGCTGAAGCTGTGCCAATCAGGACCTGAATGCTGCCTGAATGGGAGACTGCCTGGGATGGGAACCATAGGGAGATGGCTAAGAGTGGGGTCTGAGCTTAATGAATACATTCCTAGGGGGGTTTTTTGTCTGGGAGTAATCATGCAGAGAGGCTCTAAAGAAAGGGTAGATGAACTCTGGTGTTTTTCCTACATGAACATGCATTATCTTTGTGCAAGAAATGACTGTTTTCTAATTTATGATGCATTTTCCAACAAAGGCAGGCAGAAATCACTAGTGGGAAAAGACCCCAAAATTGTGCTTTTGGTATCATTCAAAGAGCAGTTCTGAGCTTATCATGCTGAAAATAAGTTTGTAGTTTTTTTCATTTCTACCCCAGTTTTCTCCCCAGTGGGGACTCAAAGTGGCTTACAGCATTTTCCTTTCCTCCATTTTATTCTCACAACAACCCTGTGAGGCAGGTGAGGCTGTGTGTGTATGTCTGGTCCAAGGCCACCCAAGTGAGCTTCCATGGTAGAGTGGGGATTCAAACCTTGGGTCTCCCAGATTCTGGTCTGATGCTCACAAGGTTCAAATTGTGGGGGTGGGGTAAGAATGAATAGGTTCATTGGGGAAATCGTAAGTCTGTTGTAACAGTAAAAAAAAATTGTCACCCCACTGGTGTACTGTAATTGTTCAAAGAAAAAGTGAGAGTACTTTTTAAACTTTGTAATTAAATTTATGTAGTGCTGAGCCCTGTTGGCAAATGCTGTGTTTGCTGCTACCTTGAGTGAGTGACATTTCAGTTTAATGCATGATCTTGAGGTCATTGCAGGTAACTTTTATTATTCTTTCTAAGCTGTTACAGTTGACTGCTGAGTCTGGAAAAACACCATGCCATTTTGAGAGTGGAGATGATTGAGATGATGCTTTCATTTTTTTAAAACCAGGTATATCTTTTGGGTGGTTTTTTTTTTGTTCAGTGACATTAAACTGGCATCAGTGTCAAATTTCCATCTCTTGCCTTTAGTAGCTGAAAGATGATGAGCTGTATCTGCACATGAAAAAAGGCAATGAGGCATCCCCAGAATTGCCCTTTAGAGATAACACATCTCCAAACCTCCACCTACACAGTCAAGAGAGATTTCCTGGAGTGTGGGTGTTGTCTGTTTCTCTCAAGGTTCAAATTGTTTATCTCCCGCCTCTTCATGCACACACCAAGTCTACCTTTTTATACTGTGTCTTGCAATTTTAAAAAAAGGGTTTAAGTTTCTAAAGAAACTTAATGTTCTCACTCTGGCTTTAGCTCTGATTGTCCAGTTTCTCATCCATAAGAGTTTATGGCTTGAGCTCCATAGCCAGAAATTGGGGGTGGGGTGAGAATGAATAGGTTCATTAGGGAAATCATAAGTCTGTTGTAACAGTAAAAAAAAGCACTTAAATGTAAGTAATGTGATATTTTTAAAGCTATTTATATGAAATTTAATAAAGTAAGAATTATGTTGTAATAAAAATTCTAAAAAAAAGTGCCAAGTGTGTGTTGATGTTTTTGTATTCACTGGCTGAAACACTGGAAGCCAAGAGTGGTTTTCTATCTATTGAAAGCAAAAAAACCAAAAGGTGCAAAAGGTAAGGCTAAGAAAAGATGCATTTAATATTTAATACAGCTCCAGTAGGGGGTGCATTGGGAAGGCAATAAGGCCTGTGAAATGCTTTCTTCCTCCATGGAAGAAGGATTGGCTGGTGGGGGAGCTGCAGGAAACACACCCAAAACCAGGGCTGCCCTGCTCAAGATGAGACTGTCCTTGTCTTGCTTGGGATGAGGGGGTAAAGTTTTGCCCGAAATCTGTCACAGGACTTCTTGAGAAAATACAGAAGTTTTCAATGAAGAATCAGGTAGCAAGCACTTGTAGCATATATACGCAAGAGTACTTGTCTTGCCAGACTGACAGTAAGTGCAAGGTACAGTCCAAATATAGGTTACAGGTTAACAGCTCATCATTCTCCTGCCTAAACGTCTCCCATTCAAAAGTCCTTGAATTAGTTCCCAGACTACAGTGTTGCTTTTCTCCAAGGTTGCATTCCAGCTTGGTAGACATCTTGGTACCTATCTTCTGTTACCAGGGTGACAAATTAGGCCCTAGCTTCCCACCCTCTACCGTGGCCTCATTTGTTACCAACACTATTCTACATAAATCCATAAAAAGAAAATAATGAATATATGTAAAGGTTAGTAAATATTGATATTATAATACATGGATTAATACAGGCATGAATACATGTATATAAATGCATCTATGAATACATGAAACAATATAGTTATTGGTATATAAATCTGCTTTGGATAATTGACTATTATCAGCAATGACAATACCATTATGAAAATCAATAGATTGTGTTTAGACCACAAATTTAAAACAAATCTTTGTCAGGGACTTGTACCTGACAGAGGGGAAACCTGTTTTCTGCATTTTGCCCGACAGTCCTACTGTGACAGTCCCATGGTGCAGAGTGGTAAGCTGCAGTGCTGCAGTCCGAGCTCTGCTCACAACCTGAATTTGATCCCAATGGAAGCTAGGTTCGGGTAGCCAGCTCGAGGTTGATTCAGCCTTCCATCCTTCCGAGGTCGGTAAAATGAGTACCCAGCTTGCTGGGGATAAAGTGTAGATGACTTGGGAAGGCAATGGCAAACCACCCCATAAAAAGTCTGCCATGAAAACATCATGATGCGACGTCACCCCGGAGTTGGAAATGACTGGTGCTTGCACAGGGAACTACCTTTACCTTTTTTTATCTACTGTGATGTGAAGCCTGTCTGGGGTCAGTGTGACCCTAGCCACAAGGGGCAGGCCATTGGCCTGCTGGGACTTTTCCCGCTATCCTTAATGGCTGATTGGTCCCAGGCTGCAGAGCCAAATGCAGCTAAACACAGAAGTAGAAATGTCTGTAGATGGGATGGCTGACGAGTATGTGAAGGGAATGGCAGGCAGAGATTTTTATGGGACTCAAGGCTTCTTCAGGATGCTTTAAAGAAAGGGAAATAATAGATGTGAACAGTTTATCCATTTATTTTAAATATTTATCTGCCACCTTTCACCTTTGTGGAACTCAAAGCAGCTTACAATATACCTATTTTTCGCACCATAATGTGCTCCAGACGATAAGACGCACCTTCCTTCTGGGGGGCGATCTGCTGCCTCCGATCCCGGCTTCAGCTCTGATGCTTACAGCAAGCGCCAGGATCGCTCCCTCTGCCCTCCGATCCCGGCACTTGCTGTAAGCATCAGAGCTGAAGCCAGGCAGAAAGGCACGGAGGAAGCACCCGCCCCCTCCGCAAACCCAGCGCTTTGTGAGCACCGGCTGTGGAGAGGGCAGCATGCTTCCTCCGTGCCTTTCTACCTGACTTCAGCTCTGATGCTTATAGCAAGCGCTGGGATCGGAGAGCAGAGGGAGCGATCCTGGTGCTTGCTGTAAGCGTCAGAGCTGAAGCCAGGCAGGCACGGAGGAAGCGCTCTGCCCTCTCCTCAGCCGGTGCTCGCAAAGCGCTGGGTTTGTGGAGGGGGCGGGTGCTTCCTCCGTGCCTGCCTGGCTTCAGCTCTGATGCTTACAGCAAGTGCCAGGATCGGAGGGCAGAGGGAGCGATCCTGGCGCTTGCTGTAAGCATCAGAGCTGGAGCCAGGCAGGCGCGGGGGAAGCGCCGGGATCAGAGGCGGAGGCAGCAGATCGCCCCCCCCCCCCCAGGAAGGTAGGTACCGGTACCTTCGCTCCATAAGACGCACACACTTTTCCCCACACTTTTTTGGGGGGAAAGTGCGTCTTATGGTGCGAAAAATACGGTAGCTATTATGAACAATATAAATTTTAAAAACTCATTAAAAGTTGCCAGGAATTCCAAATGTCCATGTGTAGATTTAATGCCAGTGCACTAAAACAATTGCACAGGCTAGTGCTGTGTACATTTATCACTTATTGTGAGATCTCATGGGTGTGACTTCCTAAGAAAGGATTCACAACATTCAGTGTTTGGACAGCTGCTACTGAAACTTGATAGATCAGTAATCATGTCAATTTCAGTAATGCTAAGCTGAATATTTTAAATTATGCAAATAGAATTTTTCACTACTGGCTCTTTGTTGATTTCATGCTGTGTATTTTGATGACGTTTAGCTCTTTTAATTATAAATGATAGCTGACCTCTGATCAGATATGCAGTTCCTGATTTGTTTTATCTATCAGCAGAGTTTTTACAGCAGTCAGACATATAATTACATCTCCGGTTGTTTATGTACTAGGAGACTTTTGCACTGTTCAGTAATTCCTTAATTATCATAATTATGTAATTGCACAATTGTATTCATTCAGAAATAATGAACAATTGCTTTGGCTGCAACTGCAAAAGCAGTAATTAAAACCCATCCCCTAGATAATGAAAGTGCATAGGTTGATTGATGAATGCTACAACTGCTATAATGAAGAACCAATAAGTGACAAAACTGGAAAAAACAAAACTGAGAAAAGAATGAAGGGCCAAACTTAAAGTTACAGTATCCATAAGAACAACAATCCAGACTGGATAAAATGGAACTGCAATTGAGTTTCTCCCCCTCTGTCTCCATGTCTCTCTCCCCCCTCCCCCCCATAACAAAGATGTCTTAATTTTCTAAAAACCAAGACTTAATTATTTCCATTACAGATAATGGAAGCAATCTCTCAAATCTGTTGTTATGGAACTAGATATCCCAACTTAAGGTGTGAAGTGCTCAAGGAAGTAAACCAGAGGACTCGGTACTGGACTCTAGGATAGTTATGTGGATAGGGAACTGGTTGGAGAACCACACTTAAAGAGTAGTTCTCATCTGAACGGAGGGAGGTGTCCATCAGGGTGCAACAGGGCTCAGTTCTGGGCCCCGTACTTTTCAATATTTTTATCAGTGATCTGGATGAGGTTGTGGAGGTGGCACCAAATTGGGAGGGCAGTGAACACATCAGAAGATAGTGATAGAATTCAGTGAGATTTGAACACATTGGATAAGTAAGCAGATGTGAACAAGGTGCAGGTTAACAAGCATAAGTGCAGGTTCTACATCTGTGTAACAGAAATGAGGAACATGCATTCTGGTTGAGGGATACAGTTTTGGGTAACTGCATGAACAAGATTTTGGGGTACAAGTAGACTGTAAGTTAAATATGAGCAGCCAGTGTGATGCAGCAACAAAAAAGGCTAATGCAAACTTGAGGTGTATCAACAGAGGCATAACATCCAGATCGCAAGATGGCATAGTCCCACTATACTGCATTGGTCAGGCTACACCTGGAGTATTGCATGCAGTTCTGGAGGCCTCATTTCAAGAAGGATGTGGACAGAATGGAGTGGGTGCAGAGGAGAGCAATGAGGATGATCACGGGCTTGAAGATCAAGTCCTCTGAGGAAAAACTGAGGGACTTGGGAATGTTCAATCTGGAGAAAAGGTTGAGGGGAGACATGATTGCTCTCAAGTATTTGAAGGACCGTCACTTATACAAGTTTATGTTTAATTCGATTTAGGGCAGGGAGCTGTTCCTGTTGGCAGTAGAGGATAGGACTCACAAGAATGAGTTTAAATTAAGGGTGGGAAGCTACTGGCTGGATATCAGGAAAAATGTTTTTACAGTGAGAGTTATTCAACAGTGGAATCAGCTACCAAGGGAGGTGGTGAACTCACCAGCAGACTTCAAGCAGCGTCAGGACAAACGCTTGTCAGGGATGCTCTAGGAGTCTAGGCTGATCGTGCATTGAGCAGGAGATTGGACTAGATGGCCTATATGGCCCTGTCCATCTCTGTGATTCTATGATTTTAAGTTTATAAATCAAAATTTATGAAGGTACACAGCAATAAAAATTAAGAACAGAAATAAGGCCAGGCACGAAATAAAACTGACGATAAATAACTGCAGTATAGCTTAGTAAAAATATTTGAAATATCATTAAAAGCCTAGTAAAACAAGGCAGACTTTGCCTAAATATTAATAGTGAAGGTTCTAGACAAATGTGTCTGTGGAGAGAGTTCCACAGTTTGGATGTCACCAGAGACAGTCCTCTCTCCAGAAGCCACCTATCTCACCTCAAAACAATCTTGTTTGAAGAAGTACCTCCTCTGTATGTTAAAAGGAGGTGAAATTCTGTGTGTCTAATTGTGAAATAAATTCCCCTCATGGCCAAAATGGGTAATGAATTGCATATCAAAATGTAAGTATTTAATTAGATATTTATATCCTGCTTTTCTCTGCAATGAGAACTAAAAGCAGTTTACAACATCATTCTCCTCTCCTCCATTTTATTCTCACAACCACTTGTGAAGTTGAGTAGTCTAAGAATATGACTGAACCAAAGTCATTCAGCAAGCTTCCATGGCAGATGGGGGATCAAAACCCAGGTCACCCACTACACAATAATTGCACCATATCATTTTGCCTCTGGTATCTTTCTTCTTACTAGGCAATTGGGCATGCTTTTCCTAATATCTCTGTACATAACATAGCCTGGAAATTACTTTTTAAAAACCCACTGGAAATGAAGTCTGAAATGACCTTCAAGAAGCCAAGATCTGTTATGCTTGTGGTTGTTAACTTTAAAGATGAACCTGAAAAAGTTATGAACATTGGCATTTCTTTGCTTAGATTTGCTTATTTTTGTGTACGTTGTCACCTGCCAATGACTGACAGAGGCCACAAGCTATGCAAGCATAATCCCTGTGTGCTATGCACATATGAACTCATCTCTTACATGCAACCTCATAGATCAAGTGACAGCGGGGAATCTGTTTTCTTTTTAGTAAACAGAAATGGGCCATATAATGTTAACAGACTTGTACTCTAGGCTGGACCACTGGGCCCTGATCAAGTGAACCTACTTTCTCCTCTATGCTTGTGTGGCCCAAACTATTGGAAATTCAGTATATTTGCCACCCCCTTCAGAGAAGCCACTGCTCCCTATCTAGGCTGGGGTACCCAGTGCCTGGGGGTGCCATGGCATCCACTGACAGCTTCCTGACACCCATCATGTTTTTAGAAAGTGGAACCTATTGGGCTCTTGCCCGGCAGGGCTTCTGGAGGACCACTGGAGATCTGATTCCCTGTGCAGGTTAAACTAATGTAGATTTGGTGGCAGCTGCCACTGCAGAGTTAGTTTTATTCACTCTCCTTTTAACTGGTGCATTTTTAAAAATTACTTCTCTTTCCCTCTGCATTTTGGCTTCCTCTCTGTATTTGGCTCTACCTTCTGTGTCCCACAGTTTGCTCAGAAAGGCTGGGGGGATCCCTGGAAGTCTGACTGCATCACTGAGGGCCAGAAACTTGCTTAGAAGAAACAAAAGCTGCAATTGTCAGTATGGGTAATCCCAGGACCAATACCAAATTCTGCATTTGTGTGCTCTGATCAGCAGTGCATACTGTCCTGCTCTTGCCCTTTGATTCATTCAGAATGACTGAATAGTATTTATATAGTACATTTTTTTAGCCCGCTCTTCCATGTTCATTGCTTGCCTTGTTTTCTTCTGCAAGCCAGTATTACTTATGAAAACAAATAGGTCAGTATCAAGTTCATCTTCTGAATGTGGGCCCTTTTGTTGTTTTTGGCATGGGACCCACAGTATTTCAGAGAATGGTGTTTTACTTGAAGTTAGCATGCTATCAGTGTAAGATTAATTGCTCCCAGCCAGCCTGTTCTGCTAAAGCAGGGATGTCAAACATGCGGCCCAGGGGCCAAATCAGGCCCCCAGAGGGCTCCTATCAGGCCCCTGAGCAGCTGGCTGTCATCTGCATAACAGCTTGCTTTGCAAGGCTTGCTCAATCACACAGGAGCTACAGAGCAAAACTTCTGCAACCCTCTAGCAGAAGGCTCCTTCTCCCATATGTGGTGGACTTGCAAAAAGGCAAGAAAATTTTGGGAAGACATACATGCAGAGATTCAGAAAATTTTAAAAAATAATTTTTAAATGAAACCAGAGACTATGCTACTGGGAATCTCACCAGACAAAACTGAAAGAATATTTCATGAATTGTTTAGATATATGCTGACTGCAGCCAGAAGAACATGGGCAACCAAATGGAAAGCTGAAAAGTGTCCAAACAATGAAAATTGGAGAGAGAAAATGGCAGAACATGCCATCATGGCCAAACATGGTCAAAAAAATAGGGAAATTATCATGCTTATTATAAGTAAAAATAAAAAATGAATGATTTGTATTAGTTACTGAAATGCTTTCTGTTATTCCAGTTATTAGTATAAAGTTAGCATAGGCATTAATATAGCTGTAAATGTAATTTAGGTTGTTACAGCATATATATAGCGTAAATATAGGTATTTTTGAAACAATGCTATACTTATGAAATAATGACACACTTAAGATTATAAAAGTTAACTTTGAAGTACATATGAACTTTATTATCTTTTTTACTTTTAGAAATGCTTTTCAAAATACTTTCAGATTTAAATACTCTAAGATTTAAATTTGACTATGTGATAGTACTGGGATGTATTAGCATATATAATGAAATAATGGATGTTAATAATAGTAATTTATGTTAATAAATGTTAGGTCTTTGTAACAAGCATAGTATGTAGAAATTACTGAACACTAGGTATTTTAAGTGCTTATGTTTTATACTTACTCTGATGCCATTTGTCCTTATGATGAACAAATAACAGATAACTATGATAGTTATTATTCCTTCCCTCGCTTCTTTTTTTTCTGTACCCCTATCTTAGTTTCTAATTTTAAAAAATTATTGAGGGGGGGAATTGTACTGCCCCTCTAGTAGGACCAACAAGTTGGGTTAAAGTAGGTGAAATCACATCAAATTCTGTTAAATCAGCAGCATAACCTGGTGGAACAGAGATGGACTCAAGTCAGAATTTAAAGGGACAGGACAGAACCAGGTAATACTTGGGACATTTTATTTATTTACAAAATTTATGCTCCAGTATTCTGCCTTCATCAGGGCCACCCAAGCAGCTAATTTATTTAAAACATTTTTTAAAATGTCATTAAAACCAAACAAACACATGTCATTAAAGCAATTAAAACTAAGCTAAAATACAAAAACAAACAACAAAAGATAGGACAGTAGGCAGGAATCACTGATGAGATGCAAGTCTTCACCTGCTAATTTAAGATGGCAACAGAAGGGGATAGGTGAATTGCTCTGGGGAGAGACATGCAAAGTCCTGGTGCTGCAACCAAGAAGGCCCTCTCAGAAGGTGGAGGCACTCGAAGCAGAACTTCAGAAGATTACCATAGCTGTAGAGTTGGGTCAAAAGGGAGTAGGCAGTGATTCAGGTATGCTAGTCTGTCTCAATTATGTTTTAACACAGGCAGGATCTGGGGGAGGGAGGAGTGTCATGGCAGGAATCTAATGGAGCTTACAGGCTTTTGAGATCTCAGTATTGATTTCCTGGTAAGTTTCACTGGCTGGCTGAGTATTGGTTTCCTGATAGGAGACAGATTGGCTGTCATTCCTAGGTGTTTTAACCAAAAAGTATTTTTTATTGGTGTGTTATTCTCAATGAGCTTGACTAAAGGTTTACTAGCTATTGTAATGTTTTAAAAGTTTTAAGTGTGTTGTATTGGTGTGATGATCGTGTAGTATAATGATACATGGAACCACCGTCTGAAGCTCCACATGCACACAAGCAGTCTTTCCCATGGAAATGCATGTGTATCTTTTTTACAGTTGCTGAAATGAACCTTCCATGAAAGTAAATAGGCAAGTATGTGTGATCTGTATATACCAAGAGGTTCAAGTCCCAGTGCAGTCCTTACTGGTACTTCAGATGTCGAAGTCAACTGTCTGTGGTTCTAGTTGCTAATGGCAGGATTATATTGATTTCAGCAGAGTTCTGCAGGCATACAGCAACTGCTATATCCAGTGTTCAGTTTAATATGGAAGTTCAGCAGGACTGGATCCAGATTCTGGAAGGTCTTTTGAAAAGCACATTCCAGTGAATACTGATGTCTTGTGAATCCTGGAGGCAGGATCAGGGCATCACCATTTCACACTTCCTTAACTTTTGCCAGTAGGGCTCAAAAGTAGCTGATGGGTCTTAAAGCAAAATGAAAGCACCCACTTTCTCATCTAGGTGGACTCCAGAAATAAATGATAGGGGCCCTTGGGTAATCTCCCATTCTGGGTAGAAGTGGTTGGGCCAAACATTTCTGGTCAGTGGTGGATACTTTACCCAGGATCAATGTTCCCTCTAAGCTGCAGAGTCTTGTGAGCAAAAATTCTACTTTGTGAGCTACTGGTATTAAAGTTGTGAGCTACTGGCGTTAACATTGTGAGCTACTGCATAAATTAGTGTGTTCTGGG
Organism: Heteronotia binoei; assembly: GCF_032191835.1. Lineage (NCBI taxonomy): Eukaryota > Metazoa > Chordata > Lepidosauria > Squamata > Gekkonidae > Heteronotia > Heteronotia binoei. Next base: position 223,492,796 of record NC_083223.1, on the reverse strand, counting down.
GTCATCTTTCCTGAGCTAAGCTGGAGGCTAAAAATTTGTGAGCTAGCTCATGCTAACTCAGCTTAGAGGGAACACTGCCCAGGACCTGAAGTTCATGCTGTGTGTTACTTTAGTCTTTTTCTTATCTCTTTGGTATACACTTGGGACTTCTTGCAAGCAGATGAAATCAGTAGTTCAGAATGAAAATGTGCCAAAGGGAACAAGCAGTATCTGTAGAGCTGTTCTGCTGCAACCTAAGATGACCTGGATAGGTCATTTCCATGTCAATAACTGACCAATAAACCTTTATCCCTTGCAGTATAATGGAACTCCATATTTATTTACTTTTATTAAACAATTGAACTTTACAGTGTCGACAGCTCCAGGCATTCTGCCAATCTGCCTTATGATAACACAGCAACAAGCAGCCAGCGGTATTAAATACTTTCCTATACTGATAACATGTTGTCAATTCATCTGGCAGTAGTATTAAATTATCACAGACATAAACGTACCCAGACAGAAGCCTGAAACAATCATGCAAATGAACTCAGCCAGCCAGTGAATCAAAGCAACAGGAAAAACCATCCACCCACTCCAAGCACGTACATTCTGCTTCCTCAAAAGATAGCTTTTGCAGTGGCATAAGGTCCTCCAACGAAAATCCTGATTTTGATGAAGATGAATAGGCTGCCATCTCTAGATGCCTAGGTCTTACCTAGACACAGTTGTATCTAAGCAACAGTGTACAAATTACACATTTTCAAAGAATTGGAGGTGACATTGTGGAGCCAGTATTCCCTGTGGTACACACATTCTTTTCTGCGTTTCCTGTCATGGCCACATGCTGAACCAGTTATTCAGGTTTTCATAACGCTTTCAAATCTTCCTGTGGGGTGGGGGAGCAGCCACAGCTGGCCCACTGGAAGTTCAATCAGTGCTGCTGTTTTGGTGTGCCATTTGCAGGAGCCTACTGGATAGTGCAAATATTGTTTAACATAACTTCTTGGACCATGTCTGGAGTAGTTTTAGCACTGGCTTAAAAGCTGTTTTATTTACTTTTTAAGTCTATGTACAAGGAGTTCCTGATTCATGTCCTTCAAGCATTGCTTGTGGATGTCCCAGAGAAACTTAGTTGGCCAAAGTTGAAAACAGGATGCTACATTAGATGGGCTTTGGGAATGAACCAGCAAGGCATATTTATGTTCTTAGGTTCTCATGGATTGGAAATTATGTTCTTGCAGCTCTTAAAAAGAAGAGCACAAGACATTCAGTTCCAGGAGAGTGGATGAGGAAGAGGGTGAGCTGGGAGACAAGACTCTGGGAAGCCTTTTGCTTCTGTATAATGGATTAAGTAGACATGAAATATAGCTTATTAGTCAATACTTAATGTCCATGTAAAGAAACTCACAAGGGGGGCACACAAGATTAGACAGGGAGAAGGGGGGAAATGGTTGGGAACAAGCAAAAGGGGGAAAAGTGGACACTGTGTGTGTGTCAGAAATCTACAGAGGAGGGAACAATGAGTTTTTCCATCTCCTATGATTCATTGCAGGTCCCCGTCTTGTATAGCTATCATTATCTGATTTTTGGATATTTAAATTGAGAAACTGGGACCATAGACATACTAGACAGATGTTTCTGTAAACCCCCCAAAACTCGCAGGGGTATAGAAAATTCTGAAATCTTTTTTTAAATACACTGAGTGATTACCATCCTCATAATAGCTTTAAGAAATAAATGCCTTCAGTGGCATTTTCTAGGCAACCACTACAGTATTGCCAGCCTTCAAGCTTTGGTTTCTTTCAGTAAAGGATAGGGTGAGGGGGTTAATTTTCAGTACTTTTTGGGCTTTGAGGGAGGACTTATTGGAGCCAGGCCCAGCAGCAACCACCAGGCAGCTTGCTACTGTCAGATTTGCACAACTTACCCAGGCCTAGCAACTTGCTACTGTACAATAGCAGCAGCCACCCCACAGTAGCCAATGTGGTGTAGTGATTACCATTGCAGTTCAGGACCTGGGACACCCAGGTTCAAATCCCCACTGCCATGGAAGCTCACTGAGTGACCTTGGGCTAGGGTTGCCAGTCCCCCATTAGGGGATGTGGGATGCCTTGCTCCTGTCTCTTGTTTCCCATTGCCGGGAGAGAAAGTGGGAGAAAAAATTAAAAATTGCCCTCAGGCTGATGTGACATCACTTCTGAGGAAAATCCAGCAATTCCTACAGAAGGGTGATTTTACTTCGGGGGGAAACCCAGAAATGGCATCACCTTTCTGTAGGAATAGCTGAAAACTGGTTTTACCATAGAGTTTCTGGCAGTTCCAAGAGAGGCATAACATCATTTCCAGGTCTTTCCCCAGTAAGTGACATCACTCTCTTGCTGACAGCCACTGCCATTTCTCCCCCAGTCCCCTGCAGGTTGCTAAGATAGGCCTGGCAACTCCTCTATTGAGCCACTCAGACATTCTCAGCCTTAACTACTTCACAGGGTTGTTGTAAAGATAAAATGGAGAATGATGTGAGTTGCTTTGAGTCCCTATTGTGGAGAAAGGCAGGGTATGAATGAAATGAATATAGATGGGGGGGGGGGGTAGATAAAGGTAGTTTAATTGGTGTGTGCGAAGGAAAGAAGGAAGCAGAGAAAGGGGAGAAAATATGGTCCCTGCTTAGAGGAGGGAAAAAAGAAATAGTATGAGGAGGGAAACAGATAAGGCTGCCAAGTCCAAATGACACTCTGGTGAGGTGGGAGGGAGCCTTCTGGGAGTAGGGGTGGGGCTCCACAATGTGATTGCATCAAGCAAAAGTGATGTCATCATGTCAGATGTTGCACAGCAACACTCTGGTTTGGGGGCAAAACTCTATGGTAAAATCGCCCTTAAACCATAAAGTTTTGCCCAAAACCCACAGTGCTGTCACGTGGCATCCCCAACATGATGATGTTACTTCTGCATGATGCCATCATGTTGGGGTGTCATGTGGTGATGTCATTGGGGACGGGGTCCAAAAAAGAAGAAATCCCCCAATGGGACCTGGGGAATGGCAACCCGAGAGATAGATGGGGAAAAGAAGTACCCCTCACAACTCCTTCAGGGTTCGCACTGTGCAACTGGGCCAGCATTTTCCTGGGGAGGCTGCCAGGGAGCAGGAAAAGGGGAAAGCTGAAGATGGAGGGGGCAGATAAAGGCAAGTTGGCTGGTGGGTGAGAAGGAGGCAGGAAAAGGCAGGGCTTCTTACTGGCTGCCCTCATTCAAATGAAAGGGGTTTGCATAGCTGCAATAGCATCCATAGTCACTGGAGAATCAGGAAGTCTGTTAAGTCCCCAAGCTTGCCTTAGCCTGTGTGTGGTTTCACTCCTCTTTCAGACCTGACCAACTATTGCCCTGAAATTCATTTGCAAAGCAGAGAGGGAGCTGTGTTCTAGTTTTCAAGTCCAAGGGGCTGAGCTGTTATGTAAATGAGCAGGTGTAGAAGTTCACCCCTGCCTTTTCCAGGCTTTCTGCCCCTACAGTTACTGAGCCATCTGAACCATGCTTCCAACCAAAGCAGATATAATACTAACCTTGATAGATCTATGGCCAGACTCTGAATTTGGCAGCTTTATGTGTTCAGTATAGTTGTCATGATTTTTTTTTCAAAGCAAGGATAAAGGTATTGCATTTTGCTCTGCCTCCTTTGGCAACCATTTTTGGGTGGTGTTCAAAAAAAGATTGACATTGCACCAACAGTGCAACATCACTTCCAGCAAATAGCCAGAAGTGACATTACATTACTGGCATGATGCCAATATGAGGTTTAGACAATACTGTGGTTTTTGCAAATCCTAGAGCATTGCATCAACATTACACCAGCAATGTCATTCCCAAGTGTTCTCCAGAAGTGAAATAATCATTCCCTCTCCCTGCTCCCTCCCACTACACAGTAGGATTGCCAGTTTTCTCCTGGCCACTGGCGGGGAATGGAGGGGGACTTACCTGGAGAAAGAGAAAGGCTCAGGCCACATTACTGGTGTCACACAGGAAGTGATGTCATTATGCCAGTGAGTGACTTCCGGATGACACTCTGGTATTTGAGCAAAAACTCTATGGTGAAACCAGCATCTATGATAGAGTTTTTGCCCTAATACTAGAGCATTGCCCGGAAGTCACTGGCATGGTGATGTCACTTCCTATGTGATGCCAGCAATGTAGCCAGGGCTTTTCTCCTTCTACTGGTAAGATCTCCTGCTGGCCAGCTGATTGGCAGAAAGCAAGTGGTAACAGTACAGAACAAAGCAAGTCAAAACAACTGGGTACTCACAAATAAAGTAATTATGATGAAAACATTGTATTATTTCTGTTTCTTAGATAAATCTCATTATACAAAGTAGAAATGATACCAAAGTCCACAGTAGCAAAAAAAAAAAAAAACTCCAAAAGCGGTGATGACATCTATTGGTCCTTTTAAAAGTCAATATGTAATTAGGTGGAAATTGAGATTGTGCCTAATGAGAATATAGTAAGATATTTTGCTTAATGCTAATTGTTTGTGTACAGGTATGTTAGATATTTAATATTTATACAGTCTTTGATGTGGGTTGTTGCATTTTATAGAATTAGATTGACTCTGGAAAAAGCAATCCTATGCAAAACATGGGCTTAGTCAACAGCTTCTATCCTTTGAGCCAGACCTTTAAAGGGAATTGGATTCCACATATGAAGAAGATTGCAGATTTATACCCAGCCCTTCTCTCTGAATCAGAGACTCAGCGTCCAGAGCGACTTAACAATCTCCTATATATTCTCCCCCAACAACAAACACCCTGTGAGGGGGGTGGGGCTGAGAGCGCTCTCACTTAACCACTACACCAAACTGGCTCTCATCAAACTGAGCTGTTGGAAGAGTTGAAAATTACTGCCATTCCTTGCTTGAACTTATTCTGTGAAGATTAGTGGAATCATCACCCCTTTTGGAGTTTTTTGCTACTGTAGACTTTTGTATCATTTCTACTTTGTACAATGAGATTTATATAAGAAACAGAAATAATACAATAAGTTTTCTTCATAATTTCTTTATTTGTGAGTACACAGTTGTTTTGACTTGCTTTGGCCAGCTGATTGGCAGCTGGGGGACTGAGCCTGTTTGTGTGGAACCTCACCTCTAGCACAGGGCCTGACAACCCTTCTACCCAGATCCTCATCTGACACACTGACCACTGCATGGCCATGGCTGTTGACATGGAACTTACCTTGACAGTGATAAAAAAAACTTCACCTTGTACAATATGTGTCAGTGCATCTTTTGGCTGAAGCATGTCAATCTATACATATAGCATCAGTTTTACAATAAGTCTGTGGGCTACCTGTTGGTTTCTGGCAAAATTCAACGTGCTTAACCCAAGGCCATCATATTTGAAGGATTTCTTCTCCCTGTATAGGTTCATTTACCAACTTGGGCTGCCCCAGTTCCTCTTGTTGGGGTACTATTCTTTCAGGAGGTACATTTGGCTCCCATGCTGTCAACAGCCTTCTTTGTGACAGCACTCACCTTTAGGAATGGCCTGCCAGAGCAGGTGTGTAGGGCACCTTTTCTGTCAAGACTACAGAAACTATGCAAGGTTACCTGTTCCAGCAAGCCCTTGGCAATTAAGTGTTATTACTCAGCTCTGTTGTTCAAATACCATCATTGCAGTATTTGTCATTGTTGGGCTTTTGGTTGTTTTGGTTTTTATACTGGTCTGGTGATTTTTATTATTATTGGGCTTGAAGGTTGTGCAATTTAGGGTACTGTTTTTGGGGGGGCTGAATTATGCCAATTATTGTATTGTGGTTTTTTGTTGTTTCTGATGTTATTGTTTTATGTTGTTGCCATCTATTTGTACCTTTATGAGAAGCCATTTCATACATTGTAGAAGAAGGTAGTAATTGTACAAGATGAATCACTAGCAGAGAAGAGGGTGGGGGGACACACTGCATTCCCCCAAGAATGTTTTGTGGTTTAAGTGTTGGGAAAGTGAAATTTCCCAGCAAGAGTAGTGCTACCTTGAAAAGAAACATCTGGATTGCTGTCAACAACTGAACACTGACTGTACTACTTGGATTAGAATGAGCCTTCCCCATATGACTCTATGCCTCTTTAGGATGGTCCACCTGATACTTTGAAGGCAAAACTTGGTATTACATTATTGTTTTCTTTGCGGTTTTTAAAATCACAAAAACCTTGTGGTTCCATGTTGTTTGGAGGAACTTGAAGGGAGAGAGAGGGGACTATTTAACCTTTTCCTTGCCATTCAAAGTCATCTCCCTTCCCATCTTTCTGCTTGAAAGATAAAAGATACAGATACCCACAGGACTTTTTTTGTAGCAGGAACTCCTTTGCCTATTAGGCTTCACCCCCCTGATATAGCCAATCCTGCAAGAGCTTACAGGGTTCTCCTTACAGTTCCTACTGTAAGCTCTTGGAGGATTGGCTACATCAGGGGGGTGTAGCCTAATAGGCAGAGAAGTTCCTGCTACAAAAAAAAGCCCTGGATACCCATAACATGCCAAAAAAAAAAAGAGAGAGGCGATACTATGAAACAGATGGATTTGCAGCAGCTGGCTCTGATATTTGTTTTCAAGGACAGGGCTTTGCCCTTTTCTTCTATCTCTACTGGGATCTAAAAATTCCCACCCACCATTTCCACATCTGATTTTATACATAAGAAAAGGTATATCCTTGGACAACATTTGATAAAGGAGATGTGCAGGCCATACTAGAGCCATGATGATGTCCTTCCCATGAGAGTTGTTTCAGACTTGGATTTTGCCAACATGGTTCTTAAGATCAGTGCCTTCTTGAGACCTGCCAATGCTTACATCTGCGGCCAGGTGTGCAGCTATATCATGGCTATTTTATTCCTGAGAACAAAAATTCCACAAAGCTGTTATGTAGTTATAACAGCGCGCCTCAAGGTCTCACTGGATCGCTTCTATATGCGGCTTATGGCTTCCCCAGCCCCTCTTCAGCCTCAGTTCTTCTTTTTGAATTTTACCTCATGGCTATGGAACTCAAGGGGTGGGTGTAATATGGATTTCTCACTACTAGTCTCTTCGGGGGTTTTGTTTTTCTTTCAGATGGATATAAACTCAGTTTGTAGGGAACCACAGCAGCTTTGATAGTTTTCCCAATATACTGGCACCAGAGAACTTTAAAGTACACCACAGAAATTTATTAATGTACACACACCGTCTTCAACTGGGGAATGGGAAATATATACATGGGCTATATTGTATCTCAAGCAGTTAATAGTTTCTTCGTAGTTCAGGCTTTATAATATCAAATTCGCTTAGGTCTTTCGGGTTTCACAGATCATACAGCTTTCACTCTCCAACACTATTCTAGGTTGGCCTCTTGGGTATAATGTGCCAAGTCCCTTAAGTTGACTGGTATCTCTTCTCCCAGCCCTTCAGACTTCTAGACCCACATCTTTCCCTCAACCACCTCTTTAACTCTTAAGAGAAGTGTCTCTGTGTCTGTGACCTCTCAGGTCTTTTACTGTGACTCTTCTCTAGTCACACACAGCCCCGTGGCTGTCTAAATAGAGTGAACAGTGAGCTTTGCTTCTCTCGAAGACTCTCCTCAGCTCCTGTCTCAGCTCCTTCTCAGACCAACTGCTCTCTTCAGCAGTCTCCCTCAGACTCTGTCTGTCACTAACTGCCCCCAGCTGTTAGCTGTCAATCACCTCTAAGAGTTCTGAGCACTCTGGCCCCCACCCTCAGGTCATCTGACGCAGGCTCTATGCGTCCTTAGTTTTCTTGTTAACCCGTTCATTACCGTCACAGTAGTAAACAGATTTTAGGAAGTAACTGTGTATGTCTTGTAACTCTGTCATTGTTTTGAAAACAGGGGTGCTCCTGTCCTGAGCAATCCTAAAATGAAGGTTATCTCCAAACAGCATGGTAGTCTTAGGTTGCTTTTCCATATAACTCCTGTTCTGTGCCCCCTCTCCCTCAAATATCAGCAAGTATTATTTTGGCTTCCATACAACATCATTTTGCTTTGTCCAACCTTGTGGGTTTTCCTTGCTTTGGTATTATCTTTCCTGGAAGACCATGCTGAAAACAGGTTTGGGAAAGGATGGAAGGGAAGGTATAGATCAAAAGTACACATGTTTATTGCAAAAAGATATTAAAAACTTGTAGTGGTCCAAATGAAGCCTCATAAAGTTATCAAACTGAGAAATGCACAAAAAGCAACTCTATAGGATCTGATGCATTTTGACCTGCAGAGGTCTTCCTAGATGTCATGTCAAATAGTACAAATTACAACATACAACAAATTACAACATAGAACAATACACACTTAATATAGGACCCAAAATGGAATGTTCCAATCTGGAAATGAATGAGCGCCCCCTCCCCCGCAAAAAAAAAATTGGGGAGGTCACAAATGTATCTGGCCTTGTGTCAGCAACAATTACATATACTGGAAATAGCAATAATTGCCAATATATACCTTCCAGTGTAAGTCCTTATTCAATTAAAATTCCCTTATCAGGGCCAGTGTAACATCAGTATGTATTAGTCTGTATTCCTGTACTGTGCTATGAAATACCACAGTTTTCCTGAAGTCAGTGTTATACATTGAAAGAGTTTTGATTCTGATATTTTAATTTTGCTTACATTGTCTTGTTGAAAGCCCTGCATGTGACACTTTTGCAATGTGTTGAAAATGTCTGTATTTTTTTTTAAAGATGGCATATCTGATATCCTACTTTAGTCTGGTGCTACAATGTCTTAAAGGTCATACTGCCAAAACAGGATCAGATTAAAACCTTGCAGCTGGCACATGTGGCTTAAGTTGATTCTTATCTGCAGATAAGTTTGAGATATGTATTTGTGATACCACCAAGGGTTGGAGAAGCATGAGCCACTTGCTCTTCAATACACATTTATGGTTCCAAAATAAATCTGTGTGTGGTTGTTCTTAAATCAGTGGATTTATCTCCCTGCTGTTTTTCCCTTTTGAAATCTGTACTTGTGTTTCCATGGGTGGCAATGCACAGAGGAAGTTATATCCCATAGACCTGAGAGAAACCATCAATGAGACTTATAAAATCCAGATCAACTCATCTTTAACTTCTCTGTAGTGACAGAGAGAGAAAAAATATGTGAAAGATAAAAATCTTAACATGAAGAGCTCAAACAAAAGGAAGGAAAGCCCAACATAGGGAAAGAGCCAAACAAATGCTATGGCAAGAAAACAGAGAAATACTTCTGCAGATGTTGTCAGAGATAGTTCAAGGTATTGCGCCACCCTGTGCAGATGTGTACCCTCCCTGGCCTCCTCCTGTAGGAGCAAGCTAAGTGAAGCTGATTCATGGTATTTTGTTACTCTGTGAGAGAGCCCCAGTGATGAAGCATCACAGTGACAAAGCAGCCATTAAAAAAGAGGCCCAGCAAGTTAAGCATCTTTGTGAGCTTAGCAGCATGGTGAGGAAGCCAGGGCACTAGAAGCTTACTCTCTCAATAAGGAGATGCATAGGGCATAGAGGGCAGGGAACTCAACCCTTTTTTATCTCCTGGTAAACACATCAATAAATAAGAATTAAATTACCAGTTATGAAGGCAAAAAGGCAACTGGTGTCAGGGGACTATCCAGTGTTTTGCATGGAGTGTCTCATGTATGACTGTCTTCCTGCTGAACAGAAGTTGTGAATGGGTGCTCAGTGGAAGGAGTTCCTGTCCCTCAAGGAGCAAGTTTGCCCCCCTGAAGCCAAGGGAGTTCATCTGGAGAAACTGAAAAAGACAGAGAGGATGGTGGGAAAAGCCTTCAGGATATGACAATGGCATCCAGGGTGACATCTCCTTGCCAGTAAGAGATAATGGAAGCCTTGTGGATAGAAGGCATCACACTGAGGGAAGGGGACATGGTCCCTTAGAAAGGAGCTCTTCCTTGGTGGATGAACAGATATTCTCTCACACCAAAGATATACTTCTGAATGGAGGGGCCTGTCACTGGGAAATTTGATGATTAGACATGCAGGTAACTGAGTTTATAATGGGCATGTGAACCATATGGTGAAGTGTCTACCTGGTACAAAGGTGGAGGACATCACCCGTTGTCTATATAAGTTGATAGTGTCGGGAAGATGTCACTAGTCATGGTGCATGTTGGTGTCAATGATGTGGGGAAGCAAAATCATGAGGTCCTGGAAGTGAAGTTTAGGATGGTAAGTAGAGCCCCGTGGTGCAGAGTGGTAAGCTGCAGTACTGCAGTCCAAGTTCTGTTCATGTCCTGAGTTCAATCCTGGCAGAAGCTGGGTTCAGATAGCCAGCTCAAGGTTGACTCAGCATTCCATCCTTCCAAGGTCGGTAAAACGAGTACCCAGCTTGCTGCGAGTAAAGTGTAGAAGGCTGGTGAAGGCAATGGCAAACTACCCTGTAAAAAGTCTGCCAAGAAAATGTCATGATATAACGTCACCCCATGTGTTAGTAATGACTTGGTGCTTGCACAGGGGACTACCTTTACCTTTTAAAGTAGATGACTTTTAAAAGCCTGGACTTCCAAGGTAGCTTTCTCTGAAATACTATCTGTTCTACAGGCAGGGCCAGCTAGAAAGGCACAGTTGGGGAGTCTCAATGTGTGGATGAGATGATGGTGTAGAAGAGGGTTTAGATTTATTATTTTGGAATATGCTGGGTTTATGCAAGAGGGATGGGCTCCACTTGAGCAAGGATGAAGCCAGACTGCTTGTTTATAACAAAAAAGGTGGCAAAGCAGCTTTTAAACTGAACAGGGAGGGGGGAGGAGCCAAAAGGACCTGGGGAGCATCCAGTTTGGACAGATTTGTCCCAAAGGGACAGAGGGGAAAATACTTCTGATTGGCCAAATGTGAATGGGGATAAAGTAAAGCAGGGTCATGAGTCAAAGAGGCCAATGGGCCCCAGTAGAAAAAGCATATGCCACAGGTATCTACAGAAAAACACAGTGAGAAGGTCTTTCTGTGCTAATGATAGAAGCCTCCAAGCCAAAATGGGACCGTTGAGCTGCTTGATTTTAAGGGGAAACATAGATATAGTGAGCATAGAAATCTGGTGGAAAGGAGAGAACCACTAGTACATAGATCCAAGTGGGCAGCCGTGTTGGTCTGAAGCAATAGAACAAAGTAGTAGACAAGGGGCACCTTTAAGACCAACTAAGTTTTATGCAGACTGCAGGTAGAGGTACTTAGTTGGTCTTAAAGGTGCACCTTGTCTACTGCTTTGTTCAACCACTAGTACAGTAATCCTTGCATACAAGCTCTACAGGAATGACAGGGAAGGAAGAACTGGAAATGATGTTGCTGTGTACATCAAGGAAGACATAGCGTTTAACAAGCTAGAAACCTTTTAAAAGGCTGACTCCTCTACAGAATTGCTTCTGGTGAAAATATCAAGCCCCCCAAGTAATTCAGTACTGGGAATGTGTTATTAGCCCCCTGACCAAAATGCTCAGGGTGAGATGGAGAATGGAATCCAAAGTTGTAATAATGGGTAACATTAACTACCTTCATATTGACTGGATAAAGGTGTGTTCCAGTCATGCCAAAAAGGTAAACTTTCTAGATATCTTAAATTACTGCACCCTAAAATGGTCATGGAACTGACAGAAGGAAGGGCAACCCTCAACATTATCCTCTGTGGCGCTCCCTAGGATCTTGTGCAAGGTATGGATGTGCTTGAACCAACTGGAAACAGTGACCACAGTGGCATCAAATTTAATTTATACATATGTGAGAAAGTGCCAGGGAACTCCAACACTGTCATTTTTAATTTCAAAAATGAAAACTTCTCTAAAATGAGAAATCTGGTAAAAAGAAAGTTGAAAGGAACAGTCAAGATGGTCAAATCTCTCAAAAAGGCTTGGGAGTTCCTCAAAACCTCAATATTAGAGTCTCAATTAGAATGTATATCACAGTCATAAAGGTAGTACAAAGTCCAAGAGGTCACCAGCATGGCTAACAGGTGTGGGAAGCTATTTAAAAAGATTTCCTTCAGAAACTGGAAGACTTACCCAGACAATGGATGCAGCACCAGCTTGGATGATGGCCACCAGCTTGGATGGCTTTAAAATGGGAGTAGACAAATTAATGGAGGACAGGGCTATCAATGCCTATTAGTCATGATGGATATCTACTTCCTTCAGTGCCAGGGACAGTATGCCTCTTCTTATCTGTTGCTGGAGCACAGGAGGGAGAATGCTATCGTAGTCATCTTGTTTGTGGGCTTCTTAGAGGCAGCTAATTGGCCATTGTGCAAACAGAATGCTGGACTAGATGGCCCTTGGGGAAAAGGAATTTGGCCTTTTCCCTCATTTTTTCTGTGTAACATGTTACAGCTCTGCTGCCATTACCTCTACCTGCAGTCTGAAGGTTCCCAGCCTAGGAACAGTTTTACAACCTCACCTGTTGCTTGTGAACATCAAGACTGACAGCCATCAGGGAAGCCACCTGAAGAAGAAGATATTGGATTTATATCCCGCCCTCCGCTCTGAAGAGTCTCAGAGCGGTTCACAATCTCCTTTACCTTCCTCCCCCACAACAAACACCCTGTGAGGTGGGTGGGGCTGGAGAGGGCTCTCACAGCAGCTGCCCTTTCAAGGACAACCTCTGCCAGGGCTAGGGCTGACCCAAGGCCATGCTAGCAGGTGCAAGTGGAGGAGTGGGGAATCAAACCCGGTTCTCCCAGATAAGAGTCCGCACACTTAACCACTACACCAAACTGGCTCTCCTGTAGTTCCTAATCCCTGTCCAAGTTGACAAATATGCCCCCGAGTAAAAGTCGAGCATGCAGGAACTTTGTTCAGCACATACCAGCCCACCAATTTTAAGTCTCTAATTGTCTGCACCCTAGTCTCCAGTTGGGCACCCAGCTAGTGAACTGAGTGAAGGAACTGCATTCACAGCAGCCATTTCTACAGGAAGTATCCCTAATCAGCTGGGCTGCTTCACTGCATTTTTGTCCCTAACTGAATTGAGACAGCAGCGTTTTGAGGGGGGGCATTTTGTCTGCCATTATCGGGTTTTCTCACTAAGGAATTTCTAAAAAGCTCTTGAAGAACCTGGTGTTCTCTGGGATATAGTCTGCGAACTACTCTTCCAAGGTAAGCAATGTAAAATGAAGGCACAAGCTCTTTGTCAGGAATTTTGTGTAGGGCAGGGGTGATTAACAAATGGTAAGTAGAAGAGCAAAAAGAGGGGAAATGCTGTCTCTGTGCCAGTTGCAAATAAAGTGGTTTTTTAGGTATTTAATTAGCATGAATAACAGTGAGATAGGGAAATGGTTTCCTCTTAGATCACTTTCTCTCCTAGTCATGATCACATAGCATCCCCATGGCAACTCTGGAGAAATATGGAAAGTAATATTAAGGAAAGCATTAACTGTTAGTTTCTTTTAATGTTATGTGGCAGCTGGAAACAGAAAAATAGAAGTCATGTGATCAACCTAATCTCTAAAGACCTGTGACATACTCTGAGGAGCACTGCTTTTGATATTAAGAAAAACTGCTGTGGTGGGGAAGAGGGGGGAGATCCTGGGATAGCCGACTGTGAGCTTTCAAAAGAAAGCATTCTCCCAGCCAAGCAGGGGCAGGGGAGAGAAATCACCTGTTAGAAATTTTTCACACTTCATAATGGTAGTACAAGTGTGATCCAAAGTCTTGCAGAGAGCAGAAGCATTTGCTCTGTTTGTGCCCAGAATATCCCCCTACTTAAAGAAGACAAGAGGGAGCTTCACCCACACTGGGGGCACTGCATCATAGTCAGAATGTGATTGACAGGCAGAAGACTAGCCAGGCTTGGCTGAAATGCTAGCAGCTTGGCTGCTCACCTTTGCCTAGTTACCTGAGCGGCATCTTCTGCCTCCTGTGCTCCAGCCACTGACCCCAAGAATGCTGAGCTGAAGGGGAAAAAATCCTGAGGGCCAGTTTCTAAGTTACAAAGTCCTTGTGCTCTCCCCACCATATGTCTGCCCTGATCTTGTTGATCAAGCTTATTCTGGGAGTTCCCTGCTAGGAACATCATTTCCAGGCATGTGTGGAGTTGTGGACCCAGTTAGTTAGCTGTCATGAGCCCTGACAAGGAGGAGCTGGAAGGGTTAAAAGACCTGGAAGAGTTGCCAGTCTGTTCCTCAGCTGAACAAACAGCAGCTGGCTCATCAATCACTCTCCAGGCACCAGTGTCAGCTGTTGACGATCAATCTCCTCCAAGCTCTCCTCCCCCCATCTCAAGAGTTCGAAGCAGGCTCCGGAAAGAACTTTCAGAGTGAAGACATGAGGCACGTCGATGCTTCAGATCTCTCAGCCCTGAGTTCTAGCAGAGTCACTGCCACCCAGAGAGCAGGCTGATTGAGACTCCCATATAGCTCCCACCCAAGTCCTGGTAACCTTGTGGAAGCAACAAGTTTATTCTTTGGCTTGCATCCACACTCTTTCCTGATCCTGAGCTGCTTGATATCCTTGGCACCCTGACCTTTTGGCTTTTGGACATTGACTTCTGATTCCAATTTGTGATTCTGGATTGGTGACTTGGTTTCTGCTTGACTTCCTGGATTTTGACCATGGGGACTGGCTTTTGACTCCTTCCTGACATTAGCCTCCCCCCCACGCCATTTTCCCAAGATGAAATGGCCCAAGGGAGCCACTGTTTTTCCTATTGAAAGTTATGTGTGTGTTGATAGATTACATGTAAGTTTTCACAATAAGGTAAATAGCTGTTCCCCAAAGCTGTTTCAGGTTCGACAAAAATGGTATATGTGAGAAGGCTTAAGCCCCCTCTCCCCGTGGACCCATAGTCCCAGCAGTTCTGTTAGTTCTGCAGTGTACTTAGCTATTTGGGGGTACTGGTCAATGTCATCTCATTTTGCCTTTCCAGGGGCCCCTTGGCATATCTTGGCTACTGGGCCATTTTAACTCCCTTGCTTGCAGCCACACAAACCAGGAGATTTTGGAGTGGGGGAGGGGGAGAGTGTCTTTCTAAGGTTAGTGGCAGAGAGCAAACAACTGTGTCCCCATTGCCCTGGCCTAGCCTGCTGCTGTGCAGTGTAACCTGAAGGGCACAGGTGAGTTAGATTTACACCCCTCACCTCCTCCAACCAAGTCTCCATAATATATGCCAGATCAGCCTGTCTGCCTGGCATTCAGTCACTGGATCTTAAGGCCAAGGGGCCCAGCCTTGGTGCAACCAAGTCTCTGTTGTTGGGAAGCAGACTTGAAGGAAGACTGAACAACCAGCAGCCAGGCTTCTTTCTCCCAGAATGGCCAGTCTGCATCCTGCCATCATATCTCCCTCTGCTCAGTCCCCCTCCAGGGCACATACCCACTGGCTAGCTCACCAAATAAGGAGACAGCCGAAGACTAGCAATCCCACTCCCCCATCCACCTAACAATCCCTTTAGTCCTCCCACCACCAATTTATACTGACTCAGTAACATGCCTTCATATCTCCCCAGAATGGTAACCATCTTTGCTGTCATCCCTTTGATGGTGACCCCACTGGAGTCCAGGCTTTATCCCAAAATCACAGGGACAGGTGCACAGTCATCAAGCACAGGGACAGAGGCACAGACATCAAGCAGGAGTCCCATGGGTGGTCGTAGGCAGCTGGATGATCTGGCTCCCCCATCACTAGGCATGTAGCTTCTGGTCTCCCTCTCTTGGCTGGGTAGCAAAACCTGAGTTTAGAAGTTAACATGTATGTGGTAAGCTTACATCTATCATCCAGTGTGAAAAATAATCATTAATCACTCCCAGACTATGTCTCAGTTTAGGAAGATGTCTTAACTAGATTAGTCACTGGTTTGCTGGCACGTCTTAACTAGATTAGTCACTGGTTTGCTGGCACCTTTCCTTACAGATGAAACTTGAAAATGTTTTAGAATGTCAAGGCTTCAGCTCCCAGAAAACAAAGAGAGCCTCTTGAAGAATCCACAGCTTCTGAAGTTTTATTTGACATGATCACTTGGGCAAGTCTATGTCCAAAGGGTATACTTATAATTGGCCATTAGCTTGTGTATTCACTTTGAAATCTGATAGTACATGTCAAGGAATACCCACTTACAGCTCTGTAACAGGTTTGGTGGCCAACCTTGTGTCAGTTGCATTGAATGAAAGTTAGAAAAATACAGCACAAAGTTCTTTGACACAGTGTCTACCAGAAGCTTGAAGGAAACAACTGTAGTGTATCCAATTCCCAAAGCGTTCAACTCAGCCACCTTCCCTCTCTGTAATTGACATGGTGAATCTTACAACATCAGTTAGCTGTGACATGTTGTTCCCCACCCCCTTCAAAAAAGCATCTTGGAGGGTCACGCTAATGTGACAGGTAGCCAGAAAAAGACTGATAAGGTGCCAAAGGAGAGCCCTATGGAAATGTAAGCCTAGAGTGATAGGTGGATTTTTAATAGGAGTACAACTTGATGAGCAAGGCTAGGAATACTCATTGTAAGTTTTAATATTGATTTAATACTAGGAAACTCATTGTATAGATTTTTAGTGTTATACTATTTAGCATTGATTTATAACTTTACACATGTTCTCTCTATAATCCTTGCAGTGTGGAACTGTCTTATATGGAGTCAGACCAAGTGTCCAACACTTAGGCTGATTGATTACAGTTTTCAAAGGATGTAGTTTGGGTCTTTTCTAGCCATCATCTTTTAGATCCATGCCAAAAGTTCTAGGTCCAATCTCCTATGTCTCTGGTTAGCCACAGGAGATTATATCTGGGACTTTGGTTGCAGAGATAAACAGTGTTCTGCCTAACCTAGTATTAAATATTGTTAACAGCATAAATCTATAAAATGAAAGGCTCCTGCATGCAAAAGCCACCTTATACATTAGGCCAGTGTTATTAAGCCCCTTCTGCATATTGGGGCTGAAAGACCATTCGGGCCACTGTTCATGGCCAGACTGCCATTTAATGGCTTCCAGATCAGAGCATAGATTCATAACTGCACCAACTTCTGTAGATCCTGAGGAAACAGCCTTTCCACATCTGGGACTTACCTTTACCCCAAGGCAGCATGGGACCCTCTGATCTGCAAGCACATGACCTTCTGGTCACATGACAGGAAGAAGGGGTTAAAGGTGAGCATCAAGAGATGAACTATAGTAAGAAACAAGTCAAGGGTTGGAGTAATGGAGGAATGCTCTCCACTGCTGACAAACCTTGCCTCGTTGTCCTGCTACTTTTCTCAGCGGTCATTTTCGCACTTAGCGTTTGCTACCGATATTCCACGGAGCAATTATGTCCGGACCATTTTCCTCGTTTTCGCACTAGTGACTCTTTTGCGGAGTCGCTTTCCATGAAGCCCCGGCTCAAATAGTTTTCGCACTGGCATCGAATTGACTTCGATGCCATGTCAATCATTTTTTTTTTAAGCGCAATTCCAGTTGCGTAATTGCGTAACAACGTAATAGAGAATCCACTTTTTCGCGGGCAAACCATCACGTGACGCTTCATGTCAATCATTTTTTTTTAAGCGCAATTTCGTCGTTGCGAAGTAACGCAACTAAGTAAAACTAATTTTAAAAAAAGTGCCCCTTACATAGAAAATAATGAATACCGCCTGGCCTCAGCGAAATAAACGGGATGCCACCCCAGAGTAAACGCTAGTGCGAAAACGACCAGCATGAATGCAAAGAAAGACAGGAAGAATGGCACCTTTCTTCAAAACATGTGCACTAGCAGAAACTCCATCCAAAAAGAAATATGGCAGCTCAATGGGGACTGGTGACCCAACAAGTAGAGCTCTATGACCTACCTGAGGATCCCAACCTATGAGCTGAGATCACTAATTGACCTGATCTGAAAAATGTAAAATCTTTCATAGCTTTTCCAGGTGATCTGTTTACAGTACAACAAAGCAGAGTTATTGGAAGATCATTCAGGCATCATTCCTTAAGACGGTTACAGAGGTATAATCTTTTCCCAGCATCCAGACTGTAATTTTTTTGTCACTGAAGAAAATGCAACTTTGTTTCCCAGCTACAGTTTCTGTTGTGTTTTGGAGAGTACAGCTATGTCACTACCTTGCACAGTGATTAGATAGTGTATCAGAGAACTCTAGTAGTGAATTACACAGCCTCTCACTTGCATTGTTTTCACGTCTTCAACAGCAGTAAAAAAACTGGCAGCATCTGTTGTAAGCACATTTGAATATACTTTATTGTTAATTATTTCCCTCTCAGAGATTTCTGTGTGCTGCCCTCTTAAACCTTGGGCTTAGTTTCTCCAGTCTAAAAAGAAGCTGCTCTTAAATGTACAATCATACTTTCATGTAAATTATGTTGTCACACCAATTAATACAAAGTTTAGCTAAGATATTAATAACATTCTAAATGTCTCATCTCAGGTAGAGATGTGCACCAAGAAAAAAATGGCATTTTTCGGATCAAGATTTCATGGAGGTCATAATTACCAATATTCCAGGTTACATGGGTCTCCAGTACCAGTTCAGCATTTCGATTCAGGGATATTTGAGGATTCCAAAATTATTTGGATCCATTATTTGATTATTCTCTATGTGGAAACCTTCAGGAGGGCTGAAGGGGCAGCTTTTGACCAAATGACAGCAAAATTGCAGCAGAGCTGGTGCTGCCTGTCCAGTAAAGAACCTATAAGTTTCAAGTGAATTGAATCTTGTGGATATGGGATATGGGCCCCTGGTTAAGTTCCCTCCCAGCCACTCTTCATTGTTTCCTATGCAGGAAAATATTCCGTGGTTTCTCCAGGGCAACAAATAGCTAAGCACACAAAAGCAAGCAACCACTGGCCAAAAGCCTCCCAATGCAAACATAACCAACAAGCGCAACAGAATCAACATCAAACCAGAGAATCCCAGCAGAACCACAGACCAGTGTGGCAAGCCTAACACACCCAATGTCAAACCAGAGAACCCAAGTCAAACCAACTGTATCAAAGGAAGGGAGTCCAGCCCAACAGAACAAATATAAAACCACAGAAGCCAAAAAAACTCTGGGCCAATGTGGAAGCTCAAGCCCAACAGAACCAATGTCAAACAAGAGAATCCCAGCAGAAGCACCCCGTCAACTCTCCCTAACATGAGATCCCATTTGTTCTGAGAGCTGCCTCCCTCTCCACTCCTTCTTGTTGCCCAAGAAACCTGAAAAAAGTTAGACCCTCCCCCACCTCCAGTTGGCACTTGAAAATGCAGGGCCTGGATATTCCTGAACATTTCCAGGAATATTTGGGTTTGGGTTCTGAAATATACTCAAAAACACAATAAGGTATTTATAGACAGTAGATTCAGGGCCAACAAAAGGAAATACTTCTTTAAACAACAAGTTATTAAAATATGGAATTCACTGCTGTAGGATGTGGTGATGGCCACAGGCATAAACAGCTTTTAAAAAGGACCAGTATATCAGTGGCTACTAGCCATGGTGACTGATGGGAACCTCCACATTCAGAGGTACTAAGGCTCTGAATCCCAGAATCCAGCAATAGCATCGGGAGAAGATCTCAGTCTCTATGTTCTGTAGTAGACCCTCCAGAGGGACTGGTTGGCCACGATATGACACAGGATGGTGGACTAGATGGACCATTGGTCTGATCCAGCAGGGTTTTTCTTAAGTTCGTATGACCAGACATATCTGAGTGCACTTCCCTAATCTCAATTTCCTTCTTTTGGGGATAACATTTATGGGGTTTTTTTGGGGGGGGGGGGCGGGAAGGGATGGCTAACTATGCTTGCCTCCTACAGCTTTTCATTCTGTGTTTCACCAGGCCCTTCACCCTTCCTGTTTCCTTTTGCAGGAGGAGATGTCTACTGCACCTTGAACAGTTTTCACTGGAGTATGGGCTTTATATGACATAGGAGTAACCACTTGGTCAGCAACACTCCTCTGTTTGCCAAGTCTTGCCACCAGGAACTCGAACATCTTTCTGGGTTTTTAAGAAACACAATTCACAAAACTCTGCTGTCACCCTGGTTTGTTTCAGTCTTACATGTGATTTATTTAGAAGATATTTATGCCACCACTCTAGGGAACTTGCCAGAGGCAGCTTACAAATAATAAAAACAATCCATTCAAAGTTATTTATTAAAATCCAGACCAATTTTTCACTGGCATTGCTTTGCCCCCAGGCTTCAGTCCTCCCTCCCCCCCCCCCCCCGCTCCAGGCATAAGTGATGGATTTCCCACCAGTTGTTCTGCAGGCGCATTTTGACACAGGGCTCCCTCCAGTCCCCATTGCTGTTTCTTAATCCTTAAAAGACAGCATCACAAAGCCATGAAGGGAACTGGAGGGAACCCTGTGTCAAAATGCACCTGCAGAGCAACTGGTGGGAAATCGATCATTTGCGCCTTGGGGGAGGGCAGGGACAGAAACCTGGGGGCGGAGTTTCAGCACATTTATAGAAGTAGCTGTCAAAACCACCAGCAATCCTGATCCTTTGTTTTCTCCCCAGTTACCATAATCCTGTCCTGTTGTTTATTGACACGAGATATGGATCTATATGTAAGACCCATGTCTGACAACACATTTGGTATTTTTGCCTTGAAGCAATCAAATTTTATTACTTGAAAATCCCTTTTTTTAATTGTGGGCCTGAGAATCAGTGATATCCCATGCTTCGAAAAGATAGCTTTGAAATGAGTTTCTACATGCTGTGATGTGGCACTCAGTTGCTTGGCATCCTCAGGGTAATTTGAATAGTCCTTGTACCACTTTTAACTTTTTAATAGTTCGTGAGTGGGCTTATGGACTGATCACTGTACTAATTATGCATCAGAATACAAACATCATGCACCCTTCCACTTCCACTTGCTGCCCATCCATCACATGTGAGCCTAGGTCACAGAAACAGCAGCTGACATGGTAAAAGTGTTCCCAGTTTGTACCACTTCAGACTGCCAGTGAAGGACTGCATAGTTGGTTGAATGTTTCCTTAGGGAAGAAATATATCTTGCATCTAGAAAACAAACACACCAAAGTGAAGACTAGGCTATATATAGCTCTTCCCCCTGCCACTGGATTTTATGTATGTAGGGATGTTTCTAATTATATGGAGAAATATTCATTTGCACAACTGTACTACCACCTGTAGAATGAAGGTTTGCATTACAGGCTGTGGCTGGGTGGCTCAGGCTGAGCGGGCTGAGGCTAAATCCGGCGAAGACAGAGGTCCTTTGCTTGGGCCGTCGGGGTCTGGGAAGGGAAATCCCCCTTTTGGTTTTTGACGGTGCGCCGCTGATTGCGACGCATAGGGTCAAGAGCCTGGGGGTACTACTGGAGCCTTCCTTAACAATGGAGGCCCAGATAGCAGCCACTACCAAGTCTGCATTTTTCCACCTTATGCGGGCAAGGCAGCTGGCTCCCTTCCTGGAGTGCGACGATCTAGCAACGGTGATCCATGCAATGGTCACCTTGAGGTTGGACTACTGCAATGCCCTCTACATGGGGCTGCCCCTGTGCCGAACTCGGAAATTGCAGCTGGTGCAGAACGCCGCCGCCCGGTTGTTATTGGGGCTCCCAAGATGGGAGCACATCCAGCCAGGACTCCGGGCTCTGCACTGGCTGCCAATACTCTACCGAATTCGGTACAAGGTGCTGGTCATTACCTTTAAAGCCTATATGGCCTAGGACCTGCCTACCTGAGGGACCGTCTCTTCCCACACGTTCCCCAGAGAGTACTGAGATCGGGAACTCAAAATCTCCTTGTTGTCCCCGGGCCAAAGGAAGCCCGTTTGAAAACTACAAGGGACAGGGCCTTCTCCGTAATGGGCCCTTCCTGGTGGAACCAGCTGCCGGAAGAGGTAAGGGCCCTGCGGGACCTTGCTCAATTCCGCAGGGCCTGTAAGACAGTCCTCTTCCGGCTGGCCCACAACTAACCGGCACTGAACTTGAACTGAGTGTAGCTGTAAGATCGCTGTATGGTTTTAATGTTTACGTATATAACCGTGACAAATGTCTAGATTTTAACTATGTAAATTATGAAATGTTAACCTTTTATGCTTAATTTTATATTCTATCTTAGTTTTTATATGTTAGTTTTCATATGTTGTAAGCCGCCCTGAGCCACCTGGTGGGAAGGGCGGGATATAAATTACAAATAAATAAATAAATATAAGAACAGATTTAATAGTTCAATGGCTATTTGTGTCAATCTGGTCTTGTTGCCAGGCACCAAATATAGCAATTCTGTCAACCTCTGAGGCACGCAATGCCAGAAAGATGCTAACTCAATATTTGGCATAATCCATTTACAAATAAACGCTTCCATTTTGTGGGAGATCCGCATTGTGCCCCTGTAAGACTAATTGCTGAGGCATTTTTTACATTAACAAAAGATGAGTGTAAGAAAATGAAGCATCACATAGTTTATACTATAAATATGTATTTTTCTTTGTATATTTATTTTTATCAGTGACAAGAACTGACAGAAACCCATTTCACTTATGTTATGGCTCAACAACTGATGGTACCTTTGCCAAATCTGCCCCACCCTCATTATCATCTGTCTCTATGTGCTACCCTCAGAGGAAAAACAGAAATGTGTCTATGGAACATCTATGGCAGTGGGCTTTGGTCACATGACCATTTGGGGTGGTGGAACATCGAGTCTTGGTCCACTGTAAGAAAATACCCCTAAAATTCAGAACATCGTAGTCACCCGTTTGGTTGCCAGGGTGCCTGGAGACTGAACTCACACACATCTGCTAGGAGAACGTGAGTTTGGCTGCCAGACTGGAAAGGACTTATGAGTACTAATAGCCACAACGCTAAAAGCAGCGCTCCGTGTTTCTGGAGGAGTGCTAGCAAGAACGGATGGTTTCCAGTCACTTCGGGCGAACGCCATCTCTATCATTGGAGCGGAAGAAAGTGCGCTACTAGAGCTATCCAGACCATGCGGTTTTCAGCCTTGACCATAGAATCCACTTTAGGAGGCTAACACCAGCTATTTTCCAGCCGTGCCAAGACTCCATTTCAGCAAAACAGAAGGCTCACGTACTCAGCAGCTGTCACCCATCCAGGAGACCATCAAGCCTAGGCGTGGACCCTGCCAGAACACCTAACGGAACGAAGGACAATGACCGGTGTCCAGAAGAACACTGAAGAAGAGGAAGTCCATCTTCAGCCAGAGCCAAGTTTTTTGGGTAAACTGGGTGTTACCTAGGTCACCTATTGTCAGCTTTTTAGATAAGTTTAATAGTCCTAAGCACCCCTCCACCCAGTAATTTCCGCCATTCTTCTCCCCAACAGTCATCTTGGAGCATCCCCACCCTGGTCCATTGTTACCTGGAGGTCCAATCAGGTAACCAGGACCCAAGTTTGTTCATTGGTCAGTTTTGAGTACCCAATTGGGGGCCCCCAATTAACTTGCTATTGGCTACTGCAGAAGTCCAGCCCTTATGGTCACTGCAGAGCCTCCCCTTTTTCCGCCCCTGGACCTCCCATCCCCTGAGGGTCTAAGGTAGTCTATTTAACCTCTGACCCAACTCCACTCATGTGTGCATCTAGCAGTACCCTATCTCCACTGCCTAGATCCATCCCCAATTCCTGATCAGTTTTGGGTCCATTTCCCCCGTCCTCTTACGTCGCCATTGGAGCCATCCTGGAAGACTACGATCGGTAATTATCACCCTGTTTGTCTACCCATGTGTTGTCTCTATAACTCTTTCTATTTTTCCTAGGACTGTATGTATGTTTCATGAGCGCATTGCCTTGTATGTATGCCTATATTTTCTAGAATAAATTTTGTTTTACTCAATTGGAGTCCTTGGTAGAATTAAGCATTAATTTCTGGACGTGGAATCCTGTATACATAGGTAAAAAGATCCTGATTAAGCCAGGTGCCCACCTGACAATTCCCCATCCTCAGTTTTGAGGGCATTTTGGCTTACACCACTACCCAACATTTACCTCCTTTCTCAAAGGGCAGCAACAATAATTGTTGACTAAGGATATATTTTCTATAACTGAAACTATATGACACTTGCATTCATAGTCCTTGTTCTTGTTCAGTTCCATCTTTAGTTGCCTGAAATTCCTGGAAATGGGCCTTTCTGTACTCTTAGAGTCTTTGCTCTACTGTATTTCTGATATTTGAATCAGGCCTTTAGCTTTTCCAGTTAGAATTGCCAGACATCATGGTTTCCATCTAATAGTTCATTTTGGACTGTTGAAGTCTATGAGTTAGAAAACCCTATCAGGATTGGGTCAATATATATCTAACAAGCAAACTATGACATTCCTACACATTCAACCAGAAACTATGCAGGAACATCACTGCAAGGTCCACCTTGTTACTAAATAAAAACAATGGGACTTTATTGTCACATTAGTTAACACTTGGCTTCAGTCATGTGGCTCCTGAGATGCCATTTCAAAATAAACACTTGACTTCATATCTGAATCCGTTCCCAACAGAGATGAGGACAACATCAGAATGGATTTGTTCCAAGAGAATAGTTACTGTGAGTCACCATAGAAGAATGTGGCTAGAGAATGAGAAGTTTAAACAGATGAATCGCTTGACTCCTTACAAATAGGTTGCAGATGTGAGAAAAAGCCAGTGACCCTGTCTCACTGTTTCTTCTCCTGAATTCAAAGAGCAGTGAAAGTCTACAACCGTCATAGCTACCAACACCATATCCGAGAAGGCAAAGGCATATTACTTCTGAGGTGCTAAAGGTGTGATTGGTCTGGATGATTTCAGAGTGCAAGTGGGGGTCACATGATGGACAAATTGATGGGCCAGGAGGAAGGACAGCAGGATTCTCATTGTGTTGACACTTCTGCACTGATGCAATGAAAGGGCCAGGGTGGGATGGCAGCAACGGAAAATGGGGTATGTGGCACACACATGCTGTCACTGTCCATTTCCATCCTTCTGTCTCCTGATTCTACTGTGAGGGTGATTTTCCCACCCCAGCCAGAAGCAGCCATAGTTTAACATCTTTTTGCACCTCCCTGATGCTATCTGTCTTGAAAAATTCCAAGAGTCAATGAGGATGAAACAATGACAGGAGATGCAGACCATAAAATCTCATAATCAAGAGCCACTTCAATTTATGTATTCCTTTTTATGTCCAAAAATGTGAGTGCGAGAAACGTGTTTGCCTACCTGTATATCACCAGGAATTATAACTGGCCGCAGTTCTCTATTGAGTGTACATTCTGAGTCAAACCTAGCTTTGCTTCTGTGTAATGTGTAGCTTCTGTGTAGCGGCTAAACGTAAACACTGTGTCATAATAGGTGATTTTAACTACCCGCAGATTGATTGGGTCAATATGTGTTCTGGTCGAGAGAAAGAGATTGAGTTTCTTGATGCTCTCAATGACTGTGCTATGGAGCAGATGGTCTCAGAACCTACCAGGGGTGGGGCGATCCTGGATTTGGTCCTAAGTAATGCCCAAGACTTGGTGAGAGATGTAAAAGTGATTGCGCCGCTTGGGAGCAGTGACCATAATGTTATTGATTTCACCGTTTGTATAAATAGGGAGTTGTCCAAAAAGACCGCCACAACAACGTTTAACTTTAAAAGGGGTAAATACACTGAGATGAGGAGGCATGTGAGGAGGAAACTGAAAGGAAAGGTACATACGGTCAAAACCCTTGGAGAAGCTTGGACGCTATTTAAAACTATCATCCTAGAAGCTCAGATAAAATACATACCACAAGTTAGGAAAGGCACAAACAGGCATAAGAAAAGGCCTGCATGGTTAACAAACAAAGTAATGGAAGCTGTAAAAGGTAAGAAGGACTCCTTTAAGCGGTGGAAAACCAGTCCAAGTGAGATTAGTAAAAGGGAACACAGGCTGTGGCAAATCAAATGCAAGACTGTGATCAGGCAGGCAAAAAGGGACTATGAGGAGCATATTGCAAAAAACATAAAGACCAACAATAAAAATTTCTTCAAATATATTAGAAGTAGGAAACCAGCCAGGGAGGCAGTGGGGCCCTTGGATGACCATGGGGTAAAAGGATTACTGAAAGAGGATAGGGAAATGGCTGAGAAGCTAAATGAATTTTTTGCCTCCGTCTTCACTGTGGAAGACGAGAAGTGTTTGCCCGCCCCAGAACCACTAATTTTGGAAGGGGTGTTGAAAGACCTGAGTCAGATTGAGGAGACAAAAGAGGAGGTCCTACAACTGATAGACAAATTAAAAACTAATAAGTCACCGGGTCCGGATGGCATACATCCGAGAGTTCTGAAAGAACTCAAAGTTGAACTTGTGGATCTAACAAAAATCTGTAATCTTTTATTGAAATCTGCCTCCGTTCCTGAGGACTGGAAGGTAGCAAATGTCACCCCCATCTTTAAAAAGGGTTCCAGGGGAGATCCGAGAAACTACAGGCCAGTCAGTCTGACTTCAATACCGGGAAAGTTGGTAGAAACCATTATCAAGGACAGAATGAGTAGGCACATTGATGAACACGGGTTATTGAGGAAGACTCAGCATGGGTTCTGCAAGGGAAGATCTTGCCTCACTAACCTGTTACATTTCTTTGAGGAGGTGAACAAACATGTGGACAAAGGAGACCCGATAGATGTTGTTTACCTTGACTTCCAGAAAGCTTTTGATAAAGTTCCTCATCAAAGGCTCCTTAGAAAGCTTGAGAGTCATGGAGTAAAAGGACAGGTCCTCTTGTGGATCAAAAACTGGCTGAGTAATAGGAAGCAGAGAGTGAGTATAAATGGGCAGTCTTCGCAGTGGAGGACGGTAAGCAGTGGGGTGCCGCAGGGCTCGGTACTGGGTCCCATGCTCTTTAACTTGTTCATAAATGATTTAGAGTTGGGAGTGAGCAGTGAAGTGGCCAAGTTTGCGGATGACACTAAATTGTTCAGGGTGGTGAGAACCAGAGAGGATTGTGAAGAACTCCAAAGGGATCTGTTGAGGCTGGGTGAGTGGGCATCAACGTGGCAGATGCAGTTCAATGTGGCCAAGTGCAAAGTAATGCACATTGGGGCCAAGAATCCCAGCTACAAATACAAGTTGATGGGGTGTGAACTGGCAGAGACTGACCAAGAGAGAGATCTTGGGGTCGTGGTAGATAACTCACTGAAAATGTCAAGACAGTGTGCGTTTGCAATAAAAAAGGCCAACGCCATGCTGGGAATTATTAGGAAGGGAATTGAAAACAAATCAGCCAGTATCATAATGCCCCTGTATAAATCGATGGTGCGGTCTCATTTGGAGTACTGTGTGCAGTTCTGGTCACCGCACCTCAAAAAGGATATTATAGCATTGGAGAAAGTCCAGAGAAGGGCAACTAGAATGATTAAAGGCTGGAGCACTTTCCCTATGAAGAAAGGTTGAAACGCTTGGGACTCTTTAGCTTGGAGAAACGTCGACCGCGGGGTGACATGATAGAGGTTTACAAGATAATGCATGGGATGGAGAAAGTAGAGAAAGAAATACTTTTCTCCCTTTCTCACAATACAAGAACTCGTGGGCATTCGATGAAATTGCTGAGCAGACAGGTTAAAACGGATAAAAGGAAGTACTTCTTCACCCAAAGGGTGATTAACATGTGGAATCAGGAGGTGGTGGCGGCCACAAGTATAGCCACCTTCAAGACGGGTTTAAATAAAAATATGGAGCACAGGTCCATCAGTGGCTATTAGCCACAGTGTGTGTGTATATATAAAATTTTTTGCCACTGTGTGACACAGAGTGTTGGACTAGATGGGCCGTTGGCCTGATCCAACATGGCTTCTCTTATGTTCTTAATGTGTGAAATGGCCCTCAGAGAAAGGGTGGGGGGACATTTGTATATTGAACCTAGCAGCTAATTTTTTTTGGGGGGGGGGGGTTGGAAACAGTGAATAGCTCTAGTTTCAAAAACTGTTCTTTCATCTTTGCATCATTGCTTCATATAGAATTGCAATCCAATACTGTGTGGGCAGGCTAAAGAGTAGCCATTGACAATACTGTTAAAATGCAAATTTTAAATTTCATTTTGCAAAGGACAACTTGTTCTGCACTCAGAAAACATTTACCCCATAACAGTTTGGCTCACATGAGCCACCCACATAGAAACCAAAAGAAGCTGCAAGGGGGAAATAGAAAAAGTATTTGACTGCTGTCCCGTTTTAATTTTAAGAAGGGGGGAGGGAAGCATCTTTGCAGTGGACCATAGCTGTCTTGCAGGATTTGGAAAGAAAAACAGGTTTAGCAAATGCTAGAAAGTGTTACTGACACTGTCATATAGACATTCTCAGTCTGAGCTGATCTTTTCTCAGACTTCAAAAGTTGTAGGTATCAGTTCAGTGAAGCACCCTGGATGAACCTAAAAAGGTTGGATGAGAGACCAGCAGAAGCCTCATGTGAGAGCAGGCAGTATATATTTTTGTAGGGTGGCAAATGTCATGATCGAATATAATTTAAAGTATGCACCCCAAACAACTGCAGTCTTACATGCAGAGTCTCCCAGAGAGGTGGCCCTATTACTTTCTGTTGCCCTGAGGATTCCTTGTTGCATGCACAAAACAGGGGACACCACTGATATTTTCACCTTTGCCCACTAGGCCTTTGCCCACTAGGTCAAGAAAAACAATCAGTTTTCCAAGTGGTCAGATATTGGTAAAGAATAACAACAAGGAATTATGTCATAAATCTGTCTTCTCGCAGATGCCAGAGCCTAATCTCCTACAGTTGCCAACCTCTGGGTGGTGGCTGGAGATCTGGAATTACAACTGGTCTCTGGTCAACAGAGATTAGTTCCCCTGGAGAAAATGGCTGCTTTGGAAGTTGTTCTCTATGACATTATGGCCTGCTGAAGACCCTCTTCTCTCCCAAGCTCCACCCTCCCCAGGCTCCACCCCAAATCTCCAGGAATTTCTCAACTCTGATCTGGCAACCCTACTCTCAGAAGCATTTTGGGCCTTGTGCCAGATCACTGTGAGATTCCCTCACAGAAAATGCAACACACTTGATGGTAGCCCTGATTCCTGGGTGTCAGTGACCCATATTGCTGTGATAGTGGGTTGTGGATATTTGCTTCCTACTTTTTCTTGAACCTTGTGCAGTCAGAGCACATAGCAAGTAGAAGTTAGCTTCAACGAGAGAGGCCAGAACAAGCCTTCTGAAGGGATTTCCATGCCATTAGTTTCCATGATGTAAATTTAAAAAGACTGTTGACACAAGGGCATTCTGGGCTACATGGGAAATTTTACCAAACTGAACTGTGCTGGAATGGGCCAATCAATTGACTAGTCAACTGACCAATTTTCCAACTGTAACTGTATCTGTGTGTCCAAAAATAATCTCCCTTGTGCTCATGGTCATTTTGCACCAGATGTAGCTCTCTCCCCTTTACCTCAATTAAACTATTACCAGATTTTTCTCAGGCCAACTAGTTCTTGCTTCCTCCTCTCCTGGAACTCACAAAGAGCAGACCAGGTTCCTAGAGAGTCACCTTTGGAGGCACTAATCAGATCCAGACCTGCTTACTTTTAGTAAGCTTGCTGTATTGTGTACACTCCAGCCCATCCACATGTAGGGTTGCCAATCCCCAGGTGGGGGCAGGGGATCCCCCGGTTTCAAGGGCCCCAGCCCCTGCTTTAGGGTCATCAGAAAGCGGGGGGAGGGGAGGGAAATATCTGCTGGAAACTTTATTATTCCCTATGGAGATGTATTCCCTTAGGAAATAATGGAGAATGGATCCGTGGGTATCTGGGGCTCTGGGGGGGCTGTTTTTTTTTAAATAGAGCCCCCAAATTTGCAGCATAGCATCTGGTGCCTCTCCCCAAAATACCCTCCAAGTTTCAGAAAGATTGAACCAGGGGGTCCAATTCTATGTGCCCCAAAAGTAGGTGCCCCTATCCTTCATTATTTCCTATGGAAGGAAAGCATTTAAAAGGTGTTGTCCCTTGAAATGTGATGGCCAGAACTCCCTTTGCAGTAGGGGTCCCAAATCCCCCGGTAGGCCTGGAGACTCCCGATTTGGAGCCTCCTCCCCCCGCTGGCCATAAAAGGGAAAGCGGGGGGGAGGGGAGGAGGAGAACGGCAGCCCTTCGCACCCAGCCCCGATCGCAGCAGCCAGAGCTCTTCCGTTTTCTCAGGCTGCTTCCCGCCCCCAGTCAGCTGGCCGGTGAAGGGAGGGGAGCCCAGCCACGCCCCCAAAGGACCATGTGCCTTTGCGCCTCCGGAGGTGAGTGAGTTCTGTCTCCTGCATCAGATTTCCCAGAAAGGGGGGGGGCGGGGGTGGAGGGGGGTGGAGAGGGAAACGTCTTCTCATAGGGTATAATGGGGAATTGATCTGGAGGTTTCGGGGGCTCTGGGGGAGCTGTTTTTTGAGGTAGAGGCACCAAATTTTCAATATAGTATCTAGTGCCTCTCCCCAAAGTATCCCCCAAATTTCAAAATGATTGGACCAGGGGGTCCAATTCTATGAGCCCCAAAAGAAGGTGCCCTTATCCTTCATTATTTCCTATGGAAGGAAGACATTTAAAAAGGTGTGCTGTCCCTTTAAATGTGATGGCCAGAACTCTCTTGGAGTTCAATTATGCTTGTCACACTCTTGTTCCTGGCTCCGCCCCAAAGTCTCCTGGCTCCACCCCCAAAGTCTCCTGGCTCCACCCCCAAAGTCCCCAGATATTTCTTGAATTGGACTTGGCAACCCTACTTTGCAGTTCAATTGTGCTTGTCACAACCTTGCTCCTGGCTCCACCCCCAAAGTCCCCAGATATTTCTTGAATTGGACTTGGCAACCCTATCCACATTTGTTGCTTTCTTGTTAATATTTTACCATTTGTTAGGGTTGCCAACAGACCTGGAGGAAAAAACCGTCTTGAAAGATGTAAGTTTAATGGTGATGTTATTTACCAACCTGCCATGAAAAGCTTCAACTGCCCAACTGCCATTTTTTCCATGTCTGGTGGCAATCCTGTTTAGAGACTGCAAACACTGGAAAGAAATCACATCATTCTTGCAACTTCAGCAATACCTTATGGTGTAATTAATCTTCAGTAATGTATTTTATTGTATTAAAATATTTCTATCCAGCCATTCCTTTTGGTTCAAGGTAGCTCAAATAACAGTTAAAACATTTTCACTTAAAAGCAAAAAATAAAACAGCAAACCCCAAATCTCTTCCCCCTCCTCCCCTTAGAAAGATGCCTGCCATTCAAAGCCCTGGAAGCCTGGCAATGCTTCCTGAAGGTCTCCAAAGAGGGAGTCCTCCTCACCTCCCATTCCACAGAGCTGGAGCCATGATGGAAAAGGCCCAGGCTTTGATGAATGCCAGACAGGCCACTCTTAAGTTGTGGGATAACCAGTAGATGGCTGCCTGAAGACTGTAGTTGGCATGTAGGGTTGTATGGCGGGAAGTGGTCCTTCAGATATGTGGGTCTCAGGTTGTGAAGGATTTTAAATGTCATAAGCTGCACCTTCAATTGAACTTCAAAACAGACTGAGCAGCGAATGTAGCTGTTTCAAAATATTTGTTCCCACCAGGTAGCTCCTGACCATAGTTGGGCAGCTGGGCTTGGGACCAGTTGTAGTTTGTGGGTTGTCTTTAGGAGCAGCTCCATGCAGAAATCCAACTATAAGATCACAAAGCATGGATCAGTGAACCCAGGTTGATCAGCTATAACCACTTTAATGAATAAAGCAAAGGTTGATAGTGGAAGGGATTCTTTATGCCCAATTGGTGCACCCAATAGCCAGAGTAGGATTAAAAAACTAATTTGTGCCTGGTTTTGCAGAATTATATTTGACACATAGAATATCACTGCTTTTGTCATTGCCATACAGCATGTGATTTGTAAGAGCATTGTCTGACTAAATTAGTAAACGTCGTGGTAGATAGTATCATCTAAATATGTGGCTAAATGAACCTCCCAGGGAAGATTCCTTAGTTTTTGTGCCACAATTTATGTGTGGCTGCTCAGCATACCTCACATAGTGGGTGCATATGCAACAGATCCTCTGAGAAAATCTCATCCTCTGAGTAGATTCATATGAGCAGAGGCTTGATATAACCTGAAGCCAAATAATATATTATTGTTATAAGCCGCCCTGAGTCCACTTGCATGATAGGGCAGGATATAAATCGAAAAATTAAATTATAGGCCTTTAATTTTTTAAAATGCTTTGAATTAGGCCCAGTAACCAGAGTAGATGCTGCTGCCACACCAGCAATCTCTGCTGCCAGCTCCAGTGCATAATGTGTTGACAGTATTTTGAACCTACTGTTGGATTCAAACATTTCTCAAAGAGCAGCTCCAAGCAGAACATGTTACACAGTAGTCAAATTGAGATGTCGCTGCTACAGCGTGATTTACTGTGTCTTCTAGGAAAGAGTGTGGCTGGCCAACCTGGTTTAGTTGGTAAAAAGTGCACTTGGCCAGAGCTGTGACCTGGGCATCCAAAAGCAATGCCATATCCAAGAGAACCCTCTAAGAAGCACATCAGGAGTGCTGCAAATGAATAAAAATGTGGTCTGGGCATACTTTTTAAAATACTGATGGGGAAATACAAATTATTTTAGTCAAACAACTTGCTTGTCTTGTAAGCCCCTATTTTTGTCACAACATCCCAGGGCAATAGGAAGCTGCTGCCTTAATGTCAAACCACAGACCTAGGCAGCTGTGATACTCAAATGACAAATATCCATAGCTGAGGTTTTGCTTTGCTTCATCAGATCAAACATACACATCAGCAATACATCCAAATGAAAACATTGCATTAGGTTTATAGTCACACAGCAGGGTCTGAGCATCATCAACAAGACTTTATCATACAAATAGAGATGGTGACTGTTAAGGTTGCTAACCTCCAGGGGGTGGCTGGAGATCTGGGATTATAACTGATCTCCAGGCAGCAGAGCTCAGATCACCTGGAGAAAATGGTGGGTTTGGAAGGTGGACTGTATGGCATTAGACTCCACTGAAGTCCCTCCCCTCCCCAAACCCTATAATCATCAGGTTCCTCTCCCAAAATCTCCAGGTATTTCCCAAAGTAGATCTGGCAGCCCTAGTGACTGTTTATTTAAACTGCAAAAGCAATATTGTTGCAAAATGGTGGTGTTATTATCAGGTGTGAGACTGCCCCTTTTACCACATGTACATCTCTGGAAGAAAAAGATATTGGATTTATACCCTGTCCTTCACTCTGAATCTCAGAGTGGCTTACAATCTCCTTTACCTTCCTCCCCCACAACAAACACCCTGTGAGGTGGGTGGGGCTGAGAGAGCTCTCCAAGGGAAGTTGCCCTTTCAAGGACAGCTCTGCAACAGCTATGGCTGACCCAAGGCCATTCCCGCTGCTGCAAGTGAAGGAGAACATAAGAACGTAAGAGAAGCCATGTTGGATCAGGCCAATGGCCCATCCAGTCCAACACTCTGTATCACACAGTGTGTATACACACACACACACACACAGAGTGGCTAATAGCCACTGATGGACCTCTGCTCCATATTTTTATCCAATCCCCTCTTGAAGCTGGCTATGCTTGTAGCCACAACCACCTCCTATAACAGTGAATTCCACATGTTAATCACCCTTTGGGTGAAGAAGTACGTCCTTTTATCCGTTCTAAGCCGTCTGCTCAGCAATTTCGTTGAATGCCCATGAGTTCTTGTATTGTGAGAAAGGGAGAAAAGGACTTCTTTCTCTACTTTCTCCATCCCATGCATAATCTTGTAAACCTCTATCATGTCACCCCGCAGTCGATGTTTCTCCACGCTAAAGAGCCCCAAGCATTTTAACCTTTCTTCATAGGGAAAGTGTTCCAAACCTTTAATCATTCTAGTTGCCCTTTTCTGCACTTTTTCCAATGCTATATCCTTTTTGAGGTGCGGTGACCAGAACTGCACACAGTACTCCAAATGAGACCACACCATCGATTTATACAGGGGCATTATGATACTGGCTGATTTGTTTTCAATTCCCTTCCTAATAATTCCCAGCATGACGTTGGCCTTTTTTATTGCAACCGCACACTGTCTTGACATTTTCAGTGAGTTATCTACCACGACCCCAAGATCTCTCTCTTGGTCAGTCTCTGCCAGTTCACAACCAATCAACTTGTATTTGTAGCTGGGATTCTTGGCCCCAATGTGCATTACTTTGCACTTGGCCACATTGAAGTGCATCTGCCACGTTGATGCCCACTCACCCAGCCTCAACAGATCCCTTTGGAGTACCTCACAATCCTCTCTGGTTCTCACCACCCTGAACAATTTAGTGTCATCTGCAAACTTGGCCACTTCACTGCTTACTCCCAACTCCAAATCATTTATGAACAAGTTAAAGAGCATGGGACCCAGTACTGAGCCCTGCGGCACCCCACTGCTTACCGTCTTCCACTGTGAAGACTGCCCATTTATACTCACTCTGTGCTTCCTATTAATTAGCCAGCTTTTGATCCACAAGAGGACGTGTCCTTTTACTCCATGACTCTCAAGCTTTCTAAGGAGCCTTTGATGAGGAACTTTATCAAAAGCTTTCTGGAAGTCAAGGTAAACAACATCTATTGGGTCCCCTTTGTCCACATGTTTGTTCACCCCCTCAAAGAACTGTAACAGGTTAGTGAGGCAAGATCTTCCCTTATAGAGCCCATGCTGAGTCTTCCTCAGTAACTTGTGTTCATCAATGTGCCTATTCATTCTGTCCTTGATAATGATTTCTACCAACTTTCCCGGTATTGAAGTCAGACTGACTGGCCTGTAATTTCCCGGATCTCCTCTGGAACCCTTTTTAAAGATGGGGGTGACATTTGCTACCTTCCAATTCTCAGGAACGGAGGCAGATTTCAATGAAAGATTACATATTTTTGTCAGGAGATCCACAGATTCAACTTTGAGTTATTTCAGAACTCTTGGATGTATGCCATCCGGACCTGGTGACGTATTAGTTTTTAATTTGTCAATCAGGTGTAGATCCTCCTCTCTTGTCACCTCAATCTGACTCAGGTCTTTCAGCACCCCTTCCAAAATTAGTGGTTCTGGGGCGGGCAAATACTTCTCGTCTTCCACAGTGAAGACGGAGGCAAAAAATTCATTCAGCTTCTCAGCCATTTCCCTATCCTCCTTCAGTAATCCTTTGACCCCTTGGTCATTCAAGGGCCCCACCGCTTCCCTGGCTGGTTTCCTGCTTCTAATATATTTGAAGAAATTTTTATTGTTGGTCTTTATGTTTTTTTGTAATATGCGCCTCATAGTCCCTTTTTGCCTGCCTGATCACAGTCTTGCAGTTGATTTGCCACAGCCTGTGTTCCCTTTTATTAATCTCACTTGGACTAGCTTTCCACCGCTTAAAGGAGTTCTTCTTACCTTTTACAGCTTCAATTACTTTGTTTGTTAACCATGCAGACCTTTTCTTATACCTGTTTGTGCCTTTCCTAACTTGTGGTATATATTTTATCTGAGCTTCTAGGATTGTAGTTTTAAATAGCCTCCAAGTTTCCCCAAGAGTTTTGACTGTATTTACCTTTCCTTTCAGTTTCCTCTTCACATGCCTCCTCATCTTAGAGAATTTACCCCTTTTAAAGTTAAATGTGGTTGTGCTGGTCTTTTGGGGCAACTCCCTATTTATACAAATGGTGAAATCAATAATGTTATGGTCACTGCTCCCAAGAGGTGCAATCACTTTTACATCTCTCACCAAGTCTTGGGCATTACTTAGGACCAAATCCAGGATTGCCCCACCCCTGGTAGGTTCTGTGACTATCTGCTCCATAGCACAGTCATTGAGAGCATCTAGAAATTCAATCTCTTTCTATCAACCCGAACACATATTTACCCAATCAATCTGCGAGTAGTTAAAATCACCTAATACGACACAGGGAGCAGAGAATCAAACCCAATTCTCCCAGGTAAGAGTCCATGCACTTAACCACTACACCAAACTAGTGGACAGAAAGCAGGATCTGCCCTTTCCACCTCCTCCTCAGGAATCAATTTTCTAGGGACTGGAAGAGGCTGCCAGAAGAGACAATACAGCAAATGTATTGCTGGATCCAGCCCCACACGAGCATTTATTAATACAGGTTTCAGCAGCCTCAAAGATTCTGGAGAGAGATGGCATCTTTTACAGCGGCGTCACTAGGGCGGGGCCAAGGGGGCTATCGGCCCTCCCCCAGAGCATTCTCATTGGCCCCAGGCACTGACCCATGACCCCCCCCCAACAGGAAGGGGCTGGCCCTGGGACTAGAACGCTGCTGCTGTGTGTGGGCTGGCCGGGATTCTGAAACCGGGGCTGCGCTGCCGCCGGCTCAGCTAAAAGGCGTGTGGGTGAGTGGGGGAAACTTAAATGCTGCAAAACTGGTATCTTGGATTACGGGGGCTGGTCATGTGATCAGAGGGTGGATGAGGGAGGGGCCGTGTGAAGTGGGCGGGGTTGTGTGTGGAGGGGGTGACGCAGCCCTCCAAAAGGGGTGATGCCCAATGGGGGGGTGACTTGAATCAGTTACACCCCAGAGTGCAACCCACCCTAGTGACGCCTCTGATCTTTTATTACCCTTTTCAGCTTCTTCTTCTTTATTTATTTATTTATTTTATTCGATTTATATCCCGCCCTCCCTTCTTGCATAACTCCCACATTTTTTTAGACACTTCCTCTTTTGAAATCAAATGTGACCATGCTGGATTTTCTGGGTAACTTTCCACATATGCACTCAGAGTTTCAAATTAGTTTGACAACATTTAAATAGTGTTCTAGATCCTGGACACTCTTCAGGACAATGTCTAGATTCAATTTCCCCTAATTGGTTCCATGGCCAACTATTCCAAGACAAACTATTCATTCTGTCTATAAATTGTTTCTTCTCATTGTGAATTGGATATGCATTTACTTTGTTAGTGTAAGGTAAGCTGAACTCATCCAGTATTCCATCATTTCCTTCATTAAATGTTTCCCCAGTTTCTTTCTCCATTTCAAGATCCTCCTCAGAGTTTTAGTGGGATAAGTCTGCCACAGGAGGTCTCCAGTATTAAATTACCTTTTTTACAAGCCTGTTTGTAGTTTCAGGTGGGTAGCCATGTTAATCTGTAGCAGCAGAACAAAATTTGAATCCAAAATTTGAATCCAATTGCACTTTAAAGACCAACAATATTTTCCAGGGAATAAGCTTTTGTGAGGCAGAGCTCACTTTGATAAAAACTCTATGTTTAAGCAAGACCCATGAAAAAGAAAGCATGTGTGAGAACATTTTTTGCATATTGACCGTGTGATGTTAAGAGCAGTAGACTCTCATCAAACTGGGTTCTTCTGATTCCCCACTCTTGCTGGGGTGGCCTTGGGCCAGTCAGAGTTCTCTCACTCAGCCCCACCTACCTCATAAGGTACCTGTTGTGGGGAGAGGAAGGGAAGGCAATTGTAAGCCACTTTGAGACTCCTTTGGGTAAAGAAAAGTAGGATATAAAAACCTACTCTTTTCATCACTTTTTGAAATAAGACTTTTCCTCAAGAACTGGTAAAGGAAGTATCAGACTGGATTTGAGAAATGAGTATAGATGTAACAGAGTAAAGTAGTGCATGTGGAGAACAATCACCTTGTGCAGGGCTTTTTTTAGCAGGAACTCCTTTGCATATTAGGCCAGACCCTTTGATGTAGCCAATCCTCCTGGAGCGTACAGCAGACCCTGTACTAGGAGCCCTGTAAGCTCTTGGAGGATTGGCTGCATCAGGGCTTTTCTACTTTTCTAATTAAGAAAAAAATCACTTTGTCAGATACATGCCTGTATTTCTGCCCCCTGCAATTCTGTGGAGGAGCATTCTTATTTATTAGGCTCTGTACCCTCTTAATAGAGAAACATTTTCTCCAATATGCTGTCACTCTTTTTTTCCTTTTAAAATTACCCTCTATTATATTCTCACAACAATCCTGTGAGTTAGGTTAGGCTGAATGACTGGCCAAAGGTCATCTGGCAAGCTTCCAAGACAGAGTGGAGATCTGAACCTTGGTCTCCCTAAAACCTAGTTCAGCATTCTAACCACTACACCACACTGGGTTATACCACTTGCCTCACATCTACATTCCTCTCTGTGTAGCAGGTTCTACAATGGAGTGAAGAGGGACAGTGGCTTCAGGCAGCTGATGGTGGGGGGGAGCAATTACCACCTTGCTTAATTACCATTATTACTGTTGATTCTTGCCCCATCATTCCCCAGATATCTTTAAAGACAACAGAGCAAGCTGTGCATGCCAGTAGGGTTTCTCATTTTCTCAAATCTGGAGAATGAGGATGCAAGGCCTGTTAGATGCCTAAGTTCCTGGGCTGGAGCAGAGGAGGTAGGGAGTGGCAAGAGGTAGCAACAGAAGAAAGCGGGTGGGTGAGACCCATAGCCTCAGGTGGCACCCATTGCTACATTGCCCCCCTTGCTGTCTTCCCACCCACCCTACAGCTGAAACAGATGCTTTCCCCCCACATATGTGTGTGTGTTTCCCCCAGAGCTCTTCTGCAGGTTAGCCTCAACTTGTTCCTTAAGAGCAAGCATTTACTGCATTGAGTTCACACAAGGGTGGCAAGCCCAAAGCTGGCAGCAAGTGGGAGACATACCAGTGTGTGTGGAGGCTCTCCAGTGACATCACTTCCAGAGTGACATCATAGCATAGGGGTAAAGCTATTCACCAAGAACTCTCTGATTTAACCATAGAGTTTTGAGCTAATGCTAGAACAGCTCCCTACTGGTGACATCACTTCCTGGTTGTACCAGAAGTGATGCCAGCACATCACCAACAATTCTTCCCTGGCTGGCCTACTGAACAGCAGCAAGGGAAGAGGGCTGTTGGCAGGACTTCTCCTGCTAGGCCAGGAGATCTGGCAGCCCTAATTCATACCCTCAAATTTTGCCCTACACAATAACTCACAATGAAGGGGGGGGACACCCTTGCATTTTAGCCAGAGCACCCTGCTACAGCACATCAAAAGCCTGTGGGAATATAATTTGGAATAATTTGACCAAGTATGAAATAAGGCAGTTGGGTAGTTTAAGGATGTAAAAGAAGTAGAAGGCAGGAAGCATATTTCTAGTTAAACTTCAGTTTAAATACCATGGACCTAGTTCCAAGAGCATCACTTGCAGCAGTGGACTGTGGAAACTTTGCTATATGAGAGAATCTCTTCTGCCCATCTAATGTGCAGTGTTGTCAGCTTTGCAATCACAGATCAATGGAAGAGGGGGTGTAGGAAGCAATCTGTGAACACTGGTTTAAAGCGATGCTATAAAGCAATTCCAGCAGCTGTACTGATTTTTCATGTTTGCTGGCTAACAAAGCACCTGTCAATACAATGAGCTACAGTTTCTTTCATTAAAAATAGCATACTTGGCCTTGAAGCCCTCTGCTCATCTTGCGTCTCTTGATACCATTGGCTGTTGTTTCCCACCCCACCCCCCCTCAGATATACTTTGGGCCTCAACAGGAGCAAGGAATTCAGCTGTTGTGTCATTGGCTTAGGTGCTCTGATGTCATAAAAGGGCTGGCCATCCTAGTGCTAGGCAGAGAACAGTGGGGAGGGTTTTGAATATTTTAGGATTGCAGGGCCCCTGAGCAATGTATGTTCACTTAAAATGCATACATACACAGTCTAAATGCAGAAGTTAGCCTGCAGATGATACCTGGATACAAATCAGGCAAGCCGTTTCGGAACATCTCAATGGAACACTGTCAGTGCAGAAACAGAGAGATTTTATTTGCTGCTTACACAGCACATTGTGTTTAAGAATAGTACTTCATTCTGTTTAGCTGTCTCGAAACTATTCTCATTGGCAGGAAAAAGAATGTCCAGAGCTGGAGCAGCACATATTATTAATGAAGAGATGTTACTTGAATTAAACAGCTCCTTCTTGGATAGCAACACTTTTAATTACTCTTAGGGAGAAACTAGATTCACAGAAAGAAAACACATTTTTAATTGCTGAATTATTTTCTCTGCAGGGATAATGTTGTCATTGGTGAGTAGGAGGGTGGCTGGTTAATGAGCATCACGGTTGTCTCTCTCAGTTGGGTATGACAGGAAAGTGGGTGTCAACAAGGACTCACAGGGAATGCAGTTAATTCTCAAGAGAGCTCAGATGGTTCTTTTATTTAGACTTCTTTGGTGGTGTTTAGTTACTGAGCAGAGCTCATGCTTGACTAGGCCTCCCAGGGTGGTAATTCTGAGTATCAAGCTAACGGGTCACACAGTAGCCATTTGGAACACTACCTGAATGGCCACTGCTGCACTCTCAGGTATCCCCAGGATAGGGTGATGTGTGCCAGAAAAACAGCTCCCCTTGAACTCTTGTCCTTCCACCTCTAGGGTGCCAGAGAAGTGCTTGGGAGACAATCCATGGTCTGGAATCGGGTTATACGATAACAAGTGGGAACCCACAAAGACTTGTGGGAAGCATCTCATTTCCCCATCCTACACTATTTCCTTCTTTCCATTCTTGAATGCCCCTTAACCTCCGTCCTTCTCCTGCTTCCTTCTCTCCTAGGGTGCTGACCTACAGATAGGGTCTGGAGATCTCATGGAATCACACCTGATCTCCCATCTACAGTGATCAGTCCTCCTTAGGGTTGCGAGACTGGGAAACTCCTGGAGATTTGAGGGTTTGGGGAGGAAAGGGACCTCAGCAGGGTATAATGCCGTGGAGTCCACCCTCCAAAGCAGCCATTTCCCTCAGGGGAACTGATTTCTGTCATTGGAAGAACAGTTGTAATTCTGGGTGATCTCCAGCCATCACCTGGAGATTGGCAACAATGGTTCCCCTGGAGGAAATGGCTGCTTTGAAAAGTGGATCCTATAGCACTGTACCTGTCTGAAGTCCCTCCCCTCCTCAAACCCCACCCTTGCCAGGCTCCAGCCCTCAAATCTCCAGGAATTTCCCAACATCTCCTTCCCACCCAACACCAACCTACCTTTAGTTGCTCCTCTGTTTTTAGCTTCTCATCCACAGACACTACCTAGGGAAGGTTCACCCTCTGCAGCCTCTACCTAGGAAAACTGGTTTCTCCACAATAGGGACCAAAGCAGCTTACATTATTATCTCTTCCTTTTTATCTGCACCGGTTAGGCTGAAAGTATGTGACTGGTCCAAAATCATCCAGTCAGCTTCCACAGCAATAAGGGGACCTAAACCTGGGTCTCTCAGACCCTATTCTGCTCTAACCACTACACCACACTGGCTTTCATAGGCTGCTTACTTTTGAACAGTAGCAAGCAGGTAGGCCTAGTTCTCCTGCCCAGGAGGTTCCCAACCTGCCGGCCTGCATTGGACCGGCAGGGGGGAACCTCCCCCAACTTTGCTGGTGCGATGACGTCTCCCAGAAGTGACATTATAAAAATGGCAGCGCCTATGCGGGGCCACTCTAGGCATTTCCAGAAAAACTGTATGGTTTTCCTGGACGGTCTAGCTATTTGGGAGGTAAAAACTCTATGGTGCATAGGTACCATAGAGTTTTTACCTCCCAAATGGCTAGATCGTCTGGGAAAACCATAGTTTCCCCGGAAATGCCTAAAGTGGCCCAGCACGGGCGCCGCCATTTTGATGGTGTCACTTCCAGGTGACACCATCACGTTGCACATGCACTCTGTGCGTTAGAGAGAGTTCCCTGCTGCAGGAAGCTAGGGACTTGGCAACCCTAGTCATGCAAGTTGGATGGTATCAAGTCACCAAGTGGTTGCTTCCACACCTGGGGCTGCTAATCTCCAGGTGAGATCAAGAGATCTTCCAGAATTACAACTGAATTCCAGACAACAAAGATCTGTCCCCCTGGAGAAAATGGCTGCTCTAGAGCGTGGTCTGTGGTATTAAACTGAGCTGAGCCTTGCCCCCTCCCCAAACTCTGCACTCCTCAAGACTTCACTTCAAAATCTCCAGAGTTGGCAATCTCCTAGCCACACATAGCCCCAATAAGTCCTCCCTGAAAGATCAAAAAAGGCCTGGAAAGGGCGCTGCCCCCCTTGCCTTTTACTCACAGAAACTGTGTTTGCCTAGCAACAGCCACAGAGGGAATCCATTTTTAAAAGCTACAGGAGCTACTTTTATCATGTTCAGACTTTAAAAACCCTCCAGGGTTTTTCTTTTTTAGATTTCACATGTTTCTGCAAATCTAGGATATTTTTCAGGTTTGTAGAAAGAACTGTCTTGTCCATTCACAGTTCCAGTCACTGGATTTAAATATCCAAAGATATGGCCAACTTGGATATTAGTATACAGATGACAGTAAGGGTTAGGAAAACAGAAATGGGTTGAACATCCCTTCATTTTCTGCTGCACATTTTCTGCTGAGAAGCTTTGGAGTGAAGGCATTTTTTGCACGCAGAAGATCCATTGTCTAACTCTTGCCATCTCCTTTTAAAAAGATCTCTCAGAACCAGCTCAATCTTTTCAGATCTCAGAAGTTAAGTGAGGTCAGCCTTGGTTAGTATTTGCATTGGAGACCACCAAGAAAGTGCAGGGTTGTTATTCAGAGGCAGGTAATGGCAAACCACCTCTGAACGCCTCTTGCC
The DNA here is from genome assembly GCF_032191835.1 of Heteronotia binoei. Taxonomy (NCBI): domain Eukaryota; kingdom Metazoa; phylum Chordata; class Lepidosauria; order Squamata; family Gekkonidae; genus Heteronotia; species Heteronotia binoei. Next base: position 223,450,402 of record NC_083223.1, on the reverse strand, counting down.
TTGAAAACCCCACAGGGTTGCCATAAGCTGCTGTGACCTGATAACACTTTCCACGCTAGGCAACAGTGCTGGGAGGGGGACTGCCTGACACCCTGAAGAGCTGCTTTCAGCAGAAGGGACAGCACAGGAGCCTTGTTCCATGGAAGGCAGTTTCTCAAGAATTCTTGACACTCTCAGTAGAAGGTAATAGTAGGAGACCAAGTGGGTTGAAAGACAAAATGTGATTTTAGATCCACATTAATATTGTATTGAAAGAAAATTTGTTGATGATGAAAACTGTTTTCTAGTTTATTTCTGGTGTGTGTTTTCTGGTTTATTTTTCCTTTTAATGTAGCTTGCACCTGTTAATTTTTCATTATTTTATTTATTTATTTCATTTAATTTCTAATCTGCTCTCCCAAAACCATCTCAGAGAGTGTAACAGCAATTCAAACTATATTATAAAACCTTCTATAGCAATGAAATCAATAAAACAATAGTATACTATTTACAATTTAAGACAGTGTACTCAGATGGAGGGGCAATATAAAACATCTGGAGAAGGGAAGAAAGGGGGGAAGCAGGAGGTCAAAACTTGCTGTACCTACCAGCTAGGTGCCTGATTCATAATGTGATATGGCATACATGGGTCAAAATTCATACATGAAGTGGCAACACATTATTTTCCTTAAAAGAGGCAAAATCAGATGTTTGTTGCTCATGGTAGAATCATAGAATTGGAAGGGACCTCTAGGGTCATCTAGTCCAACCCCCTGCACAATGCAAGAAACTCACAAACACCTCCCCCTAAATTCACAGGATCTTCATTGCTATCAGATGACCATCTAGCCTCTTTTAAAAACCTCCAAGGAAGGAGAGCCCACCACCTTCCAAGGAAGCCTGTTCCACTGAGGAATCGCTCTAACAGTCAGGAAGTTCTTCCTAATGTTGAGCCGGAAACTCTTTTGATTTCATTTCAAACCATTGGTTCTGGTAGCAATAGATGTTCAGCATACTACAATGTCCTGTTGCAATTCTTAAAACCTGAAAGGTAGATCAGTAGTATTATCATCCCCAAATTTGCAGACAGGAGGGCTAAGGCTACAGACAATGGCTTGCCTAAGTCAACCTGGTGAATTCATGACAGATGCACTCAATTCTTCCCCCTGTGTTGTGTGTTCTATTCCCTACTCTTTGACTCCAAAAGGGGATACATGAGATTTTTCAGTGTCAAAAATGAGAAGTTATCACTTATTGTGAGAAACAAGCTCTACAGGGTTTTGGTAGGCCTCATAACCTCGCACAACTTGTGTAAAGCACCACAGTGGCTAAGCCCACACAGAACCTATTTACCTCAGCCACCTAGCTGGAAGTAAACACAGCCAGACATGAAAGAAGGGGTGATAAGCCTGCTACAGCCAGGGCTGGATCTAGGGGGGAGCAGAGGGGGCGCTTGCCCTGAGCCCTGCCGGGGTGTGTGTGTGCCAAATTGGGTATGGAGTCCATTCTATTCTATGGGCCCATAAGATAGAATGGGCCTGTAAGGGGGCGTCATTTTTTAATTCCCCTCCTCCTCAAAAAACATGTAGATCCGGTCCTGACTACAGCCTAGCTCTAGAAAAAAGAGTCAAGGCTACAAAGAAGGGATAGGCAGCTTAGATATGGGAGAGGAAAGCTTTTCTGCTGAGGGCCAAAAGGAGAGGCCTATGCAAGCATGGACAAGGAAAAGTAAACTTACTATCCATGGATGTAATTTCCCTAGTAACTAATGATGCTGCCTTTATTTGTCATTGTTTTAATTGACAGAAGTTGTCTCTGATTTTAAAAATGGTTCAAATAAATAACTGCTTGGAGGAAAACTTTCTGTCCTTGAAAAAACTTACTGGTAGCCAACAATTTGGAAAATACTTCTTCTAATGAACATCTTAGGTAATCTGTTTTTCAGAGATTGGTTATATAAGCTTCACGGTTGTATATGTACTAGCATCCCCCTCTTAAAAAAAACATCTCTAGATCCGGCCCAATTGGCTCACTATCGGCCGGTTTCGAATTTGCCCTATTTGGGCAAACTTATTGAGAGGGCAGTGGCGATGCAGTTACAGACCTTCCTGGATGACGCTTCCGTCCTTGATCCTCTTCAGTCCGGCTTTCGCCCGGGCCATGGGACGGAGACGGTGCTGGTCGCCTTAGTAGATGACCTGCAACGGCATATGGATCGGGGCGGCTCGGCGGTACTGATGTTGTTGGACCTATCGGCAGCGTTCGATACGGTCGACCATCAGTTACTTGCCCGCCGCCTCGCCGACGCAGGGATTCAGGGGTTGGCCTTGCAATGGCTTTCCTCTTTCCTTGAAGGTCGGGGACAGAGGGTCGCGATTGGGGATGAGCTGTCCCAGAGGCACTCGCTTGATTGCGGGGTGCCTCAGGGTGTGGTTCTTTCCCCAATGTTATTTAACATCTATATGCGTCCCCTCGCCCAGATTGCCCGAAGGTACGGGCTGGGTTGTCACCAGTATGCTGATGACACCCAGCTTTATCTGCTTATGGACGGCCGGCCGGTCTCCGCCCCACAAAATCTGGACCGGGCGTTACAGGCTGTGGCTGGGTGGCTCAAACAGAGTGGGCTGAGGCTAAACCCAGCGAAGACAGAGGTCCTTTGCTTGGGCCGTCGTGGCCCGGGGGGGGAAATACCCCTTCCGGTTTTTGACGGTGCGCCGCTGACGGCGGCGCACAGGGTCAGGAGCCTGGGGGTACTTCTGGAGCCTTCCTTAACTATGGAGGCCCAGATAGCAGCCACTGCCAAGTCCGCATTCTTCCATCTTAGGCGGGCTAGACAGCTGGCTCCCTTCCTGGAACGCGACGATCTAGCAACGGTGATCCATGCTACGGTCACCTCGAGGCTGGACTACTGCAATGCCCTCTACATGGGGCTGCCCCTGTGTCGAACCCGGAAATTGCAGCTGGTGCAGAATGCCGCCGCCCGGTTGTTATTGGGGCTCCCAAGGTGGGAGCACATTCAGCCGGGACTTCGGGCTCTGCACTGGCTGCCAATATCCTACCGAGTTCGGTACAAGGTGCTGGTTATTACCTTCAAAGCCCTATATGGTCTAGGACCTGCCTACCTGAGGGACCGTCTCTCCCCGCATGTTCCCCAGAGAGCACTGAGATCGGGATCTCGAAATCTTTTGGTTGTCCCCGGGCCAAAGGAAGCCCGCTTGAAGATCACAAGGGACCGGGTCTTCTCTGTAATGGCTCCATTTTGGTGGAACCAGCTGCCGGAGGAGGTAAGGGCCCTGCGGGATCTCACCCAATTCCGCAGGGCCTGTAAGACAGTCCTCTTCCGGCTGGCCCACAACTAACGGCCCTGTATACCGACTACTGAATACTGTATACTGTATACTGAATTTGTATCTGAATCTGAATAGAGTGTAGCTCCATGACCGCTGTCTGTTTTAATGATGTACATTTATAACAAATGTTTGATTTTACTTATATATTATGAAATGTTAATTTTAAAGTGTAATTTTATATTTTTATGTTAGTTTTATATATGTTGTAAGCCGCCCTGAGCCACTCGGTGGGAAGGGCGGGATATAAATCCCAGATAAAAAATAAATAAATAAATAAATAAATAAATAAATAAATAAATAAATAAATAAATAAATAAATAAATAAAATCCCACATTGCTTCTGATAACCAGGTTTGGCAAGGCTTTGTGTTTTAAAAACCTGCACAGCCTTTCTGATCAGAAGAGTCTTTGGTCAAACCATTAAAACAATGCCTCTTTCACATCCCTTTCAGCCTTTTGTTCATCTAGCCCAGGGGTGGCCAAACTGCGGCTGGGGAGCCAGGTGTGGCTCTTTCACACATATTTTGTGGCTCTTGAAGCCCCCACCACCCTGTTGGCCATCTTGGAAAAGACATTTCTCTCTTTAGATCACTTCTCCAAGCCAAGCCAGCTGGCAACCTGAATAATGCAATTAAAGGTAAAATTGCTTTCTTTCTACCTCTTCCCCCCATCTATTTGCTTTTTTCTACCTTTCCTTCCTTCCTTCTTGCATGTGTGGCAGCTCTCAAACACTTGACGTTCATGTCTTGTGGCTCTCAAACATCTGACATTTATTTGATGTGGCTATTACATTAAGCAAATTTGGCCACCCCCGATCTCGCCTTTTAAAAAATGTTTTCTTTCTCTTTTTTTAATGTTTTCTTTTTCTTTCTGGCTTATCTCTGGTTGCATGTTTGTGAGCTAGAATGGGGGTTTGTTTGTGAAAAGGTTGCAGATACATATATTTTTTCTTCTTTCTATCCTATCCTATCTTTCTGTGTGATACCTGAGGGATGCTGTTAGTGGGAGGCTCTCAGAAGTCAGCTGAAGAGGTGCCAGCTGAAGTTGTTGTGCACTGTAGTTTCCAGAGAGTCATGCTGGTCATGGCCAGCTCTGAAGGGATTATGTAGTCCATAGTAGTAGTTAGGTCCTGCCTGGGTGAAAGATCACAAAATAAATAGCAAGGCCTATGAACAGAGTTAGAGTACGTCTGGGAGAAGAAGGTTACTGTTGTGTCTTGCATTCAAAATTCCAACACAGCGGACGCTACGGAGGTGACCAGTGGAAGTCCACTGGTCCCCGGATGTAGCTCCAAAAATACGCTCCGCCAACCAAGATCTGTGGCGGGAAGTTTAACTGGCCAGGATTGGACCTGGCCAAACTGAGGGTTGTTCCGGGGTATGTATATAATCGGTACCTGGCCCGCGTTGCCTCACCTTGTGATGTACTCGCTAATAAAGCATGTTGCCTTCAACATGTCTCGTCACTCAGTACATTACAGTGGCGACGAAGGTGGGATCCTAGCCAGGTAACTCCCCAAGCGGGACTTCGCTGACCTGGCCGGAGATGAGGAAGGCACGCATTTGAGGGAGACGGAAGCGCCCACCGCCGCCATGGCTAGCCCAAGTGGGATGATGGGTCACCTTGCAGAGTTCAACCTCACCAACCCCGATAGGTGGGAGACCTACACGGAGCGGGTTGACTGCTACCTATGAGCGAACATGATTAAGAGAGACGTGCTCCTGAGTGTCTGCGGGGAGGCCAAATTTGAGATCGCAAAGGGTCTCTCGGCCCCTGCGAAGATCACGGAGAAAACGTACGAGGAGATAGTCAGACTCCTGACCGGGCACTTCTTGCCCCAGCCTTCCATCATCGCCCGCCGATTCCCCTTCCACAAGAGGGATCAAGGGGCGGGAGAGACAGCCGCCATCTACCTGGCTGCCCTCCGCCAAATCGCAGGGAACTGCAGCTTCGACAAACTAGATGAAGCCCTGAGGGATCGCTTCGTCTGGGGCCTCTGAGACGAAAGACTGCAGCAAAAGCACTAGCTATCAGTCAAATATCTGACTATGACAAATCTTCATCTTCAGTCCATTTGGAACAAAGGATTGTGCTATCTTTAAGAACAAGACACAGCAAATCTGATGTCAGAGCACACTTTACAGCAGTGGTGACCAAACTGTGGCTTAGGAGCCACATGTGGCTCTTTCACACATATTGTGTGGCTCTTTAAACCCCTACCACCCTGTCAGCTGGCTTGGAGAAGTAATTTCTCTCTTTAAATAACTTCTCCAAGCCAAACCAGCTGGCAGCTTGGAGATGCATTTAAAGTTGCTTTCTTTCCACCTCTCCATCCCTCTCCATCTATTTTCCTTCCTTCCTTGCAGTTCTCAAGCATCTGATGTTCATGTCTTGCAGTTCTCAAACATCTGGTTTTCATGTCTTACAGTTCTCAAACATCTGACATTTATTCTATGTGGCTCTTACATTAAGCAAATTTGGCCACCCCTGTTTTACAGGAATAAGGAACTTAAATGCAGATTTGCACAATATGCTACTGCATGCAAAGAACAAAGCCCTGTTTACAGTTTACATATTTGTCTGAATCATGATTATCCTGTGCTGATTGATTCCGGTGATTATGAGAGTTACAGAACACTTTGAAAAGGTCTTGAATCTCAGAGGGATAGATAAGCACACTCAGGGCAGTATCTCACTCAGCTCTGTGAGCTGGTAGGTTTTGATGGTTTCCTTCTGAGGGAGGTCATGCTCAGAGCAGAGGGTGCTTCTGAGTAATTAGAGCCAATTTGGGTGAATGAGTCAGAGCTGTGGCTTTTCAGAGCGAGCTGCATAATGGAGTCCAAAATGGAACTTGAGAGACTTGCAATGCCATCCTAAGCACAACTGTGCCTTCTAGTACTTCAGTGGATTTAGATGGGTAGAATTTAGGATGGCACTGTTGGTCCAATGTGAAACATATACCAGTATCAGGCCACTAAAAGTCACCACAGGACCCCACTTAAAGATCCCTGCTGGTCTGGCTCTCACACCACCAAGATTCAACCCCAAAATCATATGAAAGCAAATAATATGAATTACCCAACTGATAGCAGGCATAGATTTTTGTCCCCCTTTTCTCAACAGCCCTGACTTAGCAAGTCCCTGATGAAAGCTAACGATCCAATCTAGTTACACGTCTCAATGAAACTATTACCGCTTACTTCTGTTGGCACTGGACAGAGTTTACAATCCAAGATCAAAGAATTTCAGTCATGCCAAGTTTGATTTTCTTGGACATGAGTTTCTGATGTCTGACTTGAAGTAAATTATTGGTTTTTTGTAAGACCCCTGACTGAACATCTGTTACAACAAGGCAGATATTTTGCCAAATGCTTGCATTGCTTTGCATTGAGTGCAATTCCCTCTTGTGCCAGAAATAATCTTACATGGCATTAATCAGATTTGCCGAGCAATTGAAGCAATAATTCCTCTCTCAGCACAGCTTTAACTGGATTTTAACACTCCTGCTATGCAAGAAATTTTGCCTGGTTAAGACGATGCATTTTGAGCAATTAAAGAAAATGCACACTTAAAGTCTTAAATTAAAAAGAACAGAAAACAAGTTAACATTTTTGTGAACTTTAAACCTTTTCTAAACTGTCTGTTGAAGAAATCTGAGAAATTATGCTAAGAAGATGGATTGTTTCCATACTTCTGCATCTGATGCTACATGAGACATGTTCTGAGAACTAGATGTGAAAGAAAATAGGGTCACAGTGTTCCCAAAAGGAGGAAAAACCTGATCTAAATTGTATCAATACTATGAAGGGCTTTTTTTGTAGCAGGAACTCCTTTACATATTGAAAACAAGTTTGGTGCACAGACTCTTATCTGGGAGAACCGGGTTTGATTCCCCACTCCTCCACTTGCAGCTGCTGGAATCAGGCATAGCTCTCACAGAGTAGTCCTTGAATGGGTAGCTTCTGTGAGAGCTCTCTCAGCCCCACCTACCTCACAGGGTGTTTGTTGTGGGGGAGGAAGGTAAAGGAGATTGTGAGCCGCTCTGAGACTCTGAGTGGAAGGTGGATTATAAATTCAATGTGTTCTTCTTCCTCATCATCATCATCATCATCATCTTCTGTTGCTATTATTTTTTTGCACTGCAGAACGATTTATTTTCTGCAAAGAGTTGCAACTGGACTTAAAACTGTTATTCTACATGACCCTTGATATAGCACCACATTCCCCCAAGAATGTCCATTCCTTACTATTACAGGAACTTACTATTATGTTTACTAAGAAGCAAATAACTAATGTAAAATAAATAACTTCAGTTGGGAGGCTTTAATAACTGCTTTTCCACTTGCAACCAAACAGATTGTTCATAAATGTTAATTTTGTTTTTATTATTGCAATTTTGTAACTGAACAATTGCAACAACAAAAATAAAGACAAATCAATAAGCAATCAGTTTGGGGACAAAAAAAGCAATAATTCAAGCCTCTATTCACATACACCTTAAAGGGACAAGAACAAATTATTGGTCCATTCAAGAATGTTGAGAGAATGAGTGGAAAGTCATTAATTAGGTTGAGAAACCAGAGGTTCTTTAAACATTATAGGGAAGGGTGGGGGGGGGATTGGAGAGTTGGTCGTCTTCCATAGCATTTTGTGAGTCTGCACACGGACAGGTTGATCTTCATTTAAATCAACACAAACTGAGTTATTGAAAAGACAGGAAAACAACCAAGGAAACACTAGAATGCAATATTTACTAGATCAGAGGTGTTGAGCTCATCTGTTACAAGGGCCAGATCTGACTTAAATGTCACTTTGTTGGGCCGGGCCATGCGTGCCACAAAACACAACATGAGGTATCAGAGATATAAACTTTATAAAAATGATTTCAGATGTCAAATGGCCATAGCAAATGAATGACAATAGCAGGCTTTATTTAATTAGGTGCAATATTCAGAGAGGTAGTATGCATGGAGATACCAGCGTTGGTAATGAGACAGGAAACCTAGGTCTCAATTTCATTCAGAAGGATTCAGTCCAGGAGCGTGCAAAGAATAAATGGACAAAAGACTAAAAGATTCAGTTACCAACCTAAGAGTAGCGGTGCTCTTACAAAGGAATTTCAAAGGGAGATTAGAAAAAGAGATTGCTGAATTGCAACTGATTATGAAGCTCAAGACAATGCACTCTCCTGGGCTGAACTGAGAGCTAGTTTTCCTGTCTCATTACCAATATGTGCTATTATCATTTGGCATCTGAAGTCACTTTACTCTCCAAGACATGAAGACCAATACAAGTGTTCTAATTCCTAATCAGGGTCTTTTTAAAAGAAAAGAAATCCAGATAGGAACAGAAAAATCCAATCTTTTTTTAAAAAATCAGAATAAACCAGAATTTTCTCAGTGTACATTGTGTTTGTCAGAAGAATTCTTCCATCTATCCTCCCTCCCTCCAAAGAAGAAGTATGCTTGCACAGAAGAGCTTATACCTGGAATAAAACATTGTTGATCTTGAAGCTGCAATGGAACTCTAACTTTGTTTTCTCTCACTCTCCTCCCCCTCCCTTCCTCCAACAAAAGAGGAGGAGCAGTCCCAGAGAAGGAAGCAGAAGCTCTGTGTGTATGTATACATGTGTGTGTGTGTGTGTGTGTGTGAGAGAGAGAGAGAGAGAGAGAGAGAGAGAGAGAGAGAGAGAGAGGCAAGATGCAGGAAGCAAAGAGCCACTGAGGAGCTGGGGGGAAGAAAGCTATGATGCAGCAGCTACAGGAGCAGCTCTGAAAAAGGAAGCAGCAGAAGGAAATCACTCTGGAGTCAGATTTGAGCCCTACATAGGCTGAATTCATCTCATGAGCTGCATGGACTAGATTATCTACAAAAACCAAGTGAATGGAATACATCTATTTCAGATTAAATAGCTAATGTGGAAACAACTCTAAGGAACTTTAAATATAATTTTTGTTTGGGGCAATCAGTGCTGTTTTTTAAAGAAGGCAGGGTGTCACATTCCCACAAATCAACATTATCAAGTCATCCCCTGCTCAAAAGGTCAAAGTGTGATACAGATTTCAAGTCTAATTTCTGATTGGTCTTGATATTTTCCTTCACAGTAAATATAACTATTTAATGCATCTGATTAAGTGGGCTGTTGCCTAGAAAAGCTGTTGCTATGATAAATGTGTTTGTCTTTTCAAACTCACAAGACAATTTATCGTTGCTGTCTTATGAGAGTGGAAAGGGATGTGGCTCTCCAAAAACAAGATCTTAGTATTGTAGTAGATAGCCCAACTTGGTGTGTAGAAGAAGAGGAAAAGTTATTTTCCTGCTAGGAATTATTAGGGAAGAGACTGAAAAGAAAATTGCCAGTATTTTAGTGCCCTTATGTAGTATGGATATGCCCTTCAGGCCTGCGCAGAGGAATTTTTTAGGTGAAGCCCAGTGTGCGCGGTACTGGCTCCACCCTTTCACCTGGGGGTCATCTGCCATGGCCCAGTAAGCCGGGACGCCGGCAGCGAGTCCTCCAGGTGGTAGGTGTTACATTAACGAGCTCTATCTGCCCGGGTTTGATGTTAGAGTTTTCCTTCTCTTAGGCTGGCAAGGTTGGTGGGCCCAGCCTGCCCATCCGGTTATACCGCCGGACAATTCGGTCGCACCATGACGTAGCAAACTCTGTGAAAAACGGGGGGGACCATCGAGAAGGTGTTGCTACGGATGCAGTAATGCAGGAGAGGCCATTGCAGTGACCATCTGCCAGGCATAGCCAGACAGTGACCACGCGGCATTCACTACACCGGGAGAGGAGAGGCTATGTATTGCGCATACACTTTCCCTGGGGGGGTAGGATACCCAGAGGGAGCCCACCCCCCCCCACCCCCCCTGCAGCCACTGTGGCCGGACCTGCCTGTCCCGCATTGGTCTTGTCAGCCACCAGCGAGCCTGCAGCAGACGTGGACTATTGCACCCTTCTTAAATCTTCGTTCGCGAAGCCAAGCCGAGAGATGTAGTATGCTTTCATTTTGAATATGCATACAATTCTGCCCCCTCTATCTCAAAGCAAGAAGTCAGAAATTATCAAGGAACTAGAGCATCTTCCCTAAAAATTAAAGACTGAAGGATTTGGGGCTTTAATTTTATAGAAAAGAGATCAAGGTAAGATGTGATAGAGAGGTTTATAGAAGTATGTATGGTGTGGGTAAAAAAGACAGGATTTCTGACTTTCATACAATAGTAGAACTTGAAGCTGATGGGCAGTGGATTTGAGAACAACTATTCCTTCACAAAACACATAATACATTTACTGAATTCGCTGCCACTAGCTGTGATAATGGCATCTGGCCTCAATAAAAGGGGAAAGACAAATTCATTGAGCATAGATGCATCATTTATCAATAGCTAATAGTCACTTTGAATCAAGAGAAAGGCAGAGTATAAATATTTTAATGAATGCATTAATAAAATTCATTAATATGGTAAATAGAATCCTTACATATGGTTGCTACCAGTTGCCATGGGACAAGCAATGGGAGAGAGACATATGTTTCATGAATGACTTCCTTGTGGTCTTTCTGTGGGCATCTTGCTGGCCACTAGTGGAGACTGCAATAGTTGGACCCATTGTCTGATCCAATAAGAGTTCCTATGATCTTATGCTGAGTGAGGGCTAATTCACATTATAAAGTCCTTTTGCAAAGCAGGTTAAGAGCTTGAATATGCTCCTTTGAAAGGCAGGTTGGTGCTTTTCAAATGGTCAAGAGTGTCTTCTATCTTCTGAACCTGGTTCATTAACTCTCTCCTTTCTTAGATTCAATTGATCTGGCCATGCTGATCCATGCTTTTGTAACGTTGTGGTTGGGTTATGGTAAGGCACGCTACATTGGGCTGCCCTTAAACACAGCCCCAAAATTGCAGCTGTTCAGAATGCAGTAGCCTGATTATTGTCAGGGGCTAGCCAATATTTCATCCATCTCAAAATAGCTACATTGCTGCAAGTTTGTTTCTAAGTCCACTTGGTTATGACCTTTAAAACTCTTCACAACCTAGGATTCACATACCAAAGAACCCTCTCCTCCCATATGGCCCCATGTGCTATATGTGGTCTTCAGGCTGCTGTCTATTGGCTGTTCCCTCACTTAAGATGACCCTCTCAGCATCAACCAGAATGGTGTCATTCCCATTTCCATTATAGCCAGGCCCATAGCTACAAGGGGTCCTGTGGGGGCACAGCCCCCTGACTGCTAGACAGGGCCCCCTGACTTGGGGCCCCTAACCAGCCTCCAATGCCTTGGCTGCATCCTTCTCCATTCTGCCATCATCATACACCATTGCTTCTGCTTGCTTAGGGGACGTGATCATACACAGTTGCTTCTGCTTGCTTAGGGGCTGGAAGAATTCTCTGACCCCTCAGCAAGCAGAAACAAGAGGGCACTTTCGGAGCCCAGGACTGAAACTTAAGCTCCCTGTTGCTTCTGCTTGCTTAGGGGCTGGAAGAAATCTCTGACCCCTCAGCAAGCAGAAACAACGGGGCACTTTTGGAGCCTAGGACTGAAAGTTAAGCTCCCTGTTGCTTCTGCTTGCTTAGGGTCTGGAAGAAATCTCTGATCCCTCAGCAAGCAGAAACAACCAGGAACTTTCTGCCCCAGGAATGAAAGTTAAGCTCAAAGTTGCTTCTGCTTGCTTAGAGGCTGGAATAAATCTCTGACCCCTCAGAAAGCAGAAACAACGGGGCATTTTCGGGGCCCAGGACTGAAAGTTAAGCTCCCTGTTGCTTCTGCTTGCTTAGGGGCTGGAAGAAATCTCCGACCCCCCAGCAAGCAGAAACAACAGGGCACTTTCAGCGCCCAGGACTGAAAATTAAGCTCCATGTTGGGCTGACGTTGGGCTAGAGGGCGCCTGCAAGAAGAGGCCGTTCTGGCCCTCAAGTGGGGCGGCGGGGGTAGGGGGCGAATGGCTCCATTGCAGACAGGGCAGGGCAGGGTAGGCTGGCACACAGAAGTGGAGGTCCCGACTGCAGTCCTGGGCTGGGGATCAGTGGAGAAGTGATGTTCGCCTGCAGGGGTTTTCTGGCCTGGTCTCGCCGGCCACTCGAGTGAGGGTGGGAGCTGCGCTTGGACAGCCTCAGCTTGCCCTCCGACAGGAAGAAATCCAAATTGGAGGTCTTGTAGCCCCAGAAGTCAGTTGCAACTTGGTGGCACTTTCCACCCCCCCTCCCTTGTCTCGCCGGGCTTGCCTAGCTGGATCATGTTACAGGTAAGGGCAGGAGACCGTGTGGCACATATCTAAACCTCTGAGTGGCTCCCCATCAGAGCTGCTGGAAGAGGGGTGGAAAGGGATCACCTTGGGGCAGCTGTGGGGAGTGGGGAGGCTGTATGGCAGCGAGCTGGCAGCTTTCCTCCTCAGTGGTGGTAGGAGAGAAGGCCATGGAGGTTGGGGCCACTATGTGCCCCCTGAAAAAATCAGGGCCCCCCAATTCTTCAAATCCTGGCTACGGGGCTGATTATAGCTCCCACTAAGTGGAATGAACTTCCTGAATAGAACACAATTATTAGAAATTCTCAGGAGGCACTGCAAGGCCATTTTATTCAGGAGGGCTTTCAATGAAGTATAGATAGTAAGAATTGTTTTCAGCAAGGGCTTTTTTTGTAGAAAAAGCCTGGCAGGAACTCATTTGTCTACTAGGCCACATCCCCTGACACCAAGCCAGACAGAACTGCGTCCCTGTGCTTTCCTGCTCAAAAAAGGCCCTGGTTTTCAGGGAAGAGGGATCTGGAATTTTTAAAAATTGGTTTTAACTATGACTTGTAAATCACCTTCAGCCACAAGGAAAGGCAGGATATAAATATTTCAATTCCTATATAAAATAAATGTTTGGTAGACATGTGGACAGTTGACAGATGAATTGACAGATGGGAGCACATTCAACCAGTGCTAAAAGAGTTGCACTGGCTACCTATTGCATTCCGAGTCTGTTTCAAGGTGCTGGTATTGACCTTTAAAGCCCTATATGGTTGAGGGCCTGCCTATCTACGGGACTGTCTTTCTCCATATGTTCCCCAGACAGCACTGCATTCAGGGACAGAAAACCTGTTATCTATCCCTGGACCAAGGGAGGCCAGACTGTGCTCTACATGGGCTAGGGCCTTCTCAGTGGCAGCACCAACAATGTGGAATGCCCTCCCAGAGACCATAAGGGACCTGCAGGATCTCTCCCAATTCCGCAGGGCCTGTAAAACTGAATTATTTTGACACACCTTTAATGCCTAAATGGGAGAGGACTGCCACCCTACACTGAGGAATTATGATCACCATAGGATTACTGTCAGAAGAAAGTTATGATTCTGCCTATACTGAAGTTTTGAGTAGCACGATGAAATGTACTTTAATTTTAATTTTATTGTTTTAAATTGCAACCTTGGATTATGCACCTGGAATTAAATTCCCAGCACAGGACACCCAAATGCATTTCTGAAGTGGCTCTACCTTGCTTCTTGATCTTTCAGGCACACCTGAAAGGTTAATAGGGAACAGGGCACAGCGAACTTTGTGCATGCTCATGGAAAAATGCTAAGTTCAGTAAACATGATTATCAGTCTCTGCTCTCGAGCACGTCTCATGCTCTGACCAAACAGTTTTGTACAACTCAGCTGTCCACCTCAGACAATGATTCATGATTATCTTGTACGACTCAATAAAAGGCTAGGTAAAGACCCTAGCAGGTCAGCTCATGGTGCGGCTGGAAGACTGACTGTCTCGACTCGTTCTCTGCTTCATGTGGTGCTCGGGAACAGGGACCACAACCTACTCACTCTGTCTGGAACAGACCGGTGCACCTTTTTCATTCCTTCGGGAATCCCTTCCAGGTGAATATGGGGGTTTCGCTTTCTCAGAGACAGAAAGTACACGCCAGGGAATTGACCTATTTCCTTAGAAAGGCAGGGCAGGCTATTTCTGAATCTAAAGTTCAGGGACTGATAAAAGAGATAGGGGTCCCTCAGGGTATCTGACTGGCAGAGAATTGGCACAGATCTTCATGCTGAACCACGAGCTCCGGTGGAAATCCTGCAATTGTGGTTCCACTTTTATCATGCTGTTGGTACCTATGGTCCCGACACTCTTCCCCCCTCTCAACTTAGCACTCAGCCACCTCCTTCCTATTCTGATGTTCAGTTGCATCCTCTTGCTGCCACTCCTCCTGTCCCTCCTGTAGATACTGGACAGAAGGAACAAAAACCTGTGGAAAGTGCCTTTCAAAAAAAGGTATGACAGGAACAGGAAAAGGGTGCATTAATGGGGGAAGAGCTGGCTGACCTTTTATCAGTATGCCCGGTAACATATGCACAGAATGCGGACGGGCAACAGGTTGTTAACTATACTGCATTGCCCTACTCTGTTCTGAGTGAAATTGGAAAGGCTATCAGAGATACAGGCATAGGGGGAACCTATGTGCAAGGTCTTTTAGAAGGACTCTCTAACGGATATACTATGATTCCTCAAGATTGGAAAAATATGATAAGGATGATGTTAACTCCTGGACAGTATGTAGTATGGGACAGTGAATATCGTAATTTGGCTGATGCTCAAGGGCGTGACTCCAATGGGGCTTATACTGCTGAACAACTATATGGATCCGGACAGTTCAGCACTATTGAAGCTCAAGCTCTACTCTCTGTTGCGATCCTTGCTATTGTATATAAATGTGCTTTACGGGCCTTTGCCAAGGTACCTACAGAAGAGCGACCAGCCCATAGTTTTGCAACTGTCTGTCAAAAGCCACAAGAACCCTATTTAGACTTTATCAACCATTTTCAGGCAGCAATCAGAAGACAGGTTGATAATCCTGATGCAGCAGGAGAATTGATGATGAAATTGGCCAAGAAAAATGCTAATTTGAATTCAGAAAGTACCCTGTGGCACAGAGTGTTAAAGCGGCAGTATTGTAGTCCTAGGCTCTGCTCACAGCCTGAGTTCGATCCCGGTGGAAGCTAGGTTTAGGTAGCTAGCTCAAGGTTGACTCAGCCTTCCATCCTTCCGAGGTTGGTCAAATGAGTACCCAGTTTGCTGGGGTGGAAGTGTAAAAGACTCACTTTATTTTGCAACAACGCTCAGCGCAGTGAGCTGAAATTGCTGCTATAAGAATGGCTTTTCAGCTCTATTTACAAAGGCCTTTCAACTTAATAGTTGACACCTTATATGCATTTAATTTGATTCATCAACTTCCTGGTACGTGTATCACTCCTCCAAGTGACCCTAATTTGTTGACTCTATTTTTAACCTTGCAATCTTTAATTTCTTGCCATACACTACCCTTTTTTGTTGCTCACATCCGAAGCCATTCGAATCTTCCTGGTGTGATTGCTCAGGGCAATGCATATGCTGATAAGGCCTTAAAAGGTGTTACCTCTCTATTTACTGATCCCTTTCTCAGTCACAGCTATTTTCACCAGAATGTCAAAGCACTTGCCAAACAGTTCTCATTACCTTTTGATCAGGCTCAGCAAATTGTTCGCTTGTGCTCACATTGTGCATCTAATAATCATATTCCTGATTATGCTGTTAAACCATGTGGTTTGCAAGCTAACATAAGAACATAAGAGAAGCCGTGTTGGATCAGGCCAATGCCCCATCCAGTCCAACACTTTGTGTCACACAGTGGCCAAAATATGTGTGTACACACACACACACACATATATATATATACTATGGATAATAGCAACTGATGGACCTCTGCTCCATATTTTTATCCAATCCCCTCTTAAAGCTGGCTATGCTTGTAGCCACCGCCACCACCTGTGGCAGTGAATTCCACATGTTAATCACCCTTCAGATGAAGAAGTACTTCCTTTTATCCGTTTTAACCTGACTGCTCAGCAATTTAATTGAATGCCCAAGAGTTCTTGTATTGTGAGAAAGGGAGAAAAGTACTTCTTTCTCTACTTTTTCCATCCCATGCATAATCTTGTAAACCTCTATCATGTTACCCCGCAGTCAACGTTTCTCCAAGTCAAAGAGCCCCAAGTGTTTTAACCTTTCTTCATAGGGAAAGTGTTCCCTAACGAGCTTTGGCAAATGGATGTTACCCATATAGCTTCCTTGAAACCCTGATACTGTGTCATGTTTGCATAGACACGTTCTCTGGATATCATTGGGCTACTGCTCATTGTGGTGAAACCACCAAACATGTCCTGGCTCATCTTATTTCTGCCTTTGTGGTAATGGGTTGTCCACAACTGTTGAAAACTGATAACGCCTGGCATATAGTTCTTCTGGATTTGTTGCTTTTTGTACACAATGGAACATGCAAATCCGGCATGGCATTCCGTATAATTCCATGGGTCAAACTATTGTGGAATGCGCTAATCAGATATTGAAAAACACTCTTCAAAAACAATTAAAAGGAGTGAAAATGTAAGTTACTACCTAAATGCAGGTTCAGGAACAATTGAATTTGGTCTTATTAACTTGGCATGGTCCGGTTCCCCTTATTAGCTGGGGGTGTGGGCATGCTGCTGAGTTCTCTCTTGCAAGTCCTTTATGGGTTTTGGCACGTTGCGTTCGCCCGGCTAAAGATGGCGTGGCATCAGGGTCTCCCAAATCCGATTCCCAGTTTCAATCTCAGCCTTAAACGGGAGATGGTGCAATGCCTGCAGACCCAGACGGCTCGTGATATCACATGGGAAGCGTCTAACTAATCAAGCTCAAAAAACGTTGGAAGAAGCTGGGCGAGAGCCATCCCCAGAGAACTTGGTGGCTGCTGTTTTTGCGCAGTTCACAATAAACTCCATGACTGTTCTTTGTTGTTTGGGTTTATGTATTTTGTCTCCTGTCAAGGCAATTTGTTTTGGAGATTGTCTTCAGTTTAATATTTGGGAACACTTAGCTAACATTAACAACGTTTCACATTTTTGTTTGACACAATGCACTGATTTACATATGTTATTAGGAACCTGTCTAGTTCCCGTTTGCAAGGCTCCAGGAACTGTAGGAAACAATACAGTTCTTGGTAAATTTTTAAATGACTCCCAGATCTCTTGTGCAACTTTACCCAACTGGGGCGTTCCCACCTATAAGCTTCCAGCGGATGCCTTAACTCTATATACCCCATATGTGGCTAACCATAAAAATCTTACTTGTGCACAGATGGTAAATTGCTCCCACCATAAGCCATTGCACAGTTGCCTGCAAACAGGTGCCCCCTTGTGGAAATGTAATGCAACAATTAATGTAACCAGTAATTATGGCCATATTCCCTTACCACCTGGGTGCTTTTTCTCTTGCAGCCATTGAACTTTTAGTTATATTCCTGCTGATATATCCCTTTCTGTATGTTGTTTAAGTTGCCTTGCTATGGTGTTGCCTCAAAGATCCTGGCTTACAGAACCCTCTGCCTCACACATTAGCAGGGAAACTGTCCCCTTAGACTCTACCTGTGATTCTTCTGATATGGCATTATTATCTCAGGCTGAATATGTGGCCCTCGCTGCCTCACTTGTAGGTGTCCCCGGCCTCACCACCCGCAACTCTTGTAACATAAATGCACTTGCTTGTGTAGTTGCTAAAGCATTCAGCTGCTCTGACAGCTCGCAACGTAGAACAGCAACAGCTTCGTCATGCTATTTTAGACAATCAAGCTGTAATCAATTATTTGTTGTTATTACATCATCAAGGCTGTGAAGTTGTGCAGCAGATGTGAGCTTTAATTTGTCTGACAATAGTCATGTTATCGAAAATGAAATACAAGCCCTCAAACAACTGACACAGCAAATCAAGCAAGATGTCCTCCCTTCCTGGAGGAGCAGCTTATGGTCCTGGTTTCCCTCAGGAGCCTGGCTCCAAACTCTTTGCATGTATGGAATATTAGTTTTTGTCATATTAATTTTATGTTGTTGTTTAATTCAGTGTGTACCCTCCTTATTGCAGCAATGTCTTTCTACTTGCCTCACAGTTCCCACAAATCCTATTTCACGGCAACAATTGTCATATGTATATAAAGCTCTTGCACAGATGGACCATCAGTTTATAAAACAAAAAAGGGTGGAATGAAGTGGCTCTACCTTGCTCCTTGACCTTTCAGGCACACCTGAAAGGTTAATAGGGAACAGGGCACAGCGAACTTTGTGCATGCTCATGGAAAAATGCTAAGTTCAGTAAACATAATTATTGGTCTCTGCTCTCGAGCATGTCTCATGCTCTGACCAAACAGTTTTGTACAACTCAGCTGTCCATCTCAGACAGTGATTCATGATTATCTTGTATGACTCAATAAAAGACTAGGTAAAGACCCTAGCAGGTCAGCTGATGCTGCGGCTGGAAGACTGACTGTCTCGACTCGTTCTCTGCTTCACTTTTCTAACATGAACTTATGTATCTAACCCATGGACTTTGTCAAGTGTGAATCAGCTCTGAGTAGTTACTCTGCAGTTTTAGGCATACCAGGGTATCACTCGTTATGATTCCTGCCAATGTGACTTTCAGCCTGGGTTTGACTCACTTGCTCTTGTGGCCTTGATATATAGAGATCTTTAAAGAAACATATAATCTGGAGATCATTTTAGATCCACATGGAGCACTGAGGTTCTAGTGGTCCATCTTTTAAGACTTGGTAGGTACTCTCAGAACTGCTTTGGTGTGTTCCCTCTCATTTCCAGCTGTGAGGTCTCAATAGGTTTAGATGGATTCGCTACTCATCATCTTTCCACGACCTTCCCACTGAAGCCAAAAATGGGCAGTATAAAGATGCTAAATGTGAACTGTGAGCTGAGAAGTCCCAGCTTTAATTCTTACCTCAGTGGAGTATTTGGAAGAGCAAAATTTGGAAAACAGTCCACTCAGCAATGTTTTGGCAAAGGAAAATAGCTTGGGGGTGGGGTGGGGTGGGGAGGCAGGAGCCATCCTTTCCCCTGAGGCAGCATTCCAGCACTGTATGGATTCTCCTTTATTTTTAAAAAGTCATGGCCAGCAGCTGCTGTGTGGCTGCAGGGAATCCCAATTGGGTATGGGGAACCTTAACCCAGCTTTATAAAACACAACTGGATAGTTTAGCCCTAAGGCAAATTCTGCTCTTCCAAATGTCATAGAATCATAGAGTTGAAAGGAACTTCTAGGGTCATCTAATCCAATCTCTCTGCACTATGCAGGAAACTCACAAATATTTCCTCCCAAGTTCACACCTCCCCCCTAAGTTCTGCCTAAGTTAACAGAATCAGCATTGCTTTCAGATAGCCATCTTGATCATTTAGAGACTAACTGTAATGATCAAGATCAGCTCACCTGGAGAAAATGGCTCCTTCAAAGGGTAGGCTCTATTCCGTCATACCTTGCTGAGGTACCTGCACTTCCCAAACCCTGCCTTCTCCAGGCTCCACCCCCAAAATCTCCAGGTATTTCCCAACCCAGAAGTGGCAACCCTATTGATTCATAAATTACCTTTCTCACGGCTGAATTCCCCAGGGGGGCATTAGCTTAACAGTAGAAAAAATGCATGCTTACAGATTTTCTCAAGAACCTAAAAGCAAAATCTCAGTGTAAGAAACAAAAACAAACCTAAACAGTAATATAAAGTTAAAATCCACAGCAAGACTTTGCTCCTTTAAGCAGAGATGGTAGGACTGAATGTGGCATTCTTTCTGTGCAAAGCAGATGCTCTGCCACAGAGCTACAGCCCTGTCTGTTATCATGTCTGTGTGGTGCGAGACAGCTATGGCCCTTCCGCTAGATTCAGACTTGGCAGCTGTCATCTGTGTGCCCTCACAGTCTCGATGATACACTGATATTATGTACTGTATGTTGAGAGACAATTAATTGACTTTTTAAAAAACCCAGTTCCAAGCAGATTAACTCCAATGTAATTTTATTCCAATTTAATTTTTCCTCTATATCAAGTACAATATCCAATACAATATAGGACTTCGCATTCTGAGTCAGTAGTGTTCCTTTATTTTGTTTTCATTCTGCACAAGATTTATGTAAGCTTAACTTTGCATACTGTGAGGAGTCCTATTGGTTTCAGAGGTGCTAACTCCCAGCATGGGACATTAACCAGATGTATAAATCATTGCAAAAAGAGTGTGCTTTGTGGCGCATTTTCATACAGACACACACACACACATTCTGAACAGCAAATGTGAGAAATTGAAACTTGGAATTAACAGCTAGTAAAACTTTTTTTTCAAAACCAAACTGCTTTGGTTCAGGTGCGTAACTGCGTTGGTCTGAAATAGCAGAACAACATCTGAATCCAGTGGCACCTTTAAGACCAGCAGCGGTTTATAAGCTTTTGTGTGGACACGGACGTCTTCAAGACTGTGATCAGGCAGGCAAAAAGGGACTATGAGGAGCATATTGCAAAAAACATAAAGACCAACAATAAAAATTTCTTCAAATATATTAGAAGTAGGAAACCAGCCAGGGAAGCAGTGGGGCCCTTGGATGACCATGGGGTAAAAGGATTACTGAAGGAGGATGGGGAAATGGCTGAGAAGCTGAATGCATTTTTTGCCTCCGTCTTCACCGTGGAAGATGAGAAGTGTTTGCCCGCCCCAGAACCACTAATATTGGAAGGGGTGTTGAAAGACCTGAGTCAGATTGAGGTGACAAAAGAGGAGGTCCTACAACTGATAGACAAATTAAAAACTAATAAGTCACCGGGTCCGGATGGCATACATCCGAGAGTTCTGAAAGAACTCAAAGTTGAACTTGTGGATCTTCTAACAAAAATCTGTAATCTTTCATTGAAATCTGCCTCCGTTCCTGAGGACTGGAAGGTAGCAAATGTCACCCCCATCTTTAAAAAGGGTTCCAGAGGAGATCCGGGAAATTACAGGCCAGTCAGTCTGACTTCAATACCGGGAAAGTTGGTAGAAACCATTATCAAGGACAGAATGAGTAGGCACATTGATGAACACGGGTTATTGAGGAAGACTCAGCATGGGTTCTGCAAGGGAAGATCTTGCCTCACTAACCTGTTACATTTCTTTGAGGGGGTGAACAAACATGTGGACAAAGGAGACCCGATAGATGTTGTTTACCTTGACTTCCAGAAAGCTTTTGATAAAGTTCCTCATCAAAGGCTCCTTAGAAAGCTTGAGAGTCATGGAGTAAAAGGACAGGTCCTCTTGTGGATCAAAAACTGGCTGAGTAATAGGAAGCAGAGAGTGAGTATAAATGGGCAGTCTTCGCAGTGGAGGACGGTAAGCAGTGGGGTGCCGCAGGGCTCGGTACTGGGTCCCATCCTCTTTAACTTGTTCATAAATGATTTAGAGTTGGGAGTGAGCAGTGAAGTGGCCAAATTTGCGGATGACACTAAATTGTTCAGGGTGGTGAGAACCAGAGAGGATTGTGAGGAACTCCAAAGGGATCTGTTGAGGCTGGGTGAGTGGGCATCAACGTGGCAGATGCGGTTCAATGTGGCCAAGTGCAAAGTAATGCACATTGGGGCCAAGAATCCCAGCTACAAATTCAAGTTGATGGGGTGTGAACTGGCAGAGACAGACCAAGAGAGAGATCTTGGGGTCATGGTAGATAATTCACTGAAAATGTCAAGACAGTGTGCGTTTGCAATAAAAAAGGCCAACGCCATGCTGGGAATTATTAGGAAGGGTATTGAAAACAAATCAGCCAGTATCATAATGCCTCTGTATAAATCGATGGTGCGGTCTCATTTGGAGTACTGTGTGCAGTTCTGGTCGCCGCACCTCAAAAAGGATATTATAGCATTGGAGAAAGTTCAGAAAAGGGCAACTAAAATGATTAAAGGGCTGGAACACCTTCCCTATGAAGAAAGGTTGAAACGCTTAGGGCTCTTTAGCTTGGAGAAACGTCGACTGAGGGGTGACATGATAGAAGTTTACAAGATAATGCATGGGATGGAGAAAGTAGAGAAAGAAGTACTTTTCTCCCTTTCTCACAATACAAGAACTCGTGGGCATTCGATGAAATTGCTGAGCAGACAGGTTAAAACGGATAAAAGGAAGTACTTTTTCACCCAAAGGGTGATTAACATGTGGAATTCACTGTCACAGGAGGTGGTGGCGTCCACAAGCATAGCCACCTTCAAGAAGGGGTTAGATAAAAATATGGAGCAGAGGTCCATCAGTGGCTATTAGCCACAGTGTGTGTGTGTGTGTGTGTGTGTGTGTGTGTATATATATATATATATATATATATATATATATATATATATATATATATATATATATATATATATATATATATATATATTTGGCCGCTGTGTGACACAGAATGTTGGACTGGATGGGCCATTGGCCTGATCTAACATGGCTTCTCTTATGTTCTTATGTTCAGATACAAGGAAAAGGAAATTCCCAGTCTATACATCTAGGTAGAGAGTGAGCAGTAAATTAGCATACAGCATAATGAAGATGTTTGATGCTGTTTGCTAGTTTATTGCTCATCCTCTACCTATACATATGGACTGAGAATTTCCCTTTCATTGTATCTGAAGAAGTGTGAACACGCACAAAAGCTTATACCTTGAATAAAACTTCAAACTGCTTTGGGTTAGGTATTACATTGCACTGTATTAAATTTTTGTATTATACTGTTAACATTCCAAAGCTGATGTGGATCTATAATTTAGTGTGTTTAATTGGGCAAACATTACCAGTCTTGCCCATATTTCAGTAATAGCTTTAACAAAAATGTTCAACATCTGTGTTTTTACAAAAATGTTTACCTACACTAGAGTCAGTGGTGGGAGACCAGAAAAGGGATAATAAGTCTGGACTTTCGTCAAGTTTCATGCGCCAGTCAACATTTGCACAGTAGGTCCGCAGTGAGGTGTTGAAAAGCAAGTTGTTAACTGGTGATAAGAATTCCACATTTGTAGTTTTGTTAAACAAAGGCCACCTTTCATTACAGTTTGTTTAATCAGCAAGGCCATTTTTTGAATTTCATCAAAAATGGATAAAAATCAGTTTTGCTATCCTGAACAGCTAATTTAAAATTAGATTTACAGTTTGGCACTTTCAGCAGTGGTGGAAACCATGGACTATTCCACTTAAGCTAAAGCCGCATCCTATTTTTATGTTTATGTCAGGTGAAGCTCTCTATTGTCTTAGGCCTAAACTACACATGATTTCAGAGACCTGTGATTGGATGTCTCACTGTGTTGTTTCATCAAAGTCTGATGAAGGGAGCTTTGAGTCTCCAAAGCTTACACCCTGAAACTCTTGTTGATCTCTAAGGTGCTACTGGACCCAAATCTGTTTCCCTGCAGACCAACACAACTTCTGCCTTCTGAAATGGTGTCATTTTAAGTTCAAAAGGGAGGTGGGTTGGGACCAGGGCCATTATGCTGTAACAGGGCAGGGAAAAGTTAATTTATGTCCTCAGGGCTTTTTTTTAATGAAAAAGCCCAGCAGGAACTGATTTGCATGTTAGGCCACACCTCCTATCAAGCCAGCTGGAACTGCATTCCTGTGCATTCCTGCTCAAAAAAAGCCCTGCGTGTCCTCATCATTTCATTGAAAGGCTGGAATGAGGAACTGGCTGTGAAGAAGGGGAATCAAGTGACATTACCCTTCCTTACTTTTCTGCCATCAGAATTTCTGTTGACTTGAGGACTTCTGGGGGAGGAAAATGTTGAGCTGAGCTTCTTCTCATAACGGGAGCAGGCTGGAACTTCTGTTTGGGGTAGTGGAAGGCAATTTAATGCCTACTGCCTACTTTTCTCAGTCAAAGATTAGTCCAAGATATGCACAGGAAACTTTGAGGAGATTTACCTTGGCTAAAAGGGAGTCCCGGGGGGGGGGGCTGCTTTGAGGCTTTGAGAGGTCTCCGGGAAGAGTTGCATTTTCATCATCTGAAGAAGTTTTCAGAGTAATTTATTTGACATAAGCTCGACAGGATCCTAACCTTCTTGGACATTGCTAAACATCTAAGCTTTGCAAGACCACTGAAAACTTGGATAATTGGAAGAGGAGGTACAAATTACTGTCTTTCATTCCAGAACTATTTACAGCTAAATGGAATAAATTTAAAAGGTGGGAAAGGAAAATCTAGAAAGTCTGGAAGAAGAGGGGAGGAAGAGGTGAAATTTGGACTTTATAAATATAAAAGACAGTGCTAAAAAGTGGAAAGGAATTTATTGTTTAGTCTACTTGTGGTTTTGAAAAAAGCACCATCATCACAGACCTGCAGCACATTCAAGCAAGACAGGAAGTACGTCAAGTATCGTGAGATCTCCTTACCAGTGTGAATGAGACTTTGCGGCAACAAAAGCAGGAAGTAGCGGAAGGAAAACCTACTCTAGGAATTTACTACCATTGAGAAACATTGGCGGCCATTGCTGGGAGGTCAAAATAAAAACAATGTTTTTAAATAATTTGGGACATTAAAAATTATTGGAGTTAACTGAGAAGAGGGTAAGAAGTTAAATTCTATTGGTCATATTATTGGTGTGGACCTCGGATGTTTTTAAAAGGGGGAAAAATTGTAAGAAGCAGTAAAAAGTTGCAACCGCCATTTTGGAAGATTTAAAAACTTTAAAAATAAATATCTTGACTTTGGGAGTTCCGAGGATGGCGAAATTGGGCTTGTTATAAAGGGCAAGTCCTACTCTTTTGAATCTGATAGTCAAATTGGAAATTGGTGAGGTCCAAATTTTCATTGTTTTTAAATATCTGAACACAAGCAGCCCCGTACAAGGGCTACTTCATTGGAAAAAATGCAGGACCAATTGGAGGCAATGGCCAGAATGATGAAAGGGGTGAGAGAGATGATAAATGAATTAGGGAAGAAATTATTGCAGAGATTGATATGGAAGATCTCAGAAAGGAAACTGAGGAAACATCTAAGAAAGTGCAGGAGGTAGAAGGCAGAATGAAACTATATGATTCCACCTTGTTGAAAATGCAAGAAAAAGTGACAATCCATGACTGCAAATTGATGGAGACTCAGATACATCTGAGAGAAGTACCTGAGAAGAAAGCTGGTGATTTAAAAGAATATATAATAAAAATAATTGCAGAATTTTTAGAGGAAGACCCTGAAGAGACTAAAAACATGTATGACTATATGTATAGCGTGAACTCACTTTATGCCAAGAAAAACAACTTACCAAGAGATGTTGTCATAAGATATGTGACAAAGGAAATGGTGGGAAGGATCATGAGTAAAAACTTTGAAAAGACATTGATAGTGGGAGGCAGTAGAGTGAGAATCATGAAGGAGCTGCCAAGGCAAGTGATAAATGATAGAAGAACATATAAAAAGTTGACAGAAAAATTGAGAGACAATGGAATGAGGTTTAGATGGATAATACCTGAAGGCTTGAGCTTTGAACTCCAGGGGAAAAGAGTCACAATTACAAATGCACAGGATATGTGTAGATATTTTTGAAGAAAATAAAGAATTTGCACCATGATGGATTACAAAATATTGTCTTGGAATGTAAATGGACTAAATTCACCACAAAAAAGAAGGGCAACATTTCATTGGATTAAGAAACAAAACTGTAATATAATTTGTTTGCAAGAAGTGCATATCAAACAAAAGGATTATAAATTTTTATGGAACAAACAATTGGGAGTGGAATTTTTTTCATTGGCTGAACAGAAGAAAAGGGGAGTGGTTTTTTATATTAAACAAGAATTGGAGCCAAAATTAGTATTTAAAGATAAAGATGGAAGATTTGTAGCAGTAGAGACAATATTAGATGGGGGGAAAAACGTTGTTATTGGGACTTTATGCATCTAATGGTGCAAAGGATGGTTTTTTTAAAGACATTATGTAACAGCTTGATGAATTGACCTATGACCAAGTTTTGATAATGGGAGATTTTAATGGAACAGTTAAGAACTCATTGGACAGGTCGGGAGGGGGGGGGAAAACAATAGTAAAGAAGGAAAATTGCCAAAGTCCTTTTTTGATCTGGTTAAACAAGAACATTTGGAAGATATATGGAGGAAATTTAACCCTGAAGTTCGGGACTATACTTTCTTTTCTGCAAGACACAAAACTTTTTATAGAATTGACATGTTGTGGGGAACTAAAGATTTAGGTCTTATAACAAGGAAAATAGAGATTTTACCTAAAATTGGTGCTGATCATAACCCAATAATGTGGATTACAAAATTGTCCAAGAAGGTGAGAAGATGGAGATTGAATGAAGATTTGCTACAGAATAAAGAAAGTGACATACCTAGAAAATGAAACTGAAGGTTTTTTCTAAGTGAATGACAAAGAGGATATTGACTTTCAGACGGTCTGGGATGCCTATAAAGCAGTAATGAGAGGAATGTTGATTACTTTGAATAATAAAGAAAAGAGAGTAAAAGAAAAACAGTTGTTGGACATTCAAAATGAAATAAAGAAAAAGGAAGGGGGGTCAAGTAACGGGGGGAAGGGTAGGTAGAAAGTAATATATGGGGTAGATAAAAGAAGTTTTTTTTAAAGATGTACGATATAGATGTATTACCATTTGTTACCAATAAAAATGTTTTAAACACACACACAAAAAGAATTTCTGTTGACTCAAAAATCTCTATTAGTGCAAGAGGAAAGTGGTAGTAATATTGCCCAACCTGCCCTCCTTTCATAGCACTCCCTGTGCTCTGGGGCATTTTACCCACAGGGTCCCCCTGACTCTGAATAGCAGTTTTTTAGAGGCCTCAGGAGGCTGCTGGAGGAATTGACCTTTGAAGACCTATGCAGTTTGACAGGGCCAGATTAACAATTAGGCCAAGTAGGCACTGTTCTATGGGGGGAAGCCAGTCTGGGGCCCCTAAAGATGTAGGGGCCCCAGACTGGCTTCCCCCCATTCCCCCCCCCCGCCCTGCTTGCAGCCCTCCCAGCCTGCACGTGCAGCCAACAACTGAGCCACTCTTTGCCTGACTTGTCTGGTGTGGCTGCTGCTGGTGGCATTGCCAAGTTTGCCTCTCTCTCTCTCCCCCACAGCTTTGTCAAAGGGCCTTTTGAGAAGATGTCTGCAGCCCCGTGGCGCAGAGTGTTAAAGCTGCAGTACTGCAGTCCTAAACTCTGCTTATGACCTGAGTTTGATCCCTGGTGGAAGCTGGGTTTTCAGGTAGCTGGCTCGAGGTTGCCTCAGCCTTCCATCCTTCTGAGGTTGGTAAAATGAGTGCCCAGCTTGCTGAGGGGAAAGCGTAGATGACTGGGGAAGGCAATGGCAAACCACCCAGTAAAAGGGCTGCCATGAAAATGTTGTGAAAGCAATGTCACCCCAGAGTTGGAAATGACTGGAGCTTGCACAGGGGACCTTTCCTTTTCCTGCAGACTGCAGCAGGGGCTGCAGGCAGTGGGGTGGGTGCTCCAACTCTGAGATAATTTGCGAGGGGTCCCCCAAGATTTTGACTGCCTAGGGGCCTCCACAGGGTTTAATCTGGCACTGCAGTTTGCGCTCAACATACCTTAAGGACCACCTACTTCCATATGAATCTATCTGACATTATCTTCAGGGACCCTTCATTGGTAGCCCTCACTGTTTAATGCTACATGAGTGACAGTGTAAGAGAGGGCCCTCTTGGTTGTGGCATCAGAATCATGGAATTCCCTCCTCAGATAAATTTGTATGCTCCACCCTTGATTATTGTTTTCTAGCAATGGCTGAAGATTTACCTGTTTCATCTGGTGCTCATTCAGTCTGGTGTCCATTCCCTCACTGATCCTTCTTCCTTTTTATGTGTTTCGTATAACTGCTGTTCTTAACTATTTTTATATTGTTTATTTTTAAAAGCTTGATATGTTTTTTTTATTGTTTACCACCTGTGGGGACTGTAAGTTGAGTGAAAAAAGCAGCATTAAAACATTTTCAATAAATAAAGTCAGAATGGACCATCCATCTGTTAGAAGACTTGCATGTGGATCTAATCCCATAATGGTCTCCACTCTACATGCATGGGATGTAGCTCAGTGGTAAAGCACAAACTTTGTGTATTGGAAACCCCAGGTTTATTTTCAGTTAAGCTCTGGTAGCCAGGGGCTGAAGAAAGTATGACTGGAGAGTTGCTGCTAGTCAAAGTAAATAATAGTGAGCTAGATCAGTCAGTGGTCTGGCTTGATATAAGGCAGCTTCATATACATGCACACACACACAGAGAGCTTCCAGAAAGTCTTAAAGGGCAGCCCCATATACAGCACATTACAATAATCTAATTTAGATATTACCAGATAATGCACTATGGTAGCAAGATCTTTTGAGTTTGGTGTAGTGGTTAAGTGTGCAAACTCTTACTTGGGATAACCGGGTTTGATTCCCCACTCCACCACTTACAGCTGCTGGAATGGCCTTGGGTTAGCTATAGCTATTGCAGGAGCTGTCCTTCAAAGGGCAGCTGCTGGGAGAGCCCTCTCAGCCCCACCCACCTCACAGGGTGTCTGTTGTTGGGGAAGAAGATATAGAAGATTGTAAGCCGCTCAGTCTCTAATTCAGAGAGAAGGGCGAGGTATAAATCTACAGTCTTCTTCCTGCCCAGGGATAGGCACTCTTGTGAAAGGCACTCTAAGACACTGATGCTGCCTATTTATTTATTTATTTATTTTTAAATTCAATCAAACTTTATTAAAGAGTAAATACCAAAATATATATAACTTTCTTTGTATAGCAGATATTGGTAAATATAAGAACAAAGTACATTTCCAAAATCTTGGGGGGGGGAATGAATATTATCAGTTCCGGTGACCATATAAATAGTGCTGGGTGCACTCATAAAAATACAAGCTGCCTATTTATCCAACAGCAATCCCAGGTCCAGCAGCACCCACAAGTTACAAATATGTTCCATTAGTGGAAGTGCAACCCTATGCAGAACAGCAGATATCCCAATTCCTGGACTGAATATTCCCCACACCAATAGTGTCTGCATTTTGTCAGGATTAAGTTTCGGTTTGTTCATCCTCACCCATTCCTAAACTGCCTCCAGACATCTGCTCACATTTTCTACAGCCTTCCTGGAATCTTCTGGAAGCATGAGACAGAACTGAATGTTGCCCACATATTGGTGGCAACTCAGCTCAGATCTCTGGATGACCTCTCTCAGTGGCTTTATGTTGATGTTAAAAAGCATTGGAAGACAACGTGGAACCCTGTGGGACTCCTTAGACCAGAAGCCAAGGGGAGGACCAACAGTCCACCAGCACACCACACTCTGAAACCTACCTTCAATGTAGTTCCAAGACCTCTGCAGAACATTGCCTTTCCCTCCCAAACCTGAGCATCCAAAAGATTGCCATGATTAATGGTATTAAAAGCCACTGAGAGGTTCAGGAGAATTAACATGGGTATATTTTCTCCTGGCTATCTCCCAGTGCAGGTCATCTACTAGGGTGATGAAGGCTATTTCAGTTCCATAATGAGGCCTGAAACTAGACTGGAATGGGTCCAAACTTTTATACACACACACCACACATCCACAGACATGATTTACAAATCCAAATCAAGGTTATCCAACAAATTCACAAGCAGCTTAGAATGTGTGAACTACTGTCTAATTTATTTATTTTGGAAAATTATCACACTGTTTTTATACTATGCCATTCCCAAACTGACTTACAATAAATGAGATAACCCAGATAAACCAAAGATATTTAATTTAAATCAGTTTAATACCATTGATTCCAATCAGATTATATTGGTTTATTAAATTAAAATTCTCCTTCATAAACTTCAGGTTTGGATACATACCCATTTACTTCTTTCAATAGTAGTATCCTCCTTTTCTGAAATTCTTTAGTAAAGATGCTCTATCCCCTTTGCTATGCATTTCCCATTATTATTTATTCTCTAATCTAATGTTTTTGCTGGCCACTTAGATGATACCAGACAATTCTTGTAATTTTATTATGCTATAAAGATTTTTCCTGCTGGTTTAAGTGGGTCTTTTAAAGGATTGCTTTTGGTTTTAACATGTATGCTGCTTGAGTGAAAGTGTTGGAAAAGTGACTCATTACTTTATTACATTAAAAACAAAACAAAACACCACTTTTCAGTAAATTTCCAGAAACTGGTTCAGCTTTCCTTTTTTCCTTTTTTCTTTTTTAAAGGGTCTTCTCTTTCACCTTATGTTAATTGGTTTCTCCCCTATTGTTTCACCAGGGACAATGCTGAACTTTATCTGTAGAATCAGTCTCCAGAAAAATTGCTGACGGGTCTGTTTACTTGAACATAGTGATGCTGTCCCGGGAGGCATCAAAATAAAGCTGCGAATGGAGGACGGCTTGTGTAGCGGATACCTTGGGGGCCTGTTGTAATAAATGCCCAGCTCTCTTGGGAATCAGGAAAGACAAAGCAAGCCTGCAGTAGAGGCATCTGTGTGTGAATTTTCTCAGTGTACCTAAAGTCCGTTGCAGTCATGTGGCCTTTGTTCCCTGTCCCTTTTCTCTTTTCAGTTGTCAATATTAGCACCAGAAGTGACTTCTGACTTCATGGGAACCAGGAGGGGAAGGGGGTGAGTCATTGCTCTTTAAGCCACATAAGCGCTCTCTCATGGCATGGTTTTTTAAGGCAGCACAAAGAATTGGATCTATATGGGTTCATACCAGTCCAGTACTGAATCTTCCTTATGGGAGAAACTGAACTTGCTTCATTCCCACAGAAGTCAATGTGCACTTATTTCCCAGTGGGCTCTGGTCCAAAACCCTGCAGAACATATTTAGCTAAAGTGCACATGAAGGAATCTTACTATAAAAAAGTGTTGTTACAATTTTTGGTTTGTGAAATTTGCACATAATAAAAACTACTTTAGTGAAAAGTCAATGTTGTAAATTTGTCCTGAAAGGTATGTTTTCCCTTTCCCTCAAACAATTTCTTTTTTAAAAAGCTAATTTTTAAAAGTTGCCCCTTGCATTAAAATACCAATATTGCATTAGCAGGTAGTAAGTACATGCAAGTAGAGAAAGAGAGAATAAACTCTCACTGAATTGATGCAGATTTAACTAATAATTGTACAATCTGCAATAACAGGTAAGAGCTCACATGTTTAGCAGCACCAGGGCCGTAGCCAGGATTTCATGTTTGGTGGGGCCCACAGCAAGATTTGTTGTTTGGGGGGGAGGCACTCGGTTTGGTGACCCTGGGCTCTCAGCACTGTAAGCTGTCTTGAGTTCCATAAGCTAAGCCCCCTGTGCCTGGGCAGTCAAAGCAGCTCTGCTCCCCCCACCCCTTTCTTATGTGCCCCTCTCTCAGAGGGACGGAGACCTCTTGACTCCCCCCCTCCCTTTGCTCTGCACACTGTGTTAGGGAAGGGAAGAGAAAAAAGTGAAAAGACCAGCAGCAATGCTACTATTTGTTCAGAGTGGAGTGAGCAAAGGGGACAGATTGAGGGCCCTCCAATGGAGGGGCCATACAGTTGGAAGGGGGGGGGTTGAAAGGATGGGCCTGGCCCCACCTGGGCCCCACTGTAGCTACAAGCCTGAGCAGGACTGGATATTATCATTGCAGGTTGCCACAACACACACTTTAGAACTACCAAAAAGAAGAAAACCCCAGTTTGACAGAGGAAGATGCTGCTTAAGAACACACAGTATTATTGCATCATGAATTACAGTGTTACTCTCCACTTCCCTGAACAGTGGAAAGTTTCAGGGGCAGCACTACAGGATTTAGTTTTCTTTGGACAAGACAGCTCTGGAGATGCTTTTGTAATAGTTACTTTACATACAGCCTGACAAGAAAAGCATATTGGAAGCACACTCTTCTTTGAAGAACAGCAAAACCCCACAGAGAACTCCTGGACCCCAGGATGTTTCTGCTCCAGCCAGTTCACAGCATAAAACACTATTGTCTCTCATGGTCTCCAAATTCAAGAGGTTGTTTTTCACACACACCTCTGTCAATCCTTTTGCACAAACTGCTTTTCTGAAAGTAAACTGCCCATTCAGGGAATCATCCACAAAAACTGAGAAACATTGGAATTCTTTTGTCATTTTCCTGCTCACTCATTATAGGTTCTTTCCACACAGAGCTCTTGTTTTGCATCCCCCAACTGCAGTCCTTGGGGAAGGCAGCTTCTGGATTACATCATCATGCACTCACCCGTCTTCTACATTTTCCCTGACTCTGCTCTACAGTTTTCCAAACATTCCTTGAAGATGGCACTCAAGAATGAGTTTGAACAGTATAGGCAAGAAGATGCAGATTTCTGCTCCTGTCCATCAGAATCTGGTGCCATTTCCACTCTGTTTCCCCTTGTGCCAACCATTCCATCCCACCCTCCAATCTCTAGTGTATTTTTGCCCTTAAAATTTTGTATACCTACTACCAATTTTTTTTAAAAGACAGGCAAAAAGCCCTCTGGTGATTAGGAGTGGACATGAGCTGAAAGCACAGAGCAAATCCCATGTGGGGACTCCATTGTTGTTGTAATTGCTTTTGGATTTGTTGTGACAATGAAAGGAAAATGTGGAATTGCCCTCATGTGGGAGCAATCACAATCAGTAACCCCACAATCTGGGAACAAAATTCTAGGACACTCTGGTCACCCTGAGGTACATGGCACTCTGCAAGTCATGTGATTTATTGTCATATGATATTTAAGTTGGACTTGGGTAGGAGAGGAGCAAAGGGAAACTTTGTCTGAGGCCCTGTGGTGGTTCATAATAACTAAGCCAGCCAAACTCACAACAATATCAGCAAAATTGGAAGGAACAATGGAGCAACAATGTGGTATTTTATGTCCAGATAAGTAGTGGTGTGTGTGTGTCATTAGATGGAGAAAGAGATAGGAAGATATCAGAAATATGATACTATTGGCACAGGATGTGTGTCTGTGTGTGTGCTCTACACCTATCCCCCAGGGGATTTTGCAGTTAAGATGCTCTCAGCACACACAATACCACACCTGTCACAACGACAGGCAGTTTGCTTGTTATCACATAAACCTTATTGAGAAAAGTGAGAGGTTTGGCACAAGGAGCTTCTTGGGAGGGAAAATGGTTGGGAATCTTGCCACATATGTAGATCTGACAAAGACATTAATCTAGATAATATTTATTCATTATGCCATTGAGCCAAAGTAATTCTGCTAACATCTTTCTAGGAACCTACGGGTGTGACTGCTCTCATGTAGAAGAAGACGACGACAACATTGAATTTATAATCTGCCTTCCACTCAGAGTCTCAGAGTGGCTCACAATCTCTGTTATCTTCCTCCCCCACAACAAACACCCTGTGAGGTAGGTGAGGCTGAGAGAGCTCTCTCAGAAGCTGCCTTTTCAAGGACAAGCCCTGTGAAAGCTATGGCTGACCCAGGGCCATTCCAGCAGCTGCAAGTGGAGGACTGGGGAATCAAACCTGGTTCTCTCAGATAAGAGTCCAAACTGGCTCTGCACAGTTGCTATTAATGCTTCCTGCTTCTACTGGGGACTGGCTTACTTCTCTCATTCTGGGAAGCTTTGCCTTTTGTAATGTATATGGACTCAAGTGAGAACTGAGTTGGGTGTTCCTGCCTGACTCATTGGAGCTTGACAGCCAAAGCTTAAGGACTTGGGAACCATGGGCAGCAGGATCTTAAACCCTGCTGCCCTGCTCCAATCATGGCCCCCTACTGGTTTGAATAGACCAATCAAACGCTTGCGCAGGAACACAGGTGTGCATATAGTTGGCCCCATTGACCCAGTTTGGCAGTCTTATGCTTAGCCTTGAGTATGCTAAAATCAATAAAAAACTGATGTTGCACCACCACCTCGCCTCATCATTGTATGGAACCCACTATATTATACCTTTAATCAGCTAGTCTTGCAACACTCAACTCCCCCCCCACCAGCTTCCTATTTTGGCAGCTTATCCTTGGGGGGGGGGGGGACAGGAGGAAACATGATTGGTTGGCACTCTATCTCTGGTACCCTTAAATTTTAAGGGAGAACATTCTAAGGACAAGTGATGAGGCAAAGAATTGTATTTGAGGATAGAAATGTGAGGAGATGCAACACTTGAGCCAAAATCCTGCTAGAGAATATTGCCAATATACAGAGTAAGTAAAGCTCAACAGTAGCCTTCCTCTTGAGGCAGTAAGATTAATGTAGACCCAACAATCTCCATACCAATAGGTCACTTGCAGCCTGATTAGCCAATCTGACTGGCCATTCATAGTATAAATACTGCAGGCTGCTTAGTTATCAGATAACATGTCTAAGTACAGTTTACTGTTCTTTTTAAAAATATAGTTTTATTTTCAGTTATTATAATAATCAAGGGCAACTCCTGTGAGGATATTGTAGGTGAAGGTTAGTGTAGCATTTCCCACAATTATTATACTCAAATACTAATTAAACTTCAGCAGTATCTTTGGAGAGTTTTGTACTCTTAACAATACATTCTATGGCGCGAGTTTATGCCTTAACTCAAGGGTTAAATTAATATAGAGTGAGGTATTATTTTTGCTGGCCCTCACTTGTTGCGCTGACAAACTTCTGAATGACTTGTTCCAAAATCTCAACCAGCTGAAACCAATGGAGCTGAATAAACTGGGTTATAGGACTGGGCTGAAAGATCATACACTCGTACACCAGCTCAGTGGATACAAGAAAATGGAAATAAGAAGGGAATTCCTTTACATGGTGTGGCAAAACAGGCCTGCAGACACCTCTTTTAACAAGGGGAAATTTGGAATTTACTCCCACTGGTCCAGGTCTCAAGCTGACAGGCCCTAAAGCCTGTTTGGTGTGGAGAGCCAGTTTGGTGTAATGGTTAAGTGTGCGGACTCTTATCTGGGAGAACCGGGTTTGATTCCCCACTCCTCCACTTGTACCTGCTAGCATGACCTTGGGTCAGCCATAGCTCTGGCAGAGGTTGTCCTTGAAAGGGCAGCTGCTGTGAGAGGCCTCTCCAGCCCCACCCACCTCACAGGGTGTCTGTTGTGGGAGAGGAAGGTAAAGGAGATTGTGAGCCGCTCTGAGACTCTTCGGAGTGGAGGGTGGGATATAAATCCAATATCTTCTTCTTCTAAAGAGTTCCCCTCTCTAGCTGCTCCTCACCAAAACTAAGATTACTCTTAACTGCCACCACTAGGCCAGTAGTCAGAAGTGTATTTGTCTGGTAACCTGAACTCAAGACTAAGGCCTGCCCGCAGCTGTTGGGTGCCCTAGGATAGGGCACCCAAGTTACCACCCCACTACAGGAAGGTGAGAAGACAGTACCCACTCTCACCTCTCATGCTGCAGACAGAAAGGAAGACACTTGCCCTGTTTGCCTCCCTGCTGCCCCCTGCTGTGCTGAAGCCAGAAGTCACTACTTACTTGCCCTTCTTGCCTCTTCACGTGGTGTGGCAAGGTGTGGTGGTGGAGAGAGGCACAGTACTGCCTTCCTCCTCTCCTGCCTACAACACGGTTTGAAAAGAAGTTTTTGCTCACCTTCTTGCCCCCCCACGAGCTGAGCTGAGACACCAAGATGTGTTGCAGGGAAGAAGAAAGACCTGCTATCCACTCCCCCAATAGAGGGAGGGAAGAATAGAGCAAGCTCCCTGTCATCCACCCACCAGGGCTGAGGGCATCTCCCAGGTAGTGCCAGATGCTGCAGGTGGATGGCCAGCAGGGGGGGCAGGAGGAAACATGATTGGTTGGCACTCCTCTACCTCTGGTACCCTGGGCAATCTGCTTTACTAGACACGCTGTCCCTACCTCAGACCTATCCATCTCTTAAGAGACTTTTCTCCAAATCAATAATCAGGCTTCTATTCCAAACCATCCTGGGAGTAGGAAACCCTTGGGATTTTCACCCTGTACTGTAATTACAGATAATTACATTTCTCTGCCTCTTCTCTGTTGGCACACTTGAGTTGAACTAGGTTTTACAAGTGAGTGCAGGGATCAAACAGCACCTTTGTCAGAAAACAATATCTCTTTAGTTATATATGTAGTTATTGGTTACAAAAACAAAAATCATATATTATGTCAAAGTGAGGTGAACATGGTAGTTCCACATCATTAACAATATTGTGGTACATTCTCTGTGGACATTTTTATTACAAACTGTAACAATCTATCCAAGGATTTTTATCCATGGTTGTTCACTTTCATATTCCAGAAGTTCCTGTACTTGCCTAATATTTATCCAGTTCCTTTCAAGACAGATTTCGTAGCCCTGGATACTGTATCCAAAACCTGCAAAACCTAAGGAATGCATGAGTCCATTGTGGGAAGCAAAGTCTCTCTCAAAGCACTTTGTTTCATTAAAACTTTTTTGCCTTCTGATTGAGGAACTCCTTCCTTCCTTCCTTCCCCCAGCTGAGCATGGTAAGTACATATGGGAGGTCAATGAAGACTGGGATTGCTATGTGAGGAAAACAATGTTCATCTCTTGCCTGGAATGTCCCATGGGTGGGGTTGCCTGGTTGCCATGAGTCAGTCAGCTGTAATTCCATGGGACAGTGTGGTGTAGTGGCTATGAGCAGTGGACTCTAACCTGGAGTTGGAGAACTGGGTGTGATTCCCCCACCCTCCACAAGTAGCCTGCTGGGTGACCTTGAGCCAGTCACAATTCAGACTCTCTGAGCCCCACCTACCTCACAAGGTGCCTGTTGTGAGGAGAAGGAAGTTGTAAGCCTCTTTGAAACTCCTTAAGGTAGAGAAAAGTGGGGTATAAAAACAAACTCTTCTTCCTCCCCAAAGGCACCAGACTTTCTGGCTGGCTTGTCTGATGGCAATAAAGTCCCTGAGACAGCAAGATGTAGCTGATGAAGATGCTCATTGCCCTTCATTCCCTCCCTACCAGAGAGCCTTGCCATCAGATTCAAAGGAAGAGTTCAGCAAAACATAACTGTCCAGAAGTTTTGTTCAGGTTCTTTATTACTTTTGGCTTTTTATAGATCACACTCTTTTTCTGTTCCAAATTTACAACGGCCACCCAGGGGGTTCCAAATGGTATTCGACAAGCAATCGATGTGGAAAGGGTGAGGGGGAAAATCCCAGGCTTTTTTATCACCCAGATTACCAAACACCACCGGGTAAGCGGAGGCTTGAAGGAGTTGCAGCCTGGGGGCGATGCCGCAGCCCTTCTGGTGCCGAGCAGGAAGGG
Organism: Heteronotia binoei; assembly: GCF_032191835.1. Taxonomy (NCBI): domain Eukaryota; kingdom Metazoa; phylum Chordata; class Lepidosauria; order Squamata; family Gekkonidae; genus Heteronotia; species Heteronotia binoei. The sequence goes on along the minus strand of NC_083223.1, from coordinate 223,413,100 downwards.
TGGCGGAGATTCCGCTTAGCCCCAGGCCCCCAACTGTCTGGCTCCTGCCCTGGAAGGAGGAACGGCGACGTTGAAGCGGCGCGGTGCGGTGCTGTGCCCGCTCTCTCACCCGACCGCTTCCAGTTGCCTCCCGAACCGAGGGCGGTTGTCTGGGACACAAACCCGGCTTGCCAAGCGTCCTCCCCGGGGCTCCTTTGACTGGCGCTGCTGGCCTTTCCTCTACCTCCCCCGGGGTGGAGTCTCGGGCCACGACGCCGAGAGGAGGGAGACAGGACAGCGCGGTCCCCGGGCGCCTTTTCTCTTCAGGCGCGCAGCGAGGACTGAAGAACAGCAGCAGGCGAGTGGCGGCGGGATGTCCCAGCGGCCACGCTGCCCTCCCGCCCAGCTGAGGCTCCGCTTTTTCCGAAGGCCCCCGAGTCGGTGCCGCTCCTTGGGCCTTATGCTGGCCCGCGAGTCCTGCCAAGCGGCCGGCCGCCCTGAAGGCCCTCTGGGTGCCGCCTTCCCCGCCTGAGTTGCTCAGAGGAGCCGGCCTAAAAGGAAGGGGGCGGGGGAGGTAGCAAAGTTGAGGCAAAGCAAGAGAGGGAAGCGGGTGCGCTTGAAAACGGGGCCCAGAAGAGCCCGGGACTCGGAGCTCTGCACTAGGCAAGGCTTCGGGAGAGGGAGGTTATACCTGGCGGTGGTGAAGGCTCTTTGCGCGAGAATGTGAGGCGGGGGAGGCGCTTCGAGGTCGAAAGGGGAAGCTGCAGGCAGCTTCGGGGTGAGGTGGCGCAAGGCTGGGCGGTTTCAGGTGCGGGAAGGGAAGGGAAATTCCAGCCGGGGAAGCCGTGCTCAGCTGCTTCACCCGAGTCTTGCGGTCACGCGACTCCGCCTTCTTCGGGTTTGGGGGCGGGGAAGGAAGGCGACTGACCATCGGCGCGCATTGACCGCTTGCAAAGGGGAGGGGGCGGGAGGGTGGAGCGAGCCGGTCCAGTGGTTGGGGCGGAGCGGGGCGGAGGAGGGCAGCCGTCGCGGGAGCCGGCTGGCAGCATCGCCGCCTGGATCGCTGGGCGGGGTGAAGCAGCGCAGTGGCCTCACCAGGCGATGTCGGGCTCTGCTAAAAAGCCTGCGTCGGTTCTTTACTATTCTTTGAAACGCTGGGAGAGAGGGGATGTAACATTTGCCATACCATCCGAAGCAAAGTTTAGTAATTTGATTTATTCCATGCCAGTCTCTCCAGTGGGGACCCTCAGTTTATCCTCACAACAACCCTATGAAATAGGTTAGGCTGAGTGTGCGAGGAACTGGTCCAAGGCCACCCAGCAAGGTTTTATGGCAGGGTAGGGATTCAAACCTGGGTCTTCCCAGAGCCTAGTCAAACACAATAATCCAGGGTGTCAAACGTGCAGCCTGGGGGCCAAATCAGGCCCCCAGAGGGCTCTTATCAGGCCCACAAGCAACTCACTGTTGTCTGCTTCCTTCTCCCGCTCTTGCTTCCTTCTGCATTACAACTTGCTTTGCCAGGCTTGCTCAATCACACAGAAGCAACGGAGCAAAGTTCCTTTCTTGGGGACGAAGTGGGGGAAGGCGAGCTAGCTTTGCCAGACTCTCTCAATTGCACAGCAGAGCTACTGAGCCAAGCCTCTCTTCCTCCTGTTGGCTGAGGCTCAACAACCCAGTGTGTGTGTTTGTCTGTGTCCTTTATAAAGTTTCTCCTACCTGGCGTTACATTTTATGACACACATGGCCTGGTCCAACAAGGTCTCATTTATGTCAGATCTGGCCCTCATAATAAATAAGTTTGACACCCCTGCTCTGGGCTACAGTGGCCCAGTCCATTGGTTTCCATGGGCTTAAATGGGTATGATTCTGCTGAGAATGGCACTGCTAGGTTTTGCCTAAGCAGGCCTTGCTTGGTTTATATAATTGAGGTGATATTTATTTAGACAAAAATGTATATCTTGCTGTTTGGCCTAATAGTATGAAGAATGATTGTATTTATAGGCAAAGGGGAGGAGGAGATAGCAAAGCTGTGTTTTTCTTTAAAACTTTATGGACAGTTCTAGGCAAGTTCAAAAGAGCCAAAGGAGCTTTATACTTGGTGCCAAGTATGGGTGGAGTGCTGGGGTGGCAGCGGCTGATATGTGTGAGATTAGGAAAGGTTCTCTTTTAGTGGTTAGTGTGGTTTAATTGGAAAAATTTGAGGTTAAGGACAGTGTTTCTCAGACTTTAGGAAACTGCACCCACCCCTTCTAGACTTAGTAGATCTTTGACAGCCTTCTTCCAACTGAGACACTTCATTTGCTGTCATCATCATGAGTCTCTCGAATACTGATGGGCTAGTCTAGTGCCTAATAGCAGGGCAGTGAAAAAGGGGGGCATTCAGGGATGAATCTATACAGACTCAGGGGGCTGACCTGTTGAGGCCAGTTGAGCAGGACAGGGGAAGGAAAAAAGAGGGGGTGAGGAGAAATTTGGCTTGCTGATCCCCTTTAGAGTATTTTTAGAGAAGGGTCTGAATTGAGCAGCAATTTCCACATCCTTTGTTCCTTCTCTCTCTACCCCCCACCAATGATTTCTTGGCTCCTGAGGCCATACCAGATAGGCAATATGCTTTAGCATGAGTCAGGGTTCTCCTGACCTTAACACACAGCAAGAGAGCAGCTGTGGGGAACTCCCCCACCATGTGCTGCAGGGCCTAATCTTCCCCCTGTGCTGCAGTCCCAACTGAAAAAAATTGAACAGAAGACAACACCAACTAATCCTGACAATTTGTGCCACAATGGACTTACATTCCAGAGAAGAGATGAGCAGAGGTAGTGTGCCATTGCTTTCTCTGCTTATTAGCAATGTCTGTCTTCCTTGGTGGTCTCCCATCCAAATATTGACCATGGTCAACCCTGATAAACTCCCCAGCTCTGATTTGCCCTGACTAAGCTGTCAGTTGCTTGACAGTTTATGGGCCTGTTACTAGACATGCATAACTGTACAATCTGCCCCACTGGTGCTCCCCACTGAGAAGTTCAGGCCTAAGGCATCATTATCATTTTTTATATTTGCATCTTGCCCATCCCCCTAACTAGCCTCAGAACAACTCACTGGTGTAGTTTAGACTGCAAAACAGTGTTTTGCCCAAAACCAACCATTGAGCTTCATAAATAAGTTGGGGTTTGAACCTGGATTTCCGTGCATCACCATGGATTTTAAATTAGATGAGCTATGGCAAAACACATGTGTACATTTTGAGAACTTTAGAAATTGGTACATGTGGTGGACAGTGTTCCTTCTAAGCTGCAGAGTCTGGTGAGCAAAAATTCTACTTTGTGAGCTACTGGAATTAAAGTTGTGAGCTATCAGCATTAAAGTTGTGAGCTGGAGGCTAAAAATCTGTGAGCTAGCTCATATTAACTCATCTTAGAAGGAACACTGGTGGTGGAATGTAAAATTGTGGGAGTTCTGCTTGAATAATTGAAAGGGTTTGATTATCTGCTGGGTATATGACAGAATACAGTATATTCTGGTTGTGAGTCTTATTTGTGAGAGGACTGAGTGAGGACAGCAAGACCACGGGGGTAGTTTGTGGGAGTAGGTCCGCAGTAATATATCTGTAGTAGGATGAGATTATTTTGGTGTAGTGGGGACAAGAAGTGGTGTGCTCAACTTTGTGCTCAGCTTTCTGAAAGGAAAAGTGCTTGTATAAAACTTAAAATAGATCAGGGCATGAAGGACCTGTTGAATGTACAAGCGGAACAGTTTGGGTATATATTTGATGGTTGTTCAAGTTTCCAAAAGTGTAGTGATGCAGAAGGCTGTTGTGGACACAGGAAGGCACATTAGTCCCCACCACAGACTCCACAGTATGGTTAGGCCAGGAAACAGACTATGTTCCGGCCAAGTAGACATGGTATAACGGGTGGATCGGGAGTGTTAATGGTGTGAATGCTGGTCGAACAAGGACCTGCACTGGGGTGCATGGATGGGAATGGGGGGATTGAGAGTATGTAAGCTGAGTTTGGAAATGAATGTAAGGTGAAACGGCTGATGAGTGTGGGAATGGCTCTGGGGAGGATGCACCGTGGATCGCAGAAGGTAACATGATTTTTTTTTAGTGCTGTGATTTGTGGGTGAGGGAATGGGTGTGGCTGCTCTTTGTTAAGGGGGTAAAGCCTTTTGGGGTGTTGATGGGTGGTGCAGATGCTAAGTGAGAAGGCGATTCAGACTGGTCTGAGGTGAGAAGGGAATGTTGCCTGGTGTTGAAATTGCAGCTGTGCAACCGACAAAGTGTCGCCTTTCCCAGGAACGCTCTCCCGTGTTGCCAGTCTGCGTGTGGAGCGCCAGGAGAGAGCACGTCCCTTTGTAGCTTTGCTGCCTCGGTTTTGGTTTGGAATGTGGCTGGTGGGGCCATGACCGAGCTGAGAGCAGCGGCGGCGGCTGCAAAAACGCTTCTGTGTCTTAAGCAGCCCCACGGCGGTGTCTCCAGGAAGCTCCTGGGGACAGCGGGCTGGGAGGGAGGGAGGGAGGGCGGGCGCAGGGCTGTGGCAGGCTTGTGCATGTGTGTGCGGCTCTTTCTCTCGGCTGAGTTTGTAAACAGTGTCCTCGCGTTGCGGTGGGCGGAGCGAGGCCGCCCCTGGCGCGCGGATTGGCCGGACTTCTCCATCGTGTCGGCGCGGCGGGCAGGGCTCCTTCTCCCGTGCTCTGAGGCAAGGCTGCAGAGAGTGAGGCGAGAGCCGTGCTGCTGCTGCTGTGTGAGCAGTGTGTGTGTGTGTGCACGCGCGGCGGCAGGTTCGGCAGCCGCGGAGCTAGCGGAGAGCGCGCCAGGCGCGCGCGTGGCTCTCTGCCTGTGTCTGTGCGGCGGGGTCAGTCTGGGGGAAGTTTCGGGGCTGCCTCGGGCGCCCTAACGCGTAAGTGGCGGCCCGGGGGATGGGCTTGCGGGCCGGGGGTCTCTCGGTGTGTGCCTCTGTCTCCTCCCCCCTCCTCCCCCTCCCCCTCCGAGTGCGTCTCGGTCTGTTATTCTCCTGCCTCCCCTCGGCTCGCTCTCCCTTTGTTGGCTGCATGTGAGAAGGGAGTCTTGGTCTTCCACGCTCCTGCGCCCACTCGGGGTCGCTTGGGCAGCGCTCTTCGGAGGCGAGCGGAGGGACTTGCGCTTACAATTGATTTGTTTTCAAGTCGCGACCCGGGAGCCGCGCGGGGAAGGAGGGGATCTCTCCTCTCCCCCGCCTTCCCGGGCATTGGCTGGACATGACTGCTTTCTTTTTGTTCTTTGCTTGTGATGATTTTTGCTAAGTTGGGGTGTGTGAAAATTGGCATTTTTTAAAAAGCCTCTTGTCGCTCGCGTCTATTAACCCGGCTGCGATCCCGCTGTTTGCTTAGTCAAGGCGCATTATAATTTTGAAAGAAAGTAAATAAAGGTGAGTGGGGGGGAGGGAATTGTCTCCTGTATCGCTCCTTCCGTGGTCCGCTTCTTGACTGTCGCCTTTCCTCCTCTGGCTTTGCAGTCAAAACAAACCTCGCTTGGGCTTCATGAACAGCCCCCCCCCTCCCGTCTTGTCGTGTAGCAAGGAGAAGGATTTGGTGGCGAGGCAGCCTTAAAAGGATGAGGGGAGGAGGAGTGAACGGAGGAGCACTTTGCAGTGTACAAACTCTATTGTGACGCACTTTACTACAACCGATTGCTCTTGCCAAACCTTCCAGACTTGCTGTGATCAGCATATTCGGCAGAACAATGGAGCGAGAGCCTGGCCAAGTTCCCTGTCCTGCACAATCACGGCATCGACTCCTTCAGTTAACATTTCAGCACTGTATCCGATCCCTCTTTCTAATGACTTGGAGGGGGAGAATCCGAGTTTAATGCCTGCTGGCTTTCTCCCGTTCTCTCTATCTTAAAAAAACAAACAAACCTCAAGTGAACCAATAGGTGTTTTAGCTTTCCCCCTTTTTTGTCTCCCCCCCCCCCCTCTAAATATGTTCATACTTGGAACAGCACTGAGTTGGCTAGCAAGTTTTGTTAAAACTTTTTTCTCCCTTTTCAGCAGTTTTTCTTGAGTGCTGTTGGACTGGATAGCACTTGACACCTTTAGCAGTGTTTGATGGGGGGGGGTGAATAGTACTTGAAACCCTAAGGGGATGTAAAATGCAAAGTGATTTGCACTGTTAACAGCCCAGTGAGTTCTTAATGACTCCCTTTCAAGTCATCATTGTTATACAGCCTGACTGGACCTTATAACTAATTTGCATTGGTTTTCTCTTATTTTTCCAGGGAAAAAGACAGACCAAATGGCAAAACAATCTTCAGATTTGAATTCTGAGTGTGATAGAGAAGGCAGACAATTGCAACCTGCTGAAAGGCCGCCTCAGCATCTTCGACCTGGGGCCCCTACCTCTTTACAGACTGAGTATCAAGGTAATCATTCAAGCGAGCAGGACGGTGCTTCACCCAGTAGCCCTCAGGGATCGTTGGCACCACCCTCCAGCCCCAGCCCGTTTGCTACCAGATCCCCGTTGTTCATGTTTGTAAGAAGATCCCCACTGCTGTCCAGATCCTCCAGTGGGTATTTCTCTTTTGACATCGACAGGAGTCCTGTACCTATGAGTTGCGACAGGGCCACGCAGACTCCAAGTCCCCCCTGCCAAGCCTTCACTCATTATTTGAGCGCAATGGGTAAGCAAGATAATAATGGTAAGAGAATTTCCCACTCATGTTCTGAATACACATCTAACTCCTGTAAAATGGGTGTTCCTTTTTTTGAATTGGTATGTCCATGCTGAAGGAGCTTATTGGTGTAGTGTGTGGCTGAAAGATAGGAGTGGACTGTGAAGGCCCTTTGTTCAGTCCTTGACTTGCACCTTGGATTTGCTGGGTTGATAATCTCATCCAAGTTGCTTGCATGGCTTCATCTTTGACACAAGGGCATTTAACATTGATCTGCCTAATGCAGGGGTGGCCAACAGTAGCTCTCCAGATGTTTTTTGCCTACAACTCCCATCAGCCCCAGGCATTGGCCATGCTGGCTGGGGCTGATGGGAGTTGTAGGCAAAAACATTTAGAGAGCTACCGTTGGCCACCCCTGGCGTAATGGGCTGCAGTGCAAACTGTTGGGATGACATATAGAAAGAATCTGGGACACTGAAGTGCTACATAAATGGATATTAGTCTTGGTATGCTTTAACAGCAGTAAAATACCATGTGTGATATAAGAATAATGGCTACATGTCCAAAAGGGAATGCTTTTTGAGAAAACCAGGAAGGTACTGTCAGGCCATCGAATGATAGAGGTTGTAACAGGTATGTCCTTCTACTTAGAATACTTTTGTCAATGGTAGTGGGACTGTTTGGAGGAAAGCAAGTTGAAAATTGTACCCGAAACATTGAATCTGCTTTTGAGGCCATTTCCAGACATTGCTTAGGAGTTCAAGAAGATAGCTTCTGAAGCAGAAGATGCCCCTATGAAGGGTTACTGTTGCAGTGTTTTCAGTAGAAGCCCTGCAACTCAGGTGTGTTCATGCACTTGTACTTATTTGTATTGGGAACGCCCTCCTTCCCCTGTGTTGGTTGGGGATGATCAAAGTCTCCTCTAGAATGCAAAGCATCCATAGGTTACAAGCTCTGGAAGCCCTCTTTAAGTTAATCGTGGATACCAGTCTGGTCTGCTATTGTTCACCCTGATATACACAGCTAATTTGAATACAGTCTTGGTAAAAGGGAATCCTGACAATGTGAGGTTGAAATGAGTTAAAGCTATGTCATTTTAGGATTCAGCAAAGGAGCTGTTATGTGCTGTTGCACTGCATCTTACTCCACACTCAAGGTGCTTTGCATGATTGGCGTCTTGCTTTGAGTGTTCTGAGGGAAAAGGTATTTTCTTGTCTTGGGATTCTTCCACAATGCTTAATTATGGTAAATTACACCAAACCAGGAACATAGGAAAACTGCTAGATGAGCATCCTGTTATGCTAGTTTAGTCCCAACTGCATATGCATGCTTTTAAAGTGGATCTTGATGTAGTATTGCAGGCATGTTTATCTTCCTGTTTTTGCCATGGAAACTGAAGACACTTCTTGAAAATTCCACCAATCAGAATCTAGAAAGAAATCCATTGGGTTGTTTTCATAGGCTCTGCATTGATGTTTTAAAATAGCCTGTAGAATTTATTGAGGATTTCAAGGTGGGGTGGGTTTTTTTGCTAGTGTTGTTGCTGTTTTGCATAGCTCAAAAAACATTCGGGGAAATATCTGTGCAGCTTATTTATTCTATTAGGTAACAGATTGTAACAAAGTATCAGAAAACAAACACACACTGAGGCTTACCTACACATGCCTGTTTGTATGATTATTGCTAAAATATGTAGAGATTAGTTGTCACTTCTTTTCCTAAAAAAGATTTCATACTATATGGCAGACAGCAATTCAACAGCCTTTCCTGGCATGGAGAAGAGTCGGGAAAACTGCCGCTCTCTGACATGGACCTTTTAAAAGCATAGAGGAGTCTGGGAGGGATGGAGTGGGGGACTAAGTAGCAGTCCCAGCAAATAATTGTCTTAACAAGTGAAAAGCCTTTGTGTATTATTTTCACAAGGCATGCACATATGCGCATATGTGTATGTTTAACTGCTTAAGGAAACAGCTTGATCAGAAATGACTCTGTCCTTGGAATTTGTTTACTTTGGTTTATTTCTACCCTGTTCTGTGAAATTCAACTACATCTTATAAAGTAATAAAACATACCATACATAAAGCAGAAATACACTCTATTTGCTTAAATTTGGTTGTTACATGCTTACCTAGGTGAATGTTCTAACATTCATATGGCCAGTGGTCAGGAAGGTATAGTTGACCTCCTGTGAGAAAATAATTTCACAGTACTGGAGCAGCGACCAAAGATGCCTTTCTTAAGCGCCTTTAGGTGGGATGACTTAGCTGGTCTTTGGTTACAATGTGAATTTGCTCCAGATACATTTAGAGATGGTGTTACTGCTTGCATGGAAGGAGGTCTCAAGGAGTTGAGTGAGACTTGTTCCAAAGTAAGTATGCATAGGACTGCGGTGTTGGATAGGACTATGGGCTTTAGAATACAGTCCTAAGCACAAATACAGCCTTCTATGTCTATTGAAGTCTGGTGAGTAGCTGCGTTACCCTGCAGTAGAAGAGCTAGATTTGAGTCCAGTTGCACCTTAAAGTCCAGAAAGTTTTCCATGATACAAGCTTTTGAGAGTCAAAACTTCCTTCATCAGATATTAGGTGTTTTGTATCTGATGAAGGGAAGTCTTGTATCTGACAAAAGGGAGCTTTGACTCTTGAAATCATGTACCCTGGAAATCTTGTTGGCCTTCAAGGTGCTACTGGACTCCAGTCTAGCTCACTGAAGTCAGCAGTGACTTGTGCTGTTAATCTATTTGGCATCCCTGCACTTTTTCCCCAACAAAAGAGTTCTGCTGCTGTTTGAGGCCCATTGTGCTGTTGCCTTAATCATTCTCCCTTTTCAAAGATTTTGTTTTTTATGTTTCTCACAATCTCTTCTCCTTTTTATTTCTGTTCTGTTTTTTTAAGATGTGTGGATTTTTACTGCTTCATTGTTATTTTCTAGAGAAAATGTGTTTCTGAGAAAAATTAAATTAAGGAGTGGGGACAGAGTTCTCAAAAGTGTTAGGTGGACCTCTGCAGGTAGCTGCTGTCAAGATATGAGCTTCTATGCAGTGCTGCTCCCACCTTCTGCGTGTATGCCTGCAGCACAACAAGAAGCTGTATTTCCATTGGCATTTATTTTGGGGATCAATATACCAAACTCTCCCCCCCCCCCCCAATTGGTATGTGTGCTGCCAGGTGAGCCCTTTGTCAGTGGTATGTGTTAATACACACTGAGTCACTTACTGTGAATTTGAACACTGAGGTACCATTTTGGGAAAATCTGGCAGTCATAAGCTAGTTACTGGCAACATAACATATACCTGCATAAGGTTTCCAGAGGTACTTTCATGTGGCCTGTAGCTTCTGGTTAGAATCCAGAGAATCCAATATCTGACATTCGTTTTTTATTTTTTTAATGTAGGTTTCTGGCTGTCATGATTGCAGAGATGAGAATAAAGACTTGGATTCAGAGTAATGTTCCTATGGGTAGAAGGATTTCCATCCATCAAGTGTGGCCTTCTTGCTTCCCCACTTCCACAGCAGCCTGAAATGCCACCTGTAATCCTGAGTTTTGGTAGTGTTTCAGGCTGCACAGAAGGTGGGAAGTCATACTGGGTAGGTGAAAGTCCTTGTGCCTCTAGTAATATTAGTCTGGAACCAGCCCCACCCTGCAAATAAATAAAACAGGGAAATAGGTTTAAGGTTTTTTTTAACATAGTTACAATGTTTAAGTTTTAACTTTAACAATACAGCAGAGCATGTGTTTTCTCCATATACGTATATAATTTCTTCATATGTCCATATAATGTATGTTGTACCTTCTCCATAAGGCAGTCTGGATCTGCCTGTTCTAATTTGAGTTTCTGAAAATGATATGCAGTAAGACACATTATGGGGACTTGCTTTCAACATCTACATGATCGGACTATACCACGTGCAAACAGCTGTCACTTTGTGGATTGTTCTAAATGGCAGGTTTTACAAAGCAGCATAGAAAGTGGTCTTGGAAGCATAAGGCAATTTTGGCTTTAGCGCTGACCATATTTGAAGATATTTTTGTCCATTTGCTTTTGAAAAGTCTCATGTTCTCTTTGTAGATACCTTTTGCAAGTAGTGCTACACTAACAGTAAAGATTGTTCACAATTGTTGTTTACCATCTATGCATGACAGATCATGCAGAATAAAACATTCAGAATTAAGTAGGCAAGTGAACCACAAAGCTGCTATCAGAAGTAGTGGAGTTTATGAAACTTAGTTCAGTGATCTTTTCTGATGACTGTAGCTATAGCAGAGATTTTATTTAATTGCTTTTAAAGGTTTCATGCCCTTTTCAGGACAAACTTGTGGGTTTCTCTTTTTCCCATGTAGCTTCAGGAAGAGTTTAAATCTGAGTGTACAGTGAGAGAGGGGAAGTTTTCTGCATTGAGCAGTTTGTATGACCACTTCCCTTTCTTCCTATTCCAGGTGAAAGTTGATTTTAAGTTTGACTTGTTTTCAATACTTCCATTTGTTTACATGTCTACATTTAAATGAAAAAAATAGCATAATGTGCATGAAATGGGATATGATATCAGAAAGGTCCCTTCAGATAATAATCACAAGAATGAGGGTTACCATATAAAAATATGTACACAACAGCTGCAAAGCTACAAAAAAGTTTTGCTAAAATGCTTTCTTAGAAACATTTTTTCTGGAATTCTATATTTTGAGAGATTAATGCAAGTTTATTGGGCAAATGTTGGCTTTCACAAGTTTACTGGGCAAATGCTGGCTTTAAATAAGAGGTGTTGAGGCAGAGGATAGATACACTCTTCAGAGATCTTGAAATAAAAATATCAAGTAGTATTTATGAAACCACCAAGAGTTGTTGTTATTCCATAGTCAATACTAACAGTTTTATTGCAGCATAAGTTTTCAAGAATTAGAGCCCATTTAATCAGGTGGAAGATTACATATTTGTGCAAAATTACATATTTGTACACAACATATTGCGTACAATATGTGCAAAATTATATATTTGTACACTATTGTGCATTTGAAAGGGTGGAAATCTGTTGTCCTCTTGTTCTTGAATTAAAAAATAATAATAAATTGGGGAGGGCAGCTGGTTGGCTCCAGACTAAATTTTTCAGTGGTAGAATGGAACTTTCCTGCTTCCTGCTTTTTATGGCAGCCCATGGATCTCCCCAAAATGTTGCTGGTGCTGGGATGCTGAGGAATGACATGGGAGTGGAGGTGGAATCTGCAGTGGGCAGGAGAAAACAGTGGAAATTGCTGGTTTAGTCTGGATCCAACCCAACTTTTTGAGCATGTTCTCATCTTCCTATAATTTATTCGTTACTTGATGCTAAAGATTATATTATTATTATATTATCAGAATCTTGTATTCATGGTTATATTCTCAGAATCTTGGCAGCTAAAGGCTTGATTACGTAGAGACCGTACAAGTAAAACACTTCCTTTTGTCATAACAGTGACATAAAGATCTTATAGGGAAAGCAGAAGTGCAAGTGGCTCCAGCATCCTCTTTCTGCAGTTCTGGCATAACATGCAAAGAGGGAAACCCATGCGTCTCCCCATGATGAGATGCATGCTCTATACTCACATTGGACACCCACATCTAAATGGGAAATAGATGTGTGGCTTTCTCTTTGGATGTCACTCTTCATTACTGTAAGATCTGAAGCCATATAGTGATTGAATTAAACATTACTAGCTAGAGGCCCAAAATTATTTTGAATCCCATCTCCTCAGAAATACAATTTATTTAGACTAGAATCCACCAGAAGGTAATTAGGGAGAGAAAGTGTGAGGGAACTTGGTAACATTTTTAAGATACTTAACCTTGACATAATAGCTCTATGATACACTTTTGTAAACTTGAATTACAGAAGACGTGTTCTCTCTGAAGTGTTAAACCTGTTTCTGGACTGTTCCACTTAAGACTGCAGTGGGTAGGTGGGGATCAGTTAACTGAATGCTCCTCCACTTTTTTGTGTGTGTAAATATTCATTCATGTGAGTCTCCATAGGCAGCCTAAAATGGTGCATTCTTGGACACAGGTATACCCTGTCATTGGTAAGTCGATCTAAATGCTTTGTTTATCAAAAACCTATTCTAAAGAAAATGTTCATTTATATGGACTATTAAATAACTTCTGCAGATATTTATAGAACTTAACTTGCATGATACAGCTGGATAAGTGTTTTCCTGTCCCTTTGGTGGGATGCTGCTGCTACGCTTCCTGGAGTTCACTAGAGGTCCTTCTGACTCCAGTCCAACATGTGCCGGCAGTTGGAAGCAGTCACGGTTGTGCTCGCTCTGCAGGCAGCTAAACAGCTTCTCTGCCAGCTCTCTCGCTATTTCTTGCTCCTTCTGCTGCCTAGTGCTGTGGAGAAGAGGGAAGAGACAGCATGAGACATAGAGCTGGTTACTCCCTATGGGTGGTTGGCTCAGCTGCATGCACATTTACCCCTCAGCACACGAAGAAAAAACATTTATCCTTCTATCACTTGCATGTTCATGCTCTAAAATCCATTGGTTCTTTAGGACACAAGCTTGGGTTGTGGCAAAACAATAACGGCTATTTACTAATGCTGGATTATTTGAAAAATGAAGTATGTGTGTTTTTGGTTTTGAAAATTAAAAAGATTTGGATCATGTCTGGTTTGTATTCTGAAACATAGTGAAACTGAAAAATATACTGTGGCTCTAGAAAGGCAAACAGAATGTATTAAAGCAGTATTACAGTTAAGCATACATAGTATGTGTTGAAGTATCTACATTGCTAGAAAGTGATTCACAGTATATTGCAGATATTATGCCTGTGATGTCAGAATTAATGTATGTTAAATTTTATGGGGAAATCATATGGCTGTTTAGCCTTTGACCTGGGGAGGGGGATGAGGATTTTTAAAAAAGAATTTGCATTGTTTTGAAATGTTGATGATGTTGAATGCTTGAATAGTTACGGTAAATGTTCCAGCATTCTGAATAGTTTTCCATAGCAAAATAACTTTTTAAGAAGGAGAGGAAGAGAAAACTGTTGCTTCTAAAGAATAGCATTTGGTTATTGTGTCAATTTAGAACCATCTTACACTATCCTTGTCCTTCAAGTGCTGAAGGAGTGCTTCGAGCCACTTCAAGTAGTGCTTGCAGGGGTTGTCAAGCAGTCTCTAAAGCACTGAACAAGAAGGGGTCAGCTCTTACTTCTCACAGTCTGTTGAATTTAGTAACTAACAGCTACTTACAAAAGCATCTGGAGCCACATTGTGGATCTGGTACTACTGTGAAGAGGTATTAGCAGTGGTGGTAGCTATTTATGGTAAATCCTTTTGGTGTTCTTTAATGTGACCACAAACTAGGATGACTTGAATACATTACTTATGCTTATGGAAATAAGCAAAGTTCTGAGCTGCTTTCAGAAATGATTTTATAGATTTGTATATGATGTTAACATCTTCAGTGCTTCTGTGCCAAAAAGGAAGACTGGCATACATCTGATCATTTCTTGACCAAACTTACATATTCATTAGAATTCTGTTTAAGCATTTGTTTAATTCAAATGGTATACAAGGTTTTCCAAAATGAGCTAGTTTCATACTGATACTGTGCTTCAACCTCAAATTTTCAGAAACTATGAGTCAGGCACACTACGAAGAATGAGATTATATTTGGTTTCTGTGTTGCTGAAGGCACTCCATGGTCTCTTACAGTAATTGCATGATTTCAAACTTTTTTGTTTAAGTGTAAGTTGAGATTCTTTCACTTTCCAATCAGAGACTAAGTACCAAATATTGCTATCATTGTGATGGTGATGTGAGATTTTGAAAATGCTGCCAAATAATATTTCGTGAACCTGAGAATGTTTACTTTCTTTATGTCTCCTCTGCTTTTATTTTGCCACTAGTTCTGAGAGATTAAACTAGGAAACTGATGGAAGTAATTTGAAGTATTAGTAAATGCAAGTAAGCAATTCATTCTGGAAGCATAAAGGGCTCGGCTGCATTACTCAGGATTTATTACCTATGGCATCATATTCCAGCAGCTGTTCTGTGTGCTGCCGTCTTAAATTAATGTGCCTGATTGAATTGTCATGTATTCATGTACAAGTACACTGAGACCGTTACAGGCTTCCTGACATCTCTTTATTTTTATTCCAAGAATCGAAAGCTCCAGTATCCAGCTGGGTTTTTTGTGTTTTTCAAATTTGATTGCCATATATATCTGTAATCCCCCCTAGGAATTGAGTCCACACTGTTCTGTAGAGGTGATTGTTCTGCAGGCTCAAAAAGTACAAAATGCTGTCTGCCACTGTCCTAATGTTGACAATGTATTGAGGATTTCTTCACAAGTTCCATTTTATTTAAGGAGAAACTTTTTTGCACTGCATCTTATAACTGATTTAGAATGTTCTGCCTCAGTCTGAAGTTTACAGAACTTCAAAATCTGTGAAAACCCAAATTTGCCATTATTAAAAAAGATTTTTACCATCTAGCTTGTATTCTTTACTTTAAGTCTTTTACAACCACATCCTAAATGTATGTGATGATGTGTCTGGTTGCAATGTGGGAGTAATGTCTTTGCAGTAATGTCACTAGTGTACTATCTTTTATTTTGCCAGTAAGTTGTTCATTTGTGTTGGTACACAGGTTGTAGGATTGGACAGTTTAACCTGAGGCATGTTTTGAGTTCTGTTGCAAACAAATGACATTTTTATTTAAATGAGAGTTAAGATGTGAGAATCTTTGTCATTTAATAGGGGAAAAAATCTAGTAGTTATTGCAAGATTACTTGATATGAACTGGCATTATTGAATATGTTTATAAAAGATTTCTCCATAGCACAAATTACACTTTCTGATCATATACGGTTGCACAAATATTTATTTAAAGACCAGCAAGTCTGAGGACAAGGTGCTTCTGGTGGGAACGTACAAAATAAATTAAGGATATAGAAAGAAACCCCTTCATAAGGATGTAAAGATCTTTGCAGGACAGTCTGGCATTCTGTTTCCAACAGTGGCGAGGCAAATGTAGTCTGATCTAGCAGGGCTTTTTATAGTTTTATGTCTAGGCCAGGGGTGTCAAACTCATTTGTTAGGTGGGCCGGATCTGACATAAATGGGACTTTGTGGGGCCAAGCCATGCATGTCCTAAAATGTAATGCCAGATAGCAGAAATATAGACTTTATAGAGGACACAGGCCAACACAATTAAATATATCAATTTTTAACTTAAAATACAAACATGCTTGAAATTCTTGCAATATTTTGTTTAAAACAGAAAGGGGGAATAGTGGGATTTTGCAATGCAATTTTAAAAATAAAACATCAAGAAAAAGCACAAAGATCACAGCAGAAACTTTAAAAAATAAAATGCTCTCAGCCTGGGAAAACATGAAATGGCAGGGCATTGAATGCTTCTTCCCCCTCCCCAGGTCTACTAAGTTTAGCAATGTCTCTCCAGTGTTATATCCTTTGGCTGTGGGTTCCCAAGTTAGAGTACTCACTAGACACTAGTTTTTACTCCACTGAGAAGAGACAAAGCTGGCTCAAGGAATCAATGCTTGGTTTGCAATGACACAGTTTCAGGAAACTTCAGCTGGCCATAAGAACACTGGGAGGTTTCTTTCCACTGAAACAATAGACAAACTTGCAACGAAAACATGGAGTGAATTTTCTGTTCACATTTGCTCAACCCATAAGCCTGATGGGGAATCCATTCTGCATTTTCTTTGCAGCTTTGCTTTCAGCTTTAGCCTCTGCAAAGAGAAGGCAGAAGGAGCTGGGAACCTTGATGCAGACTTGGAGCTTCACAGGGTGAGGACAGGAGGGGGGAGGGGGGAAAAGAAAGCTCTATGGGCCTGATTGAAGCCCTGGGTGGGCCAGTTTGGCTCACAGGCTGCACATTTGACATCCCTAGTCTAGGCCATGCCCATTTACTCAACCAAGTCACATTGGTTGCTCTAAAGTGTTACTTGGAACCAGGGGTCATTTTATAGAAAATAGGTGATGGAGCTCATCCAGGAATTGTTATGCAGCTGCACCTACTATTCAGTGGACAAGGAGGTGGAACTCTCAGAAGGAGGAGGTGGAACTCTCAGAAGAAGAAGAAGGAACTCTCAGAAGGAGGAGGTGGAACTCTCAGAAAGGTTCAGGAGCTGTGCTCCTGTGAGCTCCCACTGAATCCGAGGTCTGCTTGGAACCTTCTGTAATTTGTTGCAGATTTGAAAATTAACAAGGAGTTCAACAGAGTTAAATATCTAGAAAGCATTCTGACTGGGAAAGTATTAGAGTTGAAACTATGGTGTACAACTTGAAATTATTTCAGTTTTGCCTTTTTAAAAAGTTGATGAACTGATGATGCCTCAAGTTAAGACATAGGGTAATGGGGGGGGAGGTGAATACTTCAGTTTTCTAATAAGCTGTTTTCCCTCTACCTATAAGTTACTTGTCTACTTCTGCAGTTACTTGTCTAGTCAATCTCAACTTATTACCTGATGCAGCATTTTCTTTTAATTTTCCAATTAATTCTATACTGGATTTGATGGAAGTTGTAGTTTGTGATTAATATGTGGGGTGGATCAGGCTTAACTGTGTGACTACCCTTGGAATTTTTAATGGAGGATTTTAGCTGTGTGGTTGAGACTGTGTATGTTTTGTATTTTTGCACTCACATTTATTGGGAGTTTATCTGTTTGCACTTCAAGGTTGATGATAGTTAGAAGATATGGTGAAGTTTGCAAGGAAGACTTCTTTCTGTAGGGAGGCTGAAATTTTTCAAGTCCAGTAGGAAATCTCTCTAGATTTGGTGCCCTTCTCTTGACATGTAGAATTGCTCAGTTTCCTGTGTAGATTCAGGTGAGTAGCTGTGTTGGTCTAAAAGCAACCGAACAAAGCTTGAGTCTAGTGGCATCCTGAAGACCAACAAAATTTAATTCTGTGTATAAGCTTTTGTGGGCATGCATACAAAAGCTTATACCTAGAATTAAACTTCGTTGGTATTAAAGGTGCCTCTGGACTCAAATCTTGTTCTGTTTCTTGTGTAGGCAGGAGTCCATGCCTAAGCAGAACTATACTGGCCTTGCTCACTGTAAAAGATACTAGTGCTTGACTCTGAAAGATATATCAAGGGTGGACTGACTTCACTCTGCTTTTTAAAAAAAACAATTCTTGTGATTTACCAGTGTGGATTGCATTCTTCTAAATAAGAAGGCATACTTATGATTAAGACAGAGCTAATCCATGCAATTTTGAACACGTGCTCCTGTTTAAAGAATACAAATCCCTCTTCAGATCTGATCAAGGTTCACTGGTCCAGCATTCTTTACAAAAATCAGTAGGTTCAGCAGAAAATGACTAGTGATCCATCAGTGGACCTTAGTAAGATACCTCGTACTTGTTAAGGGCTGACTGAAAAATGACTGAGCAGTTTTTGAATGCTTACAATGGTAACTATGTCTGTGGAAGGATATTCGGCTCTTTTTGTTTGAGTCATGGTATCAGTTTGTATCTGCTTTATCATAAAGGCTTAGGGGTGGTTATATGTTCAAAGACTGGTGAAAAAAAAATACTGTGAATCCCGTTAAAAGTAATGGGAACTGTGCTACAGCAATATCATTTAGGCTGTATTTACTGACTTCATGAGAGACAAGCACTTTTTAAATCTCTTTGGTCCCATTTCAACTTTTTTTTACTTTAGAAGACTAGTATCTAGTAACTAGAAGACTAGTAACTAATACCTTTGTGACTAGAAGAGAACTGAGATTTTTCAGGATTGTGCCTAAGAAAAAAAGTGCTGTCTGGGGTAGATTGTGACATTTTTGACAGGCACCAACAGCCACATGTTTTAAAAGCTTTTGTTTAATAATAACCATGAGGAGGAATTACATCATGATGAGTACTATTTGAACAGAACTGAAGTTGTGTATATTTGGAATACAGATGTAAACTATGTATGTTGAAAATGTATCTCTGCTTTACATAACTAAATTATTTGATGCTCCTGATCTTTTTGATCTTGCAGTACCACAGAAAGTCCTTTCTGAAAGCCTCAGATTGATTTCGCTGTTAACCACATGAAACAATATTTTAATTTCTTGACTTGCAAAATTTGTCATTAGAAATCAGTGTAAGTTTTTAGGTACACAGTCCCATAGGTCCCATTACAAGTTTGTATGTTTTGGTAGCTAGCTGCACAGTTCTGCTTTTGGGTGTATATGTGAAACTAACATCTTGATCGGCTTTGAACAAAACTTGTGCAGGTGGTTCCTTGAGAGAAGAGAGAATGTCTTCATGAGGCTTTTTAGTATTTTGCAATACCCATGTACTGTGCAAAAAAAAAAAAAATCCCACTTGCTCTAATTCCCAAATTCCAATTCCTAAATTTAACTGGGAGGAATACAGCATTTCTTCAAAAGACTAAAAACATCATTGATTATCCTCAGTCTTGTCAACTGTGTGCTTTTGCAAAGAAAGGCATTGCTTTGCGGGATTTGGAATTTCCTACAGCGAACGGGTCTTCCAGTTATCTATGCAAAACCATAAAATACCAATATGCATGAGCCAACACATGTCAAATTTTATGAGATGTTAAGATGATATTTCAGTGTAGAAAACTTACTTTCTGTGACATGGTCTATCAGTGAACTAGGCTAGCACAGCACAATCTTTGGTGTAAAAGGGCAGTGTTTCCTTGACCTAATTAGTAAGAAGTTAATCAGAAACTTCTTGGTTAATCCTAAATAGATTATGGGGGGAAGCAAGTCTCAAACTGTCCTTTATTTGCCAAGCTTGAGAGGCACCATCCATGTGTGAGGACGTTTCCATTGGCAGAAGAAGTGTTGTTCTTGGCTAGGTTGCTATATGATATGGTTCTGCATGGTCCTCTGGAGGGAAGTACTAATGGGTAGTTTGAAGTCCCTTTTCACCACATTTGTGGCTGTGTAGTGCCTGCCAGCCCTGCCATTTCAGCTGGGTGCCTTGGGCAGAAAAATGTTTTGGGTTGGCACCAATATAGTGTATGTAAGTTGCATGCTGCATTGGATGTCAGGGTTTACTGGAGTGGCATTTGTGGTCTTTCTCTTTTCTGCTTTTTTGGGGATGGGCTTTACCCTGACATTGAGAGAAATGGGTCTCCTGAGTGGGTGTGGGCTGGGTGTAGTTTTTTTTTAAAAAAGTCTTAATTGGTAGGAGTATCAGTGTTGCGCTAGATCATTGTATTCTGCTCTTAACATCTCAATCCAAAGCTGTAAAGGAGTGTCTGATGATACAATCCTCCACCCCCTGCATATTTCTAGAGAGTTGCCTGCTCTGATATACCTTGTGATGGTGTAACAGATTGTGATCAAATTTTGGGTAAATGGGAGAAAAAATTATTTAGCTTTGCAAGATGCCATTGTGGAGAGCTCTTTTTGAGATACACCATTGGACAGTCAATTCTGTTGGTTGGTTCCCCACTCCCGCTCTTACAATAATCAAAAGATTAGTAATAGAGCAAGCCAAGTATTGAAAGGACTTTGCTGAATGAAATTCAGCAGCTAAGCAAGTGACTGAAATTGGGCCTGATACAAACTGTGTTTTGAAAACTGATAGGGCCTTTCACTACTATAATGTGAAAACAATACATTTGAAAGCCAAGCAAATGTGAGTTTGGCTCGGAAATAAATTTTCCATCCAGATTGGAGCCAGGCACATTTGCTTAACATTTTCACTGCTCAGCTAGCTTTTGACTGTTGTGAGATTGGAAGCTGTATGTATTCCCCTGTGATTCCTTTGCGTTTTAATGCCAAGTTTGTGGAATACTCTGGGTAAGAAGTACTGTCATGCTTGCTTACATTCTCAGCTCATGTTGAAGAGGAAAAAAGTCAGCTCAGTATCATAAGAACTGAAAAGCACTTAAAAGTAATCTTGTTAGGCCCCCTGCAGTGGTAGTGTTACATAGACTGAAATAATCTCTGATAGGTTCTTCTTCTTCTTCTATAGGTGTCATACAGTCTCTTCAGCATGTTGCCATTTAGAAGTCAAAAGTTCTTAATTAAACTCTTTTGGCTGTGCAGTGTAGCTGTTCACTGGCTTATATTAGCACCAAACCTTGCTTCTTAAACCTGATCATTATTTCTTTGTGTAAGATATCCACTAAAATCCTTTCTTTTTATAAACCTGTAGGTTTGCCAGGCCTGTTAACCAGTGGGAGATGGGGTTGGGGGGATATGGAGGAGCAGCTATCAGCAATGTTGTGATGTCACTTCTGGGTTTTCATGGAAGTGACATCACACTTTTCTAGGAATTATCAGAAATTCTGTTTTTACTATAGGTTTCCAGTTCTAATTTTTATTTCTTTCTGCTACGAGTGTAGTGAGCAAGGCTCACTTGGGGGCAAGAGATTCCAACTCCCAGCAGGCATATGACAGCTGTGCACTATTTTGCTGGAGTAAGTGTTATTTTTATAAACAGTAACTGCAGACAACGTCTAATTTCACCATTAAGAGACCTGACCATCCCAGCTAATAGAATTCTGTGGCAACTAAATTAGATGTAACAGGAGCAGGCCCAATTGTTTGTTTAATTGTCTGCTTTCTTAATACATAAAGTGAGTGGAGGGTTAATATTTATGATGAGAGAGGCACATGGGTGAGGGAAGCTGAACCCTGCCACCTCCCATGCCTTCTGTGATGCTTTATTGCTTCAGATAATGTGGCGGTGAATACTAAAGGGACAATCTTGTGTAAATTCAAGCAGCAGGCTACTGCTTTTATTTTTGAGTAAACATACTTGTGAAGAAGCAGCATATTGTGCATTCTTAGTAACAGATCGACTTGAGAAGAAGCAGCAACACACTACTTAAGAATCATATTACTACACCTTGGAGATTACTGGTAGAAAGATGCAAGATATGGTAAAAAAGCGAATATCAATCTTTTGATGTAATAACTTTTCAATGAGGAATCCTGGCAGTGAAACACTAAGCAGAGATAAAAAGCAGGATTAAGTATAGAATGCATTATCTGTTCATTGTACAGTATGTTCATGGGCCTGCCATGCCAGAAAAAAAACCATACAGCTGGAGCAGATATATTTAAAGGGTAAAGCTAGTCAGGTGTACTTATAAAGATTATGTACGCCAAAGGATTTGTTGAGACTTTGTTATACGGTGTTTTCATACCACTGGATCTGAACCATCAATGCGACCCCTCCCCTGAGGTACTGTTGGTTCTGATAAAGTTAACAAAAGTTCTTTCTCAATTGCTTAGCCCTCAGTGGCAAAATGTTTTGGTGAAGCAACAAACCTACCTATGGCAGTCAAAACTTCCTCTTCTGAGGAAATGATTCATTTGCCAATATTATTTTCATCCAGGGCTTTTTTAATAGCAGAAGCTCCTTTGCATATTAGGCTACACCCCTCGATGTAGCCAATCCTCCAAGAACTTACAGGGCTCTTCTTGCAGGGTCTACTGTAAGCTCTTGGAGGATTAGCTACATCAGGGGGGCATAGCCTAATATGCAAAGGAGTTCCTTCTACAAAAAAGCCATGTTTACATCCATTTAAGGTTTGTCTGTAATAGCTGACCTACAACCCCCAGTTTGTTTCAATACCTAGTCAATAAATATCGCTTAGTTATTAATTGAGCTTTTTTGTAGTGTTTATGTCAGTGCTGTGAGGATAGTCTACAGTTAAAATGCTAAAGCAAAAACTGAAGAATTAAACAATGAAATACTTAAGTTTTCTTGAGTAATCTCTTCAGGGTGTACTGCATGATTCTGGATATTAGGAATAGATGTGAGAAATCAGATTCAGATGTCTGCTTGGCTATGAAACTTGCTAGGTAATCTTGAACATCTCACCTTAATTTGCATAATTATTAGATACAGTAAAGAAGATGCAAATGTAACTAATCAATAAAAATTTTGCAGACTAGAGATTACTGTAAAAACACATCAGCCACCCAAAATGGCATTGGCATGTCTAGTTCTTCGTCCTCTGTAGCATCTACTACACTTCAACTGTGTCCAAGTGTCATGACGTTCTGAGGGTCTTGCACCACATTTCTGTGACTGCTGGTGCTGTTGGCTGGCAAAGGAATGTCATGACATAGAGGCACTTGGAAATGCTTGCTTGCTGCATCTTCAACTCAGCTTATCCATAATAATTTCTTTTGTAGGAGATGATCCTACAAAATGTTTATATTTAGCCTTTTCAGTGTTTACAGATCATAAATATTTTTGTCTAGTTAGGTCTTCTGTTCAGCTGATGTGAATGTCTGGGGAGGTTTGGAAAGCAGCAGTTGTACTTTGCTATGGGCAAATGGCTAACATGTGCAGGCTCAATAGATCTCCAGTTGGTGCTTCCCAAGGGCAAAACTATAACCTTAAGAGAATGATAGATGCACTAATGTTATGCTCAGAAACCTTAAATCTAAGAAGTAGATTTAATAAGCAAAGAATTAGGAGTGAATCCTAAAACAATCTCAGGTTCCTTGATGATTTAGTCAATGAAAAAAAAAACCCTGTGTATATTTTATTATGAGTTGTCATTCTCATTTGTTTAATTTGGACAGAAAAATATAGGCCTATAATAGGAGGTAGGGGTGGGGAGGGAGAGATGCTTTTTGGAAACTTAATTTTCTTTATGTTGCTTTGATCCAGCTTCCGGGCGGCAGCCTGAAGATACACGGCCAGAAATATGGATTGCACAGGAATTGCGGCGCATTGGAGATGAATTTAATGCTTCCTACTGTCCAAGAAGGGTAATTTTTAATATTTTTATTTTTCCTTTTTTGGCTACAGTCCTGGAGTATAGCCTTGCACCCAAACAAGGGGCTCTTCCCTTTTGGGTTCTGCAGGATCCTGTTAGCCTTTTTGTAAGGCTTTGATCTTACCTCTGAGTGTTTTAGGTTTCAAAAGAGCAACCTTTCCCACCCATTTAAATTGCTCATTCTTTGTACAGCATTGTAACAAACTCAGGGAAAGTTCTAGATTACCGTGTCATATGGTCAAAGGAGGAAATAGGCAATAGTAGCATAACCATTCATTTCCGGTACATGGTGCAGGAAATGTAAATCATGTTAATCTCTCTGGGCCTTGCTAAAACCTGATTTATGCATTTTGTGGGCCTCAAAATCTACAAGCGGTCCAGGCCTCTGAGAAAGCCTGCCTGGTCTATGCTTTTTAATTGTTCCCCACTCCACATTGTTATTCTCTTGCTCTTATTCAAAGTCTCCTCCCTGGAATTAGAATCAGTCTTACTTACATTTTTATCAGAGGTGTTGAACTCATTTGTTACAAGGGCTAGATCTGACATAAATGTAACTTTGATTATGATGATGCACACAGACAGCTGGTTCTGCATTTAAATAAACACAAACTGAGTTATTGAAAAGACAGGAAAACAAAGGAAACACTAGAATGCAATATTTAATAGATCAGAGGTGTTGAACTCATTTATTACAAGGGCCAGATCTGACATAAATGTAACTTTGTCAGACCAGACCATGTGTGCCATAAAATGTAACATGAGGTACCAGAGATATAAACTTCACAAAGATGATTTCAGATGCCAAATGGCAATAGGCTTGATTGGATTGGGTGTGATATGCAGAAGGGTAGTAGGCATGGAGATATCATTGGTATTGAGGCAGGAAATCTAGGTCTCAATTTGGTTCAAGAGGATGCAAAGAATAAATGGACATAAGTCTGAAGAAGTGAGCAGTGACTCACAGAAGATAGACTACTTACTAATGGACTCTTACTCTTTCTATAGCTATAGGAAACCACAACATTCAAAAACAAGTGGAGAGAGCATTTTAACTTTCCAGGACATTCAGTTGCTGACCAGAGAGTAGCAGTTCTCTTACAAAGACTTTCAGAGGGAGATTAGAAAGAGAGTCTGCTGAATTGCAACTGATAATGAAGCTCAATATATCCTCCTGGGTTGAACCGAGACCTCGGTTTCTTCTCTCCTTACCAATGGCTGCTATTGTTATTTGGCATCTGAAATCACTTCATTCTCCAAGATATAAGGACAGATGGACTCACATTCTAGCTGCATCTGAAGAAGTGAGCAATGACTCATGAAAACTCATTCCCCACTCCCACAAATTTTGTTAGTCATTGCTACTGGACTCTTGCTCCCTTTCCACTAATAAAGATTGCAAGCTGTGCTGTTAGGTTTCTTTTACTATTTTTTTTCCATCTGGTAGAACTGGAAAGGAGGATCTCTGCAAGTGAAATAATGTGTTGTTTTCAGACTGGACAAAATCCACTCACTGCTAGTGATGATAATAAAAAGTTTAAAAAGCAGGAGGGGGGTGTAAATGTGAAGAAAGGTAGCCAGTGAAGTGGGAGAGAGGGAGACCACGTGATGAACTGGAATATATGGAACCATACATTTATTTTTAAATACTTAGCCATCAGCTTCCCATCATTAAACCATGGAATCAAATCCAAACATTGTATTCCTAATCAAGGTCTTTTTGAAAGAAAATAAAATCCCAGATATGCACAGAGAAACCTAAACGTAAAAAAACCTTTTCAGAATAAGCCAAAACATCTTATCCCAGATACATCTCTTTCCTGCCACCCTTTCTTTTCTAATGTGTGTGTATTTTTCTAACGTGTGTGTGCGTAATTAGGTCTCAAAGTAAACAGCAGAGCAGGGCTTGTCAGAAGAATCTCCCCCCTCTCCTTCTAAAGAAGTGTGCAAGCACAGGAAAGTTTATACACGGAATAAAACTTTGTTGGTCTTAAAGGTCCCATAGGACTCCCTTTTCTTGTGCCTTTTATCTCTTTCCTTCCACCTTCCTCTCTCCCTCTCCAAATAAGAGGAAGCAGGAAAGAGTGGAGGGAGCTTTTCTTTGGTGAATGCATGTGCACTCTTTTTCCTTCCCCCTTGCTTCCTCCCCAAAAGAGGGATGAGAGGCTTGGAAGAGAGCAGCCTCAGTGGGGAAAGCAGGAGAGATTAGAGGGAGCTTTTCTCTGGTGAATGCATGTGAATTCTCTTTTTCCCTCCCCCTCGCTTCCTCCCTAAAGGAGGAAGAGAGGCTTGGCGATGCAACAGTGGCTAGAAGAAGGAAGCAAGAGACACCCAGTTCCTCGCATCCAGCCTACATGTTTAAACACCTCTGGTTTATATTGATTTAAAATTTTTTTATCATTGTGCTTTTATTGTTGGGTTCTTTTAATTAGTTTTTATTTTTGTTTACATTACTATTTTGATATATTTCTTCTTGAACATATTGGGAAAGATAATTTATAAACAGCACCTATATATAAAAGGATTAAAGTTGCCTTCAGTTGATCTGATCAGAATTCTGGCACTGCTCTTCTTTCTATCCAGTTCCCTGTCCCCTTGCTGTTGCACTAACCATTGTGAAAGCCTTGTGGATTTGTTTTCACACATGTTAAACCTGACCACTTTGTTTCCAGAATCTGCTTACTTCCTGACATGATTTGATGTTTCAACCCCACCACAATTTTTGTAGAACACTGCAGAAGGTGTGTGTGGAGAAGCATAAGGATGCAGTTGCCACAAATTCAGTGTCATAGATAAAAATAAATACCAGGCTTTTTGAGAGGAGAAGTTGCATGTTTACAGGAAACTCATGAAGATAATACTAGGACAGTGAGTGACAAAATTGTAATGAAATGTGAATGAATGCTGGACTGGCCATTATGAATTTTATCATTTGTTTCTAGATGTCTTTTCTCAGATATGCAACATGCAGAACATTTTGCCTCTGGTTTTTCATTTTAATATCTTTTACATAAATATCAAGCCATTAAATGTTACCATATTCATTACTGGAAAGTATGTAATACTTTATACTGTTCAACTCATAGTTATGTTTTTAGCTACATACTTCATTTATTTTAGGATCAGTTATTTCAGCAGCATTTCCCTTCCCTCCCCCTCAATTATTTTTTCATTGCATTTAGTCAGTGGTAAGAAGTGCATTCAGACTTAGAAGTGTTTAAAATGGGCTGGCTCAGAAGATTAGCATCCGATTTCAGCAGAGTTAATCCCTGCTGGGAATTAAGAGCCGAACGTAGTAGCCTCAAACTTGGCAGGAGGTCATGTGAAGCAGTCAGCTCATGCTATTGAGCCAGGTGAGTTCAGTGCCTAGGGCTCCAGTGTATATGGGGATTAACATGTGTTATGATCAGGGGAAAGGTGAAACAGGAAATTAAAATAGGGATGAATTTCAGTAATGCATGCAAATTTGAAAGGAAAGAACACAATCTAATGATGAAATAACATTTTTGTTTAAGATGTTAAAAAATATATTCAGAATGTTTTGAAAATCATGCGCTAATATACAGTTTAATTTTCTAGCCAGTTAACCAGAGAAGGTTTAAACTAAGACTACTAAATTTATTTCCAGCTGTTTTTAAGGGACAAAAAGATTAGTGCAAGATTAGAGTTACAATGTTGAAGTTCCCCTCTGTTTCACTTGATGTTCTTTCATGCTTACACACTGTAGCTATGTGTAAATAAATTGCATCATAATGTAGAAAAATGGCCCTAAAGGAGGAAAGTTATCTGTGCTCCAGAACTGTGTACTAGAACATTTTGAGGCCAAACTACACATTACAGTGGAGTATTTGTGCATGTAGAGCAGCAAAATTGTGGTTGTCACACACAAAAATGGCTTGGGGGGTGGTGGAGTCTTTTAGCACCATTTGAAGCCCTTTTGCCCCCACTCCCCACCCCAAGTTTTTCTCTCTGTGTGTGACACTGTGTGGTGTGTGGCTGTGGGAAACCTGAGTTGGGTCTGGGAACCTGAACCCAACTTTTAAAAACTATTCTGTTTACTTTGGCCCTTGGTCAGCTGCCATTCAGAACCTTTCTGACAGAATCTTTCAGACTGAATTTCAAAAACTGTTAAGGGCCAAAGTGGATAAGATTTGGGGAGACTGGCCTTTTGTCCCCTGCCATTTTAATATTTTAAATAAATAATCTCTCCATAGGGCTACAGATTTGATTGGAGCAGTAGTGGAATGCAACATACATCCTAGAACTTCTGGGTCAGTTTCATTTTTAACTGCACTATTTCCAAACTCCTAAAGGCCAATCTAAACAATTCACGTGCACAGTCTCCCAGTGTTTGGTTCATTCCTGAGTCCCCCACCCCAAGATGCATCCAGAAGGAACTGCAGGTTTGACTGGTACACTGGCATGATGAAATAGTGATTAACCCTTTCGCATGGATTCTTTTTCTGATTAAACTTTTCCCCAGTTGCTTTTCCCCATAGTCTCAGAAAGCTCTCTCAGCTCCCACCTGCCTCACAGGGTGTCTTTTGTGGGGAAGGGAAGGGAAAGGAGATTGTACACTGCTCTGAGACTCCTTCAAGTAGTGGAGAGCGGGGTATAAATCTGATCTTTTCTTCTTCTCTTTTCCCCCTTGGTGGGCAAGAAGTTGCAGGGAGGGGATTTTATGAAGAAAAACAGCCCATGGGGGAAGTGTGAAGAAGCCCTTTGTTTTTTGTCTTAGTAAATCTGTCACCCAGGGCAAAACTCAAGGATGGGGCCCCAGAATCACTGGCAGGGCAGAGTGTGATCCCTGGGCATAGCTCATTGCCTGACAGGTGGCAGAAAGTGGTGGCCATAAGCTGGGCAGTGGGAGCCAAGCCTCTCAGCAGAATCACAAGTGTGTGCGACGGGGTGGAGCATCCCCTCTACCCAGCCCATTGCAGACAGACTGCAGCTGCTATTATGAAACTTGTGTCCTTGCCTGCTGTGTGATGCTGGCAGTGGGCCAGCAGCACAGCAGTCCAGGGTGGCAACATACAGGGCCTGGGGCAGCTGCCCCAGTTGCCTCACAGCTAAGACTGGCCCTGGCCAGTGTACCAGTCAAACTTGCAGATCCCTTTGTATGCATTTTGGGGTTGGGGCAGAGTGCTGAGACATTGCTCACGCTTCTCGCATAAATTTTGTTTAAGTGTTTGGAATGAGCATAGTTGAAATGAGCATAATTTGTGGGGTGAATGTCTGTGTAGTTAATGCATGGTGCATCACTGGAACACCTCAGAATCAGTTTCTTTATCTTATAAACTTTATCAGTTTCCTTTTTAAGATAGTGGCATCTGCAAAGGGAAGAATGGAATTAAATGACAACCCAATCCTGAGGGCCCCTGTGGTAGTGGCAGCTAGCAACATAATAGCATCTGTGCTGGTTAGATCCCTATGAACATTCCACGGGGGGGGGGGGGATCATGTGTCTCCCCACAAGGTGCAGCCCACAGAGTGAGAATGCTAAAGTCCATAGGAACCCCAGCGATACCCACCAATCACACAGCAGCCACTGCCCTTCAATATCACCCCCCTTCACAAGCACCATAGGCCCAGCAACAGTGCAACCCCAACGGAGGCAGACAGGATGTCTCCCCACCCCCCTAGTAAGGGTCTGTCTAGCAGCAAAAGAGCTGCCTGCATTTACCTTCCTCTGAAAAAAGGGGAACACATCCCTGCTCTGACCCACATGCACCCCTTCTCCCAAAAATGAATAAAAGGCAGTGGCTAGCTCAACCCCTCCCCACATCCAAGACCAACAACTTGGCTGCTGGTCCAAAAAGACAGATGCAAAAACAGTATGCCATTAGACACTCCACTGCAGCCCTGATGTCACCACCAGCCATTTTTGCAGCCAGTTGGGTGTAATGATTAAGTGTGCTGACTCTTGTCCTTTCCAGTTTTAATTCCTCTCTCCTCCACTTGCAGCTGCTGGAATGGCCTTGGGTCAGCCATAACTCTTGCAGGAGTTGTCCTTGAAAGGGCAGCTGCTGTAAGAGCTCTCTCAGCCCCACCTACCTCACGGGGTGTCTGTTGTGTGTGTGTGGGGGGGGGGAGGTAAAGAAGGTTGTGACCACTCTGAGATTCAAAGTATAGGGTGGGATAAAAATCCAATATCATCTTCTAAACAAAGGAGAGGTCCAGCAGCAGCATGACAACTGACAGCATTGATCCCACCACTGACAGCTTCCCTGAGTCAGAGCCCACCCCCTTAAATGAGTGAGAGAGAGAGACCATTCCAGGAGGCACTATGGGGAAATAACAGAAGAGGCTCCACAATGAACAGAGTTGTAGATCTCTCCAGACTTTATTGAACAGCAGCAGAGAAATAGTAATGAGGTGTCCAGTATGCAAGCTGCTTAGGGAAGTCATGGTGAAGGGAATATAGTGTGAGCCCTGCCTATCACAGCATGCCTGTGAGCAGGGTGGACTTGCTGGGTGGATGGCTGCCTGAGTTGGAAAACTGCAGGGGCTGGGCTGGAACCAGTGGGATGGCAGCCCCAGGACAGAGCAATGGGACCCACTCTGCTCAACGCAAGCAGCCCCTATGGCACTGGGAATGTCATCCTCTCTGGTCTTCTCCCTGTTGAATCACCACCTGCACAGATGCCAAACAGAGACATGCAGTGATGAAAACCAGCACAGTACCTACACTGTAGCCATACCAGTGGAGCTCCAGTATGGTCTGTGGTTCACACACCCCTTCTTGAGGGGGAATTCCATTTCATCTGGATACCCCCTGAAGCTCATGCATAGGCATCCAGACAACACTTAATCATTGGGTGTGTTAGTTACATCTCAACTGTATCTACTCCATCTCTTCTGCTGCTGCACAAGTCTCCAATCCTGTGATGCAGGAAGTGCAATGGTTGCTTGGCCAGCAAATCCATGGAGAACAGTGGGGCAGCTGCCAGACACTGGCCAGACACCATTGCCTGCCCTCATGGTGCACTTATCTGAGGGTCTGCTCTGTTGCATGACATGGGGCACACAGCTCAGTGCAGCTGCATCTGGTTGCCCTCATATACATGCACTACTAGCCTCAGCTGTAGGAGCCTGTCAAGGCACTGCCAAGGATGCATATGAGGGGAGAAGAGTAGGTGGGTCCTGAGACTCCTGGGCTGAGCCTGCTGGATGCCCACTGCAGCTTACCTGTCAAATGAATGGTTGCTCCTTCAGTGTGCATGTCCAGAGATTAGGCATGTTAACCACACAGCAAGGAGATTTGCTTCCCCCCAAGGTGAAAGTGCTAAGCGCCCCTTCCATGCATTTCCCAGCACCTACTATGTGCTCTGAGTCAGAGACCTCAGTGGCTGAGTCTTGTGCTGCCCACCCTTTCATCTGAGCTCTAGGATGTCTTGGTTCAGGTTTATATAGAGTAGGGTGGCTGTGGTTGGGTGCAGGGGAGGAGAATTGGCCACCACTAGGGCAGAATGTGATTGACTGTTACTGTAGTTGGTATGAGAGCCAGTTTAGTGTAGTGGTTAAGTGTGTGGACTCTTATCTGGGAGAACCAGGTTTGATTCCCCACTCCTCCACTTGCACCTGCTGGAATGGCCTTGGGTCAACCACAGCTCTGGCAGAGGTTGTCCTTGAAAGGGCAGCTGCTGTGAGAACCCTCTCCAGCCCCACCTACTTCACAGGGTGTCTGTTGTGGGGGAGGGAGATAAAGGAGATTGTGAACCGCTCTGAGATTTGGAGTGGAGGGCGGGATACAAAATCCAATATCTTCTTCTTTCTTGTGCTATGGTCTATACTGTGGGTTTTGATGGTGTAACTGGGGGAAATTCCCAGGCTGGGGCAGTTAAGAGAGCTGACTCTGGTTATGCCCCTGGGTGCTGCCCTTTCCCACTAGTGCACAGGGCTGCACTAGCAGTGTTCTGGCAAGGATCTGCAGTATTGTTGTGCCAGCAGCTGGCCACAGCACAGCAGCAGTGGGGACACTATGTCAGTGTATCTCCAAGATTCACCAACATATTTTTAAGATACACCAGTGGAATTGGTTGCTCAGTTCCTTGAGTGCTTTTGCCCTGCCTCAATAGGTCAGTGACTGGTTAAATTAGATGATCGCTAGTTTTAAGGTCACATACTTCTGAAGCAAATCAGTAGAAAATTTAAAATAGCAGTCTTTGAAAGATGGACAGTTTCATTTGATAAAAGATTTTCTGTCCACATTATTCCTCAGGCTGGAGCTGCCTAACATCTTTTAAAAAACAAAATGCAAAATGCACTTCAGTTTACAACACATAGAAACAAGCTCAATATTTTGAAATCACAAATTTAGTGAGGTTTGGAAGGGTGTATCTTTATCATTTGAAGAAACAGAATGCGTGAACTAATGTGCCTATCTCTTCCCCAAAAAGAAAGTTTGTATAGCTTTAATAGGCTGCTGTTAAGCAGAAGAACAAGGCCAGTAGCAAAACTGGCAAAAACCCAGACATATAGGTAGTCAGCAAAAATACTCGTTTTTACTCAAAAGGGAGGACAACATCAAAATTCAAGAAGCTGGCTGTGACAGCCAGTGGCTTCAAATATCTGAAGTCTCTGCTTTACTGATACAGCAGTCTGTTCCTGTATAGAAGCACAGGCTAGCACTCTCTCTCTACAGAAAGGTTACAGTTCCTGCTGCTCTGCTGGACATGTACAGACATGTACAGCCTGATTCTTTCTGTGTTATAAATAGTGAATATATTGCATTGTGGTTACTTTTGCTGAAATGATAAAATTTTAAAAACTTGTTTAAGCTTTAGGATTTGTTTTTCCCATTTTTTTTTTCTAAAAATGAGGAATATACTGTGAAATGATGTCAGGGCACCATAAAACTATATCTTTTGCTTTGCTGTTTTTCTCTGGTCTTGTGTTTTTGTGTTGGTCTGTCTTAGGCAATGCTGCCAGATGTAATAATAACTGAATGGAAGCGACACTCCCCCCCCCCCCCCCCCCACACACACACACATGCATGTATATACTCACTCTCACTAGGTTTTTCCTAGTCCCAAAGCCTGGTTCAGAGAAAAATGGGAGACAGGAATTAAACAAGTGGTAGGTTGGGGAAGGGGTTAAACTCTCTGCTGCTTCTCCCCCACAAATGCCCCCACATTATTCAGTTGATTGGTTATACTTATTTGAGTTAAATCTCTCTCTTTTTTCCAGGCTACAATTTTCAGCTTAAGAAATATTTCCTCAATACTGTTTTGCTTCCCGTTAGCTATTTGTTTTGGCTAAACTTCTCTGGCTGTTTGGTTTGTTTTATATTTAGCTCTTTCCCGTTTTTCACGCCTTTATTTTGGATTATGTGACTTTTCTGCTCAGCTGGCAAAGCATCACACACCTGATTTGTCACACACCAGAGTAACGTGCAAAAGGGTTGTTCTGTAGTGAAATGTTGTGATGAGTCATTTGGTTTATGTATGAATTGGATTTTAGACAGCTTTTTGGTTTCATCATTCATATCTGGAAAGTTAAGTAGAAAGCGCAGTGAAATGTTACTACTATAACAATAGTAAATTCACAAGAGACTTCAGAAAGAGCAAGCTGCTGTCAAGGTCTGTTTTGTTTCCTATGCACCTGCTTCCCTGGATTGAACTCACAGATTGTTTTGATTTGGGTATTTCTTCATTCTGCTGTTGTGGCAGTGCAGATGCTTGTGTCCATTCATGTATCATAAAGATAATTAATGCACAGAAATAATTAACTCATGGGAGGCCAGTTACTTAAAAGGCATTAAAACTATTCTGCTGTGGACTTTGCATGTGTTTCAATGCTCCTAAGACATCTTTTAAAACACTCATGTCTCAGTGCAAATTCTATAGAGTCTGTGTTATCTGAGATTGCTATGAGTTATTGCATCAGCATAGGACTATAGAATGTGGCATGCCAAAAGCAACACCAGTGTAAGGTCTCAACAACATAGCATTATTCTTTGGAGAGACATTGTACTCGTGTCTAACCAGATGTGACATTTTACACATGTATATTACAGGTTAAGTGATCTGGTTAGATCCATTGCGGTTAGTGAAAGTTAGGAGTTAGGAGGGCAATGCTTATTCGCTGAGCACTTGCACTGCCATCCTTCTACCTCAACCCTTTCTGCCCCTCCCTTCATGTTGTGAAGTAGCCAGAGAGGTCTGGGCTCATAACATGGAGCAAGGGGAAGGAAAAGGAAAGCAGTAGGAGAAATCACCTGAGTTCTTTTAGTGGGGTCTGAAAAAGGTGGAGATGGGCATTCCTTGTGCCTCATATCCTACTGCAGGCTAACAATCAAGCAGCACTAGTATTTTTTGTGAGCCTTGGGAGGAGACCAAAGCATGTCTTGGAGCTGAGGGTTGTAGTAAAGGGGTACTACTGTGACCTCTCTCAGGCCACAATCTGTGGAAAGTATCATAGACCAAGCAGGGAACTGGGTGGTGGGAAACTGAAGGGGCCTCCCGGCTGAGGAAAGCAGGCACTGGCAGTGCTGCTTTGCCCTCTTGAATCCTAAAAGCAGGATTTCTTAGAAGATTTATATGCTTCCTTTCTAGAGGTGCTCAAGGCAGGTCACAAAGTAACCTCCCCCCCAGGCCTGTAGCCACAGTGGGGCCTGGGAGGGGCCAGGCCCATCCTTTCAACCCCCCCTTCCAACTGTATGCCCCCCAATCTGTCCCCTTTGCTCACTTCCCCTCTGAACAAGTAGTAGCATTGCTACAGGTCTTTTTGCTTGTTTCTCTCCCCTTCCCTAACACAGAGATCTCTGTCTCTCTGAGGGAGGGGCACTTAAGAAAGGGGTGGGGGGCAGAGCTGCTGTGACTGCCCAGGTGAAGGGAGGTTAGCTTGTGGAACTCAAAGCAGCTTACAGTGCCAAGAGCCCAGGGCTCCCAAACCGGGTGGCCCCCCCAAAAAAACAATAAATCCTGCTGTGGCCCCACCAAACATGGAATCCTGTCTATGGCCCTGCCCCCCCCCCAATACAATAGAAGCATAAAAACAACAGAAGAAATTATGAATAATTAGAACAAGCCATTAAACCAAGACTGGGACTTAAAAACAGCATTAAAACTTTCAGAAGCCTTAAATGAAACTCATAAACCAGTCTTCAGGCTAGTAGCAGACCATTAAAATAGCTTTAAAAATGGGAGCCCTCAGTCAAAATCAGGGTAAAAATAAATTTTGGGGTCTGATGCCTAAAGGTCAGTAAGGCAGGCACCAGATGAGCCTCAAAGGAAACAAGGCTTGAGAGGAGGATTTTAACTGGTGGGCCAGCCACTGTGGAAAGAGGCAGTCCTTCAAGTATCCTGTCCCCAAGCCATTTAGGGCTTTAAAAACCACTTAATCTGACACAGGTCTTTTCAGTGCTAAAGGTGTTGTGGTCAACATGTATGTGTCACTAGAGATTGCTTAACCAAGGTTAAGTAATCAGAAGCGGGGTGCAGGTTCTTTGGAGTTTGAATTCCTTTGCCAGGGAAATGCTGATCACCACTGTGGGGTCAGTCAGCAATTTGCTCCAGGCCAGTTTGGCAGGGGATCCTGGAGGTTTTTACCATCTTCTGGACTTGAAGCAGGAGTCACTGGGGATGTGTGTGTGCGTGTGTAGGAGATATTGTGCAGGGGGTTGGGCTAGATGACCCTGAAAGTCCCTTCTACCTCTATGATTTTGTGATTCTATGAATAACCATGGTTAATGTTAACATGCTGACAATGTTAATCATGGCTTGGACGCTGACTTAATTGAGGATATGAAAACTCAGTCTGCCATTATATAAGGATAGAATCCCTAATCTAGGATCTGGTGAGGAGAATTCAAGTTGTGGCATCCAGAATTATCTTCCATAGTTTTGTCATTCTCTTGCCTAGAACCTGAACGATAGTTCTCATATCTAAGTGTGGCTGCATTCAAATGCCATAACAACTCTTAATTGGGAATTTGGGCATCTTGTTGCTGTGTTTCAGGATCCAGGTTTCTGTGGAGCAAACAAACTTTAGTTCATTGTGGTGCCTGCATTTGGAAGTCATAGTGAATTTGAAGCTTGATCAGCTGGGAAGTTTTGTATCAAGACGTGCACATGAAGGAAGGAAGCAGCATCTATATTTGTGCCCCGCAGGAGTATAGTTGCAGCTTGTTATGATGTGTGAATGCAGCCTGAATCACATGGTTTAATAGAAGTATTCCCAAGTGTGTACCAAATTCAGAATACTGTTTCATTTTCTACTGCCAAAATGAAACTGTTTCCTAAGATTCTTTGTGGCAGAATACTTAAATACAACTGCTGCACTTTCCACAACTTAACTTTGATGTAATGAAGATGTTTTGATTTTTGTTTTGCACTTATGATTGTATTTCTAGATTGCACTCAGATGTTGGGCATAACCACAGCTAAATAAAAATGTGTATGAGCTTGGCTAGTGTCAGGCTTTATTCATGGAGGACAAATCTATCAGTGGCTACTAGCTATGACTAAAGGGAACCTTCATTTTCAGAGGCAGTAAACCTCTGAATCTCAGAGCCAGGAGGCAACATCAGGGGGAGGACTTGGCTTCTGTGCTCTGTTGTTGGCTCTCCAGAGTAACCAGTTGGTCAGTGTGTAAGACAGGATGCTGTTCTAGATGGACGACTGGTCTGATCCAGCAGGCTTCTTCTTAGGCTGGCTTAAGCGTCAGCTCATTCCCCTTCCCCCCTCCTTTTTGCGCAAAGAATGATGCCATAAGACTGACTTTGGTTATGTATGACATGCATGCAAACACACACAGAGGTCCTTTGCCTAGGCCGCAGCGCCCCGGGAGGAGGGATTCCCCTTCCAGCTTTTGACGGGACGCCACTGGTACCAGTGCGTGAAGTCAGGAGCTTGGGAGTGCTACTGGAGTCTTCCTTGACAATGGAGGCCCAGATAGCGGCCACTGCCAAATCCGCCTTTTTTCATCTTAGACGGGTGAGGCAGCTGGCCCCCTTCTTGGAGCGAGGCGACCTGGCAACAGTGATCCATGCGATGGTCACCTCGAGATTGGACTACTGTAATGCCCTCTGCATGGGGCTTCCCCTGTACCGAACACGGAAACTGCAGCTAGTGCAGAACGCAGCAGCCAGGCTACTAGTGGGACTACCTCAGTGGGAACATGTGCGGCCTAGGCTGCGGGAACTGTACTGGCTGCCAATTGTATACTGGGTTCGTTACAAGGTGCTGGTTATCACTTATAAAGCCCTATATCGCCGAGGACCTGCCTACCTCAGGGACCGCCTCTCTCCATATGTTCCCCAGAGAGCACTGCGTTCCAGCTCACAAAATCTTTTGGAAATCCCTGGGCCTAAGGAGGCCAAACTTAAAACAACTAGGGAGCTGGCCTTCTCTATAAAAGCGCCCCGATGGTGGAATCAGCTGCTGGAGGAGGTGCGGGCCCTACGGGATCTCAACCAGTTCCGTAGGGCCTGCAAAACTGCCCTCTTCCAAGAAGCCTTTAAGATGTAACCAGAATGAATATTACGCTGCCTGGATAAATAGAGATTGTAGCACCACTATATTGTTTTAGCTTATTCTTAAAATTAATTGATATTTTGTATTTATATTGTTGAGTGATTTTATCTGTTATTGTCATACCATGATACTGTATCATGTTCTGTAAGCCGCCCTGAGTCTGCCTTGGCGGGGAGGGCGGGGTATAAATAAAAACTTATTATTATTATTATTATTATTATTATTATTATTATTATTATTATTATTACATGGGGCTTAACCAAAATTAGTACCTCTCCCCCCCCCATACACATGTTAAAAAATGGGATTCTTGCTGAGCAAGTAAATCCTGGTTTAGGAGGATCCTAGTTAGCATGAGGAAAGTTGTACAGAACTCACTTGCTTCATTCATGTAATGTGGACAACTGGGATTAGTTGTTCCTTCATTATGTTCTGTATGAGAAGGGAGAAGGGGGAAGATAGGGAGCCAGGCATATGTAGGAGCCCAGCACACACCAGGAAAATAAACTGTTTTGGTTAACTGTAGTTAAATTGGACAGATGAATGAATACAACCCTAGCATTGATGATCCAGGACAGGCTGGAAGTTGAAGGCCATATATTGCCTCTAAAGCTGCACCCCATAGATTCTCTGGTGGGGCTTGTAGCTGGTTAGTTGGTCTGAGAGATAGTATGCAAGTTACTGAGGCGTGGCTTCTCAGGGTATCTTCAGAATCTAAAACAATTGTACCTGTTTGATTTTTTTCCCTCTTGCAGTTTGTATCAGATAAGTCAGTTAAAGAATACCTTGTAATTTGAGCCTTACTCGAACACAAAAGCAATATCAGGTATTTATGTGAAAGAAAGATTAGGTTTGTCCTCTTTTTTCACCATGTGGATGCTTCTTGATCTCCCTATGAATATCAAATTTGCATGATGCTTCCACTTCCAAAGAAGGGGGGAGATCATAGGAATTGGCTGTCTCAGCATACTAGTGTTTGTCACATGTGCCATTATCTGTTGGGGGTGGGGAAAGGAATCCCTATTCCTACACTTTGGGGAAACTATTGATTCTCCTGGAAATACCTAAACTAACAGTGCAATCCTGAACACAGTTACACACTTATAAATCCATTGGCTCCAGGGGGTGTAGAATGGTGTAGCTCTGTTTAGGCTTACACTGTTAATCATAGATTATTCTTTTTAACTATAACATTTTCCCTTTTAAATCCTTTTTGCATCAGTGTTTGGTGGCATCCCATCAAAACTCCCTGAATGTGAAGAACAAACTGTGAATTAATGATCTTATTTAGTCTTTGTGCTCCCTTTGATTTTCCTATTAGGTTTGCTTTGAATTGCAGTGCAGCCTCCTCCCTTTTTTTTTCCAAACCAAAACTTGAAATAAAACTTTTACTGTTTTTAAAGTAAACTTATGAAATGCTAATTTTGGAACAATCCCATACATCCAAGATAAAAATCACAGGCTGTTGTTAGAGTGCCTGTACAGGAATTGCAAGCATGAAACTGATTTCCTCCCAACTTGTTATGTAAAGATGGAGGGGAAGTGTCCCAGTCTTATCGCAGTCCCTAGTGAATTGGGGCAGGGGCTTGGCTAGACAAACTCTACAACAGCTGCTGCTGCTATTGCTGCCTTCTCTGTGCTGCATTCTCTGTGCAGCTAAACCATTCCTTTGCTTGCAAACAAAAGGGGCAAGGGTTTTAAGGGTTTTGGAGCATGTAACTGTTTGCCCCTAGGTGAGCTGCACCTTATCCTGCTGGATCTTTCCAGCTGAAAGGACCAGTGAAGCAAAGACCAGTGCAATACTGCAGTAGTTGTATATCATCTGTCCTGCATGGGACAAGGATTTCTGCACTAGCCACTATACCAGCATTATACACCCTGCCTCTCCTTTTGCTTTTCAAAGCTCCCTGTGACCTGTACCTGTATGATGTGTACATGTAAAATATTGCAAAGTTATACCTCGAAAACATAAATGAGTAAGGCAGCCGATCATCCTAAGTGGGAGTGTCACAATTGTCCATCTTGTTAGCTTATCAGATCTCTGCATATGAATGTTGCTTAAAACTGAGGATAGTTAGTATGTTAAAATGTTAATGCCATGCTTTGCATTAGATAGCTCTTTCCTGTCCAATTCATTTGTGTTCATGATTTATCTAATAGCAGCCTTTCAGTGGATAATTTTTTTTTGCAAGGGGTAATCAACCCAGGGCTAGGGCTCCGTCCTTCTGCAAACTTGGAGTAACCCCCCAGGTTTAAACAAAAATATTTTACAAACTGTAAAAAATTTTTTTGCACTTAAGGCTATCCCACCAGTGGCTAGAAGTGCTTGCAGTTGCACAGATGGTGCTAGAATCTCCAGCTGCAATGAGAAAAAAATCAACAACTGTAAATTCTGAATTAATTATTGGCTAAGAGGTGGTCAGAAATCAGCTGATAATGTAGGTTGGGGGCATACAGGTGGTTAGGCAGGTTGAAGAAGTTTTGGCAAGTTTAAAAAGGAAGCAGAAAATGGGCAATTGGGGAGGGAGGGAAAACAACTGATGATTGGGCAGGTGGGCAAGGGGAGAAACAGAACAAGAGGGGGGAGGCAGTGGGTTCAGCAGCAGGGGATGGGTTTTCCCTCCCATACAAGTTCTTGTGGGCCCTCATCTTGTGTGTGTAATGCCAAAATGAACCAATGAGTGTTTACACAGGTGGAGTCACTTGAGAATATTGTAGAGGTTCAGTAGTTCATTAGCTTTGGCACAGATTGTCTATAGCTTTATTTAGTTTCTTAACACAAATTACACCAAATCACTGGTTTCTCAGATAAATTATAGCTACCAAATTTCATCCTTTGGGAATCTCTAGCATTTGTGAGAGTCAACAATTTAGACAATGATACAATTATACTTTTAGAATACCATCCTGTTTTTGGCTTCTCCTATTTCCCCCCCTCTATCTACTATACCAGATCTCATAAATTATATGCCATTTGTTTGTTGTAGTAAACCTCATGTTAAACTCGGCAACAGTGAAGTAAGCAGTGTAGAACAACATTAAATGTAATGCCAACTGCTCTAGAGCCAATTTTAAAGTGCCTAACCATTCTCCTTTTAAAAAGTGTTTCTTGTAGTTACTGGCAGGTATAGTTAGTTGCTGTAGGTAGGTGAAGAGAGCCAGTAGAGATACGGATAGTGAATGAAATTGTGAATGTGAAATACGGTAAGTTCTGTTTAGGTTAGAGCTTGGCCAGTAGCATCCCAGCAGCAGAACCAGTCTTAGAAAGGACTGTGGAGGTGATGTTATGATAGTATAAAATTGTTGCCATCATAGTAACC
Source organism: Heteronotia binoei (assembly GCF_032191835.1). Lineage (NCBI taxonomy): Eukaryota > Metazoa > Chordata > Lepidosauria > Squamata > Gekkonidae > Heteronotia > Heteronotia binoei. The sequence goes on along the minus strand of NC_083223.1, from coordinate 223,372,953 downwards.
GCCTTGGCAGGGAGGGCGGGGTATAAATCGAATTAAACATAAACAAACAACCCAAATACTAAGGAATGGCAGGAAAAATTGAGACATTCATTAGCTTTGTTACTCAGGAACCACTTGCATGATTCTTCCTAAATTGCCGAGAGCCCTCCTGCTAGAGATGCTCTCTTAGGTTCTGTTGTGTTCCATGCTGCCTAGGGTAGCAGGCCTTGCAGCAGTGGAGTGGCCATCTGCTTATCTGGAGAATGTGCAGTGAAGTATGCATATCTGTATCTTGAAATAAGCAGGTGCTTACAATGGTGACTACTATTTTAATAGTAATACATGCATCATGTAAAACTGGAAAGTCTGGAAAACTGGGCTGCAACAAATAAAATGAATTTCATTGGGGATAAATGTAAAGTTCTGCTTTTAGGTAGGAAAAATCTAATGCATCATTACAGGATGGGGGAGTCTTGTCGGGGGAGTGGTCTTATATGGACCATACACCAAGTGTGAATCAGCAGTGTGATGTGGCAACTAAAAAGGCAAATGCAATTTTGGGCTGTATCAACAGAAATATTGTGTCCAGATCACTCTGCTCTGGCTAGACCTCGCCTAAAGTATTGTGTTCAGTTTTGGGCACCGCAATTTGAGAAGGATATTGACAAACTGGAACATGTTCTGAGGAGGAAAACAAAGATGGTGAAGGGTCTGGAGACCAAGTCCTACAAGGAAAGTCTCAAGGAGCTGATTATGTTTAGCCTGGAGAGGAGATGACAGAGAGGTGATATGATCACCACCTTCAAGTGCTTGAAGGGCTACCATATAGAGGATAGTGCAGAGTTGTTTTCTGTGGCCCCAGAAGGTCAGACTAGAAACAACGTGTTGAAATTAAATCAAGAGTTTTTGACTAAACGTTAGGAAGAACTTCCTGACAGAGTGGTTTCCTCAGTGGAACAGACTTCCTCAGAGAGATAGTGGGCTCTTGTTCTTTGGAGTTTTTTAAACAGAGGCTAGATGGCCATCTGACAGCAAAGCTGATTCTGTGAACTTAGGATGGGGCAGGAAGTGTTCCATCAGTGCTTAGTTCTCATGGCCGCCTTATATGCCCTGGGGATTGCTGTTTGCCACTTTGGAGTCAGGTCCAGGCCAGTTTGTTGGGAATCCTGGGTTTTTTTGGTCATCTTCTGGTTTGGAGCAGGGATCACTGGGCATGTGTATAGGGGGGAGGTACTTGTGCATTTCCTGCATTGTTAAGGGGGTTGGACTAGATGACCCTGGAGATCTCTTCCAGCTCTGTAATTCTATGTAGTAATAACCCCCTTTCAGTAGTTATCTCAGTAAAGCCTACAGCAATCCTGTGAGGAAGGCCAGTGTCATTATCTTCTTTATTACAGAAAGAGAAGAATGGAGGAACAGGGGCTTTCCTAAGCCCATGTATGAGTTTGTGGCTGTGATTTGAATGTCTGAGGGTTCCAGCTCAGAGCTCAGGATCTTAGTGTAGTGGTCAATCTCCCTGGTTCACACATGCATAGACATTTCATTTCTGTGACTCTTTAGCAAGGTGTAAATCCCACTTTTGAACAAACATTGAGATAAGATGAAAACCATGTTGTTATATCCAAGATGCTCATTCATTTGTTCAAGTTGATTATTTGATGTTTCAGCTATCAATTGAACATGGTTGAATCAGGCCTAAGAAGGAAGATGTAATATATGTTGTACTAACTGTGTGCCAGTGCTAACACCGGGTGCTTATAACACAAAGAACATAGCCCAGCCATGGGAAAGGGGACTCACTGGAGCAAGAGAGAATGACTTTTCTTTCTCCTGTTTTCATTTAAAAATAAATATAGTTATCTTACTTATGGATGTTTGGAGATGGGGCTATCTTTATTTCACATGTATTGACCTCATGCATCTGTTACAGCTTTATAGTGTGTTAGCCTACTTGTGATCACACAGACACGTACATGCACAGAAAGTTAAGTCTTATGAATGCAGCAGACCAAATGAAGTGTGTCAGATCTATAAAAAATCTGGAATGCAACATCAGAAATCAGTTCATTTTATAATCACAATGTATAACACATCAAATCTGTGCACTTGTTCCATCACTACATCTGTCTGTGATGCTGTCAAAGCAGTGCCATTCTGATCTCTTATTTTGCAGCATTGGCACCAACATAGCTGTTGCTATTTCCCATCCTAAATATGTGTATGCCAGCCTAGCAAATCCTAGCATTGGCCTATAAATTTGGTAACTATTACTGCCAGACAGGAAAGCTGCATGAATGAAAATAACTTCTTGTTTCCTCTTACAGGGTTTCTTGGATTACCTTGCAGTAAACCACCCAATTGTAATTTTGCGCCTGTTGCATTACATTGTCCGCCTCATATGGAGAATGCAGTGACTAATGCATAGAGAAGCAACTGGGATTATTTACTCATTAACAGCAGCCATGAACAATGCCTGCGTATGCAGCTAGCAGGTCTTTCCTGACTTCAAAAGACATCCAGCAAATGCAGGGAGCGAGAGGACTCCGTCTCAGACAGTTTTTACCCTTTTCCGAAGAAAAGTGAGTTTTTAAAATGGAAGTTCATTGTCACAAAAACATACACCAAACTTTTATGAAGCAGGATTTTACCTTTTTTAAAAAAAAAACCTTTGCTGCATAAAGCTTTCAAGAAAATAATTGGATCATGTGGAATTCACTTTTGGAAACTTGTACATTGCTCTTGGTTATATCCTTCAGTGGAATTGACTGAGCCAGCTGTTTTGGTAAAGCTGCCTTAGTTTTTATATTAAAGATTTACTGTACAGCTTTTTTTTTTCTTCTGAAGCAGCAAGAGGCTGGACTCTGATAACAGGCACTCTGTTCATTGCAGATCACTTTCATGCACAGGGGACATAATCATAAGAGAAGCTGGTGGACGCAAGAAGGGAACGTTTTGAGCTGATACTTGTGGTTGCTCTGGAAAAAGAATCCCATGCCACATGAAATGCAGATGTCCTTGTGTGTCTGATACAGAAACAAGTTTGCACACACTCATCTGCTGTTAACGTACCATTTTGGATCTTCCATTGCTTCCACCTCTTGCATCCTAGAGGGAAAAATCTTGAATTTGCTTTGAAACTGTGAAAATGTTAATACCCCAAATATTGACACCAGGTTGCCTTTTACAATCTTCTTCCTACTTGTACAGATAAATATGTGTATTCTAGAACGTGTACTGAATGGGGGTGGAGTGGCAATGAAGCAATAAGTCATTGCATGTGGGTGAAAGCAGTTCCTACACCTGTGCAATATTGCCCTATTGTTATAATGGGGACCTACTGCATAACTTCAGGCACTGTTTTGATCCTTGATTTGGTTATTTTACTGTTGTTTAAATCCAGTTTGTTTGAGTTTTTCCCTAACAAAAGAAGAAGAAAACACTCTGGATTTGGTTATTGCTGCCTTTCATAAAATCTATTGTAATGAGAGGTGACCTGACAACCATAATGTGGAATGTATAAGGACTACTGACTTGCTGCATGGGTTAAAGGTCAACAACAGCACAGTATTCAGATTAATCACAGAGGGTCAAAAGATAAAGCAGGAACAAATTTTCTACCCTTGTGAAAGATCTTTTAACTGTGGAATATGCTTTTTCTCCTAATGGTGCCAGCTTCATATGAACAGTGCAAGTAACTGGCTATGTTGTTCCTGTGTGGGCTCTTGAGGTCTTGTGATGTTCTTAATCAGGGCTTATTTGTGCTTTAAAAACAAAACAAAACAATTCTGAACTAAGGAGGACCCAAATGGGAATAAATTATGATTCTGTAAATCACAGGGAGAAGTAAGATTGTTGATTCTCAAACAAAACATATCTTGAGAAATATGTCCTGAGAAATTAAACCTCCTATTAGACCAAGGAAGCCCCAGGCATAGAACGAGTTCCCCAAATGCTTCTTTGCCAGTATCTGGGCAGTGGCTTTGCGAGGAAAGGATTAAAGGTGTACTGTGTTCCCTGACACAACCTATGCAGTTGCAGGGGAAACTCAGAAGGAGCAGCTTTGCCCTTAAAGAATGGCCTGATCCAGCAGAGAAGGGCAGGAAGCTAGGAAGCAGTGTTTACTGTGGAATGAGAATGTCCACCCACTGATCTTGGAGCTGATTTGAGAATGGATACAGAGATACTGTAAAGTGGTATGTGCCTCCAGAAAAATAACTTGTGCCCCCAGGGTTCAAAAGTTTGGGAAGCACTAGGTATGTTATTCTGCAGGTCCCTTGTCCTGTGGAAATTTGGCCCAACCTTTCTTTGGCTTCAGAAGCTTGCTACATGGGTTTGAGGTAGCACATTTGCATGGTGACATTTCCAGGCTTATCTTTACCGTTGCAAGGGCTAGAAAAATTACTTGTTTTACTTCATTTTCTTAAATTCTCAGGAGAATTCTGTGCCCAATGCCAAATTTGAGGCTTGTGCAGAATCATGGATTTGACACAACCCTGATGGTAAAGTGAATCCCCATACCACCACCACCCCCAAATCAAGTAACATCCCGCTAAAGCAGATTGTGGCAAGCATTTAGCACAGATTTAAGTTTTGACTTCCTTTTTCCACAGACAAAGAAACCATTGCTTCTGTGAAATCCCTTATCGCCATGCTTCCTGATTCATTGGTATTATACTCAGGGCTTTTTTTGTAGAAAAAGCCCAGTAGGAACTCATTTGCATGTTTGGCCACATACCCTGATGCCACCTTTGTTTCACATAGGGCTTTTTCTACAAAACAGGAACTCATTTGCATATTAGCACATACTTCCTGACACCAAGCCAGCTGGAACTGCATTCCTGCTAAGAAAAAAAAAGGCTCTGATTATACTAAATTTCTTCAATCTTTAACTTTCCAAACTAGTAATAGTTCTGAAAATTTAATAGGCCAATGTATTTTGGAAAAGCCTGAACCAGGAAGTGTAATGATTTTATAGGATTAAAAACCCTAACCCACCAACCTGTGCTGCACCACATTATGGTTAAATAGTTCGTTTGTGGATTTGAATAGACTTTTTACTTTACCATGGGAAGCAACTGTGAGGATAGCTCCATGGAAGTGGATTGTTGCTTAAAATAGTGTGAATGCAAGTGCCCCTTATTCCATATTCTGCCCACATCATTTTATCTGGCCGTTTTAAAGTTCCATATAATGGTGCAGAGACTTTGCATAAAACAGTGGTTCATTTGAATCTTATTTGAAACATGTTTCTAAATGCTAAAGCTCCTATTTCTGGTTTCACCAGCACCACTGAAAATGTAACCTCTTTCAAAAAGTTGCAGCATGATTTGAGCTGTATCTAAACCTTCCTAAGTGCTATTACAGAATTTCTGAATTTTGTCAATTACAATTTCATAATCTCTCCATATTGTATCATATATTACACTGGACATCAGTGCCTCCCTGGGATACATGGAGTATTTTCTTATTTAGTCCAGACAGCCTCCATACTACTCTGCCCTACCCTTCTGTAGAGACTGAGGGCCAAACTGCACACTTTGTACTTTAATCTTAAAAAGCAGCAGGGTGCACAGGTGTCTGTGTGAGTGAGAGAGAATGATCAGGACCACATTACTGAAGCAGCTGAGTTTAACCTTTTCCCCCTTGTGTCCCCCAATTCCCTACTTTCAGTTGCGGTTAGCTGCAGTAACAGGAGAAGACATATTGTGCTTATCTTTTTCCCCATTCTTGCCAGGGCTAATAACATCTAAGGCGATTTTCCCCCAGTGGAAAACAACCTGGTGGGAAAGGGTTAATACCCCTATATCAGCATTGCAATCTCATTCTGAATAGCACCCTTCTCCACAACTGTTTTTTCTCATTAAAGTACATGTTAAGAGATCTGATCTTTTCCAAACATACAGTGCCTCTTGGTCCTTACTTCCAGAGCATTAGGATACACCCTGGAACCTGGATCAAGAAAGATGTTTGTGTCAAGGTGAACTCGCACAAATCTGCATACATTTAGGGGACAAGTAGGCAGTTGCAATCTTTTCTTCAATAGCAGCAATTACTTTGGGATGACGAGGGAGGATGGAAAGTTGAGCTGGATTTAGTTTCCTGCCCTTCCAAACAGAGAGATGGAACTATCAGAGTTAACTGCATGCATAGTTTCCCTTTCACTGTTGGGAACTGCACATACATCCTCAAGAGAACTGAGTGCCAGAAATTGTGCATGCAGTATTATAGTACAGTTGCAATTTCAGATGCAGCTAAGGTGGCATATAGCCAGGGATAGGCTTACAAGCACATGTTTTTGTTTCCTCCTTAGTGGCAAGAAGAAACTTCAACAGCGCTAAGAGGAATTTGGTCCTTTTGATTGCATGTTTGCAATATCATCCACATAAAACTAGTTCTATTGAAAACAGTGAGGAAGTGGGCTGTAACAGCTAACATTATACTGCTCAAATTGATAGTGTGCAATAGGGACTTTTCACTGCTTCTTTAAAAACCCTGGGACCTATAAAGACATCCTTTCTCTTCCAAATTTAGCAGTGTTGAAGCACAGTTATTAAAAACAAATCCCACTCCACCCCCCACCCTAGGGTTTGTCAGTGATCTTGTCTGCATGCGGTAAGAATTTCCTTATCCCTTGTTACAATGTTAATGACTCCTACTTTGTTCTACTGCTTCAGACCAACACAGCTGCCCACTTGGATCTATCACCAAAGCATTGTCTTCTGTCTATAATAGAACTCTTTGCTCACACTTCCACAGTTGGAGCACTTTAGTTTGATTCCTTTTAATATAAAAAGCCTCACATAGGGCACACTTATCAATGGTTGGGAATCCAGAGAGCTCCATCCATGCTCATAAAGCAGGAGGGCTTCTGACTTTTCACTTACACGGTGACAGATGTCCCTTCACAGAATCTCCTGACCTTCATTAGTGGAGGGGTTTTTTTGGGGGAGGGGGTTGTTTTTGCTGGGAGTGTTAGAGGAAATGTGCTGCTGTGGAAATAGGGAGAGGGAGAGAGCCTTATCCCAGTGCATGAATGAAAGTTTGTGAGTATGACCCACTGGGCACCCCACCCCCACCCTGGTGCTTTCTCCTCCCATCTGAAGGCTTGGCTGGTCCAGTGCCTTGAAACGTGTACACATTTTATGTGTTAACTGCTCACATGGGATTGCAACTAGTTTGCTGCCATGGCTTCAGGCAAACTTATTGTAAGTCTAATAAATATTTTTTAAAATTCTGTGAATTATAATGTAAACAGAAAAAAGACAAGGTATTGGCACTGTGTGGCCCAAACCCAAGCTCTCTTGTTTATCAAGAAATCTCTGCCAGACATTTATTCGAAGAATATATATCATTTTTATTTTTGTTTTTTTTAAAGCTAAACAAAGCAAGGCTCATTTGGTTTGTCATAATTCAGTGCAGGTTTTGTGCCTTGACCACCCCACTGCATCCACAATATACTTGGGGTTTTTAAAAAAACTTTTGTCAGCTAATGGATCTAACATTTTGTCTACTGGAGAGATTTTTTTAAAAACAACTTTTCTAGAAAAACTTTTAAAAAGAAAAATCCTGATAAAATGTTTTATGAAGAATTTTCTTTGGTAGTGGAGAAACCAGATTTACATTTCTTCCTAGAGGAATTGCATCTATTAAGACTTTCTATGCTTTTTTCTTCAATGATTGTAAATATTGACTATTTATTAGAATAGAGCCGTCGTTCTTTTCATCTGAGCCAAATGTTACTTGTGTGCAATGTTTCCTCTCTTTTCTATGTCATGTAAGATATTTTTGTATAGATGCCGAAGTAAAACTGATTTCTCTGAACTTTTTTTGTAGAATTGACCTTGTTAAATACTGTAGAATCTTTTTCTTTGTAATTAATGCATTCTACTGTTCCATAATGCTGTAACTTGTAGAAATTGTGTATATTTATTTTCTGCTTATTTAAGTTCCTGTAAAGTCTTTTTTTTCTTTTATGTTTTCTTAGTACATATGAAAATAGTGATTGATCAGTTTAGAGCACTGTCTACTAATCCAGGGTAGTTGATGCTGTTTTAGATATTGTTTTAACTCCTTGTTTTCTACCAGTCTCTTGCCACCTGCCCTATCTTATTAGGATGTTCAAATATGAAATGAAGGCAAGGATTAGCATTTCAGTGTGTAGCTGGGAACAAACCATACATGATCAAAAACCATATCCATCATGTCAGCTGTTGTAGGTTTCATTATAAATGTGTTATTGGACTGAAGTGATGTACAAAGACATTTATACAGATTGACATGCAGTGCTCTGAGCTAGTTTTTAAGATTGTTAAATGCCTCGAAATTTGTCTTTCTTACTCTTCTTCACAAACATGCCATCCATCCATCCATCCATCCATCCACCCACCCACCCACAGAGAACCACATACACAGAGAACTAAACTGCCTCCAGCATCCCATTTCAAAATTAGACCTGTTTGGAAAATTAATTCATTGCCAGTTCAAAATTCTGTTGGTGCTTAATGTTTCTTCCTTCAATAGTGCTTGTATTAAGGGCTAATAAGACCTTATCCCTTGACCTCAGTTTACATAGAAAAGGAAATGACTGTTACCTCATGAACAAGAAGCACCTAAATTTTTAGGGGAAGAATGGAATTTTGCACCCTGGTTTAAAGACCACTAGTTACTGTATGGCAGTGCCTCATCATCAGGTACAGACATCAATGTAGCACTGATCTTGTACTGATTAATCACTAATGTGTTTCATAGAACCCAGCATATGTAGCATTTTTATTGCAGTTTCCCTGGCTTACTTGTGTTTTGCACTGATGAAATTTTGACAGGGTAATTGCCACTTTACTTGTGCAATACTGCTGTAAATAACTGCAGATCTTTTTTTTAAGATGCAATCTTTTATGTTCTTAATAATAAATTTTATATGAATAAAAATTTCAACTATGCATCATGCGTTTTATTTTCTTTTAATAACCGTTTCATAAGGCAGTCTTGTTTTTATACTTATATAATACATAAACATACGCAAAGCTATTTCTTTGGTCTTGAACATAGCAAGAGAGTGTCTCTTTGTAGAAGTTTATTTGCAAAACCCTCCCTTTAAGTAAACACAACACATTCCTATGATGGATGATTCAAATGGCAAGCAGACTGTATGCCCACCTCTAATGCACCTAGTATTTTGCTGTTGCTGGAGAAATCCTGTTCCACTCTTAACTAAAACAATAGCCATTTGTTATTCTCTTTTTATAATGTAGTATTGCTACACACAATACATTTCCAAATTACCACAAGGTGAGAACATCTTTTACAAGAAAACGGAAGGCTTTTTAAAAAGTTTAGAAAGATGATGATGATGACTGTGTAGGGGGATGACAGAGGATTACAGAATTATGGATAACTCCCCCCACCCAAGTTAATGGAACCCTAAGTCACCTAAGGAATTTGCTTAACAGCAGTTTTAGGACAGACAAAAAGATGCACTTATAATGTGGACACTGCCTAATTAAGGAATTCACAAGCAGATGATGCAATGACTACTACCTTTGATAGCTTTTTTAATGGACCCATAAGCCAAGATAGCCAAGTGGAACCTCCACATTCAAAAACCAATATACTTCTGATTATTGGGTGTTGTGAGCAAACAAAAGAAGTTGGCTATCATTTTAATGCTCCTGCCTGTGAGTTTCATAGTGGCATCAGGCTACTGAAAACAACACTGGATGAGACAAACATTGTGGTTGATCCTAGGAGGTAGAGTACTTGTGTCCTTATGTGGTTCTTAGTACCTTAGGCACAAATTATCCTGCAATCTCATTTTCCATCCTGTCCATTTGCTTACTTCATTTGTAATCTGACTGTCCCATTCACTCAAGGTGTCATTTTCCCTTTTATTAGGCATTTAAAATAAAGCTACAACAAATTACATAACCTGTTCCCCTAGCCACCCAAGTACGGTCTGAAATGTTCCCCTTCAGGGGAGAGGGAGTGGAATATTTAATAAATAAATATAAAAGTCTATTTTTATAAGGTAAGAGTTTAAGCAAACAGAGTACTCACACAAAGAGAAAAGGGAAGGGGTGGGAGACAAATAGGAAAATGCAGAAATGATGGGGGTATTCACAAATGGCACTTAGCGATTTCCCCAGGTCTCTAGTTTCTTCTCAGTAAAGTTCACTCATCTTAACTGTAAGGTGCAGCAGATTGTTCGGTCCTCAATATTAATTTGGTCCCTCCATACTTTACTCCTGTCTCAGATTTTAAGCCATAGATCACACCTGGTACTGGTAGAATTTCTGAACAAGGAGATCAGTTCTAAGTTGAGCTCAGAGGAGTTTCTTAAAGTGATTGTATTGTAGTAAACAAAATAGAATGCCCTTGTCCTTGCATTTCCTGCAGCACTTTCTAGCTTAAATACAATCAGCAAGTCCGTGGTAATGGAAGAAAAGGGGACATGCATAGTGTGTGGCACTGAGTATGGACTTTCAAAAAAAATAAACTGATTGCGTACTGATTGTGTTCAAGTGTGTATACACATTCTAATGCAACTTTTGTATGTGCATACTAGGGTTCTACTAGCCAATTTGAAGAGATTCTCCCAATAAATGGTCAGACCCAGCCTTGAATTAAAGCATGAGATCTATGGATCCCACTGTTGTACAAGCAGACTTTGGGGACTTCTGGGTTCACTAAAAATATTAAACATGTCAATTTCTAGCCCCTGTGAGGCCCATATCTGATGAAACTTGAGCAGGATTTCTAGGGGCAGTGCTGGGAAGAGCTTCAGAGCCATACATACCACCTCCTTGCTCCCTGTTACTACCAGAATGATACGCATGTTGACTGAAATGGTAAAATGTATACAAGTCACAGAATTCAGCACTATTAACATTACATTCAATTTATGCAGATTTTTTTTTCAAAGCATAAGGTACATAAGCTTGCTGTTTGATCTGAGGCAAAGAAAAAGGTTTGAAAAGCCTTTTCTCCAGCAGTGGAAGTGCTGCTAGACTTATAGAAGGGGTGGAGAGGCCCCATCCAACAATGGAGTAATGTGTGCAAACTTATTTGAGTCCCTGTACATAATTACCAGCTGGGAAGTATATGTAGCTGTCTCCTGTACCTGGCTTTCTAGGCAAGGATGAAACAATGCAGTCTCCTATGCTTTTAGTTACAAGGAAGCCCTAAAAAACAAACTCATTTCATATTACAGAATAAAAAGAGACTAAGCATGCATTCAGTCCTAAAGTGAAGGAAGTTTAACAAGCCCAGGGAGTATTCCTACAAATCAGATGGCTCTTCCACTGGAGGAAGAACCCCTTTACACTGGAAGAAGGTTCATTAGGCTGGAGGAAGCCTTCAACCTTTGTTCAGCAGAGTGATCACTCCCTAGGCTCATACACCACACATTTCTACATTGAAAAGTAGCAATAAAGTTGTCATTACCTCTTGTGTCTTTGTGCCAGACCTGAAGGATTGCCTCGTTTGAGGGAGTCCAGTTAAACCAGCGTCCAGAGGGAGGGAATCAGCAGGTGGATGCTTTTCAAAAGTTGCAGCCTGTGAGAGACAATGCATATGTTTATTTTACTATGACTATGACTAGTCCCACGGTGGCTTGAGAAACTGAGCTCCTTTTGTTTCTTTGCCTACTTATTCTAAATTTAATGATGATGCCATCAAGGCTAAAAGCTGTTTGGACAGACACAACCTGCCTGTCAAAAGTAGTTTAAAATGAATGCTGCTTGACTTGCCAGGACAGCTATCCTGAGTAAACTATCCATTCATTTGTTTCAATTTCTGACCACTTACATGTTTGAGGGCTTAATAAGTGGTTGGTTGGTAAAATGAAAGTAAGTGAAAGAGGCTCTGGACAATTAGGGACTCTTAAATAACTCAAATTTCATATTGGAATGAGCGTCTATGTTAAAAAAGCAGCTTGGTTATCATCTTGCACATGCACAATTGCATATGGAATTGTGACTGTATAGACATAGCCATGATCTAAGACTGCAACTTAGAGACGTGGCAGAAACACCATTGGGTTCTATTCTTCACAAACTGAGAGAACCAAATCTTGCTTCAAGCAGTTATAAACCTTGCTCTAACCTTATTATGAAAGAAGTTTTATTTTGAGGTGCCTGATTGTGTTATGCATAACAGGGTTTCCAGGTCTGCCCTGAGTTCTATCAAACCAGACATGCTGAAATTTAATTCTCAGGCATGTGGTGTGTGTGTTTCAGATGATGAAAAAACAAGATATTGGATTTATACCCCACCCTTCACTCAGAATCTCAGAGCAGTTTACAATTCCCTCCCTTCCTCTCCCCACAACAGACACCCTGTGAGGTAGGTGGGGCTGAGAGAACTATGAGAGAAGTGTAAATGGCAGTGACCTTGGGTCAGTCACAGTTCTCTCCAAGCTGCTCTCTCAAGAGCACTTTCTGTTAGAGCCCTCTCAGCCCCTCCTGCCTCACAGGGTGTCTGTTGTGAGGAGGAGAAGGGAAAGATTGTAAACCACTCTGAGTGAAGGGCGGAGTATAAATCCAATCTCTTCATCTGTGGTTGATCCAAGGTCACTGTAGGGTTGCCAAGTCCAATTCAAGAAATATCTGTGGACTTTGGGTGTGGGGCCGGGAGCAAGGTTGTGACAAGCATAACTGAACTCCAAAGGGAGTTCTGGCCATCACATTTAAAGGGACTGCACACCTTTTAAATGTCTTCCCTCCATTGGAAATAATGAAGGATAGGCACACCTTCTTTGGGGACTCATAGAACTGGACCTCCTGGTCCAATCCTTTTGAAACTTGGAGGATATTTTGGGGAGAGGGACTGAATGCTCTTCTGGAAATATGGTGCTTCTGCCTCAAAAAACAGGCCCCCAGAGCCCAAAATACCCACAGATCAATTCTTCATTATACCCTATGGTCTCCATAGGGAATAATAGAGTGCCTAGCAGACACTTCCCCCCCTCCCCCCTGCTTTCTGATGACCCTGAAGCTGGGGGAGGACCTCCAAACCTGGGGATCCACTGCCCCCACCTGTGGATTGGAAACCCTACCCAGCTGGCTGCATGTGGAGGAGTGAGGAATCAACCTGGTTCTCCAGATTAGAGTCCGCCGTTCTTAACCACTACATCAAACTGGCTCTCAAACTGCATCATAGCACCCAGAAGAGCGGGGCAGAGATGCAAGCTCTGGCTTGGGAAATTCTGGAGCTTTGAGGGGTGGTGGTGCCTGGGGAAAGAGTTCAATGGGGATGTGATGCCACAGCATCCACCCTCCAAAGTTGCCATTTCCTCCAGGGAAACTGATGTCTGAAGTCTTGAAATTAGTTGTAATTCCAGGAGCACATCAGGCCCCACGTGAAGGGACTTAAGTCTTCCACTCCCATGGCCCTGGGAGTTTGGTCCAGTTGAGGAAACTTACGTGTATTGATGGTCTACACCTGCCCTGTTTCCCCAGTGGAGCAAACAGTGATTCCCTAAGGTTGTTTCAGGTCATAAAAATGGCAGCAGAAGAAGGCTTAAGCCCTCCCTCCCTCTCCCGCCCTGTGCAACATGGTGTCCACTCACACACTGCTGAGAATTAAATTTCAAAAATTAGTGGGAGCTCCAGTCATAGAAGTCCCCATGCATTCTGGTTTGGCAGGACCAAAAGCAAACCTAGAGAGTAAGGTCCTCACATTTTCCTTTGAGCCTTTTGCTCACAAAATCCAAGATACTTATTCCAGTTCTCAGTGTTATGCATCATTATAATATACATGAAATAGTAGCCAAGTTCATTTTTCTGGCCACCATGATACGCCAAAGGATTTTGTAGCCATAGTTTTAAATGGTAATGATGCTTCTAAATCTTAACTGTATCTTTTGTATTTTATGGGTAACTTTTATTCTGTAGAACTTGGTAATCCTTTTACTCTGTATTTCTTTTATGCCAATAAAGACTGATGATGAATATAGATGTGTACAACTGCCAGGTGACCATCTATGTGCAAATTATGTGCTTTACTACACGTAAGTGCATCGAGGTGGGTGTGTGGGAAATCCTTAAGCTATTAAGCAGTCCTTTTGACATATCTTTGTTTTCATTTATCAGTTTAATCAAGACCAAAATCATTTCCTCTCCCTACTCTCCAAATAGGAAATTAACCAGGCAATGTAACTTTGATCTGAAACTAACAGGATGACCTCAGCAGAGGCCCACCAAGCACCTTTGCAAACTTGTTTTGGTCTGTTCCTCACCACTCAGTGAGCCATTAGAGTTAAACAAAAGAACATTCCGTTTTCTTATACAACCACAGATCTGCAGTATCAGCCTCCAAAGCACTCTGTTTTTATTAAGAAACTAGTAGTTTAGGTAGTGAGATAGCTACAATTATGATTTGGTTTACCACCAATATATTTGTATTTATTTGATAATTTAACGAACACCTTTCCTTTCTACAGCGTACTTGGGGAGGTTTATGATATTAAATATCAAAGTAATGAAACCAACAACTAAAAAACTTGGAAATGACATCATTATTCCAGGGTAGGGTGATGCTCTAAGATTCACTCAAAATCCAATGGTTTAAATTGCACATCATCAAGAAGACTGAGCCTGCTCCCCAAACTCTCCTGGTGGGGTACAACCATCGACTGGCAACCCTAGGGGGACCTACATACTACATTTCCCCCAAGTTCTCACAATCAAATGCATATTGCAAGTTCTGTGCTGGTAACTTAATCCCAGAATGCAGGCCAATTTTGGACTGGGACTATGGCAAATGAAGGGTGAGAGTATAAACTATTTTCATGACCCAAAACAGCATGTATACCCTCAGTGATGCAGATAGTGCCCCCCCTCAGGTCAGGAAACAGCATGGGGGGGAGACTTGAGTCCCCTCCTCTTCTCCAATCATGGTTCTGATTGAACAGGTATGTGTATAACTACGATTAAATCCTACACACAGGACTTGTGATATGTAGTTAGGTACTAAAAACCCCATCTTTCAGGAAGTATGTTGCTGTCTTAATTTGGTTCTGGTATTTTCCACAGCTTGCTTTTTCTTTTTCAGCATCTTAGCTTTCCCAGTCTTTAGAATTGTGGGGGGAGGGAAGGAACTAGCAGTAACTGTAGTGAAATAAGCTTGCTTGATGTGTATTCATCTCCATATTTTTTTTTAAAAGGGTTTTAAGGGAAATCAGTAATCCCCAATGTATTCCCTATCAATCAAGTGACAGGGAAATCCACCTCAAAAGCACAGTGCTCAAAAGTTTGCCAAAGCTGGCACACAGCTCCAAGATGCGGACACACCGATAAATGACTCCCTCTTCCAAGACCAAGCAGCTGCAGTTTAGTGTAGAAAACAGAGAGAGATAGGGTTTCAAGAGGCCTGTGAGCACTTTGCTGAATCAGCAGGCTGTCTGGGCTCTGGCAACGTTCTTCAGTCAAAGCGCCTGGAGCAAAATCCCTTGTTCCGTTATCACATGTACCATCCTCCAAGCAGCCAGGATTCTGAGACTCTGTGAAAATGTGGCTGGAGAGTATGGCCTGCTTAGTTGTATGTAAACCGAACCCTGTCTCCCCCGCCCACTCACCCAAGATAAGCATAAACTCCCTGTGACTAAAAGATGACCAAGCAACTGGGAGCATCAAAGCCAACTGAATAAGTGGGCTGAACATTTCTGGAAAGCCTGCGCATGGCCAGATGCCAGGCTTTTAACTGGTGGCCCTGGGTATGGTGTGCCAGTGAAACCATCCCCCACTTGACTTGTGGCTTATCACTTGCTCGGTTTGTATTGGAGGCTTCTTGTATATGTTTCATACATTGTATTTTTTTCTTAAATGTTGTAAGTTACTTCTTATAGGATTGCCAACTCCAGTGTGGAAAATTCCTGGAGATCTGGGAGTGAAGCCTGGGGAGGGCAGGGTTTGGGGAAGGGAGGGACCTTAAGTAGGGGTGCCACTCCAAACTGAGAAATGCCTGGAGATTTTGGGGGTGCATCCTGCAGTGGGCAGGGTTTGAGGAAGACAGAGCTCAGCTGTGTATAATGCCATAGAGTCCACCCTCCAAAGTAGCTGTTTTCTCCAGATGAACTGATCCCTGCAGGATGCAGATCAATTGTAATTTCAGGAGATCTTCAGGCCTCACAACAATCCTGGAAAACCTTATCGTAAGTCTGGGGAAAAAGTGAGCTAGTCCTGACCCCTACCTAGTGGAACATGTTTCTGCCTGAGATCAGGGCCCTGTGGATCTTATTGCAGTTCCACAGGGCCTGTATAATGGAGCTGTTCTGCCAGGCCTGTCT
The DNA here is from genome assembly GCF_032191835.1 of Heteronotia binoei. Taxonomy (NCBI): domain Eukaryota; kingdom Metazoa; phylum Chordata; class Lepidosauria; order Squamata; family Gekkonidae; genus Heteronotia; species Heteronotia binoei. The sequence goes on along the minus strand of NC_083223.1, from coordinate 223,356,692 downwards.
GGTGGACACTCAGCTATCTGGTCTCCCTACTAACAACTGCCCATTTATCTAACCATGTGGAGTACTGTGACATCTACTACCATTTGTTCCAGCTGAGTTATATTATAATGTTATCCATGCTTAGCCATCTTTTAGCTGTTTTACACTGTTTAATTGTTTTTAAGATTTAAATGTGAACTGATTTTTAGTGTTTATTCATCTCTGTTGTTACCTGCCCTGAGTCTGCTTGCAGGAACGGCTGGATATAAATCTAACAAATAAAAATAAATGAGAAATGTACCAAGGAAAACAGGCATCAGAGAATGAAGAACTCTCTACTGCTGGCCCCCAGGGGAATTGCAAGGGTGGCAGAGTCAGCAGGGAGGCCTGGTATGTTCCAGAAAAGATGCAGTTATCCAGCAAGTCATGGGCCCCAGTGCACTCTCAACAACATCCTTCAGACATACATGAGGCCCTCTCTACCACCACCCTTCCTCACTCAGTTTCCTTCCCAGGGGAGGGTTAGATGTAGACTGCCAGAGCCTTCTAGGCCCCCGGTGATATCACTGGGAGTGCACCCTGTCCTAGAGGCCTTGTCAATTTACAATTAATCCCTCTCCACCCAAATTGGTTGCATTTTGGACGACTGATAAATTAATCTGGTGTTTTTCTGAATCAGACATGGGTGGTGGGGTGGTAAAGATCTCCTTTTCAGCAGTCCAGATTGTGTGAATTACCACATCCTGCCTGAATTCCTTTTTTAAAAGACTCAACTGACAGTGAGAAGCAGACAACAGGATTCTTGCTTAGGTTGGGTTAGCTCACTCTCCGCCCCCCCCCCCCCCTCCACTGAAAGCCACCAAAAGGCTCTTCACATACTTGAATTACAGAGGAAAGCTCAGTTATAGGCTGAGCTTCATAAAGTGCCATGGTTTCTTAGAGTATCATGTACCTAATCATAAAACACTTCAACAGAGGTGCAATGTAATATAGGAGGCCCTCCTCTCTTTGCCTGTTTCGACCTAGCCATTTTTTGACAGTTGTTATAACAGCATTTGTATTCCATTAAGCCCTGTCAAGAGTGATTTCATGACCAAGCCCTGCAGCGGCGAAACAGCAAGGGTAAGCACAGCTGTGGTGCATGGCGGGAGAAGCACTTCTGTGAGCACAGCACTCGCATCTCACAGGTGCTCAGGAAATAGCAACAACAGTTAGTGTTCATATAGTCCAGAAGTCTTCTTTACTACTGATGCTATGGCACACATAAGTGTGTTCTCTAAAAACTCCAGTCTGACCTAGGAAGCAGAAAATTCATTATGTGATCTGCTGGACTATTTCATACCTGGGGGGGTGGGGGGAAGAGTGCATGCCTAAGGGTTTTTTTTAAAGCATACAACCTAGAAATGTAGCATGTGACATGAGACAAGCAACTGCCTGGAAACACTGGCATCAAAGAGCCAATATTGGATGTACTTCTCTGCTGAATGTAGATTATTGCAATAGGGTTGCCATGGCTGACAACCAGCAGGAAATCCTGGGGGTGGGGACTTACCTTTTTGACATCATGCTGATGCCACGATGTCACATCCAGCTTGACCCATACCATAAGTGATGTCATAGCACCAGCACAATGCTGATCACTCCTCCCACATTCTCCCCAACACTTTTCCTCCACCCTTCAGCTGAGCAGTTGGGGGCAGAGCTGGCAGAGGTAGGAGGAACCCATTTGGGCTCTTGCAGAGCCCCTCATCTTCCTGTGCAAAGAACAGCAGAGCCCCTCATCTTCCTGTGCAGCAGTCCACATCTGGATCAGGCCTCTGTGATACTTTTAAAAGTACAAAAATGAGCTCTAAAATGGCACCTTGTCCCCATGGCAGTCTCAGCGACATGGTATTGTCTAATTTGGCCCTTAGGCAGTTAACCCCAACATTCCATTCTCTAATTCTCTGATTTGTTTTACATAAGAACATAAAAGAAGCCATGTTGGATCAGGTCAATGGCCCATCCAGTCCAACACTCTGTGTCACACAGTGGCCAATATATGTGTGTGTGTGTGTGTGTGTGTGTGTATACACACACACACATATACATACATACATACACACACATATATATATACTGTGGCTAAGAGCCACTGATGGACCTCTGCTCCATATTTTTATCCAATCCCCTCTTAAAGCTGGCTATGCTTGTAGCTGCCGCCACCTCCTGTGGCAGTGAATTCCATATGTTAATCACCCTTATAAGAACATAAATGCTGGGAATGTGGATGAGGCAAAGAAAGGAGCCACCATAGACCCATTTAGACCACTACTGCTTACTCTGATTACAGCAGCTTTCTAACATAAATGTAGATCCCACGAACTGAAACTGGGGTCTTTGGCATGCAAAGTATGGACACTATACTAGGCCCCTCTGTGAATATTAATTTCTTTTGTGCAAATGTAGAAGAGGTGTTTGAAGTACTACAAAACCCTGCTACACCAGAAGGTAGAGAAGAACAAATCAACAGACCACACAGGCGATGATAACTCAATCACACTACCTATAGTTTTCTATTGCCTTTCTCCAGTTCTGCTTCTAATTTAACTTCTGGCTCAACATTGCAAAGGAACAACGGAAAACTGGTATCTGGACCCAAGGCCTTTTTCTAAGGCCACAAAGATCATTTGGGATTGAGCAACAGATCATGCTAATAGTGTTCCCACCTCTTAACTAAACCCATACTTGTTCAGATTTGTTCATGTGATCAAAAGCTTTACATTCTTACCCCAGGATTGCTGGTGCCCTGGACTGGGAGGGTGGGGGCCTCCTCCTCCCTCCCAGGTGATTTAAATTGTGTGGGAGGGCAACCAGGAGCAGCTGCTGCCCTTCTTGTGTCCGGAAAGGTCCTGTCAATCAGCTGATTGGGGGCCTTTAAATCACCCAGGAGGCCACAGCCTCCTCTTGGGCACTCTCCCAATCATGTGGGAGCACTGGCAGAAGCAGCCAGGCCTCCTCCTGCTCCTTCAAGCATCTCATGGCTTGAAGGCCACTGCCTCCACAAGCAATTCAAATTGCATGGGAAGAGCAGCAGGAGCAGCTGCTGTCCTTTCTCCGCAATTTAAAGACCCCACCAACCAGCTGATTGATGACCTCTTTAAATGGAGGGGGAGGCCAGCCCTGTTGAACATATCTATGAAGCTGCCTTATACTGAATCGGACCCTCGGTCCATCAAAGTCAGTATTTGTCTACTCAGACTGGCAGCGGCCCTCCATGGTCTCAAGCCTGGACCCTTTTTAGTTGGAGATGCTGGGGACTGAACCTGGGACCTTCTGCTTACCAAGCAGATACTCTACCACTGAGCCACCGTCCCAGCCACCATCCCACCTCTTGCTTCTGCCAGCACTACCAGCACTACTTCTGCCAGCGCTACCTTCTGCCAGCACTACCTTCAGCTTCTGCCAGCACTACCTGTGATCGGGAGAGCACCCAGGAACAGGTGCCAGCCTCCCAGGTGATTCCTGGGCATGGGAAGGGCAGTGGCTGGTCCTGGGCACTCTCCTGAGCAATTTAAATCACCGGGGGGGCACTCACACCCTCCCAGGACGTGCCAATTCGGTGCCCCCCAGGGCTGCACCCTTGGCAACCACCTAAGTTTGCCTAATGGGTGTACCAGCCCTGCCCTCTCTGAGCATTCTGTGGTGGGTTTTTTACAGACAAAAATGGCTCAGTTACTCTGCTCCCAATACAGCCATTGTTTTAGCCCAAATCAGAAACTTATAAATCATTCTCTGATTAGCTCTGAGCTAATAGATGATATTGAATTATACCATCCTGGATATAGACAGTTTAATTGGTTCTGTTCACTCCACAATATGTCTGTTTGACCCAGCCACTGTGGTTAATATTGGAAAGTCAGGAGAAACAAATGGCTTAGTTGATGTATATAATAATTCTTCTTCTAAAAGAAATCATTGTTCAAGTTTACTTGAAAGGATTCTGTTATCGGTTACCATCAGGTTGTGTGAGTTGAGAGTGGAGGTACTGCTTAGTAGTGGTTCTGTTACCACCTCCCAAAAGACATTCCAAAAAATGGTCCTAAGAGATTCTTGTTCTTGGATGTGGAAGCTGTTATGTGGGGCTCCACTGAGGCCTATGTGGTCTCCCTACTTTTATCCATAAACCATGGAGTTTTGGAATGGTTTGCTATCATCATGCAGATGACACCAAAAGCTATCTCATTTTCATCTAAATCAGATGTAGTGGTTGTGTCCTTGAATGTCAGTTTGTGGAAAGCAGTGGTCTTGATGAGGAAGAACAAATTGAAACATAATCCAGACAAGAAAGATCTGGGTCTCATGACTGGTTTTAAAGCCAGAAAAGTGGTTGGATTGCTTGTTTTTGATTAGGACACTCTTCCCCTGAAGGAGCAGGTTTGTAGCTGGGCATGTTCTTTGATTAACATCACTGTCTGGATTCTCATATGAATCTGTAATTGTTACCCCCATGCCAGCTCCATGCCTTCCTGGAAAAAAGACCTTGCCAGAGTTATGCATACTATAATATTCTTTCAACTTGTAGTACAGTGTACACAGGCTGGCCCTTGAAGGTCATTTGGAAACTTCAGATTGTCCAGAATATGCTAGCTAGACTGGAAGCAGGTGTGAGCCACTAACAGCACATAACATCACTATAACAAGACTTCCAATGCTTACCAGCTTGTTCTAGGATAAATTCAAGGGGCCACTTCTTACATCTAAAGCCCAATGTGGCATGGATCCAGGATTCCTGAGAAAGCACCCATTATATAACTTCCCAATCTTGTGTTACCGTCACAAAGTGCTGTTTGTAGGTGCCACCTCCATCATGGATCAATTTGTCTGTAATGTGTTGTGGCCCCATAGCTAGAGAAACAGTTTGCAACATTTATTTCACAAGTTTTACTATTTTGCATAAATGATTTTGCTTTTTTCAGATCAGTGTAAAGAAGGGCAACTCTTCTGATTCCTGAGATTTCTCCAGGCATTGCTCAGACACATTCAGTCATAACCATGTGACAGCAAGGTTTACAAAACTGTTCATTTTAAAAATAGAAGATATATTTCTTAAGAACCTGAACTCTGTAGCCAGTGCTGAATATTGAATTTTCCTCTGGTTCAGCAGAGTTGCAGCAGACATACTTAACTTGATTTGACCGAATGGAAAAGACAACAGGAGTCCTATGCCTTCAACAGCAGTGGTATAGATCAAAGGTGGACTGGCTTCAGTCCTGACATAGTCTACTTGTTTCATGGCCCCCCAGTGTGTTTTAAATTAGTACAAACTCAATGTCTCTTAACATTTTAGGCACAATTAATCATGTTAACTGCCCCTGTAAACGGGTCCTTGCTTTAAAATTTAAGAAGCACCTTGCTGTAATACACCAAGACCCAAGTAGTCTAACTTGCTTCTTAACTTTGTATCTACTAAGATGCTCCAAAATGACACATTGAAATCCTGCTGCCCAACTAGTCCAGCACTCTTTGCTCTACATTTTGAGAATGCCAGATGATAAATGAAGTATGGTTGGTAAATGAATGAATGAATGCATATCCCAGCAACCATTAATATTCAGTGGTTCACTATAATTCAGCCAGTGTGTCACGGCTGGGGCCGGGTCAGGCAAAGTCCAGGGGCAGTCCGAGGTCTGTAGCCAGTAAGCAGGAGGGTCCGAGGCGCCAAATCCGAATCACTGTACAAGTATCGCAGGTCCGAGGTCCAGAAGCCGAGGTCAGGGAGTCCAGAAGTCACTAGCCAAAGTCAGGGGGTCCAGAAACCAAAGTCAAGCCGGAGTGGATGCTAGAACGTCAGGGAGATGACTAGTTGCTTCCACAAAGCCTCCTCCCAAAGCCTACAGCTATATAGCCCTCTGTTGGCTGTTGCCCATTTGGGCTAATTGCTGGCTCAGAGAGGCAGCCAGGATCCTGTTGCAACTCAAACATCCTTGCTCTTAGAAGGGCCAGAATCCTCTCAAAACCCAGGGCTCAGGGAACGTCTTGCTTGTGAGCGTGCCGCCCTCCTCCGATCCCTGAGGTCCTGACGGAGGTGGTCACGCACACGCGCCACCCGAGAGGGCGAGGCAGGGGGGCTGGGATCTTCTCCAGCAGGAGGCAGAGGCACTGGTGCAGGTGGCAGGGGCACAGTTTCTCCTGCAGGCTCAACTGCCTCTGCAGGATCCCCAGCACCCATGACACTATCCCCCCCCAGGGCCCCCCTCCGTCGAGGGGCCTGGGAGGTCGGGGTGGTCGTTGTGGAACCGTTGCACCAAGTCCGGGGCATGAAGATTGTCCACGGGCTCCCAAGACCGGTCTTCTGGGCCGTATCCCTCCCAGTCCACAAGGTACTGGAGGCCTCCATGATGGTACCGGGAGTCCAGGATCTGGTGCACCTCGTATTCTTCTTCATCATCCACCAACATTGGTGGTGGCGGCGGTGGGCAAGGAGGCCAAGCTGGGTCAGGGGGTGCAGCTGGAACAAGGAGGGAGCGATGGAACACGGGGTGAATGCGGAGGTGGGGTGGCAACTGGAGCCTGAAGGCGACGGGGTTTATTTGTTCTATGACAAGGTAGGGTCCAATGAACCGCGCATCCAGCTTGTGAGACCGACCAGGCCGGCGCAGGTAGCGAGTTGAGAGCCACACCTGATCCCCCGGCTGGATTGGGGGGCCTTCCTGCCTCTTCCGGTCCACAGCCAGTTTATAGGCTTCCTTGGCCCGCTGTAGCTGCTCTTGGAGCAAGTCTTGGCTGGCGCGGAGTTCTTGCAGGTAGGCCTCGATGGCGGGGACATTCGTGGGTGGCAGGATCGCCGGGAAGAACCGAGGGTGGTACCCGTAGGTTGCAGCAAACGGGGTCATTTGGGTGGAGGAATGGACCGCGTTGTTGTATGCAAATTCTGCTAGAGGCAACAGAGTGGTCCAGTCGTCCTGCTGGTAGCAGGTGTAACAGTGGAGATATTGCTCTAGCGTGGCATTGGTGCGCTCTGTCTGACCATCTGTCTGTGGGTGGTAGGCTGAGGACAGGTGCACTCGAGTCCCCAGGCTGGAATGGAGGGCTTGCCAGAACCGAGAGGAGAACTGGGGGCCCCGGTCTGAGATCAGGTCGGCTGGGAGTCCGTGCAGACGAAAAATGTGTTGCAGGTAGAGCTGGGCTGTCTCCTGAGCTGTGGGAAGTTTTGGGCACGGAATGAAGTGGGCCATCTTGGTAAATAGGTCGACGACCACCAAGATGCAAGTCTGACCCTTGGATCGTGGAAGTTCCGTGATGAAGTCCATCAAGATGGTATCCCAGGGTCCTGAGGGTGTGGGCAAGGGCTGTAACAGCCCTGAGGCTTGGCCGGGACGTCTTTGGCCCGTCGGCAGACGTCACAGGAGCTGACATAACGGGCAACATCGGAGCGAACCCGTGGCCACCAGAATTCTCGCGTCAGCAAGTGGGTGGTCTTATGCTGTCCAAAGTGCCCGGCGGGTATCGAGTCGTGGGTCAGGCGTAGCACTTCTTCCCGCAAGGGCCAGGGTGGCACATAGAGGCATTCGTGGTATAGCAAGAGGCCGCCTCGAGTCGTGAACTCGCCTGCCGAGTCGTCTTGGAGTGCCTGGAGGTGTTGCTGGACCCAGGGATCGTTGGCCTGGCTAGCACGAATGTCCTCCACGAGTGTGGGTGAAGTGGAGGTGGCTGCAAACACTGAGGGCGGCAGGATGGGAGCAGCGGGCGCGGTCTCAGTTGAAGCAGGGGCGTATTCCGGTTTCCGGGAGAGCGCGTCTGCTTTCCGGTTCTGGGTATGGGGGATGTAGGAGATCCGGAAGTCAAAGCGGGAGAAGAAGAGGGACCACCGGATCTAGCGCTGGTTGAGACGGCGGGTGGTCTGGAGGTGCTCTAAGTTCCGGTGGTCAGTGAGCACTTGAACAGGGTGGTGAGCCCCTTCGAGGTAATGCCTCCAAACCTCAAAAGCTGCCTTGATCGCGAGCAACTCCCTCTCCCAGATGGTATAGTTCCTCTCCGCAGCAGTAAGCTGGCGTGAGTAATAGGCGCAGGGCTGGAGTGGCTGAGACGGCTCCTCGCGCTGGGACAGCACTGCTCCCAGGGCCACGTTGGAGGCATCAGCTTCCACCGTAAAGGGAAGCTGGGGGTCAGGGTATCTCAGGAGTGGCCCGGTGGCAAAGCGGGTCTTCAGGGTGGAGAAGGAGTTATCGGCCTCTGGGGACCAGCGGAAGGGTTCTTTTGGGGTGGAGTAGTTGAGTCAGGGGTGTTGTCAGGGATGCATAGGCCGGGATGAATTGCCGATAGTAGTTGGCAAAACCAAGGAATCGCTGCAGGTCTTTGCGATTCTGAGGAGCCTGCCAGGTCAGGACCGCTTCCACTTTTTCGGGTCCATGAGGATCCCCTGTGGTGACACAATGTGACCGAGGAACTCGACAGAGCGCAGGTCGAAGTCGCACTTCTCCAGCTTGGCGTAGAGGCCATGGGTTCGTAGGCGCTGCAGGACCTGGCGGACGTGCTCGGCGTGCTGGGCAGGATCACTGGAGAAAATTAGGATGTCATCTAGGTATATGATTGCGAAGCGGTCGAGCAGGTCCCAGAAGATGTCATTCATGAACCTCTGGAAGACAGCGGGGGCGTTGGTCAATCCGAAGGGCATCACCAGGTGCTCGTACTGCCCGTATCGGGTCCCAAACGCGGTCTTCCACTCGTCTCCGGGCCGTATGCACACCAAATTGTACGCTCCACGGAGGTCCAGCTTGGTGTAGATTTGGGCCCCCTTTAAGCGATCCAGGAGTTCAGGGATCAGTGGTAGAGGGTACCGGTCGCGGATGGTGATCTTGTTCAGGGCCCGGTAATCATTGCACAGTCGGAGCTCCCCACTTTTCTTCTTCACGAAGAGGACTGGAGCAGACAGGGGAGACGTCGAGGGTCGGATGAATCCGCGTTTCAGGTTCTTGTCCAGGAAGTCTCGCAGAGCTGCCAACTCAGGCTCTGACATAGGGTACAGACGCCCCACCGGGAGTGGTGACCCAGGTACCAAGTCAATGGCACAGTCATAGGGCCGGTGAGGGGGAAGCTGATCCGCTCCTGTCTCTTCGAAGACATCGGCGAAATCCGCATACTTCTGAGGGAGCTGAGGACCACCACTCGGGATGCCGGCTGCTAGAGTGGCGGGAGGAGTCAGATGAGGACATGGGTCTCGGAAACATAGTTCCTGCTGGGCCCAGTCCATGATGGGGTTGTGCAGCTGCAGCCAGGAAAGGCCCAGAATCAGCGGGAAGCGAGGCATGCGGGCGACATTAAACTGCAGCTGTTCTTGGTGCTGCTGGACATGAAAGGTGATGGGACAGGTCTCCTGGGTGATGGGCCCAGAACGGAGGAGGCGCCCGTCAATAGCCTCCACCAGCGTCGGAATCTCTTTTGTCTGCTCCGGGATCTGGTGCTGCTTTACGAAGGCGGCATCTATGAAACAGTGGGCCGCTCCCAAGTCCAGCATGGCATACACGAACAGCCAGCGTTCGTCAGGCAGACGGAGTTTGACTGGTAGTAGGAACGGCCCCGGGGTATCAGCCCGCTGTTCGGAGGACCCAGCTAGTCGCCCCAGGCTGGGGGGTCCATTTACGCCTGGGGCTGCCCTTTTGGCGGCGGTGGCAGCGAAGGTCCAGGTATCCGATGCTTAGCGAAGCAGCCAGAGGCATAGTGGCCTGCCGTGCCGCAGTAGAGGCACAGATTTTGCGTGCGGCGTCTGGTCTTTTCCTCTGGGGTCAGGCGGGGTCGAGCAGCTCCAAGCCGCATAGGCTCATCCTCGGTGCTGGTACTAGCTGGGGATGGGTGAGGAGCCAAGTGGCACAGCGCAGGGAGCTGGCGCCCTCTGGTCTTGGCTTGTCGGCGACTTTCCAGGCGGCCATTGATGCGGAAGCAGAGGGTGATAAGTTGCTGGAGTGTGGGTGGTTGCTCTACCCTGGCCAGTTCATCCAGGACTTCCTCTGCCAACCCCTCGGTAAACTGGTCCATCTGGGCAGCCTCGTTCCACGCCAAGTCTTGGGCCAGGAGCTTGAATTCGGTGGCATATTGAGCCACCGAGGAGTTGCCTTGTCTCAGCGCCCTGATCTTCCGGTTGGCTGTGACTGCTTGGACTGGGTTTGAGAAGGCAGCAGACAGGTGGGCCTCAAACCCCTGGTAATCAGTCAGTAGGGGAGAGGACGCAACCAGCAAGGGTGTGGCCCATTTGGCCGCCTGCCCCTTTAACAGACTGATGATGAAACACACCTTCGTTTTGTCGTCGAGGAAGTCCCGTGCTCTCAGTTCGAAGTACAGCCGACACTGTGCTAGGAAAGGAGGAAATTCTTCCACGGCACCCCCAAATCTGTCAGGTGGGGGAACTGGGCACTTGGCTGGAGCACTGGCCGCAGGTTGTTGCTGCAAGTGCACCACTGCCTGTGTTAGCTGCTGTACCTGGGCTTGGAGCGCAGCCAGTAGTCCTGTGGTTTCACTTGCTTCAGCCTCCATCCTGTGGAGTGGGTGTTTGTCGGGTGGAAGCAATCTGTCACAGCTGGGGCCGGGTCAGGCAAAGTCCAGGGGCAGTCCGAGGTCTGTAGCCAGTAAGCAGGAGCGTCCGAGGCGCCAAATCCGAATCACTGTACAAGTATCGCAGGTCCGAGGTCCAGAAGCCGAGGTCAGGGAGTCCAGAAGTCACAAGCCAAAGTCAGGGAGTCCAGAAACCAAAGTCAAGCCGGAGTGGATGCTAGAATGTCAGGGAGATGACTAGTTGCTTCCACAAAGCCTCCTCCCAAAGCCTACAGCTATATAACCCTCTGCTGGCTGTTGCCCATTTGGGCTAATTGCTGGCTCAGAGAGGCAGCCAGGACCCTGTTGCAACTCAAGCATCCTTGCTCTTAGAAGGGCCAGAATCCTCTCAAAACTCAGGGCTCAGGGAGCGTCTTGCTTGTGAGCGTGCCGCCCTCCTCCGATCCCTGAGGTCCTGACGGAGGCGGTCACGCACACGCACCACCCGAGAGGGCGAGGCAGGGGGGCTGGGATCTTCTCCAGCAGGAGGCAGGGGCACTGGTGCAGGTGGCAGGGGCACAGTTTCTCCTGCAGGCTCAACTTCCTCTGCAGGATCCCCAGCACCCATGACACAGTGATCCTATGGTGGTTTATCAACTACTTTCTGCCCAGATCTGGAGTAGAATAAATTTGGGCAGGAACACACTGTGATCTCACTATCGGTACTGGCTAGAATTTTTTCTGCTACAGCAGTATTAAAGGCACAGGAATGCTGCCTATTATATCTGAACATTCCAAATGGTAAGTATGAACGAGGTCAAAGCAGCTCTTGTATCAGGGGAAGGCACAATTTTCCTGGATTTCCCCCTCCAGTATTTACTCCCCTGCTGTACCCCACCCTGTTTCCAAGGGTCATCTGACTATCCAGAGCAACTTTTTTTTTGCAGCACAGGAGAGCAGCCAAAGACTGAAAGATGAATGAAAATATCTCTTCTGTTTGTAGAAAAGCACTGCGAGTCTTTGCCTCTGGTGTTTTATAACATGTATTGTTTAACTATAATAATAAAACTGTCATTTTTCACAAGACAAGAACCTGTAGCTCATCTTAAATGCCATGGTCCAGTTTCCCCAGTGTGATGGTGGGCATGGCTTCCTGGCACCAGCAGCTGGCTGAGGCTGGGAAGCTGCCTGAAGCTCTTAGGACTCTCAGCAGGGCTCTGGAGTTGAATGACCCTTCACGAATCTTTCCCTCTCCTCTCTCAGCAGTCAGGAGCCTGACAAGGAGTGTATGATAACTGAGGTAGAGGCACAGCTCTTGCATGGAGAGAGGGGCACTGCAGATCTTTGGCCCAGCGGCTCACAAAACCCCTGAGCCAGTCCTGCCCATGCACAAGGAAGGGACAGACATGAGAGGTGTGTGTGTGTGTGGGAGGGTACGTGAACATCCTCAAACCCCTTTAAATTTACATCCTCAAACACTTTTAAATTAGGCAGAGGCTGAGGACAGAAGTTCAGGTGGCTGGGAGAGTAGCAGACTGGGTGCTCAGGAGGAGCATAGCATAGCACTGGCTGCCTAAGCAGTCATCAGTTCTGAGGAACAATCAACTGTTTGTCACTCAAATAAAAAGGGCACCATAAACACTAACAAAAATGTATCTGTCAGTGAGGAATGGAGGGGAGGGAGTGCCCGGCCAAGGTCTAATGCCTGCTTCTCTCTTCCTTTCTGCACCAAACAATAGATCAGATTGGGTAGGGCTAACAGCACAGTCAGGCAGTGTGGGTGCAGTGCTAGAAAGTTGTGAAAGCACTCCAGTTGAGGTCCACTTCCCACAGCACCTGTTTGTGCTGGCAATCGGGGGAGGGGCATGTTCATGCATACTGCTTTCACTGGAGTGGGTGTAAGAGAGAGGTTTTCAGATGGCTACATGGAACAAATTTTCAGTGAGGTCAACATTCCTCTCTCTCTTTCTCAGTGGAACAAGGAAGAAGTGAATTCACTTGAGTCTCAAAATAAAGTGTGCCGATTATGGCACCACTTCTGGGGACGGGGGGACCCTGACTCAGGGTTTCCCACTTGGTTCAGGGCTCATCTCAAACCATAATTCAAGAGCTAGGTGAACACAGACTCTCTGTTGTTTTCATCAGTCACAGTGCTATGATATATAAGGAACATGCACTCCCCAAATTTAAGCACCTCTGTTTTATAGTAAGCTCTCCACACTTCATTGAGTCCACAGTCAATGACACAAGCATTACCCTTGCATGAATACATAAACATGTGAAGCTGCCTTACAGTGAGTCATACCAACAGTCTTATCAATTCCAGTATTGTCTGCTCCAGGGATAGGAAACAACTGACACATGTGCCAACAGCAGCACACCAGACTATTTCCCCTGACATCCTCCTAAGCCATCATAGCACTGACAGCACAACCAGGGCCAGCAGCATGAGAGAAGGCAACAGGCATTTCTTGTGCCCATTAACACCTCCTAGACTTACACCGTTTAGCCACATTCAAGACAAATCCATGAAATGGTGGTGCAACTGGGACTTGGATTGCTCCAAGCATGCCAGGCCATGTATTCTCCCCTCCATTTGCCAACACACCAACTTCTTCACAAGTAGACAGCCTTTTTTTGGTCTTTAGGCAAAAAAACCTTACTTATCCCAGCCTATTCTACTGGCTTTCCAAGGTCCCTGGTAGAACATAAGAGAAGCCATGTTGGATCAGGCCAATGGCCCATCCAGTCCAACACTCTGTGTCACACAGTGGCCAAAAAACCCAGGTACCATCAGGAGGTTCACCAGTGGGGCCAGGACACTAGGAGTGCTCCCACTGTTGCCCCCCCCACCCCAGCACCAGGAATACAGAGCATCACTTGCCCCAGACAGAGAGTTCCTTGTGGTCTTGTGGCAGAGAGCCACTGATGGACCTCTACTCCATATGTTTATCCAATCCCCTCTTGAAGCCGTCTATGCTTTTAGCTGCCACTATCTCCTGTTGCGGTGAATTCCATGTGTTAATCATTCTTTGGTTGAAGAAATACTTCCTTTTATCTGTTCTAACTGGATTGCTCAGCAATTTCATTGAGTGCCCACAAATTTGTGTATTACAAGAAAGGGAAAAAATACTTCTTTCTCTAACTTTCTCTGTTCCATGCATAATCTTGTAAACTTCTATCATGTTACCCCTCAGTTGTTTCTTCAAGCTAAAGAGCCCCAAGTGCTTTAACCTTCTTCATAGTGTTCTTTCACACCACCTGATCCTTTAAACTGGAAAAGCTGAAGACTGAACCTGAGACCTTCTACATGTCAAGCAGGTCCTCTACCACTGAACCACAATTCCACCTCATTAATTAGGACTGCCACATTTTCAAATGAAAACGCAAAACAAAGCAGAGTTCTACAGCAAACTATTGAGTTTTTAAATTCTGGAATTCTAGGGAAATTGTTGAATCTGGTACTAAAGAACGCTAATTCTCTGAGTTATCAGGCTGAACGGTATGCTCTAGCATTCGGTAAAATTTTGGTTTAAAAATTCAGCTGGCATAGCTCCTCAAAAAGTAGGTTCTGTACCTGGAAGCTTAGGAATCAATAAGGCCATCCTAAGCAGAGTTACACTCTGCTAAGTCTATTAAAGTCTTAGAATGGCTTGTTTTTGAGTGGCTTTAAAAAAAATACTGTAGTTTTAATTGTAAGCTGCCTTGAGCAGGATTTTGAAGAGGTAGTATTAGAAATATTCTAAACAAAATAAAGGTGTAATTCTGCTTAGGATAGCCATATAAGTAATTGATTGAACTAAGCTACTTTAAGACATGGATATGTTTTTCAGGTGTGAGGGGGAGAGAAAGAAGATGTGTAGTATCATCTCAGTTGTCTGTCTAGCTCTGTAATTCTCAACATGTGGGACAGGCCCTCCTAGAGAGGTGTGGGCAGTTGCTAAGAATAGCTGGATGAGAAGGCAAGCATTCATCTCCATGGAAGTATGAAAGACTTTTTAAAAACCAGCCTTTTTGACATCAAACACATCTAAAGAGGGAAAAAAAACCTAGTACAAGCTAGCTACCATTTGTAAGAAGCACAACAGTGCAACCTATAATAGAGTTATACCCTTCTAAGTCCATTGACCATCTGGTCCCAGCACTCATGAAATACTGCCCTCCCTATGACCTGCTCATGTTGCTGCTCTCTGCCACTGCCAGTTGCTCATGTGACCAAGGGCTGCTGGTAACAGGAAGCTGAGCCCAACCTCATTCAACCCTCTGTCCCAGACAGTGGAGGCTTTCTGAATAAATATATGGATGACAGAAACAAAGAACTACTATCATCACAGGCAGGAACAACTTTAAGGAAATAGGTACTATCAGAGGAGAGAGAATCCACCACACATGTTTTATCAAGGTCCCCCCAAAACTGATGCCAGCTCTGATCTAATCATATATGCCTGATCAAGTTACTTTCCTCGAGTGTGAGTGTTGAGGAAACCAGTTTGTTTTCCTAAACCAAACTTTTCAATAGCCCCAGATTGGCCTTAGGCCCAAGTATATCATGATCTTAGATTTCCACTACTCGGGTTGCCAACTCCAGGCTGGGAAATACCTGGAGATTTTGGAGGTGAAGCCTGAGGACACCAGGATTTGGGGAAGGGAGGAACTTCAAAATGGTATAATGCCATAGGCTCTACCTCACAGTGGCCATTTTCTCCATTATCTCTGTCACCTGGAGGTCAGTTATAATTCCAGGAAATCTCCAGCTATCATCGGGAAATTGGCAACCTTATCTACTACAGATATTTGATGATGGTGGTGGTGATGACGAAGAAGAGGACATTGGATTTATACCCTGCCCTTCACTTGGAATCTCAGAGCAGTTTACAATCTCCTTCCCTTCCTCTCCCCACAAAAGACACATTGTGAGGTAGGTGGGGCTGAGAGAGCTGTGAGAACTGCTCTTGAGAGAACAGATCTGAGAAAACTGTGACTGACTCAAGGTCACCCAGCACTTGGAGGAGCAGAGAATCAAACCCAGTTCTCCCAGATTAGAGTCCATGCTACAAACTGGCTCTCCATCCACTATTTGACACCCAGAATTGGGTGAGGGAGATGTTATTTTTGGTAAAATGCATTCCTTCCAGAGGATGTGCAGCAAGACCTCTCTGCTCTTGGAAGGAGGGAAGGAAAGTTTAAAGTATAAGTCAAGATTGCAGAGAAACAAAGTAGAAAGCAAAAATTAGATCTCTCCTTGTGTTAGAGAGACTATTGTGATGGATAGTCTTACAGAGGGCAAGTTGGCCATCTGCAAGCTGTATCTTAAACCTTTCACCAGGGAGAGGAACAATGTGGGTGAGAGTGCTATTGTCAGACAGCTGAGAGGGAAAGGAACTTAATACACGGCATGGGGAGAATCTACAACCTTTAACATGGGAGATATGTCTGTTTCCTGTAAGAAATGCATAGGGGATTATTCCTGCTTGAGGCAAAAATATTTTGTGACATCAACAGCCTTTCCCACAAATCCCCACCCTTATTTCAGATCTATTTGAAGGCCCCCAAACCAAAATACCGTACTTCACATTAGAGGGATGAAGACTGTATGCTTATAAATGGCCTGGAAATAAATAATAAAGTGACCACACAGAGGTAAGCAAAAAACCCACACAGATAGTCTATATGAATTCTCACCATTTGGAGGGGTTTTCACCCTATAAATTTCACCACTTCTTCTGTTCTATATTACTACATTGCAGTAAAAAGAAAAGGTTTCAGGAATGAGTTTCGACTGTAATATCAAACACGTTTTTTGTCTTTTCAATTGCACCACAGAAATTTGTCAGCCAACTTTAAAGCCTAGCTGCAAGTAAACAGAATGGAGGAAAACAAGACAAAGTTTCATTTTTCACCTCAAAAACAAAGAAATCCGCCCACCCCCCATTTTCTGTGCAGTTAACTCCCAAGAGTGCTCACATAAACAGCAGCGAGTTAAACAGCAGCCAGTATATGACCTGTGTAACATTTCTGTCTGCCCCATTGTGTCTACCTTGTAGTGCCTCAGACCCCATTGTCTTTGATTTCCCCCTCAGCAGTTTCACTGCTTTCTGGAAAATAACTGGAGAAGTGTGAAAATAAACCTCTCTATATAAAAATAGCCCCAAATTCAACATTATTGTTTGAGATGGAGAGGTACACAAAAGAATTTACCATATTCATCCCAATACCAGAAGTAGCTGAGGTAGGGTTGCCAAGTCTGACTCAAGAAATATCTGGGGACTTTGGGGGTGCAGTCAGTAGACTTTGAGGGTGGAACCAGGAGCAAGGTTATGACAAGCACAATTGAACTTCAAAGGGAGCTCTGGCCATCACATTTAAAGGGACCACATGCCTTTTAAATACCTTCCCTCCATTTGGAAATAATGAAGGATAGGGGCACCTTCTTTTGGGACTCATAGCATTGGGCTCCTTGGTCCAATCTTTTTGAAACTTGGAGGAGACTTTGAGGAGAGGCACTAGATGCTATGCTGAAACTTTGGTGCCTCTACCACAAAAAACAACCACCTTGAGCCCCA
Organism: Heteronotia binoei; assembly: GCF_032191835.1. Taxonomy (NCBI): domain Eukaryota; kingdom Metazoa; phylum Chordata; class Lepidosauria; order Squamata; family Gekkonidae; genus Heteronotia; species Heteronotia binoei. Next base: position 223,339,644 of record NC_083223.1, on the reverse strand, counting down.
GATACCCATGCATCAATTCTCCATTCTAGCCTATGGGAATCGATCTCCACAGAATATAATGCAGTGCCCAGCAGGCATTCACCCCCCCCCCCCGCTTTCTGATGACCCTGAATTGGGAGGAGGGCCTCCAAACCAGGATATCCCCTGCCCCCAACTGGGGACTGGCAACCCTAATTGAGGTACACTTATTCCTGATCTATAATAATAATAATGCTGTGCACTTATGAACTAGAAATTGGGAGCCCACAAATAAATTACAGGGTGGGGAGATAAGCAATTGGGAAATTTCTCCCTGATCCAAATTTCTCTTTCAGGACACTGTAAGTTCTTATGGCCTTGAGCAGATCAATTCTCCCACCCCCCACCACTTTCTCCCTGCCCCCCTTAACTGATGTCACCTGCTCTCAGTATTCTGTGCATCAAGACATTCGGGGAAAATTTCTATTCTTTTTTCATTTACAAGAATTCCCACACACACATACTAACAGTACACAGAAGAAGCCCCTATCTTATCTGTGCATGGGCCTGTTTTGCTGCCTAGTGATAACCACAGGACCAGACCTTTGCTGTTGGAGAGGGCTCATGAAGCAATCATTGCGATGGACATATAGATTGCAAATCTCCACTCCAAGATGCTATAAACCTTCAGGGGTTTGAGCAGACCAGTTTCTCCTCTTAAACCAATTTCCAATTGTTTTAAAATTCTCTGCCTCCTGCAGCATGTTCAGTCCCCTATCAATCCTAGGGTTGCCAGGTCCCCACTGGCCACCGGCGGGGGACAGAGGTATAGAGTGGCCAGATTCAGGTTAGGAAACTCCTGAAGATTTGGGGGTGGAGCCTAGGAAGGACAGGGATCTCACTGGGGTTCAAAGCCATAAAGTTCACCCTCCAAAGCATCTATTTTCTCCAGGGGAACCAGGTTGCCAGGTCTGTGTTGAAAAATATCTGGAGATTTTGGGAGTGGTTTGGGGAGAAGGTGGGGTTTGTGGAGGGGAGGGGTCTCATCATGGTACAATGCCATAGAGTCCATTCTTCAAAGCAGCCATTTTCTCTTGGGGAGCTGATCTCTGCCAGTGGGAGATCAGTTGTAAAGGCAGGAGATCCCCAGGCCCCACTTGGAAGCTGGGTTAATTTAGAGTCATGTTTTTCCATATATCTTGGGAAACCCCCCAAGTACGTAGAAACACCTTGTTTGTCTATGTATGGCCAAGTTTTGCTTCTTTCATGATTAGCACATCATCTTATTATGATATTATCTAGGCATTCAGAGTGTTTCACATACCACTATCGTTATCTCAGAAATCCTTAAAACTATGCTATAAAGTAGGTCAGTATTATTATCTTCTTGACTGAGTTTGGGAGTGAGAGAGAATGATTTGTCTAAGGCTGCCTATTGTGTGTGTGGCTGAAGTAAAAGGTGAACTACGGGACTTGATGATTCACAGCTCAGTGCTTTAAATGCTGCCTTTTACAAGCATACTTTAAAGGGCCAAGACACACATTCATCAAAATCAAATGATAAACCCAGTTACATATAAAGTGGCTGAGGGGTATGTGTGCACTTCCCTTTTAAAGCAAAAGAAACAAGTGACACATGAAGCTTTATCCCTGCCCACAGCATACTCCTCTGTGGTCTGATTGCCCCCAAGTGCTTTTTTCCTCAGTCAAAATTCAATACCAAAGAGCATTACCAGGTGAAAAGTGTTCGGGAGGGGAGAAAGGGTACAGAGAGGAAAGCAGCAGTCACTGAGAAGATTCAGCTCCCCTATGCTGCATGCGCTTTGGGCTCTACATATCAAACTTAACCCTCTTTTTTATACATCACGAGGCCAGATTCAGGTTACAATAAATGGACCTGCTGCCACCATGTATGGATTGATCCGTAAAACTATAACAGGACTATAATACAGGTCCTTGAGGCTAAGGCTCAGTTGTGTTTTTTTTTAAAATCCAATGGAGTTCCAGACCCATATCTAAATTACTGAAATTTGATCATCTAAGGCCCCAGAACTGTTTTTGAAAATGCTGGCTTTGGTAGTAGTCTTAGATTGACTCAGTCAACCTCTATCAGAGTCCAAATTAAAGGCCAGTCAAGAGATCATCCCATCAGGGCTCCTTAACAGTTTCCACATCATGAAAAATTCATTTTTAAAGTTAAAACAAAGAGTCAAATCACATTTTTAAAACTCTCAGGAACTTTTAATCTTATTTTTAATCTTATTTTGGTGCCTTGGCAAAAAAAGAGCAAAAGTAATGAATTAATTTACATGCAATTAAGGATTGTGTGTAGATGTTTATCCCTAATCAAAACTGTTTTCTTCTGAACCAAGGATCTGAGCTGTATGCATAAAACAGGGTGTTCTCTGTTTTAGTTCCCTCTGGATTATCTAATGATGACTCACTGGGGATGGGGAAGAATACTGGCAGCAAACACTTGCAAGAGATCTATGAAGTGAGGGGGAACCATTTAGCTGCTGCACAATACAGAACTAAGCAAGATTAGTACTGGACTAGTAGCTGGATTATCTGGAATATCCCATTCTTCCAAGTAGCTTCAGGGAGAGTAACCCCAGCAATTACAACAATAACATAACCCACAGCTCATTATTAAAGCAGTTTAATAAATAATCAGACACAAACAAAACTAAATTGAACAGCTCACAGTCACAACTTAACAATAACAGAAAGGATCATCATCATGACGGAGCACTGTATTCTTCACAGAATGGCACTGAGTAATTTCAAGGCTGAAGATGGAGAAATGGAAGACCCTTCATCCATAGCTTCTGGGATGGCTTGGAAACTGGATAGTAGATGAACCTCACTATATCCTCCTTCGTGTCTCTACAAACACATGCTTCTCCTACTGCCATGCCTCCCTTGCCTGTGCATCTGCTCACATATGGTCATCCTACTAATGCTGAACAAAGGACAATAATAACCAGCCTTATAGAAAAACAATAAAACAGCATCACACATGTTCCACCCACACGAACACCTTCACTTTCTCTAAGAGCCACATAAATTAGATTAGTTCCCACCAGAACAACAACAACATCCCCACTGTAGGAATAGACCAGAGGGACAAAACATCGGGTATTGCCCTCTACCATTGTCTCAGCAAGGGCACCAAGAAAAACTGACAGCCCGGCTTGAATACATCAGCTCCCAGTCAGTCCTGGTCAAGGGATGACTGTCAAGGGTCTTGCCATGATTTCTTCACAATGTAATGTATCTCTTTGCTGCTCATCACCGTCGCTTCGCTTCCCTGTGCTAGGCCTCGCTTGTCTGTATTCAAAACCTCTTCTACTGGCTGGAGCATAATCTCAAGGCCAGCCGCTGAACTAGATACTAATTAGAAAGCACATGCATTCTCAAAACTATGGGGGTGGGGGAGCAAGCATCAACCACCAAAAAGTTCCTGCTTTTGTGTGTCCCAGGTCCCTTTCACTGGCCAAATCAATTCCTTCATCAGGGCCTGCCAATGCAAGCATGGTCATCGCTAGGTGGCTGCAGTGTCAGCTGATGACCTGTGTTTGTGTGTATCACACATTAATCTCTACTAGATGGAACTTTCATGCTGTTCCATGAAGTGCCTTTTGGTTAAGTTCAGCTGCAAATCATCAAACGTTGGGTAACAGTAATGGTCAGACATTTGTGAACCAGCCCAGAATTTCTGACTATAATGGTCATTCTCCAAGTGGATATCTTCAGCATGAAGAGATTTGGGGGAGGGGGGTTGCTAATTCTCAGAATAGGGGAAGAAACAGTGTTAGGACTGGGTTAGGGGGAGAAGAAAAGTATTTATTTGTTTGTTTACATATTTATATTCCACCCTTCCTCAGGGCTCAAAGAGGCTTACAAGTCACAATAAAAACATTTAAAATCTATAGAAGAAAACTCACCCTGCCAAAATTTGCCTGCAGCATTTACAAATATATGTGGAAAAGAGTGTGTGTGTGTGTGTGTGTGTGTGTGAGAGAGAGAGAGAGCACTGGAAGATTTCTGGAATGTGGCTTTGGGAACTGGGTGAGAAGGTCCTAGACCTAGCAAGAACTTTGCTAGCTGCTGGCATATAACCACTGTCCCAGAACCAAAGGCCAAATTAAAATGTACAGGGGTTAGTTTCCTCCATTTGACTCTGCTCTGACCCAAACCTTCTCTCAGAAATCCTCTTTGAGATATCTAGGACAGTGGTGTCACACGTGTGGACTGTGGGCTGGATCAGGTCTCTGGAGGGCTTCTATCAGCCCCGTGAGCAACTTTTAATTGTCATTTGCTTCCTTCTCTCTTTCTCTTGCTTCCTTCTGTGTCACAGCTTGCTTTAAAGTTTTTAAAAAATCTTTAATTGCATTTGTCTATGTCCTTTATAAAGTTTATATCTCCACTACCTGTCATAACATTTTATAACACATATGGCCCAGCCTGACAAGGTCTCATTTATGTCAGATCTGGCCCTCATAACGAATGAGTTAGACACCCTTGATCTAGGAGATCATGCTCACATCTGAGAAGTTCCAAGGAATTGTAGATTTATTTCAACTGAAATAACAAAAAATGGTGCTAGTAACATTTATTACTAGACACACCACATGCTCATAAGCTCTTCTCAAAGAGTTTTAGGATGCTGCTAAAAGTCTGTTGGTCTTGGGTATTCTTCACAGGGATTCCCTCAGTAGAGTTCACTGGCCAAAGTCCTCTGCAATTGCTCTGCTATCATTTCTCTGCATCCTGGCAGCATGGCAGTGGGCCGCATGCCACAAAGGAGAGCACCACTAGTGTGCCTGGTCTCTGCATCTTGCTGCTTTGAGAAATAAAAAATCTGAAGAAAGGCCTTGGTAAGAAGATCCTACTCCAGAATAATAGCAGCTCCAGAATTTCAGCTGAGCAACTATTTAGCTGGTCGTGTTTTTCTCCTTCTCCTCCTAAAACAAGTGTAAATAATCAAAGCATAAAAACTAGTCAGAGAAAGGAGGAGCTGTATAAATGAAAATCACAGCCCTTTCACGTAAAAACGTGCATGTAACATTTGTACGTTACACAAGGGAACTATCCAATTTGAGGTGATATAGCACTAGTGCTGTTTCTGGATGTTTTATTTCTCTAATATTTTCTGCAAGAATGTTATGCTAATGCCAAATTCTGCAGTCACAGAACGGCACACATCCCGGGAATCTTGCTATATAGGAAGATTTTTCACCCGAGATCTATGAAAAAAGGCAACAGACACAAGGGAGAGCTTAATGCTAAAATAATTGTCCTCAACACACAAAGGGACTAGCAAGCACGGCAGGAAAGGAAAACAGTTCATCATTTTGATCTCCTCTCCGTTTGTCTTATGCCTCTCACGCGAGTCATTTTGTTCTGTTTCAGTCATCTGTGTTCCTCATTTCCATCTTGGCAGGTTAAGCCTGGATTCTTCTCTCTCACATGCATCCTCCATTTGAGTTGTCTTTGCAGTGGTCAAAATTGGTCCTGGTGTTTTATGGCCACATATTTTTCTTGCTAAGCACCAACCAAAGGAGGAAAATAGGGCTGCTTGGAGGTGCCTGTTTCTTACTCACTCATTCTCCTTTGACTTGTATTGCACCACAGATCATAGATGACAGCAGAAAGCTGATAATATCAACTTGTGGTTTAGAACAATGTTCTGTTGAGATTGCTAATATACAAGTATTAAACTGTTATGGGTAAATTAAGTGGTAATGTAGTTAGCAATTCTGTTAAGTGGGACTGCAATTTAGATGGTACAACAGAATCATAATTCTGTTTCAAAGCCTCTTTTCTAAAGCAGAATGGCAAGGTATAAATCTCTTGAACAAAACAAACAAATTGGTGAGCGTACCAGGCCGCATAACTGAAGGAGGATTGCATCAGAAATAATTTTCCAAGTGCTTGTTCCAATGACAGACACTCAGATTCTGTTTACACATAAAATAAATGCTGCATGGTGTTATTTCATAGGTTCAGGTTTTCAAAGAATTTAGGCCTCTTTCCATGCAATCCTATGCCATTATCCCAATTTATGCTCATTGACTCCAATGCACAAGCTAGAACAACTCTGCATAGGGCTGCACTGAGGGACACAAACTGGTGCAAAAGAGATTATAAAGGATTATAAAGATGGGGAGAAAATGGCCAGTGCAGTTTGAAGCTGGGAAGAAGAAGCAAAGTATTCTTGCATGCTACAAGACAAAGTATACAAAGCACATCCATTATGTAGAATTCAGTAAGCAACCCACATGTTAGACTGTGATATGTGATGATAGGCAGCAGCAAAAACATTCACAAGTATAGTCTATCATCGTGTAAAATGATCTACACATAGATTGCTTAGTGGAGATGAACAATAAAGACCCATTAATTCTAAGGATTCATAAAATGGAAAAGAAAATGCTAAAGATGACCCTTCTTTCTAACCACAGGCACAGTTTCCCCTGCCTTCTCCTTGAACTGCTGGTCCTCAGCTGGATGTTCATAGTTTACATGTATAACTTCCACTGGGTTGGGAATTCCTGGAGATTTGGGGGGTGGAGCCTGGGGAGGGAGGCACTTCAGCAGGGAATAATGTAGGGTTGCCAGATCTGTGTTGGAAAATACCCGGAGATTTTGAGGATGGATCCAGGAGAGGGTGAGGTTTGGGGAGGGGAGGGGCCTCAGCATGATACAATGCCATAGACTCCACCCTTCAAAGCAGCCATTTTCTCCAAGGGAGCTGATCTCTGTCAGCTGGGGATCAGTTGTAAAAGCGGGAGATCTCCAGACCCCACCTGGAGGATGGCAACCCTAGTATAATGCCATAGACACCAACTTCCAAAGTAGCCATTTTCTTTGTTGGCTGGGTACCAGTTGTAATTTGGGGGTCTCTAGCTACTTCCTGGAGGCTGGCAACCCTACTTCTACATGTAGGTCCAGCTATTCCCAGGACCTCATTCATGGTGGGGGGGGGGGACCCAAAGGAATAAAATTTCAGGTGGAGGGGCCCACTGCTCTTTCCGCTGTCACTGCTCTGGTGGCTCCCGATCTCCCTGGTGACCCACACCCCCCTCCATGGTGCCTCCCCCTTCCTCCCACCCGGTGAAGCACTGGCTCCCGGGACTCCTTCAAGGCTGCCCCCTGTGGATCAGTTGATTGGTGGGAAAAGCAGTTCCGAGGCCCACGGCTCCTATGCTGCTGCCTCCTCCTCACTTCCTCCCCAGATCTCTGCTTTCCCCCGGATTGCCGGGACTCTTTCAAGGCCGCCTCCCCGCCCCGCTGATCAGCAGGAAAAGCAGAGAGGAGGCCAGCGGCTCCTCTGCCGGCTTTCTGGCACTCTCAGCATGTTCAGCGCTGGGGCAGTGGTGGGGGGTGCTTTTTTAGCAAGTTGCTGTCCTTCCTGCCACTGCCCCCTCCAGCGCAGAACATGCTGAGAGTGCCAGAAAGCTTTTTCCACCGATCAGCGGATCGGCATGGGGGGAGGGGGAGGCAGCCTTGAAAGAGTCCCGGGAACCAGGGCTTCAGTCAGTGGGTGGGAGGGGGAGGCACCATGGAGGGGGGGAGGGGGCCACTAGAGCGGCGGGGAGATTGGGGGCTGCCAGAGCAGTGGCCGCAGAGAGAGCCGGGCCACCAAGAGGGACCATACAGGTGGAAGGGGGGTTGGGTGGAGCGGCTGCCCCCCCTCCCCCCCATGGCTATGGGCCTGCTAATTCATAGGCTACTAAGGCTGGATTATGCCTAATGAAAGGCAGCTTCTATTAGTGTTTTGCTTGTTATCTCACACTGACTTCAATATCCCTAAAATACATTTGCTATGATGCCATGGAGCTGTATTTATATTTCATAATGTAAGTAATTAGCTAAAAGGCAGGCAACCAACAAAATCCAAAGCCTCGGTCCATACAAAATAGCTTATAGAATTGCTGGAAAGCAACTGACAGTGCAGTCCTATAGAGTTTCTCCAGTTTAAGACCACTGAAATTAATGGGCTTATACTGGAGAACTCTGAGTAAGATTGCCCTGCAAATGCAGTAATAAAGTAGATATTCCAGTCAGACAGATTCCTTTGTAATCATATACATGGGTACAATAGTAGATGCTCTCCTTTTACATGAATGTGCTTGAATTAAGATGTCACACTGGGCAACAGTGACTTGTCCAAGGACAGCAAAGTAAGTAAGTAAGTAAATTTTTATTTATACCCCACCCTCCCCGCCGTGGCAGGCTCAGGGCGGCTTACAGGACATGATACGGAATCATGATATCATAATAACAGATAAAATCAATAACAGTATAAGTACAAATATAAATTATTATAAAAAGTTAAAACAACACGGTGCTATTTATCCGGCAGCATAATATGTATTCTGGTTACATCTTAAAGGCTTCTTGGAAGAGGGCAGTTTTGCAGGCCCTGTGGAACTGATTGAAGTCCCGCAGGGCCCGCACCTCCTCCGGTAGCTGATTCCACCATTGGGGGGCTTTTATAGAGAAGGCCAGCTCCCTGGTCATTTTAAGTTTGGCCTCCTTAGGCCCAGGGATTTCCAAAAGATTTTTTGAACTGGAACGCAGTGCTCTCTGGGGAACAATGCTTGCTGAACAAGGAAGGTTTCCTATTTTTGCCATGATGGATAGCTTCTCACCATTCAGTTCCAAGGTGTTTAGCTTATATGACAGACTATGTCATCCCTGCACCAAAGAACTCAAGTAAAAAAAAAGACTTAACAGAAAAGGAAAGATGCATTTGTTTTTCTTATTTTTTGTAGTTCTGCATAAGGCACAGTGCTCTTGCACAGCTCCCATTTATGTCAATAGGATTTAAACAAGAGAACTTTCTTCCAGTGGATTTTCTCAAAAAAGATTTCCAATGAAATCCACTCCCTTGCCCAGGACTCCTTTCTGCTCCTGCCTTCCACCCCCACAATTTGGACAGTTAGCTGATTTTATAGGGTTTCCAGCCTCCAGCCTGGAGATCTCGCACTTTTACAACTGATCTCCGGCTGGCAGAGTTCAGCTCCCTTGGAGAAAATGGCTGCCTTGAAGGGTGGAGTCTATGGCATTGTACCATGCTGAGGCTCCTCCCCTTCCCAAATCCCACCTTCTCTCACATCCACCCCCAAAGTCTCCAGGTATTTTTCAACCCAGACGTGACAACCCTAGATGCACTTCTAAGATATTAGACAATTCATGAAGGACAGCTCTATCAACTGTGATGAGCCATGATAAATCAATAAAACCTACATGTTCAAAGGTGGTAGTTGGGGGTAAGCAACAGAGGATGGCTACTGTCTTCATAGCCTACTGATAGCCTTCCTAGGGGCATCTCATTGGCTACTATGGAAAACAGACCCCTTTATTAGATAGACCTTGGGCCTGAGATGGGCTGATAAGATAGGGGTTTGGACTACTTTTTTGTCTCCTTTAATTAGATGGTACATATTTATAGATTTTTATTTTGTGCTTATGAATGAGCCCCAGTTACCAACTGAGTCTGCGTGTCTTGTGCTTCAGCTACTTACAGAAGGACAAAGAAGAATATAGAGAGAGCACCCAGACATGCAGCTCAGTTCTCCTTCCGAGATATTGCTTTTAAGATTTTGTCATTGTCTACATTTTTAAGCTACATTGCCAAGGACTAGAAACTTGCTTTTTTAAAAAAAAAAAAAAAAAAAAAGGAAAGATGATATTTTTCAGGAAGCTTGAATTCTGGGCTAATACTAGTTTCTTTTCTTGAGTGATACAATTATGGAATATGCATGACCATGTCAATGACTTTATAAGAACTCATTAAAAGCAAAGAATATATATTTTCTACCCAGTTTGCAACAACTTGCAGTTTTGCCCCTTTTCAAGGTTTTCCAACAATACTGGACCAAAAGGAAAAGACAGCTCCCTAAGTGAGTAATTAGCATGGCTACAGTAGATGTGTGCATAACTATGGCACTGTCCTTCAGGCCACAGCCTGGGACATCCCTGGCACAGATAATGTGCTCCCCTTCCCCAGGCCTGAAGCAAATTCTTATTGTTTTTAGTACAGTAAAGGATGTCTGTATCTCAATTTATCTGCATGAGTATCTGTATAACTCTTTAAAAAGAAAATAGTGCAAGACCACTAATTCTCCATAGCACTGCCTTGCCATTTCAACCATGTTGGCTTATTTTTTCCAGATTTCATTAAAAAAGAGAGAGAGAGGACACCATTCATACACTCAAGCAGAACATTTTCTGTTTTTAAAGAGTTGCCTTTAAACATGAAATGGACTAGACCAGACAGAGGCTGACTTCAACTTGGTTAGAGTCATCACATTTAGCTAGTTAGTTAAACAGAATGGTCTTTTATCAGCAACCAGGGCAACTCGTCCCCCATTATGGGCACAATTCTGCCAGTTATGTTCTGGACAGGGCTACCAAGAAGGTGAGATTGGGTGTGGGGGGATTGTAGGGGCTGTGATCACCTTGGGGGTATCTATGGAGCCGGGCAAGTCATTTTTTCCCTTTCATGTAGTGTGTGACCTGAGTCTGGGTGGCATATGTAAGAAAGAGGTAAGGGGGACCTTTGCCTGTGTTCCTGTGTGTTCCTGCTCAAAAAAAGCCCTGTGTACAGTATCTAAACTGTGTTAAATTTTACAAAATACATTATATTAAAGATACAATTATAAAAATTAAAATATAGATCTCTGGCATACACTTATACCAGAGAGTTTAGGCCAGGGGAAGGGATTAGGTAGTCTGGGCCTCAATGTCCACAGCAATGAGCAATGAGCTAACTAGTGTCCCTTGCAACTGGTGTGGCCAATGGTGATGTTGGCTTGCCCTGGTGGTGAGGGGCACCTGCCTGCTATAGGCCTTAAGAAGTAAACAAAGCCCTCTCAACTCCCCCCCCTCCCCATTCTTCTCACACAGACCACACACTGACAGCATCAATTCCTCTGACATTTCAAACAGAAGAGGAGTGTGTACGGCATTCTGCTGAGCACCCAAATGGGAGCAGTGTGTCCTTTGTCTCATCAAGCCAGGCATCAAGGGGTACAGCAGGAGGACCCTCGAATTTATACTACACCCAGGAACTGCATCAGGATGCAGCCAGCTCCTAGTATTGCCTCTATAGCTTGCCTTTCTGTCAGCAGGGGCTGGAATGTGTCCTATGTTTGTCTGAATGGTTACCAAACTACTGATCCTGGCTGTAGGATTAATGTCATAGGAGTGCTAAAGAAGTAATTGCACAATTGTCTGTGCACAGTCTGAAAAATAAATGCTCATCAAGTTATTTTCAGTTAATTAACAACAAACATTAATATGCAACAAGTCACGCTTCTGTCACTCTTCACCAATAACTTGAGCATTTTTTCTCTGAGCTCTCTTGGGGTCCCAAGTGAAAGGCGCAAGAGATAAAAGTTAATCGCAAACAATGTTTGGATAAAAACATTGGTGACTTCATCCCCCTGAATGTACGCCCTTTTGATAAAGTGTTTGGAAGAGGTCAATCACCTTACTGGTCTAGCCAGTTTGGTCTCTTTTAAGTGCAGCTCCTATATAAATGCTGAATGCTAAAATTCATGAATAGCCATCATTCAAGAGAGCTAGAGGTGCTCTTTCCCAGTTCCCTTTCGTAGACCTGCAGCACACTGTCTAGACAGGAGTCTGTCTCTGTTTACACTCAGCACCTGTGTTTTCCAAAACAGACCTTCAGGCTCACTTTCATGCCCCCCCCCTTTGCAAAATGGTACCTTATCTCCCTACGCCATCTCCCATGTGGTCTATAAAATAAGTAGTGAAGGAGTTGGAACTGGGACTGAAAGTCCGCTATTGGCAATCTTGTCGTCAACGCAACAGCCCCATTAACTTTGATGGGGCTTGAACTGGTGCTGCGAGTGGCTGGTTGCCTTTGTATTCAAATCTGTCATGGGTGGACTGGCCATTAACTGGATGTAACCAGAGCTCATGGGCCTGCAGCAGGCCTGTCGGCTGAGGCTAGTATCTGGCCAGAATGGTGCCACTGTTACAAGAAGAGAATGTCAAATGGTCCTTGTAACTCACTGCATTTCTTTGCTGGCTCATAACAGCCTGGCACACAATCAGCATGAACAGCAGGATTAGTACACACTGACCACAATTTAAGCACCCAGGATATTTGCAGGCTCTGAAAAGAGAGGCCACAAAGGGCCTGCAATGGCTGCTGCAGGCAAAGTCTGTCCTAGAAGGAAAGATGCTTCAGCCTCCTGCCAAGATTCCAAAATAGTCTCCATAATCTCTTCCCCCCAGTCTTATAGTAACCATACAGATTATAGGCATTTATTTATTTATATATTTATATTTATAGCCACTCTTTTCTCTGTAGACTCAAATGGAACATCAGGTTGGAGTATAACAACAGAATCAATACAAATTAGGGTTGCCAGATCCCCATGATGCTCTGGTGGGGGGATTTGAGGGGCATTCCAGGACATCCCCAGTGTGATGCTGTCACCTGGAAGTGATGGCATCGTGTCAAGGACATCAAGTGGCAATGTTTAGTTTTGAAGCAAAACTCTATGGTAAAACTAGCTTCAAACCATACAGTTTTGCCCTCAAACTGGAGCATCACCATACAATGCCCTGACATGATGGCATCACTTCCAGGTTATGCAGTTGTGTAGGCAACATTGCACAGTGAAGGACAGGGTTTCCCCCACCAGCCTGCTGGTGGCAGAAAGAAGCCTGAAAAACCAGGGGAATTCCTGGCAGGACCTAGGGACTGACAACCCTAAATTGTCCCAAGAACATAACACAGGAAGTCTAAACACCATGAAGTAAAACGCAGCCTACCAAATCTGACTGCCTCCAGTTAAACATGTGAACTGTGATTCTGAACTTACAATACCTTAGTGGTAACCATCAATGTCTGTCTCACAAGAGACAGAGAGAGTTTTGAGGAGAGAGCCTGCAACTCAGTGATAGAAATTTTTCAATGTCTGTATATGGTCTTGGTTCAGTCCCTGCCCTCACCAATTATAAAAAGATCTCAAGAAACAGGGCTAGGAGAGAGACCTTTCTTTGTGACCCTAGAGTAGACAGTGCTGGACTAGAAAGAAAAATGATCTAATGCAGTATAAAGCAGTGTTGTAGAATTTTCCCCAGTTCAAATGTTGCTTCAGATACCAGCTCACTAGAAGACTAGAAGATAAGCCCATCAGCCACAGCTGCCCATTGGCAATAAAAAGGTGGTAATACCAACCTAGTTAACAGAGTATGTCTTATGGCTATTTGAATACTAAACTTTTTTCTGAACAGATTAAAAGCAAGTTGCTGGCTGAGGAACTCAGATTTCTCAGATTTCTCAGGTTGTTTGGTTTACAGAATTATTATTGCTGTTTAGTTTTTATTTTGAACTTCTCCTAGATGGAAAAGCAGATATGATGGATAAGGTATTGTTAAAATCACATGACTAAGATGTACTAGAAGATCATCAATCCCAAATTTCTTTCCCAAGATTTTTATTCTACTTGTTGTTTTCCTAAAAATTAATCTCCCTAACCAAGACCACACAAATATACCACATCTTACAGAGAGCAAAAGCATGCACTGTGCTACTCAAATTCATGTCCATGAACCAGTTTTGGAACCCCTGGGGATACTCTTCTTTTAGTGTAGTTCTATATTGATAAAGGGTGATGCTTTCAGACCTACAGTATGTCACAGAAGTGAGTACACCCCCTCACATTTTGTAAATATTTAAATATATCTTTTCATGTGACAACACTGAAGAAATGACACTTGGCTACAATGTAAAGTAGTGAGTCTACAGTTTGTATAACAGTGTAAATGTGCTGTCCCCTCAAAATTATGCAACACACAGCCATTAATGTATAAACTGCTGGCAACAAAAGTGAGCACACCCCTAAGTGATAATGTCCAAATGGGGCCCAAGTAGCCGTTTTCTCTCCCTGGTGTCATGTGACTCGTTAGTGGTACAAGGTATCAGGTGTGAAGGGGGAGCAGGTTATCGCTCTCACTCCCTCATACTGGTCACTGGAAGTTCCACATGGCAACTAATAGCAATGAACTCTCTAAGGATATGAAAAAATGAATTGTTGCTCTACATAAAGATGGCCTAGGCTATAAGAAGATTGCCAAGACCCTGAAACTGAGCTGCATCACGGTGGCCAAGACCATACAGCAGTTTAACAGGACAGGTTCCACTCAGAACAGGCCTCGCCATGGTCGACCAAAGAAGTTGAGTGCCCTTGCTCAGCATCATATCCAGAGGTTGGCTTTGGGAAATAGATGTATGAGTGCTGCCAGCATTGCTACAGAGGTTGAAGGGGTGGGGGGTCAGCCTGTCAGTGCTTAGACCATATGCCGCACAATGCATCAAATTGGTCTGCAGGGCTGTCATCCCGGAAGGAAGCCTCTTCTAAAGATGATGAACAAGAAAGCCTGCAAATGGTTTGCTGCAGAGAAGCAGACTAAGGACATGGATTTCTGGAACCATGTCCTGTGGTCCGATGAGACCAAGATAAACTTATTTGGTTCAGATGATGTCAAGCGTGTGTGGTGGCAACCAGGTGAGGAGTACAAAGACAAGTGTGTCTTGCCTACAGTCAAGCATAGTGGTGGGAATGTCATGGTCTAGGGCTGCATGAGTGCTGCCGGCACTGGTGAGCTACAGTTCATTGAGGGAACCATGAATGCCAACATGTACTGTGACATACTGAAGCAGAGCATGATCCCCTCCCTTCAGAGACTGGGCCGCAGGGCAGTATTCCAACATGATAACGACCCCAAACACACCTCCAAAACGACCACTGCCTTGCAAAAGAAGCTGAGGGTAAAGGTGATGGACTGGCCAAGCATGTCTCCAGATCTAAACCCTATTGAGTATCTGTGGGGCATCCTTAAATGGAAGGTGGAAGTGCGCAAGGTCTCTAACATCCACCAGCTACGTGACATCATCATGGAGGAGTGGAAAAGGACTCCAATGGCAACCTGTGAAGCTCTGGTGAACTCTATGCCCAAGAGGGTTAAGGCAGTGCTGGAAAATAATGGTGGCCACACAAAATATTGACACTTTGGGCCCCATTTGGACATTATCACTTAGGGGTGTACTCACTTTTGTTGCCAGCAGTTTAGACATTAATGGCTGTGTGTTGCGTAATTTTGAGGGGACAGCACATTTACACCGTTATACAAGCTGTAGACTCACTACTTTACATTGTAGCTAAGTGTCATTTCTTCAGTGTTGTCACATGAAAAGATATACTTAAATATTTACAAAATGTGAGGGGGTGTACTCACTTCTGTGACATACTGTAAATAATGTTTCTTCTCTTTAAAAACTTGTTGAAATGTTCTATACCAGAGGTCCTCAGTGTGGCACCCATGAGCACCCACCCAGTGTTTTTAGATAATGAGCAGGGCCAGTGGAGCTTTTGCCCAGGTGGATTTCTGACTGGCCACTGCAGAGCTCATTGGTTGTGCAGATTTTTTTTTTAAAGCTTCAGTTGCAGCTGCAACAGCCACAGCACAAATGTCTGAAGGTAAACTATGTGTATGTAATAAAACACACACATCAAAATATTGATTTTTAAAGGCACCATGTTAATTAGAGCTTTGGCCTGAAATGCTTTAATGTTACTATTACATTTATGCACAATCTTACTCCCTTACATATTGTGGCTGGCTCCACCTCCTGTGGCAGTCATTTTGTGGTTGTGCTCACCACCTTCAGACTCAAAAATGTGGAGACCCCTGTTCTGTACTAATGCTGGAAAGGGTAGATTTAAGTCCCCAGATCCTCGAATGGTCTTAGGCCAACACTACAAAGGAAGGATGGTACTGCAAGTATTTATGACCTCCTGCCTAGAGAGTGTCCACAACCAAATAATTCCAGCAGGGTAGTTGTGTTAGTCTACTCTAGTAAAAGAAAACAGAAGCCCAGGGGGCCCTGACCTGGATAGCCCAGGCAAGCCTGATCTCATCAGATCTCAGAAGCTAAGCAGAGTTGACACTGGCAAGTACTTGGATGGGAGGCCTTCTTGGAATACCAGGGCTGGGAGGCAGAGGCAGGCTGTATCAAGTCACTTCTCTAAACATCCTCAATTACCCAGTAGGGATCACCAGAAGTTGCCATGATTTCCAGGCATGCACATATACACACCAGGCATGGGGAACCACCAGACGTCCAGGGGCCCCTTTATTGCAGTTGCACCTCAAGTGGTAGCTTAATGAGGCACGACTGGGACGCATTTGGATGGGTGAGTGTGGGAGCAGGACGGGAGGCAGCTGCATGCATTTGGTTGTGCTTTTTTGTCCATCCACTTCCTGTCCCTGTGCTGACTTAAAACGGCGGTCTGGACCCTGCCCTAGTCTGTTTGAAGAAATGAATTCTGTCTCATGAATGACCACAACTAAATACACACTAGATAGCAATACTCCTCTATGCACAAGCAGGAGGAAATTAGTACTGATCACATATGCAAGGAATACAGCATAGCAACAGCACAGCCCTCTGTGCAAAAATAGTACAGGAGTCAATCAGCACCAGCTAGAGCTGAATCAGGAAGAAAAGTACACTCCTTTTTGCTTTGAGAAAGGAAGGAGTACATTTTTGATATTAATTATGCAAATATTAATTAATGCAAATCACTGTCCTATTTTAACTCATGTTCATGGCAATCAAATGACATCTGACTATTGCATTTTTTGTCAAAAAACATTTTATTAATAGTTGGAGGCTACTGGCCATAACAAGCCTCCATGGATTGTTTAAGATAGCCTGCCTCCGTTTTTCTTTTTGTCTGAGAGCCCTCAGGGTTGTGGAACAGAAAAGACTGGTAACCACACAAACACCGACACAAACACAGAGAGAGAGAGTGAGTGAGAGAGAGTTGTCACCCTTAGATTAGTTTAGATTAAACATGTGTTTGATGTCTTGTTATATTTTAAAGTGATCAGTTTTTACAACTTGAAAAACTGTTCAAGGGATGGAGATGGCTTTGTGAAGGATAAGCCAATCAGTGCCGTGCTCAGCCCCTTCTCTGGCACAGCTGACTCCAGTAATTCTCTTAGGGTGTTTTCGCACTCACGTTTTACTGGCGCCACGACCCTCCTGACGCCGGCGAATCTGCATGGATTTCGCACCAGAAGCGCCGGCGCACCCAGAAGCGCTGGCTACTTCCGTCGCTAAGCCAGCGCAAACGTTTTCCTGCATCTTTGCGATTTGCGTTTGCGCTGGCTTAGCGACGGAAGTAGCCGGCGCTTCTGGGTGCGCCGGCGCTTCTGGTGCGAAATCCATGCAGATTCGCCGGCGTCAGGAGGGTCGTGGCGCCAGTAAAACGTGAGTGCGAAAACGGCCTTAGAGAAAGTTATTATGAGGATAAAATAAGACAGCCCTGTATTTGCTCCCTTACAGAATCCAAGTACAAAAACCTGGAGCGTGTGTTGTGGTCCAGGAAGCAAACACACAATTTCTGGGCTAAATCTATACACTATGTCGCCCAATATCTTTTTCTAGGGTTTCTGGCTTAAAGTTCCAAAAACCAGCAAGGCAGCTCAGTTCCCAAGTTGTGAAAGGAGCATATGGCATTTGCTCCATAGAACTCTGATGTTCTGGAATAAGGAACAAGTGTATCCATCTGTCACTTGATCCTGCCAGGGAGCTACAAGGAAATAAAAAGAACATAAAACTTGGCATTCATATTTTAATTGGTTGTAATTATACTGAAGTCATTGCCCTTTCTGTGATTCAACAGTTTAACTAGTGAAACACTGTTAAGCTTTTATGTGAGAAGTTAACAGTCTTTTTCAATTTAAGGATAAAATCGGGCATGCGAAAGAGGGGCGAATGATTTCTGTGTTTTAAATTCCCAGGTTGGGACACTTTACATGTTTCTTAAATGAAGCTGAGTACCTCTGATTAATGTTACAGCCCTCCAAAGAGTAATTCAGCATTAACAGTGACGGACATCGGCCTGCAGACAGGCCTGATGTTATGGACTTCACCAATGAAGTACTAAAATCAGGTATTTCTGCTTTATAGCCATCCTGGGCAAGGCGATGTTACAGAAAGAACCTGTCCTGACAGCAGGGCCTTGCAGCATCCTCCTAACTTGACATGGTATATTGTTGGGAAGGATTTAATTTATGTTGCTAAATCTGATCTGATCAGCATACTATATCAGGGATTTTTAAAACAGCTCTGCAAGAGCTTATTGCAAAAATGCAAACTTGTCTGTTGGAACAATTTCTAAATGGATTTTGTAAAGGGCTATAAATCCAAACATATACACCATGCAGTTTTTAAAGGCACCTTGCGGTTTAATAGTGGGATTGTTAAGGAAGCAGCAAATGAATAATTCTTCCAAAATGGTTCATGGCAACAAAGCCCAAATCATGGAGCTTGCATGAGAGAGACTAGGCTCATAGCAGAGGCTTCTTAAACAAATAGTAGGAGTTAGAAAAACATACAAAGAGGTATTTAAGAGCTTTTATATATAAAGAGTTTTCATTATAACCGTAAGGGAACAGAAAGCCAGATGGAAGGCCTTCTTTAAGCATTTGGGAAATGCCAGGTTTTTCCTGTAGTTCCAGTTTATATATATGGCTATCTACCAACTGAAGCTTTTTTAATTGATCAACCTCTGAGTTTTAACTGATTGGTTTCAAATAGACTTGTATGTTACTCAAAGTGGTAACGCTGTTCAAAACACTTTACACACATTACTTATGTTCCATTTAAACCATTTGTATCTCAACAATAAAAGTGAAAACCACCAAAACCACCAAAAGAGAAAACCAGCAGCATAAAAGAAGTCAATATAAGCACTAAGACAGCTTAAAACCATCATCAACAGTAGTAAGCATTTTAAAAGAGCCAATAACTATAGTTACAAAGCATGAAAAGACTAAGAAAATTAAAATCTCATAGGGTTGGTACTAAACAAAGAAACGCAGGAAAGGAGTTCCATAATCAAAGTGCCTTCGGGTTAGTCCCCACCTCCGTTTCACTTTTCATAGCCGAGACACACTGAACAGACCCTCAAAATAATAATGAGGAGGAGGAGGTGGTCGGATTTGTACTCCACCCTTCACTCAGAGTCTTAGAGTGCCTTACAATCTCCTTCCCTTCCTCTCTCCATAACAGAAACCCTGTGAGGTAGGTGGGACTGAGAGAGCTCAGAGAGAACTGCTCTTGAGAAAACAGCTCTGCAAGATCTGTGACTGACCCAAGGTCACCCAGCTGGCAGCATATGGAGCCATGGGCAACCCTTTGCTGGACTATTCAGGGCTTTAAAGATGAGAACTAGAACCCTGAATAATGCTTGGAAACGAATTGTCATCTAACACAGCAGTTTCAGAACTGGTGAGATGCGGTCCTAGTAACTTTCACCACTGTGTTGTAAACGAATTGAAGTTTCCTCATCATCTTCTTTAAATGTTAAAAACCAACCCTAATAAAATCAGACCAGCATTAGTACCCCCACATTAGAAACGATGGTTTGGATACAGCAGAGCATTTCTGTGGACAAAAGGATTTCCATCTATGGAGGAGGACTTTCTTGCCTACCCCCTCCTACTGCAGCTTCATGTGTCCCCTGAAATGCTTTTCCAGGACAGTGAGTGGTTCAGGGGGCTGCAGCAGTGGATTCACCGGATCCAAGCAAAGGCCTGAGGCTGACAAAAGAGTTGTCTGGCTAGGAGTTCAGGCAGAAGTAAGAACTGAACCAGGGATGTAAGAACATAAGAGAAGCCATGTTGGATCAGGCCGACGGCCCATCCAGTCCAACACTCTGTGTCACACAGTGGCCAAAAAAAAAGGAGGCTCACAAGTGGGGCTAGAAGCCCTTCCACTTTGCCCCCCCCCCCCAAGCACCAAGAATACAGAGCATCAGTGCCCCAGACAGTTCCAACAATATGCTGTGGCTAATAGCTACCGGCTTGGGCACAGTTACTTCAGATACTACACTACACCAGTTCTTGTATATCCTTAAACTTCTTGAAAACCAATGCCACAGTTTGTTACAAACAATTACTTAGAAGATATTGGATTTGGATTTACTTACAGTCCAGTGAAGCAGCATAGCATAACAGAGACCGATTCCTCACTAGAAGTTGCTCTGCCCCCAGGCTTCTGCTTTCCCTGGCTCAAGCAATCAATTCCCCCACCAGATGCTGCATAGGCACATTTTGATCTGTGGCTCCCTCCAATTTCCCTCACAGCTTTCAGATCTCAAAAAAAACAAGAGCAGGAAGGGTTATTTTTGAGGATAAAATGGAGGAGAGGAGAATGATGTAAGCTGTTTTGGGGGAAAGGTGGGGTATAAATGAAATAATAAAATAAACCAATAAACATACAGACTGGTGATATCATGGCAAATACAATTTATTCCCCCCCCCCCCAAAAAAAAGATCAAAAGTTTTCAACACAATCCCTGACTCCTATCAATCCTTGACTCCTTCAACACAATCCCTGAGAGCCAGTTTGGTGTAGTGGTTAAGTGTGCGGACTCTTATCTGGGATTCCCCACTCCTCCACTTGCAGCTGCTGGAATGGCCTTGGGTTAGCCATAGCTATCGCAGGAGTTGTCCTTGAAAGAGCACTCTCAGCCCCACCCCCCTCACAGGGTGTCTGTTGTGGGGGGAGAAGATATAGGAGATTGTAAGCCACTCTGAGTCTCTGATTCAGAGAGAAGGGCAGGGTAGAAATCTGCAGTCTTCTTCTTCTGCCATGAACATAACAAACCCTGCTAGGGATTGATTAGGTACCTCAACATGAAACATATAACCTTTATTTGATCAGTATCTGACAAAGGGAGCTTTGATTCTTGAAAACTTATATCCAGAAATCTTGTTGGTCTCTAGGGTTGCTACTGGACTTGAATCTAGCTGTTCTACTGTCAACCAACATGGCTACCCTTCGAACCATCTTAACTTGATAGGTTTGTTTACCTTCTAAGAACAGCTTACACCACACAGACATGATCAACTCTGCTGTCAAGATTTCATCCCCAGTCCTTCCTCCACTCTGTGTATTTCACCTCTGCCATTAGCCCTCTGATCTCCTGTTTCAGGACACACACCCCACATCCTGTGAGGTTTTTGCCTCTGCCAAAATGACCTCTACTTTCCCTCATAGAAACTGTTGTGTTTGTTTATATTATATGACTAACACTTCCCCTCCAGAGGTTCAGTTGTAATTCCCTCCTTGCTTCCCAGGGGGTAGGCAAATGTTCAGAACCACATAGAAAAGTTTTGCTAAGATCCTTGTTTGCAGTCATCATCACATACAAGTGCTCTTGGACAGCATCAAAGAGAAGATCCTTCTTAATAGCTTGGGTTTTTTTCAAGCACACCACCAGCACCATACTTTTCCATGTGGTTCTGAACATTTGCAGTACCCTGTGGGAAGCAAAGAGGGAATTACAAATTAACCTCCATTGAAAAAGGAAGATGTTAAGTTAACTGCTGTGACCTTTGCTGTAGAGAATGATCACAACCTGGTGTTTGTAGGAGCTTCTAATGGCAGAATACTCCAGATATTTCTGGCTAATCCAGCAAAGGAGTATGGCAGTGGTGGGCTCGAAAAACCCCAAGCAATTAAAAGAAGGATCTTGTCTGTGATGCTGTCCAGGAGCACTCATATGTGATGACTGCAAAAAAGGATCTTTTTAGCAAAACTTTTCCATGTGGTTCTGAATACTTCCTCTTTGGAATTACAGTGTTCATATTGCATAACATCAGGGCTGCTCAGCAAATGGCTAGGGGAGCAGGGCTCT
Organism: Heteronotia binoei; assembly: GCF_032191835.1. NCBI lineage: Eukaryota > Metazoa > Chordata > Lepidosauria > Squamata > Gekkonidae > Heteronotia > Heteronotia binoei. The sequence continues at coordinate 223,317,916 of NC_083223.1, read as the reverse complement.
CAGACCAGCAACAGACAATGAACAGTATATATTTTTTTAAAAATTGCTTCTTATGGATATAATCCTCATGCTGACACATACTATTTTCTAGAAAGACAATATTTAGTGTATTAACAGTTAACTTAGAGGCTGTAATGGGGGGGAAATATCACATTCTTTTTTCAGCTTGAGTTCACAATATGAAACTAGGTTTTTTCCCCTTTCAAAAATTGGAGCTATGACCCGTAACTGTACTTAAGACTGTGATCAGATGGGTTGCTTGGCACTGTCTGGGTGCACCTCTAATTTGGTCCAGGCTTTTTTGTACCAGGAGAGTCCCACTCCAGCCCCTACATGTCTGCCTCACCTCTCTTTGCTGCCCTACCTGCCTTGGCACTGGACCTGAGCAGGACTGGCCACTTCACCTACCAGGCCCCACTGGGCCTGGCACATGGCCCATCACTAGCAACATCATCATCAGCAACAGCCTCAGACAATCTTCAGCTGAGCCTCCCCATCTGCCATTCTGCCCATCCTTGCCTGCTTGCTCCTGGGCTCACATAAGCATTTTTAAACAAGCCTTGGGTGAATAACTGTTTCTGCGCTCATTGCTAAAAGGTGAAAAAGAAATGGCAAGTGAAACAGGAAGTGAAAGACTGGATGTTCCAAAAGGCTTCACCCCACAAGAGAGTGATCAGACGCCTGCAGAAGCACTTGTAAATTGGTAGGAACCCTAAATAGTGGACTTTCTGCGGTGTTGGGTAAGTCAGGGGTGAGCACAGGAGGCTGACTGCTGCAGGATGAGAGTCTGATGTTGCTGGCTGATCAAGCACTTTAAATCCATTCAGAAGGACAACTGATCAAAGTGCTAATCTGATTGCACCCTAAGATTTTTCAAAAGGGCTTTTATAATAAAGCACTTTGGAGAAACTTGCAAGAAGGTTTTAAAACACCATACTTCTAAACTGAAGTTTGCAAACATTAAAAGAATTTTTGGAGGCACAAACAAGAGTCCTAATACCTTTTATAGATGTACATAAACACAAACAAAATAATACTCTTTAACCTGAAAAAAAGAGTTATGAGATTTTTTTTTTTTGCTCTTTCTGGACTTTGGGAGAGGGGGAAAGACAGAAATATTAGCAAGTTCTGCATCCTGCTAGCCTTAGATTTCTGGTAAGCTAACCCTAATGCAGCTGTAGACCACCCAACAACTTTTCCTCCCATCTACTCATCACTCCAAGATGCTCAGTTGTAAGCTGCACATTCTATTTCTCCTAGACCTGGCAAAATGGCTGACTCATGGCTGAAATGCAATGCTGGCAGAGCTGGGGTCCACCTTACCAACAGGTGTGCATCTCATTTGACTGCTCAGTCCTTTGCAAAAGTAACCATTGTACCATAGGTTTTGTTTGCCCAACAATCAGGCCAACCCTGTACTTGATGGCCAGTAGGTGTGATAGTTGCTTCCAGAAGATTGGGTTCAGCCCAGGTGAAACTGACAAAAGGCTCCTGCCCAAGGTACAGAATCCCCAGAGGCTGTTTATATACAAGGCTGGAAACAACCCAGTCTCAGTGAAACCAGTGGTATGACACACTCTTTGTGGTGTGTCAACAACTTCAACCCAGGCTTGACCTCAGTTGTGTATTATGACTACATCCTGGCCCGGGGCTACAGAAGGTGTAGCCAATAGCTATAGCACTATCTTGGACTTGTGTGACAATAATATACCACCATCTTGGACTTGTGTGACTCATTCATAAGCTCTATTTTTTCTCAAGGCAGTGGAAGTCCATCTAGAAACCAATCTTGTGAATAGAATCAACAGACACTTACTGCCCTGCCCTGATTTTTTAAAATTAGCTTTGTCAAATGTACAGCGGCAGGGAATCCAGAGGGCTGGCACTGGGTCATCCCACAGTGCCAGTTTTCTTCAGATGAGCCCACACTGCTACCTAGGGTTGCCAGGTCCAACTCAGGAAATACCTGGACACTTTGGGAGTGAGGCCTGGAGACACTGGGGGTAGAGCCTGGAGACTTTCCCAGAAGTGCAGTTCCCCTGAATATAGTCTTCATTTCCTCCTCTTTTTTTGCCGTCAAAAGATTCCCCACCAGTTGCACTTCCACTAGATGAAACTGAACACATACACAATAAACCAATAAGCCAAAATAAACAGTTTGCAAGCCCACACTTGTGACCTCACCGAGGAAGTGGTAAATCACTTTGCTCATGGGAATTGCTAAATGTAACAACCTGCTGTAGTTCAACCAATTTTTTCAGACTAACACAGGAAAACAAAAGTAAGGAAGACATAGGTCTAGGGGGTGGAGTTGTCTTCCATCCCATAATCAGGTTCTGTTTAACTCTTTACCGTCCACTTCCCTATCCATTTTACATTTATCTCTGAAATAAATACAAAACAAACAAAGAGAATGTGCTGTCTTCCTCTCTCACACACTCACCAGGAAGAGCCATGTGGCTCTGCCTACTCACTCTCTCCCATGCAGCTTTCAAATCCTGCTGAGATTTAAAGGTACACACACATTCTAAAACACAAACAGTTTTGAAGCTTCTTCTAAACCTGCAGAGATCTAAAGGCGCATTATGGCTGTTGGGCTGGCGATCCCCCACCTACGGCCAGCTGGCTGTCAGTAGAGTGGAAGCTGCAAAACTGGGGGATCCCCTGCCTGGACCTGGGGGCTGGCAAGCCTACTGCTACCTGCAATCCTTTAACGGGAATGCCAGTGACTTCCTCGAGGATCGGGGACAAAGGGTGGCAATTGGGAGCGAGCGGTCCCAGAGGCGCACACTGGATTGTGGAGTCCCTCAGGGGGCAGTTCTCTCACCAATGCTATTTAATATCTATATGCGCCCCCTTGCCCAGATTGCTAGGAGACATGGACTTGGGTGCCATCAATATGCAGATGACACCCAACTCTATCTGCTAATGGACGGCCGACCTGACTGCGTCCCAGAGAATTTAGACCGGGCCCTGCAGGACATGGCAACTTGGCTGAGAGGAGTGGGCTGAAATTGAATCCAGTGAAGACAGAAGTCCTTTGTCTAGGTCGGGGCGCTCGGGGAGGGGAAATACCTCTCCCAGTCTTCGACGGCGCGCCACTGAAAGCGGCGCGCCGGGTCAGGAGTCTGGGAGTCTTACTGGAGCCTTCACTATCAATGGAGGCCCAGATTGCAGCCACTGCCAAATCAGCCTTTTTCCATCTAAGACGGGCAAAGCAGTTGGCTCCCTTCCTAGAGCGCCAAGATCTGGCAACGGTGATTCATGCAACGGTCACCTCGAGACTGGATTACTGTAATGCAACTACATGGGGCTGCCTTTGTACCGAACCCGGAAGCTGCAACTGGTGCAGAATGCGGCGGCTAGATTGCTGTTGGGGCTTCCCAAGTGGGAGCACATACAGCCAGGGCTGCGCGAGCTGCCCTGGCTGCCAGTTGTATACCGGGTTCTTACAAAGTGCTGGTTATTACCTTTAAAGCCCTATATGGTCGAGGACCTGTCTACCTTAGGGACCGTCTCTCCCCATATGAACCCCAGACAGCACTGAGGTCAGCTGGGAAAAACTTGCTGACTATTCCCGGACCGAGAGAGGTGAAGTTGCAAAGCACCCGTAACCGGGCCTTCTCCTCTATAGCTCCGAGCCTATGGAATCAACTTCCAGAGGAAATGTGGGCCCTGCGGGACCTTGAACAGTTCCGCAGGGCCTGCAAGACCATCCTCTTCCGACTGGCTTTCGCTGAAGAAGAACGAAACTGTTAAAGAAAAACTGCCATCATAAAAGCAAATATAGCACTAGCACTTTTATTAACTAATTTTTAAAACTTAATCTGAATTTTAGCTAAACTGTTTAAATGTAATTTTATTTATTTCTGTATAATCAATGTCTGAATTGCTGTTAGCCGCCCTGAGCCTGCTCCGGCGGGGAGGGCAGGATACAAATAAAATTTTGTTGTTGTTGTTGTTGTTGTTAACCTAGAGACTTCCTTCATGCTAAGGAGGTGTTCTGCTACTGAGCCCCAGCCCTTCCCTGACCATAGAATTCTGTGCTTGTACAGAGTCCTGATCATGGGTGCTCACTGGGCCTGTCATTGGGCCAAAGAAATCCTATTCAATACCAAATGCTTAAACCTCTTTATTTCCAAATCTGATAAATTGACAGACGCAAGTTCAGCTTGTGGAGCGATAATTGCTATAGTAACTGCTGCATCACATTACTTACACACAAGCGTTCTTCCAAAGACTGGGATCTTTTCTGAGAACTTCGGCTTTGTTGTGTATCTTTAATGATAGTTTAATTTTAATGGCATATAAGCTGAGAAGCTTTCCTTTTTCTAAAAAAGAAAAGAAAATTGCCAGCTATGGAGTCCTGCTAGCATTTACATCTGCTTTAAAGGATTTGGGAACTATTAAACCATTGCGCGCTCTCTCTGTCTCTCTGATGTCCCCATTTCTTCCAGCCTGTTAAAGACAGAAAGAAACTAGGCTGTAAAAATGAGGAGTGGTTAGGATTTATCTGCTTGCTTTCCTCCCCCAATGTAACTCCCTCCTTCTCCTCCTCCCCCCTCACATACACATCCTCAAAGAGAGAAAAAGAGACAGAGAGAGAGAGAATGCACTTCTCTTTTGTTTCTGTTCCAAGCCCACAGAACTGTGACCACAGGTTTTTGGGCTAATGGACGAGAATCTTATTTATAGAAAGCCATAAAAGCATACTGAGCTCTGTAGATGACATAAAGGAGAGCATCCTTCCTCTCACACTGGCCCTGCAGCCTATTGTGCTTAAGTCTGTGAATGCATAGCACTTAAGAGCCCAACAAGATTTTGTATTGGCAAAACCATGGTACCAGCCCCATATTGTTGAAATATGGGGAATGCAGGGACAAGCAACACTTGCCAGGGAGAATCAGTGGGAGCAAGAAAGGAGTGCTTAACATCTCTTGCAGCTACTGATACACTATGTATCTCAGGATCTCTCGCCTCTTGCTAATTTCCCATGATGTACATTGCTTCCCCTATTCCTAAAAAGGAAAGAGAGCCCATAGGGCACATGCCAGCCCCACCCTCTGACCCCTGTAAGATCTTGCTCAGTCTTTTCTCATTCTGGTTTAGAGGACCCAGACAATGGCTTGGAAGCACATGGAAGCATGTGGCCATCATCTTGCCAGAACATGGTCAAAGTCTAGAAAACCAAATATAACAGGAGGGAAAATGACAAACTAAGTTAAAAACATATAATAATAACAATTGTTTTGCATTAACAATAGTGGAAGTAAAAATATCAGTCAGAGAGGCAGAGGGGACAAAGACATAAAAGAAGTGTCAAAGGAAGGCAGGGAAATTGCAAAGAAACTGATAAATGCCTGGCACATTCCAAAGTAACAGATTACCAGGGCCTGATGGCAGTAACTTGGCTTCCTGATGAATTCATATTCCAATTTTTAAATTTTTAAAAAACTAAATTATGATTTCATTGCTAAGATCAGTTTCCTTGGGGTGGACTGAAAAAACAAAACACCTATTTTTTTTTTCCAAAAGAAAAATGCCAGTCCTGTCTCAGGTGAATCACTGCTCTTTCTGAAGTTGAGCTAATTATCTTTCCTGGATTCCTGGAGAGGCACTACTGCAGACCACCAACAACAAACACATTTTGTAATGTTTCACCAAATAATAATAATAAAAAGTTAGAAAACCAGGAAATAAGGCAGAAGGCTAGGCTTAACCAATCCCTTACATGTTAGTTTTCTATTACGAGGGAAATTTTGATGGGGGTGAGGGGAATAATCAGACACACAGTTCATTTCTCTGATCCATGTAATTTTTGAGCATGATCTCACTGAGGAAAATTCAATGCCTGAATTAACTTTTTAAGGATTACCTGAGGGTGTCAACAATCATGTGGACAGGTAGACCTTATATTTATGCAGATATGTACGGGCACCTACTCTCAAGAAGCTCTGGCACAACTGAAGTGGCTGCTGAATTTTATAATCTTACCTGAGAGTGTGAGGAAAAACCCCTTATAGAACGTCGTAGTCACCAACTTGGTTGCCAGAGCACCTGGAGAAGTAGCTCACACACGTCTGGCCAGAGAGTGTGAATAAACATATCCAGGGGCGAAAGGGACTTATGCAGTACTGGCAGCCATAACGCTACGAAGGCACTCGAGACCAGTATAAGAGTGCCCACCAAGAGAACAGATGGCTTCCCGTCGTTCTGTATAACGTCCATCTCGGCTGTGGAGCAGAAGAGGTTGTGCCGCCAGGAGCTATCCAGGCAAATGGTTTTGAAGCATTGACCATGGAATCCACTGTGGAGGGCTAACACCACACGCAGCTATCTTCCTACCATGTCAGACTCCATTCCAGCGAAGCGAACAGCTCACGTACTCGCCAGATGTCACCTGTAACTGCAGCACTCGACCCACCCCAGGCGTGGACAACTGTCCAACCGCCACTGTCTTTGTCCAGCGAAACCTTGGACAAGACACTGGTGACAATAGAAGATTGAAGAAGAGGAAGAACATCTTCACCCGGAGCCAAGTGTCTTTTTACCGACTGGGTGTTACCTTAGATAACAATTTGGCCATCTATTGTCATCACCTCGGCCTAGTTCAAACCACTCCCATGAACCTCCACCCCTGTGATTTCCCCAATTCTTCTCTGTACCATCACCTTGAAGCATCCCCACCCTGGTCCATTTTAACCTGAAAGTTCACTCAGGTAACCAGGACCCAAGCCTGTTCATTGGTCAGTTATGGGCACCCAATTAGGTGCCACCAATTAACTTGCTATTGGCTATTGCAGTAGTCCAACCCTTATGGTCACTGCGAAGCCTCCCCTTTTTGTGGGGTCATGCATCAGCTGATCACCTTCCTCCTCCCTCGTACCTCCCATCCCCTAAGGGCTCAAGATAGTCCTTATAACCTGTGGACTAGGTACCCACAGGTGTGCTTCTAGCAGTATCCCAATTCTGCTGTCTAAATCCATCCCCGATTCTAAGGCCAAGTTTCGAGTCCCCTCTCCCACTTCCTCGCTCATCGCCATTGGAGCCTTCCTTGAAGACTACGATTGGTAAATATCACCCTGTTCGTCTACCCATGTGTTTCTCTATATCTCTATCTAATTTTCTTAGTACTGTATGTATGATTTTATGAGTATTTTGATATTGTGTGTGTGATCTATAATTTTCTACAATAAATTTTAATTGTTTTTATTTAATTAGTGTTCCTGGTATATTTGAGCAACAGTTTCTGGACGTGGAGCCTGTATATATAGACTCTTGTTCCTTTTAAAGTCAAGTGCCCACCTGTCAATTCCCCCAACCTTGGTTTTGAGGGCATTTTGGCTTACAAGAGGTGGAAGATATGTGCTGCATACTACAGTGTGAAAATGACCCCAAAAAGCCCAGTGAAGTTATGCAAACAAGCCAGATAAAAGAGAAGGCTTGAAAACAATCCATTTCCCCAGTCTCCTCCCTCCCAGTGTTTCTGGCTGTACATATTAGTGAAACTCTCATTATAATCAGTTTGGTGCTGATGACTATTAAAACCATAATTTCTAATTATGAGTTCCTGCTGGGCTGATTTTGCATAAACTCAGATTGAGTGCTGAAATCACCCGTGAGCTACTCACACACTGTTTATGTAAAAGTGTGAATGCTGTCTGAGGTGCAGGATAGACAGAGTTGCTTTGAAATCAGTTTCAAATTCTAAACAGTATCCTTCTTCCAAAGGATACTGTTGAGAAACTGATCTCAAAGCATTCAAATATGAGTTGCACTTTTAAGGTTGTGTGTGAAAACACCCCTCACTCTCAAACTCAGGGGTTTTAGATAGTAGTTAGCCATCCTTCAAGACCCCGGCCTTGTCTCTCTCCTCCTTGTGCCAAGTATTTATGCCTGCTCTTTCTGAAGTTGAGCTAATTATCTTTCCTAGATGAGCCTTATCTAATTCAGAGCTGATGTCATTATGAAAACAACCATTTAATAACTCCAGCCACATCAAGTAAACTAACAGCAGGGAGGCTGCAGCAGGTCCAGTCAAGGAGAGGAGGCTACCTGCTGCGCCGTCTGCTCTAATGAACACAATTAGTCTGCAATGGCAGAGGGGGAACTGCCACAGCTTCTGCCAGAGATAAAAAGCACACTCTTCCGAAAGGCTGTAATCTCACATGCAGCTAGGTAAACAAGCTTCTTACGCAGCCTATAAATCCACACAGGATTAAGGTCTACACAGATGAGTCAGGCCCCCTTTCACTAGGCTTTCTTCTGCTTCTGAGTTTTAATATGGTCCCTAAAGTACCGATCACCATAAAAAGATATGTTCTTAGGGCTCATTTGCACAGGAATGGGATGAGTGAATGTGGTTTAAGTTAAACCCTTCACAAGACTTATTATTTCGACCCTCCTACCTTAAATACCAGGAGATTGTGCTGTGCACAATCCTGCCTTGCATGCCCTATGCACAAGCCTATCAATATGCATGTTTGTCATTTTGTATGAACAGGGTAAAGGAGCATGTTTTCTGATTTTGGAAACACACGATTGGAAACCCATATTACTGATGGTATATGCTCACAATTATCAGAGATGGATAGACTTGCTAGTCCCCAGGTCCTAGCAGACGACCCCCTGGTTTTGCAGGCTCCTCCCTCCCTTACCTGCCTGGCAGGGGGAAGCTCCACCTCAACAGCTACAATGTGCCTTTCCACCTTGGAAGGCTTAGAAGAGGCTTGGAGACTTAGAAGGCAGGTGTGCTTTTAACTCTCAGTAAGTGCAAGGCTGAATTGGGGTGCGGTGAGCTGGCAGAGCCACATGGCTGTTCCTGGTAAGTCTGTGAAGCTGTGAGAAAGGAAGAGAGCCCAGTCCCCCCCCCCATTTGTTTTACATTCCTTTCAGAATTCATTTGCATAGTAAAGAGTAAACTAGAACCTGTGTTAGTCTGAAGAAATTTCCCTGTGTTAGTCTGAAGAAATTGGTGGAAATACAGCAGATCGTTACTTTGAGCAACTCATGTGAATACATGCCCCACTGAGATCACAAATGTGTGTGTTTACAAACCACAATTCTATTGGCTCCTTTGTGTGTGTGGATGTGTTCACTTTCATTTAGTAGAAGTGCAGCCAGCTTCTGGGGGATGAGGAAATGAAGACTGTATTCAAGGGAACTGCACTGCTGTGTTTATTTATTTATTTTAGGGAATGGGAAAGTCTCCTGGCTCCATCCCCAAAGTCCCCAGGTATTTTCTGAGTTGGACCTGGCAACCCTAGAGTTGGAAAATAAGTATGTTGCCTGTTAACACATGAAATGCAAACATGTGTATCAAGAAGATAACATGTAGTGAGCTATCCTGGTATATTGAGTAGGAGCGCCAAAGTCGTCATGACTGAAAAGTTTCTCAGAAACAGTAAATGGGATGCATGGCGGCTACATGATCACCCCAAGACTGAAGTCTTCACTCCATAAACCTAGGATAATGATGATCTCTGGGATAGCACCTTCTGAGTGTTCAAAGCACTTTGCATGAATTATCTTACAGTAATCCCTATAACAGCTCTGGGAACTAGGTCAGTATTCTTGTCTCCAGATGACAGTGGCTTGCCCAAGGCCATTTATTGAGTTCATGGATAAAGAGAGAACTCTGCATCAGGCCATCTTTCTACCCACCTCCTCACCTTGGCCTTTCTGCCTTCAGCCAGCCAGGTGAGTCCTAGCCCTCTTGCTTCCATCAATGATTCTGTAACTTGCAAATAACAGGTTTGCATCCTCCATCATCTGGGTAGTGTAAAGAGTCTGGATTAAAACTGGAGTTTTGCAATCATGACACCATCTCCCCTCTAATTCTAAGGGCACATTCAGCTTCCTTCGTTGGTCTCATCCATTCCCACAATCATATAATAATAATAATATTTAATTTGTATCCCGCCCTCCCTGCCAAAGCAGGCTCAGGGTGGCTCACATAGCATAAAATACAAACATTACAATAATAAAAGCACACTGTTTACACAACATATTACATATTACAACTTACTTATTTATACTATTACATTAAAACCATCTAATTAAAACCATCAAATTCAGTTCCAGCAAATTAGTTTGGTGCTACAGTCTCGATGTTACTCATCTTACAATTTTTCGTGACGACGGTACAATATATCTCACATTAAGGAAAAGCTGGTGTCACAGCTGGGGCCGGGTCAGGCAAAGTCCAGGGGCAGTCCGAGGTCTGTAGCCAGTAAGCAGGAGGGTCCGAGGCGCCAAATCCAAATCACTGTACAAGTATCGCAGGTCCGAGGTCCAAAAGCCGAGGTCAGGGAGTCCAGAAGTCACAAGCCAAAGTCAGGGGGTCCAGAAACCAAAGTCAAGCCGGAGTGGCTGCTAGAACATCAGGGAGATGACTAGTTGCTTTCACAAAGCCTCCTCCCAAAGCCTACAGTTATATAGCCCTCTGCTGGCTGTTGCCCATTTGGGCTAATTGCTGGCTTAGAGAGGCAGCCAGGATCCTGTTGCAACTCAAGCATCCTTGCTCTTAGAAGGGCCAGAATCCTCTCAAAACTCAGGGCTCAGGGAGCGTCTTGCTTGTGAGCGTGCCGCCCTCCTCAAATCCCTGAGGTCCTGACGGAGGTGGTCACGCACACGCGCCACCCGAGAGGGCGAGGCAGGGGGGCTGGGATCTTCTCCAGCAGGAGGCAGGGGCACTGGTGCAGGTGGCAGGGGCACAGTTTCTCCTGCAGGCTCAACTTCCTCTGCAGGATCCCCAGCACCCATGACAGCTGGCTGAAAGAGGGTAGTCTTGCAGGCCCTGCGGAACTGGGCAAGGCTCCACAGGGCCCACACCTCTTCTGCTAATTGGTTCCACCAGTGGGGAGCTGTGCTCGAAAAGGCCCTTTATCTTGTAGCTTTCAGTTTGGCCTCCTTCGGCCCAGGGATTGTCAATAGATTTTGTGAACCAGATCTCAGTACCCTCTGAGGAACATATGGGGAGAGACGGTCGCTAAGGTAGGCAGGTCCTCGGCCATATAGGGCTTTGAAGGTAATAACCAGCACCTTGTAACGAATCCAGTACACAATTGGCAGCCAGTGCAGTTCCCGCAGCTTTGGCTGTATGTGCTCTCACTTAAGGAGCCCCAATAACAGTCTGGCTGCCGCGTTCTGCACTAGCTGCAGTTTCCGGGTTTGGCACAGGGGCAGCCCCATGTAGAGGGCATTACAGTAGTCTAACCTCAAGGTGACCGTTGCATGGATCACTATTGCCAGGTCGTTGCGCTCCAGGAAGGGGGCCAACTGCCTCACCCACCTAAGATGAAAAAAGGCGGATTTAGCAGTGGCTGCTATCTGGCCCTCCATTGACAAGGAAGGCTGCAGTAGCACCCCCAAGCTCTTGACCTTGCGCACCGTTTCCAATGGTGCACTGTCAAAAGCAGGTAGGGGGATTTCCCTTCCCAGGCTGCCACGGCTCAGGCAAAGGACCTCTGTCTTCGCTGGGTTCAACTTCAACTACTCAGCCTGAGCCATCCTGCCGCAGCTTGCAACACCAGGTCCAGATTTTCTGGGACGCAGTCAGGCTGGCCATTCATCAGTAGATAGAGCTGGGTGTCATCTGCATATTGGTGACAGCCCAGCCCATACCTCTGGGCAATCTGGGCAAGGGGGCGCATGTAGATGTTAAACAACATCGGGGAGAGCACCGTCCCCTGTGGCACCCCACAATTAAGTGGATGCCTCTGGGACAGCTCTCCCCCCATCGCCACCCTTTGTCCCCGACCGTCAAGGAAAGAGGAAAGCCATTGCAAGGTCAGCCCCTGAATCCCCGCATTGGCGAGGTGGCGGGTCAGTAACTGATGGTTGACCATATTGAACGCAGCCGATAGGTCTAACAACATCAGCACTGCCGAGCCGCCTCGATCCAGATGCTACTGGAGGTCATCCACCAGGGCGACCAGCACTGTCTCCGTCCCAGGACCCGGACGAAAGCCGGACTGGTGAGGATCTAGGATGGAAGCATCATTCAGAAAATTCTGCAACTGTAACGCTACTGCCCTCTCAATAATTTTGCCCAAAAAGGTCAAATTTGAGATCAGCCGGTAATGTGCCAATTCAGCCAGATCTGATGAACCCTTTTCAGGAGAGGGTGGACCACAGCCTCTTTAAGAAGCATTGGAAAAATCCCTCCGAGAGGGATCTATTTACGATGTCCGTAAAGGACACCTAAGCTCCCTCTGGCAAGCTTTAATTAGCCAGGAGGGGCACGGGTCCAGATCACAAGTTGTTGGCATACAGTAGAGAGGATTCTGTCAACTTCCTCCAAGCTGAGTGTGTCGAAGCGATCCAGAATTGGACCAGAAGACAGGCACGGGACCTCGAGTTCACATACTGTATCCAATATATGAAAATGGTAGCATCAAACATGGACACTGTTGACAGGAATTTCTTCAGGCAACAAGTCAAGGAAATTCATGCTGGCTGAATTGTTCCTGCTTTGTACAGTCTGGTCCACACCTTTTACCCACCCAATCATGGCTAAAGAGATAACACCAGCGGCTTGCAAGCTAGGGAAATGGACTGCATGAAGTAGCTCTATGTCTGGTTGCTTCCACATGGAGCTCTTGTTCCACACATATCCTCGCCAAATCACAACAGATCCAGTTTTGGCTTCCACACAACATGCTCTCCCCCACCAACCTTCTGGAGTTCCTGAGCTCAACTGTGATCTTCCCCAAACTTGCCTCAGTACAATATTTTCTAGGAGACTGTACTGAAAGCAAGTTTGGGAAAATGTGGGACTGACATTCACACTTCCCTGCCCACATCCAGTGACGTTTCACTTCCTGTCTGCCGCCTCCCCTCACAAACTGCTTCTGAGCTTTTTCTTGATTTTTAAGCTATAGTAGATATAATAATATAACAATATATCAACTACCAACACTTTTTTTAAAGGTCAAAAACGTGTCTGAAACAGCAGGTCAGGGCACTCAAGTAGCCTTCTTCACATGTTATTGTTGTCTCACCCAATCCTTTTATGCAATGTTAGGGTTGCCAATCCCCAGATGGGGGCAGGGGATCCTCCAGTTTGGAGGCTCTCCCCCTACTTCAGGGTCATCAGAAAGTGGGGGGAGGGGGAGGGAAATTTCTGCTGGGCACTCCATTATTCCCTATGGAGACCAATTCCCATAGGGTATAATAGAAAATTGATTCTTGGATATCTGGGGCTCTGGGGGGGGGGCTGTTTTTTGAGGTAGAGGCAAATTTGTAGCATAGCATCCAATGCCTCTCCTGAAAACACTCTCCAAGTTTCTAAATGATTGGACCTGGGGGTCCATTTCTATGAGCCCCCAAAGAAGGTGCCCCATCCTTCATTATTTCCAATGGAGGGAAGGCATTTAAAAGGTGTGTGGTCCCTTTAAATGTGATGGCCTGAACTCCCTTTGGAGTTCAATTATGCTTGTTACAACCTTGCTCCTGGCTCCACCCCAATGTCCCCTGGTTCCACCCCCATAGTTCCTAGATATTTCCTGAGTTTGAGTTGGCAACTCTAAAGCTGGTACAGCTAACTGTAGACAGATGCATTTGCAAGAAGGCTCTCCAGTCTGTAGCTCTTTATATGGATTGAAACAACTGTTCTAAAATCAACAAACAGGGATGGACAAACAACAGCTTTGAACTCTAGCAGAACAAACAGAAAAGAGGCCAACACAGGCACCACATCCTTGTCCTGTGCTGGTACACCTTTCAAAGCTTAGAAGGTCTTGTGCACCTGCATTTGGCTTGGATAGATAACAGTTACTAGAGTGAGTCTGCTCATTTTATACCTCTCAGTTATCAGCAGCTTCTCTGATCTCTCTTCTCTGGGGAAAGTGACCCAGTAGAAGAAAACGAGCTAAGAAAGCAAAGTTTGAAAGAAAGGAAATAATGCCGTGCAACGTTCAAAATAATTCTTGCTGTCATGAAAGCCCTGTGCAATTAATAAGCAAACAACAGCAGGGGCTAGAGCAATTGGCTGTGCCTTGGTATAAATCCTCAGATAGCAAAAAAGCACATTATATTATCTGAAATAAGATTAATCAATGGCAGGCCCATGAAATTCACAACAGGGTGAAAGATTATGTTGCTTCCCAGAGGAGCTCATGGAAAGGCTTTAAAAAGAAGCAATTTGAATATAAACCACACTGAAGACTACAAACAATAACACTGCTTGCTTGCAAGCCAACTGTTCACTCACAGATCAGCTTTGTAGCTGAAAGCCAACCCATCCATAGTTGCCCCCACCACACCCAGCCCTATCTGACTGGTGCCAGCAAAGCTGTCCACCTGGTTCCTTGGGAGTTTTGGAGCTGATGATCAGAAAGGACAACAAATCACAGGCAACTCCCTGTATCACAATCTACAATCTTTCTCTCCCTGCCCTGCATCCCCCATGCTGTTAGCACTCTCAACTCCAAATGGATGGAATTTAAGGCCATTCACACCAGGTTTGTTCTCAGTCTAAGAATGCACTCTGCCAGCTTCAAATCAGCCAGAAGAGCAATGCAGCCTGCCACCACTCAGTCACTAGTTCAGGGCTCTTCACAGTGTGAAGAATAAAACAGGAACCTGCTGGCAACTTAGAAACTAACAAAATTTATTTCAGCATGAATGTTTGTGTGTCAAAGCTCACTTCATCAGATGTGCTGATGCTTCACCAGATGCACATTAAGTCAACGTTTTTATAGTCACAACAGAAAGGCGGGGTGGGGATATTCCAAAGAGAAGCCAGTTTAAAACAAGATCCAACAGAAAGAATAATCAGTTCACTCAAAATGGTTACCCCCAACCAGTGTTCCCTCTAAGCTGAGTTAGTGTGATCTAGCTCACAGATTTTTAGCCTCCAGCTCACACATTTTTGTCTTAGCTCAGGAAAAAAAAATGGCTCCAGAGCACAATATTTTATGCAGTAGCTCACAACTTGAAGAAATCCCTTGGCACCTGTCGCATCAACCATCACCAGTGGTCTGACCTAGCCTCAGATCGCAAAGCATGGAGGCACACCATCCACCAGGCTGTCTCTTCCTTTGAGAACGCACGCATAGCTGGTCTTGAGGACAAAAGGAGATTGAGGAAGAATCGCACTGCTACAGCACCAACCCCAAATCAGACTTTTCCCTGCAGCCACTGTGGCCGGATCTGCCTGTCCCGCATTGGTCTTGTCAGCCACCAGCGAGCCTGCAGCAGATGTGGACTACTGCACCCTTCTTAAATCTTCGTTCACAAAGTCAAGCCAAGAGAGAGAGAGCGAGAGAACTCACAACTTTAATGCCAATAGCACACAATTTTAATACCAGTAGCTCACAAAGTAGAATTTTTGCTCACAAGCTTAGAGTTCTTAGAATTTTTGCTCTGCAGCTTAGAGGGAACATTGCCCCCACTATTGTTAGACAGGCCATGTAGGATAAAATCTAGTATTGTAGAGACAGAGTGGAATTAACATTGATAATGGGATACAACCACTTTGCATGATGGTGTAACGTTTTGCCCAGAATCGACAAGACTTCTTGAGTAAATGCAGAAGAAGCTTTAATGAAGAAACACATAGCAAACCCTTGTAGCATGTATACGCAAGGCTTGCCAGACTGATATAAGATGAAATTTATAATCCAAATATATGTACAGGTTGGTTAACGGCTCATCACTCCTCCTGCCTAAATCTCCTGCTCAAAACTCTTTGAATTATTTCTCATGCTGCAATGTTACTTTCTCCAAGGTCCCATTCCAACTTATAGACATCTTTCGTTGGTACCTATCTTCCGCTACTAGGGAGACGAGATTAGGCTCTTGCTTTCCACAGTGGCTTACCCTCCACAGTGGCCTCCCTTGTTACCAATACTATTCTACATAAAACCTTAAAAGAATACAAGGAACATATATGAGGGTTAGCAAGTGCCGATATTCTAATATATATTGGTTAGTACAGTCATGAATATACATGTATAGATACATGTACAACTACAGACAACAATAGTTATGAGTATACTTTGGATAACTGGTTCTTCATCAGCAATGACAATACTGTTACAAAAATGATCAGACTGTTTCTAACCCACAAGCTTGAAAGAAATCCTTGTCAGGAGCTTGAACCTGACAGGTGGTACAATGTGCTACTCACCTGAGACACACAACAAATTGCTATTGAGTACGGTAAGTCGAATGGCAGCTGCTGCCCTCTGCCTTTTTCTTCACTGTGCTATTAGCACTGGAGACCTACTGCTTCCAAGCCAGAAACAGCATCACAGGGATATGGTAACTGCACATTGGGCTACTTAAATCCAGGAAAGACTGAAGGAATAGCCTTGTGGGCACTTTCCAGGCTGATGAGTGGATCGAAAGTGCATTATTTAGTGTGTGACATGTTGTCATGATTCCATTGCCAAGAGACAGTAACTAGATGATCCACCTGGGTGGTGGAGAGTATGATAGTGGCAAAATTCCTCTTTTCCATTAAGAAAATAACTGATAACTCTTTCCCTTTCTTCTTACAAGCCGAGGCTGCAATCCAGGCCACAGTTAATAGCATTTAAACCCTACTAGTTTCAATGGGATTTAAGCAAACAGAAGTGTGGGCTGGGTGGCAGCCCAGATTTTGAAAGCTTGCTGCCCACAGCAAGGTCCAAATTTGCAAAGATATTTAAAGCAATTCTTTTGGCACCCAAATCACTAACGGATTTTCCAACATTGTTCAGCCACAACAGATCCCAATTTAGCAATGTGTGATAATGCTTTCCTTAAAACTCACCGTCCAGTGCTTTGTTTGACCTGGAACTGTTGCAGAAAATAAGTAATCCATTGCAGCATAACATGGCTTCAGAACATTAAATAGATAAGACTGCCAAACACCGTTACTTTGAGCAAGAAAGTACCACTTGTAAAGCCAATCTTCCTACTTTGTTACAAAATCTGCTGGCCTGTGGTGTCATTGTACCTTCACAAATAGAAAAAAGGCTACATTTTGATCAGGTTTCACAGAAATGTACATGCGGGCTTCAATCCAAAGAGCACCTTTAAAAATGCACAAATATTTACACAGAGAGAAAGAGAGACATATACACATAGGTTATCTGCTTGTGCAACTCTTCTTGTTATGTTGGAGGCTTTTCCTAAGGTCCTCAGTAATTCTGGGATAGCAGGAGGGAGGTCTATAAGTAGCCCTTTGGGTCATAGCTGTAGCATGTGAGACTTTTGCAAGGCCTGAGAGGCACCTTAAACATTCTGGACTGCCTATAGTTTAAAATGTTCTGTTTTTTTCCTACTGTTCTCATCAGATGCAATCCATTTTACCCCTGCTGCTTTTCAGTTCATAATTAAAACTACCATAAGACATTCTTCTTCGGGAATGGAGCCAACCACCATTCCCTTTTATTGTCACCAAATTATGGCACTTAATTAAAAGTTCTACATTACAAAGCTTTCCTTCTGCTCCTAACATGTGCAAGAATGCAGCTGAACAGATATCTGTGTTGTGGTGTTCATGCTGAATATGTTGGCTGAGTACATGAGAAGAGCTCAACAATTAAGGCCAACTGTGTGTTGCTGGAATCTTCTCTAGACATGCCGTATGGCTGGAGTGGGGAAGTCCTGCGGCTTTGCTGTAGTATCGGCAGATAACATCATTATAAATGCTTCCACACAAACTACTCGGCAGGAATTCTTTGATCAGATGCAACAAGGTCAGCGATTCACTAATATACCCAGCTTGGCTCCAGATCTTTAAGACAGAATATTGGAATGGCTGTGATACACAATGAGAGTGCATTAATAGAAAGGGACTCCCCCCACTCACAGGCTGCTACCCACTTCAAAAGCTCTGAAGTAAAATCCTCTCCTCCCACCCAGGAAGAGATGAGCTCTTGTTTTGGATGCCTTTGATGTCAGCCTCCTCGATTCGTTAGCAAGGAAACACAGAGCGGGGTTTAGAATATTCAGAGATGAAGTTCACAAATGTTGCCCCAGCAATCCTTCCTTTATCAAAGGGTGGGGCCAGATCTCTGGCAGCAAACACAGGATTCCCCATCTCATGTGCTTCCGAGATGCAAAGCTTTTTTTTTGGGGGGGGGGGAGGGGGGGTGGTTCCACTGGGAGAAACAGTTTAATTCTTTTGTGTAGTGGAACAACAATTAACACACAGTCCTGTTTGGCTGAAGGCCTCCTTATTAATAGCAACTGTAGAGCAGGTAACTTGATTGCTGGAATCATAAGATACTTAACTAACCTATTTCTGGTGTTCTAGGCCTGGGTTGTCCTGGTCTGGTTCTGCCAGTTCTTAGTGGGCCTTGCACCCATGCAGACTGCTAACAGGGAGACTGAGAAGAGAACTGAGTCTTTCCTACTCTCCTGCTTGCTCTGAGGCCTACTGGGATAGCCTTTCAAAGAGCCAGTGTACAACAAACCCTTCCTTTGCCCCCACTAGGGTTACCTGAGTTCCAACTCAGGCAGATCCAGCTCAGGCATTATCTGGGGACTTTGGGGGTGGAGTCAGGAGACTTTCCCATTTGCTAAATAAATAAATAAAATACAGCAGTGCAATTCCCCCTGAATACAGTCTTCATTTCCTCATCCTCTTTTTTTGCCTATGCTGGCAGCTGCACTTCCACTAAATGAAAGTGAAATTTGTCATACTTCCACAAGTCCCCTTGTCAGACTTTGGAAGCATTTCCAAGCATGATTTTTAAAGAAACATACACACACTAACAAAGCAGCCAAAATAAACAGAGTTTGCAAGCCAATACTTTTGTAATCTCACTGGGGCAATTTACACACAGGAGTTGCTAAATGTAACCATCTGCTGTATTTCAACCAGCTTCTTCAGACAGAAACAGGAAAGAGCAGCCTAGGGGGTGGAGTTTTCCTCCATCCCATAATCAGGTTCTAGCTAACTCTTTCATATCCATTGTACTATAGAAACAACTTCTGAAGCAAATGGAACTCTGCTCTCTGCCATTCTCCCAGTTTCACACACTGGTGGCTCTGCCTGCTGGCCCCACCTCCTGTTTCTGAAATTTAAAGGCACACACACACATTCCAAAACACAAACTGTTGCTGCAAGTGTCTCTAAAGTCTGCCGAGGTTTAAAGGCACATGGTGGCTGTTGAGATGGGGTTTCCCTGCTGGCTGTCAAGACTGGCTCTTGCCATGATGTATTCTGTAACCTATAACCTTCACACTTTGAACCATTTTACTTTGAACCTCTAGACTGCCCTGTAGTAACCTCCCAGTCTCAGCTATGAATGCTATCTTTTGCATTCTGTATCGTAACCATCACGTATCCACGATTGCCCTGTGCCAGACACTTCAAGGTTGGGGAGTCTGGTTCACAGAGATCAGCTTGCACCTGCGTTTGAAGGGACTGCTGGGACTGAATATTGGGGGGGAGATAATGCATTTTGGTGCCTAATGCTTGAATGGTCTAACGGTTTTCCTCAAGGTATATGTAGAGGGGCTTTGCCCAACAAAGCCAGTTTTAGCAATGCCTGTCTAGCCTGTCATGTTGGTATCCAAATAAACTAATTCTTGAACCCACTTGAGTCATTTAATGGAGAAGAACTTGCAGGAGTTGACACTGCCCAGCTGGCTGGCAGTGGGAAGGAGCCTGCAAAACTGGGGGATCTTCTGCTGGGACCTGGGGACTGGCAAACCTAGCCCCACCCACATTTTCCTGAGCAGCCACTCCTCTTAGCTGCCTTCCCCTAGCTTGGCCACAAAACAGCAATGCCCAGTCAAGTAGAAGTGTAAGGACTGGAGGGGTGGGGGAGCTGTAGATAGGGAAAGGGTTAACCAAGTCCCCCAGCTTGTCAGGAAGACCCGTAGTCAGAAAATGTTGAGTGGAGGGGCCCGGGAGATTAAAATTTTGGTGGAGGGGCAATGGGGCTTGGCAGCTTCTTCCCGATTCTGTTTTCCGCCTCCACCCATCCCCAGGAGACAGTCACTTCCCCCCCTACTACTTGCGAGAAAGCCCCTGCCCGAGCAGCCTGCAGCAGCAGGGGTGGGTGGGGGATGTTGACAGAGAAGAAGCTCACCCTGCCCCTCGTCTTCCCCAGTTCACCTGACCCCAGCTGTCTCCCATTCTCTTTCTAGCTATTGTTCACTCTCTCTCTCCCCCTCGCTTTCTCACGCTTTCCTCCACTGTTGCTCTCTCGCTCTCCCTCTGTCACTCTCCCTCTCTCTTACTCGCTTCCCCCCCACTATCGTTCTCTCTCTCTCTCTTGCTTGCTCTCTCAGTGTCACTCTCTCTCACTTCCCCCCACTGTCGTTCTCTCTCTATCTTGCTTGCCCTCTTGGTGTCACTCTCACTTACCCCCCACACTGTGATTTTCTTTTTCTCTCTTCCCTCCCCGCACTGTTGTTCTCTCTCTCTCTTGCTTGATCTCTCACCATTGCTCTCTCTCTCTCCCTTTCCCCCATTGATGGTGCTCTCTCTCACTCACCCCCCCCTCGCATGTGGAGTCTCTTTCAAAAGTTTGTTTTTAAAAAAAGCTGGAGGGAGGGGCAAGGGGGCCCCCAGGTTCCCCCATAGCTACAGGCCTGTTGTCAGATCTTCCACAAAAATCCCTCCCACTGCCTTAGACATTAAAAGACCTATGTTTGCTGCTGAGCATGCAGTTCTAGCTTTAAAAAGGAGCCTGAAAAGGGAAATGCATACATGAAAAGTTTATCTTAAGGATAAGCACTTAGTGTCCTTGGACCTGAATCTGGCTACTGGGGCTGCCTATGATCCCAAAGCATCAGTTCTTATTAGGGTTGCCAGGCCAGTGTTGGAGATTACCTGGTGACTTTAGGGGTGGATCTGGGAGAGGGCAGGGTTTGGGGGAGGGGAGCGGCTTCAGCATGGTACAATGCCATAGAGTCCACCACCCTTCAAAGCAAGCCATTTTCTCCAGGGGAGCTCAGCTGATCTCTGCCTGCTGGAGATCAGTTGTAAAAGTGGGAGATCTCCAGGTAAAGTTGCCAATCCCCAGTTTGGAGGCCCTCCCCCTACTTCAGGGTTATCAGAAAGCCAGAGGGGGAGGGAAATGTCTGCTGGGTACTCCATTATACCCTACAGAGACTGATTCCCATAGGGTATAATGGAGATTCAATCCATGGGTATCTGGGGCTCTGGAGGGGCTGTTGTTTGAGATAGGTGCACCAAATTTTCAGTATGGCATCTGGTGCCTCTCCTCAAAACATTCCCCAAATTTCAAAAAGGTTGGACAAGGGGGTCCAATTCTATGAGCCCCAAAAGAAGGTGCCCCTGTCCTCCATTATTTCCAGTGAAGGGAAGGCATTTAAAAAGAGTGAGGTCTCTTTGAAGTTCAATCATGCCTGTCATAATCTTGCTCCTGGCTCCACCCCAAAGTCTCCTGGCTCCAACCCCAAAGCCAGACCTGGCAACCCTATCTCTAGGCCCTACCTGAAGGCTGGCAACCCTACTTCTTTTTATGTACTTCAGCTGCTTTTTTATGAGCAAGCTGAGAAACAAAGAGCAGATTATCACTTGCCCCCAGTATTTGGTCCTTCAGCTCCTGAGCTGAGGTTCTAGAACACAAAAATTATTCAGGGGCAGTCTTTGTGATTCTGGGTCCCTGGGCACAACTTGAGGAAGGGACCCCAGAATTCCTGAGGGGAGCTACCCTTGCCACCTCAGGGAGGGAGGAAAGAAGAAAAAGCCAGAAACCCCCCCCCCCCCAGCTCGCCTGTCCAGCTAGGCTGTGTACAAGGCCAGTGCATTCCTTGCAGTGTGGCAGGATGAACAGTGCATAACTTACACAGAGGGGGGCTTGGCCAAGCGTGTGCTTCCTTACTGCACAACCTGACCAGCTCAGGGCTTGGTGAAGGAGGTCCTTCTGCATCACAGGCCTCAGTTCAGCTTGGGCTGCCTCCACTACAACCCTACAGCTGATTGCCTCTCCCTGCACTTCTTGAGTCTCAGGCAGAATTGGAGATCACTGGCTGCTCCCTGACTCAGCCATTGCCACCACAACTCCACAGTTGTAGGGACTTCAAGGCAGTTACAAGGACAGCTGCAGGATGGAGGGAGCTTCAAATATGGTCCATTGCCTTGGTTGCCCCTGTGCCTAAGACCATCCTTGGACTTGCCCTTGATGAAGTATCATCAAAATCAGACCCCTGTTAGCCATTGGTTGCTGATCAAGAGGTCATTGCCACTGGTGGGAAGGATCTCCATCAATGGAACAGGAGCTTCTTACCTCCCACTGCTCGCTTCAGGACAAAATACTCTCCTAAAATCCTACTTGTGGGGAACAGGGAACTCTAAGGAACAGTGTGAGAAGTGAACCAGGAGTCTGCAGTGGTAAAGTGGAACAGACAAAGAGTCCCTGTTTCCACTAAGCAGAGTTTTACTATAGGAAGCAAGACACTGTTGGATCTGCTCCAATCAACCAATGCAGCAGATACATATGGCTCAGTTAGCTACTACCTCTACTCCAGTTTGGTGTGGAGAGCCAGTTTGGTGTAGTGGTTAAGTGTGCGGACTCTTATCTGGGAGAACCGGGTTTGATTCCCCACTCCTCCACTTGCACCTGCTAGCATGGACTTGGGTCAGCCATAGCTCTGGCAGAGGTTGTCCTTGAAAGGGCAGCTGCTGTGAGAGCCCTCTCCAGCCCCACCCACCTCACAGGGTGTCTGTTGTGGGGGAGGAAGGTAAAGTAGATTGTGAGCCACTCTGAGACTCTTTGGAGTGGAGGGCGGGATATAAATCCAATATCTTCTTCTTCTTCTTCCACCTCTATTCAAAACAAAGGATATGCAAAGCATAGTAATCTAGAGAGAAATAGGGATGCAAAAGGTAAAGACTTTAAAAGAAGCTGCCTCATAGTTTATGGCACAACAATCATGTTAAATCAAGGGGGTTTTGTTCAGTCTGCACAACCCTACCTCTCATCTGCACATCACATCCTCCATTGCATTTCTTGCATGGAACAGAAAGACTGACATACAAATAGATGCAAAAGATATTTTTGGCACGTCAATAAAACTTCACAGCTTTTCAAAATTCAGAAGGTTTTATGCATTTACATACAGATTTTATTTTGCAAAACTCTGGAATCCTCTGGATTTATAAAAGGGCCTCCAGCTAATACAATCAAATCATTCCACTTTCTGGCTTATATTCACATTTCAGTGCAAACCCTTGCAATTCTGGAATGACAGAATGGTTCCTTCCATGCTCAGTACTGTTTTGTTGTTATTTAGGGTAGCAAATATTACAGAGGTTTAAACAAAAGACTTTTGCAATTCCTGTTTGTCACATCCTAAATAGCAAAATCCATTACTTGCCTTTCTCTTCCTTGTTGGAGTACAGTTCACAGTTTACATTTTGAGAGATCTACAGTTACCTTATTGACACAAAACAAACTGTTAAGTGTGGTTACAGGCAGTCAAGTTTTATTTTATTTTGGTCCAAAAGGAGACACATAAACCTGAGTTGTGGCTCCAGAAAACAAGAATTACTCTTAATGAACTGTCAAGAAAATTCTGGCTGATATACAATTTGGCAGGCTCTGTAAACCATACTATAGCTGCCCAGAACTGCAGCAACACAGCACTGGGAAGCTGTTTTACTGGATGAATAATGAACTGCTGAGTGAAGAGTAGGGAGTAATTACTTTGCCAATGTGTGTGCGTGTTATGTATATTACGCACACACATACAGTTTGTTATAATACACAAATGAAATGTGTGTGTGCATATGCACAACCAGAATTACACTGCCCCAGATATGTAGATGCAGCTGTGATATGCTTGGCATAACTTGCCACTGGGCATGTTTGTGTTTGCAAAGGTGGGCTCAAACTACTTTGATGCCTCTAGTTTTGAATCTGCCCGGTTCTTGGTCATAAATCAAGAAAAGCCTGTGCTATGAAAGCTACCAGTGGCCACAGACCACTCTGACAGTCACAGCAGTATATGGGTGACCCAGCCAAATGTCTCTTCACTCACACTACATTTACACTGTTGGTTAACTTGCCTCTATTTAATGCAGTGTTGGCTCATGTCTCTTGAACATTTTTTACAACACAGTTTTTATCTGATGGTCATCTCCTCTATATATTGTAGTGGTAACTGAATAAACACTCCTGTATTACAAGAGCATCCACTGAATAGCTATGATAGATTGTGCCTGGGCACCTGATCTGCCCCTTGGGGATGTCAACCATCCTCTCTAGTTCTATCCCTATTTTAAGGAGGAAGGGGGAACCAAAATAAACAACGTGCATTTTCAAATAGGAAAGCTAATCTTTTTGTATGCATGCCTCAGGTCCAGTCCACAGGATAGTGATTCCTAGATTTTTTGAGTTTGGACACCCTATCATTGATTTCACCCACCTCCAACAGAATAAAATAAAAACTATATGTCGTATAAAACAAAATGTTTTAAACAACAGCATTTAATTCAGTTCAGAACAATAACATGCATATAATATGCACATGAACTTTTATGTGCTTACTTAACAACACTGAATTTGTGGAACAGAACTTTCAGACGCAGCCCTCTCTGCCTTGTAAGCTCACACTCCTGGGGGTGGGTGGCCACTTGCATAACAGAAGGGACCCTTAGAGTCCAAGGCAACATGTTTACAGCTCTGGAAAGTCACACAGAGAACCAAAATAACCACATAGATGCATGGCAAATTTTTACTCTGTTTTAATTAAAGTGAATTTTGTGTAGAGAATTTTGTGATGCTCTTTGTAATTCTTGGAGACAGACCTGGGTGTTGCAAAGACACTTTTGGGTACTGGAAGTGGACCTTCTCAGCCTCGAACTGTATGGTCAGCGAAACCTCACTGTATGCATTGGAGATCACATAGCAGCCTTAATGGCTTTCATCTGTGTCAAATAATATTGGCAAGCATGAACTGGACAATCCACTATGCTTTTGTTCTAACGCAGGCAAGAGGGTTGTGGATGGGCAATTAGGCATATAACAACTCTACCCTTCTTTGGGGATGCTGGGCAACACATCTTTGACATTCCAGAGTGGCTGCCCTTCCAGGCTCAGGTCGGATCCAGCCTTGTTTAGTTCTAGTGCCTCCCCATCAATACACATACACTGAAGTCATCTTTTTGGATTCAACAGTCACAGTTTCCTTGTCAGAGCAAAAGTACTTCCAAAAAGTCAAACAGTATAACCAACGGCAGCTTAACAGAGAGCGCCACCTAAGGCCACCACCCCACCTACCAACCCCTGCCCTGCCCAATGTTCCTTGTTTCCTATGCATCTTAAAACACTAACAAACTGTGAATGCCCATCAAGGCTTCCCAATTTGAGAAACCCTACTAGACATACGAAGCTTGCTGTCCTATGTTTCCAGATGCCTTCCTCAATAGGAAGGAAACCTCATGTCCTGTTCACCAGTTGCAAACAGGGAACTAGTTGTTCACTAAGCTGTCTGCACAATTTAGCTGCTTTCTCACAGCTTGCGACCACCTCACCCATCTGCTGCTGCCTCCAGTTTTTAAAAGGCACATTGTTAAAAGGGGAAAAACTACTTATTTTTTGTTAAAATTCAGACTTACTAGTTAGGTGTCTCTGTATGCTTTCAGTGTCTGTCCATAAACCTAGATAATCTCACAATCAGACCACAAATAGATACATCCAATGCCATAATCTTAGGATGCATCTGACTGCACAAGTGCAAAGAGAGGGCGAATTGTAATGTCATACTTTACAAGTTGGCCAATTTAATGACTACCATAACCCTGGGGATACATGCAGGCAAAAGCAGCCACAAACTGTAATTTATTTGTTATTTATTTACCAAGGGACAGTCTTGCCCTGCTGCACAAGTGGTTACTCTGCAGGCACAATGCAACTTGGCATGGTGCTATGCTAAGGATTAACTTTGACAGGAATCATCAAGGTGATTTAATCAGAAGCTCAAATGGCTTATAGGCAAGGGACTTCAAACAAGGTAAGTTTGTCTGGTGATTGTGTTCATATCCAACTTCTCAGACTTCAAAGAGGGAAGAGGAGGAGGGTGGTGAGGTAAGGACCAGATGGTGGTGGTGGTGGTGGTAACGGCAGAGGAGATCAGCTACTGTTGGAAACAGGATGCCTGACTAGATGCACAATTGCTCTGATCCAGCATCACTACTCTATTAGTGTTCAGTTCCACATGTGTTAAATGTCTTCTGCTCTTCTATATTATTAGTATTATTTAATAATCACTTCTTCAAAGGATTAGGTTCAAATCTGCTGAATAAATAAGATGAAATAAAAACACCAAGTTTGGCTTGAAATGCTTTGACTGTGCAGCATCCATCCGCAGGAGCTTTACGCCAGTGCCCCAGTAGCTGTGGATATGCTTCCATTAGTATGGCTGCAGAGCCAAGAAGGCTTCTGAAAGGAAACATGCAGCTTTCAATTGTCTGCCTCAGCACAGCAGGTGACAAAGCATAAAGCTGGCTGTAAATACCAGTCCACAGAGTTGTTAAACTAGTAGGTGATGGAAGAGGTTTAAATAGGATGTTAGATTTTAGGAGAAGTCCATAACACTCCAACCCTATTTCTAAAGGGCAGGCCATAATTTCTGGCGCCAGCCTTCATTTGTCTCCTTTTAGAAACGTCCTGTTCAAATATTTTAGAGACTAGCCATGTTGGTTCTCCAGAAGAATAGCTAGATCTGAGTCTTGTAGCACCTTAGAGCCCACCAAGATTTTTGGGGTATGAGCTCTTGAAAGCTACCCCCCAAAAAACTGTTTGGACTCAAATCTAGTTGTTCAAATTGTGTTACTGTGGCTTATTACGTTAGGTGTCATGTTTTGGAGTTGAGCTCCCTCCTCATGATCACTAGAAGTTAAATCTCTGTGTGGGAGGAATGCATGGGTCTTGTTCCTAGTGTAAAGTACATGAACGAACCAACAACACATGTGAAAACTGTAAGTATTTTCTATATTTTGTTTCACCAAGGACTGTGTTTTTCTTAGGTATATTCTTGAATTTAGCTGTTAAAATGCAGCAGCGTGCTCTGCAAACGTTTTAACTGGGTTTCAATTTTTTGTAAGCTGCCTGGATCTACACTGATGGGTGGGGTGTTCATTTCTAAATAAGTAAAAGTGAGCACAAAGATGCCACACAATGCCACCTCATCGACCTGTGGTATTATAAGTCAGCTATGTCTTTCAATAACACCGTTAGCAAAAATAGCAAACTCTGTCTTTGTTTTTCAAGCAGCAGAGAATTCAGGACTATAACATAAATGAAAGTAGTGGATGAAGTAGAATTTTGAGCAGTGTGTGCAGCAGGGGAGTGGGGAAATTCTATGAGTGATTTTTGGAATCAGAATAGGTTATTACAAGCAGAATTCCTATTTTTACCTAAATATCTGAAAATGATAGAGATCTAAGTTAGAATCTTTCTCTATTACACTGGGTTTCCAAAGAATGACTTTTTGTCAGCAGGAAGACAATTTATACACACAATTCCCCCTTTTGCACTGTGCATTGGTACAGTCCAGGGAGGCCTGTACCACTTTTGTCCTGTATGTTTAAATTCTCTCTAAAGAAAGACATGAAGCAAAGAGTCACTTGGATTATATTTCAAAAAATATAAGAACAGAACAATTCAGAAGATAACTTGAGGAAGATCCTTTTTGACTCTTAACATACTCCATACCTGATAAATTCCTTTAAAACAATGCAATCTACCATCAACCATGCATGGTATGCTAAGGACACAACCAACGCCCTACCCCTCTCCTGCATCGAGACAGAGTCCGTTATTAGTAATTTAAAGAACACTTACACATGTATAAACCAAGATGGGAAGCCATGTTAATCTATCTGTAGCAGCAGAAAAGAGTTAAAGGCTAACAAAATTTGTGGCAGGGGATGAGCTTTCGTGAGTCACAGCTAAGCCCCACTCTGGCACTGCAATCCTCTCCACTGTAATTCTACCATGCAACAGTATTGCTGCTCATGGAGCATCTTATTTATCATATGAATTAGCCCACTGAGAACAACATTTGTAAAGCCAAAACCACCATCTTAAAATATAGGGCACCTTAGAGCCTCAAAAACAACACAGTAGTCAAAACATACAGGTTGAGGTTTTTTTTCTCTCTCTCTCTCTTTCACATGTTCTTTCAATATAAGCTTCACCCAAACTCTTTACATTTTAAGATCTGAAAAGTGTGTAGGCTGGGTTATGTGATAAGAGGAAGGAAAGGATGTTATCATAAAGAACAGCTTAATTATTCATCTTTTCTAGAGTCTGATCCTGTGCCTCTGATCTTGGTATGGGTACTACAGAGAAATGTCATTGGATGGAAAACGTAGGATTTGAGAAAACCTAGGCCAGGGATGGCCAACGGTAGCTCTCCAGATGTTTTTTTGCCTACAACTCCCATCAGCCCCAGCCATTGGCCATGCTGGCTAGGGCTGATGGGAGTTGTAGGCAAAAACTTCTGGAGAACTACTGTTGGCCACCCCTGACCTAGGCGACAGGTGCATTGGGGCTCTGGGAAACTCCAAGCCCTTGCTCTGCCCCCTTTCTATGAACCAACTCATATCCTCTGATGTAGATTACACATCGTAAATATACTGGTTCTTAATTTGAAGGGACACTTTCAGTTTTCTGATTGTCTTTATTTTGCCTTCTGGGGAAATGGGGGTGGGGTGGGAATCTGCCAAACTAAGTGTGAGACTTATGAGACCTAACTTCCTTTAACTTCCCACCTTCCAGGTGTCTAGAAGCTGTTATCTCTGAGAGGAAAGAAGTGGGTGCATGTTGTCTCTGGTACACATACCCACAAAACAAATGCATAAGCATCAACACTAAAGCATAGGGTTGCCAACTCCAGGATGGGAAATTAATGGATATTTTGGGGTACAGCCTGGAGAAGGTAGAGTTTGGGGAGAGCAGGGATCTCAACAGAGATATTATGTCGCTCTAAGACTTCAGTTTCTCCTGGAGACTATGATACACTAAAGAGGAGACAGAGCAATCATAAAACCAATCTGTTCTCATAGCAGCTGCAGTTTTCTCCAAGGGAACTGATTTCTGTAGTCTGGAGGTTGGCAGTAATTCCAAGAGCTCTCCAAGCTGGCAACCTTGCTAAGGCACTACACAGTACACGGACTGCTGTTTCACATGTTGTACCTGATGGAGTTCAGTTTTACCTCTTTCATAGCATAAATGGGTTTTTTGATTAACCAAAAGAACAATATCCTTCCTTGCTTTGAAATAAATGTCAAGTGGGAAAATGCAGAATAAATTAACACAACAAGTGGAGCAGAGCCTTCAGCAAAGTTTAATAATGTGTGTGTCCTTATGGGTGCTGAGCTATTCAAAACAGGGATCTTACAGGTAGGCACAATTCCCAACTGCTAGCCACATTTAGCCTGTGGCAGCATAAATAAACCATAGTCCAACGACACCTGAAAGACTAACTAAATTTTATGCTTTCGCTGGAATAACTGTTAGTTTTTAAGGTGCCACAAGACTCCTGTTTGTTTTGGTGATAATGAGTGTCTCTGTTTTCATTCATGCAGGACAGGAATTACTTAAGCCCTGCCACTCCTTAGAACCCCAAAGAAAGGGTACAGGCTCACTCTACTAGTAGCAAAATGGAATTCGAGGCTCCTGGACTAGGGGTTTTGGGGGGGTTTTTTTGCCTTCCCCTGGGTTTGGCAAACAGGAGGAGACAGTGCTATCATAAACCAATCTGTCCTCACAGCAGCAGCATTTTGCTTCTCCTAGTAAAGATAGAGCAGATCTATATATCTAATTCCCAACTGTGCCCCCATGTGCAGATACTTATTTATGCAGACAGGGGGCACCTGGATAGCAAAGAGATTTTTCTGCACACTTGGGCACTCCCCAGCTGTGCAGAAAAATCTGAAAATTAAAAAAGGGGTTGTTTAAATCCCCTCCAAAATAAGTAGTGTTCTTTGTGCAAGTGCAGAGAACACACCTTGGTAGTTGGCAACAGGAAAGGGTTCGGAAGCAATGGTGGAGCAGCTCCAGGAGCTCTGCTGGCAGCTGCTTGGACACAGCTACTACAGCAGAGGATGCCTGATCCTGCTTTGGAGCTGAACGGAAGGAGAGGAAGGACACTTCAGTAAGCTTGCCCGGAGCCGTTCCAGATGAGCCACTGAGAGAAGAAAGGAAGCCTCAGTGAACCAACTTAGAGCAGCTCCAGAAGAGCTGCCGAGAGGAGGGAGAGGGAAGGAAGCCTTGGCGAGCCCATCTGGAGCAGCTCCAAGAACGCCACCAAGAGCAGGAGAGGAGTCTGTGGATCTGGCAGTTGCCGGGGAGAAAGTGTGAGTGGGAGATGAGATTACCCCTTGCGAATATTGCGGGCAGGCCCCACTTGTAACGTCATAATAAGCTATGCTGGAGCTTTGAAATAGCAAGGGGTTGCTGCTGCTCCAGTGTTTGGGAGCCTATCTTCTCTTCCATTTCTTCTCAGGGGGAAAAAGGGAGAAGGGACAGCAGAGGAGGAGGAGAAAGCTGCTCTTGAAAACTGATTTCTGGATGCTGGTGAATGAAATTTTCTCCCTCTGGGGGGATTTGGAAGCAGGCAGCAGGGGACTCAAATGTGCATGCTCTCTCAGCAGGAGGCTGCAGGGTTGCCAGCTTTTGATTTCAAGCTTTGGAACTTTCAGTTGCCTCTGCCCACTACCAAATTGCTGCTGCTGCTGCTGCCCTGAACAGACGAAAAGCAGTTTGTGGTTGTGGTTGTTTTTAAAGACCTGGGTCAAAACTTCTTTGAGCAGATGAACAGTGTCTCCTCTACAAATTACAAAAAGGAGAGAAATAACCAAAACCACCCACACACACAAGTTCAAATGGCTTCACCTCCTTCTTGTTTCAGCAACTGACCGGGAAGGTGAAATTTATAGACTAGGCCCATACATTCTCAGGTGTTTTGAGAATAATGCAGAAATCAGGCCTGAGAGCATGAACTTTGTGCTCCAGGCATTAGTGTATACTGCAGGCTCAGAAAGGTACAAATAGGAATAAAGAAAAGGCCTGCATGGTTAATGAACAAAGTCATGGAAGCAGTAAAATGTAAGAGGAATTCCTTTAAGCGGTCTGAGGTAAATAAAAGGAAGCATCGGCTTTGGGAGATAAAATGCAAGTCAGTGATCAGATAGGCACAAAAGGTACTATGAGGAACATACTGCAAAAAAATTAAAGACCAACAAAAAAATTTCCTCAAATACATTAGAAGCAGACAGGGCCAGCTCGTACACTAGGCAAACTAGGTGGTTGCCTAGGATGCCAGGAGGGTGGGGGCGCCAAATTGGGCTCCCCGCCCCCTTCCAGTGCCCCAGGCAAGCACCTAGTTTGCCTGCCTCCTCCGCCCACTGGCTGCTACCGCTGCCTGCCACCACGGCTGCCACTCGCCCCTTCGTTCCCTTCCCTTCGCCTCCCCCGTGGCTCCACACCCCGGCACCTCCCCCCTCCCTGCCATGCCTCCTCCCCCTCCCTCCCTCACCCCACGTTGATTTCAACACCAGGCTCTAGCACTGCGTTCCAGCTATCTAAAGACCCCCAACCCAGCTGATCACTCGATTGACGGGTAAACCGCGCCATGGGGCCACGCTCACAGTCTGTTAGGACCAGCATCCTTAAAGGGTGGCCCCATTGCCGCTGACTCCTCTCCCATCCAGGAAGTGGTGCAGGGTTTGCTTGGGGGGGGGGGGCGCCAGGCAGCGAATCTGCCTAGGGTGCCATGGAGCATCAGGCCACTTCTGGAAGCAGAAAACCATCCAGAGAGGGAGTGGAACCTTTGGATAACCAAGGGGTGAAAAGATTACTAAAAGATGATAGAGAAATTACAGAGAAACTTAATGCCCTGTAAGGTAAGGCAAGGTAAGGTAAATTTATTTTTGTATCCCGCCCTCCCCCGCCAAGGGCAGGCTGAGGGCGGCTCACAGACATGGGACAACCATGATTCAATAAAATACAATCAAGACAAAAGCAGATTAAAATACAATTAGGTTACCGTAATAAATTAGTTAAAATAGGTAAAACAGCTGTTATAAATTAAAATTAATAGTTAAGGTGCTACAGTTCACAGTCGTATAAGATGGCTAGGTGGCTGCAAGTCGATTTAGCCGGGTTCTATCTTAAAAGCAAGCTGAAAGAGGATGGTTTTGCAAGCCCTGCGGAACTGATTCAGGTCCCGCAGGGCTCGCACCATCTCTGGAAGTTGATTCCACCATCGGGGGGCCATTGCTGAAAAGGCTTGCTCCCTCGTTGTTTTCAATCTAGCCTCTCTTGGCCCAGGGACTTTTAAAAGGTTTTGAGAACTAGATCTCAGTGCTCTCTGGGGAACATATGGGGAGAGGCAGTCCCTAAGGTAGGCAGGTCCTCGGCCATATAGGGCTTTAAAGATAATAACCAGCACCTTATAGCGAACACGGTACACAACCGGCAGCCAGTGCAGGTCCCGCAGCCCAGGCTGCATGTGTTACCACCGAGGTAGTCCCACCAACAGCCTGGCCGCTGCGTTCTGCACTACCTGAAGTTTCCGTGTTCGGTATAAGGGCAGCCCCATGTAGAGGGCATTACAGTAGTCTAGTCTCGAGGTGACCGTTGCGTGGATCACAGTTGCTAGGTCGCTGCGCTCCAAGAAGGGAGCCAACTGCCTTGCCCTCCTGAGGTGGAAAAAGGCGGATCTAGCAGTGGCAGCTATCTGGGCCTCCATTGATAAGGAGGATTCCAGTAGCACTCCCAGGCTCCTGACCCTGCGCACTGGTATCAGTGGCGCACCGTCAAAAGCCGGTAGGGTGATCTCCCCTCCTGGCCCGCCGCGGCCCACGCAAAGGACCTCAGTCTTCGCCGGATTCAACTTCAGCCCACTCAGCCTGAGCCAGTCAGCCACAGCTTGTAATGCCTGGTCCAAGTTTATGGGGACATCGCCAGTCCGGCCACCCATCAATAGATAGAGCTGGGTATCATCAGCGTATTGATGACAACCGAGCCCATACCTCCGTGCAATCTGGGCAAGGGGGCGCATAAAGATATTGAACAACATCGGGGAGAGAACTGCCCCCTGAGGCACCCCACAATAAAGTGGGTGTCTCTGGGACAGCTCCCCCCCAATTGCCACCCTTTGTCCCCGACCTTCAAGGAAGGAGGAGAGCCACTGTAAGGCCAACCCCCCAAATTCCTGCGTCGGCGAGGCGGCGGGTCAGCAGCCGATGATCGACCATATCGAACACAGCCAATAGCAGCAATACTGCCGAGCCGCCTCGATCCAGTTGCCGCCGGAGGTCATCCATGAGGGCGACCAAGACTGTCTCTGTCCCATGGCCCGGGCGGAAGCCGGACTGGCATGGGTCCAGGGTGGAAGCGTCATTCAAAAAATCCTGTAACTGCAATGCCACAGCCCTCTCAATAATTTTGCCCAAAAAGGGCAAGTTTGAGACCGGTCGGTAGTGTGCCAATTTGGCCGGGTCTGATGTAGCCTTTTTCAGGAGGGGGCAGACCACTGCCTCTTTCAGGGGTGTTGGAAAAATGCCCTCTGAAAGAGATCTATTTATGATGTCCCTTATAGGACATCTTAGCTCCTCCTGGCAAGCCTTAATTAGCCAGGAGGGACATGGGTCCAGATCGCAAGTTGTGGGTCGTCTGCCTCTGTTTTCACTGTTGGAGGTGGGAGGTGCTTGCCCATTCTGGAACTGCTGATTTCAGGATGGGTATCAAAAGACCTGAGTTAGATTGAGGTGACAAGAGAGGAGGTCCTACAACTGATGGGCAATTAAAAACTGACAAATCACCAGGCCCAGATTGCATATATCCAAGAATTCTGAAGGTACTAAAGGTGAACTTGTGGATGTCCTGACAAAAATATGCTGTCTGTCTCTAAAATCTGCCTCCATTCTTGAGAACTGGAATATAGTTAATGTAACCCCCATTTTAAAAAAAAGTTTCAGAGGAGTTCCAGGAAATCACAGGCTGGTCAGTATAATGTCAATACTGGGTAAGTTGATGGAATTCACTATTAAAGGCAGAATTAGTAGGCACACTGATGAACAAAAGTTTTTGAGGAAAACACAGCATAGACTCTGTAATGGAAGATCTTGTCTCACTAACCTTTTAAAGTTCTTCGAGGGGGTGAACAAACATGTGGACAAGGGTGACCCAGTAGAAGTTGTTTACCTAGTCTTCTAGAAAGCTTTTGATAAAGTTCCTTGTCAAAAGCTCCTAAGTAAACTCTGCAATCATGGGATAAGTCCTCTTGTGGATTAAAAACTGATTAATTAACAGGAAACAGAGAGTGAGTATAAATGGACAGTTTTCACAGTGGAAGGGGGTAAGCAGTTGGGTACCAAAGGTCTCAGGACTAGCTCTGGTGCTTTTTAACTTGTTCATAAATTATTTGGTGTTGGAAGTAAACACTTAAATGGCTAAGTTTGCAGATGACACTAAGTTTTTCAGGGTGGTAAGAAACACAGAGGATTGTGTGGTGCTCCACAGGAACCTCTCAAGATTGGGCGAGTGGATGTCAAGGTGACAAATAAGGTTATAAGTGGGCAAGTGCAAAAATCTTAATTATAAATATACATTGATGGGGGTCTGAACTGGTGGTAACGGACAAGGAGAGAGATCTTGGAGTTGTGGTAGATAACTCACTAAAGATGTCAACTCATCTGCAATAAAAAAGGCAAATGCTGTTTTGGGGATTACTAGAAAAGGGATTAAAAAGAAATCAATCAGTATCATAATACCCCTGTATAAATCTATAGTACAACCTCATAGTCTGGATCTGACTAGCGAAGAAAGACGAGAGTCTAAAAATAAGATAACTTAGTGTCCCTAAAAGCAGATTAATACAACTCTACATACAAAGGTATTTGGTGGGTGGGAAAAATAAAAAATAGGCGGGTGCCCATAAGAGACAGAGTCTTTTCTGCCCCAGCACCTCAGCAGCAGCTCGCTTCTCACAACAATTTTTTTGGCACCAAGTCTGTATAGTTTTTGGTACCAGCTATTTTTCTTTAGCCTATCCATTTATTAGATGTCTCTGATTATTTCTTTCCAGTTGCCTTTTTTACTACTGACCTCCTAAATTATTTTCTGTAGGTACTGTTGTCATTATTCAAAATTTTAAAAATCATTATGGAATTGCTGCAGCTTCAGTATTTCGGTACAACTTTACACTGCATGAAATATAGTCATTCTTTTCATATTTTACTGTTTAATTGATCTATGTTTTACTGTTCTATTCTATTTAGTCTTTTGTTTTAATCTATTGTATTAATGTGCAACTTGGAAGCTGCCTTGAAGGTCAATCTGATTGAGAACACAGCATGTAAATGTAGTAATAACTAACTAAACAGGAATGCTAAGAAGTAACTAATCCACAATAAGTGATCTAGAGATGTCATTGTGAGATTCCTTCCATGTGTAGACAAGAACTCTTGATACAGAAACCTGAATTAGCACCCTGTAAAATTCCTTTGTTTGAATATCCCTGCAATCCTAAACAGAGTTATACCCTTCTAAACCCATTTACTTAACTGGATTTAGAAAAATATATCTCTGCTAAGGATGTCGCTGTTAGAGTATTTTAGCCCAGAATCCCACAGATATGTACTCAGCCAATCACCACCTTTGTCCGCATCACACACTGTCAAGCCCATATCAGTTAACTCTATTTTATATTTGCAAAACAAAAAGCTCTATTCTGTAAGCCAGAGAGAGACAGTAAAAAAGCAATCAAGCTGAATCATGAAGTGTAATTCTGTAACTTTTCAAAACACAGCTTAATGCTTCCAAGTCTTAACTAGACTTGGAGTAAGATCTCATAGTACCC
The DNA here is from genome assembly GCF_032191835.1 of Heteronotia binoei. Classification (NCBI taxonomy): domain Eukaryota; kingdom Metazoa; phylum Chordata; class Lepidosauria; order Squamata; family Gekkonidae; genus Heteronotia; species Heteronotia binoei. The sequence continues at coordinate 223,282,120 of NC_083223.1, read as the reverse complement.
AACTATTCAAGGACATGGCCCGGATAATGGGCTGTGACCTCATTCTATTATATTAGCACACAACTGAAACAGTACCATTAGTAATAGGATCAGCCATTTCCTTGGGGGCAATTAGCCGCTGGTTCAGTGCTGATTGACACACCATCTGTGTTTTTTAAATGAAGAAAAGCAACTCTGTTAAGTTCCCAACATCTCTACTCTATATGTATGTTCACACACTTCTGTGATATTTTTAGACAGGGGAAAGTACCTCTTTTGAAATATCAGCTGCTCCCGAGCGGCGAGAAAGGAGTCGCTTGTTCTGGGCGAAAGCGTATGATTTATGCTGCATGATGCAACCAAATGCAATATGACTGCATGTCATCTGGAAAACCTGAAAATAAGAAGAGAAAAGATGTGGCAAAAAAAAAAAAATGCTTTCCCAATCCAGCTTTCAAAGACCCTGAGTTTATCAATTTAATACCTTTTATACTAGACTGCAAGCAGGATATTGTGGAATCCAAGGAGAGCCGTCTCACACATTAAATAACAGACCTGGTTTTGTCCTTCACAATACACTCAACAGGTAGCTGTAGCCAACCCCAGCTCTCTGCTGAGTGCACTTGTATGGTACACAGATTTGCAAGGACACATAGTTTTAAAAGCTCAAATGGCCCTGAGAATGGAATGACATGTTCCAAAGTTCTTAATCCTGTGACTAAGGCAGGGGTATTTTGCAGGGTGGTGGGACAGGAGTGCTTAATAGTTGTTCCCTGCAGCCCCTCCCATGGTCATTGTTGCTTATTTCCCCCCCAGTTGTCCAATAACAGAAATAAGCACAACTGGGTAAAAAAAAAGGGGAGGGGGACAAGGATATGCAGGGGGAAAATCAGTGTGTAGACAGAAAGCTCCCTCTTTCCCCTCCTCTCTCAGAAATAACTGTAACTAATTATGGCAAACCAGTTTGACACTATATTTTTAATTGAATTTTAAAAAAATATACAAGTTAATATCAATATTTATATTCATATACGATTAATTAAACTTATGGAATCAGGTTGTAAACAAGCATAAATTCTTACATGCTTACAATAAAATATCGAGTAAGGATTTTAAGTTATAAAGATGTATCAAGACATGTAGTCCATTTTCTATCCAAGGAGAGAGGTCAAGATGAAAACGAAAGATTAAGACAATAATTCCTATATCAAAACATAGTTAATCTAATTGAACCCATGTTATCATTAAACTATTAATTATGCATTGCTATGAATTCTTAACTGCCTAAATATTCTCTATGCAAACTATCACAGGTTATTCCAAAATTTACTATCTGGTAATTATAACTAGGTGCGATCCACGACTAGCACAGTAAAAGAAAAGGAAGGTAGAAAAAGAGAGAAATAAAAGTGTTAGTAAATAGAAAAGAAACAAAAAAACACAACTGAAGGAAAATATTAAAAACTTATAAGTAGAGAAGATCAAAATATTCTGGTTTGTGTGGTTGAATGTCATTTGCTGTAATGAACTCAATAAAAGAAGATGATGATGATATTGGATTTATATCCCGCCCTCCACTCCGAAGAGTCTCAGAGCAGCTCACAATCTCCTTTACCTTCCTCCCGCACAACAGACACCCAGTGAGGTGGGTGGGGCTGGACGGGCTCTCACAGCAGCTGCCCTTTCAAGGACAACCTCTGCCAGAGCTATGGCTGATCAAGGCCATGCTAGCAGGTGCAAGTGGAGGAGTGGGGAATCAAACCTGGTTCTCCCAGATAAGAGTCCGCACACTTAACCACTACACCAAACTGGCTCTCCAGGAAACCATTTATCTGTGAATTTTGAGTTATCATTGTCTGAGTTTGAATATTGGATAAGATCTGTATGTTTTTCTAGTATGAGAATGTCCTAAACCTTGGATAACCAGCTGGAGACTGATGGAACTTGAGGTGATTTTCATTTTGAAGCAATTAGGGTTTTTGCTGCTATCAGCATGTTAGTTATCAGTGCTCGCCTAAATTGTGGTAAAGTTGTATCTTGCCAGATGTCCAGGAAGATCAGTTGAGGAAGTAATGGAATTTCATATCTCGTTATAATTTTGATTTGTTGTAAAATCTCATGCCAGAATGAAGTAATACGAGGACACTTCCACCAGCAGTGGGCAAAATCATCAACTTCACCACAGTTTTTCCAGCATAATGGAGAGTGGTTAGATGATATTAAGGATAGTCTTTTAGGTGTAAGGTACCACTGTGTTATAATTTTGTAAGATATTAATTTTGAACTGATCAGTTTGGTGTGGAACAAATTAGAGAACCAGATCTTGTCCCATTGGTAATCGCTGAGAGCTATCCACAATTATGTTGCCATTTTGACTGGTATGGTAAACTTTGAACACTATCCAGAGAAATCAATATAGCATAAGTTTTAGAAATTATGCCTTTGTGATTATAGTCTGATTGTTTACGAAGTAGTTCAAAATCAGTGAAGAGATGACATTACTTTATGGCAAACCAGTTTGAATGTCTTTTGCCTTGAAAACCTTACAGGGCTGCCATAGGTCAGCTGTGACTTGACCACACTTTCCACCACCATAACTACAGAAAAGCCACTGTAAACTCCAGTGTGATGTAGCCGTTAAGAGAGTCTGGATAAAGGGGTGCCCAGATTCAAATCCGCACTCTGCCACAGATCTGGTTCTATAGTAAGGCTCCACCTGCTGTTATACGGACTCTCTCCTCTTATGCTGACTCTGTAATTTCATGGGACCCCCACGTGGGATCCTCCTTCTGCCAAGAGCACTATCAGAAGAATCAACCCAGGGGTCAACAAAGGTGTGACATGGTTTGAAAGAAGAGACTTCTGTAAGTTTTGTTAAGTAAAGAAGGTTTTGATTTTAGTACCGTCCTGTTCACCACCCCGATTGCTGCAGTAGGACATTTTCCCTGTCTCTCCAGCCACCACAAGAGACAGAACAAACTGTTTGAGGCACAGAGAGCTAGCCAGCCTCCCATTTAGGACTTACAGACAGTTTTGCTGGGAGACACAGCGGCTTTTCTCTGTCTCTCAGTTCACTCTTTGTTTGTATGGAGTGGGCCAGGTGGGGAAGCTGCACAAGCTTCCAGAAGCATTGATTGATAGTTGCCAGAGGTCAAAAGGTCAGAAGCCACTCTCCAGAGTCCTTTCCAATCTTGCTACTGAGACTTTTTTAAAGCTGGAAATGCTTGGGGCTGAACCTGAAACCTGGCCATGCAAAACATAGCACTCTACCACTCAAGTATGGCTCCTCCTAATTTATAAGCTTGTCTCCATGGCACAGAGTGTTAAAACTGCAGTACCGCAGTCCTAAGCTTTGCTCTTGACCTGAGTTCGATCCCAACGAAAGCTGGTTCAGGTAGCCAGCTCAAGGTTGACTCAGCCTTCCATCCTTCCGAGGTCGGTAAAATGAGTACCCAGCTTGCTTGGGGGAAAGCGTAGATGACTGGGGAAGGCAACAGCAAATCACCCCATAAAAAGTCTGCCATGAAAATGTGAAAGCAACGTCACCCCAGAGTAGGAAACGACTGGTGCTTGCACAGGGGACCTTTCCTTTCCTGTGTTTACTCAGAAATTCCCATCAGATTCAGTGAGCCTTAGATCAAGCAAAGGATCAAAGCTTAAGGGCCAACTTCATGTTATGGTGGCAGCCATAACCTGAGTATAAACCTGAGCAAATCAGATAAAAGCAACCTGCAGTGAGTCCTCTGAGAACATTTCCCGCCCCCAGGGATACTGGTACCAGATGTGAGCCCATGGGAAAAAAGACACTGGGGAAAGGATTGACTTGGAGGGAAGTTTCAACATCTCTTGTTCACATCCCTATTGTGTTATGAACTGCATTCCCCCACTTCTTTTACATATAATTGGGCCAGATGTAGTTTGCCTTAATTAAAATTCACACAAAAAGCTAATGCAGTTTGAGGCTGCAAGAAGACGCTTCAGTGATAAAGCTGTCATGCCACAAGCCCAAGACGGTTCTCTTTATTTCTTAGGGCGTTTTCGCACTCACCTTAATCAGCAGCGACGCCCCTCTTCACCACGCAGGTTCTGCGCGGATTTCGCACTAATTGCTGCGGAGCACCCGGAAGAGCCGCGCCGCAAAAGTGCCGGGACTTTCCGGCTCTTCCGGGTGCTCCGCGGCAATTAGTGCGAAATCTGCGCAGATCCTGCGCGGTGAAGAGGGGGTCGCTGCTGATTAAGGTGAGTGCGAAAATGCCCTCTGTAAGAAAAACTTTGTCTGTTGAATGGTTGCTCAATTAGACTGAACACTGTCTAATGGCTTCCTATCTCTATTCTTTGCAAAGTCCTCAACAGCGTAAGGCCTTTTCATTGGCAAGATTTGATGTTATGCCATCAGCAGTTCTATATGGTAGATATCATAACATACCCTACCCGGCCAGACTATGTCCATGTAAGTCTGGATCTATTGAAACCATTTCACATATTCTCCTGTATTGTCCTTTTTATCTAAGTATTCGTGGTCGATTTTTGGATCCTATTCTTTTAAATAAGATGGGTCTGGCTGATCCAGATAAGGTTCAGTTTCTTTTGAAGGATGTTACTCCTGACATAACTGTAAACACTGCCTTATTTCTGTACTGGGCCAAATTGATTCGTCAAGACAAGGAACAGTCTTGTTGTCCCATTTAACTGTGATCTTATGTAAATGTACTTTAATCCTGATGTCCAGTATTTTAACCTATTTTCTGTTTTTCAACCCATTGTTCTTTTAACCTGTTTTTTTACATGCCATTAAAGGTTGATTGATTTAGATTTAGACTGAACACTGGCATAAAGGGAGTAAAACCTTGAGCTGGATTTATTTATTTATTTGATTTGATTTATATCCCGCCCTCCCCGCCAAAGCAGGCTCAGGGTGGCTCACAATATAAAAACCACAACAACCAGTTAAAATCAATACATATTATAAATTACATATTCAATAGTTAAAACAATCACACAGTAATTAAAATAATCAGAGTGATTTGGTGCTAATCTCTTTGATCTTATGTTTTTAGTGGCTACAGTATTTCCTCAGTTTCTCTACGATACAGGCTCAGCGTAAATTGAAAGCCAACCGGAAGAGAGCAGTCTTACAGGCCTTGCGGAACTGGGCAGGGTTCCACAAGGCCCTTTGGTAGTTGGTTACACCAGTTTTGTTGTTGTTCAGTCGCACAGTCAAGTCCAACCCCTTGCGACCCCATGGACAAAGTCACGCCAGGCCATCCTGTCTTCCACCATCCTCCAAAGCCTGATCAAATTCGTGTTTGTTACATCAGTAACGCTGTCCACAAGTAGGGGGCTGCAATTGAGAAGGCCCTCTCCCTAGTGGTCTTTAATTTGGCCTCCCTCGGCCCAGGAATCACCAATAGATTTTGAGAACCAGATCAAAGTACCTTCTGGGGAACATGTGGGGAGAGACGGTCCCTAAGGTAGGCAGGTCCTAGGCCATACAGGGCTTTAAAGGTAATAACCAGCACCTTGTACCGAATCCGGTATACTATTGGCAGCCAGTGCAGTTCCTGCAGTCCCGGCTGTATGTGCTCCCACCTGGGAAGCCCCAATAGCAGCCTGGCTGCCGCATTCTGCACTAGCTGTAGTTTCCGAGTTCGACACAGGGGCAGCCCCAAGTAGAGGCATTACCATTCTCCAGCCTCGAGGTGATCATTGCATGGATCACCATTGCCAGGTTGCTGCGCTCCAGGAAGGGGACCAACTGCCTCACCCGTCTAAGATGGAAAAATACGGATTTAGCAGTGGCTGCTATCTGGGCCTCCATTGTCAAGGCAGGCTCCAGCAGCACCCCCAAGCTTCTGACCCTGTGAGTCATTGTCAATGGCGCACTGACAAATGCTGGTAAGGGGTTTCCCTGCCTAGACCGTGGCGACTCAGACAAAGGACCTCTGTCCTCGCTGGATTCAGCTTCAAGTGGCTCAGCCTAAGCCATCCTGCCCTGACTTGTAACGCCAGATCCAGATTTTCTGGAACACAGAGAGGCCGGCCATCCATCAGCAGATAGAGCTGGGTGTCATCAACATACTGGTGGCAGCCCAAGCCATACCTCCGGGCAATCTGGGCAAGGGGGCTCATACAGATGTTGAACAACATTGGGGAGAGCAACGCCCCTTGAGGCACTCCACAATTAAGTGTGTGCCTCCAGGACAGCTCTCCCCCAATCGCCACCATTTGTCCCCGACCTTCTAGGAAAGAGGAAAGCCATTGCAAGGCCAACCCCGGAATCCCCACATTGGCGAGGTGGCAGGTCAGTAACCGATGGTTGACCATATCGAATGCAGCTGATAGGTCTAACAGCATCAGCACCACCAAGCCGCCTTAGTCCAGATGTCACTAGAGGTCATCCACCAGGGTGACCAGCACTGTCTCCGTCCCATGACCTGGGTGGAAGCCGAACCGGTGAGGGTCTAGGACGGAAGCATCATCCAGAAAGGTCTGTAACTGTAGAACTATAGCTCTCAATAATTTTACCCCAAAAGGGTAAATCTGACACCGGCCGATAGTGTGCCAATTTGGCAGGGTCTAATGTAGGTTTTTTCAAGAGAGTGTGGACCACAGCCTCTTTAAGAGGCGTTGGAAAAAGCTCTTCTGAGAGGGATCAATTTACGATATCCCGTATAGGATATCTAAGCTCCCTCGGGCAAGCTTTAATTAGCCAAGAGGGGCAAGGGTCCAAATCACAAGTTGTTGGGCACACAGTGGAGAGGATTCTGTCAACTTCCTCTGGGCTGAGTGTATCAATACAATCAAGAATTGGTCCAGAAGACAGACACGAGGTCTCGAGTTCATGTACTGTTTCCAATGTGGTGGGGAGGTTGTGGCGGAGCGACAAGATCTTATCTGCAAAAAAATTCACAAAAGCCTCACAGCCAATCTCCAATTCTCTAAGACTTGGCCTGCCTTGTGGCAGTGTTGTAAGAGTCCAAATTGTACTAAACAATTGTGCTGGGTGCAAAGTCGAAGATGCGATCATGGCCGCAAAGTAAGTTTTATTTGTGGCTTTGACTGCCATCTCATAGGATCTCATAAACGCTCTATAAGATGTTGTCGCTTCATCTAGAGTATGCTGCCATTGCCTCTCTAGCCGTCTGAGCCCTCATTTCATCCACCGCAATTCCAGGGTGTACCATGGTGCTAGCTTAGAATAAGGGTGCTGAGGTGTGATCTCATCGATGGCTCTGGAGAGCTGGCCATGCCAGGACTCAACCAGGTGATCCAGAGAATCGCCAAGGGGCCAGGAGTCCCGTAGAGCTGTTTGGAACCGCTCAGGGTCCATCAGGCTCCACAGGTGAGCCAAAATATGCTCACCGCCTAAACGGGCTTGGGGTGAGACATCCACACGAGCCTTGAGGGCACAGTGGTCCGACCGTGGCACTGCCTCAGCAGTAATACCGTCCACTAAAACTCCCACCACAAAGATCAAATCTAGCATATGCCCCACCTGGTGAATGGGCGTTGTAACAAATTGGGAGAGTCCCAGTGTCACCATGGATGATACTATGTCCATCGCCTGACTGGGGGTCGCGTCATCGGCATGGATGCTGCAGATTTTTTTGTAATTTTTTTTGTGTGTGCATGCCTGGAAATTATGGTGACTTCTGGCAACCCATAGTAGGGAGGCAAGGACGTACAGAAGAGGTGGCTTGCTATTTCCTGTCTCTGCATCCCACCCCTGGTATTCCTTTGGAAGTCTCCCATCCAAGTACTTGCCATGGTCAGTCCTGCTTAGCTTCTGAGATCTGATGAGATTGGGCTTGCCTGGGCTATCCAGGTCAGGGTGATGCTTCATATTTGTGCACCTAAGAGGGGCACTTTTCCTCCCACAGAAGGGACCATCCTCTGATGCAAGAGAATTTGTGCATCAGGGGAAGGGAGGTTCCTTGCACTGGAAGAAACTCCTCACTGTTAATAGAAGAAATCCAGCCCAATCCTATGTGTGCTTCTGGCTGTTTAATTAATTATCTATTCTCCTGCTATTTCTCTCCAAGAACAAGGCTCAAGAACAAGCAGGGCCTGAAAGACCATTCTTTTCAAGCAGGCTTTTGTAGACGTTGATAGGATGGCTATTTAATCCACCAACGATTTATCTAGTGACCCCTGCCATAATATAAGTGTACAGAATAACATCAGGAAGATCACCGCCGTTTAAACTATGGAACGACCCAGACAGTTGGAACTGGTTTTTAGATCGTTGTTTTAAATTAATGTATAATTTAAATGTTGTTTTAAGTCACCTTATATTGTATATTGTATATTGTATAATTTTATTGAACTGTTGTTAGCCGCCCTGAGCCTGCCTAGGCGGGGAGGGCGGGATATAAATAAAATTTATTATTATTATTAAGCAGTTAAAACACAAAATCCAATACAATTTAAAAACAATTTAGAAACAATCCTTACACTAAAAATAATGAAAAAAGAAATGAGTATAAAGATGCTGGAATTTGTTGTACACTCCCTAAATTAGCAAAACAGTCTAGTGAACTTTATTTGTGACCATATATGCTATCTTTTTTCCTGAACCAGTGTACCAGAGAATCACATGTATAGTAAAGCCTTCGGTGGTACTATTTATTTTTGCTCTAAAGGGTGTCATTGTGACAAACAGCATTTTTTTGTGTGTTAGCAACTTTCTAATTCCAACCTCTGAGAATTCAGTCTAGATTGAACCATAAATGGGGGTGGCAACAGACCAAGTATCAGGATACCCCACGGCAATGCTCCCTCTAAGTTATGAGCAAAAAATTCTAATTTGTGAGCTGTTGGCATTAAAGTTGTGAGCTATTGCATAAATTAGTTTGATTGATTTGATTTATTAGATTTATATCCTGCCCTCCCTGTCGAAGCAGGCTCAAGCGGCTCAGGCTCTGGGGCCATCCTTCCTGAGCTAAGGCAAAAATGTGTGAGCCAGAGACTAAAAAAATGTGAGCTAGCTCACACTAACTCAACTTAGAGGGAACACTTCCCCATGGTGGGGCATCTGCAAGGCCCAGGGCTTCTGGCAGGGCCCATTGCCACCAGCCTCTGCCCATATAACTTTCTCTGCCACCTGCTTGAGTGCGCTTCACTTGTTCACTTCCTTGCAAGTGTTCCATGCATGTTCTCTAGATACCTGAGCTGCCCACCATTGCCAGGGAAGAGCATGCAAATGGGTGATGATCACAGCAGCAGCACTATCAGTTGCACACACCTCCTTGTGCTGTTAAGAAAGAGGCTTATGGATGGCTTGTGGGAGGGGGGTGCACAAGCAGGTGGGGAAAGTATATGTGTGGGGACAGGAAGGGAGGTTTGTGCACAGGAGTCCTGGTGGTGGATCATGGAGGGGAGGGGATGCCTGAGCACTCTCTGCCCAGAATCCTTCAAAACCTGGAACCAACCCTGAGGATGAAAGATTTCCTTGGGACATTAACAAATTTCTAGACACCTTTTGTTCTGCAATGCAGGTTTTTTAAAAGCCACAAGCCAAGGCAGCTTCAGGAGCACTTAAAATTTGCTGTCACAACTAATGATCTTCCTCTTTTCTTCTCTGCACCTCCCTCATCCCCACCTCTTTCTTTCAGGACAGAGAATTAAAGGGGATGGGGTGGGGAGGAGGAAAGTTGTTAACGGAAAAATACATTTTAGGAGGATCACTGCCAGGAAACCATATGCACATCTGCTCTTAACAGGCTTCAGCTGAAACTACTGAAAATATACATCAGTCTATTTATATGGAACAGCTTGTATACATGATAAGATTACAATTTGGAGGATAACAATGAGCTTAACTATGGAAAAAGTAAGCCCTTTAAAACACCCTTTCCACACATACCCATAACATTTTACCACATATGTTGTTGAGGGGGGACCAAAATTTGTTGCGAATTAGGAAAATCTCGGCATTTCCAGATTAGAGGCAAACAAATTCAAGATGTTCAAGCCTCTTTCTGCCAGTGCTTAACTCCATACTTCATGGCAGAATTCCTAGCAAGTGACAACTTTGATCAATCTGAAGCAATGATGGAGGATACGGGTCAAAACCAATCAAATTAGCATTTGAAAACATCTCCACACTCTCATTTCAGCATAAGTGTACATTTGACAATTCGATAAACTTCACAATGTCAAAACTGTAAAGAAGAGTGCATCCTATGCTACTCCTGTAAGAATAGCATGGTAGAGGCTTCCTATAAAAAGAAGGTAACCCTTGTGGTGAACCGTCAGCTGTACAATATTATTGCTAACCACAATGAGCAGCCTCTATGGGGAGGCCATTTCTAGCAATTTGCAAATGGCAATAAAAAAAAAACATACAGGCCTTAACTGTAGACAATGGGAAGACAGAGGCAGAATAGTGAAGAAAGTCCCAGTCAGGAACCAATTTCACTAATAGACGGTATAGCGCTTAGAAGGATGGGCCAGGGAGGCCTGGGTTAAAATGTCCACGCAGCTATGAAGCTCCCTGGGTGATCTTGAGCTGGATACCCTCTCCCAGTCTAAATTACATCATGGGGTTGTTGTGACAGTTAAATGGGAAAGGGAAAAGCCATGTACCTTGCCCTGCAGTCCTTAGAGTGGGATAAACATGTTAATAGATAACAGATAGATTATATCCAGATGTGGAACTGAGGTCAGGGCAACTTACTCTGTTGTCAGGTCCTATTTGTTTGTTCTTATGCTGCACTGTTAACATGTAAAATTTCTGTATCACATAGCTTGACCAGCTCATTAAGTGAAATAATAACCTTTAGCTTTCATATAATGCTTACTCAATAGCCCAGTTTAGCCTGGCTCATCAGAGCTTGGGAGCTAAGAAGGGTTGGCCACGGTCAATACTTGGATGAGAGACCACCAAAGAAGTCCAACATTGCTAGTTATTTATTTATTTGATTTATAACTTGCTCTCTCCTGTGCAACAGGGTTCAGGATTGTGGACACCATTTCCAATACACAAATTCAAATATCAAGCTAAAACAGTTAAAAACTATTCAGCAAAGAACTTACAGATGATGCATACATATAAATATGAAGAGGAAGGCAACAGCAAACCACTTCTGCTCATTTCTCACTTGGAATGCCTGGTGGAAGGGGTTGTCATGAGTCAATTCTTCTCCTCCTCCTATGGCCAAAGCATATAGTGATACAATCTTTACAACTGCCCTGTAAAACAGGTCAATATTATCCCCATATAGCAGATTGGGACTGAGCCAAGAGAGCCAGAGCCTTGCCTGAGGCCATCTTCTGAGAGATCACAGCTGAGCTTTGAACAGTGGACTCACACCTGTAAAGGGGATCCACATTTTTCACAGTAATCATGTATGCTGTAGCTGCATCAGTATCTCTTGATTACAACAAACCTATGAGAACAGAAATGTGCATGAAAACATTTGTATCTATACATAATGTCTGAGAAATGTTTTATCTTGTTTGGTCATTCTTTGACCCCAACCTGCCCTGAGCCTGTCTTCGGTGGAGCCGCCCTGAGCCTGTCTTCGGTGGAGAGGGTGGGATATAAAATAAATAAATAAAGTAAACCTCACTGCAAAGATAATGTGGGAACTCCAAGTATATACTATATTTGGGTAGTCATGTAGGAGTTTTTATCCAGACCAGAGACAAGAACTACAGGGTCTGGAAGAGACAGAAATCTGAACGTGGAATTCAACATTATTGCAGGAGACCCCATGTCAGGCTTGGAATATCCAGGATTAGCACAATTTGGAAATCTTCAACAATCTAACTCTTGGAAAGCTAGGCTAAAGACTTTTCAAAACCCAAAGAAAACCTTCTGCCACAGGATGAGGTCTCAGAAGGACTACCAGGAAGGCTTTAGAGCTGAGCAGTAGATGATTAGGAAGTGGACATGAAGGGACTTCACAGGTGTGAAGGTGATGGTGGTGAAAAGTACTATCAAACTGCAGCTGTCTTATGGGAATCCTGTAGGATTTTCAATGCAAGAAATGTTCAGAGGTGGTTTGCCATTACCCGTTTCTGCATAGAACCCTGGACTTCCGTGGTGGTCTTCCATTCAAGTACTAACCAGGTTTGACCCTGCTTAGCTTCTGAGATCTGATGAGATTAGGCTAGCTTGGGCCATCCCGGTCACGGCTGTGCTACAGAGTATCAATTCAGTCATCGAATCTAATTAGGCCTTTTCATTCTAGGAACCTTTAAGAAAGCATTATCTGCAGCTTCCCTCCAAAACTATGAAGTCTGGCAAGGCACAACAGTTTAAAATACAACTATGCCCTTAGTTGTCTTTGATTGTCATCTCCCAAACTGTGGATTAATATAATGTCCTCTATTCATAGACAGATCTTGGCACTGAAGAATAAAAATGCACAACATGAAGCAGAGGTATTAAAACTGTACTATCAGAGACAATAAAGTAAAATTGCCATCCAACAAACCCTTTAAGGAGGTCTGACATTGCCAGAGCAGATTTTTCATTTTCTGCTACACCCTGCTGTGAATCTTCACCTGTTTTATTAAATCATAAAGTCCCTTTTTAATAAGTGACCCAGCAGAAAACAATAGTGAATGACAAGTTTCATTAGATTTGGATTTTTTTTTGTCAGATGCAAGCAGAGAGGAGAAAGTGCATATTATTTGCTTTCCATTCGGTGCTAATTTGGGTTTGTATTTTTTTAACCCTGTAAAATTGGTTATATGGTTTTGTGTTTTTTTAAAGGAAAAACTTCAGCTGGCTTCTAAGTAACTCTGAAATACAGGCAATTATAGAAGTAACAGCTCCATATGGCTGGTGGCTGAGATTTTTTTCTTTTCCTTTTCAGATAATTGAAGACAGTTTGGGAACAGAATTCCTGCTTCTGATGGTATGCTTATCCTACTTTCATCTTTGGTAAATGGGCTTTGCAGATTTTTGAAATTATCTCATACCCTGTTTGACCAGAGATGACACAGGAAGGAAGGAAGGAAGGAAGGAAGGAAGGAAGGAAGGAAGGAAGGAAGATGACTGTAGATTTATACTGTACCCTTCTCCCTGAATCCAAGTCTCAGAGCGACTTCCAATCTCATTTATTTTCTTCCCCCACAACACACACCCTGTGAGGTAGGTGAGGATGAGAGAGCTCTCTGTGATAGCTATGACTGATCCAAGGCCATCCCAGCAGCTGCAAGTGAAAGAGTGGGGAATCAAACCTGGCTCCCCCAGATAAGAGTCTGTGCACTTAACCACTACACCAAACTGGCTAGCTGGCTGGCCGGCTGGCTGACAGGAAGGAAGGAAGGAAGGAAGGAAGGAAGGAAGGAAGGAAGGAAGGAAGGAAGGAAGGAAGGAAGGAAGGAAGGAAGGAAGGAAGGAAGGAAGACATTACAATAAATGACGCTTCTTTCAAATTGCTTCCAAGTTCCTTAAAATTACTGGATTCCCTCACTTAACTATTTTCCTTACTCTAGCCTCTGTTCTCACACAAGCTGAATAATGCACTTTCAATACACTTTGCAACTGGTTTTTACTATCCACTTTCAAATGGTACTCAAATGAGACCCTCCTCCCTCCTTTTCTCCAGCAGAAAAGGTGGTTGGAATAAACCCAGTGTCTATCTTTAGCCTATATTTGCCCTAGATATTTATTCTAGATGTCTTTGAATTGAATGTTTTCACAAAATAAGTGCCTGAATGTTGAAGGGGGATCTTGAAGGCCCTTACAATAGGCAAAGATTGGGAAAGTAGGTCAAAAAAGGATTGATAGAGTTTTTATTGTCTCAAGGCACTAAGTAACTGTGCACCTGTGGGAACGGTGCCCTCAGAACCAGTGAACTGTAGCTTGCCAGATTTCTTCAGTATGTTTGGTAGACACAGTTTTTACGGTTGCAGAGTTATTAGTGCTGAAAGGAAACAGTAGTGGGTCATCTCGTTCATCTCACTGCATCATGCCATGATTTATTTCATTATCCCTAAGCCATCACTGATAGATGGCGCATGTCAAGTTGAGATGGTGATGTCACAACCTCCTCATGTTTCCTGTTCCATTCCACTAACCATTCTAATAACTACAGCAGCCTTTCTCCCCCACAAATCTACGTGCTCACAGCATCCACAGCATCTATTCATTGTTACTCTTTGAGCTGCCTTTGTTAGCAAATAACTACTTTATTAGTAGTCACCCATTCTTTATTTGTGGAAGAGATCTCAATCTTTCTTTCTTTCTTTTTTGTCTAGACTTAATGGGTGACTTAACTGGAGTTTTGCCATATATTTCAGTAGAATAAAGCTTTCACTAAATTTATTTGTGTAGGCTGTGATTAAAGGATTCACCTTTGCTTAGGACTGGCAATGGACCAACTGAAGTCTGGATTAGGACCTTTGGTTCATGTTTTACAGGCTGGCACTGAAGGTAGAAACGACTGGTGCTTGCACAAGGGACTACCTTCCCCTTTTTACTGAAGGTATCACATAAAGGAAAAAGTCAGTATCTACTGAAAAGGTGATGCACAATCAGTACATTTTCCTTCAAGAATTTTCCCATAATAACACAGGTTGCAATGTGTAAGGGTGCTGCAGTGAATCAAGTCTTCTGAGAAACAACCATGGCCCAGTGTCACAAAGCAACAATACCATTAGCTCAAAAGAGATCTTTGTAAGACATCAGATCAAGTTGGCTCAAGGAAGAACTAAACAATACATGTCTCTTTGTTTTAACTTTTTCATAACATGTACTACAACACAACATATGATCACAAAGTGTGACACTGTGATATACTTCTCCTTGGCCCAAAACATGGCAGCCAATGACTGGGGGCAAGGGCAGGGAGGTATACAATGTAATGCTATCACTTGTTATGTTATAGTATATATTACAAATAAGAGTTGGCAAAGTTTAGCCAGGAATCCTGGAGGTCTTTTGCCATCTTCTGGACATGGAGCAGGTGTCACTGGGTATGTGTGTGTGTGTGTGGGGGGGAGTATTTGTGAATTTCCTCCATTGTGCAGGGGGTTGGGCTAGATGACCCAGGAGGCACCTTCCAACTCTACGATTCTATCATGCTAAAGTGGTCCAGTATTAGCAGCTTCATATCTCTGATAACTTCTTATTCTGATCTGAAATTGCAGGCCAGGTAAGCAGAAATCCTGGCTACATAGCACCATTGCTGGTGAGCTAAGTAGGAGATGCCTAGGTTAGCATTTAGAGAACAGAACAATAATTTCATTTTTTAATTTTAAATATACAGTTAAGAATACAACCTGAATCTAAGCAGCTTTATTTCAAAATGGTTAAAAACAAAGGTCATTTGAGGGTCAAGGGAGATGCTGAACACTTCCAATTCTAAGCATGTTTTCCTGGGATGCATTTCTGAGCAGTTACACCCTTCTAAACACATTGCCTCCAACACTGTAAGCCACATAGATGTCAACACTACTTCCTTCCAAATGAGATAAGTATGCTTAGGATTGCCACCTAAACCTTTTGGATTTTATAAGTTAATTCTATTGATTCTATAGGCTTTGCATGTACCCTAGTAGATTTATGGGGAGGGAATGGTCAGTAAAACTGGGTATCGTACAATCCCCTTCTTTGCAATTTACTGCCTTGATGCTGACATTTACAGCATTATTGCCTTCAGTTTACAAGTCGAATATTTACACAAATGGATTTAGGTCAAGACAAAGGGCAAGTTTTAAATATCCTGTGACCGCCTGCATTCCAAGCACCTTCTCATATGTGGTGGATCACTGTTTAACCCCCCAAGTGCTGATCTCTTCCATACTGCCTGAGGCATAATGATAGAGGGCCCTAATCTGGAAAACCATTTGGCTGCAGTTGAAGTATCTAACAGAGTTAACAAGAAAAGAGTCTGACCACAGCCATGGGAGGATATACACTCAACTCATAACAAGCAAAGCAAGCAAAACATTTTTTTTTAAAAAAAGAAACAAAGTTATTTAAAGCAAAGAACAATCTTTTCAGTCTTTAGGCACAAAAATCCTAAATCTATAGGCACCATATAATTTTTTTTTAATATAGCTAAGATTAGAGTAGTAACACTTTTTCCTGCTTCTGAGTCTTTAACATTATACATAGAAATTCACTAATATTTATCCTGAAGGTTCTCAAAGAAGGCCAATGTGAGAACTTTTGGGATAAATATTAGTAAATTTCTAGATATAGTTTTATTATTCACTGTGATTTTTTCATATTTAATCATTGCTAGTAAGACACTGTGGTCCTGCTAATTTTTTTCTGTGCCTTTAACAGCAGTGCATCACAAAGGAATTAAACCAATAAAACTTTTCTGGACACAGGAAGAGAAAATGTAGTAAGAAAAGCCTTCACATGGGTTGTATCCATGTATTGTTGGATATTGTGCTATCATGATGCTGCAGAACTCCTCTACAAGTGAGTCTCCTGTTATAGACAAGACAATCCAGCTGCGCATGACAGCTGTAGTGTGACAATAGGACAATATCCAGTATGTATTGATAAAGCCCTGGATCATTTTCTGCATATCAAGCAAAACTCCCCTGCAATTCTAAGCATCCCTATTTCTCTGTCATCTACCTCCACCACATGTTCTTCTTGTCAACCCATGGCCTCTGATCTTCCTCTCCCCCTCCCATCTTCAAACAACCAAGTAAGTACATGTGGCTTGAATTGCTGCAAGATGGGGGCACATTCTGAAAGTATCACCCAACTGCTCCAACTCATGCTGAACTCTTAGCAGATCTGTGTGACCAGCATTCCCATCATGCCAGTTGGATCAAGTTAGCTGGCCCCTAGATACACGTTTTGCTTTCATGGTACAAAGCAGACAACATTTGTTCTGTTGGTCTTGAGTTTTCCCCACACGCGATATCCTGGCCTGGAGCCTATGTCAGTACAGCAACTCCTACAGATAACATGGGAGCCCAGATAACACAAACCGCTCCAGGCGCAAGACACTAAGCTCACCCGATGTTGTAAAATGGGTCAGATCAGGATAAAGCAAACACACAAAGTTGATGTTAACCAGCCATTGCTTTGGCCAACTGCCAGGTGACACCTAGTTTATTTCTGCATTAAAAGGTGCTCTGCCAACTTTAGAACTGGTTGTGTTTTGTGTAGCAATTGAAGTAGTATAAAGCAACATTCTTCTTGTTGATACAGACGTGATCCTTATTGTTTTCAATAATTGAAACACATGGTTCATATCAAGAGTGTAGCTTGTGGTTGGTGGAGTGAGGGGGATGGGGAGGAAGAGATCTCAAAGTTTATTCAGCTTATACAGATCTTAGTATTCTCTTTAGAGTTCCAGCTCTCAGAGAGTATTAACAATTTCATCTCACTCAGCAGAAAGTATCCTGACTGTGCCAAATGGGACACTCTTTAGATTAAAGAATCCAAATGGGACATTTCTTTATTAAAGTATCCAAAACTACGGTTCCTTGATGTGATGAGTTTTAAATTACTCAGATTTGCCCTTTTAAGGATTTAATATTCTCAGTTAAAGAAAGAATAATCTAAAAATAGCCATCTATGTGGAACAAAAACAAACTTTTCATCTTCCAGTGAAATGTGTTATGTATCCAAGTTTCCTTCCGTCTATTGATTATTGAAGTCTGAGTTTCTCAGGCTCTGTTTGGCTTAAGGGTAGGATGAAGCCCCCAGGGCCAGGGGCCACATCCCTCTATAGAGATGCCATCTTCTTCTACAGTACCAAGGCAAGTGAACACATCACAAATGTGACAGTGGTACTTTAATTACTTTTCTTATTTACTATGTCAAATCCCATGGTAAACAGCCACACTGTAGCCTGGCCAGTTCACCTCTCACTACCTTTACCTGCTCACACCTGAGTACTGTGACTGCTGAACTAGCCTGAGTTTCCCAGCCTGAGTTCTCCCAGCTCCAGGATGCTATACTCTTTCTACTGAGTTAAGCCAGGGGGAAAGTAGCCTGCCCAGGTCAGGTGGGAAAAATTCCTTCTGGCTTCCCTATGGACCAGAAATGTCACTTTCCAAGTATCCAGGAGGTTAGGTACTCCCTTGACTGCAATCCCTCCAAACCTACCTGTCTGTCCACAGCCCCTTCCCAGCTTCCAGCCATATGCCCGTTTACTTTAGGCTTGCCAGCCTCAAGACAGGGCCTGTCTGGAGGTCGCCCAAAATTACAATCTCCAGGACACAGAGAACAATTCCCCCTGGAGAAAATGGCAGCATCTGAGGGTGAACTCTGGTATCTCATCTCTGCTGAGCTTCCTCCCCTTCCTAGTCTCCACCCCTAAATCTTCAAGAAGTTCCTAACCCAGCATTGACAATATCACCCTACATCCTTTAGCTGTAGCCTTTTATCCCTCTCCCCCTGGTCACTCCCAGTTCCTGTTACCTGGCTCCTACTCCTGAGCAGGCTCTTTCTCCCCTAGGGTGAGTGCCCAGGGGTGTGACAGGCAATTGCAATACCAAACATTTAAGATCAGGGCTGAACAGAACCGGTCCGATCCCCCACGGTGCCTTGGCAGACTTGCTGCTTGGCACCACCCCATAACACCCCCTAGCGGCCCCGTGCCCTCGACTCCCCCCCTCCCCACCGAGCCTCCTTCTCCCCACTCCCTTCCTCACCCCATGTTGATTTCAATGCCAGGGCAGGCTCTAGCACCTCGCCGCCGCACTCTGTGTCTGTCAGGACCAGCATCCTGAAAAGGCAGCCCCACTGCCACTGACTCCTCTCCCATCCAGGAAGTGGGAAGGGGAGGAGTCAACAGCAGTGGGGCCGCCCTTTCAGGATGCTGGTCCTGATAGACACAGAGCGCGGCAGCATGGTTTTACCCACCAATTGGATTACCTGATCAAGGGGGGGTGGGGGGAATCCATTGGCCTGCAGTGACTGTTTGAGGTGGTGTAGTTCCTGTTGGAGTTGGCTTGGTTCACAGATGCGTCATTCACCGTGCATCACGCATCTGTGAACCAAGCCAACTCCAACAGGAACTACACCACCTCAAATAGTCACTGCAGGCCAATGGATACTCCCAACAAGAAATTAGAAGAGCCCTCCATCCCAGGAGACCATCCACACCAAATCCCGAGCCACACACAAATGTGGGTACAGCCTTCCTGCCCTACATAAAATCTGTCACCGACTGCATTGGCAAAATTCTCAAACGCCATAATGTTGACACAGTCTTCAAGCCCACACAACAGATCCGCCACATGCTGCGCTCGGCCAAAGATATGAGAGATCCACTTTCAACCCCTGGAGTCTACAAAATACCCTACTCCTGTGGTGCAGTCTACATTGGCACTACCCAACGCAGTATCAACACCCGTCTCACCGAACACAAGAGACACTGTCGCTTGTTTCAGCCAGAAAAATCAGCTGTAGCTGAACATGCACTTCAAGAAGGAGACCACGTCATCCACTTTGAAAGAACTGAAGTCCTTTCTACGGTCTCACATTATCATACCCGCCTGAACAGAGAAGCTATTGAGATTTACAAACACCAGCACAATTTTAACAGAAAGGAAGAAGGCATTTTCATCCACCAATCTTGGTACCCAGCTCTGCAAAACACCCTACAGACTATAAATTGCAGAAAGTCTCAGAACAACCAGCAAATTCCACAGAACAATCAGCACAGTCAACAACCATCTTCCTTATCTTCAAACCCCTTCCAACCTTCCCAGCAATTAACACAGAACAATGGTCACATTCAACAGCCAGTTTCCTTATCACTACCCTTCCAGGAAGCCCCACCAAACAATGGGCACATCCACAAACCAACTGCCCTTTCATCACACCCCCTCCAGCCTACAAATAGCAGCTCTCCAGCAGCCCTGGCCCCACTCAATGCACAGCAGCCAAGAAGGTCTGAGCGCCTGCTCCGGCTGCAACGCCACTGAGGATGTTCTCTGCAGCTGAGAACGAAACGTCTGGAAGGAAAACTTTCTCCAATAGAACACGGCACTTGATCCCGAAAGATTCTACAAACCCTAATCATCTATTCTTCTGCTCTCGGCCTTCTTTATGGTCCAGCTCTCACAGCCATACATTACTACTGGGAATACCATCGCTTTGACTATATGGACTTTTGTTGGCAGGGTGATGTCTCTACTTTTTATTATACTGCCTAGGTTTGTCATAGCTGTCCTCCCAAGGAGCAAACATCTTTTAATTCAATGGCTACAGTCACCATCTGCAGAGATCTTGGATCCCAGGAATGTGAAGTCTGTCACTACTTCCATGTCTTCCCTTTCTATTTGCCAAGGAGTGATGGGGCCGAATGCCATGATCTTAGCTTTTTTGATGTTGAGTTTCAAGCCTACTTTTGCGCCCTTCTCCTTCACCCTCAACAAGAGTTTCTTTAGGTCCTCTTCACTGTCTGCCATTAGAGTGGTGTCATCTGCATATCTGAGGTTGTTGATGTTTTCCCCAGCAATTTTAATTCCAGCTTGTGCTTCATCCAGGCTGGCATTCTGCATGATGTACTCTGCATACTTTATATGTTTTATAGTGTGTGATTTTCCTTTGATTTTATTGTACTTTACTGAATATTTATTGTACTTTATTGAATATTTTGTTAAGCACCTTGGGAACCATCTGGTCAAAAGGTAGCCTATAGATCTGCTAAATAAATAACATTAAAATGTAATCTGTTCCCTGGCCAGGATGGTTTGGTAACTAGACAGGATAGTCTGTGCATACAATATGTACCACAATCAACCTCCTAATGTCCTCTCACTCACATTGTCATTGTATGGTCACACATTTGTAGATCAGACATTCCAGGGAAAACCAGTTTTATATTACATCATATAAATTTCTTTTATTTAGTTTGTCTTTTTAACTCTATTTATTTAAGATATGAATGTCAAAGGTAGAATCACTATATCTAACTTCAGTCTGGAGCAATGGAAACAGCTGCCAGGAGGAGCTGGCAGAGAGGAAAAAGAGGAAGAGGCAGTGGTGACCATAAGGTGAGAGAAAGCAATGGAGAGAAGACAGAGGTGATGGTGAGCAGAATGGGAGAAAGTGATGAGAGTCAGAAGGACGAGGAGGAAGAAGTATGGGGTAAAATCAGATTTCCCCTCCCTGCAATTCCTCTTGGTTGTCACTTGTACAATAAGAAAATGCTACCCAGTCATGACAATTTCCAATCTACCTTTCTTCAGCATAACATGCCATTAAATAAAATGTCCCCAAATCACTTCTCTTTAAAATGAGGCCAACCCACAAAAATAAAGCCAAATTCCATTTTCTATGGTAAATTAAATAACTAACAATTTCTGCATGTGGCAGTTGCTTCATGTAGCCAACTGATCAGGTGGTCCCTGGATAACAAGTACTAAGCTTCCTACTTACAAAAGGCTTCCTCCCTCCTCCTGCCATGAGCCAATAAAATTATTTCTTTGATCAGTGTGCTATGTGATATATACACATAGAAGTGGTATAGTCTAACATTACACTAGACTGACATTAAATAAATAGTGGAGGGAAAAGAGAAGCCAATGAAAAATGTGGTAGGCTGGATGGGAATAGAGGGGTAGATAGGCTAAGATGAAATGGTACAGTGGTTAGAGCCTTAGAATAGGATCTTGGATGCTTGGGTTGAAATCACCACTCTTCCATGAAGCTTACTGGGTAATCTTTAGCCAGTCACTTCTCTCTCATCCTAGTTTACCTCACTGCCTTGTTGAGAAGATAAAATGGAGGAGGGGAGATTGATGCACACCACTGTTTGTAGGGAAGTTGTGATGGACTGCACTTTTAACACCTTAGAACTGCTGTGTAAACAGATAAAGGACTGTGAAGGGTTAATTCTTCAGAGCCAAAGAGCCTTGAGTGGCAGGCTGTTCCAAGAGATCTGAGTGGGTAGCATCAGCTGAGCGAGAAAGACTTCTGAACTAGATGCTGAGGAGACCTGAATCTGATTTCAGCCCTACCAAGAAGAGAAGTACTGACTAGGGTTGCCAACCTCCAGGCAGTGGCTGGAGATCTGGAATTACAACTGATCCCCAAGCATCAGAATTTCACCAGGGGAAAAAAAGGCCACTTTGGAAGATGTACTCTATAGTACTATATCCTGCCCAAATCCTACTGTTCTCAGGCTCCACCCCCAATCTCTCCAAGTATTTCCCAACTCAGAGCTGGCAACCCTAGTACTAGCAGTTTCAGAATTCAGTCCTGACTGAAAGCATTTTAATGCAGACAGGAGAACTGGGAAACATTGGTAAGGACAAGTGGGTAGTAAGGCGGAGACTCCTATTCAGCTAAAGAAAGGGACTGATCTTCTAGTGAGAGAAAAAATTCTCTACCCAGTCAAATAGAGAGTTAGCTCTGAAGAGTGCAGAGATCTCTGGTATGGTGTGGTTAGAAACCGCCTTTAGGGATTTAATCTTAAGAGTCAGTTAAAAACTCAAGATGACTACTGGTGTTTCAAGAGAAGAGGTTTGGGTACTTGAAAGAGTATACTAGCCTTCTGGAAACCAAAAGAGTCAGAGAATACACAAAGAAAGTGTGCTGGAGTGTTTGGGAAAAAAATGGAACTAGGGCAGAACATTTGGCATAAACCAAGCTGAATAAATACTTGAATGATACCTTTATTCAGGTATTTCCTAAACCAAATCTGATTTGAGAATCTGATTGGGCTACAGATATAGTGATCGTCAATAAAAGTCAAAATTATCTGGCTTTTATTCAGGTCTAATCAGTAACAAATAGTGGCATTTAGGCTAAAATGGCTGCCAGCCATTTAAACCTAACAGCTGACAGGTGGACCTGTTGGGCTGTCAGGTATAAATGGTTTTGTACCCTGCCACCAGCAGAAAGGAGGGAGGGAAGATCTCAGATCTCCCCCCTCCCATTCTGTTGGCCTTGGGAAGAGTTCTTCCCACAGGATCAGCTCCTTGGAAGGCTCTGTTGGGCAGTCCAGGGCCATGATATGGCTGCCAGCCATTTAAACCTGATAGCCCAGTGGGTCCACTCATCAACCTGGCCAGGAGTCGATCCTACAGGAAGAACTCTCCTGAAGGCTCTGCTGGGCTGCCTGGTTGAAGCTAGACTGCCCAAATGAAGAAGATTTTGGATTTATATCCCGCCCTATACTCTGAATCTCAGAGTCTCAGAGCAGTCACAATCCTCCTCTACTTCCCCCCCACACACACAAACACCCTGCGAGGTAGGTGGGGCTGAGAGTGCTTTTACAGCAGCTGCCCTTTCCAGGATAGCTTCTATGAAAGCTATGGCTGACCTAAGGCCATCTCAGTAGGTGCAAGTGGAGGTGTGGGGAATCAAACCCGGTTCTCCCAGATAAGACTCTGCACACTTAACCACTATACCAAACTGGCTCTCAAACTGGCCCCAAACCTGCTAAGGAGCTGATCCTGCTGGAAGAACTCTCCCTGAGGGATTGGCTGGGGCTCTGCTGGGCTGCCTAGCTGAAATCAGACTGCCCAACAGAGGTCTCCCAGGAGCTGATCCTGGGGCTCTGGAGGGCTGCCTGGTTGAAGCTGGACAGGACAAAAGAGTTTGCTGAAAAGCCAAACCAAGATCTTCCCGCCCTCCTTTCTAATGGTGGGGTACCCAGCAGAGCTCCAGCAGAGCCTGAAGGGAACTTGCGCCACTTCAAGTTCACTCTTCTGTAGCTTGGCTTAGAAAACCATTTAAAGGAACTTTCCCTTTATATGGCTTTTGCAAGCTGCACAGTGTGCAAGTGAACTCAACATGGAGTAAGTTCACCCACTCTCTTCTCCATTATACCCTATAAGAACATAAGAGAAGCCATGTTGGATCAGGCCAACGGCCCATCCAGTCGAACACTCTGTGTCACACAGTGCCAAAAAATTTTATATATACACACACACTGTGGCTAATAGCCACTGATGGACCTGTGCTCCATATTTTTATCTAAACCCCACTTAAAGGTGGCTATACTTGTGGCCGCCACCACCTCCTGTGGCAGTGAATTCCACATGTTAATCACCCTTTGGGTGAAGAAGTACTTCCTTTTATCCGTTTTAACGTGTCTGCTCAGCAATTTCATCGAATGCCCACGAGTTCTTGTATTGTGAGAAAGGGAGAAAAGTACTTCTTTCTCTACTTTCTCCATCCCATGCATTATCTTGTAAACCTCTATCATGTCACCCCGCAGTCGACATTTCTCCAAGCTAAAGAGTCCCAAGCATTTCAACCTTTCTTCATAGGGAAAGTGCTCCAGCCCTTTAATCATTCTAGTTGCCCTTTTCTGGACTTTCTCCAATGCTATAATATCCTTTTTGAGGTGCGGCGACCAGAACTGCACACAGTACTCCAAATGAGACCACACCATCTATTTATACAGGGGCATTATGATACTGGCTGATTTGTTTTCAATTCCCTTCCTAATAATTCCCAGCATGGCGCTGACCTTTTTTATTGCAAATGCACACTGTGTTGACATTTTCAGTGAGTTATCTACCACGACCCCAAGATCTCTCTCTTGGTCAGTCTCTGCCAGTTCACACCCCATCAACTTGTATTTGTAGCTGGGATTCTTGGCCCCAATGTGCATTACTTTGCACTTGGCCACATTGAACCGCATCTGCCACGTCGACGCCCACTCACCCAGCCTCAACAGATCCCTTTGGAGTTCCTCACAATCCTCTCTGGTTCTCACCACCCTGAACAATTTAGTGTCATCTGCAAACTTGGCCACTTCACTGCTTACTCCCAACTCTAAATCATTTATGAACAAGTTAAAGAGCATGGGACCCAGTACCGAGCCCTGCGGCACCCCACTGCTTACCGTCCTCCACTGCGAAGACTGCCCATTTATATTCACTCTCTGCTTCCTATTACTCAGCCAGTTTTTGATCCACAAGAGGACCTGTCCTTTTACTCCATGACTCTCAAGCTTTCTAAGGAGCCTTTGATGAGGAACTTTATCAAAAGCTTTCTGGAAGTCAAGGTAAACAACATCTATCGGTTCTCCTTTGTCCACATGTTTGTTCACCCCCTCAAAGAAATGTAACAGGTTAGTGAGGCAAGATCTTCCCTTGCAGAACCCATGCTGAATCTTCCTCAATAACCCGCGCTCATCAATGTGCCTACTCATTCTGTCCTTGATAATGGTTTCTACCAACTTTCCCGGTATTGAAGTCAGACTGACTGGCCTGTAATTTCCCGGATCGCCTCTGGAACCCTTTTTAAAGATGGGGGTGACATTTGCTACCTTCCAGTCCTCAGGAACGGAGGCAGATTTCAATGAAAGATTACATATTTTTGTTAGAAGATCCACAAGTTCAACTTTGAGTTCTTTCAGAACTCTCGGATGTATGCCATCCGGACCTGGTGACTTATTAGTTTTTAATTTGTCTATCAGTTGTAGGACCTCCTCTTTTGTCACCTCAATCTGACTCAGGTCTTTCAACACCCTTCCAAAATTAGTGGTTCTGGGGCGGGCAAAATGTTCTTGTCTTCCACAGGGAAGACGGAGGCAAAAAATTCATTTAGCTTCTCAGCCATTTCCCTATCCTCCTTCAGTAATCCTTTTACCCCATGGTCATCCAAGGGCCCCACTGCCTCCCTGGCTGGTTTCCTACTTCTAATATATTTGAAGAAAGTTTTATTGTTGGTCTTTATGTTTTTTGCAATATGCTCCTCATAGTCCCTTTTTGCCTGCCTGATCACAGTCTTGCATTTGATTTGCCACAGCCTGTGTTCCCTTTTACTAATCTCACTTGGACTGGTTTTCCACCGCTTAAAGGAGTCCTTCTTACCTTTTACAGCTTCCATTACTTTGTTTGTTAACCATGCAGGCCTTTTCTTATGCCTGTTTGTGCCTTTCCTAACTTGTGGTATGTATTTTATCTGAGCTTCTAGGATTATAGTTTTAAATAGTGTCCATGGATATGGATACCCTATGGATATGGATCCCATAGTGTATAATAGAGCTGAATAAATTTGGCAATCCCAATGTCATACCAATATTCTCATACTGATATTGGGACTGAGGAATCACAATTTTTTTGGTTCAGGACACCTGAATCCGAAAAATACTGATTTTTTTTTGTATACTCCTAACTGAGCAACTGTCAGAACGCAATATGGAACAACTGATTGGTTTTGAATAGGAAAAGGAGTTTAACAAGGATGTATATTGTCACTCTGCTTATTTAATTTATATGCAGAGTACATCATGCAGAATGGATGAAGCACAAGCTGAAATTAAGATTGTTGCGAAAAACATCAACAACCTCAGATATGCAGATGATACCACTCTAATGGCAGAAAGTGAAGAGGACCTAAAGAAACTCTTGTTGAGAGTCAAAGAGGACAGCACAAAAGTAGGCTTGAAGCTCAGCATTAAAAAACCAAGATCATGGCATCCAGCCCCATCACACCTTTGCAAATAGAAGGGGAAGACATGGAAGTAGGGACAGACTTCACATTTCTGGGATCCAAGATCACTGAAGATGGTGACTGTAGCCATTAAATTAAAAGATGTTTGCTCCTTGGGAGGACAGCTATGGCAAATCTAGGCTGTATAATAAAAAGTAGCCAACAAAAGTCCATATAGTCAAAGCGATGGTATTCCCAGTAGTAATGTATGGCTGTGAGAGCTGGACCATAAGGAAGGCTGAGAGCAGAAGAATAGATGCTTTTGAGCTGTGATGCTGGAGAAGAATCCTGAGAGTCCCTTGGACTGCAAGAAGATCAAATCAGTCAGTCCTAAGGGAAATCAACCCTGACTGTTCCCTGGAAGGTCAGATGCTGAAGCTGAAGCTCAAATACTTTGGCCACCAAATGAGAAGGGAGCACTCACTGGAGAAGATCCTGATGCTGGGAAAGACAGAAGGCAAAAGAAGAAGGAGACGGCAAAAGATGAGATGGCTGGACAGCATTACTGATGTAACTAACATGAATTTGAATAGCCTTCAAAGGATGGTGGAAGACAGGAGGGTCAGGTATGACCTTGTCCATGGGGTTGCAAAGAGTTGTACTGGACTGTGCAATTGAACAACAACAAAAAACTGGAAGAAATGCCTCTCAATGTAAAGATTGTAAGTAACTCTGAATAGCTTAAAAACTCTCATTATTTTACCTCAGACTCAGAGTTATCTATAGCAGGGCTGGCCAGCTGTAGCTCTCCAGATGTTTTTTTTTGCCTACAACTCCCATCAGCCCCAGTCAGCATGGCCAATGGCTGGGGCTGATGGGAGTTGTAGGCAAAAAACATCTGTAGAGCTACCATTGGCCACTTCTGACTACAGTGCTTTTTTTCTACCAAAGCCCACAGGAGCGGAGCTCCACTTGGGCTGGCCAATGCTCCAGCTGGCCTGACACAGCATGTTAAATCCACATGCTCCCAGGCCAGGTGGTGTGGCCTAATATGCAAATGAACTCCTGCTGGGCTTTTTCTACAAAAAAAGCACAGGTTATCTTTATTGAGTTACCACAGAAATTTTACCTCCTATTTCACCTGCCCTTTCCCTTCTATAGTGAATAAAATATTTTGTTAATTTGGAATGTAAAAACCTCAAGTACTACTTAAGTCATAAGTTAAAAGGGCTCCCATTCCTGGGCAGAGTAAACAGCCAAAATATTATACTGTGACAGGATGGGACAGCCAGAATTCTTCAGGAAAGAAGAAAACAGAACAAGGGTGGCTCAGTCACAAAATGGAAAACAATTTAGAAGGATAATCTTGCTTCTAAGGAAGGAAAGTAGACAGGGGCATCATAGAAGGGTAGGATAAAAGTGGACATATAATAATATGCATATTTTGCCTCCATCTTCATTGTGGAAGATGAGAACTTTTTGCCCGCCCCAGAACCACTAATTTTGGAAGGGGTGTTGAAAGACCTGAGTCAGATTGAGGTGACAAAAAAGGAGGTCCTACAACTGATAGACAAATTTAAAACTAATAAGTCACCGGGTCCAGATGGCATACATCCAAGAGTTCTGAAAGAACTCAAAGTTGAACTTGTGGATCTTCTAACAAAAATATGTAATCTTTCATTGAAATCTGCCTCTGTTCCTGAGGACTGGAAGGTAGCAAATGTCACCCCCATCTTTAAAAAGGGTTCCAGAGGAGATCCGGGAAATTACAGGCCAGTCAGTCTGACTTCAATACCGGGAAAGTTGGTAGAAACCATTATCAAGGACAGAATGAGTAGGCACATTGATGAACACCGGTTATTGAGGAAGATTCAGCATGGGTTCTGTAAGGGAAGATCTTGCCTCACTAACCTGTTACATTTCTTTGAGGGGGTGAACAAACATGTGGACAAAGGAGAACCGATAGATGTTGTTTACCTTGACTTCCAGAAAGCTTTTGATAGAGTTCCTCATCAAAAGGCTCCTTAGAAAGCTTGAGAGTCATGGAGTAAAAGGACAGGTCCTCTTGTGGATCAAAAACTGGCTGAGTAATAGGAAGCAGAGAGTGAGTATAAATGGGCAGTCTTCGCAGTGGAGGACGGTAAGCAGTGGGGTGCCGCAGGGCTCGGTATTGGTTCCGATGCTCTTTAATTTGTTCATAAATGATTTAGAGTTGGGAGTGAGCAGTGAAGTGGCCAAGTTTGCGGATGACACTAAATTGTTCAGGGTGGTGAGAACCAGAGAGGATTGTGAGGAACTCCAAAGGGATCTGTTGAGGCTGGGTGAGTGGGCGTCGACATGGCAGATGCGGTTCAATGTGGCCAAGTGCAAAGTAATGCACATTGGGTCCAAGAATCCCAGCTACAAATACAAGTTGATGGGGTGTGAACTGGCAGAGACTGACCAAGAGAGAGATCTTGGGGTCGTGATAGATAACTCACTGAAAATTTCAAGGCAGTGTGCATTTGCAATAAAAAAGGCCAACGCCATGCTGGGAGTTATTAGGAAGGGAATTGAAAACAAATCAGCCAGTATCATAATGCCCCTGTATAAATCGATGGTGCGGTCTCATTTGGAGTACTGTGTGTAGTTCTGGTCGCCGCA
This sequence comes from Heteronotia binoei, assembly GCF_032191835.1. NCBI lineage: Eukaryota > Metazoa > Chordata > Lepidosauria > Squamata > Gekkonidae > Heteronotia > Heteronotia binoei. Next base: position 223,253,214 of record NC_083223.1, on the reverse strand, counting down.
CCTCAAAAAGGATATTATAGCATTGGAGAAAGTCCAGAAAAGGGCAACTAGAATGATTAAAGGGCTGGAACACTTTCCCTATGAAGAAAGGTTGAAACGCTTGGGGCTCTTTAGCTTGGAGAAATATCGACTGTGGGGTGACATGATAGAAGTTTACAAGGTAATGCATGGGATGGAGAAAGTAGAGAAAGAAGTACTTTTCTCCCTTTTTCACAATACAAGAACTCGTGGGCATTCGATGAAATTGCTGAGCAGACAGGTTAAAACGGATAAAGGAAGTACTTCTTCACCCAAAGGGTGATTAACATGTGGAATTCACTGCCACAGGAGGTGGTGGCAGCCACAAGTATAGCCACCTTCAAGAGGGGTTTAAATAAAAATATGGAGCACAGGTCCATCAGTGGCTATTAGCCACAGTGTGTGTGTGTGTGTGTGTGTATATATATATATATAAAATTTGCCACTGTGTGACACAGAGTGTTGGACTGGATGGGCCATTGGCCTGATCTAACATGGCTTCTCTTATGTTCTTATGTAATACTAACATTATGGAGCAGGGGTCTTTCACACATATTGTGTGGCTCTTGAAGCCCCCACCACCCCATTGGCCAGCTTGGAGATCTGTCTCTTTAAATCACTTCTCCAAGCCAAGCCAGCTGGTGGCTTGGAGAATGCATTCAAAGTTGAAGTTGCTTTCTTTCTACCTCTCTCTTCCTCACCTATTTCCTTCCTTCCTTCCTTCCTTCCTTCCTTCCTTCCTTCCTTCCTTCCTTCCTTCCTTCCTTCCTTCCTTCCTTCCTTCCTTCCTTCCTCTGATGTTCATGTCTTGTGGCTCTCAAACATCTGGTGTTTATTCTATGTGGCTCTTACATTATGCAAGTCTGGCCACCCCTGTTATGGAAGCTTTGTTTTAGAAGTGAGACGGCACATAATACAGGCATACACTAGCAGAGTCCCCACCTCTGCCAGTGCTGCAAAAACTATAACTGCATTTTTTTGCAAGAGGCAACTGAAAGAAGCAAAGCACCATTTTCCTATAAAGGGCACCTAACCACAACATCTTAAATTTTTTTAACTATTAGATGTATCTGCTTTCATACACACCGACATATAACCTACAGGCACTTACATATGTTACATAAAGACATCATAATACTATTGTTATCTATTAGGCATTATGGTTGACCCAGTACTGTAGACCTGGTGTAATATACTGGGTGTATAGACAGATACATACACACTATGCATTTGTCTATGAATAAACTCATCTGTATCTTCATGCCTGAGTACCTAATCACAAAGGCAGCAAAATGAGGCCACTCAGATACAAGTTTAGAGGGTTTGCATACCTGGGGGACTCCCTGGTTATCTTCTAAAGAGGTATTAATTATATGAGAGTGAGCATATATCTGGCATAAGCTGTACCATCTAGATAAGAATACATTTCAGTACCCTGATATTTGCTGTCCTCTCTCATACCAAGAAGCTTCCTACACTGTGAACAGTTTCAATTAAGGTTGTTTGCAAAGCAAAAGTGTTGTTCAGTATGAGATAGGGCAGCAGGACCTGTGAGTCTCTAGCAGAGCAGGACAGAAATCAGGATAAAAAGCAGAAGCTATCAAGGGTTAGTGGAGTTTAAATTGGCTCCTCAGGAGAGAAGAAGAAAGCAGAGAGCCAACTCCTGTCTGCTTCTGGCCTCTTGCCACTCCAAACTCTGACCCCATCATAGAAAAAGAGTTCTGTGGTTAAAACCTACCAGATGCAGACTTCCCCTTGATTGCCCTGCCTAAAAAAACCCTTTTCTTTTCACCACATCTTCCTATAAAAACACCTTTGCAGTATCAAAGGCCACTGAAGGGGGCTTTCCTAAGGGAGGAAGGTAATACCGGTGTACAGATCTGGCAGCAGACTCTATTTAAAAGTGTAAGAAGAGCTACTGAACAAGCAAATAAATGAAGGACACACACACACACACACACACACACATATTATTCTCCCAAACCAAAAGCAAAGAAGGCTACAACTGGCTGCAGTTGAAGTGGCAGATTTTAGTTCTCGGTTCCACCTAGCAACCTGAAATGTGGCAGAGGCACAGCTAAAAAAGAACTGTCCCAACGCCGGCCTCACACCACCAACCAGATCATCTTACAGATGAGAGAATGAAGCTTTAGATAAAAGCAAACTACACTCCTGCTTTTACATAGCAAAACACACAAGAGTACTCTTTACTGAACAGCGACTTCTAGGCTGGTCAGCAGGCCAGGAGAAAAATGTTTTCTCTCTCTCTCTTAAAGTTTTAAATATTTATTTTATCTTATAGTTTTAAATATTTATTTAAGAATTTGCAGAGAAATACAGGAATTACAAGAAGGTGTACATAACATATCTTTGAAACAGTGGAATACATAGTACAAAGAAATCAGAATGTCTTTCACTTGCAGTAGTCTACAAAAGGATAACAATGAATGTGTATGATTAAACAAACACACATTGAGAAAATGCAAGGAACTTGGAAGAACATAAAATAAAGTACTTTTGAGTATTTGTCAGGGGCTGAAGAGAGAATGTACTTTCTCTTTAATGGGAGCTAACTGGGACAGTACTTACCTCCATGCCATGAAAAGTTTCAACTACCTATTTTCACATGTTAAACCTCTGTTAAACGGACAGGATTATTTTAAATTGAAGCCTGTTTGGCAACCCCTCCTCCAATAAGGACTCAGTGTTTCCAGAATTAGGGATAAGTGCTAAGACCTATTTTTCACTTCCATGGCTCTGCTCTTAAATATACAAATGAATCCAACTGAAGACACAGAATGTCAAGATTACTACAACTTCACCAACATCCAGTTGTTTCTGATCTCAGTTCAAAGTGATAGCTTTTCCCTTTCAAGCCCTAAATCTAGGGTTGCCATCTCTGGTTTGGGGAATGTCTGAAGATTTGGGGGATGGAGCCTGGGGAGGGAGAGGCTGGAGGACAAGTATACGATGCCAAACAAAGGGCTCCAAAGCAGCCCTTTTCTCCAGGGGAACTGATCACTGTAGTCTGGAAATTAGGTGTAATTCTGGGAGGACTCCAGGCTCCACCTGGAGGTTGGCAAGTCTATTTAAAGGTCTCTGGACCATCAATGGCCATCAACTTTGAAATTCCTTCTTGTCTGCTTTGGACCTAATTAGGTGAAGTGTAGTTGTTGTAAAGACTATGAGCTCTAAACCAGAAAGACCCTGATTCAAATCTTGCCTACCCACTTAGGTTCCCCCAGGAAGGCCTCTTGACCTCTTATTTAAATCATGGTAACAACACTGACCTATGCTACTTGGCTGTAAATTTTACTGTGAGAATGTATGCACACTTGGCCCCATTTACCGGCATACAGAGAGAGGGTGGGTGGGGTATGAGGACATGGTGTTGGAGATGATGTCACCTGCATAATAACATCACTTCCAGAGGATATAAATGCTTCAGCTGCACATTTCCATGAATTAAGTCCCTATTACATCTTTTTTCTTCACGACTGTTAGCAATCCCACCTCCCTCAAAGATTTAATCTTGGTCTCTATGACCTGTTGGCCCTCCATGGCACATGATTAGCTACTGCATGCAGTGGGATGGACTACATGGTGCACAGTTTTCTGTTGCCCTAGAAGGTCAATCAAGAACCAGTGGGTTGAAATTAAATTAGAAGAGTTTTCGACTAAATATTAGGAAGAGCTTCCTGATAGAGTAGTTCCTTAGTGGAACAGGCTTCCTCAGGAGGTGGTGGGCGCTCCTTCTCTGGAGGTTTTTAAACAGGAACTAGACAGCCATCTGACAGCAATGCTGATTCTGTGAATTAGGCATATCATGAGAAGGAGGGCAAGAAAGGCTGCATCAGTGCTTAGTTTACATGCCCAGGGAAATGCTGTTTGCCACATTGGGGTCAGGCAGCAATTTCTTCTCCAGGCAAGTTTGGCCAGGGATCCTGGAGAGGTCCCCCTCCCTTTTTTGCCATCCTCTGGGCTTGGAGCAAGTGCCACTGGATGTGTGTGTGTGGGGAGGTATTCATGAGTTTCCTGCATTGTTCTGGGGGCTGGACTCAATGACCCTGGAGGTCCGTTCCAACTCTGTGATTCTATGCCACTGGTCTGATCCAGCAGGGCATGTCTGTGTTTTTTTTTAAATTGACTTCATTTATACCCCACCTTTTCCCTCAGTGAGAACTTAAAATGGCCTACATCGGTCTCCTTTCCTCCATTTTACCTTCACTATTAACCTGTGAGATAGCTTATGACAGATCCAAGTTCATCCAGCAAGCTTCCCTGGCAGAGTGAAGACTTGAACCTGAGTCTCCTTATACTCTACTATACCAAACTGGCTGCTTTTTACACACTGTTAGGTATGTGTAGTTTTCAGGCAAGCATAGCTCTTACATCTGCCAAAAGCAATTGAAGACGCATTTATAAAATCCCAACTGGCACATCAAGAAGCACTGCCTGAGCCCCCTTCCCCACTATCATGTTTTTGCTGGAAGTTCTACTTTCTGTCTGCTCTATTCATTTCCTCATCAACAGTTTTGACTTCCACTCAACAGCTGAGAGTGTTTGCTCTTCTGCCTAAAGATATAATAGGGAAACATAATAGTCCCAAAATGGGTCAAGATTCAGCCATTCCTGCTCCTGAAGGTCAAGCTAGATGAGACAGTATCCCCAACTTGAACTTAGAAATGCACTGCCATTGTACAGAGAGAGTTTTTACCAGATAACTCCCTTCAACAATACTGTTGGGAACCCAATCCTGGTTGGGACTACCATAGCATGGGGGGAAGAGGGGCTTCTCCCTCCCTCTGAGCCATTTTTCTAACCTGAATGAGTGCTGGGGGAGGGCGTTATTTGCCAGCACCTACCCAGCATCATTTCAGGTTGGAAAAATACTGCTGGTGGAAGGCAACAGACCTTCCTCCTCCCATGCCACAGTGGTCCTGAGCAGAATTGGGCCCCAGTACTGTTAAAAAGGTTTCTTGGGGAGGGTGGGAGACTCAGTCTATAAAACAGCAGTGAAAAAAAGTTGATTTTTATAACCTGTTTTTCTTTACCCAAAGAAGTCTCAAAGCAGCTTACAATCTCCTTCCTTTCCTCTCTCCATAACAGACACCTTATGAGGTAGGTGGGGCTGAGAGAGTTCTGAGAGAGCTGTGACTGGCCCAAGCAGGTTTCATGTGGAAGAAGGGGGAATCGCACCTGGTTCTCCAGATTAGAGTTCACCACTCTTAACCACTACATCATGCTGGCTCTCAATGCATCCCTGGAGTGAACTCAGAAATGTCTAGTTTGACCCCAAGATTTAATTTCTAGAGAAACTGGGAAGAATTTAGAATTCTGAAAAATAACAGCTCTAGTCACACATACTAAGCATTTTAACTAAACGTGCCTAAAGGCCTAAATATTTACAAGGGATCTTAAGGTCTCTGCTCATGGAAGGTTTCTGACTGAGAGGAAGAGTTGAAATAAAACCACCACATGTGGAGCAACACATACACAGGGGGAAATGCCTTTCACCAGGTTCAACTGGCGAGCCAACTGAAGCCTTTCCAGGGCAAAAAAGATCTTGCCAGTATGGTGCAAGCTCTGGCAGCATATAGATTAGATTGCTGTAATGCACTGTACAAACCCTGTCTGAAACAGATTGGCATTCAATCTGTTTCTGGACCCAAATCAGGATTAATTAAAGCCCCATACAGCTTGGGAACAGCATACTTCAAGGACCAACAACTTCCCTATGAACCCACCCAACCACTACTGTCATCTTCAGGCTTGGGTACCTCTATCACTGGATGCAAGATGGGGAGCAACCTAAGAAACAATCTTTTCAAAGGTTAACTACTGGTCAGTGAAAAAGCCCTGTCCATTTATTAGTGGTTTAATATGCAGAAATGGGCAGCTGAAACTTTCATGGCATAGACCCAAATAACATCACCTGATAACTGTGCATGGACGCAACAGTGTGATAGATGCTAAGCCACCAACTCAGCCTTGCATGACCCTACCTTGCCTGACTGCTGGCACCTGATATTCAGAGCCTGCAAGCCAGTATTATCTGCATTATCATCAGATTCATAGTCGTAATCAGATCTGGTGAAAGATCCAGTTCAGAAATGGAGCGAGTGAGTGAAGCTGAATGTATTGAAGGGGTCTGTGGTGAAATGGAGGCAGAAATCTTGGATTTGGGCACTGGATCTCTCCAAATTGACCTGGATGGTGTGATCAAGCCTCAGATTTGGACTTGCCTTGATGTTTAGACTTGGACCTACTCTTCTTGGCCAGCAGTTCTGATATACTTCTTGGAATTGATGGAGCTTACTGAGGATGGTTTTGGTGTTATACAATGGGATACATTCAGAGAGTGCTTGTCAGATAAAGACAGAGCCTTTCCCACAAAGCAGCCTTCAATCAAAAAGCTGTATCACTCCAAGCCTTTTGGTTGAATTGTTGGCACACCCAATAGGCTCATATGATAGGCTCCTTGCCCAAACATAAGAGGCACAGGCTGTACTCATTGGAGTGGGGCATCTTGGTACCACACTTGGTACACATCTTGAATAAGGCTGTTTGTGCCATAATACCCCCAAGGAATATGGGAGGGAGAGATTCCTCAGTAGGAATAAGACAGGCTGCTAGGGCAGCCCTTTGGTTTTAGAAGACCTGTCTTCTTCTTTTAATCGACAAAGGGTATATTTCCCTCTTTAAAATTAGTACCTTGTTGAATGCTGAGAAAAAGCTCTAAATCAGGAGTAACTGTGTGAAGAACCTTCTCCAATGGTGGTAAGAAAGGAACTGAAGAGGCAAATGCACCTCCCTTGACTATGTGACTGTTTTGGCAGGAAAAGTGTCTCACAATGGCCTGAAGGGCAGAGATGCCCTCTATGTGAGTTTTTAAGTTTTGAAATGAATCTCTCTGCAGCAAGCCTGCCTAGCTGCAGCCCCCAATGTGTACCTGCACAGAAGACCGAAGATGAACACTTGGATCAGTGTATTCCAGCCATGAAAGCTCCCCACGCATTAGCTCAACTACTGAGCAGTTATGGATTGTTTATGAATTTCTCAGAAGTTAAAAATATAACTGTCAACACACTAGGCCTAGGCACAGAGAATAAGCAGTACGATCCAAGTGTTTGGCCAATGGCTATATTGTGTGTGATATGAATGGCATGTGTGAGCAGTCTGTATTTTGGCTTTGTATGTCAATGGCACAACACTTATGTGATTGAAGGAGGGGGATGGACAACAGCAAAGTATTACATTAAAACAGTGATGTATTTCAGTTTCTCCTTGTAAATAATCAGAAAGAGAAGAGGTTAGAAAAAGAGAAGATACTTCTGACAACAATGCACTTGAGATGATGGTATTTGGAAGCATATTATTTCTTCCTGACAGGATTGTTAACAACTCAAACTCCTTATTCTTGTGGGAGAGCAGCAAAAAAAATACTTACATGCTACAATGTGCATCATCTCATGTCTTTCTCCTTCCCAACAATACACCACAAGAAGTTTGAGGTTGTTACCAAAAGAAGAGAGAGAGAGAAAAAATCCCAGCTTGAGTTTTGCATGAGACAATGTATATTTTGTGCCCTTCGTTTTGCATTTTCTTTTGTTAGCTCAATTACATCATGCAGGTCCTGAGCATGACATTTCTGGCAAAGCTCCTATTCAGCTAAATACACGAGGAAGTTAAATGTGGCCTTTTATTTTAGATGTTCTCCTTTGCATTGAATAAAAATGATTAATAGGAGTGATTTTTAAAAATCTTTCCCTCCCCCCCCCCCAAGCAAGGGGAGGGGAAGAGATAAAGCTTGCTAACTAGCAGCTTACACCACCCCACTGGAGCACTGTTGTTCTCTTGTGCTATAATTTTCTTCAAGGTTCTTCAGAAGAAAATCAGTATGTTGGCATGTTAATCTCATTGAGCTCAAGGGACTATAGCCTGAGTCTGAAAACTACCAAGCGAGCTGAACATTACCCATTAAACAAAGCTCGTCTTAGTTTCTTTTTTTCCTAAAATGTCAGGTCTGAGGGCCAGAGTGGAGGCAGGCAGAGTAAAAGCTTTCTGTCACTTCAAGTTGGGCTGGTGATTGTGGAGAATTGCCAAAGTTTTGTATCTGTGTATTCCTTCATGTATGTGTGTGCACATGCACATCCAGGTATACATGTGAGGCTTTTCCTGCCAAGATATAAAACTAAACAAAATCTTCAGCTGATTATCTTTTCAAAATTAGCCTGGAATGGAAAAACTTGGTTTAGAACCTGAAAGGAAATCCATTCTTTAAAGTCAAATAGCTATTCTCTTCTTTCTGATGCACTGCTTCTCACAGTGAATGTTAAAACAACATCCTTTATATTATTTATTCAATGAAGCTTTCTGACTACAGAAAGTTCAGGGGAAAAGTCATACAGTCAAAAAAGTTATGAAGTTAAAAGAGAAAGTTAGATCTGCAATGGAAGGAGCAAGCTTTATCAATGTCATGTCTACAATACAGTCTTTTATACTAATTTCCTCTCTCAGAGAACTTGAGATCTATGACAGAGGCTGAGGATATCTAATTTGCAGCAGACTCATTATATAACAATTACTAGGATTTTTTTTGGTGGGAGGGAGAAACCCTTATATTTAAAGGGTTATTAAACCAGCATGTTTGTAGTAGCAAACTAGGTAAGGTGACAACACTTAACAGGATCAGTTTCTCTTGGCAAGTGTGCATGAAGCAAAGCTAGGCTCATCTGACAATATCATCTTATGCACTGTGGCTTGAATCTTCCAACTATTTTATTTAAATTAGTCGTAAATAATTAATGAGACTGCCTGGGATGGTTCCAGGGCCTCCCTCCAAGCCCAACCACCAGGACTCCAGCTCGCACCTTCCTTCCTTCCTCCACACACATTTTCCCCACCTGCCTGTGCATTTGTCCCCTGCCTGCTCATGACACCTCCCACAGCAACCTGCATGACCTTTTCTCAATGGCACTAGGAGGTGTGTGCAACTGTAAGTGCCACTGCTGGACCCATCACCACCTGCAAACATTGGCAGTGTTGAGCAGCCCAGGGGGTGGAGCCCAGGAACAAAGGGGGTGGAGCACCTGCAAACAAGTGGATGATGGAAAGGTGCACAGGTAGGTGGCTGAGGAGGTATGTGGGTGGGAGCAGTGGGCCCTGCCAGAAGTCCTGGGCCCTGGCAGCTGCCCCATCTCAGGGTATACTGGCACAGGCCCTGGAGACTGTTCCTGATTAATTAGCTTGAGCACTGTATATCAAATGAAACATGGCAATGGCAGATCCATGAAGATATCTTCAGCATGTTTTTGCTGCTAAATAGCAGGAACTAGTTCAGATTGGGGCAGCTGTGAGGGAGCATGGGTGTTTATTTTATTTTTATTTTTAACTTTGCATCATTTCCACTTTCTTAAATGGTCCCCCAGAGCTACAGTTCTTATATGGGAAAATGTACTGGTAACATCTAAGCAGCAAGAGCCAGTGTGGTGTAGTGGTTAAGAGCAGAAGACTGTAATCTGGAGAACCCAGTTTGATTTCCCACTCTTCTTCATGAAGCCTGCTGGGTGAACTTGGGCCAGTCACAGTTCTCTCTGAACTCTCTCAACCCCACTTACCTCACAAGGTGCCTGTTGTGGGGAGGGGAAGGGAAAGAAACCGTAAGCCCCTTTGAGACTAGGGTTGCCAGCCTGACTTCAGCCCATTGCCGGTCAGTTGATTGGTGGGGAAAATCCCACCCCAAACAGTGATGTCATTGCACAACATCCCCCAACATGACATCACTTCTAGGTGACATTGCCATGCTGGGGATGTCACGTACCAATGCTGTTTTGGGCAAACTCTATGGTTCTGAAGCAAACAAAAAAAAGTTGTGATGATGTCATCCTACTCATTCCTGGAAAGCCCCCACTGTGACAGCAAGGAGACTTTTTAAGGCAGAGAAAAGCGGAATATAAAAACTAAGTCCTCTCAGGGCTTTTTTTTGAGCAGGAATGCACAGGAACACAGTTCCAGCTGGCTTGGCATCAGGAGTGTGGTCTAATATGCAAATGAGTTCATGCTGGCCTTTGTGAAACAATGGTGATGTCAGGAAGTGTGGCCTAATATGCATATGAGCTCCTACTGGGCTTTTTCTACAAAAAAAGCCCTGACTCCTCCTCGTCTTATCTCCCAGTAGTTCAAACTGTGCCGTTTGTTGTCATGATACCAGTGTGGGTGGGGTGTTAAGCTTCCTTCCCCCAAGCTGTGGCCCAATCCTTTCACAGTTGCTAATTAGATTTTTTAAGTGCTGAAAATACAAAAACCTCCAGCATTTCATCTGAATTGACCCTGTATCATATTCATTTTCTGAGATCATTGTGATGACTCCATACCAAATGTCTCCAGAAAAAGGGTATAATGTAAAGTGTGAATTTTAAAATGTAACTTTGAAATAATGCAACAAATTGCCAGCACTCAACTGTTATGAGTCTGAAATTTATGAGCAGAGGGTTTATACCCTCCTTCCCCTCCCCAATGCAGAAAGCAATTAACAAATAAATCCAGGCAATTCTTTAGGCAGAACGTGTAATTGCTGAGATGCCTCTATAGTGCCTGAGTCTGGCTGTTGCTGTGGGGTCTGGAAAACTCTGTGAAGGGACTTTTGCAATAAAAATATTAATGTTTCAGCCTGGATGAATTACGATGTGAAATTGTCACTGTGGTTAACTCCCCAAAGCCAGAACCTCAGATGCTGAAACATATCTGAGACAAAATCTATAAAACAATTAATAGCTGACAATGGTTGTTTTTAAAAAAATTCTGGAATCATTTGTGGCCTTACTGCTTGCTTGCTCTTACTCACAATTTGCATCTGTTCTTTCCCCTTCTACTGACCTTTTTCTGGTGACACCATTGATGTGAAATGTGGATGATCTCACTGTGCTACCTGGCATGAATTTTTTTGTCATTTGTCAAGCGGATTTGCTTACTCTTGGCAGGAAAGCTACAGGGAATAGTCATAAGTGAATTTTCTTGGGTCTTTCATGAGCCTTCTTCTCCTGAGAAGTTCACAGTGCTCAATCCTGTCCTTTTTTAATGTTGGGGTTTTAAAAAATGCTGGGTGGTATCATAGACTTTTGGAGAGAAGTGCCATTTATATCCAGTCTCACACACAACAGTGGTTTGAGAGTGGGCATGCATAAATAGATTAAATTTACCACAAACAAAGCTAAGGTAATGACAATGCATGGTAAACCCTGACAGGGCCTATACATATGTTACCAAGGCCACTTGGTGGAGACATGGCCATCAAGAAAACTTTGGATCTGACATACTCTTGGAGTTTCATGTTGGGAACTCAGTTACCAGGTACTTATGGATCCAACTGAGATCAAGACCATAGTGCATGGGTTAAGGACTGTAGGGTTGCCAACTATAAGTTGGGAGATTCTGAGAGATTTGAAAGGATAAGGAAGGGAAGTCAGCAGGGATGTGATACCACAGAGTCTGCTCTTAAAATCTGCTATATTCTCCAGGGAAACAAATCATGATTCATTGTAATTCTAGGAGATCTCTAGGCCTCACATGACATGGAGATTGGCAACTCTACCCCATATATTCCCAACCTGAAACAGCCCAAAAAAGTGCTGTTTGCTGAATTGGGGGGGGGGGGGGGGCTCACAGATTTTTAGCCTTCAGCTCAAACATTTTTGTTTTCGCTCAGGAAGAATGACTCCAGAGCACGATAATTTATGCAACAGCTCACAACTTTAATGCCAGTAGCTCACAAAGTAAAATTTTTGCTCACAAGACTCTGCAGCTTAGAGGGAACATTGGGGGGGGGGGGGACATTTGCATACTGAGGACTAGAAGAAGCAAATAGTGGCTCCTGGGGCCATTCAAGCCAAATGCAGAGATTTTAAGAAATATTGTATCAAATTCAATGTGTTCACATTTTGAGCTTACCTACACTTCCTTGTTGGGGGAGGGGGGAGGAATTCTACATACTTTGACTATTAGAGGCAGCACATTTATTCTTCTCTGTTTCAGTGATGATTTTCTCAGGAAGTAATAAATCCTTCTAAAATCTCCATCTGTGTTAGGAAGACATACCCTCTGCTTTCCTGGTCATTCCCTCAGGTCACTTGCCTGAGAAAATAAAAATAGAAGCATACTGAATGTTTTGCAACAAACAGGAGTGTGTTCTGCACTCCTGATTTTTCTCACTCCCTTGCCCATGCATCATCTTTTTTGCAGCTTTCAGTTGCTCTTAGATTACTGAATGTGAATCATCACATTGCTATGGTGGCAACTTGTATTTTTCATGATCAGTTTAAATTGAGAAATCTGCAACCTTTGTTCCAGTTGAAGTGGCATGCTGGGAGAACATTATCCTAGTGAACCACAATCTGTGCTGCATTCAGATATTTTCAGATAGATGGCTTAACTTAAAAAGAATGGTTAAAGGTTTAAAGGACTCATAATGTGAAAGAAAAACCTCCTCATCCAGAATGTTCCAATGACTTCCGCTTTGTGTTCTACTGTTATGACCATGGATCACCAATCTGCATTACAGCAGTCACACACAAATAAGGCGAGAGGACGGAGGCTCCAGGAAGGCTCTGTGGTTTTCTTGACCTCCTAAAATGACCAAGAGTACAAAGTCTCCATCTGCAGACATAACAGACCAGTGCCAGTGCTAGTGGAATTAAGGGCTCATCAGCAGAATTCTATCTTTGTTAAGAATGAGTCACAGGCTCTTTCCCAGAAATTACATGCACATTTTTTTCCTTTTTGGTATATTTCTCTGTGTGTATGTGTTCATGTGTGCAAACACCTGGATGTCATGGTTTACCTCTGGGACCCTAGTAGGACTAGGACATTTCAGAGAGGTGCCTTGAAACTGACTGCCTCTGCATCTCAGCCCTGGTATTCCTTGGAGGTCTCCCTTCCAAGTACTCGCCAGAGTCAACTGTGTTTAGCTTTTGAGATCTGACGAGATCGGGCTTGCCTGGGCTATTCATGCACTTTTGATTTGCATCATATGCAAAGCTGCCTTCACAAGAGCTAAACTAAGAAATGGAACTGGAGAAAGACACACTGACCATGCCTACAGCAACGAGAAGTTAAAAATGGCAGGCTTCATACCTCAGATAAATATGTGCAACTCAATTCTATGCATGTTTCCTTGCAAGTCAACCCCATTCAGCTCTTTCTGAAATAAATATATGCAGGGGGGGTGTAGAAAAAGCCCAGCAGGAACTTATTTGCATATTAGGCCACACTGCTAACTCCAAGTCAGCCGGGACTGTGTTCCTGTGCTTTCCTGCTCAAAAAAAGCCCTGAATATGTATAGGATTACTGCTATGCCAGGTGATCCTAACTGTGAATCCCATCGAATTTGACAGGGCTCACTCCCTAAGTATACTAACATTGCAGCCTTAATTAAACAGCACCTTGAAGCAGATTTTTTTTTGTCACGATGGAAGGCAGCTAGCTTATTCACAGAGGCCCATCTCTGTACTTCCTTCACTCAGGTCTGATGCTACCATCTACCCCATTCCACCCCAGCATCTGAAGAAAAAGGCATAGCCACATTGCTTAGGTTGAGAAATTGCAACAGGCAGGCACTTACAATGGAAGCTGAGAACGTGATGACAAGAAGGAAAATAAAAATACACGGAATGCAATTGAGCACACAGTTCAATGCATTTAATTCCCACTGATATTAAGATGAATGCTTAACCATGTGCTTTAGTGTCATTTTCATAAATAATGAATACTTGTAAGATGCAAAAGAATGTTCTGCAGATTCATCAGAATCTGCCTAGCTCAGTTGTACTCTTGTCCTTTGCTATTAGGTCAATAGGTAGAGGTACAAGGACTCCTTGAAGAAATCCCTTGGCACCTGTCACATCAACCATCACCAGTGGTCTGACCTAGCCTCAGATCGCAAAGCATGGAGGCACACCATCCACCAGGCTGTCTCTTCCTTTGAGAACGCACGCATAGCTGGTCTTGAGGAAAAAGGAGATTGAGGAAGAATCGCACTGCTACAGCACCAACTCCAAATCAGACTTTTCCCTGCAGCCACTGTGGCCGGACCTGCCTGTCCCGCATTGGTCTTGTCAGCCACCAGCGAGCCTGCAGCAGACGTGGACTACTGCACCTTTCTTAGATCTTCGTTCGCGAAGTCAAGCCGAGAGAGAGATTAGGTCAATGCTGAGAACAAACACCTCTTACTTGAGTCATCTTTTTTTTTTTTTTTTTTACATTTTAATTGTTTTTATTATTTCAGCACATAGAAAAAAAAAATCTCTTTTAACAAACAAAATAAGAACATCAACAAACCACCACCACTACAAGAGACATAAAATAGAAAAACATATCCAATAGAGAGTGATTGAGCACATTAAAGTTACATTCAAATAATAAATTGAATATTAACTTATATTAATCTATCCATATATTTTATTTATACAAAACCAATAATTATCACACCTCACTTAGATAAACAATTATTTTCAACCCAAAAATAAAATTTCTCCCATTTTTTTGCAGCATCACATTTCGATAAGCCTTTCACCATATTTGAAAGAATGTCCATTTCTGCTACGCTCCTTATTTTTTGGATTAAATCTTCCCTTTGTGGCACATTGTCCTGTCTCCAGACCGAGGCATAAAGGATTCTAGCCGCCGTCACAATATATATCGTTATATACTCATCTTCCCGTGGGAGCTCATCTCGAACCATCGAGAGTAACATTACTTCTGGTTTCAAAATAAAATTAACTCTTAGTACCTCAGTTATTAGTTTATGTACCATTATCCAATACCTTCTGGCCTGCTCACAACTCCACCATAAATGAAAAAACGATCCTATCCGAGTCTTACACTTCCAACAGTTGGGGGAGAACTTTGAATTTATTTTATTCAGTTGCACAGGGGTAACATACCACCTGTGGAAAAGTTTAAAAGCATTCTCTCTAAAATTAATCGGTTTAATCACCTTATAATTATTTTTCCAAAATTGAGCCCATTGGTCTAACGTAATAGATTTTTTCAAATTATTTGCCCATTTCAACATTGTTTCTTTAATTACTTCATCCTCCAAATTAATTTGCAAAAAATAATTATAAACCTTCTTAATTATCTTTTGTTTTTCCACCAGTAATATTTTATCAAAGTCAAAATTTTGTTTCGTGAAACCCATAAGTTTATCCTTATTGTACTTTGATATAATCTGCGACATACTCCACCAATCTATCTTGACTCCCTGAGATTCTAAATACTCTTTTTTCCTCAAATTATCTTTTTCGTCCAGTAGGTCATTGTACCTAATCACTATTGGTGCTTCCCAGAGTTGTGGTAAAACCGCCGCTTCATGAGGTGAGATCCATCTTGGGGTTTTGTCTCCATATATCTTAATCTTAATCTTAATCCAGGCTTCGTATAAAGATTTCCTAATCAGATGATTTTTAAAATAAGTCTGTGGTTTTTTTGTATACCAGAGATTAGAGTGCCATCCTGTTTGCAAATCATATCCCTCTAATGCTAATATCCTCTTACTTGAGTCATCTTGAAGCATTTGCACTGCATGTACTTTTCTGCAGTCTATGGGTGCTTTCACACAGGGACTGTTTGCAAGTGGATTTTGCTATTCTTGCACAGTAAAAAAACAGTTGCAAAGTGCATTATTTAGTGTGTGTAAATGCACCCTATGTGCTGTTTGTAGGGACCCAGAGATCTCCCTAAAACACAAGTGATCTCCAAAGTAGAGATCAGTCCCCTGGAGAAAATGCCTGTTTTGGAGGAAGGACTCTGTGGTTCAAATCCCTGTTAAACTTCCTCATTTTCCCAAACTCCACCCTCCCCAGCCCTCCCCCAAGCTCCATGAATTTATCATCTTATAGCTGCCAACTCTAGGTCTGTATTGCATGTGTGGGGGACATATGGTCCTCCAGGCTTTGAGAAGCAGATTTTGGATATTTCTTGCTATCAGGATGCAATCCTAAATACATATACTAGGAAATAATACATATACTAAATACATATACTAGGAAATAAATCCCATTAAAGTCAGTGGGATTTAATCCTGAGCACACCTGCTCAGGATCGCACTGTAAAGATCTAAAAGTGCCTCCTTTTGTTCCAGTCTGTATTTTTTTTTTCAAGAGTCCAGAGCTTAATCGTCCACCTTAAAATCTAGACTCAGGTAAAGAAATGTCTCCTAAAGCACTTTTTAGTGTCTTTAAGAAAAAGGCAGAGATTAAAACATAAAGTTGTACATATATAGGAGTCCAAGACCTGGGTTTGGATATTCCTTTCTGGGTTTGTATTTATAAGAAGAGGGAGGGTCTGGAGGCTCAATTCAAGTTATTTAATTTTCTTCAAAGCTTCAGATTATGTATCCTGGAAATCTACTAATTCTCTTTCCTTCCAGGTTTCCAATCACTGTTAAGCTTCCTTGCTTAAATACCATGTGTGTGCAACAGTGCTAGAGGGTATAGCCGTATTTTAATACATACAAATATATGATAAAGTACTGTAGAGGTGAACTTGACAGGAATGCTTGCCTTGCATACAAGACAACCACAATGTGCTGCTGGGACAGAGCAGTAAATTCATAAAGGCAGGATTATGCAGCATGTTAAAGGACTGGGAATTATGAGTCAGTGGGAGAACATCTTGGACACCAGTAAAGTACAGTACAGTACCATTTAAACCTAGAAAAGTAACTTGTGAAAATGGTGGTGTGTATTACCTAAAGGTGTGTATCAGTGCCATCTTAAACAGAGGTGCACCTTTGTTAGACCATTGAAGTTAATGTGTTTAATGCTTCTGTATATATGATTTTCATAATAATAGTAATAATAATAATATAGAATTTTGTAATAATATTGTTGTATACTATTATTTGAAGTGTTTCAAAAGGAGAATGTAATCTACCTTGAATTCTAAATGGAAAAGTGGACTGCACTTTTTTTTTAAAAAGTAATAAACATGACAAAAGGCTACTGAGAG
Organism: Heteronotia binoei; assembly: GCF_032191835.1. Classification (NCBI taxonomy): domain Eukaryota; kingdom Metazoa; phylum Chordata; class Lepidosauria; order Squamata; family Gekkonidae; genus Heteronotia; species Heteronotia binoei. The sequence goes on along the minus strand of NC_083223.1, from coordinate 223,236,189 downwards.
AATAGAAGGCTTGTGCAAGAGGAAGTCTGCCATTTTTGTAGATTTGAACTGTAGCTTCTGACACTGCTATTCTAAAGAGGTTCTTTGTCCCTTACGGAACAACTTTTGGGGGACAGTGATGATCTGCAGAAGACAAGAGGACATGGGAAGGATCTAGTCCATGTTTGGAGTTCTACTTGCTTGTCTTTGGATTGAGCCCTGCGAGTTTCATGGCACCTTAAAGACCAGGGTAGCCAAACTTGCTTAATGGAAGAGTCACATAGAATAAATGTCAGATGTTTGAGAGCCGCAAATAAGTAAGTAAGTAAGAGAGGAGGGAGGCAGGCAGGCAAATAGATGGGGGAGGGAGAGAGAGAGAGGGGTGGAAAGAAAGCAACTTAAACTTTAAATGCATTCTCTAAGCTGCCAGCTGGCTTGGCTTGGAGAAGTGATTTAAAGAGAGAAATGCCTTCTCCAAGACAACTGATGGGGTGGTGGGGGCTTCAAGAGCCACACAATGTGTGTGAAAGAGCCACATGTGGTTCCTGGGCTCCAGTTTGGCCACCCCTGCAAAAGACTAACTAATTATAAATTGCAGAAAACCAGAGCCCATTTCATCAGATGCATGAAGATCTTCATTTGGAAGACAGACAAATAAACAGATAAATACATGGACATAGAGATACAGAAAAATGTAAATTGGAGGGGTGTCAGAAAACCATAAACTGCAAGAGGTACTGTCTATGTCCTGGATAATATGACACTGTTCCTCTCACACTTCTTTCTGCTGCAGTGGTCATTTCCTGTACCGCTAGCTCTTCTGCTTGCGTAGGGACTCCTTGGAAAGCATTGGACTTGCATAAGCTAAAGTGCTAGTGGTAGAAGAAGTGAGCATTATGGCAGAGGACCAACCAAAACATCATTGAATAATGCAACAATATGCAAGCTTTTGCCTACAGGGCAAAAAAAGTATCAGAGCATGATGCCAAGATCTCATGTGCAGGGTGTGTCATGGACCTAATTAGATTAAGTGATGCAGGAGCTGGTTTCATGTTGCACCTTGGTCTTCTGGAAGGAGAAAGGAAAAATAGTAGTTGGCACTTGAAAATTTAAGAGCCAACATTTTATTAAAGAAAAACAAGATTAATTTAAATGATATACTACGGTAGATAAAAGATCCATGGTAGCCAAATCAGGTATTATTTCTGAGTAGGAGGTAATAGCATAATTTGAATTAATTTCCAAGTTTGTTAATATAAGGTCTGCTGTGTTTTTCTTAGCATTTTAAAGCATTCATGTGTTTTGTTTGATGCTTGCTTAATCACTGGCTTTTGTATTCTCAGCTGGAGGCAGCCATTCCCCCCCCTTCTTGTCAAAAGACAAGATGCCATCTCCATCCAGCACCATCAAATAGAGAAAAAAATCCTAAACAGATCTACTCAGAAGTCAATCCCATTGTATTTAGTGGGATTTATTCCCAGGAAAGTGTTCTTCCACCATAGCCTTAATTAAGTCTGTAATAGATCCTGACAGGTCAGATCCAGATGAAATTTTGCAAAAGTGGAATGGAACTTTCCTGACCACACACCCATTGCAGCGCACTGATCTCCACAAAGTAGTGCTCCTGGGTTGTGGGGCATCTGCAGAGTAAGGGGGGCGGGATTGGTAAAAACTGCCAATTTAGCCTGGCTTCATCCCACTTGGCCTTAACATCTTGAAATGAGAAACTGTTTTCCCCTCTTCCAGCCTTTTATTAATCATACAGACTAGCGAGGAGTCCAGGTGAGCGCAAAAGCTTGCAAACTGTTTTGCTGTATTTGGTTAATCCTAATAAAAGCTTCTCTTTCTGAACAAGTAGCGTGTGCAATTCTCCATCTACACAATGGGTGGAATGGCTCAAATTATTACAGTGAGTTAAAAAAAAGTGTGCTGCCACTCTGAATAAGGAAAATGCATAGGCACAAGGTCAGCAGAGGGGATATCAATCACCCTAAGGGACATACAAACTCTTTTTGTGAATTATATGTAAGACCTGGCATCACTGCTGATAGCTAACTAAAATTTAGAGCCATTGTATACCTTGCATTACAGTTTTGTGTTCAGTGGATAAGCCTTTTATAACTGTAACATATGTTGGAGATTAGCAAAAATGGCTTGGCAGAGAAAAAGACACGTTCCAATATATGGAGATTTTGCATGCAACAAGTTTGCCATTCAGATTATTGCATCTTTACTAACCAATTACAATATCTGAATAAACAAGGAAACAAGCAAGCTGGCTCCTGTTACGTGTTTGCCTCTTGCAGCAACTATAAATCTGCCATCTTTTTAGTCTGATAATATGCAGTGCATGACAAATGCAGTACGGAAGAGGCACATTTCTCAAATGGAGAGGATGCTTTCCCGAAGGGAAATAGCAACCTGATCTCAGGAGATTTGAACAAGTTTCTTTTCCCCTGGAATTAATTTTAGTGAACCATGTTCACTTCAGCACTCCAGGGGGAAAATAAATCATGACGAGAATGCAATGCTTATACAGGTAGCTTAAAAAGCTGCATGCATATGATCATGCCAGGCAGCATGGAACTGAAGTTCTAGTACAGAATGTGGGGACATACTGTAACCTCATTTCTATTCTTATTTAATGAAATTTCTCTCTGTTATCCAGACTGTAAATAAATACTTGAAACAAGCTAAAATGACAGCTAACAAAAGTGTAAATGGAAATGTTTGTTTAATGTTTATGCTTAATTCGATTTATATCCCGCCCTCCCCGCCAAGGAAAGAGTACATGTCCTGTTAGGACATCTCCACTGTGTCCCATATCAAAGTTTGCATTGTAATCCAGTAAGAGACTCATGTGTATGGGCGGCGGGGGGGGGGGGGAGAACTTTAGTCTGTGAGAACTTACCCAAAGAGAACAAAAATTCTGAGCTAACAAGAAAATCCAGAACTCATTTAGCTCATCAAAACTCAAGAGGCATTCAGATAATCACACTACAGTTCAAAATGACATTTGGTGGCCCATGAGTGGAATTCCAGATGTATTAGCTGCATGGGGAACAATATTAATTGGGGCTGTTTACTGAGGAAGATGGGATAACTCATGCCCATTTCCTTGACTGAAAATGCCCCCCTCCCCACTATTTTAAAAGTCACCAGTGAAAAAAGACAAATCCACAAAACTTTCTTACCAGGGCTTAAAGCAACCTCAGGAGGAGGGGAGCATTGTCTATTGGGAAAATAGTGTAGAAGGGAAGAGTCAGCTTTAGAGTGGCCAGCCCTCAGGTCCTAGCAGTTTCCCCACTTTTGAGGGCTCTGGCTTACCACCGGCCAAGAAGCCATGTTGGATCAGGCCAATGGCCCATCCAGTCCAACACTCTGTGTCACACAGTGGCCAAAAAAACCCCAGGCACCATCAGGAGGTCCATCTGTGGAGTCAGGACACTAGAAGCCCTCCCACAAGCACCAAGAATACAGATCATCACTGCCCCAGACAGAAGAGTCCCAACATTATGCTGTGGCAAATAGCCACTGATGGACCTCTGCTCTATATGTTCATCCAATCTCCTCTTGAAGCTGTCTATGCTTGTAACTGCCACCATCTCCTGTGGCAGTGAATTCCATGCATTAATTATCCTTTCGGTGAAGAAGTACTTCCTTTTATTCATTCTAACCCGGCTGCTGAGCAGTTTCATTGAGTGCCCATGAGTTCTTGTATTGTGAGAAAGGGAAAGAAGTACTTTCTCTACCTTCTCTATCCCATGCATAATCTTGTAAACCTCTATCATGTCACCCCTCAGTTGACATTTCTCAAAGCTAAAGAGCCCCAAGCATTTTAACTTTTGTTCATAGGGAAAGTATTCCAACACTTCAGTCATTCTAGTTGCCCTTTTCTGGACTTTTTCCAATGCTATAATACTTTTTTTTGGGGGGGGGCTCCCTCTTGGGTATCCTGCCCCCCCAGGGAAAGTGTATGCGCAATACATAGCCTCTCCTTCCTGGTGTAGTGAACGCCGCGTGGTCACTGTCCGGCTATGCCTGGCAGATGGTCACTGCAATGGCCTCTCCTGCATTACTGCATCCGTGGCAACACCTTTACGCTGTTCCCCCCCGTTTCTCACAGAGTTTGCCACGTCATGATGCGACCGAATGTCCAGCGGTATAACCGGATGGGCAGGCTGGGCTCACCAACCTCGCCAGCCAAGAGAAGAAAACTCTAACATCAAACCCGGGCAGACAGAGCTCGTTAATGTAACATCTACCACCTGGAGGACTCGCTGCCGGCGTCCCGGCTTACTGGGCCATGGCAGATGACCCCAAGGTGAAAGGGTGGAGCCAGTACTGCGCACACTGTGCTTCACCTAAAAATTCCTCTGCGCAGGCCTGAAGGGCATATCCACATCCACAACCCACCAAGTCCTGCAGCGATGGGCAAGGGGCGAAACGGCAGGTGGAAGATGCCACTGGAAGCCGCAGTCCCGATCCTGCATGTAGGCGGTTCAGGGTATTGGTTGCGTGATGCTGATCCGGAGACGAAAGCATCTTTCGGCAGCACCCTGAATGACCAAGCAGCCTTATCTAGGGACAGCACTGCTTGCTCCACACGGAGAGGGGCCTAGAAAAGGTGGCCTAAACAAAGCTCGTCTCCCCCACCCCAGTTGGCTAGCCGCGGTCAACGGGCATCCTTACTTGCGGTCAAAAAATAACAACAAAGAAAAGGCATGCACCTGCCTCACAAAGTGTGCAAAGACTTAAGCTTGCGTGTTGGAACATCAGAACCATGCTTGACACAGTAGACAGTGGTCGCCCTGAACGACGCTCTGCTCTAGTTGCCCACGAACTTCTCAGTTTGAATATCGACATAGCAGCTCTCAGCGAGGTCCGTTTCCCTGAGGAAGGTAGTCTTCAAGAACATGGTGCCGGCTATACCCTCTACTGGTCGGGTAAGTCAAAGGCTGAGAGCCGCCGTTCTGGCGTTGGCTTCATGGTCAGGAACTCCATTGCCTCCAAACTCAAAAACCTGCCAACAGGTCACTCAGATCGCATCATGTCCATGCGCCTCCCACTTCCAAACAAACAGCATGCAACACTCTTCAGTGTGTATGCCCCAACCCTTCAAGCAGATCCTGCAGAAAAGAACTAGTTCTATGCTGATCTACGCAACCTCGTACGGAAGACCCCTACAGAGGACAAGGTGATCATCCTTGGCGACTTCAATGCCAGAGTAGGTAAAGACTCGGAAGCCTGGAAAGGAGTACTTGGCAAACACGGCATTGGCAACAGCAATGATAACGGGCGCCTCCTGCTAGAATTCTGCACGGAGCACCAGCTCACCATCACCAACACTATCTTCCAGCAGAAGAACAGCCTGAAGACAACCTGGATGCACCCACGGTCCAAGCACTGGCACCTTATCGACTACATTCTGGTGCGCCAGAGAGACCTTCGAGATGTCTTACACACCCGAGTAATGCCCAGTGCGCAATGTCATACGGATCATCGTCTTGTACGCTGCAATCTCCGTCTTCACTTTAAACCCACACCCAGGAGAGGAGGTAACCCTTGGAGGAAGCTTCAGGTTGGCAGCCTTCAGTCAGCCAAAGTTAAAGCTGCCTTCCAGGCAAAACTCCAGTCAAGAATTGAGGACCCCAGTTGCCCCACAGACCCTTCTCCAGAAGCACTCTGGGAACACCTAAAAACTACCATCCTGTTGATCTCTGAAGAAGTCCTCGGGTTCTTCACAGGGAAAAACAAGGACTGGTTTGACGAGAACAATCAAGAGATCCAAGAATTACTAGCGAAAAAGAGATCTGCCTACCAAGCACATCTTGCTCAGCCCTCCTGTCCCGGGGAAAAAGCAATCTTTCGCGCTGCATGTAGCAACCTCCAGTGCAAGCTTCGAGACATTCAGAACGGGTGGTGGACCAAGCTTGCAGAGAGAACCCAGCTGTGTGCAGACACTGGTGATTTAAGAGGGTTCTACGAAGCCCTGAAGGCAGTATATGGCCCATCATATCAGGCTCAGAGTCCCTTGCGTAGTGCAGACGGCCAAGTGCTCCTCACAGACAAGGCATCCATACTGAACCGGTAGTCGGAGTATTTTCAGGCTCTCTTCAGTGCCAACCGCGTAGTTCAAGATTCAGCAATCCACCTCACCCCACTTCAACCAGTGAAAACAGAGTTGGATGAGATCCCCACCCTAGAAGAGACTGTTAAAGCCATCAAGCAACTGAAAAGTGGCAAGGCAGCGGGAGTTGATGGAATCCCACCAGAGATCTGGAAGCATGGGGGCACAGTACTACCTAGCACACTTCACAAAGTACTTGTCACCTGCTGGGAACAAGGCAAACTACCACAGGACTTTCGCGATGCAATCATCATCACTCTACACAAGAACAAAGGAGAAAAGTCAGACTGCTCCAACTACCGGGGGATAACCCTGCTCTCCATCGCAGGCAAAATCCTTGCCAGAATACTCCTGAACAGACTGGTGCCCACCATTGCAGAAGAACTCCTCCCAGAGAGCCAGTGCAGCTTCAGAGCTAACAGGAGCACCACCGACATGGTATTTGTTCTCAGGCAGCTCCAAGAGAAATGCAGGGAACAGAACAAGGGTCTATATGTGACTTTTGTAGACCTTACCAAAGCTTTCGATACCGTTAGCAGGAAAGGCCTGTGGCAAATATTGGAACGTTTAGGATGTCCCCCAAGGTTCCTCAGCATGATCATCCAGCTACATGAAGACCAGCGAGGCCAAGTCAGACACTGCAACGACCTCTCGGAGCCCTTCCCAATAGGCACAGGTGTAAAGCAAGACTGCGTTCTCGCGCCAACTCTCTTTACGATCTTCTTTAGCATGATGCTTCAAAGAGCCGCAGTAGATCTAGATGATGACGATGGTGTCTACATCCACTATCGCACTGATGGCAGCCTGTTCAACCTGAGGCGACTAAAGGCTCACTCCAAGACAATGGAAAAACTCATCCGAGAGCTACTATTTGCTGATGATGCTGCACTCGTCTCCCACTCGGTATCAGCTCTGCAGCATATGACGTCCTGCTTTGCAGAGGCTGCCAAGCTATTCGGCCTAGAAGTTAGCCTGAAGAAGACAGAAGTTCTCCACCAGCCTGCACCCCAGGAAGATTATCACCCTCCCTGCATAACTGTGGGTGAATCAGTACTGAAGACAGTCCAGCAGTTCAGCTACCTGGGGTGCATCATCTCCTCAGATGCCAAGATCGACAAGGAGATTGACAACAGACTGGCAAAGGCAAACCGTGCATTTGGCCGACTGCACAAAAGAGTGTGGAGCAACAAGCATCTGAAAAAAGGCACAAAGATCAATGTTTACAAAGCGGTTGTGATGACAACCCTCATCTACGGCTCTGAATCGTGGGTTTTATACCGTCATCACCTGCGACTCCTTGAGCGCTTTCATCAGCGCTGCCTTCGCACCATCCTCAACATCCACTGGAGTGACTTTGTGACCAACACTGAAGTCCTCAAGCGTGCGGAGGTTACAAGCATCGAAGCACTGCTGTTGAAGATGCAGCTGCGCTGGGCAGGGCATATTTCTAGGATGGAAAACCATCGCCTTCCCAAGATTGCTCTGTATGGCGAACTTTCCACCGGCCATCGAAATAGAGGGGCACCAAAGAAGAGGTACAAGGACTCCTTGAAGAAATCCCTTGGCACCTGTCGCATCAACCATCACCAGTGGTCTGACCTAGCCTCAGATCGCAAAGCATGGAGGCACACCATCCACCAGGCTGTCTCTTCCTTTGAGAATGCACGCATAGCTGGTCTTGAGGACAAAAGGAGATTGAGGAAGAATCGCGCTGCTACAGCACCAACCCCAAATCAGACTTTTCCCTGCAGCCACTGTGGCCGGATCTGCCTGTCCCGCATTGGTCTTGTCAGCCACCAGCGAGCCTGCAGCAGATGTGGACTAGTGCACCCTTCTTAAATCTTCATTCGCGAAGTCAAGCCGAGAGAGAGAGAGAGAGAGAGAGAGAGAGAATATCTTTTTTGGGGTGCGGTGACCAGAATTGTACACGGTGATGTCATTGTGCAATATCCTCAACACAATGATGTCACTTCTGGGTGATGTCATCACACTGGGGGACATCATATGGCTATGTTCTGGTTTTTGGGCAAACTCTATAGTTTTGAAGCAACCCCCCCCCCATAGAATTTTGCCCCAAAACTAGAATGTTGCCTCAGATGTCACTGATGTAATGAATGATTGCACATGATGTCCCACCCACCATGGAACATCCCCCAAATCCCCCCACCATGATGAAGAGGGGACCTGGCAACCCTAGTCAACCCCTTCTTCCCCAGTGCTGCAACCTCAAACCGTAAGGGTACCTATCTGTTTTTAAGGCCGCAGGATATGTCTAGAGCCCCAGTCACAGAAATCCAGTATCAAGTATAGTTTCATCCTATGTATAGTTGAGATTTTTATTTTATTTTTAGTTCATGTTATGCTGCACACAGAGCAATTGGATTTTCTTGATTTTTAAATTTAATTTTTATTTACTTATATCCTGCCTTTCTCCCCAGTGGGGACTCAAAGCAGCTCACACCACTCTCCTCTCCTCCATTTTAACACCACACCAACCCTCTGAGGTAGGCTAGCCAAAAAGTGTATTACTGGTCCAAGGTCACCCTGCAAGCTTCCTCAGCAAAGCTTCCACCAGGTCTTCCAGACACTCATCTAACAAAGAATCAAGCCACACTGGCTCCAGTCTCAGAAACTTTGACCGATTTTGCACTCACCCTATGCCACTCTGACGTTCCTCTTTTCAGTGCAGCATCCTTCCGATTTCCCACTATCTGCTCTGGGGCTTCAGCTTGCGTTGCCGTTTTTGCGCAGCAAAGAGAAACTGATTTTTAGCCCCTGGACAGATAGTGGGAAATTGGAAGGACATCACGCTGAAAAGAGGAATGTCAGAGCAGCGTAGGGTGAGTGCAAAATCGGTCTGGTTTTTAGCAGTTTCTGCTTACCACACAAAAACAGCAAAACAAGATGAAGCCCCGGGGCAGATAGTGGGAAATCGGAAGGATGCTGCGCTGAAATGAGGAACATCAGAGCAGCATAGAATGAGTGGGAAATCGGTCTCTGATTTTTCAAGGCTTAGGCAAGCCTTCCTAACAGAGATTAATCCCAGCAAAATGGAGGTGCTACTAGTGGGGAAAAGGCCTGACTCAGGAAACAGGTTATCCCCTGTTCTGGATGGGGTTGCACTCCCCCTAAAGGAAGCAGCAGGTCCACAGTTTGGGGGTGCTCCTGACCTCTGGCCTCCAGTTGAGTGAATGTGTGCCAGCTGCAGCCAGGCATGCCTTTCACCACTCCTGGCCATGAAAGATCTTGTCATTATGGCAGATACTCTGGTCACATCTACAGTAGGTTATCATGATATACTATATATGAGGCTGCCCTTTAAGACTTTCTGGAAGCTCAGTTGGTACAGAATTATGTGGCCAGAGTGTTGACTGAAGCGGCTCATAGGAACCATATCACTCCAGTCTTGTTCTACCTGTACTGGCTTCCAATTTGCTTCTGGGCTCAGTCCAAGGTGCTGGTGTTGACCTTTAAAGCCCTGATTGACCTGTGACCCGCATACCTGAAGAACCTCCTCCCATACAAACCTACCTGCACACTCTGGTCATCCTTGGAGGCTGTGCCATTTGAAATTAGATGGGTGATAACCAGTGTTCCCTCTAAGCTGAGTTAGCATGAGCTAGCTCACAGATTTTTAGCCTCCAGCTCACACATTTTTGTCTTAGCTCAGAAAGGATGACCCCAGAGCACACTAATTTATGCAATAGCTCACAACATTAATGCCAGTAGCTCACAAAGTAGAATTTTGCTCACAAGACTCTGCAGCTTAGAGGGAACATTGGTGATAAACCCCAAAAAGTGCTTTCTCAGTCATGGAACTCCCTCCCCAGGGAGTTTCATCTCCCTCTATTGTTGTCTTCCACCAGCAGGTGAAGACTTCTGTGTTTCATTTGGCATATCCCCAATAATGGTTTCTGGTGTTCTTTGTTTGTGTTTATGTTGTTGGGCTGTTGTTCTGAGAAAGCGGAGGAGGGGAGGAGGATGTTCTAAATCACTTTGAGTCCCAACTGGGGAGAAAAGCAGGATGTAAGTAAATAACTGCATAGCAAATAGTCAGAATGGACAGAATATTAGACTTACATTTGGGATTCTTTAGGTCAAACTCCTAGTCTGCCATGTAACCTCCCTCTCATGGAATGAGAGTGTTGTAAGGATAAAATAGGATAGCCCCATATTTTCTGATCTCAGTTCCTTAAGGGATAAATAAATACGAACCATTAAAATTCCACGAGCCTTTACCAGGGTGCCAGTCCAAGGCTCAAGACAGCCCAGTGGGCAACAACTGCAGGCAGGCACCGTCACCGTTCCATTAAAGCAGGAGGGCAGCCACTTTGCGGCGTACTGAGCACAACACCTAATCCAGCCTTGCCCAGAGTCCTTAGTCATGCTGATAGCAGGCTTAAGAGCATCCATCTATCTGTGAAAGGAGCAGTGCTTTAGATGGTTAATTAACCAAAAAACCACACATGCTCCTCCCATGTCTAAATTAACAGCTGAAAACTTGGCAAGCAACACAGAGCAGAAAGCTAAATTGAGTGCGTCTGCTGAGTTTGTTAGTCCAGCGGGGGCTACCGTGCTTATCTGCCATATCCTTTAGACCAGAGTTTATTAAGCCCCATTGCTCTTGTACATTTTAAAGCTGAAAATGTGCTTATTTAGTTAGTTAAAGAACCGGGGCAGGGTGCCTTGTGTGAGGGGGAAGCTGCTGTTGAACAGTGAAGTTGGCAAGCCCACGTCATTAATCAGATCTGTGCTTTGCTCACAAAAAGTTATTCGTGTTTAGGGCATTAGAGCTCAAAGCTGAAATTGCAGCAGTAGGCAATTTGAGTGGGCGTAGCCTGTCCTGTCTGCAACAGATTTATGACTGTTTACTCAACAATGGATTATACTGGGGGTGGTGCTGAGCAGGGAGAAAAGTCCCATTTCAAAACAATGCACCTACCCACAGTGATAAAGGTTCTTTTCAGGGGGGCGGGATTCATAGGAGGCAGTTTCATAATTACTGTTGAAGCTGATTCACACTGTATATTGCAGACATGTCTGCCACGTGTGCACCAGTGCTTCCTGGTGTGAAGGGAAGATGCATATCTCTGGCAGTGGGGTGGGAGACACATGGTAAATATGGACAGAAGTGGAGTTATTAGTTGCTGCTCTCTGGAGCACAGCCTCTGAATTCATACATCCATGCACTCCCCTTCTTATTGGACAGGTGAAGATGACATCACAGAACTGTTCCTGATTCATCCAGCCTGATTCCTCCCCGTAACAGTGACATGAAAAACTGATTACCCTATTAAGACAGCTAGGGGAGAGAGCACCGCAGGCAAAGACCCCCTAGGACTGTACCCATATGGCAAGACACATAGCCCAAGGAGCTGGATTGGATCCATTCCCCCTCATGTGTTCAGTGTAATATGTGAAAAGAATATGACCTGTACAATCTAACCTGATTGACAGTGGATTTAGAAGGGCTTAACTCTGTTTAGGACTGCAATGTGCATATGTTCAAGTCCTTTGCTCATGACCAGGTAATCTAGATTGTTGTTGTTGTTTTTTGCAGAGTTGTCATGAGTTATGCATGTAAGGTGCAGGGAAGGGGTGACCCCACTCTCCTTTCCATGTGCTGAGTAACTGCTGACCAACATAACATGAGTATATTTCTGCAGAAAAGCTTGATTCTCTTGTTCTTGATTCAGCTGGACTATTCCGTCTCCGACAACAAGGATCATTAAAGCCTTCTGTGAAGAACTGGGAGGGCAGGGGTGACAGGTGGAGTCTCCATCATGCATCTGCTCCTGGTTCAGCTGGAACGCAAACCTGGACTGACTCCACCACAGTGACCATGAAATACCAGTGGGCTAGTGTAAGGTAACCAGGGAAGTGGGCACAGAAACTCTCACCAACACATCTGCCTCCCTGAATCAGCTCAGAGCTACCATTTCTTCAGCTCCTCTCCCTCATTTCCAGTGAGCTGGATGTGTGGAAGGCCTTATTTGTTTGTTCATTCTGGTTCCTGCTTTTGTTTTGAAGTTTTGATATTTCAAAACACTGTTTTTCTTCCTCTTTCTTTCTCACTGCCCCACCCTTAATTTCTTCTTGTGGGTCTCTTTCCTGTAAGGTTTTAAGTTTTAAATATTAAAGTGTTTTTAAGAACATAGGAAGAGCCCTGCCGAATCAGACCAGTGGCCCATCTAAGACCATCACCCTGATTCACGCAGTGGCCAATCTGATGCCATGGAGGGACAACAAAGAGACCTTCCTCTGATGATGGAGGGCAACAAAGAGATGTTCCTCTGACCCCCGGAAGGGGTCAATCACCAGAAATCCACCAGAAATCTCCATTACTTTCAGTTGCATACACACACAATACAAACAACAAAAACTTTTCAGTAAATTTGCAATTGTGCACACCTTTGTAAGATGCTTGTAAGCATGGGACATGGAGATGTGTGCAAGGATGAATTTTACTGAAAAGTTTTTAAAAAAACAATAGAGGAAGGTACCTATATATGTAACCAAAAGTTGCTGTATTTTGAGGCACAGTTCTTAATATTTATAATTTGATTAATGTTCTTGGAATATGATTTAGCATTTTTTGAATTGATAGTGATAATTCCATATATAGGGTCCCCCCTCTCTTTTCCCCATCCTTTTTGGTTACCTGGTCAAACACCAGGGTGCCAGCACCGGATCTACATGTTTTTGAGGGGGGCAAAGTTAAAAATTGACGCCCCCTTATGGGCCATTCTATCTTATGGTCCCATAGAATGCAATGGACTCCATACCCAATTTGGTGCCCCCCCGTCAGCGCCTGGGCCTACACCCCCCTGTGCCCCCCCCCCCCAGATCCAGCCCTGCAGGGTACTGGTCTTAACAAATACATTGCAAAGACAAACTCTCATTCTATCACACATTCCAGCACCGAGCCAAGTATTCAACCATCACCACTGAATTTCTTAGGGTTAAGAAGCACCTGGGAAGCCCCCCATCCAAAGTCTCAAGTTCCCAAACACAGCCTATTCCATTCTCTTCCTTTTCCTTTCTGGTTCTTTCTCCTCTCTGCTTGCACTATGCAGAGTGTGTTCTAAGCAGCTAACTGTACCATCCCAAAGAATACTTTCCTGGTGGTAAGTCCTACTGAATAGACCTGCTTCAGATTACTCTCTGACTCCAACAGCTGCTTTGAGACATTGCTAAAGGGAGGCAAACTGCCAAATATTTAATTTTGAAAAAAAAAAAAAGGCATGGGAATAGGTTTCACTTGAGTTGGATCAAAATGTCTTGGTCCAACCTTACACAAGAAAGGTTGGGGAAAGATATACAGGAAGGCAGGCACACTGGAACACTGCACTGGGATAACAATTAACGCAACCCCCCCCCTGCCCCGCCTTTACATTTAATGTCTCCAGGTGACTCAGACAGTGTGCAAACAGATGGGCCTTGTACACATTGGCACTCCAGCCCTGAATATGAGACCATGCACAAACATATCTGTCTCCAGTACCAGTGTGATGTCATGGTTGGCAATACTGCTACAAGCACAGCAAACGGCATGCCCCAATATGAACCAATTATTTGCTGGTGCAGCAAGTTTGGGACTCAGGCCATAAATAAGCTAACTATCAAGGCAAATGTTGAAAGGGTCTATTCATGCCAGGCACAACCAATAAAAAGGAGTGTCGTTATTTTCTAGAATTTGTCCTTTAGTTAATCACAGATTCAAATTGCATAGGTCAGAGGTGTCGAACTCATGAGGGCTGGATCTGACATAAATGAGACCTTGTTGGGCCGGGCCATGTGTGTCATCAAATGTAATGCCAGGTTATGGAGATATAAACTTTATAAAAGACATAGACAAACAATTAGAGATTTTCTATCTCTCCCTTGTGATGGAGGGAGCTGGGCAAAAGAAGCTCTGGCTCTTTTCCTCCCTCCCTAGGGGATGAGGAGGGGGTAGAGCTTCAGCCAATGGAGAAAATAGAGGCTTTGCTTCGTAGCTTCTGTGCAACTGAGCAAGCCTGGCAAAGCAAGCTGTGACACAGAAGGAAGCAACAGAGAGGGAGAAGAAAGCAGACTTGCTTATGGGCTTGATAGGAACCCTCCATGGGCCTGTTCTGGTCCCCAGGCCGCACGTTTGACACCTTTGCCATAGGGCTTTTTGATACCTCTGCCATAGGGCTTTTTTTCCTGGGGGAATGTGGTGGAACAGAGTTCTGAAACTTTGTTGTGGAAACAAAATTCTCAAAAAGTGTTGAATAGTTTATGAGGGGCACCTGTGTGTTTCTCCATTTCTCTCTTGAGAGTTCCAGCACCTCTTTTTCCAGAAAAAAAAGCCCATGACAATATTCAAGTTAATCTTTTAGAGCACACTCAGCTGGGTGCAATCAACAGCTATAAATACACTGTCCTTCCTTTGAGGTTTTTACTTGGTTGGTAAATAATTCACCAAAAGTAAAAAGTTCTGTAGAGAGCTGACCTATGAGATCACAGCAAAAAGGTTTTCTCACTGAGCATTTGCCAACAGTGCACTCTCCCTCACTATAAAGTAACTTAGTTAATTAATGCTGTGAATTCCCACCAATGTATGGATTAAGTTTGTATTAATTTGCTTATGAAAATTCATCATTCTGAAGGGGTGGAGGTGAGGGGAGAGACCATTTCTTTGCTTTGAGTCTCGTATCTCCTATTTCCCATTGCATTGATTTCCCAACTGAGCTACCAGGCAATTTACAGTAGTGGCTTCCATGGTACTCCAAAGAGGAAGGAGCCATGATTGCTGGGTAACAGGACCACAGCTTTCCCTAGAATGTGATGGGAGCTTATTTGTATTAAGGATACATAACATACATACTACCCTACGTGCCCGTCCACCCCTCCACCCCCACTCCTGCACAAGACTTGTTAAGCAAAGGGAGGTTTCTCAAGCCAGCATGCAGGTTCTCTAAATTGTACTGGAAGACTTTTATGTGGATTGCTGGCAAAGAAATAAATAGCAGCTATTATCAAAGCATCATGTCAAAAATATACACAGCCAATTACAAGCCTTGCTGGAGAAAAGCCCCACCTATCCCTACCCACTTTCTAAAAACACTTGGTAGGTGTCAGGAAAGGTATCAGCGGGTGCCATGCACACACGGGCACCACACTGGCGACTCCTGTCCTAAACATTTGATACTTTCAGTCTACAACAAGGCTCAAGACCTTTTTCTGAGGTGCATGTCATCTATGAGTTTTATGCGAAGGCCTCCTGGGCTGGTTCTTGTCAATGGGATGACATACCTCCTTTCCTTGCCTGTCCATTCCAGACAGATAGTCAATGCTAGTGGATTCAAACTCTGTTTGACAGACGTATTGGAGCTAGTAGTAACTCTGGTGGTAGAAGGTGCTGTGGATTCTTCTTGGGAGCAACTTTGTGAAACTGTTAAGACTTAATATATCTACTAATGCAGCAGTGTGGAAGCAGATTCTCCAAGGTCTAGGGTATGGCACCTACTGGCAGCTTTCCTGGTGCCCATCAAAGGTTTTTAGAAAGTGGGTGGGGCCAGTGGAGCTTTTGCCCAGCAGAGCTTCTGATTGGCCATGCAGGGTTTTTTTTTGGGGGGGGGGGATAGCTTTGGAAGCAGCTGCCACAACAGCACCAGTATCACTGTCTGACTGAAAGTAAGCTGTGTGCATGCAAAAAAAATAAAACCAATATAATCATTTTAAAGAGCATTCTGTTAAATAGAGCTTCTGTCTGAAATCTTGAATATCTACCATGAGAGTTATGCATAACCTCACTCCCTGACATTTTGTGGTTGGCTCCGCCTCCTGTGGCAGCTATTTTGTGGTTGGTTCCACTTCCTCTGGCAGCTATTATGTGGCTACACCCAGCACCCTGTGTCAGAATTCCAAAGACACTCTCAGACTCAAGAAGGCTGTTGACCCCTGATCTAGGAACAGCATGATGCACCAATGAAATCCAGACGGGGGGGATGCGGGGAAACTGCATGTGTGCAGTGTAAGTTACATAAACAAAAACTTGACTCCATTCTTTATGAAATATTCCCTGGGGAGTGACACTGACATGTGAAGTGCCTATATCAAGTCAAATCACTGAACATGGCTGCTCCACCCAAATGCTCTTGGGGCAGCAGGGACCAAGCCATGAGGAAGAGGCTCTCAGATCACTGCAACAACAGATGTATCAGGCCTTATGAAGTCTGAAGATAGGAGTGTGTTGGTTTACCATCCCCTTGAGATGGGCTGTTTCTTCCTTAGGAAGGGCAGGGCCATGGCAAAGTGGACAAAGCACAGTGATCTGCTGGCAGGACAGCCTGCAGTTCCATCTTGCCACCCCCACTTAGAAGAATTAGGGCTGTGAAAGACCCTTGGAACAGGTTCCACGATCAACTGCATACAGAAGCCTCGTACGCACAAGACTTTCTGCTAAAATGTTGCCCCTGCAGGCAATGCAGTTACAAACCACATCTAATAAAGTCAATTTTACAACCCATTAAAAATACACCCACAGTTATAGTCAAGGCTGTGGCATGAACTCAGTTTTCAGGTCTGTGACATGAAGCATTTCAGGGAATACCGAAACTAAGTATATGAAACATATCTAAATAGAGATCATCCGACAGACTCTATACTTGGCACCCAGCTTTGTGGTTACAAATGTCATTAGTTCCACATTTTTTTTCCACATGAAACTTTCTAGCCATACCCTCCCCCAGTGAAGCTGAAACTTACTATCTAGTGACGATCTTAGAATGTTTTCTCTGTGTGATACACAGTCTACCCAACCTGAAGGAAGGTTAACACTTCTCCATACCTACTGAACCCCAGACAGAACAGCAGTCAACACTAAATATAAACAAGCAGTCACATGGGTCCCATTTTCAACCCCTCTGTTCCTACAGAACTAATATGTTTTTAGTGACATGTGGGTCACTATCTAGCATTTGGTCATAGACTGCTTTTAGCCAAAAGGACAAGTACATAGTTTCTCCATTCCCATAATCTAACACTCCAATCTGGAACAGCTGGATTGCCTAAATAATGTGTGAATGTGCACACATAGAACAGCAATTTATGTACACCCTCGGGCCAAACTAGACTTTGCATTTATCATAATATCCAGCCCTTCTGGTGCCTATCCTCTTCCAATCCAGCCACACATTCTGATTCTTAAGGGCACTTATGTTTTCTTAAACTGGTGGGGGATTTTTAGATAGTCCCCCAACCTGCTGCAGCCTATAGAGCACCCTCCATTTATTCCTGGGGGTGGACCCCCTGGAACAGCATAGGAAGCAAATTGGGGAGGGGCCTGCATTGGGAGGGGGGAATCAGCAAATATCACTACCACCTCACCAGAGGCCTTAAGTCTTGAAATAGATTGGATGCTGATAAATATCTTTCTTTCTTTGTTTTTGTGTGTGTGTGTGCGCATGCACATGAGTGCATTCTTGGAAGTCATGGCAATTTGTGGCAACCCCTACTGAGGCATGGAGGACGTTCAGAGAAGTGCCTTAATACAGCCTGCCCCTATGTCCTAGTCCAGGTATTCCTTTGAGGTTTCCCATCCAAGTACTTGCCAGGCTTGGCCCTGCTTAACTTTCGAGATTTGATGAGATTAGGCTTGCCTGGGCTGTCCTGGATGGGGCTGACGCTGGTCATTACCTTGACAAATATGTGGCCCCATCCTAGGAGAAAATGAGAGCGTAAAGGAGCCATTACAAGGAAGGACTTGCAAACAGGAGGGAGGGAGGGAGACTTAGGAGAGGCTATGTCTCCTCTGGGAATGCTTCCATTTGAGCGTGATGGTTTTTCCCTCCCAGGTTCAGAACCCAACTAAGGAAAAGGAAACACGTGCAGATGCTTCTGTAACTTGTGATGCTATGAAACATCCACAAGATTAGTCCCACACACCTAAATCACAAAAAAGCAACAGCATATTGATTAAAAAAATGACATGGGTATAAATTTTGCTCTGAAAACTGCTGTGCCAGTGAAATAGGACAGTGCTGCTGAAAAAGGAGAATCTGCTTCCTTGACAAGAAATTGATTTGTGTCATACAATTTAAAGCTAATACATTCACTACACAAATAAATGGTCACAAAAAGATTATACCACAATAAATTTGTCCGCCTTTATGGGGCATTCAGCTTCATAGGTGTGGCAACTGGCTGCTTGGATCTATATTGGAGGGAGTACTTCTGGAATAGAGAAGTATTTCCAAACCAAGTTGCCAAAAAGAAGATGACTGTAGATTTATACCCTGCCCTTCTCTCTGAATCAGAGACTCAGAATGCCTTACAATCTCCTATATCTTCACCCCACAACAACAGACACCCTGTGAGGTGGGTGGGGCTGAGAGGGCTCTCACAGCACTGCCCTTTCAAGGACAACTCCTGCAATAGCTAGGGCTAACCCAAGGAAATGTGAGTCGAAGGGTGGGGATCACTGCAGATGAGAACTAGTGCCCATTTGCAGATGAGAATTAATCTATCGCCTCTCAACCTTCTGCCAAGTGTTCTTCCTCTGAAGAGGTTAAGGAAGGGTAAAGAACTCTCCTTCTCTCAACAGATTCAAATTTGGCACATGAGGTACGGTATGTAAGTTGTGTATACAATTGAAATTTTGCAGAGTCATTATACTTGTTGCAATGTAGTTAGAGCTTTTAAAAAAATTCTGTCAGCAGAATTGCAACCCTCTGAAACTGGGTTCAAGGTCATGTTTCTTGTAAATGTGTGCTCATCCTTGTTGTCATAGAATGTGACATACTCTACTTACAACAGTCATAAGACCTCATTTTTAAGCTCAAAATCTTTCAAAGATGTAGCATGCAATGCGCCAAATTAGCATAAATAAAACAGTACATGATGGTCAAGTAGGCCGGATCTAGGGGGGAGCAAAGGGGGTGCTTGCCCAAAGTGCCGGGGGGGGCCAAATTGGGTATGGAGTCCATTCTATTCTATGGGCCCATAAGATAGAATGGGCCATAAGGGGACATCATTTTTTAATTTTGCCCCCCCCCCTCAAAAACACATAGATCTGGTCCTGTGGTCAAGCATTTTCAGAATATTTTGAATAAATATTCAGGAATTTGAAAAAATGTTCAGGAACTTAGGCAGATCATGAGACAGAGAGCAGGAAGGGTTGGATCAATGCTTAGTTCTTGTGGCCCTTTCTTACATGCCCCGGGAAATGCTGATGACCACTTTGGGATCAAGAAGCAATTTTCTCCAGGCTGGTTTGGCCAGGGATTCTGGAGTTTTGTTTTGTTTTTGCCATCTTCTAGGCATGGAGCAGGGGTCACTGGGGAGATATTTGTGAATTTCCTGCAGTAATGAGTTTGGCTAAGTCAGTTCATTTACTAGTGGTTAGTTCACCTAGCACATTTCATTGAGATATTTTTATGCACATACATTTTCTGAAAAATGCAAAAATCCCACACTTCAACCCCCCCATAAGCATGTGTGAGAGGTGAATTAATACACTTTTGGGGTAGGTTACGGTATGTATAGCAACTTCAACAAAAAAAGTTGTTATATTCTAATCCATTATGAGAACATATGAAGCTGCCTTATACTGAATCAGACCCTCGGTCCATCGAAGTCAGTATTGTCTACTCAGACTGGCAGCAGCACTCCAGGGCCTCAAGCTGAGGTTTTCACACCTACTTGCCTGGACCCTTTTTAGTTGGAGATGCCAGGGATTGAACCTGGGACCTTCTGCTCACCAAGCAGATGCTCTACCACTGAGCCACTGTCCCTCCCCAATTATATTTTAAAATATTTCAAATATACCCTGACATTAGGTGTCTAGAATCTCCAGACCTACCACACCATTGCCCAACACCACACAGGAACTGTACAGAGCAAACCCATGTTTCATGATGCTATGAATGAAATGGTGTTAGAAGCACTATGTATTTTAGAATAGCCACAACTATTATGCCCCTACCACTTTCTGCACAGGCTCCAGCCATGCTGCGTGGCAGGGTTGAGTCCTATAATAAAGTGGAGAGACTATACCAGGATGCAGTGTTGGTTGAGAGAGTCTGCATCCTCTCTGCAAAAATAAGGAGATGGCAAACACAATCCAGTTAAAAACAACCATGACTGGCAGAACAAATCTAAGAACACTTTCCTTGCAGTCAGCCCCATTGAGTGGACTTGAAGAAGATGCTGAGTAAACCTGCTCAGCATCCCACAAACTGTGAAAAACTGAACTATTCAGGAGGTCAGTTTTATGCAGGTAACAGGGCTCTACTATAACAAAATGGTTCTGAAATATGCTTCAGCATTTATTTATTTAAAACATCTGTTGACTACCTTTCAACCTTATGGAACTCAAGGCAGTTTGCAATATAAATAAAATAACAATAAAGGCATTAAGACCATTGACTATACCTAACTTGCTTAAGATAAGAGCCACACAGAAAAAATGTCAGATATTTGAGAGCTGAAAGACATGAACATCAAATGTTCAAGAGCCGCAAGACATGATTGTCAGTTGTTTGAGGGAGGGAGATAAGGAAGGAAGGAAGGAAGGAAGGAAGGAAGGAAGGAAGGAAGGAAGGAAGGAAGGAAGGAAGGAAGGAAGGAAGGAAGGAAGGAAGGAAGGAAGGAAGGAAGGAAGGAAGGCAGGCAGGCAAATAGATGGGGGAGAGGTGGAAAGAAAGCAACTTTAACTTGAAATGCATTCTCCAAGCTGTTGCCTGGCATGGCTTGGAAGAGCGATTAAAAAAAAAATGCTTTCTCCACGCTGGCTGACAGGGCAGTGGGGGCTTTGAGAGCCACACAATATATGTGAAAGAGCCACATGTGGCTCCCGAGCCACAGTTTGGCCACCCCTGGCCCATACTATCTGTTGCTGTATGTATGATCTTGCTATGTAATTGTTGCATCATTTAACATGCCATGTAATACTTATGATTTCTTTCAGATCTGTTTCAGATTTCTGCAATCCTAATCCCATTGCAGTGTTTACTGGAAATCCTATCCTGTTGACTATATTGACTCACTCTGTGTAATCTGAGTCTCAGTGAGAAAGGTGGACTATAAATAAATTAGGTGTCCAGGATGTTCTGAAATGTTCTGAAATGCATTTTAATTATGTTTTATTGGAACTGTATTAATAATACTGTAAATCACTAAACTAAAATAAATTGTAAGTCCCACTAAAATCAATGGAACAAATAAACTACAAACAGGCGAGATCTCTAGAGGGCACCTTCTTGCAGGGCCAGAATGGTCTGGATCCAGTTACAATCCTGTGACAAGAAATAACCAAGCAGCAGTGACAGAGTGGAAGCATCAGCAGTGTGTTTCTGGGTAAGGTACCCTGAGGCAAGCAAAAGAGCTGGATTTGAGACCAGTAGCGCTTTAGAAACCATCAAGCTTTTCAGGGTATAAACTATCAGGAGACAAAATTATTTTCATCAAATAAGGGAGCTTTGAATCCCAGGACCTTATACTTTGTAAATCTTTGTTGCTTTCCAAACTGCCACTGGACTCAAATCCAGATCTTTTACCCTAGACCAACATATCTTCCCACCTGAGGCAAGCAGGTGTTGCTTTTCTCCTGTGTTAACCCTCCAAGATTCTCAAGATAACTAGTTCCACATTTTAATTCCCAAGTAGAGTGTCCTTCATCCCCTCTGCCTCCTACTTTTCTTCCCACTTGCCTCTGGAAACCAGAAAATAATCCTAGATTCACGTGAGTAGCTGTGTTTGTCTGAATCAACAGAACAAAGTTTGGGTCCTGTGGCACCTTTAAAACCAACATTTCATTCTGAGTGTAAGCTTTTGTGTGCACACAAAAACAATCCTATTATTGATCATTTCATTTACAGTTCCAAATGCAGGCAACTCTGCAGGCACAAAGAAGAGAAATTATGTTCAAATGATGTTTAAATTGTCCACTTCTTATAACAGGAAGTGTTACACCCTGAAGCTCTCTCAAAGCACAGAAGAGAAAAAGGGAGTTAAGGAAGAGTTTCTCCTTCAAAAACCAATTTGTTCATCAAATATGCATTTGCCTGACTACAGAACACCTATATGAATTCAAGCTGTTTGTGCACAGATTTCACTCCTGTAATCAGGAACTGTTATTCCCATGTATCCCAGTGATGGGGACAGATCCTATTGTGCACAGTTTATACACAAGTAGTACTATGGCCACACTTGGCAAGTATGTGTAGAAGAGAGCATGGTCTGTGCACTGTCTTGCTCCCTATGCACACTGGCCCTGTGCATTGATAGAGGGCAATAA
The DNA here is from genome assembly GCF_032191835.1 of Heteronotia binoei. Taxonomy (NCBI): domain Eukaryota; kingdom Metazoa; phylum Chordata; class Lepidosauria; order Squamata; family Gekkonidae; genus Heteronotia; species Heteronotia binoei. Next base: position 223,213,816 of record NC_083223.1, on the reverse strand, counting down.
AGAAAATGAATCCAGTGGCATTCAGGGTAACACTTAAGGCGAATGGGCTAGCAGGGGCTCTACACCACTAGACCTCTGATCACATTTTAAATTTCATTGCTTTCAACACAGACACAACCAGGGCTGGCGTGTGGGAGTAGGCAGGTTAGGTGGCTGTCTAGGGCACCAGCCCACCTGGGGGTGCCATGAGGCATCCCCTTACTCCCCTACACTCTTCGGAGGCTTCCTTGGAAGCCTCCAAAGAGTGCGGCATTTTACTGGTGCCCAGCCACTTTCAACTCGAAAGTGTCTGAGTGCTGGTAAAACACGGCACTCTCCAAAGAGTGTGGCGTATTAGCAGCGCCCTGCTGCTTTCAGGTTGAAAGCGGCCGAGCAGCGCCTTCATACAAAAGTGCCACATGGCTGCTTTAAATCCAAAAGCAGTGGAGTGCTGCTAAAACACCGCGCTCTCCAAAGAGCACCGTGCTTTAGCGGCGGCCCACCACTTTCAGGTTGAAAGCGGCTGTGCGGTGCCTTTGCATGAAGGCGCCACTCAGCCACTTTCAACCCGGAAGCGGCGGGGCGCCATTAAAATGGCGTACCTCCCCACACACACACACCTGTCCTAGAAGTGTAAACTAAGGGGAAGGGTCGGACTACCCAGGCACTTTGCCAGTGAAGGAGAGGTCGCCTGCGGAAAGGCTGGACTAGTGGCAGCTTGGCATTACGGAGGCGCTGAGCCTGGGGGTTGGGGTTTTCAGCTGTCTGCATCAGACGCCCTTGCTTCATCCTTGCGTCTCCCCTCCAGACGATGTTGCCTTTATACTCTGCCGGCTGGTCTACCAGGGGAGGTGAGAACTTGGCAAGGGCAGGATCTCTATCATTCTTGGCCACTGTGTGGGGCTGTTCGAGAATACAAGAGAGGCAGCAGAAACAGGAATTTAAATCCCACTGTACCTGATCCCCTCGTCTGAAGAAGTGTGCTTTTAGCACACGAATGCTTACATTCTGAATAAAACTTCGTTGGCCTTAAAGTCGCCTGCTTTGTTCAGGAATTTAAATCAGAATTTAAGTTGAGTGGCGCATGGGATGATGTCACAAAAGTGACATCATCATGCTGCTGACATCAAAGCCCGCACAAAATTGACAAGCACTGGAGGGGGGGCACGGCACAGGGGGCTACCTGGAGCAGCAGAACCCCACGCCTGGACACAACTAACTTCAGTTGGATCAAGGCATACTTTTTCAGGAGTAGAACAAAGCAGTAGACAAGGTTCACCTTTAAGACCAACTAAGTTTTATTCAGAATGTAAGCTTTCATATGCTCCAAGCAAACTTCATCAGACAAAAATGGAATGGCAAGCAATCCTAAATGTAGAAAAAGTGGGCAGTGAGTTGGTATGTAGAGTCATGGAAATGTTTTTAGCAGATTAAAACAATCACAAATTGGGGTCTGTGTTTGTTTGCTAGTGTTGTTAACTGGGCTGAAACAACAATGGAGGGTGATAAAGAAACAGATTGATGTCATAGGTGTGAAATGCCACAAATCTGGGTATCATTCTGGCTTTGTTCTGGGTTTAAATAGAAGGCATTAGTTTCTCAAGAGGTTATAACATCATTCTAGCTTGCCATCAGAAAAAAAGAATACATTAAAATATATTGGAAGATGGGTTAATATATGTAATGAGATAAACAGCCTTATTTTGAGACAAATATCCCTTATTTGAGTATGTCAATACAAAAAACAACATTATTCTGATACACTGTTCTAAAAGAGAAATACATTGGAATACTGTGGATGTATAGCTATACTCAGTGAGAGCTGGTTTAGCATATGTAGTGGAAGATGGGTTAGTATATGTAATAAGATAAACAGCCAATAACCTTTACGAGTTAGTATATGTAATGGGATAAACAGCCCAGATCCCTTATTTGAATATGTCAATACCAAAAAACCTCCAAAAACTTTGCTGCCACATACACCCAGACAACACAGTCACTGGACCTAACAGCATTAACTACACCATCTCAGGTTCATTAACTTGTTAATCTTCCAACATTATATATGCCATTAAATGCCAACGATGCCCTTCAGTTCTCCACATAGGGCAAACAGGACAAACCCTACGCCAAAGGATAAATGGACGCAAATCTAACATCAGGAATTACAGAACGGAGAAACCTGTTGGAGAACACTTTAACCTTTCTGAGCATTCAGTGGGTGACCTCAAAGTAACTGTTTTACTGCAAAGAAACTTCAAGAACAGAATGGAGAGAGAAATTGCTGAATTATAATAATAATAATAGATTTTATTTATATCCCGCCCTCCCCGCCTAGGCGGCTCAGGGCGGCTAACAACATTTCACACAATTAACATAAATAGATAAAACTTTAAATTTAACAATTAAAAAGAAATTAAACATAAAAACCAGTTAATTAAGTTAAAATACATAATTCAAATTACATTAAATATATCTGGCAGCAATAAAATTGTTTGGCGCTGGTTCTGCCAGTTTAGATAGTTCCGTGATTGTATTACAGATGGCGGTTCTTTATTCTTAGCAACTCAGCAGTCGATATCGGCATAGGCTTGTCTGAAAAGGGCGGTCTTGCAGGCCCTGCAGAACTGGTCAAGGTTCCGCAGGGCCCGCACTTCCTCCGGAAGTTGGTTCCACAGTGCCGGAGCCGCGGCTGAAAAGGCCCGTGTTCTGGTGTTTTGAAGTTTGACCTCTCTCGGCCCAGGGATGGTCACTTTATTTTTACCCATTGACCTCAGTGCCCTCTGGGGTTCATATGGGGAGAGACGGTCCCTTAGGTAGGCTGGTCCTTGGCCATATAGGGCTTTAAAGGTAATAACCAACACTTTGTACTGGACTCGGTAGGTAATCGGCAGCCAGTGCAGTTCACGCAGCCCCGTCCGTATGTGCTCCCATTTCGAGAGCCCCAATAGTAGCCTGGCCGACGCGTTCTGCACCAGCTGCAACTTCCGGGTCCGGCACAGAGGTAGCCCCAAGTAGAGGGCATTACAGTAGTCCAATCTTGAGGTGACCGTTGCATGGATCACTGTTGCGAGGTCGCGACGTTCCAGAAAAGGGGCCAACTGCCTCGCCCGCTTCAGGTGGAAGAATGCTGACTTGGCAGTGGCTGCTATCTGGGCCTCCATTGATAATGAAGGCTCCAGTAAGACGCCCAAACTCTTTACCTCTTATTATGAAATTTGGAACAGAGATATTGTTTTTTTATCTGATTACATATATTATTTTGTATTCATTATATATACATATTTTGTATTGCCATTCCATTTTTGTCTGATGAAGTCTGCTTAGAGCATATGAAAGTTTACATTCTGAATAAAACTTATTTGGTCTTAAAGGTACCCCTTGTCTACCGCTTTGTTCTGTTGCTTCAGACTAACACGGCTGCCCACTTGGATTTTTCAGGAGTACTTAGGATTTTCAATAGGTTAAGGGACAGGCAAAAGGAAATATTTTTCCACACACTTTATAATTAACTTAGACAAAATTCACAACTGTGAGATGTGATAGTTACTAGGTTAGACAGCTTTTATAAAGGATGAAACAAATTCATGAAGGATAACTCTTAACTGAGGCTTTTTTTTCACTAGCTCTTTTGAACTAAATTATCTCCCTGTTGCAATCACCTAGATATAAACTTTAAATTGAAGTCCCAGACAGCAATTAATATATTACCATATTCCACACAAAAATGCAGCAATTTCCATTTTTTTGTGTTTGGAAGTAAGTTTCATTTAGCAAAGATCCTGCTTCCCCCATCATTTTCCTTTCTTCCCTATGCTTTTACTGCCTAATTAAATATTTCCTCTCTTCTGTGATCAGCTATGCTATTCATAAATAATTAGTCATGGTAATTATCCATTCTTGCTGGCAAGGGATGGGGTGAAGTACTACTTTTCACTTTGCAGTTAAAACCTCTACTTTTTTAAAAAAAATGTTAAGTTTGCTATAATGACAATACAATATTTAGTACTGACAGTAAAATATTTAGAGTAGCTTTGCCTGTAAAATAAAAAGTACTACTTAATCCTCCCCCCCAAAATATAAACTGATAACTAACTTGATTCATTAGCACCATTGCTAACTACAGGAGAGAACAGGAAATAAATCATTATTGAAAGAAGAACAAAAGAAGAACAAGTTTTAAAAAACTTCTGAGAAATGGAGAGTCAGCAGGTTACAGCAGTCAGAGGGATGGAATAGAACTGAGGAGACATGAGATCAAATCCCCATTCAGCTACCTAAACTTACAGAGCGACACTGAACCAATCACTCAGACTAACCTACCTCCCAGGACAGTTGTGCAGATGGAACAGAGAGCCTTGTATATATCATCCTTAGGAAGAACTGCGGTCAAACATGTAGCAAACAAGCATCAGTAGTACTTTGACCACATAGGACAGTTTGGTGCTGCAACTGATTTATATGTTTAAATAAATGGCCACTAATCAGGCCTGAAAAAAGAGAGGACACTCTGAGTGCAACAGGTAGCCATGAATACTCACTCTAAGCTGTGGAGTCTTGTGAGCAAAAATTCTACTTCATGAGCTATTGGCATTAAAGTTGTGAGCTACTGCATAGATTAGGCGGCTCTGGGGCCATTTTCCCTGAGCTAAGACAAAAAAATTTTAGCCAGAGCCAGTCAGATTATATAGATTCTCTATTGCCCTGACCTGCTTGGCCCAGGCTAGCCTGATCTTGTCAGATCTCAGAAGCTAAGCAGGGTCAACCCTCATTCTTAGAGGCAGACAATGGCAAACCACTCCGAACATCTGTTCCCTAGAAAACCTTAAGGGGCCACCATAAGTCGCTGCAACTTGATGGCTGGCTACCACCATCACCTCCAGTAAATAGAATGGAGTGAAAAAATCATGGTCATTCCAAACTAAATGGCTAATGTGGAAGGAACTCATGAGAGATGAATGGAACCACCATGTTCAGACCAGGCCCATAGCACCCCATGGGACCCAGAGGGCCCAGCCTCCTTGTGGATTTTACGGGCCTCCTCCCCAAGCCTTGGCTCCCCCCACCCCCTTGGGACCCCTCACCCCGATCGCCTCAGCACATGAAGTGGGTAGCTCTCCCCTGAAGCACTCTGAGAAGAGTTGAGTGGGTGGGCGAGCAGATTCTGAAAGCTGAGTGGGTAGGTGGGCAGCCAGCCCCACCCCCTTCTCCCAGCAGCCCCTAGCCCAGCCAGGAAGAGCTGGGGGTTCAAAGTGCTGCCTTGCTTTCCACCGCCATGAGCATGAACAGTAAGTTATTGAGTGAGTGGGAGGAGAGGCCCCTAGATTGCACAGGCCGCAAGGACAGCTAAGTCTTTTCAGGGTGCGGAGGGAAGGAGGAAGGCAGCCAGGACATGTCTCCCCCAGACATCATGTAAAAGCCATGCACGTTCCCTGCTGCTCCTGGTTGGGGAAAGGTGCAGGAAAGCAGGGAAATGAGGAGGGAGTGCAGTTACAAATTTATTTATTTATTTATTTATTTATATTGGGATTTATACCCCGCCCTTCGCACCGAAGTGTCTCAGGGCGGCTTACAACATGATAATACAAATACTACAATTTAAAACACTTACAAGTAAAATTAAAACCATAAATTAATAAAAGCAAGATAGATAAAAACCGGCGGTCTACAGATGCATTTTGTTCCATCCAAAAGATTTCCTTGTCAGTCAGTATTATAGGCCTGCCGGAAGAGGGCTGTCTTACAGGCCCTGCGGAACTGCCCTAGGTCCCGCAGGGCCCGCACCTCCTCCGGCAGCTGGTTCCACCAATAAGGTGCCGTTACTGAGAAGGCCCGATCCCTGGTGGATTTTAGACGGGCCTCCTTTGGCCCGGGGACTATCAACAGGTTTTGTGAACCCGAGCGTAGTACTCTCTGGGGAACGTGTGGGGAAAGACGGTCCCTAAGGTAGACAGGTCCTAGGCCATATAGGGCTTTAAAGGTAATAACCAACACCTTGTACCGGACTCGGAATATTACTGGCAGCCAGTGCAGATCCCGGAGCCCCGGCCGAATGTGCTCCCGTCTTGGGAGCCCTAATAACAGCCGGGCAGCAGCGTTCTGCACCAACTGCAGTTTCCGGGTCCGGCACAAGGGTAGCCCCATGTAGAGGGCATTACAGTAGTCTAACCTCGAGGTGACCGTAGCATGAATCACTGTTGCCAGGTCGTCACGTTCCAGGAAGGGGGCCAACTGCTTCGCCCGCCGAAGGTGAAAAAACGCGGACTTGGCAGTGGCTGCTATCTGGGCCTCCATTGTCAGTGAAGGCTCCAACAGCACCCCCAGGCTCTTAACCCTGCCCGACGCTGTTAGTGGCGCGCCGTCAAAAACTGGCAGGGGGATTTCCCTTCCCGGGCCGCAGCGACCAAGGCACAGGACCTCTGTCTTCGCCGGATTCAGCTTCAGCCCGCTCAGCCTAAACCACCTAGCCACTGCCTGTAACGCTCGGTCCAAATTTTCTGGGGCGCAGGCGGGCCGGCCATCCATAAGCAGATAGAGCTGGGTGTCATCAGCATATTGGTGACACCCAAGCCCGTACCCTCGGGCAATCTGGGCAAGGGGGCGCATGTAGATGTTAAATAACATCGGGGAGAGCACCGCCCCTTGAGGCACCCCGCAATCAAGCGTGTGTCTCCGGGACAGTTCCTCCCCAATCGCCACCCTTTGTCCCCGACCGTCAAGGAAAGAGGAAAACCATTGCAAGGCCAACCCCTGAATCCCTGCGTCGGCAAGGCGGCGCGCCAGAAGCCGATGGTCGACCATATCGAACGCTGCCGATAGGTCCAACAACATCAGCACTGCCGAGCCGCCTTGATCCAGATGCCGCTGAAGGTCATCCACCAGGGCGACCAGCACCGTCTCCGTCCCGTGGCCCGGGCGAAAAAAGAAATCAGCCTTCTTTTGAACTTCAGAACTAGAAGTTGATCACTGCAGGCTGAGCTCCAGGAATAGTAGAAGGGAATCAGAGCTTACATACAATTTAAATCACAATGGAAAGGTGAGGGAGCAGGGTGGCCCCCAGCCTCTCCAGCATCTTGCTCTCACCCCCATGGCCCCCCTCCTATGCCCTCCTGTGGCCCCTCCCTCTTTGACTCTTAGCTAAGGGGCTGGTTCAGATGTATTTTGTGTCTTGGACTATGGTCTTAGAATGTTCATTTGGAAGCCGGTCACATTGAAATCAACAGGATTCACATCCCTCTCTTTCACATCACTGCACTGGCTGCCAGTGGTATACCGAGTTCGCTACAAAGTGCTGGTTATCACCTTTAAAGCCCTATATGGCCGCGGACCTGCCTACCTGAGGGACCGTCTCTCCCCATATGAGCCCTAGAGAGCGCTGAGGTCAGCTGGAAAAAACCAGCTGAATGTCCCTGGGCCAAGGGAGGCCAGATTGAAGGCCACCCGGGATCGGGCCTTCTCTGTCGCAGCTCCACTGCTGTGGAATCAACTCCCAGAGGAGGTGCGGGCCCTACGATGCTTAGATCAATTCCGTAGGGCCTGTAAGACCCACCTTTTCAAGATAGCCTTCAACTAATGACAAGCTAGGAAGTGCCGCTGAAAATGCTTTTAGTTACTGAATTCTACTGAAGACCTAATGTTTATAGCACCATATTGTTAATGTTAATTTTAATAATTTGTAATTGTTTTAACCATGATTTTATAAGTATAACTGATGTATAATGTATTTTATGTTGTGAGCCGCCCTGAGCCTGCTTCGGCGGGGAGGGCGGGATAGAAATAAAAAATTATTATTATTATTAAATTCAGTTTTAAAACAGTCTTAAACCCATTGTGAAAGCATTCACAGATAAACGAAAACATACATACCTTTGTGATCAGCAATAAAGTGATCAATGGGCTCTAAAACGAAGACTGCAGTTGGATGTTGGGAGTAGACTTACTCCTGTGTAAACATGTTAAGGGATCGGGGTACTATGGATGATCCTGATCATCAGTGGTTCATCAGCCACAAAGCTGACCATGGCTGAAGCAATAATAATGCCTCATATGCTAGATCATGATTTATCACATATTTTAAAATGTTTTTAAAAATGAGACATATAAAAGTGGCTTTTATTAGTCAAACGTTTCCTGGGAAGGAGTAGATTATTTGACAGAAATAGAAACTTCCTGGTGCAAAAAGATAGCTGCGTTACTAGTAAAAACTAGAGTTGTGCCTTGCAAACTGTGGGCATAATTTAGCATATTTTCCAACATGCACAGCTCTATACCTGCTCTTGAATATTTGCAGTAAAGTCTACTCATATGGAAGCATTGGAGACAGATGTTTCCCTTTCTCCTTATGTATGAGCTTCAATATAAGATTATGAGCAGATCACTGAGGGACCAGACCAAGGGGTCATATGGTCCAGCATCCTGTTTCCAGCACTGCAAGGCAACCCTTATATGGCTCCAGTAGCACATTGTTGAAAAACTGAACATCCAGTTTATAAAGCAGCAAGAAAAGTTCTTAAAGAGCATGTGATTAAAATGCTAGGTTTGCTATTACGGCAGTTGCTGTTTGACTGGCATGAGGAATTGTATTGTTTATATTATAACACAGAAAAGTGAGTTATAGACTCTATGACTTTCTATTTTCACTGACAATATTTAATTTATGCTCTATTTTCAGTGACAGTATTAATTAATTAAAAACCTTTCTATGCCACTTTTGCACCCAATTAGGTCCCCAAGGCAGTAAACATCAAAACATTAGATTGTTTCAAGTAATTCTATAAAAAACATATAACACCACAACCAGGGAGGAAGGCCAATAACAGTTGTTGGGATCATGCCAATCAAAAGACAAGAATAGGGGAATCCAGATTAATTTTCCTGGGGAGGAAATACCAAAGTTTTTGGTGGCACAACTGAAAAGGCCCCTTTTGGGGGTTGCCACTTGTCTAGCCTCAGGTGGCAAGGTCCCCTGAAGCAGGTCCTCTAAAGATGACATCTGAAGAGTGAATGGATAGCTTCATATATGAGAAGGCCAAGGCTGTAACCAGCAGTGGGGTACAGAGGGCAGCACCCCCTTTCAAATTAGGGGTGCCCCACCACACCCTTTAATTTTTCCACTTTAATTTTCCACCCTTCCACTTTAATTTTTAAACAACTTGTTTAAGCCGCAGCTTCTCCTTTGCTGTTGCTCTCCTCCTCTCTTGCCAGCCTGCAGGAGGAGACTGCGATAGAGAGAAGGAAGCACGGAGCCTTTCTAGGAAGGGAGGGGAGGAAACTGAGAACTTGATCCACATGGGCAGCGGACAGGCAGGAGGCTTTCTGCAGTCCAAGGAACAAGTCACCCACCCCCAAATCCAATGAGGCTAGAGGCCCTCTCCAACTCACTCCCTTCTAGAAATAAAGGTATTAAGCTGGTTGCTGGAGGGGTGGCAGCTGGGCAGACTGTGGTGGGGCTGTGCACCCAGCTTCTCTCTGGCCCTCATGTTGCCTGAGGGGAAGCAGAAGCATGCACATACACCCAGTCTGGAGGTGTCTTATGACCTGGGGATGGCTGGGTAAAGAGCTTAAATTAAAATAATTATATTTAATTTAATTAGCAGCCCAGCAGCCCCCCTGGAAAAAAAATTCTGGATAAAGCCCAGGAGAAGGCAATCCTTATGGTATGTTGGTCCCAAGCTATATAGGTCTTTAAAGGTCAATACCAATAGCACCTTGAATTGAGTCCAGAAACAAACTAGAAGCCAGTGTAAATGGAACAAGACTGGGGTGATATAGTTCCTAGGATCCACTCCACTCAACATTCTATCTTCAGCATTCTGTTTCAACTTTACCTTCCAGTCTTCAAGGGCAGCCCCACACAGAGTACATTGCAGTAATCTAATATACATGTTACCAGGGCATGCACCACAGTGGCCAGATCTTTACTACTTGGGAAGGTCAGCAACTGGCTCACCAGCCAAACTTGATGAAAGGTCACAGTTGCCATATGTTTATCCAACAGGAGGCCCAGCAGCACCCTTTTATAAATCTGCTCTTAGGGACACTGCAACTTCATTACAACCAGGAGATAAGCCATTTACTTGGCCAGATCTCCCTTTCACCAGTAGGACATAAGAACATATGAGAAGCCATGTTGGATCAGGCCAATGGCCCATCCAGTCCAACACTCTGTGTCACACAGTGGCCAATATATATATGTGTGTATGTATATATATATATATATATAAATACATATACACACATATATACACACACACAAACATATATATACTGTGGCTAATAGCCACTGATGGACCTCTGCTCCATATTTTTATCCAATCCTCTCTTAAAGCTAGCTATGCTTGTAGCCACCACCACCAACTGCGGCAGTGAATTCCACATGTTAACCTTTGGGTGAAGAAGTACTTCCTTTTATCCGTTCTAACCTGATTGCTCAGCAATTTCATCAAATGCCCACGAGTTCTTGTATTGTGAGAAAGGGAGAAAAGTACTTCTTTCTCTACTTTCTCTATCCCATGCATTACCTTGTAAACCTCTATCATGTCGCCCCGCAGTCGACGTTTCTCCAAGCTAAAGAGCCCCAAGCGTTTTAACCTTTCTTCATAGGGAAAGTGTTCCAAACCTTTAATCATTCTAGTTGCCCTTTTCTGGACTTTTTCCAATGCTATAATATCCTTTTTGAGGTGCGGTGACCAGAATTGTACATAGTATTCCAAATGAGACCGCACCATCGATTTATACAGGGGCATTATGATACTGGCTGATTTGTTTTCAGTTCCCTTCCTAATAATTCCCAGCATGGCGTTGGCCTTTTTGATTGCAATCGCACACTGTCTTGACATTTTCAGTGAGTTATCTACCATGACCCCAAGATAGAGAGACCTCTTGGTCAGTCTCTGCCAGTTCACACCCCATCAACTTGTATTTGTAGCTGGGATTCTTGGCCCCAATGTGCATTACTTTGCACTTGGCCACACTGAACCTCATCTGCCACGTTGACACCCACTCACCCAGCCTCAACAGATCCCTTTGGAGTGCCTCACAATCCTCTCTGGTTCTCACCACCCTGAACAATTTAGTGTCATCTGCAAACCTGGCCATTTCACTGCTTACTCCTAACTCCAAATCATTAATGAACATGTTAAAGAGCATGGGACCCAGTACTGAGCCCTGTGGCACCCCACAGCTTACCGTCCTCCACTGTGAAGACTGCCCATTTATACTCACTCTCTGCTTCCTATTAATTAGCCAGTTTTTGATCCACAAGAAGATCCGTCCTTTTACTCCATGACTCTCAAGCTTATTAAGAAACCTTTGATGAGGAACTTTATCAAAAGCTTTCTGGAAGTCAAGGTAAACAACATCTATTGGGTCCCCTTTGTCCACATATTTGTTCACCCCCTCAAAGAACTGTAACACATTAGTGAGGCAAGATCTTCCCTTACAGAACTCATGCTGAGCATTCCTCAATAACTTGTGTTCATCAATGTGCCTACTCATTCTGTCCTTGATAATACTTTCTACCAACTTTCCCGGTATTGAAGTCAGACTGACTGGCCTGTAATTTCCCGGATCTCCTCTGGAACCCTTTTTAAAGATGGGGGTGACATTTGCTACCTTCCAGTTCTCAGGAATGGAGGCAGATTTCAATGGAAGATTACATATTTTTGTCAGGAGATCCACAAGTTCAACTTTGAGTTCTTTCAGAATTCTTGGATGTATGCCATCCGGACCTGGTGACTTATTAGTTTTTAATTCATCAATCAGTTGTAGGACCTCCTCTTTTGTCACCTCAATCTGACTCAGGTCTTTCAACACCCCTTCCAAAATTAGTGGTTCTGGAGTGGGCAAACACTTCTCATCTTCCACAGTGAAGACGGAGGCAAAAAATGCATTCAGCTTCTCAGCCATTTCCCTATCCTCCTTCAGTAATCCTTTTACCCCTTGGTCAGCCAAGGGCCCCACTGCCTCCCTGGCTGGTTTCCTGCTTCTAATATATTTGAAGAAATTTTTATTGTTGGTCTTTATGTTTTTTGCAATATGCTCCTCATAGTCCCTTTTTGCCTGCCTGATCACAGCTTTGCATTTGATTTGCCACAGCCTGTGTTCCCTTTTATTAATCTCACTTGGACTAGCTTTCCACCTCTTAAAAGAGTTCTTCTTACCTTTTACAGCTTCCATTACTTTGTTTGTTAACCATGCAGGCCTTCTCTTATACCTGTTTGTGCCTTTCCTAACTTGCGGTATATATTTTATCTGAGCTTCTAGGATTGTAGTTTTAAATAGCCTCCAAGCTTCCCTAAGGGTTTTGACTGTATTTACCTTTCCTTTCAGTTTCCTCTTCACATGCCTCATCATCTCAGAGAATTTACCCCTTTTAAAGTTAAACGTGGTTGTGCTGCTCTTTTGGGGCAACTCCCTATTTATACAAATGATGAAATCAATAACGTTATGGTCACTGCTCCCAAGCGGTGCGATCACTTTTACATCTCTCACCAAGTCTTGGCCATTACTTAGGACCAAATCCAGCATCGCCCCACTCCTGGTAGGTTCTGTGACCATCTGCGGGTAGTTAAAATCACCTATTACAACACAGTTTTTACGTTTAGCCGCTATCTTTAATCCTTCCATCATATTATAATCATCCTCTACCTTTTGATTTGCAGGGTGATAACAAACTCCCATAGTTAAATTTCCTTTTGGGCCCTCTATTTCAACCCAAAGCATTTCTAGAAGGGAATCTAATTCTTTTACTTCAGTCTTACTGGACTGTATACCCTCTCTGACATACAGAGCCACCCCACCTCCAACCCTTCCCTCCCTATCCTTCCAATATAACTTATATCCAGGAATCACCATGTCTCACTGATTCTCCTCATTCCACCAAGTTTCTGAAATTCCCACAATGTCTATGTTTTCCCCCAACACTAAACATTCCAACTCACCAATTTTACTTCGAACACTTCTAGCATTTGTATACAAACATCTATAATTTCCCAGGCAAGTTAGGCCCACAACCTTCCTCCTGCTGCCTCGAGACTTTGGCAGACACTCCATACTGTTTGTCAGCATCTCAGTGGACAACTCTGATCCATTACGTGGTAGAAAAGTAACATCTAACCCTTCATCTCTTTGAGATGAGCCCTCCAGAACCAGAGACATTTCATCTCCTGTCGGCTTTCCCCCAAGATTTAGTTTAAAAACTGCTCTGCCACCTTTTTGATTTTAAGCACCAGCAGCTTGGGGACAAGTGCAGACCATCTCTTTTGTACAGCTCCCATTTGTTCAGAAAGCATCCCAGTGCTTAACAAACTTAAACCCTTCCTCCCTACCATCATCTCATCCACACATTGAGACTTCTAATTTGTGCCTGCCTCTCCAGCCCTGCACGTGGAACAGGTAGCACTTCTGAGAAGGCTACCTTGGAGGTCCTGGCCTTAAGTCTCCTGCCTAGCAGCCTAAAATTTTCCTCTAGGACCTCACAACTGCATTTCCCCACATCATTGGTGCCAATATGCACCATGACCACGACCACTGGCTGCTCCCCAGCACTGTCTATCAGCCTATCTACAACACATGTAATGTCTGCTACCTTCGCACCAGGGAGGCAAGTCACCATACGGTCAGTACACGGTTTTGCCACCCAGCTGTCTACTTGGTAGTTGGATCGAATCACCAACTACCAAGACCCCCCCTCTCTCCCTGCCCAGGGATGGTACCTTGGCGCGAAAGGATACCCGATCACCAACTGAAGAAGACGTCCCTTCTGAGGGCGCATTCCCCTTATCCTCAGCACGGTGCCCTGTTCCCTCTCGACCCTCATGCTCCCTGGCAGCAACGGGGCTGCCACGTTCAGAGTGGGGCTCATCTAATACATCCCCGAGAGTCTTCTCTGAGTGCCTAACTGACTGTCTCTGCTTCTCCAGGTCAACCACCTCGGCCTCAAGGGTACGAACTCGTTCCCTGAGTACCAGCAGCTCCTTGCATCGAGCACACACCCAAGACCCTTATAGCACTTCTTATCTACTCTCTCTCAGAGCTCTCTGAAATGTGCTCAGCCTCTGGCAAGGCACAGCTTAATGGACCTCTGTTTAGTCTGGATTACGTTTCAGTTTGTTAGCCCGCATCCATTTCAAAACTGTCTTCACTCCAGGCACCAGTTTGCAGTTTCCACAGCCTCCTTTGGATCTGCTCTTAATGCTTAATAGAGCTGAGTATCACCTGATTCAGCCCAAATCTCCAAATGACCTCTCCCAGCAGTTTTACATAGATTTTGAAAAGCATGGGGGATGTGCCAGAGACCAAGGGGCAGAGCATGAGACCTTCAGCATCATACTCTGAAATCTACCTTTGAAGTAGAACTGGAATCACTGCAGAAAATGCCTTCCAGCTGAAATCCCAAAAGATGGATTTGTGTGAAGGAAGTGAAAAGTATTGTACATGAGACAGAATAAATGAATGCTTTATGTGGGGTATTTTTATCAGTGATGGCTCATTCACATGTACTAGATCCTACTATGCATAGACTTCAAGTGAACTCATACATGCAACTTTGCAGCCACAGAGTAGGTACATAAACTGGCAAGTCTGGCATTGTTCTTTGCTCCTTTAACTATATTCTATAAACCACAAATATTAGTTTGCATGAATAGCACCAGAACAGATTGCTAGGACAAAATTTGACTTCAGATAGTTTTAGGAAGTCATCTTTTCCATGCACAATTGATTTCCTCCCAAATAATATTAGAAAACGTCTGTTGTTCCTCACCCCCCTGCAAATGGTGAAACTGAGGATCATATTTTGCAAAGATGCAGCTGCAGAGCCCAACTCTGTATCAAACTGAAACACCATCAAATGACTGGCATTGGCATTCAAATTACTTATTGGCAGAAACCGGTTTAAAAATAGGGTTTTTCATGATAAACAAACTCAACCTCACAGGAAATGTGAGCAGCAAATACAGAAAGTCAACATGTGAGATAACTGGTGAAGTCCTAACTTTGTTTTGTAAATATATAGAAATCTGATTAAGATGATAATTTTCACAAACACGATTCACATTCTCAGAAGCTGAATTCTTATACATCACCACCTTAACAAGCAAAAGGTATGTTAAATGCCATGACTAGAAGGGTGTGAGGAGCAGAAGCAGACTTCTGCAAATATGATGGAAGCCATAGGGATGAGGTGACGTTTCTCAAGGTCTGTGTTCCCATGAGAATTCAGCTATCTTGTAAAATTTGCATTAGGATGTACAGAAGGGAAAGGTAAGGAACCAGGCATATATGCATATACACTCCCTTCACACTATTCACTCTTCCTGTATTTGGAATCAGGGATATGAGAGAGCACTTAATTGCAGCCCTGCAAATAAAACAAGTCTCTTTTGTCCAGTGAGAAAAAAAGAGATAATGCTTGCTTGCCAGAGTATACAGGAAACAAGGTGAGTAGATGCTTACAAGTCTGACCAATAGTTGTATATTTTAATTTAATTTCACTTAAACCCAAGGCAGAAAAACTTACTGTTCCTTAAATTGTTCAGGAAGATAGACCAGGTCATCTTTCCGTTCAGCCACCTATCAGATGAGGCTGGTGACAGAAAACAAAACTGACCTCAAACAAACAAAATATTTAATTGTTACTCATTGCTGATATATTTGGGGGAGGGGAAGTAGTATAAGGAAGTGAAGAAGTTTCAGTTGCAAAGAGACAGGACGTGGGGTCTTGCCTAATGTGAAAAATATCACAGAAAACCAAAGTCTACCTTTGCAACACCCCAGTTTGTCAAGGGTAACAGTTGTATAAAACAAAACTCTGGAGGTTCTTTTTATTATACACAAACATCTTAAAATTTGACTTGCTATTAAAAAAAAAAAGAAGCCACATGCTTGTGGTTATTGACCTCCCCACATTCTTACTATGAGTATCTGGTTGTTGCTTACAGTGTACATGTACAACACAAGTGGGAAGGATATTTTTGTATCCTCAAAGTGCTTATGTGACCTGTAAACCCATGCTGGAACCCAACATTATTTTTCTTTTTTTCAAAGTATGTTACTGATCTTCATAAACAAAAATGAAGTCTTTAGAATATGACAGGGATGGTGTTCTACAGGCTCAGGAGCTAGGGTTTTTTAAGCCCACATTTAGTATTTATTATGATTTCACACAGAAAGATTTTAAAATTATTAACTTGGGTTTGTTTGTTTGATAGAACCAACCACAGAAAAAGCCTGCTAGGGTCTACCAACTAGTTTGGCATAAGAACATAAGAGAATCCATGTTGGATCAGGTCAATGGCCCATCCAGTCCAACACTCTGTGTCACACAGTGGCCAAAAAAAAAAAGTATATCTATATACACACTGTGGCTAATAGCCACTGATGGATCTCTGCTCCATATTTTTATCCAATCCCCTCTTGAAGCTGGCTATGCTTGTAGCCGCCACCACCTCCTGTGGCAGTGAATTCCACACGATAATCACCCTTTGGGTGAAGAAGTACTTCCTTTTCTGCGTTTTAACCTGACTGCTCAGCAATTTCATTGAATGCCCACGAGTTCTTGTATTGTGAGAAAGGGAGAAAAGCACTTCTTTCTCTACTTTCTCCATCCCATGCATTATCTTGTAAACCTCTATCATGTCACCCCGCAGGCGACATTCTCCAAGCTAAAGAGCCCCAAGCGTTTCAACCTTTCTTCATAGGGAAAGTGTTCCAACCCTTTAATCATGCTAGTTGCTCTTTTCTGGACTTTCTCCAATGGTATAATATCCTTTTTGAGGTGCGGCATATATCAGGTTCCTGAAAAGCATATGCTAATTATGTAAACAGAATGCATCAAGAACTCATACCCAGCCATTATAGTTTGACTAGTCACGAATTCCTGATGTGTGGCCTTCAAACCTGCTGTCTCCTATTTATAACTTCATTAATCCAAATCATGTGTGTGTTTGTGTGGAGGATTAGCATATCGGTATACATTAATTTTTCTGAATCCATTACATTTTTAAAACATTCATTTAGTGTTGAGGCTGAAATTTTAAAAAATCTAGAAGGTTTAACTTTGACAGCCAGTTTGGTGTAGTGGCTAAGTGTGTGGACTCTTATCTGGGAGAACCAGGTTTGATTCCCCACTCCTCCACTTGCACCTGCTGGAATGGCCTTGGGTCAGCCATAGCTCTCAGAGGAGTTGTCCTTGAAAGGGCAGCTGCTGTAAGAGCTCTCTCAGCCCCACCCACCTCACAGGGTGTCTGTTGTTGAGGGGGGGGGAGGTAAAGGAGATTGTGACCGCTCTGAGACTCAAGGTATATGGTGGGATATAAATCCAATATCATCATCTTCTTCTTGTCATCCTGATTAGGGTGGTTAAAAACCATGGCAGCCTAAATTTGCCCTGTTGGGGAGAGTTGCAGATACTGATATGGGGACCTGAACGCCTGTGGCAACAGCGCAAGTAGAAGATCTGTAAAGCTGTTTCAAGATAGGAAGTGTGTATCTTGTGCTGCGCTCCAAGTTTGGATCAAGCCTGAATGTAGATGCTATTTAAATTAGCATCATTTCTGGTTTGGTCCTTTGAAATTACAGATAAAGGGAGGGACAGTTGACAAAACAAGAGCAGACACACAGAAAGTCCCAATTTTATAGAACTGGCATTTAATACATGTTTAAGTGTTCATTAGGTATCCATTTTTATGAAAGTGATGAGAGTCTGTTTCTGGAACAGACACCCCCCCCCCCCCCCCCGTATGCTATTTTGCTGACTGCTTCTTGTTGACAGGGTAAACTAATGATTTCATTGCTTGCAGAGGAAGCTTTGTGATACTGTACACAAGGAATCAGAGCAAAAAGATGAAAAACAGCAGTTGATAAATAGTATGCATGTGGAGGGGGGGAGTTCTGTGCAATTATGTTAACACATTAAAAAAATGTTCTGCTGTGTGTCAAACACAGCTTTTATCCTGGAGCATCCAGAATCTTGGTAGATCTAAAATCAACAAAAAATGCTGCAAAACAATGGGGCTCTCCCCCCACCTACACAGGTGACTGAAATATGTAAGGTGATATACACACTGACTTCAAGGATGTTTCACATTTTAAAAAAATTCTGTGCAAATGTAACTGTATTGTTACTTTAGCTGGATATACAGTAACGGATCGAGCCAGCTTTTTCACTCAGCCTCACCTAATTCTCTCCCTTACTATAACCTTCATCTTAAAAGCCTTTGTCTGTTCAAGTCCCATGATCCTCAGCATTGCCTTTTCAGTGGCCAAACAGAACTCCTGCTCCCTTTTTCACCAGCTAAAAAGCTGGTTAAATCCAACACACAGTTTGGACTTCAGGCAATCGTTTTAAAGATGTTGTAACAGGCATAAATTTCCCTGTATACAGGTTTTGCAGATCTCTCACACAATAGAAATATGATGGGATGAGTACTATGCACATCAAAGGGAACCTTGCCTTAAGGATTACAACTTTCTGAAAAAACCAATTGCCTGTTCCTGCCTTATGACTGACCACCACTGCTACTCATGCTCTGAATTCCAGGGGCTTTCCAGATGACTGTCTTGTTGCACTGTAAATACACAGCTTGTAGCCCTCATATATCTGATGAAGACAGCCTCTGATATACAGAAAGCTATACTGCTATCAATGTGTTTTGTCTTTAACATTGCCACAAAAAACCACAACCCTTTCTGTTTTCTGCAGTTACAGACTAACAGAGCAACCCTTATGGATTAGGTATGCACTTGTCACAGGAGACCTAAAGATAGCTAGAGCTTTTGCTGTAAGGCAAACTGTAGTGTTCTGTGGCTGGGAAAAACAGAGTTCCTCACAAATAGCAAGCATCCTTTCCCACCATGCCCTAGCCATTTTGTGGCCCTGTACACATGTACCCTTCAAAACATTTGTGAGGGCTTAAGTGTTTGTTCATTGTTCTGCTCAAGAGATGAAGCAATTTAAAAGCAGACAAATTAAAAACAAAAAAGACAAGCCCCGGCAAGATTATCTCCTAGTTCCAAATTGATGCTTCCTTTTTAAAAAGCTTATATTATTTATTTTGTCTTTGCTGGTTTTTTTTCCACACAGGTAGTGTTTTAGAGCTTATGCATAACCTCCTTCCAGTCTTATTACACAGTTAAAAGGAAAAGAAAAATATGCAGAAATTGTATCTCTATCCCCATGCATTACTTTACCTGTCTTCAGGTAGTTTGCTTGGATTTTTTTTAATGGTCATCTGGATGGGGACCAAGTTTGTGAACCAAGGTTATAGTGTGTCTAGACTTCAAAGACTTCTGCCGATGAAAAGGTTAAAACAATTTTCCTAGCGAAACCAAGTGTGGGTTGGTGAAAGAGTCATGTTAATGAAGAAAATTTCCCCCCTGGGGCTGCTGTTTAGTATCACAAAAAGCCATCAAGTTTCAGTCTGAGTTATTTGTATTTATTTCTAAAAACAAAGATGAAAGCCAAAAACAAAAACCTCATCCTGGATTTTCTATTGAAAGAATGGCTTACTTCAGCAGACAAATGTATTGTTGTCTGATGACGAATAACTGTTTCCCCACACTTTGAGAGGGTGACTTTAAAAACAGCCTTGAACTGCTGCCGAGGCTGTGCTCTTGCTCCAGCCTGCGATTTATAGGAAAAATGATTCTGAATATAGCAAATGAATCATGCTGAGGGTTTTCCCTACTTTTGCATTACTGTGGAAATACCTATTTAAACACAACATACACATCCTTTATCATGCCAGTGGCTTTTTTAAAATCACTAGTTGCTCTTCTGAATTATAACACATGGGCAGTCATACAAGCTCTCCACAGTAAATGTCAGATAATTAAATTTATAAACCACCCTAACTGGAGTAACAAAAAAAAATTCCAAAGAGCTGAATGAGGCTTTTATTTGTTCAGAAATTGTCTCACAGAACAGCAAAAAATGAAGTTATATTGTAAATACAGACTGTTTTGAGCAGTTTTAGGATACTAACCGAGGAAATTTTGAATTGTCAGCAGATAGGCAGAAGACTTTTTTAAATGGCTGAGAAGTTACCTAAAAGATTTCTCATTAAGGTAAGTTAAATAACATCTAATACTGCAGACTATTTCAAGGGTTAGTCCCTCTCATCTTTAAAGAATTAGGGGGAAACACAGATGCAGTCAGGTCTATAGTGGTCTCAGCCTTAAATATGTTGTTTTTGTACTTATTTGATGTTGGCTTGTGTTATCAGTTCTATCTCAATTTGTGGGCAGTTCTCTCATACCTTAGGTTGACATTTTGTTCCTGAACATCTTGTAACATTTCAGCTACTGTACAGTACACCCAGTTTGTGGAAAGCCACAACATTTGTGTGAGAAAAAAAGGATAAATTTAATTCAAGAGTATCAGTTTTTAAAATACTTTAAAGTACTGTACTTTAAATGCAGCACACAGTAATGTATTTGCATTTCTGAGTCTAAATAAATTCATTTTTTCTTTTGATTATAAAAGCTTAATTTTGCCTCTAATTCTATTTCAAACTCTCTATGAATACTCAACCACACCCTTATTCATGCGTAACAGCATATGTATGACTTAAAGGGCCGTTAATATAATCCTCAAAATTTTAATATTAAAACAGTTGAATTAAGCCACCCTAGTTCAAAGAAATCTGATACTTTGTTCTAGTAGTTGTTTTAAAAATACTAGTTAGTCTAAGTAAACAAAACCTATGTTAGAAGGCTATTAGTATTTACCAAAAATATGCATACCTCAGATAGGAATACCTTAGCCAAGCAGCAAAAAAGTCCTTTCAGCATTCATACTTCAACATAAAACAGAGATAAAACAAATCAAATTGTGAAACATAAAAATAAATTTGATGCACACAGACAGTAATCAAATTAAATTGCTGTTTATCTTTCAAAGCCAGAGAGTGAAGTTCATGCTTTGCTTCACCAAACTGTAAGTAGTTGAACTGAATAGAAAACTGAAGCAACCATTTCCATAAAGGTTTAAAAACGCCGTTGAGAAAATCAGACAGTGTAGTGGTGAAATAAAAGCCTCCTGCTATGAAAATAAAAGACACCGCCTAATTTCTAGCTAGGCAATATCTGAAGCAATAATTTTAAAAGTATTTTCAGCTCTTTAAAACCCTTGCATCTCCCACGCACACATATTCTGTCTTGGTGTGAGTCAAGGCAAAAAAAAAATATGACACATTCTGAAACCATTCACTAAAGCTCCCTTTTCTACTAATAACTACAAGAGTCAAAATAAAATCAAACTGATTCTCAAAAGGTCCAGAAGTCTAAAAATGTTCACAAATTCACAGCAACCAGCTCAGAAATTTGTAACATTCAAGCTGGTTTCCATTCATATGTTGATGGATACAGAAAGGACATCATTCTACTAGCACCAGTAAAGTTTAGCACATGTACATTCGGTCTCTTTGTTATTGTTAGTAATGAATGAGTAACAAAATTCTAATAAATTCAGAAAGAATAGATGACAGTTTTTACAATACTATGTGAGATACTTGAAACTAAGCCTGACAGAGTCCAGCAGGGCTTACAAGACTGTCAGCATCTCAACATTTCCTAAGTAAAATGATTTCAAATGTTTTTTGGCTTTTCTGTTGCGATGTCCACTTCCTGTGTTTCTTATCAACTACCCCTTTAACACAAAACTTGCTTTTCTGATATATGATTATCGATTGATTAACTAAAGAAACAAAGAATAAATGTAGCAAACAAATAAAATTATGTATTTATTATTCAATTGTCACCTTGATACAACAAAATAAAAGCTAAACCTTGAAGAGTGGCAAGACACATATGTGATATTGTTTAATGTGCCACTGACAAATCATGGCAATAAATGAAAGGCAGGGACTGTTAAAACTAAAAGGCATGATTTTTAAATTAAAGCTAGCAGTTCTTATTGTTTTTCACCCATCTAATGTGACATAGCACATTCCTTCCACAAATCCAGTTTTCATAACTGGTGTCAAATTGTTTTTCATAAGCTACTGAATTTTACACAAATGATTATATTCTCAACTTCTGACTAATTCATTTTTTTTGGGGGGGGGGAAATCTTAGCTTCATAATTTAATGCAACCCATCCTCATCAGAAACAAAACTCAAAATGACTTCACAGTGGGTGATAGTGCATGCTGTGATTCATATTTGCTGCTCTATATGAAAGAATTACTCTGTTTTCAAGGTTCCAGCAATGCTGAATATTTAAATATTGTGGAAAGACCAAAATATAACAATATCATGAGAACAATTCATAGGCAATAAAAGTAATTTTTTCTGCATTGATGTTATTGGTGCTTACTTAAACAAATATTCTTCTTCCCCACATATATTTAGGTATGTGCCAAACTGATAAAACTGCTAGAAAACAACAAATCACCTCAACTGGCAAACTTAAAAGACTTGTTAAAAAATTGCTAGATGTCCTCAGACCCCTGAGCACAATACGTATGAATGAAAGACCTAATAACTGCAACAAAATATAAACAGAAGAGATCCAGTTCCCTCAAGCCAGAATGACATGTTCACACACATGATTTGTAAATGTGACTCTAAAATAGCTTAAATATAATAGCTGCAAAATAATGCCATTTTTCCAGTTAAAAGGAAAATATAATCACGAAATGCCTAATGCTGCTTTGATCTTTAAGTTTCTCATAGCCCCACAGTCCACACTTATATGATCATATGCATGTTTTACCAGGAAATATCCCTCTGGTTTTAGAGAAATGTGTATGCATTCTCCACTTGGAGCCTCCCATCCATGTACCCACTCCCCAAGTTTAGCAAAGCTTGTAATATATACACTGGTCCCATGAATGCCTCTGATAAACAGGTTTTGAAGACTTTTATTTTGTTCCCAAACCCAGACAAACGTGTTTGATTAGAGGCAAATACCTGTGCACACCACAGAAAGTAATGCCTTCCCAAAACAACTTTCAGATCTCTTTAAACGTTATTATTTGCCACCAGCCCCAAACAATTCTATAGATTGCTACTACTTCAGGGGAAGAGGCGTTTACCCACCACAAGAACCCAAGTGAAACATCACAAATGATATTTCTCTGTATTGAACTGACTGGTAGACAGGAATTATGTTGTTGCACTATCCTTTGAAGGAGAAGAAAAGAGTAGGCTGAATGCAAAGTCTTGTAATAACAGGGTTTTGTTTTGTTTTTTTAATTTACCCACTTCTAGAAGTCTCTGAGGAAGGCCACTATTGTGCTTATATTAAAGATGGCACAGTCAGACTATAATTAGGGTCCAGATCCAGACTGAATGAATACTATCTATAGGCCCCCTGTTTGCCAACATTTATATTCATGGATAAAGACTGTCTAACTGGCTAACTCAGTACAAAATACAGGACAACTATTTCCAACAATTAAAGTTTATATGCACTGCAGTAATTACCACTATAGCAAATATACTTGAGTTAGTGGTTAAGACTCCCAGATTCTGCTAGCCAGTAATAGTAATTTCCAGCAAGTAGCCTTTGAAGGGTGGGGAGAATCTACCCAGATCAGACCCTGAAATTAAGCAAGTGACATCGGCTACAAACAACACTTTTGTGGGCATACTAATTTTAATCTAATGTGGAGAAACTGTTAAGTGATGTGTAGGTTGCCAATCTTTTCATCAGACAGCTGAAAACAAAACTGACAGAAACAATGTGTGGCTTTACAAGACTCCCATGTACATTAAACTTTATATATGTATGTGTGTAGATCCAAGTGGGCAGCTGTGCTGCTCTGAAGGAGTAGAACTAAGTAGAAGTCAAGTTGCACCTTTAAGACCAACAATTTTTTTTCAGAATGTAAGCTTTTGTATGCATGCATACTTCTTCAAACGAAGAAGTATACCCCATCCCCTCGTCTGAAGAAGTATGCATGCATACAAAAGGTTACATTCTGAATAAAACTTTGCTGGTCTTAAAGGTGACCTTGACTCCTACTTTGTTCTAATGTGTGTGTGTCTCACAGTGAGAGGTGGTGTTTTTTGAAGCATGTGCTTTCTGTACCTGACATTTAAAAGGAGTTATCATGACATAGGTCGGCTTCATACTCCCAGAACCTATATTTATCTTTGGATGAAACTCTTGACAGGACAAGAGGAGGGAGAGGAAATGGTATCTCAGCAATTAGAAGAGAACCCAACACAGAAAGAGGGTTCCTGGAAAAATGTAACCCAAAGGAGAAAGAAAATCAGGAGATGTTCTGAGCCCCTGCTGCTCAGCAATAGGTTCCAGGATCTCCCCACAGTAACTGATTCTGAGCCATTGAAACAAGGGCTACTTCCCCAGCCCCCACGAAGCTTGAAGAAAGTTTCTCAGGATCCTGTGGATAAGAAGCCTGGAGCTTCTGTTCCCCAATATAGGAAGAAGAAGGTGGTAGTGATTGGAGACTCCTTGCTCAGAGGGGTGGGACCCAAAGTGTGCCAACCGGACTTGTCATCCCGAGAGGTCTGCTGTCTGCCAGGTGGAAGACTTATCAAGCCCACAGATTACTATCCTTTCATGCTGATCCACGTGGGAATGAACGATACTGCCCGTCATAGCCCTGAACATATTAGAAAAGACTATGTGGCCCTGGGTCAGAAAGTGAAGGAGCTGGACACACAGGTTGTGTTCTCGTCAGTGCTTCCTGTTGAAGGCCGTGGCTTAGGACAAGAAAGAAGTTGACTGGCTACGTCAATGGTGTCGTCAGGAAAGATTTGAATTTCTGGACCATGGCTTATGCTTTCGAGATGGTGGTCTTCTATCGGGAGATGGTTTGCACCTTACAGCACTGGTGATGCCGTAGGCGGTAGGGAAAAGGGTGTTTGGTAACAGCCTTGCTAACCTAATAAGGGGGGCTTTAAACTATATTGTATAGGGCAGCGCGACAATAATTCAAAGCCTCGTATGATGCCAGAAACTGGAGATAAGAACATTAAAGATTTGCAAAGAGTGGTGCATACGCTAGGAATGTGAATTTGCAGGCTTGTATGGAAACTAAACCCTCGGGATGCATAAAACGTGGATTCTGATGTCTCTACACTAATGCACAGAGTATTGGAAACAAACAGGAGGAACTGGAAGTCTTAATAAAGGAAGGAGACTATGACATAATAGGCCTTACTGAAACTGGGTGGGATGACACTCACAACTGGAATATTAGGATTCAGGGGTATAACTTATTTAAAAGGGACAGGCAAATGAGAAAGGGCGGAGGCGTAGCAGTATGTGAAGGAGGTATATACTTGTGAGGAAATATGTGAATCTGAGCACGGCAGCTCAGGTGAGAGTCTCTAGGTAAAAATTAAAGAAGTAAGAAATAACAGTGATATTATTGTGGGGGTCTGCTATAGACCACCAAGTCAGGCAGAGGACTTGGATGAGATACTTCTACAGCAGATTGCAAAGTTCTCCAAAAGAAGGGATACAGTGATCATGGGAGATTTCAATTACCCGGACATCTGTTGGAAGTCCAACTCTGCTAAAAATGAAAAGTCAAATAGATTCCTGACTTGTCTTGCTGACAACTTCCTTTTCCAGAAAGTGAAAAAGGAAACAAGGGGATCTGCTATCTTGGATTTGATTCTCACCAACAAGGAAGAATTGATTGAAGAAGTGGAAATAGTGGGCACCCTGGGCAGTAGTGACCATGTGATTTTGGAATTTACAGTCTTAGGGCTATAAGTCAGACTTATAGGTTGGACTTCAGAAAGGCAAACTTCGATAAACTTAGAACTATGCTGGGTAAAATCGCATGGTCAGAAATACTTAGGAGGAAGGGGGTTCAGGAGGGGTGGGAGTTACTTAAAAGCGAAATACTGAAAGCGCAATCACAGACGATTCTTATGAGAAGAAAAAATGGAAAAAGCCTAAAGAAGCCGAAGTGGCTCCATGGACAGCTCTCTAAAGACTTGAGAAATAAAAAAGACTCCTTTAGGAATTAGAAGGAGGGCCTTATAACCAGGGATGAATATAAACAAATCACCAGTGCTTGTAGAGAAAAAGTTAGGAAAGCTAAAGTTCAGTATGAGCTTAGGCTGGCCAAAGATGCTAAAAACAACAAAAAAGGGTTCTTTTCTTATGTTCAGAGTAAGAAAAAGAGCAAGGACATGGCAGGCCCACTGCAAGGGCAAGAAAGTGAAATTGTTACGGGTAATGAAGAGAGGGCGGAACTGCTCAATTCCTACTTTTCCTCAGTCTTCTCTTCTGAGGGAAATGGTGCTCAACATGGCAAAAACAGAACATATAAGGAGGGTATGAAGTTCCAACCTAAGATCAGCATAGGGGTAGTACATAAACACTTAGTTTCTTTAAATAAAACTAAGACCTCAGGGCCAGATGAATTGGATCCAAGGGTTCTAAAAGAGCTTGCAGATGTAATTTCTGAGCCTCTGGATATTATTTTTGAGAATTCTTGGAGAACAGGAGAAGTGCCGGAAGATTGGAGGCGGGCGAATGTTGTCCCCATCTTCAAGAAGGGGGGAAAAGATGATCTGGGTAACTACCGACCCATCAGCTTGACATCTATACCTGGGAAAGTTTTAGTACAAATCATCAAACAGTCGGTCCTGGAACATTTAGAAAGAATGGATGTGATTACTAAGAGCCAGCATGGTTTTCTCAAGAATAAGTCATGTCAGACTAACCTGATCTCTTTTTTTTGAGAAAGTGACTACCTTGCTGGATCAGGGGAATGCTGTAGACATCGTTTATCTTGATTTCAGTAAGGCTTTTGATAAAGTTCCACATACTATCCTTGTTGACAAGTTGGTAAAATGTGGTTTTTTAGGTGGATCTGTAACTGGTTGACAGATCGCACCCAAAGAGTGCTTGTGAATGTTAACGGGGATAAATGTAAAGTTCTGCATTTAGGTAGGAAAAATCCAACGCATAGTTATAGGATGGGGAAGACTTGTCAGCATCCTCTTGGAGAGGAGTGACAAGTGGAGTACCTCAAGCATCTGTCCTGGGACCTGTTTTGTTCAACATCTTTATCAATGATTTGGATGAAGGAATAGAGGGAATGCTTATTAAATTTGCAGATGATACTAAATTGGGAGGGGCTGCAAACACAGAAGAAGACAGAAATAGGATACATGATTACCTCGACAGGCTGAAAAACTGGGCTAAAATCAATAATATGAATTTTAGTGGGGGTAAATGTAAAGTTCTGCATTTAAGTAGGAAAAATCCAATGCATGGTTATAGGATAGGGGAGACTTGTCTTAGCAGTAGTATGTGCGAAAAGGATCTAGGGGTCTTAGTGGATCATACGCTGAACATGAGTCAACAGTGTGATGCGGTGGCTAAAAAGGCAAATGCAATTTTGGGCTGTATCAACAGAAGTATAGTGTCCAGATCACGTGATGTGATGGTATCGCTTTATTCTGCTCTGGTAAGACCTCATCTTTTACTTTTTTACTTTATTTATGATTTATATCCCGCCCTTCCCACCAAGTGACCTGGAGTACTGTGTTCAGTTTGGGCACCACATTTTAAGAAGAATATAGACAAGGTGGAACAGGACAAGAGGAGGGCGACTAAGATGGTGAGGGGTCTGGAGACCAAGTCCTATGAGGAAAGGTCCTATGAGGAAAGGAGCTGGGGATGTTTAGCCTGGAGAGGAGGCGGCTGAGAGGTGATATGATCACCATCTTCAAGTCCTTGAAAGGCTGTCATCTAGAGCAGGGGTGGCCAACGGTAGCTCTCCAGATGTTTTTGCTTACAACTCCCATCAACCCCAGCCAGCATGGCCAATGGCTGGGGCTGATGGGAGTTGTAGGCAAAAAACATCTGGAGAGCTACCATTGGCCACCCCTGATCTAGAGGATGGTGTGGAATTGTTTTCTGTGGCCCCAGAAGGTAGGACCAGAACCAATGGGTTGAAATTAAATCAAAAGAGTTTCCAGCTCAACATTAGGAAGAACTTTCTCACCGTTAGAGCGATTCCTCAGTGGAACAGGCTTCCTCGGGATGTGGTGGGTTCTCCTTCCTTGGAGGTTTTTAAACAGAGGCTAGATGGCCATCTGACAGCAATGAAGATCCTATGAATTTAGGGGGAAGTTTTTGTGAGTTTCCTGCATTGTGCAGGGGGTTGGACTAGATGACCCTAGAGGTCCCTTCCAACTCTATGATTCTATGAAACCTCACTTGAGATTCTGTAACCAGACAGGCCTTAGCCAGTTTCATAAAACAGTACAAAAAGCACTACTGGATTCGTATAATAAAACATACACACTCTCACAGTGGCCAACTAGATGCCTCTAGGAAGTCCACAAGCAGGATATGAATGCCAAACTCTCCCCTAGCTGGCCTCCCATTGAGTGGCATTCAGCAATACACTGCGCCTCTGAACATGTGGGTTTTATTTAGCCATCAGGATTAACTGCTTTTGACAGAACTACCTGTCTTCCATGATCCCCTTTTAAACCCACTTAAGATAGTGGTTATCATTACCACATCTCATGGTAGTGTTGTACTCTAGAAGTAAAATATATACTATGTGAAGAACCAATGCACTTTTGTCTGTTCTGAATCTACTGCTTATTGCCTGTTAAGTTGCCTCAGGAGCCTTTTTGGGGGTCAAAAGTTAATTTTTGGATGGAGTACTTTAAAGGAGGTTTTTTTCCTCTCTTCAGATGTAGAAATACTTTCATATTTATCATGTTTAAATACATTTTGAAAATACCTCAAACCTAAAGAGACAGAGTTCTGTGTAAAATTTTATAACACACATAAGGATTGAAAAGGTGTAAATTATTATCCCAGCAAACAGATGCTAGTATTTCCATATTTCATGCTTATGCTCCACTTCTCTTCATTCATTGACACATCCTTTTTATTTAGTTATTTCATTTTATTTCTAACCATTCTCCCTGAAACTGGTTCAGAACGGGTGGCAACAATTTATAACTACAATAAAACCTTCTAAAATACAACATAAGTTAATAAATAACAACAAAATCAGTAACAACAGTTAATATGCAATTTAAGATGGTGTAAAATTCGTACGGAAGGGCAATAGAAAACATCTGAAGAAGGGAAGAAATGGGGGGAAGCAGTGGGAGATGGGAAGGAGGAGGAGGTCAAAACTTACTGTAGTTTATAGGCTAGATGCCAGATGCTGCCCTCAACCATAGGCCTGCCGGAACAACTTTGTTTTGCAGTTCCTGTGGAATTCTACCACGTCCTACAGGGGCCTGATATCTCCTGGAAGAGTCCTCTAGCAGGGCAGAGCCAGGGCCAAAAAGACCCTGGTCCTAATAGAAGACAGTTGGACCCTCTTTGGGCCGGGGACCACCAGCAGAATTTGATCACTCAAGTGTAATGCTATGCAGGGGACATTCCAGGAAATGCAGTCTCGAAGGTATGCTGGTCCCTGACACAAGCCAGGGGAGTAAACAAATGGCAATATTTTGTTTTGACATTTGAGAAATAAAAAAGTTTCACATACACCCATGTACATAAGCAGCTCCTACTCCACACTGGAACTCAAGTCAATCCCATCTTCTGCTTCTGCTGCCCTCTTCCTATTTACAGCCCCTGCTCCACTACAGACCACTAAGGCTATACCGCCTCTATTCCCAAAGACTCGCTCTAAAATTACAGAAACTCAGGTAGGAGATGGAGAGGAACAGGGTGAATTTTTAAAAATGAGGCTTTAAACTAGCAATAAACATGTAAAACAAAGTCACTGAAGGCTGCATTCAAACCCTGTGCCACCTATTGAATACTCCAGCCCTAAAGGGATTGCAGTTGTACGAATGTGACTTTTTTGTGTGAGCAATTTTGTTGTCTACTGGAAAGATGTGGAATTTTTGCTAACATATTCCCTCATGCTTTTCCTATCTGAATTCTAATTGTTTCAGAATCTATTCATGTCCTTTTACCCATGTTTTAGCAATTCTTCATGGAAGAATATGACAGTTTCTATGAGACTGGAGTCAAAGTACAACCTTTGGGCTCCCCCCCTTTCCCGCACTGCAATCCACAGGGGATCTCACAAAACCCCATTCTGTCATCCACTACGAACACTCAGTTTCTGCTTAGCACTAGCCCTTTGAAGAAGCAAATGCAGAGCTTCGTACAGATTCACACACAGCTGATTAACATTGCACTTTGGAGATATTTTAATGTATTCCTCTCATTAAAGCTAGCATGTTTGGGGACTGGTTGACTTTTCCTAAAATGTCTTATGATTTATGTAGCAGCAAATTATACAGTGATAAATGTGTTGGCTCCATAAAGAGGTGGCATTTCTCCCACATGAAAAGTAACTTGATTTTAATATCAAGATCTACATTGTCTTACTCCAGCCTGTTCCTCAAGTGTTGGGAAGTTCACAGCAGCCTTTCTGGCATAAGTTTGCTTATTATTACTCATTTTTATTCATGGCTTGCCTCTTCACACTTGGATATTCAAGGAGGCTCTCAGTGCAAAATCATTACAATACAAAACGTTACATTGGCATAATAAACATCGAACTATCAAACATGGTTAAGGAAATCAGTTAGCACAAAAATTAAGTACAAGTAACAAAAGCAATTTAGTATATCATTGAATACAGTCATCTTGAATTCAAAGCTTCACCAAAGAAAAATTAAATGACTGAATTGTAGAGAACTGAGCATGGGGGGTGGGGGAGGACGAGTTTTTCTTAGTCACACTAGCACAGATTCACGGCAAGCAGCACAGTAAACACATGACCCTGCTTTCTATTGAGACAGACCATTGTTCTATGAAGGTCTTGGGTCAAGATTTTTCACATCACCTACTGCCTGGTTTTTTAAAACTGGAGATGCCAGGGACTGAACTTGCAACTTTCTGCATGCAAAGCAGATGTTCTACAATTGAGTGATGGCCCCTCCCCTTCTAAGAATTGGACAATAGTGGCCAAAGCAGGAAAGCAATACTCAGAAGAAGAGTTGCTTTTTATACCCTGCTTTTTTCTACCTTAAGGAGTCTCAAAGAGGCTTACAATCTCTGTCCCTCCCGCTCCCCACAACAGGTAGGAGAGTTCTGAGAGGACTATGACTGGTCCAAGGTAGGCTTCACGTGGTGGAGTGGGGAATGAAATCGGGTTCTCCAGATTACAGTTCACCACCCTTAACCACTACACCACACTGGCTCTGCTACTATATTCGTACTCTGCTACTTTTATATTTCTAAACAAAACAAAACAAAAATAATGTGCTTTGGGAGGGATACCATCTTAAAACAGTGAAGGGAATGATCCATCCTGATCCACACTCAGCTGCCCATGAATGGCAGGATCATTGGAAAGTTCATCTTACTTCCCACAAAGGCAACATAGACTGTAACTCCCATATCTGCTTCCAACTATCTTTCTTGCAGAATGCAAGTTACTTGACTCCAAGAGAAAGAAAGGGCTGGGTGGGAATACAGAAGGAGTGCACTGGCCCTCCAAATATGTCATTACTGTAATGGCCAGGCATGTTGACTACGACCTTTTGACCCACCGCCTCACCAGCATGGGAGTCCATGGGGTGGCCTTTCAATAGTTTGCCTCATTCCTCCATGGTTGGGGACAGAGGGTGGTGCTGAGAGATAATGTGTCCTTAATATGTGGGGTCCCACAGGGGTGCTTCCCTCACTGATGTTATTTAAAATCTATATGCATCCCCTCACCCAGCTGGCATGGAGTTTCGGGCTTGGGTGTCTCTCTCTCTCTCGGCTTGACTTCGCGAACGAAGATTAAAGAAGGGCGCAGTAGTCCACGTCTGCTGCAGGCTCGCTGGTGGCTGACAAGACCAATGCGGGACAGGCAGATCCGGCCGCAGTGGCTGCAGGGAAAAGTCTGATTTGAGGTTGGTGCTGTAGCAGTGCGATTCTTCCTCAATCTCCTTTTGTCCTCAAGACCAGCTATGCGTGCGTTCTCAAAGGAAGAGACAGCCTGGTGGATGGTGTGCCTCCATGCTTTGCGATCTGAGGCTAGGTCAGACCACTGGTGATGGTTGATGCGACAGGTGCCAAGGGATTTCTTCAAGGAGTCCTTGTACCTCTTCTTTGGTGCCCCTCTATTTCGATGGCCTGTGGAAAGTTCGCCATACAGAGCAATCTTGGGAAGGCTGTGGTTTTCCATCCTAGAAATATGCCCTGCCCAGCACAGCTGCGTCTTCAGCAGCAGTGCCTCGATGCTTGTAACCTCCGCCCCCTTGAGGACTTCAGTGTTGGTCACAAAGTCACTCCAGTGGATGTTGAGGATGGTGTGAAGGCAGCGCTGATGAAAGCGCTCAAGGAGTCGCAGGTGATGACGGTATAAAACCCACGATTCGGAGCCGTAGATGAGGGTTGTCATCACAACCGCTTTGTAAACATTGATCTTTGTGCCCTTTTTCAGATGCTTGTTGCTCCACACTCTTTTGTGTAGTCGGCCAAATGCACGGTTTGCCTTTGCCAGCCTGTTGTCAATCTCCTTGTCGATCTTGGCATCTGAGAAGTTGATGCACCCCAGGTAGCTGAACTGCTGGACTGTCTTCAGAACTGATTCACCCACAGTGATGCAGGGAGGGTGATAATCTTCCTGGGGTGCAGGCTGGTGGAGAACTTCTGTCTTCTTCAGACTAACTTCTAGGCCGAATAGCTTGGCAGCCTCTGCAAAGCAGGACGTCATATGCTGCAGAGCTGATACCGAGTGGGAGACGAGTGCAGAATCATCAGCAAATAGTAGCTCTCGGATAAGTTTTTCCATTGTCTTGGAGTGAGCCTTTAGTCGCCTCAGGTTGAACAGGCTGCCATCAGTGCGATAGCGGATGTAGACACCATCGTCATCATCTAGATCTACTGCGGCTCTTTGAAGCATCATGCTAAAGAAGATCGTAAAGAGAGTTGGCGCGAGAACACAGCCTTGCTTTACACCTGTGCCTATTGGGAAGGGCTCCGAGAGGTCGTTGCAGTGTCTGACTTGGCCTCGCTGGTCTTCATGTAGCTGGATGATCATGCTGAGGAACCTTGGGGGACATCCTAAATGTTCCAAAATTTGCCACAGGCCTTTCCTGCTAACGGTATCGAAAGCTTTGGTAAGGTCGACAAAAGTCACATATAGACCCTTGTTCTGTTCCCTGCATTTCTCTTGGAGCTGCCTGAGAACAAATACCATGTCGGTGGTGCTCCTGTTAGCTCTGTTAGCTCCTGTTAGCTCTGAAGCACTGGCTCTCTGGGAGGAGTTCTTCTGCAATGGTGGGCACCAGTCTGTTCAGGAGTATTCTGGCAAGGATTTTGCCTGCGATGGAGAGCAGGGTTATCCCCCGGTAGTTGGAGCAGTCTGACTTTTCCCCTTTGTTCTTGTATAGGGTGATGATGATTGCATCGCGAAAGTCCTGTGGTAGTTTGCCTTGTTCCCAGCAGGTGACAAGTACTTTGTGAAGTGTGCTATGTAGTACTGTGCCCCCATGCTTCCAGATCTCTGGTGGGATTCCATCAACTCCTGCTGCCTTGCCACTTTTCAGTTGCTTGATGGCTTTAACAGTCTCTTCTAGGGTGGGGATCTCATCCAACTCTCTTTTCACTGGTTGAAGTGGGGTGAGGTGGATTGCTGAATCTTGAACTACGCGGTTGGCACTGAAGACAACCTGAAAATACTCCGACCACCGGTTCAGTATGGATGCCTTGTCTGTGAGGAGCACTTGGCCGTCTGCACTACGCAAGGGACTCTGAGCCTGATATGATGGGCCATATACTGCCTTCAGGGCTTCGTAGAACCCTCTTAAATCACCAGTGTCTGCACACAGCTGGGTTCTCTCTGCAAGCTTGGTCCACCACTCGTTCTGAATGTCTCGAAGCTTGCGCTGGAGGTTGCTACATGCAGTGCGAAAGATTGCTTTTTTCCCGGGACAGGAGGGCTGAGCAAGATGTGCTTGGTAGGCAGATCTCTTTTTCGCTAGTAATTCTTGGATCTCTTGATTGTTCTTGTCAAACCAGTCCTTGTTCTTCCTTGTGGAGAACCCAAGGACTTCTTCAGAGATCAACAGGATGGTAGTTTTTAGGTGTTCCCAGAGTGCTTCTGGAGAAGGGTCTGTGGGGCAACTGGGGTCCTCAATTCTTGACTGGAGTTTTGCCTGGAAAGCAGCTTTAACTTCGGCTGACTGAAGGCTGCCAACCTGAAGCTTCCTCCAAGGGTTACCTCCTCTCCTGGGTGTGGGTTTAAAGTGAAGACAGAGATTGCAGTGTACAAGACGATGATCTGTATGACATTAATATGTGGGGTCCCACAGGGGTGCTTCCCTCACTGATGTTATTTAACATCTATATGCATCCCCTCACCCAGCTGGCATGGAGTTTCGGGCTTGGGTGTCACCAGTACATTAATTACACCCAGCTGTATCTGTTCTTGGATGGCCACCCAGATGCCACCCCACAGAATTTAGCCATGGGACTGGAGACCATGGCGGGGTGGTTAAAAAATAGCAGGTTGAGACCAAATCCAGCTAAGATGGAGGGTTTGTAGCCGGTGGGGGGGGGAGCTTCAGGCATGGGGCATAGACTTCCTGCTCTTGACAGGATGCCACTGACATGGCATAGTCCATCAACAGTTTGGGCATGATTTTGGGTGCTTCCTCGAATATGGAGGCACATGTCACATATATTGCCAGGCTGGCATTTTTCCACCTATGCCATGCTCGACAATTGGTCTGTTTTCTGTCACACCCAGACCTAGCCATAGTAATCCATGCAATGCAATCCAGGCTAGACTTCTGTAATTTGCTTCATACTGGTCTGCCCTTGCGACTCAACCAGCAGCTCCAGCTGATCCAGAATGCAATGAGAGAAATCCTGACAGGGACATCATGGACAGCACATATACAACCTGTGCTGCACCAGCTGCACTGACTCCCAGTGGAATACCAAGATAAGTTCAAGGTTCTGGTGTTGACCCTTAAGGTCTTGAATGGTCTGAGGCCAATGTATCTATGGAACTGTCTCCTCCAGTATGTTCCTGGGAGAGTGTTGCGCTCATTGAATAGCAATCTGCCGGTGGTCTCTGGCCCCAACCTGGTGGAACTCTCTGCTGAATATCATTTTGGTTGAGGACAGAGATGGTTTTCAAACTGGCTGGCACCCTACCCTCCAGACTTACTTGTTCCTCTTTATCCCTTGCCTGTGAGGAGGTCAGCAGTCTGGAATGGGAAATAATCTAAAATTCACCATCCTACTTTTAGAGCAGTTGTATTAATTCTGTTTTTAATGGTCTGATGTTTTCTTATATGTTGTACATTGCCCAGGGATTGGGTGATTCCAAAATTGATGATGATGATGATGATGATGATGATGATGATGATGATGATGATGATGATAAGACGAAGAAGATGAAGACGAAGAAGCAGCAGCTGCCCTTGCGGTAAAGGAATATAGGGGCCTACTTAACCTCAAGTCAATCCCTTCATGTGTAGAAGGCTGCAGTAATGGGTGCAATGCCATAGACTTTAATATAACTAAAACAAATGATCAGAAAAGGCTTCAAGCACCTTAGAGCACTTCCTTCCACACATATGTGGTAAATATGAGTCTTCATATCTAAACAGTATTAAAGCTTCTAAAAATGCCAGGAAGGTAAGTGGAGGCATTAATTAAGTTAACACAGGCACTGTCTAAAAAGGGACCAGTGAAATTTGCACCCTGTAATATAGCAATGGAAGCAGAAGCTGGGAAATAATTTGCACAGTATGATATTAATGGCTAGAAGATGTGATATCTCAGCAACAGAAAGATAACATGAGACTATCTGTCTCTATCTCACAAGAACATAAGGGAAGCCATGTTGGATCAGGCCAATGGTCCACTCAGTCCAGCACTCTGCATCACACAGTGGCAGAAAAACCAGGTGCCATCAGAAGGTCCATCAGTGGGGCCAGGACCCTAGAAGCCCTCCACAAGAAGTAAGTAACAATGCTATGTATGTAGTGTGGTGAAAAGGAGCAATGTGGAAAGACCTTTCAAACATATTCAAACAATGGTTTTTGCAAGGTGGAAGTTGTGCATTGTGCTGCAGTTCTTTGCACTGGTCTCTGCTGTTGCCCTTCCTATTCCTTTACATTTTGGGGGGATATTTCTACTTCCTGTTTTCATGGCAGGCTAGGATATTTACTAGACAATCTGTACAGATAGTTTAACAGCACCAAAGGCAGATGGGAGTTACCTTTTGAAAGTATATTTTTTCTGGCTTTCCACTGGGAGCTGCCACATCTAAACATGCCTTTATGTTGTCATTGTCAAAATCTGTCCATATATATATTTCCATCTATAAACATAAGTAGCCTGGTTTGATTTTACAGTGTCCGGCAGTCACAGGGTTGCTTCAGATCAGCCTCAGTTTCTTACCAGTGACTTTCCTTTTTTATAAATAATGTTCTGTCTTCTTGTTTTTCTAAGAAACCTGTACTTTCCACATTACTTGTATCTTGCAACACTGATAACTTCCTCCTCCATGGGGAAAAAAGGAAGGTGGGGAGCTTAATACTTCAACAAACAATGCCGAACACTGCAGAATATCCAACAGCTTGGTATTCTCATTAATACTGCTATCGTAACTGAACTACAGATAGCACCAAATTTTACCCCAGCAAAAATCTGAGCTGGAGTTCTATTTCTCATTTGGGAGAGGGGATATATCTGGGGTGAATCTGGAATGTCCTTGAGCCATGCTGGGCCTCTAGCAGGGTGTGAGGTTGATGTTAACAACATGGACCCTTATTTCATTCTGTATGCACTCAGAAGCATTTGCAAGACCAAAATAGGGTCTCTCCACATGATTGCAGGACTCCAGACTCCATTCTAGATCAGTTTTTAATTTAATGTAGGCCAGAACCAATTTATTCAAAAACCTAAAGCAATTCAGAAATGCAAAATTACTCAGGATCAGGAGGAACCTCAAGCCAATGATAGACCATTAGAAGATGGTAAACAGGCATGACTGAGCAGCTTTAGGGCATATACATACTGAGACTAGGGTTGCCAAATCCAATTCAAGAAATATCTGGGGACTTTGGGGGTGGAGCCAGGAGACACTGGGGCGGAGCCAGGAACAAGGGTGTGACAAGCATAATTGAACTCCAAGAGAGTTCTGGCCATCACATTTTAAAATGTCTTCCTTCCATAGGAAATAATGGATAGGGGCACCTTCTTTTGGGGCTCATAGAATTGGACCCCCTGGTCCAATTGTTCTGAAACTTGGGGGGTACTTTGGGGAGAGGCACTAGATACTATATTGAAAATTTGGTGCCTCTACCTAAAAAAACAGCTCCCTCAGAGCCCCTGAAACCTCCAGAACAATTCCCCATTATACCTTATGAGAATCGATCTCCACATAGGGAATAATGAAGACGTTTCCCTCTCTCCCTCCCCCCTCCGTTTCTGGCGAGTCTGAAGCAGGGGATTGGCCTCTCTACTCACCAGTTGCTGCCAGCTTCTTCACAGCAACACAGACACACCGTCCCAAATTGAAGCCTTTCAAGTCAAGCCTCCGGAGGTGCAAAGGCACATGGTCCTTTGTGGGCAGGGCTTCCCCCCCGCCAGCCAGCTGACTGGGGGCGGGAAGCAGCCTGGGAAAATGGAAGAAAGGCTGCTGCGATTGGGGCTGGATGGGAAGGGAAAGGCAAGGAGAAGCTGCTGTGATCCGGGGTGGGAAGGGAAGGGACAAGGAGAAGCATCGGGGATCGGTGGGAAGGGAAGGGGCAAGGAGAAGCTGCTGGGATCGGGGCTGGGTGGGAAGGGCCGCCATTCCCCCTCCCCCCCCCGCTTTCCGGATTTTTGGTGAGCGGGGGGGGGGAGGCTCCAAATCGGGGGTCCCCCGCCCAGGCGGGGGATTTGGGAAGCCTAACTGAGACTAATAAGAGGAGCATAGCACAGAGGTAAAAAAAATAATAATAGAGATACAGAATTTAAGCAACCAGAGTCAAACAGCAAGCTGTCAACTTCCTTTCCCAGGGGCTGCTGGGATCCCTGAGACCAGTGCAAAACAACCTGGATTAGTTTAACTGAAAGGCAGAGCGACTGGACCAAAGAGTGAGTCCTGAAATAAGGGAATATGGCATAACCTGTGGCAGAATGGGAGTATGTTTACATCATGTTCAGTCATATTTGCCTTGGTTCCAAAATGTTGTTCTGTGTTTACTTGTCGTAGGGTAATAAAAGCCACAGGGAAATAAAATCACCATTTCAACTTAATATATCAGATCTAAGGAAAAGAGTTCTACTTACAGAATGAGAATAGTATACACATTTGTCTTGGACATAAGAAATGGGGAAAATGCTTTCTGTTCTTGACATCCTGTAATAACTAATTCCGTCCTCCATTATTAAAACATAATAATCAACTCTTGAAGCTAAGCACTGAGATAATTTTCTGACCTGCTTTTGGAGACCAAGATGGAGGAGAAAAGAGAGAGAAGCATGTACTTGACAAATCACTTAAGCACCTATGTACTAACTATAGGACTGATTATAAGCTATATCACTCAAGACTGGTCTTTTGTGCTGTAGAGACACCATCAATTTGGCAATCACATCTTTTCCTCCGAGATCACTACATTAGTTTTTAGGTGCTTAGAATGGAAATGTTTGCCTTTCACTTTTCTGTGCTTCAATATCACATTTGTTTTCAAACACTATGTTTATTCAGACAGGCAGGTGGGGGGAAGCAAGGGTGTGACTGCATGGAGTGATGGAGGCAAAAATCAACTATTTGCTCAACTAATTCTATTTAAGAGAACTTTCTCATGTATTTTTCTTGTCCCAACATAGAAAAAATCAAAAGAAAGGACTGTGGTACCCATTAATTTTTACAGTCAGAGTTGAATTTAGGCTGTGGTGTCATAGAAGTGCAAAAAAGTGCCAAATTTAACTTCTTAAGATTTTCCACTTTCATTTTGAAAGCAAGTTGCTAGTTCCTTGTGGCTGTGAATAAATGTTTAAAAATGTGTGGCCAACTTCTACTGAAACCTCAGAAGCCCTAGATGTGGCACAATATTGTAATGGGTATGGCTAGGGCTTTTTTTGAGCAAAAACACACAGGAACACAGTTCTGGTTGGCCTGGTGTCAGGGGGTGTGGCCTAATATGCAAATGAGTTCCTGCTGGGCTTTTTCCAGAAAAAAAGCCCTGGGCATGGTCCCATCTTTAAGGGGTAGGAATTAGGCCTTGTAACCAAAGAATTTTACTTCTGTGAATGCTTCCTCAGTAGGGGATAGTTGACAGGACCATCAGAGTTTGGGGGAAGTCACCCACCTATTTCATCTGGATGAAGGAAGCAGCTCTCACTCTCTCTCATTCTCTGAATCTGACGTGGAGTAGCATATCTGCTGAACTGCTGAAGTGCCTCCTTTGATTCCACCTCTGTTGTTCTTTTCTTATTTATTTATAGTTAAAGCAAATATTACCAAAAATTCCATAAGACCCCAGTGGTTTTGGTTCTAAAGGAAAATAACCCAGGTAAACACAGCCCTAGAACTCCTAGCCACTTGGAGAAATAAAGAATGTATAACAGTATTTCCACTGACTGGAAAGTCTATCAAATCCACAATTAATTATGTAAAATAGTGTTAAAGTCAGAAGAATTCAAACAAATGTAAAGTGATGGAAACTTGATCAACCTGTGTCATCTATATGAACCATAAAATTTAACTTTTGTTTTACTTGTAGCGTCCACACACCCATGCTTCCAGTGAGCAATTGCTGTGCAGGACAAACAGGAAGAAAAACATCATTCCTGATCACACCCCTATGCAGGCTGCCTTGCACCCTCTAAGTCAGCTGATCTGCATATTTCTGCTAGCAGCCCTACAGTGAAAATACCTGAGAAACACTCTTAAGAATTCTCCCAGTTCATTATTGATATTATTTCAGACACTGCTAGCCAGAAGGTAACTAACAGCACCACCTCCTCTGTTTGCTTCAGTGACAGCAATAATCACAGACTGTAGTTTTATCATCCACCTGAAACTGATAGCTTAATATTCCCTGTCAATTGCCAAACAATACAGATGTTAAGATGTTAAACCCTGGTTCAGATTAAAGTTCAGATGGAACCCAGTACTGTATTTTGCTGCACAGGTTCATAGATTCAGTATTTAGTGCCAGAGCCCAGGACCCATGACAGCAATCTGTTTTATTTTTATTTATGTTTTTAATTATGCCCTACTTTTTCCACTACAAGGTGTTCAGGTTATTGGCATTATCACTTACACTTTTCTGCAAACAAGACAGGAGCCTGGCCAAAACAAAAACAAGTACAGCCCTCTCAGAACAAAACTCCTCTTCTGTAATACTTAGGAGGGGGAAAAAAGAGATATCCATCTGGCCTGAAAATCACTTGCTTATGCAAATAAAACTTGCTCCCATGGTAGCACTAAGTGATCCCCTTCCCCTTTATAAGTATTTACATTAATTCAATAACAAAATGATTACCATGATTATCACTTGCTCTTATAGATGGAGATCTCTTTGAATAAGGATGCTATCTTATTTCACACTCAGTGGCGCATGAAAACAGCTTGGTACTGATTACTGGGAACAGGGAAAAGGGCTAGTAAATGTTGGCACCTCCTGTTTCCCAGCAGGAAAGATTTTAATGTATAATTTTAAATATTTGTGTAAAGTGTTCAGAGGCTTTCTGATGAAGCAGAATCTAAATTGAATAAACAAACATAATTTACAGGCTTAATTTATATAC
This sequence comes from Heteronotia binoei, assembly GCF_032191835.1. Taxonomy (NCBI): domain Eukaryota; kingdom Metazoa; phylum Chordata; class Lepidosauria; order Squamata; family Gekkonidae; genus Heteronotia; species Heteronotia binoei. The sequence continues at coordinate 223,173,141 of NC_083223.1, read as the reverse complement.
TGTTGGAATTCAGAAATGAAGCTTCTGCCTATCGTTAATAAAAACTTATTAACAGATCTCCTTGTAAATCTAGAATTTTTTTCTACAAGGAAAGCCATTTTAACACCATTATCCAGGATCATAAATTGGGAGCCATATGCTCCTTTACCAACATAGTGCTCTTAACGCACGCATGTACATAGACAAACTCTCATTACATTTAATCCTGAATTCTGGTATGTCTGATGCCAATTAACTGTGTGCTTGCATGCTGGCAGAAGTATAATCCAAGGGCTCCATCAGCAGTCAATTACACTTTATCTACAAAGTAGGAATTAGTGCATATTTTTTACAGATAGTTTAGAGTGCACCAATGCAGGTATTTGCTATCTCTCAATTATTTGTCTGTCCTTTCTGTTGTCTGCTATTGGTACTCAGTTTTTTAATCATAACAGTTCCTGAATCAAGTAAACACACACACTATTTTGATTAATCAAATCTACCTTCTTTGTTTCTCCCTGCATGCATGTAAAAAAAAATGTGTTTTCAGCTTGGTGGTTTCTTTTCATAAGCTGTTTCGTTTGTTTTTCCATAATTATGAATTATTTAAGATGTCTCCCATATTGAGAAGAAGATACAAGATGCCTTCATGGTATGCTTTAAACCAGGGGTCCCCAACCCCCGGTCCGTGGACCAATACCAGTCCATGGCCTGTTAGCATCTGGGCCGTGAGTTGTATCATTATTTCATTATATATTACAATGTAGTAATAACAAGACGACGACATTGGATTTATATCCTGCTGTCCACTCTGAATCTCAGAGTAGCTCACAATCTCCTTTACCTTCCGCCCCCACAGCAGACACCCTGTTTGGTGGGTGGGGCTGAGAGAGCTCTCCCAAAAGCTGTCCTTAAAGGACAGCTCTGAGAGATCTATGGCTGACCCAAGGCCATTCCAGCAGCTGCAAGTGGAGGAGTGGGGAATCAAACCTGGTTCTCCCAGATAAGAGTCCACACGCTTAACTACCACACCAAACACTTAAGAAATAAAATGCACAATTGTATCATCCTGAAACCATCATTCTCCCCCCACCCCCGGTCCATGGAATAGGCGACAAATTTAAAAGTAATGGGGAAATCTGTAGGTTTTACAATCCTATTCACAAATTTCACAGCTCATCCTTGGTTAAAGATTTTGAGTTAAAGATTTTCCTTGCAAGCTGTAATGCAAACCAACCAACTTTACTCTTCCCATAAGGCGACATACATTGAAAACAGACATGGCGGGGGGGGGGGGGGACGTCACTGAGCTATGGCGGACGTGTTCAAGTGAAGCTCCAACTTTCCTCTGCTAAATCTGGGCGCTTCGGTTACAACGCAGACTTAAAATCGTTTGCAGATGGGAAAATCTCTCAAAGCTAAATCCACAGCGAAAGCCAAGATCAAACACAGGGGGAAATCCACAATAGAACCTTCACAATCGGTAAGAGACTTTTTCATACCAGGATCTCCCTCTATTCAAATGGGCTGTTCTCCCTCTGCTGATCCAAAAATGGCCCCCGGGCAAAATCTGATAGCTCACAGGAGGAGGGGGAAGAGAGCCCAATTTGTAGAAGAGATCTGAATATGCTAAGAGAGGACATTCACACTTTACCAAAACAGTGGAAGCCCTGTTGGCCCCTCTTAACAAACGTATTGATGAAGTGGCTAGGGAAGTAGAAGTCACTTTGAAAATGGCAGAACGCTCGGCTGAAATATCTTTATCTTTGAAAGAAGAAGTAAAGCAGTTAAAAGCAAGAGTCTTTACTCAACACTAAAATAATATCACTGGAAAATCGTAGGAGAGCCCTGAATTTAAAATTTCAAGGGATCAGAGAGGGTGTGGAAGAGAATATTGATCTAGCTGCTTTCATGTCACAATGGTTAACTCAGGTTTTTAAACAAGAAGGTGGTGCGTCTCCGGCCATTGCTAAAGCACAGAGGCTTGCACCGTTATTATTGGCGCGCAAAGAAAAAACCTCGGGATATTTTGGTGCACTTTCTCTACCCCAAGACAAGGGAAAAAATTCTGAAGGAAGCCCGACTGCAAGGCTATTTTTTGTTTGAAGGTCAGAAAGTGATTGTGCTACTAGACCTACCAGCAGAGGCATTAGAGAAGCGGAGGAGCCTAAAGTTTTTTGCTTCAAAGTTGTACCATGCTAACATGAAGTTTCGTTGGAGCCCTGTCTCAGACATCCTAGTATATAAAGGAGGCACGTTGTTTAAGTCTTCAAACATCACCACAGGGAAGTTACTTCAAAATTTGAACTTAAAACTAACAAGAAGGGAAAAGGAAGATCTGGGTGCTGATGCTTCCATAGCAGAGGAACCACACATGCCTAAAGCTACTTGAACTCTCAATTTTGTATTTAAATAGGTTATTCAACATCACAGTTTGAACTTATGTAACTGAGACTACAGAGTTCCATGACACAAACATTGGAGTCAAACATTCACATTTCAAGTTCTTTTATAGGACAAAACAAATACTAAGTTTTATAGAGTGTTAAATAATTAATGAATGATACATCACATATTCTGAATTTATAATCATAAATATATTTTCTTATCAATAATTTTAATTAACCTAACTAATTTTGTTCAGTTTAACTTTAGAGTTTATCTTGTTAATACTAATATTACAGACATATTTAATTAAGGAAATTTATTAGAGTTCTTAATGTTTACATAAGGATATTTCTTGGATTATGAACTTTTATACCAAGCTAGGTGGTTACAGTGAGTCTACACTGTAATGAATTCCAGTTAATGTTTTAATACTATTGCACTATTATCTATTATTTTAAAGTTGATTATTTATGAATGAATTTTTCTTTAGAACACTAGGAAACACAGCACTAATAGTGTACTTGGTTATGAATTCAATTAAAAATGCTTTTATTTATAATTTTAATTAACCTTGTTAACTCTGTTTAGCCTAACTTGAGGGTTTATTTCGTTAATTCTAATACTACTGACAGATTTAATTAATGAAATTTATTAGGGTTTTTAATGTTTATATAAGAATGCTTCTTGGGTTAAGAATTTTTATATCAAACTAGGGGGTTACAGCTAGTTTACACTGTTAATGAAATCCAGTTAATGATTTAATACTATTGCTTTAACTATTGATTTAATACTAATGCTAGAAGTATTCGAAGTAAAATTGGTGAATTGGAATGTTTAGTGTTGGGAGAAAACATAGACATTGTGGGAATTTCAGAAACTTGGTGGAATGAGGAGAATCAATTGGACACGGTGATTCCTGGATATAAGTTATATTGGAAGGATAGGAAGGGAAGGGTTGGAGGTGGGGAGGCTCTGTATGTCAGAGAGGATAAACGGTCCAGTAAGACTGAGGTCAGAGAATTAGATTCACTTTTAGAAATGCTTTGGGTTGAAGTAGAGGGCCCAAAAGGAAATTTAACTATGGGAGTTTGTTATCGCCCACCAAATCAAAAGAGAGAGGACGATTATAATATGATGGAAGGCTTAAAGATAGCGGCTAAACGTAAAAACTGTGTCGTAATAGGTGATTTTAACTACCCGCAGATTGACTGGGTCAATATGTGTTCTGGTCGAGAGAAAGAGATTGAGTTTCTTGATGCTCTCAATGACTGTGCTATGGAGCAGATGGTCTCAGAACCTACCAGGGGTGGGGCGATCCTGGATTTGGTCCTAAGTAATGCCCAAGACTTGGTGAGAGATGTAAAAGTGATTGCACTGCTTGGGAGCAGTGACCATAATGTTATTGATTTCACTGTTTGTATAAATAGGGAGTTGCCCAAAAAGACCACCACAACCATGTTTAACTTTAAAAGGGGTAAATACCCTGAGATGAGGAGGCACGTGAGAAGGGAACTGAAAGGAAAGGTAAATACGGTCAAAACCCTTGGGGAAGCTTGGAGACTATTTAAAACTATAATCCTAGAAGCTCGATAAAATACATACCACAAGTTAGGAAAGGCACAAACAGGTATAAGAAAAGGCCTGCATGGTTAACAAACAAAGTAATGGAAGCTGTAAAAGGTAAGAAGGACTCCTTTAAGTGGTGGAAAACCAGTCCAAGTGAGATTAGTAAAAGGGAACACAGGCTGTGGCAAATCAAATGCAAGACTGTGATCAGGCAGGCAAAAAGGGACTATGAGGAGCATATTGCAAAAAACATAAAGACCAACAATAAAAACTTCTTCAAATATATTAGAAGTAGGAAACCAGCAAGGGAGGCAGTGGGGCCCTTGGATGACCATGGGGTAAAAGGATTACTGAAGGAGGATAGGGAAATGGCTGAGAAGCTGAATGAATTTTTTGCCTCCGTCTTCACTGTGGAAGATGAGAACTCTTTGCCCGAGAGCTACTGTTTGCTGATGATGCTGCACTTGTCTCCCACTCGGTATCAGCTCTGCAGCATATGACGTCCTGCTTTGCAGAGGCTGCCAAGCTATTTGGCCTAGAAGTTAGTCTGAAGAAGACAGAAGTTCTCCACCAGGCTGCACCCCAGGAAGATTATCACCCTCCTTGCATCACTGTGGGTGAATCAGTTTTGAAGACAGTCCAGCAGTTCAGCTACCTGGGGTGCATCATCTCCTCAGACGCCAAGATTGACAAGGAGATTGACAATAGACTGGCAAAGGCAAACCGTGCATTTGGCCGACTGCATAAAAGAGTGTGGAGCAACAAGCATCTGAAAAAGGGCACAAAGATCAATGTTTACAAAGCGGTTGTGATGACAACCCTCATCTATGGCTCCGAATTGTGGGTATTTTACCGTCATCATCTGCGACTCCTTGAGCGCTTTCATCAGCGCTGCCTTCGCACCATCCTCAACATCCACTGGAGTGACTTTGTGACCAACACTGAAGTCCTCAAGCGGGCGGAGGTTACAAGCATCGAGGCATTGCTGTTGAAGATGCAGCTGCGCTGGGCAGGGCATATCTCCAGGATGGAAAACCACCGCCTTCCCAAGATTGCCCTGTATGGCGAACTTTCCACCGGCCATCGAAATAGAGGGGTACCAAAGAAGAAGTTCAAGGACTCCTTGAAGAAATCCCTTGGTACCTGTTGCATTAACCATCACCAGTGGTCTGACCTAGCCTCAGATCGCAAAGCATGGAGGCACATCATCCACCAGGCTGTCTCTTCCTTTGAGAACGCACACATAGCTGGTCTTGAGGACAAAAGGAGATTGAGGAAGAATCATACTGCTACAGCACCAATCCCAAATCAGACTTTTCCCTGCAGCCACTGTGGCTGGACCTGCCTGTCCCGCATTGGTCTTGTCAGCCACCAGCGAGCCTGCAGCAGACGTGGACTACTGCACCTTTCTTAAATCTTTGTTCGCAAAGTCAAGCCGAGAGAGAGAGATTAGGGCTTAAGTGATAGAGATTAAGCTCTATTTTGTGTTCTGTGTTCACCTTTAGTGTGTTGTATACGTATTGTACTTATTGATTTGATTTGGTTTGTTTTGGTTCAAACTTGTTCTCAAGAATTCAAACCAATGTCTCAGCAATATAAGTTTATAACGTGGAATTGCAAAGGTCTTAACAACCAAATCAAACGCAGGCGTATATCTAATGTATTATATAAAGAAAGAGCTAACATTGTTTTTCTGCAGGAAACCCATCAAAAGTCCAAAGCCAAACAACTCCTGAAATCCCCATGGTTTACCCAAACATTCCAAGCCTTAGGCACGTCTAAATCAAAGGGAGTTGCGATTCTCATCTCAAAGAATACACCGCTCCAATGCCAGTCAACAAAGATAGATCCTTGTGGGTGATACATTTTTGTTCAAGGTATGTTAAATGACACCCCAGTTACACTTGCTTCAATTTATGTGCTGAACAATTCCCAAATCAATTTTATTAAAAACACGCTAGATGAACTAAGCTCTTTTCAAAAAGGGGAAATCATAGTTGGAGGTGATTTTAATATCATTGCTGACCCGGTCTATGACAAAACGCACAAGCAGGGGAAATCATCTCATTCTGTTTTGAAACCAACCGCTTTACAAGATGTTCTAGACACTTACAACATGATTGATATTTGGCGTACTCTAAACCCTGGTACCAGAGAGTATACCTATTTTTCCTCTGTACATGAAGTATACTCCAGAATTGATTTTCTAATCACTTCAAGAAATCTAGTAGGCAAATTTTCTAATGCAAAAATTGATTCTATAAAGATATCGGACCATGCTCTGGTATCCAGTGATTTATTTCTGCATAACTCTGATGAAAAAGGTCCCAGATGGACATTAAATAAATTACTGCTAACAAATTCGATCATTTCAGAGGAGATAGAACAGCACATTAAAGAGTACTTTTCTTATAACGCCATGTGTGGAGTCTCCCAAGAGTATGTCTGGGATGCTTTCAAAGCAGTGATAAGAGGCAAATTAATTTCCATTGCTGCCAAATGTAAAAAAGAGAAACAAAAGAATATACTTGAGTCACAAACAAAAATTACAGCTTTGGAGAAAAGGCATATGAAATATGGGGGTAAAAAACATTTAAAAAGCTAATTCAAGAACGGAAAAAATTAGAACTATTGGAAGTCTCTCAGATTCAAAAAGATATGATGTTTTTACGTCAAAAATATATAACTAGATCATCAAAGTCACTTAAATTTTTGAAGTATAGGGTTTCACGCCAAAAAGCCACATTTTTAATTCACGCGATTAAATCTCCTACTGGTCAGGTGGTGACAAACTCAAAGGATATTGCTGCTTCCTTCTTTCATTTTTATAAAAACTTATACACCACCTCTAATCCGAATGTGAACTTAATTTCTGACTATTTGAAATCTATTAATTTCAATGCTGTTTTATCACAGGAGCATTCTTCCTCTTTAGACAAACCGATTTCTCTGAGTGAACTGAATTTGGCCATTGCTAAAATTAAAAATAATAAAGCGGTTGGGAGGGACAGCTTTCCAATTGAATTTTATAAGCATTTTAAGACTCAAATTGCGGAACATTTGCTAACTAGTTGTAATTTTATCATGTCTTCTGGTACCTTACCCAAAACATGGGAGGAAGCAAAAGTTATTGTGATTCACAAGTCAGGAAAAGATAAATTAAACCCATCTTCATATCGTCTAATTTCTATTTTGAATCACGATTTTAAATTTTCTCTACCATTTTAGCTGAAAGATTGAATAAGATCATTGCACAGTACATTGGTAGTGACCAATCTGGCTTTATCCCGGGTCGTTCTATTAATGATAATGTTCGTAGAACTCTCAATTTGATTCACTATTGCAGGTCATCTAAAATCCCCTCGTTAATACTCTCACTAGACGCCGAGAAAGCATTTGACAAATTGGAAATCCCCTTTTTGAAATCAGTTCTAAATTCTATGCAATTTGGTCCCAACTTTATGCGCTCTATAGAAGCCATATATAATGCGCCAAATGCCCAAATTTCTATTAATCAATTCAGAATGGATAATTTAATTCTAGGTAGAGGTACTAGGCAGGGTTGTCCTTTGTCACCAATTTTATTTGCGTTGTCGTTAGAGCCGCTGGCCCATGCAGTTAGAGAAGACCCAGGAGTGGAAGGCATTGTTCTAAAAGATAGATCACATAAAATTAGCCTCTTTGCGGATGATACTTTGTTTTATCTTAGTAATCCCCTTGTCTCCTTAAATAAATTAAAGACAATAATTGATCAGTTTAGTATTCATTCTGGGTTTACTGTTAATTTTTTTAAGTCTGAGATATACCCTATAGTACTTTCACCCACAATGAAACAAACTATCTTATCTCACTTTTCTTATAAGTGCGTGGAAAAGTCTTGGCGATATCTAGGGATTAATATACCGCTGAATCGTAAAGATTTAGCTCAAGCTAATTATTCTCCCCTTTTTCTTTCCATTAAGAATTTGCTTGCTGAATGGTCCAGAGGTACCTTTTCACTGCTTGAGAAAATTGATCTTTTAAAATCCTTTTTATTACCAAAATTTATATTTTTATTTCAGAACTTGCCTATTCCAATTGATAGATGTGATTTGCAAAAGTGGCAAAAAGCCTTTATGCCTTTCCTGTGGAACTATAAGCACCATAGACTCTCCCTTTCTATGATATCAAAACCTACATCACTTGGAGGTTTGGGTGTTCCCCTCTTAGAAAAATACTATGTAGCATCTCAATTGAAGTGCATACTTTTATATGCGAATCCGTACTACGAGTCGTCGTGGCTCAGTATTGAAAAACTTTCGCTAGGCGAGGTGTTGTTACATGAGGTCATTTGGCTTGGGAAACTTGAAAGACCAAAAATGATTTTCAGCAACCCTTTTTTAGAACACACAATTAGTTTATGGAATAAATATAGAGAGATTTTAACACCAGCTACCTCTCCTTTTATGGCTTTTCTTGGGCAAACCTGGTTTTTGCCAGGGAAAAATTTGAATGATTTTAAAATCTGGCATGAAAATAATATTTTTTGTCTAATAGACATTACAACCAATGGTAAACTTAGTTCAATAGCCCAACTAGAAGCAAAATATAAAATCAAAATCCCCTGGATGCAATATTATCAAATACATGATACCTTGAACAAAATTATACCTCTTACATGTGCAAACAGACAGTTAAACACATTTGAAATTCGGCTAAAGAATGGTTCTACAGCTGTTAGAGGTGTAATTTGAAATATTTATCAGTTACTAAACTTAAAGCCATGGGCACAATGTACATTGCAACAAAATCAATGGCAGAGAGACTGTGGAAAAGTTTTCTCGGAAGAACAATGGAACTCAGTGTGGAAAAGCTCTCTATTTAAATCAAGATCCTCTTATGTTGGAATCCAGAATTTTAAAGTCTGGTCCAGATGGTATTACACACCGTATACTATGTTTCGTAGCAAACTAATTCCAAACCCATGTTGTTGGAAAGGGTGTGGAGAAATAGGCACGTTCAAACATTGTTGGTGGGATTGCCCTAAAATAAAAGTATTTTGGAAATCTGTGCTGAAGATTGTTATGAAAATAATAGTTTGTGTTATTCCTCTAGAGCCAGAGCTGATTCTGCTGAATATATGGAATAAGAAACCGTGTTCTTAGTTGAAATTAGAACTACTTTCTATTTTATTAATGGCGGCTAAGATCAAGGTTGGAAATCAATGTTGGAAATCTGATAAAGCTCCTAATATCCGTCAATGGTTTGATAAAGTCTGGGATCTCTTGATTTATGATAAGTTGGCACCCTGCATATTGAAATTTGAAAATCCATTATTAGCAGATACCTTTGTTGAAAAATGGTTTGGGTTCCTTGCATACATAAATGAAAATCCGTCTTCCAGCTCATCTATTCCAACTAAGTATCTGGATTACATTCTGTACTAATTAGTTATTTAAATATGTTGCTAGTATGTAACGTGAGTCAAGGTTTTGTATACGTATAATTTATTTATATTTAAGTTTTTGCACTGTTTCTGTATGTCTTATCTCTGTAAGGGATGTTTTGTTTTTTTGTTTTTGTTTTTTATTCTAAGTTAAAATAATAAAAATGTGAGTTTAAAAAAAAAAGAAAACAGACATGGCACATATTCACACACTGGCTGCGCTTCATAACCTACTTAACTCTACAGCAAATTTGATTGTGATTTTAATGGTTCTAGTTTTTAAACAAACACATTTAGAAGCTTGTTTGTTAAAGGGGGAAATGTATTCATTTCTTAGGGTGTTTCTAAGTTTTTCAGCATGCTTATTCAATATAACACTAATGCTTAAAACACTGACACTAATGCTGAAAACTGATGTTAACTATTCTATTCTAACTAGATAGTTAACATTTGCTGCCATTAAAAGGTAAAGGTAGTTCCCTGTGGAAACATCAGTCATTTCCAACTCTGGGGTGACATCGCATCACGACATTTTCACGGCAGACTTTTTTTGGGGTGGTTTGCCATTGCTTTCCCCAGTCATCTACACTTTCCCCCCAGCAAGCTGGGTACTCATTTTACTGACCTCGGAAGGATGGAAGGCTGAGTCAACCTTGAGCCAGCTACCTGAACCCAGCTTCTGCCGAAGGTCGTGAGTAGAGATTTTGGACTGCAGTACTGCAACTTTACCACTTACAAACACACAAATATATTTGGAGAGCAGAATGAGGTAATACTGCTGCTAATCTAATGTTAATGCTTTGTTTGTTTGTTTGTTTATTTATTTATTTGACCTATATCCTGTTCTCCCCACTGAAGCAGGCTCAGGGCAGCTTACATATAAATAAAATAATACATAAAACCAATTAAAACAGATATAGACAATAATACATTAAAACATTAATATAATACAGGTGCTCACTAAAAGTTTGACTAGTTCACAAAAGGGTGCCACAAAAATGAACAGAAGTTATGTGGCGCTTAAAAGACTAACAATATTTATTATTATCTGAAATATCAGCAAAAGTGGGCTGTACTCTATGAACTTTTGGACGAATTAAAAAAAACTTGTGTTAGTCTTTAAAAATGTCACATGACTCCTGTTGATTTTTGCTGCAACAGACTAACATGACTACTACTCTGGAGTTATTATCATCGAAGATGCCACCAAACTCCTTTTTTGGGGTGAGGGGAAAATTCAGACAAAAAGCAGAAGATGCTCAGGCAAATGCTTATCTAAGGGTGATACTTAAACAATGAAGTAGGAAAGCAAGAACAATGTAAATTGAATTACACAGACATTACGACACCCTCAAAGAACCCTGTTCTTCATCAGTGCTCTTACTGGGGTTTTTGGAAACAAACTCTTCAAAAAGATATGGGGAAACGTTCTTATGAAGAATGTTGTTGGGTCAAGAACAGGGATCAAAACTTTTGTACTTCCAATGACAATCTCTCCTACTACCAGAGCAGCCAAAATGCCACAGTCTGAAACTTGTTATTACTCCTTAACATTTCTCTGGTACTGTTCTGTGTTCAAAGCCTTTTACAATTCTATCATTTGAACTATTAACACAGAATTTGACATTACTCTACTCAGTGTTATTCTCAAGCAGAACACTCTCATCTTAGTTTTTCAGTAAGCTTTAGATGTGCTGCTAACAGTAAAATAATCTAAGTCTAATATTGAACAAGAAATGTACTTTGTGCATACCCACTCACACCAGACTGAACAACATGCTGTTGAGGGGGAGTAGCAGCATGCCTGCCTGCTCCACCCTCCATTGATTTGTTCAAGCTTATGCATAGGTTTTTACAGGCAATCTGTACCATCAAAAAATGTAGAGCGCAGATCATGCCAAAGGAGTTTACATGCACTTGGGCTCTGTGCACAAGATCAGATGGACATGTGGAGATGTAGAACATCAGGCACAATCCTGTTCAACCTGTTACACATGTTCAGTGATCACTTATGTATCATGTGAACAGGGCTAGGCACTACTACCTCAAGGAACCAGGAAGGGGGACTGTAAGTCACCCCCTGCAAAATGCAGGAAATTCACAAATACTTCCACACACAGAGAACCCAGTTACCCCTGGTTCCATGCCCAGAAGATGGCAAAACAAACAAACAAACAAATAAAACCCACCCTCCAGGATCCCTGACAAAACTGGCCTGGAGAAAAATTGCTGCTGGACCCAAAAGTGGAAAACAGCAATATCATGGACATGTAAGAAGGGGCCACAAGAACTAAGCACTGATGCAACCTTTTCTCCCCTCCTTCTCATGATTTGCCTAAGTTCAAAGAATTAGCATTGCTGTCAGCAGGCCTGGAGCTAGGGGTGCCTGCATGCGTGACCCAGTTATCATAATGACGTCACTGCCACGCACTGACCCCAACTGCCAAGCCGGCAGCCAGCACATGGGGTGGGGAAAGGATGGTGGCAGCAGGCAGGGGGTGGGGAGGCGAACAGCAGCCGTGGGGAGGGGACAGTGGCAGCAGGCAGGGGACGAATGGTGAGAAGGTGAAGAGCAGCGGGCAGCTACGGGGAGGGGACGGCAGTGGGCATGGGGAGAGGGGGCACCTCATGCCACCCCTAGGCCAAGCAGCGCCTGAGGCAGCCACCTACTTGGCCTACTCCCACGTGCCAGGCCTGGCTGTCAGATGGCCATCTAGCCTCTGTTCAAAAACCTTCAAATAAGGAGGTAATGTGAATCCATGCTGCAATAACCCTAAGGCTAAAGTCTACATGGCGTGCCCTTTTTTTTTTCCTGGAAAAAGAGGTGCTGGAACTTTCAAGAGGAAAATGAAGGAGAAACACATGAGTGGCCCTCATGAACTTTTAAACATTTTAAAAGAATATTGTTTCCATCAAGAAGTTCCAGAACGCCATTCCATCGCATTCCCCCAGAAAAAAAACACAATAACCTGGTGGCCTTAAAGTCAACTTGGAAGCCCTAGTTAGTATAGAATGCCACATATGTGTTACTCTCTTCTCTATCACACCTATTCTGTAGTCACTCCATTGGTCACCAACCAGTTAGCAGTTTCAATACAGGGTCCTGGTTTTCACCTACAAATGCCTTTGTGAGGAAAAGCCTACACCACACCCCCTATTCACCTGGTATTCTATTAATGGGGGCCACCTTCTACACATACCTCAGAAGCTTCCAAGCTGGTAAAAGACTGGCAAAAGGAAAACTATGGGAGATGATTCATCTCTCTTCTAAACACAGAGCACTGTAGCGCTTAGTCATGCAAATGCCTCTGGCCAGAGCAGAACAAAAGGTTTAACATCTGATACCACACAGACTGGAAAAGCCAAAAGTTGAGTGTATTTTCTTCCTTTTGAGACAGGGAGATCAGGACTGGACATCAAAACTGACCCCAAAGGGAAATGAACTCCCAAGGAGAGATTATAAAATTCTCAGGACATGAGGGAGAAGTTCTCTTATGTTCATATGATCTCTTGGGTTTTCTGTAAAGTCATGAAGGACTGTCTTTATCTACAAACTCCATCCTGACCACATGCTGGGGGCAATAAGATACCGTAAGTCTCAACTCTGAAAATGATGACAACAAATTTTAAATGCTGCAAGAATTTAAACATCGTTATAGGATAAATATAAAGTTTAGGGTTTAGAGAACTATGTTTCTTTTTCTTCTTATCCTGATGCTTGCATAGACCATGTACTCTTTATTTGCATATTAAGCTTTCTTATATTTTGGAATACTCAAAGCCTGATCTCTGTTAAATATCCCTTTCCAAAGAGTGGCAAAGCGGAGGGACAGTGGGTGAGCTCCTCATCCCTAAAACATGAAAGTGCAAAAATACAACAGACAGTCCCCATGCTACTAATAGAGCTTCCTGGAGGACGCTTCTATCCTTGACCCCTACCAGTCTGGTTTTCGCCCGGGCCACGGGACGGAGACGGTGCTGGTCGCCCTGGTGGATGACCTTCAGCGGCATCTGGATCAAGGCGGCTCGGCAGTGCTGATGTTGTTGGACCTATCGGCAGCGTTCGATATGGTCGACCATCGGCTTCTGGCGCGCCGCCTTGCCGACGCAGGGATTCAGGGGTTGGCCTTGCAATGGTTTTCCTCTTTCCTTGACGGTCGGGGACAAAGGGTGGCGATTGGGGAGGAACTGTCCCGGAGACACACGCTTGATTGCGGGGTGCCTCAAGGGGCGGTGCTCTCCCCGATGTTATTTAACATCTACATGCGCCCCCTTGCCCAGATTGCCCGAAGGTACGGGCTCGGGTGTCACCAATATGCTGATGACACCCAGCTCTATCTGCTTATGGATGGCCGGCCCGCCTGCGCCCCAGAAAATTTGGACCGAGCGTTACAGGCAGTGGCTAGGTGGTTTAGGCTGAGCGGGCTGAAGCTGAATCCGGCGAAGACAGAGGTCCTGTGCCTTGGTCGCTGCGGCCCGGGAAGGGAAATCCCCCTGCCAGTTTTTGACGGCGCGCCACTAACAGCGTCGGGCAGGGTTAAGAGCCTGGGGGTGCTGTTGGAGCCTTCACTGACAATGGAGGCCCAGATAGCAGCCACTGCCAAGTCCGCGTTTTTTCACCTTCGGCGGGCGAAGCAGTTGGCCCCCTTCCTGGAACGTGACGACCTGGCAACAGTGATTCATGCTACGGTCACCTCGAGGTTAGACTACTGTAATGCCCTCTACATGGGGCTACCCTTGTGCCGGACCCGGAAACTGCAGTTGGTGCAGAACGCTGCTGCCCGGCTGTTATTAGGGCTCCCAAGACGGGAGCACATTCGGCCGGGGCTCCGGGATCTGCACTGGCTGCCAGTAATATTCCGAGTCCGGTACAAGGTGTTGGTTATTACCTTTAAAGCCCTAAATGGCCTAGGACCTGTCTACCTTAGGGACCGTCTTTCCCCACACGTTCCCCAGAGAGTACTACGCTCGGGTTCACAAAACCTGCTGATAGTCCCCGGGCCAAAGGAGGCCCGTCTAAAATCCACCAGGGATCGGGCCTTCTCAGTAACGGCACCTTATTGGTGGAACCAGCTGCCGGAGGAGGTGCGGGCCCTGCGGGACCTAGGGCAGTTCCGCAGGGCCTGTAAGACAGCCCTCTTCCGGCAGGCCTATAATACTGACTGACAAGGAAATCTTTTGGATGGAACAAAATGCATCTGTAGACCGCCGGTTTTTATCTATCTTGCTTTTATTAATTTATGGTTTTAATTTTACTTGTAAGTGTTTTAAATTGTAGTATTTGTATTATCATGTTGTAAGCCGCCCTGAGACACTTCGGTGCGAAGGGCGGGGTATAAATCCCAATATAAATAAATAAATATAAATAATACAAGTGGGAAATGCAACTAGGCACCTTTCCTACTATATTCTACCAAAACAAGTTCACTCAAGTGAGTGAAGCTTTTTGAAGGTGTTACCTGGCAACTTCTTGTGTACATGCCTTCTTTGTTGTAGCTCCCGCCTTGTGAAATTGCCTGCCTGAAGAGGCCAAAAAGCCTACCATACTTCTATCATTCTGCATATTGCTTAAAACAGAAATATTCAAGAAGGAATTCTTATAAAGGGAACAGGACTGTCAAATGATGGAATGGTTTCAAGATGGGACTTTTATAAGAGAATATGATTGTAGGCTAGGGTTGCCAAGTCCAATTCAAAAAATATCTGGGGACTTTGGGGGTGGGGCCAGGAGACTTTGGGGGTGGAACCAGGAGATATTGGGGCGGAGCCAGGAGCAAGGGTGTGACAAGCAGAATTGAACTCCAAGGGAGTTCTGGCCATCACATTTAAAGGGACAGCACACCTTTTAAAATACCTTCCTTCCATAGAAAATAATGAAGGATAGGGTCACCTTCTTTTGGGGTTCGTAGAATTGGACCCCCTGGTCCAATACTTTTGAAACTTGGGGGGTATTTTGGGGAGAGGCACTAGATGCTATACTGAAAATTTGGCGCCTCTACCTCAAAAAACAGCCCCCCCAGAGCCTCCGATACCCGCGGATCAATTCCCCATCATTCCCTATGGGAATCGTTCCTGGAGGTGCATAATGGCTGTGGGGGTGGGGCTTCCCCCGCTGGCCAGCTGGCTGGGGGAGGGGGGAAGCCTGTAAAACCAGAGGATCCCCCGCTGGGACCTGGGGATTGGGAAGCCTATTGTAGGCTATTGCACAGTTTATTGTTCATATCATTTTGCTTTCACTGGACTGGACTGTTTTCCACGTTTGTAACCCATCTTCTGCATTGCTTGTGGTAAATCATGCCTTAAGATTGTTTTTTGTTCACATTGTCTTCTAATTTTGTAATCTTATTGCACTGTTGATACAATTGGAAACTGTCTGATAGCATTGTTTTTATATTTTGTAATCTACCTTGAGTCTTAGTGAGAAGGAAGGCTATAAATAAAGTAAGCAAGTAAATAAGTTTCAACACTATACAGCAAAGTGGGGAATGAACAGACATTGTGCAGCAACCCTGCAGAAGCAAAATAGGGCTGGGTCTGGTCACTGTCTGGATGGGAGACCACCTGGGAGCCTTTAATGTGCTGTCTTGAGTGACATAATCAAAAAAGGTGCAGGCTATAAATACATAACAGGTAATGAAGAGAGGGCAGAACTGCTCAATTCCTTCTTCTCCTCAGTCTTCTCTTCTGAGGGAAACAGTGCTCAACATGGCAAAAACAGAACATATAAGGAGGGTATGAAGTTGCAACCTAGGATCAGCATAGGGGTAGTACATAAACACCTAGTTTCTTTAAATGAAACTAAGTCATCAGGGCAAGATGAATTGCATCCAAGGGTTCTAAAAGAGCTTGCAGTTGTAATTTCTGAGCCTCTGGATATTATTTTTGAGAATTCTTGGAGAACAGGAAAGGTGCCAGAAGATTGGAGGTGGGCGTATGTTGTCCCCATTTTCAAGAAGGGGAAAAACGAGGATCCGGGTAACTACCGACCCGTCAGCTTGATGTCTATACCTGGAAAAGTTTTAGAACAAATCATCAGTCAGTCAGTCCTGGAACATTTAGAAAGAATGGATGGGATTACTAAGAGCCAGCATGGTTTTCTCAAGAACAAGTCATATCAGACTAACCTGATCTCTTTTTTGAGAAAGTGACCACCTTGCTGGAACAGGGGAATGCTGTAGACATCATTTATCTTGATTTCATTAAGGCTTTTGATAAAGTTCCACATACTATCCTTGTTGACAAGTTGGTAAAATATGGTTTGGATCCTGTTACCATTAGGTGGATCTGTAACTGGTTGACAGATTGCACCCAAAGAGTGCTTGTGAATAGTTCCTCATCCTCTTGGATAGGAGTGACAAGTAGAGTGCCTCAAGGATCTGTCCTTGGACCTGTTTTGTTCAACATCATTATCAATGATTTGGATGAAGGAATAGAGGGAATGCTTATTAAATTTGCAGATGATACTAAATTGGGAGGGGCTGCAAACACAGAAGAAGACAAAAACAGGATACAGGATGACCTTGACAGGCTGGAAAACTGGGCTAAAATCAATAATATGAATTTTAGTGGGGGTAAATGTAAAGTTCTGCATTTAGGTAAGAAAAATCCAATGCATGGTTATAGGATGGGGGAGACTTGTTTTAGCAGTAGTATGTGCGAAAAGGATCTAGGGGTCTTAGTGGATCATACGCTGAACATGAGTCAAAAGTGTGATGTGGTGGCTAAAAAGGCAAATGTAATTTTGGGCTGTATCAACAGAAGTATAGTGTCCAGATCACATGATGTGATGGTATTGCTTTACTCTGGTAAGACCTCATCTGGAGTATTGTGTTCAGTTTTGGACACCACATATTAAGAAGGATATAGACGAGCTGGAATGGGTCAAGAGGAGGGCGACGAAGATGTTGAGGGGTCTGGAGACCAAGTCCTATGAGGAAAGGTTGAAGGAGCTGGGGATGTTTAGTCTGGAGAGGAGGCGGCTAAGAGGTGATATGATCACCATCTTCAAGTCCTTGAAGGGCTGCCATCTAGAGAATGGTGTGGAATTGTTTTCTGTGGCCCTGGAAAGTAAGACCAGAACCAATGGATTGAAGTTAAATCAAAAGAGTTTCTGGCTCAACATTAAGAAAAACTTCCTGACCGTTAGAGCGATTCCTCAGTGGAACAGGCTTCCTCAGGAGGTGGTGGGCTCTCCTTCCTTGGATGTTTTTAAACAGAGGCTAGATGGTCATCTGACAGCAATGAAGATTCTGTGAATTTAGTGTTTGTGAGTTTCCTGCATTGTGCTGAGGGTTGGACTAGATGACCCTAGAGGTCCCTTCCAACTCTATGATTCTACAAGATAATAAAATGGTGAAATATTTTAGTGTGGTAATGTTGTTTCTGATACTTTAAGCGGAACAGTTGTGGTTAACGATGAGCCTCAAATTGGCAATTCAATGTTTAGGAAACAATTGGCTGATATGCAGCCAACCTATAAGATAGAAAATGAAAGGACTCTGTGAAGAAAGCTTTAGCTCTCATATATGTGGGTAAGGGCAGTGGTTTTGTAATGAGTAGGGGTGAAAATAAGTGAAAATGCTTCCAGTAAAAGGCAGATAAGGGTGTGTTTCCTAACCAGTGGAAAGAATCTCCCTGTCTTCATGATTCAAGAAAGGAAGTCAAGCAGATTAAGCTGTTGCTACCAATGGGATTTTGCAGCATGTGGACAGGGCCTTCTATAACCAACAACTGCTCCTACAAAGGGCCTCTGCCTGATAAGGTCAGGAAGGCTTCCACCCTCCTGGCTTTCTGAAAACTATGCAAAGCTCAACTATTCAAGAGGGCTTTTTGTGCAAGAAACAGGGTTGCACTACAACAATCTGGTTTAGAAAGGAGCATGAGGTAAAGGGCTAGGTGCTGTGGACTGTACCGCTGTGTGTAGTACATACTATTTGTTCCTGTGGATAGGCTCCTGTGATGTGGTTTTTCCTTTCATTTGATGTATCATGTTAATACTGACGCTGTGCTTCACCTTTGGTTGGTTTCCAGATCTCTGCAAGTAAAATCCTCTCAGAATGTCTTTTGGACATCCCATTCTATTGATTCTATGTAGTCCTCCTTGAGTCCCATGCTGCGATCACATGAGCAGTTTAATCCAATATCGTTGTGGTAGGTACCCTTGTAGATTTAAAGAGCAAGATCAGACAGCTGCCTTTTGTGGCTTAGTTATCACCAACTCATTCTGTCCTGTCTTTGCAGTGGAGTTTAGGGACACCCGGGAAAGTCCAGTCGTTATGGATGCCAGTGCTTTCACCCTGCATTTCTGGCTGTCTGAACTCCCCTCTTGTGAAGTCAAGCCAATTGATAAATCTGAACCTTCCTTTCCATTTCTGTCTTATTTTGGATCAAGTAGCAATGTACATAAATGCATTTGTGCTGTGTTGTAAGTCACTGTGGCCAACCAGTCATTCTGGATTGGAAGTCCCTGGGGGAGTTGTTTTTGAGTGACACCCCCCCCCCAACCCCTGCTGGGATGCTGCAACAATCTGATTGATCAACCATGGAGCAAGCATGTGGTGAGGCTGGTTCAGGGTGTAATTAGAGGTGCAGCCATATCGCGCCAAACCTTTAGTGTGACTGCAGCCCCAGTGAGAAAGGCAAACTTTAAATAATATAAATAAATGTGTTAACAATATTATTTATTTAATTGACTGTTTTGATCAGACCCTTTTCCATAATGAGCACTCAGTACAAATTATAATCTTCAGGTAGCCTGATGTTTCTCCAAGGGCTTACATCTGATGCAAATACCGTCCTCTAACAACAGCAGCCAGCACTGGCTGCTCTTTTGCCCCTGGACCTCTATGAATTTCCCAATACTTAGGACCAAAATCACCCACAAATTGCCTTCACCCATCAGCCTTCCTGCATAGCCATCAACCACTTCAGACACCTAGTATAAATGCATTTATAACTGCCTTTCCGGGCTTTTTTACACATCAGGAAACTGATACGTGTATATAAACTGAAAGCTAGAAAAAGCACTTTAGGTAGCAGCCGTAGATTCTGCATTCTTGCTGAGTTTTACAGTAAAGCAAAGACACATCCTTGCCATAAGCCTTTCTCAGTTCTTATTAATCTCAGAGATAAGTTCATATCAAAGGTCTTTACCTGTACAGCATCCTCATTATATAAATTCTTAATCAGAGCCAATAGCCACTCAGGGATAGAGGTAAGATTCAATTTTCCCCATAAGAATGTATGGGATACTGAGTCATAAAAGCTGCTCAAAAGTCACCAAAAGCAGCAAATACAGATTCTCCAAAAGTTTTAATATAATTATTTACAGGAGTTGACAAAATCAAACAATGTTGTATGCACATATGCCCTTTCTGAAAACCAAAAGTTGCAATCAGTCCCCATCAATTGATCAATTATAGTTGATTAGTTTACTAATAATGTGTAATTATGATCAATATTTGTTATTTACTGAGTTTTCTAGGAAATGTTCCTACCATTCAGGAAAGCAGTCAGTCATATATAAAGATTTATTGCTCAGACTAGCAGTCTTGAGGTTGGTAATTTTCCCTTCACTGCTGCACCACAACCTCAGTTGAAAACATCACCAGCTGGAAGCTCAACTTTAGTCACTCACGGAATCCTCTGGGTCAGCTTCCCCCTGTATATTGTTCTTTCTTTCTATCTATCTATCTATCTATCTATCTATCTATCTATCTATCTATCTATCTATCTATCTATCTATCTTATTTATTTTGAAAAAAATTATACTCTTTCTCTCAGTCAATGGGGTTCATGAAGCAACTAATGAAAAGGACAAAAACATCATTACTCAAAGCAGATTAAAATATGATATCACTAAACAGCTATTAACAGCAATAAAATCTAACAAACATTAACCCATAATATTTTTTTTTTGCCAAGAGCAATTTAAAAAATCAGAAATCATCAAAACCAGGTAATCAAATTAAACAAGTGACACAGTGGTCAACAACAACAAAATTTTAACCTGGTGCCTAAAATTAATTAAACTAAGTATGTGGAGAGCCAGTTTGGTGTAGCGGTTAAGTGTGCGGACTCTTATCTGGGAGAACCGGGTTTGATTCCCCACTCCTCCACTTGCACCTGCTGGAATGGCCTTAGGTTAGCCATAATTGTCCTTGAAAGGGCAGCTGCTGTGAGAGCCCTCACAGGGTGTCTGTTGTGGGGGGAGAAGATATGGGAGATTGTAAACCGCTCTGAGTCTCCTCTGAGAGAAGGGCGGGGTATAAATCTGCAATTCTTCTATAAGGAGGGATTTCCACAATCAAGTTTTTTGGGGGGTTTGTTGTTGTCAAGTCGCAACCAACTTTCAGCAACCCATAGGGTTTTCAAGGCAAGAGACATCCAGAGGTGGTTAGATATTCCCTGGTGGTCTCCCATCTAAAAACTAACTAGGGCCAACCCTGCATCACTTCCAAGATCTGATGAGTTCCAGCTATCTCAGGCAATCCAGGTCAGGGCACATAAGATACCCTCACTAAAAAAATTCCTATGGGCTGTTAGCCAAAATTGAGAACACACTGAGAAGGACTATGATGATGGATCTTAATTTATATTTTAGAAGTAAAGTTATAAATATGCCAATGCCCTTGCACTTTCTTTTTCCACCAGTAGTTACATCTAACCTGCATATGTCCCTCCATGAGAGATGCATGGATTTCACATTCTTTATTTATCAAAGAAGCACAAACATCTTTGGGCTTTTGCTTTTCACCAAAGACATATGAAGCTGCTTTCTGTCAGTTTGCCTCCCTGTTGGTTACTTTGGTCCAGCCATTTCTGACCATCACCAATCACAGAGCTCCTTGACTTGCACATTTTTTCAGACACTGGGTCAAAAGCAGACATGGTTTTTTCCCACTTCAAATCATGGGCAGGTGATGTCCCAGTCTGAACTGGGACAACAGCGTATGGGAAGGGGACTTATATCTTCTCCTGAACACATTTTCTGGACCTACAGGCTATTATCTTATTGGTAAAACATATAAGTACTGATATAGATATCTATATGTTTGCCCCAACAGGATAAACAGCAGCCCCATGGAACTTTTTCAGATTGGGGCAGTTGGGGGAAGAGCTTAAACTGAATTGGGCTAGCACAATTTAAAGGGAGGAAATACTAGAACTCCCAGCATTACACCAAATTTTACCTTCTGCCACCATATATTGCCCTCACTCTGAGGAAACGACAGGGCAGTGTAACTGGGTACACATCTTTGCACCTGAAAAATTTTTAATGGGATATAAAATATAGATATCAATCTCAACATGAATCTGTGATCAGGTAGGCAAAAAGGGAATGCATTTTTTGCCTCCATCTTCACTGTGGAAGACGAGAAGTGTTTGCCCGCTCCAGAATCACTAATTTTGAAAGGGGTGTTGAAAGACCTGAGTCAGATTGAGGTGACAAGAGAGGAGGTCCTACAACTGATTGACGAATTAAAACTAATAAGTCACCAGGTCTGGATGGCATACATCAAAGTGTTATGAAAGAACTCGAAGTTGAACTTGTGGATCTTCTAACAAAAATATGTAATCTTTCATTGAAATCTGCCTCTGTTCCTGAGGACTGGAAGGTAGCAAATGTCATCCCCATCTTTAAAAGGGTTCCAGAGGAGATCCGGAAAATTACAGGCCAATCAGTCTGACTTCAATACCGGGAAAATTGGTAGAAACCATTATCAAGGACAGAATGAGTTGGCACATTGATGAACACAAGTTATCGAGGAAAACTCAGCAGGTTCACTAACCTGTTAAAGTTCTTTGAGGGGGTGAACAAGCATGTGGACAAAGGAGACTCAATAGATGTTGTTTACCTTGACTTCCAGAAAGCTTTTAATAAAGTTCCTCATCAAAGGCTCCTTAGTAAGCTCGAGAGTCATAGAGTAAAAGGACAGGTCCTCTTGTGGATCAAAAACTGGCTAATTAATAGGAAGTAGAGAGTGAGTATAAATGGGCAGTCTTCGCAGGGGAAGATGGTAAGCAGTGGGGTGCCGCAGGGCTCGGTAATGGGTCCCATGCGCTTTAACTTGTTCATTAATGATCTGGAGTTGGGAATAAGCAGTGAAGTGGCCAAGTTTGCGGATGACACTAAATTGTTCAGGGTGGTAAGAACCAGAGAGGATTGTGAGGCACTCCAAAGGGATCTGTTGAGGCTGGGTGAGTGGGCGTCAACATGGCAGATGAGGTTCAATGTGGCCAAGTGCAAAGTGATGCACATTGGGGCCAAGAATCCCAGCTACAAATACAAGTTGATGGGGTGTGAACTGGCAGAGACTGACCAAGAAAAAGATCTTGGAGTTGTGGTAGGTAACTCACTGAAAATGTCGAGACAGTGTGAGATTGCAATGAAAAAGGCCAATGCCATGCTGGGAATTATTAGGAAGGGAACTGAAAACAAATCAGCCAGTATCATAATGCCCCTGTATAAATCGATGGTGCGGTCTCATTTGGAGTACTGTGTGCAATTCTGGTCACCGCACCTCAAAAAGGATATTATAGCATTGGAAAAAGTGCAGAAAAGGGCAACTAGAATGATTAAAGGTTTGGAACACTTTCCCTATGAAGAAAGGTTAAAACGCTTGGGGCTCTTTAGCTTAGAGAAACATCGACTGCGGGGTGATTAACATGTGGAATTCACTGCCACAGGAAGTGGTGGCGGCTACCAGCATAGCCAGCTTCAAGAGGGGATTGGATAAAAATATGGAGCAGAGGTCCATCAGTGGCTATTAGCCACTGTGTGTGTGTGTGTATTGGCCACTGTGTGATACAGAGTGTTGGACTGGATGGGCCATTGGCCTGATCCAACATGGCTTCTCTTATGTTCTTAAATTCTTAATCTAGCCCTAGAGGCTGTGGGGGCAAAGTCTGAAAGTGAGCCTACAGAGGCATTTTGAGATACAGTGGCTTAACAGTGTTAACCTAAGCCAACCAATCTTCTTCTAACCCTCTTGAAGTCAGTGGACCTAGAAGGGTTTAACTCTGTTCTGGAATACACAGCCAATGGCTGCAATGAGATGTGAATCAGAACAGGCGGGAAAACTGGGCTAAAACCAATAAAATGAATGTTAACAGGGAGAAATGTAAAGTTCTGCATTTAGGTAGGAAAAATCCAATGCATGGTTGTAGGATGGGGGAGACTTGTCTTAGCAGTGGTATGTGTGAAAAGGGTCTAGGGGTGAAAGGGTGAAAAGGATCATACGCTGAACATGAGTCAACAGTGTGATGTGGTGGCTAAAAAGGCAAATGCAGTTTTGGGCTGTATAAACAGAAGTATAGTGTCCAGATCACGTAAAGCGACGGTATCGCTTTACTCTGCTCTGGTAAGACCTCACCTGGAGTATTGTGTTCAGTTTTGGGCACCACATATTAAGAAGGATATAGACAAGCTGGAACGGGTCCAAAGGAGGGTGATGAAGATGGTGAGGGGTCTGGAGACCAAGTCCTATGAGAAAAGGTTGAAGGAGATGGGATGTTTATCCTGGAGAGGAGGTGGCTGAGAAGTGATATGATCACCATCTTCAAGGACTTGAAGGGCTGTCATATAGAGGATGGTGTGGAATTGTTTTCTGTGGCCCCAGAAGGTAAGACCAGAACCAATGGTTGAAATTAAATCAAAAGAGTTTCCAGCTCAACATTAGGAAGAACTTCCTGACCATTAGAGTGGTTCCTCAGCAGAACAGGCTTCCTTGGGTGGTTGTGGGCTCTCCTTCCTTGGAGGTTTTTAAACAGAGGCTAGATGGCCATCTGACAGCAATGAAGATCCTGTGAATTTAGGGGGAGGCAGTGCCAGCCGAAAGGTGTGTGGCACTCCAGGCAGGCGCCCCAATGCCCTGTGGGCCCCTCCCCACAGTGCTTGAACACAGCGCCACACTCCATTGCACCTCCTTCATGGTGCATAGCGAGGCAAGGTGGCGGCACCTCCTTCCCTTCGTTCCCTCCCGCACATCCACAGCCTGCAGCACCTGGGTTCTGCTGGGCCCAACGTGGTGTGAATCTTATCTTTAGAATGCCGGAGCTGAAGTGAAGGCTTCTCCCACCTCCTTTCCACAACAGGAAAGGAGGGGGAATCAAGCCTTCACCCAGCCCCATTGTTCTAAAGATAAGATTCACACCCCGTTGGGCCCAACAGGGCCCAGATGTGGTGGGCTGTGAAGGGAGGGAGCAAAATGAAGGAGGTGCTGCCGCCCTCACCGCACAGCACACTGTGATAAGATAAAATATATACCACAAGTTAGGAAAGGCACAAACAGGTATAAGAAAAGGCCTGCATGGTTAACAAACAAAGTTACGAAAGCTGTAAAAGGTAAGAAGGATTCATTTAAGTGGTGGAAAGCTAGTCCAAGTGAGATTAATAAAAGGGAACACAGGCTGTGGCAAATGAAATGCAAGACTGTGATCAGGCAGTCAAAAAGGGACCATAAGGAGCATATTGCAAAAAACATAAAGACCAACAATAAAAATTTCTTCAAATATATTAGAAGCAGGAAACCAGCCAGAGAGGCAGTGGGGCTCTTGGCTGACCAAGGGGTAAAAGGATTACTGAAGGAGGACAGGGAAATGGCTGAGAAGCTGAATTTCCTCCGTCTTCACTGTGAAAGATGAGAAGTGTCTGCCCACTCCAGAACTGCTAATTTTGGAAGGGGTGTTGAAAGACCTGAGTCAGATTGAGGTGACAAGAGAGGAGGTCCTACAACTGATTGATGAATTAAAAACTAATAAGTCACCAGGTCTAGATGGCATACATCAAAGAGTTCTGAAAGAACTCAAAGATGAACTTGTGAATCTCCTGACAAAAACATGTAATCTTTCATTGAAATCTGCCTCCGTTCCTGAGGACTGGAAGGTAGCAAATGTCACCCCCATCTTTAAAACGGGTTCGAGAGGAGTTCCGGAAAATTACAGGCCAGTCAGTCTGACTTCTTTACTGGGAAAGTTGGTAGAAACCATTATCAAGGACAGAATGAGTAGACACATTGATGAACATGGGTTATTGAGGAAGACTCAGCATGGGTTCTGTAAGGGAAGATCTTGCCTCACTAACCTGTTACAGTTCTTTGAGGGGGTGAACAAGCATGTGGACAAAGGGGACCCAATAGATGTTGTTTACCTTGACTTCCAGAAAGCTTTTGATAAAGTTCCTCATCAAAGCCTCCTTAGTAAGCTTGAGAGTCATGGAGTAAAAGGACAAGTCCTCTTGTGGATCAAAAACTGGCTAATTAATAGGAAACAGAGAGTGAGTATAAATGGGCGATCTTCACAGTGGAAGACAGTAAGCAGTGGGGTGCCGCAGGGCTCAGTACCGGGTCCCATGCGCTTTAACTCGTTCAGAAATGATTTGGAGTTGAAAGTAAGCAGTGAAGTGTATAAGTTTGCAGATGACACTAAATTGTTAAGGGTGTCAAGACCTAGAGAGGATTGTGAGGCACTCCAAAGGGATCTGTTGAGGTTGGATGAGTGGGCATCAACGTGGCAGATAAGGTTCAATGTGGCCAAGTGCAAAGTAATGCACATTGGGCCAAAAATCCCAGCTACAAATACAAATTGATGGGTTGTGAACTGGCAGAGACTGACCAAGAAAGAGATCTTGGGGTCACTGTAGATAACTCACTGAAAATGTCAAGAAAGTGTGCGATTGCAATAAAAAAGGCCAACGCCATGCTGGGAATTATTAGGAAAGGAATTGATAACAAATCAGCCAGTATCATAATGCCCCTGTATAAATCGATGGTGCGGTCTCATTTGGAATACTGTGTACAATTCTGGTCACCGCACCTCAAAAAGGATATTATAGCACTGGAAAAAGTGCAGAAAAGGGCAACTAGAATGATTAAAGGTTTGGAACACTTTCCCTATGAAGAAAGGTTAAAACTTTTGGGGCTCTTTAGCTTGGAGAAACATCGACTGCGGGGTGACATGATAGAGGTTTACAAGATTATCCATGGGATGAAGTAGAGAAAGAAGTCCTTTTCTCCCTTTCTCACAATGCAAGAACTCATGGGCATTCAATGAAATTGCTGAGCAGTAGGGATAGAACTGATAAAAGGAAGTACTTTTTCACCCAAAGGGTGATTAACATGTGGAATTCACTGCCACAGGACGTTGTGGCGGCTACAAGCATAGCTAGCTTCAAGAGAGGTCTGGATAAAAATATGGAGAGGTCAATCAGCGGCTATTAACCACAGCATATTATTGCAAATGTCTGTATTTTTGGTGCTGGGGGGGGGGCAAAGTGGAAGGGCTTCTAGTCCCACTTGTGAACCTCCTTTTTTTTGGCCACTGTGTGTCACAGAGTGTTGGACTGGATGGGCCATTGGTGTGATCCAACATGGCTTCTCTTATGTTCTTATGATCATGGTGGCAGGGCAGCAAAGGGAAGGGAAAGGAAAGGAGGGGTGGGTGATGGCGGAGGGGGAGGTGAAGGGAGGGGAAAGGGCGGCGGTAGTGACCGGTGGGCGGAGGAGGCAGGCAAACTAGGTGGTTGCTTAGGGCACTGGGAGAGGTGCCAATTTGGGACTCCCACCCTGCCGGCGCCCTAGGCAACCACCTAGTTTGCCTAGTGGGCAAGCCGGCCCTAGGGGAGGTATTTGTGAGTTTCCTGCATTGTGCTGGGGGTTGGACTAGATGACCCTGGAGATCCCTTCCAACTCTATGATTCTATGTGAACCAGGAGCTATCGTTGGAGACCTCCTAGAAATACAACCAAAGTACAACTAATGTCCAGGTGAAAGATCAGTTGCCCTGAAGGAAATGGCTGCTTTGGAAAGTAGACTGTTTGGCATTATGCTGAGGTCCCTCCCCTCCCCACCCTCCCCAGGCTCCACCCCAAAAATCTCCAGAAATTTCCCAACCCTGATCATATTTATTATTATTTTCAGAGGTTTCATTGCTTCAAGTACCTCAAAGTGAGAAGCAGCAAAAATACAATGTAATATAAATTTAAATAGAACAGAAAAGCTGTAGACCACACCATTTTCCAGTTTGTTTGTGGGCACAATTTAGGGTTGCCAGGTCTGACTCAGGAAATATCTGGGGATTTTGGGGGAGGAGCCAGGAACAAGGTTGTGACAAGAACTATTTAACTCTGAAAGGTGCTATACAACTTTGATATAGGCGGGATCTTTCTTTTTCGTTTAGTGAGCCTATAATGTTCGTAGCTCCTCAGCGGTGTAAGGTGGCAGTTCTCTCCCAGTTTAGGTGTTGACGGCCTCTCGGAATAGTTCAGATAGAGGAAAACTGCACTCCCTAGACTTTTCTCTCTCTGTAAGTTGGTTGAAATACATTCAGCAACTCCACTGAATAAAGCTATCTATACCATTGCCCCAGGGAGATCACAAAAGTGTGGGCATGCAAACTGTTTGTTTTGGGTGCTTTGTGAGTGTGTGTGAGTTCACTCTCATTTTAGTGGAAGAGCAGCTTCTGTAGAATGCAAAAAAGAGAAGGCGGCGGCTCAGGAAGGGGAATCCTCCTACCAGCTTGCAACGGCACCCAAGGTCAGGGGCTGCTACTGGAACCTTCATTGACAATGGAGGCCCAGCCACTGCCAAATCTGCCTTTTTCCATCTTAGGCGGGCAAGGCAGTTGGTCCCTTTCCTCAACTGTGGTGACCTGGCAACTGTGATCCACACTACGGTCACCTCGAGATTGGACTACTGTAATATCCTCTACATGGGACTGCCCTTGTCTCATATCCGCCGAGTAAAAACGTCTGCCAGCAATATCCATCTTTTTACCCTCTTTGTCAAGAGGGGAAGAGTGAGTCTTGCGAGCTTTTGAGGACGAAGAGACCACCACCGAATTGGGCTTGAGGTGATTGAAGAGAAACTCAGCACCAGCCTCTTGGACACGATACATGGTCCAGACGTCGCAAAGAGATCGGTGTGGATGCCGGCTCCTTCACTACTTGCAAAATGACCTTGGTCACCAGAAGAGCCACAGCTGTTGATGTGTCCCGCTGCATAATACCAAACACAGTATCATCGATGACCGGCTGTGGCTGAACCACTGAGAGCGAAAGAGATTGAGCTATATGCTTCACCAGGTCCCCATACGACTTGAGATCCTCCAAGGGGGATATCGGGAGATCCTCTGTGATGTGAGAGTCCGGAGAAGGTTCAGCCTGTGCTTTGTCTAGATCATCAGTACCGACCTCGGAATCTGACATCGATGAATCCTCTCTCATTTCAGAGTGTTCCGATAGCAGCGGGGTCAAAGCGTGCTCAGGTGGGCGAATTGATGCCGACGGGTGGGCCTGTGGGTCCCTAGACCTCTCCTTATGCCTCTCAGGAGGAATCGCTGCCGATGCCAAGGGTATGTGATGGATGGGAGAATGATGTGAGACCCTCGAGAAATGAGAAGCTTCGGAGTGTTGATCCCATTCCGGCAGATCGTGAGATGGGTACCACGGATATGGCGACGAATATGGATAAGGTCCAAATGAGCAAGGCCACTGACGCTGGTCCCACACTGGTGGTGGCGGGAACCTGCGAAACGAAGCACTCGACTCAGCCTCTCTACTCCGAAGATGCCCCGTACTGGGACAAAGTGGTGCTAGAGGTTTGATCAGCGCCGAAGCCTCAATCTCTGAAACCAAACCGCTGTCACTCCACTGACGTGAACCCAACCGAGAAGAACGAGCTTGCTGGGTCAAGTTGATCTCCTGCTCCAACCCCGAAAGGTGGGTCGGCTGTGACCCAAGCCTGCCCAGCACCGATGGACTTCTCCAGCAGCTGGGTGATATAAGGATTTTTTGTGGTGGAGTGGTTTGTGCCGCCGCCGAATCTGTAGAAGCATCCCTAGAAGGGGAAGGAGTGCGGGAAAGTCTGTCTGGCTTCTTCTGCTTGTCCTTCAATTTATGCTTCTTTGGGAGGGACGACCGGCCCGAGTTGTCCCCAGTCATCCCTTTCGGCAGGGTAGACTCCACTAACCCTTCAGAGGGTCGTTTCGCAGGTTGATCTCGCTCAGTCGGCATAACCATCAACGCTTGAGACAACGAACCCATTGAGGCCGAGGCTGTGGGTTGGGATGCATCACCCATTGATGTCGAAGGGTCCGATGCCATTTTAGGTGGTCGAAGAGCCAATTCGACTAAAGCTGCTGACAGCCTGGCCGCTCGATTTTTCCTTGTTTGTTTGGAAAATTTCGAGCAATGTAGGCATGATTCAACATGGTGTCCCTCACCCAAGCACAACAAGCAGCGGGAGTGACCATCCAGGGGTGCAATCTTACTTCCACACTTCAGGCAGTGCTTGAAGAACCCCCAACATTTTTCCATAGGCAGTGGGAACGTGACAAGGGAGGGAAGAAAATTGCCCCGAAGGGCGAAGTCCAACTAAAGTATTTTTTTAAAAAAAAACAACGATGGGAAAAGGAAAAAATAGACAGGAAAAAAGGAGAAAAACTGGTAAGTACCGACTGGAGCACTGAAGAAGGATCCTTTCAACGCGACAGTAAAGAAGGAACTGGCGAGATCCTTGCACTGGCTCTGGTGAACATGCATGCTGGGGCTCCTGCGAATGCTCACTGGGTGCTGAGCGCAAAAAATCCTGGGCTTTTTAGGTACTGATTCGGGGATCGGCGCAGGCGCTCTATCCCATGAGTGTGAAGCACAGAGACACGAAGAAGATCTTGGAGGTTTCTTTGAAGAAAGGCATCAGATGCTATGCTGAAAATTTGGTGCCTCTACCTCAAAAAACAGCTGCAACAGAGCCCCAAATACCTACAGATTTATTCTCCATTATACCCTGTGGCAGGAGTGTCAAACATGTGGCCTGGGGGCCAAATAAGGCCCCTGGAGGGCTTCTATCAGGCCCCTGAGCAACTGGCTGTTATCTGCTTCCTTCTCCCTCTCTCGTGCTTCCTTCTGCATCACAGCTTGCTTTGCAGGGCTTGCTCAACTGCATAGGAGCTATAGAGCAAAACCTCTATTTTCTCCATTGGCTGAGACTCCTCCCTTGGGGAGAAAGTGCCGGGAGGAATAGCTTGCTTTGCCAGGCTCCCTCAATTGTACAGCAGAGTTACTGAGCCAAGCCTCTCTTCCTTCTATTGTCTGAGGCTCCTCCCCCTCTTTGTCCCCTGGGGAAGGAAGGAAAGAGCCAGAGCTTCTTTTGCCCAGTCCCCTGGATCCCATGGGAGAAATACAAAGAAAGTACCTTTAAGACCAAAAAGTGCTAATGTTTCAAGCATGCTGTATTTTAAGTTTTTTCTTTAAAAAAATCTTTAATTGTGTTTGTGTCCTTTATAAAGCTTATATTTCTGCTACCTAATCTTAAATAGGTACACACATGGCCTGGCCCAACATGGCCTGACCTAACAATGTCTCATTTATGTCTGATCTGGTCCTAATAACAAATGAGTTTGACACCCCTGCCCTAGGAGGACCAGTCTCCATAGGGTATAATGGACTGTCCAGTGGATATTTAACACCCCCCCCCTGCTTTCTGATAATTCTGAAGTGGGAGGAGGGCCTCCAAGCCAAGGGATCCCCTGCCACTAACTGGAAATTGACAACCCTAGCTCAATTCAATGTTCTGGTTCTTACTTTTAAGGTCCTCAATGGTTTGGGTCAGAGTATTTGAATGACTGCCTCCTCCTTCTTCCCAAAACCTGGTATGTGTTTGTTTGTTTTTTTTGCCCCTTCCTCACCTGCAGAATTAAGGCAGCAAGCAACTACTAACAGGACTTCCTCCATGAGGGTGCCCTGCCTTTGGAATGCTTCTTGAGGCCCTCTCATTTAGTCATCAGGTTAGCAAATTTCTTTTTATCCAGGTTTTTACTGAAGGAGAGAGTGGCATCCTGTCCTCTTAGTTGTGTGCGTTTTTATGCCCTACATGTCACCTGAGGGCTGCATTACTATTTCTGTTTTATGTCCTGTGGTGAAATTGTTTTACTGTTTTATGTTGCTGAATTGTTTTGTTGGTGTTTTATCTCTGCCAAACATTGCTTTATTCTGCTCCATGATGCCCTAGTGGGTTTGCTACACGTTTTATGGCTGGTTTCTGCCTTTTTTTCAATGCTTTGTTTGAAATTTTAATTGTTAAAATGTTTTTTTTTCTTTTGTGAGTCACTTGAAGCAAGTCTCTGGAGAAGCAGTCTATCAATTAATTAAACAAATAAACAGCTAACAACAAATAAATCCGAGGTGTATTCACCACAGAAAAGGGTGTGAGAATAAATGAGTATTCAAAGTCTGATTAAAAGGGCCAGAAATCCTGAATCCATAACTTTGAGGCTGATTCTGAACTAAGAAAACCTTCTCACCATTAGCAACAAACCTAACAGCTGGTAGTATCACAAAAATATTGTGTAACCAGATGTTTAAAAGCAAGAAGGTATAAGAGAGCCAAAATCATACAGGATTTTCAGAGGTAAACACCAACACCTTGAAATTAGAAAAGCAATGAAGCTCATGCAAAATTGTATTATATGATTCTTGGTGCTAAAATCAGAAATCAATCTTCCTGGCACAGTTCCTTATTTTAGCCCTTATGCTAAAATATAAACTCTAACAAATAGTCCATGCTCCTCCAGACCATGCCTGCCTTCCTTAGCTACCCCCTATTAATTTAAGAGAGGTTGGTAAGAGAGGAGAGAGCCCAAAGACAATAAGCTTTATCCTCAACTTATTTTGAAACTCTATAGACTTTTCACTGCCTGAACTTTGTCCCTAGAAGAATATCAGACTATGTAATGGGCACGAGACTCTGAAAGTTCTAGCAAAGAAGAGGAGAAAACGTGCAGTGCCAGACATTGCCGGCACCACCCAGAACTAATGTACTGTTTATACAGCTTAGGAGGCAGTATGATGGCAAGGTCAAAAATCTCATGATAAAGCTGATATTTTATGACATTCTGCTAATGCTCTGAAAAGTACACTGAAGCACAAAGAAGGAATGAAGGATCCTTCATTAAAGAGGCAAGGCAGTGGAGAACTCACATGAATGGAGCCAGGCTGCATACCATGGAAACAAACAAGTCACCCAACATTTTTCCCCCTAAGAGAGTAAGACCAGTTTCCTCTCACTTTCACAATACAATTGACAGATGTACTTATCAGCAATCTCAGTGCCGATGAAACAGTCCATCTTGCTTCTCACCCATTTTTCAAATAGATGGTCTGCTCTTGTTATTTTAAAGCATCATTCAATTAAATGTACATTTTGCAAAAAATATTTTGTAGAGTGGTAGGACTTAGAAATGTGTGTGATGTGTATTTATCAACTAACTTGGAACAATTATATGCCTTCTCTTCAGAGACCTACTTGACTAAACTAAAACAGAACAATAAAACCATCCAGTTATTCAAAACGAGCCAGAGCATTAAAATGCTAGAGATCTAATGCAGGATCTTCAAGCATCTTGTGTCATTTATCTCACAGACTGGTGTGGTACCTGAACTGAGCCTGTTTCTTTTTGTAATTTGATGGGCATTTTAAAATATAATGATTTAAAAGGGCAATTGGATTTTGCAGTTTCAAATTCCAAATTAATTAATGCATTTGATAAAAGTTCTCAGCATTTGAAGTTTTCATTGGTCTTTTGCTGCCCTTCCATTCTGCACACAGGACTGAATGAAAAATGCCCACTGTGACAACTGGTTATATGAAAAAGGAATCATGTGGAACTTTAAAGATTTTTTTTAATGTATTGCAGCTTTTGTGGGCTACTGAAATGTGTCTCAGTTGGCAGGTACAAACATACAAACTGATACAAAGAAAAAACCAAATGTAAACAGTGGGGTCAAAAGGCAATGAAATGCAAGAGGCTCAGTTGGTAGACTGGGGATTCCATTCCCAGTACAGGTACTAAATAAGTCTTGCAAGACTGCTGATGTGAATGGTCACTGGGATTATCTTCTGTGCATGTGAGCCTTGCATAGAGATGTCTCAGTGTGTACCTTTTACATTTCATTGTTTTTTGATTCCCCCCCTTCTATGCCGGTGTGTACCTACCTGCTAATCCAGTAACAGGCAATAGGTCACAAAAATTATGCCACAAAAAAGAATGCCACAATAAATGTGCAACTGAATCACATATGCACAATAAGATTCAGAAATATTGTAATGTGATTGTTAACCAACTCTACTGCCTGGCCATCAATTCATTTAGAAACCTGCTGCAATACATTCAAAACAATGTCAGAAACATAACATATGCCAATTCAAAACTGCCTTTCTGTGTTTCCCTTTTGTAGAATGACTGCAGGAGAAGGTCTGCAAAGAGTGCTGCCCTGCATTAATTTGGTAGGCTTTAAGATGCTCTCAATTGCTTTTTGGTTTGAGTACAACAGATTAAGGTGAATTCATTTTTGGAATTTGTAACAATTTAAGGTCCTATGTCCTTGACACAGTGAAAAAATCACTATTGCTGAATTTGCTAGGCATTTCCAGATATCAGTTTTGTCCAATTTACCAAAGTGCTTGTTTCATGATAACTAATTGAAATGGTTAGCAATCCCTCTAAAACACAACCCACAAGTGAAAATAAAACTTTTAATCTAGATATAAATTGCTCTTTTAGATTAGTCATGCAAATGCTGTATAAACTGATACACAAAAACACATTACCCTTGTAGAATGCATCAGTTGATCTAAAACTGAAGTATGTCTCTCTAAAGAAGCTTCCTGCATGATTCCTACACCCCCTACAGACTTTTGGCTGAAACTGTTTCTAGTAGGACAAAGAAGCAACGTAACCATACAGAAAGTACCAAGCAGAAATACTATTTTTTTTTAAAAAAGGGCAACTGTGTATACAATGTGTTTCTTTAAGCTTCCAGTTTGTATCTTCCTTCAACTCACTGAGCATAAAGCTGTATGTTTGCCACTCCAAGCGCAAAAGAAAGCAGATTACATCAGACAGTTCTTCTAAGCAAAACAAACATGTAATATACAAACACATATATGTGCTTCCTACAGTACTGAAGTGCAGAGTGCATTTTATTAATGCTGGAAAATTGCTGTTATGTGCGATTTGTATACTAAAGTCAATGGTTTTTTGAAAGACCCAGACAGAAAGACCCTTTGTCTGGTGTACAAGGTGAGTAGTGTTATTTATTTACTTATTTGCTTATTTGTGCCCTATCTTTCCTCCAGATTTCTTAGAGAAGCACTTACCATGCAGACATTAGCTAGCCCCAGATGGGGTTAGCTTTAGCAAGGTTACTGTGTCCACATGCCTTTAAACCATTTTATGAGCACCTTTGGTAGGAGAAATATGTCATGTAAGTATATCATAGTCTTTAATACACATGCCATATGTCTTTAACACATTGGTTTTATTGTTTTTGATTTTGTTCATTTTTTTTTATTCTGTATGTCACCCAGAGTTCTCTATGTAGATTTTAATCAATTGTAGTTAAAATGTTATTTATTGTACAATGTATGCATTAAGTTCTTGTTGTTAGCCGCCCTGAGCCGCTTTGGCGGGGAGGGCGGGATACAAATAAAATGTGACTGACTGACTGTGACTGACTGATGTAGAAAGACAGAATATAAATACAGTTTTAAAAACCCCACAAAGCATGTTGGGAAATGTTAAGTAAAATCCACACCCCAGTAATTCAGTGAAACTATTCAATGATAACAGCTTAGATCCAAACAACCACAAACAAAGTGCATGGGTTTATTCCTGGTGATTGACAGCAACAACAATCTTGCCTTTGTGGGGGAAGCGACAAAAGCATTAATACTCTTACTGGGAGCACCACAAAAGTGGAACAAATCCTACCATAAAAAGGTAAAGGTAGTCCCCTGCGCAAGCACCAGTCATTTTCGACTCTGGGGTGACATTGCTTTCACAATGTTTTCATGGCAAACTTTTTATGGGGTGGTTTGCCATTGCCTTCCCCAGCCATCTACACTCCCCCCCCCCCAGAAAGATGGGTACCGACCTTGAAAAGATGGAAGGCTGAGTCAACCTGGAGTCAGCTATCTGAACCAGCTTCCGCTGGGATCGAACTCAGGTCGTGAGCAGTGGGCTCTGACTGCAGTACTGCAGCTTTACCACTCTGTGCCATGGAGCTCTTCTAAATCCTACTATACCCTCCCTCAAAAAAAAAAAGTGCAGAACAAGGGGAGAGATATACTAAAATGTGTTTCACAAACTTAACAGTACATTTCACAGTTCTATGCAAGGTTACTCAAAAGTTAATATGCATAAGACTGCAGCAGTAGAAAAGTAAATTGATTCATAAAAGCTAGCCATCTCTGACTTAGCTTGCAGCCCACATCATTGAAAGCCCAGCCTTCCAACTTACTATAAAAAGCAGTTTTCATATCTAGCTACCTATCCAAAGACTGCTCCAAAGATCCACTCAAACAGAATGAAGGCAGAAAGGACAGAACCCCAAAGTTCTGCCTGATATTACACACTTTACACCTTTCCACTTAGTCTCATTCCACAGGGGAAGGGAGAGAGTTGTAGGAAGAACTTTTCCACACTTTTGTTTACCACTTCACCAGCTTTCTTTCCCAGCACAGATATCCCCATAAACAAGAGCCACATGAAAAAGGCTGTGTCATTTGGCCTGGGTTCTCAGCTTTGTCATGGCTATTCCACAGCTGTGATGCCATCTCCATCAACATTATCAGCTACACTCCCAGATACACAGACCTTAGCTGCTTTGACAGCACTTATGGAAGGTTACAAGCCTTTTTCACTGAAAAGGATTCTTTTTGACAAATCAGAGCTTTTGCCCTGAAAATCTTGCTGGTCTTTAAAGTGCTAATGGACTTCAGTCTAGCTCCTCAATGGCAAATCAGTGCCAAATCCAGAAGAATCCGGTAGTGTAATGCCCCAGATTTCACCATGATGGGCAAAAATGAATCCTATAGCATTAAGTTATGGCAATATTCCAGTTTCTGATTTTAACTTATAATGAGAGTGTTATGTTTATGGATAAGTATATAGCTTAAAACCAGTCAATGGCAGCCATATCGCTATAGCGCAATGCAAAAAGCCCAGGAAAGCCAACTGGTGACAAAAGAGAGGGAGAAATGGTGGCTGCAGAGGAAAGGGCCAATGAAAACATCACTGGTGTGGGTGAAACATGCAAAAATGCAAGAAAAACACATCTCATCTACATCCAGAACATTATGTGAGACATGCTGGCAGTTAATTCCATCTGTCTAAACAAATAAGTGCCCAAATAACACTGAAACATTAGGGCAGAAGATCCAGTTCTAAATGCAACCTGGATGCTTGATGTGGGGAACTAAATCCTTCCCCCATGCTAAGAAGTGGGGTTAGTGATACTGGGATGCTGGGCAAAAATCCGTGATGGGGACCTAGTTTCATTATCACCACCACCCTGTGGGGAACCCTGCTACACCTACCTCCTGCCACTGGGGTTCAAGGCAGGGGTGGGTCTCACCCTGCATGAGATGAATAGAAGCTGCTATCGGCTCCAGAAGATGGCTGCCCATTAAACTGGCTGCCTCCCTCCATCAGGGATGTGCACCTTCCCAGCAGGGGACCCAGGGATGCTGCCCCTGTTTCTTATTAGTTGGCGGCCACTGCCCATCCTGTGGATACCTTAATTGACTCAGAGAAATGGTATCTCTGAACATAGATCAAGCTGCATTGCATGTATACATCTCTGTATCGTGATATATGACTGAGATGTTTATAGCATAGCCTTTCATGACTTTTCATTATCGATGTCTTGTTCCAAGACTGCTGTCAATTATATTACAATTGCATAGCAATAACTGTAATGATTTGGCCTAATAACATTACTACAAAAATGATGATAAGTAACAAAAGTGAGATTTCAAGTTCTGCCAAAATTTGCAAAGTACAAAGTTTTGGTTTTCTTTTATACTGGGAACTCCTCCATGGGGGCAGGAGGACCAGAAAAGCAGCAAGTGAGTCAAAACAGCACCTGTCAGAAGAGAGTTTGTAAAATCTTTGGTCCTTCTAAACGATCAGAGTAAGCAGTAGGGGAAAATATCAAATTTTAGTACCTTGGTGTCGCTTCCACTTTAGCAAGGTTTGCAGAACGAATTAGTGGCTTTTGGTACAAGGTCATGTTAATTAGACTAGTAAAGAATAGAAGCTATAACTATTATAGACTTGGTTTTACTTTAGATACAATATCCCTTTGTGGTGGGGAGGGAGGGGAGGTTTTGTGTCCTAGGTAGAAGGAAGTTATAAGGGATAATTAGAAAAGAATTCCTAATTCATTTACTGTTGGTGGGAACTCAGTTCATGTTCCTGCTCCATGGTTTTAAGACAGCTCAGTAGGCCAGGCAAAATTTACACTTGAAGCCTCTACCCACTTTACCTTTCCAAAAATGCCATCAGTTTGGGTAGCAGCCAACAAATGATCCCAGAAGATCCAGTTTCAAAGCCCACCTCCCAGCCATGAAGTGTACTGGTGTCGTTGGGCCAGTTACTCTCGCTTTCTCTATCTGACTTGCCTCACAAGGTTGTTGTAAGAATAATAACAGGGAGAACCATACATGCTGCCTTGAGTTCCTTAGAGGAAAAACAGGATAAAAATGTTCTAAATAGATAAACTGAGTCTTTCCCGGTAAACATACCACCTCTACAATAGGATCAGGATGGCTTTATGAATTACAAAATGTGTTATATGTGTGTGTGTGATGACTGAGCAGTAAAAACTGAATAACGTATAAGAATCTCCCATAAATTCTTATATAGAAGTGTCTTCTATGTAGGGGTTTATTGGCATGTGAAGCAGATCCTCTTGCAAACTGTTGACAAATACTGTATCAAGGGAATACTAATATTCATTTTTTGTCCTTTTGACTTTATCAGTGATACTTGCCTGAAAATATCAGGATTAAAGACTGTGTAATACATTTATTTATCCATTGTTTAATCCTCTGGAAAGTGCAATACCTAAAAATACTTATAGGGAAGGCAAAAGTCTTTCGTAAAATATTTTTACAGTCACCCAGTGTTTTTGAGATATAAAGTAAGTACTTACAAAACACCCCTAAACTACAGGAAAGTTCCACCAATAAGACTGGTGTTTATGGATGGTAAAGGGGAAAAAAAACAAACACTTTCCTTTAGAACAGTGGCTTCCAACCTTTTTGGCACAGTTTCATGCAAGACAATTTTTCCATGGACCGGTAGGGGGGTGGTGCTGAGGTTTGGGCTGCCCCCCCCCACCTGTGCCCTGTCCCTGCCCCCCCATGCAGGTCTTTAAGTGGGGGGGTAGGGAGACTGGGGTTGCTTCTGCCACCTCCATGCTAGGCAGACAGGTGGCAGAAGCAGCCAATCTGCCTCCCCTCCCATTTGAAGACCCCTGCTGATCAGCGGGGTTCTATAAATGAGGGGTAAGCGAAAGAGGTGGCAACCCAGTTGGATGAAAGAGGTAGCATGGCCTCGCTCTGAGGCTGCCTCCCCTGCATGGGTAGCCAATAACAAGCCCTGTCTTACAGTGGTCACACCCACTTTATGAAAAGCTTGGCAGGCAGCTCCAAGGTACCACTGGACCGCTTTATTTTGCTACCTGATCTCCCATATCAACAGAGTTTTATGCTGGAGGTTGCCCTGTTCTGACCTAAAGGAAAGAGACTCCCATTTCTTTAAGCCCCAATACAAAGATTAATCTCCAGTTAGTCTCTAAATTTATACACACACACACATTGTACAATATTTGCATGGCAGGATCAGCACCTTTGGCTGCTTCTGACATGGGTAAAGGAACTATTACATATATGTCTCTCAAAAAAATATGCCTTGGTTCACGATGTAGATGATTATGGGTGGATGCAGATGGTTCTGTATCAAGTGGTAACTCAACATGGTATGCATGTGATCATTTTGTAATCTGGTTGTCTAAGGTCTAGTTTTCACACACAGTAGATGAGGTGATAAACACTAGGCAAAGAATTTCCAGATCAGACGAGGTTCTCAGTCACTGAGCTCCTGGAAACCTTTTGTCTAGCACAAGCACACACACACACAACCAAATTACTAAGCATCTGCCCCTTGCAACTGGTAGAATTCTCTTTACCACTTGTTAAGCTGATGCGTGCAACCCAGGTACCCCAGAACTGGACACCTCACCCCAGGATAGTTTGATCATCCATAAGGGCTCCCTGTATCATCCTGCCAAGCATGAAGGAGTATTTTAGCATTTAGTACTATGACAAGGGCTTTCAAAAAGCATAACATCCAAACAGGCTTGAGCCCTAGCAACTCTAGGGCTGTCATGTTATGAACAAACCTGAGCTTGTGATAAGCTCCAGGCTGGTTATTCTTTAGTTTGCTGATTCTCTTCCTCTTCACCCTCCACTTGACAATGGAGGCCCAGATAGCAGCAACTGCGAAATCCGCCTTTTTTTCATCTTAGGCAAGCGAAACAGTTGGCTCCTTTCCTTGACTGAAGTGACCTGGCAACGGTGATCCATGCAACGATCACCTTGAGATTGGATTACTGTAATGCCCTCTACATGGGGCTGCCCTTGTTACGAACCTGGAAACTACAGCTAGTGCAGAACGTGGCGGCTAGGCTGTTACTGGGGCTGCACAGGTGGGAGCACATAAAGCCAGTGCTGCAAGAACTGCACTGGCTACCAACAGTATACTAGATTTGCTACAAGGTGCTGGTCATTACCTTTAAAGCCCTTTACGGTCAAGGACCTGTGAGAAAAATACCCCTAATTCCATAACATTGTAGTCACCTGTTTGTTTGCCAGGGTGCCTGGAGACTCAACTCACACACATCTGCCAGGAGAACGTGGGTTTTGTCTACCATACTGGAAGGGACTTATGAATATTAACAGCCCCAGTGTTGCAGCAACACTCCATGTCTCTTAAGGAGGGCTGATCAGGAGAACAGATGGTTTCCAGTTGCTCTGTGCAGTCCCCATCTTGGCCTTTTGGTGTAGTGGTTAAGAGCCAGTTTGGTGTAGTGGTTAAGTGTGTGGACTCTTATCTGGGAGAACCGGGTTTGATTCCCCACTCCTCCACTTGCACCTGCTGGAATAGCCTTGGTTCAACCATAGCTCTGGCAGAGGTTGTCCTTGAAAGGGCAACTGCTGTGAGAGCCCTCTCCAGCCCCACCCACCTCACAGGGTGTCTGTTGTGGGGGAGGAAGGTAAAGGAGATTGTGAGCCGCTCTGAGACTCTTCGGAGTGGAGGGCGGGATATAAATCCAATATCTTCATTTTCTTCTTTTAACGGAAGAAGGTGCGGCACCAGGAACTGTCCAGGCAAGCGGTTTCCAGCCTCAACCATAGAATCCATCTTGGGAGGCTAATACCACCACCAGCTATCTTCCTGCAGTGCCAGACTCCATCACAGCAAAGCAGGAGGCTCACATACTCAACAGATGTCACCTATGCATAAAGCCATTAAGCTTATCTTAGGTGTGGATCCTGTCAGACCGCCTAAGCCTTTGTCCAATGGAACTCAAGACAAAGACTGGTGCCAATAGAAGATTGAAGAGGAGGAAGAACATCTTCACCCAGAGCCAAGTTTCTTTGTATAGACTGGGTGTTACCTAGGTAGCAATTTGGCCATCTATTGTCATCTTTTTAGATAAGTTTGATAGACTTAAGTACCCCCCCCCCTTAACATTTTTTTCCATTCTTTCCCTTAATGGTCATCCTGGAGCCTCCCTCTTGGCCCATTGTTACCTGGAAGTCCAATCAGGTAACTAAGGCCAAGTCTGCTCATTGGCTAGCTATGAGCATCCAATCAGGGAATGCCAATTAACTACTGCATAAGTTCAGCCCTTATGGTCATTGCAGGGCCTCCCTTTTTTCTGAGGTTATGTACCAGCTGACCACTGTCATCTGCCCCTGTACCTCCCATCCACTAAAGGCTCAAGGTAGTCCTTATAACCTGTGACCCAGCTCCCCACAGGTGTGCATCTAGCAGTACCCCAGTTCCGCTGTCTAGATACATCCCTGATTCCTGATCAGTTGAGGGTCCCCTCCCCCTAGTCCTCGTTCATTGCCATTGGAGCCTTCCTTGAAGACTACGATCGGTAATTATCACCCTGTTTGTCCATCCTTGTGTTGTCTCTGCATCTCTCTCTATTTTTCTTAGGACTGTATGTATGTTTTATGAGTTTATGATCTTGTATGTGTGTCTACATTTTTCTGGAATAAATTTTAATTGTTTTTACTTAGTGTCCCTGGTAATTTTAAGCAATAATTTCTGGACGTGTATCCTGTATACATAGATTCAAAGATCCTTTTTAAGCCAGGTGCCCACCTGTCAATTCCCCAACCTCATTTTGAGGGCATTTTGGCTTACAGACCTGCCTACCTGAAGG
Organism: Heteronotia binoei; assembly: GCF_032191835.1. NCBI lineage: Eukaryota > Metazoa > Chordata > Lepidosauria > Squamata > Gekkonidae > Heteronotia > Heteronotia binoei. Next base: position 223,131,481 of record NC_083223.1, on the reverse strand, counting down.
ACCGTCTGCCCAATATGTTTCCCAGAGGGTACTAAGATCGGGAACTCAACATCTCTTAGTGATCCCCGGGCCGAGAGAGGCGAGACTGACGACTACTAGGGATCACACCTTCTCAGTAGCAGCCCCCTAATGATGGAATCAGCTGCCGGAAGAGGTTAGGGCCTTGTGGGACCTCACTCAGTTCTGCAAGGTCTGTAAGACCATACTCTTCCAGCTTCCTTTCAGCTGACCCTTGAGACCTATAACAGCAGGAGGAATTCAGGAAATAATGATGCCAGGGTAACTGGATAATACCAAAATGTTATTAGCACCAACTGTTTTAAATTGTTTTATTAACTGACTGATTTTATTACTAATGTGAGATTATATTTTATTATTGTTATTATGACCAATGTTGTAAGCTGCCCTGAGCCTGCCTCGTCAGGGAGGGTGGGGTATAAATTTAATAAACTAACTAACTAAAAATGATGCCCCCTTGTGGGCCCATAGAATAGAATGGACTCCATACCCAATTTGGCTCCCCCTCCGGCGGCACCTGGGGCAAGCGCCCCCTCCAGCCCTGGCGAGGGAGGGGGGAAAGAGAAGAGAAAGTCAGGTTTGACCTTGTCACTACCACTCCCCAATTTGTTCAAGACTTTTGAATACAGTCTAGGAGACCTGAGTGAACAGCAGATTCTGCTGTGGCCTTGCTGTATGGTGTGGAATACTAAGTTCATGTTAAATGGGACATACTTGCCCCATCAGTAACAAACAGTCAGAATAATGATGAAATAGCAATGCTATATTAATAGCATAATTTTTTTGGCACTGATAATGGTATGACATGATGGTACAGCAGCGGAGGCCAACCAGTCTAACAAATGGATGCCTGCTGCCTCATCCAAAAGCCTAGCAGAAGAGCTCCATTTTACAGGCCCTACGAAAGGCTAACAAGCCAGGTAGGGCCCAGATCTCCATAGGGAGCTGATGATTCCACTAGGTCAGGGCCAGGACTGAAAAAGCCCTGGCCCTGGTAGAAGCAAGACGGACATCTCTTGGGCCGGGGATGGTCAAAAGATCTTGGGAGGCTGAACAAAGCGACCTCCAAACTAAAGGGCATATATGGGGAGAGACAGTCCCACAAAGCATGTGATCTTATGCATCAGGTCAAATCATTTTTTTTTAAATCCAGTTTTTATCTATCTTCTTAGACTTTTTAATAGCCTGCTTCTGGCCTGAGGAGTGTACTATCTATTTTTTAGGCTACATAGTTTTTGTTTCCTGTTGTTTTTATACTGATAATTTATGTGGTTATTTTTATTTGTGAACCACCAGGAGCAGGTCTCTGGAAAGAAAGCCCATAAATTCCACAAATAACATTTTCCAAATTCCTCTAAATAACTACTTAAGCAAAGAAGGGTTTTCCCTACCTGCCTGATTTACCTGAACAAAAATCCAGCTGTCAGAATTTTTATCTGGCTTTTTTCCAAGAAGGGGATCATCTTAAATTTGCACACAAGTTACAGTTATAAACAATAATAATTAAAAAAAAACTTTTTGAGGATAACTTTTCTTTAGGAGGACCTTCTTAGATTAAGGATAATCTTCTCTTTCAGGTAAATACAGCACACTACCAGCACAATACAATACACTACAGTACACTTTAATTAGAGATGCCAGGGATTTAACCTAGGACCTTCTAAATGTAAAGCATGTCTACCAATGTACCATGGAATGAGCCCTCATGTTATTTGCAAATCTACAATATTTAAGATTAACGTTTATATTGTGGTATATTGTGTGCCAGCCTTTCTCACATTCTGATAATTTCAGACATAGTTTCTACTAAATTTTTTTGGGAGAAAAATACTGGTCTGTGTGTAAGATTCTGCCCACAAGATTCTCCTTCTTGGCCTATCCTGCAGCCCATATAATAAGGTTTTTAAAAATATTTAGAATATTCTCATAAATTTGTGCGTAACACACACACACACATTCTTTAAGAGTGGAAAAACTTTAAACTGAAAGTTATTTCAACAAACCAGATGGCAAAATGATAAGCCATTCTGAACAAAGGATAATAAAAGCACATTAACACTGTAATTATATTCCTTTGTGTTTAAGAATAATGATGAAACCTTCTTGCCCACCACTGCATTCAATATTAGCCAAAACAAAAATTCATCTGCCAAAATATTTTAGCCATATTTTTTCATTTATGTTCTTTAGATGAGGATTACAGTTTGTGAAGCAGAACACATTCAATTCCAGGTGAAAACATTTAATGCAATGTCAAAAGCAAATCAAAACAATTCTCTCTTTTTTAAAAAAGTCCTTTAGTTATTAACAGTTGCAAGTCATCTAGCTTTCCTATCTCATGGGCAATCTGACAGCAGTGGAAAGGGCTCCCTCCTGAGAGAGACTGTATTACATGATCTCAGCATAAATATCCAAAATTGTGAAATCTAAGAACACTCTTCCTATTGAATGCAGTATATATTCTTCTTGAAGTACAAGAAGAACACAGGCATGTATCCACAGAAGCTGTCAATAAAAGAGACAGATCAACTAATAAATCATTAGTGAGTGCGAAACATTTTTCAAGGCTCTTCTTGCCAACATTTTTGGCCTTCAGGGTTTATATTTCACATCAGGCCTCTACCCCAGATTGATTTTGTATGCCAGGGTCCACTCCTGCCCAAGAATGACCTTTAGAATAGATGTTCTATCTTGCATAGGCTTGCCAATCCCCAGGTCCCAGTGGGAGTTCTTCCGCTTTCCCAGGCTCCTTTCCGCCCCCAGTCAGCTGGCCGGTGGGGGGAAGCCCCGCCCCCAGAGGACCATGTGCCTTTCCATCTCCGGAGGCTTCAGTCTCCAATTGAAAGGCTTCCTCTTGGGATGGTGTGTCTGTGTTACTTGGAAGAAGTTGGCAGCAACTCGTGAGTAGAGACGCTAATCCCTTGCTTCAGAGTTGCCAGAAACGGGGACGGGAAGGAAACGTCTGCTGAGCACTTCATTATTCCCGATGTGGAGATCAATTCTCATAGGGTATAATGGGGAATTGATCTGGAGGTTTTGGGGGCTCTGGGGGAGCTGTTTTTTGAGGTAGAGGCACCAAATTTCAGTATAGTATCTAGTGCCTCTCCCCAAAGTACCCCCCAAGTTTCAAAACCATTGGACCAGGGGGTCCAATTCTATGAGCCCCAAAAGAAGGTGCCCCTATCCTTCATTATTTCCTATGGAAGGAAGATATTTAAAAAGGTGTGCTGTCCCTTTAAATGTGATGGTCAGAACTCCCTTGGAGTTCAATTATGCTTGTCACACCCTTGTTCCTGGCTCTGCCCCAATGTCTCCTGGCTCCACCCCCAAAGTCTCCTGGCTCCACCCCCAAAGTCCCCAGATATTTCTTGAATTTGACTTGGCAACCCTAACCTTGCAGGAAGTCTGAATGATATTCCTTCTCTATTTTCACAGTGGTTTGTAGTGTCCAAACTGAAGGATAACTTATTTCCTTTGTAGAGATGTGCATGAACACAGAGGGTAGGTTCCATATTTCGGGAAGCCCTGGGCAGAAAGTACACAAGCACCCTTCCCCTTCTCTGCCCATCCCCAAACCCCCTGCTCATGCCTCCCTTTCAATCCACCAACCAATATGCCTGCATCCTTCCCCCACCTCCTTGCAAGCCTTCTCACTACCTGTGCTCAAAGAAGTCTAGATATTCACATGCCCTTTCCCTGAGGACATTGTGTAGCACACATGGCTGGAAGCATGGATAACAGAGGGCTCGTGACCGGGTGGATGGGAGAACAGAAGGCAGGTAGGCAGCAGGGTAAGCATGTGGGCAGGTGGGTCAGTGGCAGTGGGAGATGCCCTGGGAAAAAGCTCAGGGTTTCCACTTCAAACATTAGAAGCAAAAAACCAGGAAGTACCTGTGAACCGTGCTTTTTGTTTACCCCACAAGTTGTAATATCCCAAAGACATTATGACAGATAAGGCAACATGGTCTAGACTGATCTCCTCAGATCTCAGAAGCTAAGCAGGGTTGGTACACAGGTGTGAGACCACCAAGGAAAACTCTGCAGTAGAAAGCAATGACAAACAACCTCTGCTTCTCATTTGCCTTGAAAGCCGCTTGCTGGGGTTTCCATAAATCAGTTGTAAGCAGCCCTGAGCCTGCTTTGGCGGGGAGGACGGGATATAAATCGAACAAATAAATAAATAATAAAATAAATAAACCAGAGCCAGCTACTCCTAAGTGATAGAGGGAAGGAAAAGAATTATGTTTCCAGACAGGGTTGCAGCCTAGTGGGGCAGTGCACCACTTGAAACACTCTTTCTTCCCATGCAAGAAAAACAGGCTTTTAATATGTGAAACCAAAAGTTTACGAGAGTTTGTTTTAGAAAAGGAAAATTCAAGCCTAAAAAAGTGGCAGCTAGCACCCCATTTACTGAATCCAGTTTGGAGGTGTTCCATATTCCATCTTTTGCCCAGCCAAGATTCATCCTGCCTCAAGGTGGATTGCAAATAAGTAGCAACTCTATCCTTAAATAATCCTGACATACACCCCCTTTTTGCTATTAGTTGTGCAAGGTTGAATCATTCAGAAGGGCTTTTGACACGGCCAGTTAATTTTTAATTACATACATTTAATTTTATGAATTTTAATTGTATGTTGTTTTCATTGTCATTGCAACCTGCCTTGAGTTCAGCTCTGAATAACAGTGGGCCAAAACAATTATAGATACATACATGCATAAACACTGTGAGCATTGCAGAATGTCTAATGAGGATAAAAAAAATAATTTAACAATAATTTTTCACTTCAGGTTATCCTAGTGCCTTATAATCATCTCACCAAACTCACAGAGAATAAGTAACTGACAAAGCAATTCTCTATAGAATTGTTCCAGTCTAAGCTAATTTATTTCAATTGACTTAGGTTGGAACAATTTTATATAGGATTCCAATGTAAACAAAAAGCACAGTTTATTTCAGCCTCATTCAAGGATGGTACTAATCTGAGTCTTTATCTCTGAGCCTTTATAACTGCTGCCCCTTTCAAGCTTCAAAAAAACCCTTTTAGCCACTATTATCACAGTTGTGGCAGGGTGCTTTAGAAAGGTTAGGGGTGACTTGAAGTGATCTTGAAAAATACCTACCCCCTAAGTCACTTTGGATCTTTTATAAGCGCTCTGCCATACTCCCAATAATGGCTAATATATATATTTAGGTTTATATAATAATGGTAAACACTCAACATTATACACCAGAAATATGAATACACTCCCTAAAAGTACATGCATGAACACACAAACCCTCTTTCTTCCACAAAACCGGGTCTAAAGTTTTGTTTTTAATTTAGGGAAAGCGTTAATTATAACTGAGTAAAAGCTTCTGTATATAAAAATAATTAATCTTATTCTGTTTATGTATTTCTGATGTCAAAAGTTCTCATGAAATACACATGGGCATTTGAGCTTGGCAAGAAAAGGATTACAGAAGTTTCTGTTGGCTATGATTATGAGGAAAATCACAGATTGCAAAATGTAGCAGCTCCATCTAAAGAAAAAGGCCAGCTAGGACTCTTCTCTGAGGTCAAAGGTCATCCATAGCCTTTAGATCTTCTCTTTTAGAAATCCACCAGTAGCAGCTCTAACACAAACCTATATGAGTAATCTCTGTAGAAGGAACACATTGTTCACTAATTGTTTAGAATAAAAGATGGCCACACAATATCACAATCTGGCGATCTCCATAACAACAGTTTAGTCAGCCACTGTCAGCACTGTATAGCATGATTTACCCTAATATATGGAGCACAGATAAGATACATTCTTCAGCCCACCCCCATATGGTATATATCTCTTATAGAACAGGAGACCATACCTGAAATTTCTGCATCCCTCTCCCCAAATCTGCCTACAAAGTCAAATAATGTGAATAACTCTGTTGAATGTAGAGGTACAAGGTAAATGGCTTCATTTCACTGGTTGACAGGTGGTGGGATTATTCTGTACAGGTTTACCTGGCTGCTATCATATTCATCAAAAAGCTCCCAAGTCTCTTACCTTCAAGTCAAAGGCACAATGTGGCTGGCATTGGCTTAGATAGTTCTGGGATAATTGCAGGAAACCTCTTGAAAAATTCACTTCATCAGAGATTCTGATCCATTCAGGGCTAAAAGAGCCATAGCAGAAATCTCTGTTGCACCTTATCTCCCATTAAGCAACTTAATTTCTGAGAGTTCAGCTGCCTTGATAGTTTTACAGAAATTTCTTTTTACATGAGGTGGTCTATGTTATTTTATGACCATTTCATTCAATTTTTGGCACCACGTATTGCCAGCTGGACCAGTTTACCAAGATCATTTGGAGTATGAACAAGGCATAGCGTTCTGATGGGAACTAACATCCTGTCTGATGGACTCTAACTATAGTTAAAGGTGTTCCCTATATTCAGAAAATCACAAATAACCATAAGTTTTCTCATGGTTGAACTGAGTTACTGACTTTTCATAAATTAGCTTCTCTGCACATATATGCTCCAGAGCAGGGGTGGGGAATGTCCGGCCCACGGGCTGAGAATGCCCTGACCCACGAGGATTGGCTGGCCAGTGGGGATCATTGGGCCGGGCTGTGTTGCGCTGTGGCCTCCCTGAGGCCAGCAGGGATTGCTGGGGCCAGCCAGCAGGAATTGCTGGGCCATGCAGCCGTCTCCCCGGGGCAGCTGGCCAGCAGGGATCGCTGGCTGTGCAGCAACCTCCCCAAGGGGGCAGCCGGGATTGCTGGGCCGGGCTGTGTAGTGCAGTGGCCTCCCCGGGGCTGGCTAGTGGGGATCGCTGGGCCACACCACGGATTCCCTGGGGCAACTGGCTAGCAGTGATTGCACGGTGGCCTCCCCAGGGCTGGTGGGGATTCCCAACTGGCTGGTGGGGATCGCTGGGCCACAATGCGCAGCAGCCTCCCTGGGGCCAGCCAGGATCACTGGGCTACACTGTGCTGCAGCCTCCCTGGGGCCAGCTGGCTGGGATAGTTGGGCCAGGCTGCATTGCGTGGCGGCCTCCCTGGAGCCAGCCAGCGGAGATTGCTGGGCTGCACCGAAGCCTCCAATGGGCAACTGGTCAGCGGGGATCACTGACAGCACTGCGGCCTCCTCAAAGCCAGTGAGGATTGCTGGGCTGGGCTGCGCTGCACAGCGGCCTCCCCAGGGTCAGCCAGCCAGCGGGGATTTCTGGGCTGAGCAGCACCCTGTGGCAGCCTCCCTGGAGCCAGCTAGCCGGCAGGGAATTCTGGGCCCAGCAGTGCTGCGTGGCAGCCTCCCCAGGACCTGGCTGGCTGGCCAGGATTGCTGCAGAGCCTGGAAGAGTCACTGTGACAGTTCAAGTAAGTTTCCCTCTCATTTCTTTATTTCTCTTTCTTTCTAATTCTTCCCCCTTTCTTTTTGCCCCTTTATTTCCATCCCTTTCCCCCTCTCATTAATTCCTCTTTCTTCCCCAATTTCTTTATTTTGCTTTCCTCCCATTTCTTCCCCCCATTTCTCTATTTCCCTTTCTTCCCTCCCATTTCTCTCTCTCTCTCTCCTTCCCTCCCCTGAGTGGTGGGTGTTGTGAAGGACTGCTACTGGGGTATGTGGGTGCCTTGGGTCTGGTGGGAGCAGCTGCAATTTCTTTATGAAGGGAGGGAGGGCTGGCAGTTGTGGGGGGTGGGAGTCAGTTACCACCAGTTCAAATTGTACTTGATTATCCCAGGTGGTGTGGCCTAATATGCTAATAGTGGGGATGTGGCTTAATATGCTAATTAGTTCGTGCTGGTCCGCAAATGATGTTATAAATTTCTAAATGGCCATTGACAGAAAAAAGGTCCCCCACCCCCACTCTATAGCATTTCCAGTCTCTAGATGTTTCATCTCCTGTGCACTTGAATTTAGATGCATGAACATGGAAAAGTAATGCCCGGGGTCAGGCATTACTTACTTACCTCCATCTACCCACACCTTTCTATCCAGAAAATAAGATTCCCTAATCAGTCAGTGCAAGACAAACTACTGCATAGTTAATGAAATAAAGGCTCTGTGTAATAATATAAACCCAGGGGTGTTCCAGGTATCTGTATTTTTCTCTGAGAAATGCTGAAATATATGCCATCTTCTCACACTTCTCTGCTTTGTAAGTGCCTTATGCAATGCCAGGAGAGGGTCAGTCTTATAAAGAAATATTGAGAAGCACTGATTTATTAATTAAAATGTTTTTGTATACTTTATTGCCTTCCTGATACAATCAGGTCCAAGCAATCAGGCATAGTGCAACCTAGGAGATATCATCATAATCATCATACCTTATAGTAATAATTCTCTTATTGCCATGGCCATTTGCTAATATTTTGAGAACAAACAACAGGCCCATCACATGTCAGTTAGTATCTCTGGCATCCCGTTGGCTGACTTTCCTGCCCCGCCTACTCAGGCCCAGGAATGTAGAACAAGCTGCCAGAAGCAGTCTTACCTCAGAGACAGCCACATCTTGGCTCTTCTCTGTCAACCAGCTTCAAAAAGGGCTGCAGAGCTCCTGCGGCCTCACAAAAGGCCCTATCAACAGCCCACACAGACGGCCTCCATTTTTCCATTCATGTCAGTTTCTGACTGCAAGCGCTTAAGAACCTAAGACAAGCCATGTTGGATCAGGCCAATGGCCCATCCAGCCCAACACTCCGTGTCACACAGTGGCCAAAAAAACTATATAATATTATATATATATCTATATATATACATACATACATACACATATATATACACACTGTGGCTAATAGCCACTGATGGACCTCTGCTCCATATTTTTATCTAACCTCCTCTTGAAGCTGGCTATGCTTGTGGCCGCCACCACCTCCTGTGGCAGTGAATGCCACATGTTAATCACCCTTTGGGTGAAGAACTACTTCCTTTTATCCGTTTTAATCCGACTGCTCAGCAATTTCATTGAATGCCCACGAGTTCTTGTATTGTGAGAAAGGGAGAAAAGGACTTCTTTCTCCATCCCATACATAATCTTGTAAACCTCTATCATGTCACCCCGCAGTCGACGTTTCTCTAAGCTAAAGAGCCCCAAGCATTTCAAACTTTCTTCATAGGGAAAGTGTTCCAACCCTTTAATCATTCTAGTTGCCCTTTTCTGGACTTTTTGCAATGCTATAATATCCTTTTTGAGGTGCGGTGACCAGAATTGTACACAGTATTCCAAATGAGACCGCACCATCGATTTATACAGGGGCATTATGATACTGGCTGATTTGTTTTCAATTCCCTTTCTAATACTTCCCAGCATGACGTTGGCCTTTTTTATTGCAATCGCACACTGTCTCAACATTTTCAGTGAGTTAACTACCATGACCCCAAGATCTCTCTCTTGGTCAGTCTCTGCCAGTTCACAACCCATCAACTTGTATTTGTAGCTGGGATTCTTGGCCCCAATGTGCATTACTTTCTCCATCCCATACATAATCTTGTAAACCTCTATCATGTCACCCCGCAGTCGACGTTTCTCTAAGCTAAAGAGCCCCAAGCATTTCAAACTTTCTTCATAGGGAAAGTGTTCCAACCCTTTAATCATTCTAGTTGCCCTTTTCTGGACTTTTTGCAATGCTATAATATCCTTTTTGAGGTGCGGTGACCAGAATTGTACACAGTTTTCCAAATGAGACCGCACCATCGATTTATACAGGGGCATTATGATACTGGCTGATTTGTTTTCAATTCCCTTTCTAATACTTCCCAGCATGACGTTGGCCTTTTTTATTGCAATCGCACACTGTCTCAACATTTTCAGTGAGTTATCTACCATGACCCCAAGATCTCTCTCTTGGTCATCTCTGCCAGTTCACAACCCATCAACTTGTATTTGTAGCTGGGATTCTTGGCCCCAATGTTCATTACTTTGCACTTGGCCACATTGAACCTCATCTGCTGACCATTCGCCTGCATCCACAGGTAAATTAAAGTGCCGGTGCTACAAGAATTCTGTGTGCAATCAGTTCTTATTTTTCATTAGTATTTCCTTCAGTTCTTTTTTCAAAGTTGCCAGACTAAAAGCTTCACTATTTATGAAAGCTTTTTAGAAGTGGGTAGCCAACAGCCTCCGACAGTAAAGCTCGCCTATGTTACCGTTTACATATACACCTTTATCAAAGAGACGTACCCCACTCATCACAACATCACAAAATGCTTCACATAGCACTAGCTCTGCAGAAAAATCTAGGGTGGAGATCCCTCAGAATTACAACTGCTCTCCAGATAGATGGCAGAGATCAGTTCCCCATGAAGTGGCAGGGGAGAGTGAATACCTTCACTTAGGTGGGTGGGAAGACAGCCAGGCTTGGGGGGCACTCACCCAGAGGCCTTTAGTGGTACCTTTTCAGGTTGGTGGGAAATTCCTGGAGATTCTGTGGTGGAATTTGAGGAGGACATACAAGTTAGGGCTTCAGAGTCGGATCTGCCAGACCTAAGTTCTTGCTGTGTTAGCTGACTGGGTGATTTTGGACCAGACATAGACTTCCAGCCTAACCTGCCTCACAGAGTTGTTCAGATCATATGGGGAGAGAAGAGAATGATACAAACTAATTTGCCCACCCCCCACTGTGAATAAAGACTAATTTTTCTATGTAGAAGCTGCAGAGAGGGGGAAGGCAATGGAAAGCTGAAGTCAGAGGGGCAGATAAAAGAAAGGATATAGGGTTACCAGCTACAGGTTAGGGATGGGGCCTGGAGAGGGTAGGGTTTGAATAGGGATAGAACCTCAGACAGGTACAATGCCATTTCCTTCTGGGGAGTTTGAGAAAGGATGGGACCTCAGACAGGCACCATGGCATAGAATCCACTCCCAAAATTAGCCATTTCTACCTGGAAATCCATTGTTGCCAATCTCCAGGTGAGGGCTGTGTCATTATTCCCTGCTGAGGTTGCCTGCTTCCTGCTTTTGTCCCTATTGTGGAGAAAGACTGTACTTTTACTAGGTAGATGCTGCAGGGAGGGGGGAGAAGATGGAAAACTGAAATTAGATAAATTCCCCTACAGAAAATATCTGCCTTGAGGTGCATACTCTATAACACAACCATGCCAGGCCCCCCCCCCCCCCAAAAAAAAAACATGGCACAAGCTCATGCTGATGCTAAACACCACAAGGCTAGATATGGCAGGGAAAGGTGGCAACAATGCACTGCAAACAAAGGAATTATGTGTTTCAGTGTCTGTGTGACTGTTGTCATGCTCTCCCTGCACATCCCCCCCCCCCCATTAATCTTCCTTCTTGGAATTCTGGACCTGTTTCAGGGCTTTGAGCCACTAGACATGGGGACACACACATATACGGGGTGGGGGGAGGGTGATGGAAAGCTGGTGTCTGTTTCAGCTGCAAGGTGGATGGGAAGACAGCAAGGGTAAAGGCGGAGGTGAGTGAAAGCCAAGTTGGGGGGGGGGGCTCAGAGCAGGGTCTGCCAGACCCAGGTTCTTGCTGTGAAAGCTGACTGGGTGAATTCGGGCCAGTCACAGACTTTCAGCCTAATCTAACTTACAAGGTTGTGCAGATCAAAGTGGGGAGAGGAGAATGATATAAGCTGCTTTGGTCTCCCCACCACATCAGTGTGAAGAAAGATTCTCCTTCTCCTATGCAGAAGCTGCAGGGATGGGGAAGGCAATGGAAAGCTGAAAGAGGAACAGATAAAGGGAAGGAGATACAGTTACCAACTCCACATTAGGAAATTCCTGGAGATTTGAGGGGTGAGGTTTGAGGAGGGATGAGACCTCAGACAAACACAATGTCATGTCCTCCTGGGGAACCATTGTTGCCAATCTCCACGTGAGGGCTGGAGATCATTCAGAATTACAACTGCTCTCCAGATGATAGTCATCAGCTTCCGTTCAGGTGTGGGGGAGAAGTGCATGCCTTCGCTTGGGTAGGTGGAAGACAGCAAGGGGGGGCACTCACCCAGAGCCTCTTTCTAGAGCCTGTTGTGTTTTTCTTCACAATGGGCCTTATTACTAGTACTAAGATAAATGCAAAAGACAGAACAACCTGTTATGCTTTGCACAGCAGTAAAAACAGGTTGCTTACCTGTAACTGATGCTCTTCGAGTGGTCATCTGTGCAGTCACACACATGGGTTTTCTACCTGGAAACGAACCCGACCTTGGAGAATTCAAAGCTAGCCTCAGGTGTTTTATTTTGGTGTGCATTCCCTCTCGGTCTGGGGAGCAGGCATCCACTGCGCATGCCTGGAACGAGGGAAGGCGCTCCACCCACCCAGTTTCTTCTAGCCACTGTATAGAGAAAATTTTATTTAGAGAGGAGAGTAAACCAGCAGTGGGGAAGGCTGGGCGGGCGTGTGTGACTGCACAGATGACCACTCGAAAATCATCAGTTACAGGTAAGCAACCTGTTTATCTTCATCATGGTCTCTGTGCAGTCCCACACATGGGTGACTGGTAAGCTGAAGTGCACGGTTGATGGGGCTGGTTCAAGGGAGAAAAAAAATGCATATAAAACGACATGAAATATTGTACTTATATAGGGCATTGATCTGAAGGCGTCAGTCGAAAATGGAACGAAGTACAGCCTGCCTGAGGGAAACATCACACCGTGCACGAACATCCAAGGCATAGTGCATGGCAAACATCGATGGAGAGGACCGGACCGCAGCAGCACAGATGTTCTCCATTGGTACGCCTCTGCAGAAGGCTGATGATGTGGAAACGGCTTGGGTAGAATGAGCTCACAAGTTTTCAGGTGAGGGTTGTTTAGCCAGCTGGTAACATAAGGAAATCGCAGACACAACCCAATTTGAAAATCTCTGAGTTAAGATTTTGTGCCCTTGTTTATGTGTTCCATGGACTACAAAAAGTCTAGAGTCCTTACGGAAGGAGCATGTCCTATCGATATAGAATGTGAGGGCTCTACGTACGTCAAGATTATGTAGAGTTTTTTGTCTAGCATCACTAGGATTCTGAAAGAAGGAAGGAAGTCAACTTCCCTAGGTGGTAAGGGGAAACCATATTTGGCAGAAAAGCAGGATCTGGACGTAGCTCTACTCTGTCATGGTGAAACACAGTGTATGGGTGGTCTGTCCTGAAGGCACAAATGTCATTGGCTCTCCTGCCAGATGTAAGTGCCACCAGTAACGCCGTCTTCCATGACAAGAGATACAGTGGAATGGATGCCATCGGTTCAAAGGGAGGTTGCATCAGCTGGCTCAGAACAAGGGACAGGCTCCATGTTGATTGTAGTCGACGAATTGGAGGTCAAAGATGTAAAATGCCCTGTTGCAGAATGAGAGAAGACAGCTTATCTGTCAATGTGTGGGTGAAGAGCTGAAATAGCAGCCAAATGAACTTTCAAGGAAGAATAGCCCAGACCAGAGTCCAATAGAGACAGAGCGTATGACAAGATCTGGGCTATAGAAGATGATTCGGGAAGGACGTCATGCTGAGCAGCGTATACTGATAAATGCTTCCACTTTTGGGAGCAGGATTTCCTAGTGGATAGTTTTCTGAAGTTGAGTAGGACCTGTCGGACTTTGGGGGAAAATTCTAGAAATTGATTTTTCAGGCAGTCAATCGCAGAAGAACTGGATCGTCGTGCAGGACTTTACCCTCTTGTTGGGAGATTAAGTCTCAAACTGGAGGGAAACAATGGAACACATTGTGTGACAGAAGTAGGAGGGTGGTGAACTATGGCTGACGAGGCCACCAGGGAGTGATGAGGATACAATTGGTCCAATCCAGTTAGATTTTCTGTAGAGTTCGGGTTATTAATGGAATCATAGGAAATAAGTAATGGAGTGGTCCCGACCACGAGTGGAGAAAGGCATCTCCTGGAGATTGCGGGAATGGAGGGTCCCAAGTGTAAAAGCGCGGACATTGTGCGTTGGCCGGAGAGGCAAAGATATCTATGGCCAGAACCCCGAAGGTCCTGAAGACTACTTGAAGGTAGGTGCAGTTGAGGGCCCATTCGTGATCGTTCATGGGGTGTCGGCTTAGTGTGTCTCCTTGAACATTCTGGATTCCCAGCAGGTGTACAGCTGTCAGGAATATATTGTGAGCAATGCTCCAATGCCAGAGCAATAAGGCCCATTTGCAAAAGCGGATCGATGCAGTGCCCCCCTGTCGGTTGACATAAAATACAGCGGCCATGTTGTCTGAGGTGACCTGGACATGCAGACCGCGAAGAGACGGTGGGAAAGACTTGAGTGCTTGGTGGACCGCCAAGAGTTCTAGGCAGTTGATGTGTAGAGACTTCTCGTAGTCTGTCCACTGTCCCTGCACCCTCAAAGATCCAAAGTGGGCTCTCCAACCCCACTTTGAGGCATCGGTCGTGACAATGGCCAATGGAGGTGTCCGTATGAAAGGCGTTCCTGTCAGAAGATGGTGTTCTATTCTCCACCACTTGTGGGATACGAGAATGTGATGCGGAATGATGAGCGAAGTCATTTGGTGTTGTCGATGTGGGTGGAAAGTCCGCACAAACCATAGTTGTAGGGATCTCATGTGGAGCCTTGCAAAACACAGGACAGAGGTCGTAGCGGCCATGAGTCCCAGCAAGTGCTGAAAGATGAATGCTGTTTGGGTAGGGTGAGATATGATCGTAGAAGCCAGAGACTGGATATGGTGGGCTTTGTCTATGGGAAGGTAGGCCTTGTGGGAGATCATGGACAGGCATGCGCCTATGAATTGGATATCCTGGGTTGGTGTCAGATTGGACTTTGTCAAGTTGACTTGCAGGCCGAGTGAAGACAGAAGAGTCAGAGTGGTAGAGATGTCTTGTAGGAGTTGCTCCTGGATTGGGCCACAATAAGCCAGTCATCTATGTACAGATATATGGAGATTTTCTGCTGGTGAAGTGCTGCCTCCACCACCGCCATGCACTTTGTGAAAACTCTCGGTGCAGTGGAGAGACCGAAGGGAAGGGAGCAAAACTGGTAGTGTTGATCCCCAATGGCAAATCTCAGGAATTTTCTGTGATGATGGTTGATGGTGAAATGGAAGTGGGCATCTTGAAAGTCTATCGATGCCATCCAAGAATTTTTGGGGATCAATGGAAGGATAGACTGCAGAGTAATCATGCAGAATTTTTTGTACATGACGATTGAGCTTGCGGAGGTCCAGGATTGGATGTTGCCCTCCATCTCTCTTTGGTACCAGAAAGTATAGGGAATAGAACCCGGTTCAATGGAACTGAGGTGGAACTGGTTCTATGGCTGCCTTGTCGAGCAGGGCGCAGAGCTCCGATTGAAGTGGGGGAGCTGGAAGGGTACAGAAAATTGATGGAGCTTCGGTGGAGAATCGAACTCTATGGTGTACCCCCTGTGGATTATCGCTAGGACCCATGAGTCTGATGTGATGAATTCCCATATGGGGTAGAACGGAAACAGTCTTGTGACATTGGTTGAGTCTTGTCGTGGGGAATGAGGAGAAACTATAAGGGAGTCAAACAGATTGCTTTGAAAAGGGAGGGTTTTTTTGTGGGCTGTGAACGAGGAAGCTGATGGAAAGGTTGCTTAGCTGGTGGAGCTTTGCGTTTCCAGTAATCGGTCCGTTTCGGTGAACGGGGATGTTTGTAATAGGCCAGTTTCCAAACTCTCTGTCGGTTAGGCTGGTGAGTCTGATGTTGATTGACTCCCAATCTTCTAGCCTTTTTTCTGCTGTCATCCATAGTAGTCAGTATGTCATCGGTAGTGGCACTGAAGAGACCCTGACTGTCAAATGGTAGGTCTTCAATCTTGAATTTGATGTCTGGTTGCAGTGAAGTGGACCGAAGCCAAGCATGGCGACATAGGGCGATGGATGTGGCCAGGATCCTGGAAGAACAAGCAACAGCATGATGAATCGTGTTAATCTGTTGTTTGCTAGCATGGAAGATTTCTTGCAATAATTGAGTGGCCTGTTTCTGCGCAGCATCAGGTAGCGAAGGCACTAGCGTGGTCAATTGTGAAGTTAAATTGAAAGTATAAGTTGAAAAATATACCAAATAATTGTGAATTTTGGAGGAAGCTGTAGTGAGAGAATAAATCTTTCTTCCCAACGTGTCAAGTTTTTTCCCTTCCTTCTCAGGTGGAACCGGGTGCCTGGTCTGTTTAGATTTTGATGAGGAGTGCACAATCATAAACTTGGGTGCAGGATGACTGATGAGGAACTGAAGAGTCTGCAGCGTGGATCTTGTACAGTGATTTGATTCGTTTAGATGTTGGAGGAACCGAAGCAGGTTTATCCCAAGTCTCTCTGAGACCTTCAAGATGGACCGGGAGCATTGGGAGAAAGGAACCAGCAGGTAAGTCCACGTGGACTAAGTCATGGACCACATCCAACACTCTAGGTAAATCAGTAGATGTTTAGGGTATTAGCCATGTTGGTTATCAGGTCTAAGTAGGCCTTGGAGCCCTCAGACAGTGAGATATCAACAGGTTTGTTAATGTCAGAAATTGGAGAGGTGGAGGCAGACACTGCAGACTGAGAAGAGTCGGAGCGTTCGGAGTCAGAGTCCTCTGGGGCATCCATAGGTGTGGTTGGACGGTTGTCCAAAGGCTGGGGTACATCCTTATCTGGCAGGATAGGTTGGCCAGGCTGTTCCAGCTGCTGTTGCTTAGATGGGGCTGGTTGGACTTGGGTGGAAAAATCTCTGTGTGTTGGTGACCGGAGCAACGGGGATCGAAAATGATGTTGATCGTAAGCCTGGGTTGACGATTCTCGGTAAAGTGGAGATACTGCTGAATCCTTAAAGGTACATGGCGCAGATACCTCACGAAAGGAATGAAATCCAAGGAAGTTAGTCCGTTGTGTTTGAGGTCGAAAGGGTGGCGGATCCATGGACTCAGCTGCAAAGATTTCATCAGGCAGGGATCTGTGGATAGAGGGCAATCGTGATGGGATACGAATGATGTCAGATCGCAGAGGCATGTCGGTAATGACATCAGCGGGAGCCAAGAGCTCCACTGGAAGGACCGCCACAGTAGATGCAGAAGATACTGCAGCTGAGGCTGTTGCCGTCGAGGTCGAAGCAGGAACCGAGTGTGAAGTCGGAACTAAAGTCGAGTGTGAAGTCATGGTCTGTTTGGAAATCTTCAAATCCGAAGATCTCTGGTCGGTCTTTGTCTTAGATTTCGATGCAGACAAATCCAAGCGGTGTTTAGAAGACAACTCTGATCGGTGTTTTTTCTTGGAGTCGTTAGATTTCTTAGTATGTTTTTCGGACTTATGCTTGCTGGGAGCTGATGCCACGGAAGCTGCCAATCGAACCATGTCCCTTTTAGCAGTTAGGGAAAGTGGTGAAGTATGAGACCCAGAGTCGTGGGGCATTACAGGGTGCAGAGAAGACTCCAAAAGATGGGTCTTGAGTTGAGTGGCCCGGTTCTTTTTGGCTTGCTTTCCAAACTGGCTGCAGTGGACGCAAGTGTTGACTCTGTGGGCTTCCCCCAAACAAAATAAGCAAAGAGAGTGTCTGTCGGTAGAGGGGATTTTGGCCCCACACTGAATGCACTTTTTGAAGGTTGTTTTGCTGTCCTTCCTTTCCATACACCCGGGGGGGGGAGAGAGAGAAGGGGAGTGGTAAAGCAGAAAATAGAGTTCTTTTTAGCTAAAAGACGAAGATGAAGATAAGGAAAATTGGTAACGATACCAGTCAAGGAAGAAGAGGCCTGAAGAAGAATCAAGGAGACGCAGTGAGGCAGGTGTAGTCTGGTCGGCGGTTAAGAAGAAACTGGGTGGGTGGAGCGCCTTCCCCTCGTTCCAGGCATGCACAGTGGATGCCTCCTCCCCAGACCGAGAGGGAATGCACGCCAAAATAAAACACCTGAGGCTAGCTTTGAATTCTCCAAGGTCAGGTTTGTTTCCAGGTGGAAAACCCATGCGTGGGACTGCACAGAGATCACAATGAAGATTACAATTTTTATTCCATTGCTTTCCAAAAAGGATCATCATAGAGAATAAAATTCACTCTGCCTCAGTTCCTCCCTCTGTGTTTTCCTTATTAAAATTCTCAGAATGATCTCATAACATATTTGAAGTGAGCTCTAATCGCCGACGCAGGGATTAAGGGGTCAGCTTTACAGTGGCTGTTCTCTTTCCTTGAGGGTCGAGGACAAAGGGTAGCAATTGGGGGAGAGCTGTCCCAGAGACACTCACTTAATTGTGGGGTGCCACAGGGAGCAGTTCTCTCTCCGATGTTATTTAACATCTTTATGCGCCCCCTTGCCCAGATTGCCCGGAGATATGGGCTGGGTTGTCATCAGTACGCTGATGACACCCAGCTCTATCTATTGATGGGTGACCGGACTGACAATGCCCCAGAAAATCTGAACCGGGTGTTGCAAGCCGTGGCAGACTGGATTAAGCTGAATGGGCTGAAACTGAACCCAGCGAAGACAGAGGTCCTTTGCCTGGGTCGCGGCGGTTTAGGGAATGGGGTCTCTCTCCCAGTTTTTGACAGGGCGCAACTGGTAGCAGTGCGCAGATTTAAGAGCTTGGGAGTTCTACTGGAGCCTTCCGTGACAATGGAGGCCCAGTAGCAGCTACTGCCAAGTCCGCCTTTTTTCCTCTTAGACGGGCGAGGCAGTTGGCCCCCTTCCTGGAGCGCGGCGACCTGGCAACAGTGATCCACGCAACGGTCACCTCGAGGTTAGACTACTGTAATGCCCTCGACATGGGGCTGCCCCTGTACCAAACCCGGAAACTGCAGCTAGTGCAAAATGCAGCAGCCAGGCTGCTATTGGGACTGCCTCGGTGGGAACATGTGCAGTCTGGGCTGCAGGAGTTGCACTGGCTGCCAATTGTTTACCGGGTTCGTTACAAGGTGCTGGTCATCACCTTTAAAGCCCCATATGGTCGAGGACCTGCCTACCTTAGGGGCCACCTCTCTCCATACGTTCCCCAGAGAGCACTGCGATCAAGCTCAAAAAATCTTCTCGAAATCCCTGGGCCAAAAGAAACCAAATTAAAAACTACTAGAGAACAGGCGTTCTCCACAAAGGCCCCCCAGTGGTGGAATCAACTGCCAGAAGAGGTGCGGGCCCTATGGGATCTTAACCAGTTCCATAAAGCCTGCAAAACTGCCCTCTTCCAGCTAGCTTTTTAAGACGGAACTCTTGATAATATCAATAACACCGAGCCATCTTACACATAATTTGATTGTACTATAATGTTATACTGCTTTATTGGTTTTACTGTTTAAATTATTAATTATATTATATATTGTTTTATTTGTATCATGGTTTTACCATGTCTTGTTAGCCGCCCTGAGCCTGCCTAGGCGGGGAGGGTGAGGTATAAATAAAAAGTTTATTATTATTTAATTCACAAATGTTCATATTGAAATAAATGTTGTGTCACTCTTTAATGCACCACATGGACTTTTATTTTATTCTGAAAGCAGCCATCCTGTTTTCCTTCTTCATTACATGCAGTGCATCAAAATGTGTGATGGCATGTCATCTTGCTACGCATTTCCCCATCCATCTTCACTTGACTACTGCTAGAATGCCACATGGAGAGACTGTAAACTAAGGGTGTCGAACTTATTTGTTACAAGGGCCAGATCTGACATAAATGGGACTTTGTGGGCCCAGGCCATGTGTATCGTAAAACATAATGCCAGATAATGGAGGTATAAACTTTATAAAGGATACAGAGAAACACAATTAAAAATATAGTTTTTTTACTTAAAATAGAATAATGCTTAAAACTCCTGCACTTTTTTGGTTTAAAATGGAAAGGTGAGAGAATAGTAGAATTTGGCAATGCAATTTTAAAAACAAAACATCAAGAAAAAGCACAAGAAAACAAAAAATATATATAAAATGCTCTGGGCTTAGGAAAACATAAAATGGCTGGGCATTGCAAGCTTCTCCTTGCCCCCAAGGTCTACTCAGATTGGCAATGGATCTTTAGTGTAATATCTCCCTTGCTGTGGGTTCCCAGGTTAGACTACTCGCTAGGCACCAGTTCTAAGGTCCATTCATCAGAGACATGCTGGCTCAAAGCATCAACCCTTTATTTGGAAGGTCACATAACTCCAGCAAGGACAAGCTTCTAACTGGCCATATAAACACTAAAATGTGAAATTGAGCTCCACTCCAATCAAAAACATTAGAGCAAAGACAAAGCTGCAAGGAAAACATGGAATGGAATTTCCATTAAGGTCTCTGTGCCCCAATAGTTTATTCCCAGAGTAGTCTATCTGGATACAGAGACCTTAATGGAAAATCCATTCTGCATTTTCCTTGCAGCTTCACAAGCCTAGAATTGCTTCCTGCTTCAACCTGCAAAGACAAAGGAGGAGTTGGGAACTTCAGCAGCCTCTGAGCTTCAATGAGTGAGGATGGGAGTGGGAGGGAGGGATAAAAGAGCCCAGTGGGACTGATTAAAGCCCTGGGTGGGTTGGTTCTGGCCCAAAGGTCAGACATTTGACACCACTGCTCTAAACCTTAGCCTGCATTTATGATGCTGAATCAAACCTCCTGAGCATTAAAAAAATAGCAGGGAGCAGCTGCAACAGCTGAAATTGTTTATAAGTAGCACAGAAGAATTTAGAAGTTTCATATCCCCAATACCATTCAGAGTTATATAATAGCTGCTAGCGGCTCCAGTATATTAACCTGCAAAAGGTGGAGGGTGCTAGGATACTGCCAGCACCATCTAATCTCCTCAGTACTTCCAGCAAGGACAAATATAATGTTGTTTTGGAGCACTGACTAATTTTTATAAGCAAATATTTTACAAGTCAAGTGTAATACTTAAGACAGGGTAATTCTGGGGAATGGAATGCTCAGGGCAGAATGTGATGCTTAGGGTTGTGAAGTCCAGACAGAGGAGAGGATTCACCACAGAAGGAGCGGCCAATTATATGACATCACTTCCAAAGAAGTCTGAAAGTGATGTCATGCCTATTTAGGAATTGGCCAAAACTCTATGGTATGATAAAACCATAGAGTTTTGGGTAATTCCAAGAGAGGACTGATGACAACCAGTGAGCATTTTTTATTTTTCTCCCACTGCCACTCTGAGCAGCAGCTGAGGGTGAGGTATCCCCCATTCCCACCAGAGGGCTGGCAACACTAGCAATGGTACATATAAAATACAAGCCATCTATATAAGCCTTCAAAGCAAAGACCAGCTACTGGCCTCAGGCAAAACAAACCTAGTGCTTTTATAACCTAAGCAATAAGCCTCCAACATATCTTTATAAAAAGGGAGGCTCAGACTTAAATCCTAGCTCCTGTTTTGTGTGTGTACGCTTGTGTGTGTGTGTGTGTGTGTGTTAAAGAAGGATAAATCACAATGGGGGGTTCCCATAGGTTTATATGGCTTTATTTCCCCCACTTTTAATTTAATCTCCTTGCCCCTGGTAACCCAAGACAAAAAAGCTCCTTGGGCATCATATATTCTGATTCCTTCAGAATAAAAGCAAGATATACATGAAAAAAAATTCTGCCATAGTTGTTTTGCAAGCCTATTGTGATTGATCTAAGGCACTAAAAACAAGGCCTTTGACTGAGTGATGGTATATTGTAAGAATATTAGTCATATCATATATTTTTATTTTGTGGTATCGCCCCCAGAGGTCCTTTCTGAGTGAACGCAGATCATTTTTCAGTTTCAAAACCTGGTACCCTTTCTCACTTGAATGTTTCAGCTTCACTCAGTTCCTTAAATGAATTTGCACTCTATGAGCCTTGTAAGCATCATTAATAAAACAATTATTACCTTTTCCTGCTAAAACGTCTTGTCATGGTGGGAAATTAGAAAAGAGACAGCTACACAGAAATATACTTTTGCTTTGTGGTATGTCTGACCCGACCCTTGGCAATTCCCAACTATGTGAAAGGGGAGGGCAGAACAGAAACATTTAAGAAAATATACTATCTAAAATAACCCTTTAGTGTATTCAGTTTAATTGAGTAATTTAAAAGTAGTTTATGCTATTCTTATCCTATAGAGATTAAATCCTTTATTTATGTCAATCAGAGCTTTTTTTTGTAGCAGGAGCTCCTTTGCATATTAGGTCACACACCCCTTATGTAGCTAATCCTCCAAGAGCTTACAGGGCTCTTAGTACAGGGCATACTGTAAACTCCAGGAGGATTGGCTACATTAGGGGTGTGTGGCCTAGTTAGTTAGTTAGTTTATTTGATTTATATTCTGCCCTCCCCAATGAAGCAGGCTCAGGGCGGCCATTGACGAAAGAGTGCCTGTTACAGAAAAAGCCCTGAATTGTTAATTTAGATTTTGTGGGGGTGGGGGGAGATTAATTCAAGTGTGTAACAATTTAAACTTAAAGGAAAAGAGACCTCAGAAAATCAGTGGCTTTTTGCTTTCTTCTGTTTTCATCTTGAGGAAAATTCCATGTAAATGGATCATGACCATTAGTTTCAGCTTTACAGAACTGGGCAGAGTGCAGAATTAATGAGTTATATGTAAAGCAACCATATTCAGAAAGATTATGCCCATGCGGCAGTGGGAAAACTGAGATTATAGTTCATATCCCACTTGATTGCTGTATCCATTCAAAGTACAGAAATTAGTTAATTACCCCTCTTGAATGTTTGTCTTCTGTGTCACCCCATGCTAGTAATTTTATCATCATCAATTTGAAGTGTATTTGGGAGAGCACCCAAGTCAAGGGTGAATTACTGATTGAGGATAACAGCCTTCCAGCTATTGATGATTTATATTTTGCTAGAACAGTGCCTTGGGAGCCACATGTGGCTCTTTGAGAACTGCTCCCCAGTGTGGCATGTGCCTCTTGTTTCAAGAGAATGGGGCTCATGGCTGGCATGCGGTTCACTCTTTGAAACAGCTGCCACTGGAGAGACTCAGTAAGCTGCAAGCCTCCCTGAGGTGTGGGCCTTGTGCCAGGGAAAGAAGTGAAGGCCCATCCTCTTCACCTACCCTCTCTCATTCACTGTCACTGCACTCTCATCCCACCCAGCACCTGGGTGGCTGCCAAGAGGATAGCAAGTTGGTTGCAGTGGGATGGGATGGAGTAATCTCCCTCTCTTGCCTGACCTGCTGTGCCATGTGCTAAGGAGAGAATTGGAAGGCAGAGAAGGAAGCCCTTACCACTCAGTGCAGAGACAGAAGAAGAAGAGGAGGAGGACGACGACGACCAGGAGTAGTTGGATTTACACTCTGCCCTTCACTACCCAAAAGAAGAAAGTAGGAGTCTAGTAGCACCTTTAAGACCAAGTTTTATTCAGAATGTAAGCTTTCATATGCATGCATACCTCATCAGGCAATGGAATGGGGTACAGTAAGCAGTGCTACATATAGCTGGTGAGCAGTAAAGAATGTAAAGTGGTATAAAGTTAGAATCCAATGGCAAAACACTGAAATTACCAAACTGAAAGAACATTTGGTCTGGATAACATTAGCGTGAAAAAACAACAAAGGCAGAATTGGAGAATGATGGTGAGAGTGTCACAAGGCAATAAATGCAGTCTTTACTACACAAAGAAGTCTCGGAGTGGCTTACAATTCCCTTCCTCTCCCCACAGCAGATACTTTGTGAGGTAAGTGGGGCTGAGAGAGTTTTGAGAGAACTGCAACTGGCTCAGGGTCACGCAGCAGGCTTCATATGGGGGATGGGAAATCAAACGTGGTTCTCCAGATTAGAGTCCACAGCTCTTAACCACTACAACAAGCCTAAGATTCAACAGCAGTCAGGAGAGATAACCCTTTATACACAGAGGCGTATTGATGTTTAATATTATTAGTTATATCTTATAGCTATTAATATTAATACACCTCTGTGTATAAAGTGTTGTCTGTGTGTGTGTTTGCAGGGGTGGCAAATGAGAACGTCTCCTGGCAGACGCTCATACAGATAAGGTGTAGTACAAGCCCGGACAGCTCACTTTGTTCCAGTGAATGTATGGAAAAGATACAAAAGAGAATCAGACAAGTCAGTAGAATTTTTTTAATGTCCAAATTAACAAACCACCTAAATTGTGAATTCTTTATAAAAATGTAATATGTAATATATGTTAATGTTGCTTTGGTTTTCTCAGTAACAACAACTTATTATGAATTGCACTCTGTATATGATCTGTGAAAATGTGATATACCTATGTGTGAATTCCTATAAAACTGGGGGAGGGAGCAACTTAGAACATAGCATGAACAATCCTGAACTCTCCTCCTAGCAATGCTTTCCTCCCTGAAATTGTTTTTTCCCCAGCCGTTTTTCTCCTGACACACCTTCAAAGCTGTAAGTAATGTTTGACAAGAGAAAAATAGATAGGGAGAAGTTTCTTCTGGAAATGTGGAAGAATGTGCAGCGAGGGAGGATTCAACTCCCATTATCCAATCATACTTTGCTTTAAATCCCTCCCCCCCATTTTAAAGGAATTTTCCAATTGCATTATTCTGAAACATCAATATACCGTTGTAACATCTCCTCCCCTCCCCTTATGCATTTCAAAATGTTCATTCTCCTTTTAAAAGAAATTTGTTATGACCTGCACTGCAGGATAAAAATCTTGCCACTATAATGTCTAGTTCACTCCTGTAGTGCATTTTCGGTAACAGCTGCAAAGCAGTCCCCTGTAGAGCTTCCATTAGGCAGCTGAGGGTACACTCTGGCAAGTTTAGCAGCAAACTGTGATTTGCTTTTATGTGCCATGTGAACAAGCCATATAATCAGATACTTCCACTTTTTTGCAGCAAACAACAGTTTGTAGCTCATATTTTGCTAGCATGTCAAGGTTCCAAATGGCCACTTGCTGTTGGGAGGTTCAGACATAATGCAAAACTATGGTTTGCTTCGAAAGCAGGAGCAACTTGAAAGAAGAAGAGTGCACAGAAGTAAGGAAAAACCATGAATGCACAAATTGCTTCCCAGTCTTGTTCATGGCAAATCATGGTTTGAAAGTTACATTTCAGTCAAGACTTTCTGTTTTATAGAAGAAATTCAACCTCTTTTTCTCAGCAACCAGGAAATTTCAAATAGTTCACTGCTTACTCATTTTAACCCAGAAAGCTGACACAGTAGAGTGCCTGTATGTAGGCGACCACATAGCACTCTTCCTCCATCAGGTCACTGAGTGTTCAGAAATATGCACATGATTTTTAAAAGTCTGATCATGTGAATGTTCATAATGAAGAGACCCTGTTTTATTTACTGTAAACCTTAACAACTGGGGGGAAAAACAAGACTTCCAATAGAAAGCCTACCAAAGTAATGCAAGAAACAGCTTGCTAACTTGTGCCTTTCAAATTCTGCTTTTACCTCCACTACCATTGTAAGTTTTGTTCTCTTTCTTAGATTATAGCGATATATTACTACAGTTACTATCATTTCGGGGCTGTTGGTGTGTAGCCTGGCTTCTCCCTGTATCAAGAAAATAATGGTTCACATCTGAGGAAAAGCAGTTCTTGCCTCTTGTTTTGTAGCTACAGATTGGTGTGGACTCAGTCTTGTGTTCACATATGTGTATGAAAGCATCTAGAAAAAACTCTAGCCTGTGCTGAACCCTATGCTAAGCCAGCCACAAGTATGTGTGCTGCTACAAACTATCTTAAGTGTGGGTTAGCAACATTAAACAGCACAAACACGGAAGTCAATTTAGTATAGACTTAGAGTGTGATCACATGGTGGACTTGATCTGCCATGGCCACCCCTACCCCCCAGATCTAATGTGCGCATTCACATGCACATATCTGCCCTCTACGTAGCTGCAACTGGAACAAATAGCGGCAGAACAAATAGCTGCAACTGGAACAAAAGCCATTGAAGCGCATTCATGGTGTGTTTCCTGGCCATCTGAAAAGCCGGGATGCACCATACACAAGCCCCACACACAGAGGAGCAGTGTGAATGCTCCTCTAAGCATGTGTGAAGCCCGCACCTATCACAAACCCTGGCACGTCTCTTAAAAGCGGAGAGACCGCTGGGGCAAATTCTGAGTGTGATTGCACCCTTAGTGTAGTACAGCCAAACTGAAGCTGCTGAAGTCAAGACAGGCCAGATTTTTCTCCACAGCTGTCAAGCCCTGAATTAGCGACAGAAGTCAGATCATTCTCTGAGTGGGGGAAAGGGTCAGACACTATTCTTCTCCTTGCAGTATAGCTACAGAGAATCCAGGGTCCACATTTATGTACAGTGGGATATAATGGCTGCTTGTATAGCTGCTTGTGTTACAGTGGGAGAAATGCAATAGGTAAGTGCTTTCCCTTCAAGCACATACCAATTGTGGCTGCAGAGGATCTTAGAGGACCAGATAAACTCAATCTCATTGGAGCCTGGAAGCTAAACAGGATTAGTACTTGGATGGGAAACCACCAAAGATGACTTAGCAGAGGAAGATGTAGCAGATCCACCTCTGCTCATTTCTTGCTTTGAAAACCCCACGATGTGGAACTTTATGAGGTTGCCATGAGTCAGTTGTTGCTCAATGACATGCTTTATTTATGTTTCGAGCCCTTGAAACTCTCACTCTCAAGTAACAGAATCCCGAGGCAGCCAGCACAATTTAAACCCCGTAACAATAAGAGTAATGGAAAGAACAAATATGCAGATCAAATCATATAAACATCAATTATACCAGTAAAACCAGCCAGTAACTAAAATTAATAAATTACACACCATAAAAGTTAAACTTCTACTAGCAACATAAAACAAAAAAAGGCAGCATAAAATGTGGCAAAAATGTTTAAAGCAGAGGAAAAGAATTAGAGGTCATTTTGCAACATAACAGCAGCATCAATTCTATATGAAACCTACAACAGGACAAGTACAAAAATTTGAAAAAATCTGAGGACAGAACATTAAGTAAGAGAAGTCATATTTTGGACTTTCCATTTGCAGTTAAAACAATGAGGCTCCTTAAACCCCAGTCTGCACTATTATACCATATGTGATTTTTTTCCTGCAGTGAACCTATGTAGAAAACTGTCATGTATGAAGCATCCACTGTTACTCAAAGCAAGGAGGCATGGGGCAGGGACTGCAGTTTTGTAAGAGTAGGGGCCAATCAGCAACTTGTCAGGTGACACCTGACTTGAATTTGAGTGTCATTGAACAGAACTGCTGAACTAGGAGACAGTTTTGAATTACCATACACAGCCTGTTTGGCAGGCAAAGAAACCCAAGATGTGGTTGTGGGACAGAGGTGGGGAGGGAGATGTACATTTTCCCCAGGTCCGTTTTGGAGACTGAATGAAATGCAGGTGTCTGGCAAATTAATTACAAGTCAGACTGGAATTGGTGGGACCCACCCTTACTTATTGGATCAACCCTTACTGCAAGACCATTCCATACCCTTCCCTCAAGAAGGGAGAAGAGGCAGGGTTTGCCGTGGCTGGAGGAGAGGAGAACAGAACACCTTCACACTGCCTCCCTTTACATGCTGCATCATGGACATGGCGGGGGAAGGCTATGTACAGTTGGTGGTCACTAACATTCCCCCCCACTCCCAGCCATCCACATACATAAGGGACACAAGGAGCACCATATCAGAGGAATAAATATAAGGATGGAGAAGTAAATGGATGGCAGGTAGAAATTCACTAATATTGAACTCCTTTCTGTGTCTGCTGGCAAACATGCTTCAGACTTCACTATGCCTGACACATGGGCAGTGCAATCATCCTGATGATACCTCAACACACTGCAGTCATGTGGACTGGTTGCACACTGGCATGCAGTCACTGTAAAACAATGTCTTATAAACCCTGGTGCAGAATTTATTCTCTTGGAGTCAAGCACAAAAATCCCACAAAGTCCCAGACTGCATACTAAATAGTTCAAGCATCGCTGTGGGCAATCAGTTCAAAAGTCCACCATAAAAGAAAGTTACTCAACTCATCATTGGACTTGTGGATATAGCAAAGTGAAGCAAATGATTCAGCCAGGACTGCCAATTCATCATACACTGTGCAAGGGAATGTGTATGTCAATGGGACACTGTGGATGTGGCACAAAAGCAACAACTGGTATTTCTTTAAAAAAATAAGGAACATCCCTGTAAAACCAAGCTCATATGGCACCTATAACCAAGCCCCTAATGGTTTTTGGAAATAACTTGCACTGAATTTTGAAGTCAGCTGCCTATGAAAGGCGACAGCCAGTTCTCTGCTCAGTTCAGCTCAGCTCAGTTCTCTGCTCAGTCCAGTCTGTCTGCAACACACCCAGTTTTTCCTGCAAGGCTTATCTCAACTAGCTAATATCCTAAAGTTAAAACAGATCAGTCTAAAGATGACATGTTAATAATCAGATTGTCACAAAGCTTAAGCACATACATAAACTCCACAACAGAGCCTCATCTTGCTCATGTTTTATATTTACATTTATATCCCGCCCTCCCCGCCTAGGCGGCTCATGTATCAATGCACTAGAAGCTGACCAGTTTCTCTGCCTTATGGGGAAAACAGCTCAATGTTAATGTCCCAGTTTGTCCATTAACAGTCCCAGTCTGCAAACACAAAGAGAGAGAGAAATGGAAGAGAAACATGCTTACCATTGGGCTGTTTCTTCTTTGCTTTCTGGTCTCCAGGTTTTTTGAAGGAGGGTGGTCTCCAGGGATATAAAACTGCATCTGGAGATGGTGCTAGCATGGGTTAAAAAGAGCTGTCAGCAGCTGAGGGATAATATCATATATTTCCTTCCATTAAAAATAATTCATGCAATGATTAAGAAGGAAGAAAAAACTCAACCCAGTCTTCATACTCCCTGTAACCAGATTATTCATGCTGACTCACCAACCACAACTTCCTCTCCTCACATTCTTTTCATACTTCAGAGTATGACTAGTCAATTTCTCAGGGTCTTTGTATCTCAGTTTCTTCCAGGAAGGACCCATTTCAGTCCATACCATGGGTGGGAAATATTTTCAACACTATTTAAAGAAAGACATCCTGCCTGCCTTTCTCTTTCATCTAAATGCTGCTAACCAAGGAAATATTCCATCAAGCAATAGCATGACTGCATGCTTAAAGTCAAGTACTGTATTGAAACAGTTATTTCCTTATCTGATTTATGTGAAAATCAAAATCTAAACAGTAAAACTGGCAGGGCACTCCAGTGATGAGGAAGAACTGCCTTATAAGCAAGGCCATGTACACTGTGATTCTATACATGTGCAGAGTATTTATTAATAAATTTTACTTCACAGGTATACCTTTAAGTGACTTGCAATAGCATAAGAAGCACAATAAAAACCAAACCCAGAAATATACTATCACATAAAAGCAGAACATAACACATAACACATATTCATTTGCCAGCTCACCATTCCTTAAACTAACCACACTGCTTAATTGAAGAGAAAGTTATTAACTTCTGCCTAGAAACCAAGACGGAAGGTGCCAGCCATGCCTCACAAGGAATAGTATTCTTGGTGCCACCACTAAAAAGACCCTACTTGTACACTGCCACCCACTGAACCACCAAGGTGGTGGCTGTCCTTGTCTCATACAGTTTAATGATTTCATGCACTGTGCATAAGAGGCAGAAATGAACTGGGAAACCCGGAAGGTGTATAAAGATTTGTTTGATTTAATACCTGTGGTTTGTATGAGTGGACTGTTCACTTAGAAGAAGGTCTATGGCTCAGTGGTAGAGCATTTGCTTTGCATACAGAAGGCTGCACATTTATAACACTGGACTGTTATATTGCTTTTAGATTGTATATTGTTTTATTATAGGTATCTATTTTTAACCTTGTATTATTGACTGTTGCTACCCACTCAGAGCCCATTTGGGAAAGAAAGGGCTATAAATGGACAATAAATAAATAATCAATCAATCAATCCTTGATGTCTCTAGTAAAAGAACCAGGCAGCAGATGCCGTGAAAGACCTCAGTCTTGAGCTTCTGCCAATCAGAGTACACAATACTGGCTTTGATAGACCAAGGGTCTGTCTCAGGATAAGGCAGTTTCATGTGCTCAATAACTGAGCAGCCATATTTTGGAATAACTGAAATGTCTACACAATGTGTATTACAGTAGATGTTTCCAGAGCATTTTTAACTGGATGTTACCAGAGCATTTTTAACCATGGTTGAAATACCCAGCACTGAATATAAAATTAAGCTCCCAGTCAGCTTTCATCGTAAAAAGAGCAGTTGTTTTTTTTTAAAAAGCCAGTCCTCAGGACTGCAAATACACATTTGAAAATGTATGGGAATGCTTAGTAAAACTCAAATGGATTTTTATGTCAGAATTCCAGGGGTCAAGATTTACACCTTCCTCAAACTTGCAAAAACACAAGGTTTGACTATGCAAAATAAAATTTTAATATGCAATTTTATGTATTTTAATTGTTCAAACCATTTAATTTTTAATACTTGCTGCCTTGTGGACCCTGATTGGATGGAAAGGCAGCATATGATATGGTTTACAGAGTTTTTTCATGATGCAAAATCTGGGATACTTTATTGCAAAATGTAGAATTTTGGGGTGTTTTTTAAAAAAGAAATTAGTATTTATGGCTTAAATGAAGATGTGGACTCTAAAAAAAACACCTATGTAGAATCAAACATGGTTATAAACACAGAAGTTGCTCAGTCCTTTCCCAGAGGATCTACAATATACATTAGATGGACAAGAAGGGGATTAACTAGGAGCTGTGCAGATAGAACTGGGGGGTTAAGTTGTGGAAAAGAACATATGAACATAATAACATATGAAAAGTCCCATTGGATCAGACCAGTGGTCTAGCTAGTCCACCATCCTGTTACACAGTGGCCAACCAGTTCAAATGCAACTAACAGCATGCTGCATGTTGCATGTAAATGTGTGTATTTCAGACCTGCCGCAGTACCTTCTTTTTTGAGGGGAGGGGAGTTTCAGAAGAGATACAGCAGGAGTCATGAGGTACTAGACCCTTTCCACACCTGATACTTTTCTGTTGCAACTTTTCCCCAGGCCCTATCAGAGATGCGGAAGTTTGGGCCAGTTCCAGTTTTCAAGACCCCAAGCCATAATTAAAAATGATAGCACATTATGTGCAAAAGCGGCAGAATGTATCAGACCCCCCTACACACCCCAATTAACAAAAACCTTTGAGCTTAAGGTCCAGGCCAAACAGACCTCCCCCTCCAAACAGCCCTGCTCCTCCTCCCCCCCTCCCCCAACTACTTCCCTTCTGCAACATTCCAGACATAGATTTATGAGAATAAACAAACATCAAGAACTTTGTGAGGGAGAGGCTGTTGGGAGGGAGGTGGTTGCCATGGAAAAGCAGCAGATAAAGAAAGAGTTATACACACCAACCTCTGCCATCTCTTATGTAATTCACCTCTCACTGAAGGTTGATGTGAAAAAGGGGGGGGGGGAATGCAAGGTGTTGTAATCTTAGCTGAAAGGGATAATTTTCAGAGACTTTTCCCAATTAGTATAGCGTAGCTGATACTGGCCTTTGTTAGGAAACAAACTAGCTACCAAGTGGGAGACAGCCACAGCTCAGTGGTAGAGCAACTGCTCGGCATACAGAAGGTCTCAGGTTCAATTCCCAGCATCTCCAGCTGAAAAAATCTAGTAGCATGTAATGTAAAGGCCCTACATAAGATCCTGACCCTGATGAACCAATGCTCTGATTTAGTATAAAACAGTTTCACGTGTTCTCTGAAGTGAGGGTCATTTGAACCAGTATGACTAAGCCTGTGAGGCTGATGAATCCCAGACCCTTCCTTCATATACTACCAAGCAACAGCTAAAACAGAGGAAACAAGAAATAATGATACCTGGTTGTGCTTACAGCCACACCAAACCTCTTCTGCTGACAATGAAATAGCCTTAAAGTAAAGAACAGGCATATACTTCTGCTTAAAGAATAATGTGTACTTCTAATATTTGTTCCCTCTTCCTAGAGTGCCCCTTTAACTTGCAGAAAGCAAGTTTCTTCCGAAGTCTGAAACCGGGTTGATCCAATAACACATTAGCACATTATGGAACTGAATAGTAAATATACGGTAAATAACAGCAGTAGTAAGTTTATGTATGTGATACACTGGGTGCTCCTGTCTTTCCTGACCTCTGCTTTCTGTCTTACACAATACTCCTAACTGGGGGTGGCTCCATGCTACACTCCTTCTACCCCCTGCTGTTATCACCAGATTTGTGAAAAACCTTACTAACAAAAGCCCTGACTGGAAGAAGGGAGAAGGCTTTTGTAAGTTGCCAGGCAACCACAGGACACAACTTAAATTACCTGAGGCCACAGGCACCACTTCTGATTTCAAAAAGGAAAGAAAAACAGGTACAAGCCTGAAGTATAACCCCTCCTCCTGAAGTTGATCACATGCAGCATGAAACACAGCAAGGTTGTAGCAGAAGTTGGATGACACCCCTACATTAGATTAAAACAATGTGGCTGGTGGATGCTCTTCCTGTTACAGTGGGCATCTGGGGATAGCAGAAGAAACTGCACAACCAATAGTGGAATGGCCAGCATCCTATTCCAAAGGGCTAGCTACCACAAGGGCCTAATCTCCTGAGTGTTTTGTGAGCTAGCTAATCAATGCTTGCAAACACAGTAAACAAACCCACTTTAAGTTTAACATGATATTCCATCAAGCAACTTAAACACACAACTTTTTAAAAAAATCACTGGGATAACAAGATGAGCAGGACCTCTGAAATCATTCTCAAAAGCATGGAAAAGGCCATGGTATCAATATCTGAAAATAGCCTGCTAAACTCCCCTTCTTAACAAAAATCTAAACAGGGACCTGATAACGTTTGAACTGTTGCTGAAAGAGTGTCTCACCTACTTTAAAGCGGCTATTTCAGATCTCTAGGAACAAACCATATAATGAGGGTATGGAGTTCCAACCTAGGATCAGCATAGGGGTAGTACATAAACACCTAGTTTCTGTAAATGAAACTAAGTCCTCAGGACCAGATGAACTACATCCAAGGGTTCTAAAAGAGCTTGCAGATGTAATTTCTGAGCCTCTGGCTATTATTTTTGAGAATTCTTGGAGAACAGGAAAGGTGCCAGAAGACTGGAGGTGGGCGTATGTTGTCCCCATTTTCAAGAAGGGGAAAAACGAGGATCCGGGTAACTACTGACCTGTCAACTTGACGTCTATACCTGGAAAAGTTTTAGCACAAATAATCAGTCAGTCCTGGAACATTTAGAAAGGATGGCTGTGATTACTGAGAGCCAGTATGGATTTCTCAAGAATAAGTCATGTCAGACTAACCTGATCTCTTTTTTTGAGAAAGTGACTACCTTGCTGGATCAGGGGAATGCTGTAGACATAGTTTATCTTGATTTCAGTAAGGCTTTTGATAAGGTTCCACATGCTATCCTTGTTGACAAATTGGTAAAATGTGGTTTGGATCCTGTTACCGTTAGGTGGATCTGTAACTGGTTGACAGATCGCACCCAAACAGTACTTGTGAATGATTCCTCATCCTCTTGGAGAGAAGTGACAAGTGGAGTACCTCAAGGATCTGTCCCGGGACCTGTTTTGTTTAACATCTTTATAAATGATTTGGATGAAGGAATAGAGGGAATGCTTATTAAATTTGCAGATGATACTAAATTGGAAGGGGTTGCAAATACAGTAGAAGACAGAAACAGGATACAGGATGACCTTGAAAGGCTGGAAAACTGGGCTAGAACCAATAAAATGAATTTTAACAGAGATAAGTGTTAAGTTATGCATTTAGGTATAAAAAATCCAGAACTTTGAGTTAGAGTGATTTCTCAGTGGAACAGGCTTCCTTGGGAGGTGGTGGGCTCTCCTTCCTTGCAGGTTTTTAAACGGAGGCTAGATGGCCATCTGACAGCAATGTTGATTGTGCGAATTAGGCAGATCGTGAAAAAGGGCAGGAATGGTGTTTGTGGAGGAGGTATTTGTGAAGTTCCTGCATTGTGCAGGGGATTGTCCTAGATGACCCTGGAGGTTCCTTCCAGGTCTATGGCTGCAACCACACACACTAAATAATGCACTTTCAACCCACTTTCAACCCACTTTCCAACTGGCTTTTGCCAGTTCAGATGGTATAATCCAGTTGGAAAGTGCATTGAAAGTGGATTGAAAGTGCATTATTTAGTGTGTGTGATTGCAGCCCTTGATTCTATGATTCTATGCCTTTAAGCTTAACTTTGGGTTTCTGTGCTTGCCATATGTACCATACTTTTTTCTCTGGTATATTCTATGCATTTATTCTGCAACTACAACCACAAAACCCACAGTATTTCTTAATTGGGGCGGGAATGTGACCTGAGATGTGGCTGATGTGAGGTCCAAAGTTTTGTTTTTTTAAAAAATTAAATGAAGGTTCCATTTTAATGTTAGACTTCTGGAGACTCCAAAATGGTTGCCCCACCACCAAAATTTGTCTACTAAAGCATTAAAGGGAAAAATGTTTTCAAAGCTTTCCCAAACCAGTCTCTCTCTCTCTCTCACACACACACACACACATCTAATGTCAATTTCATTCCTCACTGGTGATCTTCTCCTCTATTTTGTTTGCAAACAAGTGTTTTATATAAAAGGTGCTGATTATGTTCAGAGCAATCTAGATATGCTCCTGGAAGTTACAGAAGCTTCAAAATGAGACTATGTTGCTCAGACAAAGCTTCAATGTTGTCAGTCCCTGTTCCGCTGCTCATTCCTCTGTGTCCACTGCTGCCGCCTCTCGCCACAAACTCAGGAAGCTTCTTAGGCACTGTCACTTCCTCATGCCCTGGGTAGTCACCATCGTGCCCTGGTAAGACAGCAATCAAAGGAGCCCACAATAGTTGCACAGGGTGTGTGCCCAGGGAGGTGGTGAAGGAACTGGCACTCCTCGCTATAGAAGCATGGGATGGTGGCTGCTACAGCAGCAAGGAGAATGAGGCTTCCTCAGTAGGCACCACTGCTGCAGGCCTTGGCACCAAGGGGAGGCAAGGCGGGGAGCGGGAGCAGCTACTGCCACCACTGTCACAGCTTGAGAGTCACTGATGGAGGGAAGGGGGAGAGAGAAGGAAAGAAGCAGGTGCTTCCTTTGAGGGGAGGTTGAGTGAATCTGCCAAGGAGGTGAAGTGGGAGGAGGGAATCTTCAGCCAGGCTGCTCAATGGTCCCAGTATAAAAAGTTTTTACTTTTTTTTTGTACAAGCAGCATGAATCTAGAGAAAGTAGTCTTTTATTGGACTCAGACACTGGAGGAAAAAAGAAGCCTATTTGCAAGCTCTGAAAGGAGGGAGGGAGGGGAAGGGAAAGATAACATTAACAGGGGGGCTGACCTTCCAGGGCCAACAAAGGGGTGGGTTGGGGAATCCGACGGAATATGTATGCTTTTGAATTAACTTTGGCTTGTAAAATAGATGGATGGATGGACAGACAGACAGATAGATCCATCCATGTGCCAGTAATTTTCTCTCAACCTAACCTACTTCACAAGGTTGTTGTGAGACCAAAATGGAGGAAAAGGAAGGCTAGTATAAAAATGTTCTAAATAACAATAACAGCTCTGTAGGAATCAGCACCAAAAATAACTCTGGGATAGTTTCAAAAGTTATTGAACTCAGTCTTTCAGAAGCAAGACAACATTTTGCTCTCCTGTTTTGATAACTAACAAGTGCTAACATTACAGTTCAAGAGTAAAACATGCTTTCCAGGATAACACCTACAAAAGTATCTAACACTACTCATGTTCATGTGAAAGCGCAAAGAACTCTATTGTGCATTGTCATTTAATATACAAGAATGAAAACAAACTTCCAATAGAGACATCATCTTGTACTTGAGTATACATGTATGTATTTCTACATGCCACATGTGTGCATGACTGGCTTTTCTCTAGCAAAATGACTAAATTTTATCATAAGATACAGAAAGTTCAGTGTTAATTATTGGGTGGGGGGGATCTCAGGCTGGAGTTTACAAATGTACTAGGCCCCGCCCCCCAATTGCTTTCTCTGTACAAAACAGACATTTCATCATTAGTTACAAGAAACACCACTATAAAGATACAAAGTGGACTTATCTGTCAACTATTAGGCCAGATACAAACATGGAAACTATAGTTTCATCTTAATCACAGAATTACTGCCTACAGAAGTGTGCATACACATGAAATCTTATACCTTGAATAAAACTTGGTTGGTCTTAAAGGTGCCAGTGAACTGTTACCTACCTTTCATTGGTCCCAGCTTTTACAGATGTGTAAAAGATGTGTAAAAGGAAGAGGAGGCAAGAATACACAGAAGAATTATAGAAGAAGGATCTCAATGTCCTGGACAACCATGACAGTGAAATCGATGACCTTGAGCCAGACATCCTGGAGTGTAAAGTCAAATGGGCTTTAGAAAGGATTACTAACAACAAAGCGAGCGGAGATGATGGTATCCCAGTTGCTATTCAAAGTCCTAAAAGATGATGCTGTTAAAGTGATGCACACATTATGTCAACAAATTTGGAAAACATAAGTGTCCACAGGATTGGAAAAGATCAGTTTACATTCCAATCCCAAAAAAGGGTAATGCCAAGGAATGTTCAAACTATTGCACCATTGCACTCATTTCACGTGCCAGCAAGGTCATGTTAAAGATCCTACAAGCTAGGCTTCAGCAGTATGTAGATTGGGAACTACCAGAAGTTCAAGCTGGGTTTCGGAGAGGTAGAGGAACTAGAGATCGAATTGCCAACATTCGATGGATTATGGAGAAAGCATGGGAGTATCAGAAAAACGTCTATTTCTGCTTCATTGACTACACTAAAGCCTTTGATTGTGTGAATCACAACAAACTGTGGCAAGTCCTTAATGAGATGGGAGTACCAGACCACCTCACATGTCTCCTGAGAAACCTGTATAAGGATCAAGAAGCAACTGTCAGAACGGGATGTGGAACAATTGATTGCTTTAGAATAGGAAAAGGAGTTCGGCAAAGATGTATATTGTCACCCTGCTTATTTAATTTACATGCAGAGTACATCATGTGGAATACTGGCCTGGATGAAGCACAAACTGGAATTAAGATTGCTAGGAAAAGCATCAACAACCTCAGATATGCAGATGACACCACTCTAATGGCAGAAAGTGAGGAGGACCTAAAGAACCTCTTGTCGAGAGCACAAAAGTAGGCTTGAAACTCAACATCAAAAAAACTAAGATCATGGCATCTGGCCCCATCACACCTTGGCAAATAGAAGGTGAAGATATGGAAGTAGTGACAGACCTCACATTTCAGGGATCCAAGATCACTGCAGATGGTGACTGTAGCCATGAAATTAAAAGATGTTGTGAGAAAAAGACCCTTAATTTCAGAGCATCGTAGTCACCCGTTTGGTTGCCAGGGTGCCTGGAAATTCAACTCACGCACATCTGCCAGGAGAACGTGGGTTTTGTCTACCAGACTGTAAGGGACTTATGTGAGTACTAACAGCCACAACGTTGCAGCAGCACTCCGTGTCTCTGAAAGAGTGCTAACCAGGAGAACAGAAAGGGTTTCCAGTCACTCCGTGCGCTCACCATCTCGGCCGTTTCCGCAGAAGAAGTTGCACCGCCAGGAACTGTCCAGGGAGTGGTTTCCAGCCTTGACCATAGAATCCATATGGGAAGGCTAACATCACCAGCAGCTATCTTCCTGCAGTGCCAGACTCCATGACAGTGAAGTGGGAGGCTCATGTACTCAACAGATGTCACCTATGCATAAGGCAATCAAGCTTATCTTAAGCGTGGATCCTGTCAGACTGCCTAAGCTTTTGTCCAGTGGAACCCAAGACAAAGGATGGTGCCAGTAGAGGAATGAAGAAGAGGAAGAACATCTTCACCCAGAGCCAAGTTTCTTTGTATAGATTGGGTAGCAATTTGGCCATCTATTGTCACCTCTTAGATAAGTTTTTATAATCACCTCCACCCCAATAATTTCTCCCATTCTTTCCCTTAATGGTCATCCTGGAGCCTCCCCCTTTGGCCCATTTTTACCTGGAAGTCCAATCAGGTAACCAGGGCCAGGTCTGCTCATTGGCCAGGCATGGGCATCCAATCAGGTGCCCCCAATAAACTGGCTATTGGCTACCTTATGGTCATTGTGGAACCTCCCCTTTTTCTGAGGTCATGTACCAGCTGACCACCTGTCATCCACCCCTGTACCTCCCATCCCCTAAGGGCTCAAAGTATTTTTTATTTTTTCAAATTTATATCCTGCCCTCCCCGCCGGAGCAGTCTTTATAACCTGTGACCCAGCTCCCCACAGGTGTGCATCTAGCAGTACCCCATTCCTGCTGTTTAGATACATCCCCGATTCTTGGGCAGTTGAGGGTCCCTTCCCCCTAGTCTTTGCTTGTCGCCATTTGAGCCTTCCTTGAAGACTACGATCAGTAATTATCACCCTGTTTGTCCAGCCTTATGTTACCTCTATGCATTTCTCTCTATTTTTATAAGGACTGTATTGTGTTGTATGTATTCATTACCTTGTATGTGTGTTCTATATTTTTCTGTAATAAATTTTAATTGTTTTACTTAATTAGTGTCCTTGGTAAATTTAGCAATAATTTCTGGAAGTGGAATCCTGTATACATAGATTCTAGATCCTTTTTAAGCCAAAGGTGCCCACCTGTCAATTCTCCAGCCTCTTTTGAGGGCATTTTTGGCTTACAACGTTTGCTCTTTGGGAGGACAGCTGTGGCGAACCTGGGCAGTATAATAAAAAGTAGAGACATCACCCTGCCAACAAAAGTGCATA
Organism: Heteronotia binoei; assembly: GCF_032191835.1. Lineage (NCBI taxonomy): Eukaryota > Metazoa > Chordata > Lepidosauria > Squamata > Gekkonidae > Heteronotia > Heteronotia binoei. The sequence continues at coordinate 223,092,848 of NC_083223.1, read as the reverse complement.
TAGTCAAAGCGATGGTATTCTTAGTAGTCAGGTGTGGCTGTGAGAGCTGGACCATAAGGAGAAGAATAGATGCGCAGAAGAATAGATGCTTTTGAGATGTGGTGCTGGAGAAGACTCTTGAGAGTCCCTTGGACTGCAAGAAGATCAAGTCAGTCAGTCCTAAGGGAAATCAACCCAGACTGTTCCCTGGAAGGTCAGATGCTGAAGATGAAGCTCAAATACTTTGGCCACCAAATGAGAAGGGAGCATTCCCTGGAGAAAATCCTGGTGCTAAGAAAGACAAAAGGCAAAAGAAGAAGGTGACGGCAAAAGATGAGATGGCTGGACAGTGCTACTGATGTAACAAACACGAATTTGAGCAGACTTCAGAGGATGGTGGAAGATAGGAGGGCCTGGTGTGACTTTGTCCATGGGGTCGCAAAGAGTCGGACTCAACTGTGCGACTGAACAACAACAACAAATTATACTGATACTCCCAGAGTAGTTCTGAAGATAGCTATACATTTTACTCTCAAAATGCTAGATAAATTAATTTTATGTAAATCATGCTGAGTTCTTCAGAAGGATATAATTATCAACATTAAACAGATGGATAAAAATAGGGTTATTTAATACATTATTGTTTCATTGCAAAAGCCATTTTAAACATCTAGATGTTCATATAGACAGCAGATAATGATCACTGTCAAGTGAGTAAACAACCGTATTCCACACTGGAGAGGGTTTTCATTCCACTATTATCAAGGAAGAAATCAGACATTGGCAGCTCCCCCCACCCATGCCAGCCTTGTGAAGATGGAAAAACTGCACTGGCTGGACACTTCATGTTTCAAATGTCTTAAAGTGTCAGAAGCTCTCCATCTTTAAGAAAACTGGGCATGAACAAACTAAAATAAAATAAAACCATTGGTATGGTGGTTAGAGGTTAAACTATGCTATGAGAGACCTGGGTTCAAATCTTTACTGTGCCATGGAATCTTATTGAATGACCTTGGTTCTGTCACTCTCTCTCAACTAACCTACCTCACAGGGTTGTTATGAGGATAAAATTAAGGAAACAAAAGGGATGTAAACTGCTTTGGATCCTTATTGGGGAGAAAAGCAGGATATGTGTCTAAATACATTAATAAAATTTCACTTTAATATAAACCCTACACAGTAATAGAAAGTTATTTGCAATTTGCTTACCTTTAATTTCCTTTCTGCAGCTCCCATCAACATTAATGTGGGTCAATCACTATACAACTACAAACTCAACCATTTGTCCTGGGAATGATCGCCATACTAGGTCCCATGTCAGTCTACCAAAATAAAAAAAGGGGGGGGATGAAGAAATACAGGAATATAATTTTCCCACACTTTATAATCATTTACTGTTTCAGTCTCCCTTTAAATGACAGAAATATGTCTTCATAAGTGAAGCTGCTGAAGAAAATTACAAACTGGGATTAACACTAGGTCTTTAAAAAAGAGAGGCGGGGGTAATGTGTAAACAAACTGACAAAAATAACCCAAAAGTATGGCTCTGCTTTCCAGTGAACTTTGAGATCTTTGCAGAAAAGAGGCCTGAGAAAAGATGTGTTTCATGGGAACACTTAGAACCAAACTTTCCCACATGGAATTCAGTATCAAAACTGCTACTGACTTTTAAGGAATCTAGAACAGAACTCGATTTAGGGAAATTAATCTGTAGAACTGTTAATGTGTAAATAACAAAAACCCTGCAAAAATTACAAGCACACCTCAAATAAAATCAAGGCATAACTAATTAAATTAATACAACTGGGCAGCCCATTGCACTCTCATAAACAGGATTTCTAGGAATAACTTTGGGAACATTTACAGACTTTAATTTTTTAGTAAAAGTTAAAAACCAGCACTGTTTTTTAAAAATCTAATTTGACCTCAAAAGTGCATGCCAAGCACTGTCATCACAACTATCAGCAATTGAACAGTGACTGAGGAAATGTCTAATTCAAATCTTGCCTCTGTAATTAACTCATAGAGGGTCTAAATATACAATACATTGTTTATGGATCCACCTAGTGTGTGCACCATATCTTGTAAAACAAATGTCTGATGGGAGTGCCATTGCTGAATCTTAATTTCCAAGCTTGCAGGGATCTGATTGGGACTGTGGCAAATAAGAATAAAAGGGGAGGTGGGGGTTTAAGCCTCCCTCCAGAATGGTTCCCATTATTGACAAATATTCCTGCACTGAACAAAGGGAATGCCCTGGCCATTTAGAAACTTTATATGACACATTCAATGAAAGGGGGCAAAATAAGTTGTTTTTTAAAAAGCTTATTCACCTAACACCCCCCCCCCCCCATGCAGCTATCCATAGATAATGACATCCAGTATTCACTTTTTCAGTTACCAGCTGATAAGAAAAAACTGGGAATGAAGAGCAAGGGAAGTCATGAGGAATAAAAGACGAGTTCACTTCAAGTTTAAAAACAGTGTTCTTAACGGTTCAAATGTACAGGGACATAAAGATGCATACAAAAAAAATTGAAGAGGGGAGGGAAAAGTGAGGGGGCAACTTGAAGCTGTGTTTTCCTACATATAGTAAAGAAAGGTAATCTGTTGTGCAAAATTCCAATGTGACTGAGGGGAATGAAAGAGCATGTGACTTAATATTCTGAAAGCAGAACATTCTTAACACTGGGAAGTATGCCTTACCCCCTCACTCTTGATCTACAGGAAGCTGCTGAAGACAGTTTTATTCATAATAGCATTTGATTAGTTAATTAGTTCTTCTCCCTACCAGCAACTTCAAATCACTGATTTCAAGCTAGTGAGATTGTATGTGTTTTTTGTATTGTATTGCATTGTTATAATTATTTACATTGTAAGATGTCTGGAGTTCCTATATGGTAGAAAGGTGGCTAATAAATATTTAAGCAAACAAATAAATAAAATTCCTCATGAAGCATATATCCTTGGGCTAGAAGGACCCTATAGAAATCAATAGAAGATCAAACTTCTTATTGAAAAGTTTGGGTAAAAAGTTTTTTTTTTTGCCTGGTTCAATAAAAGAGAGTAGAAAAGATGAAAGACATTCAACATGTCAACATCATGGGAAAAGCCTTGCCTCTGGATACCACCTGGCTCTCTTCTACAAATGGAGGCACAAAGAGCAGAGCTTGGGAGGAATAGGGGCTGTAGCTCAGTGGAAGAACATCTGCTCAGCATGTAGAAGGTTCTAGGTTCAATCCCTAGCATGTCCAGCTAAAAGGCTAAGACGGCATTAAAAGGATAAGATGGAGAGATGCAGTTAAAAGGATAAGATGGAGAGCCACTGCCAGTCTGAGTAGACAATACTGGCTCTGGCAGACCAATAGTCTGATCCAGTATAAAAACATAAAAAGAGTCCTGTAGGATCAGACAAATGGTCCATCTAGTCCAGCCTATCACACAGTAGCCAACCAACTCCTCTGAAGGGCCAATAACAGGCATAAAGGCCGAGGCTACCTGATGTTGCCTCCAGGCTCTGGAATTCAGGTGTTTAGTAACTCTGAATGGGGAGATTCTCCTCAGTCACCGTGGCTAGTAGCCAGTGATAGACCTATCCTCCATGAATGTATTTAATCCCCTTTTAAAGCTCTTTATGCCTGGTGCAATCACTACATCCTCTGGCAGCAAATTCTACAATTTAATCACTCTCTGTGTATTTTCTTTCTTCCATCCTAAATCTACTGGCCATCAGCTTCATTGGATGTCCTCAAATTCTAGTATTTTGGGAGAGGGAGAAAAATTTCCCTTGTCAACTCTCTCTATCGCATGCATAATTTAATAAAGCTCTATCACACATACACACACTCCAGTCATCTCTTTTCTAAATGGAAAAGCCCCAGACCGACCTCACTCGGCTTGTTCCAGGTAGATAGCCCTTTTGCTCCCAGCACTTCTCTCAGTTTTTGAACAAGCTGCCGCAGAGCTGTGAGTTGGTGCGCCGCTTTCCTGTGGCAAGCTTTTGGTTTCTGCTTGCCGAGTGGCTCACCAACTTGCAGCTCTGCAGCAGCTTGTGTGAAAATGGAGAGAAGAAGCCCTACTGCGAAATCAGTATCAGTCTCTTCAGCCTTTCCTCATGGAAGGTGCTCCAGTCCCCTAATCATCTTGGATGCTCTTTTCTCTATGAGGCAGCTTCATGTGTATAAGGCAGATGACAACATTCTGTGGTAGAGTTAAAAGGAAAGGATGATATACTTAAGAAAGAGTTCATGTTTGGAGGAGAGACCAACTGCCTCCTGGTGGTATCTGGGACTAAGAAGCTATGTTATTGACTGGGGAGATGGCTGATGGAATTGCTGCACTTACAGACTCTAGGCTCAGCTTGTATATGTATAAATAAACCTTTTGCTCCCCTTCACAAAGTCTAGGATTAATTTCATAACAAAATGATAATAACGGATAATAAAACCAGCAGCATAAAAACAGGAATAGTGATTAAAATCTTTTCAAAACAGTAAAATATAAAAGCACCTATTATAGTAGCAAAAATGTTCAGCTTAAATAAATTGATAAATATTATATTATTTATTACTGATAAATACTAATACCAGCAGATAAAGGAAAAGGGGGCATAACAATATTTTCTCCTAGGGCCTGAAAGAGAACAATACAAACCCAGGTGCCAAGACCCTGGAAGGGAGTTCCAGGGCCTTGGCACCAGGACAGAATTCATTGTTGCAGTGGAGGCGTTGTTCTTGTTTCCAACTTTCTTGAAAAATAATATGAGTATTAATGCAACTGGTGTGTGTGTGTGGAAGGTACAAGGATACACACACACACAAATTCCAAAGAACTTTCCAGGCAACAATGTTTAACACAAAAAAGGCATTACTGCTATTCAATTGCTTCAGCGAATTTAATCCTCTTCCCTCAAGGAAGTGCTTCTGTAATAGGATAATTGCACTTTCTGAGCAATCAAACTGCATTCTTTTCTTGTTGATAAAAATTGAATGTCCCCTATGGTGATGGATCTGTTGTTGTATTCCATGTGCAATAGGGTCCCATAGAAGATAGCACATGTGCATTTGAAACTACTGTACCTTACTGTGTGCAGAGCAAGATCACTGGTCTGAGACACTTTGACGTTAAGTAAAACCAGGTCATCCCTATGGTTTCATTACTACCAGGAGTTTATATTAGCATTTTCTTTTAGCTAATATAATTTTCTCCATAGAGATTTTTTTTTCCATGAGTTGTGGCAAGCATACATTCCTTTCATAAATTAATTTGTCCTTGCAAAGCAAAATGTCAGCATCTTTTTATTCCCCTTTGTGCCTGACATTTAATAGGTTTTTGTTTTCCATGGCAAAAGATACCGCTCTGTTATTTAGGTAGTACAGGAGGAGAGGGGAAGGTTAAGCCAAAAGCAATAATAAAAAAGCAAAACCGCAATTAAATGTCAGCTGATCAGCTTTTTAGAAAACAGTCGGCTCCTTCTCTCCCCTTCTCCACTCTCCTGCCATCAAAGTGCTGCAATTTAGCAGAAAGCCAAAGTAGCAAATGAAGCACTTGTTCCATGTAGCCAACTTTTAGCAATGTGTTATTGGTTATTCAAAGGCAAAATGAGATGTGAAACATGAACTGTCTCTCCTCCCCACTGTGGGTCCATTAAATTAGGGAGACAATACTGTAGTGCTTAGCTGGCATATTTATTGTAAGATGTATCTCATTATTATATACTAGAGAAATGAGTGTTTGTAATGAACCAATTAGCAAGGAGACAGCTGTTCAATTTGGATTATTACACCCCATTTTATAGGTAGGTAAGCAGATCCTTCCCAAGGTCATACGGTCATGGCAGAGCTCAAAGAGGGCCTCTTGAACATGCCATCATATATAAATGATAAGCTTTTATTTTGGAGGCATAAGGTTTGGATGCAGCAGAAGAGAAATGTTTTTCTTAATGCACTGTGCCATAAGATGGCATTCAAATGCACAAAGCATCCAAACATAAATAATGTTTATTGCTCAGTTGCAAGACAGATGCTGTGACGGACTGCATTTTTAAAAGCTTAGAAGTGCTATGTAAACAGATAAAAGACTATAAAGGGTTAATTCTTTACAGAGCCAGAGAGCCTTGAGTGACAGGCTGTTCCAAGAGATCTGATTGGCTAGCATCAGCTGAGCAGAGAAAGACTTCTGAACTGGATGCTGAGGATAACTGAGTCTGATTTCAGCCCTAGCTGAAAGAGCTGACTACTGACAGTTTCAGAATTCAGCCCTGACTGGGAGCAGTTTAACACAAACAGGAGAAGTGGGGAAAAATTAGCAAATATGAATGGGTAGTTAGACAGAGACCCCTATTTGGGCCAAGAAAAAAGGACAGATCTTCTAGGCCAGGGATGTCATATGGCCCATGGGGCAAATCAGGCCCCCAGAGGGTTCCTATCAGGCCCACAAGCAAGTCTGCTTCTTTCTCCCTCTCTCTTGCTTCCTTCTGCATCGCAGCTTGCTTTGCCAGGCTTGCTCAATCGCACAGAAGCTACAGAGCAGAGTAAAACTTGCAATGCCAAGCCATTCATTTCATGTTTTCCTCTGGGTTGTAGGCTCAAAGCATTGACCATAAGATTCCTGTAATTAATGTCAATAAATCAAAAATAGGTTTGCAACTTACACACCTGAACAGCATACTCAAGATTGCACCTGGACAGCATACTCAAGCACTGACATTGTCTCTAAATTTTATTTATTATTGTTTATTAATTCAATTTCTTCCCTGCCCTCCCTGTCAAAGTGGGCTCAGGGCAGGTCACAACATAGATTGTTGGAATTTTATGCGATAATTCAGAGCAAGTGTCAGTTATCAGAGACTGTTAATTAAACAAAATATTGCAAGAGTGCTAATCTTTTAAGCATGTTTATTTTAAGTTTTTTTTTAAAAAATAATTGTGTTTGTCTGTGTTCTTTAGAAAGTTTATATATCTGCTATCTGGCATTACATTTTATGACACACATGGCCTGGCCTGACAAGGTCTCATATATGTCAGATCTGGCCCTCATAACAAATGAGTTTGACACCCCTGTCGAATCTAGGCCCTTCCTGCACTCTCCTTTTAATCCATAGTCACTGCAGTCTCCTCTAAGCAAATCTGCACTAAAATCGAATTCAACCTTTTTATTCCAGTTTCCCCCCTCATTCTGCATTATGTTGCCTCCCTTCAGCAGTTGGCCTGGTTTCAACCCACTGTTGCCTCAGGTTTTTTGAGTGCTGTTTTGCTGCAGACTTAATCACTTCAAATCTAACACTGAAAAAAAACCTGAAGTGAATGGTAAGTGTGGAAAGGACCAGAGAGAGAGATATGAAAATTCCCTACCCAGTCAAACAGGGAGTTAGCTCTAAAGAGTACAGGGATAGCTGGTGTGATTTGGTTAGAAACTGCCTTTAGAGACCTTAAAAATTCAAGACAAGTACTGGTGCTTCAAGAGAAGGGGTTTGGGTACCAGAAAGAATGTCCTAGTCTTCTGGACACCAAAAGAGTCAGAGAACCATAAAATCATAGAATCATAGAGTTAGAAGAAACATCCAGGGTCATCTAGTCTAACCGCCCCCCTGAACAATGCAGGAAATTCACAAATACTTCTCCTCATCTACCTCATACAAACAGTGACCCATGCCCAGAAGATGGCAAAAAACTTCTAGGATCTGACCTGGAGAAAAATTAATTCCTGACCTCAAAGTGGCTATCAGCATTTCCCTGGGTGTGTTAAAAATATCCACGAGAACTAAGCATTAATGCAACCCTTCCTGCGCACTCACTTATGATCTGCCTAAGTTGACAGAATCATCACTGCTGTCAGATGGCCATCTAGCCTCTGTTTAAAAACCTCCAAAGGAGAGCCGACTACCTCCTGAGGAAGCCTTTTTCACTGATGAACCGCTCTGTCAGGAAGTTCTTCCTAATGTTTAGCTGAAAACTCTTCTTATTGGGGAGGGACGGTGGCTCAGTGGTAGAGCATCTGCTTGGGAAGCAGAAGGTCCCAGGTTCAATCCCTGGCATCTCCAAAAAAGGGTCCAGGCAAATAGGTGTGAAAAACCTCAGCTTGAGACCCTGGAGAGCCGCTGCCAGTCTGAGAAGACAATACTGACTTTGATGGACCAAAGGTCTGATTCAGTATAAGGCAGCTTCATATGTTCATATTTAATTTCAACCCACTGGTTCTGGCCCAACCTTCTGAGGCAGCAGAAAACAATTCTGTACTCTCCTCTCTATGACAGCCATTCAAATACTTGAAGATGCTGATTATATCACCTCTCAATTGTTTCCTCTCCAGGTTAAACAGACCCAGCTCCTTCAGCCTTTCCTAGTAGGACTTGGTATCTAGACCCCTCACCATCTTTGTTGCCCTCCTCTGGACATGTTCCAGATTGTCTATATAAGAACATAAGAGAAGCCATGTTGAATCAGACCAATGGCCCATCCAGTCCAACACTCTGTGTCACACAGTGGCCAAAAAACCAGGATATCCTACATCTCCCAATAGAAGATCTTCATCTCGATAGTGTACTGCAGTGTTTGGGAAAACACTAGAACAAAAGCCTCTCAACCTAAAGATTTAAGTAACTGTGGATAGCTTAAGAACTTTCATTTGCTTGAAACATAAGAACTAAAGACCAACAAAGTTTAATTCTGGGTATAAGTTTCTGTGTGCATACACACTTCATCAGTAAATAAATGCTCTGCCATCAGTAAAGTGTGCATGCACACAATTCTTATACCCAGAATTAAACTTTGTTGGTCTTAAAGGTGCCACTAACCTCAAACTTTATTCTATTGTCAGGATAAAGTTTCAGCTTGTTCACCCTTATCCAGCCCACTACTGACTCCATGCACTGGTTCAGAACACTAACAACATCTTTGAAATTAGGCAGGGAAAGAAGGTAAAACTGAGTATTATTTGTATATTGGTGACACCAGAGACATTCTGATAACCTCTCCTAGTGGCTTCATGGGAGGATAAGATTGAACCCTAGAGAATACCACAGATCAATGGCCATGGGGTAGAACAGGAAGCCTCCAGCACCACCTTCGGGCACTGATCTTCCAGATAGGACCCAAACCACCATAATATCGTGCCCCTTAGTCCCTGAACCAAGAGGCGGCCTAGTAGGATATAATGATCTATGGTATCAAAGGTTGCTAAGAGATCCAGCTGAACTAGCAGGGTCACACTACCCCTGCCTAATTCTAAGTAGAGGCCATCAACCAAAACAACCAAAGTAATCTCTGTGCCAAATCCCAACCTAAAGTCAGACTGAAATGTGTCCAGAAAATCAGAAAGCCCCTGAGCTGCTAAATGTTTCATTCAGTCTCTATGTTCTTGCTCGGGTTTTAGTAATGTATTGATTTTAATGATTTCATCGTGTTTTTCTTTGTAACATGCCTTGAGAAGGTTCTCTTGAGAGGTGGCATATATAGTTACTTAAATACATGTCTTTAAATACATACATTTATTGAAATAAAACATTTCATTGAGAGACTGGGATGTGAGTGTTTTAAATAAATGCTCTGCCGTTTAAAAAAATGCTGTTTTTATTTCATTATTTTAGTTTTCCACAATTTGTATGTTCCCCTTCTGTGGTGCCCAAGTTGACACCTTGTCATCTTGTTTTGTTTCTTTATTTAAAAAAGCAGTGAGGCAAGAAGATCGTGGCAGGGTTCAACAAAGCTTTGTTACCTGCTCTGCCATTCCACCCTCCTGTGCATTCAGAGAGCCAGGCTAGCCCTACATGGGGCCTGGGAAGGGGGACACTTTCTCAGCATGCTGAGCGACTTCCCCCGATGATAACTACTTGCAGCTGTGGATGAACCACAGTGGTCATGTAAAGGGCAGTTGCTAGCTGTGTGCTTGATGACCACGTTTAGGCAATAGGCATAAGAGAAATGAAGGAGGGAAAGGCTAGAAGTCTGAGGCAGAAAACAGGGGGAGTTAACATGTTTATAAATGCCACCCTGTTGTATCTTTTCCATCTTCCTTTGAATAAAAAGTTACACGGAGAGGTGCTGAGAATATTCCAAGTTCAGAACTGTTTTTTAGTTACCTGGAATTTTCTTCTAGTGATAACTATCAGGAGACTATGATTGTTAAGTACTAAAGGACAGAAAGATGACTACTAAGTGATTGAGATCCTGGAAACCTGAGGGAAAACATACAGGGGGCTGTGAGGAAAAACCCCTTATAGAACATCGTAGTCACCAACTTGGTTGCCAGAGCACCTGGAGAAGTAGCTCACACACGTCTGGCCAGAGAGTGTGAGTAAAACCTATCCAGGGGCAAAAGGGACTTAAGCAGTACTAGCAGCCATAACGCTACGAAGACACTCAAGACCGGTACAAGAGTGCCCACCAGGAGAACAGATGGCTTCCCGTCGTATGACGTCCATCTCGGCCGTGGAGCGGAGGAGACTGCGCCGCCAGGAGCTATCCAGGCAAACGGTTTTGAAGCACTGACCATAGAATCCACTGTGGAGGGCTAACACCACACGCAGCCATCTTCCTACCAGGCCAGACTCCATTCCAGCGAAGCAAACAGCTCACGTACTCACCAGATGTCACCTGTGATTGCAGGCAATCGACCCACCCCAGGCGTGGCCAACTGTCCAGCCGCCACTGTCTTTGTCCAGCGAAACCTTGGACAAAACACTGGTGACAATAGAAGATTGAAGAAGAGGAAGAACATCTTCACCCGGAGCCAAGTGTCTTTTTACCAACTGGGTGTTACCTTAGATAACAATTTGGCCATCTATTGTCACACTCTTATATAAGTGTGATAAACTCAAGCACACCTCCACCCAGTGATTTCCCCCATTCTTCTCTGTACTGTCACCTTGGAGCACCCCCACCCTGGTCCATTTCAACCTGAAAGTTCACTCAGGTAACCAGAACCCAAGCCTGTTCATTGGTCAGTTATGGGCATCCAATTAGGTGCCATCAATGAACTTTCTATTGGCTATCGCAGTAGTCCAGCCCTTATGGTCACTACGAAGCCTCCCCTTTTGGGGAGGTCATGCATCAGCTGATCACCTTCCTCCTCCCTCGTACCTCCCACCCCCTAAGGGCTCAAGATAGTCCTTATAACCTGTGGACTAGCTACCCACAGGTGTGCTTCTAGCAGTATCCTAATTCCGCTGTCTAGATCCATCCCCGATTCTAAGGCCAAGTTTCGGGTCCCCTCTCCCACTTCCTCGCTCGTCGCCATTGGAGCCTTCCTTGAAGACCACGATCGGTAAATATCACCCTGATCGTCTACCCATGTGTTTCTCTATATCTCTCTCTTTGTTTCTTAGGACTGTATGTATGACTTTATGAGTATTTTGATCTTGTGTGTGTGATCTATAATTTTCTACAATAAATTTTAATTGTTTTTACTTAATTAGAGTCCCTGGCATATTTGAGCAATAGTTTCTGGACGTGGAGCCTGTATATATAGACTCTTGTTCCATTTAAAGTCAAGTGCCCACCTGTCAATTCCCCAGCCTCGGTTTTGAGGGCATTTCGGCTTACAGGACACAAAATATTAAGGATCATAAAGTCCAGTCCTAAACTATGGGCATTATGAATCAGAAAGCAAGGTGAGGCATAATGATGAGGCATAATAGCCAATGTGAGCATACCCCCATGATGCCACCCACATCAGGAACACAACAAAAAGAACACAACAAGAGAGGTGGGGGAGGGCCTTTGGCCACATCAAACATATGCCTCTATAGCAGGAGCCTGAAGTTAGTTCCTTATTCGCAGATCCTTATTCATTCCTTATTCGTGAATTCAACCAAAAACACTGAAGAGAGTTTGAAAGCTCTGAACCTCAAAATAAGGGCTGGACCCCCATACACCTCCTTCTTCAGGGGACTCTGCCCTTCGAGAGGACATGTGCTGCTGGTAGTCCAACAATGTTTGGACCACCCCAAGTGACACATCCCCACACTCGGGGCACTGTCCTCTTCAAGAAGACAAAATGCACTTTGGACCACCACATGCCATACACCCCCACGTTCAGGGCACTCTGCCCTTCAAGAAGACATGTGCTGCTTCATGGTCCAATGAGTGGTTCTCGTACCAGCTGCTCCAAAACAAGGTGCCCCTAGGACACTCAAATAGACAGACACTGGGGACAGGCTGTACCCCAAAGTAATATTTGGACCATCCCAAGTGACACATCCCCACACTTAGGACACTGTCCCCTGCAGGAAGACATGCAGTGCTGCCCGGTCCAAACTACGGTTCCGGTGCCACAAGCTTCCATTGTGAATGCCACCTAGAAGACTGTGTTCCAAAAGAGATTTGAATAAGGAACTGTTTTGACTGTTTGCCCTCTGCACCCCAAAATGCACTTTGGACCACCACATGACATACACCCCCACATTCAGGGCACTCTGCCCTTCAAGAGGACATGTGCTGCTTCATGGTCCAATGAGCGATTCTTGTGCCAGCTGCTTCAGAGCAAGGTGCCCCCAGGACACTCAAGGAGGTAGAAACTGGGGCCAGGCTGTACCCCTAAACAATGTTTGGACCACCTCAAGTGACACATCTCCACACTCGGGGCACTGTCCTCTTCAAGAAGACATGCAGATGTGCCTGGTCCAAACTATGGTTCCAGCACCAAAAGTTTCCATTGCGAGTGCCACCTAAAAGCCTGTGTTCCAAAGGAGATTTGAATAAGGAACTGTTTTGACTGCTTGCCCTCTGCACCCCAAAATGCACTTTGGACCACCACATGCCATATACCCCCACGTTCAGGGCACTCTGCCCTTCAAGAGGACATGTGCTGTCTCATGGTCCAATGAGTGGTTCTCGTGCCAGCTGCTCTAAAGCATGACACTGCAAGCTTTGTTTTGGGGGACCACTGTAAAGGCCTGTCTTTCAGAGTACATTGGATAAAGTGATGTGCCAGCTTGCAGACCCCCATAGAGTGAAAGTCATTTTGGTTCTGAATAGGGATTAGCAGTCCTCCAAGCTTCAATTCATGGTAACAAACTGACATATAAAAATTTGAACTCATTCTCAAGTTCACAATGATGGGTCCACAATGATGGACCCATCAGGGCTCAATGGATTCTTACCTCACTTTTGGTGCTAATGTACCACACCCAAGTCTCAAACAGCATTCTAGTTTGCCATCATTTTGACTGCAAAACAGCAAAATTAACAAATTGAAAGAGCAATTGGTCTGGATAACACTTGCGTGGGACAACAATAAAATGTGATAAAAGCTGTCTGTTGATTGCCCTATTGCTTACAAACAGGGTTAAACTAATCTCAAAGGTGTTATCCTGGACAGTTTTTGTATGTGATTGGTCAGTGACTGAGGACTAAAACAGATGTAATCTAGGTTGTGATTTGCCCAAGTATATCTGTCTCCATTCACGTACACAAAGTGATGGTAAATGAAGGTAAACATGTGACTCTAAATTCCCCACTTTCAGAAATAGGTACCTAATTCAGTGTGCAGCATTTGCTGAAAGGTGGAATTTCTGACCACCATCTCTCTATTGCTAAGAATCATTTAACTGTTTTTAGACACAAGTAACTGATTGCTGTGACCAACAATTCCGTGCTGGTTTTTCTCATTGAAACTGAGCACATTTTTCTTTTCAGAAAACGCAGACAAACATTTATTGGCACTTTCATGTTCTTTGATACTGTTATGGGAAACTACCACACTTTGAGGATCCACAGCACCACTTGCAGCAAGATTTTGTTTTGTGGTTTCACATGTTATTGGAGGAGACGAACCCATGCATTCATCATACATGACAGAAGGACATGAATCTTCAGGCTGCTTACAGACACCATGGATTTCCTCAGCTTGAACCATTAAAATTGTCTTGGTTCTCAGTCCCCTTCGGTCTTCATGCCAAAAGTTATATAGCCATTTCCTAAACAGCATTGTATTTGAATATAACTCACTGCTATCCTTCCCCAAACAGAAGTAGTCCTCCGATAGCCTTCCTTCTGCAGCAAAGGATAGCGTTGTGGGAATGCACTTACGATGTTGTCCTCAAAGGTAGATCCATCTTTTCTGGCTTTCCAAGACGTTTCCACAAATAAATTATGACCTCACAATGATGTAAAGTGCTTACCAAATATATAAAGATGAAAATTCAGTATGCTCCTGAAATAGGCATGAAAAATGTCTTGGGCTTTCTACTAAGGTTGCTCCTGTCAAGTGAAGTGCGCTTGCATGTGGGTGATTTTTATTTAGTATATTTATATTATTTCTTTCTTCCTGGAGGGGCCCAAAACAGAAAACAATTTGGCACCACCCAGCCGAGCGGCCCATCGGCCGCCTTAGGCTGGGGGCCGCCCATTGCCTCCCCTGCTGGATGGGAGACAATGGGTTTGCCCTGGTCTGTCTGGGGGCGGGCAGCCTTATATAGGCTGGCCCGTCCCCTTGTGGTGCAGTTCGATGCACCAGGGCTTGTCGGGGAGTGCATCGAATCGGCCACAGGCAGGCGAGGCTGTGCTGGGGCCATGGCCTTTGTCGGTCATTAGGAGCGCCTTGCGCTGCGGAGGCAGAGAGAGCGTCGGACGTTTCGGGGTCCTGGAAGCCTAGCAGAGTCGGCTGAGTGACAGGCCTTCGTCGTGGGCTCGGCGGCTGGGCAGGGAGTATTGCCTTCGCCTAGCTCCCTGTGCCAGTTGGGCCCGGGGGGGAGGTGCAGAGGTCGTTGAGTTGTGTGGGGTCTGCTGCGGCAGTGGGTGTTCTGCCGCTCTTTACCGCTTTTTCAGGGCGGCTGTGGTGGGGCCCTGCGCCATAGCCTCGTTGGAGGCTGGGCTTTCCCGCCCTTTTTTGCTGTGCAGGCCCGGGCGGCCGTTTCTTCAGGGCGGCTTTTGGCAGCAGCAGTCCTTTCGCGCCTTAATTCAGCGCCTTGCTTGGCAGGTGTTTTCTCAGGGCGGCCTTTGCAACGGCAGATCTTTCCCACACTTTTGTCGCCCCCCCCCCCCTTGCTGCTAAGGTTGCGGCGGGGGTGTGAGTTGCTGGGTGAGCTTGGGGCCATTTTGGGTGGGGAAGGCTTTGCTCTCCCACGCTGCGTTTTTCATTTTACTTGGGGGTAGGTTGCTTGGGGCGTTTAGTGCTGGCTTGGGGTTATTGGGTAAATAACCCAGCGTCTTACAGCAGGCCGGTTAGCCAGCCCTTCACCCCCCACCCCAATCTCGGCTCATTCAAGTCTTGCTGCTTATTAATTTGTGAGGGCTGTCCATGAGACTAGGAGGGATAGGCACAAGGCAAGGCCTCTCTTTAGCACCCTTAAGGCTGACCATTAGGGCAGTTGGGATTGGGCAAAAGGCAATTCCATTATAAGTCCCGGTGGGCGTGTGGTGGCACACGGACTTCTCCTTAGCCCACGTGGTTAGGGTGTGGTGGTGAGTTGGGTGGTTCGTATCAGGGGTCATGGGGCCTAAAAATGGACAGGGCCCTTCAAAGGGAAAGCAGCCAGCTAAGAAACCAACAAAAAGACCCTGTCCAGTGGAGCCTCCGGCGGAGGAGTGGGACGAGGCCAGCACTCGTCAAGTGATTCTTGAAAGTTTGGCGGCTTTGAAAGGGCAGAGAGGGGTTGCCGGTCCTTCCCAGCGCATGGCAGGTCTTGCTGGGAGTGGTAGGGCGGCAACCATTGCTTTTCAGAGGGAGGTTCTCACTCCTTTATCTGCCTTGCAGGGCGGCAATGATGGCAATGCACCGGATCAGGTCGCGCCGGAGGAGGATTATGGACGGGAGCCGAAGGAAGTAGCGGTGGTTCCGCTTGAGCAAGACGGTAGGTGGCCAGTTCAGCCTCAGGGGACGGGTTGGCCGTGGGGTCCTTGGGGACCAGTCATAGGACCTGAGGTGGACACATCATTGCCTCCGCAGGGGTCGGGCTTCGCCTATACAGCTGGTGGCCCCTCCTTGAGTCAACAGCCACTGTTGGGGTGGTCACTGTTCATGTCTCCCTCGCCTGGGCAAGTAGGCACGGGGTCTGCTTGGTCACCCTCGCCGCTTTCGGCGGGACAGCCAGGCGTAGTGGGCGGTGTGTTGAGCCCCATAGCTGGGGGCGTCCTTCCTTGGGGAGGCCAGTTAGCTACTCCGTCTACTTCATCGTGGTCCACACCTCAGTGGGGAGAGGGCGGTGTTTTCCCCACACCCTTCTTTTTCGTATGCTTCGGTTCCTTTTTATGCCATCCCTTTTGGTGACTCGGCTATGCCATTGGGCGACCACCTTACGGTGGCAACTAGGGAAAAGATATTGAAGGGCGAATACGTCGACGTATTCAGCTTGCTTTACTGGGAACTAGAAAAGAAACCAAAAGTGGAGATGGACGAGAAGGACAAAGAAAAGCTTAAGAGGAGGAAAGTTGACCGGACTTGGTTGAACTGGTTGCCAGGGGTTTTGATTTATGCGGGGGTTATTGCGAGGGCCCAGCCTTGGAGGGCTGCCTCGCTTTTCCAGTATTGCGATATCATTTATCGCGCCTATAGTGATTTCGTGGGTGGGGCTTGGCTCCAGTATGATGAGACGTTCCGCATGAGGGCGGCGGTTAATCCTGGGTTGCCATGGGGTCAAATCAACCAACAGCTTTGGTTGCAACTGATGGCTCCTGCGAAACCTAATATGGGCGACAGATCGGACAGTGGTCACATCGTCCAAAAAACGACCCATCCTGCCATTACCCGCGCACCTGCGGGGCAGTCAGTTCAACCTCGGCTGCTTTGCTGGGAGTTTACCTCCCAAGGGGCGTGCGCCAGGAAAGCATGTAAATGTCCGGTTTGCGGGGGACCCCATGCCTTTACAGCATGTAACCGGTCAAAGCCGAAAGGTGGCTTCAAGAGGCCGGGAGGGCCCAATCAGCAACCTGGAAAAGGGACCCAGCCCCATCAGAACGGCGGTTCTCAGTAAGCTGTTGCTATATTATCCTCGTTTGGATGATAGGTGTTATTTGTTAGATGGTTTTGCGTTTGGGTTCCGGATTCCTTACCAGGGTCCTCGAACACCCTTTTTGTGTTCCAACTTGAAGTCAGTCAAAGGTTTAGAGCACGTAGTGCGAGGTAAAATTAGGAAGGAATGTGCAGATGGCCGCGTTTTGGGTCCCCTTCCGGAACCGCCGGTTCCTAATCTGAGGGTCTCCCCTCTTGGGGTGGTACCAAAAAAGGCCAAGGGCGAGTACCGGCTGATACATCATTTATCGTACCCAAGAGGCCAGTCAGTTAATGATGCCATTCCAGATGAGTTGTGTTCGGTTTTGACCGGGCAGTACGAATGGTTCGCCACTGTGGGGTAGGCGCGGAGCTCGCTAAATGCGACATTAAGTCGACCTTTAGGTTGCTGCCCGTGCATCCAGATGATTTTGAGTTGTTGGGTTTTTGTTTCGAAGGCAGTTTTTATATGGACCGGGCCCTCCCTATGGGGTGTTCGGTGTTTTGTTCGGCCTTCAAGCGGTTTAGTACGTTTCTTGTGTGGGCGTTGCAGTTTAGGACAGGGATGCGGGACACGGCGCATTACCTTGATGACTACCTGTTCGCTGGCCCCGCGGGTTCTGGCCAATGCGCTTACCTGCTCAGGTCTTTTGAGCGGTTGGCGGCCAAGCTGGGCGTGCCGTTGGCCGTGGAAAAGACAGAGGGCCCCTCGACCGTGTTGACTTTTTTAGGTATAGAGCTAGATACTGTACAGCAGTCTTCACGGTTGCCGCAGGATAAGCTGCGCAGTTTGCGGGAAAAGGTGGCAGTGATGAAGAGAAGGAAGAAAGTGTCATTGCTTGAGCTCCAACAGCTAGTTGGCCACCTGAATTTTGCATGCAAGGTGGTGGCGCCCGGCAGGGCATTTCTGAGGCAATTTTGTAACAGCATGACTGCATTGCGCTTGCCTCACCATGTTACCCGGGTAACCAGGCACATGCGGGATGACTTGGAGGTGTGGGAGAATTTTTTCCGGCATTTCAATGGGACGTCCTTCTGGCGGGAGGTTATGCTGTTGGAAGCAGCGGGCACCACCGGGTTTGGTGTGTATTTTCGGGGGCACTGGTGTGCTGAGCCTTGGCCAGCTGAGTGGCGGAGCTCTGATTTGATTCGTAACTTGGCATTTTTAGAGTTCTTCCCTATTGTGGTTGCAGTTTTTATTTGGGGGAGTTCTTTGGCCAATCATACGGTGCACTTTTGGTGTGACAACATGGCAGTTGTCCATGTTGTCAATAGTCTCACTTCGCGATCTCCTCCAGTTATTGGTTTGGTTAGGTGTTTCACGTTACGCTGCCTAGAGCTCAATGTGTTGTTTGCCGCCCGGCATGTACCTGGCTCTAATAACGGTGTGGCGGACGCTCTGTCTCGCCAACAGATGGAGCGGTTCCGGCAGCTCGCCCCAGAGGCCGACAGTTGTCCAGTGCCCATGCCGGCGGAGCTGTGGCAAATTGGAAGGAGGAAGTGAGCCGGGCCATCCAACTTGCAATTGCACCCAGTACGAGGAGGTCGTATGACCGGGCGGCAAGGCAATTTTCGTTGTTTAGAGCAGGCGCCGGGCTGTCCCAGTCGAGCAGTTGCTCCAATTTTGCATTTGGCAGAAGGATCGCGGCCTTTCCGTGAAGTCCATCAAGGGGCATCTCGCTGGGTTGGCTTTTGCCAGCAGGTCGCGCGGGTATTCAGAGGGCACCAAGGACTTCCGGATTACCAAAATGCTGGAAGGGTGGTCCCGGGAGGCAGGCCGCCAGGTTGATAGCAGGCTCCCGATTTCGCGCTCTATTTTGCAGGGTCTCCACTCCACCTGGGCTGCAGTTTGCGTATCGAGATACAAACAGGTTCTTTTTCACGCCGCGGTGTTGACGGCATTTTTTGGGGCATTGTGGATATTGGAGCTGGTTGTGGGTTCTCACAACGAGGTTTCGGACAGGGCCCTTCGGGTGGGTGATGTTCTGCTTGAAAAGGGGGAGGCGGTCATTCGAGTCCGCCGGTCTAAAACCTACCAAAAACAGAGGGGTTGTGTGATTAAGCTGGGTCCCTGTTTAGAGGAGGAGTTGTGCCCGGCGCGGGCGTTGGCGCTGTATTTGGAAATGCGGGGAACGGCTCAAGGCCTGTTATTCCGCCACGAAGACGCCTCCCCTCTTTCCAAGTTCCAGTTTTGGGCAGTCACCACCCGGGCCCTGGAAAAGTTGGGACTCAGGGGCGCGAAGTTTGGCACTCACTCTTTCCGCATAGGCGCAGCGTCCACGGCTGCAGCTATGGGCTATGAGGGTGATGTCATTCGCCGAGTGGGCCGTTGGAAGTCCCGGGCCTTTCGGACCTATATTCGGCCTCTGGTTTCATAAGATGATACAGTGTGGTTTCTTCTATTTTGCCATGGTTATGTTATTAATTGTTATTAATTGTTATGAATTTATTCTTTCTTAGGTGCTGTGGCTGGCCCGAAAAGGAGGAGGATCCTTATTTGCAGCCACAGTATCGTGTTCTGGGCGGCACATCAGGCATGTCGAATGCCGGGAGGATCTCAGTTGGGCCTGAGCGAGCAGGCCACAATTGAGTGGCAGGGCCGGCGGGGCATGAAGTGGTCGGGACTCCTCTCACTTTTGTTTAAGGAGAGGAGGGGCCCTCCGCCACACATCTTGGTGATTCACCTGGGGGAGAATGATTTGGGCCTAATGAAGGGTAAGGCTCTATCAATTCAGGCCCGGGATGACATCACCCTGATTAAGTGAAGATGGCCAGGCGTCCTCGTCTTGTGGCCGGCCATGTTGCCGCGCCAGGTGTGGCGGACAGCTTGGGACCCTGAGGGCCTGGACTGGTCTAGAAGGAAGGCCAATAGAGCC
This sequence comes from Heteronotia binoei, assembly GCF_032191835.1. NCBI lineage: Eukaryota > Metazoa > Chordata > Lepidosauria > Squamata > Gekkonidae > Heteronotia > Heteronotia binoei. The sequence goes on along the minus strand of NC_083223.1, from coordinate 223,073,067 downwards.
TTATGTATAGTCATGGAGGCAGGTCTCGGATTTTACGTGCCACACCCAGCCATCAGGGCCAAGTGTACGGATTTGTACAGGCCGGATGGTGTTCATTTGTCGATAAAGGGCAATGAGGCCTTTTTGGCTGACTTGAGGCATGGGTTGGAACATGTTCTTGTAGGTGGGGGGACAGTGGCCTAAGCAGAGGCTTGGCGCTGTCTGTGGCAGTTTTGTCGTTGGGAACATGTTCTTTTGGGGTATTTGGTGAGCTCACATGGCAACGCACCTTTGGGGTGTACGGCCTCCCTGGGGAACCTAAGCTGCATGGCTCAAGGTTGGCTCCAGGGAGACTAGTGATTCAGTCTCTAGGGAGTGGTCCACAGCCCAGGCTGCACGGCTCGGGTGAGGGTGGAGCTCAGTGAGCTGGATCTAGTGCCAGGCCGGCCGGGTGTGGGCCGTTGGGTTGGCTCACTCCTGGGGCCCGGGGCTCGCCCTGTTTTCAGGTTGAGGAGGTGGTCTTGGTTGTGACCCCTGGCTCATCCTGGCCCCATGTTTTCCCATTGCCGTTAATTAAATAAAGTGGCCCTTTATCCCATAATGTTGTCTGTCTCTTTATTCCTAATGGGGGGGGGGGCAATACACAGATTTAAAAAAACAACAAGGGATGGGGAGATCATGCAGGTTTTCTCTCTCCACTGGCTATTCTTCTGCCCAGCTCTGGACCCAACCCTTAGGCTAAAAGCCTCTGGGCAATGGACACACCCAAGCCTTATATGTGAGATGTTATTCTTCTGCAGCTAACTAGTTGGCAAATGGAATGTCCAGGGATCGTTCCCTGTGTGTGTGCCTAAGAAAAGGGAACACAGTTACATGAGTGGACTTGAACCAGCATCTAAAGCACTATATCACATATCTTTGTTCTAAAGCTCATGCCACAGCACTCCTCGCAGTGGGGAAGGGAGATGTTGTGTTTACTTGGTTCCTCCGCTAGCTGTGCCCTGTATCTGTGCAGCAAGAAGCTGAGAAGCAGAGTGGTATAGAAGTTCAGATTCCATTCCTCTGCCACGAACGATTGCTGGGCAACCTCGAGCGCTCTCTCAGTCGAACAGAGTTGTGGTGAGCATGAAATAGGGAAGGAAAACCATGTGTGCTGTCCCAGTTTCTGTGAAAGAAGGGCAAGATCAAAAGCTGATGAAGAGCTATGAATACAACAGTAGGCAATAGGTGCTTCCATCTCTGGGGCAATCCACATAATTTGGAGTGCGGGTGTTGGGTCAGGGTTGCTTTCTCAGCAACCACAAAGCAGCTGCAGGAATGTCATTTTTAAAATTAGAGGGAGTCCAAGATGGCTCAGAACTGCAGCATGGGGGAGGAGGGACTCCTGCTTCCACCCCCCCAAGCCCCAGTTTTCCCAAGCCCCGTGCTGTAGTTTCAAGCTAAATCAGGCTCCCACAGATTTCAAAAATGACATTCCCCATAGCTGCTGTGTAGCTGCAGGAAAACAGATTCAAAAAGAGAGCAAAAAATGTATCATGTACTTTGGTCCACTGTCACATAAATATTTTTGGCACACTGTGCTGAAACAGAATAGGGTTATGGTGGGGTTGATTTGGACCCTGGTGTAATGGCTATACACTCTGCTCAATATAGATATATACCGGGGAGGGGCCTTTCTCTTATGCAAGTAAAGCACAGTATACCAATCAATAGCACCAGTGTAGTGCTAGTGATACGTTGGAGGGTGGGGGTGGGTAAGATTAGGCTGGTAGATTAACAGACCATCTCATCTTGATATAGAATTTTTAAAACAAAAATATGAAATGAAAAATGGAGATCCAGAATCCATCCTGCTCTGTTTTTCTACAACTAGGGTTTTTATACTCAGCATTTAATGTTTTCATGTTCACTGCCACTGCATTTTGGTGGAAAGGCAGCATAAAAATATTTCAAATAAATATATAAACATGGAGTGTGGTATAGAGGCCAAACGGTGGCTCAGGAGCCACATGTTGTCAGAACTTGTAACTTTCATATATGCTGAACATAGTGATGTTAGCCTAACTGACTCCATGTTGGAAATGTTAACTAACCAAGTACTTTTGCATCCATGCCCACTAACCAAATGCCTTTGCATTTCAAACAAACCCAAATCACTGAAGGGTGACTGATAGGCTCTGGGAAGCATCTGCAGGTGTCCTTTGAAGCTGGCTTGCCAGAGCAAAGCAGCAGGGTTCCCCCTTCATCACCGACCCGTCCATTTGTTCGAATTGGATCGGGTGGGGTAGTGGGGACTTGGCCAGCCCTAGAGCCTCTACTAAGCAGGGGGCTGATGATATCTCTGGTGCACCCCGAGTCTATTAAGGCCCGGACGTGCATGAATCTCTTTAGCTTGGGGTTTAGCAGAGTCACGGCCATAAATAAGAGTTCCCCAGGATGTAGCTCCAGGATCTTTGCGAAGAAGGCTGCAATGAAAAACAGGGTTGATCTTACTAAACATTTTAGGTAATTCCAATTCTACAGTAACCTCGTTGATCACTCTCTTTATCTTGAATGGCCCCAGGTACTTGTACGCCAATTTTCGACAGGTTTGAGGGAGGGGCAGGTTCTTAGTTGACAGGAACACACTCTCCCCTTCTTTGAATGTCCACTGGGGGGAGTGCTTCCGGTCAAAATGTTTTTTATAATCCTCCTTGGCACTCTCCAGATTTTCTTGTATCACCTTCCATCCTTCCCTGATCCCTTCCCTCGACTGTGGACACGAGGTTGGTGCTAGCTCCCCTTGTGGGGTCGGCAAGAGGGGGAAGGGTTTCCCTTCGTAACCATTGACAATTTGGAAGGGGGAGGCTTTGGTGGAGCTATGCAGGCTGTTTTTGTATCCATATTCTGCAAAAGGCAACAGATCCACCCAATTGGTTTGCTGGTAATTGACGCAGCAATTACCCCCGGGCTATTGCAGCCACTGCCCACCGCCGCGAGACCGTGGGCAGTGGTTTCCATGGACTTTATAGTCGAGCTGCCACCTTCTCAAGGGAAAACCGTGATTCTGGTGGTAGTCGACACCTTTTCAAAGCAAGCTCATTTCATCCCATGTAAAAAATTGCCCACGGCCAAGAAACTGGCCCATTTGTTCTTCCATCACGTGGTCCGCCTCCACTCGTTCCCCGACAAGGTGATTAGTGACCGCGGGCCACAGTTCGTTGCCAACTTCTGGCTGGAGTTTTGTAAGGTCACCGGCATGGAGCAAGGTCTAAGCTCCGCCTACTACCCCCAGACTGACGGGCAGACGGAGAGGGTAAACGGGCTGCTGGACAGCAGGGTTCCCCCTTCATCACCGACCCGTCCATTTGTTCGAATTGGATCGGGTGGGGTAGTGGGGACTTGGCCAGCCCTAGAGCCTGTACTAAGTGGGGGGTGATGATATCTCTGGTGCACCCCGAGTCTATTAAGGCCCGGACGTGCATGAATCTCTTTAGCTTGGGGTTTAGCAGAGTCACGGCCATAAATAAAAGTTCCCCAGTTATTCTCACCGTCATTGGTGCCGTCGCTTCCTTGACCTGCCTCGCGGCACCCATCAGAGCAGGTCGCTGTCGTTTCCCGTCAGCTCGGGGTCCAAAAACTCCTCACTCGACTCTTCGATGGTTATAGTATCCTCGTCAATCGCCATGGAAGTGGCAACGGCGCCCCGACTGGGCTCTTTGGCTCTCCCCCCGGCATTTTTCGGGGCCGTGGCTATGGGTTTGGGTGGTAGAGTGGCGATCCGTGGCTTCTCCGGGCAGTTGGCCGCCAGGTGCCCCGCGTCTCCGCATCAGAAGCATCTTCGTCCCCCCGTCGTCCCTGGGGCTGCCACGGGTACTGGTGCTCTCTTTCCTTCGGCCTTCGCGGGGGTTGGGCTCGGCTTCCCCCCTCTCTTCGTCAGTTGTTGCTGACAGCGGATCCCCACGTGCTGTAGGTTCGTCTCCACCTCGCCTGCTAATTGGATCCAGCCCACCAGGGTATCAGGTCTTCCTTGGTGGTAGCATCGGTCTAGGATGTTGGCGTTCAGCCCATTTTTGAACGCGGAGTACTTCATTAGCTCGCTCCAACCCCGCACGCTCGAGCAGTGTGCCATAAATTCGGTGGCATACTCTCGGACGGTGCGGGTTCCTTGCTCGATGCTCCTGAGGGCCTCGACCGCTTTCACCTCTTGCAGGGGGTCGCCGTACTGGTGTAGCATCGCCTGGAGGAACCCCGCCACGGTCGTCAGCTCCAGCCTCCTCCCGGCGTACAGGCCCACAAACCATTTTCGGGTGGCCCCCTTCAGCTTAGACGCGAGGTAGTCCACTCGGCTCGCCTCGGATGGGAACCCCGCTCCCCAGTGGGTCATGAAGCTGCTGCACTGGATGGTGAAGTATTCCACCTGCTCCGAGTCCCCGTCGAAGGTGATCTGTAACTCTCTGCTCCGGGCCCCCTCCCACTGGCCTGGGGCGGCCGGGGCAGGTGACCCTGCAGGACCTCCGGGAGGGCCCGCGGGAATGGAGCCCGGGCCCGGCAGCGGCCCGCCCGGTTGCCCCGGCGGCGGCCCCGCCGGGAGACCCGCCGGCTGCCCGTTGGGGGGTCCCGCCGGCGGACCGGCCGGTTCTCCTCTGCCGGGCAGTACCACCGGTTGGTCCGGTACCCCACCCCGGGCGGCGGCGCCGGCTGGTCCGGTGCTCCGCCGGGAGGTCCAGCCGGTGCCCCCCCTCTGGGGGCCCCAGCCCCCTGTAGCGCCTGGATCTGCTCCCGGATGGCGCCCAGTTGGCGATGCATCTCCCCAGCGAGTTGCGCATGGCTCGCCTGGACCTCATCATGGATCTCTCTCGCCCACAGGAACATCTCGTCTCGTAGCATGCGGGCATCCTCGTCCCCTCTGGGGAGCGGGACGTCCTCCCTCTTGTGGTCTGATGCCGTTGGGGCCGCCCTGGCTTCCGCTCCGGTGCCCGGTATCAGTGCCGCGTACCGGTTCGCGGCCTGGTCCATGAGCACGGTAGACTTACGCGGCGTATAGCTCTTCGGGGTATGGATGAGCGTGGAGAAGTGCGTCGGGTCTTTCACCTTGCGCCTCACCACCGTTACCCCCGGGTTGACCGGCTGCTCTTTAGGAGGGGTGTCAGGCTCTCTGTTATCTGGAGGCTTTGCTGCCATTCAGCCAAGTTGCCAGTTCGGATAAGCTCCAAAGGGGATCAGAGTCAAAATGTCAGAACTGGAGAACTTCAAACGAGACGCGATACTTTGTTTCAAAAGTTGAAGCGTTTATTGAGAACTACATTCAGCAAAGGAGCAAGTTGACTCTGATAACCAGTGCTGGCTATCGGCGCATTCTTTATACAGGAATAACAGAAACAATAAAACCTTTTCTCACACTTAGGGAGACAGTTGTCTGTTCCCAGGCCCCTTATCTTCAAGGCGGAGGAAGGAACCCTGCTGCTTTGCTCTGGCAAGCCAGCTTCAAAGGACACCTGCAGATGCTTCCCAGAGCCTATCAGTCACCCTTCAGTGATTTGGGTTTGTACTCCGTTTGTGGCTCTTTCATACATATTTCGTGGCTCTCAAAGCCTCCACCACCTTGGAGAAGGCATTTGTCTCTTTAAATCACTTATCCAAGTCAAGCCAGCCGGAGCCTTGGAGAATGTATTTAAAGTTGCTTTATTTCCACCTCTCCCTCCCCATCTATTTGCCTTCCTTCCTCCCTCCCTCCCTCCATCCCTCCCTCCCTTCCTGTCTTGTGGCACTCAAATATCTGACGTTTATTCTATGTGACTCTTATGTTAAGCAAGTTTGGCCACCCCTAGACTAGGATCTGGGCGAGCCAGGTTCAGATGCCCATTTCAACCATGAAACTTGCTGGGTGACTTTGGGCAAGTAGCTCCTCTCTCTCTCTGGAAGGAACTGGCGGAAGCCCTGTGTCAAAATGCACCCGCAGAACAACTGGTGGGAAATCGATCACTTGCGCTGTGGAAAACAGAAGTCTGGGAAGAAGCTAGAGAGAAATCGGTATCTCTCTCTCTTTCTCATCTCAGCCCACCTTACAGGGATGTTGTGAGAAATAAATGGAAGAGAGACAAACAATATTGTATACCATTTTGTGGAGAAAAACAAAATATAAATATCCATGTAAAACAAAGCCTCACTTTATACAGCATGCTCTCCCCCTCCCCCATTACTTTTCTATGGCTAACACAATTCTGTTGCTGGGTCAGCACCAACATGAGTATATGTATAACTATGGGTGCAATTGTTTCTGTTGCTCAAAAAAATAAAGTTAGATGGTCTGTAGAAATTCTTAACCAATGGTTGTTCTGTTTTTATTCTTGTCCCTGTTGCACTTGACATAACATAGGAAGTTCACACATAACGTAACCAAGAGAAATGTGTTTCTCTATTTTTTGTTGCAGGTGCTTTGACCAAGAGATGCCAAGAAAATCTGGATCACAAAACATCAGCCTTTCCCCCAAGCTGTATAAAGAACCAAAGCACATGTGGCTCAGTATCACATAGTATATTTGACTTTGCTACAAAAAAAATAAATCCTTCCAACCACACTCAAAAATCAAACTATAACCAGGAATTTATACAGTAGAACTGCAAAATATTAGAGGAGCTGGCTAATGAAGACCACTGCTTTCTATAAATCTTTTTTTAAAAATGGTCCTGTGCTTTGCTTTGTAGAGAAACCACATCCTTTGTTTCAATATATTGGCATGGAAATTCATATGCATAATATGGAGATATATTTCAAACAGCCTTTTTTATTTCCTATCCAATGCTATCCTATCCAATTTCCTGTCCACAACTCTATCATCCTCTGAAGCTGTTTCAAATGAAATAGGTGCACAGAGCTGCCTTCCACACAGTGAGGATTCTCTGTCCTGCTTTGATCACCACTGCAAATTCAGAGGCATGTGCATTTGCAACACAGCCTCCACACAGAAGTCTTCTGCACACTTTCTCAATCAGACCCCTAACAGTAGCCATTTCCCCTGCATTTTTCTTGCTATGCCACCAGCAGGCTTTTGGATGGTTTTTAAAAAAGTAAACAAAAACAGACTGTTTGGTTTTTCTCTGTAAAGGTCTTCCAACGCCTGCGGGTGCTGCAGCAGGGAGAATGGGTGTGGGAAACAGCAGTGAAATCACAAGAAGGTAGGCAGGACCTTTGTTGGGTGAGAAAATGTGAACCTCTCCATCAAGATGATCTGAGAACACTCTTGGACTGTGCTCTTTCCAAAAGGGATGGAGTACAGCAGAGCACACTGAAGAAAAGGAAAGGGCAATCAGAGCGTGATCAAAATTGAGTAAGTACTTTAAAAAATGTTCTGAAGCTTGGAAGCCAAAGCAAAGTAAAATCTCTGAGTGGAAGCAGCTTTAGTTCTCATGAAGCAGAACTATAAATTACATACTGTAATTTACGTGGAATCAGCTGCAGCAGTTAGGATGTCCCCTGCTTAGTGCTTATATATAAGATGTACTGATGCACAAAAAGACTCATGCTCATAGGGCAATGAAAAGAATTGAGAAATGTTTCTAGTAGCATAGTTTATAACAGGGGTGGCCAAATTGTGGCTCGGGAGCCACATGTGGCTCTTTCACACATATTGTGTGGCTCTTGAAGCCCCCACTGCCCCATCAGCCATCCTGGAGAAGGCCATTTCTCCAGGCCAAGCCAGCCATCAGCTTGGGGAATGCATTTAAAATTAAAGTTCCTTTCTTTCCACCTCTCTCTCCCTCCATTTATTTGCCTGGCTGCCTGCCTTCCTGTCTTGTGGCTTTCAAACATCCGACGTTCATGTCTTGTGGCTCTCAAGCATCTGATGTTTATTCTATGTGGCTCTTACATTAAGGAAGTTTGGCCACCCCTGCACTAGAAAGTGGACATACAAGCCCAACTGCTTCCCAAAGAAAGTAAGGGACAAAAACTGGGGAGGATCCCACCTAGTTTTCCACAGCTGCAAAGAGGGAGCAATTTTCACCAATTCCCCCTTTTCACAGCAACCCCAAACGCCTCCAGAAATGCTGCTTCTGGGGGACAGGGGACCCCCAGGAATAGCTTAGGAGAGAACTTGGGGTGTCCCACAGAAGGGAGTGATAGATGAAAACTGCTCCCCTCCTTGGGTCCATGGAAATCTAGCTGGGATCCAGCCACACTCGGTTATGTTCTAGACTCTTCATACCACATGCAGTGATCTTCCTGGAGAAAACCTTTCAGCTTATAGGGCACACTACACCAAACTCTGCTGTTAGTTGGTTTTTGGAATCCAACATACCCAGTCTGGAATACAACATTTTAAGAACAATGCTAACAAACTGGAGGAGACTCAGAGGAGAACAACATAAGAAAAGTCATCCAGAATGCATTATTATTCATCCTGTCTAATTTTGGATTGTGTCTGTGATTTATTCCAGGTGCAGTGTAGCCTTACACCCCAGAATTTACATTAAAGCTGACAAGTTTTTACTCTGCACAGGCTCTGAGGCTACAAAGAGCCTTTTACAAACTGATAGGTACACAAAGGGGAAAGCAGGATGGGTACAACTCATATTCCAACACAAGAGCCACCCAGTTCCATAAATATGCAAGGAAGAACAAAAGATATAAAAGTCACACTTAAGCCACACATCTTGTGTGGGAGAACAAATTGGAAAGGGCAGATGCTTTGGGGACAAGAAAAGAAAGATAACCCACAAATCATAGGCAAACAGGAAATTATAAAATCCCTAGACATGAGGAAGAAGTTCTCTTAGTTCTCTTAACCTTCTTGCCTTCTTACTGGGAGCTATCTCACACCAGAGTGCAACTGCAATAGCGCCCATACACTGAACAGAGAAATATCTCCACTCCATGCCTCCAAGCCTTTAAAGCCTTATATGGCCGAGGACCTGCCTACCTGAGGGACCGTCTTTCCCCATATGAACCCCAGAGAGCACTGAGGTCAACGGGGAAAAACTTAATGACTATCCCTGGGCCGAAGGAAGTTAAATATCAGAGCACCAGAATACGGGCCTTTTCGATCGCGGCCCCTACCCTATGGAACCGACTCCCCGAGGAGGTGCGGGCCCTGCGGAGCCTTGAACAGTTCCGCAGGGCCTGCAAGACCATCCTTTTTAAATCAGCATATTCGGACTGCTAAGAAAAATGGTAATTAAAGATCCGCCAATGCGGTCCAAAGATCTATACCGCAGTATAATTGTATCTACTAGACTGGTTTTTAATTTAATGTTTTAATGTTTTATTGTTCTATAATGTAATTCTAATGTTTTATTTATTATGGTGTGTTTTTATGGATTGCTGTTAGCCGCCCTGAGCCTGCCAAGGTGGGGGAGGGCGGGATATAAATGAAATTAATAATAATAATAAAATAATAATGAAACTTAGGTAATAAAGCATTTCTGAATACTTGTGACTACAATAATTAAATATGCTATCCATCTTTCAGGGTACATAAGAACTAGGGTCAGAGGACCATGTTTAAGTCACGTCCTTCAGATTTTTGCTCATTCTGTTGTGGTGTCAAAATTTATTTATTTATCTGCATTTATTTCTTGATTAAACTTCTTGATGTTTTGAACATCGGCAGACTGATCTCTGCACCCACTTCAAGTCCTATGTGGCAAGGACCAACACACCTACAGGACTGACTCTCCTATATGTGCCAAAGAGCATAGTGTTCAGCCGACCAACACCTTCTGGTAATCCCCAGTCTGAAAAATGTCTGTTTAGCCTTGAGAAGGACCATGGCTTTTTCTGCCCTGGCCCTGGCCTGTTGGAACATGCTTCTACTGGAGATCAGGGCCCTGTGGGACGCATTACAGTTCCACAGAGGGCCTGTAAAACAGAGCTGTTCCACCAGACCTTTGGCTGAAGCAGCAGACATCTAATCCATCCTGGTTTCCCCTGTTCACATGATTTGTACTATAACAATGCTACAGGGCCCTTTCTGATCTGTCTTGCATAAGAGAACAACTAGCATAACTAGCCAACAAGTAGCTATTTTATGATCATCTTAATTAGCTTTCGTCAGGAGCCATCTGAACTTCCAATATAATTGCCATCTTTGGTCTGACTAGTAATTTTATTGTAAGCTATTAACTGCTGTTTGTTCTATATGACTTGTTGTATCCTGCCCTGAGCACACTTGCAAGGGAGAGGGGGATATTAGATATAGGTAGGTAGGTGGACAGACGGGTTCCCTGAACCCAACTTAGGCTCCAACAGCCCCACAATGGAGGAGGAGGAGGAAGAAGAAGAAAGGGCTCCTGTTCTCCCTCCAAGTCCTGCGGGAGGTATTTTTTGCTGCTGTACATGGAGTATTCTGAGAACAAGTTGTGGTTAAGAGCATCAGACTAGTATCAGGGTTTGATTCCCCTCTTGTGCCATGGAAGCTCGCTTGGTGACCTTGGGCCAGTCACACTCTCTCAGCCTAACCTACCTTACAGGGTCATTGTGAGAATAAATTGGAGGAGAGGATAATGATCCCCATGGAGGAGAAAGGCAGGGTATAAATGAATTAAATAAATAAATAGTTCTCCAGCATTGAGAAGGTATGGGGAAAGTGTTATCAGATTTGGCTTCCCTTTGACAGTTGTTTTTGCACACACTATGTGTCAAGCACTTATTCTTGCAGGTGGATTGTCAGTTCAGGTACAATGACAATAAAGGTGGCAGATTCCAGCTTTAGATACTCCTTCATATTCCAAATTTCATAAAAATAGAAACAAGCACACTAGGTGAGAAAGGTTCTACCCATTCGTGAATGTCTTTGTTTAAGTGTTATATAGTTTATTTAATTGTTTTAAATATTTTACATTATGATCATCTGAACTTTAAATAGTTTTGCTTGTTAGCCACCAGGTTAGGTGGAAAGGCATACACATTTTAGGATAAAATAACAAAATAAATTCTTTTTTTTCTCTAGGTGTGCTTATTTTCTGTTTTGCAGTGAGTTTTTAGCAGAGGGCAGCAGTCATAAGAACATAAGAACATAAGAGAAGCCATGTTGGATCAGGCCAACGGCCCATCAAGTCCAACACTCTGTGTCACACAGTGGCAAAAAATTTTATATACACACATACACTGTGGCTAATAGCCACTGATGGACCTGTGCTCCATATTTTTATCTAAACTCTTCTTGAACGTGGCTATACTTGTGGCTGCCGCCACCACCTCCTGTGGCAGTGAATTCCACATGCTAATCACCCTTTGGGTGAAGAAGTACTTCCTTTTATCCGTTTTAACCTGTCTGCTCAGCAATTTCATCGAATGCCCACGAGTTCTTGTATTGTGAGAAAGGGAGAAAAGTACTTCTTTCTCTACTTTCTCCATCCCATGCATTATCTTGTAAACCTCTATCATGTCACCCCGCAGTCGACGTTTCTCCAAGCTAAAGAGTCCCAAGCGTTTCAACCCTTCTTCATAGGGAAAGTGCTCCAGCCCTTTAATCATTCTAGTTGCCCTTCTCTGGACTTTCTCCAATGCTATAATATCCTTTTTGAGGTGCGGCGACCAGAACTGCACACAGTACTCCAAATGAGACCGCACCATCGATTTATACAGGGGCATTATGATGCTGGCTGATTTGTTTTCAATTCCCTTCCTAATAATTCCCAGCATGGCGTTGGCCTTTTTTATTGCAAACGCACACTGTCTTGACATTTTCAGTGAGTTACCTACCACAACTCCAAGATCTCTCTCTTGGTCAGTCTCTGCCAGTTCACACCCCATCAACTTGTATTTGTAGCTGGGATTCTTGGCCCCAATGTGCATTACTTTGCACTTGGCCACACTGAACCGCATCTGCCACGTTGACGCCCACTCACCCAGCCTCAACAGATCCCTTTGGAGTTCCTCACAATCCTCTCTGGTTCTCACCACCCTGAACAATTTAGTGTCATCCGCAAACTTGGCCACTTCACTGCTCACTCCCAACTCTAAATCATTTATGAACAAGTTAAAGAGCATGGGACCCAGTACCGAGCCCTGCGGCACCCCACTGCTTACCGTCCTCCACTGCGAAGACTGCCCATTTATACTCACTCTCTGCTTCCTATTACTCAGCCAGTTTTTGATCCACAAGAGGACCTGTCCTTTTACTCCATGACTCTCAAGCTTTCTAAGGAGCCTTTGATGAGGAACATTATCAAAAGCTTTCTGGAAGTCAAGGTAAACGGCATCTATTTGTCTCCTTTGTCCACATGTTTGTTCACCCCCTCAAAGAAATGTAACAGGTTAGTGAGGCAAGATCTTCCCTTGCAGAACCCATGCTGAGTCTTCCTCAATAACCCGTGTTCATCAATGTGCCTACTCATTCTGTCCTTGATAATGGTTTCTACCAACTTTCCCGGTATTGAAGTCAGACTGACTGGCCTGTAATTTCCCGGGTCTCCTCTGGAACCTTTTTTAAAGATGGGGGTGACATTTGCTACCTTCCAGTCCTCAGGAACGGAGGCAGATTTCAATGAAAGATTACAGATTTTTGTTAGAAGATCCACAAGTTCAACTTTGAGTTCTTTCAGAACTCTCGGATGTATGCCATCCAGACCCGGTGACTTATTAGTTTTTAATTTGTCTATCAGTTGTAGGACCTCCTTTTTTGTCTCCTCAATCTGACTCAGGTCTTTCAATACCCCTTCCAAGATTAGTGCTTCTGGGGCGGGCAAAAAGTTCTCATCTTCCACAGTGAAAACGGAGGCAAAAAATTCATTTAGCTTCTCAGCCATTTCCCTATCCTCCTTCAGTAATCCTTTTACCCCATGGTCATCCAAGGGCCCCACTGCCTCCCTGGCTGGTTTCCTACTTCTAATATATTTGAAGAAAGTTTTATTGTTGGTCTTTATGTTTTTTGCAATATGCTCCTCATAGTTCCTTTTTGCCTGCCAAAATGTGACCCTCCACCAGTCATCTGAACGTGACCCACCAGTCATATGGCCCATTTGACCACCCCCTGCCATCTCATTCCCTTGCACAATGACCCAGGCCATCCTCTAAGGAAAACCATAGCAATGCATAGCAATCCTGATCCTGCATTGATCAGGCAGTTGGACAAGATGGACTGTATGACTTATTCCAACTCTGTTATTCTGTGATTCTATGACAAACTCAGTAAATGCTCTGTTCTAGAATATGTCGCTGTAAAAGCAGCTGCTGCAAAGGAAAGCCCAACAGGCATTTCTAAAATGTCTTTGCAAGGCTGCACTACAGGAAATGACTAACTACAAAATGGAATGGGTCTTAACATACGCCAAGATTCATCAGAGAGTTCAACAAGCGCTTGTCTTCAAAGTCACCTGTGAATCAAGATGTGAAAAATTCAAACACACATTAAAAAGGAAGCCAGGGTAACTTCTGGCAAGCATTCCCTTAGGCAGCTGGGGAAGCACAAGAGAGGAGCCAAGACCAAAAACTTCCTTTGCTGCACAATACTCAGAGACTTTCTCATTGGAAATGTAAGGCCCCTAGCAATGCACAAGATATATTTAAATGCTGTGAATATGCAAAAGTGATGTAACTTCTTTCTTTTTAAAAGCCTCTTGTGACATTTAATGGTGTGGTGGTTCTAAATGGTTGCAGTAAAATCATCTCATGCTTATAATCTGTTTCGGTGTTGTTCTGTGCAATAACATGCAAAAGAAACTTGAATTATTTCCAGATAACATGCAGTGTAGAATTAAGATATGCAGAAGAGGGAGCAACTATGCAGCAGAAGGCTGCTCCTGACCAAATTGCACTGGTTGAAGATTTCCAGGATTCTTGGTCATATGCATGCAAATGGCAAAATTATTTTATATATGTAGACTTTATGTATGGCTGTGAGAGTTGGACCATATGTATGGTTGTGGAGTTGGAACATAAGGAAGACCGAGCGCAGAAGAATAGATGCTTTCGAGCTGTGGTGCTGAAGAATCTTGAGAGTCCCTTGGACTGCAAGATGATCAAATCAGTCAGTCCTAAGAGAAATCAATCCTGACTGTTCTCTGGAAGGTCAGATGCTGAAGCTGAAGCTCAAATACTTTGGCCACCAAATGAGAAGGGAGCACTCACTGGAGAAGACCCTGATGCTGGGAAAGACAGAAGGCAAAAGAAGGGGATGGCAAAAGATGAGAAGGCTGGACAGTGTTACCGATGTAACTAACACAAATTTGAGCAAACTTCAGAGGATGGTGGAAGACGGAAGGACCTGGCATGACTTTGTCCATGGAGTCACAAAGATTCAGACTCGACTGTGCGACTGAACAACAAAGACTTTATGTAGACCCTCAAATAACCATGTGCAGACACCCTTATTCATTCTACACTGTGCATGTGTATGTATGTGTTAAGTGCAACCAAGTCACTTCCAATTTATGGTGACCCTATGAATTAACAGCCTTATCATTTATGTCTTATCATTTATGTCCTTGCTCAGGCCAAGGGCAAACTGAGGGCAGTGGTTTCCTTTACTGAGTCAATCCCTCTCATGTTGGGTCTTCCTTTTTTTCCTCCTCCCTTCAACTTTTCCTAGCATGATTGTCTTTTCCAGTGAGCCTTGTCATCTTATAATGTGACCAACATATGACACTTCAGTTTCGTCATAGGAAGAGTTCTGTATTTTCTGGATATATTCAGGTGTCTGGATGGTATTCGGGATTTTCCAGGATACTGGTAAATGCATTCTGAAAAATTCCAGGAATATTAATGAGTAACCAAAAATATTGGGAACCAGTTTTAAGGCTCCCAGGACTGTTTTTTCTTTAATTTTTCTCTGTATCTGTGTCAGTGTCTTCTTGGCTTGTTATCGGCTTGCCAGGATGGTTTGGCTTGGATTCTGTGCTTTGAAATTGGTTTTGTTGGCCTTGCAGGTTGCAATTTTGTGTTCTTTGCTGAAGTTGGCTTTCATTGGATTATCTGGTTCAACACTGGCTTTAATTTTCTGGTTTTACATTGGTTTGGATTCTCTGATTTGACATTTGTCAAGCTTAAAGAAGCAGTCCTTGTTGGCTTGGGTTCTCCGGTTTGACATTTGCTTGAATTCTCTGGTTTGACATTATTATGTTAGGCTTGCCATATTGTCCTGTACTTCCTCTGGGATCTCCTGGTTGTGCATTGGTTCACTGGGTTTTTTGGTTCTGTTTGCATTAGGAGACTTTTGACAGTGATTGCTTTGCTTGCTCTTATGTGTTTGGTTATAGTTTACCCTAAAGAAATCATTTTTAAAAATCTCTATAG
Organism: Heteronotia binoei; assembly: GCF_032191835.1. Lineage (NCBI taxonomy): Eukaryota > Metazoa > Chordata > Lepidosauria > Squamata > Gekkonidae > Heteronotia > Heteronotia binoei. Next base: position 223,057,874 of record NC_083223.1, on the reverse strand, counting down.
GAAGCAATGAAAGATGGCTGGCGGCACCTTGTTCAGGTAGAATTAGACTTCTTGGTACAATTCACTTGAAACTTGGAAGTTGTTTAGGAGACAGGCACCAACAGCTCACCATCAAATTTTATTCCATTTGCATAAAAGACAGCCCCTCAAGCTCCCCTCCCCCAAAATATTCCCCATAGGGAATAATGGAGCTGAACTATGGCCCTTTATGCACTCTCAACTTGCTGCAAAGTATCCCAGCAGTCAAGCCCTTAAACTTTACTTGGAATTTCTGTGCCTGCTGTCCAAACCAGTCTCACACCATCTGGTGTATTTAGTATGTAGATACAATTTAAAAACTGCACTTTTCTAAGCTTCTGCTTTTCTGTCCCCCCTCTCCTTAGTTGCTAGTTGGGGGAATTCTGTCTGAGTTTTTGCAAAAGACAACAGTGGAAAGTTAGGACCCCACCCCCCACCCCGTCTTTCGCTTTCTTCAAAAGTAAGCATGGAGAGGGCTTGAGGAAGGTGGCAGACAGATGGGACTAACCTACCTGCTAAACCATTCGGCAGTCTCATTCAATTTACTGTAAACAGCTATTTTTGTGTATGACCAGGAGACCATGATCCTGGGCAGACTTTTGTCAGAGAGCATGCTCTCTCTTTGAGCTGGTTTTAGTGTAATGGAGGGGTAGCTGTCCTACTGGCTGTCAAGCATTGTGAATTTTCTATTTGTTATAATTGTTAGATCATAGAATGGTTACTAACCATGAATTATATTCAGGCACATCAAAGTAGCAACCCCCTTCCCTTGCTTCTTTCGCTTTTACTAACAAATGCAGGAATGTCCTCTTTGAAGATAAGACCTCCTGGGACTCATTCCCAGGCCTGGGAAGGCCTGGACCCAGGATGCGCCAACCGCAATAGAGATAAGGAAGTTAAAGTGTGAATTTCACACGTGAATGTAGAATTGTTTATAGAACCTTTGATGTGCCATTTTAAAGCTTGTATTCTGTTGTTACTAAGTATCAGTTCCAATACCTAGCTCAACTGAGCCACATGGATTATCAATAAACCAAACTTTGTTTTAAAACCCTTGAAGGACTGGTTATTTTGAAATCTCATGCTTGACACTGGCACTCTAAAGCCTCTCCCTTCAACCTCCCGCCCCCCACACACCTCCATCACAATAAGCCCACCTTCCCATTCACCTGTTGCTCCTGGTTCTCCCAGGAGCAACAGGAGCAACTGCCCAACTGGGTGCTTCCTGTCCCTTTTCCCAGGTCCTGTCTCCAAAACCACTGGGATATGTGGGGGTTTCCTGGACTTTTGGCACCCATCCAGCTGGTCAGATCCCAACTCCTATATTCCCTCTATGTGCATGGGGGTGTGGCTTCCCATCCCACTCCTTCCTCCAAAAGGGACTCCCTTTTCCACTTCTCCCGCTGCCACCTTCCCCCTCCTTTGATTTTAGAGGGTCTTCTGGTCCATTGGCACCCACCCTCCTGGCACTCCTGAGCCTTCCCCTTCAAGTTCCCAGGTTGGCTCCTTGCCCTTCCTTCTGCCTCCATCACAATAGGACCACCTTCCTATTTCCCCTTCTCTATTACCTGTTTCTCCTGGGCTGTTGACAACCACCCCAATGGGCAGGATCCCCCAACCAGGCCCACCTTCCCTGCCCCACCTTCTTCTGTCAAAAGGGTCTTCCTGTCCCTTTTCTCAACTCCTGTCCCTGAAATCACTTGGAACTTTGGGATTCTCCCAGTCTGCTAGCATACTCCTGGCTGGTTGAATCTCAACTCTGACTGACCCCTCCACACTCCAGGGGTTAGCTCCCCACCCCCATCCTTCCTCCAAAGGGGCCTGTCCTTCTACATCCCCAAGAAAATGAACTTCAAAAGATGGGAAACCCACACAATACTGGAGTCGACGTCAGGAGGAGGCCAGAAGAACAAGAAACCCTCAATCTTGGCAGCGGGGTTGACAAAAACAAGGAGAGGGAACAAGGGCAGGAAAAGGGCAGGGTTGAAAGATCTGAGGAAATTTGTATGCTTCTGCATTACCTTTGGCTTGAGCAAAGCAAGTGAAAAGTCCACCACAAAACAGCTTTCAGAAAAGCCGGGGATACAGCGGATGGAAAGTGAGCTAGGAGCTGAATGGGCAAAAAGCAATGCAGAACAAGAAAGAAAACCTGATGTAAATGCAAGGTGAAAGCAGGAAGAAATGCAGAATGAAATTTAAACAGCAATGGAGATGCATGCAAAATGAGGGGAAATGCTAGAAGAAAGGGTCTTTATTGGAATCTTCCAGAACCCAGAGCTGAATACCAAATTTGTATTTGGAACCTGAATTACAGGGAATAGAAATTTTTTTTTTGCTCCTTGATATCCAGATCCCCAAAATACCATTTTCTTCCTGTGATGCCCCTCCTTTCAGGTAATCAGTATGGAATTGCTGCTTCCCACTAGCTATAGAAGGAGGGCTGTGGAGGAGTTCTCTTGTTGCTTGTGAAATTGGCTTCTCCTTGCCTTGCACCATAGAGGTCCCATCCTCCCTTTTCGCCTCCCTGACCAAACTTCATCTGTACACTTTATTTACATTGCCTGGCAGAACCATTCTTTCATGCCCACATAATGGCTGCCATGACATTAGCCACTGATAATCCTATCTTCTGCCATTAATTTCTCCAAGCCTTCTTTAAAGCTATCTATGCTAGGGATTATTACTATATCTTGTAACAATAAATTGTATAATTTTGGGTTGTTGCTTGGAGGAATTCTTACTTTTGTTTGATCTGCGCCTACCAACACCAACTGCATTGGATGATGCCAAGTTTCAGCTTTCTGAAAGGAAAAAAAGCTCTAATTATTTGCTTTCAACACCATTCAGAATGTATAAACCTCTTCCTTAGTCATCATTTATCTAAACTAAAAAGCCCTGTGTTTTTTTCATAGGGAAGATTTTCCTATAACTTTAGTTTTCTCATTTTTTGCTCCAGCTCCATAAGGTATATTTTTGAGATAGGTGACTAATCTTCCATTGCCCCAACACTTGCCAAAAATAAAATGACTGGGAAGTTTGGATCCTGAAAGATCAGAATTTGAAGTGAGGAGCAAGAAGTATTAGATGATTTATTAATTCTATATACAGAATCTGGTTTTCTTTGGATATCTCTTGTGCAAAGTAAATACACAGTCCTATTTAAGAGACACCAAGAAAGACCCATAAGGCACACATCATGTTCAAAAGAAAACACAAATTGCATTCACAGTTGCCTCAGTGTGTGCTGTGACTTCTGAAGTACATGTCCCAACATGCCCAACAATATGACTGAGAAATGGTTTCTTGGTAATTTCAAAATATTCCTCGGTGTTCTGCGAAACAGAGATAAGGAAACTGGTTTAACCAGAACAGTCATTGAGTCTGTGGTTCTCTATCAACAAGGACAGAATGATCTCAACGATTAGGCAGATCTAAGTCAAAGTCCTCAGCTCAGGATTTAGAAGGAACTGATTAAAACAATGGCTTCTGAGCACCTTGGGGTGGAGGTGGGGACTCAAAACATAGCGCAATGTTTTAAATTCAGAAAACAGTTTCCAGGCAGTTGGGCATATATTGATCTTTTGCACTGAATGCCAGACCAAGTCTTGCGGTCTTAAGTCACAACCAAGCCCTTTCCCCAGGGCTTTCCAGCCTGACTACAGACATTTGAAGTAGAATATTGCTGCTCATGTTTTTGCTGGTCTTCCTGATTCTGTGTTGTTGCTGTTCAGTAATGTTGTTTGTTCCTATAGATTGTGAAAGACAAAAGGCAAAAAAAGAAGGGGATGGCAAAAGATGAGATGGCTGGACAGCATTACTGATGTAACTAACATGATGTTAAGTGGACTTCAGAGGATGGTGGAAGACAGGAGGGCCTGGTTTGACTTGGTCCATGGGGTCAGAAAGAGTCGGACTCAACTGTACGACTGAATAACAAAAATAGATTTTGGTGTTGTTATTATGTACTGTGGCTTGAAGGTTATTATTAGTCTTCTTGTGGATCCACACGGATCAAAAACCTGGGATATAAAGGTGCATTCCTAAATAGAGTTACCCCCTTCTAAGCCCATTAAATTCTGCTCTGTCTACCATTGTACTGTCAAGGGGAACTCCTAAGCAGATGTACTCAGAAGCAAATGTAATATTTTTCAGTGGGGCTTACTCCCAGATAAGTGATTGCCAGAAGGATTGCATTTAAATATCTTAAATAAACAAACCACACAGAAGGACTTAGAATCATAGAATCATAGAGTTGGAAGGGACTGCCAGGGTCATCTAGTTCAACCCCCTGCACAATGCAGGAAAGACACAAATACCTCTCCCTAAATTCACAGGATCCTCATTGCTGTCAGATTGCCACCTAGCCTGTTTAAAAACCTCCAAGGAAGGAGAGTCCACCACCTCCCGAGCAAGCCTGTTCCACTGAGGAATCGCTCTGTCAGGAAGTTCTTCCTAATGTTTTGTTTTAATTTCAACCTAAATTTTGTTTTAATTTCAACCCATTGGTTCTGGTCCTACCTTCTGGGGCCACAGAAAACAATTCCACACCATCCTCTATAATGACACCCCTTCAAGTACTTGAAGAGGGTGATCATATCACCTCTCAGCCGCCTCCTCTCCAGGCTAAACATTCCCAGCTCCTTCAACCTTTCTTCATAGGAATGGTCTCCAGACCCCTCACCATCTTCATCACCTTCCTCTGGACCCATTCCAGCTTGTCTATATCCTTCTTAAAATGTGGTGCCCAAAACTGAACACAATACTCCAGGTGAGGTCTTACCAGAGCAGAGTAAAGTGATACCATCACTTTACGTCATCTGGACACTATACTTCTGTTTATACAGCCCAAAATTGCATTTGCCTTTTTAGCCACCAAATCACACTGTTGACTCATGTTCAGCATATGGTCCACTAAGACTCCTAAATCCTTTTCACACATACTACTGCTAAGACACCAGAGATCTGGAAGCATGGGGGCACAGTACTACATAGCACACTTCACAAAGTACTTGTCACCTGCTGGGAACAAGGCAAACTACCACAGGACTTTCGCGATGCAATCATCATCACTCTACACAAGAACAAAGGAGAAAAGTCAGACTGCTCCAACTACCGGGGGATAACCCTGCTCTCCATCGCAGGCAAAATCCTTGCCAGAATACTCCTGAACAGACTGGTGACCACCATTGCAGAAGAACTCCTCCCAGAGAGCCAGTGCGGCTTCAGAGCTAACAGGAGCACCACTGACATGGTATTTGTTCTCAGGCAGTTCCAAGAGAAATGCAAGGAACAGAACAAGGCTCTGTATGTGACTTTTGTCGACCTTAGCAAAGCTTTCGATACCGTTAGCAGGAAAGGCCTGTGGCAAATCTTGGAACGTTTAGGATGTCCCCCAAGGTTCCTCAGCATGATCATCCAGCTACAGGAAGACCAGCGAGGCCAAGTCAGACACTGCAACGACCTCTCGGAGCCCTTCCCAGTAGGCACAGGTGTAAAGCAAGGCTGCGTTCTCGCGCCAACTCTCTTTACGATCTTCTTTAGCATGATGCTTCAAAGAGCCGCAGTAGATCTAGATGATGACGATGGTGTCTACATCCGCTATCGCACTGATGGCAGCCTGTTCAACCTGAGGCGACTAAAGGCTCACTCCAAGACAATGGAAAAACTCATCCGAGAGCTACTATTTGCTGATGATGCTGCACTCGTCTCCCACTCGGTATCAGCTCTGCAGCATATGACGTCCTGCTTTGCAGAGGCTGCCAAGCTATTCGGCCTAGAAGTTAGTCTGAAGAAGACAGAAGTTCTCCACCAGCCTGCACCCCAGGAAGATTATCACCCTCCCTGCATCATTGTGGGTGAATCAGTACTGAAGACAGTCCAGCAGTTCAGCTACCTGGGGTGCATCATCTCCTCAGATGCCAAGATCGACAAGGAGATCGAAAACAGGCTGGCAGGGCATATTTCTAGGATGGAAAACCACCGCCTTCCCAAGATTGCTCTGTATGGCGAACTTTCCACCGGCCATCGAAAAAGAGGGGCACCAAAGAAGAGGTACAAGGACTCCTTGAAGAAATCCCTTGGCACCTGTCGCATCAACCATCACCAGTGGTCTGACCTAGCCTCAGATCGCAAAGCATGGAGGCACACCATCCACCAGGCTGTCTCTTCCTTTGAGAACGCATGCATAGCTGGTCTTGAGGACAAAAGGAGATTGAGGAAGAATCGCACTGCTACAGCACCAACCCCAAATCAGACTTTTCCCTGCAGCCACTGTGGCCGGATGTGCCTGTCCCACATTGGTCTTGTCAGCCACCAGTGAGCCTGCAGCAGACGTGGACTACTGCACCCTTCTTAAATCTTCGTTCGCGAAGTCAAGCCGAGAGAGAGAGAGAGACTGCTAAGACAAGTCTCCCCCATCCTACAACCATGCATTGGATTTTTCCTACCTAAATGCAGAACTTTACATTTATCCCTGTTGAAATTCATTTTATGGGTTTTAGACTTACCAGGTTGCCCATTGAAGCAAGCAGCCTCCCATCTCAATACTTTGGCCCCTGCCCTTGCTCAATGGAGGAGTGGGAGCCAAAATGGTGTGTTTGGGGGGAGGGGGGCGGGACGACATAGTGTTCTGCTCTCATAATCTCTGGTTTTTCACTATAGAGAGTGGAGGGATTCTTAGAGCATTGTGTAGCACCATTTTCTCCAATAACCCCACTCGCATGCTCCCAGCTGTTAACACTATTGACATACAGAAGGCAACTTCATAAAGTATTGAGAAATTATTAAATTACTGAGAAAACACATGGGCTAAAAGCCACAAAAGGTCCTTGGCAAAGATTCAGCCTATGCAAAACAAGCTTCCTTTGGCTAAAGGGGAAACTACAGGGGAAATTATTCAGACCTTCAGGGACACAATCGGCCAAAGCAGATCACATGGTATACCCTAACCTGTAAAAAAGCTTCCTGCTCAAAATTACTATCCTGGCCTGAGCTATGTGGGAATACTACTACTACTGATGATGATAGGCTGCCCCTGTCCTTCACATTTTAATTTCTTTTATTGTAATATATATTTATCAAGCTCTTACATGACTTATCAAATACACATTTATTTGTGTGGCACCCGCCTGGTCTGGAGACCCTGCCCCTCGAGCTGCCATTGCCTTGTGGCTGGGAGGTTTCAGAATAAGGCGCAGGGGCTGGGTTACCGCACCCTGCTGTCCCTTCGAGCTGGGCCTTCATCTCTCCCTCTCTCTCTGTCTGTCCGAGCGAGACTCTGTTGGCACCAAGTGCTGCACCATGGGTCATCACCGACCTCCCACTGGCCGCCCTTCCCTCCTTTTATCCCCCTCCTGGTTCCCTTGCCTCCTCCCCAGTGGTTGTATCTCCCAGCCCCACTCCCCTTCTTAGTGAATGACGCCCAACAAGCCCCTCCTCCCCTGGGGCTGCCAGGAGGGGCTGTGCCTGCTAACTTCCTTGGACACTGTGTGGCAGGCCCTGTGGGCCTGTCGTGGCTTGGAACACCACCCCCCTGTCTCCCTAGGCCAGGTCACTCTCCTCCTCCCCTCTGGGCACTCTGCCGGCCTGCAGAGCCCTGGGGGAGGCTAGGCCATGCTGTGCCCGGGCTTGAGGCCGGGTATGATCATCAGGGAGCTGTCTCCCGGCTGCAGCATCTTCGTGGGGCCACACTCCTCCCCTGCTCTCCAGGAGCGCTGCTGCAGCCATGGCGCTGGCTGGCGACAGCTCCTTCGCGCCCCATGTGAGTGCGGGTGGCCAAGGCTGTGCCATGTCAGTGCCGGGGGGGGGGGTTGGGCTGGTCTGGGGGACCCGTTGGGGGCCCCGGGGACCCGCTCCAGCCTGAGATGTGTAAATGGTGCCGACGGCAGTCCCAGCAAAGCGAGGCCAGGACAATTTGATTCATTTGTGCTATGCCTCTCTCTGTTCTCCACTCCTCCATTTTATCCTCACAACAATTTTATGAGGGAGTTTAGGCTGAGAGAGTGCAACTGGCCCAAGGACATGGGATTTGAATAGGGATTTAAACCCGTGTCTCACAGATATTAGCTTGACAATTACTACACAATATATTTTTGTCTCAGTTTATTTCCACACCTCCTTTTCCACAGAGTTGTTTCTCCACAAAAGTTCCTTCTGAAGGAAAACACTTTTAAAAAAGAATCAAAACCAAGGCAGTTACACATTCAACCTTCATTCATACCTCCATACCGACAGCAAAAAGAGAATTAATAAGCAAGAATCCTGAATGAGGGAAAAGTAGGGAAAAGGAAAAGAACACAAAAAAATGATTTTCAATATTCAGTGCAAGCCTAAAAATATTTTCGTGGGAATAAGACCCATGGAATAGAACTGAATCTGATCTGGGATTGCACTCAATCTGGGATTGCACTGCTCAGGATTGCACTCAAAATCTTTTTTACATTGTGCATATAATTTCTCCCTATTTCTTTGAACATCTCTTCTATATCTGGATTCTCCTTGTTTGTGAAGCCAATTCCAGCATCCAGATATCTGGTTAAGTTTTAGCTTTCCTTTTAACAAGGTTTACAGGGCTCTTAGTACAGGGCCTACTGTAAACCCCAGGAGGATTGGCTACATCAGGGGTGTGTGGCCTACTATGTAAAGGAATTCCTGCCACAAAAAAGCCCTGCCTTTTACACACAGTAGGTTAGATCCAGATTAACGTGGCAAATTTCACCCATTCCCCTTGCCTGCTGCAGACACCCCCCCATGTCATTCCTCAAGGTCCACTGTCTCTCTGGAGCAATATTTCATAAAGATCACTGGACTGCAGTTAGAAGCAGGGGGGGTGGGGAGGCAGGAAGTTCCACATATAGAAAATACAGCCTGGATCTAACCCAATACCTGCCTTATAGCAAGTGATGGTGCTCCCAGCCCAACTTAACCGGAGCCGAGTCTAACACAAATCAGTTCCCCACTGTCTTGAATGCTATCCAGTCTTCTGCCAGCAGGCAAGAATGGCTAAGATTTGGTCCTGTCACAGGGACTGATTTCCAAACTACAGGGATTGGTTTCCAAACCAATTCCTATTTCAGCCTATTCTGGCTACCAAAGTTGTATTTACTTAAGTAATCAGACAAGCAGCTGATGAAGAACAACCCTAGCAGTTGCTTGCAACTCCAGTGTCAAGGGGAGGGGCCAAGGTGAGCACCCAGGACAAATTCTAATCTAATTTACAGTTTCCATTTAAATAAGACACACACACACACTATTTTTTCAGAAAGAGTGAAATAAAATTGGCCACAACTTTATTGGTTACAACTGTAGTAAGCCTTGGCACAGCATGGGGTAAGGATCCTGATCATCGACTGACTCACCTGCCAGTTGATGATCCACTGCTCACTTTGGGATGGCAGGTTCTGGGTCCCACTAGGGCGGAAGCCCAGAAGTGGTCTCCCCTGCCACCCGAGTGTGAGGGTAATCCCCGGACATGCCCCTGGCTAGGCATACCGGTCACCCCTCACACCAATATTCCTCATGGAAATCCTCACCCTCAGGAAATGGGCACACAGGCCAGTTTTCCTGAGAATGGATCCAGTCCTATGCTGATATCACCAAGTTGTGACAAAAAAGAAAGTAAACTGAACCACATGCAACCCCTGCAAAACACCTGAATCAAGGGGCCGGGAGGGTGGGCCAAGCTGTCCAATGGCAAAAGAGAGAGTGCAGGGGTGGCATGATACCCTAAATAGCCATCAGGTGCCCCTGCCCCCTCAAACACCGCAGAGTCAGCTAATAGGACCAGCATTGGGTCAGGCAGGCCCCAGCTTCCTTCACTTGACCCTGACCCACCCCTTCCATCCAGCCAAGGTAGCTATGGCTGCCCTGCTTTCCTGCTCCCATCGTGCAGCAAATAGGACTCAAGTGGGTCTGGATCCTGGCTTTCCTTTGCATCGGGACACCCATGCTAGAACAGCCCTCTGACTGTGCTGCTACTGCCTTGTCTTGGCTGGTGGAAGAAGATAACCTGCTACTTTCTTCTGGTAGTGAAGATAAGCAGTCATGATACCAGCAAGGAACTTGTTCCCTGCATTCCTTTCATTAAGTGTGCAGTTACTGAACTGCTCTTCTTAAAGGGGAGCGGGATATCACCTAGCATCTGTTAGTATTCCATCTGAGGCACTTTATGTGGAAAATCTGTAGATTATTCACATTGTCCTTTCCTTTACATTCTAAGACAAGTGCAGGTTGCCATTTTGGTGTGACGAGTAAGTTTTATGAATGTTACAAAATATGTAAGGACTCACCACCACCTCCTGGATCAATTTATATTTCAAAGCATTCCCAATATGTGGCAAACCATTATCCAGGGGGTGAAGGTGGGGGAGGAGTCAGGTATAGCAATTCTCCAGCATCTTCTTAATGAAACGAAGAATTAATTGATATTTTCTGTGAGCAAACTGTCTTCCCTGTGTTTATTTGAATAGCTCTCAACCATGGTTATCAATAGCATACAGCTTCAAATCCTGATTAACGTGGTAGTCCAGGTTAGCACTGGTCAGAGCCAGGGCCAGTCCAGATGCAATGCTAGAACATGTGTTAAAAATTGCTATGGAATGAACAGGGATTCATGCCAAACTGAGGAAGAGGAAGGGAGAAAATATGAGGCCTGATTCACATAATTTAACCGTTTGTTAACCAGGGAATAATTAAAAATTACTCATGCCTTAAGAAATAAAAAAAAATCAATTACATTGATTACCAAGGATTTACCAAACAGAATTAATGCTGCAGCCTCACTATTTTTGCATATATGCACCAAAGATGACAAAACAATAACCCCAAACTTCTCAGATTCACTTATATATGGATAATGTACCTTAACAAAACAACATTTTAACGCTCCCCCTTCTCATATTGAAAAGCCATAAGGCAAAACAGTGACCAATACATTTAAAACTAATCTGCTACAAATGCTCAGATAGTGGCTGTGGAATCCGGAGTGCTCAGTGCAATTCAGTTGATCATGACATCACTGGCAGGACAAGTTACACAAGTGTTGTCAAAGTTCAAGAAGAGGACAAGAGTCCTCTGTCTCTGCCAGCAGGTAGTATCCACCCAGGCTGTTATAAATACTTTACCCAGCATTCTCAGTACTGTGGCACAAGATTTGCTCAGTTCACACCGTCAGTCTTTACAAGCCATTATTATACATTATCAGTCATTACCACCTGTCACTCTGTGAGAAATAATCTGTTTCGCCTTGTTGATGTGATAACTTTGTTCTTCCCTGCTTTGCCAATTTTGAGTTGGCAGACATGATTATGAATCTAGACCCTTAAAGGGTGATTACTATAGGGCTATTATTAATGAGTAGTGAGGTTCTCTCAAGGGGCAAAAATCCAGCATACCTGCTCTTTGTGAAAATAATAATAGTAGATGAGAAATGAGGCATCATCTTGGCTGCAAATTTATCTTGCATTTCAAAACATATTTTAGGTAATTTTGTTCATCTCAGTTCAGCTGAGAGTGACATAATCAGCCAGTTTTGCAACTGTTGCCAAAGTTCAAGGGAAGGACACAGGGTTGCTGCTTCCCTCCACAACAGGTACAGCCTCTCAGGATTACTCCATGTATCAGCCCATGTAAAGGCAAAGGGGAGAGGGGAGGCTCTGGTGCCAGGGTCAGATTCTTGTGCAAACCATAGGCATTGTTTTAAAACACAGCTGAGAGGTCAAAAGAGAAGTCAGGAGTGTTCCTTCAACAATCAGCAAAACAACAGCTTACCTTTGGATAATCTTTTTTCAGTGTAGCTGATGTACTTATGGGGAAGGTAACATACTTTAAACTTAAGAAACCAGCTTAAAGCATCAGTAAATACGAACATGGGAAGAAACAGAGGAGAACACAAGATTATTTCCTTAATATGCTAGAAAAACCATTAAATTAAACGCAAACAGGTAGAATGCCTGCCTAATGAGGTTAAGAGGGCTCCCACTGCCCTCGCTTTCCACAAACTATGCCGAAGTGAATTACTCAGGAGGGCTTTTCTGCACAGGTAATAAATGAAATACTGTAATGAAATATTTCAGAAAGATCCTTTGGTAAAGGGATAAGGGACTATAGACTATATATTATGTACTGTCTGTTGCTGTAAATATGCTCCTACTAGGTATTTTTCTGCACTGTTACCGTGTCATGTTTAAATGCTTGTCTTTCAGCATTGTTTCAGCCCTCTATCAGACTTCTGCAATCCAAACCCCATTGCATTGTTTATTTGATTTCCCAGCCTGCTGATCATTTTGACTTAATGTTGCGCAATCCATCTTGAGCTTCAGTGAGAAAGCCAGACTATAAATAATCTAACTAAACTTTGAAATTAATATATTCAAGACGTCTATTTCCTACAGAAGTGGTAAAAACAGTTTCTGTGCTATACCAGTTTCTTCATTAAAAAAGAAAAAGAAAAAACCACGCTGAATGCAGAAAATAGTGTGACTAGGTCAGAGTTCTTCGTAACAACTTGTTTTCTATATGGAAGGAACTTTAGTATATAGAAATTCATGAGAAGTATGAGGATCCAACACCATAAATGCTCTAAATGTAATCAAGTGCTTTAAGGATTGTGATGGAACAGGCCTGCTCTGGCCTGCAGACCCTGTTCCACCCTGCCCTTCAAAGCTTTTGCAGCGATCATACACACTGAATAATGTACTTTCAATCCACTTCCAATGCACTTTCCAAATGGATTTTGCCAGTTTACACAGTAAAATCCAGTTGGAAAGTTCATTGAAAGTAGATTGAAAGTGCATAATTTAGTGTGCGTAATTGCAGTCCTGAAGAAGCTTTTCTCTCTCTCCAGTAACCCACCAGCATCACCTGACCTTTGTACAAAATTGCTCACAGGGAGGGTCAGAACTCCCAGCTTCCCTTCCAAGTTCTGAGCCTCTGTGTCTCCTGCTGCCCAGTGCCTGGTCATAACAGGGACAGTTTACTGCCTTGTGTGCCGCTGGAAGAATAGCCACTTGCCAACTGCCTGCCTTCCCCCCTCTCTGGCATTCCTTTTAAAATAGTGTGTCCAAGATGGTGGATGCCTGTGTGTTACAGAGAACCACTCCAAGCACCAAAAGTTAAATAATCTTAAAGTAAGTTTTACATGTCATTATTATTTGGTGAGATTGTGTGCCACACTTCACCACTATTTGTTATTGCATTTGTATTAGTTACACCTTTTAAATGTGATTACCTGTTTTGTTTTTTTAAATTCTATAAACAAAGTTTTGGGAAAAATTGTAAAGTATTTATTAAAAAGAAAATGCTCACAAGCATACTTTTAGCACAGCTCCAGAATGAGCGAGGGATACAAAAGAAATGGGTAAAACACAATTCCTCTCTCTCTCTCCACATGACCTATCAGATGTTAAAATAGGTTAGGCTCCTTAGTTTATAAAGTTACAGATCTCTATAGAGAGCTCATTACCTTGAGGCTTCCTTCAGCTCCCCAGGACAGCACATGGTCAATGACTGCCTTAAGAGTTCTGTCCACTGTGATGGACTCAGCAGCCAGATAAAGAGACCTCCTCCTTGTTGCAAGGAGTTTTCATCATCTCCCTTTCCCCTCCCACTGACCCAGCCAGGCCAGGTCAAGGAGGCTTTTCCTGATGTCTCCAGAAATTTCCTTCCTGGAGATTATCCCTGGAGCCTTTCTTGTCTAAAGTCCTCCAAACCACTGTTTCCTGCTTGGAGAAGGGGGAGAGAATGGCCCACCCATTATCTCTTCTGCTAGATCTATTAGTCAAAGATTTCAGGTTTTCACGGCTGGTAACATCATTAGGGTTTGTAGAATCTTCCGGGCTCAAGTGCCATGTTCTACTGAAGAAAGTTTTTCTTCCAGACATTTCGTTCTCGGCTGCGGAGAACATCCTCAGTGGCGTTGCAGCCGGAGCAGGCGCTCTGACCTTCTTTGCTGCTGTGCATTGAGTGAGGCCAGGGCTGCTGGAGAGCTGCTATTTCTAGGCTGGAGGGGGTGTGGTGAAAGGGCAATAGGTTTGCGGATGTGCCCATTGTTTGGTGGGGCTTCCTGGAAGGGTAGTGATAAGGAAACTGGCTGTTGAATGTGACCATTGTTCTGTGTTAATTGCTGGGAGGGTTGGAAGGGGTGTGAAGAAAAGGAAGATGGTTGTTGACTGTGCTGATTGTTCTGTGAATTTCTGCAATTTACAGTCTGTAGGGTGTTTTACAGAACTGGATACCAAGATTGGTGGATGGAACTGCCTTCTTCCTTTCTGTTAAAGTTGTGCTGGTGTTTGTAAATCTGTAGTTCTTGTAGTTTTGCTTTCTGATCATTTCCCACAATGATAGTATGTCAAAAGCAAACAGCCTATAGACTTTGCAGTATGATTTCACTTTCTTGTGAATGTTTTGGGTTTTCTAAAATCATCTACTAGCTTTAAGGTTTAAAAAAGGCATTTTATTTGGAGGTTCTGCCCCAATCACTTTGGGGAAGATCTTGCCTCACTAACCTGTTACATTTCTTTGAGGGGGTGAACAAATATGTGGACAAAGGAGACCCTATAGATGTTGTTTACCTTGACTTCCAGAAAGCTTTTGATAAAGTTCCTCATCAAAGGCTCCTTAGAATGCTTGAGAGTCATGGAGTAAAAGGACAGGTCCTCTTGTGGATCAAAAACTGGCTGAGTAATAGGAAGCAGAGAGTGAGTATAAATGGACAGTCTTCGCAGTGGAGGACGGTAAGCAGTGGGGTGCCGCAGGGCTCGGTACTGGGTCCCATGCTCTTTAACTTGTTCATAAATGATTTAGAGTTGGGAGTGAGCAGTGAAGTGGCCAAGTTTGCAGATGACACTAAATTGTTCAGGGTGGTGAGAACCAGAGAGGATTGTGAGTAACTCCAAAGGGTTCTGTTGAGGCTGGGTGAGTGGGCGTCAACATGGCAGATGCGGTTCAATGTGGCCAAGTGCAAAGTAATGCACATTGGGGCCAAGAATCCCAGCTACAAATACAAGTTGATGGGGTGTGAACTGGCAGAGACTGACCAAGAGAGAGATCTTGGGGTCGTGGTAGATAACTCACTGAAAATGTCAAGACAGTGTGCGTTTGCAATAAAAAAGGCCAACGCCATGCTGGGAATTATTAGGAAGGGAATTGAAAACAAATCAGCCAGTATCATAATGCCCCTGTATAAATCGATGGTGCGGTCTCATTTGGAGTACTGTGTGCAGTTCTGGTCGCCGCACCTCAAAAAGGATATTATAGCATTGGAGAAAGTCCAGAGAAGGGCAACTAGAATGATTAAAGGGCTGGAGCACTTTCCCTATGAAGAAAGGTTGAAAAGCTTGGGACTCTTTAGCTTGGAGAAACGTCTACTACGGGGTGACATGATAGAGGTTTACAAGATAATGCATGGGATGGAGAAAGTAGAGAAAGAAGTACTTTTCTCCCTTTCTCACAATACAAGAACTCGTGGGCATTCGATGAAATTGCTGAGCAGACAAGTTAAAACGGATAAAAGGAAGTACTTCTTCACCCAAAGGGTGATTAACATGTGGAATTCACTGCCACAGGAAGTGGTAGCGGCCACAAGTATAGCCACCTTCAAGAGGGGTTTACATAAAAATATGGAGCACAGGTCCATCAGTGGCTATTAGCTACAGTGTGTGTGTATATAGGTATAAAAATTTTTTGCCACTGTGTGACACAGAGTGTTGGACTGGATGGGCCGTTGGCGTGATCCAACATGGCATCTCTTATGTTCTTATTTTTTAATTAACCCTAAAATCAGATTCAGCTGAATAAATGAATAGTACCATTCAGTTATCATGTCTTATTACAATTAGAAGTATTGTCTAAGGTCAATATTCTGTCTAACTTGTGCACCATATCCTTAGACCTAAATTTCCTACAGATTGTAGGAAACAAACACTGTGTGTCATTACACAGCCACTTTAAATCCCAGTAGACCTAAATCCATTTAGAAAGTACCTCTCATTATCAAAGAAGATTGTAGCTTCAATGTGATACATTTTTATATAGTTGTCGGATTTGTGCTGTCTTGCTTTCAGGGGCAGCTAATCGTATATCTAAACCCTAACATCTCTAAGGACTGCTGGAAATTCTACGGTAAAACCTTAGATTCCTAGAAAGGACTGACATCACTGACAGCAGTTTTCAAAAAGTTTTTTTCCCCACTGGCTGCTGGAGTGTTGGCAGGCAACAACCCACTGGAAGCAGGAGATTTCCCACTCCTAATGGGCAAATGGCAACCCTGGTTGCAACCCAAGAAAGGCCTTCTTAATATTGGCACCAAACTTATGGAATTCCTTCTCCAGGGACATTGATCTGTTCCCCTCTACCACTGCCTTCTGCCAATGGGTGAAGACACTGAACTGTGACATTCAATCCATCCAAAGTTCTCAGACCACTTAAGAATGTTTAGATCTGAACTCTGAGATGATCCTTGCACCTAACAGGCAACTAGATAGCCAACATTGCCTTGGGGTTATAATGTAACTCCAATTTATGGTTTGTTGTAATTCCAGACAGGGTTGAGACTGGATGCATGGGAAATGTGTTCTACACCTACTTCCATAACTGTGTCCTGGAATTACATGTTGCTGGAAACTCTCACCCTGCCAATTTATAAGGCCAGTGGCACCCCACTTTGTTCCACACTTGCATATCAGTTCTTAAAGAGGTAGCCCTGGTTTGCTTCAGCAAGGTGCATTATATCTAAGAATGATGCAAGGCTTCTTTGAAGCAATGGAAGCCGTGACCTTTTTATATATGTCAAGAACAATCCCTTGTTAGTGCTGTAAATCTCCAGCACTCTTGTGCCTTCTGTTTCACAACCCTAAATCACAGCAGCCACAGGTCTGCCTCCCACAGTGCCATCTGGGGCCATTCTGGCCTTTAAGGTCACCACAGAAAGATTCATGTTGCTACTTAAACTTGGGATCTCTAGTTTCCCCGAGTCTGATGGCTAAACCTCCACAGACATCATGAAGGTTAGGCCTCCACTGTAAATCTGCATGTGACAACCGCAAAGTTGCCAAAGAATTGGAGAGACTGTGAGGATTCTCTTAATCTGCCACGCTGTCTTTTTCCGGCTTCCCACTCCAAAGAAAAAGGAAAGTGTCCCTTCTTCATAATCATTTCAATATGTTAGTAAATGAAACCTTACACCAGTGCTGGCAAGCTATGTCATGGCCAACTTGGCAAGTTTTCAAGGAAAACTGGTGTATGTATGTGTGCACGCACATGCATACAGAATCAAACTGAGCACAGAACCTGTTTGTGTAAAGGGCATTCAAGTGCAATTCCACCTGTTTCCCATTGTAATTTGCATGCCACTTTTCTGGGACACGTTCTGCCAGCTTCGCTCATAATAAACAGCACTTTTACATCCTTCTGTAGAATTGTTTCCTGAAACCAAAGGCACTTGCATATAAAAACAACCATGTAATTAATTATATATGTGCAAGGAAGCACTGGCTGCTCTTTTTCTTGTGGGCTCTAATAATCACTCAGCAAATCAACTGGTCACTGCACTTCTGTAAGGGATTAATACATATCTGTTAAGAGTTCACCTCTCACAGAGACAAAAGCCCTGAAAGAAAACAAAACTTTCAATAGGGCAGGTAAATGGTTCTTTACTATGTGCTATTTAAATAAGGCTGAAACAATTCAGGGTAAGTCATTGATGATTTTTTGAAACATGATTTTATTTCTTAAAAATTCTGTTATATTGCCTCCTTTTAAAAATAAACCTGTTTAAAAATTAATACATAGGCAGAGATTTTTTGTAGCAGGAACTCCTTTGCATATTAGGCCACACACATTGGCTACATCAGGGATGTGTGGCCTAATATGCAAAGAAGTTCCTGTTACAAAAAACCTCTGCTTATAGGCCACAAAGTTAATCATGCTTCAGTGAGTAACTACATGTTACAAAATCCTTAGGCCATGGAATCATAGAGTTGGAAGGGACCTCCAACCCCCTGCACAAGGCAGGAAATTTACAAATACCTCCCCCCCCCACACCCATTGACATCTGTTGCACACCCAGAAGATGTCCAAAAACAAACAAACAAACAAAAAACACTCCAGGATCCCTGGCAAAACTGGCCCTGAGAACAATTGCTGTTTCACTCCAAAGTAATTAACGGTATTTTCCTAGGCATGTAAGAAAGAGTCATGAGAACTAAGCACTGATGCAACCCATCCTGCCCTCATTTTCATGAGCCACCTAAGTTCACAGAATCAGTCTTGCTGTCAGATGGCCATTTAGCCTCAGTTTAATGGGAGCACATATAGCCGGGGCTGTGGGAACTGACCTGGCTGCCAATAGTGTACCAGCTTCGTTACAAGGTGCTGGTTATCACCTTTAAAGACCTATATGGCCGAGGACCTGCCTACCTCAGGGACCGTCTCTCCCCATATATTCCTCAGAGGGTACTGCGATCTGGTTCTCAAAATCTATTAGTAATCCCTGATCCAAGGGAGGCCGAACTGAAAGTCACCAGAGAAAGGACCTTCTCAATTGTAGCCCCCCACTGGTGGAATCAATTGCCAGAGGAGGTGCGGACCTTGCAGAGCCTTGCCCAGTTCCGAAAGGCCTGCAAGACTACTCTTTTCCAGTTGGCCTTAACTTAAGGAGGAATCTACTGTAGAAGGAATACCGTCGCCACGGAAAAACTGTAAGATGCGTAACGTCAAGATTTTAGCACCAAACCTAGATGGTTTTAATGTATGATTTATAATATGCATTGTTTTAATTGTTGAAGTGTTTTTATGTTGTGAGCCCCCCTGAGCCTGCTTCGGCAAGGAGGGCAGGATATAAATTAATTATTATTATTATTATTATTAAAATTCCCCAAAGAAGGAGAACCCACCACCTTCACTGAGGAACCACTCTAACTGTCGGAAGTCCTTCTTAATGTTCAGGGCTGGCACCAGGGGTTTTTGTACCCTAGGCGAGGCCCCCTCCATCCCACCCACCCACACCTGTCCCTCTGCCCCTGCTCAGTCCCTTCACTGCCACTGCTCATAGCATTCCTGGCCAGGCTGGCCAGAGAGGCAGAGCATGGTGGCAGAGAGGTGGGTGGCAGCAAGGGCAAGCATGGCGGGGTGGTTCGGAAAGGGAGGGCAGGCTCCAAGTGCACCTGCCACCCTGCTGCTCCCACTTAGCCTTCTGGGGATGGTGAGGTTGCACATGTGCTTGGAGGTGCTCAGAAGCGCTCAGAGCCTGCCCTCCTTTGCCATGGAGCAGCTCCAAGTGCCTCCAAGCACAGAAGCAGCAGCAAAGGTGAGTGTGGCAGGGAAGGGGGACTGGTCTACTGGGCAGCACCAGCCCTGCTAATGCTTAGCCAAAAACTCTTCTGATTTAATTTCAACCCACTGGTTTTGATCCAACCATCTAGGGCAACAGAAAACAATACCATACCATTGTGAGGAAAAACCCCTTATAGAACATCGTAGTCACCAACTGGGTTGCCAGAGAACCTGGAGAAGTAGCTCACACACATCTGGCCAGAGAGTGTGAATAAACATATCCAGGGGCGAAAGGGACTTATGCAGTACTAGCAGCCATAACGCTACGAAGGCACTCGAGACCGGTACAAGAGTGCCCACCAGAACAGAGGGCTTCCCACCATTCTGTATGATGTCCATCTCAGCCGTGGAGCAGAGGAGGTTGCGCCACCAGGAACTGTCCAGGCAAACGGTTTTGAAGCATTGACCATGGAATCCACTGTGGAGGGCTAACACCACACGCAGCCATCTTCCTACCAGGCCAGACTCCATTCCAGCGAAGCGAATGGCTCACGTACTCGCCAGATGTCTTGCAGGCAATCAACCTACCCCAGGCATGGCCAACTGTCCAACCACCACTGTCTTTGCCCAGCGAAACTTTGGACAAAACACTGGTGACAATAGAAGATTGAAGAAGAGGAAGAACATCTTCACCCGGAGCCAAGTGTCTTTTAACCGACTGGGTGTTACCTTAGATAACAATTTGGCCATCTATTGTCACCTTCTTAGATAAGTGTGATAAACTCAAGCACACCTCCACCCAGTGATTTCCCCCATTCTTCTCTGTACTGTCACCTTGGAGCACCCCCACCCTGGTCCATTTCAACCTGAAAGTTCACTCAGGTAACCAGGACCCAAGCCTGTTCATTGGTCAGTCATGGGCACCCAATTAGGTGCCACCAATGAACTTTCTATTGGCTGTCACAGTAGTCCAGCCCTTATGGTCACTGCGAAGCCTCCCCTTTTTGGGAGGTCATGCATCAGCTGATCACCTTCCTCCTCCCTCGTACCTCCCATCCCCTAAGGGCTCAAGATAGTCCTTATAACCTGTGGACTAGCTACCCTGAATACCTGAATTTTAAGGAAGACTGTAGCATAGCAGGCTGACAATTGTGTTTATTTTATTGTGTAAATTATTAATGTATTTTAAATTTTGTTTTATTGTTAGAATTTTGTGTTGTGAGCCGCCCTGAGCCCGCTTCGGTGAGGTAGGGCAGGATATAAATTGAATGAAATAAAATAAATAGAAATAAAAATAAATACCTACAGGTGTGCTTCTAGCAGTATCCTAATTCCACTGTCTAGATCCATCCCCGATTCTAAGGCCAAGTTTTGGGTCCCCTCTCCCACTTCCTCGCTCGTCGTCATTGGAGCCTTCCTTGAAGACTACGATTGGTAAATATCACTCTGTTCGCCTACCTATGTGTTTCTCTCTCTCTCTATTTTTCTTAGGACTGTATGTATGATTTTATGGGTATTTTATCTTGTATGGAAGCCTATATTTTTCTGGAATAAATTTTAATTGTTTTACTTAATTAGAGTCCCTAATATTTTTAAGCATTAATTTCTGGACGTGGAATCCTGTATACACAGGTAAAAGATCTTGATTAAGCCAGGTGCCCACCTGACAATTCCTCAACCTCGTTTTGAGGGCATTTTGGCTTACACCATCCTCTATATGACAGCCCTTCAAGTTATCAAAGATTTCAGGTTTTCACGGCTGGTAACTGTCAGAACTTGTAACTTTCTCTGCCTATTGTTAGCCAAACTGACTCCATATTGTAACCTAACACTAACCCAGAATATATAGTCTAAGCAATTAACCCAAGTGCCTTGCAAATATTCTAAATACTCTGTGCTCACTGAAGGGTAACAGATAGGCTCTGGACAACATCCACAGGTGCCCTTTGAAGCCGGGCCGTTTGGCCTTCGAGATGGGAGGGCATCCTCCCTCCTGATAACAGAGCTTGGGAAAAGAGACGCTTGTCTGTAATCCGTGTGAATGATCGGTTTATTGTACTTTTGCTGAAGGCATAAAATGTAACCAAATGCCGGACTCGGCATTACTGTTATCTCGTAGCTCTAGCACTGTAGTTCTCTAATAAAGATTCTATACTTTGCAACAAGTCTTGGAATCGTCTGAAGTTCGTTCCAGTTCTGACAGTAACATCATTAGGGTTTGTAGAATCTTTCGGGCTCAAGTGCCATGTTCTACTGGAGAAAGTTTTCCTTCCAGACGTTTCATTCTCAGCTGCAGAGAACATCCTCAGTGGCGTTGCAGCAGGAGCAGGTGCTCTGACCTTCTTGGCTGCTGTGCATTGAGTGGGGCCAGGGCTGCTGGAGAGCCCTTCAAGTGCTTGACAATGGTGATCATATCACCTCTCCAGGCTAAACATACCCAAGTCCTTCAATCTTTCCTTGTAGGATTTGGTCTCCAGTCTCCTCACCATCTTTGTTGTCCTCCTCTGGACATATTCTAGCCAGTATTCCCTCTAAGCTGAGTTAGTGTGAGCTACCTGATAGTTTTCTTAGCTCAGGAAAAATGGCCCCAGAGCAAACTAATTTATGCAGTAGCTCACAACTTCAATGCCATTAGCTCACAAAGCAGAATTTTTGCTCACAAGACTGCACTGCTTAGAGCTTGTTTATGTCCATTCTTAAATTCTGGTACCCAAAACTGAACACAATATTCTATGTAAGGTTTAACCAGAGCAGAGTTAAAGTCATATGATCTCTTTATGTGATCTTGACACTATACTTCTGTTGATACAGCCCAAAATCACATCTGCCTTTTTAGCCACTGTATCACAATGTTGACTCATGTTCAGCATATGGTCCACTGAGACCCCTAGATCTTTTTTGCACATACTACTGCCAAGACAAGTCTCCCCCATCCTATAATTATGCATTTGATTTTTCCTACTTAAATGCAGAACTTTACATTTATCCCTGTTAAAATTAATTTTATTTGTTTTAGCCCAATTTTCCTGTCAAGATCATCCTGTATCCTGTTTCTGTCTCTGTCTTCTACTGTATTTGCAATCCTTCCCAATCAACTGTGGATCTACAAATCTATCAGAGAGGCTTTCAATGATACATGAGTTGGGAGCGCCTCACTGGGAAGAAAATTCCCAGGTACATAGGGGCCTCGAGACTATGGTATGAGGGCTACAGCCTTGAGCAGGCCCCCATTTTCCCAAGCTTAAGGGGACTAGGCTGCTATTTGCCTTGTTGGGGGCCCCAGGTACAGACTACATGTAGGTTTAGTTAACATCTTTTATTCTGCTTCTCCCCCTGATAGGGACCCAGAGTGTCACACACAAAAATTACATAAAGATAATATTAAAAAAACAACAAAAGACAAAAAGTAGATGAAACATCTTGTGTTGGTGTCTACCAGGTTAATTGATCTGGATAATGTTACAACCTGTGCTCCATGGGTTATGAGCTCTTAGGCTCCTGTCTTTCATCTCACATCCTGGCTAAATCCCTGCAGCAGAGGAGACAGAAACAATCAGACTGATTCCCCCACTAGACTTGTTCTGGTGTCGGAGCTCTCCCCCCCCCACCCCTGACGCTTCTGTCTGCTTTTGCACAAGCTGCTCTGCTGCAGCAACTTGGCCCACCTCTTTCCTGCGGCAAGCAAGATCCTCTGAAAACCAGTTTCTGCTTGTCACAGGAAAGAGGTGGGCCAAGTTGTGGAGCAACTTGTGTGAAATCAGATGGAAGCGCTGGAAGGGGAAAGAGCTCCGATGCCAGAACAAGCCTAGTCGGGAATCAGTCTCAGCCTAGATGTTTTAAGGTGGCAGCCATCTTCCCACAATTCCTGCTCCTACTGGACACTTAGGTTAGAATCCACAGTGCTCCGAAGGCATGCATGGGTGTTTCTATGTGTACAACAAGCTTCTCCTAGTTTTTCTCACTTGCAGTGCCCAGTGCTTGAGGCTGAGGCTGGCACACAGAATATTATTAGAAAAATTACGGCATGTAGAGCAATCAACATATAAACAAATACACTGTAAAAAAGATGCTAAACAAATAATATGATCCAGTATTGAAATAAATTTGTGCTATATTATGAGATATATGTGCAAAAATACAAATATAAAGTATAAAATATAAACACAACTCTCATACAATTGAAAGAATCCTAAATAAAGAGGTAAATCCAGAATTCTTAATCCAAGAGACTCCAATGGTCTTCAGTAATAAAGTAAGTCCAACTAATCATAATTCAAGTCAATCCAGAAGAATCGAGAAGAATCAAAGAATAATCACATAAAAAATCCCAGGCAATGATGACTGTTTCGTTTTGGTCACCTCCTTCAGGGAACCAACTTGAACGCAGTATGTCTTATAATTTATGAAGTAATTCACAAAACTTATGCAATACACTTCACAAAGCCTGTGTTACAATCCACAAAATGTATTAAACAGCATTTTTTCTCATGAGCACCATTTATATCTTTAGAGCACCAATTAATCAAAGTCTTCTAGCAATGGTATATCTTCCTGGTGTAGCCTGAATTATACTTCATGTCCAAGGCTCTGAACAACATAGCTATCATGTTTCTGCAGTAAGGCTTACAGCATTATGTGGGGGGAAGGTGTAAGCCCTTCTTCCAGCACACCATGGTCCCCATTCAATTAGGGCTCCTGTATAGTGGGGAACTAGCAACATGCATCATACTGAATGTCTTCCTGGTAGATCCAGACACTGCCTGAGAACTTTGTGACCAGCGACTAGGCCTTGTCAGTCAACTGAATTCAATGGAAATTTGTGTGGCAACAATTAGAGCTGCCAACTGAACAGGAAAAGAAAAAAACAACCTAGCCTTTTCTTGATTTAGAGAAATCAGCAGGTAAACCTCTTCATACATGCAGACAAGCGACATCACAGGGGCAGACAGGAACATTAAACATGGCCCTGGAGTAAGTGGAGCCAAGTGGGCCCTACCATCTGTTCAGATCCAGGACATGGCCATTACTGCCACCATCCCAGGACCAAGGCTAGTGGAGCCTGCCATGTGCCACTACTTAATTTTAATTTAATTATACCCCGCCCTATCCTGCAAAGCGGGCTCAGAGCGGCTTACAACATTAAAACATTACACTAACAATAAGTAAAACATATCAAATGAAACACAACAAATATAAAATTTCATAAATATAATGCATACAGATTAAAATAAAAAGACCAAAACTCCAACCATGGTACAGCCTGAGGCCATAATTCAGCAGCTGGTACAACTGGGATCACAGATCTCCACTTGTTCCTGGCCATCAGCAGTACTTGTAGTGACTTTTGATACCATCAGTCATGGTATTCCTTTGGGCCACCTATCTGGGCTGGATTGGCAGGCCAAGTTCTGCTGTGATTCTGGTCCTATCTAGAGGGTAAGCCTCAGAAGGTGGTGGCAGTAAACTGCAGGTCAGCCCCTTGGCCTTCAGTCTCTGGGGTCCCAGAAGGTTCCATCCCTTCCCCCATGCTCTTTAACATCTACATGAAACCACAGAATGAGGTTATCAAGAGATTTGGTTTTCACTAATATTTCTTGGTAGAAAAAGCCCAGCAGGAACTCATTTGCATATTAGGCCACACCCTGATGTCACCAGTTTCATACAGGACTTTTTGTAGAAAAAGCATCCAGATGATCTCAGAAAGACTGTAGAAACCATGAACCTGTGCCTGGAAGCAGTTCAGAGCAAGTGCGGGCAAACAAACTAAAGCTTTATCCCAAAAAGTTAAAAGTGTTACTCATGGCAGAAGGTCTGACCTGCGATTTACACCTGTTCTAGATGGAATTGCACTCTCCTTGAACAAACAGGCCTGAAACCCTAGAGTGTCTTTGGACCCAGTCCTTCTGCAGGATAATCAGGCAACAACTGTGGCCAGCAGTGCCTTTTATTAGCTTCAACTGGTTAACCAGCAGCAGCCTTTCCTGCGTACAAAAGATCTGTGGTGCATGCCCTGATGATATCTAGATTAGATTACTGCAGTGCTTGCCCTTGAGAAGTGATTAGAAACATCAGTGGGTACAGAATTCTGCAGCCAGAATATTGACTGCAGTAGGTACCATATCACTCCAGTCTTTTCCCATCTATACTGGCTCCCAGTTTGTTTCTGGTCACAATTGAAGGTGCTGGTTTTAACCTTCAAAGCCAGGGGCCAAAATACCTGAAGAATAGTCTACTTCTTTATGAACTCAGCCAATCACTATGGTCATCTTCGGTGGCCCTGCTTTGGGTGCCTCTGCCTTCTGAGATTAGGTGGGTGACAACCTAGGAGAAGGCCTTCTCAGTCATGGCACCAAAGCTCTGGAACAATCTCACCAGAGAGATTAATCTGTCCCCTTCTGTTGCCCTCTTCCACCAGAGGGTGAAGACCTTTTTATTTTGCTTGCCATTCCCCTCAGTAATCCCTCCCTCCTGACTAGTATTTTAATTACTGTCTTTTTATTTCTTTGCATGTATTTTCGCTCTGCTTTTAATTGTTTTAATGATGTGTGTTTTGTGTGTGCAGGGGTTAACAGGTGTTAAAATGTGATTTTTATTTATTATGTATGTTTTAATTTGGTGGCTGCCTGGTAACCCTTGTGAGGGTAGAAAGACAGGCTATAAAATAAATAGGTGTAAAAAAATTATCAGCCTACTGGGACTTTCCCAGTAAGGTTAGGGCAGTCTACTGCTGCTCAAGCTGTTGTTGGGGGAAGGAGACTAGGAACTTCCTAGCCACAAGTCTTTCTCTAACCTGCATGCATAATCCATTATCAGACATATTACATAAATAGCCGAGCTAGAGGGGGGGAAACATCTGGCTTTTGTTATGCAAATCATAAACATGACATAACATTACATATTGTGGCAAGTCATCAACTTATGACTATCAAACAACATTTTTTTTCTATCTTGAGGAGAATTTTTTTTAGTGTTGCTAAGTAAAGTTGTATCATCCTATCCTGGGAAAATCTAAGACCCAGCATAGCATAGTGGCCAAGAGCAGAGGACTCTAATCTAGAGAACTAGGTTTGATTCCCCACTCCTCCACATGCAGTCAGCTGGGTGACCTTGGGTCAGTCACAGTTCTCTCAGAGCTCTCTCAGACTCACCTACCTCAAAGGGTGACTGTTGTGGGGAGAGGAAGGGAAGGCAGTTATTAGCCACTTTGAGGCTCTTTAGGGTAGAGAAAAGCAGAGTATAAAACCAACTCTTCTTCTTTGGGGGAGGGGGGCAATTCCTGATTTCCTTACTTTAAAAATGCTGATTTTGCCAAACAGATTTTGGAAGGAGTGGGAAATCAAAGTTAAACCAGTTAACACAACAGAGTACTGTCTCTTCGCTATCATAAGAGCTAATTGGTTCATCCAGGTGAGATACAAAAAAGAAAAAGAAAAAAGGAGAAAATATCAGAACTGTACATGCAAGAGTAGCTATGGGATATTTATTCAGCTTCAAAAAGTACTCATGAAGTGTTACTTAGGATTCTTGAGTTAGCAGCACTGTTATCTTTTATGCCCAAAGAGTGGATCAGTACAGGCACGCTCTGCTTCAGTCACTTTGACCGATGTTTCACTAGTGTTGCTCCACCCCCAGGTTTCTGTTTTCCCCAGCACAAGTGATCAATTTCCCACCAGTTGCTGTGTGGGCACATTTTGATCTGTGGCTCCTTCCAGTTCCCCTCATGGTTTCCTAATCCTTAAAAGACAGCATTACAAAGCTGCAAGGAGAACTGGAGGGAGCCACAGGTCAAAATGTGCCCATGCAGTACCTGGTAGGAAGTCAATTATTTCTGCTGGGGAAACAGAAGCCTGGGGGTAGAGCAATGCTAGTGAGAAATTGGTCTTTGTCTTGTCCTATGAGGAAAGTCCTATGAGGAAAGGCTGAAGAAACTGGGTATGCTTAGCCTGCCTTAAGCCAAAAGAAAAAGTGGGGCATAAGTGTCTTAATAAATAATAAACACAATCTACCTCAGAGGGTACCCATGTTGGTCTGCAATAGAATAGCAAGAGTCCTGTCCGATAGCTCACAGGGGCCCTGACCTGGGTAGCCCAGGCTAGTCCAGTCTTGTCAGGGTCTCACTTGCTAAGCAGAGTCAGTTCTGATTAGTATTTGGATGGAAGACAATCAAGGGGGGTTGCTATGCTGAGAAAGGAAATGGCAAACCATTTCTGAACATCTCTTTCATCAAAAACTGTAAGTCAGTTGTGACTTGAGGGCAATTAAATAAGTAAATAAAAAGCTCACAGGGTGGTGGTGGTTGTGAAGATAAAATAGGGCAAGGAGAGCTATGTACATTGCTCTGAGCTCACTGGAGGAGAAAGGGAAAGCTTGATAAAGAGGAAAGTCTTGCCATACTTTGATTAGATGGCAAAGATACAGGGGTGTGGAATGATTCTCCTCATCACCTAACAAAAGACTTCTGCATCCTGTATGCCTTGCCACAAATACGTGGGATGAGAATGAAAAGCATTTTGTCACACTCTAAGCAGCTTCAAACATTCATCAGGCAAAGGAAGCAGGAAGGAAAATGAGGAAACAGACAGAGGTGAGGGACCCAAGGATCTGAGAGAGGGAGAAAGGGAAAGGGGGGGGGGCTAAAAATTGTCCTGCACACATCCACCCATTCAATCACTACCCAACTTTAGGGCCTTATTTTCATATACATTCACATTTTCTTACAATTTGATGGACATCTCACTAGTCTAGTTTATAGCTACAAGTAGACAGCAATAAATATTTGGAGGAGAGAAAGCTTCCTCTGAGCCAAATCTTTTCCCCGAAATCTCTTCATTGGCAAAGGGAACTGAGCTAGAGGGAAGTGTAGCTGAGAGAATCCCATGGAGCCCAGCACCACACCCTGAGAGCTTTCCAGGTACAGCAATGGGGCAGGCTAGGAAGTGAGCAAGATCTCACTGGCTTGCTAGCAGCAGTTGAGTTCCACATGGGTGGAATTGCCTCGTCTCTGTGCAGGTACTTAGCCTGGGCAGAGATTAAGGTACAAGCCAATGGCACACCGCTCAGAGCCTGCAGTTGGCAGTTTGACTGGGCAGGACCAGCCCAGACATACTTGTGCCTTCTTCCCTTTGTTTTATTTGTTTAAATCATTTTATAGTTTAGGATTTTCTGTAAGCCACTGTTCATGCCTTCAGGGAGAAAAGAAATGCAGAAATGCTCCAATAAATAAAATAATCTGTAAATTTTGTTTCCAACTATATAGGTTTCAGATGAAAACATGTTTTATTGGTTTTCATTTACTAATGAAACAGTGAGAATGCCCTCTAGTGGCCACAGAAACAAAGATACTTGTGGCATATTAAAGACCAATGAAGCAGAGGCCACAAAACACTGTTGTTTTCACTGCTATAGAATGAAACCGCTACCTTTTGGAATCTGTCTCTAGCGGTCAAAGAAATTCCTTGGGTGCGAATAGTGAAAACAAATGTATTTATTTATTTTATCTTATTTATTTATTTTTGCTGATTTCTAGTCCTCTCTTTCCCAGGTCGGGCTCAGGGCGGATCACAAATCACACACACACAACTTGTTTGCTTCATAGTCGGGGTTTCAAGAAGTCATTGGTTTGGAGAGGATTCCTGAGTCTTCTGCTTCCAAAGACCATCTCACTAGAATGTCCTGCTCTACGAGACCAGGTAGCTTAAAGCCTGCACTTGGCCAGAGGCACAAGCAGAGGAGAGAACTGGGAACATCTGAGCCTGCTGCAAAAGACCTTGGCTGCACATCTGTCCTGCCCTTTTGGCAGGTCATGTAAAACCTGAGTTTAGCCAAAACCCTTGGCTTTTAACCAGTGGGTTGCAGACTGTGACCCTGGATGAGCTGTGCTAGTGGAATTAGAACCAGCCCATAATGTCCTCCTGATTGTGGCTCATCATCTTCTTCAAGTTTAACAGGGAGTGGAAGGGTGTCTGTTGAGTTATTCTTTTGTTAGTTTGTTTAAATGTGTATTGCTTGTACGCATTGTAAGCCAGTTTGAGCCCTAGGTGTGGGAGGAAATGGGGGACAACTAGCACTGCAGCAGACTGGGATGGGATGGTTGTAGAGTCTGGAGATCAGGAGAAAGTAGGATGGGATGGGATGAGATGGGATGGGATAAGAACATAAGAAGAACCCTGCTGGACCAAACCAGTGGCCCATCTAGTCCATCAAACTGTCTCACACAGTGGCCAATCAGTTCCTCTGGATGGCCAACAAAAGAGCATAGAGGCCGAGACCTTCCCCTGATGTTGCCTCCTGGCTCTGGGATTCAGAGGTTTAGTGCTTCTGAATGAGGAGGTTTCCCGAGGGGGGGGGGGCGGAATATGGCCTTATGAAAGGACAGGGGACTTTTCCCATTCCTGATAGCTAATCAGTCTCTCCAGCATTCTCCTTTGCAAGAGGAGGATGTAATCAATCATCTACTAATATCTATATATCTAATTCTGAATGTGATCCCAGAGTCTACTTTAAGGTACAAAACGGGGAGATGTTTCTTCAGAAAACATTTTTAAAAATAAAATAAAAGGGAATTTAAAATGCCCTCACAAAAATAAATGCAGAACAAAATCTCACAAGATTATAGTGACCTAGATCTCATGCAACCCCATACAACTGCAGCCCCTGAGGTGAGAAGAATAGCACAAAGTGCTCATTCTCCTTGCTGCAGAGTGCCAGCCACCAATGATGCCCAGGAAAGTGCATCACTTCCTTTGGCATTAGTGTTGGCCTCAGTGAGGAGGAGGATAGGAACAACAGGGATGGAGAAATAAGATCCCACACACACACTTGCGTCCTCCGAGTCACTGGGGCAGAGAGCACATCTGCTGGGATAATCCTAGCAGGCATGCTCTAAGAGCACTAAAATGAATGGAAAGATGTCAGCCATTCTTCCCTTTTCAGCCATCTTTGGCACTATGAGAATGAGCTTCCTGGAATGGATCCAACAGCTGTACTCCCAGAGCCCCACAAGGACACCTGCAGGGGGGGTGGTTACTGGTTGTTTTTTTATCTTGTTCAAGAGAGGCTGTTAAGCTAAGCTATTCTCACCTTTACAGCTAACCTGGGGTAACCTAAAAGCAATCTGCAATTCTTTTGTAGGTACAAATTTCCCTAATCTAATAATATACCAACTATGTCCATGATGAGAGCAATATAATTGGGACACCCTCAAAAATAGTAGTCTTTATATACCTGGGAGACTCCCCATATATACAGAAAAATATGACTTCATACATTAACCAAAACAAAAGTAAAACCGTCAAAGACTAGCCTGATGAGTATTAAGAAACTGACCTTTGTCTAGCCATTTCTTGGCCTTTCAAATTTTGGTTCAGGATCTTAGGCCTTGTCAAGTTACTGAAGACTCCTCTCTGCAAACTTAATGTCATGATGACTTGCAGTTTCTAGAGAGATAAGGGATGAGATGGAGTCAGGCCCAGGTGCAAGTGATATCAAAGGCCTGGGAGCTTCAAGGCTAGAGACCTAGTGGGAATTTCATGCTCACATTCCATCTCATTAGCACAAGGAACCTTGCGTGTGGGTAAGTTATTTGACTGGGGGTACATGTCAGCTGCAGAGGGGGTGTGGCTCAGCCAGAGAGACTTTGTTTTGCATGCAGAAGTTCCCAGGTTCAATCCCTGGAATCTCCAGCTAAAAGGATCAGGTGGTAGGTGATATGACAGTCCTCTATCTGAGACCCTGGAGATCCATTGCCAGTGTAAGTAGACTTTAATGAACCCACAGTCTGGTTCAGTATAAGGCAGCTTCATGTGCAGTAGTAGCAACACACCTGATTGGCTGAAAAGGACCAGGCCAGCTACGGGTAATCTGACATAAATTAACATCATTCATTCTAATTTGGGCCTTCTTTCCTTCTGGCCACCTTTCTGACTGTATGTTGTGCAACTGGAATACTCGCTTCTTGGATTTTGGAATTCTATCTGGACTCTGTACCTTCAGTCTGACCAGTTAATATTTTAGTCACTGAACTAAACTCTAAATAAATATTCTAGTATAGTTATTTAGTTTTATTATTTTCTTCTCTGCTTTACACTGCTTCTATACTTATATACCAATGCACACTCCTTGTAATAAACTTTATTAACAATACTCCCAACATTCTCTCAGCTCAAAATCTGGTTCACACAGTTCTCACCACTTATATAACTACTGCAACCTTCTACTTTCTGGCCATCTGTGGCCACAAAACTCTCCTGCAAAATCTTTCCGTCAGACTATGAGATGCTCCTCTTAAATCCTTTATACCTGGCCTCCCATTCCTTTCTGCATCCAATTCATTCATGATTGGCCTTTGAATACTGATGACTGCCAACTGTGCTAATAGGGGAAGCACAAGATCCTTGTTTCTGATATTGGATTGAACTTCAGAGGTGTTTGAAGTCCAGTGTAATTTCAGGATTGAGCCCTTGCTGTCCTCCTCAGCTCATACCAGTAAAGCTCTCTGTAGCCTAACTTTTTAATCTTACATTGCCAATACATGCCTAACCATGACCTGTAGTCCTCCAAATCCAATCAATCTCAGAATCTTGAGGTCTCATAAACAACTGCCCAATTACCCCTGCTGCCCATTACTCTTGGAATTCCCTATCAGAAAGCTCATGCAGCACTATCTCACTGTCTTTGCTGGATTTCCTCTGCAAAACCTAACTCTTCTGCAAAGCTTTTGCTTCATCTCCAAGTTTTCACCCCCAACCACTGCAAAGTCTAGACCTAGGGACAAACGACACATTATATCTATCACATGAATGCCAAGGGGACTTGTGTTAAGGCACCAGCTGAGAGTTTCCCATGGGAACTCAATTTAGAAGTGCCACAGGGGCCTTCTATACTATTTTCCTAACCCTATCATTTGCAAGTGCAAGTATTCAATGGATATTCAGACCATAACACCAGAAGAAACTTGTGCATTCTGATTAACTTTGGAGAAATATTTGATTACACTCAAAGGGAGTGGTGGCTGTTTTCTTGGTTTCTGTATGTAGCCTTAATTGCATCAAGTGAATCAGAGTTTGGCACAGTGGTTAAGTGTGCAGACTCTTATCTGGGAGAACCAGGTTTGATTCCCCAGTTCTCCACTTGCAGCTGCTGGAATGGCCTTGGGTCAGCCATAGCTCTGGCAGAGGTTGTCCTTGAAAGGGCAGCTGCTGTGAAAGTCCTCTCAGCCTCACCCACCTCACAGGGTGTCTGTTGTGGAGGAGGAAGATAATTGTGCGCCACTCTGAGACTCTGAAATTCAGAGTGGAGGGCGGAATATAAATCCAATATCATCTTCTTCAAGAAGCATGCCTGGACCCCACTACCATGTAACCCAACTGTAATCCTACAGTACAGTTTATCGTCCATTTCAAACTGTTCCACTTCTACTGTGTACTAAATAGTCAGGCTGATGAAGAGTTCTGATGAGGTGAAAGCTCGCACACACCCCTTCACAATGTTTTAGTTGGTCCCAATTAAAAGGTACTCCACAACATTGGTTTTAAGAATTTTTCTGTGGACCAACACAGCTTCATCCCTACTTATTTTGACCCCTCCAATCCCTTGAAAAGTTAGACACTACAAAAAAAAAGTTTGCTTCTCTTTGGGGCAAAAAGCTACTATTTTTATGAAATATACAACAATTCATTTTTACTATCAGTGGCCATCCAAACAGACAATTCATAACTGTTGTTTTCTACATTAATAATGGGACTCTGCAGCCACAACAAGTGACTGAAGATGACAAGACCTGCTTTGTTTTTTAATCACTCTGTTCCTTTACAACCAAAATCATGAATCTAATAATCAGGTTTGTGAACACAGTCAGCTTGTGGAAATGTAATGAAAATCCAGGAGCCATTCAAACAAACATCTGGAAAAGGCATTTGCGCAGCTAATAAAATAAGTGCATTTTAGAATTGATGCCAGGATGCTTTGTCTCCTTGTAGGGTTTTTTCTTTGCCCTCCCTTTTGTCTTTTTCAGTTCCTGCTGAATGTGAGATCTTGGGAAGATGCACTTTCACACTATTAGCAATCTCCAAAGGGACCCTGGCAGCCAATTAGAGAGGCCAGTGGGGGGAAAGGACAAAAGAACCAAATGCAGAAATCAATATCAATATGAACTATCTGTGCCCTTCTGGCCCAGGACTTGCAACCCACAGCCTTGCATTTCTTAAGGGATTAGGATACACTTACGAGAAACTCTCCAGTAAACTAAAGATGGGGATGTCTGCAGAAGGCTTTTTGAATTTCAATGAGCAATGTGATCTTTTAACAAGGAAGATTTTCCCCTGATTGCCTCATTGATACATGGCTATCTTAAGAACAGCCACATTTCTGCCATAGTATTTGGTCCATACATGCTGGGAAAGGAAGAAACAAAACAAAACCCTCTCTCTTTTTGTTTTCTTCCTTTCTCCCCTTTTCCAGATTTCCTGTCTTATACCAAAAGCAGTAAACAATATGCTAAGCTAAGGTTACCCTGCCAATCAGTCTGAATTATTGACTTCTGCTATGAACTATTTACTATGGTTCTTGGTGGATGGTTGGAGACAGACCAAAGCTCTTCTGGGGGTAAATGAAAAACGCAGGTTGTCGTCTAGAATGAATGCTCTTCAAGTTATTGTTACAAAAAAGCTATTCATCGTTGACTCAACAATGCTGCTGATAATTTGTACTTAGCACTTGTGAGCCTAGACCCCCTGTGTCGTCACTATACACCTGAAAAGTCAAGAGGGGAATTCAGGTGCACCAAGGAAGAACGGAAGACTTTAAAACAGCAAAGGCAGCTGCTCTTTTCCAGACTTTTACCAAAATAACAAAAGGTGAGGGCAGTTGCCTTATATTCTTGCAATGCTTTGCCTTTAGCTGATTTATAGCACATCTCAAGAAGCTTTGAAGCAGGGATGGCCAAATCTTGTATCCTCGGTTACCCAGACACTCACCCAGAATGCTTCAAATATGGAGTTGGATCCAACCAGATGTTTCATCCAATCTCACTTAATTCCCTTCTTTACTTCTTCCTCCATCCCACATGGCATTTGTTTAAACAGGTCCCAATGATCCCCAGTGTAGCCTTTTTTGGGGGGAAGGGTCAAAGGGGATCCCTTCATTCCTTTTTTTCCAGTGGAAACTCTGGTTGGATCTAACCCCATGGCCAGGACCTCCTGGAACAGATTTGCTAGCTTATAGTGCAGTACTAAAGGCCTGTTTATGATATCCTATGGATGTTCAAGGAAAACACTTTGACAGTGGGGTCTATCCAGCCCTCTGCAAACTCTATGGAACAGGACACTCCCACCTTCCCTACTGCTGCAGTCCACTGCACCACCCAAAAGTTTAGTTCCTGGGGGTCAGTAGACCCTCTGGAACAGCACTGAGGGCAAAGTGGGGAGTCTGCAGTGAAAAGGGAAATCAGAAAAAAAATTGCCCCCCATCTCCAAAGACTTAACTGCTTTCGGAGTTTTGAAACTGCATGTAATTATACATACCAATATAATTATCCTCCTGTCCTTTTAATTTTATGTATAACATAACAATCATGGGAATTTTTTTTTTAAAAAAATTAAACATTAAAGACCTTCATATTTGAAAACCATTATGTTCAAAGTTAATGCTCAGAAAATCTCAGGTGAATAGAATCTTGGAAAGGTAAGAATTTACTGTACCCTTGAAGATATTAGTAACTTTTCCTGGGTAGAATAAAACATGAGTCCAGCGGCTCCTTAAAGACTAATTAAATTTATTCCAGAATAAGCTTTAATTCTACTGCTGCTGACCAACATGGCTGTCTGGAAGTTTCTTTTGGAAAGGTCACTTGCCAGAGCAGCTACTCAGATTTTGGCTGGCCTTGATAACTAGCCATTATTTGTGGCCACCAGACATTCTGGCAGAATTGGAAGAGGGGAAAGTTTGGCCTCCAACTACACCAAGCCTTCCAGACATGTAGAACCAGCACTTCTTGTTGCTTCTCAGGGTCTGCAAATCCTGGTGTAAACTGAGTGAGTGACATGGTCCTTCCCTTTACCTAGTCCCTGCCGCAAAGCCTAACACAAAATGAGATGCAGACCCCAAATCTACACAAACCAGAGAACTTGGGGGAGGAGAAAAGTCAGTGAGCGTTTTCGCACTAGCGTTTACTCTGGCGTAGCACCCCATTTACCTCCGGATCTTTTCCTGGTTTTCGCACCTGTTGCTCCGGCGCTGCGGTTTGCTCCGGCGCTTCAGGGGTTTCACGCCGGAGTATGTTTTTCAACATGCTTCCGGAGTTTTTGAAAACCTTCGGATCCACTCCGCGGAGTTTGCTGTGAGAAATCCATCCACACCAGATCGACTGCTTTGTGGGCGTCACCCTCTCCCTTTCCGTCCTCCCACCCCATCCACCCCCTTGGCCAATCATCAGCCATTCACGGCGCTTCCCAAAAGTGCCCGCACGGCCATTTTTTTTTCAAACTTCATATTTCTTGCGTAATAGCGATATTTCAAAATTAACAAATAGGAAAAAAAAAAACCTCCTGGAATAGCCTCAATTGCCACTTCAATTGGTTTCGTTAGAATTTTTTTTAATTATTGACTTTAGTTGCGTTATTTCGCTGAAGTGGCGGGTATCTGAGGTTGCTTTTCCACTGTTGCGTTATCTCGCAACTACGGAATTGCATTATACATTATACATTATACATTGTTGGGGGGGGGGAATCTAGTGCCGGCGCGGGCCAAAGCGTTCATGTGTGTGTGTTTTAAAAAGGCAATGCCTCCCTCAGCTGTGCCACCAGCATTTCTGGACCTGCACAAAATCGCCATGTATAAAATGGGAAGTTGGAGTCCTGCATTCTCCTCCCTGGCTACATTCCGCTCGGTTAGAAAATAGACGCGAGCTCGCTCTTCACACGCGCCACAGAAGGGGAAGGAGAGAATGGGGTGGGGGGGGGAGCTCTGGCAGCAGGAATCAGTCAGGTCCCCGTTGCAGCTGCAAGCGCCAGCCGGGGAGGGGGAAGAGCGTGGAGGAAATCCCAGCTTCGCCACCCGGGAGGGAGCGAGGCTGGGAAAGGAAGAAGCTGCCACACACACACAAACCCCTCGATTTCTCTCTCTTCGTTATTGCGATATTTCGCAACTTCGGAATTTGTGTTGGGGGGGGAATCTAGTGCTGGGATTCTCCACTGTGAATGCTTCTGTTAATACATAAAGGGCTGTGGAGGATACTACAGCTGCAGCCAATCCATAAGCAGAAGCGGCACACGTGATGCGGTTTGTCCACGAAAAGATGGGGAATGAACAGCTGTGACTGCTCGATGTTACATTGTTACGTAGTTACGCAACCAGACTTGCGCTTAAAAAAAAATGATTGACAGGGCATCGAACTCAAGTCGATGCCAGTGGGAAAACGATTTGAGCTGGGGCTTCATGGAAAGCGACTCCTCTAAAGAGTCCATGTGCGAAAACGAGGAAAATGAGCCGGACATAATTGCGCCGCGGAATAAGGGGAGCAAACGCTAAGTGAGAAAACGACCAGTGTCTCACGCCTAGCACAAGTAAAAGAATTCTCCCACAGAAGACAGTTGTCATCCTAGGACTATGCAGGTGGTCATCAGGAAGTTATTTATAATCACTAATGTTGACAGAAGAGACTGCTTTGGAGAATCCTATCCAGGACTTCTTTTGTAGCAGGAACTCCTTTGCATATTAGGCTGCACCCCCTGATGTAGCCAATCCTTCAAGAGCTTACTGTTGGCCCTGTAAGAAGAGTCCTATAAGCTCTTGGAGGACTGCCTACATCAGGAATATGTGGCCTAATATGCAAAGGAGTTCCTGCTACAAAAAAAGCCCTGACGCTATCAGATTCTGTGGTTTGACACTGGCTTGGTTCTCAGGTTGTACATGTGTTGCATTAGGCTTGACACATTGTCCTGTGTTTCTTCTGGGACTTCCTGGTTCTGCATTGGTTCTTCAGGCTTGTTTGTTTCGTCTGCTTTGAGAAGTTTTTGGCCATGGGTTTCTTTGCTTGCTGTTATGCCTTTGTTCTGGAGAAAGCATGGAACACCCCCGCCAGGAAACACTGGAAGGGTACTTTGTTCAGGGGCTCATAGAATTGGACATCTTGGTCCAATTTACTTGAAACTTGGAAGATGTTTAAAGGACAGGCACTGGACAGCTACACAACAATTTTACCACAATTTGCTCAAAAAACCAAACAAAAACCCCAGCCACTCCATCCCTTTGGAAAGATTCCCCATAGGGAATAATGGAGTCACGTAAAATTGTGATTTCCCTCCCCCCCCCCCAAATGGATCCAAATATCAAAGTGGTATTTGGAACCCAGATAACCAGGAATACTTTTTTTTGCTCCCAGATGTCTGGATCTGAAAAATGGCCATTTTTTTTCTTGGTGCACATCCCTACGCCCCCCCCACTCCATTTAGTGATTTAGTGGGCATTGCTGGACTCCATACCCTTGACTGACAGCAGCTCTGAGCAGGGGGGGTCAGCAGTGACAGGGCACCTGAGTGCCAATGAAAGACCACCAAAAAATGAGTGGCAAATCTTAGGCAAACCAAAGAGAATTGCTGACACCCCGGGCATTTTTTTCCTCTTTTAAAGACCAACAACAAAGCAGGGAGCCAGGTTTTGAACAGTAAAATGAAATTGATATTGATATGTTACCTTCCCTACATGACTCAAGGCAAATTGAGACTGCATAAGCCTGCGATTTGCAATTTATCTATATAACACAATGGTGGTCTTCATCTTGTCTGAGATCTAAGAGTTGCCAAATCCCTGGTATCCGAAGCCCTGAAATTCATGAGGCAAGGCTTGATGATGTCATGTGGTGGGGCCTGATGTCATATTTTCATATAAGAAGCCATGTTGGATCAGGCCAATGGCCCATCCAGTCCAACACTCTGTATCACACAGTGGCCAAAAATTTATATATATATACACACACACACTGTGGCTAATAGCCACTGATGGACCTCTGCTCCATATTTTTATCTAGCCTCCTCTTGAAGCTGGCTATGCTTGTAGCCGCCACCACCTCCTGTGGCAGTGAATTCAACATGATAATCACCCTTTGGGTGAAGAAGTACCTCCTTTTATCCGTTCTAACCCGACTGCTCAGCAATTTCATTGAACGCCCACGAGTTCTTGTATTGTGAGAAAGGGAGAAAAGTACTTCTTTCTCTACCTTCTCCATCCCATACATAATCTTGTAAACCTCTATCATGTCACCCCGCAGTCAACGTTTCTCCAAGCTAAAGAAACCCAAGCGTTTTAACCATTCTTCATAGGAAAAGTGTTCCAAACCTGTAATCATTCTAGTTGCCCTTTTCTGCACTTTTTCCAGTGCTATAATACCCTTTTTGAGGTGCGGTGACCAGAATTGCACGCAGTTTTCCAAATGAGACCGCACCATCAATTTATACAGGGGCATTATGATACTGGCTGATTTGTTTTCAATTCCCTTCCTAACAATTCCCAGCATGGCATTGGCCTTTTTTATTGCAATCGCACACTGTCTTGACATTTTCAGTGAGTTATCTACCATGACACCAAGATCTCTCTCTTGGTCAGTCTCTGCCAGTTCACACCCCATCAACTTGTATTTGTAGCTGGGATTCTTGGCCCCAATGTGCATTACTTTGCACTTACATATTTTTGTCAGAAGATCCACAAGTTCAAATTTGAGTTTTTTCAGAACTCTTGGATGTATGCCATCCGGACCTGGTGACTTATTAGTTTTTAATTCGTCAATCAGTTGTAGGACCTCCTCTCTTGTCACCTCAATCTGGCTCAGGTCTTTCAACATCCCTTCCAATAGAAGTGGTTCCAGAGCAGGCAAACACTTCTCATCTTCCACAGTGAAGATGAAGGCAAAAAATTCATTTAGCTTCTCAGCCACTTCCCTATCCTCCTTCAGTAATCCTTTTACTCCTTGGTCATCCAAGGGCCCCACTGCCTCCCTGGCTGGTTTCCTGTTTCTAATATATTTGAAGAAATTTTTATTGTTGGTCTTTATGTTTTTTGCAATATGTTCCTCATAGTCCCTTTTTGCCTGCCTGATCACAGTCTTGCATTTGATTTGCCATTGCCTGTGTTCCCTTTTATTAATTTCACTTGGACTAGCTTTCCACCGCTTAAAGGAGTCCTTCTTACCTTTTACAGCTTCCATTACTTTGTTTGTTAACCATTTGTTTGTTTGTTAACCATATTTAACTAAGGTCAATTTTGGCTGAAGTAGCTCTGAGTTGGGTACTCCTCTAGAAGTTTACCGGAAGCCTTGCCTATTATCCTTTCAGCACCAAGTAAAAACCTGTTAGGATATGCTGGGTTTTATGCCTTTGTCAACATTTTGTATTTTTAAAATAATAATATTTTACCATTTTATGCTGGGTTTTGTTGATTGTGTCCAAAACAATTTTTAAGCACTTTATGCAGTTTTCTGTTGTGCTGCTTTGTATGGGTTTTAGAATTGGTTTTACTAGGATGTTTAATTTTCATTGTGTCACTTTACTTTCACCTGTTTTAAGTCACCTCAAGCAGTATTTTGTAGAGGCAACTAAGAGATAAGCAAATGGTATGCCTTAATTCCGAAACCACATAGACCAGTCTGGAAAAAGCATGGGCTGAGCACCCTTTCAGTGCTATTCCATAATATGGGATAATTTGAGGATACAAATGAGATTAAATCAGCCTCAGGGAGTCTTTGTGTTGGACCAACATTGGGCTAATGCTGGCCTTATGCCACCTTGTGTGTCTCAAATATCATACCCCTAAATACATGTTTATGGATTTGTTGGGAGCAAGTGGAGCGGGATTGCAGTCCAAGGCCCTGTCTGTGCATCATCAGTCTACTATCTGACCTGGCCCTACCGGCCTACAATCTGTACACTTGTATGCACACTGAAGAACAACCCTGGATGCATAAAGCTTGTACTTACACATAGAAATGGTTTAGACTGCAGACGGAATGTGCATAGGTCAGATCCAGGACTTGCCTCGCTTCATTTGGCATCACAGTCTGCTTGGATTGCACATGTGTAAGATTTTGGTGGAGCTTCTTCTGAGTGGACAAAAAAGACCCTCAGACAAACAACTAGGTTCCATGGGGAAGGACTGCCTCCCCTAAAACTAACCAATGATACAGAAGTGCGATTAGGGAACCATGGAAACAGCAGGAGGATAATTACAGCCTGGAGCCCATTCAGGGGCACCAAAAGCCTTTGATCTGTCAGGGGTCTTCCCTGCCTTCCACCCCAGACACCTCATTTTGTGAGGCATGTATGTTTATTAAAGGGTATTTCTTTTGTGGTGGTTTACTTAGTTGGCAGCACCACTTGCTACTACTGCAGGGTCACTGCTCTTGGCTGGTGCTGCAAGTAAGGGAGATACTATTCTTCTGAAAAATCTCTTTTCACTTTCCAGGTTACAAATCTCTGGAGCTAATAAAATGACCCTTTGATTAAACAGGAATGGAGCAAGTAGCTCGACTACCAGATGACATGTTTTTATAGCATAACTTCAGGACAGCGAGAGGCAAAACTTTTTTAAAAAAAAATGAAGTATGTCTTTTAAAAATATTCTGTGTTCTTATTCTAACTCTAAAGGAGGAGGATCAGAAAATATGTAATGCAACCATGTCTGTCTGGATGTTTGGAATGCTTTATGGGAATGGAAATTTTTGATGGTGATTTAACCAGCTGCAATCAAAATAATATTCTTTTCATTTGTATGCAAACAGGCAGAGTCCAGCCAAATTACTACAAGCCAAAAACATGTTCTTCATGCTGCAGAAACATGTGCAAAAGAGAGGGATTGCCGTTACATGCAAGCAAACAGTGCATGAGTGGAACTATGAGGAATATACCACAAATAATAACCAGTCGGATGCACCAAACCACTTTAGAAAAGGAAAGGTCCTCTGTGCAAGCACCAGTCGTTTCCGACTCTGGGGTGACGTTGCTTTCACAATGTTTTCACGGCAGACTTTTTATGGGGTGGTTTACCATTGCCTTCCCCAGTCATCTACACTTTTCCCCCAGCAAGCTGGGTACTCATTTTACCAACCTTGGGCCGGCTACCTGAATCCAGTCCGCCGGAATCGAATTCAGGTCTTGAGCAGAAAGCTCAGACCACAGTACTGCTGCTTTACCACTCTGCACCACTTTAGACTACATTTAAAAGCAGACTTTGTTGCCTCTATTTTAAGCGATACAATAGGTATCTACCCCCACAGGTGGGTTTGTGGAGGGGAGAGCAGGGTGGCGGGGGAGCAGAAGTGAAGTGGATGTTAGAGGACAGGGTCAGGGAGGGACCAGGCAGGAGGAGCAGCGGCTGCCGGGTCTGATGCCGCACTGCCTGCAACTCCAGCAGCTTCCCCACCTGACTGACCCCTCCATGAAGCTGGTGGGGGAAAAGCCTTAGGACTCTGGAAGCTGGCTGGGGCTGGGGGGAATGGGTTGGAATAGGAGACTGGGGTTTACAAGGTCCAGGTAGTGACTGGGGAAGGTGAGGATAATGGAAGTTAAACCAAGAGAGGAAACTGCCTGCAATGTGGGAAGGAGAGGGTGGCGGGGAGCAGGGGAAGTGAAAACGGGTGGAAGGGAGAATGAGAGAAGCGAAAACGGGAGACGGCAAGCGTGCGCAGAGGGAGAGCTCTGAGTGCTGCCTCTGGCCCACGTGCCAAAGGTTCGCCACCAGGGTCTTAAAGCATCTGGGGAAGACCCAGGTATATCAGTGCTATCCCGTCTCCTAATGGATTTTGCAGCACAGGAGCATTTTCCAGATTGAAGATTGCCCTAAAAGATTGTGGACAAATTTAAATAGTGGCTTCCCTAAAGGTGTTTCACATATTTCTTACCAATTTTTAAAACTCCCCTGCAAAGCAGGCCAGTATAAGGAACCAAATATTGTGTTTCCAAGGAAAGAAGAAGGGAAAGGGTGTACAAAGCTTTCTGTGGTTGGTCTGTCAGTTCTATATATGGCTTTCAAGAGTTAGGATATCATAAAACTGCAGAATAGTTACAGAAAACCATCCGTGACCCTAACGTATTTTCTTCTTCTTCAAAAAGGCTGCCTTCTTGGCAAGTAAAGTCACTATGGGTTGCAGGAACAGTAGCAGCCCTGTTACAAAATACTGTTTTGCACCAACACACAAAACACCTGCTTTCTTGTTAAAGTAAAAACAAGCCAATAGTCATAGCAAAACCATGAACGAAAAACCACAAGTGACCAAGCACTTCTGAGTCATCCCCCCCACACCTCCCCTCGTACATTGTGACATTCCTCTAAAAAAGCCTCTCAGCCACCTGCAGCCTGCACAAAAAGTGCTGATCAGCAAGTCTTTTGTTTGCCTTAAACACCGGTATAATTACATGTCCGTATACTGCCCAGATGGCTGGAGCCTTCTTCAGAGAACAGTCATCCATAAGCCTTAATGATTAAGGAAAACTGGCAGGGGCCTTTCCCCCCTAGGCGGAATCCTGGAAC
Organism: Heteronotia binoei; assembly: GCF_032191835.1. Taxonomy (NCBI): domain Eukaryota; kingdom Metazoa; phylum Chordata; class Lepidosauria; order Squamata; family Gekkonidae; genus Heteronotia; species Heteronotia binoei. The sequence continues at coordinate 223,015,079 of NC_083223.1, read as the reverse complement.
AGCTCTCGCAAAACCATTTTTTGCTGGGGTTTTTTTTTTTGAAAGATAAACAAGAGCTCTGTGGTCACGACCAAAGTTTTCTGAAAGAAGAATCCACGGCTGAGAAGCTTCCTTCTTCAGAAACATGCATAGCTGATTCTCCTGTACATTTTACTTCCTATAACAAAGTTTGAGTCCAGTGGTGCCTTTAAGACCAACAGAGTTTAATTCTGGGTATAAGCTTTTGTGTACAGGCATGCACACCTCTTCAGATTCCTCAGATTTTACTTCCTAGTCAGACTGCTCATGTTCATGCAAAGGCCAACCAAAGGTGTTTCCAGTAATCCTTAAACTTCCAGAATGGTGTATTCTTGCCAGAAACTTTACAGAAAGAAAATCTGGGCTCCTCTGTCGCACAAAGTTTGGCTTCCAAGGGATGATATTTTGGGGGGGTTCTATGAGTGTGCGCACTCCTAAAAGCAAATCTGCAACAGATTATCCACTGAAATTTTTCAGAGAAGACCCTGTTAACAGAATCCTATATTCTCATTAGGTGTTAAATGTACGATATTGTCACTGGGAAAGTTGTATGGATATAACTCCAATGTAAATTTTCCATCTGTATGCACTCATAAATTTACTTCTAGGAGACATAACTCAATCCACCCATCTCAATGGACTCCTAGCCAATTAAAACATGCAGAAGCTTTGTGTGGGGTAGGAAATCACATACTTGAAAGTACCCAGATATGGCAATAAAATCCCTGCACAGAGAAAGCTAGTTCGGGGAGATGGCTATACATGAAACCAAATATTACACTCAAAGTGTTTATGATCCGGATACCACTTTTAAAAATACAAAGTAATTTTGACAACTGAGAGCAGATAAGTGATGGGGGAAGAAGTGGGGTACTCAACCCTTTCCTTGCCTGTTGTTTTTCTACTACCAATCACCCTTCTCTCCTCCTCAGCCTCTCTGTTCTAAACTATTACTTGCCTAATGTTTATGTATGCCTCAATAGCATAAATTATGGAAATGCTTCAGCTTTTAAAATGCATTGCTTCATTTCTGAGTGAGATAATCTTGGTATGTGCAACATTTTTACTTATTGTAAGAATGTGTGAAGCAGCCTTCAGGCAGAGGTCTTTCCTAACCCTGCTACACAAAATTCTTTTACCACAGATGCTGAGGATTGAACCTGAGACCTTATATATGCAAAATAAGTACACTCTTTTACACACACACACACACACACACACAGGGTAGTTACAGCAATGCAAAGCCCCACTGAAGTCAAGTGTAGTTAATACTTCTCTCATTCCAGCTTTGTTCACCGCCTCTTGTTGATTATTTATTGAGATTTTAACTGACTTTTAGTCTAAACTAACCACATTCAAAGACATTCTAAGAGTTATTATATAGGGTATAGTATCTCAGATTTTAAAGCAGAATATTTATGAGGGTATTTTTATGTAGGGTGTTTTGTACAGTCTTATTGTTTTAATGTTTGTGGACATTTAAAGGAGTTTTATTGTATTTATTTAGGCTTATCATGTTTATCTTAATGTTTTTATTGTCTTGCTTTTAATTGTTGTAATCTACCTCAAATTTCTAGGAAAATAAATTTAAATGCATAACTAAAACATAAAATCAACAACAGGAAAGTAAAATGTTCAAGAATGTGCTTTAGTTTTATACTTCCAAGAGGGCAGTGTTCAGAAAGAGAGAGATGGAGGAATTCCAGATGCCTTCTCTTCTATTTTCCCAGAAACCCTTCGAAGCTGAGACCAACTACAAATTCTCTATACATTATTTGAGCAAGTAAACATCCTCTCTAGGGTACACAGAGGTGCTCTGTGTGGAAAAAGAGGGTGGGGGAGATAGAAGGCCCTAGTCTGGTAATGTTCTTGAAAACAAAGCCTTCAGACACAGAAATATGTAAACAGTCTTGCTACCCCCACACTTTAACTATTTCCCCCCCAGCAAGAACAGAAGAGATGTTAAAGAGTATATTAAGGGTTTATTAAACTGTGAAGCAATTGTTCATAATAACAAGGTCAAAGTCTATTGACTTTGGCTTTTACTGACAACAAGGATTTACATCTGCAGGGGGAGGAATTCTTTTCTCTGGAATGGCAGCTTTCACTGAATCGTCTCGACAATATGGCAGTTGCTTTGTGGACTCCCCATTCCCAAGGGTGTTCCTTATGTGTGCGCCCTGGGCATTATTTGAACTTTGATGTGACCTTGTTGCTAATTTAGACCCCTTGCCTTTCATGCTTCACAGCTGCACAACTCTTTGATGTAGTGACTTGAATTTCTGGTTGAAGACTGTCCAAGTGACTCAAGATTGTTCCTCCCTCCCCCCACCCCCACTATACAGTGGAGGGTAATTACAGTTCCAAGCAACCCAGAGCTATACTGGAACGAGACCATCTGTGCTCTTGGCCTTGGACATACAGTACTTTTGTCTGGCAAACATGAAACCAGTTGGTTTTATGCTATCTGATCCTTTCTGCTTCATGCACCTTTTGTGCAAGGCACCAGGGTCATGGACTGGGCATGGACGACTATGATACAGACACTCTTCAGTACATATCTCAAAGGTTGTAATTTCAGGGATGTCTGAGCATCTCCAATCCCTGCAGTTTATAAAGACAGGTGCTTGTGTCCCAGACTTGCTTCATCCAAGTAATCCATTCTACACATCTAAATGCCAAGACACAAGTATCCCTCCAGGATGGATAGCTGGAAGATGTCAGGGACCACTGAATGAATGCAGCAAGGGTCCAAGGAATCTAGCTGGCTGAGGATTATGCAACCCACTGGAAGTCCGACAGAAAAGCAGTCAAAGGCTACTGTGACAGCTGACTGCTCAGAAGGTCGATTGTAGCCTGGAATAAAGCTAGCATTTTGAAGAGCTGAAATAACAAAGGAAATGAAATAATCAATTATTGATTTGCCACTAGGACTACATCTTATGTTTCGGGGGAGGTGCAAAAAGGTGTTTTGGAGAGCCCCGAAATGTTTCCTAAAAGATCTCCTAAAACTTTTCGTCTGTGTTATTATGTGTATGCAGTCTGTTGTTGGTAGCTGCAACCAAAATTGGATGCAGCTTTTGTGCCCATTAGTTCACTTTAAAATACCCTTTTGCTATAATCATGTGTGGTGATGTTACTAGAATGAAGCAGGGCTATGATCAAGGCTAAGAAGAACCCATGAATCAGGAGGGAGGCACTTTGATGGGGTGCCAAAGATCACCACCTCAGTGTGCCTTGGAGCATGTACCTATGTTCAAAATGTTTTGCCCTCATAGTTCAAATTTTCAACTCAGTCACACTAGATCATCAACAAGTCTTTATAGCCAGGTCTGCACTATGGCTCCACCTGCTGGTGAGCAAAGTTCCTGATCCTTTTAGCAATTGACCTATTGTATTCTAGTTGAGCTTTTAATAGGGCAGAATCTTTGGAGATCAGTTTCCAGTAATATTTGGGGTCCTGCTTTAGGATTAGGCTAGCTGATTATTTGTGGTCTGCTTTTGTTCCTCATCCATGACCACTCAGAGGGACCAACAATGGATTTGCAGACTGCCTGGTTGGTTTCCTGACTTTGAGCAGAGTGGTATGTGTGTAGTGTGACATACACATTAAAGATATTAATTTTTTACTTAAAATACAAATATGCTTAAAACTCTTGTGATATTTTGTTTATAATGGAAAGGTGGGGGAATAGTGGTAATGCAATTTTAAAATAAAATATTAAGAAAAAGCACAAGGATCACAAAGAAACTAAAATATAATCTAAAAATATAAAACCCTCTGAACCTAGGAAAACATGAAATGGCTGGCAAGCTTCTCCCCCACCCTACCCCCATCAACTCAGATTAGTAACAGCTCTCCAGTGTTATATTACCCTTTGGCTGTGGGTTTCCAGGTTAAAGTATTCACTAGGCCAGGGGTGTCGAATTCATGAGAGCCGGATCTGACATAAATGAGACCTTGTTGGGCCGGGCCATATCGGGTTGGGCCAGGCCATGTGTATACCTATTTAAGATTAGGTAGCAGAGATACAACTTTTATAAAGAACACAGGCAAGCACAAATATATATATTTTTAAAACATAAAACATGCTTAAAACTTTAGCACTCATCAGTCTTAAAGATGCTTTCTTTTTATTTCTCCCCTAGGGTCCAGGAAACTGGGGAAAGGAAGCTCTGGCTCTTTCCTTCCTTCCCCAGGGGACGGGGGGGAGGGGAGCCTTAGCCTATAGAAGAAAGAGAGGCTTGGCTCAGTAGCTCCACTGTGCAATTGAGAGAGCCTGGCAAAGTAAGCTCTTCCTCCCCCCTTCCTCCCCAAGGGAGGAGCCTCAGCTAAAGGAGAAAATAGAGACTTTGCTCTGTAGCTCCTGTGCAATTGAGCAAGCCTGACAAAGCAAGCTGTAATGCAGAAGGACAAACAAAACACAACCTCAAGGTTATGATGACAAAATTACTAATATTTACAACAGTATTACAATACATAAAGAGAACAAATCACTAGATAACACTTTCATGAAATATTAATATCTTGAATCCAAACAGACTTGATAACAGTTCCAGAAGATGCAAAGGCATTCAATTTCACATATAATTGAAGTTGGAATTCCCCTAGGGTTGCCAAGTCCAATTCAAGAAATATCTGGGGACTTTGGGGGTAGAGCCAGGAGACTTTGAGGGTGGAGCCAGGAGATATTGGGGTGGAGCCAGGAACAAGAGTGTGACAAGCATAATTGAACTCCAAGGGAGTTCTGGCCATCACATTTAAAGGGACAGCACACCTTTTTAAATGTCTTCCTTCCATAGGAGATAATGAAGAATAGTGGCACCTTCTTTTGAGGCTCAAAAAATTGGACCCCCTGGTCCAATTGTTTTGAAACTTGGGGGGTACTTTGGGAAGAGGCACTAGAAGCTATACTGAAAAATTGGTGCATCTACCTCAAAAAATAGCTCCCCCAGAGCCCCCGAAACCTCCAGATCAATTCCCCATTATACCCTATGAGAATTGATCTCCACATAGGGTATAATGAAGTGCTCAGCAGACGTTTCCCTCCCCCCTTCTCACCCCGTTTCTGGTGACTCTGAAGCGAGGGATGGCCTCTCTACTCACGAGTTGCTGCCAGCCCAAGAGGAAGCCTTTCAATCGGAGCCTGAAGCCTCCGGAGGTATAAAGGCACATGGTTCGACTGGGGGCGGGAAGGAGTCTGGGAAAGCAGAAGAACCCCCGCTGGGACCTGGGGATTGGCAAGCCTAAATTCCCCGGAACAGGTCATCGACTTCTGCTATACCTGTTTCAATCCTTTGTCAACATGGGATATCCCACAATATTTATACAAAGTGCACTTTGCAAAGTTCAAACATTATACACAGGGACCAGTCTCCACAAGATGCTCTCTCAATTAGGGCACACGCTCCCAAACAGCTGAAGGCAGAAGAAAACAGGAGAGAGGGAGAAGGAAGCAGATGACAGCCAGTTGCTCAGGGGTCTGACAGGAGCCCTCCAGGGGCCTCATTCGGCCCCAAAACTACATGTTTGACACCTCTGCATTATGTACCAATTCTCAGCAGAGACAAGCTGGTTCACGGCATCAACCCTTTATTTGCAAGGAGCTTCAACTGGCCACAAACACTGCAAAACTGAAACTGCTTGAACTCTACTCCATTGAAATACATTGCAGCACAGACAAAGTTTCAAAGAAAGTGTGGAATGGATTTTCCGTTAAGGTCTCTAGGTCCATAGACTATTCTATCTGGGTACAGAGACCTTAATGGAAAATCCACTACACATTTTCTTTGCAGCTTTGCAAGCCCAGAAGGGCTTCCTGCTTGAAGCCAGCAAAGACAAGGCATAAGGAGCTGGAAACTCTGAGCTTCAAAGGATGAGGACAGGGGGTAGTGGAGGGGAGAGAAAATTGCTGCAGGCTTGATCAAAGCCCTGGGTGGGCCAGATACAACCCGGGAGTTTAACAACTCTGCTCAAAGCAATGAACTATTATTTCACATATGCATAATCTCACTCTGAAGAATGATGGCTTTCCAGGAATGAGTTAAAGTATCACAGCTACCCAGATGGTTTGTTGCTGAACTGTAAAGATGAGAACACATAATGCTGTTTCATGTGAGATGAAGTAGAACCCTCAAAACCTTGTAGAGATTCCAGAAGCAATGAAATTGGACTTCTGCCTTCTACCAATATATTGGATGTCCCAGCCTTACACTGATCAGAATACTGCAGGGCTGTTCAACACGTGTGTATGAACAAAGCATGCAAATACTCACTGCATTTCCAACAAATCCTTGCTGTAATCCCACCCTCGCTCACACAGCTGCTAAATGACTGGCACTTTGCTAATGTTTTAATAACAGGCATTATCCAGGCACAACTGAATGCTCTAAAATTCTATTGATTTAAATCAGAGTGTTAAATGATATAACCTGCTAATGCCACACATGGCGTTAACTTAATTATAGAATCAAACACATTAATAATTATATCTAATTTTAAACCATTAGTGCCTATTATTTGAGCGTGTCCATCTTAAATGGGAAAAAGCCTGAGCTGGAATAGCATACTGGCTAAAAAAGGCTAAGATCTAGGAGGGTGCTGGTTCCAATCTCATCTCAGCCATTGAATTATTGAGGGGCCATAGCCCTCCCACACTCTTGTCAGCATCAGTCTCCCATCATACTGGCCTACCTTAGAAGGTTGTTTGCAAGGAACATAGTGATAATAGTATAAGTGCTCTGAACACTACAGGCTGAGTATTATTCCTTTTTGTTGGTGACTTATTTTTATTTTTATTACTTTAGTCTTATAACTTCTAACAAAAATCTTTACAACTCTTAAAGACTGAGTGGCATGGGCCATAAGAAGTATATTCTTCTACTGCCTTGAATTTGGCTTGAAGCAGATTTCCACAGGACTCAACACGTGCCTACTTCTATATAGGGGTGTGCTTTCAATTCGGCCGGACTGAATAAACCTCCGAAACCCCCAATTCGGAAGTATATGGTGCCGTATACTTCCGAATCCAATTGGAAGGCATAATACATAAATCAATATTCGGAAGTATACGGAAGTCCATAGAAAAGATGGGAAAGGAGCTTCTGCAGCCTCAGGGGAGGCTGCTTGCCTCCTTTCCCGCCTTTGGGAGCCTTTTCCCGCCTCTCCCATAGCGTCCCTGGAATCAGGGAGGGAGGGGGAGAGGAGCCCCAGCAGCCAATCCAGAGCATGCATTTGCAAAATGCATTGCAAATGCATGCTTTGCAAGGCTGTTGTGTAGCTGATGGCTGGGCTAATCCCCCAGCCATCAGCAACATTGTTGTTCTTTTCTTTACTTGGGTATCCAAGTTAACAAGTGTTCTCTGGCCAATCACAGAGCAGTGGTATTATTTGAAACTGCTTTGTTTAGGGCCAGAGAACCTTTTTAAGGAGTCTGCCTGGCTGGACTCCATTCCATTGCTGCTGTTGGTATTGGTGTGTGAGAGAGATTGTGCTGCACTGGCCCTTGGCCTCAGCTGCTGCTGCTCTCTCTCAGCCTTGCCTGACTTGCCTGGAGAAGAGAAGACATCTAAGGTAAGACAGTCTTGGGGTTCTTGTTTTTATTTTAGTTAGGATAAAAGTAAAAGGACTTTTTAAGACTCAGAGTCCCTTTACTTATCCAGATTTGGGTGGGTGGGTACTGGGTAGCTTATTTGGGGTTAAGGGTAGGCAGTTCTGCTAGGGGTGGGGACCTGGGGTGGGAGGTTGCCAATTTGCCTATATCTTACTTTAGTGAGAGGACTTTTAAAAGTGCAGTGTCCTTTTACTTTTCCTGATTTGGGTGGCTTGGATTTCTTGGGGTTAGGGTGAAGGTTTTTTTGGGGGGGAGGGGTTGGTAAAGTTCCTGCATTGTTAAAAGTCAAGTTTTAAAAGGATCCTGTGTTTGATTTGTTGCTGCTGTGTTGTGCTGAGACAAGGGTCTTTCGCGATGAGAACCATTTCACCCAAGAGGATTGGGAGGTCATTTCTCAGACTGTGGAGGTTCTTGGGCCCTTCAAGTCCCACACAGAAATGTTCTCGTCTGACACGGCGAGCATTGCACTGGTCATCCCCATGGTCCACATGGCCCGTGAGGACCTGGTCTCGTTTCTAGTGCCAGCTCAAGGCCATCCAGACGTTCCTCCAGTGGTGCGCACCCTGGTTGTTAGGCTGCAGGAAGGGCTTGAGGCCCGCTTTCAGACTTTTACCCAGGATAAGGTCTACATGATGGCGACCATGGGCACGATCGCCGAGCGGGTCAACAAGCTCGATCGCTGGCGAGATGAGCTCTCCCAGAAGGTCGAGCGCTGCAGTTTTGGGGCCTCTTCCTCAAACCCCCCTCTGGCCACAGCCACTTTCCCCACAGCAATTATAGTGGAGGAAGTGGCTAATTGGGCTTTCCCCAGCATTGTTGGCAATGGGCCTTTTGGGGAGCCCAAAGACAGGGAGCCCCTGGTCCAATCTTTTTGGGACTTGGGGGTTTTGTAGGGAAGAGTCCCCTGCGGGTTCCCTGCAGTTTGGGGGGGCTCTCTCTCAAACCCCCTGCCCCCCAGTAGCCTCTGATTATGTCCTATGTTGCCATTGATTTTAATGGCCCATAGGGTATAATGGTGGGATAGGGGCACCCTCTTTGGGTGCCCCTGAAATAGGAACCCCTGGCCCAATCTTTTTGGGACTTGGGGGGTTCATAGGGGAGAGTCCCCTGCAGGTCCCCTGCAAATTTGGGGGCTCTCCCTCAAACCCCCTCTCCTCCAAGCAGCTTCCAATATACCCTATTTTGCCATTGATTTCAATGGCCCATAGGGTATAATAGGGCCGTATATTTGGAAACAGCCGTATATCTCCTGTATATAAGGCTATTCCGAGTACCGGTATTCAGAAATATACGGTATTCCAAATATTTTGGCCCCGTATATTTCCAAATCCAATTAATTCCGAATTTTTTTTTTAAACACCCCTACTTCTATACCAGCTGAACTTAATCTTTAATAGAAGACTGTAGATATCATTTTACCAACTTTGCATCCTTCATCATCACAGCCCAATACACCCTCCTTGGTTTGCTGAAGCAGAAGATGGATGAATGCAATTTTACTATTTGGGACCATACCCAAATACATCTGACAGCTGATCAATGACGCCATTTCCTGCGCGTGTATGCAGCTGCTCTGGTTTTCTAGGACAGATGCTGAACCACAAAAAGAAACAGGGCAGGTCCATTTTCCCCTTGGAAGATTTCAAGGCACTTGACAGAGGCCGAAAAAAGAGAAAGAAACCGAAAAATATTTTTCTTCCTTTAAGTCTTCGCTTCTAAAAAGGACAGAGATTCTGCAGCAGGATTCCTATTGCCTCCTTCTCAGCAAATTATTTCCCCTCATTGCAAACACCCTGGGCTGCCAGCTCCCAGACACACTAGAGATAAGGCCCCTCTCCAGATAAGCTCCGTCTTATTCAGCCCTTTTTTATTGGTTTGACTGCTGTTGGCAGATAAGAGCCTCCTGATAGTTATTCTGGGCCTGACAGAGGAGGAGGAGGGAGTGGCCTGGCTATAGAAGCCAACAGCTCACATTTGAGGAAGAAACAAAAAAGGAGAGGGAGAGGACTCTTTGTTTTTGTAAAGATCAGGTTTCTCTACCCATTCACAGTAGGGAGAGACACTAATCTCCCCTTGGAAGGGGACAGCGGACTGTGTGCATGCTGAGATCATCCAGGGACAAGAGGCGAGACTCAGTGAAACCGATTTCTTGAGGCTGTGCACACTCAAGCAGGGCTGGGCAGATTTAACACAGTGCTTGACCAAGAAAAGCACCCATCAGAACAAGGAGGACTTAAAACTAGCAGGTTTACAGAAGTAACTCCTGCAAGCTAACTTGCTATTCTTCCTGGTTTCTTTAGCACCATCCATGGACATTGGATTCTAACTTCGTACCACTTTGCATTCTTAACCACTGTCCACCAGCTATATGTAGCTCTACTCACTGTACCCCATTCCATTGCCTGAAGAAGTATTCATGCATACGAAAGCTTACATTCTGAATAAAACTTTGTTGGTTTTAAAGGTGCTACTGGACTCCTACTTTATCTACGGACACAGTGAGGAGAGGAGAAGAGAGGGCCATTGTCTAAGCAGAGTCATTTAAAAAAACACAAAATCAAATGTAAGCTCTGTTTTTAATGCCACAAAGAGAGAATCTATCCCACCCAAACATGTTTTGACAACCCTCCCCAAAAGCCCCAACCTGATTTTATGCTAAACAAAACACTTTGGAGAGTAATTTCTTGCCTATTGAGCTTTTTGTGGCTACGCTTTGTCAGAAAAAAAAATATACACCTATGATTCCCCTCCCTGCCCCTCACATCAGAAATTGCTCCATACCTCTGGCCTAATAGCTAAATTCAGGTTTGTTTCTAAATGGTCTATCACTCAATGACTGCAAGAGCAGGATGACCAATCACTGATCAAAGAGCTTTCAGATCATTTCCCAACACCTCAGGCTCAATGCTTTCCAACAGAAGCTGGGGAGGGTCTGTGGCTCAGCGGGAGAGCCTCTGCCTCTGCTTGGCATTCATAAGTTCTTGCTTCTAATACCCAGCAGCATCTCCACTTAAAGGGATCAGGTAGTATGAAATATGAAAGACCTCAGCCTGAGACCCTGGAGAGCTGCTGCCAGTCAGACTAGACAATGCTAATCTTGATAGACCAATAGTCAGATTCAGGAAAAGGCAGCATGTAAAAAAACCCAGGTCCGGGAGCTACATCTCCACCCCAGGCATTCCATCATCCTCCACTTCAATACAGGGTGAGGGGGTGAGAGAGAGAACTCCAGCTGCATTTCACCACCTAGTTGGCTGACAATAACAAAGCCCCAGGTTCAAATGTTCAGTTACAGCCTGGAGGTCCACTTATTCCCCATTGCCTTTACCTTACCTGTCAACAGAACAAAGCAGTAGACAAGTGCACCTTTAAGACCAACTAAGCATACGAAAGCTTACATTCCGAATAAAACTTAGTTGGTCTTAAAGGTGTCACTTGTCTACTGCTTTGTTCTATTGCTTCAGACCAACACAGCTGTCCACTTGGATCTACTTACCTGTCAATATCATGATCTAGTCCTGCACCCAGGATCCCATAACTGCTGCCTCTGTCTGGCCACTGCACCGTTAACCACACAGTTAGGCATCGGGGTAGGAAGTCTCAAGACACTAACCTTTTCACCATACTTGTAATCTGCCTTAGGTCCCAGTGAGAAAGGCAGATGATAAATGAAAATAACCACCACTGCCGCAGAAAGAACAGTTGTTCTTTCAACAGTTGTTCAACAACAGCTTTAAACAACAGTTATAGCAGGGGTAGCCAACGGTAGCTCTCCAGAAGTTTTTTTGCCTACAACTCCCATCAGCCCCAGCCAGCATGGCCAATGACTGGGGCTGATGGGAGTTGTAGGCAAAAAACATCTGGAGAGCTACCGTTGGCCACCCCTGAGTTATAGAATCATAGAATTACAGCATTGGAAGGGACCTCCAGGGTCATCTAGTCCAACCTCTTGCAAAATGCAGGAAATTCACAAGTACCTCCCCCTTATGCACACAGTGATCCCTGCTCCATGCCCAGAAGATGGCAAAAAGAAAAAAAAACTCTCCAGGATTCCTGGCAAAACTGGCCTGAGAAAAACTGCTGCCTGTCCCCAAAGTAGTAAACAACATTTCCCTGGGCGTGCAAGAAGGGGCCTCGAGAGTCACATTCATTGGCCATGATAGAAGTAAGACTGAAGCCACACTGAAGTGTGGAGCTCCTTCACACTTAGCAGACAGTGTCTTCTGCCCCTAGACAGACTTCTCTTTCCAGACAGAAGATTGTGTCCATGCAACAAAGCCTCTATTGCTTTCCTTGATCCTGCTGACTCTGCATGGCTTGCTCCAGGCTCCTCAACCTACTGCAATTGCTTGTTTTGCTGACCAGACCCTTCCTGACTTTTCTTTTAGGAACTGATCACAACTTGCCTCCAAACAGTAATTTCCCCTCCCCTGATAATCATCAGACATCTTGGAGCAACAAGATTGCTTAGGAAAGCCCAATATTGCCCAGACCCAAACCTTCCTCCTGTCTTCAAAAGACCATGACTTCTCAGAGGTATGCAAGAGTACTAGTGTTGTATCCGGAGTTTCTGTAAGTGTCTGCAGACGGACCCTTCTGGTGTATTGAAATGTTCTACACCCCACCCCAGGTTTGAGGTTATCTATCCATTTATTAACTGGAAAGAGGGGGGTAGAGTAATTAATATTTTAATCATCTATGAAAAGCATCCCTTCTTCTAGAGTAGACATTTTTCAGAGGGGTTCAAAAGTAGACAGAAATATCTGTAGAAGGTGTTCTTGTTACAATGTGATCAGGATGATGTTCAGCTTGGTCAGCACAACCACCTCAACAAGAGCATTAAAAAAGACAACCAGCTTTACAAGAAAGCATTAGCTTCATCTAGTCAACTCAGTGACACTGTCATATAGTCAAACCTGATTGGCCACGTAGCACTATGACATCACTGCATTCCTTCCATGATCCCTGATTGGCTAAGATTACTCAGGGAAAGAAGACAGCTGGGGTTGGGTGTGGAAGTACAGAACCAAAACAGCAGAAAGGGAAAACAGCTGTTGTAAGCTGTGGAAGATAATAAAGAAAACGTACAGTTAAAGAGGTTGGAAGGGGGTACCTTGTGCACCCTTTTGCTCTCAAACTGTTTTAGGCGCAGGTTCCCATATTCCAAAACCTAACACTGATATTTCCAGCAACACAAAGGGGGATCATGATGCCTTGATTCTAGATACTTAGTATGGTAACAACAGGTTTTTCCCTAGTTTTTTTCTCCTTGAAGATTGTAATTGACTTAATACTAAAAATTCAATTGGCTCACTGGAAGCCTCTGTGATTAAATATTTACAGAAAGGCGCTATCAGGATTACTCACCAGTTGCGCCACTTCTGTTTACATGAGTCACAGAGGCTAACTGCAAGCAAAGCTCTTAAATTAGAACTCCAGTGAGTCTCTTGATTTTTTTTTGTTCACTTGTCCTCAGAAGACCTTTTGGTAACTGTTCTGTGGTTCTGATCAGAAATTGCAGCTGCTCTTTGGCCTGTGTGTTTACAGACATACCAGGAACTGATTGTGCGTATGTGTGTGTTTTAATGTGACTATGTTTTGGACTTAAAATATACCCCTTCCTCACGCAAGGAAAAACCAGGACATCACCATTCATGTCAGTAGGAGTGTGCCACGCGCACCATCTACTGCTGACAAATGTAACTGCAATACTACTTCGGAACAATCCCATCTTCACTCTCCCATTTCCCCCCTCCCCCATGCATTTCTTCTGTGCTTTAATCAGGATAATTACTATGCACATTGTACCTTTGCATCCTGAGTTCCTTCTTTGCTTGTCCCCCTCCCACCTTCTGGCAGGGATATAAGAACTCAAAAACCTCCATTCCAACTTGCATCTGATGACGGGAGCCTTGACTCTCAAAAGCTTATACCCCCAAAATCTTGTTAGTGTTAACAAGGTGTTACTGAACTCAAATCTAGCTGTCCCATTCTCACTAAAAAGCGGAGGATCCTGGGCTATTGGTTCTTAACCTAACAAATATTAGGACTTTTTGAGTGAGCTGTCCTAGGCATTAATAATTTGTTAGTCCACTAGAGAGCTATACATCTCTCATTCCCAGTTTATCATGAATATATTTTGTAGCTCATGGAAGAAAAGCACCTGGCAGACACGGCTATGAACTTACTTATTTGAAGCCTGAGGCTGATGGACAGAATGTTACTTGTAACTTGTTCATAAATGATTTGGAGTTGGGAGGGAGCAATGAAATGGCCAAGTTTGCAGATGACACTAAATTATTCAGGGTGGTGAGAACCAGAGAGGATTGTGAGGCACTCCAAAGGGATCTGTTGAGGCTGGGTGAGTGGGTGTCAGCGTGGCAGATGAGGTTCAATGTGGCCAAGTGCAAAGTAATGCACATTGGGGCCAAGAATCCCAGCTACAAATACAAGTTGATTGGTTGTGAACTGGCAGAGACTGACCAAGAGAGAGATCTTGGGGTCATGGTAGATAACTCACTGAAAATGTTGAGACAGTGTGTGACTGCAATTAAAAAGGCCAACGCCATGCTGGGAATTATTAGGAAGGGAATTGAAAACAAATCAGCCAGTATCATAATGCCCCTGTATAAATCGATGGTGCGGTCTCATTTGGAGTACTGTGTGCAGTTCTGGTCGCCGCACCTCAAAAAGGATATTATAGCATTGGAGAAAGTCCAGAGAAGGGCAACTAGAATGATTAAAGGGCTGGAGCACTTTCCCTATGAAGAAAGGTTAAAACACTTGGGGCTCTTGAGCTTGGAGAAACGTCGACTGCGGGGTAACATGATAGAGGTTTACAAGATAATGCATGGGATGGAGAAAGTAGAGAAAGAAGTACTTTTCTCCCTTTCTCACAATATAAGAACTAGTGGGCATTCAATGAAATTACTGAGGAGTCAGGTTAAAATGGATAAAAGGAAGTACTTCTTCACCCAAAGGGTGATTAACATGTGAAATTGACTGCCACAGGAGATGGTGGCGGCTACAAGCATAGCCAGCTTCAAGAGAGGGTTAGATAAAAATATGGAGCAGAGGTTCATCAGTGGCTATTAGCCACAGTGTGTATATGTGTGTGTGTGTGTGTATATATATATATATATATATATACACACACACACACACACACACACACTTATTTATATATATATAAATAAATATAATTTTTTTCGCCACTGTGTGACACAGAGTGTTGGACTGGATGAGCCATTGGCCTGATCCAACATGGCTTCTCTTATGTTCTTACTGTACTTTGCATTTTACAGAGCCCTAAAAGAGTGTTTGAGCTTCTCTTCTGCAGTGGATGTGTATGCATGAATGTTGTCAATACATTTTTCTTCTTCTTCTTCGACAGGTATCTGAACAGATGGTAGAATGGAGACAAACACTGTTTAAACATGGGGCTGAAAGGGACTCATCAGATCCTCTGTTCAGATATCTGTTGAAGATGAGTGGACATGCACATTGCGACCATAACAAGTAGGGATCCCTCCTGCAATCAAGAAATCTACTTTATGGGGATTACACATTGCATGGAGAGAACTTATATATATATACACACACACAGTTGTACATATGTAAGCTCCATATGGCCATTCAATGGAACACACACAGATATGGGATGGGCCTATCGCCACAATCTGGCTTGCCATCCCATGCACATCTGCTTACCCCAAATATGAAGGCACAGCTTCCCAGACACTGATATGTGTGGCCAAACACCTATTCAGACCCTTCAAAAATATGCAATACCTGTTTACCAGAGGTAAATTAGAACCATAGGTAAACAGGAGGGACTGGGGGGAGGGGTTTAATATACACACAACAAGCAGGAATGCCTTCTTCAAAGACAGCCACAATTCTCAAGGAAGGGAGGTGTCTTCCAACCTTAAGTAGCACAGCATGGGAGACTCACATTCCAATCTAGATCTCATTAGAGACTGATACAATGGAAGAACAATGTAAGCCACTGTGGGTCCTCCCTGAGAAGAAAGGCAAGGTATAAATGAAGTAAAAATGTAAAGGGATAAACATTTAAATGGAAGTTTATTCCTGTTGTGCACATAAAATCACTATGTTCCTTTTTTGTCTTTAGCTGCCTTGGCTTTCTCCAGCAGATGGCACTGCTGTAGAAGAGACAAACATCGCCATGGAACTGTAAAAAAAAAGAAAATTGAAAGTACCATGTATATGATGCGGCAAATTAAGCATCTCATAAGCACAGCCTTATAGATATGGTGCTAGCCTTATAGCACTGTTAATATCCCATATCTCAGGAAGAAAAAGAAGTAGCGACGCACCAAAATCTGGAATGACCAGATTCAGGTTATGAACTCTGGTGACTCATAATCCTTGCTTTCGATTTAAAGCTAGCAGTATGGTCATATAAGCCCTTCCTAGGAGGAAAAGATCCAGCTCCTGTGGTGCATGCACTGGTAACATCTAGGTTAGAGTACTTCAATGCACTTTATGTGAGGCTGCCCTTGAAGACTGTCTGGAAGCTACAGCTGGATCAGAATGCTGCTGCTAGTGTTGATTGGAGTGGGTCACAGGAGCCATCATTCCAGGCTTGTTCTGTCTACATTGGCTTTCAGTTTGCTTCCAGACCCAATTCAAGGAGTTGGTACCAATCTTTAAAGCCCTATATGGCTTGGGACCAATATACCTTAAGGATCACCTTCTCCCACAGTTTACCCAGTCCCTCCCCAGAGCCAGTTTGGTGTACTGGTTAAGTGTGCAGACTCTTATCTGGGAGCTGCTGGAATGGCCTTGGGTCAGCCATAACTATCACAGAGCTTATCCTTGAAAGTGCAGCTTCTGAGTGAGCCTCTCAGCCCCACCTACCTCACAGGGTGTTTGTTGTGCGGGAGGAAGATGAAGGAGATTGTGAGCTGCTCTGAGATTCAGAGTGGAGGGCGGAATATAAATCCAATGTTGTCTTCTTCCCACATGAACCTATAATCCAGCCTTGTACTTCTTTCTCCTGTCTTCCCATTTACCCAAGAGCAATGGCAAGAAAGTCACTCCGGAGACCTTGAACATCATTGTGGGAGCATTCCAAATGCCAGGTTCCCTGGGAAATTTAATTTTCTCAGGACACCTTACTTCTACAAAGACTTTCCCATCCTGGGCCCTGACATCTGGGAAGCTGCCACAACAGCATTTAAGGTGACTGGGAAAGATTTCCCTGGCTGTTCTTGCAGCTACTGGAAAATGGGAAGGGAAAGGGAGGCTGTCAAAGAAGAAGAAGAAGATGATATTGGATTTATATCCCGCCCTCCACTCCGAAGAGTCTCAGAGCTCACAATCTCCTTTACCTTCCTCCCCCACAACAGACACCCTGTGAGGTAGGTGGGGCTGGAGAGGGCTCTCACAGCAGCTGCCCTTTCAAGGACAACCTCTGCCAGAGCTATGGCTGACCCAAGGCCATTCCAGCAGGTGCAAGTGGAGGAGTGGGGAATCAAACCCGGTTCTCCCAGATAAGAGTCCTCACACTTAACCACTACACCAAACGTTCATCCAGGGAAGTTAGAAGGATGAATTCCCAGCCTAGAGCACTCCTGCTGATGTTGGTGTGATCACAGAAGGGTGCAGAACTTGAAACTGATTTCAGAAAAGACAAGGCTCTGTTTTGATTTCAGGAGGGGAAATGTCATGGTTCATGATGTTCAATTACAAATTAAGCTGGAAAAAGTTTAACCAAGATTTAAGGAAAAGTGCCAGCTCAAGGATTTGGGGGCCCTCCCACAAGACCCTCCTAGTGGCCTTCTGTAAGAGGTAGAAATTTTATTCCAGACTTCCTTCAGCTTCTAGAAGCTTTGACCAAATTCAGAATAGAAGCCCTGTTAGTGCTTTCCCAGTCTTGCAAAGCTCTGACCTTGCCTTCCTCTGGAGTCAGAAGTAAGGGGGAATACATAACATATGCAAAAGAACAAATGCTGATATTCCTAGCAGTGCCAAGGGGTTATGATCCTATCTTATCAAACCATCTTTTCTTGGTGAGACAGAATGCAACTTTTCTATAGACAGAGTGGAAAGTAGAAATCCTCCAAAATTTCAGGGAGCTTAAAGTTCACTTCACCTAAATGAGCTAATGTTTCATTCAGTTCCTTCAGGCTGGTGCATTGCTGTTCCTAAAGCAGCCATCTAACTGACAGTGTTTCACCTTTTGGAGAGGGCCATGCTCAGTGGAGGAGCATCTACTTGGCTTGCAATCACTGGCCTGAGACCCGGAAGAACCACTGCCAGTCCTAGTAGACAAGACTAACCTTGATAGAAAAAGGGCAGCTGATAAGGCAGCTTCATGTGTTCCTTTTGGTCCTCCAAATCTGCCAGCTGAGTCCTCACACTAACTAACTCATGAGAGTATAGAGTAGCCCAAATGTCAGTACTAACTCATGGAAGTTAATTTGTACTGACATTTGGACCAATCTTTACTGTACTGTTTTTTAGCAAGCTGGGTTGGAGTTTCCCCATCCTGACTTCTTTCTCCCACCATGACATGGCAACTGCAGGGAACTCCCACCCCCATCCACCCAAGCGCTGCAGGGCCAGGTTCAGATTGAAATGACTGTATCAGGGAAAGAGAGACCTCTGCCTCCACCCACACTATTTTCAACAGGGCCCAAAGTAGGGACCTGAGTCATTAGGAAACACAATAGCCCTTAATCACCATCTTGCCAAGATGACAGTGCCCTCCTAAACAGAGTTACACTCTTCTAAGCCTACTGACTTCAGCGGATTTAGGAGGGTATAACTCTGTTTCGGATAGCAGCATCAGTTGCTTCTAAGGAAAAGGAAAGGTCCCCTGTGCAAGCACCAATCATTTCCGACTCTGGGGTGACATTGCTTTCACAACGTTTTTACGGGGTGGTTTGCCATTGCCTTCCCCAGTCATCTACACTTTTCCCCCAGCAAGCTGGGTACTCATTTTACTGACCTCAGAAGGATGGAAGGTTGAGTCAACCTTGAGCTGGCTACCTGAAACCCCAGCTTCCACTGGGGATCGAACTCAGGTCATCAGCAGAGCTTAGGACTGCAGTACTGCAGCTTTAACACTCTGTGCCATGGGGCTCTTAGTTGCTTCTAAAGACTAACCTAAATGTTTAACCCCAGGCAGTTGTAATATCATAGTTTCTAGGGCTGCTTTTCCTTTGCAGTGTGCCCTTAAGAGGAAACTACTTGCAGCAGCAGCAGCAGCTGCAGGAGGGGAATGGGGAATGGGAGAGCTTAACCTGACAACCACTATTGCCCTGAAACTCCATCTCCCAGTTGCTCCCTCCCAAATGGTTCCACAGTTATGTTTACCTCACAAACAAAGGTGTGATCCCAAGGGTTGGCAGGGAGGGAGAGTCAGCATAAAAGTGACTGGCTGGGAAAGCAGTAAGCACCCACCTCCTTTCCCACTCCTTACAAAATAACCACCACCTATGGGGCACATTAGCTCTGACCTGGATAGCCCAGGCTAGCCTGATCTCATGGTTCATGATGTTCAATTACAAATGTCCTGAGAAAATAGGATCAGCCCTGGCTAGTATTAGAATGGGAGACCTCCAAGGAATGCCAGGGTTGTGGCATGAAGGCAGGCAATAGCAAACCACCTCTGAACGTCTCTTGCCTTGAAAATTCCATGGGGTCACTAGGGGTGTTTTCGCACTGACCTTAATCAGCAGCGACGCCCCTCTTCACCACGCAGGATCGGCGCGGATTTCGCACTAATTGCCGCGGAGCACCCGGAAGAGCCGGAAAGTCCCGCGGCTTTTGTGGCGCAAATGGAAACTGGTTTTTGGTGGTTTCCGTTTGCGCCGCAAAAGCCGCGGGACTTTCCGGCTCTTCCGGGTGCTCTGCGGCAATTAGTGCGAAATCCGCGCCGATCCTGCGCGGTGAAGAGGGCCGTCGCTTCTGATTAAGGTCAGTGCGAAAACACCCTATAATTCAGCTCTGACTTGACAGCAAAATTAAAAATGAGGCACATTACAAGGGGGGAAATCTCCCTTGGACTAATATTTGATGAAGCTGCAGCACATTGTTCCATGGCTATAAGCCACAATGGCTAAACAGAACCTCCTTGTTTGATGGCAGTGTAGCTCAGAATAGGAGCAGCTGGAGTAACAGCAGAGGAGGGCTGTAGCCTTCATGCCTTGCTTGCAAGTTGGTTGCTGTAGGGCCAGGATGCTTGACTACATGGTCTTTTTATTCAATTCAGCAAGGTCCTGTGCATACTTCCAGTGTTTACTTTTGTCCTTCAGTCCCTTGATAGAAACCTGCTAAAATCTCTTCCATGGATGTCAAAGTGTTTGACCATGGCTGGATCATAGCCCAAATTGTTCCCCTAAGGAAAAAATAACAACTTCAGTAACAACCATGCTAGGTTGAGATGGTTTGAAGATGCATGGGGCTTCCCTGCAGCCTACCCTTGGTCACAAGGAAGAAACTGGGAAACGCCCCAGGTGTGCTGATGCCCACACATACTGCCCAAGCTATACTGACTTGGTATTCAAATTCCTTTTCTGAAAAAGTACTAGATGGGCAAATTGACTCATCACAACAATATCAAGGAACATGGCTAAGCCAAATTCCTCCATTTGCCACCTGGCATTCTTTTTACACAGATGGGCAGGATCAAGGTAAGCATTAAAGTAACTATTTATCTATCCCAGTTTTATGCTGCCCTTCTGTCAAGAAGCACCAGGCGACATACATAGTCGTCTTCTTCATTTTATCCTCACAACAGCACTGCAAGGTAGTCAGACTGAAAGAGAAACAGGCATGATGTCACCCAAGAAGTTTCTTGGCTGAGAACAGATTGCAAGCCAGATCTCCAAAATCTCTGCCTGTCAGTCTAACCACTACACTGCACTGACACATATGGAGTCATTTTATTGTACTGATCATTGATGTATCAGCTTACTCAAAACATGACCGCTAATTTCAAAACAGTCACCCCCCTTCTTTATGATTTAATTAGTACTGATAGTGATTTTGCAAGCAATAATCTTTGAAAACCCAACAAAAATATTAGATGACAACATGGTGTTTGTGTGTGTTACGTATGTGTGTGTGCGCATTACATGCTGTCCATTCACATCCAAGTTATGGCCACCCTATGAATTAAATTTCTCTAAAATCTCCTGAGGTTAACAGCCTTGCTCACTTCTTGCAAACTGAGGGTCGTGGCTTCCTTGGTTGAGTCAATCCATCTCCTGTTGGGCTTTCCTCTCTTCCTAGTCCTTTTAACTTTTCCCAGCCATATGGCCTTTTATTTAACTTATTTGTCTTTTATTTAACTCATTTGTTCCCCACCTCATTTAACTCATTTGTTCCCCACCTCTTTTATTTAACTCATTTATTCACCACTTTTCTCCTTAACAGGGACTCCACTGTATCCTCACAACAATCCTTTGAGGTAGGCCAGGCTGAGATAATATGACTGGCCAAAGGTCACCCTTACCATTTTCGCACACAGCTTACCTCGCAGTCACAATCCTGTTCCCTCTGCAGTGTCCGGTCGGATTTCCCACCATCTGCGCCAGAGTTACAGGAAGTACCGCAGCTTCTGCGTAGCAAACGTAAACTGGGTTTTAGCAGTTTACGTTTGCTATGCAAAAGCCGCAGCACTTCCTTTAACTCCAGCGCAGATGGTGGGAAATCCGACCAGACGCTGAGGAGGGAACAGGATTGTGACTGCGAGGTAAGCTGTGTGCGAAAACGGTACCAGTGAGCTTCCACAGCACAAGTGGGGATTCAAACTCTGGTCTCCCAGGTCCTAGTCTGACACTCTTAACTAGTCTTGTCTTCTCTGATATGACCAAAGTATAACAGCCTCAGTTTGGTCATTTGAGTTTCTAGGGAGAATTCACAGCCAGTGGTTCTGCCAGAGCCAGAAGTCTGGGCCCAGGACTCTGGCTTGTGGGCTCAGCAAGAGCAGGAAAGAGCAGAGTGTAGCTTCACATCATCAAGGAGGACCAGGGAGGCATTTGACCTTAAATTATCTAACTACACTCCTCAAGGTGCAACTATTTCAGAACCGATATATTAAAGAATGAATTTAAAAGGGTATCCTTGTAAAACAGAAATCAAGGGGCACCTTGAAGATTAACCAAGTTTATTTCAGCTCGAACTCTCATGAGTCAGACCTCCCGCCTTCAAATACACAGGAGATGGATTGGGACAGAGTTGAACTCTGCAGCCTCCGTGTACCAGGAATCTGTGAGGCAAAAGTCCTCATCTCAGGGCTCTTTTTTGAAAACAAAAACAAAACACCGCAAGGCAATCTTTCTGTGGCTGCAGTAGCACTCATCATCCAGTTTACAAATCAGCAAGGAAAGTTATGAAAGAGCATGTGATTAAAGTGCTGAGGTCTGCTATTACGACAGTTGCTGTTTGACTGGCATGAGGAATTGTATTGTTTATATTACTGTAATGCAGAATAAGTGTAGACTCTAAGGTTGGTTGCTTTCTATTTTCACTGACAATGCTTATTTTTTTATTTAAAACTTTTCTATGTCACCTTTCCGCCCAACAAGGGTCCCCAAACCATAAAACATTAAAACAGACCATTTTGCCCTTAAGGCTCATATGAATGCTCCATCCCAACCCTGTATGGGCGAAGAGCCTATTTTGGCTTGCCCACGGAGTCTGATGGACCCTGAGCAGTTCCAAATGACTCTGTGGGACCCCTGGCCCCCTGGCGATTCCCTTGATGACCTGGTTGAGGCTTGGCATGGCCAATTATCCAGGGCCATCAACGAAATCACACCCCGATGTCCTCTGCGCCCTCGTATTAAGCTGGCTCTGTGGAATACCCCGGAGCTACGACAGCTGAAGCAAGGCCTCAGATGGCTAGGGAGGCAGTGGCGGCATACTCGTGATGAAGCGACGAGAACATCTTATAGAGCGTTTATGAGGTCCTATGAGATGGCAGTCAAAGCCACAAAGAAGGATTACTTTGCAGCTAAGATTGCGTCTGCAAATTCGCGCCCAGGACAATTATTTAGGATAATTGGGAACCTCACAACACTGCCTCAAGGCAGACCAAATGTTAGAGAATTAGAGATCGGCTGTGAGGCTTTTGCGATTTTTTTTGCAGATAAAATCACATCGCTCTGCCATGACCTTTCCGCCACATTGGATACGGCGCAAGAACTCGAGGCTCCGTGCCTGTCTTCTGGTTCAGTTCTGGATCACTTTGACACACTTAGCCGGGGGAAGCTGATGGAATTCTCTCTACTGTACACCCAACAACTTGCGATCTGGACCCATGCCCCTCTTGGCTAATTAAATCTTGCCAGAGGGAACTTAGATGTCCTATATGGGACATCGTAAATAGATCCCTCTCAGAAGGGTGTTTTCCAACACCTCTCAAAGAGGCTACGGTCCGTCCTCTCTTGACAAAAATTACAGCAGATCCAGCCAAATTGACAAACTACGAACCAGTCTCAAATTTACCATTTTGGGGTAAAATTATCGAGAGGGCAGTAGCGTTACAGTTGCAGGGTTTTCTGGATGACGCTGTCATCTTAGATCCTCACCATTCCGGCTTCTACCCGGGTCATGGGACGGAGACAGTGCTGGTCGCTTTGGTGGATGATCTTCAGCGGCATCTGGATCAAGGCGGCGTGGCGGTGCTGATGTTGTTAGATCTGTCAGCTGCATTCGACACGGTCGACCATCAGTTACTGACCCGCTGGCTCACCGACGCAGGGATTAGGGGGTCTGCCTTACAGTGGCTTTCCTCCTTCCTTGACGGATGGGGACAAAGGGTGGCAATTGGGGGAGAACTGTGCCAGAGGCACTCACTAGATTGTGGGGTGCCACAAGGGGCAGTCCTCTCTCCGATGTTATTTTAATATCTACATGCGCCCCCTTGCCCAGATTGCCCGGAGATATGGGCTTGGGTGTCACCAATATGCAGGTGACACCCAGCTCTATCTACTAATGGATGGTCGGCCTGCGTCCCAAAAAATCTGGACCTAGCATTGCAAGCCGTGGCAGGTTGGCTCAGGCTGAGTAGGTTGAAGCTGAATCCAACGAAGACGGAGGTCCTTTGCTTGGGTCGTGGTGCTCTGGGAAGAGAAATCCCCCTCCCAGTCTTTGACGGTATGTCACTGAAAGCAGCACACAGGGTCAAAGCCTGGAGGTTCTACTGGAGCCTTCATTGTCAATGTCAGATAGCGGCCACTGCCAAATCCGTGTTTTTCCATCTTAGGCGAGCGAGGCAGCTGGCCCCCTTCCTAGAGCGTCATGACTTAGCAACAGTGATCCATGCAACGGTCACCTCGAGACTGGACTACTGTAATGCCCTCTACATGGGGCCACCTTTGTGCCGAACCCGGAAGCTGCAGCTGGTGCAGAATGCAGCGACTAGGCTGCTATTAAGGCTCACGAAGTGGGAGCACATACAGCCAGGGCTGCGTGAGCTGCCCTGGCTGCCAGTTGTATACCAGGTTCGTTACAAAGTGCTGGTCATTACCTTTAAAGCCCTATATGATCGAGGGTCTGCCTATCTTAGGGACCTTCTCTCCCCATATGAGCCCCAGAGAGTACTGAGATCAGCAGGAAAGAACAGGTTGACAATCCCTGGGCCAAAGGAGGCCAAATTGAAGAGCACATGAGAACGGGCCTTTTCGATCGTAGCTCCACACTGGTGGAATCAACTTCCAGATGAAGTGCGGGCCCTGCGGAGTCTGGATCAGTTCTGCAGGGCCTGCAAGACTACTCTTTTTAAAATGGCCTCCGCTTAAATATAGACCCAAGACAGACAGACCTGCTGTAGACATATCCAGCCACCAAAATCTCACTGAGGAAAATCTGAGATATAGCACCGTAAATGTTAATTTTAATTGTTAATGATGGTTTTAAATGATGGTTTTATTAATGAATTATTTATTTATCAAATTGTGCTGATGTTTTATTGTAAATTGAATTTGTATGTTGTGAGCTGCCCTGAGCCTGCTTCGGCGGGGTAGGCAGGATATAAATAAAATGTATTATTATTATTAAAACAACATTTAAAATAGTGTGTGTGTGTTGTTCAATAAAATATATAATTCAATAAAAACATAAACACATGTGGCCCTAAAACCATGGAGGAGTAACAGTTACTGGGGGTATGCCAAACAAAGCATAAACACCTTCACCGTACTGGAAGAGGACAACAATAAAGGGAAACAGACTAATCTCCCTGGGGAGGGAGTCCCAAAGTTTTGGTGCTACAACCAATAAGGCCCTCTCTTGGATTGCCAGTGCCACCCACCTAGCCTCCAGGGAGATCTGAAGCAGGGCCTTTGAAAATGACTGGATGGATTGTTTCATAAAGAAGAAAGTAGCTATCTGGGCTCTTAGAGAAGGAGAAATTGGATTTATAGCCCGCCTTTCACTTGGCGTCTCAGAGCAGTTTACAATCTCCTTTTCCTTCCCCTCTTCACAACAGACACTTTGTGAGGTACATGGGGCTGAGAGAGCTCTCAGAGAATTCCTCTTGAGAGGAACAACTCTGAGAAAGTTATGACTGACCCAAGGTCACACCAGCAGGTGCAGGTGGAGGAGTGGGGAATCAAACCCAGTTGTCCCAGATTAGAGTATGTGCTCTTAACCACTACATCAAACTGGCTCTCAGACCTAAGAGAGGGCACCTCAGAGTGTTTGTGTCAGCTGCCTAGGTCATTTCCGCATTCCAGAGATCAACCAGTGCATTGACAGGAAGACCAACCACATCAGCAGGAAAATACCCTAATGCAGGGGTGGTCAATGGTAGCTCTCCAGATGTTTTTTGCCTACAATGCCCATCAGCCCCCAGCCATTGGCCATGCTGGCTGGGGCTGATGGGAGTTGTAGGCAAAAAAATATCTGGAGAGCTACCGTTGGCCATCCCTGCCCTAATGCCATCTGAAAACTAGTTGGATCCATTATCTCCTATGGAGTCTTGATTTCCCTGTAAATCTAAACTCCAACATGGAGTGATCTGTCCATGACAAAGAAACCATCTTCTGCATCCAAAGCTACAATAAGGCAACCAATTGTATGCACAATATAAGAAAATGATTTCCCACCCTCCCTGTACTTCACAGTCAACTGCCAGACAAGAGCTCCCATAAGACCACAGAATGAGCTAACAGATCTTTCCCCTGTGCTGCCCTGGGAGGGTGTAAATATCAATGGACTTCTCATCACTTAACATTAGCAGGTGAACATGGGACTGTCTAGGCAGAGCTTCTGTAGGAATTTTGAGGAAAGTTTTCTAGGTTTCTGTTGGTATTTAGAAACCCAAAAGACCTTGACTGTCTTTCAAACCACCATCCAGATGGAAGGAGTAAAAACAGGAAAATCCAAATGACATCATAAGAATGCTCACAGAACCTCTCCCTTCAAAAGTATCTAGAAAAACCAGGAACCATGAAGAAAGTGCAATAGCCAATAAAAATGAAAAATCACGTGACAACCCAATGCTCAAACTCTAAATATAATAAATATACCAACGAACTTATGTGATACTTTTTCTTATATAAACCAAACAACAATCCCAAACTTATATTGAAAAAATTCAAAATCCCAAATTAGTGGGAAAAATAATACAAAAGAACCAATTGAAAAGCTGAAAAGTTGTGAATAGCACCATTATGTAATAATTATAATTTTATAGTTTTAGCGTTATACTGTTTTATTGATTTAATATGTCATTTTGATTGTTGTTAGCTGCCCCGAGTCTGTTCATGGAGAGTGAGATATAAGTTTAAAGTAAATAAATAGTAATATTTCAGTGGACCCTGGAAATCATATATAATATTACAATTGGTTCTTTGTCTTATTTCCCCCACTAATTTGGGATTTTTAATTTTTACAATACAAATTTGGGGTTCTTGTTTGGTCTATATAAGAAACAGGAAAAAAATACCACATATAAGTTCATTTGTATATTTAATATAATAAATACAATAATAAGTTTTACTGGATTGTCACACAGTGATTTTTCATTTTTCTTGCCTCGCCCTTCAAAAGGCAAGGCAAGAGAAACCAAATAGTGGCTTCTTCTTCCACACAGCAACAACAGCTAGCTTCACCACCTTGGCAACTAGTGTGGGTTTGGACAGGAATGGCATCCACACAAACTATCCTCATGCCAATTGCCACTGTTGCCCCCACCCTCTCGTCTTCCATCATGCCTGCCCCTTTGGGCCCTTCCCCAAATATGAAATATACTCAAATATTAAAGATGCAGAATCTGGATCTGGCAACCCCAGAGACTACTTCTCCACCCAGTATTCCACCCCTAGAACCAGCATAGTATAGTGGCTAGACAGTTGGACTAGAATCTGAGAGACCCAGGTTCAACTCTGCACTCTGCCATGGAAGCTCACTGGGTGACCAATCACTCTCTCTCTCAGTTTAACCTACCTCACAGGGCTGTTGTGGAGATAAAATGCTAACAGGTGTCAGGTGTCATCTCAAGCAAGGAAGGAAGGAAGGAGAATCAGATGATAAAAGTAAAGGGCATGGCTTTCTTTTTGTTACAAATGCTCATTACAAAAATGAAATCAACAGGTAAATTTTGCTTTATTGCTATATTTTCATATTTATTAAGTCTGCATATATTGGATTTCTGTCTAATGGGCATAAGAGTTTGAGAAAAGTTAAAGGCCCAAGAACACTGTCAAAAATCCTTGCAATGTATCTGCCAAATTGAGTCCTCCTTAACGTACCAGTCAGTGAGTGTAAAGCATTTCTGCAGTCCTTGATTCAACACACACACCCTTCCCACCCTTACTGCATGGAATAAGCCCTATGCCAGCCTCATAGAACTAAAATAAGGCTCAACTGACCACATGGTGCTGACATTCTGATCCCCAACTGAAAGCCACCATTTCCAGAGCAGACCACAATATAGAGACACTCTCTGTCTTCATATCTCTAGAGTGCTCTGTCATATTTGACTAGCATTGGTTATTGTTATTTTATTTGATGACATTTCATTTGCAAACAGCTTACAGTGCTGGAAGTGGGATTCTTTGACCTGCACTGCCTAGCACAGCCTCTCACCTGACCAAGTCTTGCTTGCTTGCCTCACTGCAAAAACTGTTCTGTCCTTCAGAACTTTCATCCACTATAATCCATTATTTACACCTGATTCCTGCATCTTGTCAAAGAGCCATAGCTGTTTTATGCTGACACTGCATTCCAGCTACCTAGACAATTGGCCATGAAATTACTTATATACTCATTACCAGGGGTGGGTAATTTGCTCAGCATCTGCAGCTTTGGGAGGAGATGACTTTTTATGTCTTAACTCTTTACAGAGAACTCTTTAGAACTATTGCTATACTAGTTTAAAGAATAAGGCCTGTTGTGGGGAGAAATACAATGGGCGCTAGAAATTTGCTATGGGTGAGGAGTTTCATGGCTTGGGGGGCTGAGGAGGGAAGAGAAAGATAAAGGGAGGCTAGGTATGTCAAGAATGCAGCTGTTGGGTAGGGAAATGGAGAAAGTGGGGAAATGTGAGGTAGGTTTTCAGAGAGGGGTATCTTGAGAAAGAAGGGATGGGGGCAAAAGAGATGGGGGTAAATTGCTTTCCATCTCCTCCCCCCCCTCCCTGCAGCCTCTATCTAGGAAAAGTCCAGTCTTTTTCTGCAGTGGGGACCAAAGCAACTTTCATCATTCTCCTCTTCCCCATTATGAATTGCACAACAACCCTGTGAGGAGGTTAAGCTGAAAGTCTTTGACTGGTCCAAAATCATTTAGTCAGCTTCCACAGCAAGACCACAGCAGACCCTGCTCTGAAGTGCCAACTGCCACATCACACTGCCATAGGGGGGTGACCTCAGCAGAGTATAATGAATCAGAGTGTACCATTTTCTCCACGGGAACTGATATCTGCACATCTGGAGAGCAGTTGTAGTTGTGAGTGATCTCATCTGGAGATTGGCAACAGTGGTTTCCCAGGAGGAATTGGCTGGTTTGCGGGGGTGGGGGGAAGTTTAGGGCATTGTACCTGTACCTATGACTGCCAGTTCCGGGTTGGTGGGAAATTCCTGGAGATTTTGTGGTAGAGTCTATGGAAGTCAGACTTTGGGGAGAGGAAAGGCTTCAGCTAAATAGAATGCCATAAAGTCCATAAAGATTTTGTGATAGAGTCTATGGAACCTGGAACTGGCAGCCATTGTACCTGTCTGAGGTCCCACTTTTCTTCAAACCCCACCCTCTCTAGGTTCCGCCTAGGGTGGCCAGACCGTCCCGGTCTCCCGGGACATTCCCGGATCTGGCCACCCAATCCCGGATCCCGGGCTGCCTATACCGGGACCATTAAAGGTCCCGGTTTAGGCAGCCCCGGAGCCGGTGGGCCGCGGGCGCGGGCGGGGAAGGCGGGGAGTGAGGGAGGGAGCGTCCCTGCGCCTGCGCAGGGCCCCTGCGCACGCGCAGGGACGCTCCCACCCTCACTCCCCGCCTTCCCCGCCCGCGCGCGGGGCCCGGCGGCAGTGGTGGAGGCCTCTCCGTGGCCTCCGCTGGTCGCTGGAAGCCCTCCAGAGACTCTGGAAGGCCTCCAGCGACCAGCGGAGGCCGCGGAGAGGCCGCGGGGCACCCGGCGCTGGTCCCGGAAGGCCTTCCAGAGCCTCTGGAAGGCCTTCGGGGACCAGCGCCGGCCAGCGAAGGCTTCCCCGCGGCCTCCGCTGGTCCCTGGAGGCCCTCCAGAGTCTCTGGAGGGCCTCCAGGGACCAGCGGAGGCCGCGGGGAAGCCGCGGGGCACCCGGCGCTGGTCCCGGAAGGCCTTCCGGGACCAGCGCCGGCTTCCCCGCGGCCTCCGCTGGTCCCTGGAGGCCCTCCAGAGTCTCTGGAGGGCCTCCAGGGACCAGCGGAGGCCACGGGGAAGCCGCGGGGCACCCGGCGCTGGTCCCGGAAGGCCTTCCAGAGCCTCTGGAAGGCCTTCGGGGACCAGCGCCGGCCAGCGAAGGCTTCCCCGCGGCCTCCGCTGGTCCCTGGAGGCCCTCCAGAGTCTCTGGAGGGCCTCCAGGGACCAGCGGAGGCCGCGGGGAAGCCGCGGGGCACCCGGCGCTGGTCCCGGAAGGCCTTCCAGAGGCTCTGGAAGGCCTTCGGGGACCAGCGCCGGCCAGCGAAGGCTTCCCCGCGGCCTCCGCTGGTCCCTGGAGGCCCTCCAGAGTCTCTGGAGGGCCTCCAGGGACCAGCGGAGGCCGCAGGAAAGCCGCGGAGCAGCCGGCGCTGGTCCCTGGAGGCCTCCAGAGGCCAGCGCCGGTAGCGGAGAGGCCCGGCGCTGGTCCCTGGAGGCCTCCAGAGGCCAGCCCCGGCAGCTCCCTCCCTCCCTCGTCGCGAGGCCGCCGCCGGAGGACTCCCCGCCGCCGCCGCCGCTGGATCCGCCGCCCTGGAATAAGGTAAGGGGGCCGAAAGCGGGGGGGGGGCGGGGGGCGGCCTTCCTTTCTTCCCTCCCTCCTCCCTCCCTCCCTCCCTTCCTTCCTTCCCTCACTCCCTTCCCTTCCTTCCTTCCTTCCCTCCCTCCTCCCTTTCTTCCTTCCTTCCCTCCCTCCCTCCTTATGTTGTTATGTGATGCAGAGTGTTGGACTGGATGGGCCACTGGCCTGATCCAACAGGGCTTCTCTTATGTTCTTATGTGACGCAGAGTGTTGGACTGGATGGGCCACTGGCCTGATCCAACAGGGCTTCTCTTATGTTCTTATGTGATGCAGAGTGTTGGACTGGATGGGCCACTGGCCTGATCCAACAGGGCTTCTCTTATGTTCTTATGTGACGCAGAGTGTTGGACTGGATGGGCCACTGGCCTGATCCAACAGGGCTTCTCTTATGTTCTTATGTGATGCAGAGTGTTGGACTGGATGGGCCACTGGCCTGATCCAACAGGGCTTCTCTTATGTTGTTATGTGATGCAGAGTGTTGGACTGGATGGGCCACTGGCCTGATCCAACAGGGCTTCTCTTATGTTGTTATGTGACGCAGAGTGTTGGACTGGATGGGCCACTGGCCTGATCCAACAGGGCTTCTCTTATGTTGTTATGTGATGCAGAGTGTTGGACTGGATGGGCCACTGGCCTGATCCAACAGGGCTTCTCTTATGTTGTTATGTGATGCAGAGTGTTGGACTGGATGGGCCACTGGCCTGATCCAACAGGGCTTCTCTTATGTTATTATGTGACGCAGAGTGTTGGACTGGAGGGGCCACTGGCCTGATCCAACAGGGCTTCTCTTATGTGACAATACTGACTTTGGTGGACCCAAGCACTGATTCAGTGTAAGGGAGCTTTGTGTTTGTGTCTTCTAGTGCAATTTTGTTCTCAGATCCTGTATTTACTTCATCAGTATATGGGATAAGGCACTTTCTCAACTGTGCTGCATAATGCAGCCTATTTATTTTGTCCTGTTGGCTCTGTTGGCTCTATCTGCGCCACCTTCATCACTTTCGGGGTGTGGATCCCCCAGTGGAGTGGTCTCCCGACTCCCTCCGCCGGCTGTTTCTGATAGCCCTGCGCCCCCTCTTTCATTTGATATGTGTCCCGTGCGGGTGCCACCCTCCCGCCGGGAGATGCCGCAAAATGAGCCCCCTTGAGGCTTATGGCGGCAGGGCTCGGGGGAAGCGAGCTAGACTGCTGTTCTTTTGAGGGGTTATAGAGTGTTTCGAGCCCGTCCCTGTGGCATCGGTCCCATCATTGTGGGGCCCAGGGGGCCGGCGCAGCGGCACGCTGAAGCAGCCTGTCGGTCACTTCCAGGTTCCTGTCCTGCATCTTGACCGGTGTTATTAGTGACAGGCTGCTTCGGCGTGCCGCTGCGCCGGCCCCCTTGGTCCCACAACGATGGGACCGATGCCACAGGGACGGGCTCGAAACACTCTATAACCCCTCAAAAGAACAGCAGTCTAGCTCGCTTCCCCCGAGCCCTGCCGCCATAAGCCTCAAGGGGGCTCATTTTGCGGCATCTCCCGGCGGGAGGGTGGCACCCGCACGGGACACATATCAAATGAAAGAGGGGGCGCAGGGCTATCAGAAACAGTCAGCGGAGGGAGTCGGGAGACCACCCCACTGGGGGATCCACACCCCGAAAGTGATGAAGGTGGCGCAGATAGAGCCAACAGAGCCAACAGGACAAAATAAATAGGCTGCATTATGCAGCACAGTTGAGAAAGTGCCTTATCCCATATACTGATGAAGTATATACAGGATTTGAGAACAAAATTGTTTCCGGCGGTGATATTTGGGGGATTTTTGGGGACGTCACAGGAAGTGCTGTGAAGTCACTTCCTGTTTCCGGCAGGTGACGCGGGGGAAATGATGTCACAGTAAGTGATGCCACTTCCTGTTTCCGGTGGTGGCATGACATCACCGGAAGTGACGTCACCGGAAGTGACGTCACTTCCTGTTTCCGGCGGCGCGCGCGCGCGCGAAGCACCCCCCCCCCCCCCCCAGTGTCCCTGGCTGGCCTTCAGACATTATGGTCACCCTAGTTCCGCCCCTCAAGTCTCCAAGAATTTCCCAACCTGGAGTTGGCAACTCTCTCTCCTTCTCAGTCAACCATCAACCTACCTTTATCTGTCCCTCTGACTTCAGCTGTCTATCTCCTTTCCTGCCCTTCAGTCTTTTTCCACAGTGGGGACCAAAGTAGCTTAAGACTAACAGGAAAATTAAATCAGAGCAGCTCCAAACAAACAGAGGGGCTCTAATCGCTTCTCTTCCTTTTGCACATTCAACAGGAAGACTCAGGAGCCCTCAGCCAATTGGGGGAAGGCTTTCTGTGCCTGTTTCCCTCCTCCTCCCACCCTCAGCCAATTGAGGGAAGGCTTTCTTTCTGTCCTCTGCGAAGCAAAGCCTGAATCCTCAGCCAATGAAATGCAACAGACCTTGATTGATGGTTTGATGGGCCAAAGGTTGATGCAGCACAGTCCCAACCAATCAGGGTGCTTCATTTTGCCACTTTGCTGAAAGGGCTTTTATATAAATAGGATTTTTTTCTGGTGTCCCATAGAAAGCTGTTCCAGCAAATGTTAAATACTATAAATGTACAGTATGTATTTACTTTACATATATTTTTAGAGCACTAGCTTCTTTTTCTCCCAATGGCAGTGGATATGGCCCCGCAAGAATACACTTTCCTAATTAGCATGCCTCATTATTATTATTAGTATGGTGGTATCTATCATGGGGGAAGGGAAGCATTTTCAAATGCAAAGGTCTAAGTTCCTACCTATTAATTAAATTAATTACCGTAATTAATTTTATTCAATTTTTAGCCCACCCTTTCTGTAGAACAGGCTCAAGGCAGATCACATCATAAAAGGACAATCAATAGTTAAAACCAATTAAAATGTATAAGATCTAAAATTACAGTGATGACAAATTCTGTCTCACAAAATTTATTCAATTTATACCCCATCCTACCCCCCAAATTATGTCATACAGTGACCACAGAGATGGCACTGGAAGTCACAGAGGCCAGTATTTAGAGGGCTACTTTATCTAAATATGGAGCTTCCATTCTGTCCTTGAGGATCTGTCCTTTGCAAATTTGTCTAATCCCCTTTTAAAGCCAGCTAAACTACTGGATTAGCAGTACATCATAATTTGAAACGCCAGATCACAAAATCAGGGGTGAAAGCAGCAGGCTGACACATACTTGTAAACATTCAACAACAACAACAACAACAACAACAAATTTTATTTGTATCCCGCCCTCCCCGCCGGAGCAGGCTCAGGGCGGCTAACAACATAGTTCAGGGTTGATTATACAAATGGATAAAATTACATTAAACATTATAAGCGTTTAATTAAAATCTGGTTAAGTTTTAAAATTAAATTAATAAAATTAGTAAAAGTGCTAATGCTATGTTTACTTTTTCTGATGGCGGTTTCCTTCGCAATTTCCATTTTCATCAGCGAAAGCCAGTCTGAAGAGGAAGGTCTTGCAGGCCCTGCGGAACTGTTCTAGGTCCCGCAGGGCCTGCATTTCCTCTGGAAGTTGGTTCCATAGGCTCGGGGCTATAGAGGAGAAGGCCCAGTTACAGGTGCTTTGCAACTTCACCTCTCTCGGTCCGGGAATAGTCAACAAGTTTTTCCCGGCTGACCTCAGTGCTCTCTGGGGTTCATATGGGGAGAGACGGTCCCTAAGGTAGACAGGTCCTCGACCATATAGGGCTTTAAAGGTAATGACCAGCACTTTGTAACGAACCCGGTATGTAACTGGCAGCCAGTGCAGTTCGCGCAGCCCAGGCTGTATGTGCTCCCATTTAGGGAGTCCCAGCAACAGTCTAGCCGCTGCCTTCTGCACCAGCTGCAGCTTCCGGGTTCGGTACAGAGGCAGCCCAATGTAGAGGGCATTACAGTAATCCAGTCTCGAGGTGACCGTTGCATGAAGCACCATTGCCAGATCTTGGCGCTCTAGGAAGGGAGCCAACTGCTTTGCCCGCCTTAGATGGAAAAAGGCTGACTTGGCAGTGGCTGCAATCTGGGCCTCCATTGATAATGCAGGCTCCAGTAAAACTCCCAGGCTCTCGAAGACCAGGAGAGGTATTTCCCCTCCCCGAGCACCCCGACCCAGACAAAGGACTTCTGTCTTCGCTGGATTCAGTTTCAGCCCGCTCTTCCTCAACCAGGTTGCCAAATCCTGCAGGGCCCGGTCTAAATTCTCTGGGACGCAGTCAGGCCGGCCGTCCATTAGCAGATAGAGTTGGGTGTCATCTGCATATTGATGGCACCCAAGTCCATGTCTCCTGGCTATCTGGGCAAGGGGGCGCATATAGATATTAAATAGCATTGGTGAGAGAACTGCCCCCTGAGGCACTCCACAGTCCAGTGTGCGCCTCTGGGACCGCTCGCCCCCAATTGCCACCCTTTGTCCCCGATCCTCGAGGAAGGAGGCAAGCCATTGTAAGGCAGACCCCCTCACCCCTACATCGGCGAGGCGGCGGGTCAGTAGCCGATGGTCAACCGTGTCGAACGCAGCCGACAGGTCCAACAACATCAGCACCGCCACACCGCCCCGATCCAGGTGCCGTTGGAGATCATCTACCAGGGCGACCAGTACTGTCTCCGTCCCGTAACCCGGGCGAAAGCCGGACTGGCAAGGGTCTAGGATGGAAGCGTCATCCAGAAAGCTCTGCAACTGTGACGCCACTGCCCTCTCTATAATTTTACCTAAAAACGGTAAATTAGAGACCGGTCGGTAGTTTGCCAATTCAGCTGGATCCGCTGTACTTTTTTTCAAGAGGGGACGGACCAAAACCTCTTTTAGAGATGATGGAAAGCGCCCCTCCGAGAGGGATCTATTTATGATGTCCCGTAAAGGACATTCAAGCTCCCTCAGGCAGGGTTTAATTAGCCAGGAGGGGCATGGGTCCAAATCACAAGTTGTAGGGCGTGCAGAGGAGAGGATTCCGTCAACTTCCTCCAGGCTGAGCGGGTTGAAGTGATCCAGGATTAAATCGGAAGACAGGCACGGGGCCTCGGGCTCACATACTGTATCCAAGGTGATGGGCAGGTCCTGGCGGAGCGACGTGATTTTGTCTGCAAAAAATTTCGCGAAAGCCTCACAGCCTATTTCCAATTCTCTAACGTTTGGTCTGCCTTGGGGCAGTGTGGTTAGATGTCCAATTATTTTAAACAATTGTGCTGGGCGCGAATTTGCAAACGCAATCTTGGCTGCGAAGTACTGCTTCTTCGCGGCCTTGACTGCCACCTCATAAGACCTCATAAACGTTCTATAGGATGTTCTCGCCGCTTCGTCACGAGTGCGCCGCCACTGCCTCTCTAGTCGTCGGAGTCCTTGTTTCAACCAGCGTAGCTCCAAGGTATACCAAGGAGCCAGCCTTGAACGAGGGCGCAGAGGACGTCGAGGTGCGATCTCGTTGATTGCCCCGGATAGCCGATCTTGCCAGGCATCAACCAGGGCATCAAGGGAATCGCCAGGGGGCCAAGGATCCCGAAGAGCCATTTGGACATAAATAAATGTTGATAAACACTTAAGCAGATAATGAATGAGGCTAGGGTTGCCAGGTCTGTGTTGGAAAATACTTGGAGACTTTAGGAGTGGATCCATGGGAGGGTGGGATTTGAGGAGGGGAGAGGTCTCAGCATGGTAGAATGCCATAAAGCCCACCCTTTAAAGCAGCCATTTTCTCCAGGGTAGCTGATCTCTGCCAGCTGGAGATCAGTTGTAAAAGCGGGAGTTCTCCAGGCCCCACCTGGAGGCTGGCAACCCTAAATGAGGCTGAGAATAATGGCACAATTTCAGAAAAGTAAAAAACAAGACAAGAACAAGCAGCCATATGCAGTCTAAAATAGTGCATTTTCTAGAAAAGCACAGGGAAATTCATCACGAGCTATGGGGGACTACAAGCTCATTGCATTTTATAGCCCTTATATTCAGACCATCCAAACAAAAGGAGCTTTCCAGGGATTTTCCTTTTGAGCTGATCAAAGGAAAATCTCCAACCTCTACTAGGAAAACTACTCCTGTGCCTGTAACAGCGGCTTATGCTGCATTCATTAGCAATTAATGATGTTTATCATCACACTTTGGAAAGATTCACTTGCTGATTTCTGTAGACCAAGATATTTCTAAATGCACACCCAGCCAGGTCATTTTTCCTTTTGCCAACTCTAAATGAGCCAATCAGCTCCAAAAGGGAAAGCTAACAACCACAACAAAACCAACAGGCAGCTTGTATGGCTTGAGGTGCTTGCAATCACTCCCACCTACTTAACAAAGGCCCAGCAAAAGCAATGCACAACACACTGAAATGAGGAAGAATGCCAAAGGAAGCAGAGGTTTCGAGTAGAAGCTCTTGCAAGGAGGGGGGAAAGCCCAAGTCTTCGTGTCTTTCCTCATTTTGCCTTATATGGTTATCTATTACCTTCTTTTCATCAGGTGAGCGAGAAATTTTTGTCACCACAGAACTGTAGGCTTAAAACTGGTCCTGAAGGTCATTTGAAGGTCAAGTCTCCACAAAAGGAGTTGGTAGGGCTGCCAATAGGCCTGCTGAGAAGTGGCCTGGCCCCGAATGGGATATGATTTACCAGGTGATGTTCCTTAAGTCTATGTATTTTCTGTCCATTTCTATGCATTTCTTCTCCTCCCACTACCCAGTTTACTTTTAAAGTGACATGGTATTTTTATCCACAACCGAGTTCATAGTGCAATTAATATTAGCACACAGTCCAATTATAGTACTAGCATTTATCAGTCTGGGTAACAGTTACTTCTGTAAAAACAAATGCGCTTATAATTTCCCCATCTCCAGTCCTGTGCAATGTCATGTTAAGGCACTCAATACAGAGTAGCAACACTTTGGCCTCTGTGTTGGTTGAAAGCTCAGAGATCATGAACATGCAAGAAAATTACACTGGCTAAAACCAGCCTCTGGATTCAACACAGCTTTCCAAAAGATTCATCAGCCCTCTGTGGCTCCACAGATGCCAGGAGGAATGAGTGTTAATATCACTCCCCTCTCAGTTTCCAGTTTCAATTCCAATAATATTTATTTATTTATAGTTATATCCTGCCCTCCCCACAAGCAGGCACAGGGCGGCTAACATCATAAAAGTCTAACAATCTAACATAAAATATTATCAATACAAAATCTATTAAACAATAGTAAAACCACAATACATAAAACTAACAACTTGGGTGCTGGTTCCACTAATACATAGCGTAAAAGGTAGACAGCATTCCCATAGTTCTTTATAATTTCCAGATTTGCTATTGGCCTGGGTCAATGTCTCACAGATGTGCAATGACAGTAATTTAAAAACAGCCAGTTTCCAAGTGATTTGTCAGCTCTCTCCCATCTACTGTAGTTCTCAAATGCACAATGAAACAACGCAGTCTTACATGCCTTATAGAACAGAATAAAATCCCATAAGGCTCTGATGTAATTTGGAAGAGTATTGTTTAACACCGGTGCTGCCACCAAGAAGGCCCTGGTTGAGCTTAGTCCGGCCTCCTTCAGTCAGGGATTCACAAAAGATTCAGGGCCCCGATTGCCGTAGTCTTTGGGGTGTATGTGGGGAAAGGTGGTCCCACAGGTAGGCAAGCCATATAGGCTTTTAAGTCCGCTCACGGAATGGGCGGCATATAAATAATAAATAAATAAAGGTTAATACCAGTACCTTGAATTGGATCCAGTAATAATACCACAGCTTTCAATTTCAATAATACCACTGCATTCCAAGTATGGCTGTAATAATCTTTGGCCTGGCCAGTATTTTGACTGATAAATTTGTAAATTGGTGTCATTTCTAAGGGGACAAGCTGACTGAAAATCCAATAACAGCAACAAAACTCAACGTCATCTGGGGAAAGATTAGGCTATAACAAATATTTGTCAAAAAAACAAAAACAAGGCAAATGACCAGTTATGAAATACTACTGAAACACCCAATGAACGGTGAGAATGTGTATAGCAATTAGGAATATTTATTTTAATATCAAGAAATCAAATAAGTATGTGAAAAAGACAATTTTGCTAATGTCAGTTATCATCAAGCTTTTGTTTTCATTATATTATATATATTATTGTATTATCTGTTAATATTCAGAACTTGTCTTTCTGGCACTTAGCTGTCTGGTTTTGAGTTCAGACAGATCTGAGAGAAGGAAAGAAAGAGAAGAAATATTGTAACTGACATAGAAGTTTTTGGCCAGGCAACACCAGCTGGGGATGGCAGGCAGAGGAGTTATTCCCATTTTTGGGGTGCAGCAGGGTAATTTGCCTCAGACTTGTTAGAAAGAGCAGTTAAAGTGTCAGGAGATTATGTACAACCTACATTTTCCTATGACCGGCCAGTAGCAGCTACCTTTGATATGTGGCATAGATTACAAATTAATAGGATTAAGAATTAAAACAACAAAACCAAATAACTTCTTTTGAAATGAAACCAAACATTTTTTTGCATACCTGTAGTGGAAGTGTGACTTAAACCTAAGGAGAAGCAGAACAAGAACAAGGATACTGCTTTTTGCTCACCTCTGTACAGTATGCTCAAATTAGCTCCCCAGATTCATAAACATGACAGCCTTTGCTCAATGGTTGTTAGGCTGCTGTCCCTATGCAATTCCAAGGGGAGAACACCATTTAGTAGAAGATGAAGAAGATATTGGATTTATATCCCGCCCTCCACTCCGAAGAGTCTCAGAGCGGCTCACAATCTCCTTTACCTTCCTCCCCCACAACAGACACCCTGTGAGGTGGGTGGGGCTGGAGAGGGCTCTCACAGCAGCTGCCCTTTCAAGGACAACCTCTGCCAGAGCTATGGCTGACCCAAGGCCATCCCAGCAGGTGCAAGTGGAGGAGTGGGGAATCAAACCCGGTTCTCCCAGATAAGAGTCTGCACACTTAACCACTACACCAAACTTTAGTGAGTTTTCCCCAGATGAGAAGCTGCCTTCTTCTGCCTCTGCCTTCTAACAGCACATCTCCCACAAAAATCAGAGGAGAATGAATGATTCAGAAGGGAAATTGCAGACAGACACATTTAAAAGCCTACAGGCTTGGGCTCTGTGTAGGCAGTTTAGCAAGCAGATGATACTTTCCATAAGATATCATGCACTCAGGTGTAGCATTTATTGATTTAATCCGTTTCACTTTGCATAGATTTTCCAGTTTATAAATTACGCTTTATTATTACTATTAAACTTTATTTCAAACCCCTCTCCCATCTTGTTCCACTACCCCTTGACTCATTCTGAAAGTGAGGAACCAGTGTGGTATAATGGTTGGTGATGAAGGTTTTAGTTGCAGGAAACCCAAGGGTTTTGTGAAGATCAAATACTACTCTTAGCTTCCTGGAGGAAGGGCAGGATGCCCGTGTAATGATGAAACTCGAAGTTGGGCACCTGAAGTTACCTTACACTGAATCAGCTCATTCCTCTGCCTGTTCTGACTGGCAGTAAGCCGGCCAAAAGTCTTCCCTGTCCTGCTGCCCAAGATATGGGCCTCTCCCATCCTTTACAACAATTATCTAAAATGCATTATGAAAGAAGAACCATACTCTTATCTATTTACTTCATTTATAGACCAC
Organism: Heteronotia binoei; assembly: GCF_032191835.1. NCBI lineage: Eukaryota > Metazoa > Chordata > Lepidosauria > Squamata > Gekkonidae > Heteronotia > Heteronotia binoei. The sequence continues at coordinate 222,975,388 of NC_083223.1, read as the reverse complement.
ATTTCTTGCTGAGACTCAACACAGATTTCAGTGTTTGTGACCCAAGTTTGCCTTGGGTTTGGGGCTTTTTTTTTTTCATTCCAAGAAAAGCTGAAGACTTGAGAAGGACACCGTATTCCTCTATGTAGCTGAGAAAAGAAATTAAGTCAACTATTATTTAAAAAAACAGATTTTGTTTTTGTCAGGGGCTACATCTCTCGGTGTACAGAACAGCAGGGATCTGTTTTTTGACTTTGTTTCACACAAACCATGATGGTTCTTACAAAACTTCCTGTGCAATCCTAAACAGAACAACACCATCCTAAACCCACTAACTTCAGTATACTAAGCAGCGTTTAAACTTTGCTTAGGAGGGCACACATTGCCAGGAACACTGCTAGTGCCAACAACTATTCCAGACTAGCCTTTTTGTCTCCAAATCTAGAAATGTATTCAAAACATTAAACCAGCCATCCTCTTGGCTTCATTTGTCCATACTTGACTTTTCCTCAGTTTTTAAAAATTGAGATGCACTTATTTTGAACTTTTTTGTGCTGCTGGCTGAGCCTTTGACACAAATTACTATCACATTTTTTCCAGCATAAAAACCATGAAAGCTGGAAACTCAATATCTATTTGAAGCTAACCTCTTCTGTCCCACTCTAGCACAAGATCAAGAACTTAGGCTGGTGCTATGCAAATAGGAGCGGATAAGATTCTCACTGGCTGGGGTCACTGTGGGCAGGAGGCAAGCAAGCCTTCTCTGTCTCCCCAGCAGCGCCCTCTTTTACTTTCCCCTATACAAATAAATACCTGCCATTTACTTACAGTGGAAATATAAACAGTGGATTTGTCCACACCTGGTTGCAAACCTAGATTCTCCACTGAAGGATATTGGGTGGCCTGACCCTTGTACAGAGATGTACTGGACCACTAGAAGGCCTTGATTTATAACAAGCCATCCCATATATACACTAGCTGTGATTGCGACAATCAAGATGGGTTTCCCCGCCATGAAGCATTTTGCATGCTCACACAAACCTACTGGTCTCAGCTAGAGTTGCCAACCTCCAGGTGGTGGCTGGAGATGAGATCTCCTGGAATCACAACTGCTCTCCAGGTTACAAAGATCAGTGTCCCTGGAGAAAATGGCTGACTTAGAAGGTAGACTCTATGGCATTAGCCCAACTAAGCTCCTTCCCCTCCTCTCCCCAGGCTCTATCCCTCAAATCTCCAGGAATTTCAGAACCCAGAGCTGGCAACTCATCAACACAATTTTTTCCCCTTTGGTTAATGTATAGATAGGCAGACATACATGCCAGCAACTGCTAGTAGAGTTAAAATTAGACCATGCAAATGGTGGTAGTTTTCTCACATCTCAAGGATCAAGCCTTTTCCAGTTCAGAATATTATTGAAGCCTCCAATCCATTATCACAACTCCAGCCCCGAAGCCAAAGAAGGATGTTAATGCCTTAAATTATAACTATGTGCAAAATAGCCCAATGGAAAACAGTCTCTCTCTAGATTGGCTTCCAAAGCCCAACATAACAATGACTTTTATCAACAGCCAAACAGACATTTTGTGACGTGTATTCCAGTACAGATAGGGTAGTTCCAGGATTTAAAATTCGTTTTCAACGCCAGCCTTCATCCCTAAAACGTACAAGGTACGCAGTGCCTTGTTCAGAATGCATTTCTCCCTATAACTGTGTTAGCTATTCAAGAGCGTATCTGGGATTATTACCAGAGGGAAGCATTTCCAGAGGCACCAGCCCAGCCAGTACCTATCCCCTCCCCCCCCCGGCACACAGGACAGATTACAGAGGAGACATCTGCGAGGTTATTCGGTATACATGGGGTGGATACATGGGATTGCCCTGCGGTCTCCGAAGGCTCTACTACATTATCATCAATCCAAAACTATCCGCGACGTCACAACGACCGGTTTGCAACTATGCCTGTATAGGGTGGATAAGAAAGACGCAGCCGGCTATCACCCACACAGTCGCTCGTAGAGCAGGCAGGCGCCGCTTACCCACGTTGTCTCTTGCCAAGGAAGGTCTTTGCTGGGAGCAGCCCGCCCAGCCCACCAGCTGTTACTGGCGTCTCTCCCCGCTGTAGCCGAGAAACAATTAGAAGCGCTGCACTGGGCGACAACAGGCTCCTCCACGTGTGCGCAAAGGCAGCGTTTGTAACGAGCGCCAGAAATGAAAGTCAGCCTTTTCGGCCCACATCATTGGTCCGGGTCACGTTACCGGCTGATTTCAAATTTTGTGACAGCTCTGAGCTCTCCCCCCTCCCCAAAGGAAACAGGAAGCTTCTTAAAAGTAACTACACGCCGCGCAACCACGTCTTTTCACTTCACAGCGCTTCCTCCAGCCCCAAGAGCTCAGCCTGAATCGGCAGCCGGAAGAAGAAGTGGGTTAATCCCTTGCAATGCCCGGCCACTTTCGTTGACAGCGAGACTCAAAACTGAAATCTTTGGTCTGGACATTTCACAGCAAGAACGAGAATGAACGTGTTTGGATATTACTTGCGGGCGGCTGAACACAATACCGGACTCTGTAGGGGGCTTGAGAATTCATGAAAGCTGCCGAAATTGGAAGTGCTACTTCCTTTCTCTAATTCACATACAGAAGAAACGGAGGGGTATAAAGCACTGACTCCCCCAAATCATGCCAGTTTTAAACCAGAGTTGCAACTGCTTTGGGGGGCGGGGTGTATTTAAATATTTGTTACCATAGTATATCTGTGTAATGTACTGAAGTTGGAGACGTTCAGATGGCAACATGCTTTATTAGCGAGTACATCACAAAGGCAACATGGTGGGGCCGGGTCCCCTGTTATATACATTTCCCGGAACAACCTTCTTCCTGGTCAGGTCCAATCCTGGCCAGTTAAACTTCCCGCCACTGATTGTCATAGGCGGCCTGCAGTCGTCCCTTCCAGGCACTGCTCACAGATGCACGGTGCTGTACTTTCAGGGACGAATGCCAGACACAACACTCCTCCCCCCCCCCCCCCAGTTCAAGATACATAGTCTTTCAAATGAGCAGGTGGCCACCGCTCTCTGAGCAACCGCTGAGGTTCAATCCGGGGAGCTGGGGCTGCTGCCTGGCGAATTCGGCCGGGAATCTTGGCAGGCCGGGCACCTCCTAACCCACCCCTCAATCTCTTCATCCATTCCCGGCCACCATACATAGCTCCATGCCAAAGCTTTCATACGCACTATTCCCGGGTGCGTCTCGTGCAAGGCTTCGAGAACTTGCTTCCGGAGTGGGGGAGGGACCACCGCTCTGCTGCCCCAAAGAATACACCCTTTGTGTAAGGAGAGTTCTTCCCAGTGGGAAACAAACAGTCTGAATGCAGCATCCAGTTTGCCCGTGGGCAACCCCTCCCCACCCAGTCCGAAACACGTGCAAGGATGCGATCTCTGCCCGTGGACCTGGCTACCTCCGCTGTGTGGAGGGGCTGCTCTGGCAGAGACTCCAGGAGCATCATGTGGTAGGTCGGGGCCGGATCTGGGTCCATCTGCGGCAGCGGAAGGCATCTGAGGGTGTCTGCGTGGCCCATTGCCTTGCCAGGGTGGTAGATGAGCTTGTAGGTGTATGAGTTGAGGAACTCGTTCCACTGCAGGACCCGCTGCGACAGGATCTGCAGTGTCTTGCAGTCTGGGGTGAATAGGCCGAGCAATGGCTTGTGGTATCGCCCTAGAGCCACGATTGCCAATGCCTCCTTATCTATTTGGGCGTAGTTGCACTCAGCCTGGGTAAAAGTGCGAGAGTAATAGGCCACGGGGACCTCTCTCCTGTCCGGGAGTTGGTGGCCCAGGACGGCGCCCACTCCATAAGGGGAAGCATCACAGGCTAAAATCACGGGGAGGGACTCATCAAAATGGTGGAGTACCTCATTTGAAACCAAGATGTTCTTGACCGCCTGGAAGGCCACGGCCTGCTTTTTCCCCCAGTCCCATGTGGCACCCTTATTTAGGTGTCTGTGTAGGGGTTCGACCAGGGCTGCTTTGTGGGACAAGAATGAGTGGTAAAATGTCAGGAGCCTCAAAAAACTTTGTAGCTCCACCCTGCAAGTGGGGGCCGGGGCCTGTACTATCGCCCTGGTCATAATAATAATAATAATAATAATAATAATAATAATAATAATAATAATAATAATAAAATTTTATTTATATCCCGCCCTCCCCGCCGAAGCAGGCTCAGGGCGGCTAACAACATACATAGGTATACAATACAATAAAATAGGTATACAGACATTAAAATTAACATTATTTAAAACAATTCAGTTCAATTCATATAAAAGCAACTCAGTAAACAAAATAATGTTGGCGGGTCCCTTTATTTAACCATCATAAATCAGCAGTCCGTGAAAGCCAGGTTAAAGAGGGTGGTCTTGCAGGCCCTGCAGAACTGGTCAAGGTTCCGCAGGGCCCGCACCTCCTCCGGGAGCTGATTCCATAAGCATGGGGCCGCGATGGCCCTTGCACGAGTGTTCTGAAGTTTAGCCTCTTTTGGCCCTGGGATGGTCAGCTTGTTTTTCCCTGCTGACCTCAGTGCTCTCTGGGGCTCATATGGGGAAACGGTCCCTCAGGCAGGCCGGTCCTCGGCCATATAGGGCTTTAAAGGTAATGACCAGCACTTTGTAGCGAACCCGGTACATAACCGGCAGCCAGTGCAGTCCACGTAGCCCCGGCTGTATATGCTCCCACTTCGGGAGTCCTAACAACAGCCTAGCCGCTGCGTTCTGCACTAGCTGCAGCCTCCAGGTTCGGCACAAAGGCAGCCCCATGCAGAGGGCATTACAGTAGTCCAATCTTGAGGTGACCATCGCATGAATCACTATTGCTAGGTCCCGATGCTCTAGGAAAGGGGTCAACTGCCTTGCCCGCCTCAGATGGAAGAACGCTGACTTGGCAGTGGCTGCTATCTGGGCCTCCATTGATAATGAAGGCTCCAGTAAAACACCCAAGCTCTTTACCTGGTGCGCTGCTTTCAATGGCGCACCGTCGAAGACCGGGAGAGGTATTTCCTTCCCCAGAGCGCCGCGGCCCATGCAAAGGACCTCTGTCTTCGTCGGGTTCAACTTCAGCCCACTCAGTCTAAGCCACGTTGCAACAGCCTGCAATGCCTGATCCAGATTCCCTGGGGCGGAGTCAGGTCGGCCGTCCATTAGCAGATAGAGCCGGGTGTCATCTGCATATTGATGGCAACCCAGCCCAAACCTCCGGGCAATCTGGGCAAGGGGGCGCATATAGATGTTAAATAACATCGGGGAGAGAACTGCTCCCTGGGGCACCCCACAGTCTAGTGTGCACCTCTGGGACCGTTCGCTCCCGATCGCCACCCTTTGTCCCCGACCCTTGAGGAAGGAGGAAAGCCAATGTAAGGCCAACCCCCTAACCCCTATGCCGGCGAGGCGGCGGATCAGTAGCTGATGGTTGACTGTATCAAATGCTGCCGACAGGTCTAACAGCATCAGCACAGCGACGACGCCTCGATCCAGTTGCCGCTGGAGGTCATCTACCAAGGCGACCAGCACCGTCTCCGTCCCATAGCCTGGCCGGAAACCAGATTGGCACGGGTCTAGGACGGAAGCATCATCCAGAAACCTCTGCAGCTGCAACGCCATTGCCCTCTCAATAATTTTACCTAAAAACGGTAAATTAGACACCGGTCGGTAATTTGCCAATTCGGCCGGGTCTGCTGTGCATTTTTTCAAGAGGGGGCGGACCAAGGCCTCTTTCAGAGATGTTGGAAAACGCCCCTCTAGGAGGGATCTATTTATGATGTCCCGTAAAGGACATCTAAGCTCCCTCTGGCAAGATTTAATCAGCCAAGAGGGGCAAGGGTCCAAATCACACGTTGTTGGGTGAGCAGCAGAGAGAATTCCGTCGACTTCCTCCAAGCTGAGTGGGTCGAAGTGACCCAGCACTAAACTCGAAGACAGGCACGGAGCCTCAATTTCACATACTGTATCCAATGTGATAGGCAGGTCTTGGCGGAGCGACAAGATTTTATCTGCAAAGTATTTCGCAAATGCCTCACAGCCTATCTCTAATTCTCTAACATTTGATTTGCCTTGTGGCAATGTAGTAAGGTCTCCAATTATTCTAAACAATTGTGCTGGGCGCGAATTTGCAGATGCAATCTTGGTTGCAAAGTAATCCTTCTTTGCAGCCTTGACTGCCATCTCATAAGACCTCATAAACGTTCTATAGGATGTTCTCGTCGCTTCGTCCCGAGTATGCCTCCACTGCCTCTCTAGTCGTCTGAGTCCTTGTTTCAGCTGGCGTAACTCCAAGGTGTACCATGGGGCCAGCCTCACATGAGGGCGCAGAGGGCATCAAGGTGCAATTTCATTGATAGCCCTGGATAGCCGGCCTTGCCAGGCCTCCACCAGGTCATCAAGGGAATTGCCAGAGGGCCAGGGATCCCTCAGAGCCATTTGGAACCGTTCCGGGTCCATCAGGCTCCGAGCCCAATTCTGCTGTTGGGTGAATTCCCGCGACATCCTCCGCAAACCCCAGGAACTCCACCCTTGGCACCCCAAGCGAACACTTCTCCCACTTCACCTTCAGACCCGCATTCTGGAAACGGCGGAGCACCTCTCGAAGGCGGCGGCAGAACTTGGCGTCAGGTGCCACTATCAAAATGTCATCGAAAAAGGGTTGTACTCTGGGAATCCCTTTAAGGAGTGAGTCCATTAAGCTTCGGAAAATTCCCAGAACCACACTGACCCCAAATTGTAGCCTCCGCAACTTGAAAGCCCCCCGGTGCATAGCAATGGTCTGAGCCTCCACCGTTTGCTCATCCATCGGAAGTTATTGGTATGCTTGGGCCAAATCCAACTTCCCGAAAATCTTGGAACTGGCCAGGGAGGCAAGGACATGGCTGACAACCGGGACAGGGTATGGGTGGTCCTGCAGTGCTTTATTAATTGTGCATTTGTAATCTGCACAGATGCGCACGTCCCCATTTGGCTTGACTGGGGTAACTATGGGGGTTTCACAAGTGGCATGGGAGACGGGCTCTAGCACCCCCTGGGCCACGAGGCAGTCCAGTTCGGCCTCGATTTTTGGCTTAAGTGCAAACGGAACCCACTGAGCTGTCAGCTTAAGGGCCTAACCGTGGGGTCCAGCTGCAATGTGATAGGTGGCCCCTTGTACGTTCCCAGAGCCCCATCAAATACTTCTGGGAACTCCCAGCACACTTGGTCGAAATTGTGGGCTTGTATGTGGTCCGCCCCTAAAATTTTGATGCCCAAGGGCTTAAACCAAGTCAATCCCAATAGGGTGGTGAGCCAGCATTTCACCACAAGAATGTCCAGGGCCCCTTTAACTCCACCCTTGAACTCCACCCTAACTCTGGCGCACCCCATGATCTGCACTGGATTCTTTTGAAAGTCCCGCAATATGAACTCCGCAGGCTGCAGGGCTGGCCGGTTGTGGGGTAGAGTTTACTGAGGGTCTCCTCCGAAATAATGGAGATGGAGGATCCCGTGTCCAATTCCATCAGGCAGGGACCCCCCCCCCTCGATCAAGACCTGCACTTTGACCTTGTTGGGGGTGTCCTGGGGCAAGTTAATTACCTGGATGCTGTTTGTGACCGTCATGTGTGCGTCTGTCAAGTCGTGGTGTGCAGACTGGGGCCTCCTGTTGGCTCTGCAAGCTTGGCGATGTGACCCACTTTTCCACAGCTTCTGCAGTCCACGTTATGGTAGGGCCAGTCTCGGCGCTTGTGTGGGTCTCCACAGCTGGCGCACTTGGTGCTCGGCTTCTCCGCTGCCCATGGTTGGTTTGGTGTTTTCAACCTGCTGTGTGGCTGGCGGCAAAGCTGATGTGCCCCTTCCTCATCGGAGCCGTCCGAGTTTGAGGCAGCGGCGGCCTGTTTCGCGGAAGGGCTGGTGTGTGTCTGTTCGAAGGCAGTTGCCTGTCGGAGTGCTTTCGCAAGGTCAATGTCTTTGTCTTCATACGCTAGCAACTTTCAGCGCATTTTCTCCTCCTGGACGCCAACCGCGAAACGGTCCAACAGGATCTCTTCCAGGTCCCCCGTGAAATTGTGTCTCAGGGCTAATCCATGGAGCTCTGCAAGATACTCGGCAGTGGACTCAGCTTGTCTCCGCTGTCTCATGTAGAACGCATGCCTGCATGTGAGACGGGACGGCTGTGGCGCCATGTGGTTTGTCATCGCCTTGACCAGCTGGTCATAGGTTGCCCTTGTGAGGGTGGTCGGCGCGATGAGTCACTTCATCAGCTGGATGGTCTCCATCCCGCACGAACTCAGGAGAAGCACCTTCTTCTCTGCCGCTGCCTCCATTTTGTGCAGCTCTATGTAGTAGTTGATCTGGTCCACCCATGATTCCCATAAGTCGGGCTGGGTGATGTCGAATGCCAGTAGGCATTTGTCCGGGAGCAGTAGCCATGACCTCAGCTGCGGGAGCACTAGAACTCGGATCACAGGGCTTGTGGGCGGCTGGAGGCTGCTCTCTGCTCACCAGAATCCCACCTTCATCGCCAGTGTAACGTACTGATGACAGAGACGTTCAGATGGCAACATGCTTTATTAGCGAGTACATTACAAAGACAACATGGCGGGGCCTGGTCCCCTGTTATATACATTTCCCGGAACAACCTTCTTCCTGGTCAGGTCCAATCCTGGCCAGTTAAACTTCCCACCACTGATTGTCATAAGCGGGCTGCATTTGTCCCTTCCAGGCACCACCCACAGGTGCGCTGTGCTGTACTTTCTGGGACGAACGCCAGACACAACACTCTGGTAGTGGCAGACTGCTAGAAAAGGAACAGAGATCACTAAAAATGAAAAGCTTGCTAAAATGGCCAATTTGCGTAAATATCCCATTCATTATATGTTGAGTGCTACAGTGAATTCTCCTTGCTCAGTTTTATCTTCCATTTCCATCCATACCACTGCCTGCAATTTTCCAGCAGGGACATATATCAGGATTTATTGGAAGTTCCTCCCATTCCCAACAAGGTGTAATAAAAATTGAGATGAAGCTTTTGGAGCACCCTGCACCCTTAAAGTAAATAAAACTGCCAGAGGAAGGGAGGGCCTTGCGGGACCTCACCCAGTTCCACAAGACCTGTAAGACCACTTTCTTCCGGTTGGCTAACTGACACTGAGTCTTGTACCAATGGTGAGAGGCAACATTAAGGGAAGGCCTTGGTTTCTGTGTTCTCCAGAGTAACTGGTTGACCACTGTGCGAAACAGGATGCTGGACTGGATGGACCACTAGTTTGATGCAGCAGGACTCATGTTATGCACCTCACCTGCTGCATGCAAATCTTGTTGTCTGGCCTAGAGGTTTGTTCCCTCCTCAATAAGGGAATTTTACAAAAGAATAAACAGATCTTGTTACAGAAATACTGCATGAGCTTTGAAAACATGGCTATCACTTTTATAGACTTTCATAGAATGGCTGGCAAAGCTTAAGACAAGGTACCAGAGCACCTGAAAAGCACAGGTTTAAGTTCCCAAGCCAGCCTGAAAACTAACAAGAAGATCTGAGGAACTGAGATAGGCTGATCAGGAATATCCTTCTCCTAAAATTAGTCTAAGAAACAAACAGCTGCTGACTGCAAGAGAATGCAAATATCACTTGAACATCATGTGGCGGACAGAGGTTGCTCACTGACAAAAGCATAATCAGAAACAAAAGCATTGTTTTTATTCCCTTTATACTAATTTCATAAAATGACCAGGTGATCACCCCAGGGCCACAGAAGACATGCAGACTAAAGGATAAGGCATTGGCATCTGGCCCCAGGCTTCATATCCCTTGGCATGTAAGTTTCTTTGGGAGAAGCTGTAACTCTGTGGTAGAGCACATGTGTTGCATGCATAACATCCAGTTCCGAAAACTTCTGAAGACAATACTAGGAAAGACAGACCAATGATCTGACTCTGCAGAAGGACGTTTCACATGCCCATTAACCAGGCAGAGATCCAGGCAACACAGGGTGAGCAATTACCTTCTTAGAGGCCATGCACAGTCCCATTTTCAGCTCCTCCCTGAGATACTTTAAGAAGGGAGACCACCTGGGGTGAGGGGTCGAATGGGGAAAACTGGAAACATATTACTCACTGTCTGCTCACTAGACTACTTGATTCTGACAAATTCTTATTATTGCAGGCTCCTGTCAATAGCTAATCCTTGCTTATAAATGCCCAATGCTTTTCAATGTTTTAAAATAAATAAATGTGTTCTTTTTCTCAGTAGTGAATTCATGAGATGCCTATTTTCAGCAGATCACAGAAGATTAAATGTAATACCCACGAAAAGTGGTGCTATTACCACACCATTCTTGGGGTATGTATTCTTGCAAGATTCAAGGAAACAGCAGTAACTTAATGCCTTAGTGTGAAGGAACCAAGGTCCCCTTTCATGTGCCCTTCTGCCCTAAACATGCCTCAGCCCACTTTAGCAGACTTGATGTTAAGGAAAAAAATGAGATTGCTGTGTGTTTCCCTGCCTCACCAGACAATATAGATAGAGGACAGAACACCTATAGCAGAGACATGGGATGAGTTGTATGAGATTGGGGGGAGGGGAACGACCCAGTGCACAGCTGCCATTTTCAGTGGCGTCTCTGTGAGGGTTGTTTTGGTTAATAGTTCTATCCTGAAAGCACTAGTCATGCAAGAGGGCAATACATATGAACAAATGAAGCTGCCTTATACTGAATCAGACCCTCAGTCCATCAAAGTCAGTGTTGTCTATTCAGACTGGCAGCGGCTCTCCAGGGTCCCAAGCTGAGGTTTTTCAAGCTTATTTGCCTTATTTGCCTTGTGCGGCGACCAGAACTGCACACAGTACTCCAAATGAGACCGCACCATCGATTTATACAGGGGCATTATGATACTGGCTGATTTGTTTTCAATTCCCTTCCTGGGAATTATTAGGAAGGGAATTGAAAACAAATCAGCCAGTATCATAATGCCCCTGTATAAATCGATGGTGCGGTCTCATTTGGAGTACTGTGTGCAGTTCTGGTCGCCGCACCTCAAAAAGGATATTATAGCATTGGAGAAAGTCCAGAAAAGGGCAACTAGAATGATTAAAGGGCTGGAACACTTTCCCTATGAAGAAAGGTTGAAACGCTTAGGGCTCTTTAGCTTGGAGAAACGTCGACTGCGGGGTGACATGATAGAGGTTTACAAGATAATGCATGGGATGGAGAAAGTAGAGAAAGAAATACTTTTCTCCCTTTCTCACAATACAAGAACTCGTGGGCATTCCATGAAATTGCTGAGCAGAAAGGTTAAAACGGATAAAAGGAAGTACTTCTTCATCCAAAGGGTGATTAACATGTGGAATTCACTGCCACAGGAGATGGTGGCGGCCACAAGCATAGCCACCTTCAAGAGGAGGTTAGATAAAAATATGGAGCAGAGGTCCATCAGTGGCTATTAGCCACAGTGTGTGTGTGTGTGTGTGTGTGTATATATATATATATATATATATATTATATTTGGCCACTGTGTGACACAGAATGTTGGACTGGATGGGCCATTGGCCTGATCTAACATGGCTTCTCTTATGTTCTTATGACCCGTTTTAGTTGGAGATGCTGGGGATTGAACCTGGGACTTTCTGCTTACCAAGCAGATGCTCTACCACTGAGCCACTGTCCCTCCCCTAACTATGCTGCTCACCATCTGCAGAAGCTCTTTCCACAGAGATCTGATGGAAAAATCCAAGTCCTTTTCCCAATTATTGGCCTGCAATATAGTCAGAAAAGATACCATAGTAGGGCCACAACATTCATCACAGTATCTTTAGTCTTATTTTAAGCAACTTCATGTGCTGGAAATTTTCATGTGAATAAACCTTGAGAGAAAGAGCTGAGCTTGGCTTTGGTTGTTTCTGAAGATTTTGAATTAACTATCTCCTTTTGGTACCATTAGAAGCAATTAATCAAGTGCCAGGGCTGACAAATTACTTCCAGATGGTTTATTTGCCCAATTCATCAGCAGACCCTTTGTTTTTTTGCAAACAAGCTTTATTTACAAAAACTAAATGTATTAATTTGCATGGACACATTGATCATCCAACAATATATAAACCTCTCCCTGGCACTCTCAAAACATATAAAGGGAATGAAAAAATGTATTAGCTGTAGTCTGAGCTCAGACACATCTTCCATTCAAGGTCAAATACTGCACTGGTACTGGCATTTTGGTCACTTGGTTGTGTTAAATTCATAATCTTTTCTTCACAAAACCATTGACTGTGGATTTCCCAGGAGCACAGGAGCAAGTCTTAGCAGTGCACGGACCGGCAGTTTCAATGGCTTGAATTTCAACAGCAATTCAGAAAAGCTTGTACTACCTAGACAAATAAAAGAAGGAAAAGTGATTGCATCTCTAAACAGAAGGCACATACTGAAACACTATAACTGCTTCCACGTAACAGACAACAATTCCCCCTGGCACTCTCATTGCCATTGCAGATGCAAATGAAGCCACAGCAACAGCACAAGCATCCAGAAATCTTTCCAAAGATTTTAATAAAGCAAGTTTAGGAAACAGTGGAGAAAACCACAGGAGGAGTCACAGGGGAATGGATGCATAACATAGTCATATGGAAGCTCCAATAAAAAAAATGCAGTGGTTTGGGACAAGGCAAGTCATAGCTATAAATTTGTTTGGAAGCACTCTGTATTTTGAAAGCAGAGTAAGAGCCTTGTGATGGTTTGGGGTTTTCTAGCTATATGGCTATTCAACCAACACATTGAAAGCTAGTGTAGCATAGTGGCCAGAAGACTGAGCTATGCATCAGCAGGTCCCTGATTTAAATCTCATCTCAGCTGTGAACTCACCAGGCAGCCTTAGACAAACAACTTTCTCAGTCCCAGCACACTCCAGTCCCATTGTCTGCAGTATGGGAAAACTACATGCTACATTTAATGATCAATGACTGCTTAGAGATTGAAATTGCATACTCAGTATATTAAATTCTATTTTTGTTATAACCAATGGTCCAAACTGGGGGGGGGGGGGGATCTGTCTTGTTTGTTAAGCTGCAGCATTTTGTCTTGATTTAATACAGAATTGATATTTAATCTTACCTTCCAAACCTCCAGCAAACAGCTGCCCTGGAGTTGGGACAGAATGGTATACAAGGAAGCAGGCTAACATGCTGAGCTGAGACTCATCAGTTGGCTGCCCACTTAAATAGGAGTGCAAACAGACATCACCACCAACTGTAATGCAAGAAAGAGGTACACTGAGGATCAGAGGCCTTCTTCACTTGCTAAATAATGATCTGAACAGATGTACAGAAGGTATTAAGAGGCACTAACTGCTTTAGAAAAACTAGAGAATCATGTTACCAATTTCCAGTATTGTGTAACATCTCTTTCCTTCTTGTGATAACATTTGAATTTTACTTAGTTACATTTTCATCTTGCACTTCCCGCATTTCACAGACCCTTGACCCTGTCCATTCATAATTTTTCTGCCTCATATATGCCTCACAGACTAACATGGCTACCCCCTAGAAGAAATATCAGTCACTCAGTTATCCCCAAGCACTCATTCAAAGACATTGACCTCCCGCCAGCAGCATTCTCAGAGCATGAGATATTCCCTGGAGAGCTGTACAAAGCTGACTCCAAACAAAAGCCCACCAGTAATCCCTTCACAGCACATGTAAGGCCCTTGTCTCTTTGATTCCCCAACATTCTATGCACAGTGAAATTTATATTATGCTGTTTGAACCACAGAATCTTTTCTAAGTGGACTGTTAAAAATGAAAATATACGTAGCCAGATTTTTAGAATGGCTTCAACATGGCTGGTTGGCTTTCAAAAATCTCCAGCTTTGCACAAACACTTACAAAATGTAAGAACCACAGTAGTTTTAGGGTAGGAGATTATGCTCGACTTAGTTGTGTGGACAATCCAGAGATAACTCATGACTAACACCTCAGCTGTCTCAGACTCATCTAAACATTGACAGTCTTTTACCTTGAAGCCACTGGTCCAAGGCATTATCAATAGAACACTTCATCACAGGTAAAAACTCAGAGTTCATGAAAAGCCCTCGGTGTGGGTTCTTCCTCACTCTGTCCTGATGACTTCTGGAATTAAAAAATTCTAGAACCAACTTTATCTGCCACAAATCAAATGTCTCAGACATTTCTCTTCTTTCTAATCTTCTCACAGCCTAGTAGAAAAATTAAACAGAGATGGAACGAACTGTAGAAGCAAACAAACTTATTCCCATAGACAAAGCTTTTAAAACTCTATAAAATCCTTTCTTGGAATTTTTGTTTTCTAATAAACTTTAAATGGGAGGAAACCTAAAGCTGAATTTGTCAGTTCCCTGCTATAATTTGTTATTCCTTATTCATACAAATGGGTCTCTCCTACACATATTGGTCAGGATATTTCTTTGAAAAGTGGTATATAAATTTTGAAAATAAAATACGGGGACTACAGTTAAGAAGCAACATTTTTCTGTGAAAAAGTACTCCATAAACTCACCCTTCAAGACAGACTTTCAGAACTCAATTTGAAACGCATCAGCACCCTTGTATTTTTACTATTAGAGATTCATAAAGGCTTCTTTTCAGAAATCAGCAGTAGCAGAGAAAGTAACCACATACACAACCACAGCTATTGAGGGGCAAAAATGGAATCATTTCCTTTACCTGGTCAATTGCTATGTAAGCTGGGAGCATCTCTGGATTCTCCTGAGTTACACACTCGTATAGTATAGACGAGAAGAGGTCAAACACCTCCAGTTTCTGAAAAGAGACACAATTTACAAAATGCACCCCCTGAATGGCAACTAGCATATATTAGTTTAATCTGCCGGTTTCTTTAGAGTGTTTAATAGGGTAGAATTCATAAATATGTGAGCATTTCCTCACGCATACTTCCTATTTTTAAGCCTACAAAAACCAAGGATACTTAGGCCTTCCAAAGCCTTTGTATAATATAATTGTGTAGTACAACTATGCAGTACAATTGGAGATTAGTTTTCCATCTGTAAAGAGGAGTAGAGTCTTCACTCTAGAACAGCTTCCCATTGTCTTTAGACTGGAGAAACTTTTCTGTTGTGCAGTAACAAACTGTGATTTAAGGCAAAAAATGAATCTTCCAATATATATTAAATGAATATATTACAGTATTGCCACAGGCAAAGATTACAAATGAGTCCTCAAATTCAAATGGATGTAATCTTAAATATACCTTTCATCAACTAGAAGAAGTTCATAAAATAGCCAAGAACTTCCCTGCAGTTGCGGTCCCCCTTTCCTGTTATTTTTATTTATTTAAAATATTTATATGTTGTTCTCCCAGGAAGTTCACAGTAGCTCACAAGAAAAATTGAAATAGACAGACTTTACAATACCAAAAACGATTTAAAAATTAGTCACAGCAATAAAACTTCAAAAGACAAACATCTCCAGCAACTTCCACTCAACCTGAAAAATCAAAACCATCAGCAAAAAAAGGCTGCAAAAAAGTCAGGTTTTGCAAGTTCCCCTAAAATCTAAGATGCTGAAAAGCAGATGCCTCAGGGAGGCTGTTTCAGAAAAGCACTGGGGGGGGGGGGGGGAGGGTGCCCACAGAAAAAAACACTATTTTTAAAATTAAACAACAGATTATCAGCAAGAATTGCTGAGCTGATCTCATCATACACGAAACTTGATACCCTTGTTAGCTTATTTCTTTTGTAAAACACACACACAAAAAGAGGAATTGCTGTGACAACATTAGTGTTGGGAAAATCTCTATATCTAATTTTGAACATAGCCCCAGAGTATGGATCAAAAAATCCATAGAATGGGGCAAAGGTACAGATAAGGAAAATGCTTCAGGCAATCTGGAAGAGCTTCAAAATATGAACAAAAATCTTAAATTACAAAGGTGGGGTGGATAAAAATACTACTAAATCTTTTAAAAGAATTTACAAGATTACTTCACAAGATCTCAGCAGCCATTTGGAATTACCTAGGCAACTGCAGGCAACTGTGGTATTGCCCAGGTAATCCAAAATAGCTGCTGCAGTTTCACCTTGAAACTTTAGATGAGTAGACAGGTAGGAAAGATAGTAATGAAGAAGAGGAAGCAAAACCAGAACTGAGGAAAAGAAGGTGAAGTTGAAGGAAGAGAAGGAATCAAGGAAGCTTCAAGGAACAGAGTAAGAACAAAACAGGGAAAGAAAAGAAGTGTCAAATGTGGAGAAGGTGCTTGTGGGTCTGCTTGTAAATGCCACAAATAAATCTTATGGGACAGAGCAGCGCATGCATTCAGTTAAATGAATAAATGCCAAGGGTGTTGGTGGACAGCAGCTATGAATCAGCAGAGATTTTGAAAAACAGCTGTTTGCAGAGAGTCAATATGGATCTCCAGAGAAAGACAGACAGCTCAAGATCAATTAACATGTTAGTATTTCATCCTGTAAAGAGCCCCATGGTGCAGAGCTGCAGTTCTGCAGTCCTAAGCTCTGCTCATGACCTGAGTTCGATCCCGGTGGAAGCTGGGTTCAGGTAGCCGGCTCCATCCTTCCAAGGTCACTAAAATGAGTACCCAGCTTGCTGAGGGGAAAGTGTAGATGACTGGGGAAGGCAATGGCAAACCACCCCGTAAAAAGTCTGCCATGAAAACGTTGTGAAAGCAACATCACCCCAGAGGCGGAAACCACTGGTGCTTGCACAAGGGACTACCTTTACCTTTATTTCATCCTATATCCTCCCCAAGAACAACTGCACACTCATCTTTGTTTGCATAGGGGAAATAACATGTAGACTGGAAGTATATTGCATGCAACTTCAGTCATAAGAACAGCCTTTTTCAGAGCTGTTGTAACTGAGGGTATTGTTGCAGTTGCAACAAAACTGGGAATGCAGAATCGTTTACTGTTCAAATGGTCCATCCATCTTACATGGAAATAGGGACAAGAATATTTGTGTGGAGGACATTCAACAGAGCTGCTTTAAATGTGAATGAGCTGAGCCCATCAAAAATTAGACTGTCGGGGGCTATCCTACATGCAAGATTGGTTCCTACATGAATGTACCTATTCAGCCGCCTGGAATACAATTTTAATGGGCACTTATATTTTTTCTTTAATGGAAAGTTAGTTTCTTCTGCATATTAAGTACTTTTCTAGACCTTCACTCCTTGATGTAATGACTTATATTCTGTTGCCTAGATTGTTTCCTCATAAAGCATGCACTTTTTAAAAAGCAAGATCCTGACACATACCTGCCCCATATTTGCAGATGGTTTGCAAAAGTAGTCCGCAAATGAAAGCAACGCAGGATCAGATGTGAAAGCAGAAATGGCTTCTGGCTGAAAATAAAGTGGTATTTTAAATTAAGAATTATTTCCTCTTCTTTAGTTTATGAGAAACCACAGCCAAGATAACCCCTTCCTAATGCAATCTTTCACTTTCTTGACACAAAATGAGCACTATCCATCTGAAAATGTAGTGGACAGAAGTTACTATTAATTTGATGTTGTTGTCAGAGCTTTTTTTGTAGAAAAAGCCCAGCAGGAACTTATTTGCATATTAGGCCACACCCCCTGATCCCAAGCCAGCCGGAACTGCATTCCTGCTCAAAAAAAGCCCTGGTTGCTGTTGTTAATTCATTTTATGATTCGACTCATCCTGCCTTATGCCGGGCTCTGGGCGATTTACAACAATTAATAATAGATACAATCATAAATTTACAATAATGAATAAATACAATAAAAACCAATAAAATCAGTTAACTGAGATAGATTATAAAATTATCTCTTAGCAAAAAAGAAGAACTGTATGTGGTTGACAGACAATCAAACCATAACAATCTGATTTGGATAATAATTTTCCCTCCGAAATTTGAACACTGGGTGACCAGATTCACAGATGCATACCAGTCATAAAAATCAATAATATGTCATATGACATATCTGAGAAAGTGAGTTGTGTCTCTCAAGAGATCATATTGAAATAAATGTTATTAGTCTTTAAGGTGCCATTGGCCTTTTGGTTTATTTTGCCATAAGAGACTAATATGGCTATCCCTTTGCAATCAGTTGGGCTGGCAGCCACTATCACCGCATGGTCAGATCTTGACTACTTTAACCTGTTACTCAGCATCCATGAAAAACTGTCCTTCCTACCTGTAGCTTAAATTCATATAGAGTTTTTACAATGGCACACTGAAAAACCTATACCGTGTAGCAGCCTTATACTGAATCAGACCACTGGTCTATCAAGGTCAGACTGGTGGCAGCTCTCCAGCTATCTCAGGCAGTGAACTTCCATATCTCCTACTGCCTGGTCCTTTTTAACTAGAGATGCCAGGCATTGAACTTAGGCCCTTCAGTGTGCCAATCAGGTGTCCTACCACTGAGCCACAGCCCCATCCTCAAACAAATGTTGCTAGTCTTTAAATTGCCACAGGACTTTGTTTTATTTTACTGGCCCAGCTGTGTGGTCTGATGAATACCAATAATGCAGGCACAAAAGCAGAACATCAGCTCAGAACAAATCATTGTATTAATTATAGAGTATGAGTTCAGGGTAGGAATGCCAGCCTCCATCTCCATACTAGAGAGATTACAGTTAATCACCAGACTACGAGATCAGTTTCCATGGAGAAAATGGATGTTTTGGAGGGTGGACTCTGTGGCATTGTATCCCAACAAAATCCCTGTCCTTCCCAGACTCCATCCCCAGATCTCCAGAAGTTTCCCAACATGGATCTAGCAACTCTACCCCCCCATCCCCTGCTGGTGACTGGGGGAACCTGGCAACCCTAGTTCAAGCACAGTTTGCATCTGTTTGGTTTCAGCTGTAGTATCTCTCCATTTGGAAGGGAAGGCAGCATGGTATAGGCTGCTCTCATCAGATCTTGGTAGCTAAGAAGGGTCAGTACTAGGAAGGGAGGTCACCAAGGAAGACTCTGCAGAGAAAGGCAATGGTAAACTACCTCTGCTTCTTTCTTGCCTTGAAAACTCCTTGGTGGGGTCACCATAGCTCAGCTGTAACATGATGGCACTGTACACATACACACACACATTCCTCAGTTTATTTTAGAGCACTTTGCTTCTGACAACACAATTCTCAAGTGGAGGAAACCCCCCCTCCACTAAATTAATCTTTTTAAACACACTGGGGTGGACCCAACTAATGTTACAATGGCCAGAAGGCCTTCCATGTGCCAGGTGACTTTTCCCCTCCTCTCCCTTATGATGGCATCCCCAACATTCCACCTACCCATCCTGCAATCCTGTTCCTGGGGAAGAGGGGATTCTCAGGAAGAGAATTGAGGAGTGCTGTCTCTCTTCCAGGGCTCTGAGCCAGTCCTTATGATTTAGGCCTCATGCAAATCCAAGTGATTGCCAGCCTATGAAATTCCACTGAATGGAAGGGGCTGAGCCAGCCTCAGCTAAGGAAGGGTGAAGAAAAGCTTCTGCTTTTGGATAGGGTTTTTAATGGTTCTGCAAAGAGTGTCAGCTTAGGGAAGAAAGCTTATTTTAAAGGTAAAAATAAGCATCCTGTTAAGGGCCCATCACTCCTAACTAGTGTGTGTGGGTTCTATGAAAGGTGCACTGTGAGAGAAAAGAGCAGTCTTGAGCCTGAGGTAGTGTCCAGGGACTATTTGAGAGCCAGATTTACTTTTTATAAATATAAGTTATATACACATCATTTTAACCTTATTTAATACTCCATTTTCTATTGAATATACCTGTGTTGTTCATGTTCATCTGTGTTTTGTTTGTCAAATCAAAAAATCTAAAACGCAATGGTCTCTATTTATCTCACATACAAGTACAACAGCCAGAGTCCTAGCGCATTTCCACATAAGAGATTGGATATTTTTCAGTTCTGAAAACAGCTGCCTCAGAGCCTTCCCCTCTCTATCTCATCCCATAGCTGCTACAGCAGCATTTGGGGGTACTGGGAGAGGTGGAAGGCTGGAAAATCACACTCTGCTGACAGAAGGCCTTCTTCCCACAGAAGCATTAGTTTGAGTCCAATCCGCTGATATACAGAAGAGTGGAATAATGAATTTGAGCTTAACTTCATTAAGTAATTTTTACAAACATATTCCTGACCTCTCTTCTGAAGCAATAAAAGTTAAAATTTCAATTTAATTTTTGAACGATACTTTGGATATTGAGCATTCCAGTAAAGAAAGAAACCATGAATACTCAAGCTGCTTGGGAGGCACCGGATATGAACATATGAGTTTCCCTGTATTAGTTTTTCAATGTATGCCTGACTTCATAACCCAATGAAAAATTCAGTTTCCTAAGCTAAGCACTGTTTTGTTGTATATTCTGGCCAAAATGCACATGAGATGTTCTAATATATTGCTGCAGCTGGCAGTATTGCTAGTAAGAGCAGGAAGCAACACAGACTCACTTTCAGCTTTCTTTGCTTCATGGCTGCACAATGATTACCTTGAAAGCCCGAGCATCTGCATTTCGGTGAGTGACAGTCTGTGCCAGCAAACTACGCCAACCCATTGGATCCTCCTTGTATGAAAGCTGCCCAGCCCTCAATTTGACATAGAGGACACCATCCTTGGAAAGAATTGATCTGGAAAAGGAATTAAGAACAGATAACAAAACTTCTTTAAAACCATTCATTTTTCAGGTTAATATGTGGACAACTGGAGTACAATTTAATGACAGTAAGTACAGTGAAAATACTTCCTTGCATTGTGAAGCCTGACAAATATTCTATATCCTACTCAACCGCCTGTGTGAAGCACTGTTATTTATATCCATGGATTCTACTGAAAAGGAGATCTGCAAGTATGCCTCTATCTTGTATACAAACACAAAGTGTGAGAATGTCATAAAAGGAATGAAAGTTATCTGCAGACTTTCCAGAAGGGAAACTCATAATTCCTTAAGGCCTTCAGGGGACTTGTTTCTTGGTACATTATATGGTTTCATATGGAAAGAACAACTCTTTGGGGAGTTGTATCCTGGATGCTTCCAAATATAGGATTCACTTTTCATTTCGCCAATATAATAGTATGTGTCAAGGGGAAAGAGACAGAGGTTTTGCATTTCTATTATTTGGATTTTCATTCTGCACAACGCCTTGTTCTGCCCATCTGCACTAGATTATTTTGTTATGTGCATGCAGCTGAATCCCAGCATGGGTTTCCAATGTGCAGAAGGCAAAATTCCACATCTGCTTGCCCCCAGTAACTGATAACACCTGCATGCAAAAGGGTTGGTTTTTGGTTGCCCCCCCCCAAAAAAAAATCACAAGGACATCTTCAGTTTGGACACTATACCATCATAATCATGGTGCACTGAGCTCCTACAGAACAGCTTCCATCATGAATACTCACTTCAAATGATGAACGCCTTTGCTTAGATCTATCAGTAGTTCCCAGTACCGTGGACCTTTCACTCGGATCTGAAAACATACAATATTTCAGCTGCTAGTTACAGGTCAGAAAAATAAATGTACTGGGTGGGATCCAAAGCACCATAGGCTGTTTATGTCTAACGCACAAAAGAGCCTTCCACACACTTTAGTCATTCATTTTAAATATGTACCCCTTACCTTTCTGGGAACTTGAGTTAGCTTATAAATATATACACCACAAATCCATTAAGGGGGTGGGCCGGGGATCTGTGCTGTGTATGTAAATTAGTCAGTTGAACATTACCATTCTAATATAACCATCAAAGAATAGGCTTTGGGATGTCCGGTCAGGGGATTCCAGTGCTCCTGGGGAGGGGAAGATATGACGGTGGGAATGGACGGAGATACGAGAGAAGGAGACGGAGACAAAACAGTGCTCGGCCCCCTTCTAGTCTACTTCCCATCCCAACGGAGACAAGTAGGGGGACCAAGAGAAATTGCCCGCGTCCGACATTGGTGTTATGCAACGCCAGGTCTATAAATAATAAGATCGAGACCATTAGGGACTTCCTGCTTCGGCAGGATGCTGACCTGGCTTGCGTGACCGAGACCTGGGTTCAAGAGGGAGAGACGACGGCACTCTCCCAGATGACTCCCCCAGGTTACTCGGTCTTCCACCAGTCGCGGATTAGCGGGCGGGGGGCGGTATTCATACGGGAGGCTTACTCCTTCCGGGCCCTCCCGGCCCCAAAGATCGACGGTGTTGAGTGTGTCGGCCTTGCGTGGGATGTCGGGGAGAGGTTGGCGATCTGGCTGGTGTACCGTCCGCCTAACGCACCGGCCAGCGCCTTACCATCCCTGATGGAGGCGGTGTCCGGCTGGGCGTTGGAGTACCCAGGGCTCTTGGTCCTGGGTGACTTCAATGTCCATGCCGATGACGCGGCTTCCACTCAGGCGATGGACCTAGTGTCTTCCATGGCGACACGGGGACTCTCCCAATTTGTTACGACTCCCACGTACCAGGCTGGGCACACATTAGATCTGATCTTTGCGACCGGGATTAAAGTGAACGAAATCGCAACGGAGGCGATACCATGGTCGGATCACCTAGCCCTCAAGGCTCGTATGGAGATGCTACCACAACCCTGTAAGGGCGGAGAGCCTATTTTGGCTCGCCCACGGAGCCTGATGGACCTGGAACGGTTCCAAACGGCTCTTCGGGATCCTTGGCCCCCTTGTGATTCCCTTGATGCCCTGGTTGATGCCTGGCAAGACCGGCTATCTGGGGCAATCAACGAGATCGCACCCCGACGTCCTCTGCGCCCTCGTTCAAGGCTGGCTCCCTGGTATACCTCGGAGCTACGCCGGTTGAAACAAGGACTCTGACGACTAGAGAGGCAGTGGCGGCGCACTCGTGGCGAAGCGGCGAGAACATCCTACAGAACGTTTATGAGGTCGTATGAGATGGCAGTCAAGGCCGCGAAAAAGAAGTACTTCGCGGCCAAGATTGCGTCTGCAAATTCGCGCCCGGCACAATTGTTTAAAATAATTGGACATTTAACTACACTGCCCCAGGGCAGACCAAACGTTAGAGAATTAGAAATAGGCTGTGAGGCTTTTGCAAAATTTTTTGCAGACAAAATCACGTCACTCCGCCAGGACCTGCCCATCACCTTAGATACAGTACATGAGCCCAAGGCCCCATGCCTGTCTTCTGATTTAACTCTGGATCATTTCGACCCGCCCAGCCTGGAGGAAGTTGACGGAATCCTCTCCTCTGCGCGCCCTACAACTTGTGATTTGGACCCATGCCCCTCCTGGCTAATTAAATCTTGCCTGAGGGAGCTTGAATGTCCTTTACGGGACATCATAAATAGATCCCTCTCGGAGGGGCGCTTTCCATCATCTCTGAAAGAGGCTTTGGTCCGACCCCTCTTGAAAAAAAGTACAGCAGACACGGCCGAATTGGCAAACTACCGACCGGTCTCTAATTTACCGTTTTTAGGTAAAATAATAGAGAGGGCAGTGGCGTCGCAGTTGCAGAGCTTTCTGGATGACGCTTCCATCCTAGACCCTTGCCAGTCCGGCTTTCGCCCGGGTTACGGGACGGAGACAGTACTGGTCGCCCTGGTAGATGATCTCCAACGGCACCTGGATCGGGGCGGTGTGGCGGTGCTGATGCTGTTAGATCTGTTGGCCGCGTTTGACACGGTCGACCATCGGCTACTGACCCACCGCCTCGCCGATATAGGGGTGAGGGGGTCTGCCTTACAATGGCTCTCCTCCTTCCTCGAGGATCGGGGACGAAGGGTGGCAATTGGGGGCGAACAGTCCCGGAGGCGCACACTGGATTGTGGAGTGCCCCAGGGGGCAGTTCTCTCACCAATGTTATTTAATATCTATATGCGCCCTCTTGCCCAGATTGCCAGGAGACATGGACTTGGGTGCCATCAATATGCTGATGACACCCAACTCTATCTGCTGATGGACGGCCAGCCTGACTGCGTCCCTGAGAATTTAGACCGGGCCTTGCAGGATATGGCAACTTGGTTGAGGGGGAGTGGGCTGAAACTGAATCCAGCGAAGACAGAAGTCCTTTGCCTGGATCGGGGCGCTCGGGAAGGGGAAATACCTCTTCCGGTCTTCGACGGGGCGCCGCTGAAAGCAGCACACCGGG
Organism: Heteronotia binoei; assembly: GCF_032191835.1. Classification (NCBI taxonomy): domain Eukaryota; kingdom Metazoa; phylum Chordata; class Lepidosauria; order Squamata; family Gekkonidae; genus Heteronotia; species Heteronotia binoei. The sequence continues at coordinate 222,951,353 of NC_083223.1, read as the reverse complement.
TTAGGAGTCTGGGAGTTTTACTAGAGCCTTCATTATCAATGGAGGCCCAGATTGCAGCCACTGCCAAGTCAGCCTTTTTCCACCTAAGGCAGGCAAAGCAGTTGGCTCCCTTCCTAGAGCGCCAAGATCTGGCTACGGTACTTCACGCAACGGTCACCTCGAGACTGGATTACTGTAATGCCCTCTACATGGGGCTACCTCTGTACCGAACCCGGAAGCTGCAGCTGGTGCAGAATGCAGCGGCTAGACTGTTGTTGGGGCTTCCTAAATGGGAGCACATACAGCCTGGACTGCGCGAGCTGCACTGGCTGCCAGTTATATACCGGGTTCGTTACAAAGTGCTGGTCATTACCTTTAAAGCCCTATATGGTCGAGGACCTGTCTACCTTAGGGACCGTCTCTCCCCATACGAACCCCAGAGAGCACTGAGGTCAGCCGGGAAAAACTTGTTGACTACTCCCGGACCGAGAGAGGTGAAGCTGCAAAGCACCCGTAACTGGGCCTTCTCCTCTGTAGCCCCGAGCCTATGGAACCAACTTCCAGAGGAAATGAGGGCCCTGCGGGATCTTGAACAATTCCGCAGGGCCTGCAAGACCTTCCTCTTCCGACTGGCTTTCGCTGATGAAGAAAGAAATTGCTAATGATAACCGCCATCATAAAAGAACAAATAGCATTAGCACTTTTATCAATTTAATTTAATTAATTTTTAAACTTAACCAGAATTTTAATGTTCAATGTTTAAATGTAATTTTGTTTTCTTTGTTTTTCCTTGTATAATTGAAATTTGAATTGATGCTTTCAGCCGCCCTGAGCCTGCTCCGGCGGGGAGGGCGGGATACAAATAAAATTTTGTTGTTGTTGTTGTAAGAGAGTCTACAAATCCACAAAAAGACTCAAAAATCACAATTAGAAAACCTCTCTGGCTTCAATAAAATTCAACAGGAGTCCCTAGAAACCCCTCTCAGAATAAAACCATTCTAAAAAACTTTTTAAAGACCAACAAAGGAGGACCCTGACACATGTCCACTGGTAAACTGCTCCACAATTGTGGGCCAATGCTAGAACAAGCATGGTTTCTTGTTAAGGAATTGTTTTAGTTGGGCAAAAGAGACACTCAATAGGGGTGGCTGGGAAGATTTAAGAAACAGCCCTCCAGAAAGACATCCCCATCTCCTGGTGTTGTACTTTTATGAGTGCAAGGGACAAGCCCTGGAAGAAAATATCCCTTCTTCCCCTGAGCTTGTGCAGAAACTAGCTTCCACTAGTACATAGGAAAAAGGTATATTATCTCCCCACCACTTTGCGTAACACATGTTTGTTATCATAACCACTACGCTCTATAACCACACAATAATGCTAGGGCAGTTGAAGGCAAGACGGATTTACCCAATCAAAGAAGCCACAGCTCTCAGTTTGCAACACCTGACCAAGGCTGTTAATGTCAGGATGTTTTGGAGGTGATTATTTATAGCAGGGGTGGCCAACGGTAGCTCTCCAGATGTTTTTTTGCCTACAACTCCCATCAGCCCCAGCCATTCACCATGCTGGCTGGGGCTGATGGGAGTTGTAGGCAAAAAAAAACAACATCCGGAGAGCTACCGTTGGCCACCCCTGATTTATAGAGTCACTATAAGTCAGAAGTGACTTGATGGCACTTAACGTACACACAAGCTGTATAAAATAAATATGCTGAATTGTTCTATATAAACAGAAAAGAAGTTCCTCTCCCTTATCCAGCTGCTTCCATCTTAATTTGGTGTGGTACAATGAGAGTTTATCTGTAAAAAAGAAATGCTAAAGATGTACACGGCAGGACACTGAAAAAGATTAAGCTATTATTACCTCCCAACACACACACACTCACACCAGTACCATATCAGCTCTGCTGAATGGAAACATAACTCAACTATTTAGTTAGGTTGTAACTAGGGATGCAAATTCAGTATAAACCAAACAGAATAAATCTCTGAAAAAAAAACCCTAATCAGTATTTTCCAGCTATTACTTAAGCCAAATACAAATCAGAGATCTGTATTCAACTACCTAAGTTCACCCAGAAGGCTACTGGGTGAACTTGTTCCTTTGGACTTGTGACATGGCTTGGAGAAGCATTTCAAGGGACCATGTCCCATTACATGCTTTTTTCCTCAATTAGATACAACAGAGGATGGGGGCACCTCCTTCTGGAGCCTGGTCCAATCTTTTTGAAACTTGGAGGGATTTTAGGAAAGTCAACAGCAGCTATGCTACAAATCTGGTGCCTCTGCCTCAAAAAAAAAAAAAATAATAATAATAATAATAATAATACTTTTTATTTGTATCCCGCCCTCCCCGCCAGGGCAGGCTCAGGGCGGCTCACAACATACGAATGTAATATACAATAAAACCATACATAGTAATTACAATTACAATTATAAAATCATCATTAAATCATTAACAACTTGTATTAAAAATTAACATTGTGGTGCTATAACTTGGTCTTTAATAAAATTCAGTGGCTAAAACATGTCCAGCGAAACTTTCTTGGCTCAGTATTAGGTGAGGGCTATTTTGAAGAGGTAGGTCTTACAGGCCCTGCGGAATTGGTCTAAACATCGCAGGGCCCGTACCTCCTCCGGGAGTTGATTCCACAGCAGTGGAGCTGCAATGGAGAAGGCCCGATCCCGGGTGGTCTTCAATCTGGTCTCCCTTGGCCCAGGGATATTCAGCTGGTTCTTTCCAGCTGACCTCAGCGCTCTCTGGGGTTCATATGGGGAGAGACGGTCCCTTAAGTAGGCAGGTCCTCAGCCATATAGGGCTTTAAAGGTGATAACTAGCACTTTGTAATGGACTCGGTACACCACTGGCAGCCAGTGCAGTCCGCGCAGCCCCGGCTGTATGTGCTCCCATCTTGGGAGTCCCAACAGCAGCCTAGCCGCTGAGTTCTGCACCAGCTGCAGCCGCCGAGTTCGACACAAGGGCAGCCCCATGTAGAGGGCATTACAGTAGTCCAGTCTCGAGGTGACCATAGCATGGATCACCGTTGCTAGGTCCCGGCGCTCCAGGAAGGGGGCCAACTGCTTCGCCTGTCGAAGGTGAAAGAACGCGGACTTGGCAGTGGCCACTATCTGTGCCTTCATTGATAATGAAGGCTCCAGAAGAACCCCCAAGCTCTTGACCCTATGGGCCGCTTTCAGCAGCACACCATCAAAAACCGGAAGGGGGATTTCCCAAAAAACAGGGGTCCCCCAGAGCCTCAGATTGATTTTCCATTATCATCCCCATAGGCTATAAGGGAGCAGGGAATAATCAGCAATTCAAATAATTTCCTGAATCCCAATGCCATACTGATAAGGAGAGTTGCAAATATTGGGAAATATAGATATTTTTCAGGTTTGGTATACCTGAACCCCAAAAATACCTCCCCCTCCTTACATACCCCTAGCTGTAACAATATATTCTAAATGTAGCACATAGACCATGAAATTTGCTAGCCATAAATTGGATATAGGTATTTTAATAAATACATCTGAATTATTTAAAAGTTGGAAATAAAAAAATGTGCTAATGGTTATTTATTTATAACATTTATTAGCCATTTTTCATCCTTGCAGAACTCAAGATGGCTGACAATATACATAAAATAATTTTTAAAAAAACTATAAAACAATATGAATAAAACAAAAAATATAACAATACAAAAGATCACAATTTAAATGTAAAAACTATAGTTATGATTGTCAATAAATAAGAACCAAATCAGTCAAATTCAGTTCTAATTAAAACTGTCTTCAACTGAAGATCAGCAGTAAGGGGCCAGGCACACCTCCCTTGGGGGATTATTCCGTAATTGTGGGGCTGCTACTGAAAAGGTCCTCTTTTCAGTAGGGCTGTTTCAATTGGTGGGACAGTCAGGAGACCTCTGCCTGTAATCTTAATTCCCAGGTAAGAACATATAGGCACAATCAACACATTAAAAATACTCCCTTCTCCTAGGAAGAAGAGAAATATTTTATATGGAATGTAAGAAAAACAGGCAATACCTTTCTAGCCACCATGCTGGTAAACTACCTGGTTTCAAGTGAGTTCCTTCCTACAAGAGGGAGGGTTATTGAGGTGAAAATCAGAAGCAGAGGAGGAAATGGAAAGCCCTCATTAGTTAGCAAGGTGCTTTTTCAGGCCTCAAGTTCAATATCTCTTGCTAGGTTAAATGGCTTGTTTAGGTCGGCACCTCACATGTTGAATTGTATTACATACCTGTTTCAACAGATGAAGTTCCGGGAGAAGGGTAGGTGCCATTAGCTCTTCAGTTGTTTCTTCATACCACTGAGTTCCCTTGAAAATATGGGGAAAAGTTGGAATGCTTTTTGTCTACCATGTAATTCAGTAAAGTACACCACCACCATTACCTCACTGCTGGACCTCCTGATGGCACCTGGTTTTTTGGTCACTGTGTGACACAGTGTGTTGGACTGGATGGGCCACTGGCCTGATCCAACATGGCTTCTCTTATGTTCTTACCACCAAGAAAAAGATCCACAAAACAAAACAAAAATATTGTATGATAGCTTTTTTGTTTAGGATAATCAGCATGGAAAGTATTTTATGCCATCTGGTTTACAGATTTAGTTATTTATTTATTTATTTATATTAAGATTTATACCCCGCCCTTCTCACCTAAGTGTCTCAGGGCGGCTTACAACATGATAATTCAACAACTTCAGCTTAAAACATTTAAAAATATGCTTTGATGCTGAAATTACACAAAGGAGGAAGGATGCAAGAGCCTTCCAAGACAAACAGGCCCTCCAAAGCACCCATCTAATCATGGGAAAGTCCAGTTAGGAGTGATTCCCCATTTTTTCCCCTAAGGGGGGGGAAGTCATGCAATCTCAGCCTTTGAATGAATGGGCCCTCACATGGAGTGCATTTTACATCAACATGATTTTGTACTTTCAAAACTTTGTGGTGGTTCAACAAAGCAGCTAAAAGCATGAGCTATATGCTGGAAATCTCAATTTAAAACCTCAGCTTTGAGCTGACAGCACTAATCCACCATTCCATCCACCAGGGAATAGCTCTCTCAAGGGCCAGCAACAGCACACAGTCCGGCTAAGAGGAAAGAAGAGAACAGATCCCCCTTCAGACCCACCCTTCTAAACATAATGTGCCCTTTGCCATCTCTTCCTTTCATGACACCCATTATGTCATTCAGAATTCACCTACCTTGTATGTAACCTCTAGCAGTGCATAGCAAGGGGTGTCTGTATCCACATCCATGGGCACAAGGAGCCTGGGCTCTGCTGCCAGCACATACAAATGCCTCAAGGCCTGCAGGTGATATCTGTATAAAAAATAACTGTGTAAGGAACACCTTTTCCCATCCACCTTTTGAATTCAATCAAAAAGGCCCTGCATAGAAGTCCTGTCCCTTAAAAAGCAAGATGTATTGCCAAGAGGTAAAAGGGTATTTTTGTACTAAGGGATTTGGAAGCAGAAAGCACACCAGTGGTGAAGGAAACAGATGGCTTTATTTAAATCTCTCTGGTAATTCACATAAAAGAAATTAATGAGTTTTAAAACAGAGAAAACAGGGTTGCATTTGCCTGTAACTGTTGTTCATTGAGTGGTCTTCTGTGCAGGCACACATGGGGGGACTACATGTGTTCAGGCCAACCATGGAAAAGATTTCCAAAACTTTTTAGTAGACTAGGAATGCCACTCCTCTCTCTGGTGCTTTCCCACCAAAACTATCACATGATCAGGAGGAGGGGCATTACTCCCCCAGTTCTCTCCATGCCACCACCAGAGACCCCAAGAAACTAGAGTTCCAGAAAGTTCACAGAAGGGAAGGAGGGAGGGATGTGTGTCTGCACAAAGACCACTCAAACATTGCCTTATCTTTTCTGTGGCTGTCTTGCAGACACGCAGACCCCAATGTGGTACTGCACAAAAGCCACAATGATGAATACATGCTTACACCCTTCTGCTTATCTTGAACCCCCAGGAATGACAGTGAACAGCTTCCTACAACTGATCAACATGCACAGAATTGATCTGCAGGCCAGCCTGAGCCAAGGTTCGCTACTGGGACAATTCTACGGGACTTATATACTATGTAGGAATATGTGATTTTCACTACATGCATGTGCATGTTTTCCCCACAATTGACCTTAGAGGGGAGCAATGCACCCCAAGGTCAACTGATAAGCAGCCTGGTGGGGTAAATGTTCAAGACAGGTACTCCCTACATTCCAGTATCAGGGAAATCAGCCTGAACAACCCACTCCTAAAAGTTCAATAATGAGAGATAAATGAACATTAAGAAAATTATGGTTTTAAGAGAGAACATCTCCAGTGCCCGAAACCTCTTCAGGTCTGGCCCACAGGGCATCTTGGGTACAGGCGGAGGAACTATGATTCACCACTCAGATTACAATAGTCTTCCAGAAGTGCCAGTCCTATGTGAGGCTGGGTCTGGCCTCTGGTTCTGTTTGAGTCCTTGTCACATAAGTTGGAAAAAAATTGTTATTACAGAAATGACCAGGTTGTCTCTTTATCACTGAAATTACCAGACAAAGACTCCCCCCCCCCACCCCCGAAAGTAAGCTGTGTCAGTTACAGCCTGCAAGTAGAGGGCTGTAAATCATTTCTACTCAGAAAAAAATTTAAAAGTTTTTTTCAAAACAATTCCAAAATTGACTCTATCATTCTGAGGGGAGTATACATCTCAAAGATTTGATACCGCAGCCTCTTTTTAGATGGAGAAAATGCCTGCCACCCTCATCCAAATCCTCCCAGAATCCAGATACCAGTTTAGCACTTCTATTGTCTCATTGGAATTTGACAGAAAAGAGAGATAGTACTGTCTGCCATCACTGTACTAATTTCTCTAATTACAGCATATAAAAACCTATGGCTTGAGGTAAATGTTGATGAGTTCTGGGGACAAGGCCCTGTAGCCCCCTACGTTAACATCCATACGGCAAAACAACACTTTCTGAGCACTAACTTCTGCTATTTTCCAAGGAGGAACCAAGCAACTGTTCTTAAAATGGAATCTCAGTAAGATCAGCAATTTTATTGCAAAAAGGCTTAGCAAACTGTTCACAATGAGTCACAAAGGGTACCATTATTTCTTCCAAGAATGTAGAGCAAATTGTGACTGCTTCTAACAATCCTAAACAGGAACAAAGGGCCCTTCACAGGGCATACTTATTGGATTCATCTGATACCTGTGAATTAAAACTTAAATTTCTCAGATATAGCATGCATTATCCACTGGACTAAAGTGGTCCTCAGCAATTTGTTTTAAGCATCTCTAATTGTCAATACCTTACCTGTTGTCAGTACTGTGAACTGGGAAGTGGGGATACAAAGCACAAAGAAGAGCAGCAATAGAAGAATTTGAAGTGCTCAGAGAATACCTGCAAAACAAAAAAATCCCTGCGGTTTTAATCTAGAAGCAATGAATAACATTAAGAAAACCCAACTTTTCAATGTAAAGCAGAAGACAAGGATGGGGCATAAAAGTATACAAGCCATGAAAAAAAAACCACCTCAAAATGCTCTGTGGGTTTTTGTCACATAGTTAAGGACACATGCATCCAAATTCTATATCATGGTAAAAAAATGTACCTATGACAGAATATAAGGATCATTCTGATACAGAATCAGATTTTTTTTTTTCACAGTAGAAAAGATTTTTATTAAGAAAAATTGATACACATAGAAAAAGGAAAAAAGAAAGTACTAAGCATATGATACATAAAAACAAGAGAAAAAAAAGGGGAAAAGAAAAATGAAAAAACATTCATACCTAACAAATCACAAACTAAACGACTACCTCTACATACAAACACCTAACTTCTACACCTAAACCCAGCCATACCACTGGGAGGTGGAGAGGTTTAAATATCAAGAAAAAGAGAAAGACATATTTACTCCAATGCATAACCTCTACTTTTAACCCATTTATAAACAGGATCCCAAGCCTCTTGACATTTTGGTACATTTCCATTTCTTAATCTTACGGACATTAAATCTGATTCTGCAGCGTCCAACAACTTATTAATAAATTCATCCCTATTGGAGGTTTTATCAGCTTTCCAATATTTGGCATATAATATCCTAGCAGTAGTAACTATATACAACAACAATTTCAGTTTAGGCAGAGGTAGGTTTTGTCTACAGATATTTAACAAATACAATTCCGGTACATGGTTAATTTGTATTTTCAAAATTTTTTGGATCCAAATATTAACTTGTGACCAATATTTTTTGGCCTCTTTACACTGCCACCATATGTGAAACAGAGACCCTTTAGCTTCATGGCATTTCCAACATTTATTAGAGTACGTGGGATAAATTTTAGCCAACCTGTCTGGTGTAAGATACCATCTATATATCATCTTATATAAGTTTTCTTTCAATTCTGCTGGTTTGATCAATTTTAAGTTCTGCTTCCATAGTTTCTCCCATTCTTCCAGATCTATGCTATAGCCAAAATCCTTCAACCAACGTATCCATGCTTCTTTCACCACCTCATCCTGCATCTTGATTTGTAATAGCCAATCATACACTTTGGAGGTTATCTTCTGTCTAGAATCTAAGATTAAATCTAATTCCATCGGTGTATTCGTGAAGCCTTTTTCCTTGTCCTTACGAAATCTTGATTTGATTTGACACTGAAGCCACCAGCTTTGCTTAGAAAGCTCCTCCTCAATCAGTTCATTCTGGTCATTTAACAAGTAAGTGTAATCTTGTAAATTGTCCCAATTGTACAGGTTTGGATGAGTGAAAGCTTCTATCGGAGATAGCCACTTTGGAGTATAAGTATATTGGACTTTAATTTCGTCCCAAACCTTATATAAAGATCTTCTTATTTCATGTCTAAGAAAGCGGCCAGTTTTAACAGGTACATGATACCACAGATAGCTGTGCCAACCCTCACCCAGGCCGGCTCCCTCGATAGTCAATAGTTTTCTGTTATCTAACTTACACCAAACTCTCAACCATGCGATACAGCAAGCTTTGTAGTACAGATTCCAGTCAGGTAAGGCTAGACCACCCCTGAGCTTGCTATCTTGTAAAACTTTGAGTTTGATTCTGGCCTTTTTTCCCTGCCAGATGAACATCTTAATCATGGAGTTGACAGAATCAGATTTTAGTCCATCAAGACCAGCACTGCTGACTCTAGCAGGCAGATCTTCAGCATATCAGTCAGAGCCCAGCTCTGCTGCCAGATATCCTGTTAACTGGAGATGCCAGGGAGTGATCTGGGACCTGGTGCTCAAACTTTGAGTTGCTGTGCCTTCCCACTGGCAAAACATATTTATGCAAATACTGTTAATTAACAATATGCCTTCAGTGCTCTCCTATCTCCTCACTTCTCAACCAAAAATAATTTCAAATGCTTTTATGTGCTTAGATCATGGGAAAAGAATTAATTATGCAAACCATACTGATGCAAATTGGTATAGTTTGCATAATTCATTCTCCTCCCATGATCTGTGTACATAAAGAACCTGTAATTGCTTTTTGCTGAGAACTGAAGTAATACAAGGAGGCAACAGTTTAAAAATTGGAGGAACGTGGTCTGTAGGGAGTGTGTAAGAGCAAGAAAAGAGTGCCGTGCCAAGCAGAGAGCAAAAAACAAGAAACAATTGGTCCTGCTGGAGAATTAATTTTAATCTACTGTAAGATCCCTACACATTTCACATACACTTCGTCAGGGAGATTGGAAGTAAATACAAGAATAAATAAAAATATTAAAAGCATTAATTCAAAAGCATTTTTAAAGGACAGAAAGAACTGAGTATATGAAGAAAAAGCATCAAAGCAAATAATTTTAGGCTCTGGAAATTCTTTCACAAACACAATACAAAAGAAGTTTATATATACATTTAGACATAATTAAGAACAAGGTTTGATAAAACATGACTACACAGATGTATTATAAATTGCCTGTAAAACTTCTCACCACAACTGTGTTTGAGGAAAAAGAGTGGATTAAAATGAATTCTCCCATCGGCCTGTCTCAAGTGTTTTGCTTTTGTTGCCATGCGCGTGTACCAGAGCAATCAATAGCCACAGCAGGAAATGTGGAGCCATGCAGCGCAAGGGAACTCCTTTTCCACCTGAATTTCTGCCCAGCCCCTATTCCATCATCTGAGATTTTACATCTGCCTGTATTTTCTATTTTATCCTGAGCCGTAAGGACCGAAAACTTGCTACTGAAAGTGACAGAAAGTGACCTTCTCACAAACAGAACTCTCCAATTCTCCTTCACTTCATCCTCACAGCAACCCTGTGCAGCAGGTTCAGCTAACAGAGAAAAGAGTGAACAGCCTAAGGCCACCAAGCAAAGTCCATGGGGTCAGAGGGTATTTGAACCCTGGCCTCTTAATCCTATTCCAGCCCTCTGCCCACTACAATACAACAGTTCTCTCCTTAGTCATTAGAGTAGCTTTTTACATCGAGCAACTTTGGAATAGTAGGTTACCTTCCTCCTCCCAAAAAAAGAAGTCCAAGAGCCATATGATGTGCCATGTGGAACCCATAGTTCATCTCCCCACCAGTCTTCTTGTGCATAAAACGACAGAGTTGGAGGACCTTCAGATTTCCAGATCCTGCCATTACCATCGCCAAGGAGAGCAGCACCACACTCAGACAAGTTTCCAGGTTATAATGACCTGCCTTAAATAGATATTAAAGAGACCATTTGTCAGTTTTGTTTTTATACCTTTTAAATAAGCTTATCCTTAAGGATAGGTTTTAACATATCTAACAATGCCAAGGGAAATAGAAACAGCCCAGTAGCACTTTAAAGACTCACACAATTTGTGGCAGGATATGAGCATTTGTGAGTCACTGCTCACTTCTTCAGATCCAGCTAGAATGTGAGTCCACCTTTCCCCTATACACTGGAACATTCTAGCTAGATCTGAAGAAGTGAGCAGTGACTCAGAAAAGCTCATATCCTGCCAACAATTTTGTGAGTCTTTAGGTGCTACTGGACTCATACTCTTTTTTACTGCTACTAACAAACATGGCTACCCATCGATCTATGCCAATGACTTTAGCATCCCATAAACCGACCCATATTTTCCTTATGGTCACTCAATAACAGTCCTAAATGAACATTTTTAAAATAAAGGAAAGATACCATATGATTAAGAGAATTAGTTTATCATCTTTCAACAGATGCCCTCCAAAGTCTTGAGAGTTGGTATGATTGTTTTGACCCACACTATGCTTCTGACAATGTGGTTCAGAAATCTAACTAAGTAAATTACTATGCCATAACAAAGAAGCATTAATATTTGCGCCTATAACAATTAGTGAACATTTTTAACCTTTAATTTTTCTTCATTAGTATACTACCTTTCTCTCCAATGGGGGCCCAACTTGTCTGACATTGTTCTCCTCTCATCCATTTTATCCACACAACAACTCTGTTGAGGGTGAAAGCAAACGACCGGTCCAAGTTCACCCAGTAAATTTTCATGGCAGTGTGAGGCTCTGAACCCGGGTCTCTCAGATATTAATCCAACACTCTAACCACTATACCACACTAAACACCTTATTTATTTATGGGACTCTTCAGCAATACTGTTTTTAAGGTTTCCATCTTGTGAAAGGATGAAAAAACAGGTTGTTTACCTGTAACTGATGATCTTCAAATGGTCATCTGTGCAGTCACACACATGGGTTTTCCGCCTGGAATCGAACCCAACCTCGGAGAATTCAAAGCTAGCCTAGGCGTTTATTTTGGCACGCATTCCCTCTCGATCTGGGGAGCAGGCATCCACTGTGCATGCCTGGAGCGAGGGGGAGGCGCTCCACCCACTCAGTTTCTTCTAGCTGTTGCGTAGAGAAAAATGTTAGTAAAGGAGAGAATAAGCCAGCAGCGGGGAAGGCTGGGCAGGCGTGTGTGACTGCACAGATGACCACTCGGAGATCATCAGTTACAGGTAAGCAACCTGTTTATCTTCATCGTGGTCTCTGTGCAGTCCCACACATGGGTGACTGGTAAGCTGAAGTGCACGGAGGCGGGTGCTGGTTCTGTAATAGAAGAATACATGTTAAACGTGCGTAAAAGTAATAAGAAATATTGTACTCACAGGGCATGGAGCTGGAGGCATCAGTCAAAAATGGAGCGAAGTACACCCTGCCCAAAGGATACGTCACGCCAAGCATGAACATCTAGGGCAAAGAGCGTGGCAAACGTAGATGGAGAAGACCAGACCGCAGCGGCACAGATGTCCTCCATCGGTACACCTCTACAGAAGGCTGATGACGTGGAGACAGCTCTAGTGGAATGAGCTCGCAAGTGTTCAGGGAGGGGTTGTTTCGCCAACTGGTAGCATAAGGCAATGGCGGCTACAACCCACTTTGAAAACCTCTGGGTTGAGATTTTGTATTCCTGGTTATGTGTTCCATAAGTCACAAAAAGTCTAGAGTCCTTACGGAAGGGACGTGTCCTGTCAATGTAGAAAGCGAGGGCCCTACGTACGTGTGTAGGGTCCGTTGCCCGGCATTACTAGGTTTTTGAAAGAAGGATGGCAGGGTGATCAACTTTCCCAGGTGATAAGGTGAAACGACTTTCGGGAGGAAGGCCGGGTCAGGGCATAAAACCATTCTGTTATGGTGGAAGACAGTGTATGGGGAGTCTGTCTGAAAGGCACAAACATCGCTGACTCTCCTGCTGGATGTGAGTGCCACCAACAATGCCGTCTTCCAAGACAAGAGATGCAGTGGAATGGATGCCATTGGCTCAAAAGGAGGTTTCATCAGTTGGCTCAGGACAAGAGACAAACACCATGTGGGTTTCAGTTGGTGAATTGGAGGCTGAAGATGCAGAATGCCCTTTAGGAAGGCTTTTGTTGTGGAATGAGAGAAGACAGTGCTTTCTTCAATGTGTGGATGAAGGGCTGAAATAGCGGCCAGGTGAACCTTTAGAGAAGAGTAGGTCAGGCCTGAGTTTGACAGAGACAAAGTGTAGGTCAGAATCTGAGCTATAGAGGATGATTCAGAAAGGAAGTTATGTTGAGCAGTATACACTGCAAAGCGCTTCCACTTTTGAGAGTAGGATTTTCTAGAGGAAGGCTTTCTGGCATTAAGAAGAACATGTTGGATAGGAGGGAACAGGTAGTGTAGTGGTCCTGACCACGAATGGAGGAAGGCATCTCCCGCAGATTGTGTGGATGGAGGGCCCTGAGTGTAGAAGCGTGGGCATTGAGCGCTGTTCAGAGAGGCAAAGACATCTATGGTCGGAACCCCAAATGTCCTGAAAACTGTTCGAAGATAGTTGCAGTTGAGGGTCCATTCGTGGTCGTTCACAAGGTGACGACTTAGTGCATCCACTTGAGCATTTTGGATTCCCGGCAGGTATACAGCTGTTAGGAATATGTTGTGAGCAATGCTCCAATGCCAAAGGGCTAAGGCCCGTCTGCAGAGGCGGACAGAAGCAGTGCCCCCCTGACGGTTGATATAAAACACAGTTGCCACGTTGTCTGAGGTGACCTGGATGTGCAGACCATGAAGGGATGGTAGGAATGACTTGAGTGCTCTGTGGACCACCAAGAGTTCCAGGCAGTTGATATGAAGGGATTTCTCGTAGGCTGTCCACTGCCCTTGTACCGTTAGTGTGCCGTAGTGGGCTCCCCAACCCCACCTCGAGGCATCTGTCGTAACAATGGCTTACGGGAGCGAACTTATGAATGACATTCCCACCAGAAGATGATGTTTCAGTGTCCACCATTCCAGCGATGGAAAAATGTGGTGTGGAACGGTGAGTAAAGTCATTTGGTGCTGTCGATGCAGGCGGAACGTCCGTACGAACCATAATTGCAGGGGTTGCATGCGGAGCTTCGCAAAGCACAGGACAGAGGTTGTGGCAGCCATAAGCATGCGCTAAAAAATGAAGGTTGTTTGGGTAGGGTGCGATATGATGGCAGCTGCCAGAGACTGAATATGGTAGACCCTGTCTGCAGGGAGGTAGGCCTTGTGGGGTACTGTTGATAGGCATGCGCCTATGAATTGGATGTCCTGTGTTGGGATCAGATTGGACTTTATCATGTTGACGTGAAGACCCAATGAAGACAGGAGATACAGAGTGGCTGATATGTCTTTTTGAAATTGCTCTTTGGATTGGGCCACAATGACCCAGTCATCTATGTAAAGATATATGGAAATGTTTTGTTGTCGAAGCGTCGCCCCCACCACCGCAATACACTTTGTGAAGACTCTTGGTGCAGTCGATAGGCTGAAGGGAAGAGAGCGGAACTGGTAGTGTTGGTCCCCGATGGCAAACCTCAAGGATCTTCTGTGATGATGGTTGATGGTAAGGTGGAAGTAGGCGTCTTGAAGGTCTATCAACACCATCCAAGCATCTTTTGGGATCAACGGGAGAACAGACTGCAGTGTAATCATGCGGAATTTTTTGTACAGGATATGGCGATTGAGCCTTTGAAGCCGACGCCATGGAAGGACTCCATTTGAACTTTACACTTGAGTCTTAGTACTCCTTACAGACAGTATGAAGATTGTTTCGGAGTCATCCTTTGATATTGTTTATATGGGATTGTTCTTTGTTCTTTAATGTCTGAATATTGGCATTTAGTCTGGTTATTTTCTATAATATAATGTATTAATTTTTGGAAATTGTCAATTGTTTCTTGACACAATAGGTTTTGTTTTTTGCATCTTTGCTTATATTATGTTGCCATTGTTTAATTGTCTGTGCAGAATCAGGCAGAGATGGAACCAGTGAAGTGAGTTGGGATGTCAAATTAAAAGTGTAGGCTGAAAAATATGCCAGATAATTATAAATTTTAGAGGTGGCGGTCGAGAGGGAGTAAATTTTTCTCCCTAAAGTGTCAAGTTTCTTTCCTTCCTTCTCAGGAGGGACTGGGTGATGTGTTTGTCTGGCCTTGGATGAGGAGTGCACAATCATGGAGTTGGGCGCAGGGTGGTTAAATAAAATTTTAGAATCCGGTGCGTGGATTTTATATAAGGATTTGATCCTCTTTGATGTAGGTGGTATGGATGCAGGCTTGTCCCAAGGTTCCTTAGTTTTAAAGAATTTTATTGATAACATATGGTAACAATATCCATTTATATCGTCTCTATCTCTAACCCATATGATATTTTCTAATCCCCCCTCCCTCCCTTACTAGACTCCCACCGAAGTTATATACTTAAAGTTAACTTATAAAGGTACCTTTAACTATAAAAATCTAAATTCTACCTTTTTCTAATACTTAATCATTATTAAAAAATTGTCCAATGTCTTTTTACATTCCATTCTTTCTCTACATACAGTCTAAATTTCTTCCATTCCCTTTTAAACACTTCCAAATCATATTCTCTTAGGATTCTTGTTAGTTTATCCATCTCGCTCCACGATAAAACTTTCACAATCCAATCCCATTTCTCTGATATTTTTTTTTGCTTCCGCAACTGCGCATACAATGTCCTAGCATCTGAGAGCAAGTACCAAATTAAAGTTCTATCTTCTTTTGGAAATTTTTCCATTTGTAATCCCAACAGAAAGGTCTGCTACTTTCTTGAAATCATATCCCAGAATTTTAGATATTTCTTGTTGTATCATCTGCCAGAACTTTTTCACTCTTCCACATGTCCACCGCATATGATAAAAAGAACCTTCATGTTTTTTACATTTCCAACATCTATCCGACATCTTTTTAGTCATCTTTGCCAATTTTTTAGGAGTCATATACCACCTATACATCATCTTGAAACAATTCTCTTTAATACTCTGACATGTTGATATTTTCATAGAGTTCTTCCAAAGATATTCCCATGTATTCATCTGTATTTCCTTATTTACATTAATTGCCCATTTAATCATTTGAGGTTTTACTACTTCTTCTTCTGTAGACCATTTCAACAATAATTTATATATTTTCGATATTAATTTTTCATTATCTCCAAGCGGAACCTTTTCCATTTCTGTTTGTTCGCATCTAATTCCTTCAGATTTAATATCATTCTCCATCAAGCTTTTTATCTGTTCCATTTGAAACCAATCATACTTATTGTTCAGCTCTTCGGCAGATTTTGCCACCTTGCATCTTTAGTAACTAATTATATGGCAACCCTCTCTCTTCATCAGATTCAACCATTATTTTTATTACTTCTGCTGGTACTATCCATAATGGCTCCTTTAAGCCTTCTAGGCGAACAAAAAGCATTGGGAGGAAGGAGCCCGCAGGTAAGTCCGCATGGACTAGATCATGAACCACATCGGATACTCTCGGTAGATCAGTGGTAAGCTTTATATTGAGAGTATTTGCCATGTTGGTGAGCAGGTCTAAGTAAGCCTTAGATCCTTCAGATGTTGAGAGATCGGCTGGTTTGGTTTTGTCAGAAACAGGTGAAGCTGGTGAGGATGCAACAGATTGAGAAGAATCCGAGTGTTCAGCTTCCGATTCCTCAGGAACATCAATAGGAGTCATAGGACGGTCATGTGAGGGCTTGGTAGGCAGTGACATAGCCTTACCCATAGGTTGGTCTGGTTGAATTATCTACTGTTTTGATGGAGCTGAGAAAGCAGATGTTGAGGGAGCCGGTGATATTGGTTTCGGTTCCTGACTATAATGTTGGGGTCGATGAGGCGATGAACCTTCGTGGTATCGGGGGTAGTAAGGTTCCTCATGGTACCGAAATCGGTATGTATCTTCATGGTACTAAGGTTCACAGTATCTATGTTGATAGACTTCCTCACGGTACCGAGGCTGGTGGGATTCTTCACAGTACCAGGGTCGATGGAGCTCGTGGGATGGTGACCTAGAAGATCAGTAGTATTGGCGGTGCCGACGTGGAGACGGTGATCTGGAGCGAGATGGACTACAGTAATAATAACAATCCCTGTGTCGGCTTGGAGACCATTCAGTGTAGAGTTGAGTTGGAGACTCTCGATGAAGTGGAGAGACAGCGGAATCCTTGAAAGTGTGAGGTACCGACACTTCAAGGAACGAGTGTACCCCCAGGAGATTGGTTTGATGAGCCCAAAGTCGAGGTGAGGGTTCCAAAGACTCAGTGGCGAGTATGTCCTCCGGTAAGGATTCGTGGACGGACGGAGATCTAGATCGGATGCGGATGACCTCATCGGTTATGACATCGGTGGGAGTCGAGAGTTTTAGAGGAACAGTCGGTGTCGTCGATACCGAAACCAAGGTAGGTGCCACCGGATGCGAGTTGAAGCCATGGTATGGTCGGAGAGTCTCGGGTCCGAGGAGTGACGATCAGTCTTCGTGGATTTCAAAGGAATTGACTCTAAGCGACGTTTAGAGGACGATTCCAAGCGGTGTTTTTTTCTTGGAGTCGTCAGATTTCTTGGTGTGTTTTCCAGACTTATGCTTACTGGGAGCCGATGCCACAGAAGCTGCTGGTTGAACCACGTCCCTTTGCAGAGTTAGGGAAGGTGGCGAAGTCTGAGATCCAGAAGCATGGGACATTACAGGCCGCAACGAGGACTCTAAAAGATGGCTTTTGAGTCTAGCTGCACAATTTTTCCTGGCCTGTTTCCCGAACTGGCTACAATGAACACAGGTATTGGTTCTGTGGGTCTCCCCCAAACAAATTAGGCACAAAGAGTGTCCGTCAGTCGAGGGAATTTTGGTCCCACACCGGGTGCACTTTTTAAAAGTCGCTTTAGAGTCTTTCCCTTCCATACGCCCAGAGGGGGGGAGGGGGAGAAGGAAGGGGTGATAATGAAGAAGATAAAGGTTTTTTTTTTTAATAACAATACCAGTCGGGAGTAGAAGAAGAAGAGGTCGTTGAGAATTGAAGAAAACAGAACGAAGTTGAGGAGATGCAATGAGGTAGGTCTAATCCAAACGGCAGTTAAGAAGAAACTGGGTGGGTGGAGCGCCTCCCCCTCGCTCCAGGCATGCGCAGTGGATGCCTGCTCCCCAGATCGAGAGGGAATGCGCGCCAAAATAAACGCCTAGGCTAGCTTTGAATTCTCTGAGGTTGGGTTCAATTCCAGGCGGAAAACCCATGTGTGGGACTGCACAGAGACCATGATGAAGATAATCTAGTTCACTACAAAACGTTCTGACGACACAAACAGTACAAAAATATTGATACATATAGGCCTTGAGGCTTCTGGATGTGGATCTCTTGCAAAATGCCACAAAGAAGAAAGTTCTTGCAGAAGAATCAGCATCCACCAGCCCCACTAACACAAACAATGGAAGCTCTTATTCAGTGGTCCACAAGTGCAGCCAAAGGCAGATGTCCTTCCCCTGAAGTAAGCTCTGTATAAGCATCCCATCCTACCCTCCAAATAATAGATTGGGCTGGTGATCAGAATAAAATTCATCCAAGTGGTATCATGAAATCAAGTCTGATTGGTTCTAATAGTAAACTTATTGGCACTTACTATGGAAGCTGTAGCAGAGGACAAGCACTTCATGAAATCTTTTGCAAATGTGTACTAGAAAGAGGAATACAAAATACAAGACATGCTAAGAAGGCAGATGAGAAGACTGTACCATATACAAGCATCTCAGTCTGGAGTTGTGCACATGGAAAACATGTACCCTACTACTTTGAAACAATGGCATCCCTCCCGTGATAAAACATGTCTCTTTATTTCATAGGATCATAAAGTTATAAGATGCTGAAAACCACCCAGCCCTGAAGCAGAAACCGCTAAGCATTTGATGTGGGGATAAGAACCTCTCAGTTATAGTCCCAGAATTTCATGGAAATTCCCTCATCAAACAGGCCTGCAATGGCTTCACATGACAAGTACTTATGAAACCTACAAGTATTCAGGAAACCAGTTAAAACATTTGTTCACACATTTTAAATAAAGAACTGAAACTGACACCTAAATATTGGCTTATAAATTATAGCAAGGATGATTTGAGTTAATGAGCCTTAAGCATCTTTCTCTGTATTACACTTTTTTTAACTTCAAGGAGATCAAGAGAGGATAAATACGTCTCTCTTCTGTCCCACTTTATCTTTAGCCTGTGAGGAACATTAGTAGGGTGACCATAATGTCTGAAGGCCAGCCAGGGACACTGGGGGGGGGGGCGCGCGCGCGCCGCCGGAAACAGGAAGTGACGTCACTTCCGGTGACGTCACTTCCGGTGATGTCATGCCACCACCGGAAACAGGAAGTGGCATCACTTCCTGTGACATCATTTCCCCCGCGTCACCTGCCGGAAACAGGAAGTGACTTCACAGCACTTCCTGTGACGTCCCCAAAAATCCCCCAAATATCACCGCCGGAAACAATTTTGTTCTCAAATCCTGTATATACTTCATCAGTATATGGGATAAGGCACTTTCTCAACTGTGCTGCATAATGCAGCCTATTTATTTTGTCCTGTTGGCTCTGTTGGCTCTATCTGCGCCACCTTCATCACTTTCGGGGTGTGGATCCCCCAGTGGGGTGGTCTCCCGACTCCCTCCGCCGACTGTTTCTGATAGCCCTGCGCCCCCTCTTTCATTTGATATGTGTCCCGTGCGGGTGCCACCCTCCCGCCGGGAGATGCCGCAAAATGAGCCCCCTTGAGGCTTATGGCGGCAGGGCTCGGGGGAAGCGAGCTAGACTGCTGTTCTTTTGAGGGGTTATAGAGTGTTTCGAGCCCGTCCCTGTGGCATCGGTCCCATCGTTGTGGGACCAAGGGGGCCGGCGCAGCGGCACGCCGAAGCAGCCTGTCACTAATAACACCGGTCAAGATGCAGGACAGGAACCTGGAAGTGACCGACAGGCTGCTTCAGCGTGCCGCTGCGCCGGCCCCCTGGGCCCCACAATGATGGGACCGATGCCACAGGGACGGGCTCGAAACACTCTATAACCCCTCAAAAGAACAGCAGTCTAGCTCGCTTCCCCCGAGCCCTGCCGCCATAAGCCTCAAGGGGGCTCATTTTGCGGCATCTCCCGGCGGGAGGGTGGCACCCGCACGGGACACATATCAAATGAAAGAGGGGGCGCAGGGCTATCAGAAACAGCCGGCGGAGGGAGTCGGGAGACCACTCCACTGGGGGATCCACACCCCGAAAGTGATGAAGGTGGCGCAGATAGAGCCAACAGAGCCAACAGGACAAAATAAATAGGCTGCATTATGCAGCACAGTTGAGAAAGTGCCTTATCCCATATACTGATGAAGTAAATACAGGATCTGAGAACAAAATTGCACTAGAAGACACAAACGCAAAGCTCCCTTACACTGAATCAGTGCTTGGGTCCACCAAAGTCAGTATTGTCACATAAGAGAAGCCCTGTTGGATCAGGCCAGTGGCCCCTCCAGTCCAACACTCTGCGTCACATAATAACATAAGAGAAGCCCTGTTGGATCAGGCCAGTGGCCCATCCAGTCCAACACTCTGCATCACATAACAACATAAGAGAAGCCCTGTTGGATCAGGCCAGTGGCCCATCCAGTCCAACACTCTGCATCACATAACAACATAAGAGAAGCCCTGTTGGATCAGGCCAGTGGCCCATCCAGTCCAACACTCTGCGTCACATAACAACATAAGAGAAGCCCTGTTGGATCAGGCCAGTGGCCCATCCAGTCCAACACTCTGCATCACATAACAACATAAGAGAAGCCCTGTTGGATCAGGCCAGTGGCCCATCCAGTCCAACACTCTGCGTCACATAAGAACATAAGAGAAGCCCTGTTGGATCAGGCCAGTGGCCCATCCAGTCCAACACTCTGCGTCACATAAGAACATAAGAGAAGCCCTGTTGGATCAGGCCAGTGGCCCATCCAGTCCAACACTCTGCATCATATAAGAACATAAGAGAAGCCCTGTTGGATCAGGCCAGTGGCCCATCCAGTCCAACACTCTGCGTCACATAAGAACATAAGAGAAGCCCTGTTGGATCAGGCCAGTGGCCCATCCAGTCCAACACTCTGCATCACATAACAACATAAGGAGGGAGGGAGGGAAGGAAGGAAGGAAGGGAGAAAGGGAGGAAGGGAAGAAGGGAAGAAAGGAAGAAGGGAGGGAGGGAGGGAAGGAAGGAAGGAAGGAAGGAAGGAAGGGAGGGAAGGGAGGGAGGAAGGAAGGGAGGGAGGGAGGGAAGGAAGGAAGGAAGGAAGGAAGGAAGGAAGGAAGGAAGGAAGGAAGGAAGGAAGGAAGGAAGGAAGGAAGGAAGGAAGGAAGGAAGGAAGGAAGGAAGGAAGGAAGGAGGGAAGGAAGGAAGGGGGAGGGAGGGAGGGAAGGAAGGGGGAGGGAGGGAAGGAAGGAAGGAAGGAAGGGGGGAGGGAGGGAAGGAAGGAAGAAAGGAAGGGAGGAGGGAGGGAAGGAAGGAAGGCAAGGGAGGGAGGGAAGGAAGGAAGAAAGGAAGGGAGGGAGGAGGGAGGGAAGGAAGGAAGGGAAGGGAGTGAGGGAAGGAAGGAAGAAAGGAAGAAAGGGAGGAGGGAGGGAGGGAAGGAAGGAAGGAAGGGAAGGGAGTGAGGGAAGGAAGGAAGGAAGGAAGGAAGGAAGGAAGGAAGGAAGGAAGGAAGGAAGGAAGGGAGGAGGGAGGGAAGAAAGGAAGGCCGCCCCCCGCCCCCCCCCGCTTTCGGCCCCCTTACCTTAATCCAGGGCGGCGGATCCAGCGGCGGCGGCGGCGGGGAGTCCTCCGGCGGCGGCCTCACGGCGAGGGAGGGAGGGAGCTGCCGGGGCTGGCCTCTCCGATACCGGCGCTGGCCTCTGGAGGCCTCCAGGAACCAGCGCCGGCTGCTCCGCGGCTTCCCCGCGGCCTCCGCTGGTCCCTGGAGGCCCTCCAGAGACTCTGGAGGGCCTCCAGGGACCAGCGGAGGCCGCGGGGAAGCCTTCGCTGGCCGGCGCTGGTCCCCGAAGGCCTTCCAGAGGCTCTGGAAGGCCTTCCGGGACCAGCGCCGGGTGCCCCGCGGCTTCCCCGCGGCCTCCGCTGGTCCCTGGAGGCCCTCCAGAGACTCTGGAGGGCCTCCAGGGACCAGCGGAGGCCGCGGGGAAGCCTTCGCTGGCCGGCGCTGGTCCCGGAAGGCCTTCCAGAGCCTCTGGAAGGCCTTCCGGGACCAGCGCCGGGTGCCCCGCGGCTTCCCCGCGGCCTCCGCTGGTCCCTGGAGGCCCTCCAGAGACTCTGGAGGGCCTCCAGGGACCAGCGGAGGCCGCGGGGAAGCCTTCGCTGGCCGGCGCTGGTCCCGGAAGGCCTTCCAGAGGCTCTGGAAGGCCTTCCGGGACCAGCGCCGGGTGCCCCGCGGCTTCCCCGCAGCCTCCGCTGGTCCCTGGAGGCCCTCCAGAGACTCTGGAGGGCCTCCAGGGACCAGCGGAGGCCGCGGGGAAGCCTTCGCTGGCCGGCGCTGGTCCCCGAAGGCCTTCCAGAGCCTCTGGAAGGCCTTCCGGGACCAGCGCCGGGTGCCCCGCGGCCTCCCCGCGGCCTCCGCTGGTCCCTGGAGGCCCTCCAGAGACTCTGGAGGGCCTCCAGGGACCAGCGGAGGCCGCGGGGAAGCTTTCGCTGGCCGGCGCTGGTCCCGGAAGGCCTTCCAGAGCCTCTGGAAGGCCTTCCGGGACCAGCGCCGGGTGCCCCGCGGCCTCCCCGCGGCCTCCGCTGGTCCCTGGAGGCCCTCCAGAGACTCTGGAGGGCCTCCAGGGACCAGCGGAGGCCGCGGGGAAGCCTTCGCTGGCCGGCGCTGGTCCCGGAAGGCCTTCCAGAGCCTCTGGAAGGCCTTCCGGGACCAGCGCCGGGTGCCCCGCGGCTTCCCCGCGGCCTCCGCTGGTCCCTGGAGGCCCTCCAGAGACTCTGGAGGGCCTCCAGGGACCAGCGGAGGCCGCGGGGAAGCCTTCGCTGGCCGGCGCTGGTCCCCGAAGGCCTTCCAGAGCCTCTGGAAGGCCTTCCGGGACCAGCGCCGGGTGCCCCGCGGCCTCCCCGCGGCCTCCGCTGGTCCCTGGAGGCCCTCCAGAGGCTCTGGAGGGCCTCCAGGGACCAGCGGAGGCCGCGGGGAAGCCTTCGCTGGCCGGCGCTGGTCCCGGAAGGCCTTCCAGAGCCTCTGGAAGGCCTTCCGGGACCAGCGCCGGGTGCCCCGCGGCTTCCCCGCGGCCTCCGCTGGTCCCTGGAGGCCCTCCAGAGACTCTGGAGGGCCTCCAGGGACCAGCGGAGGCCGCGGGGAAGCCTTCGCTGGCCGGCGCTGGTCCCCGAAGGCCTTCCAGAGGCTCTGGAAGGCCTTCCGGGACCAGCGCCGGGTGCCCCGCGGCCTCTCCGCGGCCTCCGCTGGTCGCTGGAGGCCCTCCAGAGTCTCTGGAGGGCTTCCAGCGACCAGCGGAGGCCACGGAGAGGCCTCCACCACTGCCGCCGGGCCCCGCGCGCGGGCGGGGAAGGCGGGGAGTGAGGGTGGGAGCGTCCCTGCGCGTGCGCAGGGGCCCTGCGCAGGCGCAGGGACGCTCCCTCCCTCACTCCCCGCCTTCCCCGCCCGCGCCCGCGGCCCACCGGCTCCTGGGCTGCCTAAACCGGGACCTTTAATGGTCCCGGTATAGGCAGCCCGGGATCCGGGATTGGGTGGCCAGATCCGGGAATGTCCCGGGAGACCGGGACGGTCTGGCCACCCTAAACATTAGACTGAGAAGCATATGTCATTACTACTTTTGAAAAACTTTCCACGTGTCTCAAGCAAGCCAGCCAAGCCACACACTGTAAAAGAACTGCCCTGGGGAGAAGTCCTTTCCAACCACTTTTTCAGCTTTAGGAATATGTTGACATTGTGATTTCATAGATAAGTCTACAGTCATGGAGACTGGAAACTCAGTTAAACAGAAAGAGAAGAAAAGTGGGATTTTCTGAGAAACACCCTGGGCCTGCATGTTTCCCAACCCTGTTTGACAAGTACCAAATCCACTTACCAAGCAATTAAAGGCAGCCAAATTTTCTGAACCAGCAAACCGAAAACCCAAAGACAAACAGGCCCCAGCAGTGATGTAGACATGAGCCTGCCTAAAAAGAAATACCTGGCATGAAAGACTTCCTGACACCAAAAAAAGGCAACTTTGATTTTTCCCTCCAATTATAAAATAAGGAAAAAAGCAATATGCAGTGGTTTGCAACAGCCTACCGGCATTCTTATAAAAGCCCCACAGGAGACATCAGATGAATAAGTCAACCAGCTAAAGACTGCCCACTGAAAGTCTCAATCACTGAAAATGCTGTTGATACTACAGATCAAAGCAGGAAAATAGCCACAGTCATCACATTGCCTTTATACCAAATAAAAAATGGAAATTCAGGGAAAGAAATTATTTGGAAATTGCTGGTTTGGTGTAGTGGTTAAGTGTGTGGACTCTTATCTGGGAGAACCGGGTTTGATTCACCACTCCTCCACTTGCAGCTACTGGAATGGTGTTGGGTCAGCCATAGCTCTCATAGGAGTTGTCCTTGAAAGGGCAGCTTCTGGGAGAAATCTCAGCCCACCCACCTCACAGGGTGTCTGTTGTGGGGGAAGGAGATAAAGGAGATTGTAAGCCACTCTGAGACTCTGATTCAGAGAGAAGGGTGGGGTATAAATCTGCCGTCTTCTTCTCTCCAGGCCCCCCACCAACTTAAAGCAGCTGGGAGAAGGGGCATTTCTCATTGGACGAATGATGCACGTAGGGGAAGAGCTTATCATCTCCTTCCCCAGAGACACAATCCTGATCCATATAATTCATACACTCATGTTTTTGCAGCCAAAATACATGCATGGGGGTCTATCAGATCTCTAACACATGTATTTTAGCTGAAAAAGAAAGGAAAGGTCTCCTGTGTAAGCACCGGTCGTTTCCGACTCTGGGATGACGTTGCTTTCACAGCGTTTTTACGGCAGACTTTTTATAGGGTGGTTTGCCATTGCCTTCCCCAGTCATCTATGCTTTCCCCCCTAGCAAGCTGGGTACTAATTTTACCGACCTCGGAAGGATGAAAGGCTGAGTCAACCTCGAGCTGGCTACGTGAAAACCCAGTTCCCACTGGGAATCGAACTCAGGTCATGAGCAGAGCTTAGGACTGCAGTACTGCAGCTTTAACACTCTGCACCACAGCCATGTAATTGTATGAGTCACATGTTTTTTGACCTTCAGTTAATGTGGTTATGATAATATTCTGTTTAGTGTATTTCTGTCTCACTGTCCCTTGAAGGAGCTCAAGATGATATACATGACTCTCTCTTCCCTAATTTAATCTTACAACAGCCCTGTTAGCTAGCTGGCAGAGTAGACTGGCTCAACTTCACTTAGTGAGCTTCATGGCAGAGCAGAGGGTTGGATCCTGGGTCTCCCAGATTCAAGTCTGACGCTCTAGTTGCTATACTACCCTGAGGTCAGCATAACATTGATGACAACAATGATGGAATCTGCTATTTATATAATACTGCTAGATCTTTAGTTATTCTGCCACTTACTGATTATATATTGATTTATTTTTACCGTGTCTACTTTAAACTGATTACTAAAGTAAGCTACTGGGTGGGAGAGTATCTCACATTGGGGATGAGGTTGGGGTTTCTATGTTTTTGATTCAAAGGTGCACGTAAAGCCCTTTGGGATCAAAAGGCTAAATATGGGGGCGGGAGGAAAATCTGCAAGTACTGGTTAAAATCTCTTATTCAACACATTCTGAATGCACCCACCAAGTAGAGAGAAATGCTAGCAGGTTTTGAGACTACTACTAAGTTTATTGAAGTTGTTTTATCCATTACTTGCAAATATGTCATCATCCTATTATACTGAATTGTGAAAAGTGCAGCAGAATAGCCGTTTCCCACATTGCAGTGGTAAAGCCAGAAGCCTTGGGCTAAGAGGGAGAACCCCAGATTTAAACCCACATGTTCAATGGTACAAAGTTCCTGCTGCACAATTCCTCCTTCATTGTTCATAGTACATCCAGCAGTACATTACAATAAATTCTGAGTGCTACCTTACAGCCAAGGAGAGAGCCACCCAGTGAGTGTAACATACATGGCAGTCTTATGACTTTTTTTACTACATCTGCCTAAAGACTAAAACAAGCAGGCAACGGCAACAACTTACGCCAGCGTCTCCAGGTTCAGATCTTCTGATGAAGGCATTTCAGTTGCATGAAGGGATACACTGTTCTCCCTTACGATCTGTAAAAAAAAAAGAGAGAAATGCCAAGACAGAAGTGTTCAATCTCAAATTCACGACACCTCTAGTTTTAGCAAAACAAAGATGAATTCAAATCTTCTTTTATTAGAGTGATGCTCAAAGTCCTTCTTCTATTGTCTTATTATTAGCATACCAGCAGACTGCAACTTTAAGTCTGGACCAAGCAGCAACTCTGGATCTTCCTCCTTCCTATCCCATGATTTAATTGTCGCTGTTATGTCTTCCCTGTGTATTTTAACTTGGATTTAATTGTTTTAACTATGTGTTTTTGTTTGCTTGTTAAGATTTTTTTAAAAAAAACATTTTAAAATCTGTTAGCTGCCTTAGTGGCACTGATGAAGGCAGCAAGGTAGGGTAGAAATTTTACAAACAAATAAAATAAATGAATTTAACCATGTCTATAAATCTATGAGACTAAGTAGATTGCAGAACTATTGTATTTATTTGAGGCTTCTATATACCACCTCTCCTTTGTGATCTGAAAAGAAACAAGAGTAACTGCAACTCAAAACATATTATTCTATTATTAACATATTCCAGAAGTGTTTGATGTCTTCAGAGCTTCTTAGTATGTCAATGACAAAAAACGAATTAACATTGCAGTGGATCCTGCATGTATTTACTCTGAAGTAAGTCCAACAATGTAAGTAAGAACAGGTAGGCGACTAAAGCAGATAATGTTGTGATATTGGGTGACTTCAGCTACCCTTGCATTAACTGTGTAAACTTGTACTTGAATTATGCTGTAGAAATGAGATTCCTAGACATCAAAAATGACTATACACTGGAATAGTTGGTCACACAGCCAATCAGAGGGGTAGTGATCTTCCACTTGATTCTGAACAGGGCTTGAGACCTGGTGCAAATTGTAGATGCTGTTGCACCAATTGGGGCAGTGACCACAGTGCTACTAAATTCAGCATGCATGTCAATGGAAAGTTTCTCCTAAAGTCACAAACATTACAGTAACATTTTATTTTTATTTCAAGTCACAGTAACATTTTATTTCAAATGGTAGAACTTAAAAAAAAAGAGTAGCTTGAAGAAAGCTGAAAGGAAGACTCAAGAGAGTAAAATCCCTAGAACATGCTTGGAATTTTATTTTAAACCATACTAACAATCCCAGATGAAATGCATTCCCCAGGTTAGGAAAGGAACTGCCAATTGTGTAGAAAGAGCAGTGGTGGAATGATCCAATTTAAGGACCAAAAAGAGTGCAAGAATGTGTGGTTTCCCCCTGCCCATTCACCTTTCCAGCTTCCTTTCTTGCAGCTCATTTCTCCAGACTCTCTTCTCCCAGCTACATTTCAACACTGGGAGTCAATGTGTCTAAGATAAAAGTGCAGGGGAAGGGAAGAGAGACAGTCAAAAGTCCTAATCACCATGCAACTGAGACAGATTCATGTTCACCATACACACAGGTCCTGCAGTCACATCTAGCTTGGCTGCAAGAGGACTAGTAAAGAATCATTGAATCATGGAGCAGGGGCGTAGCTAGGGCTTCGGGGGCCTGGGGTGCAAGATTTATGTGGGCCCCCCTATGTGTGTGGCGGAGGGGAGGGGGAGGGGAGGGGCTTCCCTGCCTTAAGACGCCGAGCGGCGCGCAGCCCTCCCCACATCCCGCAGCCCCCGCAGCCTGCCTCACGCACGCCCGAAGTTCCTCTTTCTGGCGCACCGCCGGGGCCAGGAGCGGCTGAGTCGTCGGCGCCTGGGAGTTGAGGGGGCCGGAGAGCTCCGGAGCGCTACTGCCAAGCGTGGGGATGCGGCCACTGGGTGCGCAACGCCGCCTCCTCCTCCTCCTCCTGCTGCCCGTCGCCGCCTTCTGCTTCCTGCTGCTGCCCGCGGCACGTGGAGCAGCAGGAGAAGCCTCGAGCAAGCGAGGGTCGGATGCCGCTTCCCCCGCCCTGAGCTGGGACTGTGGCCGGAAGGTCTGCGCGACGCTCCGGAGCCCTGCCGGGGAGGGGAGGGACCCCCCTTGGCAATGCGGGGGCCCCCCAGATCCCCCAGACCTGGGGCGATCCGCCCCGCCCCCCCTCCCTACGCCACTGTCATGGAGTTGGAAGAGATCTCCAGGGTCATCTAATCCAACCCTCTGCACAATACAGGAAAACCTTGCCCTTCTTCACAGAATCAGCATTGCTGTCAGATGGCCATCTAGCCTCTGTTTAAAAACATCCAAGGAAGGAGAGTCCACTGAGGAACTGCTCTACCTGTCAGGAACTTCTTCCTAATGTTAGCTGTAAACTCTTTTGATTTACTTTCAACCCGTTGGTTCTGGTCTGACTAAAAACAATTCTACACCATCAGCCTTTCAAATACTTGAAGATGGTGATCATATCACACCTCAAACATCTACACTTCAGGCTAAACACACCCAGCACCTTAAATCTTTCCTCTTACAACTTGGTCTCCAGACCCCTCATCCTCTTCGTTGCCCTCCTCTGGACACATTCCAGCTTGTCTATATCCTTCTTAAATTGCAGTGCCCAAAACCGAACACAATACTTTAAGTGAAGTCTAACCAAAGCAGAGTAAAACAATACCAACACTTTGCATGATCTGGACACTATACTTCTGTTGATTAAGCACAAAATCACATTTGCCTTTTTGGCTGCCACATCACACTGCTGACTCATGTTCAGTGTACAGTCCACTAAGACCCCTAGATCCTTTTTGCACATACTACTGCTAAGACAAGTCTCCCCAATCCTACAATTACACATTTGACTTTTCCTACCTAAATGCAGAACTTTACATTTATTCTTGCTGAAATTCATTTTATTTGTTAGCCCAGTCAAGATCATCCTGTATCCTGAATCTGTCTTCCACTGTATTTTCTGCCCCTCCCAATTTAGTATCATCTGCAAACTAAATAAGCATTCCCTCTATTCTGGAGGTGGCCAAACTGTGGCTAAGGAGCCACATGCAGCTCTTTCACACATACTGTGTGGCTCCCGGAGGTCAAGGAGGAACTTACTGCAGGCTTACTCTCAAGTAAGTGTGATTAGCAAGGGGACCTCAGTCAGCCTCTGAGTGCTGACCCATAGGTAGGTTACTATTTCCACCATGTGTGAAACAGGGA
Organism: Heteronotia binoei; assembly: GCF_032191835.1. Taxonomy (NCBI): domain Eukaryota; kingdom Metazoa; phylum Chordata; class Lepidosauria; order Squamata; family Gekkonidae; genus Heteronotia; species Heteronotia binoei. Next base: position 222,922,177 of record NC_083223.1, on the reverse strand, counting down.
AGGAGGGACAAATAGGCAGGCTTGCAAGCTCTTCTCCTCCACCAGAGGTCACTGGAAGACCTAGATCGGGGAAAGAGAACACAAGAGCCCAGGGAGCTACTGCAAGGAGGGACAAAATTAAAGAGGTCAGCGTAGGGTTCCCCCTTAGTTTCATAGCTCTTGTAGGAGCTGTATTTAGTAACCCTGGTGTCAAGGCAAAGATGCACAATGATGCAAACAGTGGTCAGTTATTTACATGGTATTTACATGGTCTGTTTCCTTCTCCAGCTGGTGCCAAAAAATAATTCCCTAGCCTTTCCCTATGCTGGTCTTATGGGGACTGTTATTCTCAGCTTTTGTTTTTACAAAAAGTCTCCTTCTGGCATGATCATGTTGTAAAGTGCATACATATATATTTTATCTTTCTGCGCAAAGAAAGTATTGAAAGTGTTTAAAAAGATGCGTGTGTAATATTTGTTCATGTCTTGAGGCTGTCAAACATCTGACATTTATTCTATGTGGCTCTTATGTTAAACAAGTTTGGCCACCCCTGCTCTTTGCCTTCATCCAAATTATTTATAAAGATGTTAAACAAAACAGGTCCCAGGGCAGATCCTTGAGGCACTTCACTTGTCACTCCTCTCTGAGAGGATATGGAACCATTCACAAGCACTCTTTGGGTGCGATCTGTCAACCAGTTACAGATCTACCTCACAGTAATAGGATCCAAACCACATTTTACCAATCTGTCAACAAGAATAGTATGTGGAACCTTATCAAAAGCCTTTCTGAAATCAAGATAAACTACATCTACAGCATTCCCCTGATCCAGAAAGGTAGCACTTTCTAAAAAAAAAAAAAAAGTTAATATTAGTCTAACATGACTTTTTCTTAAGCAACCCATGCTGGTTCTTAGTAATCACAGCCATCTTTTCTAGAATGTTCAAGGATGGACTGATGCTGGATTCTCAGATAATGCAGAATGACAGCGAGGCCAGACAGGTCAGGACAGACCTGTCCCATAGGAACAGAATGCATGCCCTAGAATCCTCCCAACTTAGGCTCCTCTGGAAAACTTGGGGTTCCATGGCAGACATGCAGGGGATCCTCTGCAGATGAAGTGACGTGGTGAGGACACTCTGAATGCAGAAACTTCTGCTAACTTAGCATAACAAGCTCAAGAAATACAAGGTACTTACCTGAGGCACATTGCTGTCAATCCACTTAGAACTGGGCAGAATGTCATCCCACAGAATCAAGCATCGAGCCAGTGTCTTTGAACAAAAAAACCAAAATCAGAATATTGGCAACGTTCAGAAATAACAGAACACTAAAGAAATTAAGATGTGCTACACAGGAATGTAATAGACATTGCCATTTTAAATTTAGAGCTGTGAAAAGCGCTTTGGATTCTTGCATTCTTCGTGAGAAGAATTTGAATTCTATTTCTATATACAATGTTCCACTTTGAAAACATCCATAGTCACTTTACTGATTTTAGCTATTTATGTTTTATTGGGCTGGATCCAGCCATCAATGAGCAGAAGATCTTCCCTAGTTTCCCTTCCTCTTGAAGCCATTTCTGAAGCTTGATTCTCGGTTCCAGGACCCACATGAAGTAATAGACATGTGGGTTGGTGCACTGTAATGAGAAGGGAGGCTAGGATGACACTGCCTTTCCTATGACTTCTAACCGCAGAGCTACACTGACAAAAGAAGAAGGCAAATTTGTCCCCTTGCCTCTACTCACTGCAGCCCACCAACCTATGTTGCTATTACTCTAAATGGATCTCACAGCTCTGGGAATCAAGTTCCAGAAATGGCTGTCAGGGTGTGTGATAGGGGAAAACGAATGCATTTGGCAACCACAGAATGCATTTGGCAACCACAGAATGGTTATGTGCTCTAGACAAGATGAGTTCAAGATGCCTATGAAATGGCTTCATTGCTCTAAGTGCCAAAGTGAGTTCAAAATGCCTATGAAATGGCTTCATTGCTCTAAGTACCAAAGTTAGGCATTATGTTTTCCAGAATACATTTTTCAGCAAGTCTGGTCTGGGTTCACTAGATTCTAAAATATCGCACATGCAGTTCCAATATAGGGCAAATAATTGCCCCTGCCCTGAGTTGTTTCAGCTTGGGGAAACGATGTGGCTCCAAGCTAAATTGCGCCCTCACAAACTTTTAAAATGTCATTCCCCACAGCAGCTGTGAAGCTGTGTGGGAAAGCAAGTTAGGTCCAGGAACCCAGACTCAACTCTTTAAAGAACATATCATACAGTTTGGCCCTAAGTTCATCAGTAAATCAGAGGCTATCTGGCTCAACAGGAAGGCAAAGAAAACTGGGGGCAAATTGTAACAGGTGTAACTAGCCCTGAGCTGTGTTAGGATATGCTGCTTATGCCTAGAAGCAACCACTGCAGACAAAAAGAGTGAAGCGTATTAAAAATAACTCATGGGGATTATTTTAAATGGATGTAGTGCAATATTTCTATTAAGGTTGTACAGGTATTTCCATTTTGAGCAACTTGCACTGCAACAGAAGATCAAGACCAACACTGAAACCATACCCGTAATAAAAGAAATTCTGGCTTCACGAAATCCAATAAATACATTGTGTCTGGAGCTCGAAGCCAGTCAGCAATGGACCTAGTAAAAATAAAAGAGTAAGCACCAATTCATGAATTGCAGTGGCTTTTTTATGGCAGCATTGAGCATTTGCTTCACCAGAGCATTCTTGACTGTGGAATTTGCTTCCCTTTTTCATCTGCAAAGGCACAACCATTATACCAGGGATGTCAAACATGCAGCCTGGGGGCTGAATCAGGCCCCCAGAGGGCTCCTATCAGGCCCCCAAGCAACTGGCTGACATCTGTTTCCTTTTCCCTCTCTCTTGCTTTGTCCTGCATAACAGCTTGTTTTGCAAGGCTTGCTCAATCACACAGGAGCTATAGAGCAAAACTTCTATTTTCTCCATTGGTTTAGGCTCCTTCATGGGGAGGAAGGGGGGGGGGGAGGCAGAGCTTGTTTTGCCAGGCTCTCTCAATCACACAACAGAGCTACTAAGCCAAGTTTCTCTTCCTTCTATTGGCTCCTCCCCCTCCTGGTCTCCTGGGGAAGGACAGAAAGAGCCAGAGCTTCCTTTGTCAAGTTCCCTGGACCCCATGGGAGAAATACAAAGAAAGCACCTTTAAGACCAACAAGTGCTAATGTTTTAAGCATCTTGTATTTTAATTTTTTTAAAAAAAATCTGTGTCCTTTATAGTTTATTATCTCTGCTACCTAATCTTAAATAGGTACACACATGGCCCAGCAAGGCCTCATTTATGTCAGATCCAGCCCTCATAACAAATGAGTTCGACACCCCTGACAGGATTTGACAGAACTGCAACAGTCACTGATGTTCCCTCCATTTACTGGCAACTCCCTCTACAATTCCCCAGAAAACACAGGAGCCCAAGCTTTGTCATGGCAGAGTCATCCTTAAGCATCACTTATGTTCTGCTAATATGTTAACAAACATGCAACAGAGGCTCAAGGCATTATTTTGAAATTGGTGTTAAAAAAGGAATATCCACAAAGGCACTATTTCAGAGTTAGCAATAACCTCAGCACAGATCTACCAATAACCACAGATATCTCTGAAGAGAAGTAAAAGGGGAATCTATGTGGGAGAAAACAGGGAATACCAGGACCCATGGGGCACTCTACCCTTTAACCATGGTTAAAATATCAAGAAAATGACATCTACAGCAGGCCACTTTAGAACTAGTCATATGATATATAGGTTTTTAATGATTGTTATATATATATTTTCATAGAATCAGTTAAAAGGTACCTCCAGGGTCATCTAGTCTACCCCCCGCAGGGAATTTACAACTCCATTTCCACCCACACACTCCCATTGACCCCTGCTCTATATCCAGAAGTTGGCAAAAAACTTCCCGGATCCTTGGCCAAATAGGTCCAGAGATAAACTGCTGCCTGACCCTGAAGTGGCAATCAGCATTTCTCTGGACATGTAAGAAAGGGCCACAAGAACTAAGCACTGATGCAACCATTCCTGCCCTACTTTCCATAATCTGCCTAAGTTGACAGAATCAGAATTTTAGTTGTATTTATCTTGTCTGTTGTAACCTGCCCTGAGCCTGCTGTGCGAGAAGGGTGAGCTAGAAATCAAATAATAAATAAACAAAATAACAAACAGTTTTATTTCAAATATAAAACACAGAAATAGATAGTAAATGTAAGCAATTGCTTTAGAATCAGCCCCCACTACATTTTCTTATAGAGGAGTTCTGTTTCGCTAGTAGAGTTTAAGTGATTGGCTGGGGACTCACATGCTATATGATGTGACTTCGCTTTCCTTCTACAAGAAATTTTGGACAACAGTTGTTATAGCACACTACCACCCAGATTATGTGCCTTAAAAGGTGTGTGAGGAATGGGTGGAAGACCCTTTTCCAAAACTGTCATTTGCAATTTCATAAATGCAAAACCCAGTACCTGTTGTTAGTCTTTAAGTAGATCATTGCTAGAGCCAGAGTTGCACCCGGACAAGTCACATCCACATTTATGGTATCTCCTTCCTGTCAATATAGGAGCACACATTTCAACTGGTTTAGGCTTTACTAGCTTTGGGTATTACACATTGCTTGTTTGGACTAGGCTTGCACTGCATAGCTGTTGATAGCTGTTCTGATGGTGTTTGACAAGTTTCATCTCTTCAAAAGTTAAATTAGCAGGTCTGAGCCTGAGGGAGGGAGACCACCTGAGAGCCTCAGATATGTAGCTCAGAGTTTGATGATAAGAACAAGAAATAACACCCTATTCTTCACAAAACAATGCACAAGCAATAGCATATAAAGGATCTTTGTTGCCAGAGCTCCTACTTTTTCACAAACATTTTTAAGAAGCAAAAATGATTACCTTAATTTGGTAACTCGGAGACTTGTGTTTTTCCCGATGCATCCCTGCTTGAAACCGCCTGTGACCTCCAACCATGTACTGGTAAAGCTGCTCAGGCACATTGAGGTCTGACATGCCTATCAAGTTGCTGCCATGCTGGAGGAAGAAAGGATTGAACAGTTTTTTCATAGTCTGCAAAAAAACTACTCATGGGTTGGATCTGGACTAAATTTCCAGTTCATGCAAAGTACTTCTGTCCATCGAACAGAATGCCAGTTTGGTGTAGTGGTTAAGTGTGCAGACTCTTAACTGAAAGAACTGGATTTGATTGCCCACTCCTCCACTTACAGCTGCTGGAATGGCCTTGGGTCAGCCATAGCTATCACAGGAGTTGTCCTTGAAAGGGTAGCTGCTGTGAGAGCCCTCTCAGCCCTACCCACCTCACAGGGTGTCTGTTGTGGGGGGAGAAGATATAGCAGATTGTAAGCCACTCTGAGTCTCTGATTCAGAGAGAAGGGCGGGGTATAAATCTGCAGTCTTCTTCTTCTCTTTTCTCCCCCCCCCTCAATACCACCACCCAATGATCTCCCCAAAATGCTGCTCTAGGGGGAAAGGGGACCTTCAGGAACAGCATGAAGGGCAAATTGGGGTCCGCAGCAGGAAAGAGTAATTTGGTGGAAAGTACCCCATTGCTTCTACTACTGGAAAACTTAGTCTGAATCCAGCCCCATGAATTGAATGTGGTCTCAGCCAAGACTATGTATTTGTGGCCAGGGAATGTGAAGCAGATGGCTGTTCAACACAGAGACTGGTATTGACTTGGAATAAATACCTAGCGAACAATCTGACATCACACAAATGATAACAAAAGGAGAACTGCACTTACCCCCAGACAAACCATGCCCAAAGCTAAGCCAGCAGCTAGTGAATAGGACTCTCTATCAGTGCAATATTCCATTTCCGGTCCTGGGGGACGCCCTGGATATATATAAAAAAATAAGAGATACATAACAGAAAGCAAATCAATGAAAATAGAAAGCATACATTAAATGTGACATTTGCAACTAATAGACATTGCTGTCCAGTTTTCATGAAGCTTTTTAACTGCTGACAAGTCACACAAATATTTTATGCCCTTTCTTCCTCAGAACACTTCTTGTTGAGATCTCTATGGACAGTGATCTTATGAAAGATTTCAGGTTTTCACGGCTGGTAACATCATTAGGGTTTGTAGAATCTTTCGGGATCAAGTGCCGTGTTCTACTGGAGAAAGTTTTCCTTCCAGACGTTTCGTTCTCAGCTGCGGAGAACATCCTCAGTGGCGTTGCAGCCGGAGCAGGCGCTCAGACCTTCTTGGCTGCTGAGAAGGTCTGAGCTCCTGCTCCGGCTGCAACGCCACTGAGGATGTTCTCCGCAGCTGAGAATGAAACGTCTGGAAGGAAAACTTTCTCCAGTAGAACACGGCACTTGATCCCGAAAGATTCTACAAACCTTAGTGATCTTATGATTGTGGCTAACACATTCTTTGCAACTTTTAAGGTTTTCCAAGTGTTTGATGTGCATAGAGCCATTGGAGGAACCACAGACTGACTGACTGATTTTATGGACAGAACCAAAGGCAAGTATCTTGTGGTCCACTTCCACTAGTGTGTAAGTTTTTATTTTAGTGGACTTCTCAAAAGTTTTAGTATGATGGGATGGATCTGCATCCCATCCTCCAAGAAGTCTTCCTCCATCCTCCATGGCAATTTAAGTAGAAGAGCCACTTAAACTGGAGGAAGGTTTTAAACTTTGCTGGGTGAAATGGTAGGACCCATCCCACTGTTACACAAAGAAAAAAACAAACACTGTAACGTAAAAACTAGCACAAGAATGTTGGTCTATTTAAATAATAATAATAATAATAATTACACAGTTAAAGAATAATATTTCAAAGGAGATCATGGTAAGTGCTCATGAGTGCATAATGACTGTGCCATATCTATAGGACAGAAGTCATAAACTGATATTTAGTTAAGGCTAGAATGAAATGAACATTTACTGAGAGTTAAGTCCTATTGAACAATGTGAGACTTACTTCCAAGTAAACAAGCAAAGGATCTTGCTATAAATTGATTTAATGTCTTGACTTCACTGCGACTAAGCTATGTTAAATAAAAAAATACTAACTGGAAAAGTTTAAGAATGAGGCTGTGAAAATCTCCCAAAAATACAGCTCACCTTTAAGAGTAGGATGAAAACACATGTAGTCATCCAGTAGAAGAGAGATTCAAATATTTCAGAATATATCTGCTATTCTATTCACTTGGAAACTAATGAACTAGATTACATGCAAATTTCCCTCTAATTTACATGCTCAATTTCCTTCTGTTTCTTTAATAGGGCATTATGTATATTTGGCATCTGAACAAGAGGAGTTCCTGGGCCATTAAAACACACAGAAAAGGGTGGCAGTGCAGGCCTCAGATTAAGTGGGAGCTCACAGGAGCACAGCTCCTGAACCTTTCTGAGAGTTCCACCTCCTCCTTCTGAGAGTACCACCTCCTTGTCCATTGAATAGTATGTGCAGCAGCATTACAATCCCTGGATGAGCTCCACCACCTATTTTTCTACAAAATGACCCCTGTGGCAGTGTATGTGTGGCTAACCCAAAGGGCATTTCTCCTTCCTCTGGTCACAAAGTGGGAGCAAGAGATGCCTACAATAAGGAACCAACAAAAAATGAGAAGTAACAGAAAGCAGGAACCTAATCCAGTCACATCAGACTGGCTTTAAAAGTCTCCGGAGTCATGAGGTAGGTGGGTGAGAGAAGAAGCAGGTTGACCAGAAAAAGTGGGGGAAGGAAAATGAAGGATAGTCAGGAAGCAGTGTGAAAAAATAGAGGGAAGGGAAGAAAAGAACTCACAGCAGCAGAGCTTGTTTAATTGCAAATAGGTGTTGGAGGTATTTCCTTTTCTAGCATGTTACCTATTTCTGACAGCAGAACTTCAGCAGTGTGTCTGTGAGCCGTTCCTTGATACACCAAGCCTATTCCTATAACAGCTGCCACTTGCACATTATGAGGAACATCCAGCTCAGTGGAAGTTGGTGGCAACAAAGCAGGTATATGGATGCTGAGTAGACGAGTGATTGACATGTCCATCGTGCCAAGCTTGGCAGCAGAAACCCCAAGCAACAACCCAATACTTGTCATCTCATGGCCCTGATATCAGAAACAAAAGGCAGTGATTGAAAGCCTTGGAAAAATATGATTAGAGAATTTTAGTGTGCATTTTAAATATATATAAACTCATATACAGTCTAGTTTGGTTCTCCTTCAACATGGAGAAGGTAACATACACAGCAGCATAAAGAAAAACATCCTCCACTTCATTGTGAATTAAGGCCTCACCTTTGTCAAATAGTCATGGATGTTGAGTGTTGCAAGCTTTGTGAGATGCCCATTCAAACCCAGTGCCATAAGGAAGCCTGCATATTCATTGGCTAGTTCTGCATTTTTGGGTTTGTTGTAGACAATCCACGCTGAGTCTATTTGGGAAGCTGGTGCTATCTTTAGTCCAGCGGCAACACCATTGTGAAAGTTTGCCCAACAAGCCATGTTAGGAGGCACATCTATGTTCCCACTATTAAGATCCACTGTAGTATTCCTAGGAGGAGCTCGGCCTGTGTAGGAGGATAAAATGATTAGTTTAAAAAAAAAACAGGACCAGAAAAGTGATGAAGCAATATCTTCTTTATGTAGCTTGCTCCTTTTTTTCAGTGGAAAAAACCCACAGCAATTAACATTTTTTAGAAACAGCTTTTAAGCTGAACTTTTTAGTTTAAGCGACTGCATACCATAGACTGTGCTACACTCCTGTGCCAAAGAAATCCTTCCAAGTTGTCTTAAAATGACAAGAACAAATAGTTCACACATCTTACTGCCATGGAGAAAGGCATCGGAAAAGTCCAGAAAGTGGTATTCAAAGAAGGATTTAACTGAGACACTTGACTTTCATTTTTTAAAAGTCTCTAAGCTCTCTATGGCTGAAAATATATTTCAACACATAAGAGAATGATGCTTGCAACCCCAGAACAAATTGTGCAAAATAAGAGGGAAGGGGATTTAAATTTGCTCTATAACCACCTTAGCCTGGGTCATGAGCAATGCTCCCTCTAACCTGTGGGGTCTTGTGAGCAAAAATTCTACTTTGTGAGCCACTGGCATTAAAGTTGTGAGCTACTACATAAATTTGTGTGCTCTGTGGACATTTTTCCTGAGCTAATACAAAAATGTGTGAGCAGGAGGCTAAAAGATCATGAGCCAGCTCACACTAACTCAGCTTAGAGGGAACACTGGTCATGAGTAGCTGCTCTTAAAATCCTTAGAAACACCAGGCCAGTTTGGTGTAGTGGTTAAGCGCATGGACTCTTATCTGGGAGAAACGGGTCTGATTCCCCCCTCCTCCACTTGTAGCTGCTGGAATGGCTTTGGGTTAGCCATAGCTCTTGCAGGAATTGGCCTTGAAAGGGCAGCTTCTGTGAGAGGTCTCTCAGCCCCACCTACTTCACAGGGTGTCTGTTGTGGGGGGAGAAAATATAGGCGATTGTAAGCTGCTCTGAGTCTCTGATTCAGAGAGAAGGGTGGGGTATAAATCTACAATCGTCTTCTTCTCTCAGAAGCGCTAATTACATGAAAAGAATGTTTGGAAGGAAGTTCTGCCGAGGAATTGTCCTTCTAAATAAGTTAATACTGTAAAAGAGACTTGACCAGTGTTTGCCAGTTCAGCTGAATACACTTTTTTTAAAACTAGTTTTGTGACTTAAAAGATTATTAACTCCTGCCCTCCCCTCTCAGTTCTACCACTCCAGTCCTCAGCCTGCCTACTCCAGACGAGAGTCACTGGCTTCAGCAGAGCGGCACTAGAAGTGGCAGTCTGAAGTCTTCTGCCACTGCTGAATGTCAGTGCATTTCTCCTACTGTAAATCTGGCCATATTGCTACCTGTGTCAGCACTCACCTGTCAGGTTCAGCTTAGGAATGGGCAAAGGCTCTGTTGGAACGGGGTGATAGGAGAACAAAGTGAACATTCCTCTTCCCAGGGGCAGCGCCATGGTCTGCTGGCACAGCTGCAGCAGCCTGTTGGAGGAAATCAAATTAACTGGATGCGTAAAAGAATTTTTAAAAAATAGTCCTGGACTGCTTAAAATAAACAAGTACAACTTGCTCAGTTCAGAAAGCATGCCAAACCATAGGTAAGGAAGTTCAATTATAGCTTGGTGTGACACTGGAACTGATGAACCACCATTTGTGACCAGCCAGCAAATCAGAATCAGAAGGCAAGGTTCAGGTCATTTTGGTTTGGCACAATGTCTGAACTGACAAACCACAGTTATTGCACTTGAGCTGACTCTACTAGTTTCTGCACTATGGAAACATTAGTGAATTTTATGAATTTGCAAAGCTGAGTGCTGAGAGGATGGAAAACAAAAGCAGGCAAGCAGCTCTAAATTTGGGTTTGCTTGTTTGTGCTGCAAGCTCAGACTCTGGTTTTGGTTCTTAGTGCAAACTATGGCTTTATATGATGTCTGAATTAAGCCATCAGTTTGAACTTATTTGATGCCTTCCATGTGAAAGCTCTAAGACTGAAGAGCAAATGGCATAACTAAAAGGATATGTTCTGAAGGCATCAAGTAGCTCAAAAGTCTAACATGGAGAACAAATGGGTGACTTGTCAGTCAGTGGGCTGGAATGCACATTCCTGCATTTGATTTCTCTGCATTTTATTACCGATGGACTGGGAGATGAATGTGTAAATTGACAAGCTCTCTGTATATTGTATGGTTAGAATGTTGGACTAGGGTCTGGATTCAAATTCCCACTCTGCCTGAAGCTTGTTGGGGTGACCTTGTGCCAGTCACTCTCTCTCCCAGCCTAACCTACCTCACAGAGTTTATATGAGGATAAAATGAAGAAGCGGAGAACTTGAGCACCGTGAAGGAAAGATGGGATAACCAATATACTTTTTAAAAAGCATACCTGTCTATAAGCAGTGGACCTGTGATAACCTCCTCACACACAAACAAGTAATCAAGTGACAAGCCTGAATCTGTAATTGTAAACAGCCCTGGTTGGTAGTAAATATGCCACGGAACAGGAAGCAGTTTCTAGCTGTTTGACTCACATTACATTCATAGCCAAACTAAATGGGACGGCAGGCAAGGGTCCATCCTATGGCTGCTGATGCCATCTTAGAAGCAGTTTTTGAAATATTGTCATGATGAGACCCCACACTGCATCAGGGAAACAGAATGGTGGCCGCACAAGCTCTTGTCCCCCTGTGCCTTTTATAGTGGTATAACAGCCATAGGAGTCTATTTCTGTACCTGAAAAGCCATGGAGGTGGGGGGTCAGGATGGGAAGTCCTGGTGCCACCGCAAACCCTATCCAGATTAGGGCCTTGCAGCAATTAAAAAAAACCCAACTGCTTCTATAATAGCATCATTGGCCATGGGGAGGAACCTTCACATTTCATTTGGCTCTATGTCACAACTCTTCCTTGTGCTGCTTGTGTAATGCAAGACATCCTGGGCCATGTTGGAGGAATCAATACTGGCTACAGCTTCTTCCATACCAGCAGTGCCCCAGTTTCCAGGAGGGAAGATGTGGGAGGAAGGAGTTGCAGCATGGGCTTCTCTTACATGGCCAGTGGCTTCCCATATTACCCAAGTGACATGTTGTTCCCCCACCACAAATGTAATGTGAAAAAGGGTCCTCAGAACCCCAAGACATCAAGGGAAGTATGAATCTCCGGCACTGAAACAGTGGGTTATTAGGCCAAGAGAGAGAATGGCAAGACGTACCTTAATTTATTATGTAAGTAAGTAAGTAAGTAAGTAAGTAAAATTTTATTTATATCCCGCCCTCCCCCGCCAAGCAGGTTCAGGGCGGCTAACAACAACAGAAAATAACAATACATTAATAAAACATTAAATTAACCTTAAAACCAATTAATACATTAATTAAAAAACGTTACTAATCTAATAGCATTAAATTAACTCTAACCGTAATATTATCATTTGACGCTATGCCTGTCAGTTGGTATTGATGGCGGATCTCCGGACTGGACTATTTTGATGTTTTTTTGTTATGCACTTATAGTTCAGCTATTCATAAACGCCAGTTTAAAGAGGGTGGTCTTGCAGGCCCTGTGGAACTGATCAAGGTTCCGCAGGGCCTGCACCTCTTCTGGGAGCTGATTCCAAAGGTATGGGGCCGCGGAAGAAAAGGCCTGTGTGTGGGTATTCTGGAGTTTAATTTCTTTTGGCCCAGGGGTAGTCAATCTGTTTTTTCCTACTGACCTCAGTGCTCTCTGGGGCTCGTACGGGGAGAGACGGTCCCTCAGGTAGGTCGGTCCTCGGCCATATAGGGCTTTAAAGGTAATGACCAGCACTTTGTACTGGACCCGGTATACAATCGGCAGCCAGTGCAGTCCACGTAGCCCCGGCCGTATATGCTCCCATCTTGGGAGACCAAGCAACAGCCTGGCCACCGCATTCTGCACTAGCTGTAAATTCCGGGTCCGGCACAGAGGCAGCCCCATGTAGAGGGTGTTACATTAGTCCAATCTTGAGGTGACCGTCGCATGGATCACCGTTGCTAGGTCCTGACGCTCTAGGAAAGGGGTCAGCTGCCTCGCCCGCCTCAGATGGAAAAATGCTGACTTGGCAGTGGCTGTTATCTGGGCCTCCATTGATAGTGAAGGCTCCAGTAAGACACCCAAACACTTTACCCGCTGCGCCGCCTTCAGCGGCGCACCGTCAAAGATCGGGAGAGATATTTCCTTCCCCAGAGTGCCACGACCCACACAGAGAACCTCTGTCTTCGCTGGGTTCAACTTCAGCCTGCTCAGCCTAAGCCACGTTGCAACAGCCTGTAGGGCCCGGTCCAGGTTCCCCGGGGCGGAGGTGGGCTGGCCGTCCATTAGCAGATAGAGCTGGGTGTCATCTGCATATTGATGACAACCCAGCCCAAACCTCCGGGCAATCTGGGCAAGGGAGCGCATATAGATGTTGAATAACATCGGGGAGAGAACTGCTCCCTGAGGCACCCCACAATCTAGTGTGCGCCTCTGGGATCGTTCACCCCCAATCGCCACCCTTTGTCCCCAACCCATGAGGTAGGAGGAGAGCCATTGTAAGGCCAACCCCCTAACCCCTATGTCGGCGAGGCGGTGGATCAGCAACTGATGGTCGACCATATCAAATGCAGCCAACAGATCTAGTAAAATCAGCACTGCCACACCGCCTCGATCGAGGAAAGGAAAATTACGATCCCTCTGCACTTGTACTGATTGTCAATACCAAGGAATCTACTGAACAACTTTATACTTTCTTCCAGTCTAGGGATGATTCTCTGTGAATTTTAACAATGCAGTATGCCAAATGAACTCTGTTGCCCATCACCCCTTTCATTTGAAATGACTGCCCTTGATATAAGGCAAGACACCTCCAAGCAACCAATGCTTCAGAAAGATAATTTGGTAGAGATATAGGGGCTGTGTGAACTATACTAATATGTCCTATTTGCTGCTATAAATATGTTCCTACAATGTAATTTCTGTGTCGTTTGATATGTCATATTTAAATGTTTGTGCTTTCTTTTAGCTTCTCTTCAATTGTTTCAAGATTTCTGCTTGTTTTCAGATTTCTGCAATCCAAACCCTATTACATTGCTTAATGGATTTCCCATCTGTTGATCATATTTCTTACTCAGTTTAACCCCTCTTGAGTCTCAGTGAGAAATAGAAATGATAAATAACATAAATAACAATCCAATCTGTGTTTCTTACTTCACAAGATGATTTTTAAAGATGTTGACTGATCAAGGACACTTCCAAATAAAGGCTCTGTGGATGATTTAGAATATCAGTCACACAATAAACTGCATATTCAAAGTGTGTGAGAGGGGAACCATAAGGGCACATTTTGATGGATCGGGTTTATGAACAATTCAGAGAGCTGGGCAGTGAAGATACAACCAACCAGTGAACAGTGAATTATTTAAGAGGAAGTCTCTCTTCAAGAAGGTACTTCCTTATTGTTGCTACCACTGCTAAATCCATAGGCGCTTCCAGCGTGCAGAAGGGTTGCTGGAGAAACCCCTGTACCATCACAGTATGACACTGACAAAACAAACTGCTAGAAACAGAGAGGATCTACCTGTTTTCTTTTTCTTCAATGTATTCATGGTCGCTTACTTCTGGCATCTGAACAACATTGACGCGGACAGGATGGGCACTCTGGAGAAGCCTGCGCACCTCTTGCACTCTCAAATCTTCACTCCAGATCAACGACATCACTTCCTGGTTCATATCGTTCATGCCATCGTCCTCTTCTTCCGACTCTGCCGTAGAGGGCACATCTGAGGAGAGCACCTGGGTGTCAGGCTTTGGGAGACAAGGAAGGGGGAAGATTAAAAAAAACCCACATTTAACAAATACATGAATGCTGCTGCAGTCATTAACTGTATGTGTTATATACTGTGTCTTTACGTAATCTTAATGTCTTTTTGCATGAACTGTGAGGATAAATTATTTTTAGGGGGTCACTGTATGTGATTGATTGTCACTAGGATAACTAATATAACCAGGATTATGCCAAGCTGTAGAGGCAGTGTGGTATGAAGATGCTTTACTGAGAGTCAGACCATTTGTCTATCCAGGTCCATTTGCTATATTCAGACTAGTTCTCTGAGGTGAGGTCTTTCTGTCACCAACTACCTAATTCTTCAGCTAGAGATGCTGGGGAACCTGGGACTTTTTGCATGAAAAGCACATGCTCCACCAGAGTCCCAGCCTCACCATTTGTAGCACAGGGTAAGAGCATAGCAGCTAGAATGTTGGACTTAGACTGAAAAGATGTGGGGTTGAATCCTTGTTCAGCCATAAACCTCACAGGGTACCCTTCTTTCCATAAAGATGCATTATTTGTTAAACTGGAAATGATGATTTATTTTAATTTAAAGCTATGGAAAATCATTGCAAGCATTATTTTGAGGAATTTTCCCAGCCTTTTCTTTTGATACTTACCGCTTTACACTTTGGCAAGTTCCCTTCACAAACCTGCTTGGACAGATCTTGACGGCCAATGAGAAGACACACGGCTTCCGGCCAGTCAGAGGCAGGCTGCTGCCGGCAGTGATATATTGCGTCTCTGATGGGAAGAGCAACTCCAAAAGGCAAAGACTCCAAATCTCTTAAGGTGAATCCTAGCATTAGAAATCGTGCAACCACTGGAATTATTTCACATCTGAATTTCTATAGCTCCAACTAATGCCCGTGCATATACTATTACTGTCTGCTTACACACAAAAAAAGCCGGAAATATTCTCCGTGTGCCTACTGCAGCAGAAAGTCAAGAACCTGCATCAGAATCCCAAGCTGGAATTGACAACTGTTTTAACCCTCCCAATGAATCGGGGTATTTTGGACTCTGGAGTCATGGGGGAAAATTGGTTTACCCATTAAAGCTATGTACGGGCACCAACCTCCTGTTCTGCCTTCTCCTCAGTGAACTGCAGTGCCCTGAAGTCTCTCTTTCCCCTCCCCATTACCTTTCTTTTTGAAATTTTGAGTTTCATCAAAAGGAAAAATGGGGTCAATGTAGCCCCAGTAGACTTGGCTTGAAAATGAAAGCACTATGCATAATTGTTATTTGGGGTTCTATTGACCCCAAAAATGATTATAGCACTGTTTTCATGTTTAAATAGATGGGCCAACACCTATCATCTCCATTTTATAGAAAGGTGGAGCAAACAGTGAAAACAAAATATTTTCTCAAAATTTATCTTTAGACTTTTTTCGGCTTTGAGGATTTAGAACACTTTGGGAAATGGGAGTTGCAATGACCCCAAGGGAAAGCAGTCTTTGCAACCTGAAATGTTGAGTTTATAGTAGGAGCAGGTAAAAGCCCCGTGTTTGTGCTCAGTCAAAGCTTCCTTCATACCCACAGCCTCATGGAAAAGCTCAAATTGAACCACACTGCTCTTTTGGAAATGGGGACATTCCATATCCCATTGCAAGACAAGGCAGGGCATGTCTGCAGGCATCCTCTGAACCTCACATTTCCATGCTTGAAGGAGCCATGAAGCCTGGAACTTTAGATGACCACTGACCTGCTGATTACTGAGCTAATTGGTTTCCTCTGTCCTTCAAATTTTGTAAACCTTACATATCTGGGGGTGGGGGGAGTATTCTACATGACCCCAGACACCTGTCCACTGAACTTTTTACCTTCAATTTCTCTAAATATCTGAGTCACCTTTTCAACTTTACATATTTTGGGAGGGAGGAGGTTGAAATGACAATATAAGTGACATCTTTGCACACCCACCTGCATTTCTACCTTGGCATACCAACAGTGCATAGCATTGAAATTTTGCCTAGGCTTAATTCAGAATTCTATTGAACAATGGAAGAGCTGGCAGCCCAGGATATTTCTCAGTCCTTTGAAACAGAGTTTTATAGATACCCAACTGTGTCTTCTGCTTTAAAAATGGTGGAGGTCAATTTGATCCCATTTACAATTTTGTGGGTTTTTGATGTTTTCAATGACAGGTATTTTTGACCCCAATTCCAAATTTGACTGATCTGCATTTCTGAAGGAAGTTATTCTTGAGGCCTGTTTTTTTTTTTCTTAGTGGCTAATGCCATGATTGAGAGAGCTATCAGGTTTCCATGTTTTTTTGCTGTAATGTGGGGTCACTTTGACCCCGGGCCAAAGTAATATAGCCAGGTTTTTTTTCCTTGGGAGGGTTAAAACAGATGGAAGGGGTCAAGTGTATAGTATTGCTTCCTGTGGAGTTCATGCACATTTCTTTGCCTGTTGGGGGTGGGGGTGGGGTTGAAATACAAAACCCTGCAAACTCTGTTTCACCAGCAACAACAGTGGGACATGTACAAATCAAAGCAGCAACCCCCCCCCCCCTTTTTTTAAAGTTCCCTCAATACTCGAGGAGGTGGGTGGGGAGAACTGCCATTCATCTTTGAGAAACCTCAACTGGGGAATTTGTTTTGGTATACAGTACACCCTCGTTCCAAGATCTCCTTACCTACATTAGTCATCCAGATGACTAACTTTTCAGCAAGGCTGGAGGTAGATGTATTGTGTCTCGAACTGCATCTGCACCACAGCAGAAAGGCAAATTAAAAGTAATGTTACATTATCACTACTCTTCTACATTTACTGAGCACCAGTATGCTGAATGCTATTCACAGAAGTGTCAGGGGTCCTTACAATTTACACTAGTTGGTCATGGCAGAAGGGGAGGAAGTGGTTGTGTATTGACAAAAAGCCAAGAGGGGTAAGTACTATTTATTTGTTTGTTTACACCCTACTCCCTCTCCCAAATAGGGACCCAAAGCAGTTAAAACATCATTCTCCCCTCCTCATGTATATCCTCAAAACAAACCACACTGTGAGGTAAGGCAGAGAGAATGACTGACCCAAGGCCACCCTCCGAGCTTCCATGGCAGAAAGGGGATTCAAACCCAGGTCTTCTAAATCAGGGGTCCCCAACCACCAGGCTGTGGACCGGTACCAGTCCGCGGCCTGCTAACAACCAGGCCATGGAGTGAGGCAGAGCACGGCCTCACTCCAAGGCTTCCTCCCCTTGCAGAGTCCTGGACCAGTAGAAGGGACAGCGCTGCTGTGACCTTAGCCTACACCTCATTCATAGACTCTTTAAATGGGAGGGGGAGGCAGAAACAGCCCCAGTCTCCCTCCATTTAAAAACCCCCATGGGGGCAGTGATGTGATGTGGTGTGGGTGGGGGGAGCCTGGGGTGGCAAAACCCTCACTGGTCTGTGGAAAAATTGTCTTCCACAAAACCGGTCCCTGGTGCCAAAAAGGTTGGGGGCCACTGTCCTAGATACTAGGTTGACACTCAAACTACTAACAACCACCCTGGCTCTCCAATGATAGCCAAGGAGCAAGTATGATGATGCTAGGATGGATGTGCAAAAATCTAGGTAATGGCCAACTCTGGGCTTGTTCATTGTTTGGTGAAGAAGGCAGGAAGCAAGTTTCTCCTCCTCTCATCTGTGCTGCTCTTTGCATGACACCAAGTCCTTATTTCACTCAGCCTGAGTGGTTGTGATCATACACAGAGTACTTTTTCCTAAGCAACAGCACTCAGCAGCTGATAACTGGAGAAAGGACTCCCACCAAACACTACAGCTGATGAAAGGATTTCCAACAACAGAGGGGAACTTCCTTGCTTAAATGCTGCTCCTGAAAGATGGGGGACCCCAGGAAACATATGGAGGGATGGGAGACAGACAAAAATCACTCCTCCGCACTCTGTCAGTGGATATCCTCCACATATACCCCCTGCATATAATTTCCAGGTAGGCTCAAGTCCTGGCACCTCTTACAGCCAGAGAGGAGGGTAGTAATAGCAGCTATGCTATTAATGAGAAGATGATCCTTTCTCTCAGTGCTATATTCAGTCCCATCTCTTCTCCAACAAATAGTTATAAAACCTTGCTTCTTATTTTACAGAGCAAGGAGGAGGAGATGGGAGCCAGCTTGAGGATTTGGGAGCTCTGGGGAAGAAATTATCAGTACATTCACTCTACCAGTGAACAATGGGGCAAGGTGAGCCCTCTGGGGTTGGATCAAGACTAACTTTTTCACAGGAATGTTGATTTCCCCACCTCCCCCTGCCCACAATAGCTCTAAATACTTCCTCAAATCCATTCCAGGAGTGGGGAAGGAGAACCTACAAGATGAGAGAGTACTCCAGGCCTTGGATCTGGACCTGCTGTATCTTCACATCCTGGGAACAGAATGGGAGGAGGGGGGAACTAGGGGTGACCAATAACAAAAGAGCTTCCAATGCAACTTTGTAGTAACTTACGCATATTCTTCTTGTTCTGTTTGCTGTTTCCGCTGCCCTAAAGAAAGGCCAAGACAAAGTGGGAATGAAAACAGATGGTTCCCATGTTTACTTATGAAGGCAAGCAAGTTTCAAAGTTATGTTACCTGAAGTTATCTTAGTCAAATAGTTGGATGCTTCATTTGATACAGCTCTTTCATCACCAAATATGTATAGCACAACACTCTGCTCACAAAAAAAGGAATCTGGTGTTAGTGTCTACATAACAAAAACGAACCCACAAATTCATCTTAGCTGAAGAAGGAAAGCAACTTTGATTTGAAAATTAGTGGAAGCATTCTAGAGACTTTCACTGAATTTTCAAGATATACTTTTTACAATGAGAGTCTACGAACAGCAGAAGAAATCCTGCCTGGAACCTGTGGTGCAGCTTCAGCCAGGAGGGAAAAAGCGAGATTCTGAGCGCTAACTCTAACAGATAACTTTTGCTAGGGATCAGCTGGAGCCATTCTTTGACTACAATTTTCTTCCTAATGTTTTATTAATAAATCTAATTTATCATTCAAATCATATATCATAAAGTTGGAATGGACTTCCAGGGTCATCTAATCCAATCCCCTGCACAATGCAGGAGATTCACAAGTACCTCCCCCTCCAACCCACACTCTGTGTTCAGATGGGGGGGGGGGATTCTACCTAAGCTAATCTCAGCTCACATTCTTTCCCTGGTACTCTCAGCTGCATCACTTAAGAAGCGTCTTCAAACTTTTCAGAGTGGGAGGCTGGAAAGGGTCACTTGGTATCCCAGCTGGATCTCTACCACCATAAAACCTACTACACCATAAGATTAGGAGGTAGTGGTAACTATTGATTCTGTGTGCATTCTGAGATGGATTTAAGCTCAGTGGGAAAGCTGATATACTTGCACACCCATGAAATCTCATTTTACAAGCATGCTGGCATAAGAACTCTCCAAAGGCCCCCAGGATCATGTCATTACATTTAAGCACAAGTTATAAGCATCTGAAGAACAAGATGCAGTAGTACATACCAGCACGAGTAACTTGCTCCTTTCACAGATTCCTGGTAAGTAAGGATAAGGTGGTACATCTTCTCCCTTCAGGCATGAGCTTAGCCACTGAAAGATACTTGGAGGCTCGGCAGAAAAAAATGAAGGATGGTGCATGAAACCTATTTGGGCTTAATCATATTAAATGTCTGTAATACACATTGTATTATAACATTACTACTGCTTTAGCACCTGTAAAAACAACAAAATAGAATTCATATTATTCAGTCACTCGGCCTGTTAATGCACAACTTTCCTCCTACACAGAAGCAGCATCTGCAGTCTCCAGCCACAGCCAGGTCTGCATGTACCTGAAGTAGTTCAAGTATGAACTGGGTAATACTCATATATAACCAGCAGAAACCTCCTCTGTTGCAACAGAACCTTGCTGATGCCATCATGCTAACCTGTTTGCTCACATGTTATATGCATGCTTGAATATAGTTGCCTCCAGTTCAACATTTTTAAAATTATTGTCACTATTTGAAAAGCAATATTGCTTACTATAGATGCAGTTTGTGCACACAGGGCTAAGAATCGATGAAGAAAATGCTTTACGAGCTGAAGTTGCTAGATTCAATCCCTAGCTTCTCCACTGACTGAATCACGGGTAGTAGCAATGGGAAAGATTCCAGAAAGCTGGAGCCAGTCAGAACAGACAAAACTGGGCAAAGTGACTTCATGCTCTACAAGGTCATCCTGGCAGCTACCCCAATCCTTTGGAACTTGAGTGTGATTCCCACACTACAGGCCAGTTAACAAGATGTTTGTTTTGCAAAGACTTTTTAAAATAATTCCTACCCTAGTTTTAAACTGTGGATTGATTACTACTATCTTTTAATCTCTTGCCTTTATAGTGTCACAACTGCTAACTATAATGTGCCAAATGTAAGCCGCTTTGTGCAGTTCCTGACCTAGGAAGGCAAGGTACAAATAAGCTTAATAAATAACAGGTGAATCCATGGGTCTGCCTCAGTCTAAGGCAGTATATGGCCTTTTTATCTGCCAAAAATACAATTCCTGTGGGAAGCAAAGAGCAATTCCAACCATAAGTGAAAAAAAGGGGAGGAGGAACTACTGGGGGCAAGCTGTTTCTGAAGAAATCCAGTGCACTGTGTTCAGCATCACCAGCCTGGAAACAGAGATTACTTTAAAGGATACTAAAATGGCCATTAAACAATAATTATCTGCTTCCCAAGTCTGCAGTAAATTAAAACAAAGCAGTGGTATTGATATTTGGCAGCATTAAGGCCCTTGATGTATTTGCACTGAACAAGTGATATTTAATTTGCCAATCCGTGAGCACTTATTGAGTTGCTGCATCCACACTTTACAACAGCCTGCTGGATATGGTATAGAAAGCTCCCAAACTCACTCAAAGTGGAATTATTCACACAAAGCAGCATGGCTGCAAGCACTTTTAATGGGACCTGGCAGCATGGCTGCAAGCACTTTTAATAACTCTGTTAATTACCTGATTTAAAAATGTCATTCTCTCAAACAATTCAAGGATTTCTCTCAAAACTTACCTGGATCAATAATGCAAGTCTGCCTGGAAGTCTTTACAAGCACTGGGTAGTCCCGGCAGTAATAATCAAGATAAGCTTCCAGCTTTAAATCCCTAGAAAAGAGGAACATATATGAAACGCATGTGAAATATAAAACCCATATATAAAGAATATTAAAAAAGGAAAAAAGTGTTCTCCATGGTTCTGGTCATTCACCTGCTCACTCTACTTCATGAAATCTGTAAAAGAAGTTGGACCTATTTTCAAATTCTCTTGCCAACCACCAAACACAACCAGCTTGATTTTGTTTCTAAGACATACCGTGCCAGTTGAACCAGCAGAACAACAAGGGAACGAATTCCCTCACCCATCAAACAATTCAACTTGAGTTCCTCATAGATTAGATGAAGCACACAGAAGATGGTTGGGATATGGGGGAAGAGAAGAGTAGAGGAATCCAGGCTGTGGCCAGGGAAAAGATTGTCCTTTGGGGATTTCATTTCCAGTGGATCCAGCTTCAGAGTTTTGGCCAAAGGGTGAGACTCAACATTTTTATGATAATCTGAATTTAGCAGATATTCCCAGTCCTATAACAACAGAAAGATAATTTGGGGTAATCATGTATTCTGAATTGTTTGTACTACTTTGTCCTTTAAGAAAAAAAAAATTCAAAACAGTGAATTATAAAGAATTTTCCAAAATGACCCCAAAGTTTCTTGAAAGATGTATATTAAGATGAACCACTTTATTTAAAAAGACTGTGGACTGTTAAAAATAACATCATGCATTAGATTTTATAGGCAAGGGCTAGCTTCATCAGACATCAGATGCTAGATCAGAATCTAAAAGTTCTCTAACCTACTTTGTCTGACGAAGAGAGCTGTGTTTCTTGAAAGCTTATGCTACAATAAAATTTGTTAGTCTTAAAAGTGCTACTGGACTATTTTGCAGCAACAGACTAACATGGATCTATAACCCACTTCAGGAGACAAACAATTCTATATTTGACTTCCTCAAGAATATTCACATGTATGCAGCACTTTTTTTGTAGAAAAAGCCCAGCAGGAACTCATTTGCATATTAGGCCACGCCCCTTAGTGCCAAGCCAACCAGAACTCCGTTCCTGTTCAAAAAAAGCCCTGCGTGTATGCCATCCAAATCCAGTAGCTTCTTAAGTGTTTAATTTGTCACTTAATCCTAGACCTTCATCTAATCAACTCTATGTGATTCAGTTCATCAAAGAACACCACTGGAAAAAGTAGCTTCAATCTGCGAGCCTAGAGAAACAACGTCTTCCAAATGGGATGATTTTGTAGTCTCTACTCTGTCAGGAATCACTAATTAACTAATTCTCTCCTTACTTCATCGGATCCTGTCTCTGAGGGTCGAGCTTTCTTCGGAGCAATGACTGGAGAAAGGGAGCCTTCAAAATCAAGCTAAAAAGAAAGAAAACAATTTAGTATAGGGCTGGAATAATTAAATGATCTATTTTAGCAAAAGTGTGATGTATGTGTTAGAGCATCAGACTAGTACCAGGGAAACTCCAGTTCAAATCCCCACAAAACCATGAAACTGCTTAGCTGATATTGGGCCAGACATTCTGTCTTAGCCTAACCTATCTCACAGGGTTGTTGTGATCATAAAATGGAGGAGAAAACCACAACTGCTGTTTTAATCTACCTGCAGGCAGGTCAGGATAAATATGGAATACATTTGAACGGCACCTTTAAATAATGTGCCTCTTGCATGCAGTTTCTGTGAATAGTTTAATTCAGAAATTGCAAATAGCAGGTTTGCAGGAAGAATCTGGCCCTGAGATCCCAGTCCATGAAAGACCTACCAAATATTAATCACATTACAGTTAATAGTTTTGTGTGGTTTCAGTAAAAAGGAAAAGCAAAACCATTTCAAATGGTAAGAAACAGAGATACTCCTGTTTTTAGAGTTTGTATATTAACATATCTGTAATATATTAATGTATGTATTTGTAAGAAATACTACGTGTTAGTCATGTACTTCGCACCTTTGAAGACTGCATGGATAAATTCTAACCAGGTGAGAGATGGGGAAAACCAAACTTTCTGGAAGGAGTTTAATAGGATTGTTAATAGCAATAAGGTCTGTCTCCTGCACAACTGTCAGAACATGTGGGGAAATTACTGCTATCTCAAAAGTGATGACTTTAAGAGTAAAATCCAGTGGTGTTGCTAGATGTTCGCTTACATTCTGGGTCCATGCCACTCGATCTGTGTTGTAGCCCATCATGTTCATGAGACAGGTGACAAATAAGTTCCACTCGGAGTAATAACTCGGTCCTCCTGGTGCATTGTAAGCATTATACCACCTGACGAGCATCTGCACTGCCACTTCTTTGGGCAGGATATACTTAATGCCTTGCAAACATCTTTTAACTGTTTAGAAAAGAAAAACAATTGTTAACTCTCATGTTCCATCATTTCCAATCAATTTTAAGAGGGCTCAGCAGGTACAACTGTAACCTCAGTGATCTCTTAACTAAGAGCTTAAGGAAGAAAACTAGGGGATGCTCCCTCCCCAGCAATTATTCTTCCTATAGGCAGTTCAGGCTGCGTCATAAGTGGGGCTTGCTAACAAGGTTCAACACTGAGCTTAGAAATCAAGGGAAATCTGGTTGGTCTTCAACCATGTTATAATACTTAACAGAGATTCCAGTAGGCAGTGGCAGCTTGTGTAGGAGAGGGGTGGAGAGGTATGGAAACCAAGAAGAATTCTGCAGCCTGCTCACTAGTTCTGTTCATTAGTTAAGAGACAGACAAGCACAGTTCCTGGGAGTAAGCCCCATTTAAGACACCCAAGTAGTCTTCTGAGTTAAATTGTATTTACTGAATTCCAAATCATACCTAATTCTGAAGTTGCGATATCAGGAATGGTAATTCTAACCATTGAGCCATTACTAAGGTCCTGTGAGAAGGAAATGCAAGGGTCAAACGAAGAGCAACAGCATTGCAGACAGAATTAATCCTACAGCACACATCACAATACAAATGATGGCTTATACCAAGCCATGGGTGTCTTCAAAGACTATATTCTGACTTTCCAAAAATCATTCAAGACAGCAAAGATGAAAATCAATTTTTGAAATTATAAGACAACAGTCACTAACTTTTCATAATGCCAAAATGCAAGATGATTTTTAAAAATATCTTCGGTCAGTCATTAAATTAAACAAAATTCTGAACAACTGCCTAACAAAAACCTGCCAATGGAACCTAAGAAGTCATGACTCCCCCAGCTCTGTAAAAAACAGATTGCTTTTATTTGAATGCTATGTCGAATTTAGCAAAACCACCATGCTCCTGATGGTTTCATCAGTTGCAGAATGGACCCAGCACCACTACTCTAGCTAGCCTATGAAGCCTTAAACTCTGTCCCATACCAGTCTCCCTTAAACTTATCTGATAGTGAAGAAAACAGCAGCAAAGTCTCTCTCCAGAGGCCTCTGTTGTGCACCCCTCAGTGCCTACAAGGCTGCAAAAATATTATCCCAGGCCAAGAGAACTCTTGAAAATGCAGTTCTTCAGGGCACTCCTGAATATGGGGGAATAGTGGGAGGAGGCAAAGATCTCCTGAGATAGACCTTTCCACCATTGCTGTTCCCACTTCCAGGCTAATTTAGGTGAAGAGAAGTGGGTGGCTGAGTGGGGGAAGGCTTGTTCTCAGACTCAAGTTATGATCCAGCTCACACATTCTTAAGGTCTGCATCAGGTTGAAGGCTGTCATTATAAACAGCCAAAGTTTATGTTCCAAACTAGATGATTACAACCTCAGAGGCAGCTCTGCTAAAAATCTGAAGAACAAGAAACAAACTAGCCTCCTTGTACAAGGTCTTTCAGAGTAACAGACACGTCTCCCTCGTACAGTCAGAGTGGGCAGGTGGACCCATTCCGTCCTCCAAACTGCTTTAGCCTTAATATGCTGAGATATATTCAGGTCAGTAGCCATGTTGGTCTGAAGCAACAGAACAAAATTTGAGTCCAGTGGCATCTTTTTTCAACATATCTGAAGAAGTGTGCATGCACACAAAAGCTTATACCTTGAATAAAATTTTGAATAAAATGTTGATGGTCTTAAAGGCGCCACGGGATTAAAATTTTGTTATGTTGAGATATGGTGACTTGCCCCCAGTGGATTCACAGAGAAGCAACTATTTGAGAGCAGGATATCCACACCCCAAATGCAAACTGCCACATCACGTTGGAGAGTGACTGATGTAGACTTACCAGAGTTACTCTGTTCTGGACAGGATCTCTCACAGAATGAATAAATGCTGCAAGCTGCTGGAAAGTGCAGTCATCAATATAAGAGGAGTCTTGAAGTTTGGAAGAATCCCTCAGTTCTGGAACAGGAGACAACACTCCCTGCTGAAAATGGGACAATTTTTGAAGTAATGTTTAGCAAGCTTTTCAACAATCCCCAGAGGTCCAGAGTCAGGATTAAACAAAGTGTTTTATAGTCATTAGCAGAAATGTAATAATCCAGATGTGACTGCCAACCATAAGCAGACCTCCCAGAAGCAGGGATCCAGACCCACCCAGGTTCCCATTTGCGGTGTCGCAGGAAGGGGCAAGAGCAGGAGTCAGCCACTGCTATCCCCTTTGCCAGCTGGAACAGATGAGTCAAGGCCAAGTGCAGGTAGTGGCCATCGATGGCCAAAGACAGAGGAAGTAGGTAGCTGACTAGTCCACAGAAAAATTCCAAACACAGAAATCATGTGGCACCTTTTGTTAGAGGCAACCATTGACAGTTACTACCCAGGTCAGGGGTAGCCAAAACTGAGGCTCGGGAGCCACATGTGGCTCTTTCACACATATTGTGTGGCTCTCAAAGCCCCTACCACCCCCTGGCTGGCTTGGAGAAGGCATTCGTGTCTTTAAATCACTTCTCCTAGCTGGCAGCTTGGAGAATACATTTAAAGTTAAAGTTGCTTTCTTTCCACCTCTTCCTCCTTCTCTCTTCCTTCCTTCCTGTTCTCAAACACCTGACGTTCATGTCTTGTGGCTCTCAAATATCTGACATTTATTCTGTGTGGCTCTTACGTTAAGCAAGTTCGGCCACCCCTGACCTAGATCGTGTGTATGTTGGAAATTACTAAGTTTACTATGCGATCCTATGCAAAGTTACGCCAGTCTAAGCCCACTGAAATAAATGTGCTTACACTGCAGTAACTGTGAAAAGGACTGTGTTATTTGTTAAATAAAAGAGGGATTCTTTAATTGAAGGAAGATGATCTGGGATGTGATTTTACTTGGGGGAGTGGGGAGTCTTGCCCACTGACCACTACATAAAGTTATCCAGTTTCACCACTAGTTCTATATCTAGTGCATCATCTAAATTAATCTCCAGTTTTCTTAATACAAAGACCACCATGTTTCTCCTTTCAGCCTTTTAAGGGACTTGTGCCTTCTATTTTGTGCTGCAGATGCATAGGATTTATCACTGGCTTTTAAATTCTCAAATAGTAACTGCCATTTCCCCCTCCTTCTTCTCAAAAAGTTTTGGTGCAACTTTAAACTAGTTACCTCATCTCACTAAGTCTGGCTAGTCCAATCTTGTCAGATCTCAGAAGCTAAGCAGGGTATTAGGATCTCCTGGCTATACTACACACACTGCCATATGATAAGTTATTAATTATTATTACAAAGTCTGCAAAACTTCCTGAATAAGCTGCAGACCAGACACCTTTCTTCCCCCCTCCCCCGCCTTTTGTTTTATCAGCCACTCAGAGAGAGTTCAGAAGAACTTGAAATTCTGCAAACAGCTCTGTGATGTTTTGGTTCAGCACAGTAAGAAGCGGAATGTACTTTTGGTAGCGGCCAAGAAGTACACTACTATCTGGTGAGACAGAATTCCTGAACCATTCTGTGTTTAAACTGCTAGAGACCCATAATATTGTCACATCCATGCATGCATGTCCCTGTGGTCTCTCTTGCTTCTCTCACATTCACATATACACACTCTCAGAAAGATATCAAGACATCTTTTAAATCCCTTACCTCATCAAATGGACCAAGATGCTTATTCAAAGGCTTGGAAGGAGTGTTGATATTGTCCAAAGGAGTGCTTGGGCAAGGCATTTGGTTTGAAATGGATAGTGACAGGGATGGAGCAGGAAAACCAGGGATGAAAACCTTTCCTACCTTGTAATGGACAAGAAATAGAAAAGCTGTGTAAGAACATAAGAGAAGCCATGTTGGATCAGGCCAATGGCCCATCCAGTCCAACACTCTGTGTCACACAGTGGCCAAAAAATCCAAGTGCCATCAGGCGGTCCATCAGTGGGGCCAGGACCCTAGAAGCCCTCACACTGTTGCCCCTCCCAAAGTTTCATGTAAAGTTTCACGACAGCTGTCAGCCCGGTTTCAACACACTGTCAGTGTTTATGCCAAGGAAACTTCCACAGGGTGGGTTGCTCCACATTTCCTCTGTCTTGGTGTCAGCCATTCTGTGCCCTCAAGCCAGTGGGCGGGGGGCACTGTGGGGGTCAGTAATTAATTAAAGCAAGTAAACTATTATAACACTATAGCAATTTGTCAATTACTGATTTTTTAAAACCCAAAAAGAAGACAATTGTGTATGCCACCCTGAGCGTTTTGGAGGAAAGCAATACACAGAAACATGACTGATACCTAATTTTGATGTTTACATATGACAACATAATGGCTCTGATCAATCAGAGTGTTTCCACGGAAAGAAGTATTACCTTCTTGCACCCCTCGACTATAGTACAAACTGTGCCCCAAAATGCTGCACTTTGGGAACATTAGACCACCCAGGAACAGCATTTAAAGCTGCAGTAGAAGAGGGAACACAAGGAAGTTGCTAATCCTTCTATACACAAAAATGCTCAATGAATCCAAGCCAGTAGTGTTTTTTACACAGCTACACATGTGTCGTTTCCCTCGCTGCTGCTGCAGCAGTCTATACAGCATGACAGCAGTAAGGCCTCCACATGCTAGGTCTCCCTATCTCCCTCAGCAGCAGCCATCCCCCTGCTCTGCATCAATAGGGTTCCCCCCCATTTTTTTTAATATTGGCAATTGAATTTTATTACATTGATATAATGCTGTGATACTATGTGTATCAAGTTATCTGGATTCCAGCTTTCATTTTAAAAAAACCAAGTCTCTCTAGCACCTCTCACTGAGGAGATAACAAAAAGAAAGACACAACAAAAATAGACTATAGATGTAAAAAAAAAATTCTAGCCCCTTAAAAAGCAAGAACATAAGAAGAGCCCAGCTGATCAGACCACTGGTCCATCTAGTCCAGCCTCCTGACCTACACAGTGTCCAACCAGTTCCTGAGCAGCTGAACAGTATAAAAGGAGTCTCACAGAATAGTTCAGACTAGAAGCAGACTATAAAAACAATGGCAAAAGAGCAGTCCCTTAATTTAAAGCCTGGGAGAAAAGGGTAGGCACCAGGAAAGCCTCAAAGGGAAGGGCATTCCACAGGCAAAACACCACCACTGAAAGAACCCAGTCTCTTCCAACATAGTCTGTTGACAGTTTCCCTGTCAATAAAGAAGTAATCATAAAAACATAAGAAAATGGCCCATCCAGTCCAACACTCTGTGTCACACAGTGGTCAAAAACCAGGTGCCATCAAGAGGTCCATAAGTGGGATCAGAACTCCAGAAGCCCTCCCACTGTTGCATTCCAAGCACCAAGAATGCAGAACATCACTGTCCCAGACATAGTGCTCTATCTATACCTTGCAGGTAATAGTAACTCATGGACCTCTGATTCATTTTTATCCAATCCCCCTTGAAGCTGTCTATGCTTTTAGCTGCCACCATTTCCAGTAACAATGAATTCCACATGTTAATTATTCTTTGAGTGAAAAAGTATTTCCTTTTAACTGTTCTAAACCTACTGCTCATTAATTTCATTGAACATCCACAAGTTCTTGTATTGTGAGAAAGGGAGAAAAGGACTTCTTTCTCTGCCTTCTCTGTCCCATGCATAATTTTATAGACCTTTATCATGTCACCCCTCAGTCGTCATTTCTTCAAGCTAAAGAGCCCTAACCTCTTTAACCTTTCTTTATAGTGAACACATTCCATCCCCTTAATAATTTTAGTTGCCCTTTCTGAACCTTTCTCAATGCTATAGAATCTTTTTTTGAGATACAGTGACCAGAATTGTACACAGTATTCCAAATCAGGTCTCACCATCTATTTATACAAGGGCATTATGATACTGGCTGATTTGTTTCCAGTTTCCTTCCTACTAATCCACAGCATAGCATTTGCCTTATTTTTTCATTGCCATTGCACACTAAGTTGATATTTTCAGTGAGTCTATGACTCCAAGATCTCTTCCCTTGTTGAAACATATAGAAAGTAAATTAAAGAGGGAAAAGGCTCACACAAGACTGAAAAGCATATAGATGCATTAAAGACCAATCTACAAATCAGAACATAGAAGAGGATATGGTTGTTAATGAAAACAATGCTGTTAATGAAAGGTTGTTAATGAAAACAATGCTGTACCTACCCGAACCACACCAGTATAGAGAACTAAATTCCCATTGCCTTCCAGAATCAGCATTGTGTCAACGCTCTGTAAAAATCAAAAGAAGGTATGAAACAGCTGGTACTTGAACAAATGTTGCCAACAGTTATCAAGGTAATTTATATTCCCTGTTTCATACATACTTCTACTGGAGCTGCATCCTTTGCCTGGATGTTGGTAACAGTGCCGAAAATTAATTGAGTCATGTCATTACTCTCTTGAAATTTCACGCAGCTAAGCACAAGGAACAAGAATATTTAATACAAAAATTGTACATAAGAAATGTCTGTTACATAGTAAGACAAGATTTAAGACTGCAATTTTTCCAAAAATCAAGATAGCCAATTTTAAGGACCATTAATGGTCAACTTTTCATAAGAATTTATAAATGTAGTAAGTTGAACTGAAGCATCCTGTTATGACAGGGACTCTGTTCAGACACCTCAGCAAATTATGGTTAAGGAAGCCTAGCTATGGCTTAGCAGGACATCTGAATTAACAAAGCAAGGCTTGCAATTGGCTTACAAACCAGAATCAGAAAGCCTGGCTTGAAGAAATAAGGCTGGGGAGGAGTTGCTCCCACTGAAAGGGACATGGTTAATGAAAGTTCCTCTTCAAGGTATCCTCCTCCACTAATGCAGAAACCATGGCGTGAAGTGGGTTTGCCAATCATTCTTTATGTTTACTATGAGTTTCACACAATGTCTGAATTATGGTCCCCGCTCCACTTGGATCAGGCCTGGACATTTCCACAGGCACAAAAATTTCCACTTTCAGAATGTAATTTTTACAGGCCCTGCCCTCTGCAGCAGCCCAAAATACCCCCCAATCCTGTTGCTGGGGGGAGGGGCCCCCCCATCTGAAGCAGGATTGGGTGGCCATTTCAGGGAGATGACAGAAAAATTGCCCTCTGTAGGCTGAAATCCTTACACTTATGGAAAAGTGAGTCTGCATCCAACCACTAGTGACCGCTGAACCTTAGAAATGCAAGTACTGAGCAGAAGGGAAATTAAAGCAGATAAGCAACAATCAACAATGGCTTGCTGTCAATCAGGGCTTTTTTCTACAAAAAGCCCAATAGGAACTGATTTGCATATTAGGCCACACCCCCTGACACCAAGCCAGCTGGAACTGTGTTCCTGCTCAAAAAAAGCCCTGCTGGTAATCGATTTGGAAGCTCAAAGCATGGTTTGATCTGATGTCTGAGTGGACAGATTTCCCACTGCAGATTAATTAACTGATTTTTTAAAAAATAATAATAATAACAATAATCAATGAATTATTTTATCCAGTGGGATCAGTCCTTAATTCTGCTTGTATAGGACAAGATACATCCTAATACTCTGAGCTGGCTAGAAATGTTACACAGGGGACTGATGTAGGGGCAGGTAATACTTCCCATATATTTACACAATAACCCAAGACAGCCACAGAAGTAATTCTGCATACAGAATTCAGCCGCCCTGAGCCCACTTCGGTGGGGTAGGGCGGGATATAAATCGAATGAAATAAATAAATAATAAATAAATAAATACCTGATCACACTTACCGCAACTGGAGTTGGGATTCCACTAGGTAGCACAAAAACCTTTGCCCACAAAGGTCAGTCGTAATGAATACTTTGGACGCCTGAGAGTTTTTCTCCCTATCAACATTCAAATAATAAGCCCAATGACTATAAAATTAGGTTATCAAAAGAATTAGCCTAACACTGGAACACAAAGAAGTTATCCAGTTGTTTGGAATTAACAGTCTAAAACACAAACCTCAAATAGTATTTAAAATCCATTTTGGGGGGGTGGGAAGGAAATCTGGAGAATCCCAAGAAGATGAAAACCTTAGATAGCCCTCATGTTTCCTATCATACAAGCATATCCTCAAAAATCTACAGTATGTGTCATGGTTGTTCTTTCTCATCTCTGTTTCTAGAGACATTTATCACAAGCACAGAAGAATCCATTACTTTTAACACAGACAGCAGGTTCTTTTCTACAAAGCAATGGACCTTATTTTAAAAAAACCAAAACTCTAAAAATATGATTCTGAAGCTATTTACTTGGCTATTCCGGACTACAGATGGTACTGAATACCAGAGGCTACACAAAAGAAAAGGCTGATATTTGCATGCAAACCAAATATTAATATATACAATGCAAATTTTCTACTTAATATACTTCATCCGCTTCTGTCTATTCTGGTAAAGCCAAGTCCATAGCTCAGAAATTTTATCAATGTGGATATTCCAACAGTGTAGTGACATCAACTTTGAATCAAGCTAGCTGCAAATCAAGAAGGGAATTGTTTGTTCATTCGAAGCCCAACAAAGAAGGTGCAATATTTTTTCCTCACTCGCTTTAACAGATTAAGAGTACAATTCTCAAGCACTGGCATCTTCTAAACCAGGGGTGGGGAACCTTTTTTCTGCCAAGGGCCATATGGATATTTATAACATCATTCATGGGCCATAAAAAATTATCAACTTAAAAAAGTGCTCTGCTGAGGGAGAATGATTCAGGCCAGCAAAATTAATGCAAATAATTGTTTTTCTATTTGAAGTCATGTGGGGAGAGCCTAATCTGGCACACACACACACACACACGGCCTGCCACCCTATGCAAATGCATAGGTCCAGGGCTTTTTTGTAGAAAAAGCCCAGCAGGAATTCAGTAGCATATTAGACCACATCCCCTAATATTAGCATATTAGGTCACACGCTCATTAGCATATTAGGCCACACCATCTGGGATAATCAAGTGCAAACTGAACTGTGACAGTAACTTCTCCAGGCCCTGCAGCAATTCTGGCCAGCCAGCCAGACCCCAGGGAGGCTGCCGCACAGTACATCTGGGCCCTGTGATCCCTGCCCAGCCCTGGAGAGGCTGCTGCACAGTGCAGCTGGGCCCCACGATCCTCACTGGCCAGCCAGGCCCCAGGGAGGCTGCCATATATCTCAGTTCAGCCCAGCAACCTCCAAGGGCCACACCAAGTGACCTTGGGATGGAGATTCCCCACCCCTGTTCTAAACAATATTCCATCCTGTGAGGCATGACCTATTATTGGTTTTAAGAAATCACATTCCATTAAGGACTTACTGGTATGGGCTGATTTAAAGACAGTGGAAGCATTGCCTATTCTGAAGGCTCACTAAAAGTTCAATGCATGTGTTAACAGAAGCTCAGGTTAAAACCAGACAGCTCAAATTAAAAGCTTCACACACCAGCAAAAAAGTTTTCAGCATAAATCACTTCTCCAATTGTTTATCTTAAATTATCTGTTTCAATCCATCGCATATGGGAGCAATAAAATGTCCTTTTAAAAACAGACTGAGTATCATAGCAAAATTAGGAATCTCAGTTTTGAAGCTCCCTTAGTGACACATTTTGTTGAAAAACATCGTCAACACACTGATTTTAATTTTTTTTTGTACTTGAGAAGATTCAATCTAGGCCTCATTGATCTTATAATACTGACAAGTTGTTATTTCAAAAAGAGGTCTTGGATTTTTACATTTGACAAGTTATCTCCTAAGGGACTCGACGACTGTGTGATATATCTTTGTGTGATAAATCTTTCTCCTTTGTTGCTGCCTTGAAAAGATTCAAGTCATCATGACATAGCAATTTTATACATCTACTGTCCCTTTAAATTTTGATTCCTCAATTCACTTCTATGTAGGAATGATGCAACTCTCATTCACTTTGGCCTCTTTGATATTAGACCTGTACATGT
Source organism: Heteronotia binoei (assembly GCF_032191835.1). NCBI lineage: Eukaryota > Metazoa > Chordata > Lepidosauria > Squamata > Gekkonidae > Heteronotia > Heteronotia binoei. The sequence goes on along the minus strand of NC_083223.1, from coordinate 222,888,552 downwards.
AAGATTTTCAGAATTATACATGAGAAATTGGATCACAGGTATTTTTGGATTTCTAAGTGTGAGTTCTTTCACTTTTTTTCACTGCATCATTCCTTTTTTGTTGTTTCTACTAATGGTTTATACTTTATGTGTTACAGGTATGTGATATGATAGGCTGATAAATAGGAAGTGTAATTTTTTCTGCTGTTAATAAGTCTGCTTGGATGTGATATCATACTTGAAGATGTTTTAACTCTTGTCTTTTATAAACAATCTGCAACAGCTGTTGAAGGTCATTCTGCAAAGGACTGTAATAGAAATAATTCCAAAGAAGACATCAAAACAGTGTTTTAAGTAGCTGGCAGATAGTCAATTGCTAATCATCATAACTTGCTAATCATCATAACTCACTGTATTTTGTGTTGAATATGTTGTATTTGAATGGTCATACTTCACTGTATTATGCACTGTATATAGGGACTGTTTTCACTAATTACACTGTACTAAATATTTGGTTTGCATGCAAATTAGTATATCAACCCTTTCTTTTGTGTGGCCTCTAGTAATCAGTACCCTCTTTGGTTTCCCATAGAGGTCTCCCCCCCATTTTTTTAAATTCAAGACTATATACACAGCAATGAATCCTGAATAATTTACAACTACTTAGCTCATCAATTCTAAACACAAGACATTTGTAGTTCATGTAGAATTTCAATAGCAGAAAAAGTCTTGCAAATACACTCTATTAAGACCATTTTTCCAAACCTTGTGTTTGTGACAGCCTCAGTCCATATGTGGTCTATGCAAAGCTCTGGCACGATCAATTCAGTTTCTGGTGTAAAGATGGAGTCTGTGGAAGTGCTGTTTGGAGACTGGCAAATGCTATGCCTCTTTGGAGACTGTGTGTGGCTAGAAAAGTTGAATCTTTGCACTCCTGAGAAAGAATGAACCCCTAAGGCAGGGGAATGAGAGCGGCTGCAAACAGACAGGGAATATTTTTCCATGATGAGTTGGATGTAATCAAACTGACATTCAAGGTTCAAGCTAGTGAAACCTAATGTTGTAGAATGAGAGTTGTGAGTTGGAAACCCGAAAGTAGCCTTAAACAAGCTACTATGTTTCAAACTCAGCTTTCACATAGGTGATATGGGAATAATAATATTGGCCTACTGTATAATAGGTTATATATCCATTGGAGCATTCCATCTGCAGACTACAGCTTTCTTACCCCACCCCTACCCTGCAAAAATGCTGCTCCTGGAGGCAGATGACCCCCAGGAACAGTATTCGGGGGCATTTGGGGCTACAGCTGGAGCAGAGAGGTGAGAAAGATATACTTGGTTGGATCCAACCCCATATGTAAGTATTATTGATAAGGGGTTGGAGCCAGTCTAAATTGGCAATTTCCACTGCTTTCCCCTTAATGCTACAGATTCTGCCATATCATTGCTTAGGAGAATGGTGGGCTGCAGTGAGAGGCAGGAGGTAATAAAGTTCCATTCTGCCACTGGAAATTGTAATCTGGATCCAGCCCAGTTTTGGTTGAAATAATTTAATACATTTGTATGCCACTTTCCCACCTAGGTCAGGGTTCTCAAGATGGCAAATTATCATAACTTAAAAGCAAGCACTAAAATACAAATGAATATATATAAAACATTTAGAATAATTTATAAAACATATAAACATGTTATTATTAGCAGTAGTAGTACTACTAGCATCATAATCATGATCCCACTTTTCTCCATAAAGGGGAATCAAAGCAGCTCAAAGGTAACATCCAACACAGCACTGGGACCACAGCCAGAATGGAAATCTGGCACAGTTCTTCAGTACACAGAAGAGATTAATGTGCAATTCTCTGCATCATAATCTAAGCATTGATGTTACTAGAAACAACAGCTGTAACAAAAACTGCATGTATAGCTGCTTTTGGTCACATTCATTCCCACTACTTTTGCCTTTCCCTTATTATTTATTACTGATATTTAGTTACAAGATTTATATCCTGCCTTTCAGTCCAATTAGAACCACCAAGGCAGCTAATAATGAAAATCACATCATAAAAGAAATTAAACCCACCAGGACTGAATAACTCTGCATTCAAACCATGGAAATGAGCAAAAATCACAAACTTGATAGATCTAACATCCAACAGGACTCTTATGGAAAAATCAACTTTACAAACTAAATTAGGCTCCCAGGTACCCAGGTACTAAATTAGGCTCCCAGATACCCTGGTTCCTATATTTCCAAATTAATCACCTTTGTACCCAAATCATACTCCCTACCCTATTAACACATCCATTAACAGATTTTGAATACATCCTTCAGTCTAATCACAATCCTCAGGAAAATCAATAATCTATAAAATTTTATGCAACACAGATAATGACAAACCCTGTTAAACCAAACATTGTGGCACAGAGACTGCAATGCTAATATTACTAATGAAACATGGTCAATGGTTTGGAACTTGCCTCCCTTTAACTCTTCAGTTCTAACCACAAAACTCCAAACCTTCAAAATTCTAGCCCACTGGTACCGCACACCACCGGAACTGTCTTATACCAACTAGGAAAAATATCCAACAAGCTGAAAAAAATGTGGTGGGTTAGGCACATATCTACATTGTTGGCTATATTGCCCAAAGATCAAAGGTTTCTGGAAAGAAGTGCTTGAACACATTCATACTATCACAGGACATAATATTCCTTTAGAAACAGAAACTCTTTTAAAACAGCTATTAAAATAATTCCATCCCTCATTCCAGTAAAGAAAAAATTCCTATTCTTTTGTCAGTTGCTAAAGCAGCCACTGCAGCTTGATGGAAAGATAAATTGGCACCTACTTTGGTGCTGAAAAATTTGAGATCAATATATCATGGCTGAAATTACAGTTTGATTTGAGCTGATTCACACCCATTTCACTTCAGTTTCATCAGTACATTTAGAGTGGCCAGGTTTAGAGAGCAGCGGCACTAGGATTTAACTTACTATGGTAAAGTTTTCTGTGTGCTGTTGAGCTGTCTGTTTATAAAATGTTTTTATTGTATTTTATTGTTTTATCATATGTTGTACTCCACCCTGAACCCTACAGGGAATGAGCAGAATAGAAATATACTAAAATAAATAAATAAAATAAATTATGGACTACTTAGTAGCGATCTTCATGATTTGCTTTTGAAACTCTAACAACATGAAGAAATAGTGGCACCTACTATAAAGGTTTATAGGAGACTGTTCAGGAGTACACTGAAGAAATATTAATGAGCCCTGGATAACGGAGTTTTTCTGAAACGGATGACAGGACTGACGATCCGTTGGGCTATTTTTCATTGGTGAGAAATATATGGACTTTGTGTTCCAGGATGGGGACAGTATGTGGTTTTGAATTTGCTTGGAGTCATGGCTGTATATCTCTTTAATAGCAGTGTGGTTTTGAACAAGACATATTGTATACTGCTGGGCTATTTCTGTATGCAAAAAAAAAAAATTCTATGGTATAGCTATTATACATACTAAAAATATAATTATAAAAATCTTAACACAGCCATGTCGTTATAGTTGGTTTGTTTTGCTCTACACAGTGGGTTTTGGTTACTTCTGTATTGCACTAATACTGAAGGTCAGTCTTGATGTTCTCAGGAGGTCTTGAGTGGTGGCAGCCAGTACCAGGTTCTTTGTCTAAGGAAATTTCCCAGCAAGGAAAGTCATCTTTCCCCCCTTCCTTCAGTAACAATGAAGTAATCAGCAGATATGGGCAATCCACATGCGATAGCCACTTAAGGGCCAAATTAGATGATATTGCATCCTGGAGTCCACCACAGACACAGTGCCATTTTAGATCATCTTTTTTTACTTTCAGAAATACCGTAGGGAGATTAGTGGGTTCCTGCATCCCCCGCTATCACAGGGATGGTGGTGAAGACAGGAGCCCTTCATTCCTGTGCACCATGGTCCCCAGCAGAAATGGGCCCCCACAGTATTTTTAAAAGTTTTTTTTTTAATGGCACTGCTTTCCTGTGGTGAACTATGCTATTGTTTGGTTTATCCCCAATTTAAGAGATTAAACAATGCAAGCTCACCACTTACCTGAGGGCTGCCATGTTGGATATGGAAGGTGAACGGGAATGAATGCTGGGAGATGATGCCGACCTACTCTGACTGTGAATAGAAGAGTAATTCTGGAAAGGGGATCCCACAGGCGAATCTCCCTTAGACAGACTTCTGAGTTGGACAGTGAAAGAGCTGCTGGTGGCTGCATGCAGAGGGGTCCCCACTTGTTCTGAAAGCTTTAAGACTGCACTCTGCTCCTGAAAAGTTAAAAAAAAATAGCCTATGTGATTTAATGCAGCAAACATTCCATATACCTTCTTAAGATGCACTTTTAAAATATGACATGTTCCTGGATACCCTGCATTTAACAGACGCCTTGACTACAATAGCATTGCCTATTGTGATATAACATCAAGAAGCTGGGAAATACCTAAACAATAGCAAAAAAAAAGGCCTCTTTACCAGTGTCTAATCCATGCCTCTGTGGGTTCACTGTACAAATGCAGATAGATCAAGATGAGTAGCCATGTTATTGTGTCTGTAGCAGTAGAAAAGAGCAAGAGTCGAGCAGCACCTTACAAACTAACAAAATTTGTGGCAGGGTATAAGCTTTTATAAGTTACTTCTTCAGATACAGGTAGAATGTGAGTCCATCTCTCTTGGAGACTGGAGTGATCTCAGATGCTGAATGACAACAGCAGGCAAATGACAATAGTAGGCATAATTGGATTAGGTGTGATATGCAAAGGGGTAGCAGGCATGGAAAAATAAGCCTTGATAACGGGACAGGAAACCTAGGTCTCAATTCAGTCGAGGAGGATGCATTGTCTTTACCTAGGATGTAGATACAGATCCTAGCAGTTCTCTTACAAGAGTAGCAGTTCTCTTACAAAGGATTTTCAAAGGGAGATTATAAAAACTACTGAATTGCAATTGATAATGAAATTCAAGACAATGCATCCTCCTGGATTGAACTGAAACCAAGATTTCCTGTCTCATTACTGATTTCTCCATGCCTACTACTCCTCTGCATATGACACCTAATCCAATCACGCCTGCTTTTATCATCCACCTGCTAATTTCAGTTGCCTGCTACTGTCATTCAGCATCTGAAGTCACTTCACTCTCCAAGATATAAGGACAGAGGGACTCAAATTCTAACATGTATCTGGAGAAGTGAGCACAGCCTCAGAAAAGCTTATACCCATTTTATTAAGTCTTTAAGGTGCTACTGGACTCTTGCTCTTTTCTACTGGTACAAATTCAGTTTATTATGCAGCACAGAAGAAACATGCAAACATTCATATTAATTGAAGCTGGCAGAGGGTGGAAATCTCCAATTACAGGAGTTGTTGTTGTTGTTCAGTCGCACAGTCAAGTCCGACTCTTTGCGACCACATGGACAAAGTCACGCCAGACCCTCCTGTCTTCCACCATCCTCCGAAGTCTGCTCAAATATGACTAAAGATATTTTTAAAAAAAAAAAAAAAACTTAAAACATGCTTAAACATTAGTACTTGTTGATCTTAAAGGTGCTTTCTTTGTATTTCTCCTGTGGGATCCAGGGAACGGAGCAAAGGAAGCTCTGGCTCTTTCCATCCCTCCCCAGAAGACTAGGAGGAGGAGCAGGAGCCTCAACCAATGGAGAAAATCGAGGTTTTGCTGCTGTGTAATTCAGTAAGCCTGGCAAAGCAAGCTGTGATGCAAAAGAAAGCAAGAGAGAGGCAGAAGAAAGCAGACGATAGCCGGTTGCTTGGGGGCCTGATAGGAGCCTTCCAGGAGCCTGATTTGGTCCCTGGGCCAGATGTTTGACACCCCTGCCCGATATAGTCTGGTGTAAAGTTAGCAAGTCTAATCCATCCATTTTCATATTCATCCATGTTTGAAACTTTGGGTACCATGACCACGTCCAGGCTAGTTCTACCTTCTACTTCACTTGTGCAAAACAAAGCAGACCTGGAAAGATGCCATTAGTTGCTCTGACTGCAGATATCTTCATGAGCTATTCTCAATAAATCTAGCTCTTCACTTCATACTTGCAACATGTAAAATTGTGAGGTATCACATACTGTAACATTAACGAACATATTAATCTGCCTTGAGTCTCAATGAGAAAGGTGGACTATAAATAACACAAGAAAGTTTATTTGTTTTTAACATTACAGTGTTCAGTCTACACATGCCGCTGGTTTCTTACCTCTGGTTTTACTCTACGAAGGGCCCAGATAGTATGCAAACACTGAATGGAGTCATATGTCATTACGATGGAAGGCTCAGCATTGAGGAAAACAATACTCATCGAGTAGTCAGCAACATACTGAACTCTGGCAGAACCAAACAAGCCTGCTAAGTAGAGGAAAGATCTGATTAAGCCTTCAAAAAGAAGACTGCACAGCAGGCATTATGCCAAAGGAAGACAGACCGCAGGGATTACTATAAATATTATGAGGTGGCACACATATGCTGATAGGTTGTGCTTTTACCTAATTTTCTGAAAAGGTGATCTATGGCTGCCAATGAGACCTGAAGCTGTAACAAAACACTGACAATAGATAGAAATGAAGATGTCTAGTTCAGCAAGGATGGATAGGTTTCTTCATTTATAGACAATAAACAGGTTAATAGCTTGTTAAGTGCTTACAAATTTTACATTGTTTTATATTTTGATTTGATATTGTGAACTGCCTTGACCACATTCCCGGGAAAGGTGGCATAGAAATTTTCTAACTATACAACACAGTAGTCTAACTAATAATTCCCCAAAAGTTCAAATTTATATCCTACTGAGTTAACAAGATTCCCACTGATTTTAACAAAGCTAAGCAGCTTTGGAAGCACTGGAGTATCTTAACAACTCTGTTATTCTTTCACATTTTTGCTGAGGCAGTGCAAGGGTAGGCAACATCAAAGAAAGGCTGTCTCTCCTAGTACGTCCCCATAACTTAAGAAATTTTCATCACAGAAAGATCCAGTAATCACACTTGATGCAAATGTTAGTTTTCAAAGATTTCAGGTTTTCACGGCTGGTAACATTATTAGGGTTTGCAGAATCTTTCGGGCTCAAGTGCCATGTTCTACTGGAGAAAGTTTTTCTTCCAGACGTTTCGTTCTCAGCTGCGGAGAACATCCTCAGTGGCGTTGCAGCCGGAGCAGGCGCTCTGACCTTCTTGGCTGCTGTGCATTGAGTGAGGCCAGGGCTGCTGGAGAGCTGCTATTTCTAGGCTGGAGAGGGTGTGGTGAAACCTATTGCCTATTGCCTTTTCACCACACCCCCTCCAGCCTAGAAATAGCAGCTCCCCAGCAGCCCTGGCCTCACTCAATGCACAGCAGCCAAGAAGGTCAGAGCGCCTGCTCCGGCTGCAACGCCATTGAGGATGTTCTCCGCAGCTGAGAACGAAACGTCTGGAAGAAAAACTTTCTCCAGTAGAACATGGCACTTGAGCCCGAAAGATTCTGCAAACTCAAATGTTAGTTTGATTTGCATGCTTCTAGTTTAAAGGTGTTATACTCATATCAAAGACTTTAAATATTTTTCCTACAGCTTTTCTGAAGAGTGTTGCTTAAAACATGTGCATATTTTGTAACTATATTATTATATTAACTATATTATAAATAAAGCCAACCTGTCTTTTCTCTTGAAATTTGTTCCCCATTTTTATGCACATTGTAAGGAGTGTGGACACACACACTTTTTTCATTTTATCATCACACTGTCACCAGTGCACCAGAGTCCAAGAGCTGCCTTTTTATTTCAGACTTCCAGAAGCAACAATTTTAACAAAAACATTAAATCTATAATGGTGAGGAAATCTAAGAGTTAATTAGTGCTCTGAATTCAACATTTCTTTTATTTATTTAAAATATTTTCCTTAAAAAACACATGAGAAGTAGACTGTGCTTTAGGATTATTTTTTTTTAAGTGAATTGTTTAGTTTCGAACAGAACCCATGAAAAGCATTGAAAGCTTTAGAAAAATACTATCTGATAATAGCTATTTTAATCCTTATTCCAGTCAATCCAGTAATGAACTGGGTAAACTGGATATATGCAGGCTCAATGTACATCATACAAATGTGCACATCATTCTAAATGCAATCAAACCAGAGACCATCCAATATCTGACATAACTTGAGCATATGATTTTTCTTTTTTTTTTTTACAAAATTACATTGTTTACCTCCAGATTTACAAACCATTGGTGTTATTTCATCCAATGGGTGCAGCATGCTGAACATGGTAGGCAGAGGTTCTCTAAAAAAGAAAATTGACAGAACATATTAAATACTACTGTAAGCGCTAAGATAAATACCTTGGTCAGTAGTGAAAGCCACAAGCCAAATATATCCTTATCTTCCCTTCCCTTTCCTTTTATTCCCGTGGAAGCTCACTGATTAACAAATCTTGAGCAGCAGAAGATTCTCATTCCTCGTTTTTGGATGCAAGAGCTAAAAGGACTGAAATGAATTTTGTTATTGCCAGAGTGATCTTAGGATCCTTATCACTAAGGAAAGGAGACAGAGTTTCCAGAGGGGGACAACTGATAAATTAATGGCTTACTATAATGATCCCTTATATTCTCAAAAACCTGCCTTCAAGAGAAACATAAAAAAGATGTTTCAATCCTATTAAGGCCATAAGGGCAAAATCTATCAGAATAAGGCCTATTCACAAATCTCCCTTGTAGAACCACTGAGGGTATAATATTCAGTCTTGCAAATAAGAAGACCGCAATATCATGGGATAGTAAGATAGTACATAGAGCAGGTAAAGATTTTGGAACAGAAAGACCAAAAGACAGGGATGTGCAAACACAGCAGGCTCTTAAGCTCAAACTGCTGTAATCAGTTTCTAGGGCATACTTTTTGATCAAAGAAACCACTTTTGATTTTCCCATATCAGAAATATCATTAGCTGACATTCCAACTAATGTTAGTTTCTTGTCCAGGGCTTTCATCCAAATTGATTTGTTGGTGTTCATTTACAGAGCAGCTAGCAAGCCATCTTCAGCACAGAACAATTTTAGTCTCAGGTTGAAGGCAAAGAGCCATGCTCTTGCTTCCAGGGATATTTGCCCAAATTCTGCCCACAGCGCAACATTTGATAACCCAGCAGGGGAATTCAGTATTTCAGTATTCAGAATAATAGCGGCCTGTTTCAAACTGAAGGCTTGCACAACTCTGGGAATATGCTTCTCCCCCACCTTCCCATTGTTATGGAAGAACCTATTTACAGTGTTTGTGCATGGTTTTAGTTTGTTGAATGCTGCTTTGGGGGGAGGTCCAAGATAAATCTGCCAAGAACAGAATCCCCAAATAGGAAAAGGTCTTAACCTGCTCAGTATTGGACCTGTTAATTGACCACTGTAGTGAATCCCATCTCCTGGTCTTGGTGAAAACTAAGATCTTAGTGAAAACTAAGCTTTCTCAGGAACAGTAGCTGAAGAAAGACTGCAAAGCCCTTTGCAGACCAACCCTGGTCCAAGACAAAATAACAGCACCATCTTCATAAAGCAGGACAGGGACACATGTCTCAGCTAGTTTTGATTGGTGATAGCAATAAGTGCAGGCTTTATATGCAATTAGGTTCCATTCAGAGACTATTTTAATGAATGCTAATTTAAAAATTAATTTAAATAAAGCAAGCAGTATTTTCTTTGTCAACATCAATTCATTTGTATTCATTCCAAGAGCTATGACATTATTCCACCAAATACACACCAAGACAGAATACAGAAGTTCTAAATCATCATATTGGCTAAGGACATTCATTCTAAAATTTTCCTGAGGAAATTAACTTTCTTCTGCAATCATACAGACAACAATGTCCCATGCTTTTACCTAGTTGGATTTAGAGGCACTTCATGTGAAGAACTACTGCGTTCAAACAACAAGCCATATTTTGTTGGCCAGACATTTGCTACCTGTAAACAAGAAAAAGGGAGTCATTTTTGCTGGTATAAGCATTTCATTTGCCCATCTGTGCATTACAACACAAAGGGCACTGGCACATACATAAGAAAATTTTGTTCCTCCACAACTGACAATGAGTTGGATGCTGTCAAACATTTCCATGAGTGCAAGGGCTGAAGCAGAACAGGAGAGGTGACAAAGTCATACTCTGCTGACAGAAATCCTTCATATTCAGTAGTTGTCAGCAAGATCCAAGTTAAGGCACCACACAACTATACTGCTTCTTTATACCTAGAAACCTATTCTATGTATTTTATGTATTTTATCTATTTTAAATAATCACTATGTAATTGATATATTTAAAATTGCTTATATTGTTTTAGATGAATCATGGGATCCCCATGTCTGTTAGCCGCCCTGAGCCTGCCTTGGCGGGGGAGGGCGGGATATAAAAATAAAGTTATTATTATTATTATTATTATTATTATTATTATTATAAAGTATCCAGTATTCAAATAATTCAATACATTTGAGGGTGTAATCACATCCACATTTAACTAGAAGAAAGTGCCACAAAATTAACCTTTAACAAACTAGTTTTTAGTAGCAAATCGAGGGTTGGTATGGTGTACTGATTAGAGAGTTGGACTACAACCTGGGATGACTGGGTTCGAATCTAACCATGGAGGCCCACAAGGTGACCTTGGACACATCACAGTCTCTCAACCTAACCTCCACTCACAAGGTGGCCAAAGTGGAGGAGGAGGAAGTGATGTGAAAAGCCACTGAGCTCACAATCAGGGAGAAAAGCTGGACATAAATTTTAATAAACAAGCAAGTTCTGCAATTTATTAACTTCAAGTTACTGGGGGAGGGACGGTGGCTCAGTGGTAGAGCATCTGCTTGGGAAGCAGAAGGTCCCAGGTTCAATTCCCGGCATCTCCAAAAAAGGGTCCAGGCAAATAGGTGTGAAAAACCTCAGCTTGAGACCCTGGAGAGCCGCTGCCAGTCTGAGAAGACAGTACGGACTTTGATGGACCAAGGGTCTGATTCAGTAGAAGGCAACTTCATATGGAAGTTAGGATTAATAAATTTATTCAAACTCAAATTAAATTAAACATTACACAAAAAAGGGACACTAGAACTAGAACAAAAAATCTCAGGTCAGATCACAAAAGACTAACTCTAGCTCAGTACAAAGTCAAGCATGAGGAAGCACCACATAAGTGTGTCTCCAGCAGAAGCGATACTGCAGGGGTGGCCAACGGTAGCTCTCCAGATGTCTTTTGTCTACAACTCCCATCAGCTCCAGCCAGCATGGCCAATGGCTGGGGCTGATGGGAGTTGTAGGCAAAAAACATCTGGAGAGCTACCGTTGGCCACCCCTAACCCTAACCCTAACCCTAACCCCAATGGCATGGGAGCAACTTCCTAGTTTCTCCTTCCTACGCCATACCAATGACATCAAGATAGAGGAACAATGAGCAGAACAAATGATAAAGTTCCTTTACAAGACATTCTCAGCCAGGGAAGAAGGCATAGGAAAATGACTCCCATGTGGCTCTAGTAGTGCATGAAATGGGCTTCAGGGAATTGTGTGAAGATACATAGAGAACCCACAGATCACATCTGGTACATGCACCATAAGCTGCTTGACTGTGCTCTAACCAGTATTTAAGGACTGTGATCAGAATATTATTCCCTGTAACTGTAGTATTTCATCCAAGTTGTCAACAACCCCATGCTTAAGCTTCTGGGACACAATAATTTCTTTTACTTGTAACATACCTTTGATATTACAAGTAAAAGGCAAGATAGTATGCAGTCTTTTGTCTGCAAGCAGAAAAACAAACAGAATTCAATATACAAGGAAAATAGAAGGTAATTTGTGGCAGGCTATTCAGCAACAACATGCTTAGCAAGGCTGGACAAGTTCTTGGGCTCAGCAGTAATGCTCATGGGTGGAGAAGGGTAGGAGGATGCAGGCAGGATAGCCTCAGCAACAGAGCAGTTTTGGCACTCTGTCTCAGGGAAGCCCAGAAGGTGTGGAGGCAGTGAGCAAGCCTGGATGGAAGAACAATGGATTCTGGGCCCGGGTGGTTTAAGGCAAGGCAATCACTGGGGAAAGTAGGGATCGACTAAGAAGCAGAGAGAGATATGAAGAAGACAGATCAATATCCAGGTGTGAAGCTGAGGCTATAAAAAGGGGGAAATGGGAGGAGGCTGGCTGGAGAAGAATAAGGGAAAGAATGTGGCAGGTTGCAGCATTGTGGCTGTTTCCTTATGTAATGCTGAGGTGAGGAAAACTAACCACATCTTCAGGTGAATGGACTAGTGAAGAAAAAAACCTGTATAAGAAAATAGTGATGGGACCAATTATTTCAAGATCTCATGGACCCCAGGTATGATATTCCCCTGCCACCACAGAGTGCTACAGAATTACATTTCTTTAACCTTTAAAAACAAACACATATGTTTACCTGAAAGGGCAAGGAAGCTATGTAATCCTTTCCTTCAGTGCTGTGGATATTTATACAAGAGCTCTGCAATATGCATATACACTTTTCTACTACTTCACTGATACCTGAAAAACCAGGGGGAAAAAAGACATGACTTCATTCATTTTCTGTTCAACTGTACTATGCACAAAACAGGACTACAGTTTGTAAACTTGTTTTTTGCAGGATAATTTTTCTGAAATACAATGTCTTTCAAATTTCAGATCTCAAAGAAAACAGCATGAAACTAAACTTACCTTCTGTTTTCTCAGACTTATCCTGGGGCACAGAGAAATCGCACCATAGTGCCTGAAATCAAAATATTTAGTGAGGACAAGTTTTAGTAATTTTTAATGTATTTTGAAAAATACTCTTCCTTCCCCAGAACCCCCATAAACTGAACAGAAGCCTTATGTTTTGTGACTAGAACACAGAAACATACCGGCCAAGCACAACTGTGTGATGCTTTTAGAAAGCTGCATATTAAATGGGTGTCGGAATAAAAAGGTCAAAGAGCTCAGAACTGCAATCCTCTACATATTTGAACCTAACTCCTACAGATTTCAGTGGGACTTTCCATAACACAAGAGAATGGTCCACTGTGGTTTAAGTCTCCCTTCCCATCCCCTCAATATACAATTATGTTAAATTCGACAAATCTTTCTATTTCCATACCTGCAGAACAGGGCTATCAACTGTGAAAGCTTTATAAACAGCAGAAGCTTGGCTTTTACTTCCTTTGCTCCATATGACCATATTTCCAGCTACATATAGTTCTTCATCATAGTCCACTTCTTCTCCAGCATCACTTATTCCCTTTCGTAACTGCCAACATTCCTGGAAGAAAACTCAATGGCTAAGAATATTTTACACTAAGGCTCATTACTGTGAGCTTTATATGATTGTTTAGGAGTGGCCAAAGGAAAGTCTGACACGATACTGATACACTGCAAAAGTTTTACACTGCACAACAAGTACATGGGAGATTTGAAAATTGTCTTGGGTTCCCCAAAGTACCAGATAATAGAAGTCAGTTTAAAAAGCTACCAATTGTAGACCCTCTCTGAAAGGAATCCAGTGGTGAGCAGCTTTAAGAGCCATAGATGCTGCAATAGCTGAGCAGTTGTTAAAAATGTGTAATATTACTTATATATAGACACCATAATTAAAAAAAAAATCTGAACTAAGATTACTATCAGAGAGGTGGAGATATGAGCTGGTGATTAGAAAACTGAGTTAAAAATGCAAAACAGGCATTTATAGTGAACCTTTATATCACAAATGTTCTAAGAAAATATTGGTTTGAGATAAAGGATATTTTAGTCTGCACAAGGTTTATAAATCAGAAGAATGAAGGCTTCCTCCCTAGTTTATCATCATTTTAAATAAGGAATGTGTTGAAATAAGAACTACCCCAATTCTTCAAGAAATTTTGTCACTGCACAAGGTGCCAACAAAATATATAGTTTGCTGCCATTCATTCTCCACATCTAGACATTTTGGGGACATTCTGCACCAGCATGCATGTCCTTTATGATCCTACCATGCAGCTGCTGATATTCCTGCTTTCCAGAAATTTTTCTAGCTCTGCTTTGAATCCAGTTATTTTAGTACTGATCAATACCATTTCTAATTGAAACCCCATCCTTTCACTCCATTAGCCTATCCATCGGAGCAATCTGCCAGCCCCTACTTTCACAACAGAACAGAAAAGTACAGAAGAAATCAGCAATAAATTCATATGACAACTACAGTCTATTTCTATGAGACAGCGGTCACAGGGTGAGGACTATGGACCCTCCCTGGAAACAGTGAGACTCTCTTACAAGATTTGCATGGTCTCCTATATTTTCCTGCCTGCTGATCTAGATAGGACCCCCAGAAGACTAAAATAGAAGCAACTTTGGTTTTCTCTATCACACTGTCACCCTGAACTGAAACAGGTTGCATTGACCTGGTGTTCTAATAGGCCAAACTTTCTCCCCTCTGAACGTTTAAGTTCAAGATAACAATGCAAGGGGAAGACGGAAGCAGGAACAGTGTGCATGGTAATACAAGAGAATATACAAATTGCATAGGAGTCTGTCACTGTTCACAGAGAGGGTCTGTAGCCCCCCCTTGTGAATTTGGTCTCAAGGAAACAGACCTGAGCAGAAATCTCTAGAAAAGTAAGCTTCAGCAGTATCCAAAACTGGTTTTGTATAATCAGCCCTGAAGACCTACAATTCCCAAGGGGACCGAAATATCCATTCATTTTATGAGTAAGGGTGGAGGGATCTTACTACTTTGTAAAACCACATCATACGAGGCTATTTAACAAACCATAGCACTTTTCTGTTGCTACCTTTGATCACTTGCTGCTCATTTTGGTACATACCATGCATGCATGCATGCTTGCTTTCTAAACCTTAACAAAAGGAAGTTTTACCTTGTGTTTCTCATGGATTGTAACTTCCTGAAGGGAACCCACCAATCCGGCAGCTCCATCTGACGACCAAAGTTCTGAGGCTGGTTGCAGCTGCCGAAGTTGCAGGTTCAGCGCATTAGGATGGTGCTTGCAGTGGTCACGGCCAAAAGGGACAAACTCCTGCAAATCCCCTGCTGCAATCATTGTTACCCTCTCTTCATAGATGTTCGACATGAGTTCCAAATATCAACATTATTCTGAAAGATGACCAAAATATAAACAAAAATAATTTTACACTGATTTTTAAGCAAAATACTACTGTTATTAATATCTTTGCTGCCCTTATTTAACTCCACAATATCCATGCAACGTAGGGTTATTTTACCCATGGCCATTCAGTTATCCTGGCAATTGAAGGCTTTAACCTGCACATCTAAACCTAACTGTCTTATGAAATGTTACAGAAATGTTTGCCCAAACCACATTAATGTAAATAGGTGCACTAATAACTGAGAGCCAGCTATTATAATGAAATAATACCAGTGCTACCTAATGGAACAATCAATGGCTTGAGATACTGAGTGTTAAATTAAATATCCAAGTAGATAATATACAGTGCATTGCAAGTGGAAGAACTTCCACTGAGCAAATGTTAGATCACCAAGAATATACATTCTGATCACCAAGAATATATACGCCGGTGACTATTTTGGGTGCACACAGAAGATGGGTTAATGCAGATCTATTACTCTTTAATCACCTTATCACATATACATACACAAATATACATAAAAGTTACCAGAACTTACATACTTTTTAAAGAATATCAGTGGTGTATAAAATAAAAACAATTCATACTATTTACAAGAGAGACAGATAGTCTCACCCCAGCAATCCATGCTGAGCCTGTAGCGTTATCCTTTTTTTAACCATTCAGTCCTTGCAATTTCAAAACGCTTTTTAATAAATGCACACAGTTACTACTTGTCTCTTTTGCACACTATTTTGAGCACCGTGTTTTGGCAAAAGAGTTGAAAGACGGGACTCATAATCTTTATTTTTAAAATGAACATTCAGTTATCCTGGCAAATGTTTTGTTTTACTTGAGTGTTGATTGTGGGTACAGAATCAGCCTGACAGCTACTACTCTGGATTAACAAACCGGGAGTTCAATAGCACCCTGGTCACGTAGCGTGAACGATGGACTGACAGAGCAAAGCGAGAATCCACAAGAAAGCAGCGGGACCAGGTGGGAAGGCGCAGGCAACCGGGAAGCGCACGAACCTGAATGACACAGGAAAGCACGATCGGCTGCGGGCCTGGGCTCCAGCGGCTCCTCCCTGTGCCTCTACCCGGACCAGAGCAGCGACAGCAGGAGCAGCACAATCTTCCTCCTGCTTCTCATACGGGCGCAGCCATCTTGAGTCTCCCATCACCGCCCGCGACACGTCCAGGGGCGGGATTAAAGCGGCGGCGGTACAAAAGCTACTGTTGCCACCGTAGCAAACTGGCCTGGGCGGAGAAGATGGGGAAGGAGCCCCCCTATTGCAGCAGCGAGAACCGAAGACAGCCGTGCTACCGTCCGTCACTATGGTAACGGAGCAAGAGGAAAAATACAGCCTGACTCCCGTTACTGTGGAGTCGAGAGAGGAAGAATGACCTCGCCGTCCAGGGTTCCTGTGGCAACCGCGAACAGCCACATAGTGCTGGAGGTTCAAATAGCCAAGGGTGGAAACTTTTGGAAATAGAATCCAGAGGTGGAGCACTGCAATTTAAAGCCGGTCTCAACTGCAGTGAGTTGGAGGGCAAGGCTGGGGTCGAACACAGAAATTGTCTGAATGTAGCAAAGACCAGAGTAGGTAAAACTGCCTTGTCGTTTGCTCTTCTAGCATCTGGCAGCTAGATTCTGGGCTGGCCCTTTTTTTTTTTTTTGTAATCCATTGGAATGATGTTTGACAACTCCAGAACAAAGTTTGGTCAGGCAAGCAAAAGGCAGGATGAGTGACAGCCCTAAGTTAGAAGTGGGGGAATGCGCAGAAGTTTTTAAAATTAACACCTCTTTGCTTTTTCTTGCTCTGTAGAGTTACTGGTAGTCTTTGTTCAGGATGCATTATGGCTCCTTAGAGCAGAAGGTACTTTGCACTACTCCAGAAGTACCCTTGCTCTTTCATACTGACACAATACAAAGAAGGCCTGTATATAGTCCAGAGGCTAAACTGTGATGAGTCCTGGCATAAATTAAGTCAGTTGGAATCCAAGTGATGCACAGAGATAATGGAACAGCTGATGATGGAATGGGGTAGAAATCACTGAGCTATGGTGGTTGTAGAAGCTGATTAAAAAGTTGGAATGTGCCGCAGTGACTGGTTTAGTTTCAATTGCCTTTATTTACCAAGGATAGTCCAATACCTGACCAATAAAATGATAATACTGTGTCCCTGATTTGTCTTTTGGGAAGATTTTGTGGATGCTTTTTAATATTTTGTTAGTGTCTACACATGTGTCATTGAGTTAGGACACATAGGGTGGATTCAGACTACACTGAATAATGCATTTTGTAACTGGATTTTGCTGTGTAAGAATAGCAAAAATCCAGTTGCAAAATGCATTATTTAATGTATTGTGAACACACTCATATAGTCATTGGGCCAGGACTCACAGCATAAAGAGAAGGTTCAAATACAAAGCAGCTAGGCATATCTTGACTCTAGCACATATGCATAGAAATTACAAATGCATGGACGCAGGATGTCAGTGCACTGCTTTTGTTTTCCCACAGTGGTTTATCTCAAATAGTTAATGTAGCTCAATAATTTTGAGTTGCAATTATTTTATCTATCTATCTATCTATCTATCTATCTATCTATCTATCTATCTATCTATCTATCTATCTATCTATCATCTATCTATCTATCTGGGATTTATATCCCGCCCTTCCCAACGAGTGTCTCAGGGCGGCTTACAACATATATAAAACTAACATAAAAATATAAAATTACACTTTAAAATTAACATTTCATAATATATAAGTAAAATCAAACATTTGTTATAAATGTACATCATTAAAACAGACAGCGGTCGTGGAGCTACACTCTATTCAGATTCAGATACAAATTCAGTATACAGTATTCAGTAGTCGGTATACAGGGCCGTTAGTTGTGGGCCAGCCAGAAGAGGACTGTCTTACAGGCCCTGAGGAATTGGGTGAGATCCCGCAGGGCCCTTACCTCCTCCGGCAGCTGGTTCCACCAAAATGGAGCCATTACAGAGAAGGCCCGGTCCCTTGTGATCTTCAAGCGGGCTTTCTTTGGCCCGGGGACAACCAAGAGATTTCGAGATCCCGATCTCAGTGCTCTCTGGGGAACATGCGGGGAGAGACGGTCCCTCAGGTAGGCAGGTCCTAAACCATATAGGGCTTTAAAGGTAATAACCAGCACCTTGTACCGAACTCGGTAGGATATTGGCAGCCAGTGCAGAGCCCGAAGTCCCGGCTGAATGTGCTCCCACCTTGGGAGCCCCAATAACAACCGGGCGGCGGCGTTCTGCACCAGCTGCAATCTCCGGGTTCGACACAGGGGCAGCCCCATGTAGAGGGCATTGCAGTAGTCCAGCCTCGAGGTGACCGTAGCATGGATCACCGTTGCTAGATCGTCACGTTCCAGGAAGGGAGCCAGCTGTCTAGCCCGCCTAAGGTGGAAGAATGCGGACTTGGCAGTGTCTGCTATCTGGGCCTCCATAGTTATTTTAGAAGTAGAATAAGATTACTTGTAAGAACAAAATTTGTAATTTTAAGAAAAATAAAACCATTGTGATCTGTTTACTAACATACTGCTT
This sequence comes from Heteronotia binoei, assembly GCF_032191835.1. Classification (NCBI taxonomy): domain Eukaryota; kingdom Metazoa; phylum Chordata; class Lepidosauria; order Squamata; family Gekkonidae; genus Heteronotia; species Heteronotia binoei. The sequence continues at coordinate 222,869,867 of NC_083223.1, read as the reverse complement.
CTGAAGTTAACAAAGGATGAACAACTTTTAGCCATCTGTAATGGCAGAGATCCATAGCCATTGGTACTTGATGTGAGTTCCTGTTTTACTTGTGAAATACTGGTGGAGGGTATGCTTCCAATTCTAAATCCCTCTAATCCTAAATACAATCACTGTTCTGCTGAAATCAGTGGTACCTTTGATGTCAGGAAATGTTTCCTAATGATATCTACCACCTGCAGTCTGAAGTGGTACAGTCTACAGTACCACCTTATTCTGCGTGTATAAGTTAAGGCCTGATTTAAACATGACAATGCCAATGGAAAAGAACTCAGCTGCACAACTTTACATTGACCCACATCTCATTTGAACTGGCCTTCTACTTTTGCAAAGCAGCTAGGCAAACTTAGTGTGCCTTGCATCTCCTGCCCAGGAATGGTTCACTGGACAGTTAACTAAGCATAGGTAGCTGCTTTACACAGGGAGTAGCCCAGTCTGAGTAAGAAGATGCAAAGTTTCATGGGTAAGTTATTTGGCTTACCAACACATTTAAATCAGGCCCAGAAGTGCACAAGATGAGCAGAAGGGCCATATGGTATATGAGTTGTTGAGAGGCACAGTTTCATAAGACTGGTGGTGAGGGTTAAAATGCTTGCCCAGAACATTTTCTTCTCCATTCTCCTGACTTCCTGGTGTGTAACTGCCTGCATAAGGATCTGATTCTCAAGCTCATTCCTTGTGGATTGGCTATTCCAGGGGTGGCCAACAGTAGTTCTCCAGATTTTTTTTGCCTACAGCTCCCATCAGCCCCAGCCATTGGCCATGCTGGCTGGGGCTGATGGGAGTTTTAGGCAAAAACATCTGGAGAGCTACCGTTGGCCACCCCTGGACTATTCTATAGGAAGATGAAAGGGTTGTCTCGGGCTCTTATAAGGCTATGTGAGCCAAGGAAACCCCCTCCTGGCTGCATCTTCTGGAAACATACAACTGTCCTTGTATGAATTGAACCTGGGAAGAAAGACAGTATAGGTACAGCCTTTCAAATGGAAAGTTGTTGCTACTGCCTGTGCATTCATTCATGTGATCTGGCTTAGAGTACAACTTTAATATATATTTACGTAGTGAAGCCCTCTCTTTTTAGCAGCACATGGTGCTAAGCTAGCATTTATTGTTTCAGAGCTCCAGTAAAAGTCTAACACAAGCAGCATTCTTGAATTTCAACATAGCTGTGAAGCAGGTCCTCATTATTTTACTGAACAATATATTATTAGTTCAAGTTGTTTTCAACAAGTGGACAACAAAAGCCACAATTATGCAAACATTTAATAAGGCTCAGCTCTGTAAAACCCATCAACATAATGACAAGCATCTGGAGTATGTCCAGCAAGTTAATATGCCAAGCAATGTCCATTGCAATTTGTGCCTTGGATTACGGCTGAACCAGTTAACATGCCAGAAGTTCCATTCAGTTCCATGGATTTGGGAGCTGTAACCATAGCCAAAATACTCAGCTGCTTTAAAAGTTTCTCGTATATGTCCTCAAGAAATACTAACACCAGTGACACAAAACAGTGCCATTTGTTTCATATACATCCACTGAGAACTGACTAGGTTTCTATTTAGCTGTTTACTGGAATACTGTTAGGGAATTTTAGGAGTATAGGAACTTTCATAGGACTCCCATTCCCACTGGGTTCAATAAGAAGGGGGGGGAGGTGACTCGCAATGACCCAGTAGTTTCAAAAAGAGAGAAAAAGCTGTTCCAAAGTTAAAAACCATTTATTCAGGTTAAAGCCATAATGCAAAAACCTTTCAAATGTATAAGAATCTAGTAGGAAGCATACAACATTAATTTAAAATTTAAATACGTAAACATTGTGCACAGTATTTTATAAAGGATATCCTTGGATGCTCTTGTCAAGGCCCAGAGAAAGCAGCTAGGCAAGAACAGCGGTGAATAATAAAATCACACACTAAATACCTTTGTGCATCCATAGACATTAATGTAACTGTCAGTCAGGTCTGTGATGAGCCTTTGACACATCTGATAAAACCCAACCCTTATCACAGGGTAAGGCATGAACTTTGACTTAGTTAAAACAATGCTATGAAGTCAAGAAGCCCCCTCTCTTCAAATAACGATCGGTATATTATCAGTGGTACTATCTGTGTCAAGGGGGAACCATGGGATGCATAGATATTATGTCTTTAAGACTAAAACTAAAAAGTCAACAGTTTTTCTAGAGCAGAGTATATGGACAGGACAGGCTTGAGAGAAAGATGTGAAGCCTTATGAGGAAAAGAACCAAACAGAAATGGCTACAAGACAGGAACTGGCCCAGAGAATCTCACATGTACTCTGCTAAAAAACAACAACAACAACAACAACTTATCAGCCTGATCCTACAGACTGATGCATCAGCAATCCTTTTTGGAGTCCTTTTTGGAGAAAGGTCAATTAAAATCCCCCCTCCAAATAAAGCTAGTTTAAGTAACTGAGGTTGTTAGTAAAACCTCTGCTTGAGGTTGCGAAAAACCTCTGCTTGAGACCCTAGAGAGCCCCACTTAGAATAGACAGTACTGGCCTTGATAGGCAAGTGCTCTGATTCAGTATAAAGCAGACTCACATGTTCATTTTCTCATGTGCTGGAGAGAGCAGAGGAAGTGAACAGATGAAGGCTTCTCTGACCACTGCTCCCAGCAACAGAAATATAGGCAAATGATAGGATTGCAAAGCTAAGTATCAGGATTGAAGCACACTTACTAGGGAGTAAGTGTTAGTATTAAGTCTGCCTTTACACAGTTTGACAGCTACAACATGACAGCAAGTGATCTAGCTGGCAGGCTAGGTCACAGTGACCTTATCAGCAAGCCGGTTCTGGCCGGTAAAGGACAGGTGGAAAGTACCTGCTGAGTCAGCATGACCATGGACTGCCAGGATTGGCTGATGGACCTATATATGGACTGCACTACCAGTGCACAGGTCTCTCTTTGAGGAGTCACATGCTATTACTGCACTAGTGAACACGTTGTATATATTCTGTAAATACACTGTTTTAGCACTAGCTGCAGGTGTCTGGCTCACTTACTTACTGGGGCTCACTGTTGTATATATCACACTGCTCACTCTGCACACACCCTCACTGACAGGGTTATGGGTCCAGTGCGGTTCTGCTGCGCGGAGGAGCAACGTGAGTGTTGAGCTGACCGAGAGTTGTGAAGGAGCCGGAGGCGAGGAACGCCGTGGAGGACGAAGACTACCAGCTATCTCAGTCCGAGAGCAAGGGGGAGGACGGCAGCCAGCTGTCTGGAGGAGTCTGCGACATGGCTCAGCAACAGCTTGCAGTGGCTCAATTCAGCCAACTACGCGGTGTGGAGCCTACGAATGGAACACTATCTGAAGCGTGCGGGTCAATGGCTGTTTGTGAGTAATCCCCCTGCCATGTTATCTCCTGACAAGACTGTGTTGGCCAAGAAGGTGCTGGCCAATATTGTGCTGGCCGTGGGAGATGACCAATTAGTATATGTGCGTGGGAAGGACACTGCCAAGGCTGCCTGGGACGCGCTCAGTGGGGTATACGTGAGTGCCACTGCAGGCTCCCTAATGGCCTTGACCAGAAAAATGTTCTGCACTCTGATGCCGGCTGGAGGATGTGTGAGGCAGCACATCAAGAAGCTTACAGACTGCTTCGTGGAGCTTGAAGCCCGGGGAAAAACTGTTGCTCCTGATGACAGAGTGTATATCTTGTTGTCATCTTTGCCACCGGAGTTTACACCGCTAATTACCTCCCTGGAAACGGTTGATGTGGCTACTCTGACTATGGAGTACGTGTGTGCCCACTTGCATGACTTCCAGGAGCGGATTGCAGCTGTGACCCATCCGGGAGTATCGGCTGGAGAATGTGTGGCTATTGGAGCGTCTGGGAAGACTCCAAGCAGGAGCCGGCTTGTGCTGCTGGCAGACAACCAAAGGCTGAAGAGGAGCCGACAGCACTGTCGGTCAGGCGTTGCTTTGGTTGCGGCTCATCCTCGCACCTTTTACGCGTTTGCCTAGAGAAAGGGAAGCGGCGTGGACGGAGGCAGCGGGGGCAGAGGACCACCAGCAGATGTGAGGAAGAAGCCCAGCTGGTCACTTCTTCAGGAGAGAGTACCGGGTCTCGATGGATATTAGACTCTGGTGCAACAAGCCATCTCTGCTGCGATGAGAGGCTGCTGAGAGATGTTGACATTCCTGAACTCTCCCATGTGAGATTAGCCGACGGTTCTTCTGCGGCTGTAAAATGTACTGGGAGTGTAAATTTTCCTGTATTGAATTGCACATTCCAGAATGTATTATGTGTCCCCTCGCTAAGATCTAATTTGCTAAGCGTCAGCAATTTAATTGATGACGGCTATGAGGTGGTGTTTAAGAAATCCTGTTGTAAGATCTTAGGAGGTGGGGGGAAGCTGCTTGCTACTGGCAAAAGGGATGGAAATGTATATGTGGTCAGAAGTGATTGTGCCCAGGCTGCACAAGTTTCCAATGTGCCAGTGCACGACCAATGTATCCATCTGTTACATAGAAGACTTGGGCATTGTGGGTTTTATGCACTGAAAAAAACCCTACAGATGATGCCAGGTTTGAAGGTGAAGCCCTGCAAGTGTTACCTAGACTGCCAGATCTGTAAAAAGACCAAGAGCAGGGCTTGTGCTGTGGCTAGAGAAAGCACCAGGAAGAGCAAACGTGCTTTAGAGCTAATACATCTCGATGTAATTGGCCCATTTCCCAAAAGTCTGTCGGGGAGGCGGTACTGCCTAGTGGCTACCGACGACTATACAAGGTATTCCTGGGTGTTTGCCATGGAGCACAAGTCCGAGGTGTACAAATTGTTTACCAAATGGGCTAAAGCGGTTGAAAGGGAGTTGGACTTGCATATCAAGTCAATCCAGAGCGACCGCGGAGGGGAATTTACTTCTAATGAGTTTAAACGTTGGCTGGAGAGCAAAGGCATTGCTCACAGGTTAGCAAACCCAGCCACGCCCCAAGAAAATGGGCTAGCAGAACGGCATGGATCAATCCTACAGAATTTGATGTATTCTATGTTAGAGGATGCCAACTTACCAATTGCATATTGGGCTGAGGCCATTGGCTCTGCGGTGTACCTGTATAACAGAATTTGGAGTAAAGCTGTGTATGACATACCTTACAGAAGGTTATATGGTAGAGTGCCTGAGTTAAGATTTTTAAAAGTCTTCGGGACGCAGGCATGGGTTAATATTCCCTCGGAAAACAGGAGGGAGCTGGCCGGGCAGTACGCCTAACTTTTCTGGGCTACAAGCCAGAAACTAAGTGTTATCGCTTTTGCGATAAGAAGGCCAAGCTGACTTTCAGTCGCTCAGCGAAGTTTAACGAACATACCAGCTTGCCTATGTTGCATGGTGCTGAGGGGGGAGTCGTTTTGCTGCCAAGTACTGATAACAGTGCTGGAGCCGTGCCCAGGGAGATTAAGCAGGAGCCAAAATCTCCCGGCCAAGAGTTAGCACCAAAGGAGGCTGAAGAAGGTGAGCTCAGTGCTAGTACAGAGCCTCAAGTGTCAAGTCAGGAGGTGGAACCTCCAAGCCAGGAGGTGGTGTTGCCAGCCCAGGAGGTGGCAAGCAGTCAGCCTAGAGAAAACGAGCCCAGTGCAAGTGCAGGGCCTCGAGTATCTTCCAGAGCTACTAAGGGTATCCCTCCTGCTAGGTATGAAGTACCTTATGTAACACTGGTCACTGCACCAGAACCACCAGGGTTCCAAGAAATGCTGAAGAAAAAAGCTGAAGCATGGAAGGTCTGGGTTGCAGAGTGTGAGGCATGCAACAAGGAGGCTGAGGCCAAACGCCAGAGGGAAATGGCTGACCAGGACAGTGATGATGAGTGCCTGGATTGGAAATTGTAAACTGTAAATAACAAAGTGTAAATGTATGATGCTGTGATACTGCTGTCCAGAAAACAATGTACAGGCATGTGAGTGAACATTGCATAACATTGTGTATGGTGCGAAGTTGTCAAGTGTCTATGTAAACTGTGTACGTTAGACTAGGAGATGTGTTAGTATTAAGTCTGCCTTTACACAGTTTGACAGCTACAACATGACAGCAAGTGATCTAGCTGGCAGGCTAAGTCACAGTGACCTTATCAGCAAGCCGGTTCTGGCCGGTAAAGGACAGGAAAGTACCTGCTGAGTCAGCATGACCATGGACTGCCAGGATTGGCTGATGGACCTATATATGGACTGCACTACCAGTGCACAGGTCTCTCTTTGAGGAGTCACATGCTGGCAGAGCACTTTGATCCTAAGGTTGATGTATATTACTGCACTAGTGAACACATTGTATATATTCTGTAAATACACTGTTTTAGCACTAGCTGCAGGTGTCTGGCTCACTTACTTACTGGGGCTCACTGTTGTATATATCACACCGCTCACTCTGCGCACACCCGCACCGACAGTAAGTCCCACTGAACTAAATGGGACTTCTGAGTATACATGCTTAGAATTGCTTCTTGCATTCATGCCATCAGGGGTCTATAGCAGCATAAGACAAGAAGTATGTGCAGTCTTGTTCTTACTTCCCCTCCTTTTGAATAAAGGTTGAAAGCCATTTTAATTTCACTCTTAACGTGAAGATGTACTTTGTTTTGTCTGTCCTGAATCTACTGCCCATCAACTTCATTGGGTTCCTGCAAACTAATAATAAGGGAACAAAGTTAGAGTTCAATGGCACCTTTAAGACCAACAAAGTTTTATTTTGACTGAATAAAACTTTGTTGGTATTAAAGATGCCACTGAACTCTAACTTTGTTCTGTTGCTTCAGACCAACACAGCTGCCCACCTGGATCTAATATTAAGGCAGAAGAACAAAAAGTTCTATCCATTTCCTTTTGTTTATAATTAGCATAATATAGTTACCTGTCTCCAGTCCTAGGACTGGGACAGATATACGAGAAAAGGAACAAAGGACTGGAAAGAGGTAAATAGTAGGACAACTCCAGTCTTCTTGGTTATGCATACAACAGGTTAGTTAAATGGCGGTAAAGAGCAACATTATGTTGAGGATCTTAAAGATGCGCTTCTGAAGTTCTTTCTAAAGGATTTTTCTTGTAATAATTCACACACAAAAATGTCCCTTGTTATCTTGTTTGTCCTGCGTTTGGATTAAACTGTTTTCTCTGTGTGTTTAAAGTGCCATCAAGTCACAGCTGATTTATAGTAGCGCTTCATGAGGTTTTCAAGGCAAGAGACATTAGAGATAATTTGCCATTGCCAGCCTCTGAGCAGTAACTCATTGGTGGTCCTCCTATCCAAGTACTAACCAAAGCTGATCCTGCTTAGCTTCTGAAATCTGATGAGATCAGGCTGGATGGAATAAACATGTATGATCCCTTCCAGTTCTATTATTCTAGTTGGGCAATCCAGGTTGGGGTGGAGGGGAGAGACTGTATTATCCAGACTGATAGTCATTCCAGTTGTATTAGTATTGCAATCCTTTCCAATCATCTGACATTTAATCTTCTCTGAGAAAAGTAACCTTAAACATTTTAAAGCCGTGAACCTCAGTAGGACCCAACTGCTTGTGACTTCCACTCTAAAGAAGCTTTCCCATTCCAGACTTTGAAAAGTCATCTGTTGAAAATAAGTGATGATGTAATTACAATTAAATTGCATCTCCAGTTAGTAGCACTAGGTGTCAGACAGCTGTCATGATGCCATGTGGTTTATTTCTCTAGGCTTCTTTCAGAGAGGATTAAGACAATATGGTCATATTGCAGTAAAATGCACAGACATGATACTTCAAATCAATATGCATTTTCTGACAGAATGCTGTACTAACCTGGGGTATGAGGGGAGTCCTCTGACTTGCAATGCCATCCTCAAAAGAGTTACACTCTTCTGACTGCTGGATTCATTGAGATTAGAAGATTTTAATTGTATGGCAATTTTGAACAGCCACCTTAAACCAAGAGATATTTTATTTTACAAGATAAATGACGGCAGTCAGCAGTAAACCAATAGCAGAAACAAATAGCAGAGAGCCAGTTTGGTGTAGTAGTTAAGTGTGCCGATTCTTATCTGAGAGAGTCGGGTTTGATTCCCCACTCCTCCACTTGCACCTGCTTGGAATGGCCTTGGGTCAGCCATAGCTCTGGCAGAGGTTGTCCTTAAAAGAGCAGCTGCTGTGAGAGCCCTCCAGCCCCACCCGCCTCACAGGGTGTCTGTTGTGGGGGAGGAAGATAAGGGAGATTGTGAGCTGCTCTGAGACTCTTGAGTGGAGGGTGGAATATAAATCCAATGTCGTCTTCTTTCTCTACTATTGACTGTAGCAGTTCTAAAGCTAAAGATTAATTCATTCATAATTCATTCCACATTTGTGTTTGGAAGCTACAGCACTGGTACTACATTTCCAAAACTGCATGCACGGACTCAGTCCTACCCTGAAATACCAGATAACCAAAGCATAGTTGTGATTAACCAGAAATGAGGGAGAAGCAGTCTGCACATGCTTCAAAGAATTATCTTCCTCCAGATGATTTTATAAAAAGGAGGACAGGATTTGTGTACCTTAAATAATTTCCCAAAAGAAGTAGTTTTGGTATGCACAGTTTTAGTCACCCCTAGATGTCAGTATCTGCCAAAATCCATTTCCAATATCAGCATCTTCCAGCATATTGTCAGACTTTTAACTTTGAAAATAATTTCCAGAGAGCTGGATACTCTGTATTACAATACATCTGGTATCACTTCTTCTAAAATTGTTTGGAAAATTCCTGTATAAGCATATAGCTGCCCTCCTTCAATATTCTGCTTATATTTTCAAAGCATTTCTAAAAATTCTTGTTGGTATATCTGCATGGAATTTTTGTCTGATCTTTAATCAACACTATAGTGCTACTCTAGAAAAGTTTTTTGAAAAAGCAGGTAAGGTATGCAAGCAGATAGTAGAACACCATGCTGCATGTTAAATCATGCCACAGAAAGTATAAACAGTGCAGATAGCTGACATCCAACAAGAATAAAGGCAGTAAGGGAGGAAAGGTCCCCTGTGCAAGCACCAGTCATTTCCGACTCTGGGGTGACGTTGCTTTCACAATGTTTTCACGGCAGACTTTTTATGGGGTGGTTTGTCATTGCCTTCCCCAGTCATCTACACTTCCCCCCCCCCCCAAAGCAAGCTGGGTATTCATTTTACCGACCTCGGAAGGATGGAAGGCTGAGTCAACCTGAGCTGGCAAACATTAATATAATTACATTTCTTTATTTTTATTTATGCTGTTCTGAGTTGGCAAAAGGCTTATGTGTAAGAATGGAAGGGTGTGATTCTGTATTGCACTGTTAGGCACAGTTCTAAAGATGCACAAAACAATTATCCCTTAATAAGTACAGCAACAATGGAGTGCTGGGTCTTTTCTAGGATAGTGGTCTTCAGCTAATGGACAGACCTTCAGATGTGTTGTGGAGCTCCAACTGATGGGTCATTAGCCCTTATAGAGCAGTCTTGGAGGGTGACTTTTGGAAGGACCTGTTGCCACTTTACACACATGGGGAACACAGGTGCCATACTGACTGCAGCAACAGGACAGTAAGCCAAGGTCACTCAATGATGGGGTGGATTCCAATATGGCCCTGACCTTGGGTCATTCCTATGTTATACCATCTGGTATTCATCTTGTGTTCCCTATCCAGGTCTTTTGATCCATTGCCTCAACACTGGCCTTAACACCAGTTGAGGTCATAGCTCTGGCTCTCAATCTTCCTGTTACATAATTCAAATGTGCTTGCACCTCATTTGCCACCATGTTTAATGAGTACCTGGTCTGGAAGGATTGACAACTACTGCTCAGGGGTGCACAGAGCAGTTATGAAGTCAATAGGTCTGACTGGCATCATGAATGAAATTACAGCCTGAAATTAACTCACCATGTTAAAATCTAGTAGCATGCAGCCTAGTTCTCCCGTTGAGAATTCTGAAGGAACCGTCCCAGAGACAGGCAAAGAAAAATCATAGGCACGTGGAAACTGCTGGCCACTTTATTGGAATATACAAGTGTCCCCACTTGTGTCATGAATGAGTTAATCTGTATTTGTGTTTACAAATAATAGTTAATTAGCATAAAGTCAATTTGACATTGTGTAGAAGTTCCTGCTAGAGAAGTTGGAAGTAGTAGTCTAAATGAGGTGGTCTGAGATTCCTTATTGGTTAATGTTTTATTGGGGGTACTCCATGTTTATAGTCATGTACTAAGTTTGGGGAATTTTTAATTTTCTTCTAGACATCACAAGAGTTTTAACCGACATAGAGGTTAGATTAGGAGAAGCTACTTACACAATTTACTCTTTATTATTTTATATCCCAATATGACTATATAACAATATAACAATATTATGGCCCTGTGGCAGAGTACTGCAGTCCAAGGTCTGCTCATGATCTGAGTTCAATCCCAGCAGAAGCTGGGTTCAGGTAGTCAGCTCAAGGTTGACTCAGCCTTCCATCCTTTCAAGGTTGGTAAAATGAGTACCCAGCTTGCTGGGGGGGGAAGTGTAGATGACTGGGGAAGGCAATGGCAAACCACTCCATAAAAAGTCTGCCATGAAAACGTGATGCGACATCACCCCAGAGTGGCAGAGTCAGAAACGACTGGTGTTTGCACAGGGGACTACCTTTACCTTTATAACTAGGGTTGTCAAGTCTAACTCAGAAAATACCTGGGAACTTCGGGGGTGGAGCCAGGAGACTTTTCCATTTCCTAAAACAAATAAAAATACAGCAGTGCAGTTCCCCTGAATACAGTCTTCATTTCCTCATCCCCAAGCAGCTGACTGCACTTCCACTTCCTCCCTCCCCCCCCTCTCTCTCTCTCACATACACAGATGCACAGAGCAGCCAAAATAAACATAGTTTGGAAGCACACACTTTGTGGTCTCACTGGGGCAATTTACTCAACATGAGAGTTGTTGACTGCTATATACTCAACCCAGTGTCAGACTTTACACAGGGAAACCAGAGTTTACTATTTTAGAGTGCAAACGGCTTCTTAAGGTACTGTAAAACAAACAGAGGTTCTGGGCTCCTTTCCTTCTTTTTCCTTCCCACAGGCAGGTTGTTCTGCAGGCTCACCCCATCCCCATTCAGCCCAGCTGGAAGATTTAAAGGCGTACAAGTCTTTCTAAAAGCATGCTGTTCCCAGCATCTTCTTAAACCTTCTGAGGTTTGAAGGCACATGTAGGCTATTGGGGTAGGGCTTCCCCCCACCAACCAGCTGACTAGGGGCTAGAAAGAGCCTGCCAAACCAGAAGATCTCCCACTGGAACCTGAGGATTGGCAAACCTATAACCCTCCCTTTTATTTCTTAGTAATGTTTTTCTCTATAATCAAACACAAGACTATGTGCTGCTTTTATTCTGCAGTGCATTTTTAGTGCTCTGCTATTTTTTCCCAACATTCTTCCCCACCTCTATTATTAAACACAGTTTATCTTGCTCTTTATAGTTAATTTTCCATTTCTTCAACTTCCAACCCCTTGGAAAAATTAACAAATAATAAGCAGTCAGAGATATACAGGGGGACCAGTGGTTCCTGCTTTCCTTGTATTTGCCTATGATCCTTCCAGCTTATTGTGCATGTCTCTGGCAGAAGCTTACAAATTATGTAGAGGTAAAATCATAGCCACCATATATGGCTCATTTTCACATGCTCAATTGTGGCCAGATTCTCAGTAGACACTGTAGACCCCTTCCTAAAGTCTTCTGCAACTCTCAGGGTCTATCTGGAGACACCATTCTCTAATAATGAAACTATTTTTCCCCCATCCCAATCTGTGGGAACCTGCTATAGCTGCTGGAAATGAGGGAACTGCTTCAGGATATTTTCAGGGACTGATATGGACTGATGTATCAATATTAATATTTTAACTATGTAATTACTATTTTATTTTAATTCTGAATTTTATTGTTAGAATTTTTATGCTGTGAGCCGCCCTGAGCCCGCTTTGGTGGGGTAGGGCGGGATATAAATAAAATAAAATAAAATAAAATAAATAAATAAATAAAACAGGGTGCTTCAGGGTGCTTGGAGAGTCAGTTTGGTGTAGTGGTTAAGTGTATGGACTCTTATCTGGGAGAACCAGGTTTGATTCCCCACTCCTGCACTTGCACCTCCTGGAATGGCCTTGGGTCAGCCACAGCTCTGGCAGAGGTTGTCCTTGAAAGGGCAGCTGCTGTGAGAGCCCTCTCCAGCCCCACCCATCTCACAGGGTGTCTGTTGTGGGGGAGGAAGGTAAAGGAGATTGTGAGCCGCTCTGAGACTCTTCGGAGTGGAGGGCGAGATATAAATCCAATATCATCATCTTCTTCTTCACCGGTTTGTACGTCATGCCATACCAAGCTAGAACCAAGCATTTAACACAAATGCTGAGGCAGGGGTCCCCAATATTGTGGTTGCCTATACCTTTTCTGGTGCTCACCAATTTTTTTTAGGAAGTGGGCAGGGCCAGTATAAATTTTGCCCAGCAAGGCTTCTGGTTGACCTTGGAGATTTGATTGGCTGGGCAGATTAAAAAAAAAAGTTGCTTTGTCATTAGCTGCCAAGGATCTTTATTGAATAACTGAAGTTAAGCTGCAGCAATAATTTTATGACTGGCTCCTACAGTAACCATTTTGTGACAGGGATTTTGTTGCTGTGCCCACTGCCAACTCAGAATTCCAAAGGTGCCTGCCTGCAGTCTCAAAAAGGTTGGGGACCCCTGTGCTAGGGAAAGCCCTGGCAAACCCTGGAACAAAGGAAAGTCTACTGGTAGAGGCTTCTTGAAAGACTATGCAGAATGAGTTCCCTCAAGCTAGATAATGCAAGCAGATTTTTATAACCATGGACAGTTCGAAAGCAACTAAAGTAAAGATTATACAAGATTTAAAATGAGGTCCTTAACTATTAATAAATGGCCAGAGGCCTCTTTCTCTTGCCTTGCATCAGTAGAACTTTGAAGCAGAAAGAAGGGGCTGGACCCCACTGGAATGCAGCAAAAGAGAGAACCATATGTTAAAGAGGAGAGAGACCTTTTCTGTGCCTCCTCTATCAGCTGTTCTGCAGTGTTTGTTTTGTTACCTTCTGAGGGACAAGCTAGATGTTACAGTGGCATGACCCACATACCAGAATCAGGTCACCACTGTAAAGCTGGAGGTGGGTCAGAGAAAGAAATTGAAAGTATAGCATAGGCAGAAAGGGCAGGGGTGTGCTGCACCTTTGTTCCCTCTACCGCACACTGGTCTCTATTTAAAGCTGGTTTTGCCCATTATTTTTTTCCCTTATGGGGGAAGCTGGGGAGCCTGGAGCAGTTTCAGAAGGGAGGGAGCATGTGGGGGAAGGTTCAGTATACACACATATTGCCTACCTGTGCTGCCTTTAAATTTCTGCCAAACCCCACTTTACAGAAAACTGGCAGAGATTCAGTTCTAAGATGCGAGTCTGCTGGTATCACATCCAGTTTACTCCACAGTTACTAGAGGCACGTGCCTTTTCCCAGTGGCTGATTGCTTACAGATGTTTGGAGTTCTTGAGTAAAAGATGCAGAGATCTCTGCCAGTAGAGCAGCTTGCACTCAGTACTGAGCAAGCATTCTTCAGAGCCAGCAGCATCTGGGAACAATTTGCTAGGTCTCCCCCCTTTATTTCTTACTGAAGCTTTATGTCTGGAATATCATACATATCTGATTATATTTAGTGCTTGTCTACGAAGATGGTTGTCATGGTTATTTTTAATTCTGGCCAGTTTTACAGCATTATTGCAATGCTATTTAAAGCAATTTTTACAAAAAGAAATAGAATATATCAGATCCTAATGTGTTTAGAACTAAGATGTTCTTTATTAAGGGATATTAAGCGCAACTATTAGTTTCTTCAGCATTTATGCTTGGATGTGGCTGATAAGATCTGTGGCATTAGATTAATGAAAAGCAATTTTTCATATAGTTCTCTAGTAAACAATTTTAAAAAATGGTTTGGTCTTCTTAGGTGGCAGGTAACATATATTGGTAATATTATGACATTTGGAAGGGAAGAATTGAGTTCTAACAGCAGGACTATGTGTGATTTACAGTTTCATGATGGTTTGGAGGAATGTTTTTCCGTGTTTACAGTGCATCCATTGAGACTGAAATTTACCATTTCAGAGAGCTCTAAAAGAGAGCAGATAAGAAGTGCTATAAGGGTGAGGTTTGGTTTTCTAAACAGCTGGGGAAGTTGCTGAGAATTTCTGAGTTTGTGTGACTGTGTGACTGCTAAAAATTCTGAGTTTGTTGTTGGTGGGGAACTGCTGTTTGTTTGGTTTGAGTGGGCTGAAGGTGATTGTTGCTGATTGATTAGGAGTGGCTGTGAACCTGGGGCAGACTGAGGCCCCACCCTCTTTGCATTTTTAAGCTGCGCCTTGCCAGAGGCATGAGCCAAAGGGCGAGAGCTAAAGGGCTCTTGGCCTGTGACTCTTAGCCTGGGGGCTGTGTAAGGACCAGGAACCCAGATCCCTATTTTCCATGTGTTCCCAATTAGGTAAGTAGACCCTCCAGAAGGAGAGCCTCATAAACAAACAGGGTTTAAAAGGGGACTGTATATTTTAAAAAGCTATAATGAAGGTATCAATATGTCAATATGTGGGTCAATATGTGTTCAGGTCAAGAGAAAGAGATTGAGTTTCTAGATGCTTTCAGTGACTGTGCTATGGAGCAGATGGTCACAGAACCTACCAGGGGTGGGGCAATCCTGAATTTGGTCCTAAGTAATGCCCAAGACTTGGTGAGTAATGCCCAAGACTAAGTAATGCCCAAGACATATAAATCGAATAAAATGAAAATGAAAATGAAGACTTGGTGAGAGAGGTAAAAGTGATCGCACCGCTTGGGAGCAGTGACCATAACATTATTGAGGCTGGCTGAGTGGGCGTCAACATGGAAGATGAGGTTCAGTATGGCCAAGTGCAAAGTAATGTACATTGGGGCCAAGAATGCCAGCTACAAATACAAGTTGATGGGTTGTGAACTGGTAGAGACTGGTAGAACTGCTGAGAGAATGGCACATGAAGAGGGTTGTTAAAAAACAAAACAAAACACACATTTCTTTCAGCCAGCAAGATTACATTCTTGGCTCTTGAGCACTCAATTATTGTTTTGAATAAGTCTAAATTTATGACCTGACCAGGCTGCTTCCGTGCCAGACTGTGGTTAATGTGAGGCTAGAACCTGAGTTCAGACTCTACGATGAAGTTCACCAGGTGACATTGGGCCAATCACTATTTCAGCCTGACCTATTTTTCAGAATTGTTGTGATGATAAAATAGAGACAGGAAAAATCACAAACCTTGATCTGACCTTCTTGGAGAAAGGGTAGAATAAAATGTAGTAAATAGTAACTTCCATCATTCATCTCCCCTGATGAAGAGTATCACATCTTGAAACGCATTGAGATCAAGAAAGTTGCTACTTAAGAATCTTTCTGGATTGGACCAAAAGCTTATCGGTTGTAGCATCCTATTCCTCACAGTTGCTGATAAAATGCTTCTGGAAAGCCTACAACATAAAAATACAAGGAAGGGCCCCTTTAGCAACTGGTCTTCAGAGGCATTCTCACTCTAAACATGAAAGTTCCATTTCCTACAAGTTAGATAATTCCCACAAATTAGATAAATTTATTTTGTCCGCAAATTTATAGAATCACATTGTCACAGACTGTCACAGAATTAGGGCTGGACTGAGCCTCAGTTCCCTGCTAAACCTATTACTTTAATTTCTATGGTAAATTAGCATGTAAAGTTGAATCTTTGGTTCCGCCTCCCAGGAGTCTGCAGAACTCTGCTGGTGCTGTGACGTTTTGATACTGATAACACTGTTCATAATTTATGCCGTAGAGAATCTTTGTACATCCAGGAGTTAGTGGCAGTGTTCCCTCTAAGCTGAGTTAGTGTGAGCTAGCTCATGGTTTTTTAACCTCTGGCTCACACATTTTTGTCTCAGCTCAAGAAAGATGGCCCCAGAGCAAACTAATTTATGCAGTAGGTCACAGCTTTTATGCCACTAGCTCACAAAGTAGATTTTTTGCTCACAAGACCCACAGCTTAGATCAGGGGTGGGGAACCTCAGTCCCCAGGGCTGTATGCGGCCCTCAAGATCACTTGGTGTGGCCCTTGCGGATTGCTGAGCCGAACCGAGTCATGTGGCAGCCTCTCTGGGGCCTGGCTGGCCAGCGAGGATTGTGGGGCCCAGCTGTGCTGTGCAGCAGCCTCCCCAGGGCTAGGCAAGGATCACAGGGCCCAGATGTACTGTATGGCAGCCTCCCTGGGGCCTGGCTGGCTGCCAGAATTGCTGCAGGGCCTGGAAAAGTTACTGTCACCGTTCAGTTTGCACGTGATTCTCCCAGATGGTGCGGCCTAATATGCTAATGAGTATGTGACCTAATATTTTAATATTAGGGGATGTGATCTAATATGCTACTGAGTTCCTGCTGGGCTTTTTCTACAAAAAAGCCCTGGATCTATGCATTTGCCTAGGGCGGCGGGCCATGTGTGTGTGCCAAATTAGGCTCTCCCCACCTGACTTCAAATAGAAAAACAATTATTTGCCTTAATTTTGCTGGCCTGAATCATTCTCCCTCAGCAGAGCACTGTTTTTTAAGTTGATAATTTTTATGGCCCGCGAATTATGTTATAAATATCCATATGGCCCTTGGCAGAAAACAGGTTCCCCAACCCTGGTTTAGAGGAAACATAGGTTAGTGGTTCCACTGTTCTGAATTCTGAATAGATAGGGTATCAGAACCTAGCCTCCTTGACTTTCTGAGAGCTTCCTGGCTCCAGAGATAGAAAGGAGGGATTTGGGTCAGTACATAGGGTCAATTCTTATCAGTTCCAGTTTGTCCATCACATTTACTACTGCTATATGTCAGCTATAGGTCCAAGAAAGATACGTACCTTTGGTTTATTAATGATTGGGACTGCTCCTCAAAGCCAGGGGGCCTTGATGCTGGAGTTAGAATATATATATTTGTATTTGTCTGGGTGTACACTGTATATTGAATTATAAGTATTGAATTAGGAATCATTAGTCACTTCTGTATGCTATATAACAGATTCCTGTATGTTCTGAAAGTTTGGAGTTTGATGTTCTATATCAGTCTTCCACCCCATAGTGTTGCACATCTAGATCTAGTGACAGTGAATTTCATGTTAATAACACACTGTATGAAAAAGCACTTTGTTTTGTTGGCCTCACCCTTCAAACTCTTGCAGTTCTTGATAGCATGGGTTAATCTTTCAATCTTAAAACTGCCCAAAGAGCAATCTGTCATGAGAGCCAGTGTGCTTAAGAGCAGCAGACTCTAATATGGAGAGCCAAGTTTGATTCCCCCCTTCTCCACATGAAGCCTGCTCGGTGACCTTGAGTCAGTCACAGCTCTCTCAGAACTCTCTCAGCTCCATCTACCTCACAAGGTGCCTGTTGTCGTGAAGAGAAGGGATAAGCCACTTTGAGACATGGCAGAGAAAAGCAGAGAGAGTAAAATGGACTTAAATGGTGGTAGCACACACAGTGAAATTTCATCATTCCAATGAAGGTCACAACCCTGTGAAATTTTACAAGAGGGTGTATGTGTGTTGTGTTAAGAGCTGTCAAGTAGCTTCTGACTGATAGCAACCCTATGAATTAATGACCACCAAAACATCCTATGTTAACAACCTTGCTCAGGCCTTTCTAACTGAGGGCCATGGCTTCCTTAGTTGAGTCAATCCATCTCATGTTGCATCTTCCCCTTCTGTTATTGCTTTCAACTTTTCCTAGCATTATTGGACCCGAAAAAGTGTGTTTGCACACGAAAGCTCATACCTTGAATAAAATTTTGTTACTTTTAAAAGTACCACTGGGCTCAAACTTTGTTCTGCTGCTGCAGACCAACATGGTTACTCATCTGAACCCAACTTTTCAAGTAACTCTTGTCTTCTCATAACATTACCAGAGTATGATAGCCTCATTTTAGCTTCTAGCGAGAGTTAGCCTCATAAATACAGTGGGACCTACTTCTGAGTAAATATGACTATGCTGAAAAAAATACAAACACTATATGCCATAAGTGTGAAGAGAAGCAAGGGAAGATTGAGCTGATCTTGTTATGATCTGACCCTGATATATTTATTCATACCAAATTGCGTACATTAAGAGCCATTTTGGGCAAAAATAAACTGGCACCTTCAAGCCTAACAGGATTTTATTCCCTCATAAATTTCCGTGGGTTAGAGCACACTTCTTCAGATGCAATGTCTGTGTGTTTGACAAAGTGGGCGCTAGTCCTTGAAAATGTTTTGCCACAGCATACTGAAACGGCTACTGCTCTGAAATTATCATTTGGAAAGAGGTTCTCAAGATTTTGTTTTAAAAATAAATAAAGAGGGTAGAGGAAAGCCACATTTTAGAGTTTCTGAAAGCCATGGGCTCTGGTCTCATGATTTTCGCTGCTACTGCCACCACGTCCAGAGGTGCAGCAGAATAGTATAGAGTTGAACAACTCGATGGACTTGTGCTAAAGGGGAGTTCTCGAAGTAAACGCCTGGTTTACGTTTGGCAGAATCTCCTGGTTCAGGAGTCCGAGCTCTTCTGCTCTCCGCCCCCCGCCCCTGATTCTAGGCACAGAGAAGCACCTCCTCCCCCTCCCCGAGTATCCGCCCCCCGCACACACACACACACACACGTTCCTTTCCACTGAGCTTGGAGGTGGAACCTTTCACACTCCCGGCCCTCGTCCCGCCTCTTCTAAAGTTTCCCGAGGACTTTTGTTTTGGGCCAGTCTCCGGGCCGGAGGGAAGTTTCGTGGCGGCGGCTGAGCGCCCCAGGGGTTGCCAGCCAGCCAGGCAGTGCCAGGAAGAATTACCGCTCTGGGCTGGAGGTCTCGGCCCGTTGGGAAAGGGGCAATCCCGGGGTCCTTGAGTGCCCAGATCGGACTGTTGCTAAACCTTTTCTACCATGGGAGAACTTGTCTGGCTGTCGCTGCTCCTGCTGGCGGTGCTGCATGGGCCGGCCTCCTCTGGACAAGGTAAAATGCACTTTCTAAAGCCTTTGATGCCGAAGGGAGAGAGCGAGCGAGCGCGTGCAATTCCTTTTGGGGCAGAGATTGTGAGACTGAGTGCCCGATGTGCGCGTCCCCCTGTGCATCATGAACGCTTCCAACACTTTCTGGCCGTATCGTTGGGAGAACAACGGCTGCTCCTGGAAGGTGCCGGGGGAGGGGGCTTTTCACAAAAGGACTTTGCGAGAGTGGGAGTTTTTTTTTTTTCTCCTGCTTCATCTGAACCAGGAAGCTCGCAGAGGGTTGATTCCACTACATTTCTATGTGCCACAGCTCAGATCTGGTGGCGCCTGTAAACTAATAGCAGCATGAGCGTCTCTGAGAAAGTCCAGAATCTGTTTCCCACCAGTAAGGGAACAAGGGATTGGCTCAGTGGCCACAGCTTCCAGACAGGATTTTAAAATCACTCACATTATATAGCTTTTGTATAAATTAAGCGTGTCTCCACCCCGTTGTCAGTACTTAAGGTGCAATATTCATTGGAAACCAGCCAGCACTCATCTTCCCTGAGATTAAGAAAGCTGCTTGGCGCCTCTGTTCCTTCCTATTGGCCTTGACTGGTACTCTCCCCTCAGCCTCTGTATGTTTGCTCAGGCTGCGGTTTAGGCCAGTTCCCCGGGTTTGCTTGGGAGACAGGACAGTCATGCAGGCAGCTAGAACTAAGTTTGAGTCCAGTGGCACCTTTAAGACCAACAAAGTTTTATTCAAGGCAGCTGGTAGCTTTTGCACACAGGTTGGGTGCAAATACCTTTGTACAAGTACCTTTAAACCTGTCAGGGGGCTCATCACACAGTATCCTTCTAGCAAGTGTAGGCTATCCAGAAGAAGAGTTGGTTTTTATATCCTGCTTTTCTCTATCCTAAGGAGCTTCAAAGCAGCTTACAGTTACCTTCCCTTCCTTTCCCCACCAGGCACCTTGTGAGGTAGGTGAGGCTGAGAGAGTCCTGAGAGGACTGTGTCTGGCCCAAGGTCACCCAGCAAGTTTCATGTGGAGGAATGGGGAATCAAACCCAGTTCTTCAGATTAGAGTCCCTGTCACTCTTAACTACTACACCATGCTGTTTTATTTGGCTGCACTGCTGGGTTTAGCTGTAGGAAAGAGTTCCAAATCCCTGTTCAGCTACAGAGTTTACTGGGTGGCCTGACTGGTGGAAGCCATGGTCCTTTGGATCAGCCTATCTCACATGAGTGATTTGTTTGACAGAGTGGCTTAGGGGTAGAGCATCTGCTTGGCATGCAAAAGCTCCCAGGTTCAATTCCCAGCATCTCCAGTTAAAAGGACCAGGTGATAGGTGATGTGAAAGACCTGAGACCCTGGAGAACCACTCCTAGTCTCAATAGACAATACTAACCTTGATGAATTACTGAGCTGATTCATATAAGGCAACTTCATATGTGTAATCATGTAAAGGTAAAACTATTCCCATATACCCCATTATGAGTTAATTGGAAACACTGTGGGATACATTTTTAAAAATTTAGATGGTTATACTTCTCCTTTCTCCCCAATGGATACTCCAGGGAGCTTACAATATAAATAAATAAATTCTATCCTCCTGCATTTTTATCCTGACAACAACCCTGTGAATGTTATGCCAAGAAAGAGAGAGTGGGTGGCTAAAAGGTCACCCAGCCACCTTCCATGACAGAATGGGAATTTGAACCTGGGTCTCCCAAGATCCTAGTCCAGTGTTCTAGCTACTACACAGTGCAAACTGGACATGTACATGTAAACCATTTTAAGCGTACACATACAAATGTGTATATAAACAAGCCCATATTTAACAGGACAAGTATGTTACAGGTATATATCCCAGGCAGCCAAGATACCAGGCCCTGCCACTTCTAGGTATAACAGAAATGCATGTTGGCCACCCACCAATACATGCATTTTGAGATTAGTGGCAACTGGAGAGATAGCAAACTTTGTTAAAGGACTAACAGTAACATCATAAAATCTGGGGGACAGATCCCTGGAGGGTAAAAGAAATTTATTCCTTGGGGATATTTTGTGGCTATAGCCATGGAAAGCTTGGCCAAATCTGAAAAAGGCACTTATTCACCTCTCAGATGCTTTCTAGATAAGTTTTTTGGGGGGGCGGGGGGCGGGGCGGGAGGTTGTGTTTTATTGCTAATGCACGTGTTAGCCTGATTAAGAACTGACTGTGCAATGTGTAGTCTCCCCAGTGTGAAATAATTGAAGAAGGATTTGTCTGTTTTTTAAATCCAAATTAACTGAATGAAGATTTTCTGAAGAGGAGGAGGCAAACTGCATCAATTTCACTTCTTTGGAAGAGAGACTGCTTTAAAATGTACAGTTGACAAGTTTTCCCCTTTTGGTTTGTAGTTCTTGTTAATTTAATCTGATTTGCCTTGAAACTCTAGGCAGAAACTTCAGAAGCTCCATAGCAAAGGGAAGGGCATGGTAGAGGGATATTCTGATAATGAGGAGTGGAATGATTACCCTCTGTCACCACCAAACAGAGGGGAAACAAGAGCATTATGGCAGAAAGGATTGTGCTACAGTTTTATGGTAGTTCTTCAGATTAGCACTTAAAACCTCCAGATGGGGCCTGGAGATCTCCTACTTTTACAGCTGATCTCCAGCTGACAGCAATCAGCTCCCCTGGAGAAAATGACTGCTTTGAAAGGTAGACTCTATGGTATTGTACCATGCTGAGACTCTTTCCCTCCCCATACTCCACCCTCTCCTGGATCCACCCCCAAAGCCTCCAGGTATTTTCCTTCACAGACCTGACAACCCTAGTTCAGAGTACAAAACTTTGGAACATCCTCCCCAGGGAGATTTATGTGATTCCCACTATTGGTGTCTTCTGCTAGTGGGTGAAGAGTTTTTGTTTCATTTGGCATACCCCTAGTAAAGTTTATTGGGCCTCCTCCTTGTTTCTGGCTTTATGTGTTTTTTATTGAATTAATTTATAATTTTAAATGTTGTTTTTAATAATTCAAGTATTTTAATGTTTTTATGGTTACTGCTTTGGGGGCTCTGGTTAGATGGAAAAGTCCATATAAAAATGTTTTAAATTAAAAAAAAAAATAGATTTTCAGGAGAACATTCAGCCGGTGAGTGGTGTCAATACCAGAGAAGAAGGATATTCTGGAAACATCCCACACAGCATCTGCTTATCACTTAAGCGGATGGATCAGAGTACGGAGTGCATGGAGACCATTTAGATACAAAGAACATTTATTTTATTTTGTCATAGAGAAGAGGAACCTAAATGTTTAGATTGGAAGGTTGGAGAATGTTTATGATATAGATAATTTGATGCCCTGGCAGTGCTGGATCTAGCCTAAGTTTTCATCAGTGGAACAGAATGTTTCTGCCTCCCCCTTCCCACTGCAGTTTGCTGATCAACACAAAAAGCTGCTCCTGGGGGACCGAGGACGCCTTGGAATGATGGGGGGGGGGGGGGTTTGCAGTGGGAAGGCAAAACTGGTAGAAATCACTGATTTAGTCTGGATTCATCTTTACAGACATGCAGCTGATCATTAATCTGAACATTCTTGCCAAATACAATGGGATAAAGGTCTTGCCTTTATAATCCTGTAGGATTCCAAGAGGCATGTGTTTGGATTTGCAAAGTAATTCTTAAGAAATGGGGGAACCTCCAATCTTAATGGTTTGTTTGTTTTTACACTTCGGTGCGAAGGGCGGGGTATAAATCCCAATATAAATAAATAAATAAATAAATAAGATGATAACAGGGAATCAGTATGATGATACTTGGAAAGGTTTTTATTCTGTATGTATGCTTTTGTCACATCCACAACGTTGAGAGACTGGGAAACCTGCTTTGGTTGGGAAGCAAACACTACAGTTATACATCAAACAAGCTCCTTTTATATGTTCACTTGAAAGAAGCCTCTGATCCTGTTGAATGAGGGAAAGGGTGGTTAAACGAAAAGTCTCTTCTCACCTCAGGTAAAGGTCAGAATGGGTAAACAAAAGTGTGGAAGAAGAGTAGTCTTGTTTTTGATTAAATTTAAAAGCACATCAATTAAGATCAATCATCCATTAATATTTTTTTTAAATTGTAGAGTGCGAGCCATACATATCAGAGCACATCTGAATTCTGTTGCTTTCAGAAAAAAAATATCCTTAACTGATCATTAAATCTTTCCCACTGAAATAAGTGGAAATGATTGTTTTAACTTTGGGAAGATCATGCCCTACTGTTCCAAGGAAGAGCTAAGATACATTTAAAAAATGGGGCAGCTGTTGAAATCTCTCATTCACACATACACATACACACACCCCACACACACATGGGTAGCCAGGTCTGTGTTGGAAAATACAGGGAGACTTTGAGGATGGATCCTGGAGGAGGTGGGAGTTTGAGGAGGAAAGGGACCTCAGCGTAGTACAATGCCATGGAGTCCATCTTTCAAAGCAGCCATTTTCTCCAGGGGAGCTGATCTCTGCCAGCTGGAGATTAATTATAAAATCAGGAGATCTCTAGGCCCCACCTGGAGTCTGGCAACCCTAACTCACACACAACCATAAGGGCTGAAAACATTCTCGTTTAAAAAAAAAATGTATTCTGAGATCATTAATGTACCCCCTGAAGTATTTTACTGGTAACCCCCCCCCCGCCCCCAATTCTGACCATGAGGGGAAGTATAGTTTAGTCCTTTCACATAAGCTATTTTCTCAACTTCAAACAATGCCCTGCAGCTTCTGTGTACTCAGTGGGGAGTGGGGTGGAGAACATACTGGTTACTTTGCCTGTATGTAAGTAGTGAATTGCATGTGGGGAACGGAAAAATGGTGGCGGGAGAGAATGGGTCAACCCCTCCATGTCATGTCCCAGATCTGAATTCTCCCCTCCCCCGGCTGCTATTTAACAATTTTTTAAAAATGCTTCGGAGATTCATTCATGGATTTCCTTGTGTCTCTTCTAGTTTGGCCCTAGAACTTTCATAAAATATTAGAAATGTTATGCAGACTTAATAAGGTTAAGCCGTGTTATGCAATAGTTATCAGATTGCACTGAAAACAGGGACAAAGACAGGGTAACTCTCCCTTTGAAAATATAAAAAACAGGAGCCATTCAGGTCCCTCTCCACTGCTAAGCAGAACACAATTGGCTTCTTGAAAGGCAGAAAGCAGAAGTAAAAACACCACACTTCATTGAACACAACTAGAATCTGCTGACAAAGGAATTTTGCCAGCATGCCCAACACTTTCTCTCTCCTTTGCCCCATTTTGGTTATGTTTTAACATTTAGGCTGGGTGTTGATGAGCTCTGAGAAACTTGAAAGCTTGCAACATTTAACTTGGTCCTAATAAAGGGTATTAGATATTGCCCTGACCAGGGGTGGAATTCTAGCAGGAGCTCCTTTGCATATTAGGCCACACACCCCTGATGTAGCCAATCTTCCAAGAGCTTACAAGGCTGTTGTGTGGCCTAATATGCAAAGGAGCTCCTGCTAGAATTCTACCCATGGCCCTGACCTGGATTGCCCAGGATAACTGGATTTTGTCAGACCTTACAAGTTAAGCAGGGTTGATCCTGGTTAGTATTTGGATGGGAGACCACAAAGGATTTCAGAGTCACTATGCAGAGCCAGGCAATGGCAAATCACCTCTTTTCATCTCTTGCCTTGAAACTCCCACAGGGTCACCATGAGTCACTTGATAGCACTTTACAAACACACATGGTGAAAAATACTACTTGACTGATATTTGTTTTACTTAGTTTATCAGTTGGCTGGAAGAACAATTTATGATGTGTGCATTCCACATAGTGGCTAAAAAAGAATAAGCTATGCCAAGAAGGACCTGTCTCAAACCTCATCTTTACTTTGGGCTCCCTAGGTGATTTTAGGCAAGATATGGCCTCTCGCTCATGGCTCAGCCAGGCGTAATATGAGAGTAATAATGTTGAACTACCTTGCTGGTCTGTTGTAAGAATTCCAAGATAAAGTATGTGAAATTATTTGGATAACTGAAAGTGCTTTAAAATGCTATGCATTATTGTTATGGCACTTTGTGGTCATTTGCCCTTAAAACATAGGCTGCAAACCTTCAACCAGCCTTTGGCAGTATAGTCATTGCTCAACTTTGGCAAAGTTCAAAGAACATTGGTATGTAGTATTTCAGTTTTGCTTCTGTCATGGTGCACGCTTACATACACAATACAATCCTCAGCAGAGTTACTCCTTTCTGAGGCCATTGACTTCAGTGGATTTAGAAGGGTATAACTCTTTTTTAGGATTGCACAGATACACTTACTGTATTTTAATCTGTGACTCAGTGCCTCTACAGAAGGAACAGCTCTGTGGGGCCTATGAGCTAGATCTGCAGCATTTTTTATCCAGTCCCTGGTAGACCTGTCAACCATAAATTGAGGTGTGGTTTTAAAAGAAAATCACTTACAGCAGCCTGTGTCCTTCCATTTCCCTAAGCATAAGTTGAAGGAAGGCTCCTTAGGCTAGAGAAACTTCCTCCAACCTCATTTCAGAGGGTAGCCTGGCTGGTTGGTCTGCAGTATAGTAGTTAGATTTGAGTCTAGTAGTACCTTAGAAATGAACAAGAGTTTCAGGCTGTAAGCTGCTGAGAGTAAAAGCCGCCTTCTATGCGGCTGTGTCTGACAAAGGGCACTTTGACTCCCAAAAGCTTGCACCCTGAAACTCTTGTTCATCTCTAAGGTACTACTGGACCCAAATCTAACCATTCCTCCAACCTAAGTAGGATTCTGCCCAAACTAAAGTAGGATGTTGCAGAGACCTCTGAGTACAGCTAACCACCAGAATTCAATCGCTGCCTGAAACTATTATAGTAGCACATGCAAAATGTTTTAACCAATTGTTTTTATGTTTTTATTGTTGTTTATTTTACCGGTCACACTAATGTGTTTGTGTCAACCCTTGGTTTGTAAGCCGCCCTGAGCCTGCCTTTGGTGGGGAGGGCAGGATATGAAGTAAGTAAGTAAATAAAATAAAATAAAAATAAAAAATTAAGCAGTAAGCCTCTCTGTATATTTCATATACGTTTTACTGTATTACTGACCTTGTGCATAGTCTAAAAGGGCTGCTACCAGTCTCTCACTTCAGTGTAGAGGTTGCCTTTCCACCAAAAATGCTTTCAGTGCAGCTTAACTACAAAATAGATTTCACCCCCACCCCACCACATAATTACAATATAAATATAACTATTATTATTTCAGTAGATCTTTTAGGATCTTTCAGGAAGCACATATGTTCCTCAGCTGTTCTCTCCCCATCCCTTGATTAGTGATCTCACACCATCCAGAAACATGTATGCCATAGGCTGGTACAGACTGAGATTTAAATTGTAAGAAAGTTTCAGATGTATGTCTAGAGTAGACTTTGCCACTTCAGCCTATACTATGCTCATCCATTTAAAAAAAGTCCGTTAAAGAGCAAACTAGGTGTCAGGGAGAAGTGTACCTGATATGTTAGTTTTCTGTATTTATTTATTTTCCTTCAAACATTTATATGCTGCCTTTCCACTCAAGTTAGGGTCCCAAAGACAGCAGACAATCAAAACAGTTTTAAATTCAGACTAAATATTTGTGTGTGTGTGTATTTAAAACAATTAAAATATTTTAAACAAGTAAATAAAACCTATAAGCACATAAACACATATATCCACAAAAAGGAAGGGGGGTTGACAAGAGTTAGTGAGGGAACCTCTAACAAAACAAAAAAGTTTTCATCTCCTGGGGGAAGACAACAAAAGAGGGAGACAAATCTTTCTGAACCCTGACTAAGGTACCAAACATATGGTGCAACCATCCTTTAGCTCGCCAAAGTAACCCAGATCCTGTGAGGGTGGATACAAAGAAAACTGCTGGCTCCCTTGCAAGTAGAAAGGCAGAGGCAGGGACAGTTTTATCCCAAACTCTGTTTATCCCCAACTGGCTAATCTTCTTCACAAGAGCACAGCAAATGCTTCAGGCTAAGCATTTGTGCACATTATGACAGGATTTATAACCTGCAGTCATTTGACTTATCTCCGGTTTAGCTTCTCAGTTTCTCAACTATTTAACGTGTCACAATGTCTGTTACTGTTGGAAGATGTTATTGCTCTCATCTTCACAGTAAACACAGAGCGGATATAATCCTCATTCAGATCTGTGTACTTTTAAGTTCCATATAGACGGAGAATAGGGACAAAATATGGCAGCAAATATAGCTTCTGAGAATCTCATCTTTTGAGAAAAGAAAGTAAGCTTCTGTTCTATGTCACATTTGTACTCCACTTTCAGTTTCTCATTTTATCCTCACAGCAACCCTATGATTAAGATGAAAACTTAGATTAAAAGTGAATGATTGCCCCAAGATTTCACATTCTATTCCAACACCCTAAATACTGCATGCAATAGCTTTTCTAGCATGTATGGTTATGAAGATAGTGCATTAATATTGTTGGGTGAACTCTCTAATGGTAGAGCCAGTTTGTTGTTGTTGTTAACTGCATGGACTCTAAACTGGGAGAACCAGATTTCTCATTCCTCCACATGCAGCCAACTGGGTGACCTTGGGTTCTTTCAGAGCTGTTCTCTCAAGAGAAGTTCTCTGAGAAGTTCTCTCTCAGTCCCACCTACCTCACAGGGTGTCTGTTGTGGGGAGAGGAAGGGAAGCTGCTCTGAGACTCTGAGGGTGGGGTATAAATCCTCTTCTTCCTCCTCCTTCTTCAGGGCTCAGCCAAAGAGTATGTATGTATGTATGTATGTATGTATGTATGTATGTATGTATTTATTTATTTATTTTATGACTTCTATCCCGCCCTTCCCAACAAGTGGCTCAGGGTGGCTTACAACACAGGAATCTAACATCTCTCTCTCTCTCTCTCTCTCGGCTTGGCTTCGCGAACGAAGATTTAGGAAGGGTGCAATAGTCCACGTCTGCTGCAGGCTCGCTGGTGGCTGACAAGACCAATGCGGGACAGGCAGGTCCGGCCACAGTGGCTGCAGGGAAAAGTGTGATTTAGGGTTGGTGCTGTAGCAGTGCGATTCTTCCTCAATCTCCTTTTGTCCTCAAGACCAGCTATGCGTGCGTTCTCAAAAGAAGAAACAGCCTGGTGGATGGTGTGCCTCCATGCTTTGCGATCTGAGGCTAGGTCAGACCACTGGTGATGGTTGATGCGACAGGTGCCAAGGGATTTCTTCAAGGAGTCCTTGTACCTCTTCTTTGGTGCCCCTCTATTTCGATGGCCGGTGGAGAGTTCGCCATACAGGGCAATCTTGGGAAGGCGGTGGTTTTCCATCCTAGAAATATGCCCTGCCCAGCGCAGCTGCGTCTTTAACATAAATCTAACATAAATCTAACATAATATCTAACATAAATAGGCGTTAAACATAGAGCATTAAATTTAAACATTAAACCATTTAAAACATTGAGTAGGGCTGCCTGCCCTGTAGAGAAATTATTCAAAATGTGCAAATAAAATGTTTTTAGGTGATTACTTGACTCCCTGTTTTTCTGACACCCTCTCCTTTCCGGTGCCTGGAGAGATCTATATGGAAAGCTGTTTATGACATGGCTGTGCATATGACATAAACAGGATAGTGTTTACAGTGCATATAATTTATGCACATTGCAGAATCCAGCTCTTCTCTGCACAGAGGTTGGTTTTTCTTAGCCCCACAAAATACATTTGTGGCTCTGCTAGAGAACAACCTTGTTAAAATGGGCCATGTGAATTGGTCTAGAATGTTCAGGTGTTTTCACAGCTGCGCAATACAGAGATGTTGCCTAAAGCCCTGCCTCCTTTCCCAGCAGCATGCTCCTTTCCTCCTCTTTCTGCTTTCATGCCATAGCCACAGAAGGAATCATTACTGTTGTGCACTTCTGGCTCCACTCCTAGATGACAGAACAAGGCTATATAAGGTGAAGGGAGATTGTTTTCACAGCAGTGAGAGCAGCAACAAAAAGTGCTCTTCAGGGTGTTTAGACTGAAGAAATGAGCATGAGCCAGAAGGGAAAGATACATAACATTATTCCTCCTTCCCATCCAGTCCAGGGGAGTAAATTAGATCAGGCAAATGCATGTGTTCACCCTACAGTGCTGCTCTTACCAAGCTTGTCCTGGGCAGAGGTGTGTAAACTCAGTTTCATTCCTAGAAACCCAAGAACTTGGATTCAGCTCCTGGTAAAGTGAAATGCACTGGCAACCACAAGAAGTTTCACCTCATGGGGTTTTGAAGGTGAGATGAACAGAGGCAGAGGTGGTTTGCCATTGCCTTCCTTTGCAGCATTCTCCTTGGAAGTCTCCTATCCAAGTACTGACCCTGCTTAGCTTCCCAGCCCTAATAAAATCAGGCTAGTCCAGGCTATTAGGGTTGCCCAAGAAATGTGCATATTTAGGAAAGTATGGTTAGTTCCTATTCATTTGATACCCACAGATTGAGTTGGTAAAGAATTATAGGAATATATATAATTATAGAAATATATATATATATATATATATATATATATATATATAATATAGGAATGATCAAACCTGTCATGAACAAGCTCTGAGCCCACCCACGAAAATGGCAAGCAAAAGCAAATATAAACTAACAATTACATACAGAGAAAGCGGCTTGCATAATTGATACTGAAAATGGCTATTTTACTTGTAGGAATTTTGAGCGTGTGAGAGAGCAAAGTTACTATTATTGGCAGATGTGAATTGAGAAACTAACCATGTGTAACAACATGAAGAACAGCATTTGTTGAAATAGTGTTGTGTGTCTTAATCTGCAGGTCTTGTTGAAGGGAGACAAGAAAGGAAGAGGTATGACTTATTTTCCACAAAATCACACCTGCCTTTAAAAGGCTTGAAGGACACACACCGCACACACCGCTCCTTAAGCAATAAGTCTGTAATCATTGCATCAACACATCCTGTGGAATCCAGTACTATGAGGACTAATAAGGCCTCCGGCGAAGGTTATACAGCTCGTTCTCTTCAGTCGATTAAATTTAATCCTACAGTAGGGACTATCGTAATTGCTGAACATAAGGAAATCAAATTTAATTGCTCCATCGATGTTCCTAAATCACTTATCAACCAAGACTCTGCACTTATTTCCTTGTGGAAAAATGGAAAGGAGTTGCTTGATGCTGACCGACTAGCCAGCCGTTATTACCAGATTGAGGACAATGAAGTAAGCACGATGATATCTACTTTCAGGTAAATAACCTACAATGTTTTAGTTCACACTTGATTTTTTTAATGTATGGAACTACATGTTAGAATATCAAGGTTACAAAAACTTTAGTACCATTGCATGCATTATAAATAAACAAATGTTAGATTAACTGTTGGGAGACCTGCACCTCCTGTTTTCCTTCTGTAACATGGGGACTGGATCTTACTTAGATCTCCTGAGGTGAGATTATCCAGGAGTTCCAGGAGTCACTTGATATCTCACCAAGACACCTTACAGAAAGAGGTCTGGATCCCTGCCTACAGTTCCTGATGGGTAGTTTTGTATAGGAATCCAGTAGCAGCACCTAGACTCACAAGTGAATATTAATGATGATGCACTGATTGCATTTAAAAAGGAATTTGGAAAGGAAGGATTCCAACCAGATCTGTAGCAGACTGAGGGGGATATAATGGGCCAATTGGTTAAAAGTGTCCATCAGGGAAAGCAGGGAATGGTGCATTGTCAGAGTACATGGCCCACAGATAGAAGTTCATAGGATTAATCCTTCTCACCCCAGCAGGGGTGAAGGAAACACCCCATCCCCCCATCCAAGGAAGCTGCCGTCACTAGCCAGAGCAGGTGACATTAATGCAGATTGGCCAACCATGTAACTCTTCACAAGCTAGCCCCCTACACCCAAACCTGAGGCTCAAGAAATGGAACCCAGACATGGGATCAGCTACACTCTCCCAGCACATAGCCCTAGACAATTAGTGCAATTATTGCTGACTAAGATCCAGACTATATGGTATAACTTGTATTTCTCCAGGTTTAGTTTACTGATGTGATCTGAGAGTTCCATGGTTCCCAGGATCATGGGGACCCAATGTGAACCAGGGCTGCAGGGTATGGGGAGATGGTGGTCTTAATTTTTTTTCTTAAGCTGAAATCACTCTGCAGAATTTAAAATGTAGCCAATATATGTTAAGTTTCCCCAGCAGAGCAAATAGCAGTTCCATTGGGTTATTTCAGGTCAGAGAAATGGCTCAGGAGGAGAAGGTTTAAGCCCCCCACACCTTCCATGGCATGGACCCAGTCTGAATTAGGCCCATGTGAGCTTGGAGAACAGATGGAACTCCAGACCACATAGGTCACCTTGACTCAGGGTAAGCCTGGGAAAATTGTGTCATGTAGTTAGGTTCTTAGTTTTAAAGAAACTGGGAGAGCTTCCAAGCCCTGGAGAATCCTCATCAAAACTAGATTATTCCCAGGTTATTTTTCTTTATATATTCAGCTGTTCCTATCGTTGCCTACATATCAGCTTTATTTTAGATCCGTTTTAAAATACACAACTTTTTTTTTTAAGTGTGTACTGGAAATTCTGCCTTCTTGGCTAAGTCACCAAGTAAACACTGAAGGCTTTCTAAGCTTTTTTTCCTTTCCCCTCTGCAGTATAATCAATGTCCAGCGCTCCGATAATGGATCTTACCGCTGCAAATTGACAGTCAACAGTAACGAAATAGAGTCAGACCCTATCTTAGTCCTTTTGGAAGGTAAGCCTAGATCTGAAAAAATTGAAACTTTTCATAGCATGGAGATAAATAACATTGTACTAAGCCTCAGTTAAAAGAGAAGGCCATTTTTTCTCTTCAGGTTGTTGGCAGCCCTACAGCACAATGGGAGTGACTGTTCCAGGAGCACTGGAGATAAACTGAATTACACAGAGAACCAGTTTTGGAAACTATGTTTAGAAAAAGCAAGCAGAGAATCATTTGCAGTATTTCCCAAATGTGTCACTTTTTCCTGAAATAAAATAGGAGGGACATATCTCTTACATTACCCAAAGAGGTCCAGCTGTCCTCAACGAGAGCCAGGACTTTTTCAGTCCTGGCCCCAGCCTGGTGGAACTCTCTGCTGGAAGATACCAAGGCCCTGCAGGATCTTTTACAATTCTGCAGTACCTGTAAAGCAGAGATGTTCCTCCGGGCTTTTCTTTGAGGACAGCGATGATTGCCAGGCTGGCACCCCCCTCCCCCTTCCACTTAAGGGGGACTGCTCTCAATGCCTAGAAAGCAGAATTACAGCACGTTATTAAAAATGTGCATTGGGTTGTAACTGTTTTTAATCCATTGGTTGTATTGATTTTATGTACATTTTTGTTGTACATCGCCTAGAGCCTGGCATTGGTCGGGATGAGGCAATTCAATAATAATAATTTTCTCAGTCAGCTCCCAGAATCCCATTCGACTGTAGGATAAGTCAGTTACACATAGCCCCATAAAATCTGCACTTTAAAACTTCTAGCCCTGCTATGGAATGTGACTCTCAGAAGAATTCTGGTTTGCTGTCATGTAAATCAGCCTCTGAGAAGAAACTGGTGTTGCAATCACACATACCCATCCACAAGATCCAGACTAAATTATTTGAAGAAATCAGTTGAGAGGCAGAATGGTTAAGAGCAATGTTCACTCTAAGCTGCGGAGTCTTGTGAGCAAAAGTTCTACTTTGTGAGCTACTACTAGCATTAAAGTTGTGCGCTACTGGCATTAAAGTTGTGAGTTACTGCATAAATTAGTGTGCTCTGGGGCCATTTTTTCCTGAGCTAAGACAAAAATGTGTGAGCTGGAGGCTAAAAATCTGCGAACTAGCTCACGCTAACTCAGCTTAGAGGGAACACTGGTTAAGAGTATCAGACTAGTATCTGGGAGTTGCAGGTTTGAATCCCTCCCCATGCCATGAAAACTCACTGGGTGAACTTACGCCAGTCACTCTCTCTCAGCCTAACCTACTTTACAGGGTTGCTGGGAGGATAAAGTGGAAAGAGAGGGTCCCCACTGAGGAGAAAAATGGGATATACATTAATTAAGTAAATAAAGTTGGCTGAAGCTGGGCAGGAGAAGTGGAGAAGTTCCATCCTGCTGACAGAAGTTCCTTCTGTTATTGAAAACATTAGTCTGGATTCAGCCAATTATCACGCATTTCATATATTTGTTGAAGGTTTTTTTCACATGAGTAGTTACCTTTTTGAGAAAAGTGCATGAATTTCATGAGCCACCCTCCACATTCAGTCCACGTTCAGGTAATGTGCAGATGGCCATTTCTTCACGTGGTGACAGAGGCAGTGGGTGTTTCTGGCCTGCTGGGACAGGAGCGGGAAAGCCTGCAGGCTCAGTTGCGACACAGAAGTCAGACCTAAATCGTCTATTTGCTTCTCTTATGCTTTGTTCTTCATCAGTAGACTAGATGCAAAAACATAGAGAATATACAGTTATGTGCACTAGAGTGGCAATATAAAATACTTGGGATTTCACTTGTAGTGCACGTTCCTAAGAAGCTTGCTACCGCAGAGAGAGTGGGTTCAGAAGGATCCTGGCTACAGAGCGATCTGTGTTGCACCAGATCCACAAGAAAGTTAGGGCAGGAGAAGACAGTGGGCATGTAGCAGGTAAATAACAAAGCCCCACACATTGCTTGGTTTGAAGCGAGGTATTTTACTTTGACATCAAAGTAGAACTTGTCAGCATAAGCTCAAAATGACTAAGTTAAAATCATCAGCCTTCTGACCATTTTTATTCATCCCCAAAACAAGCAGACAAGCCCCCTCTTATCTAATTCAAATGCTCCACCTCCTGCTTTCCTTCCAGTAATTTCTTGTAGTTTTCCCCTACTCTGTCCCTCTGTGAAGCTCCTTCTCTGCGGGGCCCCTGTTATCTTGGATTCACACCCTTAGCCTGTCTGGTTTTAACAGTTTAGCAGAAGCTCCTCTGAGGGGCCTCTTAACAGTCACTCTAAATGTTGCATCAGACATTCTCTTTTGAAGGCACAACCATATTTTCCATTATTATTATTATTGAGGTATTCAATAATTATTCAGGGGTCCCTCTTCAGGCAAAGGTCATCTGTAAATTAAGCTGCTTTCAGCAAGAAGCAGCACCCCTCCCTCCCAGGCAATAAAGGGGAGTGTCCA
The DNA here is from genome assembly GCF_032191835.1 of Heteronotia binoei. Taxonomy (NCBI): domain Eukaryota; kingdom Metazoa; phylum Chordata; class Lepidosauria; order Squamata; family Gekkonidae; genus Heteronotia; species Heteronotia binoei. The sequence goes on along the minus strand of NC_083223.1, from coordinate 222,835,682 downwards.
GATGACAGTATGCTCAGTTTGTGTCTACTCACTTTGTCCCTTTACTCTGGAGAAAGTTTTCTATCAAATAAAGGAGAAACTATGGGATAGATGTGGGTGCGGTGTCCATCTGAATGCTCTCTGTAGCTGCCACAGATAGGAGGACAGAGCTAAGGTCCACCTCCAAAATGGCAGCACTGAGCTCAGTACCCCTTCCCTTAAATCCTTTAAAGGGCTTATTTCTGCTGTAGTATTATAGTGGGGGAAAAGGGGTTCCAAGCTGCAAGGGGGGGAGGGGTCTGCTGATCTGTGTTTTTTACAGGCACAGTGGGGGAAAGGAGCAGGAGTTGGGGGCAACAGCAGCAAGCTGGTTAGGAACGGTAGTGTGGGTGCTGATGCTGTTTCTTCCTGTTCCTCTGCTGCTTGTTGCTGCTGCTGTGACCTGCCACTGTGTGGATTCATAGTATGTAGAAAATATACAACCACACGGTTATAGTGACCAAATAACGAAATAATATTATCAAAATGTAACAATAAACAAAAATTAGGAGTCCCGATGTGCAGGGGGTCGACTTGATATTGCTGCTTCGTTCACACTTCATGCAAGGGGTGCTCCATGCAAGTTAATTTCAAAGACAGGCACTACACTCAGTGAGGCTCATTGGGCCTTATTGAGTGTAGTGCCTGTCTTTGGAGTTGTTTTGGAAACACTTTGTGTCCTTATGAAAAATTCATTAGTTTGCAATCACTGAACATTGTGTGAATACCTATATTGATTTTGGTCTGAACTGGACTTTTGAAATTAACTTGCATGGAGCACCCTTTGCATGAATTGTGAACAAAGCAGGAATTTCAAGTTGACCCTCTGCACATCAGGACTCCTAATTTTTGTTTATTGTTACATTTTGATAATATTATTTTGTTATTTGGTCACTATAACCGTGTGGTTGTATATTTTCTACAGTCTATGAGTGACCTCTCTCCTTATCTACTGTGTGGATACAGCCTTAGTATGCCTCTCATGCTAGAATGTTTGTCTGAATAGGGCCACAAACAGGCTTATATTGTAGTAGGTGTTAATTAAATGATGAGATTGGTACAACAGTACTACATACATTGACATCCTAGTAGAGTGTATAAGGGAACTTTCTCCCCACATTGAAAACTGGTGGCAATTAATATATCCTTCACAAATGCACCATATGGATATAATCTATGTGCAGAAAAATACAAATTCCCCTTACTTTTGAAGCACAAAGTGTAAACATTTCTCTTCCAAATTTGCAATTTTTCAACATCACTATTTTTAATCTGTATGATTTGAGCTGCCATGAGTCAGTCTAAAGTGGTTTTGCTTCAGTCTATGTGTGCCTTCCAGTCTTTCTAATAGTTCTCCCCCCTTGGCTGCATACAGGGTTGCCGTACTTCATTAAGGAGCCTCAGGAGCTGAACATTACCCGAAATAAGCCATTCAATCTCACATGCCATGCTGTGGGGCCTCCTGAACCTGTTGTGATTCACTGGTTTTGGAACAGCAGCAAAGTTCACGAGAAACCAGACATCTCTCCATCTGTCTTGATGATGCCGGGTAAGTTGACAGTACAAGATGTGTGTGGTTTCAAGATGTGTGTGAATGCTTGCCATTCTACACTTACACAGGAAAGTGTTAACACCCCAGAGTAGCCTGTTAACTCATCTTATTTTCAAATATTTGAATACTTGAGTGAGCTAGTTTGCTGGCTAGCCATGTGCTGTATGAAGAGAAAACTGACAATGACATGATTTTGTAGGGTTGTCAATCCCCAGCTGGAGGCATGGAATCCTCTGGTTTGGAGGCCCTCACCCGACTTCAGGGGTATCAGAAAGCAGGGTGGGAGATTTGAATGTCCTCTGGGCACTCCATTATACCCTATGGAGACTGGTTCCCCTAAGGTATAATGGAGATTGATCTGTGGGTATCTGGGGCTTAGGGGGTACTGTTTTTTGAGGTAGAGGCACCAAATTTTCAGCATAGCATCTGGCGCCTCTCCTAAAAAAAACCCAAAAAAGTTTTAAAAAGAGTGGACTAGAAGGTCCAATTATATGAGCCCCAAATGGAGGTGCACATTATTTCCAATGAAGTGTAGGCGTTTAAAGGGAGCCCCATTATTTCCAATGAAGGAAAGGCATTTAAAAGGAGTGTGGTCCCTTTAAATGTGATGGCCAGAACTCCCTTCTGGGTTCAATTGTGCCTGTCTCAACTGTGCTCCTGGCTCCACCCCAAAGGCCCCAGATATTTCCTGAGTTGGACCTGTCAACCCTGTGGTTTTGTCAAATGAGGTATATACCCACACAATCCACCCTAAGAGAGTAGCAGCTCCAATGTGACTGCTTCTGATATGAAGCAGAGAAGAAACCACTGGAAAGTGGCAGCAAAAAGAAAAAGAGGTGAACCTCAAGAACAAGACCATTGGCACAAGAAATTCAGTTCTTAAAAAATATGCTAGGAAGTAAATAACCTCAAAACCAAGAATCATAATAACCACAACACGTGCTCTGTTTTTATGCTGAGCTGTGTTTTTACAGGTGGATTTTAATTAAGTTCTTTTAATGTTTTGTTTGTACTGCCTTTATTTTGCAAGCTGCCTTGGGCAGGTTTTTGGAGAGGGAGCATAAAAGTTTTATAAATAAATAAATAGAACACCATCACATTATGAAGAACTTAAGGTATTTAACACAATTTAAAAGAGCCACTGCTTCCTGGATTTTTAGGAATTAATGGGTGTTGCCTCTCAAAGTGGCTTATCTGGTTTTTACCAAGTCATTGTGAATTCCAGTATTACATAATGTTTTAGCCATATCCTTTTCCTTTTTTCTAACATTTGCAAATGAAATCACTCCACCTTAGCTAATTGAGTTAGTAAAATAAATTGCAAGGTTTTATTATTCAATAATAGGGAGGAGTGAAGTTATGAACTCTATGAAAAAAGAACTTGCCTTGTGTTAGAATATAATGTTTCTTCATCAGCTCCTTCTGTTCTAGGGTTGCCAGCTCTTACTCAGGAAATATCTGGGGACTTTGGGGGTGGAGCTAGGAGACTTTGGGTTGGAGCCAGGGGCAAGGTTGTGACAAGCATGACTGAACTCCAAAGTGAGTTCCAGCCATCACATTTAAAGGGGCTGGGATCCTTCCTCTATTGGAAATATTGGAGGAATGGGGCACCTTCTTTGGGGGCTCATAGAATTGGACCCCCTGGTCCACTCTTTCTGAAACTTGGGGAGAGGGTGAGGAGAGGCACCAGATGCTATGCTGAAAATTTGGTGCCTCAACCTCAAACAACAGCCCCCTGGAGCCCCAGATAAGCATGGATTGATTCGCCATTATATCATATGGGGATTGGTCTCCATAGGGTATAATGGAGTGCCCAGCAGACATTCTCTCCCCCCCCCCCAGCTTTCTGATACCCCTGAAGCAGGGGGAGGGCCTCCAAACCAAGGGATCCCCTGCCTCCAACTCGGGATTGGCAACCCTATTTTCTGATCTGAAATCTTGAGTTATTTTATGAGGTTATATTTGTTAGTACATTTTAGAAATTATCTGTAGATTTGGCTATGGCTTAAGCCAGTGGTTTTCAGCTGTGCCCTGGGAAGGCCTAAAGTTCAATGGGATCTTATAAGAGGTGCCAAAGCAAGAAGCAGACTTGTTGAGGCCTACCATGCCCCCCCCCCAAAAAGAGAGTTCCTCTAGGCTATTCTCCGCCCCCCCCCCCCCACTACCCAGACACAACCAAACATCACATGAAAGCAAAACACATGACTTGCCTTGTTCTATGGGACCAGAGGATGAGCAGCCTCCTGGAGTGCACCCTAAGTTTCCCGCCTTGGTGGTCCTGATGTAAAGTCAAGGTAAGCCTCAATGAAAGCCTGATTCCCTTCCATTGGCAACCTGGCAGTCTTCCTCAATGCATAGTTGCAGTAGGAACTGTGTGTGCCTGACCTGTCCATGTAAGATTATGGCAACACACTCTGTCCAGGATTGCCTGTGAACACAGAAATTTCAACTAACACAAAAATGTAGAAACCAGATTACAATTTAGCATTAAGTGTGGAGAGCATATCTTGCCAGTTTTGAAATAACTTTCTGTTGGCTTCCTGGGCTTATTCCAGGTCCTTATTACCTTTAAAGCCACAAACAATTTAGTACTAAAGGATCGTCAAGTCATGTATAAACCTCCTTGTCATTTGAGATCCTCTTTGGAATCCTTTTATCATTGTTTTAAAGGAGGTAGATAGCTACAGAGGACATGACCTTCTCAGTGGTTTTCAAATGCCCTCCCAAGTATCTACTTGTGTGGAAGAAGAAGAAGAAGAAGAAGAAGAAGAAGAAGAAGAAGAAGAAGAAGAAGAAGAAGAAGAAGAAGAAGAAGAAGAAGAAGAAGAAGAAGAAGAAGAAGAAGAAATTGGATTTATATCCCGCCCTCCACTCCGAAGAGTCTCAGAGCGGCTCACAATCTCCTTTACCTTCCTCCCTCATAACAAACACCCTGTGAGGTGGGTGGGGCTGGAGAGGGCTCTCACAGCAGCTGCCCTTTCAAGGACAACTTCTGCCAGAGCTATGGCTGACCCAAGGCCATTCCAGCAGGTGCAAGTGGAGGAGTGGGGAATCAAACCCGGTTCTCCCAGATAAGAGTCCGCACACTTAACCACTACACCAAACTGGCTCTGGTGCTGAGCCTTGAGTTTTTGGCATCAGGGCTGTTTCCACACATGAATTTCCCCTTATGTATAATATAGGACTTCCAACTCTGTCTTGGGAAATTCCTGAAGATTTTCGGGCAGTGACTGGGGGGGGTGGTTTGGGGAGGAGATTACCAAGAATATGTTGCCATAAAGTTTGCCTTCTGAAGTTGCCATTTCCTCCAGGGAAACTCCCCCAGCTGATTGTATTTTATTTAATTTATTGTAAGCAAACTCATTATTCCAATTTGATTGAGAGCACAGAATATAATTGCATGAAATCATTTAGTCAGTAAATCCAATTCACTCTGACCGATTTCACACTCACCTTACGCTGCTCTTATGTTCGTCTTCTCAGTGCGACTTCCTTCCGATTTCACACTATCTGCCCTGGGGCTGCAACAAGTGTCGGCGTTTTCACACAGCAAACAGAAACTGGTTTTTAGCGGTTTCTGTTTGCTGTGTGAAAACACCGACACTTGCTGCAGCTCCAGGGCAGATAGTGTGAAATCGGAAGGAAGCCACACTGAGAAGATGAACGTGAGAGCAGCATAAGCTGAGTGCAAAATCGGTCTTTGTGTTGAAGGGGGCAAAAGTCCAGTGCCCTTCATATAAATCTAAAGCATGCTCTGAACTGTCTGCAATATGCTGGGATTTCACAACAAACATGCATGGGTGTAGGAATGTCACACGACTCAGGGTTGATGTTCATTGCACCAGTCTGTCCAGTCTGTCTGTCAGTGGCTGCATTGCTTTATTTATATACATTATTCTTTACACAATCATTTACTAACAACGTGCAGAATGAGGCGACCGATGTTTACCTTAGCTTGTTACCCCAAATGTGTATTCCAGGAAGGAGGTGAAAAGGGCAGCACATTCCGAGGCCCTCAGCATTCTTGCATAGGGCAAAGAAAAAGAAGGCTTAAGCCTGCCTTCTAAGTCTATAGATGAAATCAGAACAAGGTTGGTTTGCCAGACCGTTGCCCTTTCCTTCACATGGGGATTTTCAGTGTGCGTATAAATATTGTAGGCATTTTGTAGCTGTAGAAAGTGTGGTTGTGGCAAAGAAGTAGCCATTTATAGGAAGATTGCAAATTGAGGGTAAATAATTCATCAGTTTTGGGGAGGGGTGTCTGGTGGAAAGGAACCACAGCTCTATACTATCGAGGAAATTTTGCCCTCTAATTGTGTGGCTACATTGCACTGCAGCAGTGACATCACCTACCCTTGCAGCAGAGCAATTCAGGGAACCCATTCCTGCACTGTTAAGTAACCAGGCTGATGCTCCATGTTTTGCTAGACCATACTGTGAATTAAAAACTTCAGCAGTACAAGCCAGGAAGCATCATCAGGGCAGCATATTGCATTGCTGAACATGATATCCCTTGTTAGATCTCGAGACAGCAGAAAACCCTAAGGCACTTAGATTTTCAGAAAAGTCCTGTTTATCTTCTGGGTTTTAGATCTTTGACTGCCATTGAATTAATTGTTCATTGCTGTTTTTATTGTTGCTTTACAGTGAGAACCAATACAGAGCTTTTCCAGTTAGTTGGTTTTACATTACTGTTCTTAGCCATTGTTTATTTTAATAGTTTGGTATTTTATGATTTAAGCTGCCTTGGTTATTCTTAGGAATAGGAAGGTGGGGCATAAAATCCTCATGCATAAATGAGTACATTCTGCATGAGCAGAAAAGAACTAGGAAGTCTAGGATAAAGAATGGGTATGTGTATCACTAAGGAAACTCAGGTTTGGTGCCAAGGAAATCCAGTGCTTTGTGCTAAAATTATAAAACTGTATACAATATCTGACCATGTGATGCTGATTGCAATATTTCAGTTTTTATACTGTTCAACTAGACTTGGCAGAATGCTGGTACTTCATATATTATTAGGGCAAAACATCATGGCAAAATATTTTAACTGCTGCTGTTGAAGCTTTGCAACTTTCTTTTTCAAAAAGCAAGTTGTCTTTTGATAACTCCAGTCACTCCAACAATCTGCACAGAAAACACCTCCCAAGAGTAGCTCTGTGCAGAGGACCCATCTGTGCATTGCCTTACTGTGCATGGAGCACTTCCTCCTTGCATTCATACTTGTCCATGCACATAGGGACAGTGCCAGCTCGCTTTTGCCCACTCTCCTTCCCCATGCAGTGACTCAATGTGCAAATGGGTTGTCTGCCTCCAAGTACTGTTACAACTACAGAGCAAATTCCATCTAACCTTACTGATAGGAATGGGACTTGCACATATCCCACTGAAGTGACTGGTGAGTTATATAGCAATGATTCTCAGTTGCCAACTCCTGTTGGAAGAGTTCCTCAGCCTTGAGAAAACCTGCTTCTTCTTTTCCTTTTGATGCTTCTCCGGAAGTTAATTTTGCTGTCTGCACACAAACATTGCTCCTTCATCATCCACTGCCCATGTGGAGGGGTTGTGGCTTAGTGGTAGAGCATCTCTTTGTTCTGATTGAACATCCCAAGTTCAATCCCTAGCATCTCCAGTTACAATGATGTGGCAATAGGTGATGTGAAAAACCTCTGCCTGAGATCCTGGAGAGTCACCACCAGCCTGAGTAGATAATACTGACTTTGATGGAGCACTGGTCTGATTCAATATAAGACAGCTTCATGTGTGACTCTCTTAAAGCAGGGGTGTCAAACATGCAGTTCATGCAAATCAGGCCCCCGGAGGGCTTCTATCAGACCCCCAAGCAACTGATTGTCATCTGCTTCCTTCTCCCTATATCTTGCTTCCTCCTGCATAACAGCTTGCTTTGCCAGGCTTGTTCAATTGCACAGGTGCTACAGAGCAAAACCTCTATTTTCTCCATTGGCTGAGGCTCCTCCTTTGGGGAGGAAGGGGGGGAGGAATAGCTTGCTTTGCCAGGCTCTCTCAATTGCACAGCACAGCTACTGAGCCAAGCCTTTCTTCCTTCTATTGGCTGAGGCTCTTCATTCCCCCAGTCCCCTGGGGAAGGAAGGAAAGAGCCAGAGCTTTCTTTGCCCAGGAAGCAAAAAGTAAGCATCTTTAAGACCAATGAGTGCTAACGTTTTAAGCATTTTTTTTTTAAAAAATGTGTTTGTCTGTGGTCTTTATAAAAATTTATATCTCCGCTACCTAATCTTAAATAGCTACACACATGGCCCAGCCCAACATGGCTTGGCCCAGCCTGACATGGCCCGGCCCAACAAGGTCTCATTTATGTCAGATCTGGCCCTCATAACAAATGAGTTTGACACCCCTTTAAGACGGAAAGGAAAGGAAAAAAAGACTTGATGTGCTAGGCAGGCAAAAAGAAGGTGAGAGATCCTAGAATAGTGTTCAGAACTGGATTTTGAGAGTGAGCCGCAACCACCATATGAATGTAAAGAACTGCTCTGGTAGCTCAGATGAAAGGTCCACTAGATTCCTATTGAGTATTCCTGAACACGCAGGTGCAATTTATTTTATTTCATTTCATCACAGAACTTGGAAGCCAGCAAGCTTTTCTATGGGCAGTTTGGAAACAAAAAGCAGATGGGGAAAGTTAAAGATCATTGTGTACGGGCAGTGAGAAATGGAGAAGAAAGAACTAAAGACAGGAAAAGAAATTTCCTGAAAAGGATGAGTAAAAGAAACTAGAAAGGAAGCAGCTGAGAAAATAAAAAGAGGAGGAGAACTAAGGCTGCCAACTTCTCCAGTTTCTCCCCCTAAATCTCCAGGAATTTTCCAACCTGGAGTGGGCATTCTAGAAAGAGCAAATGACAAAGGGGAGAACTGTATGGGGACAGAATGTAAAAAATAGAAATACTGAAAGGATAATTGAGGGGGAAAGAAAGGGAGGAAGAACAAAATGTAAATGAAGGAAGAGTAAAGAATTGATGGAACAGAGGAGAAAAAGCAATGGGACCATAGAGAAGTGTATATGTATTTCCTTTTTGAAGTCATCAGTAGGTCTCTTTATAGAGTCATCAATAGATCTGACTATTTCTGTTAACAAAAACAACAGTCCAAAACTCATATAGGAATCCCCCCTCTTATAAAAATGAGGGTTCCTTGATATAGAGTCAGAACCAGGAAAGCATTCTTGGAGGCTCTGCAAACAGCTGTACACCAGAAGCAGGTAGAGAGATCTGGTTTTTGCCTTCTTCTATAACCCATAGTAATGTCAGCCTCCAGGTGGGACCTGAGGATTCCCCAGAATTGCAACTCATCTCCAGATTATGGAGATCAGTTCCCTCAGAGAAAATGGCTGCTTTGGAGAGTGGAGTATGGCATTGTACACCACTGAGGTCCCCTGTCCTCCTCTGGCTCCATCCTTTGCCAGTGGCCAGAAAGGACCTGGCAACTTTAGCAACCCACTTGCTTGAGGAGTCACTTGGATTTCTGTGCCCCTGTTCCTGCCTTTCTAGTGTAGAGCTAGATGGTGGCATTGAAAGTGCAAGAAAGAACTTTGCAAGTACACTTTAATCCATGGCATGGGGTAAAATGAGAGAGATACCATGGCAATTTGCCTGTGCTTAAGAGCTCAGAGACTTTAATGCCGCAGAACTGGCATGCTTCCTCTTAAATTATTGCCCTCCTACTTGCTGCTGGCTTGCTAAACTTTTCCATTCTATGGCTCCCCCTCCCCAGCCTGAGCTGCAGCATGAGACACTGGCAGGCTTTAAATAGCTATATCAAAGAGTTCAGTCACATTTTTGGCACAGGAAAGTAGCTTTAAAAAAAAACAAAACAAAAGAAGCCAGCCTTTCCCATGAAGCGTCTCCCTTTGCGGTCAGAGAAGTGCTGTAGTTGAAGACATGTTTATCCAAACTGTAAAACAACACTTGGGAGTTGGTTTCTTTTTGTGGTCTATGTTTAATTTTTAAAAAAATTTTTTTTTGTGGAAATGGGCCAAATGTTCCCTTTTGTTACAATCGCATTTCCCGCTGTACTGTTTCATTCTCACTTTGTGTGGCTTATTTTAATCTTACTGCAGGTCTTAATGAAGCTGCTATTTTCCATTGTGAAGCTCATAATGAGAAAGGACTGGCTACGTCAACTGAAGGACGAGTCAACATAAAAGGTCAGTATTAAGTCTCAAGCAGTCTTTAATGTTCTAGTTCGTTGTTCTTAATGAGTTTGTACCCACAAGAGTACGCACCTGATTTTCAGCATTTTACAGAGACATGCTTGGAATACTCCAGTTCTTATATCAAGGCCCACTGCTCAACAGCTCTCCTCCACATGGTACATATTGCTGAAGACTGCATTCATTTACTTTGTGGCTTTGAATTTTAAAAAGCCAAGAGTGTGGTTGTTGTTTTGGTTAATTATATACTAGAAAAGCAACCTAAAATAGGTGAATAACATTTGCAAAACTTACCTCAGAACGGGTTGTGAAACAGTAGGTTGTGCAACTGCATCAATTCCTCCACCCTGAGATTTAACTTCTAGAGTAGACCATAAAAAATGAGAATACTGGCAATTTAGGATAACAAAATTTGAACAGGCAATCTCTCAAAGGCAAAATTATGCACAAGGAACAAGTATAATAAATATATAGGACTGGTATACCTGGTATATGGGAACCATTGAAGTATATGGAGTTCTGGTGTGACTTATGTTGGGCTGCTTCACTGGCAGCACAACATCTGCTTTAAAAAAAACTAGGAGAGTTAGGAAGACATGTTAGAAGAAGGGGAGGGAAGAAAGACTGGATGGAGTGGGGCTCCAGTAGAGTGTTAAGGATCTACGGACAGTGAAATTTAGGCATGCATGAACAGATGACTGTAGCTATGAAATTAAAAGACATTTGCTCCTTGGGAGGACAGCTATGGTGAACCTAGGCAGTATAATACAAAGTAGAGACATCACCCTGCCAACAAAAGTCTGTAGAGTCAAAGCCAGGCATCGGATTCAGCAGGAGCTCACAGGAGCACATCTCCTGAACCTTTCTGAGAGTTCCACCTCCTCCTTCCCACTTTGTCCACTGAATAGTAGGTGCAGCTGCATAACAATCCTGGATGAGCTCCACCACCTATTTTTCCACAAAATGATCCCTGGTCAAAGCTATGGTATTCCCAGTAGTAATGTATGGCTGTGAGAGTTGGACCATAAGGAAGGCCGAGTGCAGAAGAATAGATGTTTTCGAGCTGTGGTGCTGGAGAAGAATCTTGAGAGTTCCTTGGACTGCAAGAAGATCAAACCAGTCAGTCCTAAGGGAAATCAACCCTAACTGTTCTCTGGAAGGTAGATGCTGAAGTTCAAAATATTTTGGTCACCAAATGAGAAGGGAGCACTCATTGGAGAATATCCTGATGCTGGGAAAGACAGAAGGCAAAAGAAGAACGGGATGGCAAAAGATGAGATGGCTGGGCAGTGTTACTGATGTAACTAACACAAATTTGAGCAGACTTTGAAGGATGGTGAAAGAAAGGAGGGACTGGCGTGACTTGGTCCATGGGGTCACAAAGAGTCAGACTCGACAGTGCGACTGAACAACAAAATGAATGGTGAGAATTTCAGGAAGGTAGCTCAGCTCATCTGCAGAAGAAAAGCTAGATTTTAGTCCAGCAACACCTTAGAAACCAACAAGATTTTCAGGGTATATGTTTTCAAGAATCAAGGCTCCCATCATCAGGTATCCAGTTGAAAGCTTATTCTCTGAAAATATTGTTGGTCTGTAAGGTGCTAATGGACTAAAATATTTTGTTCTTTTTGACTTTTTAAAAAGTCTGGAGTGCCATTTCAGTGGTTTAAGTTAAAGGAGGAATCTCGACTCTTCCTTAGGTTCCTGGTCTGAGCAACAGAAGAATTTCATACTGTGACAGGGTGGGACAACTATAGTATTTCAGAAAAGAAGAACACTGATAAATAGGGCTGCTCAGTCAGAAAAGGAGAGGAAAATGAAGGGAAGATCTTGCCTCTGAGGGAGAGACATGGGTGAGGTTGTCATATTTGGTGACAGAGATGGGATTTGAACTTATGCACTGAAACACTCCCAGGCCAAATAGAAAAAAGAGGGATAATGTGCTTTAACTGCCAGGAAGAGGGACATATGAAAACCCATTGTTTCAAGAGACTGCAAACTTCAACCAAGATTGTCAATTTAGTTAAAAGGACAGAAGCAGCTACAGAACTCCCACCAGACCTGTGCCAGAAGAAGCCCAAACAGAGGGACCAGCTGGAGTCTTACAAGTATGGAAAGTGTAGTCCGTCACACCCTGTCAAATCATATATTCCCTTTTTCTCACCTACTGCATCTAAAATGTCAGTTTTTCCAACTTGATTATTTGCCAGAATTTATGTAAAAATGCTCTTTAGTCTTGAAACAGCATTTACTTTCCTATTGCTACAACTAAGAAGTTTCAGGTTTTCACGGCTGGTAACATCATTAGGGTTTGTAGAATCTTTCGGGATCAAGTGCCGTGTTCTACTGGAGAAAGTTTTCCTTCCAGACGTTTCGTTCTCAGCTGCGGAGAACATCCTCAGTGGCGTTGCAGCCGGAGCAGGCACTCAGACCTTCTTGGCTGCTGTGCATTGAGTGGGGCCAGGGCTGCTGGAGAGCTGCTATTTGTAGGCTGGAGGGGGTGTGATGAAAGGGCAATTGGTTTGTGGATGTGCCCGTTGTTTGGTGGGGCTTCCTGGAAGGGTAGTGATAAGGAAACTGGCTGTTGAATGTGATCATTGTTCTGTGTTAATTGCTGGGAAGGTTGGAAGGGGTTTGAAGATAAGGAAGATGATTGTTGACTGTGCTGATTGTTCTGTGGAATTTGTTGGTTGTTCTGAGACTTTCTGCAATTTACAGTCTGTAGGGTGTTTTGCAGAGCTGGGTACCAAGATTGGTGGATGAAAATGCCTTCTTCCTTTCTGTTAAAATTGTGCTGGTGTTTGTAAATCTCAATAGCTTCTCTGTTCAGGCGGGTATGATAATGTGAGACCATAGAAAGGACTTCAGTTCTTTCAAAGTGGATGACGTCATCACAAGTGTGAGGATGTCACTTGCAGGGGAAACCATAGAGTTCCCTGTGATTCCTAGAGCTACCATAATCATTTCTGGGTTTTAACCAGAAATGATGTCATCATGCTCATGATGCCACTCCCACTATGTCCCTACCCCCAATCTCCCTGCTGGTTGCCAGGCAGGTATATAATGTTTGAATCCTGCAGATCTATTCCTCTTGAGGGCAGATCTGAGGGCAGCAGGAGAAGAAGGGAAAGAAGAAGAAGAAGAAGAATTACAGATTTATACCTTGCCCTTTTCTCTGAATCAGAGACTCAGAGTGGCTTACAATTTCCTTTATCTTCTCTCACTACACCAAACTGGCTCTCTATGCTGCTATTACAGAAATTGAACTACATGATTCTACCCACTAGCTCTGCATTTCTTTGCATCTTGGAATCAGAGATGCCAGCCTCCAGGTGGGACCTGAATTACAGCTCATTTCCAAACTACAGAGATCCATTGCCCTGAACAAAATGGATGCTTTGGAGGGTGAACTCTGTGGCACTGTTCCCCACCCTGATGCAACCCTAACCCCCCCCCCTCCCCATCTCCTGGTGGCCAGGGGAGACCTGGCAACCCCTACTTGCAATGGATTACATAAGCAATCAATGACTTTGTAATTCTTGAAACAGTCCACCCTAATGGTTTTTCCATTCTAATGTTTTTTTTCACAGTAATGCAGTAATGCCATTTGGAGAGCTACAAAAATATCTTGTTCTTAGCAAAATTAAACTGCTTGTACTGTTACTGCCAAGCCAATAAAAAGACCATTTTATTTCAGAGTGTGCACATTTTTGGCTTGCCTGGACCTTTATTATTGTTTTTACTTTGGGGTTTCTAGGCTGCATCTTCCCAAAAGTTAACAGCAGTTTAAAAACAAAACTCTATAGGTCCTAGACTCTCATTTATTACAGTCAAACCATTACAACATAGAACTGTTGTTCATGAGCAATGCGGTCGTCAGGTGAACTCCCAGAATGTCCTTTCAGATCCTTGTCATAGGGTCTTCAAATATTCATTTGTTTCATATGCTTCCAGCTTCCTATTATTTTGGCACCTAATCGAAGAAGATAAGCAGGTTTGGATCCCATGAATCTATTGCTGTGCTAGCCATTGATTTTTCTCTTTCTAACCACAAATGTAAGGAAAAAGCCAAAGCCCCACAAGGGAAAACATTCTAATTGGGTTCTGCTACCTAAGGATACTAGATAGCTCAGCCATTTGCTATTCAGGACATTTTGCCATGAGTTGAATTGGTGTTGCCCTAAGTCATTTGTATTCCCTGCAGACAGACAGCAGCTGCAGGGAACTTAATGGCCCAAGTAACACAGGGTCTAATTCAGATGGCACAGGGGAAAGTGAGCAAGTAGCTTCAGCCTCCCCTACACTGCATCTCATGTAGTTCAGGCTCCTTTCCCCCTCTGTCACTCCTTGGCCACTGTACCACTTTTCTTAATTAAATAAATCCCCTCTTTGACTGAGTCATCTCTGCCATCAGAACAAACCTTGCTCTCTCTTTTCCTCCTTGCATCCCTCTCCCTTTCTTTCTTTCTTTCTTTCTTTCTTTCTTTCTTTCTTTCTTTCTTTCTTTCTTTCTTTCTTTCTTTCTTTCTTTCTTTCTTTCTTTCTTTCTTTCTTCTCTTAAAAAATTATTTCCTTTTCTAATGTTTATCCTTTTTGGGCCAGTGGATGTTGTAAGCTGCTTTGAGCAATTATGGAAAGTTGCTGTGTAAATGTTGTAAATAAATAAACAGAAAAATATTGATTTGCATGGGAGAATCTACTCACATAGAATCCAGTGTGTGTAGGCCTCAAATGCATGATCGTTTCCTGCAGTTGATCACATGATTTGGGCCAAGGCTGCTAAAGCGGGAGACAAAATTCTGTGGGACTTGGTCATCCTGTGGACCCTGGGCAATGCATTTCTGGTACAATAAATTCTGCAGCCCTGTTCTCGAAGGAGTGGGAAAGTTGGAGTATGAGTTTGGGCTAGGTGCTGTCATCAGTACGACAATGTAACCTGTTAAAGAACAGAACAGGCGTGTTCCCAGGATAAAATAGGGGCTGTGGAGCCTTGTGAGCAAACATTTTACTTTGTGAGCTACTGGCATTAAAGTTGTGAGCTACTGCATAAATGAGTTTGCTCTGGAGCCATTTTTCCTGAGCGAAGCCAAAAATGTATGAGAGCTACCTCACACTGACTCAGCTTAGAGGCAATATTGTGCACCACCCTCTGCACACTGCGCTGAGCTCTTTGGAAGAAGAGTGAGATAAGGAATTAGGGATGCCAGACCAGTGACTGGCATCCCCAAGAGCTTTAGCAGTGGGGCAGTTGAGAGAGGGAATGATGGTGACATTATATCCTCCTAAACCTCTGGCTGTGATTCTTTGTCTGTCCCTGAAAACTTCATGGTACTATGGAGTTTTCAAGGATGGTCAGAGCATTCCCCAACTTGCTTACATCATATTTAGGGTTTGGGGTGGATGTAACATAACATGCTGTGAATTGTCCTTTCCATCCCCAGATTTTTCTTCCATTGGTCTGGGGAGCAGGGGTGGGAAATGTTAGGTATACTTTACTAACAGGATGTCATGTGATGTGTTTTCATATGATGTTTGGGTTAGGTCAAGGTGGTATGGGGTGCAGCCTCAGTGGGAATCATTGTTTAGAGGCCCAGGTTTGGGTCTACATAATTTGGAGTTTATATTTGTAGACTTTGTGAAAACATACTTGCACATCAGCCCCGATCTGAAACAGACATGACTTCAGGTTGGAAATAGGAAGTTATGATCTTGCTTTCACACCTTGTGGAGCCAGTGTAGGGCAGTGATTAGAGTGCTGGACCAGGATGTGAGAGCCCTGAGTTCAAATCCTCACAATCCTATAAAGCTCACTAAGTGATCCTGGGCCAGTCATGCTGTCAGCCTAATTTACTTCACAGAGTTATTGTAACGCTTGGAGCAATGTTTCATTGGAGATCCCTAATCAGATCTTTCAATTCATTGGAGATCCTGAATTTATCAGACAGAATTGCATTGGACATTGGTCTAAGCTAGACTTCTGTCAGCTGCATCTCATAGTTCTTTGCTCCTCCTCCCATGTGGCTCCTTACCTGCCTGCAGCCCTTTCTTTCCCTCCCCCTTTTAAGTAATTCCAGTGGTTTTCTGTTGTGATGAAATTGCCCTTCAGTTGCATGTATTGTGCACTGTATACCATGTACAGCATAGCTGTTGAAGATGTTGTTGTTTCTAATGCAGGAATCCCATCCCCACTAGTTGATGTCCATATTCAAAACAGAACAGCTCACACGATAGTTGTATCCTGGGTCCCAGGCTTTGATGGATATTCTCCGTTGAGCAGGTGCAGTGTTCAGGTAAGTCTTTACAACTGCATTCCTTAATACCTGATGTTTCATTTGTTACCTGATGCACTTTTGTTATTTAGCATCAATCAAAACATGCTGACCATTACGCTCTATATTGGTAAAAGTTTCAGGTTTCTGCATTAAAAATCAAATCGTAAATGTGTGGCTGAGGGCTGAGGTACATGTTTCATTGGAGATCCCTAATCAGATCTTTCAATTCATTGGAGATCCCGAATCAGTCTCTTTTCCACATGGTTCCTGCCTGCATTCCTTTTACAAATAAAAGAGGGCAGGTTTTATAAGTACCAGTACTAGAGAGAAAGCAAGTGTACTTTGTCCTATGGCAAAGACGAAGAAATAATCTGCTTCCTTGTACTTTGGGTGATGACAGTTTTGATTCCTTCTCAGGAAGAGTCCAGGTTGTCATATCTAGAAAAAGATCCTTTAAATAAAACAAGACGGGGTGACTCATTGCAGCCAAAGGGCAAAGTGTCTGCTGCCAATTGCAGGAACTAAGAGTGCCAAATAAGCATTTACTGGAGAACTCCTTAGGCCTCTTTATGCAGAAGTGTTTGATGATAGTTGCTGATCACCTAAGAAGAAAAAAACAGCATTGCTTCCACCCATCATAACAACAGGCAACGTCACCAGGAAACTAGAACAAAATCCCAGACCTATTTCCCACTCACATTACGTTGTTCTCACATTTGTCTTTTCAGCGGGGCCTCCTTCTGATTTCACACTATCTGTCCCGGGGCTGCAGTAAGCATCGGCATTTTCGCGCAGCAAACAGAAACTGCTAAAAACCAGTTTCTGTTTGCTGCAAGAAAATGTAGATGCTTTCTGCAGCTCCAGGGCAGATAGTGTGAAATTGGAAGGCAGCCCCAAGAAGATGAACGTGAGAGCGGCATAAGGTGAGTGGGAAATCAGTTTCTTAAAAGCACCATATAGGCCAGCCCAGAGTGCTTGGAGCCTGGTGAGTTTCCAGTGAGAAGAAGTTCTATATACAGAGAATACCTCTCTTCTGCTCCTGCTTTCAGAACTTGACTCATTTTCATGTTGAGAGACAATGGCAAGGAAGGGTTAGTGAGCTCCTATTTCCTTATTTCTCTTTGAAAAAAAGTCCCATTGGCTGAAAAAATGTCTTTTTCATTGTGGCACTCACACTTTGGAAATCTCTGTCCTGGGAAATCAGCTTTTATAGCTTTTACTAGCTGCTGAAAACTTATTTACTGGAGTGTTTGCCAGAGTGTATTGCTAGTAGGGTTGCCAGGTCCAACTGAGGAAATATCTCGGGACTTTGGGGGTGGAGCCAGGAGCAAGGTTGTGACAAGCACAAGTGAACTCCAAAGGGAGTTCTGGCCATCATTTAAAGGGACCACATGCCTTTTAAATGCCTTTTTCCATTGGAAATAATGGAGGATAGGGGCACCTTCTTTGGGGGCTCATTGAATTGGACCCCCTGGTCCAATCATTTTGAAACTTGGGGGTTTTCTGAGGAAAGGCACCAGATGCTATACTGAAGATCTGGTGCCTCAACCTCAAAAAACAGCCCCTCCAGAGCTCCAGATACCCAAGGATTCTCCATAGGGAATAACGGAGTGTCCTGCAGACTTTTCCCACCCCACCCTCTTTCTGATAACCCTGAAGCTGGGGGTGTGTGTGTGTGGGCTCCAAACCATGGGATCCCCTGCCTGCAACTGGGGAGAAGTGGGAGATTGGCAACCCTAGTTGCTAGTTTATGTGGGATAGGACGTAGGGGGGAGAGGAATTGTTTTTACATTATTATTTTGGTTTTTGCTTTCATTGGACGTAAATCATATTGAACCATTCTTTACTGCCCAGCAATAAGCTCATCTTTCAATATATCAAAAGTATTTAAACAAAACTTTACTGTATGCCACTATAAATAGCCTGTAGCTAAAAATGCAAATGAAAAACTGTTTTAAAGGAATAAGCATAATGTTTGAACTCCTGACCGCCTTGCCTAGGAGCTTTTCATTTAGATACCATCCTCCATGAATTCTTTGTATTTTTTAACATTGTCCCCTGCATCATAGTTTTATTTGACAAAGAACTTACTGTGTAGCCATCCGTGCTCTGTGGTTGGAAAATGGATGGAGAGTTTCAAATGGCACATAAGCTGCTAAAGAAATTTCATCACCATCTATGAAGTGTGCTTTGCTTTCATTTGCTCCTGTGGTCAACAGTAGCCTAAAAGCCGAAGGGAAGTAAATGCTTTTGGTTGCTGAAATGGAAGTTCGATTTCCCCTCTGAAACAACTTTCTTCACAATAACTGTTTGACAGTAGATTCAATGCAACAAAGTTCAACTGGCACCTTTAAGAGCAACACAGTTTAATTCTGGATGTAAGCTTTAGTGTGCATGCACACTTCTTCAGATACATTGAAGCCTTGCTCAAGCCTTACTTATAGGTGTGGGTGGCAGTTAGTTAACAGAAAGGGCTACTTAGGCTCAAGAAGATGTATAAATAACAAAACAATAAGATTAGCTAAAACATGCTAAGGTATAGCTAAAGTATAGCTAAAATTGGATTAAAGCAGGACAGATATGTAATCTATTTATTCAGGCAATTTCAAATCTCACAGGGCATTCTCAGTAAAGGAAGAATACACATGTGTTGCCAGAGTATGTGACAGGAAGGGAGGAAGAGTATTTGGGAAGGATGCCAGTTCCAGTGCTAGTGGGAGTGCTATTGCAAAGGAAGGAATTAGGTTCCTCATCCAGTGTTAAACATAAGCCACAGATTCATGGCTATATTAGAATCTAACTACACATTACATGCAAATACTGGCAAATGAGCCCCAGGAAAAACTAAATCCAAAGGAGGCAATTTTGAGTGGACTAAGAGTAACAGGGGTGCTTTCCCTTTTCCCTATAATTATTCTGCCCAAAATGCCTCGCCCACTGAGCTGTTTCTCCCTCCCCCCAAAGATTTTGAGCAGAGAACTGGGTGGCAGGAAAAGAGTTAAGAAGAAGATGATATTGGATTTATATCCCACCTTCTGCTCCAAATCTCAGAGTGGCTCACAGTCTCTTTCATCTTCCTCTCCCACAACAGATACCTTGTGAGGTGGGTGGGCTAAGAGAGCTCTCACAGAAGCTGCCCTTTCAAGGACAACCTCTGTCAGAGCTATGGCTGACGCAGGGCCATTCCAGAAGCTGCAAGTAGAGGAGTGGGGAATCAAACCCAGTTCTCCCGGATAAGGGTCCACACACTTAACCACTACACCAAACTGGCACTTCCAGTCTTGCTTTTCTCCTCAACATTGTCTCCTATTCAAAACAAGGTTTGATTATATATGTGCACATAATGTGTGTATGCAGTTAGCTACCCCCACACTTCTCTGTGCTGTTCTTCCATGCTGGAGACTTCCCCTCCCCCCCAGATGAAGGGATTTAGGCACTGTTAACATGAATTTCCACACTGTACCAAAAGAGCCCCTTTTGTGCTGCTTCTGTCTTCACAAACATTGTCAATACAAGGTAAAAAGTCAAGAGGCATTTTAGAATGGAAGGTTTATTTGTGGCAGTAAAGATTTTAGGTTTGCATTCTAATGGCTGAAAATGCAAAAATTGGATTTTATGTGTAAAAAACCCCAAGGCCAGCTGTGGCATAACTTCATTCTTTATAAGTACTCTTAATTATTGTTAACATTTATGCTACTGCTACTGCTTTAACATTAACTAAGTAACAGAGAGGTGCTCGGTGAGGAGAGAAAGGAGAACGTTTCAGCCAGAAGGCTTGGCTGGAACACTGCAACACCATATAGGCCAATATCTTGCAAAGGGGTGGAATCTTTCCATACAGCAGCTTTGTGGGTGGTGCCCTTTGTTACTGTGCTGGTTCTTTCCCCCCTAAGAATTGTTGTATACAACAGAGGAAAAACAGTTGTGTGTAGATAGCTGGGGGTACCCCTGGGGCTGGTACTCATTCATAAGACAAACTGGGGAAAGTTTTAGTGCATCATATTTCATGCACAGGAATCTCTGACTTCTTGGCACCTGAACCATGGAATGACATTCTGAAGAATTGCAGTGATAATTTAAGCCAATGAGTCTACCCATACCCATTTCCTATCAGTTGGCTAAGAGGATGTTCATCTAGCAGTTTGGAATAAACTTTCATGGGCTACTGTGGGTGGGTAAAGAATGGGGAGATGTTTTTCCTTTCCGGATGTTAACATGTTCATGGTATTTGATCCTGCATTCTTTCTGAATTTCCGGAAACAGGCTGGAGAGTCCAAAACATTTCCTATGATATCATATTCTGTATTGGTTACATGACAGTTATCATGATGTATACAGAAGTAGACTTTCTTAGTTAGAAAGCATTCAAAAACCTCCAAGACAAGTGAGTGTTTTAATCACAGAACACATGAAAACTTATGAAAGCAGGCTATAATTGCTATATAATGTTGATGTTTGGTTACCATGTGTGGATAACATTATCCACTACTGTTTTGCCTTCTTTGGGGATACAAGAGCCAGAAAGTTTATTTCATAAGAACATAAGAGAAGCCATTTTGGATCAGGTCAGTGGCCCATCCAGTCCAACATTCTGTATCACACAGTGGCCAAAAAAAATAATAATAATTTTTTTTCATTGAATGCCCACGAGTTCTTGTATTGTGAGAAAGGGAGAAAAGTACTTCTTTCTCTACTTTCTCCATCCCATACATAATCCTGTAAACCTCTATCATGTCAACCCGCAGTCGACATTTCTCCAAGCTAAAGAACACCAAGCGTTTTAACCTTTCTTCATAGGGAAAGTGTTCCAAACCTTTAATCATTCTAGTTACCCTTTTCTGCACGTTTCCCAATGCTATAATATCCTTTTTGAGGTGCAGTGACCAGAATTGTACACAGTATTCCAAATGAGACCGCACCATCGATTTATACAGGGGCATTATGATACTGGCTGATTTGTTTTCATTTCCCTTCTTAATAATTCCCAGCATGGCGTTGGCCTTTTTTATTGCAACCGCATACTGTCTTGACATTTTCAGTGAGTTATCTACCACGACCCCAAGATCTCTCTCTTGGTCAGTCTCTGCCAGTTCTCAAACCATCAACTTGTATTTGTAGCTTGGATTCTTGGCCTCAATGTGCATTACTATGCACTAGGCAACATTGAACCTCATCCGCCACGTTGACGCCCACTCATCCAGTCTCAACAGATCCTTTTGGAGTATCTCATAATCCTCTCTGGTTCTCACCACCCTGAACAATTTAGTGTCATCTGCAAACTTAGCCACTTCACTGCTTACTCCCAACTCCAAATCATTTGTGAATGAGTTAAAGAGCATGGGACCCAGTACTGACCCCTGTGGCACCCCACTACTTACCGTCCTCCACTGCGAAGACTGCCCATTTATACGCACTCTCTGCTTCCTATTAATTAGCCAGTTTTTGATCCACAAGAGGACCTGTCCTTTTACTCCATGACTCTCAAGCTTTCTAAGGGGCCTTTGATGAGGAACTTTATCAAAAGCTTTCTGGAAGTCAAGGTAAACAACATCTATCGGGTCTCCTTTGTCCACATGTTTGTTCACCCCCTCAAAGAAATGTAACAGGTTAGTGAGGCAAGATCTTCCCTTGCAGAACCCATGCTGAGTCTTCCTCAATAACCCGTGTTCATCAATGTGCCTACTCATTCTGTCCTTGATAATGGTTTCTACCAACTTTTCCAGTATTGAAGTCAGACTGACTGGCCTGTAATTTCCCAGATCTCCTCTGGAACCCTTTTTAAAGATGGGGGTGACATTTGCTACCTTCCAGCCCTCAGGAACGGAGGCAAATTTCAATGAAAGATTACATATTTTTGTCAGGAGATCCACAAGTTCAAATTTGAGTTCTTTCAGAACTCTTGGATGTATGCCATCCGGACCTGGTGACTTATTAGTTTTTAATTCGTCTATCAGTTGTAGGACCTCCTCTCTTGTCACCTCAATCTGACTCAGGTCTTTCAACAGCCCTTCCAAAATAAGTGGTTCTGGAGCAGGCAAACATTTCTCATCTTCCACAGTGAAGACGGAGGCAAAAAATGCATTCAGCTTCTCAGCCATTTCCCTATCCTCCTTCAGTAATCCTTTTACCCCTTGGTCGTTCAAGGGCCCCACCGCTTCCCTGGCTGGTTTCCTGCTTCTAATATATTTGAAGAAATTTTTATTGTTGGTCTTTATGTTTTTTGCAATATGCTCCTCATAGTCCCTTTTTGCCTGCCTGATCACAGTCTTGCATTTGATTTGCCACAGCCTGTGTTCCCTTTTATTAATCTCACTTGGACTAGCTTTCCACCGCTTAAAGGAGTCCTTCTTACCTTTTACAGCTTCCATTACTTTGTTTGTTAACCATGCAGGCCTTTTCTTATACCTGTTTGTGCCTTTCCTAACTTGTGGTATATATTATCTGAGCTTCTAGGATTGTAGTTTTAAATAGCATCCAAGCTTCCCCAAGGGTTTTGACTGTATTTACCTTTCCTTTTAGTTTCCTCTTCACATGCCTCCTCATCTCAGAGAATTTCTTTCATACAAATAAAATGTACCTGAAATAGAAACATCTAGTTATGATTACTCTTCTAATGTTTGCTTGCTAGAGCATCTGGTAGCATGAGAAAAATCATGATTTTGCTTTTTTCCCTACCTTGTAGAGCATTGAGGAGATTCTCTTTGACTGAGATTAAACCCAGTTCTGCTAGCACAGCTTCTGGTTCAGCTGATGTTCTGTTTTGTTTTTAATAGCAATGGTAGCTTGAGTTGAGCAGGGGCTGAAGATCCATTAGGGTTGTCTCTGTGTCCACTAATTCTCCCCTACAAGTCAGGCCACAGACAAAAGCCCTAACTTTCCAGTGTAAATAGCAACAGTGGGGTTGGCACAGTCATCCCTTGATTATGTAGCCACTGCTCACACCCATTTGTTTACCCATGTTTCAGCTTGGGACAAAAGCATATGATAAGTCTAACAAAAAAGAGTGGAGTCTTTGGAATCTGAGACTGGGGGGCGGGAGCTGAGTTAGAGCTCACAGAGGCTGCATGTGGCCTCTGGGCTGGCAGTTCCAGATTCCTGCTGTCAACCATACCTATCCATTTTGGCATGAACACAGATCTCTGTCTTTGTAATGAGTACATGGGGAGAGAGAGAGAGAGAGAGAGGGATGGCAAAACAAAGATAACTTCAGAATGCCCTGTTTAGTGTATCCCTATCATCACTGCTGTGAATGCAGAAGCATTCACATTAGCGACGGAGCCTCTGACCAGAAGTTTTGTGTCTACTTTCCTCTGTCAGCCACCATTTCACCTGCATTTCCCCCCTGCTGCACCACTGGAGAGCTTTCTTTGTTTGCTTCTTTAGTTTTTTACTCTTTAAAAAATCAGTAAATGGGACATTGTCTAGATGCTCCAGTTTTTAAAAAATCCCATCCAGTTATGAGATCTGAGTAAATTTCCATGTCATGTGGAAGCAACATCAGTAGTTAGCAGTTGTGTGCCCTGGAGGCTGAGTTGAGGTGGTAGTGAGGCTGAGCATGTCCAGAGAGATCTGTCCTTGCTACTAATTCATCTGTATTATTTTCTGTGATTCTGGGGCAAGGCTTCCTGCCCATCTTGAGTCTTGTCACCTTACAAATAAAGTACAGTTGTTTACAGATACCAGGGCATTTTTTGAGTAGGAATGCAGTCCTGGCTGGCTTGGCATTGGGTGCGTGGGTATGGCCTAATATGCAAATGAGTTCCTGCTGGGCTGTGTGAAACTGGTGATGTCAGAGGGTGTGGCCTAATATGCAAATTAGTTCCTGCTGGGCTTTTTCTACCAAAAGAAGCTCTGCAGATAACATTGTCTAATTCCTGGTAGTGTTGGGGGTTCTTGTTTAATAATCTTCGCTTATCAACTTAATTTTCATTTTAGGTGAAGGATGTGTCACTGGGTAATACTTCTGTTATGGTTTTTAATACTTCCACACCACCTCATCAGTACAGCATTCAAAACCTGTGGCCTATGAAGGATTATAACATCCGTGTTTCTTGTATGAATGAAGTAGGCTGGTCTGGTTTCAGCTCTTGGATCACAGCCAGTACAACAGAAGGAGGTAAGGAAATAATAGCAGTTTTTTATTAATTATATTATGTTTGTATCCTGTCTTTCCTCCAAGGAGCTCAAGGAAGCTAATAGAAAAGGGCCCTTCCATTCCCCCCCTCCTCACGACAACCCTGGAAGGTAGGACAGGATAAAACTATACAGCTCGTGCAAGGTCATCTAAGGAGCTTCATGGCTAAGCAGAATTCTGGATCCACATTTCTCCCATTCATATCTATCTGCTCTGTAACACTGTCTCTCAAGTATGCCTTCAGAATCTTTCCATCTTGTGCCATTTTATGAAGTTTCGGCAGAGAAGTATTATCTATTGTATGACA
The DNA here is from genome assembly GCF_032191835.1 of Heteronotia binoei. NCBI lineage: Eukaryota > Metazoa > Chordata > Lepidosauria > Squamata > Gekkonidae > Heteronotia > Heteronotia binoei. The sequence continues at coordinate 222,811,214 of NC_083223.1, read as the reverse complement.
GAAGCATAGGCAATAAGCTGTATATTTGCTAAAACACACACTTTCCCCCAAAAGTGGAAATCATTAGCCAGTCTCCTCTTCCCTGTTCCTCACCATCTTTTGAACTGCTTTTGTGTATTTTTTGTTTTATCAATATTACATGTTTTTCCTTTTATAGCATTGTGGCATATATCTTGCTTTATTAAAAAACAGTGATGCAGCTAAGTTTGTCAACAGCCGTGGGAAGGTGGAGGAATCCTGTCATTTTAGCAGAGGCTTAATGAGTAGAAATGGCCAGCTGAAACCTTTGATGGAGTGGATATAAAGAGCATCACCTGGTAGATGCCTTCCCATTAAGCCTCTATTAAAGGGACTGGACTTTCCTTTTCTCCAGGCAGGTGGCAACTCTAAGTGCAATATTTTTCTCTGTTCTTGGGTAATTAGCCCCCTGGGGTGATGAGGATTCGGCAAGAGGAAACATGGGGGTACACCCTTTTTAGAGCATCTTCCTCTTACTTCATGTTTTATTGTTTTTTTGAAAGCAACACATTGAGTGAAAAAAGATTGATCAGCCTTTTCTTTATCTGTTTTTCAGCACCATCTGCTTCACCTATGAATGTTACTCTCTCAATTAATGAGTCCGCCTCTTTGGTGGTAGTGTCGTGGGCAAAACCTCCTGCTTCACAGATGAATGGTGAACTTCAAGGCTACAGACTTTCCCACATCTGGCAGAATTCTGATGTTTCTGTAAGTATGGAGAAACAAATAGCCTTTGGGGGGGTGGGAATGATCCAATGGAAATGGCTGGCTGGTCCTGGTTCCATTTTCCTACAATATTAGCATTTTAAGTGTGTTGATTACAGTGGAAACATCTACAATATTAAGTAGGTTAAAGAAAGGGTGTTCCCTACTAGTGGGAGTTGCTCTGATCAGATAGATGGCAGGTGTTTTTAAATGCAGAAATGGATGCACAGGTGTAGGAAGCAGAGCCCTTCTCCTATCTGCCCCTTAGCTGCAAAACTAGGCATTGCAGAATTGGAAAATGTATAAAGAGCAACCAAGATGATTGGGGGTTAGAAAATCTTTTTTGAGAGGACAATTTGAACAGTCTGAATCTCTTCAATCTAGACAACTAATAGGGGGGGAAAGCGGTTTATAAAATTATGGAGAAAGTGGAGGGAGCTTTTTCTCCCTTTCCCATAGTACTAGAACTCAGGAGCACCCAGTGAAGTTGTTGGGAAATATGTTTAGAACAGACAACAATAAGTAATTATTTACTTAGTAATCAAACTGTGCAGGCAGCAATAGCCATGAGCATAGACACCTTTAAAAGGGGGTTAGACAGATTTGTGGATGAGAAGTCTATCAGTGGCTACTAGCCATGGTGACTGAAGGCGGAGCCTCTATGTCTAGAGGCAGCAAACCTCTGAATAACAGTGCTGGGAGGCAGCAGGAGGAGGAAGGCCTCAGCCTCTATGCCTGGTTTGTTTGACTGTCCAAGGCAAGTGATTGGCCACTGTGTAAAACAGTATGCTGGGCTAGATGGACCACTGGCTGATCCAGCAGGTTCCTCTTATGGTCTGATATTACCTTTCCCTGAACACTTATCTCTTAGCTGAGATCACCAGAGAGACATTGTTGGTGAGGGAGGGAGCTGAACTCATTACCTCCACTCTTCTTGAACATTTAAAGTTGACCCCACCACTAGTTGATGTGTGATCGGGACAGTTCTGGCTGTTAAACTCACAGAAACTGCTACTGTTTTATTTAGTTTGAGCACAAATGTCTCTGTTTTGGTACTTGTATAAAATAGGGAGCCATAGGGAAGAAACCATCCCACAGGATCTACATTCTGTCCTGGCAAGCCTGGTAGGGGCAGAGCAGACATAACAGTTTAGAGCAGGGGTGGCCAACTTGCTTAATGTTAGAGCCATATAGAATAAACATCAGATGTTTGAGAGCCGGAAGGAAGGGAGGGAGGAAGGAAGGAAGGAAGGAAGGAAGGAAGGAAGGAAGGAAGGAAGGAAGGAAGGAAGGAAGGAAGGAAGGAAGGAAGGAAGGAAGATAGATGGGGGGAGGGAAAGGTAGAAATAAACAACTTCAACTTTAAATGCATTCTCCAAGCCACCCCCTGACTTTGTTTGGAAAAGTGATATAAAGCTGACCAACAGGGTGGTGGGGGCCTCAGAGCCACACAATATGTGTGAAAGAGCCATATGTGGCTCCTGAGCCACAGTTTGGGCACTCCTGGTTTAGAGCATAGTATGGCCTGCCTGCTTCTTACTGTCACTAAAACAAATTCCTGCCCCCCTCCACTTTAGCCATGGTTAAGGAATACATTCTACTTCAAGCTTAACCATAGTTTTTAACCAGTATTGAATTCCTCTTAGAAATCTGCAGATTGTGACAGGTATGCACTACCATATTGGGCCTGGCTTCTGCTGGTCTTCTGTGCATTGCCATTGGTTCTATTCAGCATGCAAAAGTTACCGCTCTCACTGAAGGCAGTTCTGCTGGACTTCTGTGAATTGCCATTGGTTATGCTGGGCTTGCAAAAGTGCCCTCCGCTTACGTTTGCTCTGCTGGGATTCTCTAGTTTGACATTGTTTCTGTTGGGTTTGCCACTCTGGCTTATGGTTCTGCTGAGCTTCATTGGTTTTGTTGGACTGGCAGTGTCACATTGGCCCTGGGTCCTGCTAGACTTGCAAAACTCCCCCCTTCTCTGCTTAAGTTTGTTCTTCTGGGATTCTCTGGTTTGTCTGTTGGCTTGTCACATTGGTTTGTGAGTCTGCTGGGATTCCCTGGTTTTCACTAGTTCTGTTAGGTTTGTTGGTTCTGTTTGAATGCTCAATTGTATTTTACTATTGGCTTTTGCCCTGGAGAAAGCACGTACCCCCCATTGGAAACATAGAAGGATGACAGGCTGCACCTTGTTCTGGGGCCCATAGAATTGGACCCATTGACCCAATGTATTTGAAACTTGGGGATTCTTCAGAGGCCTTCGTCCCAGTAGCAGAGATTGGTTCTATTCCTAGGAGCCATCATTCCACAGTGGGGCCTGTCATTCAAGTTGCAAAACACTTATGCTACTCCCAGTGGTTGTCATTCCACTCTGGGAGCTGTCATTCCAGTCCCAGAGCTCTGTTTCCAGTCCCAGAGCACTGTTTCCAGTCCCAGAGGCCATTATTCCTGTCACAGGGCTTATGTCAGGTGCTGTCATTCTACTTGGGGGCTGACATTCCAGTCCCAGAACAGTCTATCTGGGCCCAGAGGCCCCCATTGTAAATCCATTCTGCATTTCCTGTTTTCAAGCTCCATCTGCTTTTGTGTGCTGCAGTGTAATTCAATGGAGCCCATGCAGGTAAATTGGCATTCCTGGCTGCCCCTATATTGAGTTGGTATTCCAACATCTCCAGTTATTTTCATTGGGCAATCCTGTCACTTGTTTTACTACATCCTTACTTTTCACGTAAGTTTGGTTCAGATTGACATTGGTTGCATTAGACTTGCTACATTGAACCATGGTTTGGCTGGTTCTGGATTGGTTCTTTAGACTTGTTGGTTCTGTCTGCTTTGAGAGGCTTTTAGCCAGGGGTTGCTTTGCTTGCTCTTGTGTATCTGGCTATTCTTTGCCCTGGAGAAAACATGGAATGCCCTCCTGCCCATAGCAAGCAATGCAAAATGGCTGGGGTAGCTTCTTCAGAATTGGACCTCTTGATCCAGTTCACTTGAAATGCAGTGGTTATTTAAAGGACAGATACCAGAGCTCTGCTGCAATTTTGGCGCAATTTTAAAAAAAAAATTTTTTTAAAGCCCCTCCAGCCTTCTAAAAATATTCTTCACAGAATGACACTGGACCCACTTGGATCAACTCCCTGATATCTGGATCGACCAAATACCAACTTTTTTTTCCAGCTGCACATCCCTACCTGTGTTTGCTTTTGTAACAGTGCCTTTCAGAGCCAGCTGAACTGATTACCTGGGGGTCTGGTTCCAAGCACTTATCATTCCCACTCCCAGACTTTTGAGTCAGCAGTTGTTTGAGGACAGTCTTGTTGTGTGTAATGCCTTCTGCATCATTAAATGCTGAGTTACGTAACAGTTTTGAAACAGTCTCATGGGGAAGCAAAAACAGAAGCTTGTACTTGTGATAGGATCATGTTTCTTAGACAAATCCTGCTTCCTCCCTTGTGTGAGTTGCTCTGATTCACCCCCCAACTTATGTTATTTATTTAACATGATTTTTCATAGTGTGAAGTATTTTAAAAATGCACAAATGTTTTAAATTTCCTACAGGGGAAGAAAACGTGATCATATGGCTTTTGTTGTTGTGTAGCACACAGAGTTTTCTGTTCCCTTTTTACTTAAATGTTTTTGGGCTTTAGAAATCTCATGTCCCAGATAGTCAAAGTCACTAAAACAATGTAAAGATCTTGTGACTAGGGGAGAAATGCTAATTCATCAACTCAGTACTGCAGAGGACAGGCAAAGGGTCTGCACTTCCCTTCCCTGGTCCTTGGGAAAATAAAAAAAATAAATATGTCTGGCTTCCTTTGATGCCAGAACTTTTTCATCTCTACAGTTCATATTTTACAAGGGCCTGTAACTACTCCAATGTAATAAAATATCTTCATTGTTTAGCTGTTATTCCCAGTAAGGTGGAAAAGCAATTGTCAGCCTGAAAGTTCTCAAAACTTTTAAAACATGGCTTTTATCATTAAGATGGTTTTATTGCATAGCAGAAATCTAATGAGAGAGACTTCAATGAGTGTATGTAGACGTGTTTAACCATGGTTAAGGACAGAGATTTGGAACAGAATGTGGAATAATGTGCTTATTGTGCTGTCCTTAAACATATGAACATATGAACCTGCCTTATACTGAATCAGACCCTCGGTCCATCAAAGTCAGTATTGTCTACTCAGACTGGCAGCGGCTCTCCAGGGTCTCAAGCTGAGGTTTTTCACACCTATTTGCCTGGACCCTTTTTTTGGAGATGCCGGGGATTGAACCTGGGACCTTCTGCTTCCCAAGCAGATGCTCTACCACTGAGCCACCGTCCCATCCCCTAGCTGTATTTAAGAATTGTATTGGATGGATGTTTGACTAGGATTCACTCTGACCAGATTCCCTCTTAACTTGAGTCTTCCTAAGCAGCTTCCAGTCCTGTTTCTCAGCACTAATGAAGACAACATGTTAAGTAATCTCAGTGGTGGTGAGCATCCATTCTGATGTAGTATTTGACCAAGGTCAAGGTGGGTCAGGGTAGGTGAGGGAAGCTGAGGGGAAATTATACTGCCTTATACTTATCAGTGTTGAACTTCATTTGCCACAATGTTGCCCACTCACCCAATTTGGATAGATTCTTCTGTAGTTCTTCATAATTCATTGTCAACTGATGGAAGAGTATGAAAGAGCATTATGCCCCCTTCTCCCACCCCACCATGTCGGTCCCACAGCACCAAAATTAAATTTTCCTGGGTCTGGAAAAGACTGCTGGCAAGAGGACAATTTGGGGAACATAAGCAGCCATCATCAGACCCTTCTGCTGATGACTGGCTGAATCCAACCCAGTCTCTACAGCCTAACTTAACTCACAGAATTGTTGTTAGGATGAAATGAGAAAGGGGAGAATGGCATACACCACCCTGAGTTCTTTGAAGGAAGTGTGGGATAAATGTGCACTTGAGAATTAAATAATAGATCAGGACTCTGGTTTACATTTGCACTGGCAGGCTGCACAGCTTCAGATCATCAATCTTCAAGTTACTATTCATTGTACTATTCATTGATAGAAGCACATCTCTAAAATTAAAATTTCTTTCCACTGCTTTATCTTGAAGTGTCATCTGCATATTGGTGACAACCCAACCCAAATCTCTGCATCTCCCAGTTGTTTCTTATGGATGCTGAAAAGCATAGGGGGCAAGATGGAGCTGTGCCAGACCTCACAGCCCCAAGCGGCTGAGCAGCAGTCCCTCAGTACCACCTTCTGAAATATACCCTGTAAATATATCCTCCTTATTCTGCCTAAGGGGATGTTTCATAGGTTTTTATAGGGCTCTTCCACAGACCAGCATTACTTTGTAAAAGCTGGTGCTCTTTGATGCCTGCTGCAGTAATCACACAGCCTCTGCTCTGCTACTGGGAGTGGCATAGGCTGTGCATGTACAAGAGGAGCACTCAGACTGCTCCTGCAGGTGCGGGACACATGTATTGCATATTCTGGCTGTTCAGACAGCTGGGAAATACACCCTGCATGCACTTTAGAACTTCCTGGTAGCTTTTTAATCCAGTTCCAGCCCATCCTAAGACGAGGTAAGTATGGGAGGGACTTGGGGGCAGATTGCGCACATTAAATCTGGAGGGGAGATGTGACTAGGTCAGGCCAAATCTCTTGCGTGATCACACCCTAAGACTAATTGATAGTGATATTGTAAAACTGACCTGTTAGGGAATGGGCAAAGAAGGACTTCTTTTGAACTACTTTGGTGGGAACACTGGAAAACTTCATGGTTATAAAACTACTGTCTTTTGTATGACCTTGTATTCTTAATATGAGGTTTTATTCTTCTGTCCTTACGGCTCTTGCTCTACTTCCTCCATCTTTCTTTCCCCCTCCTACTCTGCTCTTTTCCTTTCAGTGTGGAGGGGACTAGTCTGCCAAGCTACAGGCTACAGTCTCCCAAATGGGACAAATTTCTCAACATCAACAATGAAACAAACTAAAGGTATTAAAACACAACAAGATTGTTTTATAATTCTCTGCTTTATTATCCATGGAAGGCTACTTACAGAATTTTTACTTTAGTAGTTTCAGCTCCTTCTCAGAGTTAATGCCAAAGAGGGACTAAAATATTTAGCCCTGGTCAGAACTGCAAGAAGGAAAGGTAGCCTTTCAGTGTCACAGAATATTATTAGTACTGTTTTAAATACTGACTTAGGAAACATGGAGAAGTATTCATATTTAATAAAATTTATTTAGATATAATTAAAAAGAAATAATTAATCAAGGGATGCCATACAGTTAAAATCCCCCAGCCCTGTATGCCTTGAGACACTTTGCCATTTTAACCAACAGCCCGTGCTTCCATTCTCTAGTTTTTATCACTTTCCAATCTCGAGGTGTTGGTACATTGAAAAAAAATAAGTTGGCAACCTAATAGTTTTATAATTGTGCAAAGTGATTAGTTCCTGTTTACCCTGAATTTTTAACAGTACTTTAGTCAGTTCTTGTTATAATACATTATAACCTTATTATGAACTTTACATGCCAACCTGCCAGCTGCGTTGTGTGTCACTGAACAGTTGTGTGCATGTGTGTGTTTTAGTAGCACTTTTCTAGGAAGCATTGCCTATTGCTCTTTCAGCTGTTCAGCTGACTCACTAGAAATCCTGGAAATAACAATGACTTTATGGGAAAGGGAATCTCTTGTTTTCTCAAAACATGAAGGGAAACTTTGAGCCGGAACACAAAGATTTTTTTTTCTGAAGGGTGGAGGTACAATGTGTATTAGTTAAGCTTGTTGAACAATCTGTATTGCTATCTGATACTGACTGTGTGAGCTAATAAATTTCTACATGCTCATCACTGAATGAATTTTAGCTACAAGAGCAGCATCTAAATGGAAAAGGATGCAATGTGCATGCCCATTGGGCTCCTAGTAATCTAATACTACAAATAGTAACAGCATAACTGGTTGTCAGAATAAATATTCCCACTGATAGTAACCTTTTTTTTAAATTAAGAAAACTGGTGGTTTTTAGATCATTAGTAGACATTGAAGAAGAGGGTGCTTATCTCTGTGACTGAATGTAATATCTGTATGGGAAAAAAATTTTTAGAAGATGAAGATGAAGAAGATATTGGATTTATATCCCGCCCTTCACTCCAAAGAGTCTCAGAGTGGCTCACAATCTACTTTACTTTCCTCCCCCACAACAGACACCCTGTGAGGTGGGTGGGGCTGGAGAGGGCTCTCACAGCAACTGCCCTTTCAAGGACAACCTCTGCCAGAGCTATGGCTGACCCAAGGCCATGCTAGCAGGTGCAAGTGGAGGAGTGGGGAATCAAACCTGGTTCTCCCAGATAAGAGTCCGCACACTTAACCACTACACCAAACCGGCTCTCTTTTAGCATGAGATAGAAGGATTGAGTGCTCAAAATGTACCCCCCAGCCCATGAAATGTTTATATTTTTCACATCTAGCCTCTGCCCCTTGCAACTGCTCCTGTAGCACCATATGTTAAAGCATCATCTTCATATCCCAGCCAGTCAGAGATCACATAGTCAGCCTGATGGTGGCATTACATTACAAAACCAATTCAGACTGAGGGCAATTTTTTTGCCCTCACTCTGTGACAATATCATCATGCTTTATATCCATTCAGATTTGTCGGTGTACTAACCTCTCTAAGAAAGTTTAGGGTATGGGGAAAATACTTCTTATCCCTACTCTGAATGTTCATATATTTTTGCTGCTGTTTGTGACACGCACACACCCTCTGTCAAAATTGCAGCAAGAGACTTGGCTATTTCAGGGGGAGAAACTGTTTGCAACAAATACCCCCTGTTTCAACTCATCCTTACTTAATATTACAATATTTAACATATATTCTAGTGTTCTCATGTTTATGGTTAAATGTGCTTGATTAAGAATTTAACAATCACACAGCACCTCCTGGCACTGAGTAATTCAATACAGATATAGCCTGTTAGCAAACTTTGGCTCGGCACAGACATAGCAGGAAATTCTGTTTCAATTAAACCAACTATTGTTAGTGCCAGCAACTAAACAAGGGGCACTTCACTAGCTATGGCTAGGTAGGGTCCATTAGATTCATGGTTTGGGTTTGGTTTAAGAACATAAGAGAAGCCATGTTGGATCAGGCCAATGGCCCATCCAGTCCAACACTCTGTGTCACACAGTGGCCAATATATATATATATATATATATATATATATATATATATATATATATATATATATATATATATATATATATATACACACACACACACACACACACTGTGGCTAATAGCCACTGATGGACCTCTGTTCCATATTTTTATCCAATCCCCTCTTGAAGCTGGCTATGCTTGTAGCCTCCACCACCTCCTGTGGCACCTCCTGTGGTTTATTAACCACAAGTCAGTCTTAATTATGGCTTTGCAAAATTTAGAGCACAAACACATGGGCTGTCTCCAGTCCCCATTTGATGAAACAATTATTGTCTATATTCTCATTTTCTTGCCTCCTAAGAAGTATGTCACATGTTACAAGGCAATAAAACTAAGGCATGCCTCCAGCTGTACCACTGATGTGATACTACAGCCAATCTTGGTTCTCTGATTAGTGTATCAGTATATGAATTTACAAACAAGTGCTTTTCAGAATCACACATTTTGTGTCCATTTTTAAAATCTCAGGTGTATACTAAAATTGTAGGGTACAATCCAGCCAAAATTAAGCACTATTTATTTCAACAGGAGTAGTAACTATATCCTTAAATTTGTCTCATTGATATCAATGGTTTATATGTACTTAATGTTGTCTGGATTGTGCCTGTAATGTGAAGACATCTTTAGGAAGCTCATATCAAAATAGGGGAGGACCACCATCACCGTTAATAAAGTAAAAATTCAAGATGAAATAAATATATCTGTGAAACAGTATACAGAAGTATAATTGCAAAAGAAAGCTAAGAGAAATATCTCTTTTAAAATACTTGGAATAATTCCGGTGGTTTTCTAAAGTCAGAAAGTGAAAAAACAAAGTTTAAGCATTAAAAAAAATAATGGATTTTGCAAACTGTTCTCCTTCACTGTTTTCCAAAAAAACTCAGCTTTTTGTTGTTAAATTTATTTTGGTTTTGCCAGTAGGAGGACAGATTTGTGATGACTGGGTCTAGTGGTCAACAGCCAGCAGCTTGTACAAATGGATAAAATGGATATTGAGTTGTGCCATCAGCAGTAAGAGGGTTTATAAGGAAATGCTTGTCAGCTACTTCATTGTTCACATCCGGTTGCTGAAGAACTATCTTTTACAAAGCACTTTATCACTCCCTATAAATAGATTGCTGTTCTCTTGTGCCTGTTAATAGTGCCTGCTAGTTAATGTAGACAAACAAGCATAAAGTGTAATCTGGAAAAATTTCAAATGGAGATGAATCTTGTTTTTTCATCTAATTATTTAATGATACTAATGGGAAAGTTGATACTTTCAAACTAATGCTCTAGAGTTAATACTTTTCTTTCTTTTATTTCAGAGAAATCTCTCTTCCCGTACCAGCAAAGATACCAGTGCTATTCATATTCCTATTGTGGCCACTAATGCCACCTGCATAGTGCGAGTAGCAGCAGTCACTAAAGGTGGAGTTGGGCCATTCAGTGAACCAGTAGAAGTTTTTATTCCAGGGAATGGTGAGTCAGAATAAGGTACTGATGTGGGCTAAGGCTGGGAGATAAATGAATGCAGAATGTAGATGGGACCAACCTCCAGCAGAAAACAAATCTTATGAAGTTGCCCCCAATGGATCATCCCTTTAATTGTGTTATCTGCCTTGAGATTTAGCGAGGAAGGTGGACTATAAGTGAAGAAAATAGGTCCAACTAGCCCAATATTGTTTGTCTCAAATTTTTCAAGGTCACAGGTAAGACATTAATCTTTCTGAACTCCTGGAGAAGGAACCTGGCACCTTCTGCATGCAAAGCATATGCTCTGCAGATAAGTCCTATATCCTTCCCACAATTAAAGATACATCTCCTTTCTCCTCTAGCAAGGAGAGCTTACCCAAGACTTGAACTTACAGCTGTACAGCTCTACTAGGAAGGGGCCAAAGCTTATAATGAATATCTGCTTTGGATATAAAAAGATCCTCAGCTCAGTCCCTGATTAGCTAGTCTGAGGATCCCAGGACACCTGAAATCTTGAAGTGATGACCAACAACTGGTTTTCCAGAAGGCCCACTTTGAGATGGAGAGGGAGGTTGGTAAACCCAGATTCCCAGCCTGTAATATAGACTGCCCAGCAAGTCCTGTTGCTAATATGCTACTCATAGGCTGCAGTCAGACAACAGGCATTTCACAATCTGCCCTCGTCCCTAATTAATACAGAGGGTTTTGTTATGGAGAGCTTTCATCAGACATCCCACTGTAACCCACTTCAGCGCATCTCACTCCATGGTTGATCAGTCAGATTACTCCTGTGTGGCAACCAGAAAGTGGGCAGTCAGGGAGCTTTTTTCATCATTTGTCCTCTGAGCAGTGCATAAGCGCGTATGGCAAGCAGTGGTTCAAACTCCTGGCAGGATGGCAGCAGCTGGTACCCAATGGGATTGCTGGAGGAGGCTGCTGGGATATGTAGTGCAGCATGAGGGAAGTGTTTTTAAAACTGCCTTGGAAGTTTTCTTAAGGAAAACACAGTCTTGAGAAGCTCCCGTGCGAGACACAGAGAGAGAGATGTTTATAAATGCACAAGCTGTGATTGACACCCCAGGGGTGATTATGTACTTATGCACATGTCCCTATCTAATAAAAAAAGGGAGGGGGGCAAAATGGACAGTAAGGTTCACACTTCCCAACCAGCTTAAGTTCACAACAGGGGAGTTCAGACATCCAGGAATATGGTGTGAAAGCATTGACATCCATAACAACTGGACTTCCTCTGGTGGCTAAGAACTCCACTTTGAAGACAGGTCAGAACAGGGTGCCAATGACTGGAGAACAGGGGGTCAAACGTTGCTGTCTGATCATGCACATTAAATCTAAAAAGGTACAGCAAACTGCTCATCTGACCACAACCATACTCCTCTTGATCTGAATGTGCAGTGGGTGGAACCTAGTGTGCCACATTTGGCTCTATTTGCTTCTCACTGCCTTAGAGAGCTTCTGCCAATCACAGTAGACAGTGGTTTGCTATTAATTAAATATTTATTAAAATATTTATACCCCACCTGTCCTCTTCATGCAAGGCATAATCAAGGTAGTTTGATTATGAGATGGTTAGCCTTGGTAAAACAGAGATCCTTATATACTTAGGATATTGCATTCCTAAAGCATTTGTGAAGGATACTTGCTCAACCTTTTCTCCAAGCAGAGAGATTCCACAAGTGAAATAACTTTAAAACAGGCATTTAGGCTGTGTCCTTAATATGGGTACAGCTGGATGGCTTTCTTCTGTTCTGTTTTGTAAACCTTCCACAAATTGGCAATGTCTGGTGTTCTGCTCTGGTCATCTCCTGATCGTGCATAGCAAATTTCCATAATTAGTTTTAGAATTGCCACAGTTTGCCCTTGCTGCAAGCTTTTTGTTCCTGTCATTTGCACACATGGTTCCCACCCCACTTGCACACAAGGTGAATCATGCATACAAGCACACAAGCAACATATTTAAGCAACATAACTATTTTCTTGAGCTTATATATATGTGCATGCATCTAGATTCCTACCTCCTTTTCTGATATACATCTAAATACATTTGATTATGGATCCCAGTTGTACTAGTTTCTGCTGCTTATTCAAATGGACATTCTCATCCATATTCTGGTGTATCTAGCCACCAAAAATAAGCATATTCAGCATAATATCAATGTCTAAGAATACACACTTACCTAAATGTTAGACCATTGAAATTTTATTCTGAGTATAAGATAAGGCTATATGGTTTCATCCCACCCATCTCATCTAAGTATTGCATGTGTATTAGATGCTGCACACAGAATGTATATATTTAATTCAAAAGTAATACAGATCTCTGCTAGAGCTAATGCGCATTACCTAAACACCTGAAGTTGACAAGAGGTCCCCCACCACCGCCTTTTGCTCTGGAGGGAGCCCTGCCAGTTAACTATGGTCAAGAACAATGAGATGAAATTGACACTGCTCGTTGTAAATTTCTTCTCATTTTTTTCTTCTTTGTCCTTTTTTGCACACCCTTCTTTGCGTGATGGCAAAGAACTTGCCATTACAGCAGCCATTACAAATTCCAGAAATTCAAGCCAGAACTGAATGCTTCAGCACTGCTCCACAACCAAGGCAAAATACATCAGAACTTTTAAATCTGAGGGGAGAAATTTTGGAAAGACGGGATTGTGAAACCATCTCGAACTGTGCAAATTGGTTATGCTGTGAATGAAATTTCTCTCTCCTGCCAGATGCGCTTGATGATGTGTGGGTTGTGGGTTGTGGTGAGCCAGTTCTCTCTAAACAAGATCACTTCGTCATATGTTACGCTGTGTTCCATGGTCACGGATGGATTAATCATTATGCTTAGTAGCTGCCTTTCTTCCCCAGCTAAACCTGGACTTTCTGCCTCAGTTTAAATTTTGCTTCTTGCACAGAATGCTTTTCAAACTCTCTCCAGCACACACCATAAGAGATATTCCTTCAGTTATTGCAGAGTTGGGTTCATGAATTCCTTCAGCCAGTTAATCCCTTCAAATTACAATTTGTGGTCATAATTTTATTTGCATGGACAGTTAGGATGAAGAATCCTATTGCAGAACTTACTGCAGTTCCTTCATTACTGTTCTCTTTGTCCCTAGCATGCTCTGTTAAGTAGACAATATTTATGAGAAGACATTTGAGTAATTAAGTGGCTGATAGATTGTATGACCTATTTCAGAGGAGTGGCTGAGACTGTTCCAGGAATTATTGTATTGCAGTCTGGTCACATCTTGAACCAAGACCAGTTTAAAAATTGTCGATGTGAAGCATCCCTGTAAGCAGCCTTCCCTCCCAAACTGTATGAAGATGAATGGCCCCTTTTCTCTGTAACATATCTTATTGTCCTAGGTTTGATATCCACTGCACCTTCATCAGTTCCAGCATCTGGAAATTCAGATTCATTCATAATTGTTCTGGGATTTATATGTGGAATTGCTGCTGTTGGATTAATCCTGTATCTGTCAGTGATTATCAGGAAAAAAATGGTGGAAGAAACCAAGTTTGGGTAAGTTACATAAAAAAGGATGAAAAAAACAGATAAATTAAGCTTGAAGATTGGTTTCTAGAGACATTCATTCAATGCATTTACAGGACAATCCTAAACAGAATTACATTCTCTTAAATCCACTGAAGGGTATAACTCCGTTTAGGACTGTGCTGGTAGCCACAATTCAGTTTTGGGGTTGGTAGAAGAGATTAACGCTCAGCTTCTTTGTTTAAGCAGAGTAATTGTAGTCTTCTAGGAGATTCACAGCTCTGGTGCCCTCCCCCCACAAAAAAACCCCAACCTTTTGAAATCTATACCTAATATACCTTTGAGGAATAGTAAGTCTGCCAGTAGAGTGCTAAAAGGTGGGTCCATCTCGTCCTGCCCCACTTCAAGCACTGGATCCACAAACTATAAAGTGCTCTGAGTACCAAGTGTTGTGTTCATTGAAAGTTAAGCTCTCTTAAGCTCCACAGATTTCAGTAGGAGACTTTAGCATTCTCTCCTATTGAAACAACTTTATTAACTTTAGCTCTAGATTAATATTAACAATAAATGATAGCATTGGAAAGACCAAAAAGTCAGGTGCAACTGCTCTCTTAGGCAGACCCACCCAACAGTGCCCTCTTCAAATCTACTACATCCCTCTCCCCCTTGGTTACCACTCAGCAGCAGTGGCTTCTTACTTCCCACCTCACTGGCTACCCACTGCAATCAGTTTCTCACATCAGCACACCGTGAGGGATCAAGTCCTCTCTGAGGTCCCCATGATGCTTTAGAAAACTCAGAAGTAAAAAGTACAAAGCATGAGGGTTGTTTTGCATTCTGGAAAAGTGTATCATCATTGATATTAACATACTGATTAAATCTGTGAGTTCAGGACTCCTGACATTAAGCTTACCTCACTAAGAGACTGTGGAGGTCATTTCTTCCAATCCTATAGAGATCTGGTGATAATAATAATAATAATAATAATAATAATCATCCATGTATATTTTTCATGACTGTTGTAAGGATTACTGAACATGATGTTCCTTGAAGCCTGGTTCTGTATAATGCTAAGTATTGTTATGGCTCTATCTGGAGGATGGAGAAAAGGAAATTTACGCACTCAGAAGATTTTGATAATAGAGACTTTGCTGAGTATCCTTGTGAAGCATGACTCATTTGGACATGTGATTGTAAGCAGCATTTTAAAGGCTAAATGTTTTGAACATCTGTTTTTTTTACGGGGTTTTTTTTTTGCCAAAACACATCTGTAAGGTCCTTCTTGACTTCAGACTTGTCCAGTCTGTACCCAATGCCTTATGGGCATCCAATTAAGTCAGCCTACCTTGCTGAATTTTCCTTCATCAGGAGGCCCAGACTCAGTAGATCTTATAGGCTCAGCGGCTCCAGCTCCTGTGATATTGCACTTATTGACGGTGCTACCTTTTATTTTAAGTGTTATATTTTAAATTTTATATCATTCATAACTGTTTTAACCTACTATTGTTTTATTATCTTATCCTCCTGTTGTGATTTGCCTTGAGCCTGTGCGCAGGAAGGGTGGAAAAGAAATTGAAACAAACAACTAATATCAGTTTGCTGTACAAACTGCCTGTCCTGCTAAAGTTGTCAGGCTTCCACTGGAATTCCACACTGCACTGTTTTATTTAGGGAGCCAGTCAGAGTAGGATCTGGTAGTCCCAGGTTCAAATCCCTGCTCTGCCGTGGAAGCTCACTACTGTGTGACTTTGGGCTAGTCACTCCAGCTCAATCTGACCTTTTTCTCGAGAAGGGAGGAGGCGAGAATGTCTTACATCACGTATATACTAAGTATTGTATCTATCAATTTTGTTTTGTCCTCACCCTGAATAATTCCAAGGGGAGAATAGTGTGTTCAACTACACCTCACAATAACATCACTATGCATCACTGGAAGTTATGATGCCACATATACGGAAGGGGGGAAATTTTCCTAGCCACAGGTAAAACATATGAATACAAATCAAATTATATTCTTCATTTCTTTCTTCTAGAAAGCCAACTGAATTTTTCTGCTGCTGCCAAGTAAGGTTCCCTACCGTACATTCATGGGGATTCCTTTCCGCCACACCTTTTTGAGCCATTTGCTTCTGCACTGAAGCACTCTTCTAACTGAGATCAGTGCAGCCTTTCAGCACCACTTTCAGACATGCAAGGTTTCTTTTTGTCTCTGTGCTAGAGGACAACAGTGTGACTTTATAACAGGGGTGGCCAAACTTGCTTAACGTAAGAGCCCCATAAAATAAATGTCAGATATTTGAGAACCATAAGACATCAATGTCAGATGTTTGAGAGCCAGAAGGAAGGAAGGAAGGAAGGAAGGAAGGAAGGAAGGAAGGAAGGAAGGCAAATAGATGGGAGAGGAAAGTAGAGGTGGAAAGAAAGCAACTTTAACTTTAAATGCATTCTCCAAGTCACCAGCTGGCTTGGTTTGGAGAAGTGATTTAAAGAGCCAAATGCCTTCTCCAAGGTGACCAATGGGGCGGTGGGGGCTTCAAGAGCTACACAATATGTGTGACAGAGCCACATGTGGCTCCCAAGCTGCAGTTTGACCATCCCTACTTTATAATATTGAGCAGGCCTACCAAGGGTCAGAATTGAGTGCTGCAGCTTGCAGTAAAGCCATAGAAGGACATTCATAGTGACCTGCTGGGGGTTTGGCACAAGAATTAGGAGGTGTGACTTCCAGTAGTTCACCTTTTTAAGAGTTTCTCCCTTATTTTTGGAAGTCATGTGGTAAAAAAGCAACAGAGAAACTAACAGCTGAGCTTGGTAGTGTAGAAGAGAGTCCTTAAATACTCTGGGAACAGGAACAAAGCAAAGCTTTGTTCTCTCAGTTTTGAAGCAACTTACTTGAATTCCACTGAGCTTGGTACTTTGCGTAAGCATCAATTGTACATGCAGAAGGGTCTGGCAGACTTTGGGCAGGAGGCGGTTGTGCTAGGGCACATGCTGTAATCACACAGGGCAACAGCTAAGCCTGTTCGGCTTCCTTGTTGCCTTGTGTGAACTTAGCGTGTGACCTTCCTAGTGCACCCCAACACTCCCTTGTGGCAGCACAAGGCAGGGCAAGGCCAGTAATGGCAGGCAACTTGTCATTTGTTTGGCATTACTGATCTTTTCATTGGAGAGCATAACAGCAGCTGTGCTAGATCAAACCAATGGCCCATCTAAACCTGTTTCAGACAGTGGCCAAGCTGTTCTTGCTCTGCAGCACTGTTATTTAGCAATTTACTGTCTAAGGACATTGTGGGTAATAGCCATTGAATGACTATCCTTCATGAATTTGGCTAGTCCTGTTTTTAAGCCAACTGAATGATCATCACAACAACATATGGCAATGAATTCCACAGAAGAATTTCTCCTTAAGTGAAGAAGTACTTCCTTTTGCCCATCCTGAATGTACTGCCTAGCAACTTAACAGAATGCTTAAGAACATAAGAACATAAGAGAAGCCATGTTGGATCAGGCCAACGGCCCATCCAGTCCAACACTCTGTGTCACACAGTGACAAAATTTTTTATATATACACACACACTGTGGCTAATAGCCACTGATGGACCCGTGCTCCATATTTTTATCTAAACCCCTCTTGAAGGTGGCTATACTTGTGGCCGCCACCACCTCCTGTGGCAGTGAATGCTTGGGAGTTCTGGTATTATGGAAGAGTAGGGTTGCCAACTCTGGGTTCAGAAATACCTGGAGATTTGAGGGTGGAGCCTATGGGAGTGGGCTTTAGGAGGGGAGGGACCTTAGAGGGGTATAATACCATACAGTCCTCCTTCCAAAACAGCCCCTTTCTCCAGGAGGAATGAGTATTTTAAATAAATAATAATAATAAAGTTATTTATATAGTCTGGAGATCAGTTGTAATTCCAGTAGATCCCCAGCCCCCCTGGAGGTTAGCAACCCTATTAGAGAGCAACTCATTCATTAACTCAGGATATTTATATGCTACATTTCCAGGCAGCTTGCAAGCAAAAACATAGGGCAACATAAATTAAAAACAAGCTATTTAAAACCAAGCCATGGGCAGGGCACAAAAACTTCCACTTTCCCCACTCCGTACCTAATTTTATACACCTCAGTCATTTTACCCTTCCCCTTAGTGGAACAACTGATAAAATTCCATAAATGATGGGGTTCCCCAAAGCATAAATTGAAAACTCATCTTCAAAATGGTGAGCCAAGCCTCTCTATTCTGGCCTGAGCATTTGCCAGGGGGCCTTTGAGCTCCTTCTTGGAAAACTCCACTGTGTGACAGAGATTCCAGCCCCCAAGTGGGACCTGGAGATCCCCTGTAATTACAGCTCATCTCCAGACTACAGAGATCAAGTTGTCTTGAGAAAACAGCTACTTTGGAGTGTGGGCTCTATGTATCCCACTGAGGCCCCTGTCTTCCCCAGGCTCCATCCTCAAATCTTGAGGAGTTTCCCAACCTGAATCTGGCAACCTTACCCTCCCATCCCCTGCCAGTGGCTAAGGGGACTTAGCAAGCCTAGCAGGAGGTCATCTGCTTCCCCATGATTATCCCATCAGAGTTATACAAAGAAGTTTGGCTGGCATTGGTAGGTAGCTATTATTTGAGGTAGCTGCTGACCAACCCAAGTCATCCAGCATGTGCAGAGTACTCAGAGGTTGGATCTCACTTTCACCACTGTGGGTTTTAGAGACACAGAGAAGCAGAGTTAATGCAAAGTGACAGAATGACCTCCTCCCCCAAATTCTCTTTCAGGAAGAATGGATCTACAGCAGTGGCATTAAGACCATTTTTTTCATTAAGTCATGACCAAGAGGGAAAATGACCCACCACTCTCACCAGTGGATGTTGGGAGGTAGTTGTGGAGGCATGGGAGTTGCTGGTCAGCAGTTTGCAAACACATAACTGTTGACCAGTCAGCTGGGGCCACTGAAGGCCACTGATGTCATGGCTTTTACCCCTACTGGGTATAACTAGTCAATGACCTGCTGGCCTGAACAGAACTGAGCTAGAAGCTCCTGCTACTCCATTGTTGCATCATCTCTGTGGTTCAGGACAGTGACAGTTCCATTATGGACAGCACCCTCCTCCTTTTTTCCTCCATCTTTACTTCAGTCCACTCCTGACCTGCCTGTGTGTTTACGGCATGGTCCCAAGTGAGGAGGCAAAAAAATATTTTATGCCATCTGAAGTAATGTAGTTCTCCTTTTGGTCTTTTGTTTTTAACTTGTTTTTATTGGTTGTAAATTGTCCAGAGCCTTTCATTGTGGGACATATGCAATTCTTTAATAGAATATAAATTAACATTAGTAAATAAATGAAACTCACTGGTATGGATGTCAAATCCTCTTTTGCTTGGTTACTGTACAGCAGTAGTGGTCTCTTACATCCCACTGAACTGTGTTCTAGGCTGCCTGTGGGAGGATCTGCCTGTCACACCCAGCACAGGTTTTTGCCATATGTAGAAAATGTAAGGGTGGGGAGGAATTTTTCACATTGGGCCGGGCTCCCAGGGCAGGCAGTTGCCAGAAAAAGATGTATAACTGCCCCTAACAACTGCATAATTCTGTGCTCTTGGTTATACAATTAGATAAATGGACAACACTTCTTTTCCAAGATTGTTGTTATTCCAAGATTGTTGATAGTCCAGCTCAAGAAAAGGCAAACTGCTAACTCACAGACAGAGTGAACAGAACTAGACACATCAATGATTAACTTTTAAACTTGGGATGAATCAATAAATTACACTTGTTTTGTTAAACTAGAGATATGGTGATGAGAAGTCTTTTTTGGTAGCAGAAAGTCAGGGTATGAATTCATGTCAACCTTCACCTGTTGGAACAAATCCTATCTATGTGTGATATCACCAAAATCTTCACCATGCTAGCCCTTTTCAGACATCCATGCATACTGGGATGTGGCAGCTACATGTATCAGGAGTGCATGCTACCTGTGATCTGGTCACCATGTTGTCCAATCAGAGAGACATCTATTTTGCATGCAGTTCACATGATTCAAATTTTGCCTTGTCTGCACACTCATGCAAGTGGTCTTTGACTACAGCAGAGCTCCCAGTGTTTTCTTGTAAAATCAGACATGCAAGAGGCCTGATTCTAATTGGGGTGGTGATGTGAGGGTTTGGTGGTCTGGAGGTTTAGGGCTTAAGCTTTTCCTGCAGGCCTTGCACACCTGATTTTTATATGGAAAACAAATGCAGGAAGCTCCATTCATGGCAACCCCATGAATCCCATCTGGTTCTGCCCTTAGATAAGCTTCCTGTTTCCCAGTGTCAGCACCCCCTGCCCCATCTGTAACATGGCAGTATGAATAACTGAGGCTTACTTTAAGTATAATAGTAGTTGAACATAAGAAATGTTCCATATAACTGCCAAGTATTATTAAAGGGTTATTTCAAGGACAGAAAACAATTCCATGTTATCAAGAGATTTGGATAACAGTAGTTCTCCTTTTTTGTGAGGTATGATTCATTTGAGCATGTGATTGAGAACAGCATCTTAATTGCTAAACTGTATATCTTTCTAGTCTGCCCCTGAATTGCTAAACTGTAGATGTTTATACTTTGGCACAAGGTATTATTAAATATAATAATTGTAACCCTGCTTTTCTTACCAATTAAATATAGGTTTCAAAGGTTCTCAAGGAAGGTGTGATGTCTCACTCCTGGCATGGTTGCTGCTCTCTTTTCTCTGGCTGTAGTTGTTGCATTTGGTAGTTGTTCAGAGGGGGATCTAATTGTATAGTTGCTGCTAACCTGCTAAGCTTGCCAAGATCAAACCCAGAAATTTTATCAATTAAATTCCCTCATACAACAAGCGATCTAGTGGCTATGGTTTCTACCACCCATTCTTCCTTATGTTCTATCATCCACCCTTTCAAGGGAAGTGAGAAGAGGTGGATTGCCATTGCCTTGTTCTGCAGAGCCTCCCTTCGAAGTAGTGACCCTGCTTAGCTTCATATATCTGATGAGATCAGGCTATACCATGCCACCTTCCCTCCATTACTAAAGGAGAATGGATGGACAGGAGAAGCCACAGATAAAGGTATCAGGGCTACTGGCAGCCTTATCTCCTAGAAAGCCAGTTTGGTGTAGTGGTTAAGAGTGACAGACAATAATCTGGAGAACCGGGTTTGATTCCCCACTTCTCCACATGAAGCCAGCTGGGTGAACTTGGGCCACTCAGTTTTCTCAGTTCTCTCTCAGTCCCACCTACCTCACAAGGTGCCTGTTGTGAGAAGAGGAAGGGAAAGTGATTGTAAGCCTCTCCAAGACTCCTTTGGATAGTGAAGAGAGAATTAAAACCAATCTTCTTCTTTCTTCTTCTTCTTATCGTCATTCTATTACCTAACTCAAGTTTTCAAAAAAGAATCCAGTGATTTATGTTTCCTTTAAACCTAAACTACAAGAAAACCCAAGATGAAAACACTCCCTCATAACAAAATAATGAAGATTATACAAACACAAATGTATATACTTTTGTCAGTTTAGAAAATTTATGTCGCTACATCCCTAGAGAGCCTACTTGGGGCAGCTTACAAAGTAAAATATAATGAAAAACATAAACATTGCTGAAAACATAAAAACTGCCACTACTAAAAACCTGCCAAGAACACAAAACTGCACAAAACATTTAGTACCATGAAATGATCCTCTTAAAATAGTCCACAGGCTAGAAGCAGACTAGTCCACACACTAGAAGCATTTGAAAACATCCACAAACTATGTTGTATGCTAAAATTAACAGTATTTTGAGCATCTGAGGGCTGACTTTTTAAATTAAAATTTCAACAAATGTACCTGATGATTAAAATGGGCCTAATGGATAAACTTTTTGAAGAAAATTTGTCCATACCTTGGATCCAGTGTGATGTTTCCATGGGCAGAAGGATCTTCACCTTCCACTGCAGCTAGAAATACCCCTGAAATGTTGTTTCTGGGGTACCCCAAAAATAGCATTTGTGGGAATTTTCGGCTGCAGCAAGGAAAGAGTGCAAAAAAAAAAAAAAAGTCACATTCCATGGGTGGAAATCCTTCTGCCTATGAAAAGCGCTAAACTGGATCCAAGCCATTGTTGATTGTAAAATTGGGAGCAGCAAATGGGTCTACAGCAGGTCATGCGACACAGCTCACTGGAAATGGAACAGCTTGTGCTGTGTGATGGTTAGTCCCCTGGACTATAACACACACTAGTTCTAATCCTTAATGTTTTCTCCAGTGAGTTCCCCACTTTCTGCTCTGTTATGTAATCTAATTATTTGTTTTATACCGCCAACAAAGTTCCATTGTAATCCTGGTTCATAGAACTCATTCCCTTGTGACTTTATACAATGAAGCTCCATACAGACGTTTGAAACAACTAACCATTGTTATGGTACAGAAAACATTTTTTCATAACACACATCTGAGAATTTGGCAGCGCTAAAACCTTTCTGTGATGTCAGTATTTTTCTTTTTTTCTGCATGATTATGCAGTAGTTTATGGGGTTGTTCCTTGGTTGAAATGGTTACACTCTTGTGGACTAAATGCCCACATGAGTCCTTGAGAAGGACTCAAAATGTATTAAAGCTATATTATGCAGGGTTTGGGGTTGGAGGGGGGAATTGCTGGAGCTTGCAAAAGGCTCCAACTGGAGTTATTCTGCAAAGGATTTCATGGCTAGATCCACAGACTCCACAGGTCACCCATTTTTACCTAATCTTGGCTACACATGTAGCCCAAACGAGGTGATAGAGTCCTGTAGTGGTAGACTGTACCACTGCCCACAGCAGTTGAAGGCTGTTTATTTTTGCAGTAACACTAGTGAGAGTCAGAAGGGATTAGGAACTCAAATTCTAACAGGAAGGTCTTGTTCTACCTCCTGGATAATATATTCAATACCACAATGGTCAGATTAGCACATTTTAAACTTCCACACAAATAGAAAACTAGCATATCTGTTTTCTTGAACCCACTCTTCCCAGTGTATTTCATTTGAAGAGAGTGTTTTTGTAGAAGTAATTAAAAATGACATCAGAATTTTTCACATTCAGCCTGAAGTGGAGCTGTCCACTGTAGTATATCATCACAGGTGAAATTTGGGACCCTCTTGTGTACATGTAGTATTCCTCACAAAAGGATCACAGCCAGAGTAACTCCTCAGCAGCCTGTCACTATTAACTATTGCTGGAATCACTTTACATGCAGTGGTCTTTAGCTTTACAGAGCCAGTTTGGTGTGGTGGTTAAGAGCAACAGACTCTAATCTGGAGAACTGGGTTTGATTCCCCACTCCTCCACATAAAGCCATCTGGGTGATCTTGGATCAGTCACAGTTTTCTGAGAGTTCTCTCAGCCCACCTACCTCATAGGGTATCTGTTGTGGGGAGAGGAAGGGAAGGTGATTGTAAGCTGCTCTGAGACTCCTTCAGGTAGCAAAGGGTGGGGTATGAAACCAATTCCTCCAACGTCTCCTCCTCTTCCTCCTCCACCTCCTATCTGTCTTGCACTGCTTTAGAAATCAAGAGGGTTATGTTCTTTAGGTTGAAAGAACTATTGCAAAAAAATATTCCAATATTATGTAAGCAGCAATTCATAATGAACTGCATTAGCTGCAGGGTGTGAAACAGCAGTTGTGCATAATTCAGCAACTTAAAGTTTCTGTCTGTTTGTAGAGACAGAATTCATCCCCCCCTCCTGAAATATAACCTGAAGAATGACAGCTGCCATCTCACAAAAACAAAAACATACAAAGGCAAACTTCGAGTGCCAGAAAGCTGGGACTTCTGCAGAGCTGGTGTGTATGCTTTACCACCATCTCTGGATTTTACCTTCTCATTCTTCTGTCTGTATAGACCAGGTTGCAATAATAGGGTCTTCACATAAATTTGGTGCCACGTGTTGGGGTTTGGCCTCAAGTTTGAACAGTTAAACCTCTTCCTTAAGGTCTCTGAAGAAAAGAAATCCAGTGTCAGGATGAGGAGGTAATTTTTGATATTTTGAAATCAAGGCAGGGCTTGTATCCATTTTGCTGCTGCAGAGGGATTTTTTCATGACCAGTGAAAGTAAAGGAGCTGAAGAGCTGGATGCCAGGGTACTGGTCTCTGTTCGTGTTATAGTTCAAAAGGTCTTGGTTTCTTTTTCAGGCCTTGGACTGATAAGCCATGGAGGAGAAAAAAGTGAACAGAAGTGAAAGTTCATAGGTTTTATGTTGCCACAAATAAATACAATTATAGGAATAGGAAGTGAATAACTAGCATTGGTGGGGCAGTGTGTCCCATAACCCCCACCCATGGTTTGAGTGACTCAACATTTTTATAGGCAAGCATAGTTTATGATCAAATGCTGGAAACAGGTGTATTGTGTAATACAGAGACAAGAAAAATGGAACATAACTGGGAATGCCACTATTTCCTTTTCTCTTGCATTGTTTTGATTGATTGCAAGCCAACCACCTGTCTATGACAGCTCTCTGACAAGAAAGGCATTGGCTTTTTCTACAGCTGCAGCTTGCTTGCAAAATTCAAGATGATGGAAATAAATTGTGATGGCATTTAAGATGTTGTATTTTTGTTTCTCCCCGTTAGGTATGCTTTCAGCAGTGATGAGTCAGAGCCAGCAGTCAGTTACAAAGCAAAGAAGTCGTACTGCCGTAGAGCTGTTGAACTCACTTGTAAGTTGTAGGGTTTGTCACTCCAGCTGTGTACAAAAAAACAAACAGCAAAAAAGGACCCCTAACAATGCCATTGAGTAACTCAAAGATTTATGGAATAATAATTCTAATTACAGAATCAACTTTTGGTGATGGAAAGTGCCATCAAGTCACAGTTGACTTATGGCTACTCTGTAGGGTTTTCAAGGCAAGAAACTTCAGAGGTGGTTTGGCATTTCCTGTCTCCACATCATCATTCTGGTATTCCTTGGAGACCTTGGAGGGCTGATCCTGCTTAGCTTCTGAGATCTGATAAGATCAAGCTATCCTGGGCTATCCAGGTCAGGGCACAGGAGTTTTTGCATTTTAAAAAATTGATTAGTAACTGGTTGATAATTAATTTCCTGTCCCTTTGCCATGGCTTTCTGTTGACCATTTCCCAACATGAAGTCAATCTAATTTACTATTGGAAAATGGAAATTTTTGAGTATTGATGCCGAGTGATATATCAAGCCCTCCACTATGTGCAGTTTGGCACTTCGGTAAATGTAAAGAAAGGTCATTTTCTTCTGTACCAGCTGGTGGCCATTTGTTTTCTCAGGCGTGTGATAACTTTTTGCTACCTCACTCAAAGTCACTCTCTTACAGTGGGCAGCCTTGGTGTCAGTGAAGAGCTGCAGAAGAAACTCCAGGATGTTGTGATTGTCCGGAACAACCTGGCTTTGGGGAAGATCCTGGGAGAGGGTAAGCATCCCAGACCCCTCTGGAAGTCCAGTTCCTTTTAAAAAATTATTATACTCACTCCACTATACTGTAATCATGCTGTGCATTGCATTCCAGCCTACTGTGGGCCTGGTGCATGTATTATTTTGGCCTGAATTCATCATCATCATCATCATTATTATTATTAGCCAACAAGTTTTTTTGTTTTTTTATGTGATACTTATATGACCCTGCCTTGGCTTGTTGGGTGATTTCATTTTGACAAAGTGGTTTTGAGAATGCACCCAGGGTGGGATCGAGGCTCACTCTATGCCAGAACACCTTTGCAAGTGTGTTGTGTTAGGATACGGTAAACTTCAGAGGTGACTCACAGGTTCATATGATCTTTCATGCTTAATACTACTTCAACTGAGTCTCTCTACAATCACACAAGGATGTTGAATCAGATTTTCGGTGGGAGTTTTGTGTCTCCCAGATTCACACAAGCCCTTTTCTTCTCTCACCCAGAGTGCAAAGGCAGAATCAGTGGCTGTCTTCCTCTTCATGCTTCCTCCCCCCACCCCGCTTAAAGCACCCTGCAGAGCTGCTATTTGCTCCACATAAATATCACAAATGTAGCCAACAGTAGCTCCACAGGGTGTCGCAAGAAGAAAAGACATAAGGACTTTGTAATATATAAAGAAGGCCTCAGAGTACACATAGGGCATTATCATCACTGCTCAGAATTGCTACTAAACCAAATTGCTACCAAATGCAGTCCTAAAGAAAACTGTCTTCAACTGCCTCCTAAAGGTCAAAAGGAGCCAGGCACACCCAACTGGGGGGGGGGGGTTGTTCCATAATCATGGGGCTGCTGCTGAAAAGGCCCTTTCTTGTGAACTTACCAATTGAACTTCTTTGATTGATGGGAGAGTATGGAGGGCCTATCCCTGTGATCTTCTCCAAAGTGTCATGGATCTGAAGAATCTTTAGGAACAGCCATGATACTAGAGCCCCTTTTGTAAGGAAACTGCTCATCGTGTTGGATGGTGTGATTCTGGAGGTAGAGAGAAATGCAGATTTTTTTTTCCCCATTCATGCAGGAGAGTTTGGATCAGTGATGGAAGGCAGCCTCAGCAATCCTGATGGATCCACTCAAAAAGTAGCTGTGAAAACCATGAAGTGTAAGTAGCAACAGATCATGAGAGATCTGGAGTTTGTTTAAACAAATTCAAATCCCTTGAAGTATGGAATTCTAAATAGCTGGGCAGTATTGCAGAGATTATCACTGAGAATTTACTACATTGTATCCAAAGTCTAGTGACTAGTGAACTCTTTCAGTGCCATTCAAACATCATCAAAATAATAATTGATAACAATTGATTGGAACTTTACACAGCTAACAGTGAGGGCTGAGATCTTTGCCCCAAAGAGCTTGCAATCTAAAAGTTGAAAGAAAGAGGCTAGAGAATGAGGAAGATGGGAGAGAAGATTGACTGGGGAAGTCTATATATTCAATTCAATTCCACAAACTTAAGCATAGGGCTACATTTCTCCATTACACTTCAATAGTGTCTCTTGCTTATTTCCCAGTACTTGCTCAAAAAATATTGCTGAAGTAACAGCTCTGTTTTGGAGAAATTCCACACTTGCTGACCCAACATAAACTTACGAGCAAATGTGTTTTTCATTTCCTCCAGAATAACCTTCTTACATCAATCCCCAAGGGATGGTCTGTTCTTTTTATCTATCCAGGGCATGTGACGGCTTCCAGTCTACAGATAAGGAAATGGAAGGCAAAAGGACATGTTGCAGTTAAAAAGAAACTTTTTAGATTATTAATGCAACCTTGTTTGTTTTCAGTGGACAGCTTTTCCCAACGAGAAATTGAAGAATTCCTTCGGGAAGCAGCATGCATGAAAGACTTTGACCATCCCAATGTCATCAAGCTTCTTGGTGGGTCAACTGACAACTAGTAGTTGTGGGTGACTAGCTTTTACGCATAGTGTTACCAGGGTTTTTATCTCTGACCATCCACAAATTGCCTTTTCTCAATGAAGTCTGTCCTCAAGATAGTTTAAAATACGGACCTAGAAACAGGAGGAAGTTAAACTTTGAAGATATTTGTGCAGACTTGGGAAACATATGATGGTGCCTTATATCATCAGTCCACTGATCTATCATCTGCTTTGACTAGCAGCAACTTTCCTGGGCCTATGGCAGAGAAAAGCCTGCTAACTGAGATCATTTAAATTGGAGACACCAGGGCCTAATTATGATACACTTTTGTCTTGGGTGTGTGCAGCTAATGCTTGTGATTTGTAGGTTCCATGCTTCCTAAGTGTGTGAAGACCTAGTTTGGATTGGAACCGCAGTGCATGGGGGAGAGAGGGCTTATACCTCCCCCCCAACTTGAAATGTATGTACACATTAGGTTTCCTCACCAGAGCAAGTTGTGGCCTCCTGGAACTATATGAGGTCAGGAAGACAGTGTCTGGAGAAGGCTGAAGCCCCCTCTTCCTCCGCACAGTGGTCCCAATGCAAATTGGGTCCACATACACCTGGGAAGCATGCAACTCCCAGACTACATCTGGGGAAGAATTTATTGTGAAGTTGGTCCCTGAATCTTGGACCTTCTGCATGGAGAACAAATGTTCCACCACAGAACACAGGGCATACAAGAACAGAGTATCCTGCAAGAATTTGTATTTTATTGCTAATTTATTACTGGATTTATTACTTGCACTGGAAAGTATCCCTGCCCAAAACTTTGCACTGGTAGCTTGTTATTAAAGTTATTGTAGCTACTTTTGGAAAGATCCAAACTTTGGGAAAATTAGCAATCATTCTTGTCATTTTACAAACCACTAATTCCTCTGCATCCACATGTGAAGTCAGCCCAAGACATGAAGAGAACAACTTCAGCGAAGGAGCAGAGGTCACATAGCCTTTTTTCCCCCAGCCCCTTTCCTACTTGAAATTTTGTTTAGTGCTTTTCATAATAAATGGTACCAAAATTGCAAGGTACCCAAGTCCACACCCTCTCCTAAAGATTCCATAAGTTTTAACAGGAGTGATTTTACAGACCCCCCAAACAAGGCATTCCCAGCTATCCTGTATTGTCTCCAGTGTGATAGGGGGCAGGTGGAAGACATTATCATTTATAAACACACTCCCAAATCCCTGCTTATAATAATATAGCATGCCAGAAAAAAGGCTTAATCCCAGCTCACTCCTTCTTCATCTAGTTTACTACTTGAAGGGAATAGGGGAACATAAATAAATGTGATTCACAATTTACATCCTGACTCCCAATCTACTACTTGATGGACTCAGTCCCCCTTCTATGCATAGACCTGCCTTTTGTTCTACATGATATGGTAGAATATTATGGATGTGTGTATCTAACTTTATGGCCTTTATAGTAAGTGGCTGTGATTTGACTGATAATATCATTCATTATTTCTAGCCCCCCAGTTACTAAATAAAAGTTCCTTACCAATTTCTTTGCATTCTTTCCAGGTGTGTGTATAGAACCAAGTTCTCAGCAGGTTCCAAAACCCATGGTGATTCTCCCTTTCATGAAATATGGAGATTTGCACAGCTTCCTCCTTCGTTCGAGGCTTGGAGTGGGCCCGCAGGTAAATAACCTAGTGAAGACCTGCCCTGCAATAAAGGACTGGGAAACATCATAGAAAAGGACTCAGATTAATGCCAATATTCTAATGCAATATTTAAAAAAAAATTACAAGTGCTTAGAAAGAACTGGAAACCTGGTCTCAGATGAACCATTTGGAACAAAGAATTCCATATAGTAGGGGCCATGATTGAAAGGTCCCTGCTGTTTTCTCAGGTACTAAGTGGTGTGGGCTATCAAGATCTTTTTAAAATAGGTGATTATGTATGTTTTTAAAATCATTTCCACCTAGAATTTTAATGGAAGGGATATTGTAGGGTTGTCACCAGATCTGGAGAAAAATGTCTTCTCCCTTTAATAGAGACTTAATGTGTGAAAATGGCAGTTGAAGCTTTTCATGAAGGTAAATAACATCACCTGCTAAATATAATGCTATTATACCTCTATTAAATGGACAGGGCATTTTTCACCAGGTGTCTTGGCAACCCTAGGATGCTGTGATCTGGAAATACATGTGAACAGCACCTATACCAACCCAGATTCATCTGCTTTGTCACTTAGGTTTGTATACAGTGGGACTGCTTTCTTTCTGCTCAGGCTGCACTGCCATTTCCTGGCTTAGATGTCTTGTTTATATTAGGCCAGCAGAAAAATGACTTTAGTTGTTCCAGAAACAATACCTATGGGAAAGAAGACTTTTCTATGTTTTATGGTGAAGGCAATTCTGTTTTTATTTTTTTTTCTCCACAGAGGAAGATTATTAAAATAAGACAATGCACTAAAAGTTTAAGCAGCCACAAAACAAATCTATTGATGATGTTCCATTTTGTGATATGACTCAATTGCTTAATTTTGTTCTCTCTCATACTTTATTCCAGTAAAAAAAACCCAGTAAAAACTCTGTGATAAGTCAACAATGATTATGTTGAACTGCTGTAAACAATGAAGTTGTTCAGGGTTTGGCATATGAATCTGCACAAGTTGCAAACAAGTGGAAAATTAAATGATGTCTTTGCATGTAATTGGGAATTATCAAAGACAGCCTTTGTAGGAACGGAAAATGGACAAGCAATCATTTTCTCATTCTGTAGGATGCAGCTAAATTCAGTGGCAGCAAGGAATTTGTTGAGGAAGAAATTTGTTGGTGTATATGAAATACTGAAAACAAAGTGTATTTTCTATATGCTTTGTGGAGAAGGAATTGTGAAAAATTAACTAGTTTCATTCTGTTGCTCCAAATAAAGCAATTTGTTTCTTTTTTAAAAAGCCTCCAATCTGCTTAAGCCTCTTCTTCCTTTGGTAAAGTGATCCACTGGGTATTGTTTTAAGTATACGCTGCAAAGTAACCACCTTGCAATATAAAACTACTACCTCACTGGTAATTAATAGTGACTACATAAGTCTCCACATGCCAGTTGCTTGCCACTTGTCAGGTCCTGCACACTGTTCCCTCCTGAATGGTGTCTACTCATCCTCGCCCCAGACATAGACGTTTTTTCTTGTTGCCCTGTACTTATCAAGAATGGTCTGGCTGAGGACAGCACCATCTCTGTCAAATTTTAGAAAAAGATTTTTGTTTTGGAGGCATTCTGGAACATGTTTGGCGTGTTTTTTTCACTAACTATATTGTTTCTGGGTTTGCCACAGGTCATGTAAAGCAGATGTTTGAAGTTTCTTCCTGAAATTTAATTTTTTGGGTGGGAGGCCCAAATGGAATTGGAACTGCAGTTCATGGCAAGGGGGGAGGGAAGTTAAGCATCACCATGACACACTATTTTCCTGACCTGAAACAGCCCTAAGGAGCCAATGTTCACTCTGTATACTAATGGACTTCCATCCTCAGTGCTGATTGAGATTTTTGTTGTCTGTGTGATTTTTGGACTGGTGACTGAATCTTTGGAGGTACTCGTTTGTAGTTTTAATAACTAGATGGACTACTGATCTGATCCAGCAGGGCTCTTTTTATGTTCTTAGTGATTCATACCTGATAGCATATTTGTTCTAAACTGACGTGAATCCTTCCAGGGAAAGATGGGATATAAACAGTTTGATAAAATAGAATCAATACATATAAATTGTAGTTTATTATAATCACCTACATTTTTTAGTGGATTGTACCAAGTTCCATCTCAATCTTCTTTTAGAAGGCACATTAATGCCATTTACAGCTGCGTGCATTTTGTATTCTGACTTAAACCGAAATAGGGTTGCCAGCCTCCAGGTAGGGCCTGGAGATCTCCCACTTCTACAGCTGATCTCCAGCTGGTAGAGATCAGCTCCCCTGGAGAAAATGGCTGCTTTGAAGGGTGAACTCTACAGCACTGTACTATGCTGAGTCCTTCCCCAAACCACACCCTCTCCCGGATCCACCCCCAGTGTCCAGGTATTTCCCAATACAGACCTGGCAACCCTAAACCAAAATAGTGTTCACACCAAGAATCTGTGCTAACTTGAGGCCAAGTTTAGAAATTCCACAAAACCAGTAATAAAGATTTTTCTGGACTGTGCCATGTCAAATTGCTGGTAGGAATCACTTGTTTCCTGGTATACAAACAAAGCAGTCTTGGAAAAACTATATTTCTCTTCCTTGGCTGCATTCATAAACTGGGTTTCTGGTCCACAATTCATAAGTGCCACGAGCAGCATAGTTATGCTAAGGAGGCAAATTGCACAGGATCTGAACCACACAGTAAAAATGTGCCCAGACTATACAGGAACAACTCCCACTGGCAGCAAGCTGTTTACCTCCAAACCAGACCATTGGCCTCCCCCGGGTGCCAACAGTGTTTTTACACTGTCTTTTTTGTGGCTTGAGGCTGTTTAGGAAGAAGTACTTAAAAGTAAGTCCTATTTTAACTAGTTGTGCTTACTCACAGGAAAGTGTTACAAATCCAAATTACAAAGTCCAAAAATCCAAATTAAAAAATTTAAAAAATCCCAAGTATCCCCTCTCCCATGATGGGAACAAGGCCCCACATTCAACAACATGGGTTAGAATCCCCAATACACTGAACTGTATGCATGGAAGGACAGAGGGAAATGAACATATGAAGCTGCCTTCTACTGAATCAGACCCTTGGTCCATCAAAGTCAGTACTGTCTTCTCAGACTGGCAGCAGCTCTCCAGGGTCTCAAGCTGAGGTTTTTCACACCTATTTGCCTGGACCCTTTTTTGGAGATGCCGGGGATTGAACCTGGGACCTTCTGCTTCCCAAGCAGATGCTCTACCACTGAGCCACCGTCCCTCCCGTCATCATGTGTAGTGGGAAATGACATCATGTGTAGTGGGAAAGTTTGTGTATAGGAGAATATAGGTTTTGCTGTTGTTCTTTTACCACCTTGAAAGGGGGTGAGGTATCGGACTCAGTCTGTTATCCTTCAGGTACAAGAATAATGCACATTCCTTTATTTTACTTTATAAATAAATAAATATTCACCTAATGTACCATGTAGGGAAATTCTGTTGAGCTTAATGGAGGGGGGCAGATAAAAAGCACAAGTAAAAATTTATGTTAAGTGATCTTGCAGTAAGTTATGATGGAACTAGAGGGATATGTAACTTCATTTTTGCCACCTAGCATTCTCTTCCTATAGAATTATTGGTGAAATATTTTTTTGGTTCCTGATTCCTTAATATTAAGCATTATATTGCTGCAGAGTTTCTCATCCAGTTGAGTTTTCAGTTGTTTTAAATCCAGTTGGCACCTGACTCAAAATGTGTGAGGTTTATTATTTGTATGATACAATAATAATTTTTGTTGCATTGTCTTCCCCAGTATGTACCAC
This sequence comes from Heteronotia binoei, assembly GCF_032191835.1. NCBI lineage: Eukaryota > Metazoa > Chordata > Lepidosauria > Squamata > Gekkonidae > Heteronotia > Heteronotia binoei. Next base: position 222,778,524 of record NC_083223.1, on the reverse strand, counting down.
TACAGACTTTATTGAAGTTTATGATTGATATAGCTTTGGGCATGGAATACCTCAGTAACAAGCATTTCCTCCATAGAGACTTGGCTGCTCGAAACTGCATGTAAGTTCCTAAATTCCCTTCTCCTGCTCAGAATAAAATAGTCCAAAAGTGTTTGTAACACCAAATGCTTCTAATGTTCTTTGGTGGTTTCAAAGTACCAAAATCTGGGGCAGTTCAAACTCAGATTTTTCCAGTTGCAAAGTTTCTCTTTCTGTAGGTTGACCTTGGTCTGGCCAGGCTGCAAAGAGATACTAGTAGCCTTCAGTCATCAGTCCCAGTTAGTTCTGGAGAAATTTCAGTAAAACACATCCACTCTGCTTTATTCTAGGGTCCATATTAAGCATTATATTGCTACAGGGACGGGCACAAACCAGCTCACGAACTAATTTGTCACACATTTTGGCTGGTTTATGGTTTGTGAAGCAACGTTTGTGAATTGAGAGCCACCACAGACTTCCATGAATTTTGATGCAGTTCATGGTGGTTCATGAAGAACAGAAAACAGAATGTGCTCTTCATTAAAAACAGCTGCTTGGTTTCAGTGCCTCAGCTGTTTGGTTTCAATGGTTCAGAGCCATTTGACCCCTTGCTTTCTGCTTTCTGCCAAAAGTTAGGTCCTTTAAACACGTGCTTTCTGCTCCCTGTCACTTTTTGCAGGGAGCAGAAAGCAGCGATTTAAATGGCTCACAAACCAAAATGAACCAGTTCAGTTCATGAATCAGTGAAGAAGATTTATACCCCGCCCTTCTCCCTAAATCAGAGACAGAGTGGCTTACAATCTCCTATGTCTTCTCCCCCCACAACAGACACCCTGTGAGGTGGGTAGGGCTGAGAGGGCTCTCGCAGCAGCTGCCTTTTCAAAGACAACCTCTGCCAGAGCTATGGCTAACCCAACGCCATTCCAGCAGGTGCAAGTGGAGGAGTGGGGAATCAGACCCGGTTCTCACAGATAACAGTCCGCACACTTAACCACTACACCAAACTGATACACCAAAGTGTATCAGTTCATGGTTCAGTTTGTGGCTCAGCCATTATTTATTTATTATTTATTTATTTATTTATTACTTTATATTTATATCCCGCCCTCTCCGCAAGCGGACTCAGGGCGGCTTACAATATCATAAAAACAATCAATTTCATAAAACATATAAAACCATAATACATTTATCAGGTTAAAAACTATTACGATGAACCAAACTACAAAAATGCAGCTCATGTCCATCCCTAGTAGTCTATAATCTATTCCAGCATCTTCCTGCATCTGTGAAGCTATGGAACCTGTTTTCTTGTGTTCACTGAAATCATGGCAGGAGATTCCAAAATAATAATTTAGCCAGGGGTGGAATTTTAGCAGGAGCTCCTTTGCATATTAGGCCACACACCCCTGATGTAGCCAATCCTACAAGAGTTTACACAGTTCTTTTTTGTAAACTCTTGGAAGATTAGCTACATCAGGGGTCTGTGGCATAATATGCAAATGAGCTCCTGATAGAATTCCTCCTCTGAATTTGCCTAATATTTTGGAACTGTCCAAGAACCAGTAATGATGCATACAAGTTACAAAATTAAAGTAGTTTTACAACTCATTTTAACTGATTCAGCTTTCCTAAATTAATCTAGGACTTCTGGTTCTGAAGCATGTGCATAACGTAATTTTATTCAAGTAATTCTTATTCTTTTTAAATTAATCCATATTAATAGTGAGCCTTAATCAACCAACAGGTTACGGGATGATATGACCGTGTGTGTAGCAGACTTTGGTTTGTCCAAGAGGATTTATAGCGGGGATTATTATCGGCAAGGACGCATTGCAAAAATGCCTGTTAAGTGGATTGCAATAGAAAGCCTTGCTGATCGAGTCTACACAACAAAAAGTGATGTGGTATGTAAATGTGGAGATCGTTCTTCAAAAATAGGCTGCAGCATGACCAGCAGGCAGTGCAAGACTGACAGCAACTTGATGTGAGGAAATCAGGTGGAACTGTTTGTAGCTCAGGGATAATTATCTATAGCTAACTATGTCAAAATTCTTTTAAGAACACAGCTGTATTCACTGGTTGAAATGTTGGCAAGTGTTTGACCTGGAATTGCTTATTCAGTTCTTTGTTGTATGTCAGATTGAATGACTACTGACTATATTTACATCTGTATGAGCTTCCGTATGCTTTTCACACTGCTTCAGATACAATGGAATGAAAACAGAAGTAACAGTCATACATAGAGAGGGTGGGCAGTCATTATAAAAAACAATGAAGGGGTTTTTAACAGATTAAAAGAATAATGATATAGTTATCATCTGTTTGGGTTCAACGGGGTGGGGGGGTCATACCAAAGGTTATAAATATGTCAGAATTGGAGATTGATGTATCTTTAATTGTGGTGAGAGCCTGTCATAGGTTAAAGGTACCACTTAACTCAAACTTTGTTCTACTGCTTCAGACCAACACGGCTGCCCACCTGGATCTATATTCACATTTGGTTTTTCAGCCAACTACATGCAAAGATAGGTAAATTACAGGACCCAGATAACAACATAAGGTGTCAGGAATTCATGCATGGCGTTCTCTTCTGACCTCAGATTCCAGGATTTTTCCTTTTGGGGCAGGGTGAGCAGATGAACCAAGGAGATGACAGGTGGTAAATGTGACAGTCGAGAGATGCAGCTCTCTTATGTTAATAAATTGTTGCTGCAGCTCCCCCTGTTGGATGGAAGATTATTGAAACAATGCAAATATCCAAAATATGAGGGAATAAGCATCCACTATTTCATAATGTTGCCCTGACTTGGATGGCCCAAGCTAGTCCGATCTCATCAGATCTCAGAAGCTGAGCACGGTCAGCCCTGCCTAGCATTTTGAAGGGAGACCTCCATGGAATACCCAAGCCATGATGTGGAGGCAGGAAATGGCAAACTACCTCTGAATGTCTCTTGCCTTGAAAACCCTGCAGGGTCACTATAATTCAGCTGTGACAAGATGGCTCTTTCCACCACCATTTCTTAACATTAGGCACTCCTGCACAAGCCAGTTTCCCTAGCTGGAAAGGATATCTCTGTTGGCACAAGGAATCCATGTGCAGAATGGCCTTCTCTAGTGAACTGAGTGGAGAATCCAAAAGATGGAACTTCTGAGCCCCTACATTTGAAGAAAGTGCTGTAATTGTTATTCAAAATGCAAAAGCTTTCTTCTCCTTCGAGCAAACTTAGAGTAGTAAACATGCACTCCATATTTTATCTTCATAACATCTCTGTGATATTGGTTAGGGTGAGAAACACTGAGTGGCCCAGGATCCCCAGTGAGCATCAGGGCTGAGGGGAGATTTGAACTTAGTCCAACACTCATAACTGGCTTTCTTGTAGTGTTGCTCTTCAATAAGAAACAACTGATAAACCTCTTATACCAAAATATATTAGAAAATATCACTTGTGCTGGGGGGAAACAGAAGCCTGGGAGCGGAGCAACACTAGTAAGAAATCAGTATGTATGCGGGAACAGAACAGATATTTAGGATAACTCATTCTTCCTGAAATGACATCTGAGTATGTTTTCTCTTTGTTTCCTTCTTATAGTGGGCATTTGGTGTCACAATGTGGGAGATCGCAACCCGAGGGATGACTCCGTACCCAGGAGTGCAGAACCATGAAATATATGATTACCTTTTTCAAGGACACAGACTGAAGCAGCCAGAAGGCTGTTTGGATGAACTGTAAGTAGTCCTGTTTATTTACTGCATTTATATTACCATCTTTCTGTTAAGGCACTCAAGGATGGTTTACAGCATAAAATATTAAAAGGCAAAATAATATTTCAAGCCACTTAGCAGCCAAAAGTATGAACTACTTAGCCTCTGGGCTGCTCTTCTCATCCTTTCCTCTGCAGCACACAGCTGCCCCAGGTAAGTTTTTCAAGCCATTGCTCATCAATTCCACCTGGTTTTCATACAAGCAAGAGAATGAGGTTAGAAGTGAGGTGGTAGAATGCTGAGGGAATAAGAAGAATTGTTCCATTTCAGATTGCAAATACAGGATTGTGGAGGCACAGATACTGGAATGCTCACCTGTGTTAAAAACTCCCTTGAAACAGAAAACAGCAAGCAAAGAACCTGTCTCCCTGCTTGCTAAGGTGTTGTTGTTGTTTTACTTTGCTTGTGATTTTTATGAAAGGAGTTGGAATCCACCACCTGCCATCTGAAGTGGTGCAGTCCATTCTACCATCTCAGCACTTGGCCACCTCATTCCTATTTCATTTTCCTGTATGCATGATCCAGACCACTAGGAGCTCTTTGCTTCCGCATATTTCTGCATATTCTCTCATATTTATAAATATATGAATATATTTCACCTACCTTGGCTGAAAATATAATCATTCATTAATACTTCTGTAGTAATTCTACCATTATGCAGAATACATGGTGCCATCTTGGGAAGCTGAACTCTCTGCGGCCTCTTTTGCCTGCAGCTCTTTGGCTGGACTTTTGACTTTCACCAGCTTGCTTGGGAAGTTCAACAGCTTGCTTCTTCCCCTGGGAAACAGAATTATACCAGTTCACCTTGCGCCTCCCCTGTCCCAGGGGAAGCTGATCTTACTGCATTGTGGTTCTCAAATACTGCTTGCCAAAGTGGAGGTGCATCTGAGGTGCATCTCCCTAAACCCTGAAACACTCTTTCTGTTTCATTCATGTTGTATTCCATCCACTAAATAAGAAGTAACGAGTTTTTAAAAACTAAACTTTGTACCCTTCTGCAAAGGGAAAAGAGATTAACGGATGGAGTTAATGGATATCTCAGCCTTGTGCCAGGAATACTGTAAAGTACTTACACATATGGCATTTGGAACATATATCTACCCCAAGCCAAATTCCAATGTCCTACACAATTGCTTTTGTTTCTGGTGATAAGAATCATTGTGTTTCCCAATATTAAAACAATCCAGACCTTGAAAAAGCACTTTGGCATGAGGCAGAATGTCTCCTTTGTATAGAGTCATCCCCTCCCCTTTTGTTTACTGAATAACTCACACTAGAAAGATTCCTTTGGGAAGCTGTGGGGAGGAGGGAACAACAAAAACTATGGTTTGAATCTAAGCTATTAGGTAACTAACAGTTCATGAATTTTAAAGGTTTTTTTTTAAATGATAATTTCTAATGTTTTTGATACCTAGGACATTTTTCTGTATCATAAATATCTCTCTTTGCTGAAGTAAATATTCAGTTGTCAAGAAAGACTAGCTCTCCATATATGAACATATGAAGCTGCCTTATACTGAATCAGACCCTTGGTCCATCAAAGTCAGTATTGTCTTCTCAGACTGGCAGCGGCTCTCCAGGGTCTCAAGCTGAGGTTTTTCACACCTATTTGCCTGGACCCTTTTTTGGAGATGCCGGGGATTGAACCTGGGACCTTCTGCTTCCCAAGCAGATGCTCTACCACTGAGCCACTGTCCCTCCCCTAGCACTTAAAATGGTTCCTTGGATCGAGTTTTCTGAATGAACTCCTGAGATATTTTGGATTTGAAAACTGTACGGATAGATTTCTAGGGTTGTTTTTTAGCCTAGGGTAGGGGTGGCCAATGGTAGCTCTCCAGCTGTTTTTTGCCTACAACTCCCATCAGCCCCAGCCAGCATGGCCAATGGCTGGGGCTGATGGGAGTTGTAGGCAAAAAACAGTTGGAGAGCTACCATTGGCCACCCTTGGCCTAGGGGTTTCTTTAAAATTTCTACGTACAGAAATCAAACTGTGTTAACTGGCTATACTTTGGAGACATTGTTTAGCACTATACAGCTGTCATCACACACACTAAATAATGCACTTTCAACCCACTTCCAATGCACTTTTCAACTGGATTTTGCCAGTTCACACAGTAAAATCCAGTTGGAAAGTGGATTATTTAGTGTGTGTGATCACAGCCTAAATGTGACAATGCCCTAAGTGGAAAAAGTTCTAGACCCACACATCTCTGCAGTCTGCCAAAAAAAAAAAATTACAACTGGTCAGGAAATACTAAGGGTATTTCCAAGGTTTAAAGGCAATTTGATAAATTATATAGGAGAAAATGAGATGAAAGATGCTTTCCATTAATCATGTTTGGCACTTTATTTCAGCATGTTCCTTTTTTGTTTCAGGTATGAAATAATGTATTCATGTTGGAGAGCGGATCCTGTGGACCGACCCACTTTCTCAGAACTTAAGTTTCATCTACAGAAACTGTCAGAAAGTTTACCTGAACAGAGTGAACCAAACAGTGTTTTTTATATTAATACTAATCTTCTAGAGGAGAATGCAGATGAGACAATGGAAGACTCTGAGTTTCCTCAGATAGACATAGACCTTGATCCTCATGACATCATAGAATCCTGTTCCCAAAGACCAGAGACCACAGTGGTTACTGTTGATGTCCACGAGAGCAATGGGATGGGAGACAGGTACATTTTAAGTGGAGTGAGTGAGGAACACATAGCCAGTCTTGTGAGAACAGAAGAGGAAGATATTCCTCTGCTTCAGCATACCCTCTCTCAAAATGGAAGGTTGTGGTCTCAAGATAGCACACTTCCCGTAGGAAGCACGCTGACGGATGGGCTGCTGTATGCAGATGACTCTTTGGAGGACTCTAAAATTCTGCTGTGAAAGCAAAAATAGGACCTTTTGTGGGCTGAAGATCAGAACTCCTTTGCCAGAAATAATTTTGTCAGACATGCCACTTGTCTTGTTCGAGCCATGCAAAGCCAGTCATGTATAGTTCCCCTCTGAATCTTGTACAGCAAGTAACTATAGAAGTAATGTTTTGTCTCTCTATTTGTATAATACGGTATCTTTATAGAGATTATATTTTAATAAACAACACTCCATGATGATGGTCTACATTATTCATATTTATCTTGGTTTTCAGTCTGAGGCCCTGTTCACACAGCATGTTGAATCTGTGTTAAACTGACCTTGTTCTGTTCTGAGTACCTTTGTTCCTGATATTATTGATCAGACTGCCATACTGCAATTTGAATCCTATTTCTCTCGGCTTGGCTTCGCGAACGAAGATTTAAGAATGGTGCAATAGTCCACGTCTGCTGCAGGCTCGCTGGTGGCTGACAAGACCAATGCGGGACTCCGCAGTGAAACCGTCTTCTGCCGTCCGCACGATGGCACCATGCAGCTCTTTTTTTTGTTTCCCCCACTATTATGTGCATAAGCGCATAATGCTCATAAGCACATTGTGTGCATAGGTCAGAAAACACTATGCAGTTATGCGCATATCGCTAAGTAGTAAAAAAAATGGCAACCATAAACCAGATGTATGAGGCTCCTTTTGCTCTGAGACAGCCTTCAGACATCAGGAAGTTGGTTAATATAGCAGCAAAACTATCCAGATGGAGAAAACTACGAGGTGAAACTGGACAACTCAAAAAACACCACCAAGGAGCAGGTAACAAAATAATCCGGTTTGCAGGGGGGAGGGGTGTGATAGCGATTGACTACTAAGAGGCAGATGTTGCTGTCTGATCAGCCACTTTTAATCCAGTAGGAAACAGCAGTGGCAACTGATTAAAATGTATGTTTGAACAGGCCCTGAAGGTTTTTTCTCCCTTCCCTGCTGTGGTTCCCCAAGTGATGGTTTTGCACACATAGAAGAAAATAGAAGATGAATCATTTTTCTTTGCAGCTTTCAAATGTTTCTGATACTCTCAGAACTTTTTAGCAAGGTTTGGGATTCCTAACAATAACTAATCTGGTGTCATGTGTGCGTAAAGTGCAGTCAATTTGCAGCCAATTTACGGCGACCCTAGCAAGGGGCTTTCAAGGTGTTATGGGCAATTTTCATCTTACCAAGAAAACTCCGAACAAGGAGGGTCAGCAACAAGCAGGTTTATTTTTAATACATGTTTTTGCAAAAGCATGGAGAGAATGCATCCAAGGCAGGGGCAGTCTCTAAAGTCTGTGTCGCAGCCCAGCTTAATTTAAGGCTCTCGACGCTACATCCCCCCCCTCTCTGTCCCTCTGACCAATCAGGCCGCAGACGGAGGGCTCCCAGTCTTATTCTATAACAGTCATAAATGGACATTCTGTTCTTTGCGTAACATATCCTGAAAGAGAAAAAAAATACTTTATCTGCAGACACAGCATTTTAGCAAACTGGTGCTTTCCAGTTGCTATGGATGAATAGTTGCTGGTTAGGCATTTACCTTCATAGTCTGGTCAGTTAAGCAATTGCTGATGTATACATGTTATAACCTCATGCTTTTCTTAGGGACTTTCCTTGGGTGTGGGGGTCCTTTAGGGGCGTTGGTCAAGAGACCTGTATTTACCCATATCAAAGGCATGTGACCAGGCAAGGTGATTTGCCTTCCTCTGCAGAGTCCTCCTTGGAGGTCTCCCTTCCAAGAACTGACCCTGATCAGCATTCCCCTTATCCTCAGCACAGTGCCCTGCTCCCTCTTGACCCTCATGCTCCCTGGCAGCAATGGGGCTGCCACGTTAAGAGTGGGGCTCATCTAATACGTCCCTGAGAGTCTTCTCCGAGTGCCTAACTGACTGTCTCTGCTTCTCCAGGTCAGTCACCGGCCTCAAGGGTACGAACTCTTATAAGAACATAAGAGAAGCCAAGCTAAAAAGCCAAGCACTTAAATGATCTCTGCTACTCAAATTCAAAAGGAAGAGGGAGAGGAAAAAATTCCTTTCTGCACTCAAAGCTTGAGACTGGCTGTTAAGCAAATTCCCAGCAAGTAGTAATTTGGTTAGTGCTTGGATCTAGAATTCTGTATCCCTTGATCACTGAAGAATAGCCTACAAAGATGCCTCCTTCAGCTTTGGGTTCTAGTTTGGATCTCTTTTCATTTGGTATGTGAGCTTAGGCTTTGGATCCAAATACCCTAATGTGTTCTACAGTTGGTTTTCTGTTATGCCATAACTCATATAAGAATTTTCTCTCTGTGGCTTTGGTTGGCATCTGTTTTGCAAGTAAACTGCAGTCGTTGCAGATTCTTCCAAATGCTTGTAGGGAAGGCCTGAGTCAATAAACATGCATTAGACCGTGTCAGTTATAAAGCAATTATTGCATTCACCAACCCCATTCCTTTCTAGTCCGTGTGGTACAGTAAGGCTATGCTGAATTCCATGCTCTCTTAGGAATGCCTGCACTGATCTAGGCATCTACTCACCACCACAGTCAGGCTTGGGGTTTCCTTTTGAACTTGTTAGAAACTATGGCAATACAGTCTCTCAGTTTCTGTTCAGTTAGCATTTTTCCTTCAGCAAATAACACATGGTCTATCTTGAAAAATCATCAATAAAACATAACAAATGAGTATTGTTTCCGGTTGATGCTGATTTGATAGGCCCACATCTCTCTCGGCTTGACTTCGCGAATGAAGATTTAAGAAAGGTGCAGTAGTCCACGTCTGCTGCAGGCTCGCTGGTGGCTGACAAGACCAATGCAGGACAGGCAGGTCTGGCCACAGTGGCTGCAGGGAAAAGTCTGATTTGGGGTTGCTGCTGTAGCAGTATGATTCTTCCTCAATCTCCTTTTGTCCTCAAGACCAGCTATGCGTGCGTTCTCAAAGGAAGAGACAGCCTGGTGGATGGTGTAATAATAATAATAATAATAATAAATTTTATTTCTATCCCGCCCTCCCCACCTTAGCGGGCTCAGGGCGGCTAACAACGTATTACAAAACATACAGTGATATTATAAAAACATTTAAATCCAACAATATAAAACATCAACAATGAAACTACTAACATTAAAAACCAGTTCAATGATATAATTGATATAATTGTGCCTCCATGCTTTGCGATCTGAGGCTAGGTCAGACCACTGGTGATGGTTAATGCAACAGGTACCAAGGGATTTCTTCAAGGAGTCCTTGTACCTCTTCTTTGGTGCCCCTCTATTTCGATGGCCAGTGGAAAGTTTGCCATACAGGGCAATCTTGGGAAGGCAGTGGTTTTCCATCCTGAAGATATGCAGCTGCGTCTTAAACAGCAATGCCTCGATGCTTGTAACCTCCGCCCACTTGAGGACTTCAGTGTTGGTCACAAAGTCACTCCAGTGGATGTTGAGGATGGTGCAAAGGCAGCGCTGATGAAAGCGCTCAAGGAGTCGCAGATGATGACGGTATAAAACCCACGATTCGGAGCCGTAGATGAGGGTTGTCATCACAACCGCTTTGTAAACATTGATCTTTGTGCCTTTTTTCAGAAGCTTGTTGCTCCACACCCTCTTATGCAGTCGGCCAAATGCACGGTTTGCCTTGCCAGTCTATTGTCAATCTCCTTGTCGATCTTGGCGTCTGAGGAGATGATGCACCCTAAGTAGCTGAACTGCTGGACTGTCTTCAGAACTGATTCACCCACAGTGATGCAAGGAGGGTGATAATCTTCCTGGGGTGCAGGCTGGTGGAGAACTTCTGTCTTCTTCTGACTAACTCCTAGGCCAAATAGCTTGGCAGCCTCTGCAAAGCAGGACGTCATATGCTGCAGAGCTGATACCGAATGGGAGACAAATGCAGCATCATCAGCAAACAGTAGCTCTCGGATAAGTTTTTCCATTGTCTTGGAGTGGGCCTTTAGTCGCCTCAGGTTGAACAGGCTGCCATCGGTGCGATAGCGGATGTAGACACCATCGTCGTCCTCTAAATCTACTGCGGCTCTTTGAAGCATCATGCTAAAGAAGATTGTAAAGTGAGTTGGCATGAGAACACAGCCTTGCTTTACACCTGTGCCTATTGGGAAGGACTCCAAGAGTTGCAGTGTCTAACTTGGCCTCGCTGGTCTTCATGTAGCTGGATGACCATACCGAGGAACCTTGGGGGACATCCTAAACATTCCAAGATTTGCCACAGGCCATTCCTGCTAAAGGTATCAAAAGCTTTGGTAAGGTCGACAAAAGTCACATATAGACCCTTGTTCTGTTCCCTGCATTTCTCTTGGAGCTGCCTGAGAACAAATACCATGTCGGTGGTGCTCCTGTTAGCTCTGAAGCCACACTGGCTCTCTGGGAGAAGTTCTTCTGCAATGGTGGGCACCAGTCTGTTCAGGAGTATTCTAGCAAGGATTTTGCCTGCGATGGAGAGCAGGGTTATCCCCCGGTAGTTGGAGCAATCTGACTTTTCCCCTTTGTTCTTATGTAGAGTAATGATGATTGCATCGCGAAAGTCCTGTGGTAGTTTGCCTTGTTCCCAGCAGGTGACAAGTACTTTGTGAAGTGTGCTATGTAGTACTGTGTCCCCATGCTTCCAGATCTCTGGTGGGATTCCATCAACTCCCGCTGCCTTGCCACTTTTCAGTTGCTTGATGGCTTTAACAGTCTCTTCTAGGGTGGGGATCTCATCCAACTCTGTTTTCACTGGTTGAAGTGGGGTGAGGTGGATTGCTGAATCTTGAACTACGCGATTGGCACTGAAGAGAACCTGAAAATACTCCGACCACCGGTTCAGTATGGATGCCTTGTCTGTGAGGAGCACTTGGCCGTCTGCACTACGCAAGGGACTCTGAGCCTGATATGATGGGCCATATACTGCCTTCAGGGCTTCGTAGAACCCTCTTAAATCACCAGTGTCTGCACACAGCTGGGTTCTCTCTGCAAGCTTGGTCCACCACTCGTTCTGAATGTATCGAAGCTTGCGCTGGAGGTTGCTACATACAGCGCGAAAGGTTGCTTTTTTCCTGGGACAGGAGGGCTGAGCAAGATGTGCTTGGTAGGCAGATCTCTTTTTCGCCAGTAATTCTTGGATCTCTTGATTGTTCTTGTCAAACCAGTCCTTGTTCTTCCTTGTGGAGAACCCGAGGACTTCTTCAGAGGTCAACAGGATGGTAGTTTTTAGATGTTCCCAGAGTGCTTCTGGAGAAGGATCTGTGAGGCAACTGGGGTCCCCAATTCTTGTCTGGAGTTTTGCCTGGAAGGCAGCTTTAACTTCGGCTGACTGAAGGATGCCAATCTGAAACTTCCTCCGGGGGATACCGCCTCTCCTGGGTGTAGATTTAAAGTGAAGACGGAGATTGCAGCGTACAAGGCGATGATCCATATGACATTCCGCACTGGGCATTACTCGGGTGTGTAAGACATCTCGAAGGTCTCTCTGGCGCACCAGAATGTAGTCGATAAGGTGCCAATGCTTGGACCATGGGTGCATCCAGGTTGTCTTCAGACTGTTCTTCTGCTGGAAGATAGTGTTGGTAATGGTGAGCTGATGCTCCGTGCAGAATTCTAGCAGGAGGCGCCCGTTATCATTGCAGTTGCCAACGCCGTGTTTGCCAAGTACTCCTTTCCAGGCTTCCGAGTCTTTACCTACTCTGGCATTGAAGTCGCCAAGGATGATCACCTTGTCCTCTGTAGGGGTCTTCCATACGAGGTAGCGTAGATCAGCATAGAACTTGTTCTTTTCTGCAGAATCTGCTTGAAGGGTTGGGGCATACACACTGAAGAGTGTTGCATGCTGCTTGTTTTGAAGTGGGAGGCGCATAGACATGATGCGATCTGAGTGACCTGTTGGCAGGTTTTCAAGTTTAGAGGCAATGGAATTCCTGACCATAAAGCCAACCCCAGAAAGGCGGCTCTCAGCCTTTGACTTACCCAACCAGTATAGGGTATCACCAGCACCGTGTTCCTGAAGACTACCTTCCTCAGGGAAACGGACCTCACTGAGAGCTGCTATGTCGATATTCAACCTGAGAAGTTCGTGGGCAACTAGAGCAGAGCGTCGTTCAGGGCGACCACTGTCTACTGTGTCAAGCATGGTTCTGATGTTCCAACACGCAAGCTTTAGTCTTTGCACACTTTGTGAGGCAGGTGCATGCCTTTTCTTTGTTGTTATTTTTCAACCGTAAGTAAGGATGCCCATTGACTGCGGCTAGCCAACTGGGGGGGGGAGGAGACGAGCTTTATTTAGGCCACCTTTTCTAGGCCCCTCTCCATACGGAGCAAGCAGTGCTGTCCCTAAATAAGGCTGCTTGGTCGTTCAGGGTGCTGCTGAAAAATGCTTTCGTCTCCGTGTCAGCATCAGGCGACCAATACCCTGAACCGCCTACATGCAGGATCGGGACTGCGGCTTCCAGTGGCATCTTCCACCTGCCGTTTCGCCCGTTGCCCATCGTTGCAGGACTTGGTATGTTGTAGGTTGTGGATGTAGATACCCTTCAGGCCTGCGCAGAGGAATTTTTAGGTGAAGCGCAGTGTGCGCAGTACTGGCTCCACCCTTTCACCATGGGGTCATCTGCCATGGCCCAGTTAGCCGGGACGCCGGCAGCGAGTCCTCCAGGTGGTAGATGTTACATTAGCGAGCTCTGTCTGCCCGGGCTTGATGTTAGAGTTTTCCTTCTCTTGGCTGGCGAGGTTGGTGAGCCCAGCCTGCCCATCCGGTTATACCGCCGGATATTCGGTCGCACCATGATGTGGCATACTCTGTGAAAACGGGGGGGACCAGCGAGAAGGTGTTGCCACGGATGCAGTAATGTAGGAGAGGCCATTGCAGTGATCATCTGCCAGGCATAGCCAGACAGTGATCACGCAGCATTCACTACACCGGGAAAGGAGAGGCGATGTATTGTGCGTGCACTTTCCCCGGGGGGGCAGGACACCCAGAGGGAGCCCCACCCTCACCCCCCCGATAGGCCCACATAAGCCAGTGTGAATTAGCTCAAGTGGCTGTTTAGAGCATCTCTGACTTCATTGGGGAACAGAAGGCCAAGTTGTCTTTCCCTTTATAAAACTTACACACAATTGATTATCATTGGCACAATCACTTATGTGTATACCTGTTAAAAAAGCAAAGGTAGTCCCCTGTGCAAGTACCAGTCATTTTCAACTCTGGAGTGACATTGCATCACGATGTTTTCACAGCAGACTTTTTTTTTACGGGGTGGTTTGCCATTGCCTTCCCCAGTCATCTACGCTTTCCCCCCAGCAAGCTGGGTACTCATTTTGTGATTTTGGAAGGATGGAAGGCTGAGTCAACCTGAGCCAGCTACCTGAACCCAGCTTCTGCCAGTATTGAACTCAGGTCGTGAGCAGGGAGCTCAGATTGCAGTACTGCAGTTTTACCACTCTGCGCCACGGGGCATTTTATACCTGTTATCAAATCCTTTATTTGAAGTTTTAAGTTGGCTTCTGGTCATGATAAGGAAATCTCCTCTGCCAAAGCTCCAGGCACTTCTGGTCAGCAGTTGTTTTGGCTGTACAGAACTTTGGTTCCTGATGGTCTAGTCCAAAGACTCTATTTCTGAGAGCAGTTGCAAGCTTATCATTTAGACTTAATAATATTTCTATATGGGTCTCTGCATTTCCACTTTCTTTTAGCCCAATTGAGAAAAGTTCTCTAAACAAAGACATCTTGCTCACCTGGTTTGCTTTCTTAAGGCTTCAATTTTCCCTTTTGCAGTTTCTTGTCCTTTTATGTACACCAGTTGGGAATTAGCCAGTGAACTAATTATCAGATTTTACGCTTTACGGTCTGCGTTCTCCCATCTTGTGATCTCATTTTCAGACCTCCAAGTTGTGTGGAGCAGTTAATGAAAAATTAAGTTTTTTCATCCTTGAGCTGGTGCTCAATTCTAAAAAGACAAGCACTGAAGTTATCTCCACTATTCAAATCCAAAAGGAAGAGAGAAAGAGAAAGTTTCTTTCTGTACTTGAGCTTGGGACCAGCTGCTCAGCAAATTCCCAGCATCTTTCGTTCTTGTAATTGTTCAAGCAAGAGATGGAAGAAAATTTCATTTTAAAACTCCCTCTGGGCCTATAACACTATTGAGATATTTGATTAATATAGCAGAGTTTGCCCAGTCATAGAAGTGTGATACTGAGTGCAGTAAATAAATCTCCCAAATATACCTAAACTTACATTTATTCAAATAGGTCAAGTTCACATTTGGGTTGCAAACAAAAAAGAAAGAAGCCCAACCTAAAGAGTCCTTTCCCTATCACAAACCACCAGCTTCATTGGCATCTTGTGTGTAAAAGTGTGAGGGCTAGGGCCAGTGCACCCACTAGGCAATCTTAGGCCATCCTTGGAGGTTTTTAAACAGAGGCTAGATGGCCATCTGACAGCAATGAAGATCCTGTGAATTTAGGGAGAGTTTCCGGCATTGTGCAGGGGATTGGACTAGATTAACCTGGAAGTCCCTTCCAACTCTATGATTCTATGATCATGTAGGGTGGTGGCCTTCGGAGGCACTGAATTGAGCACCCTACATGACTTGTGGCAACAACAGCAGCTGCCACAGCTGCTTCTCCCTTGGAACCATGAGGACTAGCAGCTGGACACAAAGGAAGTGGTGCACATGAACAGATACCACAGGGGGGAGGTTAGCAATGGAAACCTCACCCACTCTGCTGCCAGCAAGAGGGGCTCTCGGGGGCTGGCTGCCATATGTTCTCAGGGTGCAGGCAGGCAGGAGTCCAAAACCTGTCCAAGGTCAAAGACCAGGAAGTCAAGCAGCAGCCAAGTCACCAATGCAGGATCACAAACTGGAATCAGAAGTCAATGTCCAAAAGCCAAAAGGGTGCCAAGGAAATCAAGGAGGTCAGGATCAGGAATCAGAAAGGAGTGTGGATGCAAGCCAGAGAATAGACTTGTTGCTTACACAAGGTTACCAGGTCCTGGGTGGGAACTATATGGGAGTCTCAATCAGCCTGCTCCCTGAATGGCAGTGACTCTGCTAGAACTCAGGACTGAGAGATCTGAAGCATCAGCATGCCTCATGTCTTTGCTCTGAAAGTTCTTTCCGGAGCCTGCTTCGAACTCTTGAGATGGGAGGAGGAGAGCTTGGAGGAGATTGATCATCAACAGCTGACACTGGTGCCTGGAGAGCGATTGATGGGCCAGCTGCTGTTTGTTCAGCTGAGGAACTGGCTGGCAACTCTGGCAAGGTCAGTTAACCCTTCCAGCTCCTCCTCATCAGGGCTCATGACACTATCCCCCCACCCCCGCAGGTGCAGGGTCTTGTGTCGGCCAAAGTGCCCTGTAGGAGGGGAGTCGTGAGTCAAGCGGAGCACGTCAATCCGTAGGGGCCCTGGAGGCACATATAGGCGCTCATGGTGCAGGAGGAGACCTTGGTGGGTAGAGAGGTCCCCAGCTTGGGCCAATTTGCACTTCCAGGAGGCATTGCTGAGCCCAGGGGTCTTGGGCCTGGCTGGCCTGGATGTCTACAGCCAAGGTCGGGCAAGTCGAGGTGACAGCGAAGACCAGGGATGCAAGTATGAGCCCAGTTGGGGTCTCCTCCATTAGAGGCACAGCGTACTCCGGTTTTCGGGAGAGGGCACCCGCTTTCTGGTTCTGGTTGTGCGGGATGTAAGTGATCTGGAAGTCAAACCAGGAAAAGAAGAGGGACCACCGGATCTGACACTGGGTGAGGCGTCGAGCAGTCTGTAGATGCTCCAGGTTCCGGTGGTCAGTCAGGACCTGGATGGGGTGGTGGGCCCCTTCAAGGTGATTCCTCCAAACCTCTAAGGCGATCTTGATGGCCAGGAGTTCCCGCTCCCAGATGGTGTAGTTGCGCTCTGTGGGCGTCAGCTGCCGCGAGTAGTATGCACAGGGTTGTAGTGGCTGGGAGGGGTCCTCCCACTGGGATAGCATTGTGCTGAGGGCCACTACTGTGAACGGCAGCTGCAGGTCTGGGTAACACTGGAGCGCCTCGGTGGTGAAGCAGGTTTTCAGGGTAGTGAAGGCATGGTCTGCCTCTGGAGTCCAGTGAAATGGCTCTTTGGGTCGGAGAAGCTGGGTCAGAGGTGTGGTTACATCGGCATAGGCAGGGATGAACTGGCGGTAATAACTGGAAAAGCCAAGGAACCGCTGTACGTCCTTGTGGTTCCACAACGTCGGCCAGGTCAGGACCGCCTTGACTTTGTTCGGGTCCATCCAAGTCCCATGGGGTGAAACTATGTGGCCAAGGAACTCGACTGCTGTTAAATCGAAGGCACACTTCTCTAGCTTGGCATAGAGACCATGTTCGCCCAGGCATTGCAGAACCTGGTGGACGTGCCCTGCGTGCTGGGCAGGGCTTTGGGAATAAATTAAAATGTCATCTAAATAAATGATCACAAAGCGGTCAAGCAGGTCACGAAAGATGTCGTTCATCAGCCTTTGGAAGACAGTGGGGACATTGGTCAGGCCGAAGGGCATCACGAGATACTCGTACTGGCCATAACGGGTCCCGGAAGCCATCTTCCATTCTTCTCCAGTGTAGATCCGCACTAAGTTGTAAGTGCCCCGGAGGTCCAGCTTGGTATAGACCTGGGCCCCCTTAAGGTGATCCAGTGATCCTGGGATCAGCGGCAAGGGGTAGCGGTCCCGGACGGTGATTTTGTTCAGGGCCCGGTAGTCATTGCAGGGCCAGAGCTCGCCACCTTTCTTCTTGACAAAGAGAACAGGGGCGGACAGCGGGGACGTGGATGGCTGGATGAAACCCCATTCCAGGTTTTTGGCGAGTAAGCCCTGCAGGGCTGCTAGCTCCGGTTCGGACATGGGGTAGAGTCGCCCCATAGGCAGGGGTGCCCCTGGTACCAAATTGATGGCGCAGTCATAAGCCCAGTGCGGGGGGAGCTGCTTGGCCCCCTTTTCCTTAAAGACATTGGCAAAGTCTGTGTAGGCCGGGGGAAGTAGAGGACCAGCAGTCGGGGCAGCGGTGGCCAGTGCGGTCAACCAGGCCTGGTGAGGACAAGGGTCCTTGAAGCTCAGCTTTCCCTGTGCCCAGTCCACGAGGGGGTTGTGCTTTATGAGCCAGGAGAGTCCCAGAATGAGGGGAAAGCGGGGCATGCGAGCAACATCAAATTGTACTTGCTCATGATGGTGTTGGATCTGGAGCATGACTGGGTGGGTCTCCTGGGTCACCAGACTGTAGCAGAGGAGGCGCCCGTCGATGGCTTTGACCAGGGTAGGGGTGTCTTTGTCCTGCACTGGGATCTGGTGTTGCTTCACAAAGGCCACATTGACGAAGCAGCGGGTGGCCCCAGAGTCGACCATGGCGTAGACAAACGGCCAGCACCCGTCCGGTAAGTCAAGTGTGACCGGTACGAGGAATGGACCCTGGCCAGTAACATAGGGTTCAGAGGACCTGGCTAGGTGCCCCAAGTCAGGGGGTCCACTCAGACTTGGGGCTGGTATTTTACTGGCGGCAGTACTGGGCTGGGTGCGCTTGGTGGGGCAGCCGGAGGAGAAGTGCCTCGCCCCTCCACTGTACAAGCAGAGATACTGTGAACGGTGCTGTGCTTTTTCCTTGGGGGTGAGCCGGGGCCATGCAGCCCTGAGTTGCATGGGCTCAGGGTCATCAATCTCAGGACTGGTGTGCATTGGGGTTGTCACTGTCGCTAGGCCGTGGGGCAGCTGAGAGGGACGGGTGCTGCTTTGTGCTTGGCGGCGGCTTTCCAGGTGGCCATTGATGCAGAGATACAGCATGATTAGGCCTTGTAGTGTGGCTGGTTGGTCTACTCGTGCCAGCTCATCAAGGATTTCGTAAGCCATCCACTCCATATACTGGTCCATGAGGGCAGCCTCATTCCAGGCCAGGTCTTGGA
Organism: Heteronotia binoei; assembly: GCF_032191835.1. Taxonomy (NCBI): domain Eukaryota; kingdom Metazoa; phylum Chordata; class Lepidosauria; order Squamata; family Gekkonidae; genus Heteronotia; species Heteronotia binoei. The sequence continues at coordinate 222,759,990 of NC_083223.1, read as the reverse complement.
CCAGAAGCTTGAACTTGGTGGAGTACTGGGAAACCGAGTCCCTACCCCGCTTCAGGGTCCGGAACTTCTGACTGGCGGTGGCTGCTTGCTGGGGGTTAGCAAAGATTACCACCACATGATCCAGAAAGCTCTGGTAGTCAGTCAGCAGGGGCGATGGGGCTAGAAGCAAAGGGGTAGCCCATTTAGCTGCCTACCCCTTTAAGAGGCTGACAATGAAGCATACCTTGGTCTTGTCATCGAGGAAGTCTCAGGCACGTAGTTCAATATACAGTTGGCACTGTGCCTGGAATGCAGGAAACTCCTCCACCTTCCCAGTGAACTTCTCTGGGGGAAGAACCGGGCACTTGGGTGGAACAGCAACAGTGGCTTGCTGCTGCTGTTGCAGGTGAACCACCATTTGAGTGAGGTGCTGTACCTGAATGAGCAAGGCTGCTAGCTGCCCAGAGCCTCCGCTTGCCTCCTCATCCATCTTGTGGAGTGAGAGTGTGGGTGGAAGCAATCTGTCACGTTCTCAGGGTGCAGGCAGGCAGGAGTCCAAAGCCTGTCCAAGGTCAAAGTCCAGGAAGTCAAGCAGCAGCCAAATCACCAATGCAGAATCACAAACTGGAATCAGAAGTCTATGTTCAAAAGCCAAAAGGTCACGGTGCCAAGGAAATCAAGCAGGTCAGGATCAGGAAGGAGCGTGGATGCAAGCCAGAGAATAGACTTGTTGCTTACACAAGGTTACCAGGTCTTGGATGGGAGCTATATGGGAGTCTCAATCAGCTTGCTCCCTCGGTGGCAGTGACTCTGCTAGAACTCAGGACTGAGAGATCTGAAGCATCGGCATGCCTCATGTCTTTGCTCTGAAAGTTCTTTCCGGAGCCTGCTTCAAACTCTTGAGATGGGAGGAGGAGAGCTTGGAGGAGATTGATTGTCAACAGCTGACACTGGTGCCTGGAGAGTGATTGATGGGCCAGCTGCTGTTTGTTCAGCTGAGGAACTGGCTGGCAACTCTGGCAAGGTCTGTTAACCCTTCCAGCTCCTCCTCGTCAGGGCTCATGACAGCCACTGACTGATTCACCCGGCCACTCTCCAAGGCCCCTTGGCCAGACCTGCGTGCTAGCTCCTCTCCCCACCTCAGGTTCACTGGCCAGGCATCCTTGCTCATGTTTTTCTGGTGTGGCAAAGCACATACAGGTGTCTCATAGAAGCAGCTCCCTTTAAGATGCCCCCTGGCTTCACTCACCCCTCACACTAAATTCCTCACAGGCTTTCCTGCCACAGCCAGTGCACATCCGGGCGAAGCCCACCGTTGCCATGGTGACCTTGGCCCGGACCATGCAGTGGCATGCCCACCTGGCCAGCCACAGGGCTCGTGCACCTTTGGCTGGTGGCTCTCCTCTCAGGGCTGGCAGCCTCTGCCAAGCCTGGAGAGAGGCAGGGTTGGTGGTGAGGAGGAGCTGCTGCCCATGTTGGCTGGTGAGGAGATGGCCAGGCAGGCGAGTGAAGGAGTGGATCGCCCACAATCACCCCAGCACCCTTGGAGAGAGGCTGAGCAGGTAGCGAGTGAGGCGGAGGAGGGCAGGAAGTTAGGAGTGGGGGGGCCTCTCTTAGGGTCCAGGCATGCTGAGTCAAGCTATCATCACACACACTAATAATGCACTTTCTTTTTAAATGCAGTTTTTTTTTATTTTAAATATCTCCATTCAAAAAATATAGTCTTTACAATAATGCATATATGAAAACATATCATTAATCCAATACACTCATAAAGACTCTCAAAAAAAGGGGGGGGGGAGAAAAAAGCAAATTTTACCTTTTACTACTCCAATTCTCACAGCCAACTCTCAAGATTTACCTTAGTGGTAGGAAGCTTAAATCAGTACAAAATAAAATTTAAATACTTCTTTGGCATCTTGTTTTTCTTTGACGCATTAGCAAATAATGCACTTTCAAATCACTTTCCAACTGGATTTCACTGTATGAACTGGCAAAATCCAGTTGGAAAGTGCATTGAAAGTGGATTGGAAGTGCATTATTTAGTGCAGGGCTGTCAGACTCATTTGTTATGAGGGTCAGAACTGACATAAATAAGACCTTGTCAGGCCAGGCCATGTGTGTCATAAAATGTAATGCCAGGTAGTGGAGATATAAAACTTTATAAAGGACACAAACAAACACAATTTAAAGATTTTGTCTCCCATGTGATCAAGGGGACTGGGCAAAGGAAGCTCTGGCTCTTTCCCTCCCTCCCCAGGGGATAATGAGGGGGCAGAGCCTCAACCAATAGAAGGAAAAGAGACTTGCCTCAATAGCTCTGCTGTGCAATTCAGGGAGTCTGGCAAAGTAAGCTCTTCCTCTCCCCCTTCCTCCCCAAGGGAGGAGCCTCAGCCAATAGAGAAAATAGAGGCCTTGTTCTTAGCTCCTGCACAATTGAGCAAGCCTGGCAAAGCATGCTGTTACACAGAAGGAAGCAAGAGAGAGGGAGAAGAAAGCAGACTTGCTTGTTGGCCTGATCCAGCCCCTGAATTGCACGTTTGACACCCCTCCCCTGAGTTAGTGTGTGTGATCACAGCCTCGTTTACTCGAGCGTCAGGCAACCCATTCTTGGGAAGGTGCAGTTTTGTACTGTCCTGTGTTTCTCTGTCCTGTGGCTTTTGCCATTTCAACCCTGTGTTGAACTACTTGGCTCTTTTTTACTCTGTGGAATCCATTTTGCAATCAGGAGATACAGCCTCAGCTGTACAGATATGCAGCTGTTGCTTCCACTCCAGGTCAGGAAAGCATCACAGGCTGTTTTTTCATGCTGATTTCATGTAGGTGCTGTTTGTGTGTGAAAGTCATTGCCTTGGGAATATGAAGATGCTTTGGTTTGGTTTGGTTTATTTTAGGTGCTTGGCCATTTCTCTCATTTTCAATTCATTGACACTAGCAGGTAATGTTTTCTCCTTTTTTAACAAGATAAAATCCTCAGATCAGTTAATTTTGAGTTTTTTCCACCTAGAATGGCAGAAAAATTTTATCTACCATTATATTCTATGGTATTGCATGTAGTAGCTCTCTGCAATAAGGTCTCATTCGAACTAATATCTGTGTTGCGTTTTTCTGTATTGTCGCAGATCTTTAGTGTTTGTGGGTATTATTATATTGAAAATCTGGTCCAGCAGGTGGTGCTAAAACTCAGGCTATGAATACCTCCTCAAGGTTTTGAAAGTTAGTGTAAATGCTTTTGTCTAAAAGGAGCTGCGGATTGAAACAATGTGCTCTGGAATCTGGAGAATTAGGTATGCATTTTACCTAGGTATATGTTCAGCTCCCAGATCCATGGCTGTAATTTTAAGACTAAGCTCTCAGTGCTTGAGAAAGGTTGTAAGACTGTGGGTATGTTATATATATGTGGGTCCTGATAATATAGAAAGATGGAATTTTGTGGTTCATATTGTTCACTATTTCTAGTTCCAATCCTCCTGTCTTTAAAAAAAAGTGGAGGGGGTCTTCATATAATTTAAAGTGCCCATCTGTATGCAGCATAATCTTCCAAAGGCACCTCTGGGAGTACAGGACCAAGGTTGCCTTTTAGATAGCTTTGTGTGTAACATACATAACCACTTTGATACAGCAGATATGCAGACTGATTGAGCAATTCCCCTAAGTACTAAAGTCTACATTTTCAATCCACTCAATCATAGCTGAGGACAGTTCGTAGAGCTCCATCATATCACCCTGGAAAGCATGATGCTTACATTCCTGTGACAGATAGAAAACAGTTTTGCAGGCCCCACCACAGTTGCATTCAGGCTGAGGTATTTTGTCCCATTTACGGTAAGCAACAGATCTGCAAAACTATCAACGCCTGTTTGAATTCTATTAGCAAGTCAAATCCCGCAGGTATTTCACTGGAATTTATCAGGTTATGACTATCAGGTGGAACTGATTGCATCCATATTCAAAACCTCCACTCCCTAGATCAAAATTTTGTGATTGCAGGATTTGTGCAGATCTTCTGCTGGATTTCAATATCTTAGTCTAGATAGGCCAGCATCAGCCATGTCTTTTTGAATAGGCGACTCTCCAGATTGTGTCATAAGTGGTCCATTAAACTAAAAGGTCTGTGGAAACTCATGGTCCATGATGAATGAAACTGATGGATCTCAAACCTATACAGTTCTCCATTTTTTGCCCCAGATTTATCCCTTTTCAGAATCTACTTGTGTCCTGTTTTTATTTTGCTTTTGATCCACAGGGCAGCAGGACATTGTCTGGTGCCCCACCAATTTATGTAGTCACCCTATACCCACAAACTGCTGCTCATAACGGTATACAATTTTATACCCTGTTTTTTGTAAATACTGGTTTTTGATTACTAGACAAGGATTTTTGGAACAGGCAGAATAGAAATATTGTACAACAGGAAGTACAGGGAACTGTGGAGTGTACCCTCCCAAATGTCATTAAAACTGCAACCTTGCCTCCTAGTTAAAAGATGAAAATTGTTGATTTTAGCAAAATGGACTTTTAAAAATTATGACATTCTCTTGTAATTTTATATTTTGAAAATTGACAACTGAAGGTTCCAGACAATCTTCAAAGGCAGATTCATACAGTATATTGCAGTAATGAACCTGGATGTCTGCAACATATCCTGTAGTCCATTTGAAGACTTAACAGTAAGCCCTGCTGAATTAAATAGGGCTTCAGTCATAGTAAATGTGCATAAGATTCTTCCTTCATGACCTGAAACATCTTTCCAATTTCCTCTCAACATCCAGTGTGAGAAAGAGCTCTAGGAGACTCAAAAATTGTTTTGTGTTATTTTGATGGGTGTTACAGCTTACACCTTATAAAAAGATGTTACATACAAGAGAATGCTGAAAAGATGTTTCAGCATTCCCTCTTCCCCTGAAATGTATCAGTGATGGTTTGGTTTAATGCACAGTATAAAACATTGAACATAAGAGAAGCCAAGTTAGATCAGGCCAATGGCCCATCCAGTCCAACACTCTGTGTCACACAGTGGCCAAAAAAAAATTATATATATATGTATATATACATACACACACGCACACACATATACACACTGTGGCTAATAGCCATAGATGAACCTCTGCTCCATATTTTTATCTAACCACATCTTGAAGGTGGCTATGCTTGTGGCCGCCACCACCTCCTGTGGCAGTGAATTCCACATGTTAATCACCCTTTGGGTGAAAAAGTACTTCCTTTTATCCGTTTTAACCTGTCTGCTCAGCAATTTCATAGAATGCCCACGAGTTCTTGTATTGTGAGAAAGGGAGAAAAGTACTTCTTTCTCTACTTTCTCCATCCCATGCATTATCTTGTAAACCTCTATCATGTCACCCCGCAGTCGACGTTTCTCCAAGCTAAAGAGTCCCAAGCGTTTCAACCTTTCTTCATAGGGAAAGTGTTCCAGCCCTTTAATCATTCTAGTTGCCCTTTTCTGGACTTTCTCCAATGCTATAATATCCTTTTTGAGGTGCGGCGACCAGAACTGCACACAGTACTCCAAATGAGACCGCACCATCGATTTATACAGGGGCATTATGATACTGGCTGATTTGTTTTCAATTCCCTTCCTAATAATTCCCAGCATGGTGTTGGCCTTTTTTATTGCAAACGCACACTGTCTTGACATTTTCAGTGAGTTATCTACCACGACCCCAAGATCTCTCTCTTGGTCAGTCTCTGCCAGTTCACACCCCATCAACTTGTATTTGTAGCTGGGATTCTTGGCCCCAATGTGCATTACTTTGCACTTGGCCACACTGAACTGCATCTGCCACATTGATGCCCACTCACCCATCCTCAACAGGTCCCTTTGGAGTTCCTCACAATCCTCTCTGGGTCTCACTACCCTGAACAATTTAGTGTCATCTGCAAACTTGGCCACTTCACTGCTCACTCCCAACTCTAAATCATTTATGAACACTTTAAAGAGCATGGGACCCAGTACCGAGCCCTGCAGCACCCCACTGCTTACTGTCCTCCACTGCGAAGACTGCCCATTTATGCTCACTCTCTGCTTCCTATTACTCAGCCAGTTTTTGATCCATAGAAAGAGACAAAGGGTCAAATTATAGATGATACTGAGTTTGTATGATAGATCCACAGATGTATAGTTGAGTTGCATAGAAACAGCCGGGGGAGAATGGATATGGATCGTGGTAACTGATTGGGAGATGGAGAATAAATCTAGACTTTGCCCCTGTGCAACTTCCTGGATTTAAAATGCCTCCCTTTTCTGCTCTAAGTCCAGAGAGGCAACAAAGTCATTGTTGCCCCCCTTTTTTTCTTCCAAGGATTAAAATAGCTGGGGAATGTTTGAAAACCAGAAAATGAAATGGGAGGAAGAATTAAACACCACTTTCTTCAGTGAAACGGCTGCATTCCATATCAAACCCTCTCCCCTCAATGCTTTCTACTACTACAGTATGCATTTGGGGATCAATGGACTGATCTCTAGCAAGCATGTGTGATTTGGCCCTGGAGTGGTAGACTGAAGTGACAGAATTCTGGATTGTACCACTGTGGAGTGCAAGCAGGATGCTGTCTTTCCGAATGCCCCCTCTACCTGGGTGACAAGCAAGCTCCCTGCAGGTAGTAAAATGGCACTTCAGGAAAAGGAATGCGCTAAAAAGCTCTCTGTGGTTCATTAGCTCAGTGCATGTCTGCAACTTTTCACACAGCACTGAAAGGATACAAAGACACCCCCTTACAGGGGAAAGACATTAAAAGTTATACATATAAATATGACCCATCCCTGCTACCTGAAGTCTAAAGGGGAGCCACCCAGAATACTTCCCTTTCATATCAATCACTTTATTACATTGTCTGTGTCAGTAACAAGCTTTAATTTTCACAGAGTGTGATCTGAACTTAATAGGGTTTCCAGCCTCCAGGTGGGGCCTGGAGATCTCCCACTTTTACAACTGATCTCCAGCTGGCAGAGATCAGCTCCCCTGGAGAAAACAGCTGCTTTGAAGGATGGACTCTATGGCATATGCTGAGGCCCCTCCCCTCTCCAAACCCCACCCTCTCTTGGCTCCATCCCCTAAGTCTCCAGGTATTTTCCAACACAGACCTTGAGGAAAACAGAGCCAGGGGCTAACAGCCAGGTCTTGCCCCAGCTCAGATCAAGCAGCAGGGCAACACTCTGGTCCAAGTTCAAAGTGACATGAGATGGGCAAAAAGCCTTACCAGTGACAGTTCCACAGTCATGTTTCAATAAGATTGTCATCTTCTACACCAGCTGCTGTAGCACACCAAGGGTCCATGGCCAGATACTAACATGGCAAGTAGCTTCTGATCTGTTTTAAATATAGTGCATGCTGCACCTTTCTCAGGTAAAAGAAAATGTGAACATAACATTCTCATCTCTCCCCCAATTTTCTTTCTGTATTTGTGAGAAAAGAACAGGAATCTTAATGTGCTAACAGCATCAATCATTTTGCACTCCACTGAAGTAATGTGTTTGGGATAAAGAACAGAGATCAGCAGTTCATGTGGTTAGAGATGGATGCAGAGGCCAGATACAAATGTAACCTGGAAAGTACTGTTTATATGCAGATGGAAAATATTCCTGCAGTTTTATTCACATGTAGCCTAATTGTCACAAATAATACATAATACATAGATGATTGCCTGACATTGTAGAAGATTCCCTAGTGTTTATTGTTCATGATGACTAACATGATTCAAACATATTGTGTGGCTCTTGAAGCCCCCACCACCCCGTCAGCCAGCTTGAAGAAGGCATTTGTCTCTTTTAATTACTTCTCCAAGCCAAGCCAGCCAGTGGCTTGGAGAATGCATTTAAAGTTAAAGTTGCTTTCTTTCCACCTCTCTCTCCCTCCCCTCCCCTCCCATCTATCTACCTTCTTTCCTTCCTTGTGGCTCTCAAACATCAGATGTTCATGTCTTGGGGCTCTCAAACATCCACATTTTATTCTATGTGGCTCTTACATTAAGCAAGTTTGGCCACCTCTGGGCTATAGTATACCATTCCACTTGGATTTACTTGTGATTAGGCAGGTTCTAGTTGGGCTGTGCTTCTCTGTAAATGAAAATTATAAATTAAGAGTCTGAAGAACCTATGGACAGCAAAAGCCCTTGCAGCCCCAGCCCAATCTCAAGTTGTCTTAGAAGCCCCAGTGGAAGACTTCCTCTTCCCCACCAGTGCAACAGTGTGTGTGTGGGGAGGGGGATGCCAGGTGAACTGGGAAATGGAACTGGCATCATGTCATTAGTATGACAGTGAAAAAGTAAGCCCACCCAACAATCTCCCGCCAGTTACCAGCCATGGGATGGCAAAACTAGATTTTAAAAGTTTTATTAGTTTTCTAGAAATTGATGGCGAGGTTCCGGGCTCCGTCATCTTATTTATTTATTTATTTATTTATTTATTTATTTATTTATTTATTTATTTATATTGGGATTTATACCCCGCCCTTCGCACCGAAGTGTCTCAGGGCGGCTTACAACATGATAATACAAATACTACAATTTAAAACACTTACAAGTAAAATTAAAACCATAAATTAATAAAAGCAAGATAGATAAAAACCGGCGGTCTACAGATGCATTTTGTTCCATCCAAAAGATTTCCTTGTCAGTCAGTATTATAGGCCTGCCGGAAGAGGGCTGTCTTACAGGCCCTGCGGAACTGCCCTAGGTCCCGCAGGGCCCGCACCTCCTCCGGCAGCTGGTTCCACCAATAAGGTGCCGTTACTGAGAAGGCCCGATCCCTGGTGGATTTTAGACGGGCCTCCTTTGGCCCGGGGACTATCAACAGGTTTTGTGAACCCGAGCGTAGTACTCTCTGGGGAACGTGTGGGGAAAGACGGTCCCTAAGGTAGACAGGTCCTAGGCCATATAGGGCTTTAAAGGTAATAACCAACACCTTGTACCGGACTCGGAATATTACTGGCAGCCAGTGCAGATCCCGGAGCCCCGGCCGAATGTGCTCCCGTCTTGGGAGCCCTAATAACAGCCGGGCAGCAGCGTTCTGCACCAACTGCAGTTTCCGGGTCCGGCACAAGGGTAGCCCCATGTAGAGGGCATTACAGTAGTCTAACCTCGAGGTGACCGTAGCATGAATCACTGTTGCCAGGTCGTCACGTTCCAGGAAGGGGGCCAACTGCTTCGCCCGCCGAAGGTGAAAAAACGCGGACTTGGCAGTGGCTGCTATCTGGGCCTCCATTGTCAGTGAAGGCTCCAACAGCACCCCCAGGCTCTTAACCCTGCCCGACGCTGTTAGTGGCGCGCCGTCAAAAACTGGCAGGGGGATTTCCCTTCCCGGGCCGCAGCGACCAAGGCACAGGACCTCTGTCTTCGCCGGATTCAGCTTCAGCCCGCTCAGCCTAAACCACCTAGCCACTGCCTGTAACGCTCGGTCCAAATTTTCTGGGGCGCAGGCGGGCCGGCCATCCATAAGCAGATCTTGGCTTCAGAGGGGTCCGCAGATTGTCCTCCTGTGGCAACCCTGACTCTGGCTGTTGGAGGGGTGTCACAGAAGTGATGCATCCATAGAAAAAGCCCAGAAGAGGCTTTTTCTTTGGCATGGGATTTTTACGGGAAGAGAGGGGTTCAGCGGCAGCTGCCCCTGTGTTTCCTGTATGTCTTGAAGCCCCCACCACCCCGTCAGCCAGCTTGAAGAAGGCATTTGTCTTTTCCACAGCCATGAAAAGCTGGCGCACCAGCAGAAAAAGAAGAATGCCCGACTGCTTTTTTGCTTTCATTTTCTCCAGTACGACTTTGAAGTAGCGTCTTTCTACTCCTAATGTGATGATTCTACTTAACAAGTCGGTGCTTTTCCAATTCCGTTCTCTGATGGGTCACTTTATATAACTCAAAAGAAGAGACTAGCTCAAAAGAAGACAAAGGAGGCCTCGGAAAGTTATGAGCAGTCTTAACTATTTAAATTGGATTGAATATAACTACTAAAATTGACCCGGATTATAATTGGACTTATACTAAAGTGATTACTATTAGGTTGCAATACGATCTGAATACAAAGGAGATATATTCCAGAGATATCTGTCTCTATCGCCTGACTGTATTTGAAAGAATGGCATTTGAAATCCCAGCTGGAGCTGTCATGGAATGTGGATTAGCAGGAGCCTGAAGCTGTTTTACAATCTGAACTAAGAGACTGAGTTTGTTATCAGAGAAAAATGGCACTGCCTAGCGAAATGTCTCATGAAAAAGATATCTTTTTGAATATAATCTCTCTGAAACAAGATCTTGCCTCATTTATGCAGCTCATTAAAGACCAAATGAGTTGTTTTATGCTGAAAGCTAATGAAATTGCAATCCTACAGGATTTGAGTGCTAAAGAGAGTATGCTGACGGCTGTGAAATCGGAATGGGAAAGTGATATGCTCCGAAATAAACAAAGGAAAATTAAAATGGTCTCCTATGTCGCAGTTTTAAAACACGACCAGAAATCAAGATCCAGTGAAGTCATCCGGAGAGGGAAAAATGGTGTTGAATTCTTCCTCCCGTTGTTGAGGGGGCAGGCCATATTGAGAAGAGAAAAGGTACACTCCAATCAACAAATCAAAATGTGGGAAAGTTTTCCGGAAGAAGGATCCTGGATTTTTTTTATTTTTGTGAATGGCTGGATATGGAACTCTGATTAAGAAGTGGTATGTGATTTTAAAAGGCAAGCTGTGATCAAATGGGCTGACTCTGATGTAATATGGATGCAGAAATTAAAGGAACTTAAAAGTTTTTAATCACTGGGATGAAGGATTCCTGAATTTTTTTTTGGGGGGGGGGCGGTTTGTGGGTAAACAAACATGTAACTATTAATAATGAACAGCTATCTGATTTTAAAAAAATAAGGGAGATTTTGAAGAAGTAAGAGAGCTGGTAAAATTGTAATTAAATATATAATCAATTTGGATTAATGTTAAAGAATGCAGATAACATATTTCTTTATATAGTAGATGTATCTACAGTATGCTTACTTAGTGAGATTGCTTATATTGTTGTAAGAGTTGGATTAACAGTTTTAAAGGCAGATAGCATAATTGTTGTGTATCTGGTAGATTTGGTAACTTGGTAGATTTGTTTTTAATATGCTTTTTGGAGAAATGGTTTAGGCTGAGATAGACAAATTATTTAGTTATATCCTATGTAATTTGTTAAGGATAAAGATATGATTTTTATATGCTTGTTTTAATAAGGATTTTGTTAAACCAACAATCTAATTTGTGCCTATAATAGGCTTAAGTTAAATCAGATAAAATTGGCGTTGAGACAGTTTTGAAAAAAAAATTAACTTGTTATACCTATTTGTGTTTAAGAAGAAGTGTTTAGATTCATATTGCTACTACTAGTTTATCAAAAGGAATTTTTTTGTGGTAATGAAAGAAAGGAAGGTAAAATATATGGAGATTTTTATACTTGTGGGTAGAATGATTTGAGTACTTTATGGGGAGGTAGAATTATAATTGATATATTTGTACTGCTTTCTGTTTCTGTTTTCACCATTCTGTCAATCCCTCTTTCCCCCCTTTTTAATGTGTTCTTTGCAATGCTTCTTTCTTTTGTAGTTTAAATCAATAAAAAAATTATAAAACTGAAATTGAGGACAAGGGGCAAGAGGGGACAGGAAATGACAGTTACAAATCAATATTAGTCTGCATATAGTATACTTTCTTAAAATACATAAATTGTCACACATTATTATCTCTTAACTTTACATCATCAATATTTTGATATTTTTATATTGTAAGTCTTCTTATTAAAATACCTATTCAAATTGACATTTCCAACAAAGAGAATCTTATAGTACAGAATACAGGGGAAAGGAGATATAAGTTCACACCAAAGAATCTTAAGAGTCTTGAGTATCTAGCCAAATATAGAATTTCAACCAATATTTTCTTGCTTCCTCCTTAGATTTCCCAGCCAACAGCTGGAATAAGTAGTCCAGCTCTGCTGTTTCCAGAATTTTTCCCACCAAGTCCATTCTCATGGGAGTCTCCTGAAGTTTCCATCTCTGTGCCAGAAGAATCCTGGCTGCTGTGCAAATATGTGCCAACAAGTGTCTCATCTCTTTGGAATAATCCTCAGGAAATATATTCAATAAAAATAGTTCTTGTCTGAATTAAATCTGTGTCTTCGTAATTTTCTGTAATAGTTCATGAACCATTTTGCAATAGTCCTTCACCATCTCACATGTCCACCACGTATGATAAAAAGAACCCACCTGTTTAGCACATTTCCAACATTTGTTAGACATATTAGTATACATCTTACACAATTTCTGTGGTGTCATGTACCATCTATAAAACATCTTATACAGATTTTCTTTAAAGGCTACTGACTTAGTTAATTTAATATTGAATTTCCACAACCTCTCCCATTCTTCTAATGTGATATTATAACCCAAGTTTTTCACCCATTGGACCATACAATCTTTTACTACCTCATTTTGCATCTTCATCTGTAATAGGTATGCATATAGTTTAGAGATTAGCTTTTCTTGAGGACCTAGAAAGATTTTGTCAAATGGATATTGCTCTGTGTTAAAGCCTAACATCTTATTTGGCAAAACTACTTAGAAGGCACAACTTAGAGAATGAATCACTCAATCTAGTGGAGTCAAGAGTAACGGAAGGAGCCCAGAGGGTCAAAGGGCAAAGCCAGCAGAAAATACTAATTAATCTAAGGCACCTCTCTCTAACCAGTTGCAAAGCTACAAAGAGGGAAAGCAAAGCAGAAAAGGCAGGCAAAAACAGCTATGGGATTTAGAGAAACTGCTTTTGAGGCACAGAAGAGCCTAGACGAAAAATAAAAGTTAAAGCTGACTGCAAGCAAAGGTCTTTAAGGTAAAGTATAGCAAATTGCTTTGCCTTAAAAGGTGCTAACCACTTTTTTAAAAGGAGTCTCTCCTATTCCCTTCATTATATTAAAAACTCCACGTGGCAGCTAGCCAGAAATGGGGAAACTGTCATAACAATAGAGAATAGGTTATTTGGCAGCTCTAGCCCAATCCAAGGATGGGTATCTGACCTTGATCCAGTTAGGATTCGTGATTAGGGAGAAGAAAGATGTCCTGTCCTTTTAATAAAGGTTTAATATGTGGACAGTTTAAGTGTTTATGACATGGAGCCTTTTTTAAAAGAAACGGACATTTTTACTCCAAGCAGAACATAAGAAGATCCTGCTGCATCAAACCAGTGGCCCTTAGTCCATCATAAGGGGCATTGTAATATTAGCCATTTTATTTTCAGTCCCTTTCTTAATAACTCATAGCAAGGAGTTTATCTTTTTCACCGCTGCCACAGGCAACTCCAGGTTTTATCCATTGGCTTCTGGGTGAATTCAGGGACTTGAATAGGATTGCCTGCTACAGCTGGGAGGATTTTGAGGGCAGGGAGAACCACACCGATATCACACCAGCACACAATGTCATTGATGGTGAAAACCAGAAGTGACATCATGAAGTTGCAGGTGATGCTCTAAGCACTGCACAAAACTCTATGGTCTTTAGGCTTGGGGTGGCTGTGTGTAATGGATAAAAGACAGACAGTGATATCCAATGGGTTTTAACTGATGTAACTCTGCATCTGACCAGGATAGCCTAGGATAGCCCAATCTCATCAGATCTCAGAAGCTAAGTGTCATGAGCCCTGACAAGGAGGAGCTGGAAGGGTTAGCAGACCTGGAAGAGTTGCCAGCCAGTTCCTCAGCTGGACAAACAGCAGCTGGCCCATCAATCACTCTCCAGGCACCAGTGTCAGCTACTGATGATCAATCTCCTCCAAGCTCTCCTCCTCCCATCTCAAGAGTTCGAAGCAGGTTCCAGAAAGAACTTTCAGAGCAAAGACATGAGGCACGCCGATGCTTCAGATCTCTCAGCCCTGAGTTCTAGCAGAGTCACTGCCACCCAGGGAGCAAGCTGATTGAGACTTCCATATAGCTCCCACCCGGGACCTGGTAACCTTGTGTAAGCAACAAGTCTGTTCTCTGGCTTGCATCCATGCTCCTTCCTGATTCCTGATCCTGACTTGCTTGATTTCCTTGGCACCCTGACCTTTTGGCTTTTGGATATTGACTTCTGATTCCAGTTTGTGATTCTGCATTGGTGACTTGGCTGCTGCTTGACTTTCTGGACTTTGACCTTGGACTGGCTTTGGACTCCTGCCTGCCTGCACCCTGAGAACGTGACACTAAGCAGGGTTGGCTCTGGCCAGTATTTGGATAGGAGACCCCCAAGGAAGCTCACAGTCACTATGCAAGGCAGGCAGGGGCAAACCTTCTCTGAACATCTCTCGACTTTTAAAAACTATGAGGTCACCATATAAGACAGCTGTGACTTGACAGCACTTTCCACCACCAACAACTCTGTGTCGGATTGCACTGTGATCCATGAACGAGAAAGCACCTCTTTCAAATCTTACCTCCAACATAAGGTCTTTAAGAGGCTTTAAGCAAGCTGCTCACACTCTACCATCTGCAAAATGGGGATAACACTTAATTAGCATTTATATACCACTATTATGTGTTCAAGATATGTCATATACATTATCATGGTACTCCCCACAACATCCCTACAGAGATTCATAGTGCCATCCTAAAAATACCTTCCTCAGGATAAACCTCATTGAATAGACATGCTTAGAATTCTGAGTAAGACCTGGTTAGTATTTCTCTCTTAGTAAGGTGAAGATGGCAACCAGCAGGAGACCTATCAAAACAGAGTAGGGCTTGTGGCAACAATGTGACCATTCAGTTTGGGGTGAATGCTAAAGTATCACCACTATATGATGATGTCACTTCTGACATCACCATGTTTCTGGCAATTCCCCCTCCCATTTCCCCCCAGCTGACCCACTGTGTGTTGGCAGGACAAAAGGACTGTCAGCATGATGTCTCCCACCAATCCAGGAGAATTGGGAGCCCTATCTCTTAGGGGCCCCCTAACGCCCCAGGCTACTGGCAGTACAACCCTAAGCAGATTTATTCAGAAGCCTACTGAAGTCTTCTCAATGGGGCTTACTCACAGGAAAGGGTATTTAGGATTGCACACCAAAGAAGAGGTACAAGGACTCCTTGAAGAAATCCCTTGGCACCTGTCGCATCAACCATCACCAGTGGTCTGACCTAGCCTCAGATCGCAAAGCATGGAGGCACACCATCCACCAGGCTGTCTCTTCTTTTGAGAACGCACGCATAGCTGGTCTTGAGGACAAAAGGAGATTGAGGAAGAATCGCACTGCTACAGCACCAACCCTAAATCAGACTTTTCCCTGCAGCCACTGTGGCCGGACCTGCCTGTCCCGCATTGGTCTTGTCAGCCACCAGCGAGCCTGCAGCAGACGTGGACTATTGCACCCTTCTTAAATCTTCGTTCGTGAAGCCAAGCCGAGAGAGAGAGAGAGAGCTAATGAATTAACAAACATTGCTATGCGGGACTCTGTGGTTCAGGAGTTAGTCCTTGCAACCATAACAGTCACTTGTTATGGCCAGCCTTACTAGGTTGTTGTACAGATTATTCAGCTCAAGGCTTTTTTCCTGGGGGAACATGCTATGACAGTTTCAGAACCTCTTTGTGGAAGCAAAATCCTCAAAAATGTTTAAATTTATGAGGGGCATCTGTGTATTTCTCCATTTCCCTCTTGAGAGTTCCAGCACCTCTTTTTCCAGAAAAAACCCCTGACTCATCTAATATATGTGAAGCACTTTGAACCCACTTGAGTGGTATACAAATTGTGTCTTTCACCTTCTGACTTTCCCAAAACAAACAAAAGTAGGAGACTCAAATGTATCATCCATCTTTACATAACAGTTATGATTACTACAAGCTCTTTGGTTGGGACAGGCTATAAATCAAAATTAATTTCCATAATTATTGGCTGCTCTGCACCAGGAAATATTCATATTTTTTTCCACTCGACATGCTGCTTCTTAAAGTGGAAAAAAAATCAACATTGGCAGAAACGACATGTCATTTGCTTACTAGGAGCCAAAAACTGTTAGGTGTTACTGTGTAAAATCTCCAGGGGTGGAAGGGGGAGCTCCTATATGGTAGCAGACTTGCAGCAAAGGCAGTCCACCAATAAGGAGTTGAAGCTGAGTGTTTAGCTCTACAAAAAAAACCCTTCTGGGGGGATGCTGCAGTCACTCCTGAGCTCAGGAAGGAAAAGCTTGGCAACGTCACCCACCCCCCACCCCCCAGTGATTTGCAGTCACTGAAACTTGACTGTTGAAGCAACTACTCCGTGAAGCTCTTCAAAGCCATCCGAGGAGGCATTTCTAGCTGGAAATAACAGAACCATGATTTCTGGATTCCAATGCAGCCTTTTCCTCTCCTTCTGCCTAGCGGTATGTCAGGAATCTCAGGCTTCCCAGGTAAGTTCCCATCTAGCACTGATCTCTCCAAATCAACATGTGGTCTTATTTTATTTGCATAATATTTTTTCCACTTAATAATACACATGAGCATGCATGTTGCAACAACTTGATTTAGGGGAAAACATACATTACAGTAACTGCTGCAAACTGAGAGGAAGGTGTCTCAGATTCCTGCATATTGCTAATAGACTTTCCTCAGTGCATTCAAATTCCTTCATTATTGATACTTTTGTACTGACAGTTTTTACTTTCATTGGGAAATATATATGTATCTCCTGTCAAGATCTGATATTTTTTTGCCCTTCATTTTGCTCTTTTCTGTCTCGTCTTGCAAATGCAGTGGGATAGCACAATGGTTAATGCTGGTGACTTCTGGTTTTTATAGAAATTCTTTGAATTCCCAACAGACAAAATGTCATGCTATGTATAGGGAAATCAAAAAGAACAAACAGTGTAAGCAAGGTATTAAGAAGGCAATAATTTCAGCTGATGGAAGGGATATCAGTCCTTGTAGTGGGACTTCCCTGTCCCTTCCCCACTCAAAATCTCCCATGAAATGCTGCTCCTGAGGTACAGAGGGACCCCTCCCCCAAAAGAGCATGAGAGAGTAGGTAGAGGTCTGCAACACAAAGGGAAATCAGTAAAAATTCCCCTCCCTTTCCACCCACAAAAATCCTCTGGTAGATCCAAGCCATTCATAAATGCAAACTGCTAGACATGGACTAAAACATTATTAATCTTTATATCCATATATAAGCCTTATAAATTCAGCAGGAGCTCACAGGAGCACACTCCTGACCTTTCAGAGGGTTCCCCCTCTTTCTCCCCACCTACCTTGTCCATTGAATAGGAGGTGCAGCTGCATAACAATCCCTGGATTAGGAGAGTGGGCAGCCAGCCAGCCACCAAGAATTTTGCCACACCCCCAGCAGCCCTCATTAACTTCTAGAGAAGCCCACTTCTTATGTGATTTTTTGGCGGGGGGTGGCTTGCTGACCTTTTGGCTGGGGGGGCAGCCAAGGAGAGACGCAGGTGAGCGAGGCCTGCTTGGGCTGGCTGGATCTATAGCCAGCCCAAGCAGGTTTACATAAGAACATAAGAGAAGCCATGCTGGATAAGGCCAATGGCCCATCCAGTCCAACCCTCTGTGTCACACGGTGGCCAAAAAAAAATTATATATATATATACACACACACACACATACACACAAACACTGTGGCTAATAGCCACTGATGCACCTCTGCTCCATATTTTTATCTAACTCCCTCTTGAAGCTATGCTTGTAGCCGCCACCACCTCCTGTGTCAGTGAATTCCACATGTTAATCACCCTTTGGGTGAAGAAGTACTTTCTTTTATCCATTTTAACCTGACTGCTCAGCAATTTCATTGAATGCCCACAAGTTTTCAATTCGCTTCCTAATAATTCCCAGCATGGCGTTGGCCTTTTTTATTGCAATCGCACACTTTCTTGTCATTGCAGTGAGTTATCTACCATGACACCAAGATCTCTCTCTTGGTCAGTCTCTGCCAGTTCACACCCCCATCAACTTGTATTTGTAGCTGGGATTCTTGGCCCCAATGTGCATTACTTTGCACTTGGCCACACTGAACTGCATCTGCCACATTGACACCCACTCACCCAGCCTCAACAGGTCCCTTTGGAGTTCCTCACAATCCTCTCTGGTTCTCACTACCCTGAACAATTTAGTGTCATCTGCAAACTTGGCCACTTCACTGCTCACTCCCAACTCCAAATCATTTATGAACAAGTTAAAGAGCATGGGACCCAGTACCGAGCCCTGCGGCACCCCACTGCTTACCGTCCTCCACTGCGAAGACTGCCCATTTATACTCACTCTCTGCTTCCTATTAATTAGCCAGTTTTTGATCCACAAGAGGATCCACAACTTAAACCCTTCCTCCTTACACCATCGTCTCATCCACACATTGAGACTTCTGATTTGTGCTTGTCTCTCCTGCCCTGCGCGTGGAACAGGTAGCACTTCTGAGAAGGCTACCTTGGAGGTCCTGGCCTTAAGTCTCCCACCTAGCAGCCTAAATTTTTCCTCCAGGACCTCACGACTGCATTTCCCCACAGTCTTGGTGCCAACAGGCACCACGACCACTGTCTCCTCCCCAGCACTGTCTATCAGCCTATCTACTACACACGTAATGTCCACTACCTTCGCACCAGGTAGGCAAGTCACCATATGGTCAGTACGCAGTTTTGCCACCCAGGTGTCTACTTGCCTAAGGATCGAATCACCAACTACCAAGACCCCTCCTCTGTCCCTGCCCAGGGATGGTTCCTTGGCGCGATAGGATTCCCGCTCACCAACTGAAGAAGAGGTCCCTTCTGAGGGTGCATTCCCCTTATCCTCAGCACAGTGCCCTGTTCCCTCTCAACCCTCATGCTCCCTGGCATCAACGGGGCTTCCACGTTCAGAGCGGGGCTCATCTAATACGCCCCCAAGAGTCTTCCCCGAGTGCCTAACTGACTGTCTCTGCTTCTCCAGGTCAGTCACCTCGGCCTCAAGGGTACGAACTCGTTCCTTGAGGACCAGGAGCTCCTTGCATCGAGCACACACCCAAGACCTCTGTCCTATGGGCAGATAGTCATACATGCGACTCTCAGTGCAAAACACTGGAAAGCCTCCACCCCCTGCTGGCATTCTACCTTCATGATAGTTTTTTTTTAATATACAGTCCCCTTTAAATCCTGTTTGTTTATGTGGCTCCCCTTCTGGAGGGTCAACTTACCTTATTGGGAGCACAAAGAAATTCAGGATCTGGGTTCCTGGTCCTTACAGGGCCTCCAGGCTAAGAGCCACAGGCCAAGAGCCCTTTAGCTCTCTGGCAAGGTGCAGCTTAACTATGCAAAGAGGGTGGGGAACACAGCCACTCCTAATCAATCAGCAACAATCACCTTCAGTCACCTTCACCTTCAGCCCACTCAACCAAACAAACAGCAGTTCCCCAGCAACCACAAACTCAGAATTTTCAGCAGTCACACAAATTCTCAGCAACTTTCCCAGCTGCTCACCCTTATATCAGTTATTCTCTGCTCTATCTCAGAGCTTCTCTGCTCTCTCTCAGAACTCTCTGAAATGTGCTCAGCCTGGCAAGGCGTAGCTTAACAATGCAAAGATGGTGGGGAACACAGCCACTCCTAATCAGTCAGCAACAATCACCTTCAATCACCTTCACCTTCAGCCCACTCAACCAAACTTTGAGTTTGCTTGCTTGGGGCTCCCCTTTCTTGCGTCGGGTTGCTTTAGGCAGATGGGGGGGGGGACATATGCTAATGAGTTAAGCTAATGAGCTCCACCACCTATTTTTCTACAAAAGGACCCCTGCTTATAATCAGGATTTCCCCAAACCTCTGATTGCTAGAACACATTTTTTATGAATTAAAAAAGAGAGGTAGAGTTCTTCTATTATAATGCCTGAAAACTCAAATCATCATAAAACCTTGACAATTTTTGTTATCAATCTGAGGTTTGGCACATAGAATCTATATAGAGATGGGTACAGTTCCGCTAAATTTAAGAAAACTGTAAAGCAGCTGAGCTCTAGACATTTTAAAAGAGTCCCTTTATCTTAAAACAGTAGAAAAGAGTAAGAATCCAGTGGCACCTTAATGACTAGCAAAATTTGTGGTAGGGTATGAGCTTTTGTAAGTCATTGCTCACTTTTTCATTTCATGAAAGCTCATACCTACCACAGATTTTTAAAAAATCTTTAATAGGGATGCAATCCTCCAGGTTTCCAGGCTCCTGCCCACTGTCATCCAGCTGTACGAAAGCCCACCCCCAAATGTGACGTGTTAAGAACATAAGAGAAGCCATGTTGGATCAGGCCAATGGCCCATCCAGTCCAACACTGTGTCACACAGTGGCCCAAAAATTTTACATATATATACACACTATGTCTAATAGCCATTGATGGACCTCTGCTCCATATTTTTATCTAACCCCCTCTTGAAGATGGCTATGCTTGTAGCTGCTATCACCTCCTGTGGCAGTGAATTCCACATGTTAATCACCCTTTGGGTGAAGAAGTATCTCCTTTTATCTGTTCTAACCCGACTGCTCAGCAATTTCATCGAATGCCCACAAGTTCTTGTATTGTGAGAAAGGGAGAAAAGTACTTATTTCTCTACCTTCTCCATCCCATGCATAATCTTGTAAACCGCTATCATGTCACCCCGCAGTCGACGTTTCTCCAAACTAAAGAGCCCCAAGTGTTGATGTCACACAGAAATGATGTCATGTCAGAGACATCACACAGTGATACTCTGGGTTTTTTGTCAAAACTCTATGGTTTGAGAGCAATTTTACCATAGAGTTTGCCCAAAAAGCAGAGCATCACCGTACAATGTTGCCAATATGATGACATCACTTCCATGTGATATCAGCACATTGCAGCACTCCACACACACCCCTCCTCCAGAAAATCCCTTCCCCTCTCTTGCTGATGCAAACATTGGCCCTGGCAACCCTAGTCTTTAAGGTGCTCCTAGACTCTTATTGTTTTCTGCTGCCACAGACGGACTAACGCAGCTCTCTATCTTGATCTTAAAACTTCATATGTTTGTGATCAATGTTTGGTACTCCCCTAATATACCTTTAAAAATTCCATTTTTCACTTCAAAATCTGTCAAAGATTCAGAAATATTGTAGTAGCCACATCTTAACTAGTTGGTCAAAATTGTTTTGAGTACCAATGAAGTTAAGAGATGGATATCTTCTAGTTACAACATTTATTGAAGTAAGAGCAATTTATCCATACATGCATGGTTAATGAAGTAAGCATTTCTTTGTAGAATGTTCTCTCAAATACAAAGGCTTGCAGCCAGGAATACAGAGGAGTCAGCTTGGCCTGCAACAGCAACACTGGTTAGGGTTGTCAGCCCCCTTGGGAGGGCTGGGAATTCTCAGAGCAGTAGGAGGAGGACTATATATATAAATGATTGGTGGCCAACAATGTGACATCACTTCCTGGAAAATCCAGAAGTTATGTCATACCAGTCTAGGAGTTGGTTGGAACTCTGGCAAACTAGAGTTTTTGGCAATCCCTAGAGAGACATCACTTCTAGGATAACCTGGAAGCAACATCATACCAATGGCCAACAGCAATCCCTCCACATCTCTACCCCTGGTCTCCCACTGGTTTCTAGGTTGGGCCTGGCAGCCCTACTACTGGGTTAGCTGGTGAAGGGAACTGGGAAGGCAGTTACAAATGATTAGTTGTATACAAGCAAGGAGACCTGCAAGGATTTGCAGTGGACATCTCATTCCCTCCCCCCCACTATTTCCTCTTTCCCTTCTATGACCAATTTTGCACTAGAGCTTTAATCCTGGTTTAACTCTGTCCCCAAACTGACTTTCTACACTAAAACCATAGAATCATAGAGTCATAAAGTTGGTTTCTCTGATTCTCTGATTCTAGTGTAGCCTTCATAGCTTCTCCCCTTTACCTGCTTCTTTCTCTCCTTCCTACCCACCAGCAAACCAACTTTTATTTGCTCACTTCAGCTTTTCTTCCTTCTTTCTCCTGGCCCCCTATTCCCAGTAAAACTATGGTTCAGCTGTGTGTTGCTGACTACTGAGCCAGCTTAGTTGCACAGCACTGGCTGCTGGTCTGAGGATAGTTTCCCTACTCCCGGCTACATCCACGCCATTCCTTGCTTCCAAACTTTCTTCCCAGACAAAAACCAACCTATATTTTATTTTCCCCATCTTCAGTTATATTCATTGTTCCTTTGCTTTATTTATAGCATGTTTTTCTCAACAATAGAGACCCAAAGTAGTTTACATCATTCTCTGTTCCATTTTATTCCCACAACAACCCTGTGAGGTAAATTAGGCTGATTGGGTGTGACTGGCCCAAGATCATGAGCTTCCACTGCTGAGGGGAAATTTGAACGTGAGTCTCACAGATCCTAGTCTGATACTCTTACCACTACACCACACTGGCTTTCATGTGGTGGTTTCTGTTCAGTGGTAACAAGCAGCCAGCCCTGAGTGAGTCATACTAGTCAAGTGTATCAAGTTGCCTGGTAGTTGCTGCCAGGCCTGGACCTGAAAAATCCTCCTTCAAAGGCCAAAAATAGCCCCAGAAATGGACCTGCCCCTCCCCCTGGTTTTTACTGACAGAAACCAAGGCTTGAAGATTGGGAATAGTGTTGTGTTTGCCTAGCAACTGCTACTGAGGGCATTTCTTATGTTATTATTGGGGATGCTGAACCCCCAACTTTTTTGTTTGTTTAAAGATTTCAGATTTTTTTCTGCAAACCTGAGAGTTTTCTTAGGTTTGTGGACAGATCTGTCTTGTCTGTTCATAGCTCCAGTCTCTGAATTTAAGTATCCACAGATTTGTCCATGTTGAGTAGTAGATATATCAACATGCCTTCTCTATAGTTTTGAGGGCTCGGGGTTCCTCTCTGTCTCTTCATTCACACTACAGTGTGATCATGTTCTTTCATAAATAAATTCATAATAGCATGATTGCAAAGCAGCAAGACTAATGATGGATAGCTGGTTTCATTGGTTTAAATGAGAAACATAATTACAGTTGTAGCATTTTCAATTTCATATAATTTGGATGAAATATTCAGGTGCTATGTCCTTCTTCCAAGGAATAAAGCTTGCCAAATATCAGACAGGAGAAAGGGGCCCATTTATAAACAATTAAAGGCAAAACACATACCAGAAATAAAATCTCTCTTTGATGAATGATTGAATGCTTCCGCGATGTCAGTTTCATATCTCTTGATCTCTCCTTATGCTCTCTCCTCCTTCCTTTGACCACACATACAGAATTAAAATATCTGTTACTTTGATGTTTGATTGAAAGCTTTGTGTTTACTTTGATGCCTATTTTTGTGAGAATCCCCTTGGGGGTACAAATGTTCTCTCACATTTCATCATAATTTGATAAGTAGTTTTCTAGATGCTACAGCATCCATTTTTTTCTAGGTTAATGAGTATTTATTCTAATTGTATACAAAACTGGGACCTTGAATGTCTGGTACTTGGTGGGGTTGATCCCTTGCATGAGGTGCACAGTTCCTGAAAATTTCATCCAAATTATATTTAAAAAAATAAGAAATTACAGCTGGAAATTTTTCCCTTGAAATCAAAGAATGTTATTCTGCAATCTTGCTATTTTTATAACAATGCTACTGCGTATTTGTTATATTGTGAAAAAGTGTGAACACCAGTCCGGAATGTCACAATGGCACAAGTCTACAGTAATGAGGCAGAGGAACTCCTCTCCAAATGCGCTTGCTCTTCTGAATAGTGCCCCTTGGGTGAGGATACAATTCCTGCAAATTGCTTCCAAATTGGATGGAAAACAAAGGCAAAAAATGTGCTACAAATTGTGACTCATTGCTATACCTTAATCACATATCATGCCAATGGAACAGATATTATATAGTCTTGTCATTTTGAGGCAACCTTTATATTTCCTCAAAAAGGGCAAATAGCAGCTATAGGGGAGGAGAATGCAAACAGAATAGGGGGAACAGTCAACCCCTTCTTCCCTGTGCCACTGTCCCATCTGAACCAAGGCCCACATAATCCAGAATAAAAATACATTAGCAATGTGTTTGTGGGCCTTCTTGTCTAGGTTGTTGTTGTTGTTTTAAAGGAAGTGCAGGATATAAATCCAGAAAACATTAAGATAGTTGCTTTCTAATTATACTTTACCAACGTCATAGATGTAGACCACTGATGGGTACAGATGTTTAAAAAAACAAATACAGATTCCTAGAAGTCCTTGATTATGATCCAGCCACTTCTCATTGTTGGTTTCTGGGTGAAGAGTCACTTTATGGGGTCATTCTGGAGACTGTCCATTCTTGTCTAGCTAGTGTCCTTTGCTTAGATGAGTTCCAGTTGCCCAGTTGGGGCTGGAGATTTCTGGAACTACTTTGATTCAGTTTGATGCACAACAGGGATGGTAGCAATGGCCTCAGCACCAGCATTAGCATTTAGGGCAACAACGATCTAGTTTCTCTTTTCATCCTTTCCTTCTCAGAACTGCATGAACAAACAACAACTTCTGGCTGCCATCCGCCAAATGCAGCAATTGCTGAAAGGGCAGGAAACACGATTTGCAGAGGGAATCCGCATCATGAAGCACCGACTGACCGCTCTCCAAAACACAGTGACTAAAGCTACCCCAGGCCTACCAACAGGTAAAAAAACCCCTCATTGTGTTAAATCTACAATCAGAAGGGGGCAGGGAGATCAGCTGGTACCTGACTGATACATGACTCACTGTAAACAGCCCAGGAAGAGTCTACCCATGCTTAGGCTAACTTCAGTTGGTGCAAAATATGGTGGCTAGACTGTTGATTGGCATCACTTATAGAGAAAACATTATGCTAGTCTTAAAACAACTGCTCTGCCAGCCTGTAATAACAGAGATTGGAAATCCAGATTTGCAAAATAGTTTTTTAAGTTCACCTTGTGTTCTAAGGCAATAAATAGGTATCACTAAAAAGTATTAAAAATTAAACTGGGGCTCCAGAAGAGATTGCAAGGAGGAGGGGGGACAATGTGGAATCCCATCCTTACTTTTAAGATCCTCTAAGTCTCAGCAGTTTAAGCAGGTTGAATTCTCTCTCCCCTTCCCACCGTTCTCCTTTAACATATTCAGTGACTCTTGATATTCTATCACTTCAGAGGCATTTGTAGTCCTCCTTAGGGTGGTTTTTGAGTTTTCCCTTTTTCAGTTAATTTACAAAGTCATATTTTTCTACATTCCTCAGACCTTGGCATGTGGAGCAATACGGCTGCCAATGCCAGGTTGGAAAACTCCTGGATATTTAATAATAATAATAATTTTTAATTTATACCCAGCCCTCCCTGCCGAAGCAGGCTCAGGCGGCTTGGGGTGGAGCCTGAGAAGAGTGTACTTTGGGCAGGGTTGGAAGCTCAGTACAGCAGGGATGTGATCCATAGAGCCCACTCTCCAAAACAGCCATTTTCTCTAGGGGAACTGATCTCTGTAGTCTTGATGTTGGCAACTTGAAGCTTTACCTTGTGTGCGCTGGCCCTGCTCAATGGCTTTCATTATTTTTATTTATTTATATCCTGCCCTCCCCACCAAAGGCAGGCTCAGGGCGGCTCACATGTTAGGATCACACAATTACATTAGTGTGACTGAATAACATAAGACAACAATAAAAACATAAAACATAAAAACAATTCCTAAAACATTTACATGTGCTAATATCATGGTTTCAGACTGTAATAAAATTCTAATAGTGGTTAGTTGTTCTAAGAGGTCCCAGGATCACCACAGCATGATGAGGTGAACCGTTGGTAGTATTTTTATGGGCCAGTCCCATTGCTGCAGGTGTTACAATCGTGAAAATGAATGGTGGAAGAGTACCGTTTTGCGGCCCTGTGGAACTGTGAAGCTCTCGCAGGGCCCTGACCTCCTCCTGCAACTCATTCCACCAGTTAGGAGCAGCAGTGGAAAAGGCCCTAGCTCTCGTTGATTTGAGCCTCACTTCTCTGATGCTGGGAACTGCTAGCAGGTTTTGAGACCCGGACTGAAGTGCTCGCTGGGGCATGTGCAGGGAAAGGCAGGGTCCCTAAGGTATGCAGGATCCTGGCATATAGGGCTTTAAAGGTAATGACCAGCACCTTGAAGCAAATCCGGTACACTATCGGCAGCCAGTGCAAGGCTTTCAGCACAGGCTGAATGTGTTAAGAACATAAGAAGATAAGAGAAGCCATGTTGGATCAGGCCAATGGCCCATCTAGTCCAACACTCTGTGTCACACAGTGGCCAAAAAATTTTAATATGTATATATGTATACACACACAAACTGTGGCTAATAGCCACTGATGGACCTCTGCTCCATATTTTTATCTAAACCCCTCTTGAAGGTGGCCATGCTTGTGGCCGCCACCACCTCCTGTGGCAGTGAATTCCACATGTTAATCACCCTTTGGGTGAAGAAGTACTTCCTTTTATCCGTTTTAACCTGTCTGCTCAGCAATTTCATTGAATGCCCACGAGTTCTTGTATTGTGAGAAAGGGAGAAAAGTACCTCTTTCTCTACTTTCTCCATCCCATGCATTATCTTGTAAACCTCTATCATGTCACCCCGCAGTCGACGTTTCTCCAAGCTAAAGAGTCCCAAGCGTTTCAACCTTTCTTCATAGGGAAAGTGTTCCAGCCCTTTAATCATTCTAGTTGCCCTTTTCTGGACTTTCTCCAATGCTATAATATCCTTTTTGAGGTGCACGACCAGAACTGCACACAGTACTCCAAATGAGACTGCACCATCGATTTATACAGGGGCATTATGATACTGGCTGATTTGTTTTCAATTCCCTTCCTAATAATTCCCAGCATGGTGTTGGCCTTTTTTATTGCAAACGCACACTGTCTTGACATTTTCAGTGAGTTATCTACCACGACCCCAAGATCTCTCTCTTGGTCAGTCTCTGCCAGTTCACATCCCATCAACTTGTATTTGTAGCTGGGATTCTTGGCCCCAATGTGCATTACTTTGCACTTGGCCACACTGAACTGCATCTGCCACGTTGAAGCCCACTCACCCAGCCTCAACAGATCCCTTTGGAGTTCCTCAAAATCCTCTCTGGTTCTCACCACCCTGAACAATTTAGTGTCATCTGCAAACTTGGCCACTTCACTGCTCACTCCCAACTCTAAATCATTTATGAACAAGTTAAAGAGCATGGGACCCAGTACCGAGCCCTGCGGCACCCCACTGCTTACCATCCTCCACTGCGAAGACTGCCCATTTATACTCACTCTCTGCTTCCTATTACTCAGCCAGTTTTTGATCCACAAGAGGACCTGTCCTTTTACTCCATGACTCTCAAGCTTTCTAAGGAGCCTTTGATGAGGAACTTTATCAAAAGCTTTCTGGAAGTCAAGGTAAACAAGATCTATCGTGTCTCCTTTGTCCACATGTTTGTTCACCCTCTCAAAGAAATGTAACAGGTTAGTGAGGCAAGATCTTTCCTTACAGAACCCATGCTGAGTCTTCCTCAATAACCCGTGTTCATCAATGTGCCTTCTCATTCTGTCCTTGATAATGGTTTCTAGCAACTTTCCCGGTATTGAAGTCAGACTGACTAGCCTGTAATTTCCCGGATCTCCTCTGGAACCCTTTTTAAAGATGGGGGTGACATTTGCTACCTTCCAGTCCTCAGGAACGGAGGCAGATTTCAATGAAAGATTACAGATTTTTGTCAGAAGATCCACAAGTTCAACTTTGAGTTCTTTCAGAACTCTCGGATGTATGCCATCCAGACCCGGTGACTTATTAGTTTTTAATTTGTCTATCAGTTGTAGGACCTCCTCTTTTGTCACCTCAATCTGACTCAGGTCTTTCAACACCCCTTCCAAAATTAGTGGTTCTGGGGCGGGCAAAAAGTTCTCGTCTTCCACAGTGAAGACGGAGGCAAAAAATTCATTTAGCTTCTCAGCCATTTCCCTGTCCTCCTTCAGTAATCCTTTTACCCCATGGTCATCCAAGGGCCCCACTGCCTCCCTGGCTGGTTTTCTACTTCTAATATATTTGAAGAAAGTTTTATTGTTGGTCTTTATGTTTTTGCAATATGCTCCTCATAGTCCCTTTTTGCCTGCCTGATCACAGTCTTGCATTTGATTTGCCACAGCCTGTGTTCCCTTTTACTAATTTATTTATTTATATTTTGACTTATATCCCGCCCTTCCCACCGAAGTGGCTCACTTGGACTGGTTTTCCACCGCTTAAAGGAGTCTTTCTTACCTTTTACAGCTTCCATTACTTTTTTTGTTAACCATGCAGGCCTTTTTTTATGCCTGTTTGTGCCTTTCCTAACTTGTGGTATGTATTTTATCTGAGCTTCTAGGATTATAGTTTTAAATAGTCTCCAAGCTTCCCCAAGGGTTTTGACCGTATTTACCTTTCCTTTCAGTTTCCTCCTCACATGCCTCCTCATCTCAGGGAATTTACCCCTATTAAAGTTAAACGTGGTTGTGGCGGTCTTTTTGGGCAACTCCCTATTTATACAAACGGTGAAATCAATAACATTATGGTCACTGCTCCCAAGCGGCGCAATCACTTTTACATCTCTCACCAAGTCTTGGGCATTACTTAAGACCAAATCCAGGATCGCCCCACCCCTGGTAGGTTCTGAGACCATCTGCTCCATAGCACAGTCATTGAGAGCATCAAGAAACTCAATCTCTTTCTCTCGACCAGAACACATATTGACCCAATCAATCTGTGGGTAGTTAAAATCACCTATTACGACACAGTTTTTATGTTTAGCCGCTATCTTTAAGACTTCCATCATATTATAATCGTCCTCTTTCTTTTGATTTGGTGGGCGATAACAAACTCCCATAGTTAAATTTCCTTTTGGGCCTTCTATTTCAACCCAAAGCATTTCTAAAAGGGAATCTAATTCTCTGACCTCAGTCTTACTGGATTGTATATCCTCTCTGACATACACAGCCACCCCACTTCTAACCCTTCCCTCCCTGTCCTTCCGATATAACTTATATCCAGGAATCACCGTGTCCCACTGATTCTCCTCATTCCACCAAGTTTCTGAAATTCCCACAATGTCTATGTTTTCTCCCAACACTAAGCATTCCAATTCACCAATTTTACTTCGAACACTTCTAGCATTTGCATACAAACATCTATAATTTCCCAGGCAAGCTAGGCCCGCCACCTTCCTCCTGCCGCCTCGAGACTCTGGCAGACAGTCCATACTTCTTGTCACCATCACAGTGGACAACTCTGATCCGTTACCCGGTAGAAAAATAGCAGCCAACCCTTCATCTCTTTGAAACAAGTCCTTCCGAACCGGAGACATTTCATCTCCTGTTGGCTTTCCCCCAAGATTTAGTTTAAAAACTGCTCTGCCACCTTTTTGATTTTAAGCGCCAGCAGCCTGGTTCCATCTGGGGACAAGTGGACACCGTCTCTTTTGTACAGCTCCCGCTTGTTCCAGAAAGCATCCCAGTGCCTAACAAACTTAAACCCTTCCTCCTTACACCATCGTCTCATCCACACATTGAGACTTTTAATTTGTGCCTGTCTCTCCTGCCCTGCGCGTGGAACAGGTAGGACTTCCGAGAAGGCTACCTTGGAGATCCTGGCCTTAAGTCTCCTGCCTAGCAGCCTAAATTTTTCCTCCAGAACCTCACGACTGCATTTCCCCACATCGTTGGTGCCAACATGCACCACGACCACAGGCTCCTCCCCAGCACTGTCTATCAGCCTATCTACTACACGCATAATGTCCACTACCTTCGCACCAGGCAGGCAAGTCACCATACGGTCAGTACGTGGTTTCGCCACCCAGCTGTCTACTTGCCTAAGGATCGAATCACCAACTACCAAAACCTCCCCTCTCCCCCTGCCCAGGGATGGTTCCTTGGTGCGAAAGGATTCCCGCTCACCAACCGAAGAAGAGGTCCCTTCTGAGGGCGCATTCCCCTTATCCTCAGCACAGTGCCCTGTTCCCTCTCGACCCTCACGCTCTCTGGCAGCAACGGGGCTGCTACGTTCAGAGCGGGGCTCATCTAATACGCCCCGAGAGTCTTCCCCAAGTGCCTAACTGACCGTCTCTGCTTCTCCAGGGCAGTCACCTCAGCCTCAAGGGTACGAACTCATTCCCTGAGGACCAGGAGCTTTTTGCATCGAGCACACACCCAAGACCTCTGTCCTTTGGGCAGATAGTCATACATGTGACACTCAATGCAAAACACTGGAAAGCCCCCACCCCCCTGCTGGCATTCTATCTTCATGGGAGAACAGGGAAATCAGGGATCTGGGTTCCTGGTCCTTAGTGAGCCCCTAGGCAAAGAGCCACAGGCCAAGAGCCCTTTAGCTCTCTGGGAAGGCGCAGCTTAAAATGCAAAGAGGGTGGAGCAGAGGCACTCCTAAGCAATCAGCAGCAATCACTCTCAATCTCTTTCACCTTTACCGCACTCAACCAAACAAAGAGCAGTTCCCCAGCTATCACAACTCAGAATTTTAGGCAGTCCCACAAACCTCAGAATGAAGTCTTTCAAAACTCAAGTTCTCAGCAACTTCTCCAGCTGTCTCAGCTATGAGAGCTGCTCTGCTCTGTTCTGCTCCTCTCAGACCTCTGTGAGATGTAACAGGTTTCCATAAAGGAATTCCCATTAGCAGCCTGGCTGCAGCATTCTGCACTAGCTGAAGTTGCCAGATTTGGGACAAGGGCAGCCCCATGTAGAGGGCATTATAGTAATTCAATCTTGAAGTGACCGTTGCATAAATCACTGTTGCCAAGTTGTCGCATTCGAGAAAGGGAACCAACTGCCTTGCCATCCGCAGATGGTAAAAGGCTGACTTGGCAGTGGCCGCTACTTGGGCCTCCATTGTTAGAGAGGGATCCAAGAGCACCCCTAAGCTTTTAACTTTGGGCACCAGCATGAGCTGTGTTCCATCCAAGGTTGGTAAACCGACCTCCTGTCCTGAACCGTGGCGACTCAGATACAGGACCTCAGTCTTCGTTGGATTTAATTTCAGTCTATTCAGCCTGAGCCATTCTGCCAAAGCTTGCAATGCCGTGGACAGATCTTCTGGGGTGGTCGGACTGGCTGCCCATCAACAGATAGACCTAGGTGTCATCTGCATACTGGTGACAAGGTGG
Organism: Heteronotia binoei; assembly: GCF_032191835.1. Lineage (NCBI taxonomy): Eukaryota > Metazoa > Chordata > Lepidosauria > Squamata > Gekkonidae > Heteronotia > Heteronotia binoei. The sequence continues at coordinate 222,728,942 of NC_083223.1, read as the reverse complement.
GGTGTAAATTCAATTTCCTCCTCCTCCTCCTCTTCTTCTAATATGAATATTTGCAAATATATTACAGAGATATTAAAATGCAAGAAAATTAAACCTTATCAGTAAGTAAACTAAGAGCAGGTTTCAGAATTATCAGTTTTCATAATGGTATTCTAGATTTTCAATAAGTGTGTAATATCTACTTTATTTCTGGAAGAAGGGTTTTCTAAAACAATAACTGTTCTGTTTCTTTTTTCTATATTTTAAAAATGGAAGATGATTTTGCATCCCCTAAAGGGTAGTGCCTCACTAAGCAGCCCCAATTTTATACTCCAGTATGCTTTTTAAAAAATCTCAGAGAGACTTTGTGAGTACACATCAGTCATAACACTGACAGCCTCCATGAAGAAAGGACTATTATCTCTGGGATAGGTAAGACACCTGTATTAGAAGGATTTTCAGCACAGACACAGAATGCCTTCAATACGGAATGTAAATTAATTAGTTCTGTTGAATTCCTTAGATGGCCCATCCAAAAAAAAAGCATATGGCTCTCATTCAATAGCAAAAGATATAGCTGCTTGTGGGATTTGTGAAACAAGCCTCACAGGCAGACACCAAGCAGTTCACAGCCAAAATTAAAATGGAATCTAATTGACAACAATGGGGGTGGGGATCAAAAAAATTCAAAACAAAAACCAGCCACCAAACAGAAAGGCAAAATCACTCATATAAGCAGCAACAGCAAAACAATTAAGACATACAACTATAAAACAGCAATCAGTGAACACACTCATCAGTAACACCAGCAGTATTAAAAACAACCATATAAATCCAAGCAAATTAAAATAGCATTGTCAGGGAGCAAAAATGCCTAGCACCCTCAGGAATAACATGGTTTTAGTGAACCTGTGGAAGGTCAACAGAAAGGTGGTATAACAAACAACTGACATGGTGGGCAGTTCCTGAGTCTGATAGCCACAACTGAAAAAGCCCTGGTTGACATTTGAAAACTTTGGCCAGTCCAGAGAAAGATAGTACTATTTGATCTATCTAGTTTGATCAGACAAGTCAGTGATGACTAGAAATGCAATCCTATGCAGAATTACACCCTTCTAAGCCCATTGACTTCAATGATCGTAGAAGCATGTAACTCTGCTTAGGACTGTATTGTACTGTCAACAAGACTTAAGTATGACTAACATGTTTGGACTGGGGCTCTGTTATACTTGGCACTCATGAGGCACACAGGGTGCAGCTTGTAACAAGCCTTGGCAAGCACAAGTTTTCCAGAACTTGCCAAAATTTGCTGGTAAATGCATAGAACCAGCTGTCCAGTTCATTTCCATGCGCAGGCTTTTCAAAACCAAGAACTAGTGGATTCGAGAAAAAGAATTTTTTTATCTAAAATTTAAGTAACTGTCTCAGGTTCTTGACCCATTTCCTGATGTCTTTGGGAGTCACCAGCATAGAGAAATTATGCACCTCTATAAACTAGAGTTGGGTTTCATATCTCCATAACTGGGTCATTTGTAAAAGTTCCAATGGAGCAGGGAACAATCTGAGGATCAGATATAAAAGAGATACATTTGGAGCAGCTACTACAAAAACATATTTTGTGCATGCTGAAGTAGCCTGCTTTCAGAAGGATTCTTTTGAGTGGGCCTTTGATACCTAATTTTTGTCTTTTTTGGAGGGGTCGCTGTTGTTTCGTAGTATAGGCAAGCAAATGACATCTTCAGCATGAATTCAGTTAGTTCACTATGGAGCCTCCTGGCGCAGAGTGATAAAGCTGACGTACTGCAGCCCTAAGCTCTGCTCACGGCCTGAGTTCAATCCTGGCAGAAGCTGGGTTCAGGTAGCCGGCTCCAGGTTGACTCAGCCTTCCATCCTTCTGAGGTCAGTAAAATGAGTACCCAGCTTGCTGTGGGGGGAGTGTAGATGACTGGGGAAGGCAATGGTAAACCACCCTGTTAAAAGTCTGCTGTGAAAACGTCACCAAAGAGTTGGAAATGACTGGTGCTTGCACAGGGGACTACTTTTTTAATGGACATAGTAATCCATACCACAGCACACCAGAGTATTATGTGAAGTTTTGTCTGGTAGCTGCTAACCTCTATGAATCCAACTGTATTTGTAGTGTTCTGCCCTGCACAAGAAGCCCCTCCAAATGGCAAAAGATTTGGCAGCAAGAACATGGTAGACCATGAAGTTCATTTCACCTGTGATCCTGGATTTCAGCTTGTTGGTTCCAGCTCTCGAGTGTGTCAGCTAAATGGTAGCTGGACTGGAGAGCTTCCTCAATGCAAAGGTAATTTGTCCTTTTGTTTCTTTGTCCTAGATGCCCTCTATCAGGTTAGCAAACACGCCTGTGCATGGTATGGTTAGAAAAATGCCAGCAAGGTAATGATGCCTATGTAAAATGTTATTCCTGTTTAGTGTGTAGGATTACTCTGCAAGAATAACTAATCAAAAGTGCACCCCCCCCCCTCTTTGGTTTATTAAATCAGTTAATAGCACAAAAATAACAGCCTTCTTCAAAGGATACATGAAGAGTTCTTGAACCTTTGTGAGTTCATACATAGTAAATGCAAGGTCAGCTCAGTCCAACTGGCAATATAGACAGTACAGTGTATGGGGCATCAAATTTCAGGGGCAAGGGGAACAGGCTATTAATGAAAATTCTCAGAGGAGAACACAGTTGCCCCACTTGCTCCAATATTTTTGAATGACTGAGGGTAGGTAGCCTATTTTCCATAATTTCCCAGCTACAGCTCTTTGCCATCACTGTGTTCATTCTGTAAACTCTAATGGTCCCGAGCAAGCAACACTTCATCCCCCTTTTCCCCTTCTCATTCATAGCTAGAGGCTCTGGTGGAGCAGACAGGAGGAGTTTTTCTTGGATAGAGTCAAGGGATGGTGTTGCAGTTATGGTGGGTGAGAGAGGGTGGAGGATTCTGAGGCCACTACCTACTGGACTGAAAAAGTTCAATCCCCCACTCTGATGTCTCCTATGAATTCTTTATACCCAACTACCCACAATCTGATAACACAAACTTTGAGTAAAGAGTTGGTAGTTTGTAAGCTATGTGCTCCCTAAAGGGTTTCTTATCTGGTAAACTGCTAGACTGAAGGTTGTAATTAAAAACATAAGAATACAAAAAAAAAAACCCAGGCTAGATAAGACCAGTGGCCCATCTAGTCCAGCATCCTGTCTCACACAGTGGCCAACCAGTTCCTTAGGAAGGCCAGCTATAGGGCATAGAGTCTGAGACCTTCCCCTGCTCTTGCCTCCTGACTCTGGGATTCAGAAAATCAGTGACTCTGAAAGTGGAGGTTTCTCTCAGTCACCATAGCTAGTAGCCATTGATAGACTTATCCTCCATGAATCTATCTACTTTTAAAACTGTTTATTCCTGTGGCCATCACTGGCAGCAAATCCCACATTTTAATCACAGTCTGTATGAAGGAGTATTTCCTTACCCCTCCTGAACCTGCTGCCCATCAGTTTCATTGGATGCCCTCAAGTTCTAGTATTTTGGGAGAGGGAGAAAAATTCCCCTTTTTCAGCTCTCTCCGTGCCATGCATCATTTTATAAACCCCTATCATGCCCCACCAGTCATCTCTTTTCTAAACTGAAAAATCCCAGACTCTTCAGCCTTTCCTCATAGGGAAGGTGGTCCAGTCCCCTAATCATCTTGGTTACCCTCCTCTGCAATTTTTCCAGCTCTGCAATATTCTTTTGGAGATATGGTGACCAGAACCAGGGCTTTTTTTCTTCTTCCTTTTTTTCAAACAGGAACATACAAGAATGCATTTCCGGCTGGCTTGGCACCAGGGTGTGTGACTTAATATGCAAATGAGTTCCTGCTGGGCTTTTTTCTACAAAAGAAACCCTGAACAGAATTGTACACAGTAGCCCAAAAGAGGTCACAGCATAGATCTATACAATATTGGCTTTTATTCTCAATCCTATTCTTAGTAATCTCTAACATAGAGTTTGCCTTTTTCACCACTGAAGCACACTGGGTTAACACTTTCATTGAGCTACTCACTACAACCCCAAGATCTTTTTCTCTCTAAAGATGCAATTACATGAGCGATTTGACCAGCCATGGGCATCTATTCCCCATGCCACTCCCACCCCTACCACATCTTACAACACCTCCTGCACATGCAGGAGCGTTCTGAAAGCTCCTCTAAGTGCATGTGCAACCAGGGCCTGTGTCAGGCGCAGTTCATTGCTGCAGCATATCTCTTTCTGGGGCAACTTTTTTAAAGCCAAGAGACCACTGTAGCAAATTCCTAGTGTGATCCTACCCTAAGTCTCAGCAACTTTTATCACTATTTGACTATATTTTATATTTGAGGGCTTTCCCCCATTGACAGAGGGTTGGTTCTGGCCCCATACTGTCTTGTTTTATCTCCCTCATTTCACATACATTTTCCTGCCTTCTGTTTTTGCTTCTTTTTGGTTTTCCTCTGTTTTTTTCTGGTTCTTTCAAGACCAGTTTTACCGCAATCTTTTTCTGGATGCCAATTTCTGATTAATCTTTTCCCTTGTGTGTAATGTTTTTGTCAGTTTTCTTTGTCCTTTCCACTCCCACCCACCTCCATTCCACTTTTCAATTATTAGACTGTCATAATTGTCAAACCTCTTCTTCTCCTTCTCCCACCCCACCCTGAACCTGACGATTTTTTTTTAAATAAAGAGTTAAAATATTAATATATCAACATGTTATTGTAATGGTAGGTTTAGCTGGTTCTTTGAATTCCAGTTTTTGTGTTTTTAAAACAAGTGTCTAATTTCTTCCTTTGCAGAGATATGCCTTTTCCCATATATTTCTGCTAAGGAGGGGATTGAAACCTTACTAAAAAAAACAACTCACTTTTAAAAAATGGAATTTAGAAAATAAGAAAGTCTGCTGAACTTGTAATTACAACAGTATATTGATATATCAGTATTTTAGTCCTGTTTTTTAAAAACGCAGTCATGATATTGATAGAAACATCCAGACAAAATAAAAAGGGTGGTGCTGTGACACCACCAATGACAATACCAATGATGACAGCACCTCTGCTACCTTTTTAAAAAAAAAATTGTTATGCCAATAAAGGTTTTTGGAATTGGATGACAGCACCCTCCCTTTAAAATCCAGATTATTAAAGACACATGTGGAAGAAAATAAACTGGCTCCACAACTGTGAAAATGCAGTGGGAGGGCAGACGTGTGGCAAACCCACATCCAAACCAATTCCACTGCTTCTGAATCAACTGCCAAGAAATTCACAAGTAAGTCTAGTGTGTGGGAAAGCCCTTTGACTAGACAGACAAGAAACAAATGGAGATGAACAACAAATATTTAACAGAAAATAAAGTATTTGACATGGTAAGGATCTTGTGTGAAAATGCTTCAGTATATAAATTAAACTGCTTCTCCACTTCACCCCCATAAGCTAAAAGTTTTCCCCAATCAGAATAACCATGTTGTAGCTGAGCCTCAGTTAATATAAATTCTGAGGGGTGATTTGATTCCCCTTTTTCCAAACATGTTATCTCAGCTGACTAGGTTTCCCAGGAACCAAACAGACCAGATCCTCTCCAGATTCAAGGCTGCTCTTCTAACACACAAAGCTCCTGTTCACAGAACCTGTACATGTAATTAGGAATATCAAGTCTTTAACAGGATGCTTATTTGTCTCACTAAAACAAATTTTCTTGCCTAAGCCAACTCTAAACTCTAACTAAAAGCAGCAACAACAACAACCCTAAACCCTGACTGAAGTGATGCTGTTATACATAGTCACAAATTTCTCTGAGGAAAAAATTTTCCTCTCACTTCTTAAATGGAGGTTGACTCACCCCCATCCATCCAGTGGAGTTCCATGGGCTCTGATGGCTGACAATCAGTTGGATTTTCTAGAAGCCAAAATCACAAGGATTTGGAGATAATTGCCATAGTGGGAATAGTTTATCAGTGTGAGTTGCATTAGCCTAAATAATTTTGATATGTACATAATGGCAAGTAATCAACATCCTCTCGCAATATAATTTTACCCCTGAAGGGGATTCTATCATTCTTCTACCATCCATTTAAAATAGTAAAATAATGCTTATTGGTGCAAATATGATATTAATCAGAGCAATTGATTTTGAACCAGTGTGGCAGTCATTCTAAACAAATTAATCCAGATTTCACGGAATGATGTTATAGATGCACAAGTGTTATGTGTCCAAATGCTGCTGATTATTTCAAATCCATGCAACTGTTATTTGTTGTGGTTAAGGCTAAAGAACCAAGTATAAATCACATCCTGCAGCTGTTTATTTCTAATAACAGATGCCAGCATCGGAAAATGATACTGGTATGGCACAAACATAGTAATTACTCTAACATGCTTATTTGGAATTATGCCCTTTTGTCAATGTGTAATTGATCCAGATTTGGCAAACAAGGAAATTATACATAATTACCCTGTTAAAAATTATTTACTGGGCAAAATGTTCCATGGTGATGAACAGGCATTTGGATTTGTGTATATATTTTAACTTATGAAACAGCTATTCTGTTAGTCTGCAGTCAGCACACATTACAAGATGTCCCCACATTTACAAGAGTTTTGTGAGTTTGCTATTGTATTATCATAGAATGGGTTGATCATGAGTGTTAGGGTTCAAAAGACATCTTATGGGAGTCGGGATCTTTGACAAAGGAATATTAATATTTCTTTATGACTGTGGATATTTAACAAGGGTTAATCATTTGGAGCTTGTATCTGAAAAGTTCCAGTTAAGTATTCGGAAAATCTTATAGAAGGTAACCCTTCCCAGCCAAGTTCCTCTGTGTGTGTATGTGTGTGTGTGTGAGAGAGAGAGTTTATCTTGAAGAAGGCAGAGAAGCAGATAAAGAACACATTGTGAGCTAGAAGAAGGTGAAACCCACTGGTATGCAGAGTCTCCTGAGGGGGGGTGGGGATGTCTGCTGAAGAGCAGCAGATCTACTGTGTTTTAGGGATGCTGCTTTGCTTCCACCTCTGTTCTAGTTGCATATTTATAAATAAAACAAATATTACAAAGACATCATAAGACTCCAATTTCTAATTCCTCAGGGACATGGAGCCAGTGTAACACCAATAAGCATTCTAAATCAAATCAAGTCTGAACTCTTGCTAGGAGCTAATATGACCAAACTGAGGCTATTGAATTTTGGTCACATTATGAGAAGACAAGAGTCACTGGAAAAGTCAATAATGCTAGGAAAATTTGAAGGCAGCAGGAAAAGAGAAAGATCCAACATGTGATTGATTGACTTAATAAAGAAAGCCATGGCCCTTAGTTGCAAGACCTGAGCAAGGCTGTTAAAAATAGGATATTTTGGAGGTAATTAATTCAGAGAGTCACCATAAGTCAGAAATCACTTGACAGTACTTAACACACACTCACCATAAGCATTTATTTTAGAGTGTTCAGAAAGTGGTACATAGCTTACTGCAACAATTCAGTACTTTGGGGGTTGATTACTGGATGCAGTCAGAGAGACTAGACTGCAAAGGTCTTCCAGTCCATGTACACAAGATGTGTTAATGAATGAATTAATTATCATATGGCGTTGTGTGAAGAACAACCAGGAGATCTGGAGATTGTCTGGCAGCCAGCCACAGGCAGGTTCTAGTTCTTGGGAAGAAATTTCCCTGCAGTGGCTCAATAAGTATGGATGGCATTCCACTGTTCTCTCTCCCAGAAGTATTTGGCAGAATACTTGACAGCTAAGTGTAAAATCCTTGAAGCTTACATGAAACTTTCTCCAACAGTTGAAATGGATTTTTTGGTTAGCTAAAGTTAGCCCTATCTTGGCAGATTTTTGAAGCTAAGCAGGGTCAGTCCTGGTTAGTACTTGGACTGGAGACCACAAAGGAAGTCCAGGGTTGCTTTGCAGTGGCAGTCAGTGGCAAAACTCTTGACCTTTAAAACATATGAATGTCTCTTGACCTTTAAAACATATGGGGCCATTGTAAGTCTCCTGCAACTTGAGGACACTTTCTGTCATCAAAAGCCTCACAAATTGGCCTTTCTTATGCCTAACCAGCAACAGGATATCCATTCATTACAATACCTATGACAATGATACTAAAGTGTATTTTTGCATTCTTTAACATGTATTTTCCATTGGGCAGAATGTATGCTTTTTAAATAGCTTACTATTATTCGTTAATAACAGTCATATGACTTTGTGAGAGAATGCCTGAGTACCTAGAAGCCCCCAGATTCAGCCTTTGGCATGTCCAATTCAAATTACCTCAGCGCTGAAATCACTCATTACTCTTCAAAATAAATGAGTGATAGGTGAACCAATAATCTGACAGGAACCAATAATCCCTATAAATCATGCATATGAAACAAAGAACAGGAGAAAATCTTAGCCTGTCAGGTAAACCTTTTATGGACTGCAGCACTGAAAAGTTATTTTATACCAGTAATACCAGTAGAGGTGTGTTTATTTCTCTTCTTTCCTATATCTTGTTACCCCATTAATTATAAACCCTTTGCGGGATAGGGCGGGGTATAAATTGCAAATTAAAATTTAAAATTAAAAGATTAAAGAGTTCCATCACTGACTTCACATACTATAGGTCAGTGAGGAACTAAGCAAGTTAACTCTGGAGCATCCCACATTCTGTGAAATGATTGCTGCTATTTCTTCTTGTATACCTTGAAGAGTTCTGGGTTTGGGGCAGGCAGTTCTGAGGAAGGCCAGACTGGCAGACACCTGGAGGGAGCTAGCACTCCAATAAGGTTGGGATCTGACATCCAGGATGAGGCAAATGGAAGTTTGTTTATTCTATATGTGGAAGTAGTAGAGCTCACCTAGAGTAGAAGGGTCATACAACAGGAGCTATGCAGGGAGGCAAATTGTGCTGCATAGTGGATGCAAATGGCCTTCATTCCTGAACTGCTTCTGACATGCTACAAGCTTTGCAAATACCATCAAATTTATTGTGTATATGCACACTGCAACTCTAAAAGGTACAAGGAGACTAGACCTTCTGTAATTGATGTTCCTGTGGTGCTATTAGACTTGACGTTCAACCAGGTAATAAAAATGTGTGATTTCCCCCCCAAAAAAGTTGCAGGGTACATCAATTACAGGTGGTGACATTTTTTTGGATTACTCATTAGCAGCATTTTCCACAAAACATGCTCAAAGTCACATATAAAAAGCAGCATAAAAGATATTGTCATACCATATACTATATAATCAATTAATAGTACAACTAAAAGATCAGGACTGGCCCAGAGTTTTTTGATGTCCTGGGCAAACTATGAATTTGACACTCCCATTCAATTGAGAGAAAAGGGGGGAGTCTAGAATGAACATTTGACTTACCTGGCATTCACAATGAACAATGCAAAAATAAAAGTAGAAACTCTTTAAAAGCCCTTCATGTTCTCTCATGGCAGCTACAAAAGACCAGAGTGAATAGATATAGAGATTCTAGAAGCCAGTTAATACCAAGCTTCCCTTTAGGCCACTAGAGGATATTCCTCTCACCTTTTTGACTCCCTTCAAAATCTGGTGTCCTAGACTATCACCTAGGTCTGCCTAGTGGTGGTATGAAAAAGTGTATAAAATGCTGGAAGTGAAGAACCTTGTGCTGAGCCTCAGACTTCAGAGGGGGTCTATAAGAGAATGATAGAAAGGTCAGGACATTGATCAACCTTCCCTTCTACTGCTCTGATGCTAATCCTGTTATGTGTAGATCGCTACTCTTGGGCCGTGGTCAGACATTTAACCTGTCAGCAAAGTGCTCCTGTTTTTGTCCATCCTTACTTGAAATACAGTTGCCCAATCAGACATTCTGACTGTAATCCACCTTGCCAAGTGCCTGTCCCATCACTGACTGATCAGACAGCCTGGCCTTTGTGCATGCACATAAACAATACCAGTGATTGGCTTGCCCACATAGGGACTATTTTCTAGGAGCATGGACTAAACAATGGTTATGTTACTCACATATCTCAGCCTAAAAAAACTTGAAAAAAGTGTTTGCAGTTGCTCAGAATGTGTATTTTGAGGTGTTTAAGGCACCCACAGGCTCCTTCCATCTTTCACCAATTATGCGGTTAAGGTCATATCACTGAGCTTTTAAAAACTGGCGCCGAACCAAGATTGATGGAGACAGAAGTTGCAATGGCTTGATGACACTGGAGCAATCAGACAGGGAAATCCATTCATGGCCTATCATCAAACGTTTAGGACTCAACTTTACGTGCTGTCAAATAAGTCCAGAACTGAGTCAGGGCAGAACAGTTTGCCCTTGACTCACAGACCATTCCCAGATGTTGCTGTCTGGACATGGACTTTAAATCCAACAGGCATCCATGGCTATGTTGGATATAAATGCATGTTTGACCATGGCCTCAGGGAATCTTCCTTCCTGCCAGCCTGACACCTTCTCTCCATACTATGTTACTCTTCTCCATCTTGGCACCATGAGGACAGGACATGCATCTCTATCCATCCTAGCTAGCTAGACTAGATTAGAATCCTATCTCTACTCTGTCCTGTCTATAATTTATTTGTTATATTCAGTTTATTGCTATTTATTGCAATAGAGCTCTAAGTGATGTACAATACAATAGACCATTAAAATTACAGAATAGAGATAAAATAATAGTAAAATAACAATCTAAAGGACATCAAGTGATGTAAATTACAGCTTTCTCCCCATTCTGGACTGTGATTACCTTGCAGGTGGGTGGGTGGAGAGACAGGTAATCTAATAGAACGAGGAGGAGGATGCCTTACAATACAATACAAAACAATACAGGAGGAGGGTGCCTTACAATAAAGTTCCTTACAATAAATAACTCATATTAGTTTTGCAAAAATAAAGAGGCTCCATGTGTAAATTTGTTTCTAGTCAGCACACACAAACCCAGATAGACTCTGCTGCATCATGTGCCTTAAGCACTCTTCTAGCCCAAACAATCCTTTATAAAATACTGACATATCCAATGCAGATTCATCCTGTTTGGTACTAGCAGGAGTGATGGTTTGTTTAGGATAAGCTATTCTAGCTAGGAATGGGATGTGTTCATTATCTGAATCATGTACTACTATTTGAAAAGAACAGGAAAGAATATGTAGTATAGAAATAAAATTATTTCCATTTAATATTTGTTCTTTCTCAAGCATTGCCATTTTATGGCAGAATTCTTAAGCACTGACATTCAAGTGTGTATTTCAGAGGAATGGTGTGTAAGACAATCTCTTCTCCCATTTGCATTCACATTGTCAACTAAAAAACCTGTTAGTATAAAGAATCTTGCTACAGTCTGTGTGGTCAAACTGTCGCATGCCCCTCCTTGGGGCATTTGCACTGTCCAGTCCCCTCTGCACAATGAGTGCACTGCTCATTTAAAAGAAGATTCCCACCTCATGGTGAAAAATGCTAATGAGTTATCTGAGCCATGTAGTTACATCTCTCAGCATTGATGCCAAGGCAAAGGGCTACCACTCTTCAGGGGATGGATGATTCTAAAGAGGTTAGGCTACATCATCCTAGCCGAACAGACATTGTTGATTCTAGTGAGCAGCAGCCAGCCATCTAATCTACCAGGGGTCTTTTTTCACAGTGTCTCCATTAAGCTGAAAAGGTTTTGGCAACTGTCCTCTGGTCAGGAAAAATGGCACTTGTTCCTCTTAGAACACCTGGGCAGTGATTGTTGCTGCAGCTTGCATTCCAGCTTCTGCACATGTTTACCTCCTCCCGTTGCCTAGCCCAGGTGTTGGTAAGGCCCAATGCACATTGCTCACCACAGCCACCCAGATGAGAATCTCCACTCAATCGAAAGTTGTGGTGGGGGGGGGGAATGAAAGCTCCTTGGCTGCTTGTTCAGTCTTTTCATGGTCTGGTGACATCCAATTATTTAGAATATTCTATTGATGAGCAGGAGAGCTTGGCTGCTGCCAGATGCCATTGTAACCCACAAGGTATTCACCGCCTGCTTCTTCAAGGACATTCCACTGAACTAATTATCTTGGCACATAATACACCAGTGAGAAGTGGAAGTCTGGACTGCCTTGGGATGGACCACTGCTGCTATTCTCTGTTGTGTTCTGCTCCAACTGTTGTGGTTTTAGATTTATTTTGATTCATGGACATTTTATAAAGACTGATCTTAATCAAAAGGCAGGATTGTCAGTGCTTTAATAATAAAATTAGGTGAAAAGAAACTGAGGTTCAATCTAGCCTTTCCTTTGTAACAAAGGAATTCAATGGGCTTCTTTTTCTTCTATTCAGTTTCCTTTCATACTTCGACATTTCCAAAGTCTGAGGAAACTGCCTGACTGTGTGGGAAGTTCCCATGTAGTAAATAGATTCCTGAGAGTGAAGGTACAGCCTGATCTTGTCTGATCTCAGAAACTAAGCAGAGTCAGTTTTTGGATAGGAGACTGCCAAGGAAGACTCTGCAGAGGGCAATCACCTCTGCTTCTCACTTACCTTGAAAACCACTTGCTAGGGTCACCATGTCTGAGTCCAGACCAGCAACCTGGAATGCATGGGAAGCATCCCAAATGGGGCCAGCAAAAAATGGAGTGGCAGAAGCCCATCCACACGCTCCCCCACAAAGCACCCATATCCCACACCAGATGCATTTCAGCATAGTCAGATGGCTGTCACGCACCATCCTCGTAGCTTGGTTTGGGTTTCTTTTTTCACCATTCATTTATTGGTCAAGTGCATTAGCACCCATGTGCCTATGTGCTTGGAAGCAATGTATTTTTTTTTTTTAAGCCAGAAGTGGCTTGGGGAAGCCTGGTGGGTTCACACGGCCAATGCACCTCACATATATGCTCCAGCATTCAGACACCTGGGGAGGCAGATGCTGTGTGGCACAAAAAATTGCTACCACTTTGGAAGTGGTAGCTTTTTGAGCCACGGCAGAGATGCCTAAGGACCGGGTGAGTACAGGAGCAGGACGAGAGGCAGATGTGCATGTTTGAATTTGATTTTTTTATCGGTCTGTGAGCTGTCCCTGGTCTGGACCCAGCCCATGTGACTTGATGGCACTTACTAGATAAATATATTCCTGGTGGCTAATACAGCAAATGCTACTTGGTTCAGTGCTGAAGAGTACAGCTCTGTAAAACAGGGCATTGTACATTGCTCTGAACTTCCTCAAAGAACGGCAGGTTAAAAAGTTAAATATTATTCCAGTGATACCTTAGAGAGTGATGGCGCACCTTTTAGAGACTGAGTGGCCAAACTGCAACCCAAAACCCACTTATTTATCGCAAAGTGCCAACACGGCAATTTAACCTGAATACTGAGGTTTTAGGTTTAGAAAAAACAACTCATAGTAGAATTAACAAACTGAAAGAACATTTGGTCTGGATAGCATTTTTTTAGGAAACCAACAAAATAGTAACATGTCAGAATAGGAGAATGATGGCGAGAGTGTCATAAGGCAATATATGGAGGCTGTTCGTTGTTCTGTTGCTTGCAGGTCTGGGTTAAACTGAGAACATGCCTTTCCCAGAGGTGTTCCTGTCCAGCTAATTTACTTTTGAACATATACACTATAAACATTCTTTAACAGTAAGAGTTGTTCAACAGTCCAATTAACCCCCTCACTGGCAGTCTTTAAGCAGCGGCTGGACAAACACTTGTCAGGGATGCTCTGGAGAACCAGAACAGCAGTGCAGCAGTTCAAAAACAGCTTATCAACAATTTGCCTTACGGTCCCTGTAGCTTGAAAGAGCTCTGCTCAGATACTGCTATCAGAAGCATCGTATTTGAAAGCAAGGAAGCCTGCAGTTAATCCCTTTCCACTCCTAAACCAGAGGAGATCCCGGCTGCTGTTTCTGCCAGATTAGTGGGATCCAACATTGTCTGTAATAAACCCACATCCCTTTAAAAAACCGTGCTTGATTCAAGGTCCTGGTCTCTCCTCCCCCCCATCCCCACACACCCATGCTCTCTTCTTCCCTTCGGCTTGGACCATGCCACAACAGTTTTGAAATATGAAACGCAACCAGGTCTTGGCCACATGAAAATGTGAAGCTGCCTTATACCCATCTCTCTAGTGCAGGGGTGGCCAAACTGTGGCTTGGGAGCCACATGTGGCTCTTTCACACGCATCGTGTGGGTTTTGAAGCCCCCACCAAAGAAGGCATTTCTCTCTTTAAACCACTTCTTCAAGCCAAGCCAGCCAATGACTTAGAGAATGCATTTAAAGTTCAATTGCTTTTTTTCCACCTCTCGCTCTCTCCTTCCGCACCTATTTTCCTTCCTTCCTTCCTTCCTGTGCCATAGGTTTGCCACCACTCTCTTAGAGTATCAAATGTATTCCAGTTTAAGCTTTCCTGAATCACAGCCCACTTCATCAGATACACTAACATAAGTATTCCAGCATAAATTTTCATGAATCAAAGCACACTTCATCAAATGCATCTGATGAAGTGCCCTCTGATTCATGAACATTTAAGCTGGAATACTTTTGTTGGTGCATCTGATGAAGTGGACTCTGACTCAGGGCCCTTCAATTCATGTGTAGTTTTCTGCAAGTGGCTAATGCAGCTATCTCTAGAATAAAACTGTAATAGCTCCACATTTTACAGTCCCAAAGTTTTCTGGCCAAATGCTAATGAATTTTCATGAAGAACTTCAAAAGCCACTCAAGGATTTTTTAAAAACAACAATGAAGTTCATAACCCTTTGTGTTTTAATTGCTTCTTAGGTATCAGTGAATGTGTAAGTCATCTATGCCAGAATGGTGGGACATGTGTAGATGGAGCTGACCAGTACAAATGCATTTGTCCACAGGAGTGGACTGGTACCAACTGCCAATATCAAACACAGACAGGTATGTTATTTGCTTAGGTAGGCATTAGAGGCAGAACAAAAACATTTAAGCCCCACAACCCTTTCAAACAAATAAAATAAGTTAGACATGTACCTGCTCTGTGGATATAATTATGATTTGTTATTTGTGCCACATCATGGCCTTGTTTAAATAAGTTGCAAAGGAGATCCCTGTACTATTTGGTTCCCCTGCCCCTCATTTTGCCATCAGTTGCAGTGATCCTGAAAGGTCCAAGAGGTTATTTCTTCTTCTTGTCTGTCCAGCCTTTGGTCTTCTTCCATTTCATCTCAGTTAGTTTGCTGCTCTTGTGTATTATTTCTATCCTCCTTTTCTTGCAAATGGGAATTTGTACACAAGTGGATTGTGAAATCTTCTAGGGCTGCCTTAGCTCAAAAGCAGCATTACACACCTAAGCACCTAACTGGTATTGCCACATTTTGGTTGGCTCTTCCTTCCAGAAAGACACAAGCTTAGAGTAGGAGACAATCTCTGTTGTTGTTTTTAATGGTTTCCGTTTTCTCCCTTATCTGTTAGTGCCACCAGCATGGAGTGTAACAAATGATCCAGCATTTAGTCGCAAGCCACGTTGTGCCAAATTTGACCGGATGCAACATTGCAGCTGTGAACCAGGATTCCATATGAGTGGCACTGCAGAAAACAGCATCTGCCAGGGTAAGCAATTGATAGAACGATACCTCTCAAGAATCAGCACTGGACACCAGAGCTGCCAGATCAGAAACTGAAAGCTGCAGGAGACCATTTTCTGGAGCTGCAGGTGCTGCTCCTTATGAGTCACCCTTGTTCAACATTCTTCTGCCATTACAATGCCTGAAAATTCTATTCCTCATAAAATCTAGACTATCCCATCAGTCTAAAATCTGGCACAGAGAATCAGCTCGGTTGGGGGTATACTTTCAGTCAGTTTTCAAAGAAATCCAGGGTAAAAAGGTCAAACTGCAACAGTTTAAAAACACATTACATTTATCTTGCAGGAATTCATGTATGCAACTGATATTTTCCACAAGGATTGTTGTAGTTTTTTATTCATACAACATCATCATTATTATGTATAATGCTTTAAAGAGAAGGACAGCCCCGTGGCGCAGAGTGGTAAAGCTGCAGTACTGTGGTCTGAACTCTCTGCTCACAACCTGAGTTTGATTCTTACAGAAGCTGGATTCAGGTAGCCGGCCCAAGGTTGACTCAGCCTTCCATCCTTCCGAGGTTGGTAAAATGAGTACCCAGCTTGCTGGGGGGGGGGGAAGTGTAAAAGAATGGGGAAGGCAATGGCAAACCACCCCATAAAAAGGTCTGCCGTGAAAACGTTATGAAAGCAACATCACCCCAGAGTCGGAAATGACTGGTGCTTGCACAGGGGACCTTTCCTTTCCTTAAAGAGAAGGAAGAGCAA
Source organism: Heteronotia binoei (assembly GCF_032191835.1). NCBI lineage: Eukaryota > Metazoa > Chordata > Lepidosauria > Squamata > Gekkonidae > Heteronotia > Heteronotia binoei. Next base: position 222,712,679 of record NC_083223.1, on the reverse strand, counting down.
AAAGATGGATCAAATATATATAAATTTAAATCATCTGCCCCTATTAACTGAAGCAAGGTGAATCTTCTCAATTGTGGTGTCCTCATGGCATGTAGGAGTAGGCGAGGTACGCAGCTGCCTGGGGCACCTACAGGGTTCCTTTGGGTGCTCCCTCCCCCCTGCTCTCAGCATCCTGGGTTGCAGACCCAGGAAGCTGAGAGCAGCAGGATGGCATGCCAGTGTGTGCTCTCCTCCAAGCCCAGCTTCCCAGCTGAGCTTGGAGGAGAGCGACCTCGCTCCAAGGCTGCCTCCTCTTGCAGGGGCGGCAGCCTCAGAGCCAGATAGAGCTGCCCTGCCATCCCTTTCATCCTCCTGGGACCTGGGTGGGTGAAAGAGGTGGCATAGCCTCGCTCCCAGCTGCCTCCCCTGCAAAAGCAGGCAGCCTTGGGGTGAAGTAGAGCAGCCCCACTGCTCCTTTCATCCACTCAGGATCCAGATAGGTGAAAGAAGTGGTGCAGACTTGCTCCCAACTGCCTCCTCTTGCAGGGGAGGCAGCCTTGGAGTGAGGCAGAGCAGCCCTGCCACTCCTTTTGCCTGCCTGGGATCCTGGTGAAAGAGGCGGTGTGACCTCTCTCCGACCCCCATGGCAAAAGTCCTGGAGTATCCTGACTTTGGTGCACCCTCCTGGTATCCATTCATCTGGTGCTCTCTGTTGAACCTTTGGTGCCAGGTTAAAACACCTTGTCCCTAGGCATTTGGTTCATTAGGGTTTTTTACCCAATCCTCTCTACTGTGGATCTTTAATTGATACTGCACATTAAAGATACATGTCTATTGCTCTTTGCTGGGGTTTTGGTATTGATCAATTCAGTTGGCTTTAGCAATATTATATTCCTGCCCTTAGATTATCTGCTAAAACTATAATTGACAACACATAAATAGTTAGAAAACCACCAGCAACATAATCTTTAAAACACCAGACTACAACAAAACTAAGAAAGGTGTGTTAGTTTATAATTTATTATTGTTTTATACTTCATTTATATCTGTGGTTTTCAGTTGCCTTATTCTTTTTATTGCAAGCTGCCTGGTGAATCAAGTTTGGTTAAGAGTGGAGGGTAAAGATGCATAAAATAAATAGCAGAGACATGACAGATGAGAGGGAAGGAAGAAGAAAACTAGGGATAGATGTGAGACAATGCCTTAGGCTTATGCATGCTTAGGGTTACAATTCTGCGTATACTTGGAACTTGGAAGGAAGTATCCAGGCCTCAGGTTCAGCAGGAGCTCACAGGAGCACAGCTCCTAAACCTTTCTGAGGGTTCCCCCTCCTCCTTCTGACCTACCTACCTTGTCCATTGAATAGTAGGTGTAGCTGCATAACAATCCCTGGATTAGGAGAGCAGGCAGCCAGCCAGCCACCAGGAGCTTTGCCATGCCCCCACCAGCCTTCATTAACCCCTGGAGAAGCCCAAGTCACCCTTTCTCCACTTCTTATGTGATTTTGGGCAGTAGGTGGCTTGCTGGTCTTTTGACTGGGGGGGCAGCCCAGGAGAACCCCAGGTGCGCGAGCCCTGCTTGGGCTTACCTCGCTCACCTGGGGCTCTCCTTTCTTGCATTAAGGTTTTTTTCTGGGATGGTGGTGGCATATGCTAATGAGTTATGCTAACAAGTTCCATCACCTGTTTTTCTACAAAATGACCCCTGGAAGTATCAAAATGTTCAATTAGTTTTTCTCCCAAAGTGCATGAACATACAATTGCACCTTTTGTTTTCAGAGGACTGGGTGGTGGGACTAATGAGTTAAGCCATAGGTTCCACATAAAGTTAGGTTTTGAAGATAGTAACTGCTGATGGTAGAAGCCACATTCCATGTTTGTTGTCCCAGAGCTGCTATGATATGTGGAGAAAACCATGTTAGACTAACAAAGAATTCCAGGGTGTTTCAATGCCATCTTGGGTCATTCTCAGATGAATGTGTTTTATGGAACTCCAGCCACCAGAGGTAACAACTCTCCTGTTATTTACAGAATTACCCACAGATGAAAGAAAGCAAAGATTCATTTGTCTTGCCAGGAAAATTAAACAGAAGTCCAGTGACACCTCAGCAATTAACAATGTTTATAGCAACATGACCTTTTGTGAGTCACTTTATCCGAGGCACAGAGCATGCATCCACAGGAGATATGTTTATGCTCAAAGTTACATTGACAGAAAGAAGTTCTTGTCAGGAGCAGCTAGTTTTGTGTCAGCCTGCTGCAGCATCTTATTGATTCCTTGATTCTATAAACCAATATGAGTCTGAATTTAGGAACTGTTATTCCAAAGAGACTGATCATTGAAATGTGTTTAGAACTTTTTTAGTTGAGCAAATGTCATTTTTAAATGGGCACATTTGCACTGTAGAACAATGAATTCCCCTCAGGTTTGAACAGGAATAAATGTAGTTCAGTTGAGTATATTGGCAGCTAGAGATCAGCCTTGAGTTAGCTTGAAACACACTGGAATCAGGTAGCGACTAAAGCTTTCTTGTCAAGCCCTACCTGGCAGACTGTTGTAGATTATTAGCTCAAAAAGGTAACAAAGCCTGGTCCTTTGAAGCTTCACAGATGCCAGTGCCATCCCAGAAGACACATACAGCAGTGTAATAAGGGGGCTGAGAAGGAAAGCATCTATGAATGTGTTTATGCATCACATACAATCTATATGTCCTTGATAAATGTTAATATTTCATATAATTTCATTAATTTTTCCCATTTTCCTCTTTTCTTTCTGTATCCTTGTTATTTTTTTAAAAAAAATATTTTACAAAGATACATGTAGCAGCTTGCTGGACATGGTACTTCAGCATGGACCGCTGATGTCAGTGCACCATAGAGCTTTCTGGACATGTGCCAATCTATTTGTAGAGTCTAGAATAAGAACAGCCTATGTCCAAAGTGAATCAGATAGACTCATATATCAGTGTCCAGCAATCTTTTCTTATCCTTCTTCTCTACATCCGAAATTGGTGCTTTAGCCTCTGCCCCCTTCTGCTTTATTGAGCATTCAAGATGGTGCCTATACCTAGAGCAGTCACTTTCTCTCCTCTAGGGCAGCACCCTCATTTTCCAGATGGCATTACCCTAGGGGCAGGCACACAAGGTAGTTTCATTTCCAAAGTCAAGGGATGTCAACTGGGGCACAGTGGCCTTAGTTTACAGGAAAATGTCCCAGAGGGCCACAGCTCTAGAGGGCTGCTGGTTGTGAGGAACCAGCATAGCAAAGCTCTAATAAGTAATAACTGTGTCAGATCTTCAGGAGTTTCTTGGCTCAGACCATTCATTGGCAATAATAGTTGGTGCTAGTTGACCAACTGTCTTTTCCCACAGGAGGAGGAAGCAACTGGTGAGTTAGCATTCATTGACCTGAGTGAGCCCTACAGCACTTGCTTGTAGCACCACAGGGATCACTCAGCTAGGCTTGTTTCAGGGGCTCTGTGAGCAGAGGTAACCATTTATGGCTGGAGAACAGAAAGAGTCTAGCATCTGGGCAACTTAGCTCACATCTTACAGAGGAATGAGGCTATCCCAGTTATTTCTTTCTTTCAATCCATGGAATGAGCTATTTGTCCAGAGTCTACAGCATAATGGGACTGTATCACTTTCCCCCCCTTGCAGATGTGAATGAATGTGAAGTTTACAAGCTGGAGGGAGCCCCTCTTCTCTGTATGCACACCTGCATCAACATTCCAGGCTCATACCACTGTTCCTGCCCCAGTGGATACAGGGTCTTCAGTGATGGGAAAAGCTGTGAAGGTAACACATCACTTTACAATTGCTAAGTGTATAGCAGATGGTGCTTTGCAGGAATGAAAGAAGCATGACAGTGTTGTTAGTTTCATGTTTCTTTCAAATACAACCAAGTACAACCAAAGAGTTAAAAAGGTATTGCAAAGAAAATTAAGTAGAGGCAACATGGTAAAGGCAATTAACATGTGGGCAGTCCCAGTTCTAAGATATGCAGCTGGCATTATCAATTGGAAACAAGCAGAATTAGAAGCAAGAGATCACAAAACTCACAAGATAATGATGCATCACTCATTGCACTCTAGAAGTGATGTTAATTGTCTTTACTTAACCAAGAAAATCAGGTGGAAGAGTGCTCCTGAAAGTTAAGCAAGCAGTTGAAGAAGAAAAATGAACACTGAATGAGTACATCAAGAAAAGCAAATAAAAGCTTCTAGTTGAAGTATATAAGGCAAACTTATTTAAGGCTTTTGAGAATTCTTGGAGAACAGGAGAGGTGCCGGAAGATTGGAGGTGGGCAAATGTTGCCCCCATCTTCAAGAAGGGGAACAATGAGGATCTGGGTAACTACCAACCCGTCAGCTTGACATCTATACCCAGAAAAGTTTTAAAACAAATCATCAAACAGTCGGTCCTGGAACATTTAGAAAGAATGGATGTGATTACTAAGAGCCAGCATGGGTTTCTCAAGAACAAGTCATGTCAAACTAACCTGATCTCTTTTTTTGAGAAAGTGACTACCTTGCTAAATCAGGGGAATGCTGTAGACATCGTTTATCTTGATTTCAGTAAGGCTTTTGATAAGGTTCCACATACTATCCTTGTTGACGAGTTGGTAAAATGTGGTTTGGATTTTGTTACCGTTAGGTAGATCTGTAACTGGTTGACAGATCGCACCCAAAGAGTGCTTGTGAATGGTTCCTCATCCTCTTGGAGAGGAGTGACAAGTGGAGTGCCTCAACGATCTGTCCTGGGACCTGTTTTGTTCAACATCTTTATAATGATTTGGAAGAAGGAATAGAGGAAGTGCTTATTAAATTTGCCAATGATACAAAATTGGGAGGGGTTGCAAACACAGAAGAAGACAAAAACAGAATACAGGATGATCTTGACAAACTGGAAAACTGGGCTAAAATCAATAAAATGAATTTTAACAGGGATAAGTGTAAAGTTCTGCATTTAGGTAGGAAAAATCCAATGCATGGTTATAGGATGGGGGAGACTTGTCTTAGCAGTAGTATGTGCAAAAAGGATCTAGGGGTCTTAGTGGATCATACGCTGAACATGAATCAATAGTGTGATGTGGTGGCTAAAAAGGCAAATGCAATTTTGGGCTGTATCAACAGTAGTGTCCAGATCACGTGATGTGATGGTATCGCTTTACTCTGCTCTGGTAAGACCTCACTTGGAGTATTGTGTTCAGTTTTGGGCACCACATTTTAAGAAGGAATGGGTGCAGAGGAGGGCGATGAAGATGGTGAGGGGTCTGGAGACCAAGCCTTATGAGGAAAGGTTGAAGGAGCTGGGGATGTTTAGCCTGGAGAAGAGGCGGCTGAGAGGTGATATGATTACCATCTTCAAGTACTTGAAGGGCTGTCATATAGAGGATGGTGTGGAATTGTTTTCTGTGGCCCCAGAAGGTAGGACCAGAACCAATGGGTTGAAATTAAATCAAAAGAATTTCCGGCTCAACATTAGGAAGAACTTCCTAACCGTTAGAACGATTCCTCAGTGAAACAGGCTTCCTCAGGAGGTGGTGGGCTCTCCTTCCTTGTTTTTAAACAGAGGCTAGATGGCCATCTGACAGCAATGAAGATCCTGTGAATTTAGGGGGAGGTATTTGTGAGTTTCCTGCATTGTGCAGGGGGTTGGACTAGATGACCGTAGAGGTCCCTTCCGACTCTATGGGCGTTTTCGCACTCACCTTCAGCTGGCGCGACCCCCCTCTTCACCGCGCAGGATCTGCGCGGATTTCGCACTAAACGCCGCGGAGCAGCCGGAAGAGCCAGAAACTCCCGGCGCAAAAGCCGCTCAAACGGAAACCGCCAAAAAGCAGTTTCCGTTTGAGCGGCTTTTGCGCCGGGAGTTTCCGGCTCTTCCGGCTGCTCCGCGGTGTTTAGTGCGAAATCCGCGCAGATCCTGCGCGGTGAAGAGGGGGGTCGCGCCGGCTGAAGGTAAGTGCGAAAACGCCCTATGATTCTAACAAAATTGATAATGAAAACACCTGGAAGTGGTTTCAAAATGGACACCTGAAGAAAGAAACAGAAGGACTCATTCTAGCTTTACAACAGCAGGCACTCGAAACAAAGACCTATGAATAGGTTAATACAGTGACAATTGTCACTGGAATTCTTGGAGCTGTACCTAGAAGTCTCAAGAAACACCTGGATATTTTGGGCACTGAACAAATAATACCAGCTCAGCTCCAGAATATAGTATTACTTAGAACAGCAGGAATCCTGTGATGATATATCTGCAATTGCCAAGAACTTGGCTAGATCTCAAATTGCAGAATACCACCTATCAGTCAAATATCTAACAGTGACAATTGATGATGGTGGTGATGGTGATGGAGATGACAGTTAACACACACACACACCCCGAAAAAAATAATAATAACGTGAACACTCACTGCTTTAAGAAACTGGTGCCCTCAGTGGCTATTGCTAGGCAACTACAACAATATTCAGTCTTTTCTCTCTCTCAGAAAAAGACAGGGGGACAGGGAGAGGCTCTTTGCAGGACTGTTTTGATCTTTGAGGGAGGTCTCATTGGGGCCAGTCCCATCAGCAGCCACCTGGTGACTTGCTATCACAACTTGCATATCCCATCCAGGCCCAGCTACTTGCTACTGTTCAACAGGAGCTTCCCCATAAAAACCAGCTTGATGTAGTGTTAGAATGTCAGACTAGAATCTGGGAGACCAAGCCTTGAATCCCCACTCTGAAGCTCACTGAGTAACTCTGGGCCAGTCACACACTCGCAGCCTAGCCTACATAGAGTTGTTGTGAGGGTCCCATTGTGGAGAAAAGTGGGATACAGGTGAAGTAAATAATATAACTGAATGTGGGGGGGCAGAAAGAAGATAGGTGGTTACTGGGTGGGAAAGAGAGAAGGAAGCAAGGAAAAGATTGAGGATATGGGGACTGCCAGGTCAGCTGGTGCTGTTCAACTTCTCTAGAGCTTTTCCAGGCAAAGGCTGCCAGAAGAAGGGAAGGAGAGAAAACTGAAACAGGGGGGCAGATAAAGATAGGTCAATTTGTGCGGGGGGGGGGGGGTAGAGAATGAAGCAGGAGAAGGGGAGACACCATGAGGACTTTCAGGGAAAAGAAAGAAGAAATGGTGGGGGAGGGAAAATGAGATGCCCCCCCAAGTCCATGTAGGTCCCCTGCTTGTATCCTATAAAATAACACTTTGTTGCAAAGCTCATGCTGTACCCCCCCCCCCAAACTTTATTAGGAATTGGAAGGACTCCCATGCTGACACCCAAGTTGGTCCACTGTAATATCTAGTTTGCCTCGAGAGCATGCAGACTGCTGGTTCCTCCTTTCTCAGTAGCCACACACAACATTCACAACATGACAGTTAACTCCTGCCTGTTATATCGAATACCTCTTATGCTAATTAATGCAGTAAAAAATATGACAGTAAGAACTGGGCTTCCAAAATACCATGCAGAGTTTCATGGCAGCGTGTAATGCACTATGAAAAATAGTAGCTGTGAATACTCAAGTCAGCAAGAATCTCAGACAAGGTATACATTGTAATATAGTTGAAGTATGTGAGGAGGTCTGAAGGTGAAGTGCCAAGAACTGCTGGGAATTGAATAGTGACATTGTATCCACGAAGCATGCACTCTTTGCTCTTGGACTCCTTTAGAAAATTCCTTCAGATTTTCATGAAACAGCTAGTTGCCAGGTCTTAGGAAAGTGAACTCATTATATGGCTTAAAAATTGTACTGCCCGCTTCATATGCCAGTTAATCTATAGCAGGGGTGTCAAACATGTGGCCTGTGGGCCAAATCAGGCCCCTGGAGGCCTTATTAAAATTATTATTATTATTATTATTATTATTATTATTATTATTATTATTATTATTATTATTATTATTATTATTATTATTATTATTATTATTATTATTATTATTATTCTATTAGGCCCCCGAGCAACTGTCTGTCATCTGCTTCCTTCACTCTCTCTCTCTTGCTTCCTTCTGCATCACAGCTTGATCAACTGCACAGGAACTACAGAGCAAAGTCTCTGTTTTCTTCATTGGCTAAGGCTCCTCCTTTGGGGAGGAAGCAGGTGGGGAGATGCAGAGCTTGCTTTGCCAGGCTTTCTCAGGTGGGGAGATGCAGAGCTTGCTTTGCCAGGCTTTCTCAATTGCACAGCAGAGCTACTGAACCAAGCCTCTCTTCCTTCTATTGGCTGAGGCTTCTCCCCCACCTAGCCCCCTGGGGAAGGATGGAAAGAGCCAGAGCTTCCTTTGTCCAGTTCCCTGCACCCCGTGGGAGAGATACAAAGAAAGCACCTTTAAGACCAACAAGTGCTAATGTTTAAAGCATGCTTTAAGTCCCCCCCCTAAAAATCTTTAATTGTGTTTGTCTGTGCCCTTTATAAAGTTTATATCTCTGCTACCTAATCTTAAATAGGTACACACATGGCCCAGCCCAATATGGCCTGGCCCCAACAAGGTTTCATTTATGTGAGATTCAGCCCTCATAACAAATGAGTTCAATACCCCTGATCTATAGTATTGCTTATATATCCCATCATTTCTCCAAGTAGCTCAGAAAACCAACAAGAGTAGCTATCCCATTTTAACGTGACTACAGCACTGGGAGGTAGTGTAGGCTCAACTGCCTTGCCCAAAGAAGGGGATATTTGTCACCAGCTGGTAGTTAACAATGGAATCTTATGCAGAGTTACTCCATCTAAATCCATTTTAAATCTAAATGGGGTAACTCTGCATAGGACTGCATTGTAATGGTGCAATCCCACAAACACTTTGCTGGGTGTAAATCCCGCTAAAATAGGACTGACTTCTGAGTGGACCTGCTTAGGCTGCTCAAGCTTGAGGAGGGGTCTTATAACTGCTTACCTTAGGACAGTTGGAACCATCCTCTTCCTTAAGGATGGCTTGTCTGCTCCTTGTACCCTCTGACCAGATGAAATTAACCAAGACTGGCAAGAACTGAGTAGTGATATGGAGAATTGGCTCAGTGGCAGAGCACATACAGTGGATACAGAAGGTCCCCCATATTCAGTCCTTGGCATCTCCAATGGGGGGCACTCAAGCAAATGGAAAGCCCCTTCTCTAGGCAGCCTCTGCCAGCCACAATAGACAATACTGAGCTAGATGGACCAGCGGTCTGTTTCAGTACAAGGCAGCTTCATCTGTAGTAGGATGCACTTCTATAGAATGAGCTTCTCCAAATCCTCTTGCCATGGGAGCTGAAACTGCCATCTGGAATGTTAACATCCTGATAATGACTGGCTGCAATAGTGAGGCCCTGGAACAGGTAAAATCATCCATTCTATGAAGAGAGAGAACAAGAAGAGAGAACAGATTGGGTTTATACCTTGCCTTTCACTCAGAGTGGCTCACAATCTCCTTTCTCTTCCCCTCCCCACAGCAGACACCCTGTGAGGTAGGTGGGAACTGAGAGAGCTCTAACAGAAACTGCTCTTGAGAGGAACAGCTCTGTGAGAACTTGTGACTGTCTCAAGGTCACATTAGCAGATGCATGTGGAAAAGTGGGGAATCAAACCCAATCCTCCCAGATTAGAGCTAATGCTCCTAACCACAACACCAAATTGACTCTGCAATGCCTAGAAAGTATGTCACAGTGGAGTTATCTGAGTCTGCATAGTCAGGAGCCTGCTGTAAGAGTCTCCTCACAATTTGAGACAATTCTGCATAGACACAATGCTGGTGGAGACACATTCACACATGGTGAGTTCTACACATGCTCAAGTCTTTTGCAAACCCACTGGGACAAAGACTGGGCTCTGCCTGCAAGAAGAGAATGTCTAGGAGTGACTGTGTCAAGTGCCCAAATTCATCTGCTAATTCCAAAAGTCAATCAGGACTTTGACAGGAGTGCCAGCAATGTCAGCAAGAAACTCCCTGAAGGCAATTTGTAAATCATACAGATCTGGGACTGGATAACATTAACTAACGCACACTGGAGAGAGATAATTCTGATTCAAAATGTACAAGTTCATTGGTAATAGCAATATATAAGTTAATTACAGCAATAAATCAAGACTTTCAGCCTTACTTCAGCTACAGCTCTCACATGTGAAAGCATCAGATGAAACAGCTTTTTTAAAATGCTGTAGATATGATGGATTGGTTTTAATTAGATTTTCTGTACACCATGTTTCTTTTACAAAGATACTTTTTTGTAAAAGTGATTGGCTAGATCTAATGATAGATAACAAACTAGAAAAAACAGAGACCTTTTCTCTTGACATGAGAATGAATGCTGTGTACTCAGGACTGACTTACACCACAGTGTGAAATCTATGCAGACCATGACTATGAAAAATAACCCAGACCACCGTGTTGACCTGCTCCATAAGTTCAAAGTCTCAAAGGAGCTCGGGGCTAAAGCATTCACTCTGCTATAGCATGACTTTGCAGAGTGAATTTAACATTTATGACACCTATAGCTCATCTTCCATTTATTCCTTTATCCCTGGGTTTCTCCCCAATAGGCAGCCATAGTCATTTGTAACATCATTTCCCCAGCCTCTCTTTCATCCTCACTATAACCATTCTGTGGGTTACATTAGGCTGAGAGAGACTGATGGTCCTAAGGTCACCCAGCAAGTTTCCGTGGCAGGTTGGGGATCTGAAGCTTGGTTAGTGTGACACTGCTAACCCTGCTAACCACAACACCATGATGGCAGGGCAGCACAACATACATAGTGCTCCAGGGAAGTCTTCCCTCTAGGTTGTTGTATCACATGCCTTCAGATTGTTTCCTGTTAGATCTTGTCTTGAGGGTGCATTTGAGGGAAATGTGTTCTGGCAAGGCTTCAGGCTTGCACAACTTGTGACATGATGAACTGAGCAAAGCTTCTTTCCTGGGAAATTAGCTTAGCTATGTTTTTAAAAATAGATGAGGAGCCTTGGTTTTGTAATACGCAAAATACATCTTTATATCATATTCAGTAAAAGTATTGTCTTGCCCAAAGAGTTTGGAAAATGGTTTCCAAAGTACTGTCACCAGAGTTAGGTATAGACCTTTCTTGCCTTCCAGAAAGATGATTGCTTAATTATGTTGTATTGGTTCCAAAGGGAATACAGATGTTTGTTTGGAATATGACAACGGCTATACAGTCTTTGCTAGAGTTTAAGTTTAGATTTATTGGATTTATATCCCGCCCTCCCCGCTGGAGCAGGCTCCGTTTGGAAGCAAAGTCATTCCATGGTGGTGGTGGGCCTTAGAGAAGGCATTTAAAGATACTTTCATTTACCAAGATACCTTTCATTTACCAAGTTGTGGCACCACTGTAGTGACACAGCTTGGAGAAGGTATTTAAAAAGAGCCTCTTGAAAGCTATGGCACCACTGTAGTGGCAACTTGGTGAGTGAACAGTCTCTTTAAATGCCTTTTCCCTCCTCCATTAAAAGTAATGGAGGATGGGGACACTTTCTTTGGGGGCCCATAGAATTGGACCCCCAGTCCAATCTTTTTAAAACTTGGGAGGGGGGGGGGTTGAGGAAAGACATCAGCAGCTATGCTGCAAATTTGGTCAGATGCATGAGGTTATGTTGAGTATAATGTACCTACAGCAGGGGAGAGTAATGTGAGGCACCCTAAGCTTCTGAGATGAATGGGCAGAACAGCAAATAGGAAGAGAGGAAAGAATTTATGTGGAAGCTTTCTCAGGTAATTTCTGTGTAGCAATGGTGATGTGCCCTAACGGAATGGATGGAGATCATATTCTGCATTCCTATTTCATTGATATTCTGCTGTGTATGAATCCTAGCCCATAAAAACAGGTGCCCTCATCTTTACATTCCCCTTTGTTCTGCAGACATAGATGAATGCAGTCTCTCATTGCACAACTGCACAAGAGGAACAATGTGCATTAACACAGGAGGAGGCTTTCAGTGTGTTAGCCCAGAATGTCCGAAGTCTAGTGGAAATGTCAGCTATGTGAAAACATCACCATTGTAAGTAAAACAGGAAATCCTTCCAAACTCCCAGTATTCTAAAAACAGGCTAGAAACTTTTATTTCAAAATATTTGTTCCCAGGAGCATCAACAATATGAAAAGTTTCCACTTTACCAGGCCAGCTGAATGAATTAACACTTTGAAAGCATAAAATTCTATACTGCCTGATCCTTCTCCCAGCTGCCTGGTTGCGGCAGAGGTTCTGTGTGAGATGATGTGGCTTAAAGACACAGAGGGAGAAGTGACTACAGCAAAGAACCGTAATAACTCCTTGGGTGCGTTCACACACATTTAACATGGTTTGCAACCAGATTTTTATGTGTAAGAATAGCAAAATCTACTTGCAGACAGTAGCCATTTGAAAGCACCCCTTGTCTCAGCAGCATTCTGCATCAAAGAATATACAAAACGACTATACAGTTAATAAAGAATTAATTAATTCCTGAAGAAGAACCAAGGCTAGACGTTAAGATGGCTAATGGAGTGACTGCAGTTAGAGCCTCTATGCCTACATTTTATGGTATGTAAAATAAACAATTTGTTTTCCTTCATAAATGGTTGGGTATCAGTACCTTGTGAAATCTGGAAGATCTTTCTAAACCTCATTATGATAGCTTGGACTTTTTTAATGGCAGAAAGTGGCTAGTAAAAGATAAAAGGTAGTCTCCTGTGCAAGCACCAGTCATTTTCAACTCTGGAGTGACGTCGCATCATGACGTTTTCACAGCAGACTTTTTTTTTTTTACGGGGTGGTTTGCCATTGCCTTCCCCAGTCATCTACACTTTCCCCCCAGCAAGCTGGGTACTCATTTTACCAACCTCGGAAGGATGGAAGGCTGAGTCAACCTTGAGCCGGCTACCTGAACCCAGCTTCTGCTGGCATCGAACTCAGGTTGTGAGCAGAGCTTTGGACCACCAGACCCTAACAAAGAATGGATTCACAAAGTTGACAATCTCAGCATCATCCTTAGATGACTACCCCCATAGAGTTTTCAAGGCAAGAGATGGTTTGCTGTTGTCTGCCTCTGCAGTGCAATACTGGACTTCTTGGTGGTCGCCCATCCAAACACTAAGCAGGGCCAACCCTGCTTAGCTTCTGAGATTTCATGAGACCAAGCTAGCCTGGGTCATACAGGCCACAGCATTTCAATCTTACATGAATTAATTTTTAGAATTACTTGTGGTGAAATATGGCAATAGTCCCAGGTTCCCCCCTCAGCATCCCCGTTGAAAAGGGCAAGGCAATAGGTGATGTGAGAGACATCTGCATGAGACTCAAGAGAACTGCTGCCAGTCTGAGTAGACAATACTGACTCTGAGGGACTGATGGATGATTCAGTATCAGGCAGCTTAATGTATTTTTATTTTCTTGCTTTGGGTTTATATCCCGCCCTCTCTGCAAGCAGACTCAAGATTGCTAACAATCATTTTAAATATCAATATTGAGTTATGGTATTAAAAACAATAAAATTAAACAATTAAAATAAATTAAAACTACATTATGGTGCTACTCAGAAAAAATTAAATAGGTGGGATCACAACTTTCTTGTTATTATGTTATTAGACATATGCTGTAGCCACAAATAACTGCATGCTGTAGTAAAACACCTGGGGGAAGAACTAGGAACTTCTGGCCAGCTGTTTTTGGAAGCAAAACACCAGACTAAATGGATCTTTAGACTGATTTACAGCACTTGTGTACACTCTCTCCTGCTCATGAGCATAATATAGGAATGCATGTGGGTTTAGGGAAGAGAAGCAATCCAACCATAGAGGACTGCTTAAATAACATTTATACAAATACCTGAACCTATGGACTGTGTCAGATCAGGAACAATGGCCCCTTTGCACTGCCACATCCCCCTCTCAAAGGATTACACTGCCTGCCAGTGATAGAACTTTTAAAACCATGGGCTATAAAACATAGTCCAGGTACAAATTTGGATTAAGCATTTTGTTTGTGTTTATGAATAGCATATTTTCAGTCAGCTCTGCAGTACTGCTGTGAATAGGAGTTTGGTGAATAGACATTAGCAGATTAATGGCTTATTCCCTGGTAGTGTGAAACTTCACTGGCTGATTTCTGCATATCAAGTTAATTTTTTAGCAAAACAAAAGCAGCTGTCATGCTGGTATATTTCCAAGAGGAAAATTGTAGTTGAGCAGCATTGAAAACAAAGCATAAGACATGAAAACCCTGCAGGATCAGATCAGTAATCCATCTAGTCCAGCCTCCTGTATCACACAGTGACCAACCAGTTGCCCTGGAAAGCCAACAAACTGGTCATGGAGGCTAAGGCATTCCCCAGATGTTGCCTGGTATTCAGAGGTTTTCTGTCTCTGGTTGTGGAAGTTCCTATGAGTAGTCATCATGGCATGATAATCTGGGATTGCTGACCAGTTATCTAGCTGAGCTCATTAGATATGTTTTGGATGATTGCAAAGCTGGACTTTTATTTGGAGTTAAAATCTGAATGCTGTTTCAAGAAACCCAAAGCCCAATATATATTTTTTTCTTGAATGTCTCCTGACATATTGGTAAAAACAAACCCTGAAAAAACATCTGAGGTCAAGTAGAACAATTCATGAAGACTTTAGTGATATTTAGAAAAAATGAATGCCCTAAGGGTGTTTCAGTAAATCTCTTCTTAGTGTTTTCCCCCCACTCTAGGCAAATTAAGCTGTTGTCTTATTGTATGATGAGCAGCATCACATTGATCAAAAGCTGGTCAGGATAATATTTTCTCATTTTAATGTCTGTCACTTCTTTTTTTCCTATGCCTTAGCAGCTGATAGCAAAACCACAAAGTTATTGATCATATCCTCCAGAATGCAGGGGAGAAGATCACCCCTCTGACCATCTATCTCTGTATGTCTTCCCATATGGCAAAGCAGTGGTTCTTTACTTCCAAGACATGTACACAGCAGAAGCAAACGCCCTACAAGTCTGTAACTGCTTAACATTAGCCATATATGTGTGGGAATTAGCCCAGAACAGATACTACAAGTTGAGCCAAAAAATAATGAGAAAGAGTTACAGGTTTTCTTCACTTCTGCAACATGCATGGACTTTTGAGATTCTGAGCATAAAGGGAGAATTAATTGCTGGTCTGAAAATCCACAGTATAGATCTCAGAATTGCCCTTCAAAGCTGAGACAAAATGAATAGCTTAATGATTAAGCTGCTGGTGTTTGTTGGATCATAGACTACAGAACAGTATCTCAGAATTTTCAACATGAACATTTACCCTGCAGTCTGAATGATTATGTTATACTTTGACAGGAAGTCAGCAGTGTTCCCTCTAAGCTGAGTTAGTGTGAGCTAACTCACAATCTTTTAGACTCCAGCTCACACATTTTTATCTCAGCTCAGGAAAAATGGCCCTAGAGCAAACTTATTTATTCAGTAGCTCACAACTTTAATGCCAGTAGCTCACAATGTAGAATTTTTGCTCACAAGACTCCACAGCTTAGAGGGAACATTGGAAGCCAGTAGCCTGTGCCTTGATTATTCATCATAGCAATGTGATGGGAATGCAGCTTTGTTTTCATTTAGGACAATTCTTTGAGCCAGTCCCGTAGAGTTCAGTGGGAAAATGAACTGTGGGCTGAAATTTCTCTCTTTGAAATCAATGAGACTTAAGAGTACCTAATGCTAGTTGGATGCTTTTTCCTTTGCTTTTTAATATCTTGCACTTCCTTCCTGAGATCTAAATCTTCTTGTGTTTCCCCTCCTTTTTCTTCCTAGCCAATGTGAACGGAATCCATGTCCAATGGACAGCAGATCATGCCATCATGCCCCAAAGACCATTTCATTCCATTACCTCCCACTGCCATCTAATCTCATCACTCCCACTGCTCTCTTCCGCATGGCAACTGCTTCAGCTCCTGGACGACCTGGTCCAGACAGCTTGCGATTTGGCATCGTGGGAGGAAACAGCCAAGGTCATTTTGTGATGCAGCGTTCAGACAGGCAGACTGGAGAACTCATTCTGGTTCAGAGCCTTCAGGGTCCTCAGACCATGGAAGTGGAGGTGGACATGTCAGAGTACCTCGACCGCACCTTCCAAGCTAAGCATGTCTCAAAGATAACCATCTTTGTCTCACCTTATGCATTTTAAAGGAACCTTTTACACCAGTGAGGAAATAAATTGTTCACAGACTGTTCTTTCTGATTGTGGAGTGCATCATAAAAGCCAAAGCTCATGTTGAGATTCTGGCTGTCTGGGTACTTGTTCATCTTGCCAGCTGCTAATTCCCGGCACTGTGGTAATAATAGAAGCCCTTGTATTTCTACTTTCATACTGCTTTAGATCCATCCTAGTTATAGGTTTATAGCAAAATGCTGGCAGTTCATGAATTAAACCCAGCCCATGGGCACCCTCTACTTGGCATCCCTCTCCCACATGTCAGACCATCTGTGATAATTCCTCAGAAGAATCCATATCTCTTGTTTTTTATGAATTATAAAGAAGCACAGTGAATGCTCCTTAAATACCTTGTTGTTGTTTTCAATTTAATCTTTAATATTGCCATGATGCCAGCTCCAAGTGATACCATCACGAAGGAAAAAGAGTCACAGAGTTTGGAACAGGAAGTAGCACTTGCTTCTACAGTGCCTTGTATTGGCTCCACTGTATAACCAGCCACGAACCCGTGAAGCTATAGAACCCTGAATCAGGACCCCCTGAAATGGTACCCCTTAGCCAGACCTTTCTCACGTAATCAAAGATGACATGATTTTTAGATGCTTCTTGCAGACAAAGACAACATACATAGAATGAGCTGACGGAAAGATGACAATGCGTGAGACTCTAAGCCCAAGGCTTAATTTGAGACTCACATTCGTAGGAAAAGAGATGAAGCCAGAGAAAAGTGGGGACTCAATTCAGGATGATTAAAAGACAGCAGTGTAAAACTCTTACACTAACATGAGCTAGAATGGCTACGGGCTGTACCATAGGTTGTACACCTCTTGTCCAAAACAGTGTTGGGTTGTCTGTTCCCCTGTGACCTATCCAGGGTGCTGAAGTCCCCATTGCTAACTGATCCTTCTTGTCTTAGGATTCTGGATCCAGGCCTTGTTATCGCTTGGAGCTTGGATCCAGGCAATATTAAACAAGGCCTGGATCCAGAATCCTAAGACAAGAAGGATCAGTTAGCAATGGGGCCTTGTTGTTGAACAACTTGTGCTGGTGACCCTGACCTCCTGCAGGACCCAGCCCTGCTCCTGCCAATCCATGGGACTTTTGCTATATCAGAACTGGACAAAGATGTCTAACGGCAGGCTCTTGAACCTTTCTGTGCACCTTACCCCCACACACCAACACTAAAATCAGTTTGCCCCATATAAAAAACTTAAGTAGCATTCCTGTTAATTGGCTCATCTTTAGTGGTAAAAGAGTTTTTTAGTTCTCAACACTTTGCCCAGATTAGAAGGGACATCATGAAGAATATTTCATTGCTCTTTAGCCACAAGCTTTATAATACCTTTATTAGCACTAACTGATTTTTTTTAAAGTCTGCACGCTTTCCTTTTCTCCAGAACTCTTCATCTGGCAGGATGTTTTTTAAAGGGGCAGAAGCATTCAGATGAAAAGTTCTGGAGAATTTGAGAGCTTATACATTGTTTTGTCTTATTTTGATTGGTGATGTAGTTCCTAATAAAAGGCATTCCATAGCTTTCATTTTTAGATCAGTGCAGCTACCTGCAACTCATGTTCTTCCTTGCCAATGGTTTCCTGGGATATCCCACTTCATCCTAAAGTATAGGCCACCTCCAACAGCTATGAATACACTTTTGGAGGTGAAGTAGTAAAAGAAAGAGGGGAAGGACTGGGGACTTCTGCCTTCTCTTATGTTGGCTTTTAACCTTATTTGGTATCAGCTACTGTTCTAGCCCCAACCATTGTACAACCTCCCTGATTCTCATCTTCCCCTTCCTAGCATGTCACATATGCAGATACCCTGTCCTTAACACAGGTACATTGCCCACACCTGCATTCTAGCACTGGAGACTGTGTGGTTTCACTCTCTCTGGGCAGTATATATGCAACAAAACCATGACTCTGTTGTGGGGGGGGGGAGACAGCCTAATTCTGCTTTTTAATAGGTGTACATTGCTAAGTACTGATCTGATACAGGTTAACATGGAGCATGAGTAGGCTTCCCAATTCCCAGGTCCCAGTGGGGGGTCCCCCAGTTTTACAGGCTTCCCCCTGCCCCCAGGCAGTTGGCTGGTGGAGGGAAGTCCTGCTCCCACAGACCCCATGTACATCTAGAGCTCAGGCAGGTTTAGAAACCTACAAGAAAAGGTTCCCTGTGCAAGCACCAGTCATTTCCAACTCTGGGGTGATGTTGCATCACGACATTTTCACAGCAGACTTTTTACGGGGTGGTTTGCCATTGCCTTCCCCAGTCATCTACACTTCCCCCCAGCAAGCTGGGTACTCATTTTACCAACCTCGGAAAGATGGAAGGCTGAGTCAACCTTGAGTCGGCTACCTGAATCCAGCTTTCGCCAGAATCGAACTCAGGTCATGAGCAGAGAGTTCAGACCACAGTACTGCAGCTTTACCACTCTGCGCCATGGGGAGAAACCTGCAAACAGGTCCATTTTTAAATCGTGTGCCTTTAAAGTTGAGCAGGAAGCAGGAAACAGGAAGTGCTTCATGAGGAAAGGTCAGCAGCGGTTTCGTCAGAGCATAGACCCTCCGTTTGTTTTGCTTTCATTTTCAGAGCAAGTAAAGTTGTGGAGGAACCAGACCAAGTAAGTGTGTGTGTGAGAAAGAGAGGGAGGGAGCAGGAGATTCCCTGGTTTGGAGGCCCTCCCCCCACTTTAGAAAGCTTTAGAAAGTGGGGGGGAGGAAATGTCTACTAGGCACTCTATTATTCCCTATGGTGAATGATTCCCAAAGGGAGTAATGGGGAATTGATCCGCGGGTATCTGGGGCTCTGGGGGAGATGTTCTTTGAGGTAGAGGCACCAAATTTGCAGCATAGCATCTGATGCTTTCCTCAAAACACCCTCCAAGTTTCAAAAGGATTGGACCAGGGAGGCCAATTCTATGAGCCCCCAAAGAAGGTACCCCTATCCTTCATTATTTCTAATGGAGGAAAGGCACTGAAAAAGTGTACAGTCCCTTTCAATGTGATGGCCAGAACTGCCTTTGGAGTTCAATTGTACTTGTTCCAACCTTACTCATGACTCCACCCCCCAATGTGTCCTGGCCCCACCCCCCAAATCTCCTGGCTCCACTCTCAAAGTCCCCAGATATTTCTTGAATTGGACTTGGCAACCCTAGGCATGAGTCATCCAAAATTAACCTTTTAAAGTTGCATTTGTTTAAAAGATAGATACAAACATATGCTTAAATTCTCCCACTGAAACCCAGGGAGTTTAAAGTGCTTCACTTGGCTGGATCAGGCTCATGGTGCTTAGTAGAGCAGAAACTAGATTCTGACACTGCTCTAAAATTTCAGTCATATTTCTCAACCTGATGGTTGAATGTTAACATTTTTTTCATGTTTTGCCTTTGAAATGTGATTTTGACAGATACTTTTAAAGAAACTAACTTTCTGGATTATCAGTTTTTCAAAGTATTGAGCATTAATTCACCAGATTAAATGAAAGCTGATAATTCAGGGAATCTTATACATATATTGGTGTAAGGGTAAATCAATATAACAGCATTCATTCACCATTTTTTTAAAAGAAAAGTTTTGGTGATAGTGAGAGGAAAGATCTGTTGTGGGGCAAATGGCTGCTGTGTGGGTGAGACTGGGGAAATCCAAACTTGCCCATCAACTTGGCAACCATCCAGGCTTTGCAGAGATCTTTCCCAAAACTTTTCCCAAAGCAACTTTGAGGAAGACTGAAGAAAAGCTGGGGGACTCCATGAGGTTTACAAGTGTATCATGATGCTGTAGGGAAATTGCAGGGGGGCACTCACTTCTCAAGAGCATTGAGCATGAGGTAAATAACCCATGTAGAAACACCCTGTTGCTCAGACTTTTATCACTCAAGTAGCTGGCTCATAGCCTTCAAACTTCTCCCACTGCCTGTGACTGACTATAGCCAGGGGTGCAAGGTAGGCAGGAATAGGAAAGTGGCACTTGTGGCACTTCTGGTGTTCAAGGAGAATATTTCATCCTTATCTGGTCACCACACCTCAAAAATGATATTATAGCACTGGAAAAAGTGCAGAAAAGGGCAACTGGAATGATTAAAGGGTTGGAACACTTTCCCTATGAAGAAAGGTTGAAACGCTTGGGACTCTTTAGCTTGGAGAAACGTCGACTGTGGGGTGACATGATAAAGGTTTACAAGATTATGCATGGGATGGAGAAAGTAGAGAAAGAAGTACTTTTCTCCCTTTCTCACAATACAAGAACTCATGGGCATTCAATGAAATTGCTGAGCAGTCGGATTAGAATGGATAAAAGGAGGTACTTCTTCACCCAAAGAGTGATTAACATGTGGAATTCACTGCCACAGGAGATGGTGGCGGCTACAAGCATAGCCAGCTTCAAGAGGGGGTTAGATAAAAATATGGAGCAGAGGTCCATCAGTGGCTATTAGCCACAGTGTGTGTGTGTAAAATATATAATTTTTTTGGCCAGTGTGTGACACACAGTGTTGGACTGGATGGGCCATTAGCCTGATCCAACATGGCTTCTTTTATGTTCTTATCTAAAGCTCAGGGTTCTAGCACAACATGTGGCTACTGTGAAAGATTTCTTTTTGCACTTCCCAGAGCAGTAAGAAGTTCCAAACTTTCACACACTCAGCTCCACCGAGAAGAGAGAATGTTAGAAGTGTATCTTCTGCTTTGCAAATACACAGGTTGAACATAGTGGAATAGCAGCAACAGACAGTGCTTGTCTGTAAAAGAACATCAGTTCCTAAAAAGCAAACAATTTGTTCTTCTGGCTAGAGAGCTGCAAAACTCAGACTTCAGTATGTTTGGGAGCCTGCATTCCAGCTCCCAAAACTGTCTCTCTCCAACCTTTACTTACACAGAGGTAATATATCCAACAGCTAGCAGCCACTGGCTATCAAAAATGGGTCAGTAAGAAAACTCTTCTAGCCAGTAAGTGCCCTTTGAACTAGAAACTATGCAAATAGCTAGAGGAAAGATGGTTTCCTTACTTGACTGTGAGAACAACACACAGTCTGTTTTCAGGCTGTAGGTGACAAAACAGGCTTAGCTCATTAACAACAATGATAGCAGGAAGAACTCAGCAGTTCCTGCTACCTTCTTACTTGGGGTTGGACTTGATGCTCTTCCAGTTTCCAAGGAAATCCAGGTTAATGATCCTTACAGGGAGATCTCTGAATAAGCAGCTGTTGATTATTTTTCTTTTATCTTGATCCAATCCTTTTACATAAAGCTATCACAGACCATTTATGTCAATAAAGTGACTAAGCCACTGTCTGAAAAGCTTGAACTCAGCTGAAGTCATTTGCACACAGGAACAAATAAAGCTGATGGTTCCCACACAGCATTGGTTCCCACCAGCATATCAACTTGTAAGCAGGCAACCATGTGTTTCAAGAGAGTTCAGCTTGCCTTGTTTAGCATTGGATGCTTGCTAACTCTCCAATGAAGGTATTTGATATAACTTAGGCGTGTCAATCAGCCAGATGAATGCTGGCATTCATATTTCCTGCGAGTACCACAAGGTTTCTCTCGACGAAAATAAGCCCTTCTTTTAATGTTAATTTTGCTTTCACTCATCTATTCATGTTTCCTGTGATGGAGATGGGGCAAAGCAATTTATAGTTACATGGATTAATCCACTGGGATGCATGCTTGGAGGACTATGTCCTGTAACAAGACTTGATGATTAACTTGCAATATATTGCTATTTTGTAACTATGCAAATTATGGCTAGTTCAAGACTACATTGTATTAGTGGATTAGCCATGAGATGTCTTCCCTTGTCTCAAATATCTTTTATGTACAACTTTTTATGGACACAGATTCTGAAATATGAATTTAAAAATCATGAATAAGCTGAATGCATTTTGAAACCATTTACTGATTTTCTTAGGGTCTGGTCTTATAAACCTCTAAGCACATGGTAGTTATGGGTAGTTTTAGCATCACTGTGCATCACTTAGAAAAAGCTAGCCATACATTTCAAATGTGCTTAAGCATGATTAAATCTATGAACACTTTAAGTGCTAATTGCTATGCCATAAGAGTCATGAGTCAGCTCTGTAGGTTCACAGTGGGCTGAGAAACTCTCAGTCATTTTAATAAATATATCATCTGTCTTCAAGATACAAAGACATTTTCAGTTCTGATGTAACCAGTGAGGACTAGTACATTCTACTTTCATTTAAAATTCCAAAGAAGAGAGAGAAAGGGCGTTTTCGCACTGGCCTTACTCGGGAGCGACGTCCCTCTTCACCGCGCAGCGTCTGCACGGATTTTGCACTAATTGCTCCGCAGAACCCAGAAGAGCCGCAAAGTCCCGCGGCTTTTGCGTCGCAAATGTAAACTGGCCAAAAACCAGTTTACATTTGCGATGCAAAAGCCGCAAGACTTTGCGGCTCTTCCGGGTTCTGCGGAGCAATTAGTGCAAAATCCGCGCAGACGCTGCGCGGTGAAGAGGGACGTCGCTCCCGAGTAAGGTCAGTGCAAAAATGCTCGAAGAGAAAGAACACAATCTGTATCTAACAAGAGCTAGCAAACAACAGGCCACTTTTCTGTTTTCAATTCAAATGGATGCCACCTTATATTGCTGCAGTATGCATGATCAAAATGTGACATCACAAGTGGAAATCAGTGAATAGGCCAATTGAAGCCCTCTTTAGACAAAAAAAACAGGAATATGAGTTAAATTCAAGGTGAAATCACATATGTGCACATTTAAGCTGTACATCTAAGTTTTTTTAAGTACACAGCTAAAAGCATAAAAGGTATATGCTCTTGGCAACTGGCCTACTGTTCTGCTGATTGTTTAAATTTGTTGGTTTTAACATTTTAATGTTTATGGTTTCATCAAAAAATGATGTTGAGTGCTTGTAAGAAAAGTAGTATATACAATTTTAAATAAATTAATTAAAATAAGGTGTTTGAAAGCATGTGTATCACATTTGCCAGCAAGGCAGGATTAGTTGTAGCTCTGTGTTGAGTGAACACATCATGGGAAACCCGGGTGTTGTTGGGGATTTTTTGCTTTGTTTTGTTTATGTCTTTCTGATCTGTGATATCATCCTGAAAACTATTGTCACAAGAATAAGTTCTGACTGCACTCAGCTCACATTATCAGTACACCAGTTAAGACTTGTAAATTATTTCAAATAATTTGTACTTCTGAACCTCCTAAGTATGTCTCATTATGAATTATGTAAGTAGCTTTTCTCCTGCAAGAAACATCCCAGAGTAAAACACTTGTCATTCTTGAACACCCATTTCATGAATTAATAAGTGAGAGAGAACACTGTGTCCCTGAAATACCAGTCCTTGGGAGCTTGGATTTCGTTATATCAGTGGATGTCTGCCAGTTTGCACCTTGGAAATTAAAATGCA
The DNA here is from genome assembly GCF_032191835.1 of Heteronotia binoei. NCBI lineage: Eukaryota > Metazoa > Chordata > Lepidosauria > Squamata > Gekkonidae > Heteronotia > Heteronotia binoei. The sequence continues at coordinate 222,689,177 of NC_083223.1, read as the reverse complement.
TTTTTGATGTGGGTTTCAAAAATCAAAATACTTGTCAACTCATATAGGGCACATAATAACATTTGCCAAATAATATCCCTTGGCTATAAGCGTGTACAATCATGTTAGAATGGAATGCAACCAGTGCAGAGGGATCTAAAGAAGTACAAACATCTTTCACTTTAAAGCTCCATCTCCCTTTCAGAAGAGATTTCAGATGGAGACTCTGACCTACACAAACTCCTTGTATGGTGTCTAAAGGGCACTACAGAAGACCTGTGGAGAACTTCCAGGAGTTAGGGCTTGGACTTTTAACACCTTTTACAGTTTCCTGTGACTTATTTACTGCTACTACTATTACTGCTCTGTTAAATAAACACACAGCTCTGTCTTTGTGAGGAACAATATTACTTAGAGCAAGGGTGTCAAACATGCAGTTTGGGGGCCGAAGGCCTCTGGAGGGCTCCTATCATGCCCCTGAGCAACTGGCTGTTGCCTCTTCATTCTCCCTCTCTCTTGCTTCCTTCTGCATCACAGCTTGCTTTGCCAGGCTTGCTCAATAACACAGGAGTTACAGAGCAAAACTTGTAAATTTTCTCCATTGACTGAAGCTCCTCCCTTGGGGAGGAGGGATAGCTTGCTTTGCAAGGCTCTCTCAATCAGACAGCACAGCTACTGAGTCAAGCCTCTCTTCCTTCTATTGGCTGAGTCTCCTCCCCCTCCTTATTCACTGGGGCAGGAAGGAAAGAGCCAGAACTTCCTTTGCTCAGTTCCCTTGATTCCAAGGGAGAAATACAAAGAAAGCACCTTTAAGACCAACAAATACTAATGTTTTCAGCATGTTAAGGGTTTTTTTTAATCTATAATTATGTTTGTGTCCTTTATAAAGTTTATATCTCTGCCACCTAATCTTAAATAGGCACACACGTGGCCCGGCCCAACATGGCGTGGCCCAACAAGGTCTAATTTATGTGAGATTTGGCCCTCATAACAAATGAGTTTGACACCCCTGATTTAGAGAGTCCATCAAGTTTTGCCTCTTACATTTTTAAAGATCTCAACTGGGCAATAAAGTATTATGCCTCGTAAACACTTCTGCCTCAATTTGGTAAGGATTTGATTACGGATTTGGTAAGGATAAGCTCTCTTGGCAGAAATAAGATTCCAGGGACAGATTCTGCATATGCCTCTAAATATGCTACATGGGGGGGGGGAAATACATCCCTCCCACAAAGGTGCCCTGTGGGACTTCTGAGAGACAAGAGTACTGAATCCTCTTTAATGGTTCTGATCCCCCTACTGATTCCAGGTACTCCTATTTCCCCTTCTCCCTCTTCCCTTGTGTGTGATTGACATCAATCATGTTAGCTGGGAAAGATGAAGATCCTTCCACTGAGCGCCATACTCACAATCCATGCCTGTGCCCAAGGAATAGCAAGGAAACAGAACAAAAAGGCAAGAGGGAGAAAAACAATGTTCCCTTGGGTTTGAGGATTGAGGATAGTGCCATTGTGCTCTGAGCGCTGAAACTTGGGCTCAGTCTCTATTATCCCAGTGAAAACTCTAGGAGTGCAACAGCATTTTGGAACTCCATATCACTGTTATCATAGCAACATCTGAGCAGCCTAAGTGCTGTCCTTGGTCCTGCTGAATCTGATAACACATACCTTATTACCAGTTGCTGACTCCTGTAAACACTTTTGAGCCCAGCAGCTGTTCTGACATTCAGTTGGCTTTGCCCTTTTATAAACTGCTTCCGATTTCTTCTTTTGATGAGATTTCTTCCCCTAATGAGAAAGTGTTTCCAAGATGATTCTCATACATCACATGCAGACTTCTATAACTTTTGCTATAAGGATGTCTCCACCATAAAAGTTTAATAAAATAAATAAATGAATAATGAAATAAAATATGTAAAATAGTTCTGCTCTAGAAATTCAATGTATTTGCCTTGCACCATTTTGAACAAATTTTCCTTCTCTTCCTGCATTACAACTGCCACAAGATGCTGCGTATTAGGTGGAGTAAACTTCAGATAAAGTTTGTCCCAATGCACTGCCCTCACTTTGCACCTAACATTTGCTGTCCATGGTTGCAAATTTCAGACAATTTCCTGATCATTCTGATGATGCCTGAGCATTCTGTATCTCTCCTTCTAATTAAGTTTAGAGACTCTGGAAGCAAAATTAGAATTTCCACACTGAAGGCCTTATCTTGCTCTGTCTTCTAAAAATTCTGTGTGCGCAGTAAAGCAGCTAAAAGTAGAGAGAACAATACCAGGCTGTTGCTTACCACATATATGTGACTTCAAATGCATGTCCCACCAGAACAAAATTTGAAGGGAATCCTAGGGCAGATCCATAGCAGGATCAATAGAGAGGTCAAGTCAATTACAAGATATGGCCTGGAACTGGGTTCACAATCCAATTTTTGCCCAAGGAAAAATTGCTGGGTCCCACCAAAGATCTCATGCTTGATTTTTCTTGCAGGGGATGAATCAGAACCTAATTCCCAGCTGATGAGGGAACATCTGAGAGTGGGTTCCTAACCCATTGTACTCCCAGTATCACTGTTCCATCGTATGGTTACCAGGCTCTAGTTTCTGCCCATTTCCTGCACAATCACAAGCTGTTTAGACAGTTGTTCATCTAACAAAGTTGTCCCTCTCATGAGTTTGCAGTGATTGGGACAGATCTACTTTCACTATCCAAAATGCTGGGCATCTGAGGCAGCCAATCAGCATGATTAACGCATCCACTGTGATGATACTTGACAGGGCATACATGACAAAGCAAAAGGTCATCTGTGCATAGGATTTCATCTCTACTACTTCAAAATTCTCCCCATATGAGAATCAAACCAGGGGGCTTGGGTATTCTAATGCTGTGCCATGCCTGTCTCTGCAGTCTTCCTTGCCCTGCTCTATATGGCTGATGTGGTTGTGGATGATGTGGATGAGTATTTAATTTAGTGAGCTCCACAGGGAGCTATTCTCTCACCAATGATGTTTAGCATCTATATGCACCCCCTTGCCCAGATTAACAGAGGTTTTGGGCTGGGCTGTCACCAATATGCAGATGACACCCAGCTCTATCAGTTGATGGACGGCCTTTCAGACTCCACCCCAGACCACCTAACCAGGGCATTGGAAGCAGTGGCTGGCTGCTTGAAGTTGAGCCAACTGAAACTTAACCCAACTAAGATGGAGGTCCTGTATATGAGTCACAGGGGGCTGGGATCAGGCATCTGGCTCCCCACATTAGATGACGCATCCCTTGTGCCAGCTCAGAAGGTGAGGAGCCCGGGTTTGATACTGGATGTCACCCTCTCTATGGAGGCCCAAGTCACAGCTGTTGCACTGTCTGCCTTTTACCATCTTTGGCAGGCCAGGCAACTAGAACCCTTCCTGGTTCCTCAGGACATAGCTACAGTGATCCATGCAATGGTCACTTCCAGGTTGGATTACTGTAACTTGCCCTACACAGGCTTGCCCTTGAGGTTGGCCCAGAAATTTCAGCTGGTGCAGAGTGCAGCAGCACGATTGCTGACTGAATTGCTGGTATGGGCGAGCAGTTGGCCGATGCTGCGCAGTCTGCACTGGCTACCAATTGAGTACCGGATCCACTTCAAGGTATTAGTACTGACATTTAAAACCTTGTGCAGCCTGGGACCAGCATACTTGAAGGACCGCCTCTCCCCATATGAGCCCTGGAGGTAATTACGTTCAGCCACCCAACATTTTCTGACCATCCCTGGCCCAAAGGACGTCCGTCTTGCTTCAACCATGGCCAGGGCTTTTTCAGTCTTGTCCCCAACCTGGTGGAATCAGCTCCCTTTGGAGGTTCGAGCCCTCCCGGATCTGTTACCATTCCGGAGGGCCTGTAAGACGGAGCTGCTCCGCCAGGTCTTTGGTTGAGGCGGGAAGGTGCCCTTATCTAGTTATACCATCTAACTGGCCTCCCAACACTGACTACCATCTGGACTGGAGGAAATTGGGCCGGTATAGCTGCCATTTTTGGACACCTAAATTAAGTATCTATCTTATCCACGCTGCCTTAACTTGCATTAAATCTGAGCTATTGGCTCAACTGTCAACTGTCTTAAACTTTTAACTTTTAATATATATTTAATTGTTTAATTGTTTAACTGTTTTTCTATTGATGTATTGTTGGTTTTTAACTGTTTGATATGTTGGAATCTGCCCTGAGCCCTTATGGGAAAGGGTGGAATACAAATCCACAGAAATGAAATAAATAATAAATAAAATAAATTAATGCCCTATGGTGTGTCTCAACCCTTTATTCCCACTTGGGTGAATGGTTACTGTGGTCAGTGGTCAGTGTGGGAAGTGTGTGTTCTACTCCAGCCTCTGCCTGTTGTTGCTGGGGAAATTATGAGATTTTCATTCTGGCCAACATCTCCCCTACTGTAAACTGAATGCTTGCCTCTCATATGCCACGAGAGCCCTTCCACAGTGACTTATCATGAGGACAGTGGGATTGCCTTTAGTGACGGCTGAATTGTGTGCTTCCTTGTTGCTGCCATGGTGTCTACATTTCCTCTACCTGGAAAAAGGATGGTGCTTCCGCATCTCACCTTGCCTGGGATCCAAAACCTTGGTAGAAAGACTCTTCAGTGGTCCTTTGTGGTTGCCTATGAACTATGATAATGCTGTGACTGGATTAGCCATCTTTCCTTCCCTGTGTGACTGCCTGGCAATATGCAGCTCAGCTGAAACCCACACCTCTGGAGCTCACTGCAGTGTGTTACATCTAGGACTCCTGTTCATACCACCAGAGTCCATGGGAGTAAAGGAGCTGGACACTCTTCTCCCACTGCCTTCTGGGGATCTGCATGTGGGCCACAGATTCATAATTTCAGGGGGCTGCAGGCAGCTGTTGGCTGTGGCCATATTGTCTGTCACTAATGCAGGTATCAGCAAAACACTGTTCCATGGTTGGTAGCTGTCAGAGGGATTGTATGCACTGACTCTGGTATGATTACAATGTGATCACAGCCTTGCAGGAGGGTGTTTGTGTCACATTTCCCCTTTTCAAAAAGGCCACGGGATACTGACTAGCAATGCCAACATGACAGCAGCACTGGTATGCCATCCCCATTGGTGTTCTTAGGATGGGACTGTTACTTCAAATGTGTAAGGAACTTTGTGTTGGCCAGACATTCCTCAAGCAGTATATTTTGAGGCTGTCAGTAGCTGAACTGAAAATAAGTACTGGGTCAAAAATACAATATGGGTTGGTGTAAAACTAAAAGTTCGGTTCATGAATATATAGCTCTAACTTTTAACAAGACTGGTCTAATAACTAAGCACTGTATCCAAGAATATCCGTATCAAAACAAAATACTATGTAAAGAGTGTGTGAGGTTAGCAAGGCATTTCTTCCCCAGAGGGATTTTAACCATTTGGCAGAATAAACACACTTCCAAAGGTCACTGGACATATTTTGCTTTAGCATGTTTGAATGTGATCCACAACAGGAATCCCCAAGTGACATATCTTGGGTGAGTCTGTGTGATGGACTATTAGATTTATTTTTAACTTATTATTTTCCCTAAGGTTTAGGGTGGATAGCAACATTTAGAAATAAGCAATAAGCAGTGTAATCCTAACAATACTTTCCTGGGAGTAAGCTTCAGTGAATAGAATTGAGTAAGATTCTGAGTAGACCAGTATAAGATTGCTCTCAAAAACACTTAAATGTGTCTCATGTTCCAGCCAGGATACACTCCCACATGATGCTAAGCAATGCTCTTGAACAACTAATCTTCTGCAGGAGTAACTCAGACATGGTAGCAAAGGGGTCAAGGCCTGTGAAATTCAAACAAGCTCCCATTTAGGAAAGGAAGACAAACATTGGGTGCATTCACACACACTAAATAATGTGCTTTGCAACTGGATTTTCACTTTGTAAGAACAGCAAAATCTACTTGCAAACAGTCACCATGTGAAAATGCCCATTGATCCAACAAGGCCCAAAGCCCACATGATACAAGCAGAAGTTGATGATTGCCAGAAACTAACTTCTCCACTCTGGGAAAGAGCTCAAGGGAATTTGAAAGGATAATTCCCTGCCTTGGAAATAAGCACAGTAGCACCACTGAATGAGCTCAAACTGGATCACTTTGGGAGGAAATAAGCCTATACGGTGGATTGAGTGATTCAGGTTTCTTAGCTGAGCAGGGAGTCCCAGAATTGGAAAATGATAACTGTTCTTCCTCTTCAGGGAGGTCTCCAAGGAATTCTCCTTCCTTAGATTCTGCATCCAGTGGACTCCCACTGGAAAAAAAAACAAAATAAAAAAAACCCAACTTACTCTTGGCCATAAATTGATATCTAAAATATAAGGACCATAACCTTTCTAAGGAACACATATTACAAAATTATGCACAGAAGGAAGTCCAGTCCCCAGTTGTAACTCTCTAAATCATGGGTGTCAAACATGCAGTTTGGGGGCCAAATCAGGCCCCTGGAGGACTCCTATCAGGCCCCCAAGCAACTGGCTATCTGCTTCCTTCTCCCTCTCTCTTGCTTTCTTCTGTATAAGTTTGCTTTGCCAGGCTTGCTCAATTGCTCAGGAGCTACAGAGCAAAACCACTATTTATTGACTGAGGTTCCCCCCCACACACACAAGTCCCCTAGGGAAGGAAGGAAAGAGTCAGAGCTTCCTTTCTTCAGTTCCCTGGACCCCGTGGGAGAAATACAAAGAAAGCATTCTTAAGACCAATGAGTGCTAACTTTTTAAGCATGTTGTAAGGTTTGTTTTTTTTTTAAATTGTATTTGTCTGTGTTCTTTATAAAATTTATATCTCTGCTACCTAATCTTAAATAGGTACACACACGGCCCAGCCCGACAAAGCTTGGCCCAACCCAACATGGCCGTCCCCTCATGGTCTCATTTATGTCAGATCCGGCCCTCATAACAAATGAGTTTGACACCCCGGCTCTAAATGCTTAAGGAGCAGACCCCAGCAAAGCTTGTGCCTTCTGGTTCTCCCAGCCCCCCATCCCAAATGGCCTGATGCTGATTGGCTCCCATTTGGAGACATGGCTCAATTACCACTTGTGAGCCACTACCAGGGAGTCACTTAAGAACCCTCATCCTCTTTCTCCCTCCCAAGCCCTCAGCCACAAAAGTAGCCCCAATAAAATCTGGGGCTATTGCTTCTGAAGAGGAATAGACATATATGCATGGACATATCTATACAAGTGTAAGATCATTACAAATTAAATGTGTATAATGTGTCAACTGCCCTGACCTGGATGCCCGAAGCTAGTCCAATCTTGTCAGAGCTTGGAAACTAAGCAGAGTCAACATTAGTTAGTATTTGGGTTTCCGGGTTATGGTGCCTTGAGCTCAGGGGGGTCCACAGATCGTCCTCCTGTGGCCCCTCTGAATCAGGCAGTTGAAGGAGTGCCACAGACACGGAACCCCCATAAGGAGACCCTGGAGGGGTTTCCTTTCGGCATGGGACTTTTGCAGGAAGCCAGGGCATAGTGGCGACTGTTCCTGTCCTTCTTGCATGCCCTGAAGCTTCACCGCCATGATAGCTATTACAGCAGAAAACAGTGAATGCCCGAACGCTTGCTTTCTTTCCTTTCAATAAGCTTCTGATGTATTGCTTCTCTACCCCAAGCACGGCAACTCTACTTGACAAGTAAGTGTGCTTTCAATACCACTGGCTAATGGGTCGTTTTACATAACAACAAATGGGTCAGCTCAAAAGAAGGGAAAGAGGTCGATTACACCCCTACTTTTCCGGTGAATGAGGCTTCGAAAAGTTAAAGAGCAACTTTAAGCTTTGGCAACATTTTGAATTAGATGGAATACAGATACTCAAATCGACCCGGATTATAATTGGACATGTGTTAAACAGGCTATTATTTGGCTGCAATATGGTCTGAACAAAAATGAGATATATTGTAGAGAGAGCTGTCACCATCGTCTGATTGCAATTGAAATGATAATATTCAAAATCACAGCTGGAGGAGATTTGGAAGGACGAATTCGATCTTTTAGCTACTTTTCAACTTGGATTAATAGACTGAGTTTGCTGACGGAGAAAAATGGCATTGCCAAGTGAATTTTAAGTAAATAAATAGTTAATTTGGATTAAATTTTAAGAAGGCATATAATGTAATTAACTTGTAACTGGGCAGATCTTGTGGGCAGTCAGATACAGAATTCCTAATAAGAACTGATATATGATTTTAAAAGGCTAAGTGAGATCTTTGGGCTATATTTCTAAGAAGGTAGACAACATAATTATCTCGCAACTAGGTAGATCTGCACTTATGCTTATTTTAATGATGATATTGTTAAACTAATAAGCTAGTTTGCATTTTTAATATGATTGAGTTAAGCAGCAAAATCAAGATGTGAAAATTTTTCAGGAAGAAGGGTCTTTAAATTGTTGTTTCCTCTGTGGGTAACTAAATATGGAATTTTTAATAAGAATTAATATGTGATTTTAAAAGGTCAAGTGAGATTCTAAGGATGGAAAAGTTTTGCAAAAAATGTTAGATAAATAAACAGTTAATTTTGGATCAATTGTTAAGAGGGCAGACAACACAACTATTTTTTAATCTGGTAGATCTGCTCTTAGTACGTTTGTTTGGAGAAACTGTCAATATTGAGATAGTCAAGCTAGTATATTTTATTCTTAGCTTGTTAAGGATAAAGATATTGGTTGCATATGTTTATTTTAATGATGATATTGTTAAACTAACAAGTTAGTCTGTGCTTTCAATATGGTTAAGTGTAGCCAGCCAGCTCTGTGTTGAGACTGCTCAGTTTTTTTCTTTTTCTTTTTTTTAACATCTATATGTGCTGAAGAAGAATTGTTTGGACTTGTATTTTAAGTTATAGTTTAGTTAAAAAGCTATAATGAAAGATAAAGTTGGTAAAATATATGGGGAGAATTTTATACTTGTGGGTAGAAAGAATGGGGTATTCCACTTGGAGGTAAAACTGTAACTGATATGCTTGTATTTCTCTTTGTTTCTGTTTTTTCCACTATGTATCCACCCTTCCCCTTCTTTAATGCATCTTTGCTTGTGCTTCTTTTCTTTGTAGTTAAAATCAATAAAAAATTATAAAAACAAAACATCAATTAGTATTTGGATAAGAAAACACCAAGGAAGACCAGGATTTTTATGCAAAGGAGGTAATAGCAAACCACCTCTGCTCATTTTGTCTTGAAAACCCTATGTGGGGTCACCATAAGTCAGCTGAAACTGAAGAGTACTTTACATACACACTATGTTAATTCCTACAGAGAGGGCAAAAGTAACAGCCAGTTTGGTGTACTGATTAAGAGTGTGGACTCTTACATGGGAGAACCAGGGAGAACCACTCCTCCACATGCAACTGCTGGAGTGACCTTAGGTCAGTCATAGCTCTCTCAGAGCTGTTCTGCTCAAGAGCTGTTCTTGGGGAGCCCTCTCAGCCTCACCTACCTCCCAGGGAGTCTGTTGTGGGGAGGAAAAGGGACAGGAGATTGTAAGCCACTCTGAGACTCCTTTGGGTAGTGGCGGGGGTTTTAAGTCCAATCTCTTGTTCTTCTAAAAACTGTAGAGACACTGCTTGCTGGTATGGTATATCATGTGTTGACGAACATGAACATGGTATTCTTCACACATGTGTGTGTCAGTATTGAATCTACCTTTACACAGTCTGACAGCTCAAATGTGATAGCAAGTGATCTAGCTGGCAAGCTAGGTCACAGTGACCTTATCTACAAGCCAGTTCTAGCCGGTAAGGGACAGGTGGAATGTACCTGCTGAGTCAGCATGACTGTGGACTGCCAGGATTGGCTGATGGAACTATATATGGACTGTGCTAGCAGTGCACAGGTCTCTCTTCGAGGAGTCACATGCTGGTGGAGCACTTTGGTCCTATAGTTAATGTATCTCTCTGCACTAGTGAGCACGTTGTATATAATCTGTAAATACACTGTTTTAGCACTAGCTGCAGGTGTCTGGCTCACTTCTTTACTGGGGCTCACCGTTGTACACATCACACCGCTCACTCTGCACACACCCACACCGACAGAGTTATGGGCCCAGTGCGGTTCCACTGCGCGGAGGAGCAACGTGAGTGTTGAGCTGACCAAGAGTTGTGAAGGAGTCGGAGGCGAGGAACGCCGTTAGAGGACAAAGAGTACCAGCTATCTCAATCCGAGAGCCAGGGGGAGGACGGCAGCCAGCTGTTTGGAGGAGTCGGCGTCATGGCTCAGCAGCAGCTTGCAGTGGCCGTCGAGAAGCTTAACTCAGCCAACTACGTGGTGTGGAGCCTACGAATGGAACACTATCTCAAGCGTGAGGGTCAATGGCTGTTTGTAAGTAATCCCCCTGCCGTGTTATCTCCTGACGAGACTGTGTTGGCCGAGAAGACGCTGGCAAATATTGTGCTAGCCGTGGGAGATGACCAGTTGATATATGTGCGTGGGAAGGACACTGCCAAGGCTGCCTGGGACGCGCTCAGTGGGGTATACGTTCGTACCACTGCAGGCTCCCTAATGGCCTTGACCAGGAAAATGTTTCGCACTTTAATGCCGGCTGGAGGGTGTGTAAGGCAGCACATCAAGAAGCTGACAGACTGCTTCGTGCAGCTTGAAGCCCGGGGCAAAACTGTCGCTCCTGATGACAGAGTGTATATTTTGTTGTCTTTGTTGCCGCCGGAGTTTACACCGCTAATTACCTCCCTGGAAACAGTTGATGTGGCTACTCTGACTATGGAGTACGTGTGCGCCCACCTGCATGATTTCCAGGAAAGGATTGCAGCTGTGAGCCATCCAGGAGTGTCGGCTGGAGAGCGTGTGGCTATCGGTTCGTCTGGGAAGGCGTCCAAGCAGGAGCCGGTTTATGCTGCTGGCAGACAACCAAAGGCTGAAGAGGAGCCGACTGCACTGTCGGTTAGGCGTTGCTTTGGTTGTGGCTCATCCTCGCACCTTTTGCGTGTTTGCCCAGAGAAAGGGAGGCGGTGTGGACGGAGGCAGCAAGGGCAGAGGACCACCAGCAGATGTGAGGAAAAAGCCCGGCTGGTCACTTCTTCAGGAGAGAGTACCGGGTCTTTGTGGATATTAGACTCTGGTGCAACAAGCCATCTCTGCTGCGACAAGGAGCTGCTGAGAGATGTTGACATTTCTGAACTCACTCATGTGAGATTAGCCGACGGTGCTACCGCGGCCGTTACATGTACTGGGAATGTAAATTTTCCTGTTTTGAATTGTACATTCCAGCATGTATTGTGTGTCCCCTCGTTAAGATCTAATTTGCTAAGCATCAGCATGTTAATTGATGATGGCTATGAGGTGATATTTAAGAAAACCTGTTGTAAGATCTTAGGAGGTGGGGGGAAGCTACTTGCTACTGGCAAGAGAGATGGAAATGTGTATGTGGTCCAGAGTGATTGTGCCCAGGCTGCACAAGTGTCAAATGTGCCAGTGCACGACCAATGCATCCATTTATTACATAGAAGACTTGGGCACTGTGGGTTTCACGCACTGAAGAAGACCCTACAGATGCTGCCAGGTCTGAAGGTGAAGCCCTGCAGGTGTTACCTAGACTGCCAGGTCTGTAAAAAGACCAAGAGCAAGGCTTGTGCAGTGGCTAGAAAAAGCACCAGAGAAAGTAAGCGTGCTTTAGAGCTGATTCACCTCGATGTTATTGGCCCATTTCCCAAGAGTCTGTCGGGGAGGCGGTACTGCCTAGTGGCTACCGACGACTATACAAGGTATTCCTGGGTGTTTGCCATGAAGCACAAATCCGAGGTGTACAAATTGTTTGTTAAATGGGCCACAGCGGTTGAAAGGGAGTTGGATTTGCATATCAGGTCAATTCAAAGTGACCGCGAGGGTGAGTTTCTTTCAAATGAGTTTAAAAGTTGGCTGGAGAGCCAAGACATTGCTCACCGGTTAGCAAACCCTGCCACGCCCCAAGAAAATGGGCTGGCCGAGCGGCATGGAGCTATCTTACAGAATTTGATGTACAGCATGTTAGAAGATGCCAGATTGCCAAGTGCATATTGGGCCGAGGCCATTTACTCCGCAGTATATCTGTATAACAGAATTTGGAGCAAGGCTGTGCATGACATGCCTTATAGGAGGCTATATGGTAGAGTACCTGACATGAGATTTTTAAAGGTCTTCGGGACGAAGGCTTGGGTTAACATTCCCTCAGAGAATAGAAGGGAGGGAGCTGGCCGGGCAGTACGCCTAACTTTTCTGGGCTACAAGCCAGAAACTAGGTGTTATCGCTTTTGTGATAAGAGGGCCAAGCTAACTTTCAGTAGGACAGTAAGGTTTAACGAGCACGCCAGCTAGTCTGAATTACATGGTACTGAAAAAGAAATTGTTTTGCTGCCAAGTACTGATAGCGGTGCTGGAGTCCTGCCAAGGGAGATTGAGAAGCAGCCAAAAGCTCCCGGCCCAGAGCTAGCACCAAGGGAGGCAGAAGAAGCTAAGCCCAATGCTGGCAGAGAGCCTCAAGTGCCAAGTCAGGAGGTGGAACTTCCGAGCCAGGAGGTGGTGTTGCCAGCCCAGGAGGTGGCAAGCAGTCAGTCTGGAGAAGACGAGTCCAGTGCTAGTGCAGGGCCTCGAGTATCTGCCAGAGCTACTAAGAGTATCCCTCCTGCTAAGTATAAAGTGCCATATGTAACACTGATAACTAAACCAGATCCCCCAGGGTTTCAGGAAACGCTGAGAAAAAAAGCTGAAGCATGGAAGGTCTGGGTTGCAGAGTGTGAGGCACGTAATAAGGAGGCTGAAGCCAAACGCCAGAGGGAACTGGCTGACCAGGACAGTGATGATGAGTTCCGGGATTGGAAATTGTGAAGTGTCAATACCAAGGTGCAAATGTTTGATGCTATGGTGCTGCTGTCCAGTAAACAATGTACAGGCATGTGGGTGAACACTGCATAACATTGTGTGTGATGTAAAGTTGTCAAGTGTTTATGAAAACTGTGTACAATATTTAGGTTTACTGTGTACGGTAGATTAGGAGGTGTGTCAGTATTGAATCTACCTTTACACAGTCTGACAGCTCAAATGTGACAGCAAGTGATCTAGCTGGCAAGCTAGGTCACAGTGACCTTATCTACAAGCCGGTTCTAGCCGGTAAGGGACAGGTGGAATGTACCTGCTGAGTCAGCATGACTGTGAAATGCCAGGATTGGCTAATGGAACAATATTTGGACTGTGCTAGCAGTGCAGAGGTCTCTCTTCGAGGAGTCACACGCTGGCGGAGCACTTTGGTCCTATAGTTAATGTATCTCTCTGCACTAGTGAGCACGTTGTATATAATCTGTAAATACAGTTTTAGCACTAGCTGCAGGTGTCTGGCTCACTTCTTTACTGGGGCTCACCGTTGTACACATCACACCGCTCACTCTGCACACACCCGCACCGACAGTGTGGTGGGGGGCATAGTCCAAAATTAAAGGTATTACAGTGCAATTTGAAAATATGAGCAAAGCACAAGGCTTGTGCTGCTTGATCATATTCCAAGAAGTGCCACTGACGAAGTGCCACTATTTTACTCCATTGAAGGCAATAGGGTTAGAATGGGATAACTCTGCTTAGGATTGCACTGTGAGAGCAATCATGGGCTAGTGACCTTTCCACCAGGCCCTGTGGCATTGGCTTGCCATGAAATCCCCGTTGCTGGAACTGGTGTTTTCTTTTATTGATGTATCCTGAAGAGTAATTATTCCAAGAAAAAAATTAGAATACATTACCCTGAAGGAAAACCAAAAAGAAAGAAGAAAACTTCATAAATGCCTTTGCTAATATTAAAAAATTTGAATAACATCAAGAACTGGCATAGAAGTTTTGTTTCAATAATTATGAGGAAACTGAATGCAACATTCGTATGCAGCTTGGGGCCTTTCCACAAAATCTGGGCATTTGTGTGTGCAACAAATGGCTATTTTTCTAATTTATTGTACAGCCCCTATGCATTTTCCATTAAGGTAGCATCATGTTGTAATATGATGTTGTCCTTAAGACAGCTTATGAACTCCGTTTTGAATAGCTAAGTGCACATATGTCAAGGAACATATGCATACACTATTTAAAAATGAAAGAGGGCAGAAAGCTGACCCAGACCTATTTGCTGACTGCAAATCTTTTAACGTGAAATGGGGCAAAAATCACATGCATGTGCCTTTCATAACATAGTACACTGTATTGGGTGGCATGTTTATTTTGCATTTGAGCATTCATAATACAGAAAAACAGAGCACAGAAATATTTCTTTAAAAACTGACCTTTTCTCTGAAATGAAAAAGAGTGGAGTCAACAGTTCTTGATCTTCAGAGGAGCTGCTTTCTCTCTTTCAATTCACTTCAGTTTCCAGTTCACTCCCTAAGCAACCAAGGAAATCAAGGCCTGGCCTGAGTTCAGAATTATCACAGCACAACTGATCCATAGGGGTGAAGACAGATGCACCATTTTGAGAGTGGCAGAGGAACTTCGGGTCTCAGAAATATTGATATCATTTTGCTGTTCTGAGAAAAGCTCCAAAACCAGCAACTTTGACAAGTGTCGGGGGGAAATCTGTATGAGGAGGGCTCTTATTTGCTGCCATTTGTGAGATCAGCAATCCACCTTTACTGTCCTAATCCCCTGGACAATTTTTGCAACTTAAAAAATATCTCAAGGGATATTATTGGTAAGGTGAAGTATCAGCCTTTAAAATAATAAACGTGTAAAAGTAATTTAATTTTTTTTAGTGGCCAGCCTGTGACTCAGAGACTGATCCAGTCTTTGGCCTTTAACTTATCCAATCTTATGCAAGTTAAGCCTGGTCAAAGTGCTGGGATTCCAGTACTGATCAAGAACCAGCTGTGATGGTTTTTTTAAGCACCATGTATGCCTGGACCCAATGTCTGTGCTCTGCTGCCCCAATTTGCAAAACTCTGGTTTGCATTTCAGGACCCCAGTTGCTTTATTTTGAATTCTTCATATTCTTATCTGAGATTGCCCTGTCTCTTCCACTCAGTCTCTTCTTCCCTCAGAAGTCCTGAAAAACTAGCATGAAGAAATCAAGGGGCAGAAACTAATGATATTGGAGCCAAAAAAGTGCCTTCACTTGGAGAGCCGATTTGGTGTAGTGGTTAAGTATGTGGACTCTTATCTGGGAGAACCGGGTTTGATTCCCCACTCCTCCACTTGCACCTGCTAGCATGGCCTTGGGTCAGTCATAGCTCTGGCAGAGGTTGTCCTTGAAAGGGCAGCTGCTGGGAGAGCCCTCCCCAGCTCCACAGGGTGTCTGTTGTGGGGGAGGAAGGTAAAGGAGATTGTGAGCCGCTCTGAGACTCTTCGGAGTGGAGGGTGGGATATAAATCCAATATCTTCTTCTTCAGCAAAACCAGCTGCGAAAAACCCTCATGTCCCTCCATGGATTTCTGCTGAGAGCACCATGAGTTCAACTGCAGCTTCCAGTACAAACACTAGTTTGGCCAGGAGAAGGAAGAGAGATTGCAACAATGCAACACTTCCACCATTGCCCTTTTCTTTGACTTTTTAAAAAGAAACCGTCCAAACAAGGAAAGAGCAACTGACTCCCAAATTGTAACGAACAATCTTATCACAAACAAACATAAATGGACGCAACCTGTATCAAACATATCACATTGGACTTCTAAGGACAAACCTGTTTCAAACTGCACTTTCTTCAGCTATAAAGCTAACCATCTTAACAAACAGTTTGACTATAGCAGAACAACCGAGACATCAGATAAATTTAAATGAATTTGGGTTTAACTTCTGCTCTTTTTCTTCTTCCTTTTTCTTTGACAATTAGACCTTTTCAGACTTTCTTTATTATTGGCTGCTATGTTTATAGGTACACAGGTTATGGCCAGCATATGTGACCACTAACAATATCACCCTGAGCAGAGATAAGTCCATTGACTTCAATGAACCGAGAAGGATGCAAGTCTATTTAAGACTGCAGTGAGGAGTCTTCAAGATCCAACCCATTGGTTTCATATCACACATACTTCATGGACCACCAAAAGCAACGTCATGTCCTTTTTGATGCTTTCCATTTTAGGTTTCTTTATTCAATATTGACTGTAGTGGTTGTGTTTACTTTGTTACCTAGAAGTTGAAGTTTCTTCCATAAACTATTTTGCACATTCAGGGGATAATGTGAACACTCAGGTGAATATTAAAGCCTAAAGATATTATTTGAAATACAATTTCATCTTATATGATCTGTGTGTTTTTGTACAACCATTTTCAGTGTATAATGGTCTGCTTAGACCAATGTGGTTCATTTTTATCATTTGAAAGTCAGCTGTGCTTTATAATTTTTTTCTCTGCAGCAGCTATGTAACATTTCACTTCCCCTTCAAATAAAATCCAATTTCAGTTATGAATTATCCCCAAATGCAAATAATATTAATGTAAATTACACAATCTGGACAATAATGAGTCAACCTTTAAGGCTACAATCACATTCCAGCTCTTTTCATTAACTGGAACTGCTATTTTCACGTAAGTTTCCCCAACAGGGCACATTACTCCACATGCCACCATCCAAATCCATATCTATCCCCCATATACACAGCAAGCCTGGACTACCATTTTTATAGGAGGTTCTGTTGTCCATCTTATACCAGGTAACAACTGGTTGCCTTTGTGTTTCTGTTTTGTCCTGAATGCTGACTCTTGCCTTTGTTGTGATACCTCAGCATGTGGTATAGCCATTTTTAACTCTTTATTCAAAATAGTTCTTTATAGGAAGGACAATCCATCTCTCTAGTGCTGAAGAATAAATCTTCCTTTTGAAAATATCTTCTTTTACTTGGGAAATAAAACAGTTCTGGGTTTTGGCATCTTGAGCTCAGTGGAGTTCGCGGAGCTCACTCTCAGTGGCCCCCCGAACTGGGTGGTAGGAGGGGTGCCACAGCTGTGGTATCTTGACGGAGACCTTGGAGGGGTCTTCTGGTAGTAAGGGGCTCTACAGGAGCCAGGAAAACAGCAGCAACTGGTCCCTGTTGCTCCTGTCTGCCCCGATGCTCTGCCATCACGCTCGCCATGATGGCAGCAAGAGATGAATGCCTGACTGCTTTTCTTCTTTAACAAGCTCCTTCACTTCTTATTTCTGTCTTAATCATCGAAACGCTACCCTGCAAATAAGTCTTCCCTTTTAGTACTACCGATTAATGGATCTTTTGCTATAATGCCAATTGGGATTGTTCAAAAAAAAGGGGGAAGAGGAGGACATCCCCCCCCTTTTCTCCCCCAAGGGAAGGCTTCAAAAAGACAAAGAACAAACTTAAGAGCTTTCAATAATTTAAATTGGATTGAATATGGATATTCAAATGGATTTGGCTTACAATTAAACAAGCTATAATGAGAGCATCATTTTATTTCAATATGGTCTGAATAAAAGTCGGATATATTTTTAAGAGAAATGCTTTTGATACCTGATCAGAACTGAAACGATTATAACCGGACTGTAAGAGAAAAGGACAAGGCTGGAGGAGATTGAGATAGACTATCTGGGACTTTGAGTGACTTTTAAACTTTGATTATCAAACTGAGTCATACTGCAGAGATGATGGTGATTCTCGACGGTGTGCCTCTGTCAGCGGCGCACAGGGTTAGGAGCCTGGGGGTGCTACTGGAGCCTACCCTAACTATGGAGGCCCAGATAGCAGCCACTGCCAAGTCCGCATTCTTTCATCTTAGGCGGGCAAGGCAGCTGGCCCCTTTCCTGGAGGACGGCGACCTGGCAACAGTGATCCATGCAACGGTCACCTCGAGGCTGGACTACTGCAATGCCCTCTACATGGGGCTGCCCCTGTGCCGAACCCGGAAGTTGCAGCTAGTGCAGAATGCCGCTGCCCGGCTGTTGTTAGGGCTCCCTAGACGGGAGCACATTCAGCCGGGGCTTCGGGAACTGCACTGGCTGCCGATAACATACCGAGTTCGGTACAAGGTGCTGGTTATGACCTTTAAAGCCCTTTATGGTCTGGGACCTGCCTACCTTAGGGACCATCTCTCCCCACATGTTCCCCAGAGAGTGCTGAGGTCGGGGTCTCAGAACCTCCTTGTAATCCCTGGGCCAAAGGAGGCCCGTCTGAAAGCGACCAGGGACAGGGCCTTCTCGATTGCAGCTCCCGGTTCGTGGAATCAGCTCCCAGAGGAGGTGAGGGCCCTGCGGAACCTGGAGCAGTTCCGCAGGGCCTGTAAAACAACCCTCTTCCGGTTGGCGTATAATTAATTGTGATCAGAATGCCGAATATTAAATCTCAAACATCAGATTACTGAATATTGGAAATTGAAGGACTGATTTAAGGAAAATGTAGCATAGTGTATATCGATGTGAGTTTTATGTATTTTTAGGTTTTTATGTATTTTATTGTATAATTTTAATCATATTTAAACCGATCTCTGTTAGCTTTTACTGTTGTAAGCCGCCCTGAGCCCGCCTCGGTGGGGTAGGGCGGGATATCAATCGAATAAAATAGATAAATAAATAAAATAAATTCAATCTGAAGCATTTGATAAAAAAGATAATATGGTCGCCATATCCTCCTTAAAGCAGGAAATCTATTTGCTGACAGAGTTGATACAAGATAAGATGGGAACCTTTATTTTAAAACACAGCGAAACTGAAATTCTACATGAACAGAGTGGTGAAGGGGTTCCAGTGATGTCTACGGAGATGAGAGAGGTGGATAAAGATCTGGTGGGAAAGGAGTCAAAAGAAATCAAAATGGAGACATGGTGCGCAGTTACAAAAAGGGGGTGGAAACAAAGCTTGATTAAAGTTCTTACAGGAGGAAGTGACAGCGTGGAGATCTCATCACTTTCAGTGAAACGGATCTATGAGTCAAAAGGAGACTACATTAAGAAAATCAAGACTTGGAAAGCTTTTAAAAAGAAGGGATTACAAATTGTTGCTCTTTCTCATGATTGGTCAGCACGGAATTAATAAAAGGAAATTGGCACACGGCCTTGAAACAGCTTTGAAATGGCAAGAGAGACTTCTAGAGATGTGTGGCTTTGAAATGGCGAAAGAGACTTTTAGAATCTGAATGCTTCTATTTTGTTTGTTATTTTTATATATGGATCGTATATTTTCAAAGCCAAATAGAGCAATTTAACAGAGAGTGGACTATAGAGGTGTATGATTTTTTTCCATAGGCAACAATAAATAAGTGTGAGAGAGGGGGCCGTTTTCATCTAGGGATCTTGCTTCTTTTTTAAAAAAGTTAAATAGAGTAATGTAATAGAGTGGATTATAGAGATTGTATGATTTCTTACCTTGGTAAAAATAATAAATATGGAAAATGAGGCTGCCACGGTTTATTAAATTTCTGCTTCTTAGAGTAATATGAAAATAGGAGATATAGTCTCCAAAAAGTTTAATAAATTTTAAATATTCAACCTAGATAAACAATTAAATTTGGGTCAATTTATAATAAGCTAGATAACACAGGTATTTGAAAATTTTAAAGATCAGCTCCTGGTATTGCTTTTTTCTTTTTCTTTTTTTTAGCAATAGAATCTGTTATTGAAATAGATAAAATATTCCTAACCAGGTTTTATTTTGGTCTCTTGTTATTTTTATTTTTTTATTTTTTTTCTCTGTCAGAAGCAATTAAGGTAGTATTAAGAATAAAAAAATTATATTAATCTTCTCTGCTTATAATTATTGTCAATATTGTTAAAGTTAGTGTTTATTCCTAACATTGTTAAAATTAACCAGCAGGCTTTACTTTGTGGTCGGTTTCTTTGCTTTTCTCATTTGTTTGTATTAAAGATTAGTAGCTTAGATCTATATCATAAACAATAGAACAGTAAGAAATATATAATAAAATAACAAGACTGTAGAATGTAATGGTTGTATTGGGTCAAAATTTGAAACTTGCAGGTAGAAAGAATTTAGTATTAGGTTTAGAAGGTTTGGAAGGAAGAGCTCCGTGGTGCAGAGTGTTAAAGCTGCAGTACTGCAGTCCTAAGCTCTGCTCACGACCTGAGTTCGATCCCCAGAAGAAGCTGGGTTTTCAGGTAGCCAGCTTGAGGCTGACTCAGCCTTCCATCCTTCTGAGGTCGGTAAAATGAGTACCCAGCTTGCTGGGGGGGAAGTGTAGATGACTGGAGAAGGCAATGACAAACCACCCTGTAAAAAGTCTACCGTGAAAACACTGTGAAAGCAACATCACCCCAGAGTCGGAAACGACTGGTGCTTGCACAGGGGACCTTTCCTTTCCTTGGAAGGTAGAAATGTAACAGTTATATCCACTGTTTTTCTTCTGTTTAGTTTTCCCCCCATCTTTTCCCCCTTTTTTTCCTTCTGTATCCCTGCACTGTTCCTCGCTTTTTATATTGAAACTTAATAAAAAATTTAAACAGGGAAATAAAACAACAGGAATACTGAAACAAGGATTGGCAGGCCTTCACAAGGAAGCCCTGGGAATATTGAAGGGTGTGGCAAGGATGGAAGCATCACACACAGAGGAGGAGGAAAGTAGAGGCTTAGCCCTAAGGAAAGCAATAGCACAGTTACAGAGCAGAAGGAAAAGCTCCCTGGGTTTTCCAAGGCCTTGGGGAGCAGCCAGGAGAACCACTACTGGCTGTCTATGCCTCATCCTGGGTAAAGGTCCCACTTGGAGGCCTACTTAGAAGCAAGCACAGAGCAGCAGCAACTGTGTGGCCAGAGGAGGAGCTAAAAGGATCTCATGAAGGCCCCAGGTGAAGAAAGCAGACCTGGAGCTTGAATGGAAGTGGGTGAGGAACTGACCTGAGTGAAGCGTGACTTTAACTTATGCAACTGACTCTTGAAGTGATCTTAGCTATCAAGCATGGTGAAATTCCATTGGTAATTGATTGTTTTAGGGTCCTTCATAACACTGGTTTGTGAAGTATCATGGAGGACCAAGGTTTGTTGGCTTGGTTATTCTTTCCCTTCCCCCTTCCCACTTTATTGCTTGCAAAGTAGTAGTGAGAAACGAAACTAACTTGAGAAGAAATAATCAGCACCTTCCCATACATTCCTGGTAGGGAGTGTGACACATCTGGAGAAAGCAAGGACAGAGTCCTGATAACGCTATGAGAATGTAGATATTTATGATAGTTTATGTGTGACAGCTACCCCTCGCCCCCACCTATTGGAATTCTTTTGAAGTAAGCCTTAAAAGTATTGTATCAATGTATTTGCAGCGTCACTCTCAAGAATCTGTTACACTGAAAGTATCAGATTATCAATAAACGTAGTTTTGTATCAACTTCAACTCATCATTGAAACTTCATGCTTGACATTAGGAAATTAAAGTAAAATTTCAGTGTTTCTTGGGTGTTGGCTTTTGATTGGCAATGCTGGTGGAAGATGGGACATCTCATTGGGGATATGGCTCATGAGAAGTCCAAATCCTTCAAGCACTGCACTAGTTTTTGCCACTAGAGCACTTTAAAGACCAATCTACTCATCTCTAGATTTTATCCAGTTTTCTTTTCACAAAGCAAAAAGCCTAATACGTAATTCCAATTTGTACATAAGACAACTGCAATTTTGTTCGATATAATAGTCCTTAAGGACAGTACTTGTGTGCATAAGTGGAAAGCAAAAATAACTCATGGAAAAATACTAATGCACCAATATTCTGGGAATATCTGTTTAAGAATTCATTATGTAATTACTTGAGCAAACCATTTTGATGGAAGTCCATCTGTCTTCCAAGTATGAGGTTCTGGGGTCAATGACTTCCATATGTGTGCTAGCAAGCAGCTGGGATAACTTGTGTAAGTGAAAGGGTCACTTCAGGTCAAGCACCACAGATGAACATTTCACCAGCATTGCCTCTCACACAGCACTTTTCATTGCAGCACTTCACACAGTCCACTAAAGCTGTAAAATAAAGAGGTATAATATGTTTGGGTGACAATCAAGTCATGTGCTTTCTGAAACGTCAAAATTTATTTCCTTAGATTATACAAAGCAGCTTTGGAAATTAAAATATTAAGCAATACAATTTTCTGTCAATAAAACATTATAAAAATAACAGGTAAAAAGCCATCAATTTGAAAGCAGCAAATTGGTAGGAAATTGCTGTCACAGAAACTGGGGCAGGGGAAAATATTGCCAATGGTGGTGGGACCAGCAAGATCCAGACTTTCTGTATCACATAGTACCACCCTGGTCTTGCTACAGTTATCGCCAAAACATCACAGCAAAGCAGGTTTGGGGAAATTGCAGGAAATATGTAGTACACAGAAGCACCACAACGCTGGAAAGCAGGGGAAAAACACTTCCCAATAACATCCATATAACTTCCCAATAACATCCAGGACAAACCACCTGTGTACAAGTGACCTCTGGTCCTGAGACATATCCCAGGAACAGGAATAGCCACAAGAGTCCATAAATCAAGGCCTCATTGTCTACCATCAAGTGCTAGGCTATATATCTGCACGGATTACCCATTTTTTTCCTGGCACAATTCAAAGTGCTGGTTCTAACCTTCAAGACCTAAAGGCTTGGTGCAAGGGTACCGGAAGGACTGTCTGCACTCATACTATTCAGCCCACCAATTAAGATCTGCCTTTAAGACCCTCCTCTCTGTGTCTCTGTCTTCAGAGGGGAGATGGGTGACAACTAGAGACAGGGCCGTTTCTGTGGTGGCACCTTTCTGGAATGTCCTCCCTCTTGAAGTTTACTTGGCACCTACTTTACTTTCTTTTAGGTCCCAGGCCAAAGCACATATTTTTACACAGGCTTTTAATTAGGAATATCTTACCAGCTTTAATGATCTGCTTCTGTGTTGTGGACAGTTTTTATGCTGGTTGCATCCAGTGGAATGTTAATTATTTTATATTGTTATATTATTTTAATTGTAAGTTGTCTCAAGCATGACTGTAAAGAGGCAACATAGAAATATGCTAAATGAATATATATAAATATATATAAAAATCTATATCTATATCTATCTATTAAGTATATATATATCTAGATATCTATACACACACACTTTATATAGAAATGTAAACTAAACTGAGGCAAGAGTGAAATATAAAATGATCAAATGAATTTCTGATGTTTTAGTGATATTTACATTAAATTAATTATACTTTTTGGTTATAAAACTAAAAATTCCTTTATGTCCATGGAATGTGTGTCTGGGAGTGAGCAGCCCAGCAGCAGAAACCCCACCCCCCACCCAGAGACCCCCTGTGTTGCTCTGACACCCCCTGCCATGGGAGGCACAGAACCCAGAGTGCGAGTGCATCAGCCACAGAACTCCGAGTCCACTTCATCAGCCCCCCTTAGTGCCCTGTGCACAACAGCCTTGTGGGATCAGGTAGGCTGTCAGCCCGGGCAGGCTGAGGGGCGGCACTCCCCCTCCCCTGTCCAGCCACGTGGGGGGCAGTGTGGCGGCTCATAGACCGTTTTTGCCCCCCAAAACCAAGTCTGCCCACCCTCCCAGGCATTCCTTCAGAGAGGCCACTGACGGGGGAGGGGGGTTGCCCAGGGAACGTGCAGCAGATGCCAAGCAGCAGAGACAACAGAGGGCACAGCTCAGACTTTATTTTTCTGGAACAGAGTGCAACAGTTTCCCTGGCACACGCTGGGCAGTCTCACCGTGGGCAGGGCTCCATTCCAAGTGGCGGGCAGAAACAGCTGAGGGAGTGGGGGGGCGGTGGAGTGACACATGCAGAAGCCTCTGTGTTGGAGTCCCACCCACAAAACGGAGATAGAGATCAAGAGCACCTGCAGGGACAGCGGCTGGAAGAGCAGGCTGCATTTCAGCTGGGCTCTCTCTTAAAGGGACAGTCTCTGACCCACCTCCCTGCAACAGGGCAGCTGCCACACACACATGCACCCCGTGCCCTGCCAGGGGTTGGGGATGCAGCAGAGGGCAGACCAAGGGAAGGGAGCAGGCAGCAGCACAGGGGAGCGGGGTCAGCAAATGCCCCCTGCCGGAGCCCATTGTCTAGTTCAAGTGCCAGAGACGCTCACACACCAAGCGATCGAGAGCGAGGGGAGGGGGAGGCTGGGGTGGGGACAGTGGAACTTACCCAGCCATGGGCAACAGTCCTCGCATGCAGAGCTTCTGGGAGCCCAGAACCTGTGGAGACCTGAAAACAAGAGCAGTTAGCCCCAGGGGAGAGATATCTCTCTCCACCTCGCAAGTCAAAGATACTGTCAAAGCAACCACGCAGTGCAAAACCCGTCATCAACGTGCCTGCCTGTCCCTCACTCTAAGTCTGTATGGCCAGGAGCTCACCGGTAGAACTTCCCACCATGCGCTCCTTTCCCTAACAACTGAGTTGTGCGAGGCCAGAACGGAAGTATTTCTAGGAGGAGGGAGACTGCGATTGGGTGCTGGGGAGGGGGCTTATCAGCCCGAGGCGTGAGGGGATTGGTGAGGCAATCACGCTGCTCCCTAAGGGGTTTGCAAGCTTCTGCTGCGGCGGAAGCAACCTTTGTTTTTGGTTTCAACAAGTGCCTATGGGACACGCCACTATTTTTGCCGGCGTAATGTTGTGCGTCTTGGGGGGGCATGGGCCAAACTGTTCAGGGAGCTGCTTAAGCCTGGCCATGCCCCCAACTCCACCCCCTCCTCCTCCTGAACGCCGTGCTCCACCTCACTTCCGCCCATGCTCGGGCGCAGCCCTCAGGCACCGCTGCCCTCGGGTGGAGCAGCGCTCGGGCGGTCCCCCACCCACATAACTCCCCTCTGCTGTGGCGGCACCAGTCGTACGTCGGTGCAAACCCTTCCTGCACCCACGTAGCAGCTCATCTGCTCCCAAAAGACTTTCCGCCCCCCCCCTCCAGATTGTGCTGTAAAAAGCTGAAAATCTCAAAATCTGGGGCAGGAGCTGATGCCGATTAAAGTTCCAAATAAGTACGGAAGGATATATACATTCATTTTGTGTGATCTCTGAAGGAAGTTTACTTTTACCATTCCATAATTTTTCATCTATTTGTTTATGGCTGATCATATCATTGCCCAATCAGGCAGATCCTCAATCCATAACATTTTAATTGTATGTGAAAGATGTATTGCTTTATAGTATAAGAAGATGTCATGATAGTTGAAACCTCCTCTATTAGTTGGTTTATGCAATATATGAAAACTTGTTCTGGTCTTTTTCCCCGCTCCTAGAAATTTGAACAATGTGTTATGTCAAGTCTTGAGGACCTTATTTGAAATCTGAATTGGGATTGTTCTGAAAAAAAAATGCTGGCATAATAAAAGATTTTATCAGGTTCAATTTTCCCCTTGTATTCTTCCCCCATGTATATAACTTATATATCTTTGTGCATTTGATGTTGATTTAGCTTGAGGATGTTTGAAAGGTTGATTGGAATTTTAACTCCTAGACCTTCAAGAAGGGTTTAGATAAAAATATGGAGCACAGGTCCATCAGTGGCTATTAGCCACAGTGTATGTGTGTATATAAAAAAAATTTTGCCACTGTGTGACACAGAGTGTTGGACTTGATGGGCCGTTGGCCTGATCCAACATGGCTTCTCTTATGTTCTTATGATACCAATTTATAAGGATATTTGGATTTTAGACTATTAGTTTCAAAAACAGATAAATGTATAGGAGGCAGGTTAGATATGGAGTGATTTATTTTTAGTCCGGAAAACTGGCCCAAATAATTTAGTGATGTTTACAGGGCTGGAAGGGATGTAGATGGTTTAATTATATATAGTAACATATCTGCAAAAAGTGATATTTTATATTCTGTTTTATTTATTCTAACCCTTGAGATTAGCTCGTTATTCCCAATCAAAGATGGCAAAGGCTCTATTGCTAGTGCGAAGAGCCCTCTGATTTTCTGATACATGTACCTATACAGGCTGTCTCTGCATGATCTGTAGTGTACCAAATTACATTTGTACACTGTCAGACAAATGCATAGAATAGGGTTGCTAGGTCCAACTCAAAAAATATCTGGGGACTTTGGGGGTGGAGCCAGGAGCAAGGGTGTGACAAGCATGACTGAACTCTGAAGGGAGTTCTGGCAAGCACATTTAAAGGGACTGCATGCCTTTAAAATGCCTTCTCTCCATTTGGAAATAATGAAGAATAGGGGTACCTTTTGGCACCCAAAGAATTTGGGGGGCCCTGGTTCAAACTTTTTGAAACTTGGGGCATGTTTTGATGAGAGGCACCAGATGCTATGCTGAAAATGTGGTGCCTCTACCTCAAAAAAACAGCCTCCCCCCCCCAGGAGCCCCAGATCAATTTACCATTATACCCTACAGAAATCAGTCTCCATAAGGCATAATGGAGTGCCAGCAGACATTTCCCTCCCCCCCTTGCTTTCTGATAACCCTGAAGCAGGGGGAGGGCCTCCAAACCAAGGGATCCCCTGCTCCCACCTGGGGACTGGCAACCCTACCATAGAAGTTAGAGGGTGAGGACAGTGGGTGCAACCCAACCCCACTCAGCAGTTGTCTGAGGAGTTAATTCAATGGTCTACTGCTTTTATAGAATTATTTTAGGAAATATCTCTTTAGTCTCAGATTTATAAGATTACGTATAAATATATAAATGGACTGAGGTTATTTTCATACTGGACCCATTCATGTAAACACAGTGCCTTTCTGTATACTCTGAGAGGCAGCCAAGCCAGAATATATATATATATATATAAATTCTGCTTGAAAACCTAAGGAGAGTTTATACAATGGCATGTTTGCTTGGAAGTCTCATTGGTTAAACTAATAAATGACATCATGTACTTTACAGAGGCTCTATTTAAAATTTGAAATATGTCTATTTCAACTGTTTTTAAATTTTAGCAGTTATCCTTCATATTGTAGAAGATTGTTTTGAACATTAATGAGTTCTGAGTCTGTGAGATTCTGTTGTATGGAAGAGGTGAGGAGTCCCACAACCTAACAGCTTCAGGAGATCTAACACATACCAAAAGCAGGCTTCCTGTTTCCTCACAGTCCAGATAGCTCAAGCAGGAAGTGTTACAGGCTCGCTCTTCCTCATTTCTCCCTTTCAAAACCTGGAAAAAGGAGCTGGTGCTAGGCCTATCACCATTTACTTACTTACTTTCCTTCTTGCTGGACTCTTGTGAGTTAACAACCACAGGACTGATAGTGAAGTAAACTTTCTGAACCACTCCATTTCCATGTTAGAAATTTCCTCAAAGAATTTAAATGACCATAAAAAATGTGTTTCCTTTTCATCAGTCCAGTTCATCATTTTAGGAAAGTTTGTACAATCATACAGTAATCTGTAATTAAAAAAAAAAATGAAATGGTGAACTACTCTTATGTTCCCTGTGGGTATTTGTGTCTTTCTACAGACCAAAATTACTACCTCTCTTGCCCTTGAGATGCTTTGTGGCTCTATTATGTGTCTAAGGACTGCATGATAGACCCAGCAACTCCACAAAGTTGGCTTTGTTATGTATATAAGCAGAACCCAGTTTAGGGTTGCCAGATATGGGATGGGAAATACCTGGAGATTTGGGGGATGGAGCCTGGAGAAGACAGGATTTGGGGAGGGGAGAGAACTCAGCATGGTACAATGCCGTAGAGTTCACCCTCCAAAGCAGCCATTTTCTCCAGTGGAACTGATGTTTGTATTCTGGAGATCAGTTGTAAAGTGGGAGATTTTCAGGCCTCACCTGGAGATTAGCAACCCTAGCCCTGCTGGATCAGACCAGCAGTTCATCTGGCCAGCATCCTATTTCACACAGTGGCCAACCAGCTGCTCTTTCACCAGTGGCCAATAAACAGGGCACAAAGTCCAAGACCTCTCCCTGATGCTACCTCCTTGTAATGGCATTCCTAGCATGAAGTCCTATGCACACATAACTGGGAGAAAACACCATCAAAGTAAGTGGGACTTACTGCTGAGTAAACATGGATAGGATTGTACTGTATGCTAACGAAGGGCTTTCACTCTTTTATGCCATTACAGTTTTTAAAAATTTGATTTGAACTAAGGGCCAAGCAGCAGATCCATATATTTAAAAGATTCATTGCATTCCAGCTTTACTAGCTGTGCAGCTCCACACTGTAACATGGCTCCTGCCTGGCTATGGATGTCCTCCTCATGGTTTGCCCTCTGCAACCATCGTGCCCTGACTTGTTCCCATCAGCCTGGCTATAAGAAAGGTACTTTGGGAAAGGGGTTGGAGCCTGGGATGGACGTAAAAAAATGGCCAAAAGGGAAGGGGAGTATGCAGACAGGCAGAATTAGCTAGGCATTCCCACAGTTTGAAGGAGGATTCTTGTCCATTGTTTAGGGTGCTGATTGGGAAACTGTGTTTTGGAGAGCAAGAATAAAACATGCCTCCAATTTAGTCCAGAAAAAGAGAAGTCCCAGGCATCAATAGTTTATGTTATATGGGAGCTACTTTGCTGGAGTTTTCTTCCTGTTACACTAGTTGGATACAATGTCCCATTATGCAAGGCTATAGTATATGTACCCCATAGTCCTTGTCAGGGCCTTTTTGGTAGAAAAAGCCCAGCAGGAACTCATTTGCATATTAGGCCACACCCCCTGATGTCACCATTGTTTCACATAGGGCCTTTTGTAGAAAAAGCCCAGCATGAATTAATTTACATATTAGGCCACACCCCCTGACACCAAGCCAGCCAGAACTGCGTTCCTGTGCGTTCCTGCTTAAAAAAAAAAAAAAAAAAAAAAAGCCCTGGTTCTTTTGCAAATCAACATGTTGTTTTGACCAGACTTGTCTAACTCTTGATTGAGGGTCACAACTATAGAATTTGACAGAAGCAACAGATTTGTGATGAGTTATGTAAGAATATGATCTTACAAGCCAAAGCAAAGCACATATGGCATTACATAAATACAAGCACAGAAACTCCACTGCTGTTCAGCTGGAACTGCAAATTTCTGGCTATTCTGAAAATGTGTTCTGAAAAATTATTGAAGCTTAAGCTACTAGGACATGATCTAGAATTAAATGGAAATACTGCTTTTAAGTTCAGCTGGCATTGGATCAGTCCTTTAGCCCCTGAGTATGGGTGTTCTCCAAGAAATACTGAAATAATAATAATTTGTGTCAAGTTAGTTTAATTCACACTGATATTTTAAAAACACTAGTATTTTAGAACAGTTTGGATCCAACACTAGTATTTTAGAACAGTTTGGATCCAACAGTTTGGATCCAATGTAAGAATATGATCTTACAAGCCAAAGCAAAGCACATATGGCATTACATAAATACAAGCACTGTTCTTTCAGCTTTTACTTGTACATATTGAATGCATTGTCAGATAATGGTGTTTATCTGAAGGAAATTTGTTTCTATAGGAAACATCAATTTTTGCTATAAAGTTTATCAGTGTCTAGTGTTGCCAGCCTCCAGGTGGGGTCTGGAGATCTCTCAGAATCACAACTCCAATACAGAGCAGTTCCCCTGTAGAAAACAGCTGCTTTGAAGGGACAAGTCCCTTTCGCTATGGCATTCTACCCTACCCTCCTCTTCTTAAATCCTGCATTCCCAAGGCTCTACCCCAAATCTCCAGGAATTTCCTAACCTGGAGTTGGCCAATTTATCAATCTCAGATTATTGCATAATAATTCTATGCACATTAATGAAGGTTCAGAAGGCTTCAAGCAATATTTAGTAAAAAGAGATCCTTATCAAGGACTTTGTGCATGCCTTGGAATATGAAAAAATGATAATTTTAGAGTTGTAACATTTTAGTTAATTAACTAAGTATTTTAAATATTTTTATATAATGAGCTTGCTTAATCAGACAGCAAATTTTAATCTTTTTAAATCATTCTAATTATAAAAACTGCAGAGGGTATCCATTGTGTTAAATGAAAAACTTAACAGTATATGAGACAAATCTACAGTATATGAGACAAAAGGGAATTCCAGTTGTAAAATGAGACATGCTACAAACTAGTTGCCAACAGGCCTGGATAAACTTTTTCAAATAAATTGGCAAGTTTAGATAGAAAACATTATGGCACCTTATAACTCATAGAATTTTGAAAAATTCTTTGGAACTACCATTTTTCTCATATGTTACATGTACAATTTATTAACTGATTAAAGCCTATATAATTGATACTAAACAGAACTTCCGTGTTCAGAGACATTTAGGGTTGCCAGGTCTGATTCAGGAAATACCTGGGGACTTTGGGAGTGGAATCAGAAGGCTTTGAGGGTGGAGCCAGGAGCAAGGGGATTCTGGCCATCACTTGTAAAGAGACTGCACTTCTTTTAAATGTCTTTCTTCCATTGGAAATAATGGAGGATGTCTCTATCCATCATCAACATCCATCTATCTATGTTAAAACAGGTGTCCCAACTCATTCATCAATGCCCAGCCCAAACCCCTGGACCTAGAAACCCAAAATTTGGGAAGTGCATTCCTTCCATGACATCAGTGCCACTAAGAAGGAATTTTTAGAAATTCGACCCCTTAGGGGGTGAAACAGGGTAAAATGTGTTTTTGCAAAGGGGTAAAGCTTTGCTGTGTGCCTGGCAGGCTGCTGCCTGTTTGCACACCCTTCTCTCTGATTGTGTTCTGAGGTAAAAATCAGTTAAAGGAGACTACAGACAGTTGAAGACAGATGGTCCTCAGAGAACTTCTGTCTTCAGAAGACTCCAGAATAGGAGGAGGGCGGGGCGACGCGGCAAATGGCGGACGCCTGAAGGAGCCGCTCTCTCTCAACCGTCCCTTCACGCCTCCCCCGCTCCTTCCCAACGCTCCGTTTTCGCCCGGGCATGGGCAGAAGAACCGTCGGAACTCTCAGGGCAGCCAGGAAAACGCTCAAAACGCGGCAACAGGTACTCACCTTCCCCCCCCGCGGCTCCTGAACCTCCCGCCCCCTCGCCTGGGCCTCCTCTATTGCTAGAGAAAATGGCGTCTGATGCTTCTCCTGCTATTGAGGAAGACGCATTGCTTACTTCCCAGACTTTTCATTCAGCAATGGCCCGTTTAGAGGAGACTATTGGGGAAGCTATTTCCAAAGCCACTGCACCCATCTACTCCGAACTGAAAAAGATAAATGAAACTCTAGCTGCTGTCACTCAAACTGCAGACGCAGCCTTTGAAATTGCTACCAATGCCCAGGAAGCAGTAGAAAGCCTTCAACGCTCTGATCTGTGGGGGCATGAGAAAGTTTTATATCTAGATAACAAAATGAGGGCGGCAAATTTAAAATTTCGCGGCCTGCCTGAACAGGCTGAAGAAAATCAAGAGATTAAAACTTTTATAGCGTCCTGGCTAGCCTCTGCACTTCACCTCCATGATGGTGCAGCCCCTCTTATCGACTCTGCCTACCGCCTCGGGGCCCTTCGACCTAACTCTAAAGAGTTTCCACGAGACATTTTAGTCACAATCCCAGACTCCAGGACCCGGATTGCAATTTTCCAGAAAGCCCGATCTGACGAAGGCCTACTTTACAATGAAAAGAAAATTCTTGTTTTGGCCGACCTTTCCCCTGAGACTCTGCAGCACAGAAAAAGCATGAAACCTATTCTCAACTTGCTTGCTTCACACAAGATCCGTTTCCGCTGGTCTTCTCCTACCCAGGTTTTGGTGGTTCACCAGGGTCTCCGTCTGACTGCCTCTGACTTTGCCTCCGGCTGTAATCTCCTCAATCACCTCCACATCGATCCACCTCCAGCCACTGACCCAGACTTGGCCAACGATCCGCAACCACCCAACAAGACATTCTTTTCCAAAACAAGAAGACGACGTTGAATATGCTCTAAGTTATAAACCTGCCTGTTTGAGTGTTTCAATACTTACATTGTGCCAACTGCAAGTGCCATGCCCAGGCATTACCTTTACTTTTATGTTTCGGAAGGTAGTGGGGGGAGGAGGAATTTTCTCAAGTTTACTTTCACTTAGTTGGGACAGTTGAGAGTTTTCTCCTTCTAGCCCTCCTACTCTGGTTAGTGTTCTATTAGCATATACAAAATTTTTTCATTGCTCTCTGTTAGAGCCAATGAATAGTCTAGATAGATTTAAGTTTTTAGTATTGTTTTTTGTTTTTCTGTTTAGAAGGGAAAGCCTCTTGTTGGAATTGTCCACGATACTGATTGCTCATCTTGTTAACTCTAGCCACTTCTGGTTAACCTTGTTTGCTTGCAACTGCGACCCATATGCTAATTGGTCCTCTCATATTACGCAATGGTACCTGACTCCCTTGCTTGCATTTCAAGGAAGTTTTACGTGGTTTGGTTCGTTATTTGGAGTTCATTTTTATGATCCAGCCTTCTGGACCATGTTTTTATTTCTAATAGTTGTTGACTTAAGCATTTGTTCGCTTATGCCTATTCTCATTTTAAACTTAACCAATCCCACCTTTATGGACACTGTTCTCACTTTACTAATGGGTTATGTTATCGTAATACAATGTTGGTTGTTTGCTTCTGGTCTATACTTTCTAAACTTGAAGTTGGAGAAATCTATCCTTTGGCCATCAGGCCTTTTAATGCTGATTAAGCTTGAATACTTCTCATTTTTTGACTGGTTTTTGTTATGTCAGACCTAAAATTAATCTCTCTTAACTGTAGAGGCCTTAACAATGTTATTAAGGCCAAGAGACTCTCTTCCGCACTAACAAAATTGCAACCTGACCTTCTTTTCTTACAGGAAACACATATCAAAAAAATAAATTTCAATATTCTTCATTCAAAATGGTTCCAATCACAATTTCTAGCTCCCGGTTCATCGAAATTACGTGGTGTCGCTATCGTGCTATCTAAGAGAACAAGATTTGTTCCTATGGCCCAGGAAATAGATCCCCAGGGAAGATATATTTTCGTTAAAGGTTTGCTTAATGACTCTCTATTCACCTTGGTCTCCCTATACGCTCCTAATACTGCTCAAATTACCTTTATCAAATCTACCCTACAGAAGCTTGCCCTATTCCAAGAGGGGGAGGTGGTTATAGGCGGCGATTTCAACCAGATAATCGACCCCATTTGGGACAGATCCTTTAAATCACACCCCCCCCCGCTGTAGCCCCTTCTGCACCTCTTCAAACTATTTTCCAAAATCACAATTTATGTGACATTTGGAGGATTCGCAACCCAGGCGTTAAAGACTATACATACTTCTCTGCAGTTCATAATATCTTCACAAGAATAGATTATTTCCTCACTTCCCCTTCCCTACTGAACCAAATTTCTCACACTAATATAGGTCTCAGAACTCTCTCCGACCATGCCTGGCTGGAATGCACTTTAAGTGCTGTCCCCCAAGATAAACCTTGCTTCAACTGGTCGTTGAACAGATCACTTCTTCTGAATAAGGAATTCTGCACACAGATTGAAAAAGAGATTAATATTTATTTTGATAACAATTCTGCTTGTGGGGTCTCTCCTAACATCGTCTGGGACGCAATGAAAGCAGTCCTACGGGGCAAATGCATCTCCTTGAATTCGGCCTATAAAAAAAGGAAGTTAGAGCTTAGTCAACATTTACTAGATAACATTAAACTGTTAGAGCAGAAACACAAACAGACTTGCTCCAAAAAGATCTACCATAAACTTTTACTCGAACGAAAAAAGCTCGAGTTATTAGACACTACTACTATCAAGAAAAATCTTCTTTTTTTAAAACAACGATACTGGTTCAACCATCCCCGTTCATTAAAACTTCTATCTTGGAAACTCAGAAAAGAATTAGGGGAGCGACATATAAACGTCATCTTAGACTCCACAGGCAAAAGACACTCCTCTAACAAAAAAATCATAGAAGTTTTTCACAACTATTTTCAAAAACTATATACCTCAACCAACCCTTCTCCTCTTTTAATAGATCGCCTCTTACAGGATCAATCCATTCTCAATCGCATATCACAAGACCATCAACTCTTTTTAGAATCGCCCATTTCTACTACAGAGGTGCTGGATGCCATCAAATTCTCTAAACCTAACAAAACACCAGGTCGAGATGGTCTGCCTTCAGAATTTTATAAGAAATTTGGCTCGTCCCTATCTTCTCATTTTACCTCGATTTGTAATCTAGTACTAGACTCTGGCCTTATGCCCCCTTCTTGGTCCCAAGCGAAAATAATCCTTATACCCAAAAAAGAAAAAGACCCCTTATCTACTAAGTCTTATCGCCCCATTTCTTTACTCAATAACGATTATAAACTATTTACATCTATTCTAACAGCCAGACTGAACAAGATTATCGGTTCCTATATCCATATAAACCAATCGGGATTTATCCCAAATCGGGATATTACCGACAACACGAGGCAAACTATTGACTTGATCCAGTATTGCAACTTCCAGAAATTTGAGTCCTGCATTTTAGCCCTAGACATCGAAAAAGCCTTTGATAGCGTGGAACCGCTTTTTCTCCATAAGGTTCTACACCATATGGGTTTCAGTCCGAAATTCAAGAAGGTCATCAACTCCCTTTACTTAGACCCATCCGCTTTTCTGCAAATTAATGGCCAACAATCTCCTGTGTTTCGACTCGAGAGGGGGACGCGTCAAGGTTGTCCCCTCTCCCCAATTCTATTTGCATTGGCTATTGAACCCCTTGCTAATCTAATTCGTCTGTCTCCTGAGATCCCTGGAATTTCCGTTCATGGTTCTTCATTTAAAATCAGCCTATTTGCTGACGATATAGTCCTATATATATCTAATCCATTGCAATCTTTGAACGCCATTTCTACCATCCTGGACAGTTTTGGGACGCTTTCTGGTCTCCATATTAATCACTCTAAATCTACTCTTTACCCAATCAACGTGTCTCCTGATCTGAGAAATGAAATAACCACTAAGTATTCCTTCCACTGGGTTACCGATAGCTGGTCATACTTAGGACTAAAAATCCCTCTAAACCTTTCTAATTTGTTGAAGACCAATTATACTGCCACTCTCTCAGATATCTCCACCAACTTGAAACAGTGGGACAAACAACAACTGTCTTGGATGGAAAGAATCCATACCATTAAATCCTTTGTTTTTCCACGTTTACTGTATTTATTTCGGGCCCTACCTATCGAAATACCTCAAGGAATGCTAAACTCTTGGCAACAAACCCTGTCTGCCTTTATCTGGAAATACAAAAAAGCCCGAATCAAACTCTCAACTATTTGCCGCTCTAGAGCTAAAGGCGGTCTAGCGTTCCCTGACATCACTCGCTATTACAAAGCTGCCATTCTCTCTCAAATGATCAAGATCCTATACCAACATCCTCTTCCCCCACCTTGGTCCCTTCTCGAGGAGGCTCATTTTACCCCTCTCAAATACTATGAGCTTTTATGGCTCAAAAAGTCAGACCGCCCTCCATGGCATTTTGTGAACCCATTTCTTAAAGCACTTCTTTCGGTATGGGACTCAGAACGCTCTTTTCTTGCTCCAGGCTTTTCCATCATCTCCTCATTTATGGGCCAAAAATGGTTTCCTCCGGCCCAGCTTCCCTCCTCCTTTAAAACCTGGCGTGATTCCTCGATGGTTTTCCTTTTTAACCTTCTTTCTTCCTCCAAACAACTTTTACCTAAAGACAAGCTCGACCAAAAATTATCAGCCCCATCACCTTGGTTTCAATATTTCCAAATTAGACATTTACTTCAAGATTCTCAATTTAAATCGTCACTTTCCCGCCCAACAACTGACTTTGAGTATCTGATTCTCCACCTACAAGATTCTCAAAGATCAAAGGGTCTCATTTCACAAATATATCGTGTTCTTTTATCCAAACTGGAATCTTCACTTCCCTCATACACAAATTCATGGCATAAAGACTGCGGGTCCACGCTCTCTTCAGACCAATGGGAGGCCATATGGGAAAGCGAAATTGCCCCCCCAGGCGGAATAACGAGACATACACCAGATTGGATTAAAGGGCCACTTTATTAAACTCAACGGCAAGGGCAAACATGGGGAAGCAGGTAAAGCCAGGGGTCAAGGCGACCACCTCCTAGACCTGAAACTGGGCGAGCCCCCTGAGCCCCGGGTATGAGCCAACTAAACGGCTCAGACCCGGCCGGCCCGGCAACATGATCACCACACCTGAGTTCCGCCATCCCCACAGCCTTACAGCCTAGGATGCGGACACTCACCGCGTGCCGGGATCCCAAGACTTCCTGGGCCAACCTTGGGCCGTACAGCTTGCAGTTCCCCAGGGAAGCCATGCACCAAAACGGCGCGATGCAACGGGAGCTCACCAATCCCCAAAACATAACCCAACACAAACCGCCACGGACAGCGCCAAGCCTCTGCTTAGGCCGCTGTACCCCAAGCTACAAAACCCGAAGAAGCCCTTGCCGTAAGTCATCCAAGAATAGCTCATTGCCCTTTGCAGACAGATGAACACCGTCATCCCGGTATAATTCCGGGATGTCGGATAAAATCGCAGGATGGGGCACATAACCCCCAAGACCCGAACAAAGGGCTTTGCGCAGGGCCCTATTGGCCTTAATCCGGGCGCGTTCCAATCCAGTAGGATCCCAAGCCGTCCGCCAAACACGGCGCGGCAGCATGGCCGACCATAAAATAAGGACCCCTGGCCACCGTTTGCTTATTAAGGCCAAATCCGTCTGGGCCTGAATCGAAAGGGCCCTCCCCTTGATCAGCCCTAAATCGTTCTCCCCCAAATGAACTACCAAAATCTGCGGAGGGGGGCCGCTTAGGTCCCTAAACAAAAGGGGGAGAAGACCAGGCCATCTCATACCACGCCGGCCCTGCCAAGTGATGACGGCTCTGTCACTCAGGCCCAGCTGCGAACCGATCGGAGTCCTCCGGGCCTGATGCGCCGCCCAAAAAACAATGCTGTGGCCGCATATAAGGATCCTTTTTCTCTGGTCACCAACCACAGCACCTAGAAGAAAAAACTATTAGACTGCAGAAAAGAGAGGGGGGGGTAAAAACCAACTTTGGCAAAAACATTCTAAGACCGCAAAGGCCGGATATAGGAACGGTATGCCCCAGACTTCCAACGCCCAACTCGCCGTATGTCTTCGCCCCCATAACCTAGAGCAGCAGCAGTAGAAGCAGCCCCAATCCGAAATGAATGGGTACCGAACTTGCGCCCCCCAAGGCCCAAAAGCTGCAAAGCCCTGCTTGTAATGGCCCAAAACTGGTACTTCGTCAAAGGGACCTCGTTGGCGTGGCGGAAGAGGGGGCCGTCCGATGACCCACGCAGTTCCATGTAATGCCTAATAGCGGCAACCGGGCATAACTCGCTTTCCGAACACGAACCCACCGTCACAGTGCAGCCATGCTGCTTCTGATCTGTCTTCGAACGGCGGACCCGGAACGACACACGGTCACTAAATAAACAGACGTCCCCAAACTGCAAGGCCCTGGCCGAAACATCATTGCGGGAGAGTGTTACAAGCTCTGATACCCTAAAAGCCCCAAAGAAGGCCGTTAATGCAGCACTGTGAAATAGCGCCTCCTCGAAAGGGGAACCACAAACCAGGGCCCAGGCGGCATGAAGCCCCTTTAGGATGGAAGGTGAAATAGGCTGCCGACAATCCGCACGGGGACCAGACTCGCGGGACCAACCCTCTAACATCTTCTGTATACGGAAATCCTTGGTATCATCTCGGTGCCCCCTGGCCTTACACATGAAAGCCAGGCCCGCGAGCTGGCCCCGTATGGATTTTACTGATAGGCCCCTATGCCGCTGATGCACGCAAAACTGTAACAACTGATCAACAGGAATGGGCCAAACCTCAGGTAAACCGACCCCACTTCGAAAACCCACAAATTGGCTAGCAGCCCGGTCATACGACCTTCGCGTGCTGGGCGCAATTGCCAGATGGATTGCCCGGCTTACTTCCTCCTTCCAATCAGCCATAGTTCTGCCGGGATGCGCGCTGGCAACAGGTCGGCCTCCGGGGCTAATTGGCGGAAACGGTCCATCTGTTGGCGAGACAGAGCGTCCGCCACCCCGTTACAGATGCCGGGAACGTGCTTAGCCAAAAACAAAATATTCAATTGTAAACAACGCAAGGTGAACACCCTGACGAGCCGCATGACGGCAGGGGACTTAGAGGTCAAACTATTAACAACATGAACAACCGCCATGTTGTCACACCAAAAGTGTACCGAACAATTGGCCAAAGCCTCCCCCCAAAGAAAAACAGCAACAACAATCGGGAAGAACTCGAGGAAAGTCAAATTCCGGCACAACTCGGAACTTAACCAGTCCTGCGGCCATCGTTCTGCACACCAGTGCCCGCGGAAATAGACACCGAACCCGGTGGAACCGGAAGCGTCAGAGACTATCTGTAGCTCGGCTTCCAGCTGCATGTCAGCACGCCAAAAGGAAATGCCGTTAAAGTCCCTTAAGAATGTTTCCCAAACAGCCAGGTCCTCCTGCATCTCCCTCGTCACTCGGGTGAAATGATGCGGTAAACGCAAGTTAGCCATTCCATCGCAGAAGTGCCTCAAAAAGGCTCTACCCGGGGCAATCACCTTACAAGCGAAATTCAAATGACCCACCAACTGTTGTAACTCAAGCAAGGTGACCTTACGCTTACCCAAAACCGCACGCACCCGAGCAAGCAAACTAACTCGCTTGTCTTCGGGTAGTCTGGAAAACTGGCGTACCGTATCCAGCTCGATGCCTAAAAAGGTAAGAACCGTGGCTGGACCCTCGGTTTTCTCTGTAGCCAACGGAACTCCCAGCTCTTCGGTTAAATCAACGAAGGCGGTCAACAACGAAAGGCACTGCCCAGACCCCGCGGGGCCCACGAAAAGAAAATCATCTAAGTAATGAGCCGTGTCGCGTAAGCCCATTCTAAAACGCAAAGCCCATTCTAAAAAAGTACTAAAGCGCTCAAACGCGGCGCAAGAAACTGAACAACCCATAGGCAGGGCCCTATCCACATAATAACTACCTTCGAAAGCAAAACCTAGAAGATCAAAGTCCTTGGGGTGAACCGGGAGAAGGCGGAAAGCTGATTTTATATCGCACTTCGCCAACTCAGCACCCCTGCCGCACCGCCGGACAATAAGCACTGCACGGTCGAAGGAAGTATACCTAACCGAACAAAGCTCCGGGGGGATTGCATCGTTCACCGAACCACCCCTGGGGTAAGAAAGGTGGTGAATTAGCCTGAATTCACCTGCAGCTTTCTTGGGGACCACCCCCAGGGGGGAAACCCTAAGGTTAGGCAGGGGAGGGGACTTGAACGGGCCTAACACCCGACCCTCGGAACACTCCTTCCTGATCTTCTCCCGCACAATACACTCGGAACCCTTAACCGAACGCAAATTAGCGGCAAAAAACGGTGTCCGAGGACCCTGAAATGGAATTCGAAAACCAAAGGAGAAACCATCTAACAGGTAGCGCGCATCGCAGGAAAGGGGGTACAAGCGCAGCAGCTGCTTAAGAACCGTCAGCCGAATGGGGCTGGGACCCTTTTCCAGGGGGCTGCCCGGGCCCGCCACCCGTCCGCTTGCCGGGCCACCGCTGCTTGGACCTGGTGCAGGCGGTGTATGCGTGGGGGCCGCCACAGATAGGGCACTCGTGTTTATATCTACAGCCCTTCCTGGCGCAAGAGCCTTGGGAGGTGAACTCCCAGCAAAGCAGCCGTGGCTGAACCGACTGCCCCGCGACCGCGCGGGCA
This sequence comes from Heteronotia binoei, assembly GCF_032191835.1. Classification (NCBI taxonomy): domain Eukaryota; kingdom Metazoa; phylum Chordata; class Lepidosauria; order Squamata; family Gekkonidae; genus Heteronotia; species Heteronotia binoei. Next base: position 222,649,635 of record NC_083223.1, on the reverse strand, counting down.
CCAGTAAAGGATGCAGCCGATGTCTTCTGGACCAAATGGCCACTATCGGATCGTTCCCCAGCGTTCGGTTTTGCGGGGGCCATAAGCTGCAGCCAAAGCTGCTGATTAATCTGATTCCATTGGAGACAAGGGTTGACCGCTGCCCGCATCCGAAACTGTTCATCGTACTGGAGCCAAGCGCCCCCAGCGAAATCATTATATGCCCGGTATATAATGTTGCAGTACTGGAACAGTGGTGCGGCTCTCCAAGGATGGGCCCTGGCAATAACCCCCGCGTAGATGAGGAAGCCGGGCAACCAGTTAGCCCAGGTTCTATCCACTTTACGGCGCTTGAGCTTCTCTTTGTCCTTTTCATCAAGCTCATCTTTAGATTTCTTCTCCAGTTCCCTATACAGTAGGCTGAATACATCGACGTATTCACCTTTAAGAATCTTTTCCCTAGTAGCGGCGGTCAGGTGGTCACCCAAGGGCATGGCAGGGTCCCCAAATGGGACAGCGTGAAACTCCAAAGCGCTGTAAGGAACTGGTGGATGGGGTGGGAACCCCCAAAAACCAGCCTGCTGCCCGGCCCACGACAAAGGCGAGGAAGGGGACTGTTGCCATCCCCAGGGCAATACACCCACCGCCGGCCCCTGACTAGGGGTCCCTAAGCCAACGCCAAAACCACTGGGACATTGGGCAACACCCCATGGCGCCCAGGAAACTCCAGGAACCGACGGCAAGGAAGAAGCGCCAGCCTGAGCCAGGGAACTTTGTGTCGTCTGTTGCCCCAAAGAAGGCGAAGGACACGAGTGATTAAAACCAGAAACTTGAGGACCAACCCCTGTTTTGGATCCCGCTGCTAGACTGGGCCCCCACGGGCCCCATGGCCAAGCTACACCCTGTTGTGTGACGGGCAGCTTACCTTCACTAACCGGCGGCACCACCACGACAGCCTCTGGATCCTCTCGCGGCTCGTCATCAGGGGGGAGTCCAGGGTTCGCAGCAGCACTGCTTGCCTCCGTACCCTGTAACACAGACAATCTGGCCAGCACCTCCTTTTGAAAGGACATGGTAGCCGCCCTGCCAGGGCCCAACAAACCAGTAACCCTGCGAGAAGGACCAGGCAAACCCATGGCCTCCTCTAAGGCGGCCAATTGATCAATGATGGCCTGCCTGGTCCGTGCCTCCTCTGTCTCCTCAGGCGGAGGTAGCTCAGGTTGAGGACGCTTGGAAGGGCGCTTGGTGGGCTGCTTGCCCTTCTTATTGCCTTGGCCTTTCTTAGGTCCCATTGTTGTTGCCGGTATATATATATATATATATATATATATATATATATATATATATATATATATATATATATATTTTAAACCCACCCTAACAAAATCCAATAGGTGAGTGAATGAATGCCACCTTTAGCCAACCTCCTCCTGTCTCTATTTTTATTTATTTATTTTTTTAAAGGAGAGGAGAGGGTACCACACAATCCCCCCTATCAATAGGCAGCAGGAAAAAAGGGGGGGCAGCCAAACAGAATCAGGCCCGACCCCAAAACACCTAATCAGCCCAAGGAACAAACTAGCCCAAGCCAAAAACGCAAGAGGAGAGGGGGGGGGGGAACTTCCCCAAGGCAAGCACAACACAGCCCGCGCGGCCTAAACAGGCCTGATGGGAGCCTCCCAGCCCACCGCAGGCCCCCCACCAGCCAAGCAAAAACCTGCGACAGAAAAAGGGGGGGAGGGGGGTGCCGCGAAGCCTCGCGGCGTCCCGCTCGCCTCCCGCCGGACAGCTGATTCGCCTGACGCGACGCCCGCCGAACAGCTGATCCGGCAGCGAACGCCCGGACCCCTGCAGAGTCCCACAGGCTCCACCGACGACGCGCGGAGACACCCGCTCTTCGGGAGGCTGGCAGGCGCAAACGAACACGCGGCCTGAACTCCGGTGGGGTCTGGCACCCCTACTGACCTCTGTAGATTGAAGATGATCTGTAATTCCAGGGGATCCTCAGGCCCCACCTGGAGGCTGGCATCCCTACCTAGATGGATCACTGGTCTCACCAAGTGGGGGGCTCTTTTTATGCTCTTAAATGTGGTTTTCAGAGCAGAGTGGGTTATCCCAATATTATAGGGTTATTGTAAATATGAATGTGCTAATGTATATGAGATGATGGGTAGAACAGAACCACTATATAAACACAGGCACAATTAAGCCAAGGCTAAGTATTTTAAGTTCAGTTTACTTCACTGGACAGCAACGGAATCAACAGAACTATTTTAAAACTAGACTATAGCTGAATTGCACCTACTATTATCATTTGACTCTCCAAAGCTAGAAAAATTTCTGATAGCTGAGCATGACATGTTTAAATACCCACTACATTGTTTAAGGAAAGTTTATAAGGCAGAAGCTCCTCATGGGAAAAAAGAGCCATTAATTAATTGGAAGGGTTTTTTTAAAAAAACATTCTTGTATGTGCATAGTTTTATTTTTCCCCTATTAAAGCAAGCTTTCTAATTTGTTTCACCCTAAACCTGTTTATATCAGATGAGGTATCTACTTTCACAAAGCATCCAGTGGAGGGGGGGACTTTTTTCCAGGTCCATTCCAGCATTTGCTATAATTAACAGCCTACAGAAATATTGGAAAGTTTAAAAAAATCACTCTAAAGCTATGGTTCTGACCTGAGAATAAGCTCCATTATATCTAGTGGAACTTACTTTAGGGTAAACATGTATAGGGTAAGCTGTACAACTGCAATTCTATGTATACCTTCCTGAGAGTAAACACCACTGAACACAAGTAAACATACTTAGGACTGGATTGTTTTCTTTATCTGGAGATTGCTTTGGAACAGCTATGGAGCTCAGGTGTCTTTTTCCATTCCAACTGCTTTTGTCCTTACATACGCTAAGGTCCTGGATGACTGTCTGGGTGGGATCACCCTGGGGATTTGGAACAGCAGTATCCTAGCTTTGAAAAGGCTGGTTCTCTTTGATGTGTGCCATTGCAATCACATAGCCCCCACCCTGCTGCTGGAAGAGGCACTGACCACACACATGCAAGAGGAGCATTCAGACTGCTCCTGCGGTTAAGGGGCACGTGCCGGTGGTTCAGACAGCTGGGAAATGCACCCTGCATGCATTTTAGAGATTTGCTACCAAGAAATTCCCAGTAGCTATTTAATCTGGTTCCAGCCCATCCTAAAACAAGTTAAGTACGAGTGGGACTGGAGGGGCAGATGTGTGTGTGTGATCACACTCATTAAATCTGGAGGGGAGGTGTGGCTAGGTTAGGCCAAAGCTCTCATGATCTCACCCTTTCTCTGAACAGTGGGAAGCAACCAACCACCTGTTGCATAAAGAGCTCTGAAGTAGGAAGATGTTCTGCAACATCGACAACCCCAGCCTCAATGGAGTCACTTTGTTTCCTTCTATCTGTTTTAATAAGCAGCTCTCCAATTCTATATTAAAGCTAGAGGACATGCAAATACATTGTTGCAGTTTTAGGGGTCTTTGCTAGGAGAGCACTCCTATCCAGCAGGGGAAGCTGCAGCAAAGACTGTATCTGAGTTGTGCAAGAACTGGAAATGCAACTCCGAGAGACTGTTCAGAAAACTAAGGAGTCAGGATCAGGAACGCAAGAGTCTGTCACTTTATCTGTAAGTCACTGGAACCAGGTCTTTGTATTTGCACCATAAAACATCAGAAGTAAAAGTGACTTGTTACTCATTGATCGATTCCTCACTAGCCTTTGTCTCAGTTTCATGCTCCTTTTTCCTAGTGAAGAATCAGTCATTGTTACCCACCCTGAGCCCACTTGTAGGGAGGGAAAGCTAGAAATCGAAGATATAAATAAATAAATGCTTTTTTGAGGGCAAAAGGCTCAAGCAGCATCATTTTCAAGCTGAACAAACAGAGCAATGGATTAAGCCAGTATTTTAACAATGGCAGCCCGGCTGATTCCAGTTCTCAGGCCTACTGACATGATGACATCACCAATACCTGGATGCTCCTTAGAGCACAATGAGATGAGAAAACAGCAATAGGGTGATAAGATGGCAAAATCAAAAAAAGTTAGAATTCCAGCACTGCTCTCAGAGATATGATGGGAATGTCAGCAGCTCCACCAACATATGGATGGACCAAAGATCAGAAGCTTTGCAAAAAGTATTTTGAACCTACCAGAAATGTTACATATTTGTACTCACTCTTTAATAAATATGATCTAGAACATCTGCTGAAACCAGCAGTCATTATGTTCCCAAGCTGTGCATGATGTGCATATGGCATGCTGTAAGAAGAATTTATCGGAGACATATTGGTTCAGAATTAATCCTGCATCAACTCTGTGAGATGCCATAGATTGCAGAACTAGTGAACAAACACAAATAAAAAGCTACCTGAAATGGAAAGCATGCATTATATCAACAAAAATAAATACTGTGACCTGCAAAATCCACCACACAAGAACACCAATGAGCCCAACACTGAAGCTATGGATACCGTGGCAAACAACATGATACTGGCAAATGCCAAATTTGACACTCTATGCATGCAGACGGTGTGGAAGGAGGAATCATCATGCCACTGTCAGCAAATATTCTAAGCCAGTGCTGCTCAACCTTTCTGGACTCAGGTCCCACTTTTAACTCTAAGACAGCAGTATGGGACCCACTAAACTGCAAATATGTGACAGAGAAGAATGTAACATCACAATCACATCGGGAAGAAGAGGGGCCAAGTACATGACCTCACCTGTGAAACCAAATGTGCTCACTTCTGTTCATGTGAACAGGACTCAGGTTCAGGCTCAGATAGAGAGGCACTGAAATTGTATGGCCAAAGGTTTGTGATTGAAATGGAAAGTGACAGAGCTCCAAGCCAGGTTTAGAAAGAAAAACAGGCTGAAATAATTTGAAATAGATATAAGTAATTTATTGAGGAGAACCAGAGTTACAGGCAAGCAGTTAGAGCAATACTTCAGTACATTTCTGCAGAAATTTCCACATCCTGTCAATAACAGTACCCAGTTCCGGCATCTACTTACAGAGTAGTGCATTACCACAACAATAAGGGAAAGGGGACAAGAAATAAGCAGAAGATTAAGGAAGCAGAAAGAAAGCAGGAAAACTATTCCCACCCTTTTCTGCACTGTGGAGTTTATTTTTTAATTTTTTTTATTTTTCGTATTTATATCTCACCCTTCCCACCAGGTTATCTGGGGTTGTTTAGTTTTGTTGGTCCTCAAACTATAGTTGTGGGGGAGCGAGTCTCAGGAAGTGCAGCAATTTCAAGCAATAAGTCCAAAGTAGGAGTCTGATTATCTGAAGCTGGGTCTGATTATCATGTCAGAACCAAGAGTGTACATACAAGAGGCAAACGAAAGCGCACCCATGTGTGCACATATGAGAAGTGAAATGTGTACAAGTTGGCAGTGTGTCTGTGCAGAGTAGCATGTGCCATTTTGCACTGAGAAAGGAGCTCAGTTATTGGATTGCACTTAACAGCAAAGCAGACTTGTCTGGGGCGGGAGGAGAAGGGTGGAAAGATTTGGAACATCCGAATTAGCTTTTGCTAAACGGCTGCAATGGCTGCTACTCAAACAGCAATGCCATTCAACAGACCTACAGTATTAAAAATAGAGCCCCATGGTGCAGAGTGGTAAGCTGCAGTATTGCAATCCAAGCTCTGCTCATGACCTGAGTTTGATCCTGGCAGAAGCTGGGTTCAGGTAGCCAGCTCGAGGCTGACTCAGCCTTCCATCCTTCCGAGGCCAGTAAAATGAGTACCCAGCTTGCTGGGGGTAAAGTGTAGATGACTGGGGAAGGCAGTGGCAAACCACCCCGTAAAAAGTCTCAAAGAAAACATCATGATGCCACGTCACCCCAGAGTCGGAAACAACTGGTGCTTGCACAGGGGACTACCTTTACCTTTTACCTTTCCAAATGTTATTCAGGAGCCCTGAATACTGCTGAATACTGATTTGGTGGTATTCAGGAAGCTGTATTCCACTCCGAAATCACATTAGAGAATCTGATTTGGCTATAGAATCAGCTGATATTTGGAGCTGCATTTGGTTTGGCCAAACCAAACGCACATTCCTAGTCATGACACCAAAAAGAACTGCAGAACCAAACTGAATTTTTTCCTGATTTCATTGCAAAATCAGCGTAGCTCAAAAATAAGTAAAATTATAAATTATAGATAAAACATCTTGACATATTAAAACACTTTTAATAGATCCAGAAAGAAAGAATACATTTCAAAATTATTTTAATCCCACTGCAGACTTTAATGAAACTGTGAACCATAATATTTTTATTTGTTATGGTTGCTAAGTATGTTGCTAAGCTATACACACCAAAGCCTGGCTCTGGTGATGTTTGTGTAATCAGAGAGTGTATACTGTACTGAGAGATTTCTTTGACTGAACTGGCCAAGTTTAGTTATTCTCCAAAGCTATGAGAGAAAGGGCCATTTATTAGCTTCCTATGTGCCTACCATTTTTCCTTGACAACACAAATACATGAAATTATATTTAAAACAATGCGTGTTGGAAGGCTTGTTCTTGAGATACTTTGAATATTAATTTGGCATTTGTTTTGCACTTGTGAGAGGAAAAAGGATGAACATACAGTAAGATTTATACTATAAACAAAGTACAAAAGTATCATTTACTAAGTAGTGCAGTAAATGGGGACAAAGTTTTTCTTGTGCCATTCTTCTGATCCTTCCTAAATGATGGCACTTAATCTGTTTTGAAAAAGGCATTTAACAAGTCAAAAATGTATTCCAAATCTGGAATTGTGATCTCTGAAACAAAAGATTCAATTGATTGGGCATAATACTATAATTTACAGTCCCATCCTAAGCAGTTGCAGCCTTTTAAGACCATTGAAATCAATATAGGCAATCAAAGCAATGCAGAGAAGGAATTTTAACCCAGCTGTGCCTCCTCTTAAGTATACAATGTTTATCAACTTGACCATCATATGATTTAGAGGACAAGAAAAATTCAATACTTCAGACACAAGGAGCTTTGAAATAAAGCTTCCCTCCCAGAATGACTATCTACCCATCAGCTTTACAAGGATATTTTTAAATGTGTGCCTTTGTTGTCATGTAAATAAAAATATAACTAACCACTTAATAAGCCAATTCTTGCATCTGACAAGATCCCACAAGACTTTATTGTTTTACTGCAATAGGTTATTTATTTAAAACATTTTTATGCTGCCTTTTCTCCCATTCAGGGTCTACAAGGCAGTGAACATTTTGAAAAATTAATATTTAAGCAATTAAAAATACAGCAAGAATTTAAAAATTCAATTAAAAACACATAAACATACAATAGATTTTAACCAGTAATTCTTAGATCGCTATAATGTTATAATAATATATTGCCACATGTTACCAGTTCCTCTGAATCCCCAACATTCATTAAAAAGTAAGGCTTTTTATGGATGAAGAAATCTGATATGGGTTTGTAGACTCTTTCGGGATGAAGTGCCGTGTTCTACTGGAGAAAGTTTTCCTTCCAGACGTTTCGTTCTCAGCTGCGGAGAACATCCTCAGTGGCGTTGCAGCCGGAGCAGGTGCTCAGACCTTCTTGGCTGTTGTGCCAAGGAGGTCTGAGCACCTGCTCCGGCTGCAACGCCACTGAGGATGTTCTCCGCAGCTGAGAACGAAACGTCTGGAAGGAAAACTTTCTCCAGTAGAACACGGCACTTCATCCCGAAAGAGTCTACAAACCCTAATGATGTTACCAGCCGTGAAAACCTGAAATCTTTGATAAATCTGATATGCATAGATTCTATTATGAAGACAATGTAATTAATAATCTCAAAAGGGTTTGGGACTTCCATGGAACAAAACATCACCTCTGGCATTTACTTTAAGGGGGACTGAAAACAATAAGGCTTTGACTTGAGGTCCCTGAAGAAATGGAAAAAATCAAGACAAGATACATGCAAAGAATTGATACTCGGTAATAAGGCACTACCTATATTCAGGGATTATACACTAACGTTAAAAGTGTTTGTAAGGGGAAAGATATATGGGGGATTCTTGGGAGGATTTATAGAGTTTGAGATGATTATAGGAAATCCCAGACATGTATTTTCTCTGGTACATTATCTTCAATTGACTGATATTCAGAGGGGGGTGGGATTTTATGCTGAATGGAATGAGGAGTCTAGGCTATGAGATTGAGAATAAGACTGGGAAATAAATAAGTTCCTCCCTTCAATAAGCATAAATAAAGTTCCTCCCTTCAATAAGCAAGAATACATAATGAAAATGTCACATCAGTGACATCTGTCCCACTAGAGCCTAGCTAAAATATACAACATACCGGACAGCATCTCTTGGCTTTGCAGATTCATCATGGAAAAGTACTTTCATATATCATCTAACAAGTAAGCCAGTTTTGGAATATGGTAAAGACCCTTCTGGTACAAAGACAGAGAATTAAAGTTACATTTACACCTGAGATGTTGTGTTTAAAATACATACCAAAGACTCAAACAAATTTACAAGCTATCACTTTAATTTAATTTAATTTTAATTTAATTTTTTTCACTTTATTGCCCACATTTCTTGACAAGACTCAAGTCAGGTTAGAGAATAAAAACAATGTATTCCAGCAGTATAGGACCTCTACTGAACAATACCATTGTACAGAATTAAAAGAACAATGTGAACAATGAATCAACGAAGGCAAGGTATACTATTAAACAATGTAGTAAGCGGAATTACAAAGGTAGAAATGCAGTAAAAGAAGAATACTACTTAAAATCATAACTGTAGTAGATTACAATCCTATTCCATTATAAAGGCAACTTCCTGAACTGGGGAAGCTAGCCTTCAGGTGGGACCTCGGGATCCCCCGGAATTACAGCTCATCTCCAGACTACACAGATCAGTTCCCCTGGACAAAACGGCTGTTTGGGAGGGTGAAATTTATGGCATTGTAACTCACTGAGGTCCTCTCCACATTCTAATCTCAAATATCTCTAGGAGTTTCCTAATCTGGCAACTCTACCCACCCCCCACAAGATCCAGGGGGACCTGACAACCCTATGGCTGTTCCATTCTGCTACAGTTCTAATCACTCTATAAAAATCAGGGATCCTTTTGTAGAAAAACAGGTGGTAGAGCTCATCCAGGATTGTTATGCAGCTGCACCTACTATTCAATGGACAAGGTGGGAAGGAGGAGGTGGAATTCTCAGAAAGGTTCAGGAGCTGTGCTCCTGTGAGCTCCCAGTGAATCTGAGCCCCGATAAAAATAGTTCCTGAATGTTACTGTTTTGCCTCTTTTAACTGCAGCTCGATTTCACTATGATGTGAAAACAGGATGCCTCTCCAAAAGAACAAGACTAGCTTAATAAGGCTAAGGATAGATGATAGATAGATGATAGATAGATAGATAGATAGATAGATAGATAGATAGATAGATAGATAGATAGATAGATAGATAGATAGATAGATAGATAGATAGATAGATATTTGAATCAACTGCTTTTCAAAAACTTAGAACAGAAGAAGATGTTGGATTTTTATCCCACCCTATACTGTGAATCTCAGAGTCTCATAGTGGCTCACAATCTCCTTTACCTTCCCCCCACCACACACACACACAACAGACACCCTATGAGTAGGTGGGACTGAGAGAGCTCTTACAGCAGCTGCCCTTTCAAGGACAACTCCTAAAAGAGCTATAGCTGACCCAAGGCCATTCCAGCAGGTGAAAGTGGAGGAGTGGGGAATCTTCCAGATAAGAGTCCATGCACTTAACCACTGCACCAAACTGGCTTTAGAGAAGCTATGATCTGTTGCTCTTTATTGAATTGAGTCAATTAAAACAGATGAGTAGAACAGGTTATTCAGAGTATCCAGTCTTTGGAGATAAAATTGTTTGTGTAAGTATTGTGTAAGTGTAAGTATTAAATTAATTTGTTGTTTTTCCTGATTTCTGTAGCTGGACCTAATCTTAAAAAGTTAACCTAGCCTTTTTCTTTGCAGATATACAATTCTCCCCTTATATTTCTGAAGTTTAATCATGGCAAGATGGAAGTGCTGATGATGAGTAAAAGGTGTCACCCATGCTGGGCGGGGTTGAACTCTCCTTGAAAGAGCAGGTCAGTGATCTGGGGGTGCTGGGTAAGCAGGTGGCAGCTGTGGCCAGGAGGGCCTTTCACCGACTCTGACTGGTTAGCCAGCTGCAGCCTTTCCTGGGCAGAAAAAGATCTGGCCAATGTGGGGCATGCCCTTTATCACATCTAGGTTAGTTTACTGCAATGCACTGCTACATAAGGCTGCCCTTGAAAAGTGTTCAGAAACTTTCTGGTACAGAGCGCTACAACCAGAGTGCTGAATGATGGTCATATATGGCTCATCCATGCCACCTGGTGGACAAAGAAAAAAATCCCATTCTATATCACACTCACCTATGCTGTTCTGACGTTCCTCTTTTCAGCCCGGTGTCCTTCCGATTTCCCACTATCTGCCCCAGGGCTTCAGCTTGCATCACTGTTTTGCAGGGCAAAGAGAAACTTCCATCTAGCTCAAGGGTGACCAAACTTGCTTAACATAAGAACCACTTAGAATAAATGTCAAATGTGTGAAAGTCACAAGACATGAACATCAGATGAGGGAGGGAGGGAAATCAAATTATTTAAAGAGAGAAATGCCTTCTCCGAGCCAGTTAACAAATCAGTGGGGGCTTTGAGAGCCACTCAATATGTGTAAAAGAGCCACATGTGGTTCCCAAACCACAGTTTGAGATCTAGCTCATTGCAACTCTACCCTGATCCTTGGACAGATCCTTGGCAGTAACAGAATATCAGGCTCAAAGGTTTAGGTGGTTACAAGGCAGTCAGTCATTCCTTGTTCACATGCCTGAAGTGAACTACAATTTACAAACAAGGCTTTTAGGGAAATACATGAAAGAGGACAGTACCTGATTTAGAGGGGGAGGGAGGACAAAAACTATGACACATAAAGTTAATACTTGGCCCCAATACCCAATTCTCAAAGGGAGAGATACTTCCCAAGGCTAAAGTGTGAGGAAGAAAAAGGTATCACCAGTTCTACCCCCAAATTCATGAGGGGTCAGAATACACTCTCCTTCAGGAAAAAAAGGGAAAATTGTTATCTCAGTAGATTAAGCATGCACCTATAATTTTTTCTCATTGAGGGACTCAGGGAAGTAACATGTTTTTACCAGTGATGATAGTTTCAGCAAATTACTAGCAAAGAGGGCCGACTCCACAATTAAATGTCATTAACTCCATAAGTACAAATTTAACGCTTTGCATTAGGTAACTTCACCTATTTTATTGGCACTTCAGCTCACACTGAATGCACTGCTTGTCATATGTTAGTTATTCAGGAGTTGCTTCATAACAGTTCACAGCACTGTGAGTCACCAGAGCCCTTAACTTTTGTTTCAACCCACTAACTAACAGTTAATATATAATATAATGCACAGCATGTAAGATGTATGTATTCTTACAGGTCTTGTACAGTTAGTTATTATTTAGCATAAATTATCCTGAGTTAGGGCTTTTCTGTATTCTCATTTTAATTTCTGAAAGTTCCTGTTTTTTGGGGGAGAGGTCTGTTCTCCCTGTGTTTTGTACCCTCTAGTGGTCAATTTGATATCATACAGATCTATGTCAACATAAAAACCTGCAGTTTAAACCTGCAGGAAGATATGCTGGAAATCTCTCCTGTATGATATCACATTGACAATTAGAGGGAGCAAAACATATCCAGAACAGACTCCTACACCCAAAAAAACAGGAACTAACCAGCAAGTACAATGAGAATGTGAAAAAGTCCTTAGATAAGACTCTCTCTCATCATTCTCCAGCACTTCCCCAATCCAACTGTTTTTATATGTGCCAAAAGACAGGTGATGAACATAGAAGGCAGCACATTTCTGGTCTCTGTGGTGCAACTGGTCAGCACATTTGGCTGTTAACTGAAAAGCTGGTGGTTCAAATCCACCCCAGGACATGGAGGGTGTGGCCAAGTGCTTCTCGGATTTTATTTTTAAATGGCTCAAAAAAGCAGCAGTGGCCCAAGGATATCTATTGACATTTGTGGAAAGTTTCAGACCTTGGGCATAAGCTATGATACCAGCACACCGCTAGTAGAGACACTAACACTGAATGTTAAAATCAGTTTTCCAGGTTCGAAGTCTGGTATGCTTGCTGCTAGAGAATGCATCTGACATCAACCCCAGCCAGCTTTTCTGACATTAACCCCAGCCAGGACACAGCTTTTCAGCGCGATTCACTTCAGAGGATTATGTCCCAGTTGAAATTATAAGAATGTCCACTTGGAACAAAACCTAACCAGATTTGTTCTTTGAGGAAGCATGTGGAAAATGTGTTTGGGATAAGCTAGCATTCACATCAGAGAAAGAAGGAAGATCTGTATGGTGAAGGGAAAAACTTGTGAACTAAAATTGAACACTTAAGGAATTGTTCCTAATAGTGTGACTTGGAACTACTATACCCCTTCTTTAAATCCTTTGAAGAAGACAATTTGTATATTTATCTGTATGGTACAGTCTTTTTGAACATACAGAATTGTAGTGTGCATTAATTTGTTTGTAATAATATAATGATTTGGATTTTATGTACAGTGTTGGTCACAGTTCTTTTGGATTACGATCAACTCCAGCCAAGCAGGTTCCTGCATCCTTACTCCTGATATGGAAAAGGTGCCCTCTGTAGCTTTTTCATCCTTAGCCTCTTACTTCACATTGGAACACTTTTTAGAAGCTTGCCTTGTGGCAGCCTGTGTAAAGTCAGCACCAGCTGTGTTCTGTCTCTGCAGATGCTGGTTTAAATTCCTGCTGGGCTCTCTCTATGAGATGGAGGCTGTGCCATTACCTTTTGAGAATGAAAAGGTTAATTACTCTTCCTGGTTTTTTGGTGTCTGGCTTGGCCTTATTTTTTATTGAAATATTATTATCCCACCTTTCCTCTTGACTTAAGATAGTATAGAAATCACAGTTTAAAACATTTGCTTTGCAATGCCACCTTTTCTCAGACTGAACAACCAAATGAACCAAAAAATCCAACAGCACCTAATTACAGTTTGATAGTATTCATGAGCCCCACCACACACCCCAAACAATCAGAGGTTGATGGTGGTTTCAATCCTCTGGGTTATGAGCCCAGCACAGTCTAGTTACAATTTGGTGGTGTTCATGAACCCACCACACTTCCAAAAGTCAGAAGATTCTCTAGCAGAGGATGGTTTCAATTCATCGGCCTCTGGGTTATGGGCCCAGCACACTCCTGCTGTGCCACTCTGCTACCTGTACAGCTTCCAATAACTTGTCTCTTGTTCTCATCATTGCCCTCCTGTTCTTCTCCCCACCTTCTTTCTAACGTGGCTTTGTAGGCGGCAAAAGATAGGAGATGATGGCAGAAAGCAGCCTGCTGTTCATCAGGTCTGTGTAGTGCAACTGACCGGCGCATTTGGCTGTTAACCAAAAGGTTGGTGGTTCAAGCCTACCCAGGGACATAAGGAGTATTTCTAGATGCTCCTCACCTTTGCTTTTTGAAGAGATCAATAAGCTCTGTTGCCCTGAGGGTGTCTTCTGACATCTGCAAAAAATCACCCCTACCCTTTAGCATAAACTCTGCACCAGCCAAGACTTAATCCCAATTCACAAAAATTGGAATATCATCTGATACCTCTACACCACTAATGCAGATTGTGGCAGAACGTCCCACTGAATGTCATTACCTTGGCTTCTAAAGCCTGAGCTCCACCATACCCCAAAAGGTAGAGGGGGCTGAGCTAGTAGCAGAGGATCATTTCAATGCATTAGCCTCTCAGTTATGGGCCCAGTACACTCCTGCTGCATCACTCTACTTAAAAGCATAACTTCTGACATGTCTCTTGCTTCTCCCATTTTCCTTCTCATTGTCTCCCAATATTTTTCTGATGTATCTTTTTGTGTGCCGAAAGACAGGAGAAGAACACAGAAGCTGCCTCTGTGAAGCAACTGGCGAGCATGTTCATGTTAACTGAAAGGTTTGTGAGTCAAGCCTACTCAGGATATGGGAAGGGTATCCAGGTGCCTTCCCTCTGTTACCCAAGTCGGCCCTTATGTCAGGTCTGTCACAAGAAATGTGTCCCTTACACAGGGGTAGAATTCTAGCAGGAGCTCTTTTGCATATTAGACCACACACTCCTGATGTAGCCAATCCTCCAAGAGCTTACAAAAAAGAGCCTGCCCTTACATGTGAAAGTTTAAAAACAGAAATTCACAAACTGGGACAGCTTGAGTCTGATTATACATGGGTCCAAATCTAGTATAGCAACAATCTCAAGGAGAAAAGTTGTAAGTGGGACTAGTACTTCAGCAACTTAATTTCTCTATCTAAGGTATACAAATCTACCTCAAAAAAAACAGCCCCCCAGAGCCCCAGATGTCCACAGATAAATTCTCCATTATATCTTATGGGAATTGGTCTCCATAGAGTATAATGGAGCATCCAGCAGGCATTTCCCTCTCCTCCCCTCTGCTTTTTGATGACCCTGAAACAGGGGAAGGGCCTCAAAACCAGGGGGTCCCCTGCTTGCAATTTGGGATTGGCAACCCTAATCCCAGGCAAAGTTTAGAAGGCACTTGTTTCAGTTGGAAAGACCCTGCAGTGATGTCATCACCTGGCAAGAGTAGACTGCTATCATTATCACCTAATCTGATAACATCAGGGTTGTTGTTTTTTTGAGCAGGAATGCACAGGAATGCAGCTCCAGCTGGCTTGGCACCAGGATGTGTGGCCTAATATGCAAATGAGTTCCTGCCAGTTTGGTGTAGTGGTTATGTGCATGGACTCTTATCTGGGAGAACTGGGTTTGAATCCCCACTCCTCCACTTGCAGCTGCTGGAATGGCCTTAGGTCAGCCATAGCTCTCATAGGAGTTGTCCTTAAAAGGGCAGCTGCTGTGAGAGCTCTCTCAGCCCCACCCAGCTCACAGGGTGTCTGTTGTGGGGGAAGGAGATAAAGGAGATTGTAAACTGCTCTGAGACTCTGATTCAGAGAGAAGGGCAGGGTATAAATCTGCGGTCTGCTGCTGCTGCTGCTGCTTGGCTTTTTCTACAAAAAAAAGCCCTGGATAACATAATGCCCTTTGACCACTTTTGGCCACAGCCCAGTAGGCAGTTCATTCAGATGGCAAAGACTTGACTGGATGTCTTCTGTGTTATAAAGGCTCTCACATTTAACTGCTGTGTACTTGCCACAGGATGGCTTAGACACATATACAGGGGTGGCCCTGACAGGTATTGCTAAGTCACTTAGACAATGACATGGTGGGTACAAATCATGCCATTCTTGGTACAGACTGTGATCATTGACTGGGTGCAATGGGATAAATCTGTAGACTAGTCCAGAGAGACAGGGTATTTCCATCTATGTCACAGGTTCCTATTGGCTAGGGGCATCACAACGTCATAGAAAGATCACACAATACTCCTAAAACAATTCAAAGGAAGACAGACATGTGACACCATTCCGATACATACTGCATGTCTACACCTGTGCTTACTGGTCAGTGGCTTCAGGGTGAATTATTAAAGGGGTCACATGATTTCCATAAATGGGTAGACATGAAACCCATTTCCAGTCACATGTAGGTGCCAACTGCTCAGGACATCCTGAGACATGTGCCTTATCCACATAACTTTCTTCAAGATGGATGCAACTTCATATAGTAATATGTCATAAGGGCAAGGACAGGAAAGAAGCAAAATACTAGTCACATTTCCTTACCCCATTTGCAGGAGGCATCCCCTTATCTCATAGGACTCCCTGATTTCAAGGTTGTTCTCTAGAAAAAAAAATTATTCTCTAGTAAAAAAAAATTAAAATTTCACTAAACCAGGGTCAGCACTAGAGGTTCTGCCGCCCCAGGCAGAACCCCCCGCCCCCGCCCCCCTGACTCTAATCGGCATGATGACATTACCTCAAAGTGATGTCATTGTGATGGTGTGCTTTGCTGGTTGGGCAGCAGCCACTGCCCAGCCTGCTCTGTCTGAAGCAGGTGGGAGGGTTGGCAAGGGGCAGGCTGAGCGTTCTTGCTCGGTCTGCCCTCGCCCAGCCCTCTCCCTCTTCAGAAGGAGCTGACTGGGCTGTGGGCAGTGGCCACACCCTTCTTCCTTTGCCCCAAATCAAGGTGAAAGTAGAAGGATGCAGGTGGCCATTGTGCTGCCAGGTCCATCTGAAGCAGGGGAGAGGACTGGGCGAGGGATGGACCAAGTGTTCTCACTTGGTCTGCCCTTACCCAGCCCTCTCCCTCTTCAGAAGGAGCTGGCTGGGCTGCGAGCAGCAGCTGTGTCCTTCTTTCACCCTGAATTAAGGTGAAGGAAGAAGGACGCAGACAGCCTCTGCACAGCCAGCTCTGTCTGAAGCGGGGAAGAGGGCTGGACAGGGGGCGGGGACAAGTCAGCAGTAGCGAGGACAGGTCGCCTGCCCCCACTCCTGTGGTGAGGTGGTGCCCCAGGCAACTGCCTACCTCACCAACTCCCATGCGCCAGCCTTGCACTAAACAAATCTGGTTCTTTCTTCCTGAACTTCCCTGTATTCAGCTGGATACCCCCTTAGGTTTACTGTTGTTGAATTTTATTTTTGTTGCTCTACCTATGCTCTTTAAAATAGTAATCCCATCTTCTAGGTGGGGCTGTGGCAAATATGTATTCTTCCCCAAGTATATCCTTTACAGTTGTATTGCATGTGGGTTGTTTGTGTCAAAAATACCTGTTATCTACTTTCTGTAACATTCCCAAATGGCATAATAGCTTCTACTTTGGTGTCGTTTTGTGAACTGTTAGACATAATTTTAGATGTATTATCTCTTTAAAACCCAGTGATTTCCTGCTTGCCTAGTAAACCATGAAGATACTTCATTCCGGGAACTGAACCATCTTATCTCTATATATGTCAGAAGTTGGCTGGTAGTGATGGGGAAAAAGCAAGCTGTGTGTTTGATTTGTGTGGCCAAGTCTATAGAAGATTCCTTCATTGTGGTCCCTTTTATCATCACCTTCCAATGTGTTTGGGATTATTCAAATCCTGTCCTTTTATCAGCCTTGTAAGGTCAGATGGGGATAGCACATGCAGTTTACTCAAGGCAACACAGGTTAATGGCTGAGCAGGGATTTGAACCCAGCTATCACTCCAAACAGCACATCACACCACATCTCCACAGAACTAAACAAACATACACAAACCCTTTTGCATTACAACTGCTGCTCCTTAATTTCTAAACAAAACAAATCAGAGTGCCGGTTGTTCCTTACCCCATTGAATCAGTCCTTCCATTCACGTTCAGCTTCATATAGGGTCCTTAATGACCAGAGAAATATGTGTCCTGCATCCTTTACTAGAGGTTTATTGGGATATTTACCCTGATCCATGCCATAAAAAGCTTCAGCTGTCCTTCAGCAGGGGCCTTGGAGGGCCTTCTACTGGCTGCCATCACTCTGGCAAGGGTCTGCATGGGAGGGCCCAGAGCACTCAACCACCCCTGTCTTCCTTATAAGTAAATACCTCTGAACTGCAACCAAGGAGACATGAGGACCCAGGCAGTTAAACAACAAAAAGAGGTTTATTATTAGTGCTCTAAAACAATAAGTGGGTGATAAAGATTTATTGATTGATTGATTTGATTTATATCCTGCCCTCCCCGCCAGGCAGGCTCAGGGCGGCTCATAGCATAAAACGACAACAAACAATTAAAATCCATACAATATTATAAAATTTCACATTCAATAATTAAAACAGTCAAAAAAAGTTTTGGTGCTATCCTCTTTGATGTTGTATAATTTCAATGGCAACAGTATTTCTTCAATTTCCCTACAGTACAGCTCAGCGTCAGTTAAAAGCCAACTGGAAGAGAGTGGTTTTGCAGACCCTGCGGAACTGGGCAAGGTCCCGCAAGGCCCTCACTTCCTCTGGCAGTTGGTTCCACCAGTAGGAGGCTGCTATTGAGCAGCCCCATAGCCAGAAATTTTTGGGTGACCCAGGCCATCACCGCCTTGCGCGAGATGCAACAAGGGGCGAAATCTGTGCGTGAGTATGCGGCCAATTTCAGGGCCCACTCAGCCAAAGTACGAGGTTGGAGTGAGATGATGAAGATCGAAGAGTTCCAGAGAGGGCTAAACACGAGCCTGCTGGACCGAGCCTTGCAGCAAGCCCGCCCTACCACACTAGTGGGATGGGTACAGCTGGTGGGCAAGGTAGAGACGAATATGAAACGAGTGGCCCTCCAACGCCAACTACAGCAAGGGGGAAAGGGGGGACGTGAGGCTCAGTCGAGGACTAAGGCAGATGGGAAGAAGAGTGTGGCCCAGGGGGGGACACCCAAACCCCCCCCCCCCCGGTACACAAATGCTTCTGATGTGGTGACCCAAACCACTTAGTGGCTAATTGCCCGGAGAAACCTCGAGCCCCCCCCCTTACTCCGAAGCCGACTGCAGCGGGCCCAAAGAAGACTGCGACCAGACCCAAGGAGTCTGTTCGAGGAAGCACCGCAAAATCAACGGTGCTAGACGAGGATACTATAACTTTGGATGACTCAAGTGAGGAGCCCTGGGGAACAGAGCCGGCGGAAAACGAGAGCGACTTGCACTGAGGGGTGCCGGGAGGCAGGTCGTGGATCTAACGGCTCCATTGTGGGTGAGAGTAACTGGATCTTTATTTTTTCTACCGTTGACATTGCTGAATCAAAAGCTTAAATGTTTTATCCATGCCCTAGCTCTAATTGACTCAGGGTGCACAAGGGAGATTATCACCCTGAAATTAGTGGACGCTTTGGGACTGGTGCGGAGAGCCAGTTTGGTGTAGTGGTTAAGTGTGCGGACTCTTATCTGGGAGAACTGGGTTTGAGTCCCCACTCCTCCACTTGCACCTGCTAGCATGGCCTTGGGTCAGCCATAGCTCTGGCAGAGGTTGTCTTTGAAAGGGCAGCTGCTGTGAGAGCCCTCTCCAGCCCCACCCACCTCACAGGGTGTCTGTTGTGGGGGAGGAAGGTAAAGGAGATTGTGAGTCGCTCTGAGACTCTTCGGAGTGGAGGGTGGGATATAAATCCAATATCTTCTTCATCTTCTTCTTCTTCTCTACCTCACCCAATCCAATTTGAACAAATGGACGGGTCCGTAATGAGGGGGGAGCCTTGTGTAGAAGAGGCCCAGGGAGTACCGGTGGGAATAGAAGAACATTGGGACATAGAAATGTTCGTGATTGCTCCCTCATCCTCCTTTGATGTAGTATTGGGAGTCGGGTGGCTAGCTAAGTACCAACCGGATATACAATGGGGAGACCAAACTTCACCGACAGAAGGTGTAAACACCATCACTGGTTGGGGGGCTAGGGGCCTAATCCCCCCCAGGAATGAGAAGATGTGCGTGTCAGTGGAAGAGGTCCAATCCATTCCCAGACAGTACAGAGACTTGCGTAGAGTGTTCAGCGAGGAGGAGGCGAATGAGCTTCCCCCGCATCGAAGCACCGACTGCGCGATTGAACTAATACCCGGCCAGGAGCTACCTAAAGCCAAACTATACTCCACTGAGAAAGTTCATAGACAAAAACCTCAAGAGAGGTTTTATCCGGCCAGCCGCCACCCCGCATGCTGCGCCGGTGCTTTTCCGGAAAAAGGACGGGAGCCTTAGGCTTTGCACTGCTTTTCGTGGGATAAACGGGATCTCGATGTCCAACGTGTACCCCATTCCCCTGATCAAAGATCTCCTGAGTACAGTGTCCGAAGGATCCATTTTCACAAAACTGGACCTGAGGGACGCATACTTTAGAGTGCGGATCAAGGAGGGAGACGAATGGAAGACCGCGTTCAACACTCCAATGGGGCAGTTCAAGTACCTCGTGATGCCTTTTGGATTGCAGGGGGCCCCGGGAGTGTTTATGAACTTCATCAATGAGGTCCTGAGAGAATACCTGTACAAGGGGGTAGTGGTGTACCTGGATGACATCATTATCTATTCGAAAGACATGGCTTCCCACGTACAGTTAGTGAGAAAGGTGCTTTCCACCTTGTACAAGCACAAGTTGTATGCTAAACTGTCTAAATGTGAGTTCCACCAAACCGAGCTTGATTATCTGGGATTCAGAGTTTCCAGGAAGGGTCTTGCCATGGTGCTAAGATACAGGCAGTATTAGATTGGGCATCCCCGAGGACACGTAGACAGCTACAATCCTTCCTCGGGTTCGCAAATTTTATAGGACCTTCATTCAGGGGTTCGCCCAGGTGATGTTACCCCTGACGGATCTACTTAAGACTAAAGGGAAGGGGCCTGAGGCGAAAAAACCGGGGGCGAAACTGGCATGGACACCAGCGTGCCAAAAAGCGTTCAAGAAGCTTAAGTGATTGTTCACAAGTGAGCCGGTATTGAGCCATCCCGATGAACTTAAGCCCTTCGTGGTTCAATGCGACACCTCCGATGTAGCTGTAGGCGCCATACTAATGCAAAAGGACTCTGAGGGGAGATTGCGACCCTGTGCTTACATATCTAAAAAGTTCTCACCATAGCAACGCAACTGGTTGGTTTGGGACAAGGAGGCATTTGCAGTGACTTTTGCATTAAAAACATGGCGGTCCTGGCTGGAGGGAGCGAAGGTGCCATGTGAAATCTGGACCAACCATAAGAACTTAGAAGCATTAACCGGCCATAGGAAATTAACCGAAAAACAAATCCGGTCGGCGGGGTTCTTTGCAAAGTTCGACTTCACCCTGAGACACATACCCGGAGCAAAAAAATTCTTGGCTGAAGCACTGTCCAGACTGCACCAACACGAGAGTCAGAGGGAGGAAGTGGTGGACTCCATCATCCCTCCCAGTGCGGTGGCCAGCGCCGTAACCACTCGGTCGGGAAAGAAAAGGGGTGTGCCAGACCCGGGGGGGGAGGGCAATAGACTAACAGAAGAAACGGAGCGAGAGGGTGTGAGAAACCAGGACTAACTAAAGGGACAGGGGGGGGTTGGTACCACAATGGGAAACTATATGTTCCAAAAACACTGAGGCAAGAAATACTGCAACACTGTCACTGTAATAAGCTATCTGGCCACTTTGGATATGTAAAGACGTTATATCTGGTCAATAGACAATTTTGGTGGCCTCAAATGAAAAAAGACATTTCAGAATTTGTAACCACCTGCCCAGTGTGCATAATGGCAAAAATACGGGGCGGGAAACCCCCCAGTTTTCTTCAACCCACTCAAACTGCAGAACGCCCATGGTCAGTGGTATCTATAGACTTTATAGTGCAACTGCCTCCTTCTCAGGGCAGGACCGTAATACTAGTGGTGGTGGATACTTTCTCAAAGCAAGCGCATTTCATTCCGTGCAAAAAATTGCCGACAGCAAAGAAATTGGCATTTTTATTTTTCCAACATGTTGTTAAAGTCCACTCCGTCCCCGATAAAGTCATTAGCGACCACGGCACACAGTTCGTTGCCAACTTCTGGCGGGAGTTTTGCAAACTAACAGGCATGGAGCAGGGGTTGAGTTCTGCCTATCACCCTCAGACGGACAGACAGACAGAACGTGTAAACGCACTCCTAGAGCAATATTTACGATGCTACGTAAACTACCAACAGACTAATTGGGTGGAGCTGCTACTGTTTGCTGAGTATGGGTACAATAATAGCCTCCATAGCTCAACCAAAGCGTCCCCATTTAAAATTGTGAATGGCTATGAGGGGAAGCCGTTCCCAATGTTGCCTGGCGGCAGCAGAGACAAACCCACTTCATCTTGTCAGCAATGGTGGGAAACGTTGGGGAAGGGGTGGTCCGTAATTCAAGAGAATCTGGAAATGGCCAAACAGGACTATAAAGCACATTATGACAAAAAGCATACTCCAGAATGGGATTTTAAAGTGGGAGAAACTGTGTTCCTAACTACAAAGAACTTACCATTGCCACAAACCTCCAGGAAGCTTGCTTACAAATACCTGGGACCATTCAAAATAAAGAGAGCGATAAATAAAGTGACAGTAGAGTTAGAGTTGCCAAAACTGTTTAGTAAAATTCACCCTGTTTTCCATTGCAGCCTTCTTCGGCAAGATCCAGGGGCTACGAATTGGCATCCTCACCCTCCGGAACCCCAACCTATTCAAGTGAAGGGTCAGAGTCATCATGAGGTGCAGGAGATATTGGATGCAAGAGTAAAAAGGGGGATGTTATACTTCCTAGTGCGCTGGAAGTATTTTCCCCCCAGTTGTGATGAATGGGTGAAAGCATCCGACCTCCAGGCCCCACTCCTCCTCAAAAGATTTTACCTACTGCACCCAGACAAACCCCGAGCAAGAGCTTAGGGGGGGCAGTATGTCAAGCATTGTGTATTCATCTTCTGTTATAGTATTCAGATTATAGAATTGTTACTAACCCTGAATTAAACTAAGGCACATCAAAGTAGCAACCCCTACCTTTCTTCTTTCGCTTCTACTAACAAATGCAGGAATGTCCTCTTTGAAGATAAGACCTCTTGGGACTTGTTCTCAGGCTCAGCCAGGCCTGAACCCAGGATGTGCTAGTCACAATATAGATAAGGAGCCTAGCATGTGAATTTCACACGTGAATGTAGAATTGTTTATAGAACCTTTGATGTGCCATCTTAAAGCCTGTATTCTACTGTTACAAAGTATCAGTTCCAATTTCTCCCCAGCTCGGATGAGCCACATGGATTATCAATAAACCAAACTTTGTTTCAAGATTCAAGGACTGGTTATTTTGAAATCTCATGCTTGACAGGGGGCCCAGGGGATAATTTTTTGGGTGGAGGGGCCGCTGGGCTTGGCTGCTTCTTTCAACAGCCAGCCGCTGGGCCTCAGCTTTCTCTCCTGCACGCTCTCTCTCTCTCCTGCGCACTCTCTCTTGCTCACTTTTGCCGTGCTTTCTCCTTCTCTCATGCTTTCTCTCTCACTGTCACTGTTGCTCTCTCCTGCTCTCTGTCTCTCATTTGCTCTCTCTGTCTCTCTTGTGCTTTCTGTAGCTTTTTCTCGTGCTCTCTCACACACTCATTGTCACTCTCTTGCTCTTTCTGTCGCTTTTGCTGTTGCTCTCTCTTGTGCTCTCTCACTCAGTGTTCTCTTTCGTTCTCTCCCCACCCCCCGTGAACTAGAAAGACATGTTCTCTGCCCCCGGCAGAGATGGCACTGCTGCTTCCGCTGCTGCTCCCCTCGAGTGAGCCTGGCAGTGGCGGCACCCTCAGGGAGCAAACAAGAGGAAAGGTGGGAGGGAAGGAAGGAGACCCTCTTGCTTGCCCACTGGCTCTTTTTCCTCTCAAGTTTGGGGGTAGGGAGGGCTGGAGTTTTGCAGGACCTGGCTGGGCAAGCCGCAAGCCGCAAGCCCCAGCCTAGCCACCTTTCCAGAGCAGTCCTGCTGGTGGCCTTTTACAGAGCCTGAAGCAACTTCATCGCCCCTTCCCTGGGCCTTAAAAGTGTGAAGAAGGGAGGGAGGAGGAGGCTCTGCGGTGGGGGAGGGAACAGCGGGCACGGAGCAGCAGAAGAGGAGGAGAGGGGGTGGCAGCGTGCAACAGTTTTACCCACCGATCAGCGTGTGTGCGGCAGCATCTGCCTGGGGTCTGGTCCAACAGAGGGGCCACAGAGCTTTAAGGGGGGGGTCAAATGGAGGGGCTGTGTCCCTTCTGGACTCCCCCGTGGCTACGGGCCTGCTATTGAGAAGGCTCTCTCTCTAGTGGTCTTTAGTTTGGCCTCCCTTGGCCCAGGGATTGTTAATAGATTTTGAAATCCAGATCTAAGTATCCTCTGGGGAACATGTGGGGAGAGACGGTCCCTAAGGTAGGCAGGTCCTAGGCCATATAGGGCTTTAAAGGTGATAAACAGCATCTTGTAGCGAATCCGGTATACTATTGGCAGCCAGTACAATTCCCACAGTCCCGGCTGTATGTGCTCCCACCTGGGAAGCCCCAATAGCAGCCTGGCCGCCTCATTCTGCACTAGCTGCAGTTTCCAGATTCAAGACAGGGGCAGCTCCAAGTAGAGGGCATTACAGTAGTCCAATCTCGAGGTGACCGTTGCATGAATCACCATTGCCAGGTCGCCATGCTCAAGGAAGGGGACCAGCTGCCTCACCCGCCTAAGATGGAAAAATATAGATTTAGCAGTGGCCGCTATCTGGGCCTCCATTGTCAAGGCAGGCTCCAGCAGCACCCCCAAGCTTCTGATCTTGTGTGTCATTGTCAGTGGCGCACCATCAAATGCTGGTAAGGGGATTTCCCTGCCCAGACTGCCGTGACTCAGGCAAAGGACCTCTGTCTTTGTTGGATTCAGCTTCAATCGACTCAGCCTAAGCCATCCTGCCACAGCTTGCAACACCAGGTCCATATTATCTGGGACACAGCCAGGCTAGCCATCCATCAGTGGATAGAGCTGCGGGTCATCAGCATTCTGATGGCAGCCCAACCTGTAACTCCGGGCAATCTGAGCAAGGGGGCGCATGTAGATGTTGAACAACATCAGGGAGAGCACCACCCCCTGAGGCACCCCACACATAAGTACATGCCTCCGGGATGACTCTCCCCCAATCACCACCCTTTATCCCTGACCATCTTGGAAAGAGGAAAGCCATTGCAAGGCCAACCCCTTAATCCCTGCATCAGCGAGGTGGTGAGTCAGCAACCAATGGTCGACCGTATTGAACACAGCCGATACGTCTAACAACATCAGTACCACCTTGGTCCAGATGCCACTGGAGGTCAACCACCAGGGTGACCAGTACTGCCTCCGTCCCATGACCTGGGTGGAAGCTGGACTGATGGAGGTCTAGAACGGAAGCGTTATCCAGAAAACTCTGTAGCTGTAGCGCTATTGCCCTCTCAATAACTTTAGCCAAAAAGGGTAAATTTGAGACCAGCTGGTAGTGTGCCAATTCGGCCAGGTCTAACATAGGTTTTTTCAAGAGAGGGCGGACCACAGCCTCTTTAAGAGGCATTGGAAAAAGCCCTTCAGAAAGGGATCTATTTACGATATCTCGTAAATATTTACGCTCCTAGTTTAGTGCTATAGTGAATATGAAAACAGTAATGGTTGGTGCAAAAGCCCTGACACATTTAGCTAGACATTCCCTGCTACTGATACCAACACTCATCACCTCCTTGTGTGAGAAATCTCTTTCCAGCAGCAAGCTCTCTAGAGACTACAGCCTGCCTGCAGCTCAGCCTTCCAGAGAGAGAACCTCCCTGCCTACAGCGTCTTCAGTAAAAAAAACCCACCCTGTCTGTGCTTGGCCTTTTTATGCTTTACTCCAGGGCCCACCCCTCTCTGGGCTAGTTTCCCTCCAAAGCCTTGCCACCTAGTCAGAAGGACAGAAGGGATCCTGGGAGATGGAGGCTTTCTGTAGTAATTCCTGGGCAAGTTTCTCTGGAGCCTATAGGCCTAACTAGGCCCAGGATCATGTAGGGTTGCCAATCCCCAGTTGGGTTTGTGCAGTTTTTCAGTGTTTTCAAATCCATCTGCATTGGTTACCTGCTGTGTTGTCAAAAATCCCTAGCAGGGGGCAGGGGATCCCCCAGTTTGGAAGCCCTCCCCCTGCTTCAGGGTCATCAAAATGCAAGGGGGAGGGAAACGTCTACTAGGCACTTCGTTATACCCTATGGAGATTAATTTCCATAGGGTATAATGGAGAATTGATCCATGGGTATCTGAAGCCCAAGAGGGGCTGTTCTTTGGGACCAAAATTTCAGCATAGTATCCGGTGCCTCTCCTCAAAACCCCCATGTTTCAAAAAGATTGGACCAGGGGGTCCAATTCTATGAGCCCACAAAAGAAGGTGCCCCTATCCTCCATTATTTCCTATGGAAGGAAGGCATTTAAAAGGAGCACAGTCCCTTTAAATGTGATTGTCAGAACCCCTTTCGGAGTTCAATCATGCTTGTTGTTACACCCTTGCTCCTGGCTCCACCCCCAAAGTCCCCAGGTATTTCTTGAGTTGGACTTGGCAACCCTAGGATCATGACATGTCCATTTCCACACATTAAACCTTTTAGGGTTGCCAATCCAGAGTTGGGGGTCAGGGAATATCACAGTTGCTTCAGGATTATCCAAAGGGGGAGGGAGGGTTGAATGTCCCCATGGCACTCCATTATATCCTAAGGAGACTGGTCCTCATAGGGTATAATGGAAAATTGATCCAGGGTATCTGGGGCTCGGGGTGGGGGGGGGGGGGTTCAGGTAGAGGCACCAAACTTTCAGCATAGCATCTGGTGCCTCTCAACCTCCCCCCCCCCCAATTTTCAAAAAGATTGGACTAGGGGGTCTAATTTTATGAGCCCTAAAAGAAGGGGCCCCATCCTCCATTAATTTCTATGAAGGGAAGGCATTCCAAAGGAGTGTGGTCTCATTAAATGTGATAGCCAGAACTCCTTTCCAAATTCAATCATGCTTGTCACACCCTTGCTCCTGGCTGCACCCCCAAAGTCTTGTCTCCACACCCAAAGTCCCCAGATTTTTCCTGAGTCAGACCTGGCAACCCTAAAACCTTTGTTAACAAGACAGGACAATTTTCTCCAGGATGGTTGGCAACCATAATTCTACATGCTCTAAACAATGGCCTGGAATCAACTGCAAGGGAATCTTCAGCCCAATTTTGCCCATTTCGTATTGGTTACTCAAACAATATGATTTATTTAACAAAAAAAAGTGAACTGGGGTGTTAAAACAGTGACAATATAGCTAAAATAGATGCAGATGGGTAGCCATGTCAGTCAGAAGAAATGCAAAAAAGTTTGAGTTCAGCAGCACTTTTAAGACAAAGTTTAATTCTGGGTATAAGCTTTCATCTGCATACACACTTCCTCATGTGATGAACTGTGCATGCACAAGCTTCTACCCAGAATGAAACAGTGTAGCTAAGACTTACTAATAACTGCTGAAGGTTCTCAGAATGCAAAGCTTCATCGAAATCATGTCTTCTCCTTTTACGGCTACAGAACTTCACCATGGCCTTTCCCTTCAGGAATCTGCAGATAGGGGCATTTCTTATATACCGAACATGAAAAGTAGCAGATACACATGAGAAGTACTTAAGTATCTACCAAAGTTCCATTCTGTTTTCTTAAAGCCGCAGCCTCCTTTTAAAACATTGTTTTGGAAATGTTTACCTCGTTATCTTTATAGCTTTTTAAATATGCACGTAACTTGTAGGGGGGGAGGTGTTAGTTTGATGTCAGTCACCAATTTTCAGTAGTTGACTGAATTTAATTTGAACCGGTACCAGAGATGAAAGCAAATAGAGACAATAGTAAAACAAGCAAGATCTTTGCGGGTTTTCCGTCATTACCAGACAAGAAACCCCCACAGCCGCCCCACTACATTTTGGTTTCTCTGAGAGTGAAAGGTACTGCCTCTTACGTCATTTTTACTGTAAAAAAGATCGAGGCAGAGGCGCACGCTCGTCCGTTAGATTGTGCAGATTGGCAAGTAGCGCGTCCAATAGATGCCCTCTCTCCAATTCCATTTTTGCGATGCGGACCAATGAGGGAAAGTTTAAGGTTGAGGGCTACGAACAGCTAGGGAAGAAGAGCGCGCTCGAAACGCCATCTCGGTCACGGCGACCCGGGAGGCGCCAGAGAGAAGTTGCTTTCCTTCTCTGCGCTTGTGTGCGACGGCAGCCCGCCGCCATTTTGTGAGCGTGTTCAGCCCCACCCCCAGTCCTTCATCTCGCGCGCCATTTCTGTCTTTCTGAATCGGGCGCCATGTTTGTAAGGAAGAAATAACCAGAGCAGCTCCTCATCTGCGGCCACCAACAGCTCCCGTTCCCCCCGCCCCGCCTGTGTTCTCCCTTCCTTTTTTTTATTGTACGTGTGCATTGGCTGTTGTAACTCCCCGGGCCGGGATTCTTCCTCCGAAGCCGCCTTCAACTATCACTCTTCTTATTTTGCTGAGGCGCCGGGGCAGCCTCATGCCTTGGGCGACCGTTAAAGTATCCCTCTGTGTTCCCCACTCAGTAAACCGTGAGTGAAACCGTCGTTCGTCGCCTGAGGGGGATCCTACCGCCTTCTTCCCTCAGCAGAAACAGCGCCGTCGCTGTGCGTGTTTCGAGTGTATGGTGTGTGTGTGCGCGCCTCCTCCCTCTTCTCCCAACGCCCCACCACGGGCAGCAGCAGTGTCCTGCCTTCCTCCTCCTCCTCCCTGCACACACAGCCAGAACCAGCACAATGGCCTTTGAAAGCCTGTTCTCCAAGCCCCCAAACCCAGTTCTTGACCAAAACATGCCCGACTCTGACAGGCAACATGCAGGGGATGAAAGGTCGAGTAACGTTCTTCTCTCTCTCTATCTCTCTCTCTTTCTCTCCGCTTCTCAATGGTGATAATTAACAGTGATAACTAAGAATGACGGTATAATGTGGGATGATGGTGGTAGTGATAATGATGTGTGTTAAAAATGTGCCTGGTTGGGTTAAAAAAAAGAAAATGGAAAATATTTCTGTAGCATTGTATGGGTAAAGTCACCTTCAGGCTGGTGGGAGAGCATTTTTTTAGGTATGTTGGGGGGTGATCTCTTAGAGGCGCATTTTGCATGCATTTTTACATCTCATTTTTTACAAATCCATCTTTTCATAAAATGCACTTTCCTTCGAGTGTCTATGTTACATCACTGTTGTTCTTATCCTCCCTGACCCCTCTGCCATTTGAAATCAAAGGGTGTTTTCCCCTATGTATACATAGAAGTACTTGTTATTTTTACACCTTACACATTTAACAGAATCTTCTTTGTGTGCAGGTAAAGTTCTCTCTGATGTTATCTTTGCCACTTTTCCATCCCATTGAGCTAACAAACCAGAGGCATATTTTTCTGGTTGGAGGTCCTGTGTCTTGCTCTCTTTCCTGCAGATACTTGTTTTTTAATGCAGATTTTTCCCAATTTTTTTTAAACGTCTGAAATTATTTACCTGTCATTCAATAACATGTATTCAAATATTACTCTCTAGGTCAATGGTTACATTGGGTTCCCAATAACAGACAAGTTTGCTTGTGCACAGCCCTCCATCACCATAAACAACACTGTTTATCAAAGTGGTACAAAACATTACATACTCCCTGTTCATGCAGCAACACTAGTGCAATGTTACTACTTCTAGCATGTGTCATGAAATGCAACTTTCGTCAAGCAGCAAACATTGCCTAAAGAAAAAAAAAATGTTTAATTAAATTGCACCCTTCTAAGTTGTTAATAGACATATAGTTTCTTATTCTTTTGTGACTGGAGACAATCAGCCAAAATGGAAAAGAGTCCAAGATATCACTAGTATCCTAGCGCAGAAATTTTTCCTTTCCAGACAGTTAACAATTTTCTGTAGTGTAAATGGAACTTTTTGAGAAGTTACTATAATATTGTGCGACTGACCTTCAAAGTGCAAGATAAATTGAAATGTATTGGACTTGCACTGAATGGTTAGAGAAGCACAGCCAAAAATTTTCAGTGTATATTGCTTTGCAACTTCTTAATGGATAAATTCCACTGGTAGTTTATAATATCTTAGAACATTTCCTTACACCGTTTTTTTTTATTACAAAGTGTCCCAGTAGTACATTGAATGTTTTTATAGGCAGATAACTTTAAAACAGGACCTTCTGAATTAATAAGATTTAGCTAAATATGTTCCCCATATGCTAGCTAATAAAAAGGAAGACTAGAGGTGTACTTCCTTTTTCAGCGGCTAGCAGAGGTTTGTTTTGGTTTTTCTTTTCCTGCCATAATCTCAAATCACAAAACGAAAGGTTCACATTGAGCCTTTCTAGTGCAGCATGAGCTTAGTTTTCCTTAGCTGCCCACTGTTATATTTTGGAGTGAATACAAATGGGCTGTCATTTTTTTACTTGGAGAATTCTGCTGTTTTGTTGGGATATAAGAGATAGGGCAAGAAAGATACGTGACAGATCTTAATACTCAATACTCTAGCAGTCTATTCTGTCCTACTTACTGCAGTGGGTAGAAATAAGTATCTTCACAAAAGGTAGATGATTATTAATAATAAAGAAAAGTTTTATTAATTACAGTATTGAAAAGGAACAATGAAGAAATTTGAGTCTTATTTTCAAAAATTGAGTCCCAGTCTTCAAAGAGCAAGGCACTTTTCCACTGTTCATTAAATCATTAATGCTGCTTGGGAAACAGACATTTTGCTGCCTATGCTCTCCTAGTTGCAAGAATAGAGCCTTCAGATTTCAGTTCAGCTCTTCCAAAACAAGTATATGCAAAATGCGCTTGTAGTTTATATATACACATTTTCTTCATTCCTAAGATGACTGAATGTTATAGTTACAGTACCAAAATTACACCATCCAAATTCCAGAACTGAGTCCTCTGATAAATATTTGGCTATTACATTACAGGTTTATTTATAGTCTTGGGTATATATGCATGTGCCTGCACATGTGAATGACAGGTGCTATCATGTAGGCCTTAGACCATATTCCATGAAATACCTATTTAAGTAAAGGTGGACTACTCCAAAAGTTAATACTTGGAGCCGTGCAGCCAGAAATAATTTGGCCTGTTTAGCATAATTTCTTTATAGTTCTCACTTCTAAAAGTGGATAATGAAGTGAGTTGAATGCATCTACATGGGCATATTAAATAATTAAAGATTCGCGTTTCCATTGCATGATTATAGGAAGGGGTTCCACTGGTCATCAATTCTAATTCTTTGTTCTGAGTTAGAATGTTAAGTACTCCTTACTTTGAAAATTTCTAAATAGAGGATTTCATCTATCTTCAGGCAGTTTGACTGATGTAGACCAACTTTCTAACCACTTTTCTGACCATTTCTCTTTTATACCTAAAGATGTATTACTGTTTACTTATATATAATCTTTTACACCGAATTTCCCTCTTTTTTTGTCCACCTTGTTTTTCTGTTTATCAAGTTCCTCTTTTCTAAAAGCACATTAAGCTTCTCCTGGCTGTGTGTGTTTGCTTCAAACATTTAATAACAAAAACAAAACTTGAGTACAAAGTTAAGACATGCAGAATTGAACAATGACAACACAGAGACTAGCACGTTAGCCTTAACGGGTAAGAATACTGCAAGATTCCCTGGGGAACAGCAGAAGGATCATATTGCATCGCACATATTTATTAAGAATCATCTTGGCTATTTCTAAAGACTTAGCATTTCCCTGTTGAGATAGTCCTTGTATGTGGCAGCAGCAAACGAGGTAGTGAACCTGTCTGGACTGTACCACTCCAGATTGCAAGGTGCAAGATTATTTGAAGGAATACTTCTACATGGAAAAACAAATCTCTGCATATAGGCATTATCTGGGAGAAGGCTTGGTTACAGCTCTTCTCCCTGATTTCTAGTTATGTGCATGGAATTTCTTTGGAAGGAATTCCACTATGATCATTACCTCATTTGTTGTGAGCCAGACCTAACCCCTTGTTTGATATTCTGAGGTTGGGGAATCTCAATCCCAGCCAACAGTTGGAACAAGTGTTCTTCTTCATGCTATAAAATCATCGTTAAAATCAGTTGAGATAACCTATTGCCTGTATTATATGTGTACAATAAGTTCATGTATGTAATTGTTCTTGGTTGCTGTCCACAAAATTGTAAATCTTTTGAGATTTCGCTGGGCCTACGCTAAACATTTTTTTTAGTGTTATAATAGCTATCAATTGTTGACAGTCTTGTACACAGGCAAATGTCAGGGAAAGCATAGTCAGGCAGTCTTTAAATCAAGGTTAAATCCATCCCCACCCCCATTTCTCTCATTGAGCTATCTTCTGGAATGCAAGATTCTTACCAGAAGGGGGAGCAACAGTCATTCTGTTTAAGGACAATGCTCTTTAAAAAAAAAAAACTTTTGGCATATACAATTTGTGAAATCAATTTGTTCTAATTATATTGAGCCTCCAAAAATATATACATTAAAAATAGCTTCTAACTAGACATTAATTACTAATGCTTTTTGGTTTCTAGTTGAGACATTCTTGAGAAAACCCTTCCACCCTTCTCTTTAACTGATGCCCTATACCGTATACAAAAGATCGATGCTTTTGTATGATTGTTAGAATTCCTATCATATAGTATACAAAGTGCTTTTTAATTTATATTGACATAACCCTATGGCATAAATAAACCAGAGAGATAATTCTTTAAGTTCAGAGATGCATACCTGTACCAGGCTAGTAAATACCGTAGGATAGTTATAATGTACGAATTTGTACCAGTCTAGCTTGTCTAAAGCAAATTTGAGATGTATGCTTCCCTATCACTTATACATTTTTCACAATCAAAAACTACAGCTGTCTTTTTAGTAGTTAGTGCTAGTATTTAGTTAGTAGTATAATCTGTATATTTTTTCATATAAATATTTCTTTTTCACTATGTACTTGCATATGAAATTGTCATCTTTGTTTATTATTTTGGTAACATCAATTAATAAAATGTATTAAAACTAGCAATTTTTAGATAGTACTTTGCATCCCACTCTTAATTGAAATGGAGAGTAAAAAAATCATATTATGTGACTGTATAACTGAGTACAATTTTGATTAAGGAAAATACAAATGTGAAACAAAATTTTTCCATTACATTTTCTACATTCTTGTAGAAAAACATTGTCATTTCAAAAATTATATTCATATTGAATCTAGAATTTATGTTTCTGAAACAGAGAAGATGGTGAACTTGAGGATGGTGAAATAGACGATGCTGGTTTTGAAGAAGATAAGGAAGAGCAAGATGCAAAAGTTGAAGATAAACAGAAAAATGAAAAAACACACAGAAAATCTCGAAAAAAACGCAAAAAAGAAAAAGAAAAGAAAAAATCAAAAAGGAGAAGAAGAGATAAACACAAGGTTAGAATTGTTACTCAAAATTCTTTGTAACTTGTGCAAGAAATGGCACTACTAACATCTTCCTTAACTTCAGGAAATTTGGACCATACTTATACTAACTAAGGCAGTAAATTAGGCTATCTCAATTTGTGTGATTTTGTACAGGGACCATATCAATACAGTTA
The DNA here is from genome assembly GCF_032191835.1 of Heteronotia binoei. Taxonomy (NCBI): domain Eukaryota; kingdom Metazoa; phylum Chordata; class Lepidosauria; order Squamata; family Gekkonidae; genus Heteronotia; species Heteronotia binoei. Next base: position 222,616,623 of record NC_083223.1, on the reverse strand, counting down.
CAGTGAGTGGTTATTGAAATCACTTTAGTTTGCTTAAAGTTAAACCCTAATACTTTTAGATGGTTCCAAGTGGTCTTAGTCTGAGCAGTATGAGCACAGAGGATATGTTTTTTTTTTAAGTTTAACATTTAAGTCCTGACTATATCAACGTAGTTGAATTTTGTTTTGCTGAAGTACTGCCATGTGTTTTCGTTATGTACTTGCCTGTGAAATTGTCATCTTTGTTTATTATTTTGAACATCACGGTCACAGAAATTTACTTCCACTTAATTTCTTAATATTAATTTCTGTACTGTTCACATTTAGAGAGAACATGAAACAAAAATGGAGCAGAAGGACAAACTTCTCTTTAAAGAGGAGTAATACCTTAATTTCTTAACTGTTAGTGTGGACACTTCAAAGTTAGGGCTTATTCTTCCTTTCCCTAGATTTCATCTAACACAGAACTGAATGGTAGAGCCAGGAAGAACTCTGGGGTAACTGTGCATATCTTTATTGATCAAAAGCCATGGAATATAAAGTGGCCAAGAGAATCAGTCTCCAGTGTAGTCACATATTGCTTTCAGCATTGCTGGCATCACATGTGAGCTGAGAGGTGTACTCAAAATGTACTGTGATATCGTAAGAGATGCTGTAGTTTGCTGCTTGGATTCATTTGGTGTTACAGTATAACAATCTTTGTGAATAAGATGGTATATAGTACAGTAAAATGGTATTAAAAATAGACCAGCAAGGCCTGACCTGGATAGCCCAGGCAAGCCTGATCTTGTCAGATCTTGGAAGCTAAGCAGGGTTGACACTGGTTGGTACTTAGATGGGAGACCTCCTTGAAATACCAAGTCAGGAGGACAGGGGCAGGCTTTATTCAGCCACCTCTTTGAATATCCTCCAGACCCCCAGTAGGGTCAGTCACCAGAGATCGATATGACTTTCAGGTGCAAACACACACACACACATATAAAACAAGCAAACATAGATGAGGGATAGTGTCCCATAAACAGCAACAATATAAAATCAAGACAAAAAACAGCAACTAACAACAATGATGTAATGCCAAGTTATCTGTAGCCCATCCTATGTAGAAGTCTTGCCACTAAATTCTAGATGAATTGAAGTTTCTAAACCATTTTTGAGGACAGTGCTACATGAAGACCATTTCAGTAATCTTAACTGGAAGTAGCATGAGCAAAGATCACTGCAGGGCTTTTGTGATCATACTTAACTGGTACTGAGCACCTTTTCTCAGACTCACCTCTTATTCTCATGCACTGGCCTTCCCCATTCAGCCAGAGAATGAGAGTGTACTCTAAAAAAAAAGCCTATTTGGGGATCTGCAGAGGGAACAAGGGAATTGGTGGATATCAGCATCTTATATATGAGTACTGGAACTTTTTAAAATGAGACCGAAACCTCTGGATCACTGTGACTAAATAGCCAAAAGGACAAGCTACTAAATACAAGATCTAAGCATCCATATGTAGATCCTGATGGACTATCACCCTCAAGCTGCAAATCTTCTTTTGCAACCCTGTTTACAGTAGGCTTTCTCCCTATGTCATGATTAGCACCAATACCACACAGTAGTACCTTCTTATTTAAATTGAGATTATTGTCCCTCATCCAGTCTTTTACCACCTTAGCAGTCTCATCTGATTTAGATGGAAGGAAGATATTGATTTATACCCCACCCTACACTCTGAATCTCAGAGTGGCTTTCAGTCTCCTTTACCTCCCCCCCCCCCAAAAAAAAGACACCCTATGAGGTGGGTGGGGCTGAGAGAGCTCTCCCAGAAGCTGCCATTTCAAGGACAGCTCTGTGATAGCTATGGCTGACCCAAGGCCATTCCAACAGCTGCAAGTGGAGGAGTGGGGAATCAAACCCAGTTCTCCCAGATAAGAGTCCGCATACTTAACCACTACACCAAATTGGCTCTACACCAAAGAGATATGCATGTTATCTGCATATTGATGACAACATGCATGTTATCTGCATATTGATGACACTTCAGATTTTCAGATCAACTGTCACAACAGTTTCATGCAAATATTAAATAGTATGAGGGAAATGATTAACCCTTGTGAAACACCATGCTATACAACTGCCATGGTGCTGAACAGAACTCGCCTAACTCTGCCTCTTGGAAGCAATTAGACAGGAACAGTACTGGAGGGTGGTACCCCCAATACAATCCCAGTCAATTTATCATGATGATAGCCATTGAGAAGTACAGCTGAACTAATAGGGATGCATACCTGTTACCATTCTCAGTGATGTCATCCATCAGAGCCATTGAATCTGTTTTTGAAACCGGTCCTGAAAATCATTTGAAATAGGTCTACGTAATGGTTTCATCCAAAACCACTTGCAGTTGAAACAGCTGAGCACCTGCTCAAGCATTTTGCCTCATAGAGGAATATTAGCAATCAGCCTGTAGTTATTTAAATTCTCTAAATCAGGGGTGGCCAAATTTGCTTAATGTAAGAACCACATAGAATAAATGTCAGATGTTTGAGAGCCGCAAGACATGAATGCAGCCAGATTCCCAATGGCCTGCCAGCTCCCAAGTTGCCAACCATGCCCCTATCCGATTCACTGTTCAATTATATGTTATTAGCATCAGACCAGAATAAAAGCAGCCTTGAGCTGCTGACACAAAATCTTATTTGTTTCCTGAAATTTTTCTTGAAAGTGATATATTTTGGCAAGCATGCTCTAGCTCCCTCAATTGGAAACAAATGGTTTTCCAGGTCAGCTGACTAGGTGGTAGGGGTTTCGAGAGCCACACAGTGTTTGAAAGAGTTGCATGTAGCTCCCGAGCTGCAGTTAGACCACCTCTGCTCTAAATCCAAATGGTATTTTTTTCGAGGCCATGTGCCACCTTTTTAAGTGTCATTTACAAAATCCCCTACTTCAAAAACACTAAAAGCTGTTAAATTCATGAAAGGTAAAGGACAAAGAGTAGGTCACATCTCTCCAAGCAGCTTGCCAATTTTTTCAAGCTGCAATAAGTGGATGGAGATTGAAGTCAAGACAGAAACAGATATAAGTGATTTTTGCCTGCAGAATGCCTTGTAAATTTTTTACATTGAAGTGTTGAAAATTCAGAAGGAAGTATCAGGGCTGTTTCCAGAAGCCCTCACACCCCCACCCCCACCCCCGTTGTTGATAATGATTGGGTAGGGTCATATGGAGTAGATGGTATGCTGGTCCCACATCACGTAAAGCTTTAAGGGTTAACAACACTTTGATATGGGTCCAGAAGGAAGTTTGGAAGCTAGTGTAGATAGAACAGTACTGGAGTGATGGAACGGTACTACAACCTGCTCTGATCATCATTCCTGCCCACACCTTTCTGTTCCAGTTGTACTTTCTGGACAATCTTCAAGGGTAGTCCCATGTAGTCTGCATTGCAATAATCTACATGTTACCAGGGTACACAGTGTGGTGGTAAGATCTAGAAAAGTCCTCAACTGAATTTCCATCTGCAACTGCTGAAAGATGTGCCCACCACTGCCATTTCATTATCTAACATGAAGCCTGAGTGCAGCAGACTCCCAGTCTGTGAACCTTTTCCTTTAGCAGGGAATTGGAACCCAATCCAGAACTACAAGCCCCTCCCTACCAGGCCAGTCCTTCCACCCATCAGTAGCAGTTCTGTCATGTTGGGATTAAGTTTCAGTCTATTAGCCCTCCTCCATCCTGTGGGGTGCAAGATAGAATTTTGCAGGACCCCAGAAGCAGCAACCCCCAGCACCACCTTCTGAAACCTGATTTCCAGTCAGGACTGAAACCATGCAAGATAGTGCCTACCAGTCCCAACTCCAAAAGGCAGCCCAGAAGGTATCATGATTGATGGTACTGAAAATTGCTGGGAGGCTCAGGAGAATCAACAAGGCTGCTCTCCTTCTATTCATCTCCCCAGCAGAGGTCATTCACCAGGGCACCCAAGACCATTTTAGTCCCATAACCAGGCCTGAAAACAAGATTGGTTGGATTTATTCTGAGTGAGTTTCTACTTGGCATCTTAGCCATCCCCCTTGGCTTTAAAGGCTACATGGGTTCTTCAAATGCTTAGGTGTTTGATAACTACTTTGGTTTAGTAACTGTAGGGACTAGGACTGGGAGACCTGAGTGGATGCCCTTGGGTCAATCACTTGTTCTCAGCCTAACCTGTCTCACAGGATTGTTGAGAGGATAAAATGGAAGTGGCAAAAACTTGAGCCCTTCAAAGGAAGAATGCAGGATAAAATGTGGCAGATAAGAAACTATTGTATACATACAATATAGCTAGGGTACAATTTGTTTTTGTTATTGGTTAATCACTGATAGATTGAGTTATGAACCCCTGCTTGGGGCTCTTAATTTGCTTCGAACCCATATATCGTATGTTTAAAGTATATGCAGTTTCTTGTGTGCAAACATTTATGCAAATTAAATTGGTTTTGTTTTTCAGCATAATTCCCCCTCTAGTGATGATAGCTCTGATTATAGCATTGAGTCTGATGCTGAACGTTCAGAAAGACCCCATAAGAAAGGAGGTGGTTTTTACAGAGATTATGATTCGTCATTTCTCCAGGTACAGTTTTTAAGGTGGACCTACTTTCTTTCATATTCACAACTCTGTAGTCTTTATGTTCAGGCCTGTTTCAGAACATAATTTCCATCCTTTTTTAAAAGATACATGCTTTCATGCTGGAATTGTATTGATGTAGGCTTTTAGTGTATTTATTTAATCAAAAACAATATTTGATTTTTATAACTTACTGCCATTTTTGTGCTATTAATGCCAGACAAGTCAGTAAAAATTTAAGCAGAGTTTATTTCCACTCTTTGCTTGCTTAGTATGAACACTTTCCATTGTTCTGTGCAAAGAAAATGGATCTCATCTCAGGTGTTACTGGTGCCTTGAGTCTGTTGTTCCTTATGCCATATTTGTTCACAGAAGTCAGAATTGCAGATTCAAGCAGCATATGCTCTCACTTTGATTGCAGTCAAGATCTTTGTAATTACATTGTGTGAGTTTTTACTGTTTGGTGTCCTAGTACCTGAGAATAATCTTCTCAAAGATCATTAACACATTATGCTCTTTTCTGGAGAATAATATCCTGCTTCAGTTCTCCTTAGAGAGGACTTCCATATTAATGTGAAAAAACCTTGATATGGGTGACTTGGATTAGTGTCCCAGAAAATAAAAGGGACTTTTCCGAGAAGCCCATTACTCTTCATCGTAATCGAATCTGGGGTGCCTCCTGTTATGTGCTTAAAATGGTTTCATGATTTCCTGACGTTTAGTTTCTCATGACCAATTGGTTTGTGAGAACAGCAGTGCTTGGAATTGGATATTCCAATTACAGCAGTGGTGCACAATCACAAGCTGTTTTATTAATGCTTGTTGTGTAAGGTCAATAGTAAATTCATATTAGCAGCAGTTTATTTAAAGGTAGCTTTAATAACCGCTGCATGTATGTTTGTATGTTTGTTTAATATCAATTAAAGGTGCCATCTGAGTAAAACCTGACTTCACAAGCCATTTTTAATTACTTACAGAAATAATTAAAAGGTTTATGACTTGCAGCTGCATTCAGATAACATTTTTAAAATGTCCTAAGGAGGAAGGCAGACTCTGAAGAGGCAAATTCTCAAAACTTCATTGAGATCAAAACCTCTTCCAGTAGTGTGTAACTAATCTACATTTATTCACATCTCTGGAAGTCATCAGACTGAATATTCTCCATATGGAATTAGGGTGGAACTGTGCATAAGTATTGCTTCATTCTGACTGCTATTAATTATGATGCAGTCATTTGTGTATGCCACATGTGATATTTATGCTACAGAAAATAGGTAGGACAATTTTAATTTGAATGTAGCTACTTAAAGTTTAAAAATAATGCCAAATGTGTCTCTGTGTTTATATTTTGGTATATCTATAGATTTTCCTGCTAGCCCTGGGGACATTTGACCTTTCAAGTGTTTACTCCCTGATGCCCTAATTACTTTGCTGCCAACTGTAATGGTCAGATTGCTGATCTGCATAATTTATGTACACTTTACTGCAGCTTAATTCAGGTTACCTTAGTATAGATCTTAGATTTTGAATGGGGTCTGTGTCTGTTAAAACAACTGCCAGGGATGGGAAATTGGGTACCATTTTCCATTTCCTTTCATCATAGATTTAGTGAGGATTACTGGTAGATGAATGTTAAAAATAGCTAATATTCTCATTAGTGGTGCTTCTGCAGGTAAAAATTTGGAATACCTTTGTTTACAATGATGGGCAGGAGGCAATAATGCATGTATGAGGGTTCATTCCACTTCTCCCTGCCCACATCAGTTATTCCAGGAACTCCAGTACCTCAGCAGATTCATGCTTTCCCTGATTCATCAGTGGCTTGGGGCACTGGTTGGGCTCCATGTGTGTGAACAATGTGTAGATGCTCCTAGCTCCCACCCCACTTTCTCCTGTTTGCTATCCAACCCAGCCTAGTCAAGGGATTTAACTTTTGCATGGAAGAAACAGCCAAATGCACAGCTGGGTGGACCCTCTGAACACAGTCTTACTTTTAAAAAGAGAATGATTTTTGTCATGATCTCTGTCATGGAGCTCTCCAGACAAATGAACAGCTCTTCTTTTCAGACCATACTCCACACGTGCTCCAAGGCCTTCAGCCAACCTGAGTGCCAAGTCTTGAGGCTCAAGCCCACCAAATCTGGACCCTCCACTCAAGACATATTTACTCATCAAATAGCTAGCACAGGGGTGTCAAACTCATTTGTTATGAGGACCAGATATGACAAAAATGAGACTTTGTTGGGCTGGGCCATGTGTGTCATAAAATGTAATGCCAGGTAGCGGATATATAAACTTTATAAGGGACACAGACAAACACGATTAAAGATTTTTTAAAACTTAAAATAGAACATGCTTAAAACAGGAGCACTCATTGGTCTTAAAGGTGCTTTCTTTGTATCTGTCCCATGCAATCCAGGGAACTGGGCAAGGGAAGCTCTGGGTCTCTCCTTCCTTCTCCAGGGACCAGAATGGGGAGGAGCCTTAGCCAATAGAAGGAAGAGAGACTTGGCTGAGAGCTCAGCAGTTCAGTTGAGAGAGCCTGGCAAACCAAGCTATCCCTCCCCCCCCTTCCTCTCCAAGGGAGGCGCCTCAGCCAATGGAGAAAATAGAGGCTTTGCTCTGTAGCTTCTGTGCAGCTAAGCATGCTGTGATGCAGAAGGAAGCAAGAGAGAGGGAGAAGGCAGCAGAGAACAACCAGTTGCGCAGGGGCCTGATAGGAACCCTCTGGGAGCCTGATTTGGCCCCTGGGATGCATGTTTGACACCCCTGGGCTAGTGTGTTTTGTGTCTGAATTGAAAAAGGATGTCCTCTACCCAGGAAGCACATCTTCTTCCCAACCACAGAAACGCCTGGTCTCTTTTCAGTCATCATAACTGTCTGTCACGGCATCTCTTGCCCCTCTGCCCCTCATTTCATCACAATCTTTATTCACTATAAAACAGCTTCAAACTCTAAAGTCCAAAAATATGTCATAGCACTAAAGGACTACTACAGAACAAAGAAAGGAAAATAAAACATTTGAAGCTAGATTAAGCTTTAGAGACAGAGAAATTGCTTTGGCCTCCCCTCCTTGGTATGGACACAAGTCAGCTGGAACTTTAAAAATGGAGGTTAGGACAGACATCACTCTGTTCCCTCCCTGGTTCCTGGTTCATCTTGGGTGCTGGTAACAGTGTTCACATTTTTTAACCCTTCCTGCCCTAGCTGGGTGAGTTTGGGAAGTGATACCCATCATGGGTTACTTGGCACTCTTTTCTCCAATCAACAGTGTACACATCTCCATTCTTTTTATTGCTCCATTCAGCTCATCCAAATAGCCATCTATCTTGTCCCTTCCACACAGTTGGGCAAATGGATATTTCCTTGCAGGAAACTCATCTCCACTCAGCTGGCAGTTTACAAAGTTTATTACCTCCTTCCCTGAGAAAGACTAATAACTAATAAGTCACCAGGTCCGGATGGCATACATCCAAGAGTTCTGAAAGAACTCAAAATTGAACTTGTGGATCTTCTGACAAAAATATGTAATCTTTCATTGACATCTGCCTCCGTTCCTGAGGACTGGAAGGTAGCAAATGTCACCCCCATCTTTAAAAAGGGTTCCAGAGGAGATCTGGGAATTACAGGCCAGTCAGACTGACTTCAATATTGGGAAAGTTGGTAGAAACCATTATCAAGAAGATCCTGCAGGTTCAATGGTATTTGGATACCCAGGTGTCGAAAGGATTTTTGAACCCATCTGATTAAGCTGTCTTGACAAATTTGAGAAAGGCTTCTGCTGGAGACTCTGGAAAGTTCCAGCTGTTTATAGTAGAAGATATTACGCCTGGCATCCTAATGCTTTTCTAATTGTCACTCTCTCTTTGATTTAGCATGGACATATTTCAGGAAAATACACATCTTCACAGAAGACACAGCATAATAAAAAGTCAAAAAGCAAGGACTATGAGGATTATAGCACATACAGCGATGATAATTTTGGCTACAATGAAGATGAAAAAGAGGATTTTGCTGACCAGTTAAAACAATATAGACAAGCTAAAGAAACATCAAATGCTGATTTAGAACCTCCAGTTTTGAAAGAACCAGTGAAAAAGCAAGGAATGAAAGGGATTCATAAAGGTAAATTAGCAGGCTGCTTTAAGTTAATTTTGAAATATAGGATAATGTTGCAAAATAAATAATGAAATAATGAATAATAGACTTTCCTGTCCAATGGTTCGGAGTGGAACTTTTTAGCGGTTAAGACTGCATTTTTACTTGCTGTTAGTCTCTGGGCAAAAGTTATATTATGGCAGTCCAGAGGCACTGCATTTTTTGCCTCCTGGAATTTTTATGCTTTTGCCCCACTCGTTTGTCCTACAGTTATGTACACTGTCTTTATTATTTGCTGCTTTTCTGTGCCAGATGAGTGCTTTCCTATACCCTCTCCCCACCCCAAAAAAGGCACAGTCCTGTAGTGAGTGCCCTTGGGAATTGTCAGGCACTGGAATACAGGAATTGTGTTAAGGGGAAAACAAGTGTACAGCAACCCTTGGATGCTTGTTCAAGAGATTTTTCTGCTTGCTTTTGCATTGTGAAATTGTTCTGATAAAACAAGGGAAGTGATACTGTCTTACTTTATAGAGTCCCTTTGATGAAACATCTAATTATTTTATGTTGTTGTGTGGCAGGTAGTTGAGTAAAAAAAAAGACTAGCTTTGCTGCTGCTGCAGGAGAATATTAAATTTAGTTGGTTTTAACACAAATAACTGCCTGTGATATTGTCTAGGGCTAAAATCGTCTGGTTTAGTCAAGTTAATAATTGTAGTAAGAACATAGAACAAAGTTGGAGTCCAGTGGCACATTTAAGACCAACAAAGTTTAAGTCTTGGCATAAGCTTTCATGTGTATGCACACTTGAAGATTGTTCTGTTGCTTTAGACCAACATGGTTGCCCACCTGAATCTGTCCTCATGGTAAGAATATAGTTATCAAAAGGGGTGTCTGAGTAATTGTTCCCCACTGAAATCAAAGGAAGCATGTTCATTGAGCATTGGTCCAACTAGATGGTGGGGACCCAAGTGTGTTGTTTGCCAACTTAAAAGTGGCTCCATTCATTGGCACTGCCCCATTTTTTTTGTTTGGGAAGTATGTCCCTGTCATCAGAGAAAGGAGAAAGAAATGTATTGAAAGTTGCAGAATTGAAATTGTAAATAAATTGACAGTGTTAGAATTGAAAGTCATTAATCAGATTAAAAAGAGGTCCTGGGCATGAAAATGTTGAAGGACTACTAAGTAAAAGGACCACTGTTGCACTTCCAGTGTCATCAGCTAAACTTTGTTTTTAAATTCTCTGAGCTAAGTCAAATGTTGAGGTCCCAGGTCAGACTCTGTCTTGCCTGTACTAGCTCAGACACACAAGAATGAATATCAAGTAAACTGTCCTGCTAATCCTAAACATGTGCCATAGCTTCAGTGCTCATCCTATATTTTAATCTGTTGAAGTTGTCAGTATTTTAAAATGGGGGTAGCCAACTTCTGTGTTGTGAGGGATCACTTTCTTGCATAGAGGTGCCAGAAGTTTATTTAGTCACACTACATGATCTCTTCACTGATCTGTCATAGCTGTATAACAACATTTTATAATATGGCTGGTGTCACCTAACAGCGAAGACTTCATAGTTACTGAGCACTGAAAATCCAGAGGATGATATGATATTTAAATGTGGAAGAGTTTTCTTATAAATATCTCTTCTCTTTAGACATGAAATTGTGGGGAATACTTTTAGCATACATTGATTTAAAATTGTTAGAGTTCTTAAAGGCTGGTAAAGTGAGATTAACCTGTTTAACATACAGATTTTTTTAAGGTTGGTTGTTTCTGTTTTTTCTTTCTTTTCTTTTCTTTTTTGCTGGTTTTCCCTAAGATGTGAGTATGATGGATTTCAGAGGAATAGGTATATGTCAGGATGAGCCCATAGAAATCCTGAATTGATCGTATGGTGGATGGTATCAATATATTATTGCTGCCACTAGCCAAAGGAGAACTGCAAAAAGGCCAGCTACATCCTCCAGAGAAGACTTTAGCTTGCCAAAACAGGTCAAGTAGTAATAACATCCAGACAGTCTTTTGGGTGAACCTCTTCACTGTCCTGAGCAACTAAGACAACTCTGTGATTTATCTTCTGTCTTTCCCTCAATCAAAAGCACTTCAGTTTATGTTTCCTTTTCCACTGAGCCTAAATATTGAAGTAAGAGAATTAAACATAACAAGTTATTAGATCAAAACAAATATGACAACAAAAAGAAAGAACAAATATGACAAAGGTTTGGAGGCAGAATTCAGAAACTGTGCAATTTTACAGTATCAGAAATCACCTTGGCATTGTATTACTGACCTGGGATGTAGGATCTTATGTGGTACGTTCATCATTGCCTGAGCCAAGAAATTAAATTATGCATCCTGTCTCTCTTCCTGTTCTCCTGGAACATTATGCCCTAAATGGTTTGACATTTTTTCCCAGGTGCTACACAGACTGGCAATAGCTATGGTATGGGTCGAGGCCGTGGTATTCCAAAAAAGTTGAAACGTAAAGATCGTGGAAGGGGAAGAGGTGCAAATAAAGGACCTGAAGAGGTAAATGGAATGGAAGTGGCATGTGTTCTATTAAAATCCTGAAATTTTACATATTGAGAAAACTTAGTTCTTTGGCTGCCTTTGGTAAGGTTGTAATATGATTGTAGAATTTCATTGGTGTTTTTATAAATGATGACAATTACTTTGTTAAACGGTATTATAGCAAAAACTTATGTGCATTGATCAACTTTTGATGAGCTTAAACTGTGGGAAGGACAGTGCCAATTTTGTAACATTAAATAGTAACAAGATAAAAATCACTGGTCAGTAGGAAGTTGTTGTTTTTTTCAAAAATAACAAGATTATGTAACTAGCTCTGATGAAGTCCATCAGTCAATAGCAGTAAGATGACTGGTGGCTAAGCTAGCACAACCTACCGCCACTGGACAGAATAGCCAGTGCTTTTACAGCCTTTGTTGTGTTTGCAGTTCAGGCTATCCCTAGAGTGGGATAACTAATTTCTCTTTGAAAGATGGGGAACTAAGGCTGTAAGACTTCACAGCAAGCCTGCAACAGTGGTTCGGGGTTAATTTTAAGCTTTGTCTTCAGCATCTTGGTCCAAAGATGGACCATACTGACTAAGTTACAGTACATTTCAGACCTCAGCCCTGAAAAAACTATGCCTGATTTTCATGATGTATGAAAAGTAACTGCTTCTTACAGACACAAGAAGCTCTTGTACAAACATGTCAAATACTCATAAAGTTTATCTTAACTAGAATATTGATGACTAATAATGGAACTCTTTGTTTGACCTTAAGAAGCTCAGCAAATCATAATATCTCCTTTAAAAATCTGAACTCTATAATCCTTTTAATTTGGAATTGTACTTAAAAAGGAAAAACTGCTTTAAAATGGCAATTTGTTTTTACAGGAAATAAAGCCAGTGAAGAAGTGGCCAACTATGAGTCAGGCATTCATAAACCAGCATACTGTGGAACACAAAGGAAAACAAATTTGTAAATATTTCTTAGAGGCACGATGCATTAAGGTGGGTATATAAGTATACTCTTTCTAGAGTGTATAAATTTTATTCATTTGTTCAATAAAAAGATAGAATTCATTGAATTTTTTAAGGATATTGCATTTTTATGTATTAAGTAATTTGTGCTACTACCTTTTTGCATTGATCTCATAGAATTTCAAGAAAACTAAGTCAGAATGACTAAGACTGTTAGAATGACTAAGTCTGTTCTTAGCATTTTAAATGTTTCTGTTACCTGTTCTACTTTTGAACACTCTGAAGACGTTCATTATAAGCATGAAAGTCATGAACTCCTCTTTGGAAAAATAAACTGTTCTGATGATAGCTTTGTAATTAACATACACATTCTTGCATCACAGTGTTGCATCACTGTGAAAAGAGAACCTTCAGCAATTCTGATAATGCCAAAATTGGCAATACATTCTGAATGTAAATAGTATGTGCATTGTAATAAAACAGTTTCATGTTTTCTTTTCTTTTTTCTATATAGCCAGAATATGGATGCACTTTTATAATTTGCTTTATTTTATTATTGTAAAATTAATATAGAAGTTTATTTCATTCTTTTCAGCTCAGCTAGTGAAAAAATAATTGAAGGCTTGCTACAGTTTACCACATTCCTACTGTAAACTCAATGTGTAATTTAAGAATCTTGTAACTAATAGCCTCTTTCTTTATGTACACAGGGAGACCAGTGTAAATTTGATCATGATGCAGAGATAGAGAAGAAAAAGGAAATCTGCAAATTTTACATACAGGGTTATTGTTCCAAAGGCGAGAAATGTATTTACATGCATAATATCCTTTTACAAAAATATTCAGATAATATAATTTAAGCAATATATTCGAAAACTTATATAGGTATTCTATAAAAATATTGGCTTGAAATGCAATGTAAAGTAATACTTGCAAAGCACTGGGGAAAGGAGCTTTAGATCCATGCCTGTTAGGAAGTAATTATATTTAAAGTTAATCGTTAGTGGTAGTATATTGTTAAAACATTTTATTTTTTATTTTATTTACATTATATTTATATCCCACCCATTCCATACAGACTCAAGGCGGCTATTAAAAATGCTGTGCTTTCTCTTGCCAGTGTTTTTTTCCATACAATAAAAATAATAGAAGAGGGGAATCTTTTGAGACAATGCAATTTCATAATATTCCATGTAATATATCCCCTCACCATTACCTCATCCATATAGAGAATCTGTTCATCCTGACAAAGAATGGCCCAGCCTACACTGAGAGGAATCCTGCATACTTAAAGGAGTTTCTTACATGCCTAATTTCACTACTCTCTGCCTAACAAAATGCTAAACAATTTACTAGAAATGTTAGCCTTGTTAGAATTCTTAATATTGGTTTACATGAATTTCCTTGCAAGTTCTATCATACAGGAGCAAAGTGCTACCACGGTGATAAATGCAAATTTTCTCATGATCCGCTAACTAAAGAAGCAAAAGAACTACTTGATAAAGTAAGTAATGCCTGTTATCAGGATATTCAGGCTCATACAGAAATCTGAAAAGTTTGTGTCAGTTTTCAAAAATAAAAAAGCCAGTGATTAAACTGTTTTAACTTGATTTTCCAAGGATTCTAAGAATTTAATGAGGCTTCAGAGCACCAAAGCTGTGTAAAAATAGTCCTTTGTGTTTGTATTTAATATGTATAAAATTCTAAAATAATACATGAGACTGGAGATGCTTTTGTGGTGACATTGTGAACTCCAGCCAGTTGTAAAGAGACACAAACTTGTAAAACCTTTTTTCGTAGGTCAAGCCCAGAGAAAAAATGTCTGATGTGATACTAAGGCTATTTCCAGGTTAACCTCAGTAATGGAAATATGTTGCATCTGTCTCTGTCCTTCTGCTTTCTTTCAGTCTGTTATCTTTTCCAGCTAATCTTCCTGTTTTGTGTGGGGTTTTTTTCCTCTGGATTTAGAAAAAAACATACTTGTTGTCTACCATGAACAGCTGTTCAAGGCAGCCTACAAAAGTTAGTATTCACTAGCACAATAACAATTGTTTAAAAGCATAAAAAGCAACCAGATAAAACCATATACACCTGTCTCAACAGCAGCAAATGATAACTGAGATTGCCTGACATCAAAAGCCCTTCGGGGCAAACAATATAAGACGTGAGACAGTTTTCACCTAAGATGCAGTTGGAAGAATAATGTGCTTACAACTGACTTGATCTGATTTACAATCAGGGAAGTAGGATTTATGTACAGAATTTAAAGATCACTGCCATTCCACCTAATGTGGGCAGAACAATCCCCTGTAGAGATTCTGTCTTCCAGGCAAACACCTTTTGTCTGGATTCAGGTTGTTACTCTTCAGCCGCTTGACCATGTTGTTAAGACATTACCCCAGAACACAGAACAGTGTTTCTGGTGAATTCCAAGTAATCAGCTATGGCGGGATAGAAAATGAACATCATCATAATAATAATAATGTTTGGACAAAGGATACTAGGACCAGTTTAATACACTGCCTTTCAAGTTTCAAAGCATCTTAACAAAATCAAGTCTCTACTGTCCCGTAAGCAGCAAGATCCAATATGATCAAAAGAGATGCATTTCATTTTTATGTGAGATTTTGATCTGAATCTGAAATGGGGATGTGTACTTCCCCATTTCAGCTCACTGAAATGGGGAAGTACACATCTCTGCAGATGAGCCTTGAATTTGTAGAATCCAGAATGTTTTAGGAAGGGCTTGTTGCCCATTTGCACTTCCAGGTAGGATTCAGTCCTTGTTGCAGTATTCAATTTCTTAATCATGGTTGGTCTTTCTTCTAGTAACAAAATAATTGAATTACATTGCCTTTAAGAAAAAGGACTGCACCCTTATTTTGGATCCCAGCCTACCACAAAAGCTGAATACTAATAGCAGTGGACCAGTGTAAACTCCATGTTTGGATGATGGGTTGTGTCGTCTGCTTGTTCTTACAAGACTGCCTAACTTGGTGCTAGATTTAAGCTTAGAAGAGATTTGGCTAGGGGATTCCAGATAATTTTGTTTGTTAATATTGGACTGATAATGTATGACAGTATTTTAAATCCCATTTGTATTCTATGAATTTTTATCATTATGAACTTTCTATTTTGAAAATGTTGTAACCTATTGGTAACTTGCAAGATACAGAACCCAGTAAGGAATATGGTGGGATTCTCTAATGCTATATAGAAGATGTATCAGAAACATTCATGACTTTTGTTACATTGACTGTTTCTTTTAGGTACTGAATACTGAAGAAGAGCCGCAAAATGATGATGAGAAAGAACTGGAAGAACTTAGGAAGAGAGGCATAGTTCCTCTTCCTAAGCCACCACCAGGAGTTGGACTTTTACCAACTCCACCTGAACCGTTTTCATTTACTGAGGAAGATACAGAAAGCTTTCAAGATCCCTCTGGTGAATTCAAGAAGATACCATCTCTCTTTGAGATTGTTGTGAAGCCTACTGTGGATTTAGCACACAAGATTGGAAAGACGTAGGTATTAGAATGAGATTTTAATGAGACTATATAAAAGGGTTCAGGAAATCAACATCATTACTGTAAGCTTGCAAAAAATGTTTTCAGAAGTAGAGGATATGGGACACATGCTCTCTGCTTGTTAATACACCCTATTGCTTTTTCCTCCTCCCTGCCCAGCAACACCACAGTATGACATTAACCCTAATTCAAGAACTTGTTTAGTACCAGTTGAAGTGACACATTCACACTACAGATAAACTGTACATCCTCTAGAAGACACAGCCACACAATGCTGTACTTGCTACACTTGTGACTATCAGTCTCCTGATAGGCCTTTTAAATTGGTGGAAAGAGTAAATTGCAAGCATGACTGCTGCAAGACCGCATTTCTTCTGAGGTAAATGTAGCAGCATGCTGTAACCATGGTAAGTAGATGTAGTTTGCCACACTCAACTTTTTAAAAAAAGTTAAAATCATATTTACAACATAAATAGGCCACTATTGTTTAGATGTCTGGCTTGTTCAGCAGATATCTTAGTAGGGGAAAATGTAATTCAGAACTGTTTTTAATTCTGATTGAAATCCATTTAAAGAAATTTTGTGTAAAGCAATCAGTTGTGCAAATCTAGTTTCTTAAATATCTGTAATGAGGAAATTTCTTGGTTTCCTTATATGATTGGTGAGAGCTTTTCTTAGCATTTAATCATTGTTTTCTTGCAGCTTCTGCTAGTCACCTTGTCCTGTAGGAGAGAAAAGTGCATTTTGATCTTTTAATAGACTTCCTCAGTATTTGAATATAATGCTCGTGCTTCATAATCTATACATATAAGAACCTTGAAGTAATCAGTGTAAGCCAAGATAATTAGAAGTTACGTTATAGTCTCTGGATATAAAGTAATCTTGAAATAGGTGGGAAGCCATTTTTTAGGTTCTTGAATAGAAGATGGCATTTTTTTATATTTGTGGAAAATGTTTATAACCTGTTCATTCTGTTTTGCAGCCCGCCAGCTTTCTATAACAGCACATCGCCACCAGGGCCAGAGTTTGAGGGGAATGATGCACATATGTACAATGCAGAATCAAGCCCAGGACATCGTGTACCATCAGGATTACCGGGTTCTCCTGGGCATCCCTGTACAGGTCCAGCAGTGCCACAGAGTCCACCTTTACAGCCAGTTCCTCCGACTTTCTTAGGGCCACAGTGTCAAGCTGGTGGACCTATGCATGGACAACAGGGTGGTCCTCCTTTAACACCGCTTGGTGCATCATACAGCTGTGCAGCTGCTCAAGAGCATATGGCTAACATGCCAAGAGACAATCATTGCCCACCTGGGCCACCGTATCAGCAAATACCTAGTGAAAGACAGCCAAATATCGGTTATGAAAATGCAGCCAATTTCTATGACAATTATTATTCACACCAGGCTGTGCATAACTTCCAGACAAATAATAACACCTGTGGTAAGTTTTTTTATATAAAGTTTATTCCTTGCTTGGAAGTAGTAGCTAACAAACTATTGTGGCTATCAGGAGGAGTATAACAAGGTGTGTATGGAAGGTGGGTTTGTAGATTGCACAGACTGCTGAGGATGCAGTGTGTTTCTGCACACAGATTTTTTTCCTCCCTGACTTCCTGGACCCAGTAAGCTATAAACCATAGGTTTTGTTCTCACTCTTATGTGTCTCTGTACTTTTACTTTCTCCTATTCAGTTTTAAGGGAAAACTAGTAAAGGATACTCTTCCAGGAAATAATTGGAATATGGGGTAGCCTGCTCTCAATCCTAGCTTTTGAAAGTCTAGTCTTGCTGCAGTCTACATAGCTCCACCCTGAGTTGTGTTGGCTGGTCATGCTAAAGAATAGTGGAAATATTGAAAGATGGCATTGATGTAAAGAGAAATAACAAGTGTAATTTATGTTGCTCAGTATTATGTGTTGTTGTTGTTTTTTGCTTATGTTCCAACATAAATACTGATTATTTGTAATACTGAATGCAGATGGTACATGGCACGGAGAATTTACAGATCATCAGCCTCACCACATTTCTTCAGATTCACATAACAGTGGGAATGAATATGAATCAGACTGTGCCCCTACAGCAGGACATAATTCAACTATTAATGTACCAGATTTTCTTCCTGCAATGCAGAAAGCCCTTTTTGTAAGGCTTAGTCAAAAACAGCAAGATGATGGAGAAAGGATGAGCAGTCAGTGTCAAAGGACGCTGAGTAGAGAAGAAGGTATTGTCAGATTTTGCACTTTAAATACACTGTAATATTATGCTTACAAGCAGGTGCTCTTGCTTAAAACCTTCTGGACATTCTAAGTTTAGTTTTGCTTATTTTGATTTTCCTTATAATTTTTTTACAATACGCTTTCACATATTGCAAAATTAGCCTCAGATGGGCCAGAGGAAGAAGGCTTCTGTGACCTATTCCATTGTAGAGATTACATCACTACCTTCTATTCTCTTCATTGCAGTTCCTGAGGATTCAGAAGGGGGGGGGGGGGGGGTTGTGTTTCTGCAGTCTGTAGAACAAATATTTAATTCTTTCCTACAACTTGTGACTGTAATTATGCTTATTGTAGCAGTCAAAACAGTTGATAGTTCTTTTTAATAGTTACTATTTACATAAGGTATGTATTAGAATTGCCTCTAATTCAAAAAAATGGGTATGGTACTAAATAAACTCCCCTGGACGAGCTGCTGGTGATTTTGCTGATTCTGCAGTATGAAAATTTCAGATATCTCAGTGGTTCAAGTCACAGGCATTATCTTGAATATGATATAAACAAGAGCAGTGATCCCCACCCCACCCTCCAGCCAATAGATCAAGACCAAGCTAGACTTCGTTGTTTACAAATCCAAGCTTTCTTCTCACTCAGGTGATTATAATATTGAGTTAATCTTTGGGTTCAAAACTGTATATCAAGAGCCTGCCTTGATATTTGTCTGTTGGAAGGAAAGGAAATTCTGAAATAGTAGAGTGAGAGTAGAGAAAGGAATTGAGAGAAGGTAGTTTGACTCAAAACTGATGTGCTTGGTATAGAAATACCTTAGTCACCTTTTCCTTCTTTTGCTGAATTCTGCATAGCTTGAAGAAGGTAAGAGAGAAACTTAGTGGGCAACAATGTTTTCATAAGTCTAGCTTGCTTTTGATTCTTCTGAAACATTTTACATGTTAATGTACTGTAATATCTTTTAGTGTGCAAAGCGCTCTGCATTTGGATGTAACGCTTCAACTTAGGCTCACAGGAGTAAATATAAATGAGCTATTGCTGTTTGTATCTTGTATGATGTGCTTCTGTTGATAGATAGCAAAAGGTACTTGCTTGTTACAAAGGAAATAGCCTTGATCACAGTTTATCACAGTATATAATCCACCTCTCCTGTTGTCTGGCTACGTGTATATCGTTTTGTGTTTTTAAAAGCCCTGAATATTTTATCCTTTCCTAATAGGGAAGGTGGCGCAGAGTGGTAAAGCAGCAGTACTGAAGTACTGTGGTTTGAACTCTCTGCTCACAACCTGAGTTCGATCCCAGCGGAAGCTGGATTCAGGTAGCCAGCCCAAGGTTTACTCAGCCTTCCATCCTTCCGAGGTTGGTAAAATGAGTACCCAGCTTGCTGGGCGGGAAGTGTAAAAGACTGGGAAGGCAATGGCAAAGCACCCCGTAAAAAGTCTTCCGTGAAAATATTGTGAAAGCAACGTCACCCCAGAGTGGAAAACGACTGGTGCTTGCACAGGGGACCTTTCCTTTCCTCTAGGTCTTCTCAGGCAGGGCTACAGGCCAAGAGATCTTGGGCTGTTGCCTTTTCCCAATGTGAAAAGGTTTGTGTCTTTGGGCACAACCAAGTTTTTTTACATTTTCAACAGGGGAAAAAAAGTTCAGTTTGGGTTTTGTATAGCTGGCAGAAATGTCCCCAAATTGCACTCCATGAAACCTGTTAGGACTAGACAAGTGGGGACACACAGCAAAATGTTCTAGATTGTTTCATCTTGCCTAAGTTGGCTGGAGAGGTGGTATTTTTTCCACCTTTACAGGCATGGTGGGGGAGAACTCACTGACACAATCCCAACAGCTGCTTTTTAAACCACACAAATAGCTGCAAATGATGGACCTGTAGGGAGTCCTGGGGTAGGAAAATCCCATTCCCCACTAGACCACTGCTTCCTCTTTATTTTACACCTTCCCAAGTTAGATGGGAACTTATTGGAGGGTGAGCTGGTTGGCAAAGGAGGGCTTGGATCTGAAAGCATTTTAGCCCAAGGCCCATTCCCGCTACCACCAGCCACCTGATTGGTGGGGGTGGGGGGGAAGGCTTGGAGCTCACCATAGAGCCAGATTTGGCAGTTTTTATTTTCTTAAGCATAGAACCCTCTAATGTGGGGGGTTTTTAATGTCAGAGTGTTGTTGTTTTGCAAACTTGGGGATTCCCCTAAGCATGTTGAAACAGCTCCTTTATCTGCACATGGTTTCATTCTGCTGATTTTTGATTCACAACCTTGGGACTAAGTTCATCATGAGATACAATAGTTTGTCTTGCTGGTGATGATGAAGATTATAGACATTTGCTTATTTTTAGTGGTACAGTTACTAAAATTTTCATGATGTATTTTCTTTTCCAGATGATAACGTAAACTGGTATTCCAGTAGTGAAGAAGAAGAAGGAAGCAGTGTTAAGTCAATACTAAAAACCTTAAAGAAACAAAGCGAGACCTTTAGGAATCAGTCCCCAGAACAACAGTTGCGTATTATGCCTACTGACCCAAGACTTACTAAAGAGAGAGGTCCAGGAAGTCAGGCTGTTGATCCCAGGCTGAGATCAACTTCAAGATCAAGTGCCAGGAAACTTTCGGAGTCAGGAACTTCGGACCCAAGGCTTGCACGAGACCCTAGAATCTTAAAGAGTAGTGAAGGCAGTCATACAAGTTCATCTGCTAGTGGAGCAAAGCTGGAATCGCATCACACACATCCTGGTGTCAAGGTCGTGCAAAAAGGCCTGGATGAAGATGATGAAGAAGTAGAACGAGAACTGAGAGAGAGAGCCTTTCTAATACCATTGGAACCTTTACCTGGTGTAACAATACGAGATCCAAGATCACAGCTTAGACAATTCAGCCACATTAAAATGGATATTGTCCTGAGCAAACCCAACTTTGCTAAGCATATTGTATGGGCACCTGAAGATTTACTACCAGTACCTTTGCCGAAGCAAGATCCAGTATCTTCAATCAACTTACCCCTTCCTCCACTTATAGCTGACCAGAGATTTAATCAGTTACGCAGTATCAAAAGTGATCCCATCCCATCTGACCCAAGACTAGCAGCAAAAGCGAAAAATAACACAAATTTAGCAAATAGAAGTAGCTCATTGGACTACTCTGCAGATTCACATCCTGGTAGCATTGCAAACAAGCTAGGAGATCCTCGCTTGCAGAAAAATATTGATCCCAGACTTCACAGGCTGCCTAGTACAGACTCTCACCATGGTACAATGAAAGATTCTCTGCCTCCAAAAACAGACCCCAGGTTAGCAAAATCTAGCAGTGGTACATCACAGTCCTCAGAAGCCACAAATTCTAAATCTGACTCTGATGCATTGCCTCCATATGCACCTAAGCTATCGTCTTCTAGTGCTAGAATGGGCACCCCTAGCTCAATACTTAGCGGCATTAGTTTGTATGATCCTAGAAATCATACTTCTTCTGACCCCTCTCCACTTAATTCAGGGGAAAATGGAGAAAATCAGAAAAAGGGTATTTTGAAAAATGCTGGCCAAAGTGAAGCTACTCTCTCAGAAGAACAGTTGTCTACAAAAACATCACCAAACATGGAAAAAAATATGGAAATGTTTGGAGAAGCCAATGCAGACAAAGTGGGTAATATCAGTAAATCTCAGGCAAAGCACTCCAGTGCTGCTCCAGCAGTGCACAATCTTCCTATCCAAGCTTTATCAGGGTTAATCAGACCACAGTACAGTGATCAGAGGCAAGTGAGGCAGCCTGGGCAGATCAGTCTGACACAGGAGAGTGATACAAGTGGGGAATCAGACGACAAATCCCTAAAGGAGGTTTTCAAGACATTCGATCCAACAGCTTCACCTTTTTGTTAGTTGTTTGTTCATTAAGACTTTTTACCATTGTGAATAATGCAGAATTCTGCAGTTTTGTAACTGGTTTACCTCTATGCTTTATTTATTTTTAAATTATAACTAGAAAACACTTTTGGGCTGCTATTTTCAGAACCACGTGCAGTAATACATTATGCTATAGTGTTTGCCAAGTTGGTATTTTCAATATAATTTTCCCATTTTGGGGAGACTGATCATGGATCGGTTTAAAAAATAGGTATATCATGTTAGATCTGAGAGAAGCACTTTCATTGTAAATAATCATTAAGAAATCAATTTGAAGACTTGTATATGTGTAATTGTCTTTTCAAAATCAACATTTAGAGAACGTTTGCCACTTTTGTATGATTGTATAGGTTCAAGCAATATAATGTACATTACTGTGAGAGACACTATTTAAAGACAATTATCTGATCTATCAAGCCAAACCTGCTAACTGAAATAAAAATATTGTTCTTTTCTGAGCATTTGACACAAGGCATCATTTTTTATTCATGCATTCGATATTCTTAGCCTAAAACTGTATTCTGTATTGTTAAAAACAACTTTTTAAAGTATTTTATTCTATTCTGTATATAAAAGAAAATTCAAAGGACATAATTAGAACATTGCCGTTAAAGTTGAAAACACAAAATTTGTCTGTATAACACTGTATTTCCTTTTTATTCATGTATACACTCTTCTCAATTAGTGCTATGTCACATTGTGGTGGTCATGTATTCAGTGTATTTTTGTATTCAACTACTTAATTTGTATTGCTTTTTTTGTATTGATGTAACTACAGTAACCTGTATTCATGTACCTATATGACATTTTTAACAAATTAAAAAATAGTGAAACTGTGTAGCCTTTCATGGATTAGACAAAGCTGATACACTACGTGGTGGCTAAATGGTGGGAAGTCTACTTTGGAGACCATAGTGGAGCCAATTTGAAATAGATAAGCAATTTCTTTAAGGTTTAGATTCTGTAGTGTTTATTTCCTTTCATTTAATTTAGGGGGTAGGAGAATTTCACAGAGGACTGTAATAGCCTCACCTTTGTGCTAATTGCTGTATTTGTTTATATAGGAAAACTGCAGGAAAGTTAAGACCTTTCTAGTTCACTGGTTTTAAAAAAAATTAAAATATATTATCTAGATTGAACAAAACACCCTATACTGTACTGGTAGAGGCATTTATTTACCCTTGAAATTTAAAAGAAAAAAAGCATAAGCTTTATACAACATTGCCTTTTTCCCTATTGAGTTTGGAGCTGGGTGCTGCTCCTCTTGACGGCTGTTTATACCCAGCTTAGTAAGACCTCCCTTTTATTCTCTGCTCCACTTTTTCACTGGAGGTGCAAAGAACTGAGCAGCAACCTGGATGCCCCCTTCCCCCCACAGCAAGGCTACCTGCACTTACAATTTTTGTGGCAACATTTATAGTGAGTCCCTCTTCTATATCAAGGCCATTAATGTGGACAAATGCTTTAATACGTTTCTAGAGACATTCAAAACATGGTTTGATCTAGATAGTTTTTTTCACTCTTACCCATTTTCTCTTGATTACAACCCTGTCTCATGCTGTTTTTGCACATGAAGGTCTCGTGCTACTCAGCTGCCTTTCATGGTGAAAATGGTGCTGCCTTTCTCAGGAGCAGAAAAGTTGGTTGGATCCATCCCATTATGCTAAAGCAGCTTTCAGTGTGGGCAGGAACACCAGTGATTTACAGTACTATACCTGCAGCAAAGCTTTCTCCTTGTTCTAAATGGCAACCCAAAAATCATACCACTATTGATGCCTTTCTCCATGTTGGACCATTTAATGGTGCCAAAGCTCTAGTTTGCTTGTGAGCAGAACCAGCCAACTTCCAAGTGTGGGCATACATTTATCCCCATGGATACTTAGAAGAGCTTACAACATGCTTTCTCCCTCCCCCCAAAAAGGCCTGTACTACAGTTTGCTGTAGAACAAAGTTGGGAGTCCAATAGCACCTTTAAGTCCAACAAAGTTTTATTGAGAATGTAAGCTTTTGTGTGCTAAAAGCACACTTCATCAGACAATAGTATGGGATTGAATTAGCTGCCCTACATATAGAGAGAGTGGGCAGTGAATTAGTATGCAAAATAATGAAACTTTGTAACATTAAAAGAATGACTAGTTGGGGTATGGTATTCATCAGTTTGGGGTGACTGGGCAGAAAACAGCAAAAGCAATGTCGGAATTGGAGATTGCTGTCAGTGTGATTAGGTCTCTTAATTGTGAAGATAAATTAAGAGTCCATTGTAATGTTTCATTGATCTCTTAAAGCATGGGTTAAAATAACATTTTCCTTTAGAATGAAGCTGGAGTCTACTGGTTTCAAATACTACATTAGAATACAGTG
Source organism: Heteronotia binoei (assembly GCF_032191835.1). Lineage (NCBI taxonomy): Eukaryota > Metazoa > Chordata > Lepidosauria > Squamata > Gekkonidae > Heteronotia > Heteronotia binoei. Next base: position 222,592,462 of record NC_083223.1, on the reverse strand, counting down.
GATGTATACCTCTCCAGTATGGGTTAAACAACAGCCTTTTCTAAAAATAGTTCTGGCAGAGATTTCTATTCTGTTATATTGCATGTCACAGACATTCTGATACACATCTACATTGGAATACAGTAGATGTACAGCTCTTCTTGGTGATAATAGGTTTAGCATATGTAATGAGAAGAAACCAATATCCCTGTTCAGTCCCAGGGAGGTGTTTGTTCCAAGCTGCCCCATTTTGGAGTCCAAGAGTAGGAGTTTCTTAAAACCGAAATATTGAAGGCACAATCACAAATGATTCCTATGAAGAGGGGAAATGGTAGGAACCTAAAGAAGCCAAGGTGGTTCCATAAACAGCCTTCTAAGGACTCAAGAAATAAAAAAGACTCATTTAGGAAATGGAAGGGGGGCCTTATAACCAAGGATGAATATAAACATTGTGAAAATAAATACAATGGGCTCTAGAAGGCACCAGGCAAGTGCCCTGGCCTTGGGCACTGAAGTGTCAATTTGCTGTGGCATACCATGACAGTGATCACACACACTGAAACTCAGCATTTCTTTTGCCTGCAGTGCAATGTTACCTCCGTTTCCTGTCATATTTGGCCTTGCAGCTTTTAGCATCAGTGTGTGCTTTTGGTATAATCTTTTTTTGGCTGGGCATGGTTGTGTTACGGTATGCCATAGAGTATGTGCTTTAAGGCAGCCATTTTCTGTAGGGGAAGTGATTGGACTTCAGCTTCCCATCTCCTACCACCTCCCTGCAGCCTCTACCTAGGAAAAGGACAGTCTCCACAATGGGAACCAAAGCAGGAGCGACCTCAGCAAGGTATAATGACACAGTCCACTATTTTCTCTGGGAGAATTGATCTCTGCCATCTGAGAGCAGTTTTAATTCTGAGTGATATTCAGCCCTCACCAGAAGATTGCCAGCAATGGTTCCCCAGGAGGAAATGGCTGATTTGGAAGCACTGTACCTGTTTGAGCTCCCACCCCTCCTCAAACCCCACCCTCTCCAGGCTCCACTCCTCGAATCTCCAGGAATTGCCCAACCTGGATTTGGCAGCTCTATCTCCTTCCCCGGTCAATCAACAAACTCTGATTTCAGCTTTCTATCACCACCACCCCCCACAGCCTCTACCTAGGAAAGGTACAGTCTTTCTCCACAGTGAGGATCAAAACAGCTTACATCATTCTCTCCCCAATTTGATGAAGTACTCTTAGCATGTATAGCAAGTTAAAATCTTGGATTTTCTGCAGCCTCATATCTATCTAATGTCACATATGAAAAGTATAGATGGGCCTTTTCCAGGGCAAATTTTGATGCCCTCTCTTCTAATGTATTGCAAAGAAGGTTTTTTTCACTGGCCTATCCACCAAAGATGCTGTGTATGCTCAGAAAAGGAAGTTGAAACTGTCACTCACATTCTTTTACATTGTGAGCTTTATTCCAGAGAGAGACATCAGTTAATTTTTCCATTACTCTCGAAATTTAAACTTTTGGACAATTATCTGAAATTTGTAGATGTCATGCTACTGAAATACTTATTGGAAGATACTAAGAAGTCTGTAACTTAGGCAATAGCAAAATATCGTTTTTTAGCCATGAATAAGCAGAAGTTTTTAACAAAGAGACAGTGTTTTAAAGGCTTAACATTGGTGGAATTTGAAAATGAAAATGTTTTTATATAATCAGATACTGTGGTCTGTGACTATGAGATTTTGTAAATTGTTATTGCTGGTCAATTGACCTTAATAAGTTGGAATTGGAATTGGTTAGGATAAAAGTCTGACTGGTCTGAAATCACACAGTCAGCTTCCACAGCAAGAACTTGGGTCTGGGAGGAGCTTCCGGAAAGATGGCGCAGTGAAGGGAGCGGACTCCTATAGCTAAAGGAGGCGCTTCGAGTTTGCAGATCTTAGAGGGGGCCCACGTTTGCGGGTACCCTTTAGAGGGGTGCCGGAAGACATCCCAAAGCTGGGAGAGCGAGCAGAGGCACGGGGGAGCAGCAGAGGCTTCTTTCCCCAGGCTCTGCTGAATCTCTGAGCCGAGGCTGCAAGTGCTTATAGCACTAACTGGGCTGCCGGAAAAAGGGACACAGAAGATACAAGCGACTACTATCAACCATAGAATTTGGACCGGGCGTTGCAAGCCGTGGCTGACTGGCTCAGGCTGAGCGGGCTGAAGTTGAATCCGGCGAAGACTGAGGTCCTTTGCGTGGGCCGCGGCGGACCGGGAGGGGAGATTACCCTACCGACTTTTGACGGTGCGCCACTGATACCAGTGCGCAAAGTCAAGAGCCTAGGAGTGCTACTGGAATCCTCCTTATCAATGGAGGCCAGATAGCTGCCACTGCTAGATCCGCCTTCTTTCATCTCAAGAGGGCGAGGCAGTTGGCTCCCTTCTTGGAGCGCAGCGACCTAGCAACTGTGATCCACGCAACTGTCACCTCGAGATTAGACTACTGCAATGCCCTCTACATGGAGCTGCCCTTATACCGAACACGGAAACTTCAGGTAGTCCATAACGCGGCGGCCAGGCTGCTAATGGGACTACCACGGTGGGAACACGTGCGGCCTGGGCTGCGGGATCTGCACTGGCTGCTGGTTGTGTACCGTGTTCGCTATAAAGTGCTGGTCATTACCTTTAAAGCTCTATATGGCCGAGGACCTGCCTACCTAAGGGACCACCTCTCCCCATATATCCCCCAGAGAGCACTGAGATCCAGTTCTCAAAATCTGCTAACAATCCCTGGGCCAAGAGAGGCTAGACTGAAGACTACCAGGGAGCAAGCCTTCTCCGTAATGGCCCCTTGATGGTGGAACCATCTTCCAGAGATGATACGAGCCCTGCGGGACCTGAACCAATTCCGCAGGGCTTGCGAAACATTTCTTTTCCAGCTTGCCTTTGAAACAGAACCCGGCTAAATTGACGTGTAGTTACCTAGCCATCTTGTGGATATCATAACTTATAGTATTTATAGCATCTATTTTATCTATTTTACTTAATTATTTATGTAACTGATTATATTAAATTGTTGTGTATATTGTTTTATTTGAATCATGGAATGCCATGTCTGTAAGCCGCCCTGAGCCCGCCTTTGGCGGGGGAGGGCGGGATATAAAAATAAATTTATTATTATTATTATTATAGAATAACCATATTTTGATAAGAACTAAAAGGAAACTTACAGCTGATTGGTGGAGACGTCGGTGCAGAGGAGTGCTGGTGAGACGGTCGGGGCAAACGGAAAGAATAGCGGTGAGACGGGCGGAGAGAACGGAAGGAATGGCGAAGAGGAAGGGGAGGAAGGATTCGAGATGCATGGCGGTGAGGAATTTACTGGGCGAGTTGGAGTGAAGGGAGATTAAAACAGAAGGTTTGCTTGTTGGCGCTAAAGAGACGGCTGAGAAGGTGGAAGACGGTGCGAGACGGAGAGACATTAAGAAAGAAGAGGCTGGAAAGTGGCTGAAGGAACGCAAGGAAGTGCTTGGAGGTTTAGAGCATAAGAGAAGCCATGTTGGATCAGGCCAATGGCCCATCCAGTCCAACACTCTGTGTCACATAAGAGAAGCCATGTTGGATCAGGCCAATGGCCCATCCAGTCCAACATTCTGTGTCACACAGTGGCCAAAAACCCCAGGTGCCTTCAGGAGGTCCATCGGTGGGGCCAGGACTCCAGAAGCCCTCCCACTATGCCCCACCAAGCACCAAGAATACAGAGCATCACTGCCCCAGACATAAGAACATAAGAGAAGCTATGTTGGATAAGGCCAATGGCCCATCCAGTCCAACACTCTGGTCACATAAGAACATAAGAGAAGTCATGTTGGATCAGGCCAATGGCCCATCCAGTCCAACACTCTGTGTCACACAGTGGCCAAAAAAGGAGGTTCACAATTAGGGCTAGAAGCCCTTCCACTTTGCCCCCCACACACACACAACCACCAAGAATACAGAGGATCACTGCCCCAGACAGTTCCAATAATATGCTGCAGCTAATAGCCGCTGATGGACCTCTGCTCCATATAGTTATCCAAACCGCTCTTGAAGCTGGCTATGCTTGTAGCCACCACCACGTCTTGTGGCAGTGAATTCCACATGTTAATCATCCTTTGGGTGAAGAAGGACTTCCTTTTATCCGTTCTAACCCGACTGCTCAGCAATTTCATTGAATGCTCTAATATCCTTTTTGAGGTGCAGTGACCAGAATTGTACACAGTATTGCAAATGAAACCGCACCATCAATTTACTTCACGGCTTAGAGGGAACATTGGTGCAAATCCCCCACTTTTGGGCCTCACCTCTCCGCCAGATGTTGCCAGAGGGCAATTTTAAAAGGCAAAGGTAGTCCCCTGTGCAAGCACCAGTTGTTTTCGACTCTGGGGTGACGTTGCTTTCACAACGTTTTCACGGCAGACTTTTTACGGGATGGTTTGCCATTGCCTTCCCCAGTCATCTACACTTTCCCCCCAGCAAGCTGGGGACTCATTTGACCGACCTGGGAAGGATGGAAGGCTGAGTCAAGCTGAGCCGGCTACCTGAACCAGCTTCCATTGGGATCGAACTCAGGTCGTGAGCAGAGGGTTCCGACTGCAGTACTGCAGCTTTACCACTCTGCACCAAGAGGGCAATTGCCCACCACAAACAGGGAAGGATGTGGAAATTAAGCACAATATGCCTATATGAACCAGAAGTGATGTGGGGGGTTTGCGATGCTCTGATTTTTGGGCGAAACTCTATGGTAGAAGCTAATTCTACCATAGAGTTTTGCCCCAAAACCAGAGCATCCCCCCCTGATGTCCTTGACATGCCTAATCACTTCTGGGTCACATAGGCACATCACGTCTATTTTTGGCATTCTTCTTTGCTCCTGGTAAGTTCACACCCCATGCCCTGCCACTAGATCTGAGGGACCTGGCAATCCTATACTACATTCAACTGCCTTCATTCCCAGATAATCTCTGGGTGTTTTTACACTGACAGTTTGGAGGCGGGGGTGAGAAGAAGAATTGGAAGGAGGGGGGGAGCTATTTACTGACTAAGTCTGAAAGAATAAGAACTGAAGTGAACTGAGTATAAAGAGGGGAAGTAAGATAGGAGAAAGGAGAAGGAGTGTGAAGAAAAGAGGTGGAGGAGAGGAAAGTGCAAGACGGCAGTGTCAGAAGAGCGAACGGAGTGAAGTCAAAGAGGAGGAGGAGATAGTTTTTAGTGGCAGCGGCTTTCTTTTTCTTTTCTTTTTTGGCTTTGCTGCGGCTGTCTCCTCCTTGAAGAAGGGCTTTGAAACATCACTTTAGGAAAAAACTTTGTTTGTGTAAAAAGGTTTGGTCTATTGAATATATGATATGAGACATTTAAATTTAGACGGGCTATTTCTTAAGAAAACATGGAGGTGGCTATAATTGTATAACATGTGTGTGAGCATGATGGGAAGAAGAAGGAGGGGCCTGGCAAAGTAAGAACTGTGAGTCTTAAAGGGGCGAATTACTATCTGTGATAACTGCTAATGCATTGCTGTTCCAATTAATGATTAGAGGTGTAAAGCTGACTGTTAGTGATATAAGCATCTACTTTCTATTGATCTGCTTTTGATTGTTGAAATATTCTAGTAGGGGGGATTTTGGAGGTATTTAGAGGCATAACCTGAACTGTAATAACAGAAATATTGTGTAAGCATTGTGGTGAGAAGTGAGAGTACAGAGGAAACAAAACTGAGTTTTAATATAGAGTATAAGGTTAACTATTGCCAGAATACTATATGCCAGATATTGGAAGACCTATAGAGTATAAGGTTAGAAGTAAGCTTCTTTAACCTCCCTAGAGGATGGACGCCAAAGCTAAAAAGATAGCCCAGGGCACATTCCCAGGTTTAGGGAAATCTGTTACTGCAACTATAAACCAAGATGCAATAGACAAGCTACAAGCTACAGAATATTATGGTTGCTGGCTTTAAACAAAACCAAGAAGCACTAGATGAATTAAAGATGGAGTTGAAAGAAGAAATAAGAAAAACAAATGACAAAGTGGAACATTTTCAACAACAACTATTGGCCAATACTCAACAAATATATAAACTAGCTGCAAAAGTGGAAGTAGTGGAAGAACAAGGGAAAGTGGCTGCCTCCAATATGAAAGAATCTAAAATGCAAACCTCGCAATTAGAAGATAGAATAACTAGGATAGAATGGGACAAAGCACTATACATTCTAAGATTCCAAAATATACCAGAAGAAAAAGGGGAAGATATTCATAAAAAAGTTATAGAAATATTAACTTTAAATGAGGAACACACAGCGAAAGAAATGGAAGTTGAAATAGATTGGGTCAAAAGAGTGACATCTACCTATACAAAAAAATTCAATTTGCCTCGGGAAGTACATATTAAATTCATGAGAGTATCAATCTGTGAGAGAATTCTGAAGATTACGAGAGAGGAGGAACTGATATGGAAAGGACATAAAATAAAAGTGCTGAAGGAGATTCCTTGGAGTGTTAGGCGCAGGAGAACTGGATACAAGAAGCTAACGACCTGGCTAATGGAGCAATCCATTTTATTCAAGTGGCTAGTCTCAGAGGGGATTTTTTTTTACTTATCAAAGCAAAAGATATAACTTAACATCACTTGATAAAGTGCAAGACTTTTGGAGTAGGCACGTACAACAAGAGAGTCAGGAATCTGGACCGGAAGACAACAACGAAGAAGAAGACTTGATTAGAATAGGAGAAGACGAAGCGACAAGAGAAAAGGAAGATAGAGTAAGGACTAGATCTCAAGTTTCCAAGGGGAAAAAAAAAATACCAGATAGTTATAGAGTGAAGGAAAATGAGTAGCTCAGGTTTAAAAATTACCTCGATAAACATTAATGGACTTAATGAACCAAAAAAAAAGAAGAAGAACCCTTCTCCAACTCAAGAAAACACAATCGGACATGATTTGCATTCAAGAAACTCATATTAAGAACACTGATTCGAAATATTTGCAAAATAAAAATTTGGGGCAATTATATTTTTCCTCAGACGTGAAGAAAAAGAGAGGAGTCACTATCTACATTAAAGAGCACATTAAATCAAAATTACTCTATAGTGAGGAACGTGGCAGGCTTGTCTTGGTAGAAATAGAGATTGACGGTAGAAAGACAGTAATAGGAAATGTATATGCTCCAAACAACGCTCAAGAAAAATTTTTTGACATGTTGCATAAGAAATTGCTGGAATTTGAAACGGTGAACTACTGTATTTTGGGGGACTTCAAAGCAGTTTATGATGCACACGAAGACAGGAAATCAGTGAATAAGAAGGTAAAAAAAACAAGAGGTGTCTTACCGAAATCCTTTTTTAGTATGATAGAAGAGTTAAGTCTGGTGGACGCATGGAGAACAAAAAATCCTACAACGACAGACTTTACCTATTTTTCACTTGTACATAATTCCTGGTCCAGGCTAGACATGTGTTGGTTGTCAACGTCTTTAGCCACATTATTGAAACAAGCTGATATTCTACCAAGAACTTATTCTGATCATAGTCCAGTACAAATTATTCTACATAAAGCGGCAACCAGGCTACGTTGGACATTGAATACTCAAATTTTGAAAGAGCAAGAGAAGATAAAGATGTTTTTGATCTCAATCGGAAAGAAGATTCGTCAGTACAAGTAATACGGGACACTTTTAAAGCATTTTTTAGAGGAATCGCTATTAGTTACTCTGCCAGAAGGAAAAAGGAAAGATTGCATAAGTATAATGAATTAGTGGAGAAATTAGATAAACAAGAAAAAATCCAGAAGAAAAGAAACTCAGAAGAAATTAAAATGAAGATTTGGAAGATACAACATCAAATTAACTTGCTATTATCAGAAGAATTGGAAAAGAAATTAAAGTGATCTAAGCAAAATTACTATGAAAATGCAAACAAGACGAGCAGATGGTTAGCATACAAATTGAGAAAACAAAGAGAGAAGAAAATAATTGGATCTCTGAAAGATGAAAATCAGATGGTAGTGTCACAGAAGGGAAAAATGGAAGGAATAGTTAAGAATTTCTTTCAAAGGCTTTATAAAGGAGAAGAACTATCAGAACATCTGCAAAGAGAATATCTAGAACAAAGTAAAATGAAATAGATGTCAGAAGAGCAGAAGAAATCACTAGAAGAACCAATTTCCATGTTCGAGATAGCTGAGGCAATGAAGAAGCAGAAAAAGAATAAAGCTCCGGGCCTAGACGGACTGCCTATCGAATTTTATAATTGTTTTGACGAATTACTGATGGAACCATATAAAAGAGTGGTGGATGAAATAGCAGAAAAATCCAGGATCCCTGTGTCATGGGAAGAAGCATTAATATCGTTAATCCATAAGGAAGGTTCAGATTCATCCGAAATAAGAAATTATAGACCAATTTCCTTATTAAATATAGACTATAAAATTTATGCTAACATTCTGTCCAATAGATTGAAAAAAATCATACCACATATCATAGAAGAAGACCAAACAGGTTTTATTCCCAGAAGAACAATGAGACAAAATTTAGGAATGATTTTGAATGTATTAGAATATTATAAGGAACACCCAGATAAACAATTTGCTGCGTTTACTTTGGATGCCTAAAAAGCATTTGACAATGTGAACTGGAAATTTATCTTCAAGATTTTAAAGGCAATTGGATGTGGAGATGGATTTGTGAGAGCAATAGAGACCATATATGCTAATCAAAAAGCCAAAATTAATATTAATGGATCGATATCGAGTCAGATAAGAATTGAGCAAGGTACGAGGCAAGGCTGCCCGCTTTCTCCCTTACTCTTCGTTTTATCACTAGAACCTTTCTTAAACGTGATAAGGGAAGATCACGAGATTAAGGGAGTTAAAGTGAAAAAAGAAACTTATAAAATACAAGCCTTTGCAGATGATGTATTGATCACATTAGAGGACCCCAATAATTCGATTGTAAATCTTAAAAGAAGATTAAAACAATACAGAGAAGTGGCGGGATTCAAAGTAAACTATCAGAAAACTAAATTTATCACCAAAAATATGACGAAAGACCAGATTGATGAATTGGTAATGAAATCAGGGTTCCTCTATGAAAAGAAGGTTAGATATCTTGGTATTTTCTTAACTGCAGATCTGAAAATGTTATTAAGAGATAATTACGAAAAAATATTAAAAAGAGATAAAAGATGATTTAACAAGGTGGTGTGACATGCAAATTTCACTATTAGGAAGAATTGCCTCGATTAAAATGAATATCCTACCTAGGGTTTTATTTTTGTTCCAAATGATCCCAATCTCAGTTCCCCAGACTTTCTTCCAACAATTAAATAAATTAGTGACAAAATTCATTTGGCAGAATAAAAAACCAAGAATCAAATTAAAAGTTCTGCAAGATGCTAAACTAAGAGGTGGATTTGTGCTTCCAAACTGGCAGTTGTATCACAAGGCATGTGCCTTGACTTGGGTGAGAGAGTGGATACTATTAAAAAATAAAAAAGTGTTGACTTTGGAAGGCGCAGACTTACCAAGAGGGTGGCATTCTTATGCTTGGTATAGCCCGCCAGCTAAGGATAGTAAATTTCTCAGACATGAGATAAGGAGACCACTTTTTAAAATCTGGTGGGAGATAAAAACGCTGATATATAAGTACACACCCAAGTGGCTATCACCGGTTGAAGCGGCAGTACACCCGAATCTTTACTCTTGGGAGGGTAACTATATGTATGATTGCTTACTAGATTCGAAAGGTGAATTAAAAACCAAGGAATACTCAAAGCTAGATTGGTGGTTAAAGGTGCAAATAAGTTCCAGGTTTAAGTCGGATAAGGAAAAAGGCTTTTCAAATAAGCTAAATGAATTTGATGCAATTATTTTAGAATCAGACCGGAAATTGGTTTCTAGAATATATAACTGGTTATTAGAATATAAATTGCAGGATGAAGTGATAAAAGAAGCCTGGGTGCGTTGGATGGAAGATTTTGGTTATAGCATAGAAATTACTGAGTGGGAGAAAATTTGGAGAGAAAATTTGAAATTGACGAAATCGGCTTTATTTAAAGAAAACCTATATAAGTTGATTTATCGTTGGTATTATACCCCAGATAAACTCGCTAGAGCTTACCCTCTGGCTTCCAACAAATGCTGGAAGTGTAATAAAACAAAAGGTTCCTTGTTCCACATGTGGTGGCTCTGCGATAGGGCCAAAAAATACTGGACTCAAGTATCCATATGGATACAAAAGATATTAAGAAAGCAAATTCCCCATGTACCCGAATTGTTTTTATTAAATGTTTGTAAAATTGATTTGTCGAAATCAGAGGAAAAAATACTACTCCATGTGTTAACTATTGCCAGAATACTATATGCCAGATATTGGAAGACCTACAACATACCAAACCGAAATGAATTTATAGTTAAACTATTGGAGACCGTGGAAATGGATTTTCTTACCATGAGGTTGAGAGATGGAAATATGAAGGAATGCAGAGATACATAGAAACCGGTGTATGATTGGGTGGAAAACTTAAGATTTGAGTAGATAGAATAAGAAATAATTGTTAGCAAGTTATCTTTGTGTTCCTTTAAATGTGGTGGTGGTGGGTGTATCTATTGGGTGGATTGTTTGTAATATGTGGATTATAGAATACAATAATAAAGAAAAAATTATTAAAAAAAAAAAACTTGGGTCTGGCAGACCCTGCTCTGAAGTGCTAACTGCTATGCCACACTGGTTGCTGCTAAACAGTAGCAAGCAGCCAGGCCTAGTTAAGTCATGCCAGTCAGGCGGCATTGTCATGCAGAGGGTGCTGCCAGGCCTAGGGTAGCCAACTTCCGGTGGAGCCTGAAGATCTCCTGGTATAACAACTGAACTCCAGACAACAGATCTCTCTCCCCCTGGAGAAAATAACTGCTTTGGAGGGTAGACTCTCTGGCATTATATTCAGCTGAGATCTCTCCCCTCCCCTAACTCTTGCTTCTGTAGACTCCACCACAAAATCTCCAGGAACTTCCTAACCTGGAGCTGACAACCTTAGTCAGGGATGGCCCCAATGAGTTCTCCCTCAAAGGCCAAAATAGACCTGGAAAGGACCTCCCTCCCCCCCACACCTTTTACTGACAGAACCAAGCTTGGAATATTATGGTTACCTAGCCACTGAGGGGAAATGGAGGACCCAGAAGGATGGCCAATAGGACACCAAGGCAGCTTCCCCAGTGGCTCAATCTTCATCTGACCTGGAGCTGGAAGGATTGAGTGACAGATGGCTCAGCCAAAGGGAGGGTAGGTTAGTCATCACCAGGACAGCTTGGCTTTTATATCTATAGGATAATCAGTGCTTGTATGAATGAATATAAACAACCAGAGATGATGAATATAAACAAAAAACTAGAAAGCTTTTGATAAAGTTCCTCATCAAAGGCTCCTAAGTAAGCTCAATAGTCATGGGGTAAAAGGACAAGTCCTCTCATGGATCAAAAACTGGCTAATTAATAGGAAACAGAGTAAGTATAAATGGGAATTTTTTTGCAGTGGAGGGTGGTAAGCAGTGGGGTACCATAGGGCTCAGTACTGGGTCCAATGCTTTTTAACTTGTTCATTAATTATTTGGAGTTGAGAGTAAGTAGTAAAGTGGCTAATTTGCAGATGACACTAAATTGTTCAGTGTGGTAAGAACCAGAGAGGACTGTGAGGTACTCCAAAGGGATGTGTCAAGGCTGGGCAAGTGGGCATCAGCATGGCAAATGAGGTTCAATGTGGCCAAGTGCAAAGTAATGCACATTGGAGCAAAAAATCCTAACTATAAATACAAGTTGATGGGGTGTGAACTGGCGGAGACTGACCGAGAGAGATCTTGGGGTCATGGTAGATAACTCATTGAAAATGTCATGACAGTGTGCAACTGCAATAAAAAAGGCCAACGCCATGCTGGGAATTATTAGGAAGGGAATGGAAAACAAATCAGCCAGTATCATAATGCCCCTGTATAAATCAATGGTGCGGGCTCATTTGGAGTACTGTGTACAATTCTGGTCACCACACCTCAAAAAAGGTGTGGTGACCACCTCAAAAAAGATATAGCATTGGAAAAGGTCCAGAAAAGGGCAACTAGAATGATTAAAGGGTTGGAACACTTTCCCTATGAAGAAAGATTAAAACGCTTGGGACTCTTTAGCTTGGAGAAACATTGATTGAGGGGTGCCATGATAGAGGTCTACAAGATTATGCATGGGATAGAGAAGGTAGAGAAAGAATTATTTTCTCCCTTTCTCACAATACAAGAACTTGCGTACACTCAATGAAATTGTGGAGCAGTCACGTTACAACAGATAAAAGGAAGTACTTCTTCACTCGAAGGGTGATTAACACATGGAATTCACTGCCACGGGAGGTGGTGGTGACTACAAGCATAGCCAGCTTCAAGAGGGGATTGGATAAACATGAAGCAGAAGTCCATCAGTAGCTATTAGCCTCAGCGTATTGTTGGAACTCTGTCTGGGGCAGTGATGCTCTGTATTCTTGGTGCTTGAGGGGGCAACAATGGAAGGGCTTCTGGCCCCACTGATGGAACTCCTGATGACAAAAAAGGCGGCGGGGGGGGGGGGGTTCTTACGTTCAAAATAAGAAAAAGAGCAAGGACATGCATTGCAGGGACAGGAAAGTGAAATTTTAACAGGTAGTGAAGAGAGGGCAGAATTGCTCATTTCCTACTTTTTCTCAGTTTTATGAGGGAAAATGTGCTCAACATGGCAAAACCAGAACAGATGAGGGAAGGATGTTGGAGCCTAGGATCAGCAAAGGAGTAGTACATAAATACCTAGTGTTGTGGGTCAGCAGCCTGCAGCATCTAATGCTGATGCCTAGCCAGCTGAGTCTGTTACCACCCTTCAGTGACTCTGAGATGGCAGAAGCGGGTCCTTGGGCACCACTTGATGAAGTTACTAAGGACAGTGGAGACTCTAGTTCCATAGGCACTGAGACCACAGAGGAGACAATCCCGACAGGCAGTGAGCCAAGGACCCAGGATTCAGGAAAGGCTGCCTCACCTCCCCTTTCCCCAGAGCCAGGGGATAATTCAGGAGGTGAGCGCTTGGAGCTCCTTGAGAGGAGATGGAGTGTGTACCTTGCAGCCCAGAGTTTACCAAGTCACGAGGAGCACCTGAGACTAATGAGTCAAATGGACAGCTCTCCTGCAAGTTCGATGAGACCCAGCTGTGAACTACCTATAAAACATGGGATATCAGACAGCTCAGGCATGTGAGCAATTCATCAACATTCCAAAGATGCTGTGACCACAGCACCTGACTCTGATGCTTCTTGTGATTTCTGAACACCTGGCTTTGACCCACAGACCTGCTCGACTGTGCCTCTTTAACCTGCTTGTACCTTGTTCCCTGGATTCTCCGCTGGCCTCTCTTGTGTATGACTTTTGGACTGACTTTTTGGATACATTAACTTGGTTAGTGTCCCTGCTTTGTCATCCTTAGTTTCTACTGCCTAAGTCTGCCCTGCTCCGGGGCACCAAAACCGTTTTCGCACACAGCTCACCTCACAGTTACAATCCTGTTCCCTCCGCAGCATCTGGTTGGATTTCCCACCATCTGCACCAAAGTTACAGGAAGTGCCGCAGCTTTTGCGTAGCAAACGTAAACCACTAAAACCCAGTTTACATTTGCTACGCAAAAGCCGCAGCACTTCCTGTAACTCCGGCGCAGATGGTGCGAAATCCGACAGACGCTGCAGAGGGAACAGGATTGTGACTGGGAGGTAAGCTGTGTGCGAAAACGGTCCTAGTTTCTTTAAATGAAACTTTGTCCTCGGGGCCAGATGTACAGCATCCAAGAGTACAAAAAGAACATGCAGACATAATTTCAGAACCTCTGTCCATACCTGGAATTTTTAGAGCAAATAGTCAGTCCATGAGCATTTAGCAAAAATGGCTGTGATTACTAAGAACCAGCATGGGTTTCTCAAGAACAAATCATGTCAGACTAACATTTTTTTTCAAGAAAGTTACTACTTTGCTGGATCAGGGAAATGCTGTAGACATTGTTTACCTTGATTTTAGTAAGGCTTTTGATAAGGTCCCACCAGGGTCAGCCCACCCACTAGGTGAACTAGGTGATCACCTAGGGCTCAGCTGGAGCCGGGGAGCCCCGGTCCCCACCCCTCCTCATCAGCCGCAGTTGGCCCTGCTTTGGCTGCCTCTGGTAGCTCTGCAGCAGTACTCTGGGTTATCTCCAGTCTCCTGCGGTGGGTGGGAGGGAGGGTAACTTGCAAAATGCCACCTTGATGACTCTGAGGTGGTTTCTCCGCATTGCTCTCTGGGTGGGCAGAAGGCATTTCCCTTTTGCCAAGGTTCTTTTGGGGCTAGAAGGGAAATAAAGGAAGAGACTCTGGCAAGCATGCCACCCGAGCAGAGCCAAAGGACTGCTGGAGAGCATGGTGCTGTGGAGAGGTGACGCGGGGCAGGGGGTGCTGAGAGTGGCAGCGCAAAGCACACTTCTGGCTTTGGCTGCCAGATGGCTGGGCAGCAAGAGAGGGTTTTTGGCCTCGCAGTTGGGCTCCAGAGCATTCCACAGCAGGCAGGATGCTGCTGGGGAGCATCTGGTTCTGTGGAGCAGCTCTTGAATGTGTTAAGGAGTCTGGGCGAGGCCCCAAGGCCACCACTGCCTCCTGGAAAAGGACCCATTTCCTCACAGGCTGCAAGTGAGATGACTTGGGAAGGGCTCCTGGAGACCTGCTGTTTTTCACCAGCTGCTCTCCCCTTACTCCTGGCTTGCAGTCACTGTTGGTTACCAGGGCTTTCCCACTTGCTTATTGTGCTCCCAAAAGTATGACATGCACCAAGGATGCTCTCTAAGATGGTTGTGCAACCAAGGCAAATTGGGGGGGAGGTAATGGGTTGGACTAGATGACCCTGGAGGTCCCTTCCAACTCTGATTCTATTACTGTTGTAGGTCACCTAAATGAGAGCTCCAATGCTCCTTTCTTCAGGAACTGCATTGTGGAATAGCCTATTTCCCCTGCTACAGGGAGGCAGCAGTAACAGTAGTACCCATTGCTTCAATCTCCATTCTCTTCTCAGTCCTGTTTATACGCCTAGCATCCAAAACACCTTATATTAGGAAAGAGACAAAGATGCTTGGAAAAAGAACATAAAAAATTAATATGGGCAATAACCAGCTCAATTACTGTGTGGAGACACAAATGGGAGACACTGAGGAGCTGAAGAAAGCAGGAAGGAAGGGAGATGAGGGTCCCCAAAGAGGGAAAAAGCAGGGCCCAAGAAAAGTTAGATATAAAGGCAGCACAGAAGGGAAGCTACTCGCTCTTCCCTTCAGTCGCGGCCCTTCCTTTTGACCATATTTCCATATATCCACCATTTGGTAGGCATTTTACCAACTGTGAATGGTTTCAAAGTATTTGGATAGAGACCTTGCTAGAAATATTGAGCTGATAGTTCATGAATCATAGAAGTGAATGTGGGTTCAGTCCATGTCCCTGTTTTGCGGAGTCCCAGCTCATCTCGGTCTGAATTGGAAGCTTCATTGACCCTGTGCCACCACAGCCTTTTTCTCCACTGGCTGCAAAAGGCAGCCACATCAGCATCTTCTGAATTAGGGGGCAGCTGCTGCAAACCCTGCACAAAGGGGGAGAAAGAAAAATTACATAATTGTAAAATACTGATTGCATTCAGCTCCAAAACCAAAACTGGTACAGAATTCTCACACTAAGGAAGGGACACAAGAAAGGACACTGGTAAGAAAATACCCTGTTCCATTTAACATCGTAAGACAAAACTTGCAGGAGTGGAAACAGGCAAGAAAACATATGCAAGCAAGTGCATTTTGAAAGAGGAAAGGCAGGATAATAGAAAAAAACAGTTCATCATATTGTAGCATAAGATTCCCTCCCACATGATCAGAGACCCTGAACTGATCTGTTGATGGGGCTGTGCCTCTACAACTGTTCAGCAACAAGGTTCTCCAGGACATATCATATCAAAGGCTGATTAATACCTTTAATTCTGATAATACAAAGGAATAAGAGGGTTGAGTTCAGTCTTTGAATATTACCAGCCCACCAGACAGAAACAGAAATGTTTTATCTTTTTTTGAGATAAGAAATTAATTTGTTTAGTGAACTGGACAGAATGAAATACAAGCATGAAAAACTTAACCCTACAACTACCACGAAAATAAATACTAAAATTATCAAAGGCTCTGGCATTGCTTTTTAGCAAGTAATAATTTTTAAAAGCAAACCAGTTTTCAGATGTTTGACTTACTGCTTTTAGGGATAATCAAAGAAACCCAAATTACCCCAAGAAATCCCATTTCACCTATTCCTCTGAGACTTGCATCCAGAAAAATCTCATTTGCTTGCTACAAAAGTATATATTTAAAGACAAATATCAGTTCTTATCTCTAACCCTTGTCTATCTTAATCATGTGATAATATTTTTAAAAAGTGATTGGTTCATAACTAATAGGTAAGCAATATGAATACTGATTAGCTAGTATAGTCATGTGATACTATCTAGGTAACTGATTAGTTCTTAACTACATAAGCAACATATGAGTTATTCTGCAGGTGCATATAAGATACATCTGGTAAAGCAAGATCAGAAGGCCACTCAATCTTTAGCCTACTTTTTCTATGATTAGTTCAACTAACTAAGATGAAAATACTTGAAGCAAACAAAATTAATGGACAGTTAAAGGAATTCTTGAATAATTTGCAAACTCAGCAAGAAAAGTTTAGTGATAACATAGCTAAGGCTACAATACTGTAATAAGTTTGCTGCCTGTTCACTACTTGTATGTTTTGGCCTAAAGTGACATATGGTAGGAATTAGGAATGTTAATGTTCTTTAGTGTCTGTGGGTGTTTTCTTAGCAGGACCTAATTGCCCATAGATGGTCTCTTGAAAGCAATATGTTCTTGAGTGAGAGACTGGAGATGACCTGTCAACAGGGCTATGAACTCCAGCTTGGGAAATTCCTGGAGACTGGGAGATAGTACCTGGACAAAGGATAGGAAATACTTTTAAAAATAAATTAGTTTGTAAAAGAACACATGTATAGCATACACATGTATGGGAACCATAGCATCTGTTGAGGGGCATGCAAATAAGGAACAGGGGAGATACAGTCCTGCTTTGGTTGCAGAAGCCCTGCTTCCTTCCCTTTTTCAGTCTTTGGCAACTCTGTTTAAAGATAGCATTGCTGCGGGAAACTTGGATATATGTTGACCATATTGTGCTAGATGGACCAACAGTTTGGACAGGTCTTCTAGGAAATCTGATCAGTCACTGAGAGTCAGATCCAGCAGGGCTGTTCTTGTGACTGATCATTAATTTGGATAGACAGTGACAACACAGTTGGGGAACAATGTATTTTTTATGTAACAATGATTTTTGGATAAACAGTATTAATTGTATTAAAATTCCAAGTGATGCAATTTATGACTTACAGTGACACAAGCTGCTTCAGCTGCCTTTAATATCTGAAAAGCTGCTTGGATTAAGTTCTGGGCATTGCTGACTAGATGTTCCGCAGAGAGTCTGCTTTTTCCTGTTGATGCATTTACCCTTGGGAATATAAAGAGTATGCATTTTGTGACCTGCCAAATAGCAAGGGAAAACAAGAACAGCCAAGAGTCCTAAAATGACATGCTCCTCTCTAGAAGGCAAATGTATAAACATCCCAGCAAACCAGAACCATGCTTTCTCTTTTTGGTTCAGAGGTTAAGCAGGAAAGAACACCACAAAATAGTAACCATTCACTCCGAGATACAGCTGAGAACAAACAACTAAGGTTGTGTACTCATAGCTTTCCAGAGACTTTCAGGTGTGATTGTACATCTGTGATTGCCAATGATGAATGTTTTTTGATCCCACCATGACCAAATTTTTTGTTTTTTGATCCCACCATGACCAAATTTTGTTTTTTGATCCCACCATGACCAAATTTATTTCATAATATGTCTAGTTATGGAGTTGCAACCTATATAGTTAATCAAAATTAATCTCCTCCTTCTGTAATTCCTCCTTACACACTCACACTTCTTTCACAAAGCCTTTGCAAGTTCAACAGGCATAATGGCCTCATCTTTTGACGCCTTCTTAACAGGTAAATTTCTGTTTTATACTCTCGTCTTTATCTAGTCTTTTCCTTTCTCTTCACCTTTGAGTTGTCTGTCTTGCCAAGGACCAGTTCACACAGGTAAATTCTGTGTTGAATCATTCCAATGACCTTTATTATTTACTATGGGTTGGATCCAGTGATCCTTCTTGCTCAGTCTTGCCCCATTCCCCTCCTTGCCACAACCCAAATCCCACATGGTGTTTGTACATATAGGTTCCCTGATACCCAACATAGCCTTTTGGGTGGCAAAAGGGGGCTCCCTTTTTCAAGCACCAGAAAAGCTGGTCGGATCCAATCTTAAAATTTCCCATCAGCAGAATGGAACTTTCCTGCCTTCTCCTCCCACTGCAGCCCACTGATCTCCTGTGGGACCAACATGAACAACATGAAGGGGGTCTGAAGCGGGAGAGGGGAATTGGTAGAAACTGCCAATTCAGTCTGGATCCAATCCTCTAGGTTTTTCCCCCTATTTCTACCATTAGAGAGTCGGTGCTGGCAAGCTGATCTAACCCAATTTGCCATTTTTAAAAAAAGTGAATAGCAACATGTTTATTCCACATCACTATTCCAAATACACCATCATCCATCCCACTCAGTAGACATACAGGCTACTCCTGCACTAGCTCTAGAAAAAATGCTGCATATTTTATCACATGGGAAGATTTAGAGACCATTCCTTTAAGGATCCAATTACCTGGAAATGATGCTAAGTTGATAGCTGATTGTCTTGGTCTGCTCTATAGCATACTGCAGTTCTGTAGCACATCTTTCATCTCGGCAGTTCTTTGCAACAATGCCAGCAAATTGCAACAATGCTTGCCCTCCAGAAATGATCTGTGTAGCACAGGCAATGAGTTGCTCTTTGGTCTAAATCAAAAGCAGTTCCGAAGAAACAGAATCAATTGTGTTCTTCATCATGCCCTTCATCTAAAGAACTTGCAGCTATTTTTAGTTTATACAATCAAGCAAAAAAAAAATTGTTTTTTGCATTGTACCACTTCAAGGTGTAGATGAAAAAGCTGCATTATTTGAATGCTCTCCTGCAAGAAAGCTCCCTGCGTCTAGAAACCTACCAATTCAGGGAGAAGGCTGTAACCTGAGAATTTTCTATCTACAGAAAAAATAGATTAAGGTGAGTGGCCATTTTGGTCTGAAACAACAGAACAAAATCTGAGTCCAGTGGCACCTTTAAAACCAATTAAGTTTAATTCTGGGTATAAGTTTTTGTGTGCATGCACACTTTTGTTGTTTTTTACCACAAACAGAGAATATTCAAGTATATGAATCCCCTCACCCACTCATCTGCAGTTAGAAAGTTCTGCACAAGCTTTAGTAACTGTTTCTGGATAACCTGCCCTTCAACTCACACAGTAATCCTATGAGGCAATACAAGACCATGATTTCCACAGAGCCACCTCATAAGTTTCCTGGCTGAACAAAGATTTAAACATGGCTTTCCAAACCTCCAAACCCAATACTCTAGTCACTAAACTCCACACCATTTCCAAGAATCTTAGTGAGTTTGGAAGGTTTTGAAACAGACAGATGGTGAATATGAATCCCTTCTCAGTTGGGAAAATGGACGACTGGGATCAGATCAAGCTTCTGGCTACCATAGGAGTAGGGTTGCCAAGTCCCTCCATTGCTATGGCAGTGCCATAGAGTTTTATCATGAATCCTAGAGCATCCCCAGTGTGATGTGCCTGGTATGATGACATCACTTCTGGGTGACATTGCACAGGGCATGTTGCACAATTATGGGGCTCTTTGGGGTGGTGGCCTGCTCTGTGCTGGCAGGTTGAGCATCCCCAAACTGGGGGATTCCTCAGCCTGGATGGAGCTTGGCAGCCCTACACAGGAGTGATCTGCTGACAACCTATCTCTGTAGAAGAAAAGACAATAAGAAGATATAGAGCTGCTTCAGACATTTACCAGACCTCTCTGTAGAGTGGAGAAGCTGGCATTCCTCCATTCCACCCCACACATTGTTCAACGTGTGAAGAGGATATGCCTCATGGACCTATGTATGCCTCATTCTTTGTAATGTGCATAGAGGAGGGGAAAGCTGTGCAAATATTCTTTCCTACACAATGTGGATTAACAACCTACTGTGTGTGTGACCCAAGCCAGAGACATATAGCTTGCAGATCCTTGGTGTTGAATGGCAAGGAATGAGGAGAAGCCAAGTTGGAAGCTGGTTTTGGTGACAGGATGGAATACCCTCAGCCTGAAGGAAAGCTGAACATGTTAAATTAAGCAGAAATGGAAATACTGTTCTCTGTGTTTTACCCCTGCTGATGCTGAATTAGATAGGAATAGTTCATTTTTATGTTAATAATAAAACAAGTATGGTTACGTAGCCCACCAGAGGCTTAGCCACTTATCTAAAATATTCACTTTAAAACATTCCCATGTGTTGGGAAGTTCTCATGCTGGCCCGACCAGGTGAGAGAAATAAAACAGGCAATGAAGTATGTTTCATTGGGCCAACTTCAATATAACACAGGTTATTGAGGAAGACTCAGCATAGGTTCTGTAAGGGAAGATCTTGCCTCACTAACCTGTTACAGTTCTTTGAGGGGGTGAACAAACATGTGGACAAAGGAGACCCGATAGATATTGTTTACCTTGACTTCCAGAAAGCTTTTGATAAAGTTCCTCATCAAAGGCTCCTTAGAAAGCTCAAGAGTCATGGAGTAAAAGGACAGGTCCTCTTGTGGAACAAAACTGGCTAATTAATAGGAAGCAGAGAGTGAGTATAAATGGGAAGTCTTCGCAGTGGAGGACGGTAAGCAGTGGAGTGCTGCAGGGCTCAGTAGTGGGTCCCATGCTCTTTAACTTGTTCATAAATGATTTGGAGTTGAGAGTAAGCAGTGAAGCGGCCAAGTTTGCAGATGACACTAAATTGTTCAGGGTGGTGAGAACCAGAGAGGATTGTGAGGAACTCCAAAGGGATCTGTTGAGGCTGGGTGAGTGGGCATCAACGTGGCAGATGAGGTTCCATGTGGCCAAGTGCAAAGTAATGCACATTGGGGCCAAGAATCCCAACTACAAATACAAGTTGATGGGGTGTGAACTGGCAGAGATTGACCAAGAGAGAGATCTTGGGGTCGTGGTAGATAACTCACTGAAAATGTCAAGACAGTGTGTGATTGCAAATAAAAAAGGCCAACGGCATGCTATTAGGAAGGGAATTGAAAACAAATCAGCCAGTATCATAATGCCCCTGCATAAATCGATGGTGTGGTCTCTCTCATTTGGAATACTGTGTGCAATTCTGGTCACCGCACCTCAAAAAGGATATTATAGCATTGGAAAAAGTGCAGGAAAGGGCAACTAGAATTATTAAAGGTTTGGAACACTTTCCCTATGGAGAAAGGTCAAAATGCTTGGGGCTCTTTAGCTTGGAGAAACGTCGACTGCGGGGTGACATGATAGAGGTTTACAAGATAATGCATGGGATGGAGAAAGCAGAGAAAGTACTTTTCTCCCTTTCTCACAATACAAGAACTCATGGGCACTCGATGAAATTGCTGAGCAGTCAGGTTAGAACGGATAAAAGGAGGTACTTCTTCACCCAAAGGGTGATTAACATGTGGAATTCACTGCCACAGGAGGTGGTGGCGTCTACAAGCATAGCCACCTTCAAGAGGTGTTTAGATAAAAATATGGAGCAGAGGTCCATCAGTGGCTATTAGCCACAGTGTGTGTGTGTGTATATATATATAAATTTTTTGGCCACTGTGTGACACAGAGTGTTGGACTGGATGGGCCATTGGCCTGATCCAACATGGCTTCTCTTATGTTCTCAAGCCTTTCTGTTCCTCAGCAGCCTTGAATCCGTCTGAGGTCCCTGCAGCCCCTCACTCATCCTTTCTTCTTGGGAGTTACTCGCTGATAGTCTGAGGATGAACAAGGTCATCTGCCTTGGTTGTCTCCAAGTTAGCGAAAACTGAAAACTGTCAACTTCTTGAGTTTGAAATGACTAGTCCAAGACCCACCAAGGATTCCTTCATTGTATATATTGATAGAAAAGAGCAAGTCCAGTAGCACTTTAAAGACTAACAAAATATGTGGCAGGATATGAGCTTTTATGAGTTACCGCTCACTTCTTCATATATTGGCTGTATCTGAAGAAGTGAGCAGTGACTCAAGAAAGTTCAAACCCTGCCACATATTTTGTTAGTCTTTAAAGTGCTACTGGACTCTTGCTCTTTTTTACAGCTACAGACAGACTAACATGGCTACCCATCTTGATCTATCTTTGGAGAGCCAGTTTGGTGTTGTGGTTAAGTGTGCGGACTCTTATCTGGGAGAACCGGGTTTGATTCCCCACTCCTCCACTTGCACCTGCTAGCATGGCCTTGGGTCAGCCATAGCTCTGGCAGAGGTTGTCCTTGAAAGGGCAGCTGCTGTGAGAGCCCTCTCCAGCCCCACCCACCTCACAGGGTTTCTGTTGTGGGGGAGGAAGGTAAAGGAGATTGTGAGCCACTCTGAGACTCTTCAGATATAAATCCAATATCTTCTTCTTCTTCTTGTATATACTGATGTTCATGTTGTCTTAGAGACATGACGTAACTTTTCATTATTGTCCCCTGGTACTTGAAATTCCTCCCAAGGGAAGTTTTGCTGGTTCTTTCCCTCTTCTCCTCTCAGAAGCCAGCGGATTCCCTGTTGCCTGTCTTCCAGAGTACAGAACAGGGGCTAACTCATCCCCACATTATTTCCTATTGTATTATTAATCGTATAGGCTTTTTTAATAGTTGCCTTGTATAATTCTGTTTTGTTTAAGGCACCTCAGGCACTTTTGATGGTGGTCAAAGAGTAGAACATATTTAAAAAAAAATTGTTCAAACGTAATCCAGTCAAACCACAAGAACATTACCTTTAAAGAAATACAAAACCAGAAGATGATGAAGAACAGCAGGAAAAAAAGTGAGAGCAGCATGCGGGAACCCTGAAAGCCACTGGTTTTTCCTGATGCATTGCTGACTATTACATACATCTCTCAAATCCAGAGAACAATAGTACCCTTGCTGTGGTGCATCATACCAGCCCTGTCCTTTAAGGGGAAACAGCAGTACAGGCACAGCAGTCTCAGATTTTTTTATCCCCCCATTTCAGAAGAAAGAAGAAATACCGTGATTGGCCCCTTCCTTTTTAGAAACTGGGCCATGTAAGACATCTGAGTGGTCATTTGCTTGATTACTTGTGAAATAGGATAGCCATCATGCCACCTTTTTTCAGATTCCTCTGAAGAGACTGTAGGGCTGGCTGTCAAGTTTTGGACAGAATGATGCAATGGGAAACCACTTTGAAGATGACTTCTGGGCTGTTGAAATAATAAAACAGATCACCCTATTCTTTCCCATCCCTTTAAAGATGACAGGTTTCTGTTTATGAGGGGTAGCACTGAAATTATAAATATGTGAAATTTATTTTTACAAAACAAATTATTATCCTTTTTCTCATTAAGCTTTGGCATACTAAGCAATACAATTTTTTTGCCTGAGACAAATGTGATCATAATCACATTCTGTTCTGTGAACTCCCATCTGCCATTTCTTATTGGCTATCATGATCAATGTTTTGGTGAAATTTCTAGAATGCTATTTAGATTCACCAACACTGAAGACATAACTCTTTATTCCAGCTGTGGCTGTGAAGTAATTCTTCACCAAAGAACTACTTCTGTTCAGAAGGACAGAGGATTTGTTGATGCAAAATCCTCCATTATTTTTCTGTTAGGACAGGGCTGGCCAAACTGTGACTCAGGAGCCACATGTGGCTCTTGAAGCTCCCACTGCCCCATCAGCCAGCTTGGGGAAGGCATTCATCTCTTTAAATCACTTCTCCAAGCCAAGCCAGCTGGTAGCTTGGAGAATGCTGTTAAAGTTGCTTTCTTTCTACCTCTACCTCCCTCCTCCTTCACCTCATCTATTTGCCTTCCTCCCTCCCTTCCTTCCTTGTGGCTCTCAAACATCTGACATTCATGTCTTGAGGCTCTCAAACATCTGACATTTATTCTATGTGGCTCTTACATTAAGCAAGTTTGGCCAACCCTGTACTAGGAATATACAGAACTTTTTCTTAGAATTGAAAAGGTAAAAGCAAATCCCTATATATATTTTTCTCAATTAAAGGAAACCATTAAAAGATAATGATCAGAGGAACAACAAGAGAAAGGGCCCTTTCAGTGGTGGCACCCTGATTGTGAAACGTCCTCCCCTCATCTGCCTTCCAGGAACCAAGCTTATTAAGCTAGCAGTAACCAGATGATGTCTTGTTTACTTACACCAGAATTTTGATTCTGAGTTTTTTTGGTTGCTGATTTGTAAATATTATAGCAGCTTAATTTTTAATGTATATTTATGTTTTAGTAGTATAGAATTTCTAGTGTTTTGTAAGCTGCCTCAAGACCCTACATTGCCAGAGGAAGGTAGGATAATTTCTTAAAAATAAACACAACAAATAGAAAAGATCCAGGAGTGGAAGTACATCTTCTCCCCACAGACCCTTCCCATCCCATTTCAGCTGAAAATGCAATGAAATTCAAATTAGCATAATTGACAAAGGGGCATGCTTAATATCTGCTCCTGCAACATAGCAGTAGAGGAAGAGATCAGTGTTACCATTTCATTTATGGCCCACGCAAGTGAAGCTTTCTGCTCAGTCTCTATGGGTCTGTGGCTCAGATCTGGATTCTGATGCTCTCCATTGTCTGCCTCTGTGTGCTGAGCAGGCTGAGTTTTGCAGAAAGGCTGACTTGAATACACATGTTCTCCTTCATTTTGCAAGCATCTCCTAATGAGGTCCAAGGCTGTTTTACTTATTCCCTTTGTGGAATGAAGCTGTGTTACAAGATAACCAGCTTCAGCAGACCATTCAAGAAGAAGACTGTCTGCCAGGAGATGCTCCTTGTCTAGCTGGCTTTGAAGTTTCTCAGCTCTCCCTATTACTTCATCCGTGAGAAGCAGAAGGCGGTCTACACAGGAGAGTAAACTGTCTTTCACTTTAAAGGAAGCTGGATTCTCAAAAGCATCCCTGATTATCTTTTTCACCATCTGAACATTTACCATGAGATAACCAGTGTTTTTTTCAGGGGTCTCTTGGTTGTTTTTGTGATCATCACATTTATTATCACACTTCACAGGTTGGGCAAGTCTGATGACACTTTGGATGCTGTTCAGGTACACTCTGTTGATCCCACTCAGTCGAAGCAGAAGCACTTTGGCAGTTAGGGCAAGTTTTCTTTGGAGAAGTTCAAAACGAGCTGATAAATTGGGGGCAGACAGGGGTGAAACAGACAGGGCACCAGCAACTTGAAGCAGAGCTTCAGTCAGGATTTGCATCTGTTCCCTTAGTGCTACCATCTCATTCATAAGGTCATGCTCTGCACACAACAGAAAAGATAACTTGGCTGCTTTTTGCAGTCTAAAAGAACTTTTTGATACTGCTGCCATGGTGCTCTGCAAGCAAACCTGGTGCTTCAGCTTGGTTTTTAACTCACTTAAGGACAAAACATCTCTTCCAATAAACTGGTCTACTACATGTAAGAATGTTTGGACAGCAATGGACCACAGAATGCAGTTCCCATCAAAACTCTCCAGGTTGCCTACATTAGAGTGGGAATTAACAGCAGGCAGTGCCTTTTCAAACAACTGTTTCAGCCTGGCCTGAACACAAGTGAATTTTGCCTGCATTTTCAGAAAAGATTCATGAAGCCCATGAAATCCAGGCAGCTCCTCATCATGATCTATAAAGGTAGCTTTGCCAGCCAGCTGCACAACAGTCCCTAACATCTGCATTATCTCATCCATTGTTTGAGTGTTGTGAAGAAAATCACATGGCAAAACAATGCAAAATAACTGCTTAGAGAGGCTGTACCAAGAGCTTGCAACAGTGATCAGGCATTGCTTAACTTCATGAATCCTCTTGGAGAGTGAAACTGCCCTTTGCAGAAGCTCCTCTGAGCTGCAAGAAGGGTTTGGAGCAATCTCTTTGGCTAAGCTAATAAGACAAGATGTTAATGCCACTATTTCTCTGTAATGCAACAGCTTTTCCAACACAGGTGACTTGGCTACTTGCACAGCCTCTTCAGCTGCATTGACACAACAGATGGAAAGCTCCAGTAAATCTGAACAAGCTCCATTCATCTTTGCAATGTTGTGTGTCTTTATTGCTGTGATGAGCTCATAAACCAGAGGGTGTAAATCAGCTTTTCTAGCTGCACTTTTGGCAAATGAAATACTCTCTTGAGAAACATTTTGAGGGAAACTATGGACTGGAAATGATCTGCCTGAGAACTCGTCTGGTACTTCTGAATAGTCTGTAGTGTTTTGCTTTATGGTATTCTGTGAACTTAGCTCCAGAGAATCCTGGGGACTGACACAAGTTGGAAGGTATTTGGAAATACTGAGATTTCGAATGTTCTCCCGAAGGGGGCTGAGAATATCCGGCTGGTTGCATTCATCTAGCCCCTTTCTGACATTGCAAGCAGATTCAATCAAATGTTTTGCTCTTTTTGAATATGTGTTCTTAGTTTGCAGATTGGTGCTGCTTGCCA
This sequence comes from Heteronotia binoei, assembly GCF_032191835.1. Classification (NCBI taxonomy): domain Eukaryota; kingdom Metazoa; phylum Chordata; class Lepidosauria; order Squamata; family Gekkonidae; genus Heteronotia; species Heteronotia binoei. The sequence goes on along the minus strand of NC_083223.1, from coordinate 222,565,769 downwards.
TACACTGGTCTGTGGCCGTTTTCACCAGCAGTATGGCATTTTCTAACTGTCTAATTAAAACTAACAGTCCATTGCGAAAAATGGGATCTCTGGCTCTATCCACTTGTCTGATAACAAACTCAACCACTTGCATTGCTTGCTTTGAAAGACTGGATGCATGCCTAGAAAACTCTCCTGAGTGCTGATCAGCTAAAGCTTTTTCACTACACCCTTTGTGACCCACCATCTCCTGAACAGATAAATCAAGGAACTCTCGGAGGTCAATTACCTTGTCGAAACACATCAGCAAGCGTTCTACTGTGCTAGACCATATCTGACACAAAGAGTTCAGTTTTTCAGAAACGTCTTCATTATCAGGATTATGTCTCATTTTGCTGAGGAGAAGAGGCATTGTGGCAAGAAACTTATTCAGACAGTCTACACAATCTTCAATGTCTTCAGCAGTTTTCATTTCAATGCATGTGAAGAGAATGAAATTGGCTGCTTTGAGCATCTGAATGGAATGGCTGAAGAATGCAGTAATAAGGGGCTGCAGTTCTTTTAGGAATCCTCCATTTCTAGCTTGAGAACTTGGCTCTGAAGCAGCTTCTACCAGTCTCTTCATGGGTTCTTTAGTTTCTGCAAAACTGTCCAGGATCTGATAGAGAACAGCCGTCTGTACAGCTTGATTTAGATTTTCCAGCTCAACTTTCATAGAACAGCATTTCTGTTTTGTGCTTTCCTCCAGCTGGTTTTCCACAGGGAAGCCCTTCATGGTGCTTATATCCATGGCAATCACTTTTCTGAGTTTCAGGAGATGGTAACAACTTTTGACCAGCTTCACTTTAATCGCTGGCCTTGAGAAATCAGCCAGGAGCATGCAATAGAAAACAACAACTGCTACAAGGACATCAAATTTACTCTCATAGAGATGTATCAGCTGTGGCCTGGACAGAAGTTTTAAAAGCTTTTGCAAATGCTGGGGGAAGAGGCCATTTTGTCTATGTAGTTTATTTTTCCCTGCATCACTCTTTAGTAAGGAGATCAGTTCTTTTACAATGTTTTCTACTAAATCAAAAATATAGGTTTTTGATTGCTTCACTTGCTGATCATGGGGATACTTTAGGTTGCTGAGTTTTGCTGTGTGCAGCATAGGGATGCATTTTTTGAGCATCTGCAGAGTTTGAGCCAAATGCTGTTGATGAGGAGATACTTTCAGTTCCCAAAGAAGTTTTTCTGTCAAATTGTTCAGCAACAGTAACGCTTCTGAAAAATTATGGAATGCAACCAGCATTGCTGATATATTTTCACTGGACTCTAGGCTGAACAGACGGTCTAAGAGCCAATGGGCAGCTTGGATTATCCTCCTGAACATTATGTCATCTTTTGTTTGAAGGACCTAGTTAGTTGTTTAAAATAAACAAAAAACACCCACATATCACCATTAGTACTTCTTCATGATGTTTTAAAAGAAAATCAGATTAATTGCAACAATCTATTTAGCTATGCTAAATACCACTGTTAACCTGAAGTAGAAACAATGTGAGATGTATTCATACCTAAATGCCAGGTTGGGCTGCACCCCCTCTGGGCCATGGGCATTCCCTATGCCTAAAACATCAAACTAGCCATCAGGTGGCAGTATAATTTGGAAACCTGAGAATATCAATGGTTATCAGCCTCAAGGTGGGGCTTCGATCTGCTGAAATTACAGCTGATAAGCCCAGGCTAGTCCAGTCTCATCAGATCTCAGAAGCTAAGGAGGGTTGGCCATGGCTAGTGTTTGAATGGGAGACTACCAGGTGTACACAGAGGCAGGCAATGGCAAACCACCTCTGAACATTTATTGCCTCAAAAACCCTACAGGGCTGCCATAAATCAGCTGTGTTTTCCAATGTCACATCTCCGGTGATTAGCTGCCCTGGAGGAAATGGCAGGTTCAGAGGGTGCACTCTATGGCATAGGGTTGCCAACCTCCAGGTTTGGGCTGTAGATCTACTGGAATTACAACTGATTTCCAAACAACAGACATTAGTTCCCCTGGATAAAATTGCTGCTTTGAAGAGTGGACTCTATGACACTATGCTGAGGTTCCTCCCCTCTCCAAACTCAAGCCTTCCCTGTCCCCACCCCCAAATGTCCAGGAATTTCCCAACACAGAGTTGGCAAATAGTATAGTATCACCTCCCAACTGTCATCTCTATCCATTCCCAAACTCTGCCCTTACCAGGCACAACCCCAATCTCCAGGAATGTCCCAAGCCAGCAAACCTAGGTCCTGCGGTTGCTTTTCCGAACCAAACTCCATATCCAAAATACCAATCACAGAACTCCAGTATCAGACACATATTGGCCCCTGAGTACCAAATGTCCTGAACTTCTGGCTCTCCAGACTAGACTGCTGTTTTTCATATATATCCCCCTCAAGTGGCCATCTTCTCCTTTCCCTTTCCATACTTCCCTGCAGCAAGGGGCAGCAGCCTGCTTTGACTTAGCAATAGTCTGTTCCGGCACCCCTTCCCTAGCACAGAGGAGTGGGAAAGGGCAGAGGTTTGCTAAAGATGGTGGGAGGGAGAACCAGCTAGCCTGACACTGCCTCCTTTGTATCTACTGAGAAGGGAGGTGTGCCTGGCCCCTGAGGGAAAGGGTTTCTTTTTTCTATCGTTTCTGTCTCCTGAAAACTCACACTGGGATAAATGTTGTTTATCTTTAAGTACCACTGGGCTTTTTGCTACAATAGACTAAGGGCCAAACTAGATGTTAGAGCAGCCATAGCAGCAGGAGTAAATTGAAAACTTGGCAGTCCTGTTAACACACATGTATAGTCTTACTCCCTTCAAGAGCCTAAACTGGAGGGGAGGCAGGGGCATGAAGCAGAGAGCATGAAGAGAAGCTGGGATCAGCACTGCAATGATAAATGGTGGTCTTCCAGGAAATACATAAGGAGATGGGTCCCACTATTGCAGCAGGCTTTCAAAAATGCATCTCTGGTCCTTGCCAGTCCCCAAGTGATAACTAAACCTTGAGTCCCAAGGATCAGGAGAAAAGCAGGAGATCACTATGTTAAATAAATAAATAAGAACAAGCATGTTTAAATACACAGGTGGAAAAGTGGCTCTCATACTTGTATAGTTTCCATTAGAATCCTTTTAGCTGATACAACCAGTTCCTCTGTACCATTTTCAGCATCAGGTTGAAGGGGAAGCTTCTGTGCCACCAGAAGGATGCTTTTCCCAGAGATCAAGAGTGATTCAGCAGCCGGCTTCATTTCCTGCTGGAGCACCTCGTCATCAGATTCTTCAGCCAGTCTGGGTTTAGACAAAAGCAGTTGCCCTCAACTTAGTTACAGATGGTGTTGTGCTGGTATAATTAAAAAACACATCTTTGTTGCATTATTAGGCTACCCACTGCTTCAAAGGAAGTAACTCAAAGACAGAAAAACAGCATGCCTTCTGCTGCCACTCCCCCTCCCCCACTGAGCTGTCAAAACTCTACTGCAAACCCGGATTTGCTGTGGCATGCAGAGAGTGAATGGCCCTGACAGGCATGTATGTTCACACTAGGCCTGATGGGCTGTTCCCTACTATAATATAGGGAAATTGGTTGTTTGGTCTGACTGCAGATTTCATAACAAATAATTTTGTTCTATTTTGAAACAAATATTACCTTCTTGCAATACAGGCAAGTTGTTCAGTAGATTTCACTAATTCATTGGCAGTCTCCTCCAAACCTGCCAGTGCCTCATTATTCACTTCTCCCAGCTCTATGGCTATAATTAAATAGTAAAGTTCAGCCACCATCGGTGAAATAATTCTCTCTGCAGTTTTGGTGTAAATGACAGCGTTGATGTTGTATAAACAAAAGGGTGCCATTGGTCCTGCCCTGGAAATAGAAGAGACACAATCATGTGAGTGATTGCCACAGTGTAAAGATGGTGATATTTGTTTTCCCAACAATATTAACAAAGCACAGAAATTCTCACAACCATTTTCCTACACAATAGGAAATGTCATTGGTGGGCAATTGCAGAATCTTTCCTTGTGGTGAGAGCCTCCTACAGTTTCAAGTATTGTTTTTAATAAGGTACTGTTGTAATATTTGTGAGAGCTATTTGTTTACAAATGTAGGAGAAAACCTCTGGCCAGAGCCTTGTGGAGCTACATAGAATGAAGTGGTAAAGGTCAGAGGTCGCAGAATGGTCTGTACCACTTCAGACTGTAGACAGGGGCAGTACATTTGAACTCTCACACAACTCTCGAGTTTTACAAAAACTAGTATATCAGGAAGGAGCTTCTAGTTAACCTCTTTTTGTACTCTGTTAGCATTGTTTAAAAAAAAGTAGGGATGCCAGCCTCCAGGTGGGACCTGAGGATCTCCCAAAATTACAGTTGAATGCCGTACTACAGAGATGCTACCCACTGCTTCAAAGGAAGTAACTCAAAGGCAGAAAAAAAGCATGCCTTCTGCTGTCACACCCCCGCCCCTACTGAGCTGTCAAAACTCTACTGCAAACTAGATTTGCTGTGGCACATTTTCTCCCCCTGGAGAAAATGGCTGCTTTGGAGGGTGGACTCAATGGCATTGTATGCCCTGAGGCTCCTCCCCTCCCCAGGCTCCACCTCCAAATCTCCTGGGTCTAGCAAGTGACAATGCTACCCCTCCTTCCCCTACTGGTGGACAGAAGAGACCTGGCAACCCTAAAAAAAGACATTCTCTGCCTGCAACCCAAAGTGGTATAATCCATTTTACCTCATTCTACTGTCTCTCGTGTAGACCACAATCAATCAGAGGGTCTGCTGTCCAATTAAGGCTGTGAGGGCAAATGTTGATCTGCCTGGGTACCAAAGTTGCTGTTTCTGTGCTGCGAAACGATAAGCAAGAGGGTGCCATTTTCAAGAGATGTCTGGGCTTCTTTGTCACTTTTCGCCTGGCAACTCTCCCTCCATGGTTTTATTCCCACATCAATGTTTACTGGCTTGAAAAGGACAAACACTCCCAGGCCTACCACATATCTCCTGTGAATTGGCCCTGTCTGTCCTGCCTCCATCTGGCAGAGCAGCAGCATTCTGTGTTCCCTGACATTGTGCAGACTGACCTCCACCAGCACACACAGAAGAACAGAAAGATATCTTCCAGATCAGAACACACAGTACACAGTGGCTAAAGCAGAATTATCAGTTCACACTAGGGTTGCCAGGTCCAACTCAGGAAATATCTGGGGACTTTGGGGGTGGAGCCAGAAGCGATTGTGACAAGCATGATTTAACTCTGAAGGGAGTTCTGGCCATCACATTTAAAGAGACTGCTCTCCTTTTAAATGTTTTCCCTTCATTGGAAATAATGGGGGCACATTCTTTGGAGGCTCATAGAATTGGACCCCTGGTCCAATCTTTTTGAAACTTAGGAGGTGTTTTGAGGAGCAGCACTAAATGATATTGCTGAGAAGCTGAATGCATTTTTTGCCTCCATCTTCACTGTGGAAGATGAGAAGAGTTTGCCTGCTTCAGAACCACTAATTTTGGAAGGGGTGTTGAAAGACCTGAGTCAAAATGAGGTGACAAGAGAGGAGGTCCTACAACTGATTGACGAATTAAAAACCAATATGTCATCAGGTCCAAGAGTTCTGAAGTAACTCAAAGGTGAACTCGTGGATCATCTGACAAAAATATGTAATCTTTCATTGAAATTTGCCTCTGTTCCTGAGGACTGGAAGATAGCAAATGTCACCCCCATCTTTAAAAAGGGTTCCAGAGGAGATCCGGGAAATTACAGGCCAGTCCGTCTGACTTCAATACCGGGAAAGTTGGTAGAAACCATTATCAAGGACAGAATGAATAGGCACTTTGATGAACACAAGTTATTAAGGAAGACTCAGCATGGGTTCTGTAAGGGAAGATCTTGCCTCACTAACCTGTTACAGTTCTTTGAGGGGGTGAACAAACATGTGGACAAAGGGGACCCAATAGATGTTGTTTACTTGACTTCCAGAAAGCTTTTGATAAAGTTCCTCATCAAAGGCTCCTTAGTAAGCTCAAGCATCATGGAGTAAAAGGACAGGTCCTCTTGTGGATCAAAAACTGGCTAATTAATAGGAAGCAGAGAGTGTGTATAAATGGGTAGTCTTCATAGTGGAGGGCGGTAAGCAGTTGGGTGCCGCAGGGCTCAGCACTGGGTCCCATCCTCTTTAACTTGTTCATAAATGATTTGGAGTTGGGAGTAAGCAGTGAAGTGGCCGAGTTTGCAGATGACATCAAATTGTTCAGGGTGGTGAGAACCAGAGAGGATTGTGAGGCACTCCAAACGCATCTGTTGAGGCTGGGTGAGTGGGCGTCAATGTGGAAGATGAAGTTCAATGTGGCCAAGTGCAAAGTAATGCTCATTGGGGCCAAGAATCCCAACTACAAACACAAGTTGATGGGGTGTGAACTGGCAGAGATTGACCAAGAGAGAGATCTTGGGGTCGTGGTAGATAACTCACTAAAAATGCCAAGACAGTGTGCGATTGCAATTAAAAAGGCCAACACCATGCTGGGAATTATTAGGAAGGGAACTGAAAACAAATCAGCCAGTATCATAATGCCCCTGTATAAATCGATGGTGCGGTCTCATTTGGAATACTGTGTACAATTCTGGTCACTGCACCTCAAAAAAGATATTATAGCATTGGAAAAAGTGCAGAAAAGGGCAACTAGAATGATTAAAGGTTTGGAACACTTACCCTATGAAGAAAGGTTAAAATGCTTGGGGCTCTTTAGCTTGGAGAAGCGTCGACTGTGGGGTGACATGTAGAGGTTTACAAGATTATGCATGGGATGGAGAAAGTAGAGAAAGGAGTACTTTTCTCCCTTTCTCACAATACAGGAACTCGTGGGCATTCAATGAAATTGCTGAGCAGTCAAGTTAAAACGGATAAAAAGAAATACTTCTTCACCCAAAGGGTGATTAACATGTGGAATTCACTCCCACAGGAGGTGGTGACAGCTACAAGCATAGCCAGCTTCAAGAGGGGGTTAGATAAAAATATGGAGCAGAGGTCCATCAGTGGCTATTAGCCACAGTATGTGTGTGTGTGTGTATAATTTTTTGGGCTACTCTATGACACAGAGTGTTGGACTGGATGGGCCATTGGCCTGATCCAACATGGCTTCTCTTATGTTCTTATGATAGGCTGAAAATTTGGTGTCTCTGCCTCAAAAAATAGCCTCCCTGAGTCTCAGATACCCACAGATCGATTCTCCATTATGCCCTATGGGGACCAGTCTCCATAGGTGAAGGAAAGGTCAACAGTCTGGCAAACCAACCTTGTCCTGAATTCATCTATAAACTTAGAAGGCAGGCTTAAGCCTTTACATACTTTGCCCTTATGCAAGAATGCTGAGGGCCTTGGAATGTTCTGCCCTTTCACCTCCTTCCTGGAATACACATTTGGGGTAAAAAGCTAAGGTAAACATCTGTCTCCTTATTCTGCATACCTCTAGTAAATGATTGTATAAAGAAAAGTGTATAAAATAAACGACCACCACTGTCAGACAGGCAGAGACAGACTGGTGTGATGAACCTCAACCCTGAGTCGTGTGACATTCCTACACATAGGGTATAATGGAGAGCCCTGCAGACATTCAAACCACCACCACCCCATTTTCCGATAACCCTGATGCAGGGAAAGGGCCTCCAAACTGGGAGATCCCCTGCTTCAAACTGGGGATTGGCAACCCTATTTCACACACAAACAGTAAAGTATCAGAAGGCCTGGGCCAGTTCTGATGTTGCCACAATATACCCCATCACAACAGAGTTCACATCATCTTAAATCAATGCACTATGTCTGCTCCTAGGCTAGTTTGGAATGCAAGATTCAACATATGCAGATATATGACTTCATTCCTTTCAGTGAATTCACTTTGGGGGGATACCCCAGTGACCCTGCACTGGGGACTCCTCAGTCAGTTTCATCATGACCCCACAAGCAGGGCCGACTGAGAAGACACCAACAGCCAGAACTCCCCCATCTTATAAGTAACAATATAATACTTTAGTCAATAAAATGTATATATAATAAAAAGAGGCAGTTTTCAGTTCTCAAGCAGAAAAAACATTTTTGACAATGTACTTTCAAGAGTGCTGTGTGAAGAGAGAGAGTTTTAATTATATTTAATATGGATAATAGCAATTCTTTCTTATGCTCATCTCAAATATTCTTCATATCAATTTTATCATTACAGTCCATTTAAAAAGTAAATACCAGCAAGCTCTAATTGGCTCACAAACCAGAAGACACCAGCATGACATTTATTTCCAGAACAAAAGATAAAACAGAAGCACTCACAAATCTCCCTTTTCAGAGAATCGGTCAAATCCACCATCCAAGGGGACTTTGCCTGAAGGGTTGCATCCAATGATTTTTCCATACACGTTTTCATGAATGTCACAGAGATAGCCACTTTTATAAATAATTAATATTGGCTTGTTGACAAGTAATAGGAGCCTTCAGCAGATGTGATGTCTCATGGCAACAGGCGCTCAGCTGATCAGAGGTCTGACATCAGTGCAATGGTGCTAGCTGGCAAATGGTACCCATCTTATGAACAGAAATGACAAAAACATTCCAAAGCTTCTGAGAACAAGGCTGAGGAAATTTTCAGAGTGCAAATTTGGACCCAGTCCATCATTCTCAATTTAGTTATCCCGCATTTACTTCCAGAGATGCAGAAGGGGGAAAGAAAGCAAAGAAGCAAAACAGCAGATTTACAGCACCTTAAAGATTAGTAAGTGTATTATAACCAAAAGTTTATGCCATAATAAATTTTGTAGCATTTAATGTTTTTCTGTAACAGGTTAACATTGTTATTTCATTACAAAGGACAGTCCAAGTTCTATAGACAAAAACTGTGAAACAACAAAACACATATATTTTGTGTCAAAAGCCTACATCAAAAATGTCAACATATTCGGGTCACAGTCCTGGCATGACAATGATATAAAAAGAGCAGAGTATAGTAGCTTTAGGCACATGCAACTGGTGTGGTCTATCTGGTTTGGATCACTGATCATACCCAGGGGTTGGCAGCTCTGGGTTGGGAAACACCTGGAGATTTTGAGGGTGGAATTTGAGAAGGGCAGTGTTTAGGGAGGGGAGGGACTTTAGTGGTATATAATGCCCTACAGCCTACCTTCCAAAGTGGCCATTTTCTCCAGGTGAACTGATCTCTGTCACCTGGAGATCAGTTGTGATCCTAGGAGATCTCCAGCCACCACCTGGAAACTATACAGAAAAAGATGGCTATACAGAAAAGTGATATTGTAACAAAGGAAAAACTGTATAGAAGTAACAGTTGTTAATACAAGTCTTGGCTTGCTACTCTGTATTTTGAAACAAACAATTTAATTTCAGTATTATTAACAAAAACACTAGATGCCAGAATTTAACAATTGGCAAAATTACAATAGAGCAGGAGTGTCAAACATGCAATCTGGAGGTCAAATCAGGCCCCCAGAGGGCTCCTATCAGGCCCCCAAGCAACTAGCTGTCATCTGCTTCCTTCTCCCTATATCTTGCTTCCTTCTGCATAACACTTTGCTTTGCAAGGCTTGCTCAATTGCACAGGAGCTACAGAGCAAAACCTCTATTTTCTCCATTAGCTGAGGCTCCTCCCTTGGGGAGGAAGGGGGAGAAGCAGAGCCTGTTTTTCCAGGCTCTCTCAATTGTACAGCAGAGCTACTGAGCCAAGCCTCTATTCCTTCTATTGCCTGAAGCTCCACCCTTCCTCCAGTCCCCTGGGGAAGGAAGAAAAGAGCCACAGCTTCCTTTGCCCAGTTCCCTGGATGGGAAAAATACAAAGAAAGCATCTTTAAGACCAATGAGTGCTAATGTTTTAAGCATGTTTTAAGTTTTTTTAAAATATATATATATCTTTAATTGTGTTATAGCTCTGCTACCTAATCTTAAATAGGTACACACATGGCCCGGTCAGACATGGCCCAGCCCAACCCGACATGTCCTGGCCCAACAAGGTCTCATTTATGTCAGATCCGGCCCTCATAATAAATGACTTTGACACCCCTGATATTACAGTAAGAGGAGAAATGTTACAGCAACAGCAGCGATGGATTGTCTAGGTAACTCTCCATTTCATTTGCCTTATTGAGGCTGCAGAACACTAGGTAAAGCCTTGAATTCAATGATTGAATACCCAGTATTTCCTTTGAATTTATGCTTGGGACCAATGTTCCCTCTAAGCTGTGGAGTCTTGTGAGCAAAAGTTCTACTTTGTGAGCTACTGGCATTAAAATTGTGAGCTACTGCATAAATCAGTGTGCGCAAGGGGCCATCCTTCCTGAGCAGGCTGAGCTAAGACAAAAATGTGTGAGCCAGAGGCCAAAAAAACTATGAGCTAGCTCACATGAACTCAGCTTGGAGGGAACACTGATTGGTACACTCTCCAGCTTTTACAGTTGCTATATAGATAGTTGCAGTTGGAGCCTCAGAGATCAACAGTCTTCCATTAAGGGTTACCCTTTGTCAGATTCAAAATGTCAGTGCCTAGCACAGAGCCTATCTTCTATCTTTGATAACTGATTCCAACAACTTACTTGGTATCAACATTAGACTGACCAGCCTGTGATTTCCCAGATTTCCTTTAGAAACTTTTTTAAAGATAGGGGTTACAGGAAGGGGTAGGGGTTTTTAAAGATAGGGGTTCCTCAGAAATGGAAGCAGATTTTAGTGATAGATTGCATACTTTTGTCAGGAGATCTGCAAGTTCACATTTGAGTTCTTTCAGAACTCTTAGATGTATGCCATTGGGGCCTGGTGATCTGTCAGTTTTTCATTTCTCCATCAGTTGAAGGACCTCCTCTCTCATTACCTCAATGCAACTCAGATATTTCAACACCCACCCTGAAATTGGAAAGTTGTACCCTTTGTACTTGCTCAGAGGCAGCCTTACCTGTGTACCCCAAGGCATTGGTTATGTGATAGGCTGGATTTCATAATCTGGTGTGGTGGCACAGCAGGCAATCATGCAACATGCAGGTGAGAACACATAGATCCAGGCTACTCTCTGAAACAATCTCTAAGTGGGCCACATATGAAGGGGGGGCTATAAACTACAATGAAAGCACATGAGGAAGTACAACTCAGCTGGAGCAGTACTAAACATTGATCAAAGACTCCTGGGTGATATTTATAACATTACCCCTCAGCTGAAGATGTGTAGGGGATATCTGAAAAAAACTATCCATGGATTCTTTTGTAGGGTGACAAGTGACACTGCATGTTTGTTCAGCTGATGGAGGAGGTAAGCAATTGGACATAGTTAATTGTGTTATTCTTGTAGCTTTGTCCTATATTGCTTTACTGCAACAGCTTTTGGGTAGGTCTGATTTTGGATACAAGGGGAACAAGCAAAAAGTGTGCTGGGAGTCGACGGAAAACTATGCTACCCCTGGGAATCGGATGCTGCTCTGGTGTATTTGTGAACGAAACCAATATAACACCGACACTCTAATAAGCATCGGGTGCTCTTTCATCCGAAAAAACCGAAACGCTGTAGTGCAGCATTTGGAACTTTTTCTCCGCTCAGGAAGCGTGAAGCCCATCAGAACCGCATGGTCTGCTCGTGAACTCGCACGGCGCCTGGCCAGCTCGCGTTGCACTCCACGAGCCTTTAATCGCACACAGCAAGACAATTCTGAGTGATGCCGGGGTTGGTTCCCACGGAACAGAGACCCAGTCGGGTCCTGCGTTGCAAGGCAAGCATCATTTTGAGCAGCGGATGCTCCTCCCTTTGTTGAATACAGGAAAGGAGGCCTGTTAAGTGACCGACTAACTCTGGTTTACTTCGCGCCGAAGGGTTCCAAAAAGGAATAGCAGACAGGGACTTTGCAAGACAACCAACTTCCCCCGCTGCTCGCTGCTCCTCGGGGACTTCTGCAGAGAGAGGGGGCGGAGCGGCGCCGCCCTTGCGCCTTCGTGCGTGGGAAGGGGCCCTCCGAGCCCCACCCCCTTCGTAAGCGTCTGGTCCCGCCTCGTTCTGCTCCCTGACCTATGAGCTCAGCGGCGAATCGGAGCGGGAGGCGAGGTTCCTTTCCTGCCGGTGCAGAAAGAGGGTGCAGTTGCGGGGAGGTTGTCTGCCTGTCCAGCGAGAGGTGTGTGCCCGCGGGGGAAGGTGGCGGAAGTTAAGGAGTGAGCGGCGGCGGCTGCAGCTCCAGCCCACCAACGCAGCAGTCGCGTCCATGGCCCCGCGCAGGAAGCCGGGCCGGTCAGCCGGGGGCAGCCCTGGCGCCTCCTCCTCCAGCTCTTGATCCTCGGCCCTTCGTCATCATGTAGGAAGCGCTGCAGAGGGCTTCGGGAAGTGCTGTCGGAGGCATGGCTTGGGCGGCTCTGGGCTAGGGACAGGCGCAAGCAGAGGAGAAGAGACGTCGAGGCTAGCGAGCCTTTTACCTGGAAGGGGGAGCCCGGCGCAGCCCCAGCCGGAGGCATGTCTGGTTGCCTTGGTTTGACTCCTGTGGAGCGCGCCGAGACACTTCAGGCAGCCACGCCTTTCAGTTAGGCGCTTCTCCAGCTTGTACGCGGACCTGGACTGGGCGAGGGGGTTGCATCCCATCCACCCCCGCAGTCAGATTCCGAGATGTACACGTTTGTTGTGCGAGATGAAAACAGCAGCATTTATGCTGAAGTGTCCAAAATCCTTCTTTCCACCGGACAATGGAGGAGGCTGAAAAGGGACAACCCCCGGTTTAACCTCATGCTGGGGGAGAGAAACAGGCTGCCTTTTGGGAGACTGGGTAAGCGAGCCACAGACCCACGAGAGAGGGGCAAGCACAAGAGGCGGCCCCATGTTAATTCCTCATGCAGTGTTGAATGCCGAGCCTGCACTTGTTTGTATGAATGGATACATGATCAATAGGATTGGAGTGAATTAGGTCCCGTTTCAGGGGCTGTTGATGTGAATATCTCTGGGAAGAATGCCCCAGTGAGATCTGCCTGACTCGTGCTGCAGATGTATTAAATCTGGGTGTTGTCTGCTGCAACAAGGGTGGGACTCCATTTACCGGTGTGTCAGTGGGAGTAGCAAGAAGGTTTCTTAGAGGGTTAGGGGAGAGGTACCCCAAATAAATTATGGCCTGGTGTGATGTCTCTGCAATTAAAATGACCAGGTCACATTAGCAGCTCAGCACTTGTTCTGCAAGGGAGATGGCTTTTTTGGTAGTCCTGAAACAGTTTTGCACTGTTGATTTTTGTTCATAAGCATGATGCTGCATTATGGTTTACAATGTCATTCCAGCTTAATGCTGAGTCCTCAGAAGCCTTAGCAAAGGAAAGTTTTTTAATGCAGCATTAGAACAAAGAACTGTGCAAACTTAGACAGGGACTGGTAATTTATTTTACATTTGCCACCTCCTTTTGGAGTTGAAATCTCCCCCCCCCACACACACACACACACCCATATAAGATGGGGGAAACAGCTTTATAGCTGCAGAATAATATATCACCAGGTATTTCTGTATGGCTGGCTACAGAGTGCTCAGTTACAGTATAGCACTGGTGATGTCAGGCACTATGTTCAGACTGATCCCTACTGTTGCTGTATATGCGTGTACATGTAAGTTTAGTGTTGTATGAATTGAGGACTTTTTATTTCTGAATTTTAAACAAAGAATTTATTTACTAGATCAAATAATGCAAAATGAGGTAAAGCCTTAAATTAGAGGCATAAATTTAGAGACACCATTTCTATAATGTTGTCTGATAAACTGCAGTGCATAAGTAGCCATGATCCAGTTCATAGTTAATCATGCACAAACCCAATGGCTTAGAGCAGGGGTTGCCAACGGTAGCTCTCCAGATGTTTTTTGCCTACAACTCCCATCATCCCCAGCCAGCATGGCCAATGGCTGGGGCTGATGGGAGTTGTAGGCAAAAAACATCTGGAGAGCTACCGTTGGCCACCCCTGGCTTACAGTATCACCGTGGTCTAATGTAATTTATCATCAATGTAATTGTGTCCTTTATTAAAACAACAAGGAGAGAATTTTTTTGAAGTTAGGGAAAGGTTGGGAAATAAAAGTTGGGACTGAAAAACGCAATGAACTTTTAATCAGTAGTATTTCTTTAGGAGGTAATGTTGCTCATACAACAGAAAGTTTCGTTTCACTGTCCTCTTTTTGAGTTCTTGGCAGTTACGCATCTGCTTACTTTGAAGCTGATCTACACTGAAACAAGTGGAACAATCACAAATCTTTTCACTTATTCAAAAGGTTGTTGAGAATTTTGTTCACTGAAATTTAGTCAGCTAGCCAAGAAGGAAGGGAATAAGTTCTTTCTAGAACAAGTGGCTCTTCCAAGGATTGAATTTGTGTTACAGAAAAGCACTAACAGCCATAACAGCAGTGAGCCAGACGCAGTTACACAAAATTAAATTCTGTTGTCATGGCGGTGGGGATTTAAGCAGGTGCTGAAATCTTCCCCTGGAAATTGGCATGCTGTAAAAGTATTTAACAGGTGGGTCACGCCCACTTGTCTGTGATCAAAACAAATAAAATTAGATCTTCATAACTGGTAGAATATGAGAAATAAACCATAATGGTTACATCTGGAAATGTGAGAAGCATGAAGAGGATGTACTGAGGCACAGAGTGATTTTAAAGTATTGAAAGTATTGTACAAACAAGAGATGATAATGGAAACAATTAAAATGTCATACTTCAGAAAATCAAACAAGAAACAAAAATTTTAGGCATTTCTCTCCATGACAGTAGAAAATGCATATGAAAGCAAATTGAGCCCTGTGTTTTTCTGAGATGTATAGTCATACTATACACACAAACATTATTAGTATTTTAACCTGTCATTTCATGTATTTAGATAATCAGAAAACTAACTATAATAAATGGGATCAGTCATTAAGCAAATTGAACCGGGTTGTGTATCCCATTTGTTAACAGAAGTGACAAAAATCTCAATGTCATGGAAATTAGCCTTGAGGAATTGTGACAGTTTGCAGAAGTCCTTCCTCCTAAGGCTGTGATTCTTGTGGCTTGTCAATTAACATCACACAGTCATTAAAAAAAAATCACTGGTTGTTTTAAATCAAGCTATAAATATGACTCCTGCTTTAAGTAAGTAGCCTGGAGGCATGCTACTTCCAAATCTGTAGACATGCTGTAACAGAGTAGAATATCACCAGGTATCTCACTTTGAGATATTATGGTTCCACCAAATGCAATATTACTGTACAGTACTATCAAAAATTAGTCCTTTAATTTTAGTAACCAGTTGCAGTCTTTGCTTTGTTCGACAGCTGTCCGTTACACATTCTTGGGTGCAAAATAGCAATGCCCAATTCTTGTGCTAATAAAGAGAGCCTTGGGATAGCTAAATGAAAGATATTTTTGCAGAATGGATCTGGAATTGCTGAAACCCTTATGGAGTCCCTGAGCGTTCATCTTGGGGCTGATGTTTTAAGGCTCTTAAACCTGTGGACCCCTAGTATTTCTAGGAACTCACTGGAATTGTTATGATATGATGCTTTTTTGTGACTTGCTGATGCTTTATTCTTGCTCCAGCTCTGCCTCTGCATTGCCACCATCTTTCCCAAATGTGATTCAGTTCTCATTAAAGCAGCAAATGTGGGTGGGAAGGCCTCTGAGCTAATCTGAAAGTGAGGAAGTTACTATCCCTGACCTCTGGATTATGTTGTTTCTGCTCTGTTTTGTTGATTTTGAGGAGCCACTTAATGGTTTCACAATTTAGCTTGTGCATAAGAGAAATGCAGTAAACATAATATATCATGATTTCAAAGTGAGGTTTTAGTCACAAGCCTCCATTGAAAAACTGGCTTTGGATACAGTTCTTGTAGTCAAATCAGATAGAGTCTAGTTAGTTTCTCAGCAGGGGAATGACTTTCTATAGATCAGGGGTGTCAGACATGAGTTCGGGGGTCGAATCAGGCCCCCAAAGGGCTCCTATCAGGCCCCCGAGCAACTGGCTGTCATCTGTTTCCTTCTCCCTCTCTCTTGCTTCCTTCTGCATCACAGCTTGCTTTGCCAGGCTTGCTCAATCACACAGCAGAGCTACTTAGTCAAGCCTCTTTTCCTTCTATTGGATGAGGCTCCTCCCCCTCCTGATCCTCTGGGAATGCAGAAAAGAGCCAGAGCTTCCTTTGCCCAGCTCCCTAGATCCCATGGGAGAAATACAAAGAAAGCATCTTTAAGACCAATGAGTGCTAACGTTTTAAAAATGTTTTAAGTTTAAAAGAATATACATTGTGTTTGTTTGTGTTCTTTATAAAATTTATATTTCTGCCACCTAATCTTAAATAGGTACACACATGGCCCGGCCCAACCCGACATGGCCCGGCCCAACAAGGTCTCATTTATGTCAGATCCGGCCCTCATAACAAATGAGTTCGACACCCCTGCTCTAGATCTTGCAGTGTCCTAAAATGTTATTGATGACTGCAGTAGGGAGAAGATAGATTACTAGCCCACTTGTTTTCTGCACAGCCCTGAAAAACTGCAAACTGGTTGATACCAGAGTTCAAAGAATTCTTGGTTCCCATTAGAGAAGGCAACTTTAAAATACAAAATGAGGCTATTTGGGCATTCCAGCTGGTGAACAGACCTGAGGTTTGTGTAACTGAAGCACTTGCTAATGAAACATGCATCAGCGGTGATACACTGTTACAGAAAAACTATGGTAGATCTCATTAGCAGAAGTTTCATGCTTGAGTTTCAGGAATAATGCTGACAGACTTGGCACTGGTTTGGTCTGAGATGGCATACTCTGTGCAGTTCTGGATAGCAGAATTATGAAAAGAGATAAGCAGTTCTTGAAGCAATGGGTCTCTCCCCCTCTTTTTGTCATAACCCAGTAGTTCTGTACTACAATTGTTATAACAATGATAAAAGGGAGTATAGGTGGCCTTGGTGCAGAAGGAATAACTATAACATTAGCTGCATTTTCACTAAAATAAGCCGTACAGTCGTGCTCTTATGAAGGGGAGAGCTAAGAAGGGGAGGGGGAAAGTAGCAAAAGTTTAATGGAATTGTGAGGCTGCACGGGAAATCTGACTACTGTAGGGTGCTATAAACACAAGGCTGTCCTGGAAGTTGGTTTGGAAGGTTTACCTTGTCTAGACAGCAGCATCACAAGTTTTAACTGGGAATGATCACAGGAATCCCACAACACCAACTCTGTGTAACTTCACTGGTTCATTTGGTTCACCCAAACTCATGGTGTTGGCTTTTGTTATTTTTTTTAACAATTTCCATTCAATAGTGGCTCCAATATCAGTGACATGAATATTTTTAAAGGAGCTCAGCTTTTGGGACTTTGAAGTCTGAAAAAATGAGTCTGGCTCCTAATTTTTTTGACTGACTCCTAGAGCTGAAGAAAATCTTTCAAGGCCTGCTCTGTGCCAAGTAGAAAGACAAAATGTTATGCAGAGTGCTGCTGAAGAACATCACAGGCCTCCAGACAATAATTACCTTGGGGCTTCACCACAAACATTGTATAAAAACCAATATTGTCGGTTGCCTGGTTCCATGGGCTTCTGGGGGTAACAAGGGTCCCAGAATCCCCCCTCTGCAATTTTTCCTTTTTGTTAGGGTGGCCAACTTTGGGTGGGGAAGTTCCTGGCGATTTGGGGGTAGAGCCAGGGAAGGGTGAGGTTGGCAGGGGGTGGGGTGAAGGAGCTCAGTACGGATATGATGCCTTAGAGTCTACTCTGAAGCTGCCATTTTCTCCAGGGGAACTGAACTCTGTGGTCTGGAAATCAGTTCTAGTTCTTGGAGAATGTCAGGCCCCACCTGAAGGCTGGCAAACCTAGCTTTTTTGTGTGGCTCTTCCTGCAGAAGTCACTTTCAAGGGAAATCTACAGGCTAGCTTTTCAGGTTTTTAGTTAAAACACTTTTCTTCTGCCAGGTTTTCTCAGCAGTGTATTTTTGTTTCAGTTGTAGATCTTCTGAGCATGCGTGCTACCATTTTGAGCTGTGTTTTTTACCGGTGATACAGTATTCACTTGTGTTGTAAGCTGCTTTGAAGGCCCATATGGTAGAAACACAACTTTAAAATACTAGTAAATAAAACATTCAAGCTAAACTTCATAAGTGTTGATGAAGACACAACAAAGTCATTAGCACTTTGCAGTTTGTTAGCTTTCTGTTTGTATGAATGGTCTCTTCCCAAACCCTTTTTGAGTGCTAAGGAAAACAGTAACTCCTTATTTGCCCTTTCATATATTTCTGTATACCTTTGTATCATGATGCAGCTTATATTTTAAAATTGCTTAATCACCTATTACATCAGTCAGTAATCTATCCTTGTTTGAGGTATTATGCTATTGATTGGTATAATAGCATGATAATTACTGCTTTTTCCATTTTATCTTCTCATGAACCAGAGCTGCACATTACAAAGAGTTTAATTTATGTTCATATTTTATTTAATTATGCTTATTTCTTTTTTTAGACAATAATGGCTCTTGTATATTTATGCAACTCAGTCTTGCAGATAAATGCAAAAAATCTATTCATCCACCTGCTTGCATCTACCTGAGTCATAGCAAATCCTGAGCAATGATTCTGGAAAGCTTTTAGCCCAGATGGATGTTAATTACCAGATCTTCAGAAAAGTAGTATTCTACAAGACTGTATAGTTTATTCATAAACATCACACTCCTAATTCTCAAGGGCTGAATAATCCCAAAAGACACAGAGTCCCTACTTTGAAGATTAACTGACTCCTAGAGTCCACAGCCTGCTTTATTTAGATTAAACCATGGCAGCTAAAATATGCTGCAGCATATTGCAGTTCTTAATAGAGATTTTTTAGACTGTTTTATTTAAAACATTTTAAACATGCACTTTCTCATCTTTCCATTAATCTCATGTGCTGTGTTTCCTGTTTATATAGCAGCAACTGTTCTTTGTATCCCAAGATCCTGTACAATGTAGCACAGGATGCTAGGGTATGCCTCTTGAAAACTGGAACGTATTTGCTTCACTGATGTCCCTGAAAATATTGCAGTTCTATGCAACAGTCTGGTGTACTCAGATAAGCCCTGGATGAAGAGGTTTGGCTCCTCATCCCTATCATCCACGTTAGATTTTCCATATGATGTATCTAGTTTGGACCCAGGCTTGGAGAAATATGGTGCAGGTCTAAGAACCACTTCCAAAATTCAGGAGCTAGCCCAGCACTGCTTGGCCACCTAGAGATGTGACATTACAGCTCCTTACCCTTGCCTTCTCTCTGACAGCTAACCAAGTAGTAAGTGGGATAGCTGCCACCATCACCAGTCTTTCCTGAAGTGCTCTCCGAAACCAGCTGGGCTCTGGAACCTGTATTTAGTTTTCTGAGTGGGCACTCCAAAATTACCCATAGATGGATTACCAATGTAGATGAATATCAAGTATATTAAAAGGTAAAAGTAGTTACCTGTGCAAGCACCAGGGGTTGGGGTGATGTCACATCAGGATGTTTTCTTGGCAGACTTTTACAGGGTAGTTTGCCATTGCCTTCCCCAGTCATCTGGTATATTAGTATTTCATATTTCTTGCTAATCTCTCTGTACAGTTACAGCAGTGTTGAAATTTGTCATTGAGACTCCCCTCTACTCAGTTTAAGCATGTGGGGGGGGGGGGCTGTGACAGTCTATCCTGAATATGCTTGCTCTGAATCATTTACAGCATCATTCACAGATTTGCTTCTTCAACATTTATACAACTTTTAGATCATTCTTACTGGTAATATATTTTAGTTCTGTGCTCAGCCAGATGGCAGATCCAGTCATAGAACCCTAAAAAGCTTCACTATTATCAGTTTTCCCATCAGTGATTAAAAGTACTTGGATAAATACTGTCTAAGCCTACTGGCCTATTCTAATTTTGTTGCTTGTTTAAGCACCCGCTCTTCAGTTGCGTCAGTGTCCCACTGTTAGCATAAAGAGAGCAGTGTTCTGTATCTCTTTAGCATCATCTGTAGAGAGATTGCCTTTAATTCCATGGATTAATGGTCTTGCAAAATTATTAAATAGTTTTTTGTTGTTTAATGATGGAATATTTCCCCTTCTCTGCCTTATTCTACAAGAAACTCCACTGACAAAGCTTTGGCCTGATTAACTCCAGCCCTGATGTGAGATGTGTTGTATTACAGTCTCTGAAAATATCTTCTGTGCAAAGGCCAATGTGGTATGAAGCTATTATGGTACTAGTGGTATCCATGATACAGGGAGAGTCCAGAAGTTTGCCTGAGGTCAGTGAGTAGCTTGCATTGGCTTTACATAATTGGCTGGTTTTATACACACACACGCAGTTCGTGCTGTTTACTCAAAGCAAAAGTACTTCTTGTATTCTCTTAACAAATAACATGCCCTGAGCTGGATGGTCCAGGCTAGCTAGATCTCATCAGATCTTGGAAGCTAAGCAGGGTTAGCCTTTGTATTAGTTTATGGATGAGAGACCAAGGAAGTCCAGGTTTGCTATGCAGAAGCAGGCATTTTCTACTCAGACTTTGCAGCAGCTCCCAAGGGTTTCAGGCAGAGATCTTTCACATCACCTGCTGCCTGGTCCTTTTAACTGGAGATGCCAGGGATTGGACCAGGGATCTTCTGCATGCCAAACAGATACTCTACTGCGAACCACCTTTGAATGTCTCTTGCCTTGAAAATCCTGTTGGGGTCACCGTAAGCTACCTCTTAAAGGCACTTTATGCGCACAAAACAGGACTGACTATACGAATAAGGCATTTAAGCCTGTTTGAATTGCCTACCGAAAGTACACCACACTGATCAGACCAGGAAGAAAAAGAAGAAATTGGATTTATACCTCACCCTTCAGTTGGAGGCTCAGAGTGGCTTACAATCTCTTTCCCTTCCCATCCCCACAACAGATACCCTGTGAGGTAGGTGGGGCTGAGATAGCTCTTTCAAGAACTGCTCTTGAGGGAACAGCTCTGAGAGAACTTGTGACTGACCCAAGGTCAAACCAGCAGGTGCATGTGGAGAAGTAGGGAATCAAACCTGGATCTCCCAGTCTGCATTCTTCTCCCCCCCCCCGCCAAAAAACCCCCAAATTCTTTTGATTCATTTTGCAATATTACAAACATAATATTAGGAAGAATTTCAATATAAATCATTTTACATTCTGTTATTCAAAATAACGTCAAAGAGGACATACAATAAAAAATAGTTGCTGTTAATAGTCGTACAGCTATCATATTACCTTATTCTAAAACGTCACAGATGTCTTTCCCTTTTATTTTTTTCCATAACCAAACTTATATGCACATATATCAAAAATATATTAAACTTTTATAGTAATGATTTTTTGATATTATGTTATGCTCTGCCATATAAATGATTAAGGGATTCCACACAGCTACAAATCTATTTTGGTATTGTGCGTCTGTAGGGTTTGTGAGTGTATATGTTAGTTTATGCATTATGAAGTTTTCCCAAATTTTTTCATGCCATTGTTGTATAGTTGGTATAGAGTGGTCTACCCATTTAGCTGCTAAAGTAAGTCTTGCAGTTGATAGCAATATTGTAAGTAACTCAGTTTTTGCTTTGTTCATATTGTTGGTTATTCCCAAATTTAATAGCATATTTTCCAGTCTGCATTCTTAACCACTGCACCAAACTTGCTCTGCTGCCAGATACATGACCTCTGTGGCTTGATACCTGCCAAGACTGCTGCTGAACATACTATTTCCATGGCTAGATACCTACCTTCTCTATCTTATTTGGAAATATTCCCGGGACCTTGAACCACCCTCCTCTTCCCTTGATCCAGTTGGAGGATATACGTGGATCAATCCCTCTTGTGCTGTGCCCTCTATCCAAGTCTGATCAGAAAATACTCCCTTCTTTATTAATTAAGCCTCTTGCCCAATAGCCCCCAAATCATTCTCACCCTTGGTATGTACCCTGGGGATGTACTCTGGTATGTACTCTGCTGGGCCTGAGTATGCATTGCCCTGGAAGTACTTCTGACCGGCTCTATACCATTGCAGTTTGTATAGCTGCAGATATGCTTGTTCTGGACATGCAAAACATCCTGTCTCTTTTCCCCTTCAAATTATTTACAGACCTGACACTTGAGCTCCTGCTTTGAGAGCAGAACCTTTGCCTAGACCACATGCATCAGTCTCTTCAGCCATCCGTGCTTTCTTTTCCATCTTACTTATTTGGGGCTCCTGCTCTCCCTCTTAAGTGGAATCTGTTGAACAGTGGTGGAAGCAATGTTCCCTCTAAGCCATCGAGGTTTTTGAGCAAAAATTCTACTTTGTGAGTTACTGGCAATAAAGTTGTGAGCTACTGCATAAATCACTTTGCTTTGGGGGCATTTTTCCTGAGCTAAGATAAAAATGTGTGAGCTAGAGGCTAAAAAACTGTGAGTTAGCTCACACTAACCCAGTTTAGAGGGAACACTGGGTGGAGATGCTTAGAATATTTGGTTTGTTTTAATGAACTACATAATATTGGGCATTTTGTTGAGTGCTTTATTATTTTGCCTTCTTGAATTTGCAGAGTTAATGTTGTGCACATAGCACTGAGCTGATCCTGACCCATATGTGCAATGTAACAAAGTAAGAATGTAGCAATAAAGTTCTGAGACAATTAAAATGGACTGAACTACTTCAGATAGCATGTGGGGTTGGGGGAATCACATTTTTAATGCTTCCAAATGTATAATACTCCATGTAAGTAGGAAAACCAGTACTGATCTGCCACTTGAAAACTGTACCACCTTATTTTGCTAGGCCTCAGTTATTACAACAGAAGCAGGGAGATGTATTCTACAGCTGTCCATGCTGCATCTATACAGTTACTGTGTATATATACTATTTGGTTAAAGAGTAGTAGGCAGTGCCTACTTCTCCCTAGGAGGCCCTAAGGCCTGAATTAAACATAAAGCAGGCAGGCAAGAACTTGCCTATGCAGCCTCATATGCATCAGTTGGCTCATTTAAACTGGGCCAGAGGGCACTGCATGTGAAATAGTGCAGCCCAGACTACAGATTTTTGCTGTCCTAATATTGTACATGTAGAGATGACAGTTGATCTTAATGAGATGGTAGACATATAAGCACATGTCGAATTCTGTTGCCTGCAGGTGGCATATTTAAATTGGGCCTTGCTCAAATTTTTGGTGAATCTTCTACTAATCATGATTAGCAGCCTGATATGCATTCTTTTTTCTGGATGAAATATGGAACAAAATAGCTGTGGTTTTAAATAATGGTTTCTGTGAGCCAATAAGGTCCTTACTACTTTTCTTCCTTGAATATGTATGCAAATGATTCTGGTCTGGTCATCTGAAATTCCAAGAAACTGAGATATAATACTCTGTTTCCTTTTGTAGGTCATGAGCCTGGACTTACACAGCTGGTGAACTACTACAGAGGAGCTGATAAACTTTGTCGCAAAGCTTCTTTAGTGAAGTAAGAATTCTTGTATCTGTGGGCTGTAAAGATGTTTTGAAATGCACTAGAAAACTTTTGCACTTCTCCTGAAATCACAGTGAGCAGATTCAGTTCTGTAACAATCCATGCACTTCATTCAGTGTTATCCTACCATAGGCTAGAAGAGCTCCTTCCAGCCTCAGGAACCTTTCACCACTGGAAGAAGAGCCACTTAATTTGGGAGAAGGGTTCTTAGGCTGGAAGAAGGCTTTGCCTGATTTTTCCGTGCAACAGTTCCTACAAGTTTACTTCCTCATGTGGAATTGGAGTTGCATGTCTGATTGCAGGCACTGATTCTGTAGGACTCCAGGAGTGGTTCATTGTGATTCTTTGGCTGATTTCCACTCATTTCACAAGTGAGAATAAGGGAAAGTTATAGCTTGCCAGCACAGAAGTAATGGCAAACTTCCTTATGTGAGCAAACCATGGTAAGTAATTGCCATTGGTGTTTTGATCTGGGATGCTGTAAGTTACCTGATAAATGCTGTTGCCAAGAGGCTCCTTTTCAGAGCAGGATATCTGGTGCCACTCCCCTTTACTCAGTAAAAGCTGTGGCCATTATTAGTGGTATTTCAAATCCAGTATTTTTCACTGCTGGTTAAAGCTGTGGTTTAGCCACTGTTGGTCAGATCCAGATCACACCTTTGGAGTTAATTGTGCCAGTGTTGTTTTCAGGACATGGATCTGAAAGTGGTGAAAACTTTGTCACCCTCTAATCACTTCTTCCTTCCCTTCCCTTCCCCTCCCCTTTCCATAGGAGAAAACTGAGGAGTCTTCAGAAATGGACTTTTAAAGCTTTATTGTGCTTTCTAGAATAATGAAA
Source organism: Heteronotia binoei (assembly GCF_032191835.1). NCBI lineage: Eukaryota > Metazoa > Chordata > Lepidosauria > Squamata > Gekkonidae > Heteronotia > Heteronotia binoei. Next base: position 222,541,502 of record NC_083223.1, on the reverse strand, counting down.
TACCAAGCTGTCTTTTAACAAAGAAAATAACAAAAAGATTATTAAAATATGTCTTGAGGCATTCTCTTGGAATTGTCCTTTCAGCACTTCCATAAACTGCTTGGAACTCTACTCTGATTCAGTAGAAGGCATGGTTCAGAGCTTATTTTATTGCATTATACAGACTCTTATATTGAACTGTGTGCATGTAAAAATAAGCCTTGAGGCTATGTGGCTCATTAATTCTGAAGAAGACTTTCTAAAAAATCTCTGAGGGCACAATAAATCACACAGTGACTTTTGCCATAGCAGAGTCATCCTTTAATATCCATCTGTGACCTTTTCCAAAACAATATACAGCTAGCCCTTTAGCAGTGGAAATATGAATGGAGTAATTTATTGCATTTTATTAGGTTAGGAGGGGGAAATTTGGGGTGTTATTGTTTGATGTTTTAATTATGTATTGTATGCCGCTTTGAAAGGCAGGATATAAATGTTTTGATAAATAAATGCCTAAAATAACTGAAACATTAATGGGTGGATCATTGGGTATGAAAGTAAGCACCAAGATTAGTGTGGGCCAAAGAACATATTACTTCTGCCACTGGAATGGTGCTAAAAATAGCATCCCCTTGGCAAATTGACTTCCCTTCCCACCATAAGCTTTGAAAATACCACTTCAACTGGACACCACTGCACTGTTAGTTTTCATTCGCTCCTCTGCAGATACAAAACAACAGTCCTGATTCATGTGATGAGTATTTCCAGATGTTATAGTAGGGAGATATGGTAATGATGTTCAGGGTGTTTAAGTGCAAGAACAAATGAAATCTCTGCTTCTTTCCAATAGATTAATCAAGACAAGTCCTGAATTGGCAGAATCCTGCACATGGTTCCCAGAATCTTACATGATTTATCCAACTAATCTAAAGACTCCAGTAGCTCCAGCACAGAATGGGATGCATCATCTGATAAATAACCCAAGAACAGATGAAAGGGAAGTCTTCCTGGCATCATATCAGAAGAGGAAAGAGAGCGGAGAAGGAAATGTTTGGATAGCCAAATCCTCGGCAGGTGCCAAAGGTTAGCATGGAACTGAGAGAGACATGTAAAGGAAGAAAGGCAGACAAGATGAGTCAGTTTGCTTATTGTATGTATTTCTTTCTTGCTTTTGGGATGGCAACAGGTGTGAATCAGCATGCCTCCTGAGTCTGGGTTTGACATGGAAAACTGCAGTTCTCATCCTTTGAGCTATTTTAGGTATCTTTTGTTTTCCTAGGGAACTGGGAATTCTTGGTAAATATTTTGGAACTGTCATCCATTCTCAGAAATGTAGTATAATTATGGCATGCTCTTTGGAGGGTTAACATATGGTGTTCTTTAAGCTTCTACCTCCGGGTTGAAACTATATACCCTGGAGAAGACCACAAGGGAAACAGGTGTTCTGGGGCAGGAGAAGGGTTGATGATGCAGCAAATCAGTACTGGTTTTCTATGTGCGTTCCATTTGAAGCTGAGAAGTTAAAATAAACCATGGAGGATTGTACTAGATAAACTGGATGGATGGACAGAATGCTAGATCAGGCTGACTCTGTTGAAAGTACTTGAGGACACATTCAGACTAGAGGAAAACCAGAGTATGTTTATTTTAGAGCATTTTTGTCTTACTCTTTTCCCAAGGAACTCAGGGTGGTGTCCATGGTTCTTTCATTTCTCCTCTCACAACAACCCTCTTAAGCTGAGACAGAATGACTGGCCCAAAGTCACCCATTAAGTTACATGTCAAGTGGGGGTTGAACCCAGGTTTCCCCCAGCCCTAGTCCAATACTGTAATACGGTGATCCCCACAATGGTGCCATGGCACCCACCAATGTGTTTCCTGTCTGGTACCTGTTTCCTTCTTCTCTGAAGCAAGAAACCAATCCGGGCTTTTCTCCATCTGTGAGGCACTTCAGGTGTGCCCAAAGACAGCATCGTTATGTCTGCAGGGAGCACTCAATAATAAACGGCTGCCTCCATTACAAGACAACACCTAGAATCATAGAGTTGGAAGGGACATCCAGGGTCATCTAGTCCAACCCCCTGCACAAATACCTCCCCCAGACGCATACATCCCCAGTGACCCCTGCTCAATTCCCAAAAGATGGCAAAAATGTCCAGGGTCCCTTGCCAAAGAAACTAGGTGTTTTCTACCCCTATGCTGCAAATCCCTTCCATCATCATATGTTCTGCTTTGCCATATTGAGCACCATTTCCCTCACAAAAGACTGAGGAAAAGTTGGAATTGAGCTGTTCTTCCCTTTCTTCATCACCTGTTACAATTTCACTTTCCTGTCCTCGCAATGGGCTTACATGTTCTCCTTCTTACTTTGCACATAACAGAAGAACCCTTTTTTGGGGGGGGGGGTGGCCAAACTGCGACTCGGGAGCCACATGTGACTCTTCTACACATATTATGTGGCTCTTGAAATCCTCACCACCCCATTGGCTGGCTTGGAGAATGCATTTAAAGTTAAAGTTGCTTTATTTCCACCTCTCTTTTTCTCCTCCGTCCCCCATCTGTTTGCCTGCCTTGTGGCTCTCAAACATCTGATATTTATTCTATGTGACTCTTACATTAAGGAAGGGTGGCCATCCTTGTTTTAGCATCTTTCACTAGCCTAAGCTCATATTGAGCTTTAACTTTCCTAACTCTTTCTCTACAAGCACTGGTTATTTGTGTATATTCATCCTTGGTTATAAGACCCTCCTTCCATTTCCTAAATGAGACTTTTTTATTTCTCAATTCTTTAGAGAGCTGTTTATGGAGCTGTTTATGGCTTCTTTAAGATCCTCCCATTTTTTCCTTCTCATAACAATTGTCTGTGAATTCCCACCACTCTTCAGCTCTCTTCTCCTTAAGTATTTCTGGCCATGGGATTTTACCCAGCATCACTCTAAGTTTGTCAAAATTTGCTTTTCTGAAGTCTAGCTTATACGTCTGACTACATACAGCTTTTCCCTTCCCCAAGGTTGTAAATTCAAAAATCACATGGTCACCACTACCCAGGGTGCCTACTACTTCCACCTCATCAACCAATTCTTCCCTATTGATGAGAATCAAGTCCAAGATAGCAGATCCCCTTGTTTCCTTCTGCACTTTCTGGAAAATGAAGTTATCAGCAAGATAAGTCAGGAATTTATTTGACCTTTCATTTTTAGCAGAGTTGGACTTCCAACAGCTATCTGGGTAGCATCTCCCATGAGCACCATGTCCTGTCTCTTTGAGAACTTTGCAGTTCATTGCAGGAGTGCCTCATCCAAGTCCTCTGCCTGGCTTGGTGGTCTATAGCAGACCCCCACCACAATATCACTGTTATTTCTTGCTCCTTTTATTTTTACCCAAAGACTGAACTGCCATGCTCAGATTCATCTATTTCCTCACAAGCACTTGGCTTGGAACCTTCCAAATTTTGTCAGTGACCCCATCCTATGCCAGTCTTGGCAACCATTTTGTGGTGGCATCAAGTACCTGTTCTCAAAACCTAGAAGTGCCTACAGATCAGGGGCCCTTCAACCAAAGGCAAGAGGGGGAAGCAGGTATTTGCCATGGCAACGGGAGAGGATGTTAAACAGGAAAGTGTAGGCAGAACAGGCAGCATGAGGTAAGGCAGAATGTTCTGTCGAGGAACTCAGCCTCATCCTGAGAGTTGAGGGAAGAAAGGCCAAAGAAGAGAGTAAGTGGCAAGTCCTGGTGAACAGAACTTGCAGTAATAACAAAAGTAAAAGAGGATCCCTTTCCTAGCCTGGAATCGTGTACGTTGTACCAGAGAAGAAAGAAAACTAGAAGGGTGTAAGGGAATGTAATGCAAGCCAAGGCCTTGGTGGAGGCTCATGTGACTTGCGGGAGAGTGTGACTATGAGAATGGAACTCAAGGGAAAATTAGCTAATCTGGCTTTAGTTGACTCCATATCTTGTGCAAATCCTCTAAGTTACTGCGTTGACTTCTGAATGATTTCTACTGTCTTTCAAAAAGAGTTTTGCGTCTCTCTGGCATCACAGATATCTGTTGAACTTGGTTTTGCTGTGGAAAATAATCTATTTCCTTTTTCGTGGAGTAATTTAAAACCAGCTCCACTGAAATTTGCATCTGATACGCAATGCAAGCTTTGTGCTGTAGTTTAACACCAGCAGTAATTCAAAACAAGTCAACATAGCATTTATACCAAATGCTGTCATTGACCACCAGATATTAAGAATGATGACCTGACAAATTTGCTTTTTTCTCTCAATTTCTTTTTACAAGTGGGAGGACCTGCGAAAATTTGCAGGGGATATATAATTTCTCCTCCCACTCCTTCCTCTTTCACTCCCTGAAATCCCCCATAGCCTCTCCCCTTTTCCTGCTTCCTTTTCTGTTTGCCACCCACTAGTCAATCTACCTTTATCCCCCCTGCCCTAGTCTTTGAGATGCCCTCTTGGCAGCAGACTCTAGCTAGGAAAACTATGGTCCAGTAGTGTGATGCCAGGCCCAGCCCAGTTGTTTGGTAGGGAACTTGCAAGGACTCACCTCTCTTTGCCCTATATCTCCCTCCCCACACTATTTCCTCTTTCCATCTTCCTGGCAACCCACATTTCCTCATTTTCCCAGCCTCATTCTCTTCTTCTCATCTACCAGCTTTTAACCGGCTTTTGTGGGGTGGATGATGTTGAGTAGTAGCAAGCAGCTGGGCCTGGTTGAGTCATACCAATTGCATAGTAGCAGGCAATCTGATGATTGGTGGTGGGCCCAGCTCCAATGAGTCCATCCTCAAAATGGAAAACAGCCCTGGAAATGGCCTTGCCTCCTTTCGCAGCCTTTTACTGACAGAAACCAAGGCTTGAAGTCTGGTGATACTGTTGTGGTAACCTAGCAACTGCCACTGAAGGCATCTGTTTTTTAACGCAACAGTTGTTCCTTTTATCATTTTGTATTTTAAAAAACAAACCCAACCCCAATGCATTTTTGAAAAAGATTTCAGATTTTTATGTAAACCTGGGACAGTTTTCAGATTTGTCAAATGATTGTCTTATCTGTTCGTGCCTCCAGTCTCCAGATTTAAGTATTAACAGATCTGGCCATGTTGAGAATTAGCTATATTAATGTTTGTAACATGTGGTGAACTTGAAAGTCTTCACATTGTTAAATATCATGGGCTGGTCCTAATAAAAGGTATTACACAGATTATGTTCTTGGTTTCCTAAAGCCAAAAAGCCACTTGATGTGCCATACCTCTAAACAAGATTCTTACATGTAGCTGAGCTGGGAAGCCTACCAAAAAATGAAACTGCAAGAGTGTGTCATCATAGGGTTAGTTTTCTGTGATTACATATTGCTGACAGTGGTTAGAATATTTTATATATAGCTGCAGGGCTTTTCAATGAAAGATAAAATTGGAGCTATCACAGCCCATGCTCCTTACCCATAACCTCACTGAGTCAAAGTTAACAGCATCCATGTGCTTATGCAATTTAACATTTTCATCCTGTTCCACTTTTTGTGTTTGAATTCTTTTCCCTTTAGGTGAAGGGATTCTTATTTCTTCAGAAGCTACTGAACTCCTGGACTTCATAGATAATCAAGGACAAGTGCATGTGATTCAGAAATACCTTGAGAAGCCTTTGCTCTTAGAACCAGGTCATCGTAAATTTGATATTAGGTATTTGTTGTTGTTTTTTATGTCTATAGAGAGAATTTAGTTGTTCAGTTTAATAGCTGAGTGAAATGAGCAATAGCAATGAATCTGATTAATCAAAGTTGAGAATTCAATACATAATTTTTTTTAAAAAAATAACTTTTTTCCCCTCTAACTTTTAGAAGCTGGGTACTAGTGGATCACCAGTATAATATCTACCTCTACAAAGAAGGCGTTCTACGGACTTCTTCAGAACCTTATAATAGTGCTAATTTTCTGGACAAAACCTGCCATCTGACCAATCACTGCATACAAAAAGAGTACTCTAAAAACTATGGGAGATATGAAGAAGGGAATGAGATGTTTTTTGAGGAGTTTAATCAGTATCTGATGAGCGCTTTGAATGTTACTCTGGAAAATACGATCTTATTACAAGTCAAAAATATAATAAGGTAACATTTTATATTTTTATATTTGATAGAATAGTACACAAGAGTCTACCAGGGCACAGCTTAGAAGTTTTGTAACTAGTCTGTTTATATGCATACACATACATATAAAAGGTTTTGTCCCAGTCGAAGAATAAAAATGCACACAGAAAATCCCTCCGTTGATGTAAATAAAGAAATCTGGTGGGTGGATGAACATAAATGTTCCTACAGCTTCAAGGCAAAACTGAATGTATTTTAATAGGCAAAGAACAATCCCTGTACGTGACACCCAACTATGTGTTACTGAACTTTTTATCTTTGTTAAGGGGCAACATGGAGCTAAAATGTGATGGGAAGGGAAAGGAATAAGAACCACCTCCCTTTTTGTCCTTTTGTTGCTTTTCCACTCCAAATCCTCTTCTGCCAAAACAGCCTTTTCGGGGTGAGGGGGGGACTTGAATGGATTCAGTTTTACACAATTGCATGGAATGTGCAAGTAAACCCTTAAAGTACTGTAGGAAGTGGATGGAAGAATCATAACAGCACCTGCATATGGTAAGTTCTTTCTTACATTTCTAATGTAAGAAAGACATTTAGAAATCTGAGTCTGAGATAAGAGCGAGAATTAGTGGTGAAATAAACAAGGCACAGATAAGATGAAGTATGGAAAATGTTCCATGAGGTTTTGAAACAGAGCTGCTCCCCGAAAGATCAAAAATCCATGTCAAAGTTGGAATTACTTCACCAATTTTGGAGCCCCTGTAGTGAGACAGACATTTGTAACAGTTCACAATTATATAAGCCCAGTACAGAATTGAATTAATAGTATTGCTGTTGGAAAAATGTTATTAGATCATTGCATTGGCTTTTGTTGATCTAGTTTGCATTGCTGAGAACTACAAAGCAGTGGCTAAATTTTGATAGTGTGGACTTTACAGGTGGGATGAAAATTAGTCATGCAAAAAGAGATGAGTTTTTGGCATTAATTTCTGTCAGCAGATTATTTGCTGTGCCAGACATAAACATTTGGCCTTTTTATACCAACCAGAAGTGCCAGAGGAAAACAAGAGCCAGCTGGGCTTGGTAGTTAGAATGTCAGACTAGGAGCTGGGAGAAATGAGGTTGAATCCCTGCTGTGCTATGGGAGCCTGCTGTGGGGGATCTTGGGCTCCTTGCTTTCTGTCTGTCAGCTTACCTGCTTCGTGGAGTGGTTGTGGGGCTAGGTAGAGAAGGGCAGAATGATATTGCAAGCCACTTTGGGTTCCCATTGGGAAGAAAAGTATGGTCTAATAAAACAGAGGAAATTCACATCCCACGAGTCTGATATACCAGAGTTGTGGGTAGAAAGCTAGTATAAGTCTGTCAACAGATACAAAGTCTGTATCTGAAGAAGTTAGCAGTGACTCATGAAAGCAGGTACCCTGCCACAAATTTTGTTAGTCTTTTAGGTGCTACTGGTCTCTTGCTGTTCTCTGCTGCTACAGACTGATTAATATGGGTACCCCTCTTGAACTGATACAAAATCTTCCTTCCACAGAAGCTGCCTTATGTGTATAGAACCTGCTATCAGCACCAAACACCTCCACTATCAGAGCTTCCAGCTTTTTGGCTTTGATTTCATGGTGGATGAGGACTTGAAGGTTTGGCTAATTGAAGTTAATGGTGCCCCTGCTTGTGCCCAGTGAGTATCATATTCCAGAAGTACCTTGAGAAAACTGTTCTGTGCATGCACAAGAAGTTCAGAAATATTCCCAGAAACTCTGACAAAGACATTGCATTTGCTGGTTTCAGGTGAAACAAAGGGAGGGAAGATCAGCTGTGTTATTAGTATTCATATATGTTTCTTTCTCCCATTCCCAGTAATTTGATCTTCTCCTTCTTCTTCAGGAAAGAGCATAGGTGGAGCTGCTTTGAGAAAACAAGTTTTACTAACAGTCCACTGTTTCCTCCTTGTCTTATTGTCAGTATATCTAAAACCAAGGTGGCTGACCCCTTTGTTAAAGGCAATAGCAGCAAATCCAGGCTACCCATAGACGAACAAAATGAGTGATTCTCAAATGGAAGCGTCACAGATCTTTTCCATATTCCTCCACACACACTCCAGCAGCCCTTTCTGACTTTTAGCAAGTTTATTCCCAGGATCATGTGACCCATTTGAATGGATAGCTGTATGGGTCAGGAGGCTGCGTGGGGTGGATAAAATTCTCTTCCCTCTTGTATCAGTGGTGTGTTCTGATGGAAGAGGCAGGGTGATTTTTTTCCTGTCCTGGCCGCTGCCTCCCAACCACATGGCTGTTACTTCACATGGGTGTTATGACCCTGCCCCCAGGAATTTTTTTTTACTGGAGTCAGAATGTAATGTTTGGTATCCCCCCCACCCTTGCAGTGCTCCAGTTTATAAAGCCATCCCATTCATATCAGCAAACCGGCTATTTTGGAGCAAGTTCCTCAGTGGAACAGGCTTTCACAGGAGGTGGTGGGCTCTCCTTCCTTGTAGGTTTTTAAACAGAGGCTAGATGACCATCTGACAGCAATGAGGATCCTGTGAATTTAGGGAGAGGTATTTGAGAGTTTCCTGCATTGTGCAGGGGGTTGGACTAGATGACCCTGTGGAGGTCCCTTTCAACACTATGATTCTGTGATTCTAAAACCACCAATTTCCATGGATAGCAAGATCAATTAAGTTTAGGGCTATCTGTGTACACAAAACTGGAGTGACAGGTGTTTCATTTGGTAATGTTCCCTCCCTCAGCACAACACAGAGAAGAGCTTCAGAGCATGGCAAACATGAATGTACACGTTTCTGTTACTCAGATTTCAAGAATATTCCAGTCATCTCTGAAAATAAAATAGCCAAGGACATTAAGTAATGCAAACGAATGCTTCCTCCTCTGCTCTTTATACTACTTTGGAAATACTTGGAACTACTTTAATCCCAGTTTTAAAAACAACTGCATTTGAAAATAAACTGGCCTAGCAATAAAAAGCAGCTGTCTTAGCACTTTCATGGACTCTTAGTTGGCTATCTTTCTATGTTACCATGTTTAAGGTGTTCAGCAGGGAGTCTAAGAGTCTGTTCCTCCCAGCAACACTGTTTTCCAAATGTTGCTGAACACAGGGAGGAAGTGCATGTGAGGTCAGTTCTTCTGCATGTTCTCCTTGTGCAGATAGTTTGGCAGTGGCAGGGGATGATCCTCCCTTGCCACATGGTCCGACAGTGCACAGATGGTTTATTTGTATGGGGCTATCTTTCAGGTAAAGACACTCCCCCAAGTATTCTTGCAGAGTTCTTTCATAGCTGTCAGTGGGAACACTGAGCACATGCAGGGCTCCAGGTTGGAATAACAATGGGTAAGGAGGTATCCCTTGTTAATTCAACTTGTTGATGGAGCCAGCATACCAGTTACATTAGTTTAACACATTCTTAATTTTATGAATATAAATTGCATTTTTTGGAATGGTATTGTAATTCTCTGTTGTATTTGTGTTTGGTTTTTTTGTTGTTGCTATTGTTTTTGGCTTCTAGGAAACTTTATGCAGAGCTTTGCCAAGGCATAGTGGATGTGGCCATTTCTAGCGTCTTTCCCCTTAGTGACACTGTGCAAAAGCAGAGTCAGCAATCAATATTTATTAAGTTGTGAGAATATTCAAGCATCTACGCAACACACATGGAAGAACTGTTGCCTGTTGAACCTAGGGAAAAAGAAGAAATGTGAAATGATCATTTCACCTACGTGTCATGCCAAAATAATGGATCAACATCATCTTTAAAAAAGAGAGAGGAAAGATTCCATGGAGAGTATAAGATGAATGGAAGTCATCTCGTCAGTGCTGTCCATGTTTTGGAAAGCTTTGATTTAAAAAAACCTGTTCCTGTAACCGAAGCAGATTTCTCTGGGAGAACAACAAAACAGCTTTTTTAAAAAAATACATGCAAAACCAGGGATATAATTTTTTTAAAACAACCCTGTGAATTGTGTTTGCCTCCCTTCCTTTTCCTCCCTCTAAGTAATAAATTATTTTTCCAAACTGTAGTACTAGTAGCCTTTCAGGGACTTTGAAGGGTTTGTCAACTCAACCTGTGTGGTTTTTGTTTTCTCCACGTGCTACATTTCTAGTGCCTTAGCTTTATTCCCAGTAACCAAGCTACTTTGTTCTTCTTTTGTTCTGTTGCAGTTAACACAAAAATCTGTCTTGTTCTGTAGGGTATAAACTTTTTATATTTGTAATTGGTTTCAAAATCTGTGTGTTTGGTTTAAGTACTGAATGGCACTGTGCATAATTTGGATGAAGGAAAGTTTTCTCCCTTTCCCCCATGCACACGCTAGTGCAACCCATGAAACCATATATTGCAGCTTGCCAGATGTCTGACAATCTGTTTTATTGTTTTGTTTGCAGTTTAAAAAAATGGTTGATGAAGCCGCTGGTAGACCACCATTTATGATTGGTAAACTCTGTTCAGCTTGGTTGGCTACTCTATTATTCCTCTAAGGCACCAAAACCCTGACAAGGTTGTCCCAGTGCTGAGGAATGGAATGTGATCCTTTCTTTTAAATGTTCACATTATTTGGTCTTCAGGGCTTCATGTTTTCCAGTTTTAGTAAAATTCTTCTTTCTCTCAATTATTTTTAAGTTGGGGAAGGGGTTGTCTTGCATTTTTTTTTCTTTTTTTAAAAGAGCCACCAGAAAGGAACACTGACAACTGCTAATTCCAGCACTAGTACTTTTTGTTAATCATCCTTGTATTTAACTGGATTCTTAATTTTAATATTTTTGAGGCTTCAGAATAAAAGCTGCTAACTGTGATCCTCGTTGTATTCGTCTTCCACTGTTAACTAGCACCAACACAGTACATGTTGGGAATCAACAGCTGGATGTTCAGAGAATAATCTGTTTCTCATGAGGAATACCAGTTAGCCTCTCAGTTGACAGCCCTGAGGGAAAGGCAGACAGTTCATTTTCAGGAGTAACAGGGCTTGGTCTTTCTGAAAAAGTAGTTGCCAACTAGGGTTGTATGTTTATGTTCACCAAAGATATGCCCAGTCAAGATAAGGCAATTTATTTAGGAGGTACTGTACAGCAACTTTGTCTATTGGGATTAAAATTAAGATTTTACTAGGGTGTTTCAGAGTGTAACCCATTTTTGACAGGTATAGGTAGGATAGCATCATTGCTGTTAACTTTCTGAAACATTTCCATGAATTATTAACTGTCATTCCCACTGTGAATAACAGTTATTTTAAAATGCAGTTTATGGTAACAAATAAGTTGACAATGTCTCTTTTAAAAGGCTCTGGATAAACATTAGACGTGAAAAGACTGGTTCAGAATATGCTGTAATTTATTTTTGATCCTGAAGGAACCTAAGGGGTATACTCAGTAAGTTAGACATCATGTATATTCTGTGTTGCATTTGTGCTGTCTGAAGAATTTTCAGTAGAATCAAGGCATGTAATGTGAACATAATCTGATCCACTTCATATTAATTTAGAAATACATACTGTCAACTTTCCATGGGACTTATTTCATATGCAGGTGTTCAGAATCACAACCTTATGCTTAATATTCAGGAAATCAGAATAAGGGTTGCAGATATTTGCTACTAGTTTAAAATCCTGGTAGGCATTCTATAAAAGTCTAAACTATTAAGGCCATTTCTAAATGTAATGCAAATTGAATGCTAAAATACTTAAGAGATATTTGACTTTTCTTTTAGAATGCAGTACAAGCTTGGTATAATAAATGGAATAACTAAAAGACTGAACAGCTTTTGTAGGGGACCCTTTCTTTGGAGATTCTGTGGGGGCCTTAGAAGCCCACCCATTAAGAGTTCTCGTCATGCTGGTCAATGTCAGAACTTTTTCTTGCTGTTCTGAAATCAGATAATGTCTATGATTTTAGGGCTTTAATCCTAAACCCACTCCCTACGGAGAAAGTCCAATTGTACTGGCTGAGATTTGCTTCTGAGTAAACATGCTTAGGGTTGCGTTTTAAGGCTTCATTCCTGTGCACACCTGCTTAGGAGTAAGCACCACTGAACCTGTTAGGATTTATAACTAAGTATATGACAGTAGCTACCAACAGTGGTGATGGGGAATGGCTTGCATGCAGGAAAAACCAAACAGATCCCTATTATGTAGTTTTCAGACTTTTGGTTAGCTTCCTTGAATGTGCATTGAACATACCTGCATAATTTTGCACTGATACTAATAGTCACAGAAATTTGACTTGTCAGGCATGGCAGCTTCTGGATTTGTCCATGGTAGGTGAATATTAAGTGATGCTTACCTTGCCACATTGTGCAGAATTGAACTGCCTCTAGAACTTTGGCTATCGCAGCAAACATACCTAGAGAAGCATGCATTTGACGTTTTATGACTATAAGAGCTTTGGTTCACCTACAGTGTAGTAAACAACTAGGCCCAACTGTTGAGGTCTGTGATGGGATTAAATGCAAATATTTCAGGTTACTGGCGTTAAGAATTAACAACCCCTGCTTTTGAACGGCTTGCTTACCATGCTGATATTTCTGCAAATTGGAATATTGTGAAAGTACAGGAGTGGCCCAAGAAGGATTTTTTTTCTGCTCAGCTGGAAACTCTTGGGTTATTGATGAGACTACTGGCTATTTCATATCCTTCTCAAGTTTGTAATGGAGGCAATAACTGCCTCCTTGGATGAAGGATGGTCAGTCTGTGGCTCCAGAGATAAAGTGATAGGCCTCCTTCTCTTCCAGCAACCTTCTGAGAGTGGTTTTCAAATTCTGCTTTCGCAGAATATTTTCCATATTGATTCTGCAGACTGCTGTGGGACTGCTTATGCTGCAGAGGGTTATGGGGCACACACTCAATTCACACAGGATGCTGGTCAGACTTATAGGGCCTCATTACCATTCTGCATGGACTGAAAGGTCAGCACACAGAATACTTACTTTGCTGAGGAAGTTCAGTCTGTTGGACAAGCAGTCATTCAGGGAAACTTACTCAGCAGAATTGATCTTATTGAGAAGCCTGATTGAACCTTTTTAGTAACCCACTAATCCTGAGAACACAGTTTGAAAACCATTGCCTTGGGACATGTCCACACATGGATTTTTCAGGTGTGGTCATTCAACTGTTTTGGATAGCCCATTCTTTTAGTGACTGGTGCCTGTACCTTGGTGGCTTTATCCATTCTCATGTCTTTTGCTTTATTCTGTCAATTGATGCTGTGGCATTAAATGTCTCCAAAAATCCTGTGTTTTTGATTTTCATTTAACTTCATTGGCCCTGCCAACCCATTTCTGACACTGCATATGTTCCATTCATAATTTTAATTTCTCTTCCCCCTCCCCCAAAATGTCTGTGAACTGTAATTTAGATGAACAAAGTTTGAGTTCAGTGGCACCTCGAAGGCCAACAACATTTTATTCAATGTATAAGATTTTGTGTGCAAGCACACTTCTTCAGATACAGAGGAAGTAAGATGCAAATTTGTTAATAAAACTGTCAAGTTCCATTGTAGTATGGATTACTGGATGTAAAATTATAGCACAACCTCATTGATGCAAATAGCTTAAAGATCAATGTGTTTGAATAATTACAGTGTTGTACTCCCATAAGGGTGGGTGATGGAAGTTTTTAATTTAGAAAGTAAGAGACCTAGATAATAGATATTTGGATGATGGAGGTGTTACTGGCCCTTAAATAGGTTCCTGGGTATCCTTGGCAGCATGCACACTTGAATGAAAGAAGGTAGTAAGTGAAACCTGAGGTACTGGATTACTCTAAGCAGATTTTATAAATGCAGAATAGCAGAAAAGTGCTGCAAACTTATTACCTTACCAAATTTCAATTTCTGTCCATTACTATGAAGGCTTTGTTCTTGTAGTAAGAAGGAACTGTGGATAATCCTTGTTTGGGAACACTAATATAGCACATACAGTTAATATATGTTGTTAAAAAGGGCTATACCCCATTTTAAGACAATTTTGTGTATGCCCATTTTGATATTAGGGTATATATTTTCTACACTAAATTGATTGTGCATCCTTTTAATGTGGTAGAATGATACATACTGGAGTTTATCGTCTTGTCAAATCCAACCAAGTTATAGAAATTTGATTTTCTACTGAACAGACCTGCAAAGCAATAAAGATAGAATGAATTCAAGTACTAAGGCATAGATACCCGTATTCTCAATGCAGATATCATGTACATCTGTTTCATGAAATGATGAAAGTGTTGTATACTAGATAGTGACAAAAAGACAGTCCTAATTACAGAATGAGATTGTGAATGATCAAATGTAGGATTTGAAGTCTTTTTTTAAAGTGTTTTGTGCAGAGACATGTTGCCCATTTTTAAAAAATCAAAATACCTAAACAGGAAGCATGCAGTACTGATAAGCTGATATCTATACATTCAATGCCACCATTTTCAGTCTGTCAGATTTGATATTCCTTACTGTCTTTGCTGATGTGATTTAGTTTTGAGAGTTGGGGGGTCTCAGTGTTGCTTTGATTTGAAATGAGACAGCCTTTGAATATTTTCTGAGCATTATGTGTAATCTTCCTTTGGTAAGGAATTTTTTTTTAAAAAATAAGGATATATATAACATTTCTGCTATACACTAAAATGTAGAGAGTAGTCCCAAAGCTGATGCCCTTTTGAAAATGAAAGTACTTTTTTACAATGAAGCCCTAGAAATATTGAACTGACTTAAGAAAATGATGTTTATTCAGTGGTTGCCATTGCTTCTACCTCAGATGGTTTCCACTGATTGACTTCTCCTTTATACCATCTTACAACTTATTCTGGGTTCTGATTGAAGCTTCAATGGCACTTATGGAAGAAATTAAAATGGAAGGGGACAGGAAAGGCCACTGTACAAAGGTTACTTTCCATGCAGCAGGAAATATCACCTTTTTCCTTACGTTGGCTCTGTGCCTTCAGTAGCAGCATGGTAGATGGGAGTTCAAAAGGTGTACTTTTCTCAGGATGATAGTAGCACCAGATGAATTTCTGATTGTTATGCAGCTGTTTGAAAGCACAGAGCCTCTTTCAGGAAATAGGTGGCAACTTGTGTACCCTTGAATATGAGTTTTGAGTACTGTGGCTGGAAAATATGTGTATTCTTATTTCACACAAAGTGGAAGTCATGTATACAAAGAGAATTGCTCATAGCACACTTTCCTGGTACATGAGACAGGAGTGGCAGAACCACAATGCTTGGTAAAATCTTTGAGAGTTTGAATGTAGGTGAATGGTCAGTGCATTTCTCATTCTCTGGGCTCTTTCTGTTATAAGAAAAATACATTAAAGATCAAAAGGGTATCTTCTTTAGAGTTGCTAAAATGGTTGAACTTCCAAAAAATCCAAAGCCATCCTGGCCTATGTTCATGGCACCAAAAGTGACATCAGAATGACCTTTTGTTTGTCTTCAGAATATTGTAGTGTGATTTTTGTATGTTTGTGTCTGACAGAATATGTGACGGTGAACAGTGCATGGTTTGCTGAGATTTGTATTCAAACCTCTCTAAAGCGAATTTTAAAAAAATAAAACCTGACTTTTCCTTGTGGAAAATTTGTGATTCTTCCCCCCCCCCCCCGAATATGGGACCACAGATATGTAAGATTTATCATGTAATCAATTTGTTACCTTTAAAAACATTATCAACTGCCTTAATATTAGCTAACTTTACTAATCTCTACCTCCCCAAATGAATCGGGGATATGCTTCAAAGTAGACAGACTATGGCTACCTTCTGGAAAAGGTAGAAAAGTATTTTAACATCATTCACTTCCAGCATCAGATGTATGCTATAATGTGTTGCAGTGTCATAACCCTCTTGGTCAGCAAAGCCTACGTCAGGTTAAAAAAGAAAACATTTAGGTGTTCGCATCGGAGTTATTGTGAGAGTTGACAACCTCTACATTGGGCCTGGAGATTTCTTAGAATCACAACTGATCTCCTGGCTACAGAGATAAACCTGTCTAGAGAAAATAGCTGATTTGGGGGTGGATTGTATGGTATTATACCCTGCTAAACTCCCACCCCGTCCGAAGCCTGGCTGTCCCCAGGCTCAACCCCAAAATAATAATAATAATAATAATAATAATAATAAATTTTTATTTATATCCCGCCCTCCCCGCCTAGGCAGGCTCAGGGCGGCTAACAACAGTTCAATAAAATTATACAATATAAAATATGCAATATAAGGTGATTTAAAACAAACATTGAAATTATACATTAATTTAAAACAACAATCTAAAACCAGTTCGAATGCCTGGGTCATTCCATTATTTAAACGGCGGTGATCTTCCTGATGTTATTCTGTACACTTATATTATGGCAGGGGTCACTAGATAAATCATTGGTGGATTAAACAGCCATCCTATCAACGTCTACAAAAGCCTGCTTGAAAAGGATGGTCTTACAGGCCCTGCGGAATTGGTCCAAATTCCGCAGGGCCCGTACCTCCTCCGGAAGTTGATTCCAAAGGCACGGGGCTATAACAGAGAAGGCCCGTGCCCGTGTACTCTGTAATTTTGCCTCCTTTGGCCCAGGGATAGTCAGCGTATTCTTCCCTGCTGACCTCAGTGCTCTTTGGGGCTCATATGGGGAGAGACGGTCCCTCAGGTAGGCAGGTCCTCGGCCATATAGGGCTTTAAAGGTGATAACCAGCACTTTGTATCGGACCCGGTATGTAACTGGCAGCCAGTGCAGTTCACGCAGTCCTGGCTGTATATGCTCCCATTTCGAGAGTCCTAATAACAGCCTGGCCGCTGCGTTCTGCGTTAAAATCTCCAGGAAATTGCTAACCCAGACTGGGGAACCCCACATCATCCCCCACTTGTGGGGAAGGTCAGGATTAAAATTGCATAAATAAACCCTAGTTGTTGTCTAGGAACACACCACCACTTGTCAGGAGCTGCTGAGGTCTATATGTTTCAGGAGGTCTGTTGCCAGGGTGCCCGCCACCAGCCTGGGGTGGTCTTTCCCCATGAACAGAGACACCCCAACACCCAAAGAGACCTATGGGCTTCCACAGCAGTGCCTTCAGAAAAACAAGGCTTGGCATTAATGATGGGTCTGCTAGGAGCCATAGCTGGACCTGAGAGAGAAACAGGTTCACAACATTCCTCTATGCAGCTTCCCCCCCCCCCCTTCCAAGCTCCTTTCCTTCTCTGGGAAACAAAGGATGGGCATCAGTCATAATCCAAAGGTTTCTAATGGGTTGAGAGACTACCTATTGCCAAAAAAGGCGCATATTGTCTCAGAAATCCTGTTATACTATGGCACTAATAGTATTTCCTTTCTCTAGCAATCATCTCTCTTATGGACACAACCCTTCCAATTAACATTACCAAGTCCCAGGCCTCGGATTCAGCAGGAGTTCACAGGAGCGCAGCTCCTGAACCTTTCTGAGAGTTCCACTTCCTCCTTCCCACCTTGTCTATTGAATAGTAGGTGCAGCTGCATAACAATCCCTGGATGAGCTCCACCAGCTATTTTTCTACAAAACGACTCCTGCCAATTCCCTATCTGTTATACTATGGAATATCTAGTACAATTCCCCCAAGCTGTCACCCTATAGAACCTCATCACACCTATTAAGATATGCCCTCCTTTTTATCCAGCACCTGGGAAAACTCAAACATTACTTTTGTTAGAACCTCCTAAACTCAAACATTACTTTTGTTAGAACCTCCTAAACCCATCACTGTCATCATATTAGCTCACTCACATTAACATACCTTCAGGATACATTTTTGGGTAAATATACACCTAGTTTGGTACATGCCCAGTGTGTGTTTTGCTTAGGGCCTGAAAGCAACCACCCTTGACTGAGGCCAAACTTTGCTGCAGGCAGCGCTGGTCATTGCAGGCATCTCCTTCCTCCCCATCTTCAAGCTGGTCCATTCTCCTATATCTGGTAAAGTATCACCCTTTCACCCCACACCCCCATCTTACCCGCTACCTACTTTTATTTCCATATCTTTTGTGTATGCTATCCAATCTGTGAGTATATATTTAAATTCCATTAATTTTCCACAATAAACTCTATTCTATAAATTAGTTTGGTCATTTAAAAAGGTGTTGAAGCTTTGAAGTGATTGTTTTGAAGTGATCCACGAGTGGAGCGTCCATAATTTTGTTTTTTTATCCAGAAGTAGTGTTCCAGGACCTTAGGTTTAATCACTCTAACAGTGCTCTTGACATATAGCAGCCCACAAGGGTAGATTAAAACATATATTGTTTAGAGCTAGGCTTCCCAACCCTCCCGCCCTGACGGGGGACCCCAGGATTTACACCCTCTTCCCCCGCTCCCCAAAAAACTGAAAGCGGGGGGAGAGGGGGAAACGGCGCCAAGGAGCATGGCGAGCTGCGCCACTGCCGCCCCCTCCCTGCCCACCGCAGCTGCTCCTCCGAGATGGGCCCAGGCTGAGCCCATCTCGGAGGAGCAGCCAAGAGGCGGCAGCAGCACAGGCAAAACCAGAGAAGGGGAGGGCGGAGGTGGGCTGGGAGCATGGCGAGCCTTCTAGAACCCGGACTTGCGGCTTGCCACGCCCCCAGCCCACCTCCACACACCCCTCCAATTCCACCCCAGAGGCGGAGCGGAGTGGGCGAGGCCACCGCGCCACTGCCACCCCCCCCCCGCCCCACCACAGTTGCTCCTCCGAGATGGGCTCAGCCTGAGCCCATCTCGGAGGAGCAGCCACGGGGAGCAGAGAAGAGACGGCAGCTGCACAGCACCGTCACCCGCTCCGAGACGGGGCGGCTCGCCACGCTCCCCGGCGCCGTTTCCCCCCCTAGCTCCACCCCAGTGTCTCCTGGCTCCACCCCCAAAGTCTCCTGGCTCCACCCCCAAAGTCCCCAGATATTTCTGGGATTGGACTTGGCAACCCTATTTAGAGCTATTATGTTTAGTAATAAAACATATGTTACTTCTTTAAGAGTATAGCCTCTTAAAGGAAACTTAACCCATTTTAGGATGGACGAATCCTTTAACCTGTAGATAAAATGAGCAAGTCAAACATGCCCTGCACTTATGGTGCCCTATGGGTCCATTGGATTTCAACGAAGAGCTACTATAGTCAGATTTAATGAGAATATTCCTTATACTCTGAGTACCCATGGAGGTAATTGACAGCCAGGGGTATCCTGCACTAGGTGCCAATGTCTTTCAATGATAGAATAAGACAGGGAAGAATATTTAAAACACACTAATACCTGATGGATTTATGTGAATTTTTATTAATAAGTTGATCCTTCTTGTTGGTGCTATTAGCCCATGTTCTGGTCAAACGTGTAAATCTTTCAGGATATCCCCATCCCTAAATTGATCACACACAATGGCAATGTCCTAAAAAAAATTACCCAGAGGTGTGGAGTTCCTTTTCACTGAGGAGTTGGCTAAAAGATATATTATTTTTTAAGTGGGCAGGATGACAGGACTGATAGTGAAGTATTTTTATCTACTGGTTTTCTATAACTACAAACAGCCAAGTTGTTAACAGTTGTCCTGTATACTACTGTATCCCAAAAAGTAATTGTTCCCCGTCCATCTTGCAAGAAAATTTTATCAACATATGGGCAGTGTTCATCCAATGTACAAAATCAGTGACAGAGTACTTATCCTGGTAAATATATGACAAATATACCAGGCAATGAGGGAAAAAAATAAAGGATTAATGTGAGAATTACAAAAAAATGTAGATTCCATATCTGCCATGAAAGACTAGGGACAAAGGGGCTGCCTTCTTTGCACAAATTGGTTGTATATATAAGTGCTTGTCCTGTATGACAGTGTGAATATATTACTTGACTGTTAGCCGCCCTGAGTCCGCTTGTGGAGAGGGCGGAATATAACATTAAAATAACAATAATATAGAAAATTTGTTTAATTCGCCAGTTTAGTTTAATTATATATTGAGGCTTGGCTTATTTGGGAGGGGGTGGTTCCCTTTCCATTGGATTAATTCTGCCCATATATCTCACTTTTGGTTGGCTAACCTCAGAGTGGTGGCTCCCGCTATTACAACTGATCTCCAGGCAAACAGAGATCAGTTAACCTTGAGAAAATGGCCACCATGGAAGGTGGACTCTGAAGTCTTTCCCATACCAAACCTCTCCTCTCCCCACCCCACCCCCACTCAGGCTGCACATCCAAAATCTCAAGGATTTCTCAACCCGGAGCTAGCAACCCTAACCAGGGTTGACCCTGCTTCACTTCTGAGATCTGATAAGATCAGGCTAGCCTGGGCTATCCAGGTCAGGTTTCAGCTAGTCAACATCAAACCAATGATTTTGCCGTTGTCCAGTGATCAACTGAAGACCTCTGAAGAAAGGCTCCTTGCCTTTATTCAGTCACAGTACCTTTCAACAAGCATTCTTCTGTCAACATTTGAGCAACTTGCACTGTAATCAAAGGGTGCTGTTTGCTTGTAATCAGGCTGTTGGCCTGTGGTGGGACAACAGAAGGAGGGGCTGTGGCTGGTAGTAGAGCAGCATCTGCTTGCCATGCAGAAATTTCAGGTTCAATTTCCTGTGTCTCCAGTTAAAAGGTGATGTGAAAGACCTCTGCCTGAGATCCTGGAAAGCCGCTGCACTCCAATAAGCCAAGCCTCAATATATAATTACACTCAATTGGCGAATTAAACAAATTTTCAAGTAATCCCCAGACCAATTCACACCAAAGTCATACAGAATTATGACGGACTAAGCGCTCAGTGTTGTGTGGTTAATATCTACTTTTGACCAGCAGCAGTAAGTCAGGACTCCAAGTTTTCCCACATCACCAGCTACCTGATCCTCTTTTCAACTGGAGACATTAGAGATTGAATTTGGGAAGTCACCCTCAGCAAGCAAAGCAGATCCTCTACTGAGTCAGCCGAAGCTTAAGCAATACTACTACACCAGCTGCCCCCTATAAGCCTGAAGAAAGGCTAGAGTTCCAGAAAAACACAGCACTCCTACTTCTCAGTAGCTCGCTGCCTTCCTCCACGCCTAGGTGGCGCCATAGCCTGCAGGACGTGGCGAACTCGAAAAGCTGCTCAGAGCAGGCCGGGGAACCTCGGTTTGGGGTGTTGTTTGAGCAAGGCATTTTGGGAGCGTTCAGTTTTGCCAGCGAACTACGCATCCCAGCAAGCTCTGCGATGGTTTCCGGCGTCTTGTAGGCTAAGGAAAAAGCATGGAAGCCGCGTGCAAGTGGCGGGATTTGCCGGATTCCCCCAGCCTTAAACGTTTGACGGAGCCGAGCTACGGGCTGGTTAAGGAGCAGCAGCTCTCGGCGTTGCAGGAAGTGACACGAGCGCACATCGAGTCCTTTAACCATGCCGTGGGCGAAGGGCTGCACCAGGCAGTACAAGTGAGGCACTGCGGGGAAAGTGGGGCAGAGGGATCTGTGGGCGAGTGGGTAGGCAAGGAAGAAAGGAATTGGGCCGTGATCCCCGTCGATGTATTTCCTGGTGCTCCTTTGTTTCTTGTACCTTTAGGATACGTAAATTTCAGGCACTTTGATGGAACAAGAAAAATCAGGAAGCTTTGGGTTGGCCAAGCGCACCCAATGAGAAACCCCTGTTCCTATCCCAGACAGATTCTCGGCTTGCAACCTCCCGGAGAGTGGTTTGCAGTTTCTGCTGTCGCTTTCCATATTGCAGCCATTTAAATGATGATGCGTGCTACCGTTTCTCAGAAGTCCCAAGCGCCTGCAAGCTAAACGAAGTTGGATGCCCCTTGACTAGTACACAAATGCATAACTGCATTGAACTGTCTAGCTCTGTGTTATGTTTTCTGGGGTCTTAAGGTGAGGAATGTCCTCCCTAGCCCTGTTTTTAGCGAGAGGTGCTTGGAATTTAACCAGGGTCTTGTAAGTGGGAAGTATGTGCCCTGCCATTAGGCTGTGGCCCCTCCCTGTAGTGTCACAGTGATGAGGAACAAAGAAGATGAATAAGGCTTCTTTTTCCTTTAAAAAAGTGCTCACCCACCCCTGCTTGGGGACTCCTCTTCCAAGAGATAGTAGGCAACATTCACTGGGTCATTTGGGAGAGGAAATAACCAAAGCAGTAATAGTGGGACAAGTTTTATTAGAACTTGCTTGAATAGTTGCCTCTGACATGGTGGGCTGGATCTTTTATATGCTGCTTGTTTCTAATGAGTGTAGATAACCTTTGGTTTGGCTTGCTTTTCCTTTCAGGCTGTTCCACCTTTAGAGTTTGCGTTTAAGCATGATCGGATCACTTTGGCAATTGTTGGAGCTGTGATCAGTATGCCTATGGTACCAAAGGGCAGTATATGTAAAGAACTGAAAGTTTACCCAGCAGAATGCAGGGGGCGCAGAAGCACCTATCGCGGGAAACTGACTGTGAGTAACAGTATAAATGAATGAAATGATGTTTCATCATGTTCTGAACATCTTTATATGCACCTTAGAAAGCCAAAAGCTTTTTTAAAAACTGCAGGTGTATTTTGGAAATGGATAGAGGGTGTATGACTGATAAGGTGAGTGGCTAAGACAACATACTAACATTGTAACTCATAGGCTGTAATCCAAAGAACACTTTCCTGGAAGTAAATGCTTCCCATGACTAGTTTACTTTCTTAGGATTGCTCCCATAGTCACATGTTAAGAAGCTGCAGTCCCTAGCTTTTATTCCAGAGCTCAAGGAGCTAACAGCCATAAGAGAGAGTCCAAGTTATGGTTTAAAGCAAAAGATATTTTATACCAGGTGATAGAAGCTATGATTTGTATACCATTCATAATGCATTTGTTTTTATTATATGGTTTATATTGTAACCTGCCTTGGGCAGATTCCTTCGAAGGATGGCATAGAAATGCACTAAATAAAGTCAATGGTCATTGTTCATAAATATAAGCCATGGTAGTTAAACTCCCCCCTTGCAGTATTATCATTGTGTGTACATGTGTTAACAATAGTTATATCACTGCACAAAAGCATATGTTACAGTGGGTACATTTCAGGAGAATATGATACGGTTGACTGTCAGGTACTGACTAGCCACCTTGCTGACTTGGGGATTCGGGGGTCTGCCCTACAATGGCTGGTCTCTTTCCTCCAAGACTGGGGACAAAGGATGGTGATAGGAGAGGAATCGTCTCAGTCACCCACTTATATGTGGTGTGCCGCAAGGGGCGGTTCTGTCCCCGATATTATTTAACATCTGTATGCGCCCCCTTGCCCAGATTGTCAGGAGGTACGGGCTTGGGTGCCATCAATATGCAAATGACACCCAACTCTATCTGTTGATGAGTGGCCGGTCCGGCTCCGTCCCGGATAACTTAGACCTGGCATTACAAGCAGTGACATCGTGGCTCAGGCTGAGTCAACTGAAGCTGAATCCGACGAAGACAGAGGTTCTCTATCTGAGTCGTGGTGGTCCAGGAAGGGAGATTCCCTTGCCAGCCTTTGACAGGGTGCCATTGATACTGGCCCCTAAGGTCAGGAGCTTGGGAGTGCTTCTAGAGCCCTCTCTGACTATGGAGGCCACTGCCAAGTCTGCCTTTTTTCATCTGCAGCGGGTATGGCAACTGGCCCCTTTCCTGGAGCAGCATGACTTAGCAGTGGTGATCCATGCTACGGTCACCTCGAGGATAGAATACTGTAATGCCCTCTACATGGAGCTACCTTTGACTCTGACTCAGAAACTGCAGCTAATGCAGAACGCTGTGGTACAGTTGTTAATGGGGCTTCCTCGATGGGAGCACAATCAACCAGTGCTAAAAGAGCTGCACTGGCTGCCTGTTGTGTACCGAATCTGCTTCAAAGTGTTGATATTGCCCTTTAAAGCCCTATATGGCCAAAGACTTATCTATCTTAGGGACTGCCTTTCCCCATATATACCCCAGAGAGAACTGCATTCAGGAAGTCAACATCTGTTATCCATCCCCAGACCAAGGGAGGCCAGATTATGCTCTACACAGGTGAGGGCCTTCTCTGTGGCAGCCCTTGATTTGTGGAACACACTTCCAGAGTCCCATGAGAGTCCTGCGGGATCTCTCCCAATTCCACAGGGCCTGTAAGACCAACCTTTTCCGGTAGGCCCAGTTCTACAGTAACTAATGCGTGAGGAGCTGCCGCTATTATGTCACTGAATACTACTATCCATCTATAAGACACCTAATAGAGCAATACAGAGAATTAAGAACTATAATGAAGCTAGACCGCCTATGTAAGAAATTTTATAGCACCGTTTTTAATTTATAAATGGTTATATATGTTTTGCTTTTATAACCATAAGGTATTGTATTGTGGTATTGTGTCTGTGAGCTGCCCAGAGTCCATATGGAGTGGGCAGCATACAAATTTAAGGTAAATAAATAAGTAAAAATACTTACTGATTAGTTAATCCACAGACCTCTCACTGGATCTAACTCAAGATCCAGTTTATTATATGGTTTATATTGTTGTAAATATGTGGGGGTCTGCTAATTTAACAATCTGAGAAGAGAGAGAGCTTCTTACAGAGAAGATTAAACAAAAATAAATGTATGTGTTTGTAAGTGGCGCCTTCTCACAGGAGGAGAACTTGCTGTGAAAGTCTGCCTTGGAATGCAAACATCAGTGTGCTAAACTGTTCCCTATTGCTGATGAAACCTTGTTACAGGTGCCAGATTTAAGTATCTGGGTCATTTAAGTGTACATCAAAACATTCCTGCTTAAGATTAAAATGGCTATGGCTCCAATCTGTGATTGAATGACGGTGATCATATATGCTAGTGTCTCAATTATCCTATCTTCTAATTAGTAACTTCTTTTATTTGGGTTCGAACCATGTTTTCTATGGATACTTTATGATGTGTCCCCCATCCCCCCCAGGAATTTGTAAAACCAGCATGATGTGATGGGTAGAAGGTTGCATAGAAACTAGGAGAGACTCATATGAAGATGAAGATATTGGATTTATATCCCGCCCTCCACTCCGAAGAGTCTCGGAGCGGCTCACAATCTCCTTTACCTTCCTCCCCCACAACAGACACCCTGTGAGGTTGGTGGGGCTGAGAGGGCTCTCACAGCAGCTGCCCTTTCAAGGACAACCTCTGCCAGAGCTATGGCTGACCCAAGGCCATTCCAGCAGGTGCAAGTGGAGGAGTGGGGAATCAAACCCGGTTCTCCCAGATAAGAGTTTGCATACTTAACCACTACACCAAACAGGCTCTCCTGTTCAACAGTGATACTGAATTTGTGACCGTGGGCCAAAGGATGATGTTAATTCCACACTTTTGCAGTGAGTCATCCTCTAGACTTAGCACAGAGAAGCACCATTTGGATTGTTTCACACTTGCTGGAGGGGGGGGCGGATTCAGTATTGGTTGCCTTTGTAAAATATTGTGTGACTTTTCCTTTCCCCTCATTTTTTTCTTAGTCTTTCTCTTTATTGTTATAGCTATACATTTCTAAAATTATCAATATTTTTTCTATATAGGCTGATATTAGCTGGTCATTGAATGGCTCCCCTAAAGGGATTATTAAGCAGTCCCTTGGAAATATTCCAATTATGGTGAAGTCCAAGCTATGCAATCTCTATGGCCTTTCTCCCAAAGAACTAATCAAACACCACGAGGAAGAAGAGGTAACAGTTAATCCTGTTGGTGCTGTCTGATGTAAAATTATGTGAACAAAAGATTGAAGCCTTAGCCAGAGTTCCTACTAGTTAATAGTATTTCTGGCAATTGATGCATGATTTTGTCTATTTATACCTTTTAATATGAAAATAAATGTGCTTATTGCCAAAACTCCAACATTGGTGACTTTTTAAAACACTGAAGGATGTGTGAGAATAGATCCAGGTGGGCAGCCATGTTGGTCTGAAGCAGTAGAACAAAGTAGGAGTCAAGTATCACCTTTAAGACCAACAAAGTTTTATTCAGAATGTAAGCTTTTGTATGCATGCATACTTCTTCAGACAAGGGGATGGGGTACAGTGAGCTGAAATACATATAGCTGGTGGGTTAAGAGAGTAAACTGATACAAAGTTAGGATCAAATGGCAAAAATTGGAAGACCATTTTATTATAATAAAAGGCAACTTTTATTGCCTTTTATTGGTTTCCCACACAAATGCTATCCAGACCAAGTGGTCTTCCAATTTATTACACTATTTTGCCATTTGATTTAACTTTGTATTAGTTTATGCTCTTAACCTACCAGCTATATGTATTTCAGCTCACTGTACCCCATCCCCTCGTCTGAAGAAATATGCATGCATACGAAAGCTTACATTCTGAATAAAACTTTGTTGGTCTTAAAGGTGCTATTTGACTCCTATGATGTGTGAGAATGCTAGCAGAGAAAAACTATGTGTTGAAGGAACAAAGTTTAGGTCCAGTGGCACATTTAAGACCAACAATGTTTAGTTCTGGGTTTAAGCTTTCATGTGCATGCATGTTGTTTTGCTGTGTTGCTTCAGAGCAGCACAGCTACCCCATTTAGGGTAGGGAGGGCCAAATGAAATGTGACACCATACTTATGACTTCCAGGAAAATACTACAAGAGCCATCCCTTCAGACTTCTTGTGCTTTTCAAGTGCCAAAACTGCGAGAGTAGGGTGGGGGACAATGGCTGTCAGTTTTTGTCATTAACCATGAGAACAATTTGTAACCATATTTAGAAACACATTTGTAAACTGTGGATGAAGCAGATACTGACTAGTAAATGTGATACAGACCTTTAATGTTAGCCATAATTAGCTCTAAAACTGAAGGGATGGGCGATGGAGGGACAGGAGTGCATGAGCCTACAGAACACCCCCCTCTCCCAGCCATGCTTAGTCTGAGCAATATTCTGTGTCCCTCCCCAGCCATTGTTATTAAGGAAAAGTCATCTTTCTTTTGCATTCCCTGACACTTCTGACCAAAATTTAATCTAATTTAATTTTTAGATGTATATTCCATCCTTTCCCGCAAGCAGGCTCAGGGCAGCTTACGATGGAAATTTAGACATCTGTTACAGATTTTAAAACATCCTAAAAACATAACAGTATTAAACAGTATAAAAACCAAGAGTGCCTTTAATTTGAAGTTCCAAGACTTAAAAATTTGCTTTTGTCAATTAATTGATCCCCCTGTTAACTATTGCAGCTCTCCTTAGTACTAAATGGTATGGATTTTTTTATTCTTTTGGCAGGAAATGGGAGGCTATTTCATAATTAATGGTATAGAAAAGATAATCCGAATGGTAATAATGCCAAGGCGCAACTTCCCCCTTGCGATGATAAAGCCAAAGTGGAAATCCAGAGGTCCTGGCTACACACAATATGGTAATTGTTTTAAGTTATTGAATGGCCTGTTACAGTAATAGTTCTTTTTTAATGTGCTTATTTAAATTCTGTGAAGCACCCTGATGCAGTAAACAGAAGAATGCCTTCTCTGGTCCTCACCCATCAGGCATAACCAACATAAGAACATAAGAGAAGCCATTTTGGATCAGGGCAATGGCCCATCCAGTCCAACACTCTGTCACACAGTGGCCAAAGAAAAAAACAAGTGCCATCAGGAAGTTCACAAGTGAGTCTAGAAGCCCTTCCACTTTGCCCTCCCAAACACCAAGAATACAGAGCATCACTGCCCCAGACAGTTCCAATAATATACTGTGGCTAATAGCCACTGATTGACCTTTGCTCTATATTTTTGTCTAATCACCCTTTGGGTGAAGAAGTACTTCTTTTTATCCGTTCTAACCTGTCTGCTCAGCAATTTCATTGAATGCCCACGAGTTCTTGTATTGTGAGAAAGGGAGAAAAGTACCTCTTTCTCTACTTTCTCCATCCCATGCATAATCTTGTAAACCTCTATCATGTCACCCCACAGTCGACGTTTTTTCAAGCTAAAGAGCCCCAAGCGTTTTAACCTTTCTTCATAGGGAAAGTGTTCTAAACCTTTAATCATTCTAGTTGCCCTTTTCTGGACTTTTTCCAATGCTATAATATCCTTTTTGAGGTGCAATCACTACCAATCACTACTTCTCCTGTTATCAAATGCTTAAATAGCATTATAGTACTGTACAGTGCAAGTGCATTGGTCATAGCTCAGGGGTAAAGCATGTACTTTGGACCTCACATCTCTATTATCAGGGATGTTTGAGGCATCAGAAACATGGGTCATATATTCAATGTTGTCATTGTTTTAATTTTCAAAACATGAATGTTAATTATGTGGTAGTAGTGGAACTAACTAGTTTGTCATCACATGTATTTTTTAATTTTGCAGCAATCTTGATTTTTTTTCTGTTAAATTGCAGGAATAAGTTTATTCTAAACACATGTATGGTTGTTTGCAGCTTCATCTCTTCAGAAATCAGATTGGTTTTATTTGGAAAGTTGTAGCAGTCACACGGCGGTTCAATGTGGGGCAAAAGGGGCCTGGATTCCTTCTGTCTTTGTTGACTGCTAAGGGCAAACAAGATGTAAATTAATAAAATGTAAAATGTTTACATTTCACTTACAAACTCCTCATAACTGTTTTAGATGATAGCATGATGTAGTAATACTGAGATGTCTTTCTTTTTGGTGGCATTAGGTGTCTCAATACACTGCGTTAGAGATGAGCACACTGCTGTTAACATGACCCTTCATTATCTTGAAAGTGGAGCAGTGATGGTGAACTTCATTCATCAGAAAGAATTGTTCTTTATCCCACTGGGATTCGTGCTGAAGGTATTGTAGTAATTATCAGTACACTAAAATCCTTTCTACATTTATAGGTTGCTTTGGCATGATGCAATAACCCTGCAAATTTCCAATTTGGGGTCCCTAAGGCAGCAAATATTAAAACATTTCAGTCATGGGCAACACTTACAAATAAATATGTGGAGCAAGTGTCTATGAGTGGGTATTAGTCACAACATATAGATGGAACTCTGTCTGGGGCAGTGATGCTCTGTATTCTTGCTTCTTGGGGGGCAACAGTGGGAGGGCTTCTGGAGTTCTGGCCCTGCTGGTGGACTTTCTGATGGCACCTGAGTTTTGATGAGACAGAGTTATGACTGACCCAAAGTCACTCCAACTGCATGTGTAGGAGGGGGGAATCAAATCCGGTTCTTTAGATTAGAGTCACTACACCATACTGCCTCTTGACATGTGTGGTGATAGCAAATGACACAGCCACCAGCCAGCCACAGCCATGATCAGCAGTTCACCCGCCGGACCTGCCTTTCCCACATTGGTCTTGTCAGCCACCAGCGAGCCTGCAGCAAACGTGGACTATTGCACCCTTCTTAAATCTTCGTTCGCGAAGCCAAGCCGAGAGAGAGAGAGGCTCCATTTGCAGTGGACCCCCTTCCCATTCAAGGTATATGCATTGGGCATCCAAATGACCCTTAATGGTCCTGTGAGGAAGTGCTCTGCAACTGCTCCATCTGCTCTGCAAGACAGAGAATCCCATGGATGCTTGGGGCAGCTGCCAGGCAGCCTGAGCCATGGTTGTGCCCTGTCTCCTCTCTGGGAGGAGGGGGTGTCCAGGCCAAGGAATATGTGGGCTGCCAATGTTTCTGCTTTCCTGCCACACACACACCCATCATAGGCAGCTCTGCTTGGGTACACTTCCCTGGGAGAATGCCTCATTGCATGACATGGGGCATAATGCTGAGTGGGCCGGGCTCAGGTTGCCCATATGTGCAAATACCTGTTAGGATTCTAAAATGAGCCACATGGCAAGACTTTCCTCTTCCCCTGGGTGTTAGTGCTAAGTGCTCCCTCACTGGTGCTAAATGCCCTCTCTGGACCTGTCTTGCCACCAAAGTACAACACTGCATGTTCTAAGTGTGCATGGCAGTGACCTCTGAGAGAAAGTCCCATGCTGCATACTCTACCTACTGAATTATGGAGCATCTCTATATGGAGAACTGGCAGAAATTGACCAAGAGAGAGATCTTATATGTACCAACCATGTTGTGACAAATTTCTTTAGAAAGCATAATAAAGATCATTTTCCAATATATCTTAACTTTTCCACATCACCATGGTGGAAATGTCAGTTTATTTATCATAGAATAGGCTTTGTGATTTGGTCTTTTTTTACTTTTCTGTCAACATTTTTGGAACATTGGGTCCTGGAAAAGTATCCCTTGAATACTAGCCACTGAAAGGCCTACAAGGACAGGGCTGTGTGCATTGTGGGGTGAATTAATACAGCTCATGGTAAAATTTCTTTGGGGAGATTATTATTGTAGAAAACTATGTCAATTGTAAAATTGTGTTGACTGATTTATTATGTTGTCTGCTGTCTGTGATTTTAGAAACACTTTATCAGCCTGTTTTTAATGGTTATTGTAGCTCACCTTGAATCCATAACTGAAGAAGTTGTGTTAGAAGTGCTTCAGTTAAATAAATGTTAGATTGCCGGTGTTACACAGGAAGAGGCTTCAGACAAGCTGAGCCCTTCACAACATGTTGCCCTGCTTTCTAATTTGGTTTCAACTTTCCCTTTTTTGTGTGTTCCAGGCATTAGTTAGTTTCTCAGATTTCCAGATTTTTCAGGAATTGATGAAAGGAAAAGAAAAGGATACTTTCTACAAGAACTGTGTGTGTCAGGTGCTGAGGCTAGTGGTTGAAGAAGGCTGCATCACACAGAGACAGGTTCTGAACTTCCTGGGTCAGCGCTTCAGAGTGAAACTGGACCTTCCCGAGTGGTACAGCAGTGAACAAGTTGGAGAGTTCCTATTTAAGTATGTCTAAGTTCAAGTCACTTCTTGGTGTCCAGAGTACAGTTCATAACTATTTGTGTGGGAAAACAAAGTCCACCGATTGCTGATCATAGGGTATCCTTTTATGGTCAGTAAGACTCTAAAGCATTTTGAGTTAAACTATTCCTCACAGAGTAGTTTTAGGCAATGTTGCTCCTGCCAGGTTATTTTATCTGTTCTAGCTTGTGTTGACATATTTAAGAAGAGCTCTGCTGAATCAGGCCAAAGGCTTCTCCAGAATCCTCTTGCCCAGTAGCCAACCAGATGAAATCAAGAGCCTCTAAACATGAAGTCTGCGTAACTGTTGTAGCAAATAGCCATTGATAGATTCATCCAGTCTGGACTTGTCAAATTGTTTTTAAAACCATCCAGGGCTCTTTTTCTGTGGAAAGAGGGAAATGAAGGAATAGACATGTCACCAACTTCCTCAGTTCTTGTTTTAACATATTTTGTTGAATCAAAGACTGCCATGCTTTCCCCAATGGTCCCTCATGAACTTCTAGACTTTTTGGGAGAATTTTTTTCCAGAAATTCTGTTCCAGCACGTTCCACCAGAAAAAAAGCCCTGAAGCCATCTATAACATGAGAAGTTCAGAACCAAATCAGTTTCAAAATCCTTTAAGTCAACCTATAAATGACCTCAAAACAAATGTTTGGCCTTTTTTGTGCTGCATCTCTGCAGCAGTTTCAAAAGATTTTAATATAGCAAAGTTAAGTTATACTTCTATGGAAACTAATTCAAAACAGTGAAATTCAGTAACTAGAATTAGGCTATTTCCAATTCCTTGTTTATATATTTTTCACAAAAGTCAGTGCCTAATCTTTTTTGTGACCGTTATTGTTAAAAATCTTCACCCAATAAGCTACTGTTTTTACTAAGGGCAGGGCTTTTTTTGAGCAGGAATGCAGTTCTGGCTGGCTTGTTGTCAGGGGGCATGACCTAATATGCAAATGAGTTCCTGCTAGGCTTTTTCTACAAAAAGCCCTGCACAAAACAATGGTGATGTCAGGGGATGTGGCCTAATACACAAATAAGTTCCTGCTGGGCTTTTTCTACCAAAAAAAAGCCCTGACTAAGGGGGAAATAATGTAATTTTGTTTTTGGTCTTTTCCAGCAAGGATGATATCTAGAAATGTGAATAAACATTTTTTGCACATCATCTAACACAGTTCGTGTTACCTTAAAAGTATCAAAAATATGGCGGGGTGGCCATTGATCAAAGTTATTGTCAAGCTAAAAATCTGAAGTAATCACTATTGTTTGGTTGAAAAAAATGATCAAGGATAAATATGGAAAATTAGACTAGGAATGATCATTTTGTTTGTTCCTGCAGCCAGTGCCTCTGCATACACCTGAAAACCAATGCTGAAAAGTTCTATTTGCTTTGTCTCATGACCCGGAAACTATTTACTTTAGCTAAAGAAGGCTGCATGGATGAGAATCCTGACAGTTTAATGAATCAAGAAGTGCTTACTGCAGGACAACTTTACCTCATGTTTATAAAGGTATTACTTGAGAATGCTGTGTTTGGCTGTTGTTATTTTTAAGAAGTCTTTCTAGAACCTTCCATTCTATAGAGCTAGGAGCATAGAATAGTAAGTTTTGTAAGCTATATAAAACCCTCTGTAATGGGTTAGGCTGCTTCTGGCTATTTTACTCCTTCTCTTTACTTCATTCTAATAACCTCCAATAATACCAAGACACTTTTGTACATATTAACTAAAACATGGTTTGGTCATGTCCTGCCTTGCATCTTATACAAAAAGATCCTTTTAGTTCCCCTGGTTTATTGCTTTCCACCCTGGATCATATTGGAAGTCACTTTTCACAGCTAAGTGTGGCTACAAGAATGCAGTTCTCAAGAACAAGTCATGTCAAACTAACCTGATCTCTCTTTTTTGAGAAAGTGACTACCTTGCTGGATCAGGGGAATGCTGTAGACGTTTATCTTGATTTCAGTAAGGCTTTTGATAAGGTTCCACATACTATCCTTGTTGACAAGTTAGTAAAATGTGGCTTGGATCCTATTACCGTTAGGTGGATCTGTAACTGGTTGACAGATCACACCCAAAGAGTGCTTGTGAATGGTTCCTCATCCTCTTGGAGAGGAGTGACAAGTGGAGTGCCTCAAGGATCTGTCCTGGGACCTGTTTTGTTCAACATCTTTATAAACGATTTGGATGAAGGAATAGAGGGAATGCTTATTAAATTTGCCAATGATATTAAATTGGGAGGGGTTGCAAATACAGTAGAAGAGAGAAACAGGATACAGGATGACCTTGACAGGCTGGAAAACTGGGCTAAAACTAATAAAATGAATTTTAACAGGGATAAATGTAAAGTTCTGCAATTCGGTAGGAAAAATCTCATGCATAGTTATAGGATGGGAGAAACTTGTCTTAGTAGTAGTATGTGCGAAAAGGATCTAGGGGTCTTAGTGGATCATACGCTGAACATGAGTCAACAGTGTGATGCGGTGGCTAAAAAGGCAAATGCAATTTTGGGCTGTATCAACAGTAGTGTCCAGATCATGTGATGTGATGATATCACTTTACTCTGCTCTGGTAAGACCTCACCTGGAGTATTGTGTTCAGTTTTGGGCACCACATTTTAAGGACATAGACAAGCTGGAACGGTCCAGAGGAGGGCGACGAAGATGGTGAGGGGTCTGGAGACCAAGTCCTATGAGGAAAGGTTGAAGGAGCTGGGCATGTTTAGCCTGGAGAGGAGGTGGTTGGGAGGTGATATGATCACCATCTTCAAGTACTTGAAGGGCTGTCATGTTGTTGTTAGCTGCCCTGAGCCTGCTTCTGTGGGGAGGGCGGGATATAAATGCGAAAAATAAATAAATAAATAGAGGATGGTGTGGAATTGTTTTCTGTGGCCCCAGAAGGTAGGACCAGAGCCAATGGGTTGAAATTAAATCAAAAGAATTTCCAGCTCAACATTAGGAAGAACTTCCTGACCATTAGAGTGATTCCTCAGTGGAACAGGCTTCCTCGGGAGGTGGTGGGCTCTTCTTCCTTGGAGGTTTTTAAACAGAGGCTAGATGGCCATCTGACAGCGATGAAGATCCTGTGAATTTGGGGTAGGTATTTGTGGGTTTCCTGCATTGTGCAGGGGGTTGGACTAGATGATCCTGGAGGTACCTTCCAACTCTATGATTCTATGATTCTAACAGTTAGTAGCCAAGAACCCTGGGACTTCCGTCACTGAACTGTAGGGGAACCAGAAAGAGTGGAACATGACTCCACTCTTCCTTTTCCTGTCTTCACTCTTGCATCAAAAGTGTTTTGTTTGCAACAGATTATGTGTGTGGAGTATTCCTTGAATAAAATGACAGTCTGGATCATTTCAGAGTAAGAACTTCAGTCACCTGAAGAATTAGTTACAGCAGGTAGTTCCGTGTCCTAGGTGGAGATCTTGTGCATTTGCTTGTTTGATTACTCTGGTGAAGGAAGTTAAGTTACACTGCTGATGCTCTATTCTGATTGTTTCCAAGACTCCGCCTTTCATAGGTTTGCCAAGAACTGAGCTCTTAAGAAGCCACACCTGGTTAGTAGTTTAAGAAGGCAACTTCCTCTTGCTTATTTGAGTGCTGCAGTGAGACAGCCAGAAGTGTTTCAAAGTGGCTTAATGGTTGTCACAACAGTACTGTTTGTTTGATCCCTCCAACTTTCATAATGTGTTATTCTTATAAACTAGGTTCCAGTGTGTTCAGATTCACTTAGCAAATTCACTGAAATTGCTGGTATTTATTTTGATGGAAGACATTTGACAGGAATGAATAATCACATGGTCTGGGTACATGGCCACTCAGCAGACAATTTGAGACAGACTGAGATGTATTTCATCCATCCCTGTTTTGAAGCAGAAGTGCTCCTTATTGCATGCTCATTTGTAACATGGCAAAGTATAGTTTGCACTTGAAGCATTTTTTTCTTGTTTTTATCCTTTATCACAGGAGAAGATGGAAACTTGGTTACAGTCTGTTAAAATAGCCTTTGAAAAGAAGGCTCAGAAATCAAATATAACAATTAATTCAGAAAGCATGATGAAGATTGTTGGCATGGGAACAGATCTTACACGGATGTTTGAATACCTCCTTGCCACTGGTAATCTGCGCTCTAAAACTGGTAGGTATACTGAAACCAATACTCCCTCTAACCTGTGGAGTCTTGTGAGCAAAAATTCTATTTTGTGAGCTATTGACATTAAAGTTGTGAGCTATTGCATAAATTCATTTACTCTGGGGCCATTTTTCCTGTGCTAAGACAAAAATGTGTGAGCCGGAGGCTAAAAATTGTGAGCTAGCTCACACTTACTCACCTTAGAGGAAACATTGACTGAAACCATAATAAGGCCTCAAGGTGTCTGAAGATTTTTTTGCCACAAATAATGCAAAATATACTTTTAATGTCCAGGATGGTTCTCTAAGAGAACTTTTTCATGCTGCATATTCCTCTGGCCTTCCATGCACACATCCCTTTGCAGACTGCCATTCATTAAGGACTCTTTACTCCCTAAATTCTTTTCAGAGGTAGTCAAAACAGTGCCAGCCATGTGATACTGCAAGAGACACTTCCAATGAGGCAGACACCTTGTTATACTTTTTTCCCCATGGTATATTGAATCTCTGCTGTGTAAATGTTAGGGGCATTTCATACGTAAGGGTAGGGGAGATGAGATGCCCCCTGCAAGTATATCTCATTTTCAGCATAATCTATTTGTGGATACTTAAATCTGGAGATTAGGGCTATGTACCAATTATCTGTCTGCAAACATGAAAAATGCCCAGGTTTGCAGAAAACCCCAAATAATAAAAGCAGTGCTTGTAGCTTTAAGAAACAAATGCCTTCTCAGTGGTCATTGCTAGGCAACCACAAAGCTGTTGCTAGCCTTCAAGTCTTGGTTTCTGTCAGTAAAAAGCTGGTGGAGGGGCAGGGCCCTTTCCAGGGCTGTTTTGGCCTTTGAGGGAAGACTCATCAGAGCAAAGCCCACAAGTAACTACTAGGTGACTTGTTATATCATGACTTGCGTGATTCACCCAGGCATAGCTCCTTATAGTTGTTCAACAGCAGCTAACACACAAAAGCCAGTGTGGTC
This sequence comes from Heteronotia binoei, assembly GCF_032191835.1. Classification (NCBI taxonomy): domain Eukaryota; kingdom Metazoa; phylum Chordata; class Lepidosauria; order Squamata; family Gekkonidae; genus Heteronotia; species Heteronotia binoei. Next base: position 222,505,649 of record NC_083223.1, on the reverse strand, counting down.
TACTAGTTAAAGTTTCAGACTAGAATCTAGATGACCTAAGCTCAGAAACCCATTCTGCCATGGAAGCTTACTGTGGCCTTGGGCCAGTTACACATTCTCAGCCTGACCTGTCTCACTGGTTGTTGCGTGAATGTGTGAATAAAATAGGAGATAAGAATGATGTGAGCTGCTTTGGATCCCCATTGCAAATAAAGGCAGAGTATAAGTGAAGAAGTGATATACACAGCTGAAGATGGGAGATAGGTGGGCTGTTGGTCAGGAGAGAAGGAGAGATGGAATTGGAAAGGTGAGGATATGAGTGTTGGGAGGAGGAAATATTGTGGGGAGCAGGATTCTGAGGCAATTGGAATTCCCCCCACAATTCCTTGTGCATTCCCTATCATACAACTGTGCCTGGCAGCCCACCACACAGCAAAGCCATACTTTTTCTGGGTAGAGGCAGCCAGAGGGAGGGGAATCTCCAGTCAGAGGCAGATACATGTAGGTTCGCTGGTGAATGGGAAGAAGAGAAGGAAGCAGGAAAAGTGAAGAGGCTAGGGGGGCTTTCAGGGAAGGTAAAGAAGAAATAGTGGGAGAGAAGGAAGAAGGGATATGGGGGTTGCCAGAAGGAGGGAAAGGAAGAAGAGACAAAGATAAAATAGTGTGAGAAGGTGGATACAGGGGAGAAAGAGGTACCCCTTGCAGTTTTCACATTGCACAGCTGGGCCATAGTTTTCCAGGTAGAGACTGTCAGAAGAGGGAAAACTGAAGCTGGGGGTGGGTGGGGGACAGCTAAAGGTAGGTTGGCTGCTGGGTAGGAAGGAAAGAAAGCAGCTAGAAAGGGGAGAGGCTGTATGGGCTTTCAGGGAAAGAAGAGAGGAAATAGTAGAGGGCAGGGGGAGATGAGATGCCCCCTGCAAGTATTTGTTGGGTCCCCTGCTTCTTTTTCCTAATTCCATGGAAGGATAAAAGTATACACCATGTGACACTAAGCACAGCTTCCTGATAATCTGTTTTCAGTTTTTTAAAAAAGTGTGTTTCTCGCCCTTTTGGGTTTTGATAATATGTTTGAAAGGGCATCATGTACTGAAAACTCAGAAGCCACATAGGAGCCTCTGTAAATTTTCCAGTGGTTGGAGATGGGTAGCATGCTTTGTTGGCCTACCTTCCTGGACTAGAGAAATCATGCAAATCTGATTGGTCTAAAATTAATACATGTTACAATATTTAGTTTGCCAGGGGTGCAGAATTTTAACTTCTTTAGCATGGAGCACACATAACCCCTGAGCCTGCTTCAGCAGGGAGGGCGGGATATAAATCCAATAAAATAAATAAATGCACATCACCCTGATAATAACCTTAAAACAGAGCCTAGTCCAAACCCTGAATCTTTTGTACACCACCCACAAATTAACTATCTGTATAACTTAACCTGTATGATCCAGTTTATAGGGGACCACAAGAAAACAGCAGGAAAGATATCCCATACTGGGCATTGCTATATGATTCAAGGGACATTTTCAAAAAATTCCAAGAGGCATGAGTAAAGGAATTACAAGGGAATGTGTTTAGAAAGTTAGGAGTAAACTGCTAATCTGTTTGTAGACACATTATGTCTTGTAACCCTCTGCATCTGTATGTTCTGCTTATATATTTAACCCCAAAAAGTAATGTGTTTGGGTATCCATAGTATTGTGGAGGAGACTATATGTAACAGATTCAAAGGCTACTGTGTCAGATTTTAGCTTGCTCCAATGCTTACCAAGGACACCAGCACAAGGCAAGGAAGGAGATTGAGAAATATCACAGCATATACAGAAGTTCTTCCACAGAGCCAGAAATCTTTGGACTGTTTCCATGACCCTACTCTGTTTAGAACTTCTCAAGCAGGCTTCTACATTAAATGTGAGACTCTGTATTTGACTAACACACTTGTATCTTCATATTTAGAAAAACCTCCTAAAATCAGTGCATTTTAAAAATAATATACTTGGCTGACAGATGTTCATAAGCAAAGAATTTTTGTAAGATCTTTTATTTATTTATTTATTTCTTTATTTGTCCCGTTCCTCCCCCCCACTCCAACTGCTGGTTCTCCTTCCAAGGTCTGGGAATGCTGCAAAGCTCTGGTCTCTGTGTGATAGCAGACAAGCTGAACTTCGTTCGCTACCTCTCTCATTTCCGCTGTGTGCACAGAGGTTCTGATTTTCTCAAGATGAGGACCACTGAAGTGCGAAAGTTGCTGCCGGAGTCCTGGGGTTTTCTGTGTCCTGTGCACACCCCAGATGGGGAACCCTGTGGTTTGATGAATCACATGACTGCTATATGTGAAATAGTAACGCAGCCTTCATACACAATATCCCTGCCACCTTTGCTTTGCTCACTTGGTATGTATTATTGATTCTTAATAATACTCTTCAGGAAAGCAAGTCCTAAGATCAACCTTTTGTAGAACTACAATATCTGCATATTGATAAAGTGCATTTGGAAGACTCTGGGGTTCCTCAGTGAGAAGATCGGTTCTGTGTGCATTTCCTGCACTGCAATGTGCAGGAACATGTATACACATGCTTATCCGTGCCTGTAGAAAACAGTAATAATGGCCATGGCATCACAGGCAGAGTTTTCCTGTGTAACTTGTGCTATTAATAAAATCTGGACAGTTTACTTCTGACAGATGCTTACTGATGATGGGGTTTCTGCTTTAACTGTTATGTTTCTTTCCATAGGTGTCACTCCAGTTGATGGCATGCCAAGCCAGCCGTATGCAGACTGTTACCCAGTTATGTTAGATGGCTCTTTGGTAGGCTGGATAGAGAAGGATCTAGCTCCAGGTCTTGTAGACACACTAAGATATTTTAAGGTTAGCCATGCTTGATTAAACAATGCCAAAAAGTGTCAACGTTTCTGAGCATTTCTTGAACATTAAGTCGCCTGTAGCTATATTTGTCATTACTTGCTGTATCTTTTTGGACTTGAAAATTACTACAATTTATAACCCTTAATTTAAAAATGTGGAATGGCTTGCATATTTGTGCAGCTCCTTTCTCTTGCTGGAAATGAAATTAAGTAGGTAATATTTTTTTGATCTGTGCAAATAGATGATGCAAGAAAAGAGAATTCCAGTTTGGACCGAGGTGGTCCTTATCCCGATAACAGGGAAACCCAGCCTGTACCCAGGGCTCTTCATTTTAACAACCCCATGTAGGATGATGCGTCCTGTACAAAACTTGGCCTTAGGGAAAGAAGAATTGATTGGCACCCTGGAACAGGTATTATGCATGTACTTCTAATAATAAGTGTATTTATTGATGACAAGATGATTGGATATTGGATTTATATCTCCCCCTCCACTCTGAATCTCAGAGTGACTTACAGTCGCCCTTATCTTCCTCCCCCACAGCAGACACCCTGTGAGGTAGGTGGGGATGAGAGAGCTCTCACAGAGAAGCTGCCCTTTCAAGGACAACTCTGCAAGAGCTATGGCTGATCCAAGGCCATTCCAGCAGCTGCAAGTGGAGGAGTGGGGAATCAAACCTAGTTCTCCCAGATAAGAGTCCATGCACTTAACCACTGCACCAAACTGGCTCTGATGGTTACTGCTGTGAATCTCCTCACTGATGAAATGTATTCATTAATGGCTAGTTGAGTTCCTTCCACCATCATTACTTTTAAGTTGTCTCAGACTCAAACTTGCATTGACTGCTGTAGTTTTTCTATGTAATCTTGTTTTGCAAATGTCTTATGTTTAAGGGACTAGAAAGTCAGAGCTTTTGCTAGAAGCAATGCTAACAGGGCTGAGATCTGGTGGCTTTTGATCTTGCATCTGACCGAGGTTCTGAACTCACTTTTAACCTGAAGTCTTCTCCTTAAGTTTTTATTTATTTATTACAGTATTTACACTGTTTTTTCTTGTGTCTCAAGGCAGCTTACAGTAATAACTAAAACATTACAGTGCAAAACCAGAATAAAATAACAAACTTCAAATATTCTCCCCACTCCTTGCCGCCAAGATGCCTGCTATTCCATAGCCCATTAAAACTCTGGCAAATAAGTAGGCCTTGCAGCACCTCTTAAAGAACTCCCACAAGGGGGCGCCTGGTACTAATATGCGTTGTTACTGGCCATAACTGCAGGAAGTTGTTCTGTGAGTTTGGCTGCCCTCCAGAAATTAACGTAAAATGGTTTTCTTTTCACAGGTCTTCTTGAACATTGCTGTGTCTGAGGATGAAATTGTACCTGGGGTGTTCACTCACCAGGAGCTCTTTCCCCACAGCATGTTAAGCGTAGTAGCAAGTTTCATTCCCTTCTCAGATCATAACCAGAGTCCCAGAAACATGTACCAGTGTCAGATGAGTAAGTATAGTCTTCTTTAAAAATCCAAAGTATCCCTGCCCTAAGCCTGAAGGTTCTCAGGGTGGCTCCCACCAAATCAAAATGAAGAAGGGAAAAAGAATTGCAGATTTATACCCCGCCCTTCTCTCTGAATCAGAGACTCAGAGCGCCTTACAATCTCCTATATCTTCTCCCCCCACAACAGACACCCTGTGAGGTGGATGGGGCTGAGAGGGCTCTCACAGCAGCTGCTCTTTCAAGGACAACCTCTGCCAGAGCTATGGCTCACCCAAGGCCATGCCAGCAGATGCAAGTGGAGGAGTGGGGAATCAAACCCGGTTCTCCCAGATAAGAGTCTGCACACTTAACCACTACACCATACTGGCTCTCCTGTTCAGGAGCAAGCCCTCTCCAGACTCCTGGCAGAAACCGTCTGAGGGAGAACAAACAAACAAAGGGAAAAACCCCAAAGACAAAACAAATCCATCTGTGCATGTAAAAGCACAGAGTTATAAAATAGAACAAGTTTTACAAAAGAGCAGAAATCACTAACAAAAACTAAAATATAATACAATCTAATTTTGGATAACAAGCAGTTGCATCTTGGGGCTGGGCAGGCCTTGGATTCAGTGGGAGCTCATAGGAGCGCAGCTCCTGAACCTTTCTGACAGTTCCACCTCCTCCTTCCCACCTTGTCCATTGAATAGTAGGTGCAGCTGCATAACAATCCCTGGATGAGCAGCACTTTTTTTTTCTACAAAACGACCCCTGGGGCTGGGGATATAATGTAAAAACTCTGGCCTGCTTCTGTAACCACAGCATTGGGTCCAAGAGCAACCCCAATGCTGTGAATCTGTTAATAGTAAAGTTGGCAAGAAAAATCCATTTCTGACCAATATATATGAACATATGAAGCAGTTTATACTGAATCAGACCCTTGGTCCATCAAAATCAGAATTGTCTACTCAGACTGTCAGAGGCTCTCCAGGGTGTCACACTGAGGTTTTTCACACCTATTTGCCTGGACCCCTTTTAGTTGGAGATGCCAGGGATTGAACCTGGGACCAAGCAGATGCTCCGCCACTGAGCCACCGCCCCTCCCCATATCTCTTCCTGACCTTATCTCTTCCTGACCACCGTTCCTCATCTCTTCCTGACCAATATCATCTCTGCCTTTTCTGAATCTTCTTTTAGCTTGTTGGTCCTTGGCCACTTGACCACAAACATACAGAGACTTCCCGGAACTGATGCTTTAGTGTTAGAAGAGATGGGGAGTTGGGTCTTGAGACCAGGGAGCTTGGACAGCACACAGAGGGTTACAGATTACCCATACAACTTCATGTGTGTATTTAAATATATATTTCACTTTTCCACCCAGAAGATTCATGGTGATTCACAACAGAAATAGAAACACCTCATTTATGTATGATAAAGAACATATGTGCAGATTGAAAACAATTATGATTGAGACCAGCTAAAACAATTAAAGAAACAGCATGGACTTCCAGGGGAGGAAAATGCCGAGTTGAGCTGCTTCTCATAACGGGAGCAGGCTGGAACTTCTGTTCGGGGTAGTGGAAGGCAAATTAATACGTACTGCCTACTTTTCTCTGTTAGAGATTAGTCCAAGATATGCACAGGAAACTTTGAGGAGATTTACCTTGGCTAAAAGGGAGTCCGGGGGGGGGGCTCCTTTGAGGGGTCTCCGGAGAAGAGTTGCATTTTCATCATCTGCAGAAGTTCTCAGAGTCATTAATTTGACATAAGCTCGACAGAATCCTAACCTTCTTGGACTTTGCTAAACATCTAAAGCTACACAAGACCGGTGTGGATCAGGATAATTGGCAGAAAAGGTACAGATTACTATCTTTCATTCCGGGACTATTTACAGTTAAACAGAATAAATTCAGACGGTGGGAAATGGAAACCTAGAAAGCTTGGAAGAAGAAGGGAGGGAGAGGTGAAATTTGGACTTCGTAAATTTAAAGGACAGTGCTAAAAAGTGGAAAGGAATTTATTGTTTGGTCTACTTGTGGTTTTGAAAAAAGAGCACCATTGTCACAGACCTGCAGCATATACAATCAACACAGGAAGTACGTCAGGTATCACAAGATCTCTTTACCAGTGAAAACAAGATTTGGTGGCAAGTAAAGCAGGAAGTAGCAGATGAAAAGCCTACTCTAGGACTATAATACCATTGAGAAACATTGGCGGCCATTACAAGGAGGTCAAAATTAAAATATTGCTTTTAAAGTGTTCGGGACATTAAAAATTGTTGGAATTAACTGAGATGATGATAAGAAGATAAATACTATTGGGCATATTGTTTATAATGGACTTTAGAAGCCTTTAAAAGAAAAAGGGAAAAAAAACTTTCAGAGAGAAGCAAAAAGTCGCGACCGCCATTTTGAAGGATTTTAAAAAATTTTAAATTAATATCTTGGTCTGGAAAGCTCTGAGGATGGCGAAATTAGGCTTGTTATAAAAAGCAAGCTCTAATCTTTTGAACCTGATAGTCAAATTTGAAATTGGTGAGATCAAAATTTTCAGTGTTTTTAAATGTCAGAACACAAGCAAACCCGTACAAAAGCTACTTCATTGGAGAAAATGCAGGATCAATTAGAGGCAATGGAGGCCAGAATGATGAAAGGCATGAGAGAGATAACTGCATCAAAAAAAGAAATTATAGAAGAGATTAAAAAAGATATGGAAGATCTCAGGAGACAGAGGAAACATCTAAGAAAGTGCAGGAGGTAGAAAGGAGAATGAAATGACTCCACCTTGTAGAAAATACAAGAAAAAGTGACAATCCATGACTGCAAATCGATGGAGACTCAGATACGTCAGAGAGGAGTACCTGAAAAGGAAGATGGTGACTTGAAAGAATATATAATAAAAATAATTGCAACATTTTTCGAGGAAGATCCTGAAGAGACTTAAAATATGTATGACTTTATGTATAGAGTGAACTCACTCTATGCCAAGAAAAATAATTTACCTAGAGATGTTGTCATAAGATACATGACAAAAGAAATGGTGGGAAAGATCATGTATAAAAACTTGAAAAGACATTGATAGTGGGAGGCAGCAGAGTAAGAATTATGAAGGAGTTGCCAAGGCAAGTGATAAATGATAGAACATATAAAAACTGACAGAAAAATTACGGGACAATGAAATGAGGTTTAGATGGATAATACCTGAAGGTTTGAGCTTTGAACTTCAGGTGGAAAGAATCACAATTACAAATGCACAGGAACTGCATAGATTTTATGAAGAACATAAAGAATTTGCACCATGATAGATTACAAATTATTGTCTTGGAATGTAAATGGACTAAATTCACCACAAAAAAGAAGGGCAACATTTCATTGGATTAAAAAGCAAAATTGTAATATAGTTTGTTTACAAGAAGTGCATATTAAACAAAAGGATTACAAATTTTTATGGAATAAATAATTGGGGTTAGAATTTTTTTCATTGGCTGAACAGAAGAAAAGGGGAGTGATTTTTTATATTAAACAAGATTTGGAGCCAAAATTAGTGTTTAAAGATAAAGATGGAAGATTTGTAGCAGTAGAAATAATAAATGCAAAAAAACCATTATTGGGACTGTATGCACCTAATGGTGCAAAGGATGCTTTTTTAAAAGACATTATACAACAATTTGATTAACTGACTTATGACCAAGTTTTGATAATGGGAGACTTTAATGGAACAATTAAGAACTCATTGGATAGGTCTGGGGGAAAAAAATAACAGAAGGAAAATTGCCAGTCTTTTTTTGAATTGGTCAAACAAGAAAATTTGGAGGACGTGTGAAGGAAATTTAACCCTGAAGTGCAGGACTATACCTTTTTTCCAGCAAGACATAAAACTTTTTCCAGAATTGACAGGTTGTGGGGCACTAAAGATTTAGGTCTTATAACAAGGAAAATAGAGATTTTACCTAAAATTGGGGCTGACCATAACCCAATAATGTGGATTACAAAATTGTCTAAGAAGTTGAGAAGATGGAGATTGAATGATTTACTACAGAATAAAGAAATAGTGACATAACTAGAAAATGAAACTAAAGCTTTCTTTCAAATGAATGACAAAGAGGATATAGAATTTCAGACGGTCTGGGATGCCTATAAAGCAGTAATGAGAGGAATATTGATTACTTTGAATAATAAAGATAAGAGCAAAAGAAAAACAGTTGTTGGACATTCAAAATGAAATTTAAAAAAGGGGAGTTGAAGAGCCAGTTTGGTGGAGTGGTTAAGTGTGTGGACTCTTATCTGGGAGAACCGGGTTTGATTCCCCACTCCTCCACTTGCACCTGCTGGAATGGCTTTGGGTTAGTCATAGCCCTGGCAGAGGTTGTCCTTGAAAGGGCAGCTGCTGTAAGAGCTCTCTTAGCCCCACCCACCTCACAGGGTGTCTGTTGTGGGGGAGGAAGGTAAAGGAGATTGTGAGCCACTCTGAGACTCTTCGAGTGGAAGGCGGGATATAAATCCAATATCATCATCATCATCATCATCATCATCATCAAAAAGGCCAGGGAAAAGGAAAATGATAAGGGAAATTACAATATTACAAACACAAAAGACATTTGTTAAATAAAGAATTGGAATGGAATTTGAAAAGACTGCAGCAGAAATCTTTTGAGGGAGCAAATAAACCTGGAAAGTATTTACCTTGGCAACTGAAGAAAAAGAGAGAAAATAAAATTATTAACAAAATTGTGGTAGATGGAAGAGAGGTGGTTAGCCAAGAGGGAATAAAAAGAGAATTTTTAAAGTATTATGCCAAGTTGTTTAAAGGTGTTAAAATAAATAAAGAAAAGATGGATGAGTATCTACAAAAGATAAAAATAGAACCCTTAACAGAAAATATGCAAAAAGTTTTGAATGATCCAATTGAAAAAACAAATTGAAGCAGCAATTAATGCAATGAAAAATGGAAAGGCACCTGGGCCAGATGGATATTCAGCTAAATATTTTAAAACCTTTAAAGATGAGTTAATACCAAAATTGCAGAAGTTGATGAACAAGATAAGAATAAAAGGGAAAATACCAAACACATGGAAGAAAGCTGTTATTTCGTTGATACCAAAGGAAGATAGAGATGTCACGAATGTAAAAAAATTACAGAGCAATTAAGCTATTAAACAATGACTATAAAATATATACAAGAATCTTGACAGAACGGCTTAAACAACATTTGATAAATTTTAGAAAGGAAGATCAAGTGGGGTTTCTTCCCAAAAGGCAAACAAGAGACAATATCAGAACTGTTGTAAATATTGTAGAATATTATGAAAGACATCCAGAAAAGGAAGTAGCCTTATTCTTTGTGGATGCAGAGAAAGCATTTGACAGTTTAAACTGGGACTTTTATGTTTGCAGTAATGGAGAAAATAGAGCTGGGAGAAAGTTTTATAAGAATGATAAAAGCAATATACACTGAACAACGTGCAAGGCTATGTATAAATGCAGATCTTACAGAAGATATGATAATTAGCAAAGGTACAAGACAAGGTTGTCCGCTTTCCCCATTGTTTATAATGACTCTTGAAATATTACTGATGCAGATCCAAGAAGATAAAGAAATAGAAGGATTAAAAATAAAAGGATTTACTTACAAATATAGAGCATTTGCAGATGATATAATGTTTATAAATGAAAACCCCATACAAGTCACACCTTTGTTTTTAGCTAAAATACAAGAATATGGGGAGTTGGCGGGACTTTGTATTAATAAAGAAAAATCAAAACTTATATGTAAAAATATGCACATAAATAAGCAACAAGAATTGCAGAGACTAACGGGCTATGAAGTTACTTCCAAGGTAAAGTATTTGGGCATGGAGATAACAATGAAGAATATTGATCTGTTTAAAAATAATTATGAGAAGCTGTGGCGTAAAATGGATGAAGATATGTTAAAATGGAATAAACTTAATTTGTCATTGCTGGGTAGAATAGCTGAAATTAAAATGAATATTCTACCAAGAATGATGTGTTTGTTTCAAACTATTCCCATTGTGAAAGATAGTAAAGAAAAATTTCAGAATTTGTGTGGGCTGGGAAGAAACCAAGGATCAAAATGAAAATTTTGACAGATGCAAAAGAGAGAGGTGGATTTCAACTACCGAATTTAAAATTATATCAGGAAGCAGTTTGTTTAGTGTGGATAAAAGAATGGATAACGCTGTTAAACAAAGAACTCTTAGTGCTGGAAGGTCACAGAAATAAATTTGGCTGGCACGCGTATTTGTATTATGGAAAAAAGAAGATGGATGGTTTTTTCTCTCACCATTATATAAGAAATAATTTGCTAAATACATGGATGAAATATATGGAGATGAGAGAAGACTGTTATAGATAGTGCCAGCTGAAGTAATAAAAATAACGGCTGATAGGTGAAGAAAAGTGGTTGTCATATAATCAATTATTAAAAATACAAAGTGGCAAAATAGAATTGAAAACTGCTGAAGAGTTGAATAATATGATTGGTTCCAAATGCAACAAATAAAGAGTTTGGTGGATAATGATATCAAAACTGAAGGAATAAGAAAAGAACAAATAGAAATGGAAAAAGTTCTGCTTGGAGATAATGAAAAATTAATTTCATGATTAAATGGGCAATTAATGTAAATAAAGAAATACAGATGGAAACTTGGGAATATTTGTGGAAGAATTCTATGAAGCTTTCGACGTGTCATAGCATTAAAGAGAACTGTTTTAAAATTATGTATAGATGGTATATGACTCCTAAAAGATTGGCAAAGATGAACAATAAGATGCCAGACAGATGTTGGAATTTTTTAAGTATTATGCTAATTTATTTAAGGGTATTAAAGTAAAGAAAGAAAGGATCGAAACGTATTTGCAAAAAATTAAAATAGCACCCTTAACTGAATATATGGGAAAAATTTGAATGATCCAATTGAGAAAATAGAAATTGAAGCAGCGATTAATGTAATGAAATCTGGAAAGGCACCTGGACCAGATGGTTATACGGCAAAAATTTTTAAAATGCTTAAAGAAGAATTAGTACCGAAACTTCAAAAATTGATGAATGCGAGAAGATTAAATGGAAAAGTACCTAATACATGGAAAGAAGCTGTAATTTCGTTGATTCCAAAGGAAGATAGAGATGTCACAAATGTAAATAATTATAGACCAATTTCATTGTTAAATAATGACTATAAGATATACACAAGAATCCTGGCAGAACGGCTTAAACAATGTTTAATAAACTTTATAAAGGAAAATCAGGCAGGTTTTCTTCCCAAAAGTCAAATAAGAGACAATATTAGAACTGTTGTAAATATTGTAGAATATTATAAAAGACACCCAGAGAAAGAAGTTGCATTATTTTTTGTGGATGCAGAGAAAGCTTTTTATAATCTGAACTGGAACTTTGTTTGCAGTAATGGAGAAAATAAAGTTGGGGGAAAACTTTATAAGAATGATAAAGGCAATAGATACTGAACAGCATGCAAGGTTATGTATAAATGTCCGCTTTCGCCATTGTTCATAATGACTCTTGAAACTTTATTGATGCAAATACAAGAGGATGAAGAAATAGAAGCAATGAAAATTAAAGGTTTTACCTATAAATATAGAGCATTTGCAGATGATATAATGTTTATAAATGAAAATCTTACACAAGTGACTCCTTTGTTGTTAGCTAAAATACAAAATTTTGGAGAATTGGCGGGACTTTGTTAATAAGGAAAAATCAAAACTTTTATGTAAAAATATGCAAGTAAATAAAAGGAATTGCAGAGGCTAATGGGATGTGAAGTTACCTCTAAAGTAAAATATCCGGGTGTGGAAATAACAATGAAGAACATTGATTTGTTTAAAAATAATTATGAAAAGTTATGGCGTAAAATGGATGAAAATATGATAAAATGGAAGAAGCTTAATTTGTCATTGCTTGGGAGAATAGCTACAATTAAGATTAACATTTTACCGAGGATACTGTATTTATTCCAAACTATCCCGATTGTGAAAGACAGCAAACAATTTAATAAATGGCAAAGAAAGATTTCAGAATTTTTATGGGCTGGAAAGAAACCAAGGATTAAAATGAAAGTTTTAATAGACACTAAAGAAAGAGGAGGATTCCAATTGCCAGATTTAAGACTTTATCATGAAGCAATTTGTTTGGTGTGGATAAAAGATTGGGTGATGTTATTGAATAAAAAACCTTTTAACGCTAGAAGGTCATGGAAATAAATTTGGCTGGCACGCTTATATGTACTATGGGAAGAAAAAGATGGATGGTTTTTTCTCTCACCATTACATAAGAAGTAATTTGCTAAATATCTGGATGAAGTATAAGTATGATTGGTTTCAAATGCAACAAATAAAGAGTTTGGTGGAAAGTGATATTAAAACTGAAAGAATAAGAAGAGAACAAAGTTACTCTTAAAATGGTCTATGGAAGATGAAGTAGTGACATCTCAAATGATTAAGTGGGCAATTAATGTAAATAAAGAAATACAGATGGATACTTGGGAATATTTGTGGAAGAACTCTATGAAACTCTCAACATGTCAGAGTATTAAAACTGTTTTAAGATGATGTATAGATGGTATATGATTCCTAAAAAGTTGGCAAAGATGAATAACAAGATGCCGGACAGGTGTTGAAAATGTAGAAAACATGAAGGTTCTTTCTACCATATTTGGTGGACTTGTGAAAGAGCGAAAATGTATTGGCGGATGATTCAACAAGAGATTTCTAAGATCTTGGGTTACGAATTTAACAAAGTTGCAGAGACTTTGTTAAATAAGTTGTTGGGATTACAAATGGAAAAATTTCCAAAGGAAGATAGGACTTTAATCTGGTACTTGCTCTCAGCTGCTAGGACATTGTATGTGCAGTTGTGGAAGCAAGAAAAAATAGCAGAGAAATGGAATTGGATTGTAAAAGTTATGACATGGAGTGAAATGGACAAGTTAACAAGAACCTTAAGAGACTATGATTTGGAAGTATTTAAGATGGAGTGGAAGAAGTTCAGAAGATACGTAGAAAAGAGTGGAAAATAAAAGGACATTGGACAATTTTTGATAATGACTAAGTATAAGAGGGAGGAGGATATGAATTTTGGTTCTTAACTAAGGGTACCTTTAATAATAATGTTTTAAGTATAGTACACCGGCAGGGGTCAAGTAACGGGGGGAGGGGTAGGTAGAAAGTAATATATGGGATAGAGGAAAAAAGTAGTAATTAATGATGCAAGAAATTGAATATATTACCATATGTTACTAATAAAATTGTTTGAAACAAATAGTTAAGGGTACCTTTAAATATTAGCATTTTAAATAAATAAACACCAGCGGGGGTCAAGTAACGGGGGGAGGGCTGGGTAGAAAGTAATGTATGGGATAGATAAAAGAAGTTATTAAAGATGTAAGAAATAGATTTATTACCATATGTTACCAATAAAAATTGTTTTAAACAGAAAAGAAGCAGCATGGAATGTTTTTAAGATGCAAAATGAAAGCACCTTAACTAAACGTTGATAGAGATGAAAAAAACTTTGGAGAGGGATTTTCACTGAGAGCAAGCTCTCTCCCTTTGATCTCAGATCACTGTTGCTGGGGGAAGGGGGGAGATGTAAGAGAAAGTATTGTTCCAGACTATGCAGTGCCTTAAAAGCTATAACCTACATCAGCAGCACTTCTCACCCAGAAACAAACTGGATGGTGACTAGGAACAGGGCCTTGCCTATGGCACCTTTTTTCTGGACATGCCTCCAGGAGTCCTGTGTGGTGCCTTCCCTTCATAAAGCAAATTCACCTTCCTTTTTGGAGAAAGCCTTGCTGAGGAAGGTGGTAGTTGTATGTGCTGCGCATTGTCATATTTCTAATTGCTACTAGTACTTAGAAAAACAGTTTATTAATATTTTTTTCATTTTTAAAAAGTTTTATTGATTTAAACTACAAAAAAAAGAAGCATTGCAGAAAATACATTAAAAAGAGGAGGAAAGGGGCCTTGACAGAATAGGGAAAACAGAAACAAAAACCAGTACAAATATATCAGTTATAATTCCACCTCCCAATAAAATGCTCAAATCATTCTATCTACAAGTATAAAAATCTCCTTAAATGTTACCTGCCTTTCTTCCTTTACCAGAAAAAAAGGAATGATTTCTTTTAGTAAACTAGTAAACTAGTAGAGCAATGTAAATCTAAACACTTCTTAAACACAAATTAAATATAACCAGTTAAGAAAAAAGATTTTTCTTTCAAAACTGTCTCAACGCCAATTTTATCTAATTTAACAAGCCTGTTATAAGCACAGATTGTTGATTAAGCAAAATCCTTATTAAAAAAGCACATAAAAATCATTTCTTGATCCTTAAATTACATAAAATACAACTGAATAATTTGTCTATCTCAGTGTAACCCATTTCTCCTAATAACATATTGAAAACAAGACTGCCAAATTACCAAATCTACCAAATTCCACAGCAATTATGCTATCTGCCTTTTCAGTCTTTAATCCTACTCTTATATCATTATAAACAATCTCACTAAATAGGCATAGTGTAAATACATCTACTATATAGAGAAATATGTTCTCTGCACTCATTAACATTACTTCTTCAAAATCTCCCTTATTCTTTTAGAATCTAACCTCTGTTCATTATTAATGGTTACATGTTTATTTATTCGCAAGGAGAAAAAAAAGAACCCAGATTCCAGAGTCCTTCTTCCCAAAGATTAAAAACTTTTAAATTCCTTTGATTTCTGCACCCATATTGCATCCGAGGCAACCCATTTAATCACAGTTTGTCTTTTGATATCACATTTCACTTCTTAGTCAAAGTTCCTTGTCCAGCCATTCACTAATGCAAAAAGAAAAAAAAATTCAAAATCCTTTTTCCGAAAGGCTTTCCAAATCCTGATTTGTTGATTGGAGTGCAGCTTTTCTCCTCAACATGGCCTGCCCCCTCAACCACAGGGGGAAGAATTCATCGCGATTTTTCCCTCTCAACCTAATTTCACTGCATCTTGATTTCTGGTCTAGTTCTGAAAATGCGTCACAAGAGACCATCTTATTTTTCCTTTGTTTATTTAGAAGAGTATCACTTTCCCCTTCCAGTTTCACAGCTGTCAATACAGTCTCTTTAACAGTTGACCCCTGCAGGTTTACAGTGTCATTAGCTGTCAGCATAAAACAATTCATTTGGTCTTTCAGAGAAATGAGATTTGAACAGATATCTTTTCCATGTGACATTTCGTTAAGCGATGCCATTACTGATATCAAAACTCGAGTCTCTTAAATCAGATTGTAAATTTGCTTCAAACTCCTGTTAATCCCCATTCCACAACAGCTCCAACTGAAGTTTAAGAAACCATTCTTTCAAATACAGTCAGGCGATAGAGACAGAACTCTCTACAATATATCTCCTTTGTGTTCAGATCGTATTGCAACTTCTTAGTAATCTCTTAGATGTATGTATGTCCAATTATAATCTAAATCAATTTTAGTGATTATATTAAATCCAGTTTAAATAATTAAGACTGCTCGTAGCATTTCGATGCCACTTCTAAATCATTTGAGCTGGTCTTTTGTTATGCAGAATGACCCATCAGGGAATAGAATTAGAAAAACACCTACTTGTTAAGTAGAGTCATCGCTTTAGGAGTAGAAAAACGCTGCTTCAAAGGCATACTGGAGAAAGTGAAAGCAAAAAAGCAGCCGGGTGTTCTTTTTCTGCTGATATGCCAGCTTTCATGGCCGCGGAGCTTCAGAACATACAGAAAGCACAGGGAGCAGCTGCTCCCCCCCCCCCCCCCCGTAAAAGTCCCATGCCGAAGAAAAAGCCTTTCTGGGCTTTTTCTATGGGGGCATCACTTCTGTGACACCCCTCCAAAGGCCAGACTCAGAGCTGCCGCAGAAAGACAATCTGCAAGCAACTCTGAAGCCAAGATGACGGATCCTGGAAGTCAGTTTATTAATATTTTAAATGTGCTTATATTTTTGCTGGTTTCACTGCAAATATCTTGTTGCTAGTTTGCCTTGGAAGACTGATGACAGATTGCATATATGCTTTTCAATAAATTGAATGCCATAATTCCAGAGCTCTTATTTTTATAGACGACCCAAGATCTTAAATATAAGAATAAAAGTCATGCTTCCTTTTTAGTACAATTTTGTGTGCGTAACTTAGCCAACACCTCCAATCGGGGCACAGTAGAAGTAAGGTGCTATTAACTAACATCTTACAATAAGCAGTATGGACTACCTGAAGTTGTTTGTTTTAGTTGCCACCTTATTTTATATGTTTTTTTAGATTATATGTTTTAATGTTTATTTCATTTTATTGTTATATCTTATTATTTTTGTATGTGTTGTATCTGCTGTGAATTCAGTTGTGGGGTAGGGTGGAATATAAATCTAATTACATAAATAAAAATATTTTTGTTCTTTCCTCAGGCAAGCAAACTATGGGCTTTCCACTTTTGACCTTTCAGGACCGGACAGATGACAAACTCTACCGGCTTCAGACCCCTCAGAGCCCCTTGGTGCGGCCATCCATGTATGATTATTTCAGTATGGACTCCTACCCAGTTGGTACAAATGCAATTGTCGCTGTTATCTCCTATAGTGGCTATGACATGGAAGATGCAATGGTAAGTCTTCTGGCAAGGCAGACTTGGAAATGAACTTTCTCCTGATGAGCTCAATATGATAATATTTGGATTAAAATAGAATTTGACCCTCCTGATAAAAATTTAATCATTCTGTTGAAGGAAGTTTATTTTCATATTTATGAGCAAAAAAGAAGGCCTGCATATCAGGTGGCAACTTTGAGATGCTATAGCTGGTTCGTAAAGTCAGCCTGAGGTAGGGAAAACATGTAGTCTGGCATCCTACATCACACAGAGGTCACCTGTCTGCCTTGGACAGCCACAAACAAGGTGTAGAGGCCAAGGCCTTTCCCTGATATTGCCTTGTCGGTGTTGTACTCAGTTAATGCCCCTCTGAATGTGGAGGTCAGTTAATCATGGTTAGTAGTCATTGTTGGATGGATCTTCCATGAATTTGACTAATTCTCTTTTAAAGTATAATACGATTATAATATGATGGAAGGGTTAAAAATGCTGGCTAAACGTGAAAACTGTGTCATAATAGGTGATTTTAACTACCCGCAGATTGATTGGATCAATACGTGTTCTGGTCGAGAGAAAGAGATTGAGTTTCTAGACGCTCTCAGTGACTGTGCTATGGAGCATATGGTCACAGAACCTACCAGGGGTGGGACGATCCTGGATTTGGTCCTTAGTAATGCCCAACACTTGGTGAGAGATGTAAAAGTGATTGCACCACTTGGGAGTAGTGACCATAACGTTATTGATTTCACCATTTGTATAAATAGGGAGTTGCCCCAAAAGACCAGCACAACCATGTTTAACTTTAAAAGGGGTAAATTCTCTGAGATGAGGAGGCATGTGAAGAGGAAACTGAAAGGAAAGGTAAATACAATCAAAACTCTTGGGGAAGCTTGTAGGCTATTTAAAACTACAATCCTAGAAGCTCAGATAAAATATATACCACAAGTTAGGAAAGGCAGAAACAGGTATAAGAGAAGGCCTGCATGGTTAACAAACAAAGTAATGAAAGCTGTAAAAGGTAAGAAGGACTCCTTTAAGCGGTGGAAAGCTAGTCCAAGTGAGATTAATAAAAGGGAACACAGGCTGTGGCAAATCAAATGCAAGACTGTGATCAGGTAAGCAGAAAGGGACTATGAGGAGCATATTGCAAAAAACATAAAGACCAACAATAAAAATTTCTTCAAATATATTAGAAGCAGGAAACCAGCCAGGGAGGCAATGGGACCCTTGGATGACCAAGGGGTAAAAGGATTACTGAAGGAGGATAGGGAAATGGCTGAGAAGCTGAATGCATTTTTTGCCTCCGTCTTCACTGTGGAAGATGAGAAGTGTTTGTCCGCTCCAGAACCACTAATTTTGAAAGACCTGAGTCAGATTGAGGTGACAAGAGAGGAGGTCCTACAACTGACAAATTAAAAACTAGTAAGTCACCAGGTCCTGATGGCATACATACAAGAGTTCTGAAGGAACTCAAAATTGAACTTGTGGATCTCCTGACAAAAATATGTAATCTTTCATTGAAATCTGCCTTTGTTCCTGAGGACTGGAAGGTAGCAAATGTCACCCCCATCTTTAAAAAGGGTTCTAGAGGAGATCCGGGAAATTACAGGCCAGTCAGTCTGACTTCAATACCGAGAAAGTTTGTATAAACCATTATCAGGTACAGAATGAGTAGGCACATTGATGAACATGAGTTATTGAGGAAGAAAGACTCAGCATGGGTTCTGTAAGGGAAGATCTTGCCTCACTAACCTGTTACAGTTCTTTGAGGGGGTGAACAAACAAGTGGACAAAGGGGACCCAATAGATGTTGTTTACCTTGACTTCCAGAAAGCTTTTGATAAAGTTCCTCATCAAAGGCTCCTTAGTAAGCTCGAGAGTCATGGAGTAAAAGGACAGGTCCACTTGTGGATCAAAAACTGGCTAATTAATAGGAAGCAGAGAGTGAGTATAAATGGGTAGTCTTCGCAGTGGAGGGCGGTAAGCAGTGGGGTGCCACAGTACTGGGTCCCATGCTTTTTAACTTGTTCATTAATGATTCGGAGTTGGGAGTTAGCAGCGAAGTGGCCAGGTTTGCAGATGACACTAAATTGTTCAGGGTGGTGAGAACCAGAGAGGATTGTAAGGAACTCCAAAGGGATCTGTTGAGGCTGGATGAGTGGGCGTCAATGTGGCAGATGAGGTTCAGTGTGACCAAAGTAATGCACATTGGAGCCAAGAATCCCAGCTACAAATACAAGTTGATGGGGTGTGAACTGGCAGAGACTGACCAAGAGAGAGATCTTGGGGTCGTGGTAGATAACTCACTGAAAATGTCAAGACAGTGTGCGATTGCAATAAAAAAGGCCAACGCCATGCTGGGAATTATTAGGAAGAGAATTGAAAACAAATCAGCCAGTATCATAATGCCCCTGTATAAATCGATGGTGCGGTCTCATTTGGAACACTGTGTATAATTCTGGTCACCGCACCTCAGAAAGGATATTATAGCACTGGAAAAGGGCAACTAGAATGATTAAAGGTTTGGAACACTTTCCGTATGAAGAAAGGTTAAAACGCTTGGGGCTCTTTAGCTTGGAGAAACGTCAACTGCGGGTTGACATGATAAGAGGTTTACAAGATTATGCATGGGATGGAGAAGGTAGAGAAAGAAGTCCTTTTCTCCCTTTCTCACAGTACAAGAACTCGTGGGCATTCAATGAAATTGCTGAGCAGTCGGGTTAAAACGGATAAAAGGAAGTACTTCTTCACCCAAAGGGTGATTAACGTGGAATTCACTGCCACAGGAGGTGGTGGTGGCTACAAGCATAGCCAGCTTCAAGAGGGGATTGGATAAAATTATGGAGCAGTGGTCCATCAGTGGCTATTAGCCACAGTGTGTGTATGTGTGTGTGTGTATTTTGGCCACTGTGTGACGCAGAGTGTTGGACTGGATGGGCAATTGGCCCGATCCAACATGGCTTCTCTTATGTTCTTATTCGAATGGCCCATCAATACATCCAGTGGTGGTGAATTCCACAATTCAATTACTCATTTTCACTGGATGCTCCCAATCTTGGTGTTATGGGAGAGAAAGAAAAACTTATTTCTATCCACTTTCTCCTCCCCTTACATAATTTTATAAACTACTGTCGTGTCCTACCTTAGTCATTTTTCTTCTAAACTGAAAAGCCCCAGACCTCAGGCCTTTCCTCATAGGAAAGGCACTTCAACCCCTTATGATTTTAGTTGTTCAGTTCTGCAATCTTAGAGACACTGTTGCTATATTTCCCTGTAACCACAGAAACCAGATGCTTTGGGCTACGTAAGCATTTCCTGTCTCTAAGGTTTTACTTGATATGGGCTTGCATGACTGTTTGTTTGTTTTTTAGGTTATAAACAAAGCTTCATGGGAGAGAGGGTTTGCTCATGGAAGTATCTACAAGACAGAGTGTATTGATCTTGCTGCAAAAGTTAAGCAAGGATCTGAAAATTTAGTTTTTGGGATTGGTCATGGTAGCCCAAATCCTTTGAAGACTTTGGATGCTGATGGTCTGCCATACATTGGGACCAAGCTTGAATATGGGGACCCTTATTACAGCTATCTGAATCTCAGCACAGGGGAAAGCTTTGTGACCTACCATAAGTAAGTTCAGATTGCTACTGTTTAGCTGCACTTTAAGTCCTGAAAACTGTTTTGTAAAAACCGCCAAACATAAAGACTGGGGTGTCCTGATCCCTCTGGGGAATACCACCTCTCCTCAGGGCCCTGGAAAACACTTTGGAGTGGTGAATTTTGATGTGGAAGTGTGTTGGGTTTTGATGGGGAAGAATCCCCTGTTCAGTAAGTGAAGTTCACCTGCTGGCCTTGGCCAAATCTCTCTACCAGGCTGACCTACTTTAGCATGCAACTATGAGAATAAATGAGAGAGAGAGAAATTAATGCTGTTCGGATGCTGAAAAGTGCTTTAATATTATTTTTGCTGGTCTCTCTCCTTTCTTCAGGAACAGGGAAACCTGTTATGTGGATAACATTAAAATATGTAGCAATGACACCGGAACTGGAAGATTCAAAAGTGTTTGCATCACTCTGAGAATCCCACGGAATCCAACTATTGGGGACAAATTTGCCAGCCGGCATGGGCAGAAAGGCATATTGAGCCGGCTGTGGCCAGCTGAGGACATGCCATTTACAGAAAGTGGAATGGTGCCAGATATTCTCTTCAACCCTCATGGCTTTCCATCCCGAATGACCATTGGCATGTTAATTGAGAGCATGGCAGGGAAATCAGCAGCACTGCACGGGCTCTGCCATGATGCTACTCCCTTCACATTTTCTGAAGAGAACTCTGCCCTGGCACACTTCGGTGAGATGCTGAAGGCTGCTGGCTACAATTACTATGGGAATGAGAAGATGTACAGTGGTGTCAGCGGAGCAGAGCTGGAAGTGGACATTTTCATTGGAGTTGTGTATTACCAGCGCTTGAGACATATGGTCTCTGACAAGTTTCAAGTTAGGACTACTGGGGCCAGAGACAAAGTTACCAACCAACCCCTTGGAGGAAGGAACGTTCAAGGAGGCATCCGCTTTGGAGAGATGGAGCGGGATGCACTGTTGGCTCATGGAACATCCTTCTTGCTCCATGACCGCCTCTTCCACTGCTCCGATCGCTCTGTGGCCCATGTGTGTGTTAGATGTGGCAGTTTGCTTTCTCCTTTGTTGAAACCTCCACCTGCTGGGTCCAGCACCTGCATTAGGAAGTACATTTGTACCATATGTGAGCGGAGTGATACCATAGAAACAATTGCTATACCTTATGTCTTTCGATGTTTTGTGGCAGAAATGGCAGCCATTAACGTAAAAGTGAAACTTCATGTGAATTAATTGTGGCAACACAAGCTGTTCACTTTTTAACTTTGGAAAAGCAGCAGACTTGCTTCCATTGTGAAATGTTTAAAAGAGCTGGTGGTTCATTGTGAGCTGTCTGTATCTAAAACACAGGTAAAACTCTGCTTACCAGGGTTGGTCTGCTAAGAAAACACACTCAGGCATGTCTGATGGTCACTTTAAACTTTGTGCAAACTAGCACAGTTCTCTATTGCTTTTTAATAAATTATTGGCTGGATAACCATTTTCAAATTGAAATGTGTTCATCTGCTCTGCAGACTGTAGAACCAATTTTTCCCCCTGCTTGGAAGTGTGATTTATGCCAACAACAAGGACACCAAAAAGAGGCTGGGGGTGAACATCAGAAAGCAGTTGGAAGTCTTTCTGTGTTATGTGCCTTTATGTCCAGGATAGTGGTTCAGTATTGAAAGACTTGCTTGATTAAAAAGGGAAATTTATTTATTTATTTATTTATTACTTTACATTTATATCCCGCCCTCTCCGCAAGCGGACTCAGGGCGGCTTACAGTATCATAAAAACAATCAATTCCATAAAACATATAAAACCATAATACATTTATCAGTTTAAAACTATTACGCTATCTCAATCCAGTCTGGCGGTATTGGGTTCTGACTATGACCACCAGCTTCTGTAGGATGTCCAGTGGCAGCCCATTTTCAGTCAACCAGAAAAGCCTGTCTAAACAGTTCGGTCTTACAGGCCCTGCGGAACGTCGACAAATCCCGCAGGGCCCTTATAGCTTCTGGGAGGGTGTTCCAGAGTTCTGGTGCTGCCACCGAGAAGGCCCTAGATCTTGTTGCGCATAGCCTGGCTTCTTTTGGGCCAGGGGCAGACAGCAGATTTTTTGTCCCTGATCGCAGTGCTCTCTGGGGGATATATGGGGAAAGGCGGTCCCGTAGATAGGCAGGTCCCTGACCATAAAGGGCTTTAAAGGTTAATACCAACACCTTGAAGCGAACTCGGAACACAACAGGCAACCAGTGCAGCTCTCTCAGCACTGGCCGAATGTGCTTCCGTCGTGGTAGCCCCATTAACAGCCGTGCCGCAGCGTTCTGCACTAGTTGTAGTCTCCGGGTTAGCGTCAGGGGTAGCCCCATGTAGAGAGCATTACAGTGATCTATTCTTTGACCGTAGCATGGATTACCGTCGCTAGATCGCTGCGGTCCAGGTAAGGGGCCAGCTGCCGTGCTTGCCGAAGATGGAAAAAGGCAAATCTAACAGTGGCTGCCACCTGAGCCTCCATTGTAAGGGAGGACTCAAGGAGCACGCCTAAGCTCTTGACCTTGGGGACCGGTATTAGTGGCACCCCGTCAAGAGCCGGCAGCTGGATCTCTCTCCCCGGACCGCCCCGACCCAGGTAGAGAACCTCCGTCTTCGTCGGATTCAATTTCAGCCGACTCAGTCTGAGCCAGGAGGCCACGGCTTGTAATGCCAGGTCTAGATTTTCCAGGGTACAGTCAGACTGGCCACCCATCATTAGGTAGAGCTGGGTGTCATCCGCATATTGATGGCAACCCAGTCCATACCTCCTGACTATCTGGGCAAGGGGGCGCATATAGATATTAAATAACATCGGGGATAGGACCGCTCCCTGCGGCACCCCGCAACTAAGGGAGTGCCTCTGGGATGCTTCCTCCCCTATCACCACCCTTTGTCCCCGATCTTGGAGAAAGGAAGTCAGCCACTGCAAGGCAGATCCCTGTATCCCCACATCGGTGAGGCGGTCAGTCAGTAGCTGGTGGTCAACCGTGTCAAAAGCTGCAGTCATCAGCCAGTCCTGAAAGGTGATGCCAGTAACTCTTTAGGCAACATTTGCCTTCCCCCAACTCCACTTGAGTGTTCTGCCCGTCATCAATGGAAGGGGCTCTAGCACAAACAAAAATAGGCTTTAATTATGTCACAAAAACAGTTTTATAACTAAGCTTCCTTCTAGTTTGCAGGAGAGAAACAACTTTCCTCCTACCAGACTGTTATTTTCTTAGAAGTGTGGAGACCTCTCTGCAAGGACTGTGGGTGGCAGTTTTTTATCTTTAGCTACCCCACTTAGAGGTTGCTCAGAAGATGTGCGGGGGAATGTAATGGGTTGGTATAGTTGATACTTTACTGAATTAATGTAGAGGGTTGCTTTCTGTTTTAATTATTAAATTAATATTGCTTGCTAGTTTTTCCTGAAATGATTTTGCTTTAAAGTCTTCAGGCTTTGTTTTTTATTTTGCCATTTTTGCTATAAAGGGCTGTACACTGCACTAAGAGGAGGAGACAACATCTGCTTCCTAGCAGAGTCCATCAGATCAGGCCCTACAGTGCAGCTCCTCTAGGTCTCCAGACTGCTGTTTGTAACACAGAATGGCTGCAGCCTCTAATAAGCGGTGGGGTGGAGGGAAGTGTTATGTATAGACTGTATCCATACTAGCATCTGGCTTGGCTCAGAAGAGTTAAGTCTGAACCCTTGCTCTCTTCCCATTTGTTTATTGCACCTTTTGTAGGAGGAAGCAATCAGACAGGCTGCAATCCTATTTATTTATTGGATTTATATCCTGCCCTTTCCAGCAGAGCAGGCTCCTATGCATCCTTGGTTTAGTGACTGTCCCATTGAGCGTAATCTCATTAACTTTAATGCCACCTTTTCACCCAAATATAGGATTAGGCTGTAAATGATCCCCCACCCCCATACACACACATGCTGATGCACCCTCACTCATGCATTAAAATTGGGAGTGGAGGGAGGAAGCAAAGATGGGACTCTGTCAAAGACAGGTAGGGCTGAAAGATATTCAGTAATGGAATGAATCCACACAAGTGTAAATCCTGAAACGGGAGGAGTTGACGGAGCACAACACCTTCAGCCTGATCACAGGAAGGTATTTATTTATCCACTTTAGATTCAGGATTTTATGTCCCTCTCTTATCTTCCATATAAACGAGTGGTTGCCATTCACTACTTTGAGGGGAAATAGAGCGCTTGCAATAGGTGGATGCAAGGGTGGAAAATACAGTGAAGTCCCAGCCAACTTATGGTGATCCTGTAAGGCTTTCTAGGTGAGAGATGACCAGAGGTGGTTTGCGAGAGCCTGTCTTCACACAGCAACCCTGGACTTCCTTAGTAGTCTCCCATCCAAGTACTGTCCAGGGGTGATGAGATCAAGCTATCCTGGATTAACCAAGGGTATTCTGATAAGAAGAGCAAAGCCTGCTCTTCGCACTTGACCCTATGTGGTCTGGCCATTCCTTGCAGAGATGCTGCTGTGCCTCAGACCATGTGCCAATGGATCCTTCTGCTACAAAAAGCCTTCCCTCTTTGTCCAACCCACCCAGCTTTATGGACATTCTGTTGGTAGCAGGCAGTTGCACTCTCAACAGCAGGTGTCATTGCATGAATTGTCCTTGTGCTTTGGGTTAAACGGCATTACCTCAATGACTCAGGTGCATCCTTTGCTTGCTGCCAGTGGGAGGCTGCCTTTGTGGTTTATAACCGCTGACTTAAAGATAACGTTTGGGAGTGGTTTTTGCCTTCCTTTCCCATTTTTTCAGGCAAAGTTTTTCCAAAGTTATGCCTTTCCCTTATAGTGTCTCCAGGAATAAATCACAAAGTAGATTAAATTTATTCTAATGCAGAAATAGAGTCCAGTGGCACCTTTAAGCCCAATAAAGTTTTACTCAAGGTATGAGTTTCGTGCGTGCGCATGCCTTGAATGAAAGTTTGTTGGGCTTAAAGGTGCCACAGGACTCTAAATTTATTCTGTTGCTTCAGACCAACATGGCTACCCACCTGGATTCTATTTCTGCATTAGGTATGAAAATACTTAACCAAGGGTCACTTAGCACTGCAAATGGCTTAAATTTTTGAATGTAAGATATCCTTGAAAAGTTTTTTTAGACTTTTTTGGTAGTTCTTGGGGTTAAAAATACTTATTTCCAGCCTTTCTTCCCAAGAGGGACCCAAAGTGGCTTACATCACTTTTCTCTCCTCCATTTCATCCTCACAACAGCCCTGTGAGGCAGGTTAGGCTGAGAATGTGTGACTGGCCCAAGGTCACTCTGCAAGCTTCCAAGGCACAGCAGAGATTTGAACCTGGATCTTCCAGATCCTAGACACTCTTAACCACTAACCACACTGGCTTAAAGGTTATTCTGATCCAGCTCTTTGCAGTGTTTTGCTGCAAGCTTAACTAGTAAAAGCACAACAAAAATATGAATAAAAACAAAATAGCACACTAAACTATACAGCAAAATGCATAATATAAACCTGCTCAATTTACATTGAGTATACAAGGTCACAGGATTCAGCTTCTCAGGGCACAGTATTTGGATTGCTTGGGTCAACATTTTTTAATTTTTTAGCATAGGTGCAATAGGATTTTGCATAAATTAGTGGAACTTTATAGAATAGCCAACAAAGAACTTAACTAAATCCACTCTCTCAATGTCCCTTGTCCACAAACTCCATGGCCTTGCAAACTATCAGGGTTTAACATGCAGTAGGGATACTGTATCTCAAACACAGACAACCACCAGTTCAATGAGTCTTGGTTAACATTCCCTGTTCCAAGTTTGAATGCAAGGCCAAAGGGATTTCTGTTCTTCAGGAAGTATTTTCCCAAGGCTTGGGTCTGCGGGCCATCTGAGAAGGTGCTGGGTTCTTGTGTGTTGCAGTGATATTTAGTTTCTGGAGTCCAGGAATGTTCTGCCCAGTCTGGACCAGCTGAATTATCTGAGAGACAGATGCTGAAGTCTCTGGAGCATGGGGTTGGCCTGCCAGGTCCTCTTTAGTCTTTTCCTTTCCATCGCCCTCAGTAACAGGATGGGAGTTGGTCACTATGGGCTCCATTCTATAGTTAATGGATAACAACTGACTATTCACATGGGAATCAGAGGAAAGGAAAGCGTTCCAAGAGCATGCCTAAAAAGGAAAGACATTTCCTACATTTTAAACAACTGCAGTTTGAGCTCTCTGCCAGATTTGTTTTTATTTTCAAATAAAAAAGCAATGAAGCATTAGATATTCTGTGACCATTATTCAATTATTAAATTAATGGAACTTAAAAGGGGCAAGCAGGCAAGCCTACACACATACAAGCACACAAGTTATAACTTCCCATTCTCTACAGGCAATGAATGTGGATGGGATTGACAATATTAGAAAGACCATCAGATCGCCACACAGCTCTTAATCAGTGTTCCCTTTAAGCTGAGTTAGTGTGAGCTAACTCAGTTTTTTAGCCTTTGTCTCACAAATTTTTGTCCTCGCTCAGAAAAAATAGCCCCAGAGCAAACTAATTTATGCAGTAGCTCACAAATTTAATGCCAGTAGCTCACAAAGTAGATTTTTTGCTCACAAGACTCCACAGTTTATAGGGAGTATTGCTCTTAATCCTAGGATTTTCTGCACAGCATTGCTTATTTTAATCCAGATAATGATGCTCCAACCACATTCCCTCAATGTGAAAAGCAAAAAAGATTTGGAAAGCTTTATGCAACATGAAAGAAACACTGTAGTTAGGAGGCCTGATGTAAACATAATGTCGGTGAGAAAAATTATGCATGCAGTATTGCATACTGCTGGGATCTCATCAAAACATGTCCAAGTGAAATGGAAACATGACTGCACAATTTTAGATCCTTGGTATGCTAATATGGCACACATTATGGAGTTATGGGTAGGGAGGGAATCCACTTTCATCTCTGGTAACAGGGTGATTTGCCCTAGAGGGCATATACACATTGAGGATGGAATGCAAGAGCGATAATTGAGGCTGAGCGTTGTATGTCCCCAAGAATAGCAGTACTTCCCTTGAATGTGGAAGTACAATAGCAACTTAAAGATCCTTCTGGCTCATTACACACTTCTCTTGCATGGGGGAGAGAGCAAGTCTGAGAACTTCTCAGCGGAAGAGTAGAAGAGCCACCTTCAGACCCAGTTGCAAAAGCAGAATAATGTTGCACCTGGCCACCCACCATGGAAGACCAAATGGAAGTTCCCTCCCCAACAACATCTCAAAGGCACACAGAGACATTTCACAATGCCTGCTGTCACTATCCAATCTACTGCGGGGGGGAAGGGGTGGTTTGCAGCCATCTGCAAGAAGCGTTCATGCAAACCACACCTGCAGAGAGCTAGTCACAGTAGGGACCTGCACCTTCCAAATCTGAGAAGAGCACAGAGATGCTGGGGAAGGGGCCAGGGGGAGGATGCAGAACAAAACTCACAGCTGTTAACTGTCTGCAATTGATGTAGATAAATTTGTCAAGGCATGAGGAAGTCTCAGCATCTATGCCATGTTGGCTTGTCAGGTGGCTGGATTAGCTGAGTCTGACCTAGCAAAGCAAGTCTTATGTTCTCATGGAAAATGTAAGATTTTCACACACATCCCATTTACTCTGTAGGTATACTGTTAAAACCAGAGGAAGTAGCTGTCAAAGGATCAGGACTGTGCCATCCTAAATAGCTACACTTTTCAAAGGCCACTGCTTGGGATAGAACTGGGAGATATGATAGAGAAGATCCCTGGTTGAAATCTAATCTGTACCACACATCTCACAAGTTGATGTTCTCCCATGAACACTGAAAAGAAAATAACTAACCATATATCTTGAAAAGCACAAACAAGTGAAAAGTCTCTATTTCTATATATTCTCCCTTTCACTCACCTCCTATTCTGTTTTCCCAGCTAGCACCTCTTTCCCTGCACAATGTCCCTAAATGCCTGCCCTGGAACTGCCAATGTCCATCTAATTTTTATTTATGTTTCAGATGGTAGCTGTGCTGGTCTGTAGTAGAGCACATAGATTCGAATCCTGTACCACCTTTAAAGACCAACAAGATTTTCAGGGTATGAGCTTTCCATAGTCAACGCTCCCTTCTGCAGATACCATCTCGACAGATACCATACTCAGAAATCTTGTTGGTCTTCATGGGGCTACTGTATCTTTCTACTGAACTCAAATCTAGCTTATTTCCCACCTTTTCTCGTGGTTCAAGGCGGCTTCCAAATCACAATTTAAAGCACACAATAAAACAAACCCCCCACCCCCAAAACACCTACAGTTTATTACCCTCCTTCCCATTAAGAGCCCTAGCAAACAGAACAGCCTTGGAGCGCCTCCTCCTCTCCTTAGGGAGCCCCTTCCGCAGCAATTCTTCTTTAACTCCCGGCCCTGGCACGGAGCACGCATGCAGCCCGTGCCTATGTGTGCTTACTCGGGAAAAAGCACGGCCAGGTTCATTGGAACTTGCAACCCACTACTGAACCCGTACAAGCCTGCTGCTAGCCATGATCTCAGTACCATCCCCTCCACCTACCACTTTCATATGGCTCCAGAAAACCGAAATCCCGGCCCGGTGGCTCCGCTTCACACTTCCTGGGAGTTACCATCTGGGCAGAGGGGGGCGCCAGGCTGTACCAAAAGCGGCTTTCTAGCAGGGGCAATCTAGTCTCAACCTGCTTGAGCGTGTATCCGAAGAATGTTCTTTTCTCACGTTTTACTGTCTTCCTCCGTATTCCTGCTCAAGAAATTAACGCAATTTTTAGGCTTCTATCCAATAAATAAATTTGCAAGCTGTAAATCTATTCTTGTATACAAAAGGTACAGTTCTAAAGAAAAGAAATCTTTGTTTTTACACGTTTCAGCAGAAGGAACGATGTAGAACAGAGATGTGTCCAGTGGCACGTTAAGAGAGACCAACGAAGTTTTATTCACTGTACTATCTCTCGTGTGCATGCACACTGTCACTTCCTCAGATACCATCTGCTTATATTATGTGAATTAAACTTTGTTGCCACGGGAGTCATACTTTGTTCTCTTTCTTCAGCCCAACATGGCTACTCACCTGAATTCATTTAGAACACAGGTGTTGTAAGTAGATCCATGTTGGGCTGAAGTAACAGAATAAGGTTAGTGACGTGTCCAGTGAAGAGCAGCAAAGTTTTATTCAGGGTATGAGCTTTCCTGTGCAAGAAGCACAGTTCTTCAGATAAAATGAAATGGAAGAAAACCATTCAAACGTATTTTTAAAAATCTTTTACATTAAAAATCTAGCTGATTAATCAGGAGCATGTTTCTTGATCAAACAGCTGTTGTGTTGATAAATTAATCAGCCCAGGAGTGTCCAGAAAAAATGTTTGTGTTAACATAGTCTACTCTAGAGTGTTTCCTCTAATCACAAGGAATGTTACCTGTTGTGTATGTGAACTAAGACTGTTTATAATTACGGGTGTTCCTGCCTGGCTCATTGGAGCCTTTAGGACTGAGCTTGGGGACTCAGGAACAATGGGCAGTACATAAGAACATAAAAGAGAAGCCATGTTGGATCAGGCCAATGGCCCATCCAGTCCAACACTCTGTGTCACACAGTATCCAAAAAAAATGTGCCTACTAATTCTCTCTTTGATAATGGTTTCCACCAACTTTTCCGGCATCAGCTCCCTGCTGCCCTGCTCCAATCATGGGCCCCCTGCTGATTTGAATGATCCAATGGCATCCTAGCACAAGAACCTTGAAGTGTATGTAGTTGGCCCTGTTGGACCATTTCGTCAGTCTTAGAGTTCAGCTGTTACCATGCTGTAAATAAAAGAGCTATGATCACTACAACAGCATCTCCTCCTTGCATTGAACCCACTATATCAGGGGTGGCCAACGGTAGCTCTCCAGATGTTTTTTGCTTACAACTCCCATCAGCCCCAGCCAGCATGGCCAATGGCTGGGGCTGATGGGAGTTGTAGGCAAAACACATCTGGAAAGCTACCGTTGGCCACCCCTGCACTATATTATACTACCCTAATAGAGCTTCTGTTGGCCACCCCTGCACTATATTATACTACCCTAATGGAACTTCATGAGCCAATGGCTAAGGGACTGCAGTACAGACTCCTTTTCCCAAACCACTTTCTGGGACAAAAGAATCTAGGGTTGCCAAGTCTGTGTTGGCAAATACCTGGAGACTTTGAGGATGGATCCAGGAGAGGGCAGAGTTTGGGGAGGGGAGAGGCCTCAGCATGGTACAATGCCATAGAATTCACCCTTCAAAGCAGCCATTTTCTCCAGGGGAGCTGATCTCTGCCAGCTGGAGATCAGTTGTAAAAGCAGGAGATCTCCACCTCCACTTGGAGGCTGACAACTCTAAGAGAATCCACTCCAACACAAACCTATAATGCATCCGCTTCACCAGGCCCATTCCTGCCAGCTAGTCAAATGGATACCATGGGAGATGGTATCTAAAATCAACAGGAATACACTCCCCATCCCACCCACCCAGTTGCTTCCTGGGATAAACAGATGGGGCACTTTTCCCCCAGGCCAGTTGGCAACTCTACTTATCAAATCAGCATAGATCATCCACCAGCTTGGTCAGAACACACAGGTCTTTTTAGATGAAAGTGATGACTCTCCAGAAGTAAAAAAAGATTCTACGCTTCTATATTGTACACTTTTCCAGCAATCCTAGGAAACCAAGGCATACACATAGTTCTGCTTGTAGCACAATTTTGCTTTTAATTACTGCTTTTATGTACTCCTCACAAGAGTTGAAGAATCTATCTAGATTGTGAGGCGGGGCTGGGAAGCTGTTTTGATCACTAGAGATTAGCTGCGTTTAGGCAGCTGCACAGTCACCCGTTAGAGATGGGAAGGGAAACCCAAAGTTAGACAGGAATAAATAGTAAAGGGCGGCTTGGCACACTGTCACTAGCACCCTGTCTGTGTTCACGCCCCTCAAAAGATGCCTTGGAAGCCAATTAGGCACCTCTTGACCAGTGCAGCACTTCAGCTTCTGACAGGTAAGTAAAAATTCCTTCCTTACTCTCTTGGAGGGGCCAGATGCTATTTAGAGAGAACAGGGAGAAGGTAGTTGCCCCCAACCCCTAAACAGAAAAATGCAAAGCTGGTGTCTTCTAACTGGTTTTAGACTGTTCTGTCCTGATTTTTCCAAAGCAGGAGTCTTGTGGCATCTTGAACACTAGCAAATGTATCCTGGCACAAGCTTTTATTTTTTAAAATGCCCCAAGTCTACTCATTTTTTCCTGTGAGGTAGGTTAGGCTGAGAGACAGTAGACACCATCCAACATGGAGAGATAGCCTGCTCCCTGTGTGCATTTGCTCAGAAGTAAGTCTCACTACGTTGAATGGACTTTACTTCCAGTTCAGAATTCTTCTGGCCACAACTATCTTTTTCATCCACAAGTCCCATGAGCCTGACTATTGCACCTATCTGGGGAGTGTGTGCTACCACAAAGACCTTACAATGACTGGGAGGCTGCCAGTACACATCACTGTCATATAAGAAAAGGTCTACTAAGCATGCTTAAATTTAACTTTGTGTGGCACTGTGGTCTGTGCTTTGCAGCTCAGCAAGTGTAATCGCTCAGCTGGGATATTAACCTGGAGGACAGTGTCAATGGTCAGCTGCTCAGGCAGCTGCCAGGGTTAAAGAAGAACATAAGAACATAAGAGAAGTCATGTTGGATCAGGCTAATGGCCCATCCAGTCCAACACTCTGTGTCACACAGTGGCCAAAAAAACCAGGCGCCATCAGGGGGTCCATCAGTGGACCCAGGACACTAGAAGCCCTCCCACTGTTGCCCCCCACCAAGAATACAGAGTATCACTGCCCCAGCAAATTGCTGATTAGGGCCCTGTGGCCCATGCAGCTTCTGCCTGCAGGCTCACCAGATATCTAGGCAAGCAATCAAGAGGTAGCAACAGGAGTGAAGAAAAGTGCTACCCCCTGCTTGCTCACTTGCCAGTTTTTAGCAGGTAATGAAGAGGGCCCACTGGAGGGGGGAAAGGGAGGTCTTGCCTGAGGCAGCCCTGATCTGAAAATATTTAAGTATAACACATTAGCAATTGCACTGCATTGTCTGCATCCCCAGAGCACAGTATGTAATTGAAGCACTATAGCAACTGTTCATAACAGGATTGTTTTATGTTGACAAGGCAATTCAATTGTGAATGATAATGATGGTTGGTGCAATATCCAATATGGCCACTGTCTCTCAGTCTGATGCAACCTGCTTCCCCCCATTCTGTGGCCTTCTTTCCCTCATAGAATGTTGCAGTGAGTACATTGGTCGTGCCACAGTGATGATGTCTCCCTTATGGTACCATCCTGAGTAGAGCTACTTATACCTTTCTCTGCTCATGGACTTCAGTGGATTTAAATGGGTGTAATACTGCTTCTGCTCATATTGTTATTATATTAGATGGAAACTGAGGAAGTGGAGAAATCTAGCTTTTCTGGAAAGGAGTCCAAAGAGGTAAATTCCAGGCAAGTCCTAGACATGTAGAGAATCAGGGCTCTTTTTTTGGTAGAAAAAGCCCAGCAGGTACTCATTTGCATATTAGACCACATACCCTGATGGTCAAGCCAGCCGGAACTGTGTTCCTGTGTGTTTCTGCTCTAAAAAAGGCCTGTAGAGAATCAATAGCCCTCCCATTCTGTTACACTGCACAAGATTGTTCTCTATACTATATTCATGCCTCTTTGTAACAAGGAATTTTATTCTAACAGCAGGTAGCTCTTGGGGCCTATTGCCAGTTATGGCACCACCACTCAGTGTGGTAATAAATGGTGAAAGGAAGATACTGGTGGTTTGTGTGGTGAATGACCTCTCAAAGGAAGCATCAAGTGCTGTTTGGTTTTCCAATGGAAATGGAAGCATGCTGGAGTCTTTCACCTATATGGTTTCTGGAGAAGGAAGTGACAGTTTCAACACAGTCTCTCAGCTTGCCATTCGTACCAAAGAATTTGAATCATGGAATGCAGTTACTTGCTACGCTGCACAAAACAAAACTTCAAGGATGTGGAACACCACCTCTCTTCAAATCTCTGGTATTTATCGAAGCAAAAAACAAGTCCAAAGCCCTTTCCCCAATGTACATAGTTATCAGTTAAGATATATCTGGAAAGATAATTAATAAACAGTGCAATCTTGTGCAGAATTACTGATTTCAATGGGCTTAGACTAGAGAAACTGAACAGGATTGTATTTTATTTAATTTAAATGTTTATTACCCCACCTCTATTATAATCAAAGTGCTTAAAAATAGATAAAATTAAATTAAAAATAAAACTACAGTCCAACTTACAATAATCACAGCAAAAAACAATGTAATTCTAACTAATCTATAAATAGCCCATAGGAATCCCTACATCTAGCTGCTGAGGTTGCACCAGTAGTTCTTGGTACATGCCTTCTGTTGTGTTCACACAGAGCCTTCCCTCTCCCAATCTACTACATGCATTTGCACAGATTCCCCCTAAAAATTGAAAGATGAGGACAGAATGCACACATTTCGAGAACTTCAGCTCAGCAATCAACGTGAAACTTTGAATAATACAGCAAAATAGAGGCTTGTAACTAAACAGGACGTTTATTGATCTTTCCTCTGTAACAGTCTAATATTCCTTTTGTCTTATAGAAGAAGGCATAGAAGATTCATGCCTGGATGAAAACCATGGAAGTAAGCAGAAATGTTTCCTTTTTCCCACTCTTGGTGCATTATAAATTCTGAGTTGGAGCCAACTTTTCATGGGGAAGGGCATTAAAATACTACTTTTGCCTCACATGCAATGATGAACAGAAGTGGGTTCACTATATGTGAAAGTGATTAAAAATGCTGTGCTAGTTGAAGGGACAAAAACATTGCTATCTAGATCTGAACACTTGTGCCATTGGGGCTACTTCTTCATGGCAGTGATTCTCCATTCCCCACTAGTGGCCACTGCAAATGCAGAAGCAGCAGCGGGGAGTTCACATGGGACTTTCCTCTACACCAGAGGTTCCCAAAATTATTTGACCTAATGCCCCCTTTTTAGAAAAAGAAATACTCAGTGCCCCCCTGGAAATCTTCAGCTCCAACTAGCGAAATGGGAAGGTGCTGCCATCCAGCCTCTTTCAACCCAAAAGCAGCAGATAGCGGTAAAATGAGGTGCTCTTTGGAGACTTCCTTGGAAGCCTCCGACAAGCACAGGCAACATTTGCCCTGCAAAGAAAAGCAGTGGTGCAGCAGTGCCATCCAGGGCTATTGGCTTGCCTGCTGGCTGGTGCAATCGTGCCACATTGGAAGGGGGAGTAAGGGGGTGCCCAGCATTACCCCCTGGTAGGGTGGCACCCTAGGCGGTCTCCTACCCTGCCAACTCCCACCTGCTGGTCCTACACTGATTAGATGCTGGTCCTACACTGATATGGTCTAGGACCTGCCTACCTTAGGGACCGTCTCTTCCCATATGTTCCCCAGAGAGTACTGCGATCTGGCTCCCAAAATCTGCTCGTAATCCCTGGGCCAAAGGAGGCCCAGTTGAAGTCAACCAGGGACAGGGCCTTCTCAATAACAGCCCCTTGCTGGTGGAACCAGTTACCGGAAGAGGTCAGGGCCCTGAGGGATATTGGACAATTCCGCAGGGCCTGTAAGACAGTCCTCTTCCGGTTGGCCTATAACTGACCGGCACCAAACCACCAAACTACCAAAATACCGAAGGAAGTGTATAGATTGTACGTTGTTGGACTGATGCACTGTTTTTAATGTTTTTATTTCTTGACTATGTAAATTGCTATTATATTTGAAATTTGAATTCTATGTTAGAATCTTTGTATTGTAAGCTGCCCTGAGCCCGCTTCGGTGGGGTAGGGCGGGATATAAATCAAATAAATAAATAGAAATTCTGGACCCCTCCCAGAAACATGTTTTGACACCTCTCTCTTCTCTTCTCTTCTCTTCTCTTCTCTTCTCTTCTCTTCTCTTCTCTTCTCTTCTCTTCTCTTCTCTTCTCTTCTCTTCTCTTCTCTTCTCTTCTCTTCTCCCTTTATGCTTCCACCGCCCCCTTATTTTTATTCACCACCCCCCAATTGCACCCAAGGTTACTACCACCCCCCTGAATTGTTCCAGTGGCCCCCAGTGGGCAATATCACCCATTTTGGGAAACACTGCTGTACACCATCTCCGTAATGCCCCCACTCTCTTCACTGGAGGGATTTTAACACACATGCACATTAGTGCATGGAAGCCAAGCAAAGCTGATAAAAAGACTTATTTTGTTTCAAATATACATGCTAAGTATGAGATAAATTGAACAAGAACCCCCACAAACAAAACGTTAAAGCAAAATAAATTTCCCTGAAAATCATATCATCATTTTAGCTTTCTCAGAAAGCTTCTTCAGAAAGCTGTTTCTTCTCTGACTTCATCTCCTATGCAGGTGCCTTTCCATCTGCCATCTGTTTCTATCAAAATTCACTTGAGCAAACCTGATTTATCAGAAATTATTATAGCCAGGGCTTTTTTTGTAGGAAAAAACCAGCAGAAACTCATTTGCATTTTAGGCCACACCCCCTAACCACCATTGTCCCACACAGGACTTTTTGTGGGGAAAGCCAAGCAGGAACTAATTTGCATATCAGGCCACACCCCCTGATGCCAAGTCAGTCGGAATTGTGTTCCTGTGCATTCCTGCTAAAAAAAGACCCTGATTATAGCTAATCATCATCATGGAGTCTGTCAGTGGTCAATAAAAAAGCATTTTCTAGCCATTCAACATGCACCTTTAGTTTTAGCTAAATATCTGTTGATTATTAGCTCTTCACTTGATGTTACCAAGGTCTTGTTTAGCCAATAAATAAGTTTACAAGACACAAACTTTGATTACCATATTTACTTGAAAGGAAAGTTATTCTAAATTTAATACAACCCCCCCAAAAGTTGTACACAATTTTTTGTTCATCACAGAACATAACTGTAACTAACATAAAAGGTTGGTGGCACACTGGCACTTACCCCTTTTTGTGATTTCCAGCACTGGAAGGTTACTGCAATTACAAATTAGGAATTATTCAGACTAGAAACTGTATGTTCTCAGGTCATTTCCAACCTATGGTGACCCTATGAGTTAATTACCTCTAAAATGTTATTTCTTTGCTCAAACCTTGCAGACTAAAGGCTGTGATTTCCTTTATTGAGTCAATCCACTTCAAGTTGGATTTTCCTTTCCTACAGAGAATAAAACTAAACAGACAGATGGTAGGTAGGTAAGTAGGTAGACAGACAGACAGACACACACACACATTTGGCTCAATTTGCCTCTTACCCTATCCAGCTATTCAAGTCCAGTAGTTCCTCAGAGACCAACAACATTTTCAGCGTGTCTGACAACTAGAGTGTTGATTCTTGCACTCTGAAAATCTTGTTGGTCTCTAAACTGCTACTGGACTCCAATCTAGCTCTTACTTTTCCAACTTTACTATAATTGAACATGACACACTATATGATTTAGAGCTGGGGAAAAGCAAGTCATGTTTGGGGTTCTGCCTCTAAGGGGGCACTAAACCTTTTCCAGTTCTACTCACATTGAAGGCTCCACATTTGGAGCAAACAAACACCACTGAAATTGTTGGAGAATCCCTGCAGTGCTGGTAAAGGCTGGTAAAGGCTCTGTAGTTTAGAGAGGCAGACTGCAGATGGTCCTGGAGACAATGTGTTGAAGTGCACTTCTGCCTATGTAGGTGAACAGGAAGACAGTCCTATACACAGGTTATTAGAGGAGTGTGTACCTGTCTGTGGATATAGTTCTGCTGTAAAGGGTGGCTCTGCAGTGCTTTCATTATTTATTTATTTTTTGGTGACAGCCCAGGACCAGGCATCATCCACTGCAATTCAAGATACCTATTCTCAGAGCCTGCTTCTTTTGGCCATCCGAATGCTGCTCTTCAAGTTTCTCCTGTCTGATGTGTTGATTACTTGTTGGTTCCTTTACAAGAGGTGAGAATAATTCCAACACACAATGTGTAACTTTAAAAAAACCCACCTCCCTCACTGAACTAAGGAGTTGAAAACTGCTGATAAATACATATGATCATATTTACCCAATGCTTCAGAATATGACAGTGCAAACTGATAGAATTATAATGGAATACTGATTACTCTCCTGTTGTGGCAGCTTCAGGAAGATCATTCCTTCATTAGTCTAATCACAGTGAGTGAGTGGGATCTCTTCAGTGGGTAATTTGAAAGGACAGCAGATTAATTCTCTGTTGCTACCCATGTAATGATCAGAATGCATGCAAAACATAATTGCCTACTCTGTTCTCCAAATTTAAAACAACAACAATGCTGATTTCTGCTTGGGAGAGGATCAGGAATATGAACATTGCTGCAAGAAAAGTGTGGGAAATGTTCACCTGTCTTCCATTTCTATTGAGAACCAGGCTGGAGAAACCAGGGTTCCAGTTCCCACTCAACCAAAATGCCTATTGGATAGCTTCAGACAAGTTATTTTCTCTGTGCTTAATTCACTCATTGTTATATATCCCCTGTACTTTAAAAAAAAAGTCCAACTCAGGATTGTTGTGATGATACATACAGACATACCACCCTGAGCTCCTTAGAGGAAGTATGGGAATCAGATGTAGCAAATATATCAATGAATCTCTCAGCTTTAAAGCCCTATATGGCCGAGGACCTGCCTACCTGAGGGACCATCTCTCCCCATATGAGCCCCAAAGAGCACTGAGGTCGGCAGGGAAGAACACGCTGACTATCCCTGGGCCAAAGGAGGCGAAATTACAGAGTACACGGGCACGGGCCTTCTCTGTTATAGCCCTGTGCCTTTGGAATCAACTTCCGGAGGAGGTACGGGCCCTGCGGAATTTGGACCAATTCCGCAGGGCCTGTAAGACCATCCTTTTCAAGCAGGCGTTTGTAGAAGTTGATAGGATGGCTGTTTAATTACCAACGATTTATCTAGTGACCCCTGCCATAATACAAGTGTACAGATAACATCAGGAAGATCACCGCCGTTTAAACTATGGAATGATCCAGACATTTGGAACTGGTTTTAGATTGTTGTTTTAAATCAATGTATAACTTAAATGTTGTTTTAAATTACCTTATATTGTATATTTTATATTGTATAATTTTCGAACTGTTGTCAGCCGCCCTGAGCCTGCCTAGGCGGGGAGGGCGGGATATAAATAAAATTTATTATTATTATTATATATTATTACTTGTCATAATGCTCTCTCTCTCCTTCCAGAGAAGACTCGTTGCCACATCTGAAGTCCAACAATTGTCCTGCAGTTCTTCCATACAAAGTCAGATTGTATTCTGCTCCAATGTACATTTACCATGGATAGCACAAAGAGCAACAGATTTCAGAGTTAATATAATTTACTGCACAATCCTAAATTTGTTTAATCAGAAGTAAAACCTCTTGAGTTCAATGGTTCATAAGCAATGAGGATTACAAATTCTGGGCATATCTCAGTAAAAATAAAGATATGTGTGGTAGATCTTGCTTTTTTCCACTAGTTTCATACCTTGCAGTGGTCTGAAGTACAGTAATCAGTGAACACCAAATGGAAGCAGAGGTTCAGAGAACATCCCTATCAAAAAACAGATCATTAAAAAATGATTACTTATCCTGGAGAAGAAGGAAGTCTTCACTTGAGTAAAGATGGCTTAGAACAGCCATTTTTGTTGTGGCCTTCTATTTGACTTCTTTTGATGATCCGGGAAACTACAGGCCCGTCAGTCTGACTTCAATACCGGGAAAGTTGGTAGAAACCATTATCAAGGACAGAATGAGTAGGCACATTGATGAATACAAGTTATTGAGGAAGACTCAGCATGGGTTCTTCTGTAAGGGAAGATCTTGCCTCACTGACCTGTTATAGTTCTTTGAGGGGGTGAACAAACATGTGGACAAAGGGGACCCAATAGATGTTGTTTACCTTGACTTCCAGAAAGTTTTTGATAAAGTTCCTCATCAAGGCTCCTTAGGAAGCTCGAGAGTCATGAAGTAAAAGGACAGGTCCTCTTGTGGATCAAAAACTGGCTGAGTAATAGGAAGCAGAGAGTGAGTATAAATGGACAGTCTTCGCAGTGGAGGGCGGTAAGCAATGAGGTGCCATAGGGCTCAGTACTGGGTCCCATGCTCTTTAACTTGTTCATTAATGATTTGGAGTTGGGAGTAAGCAGTGAAGTGGCCAAGTTTGCAGATGACACTAAATTGTTCAGGGTGATGAGAAAGAGAGAGGACTGTGAGACATTCCAAAGGGATCTGTTGAGGCTGAATGAGTGGGCATCAACATGGCAAATGAGGTTCAATGTGGCCAAGTGCAAAGTAATGCACATTGGTGCCAAGAATCCCAGCTACAAATACAAGTTGATGGGGTGAGAACTTGCAGAGACTGACCAAGAGAGAGATCTTGGGGTCATGGTAGATAACTCACTGAAAATGTCAACACTATGCTGGGAATTATTAGGAAGGGAACTGAAAACAAATCAGCCAGTATCATAATGCCCCTGCATAAATCGATGGTTCGGTCTCATTTGGAATACTGTGTACAATTTTGGTCACCACACCTCAAAAAGGATATAATAGCACTGGAAAAAGTGCAGAAAAGGGCAACTAGAATGATTAAAGGTTTGGAACACTTTCCCTATGAAGAAAGTGGCTATTAGCCACAGTATATATGTGTGTGTGTGTGTACACACACACACACACATATATATATACTGTGGCTAATAGCCACTTTGTGTGTGTGTACTCCAATGTACACACACACATATATTGGCTACTGTGTGACACAGAGTGTTGGACTGGATGGGCCATTGGCCTGATCCAACATGGCTTCTCTTATGCTCTTATGTTCTTAAAGGTTAAAACGCTTGGAGCTCTTTAGCTTGGAGAAACATCGACTGCGGGGTGACATGATAGAGGTTTACAAGATTATGCATGGGATGGAGAAAGTAGAGAAAGAAGTACTTTTCTCCCTTTCTCACAATACAAGAACTCGTGGGCATTCAATGAAATTGCTGAGCAGTCAAGTTAGAACGGATAAAAGGAAGTACTTCTTCACCCAAAGGGTAAATAGCATGTGGAATTCACTGCTACAGGAGGTGGTGCCGGCTACAAGCATAGCCAGCTTTAAGAGGGGATTGGATAAAAATATGGAGCAGAGGTCCATCAGTGGCTTTTAGCCACAGTATATTATTGGAACTGTCTGGGGTAGTGATGCTCTGTATTCTTGGTGCTTGGGGGGCAACAGTTTGGTGAGAGCCAGTTTGGTGTCGTGGTTAAGTGCGCGGACTCTTATCTGGGAGAAGCGAGTTTGATTCCCCACTCCTCCACTTGCTGGAATGGCCTTGGGTCAGCTATAGTTCTCACAGGGCTTTTCCTTGAAAGGGCAGCTTCTGAGAGAGTTCTCTCAGTCCCACCTACCTCACAGGGTGTCAGATGTGGGAGAGGAAAATAAAGGAGATTGTGAGCTGCTCTGAGACTCTGAGGGGAGGGCAAAATATAAATCCCATGTCGTCGTCTTCTGCTTCTTCAGTGGGAGGGCTTCTGGAGTTCTGGCCCTGCTGGTGGACCTCCTGATGGCCCCTGGGCTTTGGCTACTGTGTGACACAGAGTGTTGGAGTGGATGGGCCACTGGCCTGATCCAACATGGTGTCTCTTATGTTCTTATGATGATGATAACTGACTAGGTTGCAACCAAGCCAGACACCCATGCTCAGTCTATGCACAAATCCTGATGGAAAATCAGGTGTATCATTCTTTAGGATCCTTCTTCGTGAGGAATAAATAAATGTCTTGTTATAATTCTATTTTATGTATATGTGATTTATGTTACTGAACGTGCTGCCAGTTACTGTAAATCTGTTTTTCGCTATGGTTATATCCAAAATGATGCATGATTGCAATCTGAGGTCTGACATCATAATATGATTTCCTTGTGACTAAGTATGGTCCCTCAAAGAGGCAGTTTACCTGCAAAGATGTGCTTAACAGGTGAACAGTGTGAAATAGTAGTTGGAACTGGAAGGCTTGAATTTGGAGAAAGGCGTACAGAGAGACCTGATGGCCATGAGGAGCAGGGTTTTTGTTTGCTGCAGTGCTAGAAGTGTGCGCTTGAAATATGTTGTTTTTTAGGTGTACCTTTTGCTTCCATTTATGCTCTGCTTGTATATTTGTAAATAAAACAAATGTTACAAATTCCAGAGTAGTCATGTTAGTGTGTTGCAGTAAAATTCAATAACAGTCTAAAGGTAAAGGTAGTTCCCTGTGCAAACACCAGTCATTTCCAACTCTGGGGTGACATCGCATCACGTTTTCACAGAGACTTTTTACAGGATGGTTACCCAGCTTGCTGGGGAAGGCAATGGCAAGCCACCCCGTAAAAAGTCTACCCTGAAAACGTTGTGAAATCAATGCCACCCCAGAGTCGGAAACGACTGGTGCTTGCACAGGGGACTTTTCCTTTCCTTGCCATTGCCTTCCCCAGTCATCTACACTTTACCCCCAGCAAGCTGGGTACTATTTTACCGACCTCGGAAGGATGGACGGCTGAGTCAACCTTGAGCCAGCTACCTGAACCCAGCTTCCACTGGGATCGAACTCAGGTTGTGAGCAGAGCTTAGACTAAGTGTAGCAGCACTTTAAACACATGGAAGATTTTATTCCAGTTTGTTAGACTAGAAAATATACCTGAAGTCCTTAGCAGAAAAATATTACCTGAATTTCGACCCACTCAGCCTGGAGGAAGTTGACGGAATCCTCTCCTCTGCGCGCCCTACAACTTGTGATTTGGACCCATGCCCCTCCTGGCTAATTAAATCTTGCCTGAGGGAGCTTGAATGTCCTTTACGAGACATCATAAATAGATCCCTCTCGGAGGGGCGCTTTCCAACATCTCTAAAAGAGGCTTTGGTCCGTCCCCTCTTGAAAAAAAGCACAGTAGACGCGGCCGAATTGGCAAACTACCGACCGGTCTCTAATTTACCGTTTTTAGGTAAAATTATAGAGAGGGCAGTGGCGTCACAGTTGCAGGGTTTTCTGGATGACACTTCCATCCTAGACCCTTGCCAGTCTGGCTTTTGCCCGGGTCATGGGACGGAGACAGTACTGGTCGTCCTGGTAGATGATCTCCAACGGCATCTGGACCGGGGTGGTGTGGCAGTGCTGATGTTGCTAAACCTGTCGGCTGCGTTTGACACGGTCGACCATCGGCTACTGACCCACCGCCTCGCCAATGTAGGGGTTAGGGGGTCTGCCTTACAATGGCTTTCCTCCTTCCTTGAGGATCGGGGACAAAGGGTGGCAATCGGGGGCGAGCTGTCCCAGAGGCGCACACTGGATTGTGGAGTGCCTCAGGAGCAGTTCTCTCACCAATGTTATTTAATATCTACATGCGCCCCCTTGCCCAGATTGCTAGGAGACATGGGCTTGGGTGCCATCAATATGCAGATGACACCCAGCTCTACCTGCTAATGGACGGCCGGCCTGACTGCGTCCCAGAGAACTTAGACCGGGCTCTGCAGGCTATGGCAACCTGGTTGAGGCGGAGTGGGCTGAAACTGAATCCAGCGAAGACAGAAGTCCTTTGCCTAGGTTGGGGCGCTCAGGGAGGGGAAATACCTCTCCCAGTCTTCAACGGGACGCCGCTGAAAGCAGCGTGCCGGGTCAGGAGCCTGGGAGTTTTACTGGAGCCTTCACTATCAATGGAGGCCCAGATCGCAGCCACTGCCAAGTCAGCCTTCTTCCATCTAAGGCGGGCAAAGCAGCTGGCTCCCTTCCTAGAGCGTCAAGATCTGGCAACGGTGATTCATGCAACGGTCACCTCGAGACTGGATTACTGTAATGCCCTCTACATGGGGCTGCCTCTGTACCGAACCCGGAAGCTGCAGCTGGTGCAGAACGCGGCGGCTAGACTGCTGTTGGGGCTCCCTAAGTGGGAGCACATGCAGCCTGGGCTACGCGAACTGCACTGGCTGCCAGTTGTATACCGAGTTCGTTACAAAGTGCTGGTTATTACCTTTAAAGCCCTATATGGTCGAGGACCTGCCTACCTTAGGGACCCCAGAGAGCACTGAGGTCAGCTGGGAAAAACCTGTTGACCATTCCCGGACCGAAAGAGGTGAAGCTGCAAAGCACCCATAACCGGGCTTTCTCCTCTATGGCTCCAAGCCTATGGAACCAACTTCCAGAGGAAATGCGGGCCCTGCGGGACCTTGAACAGTTCCGCAGGGCCTGCAAGACCATCTTCCGATTGGCCTTCGCTGACGAAGAAGGAAATTGTCAAGAAAACCGCCATCATAAAAGTAAACATAGCACTAGTACATTTTATTAATTTTAGAAATTTCATCAGAATTTTAATTAAACTGTTAATGTAGTTTTATTCAATTTTGTATAACCAATGTATGAATCATGTTGTTAGCCGTCCTGAGCCTGCTCCGGCGGGGAGGGCAGGATATAAATAAAAATTGTTGTTGTTGTTGTTAGAAGTCATTATAGTTAATGTCCAGGCAATATTAATGGTGTAGGTTTAGTGCAGATATTACACCTAACATTCAATTTGTACTCATTTACCACCAGTGGGCTGACCTGTGTCGAATAATACCGCTTGATGCATTACAATAATCTGGAGTGGGGCCAGAGCTCAGAAGTTTAGCATGTAGTAAAAGTTGGGTTAAATACTTTTCCCTTACTGACATCTTGAAGGACAAAGCAGGAGTCAAGTATCACCTTTAAGACCAACAAACTTTTATTCAGAATGTAAGCGTTTGTGTGCATGCACACTTCTTCAGACAAGGAATGAAGTACAGTAAATGGAGCTACATATAGTTCGTCTGAAATATATATACATATAGTTTGTAGGGCTGCCAATCCCCAGGTGGGGGCAGGGGTTCTCCCCTTTTGGAGGCTCTCCCCCCCGTTTCAGGGTCATCAGAAAGTGTGTGTGGGGGGGGTGGAA
Source organism: Heteronotia binoei (assembly GCF_032191835.1). Lineage (NCBI taxonomy): Eukaryota > Metazoa > Chordata > Lepidosauria > Squamata > Gekkonidae > Heteronotia > Heteronotia binoei. The sequence goes on along the minus strand of NC_083223.1, from coordinate 222,461,076 downwards.
AATGTCTGCTGGGAACTCCATCATTCCCTATGAAGACTGATTCCCATAGGGTATAATGGAGAATTGATCCATGGGTATCTGGGGCTCTAGGGAGACTTTTTTTTTTTTAGTTAGAAGCACCAAACTTTCAACATAGCATCCCGTTTCTCTTCCCAAAATACCTTCCAAGTTTCAAAAAGATTGGACTAGGAGGTCCAATTCTATGAGCCCCAAAAGAAGGTGCCCTTATCCTTCATTATTTCGGATGGAGGGAAGGCCTTTAAAAGGTGTGTAGTCCATTTAACTGTGATGGCCAGAACTCCCTTTAGAGTTCAATTTTACTTGTCACAACCTTACTCCTGGCTCCATCCCCAAAGTCTCCTGGCTCCATCCAAAAAGTCCCCAGATATTTCTTGAATTGGACTTGGCAACCCTAATAGTTTGTGTCTGAAGTATATTCATATACTTCGTCTGAAAAAGTGTGCATGTACACGAACGCTTACATTCTGAATAAAAGTTTGTTATTCTTAAAGGTGCACTTGACTCCTGCTTTGTTCTACTGCTTCAGACCAACACAGCTGCCAACCTGGATTTACTGACATCCTGAAGGGCCATCCAGTGCCACCTCAGAAACAGGGCTATCCAGTGCCACCTCAGAAACAGGACGCAACAGTGAGATCGGCCAATGCTAAGAACATAAGAGAAGCCATGTTAGATCAGGCCAATGGCCCATCCAGTCCAACACTCTGTGTCACACAGTGGCAAAATATATATATATATATACAAACACACACACATACACTCTGCTCCATATTTTTATCTAAACCCCTCTTGAAGGTGGCTATACTTGTGGCCGCCACCACCTCCTGTGGCAGTGAATTCCACATGTTAATCACCCTTTGGGTGAAGAAGTACTTCCTTTTATCCGTTTTAACCTGTCTGCTCAGCAATTTCATCGAATGCCCACGAGTTCTTGTATTGTGAGAAAGGGAGAAAACTTCTTTCTCTACTTTCTCCATCCCAATGCTCTGACTCAGAATCCCGCTTTGGAGCTAACACAATAAGAATAAAGAATTTTACTTCTCCCCGTAACCTGCGAATGGCCTTTTTGTAATAAAAACTGACAGGGACAAAGGCAAAGACGCACCAATCACAGACCAGCCAGAGTCACACTTCAATTGGCTGAGCTGGGAAATAAAGCTTTCCGCGGTCCCCACTGGGGAAGCGAGCGGTTTCGAGACTCTCTGATTGGTTGGTAATGCAAAGGCCTAGTGGTATACCCCTATCGGTTGGTGGGATCGTGACACGCTCCCGGCTGAGATTGGCTGGAGCTTCTGGTTGTTATAGTTACACTTGGAGAGAGGTGAGGTTCCCGGAAGCGCTGGGCGGGAGGAAGTGTGTGCTGGAGGGCGGTGGGAGCGTGGCAGCCCAAGCAGGGGACCCACATGGCTTCCTGGGGTCCCACCGCGGTGCTCTTGGTGGTTCTGCCGCTGGTGCCGGCCCCCGGGCTGGGGGGAGCCGTCGCCGACGACAGCGATTGGGTGAAGCTGCCTAGTAAATGCGAAGGTGAGAAGAGGGTGGGGGAAGGGGATGGAGAAGCACCGGCTGGATAGGAAGCGACTGCAGGGGTATCCTGCGTGCTGGCTGAAGAGGCGCAGATACACCATGTAATGATGGCTGTTAGCCTGGAAGACTTTGAGATAAGAATTTAGACAGATTCATGTAGGAAAATGAGTCCATCAGAAGCTGCTTACTATTGTTGTTGTTGTTTATGGCAGTTTACAAGATGACACTAAGCAAAGATAGATGGGACTCTGTCCCCACTGGCGAAGTTCATAATCAAGCACGGGCAATAGGATGGGGCAATATTGTGGACGAATGCAGTGACATTGAAACTTGTTTATGTGGAGTGGGGAACGTATTTTTGGGGTAAGGTGACTACAGTGTTGGAAACAGAGGTTTTGAGGAGGATGTGAAACCACGAGCGCCTGTATTCTTTTTGGCTGTAACCCCTTTTCTGTGTTTCTTGAGTAATTGGAGCTTTGGTGGAAGAGGCAGGTAATGAAACGGAAAGTTGCCAGGAGTGCTGTGTTTACAGGAATGTGCACTGCTTGGGGGTTTTCTATCCACACATCAAATGAGCTGCTTCATATGCTAAATAGTTTCCTATAAGAAAGTGTTTCGCTCTAGAAAATAGTATGGAATCTACACGGATGTTATCCTATGTGATAGCTGCACCTGTGTGAGTTTCATTGCTTGTATTAACAAGCAATGATTGGTTGTGGCTTTCTTATTAGATGTACAGCATTTCTACCTGTATTGAAGTGTGTGCATCTTTTGCATGGGACACTAAACATGTGGTTTTCTTGCTGTTTCCTAAAGTCCATGATACAGCCCCCCCCCACTAACCCCATGTTAATTTGTGAAGAAGAACTTTTTCCTTCATTTCCCATTAATTGAATAGAAATAATGGAGACCTACCTCCTTCCATCCTTCCAATGTCGGTAAAATGAGTACCCAATTTGCTGGGGGTAAAGTGTAGAAGGCAATGGCAAACCACCCTGTAAAAAAGTCTGCCATGAAAATGTTTGATTTTTAAAATTTATTTAATTTATATCCCGCCCTTCCCACCAAAGGCAGGCTGAGGGCACTCACAATCCAAGGGTCGACACAAACACATTACTGTGACCAATACAATAAACAACAATTAAAACATTAAAACAATTTAAAATATTTGCACGTGGTCACCCCAGAATCAGAAATGACTGGTGCTTGCACAGAGGACTACCTTTTTTTTTTTTTAACCTCATCCCAGGGCATTTTTGAGGTTGAATGAGATATGGTTAAGTTCTAGGCTCTTGACGTTAAAGTAAATAGAACTTCATGTAGTTACTGGAGAAAAAGATGAAGCTTGGGGACTCAAAAAACCCTGAAATTAAGATGCGTATTGTTGATCTAAAGAAAAGGTTTTATCTTGTAGGTCTTTGGATGAATTACAGAGACAGACTTTTAGAGATGGGGCTGGAAGGGCTAATCAGTGAGCATAGGGGGGCGAATGCATCAGTTGCCAGTAGTCATGACAACATTTATTAGGAGAAAACTTTTTGCAGCTTTTGTTTTATAGACCATTTGACATTGTCTAAAATCAAATTATGGAAAAGATGCAAACATAGATAGTTCTTTGTTAAGGATTTTGGAGAGTGCTCCTGTTTCCGTGGCAGGAACATGAACAGAATGAGATCGAAGATCTTGATGTTTTAGCAGTGATGATTGAGGTGGGTCATCCTGAAATTCTTCTTAACATCAGGACTCTTGATGAAAGCAAAAAGGTAGTTATGGTATGTTGATTAATGGGGCACCAGAGAAAAAAACAAAAGTAGGATATTATTTCAGGGATTAAAGGAGCATGAATGTTATTCAGTTACACAAGTGGTAAAAGAGACAGTGGTTTGTTAAAGCTTTTTGTAGCAGAGGGAACCATGAAAGTATTGGATAACAAATATAGATTGTCACTATTTTGATTAAGTTTAACTTAATCTGTTTATAGATACCAGAGGATAAATAGTAGAAATACAAAGCCAGTTGTACCTGTTCTGTTCTAATGTGCCAGGGACTTTGTTCTTCACTCCTTTTGTAGCACTTTGGAAATTTATAATGCATAAAATCCTCTAAAATGTTGCCCATCGTCCTGAAGCATTTTCTGCAGCTCTTCTGCTACTACTTAAATTCTCTCTCTGTCATTGCTCTCTGTCACAAACATGAGATACTCCACAAGCATCATCCTGAGTTCTCTGATGGAGAAATGTGGTTCAATTAAAAAAAAGATTAAAAAAACAATTAGTGCATAGAATAATAAAAAAATTAAATTCACCTTCATGATAGCTCTATTGGGCAAGCTGTTACTGGTCATTTTATAGAAGGCAACTGAGGCTGAGAGATGGACTTGGTTGTGTGTTGATGGCTAAGCAGGTTTCTTTGCACAGAGAATTGCAATGAGTCTTCATGTCTCACTTCATTGCACGCTTGTATTAAAATATTGGCTAGTTTGGGTGTATGTTAGTTTATTCTATTACAGGAAATAGTATGTTTGGTGCTCCTGGAATACAGAATCTTGGTCCAGTTTCTTTTCTTCTCCACAGCTGCAGTATAGAGGGAATGGGCATATTGGGGCCCAAGCCCTCTTTAAGCCTTACTAGACTTTTTCAGTGTGTGTGTTATCTGCCATAAATGGGAAATGCTCCTGCTAGGGGAACTTCCAGTACTCTTGCCTGACGTTGCACATCCTTGCACACAGGAGTGGACTCTGTGTCAGCAGTTGCACACAAGGATCTTTTTGTACTTATCTGGCAAACAAAGTTTGGGAGCGAGCAAAGTTTTTTTGGAGGGGGGAGTGAGCAAAGGGGGCTTAGAAAGTAGAAGAAGTTTGGAAAGAGAGCCTTAGTTCAAACAATTTGAGAGAGGCTTTATTACAACGCTTGTGACTGCTGGTAAACTTAACAAAAAATGTTGAAATGAATTATACAGTTGATAATGGGGCTGTGGTCTGTTTCAGCTCCTTGAGAAGTGTACCTTCATAATATATGTGAAAATATTTTTTTGGAATGTGTACAAATATGTCAGTGCAAGTTTGATCTCATCTTTGCTTTTACCAGTAATGTATTATATTGTTGAATGATTGCAGTGGGTGGATCTTATTTTTGTTATTAATTATTGTAATGCCTCTGTAGTATTCAAATAATCAAGCATTTTGACCAATATAGCCTACCCGCCTCTGTGTTATAAGAACACCCCAGTCAACTGTTGGTCAGCTATTAACATCTGTTCTCTGTGCTACCATCTTTCAATCTTCTCACAGTGTGCAAGATTGTGGCATTGGAATTAAAATCCTCCTTTGATGAAACTGGCAAGACAAAGGAAGTGATTGACACAAAGTATGGCTTCTTGGATGGCAGGAGTTCTCAAATAAAGTACACAAAATCGTAAGTGATTGGGGCTTGTGATGGGCATTTGGAAGTACTGATTCCTCATACCGTATATTATTGCAATATTTCAGTGGATAGGTCCATGTTACTTTCATTTTATTTTATGCAAAACTGATATCCCGCCTTTCTGTCCTTAAAAAAACTATCTAATATCATTAAAAGTATGTTTCTTAAAAGTTTAGATATACAGACTCTCATCATGGTTTTCAGCAGAGCTGTACTGTCAGTGAGCTTAGAAGGGTTTGGCTCTATTTAGGATTGCACTAACAGGGAGGGGCTATGGTTCAGTAGAAGAGCTTCAGCTTTGCATGCAGAACCTTCTTCAGTTAAAAGGACCAGGTGGTAGGTGAAGAAGAAGGACCTCTGCCTGGAGAGCTACTGTCAGTCTGGAGAGCCCTGGAGAGCTACTGAAGGCCCTGGAGAGCTACTGTCAGTCTGAGTAGACAGTGCTGATCTTGATGGACTGATGGCCTGATTCAGTATAAGACAGCTTCAGGTCATTTGTTATTACTGTACATCCCTGTTCCCATAAACTGTTCATGGCCTGTCTCTCCTGCAAAGTAAGTTTCATTTTTGTACTGTGCAGGCTCTGTCTCACCCATGAGGTGCTTTGTGTAACTGCCAGCAAGATAGCAGTGAAATCTAAAGAAAGTTGGGTATGTCAGCTTTTTGCTAAAACGATTAGAACTGGTGTGCATAGTATTTTAGATCTCAGGGTTATGTTTGTCCATCTCTCACTGAATTGTGCTTGGTGTTTCTAATTCTCATGGATACAGTGACGTGTTTTCAAAAGATTCCTTTTCTAAATTAGAAATGTTTTCAAACATATCTTCTCTAAAAGAACAGCATTCCTGGGCTGTTGTCTGTCGTCAGCCATGTTAATTAAAAACAGAGCAAATTGGTGAACAGAAACAGATGCACCAGTCTGCTCTTGCCTGCAGCCCCTGATAAATATGTAGTCCTCTGTACCAAATAAGACCCACACTTTCTGTCTGATTATTCATAAAACACTTTTCAGGTCTTTAGTTTCACTATATCCAACCACCCTCCCTTCCCGCCGCCCCACCCCAAAGAAAAATCCAAATTAACTTTTCCAGGAGGTGGAATTGCTATACCAAGTGGTAATTACTAGGCATACAGAAAAACAAACCCTGCCAAGGAAAAATCAGTGTTGTTTCTGCCAAGGAAGTCCTGCCTAACCAGCCTTTTGAAGTTCTTTCAGGAGTCAAATAGTGTAGATAATAGTGACCCAGTAGACATTTTATGCTTGGACTTGGAAAAGGCTTTTGACAAAGTACTTCACCAAAGGCTCCTTAGTAAGCTTAGCAATCATGGGTCCTTTTATGAATTAAAAATGGACTAAATGAAAGGAAGCAGAGTAGGAATAGACGGGCAGCTCTCTCAATGAAAGTAAGTAAGCAGTGGGGTCCCACACAAATCAGTATTGGGACTCTTACTATTTAATTTTTTCCTAAATAATCTAGAACCGGGGTGAACAGTGTAATGACCAAGTATGCAATTGACTCAACTTTTTCCAAAAAGGTGTAAACCAAGGCTGACTGTGGAGCAGTCCAAAAAGTTCTCTACAGATTGGGTGAGAAAAATAAGTGTAAGGTAATTCACATGAGAACAAAAAATCCCAAGAAAGTTTAGTATTAGATTCTGGATGGACAAAAAGAAATACTGAGTGACTAAGTTATGCAATTTGCCACCAGAAGATATAATGATGACCACGGACATAGAGGGATTAGACAAATACATGAAGGACAGGTCTGTCAATGACTCGTAGTGTCTGAAGGAAACTTCCACATGCAGAGATAGTAAGCCTCTGAATACCAGTGCCAGGAGGCAACATCAAGGGAAAACAAGTTTGCCATCATAGAGTTCAACTTTCCAGCTAGTATTTACTAGTTCTGTTACTGGAAGGAGACATCTTTCCACTAATTTACACCCTTTTCTCCCTGCAGGGACATTCGCCTAATTGATGTTCAAGAAAGCATCTGCAACAGGCTGTTGGCATACAACCTACACAAAGAGAGGACGGGAAGCAACCGGTTTGCAAAGGTTGGTACCTTCTAACAATTCTTGCATTTCCAGAGTTTGCTGCAGTTGGACTTTCTTGCAAGCCTTATAGTGCCATTGTATGCGGAGTTACTCCAGTCTAAACCCAGTGATTTTGGTGGAGTTACTCTGCATAGGATTGCAGTGCTAAATTTGGAATCAAGTGCTTGGCTGGTGACTTCAAAATGAGATAGAGCAACTTCAGTAGCCAGGCTGTCTTGAAGAGCCCCTATTTTGGGGAAAAGGCGGGATACAAAATGCTACCTTATTATTTTGTTAGTGTATTATCTTGGTTCTGTCTGTTTATCAGTCCAGTTCCTAGAAGATGATGTGCTTGATGAGCTGAGAAAACTAGGCCTTCTCACAGCAAGAAGAAAATTACTAGTTAAAGAGTACTCTACAGTGAGTAAGATGTAGGAACATTTGATTTAGAAATAATCATAAACACTTCCAACACCACATGAATTAAGGAATACATTCACTTTGGTGGGAATTCTGTGGTTCCAGTGGTAGAGCTAGAAGGGAGTAGGCCATAACATTTAGTCTCTGTAAGTACGGCAAAGTTACCTATGTAGCTGCCAGCCTTTATAATCTGTATTATAGTGTTACACACAACGAGTCCAGGAACAATGTATACCCATATCAGAGAATAGTTTCAAAGAAGCAGCCGAACTCCATTGTAGTTTGGGGGCTGAGGATCAAAGTTAGGGTCACTTCACAAATTCAATCTTTTCTGGTCCAAATCATAGCCCATTCACTTTGGTGATATCGAGATTCTCTTAATTTGTTTTTTAATAGAAACTTTTACTTGCCCTGCTTTTATTTTTTGCAGGGGTGTTGGGGAAGACCTTATACCTTAGCCTTTTTATTTCAAAGCTCCCTTAGGTAAGCAGTCCTCCTTCAGGACTGTCTTGCAAGCATTGTGACTATCTGGAGCTACACTAATTATTGTCCAAAATCCTGGCAATTTAGAATCCTGGACTGTGCAGCCCCTCCTTCAAATCTTCCACTAGAAAATAAATGCTGGACCCTCACACCACCTAATGACTGGTAAGAGGAGGACCTGCCAATAATTCTAATCAAATATGTGGCTAGAAGAAACAGGGCCTTTTCTCTGGTGGCCACTTTCCTTTGGAATTAGGTCCCAGATGAGATTTGGCTGAGAGGCCACTTTCCTCCTGATACAAGCACATTTATTTTGCTTGTTATTTGGCTGTTCTGTAAATCTATTAATTGATCCATATTTGTTTCCCTAGTTTCATTATTATGTTTAATGTTTTCCTGCATATTTGATGCATTTTTAAAAAAATTGCTTTGAATACAGGAGAAGCAAATAAAAGTTTTGGAATGAGTTCTTCAATGAGGAATAACTTGTTGTGCTTCAAAATATGTATTGAAGTGGAACTTTAGGCAGTTGGCATGAAGAGCTACTGGGAGGGAATGGGAAAAATGGATCCAGGGGTAAAGCTTCCTAGAACCTAAAGACTTCTTTCAGGTTCCCTCCCTTGGCCCCAGCTAACACTAATAAATTTCAGTCTAGTTTCCAGGGTTTTAAGAAATGCCTGCTTGGGTTTTTTAAAAGATATTAATCAATATACACAAATCTACAAACATGCAAGAGAAAAGAATGTATTAGCAAATCTAGCATAGTAAATAAAAAAGCAAATAAGAGGTTACATGTTTTGATCCATGTGATTTCAGGTTTGTTTCCATGTTACATCACAATTTGAAAAGTTTTCATCTCTTTGAAATAAATAAAAATTGCCCTGACCTGGATAACCCAGGGAAGCCCAATCTTGTCAGATCTCAGAAACTAAGCAGAGATGACTCTAGTTAGTACTTGAATGGGAGACCTCCTTGAAATACCAAGTTGGGAGTACAGGGACAGGCTTTATTCAGCTTTCTCTCTGAATATCCTCCAGGGCCCCAATAGGGGTCAGTCACCAGAGGTTGCCATGACTTCCAGGTTCAGGCATGCACACACACACACAAATAAGTAATCTTTAACTTAATCTAACAAAGATTGTCTAGATGGAATTTGTCTTTGTTCCCAAAGTTTAGCAAATACTAACCAGGCAACTGTGACAGCATATATTTGTTTGGAATAGAAGTGGAATAAAAGTTTAATAGAAATAGCTTATATGTACCAACCATGTTGTGACAAATTTCTTTAGAAAGCATAATAAAGATCATTTTCCAATATATCTTAACTTTTCCACATCACCATGGTGGAAATGTCAGTTTATTTTTAACATTCCTACAAGAAGGGATAGAACCAGTAATTCACGAAATAGTTAAAGTTTGCTTGGCAATCTTGAAGGAAAGAGAACTTCTGTGATATGGTGATCTGTTGGCATTACTTTGAAGAGACTTCTTTTTCGGAGAAAGATGAATGCAGGTGAATTCAGGATTGTACCCCTTGCCCTTCATTTTTTGAATTGAATTGTTCAGAGAGGCCCTTTTCTAAAGGGAATAGGATTGTTATTTATAGCACTGTTTATTGTACAAAGTTTCCTGTCATCATTGCATTATTTTCTAAATTCCATAATCTGTTTTTTTGCATTACTTATGATATTTATTTATTTATTTTATTCGATTTATTCCATGTCTCATATTGTTTGCTACACTGCTTTCTAATCATTGCACTCTTGTATATCTTGAATTGTTTCTATTGAGTTTAGATTTTTGCAATCCACTGTGAGTCTCAACAAGAATTGTGGACTATAATTTTTGTTTAAAATTCCTTCTCCAAAACTTGTGTTAACTTGAATTCCCATATTGCCTTAGGGCATGTCTGAGACATTTGAAACTCTTCACAACCTGGTCCATAAAGGAGTGAAAGTGGTGATGGATATTCCTTATGAGCTTTGGAATGAAACCTCTGCAGAAGTGGCTGACCTTAAGAAACAGGTATGGTGCTTTGATTAGCTTGAGGATGAGGACAGCTGGTAGTGAAGAACTTCAGAAGGACTGAAACTTCCAGGTGATCTTCTGGACTAGAGCAAGAGTGGCCAGAACAGCAGCCCAAGTTGTATTGCTGGCTGCTTTGCAGAGTATTTAAAACGGTTTAAAATTCTCTTCCTTTTTAAGTGGATCTGCACATCTGATTGGTTGGATGCAAGAGGCTGTGGCCCTTCCATTCACATTTCATAGTCTCTCTTCCAACATTCAATGTGTTTCTGCTCCGTGCACCTTTCTCTGCAATCTGTGTGTGAGGGTGCTTTTCCCATACATTCTTTGCCTCCCCAAGCTGTGACCTCCTTCTGAAATTCACCTGCAGAACTCCTGCGGCTCACTCTGCCTGTACCCCAGAAGAAAATATCCACAGATTTCCTCCCAGTCCAGCACTGCCAGCTACTGCCTTGAGCATCTGGTAAATTCATTAACACTAATGAAAATAACATTTTTTGTTAGTTTATAAGGATTCCTTTTGTACAACACTTTCTCTGATCCACTTCATAAATAACAAATAATATTATGTGGATGAAATTGTGTGATGCATATCTCTAATTCAAACTGGAACATAGAATGTGGATTTTTTTTGTTTAAAACCAGTTGACAACAATACATCACATTTTTCTCCCCTCCTCCTCTCCCACCCTTTTCTTGACTCCCACTGGTGTTTACTTAAAATTATTTTTTTTTTTAAAAAGGTACTTTTATCCAATCATGAATCTCCATTTTAAATCTTTATAACTACAAAAAAGAAATAAAAAACAACCAAATAAGAAAGTTAAAGTCTGTAAATCCATCTTCACTTTTTCTTTACACCTTAAGCTTAGGAAAATTATTCCTTTAAAAGTTTAGTCCATTGATCCACCACATTTCAACTATTGTCAAAAATCATTAAGTGTCCTTTTACCTTCCAATGTTTTTCAACATAGTTTTGAAATTTCTCCCATTCTTTTTCTGAACTTCTCTAAATCATAATCTTTTAAGATTCTTGTAAGTTTGTCCATTTCACTCCAAGACATAACTTTTAAAATCCAATCCCATTTCTCTGGTATTTTATCTTGCTTCCATAACTGTGCATATAATGTCTTTGCAGCTGAAAGCAGATACCACAACAACGTTCTATCTTGTTTAGGAAAACTTTCCATTTGTAATCCCAAAAAAAAAAGTCTGGAGACCTCTTAATGTCATAGCCAAAAATTTTAGACATTTCATTCTGAATCATTTGCCAAAATTGCTTTGCCTTTTCACAAGTCCACCACATATGATAGAAAGATCCTTCATGTTTTTTACATTTCCAACACCTTTCAGACACCTGATTGTTCATTTTTGCCAGTTTCTTAGGTGTCATATACCATCTATACAACATTTTGAAACTATTTTCTTTAATATTATAACATGTCGATATCTTCATAGAGTTCTTTCATAAATACTTCAATGATTCCATTTGTATTTCTTTGTTAAAGTTTATTGCCCATTTTATCATTTGAGATTTAACTATTTCGTCTTCTGTAGACCATTTCAATAATAGTTTATAAACTCTTGAAATCAATTTTTCATTATCCCCCAACAGCATTCTTTCCCATTCTGTTTGCTCTTGTCTTATGCCTTCGTTTTTAATATCCTGTTCCACCAAACTCTTAATTTGTTGCAATTGAAACCAATTATATTTATACTGTAATTCTTCAGCTCATTTTAGTTCCACCTTTCCTCCCTGTATCTTTAATAGTTGATTGTACGTTAGCCACATCCCTGCATCAGTTTCTGAGGATAATTTTATTACTTCCGTTGGCACAGTCCATAGCAGCTTTCTCTCATCACCATACTTTTTATATTTTAACCAGGTACTTAGCAGATTTCTTCTTATATAATGATGTGAGAAAAAACCATCTGTCTTATTTTTCCCATAAAACATATATGCATGCCAACCAAAAATATTTCCATGTCCTTCTAAAACCAGCAGCTTCTTATTTAATAACGTCATCCATTCTTTTACCCATACCAAACATACTGCACCATGGTACAATTTTAGATCCGGCAATTGGAAACATCCCCTTTCTTCTGCATCAATTAAAATTTTAATTTTGAATCTTGGTTTCTTGCCTGCCCATACAAATTCTGAAATTTTTCTTTGCCATTTACTAAATTGTTTATTGTCCTTCACAATTGGAATTGTTTGAAATAAGAACATAATTCTTGGTAGAACATTCTTTTTAACTGCCCAGCATAGACAAGTTCAGTTTGTTCCATTTTATCAAATCTTCATCAATTTTTCTCCAAAGCTTTTCATAATTATTTTTATACAGATCTATATTTTTCATGGTGATGTCCACACCTAAATATTTTACAATTGAAGTAACTTCACACTCTGTTGCACTTTGTAGTTCTTCCTTTTGACTCTTTGTCATATTTTTACATAAAAGTTTTGATTTTTCTTTATTTATATAGAAGCCTGCCAATTCTCCATACTCTTGTATTTTTCAAAGCAGCAATGGTGTCACAGATAAGGGATTTTCATTAATAAACATTACATCAGCAAATGCTCTGTATTTATAAGAAAAACGGTTCAATTTCAACTCCTCTATTCTTTATCTTCTTGTATTTGCATAAGCAAAATCTCTAGCGTCATTATGAATATCAATGGAGATAGAGGGCAGCCTTGCCTTGTTCCTTTAGTAACTTATTATTTTCTCCATCAAATCAGCATTTATACATAGTCTTGCTTGTTGCTCAGTGTATATCGCCTTGAGCATTCTTATAAACATTTCTCCAAGTCCCAATTTCTCCATCACTGCAAACATAAAGTCCCAATTTACATTATCAAAGGCCTTCTCTGCATCTGCAAAAAATAATGCCACTTCTTTTTCAGGATACTTCTCATAGTATTCAACAATGTCTATAACAGTTCTGATATTATCTCTAATTTGTCTCCTGGAAAGAAATCCTGCTTGTTCTTCTTTAATAAAATTGTTCAAATGCTGTTTTAGTCTTTCTGCCAATATCCTAGCGTATATTTTGTAATCATTGTTAAGTAGTGAAATTGGTCTATAGTTTTTTTTACATTTGTGGTGTCTCTGTCTTCTTTCGGTATCAACGAAATTACTGCTTCCTTCCATGTATTTGGTATTTTCCCATCAATCTTTATAATATTTATCAGCTTCTGAAGTTTTGGTACTAACGTCTCTGCAAGGATTTTATAAAATTTTGCTGTAAAACCATCTGGGCCCGGTGCCTTTCCTATTTTAATTGATTTTATTGCAGCTTCAACTTCAATTTTTTTCAATTGGATCATTTAAGACCTTTTCCATATTTTCTGTTAAGGGATTTATTTGAATTTTTTGTAAATATGCATCTATTTTTCTCTTCACCTTTTGACCTTGAAATAACTTAGCATAGTATTTGTAAAATTCCCTTTTAATTCCTGCTTGGTCAACAATTTTTTTTTACCTGCTAATACAATTTTATTGACAAATTTATTTTCCCTTTTTTTTTTTCAATTGCCAAGCCAGGTATTTTCTGGGTTTGTTTGCTCCTTCAAAAGATTTCTGTTGCAGTCTCTTAAGATTCCATTCTACCTCTTTGTTTAACAAATGTCTCAGTTGATTCTGCAATATTGTAATTTCCCCTATTTTCTTTTTGTCCAGTCTTTTTTTAAGTTCCCTTTCTTTTTTTCCAATCTCTTTTTGAATATCCAGCATTTGTTTCTCTTTAACTCTCTTATCTTTGTTATTGTAATTAAAATACCTCTCATCATTGCTTTGTACGCATCCCACACAGTTTGAAATTGAATATCCTCTTTTTCATTTATTTGAAAGAAAGCTTTGGTTTCTTTTTCTAGAGACACCACTATCTCTGTATTTTGTAGCAAATCTTCATTTATTCTCCATCCCCTAGTCTTTTTTACAGTTCTTGCCGACCACATTAATTTATTTATTTATTTATTCGAGATTTATATCCCGCCCTTCCCACGAATGGCTCAGGGCGGCTTCCAACAAGTAATCAAACATAAAATTTAAACAATTTCAAGTATAAAACAATTAAATATTTAAACAGTTAAGACCTTAAAAACAAAATAATGGATTGTGGTCAGCTCCAACTTCAGGAAGAATCTTATTTTTTTCATCATAACTCCAAATTCTTTTGTAGCCCATAGCATATCAATTCTTGAGAAAGAGTTATGCCTAGTTGAAAAAAATGTATAATCACGTACATTAGGGTTAAATTTCCTCCATACATCTTCCAGGCTCTCTTGTTTCACTAAATTAAAAAATGACTTTGATAATTTCCCCTTTATTTCTTTTTCCTGATCTGTCCAAAGCATTTGTAATTGTTCCATTAAAATCTCCCATTATCATTATTTGATCATAGGTCACTTGGTCTAATTGTTGCAAATGTCCCAACTACAAAGTCTTTTTATCATTCATCATTACTTCCACAGCTAAACATCTTCCTTCATTGTCCTTAAAAATTAATTTTGGATCTAATTCTTGTTTGACATAAAAAATCACTCCCCTTTTCTTCTCCTTAGCCAAAGAAAAAATCTTTGCCCAGTTGTTAGGATAAAAATGTATAATCCAGTTGTTTAATATTAATATTTGTTAAGCAAATTATACTACATTTTTTGTTTCTTGATCCATTGAAATGTAGCCCTTTTTTTTTTTTAGGTAAATTTAGTCCATTTACATTCCAAGATAATAATTTGTAATCCATAATGGTTTTTCTTTTTATTCTGTATCCCCAAATCCCCTATTTTCTTCAAAAAAACTTCCTCAATTCCAGTACATTCGTAATTGTAATCCTCTTTCCTTCATGTTCAAAACTTAGACCTTCTGGCAGTATGCATCTGTATCTCACATTCTTCTCCCACAACTTGTCAGTTAGCTTTTTATACAGTCTTCTGTCACTTATAACCTTTCTTGGCAACTCTTTCATGATTCTTACTCTATTTCCTTTAATTTCCAGAATTTTTTCAAATTGCTTACTTAAGATCTTTCCCATTATGTCTCTTGTAATGAATTTGATTACCACATCTCTTGGTAGTTTGTTTCTCTTGGCATACAGTGAATTGACCCTATATATATATAGTCATAAAGGTAAATAGATTCATCAGGATCAATCTCCAAAAATTCAGCAATGATCCATATTATATATGTCTTTAAATCAGTTCCTTCATCTTCAGGTACTACTCTCAAACGGATCTGGTTTTCCATTAATTTACAATCTTGCAGCACTGCCTTTTCCTGCAATTTATTAATCATGGTATCTTGATCTTTCACCTTGTTTTCAACCACATGTACTTTATTTAACGTTGTTTGTGAGTCCTTTCTGAGATCTTCAATTTCTTTTTTGATTTCTGACTTCACCACATCTGCATTTGATTCAGTGTCTTTTTTTAGTTCTTTGATTAGTTGCTTTTTTTTATTTGTGATTAGCTCTTTCATCACTTTAACCAGTCTTGCCTCCATGGCATCTAGTTGGTCTTGTATCTTAGGCATTTTCCCCTCCTCAAATGAAACGGTTCTTACACATGTCTGTTTTATTCCCGGCTTGTGTTCTGACATTTCAGTCCTCTCACTGCCAAAATAGGCTCTCGGGTTGATCTCTCAAAATTCAAAATAAACCACTGGATCTTGTAGATTAGGAGATGCCCTTTCCAATGCACCCAAAATCGCCATCCTCAGGGCTTCCTAAGTTAAGATATTAATTTTTAAAAGTTTTTCTTTTTCTTCAAAAGACCACCAAAATTAATTCCACTTATATATTCCAGTATATTTCATTCTGTAGTGATGATATCTGCTGGCTCCAGTAACTTTTAAAGTCCCGTTCTTTATCATTAAATTTTATATTTTTTGACGTTCTTTTAATGGCCGCTGCAATTTTTCTATGGTTTTCGAATCCTAGAGAAGGCCAGGTGGTCTTAAAATTCCCTTCTTCCGATGGCTCCTTCCTTCTTTTCTTGCCACGAAGTCCCATTCTTGATGACTGAAAGATCTTGCGATACAATTTGTGATGCCACTTCCTGTGACGTCTACCAACTCAGTGACAATGGGAGATTTTTGCAGAAACCACAAGTATTCCAAACATAAGTTGTTTTTCGTCTTTTAACTTTGCTTCTAAATCTCCAAAAATCTCAAAATTTCCCCCTTCTCTTATTTATAACTTTAGAATATAGTAGTTAAGTCCAAACTCCAATCGTTATCTCTTATAAAGTTGATTTTAGTCCCGGAATGAAAGATAATTACCTTCTTACCTTGCAGCCAAATTTAACCTCTTTAACACTGTTCTCTCCAAAGATAGTTATTTAGAATTTAAAATAGTCCAAAGAAGCCTTAAATCTTGATGAATTTAAGTCAATTTAATGACCACGGAGACGCTCTGTAGACGCTGGAATGTGACTCTTCAAAGCCTAAAAGGAACCCCACTGGAACTTCTCGTCAGTCAAAGTAAATCCCCTCAGAATTCTCCCATGCATGTCTTAGCCTTTTCCCTCACTGAGAAAAGTAGGCAGCAGGCGTTGGATTCGCCTTCTCTGTCCAGAACAGAGGCTCCGGTCCGCTCCCCTTTTTGAGCAGCTACTTAATTCTCCACGATCCAACCCCGGAAGTCCAAACATAGAATGTGGATTGATAGAGCTGCAAAATGGAACTGGGCACTGGTAGGGGGGATTTCTCTACAAACTTGAAGGAAGTCCCAGGTTTGCTGAAAAATGAAAGCTGAAAAAAGAAACCCAAGTAATAGAAACACTTCTAGCTTTAAAAGAATGCCCACTGAATTCTCAGTGGCCATTTTGAAGGTTGTTAGACCACCACAGACTCTAAGAGAACCGGGTTTGATTCCTTACTCCTCCATATGCTGCTGCTGGTATGACTTTGGGTCAGTCACATGTTCTGTCAGAGCTGTTCTCTCAAGAGCAGTTTCTGTCAGAGCTCTCTGAGCCCCACTAACTTCACAGATTGTTGTGGGGTGGAGAAGGGAAAGGAGATTGTAAGTCACTCTGAGACTCCAAGTGAATAACGGAGTATAAATCATTCTTCTTTTCCTCCTCCTCTCCCTCCCCAAATGCTGGGGAGGCATATAGAAGTGGGTGGGTGGATGGGAAAGACAGAAGGAAGCAGCGAAAGGAGAAGTTATGGGATTCTAAGGGAAAGAAAATAGAAAAAACTAGGGAAGGGGGGAAAAGGATTCTGCCTGCAAATCCTCAGAGGTTCCCTGCTTGTATGTTTAGAAATTCCATGAGCAGTTATGATACAAGGTACACTGAAAGTTGCTGCTTTGTACTGTAGCTTTTATTGAAAAAGTTTTTTTCTAATAGACTGTATCCTTATCTTCTAGTGTGATACAATGGTGGAGGAATATGAAGATGTTATTGAAGACTGGTACAAAAACCACCAGGAAGAAGACCTGTCTCAGTTCCTCTGTGCAAATCACGTTTTGAAAGGAAAAGACACCAGTGAGTTGCTCTCCCAAGGGTGACAGGCTTGGCTGTTGGATTTCAGGGACATGTGTTCCCATTCCACCGTAGACTGGGACTCAGTAACTTTTTTTTTTAACTGTGCTAGGCTGCTGATAGTTTGTGATGGGAATAAGGGCACTTATAGGTGGGAGTGTGGGCACTCTAGATAGGACAAGATGCTAGACTGGGGGTGTGCTTTTGAATCCTTGCTCAGTCATGCACTTGTGTGGAGAAGCGTGTTTTCATTGTGTATACTTGGAATATCAGTAGCCTGATTCCTAGGGTTATGAGTATGAAAGAGATTAAGGTTGCAGGCCACTCCTACCAAGTATACTTGACTTACAAATATAGTCCCTTGCAAAGTTGAGTCAATCAGCAAGTACAGCTAAAAGCATTTTAACTGAATAAAAAGGTTTTCCTGCCTAATCATGTGGGTGATCTTTATTATTAATTATTTGAAGTGCAAATGTAGACTGAAGTTGGGTTGTGTCATTTTGGAAGAGGCATTCTCGTAAGATTATTTGCTTCACCACATTTGTGTATCACCAAAAATGCTTTCCCCTCACCTAGAACAGCTGCTTTATACGTAGGTAGATAAAATTGATCAGCTACTATGTTAGGTCCTAATGCAACCATTTGTGTCATTTGTTACATTTGTAAAAGTTAAAGAAGCTCAGGATAGCTCCCAGCTATCCCCATTTTATCCTCACAACATCCATCCAGCAAGTAGAACAGAGATGGTGACTGGCCCAAGGGTCATGCCTCGGTCAGAATTTGAACCCAGGTCCCCTTGAACCTAATAATCACTAATTTAAACTGGATAATTCCAGTGGATGCAGTGAGTGTGCTCAGTGGTAGAACATACACTTTACATATGGAACATCTTAAGGTTCAATTTCTGGCATCTCATAGCAGGTGATGTGAAAGATCTCTGCTTGATACCCCAGAGAACCACTGCCAGTCAGATCAGGTAATAGTGATTTTGGTAGACAGATGGTCTGACTCAACAGAAGACGGCTTCATGTGTTTATCAAGTATCTTTTTCTCCCATAATCTTCTGGAGAAAAAAGTAAAAAATGGATGCCATCCAGTTGAAAACACAGAGAACACCACAGTTGATCAAATGCTGGTCTGGGTTTTATTTTCTTTACTTGAATGGTATCCATTCCCCCTTCCTTCCTGGAAGACTTTGAGTATTCAAGCCTTTTCCTGCGTCTATTGGCATTGATAGAGCATCCTTTCTAGGGTACAGAGAAAGACCTTAAAGTTGTGTCCTGAACAATCCCTTTTTCCTCCTTTTTTCCAATAGTTTCTTTTTAACTCCTACCTGAGTAAGAATTCCAGAGGCCTCGAAAGCATGCATACCATGAGATGGATCCACTAGGACTTTTTTGTGCATGATTTCCAACTGCAGTGTGTGACTTTCCCACTTCATGCTGCTGCATCCCAAAATATTCCCAAGAATGCTTCACCAAAGGGACAAGGAACCCCTGGGTACTGAATTTCATGGGACATATTTGGCTATGATGACAGAACACAGGAAGTGAGAAAGTCATGCTCCAGAAATGGTTCCATCTGCAGAAATGCTCTGGTGGCACTAGATATGTGTTGTATTGTGTCTGTTCATCTTAATAAATAGTATTACATAACTTTTGTTCTTGGCTGTTACCATGGAGCGGTGCTGCTATATGCATCTTAGACTAAATGGAAATTACAGTTTATTGGCTTTGGGAGACAATATTGGGAATGGCAATTATTGAAGTGAGAATACAGTGTTTCACTGTTCCCTTTTCTTCCTTCTCACCTCCATAGGCTGCTTGGAAGAGAAGTGGAATGGCAAGAAAGGGGACACAGCATCTTCAGGGCAGAAGAAAACCAAGAAAAAAGATGGCAAAACCAAGAAGAATACAAAAGCTAAAAAGAGGAACAAGGACACGGTTGAGCAAGAAATGGAGAATGTGGAGGCCGGAGCCAGGGAGGCTCTAGATCAAGCAAAGGCAGAAGGGAACATTCAGAAAGTGGCTCCACTTTCGCACAAAGCCGATGAACTTTAGGCGCCCCCCCTCCCCCACTCCCACTTCCCTTGAGTGTGGGGCTGCAAGCTTATGCTCAGGCCACCAAGAACTGCTTTAGTCTGCCACAGTTGCAGGATGGGAAGATACTCTGATACAGGTCATTTCCTGAGGAGCAATGATCGTGGCCATTTGGACTGTACTTGCCCAGTGTTATTGTGTGCAGTTATACCTTCCACATCACAGGTGCAGATTGGGTAGAATTCAGCTAGCTCCTTGAGTACCCAGGGGGAATGGAGCTAGGCAATAAGCCCTTTCTAGAGACAGGGAAGTGCTGGCTGCTTGGACAAGGCTTATCCTTGAAGGCTGAGTCTGCTAACTGTGTTGATTCCCTCCCCTGCCCCCACTTGAGTTGCCACACACAGCTGTGAGATGAGAGTTACAGGCTTGTTTTGTTTTGGTTTTTTGTGACAGTATTCATGGGTACTGAATACCAGCACCTTTTTTTGGGTGTGGGGGCGTGTCTCCCAAGCCCTAAGGGGTGAATTGGTAGAAATCAGCACATCCTTATAGAATTTAGTACTGGCTTTTTTCCCTTTTTTTTTTAAACAAGCAAGCACTAGGCATGAAAGATTTGCCCTTCCAGTAGCTCATTTTTCAAGCTGTTGTACAAGACTTGACTGTGACCCCAGGATAACTTGCCAGCTATAACTTGGCACATTCCCGAAATGAGTTCCTTGAAAAGCGGGCTCTAGTTCTACCCTTTTCTGTCATGCCAATCATGGAATTTGCCTAGAGGAAAGTAGTAGTGAAGGTTCTACTGGGACAACAAAGGATATCATACTTTTGTTGCCATTCCATTGTTTGGTGAGTCTTCTTCTCACCTTACTAAAGGTTTAGTTCTCTGTAGCAGCTCCAGCCTGGAGACACCTTGCACATGTGTGTGATACTTCCTCTTCCCCTACCCACCCTAAAAAATTCTTTGCCTTTTTTTGCTGCAGTGAACACCCTTCCCGATTTTCTGGTACAAAGAGTGTAAATAAAATTGTTTGCATAGCTTTTGCTCCATTTAATCCCTATGTTGGCTTGCCATCTCTGTGCTGAGACATGCACAGTATTGTCTTCTGTTTATGCAATAATGTGCTCTTATCCATTTTTGTGACATCAATATATTTTGTAACTTAATTTTATTATATAAGCACCTGGGCAAATCAGTGGAGGCTTCCATCTTCAGAACAAACAATTGAGTGGTATTTTCTGAGAGACTGTAAGCAGTGAAGTCTACATATCTCTTGTGGGCTGCCTGAGGCATGTTCTGCTCTTCAGTTAACTTTCTGTACCACAATGAGCATTTGTAGCCTTTGGAGAAGTGTGATGCACCATAGATAAAGATGGTGTCACTTAAATAGAAAAAGTGTCTCTTAAAGGGAACAGGTACAGATTTCTAAACACTTGTCTACATCCGTTTTGAAACTCTCTGAGGTTTCCTATTGGACAAAGGACTTCTAAGCAAAAGGGGAGGGGCCATGGCTCAGTGATCGAGCATCTGCTTGGTATGCAAAAGTTCCCAGGTTCAATCCCCAGCATCTCCAGTTAGAAGGACAAGGTAGTAGGTGTTGTGAAATACCTCAGCATGAGACCCTGAAGAGCTGGTGCTGGTCTGAGTAGACAATACTGATCATGATGGACCCAGGGGTTAGATTCAGTATAAGGCAGCTCCATGTGTGTTCAAAAACTGCCTTGATTCTGTGCCAATAATTATAATTTTGTATCTTTGGATTCACTATAGTTTGATTACAAGAAATGTGTTGGCATAATAAAGCTGCACTTAGGCCCAGAATAGAGCAAAAGACTTTCTGGGTTGGATGCAGCATATTAATACTGCATGTGCCTGCTTCTGAAGTCATGTGATCCAGCAGGAATACAGCATGTGTAGGTGTATTGCGAACAGGCTGGGACTGGTCAACATACATATTTCTTCCTGGATTTGTGATGCTTTCTGTAGACTTGAGTGACAGACTTGCATATCCTTCTGCAGAAACATCCCTACATATCTTCAAACCTCAACAATAATAAAGTGGGATGTTGTGCTTCTAAGACAGAACTTGTCATAACTGGTTTAAGGCACTAACAACTTTCCCATGGATAGTTGTAACTGGGAGATCCTGAGATTATGCTCTGGTGGCAACTGCTGCTCCCAACTTGGGTTTAGGCCTGTGGGTAGAGTCCCTCTTTTGCTGAGCCTTTTCCTGAGTTCTAACAGGATGGCTGTCCAGCTGGCAAAGTTGGAAGGAAAGAAAGTTTAGTGTAAATGAGGTTACTCTGGGGGTGTGTCCCAAAGCTCTTCTCACTCAGCCAATGGCTGGCCTTTCTACTAATAAAAAAATTACTTGTTAGACTAGTCTGATGCCATCACTCTTTTACTACTTGGCCATGTCCATGCATGTACTACATGTGGATTCAGAAGAAAGAAGCAGATAAGGACAATTGATGTAGAGTCTGACCTGAGGCAGGTTTCTGAAAGGAGGACAGCACATAATTTTGGAGGCTGCCTTGTGATGAGGCTTCCCCCTATAGCTGCTGAGTGCTGTTTGTTCCTTATGAGATGGAGATTTGCATATATAGCAACCTTGTGAATTTATTTTGGAACTTTGATCTCACCTCCTGCTTCTCACCTAATACATAGTGGCTTCTTCCTGTCCCCAGACACTTCCTACATTTGAACAAATAAGGCAAAAAGTTAAGAATTACAAAGCAGTTTTCCATTGCTCTGTTTAAATGTTTTGGCAGCTTAAATACCTGATTCATCTATATGCTTTCTGAAGGGGAAAGGGCTAGGATTGTCCTCCAAAAGTCCTGAAATACCGAAATAATAGGCAGTCACTGTGCCTTGCGCTTTGCTGCGCCATTGATTCTGTCTTACAGTGGAACAGATTTATAGACTTCCATTTGCTATATATAGCAGGTGACAGAGGAAAGTGGGCCAAAGGACCAGTAGGTAGTGCACTTTCAGGCATTTGTGAATTTCAAAGGTTTTGCTTCAGGGCAATAATGGTCTCCAAGGGAGGACTTGCTGGTCCTAAAAATGGAAGTCCAGTTCTTCTAGGTTCAGTGCAATTTCCTTCTGTACAGTGATGTTCTGAACATCCTTGGAGGCCTATCTTGCCTTTCTTAGCACATTACTGCACTGCCGCTTTTTTTTTCAGTAAACCACCACCACCCACCATTTGCATTTCCAGGTGGTTTTAGTTGAAGCATGATTTGAGCATGTAGCTTCATTTGTGGTCAATTCTAAATCCATTATTTGAAAATGTTCACCTTCACAATAAAAAGAAAGGAGTGAAAATCACAATGAAGCAGGCAGACAGGACAAAACAATCATGGGTTACAAAGTAACAAAGTTAATGTCCTACCACAATCCTGCAGTTAAGTTGGCATCTTTGTACCGACAAATAATGTCATAGTTCAGCTGTCAATCTGCATTTCCTTGTAGGCACTGCTACATCCTTAAATAAGCACAGCCCTTGAGTAGAAGCACTGTTATGAAATACTATACCTCTCTTGAGAACAGTTACACTGGCTGTTGGTTGTGCTTTTGTGTTTGCTTAGAAAGGGAGGAAGGAGTCTGAATTTCATATGGGTTTGTGTTGCTACCCATTATGTAATCTCTACCATGGAGGGAGAATCCTACTAAATGAGACCTTTGCTGGGCAAGGGCACCAATGACCTGGGAAGGCACAGCCTGGTTTCAAACTGTAATAGCTTTTTCCTTTAAAAATGTGTTTGCTTTTTGTCTAGTTCAATGTATTGGTGTTTTGAACAGAACTTTTGTTTCACACATTGCTAAATTTTGCATTTAACAGCATACTCTTAAGGGATAGTAGTTGTAGGATGGGTTGGCCTGAGCAGAATTTCTGTGTCTTGTTATTATATTTAAGCAGCTGGGAAGACATTGGTTTATGGAGGTTTTTAAACAGGCTAGATGGTCATCTCACAGCAATGCTGATTCTGTAAATTAGGCAGATCATGAGAAGGAGGGCAGGAAGGGTTGCATCAGTGCTTAGTTCTTGTATTGGTGTTTTGAACAGAACTTTTGTTTCACACATTGCTAAATTTTGCATTTAAAATTCTTACACACCCAGGGAAATGCTGATTGACATTTGGGGGTCAGTCAGCAAAGTTTTCTCCAGTCCAGATTGGCAAAGGATCCTGGAATTTTTGCCATCTTCTCAACACGGAGCACAAGTCACTGGAGATGTATTGTGGGGGGAGGGAGGTATTTGTGGTTTTCCTGCATTGTGCAGGGGTTGGACTAGATGACCCTGGAGGTCTCTTCCAACTCTATGATTCTATGGCTCTAAGAGACATATGTCTGCAGGAATGAGGTCCACCTCTTAGTGGCTGTAAGCATACTTTGGAGAAGCAAGTGTAAGTGGAAGACTTTTTTTCCGTCACTTCTCACTCCTGTTCTAAAGGAACCTACAGGTTTAGGTTTTAACAAATGGAATCAAATGGGAGGGGGAAACGCACACAATTTTAAGGAATTGTTTAAACAAAGGGATGAAGCTTTTAGCCAAGCTGGAATACAGCACTGACAATGTTTCCTCTAAGCTGCAGAGTCTTGTGAGCTATGGGCATTAAAGTTGTGAGCTTCTGCATGAATTAGGGTGCTCTGGGGTCATCCTTCCTGAGGTAAGACAAAAATGTGTGAGCTGGAGGCTCAAACTCTGTGAGCTAGCTCATGCTGACTCGCCTTAGCGGGAACACTGAGCACTGAGATCTTGGCTACTGAAATGAGTTTGATAGGATATAAAAATATTTAAGCAGTTGGAAAAAAACCTGCATAGCACCAAACACTGGAATACCTGCAATAAGGTAAATATCCCAAATGTCCACACACTTCTTGTGGAGTGTGTAAACGGAAGAGGAGATTTTTGCATTTTGGTGATGATACTAATATTCATTTTTATGGACCAGAGCTTCCAGAGCACCTTCAGTTTGGGAGGGCTGAACCCATCATTTACCAGTCCTTTGTCAGTCTTTGTGGACCACTCTGAGGGAGCAGTGTTTCAGCAGTAATTTAACCACCCCAAATAACCATCTTCATATAATTTGCACGATCACTTCCAGAACTTATAGATGCAAAAGATGAGAAAAAGTGGGTCAGTTTTCATCCCATTCAAACTGGCAACTTTTCCTCAAAGATTCTAGATGGGAAACATTTTGAAAGTTTTGTTCCTTGAGCAGCTAGAATGGTTGTATTTTATATCTTCACACATCACCCAATTAGCATCAGAGGGACTATGAATTTGTATTAAGTTCATGGTCCCGCTGATATATGAAGGTATCAGACTGTATTCTTTGGGTTACTGGAATATTGTAGACTAGACCTTAAAGACAAATAGAATTAATTCCTGCATAAACTTTCATGAGTTGAATACACATAGAAGTGAGCTCTGGTTTATGAGAATTTATGCCAGAATAAATTGTATTGGTCTTTACAGTGCTGCTGGAATCCTTTATTTGTTACAACAGACTAACAGAGCTACTCCTTTGAAATAATTAGCTGGCTACATGGCCAAGCAGGCAGCATCTGTGAGATAAAATATCATACCTTGGGGTTTGGGACCTCGTGGGGGGTGGGTGGAGTGGAAAAGGGGAAAGATTGTTTCAATAGTTAGGTTGCATGTTTGCTGACTGTGAAGCAAGACTGGAGAAACAGTATCAATGAAGCAACCTTCCCTAGAATATAAAGAATCCCAGCTGTTTCTAGGAACATGAGAAGAACTCTGCTAGATCAGACCAGCGTTCTATGTAGTGCGACATCAGGTTTCGTATTGTGGCCAACCAGTTGTCCTGGGATGCCAATAAATAGGACAGATCCCAGTAGGCAGCCATGTTGGTTTGAAGCAATAGAACAAAGCAGTAGACAAGTGTACCTTTAAGACCAACTTAAAGGTGAATTTGTCTACTGTTTTGTTCTATAAATAGGACACTGAGTCTGAGGCCTTCCCCTGATGTTGCCCTCCAGCACTGGATTGCAGAGGTTCACTACCCATGAATATAGAAGTTCTTTTTAATCACCATGACTAGGAACCACTGATGGACTGCTCCTCTGTGAACCCCCTTTTCAAACCACTGCCATCACTACCTTCACTCACAAAGAATTTCGCAATGAAATTACCCATTGAATAAAGGAGTGTTTCCTTTTGTCTGTGCTGTACTTATTATCCATCAACTTCATTGGGTGTCCCCTTCTGCTCTCTTCCTTTCTTAGAACAGCCCCTGAATTTAACATGTCTGAATCAATCTTCACACCCTGCTTTGTAAAACACCTCTAGAGCAAGCTCTTCATCCTAATTAGGACTCAGGGATTGTGATGATGGCTAAGAGCGATGCTGGTGCTGATTCATGGATGTTGGATTTCACAACTTGTTTAAGTACTTTTCCTTTGTTAAATAAACCTTTGATTTTTTCCAAAGGGGCTGGTTGTTTGTCTTATCTTTCCCCATCTTACACTGCATCTGGCCCTTAATACAATTTAACTCTGTTCCAATCAAATATTAAACTAAATCAGGGATGCCAAAAGGACAAAGTTTGACCCCCTCCAGCATAGGAAGTGAACTTGATATGGGACTTAATGTACAAAGGGAAGAGAAGTTGGACAGTAACAGTGATTGACTCTGGATGCAAACTATAGCACATACACACTCCTAGTCCTGTGGGACCAACACAAGTTAAGGGGTAACTAGTATATTAAGTAATTTTGAGTATGCACCCTCAAAATACTTGCCAGGAAAAGGTTTTGCAACCAAATGTGTGTTGATTCAGTGGCCTTAAAGCTGCATGGGGGGCTGTACCAACTCAAATTCACCAAGAATAGCATTATGGGTGGCTGTGATAAAGCCTCCTTGACATCATTTACAACCCCATTTGCTGAGTTACTTTCCCATGCAGATACACAAACTTTGCTACTGGAATTCCTTGGGGAAACCACCAGTTGAGCTCCAGCCGAAGCACTGGAGGACAACTAACTGAATGCCTCTATGCTGTAGGCATTGGCATACCAGGATACAAAAGGACAGAGCGGAGTTCAAATCCCCATTACTCCAGCATTTTGGTCCAGTCTTTGTCCCTCAGCTTGTTGTGAGGTTAAAGTAGAATCAAAGAATCTGCTTTGTTCTCCCAATAGGCAGCGGGGTAGGATAAAATATGCATGATGTATGTGGGATGTATAATTAATCCCTCCCTAATTTTGTGCTCCTGACCTTTTGGCCACTCCTCCCCCCCTACCCCAATTCTCCCTTTTATGTTTTTCAAGGAACGCCAGAGGGAAGAGTTTATGTGCTCATGGTTTATTTCATGGCTCAGCATGCTGCATTAATCTGATAAAATTTAATCTGCATCTGTGTCTCTATAATTTGAGACTACTCTCTGGACTTTGATTTTTTTTTTTAAAAAAGGCTTTTTAAAAATATTCCAATTTGTCAATGGAGCCACAACCCAATATACTGAAAAGAAACAAAAAGAAAAACTGATTGGTGACAGAGAAGGCAAAGAAAAGGCAAACAAAATGGGCCAAGCACCCAAATGAAAGGCTGTGTATATCTGCAGAGTATTACATCATAGTGCATACAAAAAGCTAGATAAACTTTTTGAATTTAATTCAGTAAGTAGTTACCACCTCAAGGCCATTTTCTGCTACTGATCTGTTGTTTTTAAGAAGGCATCCTGTGGCTTCTCTAAAGCTTCACTCCCAGCAGAGCTGTAGATTGGTTGCTGTATAAGGTTTCTGTAGGCATATTTGCTTAACATGCATCAGTATGTCATCCTTCCTACAAGGGGCCCAGGGCAGCATGGATGGTTCTTCCATCTGCATTTTACTCTCACAACAACCTTGTGAGGTAGATCAGGCTGAGAGAAAGACTGGCTCCAAAGTAACTCAGTGAAACTCATGTCACAGTGGGGGTTTGAACTCAGCTTTCCCAGATCTTAGTCTGGAATTCTAAATACTACAGTACGCTGGTTGTCATCTAATTCACAGTGCCATTACCCAAGTGTATGTCCCCCTCCTTCCTGCTCCCCTTTATGTCCATTTGAGATTTAAATCATAAGTTTCTGGGATTTGGGTAGGGACCATCTCTTTGCATTTTGTCTACTTAAAGAGGAAAGGAAAGGAAAGATCCCCTGTGCAAGCACCAGTTGTTTCCAACTCCGAGGTGATGTTGCTTTCACAACGTTTTCATGGCAGACTTTTTATGAGGTGGTTTGCCGTTGCCTTTCCCAGTCATCTACACTTTACCTGCAGCAAGCTGGGTACTCATTTTACCGACCTCGGAAGGATGGAAGGCTGAGTCAACCTCGAGTTGGCTACCTGAGAACCCAGCTTCCACCGGGGATCGAATTCAGGTTGTGAGCAGAGCTTAGGACTGCAGTACTGCAGCTTTAACACTGCGCCACGGGGCTCTTCTACATAAAGAGACTGCTGTATAAATAAATAAGAAATTTGCAGCTAGATTCCACATGATGTTCTACAAAAGGAATCTGCCTTTTAATACTCGGCGATAATGGTAATTAATGATAACTTTAAATTAATTGGAGACACAACTCAGGGGCCTGCTCTTCTGTCCTTTGGGAGGGAGCTCTTTGCAATAATAGGTGCTGTGGTGGGAAATGGTGCCGTCTGTTATCCAGACTAGATAACTGGTGCCAAAGATGGCGATGATGGGGGGCTTCAGGTTATCAGAGGAGGCAGGGCTATGGCCAACTTTCATCTCCGTGGAGTTTCAAAGGCATGAATGGAACATTTTTGATTTCCTGAGAACCAGCAAGAAGCTTTACGCAATAAGTAACTTCATTAAATACTTTAGTAATCGACTCCTAACTTATCTTTGCCTTGTTCAAACGGGGATTCCCCCTCCCGCTCCTTTAAGTATACTGGGAGATAACGATCTCGAAAAATCCACCTTGAGCCAGGGGCAATCTGGGCAAGTTAGGCGGGTGGCGGTGTAGAGCATTATGACTTTTAGGGGTGGCGTTACTGTTGTTTTGGCCCTTGGACTGGGCAGCAAAAGCTGAAACCCGACATTTTGTCACACCTTTAAAAACACGAGATTTCTCAACTAACGAGGAGCGCCCACTTCACCAGATGAATGAACCCCACATCCTCTACGTGGAAGAGGTTTAAAAACGCTGTGAAAAATCTTAAAGGGGGTGACTCTCTCTGTGCTCCCAGGAGGGACAGCGCACAGACTCGAACCGGCCTGAAAGGGGGAGAGGGGGCGGCGAGAGAGCTGCCTTCAGACTCTGCTTCTTAGCTTCCCTAAACTTTGGGAACTGGTGCAGCGGCAAGGATCAGGAGGCCCCGGATTTTTCAAACGGGGAATTCGCTACATGTCCTTCAGGTAGCCCCAACTCCCTTTCCCCCATCCTTAAAAGGCATTGTAAGGATTATGATTATAATATATATGGAGTGCTTAGGACTCTGAAAGTGTCAGGTAATGACAATAATAAATAAGCATAAATAAATGCTTTGAAAACTGGAAGTGTAATGCAATGTAATTATTGCTTTATTTATGTCAGGTTACCATATTTCGAAAAGCAAAAAAGAGGACATTATTTTCCGTCTGACTACTTCAAACAGGTGATCACTATGCTCACTGCAGATGGTGACTGTAGCCATGAAATTAAAAGACATTTGCTTCTTGGGAGGACAGCTAGGGCGAACCTGGGCAATATAATAAGAAGAGACGTCACCCTGCCAACAAAAGTCTGTATAGTCAAAGTGATGGTATTCCCAGTAGTCATGTATGGCTGTGAGAGCTGGACCATAAGGAAGGCCGAGCGCAGAAGAATAGATGCTTTTGAGCTGTGGTGCCGGAGAAGAATCTTGAGAGTGCCTTGGACTGCAAGAAGATCAAATCAGTCAGTCCTAAGGGAAATCAACCCAGACTGTTCCCTGGAAGGTCAGATGCTGAAGCTGAAGCTCAAATACTTTGGCCACCAAATGAGAAGGGAGCACTCCCTGGAGAAGATCCTGATGCTGGGAAAGACAGAAGGCAAAAGAAGGGGACGGCAAAAGTTGAGATAGCTGGACAGCGTTACTCATGTAACAAACACGAATTTGAGCAGACTTCGGAGGATGGTGGAAGACAGGAGGGCCTGGCGTGACTTGGTCCATGGTGTCACAAAGAGTCGGTCTCGACTGTGCGACTGGACAACAACATGACAAATCTCATGTTAAATATTTCTGCTATTAAAGCTGTGATCATTGCTGCCAACTAGAAACATTCCTGACCTCCCAACTTCAAAAGAAGCCATTTTCACCAGTTTAAAAAAAAAGAACCCCGAAGAGGACGGACACCCCCTAATGTAGATCGGACCCCGTTTACGAATCGGAGGCTGCCTAGGACCCAGCAGGCGGCAGCTTCTGAGGGAGGCGGACCGGCGGGGAGGGTGTGTCCCCGAGCGCGCTCCTCATTGGGCGGCTGGACAGAAGGGGCGGTGCCTCTACCGGCTGGTTGTTGATCAGAAGGCGCTGCTGGGGCAAAGAGCAGGAGGAGGCGGGCGGGCAGGGGGCGCTCCATCGCGGCGTGTCTTGGGGGCGGCCGGCGGCACCATGGTGGACAGCATCTACCGGACCCGCTCGCTGGGCGTGGCGGCCGAGGGGCTGCCGGACCAGTATGCCGACGGCAAAGCGGCGCGTGTCTGGCAGCTCTACATCGGCGACACGAGGAGCCGCACGGCCGAGTACAAGAACTGGCTGGTGGGGCTGCTGCGGGACCTGCGTTGCAAGACGGTGCTCGACGTGGCCTGCGGGACCGGGTGAGTCAGCAGCAGCAGCAGACAGGCAGGCTCCGCGCCGCCGAGAGAGGGAAGGGAAGGGAAGCAGCACCTGCCCTGCCTGCCTGCCTGCCGCCAGGGCCTGGCAGTCTTTCCCACGGAGCTCTCCAGCCTGGCGAGGGGAGGTTTGAAAGCCGGTTGCAGCGACAAACGCTCCTTCTGGATCCGCGCATGCACAAAAAGGCTGCTAAGGCGGCTTAAGACCCCCGGCTTCATCGCCTCCGATGTATTGAAAGAGGGATGGGAACCGACCCTTTTTGCCATCCTGATGACTCCGTGAAAATCTGGGAGAAGGGAGGGGAAGGGGCGGTTTCCTCCATGGGCAGGGACGCCTGTTCCACTGAAGGTGGGATGAAGAAAAGAGCAATGCTAACGTAGCTCCTCCAACCATCCCGATCCCTTCTTTCACATTCGCTTTCTGGTGGTTCTGTGGCTTCCGTGGTCCATCTTCTGCGCCGTCCACCACCCCTGCAGTTCTATTTCTGTCTGAAGTACACTGTTCCTCCCAGTCTCTAAAGATACGTATACTAGAGTTCCCAGGCAGTCTAAAGAAACTTTCCTTGATCGATATCAATAAATTAGTGGATGAAATCCGCATAGATCTTTATATGAACAATTAATAATGAATTAATTATATATGGTGTGTGGTTGAGGGTGGAGTGGGGAGAAATGTCTGTATTTCATTGCTGGTGCTGCTTGAGAACCGAATCCCAGACGGATGAGTCCAGTGGCACCTTTAAAGGCTAACAAAATTTGTTCCAGCTTAAATGTTTGTGAGTCAGAGCTCATCTTTACAGATGCAGTTGCAGTTGATGAAGTGAGCCACTGCTTCATGAAAAATTATGCTGGAAGACGTGCTTGTTTGTATTTCAGAAGAGGTATTTCTACCTGTGAGAGAGAAAGGAAAAAGGACTCACCATTCATGTTCTTGTATGCATATCTAAAAAAAAATTAATGTTAAAAGTCTGTTGCCCAAGTCAGAGGGTTTTTTTTGGGGGGGGGGGTAGCGGGAGAGGGAATTAGTATATTAAAATTTTCAGTTGATTAAATTACTAACCATTTCAGTCCTATTGGGTGCCCAGCCAGAGAGTATGTAGCAGGCAGAGTCTACTACACCATCATTCCACACAATGTTCCCCACTTTCTCCCACTGTGCCTGAATGTGAGGAGACCATGAAGCCACCTACTGGTCTTACATAGAGAGACCAGGACTTGGCAGGAGCATCACTTTATTGCATCATCATTGTTCAGGGTGATGTACATTGTTTTCTTTTCCTTCATTTTATCCTCACAACAAGCCGCCTTGAACCCACTTCGGTGGGGTAGGGTGGGATATAAATCAAATGAAATAAATAAAATAAATCCTGTGAGGTAGGTTAGAGAGAGAGAGATCAAAGGACACCCAGCAAGCTTCCATGACAGAATGGGGTCCTGAACTCTAGACCAGTGCTACAACCACTCCACTGTCTCCCTCAAAAATGTTTTTCCTGGACTAGTTGAACTGAAACACATGGACATGCTGTGTATTTGTAACTTCAGTTTATAAGTTCTGTGGGGCAGAACTTGGAATTAATTTTGAAATAATTCAAAGAGAATAACATATTTTTACTTTTCACTTATATCATGTAACAAAAAAGGAGGGGAAAGTTTATTTATTTTATTTAGCTGATTTCTATTCTGCCCTTTCCCACTAATGGACTTTAAAGGAGCACTGTTCTGTTTCATTACTAAGATCTTTATATCTTTTAAAATCCAAGCAATTAACTTTTTATCCTTCACAGCTTGCCACCCCTAAAGTTAATCTCTTTCCTCCTGTTGTTGGCCCAAGAAGGCTCCAGCATTATCCTCCATGTACCAGCTTCCAAGATTGAGGCTCCCAAATTAACTCCTCATTAGATAACACAGTCCTGAAACAATAATTCTAACATTACAATTTAGAACAGAAGCCCCCCTCCTTTACCAGTTTCCATCTATAAATCATAGTCACCTGAAACAAGGAGTTAAGAGCCTCTGATTAAGGTTCAAGCTCTCCAGCAGGGCAGTCTACAGCACGCTTCTGCATCTAGAGGCTCCACCCCTTCCTGGCTCATTCCATTACTAGCTAGGGGTTACATGCTCACCTTTTCCCATAGGGTGATTTATCTTCCTTCTGCCCATGTCCCTCCCATCTTTGCTGGATAGCAGTCCAGGGACGTTTCCCAGGACTGCATGAACATCTTCCTTTCTGTTCCATAGAGTGGACTCCATCATGCTCGTTGAGGAAGGGTTCACTGTTACCAGCGTGGATGCCAGTGACAAGATGCTCAAATATGCTCTGAAGGAGCGGTGGAATCGTCGGAAAGAAGACCCTTTTGACAACTGGGGTATGGTAGCCTTTGTTTGGTTTAAGACTATCAACTGAATGACCTGTACAATAGAAAAGCCCTTCAGTGGCAGAGAGAGTTAATTCCCTTTGATCTGCTTGCTACATATATGAGCCATAGGCCACAATGGGCTCTAACAGGTCCTGATTAGTCTCACACTGAGCAATCTGAGGCATCATGGTTTTGAGCATCTCTGCTGATTTGTGTTTAAATGGGTTTGCAGGAATGTTTATGCAGAGGGGAGTGCATGGTGAAATATGATCAGTGCTATTTAAGCAACTGGGGAATGCCACTAGCATAATGAACTACCTGCTGACACACATCCTATATATGCACTGAAATTGGTATGGAGTTGGGGAGGAGGAGTTCCTTGGCTAGAATGTTGGCCTGGGAAATCAATGAGGAGAACCCTCTTTGCCAGCCTAGAGACAGAACTGTCCCTATTCTTCTGTTTTTGTTTTTTACATTTATTTGCGTATGCGTGTTTGTATGTGTGTGTGTCTGCACCTGGAAGTCATGGCAACTTCTGATGACTGATCCCTGCGGGGGGCCTGGAGGATATTCAGAGAGGTGGCTGAATAAAGGCTGCCCCTGTCCTCCCAACTACTGGTATTTCAAGGCGATCTCCCATCCAAGTACTTTCCAGAGTCAACCCCGTTTAGCTTCTGAAATTTGTCGAGATCAGGCTTGCCTGGCCTATCCAGGTCAGGGAGACTTGTCTCCATTCTTGATTTTATGGTGTGTATTTATGGATGTGTGACTGTATAAGGATGAACCATGTTTCAGAATATCTCTCTCTTGAAACATGAGCAATGAAATAAAAACTGCTAGAATTTCTGTTTGTTCCTATGAGGGTGTGAGTACAATTTTTTGGTTGAGAAGGCTGTGGCTCCATGGTGGAGTTCTCAGCTTCAGTCCTTGGTATCTCCGGTTCAGAGTTTTCAGGATAGGAAAAGTTCTTCCTTGACCAAGTACCTGAGCAGCCACTGCATGTCACAGTAGACACCACTAAGAATAGTGGACCAATGGCCTATAAACGCAGTAATTGTTGGATTCACAAAAAAGAATGGGCATCTAAGTGTTGTGGGGAAGTTAACTGATAGTCATGGTGGATTGATTTATTCACATAGAAGTTTGTGCATAGGGCTTACTGCAGGCTGTTGACTTGGTGATTAGGGCTGTGCTTGCATTTTCCAGAAGTTTTAAAAGAGAAACGTCACCACCATGGTAATAAATTATGCAAATTCAGTACATTTTCATAGGTTTCCTTAGTTTGCATATTTTGTCTGTTTCCTGCTTTCATTGGAAGAGGCAGTGAGTTATGCAGGACAATGAAGCCCCTCCTCTTGAACACTGGGATTCTTAGTGAACTCTGCTGTTTTGAGAGCCAATGTAGTGGAGGGGGGGGAGGTTAGTCTGTAACTTGGAAGACCTGGGTCCAAATCCTCACCTGACCATGAATCTTGTGGGGTGAATTTGGGTCAGCCACGGTCTCTCAACTTAGACTACCTTACAGGGTTGTTATGAGGATAAAATGCAGGAAGGAAGAACCCTGCCTTCCTCAGGCTCCATCCCCAAAATCTTTAAATATTTCCCAGGCTGAAGCTGGCAACCCTATAAATGGCCCAGAGTGACAGATGGACACAAGTCTTGCCCTTTCCTGTCAGTCATGGCTGTTTGATGTGTGATGAGCTAATAGCCAATCAGGGCTCATGAATGACTGAGAAAGCCAGATGGGAAGGGGGGAGTGAGAGAAAGTGTTACACTTTGAGTTCAGTTCAGATTGGGTTTGTGTCTCAAGAGTGTTAGTTGGGAGAGAACCTTACTCAGGAGACAATATGGGTCTCAGAGTCTGT
The DNA here is from genome assembly GCF_032191835.1 of Heteronotia binoei. Taxonomy (NCBI): domain Eukaryota; kingdom Metazoa; phylum Chordata; class Lepidosauria; order Squamata; family Gekkonidae; genus Heteronotia; species Heteronotia binoei. The sequence goes on along the minus strand of NC_083223.1, from coordinate 222,426,576 downwards.
TTTGAGGGCAAGCAGGTTAAATCAGGCAATATTTGGAGATAGGCTTTGGGCTTCTAGAATGCACAGACTGATAATCCTTTCTCAGGAGACTTGGAGGGTCTCAAAGGCTGTCTTTTAGGATAAAGCAAGCTAGTAGAATGAATGCATTAGGACAAACTGTAGCTGTCTCAGGGCCTGGTTTCTGAAGGAAACTGGCCAAGGATTTATAGTTTCTGAAGGGGGAGAACTTTTCTGGAAAGCAGGGCAGAGCCTATAAATTAATACTCATTTGTATATGCCATGCAAAATCCTAGCCTAGAGAAGGTTATGGTCTCGACTACAGCTTCTTATTGAGGAAAAGTAATTGTCTTTGGTCCATGGTCTCTGGTTAATGGGCCATGGTTGCTGTTTTTTGTGTGGAGCTGAACTGCAATGCATCTTTGGGTCACTGCTGCAAATGCTAATGGGAACGTGCATTCCCACAGACAGAGAGCACTGTGTTTCTCATCTGACTGTTGTGCGATGCAAGTGCAGATCTGTATGTGTACCTCAGTCCAGTGTGCAGCTCTGCTTCTGCAGGCAGATCTTTTTTGCCAGATGGAAGTTTGACTCCACTGGGATATTGGACATGGAGCATTCTCTATCTATTTTAATTGAAATCCACTTATCTCTACATCTGTGACATGTTCTACATCCTATTCCCTTCTGATAGTGTCCCTCACATTCCCCTTGTTTTAAAGTTTCAGCCTATGTTGTGTAATATCAGAGGCCTATAGAACATGATAGAGATGCTGCAGTTCTGTGCTTCCCAGGAGTGTGATGGCAGATGTTAATGATTTCAGACAGGGGAGCTCCAAAGTATCTGTTTATAAAATAAAATTGATTTGGCAACTCTACCTCTCTGTGTGTGTGCATGTGTGGTATGTTGGACCATCTACTGGTAGAGTTGTCAGATCAATATTATTGCATATGCCCAGAAGGGCATTTCATGCTGCACCACCCAGGATGTGGAGACCAATATTTTCTCCAGCCTCTACCTCTTAAGGTAATACTGTTCCCAGTCCTAGATATTAGTTTTCTACCCCAACCCAAAAGAGTCTCAGAAACAATTCTAGATAGAAACTTAAGTATTGCTTTGCTAGGACAGGCCTAAATCCATGCCAACCGGTACAATGGCTTAGATTCTAATTTCCACTTCCACTTGCTCCAGGTTCTTCCACCGACCAAAGGAGGAAGGACAATTTTTACCAATTTTTGATGGCCATTCATAAATCTTCCCTACACAAGAGTGTCTCAGCAGCTGAATACTGCCTTTTGGGGAAATTGAGAGAAAGAATTTGGGAATCATCCTCACTGCTTAGCAAGCAATGTTTTCCAAGAGGAAGGTTTCCCACTAAAAAGTGTGTTTTTCCTTGCCTGACTTGGTGACATCTTTCACTGAAAGTTTAGCCATTTTAAGTGTGAACAGGAAACCAGAAGTTTTCTCCTCCAGATGCCACTGGAAATGTGAGGAGCTTAAGGTGACTTCCTTTGCCTAAGAGTAATCTCTCCTTTTGCTTCTCAGTCATTGAAGAAGCCAACTGGCTCACCCTGGCACAGGATCTGCAGAAGCCTGATGATGGTTTTGATGCTGTCATCTGCCTCGGGAATTCCTTTGCGCATCTCCCGGACTTCAAAGGTGAGTGTCACACAGGATAAGCCACAGCAGAGTTGTGCCCATCTAAGTCCACTGAAGTTAAATGGTTTTAGAAGGTTATAGCTCTGCTCAGGACTGTGTTGACAATCATATCTTTACCTCCATGGGTCAACACTGTTACCCAGAGTCATCGGTCATTGGGCCCATGGCTGCTTCTCATCAGAGCCTTTGTTCAGGCTCCTTGAGAGTCTTTCAGTAGTTCCCCTCAGGAAAAATCCAATAGGTGAGAATGGCTGCGTGATTTTATGTAGATCTAAAAAAAAAATTGACACATTCAATTTTCAAGGATGCTGTTTAAGTTTATATTGAGTCAGTCAGGGGATCCATCCATCCCAAATACGTCATTGCCTTCAACTGATGTAAATTTGGTTGAACAGCAAATGATACATGACATCTAGTATAGTAATTGTAATATATATGATCCATTATTGTGGAATAATGATAGCAAGCAAATATAGGTTTGTCTATTTAAATATTTATTTCCTGCTTCTCACCCCACTTTGGACTCAGAGCTGCTCATGAAGAGATCCAAAAATATAACTTGGACAAACAAGTAACAGCAAAAAATAGAAAAAGTGTAACAATGTAAAAGTATACAATACAATTCCTGGGCTAGTCCTAGATCCATTGGGCCAGCACAGTAAGGGTTATTGGCTGCAAGCCAAACCTCTGGCCACACCCAGACTTAAATATCTGTAACAGGAAGAGCCATAAAGCTTAACCCAGAACTTATTCAGCTGGCAGACACATTTCTAAGATTACTCTCCCTTGCTAGATTTGATCCTTGCCAAAATCAGTTGTACCACACTGCCATTTTGTAAAGACTATATGAGCCAACCAGAGCCAAGAGAAGGGTATCTTTATGTCTGCCTAATAGACAGAGAAGTAGCACACACATTTTTCAAATGAATTATATACTTTCCCTTATAATAGGATTGCCAGGTTCCTCCAAGCAGCCAGCAGAGGATAGGGGGATGCACTTACTGGGAGTAGAGAGGAACACCCAGCATTTCAGTGATGTGCTGATGTGACCCAGAAGTGATGTAGGCACACTGGGGGAGACACTCTGGTTTTTGGGCAAAACTCTTAGCTTCTACCATAGTTTTTTTCCACAAACCAGAATGTAAATTAGGTGGACTACAACTAGGAAATGCATGTCCTTTTGTGATTCACCTAGATTTACAGGAACACCTATTGGCAGAGGACTTTATTACCTTTTATGGCTATCCAGACCAAATGGCCAAGCCGCACTGGTTTACCATGTGATCAGTTTGCATATTTAATCAACAAACTGCTGTATTTCAGCCCACAATACCTGATCCCCTCGTCTGATGAAGTGTGCTTAGAGAGTACACGAAAGTTTACGTTCTGAATAAAACTTGATTAGTCTTAAAGGTGAAACTTCTCCTGTTTTGTTCAGCTATTTCAGACCAACACAGCTGCTCACTTGGGTCTATCAGAATGTGACCTTGATGCACTTACATCATTTCAGGGTCACGTAGGCATATCACTGAAATGCCGGGCATTCCTCTCTTTTTTGGGGTGGTGGTAATTCCCCCCTGGCCAAGTGGCTGGCATGGAGAGGTGGGGCCTGGCAGCAGGAGACCCCCATCTGATATCCCTACCATACAAACATGTGATGTAACCGCTGGAACCTTGTCTTTTTCTGATAGTCCAACATCCCTCATTGTGCCTCTCAAATCCTATTAAAAATGCAGTGCATATGTTATATTTGGAAACTGCATACTGTCATGGAGTCCTTCAGGCCTACTTTCCACCCCACCTATGTTATGCTCTGGCCTAGGGTATGTGTCAAGCATATGGCATAAGCCACATGATCTCTGGTGCCTTTCTCTGCTTGGGAGATTCCCCACAAATTGTTTCTGGATGATTAGGGCCTATTCTAATCTATTGTCAAAGGCTGTGAAAACCCAGGATTAAGCTCTTCCTGTGCATTCTGTCCCCCCATCAAACAACTGGGGAGCTGCAGGTCCCTCAAGCTTGTGGTAAAAGGGGAAACCTAACTGGAATGGGAAGGAATTTAGTTCAGTGCTGTGTCTTCCTCTAGGTGACCAAAGTGCTCATAAACAGGCTCTTAAAAATATTGCCAGTATGGTACGTCCCGGCGGCATCCTTGTCATTGATCACCGTAACTATGACTACATCCTGGAAACAGGCTGCGCCCCTCCAGGGAAGAACATCTACTACAAGGTAGAGAATCAGTGTGGTGTGAGTGACAGGGCAGGATCTGGGAAAGCCAGGTTCAAATGCCCATGTAGCCATGAACCTTGCTGGGTGACCTTGGGCCAGTTACTCACATTCAGCCTGACTTACCTCTTAGGACTGTTGAGAGGAGAGGATAAAATAGAATATGCCACTCTGAATTCTTTCAAAGAAGGGCAGGGTACAATTATGCTAGAGGAATTCCTAAAAATAGGCCTCACTCAAGGTTTTCAGTGGCCCCACAATGCAGGACAAATATTTGTCCTCCTTTGGTGGCTCCTCACAGCTGAAACATGGTATAGTCCTCATAGACGATACCACCTCAAAAAGCAAGTAGGGGAACTGCATTTTTGAATGTGTGCCCACACGTAAACAAAAGCAAAACTTCCTGCACAAGTAAATAAAACACATTCAGGCCACTAGCATCCAGCACAGTCATCCTCTGGATATGCTAGTTTGTATAGGAAGTTTTACACGTGGAGGAACTCTTACATCTAGTATTTCAGTAACACACCTCACTCTGGCTTATAAGGACTCCATCATAAGGACACCACCATTTGCTCTATTGGAATATTTGAATCTGGTCTTACTCTTTGTTTCCAGAGCTACCAGCCTTTGACTTAGGCATCTGAATTCTGACATTTGAAGGAGAAGCAATGATGAAGGGAAGGAGGTTTGTCCTGGTTCAAAGTTCCCTTCATAGCTGATCGTTCCTGCTCAGAACTATTGCCAGCTCATATAGCTATAGCCAAGACAATCCACACACATGCATACATGTGAGCCCACTTCAGGAAGGGTGGGATAGAAATGTGAAACAATAAATAAAGAAATAATACATGGAGCTGCCTTCAACTGAATCAGAGCATTGGTCCATGGTAGACCTTTCAGGTTCATCTGGACCATTCAGCATCTCCAGTTCACTTTCCTACCTTCAGACCACCATGTGATGTATGCAGAAAACTAGGGGCATTGTGGTTATATACACATGGTTCTAGATAAGAGCTGTTGTGATGGCATTTTTACAGTGTCTGATTAGGATCTGGGAAGTCTGGGTTCAGATCCCCATTCTGCTGTGAATCTTGCTGGGTGAGCTGGGGCCAGTCACACTCTCTCATTCTACTGTACCTCACTGGTATGTTGTGAGGGTGAAATGGAGAGGAGAATCCCGTACAAAGCCCCAGTGTCCTTGGAGGAAGAGTGAACATAAGAGAGGCCATGTTGGATCAGGCCAATGGCCCATCCAGTCCAACACTCTATCACACAGTAGCCCAAAACCACAAATATATCAATCCATATCTGACTGTAGACCAAACCACACAGGACACAAGGAATCCATATTTGAATCCCCTTACATGTAACTGAGCACAAAAAATAAGCTTCTGGGATGGAAGTGGTGTAGATACAGATTGGCACTGCCAGACTGGGAAAATATTTATCTCTTTTGACTCTCCTCTAGGCTTCTTTAAGCCCTGGAAGTGTAAAAAGACAGGCATAATGTGTGTCTTTTCCCCTTGCTGAGCTTGAAGATTGGGAAAACAAGATGGTGAGAAGGCTGTTTTGAATTTGGATTGCACTGCAGTCCCTGTCTGTATTGCCCATGTCCCTCCCACTTGGCTGTTTTGGGCAGCACTGTTGCCCCTTGGAGTGAGTGAATACTGTCTTCCAGCAGCACCTTCCCTATTTCTAAGCAGAGCAGTAAACATGGAGCTACCTGGGATGTTGGCCCTATTTGCCAACAACTGGGCAATCTTAGCCACTGCTTCTGTGCTGCAAAATTTTTGTTGTTACTTAACATCCCCCCTCTTGCCTTTTGCACTTGCCACATCAAGTTGGGGAGGGGGGCTGCAGGGGAAGTGCTATTCCCTCTCCTCATGGGCAATAGTGATGTTGTTCACAGGCTTCCCAAACATCTGTTCACCCTGGATGGAAGCAGCAGGGTTTTTTTTCTCCAGAAGGGAGGAAATGGGACAACAGTAAGACGAAATGGGGCAACTCAGAACTCACCATTCCACAAATAAACACTGAGCCTACAGAAACACTGAGCCTACATAAACACTGAGCCTACAGCTCTGGGAAGAAATTCATGGAGAAAATGGAAGAAGGGTGAAACTGCAGTTGTATCTATCAAGCAGTACAGAGAGAAGGGTGATGGTTGTAGAAGTAATATTGCTGTGCACTTGGTCAAGACATGGGGCTGTGAATAAGCAAGGGGAGTCCAGGGGAGCATCAAAGGAGGAAGGAAACCAAAGGTGGGAATTCTTCTCTTTCAGAGTGACTTAACTAAGAACATCACCACATCTGTACTCCTTGTGAACAACAAACCGAGTATGGTGACACTGGACTACACAGTGCAGGTGCCTCCTGAAGGGAATGACGGGAGCCCAGAACTGAGGTACTTTGGTTCTAATATCTACAGACTGATTCCATGACAGATTTGTGGGCCCAGCCAGCCCAACAAAGTCAGCAGGTGCCTGGGACCAGTATGCAAATGCTATACGTAGAAGTGATGAAGGGAAGGAGGTTTGTCCTGGTTCAAAGTTCCCTTCATAGCTGATCGTTCCTGCTCAGAACTATTGCCATTGGTGTAAACATATTTTGCAGAAAGAACATCCCTCTGGCTTACAAGATTCCATTTCCAAAGAGGGAATAACTGGGATTGTATAAACGAAAATCAAGCTATTCTGAATATATTGAGGTATCTGGGCGTTAAAGTTTGCAGTAAAACCATTAGAACAAGAAGCTTGGCTTTGAAAATGAAAGGAGGTGACTAAGAAATTGGTCAAAGCCACTGAGAAATCCACTAGTGGCCCTGTCACAGATGGATTCATATGATTTTATGACAAAGTCTTGTCCTTTTTAAGGATGATGATAAAACACTAAGTTACAGTTCCTGGGAGGGAGAGGGCAGTTTACACTGGTGCAGGAAGGAACAGAAGTACAGCATGCAGATACCATCTTCTGGTCTTTCTGCCTCTGATCCTCCCAATGGTATTGGGAGTCCAAAAGGGCATTTCCAGTTCTAAAACCACTTGCATCCTGCCTTATGCCCATGGCACACTTGCTTGCACACAGCTCTAATTTTAGTGTTGACTGCGACAAAACTTTGCTTTGGAATCGATTGGCCAAAAGCCCTCTTGCTGTGATTTTGCATTTGTACCTGAAGCTCTGGTTGGCTCGGGAAGGGAACTTGCCAAGTAGAGAGAAGCATGTAAAATAGGGTATCTATGGGTGAAAGTGTTGATTCAGATTTGTCAAGACCTTGTCTCATCTCTGTCCTGTCCTCACCACACCAGGATGCTGGGCTGGGAGAAGCCTGGACCTGTCTCTCAGGGGAGAGCTGCTTATACATCACAAATAGATCTAGCTATTTTCCTTTACTTTTCTAGCATTCTGTATTGTTCCTCCATCAGTAGACATTTCCCAAATATTGTGTTAGTATATATGCTTAGTAAACAAAACATGCAAAATCTGATAATCTGGCCTGAAAGGGAATTTCTGGACAAAACTTACCCACTCACTGGCTGCTCAAGTAATGCCTTAACTTAAAGTATTGGGGGAAAGGGGGGATATGGAAAGGCAAGCCTAATTTTTCTGAGGCATTCACACACACTTGACTCCCCACTCCTCCATGTGAAACCTGCTGGGTGACCCTGGGCCGATCACAGTTCTCAGAATTCTCTCAGCCCAATCTACCTCACAAAGTGTCTGTTGTGAGCAGAGGAAGGGAAGGCAATTGTAAGCTGCTCCAAGACTCCTTCAAGTAGTGAAGAGCGGGGTATAAAAACCAACTCTTCATAACAGATTGCCTAGGAACAATTTATTTATTTTAGTAACTTTCTATTCCGCCCATTCCCCGTAGGGCTCAGGGTGGAGTACAACATATAATAAAACAATAAAATTTATTTATTTATTTTATTATTTATATCCCGCCCTTCCCAACAAGTGGCTCAGGGCGGCTCACAACATAAGAATTTGACATAAATAGAATTTAAGCATAAAAACAGTTAAAATAATTAATACATTTAAAATTTTACGACATTTAAACCATTTAAAACATTAGGGACAGCAGACATCTAGTGTAACTACACTCAGTTTCTTGTACTAGCTAGTCGTAGGCCAGCCGGAAGAGGGTTGTCTTACAGGCCCTGCGGAACTGGGCGAGGTCCCGCAGGGCCCTCACCTCTTCCGGCAGCTGGTTCCACCAGGAGGGGGCCATAACAGAAAAGGCCCGGTCCCTTGTAGATTTTAAGCGGGCTTCTTTTGGCCTGGAGATAACTAGGAGATTTTGAGTTCCCGATCTCAGTACTCTCTGGGGAACATGTGGGGAGAGATGGTCCTTCAGGTAGGCAGGTCCTAGGCCATATAGGGTTTTAAAGGTAATAACCAGCACCTTGTACTGGACTCGGTAAGCTATTGGCAGCCAGTGCAGATCCCGGAGCCCTGGCCGGATGTGCTCCCTTCTTGGGAGTCCTAACAGCAGCCGGGCCGCGGCATTCTGCACTAGCTGCAGCTTTCGAGTTCGGCACAAAGGCAGCCCCATGTAGAGAGCATTGCAGTAGTCCAACCTCGAGGTGACTGTGGCATGGATCACTGTTGCTAGATCGTCGTGCTCCAGGAAGGGGGCCAACTGCCTTGCCCGCCTAAGATGAAAAAATGCGGACCTGGCAGTGGCTGCTATCTGAGCCTCCATTGTTAAGGAGGGCTCCAATAGTACCCCCAGGCTTTTGACCTTGTCCGCCGCTATCAGCGGTGCACCCTCAAAAACTGGTAGGGGGATTTCCCTCCCCGGACCCCGATGACCCAAGCAAAGGACTTCTGTCTTTGCCGGATTTAGCTTCAGGCCGCTCAGTCTGAGCCACCCAGCCACTTCCTGTAATGCCCGGTCTAGATTTTCTGGGGCGGAGACCGGTCGGCCGTCCATAAGTAGATAAAGCTGGGTGTCATCAGCATACTGGTGACAACCCAGCCCATACCTTCAGGCAATCTGGGCAAGGGGACGCATATAGATGTTAAATAACATCGGGGAGAGAACCGCCCCCTGAGGCACTCCGCAATCAAGCATGCGCCTTCGGGATAGCTCACCCCCAATCGCGACCCTTTGTCCCCAACCTTCAAGGAAAGAGGAAAGCCACTGTAAAGCCAACCCCTGAATCCCCGCGTCGGCGAGGCGGCAGGTCAGTAACCGATGGTCGACCGTGTCAAACACAGCCGACAAGTCCAACAACATCAGCACTGCCGAGCCGCCCCGATCCAGATGCCGTTGAAGGTCATCCACCAGGGCGACCAACACCGTCTCCTCCCCATGACCCGGGCGAAAGCCAGACTGGAGTGGGTTGAGGACGGAAGCGTCCTCCAGGAAAGTCTGTAACTGCATCGCCACTGCCCTCTCGATAAGCTTGCCCAAAAAGGGCAAGTTTGAGACCAGCTGGTAAGAGGGGGCGGACCACTGCCTCTTTGAGCGGCATTGGAAAATGCCCTTCCATCAGGGATCTATTTATGATATCCCGTACAGGATATCTAAGCTTCCTCTGGCAAGATTTAATAAGCCAGAAGGGGCAAGGGTCCAAATTACAAGTTGTTGGGCGTGCAGATAAGAGAATCCTGTCAACTTCCTCCAGGCTGAGAGGACCGAAGCCATCCAGAACACAATCCGAAGACAGGCCCAGAGCCTCGGTTTCACTAGCTGCCTCAAATATGGCCGGAGGGTCGGGGCGAAGTGACGCGATCTTGTCCGCAAAAAAATTCGCAAAAGCCTCACAGCCAATCTCCAATTCAATAGAATTTGGTCTGCCTTGTGGCAGTGTAGTGAGATTCCGAATTATATCAAACAATTGTGCCGGGCGCGAAGTTGTGGACGCAATCTTAGTCGCAAACTATGTTGTCTTTGCGGCTTTGTTTGCCATCTCATAGGATTTCAAACTCTCTCTATAGGATGTTCGAATCGCTTCGTCTCGAGTACGCCGCCATTGTCTCTCTAGTAGTCTGAGTCCATGTTTTTGTTGCCGCAGCCCCTGGTTAAACCAAGGTGACGGCTTCGAACGGGGACACAGAGGGCACCTAGGTGCGACCTCCTCAATGGCCCTAGAGAGTCCATCATTCCAGGACTCTGCCAGGTCATCCAGGGAGTCGCCAGTGGGCCAGGAATCCCGTAGAGCCGTTAGGAACCGTTCCGGGTCCATCAGGCTCCGCGGGCGAGCTAAAATACGCTCTCCGCCTAAACAGGCTTGGGGTGACACATCCACACGAGCCTTGAGGGCATAGTGATCCGATCATGGCACTGCTATAGTAGCAACAAAGACCAGGTCTAGCATGTGTCCCTCCTGATGAGTGGGCGTTGTAACAACCTGGGAGAGTCCCAGTGTCGCCATGGATGACACTAGGTCCAACGCCTGACTGGAAGCCGCGTCGTCGGCATGGACGTTGAAGTCACCCAAGACCAATAGCCTAGGGTACTCCAACGCCCAGCCCGCCGCCGCCTCCATCAGGGATGGTAAGGCGCTAGCCGGTGCGTTAGGCGGTCGGTACACCAGCCAGATCGCCAACCCCTCCCCAACGTCCCACATCAGGCCGGCACATTCCACGCCTGGAATCTCCGGGGCCGGGAGAGCCCTGAAACAGACAACTCAACAGCACTCAGATTACCTTGACATCACATATTGCCCAGCCTAGCCATCTCACATCATGGTATCTCATAGGGATGGCATTTTTTATTCCATTTCCTAGCACAGATGACAGTGCTGGCTGGGGAGGCCAACCAGATCAAGAATGGACGCCCACAGGCTCAGCTAAAAGCCTGGCAGAACAGCTCCGTTTTATAGGCCCTACGGAAGGCTAATAAGCCAGAGAACCAGAGAGGATTGTGAGGAACTCCAAAGGGATCTGTTGAGGCTGGGTGAGTGGGCGTCAACGTGGCAGATGCGGTTCAATGTGGCCAAGTGCAAAGTAATGCACATTGGGGCCAAGAATCCCAGCTACAAATACAAGTTGATGGGGTGTGAACTGGCAGAGACTGACCAAGAGAGAGATCTTGGGGTCGTGGTAGATAACTCACTGAAAATGTCAAGACAGTGTGCGTTTGCAATAAAAAAGGCCAACGCCATGCTGGGAATTATTAGGAAGGGAATTGAAAACAAATCAGCCAGTATCATAATGCCCCTGTATAAATCGATGGTGCGGTCTCATTTGGAGTACTGTGTGCAGTTCTGGTCGCCGCACCTCAAAAAGGATATTATAGCATTGGAGAAAGTCCAGAGAAGGGCAACTAGAATGATTAAAGGGCTGGAGCCTTTCCCTATGAAGAAAGGTTGAAACGCTTCGGACTCTTTAGCTTGGAGAAACGTCGACTGCGGGGTGACATGATAGAGGTTTACAAGATAATGCATGGGATGGAGAAAGTAGAGAAAGAAGTACTTTTCTCCCTTTCTCACAATACAAGAACTCGTGGGCATTCAATGAAATTGCTGAGCAGACAGGTTAAAACGTATAAAAGGAAGTACTTCTTCACCCAAAGGGTGATTAACATGTGGAATTCACTGCCACAGGGGGTGGTGGCGGCCACAAGTATAGCCACCTTCAAGAAGGGTTTAGATAAAAATATGGAGCAGAGGTCCATCAGTGGCTATTAGCCACAGTGTATGTGTGTATATAAATTTTTTTGCCACTGTGTGACACAGAGTGTTGGACTGGATGGGCCGTTGGCCTGATCCAACATGGCTTCTCTTATGTTCTTATGATCTCAATAGGGAGCTGATTCCACCAGGTTGGGGCCAGGATTGAAAAAGCCCTGGCCCTAGTTGAGGCAATCAGGAAAATATTGTGACCTAACAATACGGTGTATCAAACATTTAGAGTGGTCCAACATGGATATCAATATAATTTATTTATTTAATCATATTTATATCTCGCTCTCCCCTATCCTCATGTTAACAGTTAGAAATTGACCTAGTTCCTTAAGTGGCAGGCTTGAACTTCTGACATTGGCATGCAGTTCTGTGACGAAAGATGGAAGCTGGAGGGTCAGGGGCCAATGTTCGGAGGGAGGTTGGTAAAAGCTGCCACTTGTCGCATATTACTGAGATTACTGTAAAGTAAGAGTCAGGCTGTTTCAGTTCTAGTTGCTTCAGGGCTAGAGATTGTGGGACATGGAGAGGGGTGTGTATGAAGTCCATGTTCTGGAGAGAATAGAAGACAGGTGGGGAAGGAGATGCAAGCCATGAGCATGAGAAAAGATGTTCCCCCAAATATGCTGGCATCTGCAAGACCCTGGTTAGACAAAAATTTCTTACCTGTTCATCCATCATTCTTGTCACATTCCAGCTGCTAAACTACACTGATAATTCTGCTAAGCCGTGCACTGTCTCTGCAAAAAGCTTAGGGCTCCCCCCCCTAGATTTGGCTCCAGCCAAGGCAAATCGGGAGTGATTATTTTCTGTGAAAGGATCCAGCAACTGTTGAGGTCCTGGCAGAATACTGAGAAACTGGCACAATTGCATAACATCTGGCAAAGGTTCTGCTGGAGGCAGCACATACAGAGTCTACCTAGGAACTCAAGTAAATTGCTATAATCCTCCAATCCTTCAGTTTTTCTCCTTCCTTACTATGTTTCTACTCCCACCTGACCTGTCACATTTGCAACTGCCACCCTGAACCCTACTCCAAAACACTGTGTTATGCAAAATAAATCATGTATATGATATGATCCTATGTTGTATCTTTGTCACATTTGCAGAAAAAGTCTGAATGCAGTATTGTCAAGTTCTTGATTTAAGGGTAAGGCAGCCAGCTGCTAGCTCTCTGCCTCCCCTGATCTGTTAACTGTCTCTTCTGTCTCTTTCTCAGTCAGTTCCGTCTCTCATACTACCCTCACCGCTTGGAGCCCTTCACAGAACTTCTGAAAAATGCACTACAAGGCCAGTGTGAACACAGTGTCCTGGGGGACTTCAAACCTTACAAGCCAGGCCAGGAATATACACCATGCTACTTCATTCATGTGGTGAAGAAAACTGGCTGAGAATTGCACAAGAGAATGCTCTGACCAGCTTCTGGAGCCTCTTGTCCATGTTTGGAGTGGCCACTTCCTACTCCAACAGTGCAGCAAACCAAGTTTAAATGATAATGAATGTGTATAGAAGATGCTTGAACCAGAAAAGGGAAAACTGGAAAGGTATTTCCTCCTCCACCTCTCCCCGCTCCCTACCCCTGCCAAGGAACCAATGTAATGAATCTGTTTTAGGACTAGAGGAGCTGTTTCTTAATCAGTAACCTCTGAGAGAAAGAGGTGGGGATGATTTGCATCTGAATTTTATGCAGTTTTGTTACTGGTTAAACTGTATTTTGCTGTCCTTGGTGCCGCCTTCTTTTTTTCTTTTTCTTCTTTGCTGCTGTTTCTTAGGTTGCATGGATAATGTGCTGCTAAATGTGGATGGGTGTGTTTTATCTGGGGACAGAAGATGTGGGGACAAGAATTATATTGGCTCTCTGAAATCTGTGGATTAAATAGTCTTCTGCCTAGTTAGGAATCTCTTCTGTAGCCCCGATTCACTTTGATGGTGGTTTGTTTATGAGAATGTATTGGTGGTATTAGTGTGATGCATATATTTCTGCATGTCATATTTGTTTGGTTTTTTAGGGTTAGGCCTCTTTGACAACAAAGCAAATTCAGTTTATTTTTTCTAGTGCTCCATAAATGTAGTAATCTAAGGCTTGTTTCACATTAGCTGTTGACAAATCCGAACACAATAGAGCATATTCTTTGAATGCAGAAAATCTCAGGTTTAATCCCTAGCATTGCCAGATAAAGGATGTCAGGTAGTAAGTGATGAGAAAGACTTTTTTCTGTGACACCCTGGAGAACTACTCCCAGTCAGAGTGGACAGCAGCTGAGTGAGGCAGACTGATGAGCTGCCTTAGTATAAGACAGCTTCTAAAGCCACTCATCCTGTGACAGAAAGTTGGGAGAAGCTCTTCTAACCACAGGGATGATTTCTACAAGCCTTGGCTGAGAAGGGAAAGTGAACACAAAGATAATTAGGAATTTTAATTTTTGTTCTCTTTAAATATTTTAACTCCAATAACTCATTTCTGTCTTCACCTTCTTTAGTTCCTATGGGGTTAAATGGATGTCCTCCTTTCCACCCAAGATGGCTGGGTGAAGGAACCACTAGAGGAAGGGGCAGGAGGGAGAACCTCTTGAGGGAGAAGTCAAGTTTGCCGCATTGTGATCTGGCAATCCTACCTCCAGTTGAGATGTGCTCACTTTTTTTTTTGTCATTTCAAAAGTTTATTGAGAATTAGCAAAGTTATACATAATATAGATTGTCAGAACTGAGTAGCGTTGATAATCTTTTCTCATATAGTTGGTCCATTTGATTCTAGTTCTTTCAATGGAAAAGATCTTTACTTTAAATATTTTGTATGACAATCTAATTTGCACAATTTTCATTTTCAGGTTCTTGAGTTCTGTAACTGATGTGCTCACTTTTACTACAAGACTGGCCATGTTTGGTTTGAAAGGCTGGGGGCCTAATTCTAACTTGTCCTTGGACTAGAAAGCTTGAGAGTAAAGGTCACGTACCGGTTGGTGCTGATCACGAGCACTGATTTAGGAGATCCGCAGTATGCATATGTGACCATTGTCTAGCAACATCCTACTAAGACCTGGGCTAAGAGTGTGGCATGGGAGCATGGAATTAGTACAGAGGGAGGAATTGGGGTGGTTAATTCAGCTACCTAAAATAAAAGCCTTTGCTCTTTTTTTTTCTGTTTGTATGGATAATACCTAGTCAGATCTCAGAAGCCAGAGAGGAAGCTATATAAAGTTGCTAGGCAGGGGGAACTTCTGTGACCTTCAGAGTTCTTTCTCTTTCCCATGACTAACAAAGCCAAAATTACAGACATTGCAAATAAGAAAAATGCAAAATGATACTATTTATAGAATGTAGTCTTTCTTATAAGTACAGAGTACTTAAGCCAGATATAGAGGCAGGCATAGGGATTGTATAGAGTGGCCACTGTTCCCGGTCCTCTTTCCTCTGGCTCAGGCTGAAACGGTAGCAAACTGTAGCTGCAAACAAAATTTCTGTCCCACTTTCCAATTCAAAATCATTCACTAAACTGTTCCCATTATTTCTGTTTAATGAGTATTAAATCCAAATGGCATGTTTTGCAAACCGTCCCTGACACGCATCAATTTCTCTTTCTCAACAATTTTTCACAGCCATTTGCAAAAAGGCAGTAAACTTTTTGTAACCAGGGAGGTAAGCACCAAGAAGAACACCTGCTGCTAAAATGATGGGATTGATTTGACTTGATCCACTCACACATAGTTAACCAGTAAGACCAGGACGTGGATTGTGATGTGCATCCAGCACAGATGCTGCCATTCTGTCCTGCATTACTTTTGGTGGGATGTGTTTTTGGCTGTAAAGCCCAAAAATTACATTCTGCTCTGACAAGTCATCCATGTACTAGTGACCGATTTGACAAGCAAACAGTAATGTTACTGGCATATATTTCCCAGAAGTCCATTTTCCAGTTAAGCCACTCAGTAAGGGCAAGAGCAACTAACAATCAGAGACCTTCAAGTTGGTGATCCTGTAAACGTTCCTTTTACTCCTGAAGGTTATCCATTGATCTGTGCTCTGCAATCTTTCGGTTTGTTCCAGTCATGTGGTAGGAAAAGAAGAGGAACACTCTAGCAGTACCAGGCTTTATCTATCAATCACCCTGTGCAGAGGAGAAATCAGTGGCTGTGTGTCTGATGCATGCTTAAATGGTGTGCTTAAGATTGTAGGAGGTCTGACAGATATTTTTCCCAACTCAAATGTTGGAGGAGGTGATAGATTATTAGATTACTTTGGCTGTAGACTGCAGCATTAAGTCAAGATAGCTGCCCCACAGCAGCCATAACCCTGGGTCAGATCCTTCCAAGCATCAGTTATCAATCTTGTGTGTCCTTCCTTGCTATTCATTATAGGAATGTTTGATAGTTCTCCTGAAAGCATGAGAAATAGGTGGGTGCTAGTGTGCCAGGCTAGTGCAAAGTAAGTGGAAGAGATAAGAGTTACAGTATTTTGGCAATGAAGATAGATGCAAGGCAGGCAGTTTAATTTAGTCCCATGATCTACACCAGAGTCTTTTTAGTGGTCACTTCTCCCTTTTACTCAAGTAGAAAAACCTGTCTGGGTCCAAAATACAACACATTGTTTCTTCCAGTCCTACCATCCTAGCTAGTAAGGGATGAGGTTGACTTCCCACTGCAGCTAAACCTACTGCATTATAAAATGTCATGTTATGGATGTGTGTGTGTGTGGGGGGGGATCATCATGGACTTCAACCTAGGTTAAGATAGCAACCTGACATTTTTTTATCAGCACCTGACAGGGGGATTCACAGGAGGACACCCTTGCCCAAGCCCTAGGCCTGCAGCAGCCATGTATTGAGCTAGGACCAGTGGCCAGAATGTTTCTATCCCTGTGTCACACAGAAATTCAATTTTCAGGTTCTTTTCCCTACTCTTCCCACCACCCCAAGAACACAACCTATATTAAGAGTGAGCTTGAGAAAGAAAAACAGAATGAGGTTGAGGTGGTCATGGACACACTATAGAGGTCCCTAAATATTGTGAAGTGTTGGGTGGACTTTCATCATGAAGTGCCTATTAAAGGTGATATACTATCAATAGTAGATGGATTCTAGAATACTTTAGTTTAGCCAGGCAAACTCATGATTAGCCAGTAATGTACCTACTCAGTATCTGGATGATGCAGTTATTGGGGGAGAGAGATATTTTTTCCCATCTGTTAATGCACCTCTATGGTATTCTAGGGAACTGCTGCTGACTAAGCAGCTGGATTGACTGCTTCCAAGGGCGTAGCATAAAGTGTGGGGTCAGCCTGCCCATGTAGGTCTCTTGATCTAATAGTTGTTGGTTTTCTAGTCTGGAGGGGGTCCCACTCTCCCCCGAGGATTAGATTGCAGTGTCACAAGTAGACAGATGACTCTCAACAATATCAAACTGTGGGATGGTACTTTTGCTCCCTAAGGACATAATGTGAACAAATTAGACAACCTGGTCAAATGGGAGTTTAACTGGAATCCAGTCTGTGCTGGAACAATTCCACTCCCTAACAATTCAAGTTCACAGCTTGGGGCACTTTTTGATCAAATGCTAATTCTGCATGTCCAGTGGGTAGTGTAGAATGCCTTTTACCAGCTTCAGCTGATTCACCAACTGTGCCTTCCCTGGACAAAAAAAGGGAACTTAACCACACTAATTCATGGCTTAATACAATCTTAGATTACTGTAAACACTCTCAGCAAATCTGAAAAGCGTCTAGAAATTATGGCTACTTCAAAATGAAATCACCCTCACAATACAGAGAGCCATGGGAAACATAAGAGTTGTGTTTGCTGGCTTCTGTTTGGTTTCTGGACTCAGCTGAAAGCCCTGGTGTTGACTGATAAGGCCCTCACTAATTCAGACATACATACGGTTGTGTTTCTCAAAGATCTTACTGAAAGGCAGCAAGAGGAGGGCCAGAGCCTTGTCAGCAAAAGTATTAAAGTTAGAAGCTCTTTCTGACCTTTCATGCCTTGAACAAAAGGCAGCTTTGTTCTGGCAATCATATTCTCAGGAAATAGCTTCTGGTTCAATTTTGTTCTCTTATTGATTTTATTTGTGTTTTATCTGCTTTTAATGCTTGTACTATGACTTAATTATTGAGAGTCACCTTGGAGAGTTGATTCAAAATTAATAAAATTTGAAGGGCTCCTCTAATTGTGAAGAAATCATTGTCCTTCTTTTGTGTTATACTTTCCATACAGACAATGTCTAAGGGCCAAATGGATGTTACAGCATCTTTAAGGCAGTCATGGGGATGCCTTCACATCTAGTTTTGCCCTAAGGGAAACCAGATGAAAACACCCATATTTAATACATAGTGGCCCACTATGACTGAGGATTAAATCACCTGCATCAATGTTACATGGGTGCCTATGAAAAGTAATGCTGTTACAAGTAATCAACATTGGTAGTTACTGGTAGTTACTTGGATGAATTCCAGTGCACTGAAGAGACTGTAAACAGAATTTTTGGAAGTATTTGAGACACAGCCACCTGTTGTGCTTGGAAGGCATCTGCCCTTCCAGGCTGGCTACAGGCAGCCAGTGTCATTCTTATACTGCTGTGGTTTTATTGCTTAATAGTTTTAATGGTTGTGTTTTACTGAATACTGATCTGTCCATTTTTAGTCATAAGCCATTATTAAAAGGACTTGAAGAGTATGCAGTAAGGCAGAAACAGCTGTGGACTGTCGGGTGGAGTCATGGCAGCTGTCTGAACTTAAACCTCTGTTCAAGTCTTGCTCTCCCTCTGGTCTGAAAGCACTGTTTCCTGAGATCACGCCAGTCTCTTCTCCCCAGCCTCTCATAGTTATTATTAGTATAAATAAAGAATATTACATTGAAGAAATTGTAATAATAACAAATTAATAAAGTTAAGGCAGATTAGATACCAGCAACATTTTAAAGTTTGGAAGAAAAACCGCTCAGTGGAGTGTTTGTATCACTTATCTAAATAAGTATCATTGTATCCTTATAGGAAGAAATCTGGCTTATTTGTAACTGTTCTCCTCTACCCACTTCACATTTATAAGCAAAACAGAAGCTCTCAAGAAAGTCCTGTTAGCCCTCAGAAGTTCAGTCTTTATTTAAATACTTTTAGTATTTAGACATTTTATCTTTGTTATTATGCAGGTTATTACAGCCTAAGGCCTAAATGGTTCCAGTTTTTTTTATATCAAAACAATTTTTTTCTTAGGTGCCAACAATGGTATGCACACAGAAGAGGACCAACTTGCAGTAGTATGTATTCAGCTAAACTACATTCAGTCCTGTTCCATGACTAGACCACATTACCTCTATCTCATTGATCAGGTCAGCAGCATTAACTAGATCATGACTTACAATTCCCCCCTTCCCCTTCCGACAGGGTGCTTCCATGGCAAATTCTTCCAGGTTCCTTGTGAATGTACAGTTCCAGTTGAATATACTCCTTGCCTTCCCATTGGATGTTTATCACGCAGTAAATCTCTGCCGGATCAGTTTGTATCTAAGCAATTCTGCTTCAGAAACAGAAGGCTGCAATCTTGTGGCTGCTTGTACAAAGTCATCCATGGTCAGTAGTAGCTCTGAGCTCTCTGTATCAAGTCCTGGAGAAAGGTGGTGAGAATTGCAAAACTAGTGTTAGTCTTGTCACATGGTGCACACTCCTATGCATGGGCTACTCCTGACTAGACAGGACAGCCAAAAATCACCCACAAATTTTTCAGATGGGAGGGTTGTTGGGCAATGCACTCCCTTCTCCAAAGGGCATATCTTTTGTCTCATAGATTTCCCTTTTTCTAGTGAGAACCACCATGTCAGCCTACTGATATCCACTATAGTCTCAGTCTGTTCACTTCAGCCATCAACTGAATCATAAGAGCAGCCAAACAAAGACCCACATGTACCCAAACACCTCACCGTTGCTTCTTCCAGAACAGGCTTATCTTTGAGAAAGCACTAGTGCTGTCTCTGCCTCATGAAAAGGCATGGCGTGTTCAGGTACAATCCATGTGGAGCAGTCTAGACCTCAAGTGACTCTGCCTACTTTCTAAAGAAAAACACAATAATGGCTTTACTGAACCTCAAAGGATGATATCCCTCAGAGGCTTAGGCCCCACAAGTACAGAATGCTCCAGAATACAGAGAAATGAGTTATTCTCTCAAGGAAAGACCAACAAAAGAGGGAGCTGCCTTTCCAGTCCTCTCTAGTGTCATCAGATTATCAGCCTCAGGAGATCAGGTCAAACTAGGTTGATTTGAAGGCAACAACATATTTCCAAATGTTTGAACAAGCCACATACAACGCACTATGTGCATCTTCCTGCCTTTTAATTTTGGGAAGGAAATTCAACAGAGTATAACTTCTTCTTACCAAATCTGTTCCATCATTAATAGTTTTAGATGCTGGCTGGCAGTAGCTGAACAGTGCTGGTTCCTTACCTTCCTCTATCCACTCCACTTTCCTTTTGATAGCAGACATCATGGCATCTGAGCAAAGTGCATACAAATCCGCTCCCGTTAGCTTTGTAGGACATTTGTCAAGGACACTCAGGAGATTCACTGAAGGGTCTAGCTTAAATCTACCAGGAAAAGATATGTCCGAGGGTTAGTACCATGGGAGGATACAACATGGATACAACTCTTTAGAAAGCTGTGGGCAAGAATAATAATAGAGATTGTAGACTGAGATATCTGTATGTTTTCAGCATAATGTTTCCATGCCTGTACACAAAAGTTTATACCCAGAATTAAACTTTGTTGGTCTTAAAGCTGCCAGTGGACTCAAACTTTATTCTATTACTTCAGACCAACCCACCTGAATCAATTAAGAGTTCAGTTTAAGTAACAAGGATTTTATGTCCACCCTGCTTAAAAACAGTCATACTTTCTGTTGAAGAATATGGGGGACACGTGGGGGTTTGCAAAAGTGGGGTGTTCCCCTCCAAGGAGTCCTCCAGCCTCCACATTCTTCTGCTCCCCAGCAGCCCTGAAGCAGGCAAGGGCCTTCTCATCTGCCATCATACTGGTCTAGGGAGACCCCAACTAGGATGGGACCAGAGCATTTCTTTCCCCTAGACCTTCTAAAGCAGCATAAGAATATAAGAAGGGCCTGGTGGATCAGACTAGTGGACCATCTAGTCCAGCATTCTGTTTCACACAGAGGACAACCAATTGCCCTGGAGGCCCAAAGGGCACAGAGGACCCCTCTACTGTTGAGCATTGCTAGCTGTACAACTGAGCATGAAGTTTGAGGACCCAGGCAAGACAAAACATGTAGGTGAATAAAACAGTTATAAATGGGCAGAACGAGCCAGTGAGAAAACAATAAAGGTTCTCCAACTCAGCTGTCTCACTGGTTCCTAACTTTATCTAAGGATCTGGACCTCAAAGACAGACTCACTTACTTTGGATGAGCGTCTCTACTAATCAGCTCTTAAGAGATGACCACCACCACCCCTCCTTGGGACAGCCAGACCCTTGGGACCCTCCAAGGTGGCCATTGACTTACCTTTCCCCTCCGGTTTCACCAGGCCCAATCCCTAGCTTTGAGGGTATGTGGGAAATGTAGGCCCAGAGAAGAAATTTACAGGAAGGCCATATATATTTGTATGGGAATGTGCCTTACCTGAGGTCTGCAGACTGCTCTATGAACTGGCCCTGAGCCCAGGAAAGGGAATACAGTTATATACGCAGTTTCACAGGACAGTCATGTTGGTCAGCAGTAGAACAGCTAGATTTGAATCCATTAGGACCTTAGAGACCCTTTGTTGGGCTCTAAGTTGTACCAGATTCAAATCTAGCTGTTCTACAGTATATATTCAGTGACACAGGGACTCTGCTTCTCAGCTCAATTCACTACAAATTCATGGCACAAGTATGATGGCTTCCATACCATATTTTAAGGACAATGCTGCTGACGTGGGATAAGGTCACAAAGTCTGAAAAACGGCTAACACACCCAAGAAAGGCAGCAGGCGCACAAATTACCCAAATCTATAGTTACTCTTGATTTCAGTCTAATGATCTGAACCTTAGCTAGACTTCAAGTGGGCAAATGACAACATGGAAGTTTGCAGTTATGCAACCACTTACTAAAGAACTCCACTGCTAAACAACTGCCTTTGATGGGCATGGAGCTACAATGGGATGCAGTGGTGCACAGACACTACTGGAGGGAATTATCCATTCACCATTAGCAGAACAGTCAGCTCATTTGCAAGAAACATTAGGGAGCATAAAATCCTTGCTAAAAGGCTGTATATTTTGTTTTATGGTAAGCAGAGAGAGAGGCACTCACTTTCTGGTGATGGCACTTAGTACCCGTAGCTGAGAGTCTCGGTCTTCATTGAAACCTACATAGACCATCTTATCAAATCTGTCAGGGAAGCAGAAAAATCCTTCAGAGAATAAACCCAGGCACCCCTACACAAGTACAGAGAATAGCTGCCATATCCTTAAAATATATCCAACAGCCTCATGACATTTCTATTAGACTATCCAATTCTCCCCACTCCCCCATCACTCTCTAGGCACCCACTTGCTGGCCAGCCTGACTGCCTGCAGTGCTGTCTTTCTCTACCTGCCTGCTTCATGCAGCAGCTCCTCCTCCCCATCCTCCAGGTTCCCAAAGCACCACCTCTTAACCCTGACTGGCTCATGTAGTGACAGCTCCCATTCCTCCTGCCTGATATCAGAATGGCAGCTCTGCCATCACCTACCTGGCTTATGCTGTGATAGGTGAGGTCAGCAGCAAAAAAGGCAGCCCGTGAAAAGTCTGCAGCCAGCATCTCTGCTAGAGAGCTGGGAGGGGAGAGGTCCCTGGCCCCAGAGGGGAGGGGCAAGGGAGGCCACCACCTGTTTTGCACTTTCCATGAAGGAGAAATGCTCCCATGAGTGAAGGAGCACTCATTCAAAATGGTAGCCATTTTCTCTGCTACAGTAATCATTTTTTAAAAGTTGATATTTTATTTTTGTTTAAGCCTGCATCAATCTCCAAGTTTGCACAAACATCTCTCTTCTCCATACCTGGACCCGGTGTGCAGATTTAGCAGTCAGCACATCCAATTCCCTGTTGAGAATTAGCTATATAATACTTTAATGCACTACCTAGTCTCTGACAAACAAAAACTCAATGTGCTTCAAGCCAGACAGCTTCTCCTCACCTCGTCCATCAAGCTCTGAGAGAACTTTCCTAGAGATTCCTTAAGTGTGGGGAAATGGAAGTGTTAACCTCTAGTACTCCCTTTATATAGCAAAACATTTGTTTCTAACATTTATATGCAGCATTGCTACATAAGGACTCTTGAAGCATTAGCTTTTAATAGAACCAACATTTAGCAACTTGAGGCAAGGAAGCAGAAACAAATGGGGTAGCACCTGAAGACCTCCATTAATGTAGAATACTTTGACTAAAATGCTGTCCATATAAAGAGTGGAAGTGGAAAGCCATCCTGTGCCAGAACATTACAACTTAAAAAGACAATATTGGTAATCAATGGAAAATACACATATACTGTAACTAATTCAGCATCATCCTGCATTGCCATAAAGACTTGGTGAGTTTCAAGTTAAGTCACTCATAACAAGCTTGTGTCTTTAAAAAAAATTAATGAGTTTTATTGAGTCTTCAAGTGTACAATACAAATATCATAAACAGAATAGCATGATTCCATGATACTACAGGTAAATATATTCACTTAACATGGGTTTAATAGTCTGAGTGGTTTTAAAAGATATGGGTGATAGAGTGCATAAACATCACAACATAAGCATCATTCCAAAAATAAACCACACTTCTGCACCAGCTGCACTCATGGAAGGCAACTGCACCTGCATGCAGAAGCAAACCCAAAACAACAGCCATCATACCTGCCTGGCCGGAGCAGCGCCAGGTCTAGAAGATCAGGTCTGTTTGTAGCTCCAATAACAAAAACATCTTGGGAAGAATGAAGTCCATCAAGCTCTGCTAGTAGTTGAGACACAACTCTGCCAAGTGAAACAAGATCACATTTCAAAGCTGCCATAAATCCCAGTGCATGAAGCAAGCGAGCTGACTCGGGAATCCAAAGGGAACATACTATTCCAAATCAGTTATCTGGATATATATGACAAGTGCCCAGAATTCCCAGTTAAGCTTATATTAGATACTGTATACCATTAGGAAAAACAGTATTTGTTTTAATATTTTCCCCTACAGGCAAAGGAGAGTAAGCAGCACAGTGAGGTAAGGTTACTTGTCCAAATCCAAAAACAAAGATTAAGCAACAAAGACATACCTATAACGTCATATGCCTTGACTTGGATAGTGCAGGCTAGCTTAATCTCGTCAGACCCCAGAAGTTATGCAGGGTTGACCCTGGCTACTATTTGGAAGGGAGACCTCCACAGAATACCAGGGCCATGATGCAGAGGCAGGCAATGGCAAACCACCTCTGAATGTCTCTTGCCTTGAAAACCCTACAGAGTCATGGTTAAGTCAGCTGTGACTTGGCAGCACTTTCCACCACCATAGTATCGTACAGACTGCAAGGTTGACAGAATTATACAGCTTTCAAAAATACTACCAAATCATGTATCTAAAAGTCAAGGATGGCTCCCCATTGGATAAAAAAATTTACCAGGGGGGCAGATGGGGCTAAGGTATGTGCTTCTGTCAAACTTGGGAGAAAATACAGGCTTGCAGAATAAAATGAAAATGTCCAACAAAAGTTTTTGGTTTACAAGATATCCAAAACAGGAAAAGTGAGATAATTGCACATACAGACATCACAAGAAGGAGGAGGAAAACCATGGAAATTTCAGTGGCCTATTGGCTTACTAAAACAACCAAAATTGTACCCTCCAATGGAAGGAGATGAAGAGGGGGTAGAAATGATAGGTGGGGAAAGAGGTAGCTGGGAAGAGGAAAGACTAGGTGAGTGGTGGATGAGGGAGTACGGTGGGGAAAGAAAGACAAGGAGATGGATAGGGAACAAAACAATGGCGGCTGAGCAGAACCAGCACCGGAGGAGGAGTAGCAGGGGCTTGGTGGGGGACAGAAAATCCTCCCCCTGTAAGTCTTTGCAGGTTTTCCTGTTATACAGATATAACTCCAAAATTCAAACTACACCATTGCCAACTCTAAGGAGGCCAACAGCTACCCCAAGGAAGTTCAAGAATTCCTCTCATGCATAAGAAGTTTCTTGTTTCACCCTAGCCCAATTTCCCTCTAGCAATAATAGCCTTACTCTTCAAATGGGAGGAACAAGATGGCATTTTGTGACTGCCAGAAGTAGACTGAGCAACTGAGAAGGCCATATGAAGACATATTTCTGGCAGTCATGTACCAGACAGATACTGCTTTGTGGTGCTCTAAAAATGAACTGGGTTTCAAGACACCATTATTATTTCTAATTGTTCTCATCATACGTTTTAGAATTAAGCCTTGGTATTGAACAGCAAAGCCTAAAGCTTTGAAGGATATTCCATGAAACAAGGTGGCATGCTGGTCCAGCTTACAAGATGCCCATAGTTACCAAAACCCTTCCCAGATGTGTATATAGAAAAATTTGAAGCCCTGGAGAAAGAAAGGAGGCAAAAGCAGGCGAACTACAAAAACCAAAGGGATGGTGAATTGTATTACTGAGCAGGCAAAAGCAGCGACAAGTACCACTGTGATTAAAGTGCACTCACCTATCCATAACGCCCCCTGAATCACCACTCCGACCTCGACTGGGGGCCAGAGAATCAAGCTCATCAAAAAAGATAATACAAGGAGCAGCTGCCCGGGCTCTGACAAACACTGAGAAAAGAGAAACACAAGCTAAAGTCAGCAGCACATGTAGTATGAGGAATAAATGCAATTGGGTAAACATTCCCCACTCATCTTTCCAGGTAGGAAACCAAGTTAGGATACATGCTGCCAGCCACTGCATGGTATGAAGAAACCTGAGATTAAGATGGACTGTTTTTGATAATGTTCTTCTGGCACTTTTGCAGTGATTTGTTATTCTTCAAATGAATATTGTAAGATAGATCATAAGAGAAGATAACTCCTCCAGGTAAGTGACAGTCTAAGAAAGAGATGCACAGAAAGAAGCACAGTATTGCAATGGGAAGTCATCATCTGGGTCCTTCTTCTATCTACACTATACAAATGTGTCAATTTCTACATAAGGGTATCAACAAACACAAATCTGACATAAGAAATTGCAGCATTCAAGAACTAGAAGGGCAACATTTTGGTCTTTCTAGATATACTACTGCATATCTCAAAGTTACTGCTCTACCCTCTCCTCCCCAAAAAAACCACTTCAAAATATACAGTGCAAAAGTGTTGAATCATAACACACCAAGAAATTAAATGCTGTCATTCTGTCTTAAGCAAAGACTTGGATGGCATCAGTATAATTTCTCTTTACTCAACATGAAAACCCACCTTTAAAAAAATTCTTTTTACATGTTGTTTCTAAGCATGTATACCACTTACTAAAGTAAGTAAATTTTCTTATGCCTCAGACCATGGCTTCCTTGATTAGTTGTTACTTACGCTACATTTTTGTTCATCTGCATTTTGTTCTGTAAGAGAAAGGTCAGAACCTCTGACCTCTGTCATAATCCACTATGTGTAACAACCTACTGTTTCAGCCCCTTACACAGAAAATTACACCTGAAAGATTTATGATAGGTTCCACTCCATGCTTCTCTCTGCCTAACTCTCTTTTCCATGTAAGTGTATGTAAAATGCTCATTTCCCTTTAAAATGCATCTGAAAAAGTGAACTCAGACATATGAAAGCTCATACTGGAATAAACATTGTTAGTCTTTGAGGTGCCCACTGGACTTTTGTTTTATTTTGATTCATCCCACTAGTTTTTGTTCACCTGATCTCTACTTTGCAGTGCAAAAGATCAGCATAAGAACATAAGAGAAACCATGTTGGATCAGGCCAATGGCCCATCCAGTCCAACACTCTGTGTCACACAGTGGCCTATATATACATATATATATATATATGTGTGTGTGTGTGTGTGTGTACACACACACACACACACACTTTATTTATTTATTTACATTAGACTTTTATCCCGCTCTCTCTGCAAGCGGACTCAGGGCAGCTTACAACAGTCGTTTACACGATTTAAAACAATAAGTCAATAAAATCTATAAAATATTAATACAATTAAAATTTAAAAACTATTCCACGGTGCTGAACCATTACTATGTTGGCGGTTCTGCTTTCCAGACGGTTGGTTACCGGGAACTCTAGCTAATGTCAGGTGGCAGCTCTCTCTCAGTTCAAGCACACATACATATACACACACACACACTCATATATATATATATACACCGTGGCTAATAGCCACTGATGGACCTCTGCTCCATATTTTTATCCAAACCCCTCTTGAAGGCTCCATATTTTTATCCAAACCCCTCTTGAACCCCTATGCTTGTAGCCGCTACCACCTCCTGTGGCAGTGAATTCCACATGTTAATTCCACAAGTACTTCCTTTTATCTGTTTTAACCTGACTGCTCAGCAATTTCATCGAATGCCCACTAGTTCTTATATTGTGAGAAAGGGAGAAAAGTACTTCTTTCTCTACTTTCTGCATCCCATAATCTTGTAAACCTCTATCATGTCACCCTGCAGTCGACGTTTCTCCAAGCTAAAGGGCCCCAAGTGTTTTAACCTTTCTTCATAGGGAAAGTGTTCCAAGCCTGTAATCATTCTAGTTGCCCTTTTCTGCTCTTTTTCCAATGCTATAATATCCTTTTTGAGGTACGGTGACCAGAATTCTACACAGTATTCCAAATGAGACCACACCATCAATTTATACAGGGGCATTATGATACTGGCTGATTTGTTTTCAATTCCCTACCTAATAATTCCCAGCATGGCATTGGCCTTTTTTATTGCAATCACACAATGTCTTGACATTTTCAGTGAGTTATCTACCAAGACCCCAAGATCTTTCTTTTGGTCAGTCTCTGCCAGTTCACAACCCATCAACTTGTATTTGTAGCTAGGATTCTTGGCCCTAATGTAGCTGGGATTCTTGGCCCCAAGTACTTTGCACTTGGCCGCATTGAACCTCATCGGCCATGTTGATGCCCACTCACCCAGCCTCAACAGATCCCTTTGGAGTGCCTCACAATCCTCTCTGGTTCTCATCACCCTGGACAATTTAGTGTGATTTGCAAACTTGGCCACTTCACTGCTTACTCCCAACTCCAGATCATTAATGAACAAGTTAAAGAGCATGGGACCCAGTACTGAGCCCTGCAGCACCCCACCACTTACCGTCCTCCACTGTGAAGACTGCCCATTTATACTTATTCTCTGCTTCCTATTAATTAGCCAGTTTTTGATCCACAAGAGGACCTGTCCTTTTACTCCATCAATCTCGAGCTTACTAAGGAGCCTTTGATGAGGAACTTTATCAAAAGCTTTCTGGAAGTCAAGGTAAACAACATCTATAGGGTCCCCTTTGTCCACATGTTTGTTCACCCCCTCAAAGAACTGTAACAGGTTAGTGAGGCAAGATCTTCCCTTACAGAACCCATGCTGAGTCTTCCTCAATAACTTGTGTTCATCAATGTGCCTACTCATTCTGTCCTTGATAATGGTTTCTACCAACTTTCCCGGTATTGAAGTGAGACTGACTGGCCTGTAATTTCCCGGATCTCCTCTGGAACCCTTTTTAAAGATGGGGATGACATTTGCTACCTTCCAGTCCTCAGGAATGGAGGCAGATTTCAATGGAAGATTACAGATTTTTGTCAGGAGATCCACAAGTTCACCTTTGAATTCTTTCAGAACTCTTGGATGCATGCCATCTGGACCTGGTGACATTAGCTTTTAATTCACCAATCAGTTGTAGCAATGCAATTCTAAACAAAGTTAAGCCTTCTAAGTCTGTTGAGTTCAGTGTAACTCTATTTAAGATTGCATTATAATTCTGTGGAAGTGACTGGTTCCTTTTAAAAAGAAAGAAAAAAAGGTCTATGTTATGCCCAGCTCCTAACTCATGAACCTTATAAAGGAGGCAGACTGTACTGGTACCTTACCCCTTAACACGGTGCTTTCCATTTGCAGGGTCATGACCTGGTACTGGGCCATGGAAGCCTCAATACTGGGTCACAAGAAAAATCAAAGCTAGCCCCGCCCCCAGCAAAGCCTGAGCTTTGCTCTGCTTCCTTCCTTCCCCCCTCTCTGTGTTGTGCAGAGAAAAGCTAGCCTTGAAGAAGACTGACACAGGCTGCAAAGCCTGAGCTCCGTTTGGCTTCCTTCCTTCCCCCGTCTCTGTGTAGTGCAGGGAGGAGCTGGGCTGCCTCTCCTTCCTTCTCCCCCCTCCAGAACAGCTGGAGTTCACTGGCACTTTAGACCCATGAAGTGTTCTTCAAGGTATGAGCTTTCATGTGCCTTGCAGTATGTTCTTTTGGGGAGATTTCTCCGCGAGGCCTGGGTGGCAAAGAAGGGGGGGGGATTTTTTTTCAGCTGGGAGGGGTGGGGAGTGGGCATTCCGGTAGCTATTTTTCACCAAACGACCCCTGGGCAGAATTGTTGCTGGCTGGGGTCATCTGATTGTAAGGATTTTTTCCCCCTTTGCCTCCCTTCTTTCTTTCTTTCCCTGCAAGTGATGCTCTGTTTGTATTCTTGGTGCTGGGGGGTGGGGGGAAAGCAACAGTGGGAGGGCTTCTACTGCCCTGGCCCCACTGGTGGACATTCTGGTACTTTTTTGGCATTGTGTGAGAGAATTTTGGACTGGATGGTCCATTGGCCTGATCCAACATGGTTTCTCTTATGTTCTTTTGTTCCATGTCTTTCTTTCCACGTCTTTCTTTTCCTTTCTTTTCCTTTCCTTTCCTTTCCTTCCATTTCATTCTTTCCCTTCCTTTCTTTCCTTCCATTTTTACTGGATGAAACTTTTCTGTTCATCATACTGTTGTTGCAGACATAGGAGCTCTGCCAATGAAAAGCTGGCACCCCCAGTTGTAGCCAGCTGGCCTTTCTATGAGATTTCTGTGTGAGTGAGTGAGAGTGAGAGGTGTGGGGCAGAAAGAGATTATTGAAGATTACTGCTATATATCTCAACAGCACTGAAAGTGCACAGTTTTACTGGTCCTGCTTTTAACAGCTGTCTGACACCAAAATTAAACTCCTCCTGTAGATATTAAAAAGGATGAAAGAAGTTCACTGGCTAAATATCTGCAGAACAGGTTGCTTTTAAAGGCATGGGAAACACAGCCAGTAAGAAGCTGCAAGCCCCTCATAAATATCCTTTTTGGGATAACTGCAGAAAAACTTGTATGAACATATAACTTGAAATTAATTCATTAATTGCAGTACAATTCTCTGCTACCTTTCACAGCAATTTCCCAGTGTTTCAGCCAAGGAAAAGTATGAAAAACAGCTGTCAAAAGATTTTCTTGAAACCAAGCAAGCTAGGTTGCAGCTTGAGGCAGGGTTCCAGTAGTAGCAGCTGAAGGAAGGGCCTACTAAATGTGTTAGCATATTTTGAGATAGAGCAGCTGCCAGGGTCCAGTGTGTGTGGTACACAGTGCTGGCATTCCTGATGGCAATGGCAACAGCACTCCCAACTACATACACTGGCCAGTGCTGTTGAGGAAGGGGTATGTAGGTGGTGCAGGCAATTGAACATGGGCATTAGGAGGGCTTGCAAGCTGGAGAAGAACACACAAACAGATAGGTGTATGCAGGGTGGGGGTGGAAAGAGAGAACCCTGAGAATGTATGAAAAAGTTGCAGGCCACCCACTTTCCACCCCTACTTTGGCTCAGCATGAGTTTCAGAGAGATTTTTCTGAAAATGAAGTTACTTCAGAAGAAGAGGCAGGTTTGGGGGAGTGCCCTGGAAGTAACATCACAGGAAAAGGTAGAGTTTTGGTTCAGTGTGCCCCGGAAGTGACATTACTTGACCCTTAACCTGGAAGTGACAGCACAGGAAATGACATAATTCCTGTCTCCAGGCTCCACTCCCAAAGTCTCCTGGCTCCACCCCTGAATTTTAGTGGGCCATGAAGGAGAAGTGTAAAAATAACTGGGCCATGGGAAAGAAAAGTTTGGGAAACCCTGCCTTTAAGAATTTAACAAAAATTGCTGTGATAGGTGTTAACATTGTAGGTAATCAGATGTCGATTTTATGCCATATATTGGATTTTATCCTAAAATATGAAATTTCAGAGATAAGAGTTTCTTATGGAAAATTAAGTTGATGACCAATTATACAGTTCCTTTTACACTCAATAAATGTCATTTTGGTTTATACAAATAATTCTATACCCAATTTTAATATGATAAAACATACTCCATTAAAAATTGAGTATAGCAATATCTATATAATCCAAAGAGGTATTTATTAGGATAAAATTTGCATAAATGTGCAAATAAGGAGTGGGGAGGCAGACGAATTTAAAGTGGATTACCATTTTGTAAGTTTTTAAATGGTGATACAATCTTGGTTTAAACTAATGATATTATCTTGATTTAAACAACTGTAAAGTCTGTATTTAGCATAACACACATTACTAAAATAACTGTACAATTTGTTTTATTTCTGCATTTTGTAGAAATCTTTATGCAGAAATCATCTTTAGGCTGTCTGGACTGCACACTGTGTTTCACAAAAATACATAATAACATGAGATTAAGAGCAGCTTGGAAAAGGAGCTGACCTGAAGAAGCAACAGAAAAATGGTTCAGAATTTGGCTGTGGAGGCTGAATTAAAGGACTAAGGCAACAAAGGTATCAGAAGAGTCACTAAGCAAAAGTTAAGCTAGATATTGAACCAAATATGCAACTTCTGCTAAAATAATTTTCTTTCCTCTCTCCCTCTGTAACATCTAGTAGAATTTACATTGGTATTTACAGAGTTTCATGTTTCTCCACTGCGAAGAAATCACTGATATACAAACAGGTACAAGGAAATCAATCATGCCTTATTATTTTACATATTATTTGTATGTCATTTCAAAAGTGGGAATAGATTTGCAGAAGTTAACTTTTTCGGGTGCAAAGACAATGTTTTCCTTAAAAAACAACCCTCCAAGCAAACATTAGGGTCCACACTAACCTTCACGCACATTCTCTTCACTCTGCCCAACATACATGTTAATGAGCTCTGGTCCCTTCACACTGAAAAGAGGGGGGGAAAAGAAAATTTCAATTCCAACATTTCAATTTCTATATTGCCTGCATATCATCTTTATTTCAGTGCCTACCTAAGGAATGTCATGGTGCACTCAGTTGCTACAGCTTTAGCTAGCAGTGTTTTTCCTGTTCCAGGAGGGCCATAGAGAAGAAGGCCAGAGCGGCGAAGACCTAAAGATAATAGGTCTGGGTGTTCTAGGGGAAGTTGAATGGTGTCCAAGATCTCCTTCTTCACATCCTGGAGTCCACCAACATCTTGCCAGAAGACAGATGGTATCTGCAGCAAGAGAGGAAAGGAAAGGAAGGAAAGGTCCCCACCTGTCCAAGCACCAGTCGTTTCCAACTCTGGGGTGACGTTGCTTTCACAACTTTTTTACGGCAGACTTTTTATGGGGTGGTTTGCCTTCCCCAGTCAGCTACACTTTCCCCCCATCAACCTAGGTACTCATTTTACCAACCTCGGAATAATGGAAGGCTGAGTCAACCTCGAGCCGGCTACCTGAAAACCCAGCTTCCACCGGGGATTAAACTCAGGTCGTGAGCAGATCTTAGGACTGCAGTACTGCAGCTTTAACACTCTGTGCCATGGGGCTCTTGCAGCAAGAGAACAGCCTTGCAATTTTCTAGCTCCATTGCCCTCTTTTGTTCCAGAAGCTGAAAATACCTTATGGTGCTCTCAAAGTCCCATAAGCAGCTAGAACAACAGCTGTCCTTAAATACTCCTCTATAGTCCAGTCATTGATTGTTGCTACTCCCGCCATATCACCCAACTCCCTCCTCACAAAACATCCTGGGAGATGGGTCACACATGGTCTTGTGCCTTGAGCAGTCTGGGTCAAATATAACCTTCCTCTGAATAGAATGAATTTGAACTTTAAAACTAACAGGTAAAGCCCTGCTATGCATTCCATCTTTCAACATGACTGGATCTGCAACACTAGACAGCAGGAGTTTTTGAGGGCAACATCATCTCCATGCAATCCTTATGGGGGTCACCTCTCCCTCTCCTGGTTTTGCTGAAGAATTTACACATGATTGCTGATTTGTCTGAAACACTTATAATCTGCGTTTGTACAAAACAGAATCATAGTAAGCTTTTCAGCGTCCAGAGGTTGTCCTGTTTCATACCTTTGGTGCTCCCACTGCCTGGGAATGGGCATCATGCACTTTATCTAGTGCAACGCTGAAGTCTTCTGCTAGCAAAGGGAAACCTGCAGCACAGAAATCATGTTCTTCCTCCTTGCTCAGTCCACCTGGGAAACTGGTTAAGGAGGAACAGAAAAATCCAGAGTGACTAAGCGTTACTGATCCCTATCCAGTTGACTAAGCCATGGGTCTCCAAATTCTAGAGTCAACAGAGGTGCTGCATTTTGTGAACATTCATGCCATTACAGCAGCACCTCTTACATTGGTGATTTTTCTACAGACACTTGCAAAGGGGGAAAAGTGTATATGGGGGGGGAGTCCCTGTTGCCTCAAGCTTCATTTTGCCATGTCACTGCAGCACATCATAGCAATGACTACATTCAACAGTTACATTCAGATGCCTAATTTAACCACACTTAAGTAGAAATGCACATGAATCCAGCTTAAAAAACTACCACAGCAGCACGTCAAGAGCAGAGGGGAAAGATGGGCATGAACAAAACCCTGTCCCTGACAAAAGTAAGAATTTTGAGGGTGCTTTCTGCAACTCTCAAAACCATTATTTTTTGCCTCATATATGAGGATGAAAATTAGTGCAGTACTATCGTATCTGGACACAAATAAGATTTTAAACCTTTTCAAGATGTTTACAAGGGTAATCGATGAAGAAAAGAGGAGGAAGCACCAAGGCAGAATGAAAACGAAATGACAAAATGGTGCAAAGGAAAGGATCTTTTATGACTGCATAACCCCTATATGATTTGCATGCAGCTTTGTCAGGAGGAATCTTTCAGATAAGTTCCATTCCATTTTTCTCTTTGTCTTGGGTTTATCTAATTAAACGTAGAATTTTAGATATAGAATTGCAAAAATTAATCAGTGCTGTGAATACATCTTGCTCCCCTTTGAATTTTGGAATTTCCCCAATTATTGGTCATCTACCTTATCTCTCAACTCTCCATGTTCCACAATTATGTTTACTCTTGCCAGATGTAATACTATCCCATCAGCAGTTACCTATGGTATATATTAAAAAATCCCACTCTCATTAAGACTTTGTACATGCAACTTAAAACAAGTTGATTCGTTGTCCCATATTCTTCTTTACTGCTCCCAATATGATGCTTAGGTTTCTAGACCCAATTCTGCTCAATATGACAAGTTGCTCAGATGCTGCAAAGGTATGCATTTGTCTTCTGCATGATTTGTCATCTGAAATAACTGAAAAGGTTGCTTTATTCTTGAGTCTGGTAATCAAGGATCGATTGTCCAATGTATAGCTGTATATGACTGGTTTATTTTGTTACTTCTGTATCTCTTTTCTGCCTTATTTATAATCTGATATATGCCAATAAAGGTTTGTGTTTGTTTGTCTTGGTTTACTCATATGGTATATATTAAAAAATCCCACTCTCATTAAGACTTTGTACATGCAACTTAAAATAAGTTTACTCTTGTAAACCAAGACAAAGAGAAAAATAGAACTTAAGGGGCTTGACTTATTCTTGGTCTTATTCCAGAACGATTAAGAAAGATAGTTGTGCCCACTCCTCCAAGTGGCTTAAATTTGGGGGGAAAGGGCCAAACTAGCATGTTTCTTTCATACAATTCACAATCCATTTGCACTTAATGTCCAAATGCAAACACACCAGAAAACCCTCTTCCAGTACCTTGAATTCTGGATCCTGGTGCAGGCAGCACGACTGCTGTGGGAAAGCAAAGCACAGAAATCTCCTAGAACAAAACCCTGCAGACATGGACCAAAACAGTGAGATGGAGGGAAAATATTTATGTGGCAATAGAGGCTGCAAACAAGGCATTTTTTTTTAAAAGGCACATAAAGATGTTTCTTTCTATATAATAAAAACCATGTATATTAAAGCTTCTTTCTATACATTAAAACCCCCCTACACATTTGGGAATCACAACATGCATTCTTTCTACAAGCAACTGAGCATACTTCTGAAGTAATGAAGAACACCACAGTAGCCATAAGAACATAAGAGAAGCCATGTTAGATCAGGCCAATGGCCCATCCAGTCCAACATTCTGTGTCACACAGCGGCCAAATACACACACACACACACACAAACTGTGGCTAATAGCCACTGATGGACCTCTGCTCCATATTTTTATCTAACCCCCTCTTGAAGATGGCCATGCTTGTGGCCGCCACCACCTCCTGTGGCAGTGAATTCCACATGTTAATCACCCTTTGGGTGAAGAAGTACTTCCTTTTATCCGTTTTAACCTTTTATCCGTTTTTAGCCATGTTGCTACTTACAAGAAATTCCAATTTCAGTGAAGATAATGATGTTAACACCAAATTGTCAAGTTAACTCAAGTTGAACATCACTTAATTCCTAGCTTTTTTAATACTGTAAAAAATTTTCTGGGATTTTGCCATAGTGATCAAAACTTCCAGAATCCGCACTCTCATTTGGGTCACACTGCTCATATAGGGGAGGGAAGAAGTTCCTTGTACTGTAAGGATACAGCCTAAGCAGCAGCAAGGAACATTCGTTGCTCATCACTCTTTACTTTGCCTTAATGGGAGCAAGCTATGCTAATATTTAAAACTCAGAACTTTACTTTCTTTACCCCGCTTGGCTACCCATCCTTCTTGTCATTGGGAAGAGATGTGTCACTCACCGCACTTTGCTGGGCAAGTTTGCTCAGGCTCACTTCTCTGCCCAGAGGGAGGCCCTCTGTTAGCATGCTCAGCATGGCCTTCCTCTGCTCTTCAGATGGTGCTTCCATTTTCACCTCATGAAGGAAAGCTGTCTGCAAGTCTGCAGGAACATCCCTCAGCCTGGATGTCGTGCCTACCACCAGGACAGGGTAACTGCTAAGAGTAACACAGGGGGACACTTGAAAGCTACCACTCAAATACAATAAAGGAATATCACCCACTGCAATCCCCCGCGCTTAAGCGATTCTCTAAGCTACCAGCCCAGTTAGTAGTTGTACCACACAGTACAGCAGACTGCATTGCTGTAGACTGTTCTACCCCTGCTGTTTTTTCTCCTTGAACTGCTTCAATCTCAAACAGTAAGGCAGAGGAGGAAAAGAAACAGTATGAAAATTCTGTTATACACAGCACACCAAGAGCACCAGTGCATTTCTATTTGCATTTTCTTGCTCGCCACGGAGCAATCATTCCTTTTCTAGGTTTCTTTATCATCCATGCACCATAAATACTATAGGATGAAAGCAACTTAAATTTCTAACTAGAACTGCCTCCCCCCACTGTGTCCTCAATGGGTACGTTCCACAGTAGCACTTGCTCCCTAGCCTCAAACCAGAAGCAGAGTGAGTTTGTAAGTTATCTTCCTCCTCCCTACTGACTGGAACAGATGATCAGTGGTGGGTACCTCCCAGTCCATTTCAGAGCAAGCATGGCAAGACATGCACAGTCCCCTCTTCGCCTTTTGCAAGACTGTTGATTCTTATGGAAGCTGGAGGTCTTCACAGCAATAGCTGTGGCTGGGAAGACTCTGAATGCCCACCAGCATGACTTGTGCAATGCCATCAGCTGAGTGGCACCAGCCTGGCTGAAGAGGTGGGTGGATATAGCATGTGCCTCCCTGGCTCCACTGCCAATCTGATGTGGGCAGAAAGCACTTTGTCTGCCCCCACAGCCAACTACTGTTTGTGGCTCACTGCAGGGCTCTTCTCCATCCCCTGGTCAGCCTTGTCAGCTGCAACTCTCACCTGAAGGGCTTTTCAAAGATTAGTGCAGGCCAGGACTGAGACATTTTCTTACCACTTCACTGTACCAGCTTGTACTGTCTTCCTTTCACTTTTAGAAATATTCCACTGTACCCATATCATCCATGTAACATTTACTGTAGTTTCAAATGAACCCATGAAGGAAGTTAACAAAAAGATCTTCTTGAAGGAAAAAAGGCTCACAATGGTTCTTCCACAAATCAGAGGGCTGTTTCCCCAGCCAATGTTCACATATTCATCTATACACAGACAGCTCAAAAAGACTCTCTTAAAGCCTACCATATTGGAAAAACAGTTTTCACAGCAGAAATCTCCAGTGAATATCACAAGATTCTAGTGAACTGGGCCATACCTGGTGTCTGCCTCTCTGTCCAGAAGAAGGTGCCTTATGGCAAGGATTACTCTGGAGTCTTCCCCAAGCCCATTGCGTTCTCTCCCCACCAGCTCTACATCTTTCATCAGAAGGATACAAGGGCTATAGAGCTCAGCTTGTGAGAAGGCAGCATGCAGCTTTGCTTCTGTAGATCCACTAGTGTCCCCACACAAACTAACACAGTCCACCTATATGCAACCAGAGAATACAGATCTAAAAAGGACTGCAACAACTGAGAGGATGTTAGGTTAGTTCAGTGCAATGGAACAACTGTCTTAGAAGTACTGCAGAACCTCTCTCACTGAATGGTTGCAAAAGAAGACAACCCCCCCCCCTCAGAAGGTATACAGTGAATCCCATCACAATGCTAATGCTCTCTTTCTGGAAAGGCATACTCCTCCTCACAATGTTCCCAAGTCCCAAAGTTCAGAATGCAAGGGTCAAAAAGCACACTGCTATTTGCATACAGTTTTACATTCTGAAAAGGGCTATATTCTGAACATTTATTAGATCAATAAAAGCAAAGGCTAAATGAATTCACCTTGAACAAATGAAGATTGAGGCGGCTACAGGCAGCTCTAACAACTGTCATTTTCCCAACACCACTGGGTCCTGAAAGAAGAATGCTTCCAGTTCCGCTTAGCAGAGTCCCTCTAGAACACAGAAATCAATAACTGGTTTACTTTATATTGCAGGAAGCAGGAGACAACTGCAGGAAACACACAAGGAATGTGAGAGCTCAAAGACTCAATGAGAATGATTTCTGCCAAGAGAGTCGAACAGAACATGAACACCAGCCTAAAAGCTGGTTTAGAGACTTTTTTGTGTGTGTGGAAATCTCCTGGTTGCCTTCAATCTGAGCCAAAACAGAATCTCTGGGGAAAAAATGGGTTTGGTTCTGGTTCAAAACAAACAAGACATTTTATATTTGAGTCCAATTTTAGTTTATAGAAGAATCTGAATCAGTTTTGGGGCTAGGGTTCAGGTTCAATTCCTTAATTTTAGTACCTTATGGCTCTAGAAATATTCTAAATGCCAACAAAAAAAAAAGCTGATTTAGATTACTTATCTAAATGAATTTTTTTCTTTTAGATACTTCCTAAATAGATAGACTAATTGGTTGCCATAACCATAAAATACAGTGATTTACAATTTGGATCCTTTCTGCAACATGAGAAGGTACATTATGCTTTAACATTTAACTGAATACTTTTACTGTTTTAGAAAATGTTATATAATGAATTATTTCTTGATAACAATGTCCATGCTGTCAAATAGATATCTTACAGCTTGCAGCCACAACCGGTTTTTGTAGATAGGTATGGGCTGGAGTCAGAAGGTGCTTCTCTTATACAGGGCTTCATTCTGTGTAACTCTGCTGCTTCTCCTCTGTCTAAACTGCCCTCCTCTATCCCCCAGAAAAGCAAATAATCTCAACTAGAATCAAGAAATAGTGGCAGATGCTCATCATCATTCTCCATGCATTGGAAGCTCCACATACATGTCATCTGACTAGCAGGTAAAACCATAAATTCCGAGTAATGAGCCAATTGCAGAGATTAGGTAGTTCCTAGGCATAAAACAGTAGTAAAAGGACATGCATGTGGATCAGTGAACACCTGGAGGGACAAGGCAGTCTCTGGTGCTTAGTATTAAGTCAAGATACAGGTGCATGAAATACTGTGCTGTGTGATGACCTACAAACAGTTCTCTATTTACAAAGAAAGTAACTATAATAAAATCTTAAGGGAGTTATAAAATTAAGTTTTGAGACATTCTTTGCATTACATTCAGAAATAACCTGCCAACTTTTGAAAAAAGCCAAACATTTCAGTTACAAAACCAATAAATTTTATCTGTCTTGCCAGCTTGCACAATATTATATGATTCAATATTCTACCAATTACACCCAAAATGTCTGCAACAGACTTGATGTCACATAGAAATAATTCCAATCATATGGCACAAATTCAGGGAAGAGGAGTGGGTCTACCAAAGCAATTTCAACAATCCAGAAAGTCTGCTACCCCACAGAAATCGCAAATTCTGTGGTTGCTGACACAAAGTGCAATCTCCAGTCCAGACAGGTAAGTGCATCTGTGCCTTATTATAGATCATTCAAGTTGACTGAGCAAACTTACCCAGTGTGCAAGTAAGGTCCAAGAATGTCACACAACTGCTTCACTACATCACAAATTCCAGCAGGAGATAAACTGCTCCAAAAACTGTGGGTGTTTTGAGATGGAAAAGAAGGAACAGGACTATTTGTTGAACTGCCCTAAAAAATAAAGCAGAGGAGATTATCTTACATTTAGAGGTCTTTTTAACTCACTCTACCAATGTTCTTTAGAAGGATAGCAATTCAATGACCTACAAAGCAACTTTATCCTGGTGTTGAAAGCATTGCAAAACTTTAATCAAAG
The DNA here is from genome assembly GCF_032191835.1 of Heteronotia binoei. Lineage (NCBI taxonomy): Eukaryota > Metazoa > Chordata > Lepidosauria > Squamata > Gekkonidae > Heteronotia > Heteronotia binoei. Next base: position 222,387,249 of record NC_083223.1, on the reverse strand, counting down.
TAGGGCAGAAATCCCACCCCAACCCCTCATTTGAGGAGGAAAAGAAAGTTGTTTCTCAAACTCTGGGAGAGAAAAGTATCCCACCTGTTAGTTACAACTCTTTGGGTTTTGCAAGAGCCATGAAAGCATGCACATACACACATTTTGATGCTAGCAATACAATGCAAGTTGATTAATTTAATTTTTCTATTTATTGGCCATCTTAAATTGTGGTTTTAAATTGTCATTTTTATATATCTAGTTTTGTTTATATTGTAAGCCATACTGAGTTCTGAAAGGTAGAAGGGCAGCTAATAAATATTTTGAATCTCTACAATATCTCTACAACATCTTACCAGAAATAAAGAAGTGTTCTGGATGTCAGCCAAGTAGCCCACACTCTGTTCTCTTCCTTCTGCTGGTACTATCTTTGTCACTTTGTAGTAGAGCTCTGGCCATCTGAAGGAAGAGCAAACAGGCTAAAATCCCAGTACCAAAGACTTTGGATGTAGAAGTAACCCCTTCACCAGCAGGAAGCAACTGGAATATTGATAGAAATAAAATTATATTTTGTGAAAAAACTGGATTTTACACAGTTTCATGTCTTCCCCCCCCCCCATCAACATATCAGACTCCATTAGGTCTCCTAACACTATAGAACCTCCTTGGGCTTCAAGTCTCAGTCACGAAAGAGTGTAAGAAGGCACCTTGCTCATCACACACAAGATTTTTCTAAGATAGTTGTCCCCAGACACACTTATTCCAAAAGTCATTCCAACCTCTTCATTTTTTTTTTTACACTAAGCTCACTGATGACCACAAATTGTACAGTTAATTTTGTTTAACTTCCAGCTGATAGACATCATACCTTAAAAAGTTCTCTGAATTTTCTTCTAAGAATTCAGAATGTCCAGCAGTTGGCACACAGAGAATATCTTCCACTTGGACTAACCTGTAACAAAAAAACCACAATGAAGAATAATCACATTATTAGAAGTAAAAGAATAAATTAATTTTGACACCCAAATGATAAGGAGCAGGGAACACAGTCAGAAATGCTTGTCCTCTGACAAAAATTAGAAAATGCAGTTTAGAGTCCCTGTTCAAATTTCTTCAATGAATGCAAAACAACAGCATGAATATACCTGTACTCCCTTAAAAAAAGGAAACATTACTTCACTGTTTTGGTGTGAAATAGTCTGTATTTATAAAGTATCAGAAGGAAACCTTCCATGTATATATGTAAAAACAGAAGAGAATCTACCGTATGTTGGATCAGGCCACTGGCCTACCCAGTCTAACATTCTGTGTCACACAGTAGCCAAAACCCAGAGGCCATCAGAAGGTCCACCAATGGAGCCAGAACTCCAGAAGCCCTCCCACTGTGTCCCCCAAGCACCAAGAATACAGAGCTTCCAGACAGAGAGTTCCATCTATACTTTGTGGCTAATAGCCACTGATGGACCACTGCTCCATATGTTTATCCAATCCTCTCTTGAAGCTGTCTCTGCTTGTAGATGTCCCCACTTCCTGTGAAAGTGAATTCCACATATTACTCTTTGGCTGAAGTACTTCCTTTTATCTATTCTAAGCCTACTGCTCATTAATTTCATTGTGTGCCCACAAGTTATTGTATTGTGAGAAAGGGAGAAAAGTATTTCTTTTCTACCTTCTTTAATTCCATGCATAATTTTGTAAATATCTTATCATGTCTCCCTTCAGTTGTCATTTCTCTTAGCTAAGGAGCCCTAATCTCTTTAACCTTTCTTCAAAAAAGGTGAATATATTAATTGGCCTTTTCTGTTCCACTTAATCATTTTAATTGCCCTTCTTTGCACCTTTTCCAATGCTATAATTTTTTTTGAGGTGTGGTGATCAGAACTGTGCACAGTATTCCAAATACGGCCGCACTACATAATACAGGAGTATTATGAATCTTGAAAGTCCCTTGGACTGCAAGAAGATCAAATCAGTCAGTCCTAAGGGAAATCAACCCTGACTATTCCCTGGAAGGTCAGATGCTGAAGCTCAAATACTGTGGCCACCAAATAAGAAGAGAGCACTCCTTGGAGAAGATCCTGATGCGGGGAAAGACAGAAGGCAAAAGAAGAAGAGGACGGCAAAATATGAGATGGCTGGACAGCATTACTGATGTAACTAATGTGAATTTAAGCAGACTTTGGAGGATGGTGGAAGACAGGAGGGCCTGGCGTGACTTGACCCATGGGGTCGCAAAGAGTCGGAATTGACTGTTACTGAACAACAAATTATGATACTGGCTGATTTTTTACAATTCCATTCCTAACAATCCCCAGTGTAGCATTGCTGTCATGCACTGAGTCCACAACTTCAGTGAGTTTTCTACCATAACTCCAAGATCTCTCTCTTGGTCATTCCCCTCTGGAGTGCCTCACAATCCTCCCTGGTTCTCACCACTCTGAATAATTTTGTGTAATCCACAAATTTAGCCACTCCACTGCTTACTCCCAAACCCAAATCATTAATAAACAAGTTAAAAAGCACCGGACCTAGTACTGAGCACTGTGGTACCTCACTGCTTACCATCCTCTATTGTGAAAACTGCTCATTTACACTCACTCTCTGTTTTCTGGTAATTAACCAGTTTTTAATCCACAAAACAACTTGTTCTCTTATCCCATGACTGCTGAGTTTACTTAGGAGCCTTTGATAAGGAACTTTATCGAAAAGTTTCTGGATGTCTAGGTAAACAACATCTACCAGCTCACCTTTGTCCAAATGTTTGTCACCCCTCAACGAACTCTAAAAGGTTACTGAAACAAGATGTTCCCTTACAGGAGATCCACAAGTTCACCTTTCAGTTCTTTCAGAACTCTTAGTATGCCATCTGGGCCAGGTGATTTGTCAGTTTTTAATTTGTCCATCAGTTGTAGGACGTCCTCAATCCAACTCAGATTTTTTAACACCCATCCTGAAATCAGCAGTTCTGGAGTGGACAAGCACCTCCCATCTTCCATAATGAAAACAGAGGCAAAAATGCATTCAGCTTCTCTGACATTTCCCTATCATCCTTTAGTAATCCCTTTACCCACTGGTCATCCAAGGGCACCAAATGCCTCCCTGGTTGGTTTTCTGCTTCTAATGTATTTGAAGAAACGTTTATTGTTGGTCTTTATGTTTTTTTAGTATGTTCCTCATAGTCCCTTTTTGCCTGCCTGATCACAATCTTGCATTTTATTCACCAAAGTCTGTGCTTCCTTTTATTTACCTTACTGAGACTACTCTTAAACTAATCCTTCATACTTTTTACTTGTCCTTAAATCATGCTGGCCTTTTTTATACCTATTCATACCTTTCCTAACGTGCGAGAAAGATTTTAGCGGAGCTTCTAGTACTGAAGTTTTAAACAGTCTCCAAATCTCCAAGGGATTTGACTGTTCTTAGCTTTCCTTTCAATTTCTTTTCCACAAGCCCCCTCATTTGAGAGAAGTTACCCTTCTAAAGTTAAATGTAATTGTGATGGTCTTTGGGGAAAATTTTTACTGGAACATGTACTGAAACATTACTGTCCTTCAAATGTTGAATGAAGTTGTAAGGCAGAAGAAAAATGAGCGGCAGAGGTTAAAAAAAAAGTTGATCCCCCCAAAATATGTGTTACTTTTCATATAGTGATAAACTATTTTCACTAAAAATCTGGAAAACTGATTGTGAATTAAGGTTTGTAATTAGAACCAGCAGGCACTAAGTAAGACTAGGAGATGCCACCAGTGATACTTAGCACAGGGATGTCAGAGAACAGCAGGCTTAGACAGAAAGCAAGCATACAAGTACTTTTTTCTCAGCTAGTGTAACTAAATCACTTCATTGATTTAACAGATATTCAAAACATCTCCAAACTCTGTATATTTTATATACTCAATTATTCATGAATGTTTAAGTAAGGTTCACATATGCACTGTGTCATGCTTACATCCACTGAAATAATTAACAAGAAGCACAACAGCAAGATTATCCCTTGATCTCATGAAGAGGGATGCAGAGATTAAATTAACGTGTTTACTAATAGGCTAACCTGGGTGTCTGAAAGTACTGGTAGAGAATTTGGTCATAGACTCCTGTGGTGCTATAGGCTGGTGAGGAAACAATCTGTATGTGTAGCTCCTTTGCAAAGGGTGGTTTAGACAGCAAGGACCGACTTCCTTTCACTTCTTCTGCACCAGCAGTCTCCCCATACCTCTACAGAACATAAACAGCCATACAAATGTTTTAGTTCTTCTATGACATTAGCCAAGAAATTATCTAGATCTCCTCCTACACAGTACTATTCTGTTCTACTGATCTCCCAACCACCTCTGCTTGTGCATTCTCAGTCATTTAATGTTAAGCTAGTTACACATTATCAAACTTTAAAATGTTCTCTGCAGTTACTGAAGAGTGAATGCTTTCACTTGTTTAATACACACGTGTGTGTGGAACAGTGGTTTTAAACTGTGTCAATATTTATGGATGCAGAACACAAACAATTTTATACAAAGTTTGCTGTAAAACTACGTATATCTAGTCTCAAGATTTATCAAAAAGGCATCATCATCCTGCTTCATTCTGTCCCTAATGTAACACTTTCCACTAACCAAAACAGTCTATGTTTTCTGCTATCATACCCCACAAAATCCTTCTCAGTATGTTGACACCACCTTTCTATTTCCACACATTTAAAAAAATCAACTCACAAGAGAATCAGCTCACTTTTAATATATTCTTTTAAAGATACCAACATATCCTTACTTGTACATAAATGCACAAAGTTGCTAGCCTACAACAATCAAATTAGTTTGGCGTATTGAAGACATAAGCCACTCAAACAAGGTTTAAAAGGTTTAAAAACAGGGCCAAATCAGCTATGCAAACAGTCTGTTAGGGGGTAATAACCCACCGTCTGTTAAACTTGCCTGGGAGCCATTATCTCCTTTCTGTCCCATTCTTTCCCACTTCATCATGTTCCTCTTTCCCTAGCACAATCTCCTCCGGTCTGGTTCCAGAAAACAGGACGGGGAGCCAGGAGGTGCAGCCAAACCATATACATGACATCCACAGTGCTGTCCCTGTGCTAAATGAGGCTGCATAGAAGCTCTATATTAGGCTGTAACCTTCATTTCCAGATGAAGATTGCAAACCTTTGCACACTTACTTGGGACTAAAGAGTATGGACAGTACAGCAGAGGTCCCCAATCTGGTGCCCAATTACACTTTTTCTGCCCACCACGTGCTTTTAAGAAGTGGATGTGGCCAGATATTAGCTTTTATCCAGCATGGCTTCTGAAGATGACTGGAGATTTGATTGGGTGTGCAATTTTAGCAGCAGCTGCAACCTTAACACATGCACTGTGTTACTGAAGTTAGGATGTGGCAATCATTTTATGGCTGGCTCCTCCTCCTGCAGCGGTCATTTTGTCACCATGCCCACCATGCCGTGACAGAAATCCAAATGTGCCTGCAGTCTCATAAAGTTTAGGGACCTCCGGAGTACAGTCTTATTCAACTTGCCACAAAGAACCAGGCAAATAAAATATTATTTACAAGCAGATGTTCACAGATTGCCAGACCTTCACTTTTTGCCATTTTTTTCAGCAATGCCAGACCTTCCCTTTTTGCTATTTTATTCTAATCATCAATCAGGATATAAATGCCCACCATCACACCCTGCAACATGATCTGACTGCTTAACTTGGGATAGACTCAGGTTCCTTCCTCACCCCTCCATCTTTGTCCATGCTTACTTAATACATAAAGGAATTGAGTGTGTCAATCAAGTCTTGTAACACTCAAAACTCTGGGGAGGCAACCTTTAAGGCAGCCAGGCTCTTAGAGCCATCACCTATCCTAACTTGCAGATGGGGGAGCTCAAGCACCTCTCTTCCCACACAGATCAGGTGTGGGCCTGATTCAGCAACTGCAGGTGACACTTGACCCACTAGTCAGCGGTTGTTCTCCACCACAGTAAAAGCCTCATCCCCTTATATCCCCATCCGACTGCAAGTACTCCCCAACTATTGCTTTAATCATCTGTTGCCCTATTTCCTCCTACAGACAGACTCTCACCCACCTGGATCTTGAGGAGGCTCCCATCCAAAGGGTCGCAGGACAGATTGAAGGTCAAGGCAGGGGGGATGAGGGCTTTCTCGTGCAAAAAGGTCTCCCCGGAGGCGGCCGCCCGGCGAGGCCCGCTGTCCCGAAGGGAGAAGTCCCACTGGGGCTCTAAAGTCCTCACGGTGGCCAAGTGAGGCCCATCCCCCGGGGAGCCGTCTTGCTCCTCCTCTTCGATCTCCCTGCTCACCGACACCCATTCCCCTTGGAAGAGGCCCAGGCTGTGCAAGCAGCTGCGGCTCACCCACAGAGCCTCAGCCTGCGCGCTGCCGGCATTCCAGGGCGCGGGAGGCCTCCGCTTGGCCCTCACCCACCGCTCCCCAGGGCGCGCCCAGCAGGACACCAGTGGCGGAGGGGGCGGCGAAGGCTCCTTCTTCTCCCCGCTGACGCTCCGCAGTTCAGTCACCGCCAAGCGGGTGCCGGCGCCCAGCAAGCCCTGCAGCGTCGGCCGGGCCTCCAACACCAGCAGCCCGGAGCCCGGCAGGTTTTCTCCGCGCCGCACCAGCACGGCAGAGGCAGACCCAGGGACCGAGCCTCCCCGCGAAGTCGGAGTCCGCCCAGCCGCCGCCCCCAGCAACACCCAGCCCAGCACTGGCGGCCTCCGCAGCGGCCACACTCGCACTCGCCTCCCCGCCGCCAGGCCCAGCTGCCGCAGAGAGGCCCGGCTCAGCCACAGCTCCGGCCTCCCGGAGGAGCCAGCCTCGGGCTCCTGCAGCGCCGCGCACAACAACGCCGGCTGCGCCTCAGCCTCGGCGGGACACAAGGCCAGCACCAGCGGGCCGCCCGACACCGACGCTGCCGCCCACTCCGACCGAGTCGGGGCCACCAGGAGCCCAGTCCCCGGGGGAAGGTCCTGAGCAAGAGGCTCCCCTTCCAGGCTCCGCAGCACCGCCACCGCCATAGAGAGCCGCCACCAAGGCCTCGAAGACCAAAAGTCACTTGGCACAGAAAGAGAGCGCCGCAGTCCTCATTGGCACACCAGTCTCCAGACTTTGTCCTCTCGCGCGCGATGAAGAGAAACAATTCACCATGGAGACACCAACTGTGCGCTCATAGATAGAGAAATGGTTTTTGTAATGTCAATGGGACAACTGTCGCCAAAGTCACCCTTCAATTAAAGTGCCGCTCGACTTTAGTTTAATTGTTACCGGAAGTTCAGACTCCGTAGCCGCCAAGGCAAAAACACACACACACACACAAAAAAAACCCATACGCGCATCCGCCGGAAATTCAAACTATAGAGACGACATGCAGGACAGTATTAGAACCTACATAGGACTTTGAACAAGCGCGTTTGTTAGAAAAGGAGGCAATCAAAGAACTAGAGCACTGACTAGCATACAGTCGGAAGGTCCGGAAACCACCGTTGTGCAGGATTCTCTATGGGCATTGAGTAACATTGCTCTGTATCTTAAATCTGTTGTACTCTCATACGCCTTGCATTGACACTGCAAGGTTGTTTACAGCTGTATTAATCCAAACGTAATTTTACAAAAACCCACAATCTGTGAAATACATTTAATTTGTACACATAGCAGCAAACTTTGGCTAACCAGAACACTTCATTCGGCCAAGTTACCTTTTTTAAAAAAAAAAATTGAGGGTGGGGAAGTAAAATTTTCAGCGTCTAGTGTACTGTACCAGCTTGTTATTTTGAATCAGGATGTTAGGTGAAGATTCAAATGGAGCTGGTTTTATGTTACTACAAGCAATAAGCAATAAATCAGTTACTCCTGTGGATAGCAAAAACAAGACCAACAAGTCCCTCACTAAAATCTCCTGAGGAAATTTAGGAGTAATGAGATAAGAGGACATCAATAAAATGGGATAAGTCCTTCTACGGTTTGGAAATTGTCTAAAAAACAGGAAGCAAAGGATAGAAATATATGATCAGTTCTTATAATGGAGGGATGTGAGCAGTGGTGTCTCTCAGGACCAGTGCTTTTCAACTTGCTCATAAACTACCTGTAATTAGGGGGGATTACAAATTGCTTCCCCAAATCTCCAGAGTTTTGCAATGTGAATCTAGGAATCCTACCACCCCCATCCCCTGCCTGTGGCTGGGGGAACCTGACAACTCTACTCCAAAATGAAGAAACGGGCATTAAAATGGCACATGAGATTCAATGTAAGTGTTAAGTGAGGCACAATGGGGCAAAAAATCCCAGCTTTGCATTTACACTGATAAGATCTGAGATGGCAGTGACAAACCAAGAAAGGAGTCTGGAGTGGCACTGGATAGTTTAATGAAAAGAACAAATTACCTGCTGGGCATAATTAGGATAGGAACTGTGGGGTGGGTGTGGGTGTGGGTGTGGTGCTGAGGTGGTAATGCTGGACGCCTAAACCCTGGACTCCTGCTCTTTGCTCTCCCGCCTTCAACCCCACAATAGAAATACTATCACAAAGCAATTCTTTTGATATGGGAGAACAAGACAGCTGCAAAAATATAACCAACAAAGCTGGTTCTCGAGCTTCACAATCACAACCTTTTTTTACACTGAAACAGTCAATGGACAGTTCGACGTCTCCTACCAATGATGCTTCTAACATGGCCACTGGAATTGACAAGAAACATGTGCTTACAAAGCAGATCTTAACTGATGCTTTACAATCCTTTGATTCTGAGCTATTAGATAAAATCAGTAGGTTGACTGGCTGACTAGCTTGAAGAGACTGGCTTGAAGAGACTGGAACAACTCATCAGGTAATGTGCATCAGGTAATGCACATGGAAGAATCTGCCATGGAGAGCAGGCTTATTGTACAGGAAGAAATACAGCAACTACAACACTTTGAATTGTGAACAAGAGATAGAATCATGTTTCTTGAAAGAAGAGTTGGATTTATACCCCTCCCTTCACTTGGAGTCTCAGAGCGGCTTACAATCACCTTCCCTTCCTCTCCCTACAATAGACACCCTATGAGGTAGTGGGGTTGAGAGAGCTCTCAGAAAACTTCTCTTGAGAGAATAGCTCTGAGAGAACTGTGACTGACTCAAGACCACCCAGTTGGCTGCATGTGGAGAAGTGAGGAATCTAACCTGGTTCTCAAGATTGAAGCCCACCGCTCTTAACCACTACACCAAAGTAATCTTCATCAGTACTGTCTAAAATTTTGGGACACAGAAAAAGGAGAAGAAGGCACATTGGAGCTCCCAGTCTTCCTGGCTATCTGGCTAGTTTCAATTTTTAATTTGGTAGCAGAGGTGGCACCAACTGTCTTAAAAATATATTGCTTAGGTTCCAGAAATCATCTGCACTTCAAGGGACCATGTGACATTGTAGCAGAATTTATGAATAATCGTACAAAAAAAAATCAGATTCTGCACAAGGCTAGAGACAAGCTTTTTACCTTATAAAGAGGTCAGAGTTTTTGTTTTTCCAGACCTGGCTCCTGAAGTTTTAAATAAAAATCAGATACTAAAACCTATAGTTACTAAGGGTAGAGCCCAGTATGAATTACAAATGGTCAGTGTCAGGAAACGTAATGGTAATTATTCAAGGAATATCACTTAGAGTGTTAGACAATGGACATAAACTGCTGCAATCTTTTAATTTGGAACATCCTCAAGAGTTAAAGAAAAAAATCACAAAAGAGGGAGAAGCTTGATTTCTCCATGACTTCACCAAAGTGGTCTAAAATTCCTGTGAGAGGTATTTCTTGAACTGTACATATACTTTTTCTTTTCCCTTTTATTTATTTATATGTCTTCTTATCTGGAGCTGCCAAAATGTATTTTAATGGACCTATATACTTTTATTGAGAAGACTGGGGAATGGAAAGATGGTTCAAGCTTTGTTTCCTTCTTGTAGTAGTTCTGAGACTTGGGTATTTAACCCTTTTTCCTACAGGTGGTTATTTTCCCTGCAGGTTTTGGAGTCTACTTCGTTTGGATAGCAGTTTATTTAAGCTACTTAGAGTAAGGATTTTTTTTTTTTAAACAGGAACGCGGTTCTGGCTGGCTTGGCATCAGGGGTTGTGGCCTAATATGCAAATGAACTGTTTTTCCCCTACAAAAAGCCCTATGTGAAACAGTGGTGATATCATGGGGTGTGGCCTAAGATGCAAATTAGTTCCTGCTGGACTTTGTCTACCAAAAAAAGCCCTGCTTAGAATTAGTTGAGAATAGTTGTTTAATTTGTTCACATGATGAGGATATGGAGGGGCTACTCATTAAATTTGCAGATGACACCAATTTGGAAGGAGCAGTGAACACACCAGAAGAGAGAGAGAGAATTCAGTGAGATCTGAACATGCTGGAAAAGTGGGCAGATGTGAACAAGATGTAGTTTGACAAGGATAAGTGCCAAGTTCTACATCACACAGACTGGAAGGGGGATACACTTTTTGGTAGCAGAGTGTGTGAACAAGATCTTGGAGGTATGGGTGGACGATAAGTTAAATATGAGCAGCCAGTGTCATGCAGTGACAAAAATGGCTAATGTGATGTTGGGGTGTATCAACAGAGCCAGAGGCATAACATCCACATTGCAAGATGTCATGGTCCAGCTGTACACTGAATTGGTTAGGCCACACTTGAAGTATTGTGTGCACTTTAAGGAGGAAGTGGACAGAATGGAGTGGGTGCAGAGGGCAGCAATGAGGATGATCAGGAGCCTGGAGACAAAGCCCTATGAGGAAAGGCTGAGGAACTTGGGAATGTTCAGTCTGGAGAAGAGGACTTTGAGGGAGGACATGATTGCTCTCTTTAAGTATTTGAAGGGCTGTTACTTAGAGGAGGGCAGGGAGCTGTTCCTGTTGGCAGCAGAGGATAGGACTCACAATAATGGGTCTATATTAAGGGCAGGAAGGTACTGGCTGGATATTAGGGGAAAACTAAGAGTTGTTCAACAGTGGAATTAGCTACCTAGGGAAGTGGTGAGTCTCCCCTCACTGGCAGTCTTTAAGCAGCAGCTGGACAAACACTTGTCAGGGGTGCTCTAGGCTAGGGGTGATCAAACGTGCTTGATGTAAGAGCCACATAGAATAAATGACAGATGTTTGAGAGTTGCAAGACATGAACACATATTACACATGTCTTTATTAAAACAATACTTCCTTTGCACAGAAAGATAAAATACATATGTATACATTTCATGACCATGCTAGAAGGAAACTTTCTTTTTTAAATAAAGGCTGGGAATAACAGTCTTCATAAGACCAGCACAGGGAAAGGTTAGGGAATTATATCTTGGCAGCAACGGGAGAAGGAAATACACACATACCATATAAATCACTGACTACCATTTGGATCATTATGCATCTCACTTTGCCTTGACACAAAGGTTAGTAAATACAGCTCCTAAAAGAGCTATGAATTTAAGGGGAAATCCTGCACTGCCCTTTTTAATTCTGTCCCTCCTGCCAGTGACTCCCTTGGTTCTTGCACTCTCTTTCCCTGCTGTAGGTCTCCGGACAGCCCCGTAGCTAGGGGCTGCCGGGGTAGGGGGCTATTGGGGGCTATGGGAGAGGGGGCCCTTTAAATCGTGCAGGAGGCTGGTGACTATTCCTGCCACTACTCCTGCATAATTTAGACCCCACCGATAAGCTAATTTCTGGGCCATATAAATAGCATGGGAAGGGCAGCAGCTGCTCCTGGATGCCCCTCCCATGTAATTTAAATCATGCAGGAGGGAGACAGTAGACCGGGCGTGATGGGGCCTCCAAAACTGTTGGGGGCCAGGCCCCGTGGGCCCCTGGTTAGCTACGGGCCTGTCTCTGGACAACCTCAGTGGTGGAGGAGAAGTGCTTGTATGTGCTCTTTGCCTTGACACCTTACACCACCTTCTTTAATTCTGTCCCTCCTTCCAGTGGCTCCCTCAGCACTTGAGCTCTCTTTCCCTGTGCTAGGTCTCTGGGCAACCACGGTGGTGGAGGAGAAGAACTTGCAAGCCTGCCTATTTAATAATAAAAATTATTATTATTATTATTATTATTATTATTATTATTATTATTATTATTATTATTATTATTATTATTATTATTATTATTATTATTATTATTATTATTTCTCCTTCCTTTCCTGCTTCACACATGGCAGAAATAGTCACCTACTCAGTGTTCAGATGACACTAAATTGTTCAGGGTGGTGAGAACCAGAGAGGATTGAGGCACTCCAAAGGGATCTGTTGAGGTTGGGTGAATGGGCGTCAACGTGGCAGATGAGGTTCAATGTGGCCAAGTGCAAAGTAATGCACATTGGGGCCAAAAATCCCAGCTACAAATAAAAGTTGATGGGGTGTGAACTGGCAGAGACTGACCAAGAGAGAGATCTTGGGGTCGTGGTAGATAACTCACTGAAAATGTCAAGACAGTGTGCGATTGCAATAAAAAAGGCCAACGCCATGCTGGGAATTATTAGGAAGGGAATTGAAAACAAATCAGCCAGTATCATAATGCCGCTGTATAAATCGATGGTGCAGTCTCATTTGGAATACTGTGTACAATTCTGGTCACCGCACCTCAAAAAGGATATTATAGCACTGGAAAAAGAGCAGAAAAGGGCAACTAGAATGATTAAAGGTTTGGAACACTTTCCCTATGAAGAAAGGTTAAAATGCTTGGGGCTCTTTAGTTTGAAGAAATGTTGACTGTGGGGTGACATGATAGAGGTTTACAAGATTATGCATGAGATGGAGAAAGCAGAGAAAGAAATACTTGTCTCCCTTTCTCACAATACAAGAACTCGTGGGCATTCGATGAAATCGCTGAGCAGTCAGGTTAAAATGGATAAAAGGAGGTACTTCTTCACCCAAAGGGTGATTAACATGTGGAATTCACTGCCACAGGAGGTGGTGGCGGCTACAAGCATAGCTAGCTTCAAGAGGGGGTTAGATAAAAAAATGAGGTCCATCAGTGGCTATTAGCCACAGTGTGTATGTGTGTGTATATGTGTGTGTGTGTGTGTGTATATATTTGGCCACTGTGTGACACAGAGTGTTGGACTGGATGGGCCATTGGCCTGATTCAGCATGGCTTCTCGTATGTTCTTATGACTGAGGTCCCAATGTTGAGCATGCTTACTTGAGAGTAAGACTTCATTAAGTTCCTCCTTGACCTCTGGGAGCCACACAATATGTGTGAAAGAGGCACAGTTTGGTTACCCCTGCTCTAGGCCCATTCTGCATTGAACAGGGGGTTGGACTAGATGGCCTGTATGGCCCCTTCCAACTCTCTGATTTTATTATACTGTACCTGGATATTTGGATATAATTATGATGATGTACATATTCTGAGTGCCCTGGTAAAATCGGCAATGTAAGAGGACATGTTCAATTGTTTCTACCATTCCTGACTGACATGGGCAGAAATGCTGTACATATGGGATATGTGCATAACCCTTCAGGAAGGGTTAATTGGAGGACACTGAAACAGGCCAGAGTGTGATGTTTGGGGAGTTCTAATATATAAAGGTAATTTAATGGAACAAAACTTTTGTTACAGTTCCGCACTGCTGGAGCAGAGTGGGCCTGTGATCTGTCAACTTGAAAGGCAGTGTCCCATAGTCTCTGTTTGATTAGTACTCTGGCTTCAAGAAACAGTAAGGCTGTAGAGGAGAAACCAAATAGTTGCAATTTGTCCTCTACTTCTCTCACCCACATTGAGTGAAAATTGTCTGAGAGGGTTAATGAAGTTAATCCAGGGGGAAGAGATTTAACTTGAGCCTGGAACCAGGCATGTACTTCAAGTGGAGCCAACCCTGCTTCTAGCCTGAACAAGGCAATGGGTACACAATGAGGTACTCCAAATAAGGATCTAAGGAATTTTGATTGGATTGCTTCTAGTTTATGGTCATCATTGTACAGACATTGTACATAAGCTAGGGTACCACCTTGCCTTGAAAAAACTCTTAACGCATATGGTATGTGAGAACCCTCTTTGTAAGAAAGAATCTTAAAGTTGCTGTAGCTGCCCTTTGAGCAGACTCAGTTACATGGGAAGAGTATATAAATATTTAGGATTTTAGATTAGGAGCTGTGACTTTGCTCAAAACTTGGGCTTTTGGTTGCGTGGTTTTTTTTGGACTGCAACTAAACTGTTGCCAAACATTATATCACAATAAAAAACCTCAGACACATCTTCAGAAGTATGGGGTCTTGAACACAAAAGATGTGCATGGAAAATAGTTCAGATTTCAGTGTGAGCATGGAATAAATTTAAAACATGTAACTTTTAAAATATTTTTTAAATTATTAAAAAAATACCATGGAATACCTTATAAGGGATGCCAGCTCCTGGTTAGTAAATACCTGGAGATTTTGTGGGTGGAGCCTGAGAGTATGGTTTAGGTAGGGAAGGGACCAGTAGGGTCTATTGCCATAGAGTCCACCTTCCAAAATGGCCATTTTCTCCAGGTGACCTGTTCTCTGTTGCCTGGAGATCAGTTGTAATCCCAACAGATATCCAGCCATCACCTGGAGGTTGGCAATCCTAAATATTATTTGTATTACCATAACATAGCACAATATGCCGGTGTTCAAGCTCTTCCTTAGGCTGTATGTTGCTGTATTCTTTCCCTAAGCAGATCAAGGAGTTGCTCACAGTTTGTTCTGAATACCAAGAATAATGCTAAGCAAGTATCCAAGTAATTAAGGACATTGATAGTCTATAAATGTCCTTAATTACTTGGATACATAGTGCAAATCCTATGCAGATTTACTCCATCCAAAACTAATTTACTTCAGGGGATTTAAAATGGAATATATACAATATGGAGTTGTGAACTGTTGCCAGCACCATTTACACCCAAATATTCTGTAGCCTGATGGACTATCTCCATAGCTTCTCGTATGCATTCTTCTCTGTGTTTCATATACTATTGCTCTGTACATCTAGTTTAGTCTTGGCAAAAATGGTGATTTGTCAGTTTTGATTCCCAAACAATGATTTTAAATTGGCAGAAAAGAAGTGCGAACAGTGATGCCAATTGGGGACAAAGAAAAAAAAATCACAGCCTCATAAAACATGACAGTAAGGAAATAAAGAAAAGCAGAGCAATAGACTGACACATCTCCTGGCTTAGGTTTCTTCCCTCCTGTTCATACTTGGTTGACAGAATGTTACATAGCATCAGGACACCTCTCGGTTCTCCACCTGATCTGGAAACCTACCAACCAAATTATTGTTTTGCCATGTCCAGTCCTGAACAAAAGTGCTCAGAAATATATTGCAGCATCTTCAGTGGAGCTGTCTTCCTCAAATCTATGTTTACCATTGTATCTGTGAAAGGCCCTTACAATGTAGCATTCTGATACTGATCATGGAGGTCGCTCTCATGGATTGCCATTTCTCTAGTATTTTTATTTTGTAAAGAATTATATCTGCAATGCAGTTGTCATTTTTTCTGCAGCAGCTTCACGGTAAATTTCACGGAGGGGGCTGTGTCCATTAATGTTTCTCCTTGACAATGACACAGAAGAGGCCAGTGTCAAGACTGCACTGATGGGTTTCATCTTTCACAAGGGACGCTTCCGGATTTCACACACACTTTACCCCAACTTTCAGGAAAGAAAACCACAAGGGCCAGAGGGGGACCAGGTCCCCTTCCCTTTGCGTCTCGCCCTCCCCGCCCCATATTGTGGGGCTTTCTTGCAAACTGGCAGCCTCTCCCTCTCCCGCCTGTGCTAGGGAGGGCAGGAGGGGGGCGGTAACCAATGACAAAAATCCTTGCGGCTTGCTGCCAATGAGACGAGGGTAACGAAGCAGTTGTCAGGCAGGTTTGGGGACTGAGGCCCAATGGGGGCTCAGCCGCCCCAGCGCAGAGGGAGGTGGCGGTCGAGGAGAACCGAGAAGAACCGAGTGAGGAGGAGGCCGGGCCGGCGGGATAGGCCGAACGAACCAGCCAGTCCGAAGATCCGGGATGCCCTACAAGCTGAAGAAGGAGAAGGTGAGGGGCAAAAGCGGGGGGCCAGCAGGGCTTCCCCCCAAAGTCCTCCCCCGCCCCTCCGCAAGGCCGGCCCAGGCGCAGGAACCTGTCCGGGCCTGGCGACGGCCAAGCCCGGGGCCTCCGCCGGCAGACGAGATTCCCCACCCGCGCCCCAGAGGCCGAGGCCGGCGAAACGGGCACGGGAGGCTGCAGCAGCTGCAATAGCATTTGCAGTAGCCGGCGCCCGGGATCGATGCACGATCTCTTGCTTGTGCAGAGGCGCAGGAAACGGGCCAAGCAGTCCACACACCTGCATAGGGGTAGATTTAAGGTTTGCAATACAGGCAGACACGGACGGCGCACAGCACAGACAAAGCACATCATATACGGTATATGCAGACGATTGTCAATGGGTTACGCGCGGGCGAAATGTCAAGCCACGTATGGGATCTTTGCTCGGAGGGTTCTGAGCGGCTGTGCAGAAATAACAGGATGTTGCCCACACCTACCTACATGCGCGGTGGAGGAGGAAACTCTGCAGTACAAAGCTGGGGTGTACATTGTATACATGCAAGATACAGAGAGGTCCAGTGCAGTTCGTTGTATACTGTGCGGGGGGGGGGAGGGAGGGGAGGAAAAGCTTGATTGCAGAGAAAGGATCTAGCTGTGTAGGGTATGCATGTAAGATGGATTGAGGGGCATTCAGGACAAGTAGGGGGCAGTGTGGTCACATTCAGGACAAGTAGGGGGCATTGTTTCTTTGTGCTTCTGTGCACAAGTTCTGTTTTCTTCTCCCCTCCCCCAAGTCTATTATGAAATTTTTTAACATGACAGGTGTGGCCAGGTTGGCACATAGATGAGCGCCACATAGGCCTTACACCTGCCTGTATGCAGCATGAGTAGTCCTAGGATAGATAACACCCATATAGTAAACTTACTGCATTTGGATGTAAACTTATGGGACAGACCGCAGATTAATTGCTGATATTCACTGAAGCATATGCCATACCTGACTGCATGAGACAAATCTAGATGAAGTTATGAGCCCAGCAAGCATACCACTGGGCACCCTTGCATCTGTACTGAGCAGATGGAAGGCCTTTATACATCTAGTAGGAGATGTAGTTCATTCACCTGGAAAGGATACAAGGAGGATAAAGGTCTGGTATATATGACCCCTGAATAAATGTAGTGGGCATACATGAACACATGAAGCTGCCTAATACTGAAACAGACTGCTGGTCTATTAAGGTCAATACTGTCTACTCAGACTAGCCACATCTCTCCAGGGTCTCAGGAAGAGGATTTTAACATTATCACCTGATTCTTTTAATTGGAAATGCCAGGAACTGAACCTGAGACATTCTATATGCCAAGCAGATGCTCTATCACTGAGCCATAGTTCTTCCTTTCAATGTTAAGCAGATGTATACCATGGGGGTTATAGAACTTTTGTGCCAGTATGCACAAATACAGGCAATGAGGGATGGGGCACAAGGCTTTATGGGAGAAGTAACACATACATGCAGAATCCTTAACAAAGCCATTATTTCTCCGAAGATAGGACATTCCAATGTTTTTGTGGGGATGGCTGAAAACACAATGCATATAACCCTTACAGGAGTACAGAGGCAGCACAGGAACGTTTACAGTATGAGTAAGCACAGAATCTTTTAGTGCAGTAAGGAAGATACCCCAGAAGTGTTGGGACTGCTCATGTAGTAGAATGCAAGGCAGGCACAATGCCTCTGTACTTTATGTAGATACATGTACAAAACCTGTAACAGAACTATATGGATAATTTTGCATAGAGGAAGGGTCTTCCAATGGAGTATGCCGTCAATGTGAATTTTAGACCTGTGCTTCCTGCATATACTAGTTGGAGACACTGTATTACATTCCCGTGTCCATTTGCCATGCAACATATATAACCTGTCTGACCAGCATGTGTGGGCAGATGTGGGTCTGAGGGTGCAGCCTGTGCATACTGTATCAGACACATGGTGGCAGTGAAATGTGTCAGTGTGTCATTGACACATCATTGCAGGACAGTGTTTTATCAGGCCAAATGTTCACCATCTACTTCTGCAAAACACGGGTAGTAAAGCTTACTGTGATTTGCTTCCCTCAACTGCGATAATTTAACATGTAATAGGGATACGTGAGCCTTCACTGAAGGTTCCCCTCCTTTCTTCCCTCTTTCCATTTCTCCTTGTTCCTTCTCCCCCTCTCCCTTTGTAAGGGAGAGAGTAGTTATTGCTTAGTCTAACTAAGCAATTGCCTGGTTACCTGTGATTGGTAAGGAATCTCTTCTAGGTAATGAGGCAGGAAAGCACTAGTAAAGTTGCCATTGTAATTTTCTTTTAGTGCACACATGACTAGCCTAAGCATGTGTAATCAACCGTGCTACTACATTTTTTGTGTGTGGACTGATACCACTTATTTAGATTTCTGCCAATAAAAGTACCATTATTTCTTGTTTTTCCATTGTATCTTGTATGGTATGGCTGAGCTTTCTTTCCTCCCAGTTTCCAGATGCATACCCCTCCTGTAACTGGGTGTGCTAACCATAATGTAATGTGTTCCTAGTTTGTTTCTCAGTTCCAGCTTTCTGTGTTGCAAACTTTGCTCTAAAATAACCCTTTGCTTGTGTTGGCAGGCCCACTCTCATCTAGGGAGCAGTAGCTGAGAGTCACTGGCTCTGCAGCCTATTTGTTGGAGTGGCAGCTTTCCCCACCCAGAGTGTGGAAGGGGCAGGGCTTACAGTGTCAGGTGCCCGTTCCAAAGGAAAAGAACTGATGGTATTGCTTACAGGATGAGTAGTGTGTTGCTGTGTGCAGACCTCTCTTTTGTGCTGAGAAGAGTGTCTCTATTGGGCACTGACTTTTGGAGCATGGTATCGATATTCGTTTATAGAATAGAATAGAGGCCCCTTTTGTGTTTTTACTATTTCACTTCCATAATGTCTGTTTCAGAGCACCATGAATGGTATTAAATCTTTAGTGGGGCTATGTGTCTCAAGGTGCTTTTCTTTCTGTTCCCCCTTTTTTCTAGGAGCCTCCAAAGTCTACTAAAAGCACTACAAAAGCCAGCAGTGGCAGCGGTGGAAAGGATGGCAGCACAGAGAATTCAGAAGAGGTAGGATATTCATTCATTGAAGCGCTAAGACATTTTCTGCTGGGTATATATTGCATATTAACTGGCTTAGCATTGAAATCATTCCGATTGGTAGAAAACTACAGATCTTTAAAGCGATTTTATCTAGATTGCATGTGTCTTAAGACAGGAAACAGCTGCTTCTTGCCTGTGCATTTGTTTTAAAAAATCTACATCTGTGCTTGTGGCATATGAACTCGCCAGCAGCCTCCAAGCTGAAAAAGCCACAGCTTAAGATATTTTAGCTAGCAGCTGGGTTTAATAAATGTACAGTAAAGAGGCAGGATTTTGGGTCTCCATCTAGATCTCTGGGCCATGCTTTAAAATTTGCCAGTAAATCTATGATGTAGATAATGCATAGGAAGACTCCTAGTTTCTAGATCTTGCAGGCACTTAACACATCTCCTTCAGATCTTTGGGAAACTTCATGTCCTGCCACTGATGTAGTAGCTGGGTGCAGGTTTGAGAGAGGTATGAGAGCCGCCCTGTGCCTGCCTCGGCGGGGAGGGCGGGATATAAATAAAAGTTTATTATTATTTATTATTATTATTATGGTTGCCATGGGAGAATGGAGGGTGAGAAAGAGAGAGAAATAAAAGAAGAATGGAGGCAACTGGTGGAAATAAAAGTTAATTCTAAGGAAGCAAAAGATCTAGTGAGTTGTTTTAACATGTGGCTATTTTTACTGTAGAGTATTGGCCGAGAGACTGAACCTTGCATGAGAATGTGTTGGAATTGAATCTCTTCTCTGCAGTTTGGGGAATTAAAAAGTAGTCTATATTGCATAGTTTTTATAAGGATTATGTGGAGTGGCTTTGCAGTGTTTTGGTGGGGAGGGTGGGATATAAATCAAATAAACTAACTACTCAGAAATAAGCCCCATTATATTTAGTGAGGCTTAAGTGTGCATAGGACTGTATCCTTTGTATCCTTTAATATGTAAATGCTAATTATTATTATGTGTGATAGGATGGGAACAGTAATGGTAATTGTTTTCAGAGCTCTCTCATTGAACTTCTTAGAAATCAATCTTAAACAGATCTGCTCAGAATCCTACTCAGGTCTATTCAACGGGGCTTACTCCCAGAATGTTCTTACAATTGTGCTTGAATCAGATATAGGATCAGTTGAATTGAATCAGTTATACGATAAAATCAGTAATATAACCTGTCAGAGAGAAGGATAATAATTCTATGTGGATGAGAATTAAATGTGGGCACTGAGCACAAGAAGAATAGCTGGATGCATGGCCTAAGTAAATGGAAGCTACCAAAGTGTCCATTTAGCATACCATATAAATGGCAGAGAAGTTACAGGGAAGAAAGCATCCATGAATAGCATGTTGCAATTTGTTTCAGGATCTACATGAATGCAGTTTTCTTTTCCCTCTGAAGCTCAAATAAAAACCAATATTTTCAGTTCAAAAACAGCATATTCATGATAAGAACAGAAATCTGGTTTCCTGTTTAGGCTAAAAGGACAGCAGTACCACAGCTTTTCATGTACAGTGCATCTCTTGCAAACACTTGTCCTCGTGACGCATGTCTGTATAGACAAAGATGAAAGAGCCTGTGTGTGGCAGTATGAATCTCTTCTAGCTTTTCTTATTCATGCTTTCTGATAGTGTTCCAATCTCCTCTTCAATGGCTGCTTTCAATTGTTGCTGACTAAGGAGGACCCTTAATTTGGAATTGTTTACTGTTCCATATTAAGAAATGAATGAAGATTCATGGGCAGCCCAATCCAGACATAAGTGGCGGCCAGCCGTGGCGTAGCTGCTGCGCCGCTAGTAGACTTCCTGAGGACTTTGGCACGCTGGAGCGTGGGGAGGGGAGAGGCATAGCTTGCCGTGAGGGAGACGGTTGCCATGGCAACGCCACTGGCATAGGCACGCAAGGGAGGCGGAGGCAGCCGGAGGGGAAGGCCAGCCCACCCACCCCCATTGGCCAGTTCTGGCGCATGAGCCGCGGCTCATGACAGTCAGGGATGGGGAGAGGCAGCCCTGGAGAGGCTGATAGCCATCCCTAACCCGCCCCCAAACAGAAAACGGAGCCAATGATGGGCAGACCATCAAAGGGAAAGGAGAGACATCCCACCAACACGAGGAGGGAACAGGAGTGAGACTGGGCATGCGCGCACGAGAAGCCTGGCTTGGTGGCGAGGCGGGGGTGGGGGCGAGACAGGCCTGCAGGGGACCATGGAGAAGCCGTCAATCCCCTCACACCCTCCTAAGTGTGCGGACTCTTATCTGGGAGAACCGGGTTTGATTCCCCACTCCTCCACTTGCACCTGCTGGAATGGCCTTGGGTTAGCCATAGCTCTGGCAGAGGTTGTCCTTGAAAGGGCAGCTGCTGTGAGAGTCCTCTCAGCCCCACCCACCTCACAGGGTGTCTGTTGTGGGGGGGAGAAGATATAGGAGATTGTAAGCCACTCTGAGTCTCTGATTCAGTTAGAAGGGCGGGGTATAAATCTGCAATTCTTCTTCTTCTTCTTCTCCTGCTGTCAGAGACTCTGCCAATGGCAGGTAGACAAGCAGGAAGTACCAAGTGCAGGTGTTCGCTGCCATAGACAGCGGCAGGAATGTGTGTCTGGGAGTTAGCAGCCCAGCAGCAGACACCCCCCCCCACCCAGAGACCCCCTGTGTTGCCCTGACGTCCGCTGCCATGTGCACGGAACACCTCCCCCGGGGGCCGCAGAACTCAGAGTGTGAGTGCATTAGCTGCAGAACTCTGAGTCCACTTCATCAGCCCCCCCCCTTAGTGCCCTGCGCACAACAGCCCTGTGGGGTCAGGTAGGCTGTCAGCCCAGGCAGGCTGAGGGGCGGCACTCCCCCTCCCCTGTCCAGCCATGTGGGGGGCAGCGTGGCGGCTCATAGACCGTTTTTGCCCCCCCAAACCAAGTCTGCCCACCCTCCCAGGCATTCCTTCAGAGAGGCCACTAATGGGGGGGGGGTTGCCCAGGGAACGTGCAGCAGATGCCAAGCAGGAGAGACAACAGAGGGCACAGCTCAGACTTTATTTTTCCGGAACAGAGTACATCAGTCTCCCTGGCACGCGCTGGGCAGTGTCACCATGGGCGGGGCTCCATCCAGAGCAGCGGGCAGAAACAGCTGAGGGAGTGGGGGGGCGGTGGAGCGACACACGTGGAAGCCTCTGTGTTGGAGTCCCACCTGCAAAACGCAGACAGAGATCAAGAGCACCTGCAGGGGTGGCGGCTGGAAGAGCAGGCTGCGTTTCAGCCGGACGCTCTCTTAAAGGGACAGTCTCTGACCCACCTCCCCACAACGGGGCAGCTGCCACACACACACCCCGCAGAGGGAGGGGGAGGCCGGGGGGGGGGGGACAGTGGAACTTACCCAACCATGGGCGACAGTCCTCGCTCGCATGCGGAGCCTCTGGGAGCCCGGAACCTATGGAGATCGGGAAACAAGAGCAGTTAGCCCCAGGGGAGAGATCTCTCTCTCCCCCTCGCAAGTCAAAGATACTGTCAAAGCAAACGCGCAGTGCAAAACCCGTCACCAACGTGCCTACCTGTCCCTCACTCTAAGTCTGTATGGCTGGGAGCTTGCCAGCAGAGCTTCCCGCCACCTGTTCTTCCTAACAACTGAGTTGTGTGAGGCCAGAGCGGATGTACTTCTAGAAGGGGAGGAGTCTGCGAATGGGTGCTGGGGAGGGGGCTCGTCAGCCCAAGGCGTGAGGGGATTGGCAAGGCAATCATGCTGCTCCCTAAGGGGTTTGCAAGCTTCCGCAGCGGCGGAGGCGACCTTTGTTTTTGGTTTCAATGACTGCCTATAGGACACGCCACTGTTTTTGCAGACGTAATATCGCTTCTCTTGGAGGGGCATGTCATGGGCCAAACTGCTCAGGACGCTGCCTAAGCCTGGCCTCGTCCCCAACTCCACCCCCTCCTCTGCCTGAACGCCGCGCTCTGCCTCACTTCCGCCCACGCTTGGGCGCAACCCTCAGGCGCCACTGCCCTCGGACGGAGCAGCGCTCGGGCGGCCCCCCGCCCATGTAACTCCCCTCCACTGTGGCGGCACCTAAAAGACTGGTATAGAGGATTTGGAAATATTTTTTCTACTTGTATTCATGGTAGTGGACTTCTTTATGGCTAGAGTTCATTGAGAATGTTACGACTTTTGATGTTGTTATGCCCTTCAGTAGCACTTAGTAACTGCTCAGAAAAGGTACATATTAGCAGAAGGATTAGCCACAATGCACAGAAACAAATAAAAATCCACCTGTTTTATTGATTGTGCCAAAAATAAGGAAGTAAAACACCATTCTTTTTGTTGTTCCATAGCGAGCTTGGCTTTTTCTCCTGTCCTCCTCAGATGGGTGCCAAGCAAGTTAGTCCTTGGCTATTGAAGTGTCTTAATTTTCCTGTTTAACAAAGGAGGAGGTGACCCTCATCCGTTCTGAGGCACAGCCTCAACTTTTTCAAAGTCAGATCACTTTATTGCCATTGATTTAAACCAACAAAGTTTTGTGGCACTTTGTAGACTGACTGATACATTCTGACAAATTCTTGTGAACTGTGGATTTCATTAGATTCATAATGTATGATCCTCAGTTGGCAGATATATACACTTGGGGAAATTCCCCCAGTAGAACAGTGGGACTAAAAGCCTTGTAGTGGCCCCACTGTTGACAGCCCCCCCCCCCTTATACTCCTTTGCATCTAGTCCCTGAAAGGTTAGGCTACAATATATGTTAGTTTTTAAGATACCTCAAGATGCTTAGTCTGTTGCAATAACAGAAACAAACACTGCTGCTCTTTGGGTATGAATTAATCTCACCCAACAATGATTGTTTAAATTTTGATGCACTAGCATAACTGTTGCTTTGGTGAAACCAAAAACTGCCTTGTTTTTGTATCATTTTCATGCAGCCAATCAAAAATAACACTTGTGGTTTCTGAAAACACAGTTGTGCATGTGATGCTATTTTGTAGCACATTCTTAAGTGTCTAAGTGACCCCATGACTGTTGGTTAACCTTGGGCTGTGAATTTATTTCAGCTGGGAAGGTGTTACTATGTCACAACCATTACTGTGAAGAGAGAGAGAGAGAGAGAGAGAGCGCATCAGAGTTTAAGTTTTTAGCCTCTCCAGCAGAGCTGGAAAAGTCTCTTAGATGTTCTAGGTGCTGCCATAAAATGTTTAGGCTCTAACATGTGCATACCAACCTGATCAAGAATTTGGGTGTGGGGTGAGGGTGCTTCTTCCAGCACTACTCTCAAAACTGAAGAAAAGTGTTGGGGGGAAAATAATGCAAATCAGTCATCTTATTAGCTGATACATTTTGCTATACTTTGAGGTGAAAGAAATGAAAAAAGAAGAGAAACTGCTGTCAGACTGTTATGTTACAAGTAGTTTGGAGAAACTCCTTGAAAGGAATGATCTATAATTGTTGCAAACAGTGGGGTTCACAACTGCATAAAAGTAATCTTGGTAGTCTCTATAGCAATGCAGTTTTAAATGTGTGGATGTGGTGTTCATATATAGAGATCTGTCTGCATACTACAGTATAGGGCAGTCATTACATGGTGAATGTTCTTTTTTAGCATTGTGCCTCATTTATCCATCCTATTTTTATCAATTGACCATTCCCAAATATTGGAGAGCTTTTTTGTTGGCCAGATTAAATGTTTTTCCTTCCACTGTTTGTTCGATAGATTCTGAGGAATATCCTATTCAGATAGATCAGGGGTGGCCAATGGTAGCTCTCCAGATGTTTTTTGCCTACAACTCCCATCAGTCCCAGCCAGCATGGAGAGCTACCATTGGCCACCCCTGAGATAGGTTATGCCCTTGTGGATCGGGCATGATTGAAATGTTATCTCACTTCTTTTTTAAAAATTGTATTGGTGGCCCCTGAGAGATCTCTGGGTTAGGTTGGTAATAGTGTCTGATGCTTTTTCTCCTCTCCAGCTTTTTTGCCAGCTGATACTGATTTTGGTATTGGCTGTAGCAAAAACTTTGGCTGCATTGGCTTCTATGTGAGGGTGGAAACAAGAGTGTGCCACCAAAGCAATTTACATTGTCCAAGACTATTGGGTCATCAGATTGTAATTTAAAATAAATAAATAACAGGCCTTGATGAATTTTCTTTAACTTTCAGAACCAGCCAAAAATGTAGGAGTCAGAACCAGCCAAAAATGTAGGAGTCTTTGTTCAGGGTTTTGTATTTAATGACCATATTTTCTAGTTATTACTAGAGGTGTAAAATATCCAGAAATTTTGAAGTTGTGTGTTTGTGGGAAATCCATTCCCGTCTCCAGAAAAAAATGTAAATTTTGAGAGAAATTGAAATACATGCAGTACTGACTTTCCTATTAAGCCTGCTTTAGCATTATAATTTATAATTATAATTTAGTTAGAATATAAAATTGTAATATTTAGTATGTTTATGGAATTTATAAGTATAAATACCTTAGTTTTCTATAAGCAAAAACTGCTGATATACTCTGTACTTGAGAGAGAGAGCAACCTGCAAGCTGCTGCAGAATGAGCTAGAGCCTCGTAAGGAAGAGACAGGATTTTTGGGTTTCACTTAAAACCCATCAGTCTTGAAAAAGGCAATGAAACATTTGACACCGGCTAACGTGGACTAGCTTTATGTGGATTAACTTATTCTGCACCCTTAATACCTGCATCTTAATTTTTTGCCATTTGAGAATCAGATAAAAAAATAGAGGTTGAAAGAAAGTATATTAGTTGGATAGAAACAATCTCATACATTCACAATAGATGGACTACCAGCATATTTGGATATTATTACACTGCAAACACTGAACTATCTCATAACACATTATAGCATAATAATTTTGTCAAATTATTCACATTTAAACAGGAAACAAATTCTTGAAGATATGTTGTATATGTCTACAGGAACGTATGAATTGTCATTGTTTAACGCCATAGATTATCTTGCATGTAGATTTCTATAAAACGTTGAATAAAATCTTGTCTTAAAAAGCATTTTACTCATCCCAAAGGAAAAACAATTCATAGGAGATCTTTTTCAGTGCTCTTCAAAACTTCCCAATTTTCTCCTGTGCCCTAAAAGTGCAAAGAATGAACGTGCAGGCACAAATCCACAAGTCATTTTAAAACCATTTGTGTCCTGGCATGCAGCCAAATCCATGCAACATGCTCTGAGTCAGAAGTTCATGCTTTATCAGCTATGCTTTGAAGTGCAACCAAATTGCAGCATTCACTTAGCATGCTGGTACAATAGCTATGCCAGAATCTGCACAGGGCCTGAAGAGCTATCAATACTTTACAGCATATCATCCCTAATTCAAGGTGCAACATTCCTTTCAGTTTCTTTTCCACATCAGATCTGCAACTACTAAAGGTTCTGTGGTCTTACAAATGGACTTGTGAAAGCCACACATCTTATCTCCTGTAGGACATCTTGTTTAAGCTAGCAGGGCTTGTCATCTTTGGCAAAAACTGTTCTCAGGTTTTCTCTAAAACACCTTGCCTTTCTTCCTATGGGAAGAGCATGGTAAGAAAGCCAAGATGATGTTATTGTTTGCATGTCAGAATAGGACCTGAGTGACCCATGTTGAAATTCCCACTCTGCCATGGATACATGAAGGTGCCTTACACCAAATTAGACCACTGATCTAGCAAGGGCAGTACTGTGCACTCTGATTGGCTATGTCTCTCCAGGTTCTTGGGTAGAGATGATCTTTCACCTTATCCTTTTAACTGGAGACATCTGGGTTGACCCTTGGGACCTTCTGCATGTAAAGCAGATGCTACATGTAAAGATGCTGCATGTAAAGCAGAGGCTGTGCCACTCTTTCACAGGCCAGTCACTCTTTCAGCCTAACCTATCTTTCAGAGTTATTGCTATAGAGTTGGAAAGGAAGAAGGGGGAAATGATGTTGTAATCTATTTTGGATTTCCTTGGTGGAAGGGAAGTGGAATACAAGTATCCTAAACAAATACATTGTTCACATATCTCAAATGCATGTTTGCAGAAACAAGTAGAGATTTGTCTTTTTTAAAATGTTGAGGCTTTGTGGAACTTGAATTCTGTGTCCAGTGTCACATTCTATGCTGTCTCCCCCCCCCCCCTTCACAACCAGAGGTTCACGGACACAAATTCACTTTAGGTCAGGAAGTTGTCATTACTTTCAAGGTCAACTTCATATGAAACCACCATGAAGCTTGAGGAGTTGTCAAGAAGAGATCTTTCTCAACACTGCTGAAACTGCCAAAGATAACTAAAAGTAGGGTTGCGTCAACTCATAAACTGGTGAGGTGTGGTGGCAACCTGGCAGTGCAATAGACTACCCTAGCATGTTTTGATCATACTGTACACAGTGGAAATCATTTATTAATAGGTCAGAATTCATTTGTACTGTACAAGAAACTTCTGAGTGGTCTACAGGTGCCCTTCATTGGGATGTACTGTGAAGATCACTAAATCAATCCCCTTAACAAGAACAACCAACCACCTTGAAACATTTGGCATGAGCAGTTTTGTGCCTCCCTAGTGGGTATGATTTCTGGCTGCCAGAAGATCCACCCATGCAGATGAAAGAGTAGTGAGAAGTCATTGCCAGTGTGATGAAGTAGTTAGAGTGTCAAGCTAGGATTTGGAAGACCCAGGATCAAATCCCCCCAACTGCCATGGCAGCTACTTGGGTGCCCTTGGGCCAGCCACACTCTTTCAGCCTTGACCTACCTTATGGAGTTGTTATGAAGATAAAATGGAAGAAAGGAGAACCATGTAAGCTGCTTTGGGGTCCTATTAGGGAGAAAGGTGGAGTACAAATGTGGTATGTAAAGTTGGTCTTGGAAGTGGAGCAGGCAGCTGACTTGTCTAACAACAGCCCCATGTGAATAGAGTTCAGTTGCTGGTCTGTACAGCTTCCAGTTTTTGCACCAGATGTTTTAATGCCCCACCACATACTGAAACTCCCCCCTCCCCAATTTTCCTGTGTGCAACAATGGGGATATTCTGGTATTTGATTCCATCTTCTAGACTGAACTGGTACAGCCAGCAATAGATTGGGTCTAATTTCTATTAAAATGGTTTCTGTATCCTGCAGCTCCATCTGTTCCATCTCACATAAGGAAGCTGGAGTAGCTTGCAGTTTCTTTATTTGTGACATCTGGCAAGGAAAGGAGAAATCTGTATTGCTGCTGGCCAACTATATACCCTAAAATACAGCCTAGCAATGATTCCACCATCACCTGATCCCAGCTTCTAATTTCTTTGCTACTGTTTATCTTGGAATCAGTGATGGAATCAATGATGCAACAATTTAAAACATGAAAAAGCCTTAAAATACATGTTTTCAACTCTTGGTTGCCTGTTTGCTTATACTTGCTTCATCATTTTCAAAGCTAAAAGGGAGAGAGTGAGACACAGGGTATGTGCCTCTTCAAAATCAAGTGCGACTGGAGGTTTTAGCCAAGAAACCCTTGTTTAAGCACACTTCAAAAGAGTGCATAAAGTTCCATTCAGGGGACTTTAAAAACAGTGCTTGTGGCATTGAAGTATTATAATCTTTTTTGGGTTAAACATTTTTAAAAATAGCTTTTCCTATTCCTCTGCCCTGAAATTACAGTTTTTCATGAAAAAATTTCAACTGGAAATCTAGTGGAGACATCACTTATTTTTTTTGTGTTTTACTCTTTAGGCTATTTTTTTTTTAAACTTAACTGATAGGGTTGATACATTCACTCTCTCTCTCTTCCCCTCCCCCCCCCCTTTTAAATTCCACTCTGTTTAAGCTTCTGGAAAAGATGGGTTGAAAAGTGGCACAGGCCCTCTTCAGACTTATAATGAAGTGACTGTGGCAAGATCCTGTTAATATGCAGTAGGCAGGACTGGGGGCTGGCATGACTCCCCAAGGTCCTTGTAAGAGAGGAGAGGAACAAGTGTTAGGGAGGGGTGGAGGGGAGCACATGCCATCCATTTTAACTATCTTGGGAAAGTATTGTTTTCTGTCATTGCTTCCCACATCTCAATGCCTCCCCATTTCTTCTTGTTATAGCTTCACCCCCCCCCCCCCCCATGCCCAGCCTGACATGTCACATGGACCCTAGAATGCCTTTTTCTGTTTTCCCCAGTGGGAAGGACACAAGTCTGTGGGGAGGGCTCCCTTTTTTTGGGGGGGGGGGGGAGTTCTTTATTGCAGTGTTTGAATTAACCTGCAAGTTGCTAAGGATTGGATTTGCAAGGCAATAAATGAGCCCAGAGCTTCTGGAGGGAATCCAGTGAAAGTTCTGCCAGCCTCATTCACTTAGCTTGTGTTGCAAAATGAGGCCAGTATTTAGATGTGGCCCTGGTGCTGGGCATTCTTCTTCTTTTGGAGCTCCTTTTCTTTGAAACTTCTCTGTGTCCTCTGAAATCCTAGCCTTTTTCTTTTGATATATTTGTTTATACTAGCTACCAGTTTAATCTTCCTTGCTTCCTTGTTCACCAGGCTTCTGGTGAGTGTGCCGTGCTATTTGTTCAGCGATTCCTGCATGGACTTCTCCCCTTTTATCACTTTATTTTTCTGTGCCTTGATCTTGGTGGCCTTATCTGTTTTGCAGGATTTGGTTATCAGAGACATGTTGATGTTTGGCAGCTGTACTCTTTTTGTTTTGATAAACTAAACTTTCCAGCCACCTTATTAATGTTTTAAAAACAAAAAAACAAAATTACCATCAAAACCTGATAAATTCCTTCAGAAATACTTTAACTTGGGGGTTGAAGGTCTGAAGCAAGAGAGTTGCACAGTTGCAGAAACTGCTTGCAGAAACATATGCTTCTGTAATTGGCTTACCAATTTGTCAGTTTTCTCTTTGGTGGCTTTTGGGCAGCTCAAGTCTGGGAAGTTCCTAATTAGTGTCTGGGGTGCAGAGCAGTCAAGGAGACTAAAGCACAAGGAAAATAAAAGCAGAGTTGAAAAGAAAAGTGGTTGATGGTTGAAAAGTGAAAAGAAAGGTGGGAAAGATAAAGAAGACTGCAGTATAGTGAAGGCAATTTTAGAGTAGCCTTGCACTTCTAGAACTTAGTGAGACTCTGGTCCAATGCAAAGGCTTAGAACAGCAAGTCTAGTCTTTGCCAGCAGAACAGAGTGATATATGACTTAACCATTCACAGTGGAGTCTTTGCAATCTATTCGTCCAGCTCTACAAGCTGTTTTGTGTGAATGGGACAGCCTTGCAGAGATCTCACCATTCTCTGGCTTGACTTGTGCTCTAATGCATTCAGATTCCTGATTGTGGTTTAGGATAAGCTGAAAGCTAAGAATCACACTTACCATGCAATAAATACATGTTCTCTTTTTCTGCAGTCTCTTTTCTGTTTCATCTATTGTGTTTTGCAGCTGAGATAACCTGTCCTATGTCAGTGCTTGCAGGTGCTCTAAGACAGCAAACTTCTTTTTCATAGCAAACAAGAATTGCAGTACACCTGGGGCTGAATTACATGCATATATTACTAGATTTCCTTGCCAATGATGGGTTGGATCCAGCCAGCTTTTTAACTCAAATCTCACTTAATTTGCCTCCTTACTTCAACTCTGGCCCCTCACACCTTTAGTCCATGAAGGTTCGGACTGTCTTCTTCCCATTGCTCCAGTAGAAAACTGGTTGGATCTCACTGGATAAATCTCAGATGAATATGTCAACTATCTCCATGGAAAAGTTGTATTTTGCATTTATGTTAACAGGTGTAAAAGATCTGCCTGTGATGGTTGTGATTGTTTGATGCAGTAGGCTGAGTCTTAGATCTGAAGGAGGGGTGTCCAAAAAGTAGCTCAGGAGCTTCCCAACTACTGCAGAATATTTCATCCATCCTCAAGAAGATCCAGGAAAAGATCACACAAATGCCTGCTCTTGGGTTTGGTTTGGTTTTTAATTCTATTTCATAGGATTTTACTGTGTGCTGCTTAGCTAACAGCTTAATTTCTGGTACTCTTTCTAGACCATATTCTGTTTCTAGGACAAACCAGAACTTGGTAACCATGGCAGAGGTGTGTGGGAAAGTAGCCTGGGTGACATTTCATTACTCAGAAGGAGTTACCATTTTTAAAAAGGTTGGCAATCCCTTAGATGCTATCTAGTGCAAACTGGTTGGTGTTTGCAAAAGCTAACTTCATTCTGTAGCCTGCTGCACCACTTGAAACTGCCACCAAGGGAGTCTGAGAATAGCTTGGGGGCTCTACAGTGGGAGGGGGGAATCAATGACCCTGCCCACAAACCACTCTGTAGTGAGCAAACAATGCTAATCATTTGGGCTATTGGTGAAGGGGTATCCCCTACGAAGGAAGGATCTTGGTAAGTTTTTAAAACTGAAGTCTGTAATTCAGAAATGCTACAAAATGGAAGAAAAATAGACTTTTCAAAAGAGAAACTAAATGCAACATCTTAAAAAGAAAGGGGGGGAAAGCATATTTAACAACTATCCACAACACAGACTGCGCAATAATGAGAAATAAGGGTAGCTTCTGAAATCCTTAGTATGAACTGTAAGCATACAATTTTGTACACGCCCCTCAGAGTCCATGAGAAAAATGGTGTATCTGATTTTTTTTTAAATTGAGCCTCCAATTGATGAGATTTTTGTAGTCAAAACTTCAGTCCACCAGTGAATTTCTGTATGCGTTGCTTGGCGCGCCAGTTAGCAGCAATGACTGCTTTGGCTGCTATTGATAAAATATAATCAAGGTTCTGGACCTAATCATAATTGCAGAGGGTTTGGAACCAGTGGAAAATTTCTGTTGGCAGAAGAAGGAGGCAATTTTTGCCAATTTCCCCCTCCTGCAGCAGATCTCCAGCCTCAACTTCTTGCTGTTCCTAGGTGTCCCCTTTCCCCTAGAAGTTGCATTTTGGGGAGCACATTGTCCTGCAGTGAGAGTGGGAGGAGAAATTCTGTTCTGCTGACGAATTCCTTCTGTCACCTGAGATTTTGTGGGGGATCCAGTTCATAATATATGCTATATTATATGGACTATAAACAGCAGGTACTTCAATATCCTGCCTCATTCCTTCTGTTGGGCAAACAGAAATGATAAAGGCTGCAGAATCATTTTCTTTAGGATTGTTAATACTTTAGTTGCTTTTGTAGGCGTGGCTTGTTTTGTAAGCCACTGCTAGCAAAGGAGTGAGGCAGGATATTTGTTTTGATATAACTATTAAAGGGTCATCTGGCACCTACATTCCAACAATTGCCTATATCCTTCAACTGCAGCAGATAAACAGACTGGCACTATATAATATATCAAGCCCCCTTTTCATCTGCAAATACTCTTCACTCTTTCTATTCAAATTAGGTTACAGTGGGCTCATATGATAGAATGGACTTTATTCTGTCCTTATGGGTCCATAGGACACAATGGACTCCATTCTATGCTATGAGCCCATAGGACAGAATGGTCTCCATTCTGTCCTATGGGCCCATTGGACAGATTTGAGTTCATTCTATACTGTGAGTCCATTGGACAGAATGAACTCCATTGTATCCTATGGACCCATAGGATGGAATGGAATCCATTCTGCCCTGTGGGCTCATAGCAAAGAATGGACTCCATTCTGTCCTATGGCCCCATGAGATGGAATGGACTCTCTTTCACTTTCCTGCCACCTGCAAGCAGGAGGGAGCAAAAGTGGGGCTTGCAATGACTTGCTGCTTCTTACAGCCACCAGTGGAGCGGATCTGCCTGTCAACTGCTTGCTTTAAGATGTGGAGAGCCATTGGAAGGCTCCCTTTCACTCCCCCTCGCTTGCAAGTGGGAGGGGATGGAAAGGAGGCTTCTAATGGCTGCCTACCTTCCTGCCTGCCTATCTGTCTTCCTGTCATTTTCCTTCCTTCCTTTTTTCACTCCTTCCTTCTGAACTTTTCTATAACTTCCTTCCTTCCTTCCTTCCTTCCTTCCTTCCTTCCTTCCTTCCTTCCTTCCTTCCTTCCTTCCTTCCTTCCTTCCTTCCTTCCTTCCTTCCTTCCTTCCTCTCATTCTTTCTCGGTCTCTGTCTTTTTCTTTCATTCTATCTTCTCATTTTTCTTTCTCTCACTCCTTTCTCCCTCTCTTTTTAACCTCTCCCTTCTGTTCTTTCTCTCTGTCTTTCTTTTTATTTCATTCTGTCTGCCTTCCTTCCTTCCATTTTTCTTTCTCACACCCCTTTCTCCCCATCTTTTTCCTACTGCTCTGTCTCATTCTTTCCCTGTCTCTCGCTTTCTTTTTCTTTCATTCTGTTTGTCTACCTTCCTTCCTGCCACCTACACATTCATCACCCCCCAAAAAATATTTTTCTAGGGCCCATTGTATTTCTTTCTACAATGGGCTTTACTGCTAGTTTTGCATAATATCATTGACCAAAATAGTCTTAATCTTGTTGCATTGCCCCATGTGTGGACACAGTTAAGCTATCTGGCTACAGTCCCTCCTGAAGGTATCAGATAAATAAAAACCATGGTACAGCCTACTGGAGGTCCAGTACTGCCTTAAAAGTTCATGTCTGAAAATGTTAGCAAGTAAATTTTAAATGGTTTTGAGGTCTTGCTTAGTATTGGTTTAGTATATTGCTTAGTATTTCTAAGCCAAGTATCTACTAAGCTGTACGTTGCAATTATTCATGTTCCTCCAAAGTGTATTTAGAAGCCCATTGAGATAAGAAATCAAATGTGTATCTGAATAGCATAAAGCTTCAGAATTCGTTAGTTCTGTGAAAACTGATTGAGGATTACTTTGTCATTCTGTGGACATATACTTACATAGAGAGACACCTCAAAATACTGGTATCCTCCAGCTTTCTCTGACTCTTCCTTCTTCCTAACAGTCTTGTTATGGGACAAGCCATCTTTGCCTTCACAAATTGTCCTCTATACCTGGATGAAGAGAAGGCAGGGAGCTTCAAGTGCTAATCTTTCCCTTCCCCGATCCTGAAATGTCTCTCAAAGAGTTTAACTATCTGCTTTACTATCCAGGGATTCATAAAACAGAATAACAGATTAAGGGGCACTCCTTTGGACACCTAGACTTCCAGGTGCAACCAGTGTTTCTGGTATGCGACATTCATCAGGGTTCTTAGTACAGTGAACATCACTTTGTTATGCCTGTGGGGATTGCTTGTTTGAAAAGACACCCAGGTCAAAGTATTGCTGCATGTGAAAAATTACTGTATTGGGAAAGTGGTTCAACCTTCACTCTAATGCATTAGCTTTACATACCAAGGGGCTGGGCTCCTTCTGCAGAACGCAACTCCCTTGCCTCTTCCCCCCACCCCCACTGTAGCCCAAAATGTCGCTACTGAACTATGGAGACCCTCAGGAACAGCATGAGGGGAACATTAGTGGTCTGCAATTTCTGTGAGCAGAAATTTACCTCAAGATCCAACGCAGGGAGGCTCTAGACTTAGAGTTGCTTGGAAACAATCCCCCCTATATTTGTATTTGAGGATTACCATATGTTCTGCTGAATGTTTAATTGACTGCATTGAGATCAGTTATTGTTTAAAAAAATCTTACCTTCAGGCTGTAATCATAGAAGGAGTTTTCTTTGTGAGTTCTAGACACTACATCAGTGAGTTTTGAATACTGGAATTGGTTTTATAGATGTGGGAGTATGGGGCTCATGCTTACTACAGAGATCAACAGAATAACCTGATATATAGAATAGTCTATCAGTGATTTAAAATGAAAATTGGTGGTAGATTTTGTTAGAATGTTCAAATAGCCTAGCAGTGCACTGGTTATGACTATACTTACACTAAAGGAACAGTGCAGCCTACCTAATAGTATACCTAGGATGTTAATACCTACTAGCAGAAGAAGTCTCCTTGTACAAGTTTTGCCCTCAGTTGTTAAAATCTGGAAAATTCTGTTTAGAGTTTTCCATTAAAAGTAATAAGATTTTTATTTAAAACACAGAAGATGAGGAGATTGTATTTACTGTGTGCTCTGTCTCAGTAGCACGCTTTATTGCATTGTGCTGGCTAGTGAATTGTGTGAAGTAGAGCTGGCATGAAGGTACTCACATTAGTGATGTTGTACTCAAATGTGATAATACATGGCAGTGATTCCCAAGTAGCATGTTGGGAAATTGCTAGTGGGGCCTTTGGGGCCTTCCTAGGGGATTTACTTCCAGATTGAGAGCAACTGGTTTATGGTTTATTGGATTTATATCCTGCCCTCCCTGCTGAAGCAGGCTCAGGGCGGCTCACAACCAGTAAAATCACAGTAACATTTCACACACAATACATCATAATTAGAATTAAAAATTAAAACATTAAAACAGTCAGATGCTAATATCGTTTGATGTCATTTCATTGATGGTAACTAATGGCTACCAAAGCAAACCTATGATGGTGGGTATTTTAAATAAACCTTTGGAAATTACTGTTGTATTGTTCAGACAGATAAGGTTTTGATCTTCAGCAAGTCAGATACTTGTGTAGACTATAACATGACGAGGCCCAGATCTTGGTTTATTTTTCTGCTCTTTCCACTTCAGGTCCAACAGCAGCAGCAGCAGCAGCAACAACAGCAAACCTCGAATAAGCGCCCCAGCAACAGTACCCCACCACCGACGCAGCTGAATAAGATCAAGTATTCAGGAGGACCCCAGATTGTAAAGAAGGAGCGAAGGCAGAGCTCCTCTCGCTTCAACTTGAGCAAAAACCGGGAACTTCAAAAGCTCCCTGCCCTTAAAGGTGAGAGTGGATTTCTGTGCGTTCAAGCTAGGCAAGCAGCAGCTGTATAATCTGTATGCCAACAATGGAGGATTTCTAAAGGTGCAAAAAGAGGTTGATTCAGCAGTGAGTCATGTTGACTTAAATGACTGCAGTGCTGAATGGAAAGTAACTGTGAAGTATAGAAGGACCTCACATCTTTTTGTTGTTATTTTCTTCCCAATGAACTGCTTTTCATCTGTTATTTTATTTTGGTTTTAACTTGTAATATCTTATTACTACAAGCCTCTTTGAGCCCACAGGAAAAGCAAGGTATAAATATTTTAATTGACAAATAAGTATTTTGGAGGGAACCCCCTCCCCCAAGAAATACCACCATAGTCCAGTTGTGTTTGCAAGAAATCTGACGTGGTCTGTATAAAATGACTTGGTCAAGCATCACAGTTTGGCATTTTTTGAAAATAAATCAGACCAATTTCATTTAGTGTTGTCCAAATCCTATCCAGCCTTTCTTGATAGCAACATACCCGTCTGTTTTTTACCTTTCCACATTGCAGAAAGAGCTTCTATTGGTTTGTACAACTTTGACTCACATTGCAAATGGTGGGGCAGTTAAGTAGGGGGGAATAAAATATCAGACGATTAAACAAATGGGAGTTTTACAAAAGCCTGTACCCAAAGTATTTAAGAGCAGATTAAAACAAACAGGTTGAAATAACTGAATAGTTGCTCTTCTGTATCTCGGATGTAATCCAATAAAGCATCAGTTATTTGAAGTCAAGTATTTGCTATGGAGAAGGGATTTGAAGCCAGTTGACAGAGGCACAAGCTATTCATGACTCAGGGGAAAAACATGAAAGAAGGTGTGAAGATGGGAATGAAAAGAAGACCATTTGGCTGGCTGGTGTCTGAAACAGGTGGATCTTTGTGGTCTACCAAGACAGCTCTTACATTAAAGACACGTGTGATGCTGTTAGATGCTTTCCCTGAATGCAAAGCATTTCTCACATTTTTTTTCCCCTTCAGTAAATGTTACAACCCTGTAACAATAGGTTACTAGAAGAACAGCCTGCATTGCAGGATAGTTAGAGCGTCAGACTAGGATTTGGGAGACCCAGGGTTCCCATCCACACACAGGCCATGTTCAATCTGCTAAGTTTTAGCTTCAGATGCATTTCAGATGTGTATATGGCTGACCAGTTTTATCAGAGGAGCTGATACAAAAACTTGCCCTTTTTTGCTTCTCACAGATGCTCCGCCTCATGAACGGGAAGAACTCTTCATACAGAAGTTGCGGCAGTGCTGCGTCCTCTTTGACTTTGTCTCTGACCCCCTCAGTGACTTGAAGTTCAAAGAGGTGAAGCGAGCGGGTCTCAATGAAATGGTAGAGTACATCACACACAATCGGGATGTTGTGACGGAGGCCATTTACCCTGAAGCTGTTATTATGGTAAGACTGACTAGACTTCTGGTTGTTGCTTTTTGCTGCAGATGTTCAAGTGGCTAGGAACACATGTTCTCTGTGCCTGCGGAAAAAAATGGTGCGGTTGTGTACTCTCATGGGGAGCTAGAAAAAAGTTAAGATCTTGGATGAATGACACCTGGTCTGCCAGCAGCAGTCTGTTTCTCAGACTAGAAGTGACTGGTGTTGATTGGTTTGAAATGTGGGTGAAGAACTGTACACAGAATATAGATCAATGAAGAGATGCTTGTCCTGTTAGCCCTGTAGGGATTGGGGTGTCTTGGCTTTGAGAATACTGGATGCTTATTGTGAGGACAGTTAAGGAATGTCAGATTTGCAGTATCTTCCTTGGAAAGAAATGACCAAAACACTAGTTGAACCCACCTTTCTCATCACATTTGTTAGTTTTCAGTGAATCTCTTCCGGACGCTTCCCCCATCGTCCAATCCAACAGGAGCAGAGTTTGACCCCGAAGAAGATGAACCCACGCTAGAAGCCGCTTGGCCACATCTCCAGGTAAGGGCCAGGGCAGTAGGGTAGATGTGGTCTGTAGGCTCATCTTCAGGTGGGAGAGCTAACTATTGCTTGACTATGCTGTTTGCCCGCAAAAAGGAGGAAATGTCTGCAGCCATCTGGCTATGTCTGTGAGCAAAAGCTCTTTGGATGCTAAAAGAGGAAGCAAGAGTGAGGATGCTGGGTTTTCCAGGAGGAAGTTTCAATTAGCAAGTTATAGAAAATGCTGCTTTTTTGGTCTTCCTGTCTGCAAAGGCACTTGAGGCAAGGCAGGGACAGGATGAAGTCTTTGGAGCTGTCCAGCGCCTGCAGTCCTGTGCCCCTTACTAGAGATCAAGCATTAAGATCTCAGATTTCTTTTTAAAGTAAACTTGCATAAGATCAGACTATCAATCCATTTGTGACAGGATGGAATTGCTACTTAAACCAGTATGCTAATGTCAATCATTGAATTAAGCACTTGCTGAGATGAATTGCTTACATTTTTCATTGACTTCTTTCTCAGAGGTCTTGCAGCACTTCTGTTCACCTGCTGGCTGGGGAAGGAGAGATAAAAGCTTTCTCAAGAGATATCAGTTTCAGCTCTCCTTTCCTGTGCCAATCAGTGCAAGCATCTCTCTGATATTACAAACCTCCTGCCCACATACTCTTAAAGTTTACACTACACCAATGATCATCTTATCCCCATTCTGTCAGAACTCCTATTTTATAATCTCCTTTATAGTTTTTGAAGAACTGTTGCACACAAGCCATCCACTTCCAAAAAATCCATTCTTTCGGAAATATTTTCAAATTTCCAATAGAAGTTCCAAGTTCACCATTAGACTTAGTTATGCCAGCATATTTTCAATGCTGTAAATTGGTGTTTTTTAAACTGTTCAGATAGGATTTTTTTAAATAAATGGTTCATCTGACTGAAGTTTATTTTTAGCTGGCTGTAACTGATTGCATTTTTTAAAAAAAATTGGCTTTAAGAGTATAGGAAAAGTGCTACTATATCACACCTAATAAACACATGCATCTTAGTTTGGCAGACTTTTCCCACTGTGATACACCGAATCTATTTTGCCCCCCTGTTAAATGTCTGTATTTTTCTGGCACTCTCTAGATACTCTACAGTTCAGAGGTGTCGAACTCATTTGTTATGAAGGCCAGATCTGACATAAATGTCACTTCGTCAGGCTGGATCAGGTGTGCCATAAAATGTAGCACGAGGTACCAGATATATAAACTTTATAAAGCTCTATTTCAGATGCCAAATGAATATAGGCTTGATTGGATTAGGGTTGATATGCAGAAGGGTAGTAGACACGGAGATATCATCATTGGTAATGAGACAGGAAACCTAGCTCTCAGTTTGGTCCAGGAGGATGCAAAGAATAAATGGACATAAGTCTGAAGAAATGAGTAGTGACTCACAGAAGATCATACCCTACCACAAATTTTGTTAGTCTGCAAGGTGCCAATGGACTCTTACTCTTTCTACAGCTATAGGAAACCACAACATTCAAAGACCAGTGGGGAGGGCATTTTAACCTTCTAGGACATTCAGTTGCTGACCTAAGAATAGCAGTTCCCTAACAAAGGACTTTCAGAGAGAGATTATGAAGAGAGACTGCTGAATTGCAACTGATAATGAAGCTCAATGCATCCTTCTGGGTTGAACTGAGACCCAGGTTTTTTCTCCCCTTACCATTAGCTGCTATTGTTATTTGGCATCTGAAATCACTTCATTCTCCAAGAAATAAGGCCAGATGGACTCACATTCTTCTAACTGCATCTGAAGAAGTGAGCAGTGACTCATGAAATATCATGCCCCCCCTCCCACAAATTTTGTTTGTCATGAAGGTGCTACTGGACTCTTGTTCCCTTCCATTAATAAAGATTGCAAGCTGTGCTGTTAGGTTTCTTTTACTATTTTTTTCCATCTGATAGAACAGGAAAGGAGGATCTCTCCAAGTGAAATAATGTGTTGCTTTCAGACTGGACAAAATCCACTCACTGCTAGTGATGATAATAAACAGTTTAAAAAGCAAGGGGTGGTTAATGTGAAAATAGGCAGCCAGAGGTGAGAGGGGAAAGAGGGAGACCACATGTTGAACTGGAATATATGGAGCAATAAATGTATTTTTAAATACTTAGCCATCAACTTCTAGTCATTAAACCAAGGAATCCAATCCAAGTGTTGTAATTTCTAAACAGAGCCTTTTTGAAAGAAAATAAAACCCTAGATACAGACACAGAAATGTAAACTTTTTTTAAAAAACCCTTTTAAGAATAATCCAAAGTAATTTTCCTTTATTTTCACTTATCCCAGATGCATCTCTTTCCTGCCCCCCTTCATTTTTAATGTGCATACATATGTGAGCAGAACTCAAAAGAAAACAGCAGAGCAAGGCTTGTCAGAAGGATCTCCCCCCCCCCCCCCCCCGCAAAGAAGTGTGCACGCACGGGAAAGCTTCTACTTGGAATAAAACTATGGTGGTCTTGACAGTTCCTTTTCTTGCAGGCACACTTCCTTCCACCTGTCTCCCTCTCTTTTTTCCTCCCTCTCCAAACTAGAAAGGACAGGCTTGGCAATGCAGGAGCAGCCCCAGTGGAAGAACCAAGGAGAAAGCAGGAGAAGCTTTTCTGTGGTGCATGGATGTGCACTCTCTTTTTCCTTCCCCTATGCTTCCTCCCCAGAGGAGGGAAGACAGGCTTGGCAACACAGGAGCAGCCCCAGTGGAGGAAGCAAGAGAACCGGGGGTGGGGGGGGAGGCTTACTCTCGTGCACATTTGTGCACTCGCTTTTTCCTTCCCCCTCAGAGAGACTTGGTGATGCAGTAGCAGCTGGGAGAAAGAAACAGGAGACAGGTAATTGCTCACAGGATGGATACCAGTCCTGCAGGGGATGGATCAGGTCTGTGGGCTGGACATTGGATACCTCTGCTCTACATAGTTGAGCCCTTTGGCTGACAAAATAGACTCTGGCCCATAAACACTATGTTCCAATAAATGTTTTGATCTCTAAGATGCTTCATTCTTTTTCTGTAACAAACTGCTGCTGCTGTCCTAGAATTCTGCATTTTTAAAATGCCGTGTGTGTAGCTGAGTTTTATTGCACATTTAAGATTCAGTCACTGTTTAGCTTTTATATGCTGAGAGTTCCTGTTGATACCTGCAGAATGATACACAGAATCCTCTGTTGGCATAGCTCCCTTGGACCATACATTGGTATCAGGGTTAGGTTTTGTAAATTTATCATGCAGAGCCCCCCAAAGATAAGGAAACGGCAGGCGGTAGATATATAATTTTAATGGGCTGGTAAAGCAGTTGCTAATCAGAGGTCCAAAGTTGTACAAGTCCAAGGCAGCAGGAATGTGTGGGCCAGTGGCATGATTTCAGGTCCCTAGTGGGTAACTTAGGGGATGAAAGATCCAGGTGGGCAGCTGTGTTGGTCTGAAGCAATAGAACAAAGTAGGAGTCCAGTAGCAACTTTAAGACTATTCCATGTGGTTTAATGTGGTGCATTAGGGAATGAAAAACACCTCCACAGTTTGGAAAAATGTCCCGTACCGCATATTAAGAGGAACATCCAGCTATGTAACACCAAGTGGAGGGGGTGGTGATTTGGCCCCACTTTAAGGCTTAAGCAATGAAGAGCTCATACTTTCCCATGCAACTACTTGTAACCCTTTTTAGAGAAATATCTGAGAAATAGGTATTTAATGCTGCTTGATAGGCAAAGTCTGGTCATAAGTTTTCTGTCACTTTGTGCTACAAATTACTTTGGTGCCACAATTATTTTTGTGCTATAAAGCACAGTCTGGAGCTTCTGCTGGACAGATCAGAGCCACCACTGGTAGAAAGGCTTGTATAACAGTAAGATTGTCAATTTGGAGAGCCAAGCTCAAACCCACTGTGCAGTTGTGTGCCTAGGCAAAATGACAGGGAACTGTATACCTGATAGCTTAATCAGCAGAAAGTGCTGTTCCTGTACTTGTATCACAGAATCCATTTTGTTTTTTATTTCCTTTTCCTTTCTCCCTTCTTAGTTGGTGTATGAATTTTTCCTGAGGTTCCTGGAGTCACCAGACTTCCAGCCAAATGTAGCCAAGAAATATATTGACCAGAAGTTTGTATTGTCGGTAAGTAGCTACGGCTTTCTTTAACCTTGCTTTAGCCCAGGCCTTTTAAAAAATAGAGCATTGAAAGTTTGTCTGGAAAAACCCCTGCCCCCAATATCACTTTGCACTAGTGTGTATGGATGAAATTAAGACAGTAATAATGAGTATGAATACTGGCAGATCTCCAAGTCCAGATGGGTTGCCTACTGAATTGTATAAAACCTTTCCAGGTTTTTAAATTCCAAAATGATATCAATTATATAACAAGATTTTTTAATCTGGCTTATTGCCACCATCATTATATGATCCTTATATCACTATGATTCCAAAACCTTGCAGAGGCCATATTGACTCAGTGTGCATGTTTTCAGCCTTTTTGATGAATGTAGA
Source organism: Heteronotia binoei (assembly GCF_032191835.1). Classification (NCBI taxonomy): domain Eukaryota; kingdom Metazoa; phylum Chordata; class Lepidosauria; order Squamata; family Gekkonidae; genus Heteronotia; species Heteronotia binoei. The sequence goes on along the minus strand of NC_083223.1, from coordinate 222,345,003 downwards.
TGTTAATGGCTATTCTTGCTAGCAGACTTCAAAATGGTTCATGTAGATCAGGTAGGATTTATATGAGGTAGGGAAGGCTCTGATGATCTTAGGCTGGTCACTGATTTCATTGCTCTCAATAGAAAGAGATCTGATCATGTTGTTATTCTCGTATATGATGCTAAAAAAGTTTTGACAAAATATACTGGAAATGTATCTTTGTTACATTTCTTTAAAGAGGACACAACTCCCATTTAATAAAGAAGGATTTGGTTTCCCTGATCTTAGTTTATATCAGGCATATTTGTTAACTTGTACTAGTTATTGGGATTACTTCTCTAAATTTGATTATCCATCTTGGGCTCTTTTTGAGGCTCCTTGTCTGGTGTTTGTCTCTAAGTGGAATGTATTTGGATCTACTTGGGCTAAAGTCCGTTTCTCTCTGCTTTTCTTATACCTACAGCTAATTAACAACTAGTTTCTAGTGACACCCAAACATTGCTTCATAACACTCATATATATGTAGATAGTTTATTTGTTGCAGATTTGTTGGAAATTGTGTATCTTGTCAGGTAAGCAACACAATCACAGGATCTGGAATTATTCTTCATGATTCTGTATAGTTATTGGCCTTGCCACCCAAATGATTTTTCACGGGAAAAAACAAACATTTGGGGGAAATTGCAATATATGCAATACTTCCTGTTCTGTCAAACTAATTTTTACTACTTTAACAGCATAAAAATCATCATTTTATAATTTCAAATATAAAATTTTAATATTTGGCATATTTATGCAATTTTAAAGTTATACATGCCGTCTTGTTTTATACGAGCAAAATTACAAATATACCTAATACTTGAGAGCAGGAGTGGCCAAACTTGCTTATTGTAAGAGCCACATAGAATAAATGTCAAATGTTTGTTTGTTTGTTTGTTTATTTATTACTTTCAATTTATATCCCGCCCTCTCTGCAAGTGGACTTAATGTTTGAGAGCCACAAGACATGAACGTCAGATGTTTGAGAGCTGCAAGGAAGGGAGGGGGAGGGGTGGAAGGAGGAGGAGAGAGAGAGAGAGAGGTGGAAAGAAAGCAACTTTAAATGCATTCTCCAAGCTGCCAACTGGATTGGCTTGAAGAAGTGATTTAAAGAGAGACGGCTGACAGGGCAGTGGTGGCTTTGAGAGCCATGCAATATGTGTGGAAGAGCCACATGTGGCTCCCGAGCCACAGTTTGGCCACCTCTGCTTGAGAAAATCCTGCAAGGTGATGCACACTATGCTACCTTAGCACAGTTACCTTAATTTTGACTATCTGGTTAGAGTGAGCTCAGTTTGTTATGGAACTTTCAGAGTTCTCCTCTGAGGCTTTGGTGCAGTTTCTGCCCCACCTCCTTATCTTTGTTCCCCCTCTGGCAAGAAAAGGCAGTATGCCACTTGTTGCTCAGTCTGTGGGTATATGTGTCAAAGTGGTTTGAGGGAGAGATGAAAAGGTCAAGAGTCAGGTTAAAAGGACAACAGAAGGCATGCAATCTGTAAAAGCCCTGCATGCTCCCTTCATGATTATTAGGTGTCCTTCTACGTGCAGAAATGCATTTTGGATTTAAGCACTGTATGTGTCTGCAGCATGCCCACCTCGTCTTTAAAATGATTTCACTCATTCTAAAAGAGCAAAGATTTCATAGGAGGGGTTTTTTTTCAGTACTTCCCAAAATTTCCAATTTTTCCATTGGAAAAAATTGAAGAAGGTTCTTGGGGAAGTGGGGGCAGAATGCTCTGTTCCCCCCCCCCTGGATTTTTTTTCTGGCATTTACATCTCCAGACTGAAGTAATATTATCCTCATGCAAGTGTAAAAAAAAGTATTTGCAAAACACCCACAGTTGTAGTTAAGTGCACATGCACAAAACAAAAAAGCCTTGTTTTCATATAGAGGCAAGATTGGCCTGTAGAAGGAGTAGAGCTATCTAGAGAGATGCACCAGAAATTTGAAATTCTTCCTCTCTTGCAATACTTTTTTTTTTTTATAACTAATAATTTTTATTATTTTAAATAACTTCACACAGCCTAGTCAAAATCTTTGGTATACAAATAAGCAAGGCATTATCATTATACATCAAAATATAAATTAAATAATATAAATAATATATAAAGGAATTCTTTACAATCGCTTACACACCTGTAATTCGTTACGTAGACAGTTTACATTACAGGTAAAGACTCAAACTAAATCATAAACATAGATAGTTAATATATGATGAAATCCTGATACTTTTTTGGAGTAGGTAGGCTTAATAAGGATTTCTCATTGATATAAGAGAGAAAGAAAAACCATTTCTCAACAAAATTATCATCTGGTCTTGGATTTTCGTATCTCAATATGCTTGTAGACAATTTATCTTGGATCATCAAGTCCCATATTTTATTGTACCATTGGCGAATAGTTGGACATTTATCTGATTTCCAACATTGAGCTATATTGATTTTGGCTGCTAATAATAAAATTGAAAGAAGATCCATTTTTGTTTTAGAGCTTGGTTTGGTATGCCAGATATTTAGGAGGACAGACTCTGGCAAGAAAGGAATGTCGAAATCAATTATTTCCCCTGCAATTTTTATCACTGATTTCCAAAAAGCCTGCACTTGTGGACACTCCCACCAACAGTGCATCACCGTGCCCATTCCCCCACACTTTTTCCAACACCCTGGAGTGGAGATCAGATTGCCACGAAACAGCCTCACTGGTGTCATGTACCACCGGGACCACAATTTAAAATTTTGTATTTTAATGTACGTAGATCTAGATTTAAATAGAGAGCTTTTCCAAAGGGTTTTCCATTGCTCTTCTGAAAAACTTTTCCGGCAGTCCTTATGCCACTGATTCTGCTGTGAGGCAACCCGGCTCCACTCCCTTCCGTTCAGCACTTGGTAAATGCAAGAGATTGCCCCTCTAACCGAGGAGGAACCAGCCTTTAATCGAGACTCAAAAGAATTTAGTGTTCTATTTGCACAGGTAAACGGGATTACTTTGTGCAAAGCATTAAATAATTGATAATATTGCATCCATGGTATTGTCATTTTAAATTTTGTCTCCAATTGTATTTTTGTACTTATTTTGCCATTAGTTGTAATGTCAATCAGCCTAAAAATGTTTTTATCTCTCCAAATTTTGAATTCACTTATTGCTTTGCCAGGTGGAAACCAGGGCTATCCAAGAAAGGACATGAACGGTGATGTTGCTGGAGTTAGAGTTTCTCTATATTGATCCCAAATTTTCAATGTGTGCTCCAAAAATGGTTGTCCAATATTAGTCTTGGTCTGTCAAACCTTCCAAGCCAAATGCCCTCATGTAAGAGGATGTTTCCCAAAGCTGCCTTCTCGATACTAAGCCAAGGGGTGTCACACTCAGGTAGCGCATATGTAAGGATATATCTCAGTTGGGATGCTAAATAATATTTTTCCAGGAGCGGAACTCCCAGACCACCAAGTTCTGTCGGCCTAGAGATTAGAGAAATTGAAACTCTATGTTGTTTGGAATTCCATAAAAAGTCTAAAAATTTTTTTTGCCATTTCTTAAACTCCAGTATCCTCTTAGGGTTTTTTCAAACATGTAGAACCTGTTTGTTTCAGATAATCTTCAGTAGATAAGATTTATTGTCTACAACTTTGATTTTTGGTTGACCCTCTGTTCTGCGTTAATCTTTCCATTGTGTTTCTTTAGTATATATGTTGTTTTTAATGTGTTTGGGAAATGTTAATAATTCTTAATCATTTTTTTTCTTTGTTCACTGCTTTGGAATCTTGATGAAAAGCAGTAAAGTGTTGCTTGGATGCACCCATGTTATGCCGGTGTCCTGATGGAGCTGTCTGACTTAATTCCTCCTTCTACAGTTGCTGGACCTGTTTGACAGTGAAGATCCCAGAGAGCGAGACTTCCTGAAGACCATTTTGCATAGGATTTATGGGAAGTTCTTAGGCCTCCGAGCGTATATAAGGCGGCAGATCAACAATATATTTTACAGGTAGTACCATTTCCACATAATGGTGAATCTACTGGGAGTACCTACACACAGAGGATCCTATCCTGGTTCAAGGGGGCTTGACTAGTTTTCCTTTTGGTCCCAATTAGCCCTATGGCAGGTTAATGGTTGTCAAAGGAATGGCAATTGCTAGGGGGAATCTGGAAATGTAAACATAACATTGTGGTCTTTCCAATGTATTCGCTAAAAGCCAAGAATGAACATGCAGTTGTTTTATTCTCTGGCTTATTTGTCAGAACATCCCCTATTAGATACAGAAGCAAGAGCCAGACAAATAGCTGGCTTATTTGTTTAGGGCTATGGGGAATAATAGAGGGGCTTCCTATAAAAGACTCCTTGGCTTTTACTCTATACCAGGTTTTGAAATTTCAACAATAGAAGCCTCTTTCCCTTAGAAAATTTCATCCCAGTTCATGAGGCATACACATATACATGAAGTATCCACGTAAAAGATATGTGGTTTGTAGGACTGCAGAGAGAAGGGCTGAAGCTGGGGAAAGACATCCCTGGACACTGCTGCTGCCTGTTTATCCAACAGGATGCCCAAGTCCAGCAGGACCCCCAAGCTATGAACCTGCTTCTTTAGGGACAGGGCAACCCCATCCAGAACACTACATCTTATTTTCTGGGTACCCACCTTACCCCTAGTACCTCTTTTTCTGTTGGGATCAAGTTTCAGTTTGTTAGCCCTCTTCCATTCCAAAACTGCCTCCAGGCACCTGGTCACAGTTTCCACAGGCTTCTTGGGATCCACTGGAAGTGGAAGATAACAGCTGAGTGTAATCTGCATATTGATGGCAACTCAGGCTGGATCTCTGGATGACCTCACCCAGTGGCTTTACATAGATGCTGAAATGTGTCTTTCTCCCTTTTCCCTATAGTTACCAAATTCCTTGTTAGAATTCATTTATTTAGTAGCCTGACACTGAATGTTCCTTAGAACAGGATGTGTGGGCTTTAAAAAAAAATCTGATGGGGGGAGGGCTGCTTGTGCAAGTATTTAGTGCATGTCCACAGGCAGCCTGCATTCTTTGCTTGACGCTGACTTCTTTCTAATTAGGTTTATCTATGAGACAGAGCATCATAATGGAATTGCAGAGCTGCTAGAGATTTTAGGCAGGTAAGAATCTGTCTCTATGTTCATCCCATTTTCATAGAAATGTCTTTGGCAGGGTTTGGTGATTATTTCTTAGGGAGTTATGTGGGATTTCCATTTTTTCCCTCCACACTAAGCTTCTTCCAAGAAAGCAGTCTATGAACTGGAAGAATTGGTCCCTGTGAACTCTACAGATGTTTCCTGCAGGATTTCCTGGAGATGGGGGCAATACCAAGTGGAGTCTGGGAAAAATCTGTGGCTGCATGCTTATACATACAATGTAGGAACTGTGGGTTTTTATCAGATCTCTTCCTTCTCCTCAGTATAATCAATGGATTTGCTTTGCCTCTGAAAGAAGAGCACAAGATGTTCCTCATCCGGGTTTTATTACCATTACACAAGGTGAAATCTCTGAGCGTCTACCACCCACAGGTAAGGGCTTCATTTAGTTAACACCTCAGAGACACTGTGTAGCCAGAACTGGCAGACTAGTTTGGCCCTGTTTATCTGGCTTTACTCTTGGAAGTGCCACTTTCTAAGTACTTCAGACATGTAAGGTTCAGTCAGAGCTCTATAGCACTTGCCTTTGGTATGTCCAGCACCATCTCCCATGTTAACTTGCTAGATTCACATCTGAATTCCTGTGAGAACATTGCTGGCTTAAACATCAGCCCTTTCTTATTTAGTGATTTAAACTTTTTTTTGATGCTACACAATTGTCTGCAGTGCCTTCAGAGAACAGTAGTGATGAGACAAGGGGTTGGATCCCACAGGTCCATTCTGCTAATGGCAGTGCAAGAAGCCTTCCCATGATGCAAGGGCAGGAGCCTTTTGCATCAAAAAAAGGGCTCCTTGCTCCACAGGAAGGCACTACCATTAGTGGAACCAGCCCAAAGAACAGAACACCAGAAAAGTCATGCTGGATCAGACCAGTGGCCAGTCTAGTCCAGCATCCTGTCTCATACAGTGGCCAACCATGTAGGATGCCAGGACTGAAAAATTCTGACTGTGTTGTGTTCTTCCTGCAGTTGGCGTATTGTGTTGTGCAGTTTCTGGAGAAAGACAGCAGCCTGACTGAGCCAGTAAGTGTTCCTTTGTGGTTGTCCAACACTGAGATTAGTTTTTCAAAGAGCTTGTTTCCCCTAAAGGTAAAGGTAGTCCCCTGTGCAAGCACCAGTCGTTTCCGACTCTGGGGTGGTGTTGCTTTCACAACGTTTTCCCAGCAGACTTTTTACAGGGTGGTTGCAACAGGATGTCTGCTGTGAGTCTAAGGGCCCAGTTTGGATCAGGCCCATGGCATGGGGAGAGGAGCTTCAGCCTTTTCACCTACACAGCTTTCCTGGCCTGAAATGACCTTGAAGGGGAAACATTATTAGCCATACCAAAGGCTGCACATGCACGGAATAGTTGCATGTACAGTCCCACCCCTGGCAAATAACATCCGTGAAGGCCATTTCAAGTTGTGGAAACAGCATGGGGAGGAATGCTTGAACCCTCCCTCCACGTGGGCCATCATCCTGATCCATATCTGGCCTCTGCATTGCTGTAGAATGGAGTTCTCATGAGGAACTTGCAGCTGCCATCCTGATTAGTAGTGTGGGAAGAAGCTATGGAAAAACTGTTCCCATTGTACGGTGTCATTTTTACAGGGCCACCTAAGTGGCAGGTTGACGATGGAGGGGGTGGGTGGGATGTGTGGTTCCCATGAGAAAGAGTGTAAGTAAAGCAGTCCAGCAATGGGCAAAATAGTTTTGGATTGCAAAACCATGTCAGAAAACTAGAGAGGTGAGCTTGTAATGGAAAAAAAGAGGTGAGCCTGCCTTGGTGGGATGGGCGGTATATAAATCCCATAAACAAACAAACAACCAAAAAATAAAAGTTTTCACATGAACAGCTTTTGTATCTGTTGCTGTTCTTTTTAAAAGTTGCAGCCAACCTATGTAATCCTCCTCTACTTTCATTGTGTGTTTACATATGGAGCCATCATGAGAACAGAATCAAACTGTTTCTAAACTGCCACAACAGCAGAGGTCTGTAGCAATAAGCAGTCTGGCAGATGACAGCAGTAGACTAGTGTTTTTAAGCGTTAGGCTTGTATATAGTTCCACTTTAAAATTCAATGGCTAGCTGTATCTTTGTAAATGACTTGAATTATGCAAAGTGTATCGCTTGGGAACGTGTGGCCATGCCCATACTTGGTATACATCAAGATTCAGATTTGATTCTTGCCATTACCAATTGAATCTCCTGTGTCCTGGGCTTGGCAAAGGCTTCTGCTGGAAATGTGAGTGTCTTCCAGTTCAGGGTAGAAAATACTGGGCTAGGAGCACAAATGTTCTGGTTAATAAAAAAACAGCTTCATATATATATAACTGCATATAGTCTGTCCTGTTTGTGTGTGCTAGAGCTGAGATGAGTTGTACTCATATGACAGATGCTCTTGTCATTATGTTTGCAGCATTCATAAACTTTATTGTCAAGTAGCAAGAAGACAACTGGTAATCCATTTTTCCACCCAGAGGTGGATTATGTGACACTTCACTCATTACTATTGCTTCAAAGGTTGCTCTGCTGCTGTAGGTATTGTTGGGGGAACTTGAAATTTGCCCCAAAGTAATTACAAGTCTAGTAATATGAACCTCATGCTTTTGAAGTTGGACGCACAACCACCCTGCTTCTCCAAAATATTTGAATTGCCGTTAAATGTTTATCTGTGGGCAGAAAACCAGGTCAGAACATCCAATTGTTTCTAATCTGTCCTCTCCTGCACAGTGGCACCCTTCCAAAAAGCCCTGTCAGTCCTTGCTGGTGAGAGGGACATGCTGCCATAATTGGTTAAAATCCTGTGCAAGTGGCTCTCATTAACTTCATGAGCCTTTTAATAGCACTGATGTCTTGACAAACCAGGCTGTGCCAAGGAAGAATATTCTTGGCATGTTTCTGTGAAAGCATAGAAGCTTAGGTAAAAAGATACTTCAATTAGTGCCGTTAAACAATGTAATAAGACCATCAGATTACAGGATTTGTATGTTGTTAGGGCTGTGTGAAAGCTAATCCAGCACCAGTCATCGGAGAGCTCAAGCAGACAGAATAGAAATGGGTTCTTGGGCAGGCTTGCCTGCCTAATGCTTGTTTTCCCTTGCTTTAAAGCTGTTGCAACAGTATGTGACAGCTTTTACATTGTTCACTTCATGTGAGTGTGCTGCTCTGCAGCAATGTTAACTGTCAAGACAAAGCTAAAAGCTAAGGCAGCTTCCTCTTCCAAGTAGTGCAGAGTTTACCTTATTGCAGAGGATGGGAAATGTTGGAGTTGTCATCCGTTTGAGAATTTTTAGTTGCATGTTCCGCTACCTTGTAACTGAGTAAGTAATTTATCTAAATTTAAGCAATTAGTGAATCCCCCCCCCCCAATTGTTGGGGTAGCTTTTTTGAAGTCCTGAAGAAAGTATGAGAGCCCTCCAACTCAATAACCAGAACCTACCAGCGATTATTGGAAGACCACCTTCATACTTTTTGCTTCCATTTACTGTTACAGTAGCCCACCAGAACTAAAAGATCCTCAAAATAAAGGAAAAAGAGTGTCTTAAATTCTAAGGCATGCTAATTAAAATCTCCCAGCAACAATTGACACAGTACAGGAACTGGAAGCCTGTTGTCCGTCTTCGGGTCCCATATCGGACCACTTCAGCTGTCTCTTTCAGGAGGATGTTGACAGGATCTTGGCTGCAGTGAAGCCCACCACCTGTCCTCTGGACCAGTGTCTACCCTGGCTTGTTAAAGCAGGTGGGGATAACATTCAGGGGCCCTTAGCTGAGATGGTTAACCTATCCCTATCATCAGGGGTATTTCCAGCTAAGCTTAAAGAGGTAGTGGTTTGCCCGCTTTTGAAGAAGTCATCTCTGGATCCACTGGTCCTAGCCAATTACTGCCCAGTCTTGAATTTGCCATTGCTGGGCAAAATAATTGAGAAAGCGGTGGTAGAAAAGTTTCATGTTTTCCTGGAAGAGACATCTGTCCTCGATCCCTTCCAGTCTGGCTTCCGTCCTGGTCATGGGATGGAGACTGCTCTGGTCGCCCTCACAGATGACCTTAGAAGGCATCTGGATCAAGGTGGGTCAGCGCTGCTATTACTTTTAGATTTTTCAGCAGCATTTGACATTAGATCAACTATGATCTAATGACCCATCGCCTTGCTGACATTGGAGTCCAGGGGGCTGTCTTACAGTGGTTTTCCTCCTTCCTCCATGGTCAGGGACAAAGGGTGGCGATCGGCAAGCAGACTTCCCTGCGTCACCCACTAGAGTGTGGTGTACCGCAAGGAGCCATTCTCTCGCCGATGATGTTTAACATCTATATGCGCCCCCTTGCCCAGATTGCCAGAGGTTTTGGGCTGGGTTGTCACCAGTATGCAGATGACACCCAGCTCTATCTGTTAATGGATGGCCACCCAGACTCTGCCCCAGACCATCTAACCAGGGTGCTGGAAGCAGTGGCTGGTTGGCTGCAATTGAGCCAGCTGAAGCTTAATCCAACTAAGATGGAGGTCCTGTACATGGGTCGTGGGGGCTAAGACTGGGCATCCAGCTCCCCACTCTGGATGGCGCATCTCTTGTGCCATCTCAGAAGGTGAGAAGCTTGGGTGTGATACTGGATGCCACCCTTTCTATGGAGGCCCAAGTCACAGCTGTTGCACAATCTACCTTTTATCATCCTTGGCCAAACAACTAGCGCCCTATCTGGTCCCTCGGGACTTAGCTACAGTGATCCATGCAACAGTCACTTCCAGGTTGGACTACTGTAACTTGGTCTACGCAGGCTTGCCTTTGAGGCTGATCTGGAAGCTCCAGCTGGTGCAGCATGCGGCAGCACGATTGCTGTCTGAATCGCCTGTACAGGCGAGCAGTCGGCCAATGCTGTGCAGTCTGCACTGGCTACCAATCGAGTACCGGATTCGCTTTAAGGTTTTAGTACTGACATTTAAAGCCTTGCGTGGCCTGGGACTGGCATACCTGTGGGACCATTTCTCCCCACATGAGCCCCAAAGGTCACTACAATTGGCCAGTCACAATCTCTTGACCATCCCTGGCCAAGGGATGTCCGGCTCGCCTCGACCTGGTGGAATCAGCTCCCTACAGAGGTTCGAGTCCTCACGGGTCCTCATGGATTTGTTATCATTCCGGAGGACCTGTAAGACGGAGCTGTTCCGCCAGGCCTATGGCTGAGGCGGATGGACGTTCTTACCATCTAACTGGCCCCCCTGCACTGACTGTACTGATCTGTCCACACCATCCATGGTGCTTTAATGTGAGCTGTGACTTAATTGCTTTAATTTTAAATTGTTTTAACTGTTTAAATTGTTTTAAACTGTTTTGATTGTTTTATTGTGTTGGAAGCCGCCCTGAGCCCACTATGAGAAAGGGCAGCCTATAAATCTGCAGAAATAAATAAATAAATAAAAATGTGGTCTTTACCAGCTGATCAACTGAAAGTATAGCTGATTCTAAAATGCTGATAGATTTTAATGCTGGCCATTTTAAAAAATACACAGCTAGACAGTTGTAAAAAATACACAGCTTGTTGTCCACCCCTGAAAGTCATGTTGATCTCTGGTGACTGACCCCTACTGGGGGCCTGGAGGATATTCAGGGAGGTGACAATAAGCCTGCCTCAGCCTTCCGACTGGATATTTTAAGGACATTCTCCCCTTCGAATACGAACCACAGTTGACCCTGCTTAGCTTCTGAGACCTGCTGAGATCGGGCATGGCAGGACTGTTCGTTCAGGTTTTGTAAATGAACAGCTTCTGCTTCAGCACGAATCTGTCTTACCTATTACATTTTTAACTTGCCCTTCCTCCAAGGAGGTCAGGATGGCCTACCTAGGTCCCCATCTCCATTTTTTCCCCTTCACAACAGTCCTTTGGTAGGTTAGGCTGAGAGAATGTGACTGGCCCAAGGTCACCCAATGAATTTCATGACTTGAGTGGAGATTAGCATCTGGATCTCTCCAGTCCCTTAGCGACTAATCTATCACTCCAGCAATTGCACCATGGTTTGCCACTACATCAAGATCTACAAAACGTGGCTTTCTACAGTTTGGAGCAAGTTTGGAAGGGGAGTACAACCCATAGCTTGACAGTTTGTCTCTAATGGCAAACTAGGGGTCTACTGACTGCACAAGGAGAACAGAGAGCACACTCTGCACTGGGCTTGTCTGTGTAGTACTGAACAATGCTCTGGTATTATGTCTGAACTAACCCTGTCTGAACTAACCCTGTGAAAGTCCTGTCCCTCATGTGACATTTGTTATTGTTGCTGTACGTGCTATTTGTTGAACATAGTGCAAGGTGTAAAAACAGGGCAACTACTGTTCTCTGCCCCCATCCTGAGATTCTGCATCTAGGCAACCCACAGTCTGCACTCATTATTAAGTCATTTGATGCAAATTATCTCTACATTTTATTTTTCTTTCACTCCTAACGATATGCAAGTCCTATTGGGTATTTTTGGCACTTGAAGGAGAAAGGGAAATGCTGCCAGATGAGGAAGAAACAGTATTTACAGAAGTAATAAGGCTGTGTTTGGGTACTGAATGCTGGTGTGTTCTGTGAACCAGAAGTCTCTGGTTCAAATCTTGCTATAGCCATGGATTTGCGGCATGGCCTTAGGCAGAAGAAGATAAAGCTGGTTTTTATAACCTGCTTTCCTCTACCTTAAGGATTCTCAAAGCAGTTTACAATCACCCTCTCTTCCTCTCCCCACAGCAGGCACCTTGTGAGGTAGGTGGGGCTGAGAGAGTTCTGTGACTGGCCCATGGTCACCCAGCAGACTTCATATGGAGGAGGGGGGAATCAAACCCAGCTCTCCAGATTACAGTCCACTACTCTTAAGTACTACATCAGGCTGGCTCACCAGGAAAGATAGTGCCTCAGCCTTCCCCTCCTTCCAGCCATATGAGATAATAAATACTGAATTCCTTTACAAGATTTTTGTACAATTATAGTGTATAGCATATACTTTGAACACTCTAATCTATAGCACTGTATAAATGCTGAGTCTTATTAAGTCTAGTTAGTCAAGGAAAAGTAAGGTCTGAGTGCCAAGGATATGTACACGCACACAAAAGCTTACATTTTGAATCAAACTGTGTTGCTTAAAGGTGCTAATGGACTCCAGTGTTAGAAAGCAGTTTCAGAGGATAGCTGTGTTGGTCTGCAGTAGAAGAGTTAGATTTGAGTCCAGGAGCTCTCTGCTCTAATCAAGCTGATTACAACATACATTGTACCTTTGCCTCCATTACAAGCATTCTTTGCAACACCCCTCCCACCTTCTGCTTTGAATAAAAGGACTCAGATCTCCACTTCTGTTCTACTGTGTCTGATGAAGGGAGCTTTGACTCTTGAAAGCTTATACCCTGAGACTCTAGTTGGTCTCTAAGGTGCTACTAGACTTGAGTCTAATTGTTAGAAAGCAGTGGAAATGTTTTTTTAAAAATGTAGAAGCTGTCACACAGTTACTTAGTTCATGTACAGTACAGCCAGAGGTATAGAAAGGGGGATATAGCACCTTTTCCCCTCCAAGGTGTATAGACTATGAGTAGGCAACCATTTTGGCCCAAGTGCTGCCCTCCCCCAACAATATCCACCTATAAAAACTTGATACACTAGGAAAGGAGTGCGAAGAGCAAGGTTGTCCTTGGCCAGAAACACTGGGAACACTGAATCCCAGTGTTCTGGATTTTGTTGCTAGGATAAAATAATAATAATAAAATAAAAATAAATAAAAAGCATCCAAGAGACTATGCTACCTAGGGTTTCTGTGGAAGAAAGGCAAGATACACATGTAATAAACAGAATGTGCCTTTTCATTTCTCTTCTGCTCAGTAAAATTGCTTCCTTGATCCGTTCAGGTGATTATGGGCTTGCTGAAGTTCTGGCCAAAAACACACAGCCCCAAGGAAGTTATGTTTCTGAATGAACTGGAAGAAATTCTGGATGTTATTGAACCTTCTGAGTTTGTGAAGGTTATGGAACCTCTCTTCAGGCAGCTGGCCAAGTGTGTCTCTAGTCCACATTTCCAGGTAGGTTCAAGACACAGGAAGGGGACAACAGCTTTATGTTCCATTCACCCGTGGCATTTGCAATCATACTTGTACATGAAACAGGTATCTCTGCAAATCAAAAGTTAAAAGTATCTTGCTGATCAGGATGTCATCTAACAACGGTGCCAAGGAAGAGGTATTTGGGGACAGTCATAAACCTATTGGAAACCTCTTACCTAATTGCCTGTAATAGAAATTGGCCTCAAAAGGCTAGGCAAGTGTCACGTTGAATTCTTCTTTTTAGCCTTGAAGGCCTCTTCACTCTTAACATTAAGTGGGGGAGAGATCAGTCTTTCTGAAGTTCACAGACTCCAGAATGCAGTGTCTTCCTTCTAGAGGTTAAATGCTGGTTTGTATGTTTCTTCTTCTGCCTTCATCATGGCCCAGTTTTGAACAAAATCTGCATTCTGAAGTTGCCCGTGGGTCTTCCTGAAAAGCAGAAGGAAGGAACTCCGTACACAGTCTTCAGAAAACAGCCTCTCTCTAAAGGGGATTTTCATTCGAAAGCGGAATGCTCTTGTACTCTCCAATCCCTTCTTGAAGACATCATCTTGAGTGCCTTTGAATTTCTCATAGGGATTTTGTAACTAGCCTTAAATTCCACTATAGGGAGAAATAAACTGAAATCCAGCAGGTTTTGTAATTGTTCTTTTGGAAGTCTGTGGCCTAGATTTCTTCCTCCCACAGCAAACCACTGTCTTCCTTCTCATACTATTTCCTGGGTTCCCTGCCTCACAGTGTAGCAGTGTTTCTGGGAATATTTCAGACTTCAGCAGGAGGGTTTCAAAAATTTATTTCTTATGTAGGTGGCAGAGAGGGCATTGTATTATTGGAACAATGAATACATCATGAGCTTGATCAGTGACAACGCGGCCAAAATTCTCCCCATCATGTTCCCAGCGCTCTACAAGAATTCCAAGAGTCATTGGAACAAGTAAGGTTGCTTCTGTCTTGTATTTAAACATTAAGAAATATACAAAGGAGAAAGCTGAGATTTGTGTCCTTTCACTGTAGGATACATGCAGATGACAGTGCTGTATTCAGTCATACTAATACTCATTCACAGTGATGAGAAAGAGAACAGCTTGGATAATGAAGCGCAGTGAATGCTAGAATACATACAAGAAAACTGAGCTACAAAGCTTGTGTGGAGTAGTGGTTAGAGTGTTGGGCTAGGACTGGGGTAACATGGGTTTAAATCCCCACTCAGCCATGACACTTGGTGATCTTGGGCCAGTCACAGTCTTGCAGCCTAGAATCTATATTTATAAAAACAAGAGTCCTGACAGCTCATGAATGCCCAGCCAAAATGTTTGGGCCTAGAAACCCAAAATTCAGGGAGTGCATTCCTTCCATGACATCAATGGCCACTAAAAAGGGATTTTTAGAAATCTGCCCCCTAAGTGGGTGAAAAGAGGTAAAATGTGTTTTCCCAATGGGGTAAAACTCTGCTGTGTGCCTGGTAGCCTGCTGTCTGCTTCCACCCTCCCCTTTGATTGGTCAGGTGTGGAGTTCTGAGGTGGCAGTCAGTTAATGGAGTCTGCAGACAGCTGAAGCACCCCCTTCTCTATGATTGTTCAGCTGTGCAGCTCTGTGTTCTGAGGTGGCAGTCAGTTAATGGAGACTGCAGACCGTTGAACAGGTGTCCTGACTGACTCATCAACACCCAGCCTAAACTCCTGGACTTGTGTAATAACAGTGCTACAGAGAATTACCAACTGCAAGTTGGAAAATTCCTGGAGATTTGAGGGGTGGAACATGGAGAGGGTCATGGAGAGGGTGGGGTTTGAGGAGGGGTGGGACCTCAGACAAATACAGTGCCATAGACTCCATCCCTCCAGACCAGCCACTTCCACTGTTGCCACTCTCCAGGTGAGGGCTGGAGATCACTCAGATCAGCTCCCCTGGAGAAAATGGCTGCTTTGCAGGACTCGATGTCATTATACCCTGCTGAGGTTGCTTGCCTCCTGCTTTAGTCTACACTGTGAATTCAGACCACTCATAGACTTTCGCAGGATTGTTGTGCAGGCCAAAAGGGGAAGTCAGCTCTAAACCAGAATAGGCATTTTTCATAACAGTCGGTATGGCAATTGAGATTCTAAAAATTCTAAAACCAAAACACCCTTCCTATCTAAAACAAATAAAACATTTTAAAGGTAGTCCTGGTACCATGGTGCTGACCATTTCAATCTGTTCCTTTTTCTCCTCCCTCTGATACAGTGCTTGTGATGTCACTCAAATTCATTGTCTTCCACTTTTCTCTTTTTGCAGGACAATCCATGGGTTAATTTACAATGCACTGAAGCTGTTCATGGAGATGAACCAAAAGCTATTTGATGACTGCACACAGCAATATAAGGCAGAGAAGCAGAAGTGAGTATTCCAGGGGGAGGGGGGTGTTTCTGCCGCCACATTAGCTACTTCTTGGCATATCATGAACCTCTTTCTTGGTGCTGGTTAACAAGGATGAGGAGGTTGTGTGTGTAGAATGAAGACCCTTCAGAAAGAAGTTATTGAATTGGAGAAGGAAATTAGAATGGCAGGAAAATAAGGAGGAAAGAGCTTTAAAAACCTAAGCAACTGAGAAATTCCAGCATGTCAAAAAGTTTGGTTTACTGCCTGTGAGGATGGTAAATCACTAGGTTATAAAAGGATCCATTAAGGAAATTATGCCTGGGCCATCCTCCTTGTCTTCCTGAAAAGCAGAGGAAATCCCAGTCCATAAATCAGCTTGACTAAGTCAATAACAGTCCACAAGTCTTGAAAGGCAATGCAAAATTTGTAGAGGTGCAGTGTCTTCAAAGAGACAAATGTAGACAATTCAAAGTAAACCTGGCTGCTAGGTATGGCCAGTATTTTGTGAATCTTTGTCAACTGAATTCCAGTATTAAATAACAATCCATTTGGTAAGACAGTTCTTACTCATCAAGGTGCCAATCAGCATCATTTTACTGGGCATATGGTTCAGAAATTTTCTTGTTGGAGAGGTTTTTGCCACAGATTGTTCAGCTTTTGTTGTGTGTACTATCTATGTGGTCCCTCTTTTTTGGATGCAAAAACAGACCTGCTTAGTCCCTGGGATTTGAGAGCTTAACTGTGCTGGACATGACTAGTTCTTAGAAGTTCTGCATTTTATACACAGGGAAATTTGATCTGTAAGTTATGGGCTCCAGGCATTTTTTTAAAGGGGGCAAAAAATTCCTTTCTCTCTTCAGGGGGCGATTCAGATTGAAGGAGCGAGAAGAAATGTGGCACAGGATTGAAGAACTAGCCCGCCAAAATCCACAGGTAATGATTATGTTGATTATGTTGAACAAATGGAAGATTATTTCTGAGCGCTGTCACATTTCTGCTTCCTTAGGCTACAAGCCCAGAAATGGTTACCATTGTAACTCTTTGGGATCCAGTGGGTAGTACTGAACTAGGATTAGCCTTTGTTTAAATTGCTGCTCAGCCATGGCTTCCACTGGATGGTCCTAGATGAGTTGCTATCAGGTTCAAGTTTTCCCTTCTGTAAAATGGGAATAATCATCAGAGGAGCAAAATGGAGATCATCGAATGCAACCTAGACCCATAAAATGTGTCTCTTATCAGTATGTGCTAACACAAACAGAATTTATTTGATTCTCCCCTTCCCAGCAAAGTATAATCCAAGTATTAAATACTGCTCAAATTTGTGATTTCTGACTTGTAATATGGTTGCTAGATACTTCTGTCATAGCCTGCTAAATTGCTGTCATTGAAGTTATACTCAGCCCCTGAAATAGAAGTGGTTGGTACATGGAGTTACATGGATGAGAAATTTCTGTTTCTGAAATAAAAGACTTATTTGTACGCAGTGCCCATATTGGTGGGATAACATGAAAAGGGCAGTTTTCTCTGTCTGCTGGCAGGGAGACCAGGAAAGGTAATTCTTGGCTATGTAGAAAATACATTTTAGGCAGCATGTGAACAGGCCCGGTGCTAGGGGTGCCTGTGCCTGTAGGCCGGACTGTGGTCCTCCACCCACCCGTTATCTTAGTGCGAGCAAAGTGCGTGTGTCGGTGACATAACAATGACGTCACTGTCATGCCCCCTCTGACTTTGCCAAGGACTCCCAAGCCTTGGGAGACCCTGGCAAAATCTGAAACAACAGCAGGCTCCACACCCCCCTCTCCAGTGGGGAAGGGCCATTTGCTCCCCCCCTCAACCTTCTTGCACCTCTTTCCTCCGCCTGAGTCTCGGGCGGGGGAAAGAGCCGGTACGAGGCCTCCTTTTTGCTCTCGGGCTGCCTTTCCTGCAGGGGAGCCAACCTGAGAGTGAAGCTGAGCTGCCCCTTTCCTCTGCCCAAGATGTACGAGGGAAAGAGCCAGTGCAGGGCATCCTCTTCGCTCTTGGGTTGCCTTTCCTGCAGAGGAGCCAGCCCGAGAGCGAAGCCGAGCTTTCTTTCCTCCGCCCAAATCTCGGGCGGGGGAAAGAGCTGGCACAGGAGAGGCAGCGAGGCCAAACTGCTTCTTTCCTTTGCCCGAATTTTGGGTGGGGGAAAGAGGCAGAGCTGCGCCAGCTGGCGTATGGGGATGGGGCGCCTTGCAGCGCCCTGTAGACCATGTGGCACCTGAGGCAGCCGCCGACATAGCCTGCTCCCATGCTCCGGGCCTGCGTGTGAAACTGAGCACGCAACTGTATGCTGCTTAATTTTAACCTTCTTATGCTTGAAAAACTCACTTTGGTCATCAACCCCCCTCCCCCATTCAGTCTTTTAATGGTTTGATAGTCCTCTGATCCCCAGAAAGGTCACTCCCCGTGATTGCAGGATCTGCACAAAGGAACACGCACAAAGATGGACGTGCTAGAGCAAGGGAATGAAATTGCCCCATTCTTTCAGCAGAGCTGTTCATGCCAAACAGGAAGGAGAAGCAGTTTTAACTCCTTGCTCCTCCTCACTCCAGGACCCACCCCTGTATGAGCAGCTGTTCTTCCATATGCGTCGTAGGAGTTGCAACCCTTAGACTGATTCCTCCAGGGTCACACCAAGGGAGAAGAATACAGGAAAATCACACCTGCTGGTGAAGTGGTAGAACAGTGGCCCTGAATGGCTAACAAGTCCTTCTTTCTCTATTGTTACACGGAGTTACATGGATGAGAAATTTCTCTGTTTCTAAATTACATCAGGGTAAAGTAGCTGCATCAGGGTAAAGTAGCTGCTGTGGAATTAGCGTTTTCAGCATGCTGGGATTCTTTAAATGTCATCTCCTAGTACTTTGGACATGCTTCACTTTAATTTAAATGAAATACACACAAAACAGTCACTTTATTGTAAGATAATGTATAATATATTATGTGGCAGAGTTTGAGAGTTTCCCTTTTAGGATCAGTTATGCCATAGAACGGTTCAGCCTGTTTCATCTCACCGAGACACTTGAGCCATGTCAGTCAAAGAAACCTTAAGCTGCAAGGGGAAACGTCAGTGTTGTATCAAACTTAAACCTTGCGATCTATTTATATGTGTTTGTTTAAACATTTGGTGTATCAGTACTTGAGTTGCTGAGCTTGCATTCCCATTTTTCTGTGTGCCATGTTCCTGCAGTATCCCATGTATTGCGCACCCCCACCTTTGCCTCCTGTTTATTGCATGGAGACGGAGACCCCCACTGCAGAGGACATACAGCTGCTGAAGAAAACAATGGAGACAGAGGCTGTGCAGGTGACTCATCTATATATCCTCCAACAGATCAGGAGCTTTGGTTCTTGTTAGCCAAATGGCATTCCTCCTGAACAAGCAAGCAGGCTCTTCAGATACAGCACTCATGTTGTGTCTCTATAGGCAGACTAAACTATTACTGACATTTGCCTTTCTCCAAGGCTTTTTTTTGTAGCAGGAACTCCTTTGCATGTTAGGCTACACTGCCTTGATGTAGCCAATCCTCCAAGAGCTTACAGTAGGCCAGTTTGGTGTAGTGGTTAAGTGCACGGGCTCTTATCTGGGAGAACCAGGTTTGATTCCCCACTCCTCCACATATACCTGCTGATGTGATCTTGGGTCATCCACAAGTTCTCCCAAGGCTGTTCTGCTCAAGAGCAGTTCTGGGAGAGCTCTCTCTGCTCCACCTACCTTACAGGGTGTCTGTTGTGGGAAGGGGAAGGGAAAGTGATTGTAAGCAGCTCTGAGACTCCTTTGGCTAGTGAATGGTGAGGTATAAATCCAATCTCCTCTTCATCTTCTTTGTAATAAGAGCCCTGTAAGCTCTTGGAGGATTGGCTACATCAGGAGTGCGTGGCCTAATATGCAAAGGAGTTCCTGCTACAAAAAAAGCCCTGCCTTTCTCTGAGAGAGCAGGCAGTAAAATACATAGACTGACTCTCCATGGGCCTGATATGGTAGAAAGAAACATATGAGCCCCAAGTTGGAAGGATTGGTCACTGTTAGTTATTGCAGATCAGTTGTGCATGGTGATGATTCACAGATCATCACTGTGTCTGATAGTGTACTTGTGTAACCAACCACTACTGTTGAAACTGGGACAATAAAAAGACATCTGCCAGAGAAATTGTGATTTCCCCCAGATACATTTAGTGAGGGTTATATTTGTTTTCTACCATTATAAAATGTCTATTGAAACATGTTTTAAGTCTCTGATAACTCTGTTTTGCACATCCATGATATGCAGGATGTGCAAAACAAAAAGCAAAGTGGAAAAGAGACTTAACTTGGTTCCAGTCTACTTTTTGTGTGAATAGACAACATCCAGTAGCTGGATGGTGGTGTTGGTGAAAAAAGGCACGAAGTGAAAAAGGATTAAGCAACTCAGTCAACCTATTTCATTTATTTAAAACGTATTTATTCTGCCTTTCCACCCAGTTCAGCATCCCCAATGCAACCAACAGTCAAAACATAAAACAAATTTTAAAATGTATATAACAGCTATGGCTATGGGGGTCTCAAGCAGGAATATTTGTCCCTCAAAGTTCCAGACTTGAGCCATGTAGGCCAGTGGCACCTGTGCAGATTGTTATGTTTATATTATGGACACAGCCTGCAAGCATCTGAACAGAAGACATGGCCTGATATGGATTCAAACTACCTTTTCCAGTGCCATCAACTCTTGACTTGCTGTGGTTTCTCCCAGCTCTCTTGGGTCTTTCTCATCTCTGCTACCCAAGAAAGTTTAACTGGAGATACTAGGGATTAGCTGGGGATCTTCTACATTTAAAGCATGTGTTTCTGTCATCGAACTGTGGCCTCTTCCTTGATCAGATGTAGTCAAATGCAGGCTGGATGTTTGCAGTCAGCAAGAGTGGGCATGTTCTGGGGACCATATACTGCCAAGGGGCTTATCACTGATTGCTTTCTCTTTTTGTCTGGCCAGAACCCAGGACTGCTCCCTCCCCCACTCCCACAGCAGCCATCCCACTGGACCCTGTTTGCTCCAAGCACAGGGAGTGCCACTTCCCTGTTTTTAAGAGCTACCCCATATAGCTGCACCTGCCTCTTTCAGGCAGCACCTTGTGAAGCACCCATGTCACCCTTGCAAGCTATTTTTCTGAAGTTAATGCACTTCAGTAAAAATTGTGAAATCCCTTCCTAGTACTGGTCTCCCAAAACTTTTTTCAGCACCAATTCAGTATGCGTACCAATCAAGTTCTGCAGAGATTACTGGAGGTAGTAAAAAGGTGTTGATCAGTTGGAGAGTGGAAGGCAAGCAGCTGCGGAAGGAATCACAGTAAAGCTGAATGCAAAGCAGTCTTTAATTGGTAAAGGGCTTCCTTTCCTGTAATGTGGATAGGGGGAGATTGATGAGACTGCAATCCTAATAATACTTAACTGGAAGAAAGTCCTGTTGAAACCAGTGGCATTTATTTCTAAGTAAACATCCTTGGGATCATGCACAATATGTATTTGTATGGAGGCAAGAGACAGATGAGCGCTTGTTTTCTCAACTTCGGTGTTCGTGAGGTGTGAAAGGGGATTAATAGTAAAAACACACACACAGTGGGTGGTTATATTTCAACTTAGACTTGTCAGGATTCACTTGCTTGCTTTTCAATCCTAATGTACCCCTATCTGTAAAATGGGATCTTCTCTAGATTCCTTACAATGTGTTGCATGCATGTCCAACTTCACCTGTAGACTGTAGCCTGGCTCATTTTTCTTGAGTTACTTGTTTTGTATGCACCTCATTTCTTTCCAGTTTCTGATTGTGGCTTTGCCATAGTCTCAGTTGTGGTAATCAAGGATGTGTGTATGAATACGCAGATTTTAAAACTTTTTTTCAAAAAAATCTAGAATTGGCAAACTTTGCAGCAGCTACTTTTTATCATCATCCTGGGGGGAAGGATCTGATCACAGAGGGTAAACAAGCAGGTGAACCCATGAATGTTTTGATTACCTGGGACCCACAAAACCTGAAGCTGCCCTCCCGCAGTTAAATTTTATACAGCAGTGACCCACAGGAAATGCCTGAGGGTAAAATAGCTCAAGTAGAGACTAATGCTTCCATCATGGGAACCAGTTGGCAGAACCTGCCTTCTCATTTCTTGTGATTTTGTTTAGATGCTGAAAGACATGAAGAAGGAGAAGGTTTTGCTTCGTCGGAAATCTGAGCTTCCTCAGGATGTCTACACCATAAAGGCCCTGGAAGCGCACAAGAGAGCAGAAGAATTTCTCACCTCAAGCCAGGAGACACTCTGACGGGCTAGGGAGCCCCTGGAGGGTACACAGAAATGCACTTTGTTCTAATGTATAACTAGGGAATGAACATGGTGAGCTGTGCCTGTCCTCCGCTCCATTCTCATTCTTTCAGGTTAGATTTGATTTTACATTGTACCTCATATCCCACCACACTGTCACTTCCTCTGCTTTATCCTCTTAAAGCTGTTCTTGTGTGCACGTGTGAAGGGAGCCTAGCCAATCCATGAAAGTACCATTCCTTGCAGGGATCATTCCATTTCCTGCTCTCTGATTCCCAGCCTCACAAACCAAAGCAGAGAGTTCAACAACTTATTAGCCACACACTACAGCCTCCTGGCACTTGTTTATGAAACCATTTTTCATACATAACCATAAACAGATATTGTATATGAAACTGACTAAGCAGATCAAATTCGATCCATTTTCTAAGGCTCAAGCACACTTCTTTTGGGACCAGGCTAGATTTGGGACTAGTGCATTGCTTTTTTTTCCACATTCAGTAACTGGCTAATCTATTGGAGAACTCTGTTGTTTTGATCCACGTGAGCAAGGGAGACAGTGTCATGCAGGAGACTTTTTGCTTTTGGTTGTATCTAGCACAGGGATATAATCATTCTGTGTAAGTCCTAAATTTTTGTGAATGCAAATAGAGTAGGTCAAGCAAAAATTTGCATACACTATTCTGTTTGCATTCCTCCTTGCCCCCTGAATTTGTGGTGCAATGGCAGCTACACATAATTCTAAATCCGTCGCTTTTGGCTTTGTGGTAGTTTTTCATCCTCTCAGAGCAAGACTAGTTGATAGCTACACTGCAGCTGCTGTGTAGAAGCATCACTTAGGGTTTGGTTAACCTCCCCACTTCAGCTCTGATGTTCTCATAGCGGTCTCAACTAAAACTGGAGTAAGCGTAACTCTTAAGTGGTGTTGTACTCACACCAGCTTCCGTGTCAACTGCTGGCTTGTAGGAACTCTGAATGAATGCTTACTAAAAATAGAAAGGCTTGTGGTACAGTTTCACAATGGCTTTTAAATGTTTTGCCTACTGGGAACACGAGAAAAATATTGACTTCCCAATCTCAAACTGGCAACCAGCCATCCTCATCTGGAATGCATTTGGCCTTATTGCAGGGGTGGGGAACCTCCATCCTGAGGGCCGTATACAGTCTTCAAGGTCACTTGGTGTGGCTCTCGGGGATTGCTGGAGTGAACCAAGCCGTGTGGCAGCCTCCCTGGGGCCTGGCTGGCCAGCGAGGCTCATGGGGCCCAGCTGCACTGTGCAGCAGCCTCCCCGGGCCTGACTGGCTGGCCAGAATTGCTGCAGGGCCTGGAAAAGTTACTGTCACAGTTCAGTTTGCACTTGATTATCCCAGATGGCGTGGCCTAATATGTTAAGAGTGTGTGACCTAATATGCTACTGAGTTCCTGCTGGGCTTTTTCTACAAAAAAGCCCTGCCCCTATGCATTTGCCTAGGGCGGTGGGCCGTGTGTGTGTGTGTGTATGTGTGCCAGATTAGGCTCTCCTCATGTAACTTCAAATAGAAAAACAATTATTTGCATTTATTTTGCTGGCCTGAATAATTCTCCCTCAGCGGAGCACTGTTTTTTAAGTTGATAATTTTTTATGGCCCATGAATGATGTTATAAATATCCATATGGCCCTTGGCAGAAAAAAGGTTCCCCATCCCTGCCTTATTGGGTTCAGGTTCATTTCAGAGGTTCTGTCCTTCGAACCTAACAGTGTAAGAAAAGAGGAGAGATACACATACAAAGGAGACACTTTTGTAAAATGCTGTGAGTAATTCAGAATACTAGACCTCTTTCCTTTGGCTACTGCTGCCCTAATAGTAACTGCTGGATTCACTTAATGTGCTCTTAAGCTGCTATTTTCAGAATCATGGAAAGTTACAAAAGGGAAAAGGCTCTTATAGCTAATCTGTTCCTCCTCCACACTGTTTTATCAGTTCAAAATCATATATGCTCACTACTGAGTATCTCAGACCAATGCTCCAAACTTAAGCATATCTACTTTGAAGCAAGTCTGACCTGACATCAGTAGGACTGATGAGTTAATGATTTAAGATCAGGCTGTAACCTAACTTTTTAAATGCTATGTAAAATTCCTGTTTTTCCTTGTTTAATCTTTGCACAGTGTACTGCCTTGTCTACTTACTATCCACACAGTACTCCTAATGCTTCTTTATGTACCTTGAATCATTTATATGTACTCCTTCAGACACACCTGTATCTTGAGGATAGCCTGCCCCCTGCATCTGTTTAGTGGCCTTTCAGCCATTAGAAAACTGACTAGTTAACATCTGAGAAGTGGGAATTTGCTAGCTGTTCATACTGGCAACTAATTCACAGTGTTGCTTTCCTTAACCTGCAAATTGCACTTTGGGAAGAAGAGTTGCTGCTAATTCTGTGTCATGTGACTTGGCTGCCAACTGGTACTGTCTTACCTAGCTTATCTGCTGCCAAAATACTTTCAAACACCCATCTTTTTTTAAAACAAACAAACAAACCATCTGGCTATCAGCTTGGTGTAGTCCTTAATGTCCTTTGTGCAATGCCTGTAAAAATATTATTGCTAAAGGGAGAGAAAGCTGAGGCAACAACTGGAGAAGCAAAGAAGAAACCTATTAACAGAAAAGTTTTGCCTGATGTTCAGTATGTGCCTGGTTAGCCTGCAATCTTCTAGTGAGGTTCAGATGGTAGTGAGAAGGAGCTGACTTAGAACTCTTCTACTCTAAAGTACAATTCAATCCACCTGTTCATATCTTCCCCTCCCCATGAGGCTGGGCTCTGCAAATAAGAACTGGAGGACTTTTCTCCCCTTTACTTTTCCATATAGATGCAACATAGCACTCCTCTGCCTTTTACAGTTTTGCACTGGTGGAGCAGGGCTACAACTGAGCATCTTGTGCTGTATGGCTTAGATGTAAATATAGCCCTCTGTCATCTTTGTTTGGGGGTCAGAGAAAGTTGTGTTTGGTACCTAACATTAAAGTTTAGTTTGCTGCCAATTAATTCCAGTGTCCTATGTATCTCACAGGTGGGGGAAGCTGTGTGAAAAACAGGGTGAAAATTGACAACTCAAGCCAAAACAAACACCTCAAGCACACAGCTTCAGGTCACTATCTACCTTAATGCAGCTGTACTTAATTTCCTTGCATTATTTGTCCTAGTTTCTGCTTGTACCCTTCTCCACTTTTTACATGGACTGGGTTGGAGTGGCCTCTTTCACTTCTTACATAGTCCCTCGCAAGAGGGGAAAAAAGCAAAAATAAGTGATGCATTCACTCTTTGGACACAAGTATTAAGCTGCTTTACAGATCATATGTACATATGGTGTACTTTATTTTCAGTAGAGTATTACATAGTATGACAGTGTTGGATTTTGTACAGATGTCCCTGTATGTACAGAACTAAATAAAATGGATCTCTTGAAAAGATGACACCCTGGACTCCACCTCATGGCCCCTGTTTAGCTCTTTAGGCTATAAGCTAGTTGGGAGGGAGAGACAAAAGAGCTACACCATGCATGTCAAAGGAAGAAGGGTCCTATCACAGGGGCTGACATTTGAATGGCCTACTTTTAAGAGCTAGAAAATAGTCTCATAGCCCAGACCCCTGCGACAGTCACCACTATCCGCTAGCTACAATTAAGAGTTACAAACAACTGATGCAATAGAGCCACATTTTCAATGTAACAAGAACACAGAGCTTCAATGCTGGTGAAAGGTAAGTTTCTACCTGACCAGTTCACAGAAAGACAGATTTAAAGTGCAGCACTTCATAGCAAAAACTTTCCTTTCTAGGCAGGGAATCTACTATTGGCTCTGCATCTTCATTTGCATTCTGGCCTAGAACAGACTGGATTTTGCCGGGCTTGCAGTGTTCGCTGCACCATGGCTTGCCACTGATCATCTGAGATCTCATTGGCCCATGAAGGTATTCCCAGTGTGGGAAGCTTGACTCCAGCCATTGTCCGTTTCACCAACTCCACATGTTCTAGAATCAAACAGAGCTAAAGAATGAGAGATACTGCTTCAAACAATAAATAAAACTCCAAAAAGGAGTTGCCCCCCCAGTGCCAAGATAATCACCTGTCAGGGTTTAATATTCACAAAGTGCATGGAAATTGGATGGCTAACTCCCAAATAAGAGGTGCTTAGGAAGTAGTTCCATCTACACAGGACTACATGCAACAAACAAGAAGAATAGGTACTGTCCCATGAATTTTTACATCAGATCACCACAGCAACAACTAGGTAACAAAGTGGAGGCTTCTATACTTAAATTGCTGGCTTGAAAATATTACAGTTATTAAAGGTTAGAACAAACTGCCTTGCAGAAATAAAGACAAAATGTTATGACAGCAAGTGGGATGGAGAAGATAGCAACTGAATGTAGGTCAGAAAACCTGGGTTCAGATTCCACTCAGCAATAATGCCCTGGGTAAGTTACCTGCCTCTCAACCTTATCAAGCTGTTCATTTATTACCATATCTATACCACTGCAATCCTTGGAGGATAGAATTGTGACATAAGTGCCATAGAACTAGACATCAGGTGTTCATTTGGTATAATAGAAAAATATTAGAACAGTAATAGTTCTTGGCATCCACAATAAAGTTTTGTGTGTATTGTTTCACACAGGTTGCTGTTATCTAAAATGATAAAACTGTTTCATGTTTGATTGTTACCTGGATCCATAGGGATGGAGCTTCGACTGCTCTGAGCTGTGGATCCTTCTTCCTCGTCACTGTCCGCAGGCGGATCAGGCAGGTGCAGTCTCATAGCCTGCATCCAGTGTACAAAACCCATTGGAAGTTTAATACAGCGCAAAGTCATGCTCATACTGGGTTCTATCCCTAGCCCCATGTTGAGGAAACCCAAGGCAGGTTCCTGTAAGAAACAAAACGGCTACCTGAAGTCGCTCATGGATGTCAATGACTGGCTCTGTGCTGGGTACTGTTTCTTCAGCTGTTGCTGGTCCCTGATCTGGATCTTGGTTCAGTGGCTGATACAAGTAGCCATGACTACTGCCTTCTTCTTCCTCTTCCTCTGGTTCTTCACTACTCCATTCTCCAGCAGGATCAGGAGTTCCATCAGATGTCTCTTGTAGCCCCACCTCTTCGTGTTCATTCGGACAGATCCTTTCTGGACCCATTCTCAGAGTTATGACCGGCTCCAAGGCCATGCACTATAATATGTTGGGAAAGGATGGAGTCACATCTCCACATCTTGCAAGACAAACACCAGGAAACTATTTAAGTCCAAGGAAAGTTCTCTCCTAACCCAAACAGGCTGGGGGGGGGGGGGCGGGTTGGAAGGAGAGAACTAAGCTAGTGTTAAGGAATCCTTAGATGCAAGGAGAAAGACCTCAAGCGTGACTGGACTGTCCTGCTTACATAATGAATGTCATTGTAGCTTGTTCCTGTAATTGTACATGGCAGTTCTTTTCAAACTGTTCCAGGAATCCTGGGTTCCATGAAAGTTTACTTGGGGATTCTCATTAAGATTACTCATGGCAGGCAAGAGAAGCTTGCAGAGGGAAATCAACAGTGGGCAACAGATAGCCACAGGAGACTACTGAACACTTCTATGGCGTGTGTGTGTCTTCTCCCCCCGCCACCGCATGTAACACCCAGTAGTCCTGGTCATGAATGCACAAACCAAAAGTGCATCCTCAAGACATGCCCCAGAACTTAAGCAATTCATGTATCGTTATACAATAAGTTACCGTACTTAGTACAACTGTCAGAACAAAAACCTAAAATGAGCAAGCTATTTTAATATCTTTAGCCTGCTAGTGCTTCCCTAGGACTTTTAAAAAGTTAACCACTCTAACACCTCCAAGCAACTTCTCTGAAGACAGATATTTTTATCCCACCTTTCTTCCAAAGATCTTAGAATAGTATACCTAATACCATTTGGTTCTAATTGTTCAAAAATGGGATTTTATTATGTATGCTTTAATTTGTTAGCCACCTTGGTGGCCCTTGTGAGGGTAGAATATCATAATATAAATTTGGTAAAATAAAAAATTCTTACAATAGTGCTTTGAGATAGGATAGGCTGAGAGTGTGTGACTAATCTAAGGTCACCTTGTGAGCTTCAAGGGTGTGTGTGTGTGGGTGGGTGGGTATATAAACTCAGATTTCCCCAGTCTTAGTCAGCTACTAACCACTGTATTACAATAAAGCTTCTTCCCAATCAGTTCTGAGTCAGCACTTTTCCAGAGCTTTCAGTGAATTCCATAGGTCAAAAAATTCATTTGGACAGATCCTCTCCTTATGTTTAGCCTGGAGAGGAGAAGACTGAGAGATTATATGATCACCATCTTCAAGTACTTGAAGGGATGTCATATAGAGGATGGTGTGGAGTTTACTATGGCCCCAGATGGTCAGACCAGAACCAATGGGTTAAAATTAAATCAGAACAGTTCTCAACTAAACATTAGGAAGAACTTCCTGTCAGTTAAAGTGGTTCCTCAGTGGAACAGGCTGCCTCAGGAGGTGGTGGACTCTCCTTTGGGGGTTTTTAAAGAGAGGCAAGATGGCCATCTGACAGCAATGCTGGTCCTATAAACTTAGGGGGAGGTATTTGTGAATTTCCTGCATTGTGCAGGAGACTGGACTAGATGACCCTGGAAGTCCCTTCCAACTCTATGATTCTAAGATGTTTTGGGTTTTGTTGTTATTGTTCTAGTAAGTATATGGAAGAATATGGCCTGCTCCAATAGGATATCAGGTGCTGGTTCAGCCCATATTCCAATAATGCTCTATAAGAACATAAGAGAAGCCATGTTGGATCAGGCCAATGGCCCATCCAGTCCAACACTCTGTGTCACACAGTGGCCAAAAAACCCAGGTGCCATCAGGAAGTCCATCGGTGGGGCCAGGACACTAGAAGTCCTCACACTGTTGCCACTCCCAAGCACCAAGAATACAGAGCATCACTTGCCCCAGACAGAAAGTTCCAACAATACGCTGTGGCTAATAGCCACTGATGGACCTCTGTTCCATATGTTTATCCAATCCCCCCTTGAAGCTGGCTATGCCTGTAACCACCACCACCTCCTGTGGCAGTGAATTCCACATGTTAATCACCCTTTGGGTGAAGAAGTACTTCCTTTTATCCGTTCTAATATGACTGCTCAGCAATTTCATTGAGTGTCCACAAGTTCTTGTATTGTGAGAAAGGGAGAAAAGTAGTTCTTTCTCTACCTTCTTTCTCTACCGTCTCATGCATAATCTTATAAACCTCTATCATGTCACCCCTCAGCCAATGTTTCTCCCAACCTAAAGAGCCCCAAGTGTTTTAACCTTTCTTCATAGGGAAAGTGTTCCAACCCTTTCATCATTCTAGTTGCCCTTTTCTACACTTTTTCCAATGCTATAATATCTTTTCTGAGGTGTGGTGACCAGAATTGTACACAGTACTCCCTATACTTCTTTATCTCTTAAAAGTGAATAGCTATTACTATCTCCTATGGAATGAAAACAGAAAAGCAGAAGTTGATAGCAATATTGTGACTGGGCCAAAACATGTAGTGCAGCATTTCTTTTAGAGGTGGGTGTCTTGA
This sequence comes from Heteronotia binoei, assembly GCF_032191835.1. Lineage (NCBI taxonomy): Eukaryota > Metazoa > Chordata > Lepidosauria > Squamata > Gekkonidae > Heteronotia > Heteronotia binoei. Next base: position 222,315,533 of record NC_083223.1, on the reverse strand, counting down.
CCCCCTCAATGATCCTATGACAGGTTGTACAGAATTGTATGGAGTAACATGGAACATTCCCATTCAGGTATCTTAAGAACATAAGAGAAGCCATGTTGGATCAGGCCAATGGCCCATCCAGTCCAACACTTTCTGTCAAATATTGGCCAAAAAAAAAATCAGGTACCATCAGGAGGTCTAAGACAATAGAAGCCCTCCCATTGTTGTCACACAATCTCTCCATTAACCAGATGCCTCTGGCACAATTAGAAAAGTTTTGCTAGTAAATAATGTTACACAGTTTTGTGGGGAAATACAATAGAACTAAAAAGGACAATTAATAGTATCTCATCTCACATACTTATGACTATGAAAATCCTAAAAACTTCTTCCCATTCACTGCACACAACCACAAAACTAACTTGCACCTTTCTCAGAACCAGAATTACTCCTTTTCCCTTCATAATCCCTTTTCCAAAACCACATAAGCACACCACGATACCACTCTATTATATATACACTGTGTGCATATGTATTATATGTATATATTATACACTGTATTGTCCACCTACTTTCATGAAATATACCATTTTATCCATCTTACCAGGGCAGCTACTAGTAGTAGCGACTTGTATACACGGCGTACAAAAGCTCACAATGAAAAACAACCGTGCGGGGACCGGGGGGAGGGGGGCAAGAACTTGAAAACCTAACAAAACAGAACCTGCCATTAAAACTGGTTCAGCGTGTGGTTTAAGAGGCTGAACGACAAAAGTAGGAAGCGTGGGAGGGACCACCTCTTCAGTATTCATAAGGTGACTCTAAGCAAACCGCATTGTCCCAGTTTCAGCCCCCCCCCCCCGGTTATTTTGCAGGTTTGTTTTAAGAATTATAAACAAGATAGCTAATATGAAAGGGACTTCCCATTTTAGAAGGCGCACAACAGACAATATTTAGCGCTAGCGAACCTCCATTTCTCACTGCCCGCTCTCTCCCTTCACATTCCAGCTATAAGTAGACTACTTAAATAAAGCCTTCCGTTGCCTCACAACACCCCTTCCCATCCTTACCAAGCTAGATACCGTCTTCCAGCTCCACCGCCTCCCTCCAGCTCAATCTCCGGAAGCAACAAGGCATAATACGGCGGCTGAGGATGTTGTCATAACTGAGCGCAATGGGAGGAGCTGTAACCATGACAACAACAGCTTCTTCGATGATAGCTTCATAGAGTTCTTCTCCAGGACTACAATGCTATTGAATTCACTGGCACGTATTTATAAGTAAATATAGATAGGGTTGTATTTCCTATCCCCCCCCTTCACATCTATCACATTTTTATCCCACTTTTCTTCCAAAGAGCTCGCGGAATTTTATGTAATTCGCCCTACCTCCGTTTTTCCCCAACAAGTTGGTCTGTCATGTCCTGCTGTTGCACTCAAACCGCTACATGCTGGTTCTCCCAGAGTAGGAGTTTTTTATTCAGCAGGGTGCTGCGTGAACAGCCTGAATAAGTAACTCAAGTTTATACACGATCACAATATGTTAATTTCCCTGGCACACTTCTGATGATTTTTAGGTAATTGTTCTAGGTAAACAACTGGGACATTTAGTAAAATGATAATACTAAAATTAAATAAAGGTGCTGTTATAGTCTCGATTTGAACAATGAAGCTGGCCCCTGTGCAACTTTGTGTGGGCTCTGGGCAAGTTCTGGTTCAATAAACTGCCATGAAATATTTAGGCTTGCTTAGTTTGTATGCCGGCATAATATTCACAAGGGTCAGGAATCTCCAGCATGCAAGCTAAGCACCTATTGCTGCTTTGACTGGGCTGCAGCACATCTTGAGCCCATGCTCAAGTCACATAGGAAAGCCACCAGCATCACCCATAAATCAGGCTTTTAAAGTGGCCTTAAAATAGTTAATCAAAACATGTGCTTAGTTTAAATTTTAATATTGATGGTGTTATTCTGCGTAGTTTTAAAATACATTGTTGGACAGAATAAAATTTATTTTAAATAAACTGATAAATTATATTGCAGCAGCTTGTACTCGTTAATTTGTCTGGATAAAATAAAAAACCAACTGAATCAATAATTGCAATCATTAACAAGAAACAGCACCCCCATTTTGCTCATTGTTGACCAAAGTCATAAACATTAACCAACTTTCCTTTCACAGATTTTATGCATGTGTCCTGAAAAGCAAGCCCCCCTCATCTTACTCCCTGTTGTTGTTGTTCATTCGCCCAGTCAAGTCCTACTCTTCACAACCCCATGGACCACATCCCCGTGGACTGCCTTCCACCATCTTCCTAAATTTGCTCAAATTCATGTTTGTTGCATTGATAACACTGTCTGTCTAAGCATCTCTTCCTTTGCCATCCCCTTCTTCTTTTATCTTCAATCTTTTCCAGCATCAGGGTCTTCTCCAGTGAGTACGCCTTTGTCATTTGGTGGTCAAAGTATCTGGGCTTCAGTTTCAGTGTAAGGGCACATTGATCTGTATCCTGTTTGTGAATTTGGCGGAATAGTTAAAACAGTGAACAAGGATAACTGCCACCTGCTTATTCCTTTGAACTAGTTTTGGTAGTCTGTTGCAGCAAAAATAAAAAGGAGACTTATGATACCTTAAAGATTAGCAGATTTATTGATGCATAAGATTTTGAGGTTTAAAGCTCACTTTATCAGATGCATTAAGTGAATTATGGGGCTCCTGTGACCAAGTACGTCCCACTGAATATAATGGGATTTGTTTCTTAGTAGATGTTGTTCTTATGATTGACCTGTCAGTTATATCTTGTTATTTAATGATGCTCTAAACCAGGGGTGTCTTCTTCATCCAAAGGGTGATTAACATGTGGAATTCACTGCCACAGGAGGTGGTAGTAGCTACAAGCATAGCCAGCTTCAAGAGGGGGTTAGATAAAAATATGGAGCAGAGGTCCATCAGTGGCTATTAGCCACAGTACACACACACACACATTATATATATATATATATAATTTTTTGGCCACTGTGTTGGCCATTGTGGCCAGTGTTGGACTGGATGGGCCATTGGCCTGATCCAACATGGCTTCTCTTATGTTCTTATGGTGTCAAACATGCAGTTAGGGGGCTGAATCAGGCCCCTAGAGGGCTCCTATCAGACCCCCGAGCAATTGGCCCCCTTTTCCCTATATCTTGCTTCCTTCTGCAAGTAGCTTGCTTTGCAAAGCTTGCTCAATTGTACAGGAGCTATAGAATAAAACCTCTATTTTCTCCATTGGCTGAGGCTTCTGCCTTGGGGAGGAATAGCTTGCTTTGCCTGGCTCTCTCAATTGCACAGCAGAGCTACTGAGCCAAACCTCTCTTTCTTATATTGGCTGAGGCTCCCCGCCAAGTCCCTGGGGAAAGAAGGAAAGAGCCGGAGCTTCCTTAGGCCAGTTCTCTGGATCCCATGGGAGAAATACAAAGAAAGCACCTTTAAGACCAATGAGCGCTAACATTTTAAGCATGTTTTTAAATATATATATATATATATATATATATATATATATATATATATATATATATATATATATATATATATATATATATATATATATATATATATATTTGTGTTTGCTTGTGTTCTTTGTAAAATTTATATCTGCTACCTAAATAGGTACATGCATGGCCTGCCTGACATGGCTCAGCCTAACCAGACATGGCACAGTCCAACAAGGTTTCTTTTATGTCAGATCCAGCCCTCATAACAATTGAGTTCCACACCCCTGCCCTAAACCATACATACAAGGCTTGGGGGCTATCTTTAAGATCTCACAATACTCCTTTAGAGGTTGCTATAATAAAATTGGAATCCTGTGCAGAGTTACTACTTATTTAAGTCCACTGACTTTAGTAGATTTAGAGGGAATAGTATAGTTCTGCACTGTAATACAACTGTGACATGAGTCATGCATTTGACTATGGTATTTGACCTGTGAAAACGTATGCTTCAATAAATAAATTAGTCTTAAGACCACAGGTCTGTTCTTTTCCCACTAAGACGGCCTTGCATCTGAGTCTTATCTTCACGTCCATAGTTTCAGACCCATAAGCACTTCCGCCACGTTTTTTCTTTTCCAAACAAGCATACGGCAAGCGGTTGGAATCTGTATTAGGGATTCTCCCTTGTCCATACGCGGTGCAAATCAAGACTACACGTCCCAGGCTCCCTGGGTAGGCGTGACTTGCTTCTGTGTTTGTGCGCTGAGGCTGGGCTTAGGCAAGGCAAGGCCTGGCTGGCTGGCTGGCTGGGAGGGAGGGACGGCCGGAGGGAGTGAGGCGCTGAACAGAGAGCTGGCACTTGCTGGCTGGTGTGGGCTGGGCCGTTAGACCTGCAAGAGCGCTGGGAGAGCGGGTGTCATTCTCTGGGGCCGCCGGCCGCCCCCGCTTTCCCCTTCGGGCAGGTAACGTTATAGCAAGGCCTGGCTTCTTCCGCAAAGCTCTTTCTGAGGAGGGGGGGCGACGAAGCGGGGTTGCGTTCTGCTGCAGGACAGGTTGGCGCGACCACGTTGGCGGGGGTGTCCCTTGCAGGTTGAGATAAAGGGCTTGGAGGCTCCTGCGAGGGGTGGGAGATCAGTGGCTGGGCCGAGGTTTCTGTGAAAGTGTTCACGAGGTGAAGGAGACCCTGGTGGGTGGGGCGTAACGAGATTCACACGTGAAGCCTGGGGCGCAAGAAGGTTGGGCTTTTTGTTGTTGTTCCTTTATTAAACAGTGGGAAAAGGCGCTGTGTTGTCCTGATGGATTGACTAGTGATAGTGTGCGTTTATAATTCTGAACAGACAAGCGTTCCTTTTCCCATGACAATATATGGTCGTGTTTTTTTAAAAAAATAATGATCTAGAGAAATGCCTTCACCGAAAGGCATTACAGTGCCTTCTTAAGCAGAGTCACACCTTCTAAGCCAATTGACTTCAGTGGATGTAGAAGGGTGTAACAGCTGAGGATAGCACTGTTAAGTACTCTTGCCTATTTGGGCAATTTGCTTTTAAAAATGAAAGAAGGTGTGTAGATATTGATGGAAGCATGAGAAGACTCCTTTGGCGATCACCTTCTGGTCCTAAAATTCTCAGGATAGCTAGGGATCAATGTTTACAAATACAGTTATACATAATCAAACCTCTTGAGTTGAGAAAGAAGAACAAAGACTCACTCTGAAACAACTCTCCCTGGGTCATGAGTCACCTAAAGTGAACGTAGTCTCTGACTGGTTATACCTTCCATTGGTATGTACTGAAATTGTGCAAGGAAAAATCTCCTTTTACTACGTTACCTTCACTGTTGCCACATACATAAGAACATATCTGTTGTCTTTGTTTTAGATAATCGTAAATTAATTTATCTGGAATAACTCCAGTTCTAAGTTGAGTGAAGACTGAAAATTCTCAGTGTATAACATTTTGAAGGGGATGGAGAAAATATGCTGTTTCACATAGTTACAAGATTCCTGGCCATATTAAATCCCCATTAGTGAGTAACACTGAAATAATTAAATTCTGTTGATTGATAGACTAGCAAATAACTGTAATAATAATAATAAATAATAATAAATTTTATTTGTATCCCGCCCTCCCCGCCTAGGCGGCTCAGGGCGGCTAACAACCTTTTATACATGTACAATAATAGATAAAAACTTAAATTTAACAATAAAAGCATTTAAACATTATAAAAACCAGTTAATAATTAAGAATACATAATTTAAGTTAATTTAAGTTAATCTGGCAGCAGTGGTGGCATTCTGACGCCGGTCTGCCAGTTTAATAATTCCATGATAATGTAGGTCCTTGAAACAGGACCATGCTGGCGGGTCCTTAATTCACAGTAATTCAGCAGCTGGTGTATGCTCGTTTGAAGAGGACAGTTTTGCAGGCCCTGCGGAACTGATCAAGGTTCCGCAGGGCCCGCACCTCCTCCGGAAGCTGATTCCACAAGGCAGGGGCCGCAGCTGAGAAGGCCTGTGCTCTGGTGTTCTGGAGCTTGACCTCTCTCGGCCCAGGGATAGTCATTTTATTTTTTCCGACTGACCTCAGTGCCCTCTGGGGTTCATATGGGGAGAGACGGACCCTCAGGTAGGCTGGTCCTCGGCCATACAAGGCTTTAAAGGTAATAACCAACACTTTGTACTGGACTCGGTATGTAATTGGCAGCCAGTGCAGTTTGCGCAGACCCGGTCATATGTGCTCCCATTTCGGGAGCCCTAACAATAGCCTGGCTGCCGCGTTCTGCACTAGCTGCAGCTTCCGGGTCCGGCACAAAGGTAGCCCCAAGTAGAGGGCATTACAGTAGTCCAATCTTGAGGTGACTGTTGCATGGATCACTGTTGTGAGGTCGTGACGTTCCAGGAAAGGGGCCAACTGCCTTGCCCGCTTCAGATGGAAGAATGCTGACTTGGCGGTGGCTGCTATCTGGGCCTCCATTGATAATGAAGGCTCCAGTAAAACACCCAGACTCTTTACCTGGCGCGCTGGTTTCAATGGTGCGCCGTCGAAGGCTGGGAGAGCTATTTCTCCTCCTAGAGCGCCACGACCCACACAAAGGACCTCTGTCTTCACTGGGTTCAACTTCAGCCCACTCAATCTGAGCCATGTCGCAACAGCCTGTAAAGCTCGATCCCTGGGGTGGAGCCGGGTCGGCCGTCCATTAGTAGATAGAGCTGGGTGTCATCTGCATATTGATAGCAGCCCAGCCCAAACCTCCAGGCAATCTGGGCAAGGGGGCGCATATAAATGTTGAACAACATTGGGGAGAGAACTGCTCCCTGAGGCACGCCACAATCTAGTGTGTGTCTCTGGGATCGCTCCCCCCCAATAGCCACCCTTTGTCCCTGACCTGAGAGGAAGGAGGAGAGCCATTGCAAGGCCAACCCCCTAACCCCAATGTCGGCAAGGCGGCGCCTTAGCAACTGATGGTCGACTGTGTCAAATGCCGCCGACAGGTCTAATAGCATCAGTACCGCAACGCCACCACGATCCAGTTGCCGCTGGAGGTCATCCACCAAGGCGACCAGCACCGTCTCCGTCCCATGACCCGGTCGGAAACCAGACTGGCATGGGTCAAGGACTGTCTTTCTAAATGTTGTTATGCCCAGAAACTGTGGCTTGGTTCACACATGTATATTCATTGCTTGGTTAGTACAGTGATAGCGTATCACTTGCATGTGTGAATGGGAGATCACAGATGCAGAACTTCAGGTAGAACTTTCACACCTTGACAATATGCACATTCAGTTGCCAGTTCTGAAGCAAAGAAAAATTAAGCATTATATGATGTATGAATCATTCCTGTGTGACTATATAGTTTCTCAAATCAGCCAAAGAAGTCTGGGTATACACACTTTATATAGTAGTGTAAAATAAATTAATATTTTTATCTCTGGGGGAAAACAGCTCTTAGACCTTTTAAACTGTTCATCCTTCTGAAAGTTAGTGTTGTATAGTATTTTTAAAAGAAAATTTGTATACCACCTCTGCAGAAAACCTGCTTAAAGAGACTTACAAAATAAGACATGCCGTAATGAAAACATAAAACACCATCAAAAGTTGTTAATTAAAAACCTAACATTAAATGCCCAGGCAGAGCATAGAAACAGTGCAAACCATTGAGCTGCAGTTTTCAAGTTAGAGCAGACTATAAAAACTATGCTACAACATCAACCCCTTCATTTAAAAGCCTAAGTTAAAAATAAACTTTTTGGCCTAGTGCCTATGAGAGGGTATTTATCAAGCAAACCTCAAGGGGAAGGGTATTCCAAGGGCTAGGTGCTGCCACTGAAAAAACCCTGTCACTGGTCTTGTCTCTGAAGGCAGAGGCGTAGAGAACCAGGGATTATGAGGAGGATTTTAACTGTTGGGAACAGAATAAAGGGCGAGTTCTCCAGGTACCCTGGCCCCAAGCCATGTAGGGCTTTAAAGGTAATAACCAGCCCTAGTAATTAAAATGTTGGATTTAGGATCTAGAAGATCTAGATTTAAAACCTCACTTAGCCATGAAACTTGTGAATACAATCCTATGTACAGCAGTCTAGGCCCATTGGCTTGCCCTATAAGTGTCCTTGAGGCATTCCCTCTCTCTTAACCTGTCTCAGGAGATGGTTGTGAGGATAACATTGGGGTGGGTGGGTCAAGAGTCATGTGTGCAACCTTAAGTTTGTTGTAGGAAAGATAGGATAAAAATGTGATAGTAAATCATATCTACCATATGTCCTCATTCACTCTCCACCATGCATGCACTTAACATTAGTCACATACCTTCTAGTTTTTTCTGACTACTATCACTGCTTCTACCAATATTCCTGGCTTGACACACTGATATGTTTATTAAGCATAATTTTGTCTTATTCTTCCTTGACCTTCAATGTAGATATAGATTAAACCCATGGCTCCCCAGAACACATCTAGCCTAATCTGCTTCACAGAGTTGCTGTGAGAATAAAATGGAGGAGAGGAGAACCATGTAAGCGTCTTTGTGTCCCCATAAGAGAGAAAGGTGGGATATAAATGAAACAAGTAAAACAAATGTTAACATGGATTAGTTTTATTAACATACTTCTGCATTTTTGTCCTCACAGTCAGATGGCACAGACTTAAAATCCCTTGCAATCCTAAACAGTCTCATTTGAATTTAGTTCCTTTTAAAAATAAACTATCCTGCCACATTTCTACAGTGACTAAATAGTGGGGGAAGTGCTTTGATTATTTTTATGAAAAAGATAATGAAATATTAAAATGCCACCAGTATTTAGAGGCTCAGTTTTTCATAACTAAACTTTAATCTAGTTATTTTGAGTTCATTAGTACTGCTCCAGCTGTGGTTTCACTGCACATTAACTTGCTTCTGTTTCATGTTGCATTGATTTACTGTACTCCATTTGCTTCTTTTCACATGGCTGTTTGTTCTGTATGGCATATTTGGGTCTGTGATTTCAAGTGCTAAGATGAATTTCCTCATTCAGTTTTGATGGGAGGAATCAGCTCTGATTCCAGACATCTTTGAGATGAATAGTTCAGAGCTGAGTGCTTCCAGAGCAGAGTGCTTTGAAGAGTCTAGTATGTGTTCTGGACTCACAAACGGTCTGCTGTGGGAGAATACATCTCTACTATATATTAAAATAATTCCACTTTAATGATTACTTAGATACAGATGGTGGCATGTATCCTATCTTAAGCTGAAATAACTTCCTCCAGCCTATGGAGCTTACTCCAACATAAGTGGTTCTTCTGATGGAAGAAGGAGTCAGACTTTGTCCACTGGTGTTCTAGGATACATGGCAGAATGAACTGCTCGTACCTTGCATCAGAGTTCGTTAACAAAGTAGTCATTGTTTCTTATTAAGAGCTCACAGTGCAATTTAAATATCCTAAGAAATTTTGGGAAATATGAAATTAGTTGAGTCCAGGTGAGAGCCAGTTTGGTGTAGTGATTAAGTGCATGGACTGTAATCTGGGAGAACTGGCTTTAACTCCCCACTCCTGCACATGCACCTGCTGAGTGACCTTGGGTCAGTCACACTTCTTAAAAGAGCTTCTCTCTCAAGAGTGGTTCTCGAAAGAGCTCTCTCAGCCTCACTGGGGTGGCAGCTGCTTCTTCTCCTCCTCCTGTGGACCCACAATTTTATTTTTAAAAATTTCAGATTCCCTCACCCACCATCCCTGGTTCCCTTCCTGGCACCAACATTGCACCAGACAGCTTTTTTCAAAGGGCACATACATAGCAAGTCACTCATTTCCAATGGAGGCCTCAGTATCCTCAAAACAATATAGGGAGGATCATATTAATTGCAATTTAAAAGCAAGTTCAAATAAAATGTTTGCATCATTGGCATATGGCCTACAAAGTCATGTCTGATAGCTATAGCTGATTCTGTAGCCCTGACCCAAGTCCTAATTTGTCTCACTCTTTGATTGGAAAGGAATTTGTACCTAGACAGCAAGAATGCAAGAACCCTTCTTAATCAATAATAACTTCTAGCTTGAGGCCAGGTGAGAAAGGAAAGAGCCTAGAAACATTTTCAGAGCTGCGTAAAGAAAGAGAAAGATCAGTATCATGCAAAACCTGAAATTTAGTTGAAAACCATGATTGGCTGTCATGGTATATGAATGCAGGTGTATTTATATCTGTATACCAGGGGTGTCAAGCATCAGGCTCGGGGGCCAGAACCAGCCCATCCAGGGCTTTTACCTGGCCTGCAAGCAACTGGTATGTATGGAATGTATGTATGGTACTCCCCCTTTTGTGGGATCCCTTGAGGAAAACCTAGTCTATTGGGCCTTTGTGGGCTCCCCAGTAAATCAGTTGTTTTCACTGCTAGAAATCAATTGCTTTTGTTTGTATCTTGAGTAAAAAATAATATTGTTAATTGGGTTTACCTGTGTCCATTATAATATTGTTAACTGGGTTTGCCGATGTCCATTATAAAATTTTTATTTCTGGTATCTGGCATTACATTTTATGGCACACATGGCCTGGCCTGACAAAGTGACATTTATGTCAGATCTGGCCCTTATAACAAACTAGTTAAACACCTCTTCATACAGAAATCCTTTACATTGGAAAATAGAGTAAAACTAGCTTATTCTTACAATGGAAGTGGATGATGTCTGGATTAGGATTTCCATGGTGACAATTGGAGTTTCTGGTGACCACTGTAGTGTGTTTCCTGGATAGTGCTCCAAATTGATCTGGAAACTAGGTGACTGTGGGTTGCACTGGATCTATGAGCTCTTGTTCTTTGAAAGAGAGAGAGGAAGCTGATTTTTGTCCCCTTCCCCTGAGTGTCCCTGCCACTGTCACCATTTCTGGGAATTTGAGAGCACTTCATTTTCTACATTAGTTGACAGGCATGAGAAGGACTTGCCCTCTGCCCTTATGAAAGATTAGTTGTCCCCCTGGAGTACCCTCATTCAATCCCAGGAGTTTCTGAATCCCAGTTTGAGAAACACTTTGTTGTTGTTGTTCAGTTGCACAGTCGAGTCCGACTCTTTGCGACCCCATGGGCAAAGTCATGCCAGGCCCTCCTGTCTTCCACCATCCTCCAAAGTCTGCCAAATTTATCAGTAACACTGTCCAGCCATCTCATCTTTTGCTGTCCCCTTCTTCTTTTGCCTTCTGTCTTTCCTAGCATCGGAATCTTCTCCAGGGAGTGCTCCCTTCTCATTTGGTGGCCACAGTATTTGAGCTTCAGCATCTGACCTTCCAGTGAACAGTCTGGGTTGATTTCCCTTAGGACTGACTGATTTGATCTTCTTGCAGTCCAAGGGACTCTCAAGAGTCTTCTCCAGCACCGTATCTCAAAAGCATCTGTTCTTCTGCACTCGGCCTTCCTTATGGTCCAGCTCTCACAGCCATACATTACTACTGGGAATACCATCGCTTTGACTATATGGACTTTTGTTGGCAGGGTGATGTCTCTACTTTTATTATACTGTCCAGGTTTGCCATAGCTGTCCTCCCAAGGAGCAAATGTCTTTTAATTTCATGGCTACAGTCACCATCTGCAGTGATCTTGGATCCCATTAATGTGAAGTCTGTCACTACTTCCATGTCTTCCTCTTCTATTTGCCAAGGTATGATGGGGCCAGATGCCATGATCTTAGTTTTTTTTATGCTGAGTTTCAAGCCTACTTTTATGCTCTCCTCTTTCACCCTCAACAAAAGGTTCTTTAGGTCCTCCTCACTTTCTGCCATTAGAATAGTGTCATCTGCATATCTGAGGTTGTTGATGTTTTTCCCAGCAATCTTAATTCTGGCTTCTGCTTCATCCAGCTCAGCATTCCGCATGATGTACTCTGCATATAAATTAAATAAGCAGGGTGACAATATACATCCTTGTCGAACTCCTTTTCCTATTCTAAACCAATCAGTTGTTCCACATCCTGTTCTGACCATTGCTTCTTGACCCTTATACAGGTATCTCAGGAGATGTATGAGGTGGTCTGGTACTCCCATCTCTTTAAAGTCTTGCCACAGTTTGTAATCCACACAATCAAAGGCTTTAGCATAGTCAATGAAGCAGAAATAGACATTTTTCTGATACTCCCGTGCTTTCTCCATAATCCATCGAATGTTGGCAATTTGATCTCTAGTTCCTCTACCTCTCCGAAACCCAGCTTGAACTTCTGGTAGTTCTCGATCAACATACTGCTGAAACCTAGTTTGTAGGATCTTTAACATGACTTTGCTGGCATGTGAAATGAGTGCAATGGTGCGATAGTTTGAACATTCCTTGGCATTACCCTTCTTTGGGATTGGAATATAAACTGATCTTTTCCAATCATGTGGTCACTTTTGTGTTTTCCAAATTTGTTGACATAATGTGTGCATCACTTTAACAGCGTCATCTTTTAGGACTTTGAATAGCTCAGCTGGGATACCATCATCTCCGCTAGCTTTGTTAGTAATGCTTTCTAAAGCCCATTTGACTTCACACTCCAGGATGTCTGGCTCAGGGTCATCGATTTCACTGTCATGGTTGTTTGGGACATTGAGATCCTTCTTGTATAATTTTTCTGTGTATTCTTGCCACCTCTTCCTGATCTTTTCTGCTTCTGTTAGGTCCCTACCATTTTTGTCCCTTATCATGGCCATTTTTGCACTAAATATTCCCTTGATTTCTCCAATTTTCTTGAATAGATCTCTTGTCCTTCCCATTCTATTATTTTCCTCTATTGCTTTGCATTGTTTCTTCAGGAAGGCCTCCTTATCTCTCCTCGCTGTTCTCTGGAAATCTGCATTCAGTTGGGTGAATTTTTCCTTTTCACATTTGCCTTTTGCTTTCCTTCTTTCCTCAGCTATTTGTAAAGCCTCATCAGACAGCCACTTTGTTTTCTTACATTTATTTTTCTTTGGGATGGTGCTGATTGCTGCCTTCCGTACAGTGTCACGAACCTCCGTCCATAGTTCTTCAGACACTCTGTCTATCAAATCTAGTTTCTTAAACCTATTCTTCACCTCCACTGTATATTCATAAGGGATGTGATCAAGGTCAAACCTGAATGGCCTAATGACTTCCCCTGTTTTCTTCAGTTTGAGCCTGAATTTTGCGATGAGTAGCTCATGATCTGAGCCGCAGTCAGCTCCAGATCTTGTTTTTGCTGACTGTAAGGAGCTTCTTCATCTTTGACTTCAGAGTATATAATCAATCTGATTTCTGTGTTGCCCATCAGGTGATGTCCACGTGTAGAGTTGCCTTTTAGGTTGTTGGAAGAGGTTGTTCGCTATAACCAGCTTGTTCTCTTGACACAACTCTATTAGCGTTTGCCTGGCTTCATTTTGTTCTCCAAGGCTAAACTTGTCAGTTGTTCTGGTTACCTTTTGACTTCCTACTTTGGCATTCCAGTCCCCTATGATGCGGAGGACATCTTTTTTTGGTGTTAATTCTGGAAGGTGTTGTAGATCTTCATAGAACTGGTCCACTTCAGCCTCTTCTGCATCAGTGGCTGGGGCATAGACTTGGATTACTGTGATACTGAATGTTTTGCCTTGGATATGGACTGAGATCATTCTGTCATTTTTGAGATTGTATCCCATTATTGCCTTCCTCACTCTCTTGTTAACTATAAAGGCAACACCATTTCTTCTACGGGATTCTTGGCCACAATTATAGATGTAGTGATCCACTGAGTTAAATTCACCCATTCCCATCCGTTTTAGTTCACTGATTCCCAAGATGTCGATGTTCAGTCTTGCCATCTCTTGTTTGACCACATCTAGCTTACCTTGATTCATAGATCTTACATTCTACGTTCTGATGCAGTATTGTTCTTTGCAGCATCCTACTGTTCTTTCACCATCAGACACATCCACAGCTGAGCATCCTTTCGGCTTTGGCCCTGCTGCTTCACTCTTTCTGTGGTTACTTGAACTCTCTTCCCCAGTAGCATATTGGGCACCTTCTGACCTGAGGGGCTCATCTTCCAGCGCGATATCATTTAGCCTTTTGTTTCTGTTCATGGGGTTTTCTGGAGTGGTTTGCCATTTCCTTCTCCAGTGGATCACATTTAGTCTGGGTTCTCAGCTGTGTCCTGTCCATCTTGGGTGGCCCTGCATGGCATAGCACACAGCCTCATTGAACCCTCTCGCCACGACAAGGCGAGCACAAGCCCTCTCGCCACGACAAGGCAGCAATCCATGAGAGAGTGAGAAACACTAGAGTGCAGTATATAGTATATGGCAACATTAATGCTACTTTCTTTGAAGGAGTCTCAAAATATATTTGCCTGTTTGTCTTGTCTGCAAAATTACTATGCCTCTAAGAAGGAACAGCCTGAACTAGCGAACATCTAGGTTAAAACTTGATTTCTTAGAATGATTATTTCTGAGTAATTAAAAACTTAGTCTTGGAATAGGAAGCTAGCCTTTAAAACAAGGTTCATTCTAGTTGGCATGTGACACAATTAAGCCAATGGTAAATGACACTGTCAGGGAGAGGGCAGCTAATCCATCTGGTTTTATGGGGGGCAGTTCTTAGGTGCATCTCCTCATGGTTCTTGGAGCTGCAGCTATGTGGCCTGCTCCCAGGCTGAGGTGAACATGTCCACTATAAGCCATACAATCAATTCTGGGGCGGCTTTATTCATTCATTTATAAATGTGTGCCTTACTGTTTGACCTAGAGAGCCTCAAAATAAGCTAATGGATATAAGAACAAATGGGTTGGTTCTGAAGATTGATGACCACTATCATAAGGCATTTCTGCCCAAGGAAAAAGGGGTTCATTGTCCCACATTGCTACACACTTTTCCCTCCTGTGCTGTTTCTGAACGTTCCATGGAGGAACAGTCAAAAATTTCCCCTTCTGCCAGTGGAAAACAGCTTTTGGATCTGGCCCATTAAAATACTGTTCAATACTATTCTCCTACTTTTACAACTGCTCTCCAGCTGGCAGAGATCAGCTCCGCTGGAGAAAATGGCTGCTTTGAAGGGTGGACTCTATGGCATTGTACCATGCTGAGCCTCCTCCCCTCCCCAAACCCCACCCTCTCCCAGATCCATTCCCAAAGTCTCAACGTATTTTCCTACACAGACCTGACAACCCTAGCTTGCAGTGAAATTTCCTTGGTTCATCAATAACTTCTGACTGCTCAAACACACCTAAGAAAATTAATATACATAAACCAATTTTGTATAGGAAATTGTATACCTTATAAATATCTGTGCAGGAAGTTTATTATATGTGGAGAGGGCCCTAGTTGCCTTTAAATGTAAGCATTCATGTTTATCAGACCGTAGGATATTGGTTGGAAGCTATTAACTTTAACCACTGTTCAGTGACCATATTAATAGCTTTATGAAAGTATTGCTGACCAAGTACAAGTCCCTAGTTGCTTTAACTTGTATATATGGTTCTGATTCACAGGCTTCTAGATTTCCTTCAATCACAGTACATCAGGCTCTTAGTAGAATTGTTATTTCAATTAGAGAAGAATGCAGAAAAGCAGTAGAAGGTAGTGGTGGGAAAATGCTGACAAGGAAATGGATTTGCGAAATAATCTCTCAGGAAATTGTTGTAATTCCGTTTTGCATAAGTGTAAATTTCTCAAACATATATTGGTCTCTATAGGGCAAAATTAATGGCCCCAGTTTCTATAAACTACTTGTTGACCTCTGAAGTGTTTTGACCATGTGCAGCTAGGTATGCTACCATTGCCATTAATAACAGAGGTTTCTCATTCCCATCATCTGAGCACCAGATGAATATTTCTTACTCTATGTACTTAGTCTGTTTAATTGTGTGCTTTGGCTATAAACTTTGGCTTGGTTAATGCTGTGTATGACCATTAAGAGATTCTTACCTAATGGTTACCACATGCCAGTCCCAATAATCAGGCCTCCCTTTACTAATTTGTGCCAAATTCATCAACTTGAATAAATTATACAGAATATTCAAATTTGCATGTTGTTATTTTTATATATTAACCAGCCAAAAGTGAGAATAAAACTCTACCAGACATGTAACATGTTGGATGGCCATATCTACAGCAGCACCCTGCTATTGTAGTTGTAAACGCTAGAAACATTAAATGAAGTTGTAATTCCTGATCATGCTTTGTTCTGTGTCAGTTACCAGATTTTGCAGTGTGACTGTGGGAGTGTAGAACACCCCCTTCCCCCCATTTTAAAAGTTATGAACACAAAAACAAGCAATATTGAATGAATAGACATAAAAACAACAAATATGTCCATTTGTTCAACACAATAATTCTATAAAATAAAAATAGTTACCTCTGATTAAGATTTTACCATTTATAGCATTATTCATAATAAATAGAAAGGTTTAATATTATCCTGAAATACGGAGATCCTGTATTTAAGTTGTGGCGGCCCGAGAGTGGAGATTTGATGGGGCACCGCTTATGTTGGCGCCAAAAGTTCTTAGGGGTGCTCCTGGATCCCTCTTTAACAATGGAGGCCCAGGTCACTGCCAGATCAGCCTTTTACCATCTGATAAGGCAGTTGGTTCCCTTCCTCAAATGCAATGACTTGGTGACAGTGATCCATGCTATGGTCACATTGAGATTGGGTTACTGTAATGCCCTCTACATGGGGCTGCCCTTGTCTCAAACCCGAAAACACTGCACTGGTTATCCATTGCATACCAGATTCATTTCAAGGTGCTGGTCCTTAGCTATAAACCCCTATATGGTCAGGGACCTGCATACCTTTGGGACCACCTTTCCCAACACGTTCCCTAGAGAGTACTATGGTCAGGGTTTCAAAACCTACTTTCAATTCCTGGCCTTAAGGAGGCCAAGTTGAAGATGACCAGAGCCAGGGCCTTCTCTATTGCAGCTCCATGCTTGTGGAATGAGCTTCCTGAGGAGGTTAAGGCCCTGTGGGATTTTTCTCAATTCTTCAGGGCCTGCAAGCCTGTACTCTTCCGCCAAGTCTTTGATAGCTAAGATTGGAGATTGCAACACTGAATGAAGTAACCTGAACCACCTTGAAGCACAGGCCTGATCCTATGATTTTTATGGACTATCTGAATGTAACAGTTGAAGATGCAAAATAGATACAGATATGCAGCTCTCCGCCATTTTGAAGATTTTTTGTTATAGCACCTGTATTATTATTATTAATGTTTTAATGTATTATTGTCTATATCTGTTTTAATTGGTTTTATGTAATGTTTTATTGGTATGTAAGCCGCCCTGAGCCTGCTTTGGCGGTGAGGGTGGGATATAAGTCAAATAAATAAATATTCCAATAGTGCAGGAGACCCCAATAGTGTGTCTGGGGGCACCATGGTGCTGGTTGACACCTTTCCTGGCGCCCATCTAATGTTTTAAGAAGGGGGTGGGGCTAGGTGGGAAGTTTTACTGGACAAAACTTCTGACTGACCATTGGAGATCTGATTGGCTGTGCAGATTTTAAAAAATGTTGTTTTGGCAGCAGCTGCTACCACAGCACAAATATCTTCACTGTGTTACCGTGGCAGGCATTTTACAGGTGGCTCTACCTCCTTTGGCAACCATTTTGTGGCTGTGCCCCCCATGCTGTGTCAGAATTCCAAAGGTGCCTGAAGGCTCATAAAGCTTGAGGACCCCTGCAATAGTGAATAAATAAAATAGTGTATAGGCCACAATATAGCAATGTCTTCAGTCAGTTGTCCAGTGATAAAAATGCACATCAAAATGGCAAACCACACAGTAAATATAACATACAGCGAATAACACAGTGATGTTACCTGGCTGAAATCTGTTTTGAAAGTACTCTTCTTCAGAACACTACCAAGTAATCTGTAGCCTCTTGTCTGTTTATTCAGAAACTGTTAGTCACTGTGGCAGTTGTTCAGAAACAAAAAAATCAGCAGTGTAAAATGATACCAATACACAGGGCTTTTTTTTGTAGAAAAAGCCCAGCAGGAACTCATTTGCATATTAGGCCACACCCTCTGACTCCAAGCCAGCCAGAACTGTGTTCCTGTGCATTCCTGCTCAAAAAAAGCCCTGCCAATACCTGTTGAATATTTGTCTCTGAATAATTGAATAAGCACAGGAGGGATCACAAATTACTTGATTGCTGAAGAACAGCAGTTTTGAAGCAAATTCTGTTTGTCTATCTGTCGTCATTGTGTTACTGGCTGCATGATCATTGTATTATTGGCTGTATGTGATATTTATTTATCGCTTGATTTGATGTAGATTTTTATCCTTTAATAACTGGCTGAAGACATTATCAAATTTTTGCCTATATATTGTAATTTGTCTTCATCAATTTTTGTAGTTATCTCAGTGTCAATGATGATGAGCCATTCTGTTTCACACTAAATGTTTTTACACCCTCCTTTTTGATGTATTTTTGCATTATACTTCCTGTACATTTCTGCTGCTGTGAAGGTTCCTTCATTTCCGCTGCTGTGAAGGTTAATTTAGACATAAAAATAGTTGACCAAATGCTTCTAAATGTAATCTGATTTTTTGTGGCAGGTAATAAATTCATCACTAATTCCTAGTTGAAGATATTTACCACATCTCTCAAATAGCGCGATCATCTTTGGATATGCAAAAGTACAGTGTACCTCTTATATTTCTGATTCTATCTAAGATTTCTTGCCATAAATGATTAATTTTAGAACAAAGCAAAAAGAGATGCAACAAGCTGGTAAGATCATTTCCAGAACAGCAAAAGGTCTCCATAAATTTGACCCAACCTGTAGGGAATCAAATACCACTGGTAATTTTTTTTTTAAAGTTTTAAGTCAGAAGATACTGGCAAAGAGGTTACTTTAGACAAAATCCAATAACAGTATGTGCTCAGTCCTGCTTCAGTCTGTTATCCTTCCTTTTTCTCAATGGTTCATCACAGATGTAACCAACTGAAAGCAAACAAAATATGTAGCTTTGAGAGAATATAAATTAGATATATTTACTAAATGCTGATGGAAAAATTCTGAATGATCTGGGCTAGCTAATTGTTTGTGTTCCTTTTCCAGGTCACTAAGTAGGACTTGCATCACTAAATTTCACAGGGCGTCTTGAGGAAAAACCTTATTCAAACTTCTCTCCTAGTCCACAGAATTCTGTGCTTGGACCTCCTTCCTCAGGTTGTCATTGGAAACCTTTGCAACCTGGATACATTTTTCCATGTAGCTGCATTTTCCTTGTGTTACAGAGATGGAAATGAGTTGTAATTAGTGTCCAGTGTTTTTGGAGGCGAAGGGTACACTGAGGATGAGCAGGTGTCTCAGTCTTTTCATCATTAGCAAGACTGACCCTTCTCTCTGAGTGTAGCAGTTTCCTCTCTCTTCTTTTCAGATGTCTAGTGGTGTCTATAGAATTTCTGGCTTGCTTCATGACTTCTGTTTATAGCAGGCTTCTATTGGAGCCCTCTAACACACATTCCTCAAAGATTTGTGTAATCTTGCTTTGGGTGAAGGAGGTAACAGTATACACAGAGCAAGGTGGGCCTGTTGGGGCTTTGCTGCTGGAATTTGGAAGTGCCAGTCTTCTGGTAAGGTGTTTGGAAAAAAGGGATCCATAGTGCAGCATAAGCTGTTGTGGGTGAGTCATTTTAAATGTCTCCCCCTAATTTGCATGGGAGGTGCTACTGCCTGTAGGCTATAGGAGAAGTGATCTGGTAACCACTATCTTTTTGGAGATTCTGTAATGATTGTTTTACTTACCTCTGGTGTCAGAATGGCCCCCATGTAGTATACAGGAAGGTAGCAGAGGGTAAGAAAAAATAAAACCCAGGGTTCCTAAAGACCTCCAAGTGGTCAGGTGAGGAAGAAAGGCACTTAACAGGCAATTGCTGCTTGAGATGGGAAGTATGATTATATTTACAAGGTGAGTTGTGGTTGGGCTTGGATAGTGTGGGTGGTATATGAATGTAGCTTGCTGTAGAAGTTGGTTCCTTTTGATTTTAATATAGAGTTTATCTTGTTAGCACAGCTTACATAAGTGATCAACTGTGTGACCTTTTGTTTAGCCTGTGTTTTTTCCAGCTGGCATTCCTATTAACAGGCATGAACAATCTTCCTTTCCTGTGTGATGTCACTCCAGTTGCTCCTTCTTGTTAAAGAGGAGATATTAAAGCAGGATTAATTCAAGAACATTTGGGGGGGTGCTGCCAGACATCAGAAGATTTGTTCTTTTCCATCCAGTGGCAAATGAAAAACGAGACAGAGGGACTTTGCAGTGGGTGTGGGTTCAGTATCTATACATGAAGCCACAGGACTGCAGCTTAGCTGTGGCCCCATGCAATGTAGGCAGGTTCTTCTGCAGGGAAGTGAGTGGGCTGTGGCATCTCTCTCTCGGCTTGGCTTCGCGAACGAAGATTTAAGAAGGGTGCAATAGTCCACGTTTGCTGCAGGCTCGCTGGTGGCTGACAAGACCAATGTGGGACAGGCAGGTCCGGCCACAGCGGCTGCAGGGAAAAGTCTGAAGCAATGTGGCAGTGTGGGTGGGGTTACACAGGGACTCATCAGCTGCAGCATGTCCCACATCTCCCCCACTCCCAATAGCATGGCAAGACCTCTCTAATGTCAGATGGTCTTTCAGACACTATTTTTTCTCATATCTTGGGGTGGGGGGAAGATTCACTAGAGATACAGAACAAGTCTTAGGAAAGCCTGTATTTTTATATCCTGATGATGGAGATCATCAGGAAACTACCTTTTACAATTTGTAGCCTGCCTGCTATTTATACTGTGCAGTGCTACTATTGAGATGAGGGGTTAGTTTCCTAAAGCTCACAAGCTTAGTTAGTGGCATCCTTCAAAAAGCTGCTCCTTTTCTGTCTTCTTTGTGGAGTGCTTAAGAAAATCAGCCTTAATAGCTTTCAACATGGTACATTTCCATTCCTTTGTTCATGCCTGCATGCTGGTCTTTTTTATGCTGACAGCCCACTGCTCTTTTTAGTCACCATGACATCACTTCCTGTTTGTTATAGCTTTTCCATAGCTCTCTTGCTTCTCTTATGTTCTGTCCTGTCTTTCAGGCATAGTGAACATGACCTGGATTGTGGAATTTTTCCATTGCTACAATAAACACGTTAGCCTTTAAGGGGCTGAAATCCTCTCTGAGAGGCTAGCAAACCTTCTCGTTTGAAATATTCTTCATGGATCTGCTGTATTTTTCTTCCAAACTGTATGTGAGCACACATGGAAGCAGTATACTGACACACAGGAGTCATCTTGAATTGGAAAAGAGTAATATCAGAATGGACCCTAAGTTTCTGTCTGTCTGCTGGATTCTGTGTCTCACAGATCTTAGGGATTCGCAAGTCTTATTTTAGCAGCAGCATAAGTGACTCAATCTACCTAGCAGTCATTCCAGTGTTAACATAGCTGCACCTCATTACATAAGGCCACTGATTATTCCTTTGTGGAGAATGGCTTACATTCCGAAGGAATAAATAGCTGAAGGAGTGAATAAATCTCAGGAGTGAGACAAGATGCTGGATTGTTGTTCTGCTGGATGTAACAGTGAATTGGGATGTGCTTGAAATAGAACAGTCTATATGGACTGCTTGACACTGGTTAAGGGCTATTTTTAAGTGCTACTAAACCTTGTGGCTGGAACCACAGCTTCTCAGGATTCATTCCCTGGAGAACTGAAACAACAGCAGGGTAGGAACTTGTGTCCTTTGAATGCATTTCTTAAGTGGTGGGAGCAGGATTACTCTGCTTCTTGGAGAAATAACTTTTATTTCTACTGAGCATTTTATGACTGCTTCATTATATTAGCAGGGGATGGTATGAAGAGCTTACTGTTCTTGCTGGGCTCTTTCCATCTGGTCTGCTGTAAAAGACAATGTGATTCTTCTATTTCTCATTAAAGATAAGAATTTTGTGCTTTTATATAGAGCTAAACTTACCAGTCTGTTTGGTCAGTTCTGGAATGGATATCAGGTGGTTGCCCGCTCTTTCTCTTTTTAGTTGGGTTTCTTTTCTGCCCTGCTCCTGGTATGTATGTTCTGTTTGTTATTTTGATTGGTCTTCTGGTGGTGCTGTGTGATGCTGTTTCTGTCACATCAAAGCTATATTTTCTTTTGATGTGTTGCTTAAAATCACTGAATTAAGCTATGAAAAATAGTCCTAAATGTTGCAAAACCGGCGAGCTATTCATGAATAGAAGGTAAAGCTGTATTGTGTGAGCAGAATTTGCTGACTACAAATTTATGAGAAATCTGCCCAGTTGTGCAAATTAAATTCTGATGTACAGCATCCTGACCTACAGAGCTTTTTGCATGTTAAGAATGTCTTTGTGCTGTGGAAAAAGTTCAGTCCCCGTGGATTAACAAATCAGAATAATTCTGCCAGTGTAGTCAAATTATTAACCTTCCCCCCCCCCCCATACAATAATTAGATGAGAAAGCAGCACAGGTTGCATATTCTATAACAACTATTTTCCAACTTCTCACATGCAAAGTCTGTGTCCGCTTTTCATTAAGTGATTATGTGTATTCATTCTTTGTATATACTAATCTTAAAATGAAATTTGATTTTTTTGAAGAGGAGTTATTTATTAATTCAAAATCTTTGTTTCTTATAAGAAAATCAACCAGTAAAACACTATTAATAAAGTTACAGATATCAGTATAAGAGCTACAATGAGCAGCAAACACTCATAAAACAGAAGACATCAGGCTAATGGCCCATCCAGTCCAGCACTCTGTGTTACACAGTGGCCAAAACTCAGGTGCCATCAGGAGGTCCGCCAGTGGGACCAGAACTCCAGAAGCTCCCCCCCCCCCACTGTGGCCCCCAAGCACCATGAATACAGAGCATCAGTCCCCCAGAAATAGTGTTCTTTGTGTTCTTTGTGGCTAATAACTATCATCACTGTTACTAGCTGCTTCCTTTTTAGCCCCTTCCCCCTTTCTCAGTGCTTTCTTTCCATTATGGGGTGGCTTCTGTGGGTGTATTCACACTACACTAAAGAATTCGTTTTGCAGCTGGATTTTTACTGTATATGAATAGCGAAAATCCAATTGTAAAACACATTATTTGGTATAGTAAGAGAGAGATGTTTGTTCATGGCAAAATCCAGCAATCTAATACAGTAACGAAGTCAAGATCCATAAAACAATTTACAATTTAGTGTAGTGTGAATGCACCCTTTGTATTGGTAATAGTTTGTGATCCCTCTGAAGAACAACTTAATGGAATTTTTATTGTTCATACTTCTACAGTAATTGTTCTCTGCTCATTGGAAACCAAAAAGACAAGCTGCTGTAAAGCTGCATCTAAATCTGATTTTATTTATATATTTGTTTATTCATGTTATTTATAGTCCACCTTTCTCACAGGAACTCACACATAGTGAGCCAGTAAAATCACAAAAATGGGACATTCAATAACCAATGCATTAGGATTTTAGAAGTCTGGAACTTCCAGAAAGGACTGAAGCATAGCATAATTATTCATGTGAAGCATTAAATGATACAGAAATTACATAAATAGGATCCTACTTAAAATAAGCTAAACACAGCAGTATAGACCACATTCCCTAATAATTTATCCAAGCATGTTTGTAAAACAATTTTGTGCAGTGCAGCCCTACTACCTGCACAGAAAAGCCCTCTGGAATCTTGATAGTGGTTGAAATCATGATGTCTGCTGACTTGAGGAACTTGTGTAACTGATAGGGGTTCATCTTCGCTTTTGTCATGCCTTCAGAGCTGTGCCCAGATCTACTGCAGGTATTGACTAGAACACTGCTGGACGGCCCCCCCCCCCCCCCTTTTGTAGCACCATTGGGTTGGAGGATCAAATCAGTCAAGACTCTCAAGAGTCTTCTCCAGCATCACAGCTCGAAAGCATGCATTACTACTGGAAATACCATCGCTTTGACTATATGGACTTTTGTTGGCAGACTGATGTCTCTACTTTTTTTTATACTGCCTACGTTCACCATAGGTGTCCTCCCAAGGAGCAAATGTCTTTTAATTTCATGACTACAGTCACCATCTGCAGTGATGTGAAGATCCCAGAAATGTAAAGTCTGTCACTACTTCCATGTCTTCCACTTCTATTTGCCAAGGTGTGAGGGGGCTGGATGCCATGATCTTAGTTTTTTTGATGTTGAGTTTCAAGCCTACTTTTGTGCCCTCCTCTTTCACCCTCGACAAGAGGTTCTTTAGGTCCTCTTCACTTTCTGCCATTAGAGTGGTATCATCTGCATATCTGAGGTTGTTGATGTTTTTCCCAGCATTCCACATGATGTACTCTGCATATAAATTAAATAAGCAGGGTGACAATATACATCCTTGTCAAACTCCTTTTCCCTATTCTAAACCAATCAGTTGTTCCATATCCTGTTCTGACAGTTGCTTCTTGACTCTTATACAGGTTTCTCAGGAGACATGTGAGGTGGTCTGGTACTCCCATCTCTTTAAGGACTTGCCACAGTTGGTTGTGATCCACATAATCAAAGGCTTTAGCGTAGTCAGTGAGACAGAAATAGACAGTTTTCTGGTACTTCTGTGCTTTTTCCATAATCCAGCGAATGTTGGCAATTTGATCTCTAGTTCCTCTACTACTACTACTACTACTACTACAAACCACTACTACTACATTACTAATTTTATAATTTGAGCAAATAGTTTTCTTTCCAAGTGGTTTTCTTTCCAAACATGTTGCATGTATTGTCTTAATTTCTTTCACTGTTTTATTTTTCTGATCTGCATTTATTTCAGTGTTTTTCAATACCTTCTACAGATCTCTGACTTTTTATCCTTAGCCATTTCATCTTTCCCCTGCTGCCTTTCACATCTGGGTTCTGGCATATTAACTTTAATGGACTTGTATGTTTTATTTTGTCAGCTAAGGACAAACCATTACTATTGCGTATCAAGTGAAAGAGGGTGGGATTGTATATGATTGCCATCCTTTTGTGCCCGAATCCTACAATTTTGACCCAATCTCTCTTTGACTGATGGTCCATTGACCTGTGTGGAAAAGAGGAAAAAAAATGACTTTTTTTGTGTGTGGCCTATAAGGAGGGCTGATGTGTTAACAGTATTCTTTGAAAACGCTGAATGCTATTCCTATGGGTATTTCTATATTGAATGTGTTGCTGGAGGCTGATAATGAGCAGGTATTCTAATTGAAACACCTACATATTAAAATACCTGATGAGGGTGTGCTCTTTAAGCGCTTAAAGATTCTGAGCATTAAGTCTTCAGACAAGATTTAGATAACTCCCACTATAGTCATCATAAGGCAGAAGACGAGACTTGGTTTCCTTTCTATTTTGGACACTTTGCTGGAGAGAGGTGTGGGCTTAAATCTCTAACAACCAATTTTTTCCCAGGGACTGACTTTTGAAAATGCTTCTATCATAGCCTACCTGCTTTTTCAGATTTGCATACACCTCTGGACCACAAGAGTCCTAAGTATTTTCTGTGCATGTGAACACGATGCAAGGAAAACGTTATATATGTTCTGCGTGGACCCCCCAGTAATAAGTAAAACATTGGTGACTTGCAGTATGAGTCGCTTGGGTGGACTGATGTCCTCTTCTTAGGGGATCTGACAGTAGCAGAAAACCTGGGTTGTACATTAGCTTGCAATCATTGCTTTTCACCTGCCTGTCACAAATAGATTTTTTTCTTGCCTCTTCTTAGTCTCCCCCCCCCCTCAAAAAAAAAAAAGGTGAGCTACAGATGACTAGTCTCTTTGGGCATTTTTGATGAGTGAATTGTTTCAGCAGCTGTCTCCAATCTTCATCGTGGTCTCTGTGCAGTCCCACACATGGGTTTTCCCGCTGGAACGAACCCGACCTCGGAGAATTTAAAGCTAGCCTGGGCGTTTATTTTGGAGTGCATTCCCTCCCGCTCTGGGGAGCAGAAGAAGAAGATATTGGATTTATATCCCGCCCTCCACTCTGAAGAGTCTCAGAGCGGCTCACAATCTCCTTTACCTTCCTCCCCCACAACAGACACCCTGTGAGGTGGGTGGGGCTGGAGAGGGCTCTCACAGCAGCTGCCCTTTCAAGGACAACCTCTGCCAGAGCTATGGCTGACCCAAGGCCATGCTAGCAGGTGCAAGTGGAGGAGTGGGGAATCAAACCTGGTTTTCCCAGATAAGAGTCCGCACACTTAACCACTACACCAAACAGGCATCCACTGCGCATGCCTGGAGCGAGGGGAAGGTGCTCCACCCACCCAGTTTCTTTCTAACCGCTGCCCGGGATAGCCCTTCATCATTGTGTCTCCTCCGCTTTGCTAGCCTTCTTACCTTTTACCATCGTCCTTTCTCGTTCGTCTTCACCTCCGTCTTACTCTTCGTTCTTCTATTGGTATCGTAATATATATATATATATATATTTTACCCGCTTTACTGTCGCCTCACCTTCTTTCCCTCTACCCCCTCACCCGGGCGTATGAAAGGAAAGGATCCAAAAAACACTTTTAAAAAGTGTACTCGCTGCGGGACAAAAATCCCCTCGACAGACGGTCACTCTCAGTGCTTGTTTTGTTTGGGAGAGGCCCACAGAACTGACGCCTGTATCCATTGCAGCCAGTTCGGAAAACAGGCAAGAAAAAACTGCGCCGCAAGGCTGAAGAGTCACCTTTTAGAATCTTCATTGCGGCCTGTGATGTCCCACGCTTCTGGGTCCCAAAGTTTGCCGCCTTCCCTGACCCCGCAAAGGGACGTGGCGAAACCGGCAGCTTCAGTGGCATCGGTTCCCAGTAAGCTTAAGTCCGGCAAGCATACTAAAAAGTTGGATGACTCCAAGAAAAAGCATCACTTGGAACTGTCGTCAAAGCGCCAGCAGGAGTCGAAAACATCAAAGTCGACTCCGAGGACCCAGCCGGAGCCTACATCTGACACCGTGACTACAACCTCGGTACCGAAATTTTCGGTATCGAAATCTTCGGCACCAATTGTTCCACCAGAACTTTCGATACCCACTGATGTGATTGCTGACGAGATCATATGGATTCAATCCCGGTCACCATCCATTCATGACTCCCTGCCTGAAGACATCTTGGCCACGGAGTCTATGGAACCATCACCTCAAATCCAACAAAGAGCCAACCTTCTCGAGGTGCATTCATTCCGTGAGGTGTTGGTGCCTAGAGCTTTTAAGGATTCTGCTGTCTCTCCATTCCATCGGGAATCTCCGGCCTGTCAGTACCGAGAAAGGTCTCCGAGTCGACGTAGAGATCGATACTACTATTACAGTCAGTCCAGATCTCGGTCGCCATCTCCATACCGGCATCACTATTACAGGCCTTCTAGATCTCCATCCATTGAATACCGACATAGGTACCGTGACCAACCTTGGTACCGTGAGGATGATCGTGACCAACCTCGGTACCGTAAGGAAGGCCAACCTTGATACCGTGAGGAATCTTATCAACCTCGTTATTGAGAAGAAGCTCATCATTACAAGTATGTTGGAGACCCTCATCACCGGTACCAGGACGAGGCCTACTGTTGACACTAACAGGAACCGAAACAGATGTCGCCGGCTCCCTCGACATCCAAACATACCATACATTCAGACCCAGCTACCGCGGTGACAAAACCTCTAACTGTGACAACACCGGTACTTGACAGACCCTCGACTCCAGTAGAAGTCCAAGAGGACTCCAAAGCCGAAAACTCTGAGTCATCTCATTCAGTCTTGTCTCCAACATCACCGGCAACTGACATTATAAAACCAGTTGACCTATCTCCATCTGAGGGATCCAAGGCTTATCTGGATCTACCCACAAACATGGCAAACACACTCAACATAAAACTAACCACAGACTTGCCGAGGGTATCGGACGTGGTCCATCACCTGATCCATGCTAATTTGCCTGCAGGATCCTTCTTACCGATGCTACCTGTCCATTTAGAAGCATTGAAGGAAGCTTGGGATAAGCCGGCATCAGTTCCTCCAACGTCCAAACGTATTGAGTCCTTATACAAGATACATGCACCAGATTCGAAATTTTTGTTTAGTCACCCTGCTCCAAATTCGATAATTGTCCGTTCCTCTTCAAAGTCAAAGCAGACACGTCACTCTGTTCTGCCAGAGAAAGAAGGAAAGAAGTTGGATACATTAAGCAGAAAGCTCTACTCCTTTTCCATCTGCCACGTTGATGCCCACTCACCCAACCTCAACAGATCCCTTTGGAGTGCCTCACAATCCTCTCTGGTTCTCACCACCCTGAACAATTTAGTGTCATCTGTAAACTTGGCCACTTCACTGCTCACTCCCACTCCAAATCATTAATGAACAAGTTAAAGAGCATGGGACCCAGTACTGAGCCCTGCGGCACCCCACTGCTTACCGTCCTCCACTGCAAAGACTTCCCATTTATACTTACTCTCTGCTTCCTATTAATTAGTCAGTTTTTGATCCACAAGAGGACCTGTCCTTTTACTCCATGACTCTCGAGCTTACTAAGGAGGCTTTGATGAGGAACTTTATCAAAAGCTTTCTGGAAGTCAAGGTAAACAACATCTGTTTGGTCTCCTTTGTCCAGTTAGTTGGACTTGTAGAATGGACTAGCTGGATCAGTTAGGTCTGTACCTGCCTGTCCATCCAACCCCTCCCCTCTTTCCAAACCTAGGAAGAAAATAATATTTTGTTTTGAACTGAGGCCTCATGCAACTGAGGCCAGAATGTGTCCCCAGATGTTGCTTTGTTTGGATGTGCTTGTTGGGGATCCCCTGAGTATCTTCTGTCTGGCTTTCAGCCATCTGTGTTTGTGCTGTGTCGGGTTACCGAATCTGGTACCTGTCATGTGCTTCTTTACTGCTTTTTGTTAGGGATTTCTGTTTGAAATTCTATTTCTTTATCTCAAACAGTGCGATGGATCACTGGATCAAATAAACATTGAGAGGCATTTAACATAAAAAAGCAAAAACATATTTATTACTACAGGGAAAGGGTACTGGGAGGTGAAAATAACAAACACTATAGAACTACATCCTCACACTAGAAGATCATGTGCTTAATGGAGACTACTTCCTCCTCCTTCTTGACCTCTCTACCTGAACAAAGGAAGTCACCTGACTAACTGACCAGGCAAACAAAGCAGGTTTTCCTGCTTCTAGATCTTGATTGACAGCAGTCAGTATCTTCTTCCTAGGTCATGCAGACAATAGGGAATCAGGCACAGTGTTAACCCTATAATGACGAATTTTAGAACATTGCAAAGGACATACAGAACAGATACATATTTCCAACACTCCTTCTCAATGCCTAATGTGCAAGTCATTATACATTCAATAGTCGTTACTTATTATTCACTGTAACATTCACATCAACTAGATTCATCATTTCACGTAAACGTTCAAAGCTAGCACAAGGTAATGGCTTTGTAAGTATATCAGCTACCATAGCTTCTGTACAACAATATTCTATTTTAATCAGCCCCTTCTGGTGTAGATCTTTCATTAGCTCACATTTAATACCAATAGATCTACTTCTGGCTGTTCTACTTTCTCCTTTACATATAGCAATACAAGCTTGATTATCTTCAAACATTACAATAGGTAGAGGTTCTTTTACCTTGAAGTCTTTCAGCAGATGAAAAATCCATTCAAGTTCACTGCAGGCACTGGCTGCTGACACACACTCAGCTTCTGCTGTAGCTTGTGTCACTATAGTCTGTTTTCTGCTAGTCCATTCTACAAGTCCATTTCCGTAGAAGAACAAGTATCCACTGGTTGATCTGTAATTGCACGATTCTTCTGCATAGTTGGCATGTATCCATAGTTGGCATGTATCCATGTATCCAACTAGTCTGGGATTCTCAGAAGGTTCAATGATCAGTCTTAAGTCCATAGTCCCTTTAAAGTATCTGGCAAGTTTCTTTACTGCATTCCAATCATGGTGATTAGGCAAACTTACTTTTCTATTTCGACAGCAGCTGTGATATCAGGTCTGGTAGTTTTACTCAGGTATAGGAGTTCTCCTATAGCTTCTCTGTACTTTCCAATATCTTTGAGTGGTTGACCACCCTGAGCTCTCAGGTATGCAGGTTCAAGAGGCAACTTAGATTCTTTACAGTCTCTCATGCCAAGAGATTCTATAAAATCCATAATCTTTTGTCTTTGGCACAGTTGAAAAGTTCCATCTTCAAGTCTTTCAATCTGTATTCCTAGATAGTGTTTAATATCTCCAAGTCTTTTGACTTCAGCCTCTTTGTTTAGCTTTTCTACAATGTCTTTAATGTCCTCTTTGTTCTTGCAGCTCATGACCAAATCGTCAACGTAAACCAGAATATATTGATATTCTCCATCTTTGAGTCTAGTGTACATGCAGGGTGCATATGAAGCTGCCTTATACTGAATCAGACCCTTGGTCCATCAAAGTCAGTATTGTCTTCTCAGACTGTCAGCCGCTCTCCAGGGTCTCAAGCTGAGGTTTTTCACACCTATTTGCCTGGACCCTTTTTTGGAGATGCCGGGGATTAAACCTGGGACCTTCTGCTTCCCAAGCAGATGCTCTACCACTGAGCCACCGTCCCTCCCTTTTCCTTGCTCAAATCCTTGTTGCCGTAGTAGTCCACTTATTTTGTCATACCAGCTTTTCGCAGCCTGTTTCAAACCATACAAATCCTTTGTTGAGTTTGAAAACATAGTTCTCTTTGCCAGGGACTTGAAAACCTTCAGGTATTTCCATATAGATTTCCTCTGATAACTCACCATTAAGAAATGCTGTCTTAATATCTAGGTGCTCTACGAGCATATTTCTAGATGATGCCACACTCAGTAGTGTTTTAAGTGTAGCAGTATTGATCACTGGTGCAAAAGTCTCCAAATAATCACTTCCAAATTCTTGTGCATAGCCTTTGGCTACTAGCCTTATTTTGTACAAGTCTATAATTCCATCATCTTTGTAGTTTATTTTGTAGACCCATTTGCATCCAACAGGCTTTCTTCCTGCAGGTAGCTTTGTAAGCGTCCATACATCTTTTTCATAAACGGATAGTATCTCTTGTTCCATTGCTTGAATCCATTTCTCCTTTCTTCATTAGGTAAATCACACACTTGTTTCCAGTTCTTGGGTTCCTTTTTAGATTGCACAGTCTCTATAGATCCCACAGTATCACAGTATCCATATTTTTGTGGTGGTTGCCCTTTTGTGCACCTTTCTGATCGTCTTAAAATGAGTGGAGGTTCTGTCGCTTCCTTCAGTGCGGTCCCCGTTTCCCCTTCTGGTTCAGTAGAGTCTTCAGAAGGTAGACCTGCTGCTTCACCGGTGGTCACTACAGGTAACCAACTATACCAATCTTCAGAAGCATCATCAGTAACCTCAGGATCAGATTCAGGTACACAGGGTGCTCTAGGCAAATTACTGTCATCCACAAACACAACATTACATTGTTTGGTCTTATTCAGCTTTGGATCATAGACTCTGTAGCCTTTTCCCACTGAGGGATATCCTACTATGAATCCAATCTCAGTCCTTGCATCAAGCTTCCCTCTATTTTCTCTAGGAACATATGCATAAACTTTTGCTCCAAAAGTTTTAATATGCTTAAGTCCTGGCTTCTTGCCAAACCAAGCCTGGAATGGAGTAATTCCAGTTACTTTTGAAGGTATTCTATTGTGGAGATACACTGCTGTATTTACAGCTTCAGCCCACAGGCTTTTAGGTAATCCAGAATGCATCAGCATTGCTCTAGTCATTTCCTGTAACACACGATTAAGTCTTTCTGCACTCCCATTTTGCTGCGAAGTGTATGGGACAGTCACTTTGTGTTCAATCCCTTCTGCTTTCAGAAATTTCTTAAACTCATTATTGCAATATTCACCACCTCCATCTGTCAGCAAGCTTTGAGGTGCATGCCCAAATCTGTTTTTAACCATGGCAACATATTCTTTTAAATTTATCAAGAGTCTCATCTTTTGATTTGAGCATATAGACAGTGCTATATTTTGTCTTTCCTTCTGTGAAAACTGAGACAAATTTATTTCTCCCAATCGAAGCTTTTATAGGCCCAACAACATCACTGAATATTGTCTCCCAAAACCTTTCACTATGCACACTGCTTTTTCCACTGAAGCAAGGTGCAGTTCCTTTTGCTCTCAGACAAACATCACATCTTTCCTTGGATTTATCACAATGCACAACATCAAGTCCACAATCCTTTAGCAACTTCTCAACACTCTGCATGCTTCTGTGTGCTAACTTTACATGCCAAGCATAAACACATCTCCTATGGTCACACTTTCTGTCTTCAGTCTGGCAAACAGTCTTTTCCACAACATCAACAGCATCTGGTCTTTCACTTAAGTCCATAATATAATGAGCTCCATTTCTTTCATCCAATTTAAAACTAATTTCAGAATTCTTCTGAATAATTTCATCATCATCTCCTTCATCAAGATATACAGCATAATCATTTCTTATAAGCACTTGGCTTGAAAGTAAATTCTCAATTGATTCAGGTGCATAAACTACATTTTCAGTCTTACTGGCATTAAATCTCCATCAGTGATAAGCAATTTCATTTTGATCTCACCCACACCACAAACTTGTAAGGGTTTCTGGTTGGCACCTATCATTTCAGGTCTCTAACTTTCATCCAACTCTGAAAACATGCCCTTATATCGACAAATATGCATAGAAGATCCACTATCAATCAAAAATCTTCCTCTTTCACCAATAAAATTAACATTATTAACATGCATGGTACTTTCTCTGTTCTTTTCTTTGTTCCCACCTGGGCCATGTGGCTTGGAAAATTTCTGGTTTAAAAATTTCTGGCTGCTATTATTTCTATGGCCACGAGATGGCTCCCGTGTTTCCTCATTTGAAACATATGCTTTAAAATTGCTACTCCTTTGTTCAGTGACTTTGTCCCCAGATCTGGAAGCTGCTTCCTCCTCGATAGCATTTAATAGGCCTTCCAGACTCAAATTGTTTTGCAGTCTCAAAATCATCTTAAATGGCTTGTAAGTACTGGGTAGAGCTTTCAATATAGTTGAGATTGTCTCTTTCTGCAATTGCCTCACCAAGCTCCTGTAGTCTGGATTGCATGCACATAAATTCCTTCAGACATTTAGTCACATTCTCCCTTTCTTGCACTTGAAAACCAAATATTTTGCCCTTTAACTCATGAATAGTACTTATGGGAGTTTTGTTATATTTATCTTTAAGGCATTCAAGCATTTCTTTTGCAGTTTTAAGAGTGTGCAATTCAGAAATTTCATATGCCTCAATAGACTCTAAAATGAGAGTTTTTGCAAAACCATCTAGCCATTTAAAATTTGATTTTTCTTGATCATTCTCAGGGGGATTTTCAGACAAAACTCTTTCAGCTCCATAAATCTCAAGTCTTTGTGTGAGGAACGAGAGCCAGAATGAGAAATTATTAACTTCAGGGTACTCAATCCTATCACTGGTAGGGTACTCATGGTACCAAAACCAAGATTTGCAGTGGCTGTTCCTGAAGACATGGAAACAGAAGATCCAGTAGCTCCTCTCTCTGGGTTCAACATTTTTCACAGCAATCAGGCAGGACAGGGTTAAAGATTCTTCCTTCCTCACTGGAGAGAAAAGGCAGCTGAATGTGCGCGCGTGGTTGCAGCAAGGCTCTTCCAAGGTCTCTGACGTAATCCACAGAAAAAGGGTTAAAAAGCTCCAAAAATTCTCTTTCTAGCACATTTGAGGCTTTTAGACAAAAGTAGCAGCGTTTCCAGATCGAGACAATCTGAATTCAAAGCTCATTTAAGTCGGAACGCTCTCAGTAATGGCAAGAGAAAAAAAGGCATCGTTTTAAAATTGAGGCTTGTCTGCACAGCATACCAGCTTTTTGCTTATTGCTTTCTAAATGCTCTCAAAGGTGGTCCAGATTTAAAAAAAAATCATTTAGAGTTCAAAAAACAGTCCATGCTATAAGCTACCAGCTTGATGACAAAACCAAGAACCATCTGATTTGCTATCAATTCTATTTCTTTATTTCAAACAGTGCAATGGATCACTGGATCAAATAATCATTGAGAGGCATTTAACATGAAAAAGCAAAAACATATTTATTACTACAGGGAAAGGGTACTGGGAGGTGAAAATAACAAACACTATAGAGCTACATCCTCACACTAGAAGATCATGTGCTTAATGGAGGCTACTTCCTCCTTCTTCTTGACCTCTCTACCGGAACAAAGGAAGTCACCTGACTAACTGACCAAACAAACAAAACAGTTTTCCCGCTTCTAGATCTTGATTGACAGCAGTCAGTATCTTTTTCCTAGGTCATGCAGACAATAGGGAATCAGGCACAGTGTTAACCCTATAATGACTGGAACTTTAAAACATTGCAAAGGACATACAGAACAGATACATATTTCCAACACTTTTTCAACTACCTTTTGGAGTACTGACTAGCTCAGACTCCTGAAGCCCTGCCTTGTACAGGTTGTTGAATTGGCTCAAATGGTTAGCTGTAAGCCCCTGCTTTACTCTTTTGCTGTACCTCTTTGACTTTTTGCTTCTCTTGTTGCACTGTGTGTGTGTTTGTACGTACTGTGTACTTATATATACTCACCAGGAGTATTCTGATCCTTTGCCAAAAAGACAAAATAAGAGGGTTCTAGATCAAATCAAGCCTGAACTCTCCCTAAAAGCTAAAATAACTAAATCAAGGCAATTGTACTTTGTTTACATTATGAGAAGACAAGGCTCAGTGGAAAAGATAGTATTGCTAAGAAAAACTGAAGGTAGCAGGAAAAGAGGAAGAATTGGTATGAGATGGATTGACTCAATAAAGGAGCCACAGTTTGAAAGGCCTGAGCAAGGCTGTAAATATTAGGGCATTGTGGAGGTCGTTATTTCATGGAGTTGCCATAAGTGGGGAGCAGCAACTTGATGGCACTTAATACACAAGACACATTCTAGTGTGAGGTATTGTTGAATGCTGCTGTGGTTGCCTAAATGTTCTCAGTTTCAGTAAACTTTCTGATTTCATTGTATTAGATGTCTAGTATACCTTTCAAGCTGCTGGTAGAACAGCTTTGCCATTTCATAGCATTCGTGGGTCCCTGCTCAGATTTGAAGCATTTTCTTCACTTAGGTGTAGAACCCAAGCTAGCAGCTATTTTAGCATAACTACTAAAAGAGAGATTTCTTCCTTATGTTACAACTATTTAAATGGGAATTGGGCTACACTGGAATGTGGTCCACTCATACTAATGTGTACAGGGAACACCTATCTCCCTGGCAACACACATTAACGATACTGCTAGTAGTCTTAACACTTACATTTTGTGTTTCTTTTGTGGTTATACTTTCTTTGCCTGTGCTTGTAATAATGTCACTGTAATTCATTACATATGGTGTTCCAGCTCTGCTTACTACCCTTGAACAGTCCCAGTTTTCAAGTCACTGTCCTTTGTAAATTACTACCCCCTTCTGCCTTTTGGAGATACTGTCTAAAGTATTATTAGTGTGTGTTGCTAGAATTGTTCTTTACTGCATGCAGCACAAAAACCCTTGGTTTTTAGCAATGAAACTGTTGAAGGAGAGGATCGGATCTTGATTCCAGTGGGTAAGCATATAGTGGCATGCTCCCTGAACACTAAGGGACTATGTAGTTTACAGCCTGTCATTTCATACATTTCAGCTGCTGAGAAATATTTTGAATTCTAGAGAATTTTTTGTTAATGCAATTATTTTCTTCTAGCATATCTTTAACTGAGAGAACAAATACGCTTACAGTTATTAAAGCAGAGATTATATAAGTGCGGCTCTATATCTTTCTGGTAAAATGTTGAAAGATATGCATATTATTGGAATCATGGGATTGCAGCTAAAAATGGCAGCCCCATGTTGAGTTCTCCTCCCTTTCCGCAGAATGTAGTATAATTTACTTCATGTAACTTTACTGATGTCATTGTGTCTTCTTCACCAGTGACAGCCCTTGATGTCCTGAGGAGCATTAACAGAGAAGGGCTCCACATGGGACTGACTTTCTTTGGCAATAGCTTTATGCTTTTTAGAACTTTATTTCAATCTGAGAAGGCCAGAGGGGGGACGCCTTCTGTTCAAGCAAATAAATGTAATAGGTGTTTGTGGTAATACCACTTAATTTCTGCTTTCAGTTACTGTGTATTCTTTGAAACCATTAATAGAAGGAGAAATCCTGCTCTCGTGAGCTGCCAAACGTGATCTTAAGGCATAGGGAAACTCACATTTTTTGCAATGGTTCCATGTTATATATATTTTTTATTACATATTAAGCTTTTATAACTTAACAAGCCTGGTTCCTGTCTCCCAAATGTAGTAAAATAAATGAGCGGTATAATGTAAAGTTTAAAAGAGCTATTAAAATCTTCAGTGGGGCAAAGTGTTATATACAAGACCCAGATTCCTTTGGCATTTGACCTAATAAGACACATTTTAAACCCTTGTATTATTTGTCTGTTGTAGAGCTCTGTGGCTACAAACCAACATGGTTGGTTGGTAGCCCTGTGGGCATGAGACCCTAGAGCCTCCACCCCCAGCTTGGAGGG
Source organism: Heteronotia binoei (assembly GCF_032191835.1). Lineage (NCBI taxonomy): Eukaryota > Metazoa > Chordata > Lepidosauria > Squamata > Gekkonidae > Heteronotia > Heteronotia binoei. The sequence goes on along the minus strand of NC_083223.1, from coordinate 222,279,124 downwards.
ACTAAGCACTCACAAAAGGGAATGTTACGGTGGACAGTGCACTTAGAAGGTGGGCCTCGGAGAGTAAACCACGCTGCTGTGGCTGTCGGACACAAAGTCTACTCTTTTGGTGGCTACTGTTCTGGTGAAGACTATGAGACTCTGCGACAGATCGATGTTCATGTGTTTAATGCAGGTAAGATGATTGTTTGATCTAGATGCTTAGTTAATCCTGGCAAGCTCTTAGCAGTAATCTTTTATTGTGTTCTAATTCTAGTTAGAATTACATTCTCATTTTCTTCATAATGTTTTGTAATCATTTATTTGCTTTCATGCAATATACAATATATTTTACTAGTTGCTTTATTACAGACTATTTGTATTTCTATGCATAATTTGATGCTTTCTACCTGTTTTTCCCAACATTTCAATCTTTGTTATATTCCTCTATGTGGAAGTAATCAGAACAGGACAAATTATCCAAATAAGGGTTTATTATAGAAAGAGGGAATGATCTTATAAGTAAACACACTCCTCACATTCAGATTAAGCTCAGCTGTGACTTGTATCACTCAAAAGAGGGAGACGATAGCCAGGTTTCATCTAGTTTCTTAATAGAGGCTACATTTGCTACAGCTCTACTACATATTTCATAGCTAGATAGTTTCATAGGGTAGCCATATTGATCTGTAGTAGGACAGATAGATTCAAATTAAGTAGCACCTTACAGATCAACAAGATTTCTGAGGTATATACTCCCTTCATCAGATACACATTTTTATATCTGACTAAGGGAGCTTTGACTCTCAAAAATTTATCCCTCCCAGAAATCTTGTTGTTTTCTAGGGTGCTACTTGACTGGAATCTAGCATAGCTAGATAGTAATATTACCAGGTTAACACAAGCAAAAACTGCCATGAAACCGTGGCATCTTTCACATTCAGTGTAAAGGACTTTCACACTCACAGTTTATTTTCCCCAAAACTATTCCGTCCAAGTAAATTAATACCCATCTTATTTCTAGGCAAGAGTCTGAAAATGTAAGTTATCTGAAACAAGATTTATTTAGTTTAGAGCAGGGCTTTTTTTTTTTAGCAGGAATACACAGGAATGGCATTCCAGCTGGCTTGGCATCAGGGTGTGTGGCCTAATATGCAAAAGAGTTCCAGCTGAGTTTTTTCCTACAAAAAAAGCCCTTTGTGAAACACTGGTAACATCAGGGGTGTTGCATAATATGCAATTGAATGCCTACTGGGCTTCTTCTACAAAACAGGTGGCTTTAACCCTTAAAGACAGGTGGGTTTATAGATTTCATCCAAATTAAGGCAGGATTGGAGAAGCAGACGAGTAGAATCTTCAAGGTGGTTGGAAGGGTGAAAGTAGATTGGGATAAACTATTGTATTCAGACATTGGAGACCCAGGCTGATTCCGCACTTGGCGTTTGCCTCCCTATTGCTGCGGGGCTGTTCCATGCGGGTCTGATTTCCCGATTCCACATTAGAGGATTTTTCCGGGATTCAGTACCCAATCTGCTGCGTGTGTTCTGTTTTCACATTGATTTTGCTCCTGTAGTTCCCTCACAATTGGAGCAATTTCCTGCTCCCTCCTCCCTTCCTCCTTTTGCCTGCCCCCCTTTTTTTTACATATGTGTGGTTACGTTATAACGATGTGATTTTTTTTTTGAGGGGAGGGGATTGGTTTGTGACTGTGAATGTGAATGGATTCTCAAATGTGAAGGTGGGGCGATGCTTGTATCTTATGATGCTTAGGCAAGCACCATCAACCCCCACCCCCGGCATCCCGCTCGCCGGGACCATGACGTGCGGAGCTCCACCTCCAGCGCCGTTTCGATGAGTGCACAAGTGCATGGAGAAAATAGCACAATATACACAACACATATTCAATTTTAAGCACGCCATCTACAGCACACAGCCGCAAAACAGTACCATGGCTGCCACTTTTTATGCAGATGGTTTCTTTTGAGGGGTGAAAGACACTTTACCAAACAATTAAACCTGAGCGAATTCACGTGGAAAAAAATAAAAGAGTGGGGGCGGGCGGAAGCACATAACAATGTGTTCATTGGATGCAGGAACAAGAAGGGTAATCGTATAAAAAGTAGTTATGTTATAACAAAAAATGCATTTCTTAATAAAAAAAAATTCGTAGAGGTAGGCAAGTTGGGAAATCTATGACGAAATAACAGGGCAGAATCATGGGCATAGAATTTCTGTGGGTGTGTTCTGCTGCTGTGGAAGTTTGATAGCGAGTTCGTATGAGTTCCTCACAGAAATCTAGAGCCCCGAGCCCGGAACAAAAATAAACTTCTCATAAAATGAGGATCTCCTTGGCGCAGGGCAACCCCGCTTTAGAGGTGGGTCAAACAGCCAATGCGGGTCAGAACATGCAGAAACCAACATCTGCCCCAGGGGAAATAAAGCCGTGAAACCGGAGCAAAGGCTACTGCGGAATCGGCCCCAGACTGGGTGAACAGTGAAACTCACTTGATGATGGTAACCGTTCCCTCAACCCAGTTGATCTTTATAGCATTGTTGTGAAAATAAATGGTAGAATTGTAATTTTTTTGGTATGTTGAAAACTGCTATCTAAATGATGAATGAAAGACAAATGTCTTGACTCTTCTTTCATTGTGCACTGTTGCATGTTTTATTCCGCCTTTGTAGTACCTGTTGCCTTTTTTAAAATGCTTAACTGTGAGCTTAATGTTGCTTAACGGTTAAATTAAACAAGATATACCTCCTTAATATACTCAGAATTGTGCTCATTTATGTAAATAGAACTCCATTCTTTTGGAGCACAGAGCAAGGGGAAGGAGTTTCCTTCTGTTCTCACATCAACATGATAGAAAACCCCTGTCTGCTAATAACAAATAGGTCCTGGTAAACATTTTCATCTTTTGCTCAGTGATCTATTGATATTGCTTAGTTCCTTTCCATTGTCCTTATTCACTTTTATTGTCAACAAACATGAAGCTGTTTGATTGCTCACTTCTTGCATGCTGATAACGGCTCTCTGTAAAAGATTGGATTTCTTCTATGGCTTGTTAATCAGGGGAGGTGAAGTGTTTGTAGTTTCTTTGTTGATCTGTATATGTGGCAACCTGATGTATGGGGGCAAGCCAATCCACTAATGGTCCTGTCGGCTTTTTCCTGTAGTCTCTCTACGCTGGACTAAGCTGCCTCCAGTGTGGACCAACAGCAGGGACCATGTGAGGGAAGTGCCCTACATGAGATATGGACACTCTGCCGTGCTCATTGATGATACCATCTACATCTGGGGAGGCCGCAATGATACCGAGGGAGCGTGCAATGTATTATATGCCTTTGACGTCAGTAAGTGTTGGTTCATATATGAACATATGAAGCTGCCTTATACTGAATCAGACCCTTGGTCCATCAAAGTCAGTATTGTCTACTCAGAGTGGCAGCGGCTCTCCAGGGTCTCAAGCTGACGTTTTTCACACCTTTTTGCCTGGACCCTTTTTTGGAGATGCTGGGGATTGAACCTGGGACCTTCTTACCAAGCAGATGCTCTACCACTGAGCCACTGTCCCAAGGTTCCTTCCCTTGCGAGTCTCCATCTCATGTTTCTGAATGAATGTGGACAGAGTTTATATTTGCAGTTAAATAGGCGTGAAACCCTTAATTACAGCATTGTGAATTATATGGTTTCCTAAAATGTTCAACAGTCATAGGAATTCCTCAGTGGTATAGGGGGCTTGATTTGGATCTGGGAGACCCAAGTTCAGATCCCCACTCAGCCAATGATGCTGATCTTCACTTAGTCTTTCTTAGCCTAACCTACCTCACAGAGCATTTCAGGTGGGCAGCTGTGTTGGTCTGAAGCAATAGAATAAAGTTAGAGTCCAGTGGCACCTTCAAGACCAACAACGTTTTATTCAAGGTATGAGCTTTTGTGTCCTTGCATGTAAATTTAGAAAGGTTGGATTCTAGCTAGAAAGGCTGGACTCTAACTTTATTCCTCAGAGTGTTTGTTAGGATGAACTGGTAGAAGGGTAAAATAATGTATGCAGACCTGAGTTCCTTGTAGGAAGGGTGGAATAAGAACAGACAAAACTACTCACAGTAGCAGGAAGAGAATGTGGAGCATTAAAGGAAATGGAGGGGAAACAAGATGGGAACATGCAGGCAGAATAGCTTTACATAGAGATTGCAGGGCAAGAAGGGCCTTGCAGGAAACATAGATTAAGAAGAGCAACAAGGGCCCCGTGAGAGAACCTGCACCATGGAAGCCAAGAGTGGAGCTAGGAGCCTTATGCAAACAAAATCCTAACCATAATAAGATGCTTTCTAAAAATATAAAAGAAATAGAAGAGGTGATTGTTTTGAAGTCTTTTGGTCAGCACAGGTAGGACATCTCTTCTGATACTACTTTTTGAAGACACAGATGCATGTGTATGTCAGTGTAACTTGGGGAAAGTAGTTTGTCAAAATGTTGACACAGTGAAGATGCATGTTTGATAGTACTTCAGGAGCCAGTCCAACATACATGCAATGTCAAAATATGGGAAGGTCCTGTGTATGTGCCTTTGTGAGAGAGATACTTGCACACTTTTATCATTTTATTGCGTGGGTACTACGGTTCTTTAATAAGGAGAGTGATTTTTGAGAAAATTTTCTGTAAATTAGCCACAACAAGGAAAAGGGTAAAAGAAACTGTAGACTGCCCATACCTGCAAAAACTGAAGAGCCTTTCAGTGCTTGGGCTCTCTTTCTAGGTTTTTTGTCTCATTCATTTAGTGTATACTTTTCCATACGTATTTGATGTATTTTTCACAGATATTTAGTTTTGCAGGCATCTGTAGAATACTGTTGCAGATTCTGGTATCAGCCAGTTCCATTTTGCTCTTACTAATTTTTAGTGAAGAGTGACTGAAAGCCTGCCTAGGCAGTGCTTGCTGTCCTGGGCAGCTTTGCATGCATTTGCTTGTGCCATTTCCTACCATTCCTGGAAAGCACTGATAATCCTTCCCCCCCCTCAAGGGAAAAGGTGGAAGCCCTCTTGCATGAGTCACTTCAGGCTAGACAAAGCCCCGAGGCTGTTCTGCAGGGCATTGTCCTTTGGTGGCTTGTGCAGTTGTGTAAGTACAGTCTGGATCAGATGTCACAGCCCACTTCAGTCTCTAGTTTCATGTGTTACTCTTGGCTGAAATCTTTTGGTATAACACATGACTGGTTTTAGAAATCCAAGTATGGCAAGCATCCCACTAGGAGCAAATCTCCCTTTCCCTTTGTGCTAATCGTCTCCCTGGAGCTTATGTTGACCTTGCAGCGGGTTAGAGTACAGCTTGAGTTGATGGCTGTGGATGGAATCCAGGTTGTGAGAGGCTCTTGGTGCTGCAGGGGATATTCACAGGCTGTAACATCGCACTGCTTCTTAGAACGATGTCGAAGCCAACTGCCAGCTGTGGTTTAGGGCATCTCCTGCTGCTCCAAAGCTTATCTGAGTGGTTTTGGGGCTGATTTTTTTTTTGGGGGGGGGCGCTCTAGGACACCTGCCTGTGTAAGCTTTTATTACTGCTTTTTTATACTGCCCTACCTGAAAAACATTTTTCAAAGAGGGTAGAGATTTCCTTACAGTTGTGTCAAGTTCTGTAAAATCTCAAGCATTTATCACAGTGTACCTTTGCATTAGTAGTTTGTTGTTGTTCAGTCGCACAGTCGAGTCTGACTCTTTGCGACCCCATGGACAAAGTCACGCCAGGCCCTCCTGTCTTCCACCATCCTCCAAAGTCTGCTCAAATTCGTGTTAGTTACATCAGTAACGCTGTCCAGCCATCTCATCTTTTGCCATCCCCTTCTTCTTTTGCCTTCTGTCTTTCCCAGCATCAGGATCTTCTCCAGTGAGTGCTCCCTTCTCATTTGGTGGCCAAAGTATTTGAGCTCAGTTCTAAATTAGGATTAGAGTGAAAGCACAGAGGGTCCTGCCTATGAAGAAGTGGCGGGTGCCTTGGAGGGTTTATCAGAAGTTGTAAGGTAGCTTTATCCTTATCAGGTGAGGAATGTGTTGTATATTTAGAATGATTTCCCTCCTCCCACCAAGAGTTTACTTTTGTCACTCCTTTGAATTCTTTGTTTGGTAATGACAGCCCCACTCCCCTTTTTAAAAATTTAGGCTCCCATAAATGGTCCACACCAAAAGTGTCTGGAATGGTACCAGGAGCAAGGGATGGACATTCTGCTTGCGTCTTGGGAAAGAGCATGTATATCTTTGGTGGATATGAGCAACTGGTAAGTTATAAAATTTCAGGATTTTTTTGGGAAATTTCTGCTTTCAGCCAGGCTTTTTAAAGAGAATGGTTATTTACAGTCATTGTTCATACTGTTCTAGAAAATGAAAACAGTTTAAAAAAAATCTTTCCCTTCAAGGTAATTGAATAGGTCAGAGCAAAGAGCATGTTAGGCCCTGCCATAAGCATGACCTGACTTCACATGCTGTGACTGGATATGTAGATAATCCATAATAGTAACAAAAAGTCTGTCCAATCAGCTGCAAATGATACCTCTGTTATTAAGGTATGTGAAGGTTCCACAAAGTATCCACAATGTTCCTCTTAAGCGAATACTGTTGGTTTGCCCAGGATTAACATCCTGTTTGAAAAACCCCTGAAATGCAAACAGTTCTGTACAGCCAGTGGGGCTTCTGATGACATTGCTTAAGCCTCCCCCTGTAAAAACCAAGAGCCAGAGGGCATGCCTAAAGTAGCTTGCTGGAATGTCTAATCCCAGCCCATGTTGTCAGAGTTAAAAAGATATTCCTAAGAATGCACTTTGGAGTAAGTCCCATTGAACACAATGAGACTTTCATCCTGCCCTTCCTCCAAGGCAGCATGAGCTCCAGATTGGAGGGGGGGCAGGAACTGGGTACAGAGTGTCCAAGGGTCCCTTCCCTTTCCCACCATTAGATCCCCCAGTCTTGCATTATGTCCCACTATCCTACTCATGTACCCCACCCCCAACACACATCTGACTGTTCCTTCTTCCGCGCTCACTGGGGAGCTCTCTCCGCTGCTACTTGTAAAGCGTGCAAAATGCTTTCTAGCCTTCGTCATTCTTCCATTTTCTATAACAGGGGTCCCCAACCTTTTAGAGCCTGCAGGCACATTTGGGATTCTGACACAGCATGGTGGATGCTGCAATAAAATGGCTGCCAGAAAATGGCTACCACAGGAGGCAGAGTCAGCCAAACATGATTGCTGGAACTTAGCTTCAGTAAGCTGTGCTGTGCTGTGATGGCAGTTGCTGCCAAAGCAACATTTTTAAAAAACTGCAGAGCCAACCAAATCTCCAGTAGTCAGTCAGAAGCCTTTCTGGGCAAAAGCCGTCCCTGGCCCCACCCACTTCCTAAAAACACTTGGTGGGTGCCAGAAAAGGTGTCAGCAGGTGCCATGGTGCCCATGGGTGCCATGTTGGGAACACTGGTCTATAAAGTGGGTTGTTATGCCAACTGGGGAAATGAATCTGTTGAAACAGCTGGTGACCAGAAGCTGTTTGGTGTGTCCGTGACATGAACCCAAGTCCAGCACTCGTAGCTAGTAAACTTCACTGACTTTTCCCACGTTAGAGTCATGTGATGAAAGAGTTACTGGATGTGCAGCCTCATTTCCTGCAGCATTAGACTCCATGAGGCAGTGCACCAGCGGGGTGGGGGGGTGGATAGCAGCAGCCCAAAGATTTTCTTTGTATGGCTTGTCTGCGTGCCAGGGATTTCAACAAGACCAGCAAAATTGAATCTTTGAAAGCTGCCACTAATTGTGCATTCCTCGCAGAATATTTAGCTTGAGGCTTCTCTTGCTTGACTTTAAGAAGTGACTATTTAAGAACTCCAACGGAAGTTAATGAGAGCTACTTGCATTTGGCACTACTTTTAAAAGAAATCAGCCCTTGCTACCTCCAGCCAGGCAAGCAGAACCAGTGCCTGTTATAGCAGATCATGTCTTTAACGTCATTGCTTCCTTTCCCTGTCTGTAAAGTGGAGACATTTTATGATGGCAGGTAATATAGAAAGCCTGGGTGGTTTATAATTCCATATTCAGTATGGGAATTTGAATCATGTGCATCAATGTGAATAAGCAGTACCACAGTTGCTAAATTTACTTTCTGGGCCACCTCTTTCCATCCCATTTCACTCCAGAGGAAATCCTGAGGAACATAATTTTGCAGGGTTTTTAATCTCTGGTTGGAGTGACTGCCGGTCTTAGGAACTGAATCATGGATAAGTGCTAAAGTGCTCAACAGTTCAATAATTGTTCTTTCTTTCAGGCGGACTGTTTTTCAAATGACATTCACAAACTGGATACCAGCAACATGATGTGGAGTCTGATTGCTACTAAGGTTAGTCCAGTGTTAGGACCTAGGTTTAACCCATGGTTTGAACGGAGCAGAATTGTAGGCTCCCACATCTGTTTTGTGTTAGTTGTTCTTTTTGACTGACTTAACAGGAGTCTCTTATTTCAGGGCACCCCAGCTCGCTGGAGGGACTTCCATTCAGCCACAATAATTGGGACAAAGATGTATGTGTTTGGGGGAAGAGCAGACCGCTTTGGGCCATTCCACTCCAACAATGAGATCTACTGTAACCGAATCAAAGTGTTCGACACAGATACCAACTCTTGGCTGGACTCCCCTCCCACTCCACTTCTCCCTGAAGGCAGAAGGAGCCACTCAGCATGTAAGCCACAATCAGGCTACGGAACCTGAGAGGTGGGCGAGCTGAGAAAGAGAAGGCAGAATGCCGTAGCTTGCAGGGTCAGGTGAAAGTATTCAGAAGAATATTGGCCTGTGCTATTGGAGAAAGCAAGTAATGTTTTCAGGGGAATTTGCAAGTGTAATTGTCTTGCTGTTCCCCCTTAACTTTTCTGCCTTCAGTCTGGCTTGTCTCTCATGACTAATATCCTTTTTCAGGTGAAGTAACGAAGCTCAGGAAATGGGGAGTCTCAGATCCATTCCTCATTATTGTGTTCTCTGTCTCTCTCTCTCTCTCTCTCTCTGTCCCTTCATCCTCATCTGAGATGGTTCTTAATCCAAGAAAACTGAACAATTTTAGTTATGAAGGTGGAATGTGAGGAGGCTAAAACAAAACTCTTTAAATTGTAATAGGTGCTATTAGGAGACTGGAACAAGCTGAGTTACGTTTAGAATGTTCTGACATATCTTTTTTTTTGTTTCCTGCAGTTGGCTACAATGGAGAGTTGTATATATTTGGTGGTTACAATGCACGCCTCAACAGACACTTCCATGATCTCTGGAAATTTGACCCAGGTATTTGGACTGAAGCTTCCTTCTTATTATATTGGAATTACAGTGTCCTTCAAGGTTCTGTGTTGTAATCAGAGCAGCAGTTACATATTGACTACTTTTCATCTCTGTTCTAAGAACTTCTTTATATTTCATCTGCATGGTACACCTCTGCAGCAGGCATATTTAGAATGTGTTTGCAAAATTTTAAAGAGGGATTCCATGAGTAAATACTGCTGAGGAGTCATCATTTGGAGGCCAACTCACATGATTAGTTGACACACCAGATGCTTTTATAGTTAACACAGGCATTTTTGTGACATTGTCTCCTTTTGTATTGAAGAGCACCAGCCCATTAGTGACCACTGGTTGCGTACATGTCAAGCATCATTAAGTCACAACCAACTTCTGGTTACCCCAGCAAGGGGCTTTCAAGGCAAGAGAGAAACAGAGGTGGTTTGCCATCGCAGAGTCTTCCTTGGAGGTCTCCCATCCAAGTACTGACACTGCCTAGTTTTTGAGATTGGACTATACCACAGTAACTTCCCTCCCTGGTCACTGGTAGTGGAGTAAAAGTATTGGAGGGTCCTAGGAGATCTAAATTCAAATCATAGCTTATTTATTAACTTCATTTATTAAAACATTTATATCCTGCCTTTCCTTGTGGTTCAGGACAGCTTACGATATTAGTTTAGAACATTTCCATGAAAACAAAAATTAAAATAACAAACCCCCAAATCTCCTTCCCCCTGCCCCTTGGCCAAGACTCTTTGCTTTAGTTGTCTGCAGTCAGATTTGGAATAGAACATCTCATGAGGTTGCCTGACAACTCCAGAGGGCTGAATTAAAAGGTGAATGAGATAAGAACTTAAGGCACTTTTGGATTCTGCTCATATATTTTAAAATTTCTAGTCGCATTGTTCCAAGGGGCTTTACCACTACTTTAGTATGGTATTCCAAGAAAAATCATCTTCACATTGTTTCTGCTGCTGCCTGCTACTTCCTCCTCAGCTTTTTCCTTGCTCCAGTTGACCTGCAGGGTCTGAACTGCAGTCAGGAAGAAGTGAATTTGAAAGTGTGGTGTATCTGGCATTCTCTCACACACCTGCTGCAGATTGAATTAGGTCATGATCTGCTTTCTCCCCTTCCGTCGTTCAACAAAGAGTTATTGTAGGTTGAACTCATGCTGTGAAGTCAGTCAGTTTTAACCATAGCACAGCTTAGCTCAGCTATGTGTTTGTGTTAGCCTTTGTGTTAGCATTATCTTTTCCATAAGAAGCTGTTTCTACTGACCAGTCACCTGAAATTGTAGTAAGAACAAGTATGACTTATTGGGTTGGAATCCACTGGTGTGTGTTTCTGTGGATGAAAGGATTCCTGCCCACAGAGCATGGCATTTTGGGCTGCCGTGGGGAGAGAGAAGTGAGGAAGTTATGTTCAGAAAGCAGGAATCCTTCATCCTGGTGGATCCAACCTGCTAAACCTAACAGCATTTGGTATTTTGAAGCTGACTGATGACAGATTCCCTGAATGTTTTGGCATGGATAGAACCATAAAAGAAAACATCTAGGGGTGGTTTGCTATCGTGTGCTCCAAACAAGTGTAGTTTTTTCCCTGTCTTTATTATATTCCCATAGTTCAGCCATTCATCTTTATTTCAGTATAGTGCTGCATCATTCTCTGTGGATATGCCATTTTAGATTATTTCTGCACTTCCTGTCATTACCAATAGATGGCAATGTGTCTCCATTAACTCTTCAAAAGAGCTTGTTAGGCATATTTCTGCAGAATGGTTTGGAAAGGACAATCTGTGGGGTTTTTTCTGTTTATGAGTTTTGTCATCTTCCTCTCATTTCCCGTCCAGAGCAATTGCTTTTTTCCGGGATCCTTATGCAACAAAGATATGAAGTTAGAACTAAATCGATTGGTATCTTGGAATTGTCAGATCCATGGTCTGTTGAAGAGCTCCATTTTGGGGAGACATTACTTAAGCTGTAATATAATGTAGAATTTTGTTGCTTCTTAGCATCTTCGAGAAGGTATGAAAACTGCTCACCACCTTTTATTAACTGTTGGAGGTGAGTTCAATTTGTGCCAGTGTGTTAGCAGCATATAAGTTTTGCGCTCATTTCCTATTTGGTAGTATTGGTGGAAAAGCATGTACTTGTCTTAGCAGGAGGTTTCAGTTAGATGTCCTCAGGTTTCTGTGTTGGAGATCCTTGCTCCAACCTGTGTGAAATATCTAGAGTACAAGTAAACTTTTTTTTTCCAAAAAGATTCTGATCTTTGAAATCTTGAACACTCTGTCATACTGCCAGGTAGAAATCTTCAAACTCTTACACTAAAATATATCTACCCAGAGCAGTGTGGGATCCAGCTGGACAAAATAAAAGGGCTTGTTCCTATAGCATCTTCAGTGCAGTCCTCCCCAGGAACACACTTTTTTTGTTCTGATTGAGAAAAAAAGAGTAAGTAAGCCAATGGAAAAGCCAGTGGAAGACTGGAAAGTCATAATTTTGGTTCTTTATGTTAAGTAATCTTTTACTACCTGGTTCTGCTTCAGAAGCTGTGAAGCCTTCCTACAGCTCATCCATGTGATCTGTATTTGGACTGTTTGAGAGATGCCACTTTCATGGTTGTATGTGTTTTCTCCAGTGTCTTTTACTTGGAAGAAAATTGATCCCAAAGGGAAAGGGCCATGTCCTCGCCGCAGGCAATGCTGCTGTAGGATAGGGGACAAGATCATCCTTTTTGGAGGCACCAGGTGAGTGCTGTTAAACACTGGTGGGCTTTTTAGTGGTCTGGTTCCTGTACATCTGTAAATTTATAGGTGTGTGTCAGATAGTACACAGACAATAACAATGCTTCTTTGAGAATATTCATAGGGGACCAGAAGCAGGTCTAACTCTGCCTTTCTCAGGCATTGTATGTATTCTTTTCAGTCTGGTTGGGGATTCTGACCTTTTGATTCTTTTCCGTAAACTGTTCTTCTGAGCCTCTCGGGTACGGAACGTTGGCTCTCCAGATGTTTTTTGCCTAAACCAGGAATGTTGAACTCATTTGTTATGAGGGCTGGATCTGACATAAATGAGACCTTGTTGGGCGGGGCCATGTTGGGTTGGGCCGAACCATGTTGGGCCGGTCCATGTGTGTATCCATTTAAGATTAGGTAGAAGAGATATATACAAACCCAAATACATATTTTAAAAAACTTAAAACATGCTTAAAATGTTAGCACTCACTAGTTTTAAAGATGCTTTTTTTGTATTTCTCTCAGGAAACTGGGCAAAGGAACCTCTGGCTCTTTCCTTCTTCCCCAGGGGATTGGGAGGGAGCCTCAGCCAATAGAAGAAAGAGAGGCTTGGCTCAGTAGCTCTGCTGTGCGATTGAGAGAGTCTGGCAAAGAAAGCTATACTTCTCCCCCCTTCCTCCCCAAGCAAGGAGCCTCAGCCAATGGAGAAAATAAGAGGTTTTGCTCTGTAGCTTCTGTGCAATTGAGCAAGCCTGGCAAAGCAAGCTGTGATGCAGAAGGAAGCAAGATATAGGGAGAAGGAAGCAGATGACACCCGATTGCTTGGGGGCCTGACAGGAACCCTCTGGGGGCCTAATTCGGCCCCTGAATTGCATGTTCAACACCCCTGCCCTAAACTCTTCTCTCATACACCAGAGTTACCTAGCACAGGGGTGTCAAACATGTGGCCTGAGGGACGAATCAGGCCCCCAGAGAGCTCCTATCAGGCCCCTGAGCAACCGCTTCCTTTTCCCTCTCTCTTGCTTCCTTTTGCACCACAGCTTGCTTTGCCAGGCTTGCTCAATTACACAGGAGCTACAGCGCAAAGCCTCTATTTTCTCCATTGGCTGAGGTGCCTCCCTTGGGGAGGAATGGGGGGAGGGAGAGCTTGCTTTGCCTGGTTCTCTTAATCGTACAGCTCAATCATACTACTGAGCCAGGGCTCCCATCTATTGACTGAGGCTCTCCCCTCTCCTTGTACCCTGGAAAGGAAGGGAAAGAGAGATTCCGTTGTCCAGTTCCCTCTTTTGCATGGGAGAAATATAAAGCACCTTTAAGGCCAACAAAGTTTCATTCAAGGTATGATCTTTTTTGCCTTGCTACACACACATATGCACACATACACACACAGATTATTAGCTTGTTGTGCCGGGGCTTTCCTGGATGCAACTGGTTTTGCCTCCCCCTTTTCATTGTATTCATGCCTTCATGATCCAGTCTTTCTCAGTAGGAAAGTAATGTCAATTACTTAGATGAGGAATAGCAACAATCCAGTGAGGTGGATGACTCTTAGAGTGTGTGTCCAGACCAAGTTCACCCAGCACATTTGCTTTGTAGACTGGGGATTTTTAACCTATGCTTTCCAGATAGCAGGCTGATCCTGACCACTGTACATAGCTGTGTCTCTGTTCTTGCACTGCCTCATAGGAGTTGCAGTTATTTTTCTGGGAAGACTGTAGTTTTGTAAACAAACACAAACACATAGTCCTCACTCTGTGTCATGAGTCCTTCACATGTTCTTGACCAGCACACAAAGCAATTTATGTACAAAACCTCGCAATGCCATCCATTTCATGTTTTCCACTGTCTTAGGCTCAAAGCATTGGCCATGAGATTTCTGTAATGAATGTCAAACATAGGTTTGCAACTTACAGATTCACACCTGAAAAGCATATTCAGGATTGCTACAGCACAAACATTGTCTCTGGATTTTGGTGTAATAATTCAGAGCAAGAGGTGTCAGTCATTAAAGACTGTTATATAAGCAAAATATCGCAAGAGTGCTGTTCTTTTAAGCATGCTTTATTTTAAGTTTTAAAACAATTAATTGTGTTTGTCTGTGCCCTTTATAAAGTTTATGTCTCCACTACCTGGCATACTTTATGGCCTGGCCTGACAAAGGTCTCATTTATGTTAGATCCAGCTCTCACGGCAAATGAATTTGATACTCCTGACCTAGCATGTTAATTGCAGTAATTAGTGCTCATATGATACTATGAAACCATTGTAAACCAAGTCAAATAAATTACTCATCTACCTCAATATTCCCTAGCTCATTTTTACATAAGTACAGGATCTTGCACTGCTGCTTTTGGATTAAAGTAGGATGTATATTATACATGTAATAAAGTGTAGCTTTTACAATAATTTGGGAAAGCCTTGGCTTTTAGAGTCTGCCCATGTACATGGTTGTAGATCCTGTCCTTCTGAGTAACTTCATAGTATAAATTAACCTTTTCTCCCAGATATTTGAAGTTCTTGTCCCTCATCTTTGCCTTTTAAAATGTATTTATTCAGTGCATTAAATTGGTCAATGACCCTGACTCATGGTATTCCATGCTCCATTATTTTTAAGTCAAAGTTCATTCTGCTTGTAGATTCCATAGAATTTGATCAGATCTTTAGAAAGAATAGCCTTGGAGCATTCTTGTGGTTTCTTAGTTTCTTTCAAACTTGGAACTATTCCCATGGTAAGATGTAAAATTTTGAATTGCTTCCAGCATTATCAGCCAGTGTGATTCATTGCAGAATGATGGACTTAGAGATTCAGATCCCAGCTTTAGAGTGTACAGAGATATATATAGTTTTGGTTTTGAGCTCAGATTTGAAGCACACCCTTGCATTTGGGGCACACATAGAGCCATCTCCCATGGATTAAACTCACCGGAAATCTATTAGGATTTTTATGTGCCTGTGGAGATGGTGGCCTGCTGCTCATGCTGAAACTAACACATGCAGATGCAAGCTAGACCCACTTACATGCAATCACCAGCTTTTAATCACATGATCTATATGTGGAGACTCTTCCCCTCTGGCTGAGAATGTTTGAAAAATCAGGATTCCTGATCGCAGGAAGAGAGCTTGTGTGTGTAGATTCTGTGCTTCAAGTTGAGAACTGCGTGGAGGTGGTTTCAACGTGCTTGCACCCACTTTCCCCTCTACACATGCTGATTTCATTGTGTATAGACCCACATGTGGAAGGCCAGACCAGTAGCCTTGGATGAGTCACTTGGTTCCACATCTGTAAAGTGGCATTGTTAATGCTCTGCTTCCCAGGGCTGCTATGGGAATTAAAGAAGATTATAAAATACTAAGTACATTGAAATAATAAAGCTAAAGAAATCATAGAGCCATTATGGGAACTATACACATTAAGTTAATTTATATGTGCCTTTGTGGAATGGTTAACTGGGGCAAAGACTTTCCTCCTTGTCCTTGGGCAGTTTTCAGTATCACAAAAAGTTAGTGGCAAGGAGACCTTCTCCTCCTGTTTCCAACCCCATTTCCACAATTATCTTTTAGTCACTTTTCTTCAGAAAGATGAAACAGTAGTCAGGAGGATAGTGGCAATTAGTGTTGCAAAGCTGCAATTCCATGTCAAACGTTTTCTGTTCGGCCTTGAGACTTATGACTACAACAGTGTCTGCAAAAAAGAAAGGGTCATGCCACGCTGCTGGAATGTATAAATGTAGTCCAGAGATAAAAGTGTTTGTGGAAGGGAAGGCTGTTTCAAACTGCATGTGGTAGTCATAAGGTGTTCATACATAATGTAAACATTGGACATCTGTATCCTTTGCAAGGGGCTATGTCTGTTTCCTGTGTTGACATTCACCTCCTTTCTTGGACTTTTGGAGAATGCCATTGCCTTTATGGGCTTTTCCATCCCGTCGAAGCATCCCCCCCAGTTACTCTTCATCCTTTGAGGACTGCTTCCACAATCTTCCTTCCTTCCTTCCTTCCTTCCTTCCTTCCTTCCTTCCTTCCTTCCTTCCTTCCTTCCTTCCTTCCTTCCTCTCTCTCTTTCTCTTTCTCTCTCTTTCTCTTTCTTTCTTTCTTTCTTTCTTTCTTTCTTTTTCTCTCTTTCTCTCTCTCTCTTTCTTTCTTTCTCTCTTTCTTTCTCTCTCTTTCTTTCTCTCTCTCTCTTTCTTTCTTTCTTTCTTTCTTTCTTTCTTTCTTTCTCTCTCTTTCCTTCTTTCTTTCTCTCTCTTTCTTTCTCTTTCCTTCCTTCCTTCCTTCCTTCCTCCCTCTCTTTCTCTCTCTCTCTCTCCCTTTCTCTCTCTCTCTTTCTTTCTTTCTTTCTTTCTTTCTTTCTTTCTTTCTTTCTTTCTTTCTTTCTTTCTTTCTTTCTTTCTTTCTTTCTTTCTTTCTTTCTTTCTTCTCTTTCTTTCTCTCTCTGTCTTTTTCTCTCTCACTCTCTCTTTCTTTCTTTCTTTCTCTCTCTTTCTCTCTCTTTTTCTTTCTTTCTCTCTCTCTTTCTCTCTCTCTTTCTTTCTCTCTCTCTCTCTCTTTCTTTTTTTCTTTCTCTCTCTCTTTCTCTCTCTCTCTCTCTCTCTCTCTTTCTCTCTCTTTCCCACAGTCTCTTGTGTGTGATAGGCTGTGCAGCTTGTTTTTCAGATATTTTTCTCCCCTTTAATAAAATAATAACTTGATTAGATGCCCCAGGGGGGAGAAGAAGCACTCTTTTGTCAATTATACCTTTAGGCTACTAGTTTTTCTAAGACAAAGTGATAACTGAAGCTCTCTTAGTTGCTTTCCTGTCATAGAGGTCTTAGTCTAGCTTACTGCCTTTATTCCTCTGAATTTGTTGGGTGTACACTGTCTCTCTTCTTTATTTAAACAATGACAACCACAGAGTTATCCCATGCCCTTGTGCCTGTCAATTGGAACAGATCAGAGAATTTGATAGGGACTGCTCTGGATGGGTCTGCTGATTTTACTCCCATTTTGGATTGGAAGTTGGTACCCTAATTTTAAGAGAGCCCCGTGGTGCAGAGTGGTAAGCTGCAGTACTGCAGTCTGAGCTCTCTGCTCATGACCTGTGTTCGATCCCTGCGGAAGCTGGGTTCAGGTAGCCGGCTCAGGGTTGTCTCAGCCTTTCATCCTTCCGAGGTCGGTAAAATGAGTGCCTAGCTTGCTGGGGGAGAGGGGACGTGTAGATGACTGGGGAAGGCAATGGCAAACCACCCTGTAAAAAAGTCTGCTGTGAAAACGTTGTGATGCGACGTCACCCCAGAGTCGGAAACGACTGGTGCTTGCACAGGGGACTACCTTTACCTTTTCTTTTCTTTTAATTTTTTTACCCTAATGTAGGAGTGGGGGAAACAGCTCATACAAAACTGCGGCAATAGCAACAACACTTCCTTGCAGTGCTTCTGTTTGGACAAAGAATTGCATTTTCCCAGGCAAAAAATACTGTGATTTAAATGGGAAGAGGTGTAGTGTGTGTGTACTGCAAAGGAGAAAACATAAGTGTTTGCTGCACGATAAACAGTCCAGAAAGGCTCACAGAAAGAGGAAGTAGCCTGGCACTCTTGCCTATGACACTGGCTGCAAAATGGTGAATCTCTGATGAGTGACAGAATTACCTCTCATGTCTTTACAAAGTTACATATGGGTGAATTTTCTACTGCCTTGAAGGGTTCTTAGAGTTAAGGATTGAGCTGTCAAACATTGGAAGTGAGTGCAGCAGAATGCAAGTCAACGGGAAGTGGCGGAGATACTTAACACCTGTTAAAAGAGAGGAAGTGCCCGTGTGTAGCAGAACCTTTGCCATATGAGCTTTCACTGGAGGGAAAGATGCTGCTGACAGTGACCATGTGTGCATGTGCAAAGATCTATGAGACCAAATTAATTTATATTTTCATATTAATCCCAACTTTTGCAGTTGTTCCTTTGTATATCCTTGAATAGATATTGGTTTTCATTTTAATGAGCTTGGAACCATTCTGTGATTTGCTGAGTATACACTCAATAAGAGGCTTCTGCCAGCTCTAACTGAGGAGTGCATCTATAGAGTGCACATTCTTGACTCATGTGTTAAGCACCAGTGCTTTGCGCTGGGCTTTGTTGCTGCTGCTGTTTGCTTCCTTTGTAGCATCAAGTTTTAGCCTGTACCGAAGTCAGGATATTTAGAAAGATGGACTACACCACTGATATGACTGAATAAGACCAATCCTGAATGTTGCTTGGACAGTTTTGTTAATGAAGTATTTCTTCCATCATGGGGTGAAAGGAACTAGAAGGGCATCAAATCAGACATCTTTCTGAAGCAGTCCTCTGCAAACATTAGTCCAGTCCATAGTGTGCCATAAGAAAAGGGGCAGAGTGGGTAAGATTAACTACACATGATATCAAACTCTTAAAACAGAGCAAAACCCAACCACAGCCCTTCTCCAAAATTAGTTGTTTTGGGAAGTAGATTAATTTCATACACCATGTTATTTCTAGTAGTATCATATTGCTGTGCTTAATCTTTCACCGTATTAAAATATACCTTCTTTTCAGCACAAAACTAACTAGGTGTAGTGAGCAGTTTTAATGATATTGCATGTTTAATATGCTTTACTACTTTCAACAAACTAGTGAGGTTTATTCAGAATGTGGTTTTGAATACAGAAATATTGAAATTTGCTTTTAAGATAGGAAAGGGAGAATGGGACCTAAGAAATTGCTTGTATGCTGCCTGACAAAATAATTCTTGTCTGTGTTAACAGTAGCACATTAAGTGAATAATGTACCAAAGGGATGCAGTATCACTTAACAACACTTTCAAGAGCATTTTGGATAGTACTATTTAATCATTACCCTTTATTATTGTGATATCAGAATAAGAATGTGCTGGAAGAGTATTTTGTGCTTAATTGTTTTGGGTTATACGTCAAACCATTTTAATTATACTTCAAACCATTTTAATTTTCCATCTCTACTGCTGGTTTGATAGGACTGTTGCTATCTGGAGGGAAAGAGAATACGGGGGAAGGAGTCTTCCTTTGAGCAGTTATCAAGTAGGCTCTGGAGCTGGCTGGCTTGATAAGATGTTTTCCAGGAAGTTGTTGTAAACGAAGAGGTTTCTGCAACTTGTATTGTCCTGAAGGCCACAGGTCACCAGGAAGTGAGGAGGGGGGAGATAAAATTTCAGCACAGAGCAAGGGATTAGGGAAAGCATTAGTGGACGAATAACAGCCCAGCCTCTAGATCCATTGTCAAAATAGAACATGAGGAAGAGGGAATGGAGGCCCAAATTTCAGTTGTTACTGAGACCCATAAGATAGAGGCCCTTACCTTCCCACTTTTCATAGCCTGTTTCTCCATATCCTTTCATTTGCAGACTGTGGGCCAAACTTTTCAAGAGATTTTAGAGATAATTCCCTTGGTTCTTTTTGTTCCACTTGGAGTATTTGTGCACATGGAACAGCAAAACTGGGAGAAATAACTCACCTCAGGATTGCTTTTGTGTGGGAAAATGGGAGGTGGAGGGAGGTAAGAGGCATTCTTTTGCCCAGTGCCATTCTTAGCCCATTTAGGCTCTCCATTTTTCAAAGAAGCCAAATTTGTAAAAATTGTGATACATTATTTGGCTTTGTGGTTGAAGACCATTTAAAAATTTTGAAGGTGGTATAGCAGAAGTGTTGTTTCCCGTGGTATACACGTTAGTGTATTATTGTTCCACCATTAACTCAGGGCAAACAAGTTTAGTGGGTGGACATTTAACTACAAAAACTCACAGAAACTACTTATCTGACACTTAACTGGGATGATGTCCATGCAGTGCAGAAATGATGGCTTTATTATACCATCTCCAACTCTATATGAAAACAAATGGTACAATTTCAGAGAGTGCTACTTCAATTGTGTTTTCTGTCAGTGTAGCCTATAATCCTGGTGGAAGCACAGATATATCCCAGTAGTTCTTCCACAGACTACAAATCTGTATCTTCTGTCCACAGGAGACTCCATAAATGAATATCTTTTCCACAGATTCTGCAAATCTGTTTGTTCCTACTTTAACCATGTTTATATTTGCATGCAAACACTATAGGATATACCCTTTGGAAGCCCTAGCCCCTGTCAGATTTCCAGCTAGAGAGCTTTTGAAACAGTTCTCATCCCAGAGTTGCTGATCCTCAGCTTTCTTCTTTCCCACATCCAAGAGAGGGAGCAGACCTGTACTGCCATTTGGTTTCTTAGTGATTATATCTATAAACCTAATTACACTCCTGTAACAACAGTTTAAAAAAGATAACAGCTAAGGCAGTTTTGTTAAACTAGCCTTAAGCAAGCATTACTTCATAAATAGCCAGATGACTATATTTCAAAATAAAGACGCTTTGTCCCAAGACACCAATGTTAACTCATATCTAATATTCAACACAGCTTGATGGTGCTTCAGCAAAAGGGACTTGTAAAGCACAATGTACTGCATTGTGTTGACGAATGGAAGCTGCTAGAAGAGCTGTTTTACTCTGTGTCTGATCTTTCCCAAAGGAGTTGTGAATGTGATTGAATGGCCTTAAGCCCTCTATTTCCTGACTTCTAGGGCCCCAGGAATGTTGTGTTTTGCACATAATATGAAGTAGTGACTTGCAAATAAATTTGATTTGGGTTCACTTGAGCTTAGCTGTTTTTCCTTTTGCCATCCGGTGGTCTTTGTGAGAGACTTCGCTTCCTCAGAGCGGTCTTCCTTTGCTGCAACCATCTTTAACTTTGGCTGAGCAAAATGTACAGATAACCTTCCTTCCAGTGTGAACTACTTCTGTGTTAGTTAACTGGCCAGGCACTTATGAAACAGCAAGCAATCCCACTAGCTTGTTGGGCTGATAGTAAAGGAGGTGACCAAGATATTCATTTATGGAGCCTTTTACCCTAATGTCTGTCTCATTCTTCAGCAGATCTTCTTGGTCGTGAACTCTGGTATTTCTTTACCCCTAAGGTTTGTCTACAGTGCAGTACACATTGTCTCCCCCAGGGCTTTTTTTGTAGCAGGAACTCCTTTGCATATTAGGCCACACACACCCTGATGTAGCCAATCCTCCAAGAGCTTGCAGTAGGCCCTGTAGTAAGAGCCCTGTAAACTCTTGGAGGATTGGCTACATCAGGGGTATGTGGCCTAATATGCAAAGGAGTTCCTGCAACAACAAAAAACCCCTGGTCTCCCCCCCAACCCATAGATAAGGAAGTTTTCTGCTATGTGGATTTGAAATCAGAGCAGATTATCCTGCCTTGGAAACAACAACGTTGTGGTCATGTTTTAAAGGGTTTACTCTTAAGTTCAGGTAGCTGGCTCCTCTTGACAGCAGGTATTTGGTGAGGATGGACTCTCTTTTCTCCAAGTAAGAACTAGTGAAGCCATTTTCTGATGAAGGAACTGAAGATCCCTATCAAAATGTATCTCTTACTGAGACATAAAATTGTTAGCTTTTCCATGAAACTGTAGCCTGAGTGGATTTCATATTAATGTAAAATGTTAATGCCCACCTTAAATTTGGACATTGCCTTCCAGTCCTGGAGTGCAATTATGTCCCTTTTGGTTCCTTAAGGAATTTACATATAGTTCGGATAATGAAAATTTAGCCAAGGGACGTTAAAATTGGCATGGTGAATGCCTGTGCACTTGAGCCCTGTAGTCTGAATATGAAGTGCATGACATTTTCTTTTGTTCAGCACCCCTTGAGTACCTACTTGCTGCTTAACCACACTCTTTAATTTGTTCAGTGACGTTGAAGAGTTTGTCTTGTATTTTCTCTCCACCACTCCCCCTTCTTTCCTTTTTCTCATCCATTATCAGTTTGCTAATTATTTAAATCAGTGCTGGAGTTCATCTTAATTTCTTTCCTTTGTATTTGCTGCATGGCCTTAGTCTGTTTTACATCTTTTAAAAACCCCTCCCTCAATTCTTTTTACCTTACTTTGATTTTGGTAATAGATGTTGATTAAATGGAATGCTGATTATTCTGAGACGAATTCTGGAGGGTCACGAAGAATATAAAATGTGGATCTTCTTTCCTTGCTTTATTGAATTTACTAAATACATCAGTTAAGCAGCATATAAATGGGAGAGTTAGCAGATCTACTGACTATGGAAGGTGCCAGGGTAGTAATGGATTAGACACCAGAGTGCTGTTTTATCTTTAAAAATTGTCAAAAAGTCAGGAGCAGAAGAGTAAAAATGAAGAGCACACCATTTGTCTTCTTAAAGGCCACTAGTGACATAGTGTATTAGACTCAGTGTAGAATGAACCGGTTCCCTAGGAACAATAGACCAGGGGTGACCAGCTTCTGCATTTTCAGGAACCACTTTGTTCTCTGTGCAGTGATCTGAGGGCCAAAAGCATATTTTGTCGCACAAATTGATCCTCCTCACAACCGTTCAGGCTTTTTAATAAAGGTGGCAATGTCTATTTAATTTATTTATTCACTTCATTTATACCCCGCGTCATTCTCCTCAGTGGGGACCCAAAGTGGCTTACAACATTCTCCTCTCCTCCATTTAGTCCTCACAGCAACCCTGGGAGGTGGATTAGACTGAGAGGGTGTGACTGGCCCACTGTCATCCAGCAAGCTACCATGGCATATGTGGGGATTTGAACCTGGGTCTCCCAGATTCTAGTTCAATACTCTTAATCACTACACCACACTGGCTTTCACATTCAGTCCGTTACAGATTATGAAACATAGGTAGTTGATAGGGTTGCCACCCTCCAGGTGGTAGCTGGAGATCTCAGAATTACAATTGATATCTTGGCAGCGGAGGTCAGTTCACCCAGATAAAATAGCTGCTTTGGAAAGTGGATTCTGAGGCATTATACCCCATTAAAGTCCTTCCCCTTCCCAAATCCTGCCCTTTCCAGGCTTCAGCTCCCCAAATTTCCAGGTAGTTCCCAATCCAGAGCTGGCAGTCCTACATGTTCAGGACATTACAAAGAGATTTGTTGCAAAGAGATCTGTAACATTTATTTATTTATTTATTTATTTATTTATTTATTTATTTATTTATTTATTTATTTATTTCATTTATACCCTAATTATCTCCCCAGTGGGGCCTAAAGTGGCTTACAGCATCCTTTCTTCTCCATTTTAACCTCTCAACCAGGCCGTGAAGGGTGTTCAGGCTGAAAGTATGTGACTGGCACCTAGCAAGTGTGACCGGTCACCCAGCAAGCTTCCATGGCAGAGCAGGGATTCATACCTGGCTCTCCTGTATCCTAATCAAATACTGGCCACTACAGCACTCTGACTCTCGATGCATGAAGAGATCTTTCCACTTACACGTACCTTGGGTTTTTCTTTTTAAATCATATCTTGACTAAAGTTTGGTAGAACTATCAGGGGCCATATAAAATATTTCAGGAGCCGGATCCAGTCTGTATCCTTTCGGTTGACCATTTCTGCAATAGACAATGAAGCATCAGAATATTCTGCTGCCAGTAACAAAGAAATAAACCTCAGTGTTAACATGACAGGCGAGAAATCTGAAAGCAGATTAAATGTACTGCAGTTGTGTAGTATTGAAGAAGTGACATAGAGCCTTTCAGCACTCTCATCTATTAATAACTTGAGGAGATGTTACTCTGAACACTTCAGCTAATATCACTGTTCAGTACATTATGCCAAAATCAAAACCATTATGCCCAAGTGGTAAGGAAAAAATCATAACAGAAGGTCAGATGTTCTGATTATATAGAATGATTTTGTGTTTAGATTATGTCTATAAGAAGTTTTGTAGATTGATTAAATTTGAGAGGGAAACAGTTGTACCAAGCCAAGGATATGTACAAATCCATATAAAGTAATACTGAATAGATGGTTGTGTTTTTTTTAGACCAGGATGCAGAATTCTAAGTTTAAACTAAGCAATAAAGTGCCATCCAGCAGATTGGAAACTGTTTCTTCTTTCCATTCCACATAAGCATGAGAGGGGATTTAGTGACAGATTCAAAATGTGAGTGCTGCTATGCAGAATATATAACTGAATCTCTGCAAGAAAGGCAGAGCATAAATGAAAATAAGCAAGGATAAGTAGAGCTCACTGTAGCCCCCAGCATCTGATACTTGACAAGCTGAGATTTAGGAGGGGTGGGGGAAAGGAACATTCATAGCTGTAATGTAATAAGAACAGAAAATAACTTCTTAGTTCAGTTTCCAGTATTATCTCCAAATACTAGTGGTTACAGTAAGGTTTTTTGAAGGGCAGGCATTCATACAGTTAGCGTATCTCTGTAGTGTACTGTCTGAAGC
Organism: Heteronotia binoei; assembly: GCF_032191835.1. Taxonomy (NCBI): domain Eukaryota; kingdom Metazoa; phylum Chordata; class Lepidosauria; order Squamata; family Gekkonidae; genus Heteronotia; species Heteronotia binoei. Next base: position 222,254,841 of record NC_083223.1, on the reverse strand, counting down.
CAAGACCCCTGGTGAACCCTTAGATACCCCGTCTGGCTGTTTCTGCACCCTGACCTAGCAGTAGCAAGGGAAGACGTAGGCTGATTTATTTTAATAAATTAAGTTTCTCCCACTTTAAACTTGTTAAAAGTAATCTGTTTTTTAAAGTCTGCCTTACGCGGCTCCTGTCTCTATTTTTAGATGATTTAAGGTGTTTTTTGTTTCTAAATTTTCTCTAAGACCCCTTCCAACTTCAGAGAAAAGTGGACCTCATTGGTGATATGAAGTGATCTGATACCAAACCTAAGTGTGATTTTCCTCCCCTCCCTTGCTCCCCAGTTGGCTGCCTGCTAGGGGACTCTGTGACCTTCTGTGATAATGAAATCTCCAGATGGTGCCAGAGCATCCGGTCCTGAGTATTGTGGGGGCTGCACAAGAAGCCTTGTTTATTTGCAAGGGAAGAAGAGAAGCTGGAGAAAACCAAGCAGCTGAGCAGATGGCTGTACAAACAGATCTTGACCCGCACCAAAGTATCTTCTTTCTTGCATGCTTAGGTGTCTTCTTTCTTAAACTATGAGAGCTCCTGCATCTCCTTGCCCTTGTCTATTCCGAGCACCACTTTGTTTCCACTTAAAAACCCAGAGTGGAGCATAAAGAGATTACATTGTTTCTTAATTATGTGAGGTGCTTAAGATTCTGGATAGCATGTATGAGGACAGAGAAGAATATGACAACGTTAGAGTCCAGTGACACCTTTATGACCAACAAAGTTTTATTCAAGGTATGAGCTTTTGCGCATGCTTGCCTTGAATAAAAATTTGTTGGTCTTAAAGGTGCCACTGGACTCTGATTTTGTTCTTTTGCTTCAGACCAACATGGCTACCCACCTGAGACATGAATACAGGAAACGAAGTGTGTCTATCTTTGGATGGAGTGCATGTAAAGTAGGAAGAAGTTGAAAGGTTAACAAAATCAGAGGCTTATATGCTGCAGGTAGGAGCATAGGTGGTAGGTATATTGTATGGACAGAGGCCAGGATCACCAGCTGAATATGAAAATGCATGTTAATAAGATGAAAGCACTGTAAAACTGCAAAGTGAATCCAGTTGGCAGCTTTTGTATTCCAGTGGTTTGCAGTGTCCTGACTACAGAAAACCCTTTCCACGTGTGTCACATCGTCTTAATGCAGGGGTGGGGAACCTCTGTCCCGAGGGCTCTCAAAGTCACTTGGTGTGACTTTGCTGAACCGAACCGAGCCATGTGGCAGCCTCCCTGGGGCCTGGCTGGCCAGTGAGGATCGTGGGACCCAGCTGCGCTGTGCAGCAGCCTCCCCAGGGCCAGGCAGGGATCACAGGGCCCAGATGTACTGTGCGGTAGCCTCCCTGGGGCTGGGCTGGCTGGCCAGAATTGCTGCAGGGTCTGGAAAAGTTACTGTCATGGTTCAGTTTGCACTTGATTATCGCAGATGGTGTGGCCTAATATGCTAATGAGTGTGTGACCTAATATGCTAATATTAGGGAATGTGGTCTAACATGCTACTGAGTTCCTGCTGGGCTTTTTCTACAAAAAAGCCCTGGACCTATGCATTTGCCTAGGGTGGCGGGCTGTGTGTGTGTGTGTGTGTGTGTGTGTGCGTGTGTGTGTGCACACCAGATTAGGCTCTCCTCACGTGAATTCAAATAGAAAAACAATTATTTGCATTAATTTTGCTGGCCTGAATCATTCTCCCTCGGAGCACTTTTTTAATTTGATAATTTTTTATGGCCTGTGAATGATGTTATAAATATCCATATGGCCGTTGGCTGAAAAAAGGTTCCTCACCCCTGCCTTAATTTGTGGGCAGGGGATTCTGGGATATAGTCAAGTTGCATCACCTCTGAGGCTTCATCAGTTTAGTGTAAACTAAAAGCATAACTTAGAACACAGTTAGCACTTGTGCTGCACATTGAAGGGCACAAGAGGCAGTGGTTGGCAAGCTACAATTACTGAGGAAGTTCAACTTGCGAGGAACACCGGAGTTTCCTAGAATGTTGTTTGGAAGCAGTTGACATAACTGTGTTTTCCTTTCCCAATACTGAGGTAAGCAGAAATCCTCTGTAGTTATTGCCATCTTTCTAGCTTAACAGGGGCAAGAAGGTGTTTTTCCACCCCCAAATGTTGTAATCAGTCCAAACTTAAATATGAAAACCCATTCATGAAGGAAAATCACATTACAGTTTTCTCCTCTCTGCTTTCCAGTGTCCCATCCCTGATTGTGGTAGCTTCTTCTGCCCAGAGGAAATGGAGACAAAAAGAACTCAGACTTATACTGTAGTGATGGAGTGGGGGGGCGGGTTTGGTCTTGGAAAACACAACTAGGGCATTTTTTTTTGGGGGGGGGGGATGTGCATTGTCCTTCATAAAATATCCAAATCCAGTAAAGATTTTTTTCCTTTGTTGTTGCAACCCTTTCAGGAAAACAATTCCAGATTTTTGTTACTTCATTACCCATTAACATTTGTAAAGAAGTCTGGAGCTAAAAACCTGGGCCTTCTAGTTTGAGGTACCACTGTAAGGCTTTCAAGAATACCAAGGTTGATCGGTGAATCCTGAAGACAGAATGGAAATGTAAAGGCCAAGAAAATTATCCAGTAGGATAGAGGAGTGATAGCACTGGATGCAAGGAAAAGCAAGCAGGGCTTCTTCAGCATACAAGTAATAAGAGCTAAGTACAAACAACTTTGGAATGGCTGGCAGCGTTAGCAGAGAGAAGAGGGAACCTATTGCTACTAGTAGACAAGCATTGTTCAGATTTCTTTCCTCTCCAAGGAGAGTTCCATATAGCAATCCAAAACTTGCTAGGAATTTGGAATTCAAGCATAATTTGAAGTGGATTATAGTGACTGATGGCAGGGTTCTCATTGTTTCCCACAGCCCATCCCCAGAGGAAGGCATGGGAGATGAATTTGACCTGATGGATCATTCAGACTTGTACATCTTGGACTTCAGTACGTGAGCATTTCCTCTTCATGTCTTCTTTCAGTAGCTATTTTATCTAGGTTTGCTCTCCTGTTTTTGTTCTGTTTTCATTTGCCTGAAATAGCTACACCTTTTCTATGCCTTTGTGAAGGTGACTAAGTTTTGTACATTTCATTCATCTTATCGTCAATTATTTCTGTGGAACTTTCCCCCAGAAGGACAGTTTTATCATAGTATGCTTCTCTTTATTCAGGTCCCAACTTAAAAACACTGTGTAAACTAGCAGTGATCCAGTACAACCTGGACCAGTCCTGCCTCCCTCATGACATCAGGTAAGCTAAAAGTGTGCATGTCATGTATTTGATCACTGAGCCCCGACTTGAGAAGGTGATACAAGAGACATTGTTACACAGATGTACATAATTATGTTTACTATTGTGGAACTGATGTGAAAACCAACCATAGACACTGTCCATTAAAAAAAAAGATTGATTTTTGGAGATCCTGCCTTTTAGGCACGTCTCCACAGTAGGAACTGGGAAGGCGGCTTGAGTGAAGAGACACAGTCAAAACTGCTGAGTTGTCTTTGCATCCCAGCCCATTTCGTTGCTCCTGCTGTCAGGTTTACACTTGTTGGTGACTTGCTTTATCAAAATTCATGAATCCATATAGCAACACTAAATTTCCTAACAGAACCAATTGTTACGCCATTCCATTCTCTCCTTCAGCCTCTTTACATCCAGTGTTTGAGTCATTATTCTTCTCAGCAGGAGGGAGACAGAGTGGCAGGCATGACTCTATTGCAGCAAAAGGCTGCTTTCTCCCTGTCATGAGCCCTGACACTCCCTGTATTTCTGTGACTTTTCTGTTGCCCTAAATGGAGGCAATCAGTAATATCCAGCAAGCAAGGCAATCTTCCTAGAAGGAGGGCACTGCAGATCCTTTCCCCAGAGCTCCCAATCTAGTCTCCTTGTCATACTTATATTTTCCCTGTCATTTTGATGAAATATATAAAACAAATGCAGTACAAATTACTATCCATTACAAATGGGGAAATTTTTTAAAAATAAAATATTTATAGATTTGTGTTTGGTAGCCATGTTGCCCTGAAGTAGCAAAACAAAGTTTGAGTCCGGTGGCACCCTTAAGACCAACAAATTCTTATTTAAGGTATAAGCTTTTGTGTGCAAGCACACTTCCTCAGATACCACACATCTCTGGACTAAAAATTAACAGTACAACTTATTAGGCCATAGAAGGTAATATAAATGCTACCATTATTCACTAAGGATCATTACTAATCCTGTTTATCCTAAGGCTTCATCAACTGTCACTGTAAGAAAAATGTAAGAACAAAAACTCATTAATAAGCAGGGATATAAAGTATGAACATTTACAGCATTGAGGAGAAGGCATGGGTGGACATCATGGAATTTTTTGCTCCAAAAAAGATGTAGAAAAAACTAACAACTTACTTTTCAACAGATTTATATGTCTTTGGTACAGTTCTGTAAGGCAGCCTTGGAGTGCCTTTCTTTTTTTAGTAAGAAGCAATGGTGATTTTAGCAACTACTAACAAATGCATTAAGAGTTCCAAATCTTAATAGTACTTCAATTAATACAACAGTCAAAGCCCACAGTAAAATTATATTGGGGTTAGAGCCTCTTAGAGGGCAATTTGGGTTAGTCTGTAATTTCCTTCATTATTTTCAACCAGGAGTAAGGCCTGTCATGGAGAAAAATACAGTGGGCTCTAGAAAGATGCGGTGCTCCCCCCACCCTTGCTGTCTTCCCATACACCTACCTTGTAGGTGTTCGTTTAAACATGCTGGCTGTTTGGCCTAATACTTAAGAGAAATTGCTAAGAGGATTATTGAAGCTTGAAGAAGCTCAAGCGAAACAAGGGTTCAGTACGACCTTGTCCTTGGAAACTTGGATTATTGGCTGCATTTTTTGACAAACATTAAACATCTGGAGTACTACACCAGAATTTCATGGAATGAGTTGGGAAGTTTTACCACAGGATGAAAAGAAGGACTGCATTTTGGCTGCATTTTTTGACAAACATTAAACATCTGGAGTACTACACCAGAATTTCATGGAATGAGTTGGGAAGTTTTACCACAGGATGAAAAGAAGGACTCTTGGTGCTAATCCTTCCTTTTTCATTAAGGACTAAAAGTTATGGTTGTTTTGTAATTTATGATGGTGGAATTTATATGAGTATGTTTATCTTTGTTGACTTTGTATAATTCAATAATAGAAGCTGGTTTTCACGGTAGGTTATGTACCTTTATTTTTCTCACCTGGAGATTGGCAACAGTGGTTAACAGGAGGAAATGGCTGATTTGGGACGGAGTCTATGGCATTGTACCTGTTTGAGGTCCTACCCCTCCTCAAACCCACCCTCTCCAGGCTCCATCCTTCAAATCTCCAGGAATTTGCCAACCTGCAGTTGCCAACTGTGAAGTCACATTGGTTGTCATGGGGGGGGGGCTGCTACTAAACAGGAGCAAGCAACTAGGTCAAGTTAAGTCATGCCAGTCAAGTGGCATCAAGTCACCCTGAGGGTGCTGCTGGGGCTAGGGTAGCCAACTGCCAGGTGGAGGCTGAAAATCTCCTGGGATCACAACCAAACTCCAGGCAACAGATCTCTGTCCCCATCCTGGAGAAAAGAACTGCTTTGGAGGATGGACTTTATGGTATTATATTCAGTCAAGGCCTCTCCCCTCCCCAAACTCTGGCTTCCTAAGACTCTACAACAAAATTTCCAGGAATTTCCCACTAACCTGGAAGTGGCAGCTGTAGTCAGGAGTGGGCCCAAGGAGTTCTGCCTCAAAGGCCAAAATAGGCCTTGAAAAGGCCTCCTCCCTGCTGCCTTGTCAGGAACAGACCCCTGGTCCTGCAAGGTAAATTTTGTGCGCGCAGAGTGGTAGCAGGCTCTCAGTGTCTCATGCAGAGTTTTTTAACAACATGGCAGGAATTGCTCTTGCAAGGTTCTGCATGGCAAGCGGATGGTGTATCACTGAGCCGCAGCCACCGCTGTTGTCACTCCTCTAGACTTGTTAACAGCCTGCCAGTGTCAGTTGCAGAGAATGTGAAGGTATTTTCTCTCAAGAGCAGGACAGGAATTGTAAAGGACAAAGGTTATTTGAGGTATTAATGGGATTTTGTGCAGAGGCTGGTGATGCTGTGTGTTTCCCCGCACCTGCACAGTATTCTGATTGTGCAATGCATTATTGAAAGCTGCCCCTCCCATGGCCTGGCTCTGTCCCCAAAGCACAGCCCCTGCCTGTATTATGGAAGGTAAAGCATTTCTCAACAGAGGTGAACTCTCTCCCTCCTCAGCACAAAATCCTTAGCGGGCAATCCAGCACAGTAGTGAAACGCCCCCCTCCCCCAACCAGACTGACACAGACTTCAGTGGTTTCCAGCAGTTGCTGTGTACCTTGGTAAAGGTTGGGCCGGTGAGAAGTTGTCAGGATGCATTAGGAGAGCCCTTTGGGAGGTGTTGTGTGCTGTCAAGGGGTCGGGACAGGATTTTAGTGGCAGTAGTTCTGAGGCCATGTCACAGGTGGATGTACAGGATCAGGGCTGTGAGCACAGCCTTGGAAGGGCAGAGGAAGGTGATTGGTGCTGCCTGAGCTTGAGAGGTGGTCCAGGGCAAGTGGCAGCCTGGAAGGCTGTTTTGTAGGCCTTGCAGGGGGAGTCAGAGTGGTGTTGGCAGTGGAGGCCCCAATGGTATTGTGGAGTGAGCGGCAGGGCCCTGTTTAAAGTTTGCTAAGGGCATTTGTGTGTGAGAGAGGGGCTGGGCGCTGTTGTCAGCTGCCTATGTGGGCCATTTAGGGGTCAGCTGAGGTACTCAGTGGACTGGAGGCTGTTTGTGAGGGTGCAGGACAGCAGTAGCCACTCTGAGGGCTTAAGGCTGTTGGTTAGAGAGGGCTGTGGCCAGCAGAGCCACATAGGTGTTGGTGGTCTGGAGGCAGTTCAGGAGGGTGCAGAACAGTGAGAGCCATTTGTGAGGGCTTCTGAGGGAGTGTAGCCACTGAAGTCATCACTCCTCCAGCACCCAACACCCTACCATCAAGGTGCTCAAGTTGTGTTATGAAAACCGCCAACTGCTAATGAAAACCGCCATCATAAAAAACATAAAACCAACATAGCATTAGCACTTTATCAATTTAATTTTAACTTAATTTTTAAACTTAACCAGAATTTTAACTGAAATGTTTATAATGTTTAAATGTAATTTTATTCACCTTTGTATAACTGAAACCTGAATGATGCTGTTAGCCGCCCTGAGCCTGCTCCGGCGGGGAGGGCGGGATACAAATAAAATTTTGTTGTTGTTGTTGTTGTGTTGAAAACTTCCAGCCTACACGATGTTGTGTGGTTTGTTGTACTGATTACTGCTCTTGATCGATATATCTGTGTTACAGTGTTTTATAGTGATTCATTTTTATGTTGTTTTTCATGTTGTAAGCCACCCTGAGCCCATTTGTAGGACAGGGTGGGATATAAATTGAAAAATTAAATTAAATTAAAATGAAGTGTCTTAGATGTGTGTATGTGAGGGGTTTTGGCAGTTGTTTCCAACATTCCAGGGCTGATGTGGGTGGGGGATAGGGAAGTGAGCTAATAGGTGTGCAGAGGTGCAGAGTGACAGGTGATAGGCCAGTGGTTGTTGGAGCTCAGATTTCAACCAATGGATAAGCTTTATTTTGCAAAATACCACTACAGTTTTATTATTAAGGATATTTATTTTCAAAGTGCTTTATTACAGGACAGGTCTAAATAACATATGAAGTCTGTTTAACTTTTATGACTGTACCAGAATATAGTATCTTGTTCACTGATGTATAAATATAGCTTAGTTTGTATGGAGTCAAATATCTCTAAAATTTTCCCCTAAGATTGGCTGAGATTGTTAGTCTTTCACTATATTCGATTGCAGTCTTCTGGTATCTTTCCCAAGTCACTCTCATTTGTTTTGTTTGCTTTTTTAAAAACTACATTAAATGTCTTTAGAGATTTACAGATAATGGGTTGGATTCAGACTAAATTGGCAATTTCCACTGCAGACCTCCCCCTCATGTTATTTTTCAGCATCCCCTATCCCCTAGGAACAGCATTTCATGGGAGCTGCAGCAGAAGCAAGAAAATTCCATTCGGCCATTGAAAAATGTAGTCTGGATCCAACCCAGTGTGCTTACACGGCTTATTACATTTTTATTTATTTCGGGCAATTTATATTCTGCCCTCTTCCAAAAACGGGAATCCTGTAAGGGTTCAAACAAAGATTCTTTTCTTCATGAACCATATTTCCTCTAAAGGAATGTAATATTGAGATTATTGAAATAATGGAGTTTTTAAACCTTCCATATTTTCCATAGCCTCTTCATGTGATAAAATGCTGCCATCCTTTGTTCATTTCTCAAAATATTTAATCCATATTATTTCCATATTCAGCATTAGCCAATGACATTGTTTCTGACTTACTTTTATTATGGAAGACTGAGAACCTCCACATTCAGAGGTGGTAGATGTATGAATACCAATGCCCCTCTTTTCTTTTAGCTTATACAAAACTTCAGCCATAATTGTTGCAGGCTTGTTATTAAAAAAATAAACTTCAAAAATGATCGTTCACAAGTTCAATATAGCTAGCATGACATCCAACAGACCGTTTGTGAATAAGAACAGAATTTTTTGAAGGATATTCATTTTACTTTGGCAATCCTTCTCAACTGTGAGAATTTCAAAAATGACCATTAAATATTGACTCAGTACATCATTTGCCATATGCTGAAGAGTCATCCCCATCCATTCAGGTTTCTTAATGTTTATTTTGTGTCCTGAAACAAATGCTCTCCTTCTGTATGGCTTGTGGGTGGGGTGGAAGGTAATAAAGGGTGCCTGAGACTGATTCCCCACTAGCCTCACACGCCTCTTCAGATTTTGTAGGATTTCACACTAGCTGCCCCCGGGGCTGCAACTCACTTTGCCACTTTTGCAGAAATGGTTTTTAGAGGATCTTGTTTGCTGCACAAAAGAGGCGGAGCGAGTTGCAGCCCCAGAGCAGATAGTGTGAAATCCAATGGAAGCCCTGTGGAGAAGAGGAGAGTGAGAGTGGCATAAGGCTAGTGGGGAATTGGTTTGACTGAAACAAATGCAAAACAATATGTCCCCCCCCCCTCTTTTTAAAGAAGTGCTCCTTCGAGTTCATACCTGCATTTAATACCCAGTCCATTGTCTTTGCAGATGGGAACTCACAGCAATGACAACAAACAGCAACATCAGCCGGCCTATCTTCTCCTCTCATGGATAATTGGGCCTCTTGCTCCCTCTCTCAGCTGCCCTCAACCCTTGCCTTGCAGATGTCATCTTCTGTCTCCCCTGCCACGCATGAATGTTTAGCCTCTTCAGGAAACTCATCAAAAGGGATTTATGTACTGCCCAGCACAAGGAAGGCTCCGCTTGCCTCTCCTGTTGCTGCATCTGTCCAGCCTATAACTTTGCCAGGACCTTGGCCTAAAGGCAGCATGCAAACAGAATCAGATGGCACACTCCATGGAGAAGGACGATGGGTGCATTTTTATTCTTGCTGCTGGAAGCTACAGCTCGACATCTGTTTACTGCTGTAACACAATTTGAAGGAATAGCAACAAAAGGAAAGGGGAAAATATCTCAGGACTTTCTGGCATTAAGACCAGGGAATGTTTCATATGCTATAGGATTAAAGACAAAAACTCTTCAAGGCTCAGCTTCTCCATATCCTCAGCCGTTTTGAGTGCCTAGCCCTTCTCCATTAAACCAAGGGATGAACTGGGTGCCCTAAGGCATTCTGTCTGTGTAGCTGTGTGTACAGAGAAGCCTGCCTGGTCTAACACATTTCAGAGCTTGACTGGGTTTGCCCCCTCCCAGTGGGTATTCAGAGGAACTTCATGTGATACTCAAGCACTCAATGCTTCTACAAAGTACAGATTTCTGCATGCTCAGAGTCTTCACTGGGCAAAGAAAGGAGATGATGACTCTGGCAAGACAGTGAGAACCAACATTGTATAAGACTGAGTAGAATGGAGACTTTTCTGTGCCCGTTGCAGAAGGGGTCAGTGCAGGAGCTGAAATGCTGCTGCCAAGTTTGATGTGTAAAAGCAGCAGCTTGGGATTTATAAATGGTCCTGGAGGAAAAAGCCAAACTGGTGGTTGTGTGTGTGAGTGCTTTTCATGGCTGGAGGAGGGGCGAGTGGGGGACCTATGTGGGAGCTGTGTGCACACAGGCACAAGTCCACAAAACAGAAGTGGTATGGTATACTGGGTAAGAGGTGAACCAGGCAGTTAAAATCTTTTTTTGTTATTAGATTTGGTTGGCAAGCCACTATTTCTACCCTCATCTGTAACATGGGGATAATACTTTCCTGACTTACAGGGAGGATGTGGTAAAGATTACAGAACTGCTGGATATAAGTAAATGCTCAGTAAATGCTGAGTATTACCAAATTAGTAATGCTGAGTATTACCAAATCAGTAAATGCTGAGTATTACCAAATTAGGCTTTATGGTTAACCTTGTTTGGTAAGATTTTCTGCTAGCCAGGATAACAAAGAGCCTTAAATATACATTATATATCTTATATATAAGAACATGAAAATCATGAAGTTTTCAAGGCAAGATATTAAGCAGAGGTAGATTGCCATTGCCTTCCTCTGTCTCCCACTGAAGTACGGACCCTGCTTAGCTTCCAAGATCTGGCTATATTACACCATTTAACATCCCCAACTTAGAATCCTGCTTGGCTCTATTCAGTGAGGAGTACTTCTAGGAAAATGTTCTTAGGATTGCAGTGCTAGTTCACATATATGTGTTCATCAGCCAGTGCAGAACAGGCATTGCAGGTAGAACTTTTGTAATATCTTTACATTATCTTAAACCATGGCACTTTTAAACAAAGTCAGTTCATATGTTCAGGCTGCCATTGGTCAAGAGTAATCTACTCATGTAAACTTATGTGTAATTGCACAGTGTTTGGTAGAAAGAAGGCTGTCCGAGCCATCTCTATTTCTGCTTTTCCATCTTTTGGTTTTCTTTGATATACGTATTTTATTCTTGGATGAGTTTGGGCTGAAAGATTTTGCAGGATTCATGAATGCCAATGAAGAGCAATCTGTTCAGATCCTGAAGAACATTAAAAACTAGTACTTCCTAGTTCAATTAATTCTAGGGAAAAGGTTTCTGCACTGGACCATGTATCTGCAGAGTGAGGCAGGAGGTGCATCACCCTTGTTCTCATGCGCTAGCAGCATGCCTTCCAAAAGGCAGCGAAGAACACAGCTCTGGAGGGACTTATAGTAGGGCTCTGTGAACTGACTTGAGGGTTCCAACCCATGGGCTGGAGTCACTACACTAAGCAACTCTGAGGTGTTTAATCATCTTCATTGCCAAGAAGGCTAGAATTACCTTATTGTACACTCAAGTCAGGATCAAATTTAGTCATTGGCAAAAATTCACTTGGTGCCATAGAGAACCAACTGGCTGTGTTGGGGTTCAGTCTCATCATCTGTAATTCTTCACAAGCACCTGTCATAGTGTTGTATTTTACCTTTCAATTCCAGTGGCCAACATCAAACAGATAAAATTAATCCTCTTCTCAGTGGTACTGTGCTTACAGCTGAAAATGGAGCTGGAGGATCAGAAGAGTAAGATGTGTTTGTTTCAAAAATATTGGCTCAGATCCCACCTAATAGTTCTGCACAGGGAGATGGGGCAATTTTCACCAGTTCATACCTCCCATGGCAAGACATCCAACTCTCCTGCATTTTGGGCTGCAGCTGGAGAGGAGAGGTGGGGAGGTTATACTCTGTGGATGAAATCCTTCTGTCTTTGGAAATTTTAGGGGGTCCAACCCAAAAGCTATCTTTTACAACCTCAGACTCATTTCAGACTTTCTGTTTGTCAGTTTAAAGCCTATTGTAATTCACAGTAATAATCCTGAAGTCAGCTGATAGGCCTTTTAAGATGACTCCTAATTATATGAATTTTCTACTACTTGCTGTGCACAAATTCCTGTTTTTTAAAGTGAAGGCAGGTTTTTTAGTTAAACCTTTTCAGTGTCTTGACTATGATTATTTCATGAGTTCTAGCTTCTTATCTCTAATATTTTATTGTCATAGCTGTATCTATGCTATACACCTAACTAGATAGGTCCTAACCTCCTTTTCTACTTGCAGAAAGTACGTTTGCCTACAGGAGTGGGGGTGGCTGCTTTTTGCAATTTCCCTCTTCCATTCAGACCATCCCTCACTGACATGCTGTTATGGGGTGGGGGGCCATGAGGAAAGACAAGCAGCCTACAGCAGCAGAAGCAAGGTGAGAATTTTCTTTCAGGTAGTGCAGGTTCTGTTGTGCTTGATAAGATCTACCCCACTGTTTTTAATCATTCTTTCTCCCCAGGGAATCCAAGGGAGTATAGTTTTTGTGAAAGGGATTTGAAATTTGTAACAGAATCTTCAACTTCTTCACCAAACTGCTTCCATTGCTTCTGGGTGGATAGGCTTAGCAAGTAAAATGGTATGAAACTGATGTTGGAACATTCCACAGACCCTGTCATAGAAAGGGATGGGTTGCAGCTCTATGGTAGACCATCAGTCAGTTTGGTATTGTGGCTTGGTGTGGTCAGTTTGGTGTAGTGGTTAAGAGCACAGGCACTAATCTGGGAGTAAAGGGTTTCATTCCTCACTTCTCCACATGCAGCTGCTGTGTGATCTTTGATCAGCCACAGTTCTCAAAAGAGATGTTTTCTCAAGAGCAGTTCTCTCAGAGCTCTCTCAGCCCCACCTACCTCATAGGGTGTCTGTTGTGGGGAAAGGAAGGGAGAGGAGATTGTAAGCCACTCCGAGTGAAAGGTGGGGTATAAATCCAATCTCCTCCTCCTCTTCTCCTTCTCCTCTGGGTGTCTGTTGTGGGGAGGGAAAGGGAAAGGAGACTGTAAACTAATCTGAGACCCCAAGCAAAGGGCAGGTTATAAATCCAATCTCTTCTCTGTCTTCTGTTCAGCATGCAGAAGGTCCCAGGTACAATCTCCAGTGAAAAGGATGAGGTAGTAGGTGACATGAAAGACCTCTGCCTGAGACCTTGGACAGCTGCTAACAGCCAGTAGACACTACTGACCTTGATGAACCAATAATCTACTTCAGTGTAAGGCAGCCTCATATGCTCAGATTGACTTTTTCTACCTTGCAAAGGTTAGACAAGGTCCAGGATAGCATTTCAGCTTCTCTTTATCCACATGAACACATAAAACTACCTTATACTGAATCAGAGTTTTGGTCTATCAAAATCAGTACTGGTCTATCAAAATCAGAATGGTAGCTGCTCTCCAAAATCTGAGCCGTAGTCCCTCCCCAGACTACTACTAGAAAGCAAATCAAAATGGTAGCAACTGCTCAGACCTACCCTCACATTTTATGACCTGTTTCAGATAGTGATGCTTTCTTCTACTAGTCACTGCAGTGGCTGGCAGCTGGATGACAGATTACATGTACCTTTTATCAAGAGATTTTTTATTCTTTTGTAATACTTGACATGTGGTGCCCCTCTTTCAGATCAGTATTTTCTGCTACAAAATCTAACTCTAGTGCAAAGGAACACCTTTTTCCCCCTGATACTTGTTTTTGAAGTGTTCCTGATAATTTACCAAAAGAACTGCCCCGATGGCAATTCATCATTAAAGAAATAAAACAAATACAATAAAACACATCATGGAACTTCAAGAAAAGCCTTTAGTAACAGTATTTTAAAAGCTGCCTTAAAAAAGAGTATTCATGTGTCTTCTACACTGGAGATGGTTGTTTAAGGGAGGGAAGAGCTGAAAGGGGATTAAGAAAGGTGCTGTTTCTCCCTACCTGTTTACCTGCCAGTGGTCCAGAACAAGAGACACTGTCCATTAGGAAGCAGGTTTATTTTGAAGAACAAACTAGCCAGGGCTGGACTAGGAAGCACTTCCCACTTCCTTTTTCCAGTCTCCACAAGACCAGGTTCTTCCTGGTCTGCTCCTCTGATGGTGCTGGTCAGTGGGACGTAATTTAGTAGCGAGAATGAGAAGGATGCTAGTTGCAAATGAGCTGTTGTCACTGTCAGACTCACAGCTGCATCCTCTCTTCCCAGGTTTTCTGGGAGTGGAAAAAAGTATCAGGTGAGTTGTCAGTTGCCTTATAGATCAGCCAGCCACCTAAGCATCTGCCCCTTTCCTTTTCCCTATTCTCATTCCCATCTGTCTGGATGTTGAACAATACTTTGACTTAATAACAGACAAAATGCTACTGATGTTCCCCATTTGGCCAGCAAATCCAGAAGTGCAATAGTAGTTTATGGCTAACAAATTAGTCTTCACTTCTATGAAGTTTTAGGGAAATAGCCTTTTTGGGAATCTCTTAAGTGTTTGTGGAGCATTTTGGTAAAAGATCTAAGCACAAGCCATAGAGTATGGCAGAGAATTCACAGCATTACTGTTTTGCTCAACCTTGCAGATGTGCATCTAGATGCTTCAGTTTCAGAGCTTCCAAGTAATTTGCATCCCAGAGACAGGCATTTGGTTAACTTCTGGTTCTCTGCCTGCTAAAGGGGATACTAAGAAACCCTGATTGCTCCATAGAAGAGATCTTTTCTGTCATCATCAAGGGCCTTTTCCCCTTGAAACCTTCCTGCTTCATATCACTGGGACCGATTCCCCACTTGCCTTGTCTCGGTCTCATGCTCCTCTTCTTCACGGGGCTTCCTTTCGATTTTGGCCAGATTAATAATTAGGCCAAATAGGCACTGGCCTATGGGCCTCCATGCCTTTAGGGGCCACGGACCGGCTCCCCTCTCCAGTTCTCCTGCCCTCCCAGCCTGCATGCGCAGCCAGCAACTGAGCCGCTCTTTGCCAAACTTGCCTGGTGCGGTGGCGGCTGCTGCTGGTGTCCTCACCAAGTTTGCCTCTCTGCCTCTCCCCTGCAGTTTTGTCAAAGGAGATTTTGAGAAGGTGCCTGCAGGCTGCCCCAGCGCTGTAACTCACTCCACCTTTTTCATGTGACAAGCAAGATCCTCTAAAAACTGGTTTCTGCTTGCTATGTGAAAGAGGCGGAGCGAGTTGCAGCCCCAGAGCAGCTTGTGCGAAATCTGACAAGCCCTGCAGAGAAGAGGAGTATGAGACTGGAACAAGGCTAGTGGGGAATCGGTTTGGGTCAGAACCTAGTCTGTCTCAGATATTCTGTATAGATTTGGAGAGTACTTCAAGATACTCCTACCCTCTTCCTCCTCAGATGCAGCAAGAAGCATTCTTATGGCTAAAGCCATACAAAGGCTCTCCATGTTAGGGCAATGGAGTCTGTCTCTCTTGACGAAAGACAGCAGGATATATATCCATCTCTCTTTTTTTGTACTAAAGAAAAATACAGATGTCAGAGCCATTCTCAACCTTCTGAAAGATCAACAGGTACTTCAAGGTAAGACACTTCAAGATGGAAGCCCTCTCATTCATTTTAGCAGCACTTTTATTCATTTACATTATTTATAGTCTGCCTTTCTAAATGAGACTCAAGGCAGATTACAGGGTGTGTCAATACCATCAACAGCATGGCACATCCAATAAACAAGCAGAAATCTGAATAGAGCTGAAATAAAGCCTAAGAATTAATATGACACATTATACATTACAGAAATGACACAGCAAGATCCTGCTTACAGCAACAGTACAAACTGTACACAGTAGCATGATACACAGTCCATAGTTTCTTTACCAAAGTATCCTCCTGAATAATTTTGCTATAGTACAGCCCTTGATCTACCTTTCCTGATCAGGACAAAGCTGTGCAGGTTTTTCAGGTTGGCTTGCTGCGTCTGGCCCACTGTGTGCTGTCATTTGGGCTAGCTATGTTGCCCAGAACATTCCAATGTTCTGACTGCAGTCATGGTAGACCTGTCTCACATCATGCTAGTCTGGGCTGCTTCCTGGGGTAAGGCCCGTTGCCAACTCCTAGTTGGGGGCACGGGATCCCCCAATTTTGAGGCCCTCCACCTTCAGGGTTATCAGCGGGGGGGGGGGGGGGCAACATTCCCTCTAAGCTGTGGAGTCTTGTGAGCAAACATTCCACTTTGTGAGCTAGTGGCATTCAAGTGGCATCCTGAAAGCCTTGTTGGCCTTGCCTCTAAGTCAATGCTCCCTCTAAGCTGTCAGGTCTTGTGAGCAAAAATTCTACTTGATGAACTACTGTGAGCTACTGCATACATTAGTTTGCTCTTGGGCCATTTTTCCTGAGCTGAGACACAAATTTGTGAGCTGGAGGCAAAACAATTGTGAGCTATCTCACACTAACTCAGCTTAGAGGGAACACTGTTGGGGGGATGTCTGCTGGGCACTCCATTATACCCATGGAGATCAGTTCCCATAGGGTATAATGGAAAATCAATCTGTGGGTATCTGAGGAGGCTGTTTTTTGAGGTATCGGGACCAAATTTCCAGCATAGCATCTGGTGTCTCTCCTAAAGAAATCCCCCAAGTTTCAAAAAGATTGGACTATGGGGACCAATTCTATGAGCCCCAAAAGAAAGTGCTCCTATCCTCCAGTATTTCCAAATGGAGAGAAGGCATTTAAAAGGTGCACGATCCCTTTAAATGCGATGGCCAGAACTCCTTCAGAGTTCAGTTGTGCTTGTGACACCCTTGCTCCTGTCTTTAGATATTTCTTGAGTTGGACTTGGTAACCCTACCACTCAAACACAAAGCTGAATATTGCCTCTCTTTTGGGCCATGTTTGTGTCAACTGTGAATAGAGCCACCTAATTTCAGCTTGCCAGCAACAACATATAAGCATGGTGATTTATACAGGCCAGGCAAGAGTAGTCCTGTTCCCAGAACAGGAATCATTGCTGAGAAAAATGGTGAAAGCTCCATTTTGTCATCTTAGTCTTCATAGGTACACAGGTTTTCAAACACTGCTTTATGACAGAAGAGACTACAAACAGGCCTACCAAGGGACAATGAAATATTGTTGAACAGGCATCAGGACAAAGATATTTTCACCCTAGCATCCCAAGTGCCATCCATTCTGGAATTTCTTCAAGCTGTTTGGCCACCCCTGCCCTGTTTGGGACTATGTTTGTGACTATGGACTTAGAGCAGTGTTCCATCGAAGTTGAGTTCGTGTGAGCTAGCTCACAGGTTTTTTTAGCCTCTGGCTCACACATTTTTGTCTTAGCTCAGGAAGGATAGCCCCAGAGCAAATTAAGTTATGCAGTAGTCAAATAACTTGCTCACAACTTTAGTGCCAGTAGTTTATCAAGTAAAATTTTTGCTCACAAGACCTGACAGCTTAGAGGGAGCATTGAATTAGAGGCAGGGCCAACAAGGCTTTCAGGATCTTGCTTGCTAGATTATTCAGGGGCAGCACTGCAGAAGAATATAAGGTTGCAAAACCATCTCTTCTCCCTACCCTAGAATATATTTCCTCATTCACTTTGTGGGGGTGGGTCTATCACAAGCAGCAAGTTATGAGGTATGTTAAACAGCTGACTGTTTAAATATTTCTTTATTTTCTATTACACAGCTGACTGTTTAAAACTGACTTAAATATACCTTTTCCAGACACTATGAGATCAATATTTTTGCCTCCACTGAGGAAACCTACTTATTTGGTAAGTGACTGCTGTCACTTGAGTCTCCTGACACCGCTCTATAACATTCCGTGATTTGGACCACCGGAAGGCAACAGATAGGAAGAGTGGATAATTTGCTCACCTGTTGAATTCTCCTTATACTTCCTCACCTAATAGTGGTCCACAACCCACCTATTAGACAGGCTCTTAGTTACCACCAGGGTTAGCCTCAATTTCTTACTTTACTGTTAACTGCTTTTATAGCTTAGTCAGTTTATGGCTGAGAAAATAACAATTGGCTGTAAGGAGGAAGTGGAAGGTGACTCCTGTAGTGTAGCTGAGATGTCATGACTACCTCCTAGTTGAGGGAGAAGAGGATGCCCCATTATCTCAACAGGAACACTCTCCAGTGAACAAGTAAAAAACAGTGCACCAAGAAAGCACCACACTCTATACATCATTACTTCTGTTCAAACACAGTTGTGTAACAGTGTCAAAGTCTTGTTTTATTAAGAGTGAAAAATGGAATGAGTATTTAAAAAATCTGTGCAGTAATCAATTTCCAGTAGAGCTTTACTCAGGGCCACTTCCATAGCAAGAAAATTCTAGCGATGAATGCTAGCCTGCTCTAGCCTGCAGCCCCATCAATCAAACATCATAAATAGATGGGGTACTGACTTGTGTTTCCCCGTCTAACCTTAATTGGCAAGGAGATCTGTGTGGTTTTCATTGGATTACCTTTCAGTCCTTCCCCCTTCAATATGTGTGTTTTTCTTCCTTGGCTAAAATTCATTAAATCTTCCCAGTGTTCATTACTCTTAGCTCTCCTGTGCACATCTGGTCCATGTTGTTCCATTTCCCTAGCTTGCACAAAAAGATGCATCTTTCCTAGGTGGATAATTGATTCAGGACTGAGTTTGACAAGAGCATTGTTCTATTGAGACTGAAAGTCACAGCCCTCTGGGCTCCAAGCTGACTGAAACTGAAAATTATAATTCATTTTCAAATTATAATTTGAAAAGGGAAAGGAAGATAGAATCTGGCCCACTGGTGCAATCTGTTGCGACACTGAGCCAAGATTTAAATATCAGCTATGGGATATGTGAAATATGGATTTTTACTAACTATACAAAGAAGAGGCCCCTGAGTACATTCCCTATGAAACCACAGCGAGACCCAATAAGAAAGACCTTGCTAGGACAGCCCATCTAATCAAGCATACTCTTGAAGGATAGCTAATCCCCCAGATTTTTCCTTTCCCCCAGCATGTGGCAAGGGAGGGGAGTTGGAGGTGCTGTAGCATCTGAAAGACTGATGAATCTCCGGAGTGCTGCCATGAGACTTCTGAGGTTTTTTGCTGCAACAGGCTAATAGTGTCAAAACTGTATTGCTAATTGCCATTGACAGGTCTGTTCTCCATTCATTTGTCTAATGCTTTCAAAAAGCCATTCAGACTAGCAATTCTCAGTGTGTGAGTTATGCATTGTCTAAAGTACTGGTTTCTGGTCCTGAATCTCTGGCAGCACCCATCACTTTCAGTGACCCTAATTGAACTCTAATATTAAGAACAGCAACAGAACCACTGGGGAGATGGAGGCTTTAACATCATTTACTACCTTTTTCATGCTTCCACTGCTGAGAAGTGAGGCTGGAGACTAGAGTTTCTTCTGTAGCTCATGTCTTTTGTAAACTGCTTAGGAGATAATGTGATGAAAAGATGTGGTATAGATTTATAAAGTCAGTATTGTGCAAAAAAGAAAATATTTTTATGTTTACCATATTTTATAATCTTCCATCTCCCACCACACCAACTGTGCCTAAAATGTGTGTGTGGGGGAAATTAAGAATCGATGGGAAGATATAGTAGACACTTAAAAATTATGAAACTAGATAAAATCATGGAAATATAAAGACCATGTTCAAGCAGAGAATATATTGTTTTAAAAACATGCAACATGGTCCCACATATGATGAACCAAGACAACTGTGACAGCATCTTTTGGTAGGAAATGTCTTGTCCCTTTTAGTACTAAGTGTCCCTCTGTTCTACTATGCATTCTTCAAAACTGGCACAATTTGGATTTATTTTATTTGATCATAAAGTGGTCTTTTTGCTGACACCATTGGTAGAAGCAGACTAACTCTTCATTCAGCAGTAACTCCAAAAGTAGCAAGCCGATGAAAGCATTTCCATTTATCATGGCAAATGCTTTGCCTTCTGCTTTAATGGGAGCTGTTAGACTACTCCACAGGTTCTAGCTAACCCCCATTATGTTTGGGGCAACTGCCTCTTTTGTTTCTCCCCTTTCACTATGTTATTAGCTAGGCTACCTTTGCATTGTTCCAATTTTTCACACCCAGCTACCCAAAGGAGCAGCTCATTTGTCAGAGCAATCATTTTCCTTTGCATCCTCCAGATGCATTAGCTGCCTTTTTCTTGCAAATTAACCTTTACAATCCGGATGATTAGACCAAGATGGGTAGCCGTGTTCGTCTGTCTGCAGCAGTAGAAAAGAAGAAAAGTAAGAACATAAGAGAAGCCATGTTGAATCAGGCCAAAGGCCCATTCAGTCCAACACTCTGTCACACAGTGCCAAAGAAACCAGATGCCATCAGGAGGTCCATTAGTGGGGCCAGGACACTAGAAGCCCTCCCACTGTTGCCCCCCCCCAAGCACGAAGAATACAGAACATCACTGCCCAAGACAGAGAGGGCCATCTATACTTTATGGCTAATCGCCACTGATAGACCTCTGCTCCATATGTTTATCCAATCCCCTCTTGAAGTCATCTATGCATGCAGCTGCCACCACCTCCTGTGGCAGTGAATTCCATGTATTAATCACCCTTTGGGTGAAGAGGTACTTCCTTTTATCCATTCTAACCTGACTGCTCAGCAATTTAATTGAGTGCCCACGAGTTCTTGTATTGTGACAAAGAGAGAAAAGTACTTATTTCTCTGCCTTCTCTATCCCATGCATAATCTTGTAAACTCTTATCATGTTACCCCTCAGTCAACATTTCTCCAAACTAAAGAGCCCCAGGTGCTCCTATTTCTCTGCCTTCTCTATCCCATGCATAAAAACCCCTATCATGTCACCCCTCAGTCAACATTTCTCCAAACTAAAGAGCCCCAGGTGCTTTAAGCTTTCATTACAGGGAAAGTATTCCAATCCTTTTAATCATTCTAGTTGTCCTTTTCTGCACTAAAAGTAGCACCTTAGTCTAACAAAATTTGTCCATTTCGCCAATAGATTTAATCTGTCTTTGTTGGGTAGGATTGCTGCAATTAAGATGAATATTTTGCCAAGAATAATGTATCTGTTTCAAACTATTCCGATTGTGAAAGACAGTAAACCATTTAATAAATGGCAAAGGAAGATCTCAGAATTTGTATGGGCTGGGAAAAAACCAAGGATCAAGATGAAAATTTTAACAGATGCTAAAGAGGGAGAAGGATTTCAGCTTCCAGATTTAAGATTATATCACGATGCAGTCTTTGGCATGGATAAAGGATTGGGTGATGTTGTTAAATAAAAAACTCTTAATGTTAGAAGCTCATAGAAATAAATTTGGCTGGCATGCTTATACGTATTATGGGGAAAAAAAGATGGATGGTTTTTTTCCTCACCAATATATCAGAAATAATTTGTTGAATACATGGATAAAGTACAAGAAATATGGTGATGAAAGAAAGCCATTATGGATAGTACCAGCAGAAGTAATAAAAGTCTAACAAAATTTGTGATAGGATATGAGCTGTAGCGGCTGTATCTGAAGAAGTGAATCTGGATTATTAGTTTATCTTGATTGCTTCTCCTGATTTTTCTGTTTTTCAGTAGTCAGGTTTTGAAGAAAATATAGTGTTTATATGGGAAAATAATCAGCAGCAGTACATCAAACTCCCCAGGAAGGGGTCCATGGAACTGCCCGGCTATATCTGTTGTGGTAGATGGAGAATTGCCTCCTTGACCATGGCTACTAATTGTGTGCATCCAGGGCTGGTTCAAGTCCATTATGTTCTAATGTCTGTGTTTACCACTCAAAACAACATATGTCTCCCCAAATTCCAGCACACTTTGCATCAGAGTTGTAGTGTGGGGGTAGGTGTGGGGATTTGCACTACTTTTCCATCAGCATTTGTTTTAAAAGTAGTGTAAGAGCCAGGAAGGGTAATTTAACTCTCTTCCTCTCTCTTTACTGCAACCTCTTCTCTGACCCACATAGCTATTACTCCATGTGGGTTCCATTATCCTTGTAATCAGCTTTCCTTGGATTTCTGGGGGACTGCTAAGGGGAGAGGAAAACAGAGTATCTACCACCATCAGAACCTTCTGCTGACAAACCACTTAATCCACCCTTTTATTTTGTTAGCCTAAATTACAACAACACTGTTGTGTAGCTCAGTATTAGTATATCTGTATTCGAGGGGACATTGAAAGTGAGAGAGAGTGACTTGTCTAATGAGTTCAAGGTACAGTCAGGCTTCAAACCAGGGTCCCTCTCATCCATAGCTTGAATTCTTAGTTGTTAAATCACTACAGTGTACTACAAAAGCCACACTATGCACATTTGCTTAATACACATAATTTATCTTGGTCACAGAATGCAGCATAGCTTGGATGCGGAATGTAGGTGATTTGTTTTTTTTTAATGGAGATGCAGCCCTAAGAAGAACATGGAGTGGGCAGTTGGATGCTGCTACAGATCATGGCCCTGTATGGGGCCCAAAGCCAAGCAAGGTCTTACGATCTCCTCCTGTACACACTGTTACTCAGGCTTTGTTCGGGGGTCTTGTAATCACCAGCATTAGCAAGGTCTCCTGCAGGACTTACAATTCTGATGCAGAACAGTACAGTCAGTGTTACTGATCACTGTTAAATAAACCATGCCAGACTACGAATCCCACTAGGAACATTTGGATGAAAAGACATGCAGCAAAAGCAGTTTTTCATTTTTATAGAAAGAGACAGAAATTTCTCCCCACTGCTTTCTACTCTAAACACAGCAACCTGGACCTGAATCAGGTGGGAGCATCTTTGAGGGGGGAGGGAACAATAACTGGAAACAGAAGGAAACTAAGAGATAAAGGGGCTGCATCTATAAGCAGCTACGGAACAGTTCACATTTTACATTTTGAGCTCTGGTACAAATACTTTCAATGGTCTTAAAACATATGCAACACAATTAACCATAAATGGCTCACTCATCAACTCAGTTGTTTCGTTTCCTTGAGTAAATATGGATGCAGGGCCCTGATCCTTCAGAGAGTACTGCTTCTGTATTTCTTCAGGGGAAAGTATGCATATGTCAGTCTGAACAGGCAGGGTGCTCAGGGCTTATTAGTAGATACAATGCAGCCCAACTCATGACAAATCTTGGAGTATCATTACAGAGCAACAGATGGCCATTATCTTTGATTATTATTATTATATATCTCAGTGAAGGCACCATTTGGATCTTCTGCTTTACGTGCCAAAATTGCATCAGGCTAATTCTGTTGCTGTGTGTATTTTGCTATTTAAAGTTATGTTCATTTTTGTGCATCAGTCTTTAAATACGTCAGCTCACTAGGGCAGAACCCCATTCAAATCACAATGATCAAAATTCCTCTAATATACCTAGTTCACAATATGTTGAATGCCTGTATTCTGCATAAATGCTGCCCAGTATAGATTGTGGGTTCTGATACAGTCTACAGAAAACATTTGTTAAGTAATGGCTGCTCGATAAGGCAAAGATATGCACAGTGGGTTTATCATGTGGGCCACCCTCTTCACATCACTACTACCAGTTCCTCATGGTGACTGACAATATGGAAACTCTCCATGCAACGTGAGCAATCCACAGGGTGAGCCACTCTGAGTGTCATGACTGCTGCATGGAACAATCATCTCACCTGAAGTCTTTTTCAAAGGGCTTCCATGCACTAGCCATAATGTTTGGACTCCTCTGGGATGGTCACAGTGAGAAAGAAATATGCATCTCTTTTAGAGAGGAGTAATGTCCTAATTTCTGTACTGATGTGGAGATTATATGAATAGGAGTTGATCTTCCCATCAGAAAACATGAAAGCAGGCAATGGCAAACCACCTCTCAATATCTCTTGCTTTAAAAACCCTATAGGGTGGCCACAAGTTGGCTTTGACTTTCCACTACCATTAAGGTTGACGAAGGAATATTTTCCATGTATCGTTTTCCCTCAAATTGTTCAGAAAATAAGTTAACACACTGTGGCATCACACATGAAGCAGGCTTTGGATATCTCAATCCTACACAGGTCAATTGAACATGAAGTCATGGTCCAGGATCATCTAACAAGGTAGGTGTGCAGAGAAGTCACATCCCTTGTACATGTGCGACAACCTATGCATTTTCCCTTTGCAACTTCACTTTTGGTTGTTCCAAATCTCTGGCACTAGCCAAACACTGAACTGGCCATACATTTGGGTGATTTAATGACACCCCAAACCCAAAGAGAGCTAGCGTAGAACACTGGCTAAGTAATAATCCAGAAAGTCGTCCATTCGGATTTGGCATCTCCTGTGAATTCAGCAGGGTTCTTTGGATAGCAGCACCATACTAAGCAGAGTTAAGTCAACAGGCTTAGAAAGGTGTAACTCTGTTTAGCTTTATAAATTCTCAGCCTCAAGGCTGCCAATAGGATTTTCTAGACCTAGTGTACTATGCAGCTAGAAGGAGGCTGCTCTGAGGACCTCCTCAAGATGCTATGTAAGATGCTCTGAGCTCCTCCTTCACTTTTCTGCAGCCTCAGTTCCCCCACCCCCTGAAATATAGGGACAATTATTTCTGGTTCCTCTTGGAAGGTTACAGAGTCAGTATATGTGAAATACTATACAATGCATGTTAAAATGCTTTATAATTGCCTAATATTATTATCTGTCAAGGTCCCCAATTGGCCTTCTGTCTGCATGGAGAATGCCAGATTCAGGTTCTCACTGCCATCATGTCACCATCATCAACCACATCACTGGGCCCAGAGGGAGAAAGGCCATGATAATCTGCTTCCACTCACAAAACCCCCACCTACACACACACACACAATTGCCTGCTGAGATGACAAGGCTTGTTTTAAAGAGCCAGTCTTCTCTTTATTGCTTCCCCTATCAGATTACAGGCAGGCTGGGGGGAAGCTATTTTTAGAAGGCTGTTTTCTAAAAATAGTCCAGAGATGTTTAGAGTTGCGTCACAAGAGGTAATTTTATCTCCTCCTTCAGCCTGACGGCCCCCGTCCTGCCCCCTCCTCTCTAGGAGGGGGTAAATACAAAAGGAGGAACAGAGTGAGGATGAGGGGGTCAGCAGGTCCAGACTGATCCAGAGAACGCCAAGAGGTAAGAGGTCTTTGGGAGGGGGGCAGACCTAAGCATTAAACAGTAGGATTAGGGTTTTGTAAGAAGAACGTCACACTTCTATTAAAATTATTTCCATCTCTAACTTGCCTTTCTCCAATAAAGTCCCCAGACAGGTAACATAGCCAGCTGTTTTGCAAGAGTTGCCCTCTGTTTGCTCCTAGATTACAGTCACTCTGGGTGTTGCCTTCCTCAGTGAATGCAACTTTGAGGCTCTATAGCCCTTTGGTTCCAATAGTAACACCCAGTGGATACCTGGAAGAAGAATCCTGACAAGAGAAGTCCCCAAGTCATTAAAGCACAAGGTGCATTCATTCAGAAGTGTTGGGAATGGACTGAATTTTAGTCTTATGTACATCAAATGCAGGCCAGATTAATGGAAGGGCCCCACACTGCTGATTTCCTTGTCTGACTACAAAGCAGGTAGTACCATGACGTAATTAGTACAAGCTGTCCAGCCAGTACTGTGCCATGCTCAGTTTGTGCTCTGAGGGTTCCTCAGGCTCAGTTCTGCCTGGATGCTGCATCTTTTGCCATAGAAAACATTCTTCTAATCTCAGGCATTTCAAGGCTGGCCATGAGCATTCATTGGCAGAGAGGAGAAAATGCTCTGCATGTTCATGAATGCCCTTTATGATTTTTTCTTATATACCGGGACTGAAACTTATTAATTTATTTGATTTATATCCCGCCCTCCCCGCCGAGGCAGGCTCAGGGGGGCTCACAAATTTGAGGTCACACAGTTACATTGTGTGACCAAATAAAATAACAATAAAAACATAAAAACAATTTCTAAAAACATCTACTTATACTGGTATCAAGGTTTCAGACAGTGATCTGACTCGTAGTTAGCCATTCTAAGAGCTCCTAGGACCGCAATAACATAAAGAGGTAGACCATCGGTGATGTTTCTATAGGCCAATCCCGCTGCTGTATGGCGGAAGAGTGCTGTTTTACAGGCCCTGTGGAACTGTGAAAGCTCTCGCAGGGCCCTGATCTCTTCCGGCAGCTCATTCCACCAGCTAGGGGCAGCAACGGAAAAGGCCCTGGCTCTTGCTGATTTGAGCCTCGCTTCTCTGATGCTGGGGACTGTCAACAGGTTTTGAGACCCAGACTGAAGTGCTCGCTGGGGCATATGCAGGGAAAGGCAGTCCCTAAGGTATGCAGGAGCCATATAGGGCTTTAAAGATAAAAACCAGCACCTTGACACGAATCCGGTACATTATCAGTAGCCAGTAAAGTGCTTTCAGCACAGGCTGAATGTGCTCCCGTAGAGGAACTCCCATTAACAGCCTGGCTGCAGCATTCTGCACTAGGTGGAGTCACCGGATTTGGGACAAGGGCAGCCCCATGTAGAGGGCATTATAGTAATCCAGTCTCAAAGTGACCATAGCATGGATCACTGTTGCCAAGTCATCGCGTTCGAGAAAGGGGACCAACTGCCTTGCCATCCGCAGATGGTAAAAAGTTGACTTGGCAGTGGCAGCTACTTGGGCCTCCATTGTTAAAGAGGAATCCAAGAGCACCCTAAGCTTTTAACCTTGGGCGCCAGCGTGAGCTGCGCTCCATCGAAGGTCGGTAAGTGATGGCTCAGATACAGGACCTCCATCTTTGTTGGATTTAATTTTAGTCCACTCAGCCTGAGCCACCCTGCCACAGCTTGCAATGCTGCAGACAGATCTTCCGGGGTGGAGTCGGACTGGCCACCCATCAACAGATAGAGCTGGGTGTCATCAGCGTACTGGTAACAACCCAGCCCATACCTCTGGGCAATCTGGGTGAGGGGGCGCATGTAGATGTTGAATAACATTGGAGAAAGAACCACTCCCTGCGGCACACCACAGATAAGTGGGTGTCGTCAGGACAGTTCATCTCCTAGTGCCACCCTCTGTCCCCGACCCTGGAGAAAAGAGGAAAGCCACTTCAAGGCCAACCCCTGAATCCCAGCATTGGTGAGGCGACAGGTCAGTAGCTGATGGTCGACCGTGTTGAACGCCACTGACAGGTCTAGCAACATCTGCACTGCCGAGTCACCTCTATCCAGGTGCCTCTGGAGGTCATTGCCATTACAAGAGAGTCTGCAGTTGTGGTCTTAAACAAATTAACTTCTGCTCTTGAGTGTCAGTGTTTGGAGTATTCTGGGAATCTGTGTATCAATCTAGGACCTGGGAACCAGGGTTTTAAGTTTTCAGTTAACCACTGGGGTTCTTTAGCAGTCAGGCTGTCTCTCAACCTAATCTACCTAACAGGCTGTTGTAAGAGTCAAGGGAGAGGGTGAACTATGTTTGCTGTCTTAAGCTCCTATAGAGAAAGGGTAGGATAATTCAAGTGTAGTCATTCTGCCCCCACAATCAGCATTTCCTTATATTCCTTATTGTAAAAAGCCCCTTATATTTACACCTCTCAAAACATAGTTTTGATGATGTTGCTTATTTCTGATTGCCTGCTTCCAAACTACCTTTATTATATAGAAATCAAATTTTATCAAGGTGTGTGTGGGGGGGGAGAACGCATGCATTTTAAATTTAAGTTGACAGTTTAGAATTCTGATAATTTATTTTTATTCCTATGCAGGTTTGGTCTCTACAAAACTTGATGCTCAGTATTTCATTCAGGCATACAGAGCTGGTTCTAGTCCTGCCTATCTTGCTCCTCTTTTCTCCTAACTTTTCCATCCCTTTGCAGAATCATGACCATCTTATGTGAAAGTTGCTGCAGGCCAGTCAAGACTGAAAACTACAACTCTAGATGCACGTCTGCCTTCAGGCGGGAGTCCAGGGCCCCAAAGCCTTTCAGGTCAGAAAATAACCTGCTCTCTTTCATAAAATCCACATGAGAGGGGCAAAGATGTTTTTCATGTGGTCCTCAGTTGACTCAAATTTAATTTATGGATGAAACAAAAAACGTAGTTAGGACAAGATGTTAGTTGCAACTTTATCATCTGCTTATTGAAGCTGAACTACGGCCATTCACAGTGCAATCCTATTGACTGCAATTGATTTAGACTAATTTCATATGGGATTGCACTATAAATCTTGGTTAACACTGCAGGAGAATGAAGTAGCAAAGCCCTTAGGTGACAGAATGAATTGCTCCACTGGATTGCAGGTAATGGATTCCACTTCTGAATGTGCCTTCATTGTAAAATCCCATGCACTAAGAAAACTAGTGGAACGGGGAAAAGTTTTACATCTTCTCCTTGCTGGTTGTTCTTGTCTTCTGTTTGCTGAGAGTTTTTAACAAAGGAGAATATTGCAAAACATGGTGTTCCCTGCTCCGTCCCCCTGCAATTTGTACTACTGAAGTCCATTCTAGCACCTCAAGTCTCTGACACTTAATTTCCTTGCATGTGTACCCAGAGATGGTCTTAGTATGCCTGGGCAGAAGTTCAGAATGGTGCCCCAGAAGCACTGCCATCTTCCTGTCAGGGCTCTGCACTAGGGACCCCCACACACAATGGGGCCAAACAAGTTGTGGCCCTTGCCCATGCACAGCCAGTGGAAGCCGCCACTGCCAGAAACCAGCCATCTGAGCCCCAGATGGACAGGTGCAAAAAGTGGTGGCAAAAGCCTACTCTTCTTCTTTTTACCCCTTCAGCACAGGGTTCTATGCAGCTGCCCCCTGTTGCCCATTGGCTTGAACTGCCCTAGGCCTATAACCAAGGCCAGCTGAAATCTACCTGTATCTTGTCTTGGCTACACTTGGATATGAGCTACAGCACTGTTAAGCACAAGCAGCCTTTTGAGGGACACTTCAAATGTCGGAAAATTCCACCTTCTGCAAGAAAAAGCAGCAGACAATATGGCCCTATGTCAGGAGGAGCTCCATGGGGCAAGCTTGGAGAAGACCTCAGAGGGGCCAAAGGCAAAGTAGATGGAAGAAAGAAGAAATGCACCCTGACTGTGAGAATGACAGAGGGGCTGGAAAATATTGGGAAACTGAGCACCTAACCCACATGACCTTTTGGGCATGCAGTAGATACTGGGGAAAGCAGCTGAAAGAAACTACCTATTGTAGTCTCCTGTAGTGAGTGTGGAGGGGGCGTCCAACTCTTTTGCAGAGCCACCTTAATAGATTGGGCTTTGCAGAGATTTAAAAATAAGGATTTCTTACATCTAAAGCAATACTCTCTCCCATGAACCACACTGTCTGTGGCAGTGCTGAGATTTCTTTTATGGACAGATTTTGATGCCCAGTGAGTAAACACAATTAGTTCATAACAATATTTCAGAGTTAGCACAGCTGTTCCACTGCATCTGCAAAGCAATTGCTTCCTCTGCTGGGACAGGGAGACATCTTACACATAGATGCCAACAGCAGAGCAGAAAGTGAACTGGAAGGGCTTAGCCAATGGCAAGCCAGGCCTGCATCACCTGTGGAAGTGCCTCATCTGGAGGAGGCTGGTCTGGTACTGACCACCGATATGGCAAATGTTTACACGGCCTGAGTCTACGCCAGAGCTGGATTATGGAAGGATGAGGCCTTAAACTGTTATTTTAAGAGGTCCCATATGATAAAAATAATACCTGATTCTGCTCACAGAAAGGACAGTGAACTTATAAACATCTCTCAGCTGCCTGGGCACTTGGCAGCATGCTTTGTCACAGCCTGAGGGCAATTTAATTTGATTTTTCTTATTTTGAGGCCCCTTATCCTGGTGAGACCTTAAGCTGTAGCTTTTCTAGGTTATCCCTAAATCCAGCTCTGCTGAAGTGGTGAATGTAGCTATCTCCAGGAAAACAGCGGCGGTTGCACATTAAAGGAGGCTTTTAGGTAAAATTGCAATGTGGAAGCCATAACATCTCCTTCCTTTGAGGTTTTTCAGAACAGGCGGGATGAACATCTGTTGGAGATGTTACTGTGGCTGCTTAAGTCGCTAAAAAAAAGCATTCATAAATAACTATAATCAGAAAAAGGTCTTCATTACACAGAAGGCAAAACCAATGGGTGTGAGAAGGGTTTATTTATTTCACATTTCAAACTTAAATATTCTTTCTCAGGGGAACCTATTCAACAATACGAATTTTAAAACAGCAGCAGCATTATGTTCTGCTTGATTTAAATCTCCTCTAGCTTGCTCCAGAGTAAATTGATAATGTCAAGCATTGTACAATCATAAATCCATTTTACTTACAAGTACATTGACTTTCATTACTGACTTTAATAATGGTTCCTTTGTATAGAAGAGTCACTTGCTCTCTCTTGCTCTCTCTCCCATCACTGAAGTACCACGTACTTTGCATCCTGAAATCTACAGAATGTCAACGTCATGTAAGAATTCAGGTGAAATCCATATTTGAACTATAACTTTCAATGATCCTTCACCAGAGTTTCTGTAGCAGAGTTACACCTTTTTAAATCCACTGAAATCTGTGGATTTAGGATGGTATAATTTTGCTCAGGACTACACTGTAAGAAACTCAGCTATGGAATTAGCATTTGATTTATGCACAGGTTTCATGAAAATTCCTACAATTCACTGCATGCATCTGATGAAGTAGTCTCTAGCCCATGAAAGTTTATGCTTCAATAAATCCATTAATCTTTAAGATGCCACAAGACTCCCGTTTGGTTTTACATGGGAGTGCTGGGTTTATGTGTGCTAGTGCAGTGTGGATGTTGTCCTCATGAGACCATTGATCCAAGAAACAATTTTTTAAAAACTCTTTGGTAATACCAGCATAAGCTCCTCTCGCTTCTTTGGCTCTCAATCTTCAATTAAAGCCTAAGGTTGCAATTTCAAACTAATTGAATTCAGTAGGATTGACAGCTGAATAAACACGCTAAGAACTGTGCTGAAATTAATGCTCTCTGACTGGTGCACCCCAAACACCACGGCTGATACGTGTGGAGGGACAGCCCCCTAGTGATCATCATGGGGAATATCCTCAGGGGTGAAAGTTAATTATTTGGCTAGGGTGCTAGGCTTCATCATTATAATCATTATAACTGATTATATGTATATATGCCTAAAATATACTATATGTAAAGAATTCACAGATTCCTGCCCATGAGTTTACAACCTAAATGAACCATAGCCATAGCCTGATCCATAATCCAATGGTACTTGAATTAACGGCAATGGGGTAATAAGAACTTTGGTTTAAGTACTGTAGTCTGCCTGTATTCTTGTTGAGCCCTTTCAAACTTGGCTGAAAATTTGAGTTTATGCATCACTAATTTTAGCCACATAAGCTCCCAGATTCAAGAGATAAGGGTGCTAACTCCTCTCTCTCTCACTCTCTTTCTCTCTCTCTCAGTCTACACCCCTTGCAGTCTTTAATGTTTCACCTAGCTGCATGGTAGTTGTCATGGCAACTATGACATACAATTCCATGGTATATATTGATTTTTTTGTGCCAAAGTGTCCATTTTTGGCTGCACCTGATCCTCTCAAACCTGTCTGTTGGTCCCTTTGTTGCTGGTTGCCTTTTTAAAATTGATTTCCTGTTTTTAAGGTCTTCCTGGAATGCTGCTGTAAAGAGAAATAAGGAGGGGGGAGGTGAACCAAACCACAAAACCAGAGGCTAACACAATTTAAAATGTCAAAAAAGCTCCTTTGATTCTTGAATGGGGCTCTCTACAATGAATTTAATTTCAGAGTGGCAGCATGCAAAAGAGGACAGAGCTTCTTGTAGCCTATAGAAGATGGAATCTGTAGCAGGCTGTGCTATTTTTCTACTCCCACATGAAAACTGACAAAATTGACTCTTTGACACAATTATGACAGCACAGGAGTCTTGTTCTCCCTTAGATCTGGTGACCCTGTTTAGCTTGGCCTTGTTTTACATTGACTTCCTTCCCTGCACTTCTAGGTCAGCTAAAATTCCAGGCTGTTGCTTTCAGTTCTTTATGCAAGGGAGTAAATGAACTGGTTATAATTGAGAGAAGACCCTGCTGTTATGGAAAAACACAGGTCTCAAGCTATCTTAATTCCTGATTACAGAAAGAAAATAACAGTCCATAAAGCAGCAAAGGGCAGACATGTCTTTTTGTTCATTTGGTGGCCTAATCTGTATAGACCAGAAAAAGACAATTGTTGACCCAGGGGGCTCAGCCTAGCTAACCCCTGGGGACATCAATCAGGCCCCAAACATAATCCATAATCCATCTTTCTCCCATCTCAGCTAAGGCACAGGGAAGTATAATCCCCTTGTGAACAGCAACTGAACAGCGTGAACAGCAATTGACGCTCTGGCAGAGTTCTCCCTTTAGGCACCTCAGCTATTCACTCCTACGTGCATGCCAAGAGAAAAGCAAACAGGCATCAGCAACTGAGATACACAAGGGGAGAACTCTGCCAAAGCATCCATTGCTGTTCACACTTGGGGGAAGAAGAGAATTAAAGATCCTTTTGTCTGTATATTGGCTTGTATGGGAGCAAATAACCTGGGAGGGTGAATACTATAGGCCCTTCAAGCCCTCCCTTGACTCAAAATACCACCCTTATTTAAAAAAAAAAAATAGCTGCCAACCAGGAATAGAATGTTGCTGTATTGTTAGCTGCAAAAGTAGCAAAACACAAAATGGTCTATACAATCTTTCTGATTACGCCAATGAGCTTTGGCATTGCATAAAACCTACAATCAGAACAAGGCTGTGGAGAACAGGTGTCCGTCCCTCTGTTACTTTATGACAGATGTGCTGAGAAAAGGTTGAAAGCTGGTCAAGGCTGTGACTAATTATTATAACTAACAATTTCTATGCCACTTTGAGTGTGCAGAGTATTTTATAGCTCTTATCATTCAGACCTTACAGCACATGAGGAGGATCATTAATATTTTCATTTTATACATGAAGACACCCATGCTGACTGGAAATGACTTGCCCAAGGCCATCCAAGCATGGATAAACCAAATTCAAGAGTTCCAGTCTAAAGAATTACTCAGACATTAGACCCTCCAAGGTATAGCCTTGTCAATGCTATGACATTTTTCTAGAACTCTTCTCCTTGATATCTAGTTTGTTACATTGATTGATTTCTTTTTTTGTACAAAGGAACATTCAGCCATCAAGTTCCACCTTGCAAGACATACTATAGTCGAGCAGCCTAGATAACCCGGACTAGCCCTCTTTCATCATAGCACGGAAGCTAAGCAGGGTCAGTCACAGTTAGTATTTGGATGGGACACCAACAAGGAAGACGGGGGTTGTTATGCAGAGCAAGGCAATTGTAAACTACCTCTGCTCACCTCTTGCCTTGAAAACCTAATGGTCCTGGGATTACCCATGAGCTGGTTGCCAGCTGATGGCACACAATTATTGTTATTAGACACTGCCCAGGTTTACTAGCTCATGAGAGAACTATGCCTGAACCATACTGGCCTGATATGGTCTTTCTTGATTAGCTTCAAGCAGATCCTTTGGGCCTTCTGGGTAGGTGCCAGGTGGTGATGTTTTGACTTAAGTAAGAAATCACTGCACTGGAAAGACATTTTTATTTTCATTTAAATTTCAGTCTTTGCTTGCTTAGTTGATTAAGACAGGAGTTCACAACATTATTGTTTCTGTGGACACTTTTAGAATGTTGAGAAAGGGTAGTGGTCATCACAAGTACAAAATGGCTGCCAATCCCAAAATGTTGGGAAGTTCTAAGAAGCTGCTTCCAAATGGGAAGGAAATTGAGGACTACTTCTTTCTTAGGGGAAGAGATGCTGTTTGTCTTTGTTTCCAAAGAAAGGAGAGAGTTTGCTCTGTGAGTGGCCATAGGGAGAGATTGCCAAGCCCAAAGACATAACAATGTCTGTGTCTATGGCCAAATTAGGGAGTGACATGAAGCTCCATGGTATTTTCACTTGAATTTTAAGTCCAAGTGTCAAGAAGCAAGTAGGCATCAGATAAACATCGGAAGGATCTATAGTGAAATCACTGGTTTAAGATGCACATACATTTGTTTCTCCAATCCAGCTCACAGTAGTGTGAATAAACATAATATATAAAAAATATGAAATAGAAGTTAACTAAAAAATACAAACAATATAATGCCACACACACAAACCAAACTGAGATTAGTCAAATGCTTGTCAAAAGAATTTTACAGCCTTTCCAGAAATCTGAGAGGAAGATTCACAGTTTAGAGCCATAGTCACAAAGGTTCTACATAACTATCCTGACCAGATGGAACTGTAAAAAGTGAGAAATATCTGTCAGCCAGACCTCATCTAATGAGAAGTTGCAGGCAACCTTTTAAGTGTGAATGTCCTGGGCTGTTCAGGCTTTAAAGATTAAAAGTAATACTTTGAATTGGGTTGGGAAGCAGATCAGAATTGCGAACAAAACAGGCTGAATATGTGAATGCCTTTCAAAATGTAAGGTTTGACCCAAACTAAATCTGTCACTAACAGGGGAGATGTAATTTCTGCCAATTCCCCCTTTCTGATGCAAACCCCTAATTTGCCTCTCATGCCATTTTGAGAGACCCCTGTCCTCCAGGAGCAGCATTTTGGGAAGATAAAAGGGGAGAATCAGGAAAGTTCAGCAAAAAATTTAAGCTGGATCCAGCACATAAAATCTGCAGCCAAAAAACCTGCATTCTGCCGTGGCCAAACCTTCTGAGTCATCTTCAAGGGCAGTTCCATGTACAGTGCATCTGCTGCAGGCTAATTATTGCCAGTAGATCGTGGACACACACCACTATTATCACAAACTGGATTTGCTATATAAAAACTGATGGTCATGTGAATCTGCTGGTGGTGGAAGGGAAGCAGTTTTGAGAAAGTGGTAATAGGATGAGCAGGTTGAACAGCTAGGGATGTCAGCCTCCTGGTGGAACCTGGGGCTCTTCCAGAATTGCAGCTCATCTCCAGAAGACAGAGATCAGTTCCCCTGGAGACACTAGATGCTATAGACTAGAGCAGGGGTAGCTAAACCTGCTTAACATAAGAGTCACATAGAATAAATGTCAAATGCTTGAGAGCCTCCAGACAGGAATGTGGCTGGATTTGCTCTGGCTTGCCAGATCCCAAGATGCCAACCACACCCCTGTCTGGTTCACTGTGCAATTATATATATTGAGAGAGAGAGAGAGCGAGGCAAGAATAAAAACAGCCTTGAGCTGCTGGCACAACTGGAACTGTTTGTTTCCTGAAAATATATTTGAAAGTGAGAGAAGGGAGGGAGAAAGGAAGGAAGGAAGATGGGGAGGAGGGAGGGAGACATGGAAAGAAAGCAACTTTAAATGCATTCTCCAAACCCCCACACCAGCTGGTTTGATGAAAGGATTTAGAGACAAATACTTTCTCCAAACTCCAAATACTTTCTCTAGGGCAGGGTTCAAGAGTCACACAATGTGTGTGAATGTGAAAGAGCTGCATGTGACACCTGACCCACAGTTTGGTCACCCCTTCTACAGAAGGTGGACTCTATGGTATTGTACTCCAATGAACTCCGTCTTCCTCAGGCTCAACCCCCAAATCTCCAGGAGTTTCCCATCCAGAGTTGGCAACTATAATAATAATAATAATAATAAGTTTTTATTTATACCCCGCTCTCCCCGCCGAGACAGGCTCAGGGCGGCTTACAGAACATGATACAGTATCATGGTATGACAATAACAGATAAAATCAATCAACAATATAAATACAAAATATAAATTAATTTTAAGAATAAGCTAAAACAATACAGTGGTGCTACAGTCTCTATTTATCCAGGCAGCGTAATATTCATTCTGGTTACATCTTAAAGGCTTCTTGGAAGAGGGCAGTTTTGCAGGCCCTACGGAACTGGTTGAGATCCCGTAGGGCCCGCACCTCCTCCGGCAGCTGATTCCACCATTGGGGCGCTTTTATAGAGAAGGCCAGCTCCCTAGTTGTTTTAAGTTTGGCCTCCTTAGGTCCAGGGATTTCCAAAAGATTTTGTGAGCTGGAACGCAGTGCTCTCTGGGGAACATATGGAGAGAGGCGGTCCCTGAGGTAGGCAGGTCCTCGGCCATATAGGGCTTTATAGGTGATAACCAGCACCTTGTAACAAACCCGGTATACAATTGGCAGCCAGTGCAGTTCCCGCAGCCTAGGCCGCACGTGTTCCCACTGAGGTCCCACTAGTAGCCTGGCTGCTGCGTTCTGCACTAGCTGCAGTTTCCGCGTTCGGTACAGGGGCAGCCCCATGTAGAGGGCATTATAGTAGTCCAATCTTGAGGTGACCGTCGCATGAATCACTGTTGCCAGGTCGCCTCGCTCCAAGAAGGGGGCCAGCTGCCTCGCCCGTCTAAGATGAAAAAAGGCAGATTTGGCAGTGGGCGCTATCTGGGCCTCCATTGTCAAGGAAGACTCCAGAAGCACTCCCAAGCTCCTGACTTCACGCACTGGTACCAGTGGCGTCCCGTCAAAAGCTGGAAGGGGAATCCCTCCTCCCAGGGCTCTGCGGCCTAGGCAAAGGACCTCTGTCTTCGCTGGGTTCAATTTCAACCCGCTCAGCTTGATCCAATCAGCAATGGCTTGCAATGCCCGGTCCAGATCTACAGGGGCGTCGGTGGCCCGGCCTCCCATCAATAGATAGAGCTGGGTGTCATCAGCATACTGGTGACAACCCAGCCCATGTCCCCGGGCAATCTGGGCAAGGGGGTGCATATAGATGTTAAATAACATTGGAGAGAGAACTGCCCCCCCTGAGGCACCCCACAGTTAAGTGGGTGCCTCTGAGACAGCTCTCCCCCAATGCCACGCAATCTTAGCCGCAAACTATGTCGTCTTTACGGCCTTGACTGCCATCTCATAGGACCTCATAAATTCTCTATCCGCCATCCCTTGCTGGTGGCCAGGGGGACCTGGCAATCAGTAAGGGAATTTCCCTGCCCAGACTGCTGTGACTCGGGCAAAGGACCTCTGTCTTCGTCCGATTCAGCTTCATCGGATTCAGCTTCAGTCAACTCAGTCTAAGCCATCCTGCCACGGCTTGCAGTGCCAGATCCTGCTGTTCTGGATCTAGTTACCATAACCCTTCCCAAAGCACTGTGCCACAGCCACCCTAAGCCTGCCTTGGCGGGGAGGGCAGGTTATAAATCAAATAAATAAATTAAATAATAATTATAATAATACAATGAGCAGCTGACTCAAATCTCCAAACTCTTGGTCCATGCAGGTCAACTAAAGGTGCTTCTAAGGCTCGCCGGGATCAGATCAATGCTGAGCTGCAGAAACTACGCTCTCTGCTGCCCATCTCAGAGCACGAAAAGGAACGCCTCTCTTATCTTCACACCATGGCTCTGGTCTGCCTCTACATGCGAGAAACTCAGCTTTTCCCTCCAGGTAAAAGCAAAACCTTTTCCTACAGCTGTTCCAATTAACCTTTCAGATACCCAATTTTAGGGTCTGTAGATGTGCATGAGGGAGATTCCCTAGCCTTTGCTTCAGAGTTTAAACTTTCTACATGGTGGGAGGTTATAATATGAGGATGTTTTCAAGCTAGTGTTCCCCTCCCCCCATGTTCACAGTGGTATGAGTCCACTTCCTGGCATGTTTGAACTGGTTCTTACTTCTGATGAAAGGGGGCATAGACCAGGCATAAAGAGCAGCCGTACTGTGTGAGACAGCTGGCATGATCAATCCAAGCACATTATCTTTCACAGTCTCTTCCCCCAAAGGTGTCTTTCACCTGACGACATTTCCCTTTCTTTCCTTTTACTTTTAATCATATCTCACCTGAGGATCAGTGCTAGAGCTAGCACACACTAAAGCTACAATATTTTTGCAGTGTTCTTATTGCTACATTATAAATGGAAAGAAGCAATGACCTTGGTACCACTGTTCCATAATTACGTGCCCAAAAGGGCATGTTCTGTTCTGAGCAGCATGTTGCCTGAAATACGTTGTACTCTTTTAATCTGTAATGTAGAGGGAGGCACTCATCTGACAAAAAACACTAAGACCTAAATCAACCTCACCACAACAGACTCTGCAGAGAGAGGAATTTGCCATAATAGCTTTGATTACTGAAAATAAAAAAAGTAGTAGGCTGGAAAGATTAACTGAGTCAGTGCAATCAGGGGTATTTGGTGAATTTGGACTTGGGATCACAATGGGCAATAAGACTATATAGAAACAGCTTATGAGTAGGTGGGTGTATTTTCAATAGCTCGCAATCCAATTTAGATAAGAAAATGATAAAGAAGAGGGAATGAAGGGAGAAATTCCTTTTCTCTTACTCCAAAAGTTGTTTGTTTTTTGCCAAACTGCTAGTTGAAATCAGCACAGCACCAAACCATTTTTAAACACTTCCCCACAACATTGGAAAAACAAGCAATTTCCAGACAAATATAATTTATCTCTAACATGGCATACTTCTATCTCAATCCAGCTCTCCTTGTTTGTACTGGCTCATGTTCTTCCCCCATAATAAGTAGAAGCAGCAAGTCCTTATACAAGAGTTATTCAGACAAGACATTGGATATCCATGTTTGGCTTTCTTGTGCTTTAACATTTCTGCAAATAGCAATTGAATTGAATTGGGACCATGGTCCTGAGACCTAGTACGGTGTTAGAGTGCTGGACTAGGATCAGGAGGACCTGGATTCAAATTCCCACCTCACCATAAGCCTCATTAAAAGATCCTTTTTTGTGTTAAAACAATTTTATTTGGTAACATATGGTAACAAATTATATTTCTTGCATCATTAATTTCTTTTATCTATCCCATATATTACTTTCTACCCACCCCTCCCCCCGTTACTTGACCCCCGCCGGTGTTATTTACTTAAAGTACTAATGTTTAAAGGTACCCTTAACTACTAAAAACAAAAATTAATATTCTTCTTTCTTTCTAAGACTTAATCATTATCAAAAATTGTCCAATGTCCTTTTATTTTCCACTCTTTTTCTACATATCTTCTGAACTTTTCCCATTCCATCTTAAAAACTTCTAAATTATAGTCTCTTAAAATTCTTGTTAATTTGTCCATTTCACTTCATGTCATAACTTTTACAATCCAATCCCATTTCTCTGGTATTTTTTCTTGCTTCCACAACTGCGCATATAATGTCCTAGCAGCTGAAAGCAAGTACCAAATTATAGTTCTATCTTCTTTTGGAAATTTTTCCATTTGTAATCCCCACAGAAAAGTCTCTGCAACTTTCTTAAATTCATATCCCAAGATCCTAGAAATTTCTTGTTGAATCATCTGCCAATACTTTTTTGCTGTTTCACAAGTCCACCACATATGGTAGAAAACCTTCATGTTTTTTACATTTCCAACATCTGTCTGGCATCTTATTATTAATCTTTGCCAATTTCTTAGGAGTCATATACCATCTATACATCATTTTAAAACAGTTCTCTTTAATACTATGACACGTCGAAAGCTTCATAGAGTTCTTCCACAAATATTCTCAAGTTTCCATCTGTATTTCTTTATTTACATTAATTGCCCACTTAATCATTTGAGATTTCACTACTTCATCTTCCGTAGACCATTTTAAAACCTCATTAAAAGATCCTGAACCAGTTTGTTCACATGCACAAGTGAATTCATGTATGCCTTGCATGTACATGCTTACCTGCTTGTAAGACAAACCCAACAAGTGTTTACTTTAGAAATGGAAACCAGGAACCAATACCTGGATAAATGTGGCGTTTATAGTGTTATAATAATATTCATGGTTTTGTACATAACTCCTTAAAGTTTAAAATAATTCTTTACTCAGATGTTCTTTTATTATTTATTGAAGAATCTCTGTCTTCCATCCCTGCATTAATGAATACAAATTATTAATACCTTTGGAGATTTGTCTGGATATTCATAAGAATATAAGAGAAGCCATGTTGGATCAGGCCAATGGCCCATCCAGTTCAACACTCTGTGTCACAGTGGTCAAAAAACCCCACAACAACAACCCCAAGTGCCATCAGGAGGTTCACAAGTGGGTCTAGAAGCCCTTCCACTTTGCCCCCCCCCAGCACCAAGAATACAGAACATCACTGCCCCAGACAGTTCCAGTAATAAACTGTGGCTAATAGCCACGGATGGACCTCTGCTCCCTATTATTATCCAATCCCCTCTTGAAGCTGGCTATGCTTGTAGCTGCCACCACTTCCTCTGGCAGTGAATTCCACATGTTAATCACCCTTTGGGTGAAGAAGTACTTCCTTTTATCTGTTTTAACCCGACTGCTCAGCAATTTCATTGAATGCCCACGAGTTCTTGTATTGTGAGAAAGGGAGAAAAGTACTTCTTTCTCTACTTTCTCCATCCCATGCATAATCTTGTAAACCTCTATCATGTCACCCCGCAGTCGACGTTTCTCCAAGCTAAAGAGCCCCAAGCGTTTTAACCTTTCTTCATAGGGAAAATGTTCCAAACCTTTAATCGTTCTAGTTGCCCTTTTCTGCACTTTTTCAAATGCTATAATATCCTTTTTGAAGTGCGGTGACCAGAATTGTACACAGTATTCCAAATGAGACCGCACCATCGATTTATACAGGGGCATTATGATACTGGCTGATTTGTTTTCAGTTCCCTTCCTAATAATTCCCAGCATGGTGTTGGCCTTTTTTATTGTAATTGCACACTGTCTTGACATTTTCAGTGAGTTATCTACCACGACCCCAAGATCTCTCTCTCTTGGTCTGTCTCTGCCAGTTCACACACCATCAATTAATTGTGCAATTATTGCCACTGGGAATAAATAAATCACAGAGTATATTTGCCTGTGGATATTTTTGTTGGTGTCTACATGTCCTTACTTATTGGAATACTGATTCCTAGAAATGTAATGCATATGATTATGTTAATTTTTAACAAGATAATTCTTGATTACCCATATACATTTTCTGTTAGAACGTTCATTGATTTTTGAGGATGCTTATATGTATTTAAATTATCTGCCCATTTCTTGGAAGTGAACAGATGGTCAGTTAGCTTGTTGACTAAATGGACACTCTGTGCCTTTACTACAGCTAAAAGACTTATTACAACATTGGAAAGATAAAAGCCCAGTTCTGGTATATCAATGGACCTTAGAATGCTATCAGTATTAGAACACATGACATATAGACAGCAACTGTGCATGGACATGTTTAGATATTTGGAAACTGTTTACAGAAATTTCTGTGTAAACCCGCCACCATTTTTTTCTCTACTTGTTGTATTTATTTCTTCTTTAACTTTAGTTAGTTGCTGGATTTTAGATGTTTTCCCTTATTCTTTTTTCACTTGTTTTAAAGGAATATATATATATATATTTTAAAAAATCATTTCATTCTGCAATCCCGTTTGACTGGTCTTTAACCAGGACAGTTCCACACTTTATGCAGCAGACGTAATTCCTGTAGGCATACTGTTTTAAGCTGATGTTCTGGGCAGCAAACCTATAAAGTGCAGACAACATACCCATGTGCACAGTATACTTCCCCACCACCACCACACACATCATAGGAGAGCCCTCATACAAAATCAGGATTCCCAAGTTCATGCATACTTTATGTTTTCCTGCAGGGGCAAATGGTATAATAGCTGTGTATCCACAGTGATGGTCAGAGTTACATAAAGCATAGAGCTTCCCTCAGCATGTTGTATCTCATCACTGACTGGGTGCTCTTCTTCTGTTCCACATACAATGAACTATAAATGAAACCACGCTGCTATGTTCTTGTTTCCTCAGGTTCACCTATTTCTGCAGTAGGAGCCCTTGCTGCTGATGCAATAGTAGACCCAGAATTGCTCTTTTCTCTCCCAGGGTTCATCCTAGCTCTCACTGGAAATGGCAAATTGGCTTACATCTCTGAGAATGTGTCCAATTTCCTTGGTTTCTCTGTGGTAAGCACAGGATATTAATAGACGTGAAGCAACTACGTTTGTCCTGTTACCTGCATCATGCACTTCAAGTTTAGACACATCAGAAATATGATGAAGCTATGTTATAGCAACACCGACCATTGGTTCATGTAGCCAGAACTATGGTGTTAACACCTAATTACAGGGAGGGGGAGAGTTGTAGAGAAGAAGGAAAAGAGAGTAATTTTTACCTTTTCCTCACTCTTCACATTGTTTCCGGGGTTCATCAGTCACTTAGGGCAGGACTTGGGTGGAACCATGGAAATCTTCAAGATTTCAATGGGAAGATACTTTTGCTCCTTGAGCACTACAGAACACACATAGCATATGATCCAAAACAGGGGTTGGTATATTAGCTTTTCCCCAAATTCATCTTTGAGGAGTTTCCCAACCCTATTTGTTTCTAACCAGGGATTCTAGTGGTTGAAACTACATGCAGATAATGTTTTCTACAGCTCAATAATGGCTTCTGCCCCCAAAATCTATGCAATGCAATGCACTACTTATGAGAACAGATGACATAAAAAATACTATGCTATATACTTTCATAATTGTTGCCAAGTCACAATCAACCTATGGTGACTCCAGCAAGGGTCTTTCAAGGCAAGTGAGAGGCAGAGATGGTTTGCCCATGCCTTCGGCTGCAGAGTCTTCCTTGCTGGTCTCCATCCGAGTCCTG
Source organism: Heteronotia binoei (assembly GCF_032191835.1). Taxonomy (NCBI): domain Eukaryota; kingdom Metazoa; phylum Chordata; class Lepidosauria; order Squamata; family Gekkonidae; genus Heteronotia; species Heteronotia binoei. The sequence goes on along the minus strand of NC_083223.1, from coordinate 222,212,460 downwards.
ACCCTTGTGTAGGTTCTGAGATCTGACAAGATTGGGGTCTACCAGGTTGCCTTCCCTCCCACTAAGATATATGACTGAAATAGGGAAGACAACTGATAACCACTAAAGCAAGGGTGTCAAACTCATTTGAGGGCCGGATCTTCACCTTGTCGAGCCAGGCCATGTGTGTCATAAAATATAATGCCAGGTAGAGGAGATATAAACTTTATAAAGGACACAGACAAATATACACACTCAGCCTAATCCACCTCACTGGCTTGTTGAGCTTCAGCCAACAGAAGGAAGAGAGGCTTGGCTCAGTAGCCCTGCTGTGCAACTGAGAGAGCCTGGCAAAGCTAGCTCTCCTTCCCCCACTTCCTCCCCAAGGAAGGAGCTTTGCTCTGTATCTCCTGTGCGATTGAGCAAACTTGTGATGAAGAAGGAAGCAACAAAAGGAGAAAGAAGCAGACAACAGTGAGTTGCTCGCAGGCTTGATAGGAGCCCTTTGGGGGCCTGATTCAGTCCTTGGGCCGCAATTTGATACCCCTGTGCTAAGCTTTTGTTAGAACTCAGAGTCTCCCAGGTTTTCCCTTAAAATACTTTTCTAGCTGTCATGATTGCAATTTTAAAATGCAATGTCAACATGCTAAACAATTCACCATTCAGAAAATGAAGCAAAATATTTGTTTGTACTCTTTTCCCAGGTAGAACTCTTAGCCCATGGTGACTCCGTCTTTGATCTTTTGAGCAGCACTGGAAGTGGGACCATGAAGGAGAAGCTCTGCTTTGCTCAGCAGCATCCAGGCACTGGTAAGGCAATGAACATGGTTGCCACGGGACCTGAAGAAAAATATCCTGTCCCTTTAACAGAAGCTTAATGGGCTGTTCTTTACCAAGTGATGTTCTTTACCTCCATTCCATGAAAAGCTTCAGCTGCTATTTCCATACTTTACACCACCTCTATTACCTTTAATAAAGGGACAGAAGTTTCTTCTCCAGCCCAGTTGGCTACCCTAGTAGTAGTGATGGGGATATATCAGTATTTCCATGATTTCTGTAGAGCGGAAATTCCAACTGCAACCAGGGCAATAAAGAAACCTCTTCAACATTTTGCACAACATGACGGCTGAAGCTTTATGTACAAAAAATGTAAAAAGCAAAACCTTCAAAGACGTTGTAAATACCTTCTAGCATTGTTTTTCTCTTAAGCACAGCCAAAATTCCTGCTCACAAAGTGTTAATCCTTTGCCTCAAGCAGTTTCTTGTTTTCTTTTTAAGAAATAACTTATGCTAACTTACAATAAGGGATAACAAAAGTTTGAAGGAGGCAGTTCTGAACTCTCAATCTAGGTCAACAATCTGAATGCAACTTTTATTTTGCAAAAAGTTGGATTTTCAAAAAGGGGTTAAGTTGGATTAGTAAAGGGAACATGGAATCAGAGTCAAGAAAGGAGAGTAAAGCCATCCTAGAGGAACAATTGTTCAAAAAAGATTTGGGCTAGCTTTCAGGCAATAATGTATCAGTAATATTATTTTGACCAGGGCAGAGACCATTGCTCAGTGGTAGAGCATCTGCTTGGCATGCAAAAGGACCCCCCCCCCATTTAAAGATCCCCATGGGGGGGCAGGGATGGGGTGTGGGGGGGCGATTGTCAGCCTGGGGCAGCAAAAACCCCTGTACCCACACACACACACCAGTCCGGGAAAAACTGTCTTCCATGAAACTGGTCCCTGGTGCCAAACAGGTTGGGAATCACTGGTCTAGAGCGTCCCTGACAAGTGTTTGTCCAGCCACTGCTTAAAGACTGCCAGTGAAAGGGAGCTTACCACCTCCCTCAGTAGCTGATTCCATTGTTGAACAACTCTTACTGTAAAAAAATGTTTTCCTAATATCCAGTCAATACCTTCCCACCCTTGATTTAAACTTTCATTATTACTATTATTATTACTATTATTATTAAGACGACTGCAGATTTATACCCTGTCCTTCCCTCTGAATCAGAGACTCAGAGTGGCTTACAATCTCCTATATCTTCTCCCCCCACAACGGACACCCTGTGAGATGGGTGGGGCTGAGTGGGCTCTCACAGCAGCTGCCCTTTCAAGGACAACTCCTGCGATAGCTATGGCTAACCCAAGGCCATTCCAGCAGCTGCAAGTGGAGGAGTGGGGAATCAAACCCAGTTCTCCCAGACAAGAATCAGACAAGCATAGGATCATTTCCTGTGAGTAAGCCCTACTCAACAGGCCTGACTAGGATTCTGATTAGACCAGCTGAGAATTGCTGTCTTACTCACTTATACATGTACCACTTACACTTAATATCATGATGTTCATTCTTATTTATTGACCTTAGACTTTGTACAATTGTTCAAATACACACATGGGTTTCATTTATTGTTCTCAGAGATACTGCTTTTAAATTTTGGTCTTTAGTAGTTGGTAGTTTTTCTGTGCCTGATTAGTAATGGCCTGTTTCATTTCTCCCCTATCATTCAAACATTACAAAAAATACACACACTGGGTGTGTTCACACACACCAAATAATGTGCTTCGCAACTGGATTTTGACTGTGTAAGAACAGAAGAATCCACTTGCAAACAGTCGCCATGTAAAAGCACCCATTGTCCAATGTAAAGATTTATATCTGTACTGAGAAAAAAATTAAAACTTTATCTGATTACTTATCAAAGGCTACATAAGAAGTTCATTAGATAACAGGGATTTAAACTTGGGTCCAATGCGGGTCAAAATATATCCCTACACTGTGCCCTATGGCTTTGAGATAGTTACTTAAACCCAGGCTGATTTATTACTCTAGAACACTAACCTTTTATTTCACTATAAAATGATGTCTAATTTTAGCTTTGTTGTTTATTTGTTAGTGTAATTTTGGAGACTGTAAGGACTTTTTGGTTTTGTATTTTATTTTAAGAGTTTGGTTTTTTATTTTATCTTAAAATCCTGTATTTTATATAATTTTGCATTTGTATTGTCTAATAGTCTGGGAGCTGTATGGATATACCTGTCAATAAATGAAACAAAGTATCCCTATTACTGTGAAAGACATTTCATTGGAGCATGTCCCAAAGTGGACCACATGATCTAGCTCTAAAATATAAACATTCTACTTGTTTTAACATTGTTGCAGAAATTGAGGTCATCACTGAAATGCGTACCTCAAGAGCCTTGCGGGCAAGATACAGAGGGAGCTGTTGTGTGGCCTTGAGGGGAAGATTTCTTTCACTTCACCCGGCATTGACTTCCTCTTCTCCCATTTTGACTTTTGTTGCTTTTTGCACACTGGTTGCGCATTTGCCTGAAGATGGAGAACATACTTCTCAGAAGTTGTCATTCCAGAGTCTGCACACACTGGATATGAAGATTGCAGAGGTTACTGAAAGGTTAGAGACACTTGCTGCTTAGGCGATTAAGAGGGTAACTATGGATACAGGTGCCAATTGACCAAACATGAAAATCAGCATGCGCCTGTGTTTAATGGCAGCTTTACATACAGATACTAGCAGCTGATGGTGCTCATCTCCATCATGTGAAAGGATTACTAGTATTTGAGAACTGAATCGCTGTTAAATGCACAGGAAAAGAAACTCTAAATAAGTTGGCAACATTATTCTGGATGTTTTTTATTTGCAAGGAATATGCAATTGCTGCACATATGTTGCACTTCCCCACTCCATTACCATCTCCTTTATGCTTTTTCTTTCCTCAGTGTTATTTACCATCTTGGTTATCACAAAGAAGAACTGATTAACCAGCCTTGGTACAGCCTCTTGCATCCTGAAGATGTCTGCAATGCTGCAGAGTTACACAAGGCTCTGGGTGAGAGCTGTCCCTTGAACAGAGAAAGGGCAGGAGGGAGCATGTTTCATTAGATGCAAAGGTTCAGGGAAGATCAGACAATTATACCATGGCAGGAATAGATATAGTGAAGGGTTTAAAGAGTCCATTTCTCTTGTCTCAGTCTAGCCACCTCCTCCCACAGGAAACAGCTGGTTCTTGTACAGATTATTTAGCTAACATATGTGAGGTGCCTTAAAATTATATAGATTAATATTGTTACATAAAACTAAGCTGCTAAGCAAGGTATTTTCTTCAGTCACCAAATAATAATTGCACTAGCTGCCACTTTCCTTATTCCCTTATTTAGCAGTCCTTGATTTTTTTTTTAAAGTAAGTAACAGCCCTGTTGGATCAGACCAGTGGCTGATCTAGTCCAGCATCCCATCTCACAATCACTGTGGAGAACCAAGAACAGGGCATATAGGCTATGACCTTCCCCTGATGTTGCCTCCTGGCTCTGGGATTCAGAGGTTCACTACTTCTGAATGTGTGGCTCCCTTAAATTAGTGTAACTAGTAGCCACTGATAGACTTTATCCTCCATGAAAGCCTCTCTCCACACCAGCCTCATACATCTAATAAAGACTGTAAGAGATCTGCAACATTTCTGCATTCCTTGAACAGCATCCAACAGACCATTGGCATGGTATAAATGCATACACTATAGCATAATGGAGCTAGAAATCTTTGGGTCAAATTTCTGCTCTGCTACAAACTCTTAGGCAAGCCAATACTGCTCAGCCTCATTTTATAAGACTGAGGATTTATGAGGATAATGCTGCATGACCTGCCCTATCAAAGCAATGTTAAGAACACTGAGATAATGTATGTAAATGCTTTGAGTACTTAGGGAAAGCTTCATATAAATACTGTTATTATTAAAAATGCATTCAAATTGAAGCCTGAGCATGTTTTGTAAATGTTATGAAGACTGATTGTTTGAGCTGACCTTCAGTACATCGGGCTAAAGATGCACTGTTGGGCTTTCTCTGGTCTCAAAGCAGGCCTGATTTTTTAATGCTGTTTGGGTTCTATTTTTCCAGGTCTTCTGTTTGCCTGTATTTAGTTGAATTTCCTGTGTTAGATGATGTAGTTGTTGGGCCATTCCTGCTTTCTGTGTCATTAATTTCAGAGGTGAGGTGGGTGATGACAGACAGGACATTTCCTCTGGTGGCATCTGAAATATCCCCCATCAAGCCCACCTGGCACCTTTCTGTACTTTCTTTTAGGTCCCAGGCTAAACACATCTTTTTACCCAGGCTTTCAGTTAGGGGTTTTATCTTACCAGATTTTCAACAGTCTGCTTCTGTTTTATGGATATGATGCTGATGACTAATGACTTGTGTTTTAATGAGTTTACACTGTGGTTTTTAACTGTAAGCCACCTGGAGCAGGACTCTGAACAGGCAGCATCTAAATAAATAACAGTACTAAATAAATAAATGTATCATTTTTGTAATTTCAGTGTATGATGCTGAACAATGCAATCAGCCTGTTGTAGTCCGTATGCTCTGCAAAGACCTGAGCTGGGCTTGGGTGCAAATCATGGCCTCGAGGGAGAATGGACAAACAGGAGAACTGGTCACTTGCACCAACCATATGCTCAGGTAGAACCCCCAGTCTTGGCATTCCCTATGTAGGTTATGCTTGAGTCTGTTCTATGTAGTCTGTTTGGTAAGAGCAAGAAGAAAGAGGTTCAAAAGGCCACAGGTCAAGTATTCAATCCTTGGAGCTGTAGAAATGTGTGTAGCTTTAAATTCTCAAGGGCAGTCAGAGAAAAATCAGCTGCAGTTTCTCCCACCTGATCCTTTCTGATCCCACCATTTGTTCCTTTTTTGTCACCTATGATAATGAGCAAGATTCTAGCTGTGCTGCATAACTGGCAGGAGAGGGGGCAGATGGAAAAAAGCAGGGGAGGCAAGAGAAGTGGGGGTTTAAAATTATACATACGATATGGAATGCAGGCCTAGTAGAAGACCTTGAGAAGGAGATTAGGTCAGCAGGATCTAACACTATTTTTATTAAAGCTCTGCCACAGGAAGAAGTAGAGCAAGTGCAGATTCTTCTCCAAATCACAACACTGTAAGGCATAACAATAGAACATCTCTTTGTCATGAATTTGTGAAAATCATATGCTCTGTGACAGAAATTGGCAACTCTATATAAATAAGTTCTTTTGGCCCTCTTCGGCATAGGGGCAAACCCAAGGGACTAACACTGCCAACCTCCCACTATTACAACTAGTCTCCAGGCAACTGAGATCAGTTCACCTGGAGAAAATGGCTGCTTTGGAAGGTGGATTCTATGGCACTGTACTGCACTTAAGTCCCCCCCTCCCAAACCCCATCCTTCTCAGGTCCTACCCCCCGAAATCTCCTGGTATTTCCTAACCAAAGCTGGCAATAGTCCTACAAAGGACCATTTTTATTAGTCGCAATACTGCCAATGTTAAAAAAACCAGAGAGGTGGGTCAGAGGTTGGAGGATAATTTATTTATTAGATCATACAAGAACTAGGGCATAGTAGTACATACACAACACTTATTGATGGAGTTGTGGCTGACTAGATGGGAGTTCTGATGTTGAAATCTTCTCCTATTTGGTTATTAAGGACAAAATTTCCCCCTGCCTATATATCTCTTTCAAGTGAGACTTGTAAGTGATAATAGTGCAATTTAACCCATGTTTTCTTGGAGATGTGTGTTAAATATGAAACAACCAACTTCCATGGGCCCAAACCTGGATGGCTCAGGCTAGCCTAATCTCATCAGATCTCAGACCTAAATGGACCTTTAACAGAAAAATCACATTGCACAGACAAAATTATAGCTCTCAGGATTCCTTGGGAAGCCATGATAGTTCAATTTAAAAGCAGTTTAAGGCCATCCTCACAAATTGTGCTTCAATTGTTGCTAAAGCTGCCTTTGTTTTGAGTCAGACCCACAAGGTCAGTATTCTCTGTTCTTACTAGCAATGGCTCATCATGGTAGCTTGCTTGTTTTTCATCTGCTATGTCTACAGATAGACTGTAAACCCCACAATGCCCAAAATGTACATTAGTTTGTTCTGCCTTCTGTCCTTTATTCAGAACACTCACAAGTAATGCAGTCCAGTCTAAACAAAAATTGAAGTATTCTTTGTTAAACTGACTTCCAATGTTTGTTCCAATCCACAGTGAGGAAGAAGCCTTGCATATCCAGAGCCAAAAGTCACAGTCTGCAACTTTCCCCTCAGCTACTCTGAGACAGTGTACCAGAGAAACAGAACCACAGACACAGTCAAATGCAATTAGTGTTTTCCCTCAAGCGTCAATGATGCCCAGGAATGGGACACTCCAGCATAATTGCTGCCAGATTCTTGGTGCCTGCGCCAAGAAGATGCTCCCAGCTCCCTCACAGCCTCCATTTCCAACCACTTTTCCTATCCCCAATTCAGCCATCACGCAGACCCCTCAAGAAACTAGATTTTCTCTTTTCCCTGCTGACTGCCACAAGAATCTCTCCTACACAGACAGATCCAAGAGACTGCCCTCCTTGAGCCCTTGTACTCTCTGCTCCCTAGAAAGTACATTTTCTCCTGCCAGCAGCCCGTCTGCAGACTTCTCTCCTGTACCCCCATCAACAGAAATGTTCCCAGCAATGGATACAGGCTCTAACCCAGACAGTGTGCTGGCTGATCAAATCCACTCCCTGGCTGAAATCTTTTCTCAGTACACAAAGCAGATACCCCTGGAGATTCCTCCCAACATTGCCCTGTGGCCTTCTCAGCCTCCTGAGAACTTTCAGACTAACACAGCTCTAGATATCACAGAAGAATTCTCCATGGATGAAGAAATCATCACAACTATCCTAAACAACCTCCTGGACAATGGAAACTTGAACCTGTCCACTTCTGAGCTAGGAACAGCAAACAACTTCCACGTATCAGACTCTGAATCCCAACTTTCTTTACTCCAGACATCCCTAACAGAAACATCCCCTTGCATCAACCCATGCCTTTTCCTGCAGCCCTTGTCTTCCTCTGCATCAACCGACTCCTGTGTGCCTGACTCTCAATGGGATGCAGGATTTCATACTACATTTCACCAAGGTAAGAAGGGTTTGGACTAAATTTCTATGCTATAAGGAGGGATCCAAAATCTAGGCCAGTTCCTCATAAGAACATAAGAAGAGCCCTGCTGGATCACACCAGCAGCCCATCTAGTCCAGGTCCAGCGTATTTCACACAGTCGTCAACCAATGCCCTGGAGAGCAAAAAACAAGGCCCTGACTTCTGTTACCTCCCGGCATTATTCAGGTTTACTGCCTCAGCAGATGAAAGCTCCCTTCAAATTGTCACCGATCAGGCATTCTCTTTGCCCAGAGAATTTAAATTCACTACCACCAGTTCTGGGGATGAAAACACTGAGTTTGGAGGAAAGGAACATGGTGTGGTCCATGCCTCCAGGACCCAAGCTGGACATTGGTGGGGACAAATGTTAGGAAACTTAGGTCTCTGCTGGATGCTTAAAGAATGGTTGGGGGAAAAGAGTGCAGGTGAGAACTGACAGACCAAGGAGGACTTCTCCTGATCTCTACATCCTTCCCCTGCTGCTTTCTAGATGTTTGGATGGACACTGAGACTCCATAACTTGCATATCAGTCACCACATGTACAACACTCTCTTCAAAAATAGGTGGTATATGACAGCTAGTCTCTTAACTTCTGCATTATTACAATAGCCTACAATCTTCACGTAAAATAGGGCAAATGCATCAGTGGGACTGAACTGGAAATTGGATTGCACATTTGTGCATAGCTCTTTCTCATCCTGATCTCTCAGCCTTTATACAGGGTGAAGTCAGTGAGTATGCATACCAAAAAATCCTTTAAAATGTATGCAATTTAAAGAGTCAGAGGATATCAGAAAAGAAAGCAAAGGAATATTCTCAGGTTCTCTATAATCCTTCAGGCTTCTCAACAAAAACACACTCATACAGGTGGTACTCTGGGTCAAAGCAAACATTATATGGGGGACCCATGATCCAGATCTCCATTTAAAACATTTGTTACAGAGGACTCCAATTTGAATCAGAAGCCAAAGAGGGTGATTGCATGGTTTTTTGTATTCCCTTCCCATCTCCTGTGCTAGTAACCCCACAAAGGTAAAAATACAGATGCCTGCATGTATCCCCTCTCCCCGCTCCCAATTTTTGGAACTAACACCAGCTTGGGGAATGCTGCTTGAGCACCTTGTTGCTCAGTTAAAGAAATGGAGTGCCCACCCACAGATACTTTGAAGTAAAACAGCAAAAGAAACAACACAGAGGGTATGCTGAAACCTGATGCAAACTAAGTGAGGGTGGAAATAATTTTACAACATGGAACTTGAAAGTGGGGGTGGGGGGATACAGGCAGGTATGTGTATTTTTCTTTCCAAGACTAATGGGGGGAGGGACACAGAAATGGCAGTTACCCTCCTTGATCTCTGATCAAAATTGGAGCTCTCTGACCACTATAACATACACAAACAATGCCAAAAAAATCTAAATAGAAATATAGAGGCCAAGCCAGCAAAAGCAGGATAATACATACAATAAGCAGTATAATAGAGTACAATCCTATACCCTTACAAAAGCATCCTCTTGAACCAGTCAAGTATACTACTATCCCCTTCATAAAAACTGCTCCCCTGAAGAGTTGTTGGGGAAAGTGTAGATGACTGGGGAAGGCAATGGCAAACCACCCCGTAAAATGTCTGCTGTGAAAACGCTGTGAAAGCAACATCACCCCAGAGTCAGAAATGACTGCTGCTTACATAGGAGACTACCTTTACCTTTTTAGACCTGCTTTAGCTTGCTCCCATAATTTCTCAAAATACAATTTAAAAACAGTTCATTGTTGGTGATGCTAAGTCTATGAATCTCTGTGGGTCCGGAGGGACGTCAGGATCATCAAACGAGGAGAGTGGAGATGATGTAGTGCTTAAAAGAGTTCATGGCAACGGCGCCCACTCAGGGCTAATTTTTTAAAGGCTAGTTAACAAGAGCTGTATGAAGAACTCGATTACAACGATGCGGAGATTGCCCCTGTGTTCTAACCAGCTCCTGTACCTTCTTTCTTCCTGCAGGTGCCCCTCCAGAGGTCATGTTCTCTTGACCCTACCACGCGTCTGAGAAAGTTCCAGAGCCAGCTGTGTATGTCCACACCGTCGCACTGATTTCAGTGGCATGATCAAAAGTGTTGCCAAATACAGTTGCAAACGAATGCGAGAAGGTGGCAAAATACCATAAAGAAATACCAATATACCTCATATTGCTAGGGTCCCATTCCTGCTTTGAGTCTTAACGCTGGCTGCGGGCAGACGATGCCCAAGGTGTGTCAATCTTTGAAGAGAAGCAGCCTGCAGGGGGTGCTGCAGAGGGGTTCTTATGGGGGGCGGGCTCTCCCTTTGCTTGTAAATAAAACCCTTAAAACGCTCTGGCTTGTTTCTTCGCAGTTAATTTATTTTGTACACGGGGGGATAGACAAGGAGGAACGGGCAGGCAGGCAGGCACTGGTACAAGCTTCCAGAGCTAGCACGCATGCGCATACATCATTCTGTGCAGGACGTAACAGTGCTTCCGGACTTGCGTGCCCCGCCCTTTGTGACTCCTTCTCAGTCCGCGCTCGTTGCTAAGAAACCGGAAGGAGCTGTGGCGGCGTGGCCTACAGGCTTAGTGTGTGGAAGGAGCCCAAGGACCTGAGCGTTGCCTTGAGGGGATGAGTCTGAAAGCGCGTGAACAACAGGTAGAACTCACGTCCGGCTACGGCCCCTGGTTCTTCACGTGTTCCTTTCCGAGGCGCCGCCCCTTCCTCTGGCTGGTCCATGTGCCCTTTGCTGTTCCTGGGTTCTCTGAGGGGGGAAAGATCAGTGGGAAAAGTTGGGATTGTGGAGGGTTGGGAGGACTCTGCCTGTCTGGCGCTCTTGCTGCTCGGTTTGGCTGGACAACTATAACGAATCTGTAAGTTCAGAGGGAGTCTGCCTCTGAATACTGGGCACCAACGAGGGAGGGAGGTTGCTTTCAGACTCTTTTTGTGGGTTTTTTTGGAAGTATGTGGCTGGTCAGTATTGGAAACAAGATGATCCCTTGATTTAATCCAGCATGGTTATCCTTGGGTTATTTCAATGTTAAGCCTCACAGACTTGAGTCCTGCAACTCTGCAACTTCCTTTGGAATCCACATATCTGAGTGATTTAAGAAGAGATTCCTCTTAGCTCTGTGTACTGCCTAGACTGTCTGCTGCCTCATCTGCTAGCTAAGGGTTGTCAGTATTGAGGGGCATAATTTTGTGATTTCTATACCACATTTCCTCTTTCTTTTGCTCATTTGTAAACTTTCTTATGGATAGGACACAGCAAGTAGTTTGAGAATCATGTGGGAAGGGGCATAATACAGGAAATCTGATGTTGGAGTATTTCTGATAGATGTCTGTCTAGCCTCTGCTTGAAGATACCCAGCGAGGGAGACACTGCCTCCCCCTCCACAGTTTAGTAATCAGTTCCATTGTCAGACTGCTGGTTCTGTTGATTCATAATTAAGAGAAAAACAAAAGATCTGTACCAGTCACCAAGAAAAAAGCAGGCAAAAAGCCAGTGGTTCAGTAGAAAAACACAGATGTTTGTTCCAGCAATTCTGTTGTGTTTATCCTCTAATGTGAAATGTAGAGGGATTAATAATTTAATAAATATATGTGCATTTTATTGCACCATTAACTATATTTCATACTAATAAGATACAGTTGTTCCTGAGGAATAATCCCATATGGTCGGAAACAGTGGGAGGAGTTATTCTTCCCCCTTCTTTGGTACACCTCTGTCCCCTTTTCAAGCACACTGGTAATTGAATAGAACCTTATATGTTGTGTAAAAAGTCATTTTCTTGTTCCCTTTCCTTTAAGACAACAGGGGAGTTCTGTTTTTTGGGGGGGAGAGAGGTTTTTGTGCCTTCACCAAAGGTGACGCATCCTACTACAGTTACCAAGATGCAACTCTGAACCCTAACAAAAGGGGCAAAACACCTGTATCTCCTTGTTTGCTAGAAAATCACTGTACCAATTTTTTCACGTGGCCATAGGTTTAGTTAGTAACAGATACATAACAGGTAGGCACATAAAGCTTTTTTCCGCTACTTAATTTCTGATGTAATAAAAGCAATATCTTTTAGTTTGTTTGTTATGCAGCTATTACATGTACAGAGTAATTGTTTTTAAAACTGGTAACTGTGGACAGACTCTTTATTTTATATCCTTACAACAGGATCTCTTCAACCTAGAATGGCTTGTAATGTTCTCTGCATAGAATGCTGACTGTTCTTCCTGACCCTTGTCTTACCCACACTCCCATGAGCAGTTAAGGGAGGGCTCTTGCTGCTTAGTTTCATGTAACATTATTCAGTGCTCTTCTGTTAAAGGTGTTTTATATTTTAAAGATATTCAAAGTAATTTTTTATTTGGAGAAGCATGCATTCCCCCCACATGAGACTGTTTTTAGAACACAGAGATGTAACTCTGTGGAACTCTTCCAATCTACAATGGTGATGTCTTTACTAGCTAAGTTTTGCTAACCCACATGCCTCCAACCCAAAAGGGCATTTTAGAGCATTAGTTATGCTACATGCTTTATATTATTGTCCATTGCTATATCTGCTGAAGATGCTTTCCTGTTTCAGACATCGTATCTTGAGGTCCAGTTACTCAGTTCCACATGATCGTATGACTTATCCTCCTAAATCACTTCCTGTCCCTTCTCTACAAAGTTGTCCATATATTAGCTCTGGTTTAGAATTCATCCTGGTTAAAACTAAAGTGCTCTGTGGGATGAAGATCTGCTTTGGTTCCAGAGGCTATAAAAAACATCATAAAAATTGCCTTTTTGGATCAGAACAAAGATATGTCTGGCTGGATCTGCCAGAGTGGCCAGACAGTTGTCTGTCTGTTTTTAGGTTGCTTATATCCTGGTAATTTATAAATATACTGCATCTGAATGTAGAGGTCCTATAAACATGAGAAGAACTCTGCTGGATAGGACCAAGGACCATTGTGTTCAGCCTCTTACTTTCTTCAGTAACCAACCAGGTGCCCTGGAAGCCCACAAACTCTTCTCCCTGTCCCTCCCCCCCTCATAGATGATGTTTAGTGGCATAATGTTTCTAAACATGAAAGTTCCTTTTTCTAATAGCTGTTGGTAGGCCTTTCTTCCATGAATTTCTCTAATACCCTTTAAAAGTCATCTAAACCATCACTATATTTTGTAATACTTCAGTAACCATGGAGAACATAAGAACATAAGAGAAGCCATGTTGGATCAGGCCAATGGTCCATCCAGCCCAACACTCTGTGTCACACAGTGGCCAAAATATACACACACACACACTGTGGCTAATAGCCACTGATGGACCTCTGCTCCATATTTTTATCTAACCCCCTCTTGAAGCTGGCTATGCTTGTAGCCGCCACCTCCTGTGGCAGTGAATTCCACATGTTCATCACCCTTTGGGTGAAGAAGTACTTCCTATCCGTTTTAACCTGACTGCTCAGCGATTTCATTGAATGCCCACAAGTTCTTGTATTGTGAGAAAGGGAGAAAAGTACTTCTTTCTCTACTTTCTCCATCCCATGCATAATCTTGTAAACCTCTATCATGTCGCCCCGTAGTCGACATTTCTCCAAGCTAAAGAGCCCCAAGCGTTTTAACCTTTCTTCATAGGGAAAGTGTTCCAAACCTTTAATCATTCTAGTTGCCCTTTTCTGCACTTTTCCCAATGCTATAAGGTGACCAAAATTGTACACAGTATTCCAAATGAGACCGCACCATCGATTTATACAGGAGTATTATGATACTGGCTGATTTGTTTTCAATTCCCTTCCTAATAATTCCTGGTATGGCGTTGGCCTTTTTTATTGCAAACGCACACTGTTTTGACATTTTCAGTGCGTTATCTACCACGACCCCAAGATCTCTCTCTTGGTCAGTCTCTGCCAGTTCACAACCCATCAACTTGTATTTGTAGCTGGAATTCTTGGCCCCAATGTGCATTATTTTGCACTTGGCCACATTGAACCTCATCTGCCACGTTGACGCCCACTTACCCAGCCTCAACAGATCCCTTTGGAGTGCCTCACAGGCACACTCCTCTCTGGTTCTCACCACCCTGAACAATTTTGTGTCATCTGCAAACTTGGCCACTTCACTGCTTACTCCCAACTCCAGATCATTAATGAACAAGTTAAAGAAGATATGTAGAAAAAGAATGGAAAATAAAAGGACATTGGACAATCTTTGATAATGATTAAGTTTTAAAAAGAATATAAATTTTTGTTTTAATAGTTAAGGGTACCTTTAAATATTTGCATTTTAAGTAAATAACACCAGCGGGGGTCAAGTAACGGGGAGAGGGGTGGGTAGAAAGTAGTATATGGGATAGATAAAAGAAGCTTTTTTTAAAAAAAGATGTAAGATATAGATTTATTACCATATGTTACCAATAAAATTGTTTTAAACGGAAAAAAAATTAATGAACAAGTTAAAGAGCATGGGACCCAGTACTGAGCCCTGCGGCAGTCCACTACTTACCGTCCTCCACTGCAAAGACTGCCCATTTATACTCACTTTCTGGAGCTATCATCCATGAAGGTCTCAGAAAATACCCAGTGATTTCTAATATCTGAAGGTGTCCATAATGGGAGAGAATCTGTTGTACTTCATGGATCATTGGCTAAATCCAGTAGAACTATTTGTGTATTTTATCCATCTATCATAGATCTTTCCTCCCAAGGTTGCTGTACAAACACAAATAATCTTGTTAGAGCCCTATGAAATAGACCCCCCTCGTTGTACAGGTTAAGTTTGGGTACACTTTTATATACACTTCTGGAGTTGATATGGACAGGATGCTGAGGAATGGACTGCCTTTTGGGAAGCAAATCCTATCATGATCAGGTAGATGTTTAAAGGGAAAGCTATGTTAGTCTGTTGCAGTAAAACTTATGGAGTGTAGCTACTGAAGCTTATTGTAACAAGGTGTCATAGAGCTGTATTTTGCCTTTTATGGAAATGGCAGGAGTAACTAAAAAATTTCTATCCATGGGATTAGAAACATCCATGGCTCACTTCTGACAACATGAAACTGTTGATTGTTTAAATTGCTGATAGGTTCAATTTCCAGTCAGCCTTTGTTAAACTGCCGATAGGTTGTAAAACCAGGATTTTGTTCACAGAGGGACATTCAGTCCTGCTTCTCCAACTTTGTGTTCAAAACCTAGCCTGCTAGTCCAACATGCAGTGCATACCAGTTGAAGTGCAAATCTTCCACACATCACTGAGTCATTTATTGTAGGTTGGTAACACTAAGGGCGGGGAAGCTGAAATCTGTCAGCACTGAAAACAACTCAGTAGTTCACACTTCCTTAAATTCCTAGATTTTCATATTAACCCTTTCCTTAACATTTTGCAAGAACAATCACACATATAGTCTTCTCCAAACATCCACATTTCCAGTGGGTACCAACCCCCCCACCCAGTTTCATCCCAAAGTTGGCATTCTTATTCTGCATTCTTGGCCTTTTTTATTGCAAACGCACACTGTCTTGACATTTTCAGTGAGTTATCTACCACTACCCCAAGATCTCTCTTGGTCAGTCTCTGCCAATTCACACCCCATCAACTTGTATTTGTAGTTGGGATTCTTGGCCCCAATGAAAGATTACAGATTTTTGTCAGAAGATCCACAAGTTCAACTTTGAGTTTTTGCAGAACTCTCAGATGTATGCCATCCGGACCCGGTGACTTATTAGTTTTTAATTTGTTTATCAGTTGTAGGACTTCCTCTTTTGTCACCTCAATCTGACTCAGGTCTTCCAAAATTAGTGGTTCTGGGGCGGGCAAAAAGTTCTCATCTTCCACAGTGAAGACGGAGGCAAAAAATGCATTCAGCTTCTCAGCCATTTCCCTATCCTCCTTCAGTAATCCTTTTACCCCATGGTCATCCAAGGGCCCCACTGCCTCCCTGGCTGGTTTCCTACTTCTAATATATTTGAAGAAATTTTTATTGTTGGTCTTTATGTTTTTTGCAATATGCTCCTCATAGTCCCTTTTTGCCTGCCTGATCACAGTCTTGCATTTGATTTGCCACAGCCTGTGTTCCCTTTTACTAATCTCACTTGGACTGGTTTTCCACCACTTAAAGGAGTCCATCTTACTTTTTACAGCTTCCATTACTTTGTTTGTTAACCATTGCCAAGCCAAATACTTTCCCGTCTTGTTTGCCCCTTCAAACGATTTCAGCTGAAGTCTTTTCAGATTTCATTCCACTTCTTTATTTAACAAATGTCTCAATTGAGTTTGTAATATTGAAATTTTCCTTAGAATTTTCTTTTTCCCAGGTCTTTTTCTCAGCTCCCCTTCTTTTCTTTTTTTCATTTTGAATGTCCAGTAATTGTTTTTCTTTTTTTCTTTTGTCTTTATTGTTCAAAGTGATCAACACCCCTCTCATTACTGCTTTGTAAGCATCCCAGACCATCTGAAAATCTATATCTTCTTTATCATTTACTTGGAAAAAAGCCTTAGTTTCTTTTTCTAGAAAGGTCACTTTCTTTGTTCTGTAGCAAATCTTCATTCAGTCTTCATCTCCTCGATTTCAAAATTGTAATCCACATTATTGGGTTGTAATCCACATTATTGGGTTGTGATCGGCCCCAATTTTAGGTAAAATCTCTATCTTCCTTGTTATAAGACTTAAGTCTTTAGTTCCCCACAGCATGTCAATTCTAGAAAAAGTTTTATGTCTTGCAGAAAAAAAAGTATAGTCCCGCACTTCAGGATTAAACTTCCTCCATATATCTTCTAAATTTTCTTGTTTAACCAATTCAAAGAAAGACTTTGGAAATTTCCCTTCTTTCCCAACATTTTTTTCCCTCCAGATCTGTCCAATGAGTTCTCAACTGTTCCATTAAAATCTCCCATTAACAATACTTGATCGTAAGTCAGCTCATCTAACTGTTGTGTAATGTCTTTTAAAAAAGGCATCCTTTGCACCATTAGGCGCATATAGTCCCAATAACAACGTTTTTTTCCCATTAAGGGATTTTCTTTTACAGAATTTTGTGGCAAATATAGGGGCCCAGAAAGAGTTAAAGCCTCTGGTGATTTTTATTTTCTTATGTTGTTAAATTTCATTTCAAAGAAGAACATCTGCTGTGTTCTGTAGGAATGAAGGCTCTCGACACGTGTATTGAGGAAGTGAGGAAAGCTTGCTCTCTGCAAGTCCTGGTTTTATTTATACATCTCAGGCAGTTAATGAAACAGGAAGCATGCATGAGGTTATGTCTTGATAGCCCCCAAGATTCGATACAGCCAGCAATTTATCAAGAATACATGTGTCAGCAAAAGGAAGCGAGAATATGAGTGTAAGATGTCTGCGCCCTTTTAGCCTTTCAGACACAACGTGGGCGGCTCAGGCTGATATGCCAAATGCGTGATCCACCCACATTTCTGTCTTCAGGTTTTGTGGGGTCTGGGGGCTCAAGCGTGTGAGCCTCACATTCCACTCTTTTCTTTTTTATATGGCTGCTTGCAAAGGGCAGCAAAATAACAATTTGATCTTGACATTCCTAGGAAGGAATGCAATAACATTACAATGAGTTAATAAAAAAGGTGTACTAATAAAGATGGGGTAATAGATAAGCCACAGGTGGGAAACAAACAATGATGGATTTATGCATTCACATTGGCACATCTTAGTATTTAATTTTTTCCGTCCAGAAAAGATGCATGTATAGGGGGAGAAGGGTTCTTCAGAGGCATACTTTTGGCTAAGCAGGCCAGCCTTCCACTACAGAGCTGTTTAAGTCTCCATCATGGGGCTGGGTATGCAGGCTAGCATGAGAGGGCCCACCGTGTCTTTTGAGGCTAGGCTACCCTCTCTATGGCGTGAGAGGGCCCACCAGGTCTCTTTTGAAACTAGGCTACCCTCTTTATACAGTAGCACTCTGGTATCAGTTCTCCCCCTTCCTGCACTGTACCATTCCTGGAGAGTGTAGGCCAAATTGCATGATGTGCTCTCATTTAGGTTTCAAACAACCAAGGTTGATACAAGAGGGGGATGGGAATGTCAGTTACCAAAAAGTAAGCTCTTCATGCATGAGGGAAAGCTATGTGTCTTGGTATTGACAATTCTTTATCAATAAGCATTACTAGTTATGATGCAAAAATATAAGATGAATATCTTAACTTCTAGGGACATAAGCGATACTGAGGGACATATGCAAGTGACATGTTATAAACTGAATCAATTCATGTGCCTTTATGGCAAGCAACATATTGTAGCTTAGGTGATCAAGATACACACATTCAGGCATAGGTGAGAGCATGGCCAGAAATGGGCAGTCCATACTGGCCATATTAACATAGGTGAAAGTAGTGCCAGAAATGGGCAGTCCATACTGGCTTATTATTACAATATAAAAACCATTTCACTGTTCATTTCTTGTTCCCCTCCTCCCTTAGTCTAACAAAAGGTCTTTCTTGAGTTCATGGAGAGTTTGCGTGCTTTATGCATGACAATCTTTTCACAGGGAAATGTGTTTCTATTGCAGCCAAAAGGAATTCTTTTTATTTGGAAGTACTACTTGGAAGTGGCCGTGGAGCCATTTAAACCACTGGAAATCAGTGGGGTGATCAAGTTCCACTGAACCCCATTTTTCTCTGTGCCAGCTCATCCCAATCTGTTCTGTGGGTCTCACATAGGTGTGAGAGTGGGTTTCAACAAACTTTAACAACAAAATCCTAAAAACAAATAATAATCCTTAAATAAACAATTCTTAACAGACATACCAGCAATTCTTAAAACTATCATAATGAACATGCATTTAAACTTGACTTGCAGGTCCAGATTTCCTGCACAGGATATTGAAAGAAAAGATGACCAAACTTAATAAAACAATGAAAAAATCCTAGAAATCAAATTATGATTAATACCTGGTCAAAAACACAAAACAATTTTCAAATTGAGTCAGTCTTGCCCTACACAAAAAGGTGGCTTGCAGAGCTGTTTTTTTCTTTGTTTGGTTTAATTAAAAAAAATTCTTCTATGGGGGAAGGAACAACTTTTGTAAAAAAAAAAAATCTGGCTGGGGTTTTTAAAGTAATGCTATCTGTCTGTCTGCCGCTCCTCTGTTGGCAGTATGACTTTGTGGGCTGTTTTTCTGTCTTCATTGCACAAGCCTGTTATTTGTACTTGGCCCACCTTGCAGGGCTAGTGTGCAAGTTCAGAGCAGAGTTGTTAGCAATGAGGGAAAAAAACGGGTAAGTGTGCCAATTGCTTTTGGTTCCTCTGGGCAATCAATGAAATTGTTAAGCAGTCAGGTTAAAATAGATAAAAGGAAGTACTTCTTCACCTGAAAGGTGATTAACTTGTGGAATTCACTGCTACAAGAGGTGGTGGCAGCTACAAGCATAGCCAGTCCCAAGAGGGCAGATAAAAATATAGAGCAGAGGTCCATCAGTTGCTATTAGCCACAGTATAGATATGCATATATATGTGCATGTGTGTATGCATAAAAAAACCATTGGATTCATATTCCATCCTCCACTCAAGAGTGTCAGAGCAGCTCACAATTTCCTCTATCTCCCTCTCCCACAACAGATGTGGGTGGGGCTGAGAGAACTCTCACAGTAGTCGCACTTTCAAGGACAACCTCTTCAAGAGCTATGGCTGACCCAAGGCTGTTCCAGCAGTTGCAAATGGAGGAGTGGGGAATCAAACCTGGGATTATTAGCCCAATGTGAACACAAGAGAACAATTTTGCTAAGTCTAGTC
The DNA here is from genome assembly GCF_032191835.1 of Heteronotia binoei. Taxonomy (NCBI): domain Eukaryota; kingdom Metazoa; phylum Chordata; class Lepidosauria; order Squamata; family Gekkonidae; genus Heteronotia; species Heteronotia binoei. The sequence continues at coordinate 222,192,787 of NC_083223.1, read as the reverse complement.
AAAAGCAACAAGAACGGTTTGTCTAGTGTTTTGGCATTTTAGGTAACTGAAAGAAAGAATAAATAGGGAAGTGACATCTTTCAAACCCTTGTCAGCAAATGCATTGCCCTGAGCAATCACACCAGGAGGATTAAAATGACTTTAAATAGTGAGCAATGAGAAAAATAACAACAAGAAATTAAAACCTGCAAGATTAAAAATATAGCCAATCAAATCAAGGTCATTTTGGAGAGATACATGCATAAAACATGAAATTGATGAATCAAATTAAGTGCATAAAAGGTATCAACTTTTAAGTTGAAAGCCTGTGTGAATAGTAACAATTTCAGCCTGCTGCACTGAGCATTGCCACAAAGTAAAGTGCGTCCTTTACACTTCCCCCCAGCAAACTGGGTACTCATTTGACCAACCTCAGAAAAATGGAAGGCTGAGTAACCTTGACGCAGCTACCTGAATCCAGCTTCCACCAGGATCAAACTCAGGCCGTAAGCAGAGCTCAAGACTGCAGTACTGCAGCTTTAATACTCTGTGCCACGGGGCTGTTTCTGAATCCAAATTAGCATTTTCCTTGGCCAATTTTATCATCAGTTTTCCTGCTGCATCAAGATTATCAACCTGTCTTCTGATTGCTGCCTGAAGACAATTGATAAAGACTAAACAGGGCTCTTGTGGCTTTTGACAGACAGTTGCAAAACTATGGGCTGGTTTCCCTATGCCCATATCTCTGATAGTCTTTACCGATAAAAGGTCAGGCAACTCTTTGTTGATGCGCCTGTAGCTTAGTGAGGGTGGTCTTTAGTGACGCAAAGAATGAAGGCTTGCACACAGCAATGTTAAAACCACTATATACAATTTATTTACACCTCCACTCTCCAATCCGACAGAATGCTCCGCTGCTCTCCACCCATGCCTTAGACCCAAAGATCCTAAGGTAGTCTAGACATGGGTGGAGAGCAGTGGAGCATTCTGTCGGATTGGAGAGTGGAGGTGTAAATAAATTGTATATAGTGGTTTTAACACTGCTGTGTGCAAGCCTTCATTCTTTGCGTCACTAAAGACCACCCTCACTAAGCTACAGGCGCATCAACACTCTTCCCCCGTCAAATGTACAGGGCAAATAGACAACATTTCTGCCAATTCTGGGACATCTTCCAATTTAGCCTGATCAAGTTCCTTCTCCAAAACTGCACAGACCATGGGTCCCGGGGCGTTAGATGGTGGGCCCACGGGTGGATCTGTTGGTGGAGGAGGGGGAAAAGGAGGAGGAAGAAGAAGAGGGGGGCAGGGGGCACTAGTTGAACACCAGTGCTTTTTAGGGAACAATCTTTGGAGAGCTGGCTTGGGTTAGAAACGGGCATAAATTTCTCTACTGCATACCTGCATTTATGCCAGACTTGCAGAAGTTCAGTAGAAGCTCGGGGCTGTGTGTGAAAGGTCTTCCCTATCTTCTTCCAGTCCCGAAGTTTAAAGGAACCTCCCTTCGGATACCAGGGGCATTGCTTACTGATCTCTTGTAACAGAGTCTTAAGTTGGCCAGAAGTCACGGACCCGCCAGACTTTTGGATCAAAAACTTTAACTCACCTAAATGTTTCTGCTCAGCCTGAGAAAACTATCCACCCATTACTTACCAAATGAAAGGGGTTGTTTGAGAACGATGGAGTGCGCACTTCGGGGCCATATGCCACGTGTTTGATAAGTAGGAACGGAGCTGCTGGGCTGTGCCAGGCGATATCTGAAAGCAGGAGCTCTCCCTTGTCCCGGGAGCTGAGCTGTACCTGCTTCGGTGAGCTGTCCCTGCTTCGAGGCGCCACATGTAGGAATGAAGGCTCTCGACACGTGTATTGAGGAAGTGAGGAAAGCTTGCTCTCTGCAAGTCTTGGTTTTATTTATACATCTCAGGCAGTTAATGAAACAGGAAGCATGCATGAGGTTATGTCTTGATAGCCCCCAAGATTCGATATAGCCAGCAATTTATCAAGAATACATGTGTCTGCAAAAGGAAGCGAGAATATGAGTGTAAGATGTCTGTGCCCTTTTAGCCTTTCAGACACAACGTGGGCGGCTCAGGCTGATATGTCAAATGCGTGATCCACCCACATTTCTGTCTTCAAGCTTTGTGGGGTCTGGGGGCTCAAGTGCGTGAGCCCCACAGTGTCCTCTCACTTTCATGCATACTGAGAGATATGCATGTTCCTAACACTTGTTGAAAGCTATAAGCTGGAGACAGAATATGTGCTCCAGTTGTAATGTGCACAGTAGTCATGTTACTTCCAGCTCTTAAGGTAGGACAAATGGATGCACAGCTTTCTATAACAAATGAGAGTACTAGCATCGTAAAACTATCTTGGACCTATGGCAAAAGGGAATACCTTCCCTTTCCCTACACACAACCAGTTCTATAGTCCCTCCTCCAACAATAAGACAAGCCTCCAATTTGGCATAGTGATTTATACAGTTCTTTCCTCTTGCATGAACTGGTGTACAAGCTGTACAATGGAAAGAGAAGGCGAATTCTATTTCTGTTGAATGTTAAATTATAATAAAACTGAGCAGTAATGGGTGTTTTCTTTTTCAGCTAGCCAGTTGAAACAGCAAAAACTACCAAAACCCTTATGAAGCAGCTCCGTGGAAATAAGTCTGGGGGTCATCCCCAAAAGAAGCGTTCTTCTGATAAAGCCATTTGCACCCCAGCAGTACAGACTTCAGAAGAAAGCAGAGAGGTTACCACCCTCATTCCTCAAATGTTGGCTCAAAAGCGATCTCTGCAAGGCTTGAGTGGCACGATAGGTGGAACTGGAGAAAGCACTAATGATGCTAAAAGACCAAAGCTGCTGCCTTCAGCAAATTCTACTGGCCAGGAATCCGAAGATGATGATTCAGATGACAGCGATTTTGAGAGAGTTGAGAACGATAATGATATCAGTGATGAAACGAGTAGCGATGATGATGAAGATGACGACAACGATGAAGTTGGCAGTGATTCCTCAAGAAGCAGTAATGGAGACTCAGATTCAGAAGATACAACAAGCAGTCCTCTGTCAAAGCCTGAATTGACAAAAGGTAAACAGTGATTCCTGTAAAGCTGAATAAACTGTGCGTCTCTGTGTCAACCTATCAGAAGCTCTGAGCTTTTCTTTCTCTGGTGATTTCTGCTTCTAATTTAGTGTCTTAGATGTTCTTGTGTCAATCAACATCAAATACATTATGACCACCATTCATTTGGGTTTCTGATTCTGCTTCCTTTGTTGCTTAATTGTCCTAAAGGTTTTTTTAAATAACATCAGCTACGTTACAGGTATCATATCATACTCTCCCTGCCAGCAGAATAGTATTGACAATGTCTTTCTGTGTGATGTGCTTAATGTTTGTGTACTCTTACAAAGATACCAAAGACGTTGTGTTGCTCCGTTTGAACAACCAGTTGCATTCTGTTTAATAGAAGCATTCTGTTAGAATCCAAATAGATGGTTCTGGTTTAATACAGCGTAACCAAAATAAGAGTTGTAGACTTAACACTGTTTAGTTTTTTTTTAATTTAAAAGTGTTTTATTTTCTCCTGCAATGAAAGTCTCTCTAAACAGATACGTATAACACAAAGAAAACTATACCAAAAATCTCACATGACAAGGCTAAGGTCACAGTCCATATAGCACTTCTAAATGGTAGAACACTGCACCGTATCAACCCAGTCAGGCAGATGACTTTTCTCTTTAAACCTTCATTATCTTATATTCACCTTGTCTTCAATATGAGGATAATATTGGCTGGCCTAAGGTCACTTAGAATGAAATCCTAAACAGAGATACACTTTTTAAAGCTCATTAACTTCAGCAGATGTAGAATGGTACAACTCTTTTTAGCATTGTACTGTTGTTGAGCTCAAATCTGAGGCAGAATTTGAATTGAGAACTCTATAGTTCGCACAGCCACTGTACTCAACTCTACTTTTTTACCTGGTCAAAAGTGCCAAAACATTGTTTAAATCTTAAACAGTCAAAATAGCCTAAGCTACTCTATATGTTGGATAACATTATGGACTTTCTTATGGTGGTATGGGAGCAATTGTTGGCTGCATTAATTGGTAAAAACTGAGTATTCTGTTTTCCCTTACATTGATCTGAATTCAGGTTAAAGGAGCTTCAGGAATGTGCTGGTTTAAAATCAGGCATTATGCAAAAGTTTATTCTCAGTTTTCTCTCTAATGGCTTATAAACTTGAAGCAGTTTGCCACTGGTTTCTGTCATGAAACATTTATGTGCATTGATGTCCCTTTCTAAAAGTTGATGCAAAATACCAAAAACTCTACAATAGGGAATTGGGGAATAAAGAGTACTCAGAAACAAATGTTGGTTCTGGAAAATAGCATATTTTGTGTGAGTCATGTTGCCTGCTGCAGTAAGCAACTGAACCTTGTACTAAATCAGTTTTGTTACTATATAAAAAGCCAAATTTGCCTCTTGGTAATTGTGCAGATTTCCTTCCATTGTCAGGTCTGTTGAGAATCAACTGTAGTGTGGAGTCCTAAATATATGTTGCAACTTTCAGCCAAAACTATCTTTTGGTCTCCTCCATAGAACAAGTGTATTGGAGTATTGTGATACTGTCAGCAAAAAACAGCCTGAAGTGTTGATAGAGAACAAATGATGCCACTCAGATGTGTTTTTCCATTGTAAAAATATGTTTGCTAAGTGCAGTAAGCAATGTAATATCATATCTGGAAAAGTGAGACTTCCTAAGGCAACCTTTTCAGTTGACATTTGAGTTCCTGTCTTAATACAAAACCCCCAAGATTTGCTTGTAAGAATTAAAGCTGTGGTGGAAATCTCTCAAAACTAAACAGACATTATGAAGCTCAGTCTTTTAGACTCTTTCTTGCCTTCCTTTCAAAATCCCAAGATTGGTTCAAGGAATATATTCAAATTTTGTTTATTTCTTACATTATAGTATACCGGGTACCATAGCCATGGGTTATTATGGAGTTCAAAAACATGCTTAAATAAAAATCGAGATTTCTTTTATACTTAAATGGTTCCAAGCATTATATTGCTCCAACAAATGCCAGTTATCTTGAGAATCTTAATAAATTGTTGAAAGTTGGCAGTACAAAGAGTGATGCTTTTACATGAATTAAAAATGGCTGATGTACCACAAACAATGCACAATTATAAATAGCAATGTAGTTAATTGGGAAGGTGTCTAATGAGTTCAGCAGGGATGTGGATTAGGTCTCATTTAGCATAATAAATGGATCTGGGAGAGGGAGTAAAAAGCACTAATGAAATTCAAAAATGAAAATAGAAGGTGATGAAAACAGTGGTATACAAATAATAGATGATTCTGCGGAGGTACAAAACATGGCAATCTAAAATGATTATTTTGTATGGGATAAATCAGATGGGGCAAATTAAACACTAAAAGAAAAGCAGAAAAATGTTGCATGGAGAGGGGTTCATGGGGAGTAATTGGTACTTTTTGTAATCTCTTGCACGAATGCACAACTTGGAACAATCGACCAAATTACAGCTGCTGAGCATGGGAAGAACAGCAAGGAAAGACACTGTTCCATAGGCACCCTAATGCAACATCCAGTAATGACATTTCAGCACTGTCCAAAAAGTAATAATCTTAAAAAGGGAGCTGCGTGGCTTCTTTCTCATTTATGTGAATACTCTTCTTTGCATTGTGGCTGAGTTGGTGGTCCGGAAAGAATGGACTGGCAGCCCAGATTTGCACCAACTCTACCATTTGCCAGTCTGTCTCACAGCATTTAATGGCATGATTGTGACTTATGTGTTAACTAGTTGCTATTTGGACGATGGATAGCTGTGGAAAGAAAGCTAAGAGCAATAAATACATTGAAAGTATAGAAAAGAGACAGAAAAGACTGCAGAATTATGACATATGTGGAAGTGTTTTGGATTTTGGTTGCCTACATTTTTAATAAAAGATCTAAAAATGAAAAGCCTGGGGACGGGCCTTGGATATCATGAGAGCTATAAAGCGAGTTTGGAGGTTTTTATCATAATTTTATTTTATGGTGGTTATGTAGTGCTGTAATACTGCCTGGTGCTTTGGAGAGATTTCAATCTATATTAGGCAAATGCCAGTTATGAGAGGAGGAAAGGGAAAGGCGTGGGATGAGGCTTAATAATACAAATAAAAATGAGTTATAGTGAGTGAATTCAGCCCAGCAATTTGCAAAAAGAGACTTCAGTGAGGAGAAATAGACAAGCTTTGGAAAGCTACTCAACTATGGTTCAAACAGAATATTAATGTGTGGAGTCTCCCCCCACCCCCCCATTTCCATGAGAAAACCTCTGTAGACGTCAAAGACACAGTGCTCTCTCTTCCAAACTCTGCAGACAGCATCCAGTAACCGCCACTCAGGCCTGTGCCAAATTTGGCAAAAAGGACTGGGGTAGATTGGTTTAAATTAAAGCTCTTTAAGCTAACAAGCTGAAAGCCCCTATTTGAATAATCATTTTTAATTAGCTTTTCCATTTGTATTACATGTGTTTGGGAGAAAAGCACATTCCCATTGGTAAATGCTGCCATTAAACAAATTGACTTCTTCCAAATTGCACTAAACCTAGTACATCTTTTTGCTATTTAGCAAAGTACCTGGTTGACTTTATCCATGTAGTGAAGCAATTAAATATAATTCTCAGATTTGTGTTAATTGTTGTTATAGTGTAAGCCTCGGCTTGTTTGGTCAGAAGGCCTGTTTAGTTCAGTGGGATTGACTGTTTAATAAATGTGCTTCTATTTCAGACTTAATATGATAGTATTAAAGTAGAGCAGTAAATACACTCAGGTGGTAAACTTGACTTTCACATGGGCTGTTACAACTAAGAGGTTTGGCCTGATTGTGCATGTATGGAACTCAGTCTGGGTTCTCTTCATTGGGTTCAGAGTCTGACTTTAGCAAGCAATGGTTTTACTAATTATTTGCATCAAAAAGCATTCTCGGCCTCACTTAAATCTTTTACTAATGAGCCACTACCTTTTAAAAACTTGAATTGCATTTTAAATACACTTTAAGTGTATTTAAATTTTGTGGAGTTTCAAGAAGATGCTCAGTTCCACAAAGTTTGATGCCTTCCTCCAGTCTGAGGAATCTTCCTCTAACTTGAGTGGCTACACAGGGAAAGGCTTCAAACTTTACTCAATCCACCCCAGGGATGCCAATCATTCCTCTTTTTTTTAAAGCACCTATTTTCTCCCTCTTACCACTGAGTGTCATGAATGAAGGCAGAACCGTGTGTGTGTGCTGCCACAGTCAAGTAGAAAAACCAACCCAGAAAGTCCAGTCCAGAGGTCATGTACAAAGAGGGTTCAAGCAGAGTCCAAGGATTTTGTCTGAAAAGCCAAGTTGTGGGGTCCAAAGGTCATGGTCCAGAGACAGGCAGTCTAGGAGTCAGGAGGGAACATGATCCAGAGCAGCAGTTGCAGCAATATCATGTGTTACTTCCATGTTTGACTCATTTGCCACTTCATCTTTTATGCTAGGCTCACAGCCAAGTCTCATTGGGCTTGTGAGTGAGCTGTTAGCCTGACTTGTTAGTCCCAGGTGATCTTCCTGAGTTGTCAGACCCAGGTGCTGTCTGGTGGCTAAGTGCATTCCACCTCCTTTGGAGGAGTTCCAAACACGCCCTCCAGTGCTGGCGCTCAAGTGGCTCTGGGGATCAGAGCAGTGGTACTGCCCACAACATCTCATCTACATCCCAAGTTGCCCTTAGAAGACACAATGCTCATGGAGTTTGAGGGCATACTATCAGCATCCAGCTGGGCATTTGGGCCTGTCTCAGCTGTCTCCATGTCATTGACAGTGCTGTGAGTCTTGTCAGGACTGGCTGGCTCAGGCTGACCCACAACACTGGGTTAGAGGCAGGTGGCATTTAGCAGTCAACTTACAGTATGTGTATGCCATTGTATGTGATTTAGTGGGCAGTGACTCACCAGGATTCTTCTCTCTTTTCCAAGCATATGAGCTAATTGTGATTTTTAAAGCTTTTTTTCCTTGATTGTTCCTTTTGACCCTCTGTTTGTCAAAAGGCTTCCCTGCTTAATAGCCTTGGATGGTCTTTAAGCATGAAAGAGTTAGCCTTTGAGAAAGCAGATGTATGGGAATGAGTTCCATGAGAGCAAGCGTGAATGACTGATTAGAAGGTACAAAAAAGACAAGGGAGTTTACATTCTTTTGATAGCAAACATGTTAAGTAGAAAATATATCACAGACAAATGCAGCCTAATGGGTTGCATAAAACTAATACCTGCATTAAAAATTGATACAGTGAGTCAGACCAAGAATCCATCTTGTTCAGTGCCGAGGAGGGACAATGGCTCAGTGGTGGGAAGGGACAGTAGCTCAGTGGTAGAGCATCTGCTTGGTAAGCAGAAAGTCCCAGGTTCAATCCCCAGCATCTTCAACTAAAAAGGGTCCAGGCAAGTAGGCATGAAAAACCTCAGCTTGAGACCCTGGAGAGCCACTGCCAGTCTGAGTAGAAAATACTGATTTTGATGGACCGAGGCTCTGATTCAGTATAAGGAGGCTTCATATTTTCATATATGTTTCTTTCAAGCCTAAGGGCCATTTTGGACATTGTCCCCTCTACTTGAAAAGTATTTCTGTATTTTAAAAGTTCATGTGTATAGGCTTCCTGGTATGTGCTCTTGTGGTAAAATGAACACTTGCACTATGTTTTTAAGTCACAGTTTTTCAGCATGGAAATCAACCAAGTGGGGAAAAAACATCAGTTATATAGTTGGACCTCTCCCCCAGTTTCTTTCTAACCTGGTCAGTCAGCTGAGTGGCTGCAGTCGTGGAAGCAAGGTAATTCGATCCTCCATAAGTGTTGGGATTTCTATGAAATCCATCTATCTTTAAAACCCCAATGCTGGGTGGAATGTGCCCATGTTCAGCAGTTGTCTTTCATCTTCCAACATGTGTAAAAAGATGGATGTTCTGTCCTTACACTTCAGAAAATATTGGATATACAGAATTTCCTTTAATCGGTATAAAGTGCCTAACCATAGTGTGGTGCTATGGGAAGGAGAAGAGTGAGTGGCTGAGCTTGAAGATTGCCCTTCTCCCAGTTGTGATACCTAATTTTGTCGTGGAGAAAGGGTACAATGTAGTCATGGTTCTGTGAGTGTTTTTATGGGGAGCACTGAACAGTTTTCAGTGGTGTATAACTTGGGTTTTAAAATCAATTTTAAAAATTTGGTTGCTGTTTTTCCAAACGTTTCTTCAAACAGCAATGGTAAATTGGAGAGCCTGACATCCTTTTTTCCCCCATTTATTCTGTGACACCTTCATTTTCTCACCATGCTAAACAACTCTAATCTCTTCCCACGCATTTGCCGTCATTTGTCTTCCCCCCTTTAATTAGTTTTAAACAGGGAGAACTGAACCAAAGATCAGCCAAAGGAACATACCATTTATTTATGTAATGGAATAGGTTTTCAATTTTATTTTTTTGTCCTTGACATGCATCCTTGCATCGTTGGCTGCTTCTTGACTGCTCCAACGCAAGGAGAGGGGTTTTCTTGAACTGACCACAGTAGATCTCTAGTCTTTTTCCTGAGGTGTCACTGTTAATTTAGCATCTATTAACTTTAGAGCACTGCATATTTTACTTCCCATTGTGTGTGGCTTTGCATCTGCCAGTATTATTTCTCACTTTCTGTTGTTTTACCTGCTCACATAATTTACTCAGATTCTGGGAATGCAACTGAAGTTTTGATTATTTTTTTTTCCTGAGTCAACTGGAGTAGGGTCATATCAGACTAGTTGGATGGAGTTAGCAGAACAAGTGAGGATACTAAAGCCGACAAAGCAAGAGCTGCAGGAAGAATGCCAGAAGCAGTGAATAGATTGTGAGAATAGGACTTCAGATAAGATGAAGGCTCTCCTGCTAAGCTGTGGCAAGTCAACAGAGGTAGCTGCAGCTGAACGCCAGGGCCAGCCTAGGGCATGCAGCACCCTAGGCAGACCCACCACCCTCCTCCATGGTGGCGTGCCCCACTGCTCACACAGCAAGGGAGGAGAGATGGAGGCAGGGAAGGCGATGTGAGAGCAAGGAAGCCAGCATGAGAGTGGGGAAGGTGGTGTGAGAGGTGGTGGGAAGACCTTTGCGAGTCATGTGGGGGGAGATGTGGGGGGAGATGTGGGAGGCGCCCTGAGCCCGCCTTTTGGTGGGGGAGGGCGGGATATAAAAATAAAATTTATTTATTATTTATTATTTAGATCCAATTCGGAGGGCCCCAGGGCTGGCACCCTAGACAAATGCCTAATTTGCCTAGTGGAAGGGCTGGCCCTGCTGAGCGCCCAAGCCAGCAGGACAAGGTTCAGCTCAAGGAGCTAGAGCTGGAGAAGTTTCATTTGCAGGCAGAGAAGGAGATCTAGCAATTGAACATGCAGGAGGAGGAGGAGGAGAGGGAGGCCCACAGGCTTGAGAGGGAAGGAAAGCTGCAGGAGAGAAGGGAGAAGATGCAGGTGGAGCAGCAAAGGATGCTGGAGAAGCAGTGAAAACACAATCTCAAGATGATGTGCCTGCAGGCCGAGCAAAGCAAGAAAATAAAAGTTATCTCCAAAGATTTTGTCCCAAACAAGGAGGGAGGGGAGACCCCTCAATATATCTTTCAATTTTTAAGAAAGCAGCTATGCAATAGGGGATTGAGGAGGTAGTCTACATGTCCTGCCTTTGTAGCATCCTAACTGGGGAGCTAGCAGCTATCTACAATAGCATGCTCAGGGTGGAGAGGGGAATAACTTTTAAAAGATTTCAAAGCCACAGTTTTTAAATGGTTCGAACTGGGAATTGACCACTTTCAGAAGCAGTTTCGGGGCTTATCCTCACAATGTTTCAAAACCTATTCTGAGTATGTGGTTAAAATGAGTGAGATGAGAAGGAGATGGGTGGAAGAAGCAAAAGCTTATTTTCTTCAAAAGGCTTTGAGGCTTTATTCCAGTTACTGGTGTTTGACCCATTTTATTCTGAACTTCCCAAGCAGCTAAAATGCCTGGTGAAGGACGAAAAGCCCAAAGGTGCCACTGAGGCAGAGGAAATCACAAGTGGCTACAATTAACCACGAGTGCCTCTTTACCACCATGGAGGCAGCAGAAGGCGATGTGGTTGAGAGAACCAATGTGGTTGAGAGACCAATTGGCCTTGGGATGTGACAACACAGACTCCTCTGTAACCCCTAGTGAGGGCTGATCTGGTGTCAGAATCTGATATTGCGCCCCGCAAAGCACAATTCAGAATCCAGGGCTGGTGGGTTGGCCCTGCCTGTTCCTGTGGCACAGGTTAATTGAGGTGGTGCATAACTTCCTATGTGAGAGCCAGTTTGGTGTAGTGGTTAAGTGTGTGGACCGGGTTTGATTCCCACTTCCTCCACTTGCACCAGCTGGAATGGCCTTGCGTCAGCCATAGCTCTCACAGAGGTTGTCCTTGAAAGGGCAGCTGCCGTGAGAGCCCTCTCAGCCCCACCCACCTCACAGGGTGTCTGTTGTTGGGGAGGAAGATAAAAAAGATTGTGAGCCACTCTGAGATTCAGAGTGGAGGGCAGGATAGAAATCCAATATCATCATCAGCATCATCTATGTGCAGGGCAGCTAGGAATCAGCAAGACTAGGCCGTGGTTTCTGTTGAATTTTTACTGGCCCAAGTTAGCACAGGATTTGAGAGACTGTTGTAAGTCTGATGTGACTTGCCAGACAGAGGACAAGAGTGGGTGCAAGGTCAGGGCACCTGTGCAGTCACCTCCTATTCTGGGGGAGTTTAGGAAGAATGTCAGGGGACTGCTGGATCTTGGAAGGGAAAAATGGGAAGAAAAGATTCCTAAGGCTAAGGAATCAGTGGTGGATGGAGTGGTGTACTTTGGAGATCAGTGGAAAAAGATTATGTGTTTTAAGAGAGAATCTGGCTAAGGTGATTCAGAGCAGCTGGTCTGATAAAACAGTAGGGTTCTGACTTTTGAGCTGGGTAAAAAAAGTGATGGTTTTTCTGCTTTTGTGCACTGACAAGCTGATAGCTAATAGGGAGGTCCTCCTGTGGTTGTGGATGGCAATGTCAGGTGTGACATTGCCATTTTCCTTAGGGAAAGGTCAGGGTGAAAACCCTCTTTTGACAGGGAAATGTCATTGCTGAGCATGACAGAGAAGGAAAGAGGAAATGTGGAGCCAGAGGAAAGCTTAGCAGATGTTTTGGCCACTCCAGCTCAGTGGAAGGACCTGGAGTGGCCAGCATCAGTGTTAATTTGGGACAGAAGAGGAATCCTTTCAGTTTTGGTGAGGCATGGAACAGATGCAGGATTTTGCATGCCTGTCAGGTTAAATCTTCCATCATAACTCCAGATGGTCTGTATGAAGTTATTGTGTTGAGTTTTGGATTTAGAAACACAGATGCATCTTTTCTGAAGATGGCATATAACTTGTGGAGTGGCAGGTCAGAATTTGCTGTGGCTTATATTGATTACATCACAGCTTCTTGCAAGGACTTGAGTTTGCACTTTTAGTATTTAGTGAGAGTGTTAAGTGCTGTCCAGGGGGCAGGTCTCAGCATTAAGCTGGGGAAATGGCTGTTTGGAATGCCAGAGGTGGGCTTCTTGAAACATCCCACCTGTGAGGGACAATTCAGAGTTGGGAACCCCCAAAGACATCAGCCCCTAAATCTGACATAATAAAGAGCTCCTAAAATCTGACATCAGAAATCGCAAAACAGAGAATACTTCCACCTTCCAGGACATTCAATGAGTGACCTCAGAGTAGCTGTTTCACTGCGAAGGAACTTCAAGAACAGAATGGAAAGGGAAATTGCTGAATTACAAATTATTGTAACCCTTGGAAAAAACATCTTCCCAGGACTCAACAGGGATATTGGTTTTTTATCTCATTACATATACTAAACCCATTCTCACCAAATATAGCTATATATTCACTGTACTCTAATGTATTTTTTTCATATTAGTGTATTGGAATAATGTTTGTAATACTATCCAACAGATTAGATTTCTTTGATAGAACAGAACACAGACAGAACAGAAAATATGTTGTTTGTTTAAACCATGCTTGAGATGAGACCAGTGGAGCATGACTACAGAGTAGGGGTGTGCAAATAAAAAAATATTCAGAATCGGATTCGGAAATATACAGAGCCAAAAAAATTCGGAATACTGTATATTTCCGAATACGGGTACTCGAAATAGCCGCATATACGGTAGATGCACGGCTATTTCCAAATATACAGCCCCATTGTACCCTATGGCCATTGAAATCAATGGCAAAGTAGGGAATATTGGAAGCTGCCTGGAGGGGAAGGAGTTTGAGCGAGAGCCCCCAAATTTGCCGGGGACTCTCCCCTACAAACCCCCCAAGTCCCAAAAAGATTGGGCCAGGAGGTCCCATTCCAGGGGCACCCAAAGAGGGTGCCCCTATCCCACCATTATACCCTATGGGCCATTGAAATCAATGGCAACATAGGGCATAACTAGAGGCTACTGGGGGCAGGGGGTTTGACGGAGAGCCCCCAAAACTGCAGGGAACCCGCAGGGGACTCTCCCCTACAAAACCCCCAAGTCCCAAAAAGATTGGGCCAGGGGGTCCAATTCCTGGGGCACCCAAAGCCAAACCTAACTTCACACCACAGAATCTCTATAGGACCCAAATGCACTACATCCATCTATCTACTCTATGAAGCGTGCCGGCCTGGAACCAATATAAACCCAGTTGCCAGTGCCAACGTCACTGCCACACAAAACACAATCTCCACATTCTGGCTGCAGCAAACCCAGATGCCAGCTCTCCAGCCCTGCCCCAAACAACACAGTGAGAGCTGGCCAAGCACAACAAGCATGCTGGTTCTGGGTCTCTCACCCAGGTGCCAGCCTCCTTGCAACAGAACACACAATCTACATAAGAACATAAGAGAAGCCATGTCGGATCACGCCAATGGCCCATCCAGTCCAACACTCTGTGTCACATAGTGGCCAAAAAAAATTATGTGTATACACACACACACACACACACACACACATATATATACACACTGTGGCTAATAGCCACTGATGAACCTCTGCTCCATATTTTTATCTAACCCCCTCTTGAAGCTGGCTATGCTTGTAGCCGCCACCACCTCCTGTGGCAGTGAATTCCACATGTTAATCACCCTTTGGATGAAGAAGTCCTTCCTTATATCCGTTTTAACCCGAATGCTCAGCAATTTCTTCAAATGCCCACGAGTTCTTGTATTGTAAGAAAGGGGAAAAAGTACTTCTTTCTCTACTTTCTCCATCCCATGCATAATCTTGTAAACCTCTATCATGTCACCCCATAGTCAACATTTCTCTAAACTAAAGAGCCCTAAGCGTTTCAACCTTTCTTCATAGGGAAAGTGTTCCAACCCTTTAATCATTCTAGTTGCCCTTTTCCCAATGCTATAATATCCTTTTTGAGGTGCAGTGATCAGAATTGCACACAGTATTCCAATTGAGATCGCACCATTGATTTATACAGGGGCATTATGATACTGGCTGATTTGTTTTCAATTCCCTTCCTAATAATTCCCAGCATGGCGTTGGCCTTTTTTATTGCAATTGCACACTGTCTTGACATTTTCAGTGAGTTATCTACCACGACCCCAAGACCTCTCTCTTGGTCAGTCTCTGCCAGTTCACACCCCATCAACTTGTATTTGTAGCTAGGATTTTTGGCCCCAATGTGCATTACTTTGCACTTGGCCACATTGAACCTCATCTGCCACATTGATGCCCACTCACCCAGCCTCAACAGATCCCTTTGGAGTGCCTCACAATCCTCTCTGGTTCTCACCACCCTGAACAATTTAGTGTCATCTGCAAACTTGACCACCTCACTGCTTACTCCCAACTCCAAATCATTTATGAACAAGTTAAAGAGCATGGGACCCAGTACCGAGCCCTGTGGCACCCCATTGCTTACCGTCCTCCACTGCAAAGACTTCCCATTTATCCTTACTCTCTGCTTCCTATTAATTAGCCAGTTTTTGATCCACAAGAGGACCTGTCCTTTTATTCCATGACTCTCGAGCTTACTAAGGAGCCTTTGATGAGGAACTTTATCAAAAGCTTTCTGGAAGTCAAGGTAAACAACATCTATTGGGTCTCCTTTGTCCACATGTTTGTTCACCCCCTCAAAGAAATGTAACAGGTTAGTGAGGCAAGATCTTCCCTTACAGAACCCATGCTGAGTCTTCCTCAATAACTCGTGTTCATCAGTGTGCCTACTCATTCTGTCCTTGATAATGCTTTCTACCAACTTTCCCGGTATTGAAGTCAGACTGACTGGCCTGTAATTTCCCGGATCTCCTCTGGATCCCTTTTTAAAGATGGGGTGACATTTGCTACATTCCAGTCCTCAGAAACGGAGGCAGATTTCAATGAAAGATTACATATTTTTGTCAGAAGATCCACAAGTTCAACTTTGAGTTCTTTCAGAACTCTTGGATGTATGCCATCCGGACCTGGTGACTTATTAGTTTTTAATTTGTCTAACAGTTGTAGGACCTCTTCTCTTGTCACCTCAATCTGACTCAGGTCTTTCAACACCCCTTCCAAAATAAGTGGTTCCGGAGCAGGCAAACACTTCTCATCTTTCACAGTGAAGACGGAGGCAAAAAATGCATTCAGCTTCTGAGCCATTTTCCTATTCTCCTTCAGTAATCCTTTGACCCCTTGGTCATCCAAGGGCCCCACTGCTTCCCTGGCTGGTTTCCTGCTTCTAATATATTTGAAGATATTTTTATTGTTGGTCTTTTATGTTTTTTGCAATATGCTCCTCATAGTCCCTTTTTGCCTGCCTCATCACAGTCTTGCATTTGATTTGCCACAGCCTATGTTCCCTTTTATTAATCTCACTTGGGCTAGCTTTCCACTGCTAAAAGGAGTCCTTCTTACCTTTTACAGCTTCCATTACTTTGTTTGTTAACCATGCAGACGTTTTCTTATACCTGTTTGTGCCTTTCCTAACTTGTGGTATATATTTTATCTGAGCTTCTAGGATTGTAGTTTTAAATAGCCTTCAAGCTTCCCCAAGGGTTTTGATTGTATTTACCTTTCCTTTCAGTTTCCTCTTCACATGCCTCCTCATCTCAGAGAATTTACCCCTTTTAAAGTTAAACGTGGTTGTGCTCGTCTTTTGGCCAGCTCTCCAGCCCTGTCCCAGACAACGCTGGGAGAGCTGGCCAAGCACAACAAGCATGCTGGTTCTGGGTCTCTCACCCAGATGCCAGCTTCCCTGCCACAGAACACACAATCTGCAGATGCCATCTCTCCATCCCTGCCCCAAACAATGCTGGCAGAGCTGGCCAAACACAACAAGCATGCTGGTTCTGGGTCTCTCACCCAGATGCCAGCTTCCCTGCCACAGAACACACAATCTACAGATGCCAGCTCTCCAGCCCTGCCTCAAACAACACAACTCTCAAAAAAGAGAAACGGTGGACAGATCCAAGCAACAACAACAGTTCCAAACAGATCACTGAGAAAAGGCCAAGAAACTCAACTGTTAAAAAAGTGACCTTTTCAACAAAAACCTCAGGCCAAATCAGTCAACAACACCCTCCCCCAAACCAGAACCAGGAAAAGGGACAATAGGACAGGAGGATGAAAACCAGCAGCAACAGAGAATAGATCCAAGCGGATCACTGAGAAAAGGCCAACAAACTCAATTGTTAAAAAGTGACCTTTTTAACAATGAAAATTAGGCCAAACAGCCCCCCCCCAAAAGAAAACCAGAAGAGAAAAGGAACAACAGCAACACAACACAGCAGCAACAAATCAAACACAGAATCCTTTTAAACAGTAAAAAACTTGATTTTTAACAATAAAGGAACTTTACCAACCCCTCCCCCCCAAAAAAACCCTTCACCCTAACCCCAAGAAATCCAAGCCACCCAAATCAGGAAAAGTAAAAGGACACTGCACTTTTAAAAGTCCTCTCACTAAAGTAAGATATGGGCAAATTGGCAACCTCCCCCACCCCAGGCCACCACCTCCAGCAGAACTCCCTAACCCCAAATAAGCTACCCAGTACTCACCCACCCAAATCTGGATAAGTAAAGGGACTCTGAGTCTTAAAAAGTCCTTTTACTAACTAAAATAAAAACAAGAACCCCAAGACTGTCTTACCTTAGACGTCTTCTCTTCTCCAGGTCAGGCAAGGCAGAGAGAGCAGCAGCAGCTGAGGCCAAGGGCCAGCACAGCACAATCTCTCTCTCACACCAACACAGCAGCAATGGAATGGAGTCCAGCCAGTCAGACTCCTTAAAAAGGTTCTCTGGCCCTACACAGAGCAGTTTCAAAAAATAGCACTGCTCTGTGATTGGCCAGAGAACACTGTTTACTTGGATACCCAAGTAAACAAAAGAACAACAATGTTGCTAATGGCTGGGGGATTAGTCCAGCCATCACCTACACAACAGCCCTGAAAAGCATGCATTTGCAATGCATTTTGCAAATGCATGCTTTGGATTGGCTGCTGGGGCTCCTCTCCCATGTCTTCCCCTTCTATTTGCCAAGGTGTTATGGGGCCGGATGCCATGATCTTAGTTTTTTTTATGTTGAGTTTCAAGCCTACTTTTGTGCTCTCGTCTTTCACCCTCAACAAGAGGTTCTTTAGGTCTTCCTCACTTTCTGCCATTAGAGTAGTGTCATCTGCATATCTGAGGTTGTTGATGTTTTCCCCGGCAATCTTAATTCCAATTTGTGCTTCATCCAGCTCAGCATTCCGCATGATGTACTCTGCATATAAATTAAATAAGCAGGGTGACAATATACATACTTGTCGAACTCTGTAGAGACCTATAATTTCCTAAGGAGCCTATCCTATATTTTATTATCTGATAGGGCATATATAGAGACAAGGACAGAGGAATGGTGTTTTACCTATTTCTTTTGAATCCTTCGCTGAATTTGGTGCTGTGCTAAAAGAATGTTTGTGAGTATTTTCTTTTTAATAAATACTTTATAACTTTAGATACTGGTAGTGGTTCTCTGTGCCACATAGACCTCCACTGTCTTGGACACTGTGTTTTAAAAGGCGAGCCAGGGGGAAGATAGGCAGTTGACAAGTGGCTGTTCTTTCAGGGGCATACAAGGCAGTAAATGGTCCCCATGGTGACCAGGAACTGGGCAGCAGCAGACATAAAGGCAAGGCCTCAGAACTTGGAAGGGAAGCTAAAAGCCCTGCCACTCTCAGTGGGCAATTCCTTACAAAGGTCAAGTGGTAGTGGTGGTGGGTTACCCAAGAGAGAGGGGAGAAAGCCTCTCCAAGTGTTGAAAAAAACTTTGGAGGGCAAGGTGGAACAGGGCCTGCAGGTCAGGGCAGGCCCATTCTGCCACACTGTGTATAAGCTTTTGTGTACATGCACACCAAAGCTTATACCCAGAATTAAGCTTTGTTGGTCTTAAAGGTGCTACTGGACTCAGGCTTCATTCTGTTGCTTCAGACCGACATGACTAAATCTCCCTGGCGGTCAGGAGAAGGCTGGGTTAAAAATTGATCTGTGCAGACCCCTTTTTTCATCTGAGTGACCCATTTACAACAGTTCTTATTCATGGGAATGCTACTTTGCCATGCTGCATTAAGCTATTTAACGCTGAAGAAAAAAAAGAATCCACAGTCCCAATTAAGCCTAAGATTAATGGAATCAGATTTGGTGATGAATCCTAGTTCAGTACTTTCACTTAGGGAAACCACCCCCTTTGTTGTTTATTGTTGCTTTGAGGTCACCATATAGTTGCACTGAGGATCTTGGGGAGAGTAATGTATTTTCTCAATGGTTGCGGAACATTTCTAATTTTTATGTCAGATTTATGGCTCTTTAGTCTTCTGCATAGAGGCTGATGTATTTCTCTTAAATAAAAGTAGAAGATGGCATGTATCTCCTTAATCTATTTATTTTACGGTGTGCCACGACAGGATGGCTTATGTTATTCTATAATAGTACTGCCTGAGAGGATATGAGGACACAGGTGATATCTGAGTTTGCTTTAGATCTAGCAACTCAATTTGTGTGTGTCTGTCAGGTGGGCTGTTGTTGCTCATATAAAACTGCCTAATCTAAAAGAGGCTATCTGAAAGTGAGAAAAGGCCTACCACCCAAGACTTGTAAGAGAAGTATTATTCTCCAGGATGGATTAGAGATCATTAAGCTGGAGTGATTTCAACTGAGACCTGAAGGTGACAACACTCAGTGTCCAGCCACTTTATCTTGTGGTCTTGCCCTGTGGCAGGGAACTCCTGGGTAATGGCCAGGCATTGTCAACCCATGTCTTCACTGGGTGGGTATTTCAGTTTTAAGATCGTGAGATTTTTCAAGTACAAGTCCCTATCTTAGGCATTGGAAAAAATGTGGTTGTATGGGAGAGATTGGTCATATTGATGGATCTTGTACTTAGGTCTGGGCTTTATCTGAAAATGTAGGTATGTGTAGTGGTCAGTGGGTGGTATTTGTATATCCTTCGCACAGGAGGCCATGATGTCTAGAACGTGACTGTACTGCTTGGACATACAAGCTCAGGTAGATGGCAGAAGCTGTTGTGGAATTTGTCCAGGGTTTTTCTTCCATGGGTAGTAATTATGACAATGTAATTACAGTGCCTCAAAGAGAAGATAGGATTTTGGGTAGCTGGGTAAGTGCCATCTAAATCAAGCCATAAATAAGTTGTTATATTCCTTGAACCTACATATTGTGGAGCTTTGAGAGTTTTCCTGCTAGTACAGTTGTCCTGAAGATACTATCTAAAGCAAGGGTGTCAAACATGTGGCCCCTGGGGGTTCCTATCAGGCCCTCAAGCAACTGGCTGTCATCTGCTGCCTTTTCCCTCTCTTGCTTCCTTTGGTATCACAACTTGCTTTGCCAGGCTTGCTCAATTGCACAGGAGCTACAGAGCAAAACCTCTGTTTTCTCCACTGGCTGAGGCTCCTCCCTTGGGGAGGAAGGGGAAAGGGAAAGTTTGCTTTGCCAGGCCCTCTTAATCACACAGCAGAGCTACTAAGCCAACCCTCTGTTCCTTCTATTGGCTGAGGCTCCTCCCCCTCCTGGTCCCCTGGGGAAGGAAGAAAAGAGCCAGAGCTTCCCTTGCCCAGTTCTCTGGATCCCATGGGAGAAATACAAAGAAAGCACCTTTGAGACCAATGAGTGCTAATGTTTAAAGCATGTTTTATTTTAAGTATTTTTTTAGAAAAAATTCTTTGTGTTTGTCTGTTTCCTTTACAAAGTTTATTTCTTTGCTACCAGATCTTAAATAGGTCCAACATGGTCCCAGCCCGACAAGGTCTCATTTATGTCAGATCTGGCCCTCATAACAAATGAGTTTGACACCCCTGATCTAAAGTAATTGTGAGAGAGGACAAAGTAGCACAATTTGGTGGCCAGGTGTATTGTGGTACCATCAGGAGTGTTTGTGTTAGGAGTTGTTATATACATAATAGCAAGGATGGTATTCTCTGGGATATTATCAATGGATTGTAGCGTCCTTAATGTGCTCTGAAGGTTAATTAGTGTGCTGGTACCGTAGGGACAGAGGATAGCATCCATGCAGCCACTGTTGGAATAATATCAGTGTCCAAAGCAACAAGGTATCCAGAGCTGTCTGGCTTTATTTATTTATATGCCACCTTTCTTCTGAGCATCTCAGGGCCCAAGGCAGGTAATAACAGTATAAAACCAGACAGAAGGTAATTAGGTAGAGTGATACTGCAGATTCAGTGTTCACAACAGACTCCTAGAGTATTAATGCTTGCAGAAATTACATGGCTAAGTCATAACTGCACAGATACTGATAGTGAATAGTGAATTGACTTGTAATGAATTGAGCTGCATAGTTTCTGCAAAAAAACTTTAAAAGCGACATTCCTTCAAGAAGAAGAGATTTGGATTTATAGCCCGCCCTTCACTACCCGAAGGCGTCTCAGAGCAGCTTACAAACTGTTTTCCCTTCCCCTTCCCACAACAGAAACCCTGCGAGGTAGATGGGGCTGAGAGAACTCTGACACTTCCCTTGAGGAGAACAGCTCTGAGAGAACTGACTCAAGGTCACATCAGGAAGTGTATGTGGAGGAGTGAGGAATCAAACCCAGTTCTCCCAGATAACAGTCCACACACTTAACCCCCACACCAAACTGAATCTGATTAATCAATTCAGTCATTTTTTTCTTAGAGAAAAGGTAAAGGAGATTAGGTGCCACATCAAG
The DNA here is from genome assembly GCF_032191835.1 of Heteronotia binoei. Taxonomy (NCBI): domain Eukaryota; kingdom Metazoa; phylum Chordata; class Lepidosauria; order Squamata; family Gekkonidae; genus Heteronotia; species Heteronotia binoei. The sequence continues at coordinate 222,171,548 of NC_083223.1, read as the reverse complement.
GTATGCACCAACATAAAAGGAACCTACTTCAAAACAACACTTATAAGTCTTACCACTTTTATCACCAGTTGGAAGTACTTTCAAATCAGAAGGTAGAAAGACGATGCACAGCGGGGTGCCTTCTTCAGCTTTTAGGGAGAATGCTCAGCTCTCTACATATTTTGGAGTAAAGTTGTTGGATGTTACCATCCAAAATATGTCAACTCTGTTCAATTCAAACAAAAATACTGTACTATTTATATACAGATAACTGTTTTTCAATATCTACAGGAGCCAGATGCCTATGATAGTACATTGAAAACCTGTACAAGGTTCCTGTGTTAGAGCATGGCTCTACATATCATCATGGAAAATTGCTACATCAGTTTGAGTTTTCCAAGGATTAACAAAAACCTGGAAACTACTTCATCTGTGCTATCTTATTTTACAACCACCACCACCACAGGAGCACAGGACAGTACACTGTCTACTTTCCATTTTACTCTCACAACAATTTTGGTTTCCCAGCCTTAGTCTGACATTCTAATCAATGTACCACTAATGTCATAATCAGATTTATTTATGTTTGATCCTCACCTTTCCTCCAAGGAACTAAGGTTAATAGCTATAGGATTATCTCTTGGAGATCAAGTGGATCCCAAAGACTACTGACATTTTACAAGTGGGTTGCAGTGTGGAACACTTAAGAACCACTAGGTTAGGGCTAAGCCTGGGGAGAGCTGTATTCAAATCACCACTCAGCCATGAAGCTCACTGATTGACCTTGGACCAGTCACTTTTTTCAATCTAACCTGCCCTACAGGTGGAGTTCTAAGGATAAAATTGGGAGCAGAGACATAGACCACCCAGAGGTCCTAAGTGGGCTCTACAAGGGGTGGGATAAAAATGTGATTAATTTACAAATAGTTTAACATCAAAAGACAGGACTTCCACTCTGAATGCACCTTTCCTTTCATTAGCTGTCATTCGCCTGCTTAGCAACTTCAGTATAGTTTATAGTTGTAATTTCTTGTTTAATTATTGAAGCCATCTTTTGCCTGGACCAAAACGATTCGTAGGCCTTTTGTATTTGAACAACCTTAATAATGCCTTTTACACCAGACTTCTATTTTGATACAGGTTTCCACTGTAGTCTCTATAACTAATGATTATGAAAATTCTGAAGGAAAAATTGGGATGTGGGGGCAGAAACCAAGAGAATATCACGATGAGGTTGGTTGCTAATTTAGACCAATGATATTAAGCATGTAGTTGACCTATAGAATTTAATGTAGCTAGCTGTCTAAAAAAGGATGGATTTGTTGTTCATAAATGAATCTTGGATTATCATTTTTCTGTCTTATGTTTTATTGTGAAAGCTAGGTACAATATCCAGAAGGGATTTATATTCTGTTCACCAATATTGTTAAAGCCCTCTCCGTTTTTTGAAACAGCAGGCACTTGTCCACACCACGGATAGGATAGCAGACTTGATGGGCCACTGGTTTGATCCAAGGTGACACATCCCATGTTGATGTCTGACGCTGAATGCATTGTTTGGCCTGAATTTGTATAGACTTTACATCAGGGAACAGGAGTTAACACTTTTCTGTGGCCTATCCAGAGAACATCTGGAAAAAGTGAGTTCCAGAAGTTTACCATCACAAAGGATTAGAAGAGCTATTATATAGTTGGCATGCCTGACAAGAACTGATGTCAGTATAGTACTCTAAATGTTTGAACAAAGAAGACAAAAAGAACTGTCTGGATGTGAGATGCCAAATAAAACATGTAAAGATAAGAACTGATGCTGTCAGCTTAACATGTTTTCAGAACAGTAGCTCAATTACTAAGAGAAGTTTATTGGTGCATGTGTGTGCAGAGTGAGGAACTGAGATATGTACAATAGTGAGCTCCGGTAAGGAAGTGAGCCAGACACCTGCACCTAGTATTAAAACAGTGTATTTACAAGCTATATACAAAGTAACTAGTGCAGTGACAAACATGGATCTCAGTGACAAAGTGCTCCGCCAGCATTCACCTCTCCAGTGGGAGAACTATACACAGGTAGTGCAGTCCTTATATATGTACATCAGCCAATCAAGGCAGTCCATAATCTTGCTGACTCCAGCAGGTACTTTCCCCTTGTCCTTATCCAGCCAGAACCGGCTTGCTGACAAGGCCACTCTGACCTGACCTGCTGGCACGTTGCACCTGTCAGGCTGTGTAAAGGAGGACTCCTTATACCAACAGGGGTGTCGCTGAGTAATGGCAAATGCATTTCAGTGAAGCTCCTAAGCCTTCCCTGCTAAATCTGGGTACTTCGGCCACGTCCGAAACAGGTCCCAGATGGGAAAATCTTTCATAACGAAAGCCAAGGCAAAAACCAGAGCTAAATCCACAGTGAAAGCCACTACAGAGACCTCACCATCGGTAAGAGACTTTTTTTTCTTCAGGCTCTTCCCCTGCTCAACGCAGTCACTCTCCTTCTACAGGCCCTAACATGGCGTCTGGACAGAACTCTTCTGAGAATTCGCTACTTAGTTCTGATGACGTCCCAATCTGCAGGAGAGATTTAAAGTTACTGAGGGAAGACATACATGTTTATTTTAAAGAAACTGTAGAGGTTTTATTGGCATTGGTCAATAAGCAGGTGGATGAAGTCGCAAATGATCTAGAAATAATGGCTAAATTGGCAGAACGTACGGCCGAAATATCACTGTCTCTGCAAGCAGAACTAAAACAACTAAAGGCCAAAGAATCTTTACTTAACACCAGAGTAATATCCCTGGAAAATCGCTGGAGGGCTCTAAAGTTGAAATTTTGAGGGATTAAGGAAGGCACGGAGGAGAATATGGACACAGGTACATTCTTATCTAAATGGCTTGCCAGGGTGTTTGCACAGGAAAGTGGCGCGGCTCCTGCCATTGCTAAGGCAATGTGCTTGGGGCCGTTGGCGATGGCGTGAAATGGAAGGCCGCGAGATATATTAGCCCAATTCATATATCACAAGACAAGAGAGAAGATACTGCAGGAGGCCAGGTGGCAAGGCTCATTTAGTTTTGATGGACAGAAAGTGACAGTACTTCTGGATTTGCCGGCTGAGGCGTTAGAGAAAAAGAAAAAACTGAAATTTTTTGCCACTAAGCTCTACAATGAGAACATAAGGTTTCGGTGGAGCCCTGTCTCCGATATTCTTGTATACAAAGGAGGCACTTTGTTTAAAGCATCAGACATCGTGACGGGGAAATTACTACTGGACAATCTCAATTTAAAACTGTCGCGGAGTGAAGATGATGATTTGCGTGCCTTCCTTCCAGTAACAGAGGACTCATCCTCTACTGAAGCAACCTGAACTGATGACTGAAAGCATTTATAGGATGGCAAGTGTCTGGATGTAATGCAAAGTGTTTAATAAGAGACTGTAAAACATAAACTGCACTGACAATTCAGCTGATTTTTTATTAGTTCAAACACTCATAATAACCACTGAGTTAAACCATGATTTTTGATGGTTTAACTGTTGTAATTAATATGTGTTTTTAAAGAGTTTTAGGTATAGTTTTATTCTTATACGGAGGTCACTTTGTTAGTCTACTAAATTAATGTATTTTTGAACAATCAATTTAAGATGTATATAGTTATTTTAATCCTATTAATACTACTTTTATGAAATAGATCTGGTATAACATATGATTAATCTGGTTGAACAATGAATTTTTGATAGTTTTTTTACTTTTAGATAGTTGTTAATTGCTATATGAAATTTGGATAATAAGTGTTGAATGAAATTTTTTTATTATTTCTGGTTGATGAAATCTAAGTCATAATACTTGAATGCTTTTATATTGTTAATTCATTATAGAATGAAATTTGCTTAGTATTATAGAATGAAATTTGCTTAGAAGGGAGGGAGGGTTAGAGTGGACTTTTTTCTTCTTTTTACTACAATCCTTAGGGATGCAAGTTTTAAATCAATGCAAGTATAAGGAGTGTACTGAGTAATATTTTAGGCTCTTAATAGATTGTTAAGAATTCTAAGGCTTATGCATTCAGTTAATGCACTCTTAAAATGTTGATTATATGTTATTTAAAATTAGCTCAGTATTTTGGTGATATCTTGTTAATGAATTTAAACACTGTTTGTTCTTATGAAATTAAGACCACTGCTCAAGCAGAGGGTTTTTTTTTCTTTTTCTATTTATACTGATGGGAAACAGGGTGGGAGATATAGCTTTAAGTGATGGAATTAGTAAATGTTGTATATGCACTAGTTAGTCAAAATACTGTGGTTTATGTTAAGCAAAATTGTATTTAAACTTCAGGATAGAAACCAATAGAAACTTCAGGATATTAACCAATAATTACCTCTTAATTGCTTACATGATGCAGTACTTACCATATTGAATTTATTTTTGTAGCAAGAAGACTGGAAGCTTTACCAAACAAAACTTTGTATATGGGAGTCTGCTTTAAAATTCCAGTGAGGGAAGGAAAAAGAGAGATTTTTGAGTGATTTGTTCCTACTGAAGTGTGCTAGGCCTCCCTTTTTTTATAGGAAGGTTTCAGGTTAGGGAGTATTTTGGTGACTCTCTATAAGTGGGAAGGTGGTACGTGGTTGGAACCTTAGCTCCTTTTGGGGCTTCAGTGTTAATTGTTCTCAACTTCTATTATTTTTTATTTTATTTAGTAGTCTAAAAGTATAATTTTTAACTTATTTCTGCTTTAGTCTGGCTGAGGTTTTAATTGTTTACTCTGGTCTAAAGTTCTGGTTTGAAGAACTTTATACAAATGTCTCAGCAGTACAAACTTATCATGTGGAACTGTAAAGGTCTTAATAACCAAATCAAACGTAGACGTATCAATAATTTGCTTTCTAAAGAACGGGCTAACATTGTATTTTTACAGGAAACCCACCAAAAAAACAAATTTACACAATTTCTGAAATCCTCATGGTTCACTCAAACATTCCAAGCCAAAGGCACATCTAAGTCAAGAGGCGTTGCGATACTAATTTCGAAGAATACACCATTTCATTGCCAACAAACAAGAGCAGATCCCTCTGGACGATATCTGTTTGTGCAAGGTGAGCTAAATGGTTCCCTAATCACCCTAGCATCAATATATGCCCCCAATTTGGCCCAGATTGACTTTATTAAAGCTACGCTAGAAGATCTAAACACATTCAAAAAAGGGGAAGTAATCATTGGAGGAGATTTTAATTTAATTTCGGACCCATTTTACGATACAACATACAAGCAAGGGAACTCAACTCGCTCTCTATTAAAACCAGCTGTTTTGCAAAATACAACATGGTAGATAGTTACAACATGGGAGTTACAACATGGTAGATGTTTGGTGAATGCTAAATCCCAGCTCCAGAGAATATACTTTTTTTCCTCCAGTACCTGAGACATATTCTAGAATTGATTTTATACTTGCTTCAAAATCTTATATGAACAATTTTTCTAATGCTTCCATTGGGTCGCGAAACATTTCTGACCATGCATGGGTCTCTTGTGACTTATTTTTTCATGATTCAGATGATAAAGGGCCTAGAGGGATTCTAAACAAACTACTACTAACAAATTCAGTAATTTCTGAGGAAATAGAACAGCAAATTAAAGAATACTTTTCCTTTAATGCTAACTGTGGTGTGTCCCAGGATTGTGTCTGGGATGCTTTTAAAGCAGTTTTAAGGGAAAACAGATCTCTATTGCCTCCAAATTTAAAAAAGAAAGACAGCAAAATATACTTGATTTACAGTCGAAAATCTCTTTATTAGAGAAAAGGCACATGAAATTTGGAGGCAAGAAGACTCTCAGAAAAGTAAATCTTGAAAGGAAAAAATTAGAGCTTGTGGAATCTTCTGCTATTCAAAAATAAATGTTATATTTAAGACAAAAATATATTACTAGATCTTCCAGGTCTCTCAAACTTTTGAAAAATAGGGTCTTATGTCAGAAAACAAGCTCTTTGATTCATGCTATTAAAACACCTTCTGGTCAGATTGTATCCAACTCAAGGGATATTGCTGCTTCCTTTTTTCATTTTTACAAGAACTTGTGTGCCACATCTAACCCTAATCCTGAAGCAACAGCTGAGTATTTGAAATTATTAAGTTTAATAAAGTCTTATCACAGGACCATTCTTCCTTTTTAGACAGGCCAATTAATTTGACAGAACTGAAATCAGCCCTGACTAAAATAAAAAAAAATAAAGCTGTTGGGAGAGACGGCTTCTCAATAGAATTTTATAAACATTTTAAAGACCAAATTGCGGAATACCTCCTAAACACCTGTAACAATATAATGACTTCTGGTAAATTACCCAACTCTTGGAAGGAGGCTAGGGTTATTGCTTTACATAAGGCAGGGAAGAATAAGCTGAGCCCCTCTTCATACCGTCCGATATCTATTTTGAATCATTGTTTTAAATTTTTTTCTACTATTCTGGCAGAAAGATTGAATAAAATTATAGCACACTATATTAATAATAATCAATCTGGTTTCATACCGGGGCGTTCTATAACTGACAATGTTCGTAGAACACTTAATATAATACATTACTGTAAAATAACTAACATCCCATCTTTGATACTCTCCTTAGACGCTGAAAAAGCGTTTGACAAATTGGAAATTCCTTTTTTAAAGTCTATCTTAACTTCCATGCAATTTGGTCCTAACTTTGTACGTTCCATAGATGCTATTTATGACTCACCAAATGCTCAAATTGCAATTAATCAATTTCGTTCTGATACTTTAACTTTAAGCAGAGGTACTCGTCAGGGATGCCCACTCTCCCCGATATTTGCGTTGTCTCTTGAACCTTTAGCTCATGCTGTTAGGGAAGACCCAGAAACAAAGGGCATCTCGTTGAATGCTAAATCTCATAAGGTCAGCCTGTTTGCCGATGATACCTTATTCAATCTTAGTAACCCTTTGAATTCATTACAAAAATTAAAACAAGTCATTGATTTATTTAGTGTATATTCTGGTTTCACAGTTAATTTTTTAAAATCGGAAATCTACCCTATGGTGATGACATCCACCTTGAAACAGGACATATTAAACAATTTCGCCTATAAATGGGTTGAAAAATCTTGGAGATATTTGGGGATCAACATTCTGGTGAACTTTAAGGATTTATTTCAGGCTAATTACTCCCCTATTTTTCTTTCAGTTAAAAGGTCATTAGCAGAATGGTCAAAATGTAACTTCTCAATCATTGAAAAGTTTGATCTTTTAAAATCTTTTAAAATTCTTTATTTATTTCAAAATCTGCCTATTCCAGTCAGTAATGCAAAAGAACAGTGGCAGCACAATATATGAAATACAAAAATACAAAATATTGTGCACAAACACTCTTAACTGGTGTATATATAAAGTTCTATTATAATGAAATGAACAGCCTACAACAGTGGGCATACATTCATACAGTATAAATAGAAATAGAAAACAACAGTCTCAAAACAATATTCCAAGGAGGACCCCACACAGTCACAGAGTTTTCAAAATGAGTACAATGACTCAAAAATAAAGTTCCACAGGAGTCCCTCCGTTGTTTGTTGACTTCTGAAGGACAAATTCTAGCCTTCACGCAAACCCCGGATTTGATTGCGTTCCGCTGCTCCTGCAGCTTCCTCGTAAGTCAACTGTAAACAACAAAAGTGACCGATAAAAACCACCCTAAACCAAAGTGATTTTAACAAAAACATACAGATACAGTAGGTCAAACAACCTGAAAAATCCAGCCAAGTTCTTTCTCAAACGCCCATTATGATATCTTAATTTGCAGCTTGGGCTGCCAGAGCCCACGGCTTTTTTTAAAGGGACGGACACAGCTGTTGTTACTTAAACATTTAAAAGAGACCACACCACACTCTCCAACATACCCAAGAAACACCAAACATTATATATAACAAGAGAAATCATTGTGTTGGTTAAGGCCAGAGGGTTCAATGGTGTTTAAACGATGTATCCACCGTGCCTCTTTTTGTAACATGGTCCTTTGTAAATCACCACCTCTACTATCACCAATTTTCTGAATCACAAAGAATTTTAAGGCTTCTATGTTATGATCAGTCTCAGTAAAATGTTGAAGGAGAGGAACACCAGGAACTTGATGGCGAACCCTTGAGATGTGTTCCAAAACACGTGTCTTAATAGCCCTACGGGAACATCCTATGTACATTTTAGAGCAATCTCCACAGACCAGGGCATAGATGACCCCTTTAGAGTCACAATTAGTGAAACCTGTCAATTTGATGGTTGTTTGGGATCTAGGATCCACATACTCTTTTATTTGTAGAGAGTACTTGCACGCTTTGCAACCCTTGCAACGGAAATGACCAGGGGGCAATCGAGAAGACGTCTGTGCAGTATTCAAATCCGTATGCACCAAATAGTCCCTTAGATTCCTAGATCTACGGAAACCAATTATAGGTGGGGAGGCACATCCTGCAATGCTGGAAACAATACCCCAATGGCGCAAAATGATGTTTTTAATCGCTAATGCCTTCGGAGTATATTGTAATGAACAAAATAATCTTTGATTTTCCCTAGCCTCTCCATTCTGTTTGATCGTACGCTGAAGCATAAGGGAACGTCCTTGTTTGGCAGCCCTCGTCTCCGCCCCTTTGATGACTGTTTCTGGATAACCCCGTTCCTTAAACTGCACTGTCAGTTGATTACACGATTTTTTATACTCAGTGACTGAGGTGCTGTTTCGTTTCATGCGTAAGAATTGCCCATAGGGTATATTATTCCGCAAAACGGGAGGATGGAAAGAGTCATAATGTAGATACCCATTCTTAGCCACCGCCTTTCTATGGTTCTTAATAGCTAGAGTACTATTGGCAGTGCGATACACCACTGTGTCCAAAAATACAATGGTGTCAGGATCTCTATTAAACGAAAACTTAATGCTAGGGTGACAAGAGTCCATCCATTCAACTAAACTCTCCAATCTTTCTGCATGTTTCATAATCAAAAAGATGTCGTCCACAAACCTAACAAAAAACAATATGTCTTCAAAGAAAGGGTTAACGTCACTGTTACAATAAAAATCATTTTCCAGCACAGCCATAAACAAACAGGCAATAGATGGCGCCAGAGCGCTGCCCATCGCAACCCCTTTACGTTGCAGAAAAAATTCTTGGTCAAAACGAAAATAGTTATTTTCAATAATCAGGTCCACTAGATCCAACAAAAAAGGTGTTGGTGGATCCAAGTCCTCTCTCTGATCCAAATAACACTGAGCTGTACTTCTCAAATCCTCAAAGGGAATATTAGTGTATAATGATTGAACATCCAATGTTACTAATGAGGCATCTGCAGGGATATAAAAATCCTCAATCTTAGAGACAAAATCTGTCGTGTCTCTAATAAAACTGGGAATCTTACAAACAAAAGGCTTCAAAAAGTGATCCACAAATTTAGATAGGGGTTCTAGTAACGAACCCTTTCCTGACACAATTGGACGACCAGGAGGGGGTCTGATTTCTTTATGTACCTTCGGGAGGGCATAAAAAATAGGTACTTTAGGGTGGGGGTTATCCAAAAATTCAAACTCTTTCTTGGAGATATACCCCATTTCTCTAGCGTCTATGAGTACCATCCTCACCAATTTAGATATTCTTTCAGTTGGATCAGTGTTAAGACGTGTATAGTATTCCACATCCGATAATAATGAACCTACCATCAAGAGATAGTCTTGCCTATCCTGAATCACAATCCCACCTCCTTTATCAGCTGATTTAATTACAAGATCGGGATTATCAGATAGTTGGGATAAAATGTCCCTTTCATATTTATTCAGATTGTTGAAGTAAGGGTTTTGTTGACGCTCTAGTTGTTCAAGATCCTGAAGCACCATTCTCTCAAAAACAATAATTCGTGGGTCATCATTAGTAGGAATAAACAAAGACCTACGTCTAAAAGGTGTCCTCTGTTCACATCCCCCCTCATCTTGTCCAAACATATGTTTCAATTTTAACAGGCGACATAATTTAAATAAATCAACTCTAGTGGAAAAAGAGTCATAGTAAGGAGTGGGAACAAAGCTAAGACCCAGGTTCAAAACCCTACGCTCATCATGAGAGAGATGGTGGGATGATAAATTTATAACTAAGTCCGATGTCTCCCCCTCCTTCCTGATGGTCCTCTGTAAAAATCCCGACCCTCCCTAGATCTGCTTCTTGTGTTCCTATATGGTCTATAACGATCAGTATCATCCTCCTCTCCAGAAGTGTAAGTAGAATCATCAGCCTCTGATTCTAAATCAGAGAAACGTCCTGCCTGGTCTGCCCAAGAAACTTTTTTCTTTAGAGTAGTATTAGTTTGCCACTAGTTATAAACCTTTGACTCACTATAATCCTTCTGGTCCCTTGCAAATTTTTTCACTTTTACTTCTCTTAATTTCTTCTCAAAAGCCTTAACTTTCCCTTCTAACTCTTTCATGTTCAACTCCCACGTATTATTAGAAACCTTACTCTTTAAGGATTCCTTCAGTGTTAGTATTTCCTCTTTCACTTTCTTACCCTCCTCCAAAGATTTCTCTATAATTAGAACCATAAGGTCTAGGGAGCATTTATTAAGTATCGCTATCCACCTGTTTTTGAAGGCCACATCTTCACTAAACATAGCAGGAGGCTTCTGAATACGCAAACCTCTTGGAATACGTTTGGCCTTTATGTAGTCTGTAAGCGACACAGAATGTAAATCCATTCTAATCTCCTTTCTCAGCATAAACTCAAGTTGATTCCAATCTGAAAAGCTATCCTCATTCTTAGTTTCTAGGGTATGTACCACATTTGCCACAATTTTATCAACATCTTTGTCAGAATAAGCAAAAATGCTATCCCAGGACATATTGCCAAGGCCACTAAAAAATAATGCAAAAGAACAGTGGCAGCACAATATATGAAATACAAAAATACAAGAATACAAAATATTGTGCACAAACACTCTTAACTGGTGTATATATAAAGTTCTATTATAATGAAATGAACAGCCTACAACAGTGGGCATACATTCATACAGTATAAATAGAAATAGAAAACAACAGTCTCAAAACAATATTCCAAGGAGGACCCCACACAGTCACAGAGTTTTCAAAATGAGTACAATGACTCAAAAATAAAGTTCCACAGGAGTCCCTCCGTTGTTTGTTGACTTCTGAAGGACAAATTCTAGCCTTCACGCAAACCCCAGATTTGATTGCGTTCCGCTGCTCCTGCAGCTTCCTCGTAAGTCAACTGTAAACAACAAAAGTGACCGATAAAAACCACCCTAAACCAAAGTGATTTTAACAAAAACATACAGATACAGTAGGTCAAACAACCTGAAAAATCCAGCCAAGTTCTTTCTCAAACGCCCATTATGATATCTTAATTTGCAGCTTGGACACGTGTTTTGGAACACATCTCAAGGGTTCGCCATCAAGTTCCTGGTGTTCCTCTCCTTCAACATTTTACTGAGACTGATCATAACATAGAAGCCTTAAAATTCTTTGTGATTCAGAAAATTGGTGATAGTAGAGGTGGTGATTTACAAAGGACCATGTTACAAAAAGAGGCACGGTGGATACATCGTTTAAACACCATTGAACCCTCTGGCCTTAACCAACACAATGATTTCTCTTGTTATATATAATGTTTGGTGTTTCTTGGGTATGTTGGAGAGTGTGGTGTGGTCTCTTTTAAATGTTTAAGTAACAACAGCTGTGTCCGTCCCTTTAAAAAAAGCCGTGGGCTCTGGCAGCCCAAGCTGCAAATTAAGATATCATAATGGGCGTTTGAGAAAGAACTTGGCTGGATTTTTCAGGTTGTTTGACCTACTGTATCTGTATGTTTTTGTTAAAATCACTTTGGTTTAGGGTGGTTTTTATCGGTCACTTTTGTTGTTTACAGTTGACTTACGAGGAAGCTGCAGGAGCAGCGGAACGCAATCAAATCCGGGGTTTGCGTGAAGGCTAGAATTTGTCCTTCAGAAGTCAACAAACAACGGAGGGACTCCTGTGGAACTTTATTTTTGAGTCATTGTACTCATTTTGAAAACTCTGTGACTGTGTGGGGTCCTCCTTGGAATATTGTTTTGAGACTGTTGTTTTCTATTTCTATTTATACTGTATGAATGTATGCCCACTGTTGTAGGCTGTTCATTTCATTATAATAGAACTTTATATATACACCAGTTAAGAGTGTTTGTGCACAATATTTTGTATTTTTGTATTCCAGTCAGTAAGCAGGACTTAAGAAGATGGCAAAATGCCTTTTTAGATTTCTTCTGGAACTCAAGGCATCGTAGAATTTCATCTTCTCTACTCTCAAAATCGCCAGCGCTTGGAGGCTTGGGAGTTCCACTTCTCGAAAAATATTATTTAGCGTCCCAGTTAAAATACATTCTCATTTATGCTCTACCAGAGTGCGATACCTCTTGGCTTAGTATAGAAAAGGCTGCCTTAAAAGATGTTTTATTACATGAGAGTGTTTGGCTTGGAAAATTTGAAAGACCAAAATTAATTTTGAACAACCCATTTGTAGAACACACACTTAAAATTTGGGACCAATATAGGGAGGTTCTAACACCGGCAACGTCGCCTTTCATGTCTTTTCTTGGACAACTGTGGTTTCAACCAGGTAAAGCATTATGTGACTATAAAGTCTGGCGAGACAAAAACATTTTTCGGCTGATTGCTATTACAACCAATGGTAAACTTAGTACTAAACCACAACTAGAAGCAAAATACAAAATAACAATATCTTGGATGCAGTACTATCAGCTGTTTGATGCTTTACACAAGGTAATACCACTTACTTGTGTAAATAGAGCACAAATTCCTTTGAATCTCATTTAAAATTTGGATCATCTTCTGTTAGAGGTGCAATTTCCTGTATTTATCAATTACTTAATGGGAAAGATTGGGACCAGTGTACCTCACAACAGAACCAATGGCATAAAGACTGTGAAAAAGTATTTTCAGAGGAGCAATGGAAAAGTTCTTTATTTAAATCAAGATCTACATATATTAGAATACAAAACTTTAAGGTATGGTCTCAATGGTATGTTACGCCATATAAATTGTTCCGTAGTAACTTGACCCTGTCAAGCATGAGATCTCAAAATAACCAGTCCTTGATTTTTGAAACAAAGTATTGGTTCATTGATAATCCATTGTGCTCGGATAGGCACCAGATTGGAAGTGATACATTGTACTTCAAGAATACCAGCTTTAAGGGGCATATCAAAGAGACCTTAGGAATTCTACCCCAGCTTGCTACATTATCTACTATTGCGGTTTAGCTATATCCTGGGTTCAGACCCAAGCCTGAGAAAGTGTTCCCAGAGAGGTTTTATCTTCAAAGAGGACATTCCTGCATTTGCTACAAGTGAGAACTAAAGCAGAGGTTACATGGCTTTGATGTGCAACACATTAGAAAAACAGCTATTAATGTAGGCAAACCATAAAAGAAACAAGATGCTTGACAGACCCCAACTCCATATTGTTGGAAAGGATGTGGAGGAACTGGTACTCTGAAACATTGCTGGTGGGACTGTCCAAAAATTAAGGAATTTTGGAAATCAGTGATTAAGCTAGCCGGGGAAGTAGTAGATTTTGACATCCCTTTTTTACCAGAATCTGTTCTGCTTAATATTTGGCATAAAAAACCCTGTTCTAATCTGAAACTAGAACTTCTTTCATTATTGTTACTAGCAGCCAAAATTATTATAGCTTTATGTTGGAAATCTGATAGATGCCCCACTATTTGTCAACCGTATGATAAAGTCTAGGATTTGATGATCCAAGATAAACTGTATTCAAGTATTTTAAAATATGAAAATCCACTGTTAGCTGACAATTTTGTTGAAAAATGGTTTACTTTTCTCTCATATATCAATGAGAAACCCTCAACTAGTCTATCTGTTCCAACGAAGTATCTTGACTTTATTCTGTATTAAGTACTTGACTATATACCTTGACAGCGCTCAAATTTATGTGGTGTATTTTTTGTAAGAATTATTTTGTTTCTAGTTTGTAATATATAATTTATATTTTTGTGTAAAATGGTAGATGCCGTTTTGTTTATACGTTAATGGTTGGTTATTTTGTATTGATTTGTTAAAAATAAAAATTGTGAGTTATTAAAAAAAAGTCAAACATATTTTTCTCCTCTCACAAAAGAATACATGCTTTCCTGAGGAGTGTAAAATGTTCATTTCTTTGTTGGTGAACCTCAAAACCCATCTTTTCTGTGATGCCTTTAGCTTAACCATCCAAAATCCTCACTTCTTAGAAAAGCCAAACAAAGAATGTATAAATGTATGTCTGTGTAGCCATCCCTTGCTACACTTCACTCCCCTCCTTATATGTTAAAATTTGGATTGCAAGCTATTGAACATATGAACATATGAAGTTGCCTTATACTGAATCAGAACTTTGGTCCATCAAAGTCAGTATTGTCTTCTCAGACTGGCAGCGGCTCTCCAGGGTCTCAAGCTGAGGTTTTCACACCTATTTGCCTGGACCCTTTTTTGGAGATGCCGGGGATTGAACCTGGGATCTTCTTCTTCCCAAGCAGATGCTCTACCATTGAGCCACCGTCCATCCCTCCTATTCACAGCAAGAACCTTTTGTGGAGGTGTACATTCATTAAAACAGGGATGTCAAACTCGTTTGTTATGAGGGCCAAATCTGACATTGTCCAGCGGGGGTCATGTTGGACCAGGCCATGTGTGTACCTATTTAAGATTTGGTAGCAGAGAGATAAACTTTATAAAGGACACAATCAAACACAAAGAAATTTAAAAAAACACTTAAAATAAAACATGCTTAAAACATTAGCACTCCTTGGTCTTAAAGGTGCTTTCTTTGAATTTCTCCCATGGGATCCAGGGAGCTAGACAAAGGAAGCTCTGTTTCTTTCCTTCCTTCCCCAGGGGACCAGGAGGGCGAGGAGCCTCAGCCAATAGAAGGAAGAGAGGGTTGGCTTAGTAGCTCTGCCATGTGATTGAGAGGACCTGGCAAAGCAAACTTTCCCTCCCCATTTCCTCCCCATGGGAAGAGCCTCAGCCAGTGGAGAAAACAGAGGTTTTGCTCTGTAGCTCCTGTGCAATTGAGCAAGTCAGGCAAAGCAAGTTGTGATATAGAAGGAAGCAAGAGAGGGAGAAGGAAGCAGATGACAGCCAGTTCCTTGGGGGCCTGATTTGGCCTCTGGGCCGCACGTTTGACCCCCCACATTAAATGCTGTAATATGTTACAGGTAAGGGTGTGACCAGACTTTTTTTTTTCTGATAAAAGAGGTGCCAGAACTCTCACAAGGAAAATGAAGAAGAAACACACAGGTGTCCCTCAGTAACTTTTAAACACTTTTTGAGAATTCTGTTTCTATGAAGAGGCTTCGGAGCTCCATTCTACCATGTTCCCACAGGAAAAAAAGCCCTGGATGTAACCAAGGCTTTGTGTTTCTGCAGGTGCACAGGGAAAAAAATCACAGAATGCAGTACTGAGCTCAGAATTCAGTTTCTTGAGCATCTTAGCTTTTATTTGAAAAAAGAAAAAAGAGTAGGTTTCTAGCCCTTATAGTTGTGATGTTATTACCTAGTACTGTAGCTTATAGTCTGTGTTTCTTAGGAATGGGAAGATATCTTCAACCCAAAAAAAACACCTCAACCACAGGAAGCCTAGCTTTCCAGAGCACACACTTCAAGCACGTAAGGATCTCCTTTGCTCTATCTTGCACATTTAGGAAGCAGCTTTTATGTGGTGCTGTCCCATATGTGTATGACTTCTGTGACCCTGTGAGGTCCCGTCCCCCCCACCGCAGTGGGATTGGGTAGGAAAGATCCACATGGCTATCCCCACACAGTTTTGTTTTATTTGCACAAATACTGCAGCTGCATTGGGCTAGCACCCCAAGGAAGTAGTGGGATCTGGGTTTGCAAAAGGCTATGGGGATTTAATGCATTTCATGAACACCATGTGAGTGTGCTTTCAACCTGTCTGTGGATGAATTGGTACGGTGGTCAGGTTCAACAGAAGAGCTAACAAAGACATCAATATGGTTATATATCTGTGGAACAGGAAGGCAGTTCAATTGGCTTGCAGTTTGAATACAGAAGATGTTGTGTAAATAGAGCTGAAAAAGAAGGGTTTTGATTAACACGATTGATATTTGAGGGGAATGTCTGTGTCTTCTTTTATCTCCTAAGAATTATCTTCAGTGTCTTTTGAGGAACTGCTGAAGCTAAGAAATACGGTTGGGACCAAGGCTTATCAGCGGATGGCGATTGAGAAGACAGCAAAAAATACCACAAAACTGAAGAGGAGGCAGTCTTCAAATAAACACAGGTGAATGTGGTCCTTTAGCTTTCCAGAGCAGATAACTGCTCCGCTGCATTCTGGTGAAGGATTCTCAAATCCCTGTTCCACTTGGTAAAAGGCTTAGAGATCTCTAATTTGCCTGGAGATATGTTAGCGAGGAGAGCAATATGTTTTTAGGAGGGGTTGATTCTTAACACAGAGGTTCTTTTCTGGGTTTTTCGGGCCATGCTTTTCTGAAGAACAAAGGGTCTACCTTACAGCTTGCCCTCTTTGAGCTCCTACCATACCATTGCTGATTCCCCCCCCCCCCCCCCGCAGATGTGATCTGGAAAGGGATTTCTTCCCTGTATTCTGAGATTCTGTGAGATCCCTGTACGAGACTGCTTGGCTCTTGCTTATGTTTCAGTTGCTCAGTTTCAGTGTGTTCTGTAAATGTCACTAATGTGACAAGTAATTTGGACATTAGAGAAGACAGGGACAAAAACAGATCACAGTATTGCTCCTTCATCAGTCATCTCCTTGCAGCTCTACACATTTATTGTGTGCCATTACCCTTTGCTCCTGGTCCTGAAGCCAGGTTTCAGTCCAGATAAGAGTCCCATCCAAGGTAATTGCAGCAGACATCTGCTCTTTACTTCATCTTCAGTTCTCCCTCATCTCTTTCCAACTTCCAGCTGAAAACATCTTTTTGTCCTTTCCCCTCCCCTCTTAGTACCTTGTGCTGTTCTTTCACCTTCTACCTAAGGCTCTTGCTGGGCTTTCCAGACAATGCCAGAAGCTTCTCAAAATGTCTTCCCTTTTATGGGTTATTTATTTCTATTTTTAACTCTCCAAAGCCTTTTGAGAGATGCTTTGTACAAAAGCCCCAGTGTAGCCAGAATCAAATCAGATGTATCTATTTTTTTTAAGGGAACACTCCAAAAATTCTGCTCTGCTCATTGGTGCATTATAGAATGAAATTGGATTCAGAAGCAACCCAACACCATGACTTTAAAAAAAAATGAACTGAGCAGGATTTCTAAAATTTCCTGCATGCTGATCAGAAGCCAGTGTGTAGGGAAAATGAAAAGGAAGCAGTAGCCAATGAACTGCAGGAGCCTAATCAGCTCGAGAAATCCCACAGGGGATGTGGAAGGATAGCTGCAGCCACAGTACTGCTGTGGTTCATTCTTTGCCCTCTTCTGCCTGCCTGCTGTAGAAAGCAACACATTCTAGTTCTGCTTCAAAGCCTCTTTGGGGGGGTGGGGGGTGAAATGGACCATGGCAGTAGTGTTTTTCTGCTAAAGGAAAAGATCCTTTCTCTGGAACAGGAGCTAGCATTCCTGTCATTAAACTCTAGATGAACCATATTTACAGCTAACTAATACAACTTCATAACTAACATAATTCCCATGCAGCACTTTACTGGCTTTTAGAGGGAAAGATGAGCTCACTTTCATTTTTTGGCCTTCTTACATTTAATCTGTTTCTAGGTTTAAGGCTGGGACTTGATATATCCCCTAGAGGGGCAGGTTTTTCGAGAGCTCTCTTTCCTGGGACTAGATGCATGCATTTATTTTTCTCCTGTATCTGGAGGCTACTGTATAAAAGCTGCAGTTCCTACAAAAGGTGCATGACTTTTGTTAGTGTCACCACTGAATGACGTATAGCTGTCATGTTTTTAATGCTGCTAAAGGATTTATTCAGCATTTCATTAAGTTCATGTTAGCATATTGGTGATGCCATGTTGGTTCAAAAGACTGAAAAAGACGAAGTGGGTGACACGATAACTCTGCTGAACTAACTAACCTCTTGGGCAGTTTTTCAATCTTCCCAGGAGTTCTCTTTGTTTTTGTCTTCAGGATTCCTGGCTTAATTGGCTGTGGTGGGTCAAGCATTCTTTGAAAGGTGATAATAAGCCTGCAGTAATTCTGATGGAGGAGAGAGGTAGCAAGTAATAATGCAAAATTGTAGACCTTGTCTGAACTCTTGCTTTGCTCTAGTTAACTAAAGTATTTACTTACATAGTTCATTAGTATCCTGCCATTCTATCGGACCAGTTCATGGCAAATGAAATAAAAATAGTGCAAAGCAATGTATTCTAATTTATATGACACACAAGGTAAAAATGGTACAATACTTATTTTTCTTAATATTTATTTGCTTTTTAAAAATAAAACCTACCACATTAGATCATTGATACAGGCTTTCAGCTTTGAAACACAAATGATACTACAATTAATTAAGGGCTAAAATAACCTTCCTGTTGCATTAAAGCTTTCATAAAGAGGAGAACCTCTCCTAAATTCTACTAATCTGAGCAGTTTTGGAAAAGGCTTTCTGTAAAAGAGGTGCACTGACTGAAAAAGCCCTGCCCTTTTGCCCTTCTTGATGAAGCTTCTCTCAAATTACATTTGGGGCAAGTTCATACGAGTAGAGTTGTTGTCTCAGGTTGTCTGGAACCAGGATATGGGGGTGGGGTTTTTAAAAGTCAACCCAAGCACTTTCTGTTGGGCCTGGAAGCCAACTGGTAATTAGAGCAGATCTCATATCACTGATGTTATGTAATCTTGATTGTTTCTCCCCATTAAAAAATGGACTGCTGCGCTTTGCATCCCCAGCAAATTCTGAACACTCTTTGTGGCAGCCAGTCATATATCAGATTGCAGTAGTCCAACCTAGAGTTCACAAATGCCTGAATGGTGGCTGCCAGCACCTCTGTCTGACATGCTATAGTTATGGGATCAAGCAGCTTGGGTTATTTCAGGTATGTTGAACATCCTGAACTAGTTCAGAATGGGTCTTTTCCTCATGAGATAATGGCACAGATGTCTTTCTATCAATCTAAACATCTCCCCCCCCTTCTAAATATGTAGAAACCAAATTTATTGGACCTTGGGGCTTGAAATAAAAGAATTACAGTTCATACAAGGAGGATCTCAAGGATCTCAGTTGGGTTAGCCTTCAGGGGGTTCAGAGCACTACACAAAAACCCATCAAAGGAAATAAGAAGGCCAAATAAGGAAAAAATAAAAGTTGCTGAACTCGGTAAAAAGCTGCTGAAGATGACAGTTGGATCAAAATCAAAAAAACTTTAATTTGAATTCTGTAACTTAATATAAACTATATAGCTGCATTATAAGGGATATATTTTATATTGGGCTGAGAAGTAGTATTATGTAAAGTTTATTAATAAAAGTAATAAAGTTTATTGCTGGATTTTAGAGATATTAAAATAATAAATTTTGCATTTGATGTTCAGGAGGACGTTTTTGTTTGAAACTTTGGTCTCTTACCTTTATTTGGAGCAGTGCTTGCTTAATGAATTAGTCTTTGCCCCTGTAATTCTGACAGGAAAAGCTCTCTTAAAAAATAATAAATGCAGGTGGAAAGGGAACAGAATGTGAAGAACACTTAATCAGATGTGCACAGCCTAGATGTTTTTGTATTACTCTGTTCTATTATACACACTATTATATAAATTAAAGTGCCATACAAATTGCACACATCGCAGTAGAGTTTATTAGAATTCTCTGCCAATAGAATTACAATCTTTTCTTGAGTTCCTGTATTTACATGTTAACATTCCTTACACATTCTAACGGAGCGCTCTGGCTCACAAAAGCTTATACCACAAATAAATTAAGGTGCCGCAAGACTTGTTTTATTTTGGCTGTGACAGACAGGCATGGCTTCCTTTCTGGAATGCAAGTGAACAAAGAGGTTAGTGATGGAAACCATAGAGGGAGAGGAAGGGAGAGGGTGTCTACTAAAGGTAGTAATTCCCTGTCCTTGGGAATCAAAACCATTCATACAGGCATCAGCCCTCAGCTAGGATTTACATGGAATGAAGCAGATAGCCTGCTGCTTGCTTCTTTTCAGGCAGGAGTGTAAAGGAACAGAAGGCAACTGGGTAGAGAGAGGCTTTGCTGGCATGTCCTGTGAGACCAGTGTTACTCCCAAGGATCTTTTATGCTGCAAGGGGGACTACAGTTTAAATTACTCTGGGGCAGAGGGACATTAACCTAGAAGGATGCCAACACTCATTTTCTGCTTCCTTTTGGTCTTTTAAACTATAGTCCTCAGAGGCCAATCTATGCCCCAATCTGTGAACCTCATATATGTGTAAATTAAATATAATATTTATTTACTTGTTTAATTGGTTTCTTTCTCACTTTCTCCCCAAAGGGGCACCCGAAGTTCCTAGTTGCCATCAACCAAAAGAGCCGCATAATTTCTGTACACCCTGTGCATCATCCCAAACACACACATGCAGTAATTATTAATATTAAATGTATGCACAGCTATTTTGTTATCAGATGACATCTGAGTATATAGGATAGTTTCTCCCCACAACTGCTGAACTTTAGCCAGCCCTTGTGTATCTGGAACAAGGGAAGGCGTTGTGAGTTAGACATGGCACAAAACAGCATTCAAGTTTTCACGTTCTCCAGAACTCTTTGTTGGGTGTGATGTTAAAAAACTATTATTTCTCTGTTTTAAAATCTACCTGATACCAGAGGTGAGAGCACAGAGGGTGTAAAAGACACTGGGATATTTTGGAGAGGACAGGCCTCTTACTTCTATCTCTGACACAAGGCCTGTGGCTTGGAGATCCTCACAGTCTGTCCATCCTCCAATGGCAGCTGTTTCAAGGTGAATTACCTGCCAGCTGCAAGTTGCACTGAGCAATAGCCTTGCCCACTTTCCTGAAATGTGGTGGCGTGGCTGCCATATTGGGGAATCATGCTCAGAAGAGCCCCAAATGCCATATCAGAGAGCTGCATGTGGCTCTTGAGCCTCTAAGGGGTATCACTGCTCTACATGTTCTGCTCAGGTAGGATGTCTCAGTATTTTTAAAAAAAATCTTTTGCACAAGCCATTTCTGGACATTTTGTTGTTGGAGGGGTAGGTTGTTGATTGCCTCACTCCTAAGTATATGTGAGTCCCAAACAAAAAAACAGGGAAGTGACTTGACCATAATAATGTTCCAGCTGGAAAGAAGTCTCCATTTTTGAATATGTGAGTCCTTCCCTTGGTTTTGAAAGCTTAACTCACAGATGTCAAACATGTGGTCCAGGGGCCAAATCAGGCCCCCAGAGGGCTCCTATCAAGCCCCAAGCAACTGGCTGTCATCTGCTTCCTTCTCCCTCTCTCTTGGTCCCTTCTGCATCACAGCTTGTTTTGCCAGGCTTGCTCAATCGCACAGGAGCTACAGAGCAAAACCACAATTTTCTCCATTGGCTGAGGCTCTTCTCTTGTGGAGTAAGGGTGGAAGGCAGAGCTTGCTTTACCAGGCTCTCTCAGTTGCACAGCAGAGCTACTGAGCCAAGCCTCTCTTCCGTCTATTGGCTGAGGCTCCTCCCCATCCTGGTCCCCTGGGGAAGGAAGGAAAGAGCCAGAGCTTCCTTTGCCCAGTTCCCTGCATCCCATGGGAGAAATACAAAGAAAGCACCTTTAAGACCGACAAGTTCTAATGTTTTAAGCATGTTTTATTTTAAGGGTTTTAAAAAAAATCTTTAATTGCTTTTGTCTGTATCCTTTGCAAAGTTTATATCTCTGTCACCAAATCTTAAATAGGAGCACACATGGCTCGGCCTGACATGGCCCAGCCCAACAAGGTCTCATTTGCCTCCCCCAAGGCAGAATAAAGAGGCGGACACAAATACATTGGTAAAACTATGGGCCACTTTATTAAATAACACTGCAACGGCAAGGGCAACCAAACTGCAGCCAGGTCAGGGCCAGGGGTCTCCTCAGACCGCTCCCCAGCCATTTTCAGCGGGCGAGAGACCCGGCCCCCCAGCCGGAGCTGTGTGTCACAACTCCCGTGTGTCACAGGCCCAGCAGGGAGGCTCGCACCAGAGGGTCCAGACACCAGACGCGCATCTCAGTGAAAGACCCATTCAATCGAGTCTCCAGGACAGTCTGCATTCACACACCTCGGGTCACCAATACCCAAAGGTTGATCCTGCCAGACCCTAACTCCCCAAAAGGGGGAGGCTAACCGGTCCTCCCCAGGCTGCATGGCGCCATAAACCCAGCAAAACCTGCCACAACTAAGGCCAAGTCTCTACTTAGGGCTTAGCACCCACCGAAAGGCCCAAGGCCAACACAAGCCCTTGCCGAAGATCCCTCAAGAAAAGCATATTACCCTTTTCCGAGAGATGCACCCCATCCCCTCTGTAGAGGTCAAGACATTCCGAAGAAATATTCAGATGAGGCCAATGGTGGCCCAAACCACTCTCCAGTGCCTTGTGAATCTCCTTATTTACTCTGTAACGAGCCCTCTCTATCCCAGCTGGATTCCAAGCACAGCGCCACACCAAGCGCGGAATTATGGCCAACCAAACTATAATGGTACCGGGCCATCTGTTCCTAATGTACTTGAAATCATCTCGAGCTTGCAAGATCAAAGCCTTACCTTTAATCAGCCCGAGATCATTCCCCCCCGGTGAATAATTAAAACCTGAGGAGGAGGGCCCACACACCCATGAAATAAAAGCGGTAGCAAGCCGGGCCACTGAAGACCCCGGCGCCCCCGCTGTTCAACCGTAACATATTTGCTGAGCCCCAGCTAAGAGCCAATGGCAGTTCTCCGAGCTTGATGTGCCGCCCAAAACACATAACTGTGCCCGCAGATGAGAACTCGGCTCCTCTGGCCAGGAACAACAGCATCTAAAAAGAGAAACAGATAAGTTATAAAACCCAACCTTAAACTACCCCCAGCTCCGAATAACAACGCTAAGAATGGAGCAAAGGGTGAATATAACCTTTATAAGCCTGAGACCGCCAACGGCCAAGGCACTGGATGGACGAAGAAGAATAACCCAAGGCCGTGGCCGTAGAGGCCGCCCCAATTCTAAAGGAGTGAGTACCAAACCTCACTCCAGACAACCCCAACAAAGCTAAAGCCCTAGACGTCACTGCCCCAAACTAATGTTTTGTCAGAGGGCTGCCTCCAAAATGACAAAACAACAACCCTTCGCAGCCTCCCCGCAAGGCCAAATAATCGGCGAATGCGGAAACTGGGCAAAGCTCCACTTCTGAACACAGACCCAACTCCAACACAGTCCCAATGCCCTCTTGATCCATCTTGGATCAGCGGATGGTAAGAGCCGACTTACCCCCCATTAACCTAATATCCCTTAGTGACAAAGCCCTGCCAGAAACATCATTCCTGGAGTTTGCCACCAATTCACTAATCCTCAGTGCGCCAAAGAAGGCCACCAAAGAGGCTGCGTGAAATAAAACAGCCTCAAAATGAGACGCACAAACTGCTCTCCACGCCCCTTTCAAACCCCTAAGAATCTCAGGAGGCATAGGGTTCCTGGTATCAGGCTTAGGCCCAACCTCTCTGGACCACCCTTCCAGCATCTTTCAAATACGAAATTCTGCTGTTTCCTCCTTATACCCTAACGCCTTGCTAGCAAAGGCCAGCGCAGACATGCGTCCCCTAATTGATCGCACAGCCAATCCCTTACATTTTAAGGAAACACAATAATGGAGCAACTGCTCCACCGGGAGGGGCCAAACAATGCGATACCCTACCTCGGCCCTAAAGTCTTCAAACTGCCGCACAGCACATTCGTAAGACTTCCTGGTGCTAGGCACAATGGCTAGGCCTATCGCTCTGCAGGCCTCGGCTCTCCAATCAGCCATAGCTCCTGGGGCATTGGTGCCACCTCCAGATCAGTGTCCGGGGCCAGCTGAGGAAACCTCTCCATCTGTTTACGAGAGAAAGCGTCAGCCACCCCATTATTCACCCCAGGAACATGCTTGGCCAAAAACAAAATGTTATGCCTCAGGCAACGCAGAGTGAAGGCCCTCACCAACCTCATAACCCGTTGCGATTTGGATGAAAGGAATTAATAACATGAACAACAGCCATGTTGTCGCACTAAAATGAACAGTGCGATCGACCATATCACTCCCCCACAGCCAAACTGCAACCAAAATGGGGAAAAATTCCAAAAACGTGAGATCCCGGCTCAAACCAGCCTGCACCCATGAATCCAGCCACAGCTCCATGCACCAGTGTCCACAGAAGTAGACCCCAAAACCTAATGACCCAGCAGCATTGGACATGACCTGAAGCTCCGCCTCAAGCCTCATGTCCTCTCTCCAAAAAGAAATACCATTAAAGGATTCCAAAAACTCCTGCCACACCCACAGGTCCTCCCTCATGCTGCTAGTAACCCTGGTCCTGTGCTGGGGCAAGCGAAGGCCCGCCATAGCATCACAAAACCTGCGAAGAAAAGCCCTACCCAGGTCAACCACTTTGCAAGCAAAGTTAAGATGCCCAACTAACTGCTTCAGCTCAAGAACCGTAACCTTCTTTTTGAGGAGGAAAGTATTAATCCTTTCCTTCAAATCCTCCAGCTTATGGCAAGGAATTCTGGACGATTGCGCTAAAGTGTCCAGCTCAATCCCCCAAAACACAAGGCAATGGGCCGGGCCCTCTGTTTTTTCCTCGGCCAATGGCACACCCAACCCAGCAGCCAGCTCAATAAAGCCGGACAACAACTGAGTGCAGCATTCAGAACCCGCAGGGCCCACAAACAGTAGTCATCCAAATAATGAACAACATCCTGTAAACCCACTTTCTCACGCACAGCCCATTCAAGAAATGTTCTGAAACACTCGAAAGCAGCACACAATACAGAGCAGCCCATAGGCAACGCCCTGTCCATGTAAAATTGCCCTGCAAAAGAGAAACCCAAAAGCTCAAAATCATCCGGATGGACAGGGAGAAGGCAAAATGCAGATTTGATACCGCATTTAGCCAACTCAGCCCCCTGACCACAGCGTCAAACGACGCCCACGGCCTAATTGAAGGTATTATACCTAACTGAGCATAGTTCCTCAGGTATCCCATCATTAACAGAAGAACCCTTGGGGTAAGAAAGGTGGTGAATCAAACGAAATTCACCAGGCGCCTTCTTTGGCACCACCCCTAAAGGGGAAACCCTAAGGTTAACCACTGGAGGACTAGCAAATGGGCCTAAAATCCTGCCCTCTGCCAGCTCCTTGGCAATCTTAGCCTCCACTACGTGCTCTAAACCCTTAACTGAACTGAGGTTCCGAGACCAAGTTGGTACCCAAGAACCCTGAAAAGGAATTCTAAAACCTAACGTAAAACCGTTCAACAAATATAAACTGTCAGCCCTACGTGGGTACCTACGAAGCCATTGCTCAAGAGTTCCCTTTATCAGGCTGGGGCTCTTTTCCAGTTTGGGAAGGACCCCCACCTGGTCTTTTCTGACCCTTGCATGGCCGAACTCTTGGACAGTTGTTAAACGAGTGTGGGCCAGCACACAGGGGGCATTCATGCTTGAACTGGCAAGCTTTCCGACTGCACGCCCCCTGTGACCCAAACTCCCAGCAAAGCAAGCGGGGTTGAACCACCTGCCCCGCAGAGCTGCGGGAAGATGATGATGAACTGGAAGGAGAAGAGGAACCCTTAGAAACTTAGTGACCACTGTCAGAGCGGTCCCCCAGATTGGGCTGCGCAGGTGACATCACTTGCAGCCACAACTGTTGGTGAATCCGATCCGAAGGGAGAGAAGGGTACAACGCAGCCCTCATCCTGAATTCCTGGTCATATTGAATCCAGGCTGGGCCGCTGAACATCGTATACCCTTTGTATATGATGTCCATGTACTGAATCAGCGCTGCCGCCCGCATCCAATTGTTCCTGCATTTTCTCCATTGAAAGAGCCCTTGTTCAAGGCTGCTTGGCTTCAGACATTTTAAAAAAAAACCACCAAAAATTTTAATTCACAAATTTCGTATTCAGCTATCAGATTCAAGAGATTTGGGCTTACTTTTATAATAAACTTTATTTCATCTTCCTCGGAGCTTCCTAGCCCAAGATATGAATTTTTAAAACTTTTAAACCCTTCAAAAAATAACAAAATTTTTGATCTCCCCAATTTTCAATTTGACTATCAGGTTCAATAGATTGGGACTTGCCCTTTATGGCAAGCCCAATTTTGCCGTCCTCTGAGCCCCCAAAGTCCAGATATTTATTTTTAAAGTCTTTCCGGGGGGAGGAAAATGCCGAGCTGAGCTGTCTCTCATAACGGGAGCAGGCTGGAAGGCAAATTAATGCCTACTGCCTACTTTTCTCAGTTAGAGAATAGTCCAAGACATGCATGGAAAACTTTGAGATTTACCTGGGCTTAAAGGGAGCCCCGGAGGGGGACTTCTTTGAGGCTTTGAGGGGTCTCAGGGGAAGTTGCATAGTCATCATCTGCAGAAGTGCCCAGAGTCATTTATTTGACATAAGCTCGTCAAGATCCTAACCTTCTTGGACATTGCTAAACATCTAAAGCTTTGAAAGACCAGTGGAAACTTGGATAATTGGAAGAAAAGGTACAGAAGATTATTTTTTCATTCTGGAGCTATTTATAGCTTAAAGGGACAAAATTAAAAGGTGGGAAAAGAAAGTATAGAAAGCTTGGAAGAAGAGGGAAGGAAGAGGCAAAATCTGGATTTTATAAATATAAAGGACAGTGTTAAAACTGCTAAAAAGTGAGAAGGAATTTATTGTTTTGTCTACTTGCGGTTTGGAAGTAAAAGCAACATCATCATACTGGAACAGACCTGCAGCACATCTGAGCAAGACAGGAAATACGTCAAGTATCGTGAGATCTCCGTGTGAGTTGGTGGCAACAAAAACAGGAAGCAGTAGAAAGAAAACCTACTCTAGGAATATATACCATTGAGAAACATCGGTGGTCATTGCTGGGAGGCTAAATTAAAAACATTGTTTTTAAAAGAATTTGGGACATTAAAAATTGTTGGAATCGACTGAAAAGAGGGTAAGAAGATAAGTACTATTGGTCATATTTTTGTGGGCTCCTCAGAATTTTTTAAAAGGAAAAAGACATTATAAGAAATAATAAAAAGTTGCGGCCAGCAAAGCAAGCGGGGTTGAACCGCCTGCCCTGCAGAGCTGCGGGAAGATGATGATGAACTGGAAGGAGAAGAGGAACCCTTAGAAACTTAGTGACCGCTGTCAGAGCGGTCCCCCAGATTGGGCTGCGCAGGTGACATCACCTGCAGCCACAACTGTTGGTGAATCCAATCCCAAGGGAGAGAAGGGTACAACGCAGCCCTCATCCTGAATTCCTGGTCATATTGAATCCAGGCCGGGCCGCTGAACATCGTATACCCTTTGTATATGATGTCCATGTACTGAATCAGCGCTGCCGCCCGCCAGGGCTGAGCACGCGCTATTACCCCCGCATATATAAAAAACCCTGGAAGCCAATTGGCCCAGGTCCAATCGACCTTCCTCTTCTTAAGCTTCTCCTTCTCTTTATCATCAAGCTCTTCCTTATACTTTTTTTCTAATTACCTAAATAAAAGGGAGAATATGTCAACATATCCCCCTTAAGGATTTTGTCTCTTGTGGCGGGCAGCAGGTGATCACCCAAAGGTAAGGCAACCTCACCAAACGGGACCACCCCATAAGGAGATGGGAAACCCCATCCGCCAGTTAAAGCCGCAGCTGCCCCCTGCTGCCTGGCCCCAGGCCAATTACCGAAAGGGCCAAACTGACCATGTGGCCACATCCAGTTATTCTTCTGTCCCACACCCGAAGTTGAAGGAGTTCCGGAACCACCTGAAGCAGCACCAGCCCCATTAGGTGCGGCAGATCCCCAGGACCCCCAGGGCCACACAGGCCCAGTATAGGGCAAAGATGCATCCCCCAACTTACCAGGAGGTACAGCAGGCACCAATGTTGTTCCCGCACCAACCGCACCGGACGACGGGCCAGATCCAGCATCCGAGCTGACCAGCCCAACAGCTCCTTCATTAGCAGTCACAGCAGACCGGCCCTCCAAAATAGACAGTATATCTGCCTGCAAAGCCAGCTTAGGAACCCGCCCTTTCCCTGACATCTGAGAAGGAAGAAGGCCAGATGCCCGTTCCAGGGCCTGCAGCCTCTGAAAAATGACTGCGTTCACCTCATCTTCTTCCTCCTTGTCTGAAGAGGGGAGCGGAGGACGCTTCTGGGGCGGCTTAGGAGCCTTACGAGCAGGCTGCTTACCCTTTGATTTTCCACCACCTTTCCGCCCCGACATGTTTGCCACCCAAAGGGATTACGGCACCCAACAAAAATGAAAGAGAGTTTAAACTACAGTACTGCAGCTTTACCACTCTGCCCCAGGGGCTAAGTCTCACAATCCCCCAAAACAACTCAATTTCTTCACTCAGAAAAAAGGCCAAAAGCCACCCCTAAAATGGCTGCCGCCTCAAAAGCACCTAAAATGGCCGCCAAGGACAAGAGGCAAGGCAAAAAGCAGGCAGAAAATGGCCGCCAGGGACAAGAAGCAAGAGGGAAGAAAGCAACTCCAGTGCCTCATAAAATGGCTGACGCTCACTCACTCGCTGGCTGCCGCCTCAGGCCCACTTAAAATGGCTGCCAAGGCCACCAGGCCCTAAGAGGGAGACCCACTGAGAAACGAGGGGCTTAACAGAATAAGGCCTTCCAAATAATGCAGCCCCCCACCGCCCTATGAAGCGCCCCTGCAACCCCCCCCCCAAAAATAAAAACACCAACCACGAGGGGGAAAAGGGAAGGTCCTGACACAGAACCACGCTGTGCAGGCCTTGTAAAGGGTCCGACAGCCAGACGAAGGATGTCCTGCCGCGCTAAAATAACTCCCTGCACCAGTCCCACGACGAGGTTGGAGCCCAACGCTGCGCCACACTCCATGCCGAACGGCCCTTCAAGGCCTAATCCCCCCCCCCAATGCCAGCTAAGAGCGTGACAGCATGCTCCACCGAGCACCGCAGGAGGACTGACAAGAAGGGAGCGGAGGCTTCAGAAGACACGCTGAAGCCCCACCTCCTAAAGCACGCTAAATCACCTAAAGCGCGATAAATCGCCCGCTCTTTCCACCGGGAGGGGCAAAATCTTCCCGGCAGCCACGCCGCAATGCGGCGGGCTGCCGGAGGTTCCATTATGTCAGATCCGGCTCTCATAATGTTGTGTCCTAGGTTCAAATGGAGAACTGTTACTTTTGGAGGGAACTGTTACTTTTGGAGGGAAGCTGAACAAGCCAAGCTTGTACTCCACACCAGGGTTCCAGAGAAGGCCTAAGCGTGCCCAATCAGGGGAAGGATTGAAACATATGTAGCCAATCAACATCTAGGCTCATACTGTACCCTGATAGGCCCTTAGGCCTCTGTAAATAGCCAATCCATGTACATAGTTAAGGTCCAATCAGAAGGGGGCAAGAATTGTATAAAGGAGCAGGAGGTTTGAATAGAGCTCAGTCTGTGTTGTGTTCCTGAAGTAAAGCTTGCTGAAATCACTCTCCGACTCTGGTCTCTTACTGCGTCGACCCCAGTACTTTACACTGGCGACGAGGATGGGATGCCAGTAAGAACCAGCAACAGAACCAGGAACACGGAAAGGTGGCTAAATCCAAGCCATCTGGGTCCGCACTTCCGCTCTGCGCACACCCCATCTCGCAAGCCGCCCAGACACGCTGCCAAGAATGGAGGCTCCAGCCAACCTCCTGCAGCCCTTTAGCATCGATCGCCCCGAGCTGTGGGACTCGTGGGTCGAAGGCTTCCAGTCATACCTGACCTTCTGGAAGATTACAGAGACTACCATGCAGAGGGCTCTGCTTATCAGTACGTGTGGCACGGAGACCGTGGACTTAGCCAGGGCTCTTCTCCAACCCAGGAAGCTCTCAGAGACGCCGGTGGATGACATCATCAGCGCTCTGGAGAAGTATTTCCAGCCCCAGCCAACCAAGCTCACCCGGCACTGGGACTTCCGACAAAGGACACAGAAGGCAGGCGAAACCACGATGGCGTTCTTGACAAGCCTGCGCCGGGTGGCAAGCCGATGCAGTTTCGCAGACCTCAACGAAGCCCTCCTCGACCAGTTTGTATGGGGCTTGAGGGACGAAAAACTAGTACAGAAACTCCTGTCCCTCTCCGAGTGCGACCTAACAAAGGCAATCGATGTGGCCACCAGCTGGGAGAAGGGCAGATCAGCAGGGCCACGGCTGACAAGACAGGCTGCGGCACACCAGATCAACCCTGAACCATCTACAGAGGACTCAGACGAGGACAAAGCTCTACAAACTGGCTATTGTTCAGCAGGAAGGAAGACCACCCATGCCCCACAGGGCATGAGACACAAGACACCACCTGCATGTGCAAGCTGCGGGGGCCAGCACGAGCGAAAGACCTGCCGATTCCGGAATGCCACCTGTCGACTCTGCAACAAGGAAGGCCACATCGCCTGTGCCTGCAGATCCACATCCCGAGCACGCATCCCGCAAAGATCTGCGCACTCCGAAGGCCAGCCAGACTTCGAGACCGACGCTCTCCACGCCCACCTATACCCGGTACCGTACCTACCCTCGCCGGTCAGGCCCTCCAAAATCCAGGTCAATGTAGGGATCGGGGGGTGCCCTGCCAAATGGAGGTGGACTCTGGGTCAGCATCATCTATTATAGCGGCAGAGACATTTTTTAAAATCCCCACCAGGCTGAGGCCTCGTCTCAGGGACCCGGGGTTTACCTTAGTGGACTTCCAGAAGAATAAGGTGCCTATCTTGGGAGTGGGCCCGGTCCCAGTCCAATACAAGGGGTTCAAGGGCCAGCTACAAGTGCTAGTGGTCAAGAACCACCTTACAAACCTTTTGGGTCTCGACTGGTTCAAGCCCCTGGGAATAGAGATCAGGGGGGTCAATAAGACTGTCGGAGTGGACTTTAACAAGGTTTGCGAAGAGTTCCCGGCCGTTTTCGATGGCACCTTGGGCTGCTACACGGGTCCCCCGGTTACACTACACCTCGACCCCACAGTGCGGCCTATTAGGCTTAAAGCGTGGCGAGTTCCATTCGCGCTCAAGCCTAAAATTGAAGAGGAACTGGATAAACTGATTGCACAGGGAATACTAGAGCCTGTCACCCACGCAACCTGGGAAACTCCCATCATGACTCCAGTCAAGCCCAGTGGGGAAGTGCAGATTTGTGCAGACTATAAGTGCACCCTCAACAAGGCTCTTCAGGCCCACGCATACCCTGTGCCCATCGTCAGCCACGTTTTAGCCACCCTAGCCGGCGCAAAAATTTTTGGCAAGTTGGACTTGGCCCAAGCTTACCAACAGCTGCCGGTGGATGAGGCCACGGCCAACGCCCAAACAATAGTGACCCACCGGGGGGCCTTTAGAGTAAAGCGGTTGCAATTTGGCGTGAGTGTGGCTCCGGGGTTGTTCCAGGAACTCATGGACTCTCTTTTAAAAGGACTTCCTGGAGTCACTCCATTCTTCGATGATGTGCTGATCGCTGCAGCCTCGCCTGAAGAATTCGCCGCCTGCCTTAGAGGAGTCCTACAACGTTTTGAAAAAGCCGGCCTCAAGGTCAAACGGGAGAAGTGCCTCCTGGGCGTGGATCGGGTGGAATTCCTGGGGTTCTCCATCGATGCCCAGGGGGTCCACCCCTCCGACGCCAAGCTGCGTGCCATCAGAGATGCTCCAGCGCCCACCAACAAGCAAGAACTCCAGGCCTTCCTCGGCCTAAACTTTTATCATGCTTTTCTCCCCCACAAGGCAGTGGTGGCCGAACCCCTGCACCGGCTTCTAGACAAGAACCGACCCTGGGCGTGGGGCCGCCAGCACGCTAAAGCCTTCCAGGATATCAAGGGCCTCCTGATATCCAACTCCGTCCTTGCCCATTTCGACGAGACCCTGCCCTTGGTCCTTGCATGCGACGCATCCCCTTATGGCGTGGGGGCAGTTCTGGGCCACCGACTCCCTGATGGGACCGAAGTCCCTATCGCGTACTACTCGCGGACCCTCTCGTCGGCGGAGCGGAACTACGCCCAAATCGACAAAGAAGGGTTGGCAGTTGTGGCCGGCGTCAAAAAATTTCATGATTACATCTACGGCTGGCCCTTTACCCTCTATACGGACCACAAACCCCTCTTGGGCCTCTTTGCATCAGACCGGCAGACCCCTCAGGTGTTGTCCCCATGGGTCCTCCGTTGGTCCATTTTTCTAGCCGGCTACACTTACACCCTAGTGCATCGCCCGGGCAAGGCAATGGGCCATGCTGACGCCCTGAGCCGCTTGCCCTTGCCTGACGTGGATCCCGATCCAGCCCCAGCTCATCAGATCCTACTGATGGACATGCTTCCGGACAGGCCATTGCTCGCCCGCAACGTTGCTGCCCGCTCCGCTCGTGACCCAGTCCTCTCCCGTGTCTTGGACTGGGTGGGGAGGGGATGGCCCAAGGGCTCGACTGGGCCGGAATTTACTCCGTTTGCAGCCCGGAAAGATGAACTATCCACCCACAAAGGCTGCCTACTATGGGGCAACAGAGTCGTCATCCCCAAACCCTTGCAAGATCAAGTGCTTAGAGCCCTGCACGAGGCACACCCGGGCATAGTCCGCATGAAGGCTCTCGCACGGAGCTATGTCTGGTGGCCCGGCCTCGATGCAGAAATTGAGGCTTGGGTTAAAAGGTGCCCGACATGCCAGGTGTCAAGGCCTGACCCCCCACGTGGCCCAGTGAAACCATGGGAATCCACCAAAAACCCCTGGTCAAGACTGCATATGGACTTTGCTGGCCCCTTCCATGGGCAGACTATACTCATACTAGTGGATTCATACTCCAAGTGGTTGGAGGTGGTCCAGGTGCCCTCGCCATCATCGCAGGCGACCATCACGGCTCTGAGGGCCATCTTTGCAACCCACGGGTTGCCGGAGACCATCGTCACCGACAACGGCACAGCATTCACGTCCGCAGTGTTCCAGGACTTCTTAGCCAGGAACCTCATCAGGCACATTCGCTCTGCCCCGTTCCATCCAGCCACCAACGGCCAGGCAGAGCGGATGGTGTGCACCGCAAAGGAGGCCTTGAACCGTCTGGGCCCCTCAGACTGGCCAAAAGACTTGGCGAGTTTCCTAATGGCCTACTGGACCACACCCACCGCCTCCACAGGTCGCAGTCCAGCCGAACTCCTCATGGGCCGCCGCATCACCACCCTGCTGGACAAGCTGCACCCTGACCGAGCCCCAGACAGGCGACCGGCGCCGGAACACCTTAAAGCCCCCAGAGGGTTCTACCCAGGTGAGACAGTGTGGGCACGGAACTATGCCACCACTGGCCCCGCCTGGCTCCCTGGAAAGGTGGACCACGTCACCGGACCGGTCTCCTATGCAGTGACCTTGGAGGGTGGACATCTCCTGAGGCGACACATCGACCAACTCCGTGGTCGCCTGCCTGCTGGGGAGCCAAGGTCAGAGGCTCCAGATCCGGACAACGTAAGTCCCCGTGAGCCTGACACAGAACAGGGTTCCGTGGAGCCCGCTTCGGCCCAGCAGGAGGAGACCCCCGACCGCGCAGCTGAACCCAGGTCTCCCGGGGCCGCCGTCCCAGATGTCTCCAGCTCTGCAGCCGCGGAACCACCAACCGAGTCGGAACGCCCAGACCCCTCGGACCTCCGACGCTCGACACGAGACCGCCGCCCTCTGGCATATCTCCAGGACTATGTCACCTGATAGCTGGAACTATGGGGGGAGGGGTGTTGTGTCCTAGGTTCAAATGGAGAACTGTTACTTTTGGAGGGAACTGTTACTTTTGGAGGGAAGCTGAACAAGCCAAGCTTGTACTCCACACCAGGGTTCCAGAGAAGGCCTAAGCGTGCCCAATCAGGGGAAGGATTGAAACATATGTAGCCAATCAACATCTAGGCTCATACTGTACCCTGATAGGCCCTTAGGCCTCTGTAAATAGCCAATCCATGTACATAGTTAAAGTCCAATCAGAAGGGGGCAAGAATTGTATAAAGGAGCAGGAGGTTTGAATAGAGCTCAGTCTGTGTTGTGTTCCTGAAGTAAAGCTTGCTGAAATCACTCTCCGACTCTGGTCTCTTACTGTGTCGACCCCAGTACTTTACACATAACAAATGAGTTTAACTAGTCAGGATTGGGGGGGATGTGTCTTTATTCAGCAAGGGACTGATCTGAGAACTTGCTGACACATAACTGAAATGAATCCAGAAGTGTAGCCAGCTTAATTTGTTGTACCTAAATGGATAAACTTTCATGGACTAGAACTCACTTTGCCAGTCTAATCCTTGAAAGCTTGTGCTAGAATAAAAACTTGTTAGCTATGACAAGATTGCTGTTTATTTTTCAAGGCAAATAGTTTCCAAAACCCTTTTTTTAAAAAAAGGCAACATTGAAATAAGTATTCTTAAGTGTAGAGCAATTAGTCAGATTGTGGAAGAATACAAGAACGCTTTACACGCCCACAGAGTTTTCTAACAGGAAGGAAGAAATGTCTCTGGAGAACTTACAGGACACTCAAAATTTAATTAACATAACTTTTCTAACAAGAAGGGGGTTGGAATTTGAGACTTCTGCTGTTAAGTGACAGATGTTAATCCATAAACACTCTCACAAATCATCAAATAGGCAGCTTGAAAATGGGACTTTTTGCTTTAGAAATATAGTGCTGCTCAGGACAAAAATGACCAAAGCTTCTAAACCCATCTAACTTCTGTCACTGGACTGCAGGCTTTAATCAGTAGAGTAGTCAACTAACATTTTACTTGATTAAGTGATGGTGGTAATTGCCATTAGTAGAGCTGAGAACTGAAGGCATAATTATTTATTCTTTGAGGCTACATTGGTCGTAGTATGTTAATATAATAGTAGGGATGCCAATCGTAGCCTGAGCTTGTCAGATCTCAGAAGCTAAGCGGAGTCAGTCCTGGTTAGTATTTGGATGGGAGACCACCAATGAATACATCAGTCACCACACAGAGGCAAGCAGTGGCAAACCACTTTTAAACATAAGTCTGCCTTGAAAACCTACAGAGATGCCCTGACCTGGATAGCCCAGGCAAGCTCAGTCGCATCAGGTCTTGGAAGCTAAACAGGGTTGGCTGTGGTTACTACTTGGATGGGAGACTGTCCTTGAAATACCCATTCCAGAGGCTGAGGCAGGCTTATTCAGCCACCTCCCTGAATATTCTCCAGGTGCCCCAGTAGGGGTCAGTCACCAGAGGTCAGCATGACTTCCAAGTACAGATATACGTGGACACACACAAAAAAATACAAAAATATCAAAAAAGAAGAAAATATTAAAGGTGACATTTATTTCCATCACTGAGTGCAAGCTTCTCTGTTCTGAAATGTAAATTGTCTCACATTTTCTTTAGTCTCTCAAAAAGCATCTGTACTCAGGTTCTGATAATAAATGCATATTTGTTTAAAAATGTGTGTTATGTGTCATCAAGTTGTTTCTGAATTATGACAACCCTCTGAATTAATGATCTCCAAAAAAATCCTGCCTTGTTCAGGTCTTGCAAACTGAAAACTATGGCTTCCTTTATTGAGTCATTGTTTAAATATAGTGGTTAGATTATTAGTTGAAAGGCAAGCCATTAATGTCTGGAAATTCTGTAACTTCTTATCAGCCCTTAAATAAGCAGCATTAAATGTAAGAAGGCATATTACTGAATATGGCCCAAATATGTACTAAATTTATTTTAACAATGATATGTCTCTCCTGGGGTTATTGAGATCTCTTGTTCCAGAATTCAAAAGGTGGAATCTAATACTGTGTTAGTGTACTTTTTAATCCTCCCTTGTATTTTAAGATGAGTAAATATCATGTACTTTGCAAATACTTTTCAGTTACCCTCAAACAAGCTTTTGATTTCTTCAATGGTCTAGTGTGGATGAACTTCTGGCTGTGGCATTCTTTTAATATTGCATTTTGAGAGGTTGTTCTAAGACCCAAGCTGCCCAGGGCAGAAACTGTCTCTGGCTTTCTATCTAACCAAGTGTGCTTTCTTTGACCCTCAGCCCATTGGAACTATCAGCCAAGAAGCCGGTCCCCTTTCTGCGGCAAGTGGTGCCTGTTAAAAAGAAGGTTAGTAGCTTGTGTCTCTGGACAGAAGTAAGAAACAAACAAGGATGAAAGACAGGATGATAATATTTAAGGGAGTAAAACAGTGAAGCCTGCGGTGAGGGGGGGGATATCATAGATTTTTATTATGTGAGGAGGCTGACAACTTAGTAGGCAGCAGACCAAATAGTGCTATATAAGGTGAAGTGAGGAAAGTTCCAGGGAGTTTGACAGAACTGGGCTTGCTCCCAAAATATAAAATGATGGGTGTGTACTAGAAGAGAAAAATCACATTTTAGCATTGCTCAGATTTAGATGCTTACTCCCCATTCACCCTCCATAGGTGCCTCGAGACCCACGCTTTGATGACCTTTCTGGGGAGTACAACCCTGAAGTGTTTGAAAAAACATATGCTTTCTTGAATGACCACAGGAAGAAGGAAAAAGAGGTAATGCTGCAACTGCTACCACCTGTTCTATCAACAGCATTCCTAGCATAAGAGTGAGTCGATTTGACTACTACTTCCTCAAACTGAAGAGTCATTTTACTAACTGTTCCTTCTGTAGATGGTTCAGAAGCAACTGAAAAAATGTCGGAATGCGGAACAGCAAAACAAGCTGCAACAGCTCCTAAAACGTATGGTGAGTTGGTGACACAATGAATTGCAATCAGCCAGGTGTTTTCTTCTGAGATGTGGGAGGCAAGCCAAAGGTGGAGTGACCATTCAGTGGGAAAACTCCAGTGATGCTAATGAGATAGGGAAGAGGAGAAATCTTACATTGATTTGCACATTGATGACTTGCCGTTCTTTGCTGCTTAGACACAGCAGGAGGATGCTCAGAAGAAACGCGAGAAGGAGCGAGAAAAGGACCTTGCCTTGAAGAAACAGCAGAGGGAGCTGGCCAAGCAAGGGAAGAAGCCCTTCTATCTTAAGAAATGTAAGTTTAATAAAAATGTAGCATAAGAAGAGCCCTGCTAGATCAGACCAGCTGTTTCACATAGCTGCCAACCAGCTGTCCTGGAGGGCTAGTGGATAGGACACAGATGCCAAAATCCTCCCCTGAAGTAGTCTCACAGCACTGGTATTCAGTGGTTTACCTCCTCTGAATATGGAGGTTCACTTTAGTTTTCATGGCTAATAGCTGTTGATGGACTTATCCATAAGTCTTTCTAGCTGCCTTTTAAAGCCATCTATGCTAGTGGCTGTCACCATAATCACTAGCAGTAAATTCCTCAGTTTAATTACTGATTGAATGAAAAACTGTTTCCTTTGGTCTGTCCTGAAGCTATTGGCCATTAACCTGACCCTAAGTTCTAGTATTACGGGTGAGACAGAAGTTCTCTTTATCCACTTTCTTTGCCCCTTGCATAATTTTATACGCTTTTGTCATGTCTCCCATTAGTCACCTTTTTTAACCAGAGTCCCAGACTCTTCAGCTTTGCTCTTGATCATCGTGGTTGCCCACATCTGCAATTTTTCCAGGTCTGCAGTATCTTTTTGGAAATATGGCAACTACAGCAATACACAGTATTCCAAATGAAGGCACACCATAGGTCTATACAAGCGTATTACATTATTGGCTTATTTACTTCCAATCCCTACCTTCATAATCTCCTTCATGGAGTTTGCCTCTTTCACTAGTACTGCACACTAAATCAACATTTTCCTCTAGCTATCCACTACAACTACAGGGTCTCCTTCCCTCTGTTTTAGGCAGTCAGATTCCATCAGCATATATCTGAAGTTAGGATTTTTTTGTTCCAGGATGCATCACTTTACACTTTCTTATGTTGAACTTTATTTGCCATGTTATTGCCTGCTTGCTCTGTCTGTCTGTCTGTCTATCTATCTATCATTTAAAAGGCCCAGTATTTAAAAAGCCATCAAAAAGAAAGTATTAGGCATAAACAGCTTTAAAAATGTCCATAAAACAGAAGCAGAACATTAAAAAGCTAAGATAAAACTCTGACTTCCCATTGCAGAAGCCATGCTAGTTTTCCCTAGGCAGGTTCTATTCTTCTGTGTGATTAATAATTCTGTCTTTAATAAGTTTCTGTTACTTTGCCTGGAAGTCTATAATTTCCAGGATCCCTGGTTTTTAAAAATCTGTATATAACTTCTGCTACTCACCAGTCCTCTAGTACAATATCCCTCTTCTTTTGTTCACTTGGGCTTCCTCTCTGTGTGGTTCCACCTCCTGCACCAGCCATGTTACGGTCAGCTCCAGCTCATGTGGCAGCCATTTTGTAGTTGCACCTGCCATCCTGTGGCAGAACAGGTGCCCACATGCTCAAAAAGTTTTGGGGCCCCTGTAGTAGGAAATAATGGAAAGGAATTGGATGGAGATACTGGGTGGGAGGCTTCATTCCACTGGTGTTAACATTCAAAACTGTTTATATGTGCAGGACATAAATATTAGACAACCTACTGAAATACTATATTTTGATGGGAAAGTGTTGAGAGCAAAGAAGAGAATTTGAGTCAGGGATGGGTATTGCTAATGCCATTATGAACAGTTATCACTTGAATTGACCATCTTCTTCCATTTTTGCTGTGTGTAGCTGATAAGCAGAAATTGGAACTAGCTGAGAAGTACAAGGAGCTAAAGAAGAGTGGGAAGCTGGAGAACTTCCTGAGCAAGAAGAGGAAACGAAATGCTGCTAAGGACAAAAGGAAACTGCCTTCCAGGAAGAATTTGTAATGTTTAGCTATGCCTTGGCGGGGGGTTCAGAGCTGCTGCTGAAAGTACCAACACCATGCCAGGAGCATTTGCATCTTCTGAACAAATGAGAATCTGAGCAAATTAAGCTTCCACCTCTGAATATGCCTCTCAAGGGTGTACTTTTATTCAGCCACAGATGAGAAGGAGAAGATTTGCATTGCTCACCCAGTTTCTTCCCCTCTTTCTTCCAGAGGACAGAACCAGAGCTTAGCACAGAGAATTGGAGGGCTTTACAAGGTTCTGTTCCTCTCATGAGGTAATAACTTTTGCCCACAGCCTTTTCTCTTCCCCTCCCACATAGCCTGTACAGACTTGTGAACTCCTCAAGTCTTCTCCTTCCTACCTTTCTAGGGTCGCATATCTTTTTGCTCCTCTAGCTCATCGGGCAGTACATATATCTTTTTGCTCCTATCTCCAAGTGTTTCCTAGCTCTCTTCCAGCTGTTTTCTTTCCTGGGCTCTATAGGAACCAACAGACTCCTCCATTATGCAGAATTCTTTGGTTTCTCACATAGGTATTGCATTAAGAAAAACCTTCCCTAAAATAGTAACACTGCCATGCCTACAGCATTCCATCTGGAAGAAAGAAATATAGCATGGGGAATTCAGTCTGTTGGGAAGGTTTGTATATATATTTTCCAGCTCACTCAGATTTTGGCTGAGGATGACTGCTTTCTTTCATACGAATGTTCTGCATTGGACTGGAAATTTCCTAGAAATTTTGCACAAAAGTAATAGGTTGCAGTGTACCGTTAATAGCTTGTATTTTGACACGGTTCCTTGGGTAACTGGTAGAATGTTTTGTAACATTTCACTGAACATATCTCTTAAGTAAAATTTTAATAAAATTGAACTTGGTTTTCCTTCGGAACTCCTTATTGTTTCTGTTAATGCTAAACAAAGGAACTGATATATTCTCGGGAGACGTGTGCACACAGTACTGCTTTTTTCATTAGAACACACTCACCACTGTTTCTTCACACAACTTGGTCTGCTCTCGCTCTCTCTTTTGTTTACAGTGGTTTGATCTTTTCAGCTAGTAATTGCTAGTATGGCTTCATTCTCGCTAAGCGGATTTTTGTTGGTTTTTTTCATGTTCTGAATCTTGTCAGCTCTTTGGTTTGCATCCTTTGTGCTCATGTTTCAGCTCTTAATTGTTTGCTGTGTACCTTCATCTAGTGCAAAGAACACCTCTCAATTTGGGGAATGGCAGGAGACACTGAGGAATGTCACAATTATGGTTCATCAAGACTTGACTTATGAGGGGCAAGGTGGATTGGCCCTGTACTTTTCAGATAGCCAGCTTGGCTACTACGTTTAAAAGACTAGGTAGGGTGTGAGAAGGATTTGTTCTTTCCCTGCCTCGGGGTGCTGGTGGTCAGGCAACAAGTCTTGTGGATTTAATTAAGGGTCACCTGCCTTTCCCATCATTCAAATCTGTCTCATATGAAGCTGCTTTATACATAATCAGACCAATTTAAATAGTACAATTTATTCTGCTGGCTGTGGAGATTAGGGAGCAAAGATTGATGCTGAGTACTGAAACCATGCCTGTTAACCACTGAAAATTCTGCTTGCATTCATCTGGCTTCTGAAACTTCAGTAAGTCAAACTAGGATCTGGGTGACCTTGGCCCAGTCAGATACTCTAAGACTTAACCTATTTCACAAGGTTGTTGTGAAGGTAAAATTGGGAATGATGTATACCACGTTGGGTCCCACTGAGGAGAAAAGGGATGTAAATGACGTAAATAAATATATTGGTCAAATTCATCAGAGCAGCTTTCATGCTTAGAAATATGGAAATTTGTTTTCACTTCAAAACAAAACAGAAAAATTTCAGGAGGCCAGTTGTCTCCAGTGCTCTGTGTGATCATAGAATCCACAACTTAAATGGCCTGTTAATTCTCAGCTGCATCTTTTTTTTCCTTCTTTTTTTTGTAAACTAGGGGTTATTTTCTCACACAACACACACCAAATCCACGCATACTGCAGCTGTACAAAAGTAGTTCCTCAGGAAGCCATGAGATAATGGCTGATGAGAGGGAAGTTGTGGGTAGAGGGGAGCCATACAACACAGTCCTATACAGAGTTACTCTAAAGTGGAGTGACTCTACATAAGGTTGCACTGTTAGAGTGGGTGCTGCCAACAGCTTGTCTTCCTTATTAAGCATTGTATATTCCCAGGAAAAAGCATCACTTATGGAAAATTGGTTACAGGTCTTGTGCAGCATGTACATGTCAGGGATGCTCTAGGCTGATCTTGCATTGAGCAGGAGGTTGAACTTGATGGCCTGTATGGCTGTTTCTAGCTCTGTGATTCTTTTATTCTATGTTAGTCCTTGTCAACTGTGGACCAACTTGGACTTAAGTTCTCCAAACATTTCAGGGGCAAAAGCACGAAAATGGAATCCTCATTTCCCAAAGATAGCCATCTGAACATGCCCTTACAAGGAAGGGAAAGTTACAAGGTCAGTTTGTTTGTTTCCCCCTCACACTGTAAATTTTCCTTCTGAATATATTTACCAAGTTAATGAGTAATTTTATTTAGTGGGCTGAATGTATTGAAGTACCACTGGCTGCCTCAGAACATACTCATGGAAATGAATGACCTAAATACAAGGAAGAAAGCTACTTTCTCAAATTAGTGGAAGTCATAAAAGATTAAAACAGCTATTGGGAATCATAAAAAGCAATGAGAAGTAACCATCTTGGTGCCTGGGGGGAGGGGGGAGGAAGCTGATGAGAATGGGATGAGCTGCATAGTTACCTGCTATGCCTGCTCCGAAGTGGGCAGTGTTGTGAATTAAATGCACCGATTCAAACTTAGTTCCCTGACAGAAACCTTAAGAGTCTGCCTGATTCTTTGAATTGGCAAACCTTACTGAATTGGTGCCAGTTCAGTATCTTGGAACTA
Source organism: Heteronotia binoei (assembly GCF_032191835.1). Taxonomy (NCBI): domain Eukaryota; kingdom Metazoa; phylum Chordata; class Lepidosauria; order Squamata; family Gekkonidae; genus Heteronotia; species Heteronotia binoei. The sequence continues at coordinate 222,129,731 of NC_083223.1, read as the reverse complement.
ATTGCCTTGAATTCAATCCTGGCTGCTAGCAGCACCTCCAAAAGGAAAGTGTTTGCATACAATCCCCCAAAAAGAGCTTATTTGCAAGCCCTGTTCTCTGCAAAGTGGGTTTCAGATCTTCAGTGGCTCCAGCCCCTGCAAATTCAGTCACATCAGGTTTTCTCCTTTACTACTTTAGATCTTTTTGTAGTCCCTGAATAATATTGTGTGTTTTAACTTGACTGGGTTTTGAACAGCTGCAGCAGATGCCAGCTAGAGAAATTAAGTTATAAGGACTAGATGTCGCCTTCCATTCCTTCAGGAGAAATTTTCACGTCGTCAGTCAGCATTTTCCCATGGTCAAAAAACCATCCCAACTATCTCATTACTCTGACCTCATGTTTTGTTTGTTCAAGTCCTTGCTTCTGAGTGGCGTAAGAATGTCTCCCGGTGCATGTCTCTTATCATCAAATGGAGATCTTCCATTACGGTTGCCAAGTCCCAACTCAAGAAATATCTGGGGATTTTGGCAATACTACCTCTAAACTGTGGAGTCTTGTGAGCAAAAATTCTACTTTGTGAGCTATTGACATTAAAGTTGTGAACTACTGCATAAATTAGCTTGTTCTGAGGCCATTTTTCCTGACCTAGGACAGAAATGTGTGAGCTGGAAGCTAAAAAACTCGGAGCTAGCTCACACTAACTCAGCTTAGAGGGAACACTGGACTTTGTGAGTGGAGCCAGGAGCAAGGTTATGACAAGCACGATTGAACTCTGAAGGGAGTTCTAGCCATCACATTTAAAGGGACTACATGTCTTTTAAATGCCTTCCCTCTACTGGAAATAAAGGAGGATAGGGGCACCTTCTTTTGGGGCTCATAGAATTGGACCCCGTGGGAGGGTTTTTTGAGGAGAGGTACCATATGCTATGCTGAAAATTTGGTGCCTCTACCTCAAAAAACATCCCCACGAGAGCCCCAGATACCCACAGATCATTTCTCCATTATACCCTATGGCAGGGGTGGGGAACGTCAGGCCCAAGGGCTGCTTACGGCCCTCGAGATCACTTGGTCTGGCCCTCAGGGATTGTTGGGCCGAGCCTCCCTCCCTCTCTCTCATGGGCATTGTGAAGGACTGCTGCTGGGGTATGTGGATGCCTTTAAAGGTCTGCTGGGAGCAGCTGAAGGGAGGGTGGCAGGGGTGGGAGCCAGCTACCACCAGTTCAATTTGCACATGATTATCCCAGATGGTGTGGCCTAGTATGCTACTATTAGGGGATGTGGTCTAATATGCCTGGACCTAGGCATTTGCCTAGGGTGGCAGGCCGGGGTGTGTGTGTGTACTGAATTAGGCTCTCCCCATATGATTTCAAATAGAAAAATAATTATTTGCATTAATCTTGCCGGCCTGAATTGTTCTCCCTAGGCAGAGCATTGGGGTTTTTAGCTTATAATTTTGTATGGCCCGTTAATGATGTTATAAATGTCCAAATAGCCCTTGGCAGAAAAAAGGTTCCCCACCCCTGCCCTATGGGAACTGGTCTCCATAGGGTATAATGGAGTGGCCAGCAGACATTTTCTCCTCCTCCATTTCTGATATCCCTGAAGTGAGGGGGGATTCCAAACAGGGGGAATCCCCTACCCCCAACTGGGGATTGGCCACACTATCTTCTATGTCCCTAGCAGTTTTATCAGTGACATGTACAGTAAGGCATTTCAGACTGCACTCTGAGAGAATAGCAAGTTTGTCCCAAAATTAGTTTATAGTCCTATATGTGAAGTGCTTACCAAAAGGCCATCCACTTGAGTCCATGGCTGAGGTAAAATTTGAAGTAGAGCCTTTGTATCTCATAACTCATGCTCTTAACCCACTTTATGATACCCAGCACATTCCAGGGCTTAGGTGAGAGGACAGCCATTTTTTCCCCCTCTTCAACTCTTCAGCCCTATGAGGGCAGACCTATGTGAGGCTTGTGCAATCTGTGACACACACACACACACACACACAAAAAACCCCCCAAAATACAGCTTACTAGGTGCTCAATGTAGCTACTTTTGCTGCATAGCTGGGACTTCAAAAATGGAGGCTTTTGAGCACCTTGGCAGAACATAATATTGATTATATGTTATGACTTGGTGTGTCTGTACTTTTTTTAGAGCAGTTGTGGGGAGGGAAGAATTTCAATTGGTGCAGTTATTCTGGACCAGAACTGGGTAGCTCTTCCCTGTACACTGTTTTCCTTGATGAAAACTTCCTTCCTTCAGCACTTATTAGCCCCACTAGGGGAAAATAATGCACACAGACTTTCAATTTACTTGTTTTTAATTAAAACTAGACGCCTTACATAACCCTAGCTTCAGTGGATGCTTTCTGAAAAGCAACCCTGATTATATGATTCATCATAATACTATGAGTGATGTTACCAAAACTGTTTGCTTTTGTTCTCCCCGGTTGCTTAACATCCCAGCTGGTGAAGTTGGTGATGTTACAACTCCCTAAAGGCTCTCTTCCACCTGTTCTTTCCATACACTGCACAGCGATACCAAGACAGCTCCAAGTTATGCCTAAGACTTCAGAGGGGACTGCTCAAGAATAAATTTTGCCTCCATCCGGTTCTGTGATGTTCATGTAACTGTGCTAAATCTGTGAGGGTTGAAGTGTGTCTGTTTGTCTTCATTACACACTCTGTTTGAAATTCTGCCCAGCCACAATCACCTTTCATCACTGCCTGGTCGTGTCAACCTCTTCCAAGGTCTCACAGCAGTATTTGATTTATTCATGTGGCAAAAGCCATACCCCATGGCAACAACTGCCTGGTCATAAGGAAGAAAGGCCTAGCATGTTGTAAAAACTGAATGCATGATCAGTGTAGCCTAGAACTAGGTCAGCTCAAATAAGAACTGAGCTCTATGACCAGAGAAGTGAGAAGTAAACAAGAGCAGGGGACCTCCAAAATAATTCTGACAAAGCTCCCCCTCTGCCAGCCCTCTCTCCAAGAATATCTATCTCCATATCCATGAAGGGATTTGAAATACCAATTGTTTGTTATTCTTTTCCACCTCTTTGTGGAAATATCTAAACCTCTTATTAATGCTGCACTTAAAATATTACAAACCGAAATCATGTGAAGTAATGTCTTTTTATTAAAACCAAGCAAAAATAATATAACATTGTATAAGCTACCACATTCTCCTCTTAACTGTTGGTTGTTGCGGTTTCAGTTGGTTAGCTTCCATTTTTGCTTCCTGTTCCCAGCATGCCAATGGTGAAACCTCATACCAGCCACACACCATGTGCCCATGTGCACTCTGAAGTCAGCAAATCATCAAGCTGCTCACAAAAGGCCTTGAGATTGTGGCTGGAAACCTCCCCCCCCCCTTCAAGTGCCTCCATCTTTTTAACATCCAGGCTGATGAAGAATGCTGGGGTGCTCCAAAAGTTCACACGCTATGGTTGCCTGGACACCTCCCAGAATTACAGTTGATCGTCACATAACAGATCAGTTCCTGTGGAGAAAATGGATGCTTTGGAGGGTGGACTCTGTGGCATTATACTCTGCTGAGGTTCCTCCCCTCCTAAAATCCTGACCTTCCCAGACTCTACCCCTAAATCTCCAGGAATTTCCCAGCCTGGAGCTGGCAACTCTATTGCATGCTGTATTATTTGGGGCTTTGTTTATGGATTTGGCTACAGATCAGTACAACTTCTTACTGACTTTTGGCATTATAGTAATATTGAAATCACTACAGTGACATCATCCCATGTACTAAGACAGGGCTGTCAAACTCCCAGCCTGTGGGTCACATCCAGCCTGCCCAGGGCTTAAATCAGGGCCATGGCAATTTTCTCCCCCCCCTCCCCCTTCTGTCCTCCCCCTTCGAAGCTCTCCCAGTTCCTTCTGCTCTGTCTTTGCCTACTGCAGCTGGAAGCAATTCTGGGAGGGATGGTGGCTCAGTGGTAGAGCATCTTCTTGGTAAGCAGAAGGTCCCAGGTACAATCTCCAGCATCTCCAACTAAAAAGGATCCAGGCTAATAAGGCATGAAAAACCTCTTCCAGACCCTGGAGAGCCACTACCAGTCTGAGTAGACAATACTGACTTTGATGGGCCGAGGGTCTGATTCAATATAAGGCAGCTTCATATGTTCATATGGTGCCTGCCCAGCACCTTTCCTGGTGTTCCGCAAAGAAAATGCGGAATTGATTCTCCATTAAGGTCTGTGACCTTAATGAAAAACCCATTCCGTGTTTTCCATGCAACTTTGTATGTGCTGCAATGTATTTCAACGAAGTGGAGATCAAACAGTTTCATTTTTGCAGCATTTATGACCAGTTGAAGCTCCTTCCAAATAAAGGGCTGATGCTTTGAGCCAGCTTGTCGCTGCTGAGTGGATCTAATAACTGGTGCCTAGTGAGTACTCTTAACCTGGGAATCCACAGCCAAAGAGGGACATTACACTGGAGAGCCATTGCCAATCTGAGTAGATGGGGCTGGAGGGAAAGGCTTTCAATGCCCAGTCATTTCATGTTTTCCTAGGCTCAGAGCATTTTTTATTACGAGTTTCTGCTGTGATCCTTGTGCTTTTCCTTGACATTTTATTTTAAGAATTGCATTGCCAAATCCCACTGTTCCCCCACCTTTCCATTTTAAACAAAGTATCACAAGAGTTTTAAGCGTGTTTGTATTTTAAGTTAAATTAAATTAATATCTTTGTGTTTATCTAAAGCAGGAGTCAAGTAGCACCTTTAAGACCAACAAAGTTTTATTCAGAATGTAAGCTGAATAAAGCTAAAAGCACACTTCTTCAGATGAGGGAATCAGGTACAGTCGACTGAAATACATGCAGTATGTTGATTAAGAGGGCAAACATACAGAGTTGGGATCACATGGTGGAACAGTGTGACAGTTTAGAAGACCATTTGGTCTGGATAGCCATAAAAGGTAATAAAAGTTGCCTGCCAATTGGTGTTTCTGCAAGTCTAGGTAAATTACAAAAGGACATGTATTTCCTTGTTGTTGTTCACCTAATTCACTTCTCAACATCAAACAACTTTTATTTCATTACATATACTTAACCCATTTTCATTTTATGTATTTTTTTCAATGGCAAACTAGAGTGATGTTTATAATGTATAGATTGATGTTGAGAAATAACATCAACCCTCATTTGAAGAAGTGTGCTTTTAGCACACGAAAGCTTATGTTCTGAATAAAATTTTGTTGGTCTTAAAGGTGAAACTTGACTCCTGCTTTGTTCAGCTGCTTCAGAACAACACAGCTGCCCACTTGGATCTATCTTTGTGTTTATCTGTATCCTTTATACAGTTTATATTTCTGCTTCCTGGCATTCCATTTTATGACACGCATGGCTCGGTCCCACAACATCCCATTTGTGTTAAATCCGGCCCTTGTAACAAACGAGTTTGACACCTGTGCCTTAGGAGCCTGTGTTGTACCCCCATGGAACTGGGGGGAAATGCTTGCATGCATGATTAGGAGCCACAGTATGGGTTTCTTCCTCAAATTGCCAACTAAACAAGGGTGGAAAGTATATTTTTTCATTCCAGTGTTTCTGGTCAAGAGAAAAAGAACATATTTCCCCCCCTGTACCATTTCCCCTTACCTCCAAATAATTTATTTTTAATTTAAATGTTTCTTAAGTTTTTGCATTGCACATACTTGGGGGAGGACAAATTTAGCAGCAGAAACTACTTTGCACTTGCAGACCATGAAATTACCAACTCTGGTTTGGAAAAGCCCTGAAGATTTAGGGGCAGAACTTAGAGAGGGTGAAGTCTGAGGAGGGGATGGAGCTTAGCAGGGATGTGAAGCTATAGGATCCACCCTCCAAAGCTTCCATTTTCTCCAGGGGAACGGATCTCTGCAGTCTGGAGACCAGTTGTAATTCCAGGAGATCTTGGTTTGTAACCCTCATGTTGCCACAGTCATTCTAAGGAAGAGCTTTAGAAATTCTCACAAAGAAGGGGAAAGGGGTTGTAAACAATGAGCATCTGGAAATAACAAAGGAGAGCAATCCACTCAGCCATGGGCTTTATTCTGTGCAGATTTTATAATATATGCTTGTTAGATTTTTATATTTTAGCTGTTATATTGCTTTGTGGACCTCTCAGGCTGCAAAAAAACAGGGCATAAATATTTTAAATAAGTAATGCTAGGAGGTGGATTAATAGGAATGATGGGCTAGAGTGGGTTTGGAAAGACTTTGTGAAAAGCCCGAGGAGTCCATGAGGGAAATGGTGACTGTCTTGGCTACAAGCTCCCTCTCCTGCTTTCTTACACCTTCTCTGGCCCAGGGAAAGAGTATTCCCCAATGGAATGTATATTTTCAAAAGGCTTCTTCTCCTTTGGCTGCAAATACACCAGCTGGAGTGATTAATAAACTGCAATTTCATTATCTAATTAGCCAAAACACAGTCATTGTGTACATACATACATACAGCATGGGGGGGGGGGGGTTTCCTGCTGTAAACTGAAGAGAATAGTTTGCTGCCACAACCTCCCCCCGCCCCTTCCACCTTGGCAGTGATTGTGGAGCAGGGCTGGTCCCCAAGTGTTGTGAGTGGCAGGGCCATGATTAGCAGGGATGGGAGCCCTCATTAGCTAATCAGCTTTCTCAATGCTTTGTCAGTGTTTAATGAGTAGCTGCCCTGGGAAGGAGAATGCTATGCTTTGCATTCCACTCAGGAGCAGAGAGAGAGAGAGAGAGAGAGAGGAAGGGGGGTGCTAATTGCTAAGATGAATGAGTCTTGTGCGACTCAGCCCCTTGCACCTGCTTCTTCTGCTGCTTTCCTTCTTTTTTGCTCCAGTCAACAGTGATGATGAATACCCACCCTGTGTGTGGCAGCTAATTGAAGGGGATTACCCCAGCAGTCTCTCCTGCAGCACTGGAGCAGGTCAGCTCCACTTAGGGGAAAGAAGAGATCGCCATCACCTTAGAGCAGATGGCACTATAAAAGAGCCAGCTCTCCTGCCGGCCAACACACGTCTCCATGGAAACAAATAACTAGGGAGGCTATGGTCCAGGAATTATGGGATGACTGGGAAGTCTGAGGATACCAATAGGAAGAGAAATCTCAGGGTTGGTTCCCAAATGCATATGTATGGTCCCTCTGGCCAAAGGCAAACAATTGCATTATATAGCATTAAAACATAGCTAAGGATTCATTTAAAATTAAAAATAGTAAGACCCACTTAGAAATCTAACCAGGACTAGAAAAGATCACTTGCAATGCCCCCTAGGCAGGTCCACTCAGAATACTACTAAAGTCTGTTCAATGGGGCTTACAGTTAGAGGTGAAGGCGCTGTCCCCTGCCTCAGCCTCCAGACTTCATGGCAAGAGAGAACAGATAGCTAGATAGGCACACTGACCTTTCTATCCAAGTGCTGTGGTTAGGTTAAATACAGGGTTATGAAGGATTATCTGTTTTAGATGTATTTAATGGTTTTAATGGTTTTATGAATGTTTAATGGTTTTATGAATGTTTATTTAATGGTTTAAATGGTTTTAATGGTTTTATGAATGTTTATCCGTTTTAGATGTATTTAAATGGTTTTAATGGTTTTAATGGTTTAATGGTTTCAGATGTATTTAAATGGTTTATGAATATGTGTGTTTGATGTGTTGGTATGTTTGTGGAAGAGCACCTCATTTCGTTGCTCTCTTTTTGTTGAGAACAATGACAATAAATTCATCTATCTATCTATCTATCTATCTATCTATCTATCTATCTATCTATCTATCTATCTATCTATCTATCTATCTATCTATCTTTCCTGTACTCTCAGGGACAACTTCCTTCCTTCCGTTTACTCACATGCACATCCCTCTTCTCCCTGCACACACCGAGAGGGACAATATGCTGTCCTGTCTTGGAACCATGAAGCAGTTGGCTCTCTTGCCATCTGCTTCCATCCTTAGCTAATAAGTTAGTACTCTGTCCTATCCAGGGCTTTTTTTTTTTGTAGGAAAAGCCCAGCATGAACTTATTTGCATATTAGGCCACACCCCCTGATGCCAAGCCAGACAGAACTGCATTCCTGTGCATTACTGCTAAAAAAAAGCCCTATCTCTCTTTTCTATCCAAAGTGTACTTCTAAAATAAAAGAGGAAAGTATTTATCTTTTGAATTTGCAACATGGTTCTGTGTAACTTTGTAAGCTGAGTAACCTGGTGTAAAGAAGCTGCTGCATCATGCATGTGTAGTTTTATTTAAACCACTCTGCTAACTAGTAGGTACTGGACTAACTATACCAATTAACCTCAATACTTACTTCTAGAAAAGAAGAAGAGACTGGATTTATACCCCATAGGAGTCTCAGAGCAGCTTACAATCTCCTTTCCCTTCCCCTCCCTGCAACAGACACCCTGTGAGGTAGGTGAGGCTGAGAGAGCTCTTTTAAGAACTGCTCTTTTGAGAACAGCTCTGCAAGAACTTGTGACTGACTCAAGGTCACATTAGCAGGTCCTGAAGGAGTGTAGAATCAAACCCGGTTCTTCCAGTTAAGAGTCTGCACACTTAACCACTACACCAAACTGGTTCTTAGGACTGCACTGTTAATCACTTACTGCTTGAAGATGTACAGATGTGTATGCAGAAAAGCAGAGATGACCTGAAAGTTCTTTGCTGTGGCATTTTTGTGGTCATTCACACATTCAAGTCATACCAAATAAGCCAATCATCCAGTGAGATGGCTGTATGTATGAACCAGCCCTAATTAGTGTGGTGGTAAAGATGTGTCACTGGAAACAGGGTTTGCTACAGACTAGTGGCACTTTGAAAAGGCTAACAAATATGCTGTGATGTAACCTTTCATAAGTCATATTACAAAGTAAAACCCAAAGGATCAGCAATCCAAGGACCAGCAAAGCACAGACAAAAAAGATTTTGTCAAAAGAATAAATGATCCAGTCAGAGTTGGTAGGGACATCTCCCAACTGCTGATGAATTGGCAGAGAAGGAGAGAGTATACGTAAACCTCTGAAAAGAAATATGAGTTAACTAGCTGTATCCAGGACCCACTGAGCACAACTCCAATAAAGTTAGAACTTTACAGGAATTCCAGCTCTGCAGCTTCATGCACCTTTGAAACTGTTGAAGTGTAACTGAATATCTAGGGATATTGCAGTGCTCCTCATCTGTTTTGGCATATTTCCATTTGTGACATCTATTTGTTTCAATTTACTCTTTTAAGTTGAGACAGTCCTGATTTGGCCAGGTGTTAGCAAGGAATTGCTGACTCACCCGACATATATCCCATGACTAGATCTGGGGTAATAGCTGACCCTTTGATTTGCTGCAGGGGCTATTTCCAGGTTTTTGTTTCTGCAGAAGGGCCTTCAGATCCTTGACAATGTGCTGGAGACATATAAGTGGAGAATGGTAGGTGATAACTGGGTTGTCCCATTTCTTTCTTTCTTTCAGATTTTTAGCCCACTTTTCCCGTAGAACAGGCTCAGCATGGGTTTCTCTGCTGGGTCTCTCCTGTAGAAGGTGATTCCTGACTACCTTTCTGGTCTTGGTCAATCTGTCCTTTTGCCTCCACAGGTGTTGTTTTAGGAGTCTGTGGTGCAATACTGAAAACAGCTTAAATGCATAAACAACAAGATCAGAAAGTTTTACAGAAAGGTTATCCATCATCTGGCCAAGATTAAATCTAGAATAGATAAATTAGTTTGTCTGTTTTTGAGTTTGGGATTCGGCCAGGAACAGGCTGACATCTGTTTGGGTTTAAGCCAGCCTGATTTGGGTGAAGGAGAGACTTTTCTTCCCAAGTTGGCCTCAAATACTAACCTGCAGACTCAAATACTAAACCTGAATGCAAATATTGCATTTCTTCTTAGTTTGGCTTCACATTATCCCATGAAAGGATAATATTAAAAGTGCCTATATTTGAATATATTTCTCACAATACAAGAACTCGTGGGCATTCGATGAAATTGCTGAGCAGACAGGTTAAAACGGATAAAAGGAAGTACTTCTTCACCCAAAGGGTGATTAACATGTGGAATTCACTGCCACAGGAGGTTGTGGCGGCCACAAGTATAGCCACCTTCAAGAGGGGTTTAGATAAAAATATGGAGCAGAGGTCCATCAGTGGCTATTAGCCACAGTGTATGTGTGTATATAACATTTTTTGCCACTGTGTGACACAGAGTGTTGGACTTGATGGGCCGTTGGCCTGATCCAACATGGCTTCTCTTATGTTCTTATGTTCTTATGAATGAATTAGCATAGGGAAATGAGTTATTCCCCTCTTCCTGCCATTTGTTACCTGCAAAGCTCTCCTTACAGCATTCTGGAGCCAGACATGGCATTTTAGGCTGTTTCCAACTCTTGGCTCTGTACTCCTTTGGGATTTGTAAAGACTATAATCTTGCTGGCAACTGAGTCAATGGCTGGATTAACAAATGTGCCAGTGCTATGAATTATGGATGCCTTGAGTGATTCAAAAGACATTCTATCTATGGAAAGATGAGGGCCAAATTCAGAAGGCCTGACTTCAAAATAAATGCATGTAAACATTTGCTTAAAAGATTGCAGGGCAGTTGTTTAAAATACTTTGTTTCAGTTAGCCCAGTGCACATGTTTAGCTGCTGTTAAATACTAGGTTTGATGTATTGATGTTCAAACAGGAACATGCTTTATTGATAATTTAGGAACAAGACAAAATGGCCGGGCCACAACCCCGCTTATATGCATGCAAGAGAACCACCTCCCGATTCCCATAGCGAATCATAACAGTTAAGCTACGCACCAAACCCACTCATTGGTCCCCATAAAGAGTACAGGTCTCTCCTTGCAGCAAAGAGTCTCTAGCATCCTGCTGTTGCTGGGCATGCAAAAGCTTCCTGCCAAACATAAAACTCAGTACATAACAGCTGCATAGGATGATTCGTGATCTGTTAAGGAAAGGCATGAAAGTTCTCTTACATTTGAAAACTGTGTTCCAAAGTCAGCTAGCAAAAGCAAGGGATGGAATTTGCAGATGACCCATTAGGGCAGGGGTGTCAAACATGCAGTTTGGGTGCCGAATCAGGCCCCTGGAGGGCTCCTATCAGGCCCCCGAACAACTGACTGTCATCTGCTTTCTTCTCCCTATATCTTGCTTCCTTCTGCATAACAGCTTGCTTTGCAAGGCTTGTTCAATTGCAGAGGAGCTACAAAGCACAACCTCTGTTTTCTCCATTGGCCGAGGCTCCTCCCTTGGGGAGCTTGCTTTGCCAGGCTCTCTCAATTGCACAGTGGAGCTAATTGAGCCAAGCCTCTCTTCCTTCTATTGGCTGAGGCTCCCCCCCCCGGTCCCCTGGGGAAGGAAGGGAAGAGCCAGAGCCTCCTTTGCCCAGTTCCCTGGATCCCATGGGAGAAATACAAAGAAAGTATTTTTAAGTCCAATGAGTGCTAACATTTTAAGCATGTTTTAAATTTTTTAAAAATATATATTTGCATTTGTCTGTGTTCTTTATAAAATTTGTATCTCTGCTACCTAATCTTAAATAGGCATACCCATGGCCCAGCCCAACAAAGTCTCATTTGTGTCATAGCAAATGAGTTTGACACCCCTGCATTAGGGCTTTCTTGGCAAGCCATAAGAAAGCATTGAGCACCCACAGTTTTCCCACATTCCTCAGCATTGCTGTTATTCTTTCTGATCCCTCATTTGAGAGGGATCAAAAAGCTCCTCTTCCTTCCTTCCTGATCCCTACCAGTTCTCCGAAGTGGAGCAGGGAGGAAGCAGAAGGCAGGCTGCAAAGGCAGGCGGGTCATTCTCTGCTGGTCGCACAGGTGCAGTGAGGCACTGGGGTGGACTGTGGTCTCCTGGCTGCGCAGGTGCAGTGAGGCATCAGGGCAAACTGCTTTGCCTTGACTTCCTTTCCCTCATTCAGCTTAGCTCACCTGGTAGATGGCGGCCCAGTTGATTGCCCAGTGCCCCCTTTTGAGAGTTTGTTCTCCACCCTCCCTGTTGTCCTGTTTTCTGCCATAGTTCCTCTCGGACCATCGTGTTTTCTGCAATAGTTCTTCTCAGGCTTCAGGTGGCAGTCCACTGGCCTGGTTGAGCCAGTGGAACTCCTTTTATATCTATCTTTTTTGCCTTGTACCTAGTCTGGGCCATTGCAACCCCCATGCCGCTGCAGCTCTTGTTGCCTGCTCTGAGCACCAACAGTGCCTTCACTTTCCTTGTGCTTTCCTCCTCTTTCCCTTCCCCATCGAATGGGAAGTGGCACAGGCTGCCTGGCCCACACAGAGATGACCAGCAGTTTCTGGCAAGGGGAGGGGCCCCTTTCTCTGACTCTTCTCATTGCCCTTTTATTATTTTATTTATATTTATGTTATTTTTGTCATGTCAGAAGTGACGTGGGCATGTGTCACTCCTCCCCTGAAAATTTTCTGGTTACAGGCCTTCTACTGAGGGCTGCAGGAATATAGAGGAACATGAAGAAACTACACCTTCTGCCCACTGTCTTTCTTGATGCTGGCTTGGGAACCAGACCAGGCATGGCCAAACTGCAGCTTGGGAACCACATGTGGCTCTTTCACTCATATTGTGTGGCTCCTGGATGTCAAGGAGGAACATAATGCAGGCTTACTCTCACGTAAGTGTGCTTAGCATTGGGAGCTCAGTCAGCTTCTGAGCATTGACTCATGGGTAGGTGACTATTTCTGTCGTGTGTGAAGCAGGGAAGGATGGAGAAGTATAATGATGCAAACGGTGGTCAGTGATTTATATGGTACATATGTATTTCCTTTTCCCAGTGCTGCCAAAAAATAATTCCCTAACCTTTCCTTATGCTGGTCTTATGGGGACTGTTATTCCCAGCTGTTGTTTTTTTAAAAAAAGTCTCCTAGCATGGTCATGTTGTAAAATGCATACATATCTTTTTTACCTTTCTGTGCAAAGAAAGGAGGAGGAGGAGGAAGAGGCTGATGATGATTTTGGATATAAACGCCGCCCTCTGCTCTGAATCTCGGAGTCTCAGAGCGGCTTGCAATCTCCTTTACCTCCCCACCGCCACACAACAGACACCCTGTGAAGTAGGTGGGGCTGACAGAGCTCTCTCAGAAGCTGCCCTTTCAAAGACAGCTCTGCTATATCTATGGCTGACCCAAGACCATTCCAGCAGCTACAAGTGGAGGAGTGGGAATCAAACCCAGTTCTCCCAGATAAGAGTCTGCACATTTAAACACTATACCACTACGCCAAACTTAATAGAGACATGTGTGTAATATTTGTTCATGTCTTGCAGCTCTCAAACATCTGATGTTTATTCTATGTGGCTCTTATGTTATGCAAGTCTGGCCACCTCTGCTCCAGGCCCTCTTTGAGTATTAGAAACCTCCTCACTGTTTCTTATGGTAGATGCTGAGGATGAATGCCACAAAATATATTATCTATTTACAGGAGAGAAATTAATTTCATTTTCCATACAGAAAGCCATCAGGAAACATGTTGCAGGCCTGAAGCAACCAAACCAATCGTGTAATTATGTCCCTTTGAGGATTTCTTGGTTACAGGCAAGCTGGGGATGAGAAGCAAAAGCATGAGGTCTTTTGTTCAGAAATAGTGAACTCTTTATTGAAAACAGAACCACTTAGTTTTTTACTAAGCATGCCAAATGGTAGGCACTAGGTCTCAAACAGATGGCAGGTTAAAAAAGAGTCCAGGAAGTTATAAAGCAGCAAAATATGAAAAGAAGCATTTAAGCAGAGGCTGCCCTGAAATCCAGCAAGGTGAGGCAACCACATCAGACAGCATATTTGATGTGGATACCATTAAGGCAGACTTGTTAAGAACTAGTCACCTATGGCAAATGTGAATTGTTTCCAAGCAATCAAGCGGGGAAGTGTTAAAGCAGATGTTTCTTGTAGGCCACAGACTACTAACAGTGTCAAGGTGTCACAGTGCATCAAGGTGACTTAGTAAAGCTTTATTTTTATGATATTCATGACTGCATTAAGGGCAGCAGTGTGGGGAGAATTTGACAGATGGGGCAACATCACAGAGGATATTTTCTTGGCCAGATCCCATAAAAAATCACTGAAAAGCTCTTGCATAGCTACTATTCATTTGAGTGCCCCCTTTTGAGAGTTTGTTCTCCATGCTCCCTGCCATCGTGTTTTCTGCAACAGTTCCTCTCAGGCTTCAGAACTGGGGGCTATTAGGAGGACACTGGCTATATGGCACAGGTCCTTCCTCTCCCCCTGGAACAGCCCTGCCTGCCATTGTGCTGCCTCCTTCCTCCCTGGCCTGTCTGTAGAGCCCTCCCTTTATTTCTCCTTTCTGGCTTTGTCCTACCTTGTCCACCTTTAAGGAGCCAACCAGCCACCCTTCCCTATTAACCCAATTGCCCCTGCATCAAGGTCAAGCCCAGGTTTCCTTGCTTCCTTGGGCCAGGTCTCTCTTTAATCAGCTGCTGCTTTTTATTAATTGAGAATGAGTTTATATATTTAGCTGTAATCTTGCTTTTCTTTAACTCAGTCAACTATGCAATTGGTTTAATAACAACAACTAATCTAATTGTTCTGTTTCATTTGTTTACCGGTTTGTACTGGTTATTGTTATTGGTAAGCTTGTCATGTACATATACAAAGATCTTCCCTCTTAGGGGATCTGAAATTATGTGATGTAAGAGATTTAAAATTCCATTTCATAGCTTTGGATGTAACTTGAATATTAAAGCTTAATAAAGTTTATTTTGAAAAAAAAATCAGCTGCTGGCTGACTCCAGATGATCCTCTAGGCTGCCTCAGCATTGTCCAATAGCATCATGAAATGGAGCCAGCAGAAGGCACCCTTTGGATGCTGCTTCAGTGACTCTTCTTCTTTCCAATAGCCATGGACCAGGCCAGTATCCCAGCTCTGGGTGCTCGGTAGGAGAGGGTGACCCAGCCACACACACACCCAAACGCACACCCAGCGACAGCCCCCCACCAGGGATCCTGCACAATTTAATCCACTTCTTCTAAGACCCTTGATGATGTAGTCAGATGTGGCAAATTGTGCTAGAAAAGCAGGCTTTTAAAGTACTGCTTGTCTCAGAGAGTCAAGTTCAAGAATTAATCATTGAGTGGAGACCTTATGCGATTGGTCGCTTTACATGCTCTCTGATTGGCTAGCATCAGCTGCTAAAGAAATAAAAAGAGCTGTTCTGGAAGGAAAAGGTCTTCCACATTTGATCTTTCATCTGACTCAATAACCAAAGAGTTGGTTTCTGAGGAGGAGACATTTGGAGTCAGCGTTTTCTGACAGAGAATAGTCAGAAAGGTACTTCTGAAGAGAGGAGACTGTACTATATTTTAGCTAATCTGAGGGAGAATTCAGTTTCCCAGTCAAGAAAGCTACAAACCTGCTTTACTTGGACAATATTACTGGAAATAGATTTGGCAAGGGTTCATTGGGCAGACAGGTGGAAACTTCCAATCAAGCCAAATAGGAAGGATTATTATTGCTTTTTAGGGAAAAGAAGAATAATTCCTGCCAGTGAGTAGGGGTTGCTCTGAGGAGAACCTAGGTCTGGAGTAGAGAGAGATTAAGCTTTGAACAACTAGGAAGCTGTAATATCTGAAAGGAGAAACCAGATTTCTAAGGGAAAAAATCTAGGAACAAAAAGCACATGCTGTTCTCCAGAAGAAACATTATTATGAACTGTATTAGAGCTGACTATACTAAGCAAAGTACCTCTCGAAGAAAAGAACTAAGAACACTCTTGAAACTACAAATATACTCTCTTGAATATTCTTAGAATTCAGATCTGTATATATTAGGAAGTTTTTACCTCAGCAATCTCTAAACTTTTATTCCTATTTTTTATTTATATATATTCCCTGCCTGTTTAACAAATTCTTTATTCAGTTTTTGAAAGTTTAACTGCCTCAAGTGCCATTTTCAATAAGGGTTCACATGTAAGACAAGACAGCTCCTGTATTTTTTCTCGAGTTCCTGTGCTAAGTAATGGCCTAAACCAGTATCTAAACATAGGGTGGGACAGTGTAATATTTATTTCTGTAAAGAAGATATACACGCTAATGTAGTGCAACTCAGTCACTGAGGGGAACTGAAGTTTTGGTGGGAAAAATCTGCCTGAGAATTGGGGAGATTCAGGGGTCCATCATATATATTGGCATAAAAGTGTTGTCAGCCAGCCCAATGCTGGACTGTAAAGCTGAAAGGTAAGAGTGATATATACCTCTTTAGGACTTGAGCATTGTGAGCTTTAGGATTGCCAATCCCCAGATGGGGGCAGGGGATTCCCCGATTTGGAGGCCCTCCCCCCAGGGTCATCAGAAAGCAGGGGGGAGGGGAGGGAAATGTCTGTTGGGAACTCTATTGTTTCCTATGGAGACTTATTCACATAGGAAATAATGGAGAATTGATCCACGGGTATCTGAGGCTCTAGGGGGGCTGTTTTTTTACAAATTATGCTTGTCACCCCTTGCTCCCGGCTCCACCCCCCCCCCCCCAAGAGTCCCCAGGTATTTCTTGAATTGGACTTGGCAACCCTAGTGAGCTTTCATCCAAGACATCCACACAAGATGCCTAAGAGTAAAGGGGTTATTGGCAAGATAATGTAATGTTGCATATTTCATCTCAGTGGACTGTAATTTCTGGCTGATAAAGAGAACAGGGTGGTCCTTGCCTTCTATCTCTTGGACACACCCAAGATGCTAGACATCTTGTTCTTCTCCCTGGACCTCTGATCTTCTGGGCTGGTAAATAGAACTCCCCCCAAAAAACAACTCATCTATTTCCCACTCTCTATATTACTGAATGCATTTACTTCTGTATGCATGCAAATGTATTGATAATTTTCCTCTTTCAATTTAAAAAAAAAACAAAACCTTTCCGGTTAGGCCACCGCCTAATTTATTTCTGAGAATTTCTTTAAGAGAACCCCCCCCCCATAAACTTTGGTGGAGAAATACCCCTCTTGCAGAGCTAAATGATTATGAGACCTCCCTTTTAGGTAACATTAGGATAAAACTATTCCTAGGCCCATTATCAGAGGTGTCAGTCTGCCCGATGAATGTTCTAATAAAATCAGAGTTTTTTAGGACAGCGTCCTTGGAGAGGGTGGTTTGCACAATGCTTGGAAAGCTTGTTGCTGGGGTAGTACCCACTGAATCTTTGTGGGTTGATCCTTCTGTAGACAATCAGACAAGGGGCTAGCCAACATCATGAAGTGAGGAATGAACTTACTATAGTACCCCACCAGCCCCAGAAACCAATGCACTTGCTTTTTAGTCACTGATTCCAGTCTTTGTTCTGAGGAAGCCATCCATTCTGATCAAGTTTTTAATTGACCATTGCCTACTAGGAAGCCCAGGTATTTGAACTTGCAGAACCCTATCCAACTCTTCCAGGGATTAGCCTTTAAACCTGCTCCCACCAGAGTTGCAAGCACCTGGACATGTTGGAGGTGAGAGGGCCAATGACAGTTGAAGATTATTATGTGGTCCATATGGGTTCTTGTGAAACTTTGGCAGTGGGCTAAGACCCAGGCCACAAGGCACTAGAACAGTGATGGCTAACCTTTTCAGCTTGGTGTGTCGAAAATCGGGAAAAAGTGTAGTCTTCCTCGGGTCGCGTGTCACTTCACCGTGTCACTTCAACCACACTCACCAAATGAGGGGGCCGCAGGAGAACCAGGCACAAAGGATCCAGTGCGTGGTCTGCGGCCTAGTTCAGACTAGGGTTGCCAAGTCCAATTCAAGAAATATCTGGGGGCTTTGGGGGCGGAGCCAGGAGACTTTGGGTGTGGAGCCAGGAGACATTGGGGTGGAGCCAGGAACAAGGGTGTGACAAGCATAATTGAACTCCAAGGGAGTTCTGGCCATCACATTTAAAGGGACAGCACACCTTTTAAAATGCCTTCCTTCCATAGGAAATAATGAAGGATAGGGGCACCATCTTTTGGGGCTCATAGAATTGGACCCCCTGGTCCGATCGTTTTGAAACTTGGGGGGGTATTTTGGGGAGAGGGGGATCCCCTGCCCCCACCTGGGGATTGGTAACCCTGCGGGAAAGGGTGTATCTTTTTTTCTTCCCGCCTTTTCTCCTCCAGCGCTTGCCAAGGGAAGCCAAGGGGGGCGACCCAATGCTCCCCTCCCCTTGCTCTTTTGCAACCCACACACAGCCCCCATCGCCCACCCCCTTCCTCCTCTTCCAAGCTGAAAAGGGCAGCTTGTCCTTTAAATCTGAAACCCCGCCTCCGGCAGGCGGCCATGAGAAAGAGCGAGAGAGCAAAGTGAGAAAGATCATGTTGGTTGCAAAAAAAAAAACCAGGACCGGGTGGAGGGGGGGGCAGCCCCACAACAGGCCCAAGAGCGACACCCCCTCGGGCATTGCACCCCACACACACTGCTGCAATGCCATCTCTGCCTCCCCCCCCAGCCGCTCCGTGCAAACAAACGGAAAAAAACACGCCTGCCTTGCTCCTGCATTTGCAAAGCCCCGGCATTGCAAAGGCGCAACCCGCCAAGGAGGGCACTTCTTTCCCCCCCTGCCTCTTCTTTTGCAATGCTCTTTTTTTCTTTCTTGCTGTACCCACCTATTTCCTCAGGCCCCGGGGGGGGGTGAGAAAAGGGGGTTGCAAAGCTCGGCCCTGTTGCGAGGAGGAGGAGGCGCGTTTGGCTGCCTCTGCTTTGGGTGGGGGACGGGTTGCGCCAGGAGGCTGTCTCCTCCCACCCCCAGGTCAAGGCGAGGCGCTGGCAGCGTCGGCCAACCTTCCCTCCCACCCCCAACCTTCCCTCCCACCCCCGGCCTGGAGCCGGGGAAAGAGGCGGCGGCGGCCCGCTGCGCTGCTGCCGCCTCCTCTCGCCTTCACCTTAGCAGCTGCTGCTCCTCCGAGACGGGCTCAGCAGCCTCCGAAGGACTCGCGGCTCGCCACGCTCCTTGGTTTCTGGTGTGTCAGCCAAATTGCCTCACGTGTCACCAGTGACACGCGTGTCATAGGTTCGCCATCATGGCACTAGAAAGTTGCAGCTGCCCCATGAAGACTAAAAGACATTACCTTAAATTGGAATAGCCCTTGGGACATGGCCATTTTCATCTTGTCAGCTGAGACAGCATCCCTTTGTTAGGACCAAGGCTGACAGATACTGAACAGTACTGAACTGATCAAGATATCAGCCCTAGACATGGGCCGTTTTCGCACTAGCGTTTGCTCCGGCGTAGCGCCCCATTTACCTCCGGATCTTCTCTTGGATTTCGCACATGTTGCTCCGGCGCTGCGCTTTGCTCCGGCGCTTCAGGGATTTTACGCCGGAGTATGTTTTTCAGCAAGTTGCCGGAGTTTCCGAAAACCTCCGGATCCACTCCGGATCCACTCAGCAGAGTTTCCTGTGCGAAATCCATCCACGCCGGATCGACTGCTTTGGGGGCGTCACCCTCTCCCTTTCCGTCCTCCCACCCCATCCACCCGCTTGGCCAATCATCAGCATTTCGCGGCGCTTCCCCAAAGTGCCGGCACGGCCATTTTTTTTTTTTAAACTTCACAGTTTTGCGTAATAGCGATATTTCGAAATTAACAAATAGAAAAAAAAACACCCTCCTGGAATAGCCTCAATTGGCACTTCAATTGGTTTCGTTAGAATTTTTTTTCATTATTGACTTTAGTTGCGTTATTCCGCTGTTGCGTTATCTCGATAATGCGAAAACGACCATTGCTGGGGGGGGGGAATGTAGTGCCGGTGCGGGCCAAAGCGTCCATGTGTGTGTGTTTTAAGAAGGGAATGCCTCCCTCAGCTGTGCCACCAGGATTTCTGGACCTGCACAAAATCGCCATGTATAAAATGGGAAGTTGGAGTCCTGCATTCTTCTCCCTGGCTACATTCCGCTCGGTTAGAAAGTAGACGCGAGCGAGCTCCTCACACGCGCCACAGAAGGGGAAGGAGAGAATGGAGCGGGGGGGGGGGGAGCTCTGGCAGCAGGAATCAGTCAGGTCCCCGTTGCAAGCGCCAGCCGGGGAGGGGAAAGAGAGCGGAGGAAATTTGGGGGGGGGGATCTAGTGCTTCAGAATTTGGGGGGGGGGGGGAATCTAGTGCTAGGATTCTCCACTGTGAATGCTTCTGTTAATACATGAAGGGCTGTGGAGGATTCTACAGCTGCAGCCAATCCATAAGCAGCAGCAGCACACGTGATGCGGTTTGTCCACGAAAAGAAGGGGAGGCAGCAGCTCGATGTTACGTTAGTACGTTAGTACGTCATTACGCAACCAGACTTGCGCTTAAAAAAAAAATGATTGACAGGGCATCGGACTCAAGCCGATGCCAGTGGGAAAACGATTAGAGCCGGGGCTTCAGGGAAGGCGACTCCGCAAAGAGTCACTAGTGGGAAAACGAGAAAAATGATCTGGACATAATTGCGCCGCGGAAAAAGGGGAGCAAACGCTAAGTGCGAAAACGGCCATGGAGTACACATTGTACCAGGCTATTTTATTGACTTCCCTGTAGTCAACACAGAATTGTGTGGATCCATCTGCTTTGAGTACCAGAACAATGGGGCTTCACCAAGCACTATATGACAACTCTGTGATGTCTATCCTGAACATGTCTTCCACTTCCTGTGCCACTGCATCCTATTGGAAAGAATTGGAAGGAGGGCCTTATAACCAAGGATGAATATAAACAAATCACCAATTCTTGTAGAGAAAAAGTTAGGAAAGCTAAAGCTCAGTATGAGCGTAGGCTGGCCAAAGATGCTAAAAACAACAAAAAAGGGTTCTTTTCTTATGTTCAGAGTAAGAAAAAGAGCAAGGACATGGTAGGCTCATTGTGAGGGCAAGAAAGTGAAATTGTAACGGGTAATGAAGAGAGGGCGGAACTGCTCAATTCCTACTTTTCCTCAGTATTCTCTTCAGAGGGAAACGGTGCTCAACACGGCAAAAGCAGAACATATAAGGAGGGGGTATGAAGTTCCAAAATAGGATCAGCATAGGGGTAGTATATAAACACCTAGTTTCTTTAAATGAAACTAAATCCTCAGTAGCACAGGAGCTACAGAGCAAAACCTCAATTTTCTCCATTGGTTGAGGCTCCTCTCCCTCCTGGTCCCCTGGAGAGGGAGGGAAAGAGTCAGAGCTTCCTTTGCCCAGTTCCCTAGATCCCATGGGAGAAATACAAAGAAAGCACCTTTAAGACCACCAAGTGCTAATGTTTTAAGCATGTTTTATTTTATTTTTTTTTAAATAATCATAAGAACATAAGAGAAGTCATGTTAGATCAGGCCAATGGCCCATCCAGTCCAACACTCTGTGTCACACAGTGGCCAAAAAAATTATATATATTTTTTATTTTTATATATATATATATATATATATATATATATATATATATATATATATATATACATATATACATACAGACACACACACACACACACACACATATACACACTGTGGCTAATAGCTACTGATGAACCTCTGCTCCATATTTTTATCTAACCCCCTCTTGAAGGTGGCTATGCTTGTGGCCACCACTACCTCCTGTGGCAGTGAATTCCACATGTTAATCACCCTTTGGGTGAAGAAGTACTTCCTTTTATCCGTTTTAACCTGTCTGCTCAGCAATTTCATCGAATGCCCACGAGTTCTTGTATTGTGAGAAAGGGAGAAAAGAACTTCTTTCTCTACTTTCTCCATCCCATGCATTATCTTGTAAACCTCTATCATGTCACCCCGCAGTCGACGTTTCTCCAAGCTAAAGAGTCCCAAGCGTTTCAACCTTTCTTCATAGGGAAAGTGTTCCAGCCCTTTAATCATTCTAGTTGCCCTTTTCTCGACTTTCTCCAATGCTATAATATCCTTTTTGAGGTGTGGCGACCAGAACTGCACACAGTATTCCAAATGAGACCGCAACATCGATTTATACAGGGGCATTATGATACTGGCTGATTTGTTTTCAATTCCCTTCCTAATAATTCCCAGCATGGCGTTGGCCTTTTTTTATTGCAAACGCACACTGTCTTGACATTTTCAGTGAGTTATCTACCTCTCTCTCTCTCTCTCTCTCTCTCGGCTTGGCTTCGCGAACGAAGATTTAAGAAGGGTGCAATAGTCCACGTTTGCTGCAGGCTCGCTGGTGGCTGACAAGACCAATGTGGGACAGGCAGGTCCGGCCACAGCGGCTGCAGGGAAAAGTCTGATTTAGGGTTGGTCCTGTAGCAGTGCGATTCTTCCTCAATCTCCTTTTGTCCTCAAGACCAGCTATGCGTGCGTTCTCAACCACGACCCCAAGATCTCTCTCTTGGTCAGTCTCTGCCAGTTCACATCCCATCAACTTGTATTTGTAGCTGGGATTCTTGGCCCCAATGTGCATTACTTTGCACTTGGCCACATTGAACCGCATCTGCCATGTTAACGGCCACTCACCCAGCCTCAATCATGTTTTTCTGTGTCCTTTAAAAAGTTTATATCTCTGCTAACTAATCTTAAATAGGTACACACATGGCCTGGCCCGATAAGGTCTCATTTATGTCAGATCCGTCCCTCGTAACAAATGAGTTTGACACCCCTGCCCAAGGGTCTTTCATCCATAGGGTAACTCGCATGGAACATATCCTATGGATACCTGTGGGGCTTCTCTTACTGCAGACAGGAGTGTGTTCACATAAAGGTCCCACTGACCAAACCAGTCAACCAATTTTCTCAGCATAGTTTTTAAATTCTGGTTGAATCTTTTAACTAATCCATTGTGGGCAATATATATCAGCTATATCCCCAAGGTTTAGCAGGGTTCCATCATAAGAGTGCAAGTAGCCATGTGACTTCCTTTAGGTCCTCTGGTTTGCTACAGACTACTCAAAAGTGGGACCACAGTGGGAATATTTGCAGGAATTGCTCCAAGGCCACCTGGTCCACAACCCGCCTCCCCTCCTCTTTTTTTGCCTGTTTTAGCCACCTGAAGGCAGCATCCTGTTGGAAGGTGGCTAGTGTCTGGGGACTATCACCTTTCTTATAAATTACAGCCTAGATCATCTGCTGATATAAGTCACGTGTGGTTTATATTCGTCAAGCACTGCCTCTTTGAGCTTGCTGTAATCTGCTCCTTCTTCCTTCAGTGGGGCTATGAATGCAGCCTGGGCTTCTTCCATCATAGAAGGTCCTATTATGAAGGCCCACTGCTCCAAGGGCCACTGAACTGCCCTGGCTGAACATTTGAATGTTTAGAAGAACATATTTATGTCCTCTTAAAGTCCCAGTTTAGTGAGATGAAATGGAGCAGAGCAGCCTGGGTTGGATGGCACCCCCAGGAGAGGAGGTCTAGTCATGCTGTCTCAGTTTCCTTCTAGGGCTTGGCACAGGTCTCTCACCAGGGCTGCCTGGGCCTCCTGATGCTGCTGCGCAATGGCCCCCAGGAGGTGCTCTTGATGCTCCAGATGGGAGAGAGCTTCTTCAGGGCAGGGCCAGTGCCTGCATTCTCCCCAACCTTGTAAGTGCCTCATTTTGAGACTTCGTCCTCTGTCTTCCCTGCAATTGTGTTCTCCATGATAGTTCCTTTCAAGGCTCAGAATTGGAGGCTGGTAGGACACTGGCTGTGTGCTGCAGGCCCCCCTCTCCCCTTCACTCCCCTGCTCTGGCCTGCCCTGGAGTAGTGCTCAACATCACTGCCTAACATTGTGCTTCCTCCCAAGCCTGCCTGTGGAGCTCTCCTTCTATTTCTCCTTTCTGACTTTGTCCTACCTTCCTCCACCTTTGAGGAGCCAATCAGCCACCCTTCCCTATTAACCCAATTGCCCCTGCATTTGGGTCTGGCCCAGCCTTGCTTGCTTCCTTGGGTAGGGTTGCCAAGACCAATTAAAGAAAAATCTGGGGACTTTGGGGGTGGAGCCAGGAGACATTGGGGGTGGAGCCAGGAACAAGGATGTGACAAGCATAATTGAACTCCAAGGGAGTTCTGGCCATCACATTTAAAGGGACAGCTCACCTTTTTAAATGCCTTTCTTCCATAGGAAATAATTAAGGATAGGGGCACCATCTTTTGGGGCTCATAGAATTGGACCCTCTGGTCCAATCGTTTTGAAACTTGGGGGGTATTTTGGGGAGAGGCACTAGATGCTATACTAAAAATTTGGTGCCTCTATCTCAAAAAATAGCCCCCCCCCAGAGCCCCCAATACCCACGGATCAATTCCCTATTATTCCCTATGGGAATTGTTCTCCATAGGGAATAATAGAGTGCCTAGTAGACATTTCCCTCCCCCCCCCACGCTTTCTAAAGGGGGGGAGGGCCTCCATACCAGGGAATCTCCCTCCCTGCCCCCTCCCTCTTTTACACACACAAATACTTACTGGGTCTTCTTCCCTCTGCCTGCTGTGAAAACGAAAGCAAAGAAAGGGAGGGGCCGTTCCTGTTTCCTCCTTCCTGCCCAGCCTTAAAGGGGCAGACATTTACAAACTGCTCAGGATCTCTTCACCAACATGAACCCTACAGGTATGTTCTCCCCCCCCCCCCCCCGCTTCCTGATTTCTGGAGACCGGGGAATGAAGCTGTGAACCCAGAAGTCTCCCGCCAAAGCGGGGGAAGGGGGGGTTGGGAAGCCTATCCTTGGGCCAGGTAGCCTCTTCAGTCTGTTGCTTCAAGTGACCCTCTAGGCTACCTTAAGCAAGCAGCCTGTTCCTTCCTCCTTCCTTCCAGTGGCTGCAGACCAAGTAAATATTCTGGCTCTGGAGTCTTGGTGGGGGAGTCTGAGTCTGAATGCAAGCCCACACCTGGAAAATTCATTTTGATAAGGCTTGCAATGAGAGAACTTCCTGATGGAGTGTGCCCTGTGTTATCAGGAGTGGAATGCCATTTGGATTTTCCATCTCTCACCCAGAAAATGTCTTGCCCAGCCCTAAATGTGGGCAGTGCCACAAACCCAAAAGAAAAACAAAGACCGACATACTTGTTACAAGGGTGCAGGGGGGTTTTTTTTAGCAAGAATGCCGTTTCGGCTGGCGTAGTATCAGGGTGTGTGGCCTAATATGCAAATGAGATTCTGCTGGGCTTTTTCTACAAAAATGCCCTTTGCTAAACAATGGTGATATCAGGGGGTGTTGCCTAATATGAAAATGAGTTCCTGCTGGGCTTTTTCTACAAAAAAAGGCCCTGCGTGCACGTCATATAAATATATTTATGAATCAGGCATAAATTCATTTAAGACTGCTAAAATTATTAAAACAGTAATAAAACTAAACTATTTCAGAATGGCATTTTAAGGACACTTTATGTCCTTTCCCCATAAAGGAGAGGAGAGATGGAGGTCCAGCAGAACATCTCTGTCTTACAGGCCCTGCAGAATTGCACAAGGTCCCTCAGGGCCTAGATGTCATTATGCAGAGAGTTCTACCAGGCCAGTGCCAAAAGACTGAGGACAGCTGGATATCTTTAGGGCTAGAGATCACTAGGAGCTTCTTCTCTCCAGAGCACAATGCTCTTTAGGGGAGTGTATGGTGTACCAGTAGGGGCGGTCCCTTAGATATGTTGGTTCCAGACTGTTTAGGGCAGGTAGCAAACACCCAGCTCATGGGCCAGAACCAACTCGCCCAGGGCTAGGGTTGCCAAGTCCAATTAAAGAAAAATCTGGGGACTTTGGGGGCGGAGCCAGGAGACTTTGGGGGTGGAGCCAGGAGACACTGGGGGTGGAGCCAGGAACAAGGGTGTGACAAGCATAATTGAACTCCAAGGGAGTTCTGGCCATCACATTTAAAGGGGCAGCACACCTTTTCAAATGCCTTTCTTCCATAGGAAATAATTAAGGATAGGGGCACCATCTTTTGGGGCTCATAGAATTGGACCCTCTGGTCCAATCGTTTTGAAACTTGGGGGGTATTTTGGGGAGAGGCACTAGATGCTATACTAAAAATCTGGTGCCTCTACCTCAAAAAATAGCCCCCCCAGGGCCCCCAATACCCATGGATCAATTCCCTATTATTCCCTATGGGAATCATTCTCCATAGGGAATAATAGAGTGCCCAGTAGACATTTCCCTCCCCCCCCCACTTTCTAAAGGGAGGGAGGGCCTCTATACCAGGGAATCCCCCTCCCTCTCTCACACACACACAAATACTTACTTGGTCTTCTTCCGGAGAACTGTGCCTGCTGAGAAAACGAAAGCAAAGAAGGGAGGGGCCGTTCTCCGAAGCCCTTCCTGTTTCCTCCTTCCTGCCCAGCCTTAAAGGGACAGGGATTTTACAAACTGCTCAGGAGCTCTACAACAGGAGCTCTATAGGTATGTTCTCCCCCCCTCCACCCCCCACCCCCCCACCCCCGCTTCTCAATTTTTGAAGACCGGGAGATTAAGCTGGGAACCCAGAAGTCTCCCGCTAAAGCGGGGGGATTGGGAAACCTACCCAGGGCTTTAACCAGGCCCACAAGGCTTTTTTCACTCTCCCTCCCCCACCTGTCCTTAGCCTCTGAAGTTCCATGGCTGATGAAAGCTCTTTCTGCCTTGTCTTTGCTGACTGCAGCAAGAAGCAAAGCTGCAAAGAAAATGTAGAATGGATTTTCCATTGAAGTCTCTAGGCCCAAACAGATAGGGCCCAAAGGCCTTAATGGAAAACCCGTTCCATGTTTGCCTTGTAACGGTCAGGAAGTTCTTCCTAATGTTGAGCCAGAAACTCTTTTGATTTAATTTCAACCCATTGGTTCTGGTCCTACCTTCTGGAGCCACAGAAAACAATTCCACACCATCCTCTACATGAAAGCCCTTCAAGTATTTGAAGATGGTAATCATATCACCTCTCAACCGCCACTTAAAATGTGGTGCCCAAAACTGAACACAATACTCCAGGTGAGGTCTTACCAGAGCAGAGCAAAGCAATACCATCACATCACATGATCTGGACACTCTCTCTCTCGGCTTGGCTTCGCGAACGAAGATTTAAGAAGGGTGCAATAGTCCACGTATGCTGCAGGCTCGCTGGTGGCTGACATGACCAATGCGGGACAGGCAGGTCCGGCCACAGTGGCTGCAGGGAAAAGTCTGATTTAGGGTTGGTGCTGTAGCAGTGCGATTCTTCCTCAATCTCCTTTTGTCCTCAAGACCAGCTATGCGTGCGTTCTCAAAAGAAGAGACAGCCTGGTGGATGGTGTGCCTCCATGCTTTGCGATCTGAGGCTAGGTCAGACCACTGGTGATGGTTGATGCGACAGGTGCCAAGGGATTTCTTCAAGGAGTCCTTGTACCTCTTCTTCGGTGCCCCTCTATTTCGATGGCCGGTGGAGAGTTCGCCATACAGGGCAATCTTGGGAAGGCGGTGGTTTTCCATCCTAGAAATATGCCCTGCCCAGCGCAGCTGCGTCTTCAACAGCAGTGCCTCGATGCTGGTAACCTCTGCCCGCTTGAGAACTTCAGTGTTGGTCACAAAGTCACTCCAGTGGATGTTGAGGATGGTGCGAAGGCAGCGCTGATGAAAACACTCAAGGGGTCGCAGGTGATGACGGTATAAAACCCACGATTCGGAGCCGTAGATGAGGGTTGTCATCACAACCGCTTTGTAAACATTGATCTTTGTGCCTTTTTTCAGATGCTTGTTGCTCCACACTCTTTTGTGCAGTCGGCCAAAGGCACGGTTTGCCTTTCCCAGCCTGTTGTCGATCTCCTTGTCGATCTTAGCATCTGAGGAGATGATGCACCCCAGGTAGCTGAACTGCTGGACTGTCTTCAGAACTGATTCACCCACAGTGATGCAGGGAGGGTGATAATCTTCCTGGGGTGCAGGCTGGTGGAGAACTTCTGTCTTCTTCAGACTAACTTCTAGGCCGAATAGCTTGGCAGCCTCTGCAAAGCAGGACGTCATATGCTGCAGAGCTGATACCGAGTGGGAGACGAGTGCAGCATCATCAGCAAACAGTAGCTCTCGGATGAGTTTTTCCATTGTCTTGGAGTGGGCCTTTAGTCGCCTCAGGTTGAACAGGCTGCCATCGGTGCGATAGCGGATGTAGACACCATCGTCATCATCTAGATCTACTGCGGCTCTTTGAAGCATCATGCTAAAGAAGATCGTAAAGAGAGTTGGCGCGAGAACGCAGCCTTGCTTTACACCTGTGCCTATTGGTAAGGTCTCCGAGAGGTCGTTGCAGTGTCTGACTTGGCCTCGTTGGTCTTCGTGTAGCTGGATGATCATGCTGAGGAACCTTGGGGGACATCCTAAACGTTCCAAGATTTGCCACAGGCCTTTCCTGCTAACGGTATCGAAAGCTTTGGTAAGGTCGACAAAAGTCACATACAGAGCCTTGTTTTGTTCCCTGCATTTCTCTTGGAGCTGCCTGAGAACAAATACCATGTCGGTGGTGCTCCTGTTAGCTCTGAAGCCGCACTGGCTCTCTGGGAGGAGTTCTTCTGCAATGGCGGGCACCAGTCTGTTCAGGAGTATTCTGGCAAGGATTTTGCCTGCGATGGAGAGTAGGGTTATCCCCCGGTAGTTGGAGCAGTCTGACTTTTCCCCTTTGTTCTTGTATAGGGTGATGATGATTGCATCGCGAAAGTCCTGGACACTATACTTCTGTTGATACAGCCCAAAATTGCATTTGCCTTTTTAGCCACTGCATCACACTGTTGACTCATGTTCAGCGTATGATCCACTAAGACCCCTAGATCCTTTTCACACACACTACTAAGACAAGTCTCCCCCATCCTATAACCGTGCATTGGAATTTTCCTACCTAAATGCAGAACTTTACATTTATCCCTGTTAAACTTAATTTTATTGATTTAGCCCAGTTTTCCAGCCTGTCAAGGTCATCCTGTATCCTGCTCCTATCTTCTTCTGTATTTGTGACCCCTCCCAATTTAGTATCATCTGTGAATTTAATAAGCATTCCCTCTATTCCTTCATTCAAATAATTGATAAAGATGTTGAACAAAACAGGTCCGAGGACAGATCCTTAATTGTTTTATTTATTTATTTATTTATTTATTTATTTATTTATTTATTTATTTATTTATTACATTAGATTTCTATCCTGCCCTCTCCACAAGTGGACTCAGGGCGGCTAACAACCTTGAGGCACTCCACTTGTCACTCCTCTCCAAGAGGATCAGGAACCTTTCACAAGCACTCTTTGGGTGTGATCTGTCAACCAGTTACAGATCCACCTAGCAAGTAACAGGATCCAAACCACATTTTACCAACTTGTCAACAAGGATAGTATGTGGAACCTTATCAAAAGCCTGATCTGGGCCTCCACTGATAAGGATACATCCAGAAGCACAATCAGGTTCCTGGTGGTTGGCACTGGTAATAAGGGCACATCATCAAGTGCTGGGAGTTGGCACCTCAGTCCTGAAACCCACCCACCCACCCACCACCACCTTTGATGGGATTCAGTTTCATGCTAGAAGAAGATAGAAGATATTGGATTTATACCCCACCCTTCACTCTGAATCTCAGAGTCTCACAGTGGCTTACAATCTCCTTTACCTTTGTCCCCCACAAAAGACACCCTGTGAGGTAGGTGGGACTGAAAGAGCTCTCACAGAAGCTGGCCTTTCAAGGACAGCTTTGCAAGAGCTATGGTAGATCCAAGGCAGCTGCAAGTGGAGGAGTGGGGAATCAAACTCGGTTCTCCCAGATAAGAGTCCATGCACTTAACCACTGCACCAAACTGACTCTCACCATGCTAGCATTAGCACTTTTATCAATTTAATTAATTAATTTTAAACTTATCAGAATTTTAATGTTAATGTTTAATGTTAAATGTAACTTTGTCTTTTGTATAATGGAAATTTGAATGATGTTGTTAGCCGCCCTGAGCCTGCTCCGGCGGGGAGGGCGGGATATAAATAAAATTATCTATCTATCTTATCTATCTATCTAGCAGCATCTTTTCTATAAGAAATTTAGTCCCACTATCTATATGATTCAGGCTCCAGTTAAAAAGAAACCCTTACACCTATAACTGTTCCATGAAACCCTCAACACAATTAAATCTACTACGTATGCTGACTCATACAGGTGCAGACGTTAGCATGCCTATACAAACCAACAGCATAGTATGGTGGTATGGAGTAATGGTTAGAGTGTCTGACTAGAATCTTGAAGACCTGGGTTCCAGTCTCCACTCGGCCGTGAAAACTTGTTGTATGACCTTGGGCCAGTCAAACATTGTCAACCTAACCTACCTCACAGGGTTGTTGTGAAGACAAAACGGAAGAGCAAAGAATGATTCCGCTGCTTTGGGTCACCACTGAGGGAGGGAGGGAAGGAGAGGATAGATGCTAGTACTGCAGACATTTTGGTTGGTGAATCTCATACAAACATTGAACATGACAGGCCAACAGGAAATGGTAAATGCACTGCATGTCACATGTAAATAGGGCATTTGAAGCAGAATCAAGAAAAGCACAATGTGGTGGAAGGCTATTTTACAACTGGTAGAACATATGGACATGCCTGATTGACATATGCTGCAGAATGAGGTAGTAGATTACTGAGGTAGTAGAACAGATTATACCACTGCAGATGGTGGCTGCTAGTTGCATGGTCCTGCATTTTAAAGACTCACTACAAGTTAAACACAACAACTTAACACAGCCAAAGGCAGGATTCCAGTCTAGCCCACTCCCTGATTTTCTCGTTTCCTCTATGTAGATTGGGGGGGGGGGGGGTTATCGGGTGAGCATTTAATTCCTAACCTTTCTGAAATGGTGCCATTCATTTTACCATCTCAGGAATTACAAGAACACAATGGTGTGAGATATGGCCCTCAAGGGTCTTTGACATCATTTGCAAGGCTTGGAACAAACCTGCGCTTTATAAAAACAGATGGGTATAATTTCCCAACAGTCATCAAGAAGGCTATTGGGAGAGGGGGCAGAAGCAGCTAGGCAACTTTCCCTCACAAATGGATCCAGGTGACAGCCTTCCCCCCCTCCCACTTGCCATCAATGAGGCTTTTGAGGGAGATCAGGAAGTAGCCAAGCACCTTTTCATCATGCCCAGATGCAGCTCTTTTAAATTATTCATTTTAAATCTCTGTTCAATAAGGCTCAAGGTGGTTCACAACAACAGTTAAGAAGAAAACAAATCAGAAAAGCAAATAGCACAAATAGACATTAAAACCACAAGGCCCCAGCAGTGCCAAAAGGCACCATCTGAGAACCTATTGCGTCTAGCTTCCAATTGGCATCAAAGGAGCTATGGGGGGGGGGGGGACAAGAAGTAGCCAGGCACTGTCTTTTGTACCTGGGTATCCAGCTTGGCTGAGAATCCTTTCCTCGAGGAATATATGCATAGGATTTTAATGTAATTTGCATTTTTTTATTACTGTGAGCCAATTTTCCTTGAAAACCCAAATAAAAATATAACAAACTAGAGCGTTGTTCAGGAAAGTTGAGGAGGAGGAGGTTGGATTTACACCCACTTGGAGTCTCAGAATGGCATACAATCTCTTCCTCTCCCCAAAACAGACACCTTGTGAGGTAGCTGGGGCTGAGAGAGCGCTCACAGAGTTGCTCTTGAGAGAACAGCTCTGAGAGAGCTGTGATTTGTCCAAGGTCACCCAACTGGCTGCACATGGAGGAACAGGGAATCAGTTAAGAGTCCACCACTCTTAACCACTACACCAAACTGGCTCTCTGGTAAAAAACCAGATTTGAGTGCCATATGATAAAATGCCTGTCAGGTTGTCCACATTAACCAACTGTTGTTCAGTCTACAATGAAAAATCCATTGGGCCATCTGATGGTATGATCAAACAAGGGTTTTGCCACAGGGTTGATGATTTCACTGTGCATGAAGACCAAGGTTTTTGGTCAGGCAGATCAGCCCTTGGGATGTTATAAGGCAGCTTTGAACCACAGTCAGTGTCCCAGATACATTTCAGCTTGACAGAAAAAAAAAACTTGGAGGGTTGACAACTTTCTTGAAAAGCTAAATACACTCACATAACACACATGCCAATAATGTTGCCAGCTTCCAGGACAAAAAAATGTCCTGTTCCTTTAACAGCAGCTTTAATGGGATGTTTCTCAACACTTGATATTCTGTATCTCCTTGGCATGAAACGCTTCAGCTTCCCATTGCTACACGTTGAACTTCTACTAAAGGGGCTGGACAGTTTTCTCCAGACCTGCTGGCAACCCTTAAGTTCCGATTAGATACAGCAGTGGGCCTGGATTTATTTATTTACTTATTTATAATCCACCTTCCTTGCTGAGAGCCAAGGCAGATTACAAATTTAATAAACAATGCAACAAAACCTTTATAAAACATATAATAAACAATACAGTAAGAGTCGATTACAAAAAAATATAAAATCATATCATTTTATCCGGCGAAGACAGAGGTCCTTTGCTTGGGCCGTCGGGGTCCGGGAAGGGAAATACCCCTTCCGGTTTTTGACGGTGCGCCGCTGACGGCGACGCAGAGAGTCAGGAGCCTGGGGGTACTTCTGGAGCCTTCCCTAACAATGGAGGCCCAGATAGCAGCCACCGCCAAGTCCGCATTTTTCTATCTTAGGCGGGCAAGGCGGCTGGATCCCTTCCTGGAGCGCGACGATCTATCAACGGTGATCCATGCTACGGTCACCTCGAGGTTGGACTACTGCAATGCCCTCTACATGGGGCTGCCCCTGTGCCGAACCCGGAAATTGCAGCTGGTGCAGAACGCCACCGCCCGGTTGTTATTAGGGCTCCCAAGGTGGGAGCACATTCAGCCGGGACTTCGGGCTCTGCACTGGCTGCCAATATCTTACCGAGTTCGGTACAAGGTGCTGGTTATTACCTTTAAAGCCCTATATGGCCTAGGACCTGCCTATCTGAGGGACCGTCTCTTCCCACACGTTCCCCAGCGAGCACTAAGATCGGGGACCCAAAACCTCCTGGCCAAAGGAAGCCCGTTTGAAAGTTACAAGAGACCGGGCCTTCTCCGTAATGGCTCCATCTTGGTGGAACCAGCTGCCGGAAGAGGTAAGGGCCCTGCGGGATCTTACCCAATTCCGCAGGGCCTGTAAGACATCCCTCTTCCGGCTGGCCCACAACTAATCGGCACAGAGCACTGAGTACTGAACATCGAACACGGAACATCGAATATTGAACATGCAACCGATGAGTGTAGCTGTAGGTCCGCTTTGTGATTTTAATGTCTATGTATATAACAAATGTTTAGATTTTTAACTATAACTTATGAAATGTTGATTTTAATGCTTAATTTTAGATTTTATGTTAGTTTTATATGTTGTAAGCCGCCCTGAGCCACCTAGTGGGAAGGGCGGGATATAAATCTTAGATAAATAAATAAGAAAACAAGGCAATAAATATATGAACAGTGCAATAAACAATAGCCTTATTCCCTTTATAAAAGTTCATTTTATTCCCGTTATTTAAATATTATGTTTTCCTACTAACCTTCTCTTCCCTAACATTTCTCAATTGAGGGAAATATTCATACCTATATACAAGATGAGTTTTCCCCAGGAAGAAAGAAAATTGAGGCTATTGCCTACCTACTGTACAAGTGAAAAAAATGCACTGAATCAGAATTTCTCTTTGCAATTGTGTAATCAAGATTCTGTTCAAAGAAGGATGAGCTGCTGTTCTCTTAAGCCAACAGGAGAAGACAGCAGCTTAGCGTGCTCTAACAAAGGTCCTAGAGAACTATTTCAGTGCTGTAGGATGGATGATGTACACAGGTGGTTTGTGCCACACTTCACTCCATAGTGAGTAGTTGCAGCAGAGCCAGGCAACTCTGTCCCACCACCATTTCAACTCTCCAGGCTTTCCCCATTTTCCCCAGGCTAGCCCAATCTTGGAAACTAAACAGGGTCAGCCCTGGATAGTATTTGGCTAGAAGACCACCAAGGAAATTCAGGCATGCAACACAGAAGCAGACAATAGCAAACCACCTCCGAACATCTCTTGCTTTGAAAACCTTCTGGGGTCGCCATGTCAGGTACACGTTGATAGCGAAAACACCAAGCAAACTATGAGTAATTAAAATGTTGGCACAGAAGGTCTGCATCAGTGGCGTATGGTTTTTACACAAGAGGCTGCTGACAGTTGGATAATCAGACCTCATACACCTTTTTGAATGCCAGGGTATAATGTGTGAAGAAGGAGGGACGGGGAGGGACGGTGGCTCAGTGGCAGAGCATCTGCTTGGTAAGCTGAAGGTCCCAGGTTCAATCCCTGGCATCTCCAAAAAGGGTCCAGGCAAGTAGGCATGAAAATCCTCAGCTTGAGACCCTGGAGAGCCGCTGCCAGTCTGAGAAGACAATACTGACTTTGATGGACCAAGGGTCTGATTCAGTATAAGGCAGCTTCATATGTTCATATGTAAGAACTACCAAAGAGTGCCTTAGGGCACATGCAATGTGCATGTCTGTAACCATTCAGTAACCAGAGCCTGCTCCTGTGCCTCTGTGGTTTTCAGTCTAGAAGGCATAGCTTCTAGGCAAGCAAGTGCTTATCCTTTTACAAATCAGTCTCTCAACACTAATTCCTCTTTCATCTTCTGTCCAACTCACACCCAGCAAAAACAGCATGCAGTGTAGCACAATGGCTCAGAGGGAGAATTCCAATAGCCACTCACTCCTGTTGTGAACTAGGGCAGGAGTGAGACACTTGGGTGTCCGCTGGGGTGAGTGCTTATACCAGCTTATCTTTGTTTGGTATTGCAGCTCCCAGGAGTGAAACACTCTCTGATTCTTGTGAAGTAGCAAAAGTGGTTAAGGCAGGCAGTAAGAAGGGCCTGCAAAACCCCACATTTACGACTTAAAGGGGCAAGCTGACACATGGCTACTTGGGAGTAAATCTCTTATTAATCACAGTAGGATGTTTTAGAATAATCTTAGATTGAATTGGGCTGTGCATTCCACACAGCTGGAATTAGTATATACAAGGTGGAAGCAAATAGTGAAATGCATGTGCTAGGCATGCTGATGTGCTAGGCATGCATGTGCTAGGCATGCAACAGCTACATTCATTCCATCTGAAAGATGGGGTGGAAGGATTGGTGAAATCTGGCATATCTGTTGGTATATGAATGCATAGTAATGCGTACAGCATTTTAAAGCTCCCGGATCATTATCTCAGTCATCATCACTCCAAAGCCTCAGTAAAGAAGGTCTGTTAAGTTTGCTAACTGCCAGGGGAGGGGGGAGAAGTCCTCTCCCTTCAGTAGGCGCTTAGCAGGATGTTATTTACCAGGTGATGCCATGAAAAACTTCACCTGCGCATTTCCACACATTAAACATCTTTAAAGGGGTGAGGCATTTTGCTCCAGAAGTGTTGGCAACCCTAATTACTATCATTTCCCCTCCTTACAGATTAAATGGGAATCTAGTAACGCCTCAAAACAAACAACACTTATTCCTTTATAAGCTTCTGTGGACCCAAATTCTCTTCATCAGGCGCAGGGGAGTGTAAATGCAGCAGGCTCCAGGGATCCAGGTAACAGAATAGTGCGGCGGATCTTACGAAGCAGGATGTGACAAGGAGAGGTCAGTTTGAACCAACAGTTGGGCCTGATTAGGCTCCCCCGGTGCCCAGAGACAGAAAAATGTCTTGTTCCTTTAATTGAGGCTCCACGAGATGTTACTGACCAGACGATGCCATTAAAAGCTTCCGCCGCCCATTCAACAGACAGGACATCTTTCTCCAGGCCTGTTGGCAACCCTCATTTGCAAACCGCGGGAACTTCCTGCTGAGGGAGTTCGCGGCAGAGGGGAGATTTGTCCTGCAGACCTCCCGAGTCTGTCTCTAGCCTCTGTGCCTGAGGCGGCCGCGCTCACTTGTTGGCAGTGAGCCGGGGGGGGGGGGGTGGCGCTCTCTGCCCTCGCCTCACCTCCAATGCTGCTTGATTTGCCGTCGTGCGAGCCGGACCCCAGAGTATCGTCGCAACCAATTACGGGGGTCCAGACAACGCACTCCCTTAGCCGCTCTTGACCCTTCCCTTCCCTTCCCGCGTCAGACGCTCCTGCAGGAAATCATGCAAATGAGCTGCTCTTATTTAGCAGCCTTGATTCGCTCCTCGGCATGGAGAGGCATTTGCTACAAACTGCCTTGATTAGCTACGGGAGGGGGGGAGGCACCGCGGAGACGCGGCGCTTTTATACGCTTTGCAGCGGCCGACACAATGTCGGTGCGAACCAGCGGCAACTGCTTGCTATCCCCCATCCCCTTGTCTCCTTTCATTAAAGGAAAGCGCGTTTGGAGCAACTGTGGTTGCTACGGTAGTTTGCAGCTGCTTAGCGCAAAGACCCCTCAAGATATAAATAGTTAACAAATTAATTAAAATACCTTGGATTGGCCTTTCTAGACGCATACAACGGCTCCTGCGTTTGAGGAAGTGGGGAGATTGCCACAAGGAGCCTTCTTGTGGTGGGTGCAGACTAAGGCCTGATTTAAGCATAGTACAGGACCAGGGCCGGGGTGGGTGCACTTCCCTATGGGATTTTGGACTTGCAGAATGTCTCACTTCATTCAATCAGGGGACTATTCCATGCTGGGACAAACCAAGTGGGTGTGTTTAATTAGCATGTCGGTGCAACATCTGCCTGGCCTATGGACTTCTGGCAGGCTACCAAAGCACAGCTATCAGCTTTCGTCCAGGTTAAAGGAGATGCTGCATGAATCCAGAGTCCCCGGCCAGCAGTAAACTTTTTTCTTTGCCTTACCAGTGCCACATTTACCTGCGAGCTTGCTTCCTACAGTTGTCATTAGAATCGCTATCCTAGCTTTATCATCATGAGATCATTCCTGTCTACAAATAGGGATGCTTTCAGCCAGGTTCCTTTTGCTGACTAGGCAGCATCTTCTAGAACTGGGGTTCACAACCATTGTGAGCATGTGGGCACCTTGAGGAATTCTGACACAACATAGTGGACACAGTAACAAAATGGCTGCTGTAGGAAGTGGAGCAAGCTACGAATTGCCACAGCTTAACTTCAGGAACACAGCGTAGATCCTTGTGTTGTGGTGGCACCTGCTGCCAAAACAACATTTTTAAAAATCTGCCCAGCCAATCATATCTTCAGTAGTCAATCAGAAGCTTCGCTGGGCAAAGACTCACCTGGCCCCTCATCCACTTCCTAAAAACATTTGGTGGGGAACCATGTTTGGGACCTCTGCTCTAGAAGCATGTACTAAAGGACACTAATGTTGTTGCCAGCACTTCATTACACATTTCAGGAAATAAGATAACTGAGATTCTGCTCTATTTTGTGTCTCTGCAGGACCACAAATTCTGTACTTGCACCATGTGCTTGTGGAATGTGGACTCCTAAAGGGAGGGAATCTTCTTTTCAGGGTGGTTTTTTTGAGCCATTCCACCTTGCATCAACCAGCAGGTGAGCAACTGAGACAGCAGACAATATTTTTATGAGACAGCTGAAAAGTAGTATGATAGAGCCACCATTCCCCACAGTATGCACATTCATTCCTTGCCTCTTATTGCACAGGATTGTTTTTTTTAAAGCAATAGAGTACAGAAATATTCTAGTCTCCTAAAGAAGAGAAGATTACAAACACTTTTAAAAATTGAAATTCAGAAGAGAAAAACTAATACTACTTGTATATCTTAGAAGTACTACTGGAAAATCTGCAAGATCTGTTTAAAAGAGAGAATAGAGGAACAAGTGAGCATACCGAAAGCTTTGATTTCTCTTTCATGGCATTTTCAGTTCTCAGAAATAAGAAGTTTGCCTGCAGGCTAACTAGCACTTCTGCTCTTAGTGATTCCGTCACTGTGTTTGAAGGGAAAGCACAAAGGGTGGAAGCACAAGCTGCATCTGAAATAGGAATAGCTCAAGCTTTGACCCAGGCTACCATGGAATATTTGCCTACAGGACTCAAAAGGGATATAGGTTTGTAAGGTAGAATGAAGCCACTGGACTGGTTGCAGTTAGTATAAATGGTAGGAGCCTGGTATGCGCCATTTGCCTAGTTCCACACAGTATGAAGTTCTGCCTGTTGCATTCTAAGACCAGACTATGGCTGAGACTCAGAACTAGAGAATTGGGTCTGGATGAGAGCATACCTAAGTTAGACTATCCTTTTTTATCTTTGGAGAGGAGGTCTGTCCAAGGCTGCCCAGTGAAGTTCATGGCAGAGTTGGAAGCTGGATCTCCTAGGCCCTAGTCCTACCAACACTGAGCTGGACTTGCTTGCTTCCATGAGTTCCCCTTTGGATATGAAGAGAGACACAAGGCACTGGTGTGCTCTTTTACCATCTTCTCTCAAAGTTCCAAAGCCAGTCTCAGTCTCCCAGCTCACTGGCAATGCCACTCTCTCACTTTTTCTCTCACACAGAGAGAGCACACGAAAGCTTACATTCTGAATAAACTTTGTTGGTCTTAAAGGTTAACTTGACTCCTGCTTTGTTCTCTCACAGTAGCAGGGCTTTTCAGACGTCATTACATTGAGCTGCTAAAAGCAAAGGTGAGCAGGGATGCTTTTGACTGCCTGATCAAAACAGATGGGTGTCTAAATTGCCAGACTGGTTTTGAATCACAAGAGTCAACAGTAATGCATCATTACGTTTCTGTTGATGAGTCAACAGAAGCCACACAATGCAATCATAAGGACTATTATACACTTACTTGTGGGAAGACCAAATTTGGTAGTTAGCATTAGATAATGTCAGTCATCAATAGAGCCCATTCCATTCTGGTCCTATGCTGATTCCTGTATGTGGCTACACACATACGAGTTGCAGAACGTAAGGCTGGCTCAGCCCACTTATGCTAACCAGCACTGATTCTTGAAGAACTGGACCCCCAGTGCCCACACTGACCTCTTATTCTTCTTCCATGCAGCTCAGAGCACCCTGTAAGGGGCTCCCTTCTGGGGCACAGGCCAGACCGAGCTGTGAGGAAAAACCCCTTACAGAACATCGTAGTCACCAGCCTGGTTGCCAGAGTACCTGGAGAAGTAACTCACACATGTCTGGCCAGAGAGTGTGGGTTTGCCTATCCAGGCATGGAAGGGACTTGTACAGTACTAGCAGCCAAACCGCTACTATAGCACTCGAACACCGGTGAAAGAGTGCTAACCAGGAGAACAGATGGTTTCCCCGTCGCTCCGTGTGACGTCCATCTTGGCCATGAAGCGGGAGAAGTTGTGCTGCCAGGAGCTATCCAGGCAAGCGGTTTTCAGCACTGACCATGGAATCCACCGTGGGAGGCTAACATCACATGCAGCTATCTTCCTACCATGCCAGACTCCATTCCAGCGAAGCGAACGGCTCACGTACTCACCAGATGTCGCCTTTACAGCAATCAAGCTTATCTCGGGTGTGTACAACTGTCCAACCACCACAGTCTTTGTCTAACGGAACTCTAGACAAAGACTGGTGCCAAAGGAAGATTGAGGAGAAGAAAGACCATCTCCAAGTGTCTTTGTGTAGACCGGGTGTAACCTTAGGCAGCAATTTGGCCATCTATTGTCACCATTGCATCTAAGTTCAACCACTCCCATGTACCTCCATCCCAGTAGTTTCACCCTTTCTTTCCCTTGACAGCTACCCTGGAGCACCCCACCTTGGCCCATTGTTACCTAGAGGTCCAATCAGATAACTAGTGCCAGAACCTCATTGACCAGGAGCAGACAGCCAATTAGGTGTCCCCTCCAAACCAGCCATTGGCTACCGCACAAGTCCAGCCCTTATGGTCACTGCAGAGCCTCCCCTTTTTCTAAGGTCATGCACCAGCTGACCACTTTCCTCCTCCTTCGTACCTCCCATCCCCTGAGGGCTCAAGGTGGTCCTTATAACCTGTGGACTAGCTACCCACAGGTGTGCTTCTAGCAGTATCCCAATTCCGCTGTCTAGATCCATCCCCGATTCTGAGGCCTAGTTTCGGGTCCCTTCTCCCTCGTCCTCGCTCATCGCCATTGGAGCCTTCCTTGAAGACTGTGATCGATAATTATCAC
This sequence comes from Heteronotia binoei, assembly GCF_032191835.1. Classification (NCBI taxonomy): domain Eukaryota; kingdom Metazoa; phylum Chordata; class Lepidosauria; order Squamata; family Gekkonidae; genus Heteronotia; species Heteronotia binoei. Next base: position 222,089,887 of record NC_083223.1, on the reverse strand, counting down.
CCTGTTTGTTTACCCATGTGTTTCCCTATCTCTCGCTCTATTTTTCTTAGGACCGTATGTATGATTTTATGAGTATTTTATCTTGTGTGTGAGATCTATATTTTCTACAATAAATTTTAATTGCTTTTACTTAATTAGTGTCCCTGGCATATTTGAGCAATAGTTTTTGGACATGAAGCTTGTATATATAGGCTCTGATCCTTTTTAAAGTCAAGTGCCCACCTGACAATTCCCCAACCTTGTTTTGAGGGCATTTTGGCTTACAGAGCTTCAGAAGCCAAACTGCAGGAGTTAGGGTTGCCAGCCTGCAGGTGAAGCCTGGAGATCTCCCAGAATTACAACTGACCTCCAGACTACAGAGATAATATCCAAAAACATAATATTGCAAAAAACATAAAGACCAACACTAATTGCAAAAAACATAAAGACCAACAATAAAAATTTCTTCAAATATATTAGAAGTAGGAAACCAGCCAGGGAGGCAGTGGGGCCCTTGGATGACCATGGGGTAAAAGGATTGCTGAAGGAGGATAGGGAAATGGCTGAGAAGCTGAATGCATTTTTTGCCTCCGTCTTCACTGTGGAAGATGAGAACTTTTTGCCTGCCCCAGATTGAGGTGACAAAAGAGGTCTACAACTGATGGACGAATTAAAAACTAATAAGTCCCCGGGTCCGGATGGCATACATCCGAGAGTTCTGAAAGAACTCAAAGTTGAACTTGTGGATCTTCTAACAAAAATCTGTAATCTTTCATTGAAATCTGCCTCCGTTCCTGAGGACTGGAAGGTAGCAAATGTCACCCCCATCTTTAAAAAGGGTTCCAGAGGAGATCCGGAGATCAGTCTGACTTCAATACCGGGAAAGTTGGTAGAGTAGGCACATTGATGAACACGGGTTATTGAGGAAGACTCAGCATGGGTTCTGTAAGGGAAGAACTTGCCTCACTAACCTGTTACATTTCTTTGAGGGGGTGAACAAACATGTGGACAAAGGAGACCCGATAGATGTTGTTTACCTTGACTTCCAGAAAGCTTTTGATAAAGTTCCTCATCAAAGGCTCCTTAGAAAGCTTGAGAGTCATGGAGTAAAAGGACAGGTCTTCTTGTGGATCAAAAACTGGCTGAGTAAAAGGAAGCAGAGAGTGAGTATAAATGGGCAGTCTTCGCAATGGAGGACGGTAAGCAGTGGGGTGCCGCAGGGCTCGGTGCTGGGTCCCATGCTCTTTAACTTGTTCATAAATGATTTAGAGTTGGGAGTGAGCAGTGAAGTGGCCAAGTTTGCGGATGACACTAAATTGTTCAGGGTGGTGAGAACCAGAGAGGATTGTGAGGCACTCCAAAGGGATCTGTTGAGGCTGGGTGAGTGGGCGTCAACGTGGCAGATGTGGTTCAATGTGGCCAAGTACAAAGTAATGCACATTGGGGTCAAGAATCCCAGCTACAAATACAAGTTGATGGGTTGTGAACTGGCAGAGACTGACCAAGAGAGAGATCTTGGGGTCGTGGTAGATAACTCACTTAAAATGTCAAGACAGTGTGCGTTTGTAATAAAAAAGGCCAACACCATGCTGGGAATTATCAGGAAGGGAATTGAAAACAAATCAGCCAGTATCATAATGCCCCTGTATAAATCAATGGTGCTGTCTCATTTGGAATAATGTGTGCAGTTCTGGTCGCCGCACCTCAAAAAGGATATTATAGCATTGGAGAAAGTCCAGAAAAGGGCAACTAGAATGATTAAAGGGCTGGAACACTTTCTCTATGAAGAAAAGTTGAAACGCTTGGGACTCCTTAGCTTGGAGAAACGTCGACTGAGGGGTGACATGATAGAGGTTTACAAGATTATGCATGGGATGGAGAAAGCAGAGAAAGAAGTTCTTTTCTCCCTTTCTCACAATACAAGAACTCGTGGGCATTCAATGAAATTGCTGAGCAGACAGGTTAAAACAGATAAAAGGAAGTACTTCTTCACCCAAAGGGTGATTAACATGTGGAATTCACTGCCACAGGAGGTGGTGGCGGCTACAAGCATAGCCACCTTCAAGAGGGGTTTAGATAAAAATATGGAGCAGAGATCCATCAGTGGCTATTAGCCAAAGTGTGTGTGTGTGTGTGTGTGTGTGTGTATAAATTTTTTGCCACTGTGTGATACAGAGTGTTGGACTGGATGGGCCATTGGCCTGATCTAACATGGCTTCTCTTATGTTCTTATCCCCTGGAGAAAATGGTAGCATCAGAAGGCAGACTACATGATATACCATAAACTCTAGGTGAAATTCTTGCCTGAACTCTCCCTTTCCACAGGCATCACCCCCAAATCTCCAGGAATTCTCCAGGCCAGAGTTGAGAAGGAAAGATGCAGGACCTTTGTGTGGTCAGATATGCCTCTTTACAAGCAATATGCATGGAACAAAGGCTGTGCACAAAGAACCTATTACTTTTCATTAGTCCTCAGGAAAAAGGTCTTTGACAACTCAGCTATCTACGTGCTAGGCCTCTGCGGAGCTAGCAAGTGAGCCAGATGCTGTCCTGTGATGGAGGGCCTACGCGATGCAGCGTGATTGCTGCTACGTCCTCAATGAACAAGCAGCCCTTAAAGGGAACCAGGAGCAGTGAGCGTCTGCAGTAATTTAGCACTATGCATTAACCCTGGCCATGCAAGTGGGAGAGCACTCCATAAATCCTTTCCCCTGTCGGCTGGCTGACTCGGGTGCGCAGGCAGCTCTTTGCCCTGCTCTTTGGAAAAAAGCCAGCAGCACAGAGATTTTGCAGGGACAGATCTTCCTAGCTTAGTGTACAGCCTGCTTGTTTCTGTCCAAGGGCTGTCAGGGCACCAAACGCATAGAGCAGGTCACTCCTGATTAGGGAAATGGCAGACAGGCAGGCACACAGCACAGATGGAGATCTGTGTGGGAACCAAAGTGAGCAACTGAAGGAGGTAGTGTGCTACTGAGATTGTAAGGACAAGGTGGGGTAGCTGTACCATGATGTGAAGCATGTCTGCCTAATTCTTCTCCCCCCTAGCACTATTATAAGAAACCTGGGGAGTGTAGTTCAATAAAGCAGCTGAGCTGAGGGACACTAGCACAAAGCCTAACTGTATTAGTCTGTCACAGCAAAAGCAAACCATTTTTGTCCCAACAATGTTTTATTTCAGCATAGATTCAGGTGGGTAGCTGTGCTGGTCTAATGCAGCAGAACAAAGATTTAGTCCACTGGCATCTTTAAGACCTTAAACTTTGTTCCAGCATAAGCTTTCATGGACTACAGCCCACTTCTTCACATGCAATGAAAAGCCTCAGCATGTGCACAAAACTGCAGCTCCCACTAGATTACTTGCGGGAAGCAAAGATTATTAATCCTGTATAAAATGGGTGTATGGTTAGACTGCAGCTGTGTTCTAATCTCTCCCATGAAAATAGGCAGCACAGAGATGTCAATTACAGACTGTTTTGCTAATTAATCATCTCCTTTAATTGATCAGTGGTTAATGAATGAACTAAATCTCAATAAATTGTGCATATGACCAGCTATTGGTATGCTTTTACAACAAGGACGTGTAAGATAATTACAATTGAATACCATTCTTTGTAAAACTGAAAGGCCCTCTTTAATAATCTCCTTTCAGACCTGGATGCAATAAGGTTGCCAACTCTGGAGATTCAGTGGGGAGCTGTGGAGAGTAGGGTTTGGGGAGAGGAGGGACTTCAGCAGGGTATAATGTCCACCTTCCAAAATAGATGTTTTCTCTTTCTAAACTGGAGATCAGGTATAATTTTAGGAGACATCTAGGCCCCACCTGGAGGTTGGCAGCCCCAGATCACAATAAGGTACCAGAACTAAAATAGCCTCCTTGCCCTGGTAAAGAACACTGCCCATTTATTGCACAATGACTGATTAAAATTTGTCTTCAATCACTAGTAAATTTAAGGCACTATAACTTATTTTGGAAGAGCTCCCCCTCATACTATTTAACCAGCACCTGAGATGGGGCTAGGCCTCCCATGGAAGCTACAAGCTATCATTGATTCCAGTGACTGTCAGTCTTGTCATTAATGAGAGCTGCTTCTGAGTAATGGAAAATATCCTCAGCTATTCCTCCACCCCCCCAGTGGCATATTACCGAATTTTGTTCTGTCCAAATTTTGTCCATGGGCTAGGAAGATCACCAGAAATGAAGCTATCATTTAAACAGCAAGGAGGATAATCCTACAAAATAAAATCATTTTTTTGGGGGGGGGGAAGCCTCTAGTGGATCTTCTCATGAGCTTTTCTTGGGTCTTCTAGAGAATGCACAAGTTACTCTGCAACAGCCAGAGACTTACAGGTCACAAGGTATCTGTTGGAGATCCCAGGATTAATCCATCCACTACTCATTCCATGTTATCTGCAGGGGGGAGAGAGGGACTTGTCCAACACCTCCACCCAATCTTTTCAGCATATCTCCAGCTGGATGTGTGCACCTGATGGCTTGTGCTGGAGACTTTATTCTGCTACCTGCTAACCCTGAGCATGCTTCAATTGATTTATTGTGTTTTGCAGCCCTGACCCACCTGAGGCATAAAGGGGAATGGAAAGGCCAGGCTTCTGCTTAATAATATCTGGCTCATTGGGCATGTGCAAACTCACTGGCATGTGGAGGCGATTGATTCCACTTGAGCATATTGCTCGCCAGATGTACAGCCTGATCCACCGCTCCGTTAAGCTGCAGTAGGAATGAGGTTTTAGCTGCTTCAGTCCCATTGACCTCAACAGCATCGATTTCAGCTTAAACTCACGTATGTCAGCTTGACTTGGATGGAGAACAAGTTGCAATTTTGGCATTAATACTTCTTGTTGTGGTGGAGCCGCACTTGTTCAAATACAGCTTTAATAGCCTACCTCAGTTCAGCAGAGCATTGGAGTGCCAGGTGTGCATCCTTGATGAGCTCAAAGTCTCAGGGTGGCGCTGGGCAGCTCACTTTCTTATTTTTGCCCATATATCTTCATTATTTGATGACTGCAACATTGCAGTGACTTGCATATATGAATTGGCCACCATGGATAGTAATACTGCAGACAGAATGTACATTTTATCGCATTTCTTCCAAAACCCAGTGCTTTTCAGCGGACTCAGCTCACTGGAGTTTAGTTAGAGGTCATGAAAAAACCAGTTCACGCATGACAATTTGATTGTGTGAATCACAGAACCTACAGACAAATATTTAAAAACACCCCATTATGTTTTCATTGGAGTCAGTTCATACATTCAGCTGCAAGTCAAGTGTATTCTAAGCAAAGAAAGAGCCATCAAATGCACATGTGAACTAGGCTGTCAGAATGGCCAATACAAATATATAATGGGAGCAATAGTGACCAGCCTTATAGGGTAATTGTGCGAATTGTGTGGGTGTGAGTGAAACAGACAAGGGAGAAACTTCTTTGTATTTTAACTTGAAATTTTATTTCCATTCTGATCCTTTCTTTGCAGGCTGAATGGTGCTGGGGTGTGTGTGTCTCAGTAAGGCATGGGGATGGGATGTAATGTAATGGATTAACAATGTAATGAGCACCAGCTAACAGAAGTCCATGACAAATTTCTGATCACAATTCCATTTCTGACTGCACTCCAAATCACATCAATTCCAGCATCTAAGATATGAATTGTGTTTTCCTAAGCAGTATTTGTCATATGAGTGCTGAGAAACTGTGATTCCCTCATGGTTCTTGGAGAGAAGCCATGGTGAACAAAACTTTTTGCATTCATGAGGTTGTAAATGAATAATCTGAAAGACCCAGGACTTTGTGATTTAACAGGGATTTGGATGTGGGAGCAAGAAGAAGGCATAAAAGAAGCTGGTTCTTCAGTGATGCCATTCATTTAAGCTACCTATTCAAGATGGATCGAAATTTTTAAAGGAAAATCCCCAGGTAACTAGGCCTTAGTCTACACTTGATAAATTTCAGCAATGAACATGTTTGCTTTCATATGTAAACATTACTGCAGAGAGAAGTTAATTTGCCTGAGTGTTGACTCAAGTGTCTGCATTTGCCAGATTAATTTTATGTATCAGCTCTTGCACTTAGGTTCCATTGAGCTTTGGGTGTTCTGTCTCTACTGCAGATGCAAGGGCCCAAACCCAACCAACAGCCCATTCATGTTCCAGTACCAGCAGCTGCCTCAGCTGTGGGAAGGAGTGGCAGTAATGCTGCTATTGTAGGGAACTGGAAGCTGTAATAAGGCCGCCTTCCTTTAGTATCATCCAATGGGCCCTTTGTGACAGAGTGACAGAGACTATGGAGTTCTATGGTCACAGTTACTAATAAATGAAGGGGATCTTGGTATTGGGTTTGCTTTTCAGAGAATGATTGTGCTGCTGCTGTGAATCCATAAAATTGTAGGGTTTTCATGTATTTAAAGCAAGAAAAGAATAAAAGATGGAGTAAGTGGGCAGAAGCAGATGTGAACAGAACAGCTAATAAAAAGAGCAGGGCTGCTCTTCTTCCAAAGCTCCTGGGAGCTAAGAAGCCTTTCAGAAAATCTGTGGACAGGATCGGTGATAAAAAGTACAGGATGGATTCTGCCAGCTTTTTTACTCAACCTTAACCAATTCCCTTCCTTCCTATAGCCCCCATTGCACATGGCTTATTTGGTGGTTCAGGGGGGAACACTTCCTTCCTTTTTCACCACCAGAAAAGCTGGCTGGATCCAGCCCTATGCTTTGTATGCAGGAAAGTCTCAGGTTCAGTCTCAAGTTTGAAAAGAAACTTAGGCCTTAGAGGGTCTCTGGCAGCCAGAATAGACAGCATTGGGCGAAATAGACGGATGATGTGGATTACTCTTAGGTAGTTTGATATACTTGTTTGTGATGCCAAGTATGACAGGTAGATAGATTGAAAAGAATGAGCCTCTCAAACTCACAAAGAAACTATCTCACGCACAAGACCTGAAACTATTGTTCTGGTATTTTATTGTTGGAACCATGCCAAGCCCAACTTATGCTTCAGGGTATTTCTGACAGAACACATTCCTTTGAACCTTCTGAAGTTTGGCCCTCTTTTTTACTAAATTTTTCCATCTCTTCAGAGGCCAGTAGAATCCCAGCAAGTTTGTGTCCAGTAGTAGGTGTTTTACAGCACAATCCAGAGAGAGGGTAGTAGAAAGTCTTTTGGGAGCAGATGAGCCGCTACGTGGGCGCCGCCACAGCGGAGGGGAGTTACGTGGTCAGGGGGCCACCTGAGCGCGGGCAGAAGTGAGGTAGACCACGGCGTTCAGGCGGAGGAGGGGCTGGAGTTGGGGGCATGGCCAGGCTTAGGCTGCTTTCTGAGCAGTTTGGCCCATGACATGCCCCCCCCCCCGAGAGGCACAATGTCATGAAAGCAAAAATAGCAGCGTGTCCCATAGGCACTAGTTGAAACCAAAAACAAAGGTTGCCTCCGCTGCTGTGGAAACTTGCAAACCCCTTAGGGAGCGGCATGATTGCCTCACCAATCCCCTCGCGCCTCGGCCTGGCGAGCCCCCTCCCCAGCGCCCAATCACAGCCCCCCCCCTCCTAGAAATACTTCCACTCTGTCTTGCACAACTCAGTTGTTAGGGACAGGTTCGCGTGTCGGGAAGCTCTGCTGGCAAGCTCCCGGCCATACAGACTTAGAGTAAGGGACAGGCAGGCACGTTGGTGACGGGTTTTGCACTGCGTGGTTGCTTTGACAGTATCTTTGACTTGCAAGGGGGAGAGAGAGGTCTCTCCCCTGGGGCTAACTGCTCGTTTCCAGGTCTCCACAGGTTCCAGGCTCCCGGAGGCTCTGCATGCAAGGACTGTTGCCCATGGCTGGGTAAGTTCCACTGTCTCCCCCCCCCCCCCCGGCCTCCCCCTCCCCTCGCTCTCAAATGCTTGGTGTGTGAGCGTCTGTGGGACTTGAACCAGGCAGTGGGCTCCGGCAGGGGTCATTTGCTAACCCCGCTCCCCTGTGCTGCCGCCTGCTCCCTTCCCTTGGTCTGCCCTCTGCCTCATTCCCAACCCCTGGAAGGGCAGGGTATGTGTGTGTGTGTGTGTGTGTGTGACAGCTGCCCCGATGCAGGGAGGTGGGTCAGAGACTGTCCCTTTAAGAGAGCGCCCGGCTGAAACGCAGTCTGCTCTTCCAGCCGCCACCCCTGCAAGTGCTCTTGATCTCTGTCTCCGTTTTGTAGGTGGGACTTCAACACAGAGGCTTCCACATGTGTTGCTCCACCCCCCACTCCCTCAGCTGTTTCTGCCCGCCGCTCTGAATGGAGCCCCACCCACGGCGAGACTGCCCAGCGCGTGCCAGGGAGACTGTTGCACTCTGTTCCGGAAAAATAAAGTCTGAGCTGTGCCCTCTGTTGTCTCTCCTGCTTGGCATCTGCTGCACGTTCCTTGGGCAACACGCCCCCCGTCAGTGGCCTCTCCGAGGGAATGCCTGGGACGGTGGGCAGACTTGGTTTCGGGGGGGGGGACGGTCTGTGAGCTGCCATGCTGCCTCCCGCGTGGCTGGACAGGGGAGTGCTGCCCCTTAGCCTGCCCAGGCTGACAGCCTACCCGACCCCACAGGGCTGTTGTGCGCAGGGCACCAAGGGGGGGCTGATGAAGTGGATTCAGAGTTCTTCAGCTGATGCACTGGCACTCTGAGTTCTGCGGGCCCCGGGGGAGGTGTTCCGTGCACATGGCAGCGGGCATCAGGGCAACACAGGGAGTCTCTGGGTGGGGGGGTGTCTGCTGCTGGGCTGCTCACTCCCAGACACACATTCCAGCCACTGTCTATGACAGTGAACTCCTGCACTTGGTACTTCTTGCTTGTCTGCTTGCCATTGGCAGAGTCTCTGACAGCGGGAGGATGTGAGGGGATTGACGGCTTCTCCATGGTCCCATGTGGGCCTGTCTCGGCCCCACCCCCACCCCCGCCTCACCACCAAGTCAGGGTTCTTGTGTGTGCATGCTCAGCCATACTCCTGTTCCCTCCCCGTGTTGGTGGGACGTCTCTCCTTTGCTTTTGATGGTCTGACCATCATTGGCTCCGTTCTCTGTTTGGGGGCGGGTTGGGGATGGCTATCAGCCTCTCTGGGGCCACCTCTCCCCATCCCTGACTGTCATGAGCCGCGGCACATACGCCAGGACTGACCAATGGGGGCTGGTCTGGTCCTCCCCTCCGGCTGCCTTCACCTTCCTTGCGTGCCTATGCCAGCGGTGTTGCCATGGCAACCGTCTCCCTCATGGCAAACTACGCCTCTCCCCTCCCCACGCTCCAGCGTGCTGAAGTCCTCAGGAAGTCTACTAGCGGCGCGGCAGCTACGCCACAGCCAGTCGCCACTTATGTCTGGATTGGGCTGCCCGTGCCCTAAAGCTGTTAATTATTGAAAAGCATGAGTCATACCCTCAACAGCATTCATTTGATTTTGAAGTCATGACATCTGACGGCACAAAAACAGCAGGAATTTTATATTCCTTTTTAATTACTTTCTGGTTTCAACAACCAGAAAGCCCTCCCTTTCAAGTTTATGTCCACAATTATAAGGGTTATGAGGCCCTGCCAGACCAATGCATATGTGCTTAAGATGCAATGTTTGCAAAGATATGCAACTGAAACATCAGAATATAGTATTATTATTGTATGGCATGTGTGTAGTATAGCCAGGGGATCCTAAGATTGTCTGGCAGCCAGAAGTACTAGCTCTTTTAGCATTATGCACCACTAGGTGCCGAGCTAGACTTGTTTTTAAGGCAAGAGACATTTCAGAGGTGGTTTGCCATTGCCTGCCTCTGGTATTCCTTGGATGTCACCCTTTCAAATACTAGCCAAAGCTTACCTTTGCTTAGCTTTGAATGAAACTGGGCTCTTCTGGACTATTCAGAGCACAAAACAGGATGTTATAATAGCATGAAAGCAAGTTTGGCGCTGAGTGTTAGAATGCAAGATTGTAGGTGTAGCTATGCTTAAAATGTAACCTGCTTAGCCGTCATTGTTTCCCACACAGAACTCTGTAAGTTGCAGTCTGCGGCCGTGTAGGATTTTCTGATAGAAAATTCTCTGCATCCTTGGAGGAATACCACAGCTAGGCTGCATTCACAGGTGACTGGATATTGCGTTATGTTAGTGTTACAATGAGAACTTAGGAAGACATTCCACATTCCCCAAAGAACTGAACTCAACTACTTGTGAAGGAACTCAACAGGTTTATTTAGATATAATACAATTTAGGCTTGGAGACCCTAACTGCAACAATGCCAACAGATATGTTAATACCACCACCACAGCTTCTTTTCCTCAGACATGACCAAGAGACAGATGGCCTCTCCTGCAAACTCTTCCTTAACTCTATTACCCTTTGTAACTCTTTAGCACAGGGTCCCCAACATGGTGCCCGTGGATACCATGGCACCTGCCAATACTTCTTCTGGTGTCTGTCAAGTGTTTTTAGAAAGTAGGTGGGGCCAGCTGAGTCTTTTGCCCAGCAGGGCTTCCGATAGGCTGTGCAGATTAAATGGCATCCTGTTAAACAGAGCTTCTGCCTGAAATGTTGAAGACTTACTATATTTAGAGTTATATATATCCAGTCACCCTGACATGTTGTTGTTGGCTTTCCCTCCTGTGCAGCCATTTTGTGGTTGGGCCCACCACTCTGTGTCAGAATTCCAAAGGTGCCCTCAGGCTCAGAAAGATTGGGGACCCCTGCTGTAGCACACTTGGCACTATTGCAGTCATTCACCTCATGAATTGTTTTGTACACACAAGAAACTCCATCTGCGGTGATCGCTATGGCACTACAACAGCGCAATATCCAACAATGTGTGGATGCAGTCCTTACCTATAATTTTTTAAAATGACATTTTAAAATTTACTCCTTGCTTGTCTCTACATAAAGACTGTGCTTTCATTATTGGTAAATGGTCACTAGACTTTGGGAAAGGAGGCATTTCAGCCATTCCGGTTCTGTGGTCAGCCTGCACTGCTGTTTACCCTCAGTTCTGTGGGTTAAGAACATAGACAACAAAAGCTGTTATTTTACAGGGTTAATTCTGTTGGTTTAATTCTGCTGATCTCAAGAGTTCAGGAAAAGGCTGTGGCTTTGGATGTGGAAGGTCCCAGGTCCAGTGCCTGGCATCCCCAGTTAACAGGCAGCAGATGCTGAGAAAGACACTCTGCCTAGAACCCTGGAGAGCTGCAGTCAGCCTGAGTAGATGACATTGAAGTTCAGTGACTGAACTAAATAGGCCAATAGGCTGCTTCTGTATAAGGCAGCTAGAAGAAAAAGAAGATATTGGATTTATATCCTGCCCTCCACTCCGAAGAGTCTCAGAGCAGCTCACAATCTCCTTTACCTTCCTCCCCCACAACAGACACCCTGTGAGGTGGGTGGGGCTGGAGAGGGCTCTCACAGCAGCTGCCCTTTCAAGGACAACCTCTGCCAGAGCTATGGCTGACCCAAGGCCATGCTAGCAGGTGCAAGTGGAGGAGTGGGGAATCAAACCCGGTTCTTCCAGATAAGAGTCTGCACACTTAACCACTACACCAAACTGTTCATTTGTATAGAAGAGGGACCAATAGATTCCTCTTGTTACACAGGGAAAGAAAAGAGCAAGAATCCAGTAGCATCGTAAAGACTAACAAAATTTGTGGAAGGGTATGAGCTGAAAAAGTGACTCACAAAGTGAGTAGTGATTCACAAAAGCTCATACCCTGTCACAAATATTGTTAGTCTTTAAGGTGCTGCTGGACTCTTGCTCTTTTCTACTGCTACAGACAGACTAACATGGCTACCCATCTTGATCTATCTCCAGGCAGGGAAAGAAAAGTTACACCTATCAAAATTCTCTCTTCTGTGGAACCATCAGAGGCAGGAATCTATGTGCCTGCCACAAAATTACAGGAAAGCTGATGAGTAGAAGGGCTGTTAAATATGGGGTGTTGTTAATGGATTTGTTTAAAGGAAGGTTGGAAGCAGTAGCATAACTCTAATTAGAACTAACCAAAACATTTCAAAATAGTGAATAAGCTTTTCTGTCAGAATGGGAACATCTTCATGTTTGGCATCACAGGGGTTTTTTAAAAAAGGGGGGAGGGGTAAGGTTGCCAACTTCCACATAAGGTCTGTTCTTCTGGAATTGCAGCAGATCTCCAGACTACACTTCCCTCCAGAGATCACTTCCCCTGGAGAAAACAGCTGCTCTGTAGGGTGGACTCTATGGCATCACTTTCCTGCAGAACTTCCTCACATCACTAAACCCTGACCTCCCTGAGCAGCATTCCCAGTTCTCCATGAACTTCCCAGATGTGAATTGGCAGCCCTCAGGCATGATGGGAAATCACTAATCTCATTACTTTGTGATGTTTTGGTTGGTTCTAATAAGATATTTTACACTACTGGGGGGTAAATCCAATTGAATGTGGTGGGGACACATGACTAAGATCTGGCAGCAAAAATGAATTATCAAAAAAATATCAAAAATTGATAAAACTATAAGAGAAAAGAAGATGCAGGAGTTCTGTCCTTCTGAGGCTCTGCTCACCTACCACAGAATGAAAACCCCAGAAGAAATTAGTCAGGTAAATGGTGTCACCTTACTAGGCACCTCTCTCTTATTCCCTGGGGGCCAAGATAGAAGATACATTTTGCCAAAAGTTGGGGGTGCACCTGATGGGTGCACAGTGTGTACTGACTGGACATGCAGCCACCCAGTGGGCACAAATAACAACCCTCTGGGTACAGAGAATGACATGGAGGGGAGGCTGGAGGTCCCCCCGCCCTTGTGCTGTGGTATGATCAAATCTGGGCTCAGAGCAGTTCTGCACAGTTGCCATCTGGCTGTGAGAAGATCACAGTCAGGCTGGGGGAGTCCCATCTTGATTTCTTGCAAAGTTTATAGTCTGTTTTGGCCCTGAGACCAGCCCCTTTGCAGCTGTCTCAACCAACTTAAAAGGGCATTGTTGAGTTGGGAATACTTGAGGAGAAAGACAGGACTGCCCTCTTGATCTAATATGAAAAACTGGCCTTCCTCAGCCTCTGATCAATGAAAGTAAAAATTTACTGTAATTTTAAATCATGTATTAGCAGTGTTTTTAGGACAGATTTAAATTGATCCATACACAATCTTAGGATAAAAAAGATGAAGCCATTTCTCAACCCCCTCTGTTTCCTGTTGCTGTTCCTGTATCTTGCTTACCCACCTGGAGAGCTCTAGGCAGAAACTCTGTCTTGATCACTGGAAAATGCTGGCAAAGCAGCTGCACACAGAGACACTAGGAGAAACTTCAAGGCTTAGCCTTCATTTTATTGGAAAGAAAAACATTTCAATAAAAAAAGTGGGATCATGACCCAACATGTTTCCATGAGGAGGCCAAGGCGGCTCTGAGACTGATGGAAACCCTAGGGCCTCACCCAAATAATCCTGGCACTCCTGAGGAACTTGGGAGGGGGCAGGCAGCAAGGGCACTGTTTTTTTAACCATTCCAGAGAGGATGACTGCCCCCCAGAACTAAAAAATTATTTATAGAATAGTTACTAAATAGGTGTTTCCCCCACCTATATCAAGGAGGAAAAAGTCTCCTGAGGCATTTGGAAGTCCCAGAAGCAAATATACCCCAGGCAACAGAACATGTTCTGGAACACTTCCATTATAGAAATAAGGATACAAGAGTCAAAGGAAGGAGCTCGTTGTCTGCTGCTGCCTGCTGTTAATTGAGTTGATGACCAATCCTGTGGCTGCTACAATCCAGGGACCTGCCCACAAGTCTCTATAGCCTGCTAGCTTGCTCACTAGGGCCAAGGTTGGATTTGGCTCTGTGCTGCTATGGAGGGGTTCTTTCCCAGCCCAGGACAACTCCAGGACACAGCCAGTGGCACATCTGTGCAAGGGGGAAAGGAGGTTCACTTGTAGACTTTCTGAAGGGGCCAGCACTGCCTATGTGGGGCTCCGCAGACTCTGTTCTTCTTTGCATTTGATCCCAAATGATCACAGGCAATAGTGTTACTCATCACTTAGCAGGCACACACAAAGAACACAGCATGTCATGTGTTCTCTTGGGCTAGCCCCTCAGGACAAGGAGTCTGGTTCTGGGGTTTTAGTAGATGCATGACAGGCTGTGGCTGGGAGGTGGAATTGTGCTGAGGCTCTGCTGTGCCGGATCCTGCAGGCACATAATGCAGATGCTTCCTGTACTGCACAAACATACAGACCTTGAGTACAATGGCCAGGACGTTCTTTCCCATGAAGATGCCAGAGACCCGGATGTCCCTGAAGAAGACCATGTTGCTTCCCCTAATGAAGATGGTGGTGATGTTGATTGTGAGCATACTCAGCATTGGATAGAGCATCATGCGGTGTGGCATGATGCTGATCCCTTGCATGCTAATCTCACACAGTGAGACACAAGGGAGGACCAAGAGCAAGATGTAGCAGTAGAAGAACATCAGGCCTTCAGCCCAGATGGGCAACCCTTTCTTCTGGGGCTCCCAGAGATTGGCCTGGATGTCCAGTACATCCAACATGTCAATGATGACCCAGAACAGACGGTTGCGCAGGTCCTCTTTCTTCTTGAACGTCCTGACATACTCCATGTGCTCTGTGGCCACTAGCAGTACATAGAGGGCTGGGATGCAGATGGACAGCAGGAGGGTCAAGGCCTTGCGGGCAATGAGATCCAAGCTTTTACGGTCTGCTTTATAGTTCTGGTAGATGAAGTAGACTTTGATCTCCAGGACAAAGACATACAGGAACCAAAGGATCATGGCATAGCCTCGCTTGGCAGTCCTCACCTCAGCCCCAACCCATACTGCCACATACCTGAGTATGACCAGGAAGCAGATGTCTCCCACTGATACCATGATGCAGATCCCCAGCTTTCTGGAGCCCTGGTTCTGTTCTACCAGATAGGCATCCATCAGCACCATGCTGCTCATGATGAGTGTAGTGGAGAGGCAGACATGGGGCTTGTTAATAGGTGGGGGAGGAACCATCCTAAAACAAGGAGCACACAGACATATTAGTCAAAGAGTGAGGAGACCTATGCAACCACCATCCTACAGTTTACTGTGTATTGATACTTACTTCATGTTCTAAAGCTTTCAAGTGGGATATTAATGTGTCTGTTACACAATGCAAATTCATCTGTCCTTGGTTCCCAATAACCTCATAGATGTAGCACTTTGGCAAAAAAAAAAAAGTGTGGAATTTCAGTTCATGCTGATCTGACTGCACTAAATTTGCAGGGTTTCTAATGCCCTGGTCAGATGGTCTGGGGCAGCATCCGAATGGCCGTCCATCAACAGATAGAGCTGGGTGTCATCTGCATATTGGTGACAGCCCAGCCCAAAACCTCGGGCAGTCTGGGCAAGAGGGCACATATAGATGTTAAACATCATTGGTGAGAGAATAGCTCTCTGCGGCATACCGCATTCAAGCGGGTGCCATAGAGAAGTCTGCTCACCAATTGCCACCCTTTGTCCCTGACCAGAGAGGAAGGGAACCACTGTAAGGCTACCCCTTGAACTCCAATATAGGCGAGGCGGTGGGTCATTAGATCG
This sequence comes from Heteronotia binoei, assembly GCF_032191835.1. Lineage (NCBI taxonomy): Eukaryota > Metazoa > Chordata > Lepidosauria > Squamata > Gekkonidae > Heteronotia > Heteronotia binoei. The sequence goes on along the minus strand of NC_083223.1, from coordinate 222,074,373 downwards.
TAATCGACCATGTCAAACGCTGCTGAAAGATCTAGCAACAATAGCAGCGCTGACCCACCCTGATCAAGATGCCTTCTAAGGTCATTAGGTGACAGTAGCAGGTTTTCTAAATTCTCATGTGACTAAGCAAACCTCATACTCACTGGCTTAGAGGGGAAATGGCAGGGTAGCTGCAGGCGCAGACACATGTGGAAGATCTGCTCACAGCCAACCCAGGGAGGAGTTAAGCTCCGCCTTCAAAATGCTGGAGCTAAACTCCATATTTCTCCCTCCCCTCTCAGCCCTTTATGATTTCTTTTTAGTTCACAATGATGGTTTAGCTGTTGGGGGTGGGGAGTTCTGCCCCAGCATTTCAGGGACAGTGTCTAAGGATGATGACCCTGCCTGTCTCCACTCTGCATACTGCTGCTTCTGCAGCAGGGCTAGCTTTTCCTCTCTCCAGGCTTAACCGAATGGCATTTGAATTGGCTCCTGCATATCTGTAGGTTCCATATGATGCAGGGAATGTCACAGTTGTGAGTTTTGCCATGGCTACTGCTAAGGGTGTCTTGAAACTTCTGGGGCTTGCACGCCCCTTTTGCTTTGGGATACCTTGTGCCATAGAGATTTCAGCAGAATGAGCTAAAGACTGAGGACGAAAATTGCTAGCCTGTCTTCTAATGGGGATTGTCTGTGAGAGAATGAGATGCTGGATGGCAAAACAAGTTGAAGAGAAGGGAAGTAAGAGTCTATCAGGTGTCAAACTTATTTGTTATGAGACATAAACAAATAAACATTTGTTATGAGACATAATCAGACATAAATGTCACTTTTTTGGGCTGGGTCATATGTGTTATCAAATGTAATGCCAGGTATGGTAGATATAAACTTTATAAAGGACACAGGCAAGCCCAATAGAACAATATTATTTTCTACTCAAATACCGGTACTTTTCTGCTTTGGGTCCTATCCTCGGCTGCCAAATGGAACACCTCCTTGCCCTCCTCTAAATAACAGCCTTTCAAATATTTAAAGAGAGCAATCATGTCCCCCCTCAATCTCCTCTTCTCTAGACTGAACATTCTCAAGGCCCTCAGCCTTTCCTCATAGGGTTCTTCCTTCAGCCTTAAAAATTAACAGTCCTTACAGTATTTCCTTTAAGTATCTCCCTGATGCCCACCCCCCACTTCCACTGCTCATTACTCAAAACTGGGGTATTATTTAGAGACATAATGCACAGACTCTCTGTCACCTGACAATAAAGGTAATGTCCAATTGCTTGTGGGATGGATAACAGCCCTGGACAGTCTGGTTCTGACCCATGGGCCTCATGTTTGACACCCTTGGTCCAGGGCTTTTTTTGAGCAGGAATGCACAGAGATACAGTTCCAGGTGGCTTGGCACAAGGGGGTGTGGCCTAATATGCAAATGAGTTCCTGTTGGGCTTTTTCTACAAAAAAAGCCCTGCCTTGGTCTATATCAATACAAAAAAATTATGTTTGTCACAAATGCAGTTTGGGAAGAAGTGATGGCTAGAGTGACAGCTGATGGACAGCCAGTCATGCTCCACTTTTATTTTGTGTTTCCCTTGCCCTGCCCTTGTGACAGGATATTCCGGTTCAACCAGGTTCAGGTTTTCCTCAAAAAGGGTCATTCTCCTTAGCTGCATGATGACATCCCCTCAAGCTCTGGGAATAGGTCCTCTTGTATCCTGCTTTTACTCACCAAGTGAGTGTCAAGACATGTTGCTACTCCATATGGGCATCTCTTGAGTTGGAAGTGGCATACAGAATTCCTCTCATGCCAATTCCGCCACCAGGCTTCCCTTCCTGTACCAAATGAGAACACACTCCTGCATCCAGAGGCCTCTCCCATGGGAATCACAGCACATGGGCTCCTAACATGATGCCAGCCCATCCCAGTCCTATAAACTGGCCCCAGCATCATTTCAAAGGTACAAGTCCCCCCACCCACACCAGAGATGTAAGAAGCTGGGTATCTCTATGCCAGAGGTTTTCAAAGGGGGTCAGAATAGAACATGGTTTCTTTGGCTGCTCACGCAAAGAGTCTTTGTAATTAATGGCACAGACAATACTCATGGAAGCTTAAAGGTTCATTGAAAAATCTTTCTTACTTTGATTCTCTGACTCTTGTTACAATTTAAAAGCATGACCCAGCCAAAGGTAGCTATTTTTTAAAGTTCTAGTACTTTTAATGAAAGAGATTGAACGGTGCTTAACTTATCCTCAACAGTGCCAAATGTAGACGTTCAGCAACAGAAGGTGATATTGCTATACTTATCAATGGTCAGTCACCATGATGATTAAAGGAAACCCGTGTGTTGCAGGATGCCTCTGACTACTAGTACTGCTGGGGGGGGGGAGCAGTGGAAGGGGCAGATTTGCCATCACACCCTGCTTGTAAAAATGTCAAAGATATCTACCTCCTCCAGGATATAACACTAGATCCTGCAAGGTTTTTATGTTCTTACATCTTCTGTTGGTTTTGTTGTCTGTTTCAGCACAAGCTAGGTTCTACAAAAGATCAGAAAATAAAACAGAAGTCCAGTGGCCCCTTAAAGATTAACCAAATTGATTCCAGCATGAGCTTTCATGAATCAGCGGTGTGAGCTCTGACTCACAAAAGCTCATACTGGAATAAAAGTTGTTAGTCTTTAAAGTGTCACTGGACTTCTGTTTTATTTTGCTGCAACAGACTAACCCCCCTGGAATACACACTATCAGGCAGCTGTTGTATCAAAGATATGATCTTTATGTGGTTTTCATGGTTGATTTTATTATCTTTGTATGTATTGTTCCTTGCTTTGAGCAACTTGGAAGAGCGGGTTTGAAATACTGTAAATAAAATCAGATAAACATACCTGAATACAAAAGAGAAGATTTAAGTAAACGCAATAAAATTTGGGTTGACTCATGCATTCTTTCTTGAAAGATAAAATTCAGAGAGAAGGCATGCCATTGTCAACAGACTTGGCATTGAAAGTACATGCATATTTCAATAATCCTTACAATCACCTTGCAGCTCAGATGGATACTATTACCCCCATTTTGCAGACAGAATACTGAGGCTGCGAGACCTCAGTATTTGCTGAAGACCATTTAGCAACTTCATGGCTGAACTGATATTTAAAATAGGGATTATCATTTCTTTCTCACACACTGCAATCCTATGCACAGTTATGTGGGATTTATTCTGTATTCAGGTATATTTATGGTGTTTTATTCATTTACATAAACAGAGACCTGAATATGATGAAACTGTTGAATCAAATTAGAATTTACTATTAGCCTGAACTCTGTTTACCAGAGCTAAGCAAACTATACATTTTGTAAGTACTGTTGGTATTAAATTGCTTGAAATAACTAGGGATACTGTGTTACTACTGACTGCAGCTGTTTCTATTTGTGCACCACATGTTTACCCTTCAGTTCCTTCAAGCAGCTCAGGGCAGTATCCAATCTTATACCCTCTCTCACTTGAGTCTCTCAACAACATTGTGAGGTCAGCTAGGCTGAGAAAGTGTGACTAACCCAAGGGCACCCAGCAACCTTTGTGGCTGAGCAGAGATTTGAATCCAGATCTTCCTGATCTTAGTCCACCTCACTCACTGTACCATGTTGTGAATGGTCCCCAGTCTTATCTTGCATGATTTTGAAGTTTGCATAGAAATGTTCCAGGTTTTTGCATCTCATGGTCTGCTGTTTACAGTTGTCTTGCTTTCTCTCTCTCCCTTTATGCATGTGTGTCTGTCTATCTGCTGAGTGAAGACTGCTTTCATGGGTTGCTAACTTTCTGATGGTAGTTGGGGATCTCCTGTTATTACAACTAATCTCCAGATGATCAGTTCCCCTTGAGAAAATGGATATTTTGGAGGGTGGACTCTATGGCATTATACTCCTGCTGAGATCTCTCCCCTCCCCAGGCTTCACCCCGCCCCCCATCTCCAGGTATTTCCCAGCCCAGAGCTAGCAACCCTACTTCATGCATCTGATGAACTGGGCTCCAACCCACAAAAGCTTATGCTATAGTAAGTGCTGCAAGACTCTCTCTCTCTTTTTTTGCCTATGGTACCACAAGGTTTGTTTCTTTGCAACAGACTAATGCAGCTACCCAACTGGAATTTATTTGGAAGTAGGCTCCCTTCAACAAGGTGGGATTTATTCCTGAGCAAACATGCACAGGTTTAGGTTGTTAGCAGCCATATCACACTCAGTCTCAAGACTTTACATTATAAAGGGAAGTAAAGAATGAACTGGGAGGCTGCACTTGACAGGGGAACCAGGGGTTTGTTCACTGATGTACTTGGAATGACAGGCTAATGGTGTTCACAACTGCAGATGTGGGAAGATGTGAATATGAATGGAAAACAAAAGCAACAAAAGAAACTACTGAGACTAGAGACATGGGCAGAAAATAGCAGGGCAAACAAACAGAGCTGGGATCGATGCTGCTAACAAAACTGTGCAGAGAAAAATCCCACATGAGCCGCTCTGGAAAGGATCGTGTTGTGGAAGACAGAACTCTGAAAAGGTGAGAACAGCTGAACATCTTTGGGCTGTTCCATACACATGTGATATTCTCCCTGCACATATAGAACTTTACAAGCATGCAAAGTTTTGCCTATCACATTTCTATTCCTACTCTTTCTCCAAGGAATTCAGGGTGGTGTATGAAATTCTCTCTTCTTACATTGCATTCTCACTACCAGCTTGTGAGATAGGTGAGACCGAAGTCCTTTTCCACTGGTATAATTTTAACTCTATCATCTTGCATACCAGTGCACAGCACACAGGGGTGGTCTTAGTGATTCTGAGGCCCTAGGCTAAAGTCCAGGATGGAGCCCCCAATACCAGCAGGGTCAAGCAAGCAGTGTCCCTCCCCCTGTGCAAGGTGGGTGGGAGCCACTGCCAAAAGGGGTAGGTACAAGTGGCAGTAGGTATTTTATGTTTCCCCTTCTCCTTCAGGGGTTTGGGTCATGTCTGGTGGGGTCACATGGTGCATGGGGCAGCTGCCCCTGTAGCCTATTGGCTAAAACCCTGTCTGAGAGTATATTGTCCTCTTGGTAGACACATTCACCATTTTGTGTGAATAGGACAGCAAATGTATTTTCAAGCTTCAAGGCACATAAACTGGAAATCCAGATTTTTAAGGGCACACATTCATGCATACCAAAACTGGAAAATATGTGCATTGCTCTATTCACACAAAATGGTGAACTTGCATATCAGAGGTTCTTGCGTAGTGTGTTCATAAAGTATGAGAGGTCAGAGAACCAAAACCGTAAACCAAAACAAAATTTTAAAAGGGTTTGAGAGTGATTAACCCAGGCTCACCCAGTGCCCCAGTCCTGGTCTGTCTAACCAATACACCATGCCAGTTGTTACTTATGTGTGTATAGAGTGTCCTGTGCTGCCTTCATCATTTTTTCCTCTTTGTTGCATTCAGTCCTCCCTCCTACTTGTGGAGTTCCACCAATAAAGTTGCCAGGAGCTCCCCCATTTAAAGTGTGGCATTGGTATAGATTGTGTTGCGCAAAATTTATGCCTCTTCCAAGTGTAACTGGTTTTTAACAGCAAAGCATTAAGTAGTGCCTCACATTAAGTAGCCAAGTAATAAAACAGCTGTCACAGACCTGGAGTCCAGTCTAGTTGAGGCAATGTGCTTCTTACTCAGAGATTCAACTCACAAGAAAAGGCTAACTAGCTTTACACAGTGGAATGCCACTCCAGATAACTGCTGCCCCTTTACCCCATACTTATATCCAGATAGGCAAGTTAACACAGACAGGAGCCCCTATGAAAGTATATAGGGGCTCAGTTAATCCAAGTGATCTTCCTAATCGCATTAGCTTGGCTCAGTCATAATGACACACATGAAGCTGCCTTCTACCAAATTGGAAAATTGGTCCATCAAAGTCAGAACTATCTACTCAGAATGGCAGAAGTTCTCCAATGTTTAAGCCAGAGCTCTTTCACATCACCTACTGCCTGGTTCGTTCAACTGGAGATATGAAGGACTGAACCTGGAACCTTCTGCGTTGCCAAACAGGTGTTCTCCCACTGAGCCACAGCCCCTCTTCCCATAATACAGAGTCATGGTTTGCTGCTACATGAATACGCCTGGAAGGCCTCTCAGTATTGCTCATGTGATTCTCACTCCTCCACTCCTCTTGAATATGGTGAGCTAATTGTTAATTGTATTCCCTGGCAAACCATGGTTTGCTATTATGTCCAAACTAGCAACTGTGGTATAAGATAGCTCTTCAAATCAGATATCCCAAACAAATAAAGCATGGTTTGGAATTCCTAGGCTGCATCCACATACTATGGGATACTATGCTATCTTTACACTTTAGCAATCACTTACAATAGGGCTGGTTTATCCACACAGAAAAATCAGCCAGGTCAAAACTATAGTTGTAGAGCAGGAATGCTGTGATATACAAAGATGTGCAGAAGCATCCCTGATTCAAAGGCAAGCAAAAACCACTTTCCTGGTTCTGTTAAAACTACAGTTTGCTGTGAAATTAACCAAACAGGTTACTGTTGTTTTGTGCATCTGCAAAAAGACAACTTCATACTGTTGTTGTTGTTAACCATTCAGTTGTGTCTGACTCTTGGCGACAACCTTCATACTACACATGTGCAAAGAAGTTCTGCCCATCAACCAAAGCAGAACATGCTTCCAGGAAGGGGATTGACCATATTTATAATTTGTGGCGGCTTGCACAGTTGATGAAGAATGCAGTCAGCATTGAGAACAATGGAAAGATGATTCACTAGGAATCCTCTGGTATTTCCAGCTCCTCCTCCTCCAGTTCCAGCCAAAGACATGGGCTTCTCTCAGCCCTTTTGCTGGGGGCAAGTAGAACTGTAACTCCAGGTGCTGTAGGTATCTGAAGTCCAGTCCACAATTGTCAGATTAAATGGCAAAAAGGTGATAGAATTCTGAGGTGACAGAATGGACTACACCACTTTGGAATGAAGATGGTGGATTCCACTACTGATAGTTCCTTTGCATTAAAAAGGATTCTATAAAAATAGAAAAGCAGAGGTAAAAGTTCTACCCCTCTTTTTACTTATTGCACCATTTTTCTGTTTTCAAAGTTCTGAATGAAGGGTGCATTTGTTAAATATCTTCATTATGCTGTATGCTAATTTGCTGCCCACTCTCTACCTATAGGTATGGATTGGTAACTTCCATTTCATTGTATCTGAGGAAGTGTGTGTGCACATGAAAACTCACACCTTGAATAAAATCTTGTTTGTCTTAAAGGTGCCACTGGACTCAAACTTTATTCTACTGATTCAGACCAACATAGTTACCCACCTGCTTCCATTTGATTGCTACTTTATTCCCTGGCATGTGTAATTTCAGCTTCAGCCTGCAGGGGGCCAGAGGTACAGATAGTATTATATATGCACTGCTGCTCCTGATTGGTGGCTATCCAGTGGAATTAGTTTATTTTTACCTGACAAAGTGGTTTATAGGAGTCCTGGGTGGATTCTATCAAGGAATTTTCATTCCCAGCCACAATTCTTCATAGGCAAGGCAAAGTGGAGCTGAGGGGAGAGAGCGCCTTCACCTCATACCTCTTCCCTTAGCCCAATGTGGTATAGTGGAGAGTATCAGATTTGGATGCTGAAAGGCCAAAGACTGAATCCCCACTATAGCAGTTCACTGGGTAACTTTGGGTCAGTTATACTCCCTCAGCTCACCCTAACATGTAAGAAAATGAATGAGGGGGAAACAATGTTCTAAGCCACTTTCAGCCCCCATTGGGGAAGAAAGTGAGCTATAAATAAACATACAAATCTTGCTCTATCTTATTGCAAAGAACATCCTTCTTCCAGAAACAACCCTGACTAAATCCTGCTTCCCCTCAAGCTCCAGGAATAAATACAAGCACACCTCTATCCCCTTTGCTGAGGAGACTGAAGTGCCTATTTGTTGACACAAAACTCCCCCCTCTTCCCCCTCCCAAACTCCTCACTTGTTTGCTTTCCTCTTCCCTTCAGCCGCAAAATCATTGCCCACATATTCCTTCCAGAATTCCCATTCAGTTTTCAGGATTCCATTTTGAAAAAAAATAAGGTTGTGTTTTATTTGTATACAGTGTTGTGCCCTGACACGGATAGCCCAGGCTAGCCCTGTCTCCAAAGCAGGGTTGGTGCTTGGATGGGAGACCACAAGAAAATCCAGGGTCAGTATACAGAGGCAGGTAATGGAAAAATACCTCTGGAAGTCTCTTGCCTAGAAAACGTTACGGCATCACCATAAGTTGGCTGCAACTTGATGCCAAAAGAACAACAACAACAAACCCCCCAAAAGCAACACCCAGAGTTGTATGACCACCCAAAACAAACTTGTTGTCCTTCTTCCAGAATCTCAGAAACTGGATGTTGATTGTAGTGTTACATAGTTGTGAGGGAAACACATTCTGCAAATACTCCAGAATCACTGTTTGCTGTATTCATATCAGCCTGCAGTACAGTGAATAAATCTGCTTCTGCCAAAATGGTCCATTCTGCATAGCTATTTAAGCCACAGGAGCTCTGTCTGGCATAGCATCAGGCAGCCACAAACTCATTGTCTGGCCTTAGCCAAATAATTTTCTCTCAGCCTTAGGGCCAATCCACACATTAAAAACTTTCAATGCTCATTGTAACTGGATTTTACTGTGTGAAATGCCAAAATCTGCTTGCAAAATGTTGAGTAAAGTGCACTGGAAGTGGATTATGCAGCATGTGCGAAAGTGTCCAAAGATGTGTTCTGGAGTTCCATGCCTCCCAGTTACATGTGGACCTGATTCAGATTGGCCCATGGCACATAAGGAGAGGGAGTTTAAGCTTCTTTCTTTCCATTTGCCCAATTTGAAAGCCCTGGAGGGCTGCTATTTGTCCCAGTGCAGACATTTACAAAAAACCATCAGTGTGAACCTTCTGATGGCACTTGGGTTTGGGGGTTTTTTTGGCCACTGTGTAACACAGTGTTGGACTGGATGGGCCATTGGCCTGATCCAACATGGCTTCTCTTATGTTCTTATGTTCATTCAGACTTCCCCCAATAGGCTTCCCCCAGTTGGGACCATCTCAGTGGTGGGAAAACAGGGCATGGGTGAAGATTTAAAACCTCCTCCCATGATACGTTGTGAACTCAGTCCAAACTGGGCCCACACATGCCTAGGAAACACAAAACTCCAGAACATGTGAATCAGCATTTAGTTCCCAGTCCATATAAGTGGATTAACAGTAAGTCAGGAACTAATTGTGTTTAAGGATTTTCTCACTTAGTTTCTGGCTGTGGATGAGTCACTTTCTCTCAGCCTTTACCAAGGTGGGAAGGGAGTAATTGTGGTGGGAAGAAATAGAAATGGGACAGATGACAACAATTTAGTGGGTGAGGCACAGGGTGAACCTCGTTTGGCACCTGAAGCCACTCCATTTGGTGGAACATTCACCAGCCATCAGTGATGCAAACAACCCTAAATTTCTTTCAGTGTCTGGTCATGTATCAACAAACCATGGTTCATCATTACATCTGGACCATTATACGATTGTCTATTCTTCTCCTAAGCAGGCCTCAGATTCAATGGGAGCTGCTTACAGAAGTGCAGCTCCTGAACCTTTCTGAGAGTTCCACCTCCTCAGCCTGAGAGTTCCACCTCCTCAGCCTGAGAGTTCCACCTCCTTGTCCATTGAATAGTATGTGCAGCTGCAGAACAATCCCTGGATGAGCTTCACCACCTATTTTTCTACAAAATGACCCCTGCTCCTAAGCATATTAATAAATAGGTTGAACCTATATTTTATGAATTCCCTAGCCAAAACTCAAGAAAACAACAACCACAAAAGAAAAATATGATACAAAAGAGAAAGAAATACAGTACATTCTCATAACTTTACCTTTCTTTGGCCTAGAAAGGTATAGGGTATAGGGTACAGGGTATAGTAGCTAAAATTACAAAACCTTAATTTTGCTTAGCACATAGTACGTAGAATGTAAACATGCTTCCCCCACCCCCCCATCCAGTACTTTGTGATAAACCATGTCAGAAATTCGGCTACATAAAATGAAAACGATGTAGTGCAAAGATGCCAGTTTTATACTGTTACGTGGAATAACTGTTTTAGGGAATAAGGAGGTCACAAAACAATGAAATTTAGAACCAGGGTTGCCAACTGTGTGGAAAAAGACAATGCCTGTCCCTTTATCAGCTGCTTGATGCGATATTATTTATCTCCATTTCCACATATTAATGATATTCTTCTACCAGCTTGCCAACAACCCTCTTTAGAGTCAATAGCAGCCTTTGGTTCAGTCTGAATCTTTTAACAATGCCTTATGCAGGTTGGACAGAAAGAGTTTAAAAAAAAACAAACTGAGGAAACATCTGAGTAGTAACAGACAGATGGAGCAACTTGTAATATATATTTAATTGATTTAATTTGGTTTTAATTAAATTTCAGACTGTCTGAATACCATACCCTCTGGGTCTACTGTGAATTGAAAAGGCAACACAGAAATATATCCAAGATAGTGACCATTTCATTAATACAATAGAAATGAAGTGTATTTTTATTTTAAGCAGCATACATTCAGCATTTGATAAATCAATTCTGAATGTCCTTGGTAGAAGTATTTTGCATAATTTTTGATAGGTTGTGTGGGTTCTGTATCCTAGGATGTGTTAGTTCACTAGTTGGAAATGCAGAACACATATGCCTGACCCTTTTTCTCCCATATTGTCATCACACCTTACTGGTTAGTGGTGGATTTTAAGTTTTTACCTGTCACTTAGATCTTTCATATTGTCTTCTGTTCTAGTTTATTAAATAAATAATGCTCATATTTAATGAGTAGCTGTGGCTGGTATGTGGAAGATCTCATGATAGTGGTTAGGGTATGGGATGTGGGTGGCCCAGATTCAAATCCCCACTCTGCCACAGAAGCTTGTCTGGTAACCTTGGGTCAATCACGCACACTCAATGCACTACATCAGAGGGTTGTTGTGACAACAGAAGAGAGGAGAATAATGTAGCAACTTTGGTCCCTAATGAGGCGAAATTAAGTAGGTAAGTAAATATTATGGGCCAGGCGGTTTTTTTGTAGGAAAAGCCCCGCAGGAACTAATTAGAATATTAGGCCACACCCCCTGCTGTCATTGTTTTGCACAGGGCTTTTTTTGTAGGAAAAGCCCAGAAGGACTCATTTACATATTAGGCCATACCCCCTGTTGCCATGCCAGCTGGAACTGCGTTCCTGTGCATTTCTGCTAAAAAAGGGGCACTGTTATGGGCAACAAACACATAAGAAGCGTCAACAGTTGTTCTGAAAAAATACACTGTGTCTTTCTATGTGTGTGTATAATTTCTAAGTGCCTAGTGTTATTTCTTTTGACATTTCTTTTTACATTTGGTCTTTTTTACATTTGTTTCCACCCTTTTGGTTCATCAAAGACCCCCAAAACCCCTACCAGAGTTAACTCATTGCAATGTAAAGTTTACTCTGTTCTGGCTAATTTAGAAGCAACCATTTTTATTAGCAAAACTATTTTAATTAATGAATGTATCTGCAGAATCAGTTGAGATCACTCCATAGAAAATAACTCAGAGCTCATTTAAGCCATTCCATTTGCCTTGGGGAATCAGCATTCCCTTTACAGGAATGGCTGAATGGTGGACTGTGGACAATGTCTGATCCCTATACCACATCCTGTCCCTGTTGCCATTTTCTCCTGATCTCTTCTACTCCTTTCACCACAACAATGTTGGACCAGTAAAGTGACCCTTCTCATCCAGGAAGCATCCTTCTTGTAGGAAAAAGAGAGAGGCTGACTCTACTAGAGCCCCCCCACGTGAGTTGGGGCCATCACATCAGTGAGCTTCCCATCCTCACTAGCTGATGGTTTCAGCTCCTGAGTGGGGGGAGCTATAATCAAGTAATTTCCTGCTTGGAGAGGTGCTTGCCAGCCAGATGAGAAGGAGCACACTGCCAGTCATAGCAGGATGTGTGGAGAGGAATGGAGAATGCCAAGAGGATGCTGTCCAAGAGGGTGGAGAAATCCACCATGGGAGGGATGATGCCCTGGGCAAAAGTAACATCTAGACCTCCCCCACAGGAAATAGGTGCTTGCTGCTTGCACCATGTAGCATTTGTGTCATGCCTTCAAGGGTTCTAAACACTTCATCTTGAGAAATCCTTATATCAGTCACATCATGAGGTAAGTGTGATCATCACTTCTGTTGCAGCTATGTTTAGGGGAGCAAGGCAGAGAAAGTGTGGCTTACCTAAAGTCACCCAGTGAGTCCATGAGAAGGGCAAAGATTCAAACCAGGGATTTCCTGAGTTGTTACTTGGTGTCTTAGCTAACGTCACACCAGCTTTTGTGACACACCCATGCTCCTTTTAGCAGTCCTGCTACTCCACCAGCTGAAATTAGTCACCATGCAGACATCATGTCTCTTTCCAGTGTAGTTTCTCTTTACAGAGGCAATCCAATGGTTATGGAACAGCAGGGATACCAATCTGCTTGGGTCCCCTTGCTTACCAGAACAGCTTATGACAGAGCCCTGAGAGGAACCCCTCTCTTCCCATGTGTGATACATGTCTTCCTGCTGACAGAACACATCCCCAGTCACCAAGAACTACCTCTGATGCACCAGGCAGGGAAGGAAAGCCACCTCACCAGCCCCCTTCATTATCACAAGCAAGAGTTCTTTCTCTGTAGAATTGATGGGAAGCATTTACAATCTCACCAGTGGAAATCAACTCCATGGGTGGAAATATAGGATATTTCTAATCTGTATTGCTACATGACACTACCTTTTGCAAAGCTGGGCATGTCTTTTTTTTCTTGAGAGATTCCACCTTCCTTCTCTCCAGTACTCTGTCGAGTTCTTTCTGCCTTTGCTCTGGTCTAGTTTAAAGGGCTTCCTCCAAGCTAGAGGCACTTGGACAACAGAGTAGGTTCAAAGACTGTAACAGAGTCCCAAAAGGAAGAGCTTTCCACACTTCCATCTATCCCCCACATCTGCTGGCGGCACAAGTCTACTCACTGAGGGCTAATTCACACAACCCTTTGAGTCTGGGGCAGCTGCCTTGTAAATCAACGCATGCTGACCTGCTGTGGGCTGAACCAGTTGTGCGACTGCCACATGCTGCCACCCGTTGAGCCTGGGTCAGCGTTTGCCATTTGGCATGCTGGCAGGTTTAGGAGCAGCGCTGTGTGAGCGTGGAAAGCTGATCCAGACTCAATGTAGCGCATGGCAGGGGGAAATCACTTGCTCAGCTCTGCACATGGGTACACGAAGGAAAGTCAGCATGGATAGATTAAAAGCCATGGTTGTCAGTATCAGGCAATCATGTCAGTAAAAGAGAAGAGCAGAGAGGCTGCTGAATTCCTCCAGAAGGGTTGTTCTGAGGATAAAACGAGGGAGAAGATAACCATGCACACAGCATGGGATAGAAACCTGACAGGCAGGCTGCCAGCTAGGACAGGGTTCAGCAAAAGGGAAGGAGTGGGAATGTGCATGCTCATTTGCTCAACCTACCTCTCCTCACACAGCACCTTAGCAAACACGTGTGTGTGAGGTGGGGGGAGAATGCCTCATCTGCACACCTGGGTAGTGAACACCCTGCATCTGGTGCATGTAAACGTTCACTTGTGAATGCTGACAACCTCCAACCACCAGTTTTGTGCATCTCTAAACATTTCCCACTTTGGAGACATACCCCAGGAAATACTAATGGTGGCCACATGTAAGTAATGGTCAACATCTCTCATGAATGTACGGGCATTCACAAGACCAATCGGGTATTGTCAGCATTCACGTGTGAACGATGACATTTGGCCATTCCCTGAAGCATACACGCCAGATGCCCATCACCGCAGTTTGGGGCCATTTGTCTGCTTTGGCAGAGCTGCTGGGGCGCTTTCCGAAGGAATCCGGGAGCTTTAAAACAAAACAAAACGAAACACCTCCCTCCCCGCCCCCTTAAGATTTGTTTCTCTTATTGCCATTGCTGTTTTACCTAGTGCTGGTCTTGGGAGCCCGGGACTTTTCGCTGGGTCTGTCTCAGCCGGGATAGTAGTTGGGTGTAGGAAGGAGAGAAAGGCGACTGACGCGATCCGGGCGGTCAATCAGCCGAGAGCTAGGGATCCCTTCGCAAAGCGAGAGTCTTCCGGAGCCAATGAATGCCCAGCAAGTTCTGCGCGTGGATCCTCCGCTATTTCAGTCGCTCCCTCCGCGAAGCCGACCTCAGCCCAATGCAGCCCCAAGAAGGCAGCTTCCTTGCGGGTCTCGAAATGGTCGCTCCGGCTTCCCCTTCCGCTCCCGTCTCCGCTGGCTCCTCCCGGGCTTCAGCCGCTGCCGGCGCTCCACTCGACTCCCCTCCGGGGGGCTTTAGCGTAGCCCGGTCTCTGGAGCGCGCCGCGCCGCCAGGCTCGCCCCTTCTCTCCCGCCTTCCGCAAGCCCCTGCCTCGCCGCCGGCATAGGTGATGAGCAGCCCTTGGCCCCGAGCCCGCCGGCACCATCCCCCGCCGCGCTCCCCACGCGAAGCGAAGGTCAACCGTGCCGCTCGCTCGCCTCGCCTCGCCAGCTCCTGGTCTCGGCGTCCGGGCTCCTCTCCAGAGGAGAGCGGCTGATCACCTCCCCCCGGGCCCTCGAGGTGCGCTATATATTTTGTGGTTTTCGTTTTGTTAAAACCCCCAGCCCCAGAAACTCCTCCGGGCAGGAGAAGTGCGGGACTTTGTGCTGCTTAGCCCGGGCTGCGGATCTCCTCTGGCGCTCTTCGCCTTGGATCGCAAATGGCCAAAAGGTTCCAAGCGGGGGTGAGAGGAGCGGGGGGAGGGAAAACAAACCCGGAGGAAGATCCCTGGACCCGGCCGGGGCGGGGGGGGGGAGTCGTGCAACGCGGCCGCTGCTGCAGTCTGGCAGGCTGCTGGGCTCGGCTCGGCTCGGCTGGGATCAAGTGAGCCTCTGTATTGATCTGGAGCCGAGAGCGGCAGTGAATTAAAGTGAGTTAGGCAGGCGGCAGGTTGGCAGAATGGCCACTCCCGCCGGAGAGAGAGAGCGACGACGAGGGAGGGGAGGGGAGGGGAGGAGGAGGGCAGGCAGGCCGGGCGCTGAGTGATTAATTCGGGCTAATAGAGAGCTTGCCACCTGGAGAGGCCTTAGGGAAGGCGGGGGGGGGGCAGCCCCGGGGTGGTCCGGGGCTGTGAGTGGGTGGGTGGGTGTGTTCTCCCGGAGCCTCAGTCAAAACATAGACGGGGGCAGCCATGTACTCCTGCCCCCTGTCTACACGCTGTGTGCACTCTTACATAGTGCTGGTTCATTCTCACACAGGAACAGAGGGCGGTATGCTTGGTGCTGCCCAAAAAGAAAAAAAAACCCACGACATTATGCTGTAAGGTCATCTACATATCTTGGATGCATTTTGAAAGCATTTATCAAGGATGGAATTTTTTTAAAAAATGCATAATTTTGATTAAGTGGATTACTGGGTGGGACAAAGCCCCATGCAAACCCAGTGGTGTGTGAGATTTCACCAGCTGTAACAGAGATAGCTTCTCTCTTAACCATCATAAATTTCCCATAAAACAAAGAGCAGCACCCACACACACTCCCCAGAGCCCTGATTCTTGGCAAGATATACACATGAAGTTGCCTTTATACCAAATGACCCAAATGGCTGTGCAGCACAGCATTATCTTCTGTTACAGGCAGTGTCGGCTGAGTGCTTCAGGCAGAGAATGGGGTCTTTCCCATATCTATCCCCTTAAAAACCTTAACTGGAGATAGCTGGGATGCTCTCTGTCAATGTCTTTTTTCACTTCTTTTCACTTCTTTTCCTTTATTCTCTTATTTACTATAGATTGTAATGTCTTTAGGTCAGAGACTGTTATTTTTGCTCACATAATCTGTAGATCAGTGGGCAGCATGACATTGTAATTCCATATGTGCTTTTTGGGCCCACTGATTTTGAAGGGTGTAACTCTGCTGGGGAATGCACTATTAACATTCCTCTTTTTGTGTGTGCACACAGACAAAACTTTTATCAGGACACAAGATGCTCGGAAAGTGGGAAGCTTGTGCTTCTTGACTTCAGAAAGAGACTGTGCATATCTGTGCTTACAGAAGAGGTTGGTAGATAGCGTCTGGGAGTGATGTGTTGAAGCCAGCACAAGACAGCACCGATTCTAGAGTACTCACCGGCATTGTGGAGTGTTTGTTGGGCAGGCAGAGACATTTTCAGAATTTTCCAGGACATTATGAGCATCTATCTCAAATGTTCTTGAAGATTGCAAGATTCTGCACAGTAGACAGCAGGTCTGTGAATAATTCCCAGTTCTGTGATCATACTGTACAATTATATATATTAGTTTTTAGTGAAGCATTCAGCAGTTTGAGAATCTGGGCTGCCATAATTTATGTAATCAATACAGATTGCAAAATCTCCAAAGTCCTGGATTTTTTTCAGTGTACAATTTATTTATTTACAGCCCTTGATTTCTTTTGGTATGTTTCTATTTGTGTGTGTGTGTGTGTGTGTGTGTGTGTGTGTGTGTGTGTGCACATGCTCCTGGAAGTCATGGTGACCTTTGGTGACTGACTCCTACTGTGGGCATGGAGGATATTCAGAGAGGTGACTAAATAAAGCCTGCCCTCACCTCCCAACTCCTGGTATTCTAAGGAGGTCTCCAATCCAAGTACTTCCAGAGTCAACCCTCCTTAGCTTCCAATATCTGACAAGACTGGGCTTGGTTGGGCTATCCAGGTCAGGGGCATTTACAGTCCTTGATAAACTATGAGCAAATCATGGATAGGTGGACCCATTCAGCTGAAACATTTCTACATGTATCCACTCATAGAATTGACTCTGAAAACATCATTGCCTGCAAACTGTGTTGTTGCATTGCACCTGGCCCCCTGTGGCAGAATTTATTTTTTGTGGCCAAAGCATATAACCACTAGATTTGAGGCTCAGAAAGGAAAAGTTTGCTAGTTTGGCTGTAATATGGTACCAGATTTCATATTTGAAAGGATTTTCTTTTGGGCACAGACAATTGGGTGGAGGGCAAAATATGTGATAGGGCTTCCCCTTGATAGGGTTTATCAAGCAGCAGATTGAAAAGGATTCTTCGGCATAGCTAATCTAGCAATGAGTGACAGATTAATAAAAGGATTGAGAGTGTGCATCATTTGTCACCAAGAGTTGGGTCTTAGGAGATTTCTTTGGTAGTGGTGAAGAGCAGGTGGGGGGGGGGCGTAATCAGGAACTGAAGCATCCATTGTGAGAGATCTGGCTTTGGCTGAAACAATTCAGCACCAAGAATCAGATATAGGAGGAATATGGAGAGAAATGCTTACTGGAAAATGGAGCATCCCAGACAAAACCCAATTGACTTTGGGTTAGCAGCACTACAGGTTAATTGGATGCATTTGCTTAAGGGAGGCAAGCTAATGTGACAAACATATTGGACAAGATGGTTTCCCTACATCCTGATGCATGCTCAGTGTTTTCTCAGTTTCCTAACTCCTTTGCACTCTCCTGCATCCTGATTTCAGTCATGCTTTTGTACTGTAATTCCATATGAAGATGACACTCAAATCTTAATGACTTTCCCATCAAAGGCATAAAGGCATCCCATTTAAGCTACTGAAAACTGCATTGTATATTTGCTTCTCACCTCCTACAGTTGGGGGGGCAAGTGGGATGAATCAACCAGCAATTCTTACTGGTACAACACTTGTTTTGTTTCCTCGTGCTTCCCCTAGAAGACTAGGCAAGTGTTCACAAGATTCTGTTTACTGGTTGAGCAAAATTAAACTTTTCTGACTTTTCTGACGAATATTACGCTGCCTGGATAAACAGAGACTGTAGCACCACTGTATTGTTTTAGCTTATTCTTAAAATTAATTTATATTTTGTATTTATATTGTTGAGTGATTTTATCTGTTATTGTCGTACCATGATATTGTATCATGCTCTGTAAGCTGCCCTGAGCCTGCCTTGGCGGGGAGGGCGGGGTATAAATAAAAACTTATTATTATTATATTATTTTGTTTTGTTAATTGTGATTCAGTACATCTCTTGGACATTGACACTGTAATCCCAAATGGGGTTATACCCTACTTAGCCCAAAGGACTTCAAAAGGTATAAAGTCTGTATTCCATTCTAAAACTATGCCAAAGGATCTCAGATAAATAATTTAAGGTTGTATATGTGTACCCACAGTTTGTTTTTTATCTGCTTTTTTAACCATACTTTTAACATATAATCTGTAAATTGACAATTTATGCCAATAAAGACTTGATGTGACTGTAAGGATTGTGCTGTAAAATACAGCCATGAAGCTTTGCACGTGCCTTTGGAACCAAAATGCTTTGACATTTAAACCTGAGTGCAATCCACTTGCCTAATTTTACATAATGCATAGAATTCAGTATATTCTTGAAACTCAGTATCTCCCTTGACAAATTCCACAAGCAGTAGGTATCGTAGGCTATTGCAGCCAAAATAACAGTCCCGTGGCACCTTAAAGGCTAACACATTGATTGTGGCATAAATTGTCATGATGAGCTTCATCACAAGTGGGATCTGGCCCATGAAAACTTAGTCTTTGAGGTGCTACGAAATTGCACAGGAGCACCGTAAAGCCTAATAGTTTTTTTTTTCAGTATGCAAGGGAGGTAGTCTTATGTGTATATAAAATCAGGCCTAATGGATATGCACCCTAACCTAGATAGTGACGATTGCCAGCTCCAGGTTGGGAAATGCCAGGAGATTTGGGGGGTGGAGCCTGAGAACAGCAGTGCTTGGGGAGGGAAGGGACTTCAGTAGAGTATAGTGCCATGAAGTCCACCTTCCAAAGTGGTCATTTTCTCCAAGTGAACTGATTATCTATCACCTGGAGATTAGTTGGAATAGCAGGAGATCTCTAGCCACAACTTGGAGGCTGGCAATCCTATGGATAGCCCATGCTAGCCTTATCTCATCAGATCTCAGAAGCTAAGTAGGGTCAACTTTGGCTAGTATTTGGCTGGGAGACCACCAAGGAATACCAAAGTTGTGACATGGATGCAGACAATGGCAGACTACCTCTTGCCTTGAAAACCCTACAGGGTTGCTATAAGTTAGCTGTGACTTGACCGCAAAAAACAACACAAGTGGATACACTCTCCTATGCATCTAAGGAAGTGACCTCTGACACATAAGAGCTTAGACTAAAATGAATTTTGTTAGTCTTTAAAATGCTGCTGGATTCCTGTGTAATTTCACAACAGCTGGCCCACACAGTGACCCCTCTGGAATTATTATTAAGGTGCTGCAAGACTCTTTGTCATAACATCTCTCTTGAACATTAAAACAATCAATAAACTTGAGCTGTGTATTCATAACTGAATGGCTCAATCCAGTTATTTTCATCCAGTTATTTTCAAAGGCTGAACTTGCTTGTGTGCTGGGTTATGTTCTCACCGTCATAACCTATTACACTTGAAGGCATTTTGCTTTACATCATTTAATGCCGTTAATTAAAGTCATTGTAACATTACCTTGGCATGTAGGCAAGACTGGAATAAGAACAGAACAACACGTTCACGCAGCAAAAATGTGCTCCCAAACCTGTGTTTATTGAGTCTGCATGAATGTGGGACTGGTGGGAGAGTCAGCAAGTGCTTTGAGCCATCATTTGAAGACAGGAAAAGCAGACTGCAAATATTTTAATTCAGAAACAAATTTTTACTGTACGTACTAAGTCTACCTTGCAAGTGCCCTCACTCCCCTCTCCCTGACCAACCCCCTCCCCTAGCAGGGCTTAGAGCACACAATGGGGGAAAGAACAGTGTACAAATAGATGAAAGAGGTATCTGCAGAGGAAAATTGATGAGCTGGGGTGGGGTGGGGCTATGTAATTGCTGAGGTAATGTGCCATTCAGTCCCTTCCTGCTCCCCAACAACTGTCCCCTGCAAATGCCTCTGGACCCTGCATTAGCACTACAAGCATCCTGTATCTTCACTTTAAAACATGCAGTTCCACCCTAGTATTAAAGAGGAGAAGGCTCTCTTTCTGTGTGCAAAGATATTTTGTTCCCTTGGGAGAAGATTCAAATCTACCACCCCCCACTTCATCACCTCAGCCTGAAGTGCTTCTACTGGATTCTACTAATTGTATAAAATTGCAATTTACATTAGAAGCACAAGGGAAGTGTGAGGTGAATCCTATTATTCCCTGTAAACACCTGAGGTTTACTTAATTCCTTGCCTCACAGCAGTAGAAAATACTGGCAAGTTGCAACAGACTTCTGGCAACCCTGTAGGGTTTTTAAGGCAAGAGATGACTTGCCATTGCCTGCCCCTGTGTAGCAACCCTGTGCTTCCTTGGTAGTCTCCCATCCAAATACTAACCAAGGCTGATCCTGCTTGGCTCTGAGATCTGACAATAATAATAAGAAAAGAGATTGGATTTATACCCTGCCCTTCACTACCCTAAAGAGTCTCAAAGTGGCTTACCATCTCCTTTCCCTTCCCCTCCCCACAACAGACACCCTGTGAGATAGGTGGGGCTGAGAGAGCTCTTCAATAACTGCTCTTGAGAGAAATAGCTTTGAGAGAGTTTTGACTGACCCAAGGTCATTCCAGCAGGTGCACGTGGAGGAGTGGGGAATCCCGGTTCTTCCAGATAAGAATCCATGCACTTAACCACTCCACCAAACTGGCTCTCAAAACTCAAGATTGTGTTAGTCAGGGCCATCCAGGTTAAGGCACTTCCTATCCTCCAGGAAGTCATGCAGATAGCCTCAAGTGCTTGCCTGTGCCACACAGAAATCTGACTGGCTGGGGCCTTAAGCCTGGGCTAGTTCAGGGCATTTTGGCTTTCAAGGCAGACCTTCCAACTATCCCCCCCTGTCCTTGATAAAAAGTAACAGTTGATTTGCTGATCTTTAATGATGCACAACCTCACCGGCTGAGGGAGCTGCATCATTGCATTTATAGCCCACGTTTCTCACTGAGACTCAAGGCGGATTACACAGAGTAAAGCAATATAGTCAAATAACAAGAGATGCCTAATAAGCAATGCAATACGATTAGGATGACAAACATTAGAAACAATGCAAAAAAAGGATCAGTCATGATGCATCAAACAATGCAGAGAACAGAATTACAAAAGTAGACAACAATGCAATAAGTAAATAATTTTATCTGATAGTAAGGCAGTTCTGGTCCCAGTAGCATGATGGTTCTTTTTGTCACATTCTCGACCTGACTTGCAGGAGAAATTTATCATCCATTAAAGAGAGAGGGAGGGAGGGAGGGAGAGCTTGAATCAAAGCAGCCACTGGGTGTCACTGAGTCTCTACAGAGAGGCTGCTGATCAGGCATTTCTCTGGATTAATAGGGGCATATTTTGTGCCGACAGCAGATGTTGTAGGCCACAGGATTCATTCCTCAGTTCCTTGTCATGGAGTGCCTCTAACAGAGAATCTGCAGTAAGTGGCATTTTTGTGACCTCGCGCCTTTGCTATGAAACTTCAGCGCACATGCCTTAATGCAGTGGGCCCTTCTGCCAGATGGAGCACAATAGTCTCCTTGTTTATTCGCACATTTTGCACTTGCATGAAGAGAGGCACATTTTAAAGCCTTTCAGAGTGGACTAAACTGACCCCTTCTCCAAAGCAAATATAACAATTTTCTTAAGAAAACCCATGGCTAGGAGGCCTGGCAACAGCATCACATCAAATCTATCCCCAGAGGTTGTAAGGAAATGCCCCTAATTTCCAGAACACCCGTCTGGTTGCCAGAGTGCCTGGAAACAGAGCTCTCACACATCTGCCAGAAGGACATGGCTTTGTCTATCAGACTGGAAAGGACTTATGAATACAAGCAGCCACAACGCTAAAGCAGCGCTCAGTGTCCCTGGAAGAGCGTCAGTAAGGAGAACGGATGGCTTCCAGTCACGTCCGGGCGAATGCCATCTCTTTCCTGGAGCGGAAGAAAGCACGCCATTAGGATCTATCCAGGGCATGCGGTTTTCAGCCTTGACCATAGAATCCACTTTGGGAGGCTAATACCAGCTATCTTCCAGCAGTGCCCAGACTCCATTTCAGCACAGCGGAAAGCACACATACGCAACAGGTGTTACCCACCCATAGAACCATCAAGCTTATCCGGGCGTGGATCCTGCCAGACCGCCCAAGCATTTGTCCAACGGAACCCAGGACAAAGACTGGTAGCAAGAAGAACACAGAAGAAGAGGAAGACCATCTTCAGCCAGAGCCAAGTTCCTTTGTGTAAACCGGGTGTTACGTAGGCAATAATTTGGCCATCTATTGTCACCCTTTTAGATAAGTTTAATAATCTTAAGCACCCCTCCACCCAGTAATTTCTCCCATTCTTCTCCCCAACTCATTTTGGAGCCTCCCCCTTGGCCCATGGTTACCTGCACGGCCAATCAGGTAACCTGGGCCCAAGCTTGTTCATTGGTCAGTTATGGGTACCCAATTAGGTACCACCAATCAACTTGCTATTGGCTACTGCAGAAGTCCAGCTCTTATGGTCATTGCAGAGCCTCCCCTTTCGCCTCCCTCATACCTCCCATCCCCTGCGGGTCTAAGGTAGTCTATTTAACCTCTGACCCAGCTCCACTCATGTGTGAATCTAGCAGTACCCTATCTCCGCTGTCTAGATCCTTCCACGATTCTTGGCCAGTTGAGGGTCCCATTTCCCACGTCCTCTTTCGTTGCCATTGGAGCCTTTCTTGAAGACCACGATAGGTAATTATCACCCTGTTTGTCTACCCATGTGTTGTCTCTATCTCTCTCTCTATTTTTCTTAGGACTGTATGTATAATTTTATGAGTATTTTATCTTGTTTGTAAGCCTATATTTTCTGGAATAAATTTTAATGGTTTTACTTAATTAGAGTCCCTAATATTTTAAGCATTAATTTCTGGACGTGGAATCCTGTATACACAGGTAAAAGATCCTGATTAAGCCAGGTGTCCACCTGACAATTCCCCATCCTCATTTTGAGGGCATTTTGGCTTACAGGGCCCAGAAAAATCCAAGTGGTGATCTCTATTATGAAAAGTGTTCCTTTATCTGGTAGCAACAACAACAACAACAACAAAAATTGGCATGAAGGTTGATGGAAGTCCTGGAATTGGGCGAAACAGTTCTTGCTCTTGGTGCAACTGAAATATTGTGAATCTGCTGAAACAAACACAGTGCTTCTCTCTGGTGATATGTTTGGATGTTTTTGTGAGAAGTGTGAAATCCTGATAACAAGGCTGAAGGTTTCCAGCATAACTGAGGCTGTGTAATGATTTCATGTGACCTCCAAAAGAGGAGGAGACTCCTGAATCTCTAACAGCAGGCATAGCAGGCATAGCTTTCCCAACTTCTGTAGGGCTATGCCCTAATGAGTTTCACCAGTTTCAATTGGCCACCAAGATTAAATATGTATGTGTGTGTGTGTGTGTACATACACACACACAAACACCCACCCACACATATATAGCCCTGTTCTGTTGCATCCAGTTGTGCTAGACCAAAAGAGGATCTAAAGGGGTTCAGACCCTAGCCAAAACTCAGCACTGGATTTGCTCCCAAGAGTAGTGTCTTGTGATTTGTATATCTTTGCTGGAGAATTCCATAAGTTGGAGGAAATCTGTTTCTAGTGTTTGCCTGAAGGTCTTTTTGCAGTGATCTGTTGGAAAGTATCCCTGTAGAATTCTCAACATATCACTAACAGCCAATACTCCCTCTAAGCTGTGGAGCCTTGTGAGTGAAAATTCTACTTCGCGACCTACAGGCATTAAAGTTGTGAGCTACTACATAAATTAGCTTGCTCTGGGGCCATCCTTCCTGAGCTGACAAAAATGTGTGAACTGGAGGCTAAAAACTGTGAGCTAGCTCACACGGACTTGGCTTAGAGGGAACACTGCTAGCAGCACATCCCTAGGACACTGGGATCTTGTGGGCATGCCCCTTCCTTTTGTATCTGCATGAGACTATGATGATTTTGACCTCCCACTTACCCTTTTGCCCATTTTAAAACATTACCTGGAACAGATAATTAGTAGGGAAGAGCAGCTTTCCTCTCATCCCACATCTTTGAACGCTGCCATGGTGTGCATTTTATTTCATTGTTTCAATTATGCAAGAATCAAGTGATTGCCAGATAACCCTCATTTTGAAAAAGAGAAGATTTCTGCTTATTATAGACTATTGCAGCTCCACTGGATGAAATAGATATGTTGTATGCATCCAGCCTCACAAACGGATGCCCCTTTCCTCGTTGTAGCTGGTACAGCAAATCCTAAGGCTGTGTTTGCAGATAAGAAGAATAAGGCTAGATATGTCTAGCCTTGTGCCTCTGATGAGGAATGGAATTATCTGCTTATTAGTCACATAACCCATTGGGCATGCCCTGTTGGAGGTGCTGAGACAAACAGAACAAAGACTGGAGATGTATCCAGTGCTGAGATTAGACTCTTTGGGAGTCCCAAACTCACACATATTGTTGAGCTGCACATGAAATGGGAGTTCCTCAGAGACCAGAATGCCTCACCATTTGCAAACAACACCTTCCTAAAATATATGTAGATGCTGCCTCAAAAAAATAAAAATAAAAGAGGTGTGGCAGTGTATTCTGGGGTGGTTTGAAGATTATAAAATGTACTGGTATGGCTTTTCTGCAAGAGGGATAAGACCACTATGAGGAAAATTTTCACTGCAGATGGAGAACATTTCCCATCATCCACTGAAACATCCTCCCCCCTTCTTTTGTTTGGTTTTTGTTTTCTTCTGAACACCCACCTCAGTTAAGAGTTCTTGAGAATGCAACAGCTTGTTATGCTATTTTGTGACATTTCGGTTGCTTCTAATAAAAAAGAAATACCCCGCTGTTTTTATTCGGAATTTGTAAAATTAACTGGCTCTCTCCAATCTTTCCCTTCTCTGTGCAGACACAGATCAGCGACAACCATACAATGTTACAAAATTCACAAATTCCTACAAGGAAATTCTCTAAAATATTGTCTATGCTAGCAGACCTGAAAGAATATGTCTGAAATCTGACATTTGGCCCTGCGGAGTACTACTTCCAGAGGCACCAGGGGATACCAGAGGATAATAAGCCAGTGTGGTATAGAACATTTGAATGTTGGATGAAGACCTGGGTTCAGATCTCCTCAGCCACAAAGCTCATTGGCCATAGGACTAGCCTGCTTAGGGTTGCCAAGTCTGTGTTGGAAAATACCTGGAGACTTTGGGGGCGAATCTGGGAGAGGATGGGGTTTGGGGAGGAGCCTCAGCATGGTACAATGCTATAGAGTCCATCTTTCAAATCAGCCATTTTCTCCAGGGAAGCTGATCTCTGCCAGCTGGAGATTAGTTGTAAAAGTGGGAGATCTCCAGGCATCACCTGTGGGCTTGCAACCCTATGCCTGCTTCCATGGTTGTTCTTATGAGGGCAAAATGAAGGAGGGAAGGGACAGCCATGTGTGCCACCCTGAATTCTTGGAAGCTGGCACTATAATGTGCTCTGACTTGTAATTCTTGCATTTCTTATAAGCAGGGGTGGCCAAAGTTGCTTAACATAAGAGCCACATAGAATAAACGTCAGATGTTTGAGAGCTGCAAGACACGAATGTCAGTGTTTGAGAGCCGCAAAGGAAGGAAAGAAGGCAAATGGAGGGAGGGAGAGGTGGAAAGAAAGCAATTTTAACTTCAAATACATTTTCCAAGCCACCAGCTGGCTTGGCTTGGAGAAGTGATTTAAAGAGAGAAATGCTTTCTCCAAGCCAGCTGACAAGACAGTGGAGGCTTCAAGAGCCACACAATATATATGAAAGAGCCACAGTTTGGCCACCCCTGCTTATAAGCAAGTTACACTAGGTGGTATTAGGAAAAAGACAAGGGGTGAGGCTAAAGGTAGCTAATAGATGCAAATGGAGCAGGGGTTTAGTAATCTGTATGCTACCACAGGATTCTGTTGTTTTTGTAATTAAATGGATCTTGTGCCTTTTGAAGGGGTTTTTTTTTGCTCCCTTGGTTTTTAGAAGTATGTTAGAAAGTTGGAGGTAACTGATTTATAATGTTAAATTTTTCCAACTTCCTCAGGCACCGAGAAGTTCCTTGGTGACACTTTCTTTTGGACAGAAGTGTATCGGAAGACTTCTGATAATATATGCTATAGATAGACAGACAGACTTTATATACACACCCACACACACATACAGAGAGAGAGAGAGAGAGAGAGCATTTTTGGAAACAAAAACACACTCATATAGCAAAACTGCTAAATGTGCTTCAGGTTCCAGGGGAATGTCTACATACATACTTCTTTTTCAAGCAACTCACAACTCCAAAACTCTTGGTTCTCCTGTTTTTCCCTGAATGAAAGTTGTGACCTTGCTGCAGAGTCTTTGTATGCCTTTCAGTGATCCTCATTAATTGATGCTATGGACAAAACCATAGTGATGAATCTATTCAAAGATGGTCTGTTTCACACAAAAGCATCTGTCCGCTGGGATTGCCCAATTATCCTGGCACCACCTGAGGTAAAAGTGCACTTTGGATCAAGTGATGAGCACAAGGTGGAAATCAAATGTGGTGTAAGCAGCATCATTCAGACCCACAAGAGTGAACAAATGTGTACAGCATACACATGTCTCAAGGCACCTGGAGCAAAGCACATCATCAGCTATTTACTAGCAGAGTTGCTGCTGCTCAACTGCTTCAGCTTTGGCTTCCATGCTGCCTTTTCCAGAAGGAAGAAAGGCTATAAAGTGCAGAAGTCTCCTGTTGGTAATCATATGTTTTATGAGGCCTGAAGAGAGTTTACTAGAGGTTAGAGTTCTGCTTAGATGAGCCTCTAGGCATCACGAAATCTAAGAAGCACTTCTCATGGAGCCTATCAACTATTAGGGGAGCTTTGTAAACTCCATAAACCCAGACATGTTAAAAGAGCGGAGCACACTAACCCCCTAATGCCGCTTGGAGTTCTTGCCTTTGTGAGATTACATAGGGAACTGGGGTGGGTATGATATTTTAATTTAAAGGCAACTGTTATTGGTAAAGTACAATAAAGTTTTAAAGCCTAACCACTTCTGGGATGGTGTCATATATGTAAACTCCTCTGATACTTACTTTTAACCCCCTATACGGGCAGTGGCCAGCATACCTTCAGGACCGCCTCTCCCTGTATGAGCTAGGGTTGCCAAGTCCAATTCAAGAAATATCTGGGGACTTTGCGGGTGGAGCCAGGAAACATTGGAGGGTGGAGCCAGGAGCAAGGGTGTGACAAGCATAATTGAACTCCAAGGGAGTTCTGGACATCACATTTAAAGGGACAGCACACCTTTTTAAATGCCTTCCTTCCATAGGAAATAATGAAGGATTGGGGCACCTTCTTTTGGGGCTCATAGAATTGGACCCCCTGGTCCAATCATTTTGAAACTTGGGGGGTATTTTGGGGAGAGGCACTAGATGCTATACTGAAAATTTGGTGCCTCTACCTCAAAAAACAGCCCCCGATACCTCCAGATCAATTCCTCATTATACCCTATGAGAATCGATCTCCACATAGGGAATAATGAAATACCCAGCAGAAATTTCCCTCCCCCCATCCCATTTCTGGCAACTCTGAAGCGAGGGATTGGCGTCTCTACTCACTAGTTGCTGCCAACTTCTTCAAAGTAACACAGACACACCATCCCAAGAGGAAGCCTTTCCAATCAGAGACTGAAGCCTCCAGAGGTGAAAAGTCACATGGTGCCTGTGGGGGCGGGGCTTCCCCCTGCCATCCAGCTGACTGGGGATGGGAAGGAGCCTGGGAAAGAGGGAGAACCCCCGCTGGGACCTGGGATTGGCAAGCCTAGTATGAGCCCTGTGGGTCTTTACAATCAGTGACCCTGGCCCAACAACTTTTGGTGATACCCAGCCCCAGAGACGTCCATCTGGCCTCTATGAGGGCCAGGGCCTTTTTGGCCCTGGTCTCTGCCTGGTGGAATGAGCTCCCCCTGGAGATCTGGGCCTTGTGGGATCTGCTTCAATTCTGCAGTGCCTGTAAAACAGAACTCTTTCGCCAGGCTTTCAGCTGAGGCAGTGGATGTCACTTGTTACTGGCCTCCCCCCTTCATTCCATCCCAGTGCTGTAGGACCTGCTGGACCTTGGCAATAAGCCATGTTTGTGAGGCAGAATTTGACATTTTAGTATCTACTGTTACTCTGTAATTTTAGATTTTATATATTTTAAATTGGTTTTTAACTGTTGATTGTTTTTATGATGTAACCCATCCTGAGCCTGTTCTACAGGAAGGGCAGGCTAAAAATCTAATAAATAAATAAATAAATATAGCGCTGTCAATAGATAGTGCCAGATTTGATCACATATGCTAAATAATGCAGTTTCAATCCACTTTCAAATCCACAGTTTGGCCACCCTTGCTCTAGGGCAATGACAGCCATTTTAGTTTTTTAAACTGGGCCTGAAATCAGATTGGAATGGATGCAAATGATCTACTTCATTCAGAAATCTCTTACATTGTCCAACCACCACTTTTTCAATTACCTTGCTCAAGAATAGTACGTTTAAGATTGGGTGACAGTTATTAAAATCTCCTGGCTCCAAAGTAGGAGTGGATGCAGCACCCCCCACTTCAAGGCAGGGATGACCACCTCACCTCTCTCAAGGAGGCATTTAGTGTCTCCTGGATCTATTCTTCCATCCTTCCTTCCCCAAACAGAACTAAGCAGCCAGGAGAGGCAAGGGTGGAAGGTCTCAGACTTCCAAGAATTCTATGCAGATAGATCCCACTAGGCAGCCATGTTGGTCTGAAGCAACAAAACAAAGCAGTAGACAAGTGCACCTTTAAGACCAACTAAGTTTATTCAGAATGTAAGCTTTTTTATGCTCTTAAGCAGACTTCATCAGACAAAATCAGACAAAAATCTGATGAAGTCTGCTTAAGAGCATACGAAAGCTTACATTCTGAATAAAACTTAGTTGGTCTTAAAGGTGCACTTGTCTACTGCTTTGTTCCAAGGATTCTGTTCACATCATCAGGCTGAACAAGCTAAAAAGTACCCCATATCTCATAATATATTAAATCAATGCACATAACAATGCATAAAACAATACATATAAAATACTAAAACACAACAAGCAGTCATATCAAACATAAAAGTCACACATAGTCAAAGTAAGAGCATCCAGTAAATAGCTGAGTGTTCACTACAGGTTAACTGCTTGTTTCAGGAATAGGGCCATGGCTCAGTGATATCACAGAAGGTCTCACTTTTGATCCTCAGCATCTACAGTTAATGATCAGGTAGCAGATGTGGTTAAAGACCCCCACCTGAAATCTGGGAGAGTTCCTGCATATCTAAATAGACTATATTGACTTTAATGGATCAATGGTCTGATTCAGAATAAGGTAACTTCATGTGTTCAAAAGGAATGTTTTTCAACCTCTGAAAACTAGAGAAGTGCTTTCCTCCCCTGCCTGGGAAGTAGATTCCAGGAAGACGATGCCATTACTAAAAACATTCTGTTCCTTGCCTCTTGGGTCTGACCCGGTGGCAAGAAGGAACTGTCTAGTTTTTGCTTATTTAATGTCAACATGTAGAGGGGCTCATCTGGAGATCAGTGGTCCTTCAGGAAGGTGGGTCTCTGGCTGAGAAAGGCTTTGAAAGATAATCCCAGCACCCTAAACTGAATCTAGTAGCAATTCAGAAGCCAGTGCAACTGCTGTAGCACAGGTAGAACATGGTCACTCTGTGACTTCAAATGTTAAAGAATATCAGTAATACCAAGTTTCTGATACAGCAGTGCCCGCCCACCTATATAATGCGTGTGTGTAGTAATAACTAATTCTGAATCACACTACAATTCTTAGCATTGCCATCACCACAATAACTTGCCAGTTCTTTCCAAAACAGGGCTTCAAGAAAAAATTAAATACAAACTGGGATTTCAATGCAGGATTTTCATTTCTCTCCTAGAAGAGAGATTCTTCTCTTTCTGCCCTCTCTATATTCTGGAAAACAGTAGTACAGTGAACTGGCAAGCAACTGAAAAAAGGCAGAATTTTAGAATGTCCAAAAAATCACATGCACACAAAATTTAAAAAATCAGTTTGCTACTTGTAGAGAAAATGAATCAACACATATGTATTTAGTAAAACATTGTTCCCAGTCTAGCACCTTGGATAGCTTTGTAGGGCATAATATAGGTTTATTGCTAAAGTGCATGCAGCCAAAATACAGAAACATGATGAATTCACATGGTGTGTGTATGTTCTGAAGACGTGGCTAATAGAACTTGCTCCTGTTTGGTGAGTTGACATCACACTAGTTAGTACAGGAACGGGCTATGGTTCCGTGGTAGTGCATCCACTTTTCATATAGAAACTTGTGAATTCAATCTCCAGCTTCTCTAGTTAGTTTTTTTAAAGGGTGTGAAAGACCTGTACCTGAGATCCTGGAGAGCCCTTCCTATTCAAAATAGATAACACTGATCTTGACCAATGAAATGAAATGATCTGGCTAAGCATAAGGCAGCTCCCTAATCAAATTCAATTAGCCATGAAGACTAAATTATTGCATTGTCTTCAGAAAACAGGTTTGCAATCTGATGATTTTGGCATGCTGAATTGATTTTTTAAATTGTGAATGCTCTAAGGCTTTCTGGACATGATGAGTCATTGTCTGGACTGGCAGCAAGAGCGATGGCAAAAAGAGGCACATTATACACTTTCCATGCAACTGACACAATGTGAAATAGCTGTAAAGAGTGAAAAGGTGATTGTAATCCACAGGCAATGCAGTTATACTAATGATTACTTATCAGTAATGTTCCCTCTAAGCTGCAGAATCTTGTGAGCAAAAATTCTGCTTTATGAACTACTGGTATTAAAGTTGTGAGCTACTGGCATTAAAGTTGTGAGCTACTGCATAAATTATTGTGCTCTTGGGTCATCCTTCCTGAGCTAAGACAAAAATGTGCGAGCAGGAGGCCAAAAATCTGTGAGCTAGCTCACACTAACTCAGCTTAGAGGGAACACTGCTTATCAGTAAGTCCAGCTTCATTGAATGTGAGCATATTGTGGATGGTGGTCTTACACATGAGCGCGGAATCAGAAGAGAGTTGAAATAAGCCAGTAAACAAAATAAATTCTGTGTGATTAGTATTAAGAGCATCAATCTCTCTCATCACTTCTTCCCAAACACATAAAATTAAAACATTGTATGTGGTATAACAGGTATGTTGTCGTTCAGTCGCACAGTCGAGTCCGACTCTTTGCGACCCCATGGACAAAGTCACGCCAGGCCCTCCTATCTTCCACCATCCTCTAAAGTCTGCTCAAATTCATGTTTGTTACATCAGTAACACTGTCCAGCCATCTCATCTTTTGCCGTCCCCTTCTTCTTTGGCCTTTTGTCTTGCCCTCTACATGGGGCTGCCCCTGTGCCGAACCCGGAAGCTGCAGCTAGTGCAGAATGCAGCAGCCAGACTGCTATTGGGCCTACCCCGGTGGGAACATGTGCGGGCTGGGCTGCGGGAACTGCATTGGCTGCCAGTTATTTACCGAGTTCGTTACAAGGTGCTGGTTATTACCTTTAAAGCCCTATATGGCCGAGGACCTGCTTACCTTAGGGACCGCCTCTCTCCATATGTTCCCCAGAGAGCACTGCGATCCAGCTCACAAAACCTTCTGGAAGTACCTGGGCCAAAGGAGGCCAAACTAAAAATAACCAGAGAACAGGCCTTCTCTATAAAAGCACCCCAATGGTGGAACCAGCTGCTGGAAGAGGTGCGGGCCCTACGGGACATTAGCCAATTCCGTAGGGCATGCAAAACCACCCTCTTCCGGCTAGCCTTCCAAGATGAAACCTGAAATGAACACCATGCCATCACTAACATCAACAATCGAGTTAGCAATAAGATAAGATTATTTTAGATTGATTTTAGATTTTTATATTATGTAAATTTAATGGTAAATTTTAAATGGTACAGAAATGTATAATTGTTTTATTGTTTAACATGGCTTTTGCCACACTCTGTAAGCTGCCCTGAGCCTGCCTCGGTGGGGAGGGCGGGGTATAAATAAAATTTTATTATTATTATTATTTCCTAGCATCAGGGTCTTCTCCAGTGAGTGCTCCCTTCTCATTTGGTGGCCAAAGTATTTGAGCTTCAGCTTCAGCATCTGACTTTCCAGTGAACAGTCCCTTAGGACTGACTGATTTGATCTTCTTGCAGTCCACGGGATTCTCAAGATTCTTCTCCAGCACCACAGTTCAAAAGCATCTATTCTTCTGCGCTCGGCCTTCCTTATGGTCCAGCTCTCACAGCCATACATTACTACTGGGAATACCATCGCTTTAACTATACGGACTTTTGTTGGCAGGGTGATGTCTCTACTTTTTATTACACTGCCCAGGTTCGCCCTAGCTGTCCTCCCAAGGAGCAAATGTCTTTTAATTTAATGGCTACAGTCACCATCTGCAGTGATTTTGGATCCTATAAATGTGAAGTCTGTCACTACTTCCATGTCTTCCCTTTCTATTTGCCATGGTGTGATGGGGCTAGATGCCATGATCTTAATTTTTTTGATGTTGAGTTTCAAGCCTACTTTTGTGCTCTCCTCTTTCACCCTCAACAAGAGGTTCTTTAGGTCCTCCTCACTTTCTGCCATTAGAGTGGTATCATCTGCGTATCTGAGGTGGTTGATGTTTTTCCCAGCAATCTTAATTCTGGATTCTGCTTCATCCAGGCCAGCATTCCGCATGATATACTCTGCATATAAATTAAATAAGCAGGGTGATAATATACATCCTTGTCGAATTCCTTTTCCTATTCTAAACCAACCAATTGTTCCATATCCCATTTTGACAATTGCTTCTTGACTCTTATACAGGTTTCTCAGGAGACATGTGAGGTGGTCTGGTACTCCCATCTCTGTAAGGACTTGCCACAGTTTGTTGTGATCCACATAATGGAACAGAAATAGACTTTTTCTGATACTCCTGTGCTTTCTCCATAATCCAGCGAATGTTGGCAATCTGATCTCTAGTTCCTCTACCTCTTCGAAACCTAGCATGAACTTCTGGTAGTTCTCGATTGACATACTGCTGAAGCCTTGCTTGTAGGATCTTTAACATGACCTTGCTGGCATGTGAAATTAGTGCAATGGTGCAATAGTTTGAACATTCTTTGGCATTACCCTTCTTTGGGATTGGAATATAAACTGATCTTTTCCAATCCTGTGGCCACTGTTGCATTTTTCAAATTCGTTGACAAATAATAGGTATGTCAACATATAATTTTCAGTTGACTTTATCTTGGCCACCATCAAGTTCCTAAACAATGGTGATGTCAGGGGTTGTGGCCTAATATACAAATGAGTTTCTGCTGGACTTTTTCTACAAAAAGCACCCTGATAACAACAAAATAATTTCCCCAATCCAGCAAAGGCATGGTTTTAAGTAAAATAATTTTTCTGTATAGACAAATCAGCACTGAGTTCCCCAGCAACAGGGCCGGGGGGGGGGGGGGAGCTAACCCAGAAACTGAAACTTATGCAGGACACCACATTGGACAAGCTAATAGGAGAATTAGCGTTGAGTGGGCAGGAGAGAATTCACAGTTTCTAATGAAAGAAAAGTAATGCAGCTGCCCGGGAATGCAAAGGCAACTTGACATTCCCTTCATCTTTGAATACAACACTTTGTGAACTTGAATATCTATGTTAAATAACCTAAGATATTAGTAGAGCCATCGATATCAAGTATTAAAACAAATGTTAATTATTGCAATAGCCTAAAAAAAGCCTAACAACAAACAGCAACAACACAATTGTGATGACGATAATAGCAATAATACTAAGAATAGTTTTATCTTTGGTTCTCTCTCTTTATTGGGTGAGCTTCACGTCATTCACCTCCAATCCGCTCTTTAAAGGTTCTTTCTCCTCCCCTCGCTCTCCCTACCCGAGACCACACCTAGTCAAGCCTTCCCTTCAAAGCCTGCCTCTCGAGCTCAGATTGGCTATGGCTCTGACCCTAGTCCCTCCTCTCCACCCTGTGGTTGGTCTGTAGACTCCGCAAGTTTCGCCCCCCTCTCGCTCGATTGGCTGACGAACGAGCGGCCCCACCCCGCCTGGGCTGTGAGGCGGAGGTCGGGGTTGGGCCGAGGGTCCGGGCAGCCCCCTACCTCTCCTCCCAGCGTAGGGTAGCGGCACGATGGCGGCAGCAGCAGCAGCAGGGGGCTCCTTGGGGTCCGGGCCCGGGGGGGCTGCCGGCGTGGCCGGGTCCCCAGCGGGTCCGTGCGGGGTAACGTCGGGAGTCTCTGGGGGTCTCGGGCCGGTCCCGGTGCCCATGAACCTTTTCGCCACCTGGGAGATCGATCGGTCGGCTCCTAGCTGTGTGCCCAGGTGAGAGGTGGAGGGGACGGGGGTGGGGGTGGGCAGCTAGCCAGGCGGGTCTCGCCGTTCAGATTAGGGCGGGATGAAGCAAAAGGGGTAGCGTGAGAGGCGTGGGCAGAAGATGGCCCGGTGCGTGGGTTTCACTCTCCGAAGAATGTGGGTGTGTAGCCCTGGCATAGTATAGCATGGCATGGCCCTGGGAGTACAATAATGGGGGATGGCTAGCATCAGTAGGATACACTGAATGTGTGTGTGGAGGGTCATCCTTGTGCGCTGTGAGGTTGTCAAAAAGTGTAGTAGATGTTGGTTATAGAGGTTTGGACTGAGGGCGGTTGGAGTACTAAAGATCAGTGTGTGCACGCATGCATGGTACAATAACTGGAGATACTACTACTGAGACAGCGTAGTGTTTTTCCCCCCTCTTTAAAAAATCTGTGCGATTGAACAAGTTTATACATATATATGTGTGTGTGTGTGTGTGAGAGAGAGAGAACTGAGAGAGGACTATGTATGCATATATGTATCCTGTGCATTAAATTACTTTATCTTAACTTGCTTTTCAGACAAAAAATCTCTCACATGCATTAAAAATCAGTGCACATTACTTGATAAAATAGGTAGTTGACTATAAATTGCAGTAGGGAATCCAAGAGTTCTTTGGGGTCTTTTGATGCTTTATTTACTTATTAAATTAAATGTATTTATATTCCATCACCTGTTTTCCTTCAGGGTACTTAAAGTGCATAAAGTCCCTAGGCAATCATTCTGCCTTTCAGATACTGATCAGATCCAGATCTGCTTAAGGTTGTTGCCACACTGTTTGCCCTCTAGCCATTCCTTGGATGTGTCTAGAATAGATGGATGGTGTCTTCTGTTTGAAGAGCAGTGTTTTACACTGTTAAGATAAAATGTTTTCAGGTAGCTGTGTGATCCTCAAGAGAGCTTGGGGTTGCTGTGCTTTCTTTCAATGAATGTGGGTAATATGGTGTTACGATTGATAGCCCCTGAGTGATGCTGTGTGCCCCCCAGCTGCTGATCCCAGCAGCAGAACATGGGTGCAGATAAGCTATTGACAATTAGATTTGGTTGCTGTGCAAGGATGGGGGGCACATGCTCTTTGTCCATATGTGATGGGGGGCACATGCTCTTTGTCCATATGTGACCTTCTAGCAAACCAGTTGTGGGCTGGAAGTCTGTAAGGCTTTGGAGGATAGTAGACTTGGTTAGGAGAAATGTGTGGAAAGGACCTGAGAACACATTTATTTCTTTGCTTCCCCCCCCCCCCCAAGACCACTACTTTAAACTATCATTGCCTAGTTAACTTTTTAAAAGGCATTGCTTCTGTCCCAAGAAAGTGTATTTGCTAGTGAACATCTGTGTTGGGATGGGGGTGGGGACTGCTGATGCATAATACCCATCTGTTCACAAAGTTACACTCAGCTTATTCTGTTTGTTTTCTCTACTGATACTAGTCATTAGTGGTTCACATCCTTATTAAATACCTTTTTGATATGCAGAGGGGCCTGATGGTTACGTTGCCACGGGAGCTGTTATGAATGCAACTTGGATAGTCTGTTGGTAGTAAGAACAAAGTGTGATTAAGGTATATGCATCCATTAAGTAAAGGCAGCTTTCAGACCTATCCTGTGAAAAGTTAGCTATGTCTGGCGGTGGAAAGTGCTGTTAAGGTGTAGCCTACTTATGGAGACCCCACAGGGTTTACAAAGCAAGAGATATTCAGAGACATTCAGAGGTTTGCCATTGCTTGCCTCTGCATCATTACCCTGGACCTCCTTAGTGGTCTGTCTCCCATCCAGATACTAACCAGGGCTGACCCTGCCTAACTTCTGAAATCTTCTGAGATGGGACTAGTCAGGCTCTGTCTGGTCCCAGCTAAATAATGTACTTAGGTGTGCCTAATTCTACTTGGGAAAGTATCAGAAGCAAACTTGTCATTGCTCCTGCACGAATTATAATGTAAATGCTGTACAAAGTAATGATATATGTAAAAATATGGAGCAGAGGTCCATCAGTGGCTATTAGCCACAGTGTGTACATGTGTGTGTGTGTGTGTATATATATATATATATATATATATATATATATATATATATGGTATATAAAAATTTTGGTCTGGATGGGCCATTGGCCTGATCCAACGTGGCTTCTCTTACGTTCTTAAAATGGGTGCACAAATTGGCTTCACTTGAACATTGCCTTACGCAGTTGCATGTGTGTTGGAAAAGCCTCATGTGCCATGGCTGATGGCCAGTTGCACCTAAGAGAGTTACACGCTGCATGTATCTGGAATGGATAGACAAAGGGCTATAGGCTGAAGAAGATGAAGATATTAGATTTATATCCCATCCTTCACTCTGAATCTCAGAGTGGCTCAAAATCTTCTTTATCTTCCTCTCCCACAATAGACACCCTGTGAGGTGGGTGGGACTGAGAGGGCTGTCATAGCAGCTGCCCTTTCAAGGACAACCTCTGCCAGAGCTATGGCTGATGCAAGGCCATTCCAGCAGGTGCAAGTGGAGGAGTGGGGAATCAAACCCGGTTCTCCCAGATAAGAGTCCGCACACTTAACCACTACATCAGACTGGCTCACCCAGAAGCTTACAATGAAACAACTTTTTAGGCTTCAGGGTGCTGCTTTACCACATCCTGTGCAATTCAGCTATAACAAAACTACAGATTACAGAGAGCCAGTTTGGTGTAGTGATTAAGTACAAGGACTCTTATCTGGGAGAACCAGGTTTGATTCCCCACTCCTCCACTTGCACCTGCTGGAATGGCTTTGGGTTAGCCATAGCTCTGGCAGAGGTTGTCCTTGAAAGGGCAGTTGCTGTGAGAGCCCTCTCAGCCCCACCAACCTCACAGGGTGTCTGTTGTTGGGGGAGAAGATATAGGAGATTGTAAGCCTCTCTTAGTCTTTGATTCAGAGAGAAGGGTGTGGTATAAATCTGCAATTCTTCTTCTTCATAGTAGCTGTATACTCCCCCAAACCAAGTTGCTCATCTAGAATTACATTTGTAGCTGTATACCCCAGTTTGCTATGGTTGGTGGAATGACTTCTGCCACCCCAAAAGATTACTTGGCCCTCACAGAAAGTGCTTTGGAGTCTTGTGCATCATCAATGATTGTGTGAACTAGTTTCATGAGATGGCGGTTTGGAGTAAGGTAGGGTAGAGAGATTAACAGCTCCATCTGGCAAACAAGCATTCACGCAGATACAGAAAAAGGGTATGTAACAGAAGCAAGCAGTTTCTGAAAAGATTTGTGTATCCATGGTCTGTTTCGTATTCCATGGCAACTGATGGGAACAGTCTCCAAGCAGAGAAATCATGACCTGGAATCTTGCTTCTCTTTGTAGCTGGTTTTCTTTATGCACCTTACTGCTACTTCTTTTGAATCAATATGTCCTATTGTGTAAACTTTGTAAAACAAATGAACAAAAAGTTTGTTCCTTTCAATACAGAAGAGCTGTGAGATCACAATGAGAAGTAAAACCCAGGAGTTTTTTGATCTGGAACTTAGCAAGTTAGTCCAAGGTATGGTAGTTCTTTTTTTTTTTAACTGCTGGGAAATATGTGATGTCCAACATAAAAAAGAAGCCTGGTGGTTGCCCCTGTAAATCAGGGGGCAACAGGCAGGTGGTTGTAGTTTGGTGGTTCTGGGAGGGGAGTTGTCTTACATGCATTGTGTTTTTCACGAATGCTTAAAATAGTGTATTTTAAATCTTGCTGTAAGATACTTTGATAGCACTTGTATTAACTTAGGGAAGGGACTGTCACTCAGCAGTAGAGCATCTGCTTGGTATGCAGACATTCACAGATTCAATCCCCAACATTTCCAGTTGAAAGTATTGTGCAATAGGTGTGGGAAAGATCACTGCTTAAGATACTGGAGAGCTGCTGCCAGTGATGAACCAGTGATCCCCTTATAGGGTGCACGTACTGGAAGGGTGAATGCAGTCACTTAATGTTGAAGAATGCTTTGAGGGAAATTTGCTATTAGCAGTATTTGTATAATGGTTCCTAAATTGCCTTGACAGATAGAAATAGGGCTTTGTACTTCTGTTCCTGTCAGAGCATGTCCTTAGGACAGTGGTAGGTATAAGTTCCAGTCCATTCTTGAGAAGACGGAAGTTATTTGCTCTCAACTTGGCATCCATGTAGTTCTTCCAGTCATGCCATTTTAGATATTGACTGACAAAAGGCGTAGGTGTGAGTGAGAACAGTTTACTTCTGTATTAGTTAGTGGGGTATGTGCCTTTGATGTTTGCACTGTGGGATGTGAATGGTCAGTCTTCTGTTGTGAACTTCTGAAATTTTGTTTTAGCAGGTGCCCCTCCAATGCTTGGAATTAGCACAAGCTGTGATGTTTGATATACTGATATATTGGAACGCTTCAGGTTGCTTAGAAACAGGAAAGTGAAGAAGACCAAGGAGAAGTGAGGAGTGTCACTTTTCAGAGAAGGCACAACCTGTGTGTGCAGTCTCAGCATGGGGTTTGTGGAAGTCGCCAGTGTTAAATTGGCTGCTGAAGTGCACCCCAGAACACATGTGTATGCTGTCCTTGTATGTATGCAGACATGTTCACACACGCTTGCAGTTATACAACCAGGTGCAAGCACTTTCCCCTCCTTTCTGCTCTCCCCCTTATGCTTCCCCAATCCTATGCCTGGGTTGTTGTTTAAAATTCGTGCATTGCAGTTCTGAGTAAATACCTATTAGGAAAAAAAGGAAGAAGAAAAGAAATGCGTTTCACATGTTTATATATAACCAGAAATCTTCCTGAGAAAAGTATGGGCAACTGATATGTTTGGATCTAACACAAATTGGGGTAGAGTGACATGAATGAAGAGGAATTGTCAGGCCCTATGTAGAAAGTGGCCTGATTTTGCTACATATGAAGCTATATTATAATTGAGACACATCCCTGATTTATTGAGGAGGAGCCATACCTCAGTGACAGAGCAAATGATTTACAGGCAGAAGGTCCCGAATTCAATCCTAGACATCTCCAGTTGCTGTCTGCAATCAAGATGGTCAACTAGGCAGTAATGTGTAACGTTTAACAGATAGTGACAGACCATGCTCTAAAGTACTTATAATTGTAGTATTCCTTTGCAGGTAGATGTATTGCTCTGACAGTAATGGAAGGTACTACGGTGCCATATTTTTATCTAAGGAAAACAAAAGCAACCTTCCAAATCTCTTACTTTGCAGTCTGCTCCTTGTCAGTGCTGGTAGAATTTTCCAGTGATGACCACTGTTGCAATACCTGGGCACCGGTCTCTCTTAGCAACAGGAAAGAGCTGTCAGTGTTGTGCTCAGATTCAATAGCAACCACATTTAAAGAAGAAGAATCTGTAATTGCTGTGGTCAGTATATTCTTCTGGCTTAAATAAGTGCAGTGAGGAGGGTGACTGGGAAGTTCTCTTTGTAGCTGTTCATTTCATTTTGTACAGGAAAGCACTTCCTGCTGTCCAAAGAAATAATAGTTACTCCTGCTTCTAACTGGAGTGTTGCTGGACTTTCTGCATGGACACAGTTTGACTGTTCCAAGCCCCAGTACAGAAAGATCAGTCACACAGTAAAAAACTCCGCTGTGAAATGTTGGAACAGGATGTGATATGACTTTAGGGCATCAGGCTCACCTGCAGGTTTCAAAAGAGTATGGAAGGCACACGTTCAGGGAGCAGACGTGGCCAGCAGATGCCATGCAATCTGTGGAGCTATAGGGGGTTGTTCCATTTTGGAGACAGGAGGCTGCTGTCAACTGATTACATGATCCTTCACTGTAGCTGCAAAGGGAATCTGCTCCCTTTGTGGAACTCAGAGCCATGCCTATGGAGTAAGAAGAATATACAGAAAGCATGTCATTCTGATTAGATCCTTCATTTCCATTTCCATTTGGACCTGCTTATGGATAATATAGCTCCCCTTTTGCACCCAAACAGCCTCCCTTTCTCCTACCCTGGTGTGTCTTCTGGCTCCTCATCTTCTCAGTATCTTTGCTGGGAATATGGCTACAGTGCCTGAACATGCTGTACCTGGCGAGAGACAGAGACATTTGCATTAATTTTATGCCATAATACAATCTGACAGTACTAGAGACCGTTAATTAGCCATGTACCCTCTAGGTAGCAAGTTAGATGTGGATCAAAATGACTTGACTGTCACTTAAAGCAAAATGGGTAACGAAGGGCAGAGATGGGAAACCATCCTGCATCTATAGTAGTCTAGTTAAATATTACAGATTGTCTGACTGAATGAGTTGACACCTCCAATATTGTAGAAATGAAGAGGGATAAAGAACACTGCTCTCAAGGTCAAAAATATGTATCTTGTATGTAGCACAGGCATTTTGTGGGGAGATGAACTGACTGAAGGTCAATTGGGTGAACAGCAGAGTAAGAGAAATTGTATTGCAGTATTTGTCTCCTAGTTCTTGCTGTTTTCTTAAGATACAAGAGGGCAAGTGAGGTATAATGCCTATGGTGTCATATGTAGACTTGGGCAGTCTTGGTTTGAATTCCCACTCACCTGCAAAGGCTACTGTAATATCCTTGGTTTGGTTGCTGTAATAACCTTAGCTTTGCCAACCAGTGTTACCAGTCTGAAGTCCTTGAACAAAGAGCGGAATAATAATTAGCAGATAGCAAAGCAGCGGGAGCAATGATTAATAACTGAAGATAGCAAAGCAGCATGATGTAATGGTTGGGTGTTGAACTAGGTTCTGACAGATCCAGGTTCAGATCCTTCCTCTGCCATAAAGCTTGTTGGGGAACCTTGGGCCTGTCATGCTCTCTGAACTTGTCCTACTTCCCAAGGTGGCTGGGAGGATAAATAGAAGAGAAAAAACACTATACACAGCCCTGAATTTCATGTGGGAAGGATAGAATATAGATGTATTAAATCAACAATGCTAAGGATTTTGCAGTTTCATTTATCATGTTTGCATGCCTCCCTTTCTTTTGGATTCTAGATCATATAATAAACTCTCCATAGAAACTACAGTGACCAACCGGAGGGTATCATATGTTGGTCACATTATGAGAAGAGGAGTTACTGGAAAGGACAGTAATGCTTGGAGAAATGGCAGGCAGCAGGAAAACAAGAAGACACTACGTGAAATAGGTTGATTCAATCAAGGAAGCCATGGCCCTCAGTTTCACCTGAGTAAGGCCATTAATAATAGGACATTTTGAAATTCATTAATTCATAGGGTTGCTGTAAGTCAGAAGTGCCTTGACTTCACCCTCTCTCTCTCCTTCCCTCTCTCTCCTCTCTCTCTCTCTCTCTCTCTCTCGTCTTCTGTAGAGATCAGGACAGTGAGTATGGTGGTTTGTCTTATCGGTCACATTTTCTTCCATCTTTCCTCCAAGGAGCTCAGAATTGCACCAAGTCCTCCATCAAGCCCCCACAACACCCCTGTGAGGAAGGTTACACTGAGTGAAGGTGACTAGAAAGGGCAAATTGGCAAGTTTATTGGCTGGATGGGTTTATTTTTTAAAAAACAAAAACCCTTGGATTTCCCAAATAGAAATCCAGCATTCTCTATCAAGTCAAATTAATATTCTTGGTATGCTTTTCTATAGAAAATATATATACTCCTTCAAAACTGGAATTAAAAATTGGAGTGAGGGAACTAAAGTATGTAGCAGTACTAGAAGTCAAAAAGCCTGGAACCAGGATGTTGAAAAGCAGGAGGAGTTTAAGCCCTGTGGTCCTTTTAACAAAGTTATTGGGTGGGAGAGGATGCTCAGATAAAGCTAGTCCATT
This sequence comes from Heteronotia binoei, assembly GCF_032191835.1. Taxonomy (NCBI): domain Eukaryota; kingdom Metazoa; phylum Chordata; class Lepidosauria; order Squamata; family Gekkonidae; genus Heteronotia; species Heteronotia binoei. The sequence goes on along the minus strand of NC_083223.1, from coordinate 222,032,141 downwards.
TAAGAAGTGTGGGGGATTACATTATCAGCTTGACTCCATTGCTTAATTGAGCTCTTTATTCATCTTGTTAAAGACATTAAGAATCCTTTATTCAGAAACAATTAAGCATAAAGGGAGGAGGGTGATGAATGTCTGGAAGATCTGAACCTACATAAATTCTTCAGCAATACGGAAAGGTATTGTATGACTTCCGTAGAGTTTAAATGGATCAAAATGGTTTACCAGTTTTTCCCCCCTTCCTCTGTCTCTTAATCCAAAGGCTGAGGTTTCTGTTCATTGGCCCTTTCCTTTTTTTTTTGTGAACAAAAAATTTATTTTGCAATATATTTAAAAGTATTCTACCATCAAAATCTAAATATAGTTCATCAATACATTAGACAATTTCTCACCCCTCCAAATTGTGACCTCTGCTGGTATACAAAACAAATTAAAAACCTTTTAAAAGTAAAAATTCACATATATAGAATCTTAACTAAAAGTTGTTATTCACTTAACTTTATCTTAACTCCAGTATAACTACTATTCTTATTCTTTTACTCATTACTTACTTCTTAATCCTCAATATTACAGATGTAATCAAATAACCATAATCTATTCTTCTTTGCACTTTTAAAAAATCAATTATTACTTGTTAAACATTAAACATATATTTCATAGTCCTTAAATCATCACTAAAAATGATTCAAATCTTAATCTTATCTTAACTCACATAAATTTACTATATAAACTCAGCTACTTATATTTCGCTACTAAAGCAGTACTCAGTAATCACAGTCCTTTTTCTCTTTTAGAGTTCAGTTAATATTATCAAAAACCACTAAATGTCTCTTCACCTTCCATTGCATCTCCACATAGTTTTGAAATTTATTCCAATCTTCTTTAAAGTTCTCCAAATTATATTCTTTTAAGATTCTAGTAAGTTCGTCCATTTCACTCCAGTTAAGAACCTATAAGACCCAGTCTCACTTATCAGGTGTTTTGTCTTGCTTCCACATTTGCGCATCCAATGTTCTTGTAGCTGAAAGCAAATACCAAAACAATGTCCTATCTTGCTTTGGGAAGCTTTCTATTTGTAATCCCACCAGAAAAACATCCTGTGCTCTCTTGACATTATAACCCAAGATTTTCGATATCTCTTGTTGAATCAAAGACCAAAATTGTTTTGCCTTCTCGCAAGTCTACCACGTGGTAAAAAGAACCTTGCTGTTTTTTACACTTCCAACACCTAACCGAAACGTTATTGTTCATTTTTGCTAGTTTTTTAGGTGTCATGTACCATCTATACATCATTTTAAAACAGTTCTCTTTTATGTTATAGCACGTTGATATTTTCATAGAGTTCTTCCATAGGTGTTCCCACGTCTCCATTTGTATTTCTTTGTTAAAATTTATTGTCCACTTAATCATTTGAGGTTTTGCCATCTCCTCTTCTGTAGACCATTTCAGTAATAGCTTATAGATCCTTGAAATCAATTTTTCATTTTCACCCAACAGCACTTTCTCCATTTCTGTTTTTTCACGTTTTATACCTGTACTCCTGATACCTTTCTCTACCAAGCTTTTAATTTGTAAAAATTGAAACCAATCAAATTTTTCTTTTAGCTCTTCCGCCAACCATTTCTACTTTGCCTCCATGAAATTTTAGCAGTTGCTCATAGGTAACCCATTTCTCTTCCTGTGAACTGTGATACAGCTTTATGACTTCAGTTGGCACTATCCAAAGCGGTTTCCTCTCATCACCATATTTACTATATTTTTTCCAGGTATTCAACAAAGTCCTCCTTATATAATGGTGTGAAAAAAACCCATCCAACTTTTCCTTCCCATAGTTCATTGGCCCTTTCCGACCCCTGTAAATTAACCTATGCATTCTGGAATGTGATATAATTTAAGAGGTGAGGAATTAAAATAGAGTTGATACCGAGTTTATTTTGAAATAAGCAGTATATTAAAATTGAATGTAGGGTTGTTTCAAAACTACTTTATGTTCACAGAACTGTAACCAAAACCATTTTGAAAATGAAGATTGCCCTCTGTGCACAAAGAATAGAATGGGAGCTGCTTTCCAGTTGAATTGTATCATTCATACAGTTTGGTGTAGTGGTTAAGTGTGCAGACTCTTATCTGGGAGAACCGGGTTTGATTCCCCACTCCTCCACTTGCACCTGCTGAGATGGCCTTTGGTCAGCCATAGCTCTGGCAGAGGTTGTCCTTGAAAGGGCAGCTGCTGTGAGAGCCCTCTCCAGCCCCACCCACCTCACAGGGTGTCTGTTGTGGGGGAGGATGGTAAAGGAGATTGTGAGCCGCTCTGGGACTCTTCGGAGTGGAGGGCGGGATAGAAATCCAATATCTTCTTCTTCTTCTTATCATGGGAGGTGAATGAGTATTGGAACCATGTTGGTGGACCTGTCACTTCAATTGGAAAGAGGATGTTGATTTGGCCCATGTAATTTGCCTTGATCACATGTATTCTTTAGAGATATGGGAGCGCTCTGTGGGATATAAAAGGATGTATTTTCTCACAATTTAGCACAGGTGTGCTAAGAACTGATGAAAATAGCAGTACAGGAAGCAATCCTTAGAAGATTACAGGATGATCCTAAGAGCACTTTCCTTGGAGTAAGCCCTATTGCATATACCTGAGTAGGATTCTGAGTAGACTCCCAAAAATGTGCTTTAAAAATTAATTCGGCATAAAACTTAAATAAAGATTATAAAAATTATTTAAAGATTATATATTATATATAATTATATATGATATATATATAATTATATTCCTGAACAGCTTTCTTTAAGTTTTTAAACATCTTAAAACTCATGACTGAATAGCTACAGAGGTGGTGTGAACTCAGAGCCTTTGTAGTCCAGCAGCGTTCTGAAGATCAGGAGTTAGAATTTGACTTCTGTTGTCTGTTCTCAGGTTATTTGCAAAATGGCAGAGTAAGCAGTATACATGTATGGTGGAGTGGATCAATCTGGAATTGTGCAGAGTGGCAATGGATATTTTCATGTGCTTCCACATCTACCTTGTCTCCACCCTCCCTGTCCCCTTATTCTCTCTCTAGCATGTAGCATTCAAGCAAGCTTGCACATGTGGAAAGGCACCATAATATACCAAGTGGTTTAATAGGCTGAGATCCTTTGCAATAACAAGCCAGCATTCTCCCAGAGTGAGGAGTGTGCTTTATCAATGAAGTTTGCTCGTGACTTGGGGCTTACAATGTAAGCTGTGGTGTTTCATAAGGAGAGGGCAGATGTAATACAGAAAGAGGCTTTGCATGGGGTCCCTCAGCAGTGTGTGAGTCTGGCTTCCTTACAGTTTTGCAAGGAAGATGTAAATATTATTTTTAAAAATGCTTGTTCAACCAGTCATCATGCCACTCTTCCCATGTTTCAAGTGGCTCCCTGTCCCCCTCCTTTACACAATGTGCATTACTTTGCACTTTGCCACATTGAACCTCATCTGCCACATTGACGTCCACTCACCCAGCCTCAACAGATCCCTTTGGAGTGCCTAACACAATCTTCTTTGGTTCTCACCACCCCAAACAATTTAGTGTCATCTGCAAACTTAGCCACTTCACCGCTTCACCGCTTACTCCCAGTACATCCAACTCCTGAGGTGGTCCTGAATCCACTGGGCCAGCTGACTCAGAGCCATATTCTATGAACCATGGACTACATGTACACATGAATACACATAAAGCTAACATACTGAATCAGACCCTTGGTCTGTCAATATTGTCTACTCAGACTAGCATCAGCGCTCCAGGGTCTCAGGTAGAGGTCTTCCACATCACATACTGCCTGGTCCCTCTTAACTGGAGATTCCAGGGGTTGAACCTGAGACCTTCTGCTTGCCAAGCAAAGGTTCTTCCACTGAACCACAGTCCCTCCCCATAAATACTTTGAATTGAAGGGTCAAGAGCCCTTTGGTTCTTACCCTTGAACTGGTGCCTTTGAACCTCTGGGTGCAGCTAGGCCAAGTACCTGCAGTAGAACAAGAAACAGAAGTTCAGCCCAGATTTTATTCAGCTGATAGATGTGAATTTAAGATTCCCCTTCCCTGCTTAAGCCCCTAGAGACCAAACCAGAAAAAAGTTACTTTTACCTTATTCAGTTGGAGTGGGGCCTAAGCTTCCTTGCATTTCTAGGAGGTGCATAAGTGGTGCCTTTGTTTCCCCTCAGTGGGCTGACTATGCATAGGGAAAACACTCCTCTCCCCATCTTATTCTTCTGCCCTTCAAGTTGGGAGCCAAGCTTGTCTCCTCTGACTAAAGGCTGTTATGGGATAAATGGCTTTAGGATTGCAGGCTAGATGGGATGTTGAGTAAAAACATCACATTGAAGTAGACAGAATCTAACTGCAAACTCCTGCCTTAATATCAAAACTGCCAAGTAAGTCCAGCTTTTTAATTTGCTGCTGAGATTTAATTTGTAGTAGAGGAAAGAAACATTAATGAGAGGCTATCTGGCTGATATATGCCCCAAATGCTCGGTTCAGACAGATGTAATTTGAAGCAGGCAAAATATGAAACTGAAAAATGGTATGCAATGTTCGGTGTTTCCAAGGCTTCTAAAATGATTACAAAGCTTGTGCTGAACTATGGCAGAAGATGTATGGAACCTAGCAACTGTGCTTGTTAGGAAAGGATATCAGCTCCATATATTCTGGTGGGCTTGGCCACATCGACGTGCCTGTCATTCTTTCAGCAGATTGTCTCTCAAAGAAATCAGTCAATTATGTAACTGGTCATTGAATACCTGTATTTCAGGAGTATGGGGGAGGAAAACAAGTTTAGCAGTGTTCTAGGAAAACCCATTGCTGACCCATAGATCTAGAAGAGTCAAAATGAAGTGCAGAATCTCTGACAGTGACAGATATATAGTTTTCTTGTCCAAGTGAGTGGTGCAAACCTTCCCATAGCCTGCTGGCAGTCTTAGCCACCATTTCTCCCATTCTTTAGTAGGGGGATTGAAATAATGGAAGTGTATGAGGCACGATAGTGGGACCAGGGCTACAGCTGTGGGTTAGCAATAACAGCCACAAAGGCAAGAAAGAATTAGCAGAAGGTCTCCATAGATGTAGAAAGGGCAAAGTGCTGACAGGCCAAGATGCTCACTCAATCATCATATCATGTCTGTAGTGTCATGCACCATTTGCTTGGCTTAGGGGGGGGGGGTAAGCAGATACTTGCATTTAATTGGTGACCAGTACAGCATAGGTGGCCCATTGATGTTTCTTTGTGGTTGCAGTCTTCTCTTCATATTTCCTCCATGTCTGTTGCCCTGTTTCTTCAAAAATCTCTGATCACCCTGAACATTCAGAAAGTAGTTGCTGCTTTTAGTGGTAGTAAAATGGTTGACAACACAAGAGTGGAACTAAAGTTTACCTCTCCTGCCTGGGCAGGTACGTCAGTTGGCTGCTATAGAAAACTCATTTCAGAATCTGCTTGTCCTGTTGAAAGCAGTGTAAATAATACTAGGTACCTGGGACTCTGGATTGGGTTTTTTGCTGCTTTAAAATTGGAGGCTCAGTTTACTAAACCCTTCTGCATCCACATTGCTTTGTCCAGTCAAAGATCAGACCAAAAAACATCTGATATAGCAGCCCAGTTTGCACAGTGGCTAACCAGATGTTTCCAGGAAGTCTGTAAGTAGGGCATTGAGGCCATTAAAAAAACTCTTTATTTCTGTTTAGGTGTACCCAGACAGCATACTGCCTCTGAATCTCGAGGTCCTGCTTTGCTTCCACGGCTATCATTGATAGGCTGGTCATTCATTGGTATAAGCTGATGATATAAACTAGTAGTAGAAAATTCCACACAATAGTCATGTCACATGTGTTGTGTTTCTTTCATCCATTCTGAATTTGATGCCCACCAGATTTCATTGGATGGTCCAGCATATTAACTTATTAAGCTGCTCTACAGTGAGAATGATTGCTGGACTGTCAGACTTGGTATTGTTTACTCTGATTGGCAATGGCAATTGGCAGTGGGAGCCAGTTTGGTGTGGTGGTTAAGTGTATGGACTTATCTGGGAGAACCAGTTTTGATTCCCCACTCCTTCACATGCAACTGCTGGAGTGACCTTGGATCAGTCATAACTCTCTCTGAGCTGTTCTGCACAAGAGCAGTTCTCAAAAGAGCTCTTTCAGCCCCATCTACCTCACAGGGTGTCTGTTGGGAGGGGAAAGGAGATTGTAAGCTGCTCTGAGACGCCTTCAGGTAGTGAAGGGGGGAGAGTATAAATCCAATCTCTCCTCCTTTCGAAGATCTTTGGGGTGGGGGGGAGAGAAATCTTTCTCAGCTTCTGCTACCTGAGATCCTTTACAATGGAGATGCCAAGATTTGAAATCTGTGTTATCACTGGACTGTGCTGCAGAATCCCTATGCATCTTTGTCCTCAGTTGTGCAGTGACATCAGGGTCATAATGCTGCCAGAGTGAGTGGAGAATTAGTGTTACTTGTCCCCTTCCTTGGTCTGAAGGGCATGAAGGAGTCCTCCATTCTGTTGCAGTGGCTTAAAGTTTGAAAGTATACTCCAAGCCCCTCTTGCTGTGCACGGCTGTCCTCTGGTGAACTGTGCCAAGGGACATTTCGTTGCAAGCTAGCAATGAGCTATTTGCATGTGGAATGCTGATTTAATGTTTACGCTGCTTTGTGGCCTGAAGAGGTGAGAAATAATAACAAATCTAAAGATTGTACTTCAAAAATGAAATTGAAGTAATAAAAGTAATTGGCAAAATTCATTGGTAATCTAATTCAGGCCACCTATAATAACCTTGGGAGGTATGGAAATGGATGAAAATTTGTTTTAGAATGAAGGGGGGGGGGGAAGGAAACACCTATCTAATTACAGAGCTGCTATTGCACTTCCCATAAAAATGCTAGACAGTAAACCTTAATTAATGGCTGTGAAATTAAGCTCTTGGGGAATTCCAAGAGGTGGAAGAGTGAGTACAGTAAGAGAAAACACTGTTATTTCTTGGAAGAGTTTCAGCTCCAATGTGTGCAAAGCATCGTGGCCGCTTGATTTAGCAATAAATAAATTACAAGATTCTTGGATAAAGACAAGACAGGAGAGAGCTGCGGTGTTTTCAGTAGCTACATCAAATGGAATAGTTAAGTGTAAATTACGGGTCTAAATTCAGAACACTCAGGAATGTAACATCAATAGCTCTAGACTAGTGAATACGAATGCATTTTAAAAAGAGGCTATATTGACATTTGTTTCTCACATATTCAAGAACTATCTTATCTTGGTTTACCTCAAATGCCCCTTGAGCTCAATATTTTTTGCTTTGACTGGCAGAGTTTCCAACCTTGCTTGGACCCTTGGCCACTCTTGTAATTTTAAAAATGGATAGTAGGCATCATCACAAAATGGCTGCTATGGTTAGAGGACATGGTCAGTCACAGAATAATTGCCATAGGGGCTGGGGCCAATCAGAAAATGTTGGAAGGGTCCAAGCCATACAACCTCCCATGATAGATGCAGCTGTTTCTTAATGAATGCTCCCTGCAGAAACACAAGTAATGCTTGCTAGACACTTCTGAAGCACCTTCTGGTCTAGTGAGATGGAAGAAAACCCTGATTGGCTCTTCACAGGAAGAAGGAAGTGAGGACTAGGCAACACAACAGCAGACACTATGGCTCCCATGGCTACCAAGCTAAAGACCACTGCTTTAAGTTGAGATTCCCCATGATTGAACTCATTTCTTTCTGCATATGTTCTCCCACTGAGCTTCAGCCCCTTTTTATTTATTCATTTTTTTAATTTTTATTTTTGTTGTTATTGTTGTTATTATTTCAACTTGATGAATCACCCCCATACATACAATAATCATTAAAACCAATTATTAAAAACAGGTTACAAACTCTTTCCCAGAGATGGTGATGGGGCAATGGTGTTTGGATCAAGGATCGATTATATATGGTTATTTATAATAGCTAGCAGTGGCGCTCCCATGTTCAGAGTCAGTCCTTTTATTAGCCAGACAACAAACAATTGGGAGTAGCAGGCTTCCTGATGTCCTGACTGAGCATCCCAGGGGCACAAGGCTTGGCCACTGTTGGACTCTATATCTTTAGATTAGACCTGGTGCTTGCAATGTTCCGTCTAAGCTGCAGAGTCTTGTGAGCAAAAATTCTACTTTGTGAGCTACTGGCATTAACGTTGTGAGCTACTGAATAAATTATTACAGTCTGGGGTCATCCTTCCTGAGCCAAGACAAAAATGTGTGAGCTGGAAGTTAAAAATCTGTGAGCTAACTCACGCTAACTCAGCTTAGAGGGAACACTGGTGCTAGGTAGTCATGCCTTTGTGACCAAAGCCAGCTAGCCCTTTAAAAGAGCAGCCCCTGGTTTTAATAGGACTTGCAGTAGCCATGTATTGTGAGCTCCAGTCTACTGTATCCTTTCAGTTATTGCTCGACTAGCTACTCTTCCCTGAGCCTTGGTGAGTAAGTTTTTATTTCTAGTTTTGATGTTTTCCAGGGTGTGGAGTATCATTCTACCTTTGCTGATTGAGTTGCTTTGTATTTTTCTCTCCTGCGTGGCAGCATAGCAAGAGCTACAGTCTTGACCTCGCGGGGACTGCCTGTGCTCTGGTTTTTAAGAAGTGCTAACTTCTTAGTTCTGTGTATCCTGCCTTTCCACAGCTTGAGGTGACTAGCAGAAGAAATCTGTTGAAGTTTAACACCTGGATTTTGACTCTGTCATTCTGAGAATTGCTGCCCTGAAGAGTCCTACCTGCAGGGCTGGATTAACAAATAGGCCAAGTAGGCATCGGTTTATGGGGCCCCCCCACACCTTTAGGGGCCTTGGGCTGGCTTTCTCCACTGGTTTTCCCTGGTTGTTAATGTTTGTTTTGTGTAATAAAATTGGTTTATTAAAATTGATTGGAAAAATTAAAAACATATTAGGAGATAATTTGCGAGCCCCCCCCCCTGAGATTTTGACTGCCTAGGGTCCTCTACAGGGTTTAATCCGACACTGCCTACCTGCTTGCATGAACAAGGACTTCTTGGGTAAAACAAGTCCAGCTATTAGGTTTGTTTTAGCTTAGTAACCAAGTATTTGTGCTTGTCACTATCTGTTTCTTTTCCCTAAGTTCTCAGTGTTAGAATACGTGGAAAGGGTCAAAGTGTTCAATCGGCCACATGTTGGGTTGCAGAGCAGGCAAATCAACATGGCTTGAGAACCTCCCTCAAATTGCACTTTACTGCTGGGTGTTCTGCATCCCTGTTACTTAAGTGATTGCTTTTCTAGGGTGTAAAGTTTGGTGAGTCAAGAGCTTGCCAAGTGCTTCTGGCTATCTTTTTGCTCACCTCATTCTCTGATTCATCCCTAGAAACAAATTAGATTATTCTAGGATAACTGATGGAGTCATGTGGCTATTAAGCAGTGATCCAGAACTTGTGCAGACATGAATGTTTTGCTTTATAGTGCTATTTCTGGCTCTTTGCATCAGAAGATCGTAGAGGGTAACTGGGAAGGTGTTTGCTTTTGAGGAAAAGTTTACATAGCTAGGGAACAGCGGATCAAGAGCATCTTAAACTCTGGTTCTTGGGAGTGCTACATTACCAGTACTGGTGTAGCTGGTTTGCTGTTTGACTTGGGTTGTTTAAAATGAGCAATGGTCTGTCCCATGCAGTTAAATTGAGACTTCATGAAATTTCTGTTCTGTTTTAAGAAATTTAGAACTGACTATTCTCTGGGCAACTTTTGATTTTCCTCTTTGCTCAGTGCATTCCCAGGCCTATAGAGATGGTTTTAGAATGGTGATCTGCAGCATGAAGCTATGGCTGTTTACTTGGAAGGAATGATAAGGCACTGTTAGCCACTGGATTTGCGGGATATGCAGATAGGGTCCAGCTTGTGCTTGCAGGCAGTGAAAGTGCATGGGCAGGGTCAGCAGAGTTAGAATTATGAGAGACACTGGTTTAGTCTGGCAAGCTGGCTTTGAATCTCTGCTCAGCCTTGAAACTCAGCCCCACTGTGATCTACCTTGCCATATTGTGAAATTAATAGCGAGTAGGCCACCTTGTATACTGCCCTGAGCTCCTTGAGAGGAAGATAAATATAAGAAATAACAAGAATTTGTTTGATATTAACAAATAAAAGCTCTGGTGGGCAATATTCTGCTTTTAAAAGCACACAGTGAGGATTGCTATGTCTTTTAAATAAGTGACCCTGTTGCTGCTACACCTTTAGAAAGCAGCTTGACGCTCACAAGTTCATCACAGGAAGTTTTTCCTTGCGCTGAAATAACTTGCAGGGAAAGTTTCTTTTGCTAGTTTCTTGTGGCAAGCTGCCATAAAGTGCATGGGAGCGAGGCCAGTTTAAAACATTGGGTAAGCCTCTCTGGGTGTTCCTGTAAGAGTTTAGTTCACCTGGATGAAGTCCATATATCTGTGTGCCTAATAAGATCCTTGAATGATCGCTTCTCTCTCTCAGGGCATTTTATTGTACCAGAACTCTACAGGTCTTGATTTTTATCTGAGTGCTTTTTCTGGTGGCCAGAATACGTTCTGGGAGTGTTGATTGATTTCCAGACTGTGATTTTATGGGCCATTTTGAAACTATTACTCTGCCTTGTAACTCCAAACTGGCAGCGCTGAGGTGAGGCTGCAGTTCTTCATCACAGAATCAATTGCCTTTTTTTAGTAATTGATTTTTTGGGGGGAGTTGTCTTAGTTTCAGATGGAATATAAATCGGACTAAAAAGTGTCTCTGCAATGATCACTGGATTGTTGTGTGCCCTGTAAAAGTGTGTCAGCGACATTTTACCCTATAAACTGAGCCGCTACTCATGATGTCTTCACTTTTGGCGTTCTTGCCACTTCTTTTTCTTGTCCAGATGTGAATACAGTTCAGCTTGGGTGTATTTCTGGCCTGGTGCGTTGCATCTTGGAGCTTTGTCCCTTTTAAAAGCTGCTGATGCAGCTTCTCTCACCTGTTCCTTCCCTGCCACTTTCATTGGACTTCCTTTTCCACCTGCTGTGCAGCACAACTGGATCAGGCTTGCTGCAGCAGGTTAGGTGCTGCAGGGGAGTGGACAAAAGTCTGAGGAAAAAATGAGGCAGGAGAAGCTAGGGTAGCTTGGTCTCCTGTGTCTTGCAATCAGTGATTTGAAAATACCCTCCCCCCCATCTTCATGTGACTTCCTGTGTTAGTAAAGTGAAAGTCTGTCAGGTAGACACCCAAGAGGCCTATACTGGAGATGGGCAGTTTCTTGGGGGGTGGGGTGGGGGGGTGGGCTCCCTCTGGGTGTCCTGCCCCCCCTGGGAAAGTGCATGTGCAATACATCGCCTCTCCTTTCCCGGTATAGTGAACGCTGCGTGATCACTGTCTGGCTATGCCTGGCAGATGGTCACTGCAATGGCCTCTCCTACATTACTGCATCCGTGGCAACACCTTCTCGCTGGTTCCCCCCCCCCCCCTGTTTTCACAGAGTTTGCCACGTCATGGTGTGACTGAATGTCCGGCAGTATAACCGGATGGGCAGGCTGGGCTCACCAACCTCGCCAGCCAAGAGAAGGAAAACTCTAACATCAAGCCCGGGCAGACAGAGCTCGTTAATGTAACATCTACCACCTGGAGGACTCGCTGCCGGCGTCCCGGCTTACTGGGCCATGGCAGATGACCCCATGGTGAAAGGGTGGAGCCAGTACTGCGCACACTGCGCTTCACCTAAAAATTCCTCCGCGCAGACCTAAAGGGTATCCACATCCACAACCCACAACATACCAAGTCATGCAGCGATGGGCAAGGGGCGAAACGGCAGGTGGAAGATGCCACTGGAAGCCGCAGTCCCGATCCTGCATGTAGGTGGTTCAGGGTATTGGTCGCCTGATGCTGACCCGGAGACGAAAGCATTTTTCGGCAGCACCCTGAACAACCAAGCAGACTTATTTAGGGACAGCACTGCTTGCTCCGTATGGAGAGGGGCCTAGAAAAGGTGGCCTAAATAAAGCTTGTCTTCTCCCCCCCCAGTTGGCTAGCCGCGGTCAACGGGCATCCTTACTTGCGGTCGAAAAATAACAACAAAGAAAAGGCATTCACCTGCCTCACAAAGTGTGCAAAGACTAAAGCTTGCGTGTTGGAACATCAGAACCATGCTTGACACAGTAGACAGTGGTCGCCCTGAATGATGCTCTGCTCTAGTTGCCCACGAACTTCTCAGGTTGAATATCGACATAGCAGCTCTCAGTGAGGTCCGTTTCCCTGAGGAAGGTAGTCTTCAAGAACACGGTGCTGGCTATACCCTCTACTGGTCGGGTAAGTCAAAGGCTGAGAGCCGCCTTTCTGGCGTTGACTTCATGGTCAGGAACTCCATTGCCTCTAAACTCGAAAACCTGCCAACAGGTCACTCAGATCGCATCATGTCTATGCGCCTCCCACTTCAAAACAAGCAGCATGCAACACTCTTCAGTGTGTATGCCCCAACCCTTCAAGCAGATTCTGCAGAAAAGAACACGTTCTATGCTGATCTACGCTACCTCGTACAGAAGACCCCTACAGAGGACAAGGTGATCATCCTTGGCGACTTCAATGCCAGAGTAGGTAAAGACTCGGAAGCCTGGAAAGGAGTACTTGGCAAACACGGCATTGGCAACTGCAATGATAACGGGCGCCTCCTGCTAGAATTCTGCACGGAGCATCAGCTCACCATTACCAACACTATCTTCCAGCAGAAGAACAGTCTGAAGACAACCTGGATGCACCCACGGTCCAAGCATTGGCACCTTATTGACTACATTCTGGTGCGCCAGAGAGACCTTTGAGATGTCTTACACACCCGAGTAATGCCCAGTGCAGAATGTCATACGGATCATCGTCTTGTACACTGCAATCTCTGTCTTCACTTTAAATCTACACCCACGGGAGGCGGTATCCCCCGGAGGAAGTTTCAGGTTGGCAGCCTTCAGTCAGCCGAAGTTAAAGCTGCCTTCCAGGCAAAACTCCAGACAAGAATTGAGGACCCCAGTTGCCTTACAGATCCTTCTCCAGAAGCACTCTGGGAACACCTAAAAACTACCATCCTGTTGACCTCTGAAGAAGTCCTCGGGTTCTCCACAAGGAAGAACAAGGACTGGTTTGATGAGAACAATCAAGAGATCCAAGAATTACTGGTGAAAAAGAGATCTGCCTACCAAACACATCTTGCTCAGCCCTCCTGTCCTGGGAAAAAAGCAACCTTTCGCACTGTATGTAGCAACCTCCAGCGCAAGCTTCGAGACATTCAGAACGAGTGGTGGACCAAGCTTGCAGAGAGAACCCAGCTGTGTGCAGACACTGGTGATTTAAGAGGGTTCTACGAAGCCCTGAAGGCAGTAAATGGTCCATCATATCAGGCTCAGAGTCCCTTGTGTAGTGCAGACGGCCAAGTACTCCTCACAGACAAGGCATCCATACTGAACCGGTGGTCAGAGTATTTTCAGGTTCTCTTCAGTGCCAACCGCGTAGTTCAAGATTCAGCAATCCACCTCACCCCACTTCAACCAGTGAAAACAGAGTTGGATGAGATCCCCACCCTAGAAGAGACTGTTAAAGCCATCAAGCAACTGAAAAGTGGCAAGGCAGCGGGAGTTGATGGAATCCCACCAGAGATCTGGAAGCATGGGGGCATAGTACTACACAGCAGACTTGACAAAGTACTTGTCACCTGCTGGGAACAAGGCAAACTACCACAGGACTTTCGCGATGCAATCATCATTACTCTACATAAGAATAAAGGGGAAAAGGCAGATTGCTCCAACTACCGGGGATAACCCTGCTCTCCATCGCAGGCAAAATCCTTGCTAGAATACTCCTGAACAGACTGGTGCCCACCATTGCAGAAGAACATTGCAGAAGAGAGCCAGTGTGGCTTCAGAGCTAACAGGAGCACCACCGACATGGTATTTGTTCTCAGGCAGCTCCAAGAGAAATGCAGGGAACAGAACAAGGGTCTATATGTGACTTTTGTCGACCTTACCAAAGCTTTTGATACCGTTAGCAGGAACGGCCTGTGGCAAATCTTGGAACGTTTAGGATGTCCCCCAAGGTTCCTCAGTATGGTCATCCAGCTACATGAAGACCAGCGAGGCCAAGTTAGACACTGCAACGATCTCTCGGAGCCCTTCCCAATAGGCACAGGTGTAAAGCAAGGCTGCGTTCTCGCGCCAACTCTCTTTACGATCTTCTTTAGCATGATGCTTCAAAGAGCCACAGTAGATTTAGAGGACGACGATGGTGTCTACATCCGCTATCGCACCGATGGCAGCCTGTTCAACCTGAGGCGACTAAAGGCCCTCTCCAAGACAATGGAAAAACTTATCCGAGAGCTACTGTTTGCTGATGATGCTGCACTTGTCTCCCACTCGGTATCAGCTCTGTAGCATATGACGTCCTGCTTTGCAGAGGCTGCCAAGCTATTCGGCCTAGAAGTTAGTCTGAAGAAGACAGAAGTTCTCCACCAGCCTGCACCCCAGGAAGATTATCACCCTCCTTGCATCACTGTGGGTGAATCAGTTTTGAAGACAGTCCAGCAGTTCAGCTACTTGGGGTGCATCATCTCCTCAGACGCCAAGATCGACAAGGAGATTGACAACAGACTGGCAAAGGCAAACCGTGCATTTGGCCGACTGCATAAAAGGGTGTGGAGCAACAAGCATCTGAAAAAAGGCACAAAGATCAATGTTTACAAAGCGGTTGTGATGACAACCCTCATCTATGGCTCTGAATCGTGGGTTTTTTACCGTCTTCTGCGACTCCTTGAGCGCTTTCATCAGCGCTGCCTTCGCACCATCCTCAACATCCACTGGAGTGACTTTGTGACCAACACTGAAGTCCTCAAGCGGGCGGAGGTTACAAGCATCGAGGCACTGCTGTTGAAGACGCAGCTGCGCTGGGCAGGGCATATCTCCAGGATGGAAAACCACCGCCTTCCCAAGATTGCCCCGTATGGCGAACTTTCCACCGGCCATCGAAATAGAGGGGCACCGAAGAAGAGGTACAAGGACTCCTTGAAGAAATCCTTTGGTACCTGTTGCATTAACCATCACCAGTGGTCTGACCTAGCCTCAGATCGCAAAGCATGGAGGCATACCATCGACCAGGCTGTCTCTTCCTTTGAGAACGCATGCATAGCTGGTCTTGAGGACAAAAGGAGATTGAGGAAGAATCGTACTGCTACAGCACCAACCCCAAATCAGACTTTTCCCTGCAGCCACTGTGGCCAGACCTGCCTGTCCTGCATTGGTCTTGTCAGCCACCAGCGAGCCTGCAGCAGATGTGGACTACTGCACCTTTCTTAAATCTTCATTCCCGAAGTCAAGCCGAGAGAGAGAGACAGAGACAGAGAAAAATATTCAGTCAAAATCAAATCAAAGTTCCCATTTTACAGCTGCATAAATCTTAATTAACTATGAAATAAACAAACTTATACAAAAACAATTCTACTTAAAATTAAATATATCTGGTTAGTTTGTTACCAAATTTTTACAGTTATAGCATGTATTAAAATATTTAAAATGAATTGTGTCTATAGATAAAAGATTAGTTGATAAAATACCATTCTGTGTCAAGTAACTTACAATAGGGTACCAAGGTACCACCACTTTTTTTGTATGAAAAGGCTAATTTAGTTAAAATAAAATAATTCCAGATTTTATTCAGCCAGTTTTAATTTCTGGTTAAGCTAGCATAACAAAGGCACTCCATCAAAAGAAATTTGAATAACTCTCAGTGGTCTGGAGACTCTTCTGACGACTTTCAGCCCTCCAGTAAAAAGTATTCCAGCCCTCCAGTATTCTGTTGTCTTTCCATTTTAAAGCTATTAAAGTTTTTGCTATGGACAAGAAAATTGCAGTTATTTCTTTTTGTGATTCAGTTGTGTCTATCATAGTCCTGCATTGCTCTGACAGGTTTGGTTTTTTTAAAATATTCTTTCGTATGATTTTAAGTGGTTTATATACCAGGGAAAGCATAACAAATGTGTATATGGGCAAGCACTTTCTCTATGGCCATTATTTTGTGTTCGAGCATTGCTTTGGGTATTCCCCTGTATTTTAGCATGATCAGACATAGAGGGCAGGCCCTTGATGTCCTCTCACGTTTTATTAAGGCATTTTTTAAAAAGTTGCTTAGGGGTTGACTTGTAAGGAAAAAAGTGTTTTTAGGTTGTAAGAAAAGTGATGCAAGTATTTATAAATATACTGTTGTGCTTGACAGGGTTGCCAAGTCCAATTAAAGAAATATCTGGGGACTTTGGGGGTGGAGCCAGGAGACTTTGGGAGTGGAGCCAAGATCAAGGCTGTGACAAGCATAATTGAACTCCAAAGGGAGTTCTGGCCATCACATTTAAAGGGGTGGCACACCTTTTCAAGGATAGGGGCACCTTCTTTTGGGGCTCATAGAATTGGACCCCCTGGTCCAATCTTTTTGAAACTTGGTGGGTATTTTGGGGAGAGGCACTAGATGCTATACTAAAAATGTGGTGCATCTACCACAAAAAACAGCCCCTCCAGAGCCCCAGATACCCGTGGATCAATTCTCCATGATTTTCTATGGGAATAAATCTCCATAGGAATAACAGAGTTCCCAGCAGACATTTCCCTCCCTTCCTCCCGCTTTCTGACGACCCTGAAGCGGGGGGAGGGCCTCCAAACCGGGGGATCCCCTGCTGCCACCTGGGGATTGGCAACCCTAGTGCTTGAACATGTGTACTCCATAACTGGGAGGTCCTTGATATTAGACAGTTCCAACCTTATTATCATGGTGCATGATCATTTTATAAGGAGAATGATTTCTGTGGCAGAATACATGCCTGATCCCCGGACTGTTGTCTGCAGAACAGCACATTCATATGTAGACACTGGCCATCCTTGCAATTGGTTTTCCTTACTGTTGGAGTGTACTTTTTGTGAAGCTGTTAAAGACTGCACTGAGACTGGATATTGGGAAACCTCATGCTCTCAGATGCTGAGTTGTGTAGCTGGAAGAAAGATTTGTATGTTGCACTTGTAACTATGATTGGTTTTCAACGACCTTGTGATTGCAAACGTCAAGTTTAGTTGATCACCTTAATTATAGGTGAAGCTGTTAGCTATACTTAGTCGTCTTTGCGTAACAGTTTTTATTATTAGAATATCTCCTTTTCCCCCCTCAGCTAATTTTGCTGGGTGCCTGTTTCTGATGGCCTTCTAAAAATGTTGTTGCAGAAAATAGTAGAGCTGTTTTTAAAGAATGACTTCAGGGGAAAACATTTGTCCCTAGTTTTAAAAGTGAAATGTGTAACAGTTTTAAATCGGCAGTAGTTGAGATGAGGTGCTTTAAAGTTTGACAGGAGCTTGTAAATGGAGATGGTAAAACTTTCTGGAGGGCTGGAAGTCATCAGAAGATTCTCCAGACCACTTAGAGTTGTCCAATTTTTTTTTGATGGGGAGTGCCTTTGTCCTTAGCTATGTCAGCCATATCTATATCTATATCTGCATTTTGTGGCATGGCAGGTAGTGTTGTGTGTGAAAGTCTAGGGAGCTCTTAGGATCAGCAAATTCTCAAGAATGTATTACAAATCCTTCCTGTGATGGAGTGGTTGCTACTGTTAGATGTGCCGCAGAAGGGTGCTCTTGCATGGAGACAGAGAATCACTGGTACTTGCCAGAGCATTTATGCTCAGTGGAAGGAACCCACTCAGACCCACCTGAGTGTATCAAATTAAAAACCTAATCGAAGGTTTGAAGGAAAGTGGGGATCTCTTTTGGGTAGTAAGGTGTAGTATTTCTGGAAATGGAGGTATGAAGGATGATCATCGTTCACTGTTCCTCCCCACCTCTACAAGGTTTTGTAATAATTCTAAAATGTTTTGCCTTCAGCGTGCAGTATCACCTGAAACTGGGTAGAATTCTTCCCACCATAGTGGATTAAGAGGCGGGGTGTGTGTGTGTTGGCATTTCCCTGTCTCTGGAAGTGGATGGCAGATATGACTTTCTTCCATTAAGAAGAATGAATGCTTGTCATAAAAACCAGGTAGGTAGCCATGCTAGTCTGAATCAATAGAGCAAAGTAGAAGTCCAGTAGCACCTTTAAGACCAACATATTCAGAATGTAAGCTTTCATATGCATGCATACTTCTTCAGATAAGGAATGAGGTATAGTGAGCAGAGCCACATATAGCTGGTGGGCTCTGTTCACTGTACCTCATTCCTTGTCTGAAGAAGTATGCATGCGTATGAAGGCTTACATTCTGAATAAAACTTTGTTGATCTTAAAGGTGCTACTGGACTCCTACTTAGTTCTATTGCTTCAGACTGACATGGCTGCCCACCTGGATCTATCTACATGGAATGAAGCAGAACAAAGTTTTAGTACGAAAGCTTATACCTTGAATAAAACTTTGTTGGTCTTAAAGGTGCCAGTGGACTCCAACGTTGTTCTGTCATAAATACCAATGGTCCTTTCCCTGAGGATGGAATTGCATGCCACAAGAAATATGTAGCTGTCATTTGCAAATTACATGCCTGCACAGCGTTCTCTCTTTCCACAATATATAGAAAACCCCACCCAATGTTCCAATGAGGCTTGCATTTTCCTGGCACTACCAATAGCCGCCATTGGCATGGGAAATACATAATTCAGTTATATCAGGACATGGGATGAGCTTTATTCAGTATTATGGAATGAGAGAATTTGGTGCATGGATCCCCTTTTGGGCAACCACTCTGTTTCTTGCAACACGCCGTTTAGTCCAAAGGGCCCTGAAGAGGGTTGGGACCCTTAGACTACTGCAGAGGTTCTTAAGTAAGCCTCCAATTATACTACTGATGCTTTCCTTCCAATCCCTGTGCTTCAGCATCCCTGACTTCAAAATTTAACAGAAGATCTTTACAATCCTGTTCCTGTATTTTAGGACATTTCACCCCTTGTCTTTTAAATCCTTCTGGGAAGATTTTCAAAAAGAACATAAGTTACTTAGGAGTATCAGTTGGCAGCCCTCAAAGCCTTGCCCCTGTTTCCAAGAGAGCTGTAAATGGTACTATGCAGTTGTAAACACTTGTACTGCTTTGTCGGGTAAGCTCATTAACACATCTTGCTGTTCCATGTAAAAACAATGGCTGAGTCATTTAGCAACTGGTGCCACATCACAGTGGGTTAGCGCTTCAGAGCTCACAAATACATTTCAGACCCTTCTGTGCCATTCTCTTGACTAGGAAAAGGGCAAGCTATTTGTTGAGTCATACAAATAAGTGCTGAGTAATTATTTTGCTACATTACCCTTTCATTTCAATGAATGCAGGGGCAATTAACCCTTTTGTAAATAAACTGTGAAGTGACGGGTTTTAACAATTAAGCCCTTTTAAAGCTGGGTGTGGTAAATAATTAGGGTTGTGCGCTTATGAAAATGGAAGATGAGACAAAAAAGGAGTGAGTTGAAAGCTTATGCCGAGTGCAAAAATTTATTCTGGCAAAATTATAATACGGAGGCCAACATAGTTTGATTTTAAATAATCCTGTGAAAAATGTTGATTACTTCTAAGTTTTTAAATCAAAATCTAGATGGCATCCCAGCATCCCCGTGAATTCTATTTTGCCAGAATATGTTTTTATTTCAGTAGCATCTTTGAGATGTGCTTCCCCTCTCTATGTTTGGGGGTGGTCCTTCTCTTTTCTTGTAAAAATGAAATACTCTAAACCTAGCCCTTGTTAGTAATTGGGAATAAGTGCAAGCCAACAATCTTAACAATGAATATTAAAAATAGTTCTTTTCCTCCTTTTTGGGCATACTATGGGTGCTTTCTAATCCAGCCTGGCAGCCTGAATAGTCCAGTTTAGCCTGAGCTCATTAGAGCTTGGAAACCAAGCAGGGTCAGCCACTGTTACTACTTAGATGGGATGCCACCAAGCAACACAGGGGTTGCTAATGGAGGAAGGCAATGGCAAACTGCCTCTGCTTATCTCTTATCTGGAGTGCTCGGTGGAAGGGGTTGCCATGAGTTGGTTGCATCTGGATGGCGGGTTTTTCTCCTCCTGGTGCTCTTTCATCTCTGCAGCTGTTTGGCTACTCCATATATCAAAGCTCTGGTCTCTTATTCTTAGTACCAATCCTGCTAGAATGTATTAAGCTGCTTGCAAGAAGCTTTCACATTGAGTTAGATGCAGCCTTTACCTTGGATGGGCTGCGATCACACACGCTAAATAATGCACTTTTTTTTTAAATAGTGCACTTTCAATCCATTTTCAGTGCACTTTCCTACTGAATTTTGCCCATTCACGCAGTAAAATCCAGGTGGAAAGTGGATTGAAAGTGCATTATTTAGTGTGTGTGATTGCAGCCAAAGTTATGGATCAGTTGCAGGCACTACTAGAGTATCTTGGTGTACAGGATTGTGTTGATTTGTTGCTGCCTCCATCTTGACTACAGCTTTGTTGAGATACCATGGATGTGAGTTGCCTGCAGTATATTGCCATCATGTCACCTGCCTCTTCAGTTTTGTGCTGTAGCTTTCTGGCTGCCTGGTTGTGTTGGCTGTCTCAGTAGTACTGATTCTGTTCTGCTGATCTGGACATCATGACTCAACTTGGGATATTGATGCTGTGCCATAAGACTGGGTGTAGACACAACTTTTTGTTTACACCCATTGACAGGATTGTCGCTTAAGTGAGAAACCAGATCTGTGTGGTTTCTTTTCACAGCCTTACACACTAAGAGTGATGTCCCTTACCAACTATCAGTGCCCTGGCCAGAAGACCAAGAGATGGAGATGGAGATAGGAGGCACTAGCTGAACAATAGGAGATGTGCCCTAGCGAGGAATAAGCCAAAGTACAGAGCTATGGAGGAATCCTCTCCATCATTGAGTGACCTTGTTTCATTGCCCTATGGAGATATAAAGCAAAGTGAGATGTAGTGCCTTTGCAACATGTCCTTCCAAAAAGACAACAAACAGTGCAGACACAAGCAGTATAATGGCTTGTGTCTCAACAGGTGGGGTTCTGTGGCCTACCAGAGGGTCTTGACTCATGGACTGAAGACCACTCATTTAGAGAACAAGAATCCAGACCAGGAGAGGTCCTCCATTCCACTCACAATGTTCTTACAATGTCACAAGAAAATTCCTGCAAGCTAATACTGGCTGGTCTCAGGATGCTGAATTCCTCTCCTGATGCCAGATTCAGTATTTGCAGTGTGCTTTTGTGAGAATGTGGCACATACACAGCTTTAGAGTGACACTAATACATCCATTATCCCCAGTGGTGGCAATTTTGTACCCAAGCTCTAGCTGTTCCCACCAGTGGGACCTGGGATAATTACCGCACTGGTGTTTTCACCACCAGCAGCCAAAACCTCTGGAGAAGATCATTAGCATCAGATGCATATGGTTGTGTATCTGGTGCCCTCTGAGGCTTGTCACAAACAAAAGATGAAGGTCAAATGGCACATCCTCTTTGTGCCCAGAAATCACAGGATGGCTGTAAATGAGAGGATATGCAAGCTCTTCTCCCTCCAACTCCTATAGTTGTAGAAGAAAGCTGTTATGTGTGTTGTGAGGAGCATGTATATGAGGTGATAACTTGATGTTCTAAAAAAGGTTAAAAGCCAGCCCTTGAATTCAAATGTCTGTGGTACGATCCACAGGGGAGAGAACATATACTAATCTTCTGCCAGGCGCTGTTGCTTTGTACTCTCCATTGGCCTAGTTTTAATTATCTTTTATCATTCTGATCTTTATGCAAGATGTCTGAACTTCCAGCTTGTGCATATCTTGCTCTTGTAAGGTGGCAGACCACAGGGAGAACAAAGCCCTTGATTTGCAGAGTCTTAATTTCTTTGTTCATATTGCTTTTAGATTTGGAACAATGTGTGAGACTTGGAATGAGACAAGGACTGGTGTCTTGTGAAGAATTGACAAATGCAGGAACACTTCTTGGGGCGTGCAGATGGGAATACATGTTTGAAAGCAGTTACTCACTGGGGGTAGCTTGGAATGAGCTTGAGCAGTTGAAAGCGCCTGCTTTCTGGCACAGAATCTTGTTGTATTGATAAGGTTTTCTTCGCTCTTCTGAAATAAGCTTCCTTGGCAGGTGGGAGTGTGGGTGGAGATCTCTGCCTCAACTCTTTCATCAGTGTGCTGCCTCAGACCTATGCCTTAGGGACGTATTCAGCAAATGCTGTGGAGGAGGTCTAGTTTTGGGGGGGGCAGGGGGATTTGCTTCCTTTTTGAGCTGAAAATCTATATTAAAGATATTAGTTGGCAATGTTGTGTGGATCCAGGCAAAGTATTTCTGTGTGGGTGGGTATGAAAGTGGACAGGGAAACTTTTGCGGTCTAGATTTTCCCTATTAAATGTGGTAATGGAAGGTTTTTGTTTGTGGACTGTATGCAGCTTGTGTCTCTGTGTTTGTTCAGGAGCAGCCTTGGTGCTGTAGCTGAAGTATTGGCATTCAGTCCCTCCCCCAAAGGGAATTGTAAGTATCTGTCCATTCGTTGAGGGTTGGAGCAAGTGCTTTCCTGTCAAGTTCTCTTATTATCACTACGCTTGCATCAGTTTCAGGGAACATCCTTGGAAATTTGCCTTGTCTTATTCATTCTTGTTGTTTTTTCTTCCCCCACTCCCCAAATTGTGCATGGTGCAATGGTCTTCTTTATAAAAGGTGCTGTTAGGGGTACTAGTTAGGGGAATATTCAGTGGTTGTGATCAGAAATTTGGCCATTACCTTTGATGCTTGAACTTCATTTAATGGGCCTGTGATAAATAAATACTTTTTTGTGGGAGAAAGATTTGGCTACTACAGCCTCTGCCTAACCAGTTTTGCTCATGTCTGTATTTTAAATCTGCATATTAGCTGTTTTATATTGCAATTTTAATTTTGTTCTTAACTGTTTTTAATTGTTTAATTTTCTAATGGAACCTACCCTGAGCCTGTTTTGTGGGAAGGAACAAAATAAATGAAATATTATGTTAAGGTATTTTATAGAGGGTGCGATGTTCAGGGTTCTCTTGATATCTGGAATTCCTTGAGTGACGTGAAGCCTTCCCTATAGTGGGACAGAGATTGTGGAACCTACAACATCCTCAGGAAGTTCACTCTGTCTCCTTCCTTATTTAGGGCGCCAACCTCAAGGTGGGGGCTGGAGATCTCCTGGAATTACAAATGATCTCCAGACTACATTCATCATTTATTATTATTTATTTGAAAACATTTAAAACAGGCATCCTCAGGAGGTGGTGGGCTCTCCTTTGGAGGTTTTTAAGCAGAGGCTAGATAGCCATCTGATGCCAATGCTGATTCTGTGGATGTAGGTAGACGGTGAGAGGAAGGGCAGGAAGGGATGTTCTAGTGCTTGACTCTTGTGGTCCTTTCTTATATGCCCAAGGTATTGCTGGTGGCCACTTTGGGATCAGGAAGGAATTTTCCTCCAGGGCAGACTGGCCAAGAGATCTTGGAGGTTTTGGTGGGTTTTTAAAAAAAAACTTTCCTCCAGGTACAGAGGTCAATGGGAGAGTTGGGGGGAAGTAGTTGTGAATTGATGAGTTGGACTAGATGATCCTTGAGGTCCCTTCCAGCTCTGTGTTTTTATTTATTCCACTTCTCTTGGAGGAAATGGCTGTTGTGGTAGATGGACTGCATGGCATTATACCCTACAGGGGTCCCTCCCTGGAACTCATTCTCTGAAGTTCCACTCTCAAATCTCCAGGTATTTCCAAATCTGGAATTGGCAACTACTTATTGTAGTGTTCAGGTAAGAAGCCAAAACAGTTTTCCTCTGGACAGCCTTAGCGGTACTTGGAGCTCTGAACCTGTGATATCTCTACTGCTGCTGCTGTTGTTGGCTCTGTTGGTTTCCTGATCTATGTAGCTATTTTTTGTTGATTTTTTTAATGATTGTGTTAAATTTTATTGTGATCCCTTTAAAATTTTGTTAGCCACCATGGAGCTGTGTAAATCACAAGACTGACTCTCTTAATAAGTTGTGGTGGAAAGGGCAGTCAAGTTGCAGCCAACTTATGGTAACTCCATAGGGTTTTTGAGGCAAGAGGCAAATGAAGGTGGCTCTTTATATTGCCTGCCTCTGCACTGACTCTTATTAGCTTCTGAGATTTAATGAGAAAGGACTTGATAAAACAAAATAGATCTTTTTACTTATTTTCAGCCTTAATGCTCCCAGATTTTTACAAATTTTGTTTAGAGGGGAATTTAAGTCCTGTCTACACATCTTTTTTGGGTAGGAAATTGTCTTATACTATAAAACTTCATCGTGCAGTCATTGTCTTTTCTTAGTAGCTATAGTTCTGCATGGTATCAGAAAGAAATCTTTTCCTGTGATAATGACCTCCACTAAACTATCAAACTGACACTGTGAGTCCCTACTCACTTAATTCCTCCCTCTCTTTTTCACTTAAACAAATTGCTGCTTTGTCAAGCTATTCAGTCATGTGCAGATGAAGGCGTATTAAGAAGGGGGAGCAAATATATTGTATATGAAGGTCCCAGGGCATCTGTAACCCCGAAGAGCCACTGCCAATAAGAACAGACAATGCTGAGCCAATGGGTGGACTCCATTTGGCAGCTTTATATGCTCTTGTTTCCTCCAGGGACTTGGGGTGCCTTGGAGTTGTTTTCTTCCTATTACATAACGCTGGGGGCTTTGTGTGAATGATGGGATGTTGTGGATGAAGCAGATCGAGGCATTACTGGCTGTCTGGGGAAGACCCTTGTGGCTGAGTCACATCCATATGTGATCATATCACAAACAAAAACAGCTTCCACTTGGCTGTGTGAGAAAGGCACCTCAGCCAGGTGCAAACAAATGCTTTTGAATAAGAGGTTTGGTAGGGTGCCATCCAGACAGCAAGTATGAAGGTAATTGAGGAGACTGGCACAAGTGCATGTTTAGTGGCTGTCATTTTTTTTTTAATCAGCTAGTAATTTGCAGAAAACCTGTTTGGAAAACTCTGGTCTGCTACTAGCAGTCTGCCCTTTCCCAAGCTCTTGCATGGTAGGTTAGCTGCAACTTTTCTGATTGCTGTTTTGTTAGCTGTGTTGATATAGCTATTAAAGTGATGGGAGGGGGGTGGGAATGTGTCCTCCTCCACAAAGGTAGGCTTGTGTATGCCAAGTATGTAAGGTAGGAGTAGATTCGTGGGCCTTGTAGAATCCTAATGTTAGACTCCAAAGCTTGTAAACTGTAGCCCACTGTAACCTTAGCTTGTGATACCTATGTTCCACAGTGAAATAAGCTTCCGAGGGAGGTGGTAAGCTCCCCTCACTGGCAATCTTGAAGCAGCGGCTGGATGAATGCTGGTCAGGGATGCTCTAGGCTGATCCTGCACTGAGCAGGGGATTGCACTAGATGCCCCCTTTCAACTCTATGGTTCTATGACATTTATGGTAATTCTTAGGTTCTAAGTGGTAAATCCTTATGATGCCCTCCCTGAGGCATGCCATAGTCTTGGAAATCTTTCCTGCTGACTGAATATACTCTGTGCTGCTTGAACAGGATGCTCCAGATAGATAGATGATAGATAGCGTCTGTCTGTCTGTCTGACCATCCCGCCATTTGAGACTTCTAGCCTGTCAGTTGATTACAAGGGAAAGCCCTAGGCTTGAAATGCAAATGCAGAAGATGGGCTTGCTGAGCAAGGGCACCTTGGTGTGAAAACAGTGTAGAATAGCTGAGAGCTTTCCAGGTCCCTCCTACAGTTCTGGCAAGGCTTGTGGCTGGATGGATCAGAATTTGGGAAAGACTGTGGGTAGTGAGCAGAATGATGATGAAGCTTGTGTTTGCTCAGCTAGCAGTAGCAGAATTTAAACCCTGTGTGGATGTGATAGGCAGTGCTTCTCCTTTTCCTAATGCAGAGGAAAGAAAAGTATTTATATCAAAATAAAGCCCTTCTTCATTCTCCCTACTATGTTGCTTTCTGTCTTGTGACATAGCATGGTGCTCAAATGCGCCCTAAAACTGCATGATTGCATGCAGTGCAGGTTTTTACAGTATTACTAAGAAGTGGTCCCTCACTGTTGCGTGCCACCTCACCAGAGTGACTTACATTTAAAATACAGCACTCTTGAAGTAGTCACGGTTGTGGAGCAAAGGAAAGGATAATGTAGGATAGAGTGGAGAAATCTCTACTTGATGCCAGCATGAGCAGTAAGGCAGTAGAACTGAAATTGGAGCAGGACAAAAGAGAGCTCTGTAATGCCTTTTGGTCTGCTCTAGAGCTCAGCAAAGTGGGGAAGGGGTTCACATCCTTGGAAGAATAGTGCAGATGGTTCTGAGACTGGGATATAACTTTTTTCCTTGGGTAGCTGGACAGCATCCTTTTTATATGTGATGTTCTTTCTGCTTCCTTGCTGACTGTGACTAATAACTGAAGTATGTATTTTTCTTTCTTGGCATGAGGTTTGCATTGTGAGAAAATCAGAACCAACAGGCCTTTGTGATATTATATGTATGTATCTGTGATTAATACAGAAGTGAAAAGGTTTTGTTGATGTTACCATGGGAGCACAATTACGGATACAAAAGGAATTATCTCTTAACGAACATGTAGTTCAATTGCTTTCTTTTCAATACTCATTAACAAAAACTCTGTTGTGTACTGAGGTTGTTTTTTAATATTCTGCCAAAACCAAGTAGATCAGTAACTGAAGAAGATGATTTGGTCAAGGCTGCTTTTTGGGCTCTTTTACACATTACACAACAAAAAATGTAAAAACAAAAGCACCCTTATTTTACCACCAAGCAATATACTCAAGAGAGCTGTAGCCAACCCTGTTTTGCTGAAAAGTATGGATCTCTTCAGTATGCATATTTTCCAGTTGGTATTTGGGACATTTGACATTTACATGTTATGTTTTTAGGTGAACACTTAAAGGCTTTTAGGTATACACACATGCGCACGCACACACATTCCCTGTAATATATGAACATTCCCTGTAACATACGAAGGCGCTGTCAGGTAGCTTGTGGCTGACCTGAGATTCTCACCTGATCTAAACCCAACAGACAGTTAACTGGACAATGAACTCCTTCATAACTCTCTGAGGCAGAATCTTGTGGAATTCTAACACCCAAAGTACAACTTATATGGGAAATCAATCAATGATTGGATCTGTTGACTCCCCCCCCCCCGCCTAAATACAGTTTGGAGGCATGTGGATCTGAATTTGATAGGAGCAGTGATGGGACGGGGTGTTTAACCCTTCCCACAGCACCAAACGTTCTCCCAAAATTGCCATTAGCCCTACTAGAGAGAGGAAAAGATAAGTACATTTGTGAAAATCTCAGGATCTCTAATAATGTATCTCTTTTATAAGATGTAATTTGTACCTAATTTATAACTTTGCAAGAACCTTTTTATTTAGGTAAATTGAACACGTTTAGGAGAGAACCACTGTACTGATTTTATGGGATTTATTCTTCAGAATACGATATGAGGTAGGGAATTGTGGGTCAGAGTGTGGGTGCAGTATTTCTTGGGAAACAAAAAACAGATAAATTAAAAGAAATTGAGCATGGAGACAAATGTGGTTCCTGATACCACTTATATATTGTAAAAGCACCTAACATCCTGAAGTGACACGTGTTATGATGCCTCCTTGCGTTATTTTCCTACTTATTTTCACTGCTACCAAGGCTGTTGCTTTAGAATTCTTAGTTGGACCCCAAGAACAGGATGGCTTAGTTATATCTGGTAGACTGACAGAATAGACAGTGCATGAGAGTGGTTCTGAGGTAAAATGGAATCCTTTAAATAAAGTACTTTGTTTTCTCACAAGCATAGGTAGAATTTATGTATAACAGTATAATAGGGTCAGGAAAGTTCATAAGCATAATGGTTTTGGATAGTTAAAGTTCTTTTCTTTTTAAAAAGTTTCTTAAATAGACTTAGCCATGAAGGCTTATTTTCTCACTTGCCACAGGCTAAAGAGTTCCATAAAGAACACAGTCTCTTTCATGGCACATCACTCTTCATCCTCTCCACTCTTTTCCCACACTGAACAAACTTTCTCTACAAGCCAGTCAACACCATCCCCTAGGGTACAGCTACCATACAGTCATAACACACTTCAATCATCCATCCAAACCCCCTCTCTTTCTTTCTCTGGAGGCCAATATTTAGCCCACAGGAATGAACACACACAGCCCCACATTAAATCACATAAATAAAACATGTACAAAATATTTACCTAGCTTTGTAAATATTTTATACATGTTTTATCACTGTAGTTAAATATCACTGTATTTAAATTTACTAGGTGTGGCCATTTGTCTACAAAGTATGTTTCAGGTTGCATTCACTTGCAGGCTCTTGAAGTGTGGAATATAGCTGGATAGCCTTAGAACTTTTCCTTTTAATTTTTAAGATTAAAAATAAAGTAGTTGGAATGTGTGAGCAGTTGATCTTGAGTACTGGAAGTCAAAAGGGTGTTGGATAAGGAACAGAGTGACATTTTGATGCCTAAATCCCATTCATTTTTCTCATCTTGCCTTCCAATTCCCCCTGCCCCACTGCAAAGTGGATGTAGATTTCTTTGTTCATGGGTCTTAACTCTGTTTTATGGCAAACAAAACACAAAATCTGAGTTTAGAAACAAGAATGTTGAGGTGAGCTTTTTCCACAAAGACTGATCTAGGTTTTAGCAGAGTGTCATTCAAGCTCTGGATGATCTTATTACATGATTTTACATAATTTAAAATTACATGTGTAACACAAATCCTTGAGGAACGCCACATATGAGATCCCAGGCCACTAATTCCTCATCAGCAGTAACTGTTTTTGCATTTGGTCAGCTAGAAAAGAGTAAATCCACTTATGTGCCAGATTTCTAATACCAGTGCCATATTCCAAATGTCTAAACAGAATTGCATGGTCCACGCTCTGTGACATGACTGACAAACTTAATAGATCTAATAAGGAGGCATTGGCCTTATTGACTTTAAAATCACCCACCAGCACCACCAAGGTAATCTCTGAACCTGTGTGGAAAAGTGTCATGCCTCATCCAGAAAACTGGAGAGTTACATGGCAACCACATATTCAGTTATTTTTCCTTTGAAAGGCAAATTGGAGACTGCCCTGTATTTTGCCAAATTCTCCTTGTCCAATAAATATTAATTATCAGACGCACCACTGCTTCTTTCAGTGGTCTAAGAAAGTACCAGCCAAGATGAGTACGGCTCTTAAATTACATGTACTGCACAACAGCCAGAATTCTGCCAGTGCCACTTGGAGAAGGCAAGTGGAAGAAATTAATAGAATAAAGATCAAATTGTCCTTTAGATGCTTCTACTTCTTTGGTTTTAAACAATTTATTGGTAGCATATGGTTACAAAACTTATCTATTTCTTAATTTTTTTTCTTTTTTCACATTAACCCATATGACATTTCCATCCCCCCTCCCTCCAATGTTGACTTCCCCGAGGTTATAAGTTCAAATCCATACTAAAGGCACTTCTGACTGCTCAAAGTTCCATATATATATTCTTACAACTAAAAAATTGTCCAATATTTCTTTACTTTCCAAGTTTTCTCCATATATCCTTTAAATTTTCTCCACTCCCTTTTGAATATCTCTAGATCATAGTCTCTTAGTGTTCTGGTTAATTTGTCCATTTCACACCACGATAAAACTTTCATGGTCCATTCCCATTTCTCTGGTATTTTTTCTTGCTTCCAAAGCTGCGCGTACAAAGTCCTAGCAGCTGATAACAGGTACCAAATTAAAGTCCTGTCTTCTTTTGGGTATTTTTCTAATTGTAATCCAAGTAAAAACGTCTCTGCAATTTTCTTAAAATCATAGCCCAAAATTTTGGTGATTTCTTGTATCATCTTCCAAAATTCTTTCGCTTTTTCACATGTCCACCACATATGGAAGAAAGAACCTTCATGTTTTTTACATTTCCAACATCTATCCGACATTTTCTTACTTATCTTAGCCAATTTTTTCGGAGTCATATACCACCTATACATCATTTTAAAACAGTTCTCCTTAATGCTTTGACAAGTTGATATCTTCATTGAGTTCTTCCAGAGGTGTTCCCATGTTTCCATTTGTATTTCTCTATTCACATTAATTGCCCATTTGACCATTTTTACTACTACTTCTTCTGTAGACCATTTCAATAATAACTTATATACTTTTGATATCAATTTTTCATTGTCACCTAACAGGACCCTTTCCAGTTCTGTTTGTTCTCGTCTAATTCCCTCTGATTTTATGTCATTTTCCATCAAGCTTTTAATTTGTTGCATTTGAAACCAGTCATAATTGTTATTTAACTCTTCTGAGGTTTTTAATTCAATTTTGTCTCCTTGAATCTTAAGCAGTTGGTTATATGACATTTCTCTTTTTTCTTCAGAATCAGCTGTTATTTTTATTATTTCTGCTGGCACTATCCATAGTGGTTTTCTCTCGTCCCCGTATTTCTTGTATTTTATCCAAGTATTTAGTAATGTATTTCTGACATAGTGGTGAGAGAAAAAACCATCCATTTTATTCTTCCCATAGTACATGTATGCATGCCAGCCGAATCTATTTCCGTGAGCTTCTAACCACAAAGGTTTTTTGTCTAACAGCATTATCCAATCTTTTATCCATGTCAAACAAACTGCATCGTGATATAGTCTTAGATCGGGAAGTTGAAAACCTCCTCTCTCTTTGGCATCCGTTAAGATCTTCATCTTTATCCTTGGTTTCTTTCCGGCCCAAATGAAATCAGAAATTTTCCTTTGCCATTTGTTGAATTGTTTTGCTTCTTTTACAATCGGGATGGTTTGAAACAAATACATTATCCTTGGCAAAATATTCATTTTGATTGCAGCTATCCTGCCCAGTAAGGACAAGTTGAGTTTATTCCATTTCATCAAATCTTTGTCCATCTTACACCACAGTTTTTCATAATTGTTTTTGAATAAATCAATGTTCTTCATTGTTATCTCTATTCCAAGGTACCTAACTTTGGTTGTGACTTCACAACCTGTCACCTTTTGTAGTTCTTTTGTTTTATTTGGTTGCATGTTTTTACAGAGGAATTTCGATTTCTCCTTATTATGTATAATCCTGCTAGTTCTCCGTACTCTTTTATCTTAGCTAACAGCAGTGGTGACACTTGAACTGGATTCTCCATTATGAACACTATATCGTCTGCAAAAGCTTTGTATTTATAAGAGAATCTTCTAATTTTTAGACCTTCTATTTTTTCATCTTTTTGAATTTGAATTTGAATTTCAAGAGTCATTATAAACAACAATGGTGATAGCGGGCATCCTTGCCTTGTTCCTTTACTCACTTTCAATTCTTTGGTAAGGTCTGCATTTATACACAATTTTGCATGCTGATCTGTATATATTGCTCTTGTCATTTTTATAAATTGTTCCCCTAAATTAATTTTTTCCATTACCGCAAACATAAAGTCCCAATTTAAGTTGTCAAAGGCTTTCTCTGCATCAACGAAAAATAAGGCCACTTCTTTTTCCGGGTGCTTTTCATAGTATTCCACGACATTAATAACAGCTCTTACATTGTCCCTTATTTGTCTTTTAGGAAGAAATCCCGCTTGGTCTTTGTTTATAAAGTTGGTCAGGTATTGTTTCAGTCGCTCTGCTAAGATTCTTGTATAGATCTTATAGTCATTATTCAACAATGAGATTGGTCTATAATTTTTTACGTTTGTGCTATCTTTATCTTCCTTAGGAATCAAAGAGATTACAGCTTCCCTCCAGGTCTTTGGGATTTTCCCTTCTTCTCTTATCGTGTTTAACAACTTCAACAGTTTGGGTGTTAATTCATCCTTAAGAGATTTGTAGAATTTTGATGTAAATCCATCTGGCCCTGGAGCTTTACCCTCTTGCATTGCTTTTATTGCTGCTTCTATTTCAATTTTCTCTATTGGGTCATTTAATATCTTTTTCATATATTCCGTCAAAGGTGCCACCTGAATGTTTCGTAGATACTCTTCCACTTTTTCTTTACTTACGTTCACACCCTTGAATAAATTTGCATAGTATTTAAAGAATTCTCTTTTAATTCCTTCTTGATCCACTACTGTTTTTCCATTTGCCGTGATTTTATTTATAGTCTTATTTTCTTTCTTTTTTTTTAATTGCCAGGCCAGGTATTTACCAGGTTTGTTTGCACTTTCAAACGATTTCTGTTTCAAATTTTTTAAATTCCTAGATGCTTCTACTTCTTGATCTGCTCTTAAATTGGCCCTGAAATCAGATTAAAATCAGATGAGAATAATAATTCATGAGATATGCTGACTAGGGAAAAATACTATGATGTTCCTATAGAAGTTAGCCATCTGGCTATATAGTAGTCTAGAGCTTTAGAAGAACTTGATCTTTGAAACTCTAAATATGTGGTCCATGGTTACAAAGAAAGAAAATATAGCTTTCCAGTTTGGGGGATTAAAAGTTATTGTATCGCTGTATCTTTGTGTATCTCTTTATTTTCCTAAAAAAATTGTAGTAAATGGTTCTGGAATTCTGTCCTTTATTCTAAGGATGCTTCGTTTTTATGTAAGTCTGCAAACTGTTCCCCCTCCCTCCCTCTTAAAGGCCTTTAAAATGTGACATACTTCATTGACAAGGCCCCCAGGTGTGATCCAAACTCTTCTGTACAGAGGGACTAATGAGTTTTTCTGTGAAAGGAGATTGGTCCATACACATGTAGAGAACTGATTAGGCCTTGAGCATGCTGAGTGTCCCCTGTTGATAAAATAAAGGTAAAGGTAGTCCCTTGTTAAGCACCAGTCGTTTCCTAATCTGGGATGACGTTGCATCACGATGTTTTCGTGGCAGATTTTTTTTACAGGGTAGTTTGCCATTGCCTTCCCCAGTCGTCTACACTTCCTCCCCCCCACCAGCAAGCTGGGTACTCATTTTACCGACCTCACAAGGATGGAAGACTGAGTCAACCTGGAGCCAGCTACCTGAACCCAGCTTCCGCCAGGATTGAACTCAGGTCGTGAGTAGAGTTCGGACTGCAGTACTGAAGCTTTACCATTCTGCGCCACGGGGCTCTTAGGTTGATAAAACACAAGAAAAAACAAAAACAAACTTATGCAAGTAGAGCATCATACTCTTTAGAATCACTGGACTGAGCAAGTATTTGGCAAACATTGCATATTCAGGCTCTTAGAAAGTCTAGCAGACTCATATTTGATTGTGCTGTCACTTTTTTCTCTTCTCCAAAGCTGAGTTTGAATCAAAGATTCCTGCTGGGTAGCTGGTGCTTTTCAACCAGCTTTTTATCAGGAGGACTGTAAAAATGAAAACAGTTTCCTGAAATACAAAAAAATATTTATGCACCAGGATGTAGTTCTGATTTTTTTTTCATTACTGAGGTGCTAGAGTTCTTCTCCGTGACCTTTGCTTTTTTTAAAGCAAGAGGTTACAGAGCTGGCAGAATCAAAGCAATATTGTAAGTTCAGTAACAGAGTCTGAGTAATGATGCTTTGAATTCAGAACATGGCTGTTACAAAGATATATGCTTGTTTGAGTCAACTCTTGAGTTAGAAGGGCCATTGTTTTATGGCTTTCTGAGGCTCAAAAGAAATAGGATAAAACTGCCTTCTATAAAATCTCCTTTGTTGCTATTGTTCTTAAAACATCCTTAAAATATTAAGAAGACAGAAGTATTATGTTTTGGGAATCTTTTTGAAATTGTTAAATGTATTGCATAGTTACATTTTTCCTGTAGAATAATAGTAGGGTTCTTCCTTCTCTGTATGTCTGTTTAAAAAGACCTCTGATGAAGGTTGTCATATGAAAAATTCATTAAGGGCTACTTTGAAATTAATGATGGCCCTTCAGGGAACAGCAATCAGTCTTGGGTCTGAGAGTGCATATTTCACAAAATACTCAAGGTTGGATTCTAGCTGCTTATCTGCTGGCGAAAGAGGAAGATGGCCCCTTCTGAACTTCTAAAATACTATTTTAAGAACATAAGAGAAGCCATGTTAGATCAGGCCAGTGGCCCAACACTCTGTGTCACACAGTGGCCAAAAAAATAATAAATACACACACACACATATACACACTGTGGCTAATAGCCACTGATGAACCTCTGCTCCATATTTTTATCTAACCCCTCTTGAAGGTGGCTATGCTTGTGGCTGCCACCACCTCCTGTGGCAGTGAATTCCACATGTTAATCACCCTTTGGGTGAAGAAGTACTTCCTTTTATCCGTTTTAACCTGTCTGCTCAGCAATTTCATCAAATGCCCACGAGTTCTTGTATTGTGAGAAAGGGAGAAAAGTACTACTTTCTCTACTTTCTCCATCCCATGCATTATCTTGTAAACCTCTATCATGTCACCCCGCAGTCGACGTTTCTCCAAGCTAAAGAGCCCCAAGCGTTTCATCCTTTCTTCATAGGGAAAGTGTTCCAGCCCTTTAATCATTCTAGTTGCCCTTTTCTGGACTTTCTCCAATGCTTTAATATCCTTTTTGAGGTGCGGTGACCAGAATTGCACACAGTACTCCGAAAGAGACCGCACCATCGATTTATACAGGGCTTGTGCGGTCAAAAGCTAGGCAAGACAGGAACTGCGGTGAAAAGAATCTAGCAAGACCAGAAAGAAAAATTGATAGGATCTTACTCATGTACTCTAAGGACAGTAGAAGTTAGTTTCTTGTGACAGGACACTGCTGTCATTGGTTCAGTGTCCTAAAATGTGCATTGTTTTTTTTAAAAAATGCCAATAGTTAGGTCTTTTACAAGTAAAGATTTTCTGATGTCTCAGTGATTATTTTCAAAATGCAGTTAACAGAAATGGGTAATCAGATTATCTCTGTTTTGAAGATAGTTTCAGAGGGTAGCTGCTATTTTGGTCTGCAGTAGAAGAGCTAGATTTGAATCCAGGAGCACCTTAGAGACCAGCAAGATTTTTGGGATAAAAGGTTTTGAGAGTCAGAGGTACCTTCATCAGATACCTCTGACTCTCAAAACCTTTTATTAGATATCTGATGAAGGTAGCCTTGACGCTTGAAAGCTTATATCCCAGGTATCTTGTTAGTCTCTAACATGCTAGTGGTCTCAAATCTAACTCTTTTTTGAAATAATTCTAATTCCATAACTATAGCCATGGGGAATATCAATAGAATTCCAATAGTATATCTCATTTTCTTATAGAAAGCAGAACAGCATTCAAAAAATGTGATAGTTGCCCCTTCTTCCAGATGCTATATAAATTACCATTAGTATTATCACGTTCTCAGGGTGCAGGCAGGCAGGAGTCCAAAGTCAGTCCAAGGTCAAAGTCCAGGAAGTCAAGCAGGAGCAAAGTCACCAATGCAGAATCACAAACCGGAATCAGAAGCCAGTGTCCAAAAGCCAAAAGGTCATGGTGCCAAGGAAATCAAGCAGGTCAGGATCAGGAAGGAGCGTGGATGCAAGCCAGAGAATAGACTTGTTGCTTCCACAAGGTTACCAGGTCCTGGGTGGGAGCTATATGGGAGTCTCAATCAGCCTGCTTCCTGGGTGGCAGCGACTCTGCTAGAACTCAGGGCTGAGAGATCTGAAGCATCGGCGTGCCTCATGTCTTCGCTGTGAAAGTTCTTTCCGGAGTCTGCTTCGAACTCTTGAGATGGGAGGAGGAGAGCTTGGAGGAGATTGATCGTCAACAGCTGACATTGGTGCCTGGAGAGTGATTGATGGGCCAGCTGCTGTTTGTTCAGCTGAGGAACTGGCTGGCAACTCTTCCAGGTCTGTTAACCCTTCCAGCTCCTCATGACAGGTATGAACTTTTATTTAGTTAGGAAAGTCAGGTATTTTTAATATGGTCAAAGAGGAAGGTAGCCCCTACTACAAATATAAAAAGGTATGCTGTAGACCAGGGGTGTCAAACTAAAGCTATGCTATAGACCAGGGTTTCCCAAATTTTTCTTTCCTGTGGCCCGGTTATTTTTACACTTCTCCTTCGTGGCCCACTAAAATTTGGGGGTGAAGCCAGGAGACAGGAATTATGTCATTTCCTGTGGTGTCAAGGGCCAAGTGATGTCACTTCCGGGGCACACTGAACCAAAACTCCACCTTTTCCTGTGATGTCACTTCCAGGGCACTTCCCCAAACCTGCCTCTTCTTCCGAAGTAACTTCATTTTTAGAAAAAATTAATTGAAACTCATGCTGAGTCAAAATGGGGGTGGAAAGTGGGTGGTCCTCTCTTTCCACTCCCACACCTGCATGCGCCTATCTGTCCGTGTGTTCTTCTAAAGCTTGCAAGCATTCCTAATGCCCATGTTCAATTGTCTGCACCACCTACACACCCCTTCCTCAACAGCACTGGCCAGTGTATGCAGTTGGGAGTGCTGTTGCCTTTGCCATCAGGAATGACAGCATTGTGTATCACCCACACTGGGCCCTGGCAGCTGCTCTACCTCAAAATATGCTGAAACATTTAGTAGGCCTTTTCTTCAGCTGCTACTGCTGGAACCCTGACTCAAGCTATAACCAAGCTTGCTTGATTTCAAGAAAATCTTTCGACAGCTATTTTTCATACTTTTCTTTGGCTGAAACACTGGGAAATTGTTATGAAAGGTAGCAGAGAATTGTACTGCAATTAATGAATTAATTTCAAGTTATATGAAGTTCATACAAGCTTTTCTGCAGTTATCCCAAAAAGGATATTTATGAGGGGCTTGCAGCTTTTTACTGGCTGTGTTTCCCATGCCTTAAAAAGCAACCTGTTTTTCAGATATTTAGCCAGTGAACTTCTTTCATCCTTTTTAGCATCTACAGGAGGAGTTTAATTTTGGTGTCAGACAGCTGTTAAAAGCAGGACCAGTAAAGTTGTGCTAAGTTCATAGTACCATCACTTCCATTGCTGTTGAGATATACCACAGTAATCTCCAATAAGCTCTTTCTGCTCCACACCTCTCACTCACACTGAAATCTCATAGAAAGGCCAGCTGGCTACAACTGGGGGTGCCAACTTTTCATTGGCAGAGCTCCTATGTCTGCAGCAACAGTATGATGAACAGAAAAGTTTCATCCAGTAAAAATGGAAGGAAAGAAAGAGAAAGGGAAAGAATGAAAAGGAAGGAGAGGAAAAGATAGACATGGAAAGAAAGAACATAAGAGGAGCTATGTTGGATCAGGCCAGTGGACTATCCAATTCAAAATTCTCTCATACAATATTCAAAAAGCACCAGAATGTCCACCAGTGGGGCCAAGGCACTAGAAGCCCTCCCACTGTTGCTTCCTCCCCCTCCCAGCACCAAAAATACAAACAGAGCATCACTTGCAGGGAGAGAAAGAGAAAGAAAGAGAAAGGAAGAAAGAAGTGGGGGGAGTGGAAAAAAGGCTTTTCTCACCATCAGATGACCCCAGCCAGCAACAATTCTGCCCAGGGGTCGTTTGGTAAAAAAAAAAGAAAGCTACTGGAATGCCCACTCCCTGCCCCTCCCCACTGAAAAAAACACACACACTCTTCTTTGCCGCCCAGGTCTCCCGGGGAAATCTCCCCAAAAGAGCATACTGCAAGGCACATGAAAGCTCATACCTTGAAGAACACTTCATGGGTCTAAAGTGCCAGTGGACTCCAGCTTTTCTCTTAAACATTGGGAGGGGGGAGAAGGAAGGAGAGGCAGCCCAGCTCCTCTCTGCACAACACAGAGACGGGGGAAGGAAGGAAGCCAAACATTGCTCAGGCTTTGCAGCTGGTGTCAGTCTTCAAGGCTAGCTTTTCTCTGCACAACAGAGAGATGGGGAAGGAAGGAAGCAGAGCAGAGGTCATGCTTTGCTGGGGGCGGGGCTAGCTTTGGCTTTTCTTGTGACCTGGTAGTGAGGCTTCCATGGCCCGGTACTGGGTCACGACCCTGCAAATGGGAAACACTGCTATAGATCAAGGGTGTCAAACTTATTTGTTATGAGGGTCGGATCTGACATAAGTGTGACCTTGTCAGACTGGGCCATGTGTGTCATAAAATGTAATGCCAGTTAGGGGAGATATAAACTTTATAAAGGACACAGACTAACACACACACTCAGCCTGATCCACCTTCACTGGGTTGTTGAACCTCAACCAACAGGAGGAAGAGAGGCTTGGCTCAGTGGCTGTGCTGTGCAATTGAGAGAGTCTGGCAGAGCTAGCTCGCCTTCCCCCACTTCTTCCCCAAGGGAGGAGATTTGCTCTGTAGCTCCTCTGCGACTGAGCAAGTCTGGCAAAGCAAGTTGTGATGCAGAAGGAAGCAAGAGAGGGAGAAGGAAGCAGACAACAGTGAGTTGCTCATGGACCTGACAGGAGCTGTCCAGGGGCCTGATTTGGCCCCTGGAATGCCTGTTTGACACCCCTGTGTGTAGAATGTGAGACTAGAGAAAAGCCATGTAAGACAGAGGCTGCAATGGAGAGAGAAAACCGACAAGATCAAGCTGAATGGAATACTAGATCACAGGTATCTAAAGAAATTTGGAAAGATTTATGTTACAGAGGACCAACTTCCTCTCCTGTCTTGGTCATGTTCATCATAAATTTTTCCACATTTCCTTAGGGATTTGTGAGCAAGGTTCAGTATTCTTCTAATGCATACAAAAGGTGAATCTAACTGGTCATCTAAAGATAACGGAATACTATTTTCCTCAACAACTATTCATTTCTTAGTGTTAATAAGCTCTTCAAAATGAGTTAAAGATCAGAGCTCACTGTTTTTTCATCCAGTGTGATAAGTATGACCTAATTTGTAAACATTGATGAAGTACAGGTCTTTCCCCACTCCACACAAAAGAAAGTAATTCTGTTATCTGTAATTAAATCCATATTTCTTATCAAGTTACTTTGATTGTAGACTGTTAAATTGTCCTGTAGCAGTACAATACAAAGCAGCTGGCAATACGTTAAAAAGAGGCCAATGGAATAACATCCAGATTTAAAACAAAATTGAAATTTCTCAATGATGTCAAGATGGAACTGGTTATAATATATTTGTTCTTCCCCATATTGCCTCATCTTTGCAACGTCATTGTCCTCATTTGGGTTACCTAAATTTTTTTTCTTAAGTTAGGTTTATTGAAAAATTGGTATTTTAATAAGGAGAATAGGATTGTGGGTAAAATGGAATTGTTTAGGAGGATGCTTTTACAAAGGGACATTGGATATAGTTTATGATGCTGTTTATTGTAAGCATCATCTTGCTCTTACTGCCTTATTTTACTGATTTTTGTTGATTTTTTAATTTCTTATGCCATACTGTTTTTATTTCAGTGTTTTCTAGTAATCCAGTCTTATTGTGCTTTGTATGTTTTTTAGTAATCCATTGTATGTCTTATACTGGGAGTGTCAAGTGACCGACCTTTGGGCCTGATCTGGCCTCCAGAGGGCTTCTGTGTGGCCCACTATGGTCTACTTCTTTCTCCCTCTCTCCTGCTTCTATCATTGCCATTTTTGTTTTTCTCAATGGAATTGAGGCAGCCAAGCAAAGCAGCCTCTCTTCACTCTTTCCTTTTTCCTCCTCACTCTTTCCCAAGGGAGGAGAAGTCTCAGCTGATGGAGGAGCTTGACTCTGACGCTCTGATGTGTGATTGAGAGAGCTTGGCACAACTAGAGCTCTCTTGATCAAAGCTAGAGTTGTGCCAGGCTCTCTCAGTCACACAGCAGAGCTACAGAGGCAATATCCTTTGCTTGGCTGCCTCAATCCCACAGGAGAAATATATAAAGCACCTTTAAGACCAAAGTTAGTTAGAACTTTTTACCTTGCTTCCTCCCCCCCCCCCCTCATTAAGCATGTTTTGCCAGGGCTTTCCTGGGTGCAACTGGGTTCTTTCTTCCTTTTCACTGTATTCATGCCCTCATTATCCATTCTTTCTTAGTAGTAAAGCAATGTGAACTGTTTAGATGAGGAATAACAAGAAGTCAGTGAGGTGGAGATTGGAGATTTTGAATTTAAGTTCCCAGATAGTATGCTGATACTGACTACTATACATTTCTGTCTCTGTTCTTGCACTAAAATGGCACAGAGTGGTAAAGCTGCAGGATTGCAGTCTGAGCTTTCTGCTCATGACCTGAGTTCGATCCCAGCAGAAGCTGGGTTCAGGTAGCCGGCTCAAGATTGACTCAACCTTTCATCCTCCCGAGGTCGGTAAAATGAGTACCTAGCTTGCTGTGGGGAAAGCATAACTGACTGGGGAAGGCAATGGCAAAACCACCCCATAAAAAGTCTGCCGTAAAAACGTCGTGATGCGATGTCACCCCAGAGTTGGAAATGACTGGTGTTTGCACAG
This sequence comes from Heteronotia binoei, assembly GCF_032191835.1. Classification (NCBI taxonomy): domain Eukaryota; kingdom Metazoa; phylum Chordata; class Lepidosauria; order Squamata; family Gekkonidae; genus Heteronotia; species Heteronotia binoei. The sequence goes on along the minus strand of NC_083223.1, from coordinate 221,991,922 downwards.
AGGACTACCTTTACCTTTATTCTTGCACTGTCTCATAGGAGCTGCAGTTATTTTTCCGGAGAAGACTATAGCTTTGTGGATAAACACATATCCCTCAGTCTGTGTCATGTTGCCTTCACATGTTCTTGACCAGCACACAAAACAATTTATGTACAAAAGCTCACAATGCCCAGCCATTTCATGTTTTCCCCTGGGTCCTAGGGCACAGAACATTGACCATATGATTCCTGTGATTAATGGCACCTGAACAGCATACTCAAGATTGCTACAACACAGACATTGTCTCCAGATTTTGATGTAATAATTCAGAGCAAGTGATGTCAGTTATCAGAGACAGTTAAATAAAATATTCAAAGAGTGCTAATGTTTTAAACATGTTTTATTTTAAGTTTTTTAAAAATGTAAGTACCCTTTATAAAGTTTACATCTCTGCTGCAATACATTTTATGACACACATGATCCAGCCTGACAAGGTGTCATTTATGTCACATCCATCCCTCATAATAGATGAGTTTGACACCCCTGTCTTATTCTGTTCCTATTTGTATTGTTGTAAATTTTATAATCTTCTTTGAGACTCACTGAGGAAGGCGGGCTATGAATAAAATAAATCAAATAAGGGTGGACATCTTGAAGGACAATATGGTAAAATTCCAGGATCCAGCCATGATTTAGAGTTGTATGGAAAGCAACTATGTGGAAGCGGCATGATGCTCACTAGAGTTGCCAGCCCCCTGGTGGGGCCTGGACATCTCCCACTTTTACAACTAATCTCCAGTGGGCAGAGATCAGCTCCCATGGAGAAAATGGCCACTTTGAAGGGTGGACTCTATGGCATTGTACTATGATGTGACCCCTTCCCTCTCTGAACCCTGCCCTCTCTTGGATCCACCCCTAAAGTCTCCAGGTGTTTTCCAGCACAGACCTGGCAACCCTAATGCTCACATATAATTAATCTTCTAGTTTATGGGAGTTTAAATAATATAGTAGCAAGAATGGCATACAGTATGTACAGTGTGGATTGCTCTGTTCAGCATTTCTTCCATCCTATTTTTCAGCCTGCTTTTTCTTTGCAGCAGTTCCATATTTTTACAGAAATTAAGTGGCGTCTTTGAGAGAGATGAATTTCAGCAGGAGTCTTTTGAATTAAGGGAACCATATATCCTGTGAAGCTTTAGCTTGTGATTGTAACAATGTGAGGTCTTGCCTGTTTTTTACTTGGACTTTTAAACTAAGGAATTGATTGAACTGTGAAGCTTTGAAGGTGAATGTAAAGACTCAACTATTTTTTTGAAAACCATACCTTAAGGTTTTTGAGTATGGAAGCATTCACGTTGCTGTGTTATTCCCCTGATGGTTCCATACATACTTTTAATTTTTTAAAAAATTGGAAACTGTTCAAGGAACTGATGCATTATATTTTGAAGCATTCAGAACTCTAGTAGCATCATGCCTGTGGTGTTGGGCATTCCATTAATGGAATTACACAGTCTGCTTTCTCTGAATGTCTTTGTTTTCTCAGGAGATGTCACTACAGGCTGATGGAGCGTGATGGTACAAGCTAATATGGGGTACAAGACATCATGCAGGTGGTTTGGCTCCTCATGCCCAAACCAGGGCATTGCTCTGTGTCTATGTATTCGTGGAGGCTTTCTGTAGTTGCTGCTGCTTGTTTTCCATTCTGTGTTTTAATGAAAATATTTTTGCATTTTAAAATGTTTGGGCTAAAATAATTGGCAACAGGCTTTTATCAATAATAAGATGCAAAAAGGATAAAAGGAAGGAGAGGAGAACAAGCGAAGATGAATGGGTAATTTTTCTGTTTTCAGTGTTTCATAGAAGGATTTGGTGCATACATGAAGCTGCCTTACGCTGTTGGATCATTTGTCTGTCTAGCTCAATATTATCTAATCTGACAGGCAGAGAAGTGCCTTTTCCAACCTCTGCTACCTGCAGTCCTTTAACAGAAGATACACAGGGATTCAATCATGTGTTTTTTGCATGTGAGACAGATGCTCTGTCACTGAGCCACAGCCCCTCCCAAATCTCTCAACAGAGATATGGGCTTGCTGTTCATCTTGGCAGATGTTTTAACTGGATTTGAACCAAGTCCCCCAGTTATGCTGTTGTTGTTTATTATTTAAATTATGTCTTGGCTGAACTTAAGCCACCAAACATATGCATTGCCCAAGCTCATGAACATCTGCTTCCTTGAATAAAGTTGATTGTTTAGAAGATAGATCCTTGAGATATTCTTTTATCCCAAGCTTTGAATTGTTTATATTTCTGTTGTAGAAGGGAGAGTGTTCGGGAAAAGGGAGTAAATAAGAAACTACAGGGGTTCACTTAGGTCGTTTTCGCACTTAGCGTTTGCTCCCCTTATTCCGCGGCGCAATTATGTCCAGATCATTTTTCTCGTTTTCCCACTAGTGACTCTTTGCGGAGTCGCCTTCCCTGAAGCCCCGGCTCAAATCGTTTTCCCACTGGCATCGACTTGAGTTCGATGCCCTGTCAATCATTTTTTTTTTAAGCGCAAGTCTGGTTGCGTTATGACGTACTAACGTACTAACGTAACATCGAGCTGTTCCCTCCCCTTCTTTTCGTGGACAAACCGCATCACGTGTGCTGCTGCTGCTTATGGATTGGCTGCAGCTGTAGAATCCTCCACAGCCCTTTATGTATTAACAGAAGCATTCACAGTGGAGAATCCTAGCACTAGATTCCCCCCCCAAATTCTGAAGCACTAGATTCCCCCCCCAAATTTCCTCCGCTCTCTTTCCCCTCCCCGGCTGGCGCTTGCAACGGGGACCTGACTGATTCCTGCTGCCAGAGCTCCCCCCCCCGCCCCATTCTCTCCTTCCCCTTCTGTGGCGCGTGTGAAGAGCGAGCTCGCGTCTATTTTCTAACCGAGAGGAATGTAGCCAGGGAGAAGAATGCAGGACTCCAACTTCCCATTTTATACATGGCGATTTTGTGCAGGTCCAGAAATCCTGGTGGCACAGCTGAGGGAGGCATTCCCTTTTTAAAACACACACACATGAACGCTTTGGCCCACACCGGCACTAGATTCCCCCCCCCAACAATGGTCGTTTTCGCATTATCGAGATAACGCAACAGCGAAATAACGCAACTAAAGTCAATAATAAAAAAAAATTCTAACGAAACCAATTGAAGTGGCAATTGAGGCTATTCCAGGAGGGTTTTTTTTTTTCTATTTGTTAATTTCGAAATATCGCTATTACGCAAAACTGTGAAGTTTATAAAAAAAAATGGCCGTGCCGGCACTTTGGGGAAGCGCCGCGAAAGGCTGATGATTGGCCAAGGGGGTGGATGGGGTGGGAGGACGGAAAGGGAGAGGGTGCCGCCCACACAGCAGTCGATCCAGCGTGGATGGATTTCCCACAGAAAACTCCGCGGAGTGGATCCGGAGTGGATCCGGAGGTTTTCAAAAACTCCGGAAGGAGGTGGATCTAGATACTCCGGCGTGAAACCCCTGCAGCGCCGGAGCAAACCGCAGCGCCGGAGCAACAGGTGGGAAAACCAGGAAAAGATCCGGAGGTAAATGGGGTGCTACGCCGGAGTAAACGCTAGTGCGAAAACGGCCTTAGAGAATCAAGAAGGCCCTAGGTTCAATCCCTGGCATCTCCAAAAAAGGGTCCAAGCAAATAGGTGTGAAAAACCTCAGCTTGAGACCCTGGCGAGCCGCTGCCAGTCTGAGAAGACAATACTGACTTTGATGGACCAAGGGTCTGATTCAGTATAAGGCAGCTTCATATGTTCAAGTTTCCATATTTTCAGTGTCACCTTGTAACAATACTGAAAAGGTTGTGTTTGTTATGAAATGGTGTTAGGATAAAGGGAATGATCCTCAGAGAAGGAAAGCTGTTTCCATTTGTATCTGGCTGTTCAACTTATGCTGAATTCCGCTGAGTAGTTGCCTAAAGTTATAAACTTGTAATAGTTCAACTTTGGGATCCTCAGATAACCATTTCTATACAATATGTATTTGTTAAGATGAGACTGTCATTTCCTAAAACAGGATAAAGGAAGTGGCCACTTTAGAAACCAAGAGCTTTATTGCGGGGCGGTGTACTTATAAACTTGCATGGAGTAGCTAGATTTATCCTCCTTGAATTCTCTTTGCAGAGATGAAAAGTGGAAAAACAGATATATTCCCTGATGTGGGATGATCTCTTCCTGTGACTATTTCTAATGTCAGAACAGTGGTGAATTGGGATACTGTTTCTGGCATCCTTTCCCTCTCATCATATTTCATTCCATCAGAGCTGGGAGATGAAGGATAATGGAAACAAGGGAATAAAGCAGGAGGGACTACATAGTCTGCAACATATTTGTGGTGAAAGATAGGCATACTGTTAAAAGAACATCCAGTGGCTCCCTGTCAGCTTTGCAGGTGAAATAATGCTGGGAAGACTTCTCACAGTGGGCTGTAACAAGCTTCCCTACAAACTTTAATACTGTGTGTGTGTGGTAGAACAAACCTGCTTGACATGCAGACCCTGTTCTGTCCACTCCCTCCTTTGGGTTGCCACCTGGAGGGAGCTATTCCTTTTCCTTCCACTAGAGCATTCACTGCCACCACTTGTTCATTTTAGGGGTTCCTGCTGAGAAGAACGGGACTCTCTATTCCCCTTCCTAGTTCTGAGGACTGGGCCTCATGGTTTCCTGCTACCTAGTGCCTGGTTACCACAGAGACCAAATGCTGCTTTGGGGGTTCTGTGGAGAGTTGGCCACTTGTGCACTGACTGCTTCCCTCCTCCCTGGGGGTTCCTTTTGGAAAACAGCATGTCTCAAAAGCAGTTGGGGAAACTGTGGTGCAGAGATCTACTCCCAGAATCAAGATTGAAATATTTATTTAAAAAGAACATTTTACAAGCATACTTCAGATCAGCACCAGATCAGCAAACAGAGGAACAAAGAAAATGTGATTATAAATGCACCCCTTTCCCTGGTCCCTACGCATGCCGTTATTTCATTTATTTGGATGGCTGCTTGGTCTGGAAAAGATAGCCGCCTGCTGGCAGACCCAAGCTCAGAGATGTCCCCAGCCTAGCTTTATCCCAAGAAAGAAGAGACCACCCTTTCCTTGCAGGAAAGTTTTGTTAATCCTGTCTCTGCTCATTTAAAATAATTCCCTCCTCCCCTGTGACCTGGTTTGCCCAGGTCACAAGTTGCATCCTGGGACACACATTCTGGATACACTCCTGGAAGGCATTCTGGGGAATCTCCAGGAATCATCTGGAGGCTTCTTAACATCAAATCCCTCAGGTAAATTTCCTACCCAACCATTAGCATATGTATAGCTGTGAACTAGCAGGCCATTGAGACTGACTTCCTGCTAGTTCCAAAAGAAAGGGGGGGAAACACTTTTAAATTGAAAGTAGTGTGTGTGAAGGTCTTCTAGAAAGTAGTGTGTGCAAATATTCCCACTTGATCCTTATTCTGTATGGAATGAAATTTTTCTGTGTAGTTTAAAGCTTATTATTGTGTTATCCTTGCCCTATGAAGCATGGTTGCCTTAGATACCATGGATCTGGTAACTAGGGCAACTAGACATAAGACAAAAATGTAGAAGACAATAATGAATCTTCCTTCCTTGTATTCTAAAATCAACTGGATAAGAATCTGTGTGTGAGAGAATTGCAAGGGAAGATCCATTCCTTATGCTTTCCCTTAGCTTTCTCCAGATCTTTTCTTGGGGCTATGCTTTGTCATTCTGTTTATGCAGCTCTCTCTTTATTTTTAAAAGCAAAGGTGTTCACTCTTGCATGTTATGATGCATGAAAAAGGCTATATGTCTGCATCAGTATGACATGTGGAATTTCTAGCCATACCTCCAGAGTTTTGCATTATATGCCTCCCTTTTTTTGGTTATGTCATACCAGGATAAATGACATCAGAGGTTCTATGTACCCTGAAAACTTGTATTGGTGTTACAACATTTTAACAGTTGTGGTGACCCTTAGAGAATTCTTGAAACTGGTATGGGTGCTGATAAATTTAGACAGCCCAGTCCACCTACACAGAAAAGTAGCTGCAAGTTTTCGTGGGAGAAAGAATTACTGCTAAACCAGTTAAGTTTGTAGTACAGTTACCAGCATCATCTTAAAGTAATATGGAAAGTGATCCCAGTGCTTCCTGGAAGGCAGATGGTTGTTCTCAGCTCAAGTTTCCAAAACCAGAAAAAGTTCTGTTTAGCAGGAGGAGCATTGCATTTGCTCATGGGATTGTGGGAACAGTCAAGGAAAATAAATATACTTGTTGCACTATATACCTGTCTCATCAGGGCTAGAAAAATCTTGGGCAACCCAGTCATGCTAATGCTTATTAACTTGAAGCTCAGGAACTTGGAATAATTTTGACATTTTTGTTCAGAGTCTCCTCTGTTAATAACTACTTTGGTGGTGTAGTAATGTAGAAATGATGAAGAAGGACCTTGGCATGTACAAGTTAGCAAACCTCAGTCCGTGGATTCTCAGATGTGCACTGAAATCTTCTAATAATTCACAGATGTGAACAGGCTTTTCTAGAAATCTTAAGCCTTGTTTGCACCATAATGTTTCTTTGTCTTTTCATGTTATTGAGAACTTGCACTGAAAAATTCAGTATAAATTGGAAAAACAAAATGGACTAGTCAATGTGCATGCAGAGGAAAGGATGCAGTACAGTGCTTCTGCAGAGTTTATTAGTGTTCTTGAGTTGAGACAAGCTGCTTCTACAACACAAACATTTGTTCCTGAGCTGAAGAAATTAATTTGGTTAGGGGCTGATTTGTCTGCACCATTAGCTCATTCCCTGTTATCTACCAAGAGTATGACATATGCCATCCCTTGCAAGGAAATCTCATTTACTTCTACCACTTTCTCTTGTGGTTCTCTGCCCATCAAAACTTTAGAATTAATTTATCCCAGAGCATTTTTGTTGTTGAAGGGAACTGAATGGACTGATTGCATCCAGTCTCTACAAGGCACATATAGTCAGACTGTACTGGTTTCCCCTCCTCTGAAGAAAGTTGAGATCTGTGAGTGGACCGCAGGTTATAGTCTATAGAAGTATTGGCATGGGAAACCCAAAGCACAAACCATTTGTTCTATTGGGATATTGTGCAGTTTTCATTTAATGTGAGCCCTTGGGAAAAGCTGTTGTGGTATGGACCCCAGCTGCTGGATCCCTTGCAACCAAACCCCACCCGTCAGTTGTGTTCCTGAGTTCATCTATATTTTTTGTAGTGGTTTCTCATGCCCTGAAAATAGTTGGCATCATAGATTCTTTTTCTTTGCTATGTATTGTTTTCAGCTAGAATCCATCCATTGTCCATTGAATGAATACAGGGTTTCTTTTGAGTATTGCTTGTTCCTGAGATCTATGGCTTGCAGACAGTGTTTGGTACGTGATTTCTGTTCAGCACCAATAGTGAGGTCAGTTTTGCTGTAAATTTGAGGTGACATCTTCCTCTGATCATTCTTGTGCTTGTGCTGTGTAATTCTTAGAAATATAGGAAGCATGTCCGTTATTATCCCCATTCCTCAATCGTTTGGATTGAGAATGGATCCACCACACCTATATATACATATTAGGGGAGGGACGGTGGCTCAGTGCGTAGAGCATCTGCTTGGTAAGGTTCAGTACATGGCATCTCCAAAAAAGGGTCCAGGCGAATAGGTGTGAAAAAAACTCAGTTTGAGACCCTGGAGAGCCGCTGCCAGTCTGAGTAGACAATACTGACTTTGATGGACCGAGGGGGGTCTGATTCAGTATAAGGCAGCTTCATATGTCCATATGTCCTTGGAGGCAGATCCCTTTGGCATTAAATTTTAGGGGATGGATGGTGGCTCAGTGGTAGAGCATCTGCTTGGTAAGCAGAAGGTCCCAGGTTCAATCCCTGGCATCTCCAAAAAGGGTCCAGGCAAGTAGGCGTGAAAATCCTCAGCTTGAGACCCTGGAGAGCCGCTGCCAGTCTGAGAAGACAATACTGACTTTGATGGACCAAGGTTCTGATTCAGTATAAAGCAGCTTCATATGTTCATATGTACATGGGTAATCCATGCTGATGAATATCCCTTGAAGACAACAACTGGTTTCTCTGGTTTGCATTAACAATCCCCATAGCATTTGATGGAAGAAGGTATCTGAAAATTAAGTCTTCAGAAAATTCGTTAACAGGGATCCAGATTACGACAAGTTTGCTGTTCTTCCCTTTTTGCTGTCATGTCATCTCTATACTGTTTCAGCTATTTTGCCTCCAAATTTCCAACTTGTCACCTTTAATCTCATCTCACCTTATCTCAGGCTTTCCAACTAGGATTGCCAGTTGTATAACCAATCCTTTCTTCTGGTGTCTTTATCAGCAATTTTATCTGCAGGTATAAGCAGCTGATGAGGCTGCTTGTAAAGGGCACAAGAACAGGCCAGACCCTTTTACTCCCATCTCTTTTCCTACTTCAAACACTAGTGTAAGATACAGTAAAGGCACTTCACCAGTTAGGGGTTTTTTTAGGTGTACACCTAACATCCTTTATAGAAATGTAGCATGTGAAAGCAACAAAAATGTTTGCAAACTTTTAAAAATTTTAAGTAGGTATTCTGTTCTGGGAACTTGGATTTGCTTTGTTTGTTGTATGAAGTGGTCTTCAGGAAATGTGGTTGGGAGAAAACCCTTCCCTAGCAACAGCTATGCCTCCCTCACAAGGTTGTCTGTCTTTCACTTTCAGAAGCTCAGAAGTCTGAAGGAATGTCAAAAGCATTTGGTAACCTTACAGCCAAGGACATCTGAAACAAATGATTTTATTGCTTTTAGGAATGGCTTTGCCATCAGTAGCAATTGCAATACTGTGTAATAGTTGGTGCGCTTTCAGATTATTTTCCCTCTTATACTTTAGGTTAATGTCTGTCTGTCTGTCTCTCTGTGTTGAATAAAGGAGGCTGGAGCGCATAAATGTGTCTAAGGGTGTTGTTGTTTTTTAAACCACTGGCAAAGAGCTGGCTTAAAAGATCTCCTCCTTACCCAGAAATCCAGGTTCCTATTAAGCCATCTTCTGCCTGAATTAGCACAGCTGGGTCATCTGCTTTGCCGGTATGTGTTGGGAGGCTAGAGAGTTAGAACAAATGCTGTCAGCTGGCTCTTATCAGCTCTCCTGCCTGTGGTGATTTTTTTTTGGGGGGGGGGGGGTTGTTGTTTATGTGTGTGTTCCCTTCACATGCTGGTTTCTTGTAGGACTGCTAAACTGTTTCTAATGTTACCGGCAAGGCAAAAAGAGAAAGAGAGAAAGCCTTCAACGGCTTGAGTGGCAGTTTCTCTGGCAGAGACAGATATTCCTCTGGTTTGTGAGAAGCCATGCTGAACACCGGAGACTTTGAGCAGTTGCTGTGTCAAAGCATGTTGTCAACTAGAAATAACTACTGAGGCAGCAGCTTCTTACCCAAGCCCTGACAGGAGCATATGTTTCTAGTGAGAGGAAAAGTGGTGACAGATGTCAAAAGACTGGCGGTGATATTTGTTTTCTAAGACCCTGGCACAATTCCATGAAGGAATGATGCCATGTGCAGAGAAGGCAAGTGTGCTGTGAGATTGCATTATGAAAAATAATGCTGTTACCACCTGGTCTAGCTGCTTTAGTGGAAATGTATCTTGCTAGCTTTTAAAAACAACAGTAAAATGTCCAAAATGCTCCTTCTTATTTATTTATTTAGAATTTATATCCCGCCCTTCCCACGAATGGCTCAGGGTGGCTTCCAATAATGAATCCAACATAAAAATTAAACAATATTTAGGCATGTAAAGGGTTAAACATTTAAAACAGATAAAACAGATAAAACCTTAAAATTAATAAATAATCCATATGTATATAATCCATTATGTACAGCTTTCTATAATAACTAAGATTGCTGTGGGCAGACCCCAAGAAGTCTCTAGTATATTTTGAAAGTTTCATAGGAGGAAACACCACGCATAGTGTCTTTTGCAAAGGTAATAAAAGTTCATGTAAAGTTGTGCGTATTGCCCTTCTGTCTGATTCATAGTTTGGAGTGGGCTCCACCCATTTCTATCAGAGACCAGATAAAGACTAGGAGATTAAAATATTTTTAATCCCCTCTCCATGAAAATTAGTTGGACTGTATGTTGTCTGTTAAAAGTGAAAACCTAGGTGAAGGAAGCTCAGCACTGGCAACCATTGGCAATCACATTGCCAAGCATCCACTAGCTTTAGTGGGTTCAGTAGCCAGCTGTTGTTTACTACTTACCAGTTGTAAAATTCAATCCCATCACAATATTACCTGTAATAATAAAATAGTTTCTTTACTGAGTGGACTTTATGCTAAATACAAGGGAAACACCTCTTAAAATATGAAAACCTAAGTATCTTCAGTGCTCATGATGTTTTTCAGTGTTATCTAAATTAATGAACATGTGATTTTTTTAAAAAAAACTTTTAATCTGATTTTTAAGTTTTGACCTGCTTGTCCTTTAAGTTTTTTTATTTCTTTTGTCAGAAAATACATAAATATTCGCAACAAGTGCAAATATTGTATAACACGGGTGTTGAACTCATTGTTTGGAGGGCTGGATCTGACACAGTGGGACTTTGCAGGGCTGGGCCATATGTGTCATAAAAATAATGTGAGGTTAGGACTGCCAAACTCCCACTGTGGGTGGAGTTTCCCCTAGTTTGGGGGCCCCCAACACAGCCAGCAGGGGGATCCCTGCTCCCAAAGAGCTCCATTGTCATGCAATGTGCCCAGCAAAATGACATCACTTGGAAGTGATGTCATTGCACTGGACACATCACGCAGGGATGCTCTAGCATTTGGGTGAAAACACTATTCCCCACCGTGGTAAAGATAGGACTTGGCAGCTCTATGTGAGGTAGTGGAGATACAAACTTTATAAAGCACACAGACAAACACAATATAAAATTATTTTTTACTTAAAATACAAACATCTTAAAACACTTGTAATATCTTGTTTAAAATAGAAAGGTGGGGAAATAGGATTTGGCAATGCAATTTTAAAAATAAAGCATCAAGAAAAAGCACAAGGACCACAGCAGAAACTTAAAATATAAAATGCACTGAGCTTGGGAAAACATGAAACATGAAAAGTGGGGGAATAGTGGGATATGGTAATGCAATTTTTAATATAAAACATCAAGAAAAAGCATAAGGATCACAGCAGAAACTAAAAAATATAAAAAGCTCTGAACCCAGAAAAACAATGAAATGGCATTGCAAGCTTCTCCCCCCCCTCCCCGTCTATTCAGATTGACAGTGCCTCTCCACTGTAATATCCCCCTTTGGGTGTGGGTTCCCAGGTTAAAGTACTCACTAGGCACCAGTTCTCAGGTCCATTGAGCAGAGACAAGCTGGCTCAAAGCATCAACCCTTTATTTGTAAGGACACAACTCCAGGAAGTGTGAGGAGGTGAGATGAGGAGGAGGGGGGAGAAAAGAGTCCTGCGTGCCTGGTTTAAAAGCCCTGGGTGGGCCAGTTCTGGCCCACAGGCTGAACATTTTACACCCCTGGTACACTTCTTGGTAAAGCAGATTTATTTCAGGTAATGCGAAGAATTTGGGTTTTGTTTGTACCACAAAGGCTGTTTCTGCCTGCTGGGAAGTGTCCCAATCACAACAGCAGGAGCAAGTGGCGCAAGAATGATATCTGGGCACCTGACTCAATTGAGCATATATTGCTTGATTGTTCCATATATCATAATCTCTGAAAAGAACTATTTTTATTTATTTATTTATTTATTTATATTTATTTATATTAAGATTTATACCCCGCCCTTCTCACCTAGGTGTCTCAGGGCGGCTTACAACACAATAATTAAAACAATTTCAGTTTAAACAATTAAAATACCATTAAACCATAATTTAGTAAAAACAAGATAGAATAAAAATAAAAATAAAAACCGGCGGCCTATAGATACATTTTTTCATCCAGGATATTTTACATTGTCAGTTAATATCATAGGCCTGCCGGAAGAGGACTGTCTTACAGGCCCCGCGGAATTGCCCTAGATCCCGCAGGGCCCGCACCTCCTCCGGCAGCTGGTTCCACCAATAAGGTGCCGTTATTGAGTAGGCCCGATCCCTGGTGGATTTTAGGCGGGCCTCCTTTGGCCCGGGGACTACCAACAGGTTTTGTGAACCTGAACGTAGTACTCTCTGGGGAACATGTGGGAAGAGACGGTCCCTAAGGTAGGCAGGTCCTAGGCCATATAGGGCTTTAAAGGTCATAACCAACACCTTGTACCGGACTCGGAATATTACTGGCAGCCAGTGCAGACCCTGGAGCCCCGGTCGAATGTGCTCCCATCTTGGGAGCCCTAATAACAGCCGGGCAGCAGCGTTCTGCACCAACTGCAGTTTCCGGGTTCGGCACAGGGGTAGCCCCATGTAGAGGGCATTACAGTAGTCCAGCCTCGAGGTGACCGTAGCATGAATCACTGTTGCCAGGTCGTCACGTTCCAGGAACGGGGCCAACTGCCTCGCCCGCCTAAGATGAAAAAAAGCGGACTTGGCAGTGGCTGCTATCTGAGCCTCCATCGTCAATGAAGGCTCCAACAGCACCCCCAGGCTCTTAACCCTGCCCGACGCTGTTAATGGAGCGCCGTCAAAAACTGGCAGGGGGAGTTCCCTTCCCGGGCCGCAGCGACCTAAGCAAAGGACCTCTGTCTTCGCCGGGTTCAGCTTCAGCCCACTCAGCCTAAGCCACCTAGCCACTGCCTGTAACGCCCGGTCCAGATTTTCTGGGGCGCAGGCGGGCCGGCCGTCCATAAGCAGATAGAGCTGGGTGTCATCAGCATATTGATGGCAACCCAGCCCATACCCTCGGGCCATCTGGGCAAGGGGGCGCATATAGATGTTAAATAACATCGGGGAAAGCACTGCCCCTTGAGGCACCCCACACTCAAGCGTGTGTCTCCGGGACAGTTCCTCCCCAATCGCCACCCTTTGTCCCCGACCGTCAAGGAAAGAGGAAAGCCATTGCAAGGCCAACCCCTGAATCCCTGCGTCGGCAAGGCGGCACGCCAGGAGCCGATGGTCGACCATATCGAACGCTGCCGATAGGTCCAACAACATCAGCACCGCCGAGCCGCCTTGATCCAGATGTCGCCGAAGGTCATCCACCAGTTTTCCTTCTCCCCAGATCTGTCTATTCTGCTACCCTGACATTATTTACTGAATGATACCGAGTGGGTGGTTAGTGAGGCTGTGGCAAAATTTTTGGCTGACATTCTTAAATTTAAATCTGACCATGTTATGAATGTATTTGTAATCTCTGTTCCTTTTTCATTTTATATCCGTTTGCAATTGTTATTCCATTAAAGGTTTGGTATTGATATCTGGGCACTCCAATCCATGGTGTAGTTGCTGGTGCCCGCCTCCCTTTTCTCCCTAGCATTTGCATGTAAGTGCAGAGGCACAGGTGGTTTCAGTTCTTCCCCACAGCCCAGAAACCCCACCTTTCCCTGCCAAACTGTGCTGTAATGGTACAGCACAGGTCAGCTGCAAAAGGAGTGGGGAACACTCTTTAAAGAGCTGAAAAGAATGGGAAGAAATGTGGAGCTTGATGTTGAAAGTGGCCATTTTGAAGACAGCCAAAGACAACTGCTTTTGAGACACAGACAAGCCTCAGCTGAAAATGAAAGTCTGCTGCAAGCCTTGGGTTGTAAAGCTCTTTTATGTGGAGTGCTGCCAGTTCTTTTCCGTTTAAAAGCACTTGCCAAAATGTAAAAAAAAAAATGCCATTGCAGCGCTCGCAACTGCTTTTATGGAACATTGCACATTGACCTACATTTGCTTATTTGTCACTACTCATGCTTGATACCTAGACTCATAGATGCACAACATATGGCTTGTGGACCAAAGTTGTGTAGTGTATCACTTCACCCAAACTTATTGATCCATATCTGTTCTGGGATGTAGCAAGAAGTCCCCCTCTCTGTGGAGAAACATTTCACTGTAAGGGGGCAACAAGTAGTTGGATAGGTGATTGAAGTGGCAACTCTCAGCTGTTCTCTAGGCCGACAGTGCTCTGATGGACACATGCATATTATGCGGAGGAGAAACATTATTTTGGAGAAAGTCAGAACACTGTCAGCCCAGAGTAACCTCTCTGAAGACATAGGCCATAGTGGAACCATGCAGTGTCACTAGGCAGCCCACTTAGCTTGAGTCAGGATCCATTGCATCTCGTATAACTTTGTCATGACTCTTGCCTAAACCTAGGCTCTTTTTCAAGGGAAAAGAAAGGAACAATAATGACCATGATTCTGTAGATTGAAAGCCCAAGGATTAGCAACCATGGGAAGAGTCAAAGAATCATATAAAGCACTGCAGCTTTGCCCATCATAATTGGAGAGCCCCCTTTTCTGCTTTTAAATCTTACAACATTGTATTCGTACACGCATACTTCTCCCCTCTCCAAACATTAGTGATGGAAGCCCTCCCCTGCAAAAAAATTGAAATCATTAACTTCCAATTTAACAATGTTACAGAAATTTGCATTACACATAGGTTTTATTTTTGTTACCTTTGAGCGTATTAGAAATATATCCTGTGTATGTTTGCACATGGTATTCATTCAGTTCTGCAGGTTTCAAGTCCACCCTGAGTGTTTAGTATAGAGGAGCATATCTTTCTTGCAGTTCTCTTGGAATTTGAACCATCCCTGTTGGAGGAAAAAGTGGCTGATATTTAGAGCCTGAAGGAAGTATGGGAATTCAGAGACCCCTTTGTTGAGCTATGAATGGCCAGAAGTACTGTGGATAAATGCAGAATGATGTACCCATGAGAGAGATTTTAAATCATCGTATTCTTCCAGAATAACGGTCAAGGAAGGGACCTTTATGAGCAACTGAATACACTTCCATTACTTGCTTGTGTAGCTGCAGCCTCAAAAGCAAATGATATTAGGCTGTCATCAGGAACGGTTGGTAGAAAATAACAGGTTAAACACTGTTGTGAATCACTTCATTTGTCCTTGTTTGGAATCCTCTAGTTGTCTCCTTTTAAAGAGGCTTCACTGAACTGGATTTATTTATTTATTTTGAAAGGCCAACTGAAATTATTAAAGTCTTGAATAAGCTTTTGTGTGAAGAGGCTGACAGGAATAGAATAGTTCAAATTAGAGAGGAAGCTAACAAGGAGAGACATGAGTGTTTAATGTGATGAATGGCATTCAGAAGGCAGATCAGGAGCTATTTTTTTCTGTTGCCTGCTTTCAGATACAAAAAAAAGAGAGCAAGAAATGCATATTTGTGTGGTTAGATAGCAGACCTCTCTGCTACAGGATGGTGTTGATGTTGCGGATTTCAACTGTATGAGGCCTCAGTGGATCATGAAGACAGGTATCATGTATGTGGTCTGTGCATGTATCAGTTGAACTCATGTGTAAAGGAGCTGCTGGCAGAGGAGGAAACATGCAAGAGCCTACAACTGAGTGCTGACTTGGTGTTTTTTTTCCTACTTGCAGGTACTTAAGCATGGCATGGACAGAAGCACAAGGCAAAGGGCAAGAGTAGAGGGCTCTTGGACCTTGCCTCTTAGCCTCTGGCTGTGAGGCCTTCCCCAGGATGTATTTATTTCCTTTATTGGTCTTGTAAATTTAAAGTTGGTTATTTGGAAATTTCTGCAAGCTGGTTTGGTTCTCTTTGGCTGGAAAGAGAGACAGAATAGCCCAAATATATAGCCACTCCGTACTTAAACCCTTACATGGCTTGGGACTGGGATATCTGAAGGACCATACACTTGTGCCTGGGAAATAAGATCACAGGGAGAGGCTGTCCTGAATGTTCCATCAGTCAAATAAGCTTGTTTGGTTAGTACAGGAGACAGGGCATTTTCACTTGCAGGCCCCCCCCCCCCAGCAGGTGTTCCTGGCCCCCTCACTTTCAGTCTTTAAGGGGGCAGTTGAAGACAGTTTTATTATCCCCTTAATATGCTTCTAGTGCTGCTAATTTCTGGCCCTTATACAGATGTAGTTGTGCTGGGGATCCAAGCTATGTTGGTGTGTTGACTTAATTTGCCATATAGAATCTTAGGATTGCATTGTGCATTATGTTAATACGTATATGTATGTATGTATGTGAGTACCTGGTGGATGGATAAGTCTGTAGTTCTGGCAGGATGTTTATACTGGATGGCTCTTTTGCTCCATCCATCTCTAGTTTGGCTTAAAATGAATGTGCATTAATGGCATTTCCCCCCTGATTGAGAAGATGCTCATGCGCCATTCTAATGACTTTTGTGACAAAGACAAGAGGTTCTTTTTATTTTTATTTTCAATTGCCTGTGCAAATTCTCTGTTGCATATTTAATTTGGCTTTTTATTTTGTCTCATGTACATTATGCTTTTAAAGTGTCACCACAAGGCACATTTAAAAGTAGAAATAGCTTTCTCTTCCTTTAATAGCCTGTGCAAGAGGGAGAGCATGGCTCTGTGTTAAGAACTGGTTTCATTGGGTTTGGGAAGCCAAGATTTACAAGGAGCCCTAGATGTTGTTCAGAGTATGCGAAGGCCCTTGTTTTCTTCCCTGCATTGGCTTGAGTTCCCTGATTTTGAAGTTGATGCCTTTCTTTCAGAAGCTGTAACCTTTAACTAGTGAGTTTGATGGTTTCCAGTGGAATTTAACTAAAGTTGGGTGTCTGTTGTCCTCAAGAAAAGAGGAAGGAGGGTCTCTTAGGCTTTGAAACTGGCACAGTGTCCAAGATGGTCTCTGTGTTCAGTACAGAGTGTTGTATTGTTTTGTGAACCCCAAGTTGCTAAGGAAACTGGGTGCTTCATTTTAAGTCAACTGGAGACACTTCAGATAACAGGCAGGTTTCATTGTTTAGCAGATGCATGGAGTCCAGTTCATGGGTTTACTGTGCCAAGGATTAAGCCCAAAAGGGAAGGACATTTTTTTAAAAAAATGCAAACAGATATGATGGAACATTCTTTTTATCTGAAAATCTGGAAGAACAGAAGGATCGGAAGAATGACTGATGAAACAGATGGGCAGCATGTTGCTTGTAAGCACTTGTTAGAGTCAGACTGTATTCTCTATCACAGTAGTCCCCAAACTTTTTGGCCCCAGAGACCGGCTCCAGGGCCAGCCCGCTGACCGCGGCCCAGAGCAGACAGGGTAGGGGGACCCAATTCGGCCTCCCCCCTCGTGGCACCTCCTCCCTCCTGTTTTCCTCCTCCATTTTCCTCTTCGCCCCTCCGCGCAGCCTCTCCGCTTCCTCCCCCCATTTTCCTCCTCTCTCCTTCTCCCCCCCCCGTGCAGCCTCGCCACCTCTTAAAGGTGCAGCTTGACTCCTATTTTGTTCTACTGCTTCAGACCAATACGGCTGACCACCTGGATATATCGTCCTCCCCCCCCTTTTCTTCCATCGTCCCCCCCCATGCAGCCTTGTCACCTCTCCCCGCCCCGTTTTCTCCATTTTAAGGCTGGGGAAGGGGTGATGAAGCTGAACAGCTGCGGGAGAAAAACTGCTGCAGCCAGTGGCAGCTGAGGGCAGATCGAGCCCCAGGCAGGCACCTCCCAAAGCACTTCAAATCCCCCCCCCCCGGCCCGCTGTGCTCACCTCCTCCTTCCCTTTCTGTCCCATTTCGTCACCTCCCTCCCCAAACTCCCTAAACCAAACTCAGTCCAACGTTCAAACACATTCAACTAAAGGAAAGAACTAGTAACTGCATTGCCTCTATGGGCAAACATTCGGCCAGCGCTGCACCAATTGCACTAGCTACCAATAGAGTACCGGATCCGCTTCAAGGTTTTGGTCTTAACATTTAAAGTCTTACGCGGCCTTGGATTGACATACCTGCGGGGACCGCCTCTCCCCATATGTGCCCCAGAGATTGCTGCATTCTGCTTCGCAGGATCTTTTGACCGTCCCTGGCCCCAAGGATGTTCAGCTTGCCTTGACCAAGGCCAGGGCCTTTTTGGCCTTGACCCCAGCCTGGTGCAATCAGCTCCCTGTGGAGATCTGGGCCCTACCTTATTTGATGCCATTTTGTAGGGCCTGCAAGATGGAGCTGTTCCGCCGGGCCTTCGGTTGAGGCAGCGAGCATCCTTATTTCCATCTGCTTAGCCTCCCTTGCCTGTCATTATGCTATGTTATCTTAATTTATTATTTCATCTCTAGGCCTACTGCTGTACTGATATATAGAATGTGCCCAATGGAAACCACCGCCTGTGATATATGTGCTATTTGCTTTATAGTATTTTTTGTTTTTAATTGTTTTAACTTTTGTTGTTATCTGCCCTGAGTCTGCTTGCGGGAAAAGTGGAATACAAATTAAAGCCTCTAGCTATTCTAGCTATTCCTGAGTGTTGATTTTACCTTCACACATCTTATATACTGTAACTTTGTCCATCAGTACCATGTACCATACCTTACAAATCCATTCATCTGTACCAGGCAAATATGATTATTTCCCAGTCTGCGCTAGGAATTGCCAGACTGCAAACAATACATTTTTAAGAGCATATTTTCTTTCATTTGAAAAATTGTCTGGTAAAATACTTAGGAGAGCTATCTTAGGTGGAGGATATATACATTGGTTCAAAATTCTTTAACTAGTGGGCAGGACTACTAAACATGAAGCGAGGTGCTCGCTTCTTTATTACATTGCCAGCATACTTTTGAGATGCCTACCAAGGTTTTTGCAATGCTTGCAGGCGTTGGGTACCACCTATGCATAATTTTAGCATATTTTCTCTTATGCCATTATTAGACTAAAAATCGTGTTAAATAAAAAATAAATATCTCCCTCTTTGGAAGGCTTCTAAATGAATGCTGAATCTGCTGGGCCTCACTGGTTACAACAAAGCTGAAAATGTCGTCACATCCTGAAAACTTGGAAAGATATGTTAAGATATTAAACTTTTGATGCCTACTCTGATATTGTAGAACTGCCTTGTCATTTCAGATGTCTTGAGGCAGAGACTACATGGCTGTTTTGTCATCCAGCACCAGATGGGTAAAGTCTATAGAAACTACCAGGGGTGTCAAACATGCGGCCTGGGGGACAAATCAGGACCCCTGAGGGCTCCTATCAGGCCCCCGAGCAACTGGTTGTCAACTGCTTCCTTCTCCCTCTCTCTTGCATCCTTCTGCATAACAGCTTGCTCAATCGCACAAGAGCTACAGAGCAAAGTCTCTATTTTTTCCATTGGGTGAGGCTCCTCCCTTGGGGGGGGGGGAGGCAGGGCTTGCTTTGCCAGGCTCTCTCAATCGAATAGCAGAGCTACTGAGCAAGCTTCTCTTCCTTCTCTTGGATGAGGCTCCTTCCCCTCCTGGCCCCCTGAGAAGGACAGAAAGAGTCAGAGCTTCCTTTGCCCAGTTTGCTGGATCCTACGGGAGAGATACAAAGAAGACACCTTTAAGACCAATGAGTCCTGATGTTTTAAGCATGTTTTAAGTTTTTTTAAAAAAATCTTTAATTGTGTTTGTCTGTGCCCTTTATAAAGTTTAAATCTCTGCTGCCTAATCTTAAATGAGCCGCCCTGAGTCCGCTTGCGGAGAGGGCGGGATATAAATTGAACGTAATAAATAAATAAATAAATAAATAAATAGGTACACACACAGCCCAGCTTGATATGGCCTGGCCCAACAAGGTCTCATTTATGTCAGGTCCAGGCCTCATAACAAATGAGATCAACACCCCTTATCTAGACCTTTCAAAAAATAAAAGGGAACCCTAACCTGGATTGGCCAGGAAAGCCCGATCTCATCAGATCTCAGAAACTAAGCAGAGTCAACTCTGGCAAGTACTTGAATGGGAGACCTCCTTGAAATATCAGAGCCAGAGGCAGAAGCAGACTTTATTTTATTCAATTTATAGCCCTCCCTCCTGCGCCACTTCCCTGAATATGCTTCAGGACTCCAGTAGGGTCAGTAACCAGAGGTTGCTATGACTTCCAAGTACACAAACACATACACACTCTCACACAAAATGCAAACATACTCAAAAGTAAATAAATAAAAGGGAGATGTGGTGTAGTTCACATTTTCTTCAATGGGCATTATTTTTCTAACTTGCCAAATATGAAGTTTTTGTTCTGGGCCTACAAATATACTCTCTGGTCTGTTATAACCATTATCCAGGTGACTAGGGCAATGTTTAGGTGTCTCTTCCCTCCCCCCGTTATCCTGGCACATTATCCCATGATTCTTCTGTTCTGAAGGCTGCAAACTAGGCCTTCTTTGTGCTAAGTTCAGGGCCTGATTGCTTGGATGCTTGGAAGGTGATAGAAATGCCAGCTGCACACAGTGAACATATAAGGAGGGCAGGGGATCCTGGGACCAATATCTGTGGAGATCCAAATTCTGTGCTGTCTCCTCGGTGGCAGTCACCACTTAGTCCTTCGCCAGTTATCAGGGAATCTGGAGGAATTGCTATTTCTACCCCTCTGACTAGTCACTAGACTGCGTTTGTATGTATATGTATTGTCCTCAAGATATGTTCAGGAGATAATAACTATTTTGGGGGGGGGGGGCACAAATATTTTTTTTGGCCCCAGCTCATTATCCACTGTTAGGGAGTGTTTCAGATCTGTAAATGCGAGAGGCAGAAGTTAACCATTCTTCAAATTACCACCCCTCCAACATTTCTGCTTCATGCTGTTGTGACTGAAGTGAACTTGGTGTTACAGAGACTGATAACAGTGTTCTGATATTGAAGTATTACAGAAAACATGGATTCCTATTGAGATTCTCTAGAAAGGAAAGCCCTAGGTGGCCAGAGCATTATAGTGCTTACCTGTCAGGAAGAATGCACTTTGAACCTTTTGCTAGAGACTGCTTGTAATTAAAATGCTGGTAATATTTTGTGATGGCTATCCCCTGCAAGGAAGAGTTGAAAAGGTCAGTGAATCCCATAGGCTTATTCCAAAACAGGTTTCTTCTCACATCCACAGCTATTAAATCACCTGCCCTCCTGCAGTTTATGGTCAGGCTTGTTCCACCATACCCTATAAAACAACTCTTCCTAAGGGAAGATGAGCTAGGTCATGTTAGGGTGACACCCTCTGAATCAGCCTGCCTGGCCTGGCCTAAGAGGGCCTAAGAGGGCTTAGAGTGCTCTGCTCATGGAACTCCTGGATACATGGCACTAATGATGTCACTCTTAAAACTGATTCCTGCAAGTTCAGTGACCACTAAAGATTTGACTCTGTATGAGTCAAGAAGATCTGAAGCTGCCTTCTGGTGCATGAATGCCAGATTTCTTAAATGCAAACTGTTGGTGGTGCAGCTGTACTACTATGGTGCCCCAGCCTGCTCAAGCTGGGTGTGTGTTTTAGCATCCTGCCATATTTGACTTCACTGACTTGACTTCACTTCCCACTGACTTAACTGGAAATAATGCTTAGGGTGCACTAATAGCCTTGAGCTTGCCTGTGGCTAGCTCTTCTTGATGGCATTTCTATTATTTATTTAGAAAATTGACAATGCTTGCCTCTCCGGAAACTTCCTTATGGTAGCTTACAAAGTCAAAACAAAGCCACAAAAAGACAACAGCTATAAAGCCATAAAACAAGTAAGAGGCATAAAACTGTCCTCAGGCTAGAGGCAGATAATAAAATTAGCTTCTGAAAAGATGGAGCCCTTCAGCTAATAACCTGGGTAAAAACTAAAGTTTTGGTAAGGTGGGCACCAGGCAGGTATTCAGAGGAAGAGATGTGGAGAATTACAGTGCTTGCATTTGATAGCAAAGTCTCCTTTTTTCCCTTTGACTTGGCTTCCCATGAGCCTTTCCTCAAGCTGGAGCAAGATAGGAAGGAAAAAATGTTTTCAAGAGAGCCAGTGTAGTGGCTAGAATGTTGGACTTGTATCTGATTCCTATTCAGCCATACAGCTCTCTGGCTGACCTTGACTAGTCACTCTCCCTCAGGAGGTGGAGATTATCTTTCTTTTTAAGATTGTCACATAGGATTGTTGTATGTCTGGTAGAATTGTTCCTGGACAGAGGATTGTGAGCACAGTACTAGAGCTGACCAATCACTGTTGATGTGGTGTGTAACATATATCAGCCATGAATACCTAGGTTCTCCTGTTCATATTTTCAATCAATTCACAAGATTCCTGTTATGAATTAGAGAGGGGAAGGATCAGGGCTGCCAAAAGCTAGTTTACCATGGCATTACCTGTAGATGTTCCTCTCTCTTTTTTCTAGATTGGGAAATAATTGGCATTTCTCCCATTTGCTGTTCTCATGCTGCTCTTCAAATAATGTTCTTTCCTACCATAATAATCTTTTAACTGCTGGCAGTATATACTACGTGCTATGCATGAAAAGCAGGGTTATGGAGACTCTTCATCTTGTCAAAGTGTTCAGGTGACAAATCTCATCTCTCTCAAAAAAAATCACACTTATGTATGTTAACTTGTTGAATCCCTGGTTTCCAGCAGCACTTGAGGGCATGAGGCAAGCACAGCTGTTTGGGGTGGAGACCCCCCCTCCCATATTTTGTTGTCCCATTTCCTCTATCACCTGGCCCTAAGCGTCCCCTGCTTAAGATAGATCCAAGTGGGCAGCTGTGTTGGTCTGAAGCAATAGAACAAAGCAGTGGACAAATCCCACCTTTAAGACCAACTAAGTTTTATTCAGAATGTAAGCTTTCATATGCTCTAAGCAGACTTCATCAGACAAAAATGGAATGGCAAGCAATCCTTAATACAGAAAAGTGGGAGTGTGTTGGTATGTAGAGTCATGGGAATGTTTTTAGGAGATTAAAAGAATCGCAAATTGGGGTCTGTGTTAGTTAGTGGGCTGAAACAACAGTGGAGAGTGATAAAAAGCAGATTGATGTCGTATGTGTAAGTGCCATAAATCTGGGTATCATTCTGGCTTTGTTAGTTCTGGGTTTAAATAGAAGGCCTAGTTTCTCAAGAGATTATAACATCATTACAATTTGCCATTAGAAAAAAAATACATTAAAATATAGTTGAAGATGGGTTAGTATATGTAATAAGATAAACAGCCAATATCCCTTATTTGAGTATGTCAGTACAAAAAAAACCCCCAACACAATATTCTGATACACTGTTCTAAAAGAGAAACACATATTAGTTTGTCATTAGAAAAACAGGGTACATTAAAATATAGTGGAAGATAAGTTAGTATATATAATGAGATAAAAACAGCCCATATCCCTTATTTGAGTATGTCAATACAAAAACCCATTATTTTGATACATTGTTCTAAAAGAATGCTGTGGATGTATAGCTATACTCAGTGAGAGTTGGCTTAGCATATGTAATGAGATAAAAGACCAATACCCCTGTTCAGTCCTGGGGAGGTGTTTGTTCCAAGTTTCATGATAATTTGTAATTCAGCAATTTCTCCATTCTGTCCTTGAAGTTCCTTTGCAGTAAAACAGCTACTTTGAGGTCACCCATTGAATGCTCAGGAAGGTTAAAGTGTTCTCTGACAGGTTTCTCAGTTCTGTAATTCTGGCTTTGTTAATCTGTTTCTTGACCCAGAGAAAATCTGTTACAAGACAGACCCCAAAGAGACAATAACAGAACACCACTAGTGGTCACACAGAACTAGTGGTCACACACAGCTCTCAACTAAAAACAGTTCAGCGTATCATCAACAACTTGCAACCTCTATTGGACAGTGACAGCTCTCTTTCAAAAGTTCTGTCTTTTGATTGGACAGCCTCCCAATCTCAAAACAACTTCTCACCCACAACACTACAACATCGCATCTGAGCATGAACACCAGTACCAGAGCTTGCAATAAACCCAAGTACCAACTTTGCTGCCACATACACCCAGACAGCACAGTCACTGGACCTAACAGCATTAACTACACCATCTCAGACTCATTCACTTGTTCATCTTCCAACATTATATATGCCATTAAATGCCAACAATGCCCTTCAGTTCTCCACATAGGACAAACCCTACGCCAAAGGATAAATGGACACAAATCTGACATCAGGAATTACAGAACTGAGAAACATCTGATGTTTGAGAGCAGGAAGGAAGGAAGGAAGGAAGGAAGGAAGGAAGGAAGGAAGGAAAGAAAGAAAGAAAATAGATGGGAGGAGAGAAGAAGAGGTGAAAAGAAAGCAGCTTTAACTTTAAGTGTATTCTTTAAACTGCCAGCTGGCTTGGCTTGGAGAAGTGATTTAAAGAGAGAAATGCTTTCTCCAAGCTGTCCAGTGGGGGCTTTGAGAGCCATATGTATGAAAGAGCCATATGTGGCTCCCGAGCCACAGTTTGGCCACCCCTGGACTAGCATCTCTCACAGGCTACCGTTGGGCCATTGCTGGAGGTCTGCTTTCTCTTGTAGGTATAAATACAGGCAGTGTAAATGCCTTCCTCCTGCATCCATTTAGAGGAAACAGAAGTTGGTGCATGGAGACACATAAAATGGTAAACTGCCACATATACCCAGGCTTGTTTCCCCCCTGTTGGATTTCTGCTGGTGGTGGTGGCAGCTGGAAACATTAAGAGGACACAAAGTTCATCCCTTTTGCCATCCATTTCTAGATGGATGGAATCTTTTGCCCACATAGCTAAGAGATGAGGTTGAAAATCAGGATGCCTCCTCTGTTTGAATCTTTTCTTTGCTGTAGACTCACTCGTGGCATAGTCTTATTGGAATAATAAGAGTTCTTATGCTTTTTATCATTTGCTTTAGGTATATAGTAATAGTGGATGCTGAGATGAATGTTGGTCAAAATGTGGTGTTTGGATATTTTTACTGTGTGTCGTCTGCATCTGGGGTAAGACGAGCTGACAGATCCTTCCCAGTGTTGCTGGGTTGTCAAGAGAAACTGCACTGTAAACCCGTGATTTGGTGTGTTGATGAAGATAGTACCAGGCTTAAGCAGCAGGTGCTAGGAGAACTGACTAACATTTATATACATACGAGTAGTACTAATTCCTAGCATTTAAATACATAGTTCTTTTGAGTGTTCAAGGCATGTTATCCTCACAGCAACCTTGTAAGATGAATTGGTGTGCTTATTCTAGAAGCCAGGGATGTGGAGTGCTGAGGGTGAGAATGACTTGTCTAAGGACCTCTAGGAAGTTTGTGGCAGAGGCCAGCTCTGAAGCAGGGACTTCCTGGATACAGTTCAGTTTAAAAAGGTAAAGGTAGTTCCTGTGCAAGCACCAGTCATTTCTGAATCTGGGGTGATATCACATCACAACATTTTCACGGCAGACTTTTAACGGGGTGGTTTGCCATTGCCTTCCCCAGTCATCTACACTTTACCCTTCATTTTACCGACCTCAGAAGGATGGAAGGCTGAGTCAACCTTGAGTTGGCTATCTGAACCCAGCTTCCGCAGGGATTGAACTCAGGTCATGAGTAGAGAGTTAGGACTGCAGTATTGCAGTTTTACCACTTTGCGCCACGGGGCTCCTACAGTTCGGTTTACAGGCGCTTAAAGCACTTTTCAGCCCTGCTCATGTATCTAACAGGCAGTTCTTGCATGTGTGAAACATAAAACGGCAGTTTTAAACGCACTTACTGTACATTACATTTCTGAAAAGTGCAGAGTTTGTGAGTACTTGTGTGAGTGTGCAATGCAGGGGAGAAAAAAATTGCTGTATGCATGTTATAAAGGAACAGCATGGCAAGGCAGAGATATTGGTGTTTGTCCTTGTTCTTTTTCTCCATATCCTATATCTTATTCTTTTTCCATGGAGCTCAGGACACCAGACTTGAAATCATCCTGATTTATCTCTGCAAAACCCTTGTAAACTTGGTTAAGCAGAGAGATCATAGGTGGCCCTGAGAGTTTCCTGTTTGAATTGGGATATGAATTTTGGCGCCTAATACTTTTATTAATTGAACAAGAAATATTGTGCTAAGGGAGTGACATGACTCTCAGGCTTCTTTAGAAGAACAAGGAAACACAGGCATGTGACAACATATGAGAGGAGTAAAGAACAGTCGCCTCAAACACTGACCACCAGAATAAAGACTGTCTGATTTACCCAAGTGTAAGGTGGTAACTGCTCTAAGAACATTAAAAGGACCCTTGATGGATACCCCCAGGGCATGACAAGTGGCATAGGTCCTCCCTTCCCTTATAGGACAAGAATATAAGATGTCTCCCTAGTAAACCCTCTTTAGTAGCAGGTGTGGCCACTATTGGGTGAAGCAGGTGGACACCAATACAGGTTTATTGTTGTGTAGTGCAAGTTGCACTTTACACTTTCTGTGATAGTTCCCAAATTGCCTAGCTAAAAATCTGTGGTAAACCTGCATCATCCCAGATGCCTAGGCACTGAATTCTGCTCATCAGCAGTTTGCTGTTCAGCTATTAATCTATGAAATGTAACTAAGTTCCAGACATATGGGTTGGTTTGATGTGTATTCATTAGAGAGGAATTCTGGTCACGTATATAATACCAAATGATGAAAATCAGCAGAGATTATTATGCTGAGCATTGTTGCATATACACCAAGCCCAGTATTCCCCACCCCACTGCAGTGTGCAGGCCCCAGCATTAGCCAGTGAAGTGTTTTCTCCAGTTTATTTGCTGAATAGTTACAGGGAATCCCTTAGCTCCTTTGATTCCTTGGGGTCCTGATGTTCTCCACATCCTCTGTTTCATTTCCAAAACTGTAGGTATGCTTGCTGTATTCATGTGTAATCTTTGTCTTCGGAAGAGCAGCAAAATTAAAAACTAAACAAACATCTTTAGTCTAGAATGGAATGTTGATGCAAACTACTTTTGGCCTTCTGCACACGGAACGCCTGAAAATCATCTTGGTTCAAATGTTTAAAATGGAACCCAGATGTTTTGGGTCCTACTCTATATAGTCTTTCAAAGTACTTCACATACATTATCTTGTTTTAATTCTGACAGCAATTCTATGAAATAAGTGGGAAATTATATCTTCATCTGGACCAAGGCGGGTTGGTGCTGCTGATTCTTCTTGATCTGTCAACAGCATTTGACACCGTAGACTATGACCTTTTGACCCACTGTCTCACTGGAGTATGGGGGGTAGCCTTGCAATGGTTTTCCTCCTTTCTCCAGGGACGGGACAGAGGATGGTGCTTGGCGAGCAGACTTCCGCACGGCACCCACTTATATGTGGAGTGCCGAAGGGGGCTATCCTTTTACCAATATTATTTAACATCTATATGCGCCCCCTTGGCCAGATTGCCTGAGGTTTTAGACTCGGCTGTCACTAATATGTTGATGACACCCAGCTCTATCTGTTGATGGGTGGTAGACCGTCCTTTGCCCCCGAGCATCTGTCCAAGGCGTTAGGAGCCGTGGCTGGATGGCTATAGCAGAGTTGACTGAAGCTAAATCCAATGAAGACGGAGGTCCTGTGCCTGAGTCGAGGGCGGGGTGGGGGGAGGTTTGTGCATCCAACTCCCAGCCTTGGACAGTGCTGTCTTAGTGCCAGCCCAGCAGGTGAAGAGTTTGGGAGTGATTCTGGATGCCTCTTTTTCCTTGGAGGCCCAGGTCAAAGCGACTGCTGGGTTTGCCTTCTGCCATCCGTGGCAGATCAGTCAGCTAGCACCATATCTATTCCCCCAAGACCTGGCTACAGTGATCCATGCAATGGTCACTTCCAGGTTGGACTACTGTGCTGGCTTGCCCTTGAAGCTGATCCAGAAACTGCAGTGGGTACAGAATCTAGCAGCTCGCCTGTTGACTGCATCACCTGTACGGGTGAGCATATGGCCAGCACTCCATGGCCTGCGCTGGCTGCGCATAGATCACTGGGTCTGTTTCAAGGTATTGACTTTTAAAGCCTTGTGCAGCCTGGGACCAGCATATCCGCGGGACCGTCTCTCCCTGGAGGTCGCTTTGTTTGGCCTCCCAAAATCTTTTGACCATCCCCGGCCCAAGAGATGCCTGTCTTGCCTCTACCAGGGCCAGGACTTTCTCGGTCCTGGCCTCGACCTGGTGGAATCAGCTCCCTATGGAGATCCAGGCCCTACCTGGCTTGTTAGCCTTTTGTAGGGCCTGTAAAACAGAGCTGTTTTGTCAGGCTTTTAGATGAGGTGGCAGGCATCTACTTGTTAGATCGGTTGGCCTCCCCTGCGGTACCACGCTGCTGTGCTACGCTGCTGTACCATCTTACTATACCATCCTGCTGTACTATTAACTAGGTATTGTAACTGATTTTATTGTGATTTTATTATTATCTATATTGATAACTCTGCCTTGAAACCCCATGGGGGAATGGGCAGAATAATAACAACAACAATAATAATTGTTATTATTATTGTTCATATTACAGGTAAGGAGATGAGGCTAAGAGAGAGTTTTCTTGATACTTGTTTAAGGCCAGCTAGTGAGTATGTATCAGGGCCAAGATTTAGCAGGATGCCTTGCTGATTTATAGCTCATAATGTAATCCTATGCAGAATTGCTCCAGACTAAGCCCATTGATTTCAGTGGGTTTAGACTGGAGTAAGTTTACATAGTCTGTTGATAAGTATGCTGTGCCAGTTCTAGAAACGGTGAGGCAATTTTTCTTGGCTATGGGTCAGTGTGAGCGGAGCTTTTTGAAGAGGGCTGGACCATCCTGTGAGGTGCTACTTTTATCTTCTGTTGTGCTTAGGTCTTCCTTGCATTGTGTGTGGTACTGATTTAGGATTATTTTGGTTTTACAGCATGACATGAAGGTAGAACCATGCTTATGGTTTATTGTACTTTTTTGGCTTTTTGTAAAATGGAGAATCTGTCAAAAGATAGGTGAGAATTACTCTGTGTGGCAAGAGCTGGTTCAGTTGTTGCATAATAGAATATAACTTGTAACATTTGGAAGGTGGAACAAGGGGCAGACATATAGACATAATTTTATATAAAAGCCACTCTCTTTCGGAAACTTCTGGGAATGAGGAATAGGAGTAGGGCTCTCTAACAGAGCATTAGCCAGACCTCCACCAAAGAGTGATTCTCAGATTCTTAGGTGAGAAGCCATGGTATAAGTTAAACTCATCTAAAACCCAATGTAAGTTGTCTGAATAGATGTGTACCTTTTTTACCCTTAGTATGCACACCTCCCAGTTTATGTACAAAGGATCAAAGATCATATATCCCACCATTTGAATTTCTTGAACTGCTATGGATTAATGTTAGCAAAAGCAATTTATGAAGTAGCCCTGTATTGTTGTTATGCACTCCTGTCCTTTCGCTTTAATGAATACCCGTTATTTCAAACCTATGGGGTGTTGATGTTCGGTTTGAATAAACAAGCTTTTAAAAGCTGTCTAAATCTAGCCAGAACAGCAGTATGCACTTTAACGTAGAAGCTTTTGTCTGTTTTGAATAAACTGGTATCCCAGCACTGCTCATTTTTGCAACCAAAAAATAAAAAAAGCAGACAAGTCAGCCTACTGCAGCAGTGATCACCCATTTAATCTCTGCAAGGTGGCTGCTCTTAAATGAATGATGAGGCTGTTTAATGTTTGTTAGGCAGCAGAATCAGCCATCCTTTCAGGGGCTGGGATTTGGGAGACCACTGTGTGACCTCCCAAATGCTATCTAGTAGGATTGTCCAGTTGTCTGCATACCAATAATAGCCTTTTCTTCTGAGCTCATTTATGCACAAACACACTCAGCAGCTTAAGCCTTATTGTAGTCAAACTAGCGCTAGAGAGAGGTTTGGTAGCTCTCTCTTCTTTTGCCCACTTTTGTAATGGCAATACAGATTACGGGAGATTAATGTTTCCGCTGTGAACAACGTTAGTATCCAAAAAATGGGGTGAAATATTATAAAATCAATAGCAGGTTCTTAGTTTGGTGTTAAGTCATGAGTAGAGATGTAAAATGCTCAGAAATTTTGGAGGCACAGAATTTTCCCCTCTTTTATTTCTGGAAAAATAGAATTTAGGGGGGAAATTAAAATAAATGCAATAGTTTCTAATCAGGTTTATGCTTCTTTTACTATTTTAAAAACATAAAAATGTATAATTTGTTTTAGCTTATAAAATTGTGTTATTTAGCTAATTGGATAACATAAGTGTCTGAGCTTTCTACTAATGAAATTTCAATTACACCAAATGCTAACAAGAAAGGCTGCAAACTGTTGTACCCTAAGTTGAAACAAGAAAACACATTTTGTAGTAAAGAAGCATTAACTGCATATTTGCATATCTAGTTAAACATTTTGAACAGTGAACTCTTCAGTGGTTTGTTATCATAATAGACATTACAAGTAGGAACTGGCAAGGACTTTTGAGAGGCACCCCCCTGTCCCACTAGTTCTTTCCTTTCTCTGAAAGTCCTCATGGTATCTTCCATTTTCCTGCTTCCTTCTCTCTTCTTGTAGGGCTGCCAAAATCTGGGTGGGGGTTGGAGGTCTCCTGGAATCACAACAGATCTCTCAGCTACAGAAATCAGTTCCCTTTAGGATTGCCAGATCAAGGCTGGGAAATTCCTGGAGATTTGGATGGACTTTAATGTTGTCAAGTCCATCCTCCAAAGCAACAACCCTCCAAAGCAGGGAAGTGATTTCTGTCATCTGGAAAGCAGTTGTAATTCTAGGTAGTCTCTAGCCCCTACTTGAAGGCAAGACCGGATCTACATGTTTTTTGAGGGTTTTTTTTTTAAAAAGTGACACCCCCTTATGGGCCGGTCTATCTTATGGTCCCATAGAATACAATGGACTCCATATCCAATTTGGCACACCCCCCCCCTTTGTTGGCGCCAGGGGCAAGCAACCCCTCTGCCCCCCTCCCCCAAGATCTGGCCCTGCTTGAAGGCTGACAATCCTAGTTCCCCTGGAGGAGATGGATGTTTTAGAGGGTGGAGTCTATGGCATTGTACCCCTCTGAGGTCCCTCCCCTCCTCAAACCCCACCTTTCCCACCAGGCTCCCCCCCCCCAAAGTCTAGGGATTTCCAAAGTTTTTCCCTTCCTCTTGGCAATCCCCATAGCCTCATTCTCTCCTTCTCAGCCATTCACTAACCTACCTTTTTATCTGACTCCTTTAGCTATATTTATTCTTTATTTGCTTCATTTACACTGCACCATTCTCCACAACGGGGATCAAAGCAGCTTACATCATTCTCCTCTCCCTCTTTTGGTCTGCACAATAACCCTGTGAGGTAGGTTAGGTTGAAAGTCTGCGACTGGTCCACAATCACACAGTCAGCTTCTACAACAAGGGGGGGATCTAGACCTGGGTGTTGCAGACACCCTAATCTGAAGCTCTAACTTCCATACTAGCGGTCCCCAACCACCAGGCCCTGGACCGTTACCGGTCTGTGGCCTGTCAGCAACCGGGCCGCCAGCCAAGCTGCCCCCCTGCGGTGCCCCAAAGCCTCCCACCGCACCCTGTGCTGCCTCCTCCTCCTCCCTCTGTGTTTATTATGTTAAGCTGGGGAAAGTGCCTCCCTGGCTCCTTAAAAGCTCACCTCCCTCCCCCGCGGCAGCAGCTGATCCATGGGAGAAACCGGCAGCAGCAGCGAGCAACCACTGAACAAGCCACGCTGCCCTTGCCTCCGGAGGCAAAGGCCGCGCCGCTTGTTTAGCAGATCGCTCACCACTGCTGCCCGGGGGGGATGAGCTTTTAAAGAGCCAGGAAGAAACTTTCCCTGGCATAACATAATAACCACAGAGGGAGGAGGAGGTGACACGGGGAGGGGAGGCAGGGTGGGGGGGAGGAGGCCAAATTCAGTTTCTCCACCCTGCCGGTCCCTGGTGCCAAAAAGGTTGGGGACCACTGTTCTACACCATATTGGTTTTCATAGGGTGGCTGCTGTTGAACAGTAGCAGGGAGGCAGGGCTACTTGTGTCATGCAAGTCAGGTGGCATCAAGTCATCCAGAGGTTGCTGTGTGGCCTAGGGTTGCCAGTCTCCAGGTGGAACCTGGAAGATCCTTCAGAATTACAGCTTGAACTCCTGACATCTTTCTGGAGAAAATGGCTACTTTTGAAAGGTGGACTCTATGGCATTATACCATGCTGAGGCCTCTCCCCTTCCCCAAACCTGCATTCCTTATACTTCATCACAAAATCTCCAGGAATTTCCCAACCTGAAACTGGCAACCCTAGTGAGTCCTGGTCCTAGTGAGTTCTCCCTTAAAGGACAAAATAGGACTGGAAAGGGCTCTTCAAAGCAGGTTGGAATGCTGTGGTTGTCTAGCAATAGCGAATGAGGGAATCCATTGCTTAAAGCTACAGGTGCTCTTTTAATCATTGTTGGATTTTTAAAAAGAAGATAATGATATTGGATTTATATTCTGCTCTGTACTCTGAATCTCAGAGTCCCAGAGCTGTCACAATCTTCTTTACCTCCCCCCCCCAACAGACACCCCGTGAGGTAGGTGGGGCTGAGCAAGCTCCTTAGAGCAGCTGCCCTTTCAAGGACAACTCCTAGGAGAGCTATGGCTGACCTAAGGCCATTCCGACAGCTGCAATTGGAGGAGTGGGGGAATCAAACCCGGTTTTCCCAGATAAGAGTCCACGCACTTAACCACTACACCAAACTGGCTCTCTAGTGTAGCTGCCTAGTGTACTTTTTTAGTTTTCCCATTTTCGTGCAGATTTGTAGAAAGATCAGACTTGCCTGTTCACAGCTCCAGTCACTGAATTTAAATATCCAAAGATAACCTGACTTTGCTATTAAAATATAAGGTAGTATAATAACTGTAGGCAGAATAAGTCATATGTAAACGAGTAGCATATCTTTAGTGCTGTCTCCAATAAGGCAGGGCAGTAAACTGCTTGCTTCCTGGTGTGTGGCTGTCTGCATCTCAGGCCAGCAGCAATCCACAGGCTAAGAATGTCTGCTTCTCTCAGGAAGATACAACCAAAAAGAGATTAATGGGAAGAAGATATTGCAGAAGAAACACTGTGAATTAATAACTATTGAATATACTATGTACAATTTCAATAAAAATAACCATATCATTTGTGTAAAGTCCCCCCCCCCCCCACAAAAAAAAATTCCCCCAGGTTTCAATGGGGGATGGGGCTTCACATCACTAGTCTTTTAGCACATTCAGTGCTGTCAAATGCTTTGTGACTTTGGCTTCTGTGCTTATTAACTGTCTTGTATAACTAGCATATTTAGTACTAATTCCTGCCATATATATTTCCAACATCCCTGATAAACAATGGCCTTCCATCCCTTTCCAATATGACTCCTGTTAAGCCCTGTTTCCAGTGATATGAGAATATAGAGGAGCTTGTTGTGATTCATGTGCTGTAGCTTTTCTGCAGGAAAAGTCGGTTGCGGAAATATATCTGCCTGTCAGGAAAGCTGGTTTGTGGGGGGAAGTATTGATAAAGGTTAAAGCACATCTACCATGTCCACTACCTTGTTGTTTGTGGAAATTATAGTTACTTTGATTGTCAGTTGTATGGGCCTCATGGGTAAGAGCTACTATAATGTGCTAGTTCTTTTGTGGCAGTGAAGGAATAGTTACTTTGGTATCCTCTTTGCTTGGAAACTGTGTTTTATCTTTCCCTGCTGTTGCTGCCTCCTTCCTCCACCAGTGGAGCCATTCTTGTTCTACTGGCAATACAGTCTGAGGTGCTTTTGAAGTCCTTGGTGAAAGAAACTGCAGCCAAGTTGAGTGGAGTTGAGCAAATGTGGAGTGCAAGCTGACCAAACAATAGCAGAAGCTGTTTAAATCAGCCTCCCCCCCTCTCTCCCCCTCCCTCATTGAATTATTCTGAGAGTAAATGCTGGACGTGGAAAAAATATGGAAGGGGAATGTTCAGGGAGATTGTGTTAGAACATTCTTAGAATGGTTATGTGGCTGAAAGAGGCCATAACTGTGAACACAGAGAGTCCTGGGTCACCTGCAGGAAGTCTTGTTCACTGGTTTTGCCTCCAGAAAAACTAACACTGCTACTCTTTAGTAATTTATACTAGTAATTCTCCGTGTCTGAATTACATATATCAGATTATACTGGTATATTGTTTTCTGCATAAATGATACAATATGGCTGTCCTCTTAATCCTTTGTATAGAGTAGAACCCTCACTTTGCCCCTCTGTGTATGGAGACTTTTAAAAAAACCACCTATCCTTTCTCCAGTTCTTAGACACCCTGATTGTGAGAGTGAAGGTCTTGTTTTAAGAGTGTTGTGGCCATGGGATAATAACCCTACATTTAGTGATCATCGTGAGCAGAGCTTTTCATTTCTGCGCCATTTTTAAATAACTGTCTGCCAGCCACTTGTGGGAAGAACGAACAATTTGTTGCCTTTGGATTAATTAAATGGGGCAGGTCAGCACAAGGTTGCCCGGTTCCCTATCAAAACCAGGGTGATTAAATCTGCCGTCTCCTGAGGCAGCCTATTGTTTTATTCCTATTTACAGTATATTTCTGGAGTCTAATAGTGTTAATTCCTCTCTTATTCATTCTCCCATTTGCAGAGAGCCCTGGCACTTTTTTCAGTCCTGAGAAATGGTCTTGCCGTTAGTACAATTTCTGGCACTTCCAGTGAAAGGAGTTTAGGTAATAGGGCTTGGAAGGACTTTTGCAGTGAAACTCCCTCTGTAATGCTGGATGAGATGAACTGTTGGCTCAAGTTGGCATAAAGGGATTCCTTCATATCCTTTCAGTCCTGTTGATACAGATTTTTATTACAGAACTTGGGGCTGCTGTAGTGTGTAAATTTGCTATTTTGTTGAATAAAACATAGGATGAAACTATGACTAATCTGTTTGGCAGGTGCCCCAGAACTGAACTGGAAGTTCTGTAGGTTAGGCACTGGTTTCCTAATTTCGGTGCCTGTAGGGCTGTCCAAGGAGGGCAGAGTAGACAGTTCAGTCCAGGAAGCTGTCACTGCAGCCCAGAATCTTCCCTAGAATCTGATGATAAGAGTACTGCTGCCTGTTATCAGGTCCCCAGATCTGCTGTCTGAGCAATTCCTTTGCTGACCAAGTGCTCTCTTTGTGCTACCAGATTTAAATGTCACCTACCGCTTTGTCTCTGATACTCACCAGCCTTTAGACTTGGGTATTTGATGCCTCCTCTTCCTCCTTTGCTCTGCGATACTTCAAGGTATACTTGGTCTACACCTTACAGCTCCATTAGCCTTGTTTGAGCTTGAGCCAGATGTATCCTGTTGGGCTGGTTCTCATTTGATAGCTGCAGTTTTAATTCTACATTTAACAACTTGACTGCACACTGTGCAGAACCGGCCTGCAACATCTTTTGTGCTGAATTGGTTTTACAATTGAGTAAGCAAAAGCATCAAGAGGCCCCAGTGTGTACATTAAAAAAGGAAGAGGGGGTGGGGACCATTAATTTTAATTTCCAATTTGGAAGCAAAGTGTATTTGTATAGACATATGAATGTGCATTTTGGGTAATTTGAGAACACTCAATCCACCTTATCTTTTGTATCTCTACTTCCAAATCTTTTAAAGGTTGTAGATATCTTGAAAACGGAAATGGTTTATTGAATGCTCTCCAGAGTTTGTGCTAATGAAAACTGGCAGTTCTAATGAACTCATAGATAGCAAACATCTGATTGATTTTTGTTAATCAGTTTGGATGGCCTGAACTTTTTTGGGGGGTAGTACTTGAATGTCTAGGTCCAGATGCATTGGAGAGCATCTTATCACCAGAGGTCATCTTATAAAAAGGGTTAATAGGTGATGGCTAATAGAGAATGCTAATGCTGGTTTGTTCTATATATATTGGATTAGTTAGAAATGCACTGGAGCCATTTGAACCAATAAATGTTGTTGTAATTTAGTTGATGACAATTGAATAATTTGTTCCTTTGCCCTATTTTAAAATCAGGAAGTATAATGCAAATTAATCCCTTAACATAGGCAGGGTTGTTACTGGAATGGTGTGGGGGTGGGGCTTGCCTCATAATATTTGGGGAAAATATTAGCTCTTAAGGAGCCTTTGGCTTGCGAGAGGTGGTGACGGGGTCTTTATACCAATTGTCTACCAGGATTGTTCCTTAGAGAACTCTCAGAGTTAACCAGACTGTTGCTTAACCAAAGGAGGTTGTTTTATTAATAGAAAATAATAAAGTAATCCACACATACAGAAAATAGATTAATACTGGAAACAAATACACAAGCTTAACAGAAAATACAGGAGTGAGAGGGGTATAGCAGGGATTTGGGGGAAATATAGTTACCATTCAGAGGTCCAGGAGTCCATGAAGCAGAGGATACGAATGTGGAAAGTGGCTCAAACAGAGTTTGGGGGTACACTTTCTAGTTTAGATATATGCTATAATGTTACCTGGGGGCATGCTGATGCAACTCCCCACTAAAACAATGTACTGATGAGATTAACTGGGAGTAAAATAATACACTGGGAAATGCTGCATGGGTCTCCCAGGAAAAGACAGAGAGGTTGCCATAATCACATCTGTGTGAGAGGATGGGTTTCTGGGTGTAAAAATTAATTGTAAATGTCTCTTGCTATAATTTGTACAGGAAGGTAAGAATGGTAATGTTTGCTGATGATCCTAGACTGCTGGAGAGAAAAGGCTTCCCAGTTATAGGGATGGCCCCTTAATTAAGGTGACAGGATTAGGAAGGGAGGACCAAAGGCTTTTGTGATAAGGAATGATTTCTCCTTTCCTGTGGGCTCCACAACAGATAGAAATACATATTTTGTTTTAGATTGGGGGGGGGGGGGGGGAAGACCAGTAGTCTGGAGACACCCAACAGCCACCTCCCAAAATAATAAACACACGCTTGTCCTTTTGCTGCCAGAACCATTTTATTTAGTCCTACTCCATCTTGGTTTATACTGAACACTTCCAAACTACACTCTGGCCTATTCCTGGGCCAAACAAGGCTGGCACTTGTACTGTGAAAGAATTAGGGGTGAAGGATTATGAGGGACATCTTTTTCTGAGTGTGCCCTTTGCAGTGGTACATGGGGGCCTTATAGGGTAGAATTAAGGTGATATGTTGTACACTGTGGCAGTTCCTTGTCTATAATCAGAAGACCCTTTAAACAAGAGGTGTCAAACACATTTGTTATAAGGGCCAGATCTAAGTGTCACTTTGTTGGGGTGGGCCATGTGTGCCATAAAATGTAACTTGAGGTACCCGAGATATAAACTTGATAAAGGTGATTTCAGATGTCAAATGGCAATAGCAGGTGAATAGCAAGCTTGATTCAGTTGGGGAAGTAGGCATGGCGATACCTAGTTCTCAGTTCCATCCAGGAGGATTCAGTCCGGGAGGATGCAAAGAATAAATGGAAATAAGTCTGACATCAGAAACCACAACATTCAGTTGCAGACCTAAGAGTAGCAGTGCTCTTACAAAGGAATTTCAAAGGGAGATTAGAAAGAGACTGCTGAATTGCAGTTGATAATGAAGCTCAAGACAGTGCATCCTCCTGGACTGAACTGATAGCTGTTTCCCTGTACATTGCCAATGTCTGCTGTTGTTATCATATGGCATCTGAAATCACTCTCCAAGATATAAGGATCAATCCAAGTGTTCTGATTACTAATCAGGGTATTTTTGAAAGAGAATAAATCCAGATAGGAACAGAGAAATCTAATCTTTTTTATACGAAACAACTTTTCAGAATAATCCAAAATAACTTCCTAAGTGTACATTGTGCTTGTCAGAAGAATCCATCCATCCACCCATGCACCCTCCCTCCCACCAAAGAAGAAGAAATGTGCTTCTACACAAAAGCTTATACCTGGAATA
Source organism: Heteronotia binoei (assembly GCF_032191835.1). Lineage (NCBI taxonomy): Eukaryota > Metazoa > Chordata > Lepidosauria > Squamata > Gekkonidae > Heteronotia > Heteronotia binoei. The sequence goes on along the minus strand of NC_083223.1, from coordinate 221,954,300 downwards.
AAACTGCCATGGGACTCCAACTTTGTTTTCTTTCTCTTTCTTTCCTCCCCTCCCTCCCCAAAAGAGTAGAAGCAGCCCTGAAGGAAGCAGAAGCTCTGTGTTTGTGTGTGTGAGTGAGAGAGGGGAGTGGGAAAGGGAGACAGGAAGCAAAGAGTCACTGAGGAAGCTGGGGGGAAACTAAGCTACAGTGTGGCTGCAGCAGCAGCCCTGAAAAGGAAGCAGGAGAAGAAAGTTGCTCAGGAGACAGATTTGAGCCCTGTGTGGGCTGGATCTATCCTGCAGGTTGCATGTTTGACACCCCTGCTTTAAACATTGACACCTGTACGAAGGGGTGGAATTCTAGCAGGAGTGCCTTTGCATATTAGGCCACACACCCCTGATGTAGCCAATCCTCCAAGAGCTTACAGGGCTCTTATTACAGGGCCTACTGTAAGCTCTTGGAGGATTGGCTACATCGGGTGTGTGGCCTAATATGCAAAGGAGCTCCTGCTAGAATTCCACCCCTGCCCATACATTTGCTATAGAACAAGCAAAAGCTCAGTGTGCCTAGTACATTGGCTAGTTCTCTTGGCCCTCAGTAATGCCTTGTACATTGTGCATGACCTAGAATATACTGAATCTTCTGCTCCCTTCCCTTGTATATATTGTTTGCTGTAGAGGGAGATCAGTGGGACTGGGCAAATTGCCTATTCAGAAGCTTGTTCACCTTTGCTGATCTTCTTGCTGAGCAATCCCTGATAAGCTTATGAGGAAGGTTTGTTGGAGTGTCCTTAAAAGTCTCCTGCCATTGTGTTGTAAAATAAGTAGAAGACACTTTGGAACAAGATGGAACAGAAGCAGGAAGGTTAAGTGGTTTGTTCAGGGTCAAGAGAGAAATCCATCACCTAGGCCTTCTGAGTGTTTGTCTAAATACAGACTAGAAGCCTTTTTTGTCCTTCTCTTGAAAATACTTGCAAATTCTATTTGACTACCTGTGTCACTGTTGTAGCCTTTAACTACTTTATCATACTTTTGGGGTGCATTTTCAAGACAATACTGAGTAAGTGTCTTTATCACTTGTTTGGGGGTAGTTTAGAGAGATATTTTCTTTATACTTTCAGAATTGTTGGTTGTTGCTCTTTTTAACAGGGAAAAAAGTTCTAGTCCCTGTTGGGTTCACCCTTGCAAATAACATCATTAATCCACTTCTCAAGGGAGAATTTGCACCTGGCATTTTGGTCAAGGCTACTTAGCGCACTCTGCCTTGAGGGCTTCAGTCTCCCAGATCCAGAACTTCCATCTGCCAGCTAGCTTTTGATGTAGTAAGCTGCATTTTCTGAAACTGAGAGTAAGTCACTTGGAGCGCTCACAGCCATTCATCCAGATGAAGACCAAAATATCCCTTCCTTTCTCTCACACACAAAATGGTTAGTTGCCCTTTATGGCACAATCTGTGACACAAGATCTTGTGAACAGAATCTCCAGCCTGTGTTATGTTTGTTTTTCCCCTGATGCAGGATAAACTCTCTTGATCTTCTTCGTGGTCTCTGTGCATTCACACATATGGGTAATCCGCAGGATTGGCCCCGACCTCGGAGAGTTCAAAGCAATCTTGATCGTAGATCTGGCGCGCCTCCCGCTTGTCCTGGGAGGAGTCAGCTACTGCGCATGCCTGGAGAAGGGGGAGGTGCTTAGCCACTCAGTTTCTTCCTTACCGCCGACCGGATCGCACCTTCCTCGTTGATCTCCAACCTCTTCATTGCAATCTCTACAACTACCTTCTCTTCAACCTCAACTCTTCATCTTCTACTTCTACCTGGTATCGTATAAAAAAAAAAAAAAAAAAAAAAAAAAAAAAAGGGCCTTTTCTTACTATCTCTTCGGGACTTTTCCCCTCCCCCCCCCCCCCCTCCCCGGGCGGATGGAAGGAAGGGACAAGATAATCTTTAAACGCTGCACCAGCTGCTCATCCAAAATCCCCTCATCCGACGGTCACTCTCTGTGCTTGTTCTGCCTTGGAGAGGCCCACCGTCCAGACTCCTGCGTGCACTGCAGCCAATTTGGCAAACAGGCCCGCAAGAACCGCGCAGCGAGACTCAGGAGCCACCTCATGGAAACCACACTCCGACCGGCCATGCCGCATGGCGGACAAAAACAACCCGCGCCATCTTCCCCACACCTCGTGGGAGAGACGCAGTCGGCAGCTTCCGTGGCACAGGGTCCCAGTAAGCCTAAGACCGGCAAGCACTCCAAGAAGTCGGACGACCCCAAGAAGCGCCGCCGTTCCGATTCCGCCCACTCGGACCCGACGGGTAGCGTGAGCTCCAAGAAGCACAAGACCCGACCTCTCGACTCGGTCTCGAACCCGACCACCAAGCCGAAGACCCCGAACCCGAGCGCCACTGCCTCCGGATCGCTGCCGAAGACTCCGACATCGAAGTCGACAGCAACACCATCAATCACTCCATTGGAAATCATCCGCATTTCATCCAAGTCACCGTCCATTCCGAATTCCCCACCAGACCAACTGCTGGATACGCACTCTACCGCATCCGTTGGGATCCTCGACCCATCTAAATTCATAGATCTCTCGCACCCTGTAGACGCCCACGCGCTCACCAGAGAACCCTCGACCCCGAGAGTCCTCCCGACCAGACCGCGGTCTCGCAGTCGCAGACGCACCAGATCCCGCAGTCGCCGGCACACCAGGTCGCGCAGTCGCCGTCACACCAGGTCTCGCAGCCGCCGCCGCACCAGGTCCCGCAGTCGCCGCCGCACCAGGTCCCGCAGCCGCCGTCGCTCCCGCAGCCACCGCAGGGGGAGACACTACTACTACTCTCCATCGAGATCCAGGTCTCCATCCCCACGGAACCGAAGACGGCACCGACGATCACCATCCTACGATCGACATTACCACAGCTACCAAGAGTCTCCTCGCGACCGAGATCGCTCACACAGACTCCATTCCGCATCGGTCGAACCGCTTCACCATGACGACCTTACGAATCTCGGCGCCGAACCGAAACTCCCGCCGCCACTCGAGTCCTTACACACGGCTCCCAAGACAACGCCCCAGCCCGACCTGCACCAGGGAACCGACGACGGATCCGAGGAGGAACTCTCCGACTCCGACCACTCTTCGGGTTCGGACCTACAATCCCCAGAATCCGACATAGCCAAGCCAGCAGACCTATCGCCGTCCGAGGGCCCGAAATCCTACCTCGACCTCGTGGCAAACATGGCAAGCTCGCTGAACCTGAAGCTCAATACGGACGCCCCCAGAGTCTCGGACGTCGTATTCGATCTGGTGCATGCGGATCTTCCATCCAGCTCATCTCTTCCCATGCTCCCCGTCCTCCTAGAAACACTCAGAGAAGCATGGGACAAACCGGCATCAGTACCGCCGACATCCAAGAAGGTCGAAGCCCTCTACAAGATACATGCACCTGAATCCAAGTTCCTATTCACTCACCCGGCTCCGAACTCGATCATCGTGCATTCGTCTTCGAAATCGAAGCAGACTAGGCACCCGGTACCACCAGAACGAGAGGGCAAGAAACTCGACACGATCGGGAGAAAGATCTACGCCCTCACTACAGCCACAACCAAAATCCTCAACTACATGGCATGCTTTTCCGCATACACCCACAACCTGACCACTTCCCTCGGCGCACTGGTACCATCCCTACCCGAGGCGTCCCAGAAGTCAGCCGCCACTACCCTGCAAGAGATCGCCAGAGTGAGCAAACAGCAAATCAACACTGCACGGCACGCTGCACAGTGTTCTTCCAAAACCTTGGCCTCAGCCATAGCACTCCGTAGACACGCGTGGCTCAGATCCTCCTCCCTCCAACCAGACATCAAATACAAGGTGGAAGACCTGCCCTTTGATGGCCTCGGCCTGTTCAGCTCATCTACAGATGACATCCTCACGTCAGTAGACGATGGCAGGAAGAGGGCGAAACGTCTGGGAGTTTCCCAACCTCTGACACAATCCAACCGACAAAGGAACTGGAGGTCCAGCCAATACAAAGGGGCCAGATCCCCACGACAACAGGATTCATGGAAGCGCAAACCACCACAGTCCAAGCCTTCCTTTCAGCACAGACGCCAAACAACCAAGAAACCTCCAACCACATCCAAACCATCTCTCTGACCTCCCTGCCCCGAGCCGTCCAGTCCCCCTTCATCAGCCAAACCCATCAACACGACTACAACCGTTCTACACTGCCTGGAGGACCATAACATCAGACGCCTGGGTCCTCACCATCATTCAAAGAGGCTACCTGATAGAGTTTACATCCACTCCAAGGCACCACCGATTCCTCACCACACCCCCGTCCGCACCCCTGCAGACAGAAATTGCGTCTCTGCTGGACAAGGGCGCGATAGAACCAGTCCCACCCCAATACCATCGCACCGGCTTCTACTCCCGGTACTTCCTGGTACCAAAAAGGGACGGAGGACTCCGACCCATCCTCGACCTCCGCAAACTCAACCTACACATAATCTACAAGAAATTCCGTATGGTCACGCTTCAGGCAATCCTTCCGCTCATCCCAGAACGAGCATGGATGGCGTCCATAGACCTCCAAGATGCCTACTTCCACATAACAATCAATCATCATCACAGAAGATTCCTAAGGTTCGCCGTAGGGAGGCAGCACTTCCAGTTCTGCTCCCTCCCCTTCGGCCTCTCCACAGCACCAAGGGTCTTCACCAAGTGCATGGCAGTAGTAGCAGCCACATTACGCCAGCAACAGATATCAATCTTCCCGTACATAGACGACTGGCTGATCGTCGCCCATTCCAGGGAGCAACTACAACTGGACGTCTCGACCACCCTCTCCACCCTGGCCACCCTAGGCCTCCGAGTCAACCTCTCAAAATCCAAACTAATCCCTACCCAGAGGATTCAGTTCATAGGGGCGGACATCTCCACGCTCTCGCAAACGGCTTCCCTACCTCAGGACAGAGCACTCGCCATACTGTCAATGGCCAACACTATCATCGCCCAGCGCTCCCAAACAGCGCTCACCTTCCAAAGAATGCTAGGCCTCATGGCAGCAACCACAGCAGTTCTGCGGTTTGCGAAGCTGCACATGCGCCCCCTTCAAATGTGGTTCGTAAGGACTTTTCGCCCCCACACACAACATCAATCCACACTACTCACCCTCCCACCACACATTGTGCCATCCCTCAAATGGTGGACCAAGCAACATCACCTCTTCAAGGGCATGCCATTCAAACAGACACCGCCCTCGGTGATCGTAACCACAGATGCATCCAAGTGGGGATGGGGAGCCCACTTAGAGGACCTCACGGTGCAGGGCCAATGGACAGACTACGAACGCTCTCTCCACATAAATTGCCTGGAGCTCATCGCAGTGCACAAGGCCCTGCGGTCTTTCCTCCCGTCGATAAAGAACCGGCACGTCCAAGTCACCTCCGACAACATCGCCACAGTCTTTTACATCAACAGGCAGGGCGGCACCGCCTCCGTCAGACTCTGCAGGAGAGCCCTCGCACTGTGGCATTGGAGCATAAGCCAGGGCATCTTCCTCACGGCCGTGCACCTACCAGGGACCGACAACACCCAGGCAGACGCCCTGAGTCGCCACTCGACCAACAACCACGAGTGGTCCATCAACAGTCGATACATCCGACAGATCTTCAACGTCTTCGGACAACCGAAGATAGATGTATTTGCTTCACCATCAAATGCCCAATGCACCCGCTTCTACATGAGAGGTCCCCCATCCCACCTCTCCAGGGGGGATGCCTTCCTACAAACTTGGAACGGGATGCCTTCCTACAAACTACCTCTTTCCCCCCATCCCACTTATCACCAGAGTTCTACAGAAGATTCAGGTAGACCACACAAACTGCATCCTCATAACTCCATGGTGGCCGCGCCAACCCTGGTTTACGACCGTGCTGCTCCTGTCCAACAATACCTTCGCCCAGCTCCCTCAAACACGGGATCTCCTCTCCCAACAGGACGGCAGGGTCCTTCACCACAACCCGGCGTCACTCAAGCTAACAGCCTGGAGAATCAATTTCTAGATTTCCCCCCAGAGGTCCGTCACGTCCTAGTGAATTCCAGAAAACCATCTACTAGGAAATCCTATCTACTTAAGTGGAAACGCTTCTCACACTATGCCTCACAACACAACTTCGACCCCAACTATGCCACCATACCTCAGGTACTAACTTACACCTTAACGCTCTCTAGAGCGGGTCTGTCGTATTCCTCCCTGAAGGTACATCTGGCAGCCATCTCTGCTTTCCACCCCCGCATCGATGGCACAACGGTTTTTTCTCACCATGCGACTAGAGCCTTCCTCAAGGGCATCATTCGCCTTCACCCACCAATCAAACAAGTTCTACCCACCTGGAGCCTATCTCTGGTCCTGAGCCAACTCATGAAACCGCCCTTCGAACCCATGGCTTCCATTCCACTGCACCTGCTGTCATGGAAGACGGCATTACTTACGGCCCTCACCACAGGTAAGAGGGCCAGTGACATCTGCGCATTCAGAGCAGACCCACCGTATACGACATTTCATAACAGTACGGTGGTCCTCCGACCTGACCCGACCTTTCTTCCCAAGGTCGTCTCTCCCTTCCATCTGGGAAGACAGTCCATTATACCAGCCTTCTTCCAGCACCCCGCGGACGCGGGACAAAGGGCACTCCACAACTTGGATGCACGGAGAGCCCTAGCCTTCTACATAGATAGAACCCGCCAAATCCGTAAAGACCCCAGACTCTTTATCACTTACGCTACCCATAATCAGGGCAGCAGAATATCCACCCAGAGACTCTCCAAATGGATTGTTGCTGCCATCGAACTCTGCTACCAGCTGGCAAAACAACCAATCCCTCAACATATACGAGCCCACTCAACCAGAGCCGTGGCCACCTCGTCCGCCTTCATGAAAGGCATACCTATAGAGGACATCTGCGCCGCAGCCGTCTGGTCCTCTACATCTACCTTCGCCTCGCACTACGCCCTCGACGTTCGTGCCCGGCGAGACGCCTCCTTCGGACAAGCGGTGCTACGATCGATCTTCGACTAACCACCGTGAGTAACACTATCATTATGTTACACTCTAATCCTACCTTTTCTTACAGATCCAGCACCCACCTCCGAAGAAATGGCTCGCTAATCACCCATATGTGTGAATGCACAGAGACCACGAAGAAGATGGACAGGTTTCTTACCTGTAACTGGTGATCTTCGAGTGGTCATCTGTGCAATCACACAGACCCACCCAGCCTTCCCCGCTGCTGGAAGTTAGTTAGCACAGTTATTTCCACCTACCCGGCGGCGGGAAGAAACTGAGTGGCTAAGCACCTCCCCCTTCTCCAGGCATGCGCAGTAGCTGACTCCTCCCAGGACAAGCGGGAGGCGCGCCAGATCTACGATCAAGATTGCTTTGAACTCTCCGAGGTCGGGGCCAATCCTGCGGATTACCCATATGTGTGATTGCACAGATGACCACTCGAAGATCACCAGTTACAGGTAAGAAACCTGTCCTTCCTTGAGGCATTAATCTTCTTTATTGTTCTCTCAAATTCTAATTCAGGTTCTTGCATGCTGGTGGATTCAGTCTGCCCCATCCTCCAAATTGTCAGATAAGCTTAAACCACAGTTTTCCTTCAAAGATAAATTTCACTTTGTGGCAGAAACTCCCAGATCATCACCTTGGTGCCCAGGGGGTGGCTGTGGGTTGGAATTGCAGGCTTTATGAGGTCAGGTAAAGGTTGGTTTTGCCCTGGTAGCTAGACGGGTCCCTACTGTGAAGAAAGATTGCTGGAGCGGAGATTAAATAGGAAAGGTTTAAAAGTGAATTTCTTTTGGCTCTGTATCTGAAGTCTGTAATGAAACTGTAGCTGAGAGGGTCAAAGCGGAGTGATTTGATGAAAAAGATTATCATTCTTGATGAATAGCCAGCATTGTGTGCATACCCAGAATGCACAGTTGCTTATAAAGAATTTATTGTGAAGTAGCTAGTGAAGAATGCAGCTTCTATCTAGTATTGGGGTTCTGCTAAAAAATGCCAGGAGGAATGGAGCCTTATATTGGAAAAATCTAGCCTTTCAAGTTTCTTCCAAAGAGGAGAACCAGCTCCATTGAGCTTTTTTTGATTGTAACAGGTGAGTATCGGCTGTCCTTGCTTTATTTTTATGACCTGGTTGTTAGACTGGAACTAAATGCTCAGTGAGAACTGGGTTGGCCACTGAACACTTGAAAAGAGCCAGAGGATGGGCATGATTTACAAAGAAGAATTGGCTGGTAGGGAGGGAGCAACTTAGACCTTTGTTACTGAACAACTGCTTCTGCCCTGTACTCCCTGCTCTTTTCATGGTTCCCAGATGTGAATGTCAGGTAGGTGAAGGGTTAAGACCCTTCTACTGCCTACCAAATTCTATTCTCTCCTGCCCCCACGGTCTCCTCCTCCACCAGTGAACACCATCTTGTTAGGGGCTAAAATTTTATAGTTTTAAATGTTTGATTTATTGTTTAAACTAAAGCTGTAGCCCACCCTGAGCCCGTTCATCGGAAGGGCACGATATAAATTAAACCAAATAAATCAATTTGTTTGAGGTTGGCCTGAGTTTCGGCCTGTGGATCTGCTACGGATGTTGATCTCTGCAGTACTGCAGTCCGAGCTCTCTGCTCATAACTTGAGTTCGATCCGGCAGAAGCTGGGTTCAAGTGGCTGGGTCAAGGTTGACTCAGCCTTCCATCCTTCCGAGGTCGGTAAAATGAGTACCCAGCTTGCTGGGGGGAAAGTGTAGATGACTGGGAAGGCAATGGCAAACCACCCCATTTAAAAAGTCTGCTGTGAAAACGTTGTGATGTGATGTCACCCTAGAGTCAGAAATGACTAATGCTTGCACAGGGGACTACCTTTTCTTTAAAAATGCTATCCTTGTATTGTTTTGGTCTAGCCAACAGGCATACAACCTGATCCTCCCTTTCTTCTTTGATACCATATCTTTCCTTCTTTGGGATGCTACCAGTACTGCACAGTAGGCCTTTTTCAAGTAGTTACAGAGGCAGTTGGAATTTCACTTACGCTGATTCTGTTTCAGACAGATCTGGAATAGTGTTGTCTCTTTGTAAAGATTAAGAAACTCTATCAACTTTTCACCTGTTTGGGAGCATCCTTAATTGGACAACTTTGTTAGTTTTAACTAAAATTGGATTTGCAACTGATTGAATGCTGGCTCCTCTCTGGCAACATTTTACTGCAGTGTACTACTAGTTGATATTGATTTACTTTAATCTTGCAATTTTTATGCCCAAGCACACCTGCATTGAATGGTTTCCCAGAGAACAGCACCTTGTTTGCTCGTACAGGATGGCTGAACGACACTTTGTATAGATTAGTTGACAGTTTTGGTAGGTTCCTACTGGTAAGTAGTGCAGAAAACCACCTGTTCTCTGCTCATTAACAGGGTTGGTGGAAGGGAATCTATAATTTTGGAACTTGTACACATGTCAAGAACATGGCTGGCTTTGGCTTTTTCATCCTCCATGGAGAAAAACTTTGGTTGCAGCCCTGTCTCATTTCCTGCCAGCTTCCTCCTAGATTGGCAGTGCTGGGGCTTTGCTTCTGAGATGTACAAGGAATGTACATTCTGTGAACATTGCTGTTGGAAGTTCAGGTGCAATATGAATTCCTACTGCCATGATGGAGTCCATTCTCCATTCCTTCTCACTAGTGCAGACAAGCTGAGTAACGGTATGGGGCACCATATTTTGTACATTCCCCCCCCAAAATGTAAATCAAATCCTTGTTCTTATATATTGTAGTTGCACCAACTAGTATGATTCTTTTGTCTGAAATAATATATGTGTGAGAATCTGGTACTCCTGCAACAAAAGGCAAGGCAGAATAACAGTGGATTTTGCTTGGGTTACTTCAGTAATGTCATTCATTCCTGAAAAATTATCTTTTCTGCATTGAATAAAGGTTCTGATTGTTAGTGACTCTGAAAAATACAACTGTATTGCCTACTTTTTCTAAGCTGGTGTCCCTCTGCGGTTTTACTTTTCTCTAGGTACAAGTGAAGACTTTTTGTTCATTCCTATAGGGAAGAGTAAAACACTACGTTTGGTGACAGTATTAAAGTGGGTGGCAAAGTTGTGCATCACCTAGTACTGGGTGGCCTGGACACCATGGGTGGGAGTGTCTTGAGAAAGGGGGGGGGGCAAACCCCCCCCCCCCCCCGCTTGAGCAGCTTCACTGTTGGGAGAAGGTCAGTATTTTTCTGATGTTTCTTCTGCTCTATCTCCAAATGTGAGGTGGGGGAAACAGGAACTGAAGAGAGCTACCTCTTTGTCTCACCCTCTTTTCAGTTTTGGGGTGGGGGGGTGGGGTTTGCTAGTTTCTTACTGGAGTTCAAGTTTAAGGGGTCTGGTACAGATTTGGGAAAGAAGTGGAGCTGAGGTCAGGAGAAGGCTAAAAATCTTTGTCACTCCCTTGGCCTGCCTGTTAAACTTGACACGTGTCTTGCTAGGTTTTCATACATTGACTTCTTGGCTTTTAGGACTTGTGAACCAAAGAGGATGATCTCTGTAATTACGCAAGAAAACCAAGAGACAGAAGGATTCAGTCCTCCCCCACCCCAAACATGGTTCCAAAATTTGCAGAATGCTAAGAGCCAAATGGGAAATGAATGGTGTGCCTGAAGGCTTAATCTAGCCTGCATATTTTAGTTTCCTCTAATTAATGTGCCTATTATCATATACATGGCTAGTGGGCATACTGCACTTTTAATGCTGCCATAAACAGAATAGATCTTAGTTCAATCTCTGCAAGCTTCATGTGAAGTCTGCAAAAGGGATGGGCTTATTTTGAATTGTTATTCAGTGCTTGTCAACATATTTTGAAATGTTTGTTTCATCAGTCTTGGGTAGGCATTTGAGCTGCTTTCCAGAGAGTACACTCATGCTTTGAGGGGCTCCTTCTGATTCATGAAGGATGCCTTGCAGACCACTCAAGAAGCTTTTTGGTATGCGTACTGGCAATAGGGTTCATACATTTCCCTGCCATGTATTGTCCAGTCTTGCTCTTTCTGCACTAGAATCAACTTAATTATTTTCACCATTGCTTCCAGCAGGTATCCCAAGACCACTATCACCCCTTTAGAAAAATGAATGCCAAAATAGGCTGCTCTAGGAGGTTGCAACTCTATGGTGAAAACTTAGGGCATGTCTCTTTCACAGCATACCTAGACTTTCAGTGCGACCCAATGATGTGGCACAATTAGTCACCAAGGGCAGCCGGTAAGAGGACCAGATCTGTACAGAAAGAATTCTTGATAGTTTGGATAAACATCCCAGTCATCATTGTGTGCTTGGCACTAGTTACTCAATTTTTGTTTATAGCTGGCTTGTGCATTCTGCATGGCCCACTTTGAGAGAGCCAGTTTGGTGTAGTGGTTAAGTGTGCGGACTCTTATCTGGGAGAACCGGGTTTGATTCCCCACTCCTCCACTTGCACCTGCTGGAATGGCCTTGGGTCAGCCATAGCTCTGGCAGAGTTGTCCTTGAAAGGGCAGCTGCTGTGAGAGCCCTCTCCAGCCCCACCCACCTCACAGGGTGTCTGCTGTGGGGGAGGAAGGTAAAGGAGATTGTGAGCCGCTCTGAGACTCTTTGGAGTGGACGGCGGGATATAAATCCAATATCATCATCATCATCATCATCATCATCATCATCATCATCATCTTCTTCTTCTTCTTCTTCTTCTTCTTCTTCTTCTTCTTCCTCTTCTTCTTCCTCTTCTTCTTCCTCCTCCTCCTCCTCCTCCTTATATGCACAGGGGCTCCTTATGGGAAAATCTTTTCCCCTTCCCTCTCCTGTCAGGGACTGCTGCAACAACACTGAATCAAGATTGCAGGATGCTGCTTTGTGGACATGCCTCAAGGATGCATTTATCCTAAGTACAACTAACTCTTCCTCTGCTGGTCCAGCAGGACTACCCGTTGCCTGCAGTAGCACATATGGTGTTATATAACCAATAAAACAAGTTATGTTTGGAGCACTGATAGAAAGATCTGGCAGGTTGTTGTTGTTGCATTCTGAGCACTGATGCAAAATGGTTCCATAAGCCTTGTAAATGGCTGAGTCAATTCATCTTGCTCAGTGGGAGTGGCTGTGAAGGCAGGAGGTCTTTGCCAGCAGTGAGATGTACTATTTCACCTGGAAGAAGTGCCCAGCCGGGTGGCCGCCCTCTTCAATTTCTGCATGAGCTCTTGCTAAAGTTCTTTCTCCCTTGAGACAGCTTGCCTAGGCTGCCAAAGACAGTTCTGTCTTGGAAGGCACCTGAATGGAATGGACAGGCCGTGATGACATGGAATCCTTCTGACAAGTGACGCTTCAAGGCCTTGAAAATAAATAATTCATTGTGTCCTGGTGGACTTTGGGGAGCCTTTCTTGCCATTCTTGGTTCCCCATCCCTTTGAAAATTCTGCCATCACAGATAAAACATGTCCTGTCTTGAAAACCTCACTCTCTCTCTTTTAATAACAAAATATGCAGTGTGCCTGTTAAGTCTCAGGGCTGCTTCTGATCTTACATTCTCTGTTTGCATTCAGGTATTGAGAAATTACTGACATAGACTCTTTCCAGGGTCAGCATGCTCAGATCCTACTCTCTTTGTAAGCATTTGTTTCCTTTTTAAACCTCTAGTGATTTCTGTGGTATTTTTAAAAAAATCATTGGTACTGTGTGATCTTTTAAAAAATAAAAGTAATTATACACTTTATATTGTGCGTGCGTGTAAAATGTACTGTCAAGGTGCAGGTGATTTTTGGCAACCTTAAGTTTTCAAGGCAAGAGATGAGCAGAGGTGGCTTGCTGTTGCTTTCCTCTGCATTGTGACCTTGGACTTCCTTGGTGGTCTTCCATCCAAGTACTAATCAGGGCCAACCTTGCTTAGCTTCTGAGATCTGTCAAGACCAGGCTAGTGTGAACCATTCATGTCAGGACACATTTACATTATACTATAATATATAGTATACTACAATATAAAAATATGTTATTTATATTATTTAGGTGGGAAACTTATAAGTTGAAGAATAACTGTTCTACAAAGCTCCCAGGGCTTTCTTGATCTCGCTGATTGATATGCATGTGTCCAACTCACACTTGGTCATTTTCCCTCAAGGCTTTTGCATCTCTGGCAGGAAAATGTTGTACCAGGAATGGTCCTTGGAGATATTGCACAATAGCAGTGCCATCCTGAGCAGAATTATACCCTTTTAAGTGTATGGAAGCTGTAAGTCTGCTTAGGATGGTACTGCTAATTTCATCAGTATTAAACATTTCTATAGCCCCTATGCAGAGCATAGGAAATGGGACAGGATCATTGGTATGCCGTGCAGCATTTTAGTTTGCTTAAAGACCATTTTTTCTTTGATGTAAACGTTTGTGAATCATGGAGGAGAGTGGCACACAGCTTTGGAACTGGCTACTCAGGAGAGGTTTGCTAATTATTATCATTCAAGCGCTAAGGGAAATGTTTTGTGTTCCCAGATATTGTTAAACCAAGAAAATGGTGTCTGCAGCTTTGATACTCTTATTAGTTATTGATTTTATTGTGTTTTAGTTAGTTGGTTTTACAGTTTGGGGTTATTGCCCATTACCGTGGGTGCATTTTGCATAGAGAGGTGATTAATAAACTTTATATGTTTGGTATTAAATCAGCCTCTTAGTGAGTGTGATTGCAAGTTCAGCGCTCTGAGCAAGAACTTTCAATGACTTTCTCCAGGGGTGGTCAGGGTTTACTGCATTTAAGTATAAATAACGTATTGCTCTTGGTACAATTGTATTACATTATTTTGTTCTCTGTCAGTAGAAACTGTTTTCTCCACCTATAGATTTATGAGGACTGAAATTCTTAGACCTCATTCATTAATGGTAAAACATGGAAGAAGGGGGAGGGAGGAGTGTTTGGATATTGTGTGTGTGTGTGTGTGTTCAGTGAATTCCAGAAACATCCAGGTATAAGAATATGAGGAGGGGGCTTTAGTGCCTCATTCCCACAATACAGTGCAAAATGAGGAGTTATCATTTGATGTGGGATATAGTTGGATATGATGGAGAGGAATTGAAGCTCATCCATGCAGCAGAATGAGGTGGTAAAATTGGGATGTTACAGGAGGGGACTGCACCACTACAGACTGCAAATGGAATTGCCATTTTAAATGCTCCTCTGTGTTAAAACACACAAACTTCAGTACAGACAGAAAACTAGGTCAGCAGGGATTAGTCTGGGCTGGCTGAGCTGAACCTACTTGGTCTTGAGGTGCTTATATTTTTTACACAGAGGATGTCACATTAAAGGAAGAAAGTAAAATGCCTGCCCATAATATGAAGTAGTGTGGTTAGTCCACATTCAGAGTAGAGCAGACTATCCTTTCTGATGGGTAATCTCTCCTGTTGGGACACCAGACAATTTTTCCAGTTTCCTGTCTCAGTGGGAGGAGGACACCCCTTTCTTCAGTTCTCTTGCAGTGCTGGGAATGGTAGCAGGGCCTGCAGGGAGATCTGAAGTGCCAAATTGCCTACCTAGGCCTTCTTTTCTGCTGCTGCATTCACTTCTGATTTTCCTTGCCTTCAGCTTCTTCTCTCCTTGTCTGATTCACTTGTGAGTGACTTACACCTGGAGGAGGGGGGAATCTCAAATGCCAGGCAGGATTATTTTTTTAGTGGAAGCTTCTTATCACCCTACAGAGCCGTGGTACAGTGCCAGGGACTGGGATGCCCAGATTAGTTTCTTATTGTACTGATTTGGGTATTTATATCCCACTTTTCTCCCTAATGGTGACACAGAGCAGCTTACAATATTGTTCTTCTCTGCTTCACTTTATCCTCCCATAGCAACTCTGTGGGATAGATTAATCTGAGGAAGAGTGACTGGCCCATGGTCACCCAGTAAGTTTCCATGGCTATGTAAGGATTTGAGCCATAGTTCTCCCAGATCCTAGTTTGTGACCATTGCACCATGCCAGCTGTGCTGGAGGTGTCACGTGGGGGCAGAGACCTACTGGCTCACCTTCAAGGTTGCTGATTGCAGCAAACTGGGCAAGAGTCTGCCTTCCATGGAGAAGGGCCATGCACATGGCATTTGAGTCTATCAGAACAGTTCTATTGGTGTCCTTGTAGCATAGTTACACTCACTCTTTACATTACAGAAAATGCAGCTCCTATCATCTTCTGTTGCTTCAGTCGGCTGTGGACTCCTCCAGGGGGAAGAGCCTTGTGGGGGGCTGATGGCTGGGTGTTGCACGTAACTGATGGTGGGAGGAAGGTTCAGCAGGCCTGGCAGCTGAGAGCTTCCCAGATCCTTGAAAAGAACAGTCTCCTTTTATGGAGTCACATTTATTTATATTTATTTATTTATATTTCAATTTATATCCCGCCCTTCCCACCGAGGTGGCTCCCACTCACAGATGAAGGCCTCCTCCCACTGTAGGTATTCTGTTGTCAGTTTTGGAACTGAAAACCAGGTTTCTGCTACAGTGGACAAGCAACCATACCATGGTGGGAGTCAGAAACATGGGCCATCTGTGAGCAAAGGAGGGGGAAGGAAGGAAGATAGATGAGGAGGGAGGGAGAGGTGGAAAGAAAGCAATTTTAACTTTAAATGTATCCTCCAAGCCACCAGCTTGGCTTGGAGAACAGACAAATGACTTCTCCAAGCCTGCCAGTGGGGTGGTGGGGGCTTCAAGAGCCACACAACATATGTGAAAGAGCCACACGTGGCTTCCAAGCCACAGTTTGGCCACCCCTGATTTTGAGCCTATAGTTCTTAAACCTGTTCCTGAAAAAGTGTTTCCAGATGGAAACATAAAGCTCTGTTTTTGTTGGATGGGTGTTACAAAAGGACACATTCTTGATCTCTCTGGAGGTCACAAACCACTGCTTGCTTTTCCCCCTACGCTAGATATATTGCAAGTCTTTGTGGTATGTATATCAGAGATAACTGTGGTACTATACAAGGATCATGGACACAGTACAGGAAAATTTCTTCTTACCTCCAGGTTGGTTGGAATAATCTGTTTACCTCAGGTGTGGAAGTCTCAAACTGAAAGAAGGGATGATATCCTCCCACTGGGAAAGGAAACTGCAGAATTGTCCTGCCTCCAAATCTTGATGGGAAGGATCTCCCATCAATCAGGATGCTCTCTTTAACTCTGAGTGGAAGGAATATAGACAGGAAGTTCAGGAATGCATTTTGCCCATCTTGGTAAACTACCTGGATAATATATTACAGGCCTTAGAAACAACCAGTCCGAGGGTCATTGTTGTATACCAGATAATTCAGGGGCCCAATATGGTGTCTGTGGGTGCCATGGCACCCGCCAACACCTTTTCTGGTGCCCACTAAGTGCTTTTAGGAAGTGGATGTGCTAGGTGGGATTTTTGCATAGCAGGGCTTCTGATTGGATGTGTAGCTCTGTTAAACAGAGCTTCTGCCTGAAATGCTGGTGAGTTACTGTTATATATACTTTCTTATGGACTTGGTACTCTTCAAGAAATGTAATTTGCTGAGGTTTTCAATCACCTCTCTGAGCTAAATTTCAGGAGCACTCTTGTTTATCTGTTCTCTGCTTCAAAGACAATTGTGTTTTTTAAGAAGTATTGATCCCACCCCCCTTAGCTATTCTGTTGTTGTTTTATCTCCCTACCCCTTTTCTGTCGCCTCCCCAGATTGCACCACTTACAGCTTGCCTTCTGGTCAGAGTCTGCTGAAGTGATTATTTTGCCATGAATCAATAACAACATTTCTTCCTTGGGTTGCTTTGTTCAACTCTGCTGGTCTCAGGAGGCCTCTTACCAGTGTTAAGCATTGATAAACTGGCATAGAACCTTGGAATTTGATCCCAGGGGACTAGAATAATGGAAGGAATGAGGCAACAGAACTGGCTTTTCTTAGCAGGGGTTAATTAAAACTGTAGTTATCAACAGAACAATAGTATCATGGTGACAAATGGAGTATGGAATTGGAGCAGCTCGGATGCTGGCATGGGCTAACAATAACTAGAATGGTCATCTCCTTCTTTTTGATCTAAGAACTTTATGTTGTCCCAAAATGTAATATGGGCCCACTTTCATGTTTTTGCCATATATGGCTGTTTTTCTTCTCTCTTTAGGGAGACTAGATACAAAGGAGGGCAAGGCTCATGTCTTTTTATTTATGTAGAAGAGAAGTTGTTGAGGCGCAGGTTACTATGAAAGGAGTGAAATAATCTTCTCCTATGCAACTATTAAAGATAAAGGAATTCTTTCTGCCTTTGCATCTGGTCACTCCTTTCTCACTGTCTTCCCGGTTTCCTGGAGTTTGTTAAAATGAAACCCTAAGAAAAACAGTGTAGTGCCAATAGGGTGACTTGCCTTGGATCATACTTAGAACTACCATTGGAAGGCCAATGAGCTGAGGAATATAATATGCTTGTTATCTTTAAAAATGACTTAGCTTCTGAAAGACGCTGCTTAGTAACACGTCCAGAGAACATTTCCACTAGTGAAGGTTGGGACGTTTCTTTTCTCCCTGAAGATCATCATTCCAGTTTGTGATCTATAAAGAATAAACATGCTCAGATAAATGTTATAGTTAAAGAGAAGACCTTCTCCTGAGCCTTGTGAGCATGGTGCAGAAGATTGACTTCCAGTACTAGATGAAGATAAAAGTATCTATTTGGGGAAAAGTAGAATGAAATAGGAATGCATAAATCGTTTGAGAAGTGAAAACTGAGGCTAATGGATTTTAAGGGATGCTAGAGGAGAGGCATCTTAAGTAAAGTAGCAATTGAGTCTGTCAGTTTTTGTTCTAATAACATAAAAAAGATTTAATAGTAAAATGTGGGGTGTTTAAATTGGGAACATGTTCAGCCTGATTGCATCGTTACCTTGTGTCAGGGGATGAGGGTGGGACCTATTTTGGTATGCTGAGTGGGACTACACACAAGAGTCTTTACTTAGTTTTAGCACTGCAGATCTTCAGCACTGAACACTTAAAAAAAAAAAAAGCGGAATTCTTTGCAATATCTGAAACTGAGACGTTAAGCATAAGGAGCATATTATGTGTACTTGTTTTTACTAGTCATGGGGAATGGGGAGGAGGGCATTAAAACCATACCCCTCACCCATCCCACTCCAGTGCCTGAGATCATCTGACATTCAGCTTATTTTTACAGTGTAACAGCTATTGACTTTTTAGGTATATATAAAGATATGGTAAATATAAAGATACAGAAACTGAAATGCTCTAGATTTTGAATTCTGCACTTGTTTCCAAACCTGATGCTTTTCCATGCTGTAAATAATCATTTCTCTTCTTTCGTTGTCAGTTTGTAACATGTTAATAAATACTCCTTGCTGCCATTGCTACCATACAGCTCAATAACAAAAAAGAAAGCCCCAAACATGTTTGTTCAAGGGAGGCTCTTTGTTTCAATTTTCTGTTGTTAGATGAATAATAAGAGGATAGGCAAAGCCATATATAAATATGAAGAACTGGTCTAGTAGATCAGATTTCCTTGTCTTAATCTTCCAACCTGAGACACTTGGCCTCTCTTTGAACTTTGGTTCTCCTCTGCTGTTTAGGAATCTGTATTTTGAGGCACTGTTTCTGCTCTTGCACTTGAAGCCCAAACATGTGACAGGGAAACAGTTGGCTGCAAAGCAACAAATGCCTCTAGTTGGGTCCAGTCTAGAGAAATATGAGATGCCAAGGTGCAAGACTGTTCTGACCAAGCAGAGAAGTCCAACTCAGGCCAGAGGATAGGTGAACAAAGGATCAAAAATATAAACATCTGTCTTACATTCTCTTCACATACTGGTTAGTATAACAGCCTACCTCCTCAGGGCCAATTTAAGGCAACCTGCTGGCCTAACCTCCTGCCCCTTGGCCCTTCCATTGGTTAACTAATTTATTTATTTATTTATTTATTTATTTTAGGATTTATACCCCGCCCTTCTCACCTAAGTGTCTCAGGGCGGCTTACAGCATAATAATTCAAACACTTCAGTTTAAAACATTTTAAAATACAATTAAAATACAATTAAACCATAAATTAATAAAAACAAGATAGAATAAAACCGGCGGTCTATAGATGCATTTTGTTCCATCCAAGATATTTTCATTGTCAGTTAATGTTATAGGCCTGCTGGAAGAGAAGAAGAAGAAGAAGATATTGGATTTATATCCCGCCCTCCACTCCGAAGAGTCTCAGAGCGGCTCACAATCTCCTTTACCTTCCTCCCCCACAACAAACACCCTGTGAGGTGGGTGGGGCTGGAGAGGGCTCTCACAGCAGCTGCCCTTTCAAGGACAACCTCTGCCAGAGCTATGGCTGACCCAAGGCCATTCCAGCAGGTGCAAGTGGAGGAGTGGGGAATCAAACCTGGTTCTCCCAGATAAGAGTCCACACACTTAACCACTACACCAAACTGGAAGAGGGCTGTCTTACAGGCCCTGCGGAATTGCCCTAGATCCCGCAGGGCCCGCACCTCTTCCGGCAGCTGGTTCCACCAATAAGGTGCCGTTATTGAGAAGGCCCGATCCCTGGTGGATTTTAGACGGGCCTCCTTTGGCCCGGGGACTACCAACAGGTTTTGTGAACCTGAGCGTAGTACTCTCTGGGGAACGTGTGGGGAGAGACGGTCCCTAAGGTAGGCAGGTCCTAGGCCATATAGGGCTTTAAAGGTAATGACCAACACCTTGTACCGGACTCGGAATATTACTGGCAGCCAGTGCAGACCCTGGAGCCCCGGCCGAATGTGCTCCCGTCTTGGGAGCCCTAATAGCAGCCGGGCAGCAGCGTTCTGCACTAACTGCATTTTCCGGGTCCGGCACAAGGGTAGCCCCGTGTAGAGGGCATTACAGTAGTCCAGCCTCGAGGTGACCGTAGCATGAATCACTGTTGCCAGGTCGTCACGTTCCAGGAAGGGGGCCAACTGCCTCGCCCGCCTAAGATGAAAAAAAGCGGACTTGGCAGTGGCTGCTATCTGAGCCTCCATCGTCAGTGAAGGGTCCAACAGCACCCCCAGGCTCTTAACCCTGCCCGACGCTGTTAGCGGAGCGCCGTCAAAAACTGGCAGGGGGATTTCCCTTCCCGGGCCGCAGCGACCCAAGCAAAGGACCTCTGTCTTCGCTGGGTTCAGCTTCAGCCCGCTCAGCCTAAGCCACCTAGCCACTGCCTGTAACGCCCGGTCCAGATTTTCTGGGGCGCAGGCGGGCCGGCCGTCCATAAGCAGATAGAGCTGGGTGTCATCAGCATATTGATGGCAACCCAGCCCATACCTTCGGGCCATCTGGGCAAGGGGGCGCATATAGATGTTAAATAACATCAGGGAAAGCACCGCCCCTTGAGGCACCCCGCAACCAAGCGTGTGTCTCCGGGACAGTTCCTCCCCAATCGCCACCCTTTGTCCCCGACCGTCAAGGAAAGAGGAAAGCCATTGCAAGGCCAACCCCTGAATCCCTGCGTCGGCAAGGCGGCACGCCAGAAGCCGATGGTCGACCATATCGAACGCTGCCGATAGGTCCAACAACATCAGCACCGCCGAGCCGCCTTGATCCAGATGTCGCCGAAGGTCATCCACCAGGGCGACCAGCACCGTCTCCGTCCCATGGCCCGGGCGGAAACCAGACTGGAAGGGGTCAAGGACAGAAGCATCCTCCAGGAAGCTCTGTAGCTGCAACGCCGCTGCCCTCTCTATAAGTTTGCCCAAAAAGGGCAAATTCGATACCGGCCGATAGTGTGCCAATTCGGTCGGATCTAACGTTGTTTTCTTCAAGAGGGGACGGACCACCGCCTCTTTGAGCGCTGATGGAAAATGCCCCTCCAGTAGGGATCTATTTATGATATCCCGTATAGGATATCTTAGCTCCTTCTGGCAGGTCTTAATAAGCCAGGAGGGGCATGGGTCCAATTTACAAGTTGTTGGGCGTGCAGATAGGAGGATCCTGTCAACTTCTTCCAGGCTGAGCGCGCCGAAGCCGTCCAGGACACAGTCCGAAGACAGGCACGGAGCCTCAGGTTCACTAACTGTATCTAATGTGGCAGGGAAGTTGGAACGGAGCGATGCGATTTTATCCGCAAAAAAATCCGCAAAAGCCTCACAGCCAATTTCCAATTCATTAAAATTTGGTCTGCCCTGTGGCAGCGTTGTGAGGGTCCGAATTGTATTGAACAGTTGTGCCGGGCGCGAAATTGCGGACGCAATCTCTGCCGCAAAGTAAGTTTTCTTTGCGGCCTTGACTGCCATCTCATAGGACTTCATAACCTCTCTATAAGATGTTCGAGTCGCTTCGTCTCGGGTACGCCGCCATTGCCTCTCTAGTCGTCTGAGTCCTCGTTTCAACCGCCGCAACCCCTGGTTATACCAGGGTGTCGGCCTTGAACGAGGGCGCAGAGGACGCCTAGGCGCGATCTCATCGATGGCCCCGGTGAGCCTATTATTCCAAGACTCCACCAGGTCATCGAGGGAATCGCCAGGGGGCCAGGGATCCCGTAGAGCCGTCAGGAACCGTTCCGGGTCCATCAGGCTCCGCGGGCGAGCTAAAATAAGCTCGCCGCCCAAATGGGGTTGGGGTGGGACGTCCACACGAGCCTTGAGGGCATAGTGATCCGACCATGGCACTGCTATAGAAGCAAGATCGTTCACTAAAACTCCCGACGCAAAGATCAAGTCTAACATGTGACCGGCCTGGTGAGTGGGTGTCGTAACTACTTGGGAGAGTCCTAGTGTCGCCATGGAAGACACTAGGTCCATCGCCTGATTGGAGGTCACGTCATCGGCATGAACATTGAAGTCACCCAGAATCAAAAGCCTCGGGTGCTCCAATGCCCATCCTGCTGCGGCCTCCATCAGTGATAGTAAGGCGCTGGCTGGTGCGTTAGGCGGTCGGTACACCAGCCAGATCGCCAACCCCTCCCCAACATCCCACGCCAGGCCGGCACATTCAATGCCCTTGATCTCCGGAGCTGGGAGGGCCCGGAAGGAGTAAACCTCTCGAATGAACAGGGCCACCCCTCCCCCCCGCCCGCTAGTCCGTGACTGGTGAAAGACCGAGTATCCCGGGGGCGCCATCTGGGAGAGAGCTACGGTCTCCCCATCGCGGACCCAGGTCTCGGTCACGCATGCCAGGTCCATGTCCTGCTCAAGCAGGAATTCCCTACAAGAATTCCTAACAAGAAATTAGGACTCAATAAGTGCTGAAAGTTAAACAGATTAAAATTCGGTTTTCTTCCAGACCAGACCCCACAACTATATTAAATATAAACTTAAAAAAAAACCCTTCAACAGTCAATAGCAGTAAGTAGTGTAAGCAAAAACACTGTGGTGCCCTCTTGCCGTTGGTGCCAGAAGCATGTGCATATTTTGCTTAATGGTTAATCCAGGGCTTCACCTGCCCCCTCCAGTTTACCATGCCTAAAGATTTCATTTTCTTTTAAAAGAGCTGTATTTGGTTCCTTATTGAGCCACTTTTGACTCTGGAACCATGGGTTGCAGAACCCTGCTTTGGGCTTTGTTGAGCTCTTCTTTGCAGTTCTCAGTGAACCCCTGCAGTCTTGTGTTTTCTCAGTTGGCCATCTTGAGGAGGGCTCTGTGGTCTGGAGGAGATTTCTTCCCGTAGTGCTGCCTTAGAACATAAGGGAAGCCATGTTGGATCAGACCAATGGTCCATCCAGTCAGACACTCTGTGTCAGTGGCTAAAACCCAGGTGCCATCAGCAGGTCCACCAGCAGGGCCAGAACTCCAGAAGCCCTCCCACTGTTGCCCCCAAGCACCAAGAATGCAGAACATCACTGCCCCAGATATAGTGTTCCATCCATATCTTCCAGCTAATAGCCACTGATGGACCTTTGCTCCATCTGCCTTCTTTTTCCATTTGAAGGGAACAATTTAAAATGAATACTTAATATCTTGAAGCAAGGGGAGAATTTGATACTGGTGGTGGCTCACGTTATATTTTGAGACATTTCCCTCTGGTGAGTTATGCTTATCTTCATTGCAGTTGATGCCATCTTTTTTGCTTTTTTATTTAGGAAACTTCTATACTGCCTCTTCAGAGTCCTGTTCAAGGCGACTTGCCGTTAAAATCACCACAGTATTTTTTTAAAAAGCTATTAAAAAGCCTTTTTATTCTGTAAAGATCATCTGTGGTAGCTTTGTGGGGTATTGCCTCTGTTGTTTTGATGCACAGTTACAGCTCTGTTGTGTATGATGGAGATTTAACACTTCTTGGTCTCCCAACTGGTAGCGGAAAATGCTCCTTTGCTCTTAACCCTGTTTAGGAGTATGACAAGCATAAGCATTGTGTCTCCAGAAGACTTCAGGAAAAAACCTGAAGTGATTACTTTAGAACACAAGCCAAGCAAATGTATATGTGTATAACATTTTAATAGATTTTATTCATTCTTGAATTTATACCAGTTGAAAGCTTTCTTTTAAAGAAGTTAAATGGGACAATAGTTACCGGTTTTAGCAAAATTGTACAACGTTTTCAACAATTAAGATGGTATCTAGCATTCTGTGTTTTTAAAAGATATACAGCCCCAGGGAATTATGTGATGGATTGTAACTTTAAAATGACAGTAAAGAAATGGAAGAAGAGAATGCAGATAGCAAATAGTCACTGTCATGCTAATCCAGATAAGAAGAATTCAGCTTTTTGTGACTCGCAGAATTATGTTTTTCCATTTGTATTTGTTGCAGAAGATAATATTGACTTGCATTTCCATGAAAAATGGAAACACAGCCATGCCCCCTTTTGTGTATTGCATGGAATATCTAGCAGCTTTCAGAGGGATCATCAGTATGAGACTACTAAAGAAATGAGAGTGCTTGTACAGCTGATGTAGTATAGTGGTTGAGCATATGATACAATCTAGGAGTTTTAAATGTTGCATCAGCCTTAAACTTCCTAGGCATGCTAAATTAGCCCCTTATCTCTTAAATTTAGTCCAGTTCCTGGTAGTGTGAGGGCAAATGACAGAATAAAGGATTTTTAAATATCAGTTCCAAACACACCACCAAACCTCTATCTGTGACCCTAGAGAACTGCTTCTACGAGTTAAACTAGACAACAGTGAGCTAGCAGGACCAATGGTCTTAGTATAAGCCAGCTTCATATGTTCATATTAGTTTCCCCTCATTGATTGAATCTGTTATTTTGGTTTGTTTATGATATTTTCTGTGTAATTGGAAACTGCTTTGAGTATATGACAGAACAGTGGTATATAATACCTGTGTAATTGGAAACTGCTTTGAGTATATGACAGAACAGTGGTATGTAATACCAAAAGGATCTTGAACTTTCCTTTCCAAGTTTTTTACCTAAGTTCCCCCTTTGCCATCTTTACACGGAGAACACAGAGCTAACCATGTCACTCGTTTGGTGCTCTGGCAAGTAAACAGGTCATTAACTTCAGGAGCAGTTAAAGTGAATCTCTCTGATAAATTTTATTGAGAATATGGAGGACTTCTTCAAGAATGGTGAATAGAATAACCTTAATAACTAAGGGTGGCATTGGTTTGGAGGATTTTCTACAAAATGTCACTAGTGATTAAACTGTAGTTGTTTCCATCCATGGGATGTTTGGTCTTGTTTGAGAGTTATTGGGAAGTAGGGTCTCCTCCCACCTCTGCTTCCACAAAGTTTTGTGCACATTCCAGCTTCTCTGGTGGTCCCTGGTAGTGGGACGGTCCGAAACTGTTGGGAGTAGGCTCCTCCTCCGGAAACAGGGCCGTTGATCGTTTGATCCGGCCTGGAGGAGGGGCCACTCCGTTGGAAACTCTCCAGTCCAAACGGCCCTGTTACGAGACAGGACGTGTTTGTCGTGTGTCAGAGCACAGTGATCCGCAGAACGAGGTCTCCTTGCGAGAAAGTCTGCCACCTGGTTCTTCAGCTGCAACGGCGGTGGGCAGAGCATTTTACCGCCACGTTGGGTTTTACCCAGCAAAGGCAGCACAACTGGGGACTGCTGCGGAGAGCGAGGTCGCCCCTCCTAAGCCTGTTGAGGCGGGGGGGAGAGTGACAAGTCCAACTTTGCGATCCCACGCAGCACTGGCGGCCGTAGTGCAGACGACCGAGGTCCAGCACGGCCGAGAGCACTTGGTGGTTCACTCAGACAGCGTGTCTACTTGAGAGGAGGAGGGAGCCATGGTGGAGCATGGCTTTTCTATGGCCATGGGGGAGCATGGCTTTTCTATGGACTGGAGAGTTTCCAACGGAGCGGCCCTTCCCCCAGGCCGGATCAAATGATCAACGACCCTGTTTCCGGAGGAGGAGCCTACTCCCAACAGTTTCGGACCATCCCACTCCAGGACTACCGAGAAGGAAGCTTCACGGTAAGAGCTTCCAATCTTCCGTTTTCTTCATTCCTTCCCAAACTCATTTTACTTCTGTCATTTTATGGAATCTGCTGTGTAAGTGGAAGAGATCCAGATTTTTTCCTGTTACCACCGACATTGATGACTTTTTCCCTGCCCTAATAATGGCTATTTCTCCCTCTGTGCATTCAGGAAGAGGGATTATTGCTGTTGTTGTATTGTTGCTGTTATATCAACATTTTCTCAGTCACAACCTCATTATGTATCTGCTAGGTCCTATGGAACTGACAATGAACCAGCATGGTGTAGAAGAAGAAGAATTGCAGATTTATACCCCACCCTTCTCTCTGAATCAGAGACTCAGAGTGGCTTACAATCTCCTATATCTTCTCCCCACACAACAGACACCCTGTGAGGTGGGTGGGGCTGAGAGGGCTCTCACAGTGATTAAGTGTGTTGGATTAATATCTGGAAGACCCAGGTTCAAATCTCCCCTTGTGCCGTGATAGCTTGCTGGGCAACTGTGGGCTAGTCACACCCTCCCAGCCTAACCTACCTCATAGTGTTGTTTGTGAGGATAAAATGGAGGAGAGGAGAATCATATTAGATGCCTTGGGTCCCCACTGGGGAAAAAGGCAGAGCATAAATGAATTAAATTTAGAAGTAATAACTAAATATACATTCCCGGCATTCATTAAAAAAAAGAAAAGTCTTTAGCTTATTTTGTGGCAGGGATATAAAAGGAAAGGGCATATCTTTGCAACAGAAATGTGTAGAGACTTTTGAAATGAAAGCTGTGAATTAATTCAGAGGACCCAGTAAATAATAATAATTTGTTAATTTTTTAAACAGTTTCTTAGTGGTATGGTGGGGTGACTGCTGCAAGGGGCTGGAGCAAGGACAACAAGGGGAAACGCATCGCCTGAAAGAGCCTTTGCTACTGTGCTTAACTGGCAGTTGCAGCAACACGAAAACCCCATGAAATCATTGCTGTGTGAAAGGCCCCTGTAGGCCAGGCTCAGTTGTCGAGGTTTTTGTTGTGTGTGGACCTCTGCTTTGGGGCCGAGCTTGCAAATGGGCATCTGCTTACACAGATTCCATTCTTGCTCATGTATTTCGCCCAAATTACTGTTGGGCCCTTTTTCAGGAATAGTAAGCATACTGAGAGCTTGCCTTACATGCAAATAAGTTGTTGTAGAGGGTTGGTTGCCTTAAGAAAAAACAGAAAACTGAAATCTTGGAAAGTGTTCTCAATCTGAGATCTGGTTTGGTTTCAAATATTCCCCTTTCACTGTGGCTTCCCTTCTCTCTCAACATACTTGTATTACAAGGTGCTTTGGATAGCGAGTTGGGCAGAGGCTTTTAGTTCTGCCATATCCATGTGGAAAAGTAACTAATGAGGAGAAAAGACAAAGCTACAGTAATGGGGTTTTAAAGAACATTAGTCATCCCCTTTCTTATTTACTGCATAGCCTTTAATATTTCTGTTTAAATACCAAGAGCTCTTGTTAACTTGGAGCTGACCAACTATTGAATTCATTTTCAAGGTGGCTACATCTCATTGCTTTTCCTAGCTCTTCAGTGATTAGAAGTATATGAATGCATCATTTATTAAATGTTATAAATGATGCAATACAGGCAGTATAATTTGCACAATGATACTTTGATTGCATAAAACTGAGAACCACAGACAAGCAGTTTAGCATGTACTAATTTCCAAAGCTGACAAGAAACCCAGCTAATAAACCAGTTAGGGATGCTGCTTCTGCTCAGGAAATACAGCCTTGTAGGGATTAACATGCAGCCTGCCCTTTAGATCATCTCATGTAGCAAATGCATATAAGAGTTTTGTACCACAGGGAATTTGTTTTGACAAATGGCAGCGTGCACGAGGGTGCAACGTTAACTCTGGCCACAGGGCTTTCTGTTCCTGTAGTTTGCAGCATACAAATTGGTTCTTTGAAGTAACCTGACTTACAGTGTATTATATATAGTATCTCCCCATAGCAACCCGTTTGTGTACCTCCCCTCACTTCTCCATGTTGTTTAGGTAGTTTTCACACGCATCTGGATTTCTTTTGTTTTGTTTTCCAGCTCGGAGTATAGAGACAAAGGGAAGGAAGAACATTTCCTTGTTCCAGTCCACCTGGGAAACATTCAAGTATCTGGGAAGAGGGATTGTGGGGGGGGGAGGAGAGAGACAGTCCTGTTCAGGGAACTGAATTCATCACTCCATAGGCAGCTAGTTGTCAGTGTCATATTCCAGTATAAGTTTATGTTAAAGTTGCTTTTAAAGGACAAGTGCTGCATTTTGGTGTGAATTATTAACGGGTTGTTGTTCATACTGTGAGGAGCCTAGGCAATAAGGCAACTAATGTGCCCAAATAACCAAGTTTGTCTTGCCTGTATGGCATATCAAAATGCTAATGCGGCCGTAAAACACATCGCTTGGTTCTAATCTTCAAAAAGCCTTCAGAGTGCCTTTAGTGGAAAGTTATCCTCTTCAAGGGAGCCTCTGCATCATTTTTTAAAAAAAAACACCCTTCTTAGATTGAAAGCTCAAACATTTTATGGGTTTCTGCTAGTCTTCTGCACCAGAGTTGCCTTTTATTTTTAACTTGGGTAAGATAACTCAAGATAACAATGCTTATTCAGACAGGCTATCTTTGATCTGGAATCTTTGCATCGTTAGCCAAATGATAACGTATTCCAAATGGGTCCAGCTAAACCAGGATTATGGTTGGCAGCCTTAACTATGTAGCCCCCTGGTTCTCAGATAGTGTCTGGGGGACCCAGGGTGCTCTTAAAGAGAAGATCAACATCACCCCAGAGTTGGAAACAACTGGTGCTTGCACAGGGGACTACCTTTACCTTTTAAAGAGAAGATCAGTGATGATGGACAGGCATCCCTGAGAGGTTGCTCACCCAGCTCAGCCAGTCTTCCCTTGCAATGTGCAGCCTCAGCACAGTGCTGACGTGTTCTTCGGCACATTCTTGGTTTATGCAAGGTGATGGTGAGTTGTAATGAGCCTGAACAGTCTGTGTGAATCTTTTTATCAGAGACAACGTGGATTGAGTTTTAGAACTACAGCTCTCGGGGGGAAAAAACAGTTATCATACTAAAAGCTGATGTGCACAAACAGCAGATACAGATGGCAAAACTGAATGGTAAGATAGAATGAAGGTTGCGTGGTTGGAACTGGTCTCCCATAGAATACTTCCTCTCTACAGAGTCAGGAAGAAGTGAAGGGCGAACCATCCTCTCTGACTTGCTAGCTCCCCCACCCTTGATGCTGAACACATATATTGCTGCTCAGTTAGTTACTGTGCTAAAAAACACCGACTTGTCATTGTGAAATCTTATTCCAGTGTCCCACAACTTTGCAGTTCCTCCTGCTCCCTTGATCCAGGACATCATTAGCAGCACTACCATCCCACCCACCTGCATGTTGAATGTACAGCCACCACCATTGCCCACAGTGGAGAACTGCACCTTTGCATATGCCAGGAGCAACCAAGAACCCAACAGTACATGCAGCCCAATCCTTGTTTCAGAGCCCTTACTGTAAACTCTTACTGTAAAAAAGTTTTTCCTAATATCCAGCCAGTACCTTCCCACCCTTATTTTGAACCCATTATTATGAGTCCTCTCCTCTGCTGCCAACAGGAACAGCTCCCTGCCCTCTTCTAAGTGACACCCCTTCAAATACTTATAAAGGACAATCATGTCCCCCTCAACCTTCTCTTCTCCAGACTGAACATTCCCAAGTTCCTCAGTCTTTCCTCAGAGGGCTTGGTCTCCAAGCCCTGATCATCCTTGTCACTCTCCTCTGCACCTGCTCCATTCTGTCCATATCGTTCTTGACGTGAGGCCTCCAGAACAGCACACAATACTTCAGGTGTGGCCTGACCAATGCAGTGTACATATGATTTGAATGTTATGCCTCTGTTAATACACCCCAATATCACATTAGCCTTTTTTGTTGCGGCATCACACTGGCTGCTCATATTTCACTTATGATACCCTCAAGATCTTGTTTACACCCTCTGCTACCCAGACGTGTATTCCCCATCCAATATGCGAGTTCCCCCTTTTTGTTACCCAGATGTAAAACTCGGGGCTTATCCTTGTTGAATTGCATCTTGTTCACATCTGCCCACTTTTCCAATGTGTTCAGATCTTGTTGAATTCTGTCTCTGTCTTCTGGTGTGTTCACTGCTCCTCTCAATTTGGTATCTGGAGTAGCCCCTTCACACCCTCATCCAAATAACTGATAAAAATATTTAAAAGTACCAGACCCAGAACTAAGCCCTGTGGCTCTCCACTGGACACCTCTCTCCATTCAGATGAAATGTCATTGATAACTACTCTTTGAGTGTGGTTCTCCAATCAGTTCCCAATCCACCTACCTATCCTAGAGTCCAGTCCACAGTCCTCTAGTTTACCCATCAGAACGTCATGAGGAATCCTATCAAAAGCTTTACTGAAATCCAGATAAACAACATCAGTCGCATTCCCTAGCTAGAAACTTGTTCTTTAGATACTATATTCCGAGTGAATGTAATATAGAATCCTAGAGTATGTTCTTAAAAGGAGGAGGACAAAATGAGCAGTCAAAGCCATTAACAATGGGGAGGGACGGTGGCTCAGTGGTAGAGCATCTGCTTGGTAAGTAGAAGGTCCCAGGTTCAATCCCTGGCATCTCCAACTAGAAAGGGTCCAGGCAAGTAGGTGTGAAAACCCTCAGCTTGAGACCCTAGAGAGCCACTGCCAGTCTGAGTAGACAATACTGACTTTGATGGATCGAGGGTCTGATTCAGTATAAGGCAACTTCATATGTTCATAAATGTAACGTGAGGCAGCAACATTATCTGGCAGGTGGGGCATAATCACACACCAACTGCCTGAAATTCCATGTTTGTGTTGCAACACTAACTGGAAACAGAGCAATGTCTTTACAAGCAACCTTCAAAAAGAATACGGTGTGGGCATGTTGAGGAAATCTGTTTTTGGGTATCCTTTGCACACTTTCCTATGGAAGCAGTGTTGGGTGACAGGTGCGTATAGACAGGGGTGTCAGATATGCAGTTCGAGTGCTGTATCAGGTGCTTGGATGGCTCCTATCAGGCCCTTGAGCAACTCACTGCTTCCTTCTCCCTCTCTTGTTTCCTTCTGTATCATAACTTGCTTTGCTGTGCTTGCTCAATCCCGCAGGAGCTACAGAGCAAAGCCTCTATTTTCTCCATTGGTTGACCAGCACGTGAAGCAGCTTATGTACAAAAACTCGCAATGCCCAGCCATTTCATGCTTTCCTTTGGGTCTTAGGCTTAAAGCACTGACCATGAGATTTCTGTAATGGACGTCAATAAATCAAAAGTAGGTTTGCATCTTAGAGATACACCCCAAACAGCATACTCAAGATTGCTACAGCACAGACATTGTCTCCAGATTTTGATGCGATAATTCAGAGCAAGAGGTGTTAGTTATCAGAGATTGTGAAATATTACAAGTAAAAATAATCTTAATTGTGTTTGTCTGTGTCCTTTATAAAGTTTATGTCTCCACTACCTGGCATTCAGTTTTATGACACACAGGTCTGAAAAGGTCTAATTTATGTCGGATCTGTCCGTCATAACAAATGACTTTGACACCCCTGATATAGAAGGTTTACATTATTTGCTATTTATCTGTTGGAAGCACTGGTTAGTTGTTAATGTTTGGTTATTTTAGATGTATTTTAACTTGTCAATCTGATTTGAATATTGTGGATTTTTAATTATGGGACCTGCCCTGAGCTTGCTTGTGGGGAGGGTGGGACACAAATTGAATAAGCAAACAAATTTGTAGGTTTCCAAATTTTCTAGTTTCAGTGAGCCATTTCTGCTTTGCTATCTCTGCTGAGGAAACCCTGCAGATCTGCTTTGGAACCCTCTCTGTATTGAAGAGAATATGTAAGTGTGTTCACAGTCACTTGTCTCCTCCCCATGTTTCCAAAGCCTGCAAAAGCTGTTTTAACATAAGCTAAAATAGGCACCAGTATATTTGTGATAACATTTTCAGTGTGTGGGCCTGACTGGAGGGGTTTTTAAAAGGTTTTTAAAAATGTGATATATTTTACAGACTGTTCTTATGAATCTTTCTCCTTGTGTTGCTTAATTCACTGCTGGCAAGCAGCTTGTGTTTTCCTGATGTTCTGTCTTTTTCCTCTCTCTCTCTCTTTTTCTCTTTGCTTTCCTTCAGTTTTGCCTTTGGGGTCTTGCTTGGAGAGGGAAGAGGAGAGCCTGAGGCCAGCAAAAGAGAGGGAATGAAGAGCAGGACTGGAATCTTGGAGGCAGACAGCCTGTTCTTGGAAGACACACAGGCAGGCTTACTTGGTGGCAAGAGAAATGTAATTTGAGTGGTTGCTGCCTCAGCCAAGCTGGAGGGATGCTTGGGGGCTTAGCTGGTTTCTTTCTCAAAGCTGTTTTACGCCTTAGGTTATTTCTACTAAGGGGAATTCAGGCCAGTGGTGAGGAAACACCATGCCTACTTAAAGAAGACGCGGGCGGTGGGGGGGGGGCAGTTCAGCTTGCTATTTTCAAACCTGTCAAACAGTTGTGCTCTGGGCTTCCTTTTCTCATCTTTCTTAGTCTCCACATTTTGGGAACACTTCCAGCAAATCACTGCCCTCAGGATTTAGGAGCTTTTCTGCCTCAGAGGAGTAGCATAAGGACTGAACTAGAAGGAAGCAGGCATCCTGCAGGGACTCAAGCAGAATGGCTAGACGAAGGGCTCAGCCATGACAGAACAGTGCCTGCCTGCCAGCTTTCACTGGCTCCCCTCAGAGGCAGCCTGGCAGTTTCTTCTCTCTGTGTAGGGCTCTTTTTATAAAGCCATTTCTGCCAGTGCATTTTGAAAGACTGACTAGTTCTTGTTGAAGCTGCACTTGCTGTGTGGTTAGATGTGTTTATCCTGCTTGTTATAGTGAACCTTGATGGAGAGAACAGAGAAGACTCTTCTATGCAGATTTAAATTTTCTGAGAGATCTGGTTACTAGGTTCCCCCTCTTCTGATTGGTACTGTCTGAGGGAGGGGGCTGAAGCTATGAAAGTGCTGCCACCTTCAGGACATTGTAAGCTAATGGTTTCTTGAGAGCTTTATACCTATGAAGTGTATAGATTCAAAGCAGTTCCAAAATGTGGAATTCACTGCCACAGGAGGTGGTGGTGGCCACAAGCATAGCCACCTTCAAGAGGGGTTTAGATAAAAATATGGAGCAGAGGTCCATCAGTGGCTATTAGCCACAGTGTGTGTGTATATATAATTTTTTTTGCCACTGTGTGACACAGAGTGTTGGACTGGATGGGCCATTGGCCTGATCCAACATGGCTTCTCTTATGTTCTTATGTTCTAATGACGTGGATGTGCCCTTCTCTGGACTAAGCAGAATTCTCAGTAGAATTTAAGCTATGGAAATAGACGGAATAGGTGGTTTCTGGAGTAGACCTGCCTCTGTCATTGGAGAAAATAGAAGAAAGCTACCAACATGAAAAGCATGGCATATGGCTTAGACTTCATGGTCAAGGGGTGCTGATGTTCTTGCCTTCACAGTATAGACACAGAGTATGCTAATAATAACAAGTGTAGATCCACAAGAAAGTTCTGTATTCTGTGTTTTTGCTCCTGACTGTTTTTGTTGCATCCTATCCTTTGATCCAGTTTAGGAGATCCATGCTTGCAAGGAAATAAGGAAAGTGCCTGGTTGGAGCAGAAAGACTTCAGCAGATGTCCCAGACTCAGCACCAAAATCATGGCTTGCTTAAAGTACTGTCTGGGTTAATAGCTGACATGAGATCTGTTCTGCTTTCACACACAGGGAAATCCAATTGCAAATCATTGCTATAGTGCATGGAGAGTGTATTATGCAATGATGTGTGAAAGCAGTTTTGGCTAAGGGCTGCCTCAGTTGTAGGTTGGTCATTTTGCTTTTTTGCTGTATGTTCATGGTTTCATAATGCACACTCTGTGGGTCTTTCAAGGGAGTATCCGGGTGCTTGAGCTGGTACCAGCATGGTAGCTGCCTTCCTGCCCATCAGGATAGTCAGTGATGCAGGGTCTTTCTTGTCTCTCTGTTTTTGATATGATTGAAGATGCTAGATTCTTTGAGCCTCTGAAACTGTTGCCAGTTTGGGCTCAGCTGCCCTGAGAGAGTCCTCTAGAAACCCCTTTCTAATCTGCAAGATTGACTGGGAGCACTCTTGTCAGCAGTATCAGGGAACTCCTTCCCTGTGGAAATTTTTTAGCTGCCTCTGTATCATTTGCAAGTGCTGTAAAAATCTTTTTATTCAAGTTGGCTTCTGGGAGCTGATATTTTTGTAATGGGTGTTTTAATTGCATTTTAATTGACTACATTATAATTTTGATCTACTGTTATCCACTCTCAGCCACTGAGGCAAGACTAGTTATGTATATGTATATAAATGTTGTCTTTCCCTAGCTAGGGCCTTTTATGTTTTGCATGTCCCTGGAATTGCTGCATCAAAGACAAATCCAGCACTTGGGATAAAATTCTGGCTCTTGGGAATCCCCACTTTTTTCCAAAGTTATTGGCTCTTATGAAAAGCTTGGAAGCTTATGGGCAGCCTATGGTGGATTCCTGGAAGCCTGAAAGCAATTGAATTGAGCTTCCGTGGTCAGGATGTTACCTTTATGGCTCTTCCATGACTGCCGTTTTCACATTAAACAGCCTGCAATTTGAAAGCTCTTGAAACATAATAAAATGCACAATGGGAAAAAATAGCTGCAGATATTCTTGCTTTTGCGTAAATGGTTTTGGAATTTGTTCTGTGATGGTTGTATATGAGAGAAAAGGAGAATAACAGGGAGAGAAGTGCACAGATGCGGTCTGATGTAGTATAATGTCAGAATGGCTTAGTAGCCAGGCCTTTTTTGAGCAGGAACGCACAGGAACACAATTCTGGCTGGCTTGGTGTCAGGGGGTGTGGCCTAATATGCAAATGAGTTCCTGCTGGGCTTTTTCTACAAAAAAGCTGTCTACAAAAAAAGCCCAGTTTAGTAGTACTGTGGAAGTACTTCCATAAACCCGTAATGTATACAGATTTTTCTAAAAGATTTTGGATTGTGTTTTGTGACTTGTTGAGGGAGATGGAGGGCCATGCTACTAGTGGATTGTTTTGGGTTTTGGCTGTTCAGTTGCAGCTTCCAAGGAAGTAAAGAAGTGTTCTTCCAGGTGCCTAGTCTTGCCATTGATCTCTTTCATTGCAGCTCTTTGGTTATCTGGTGGCATAAGCTAGGTACTCATAATGTGAAGAGAGATCTGCTCTGGGCTAATTTGTCTGAAGACATTTGATCTGTGGTAAGCATGAGACTACAGCTTCATCTGCTTTGGGCAGGCACTTATTACTTTTCTTGACCTGATGAAGTCTGAGTGTATAATGGTGAGAGGATTGTTTGTTCAAAGTTGCAGCTGTTCTTGATCCCCAAAGTACATGTAGGTCTTCTGTGGGCCATACTCAATGTGGTGCTGTGGGATATGCAAACAAATCTTCCCAAAGTTTTTTGAAAGGAAATGGTAGCTATGTGGGTTCTTAGCTTGGATGCAAAGCAAGGGGAGAAGGCGCTATCTCACTTCCTGAGTGTTTTTTTCAACTGAAATAAAGCCCAGCATACTTACTGTTCCCTGCTTTTATACCACTTGTAAGCGGTGGGGGGGGGGGGGGGGGCGGGGAGACATGCAAAGATATGGTGAATGTGAAGGTGTTTATTTATCTAAAGTATTTGTATCCTGCCTTAGACTGAAGGTAGCTGACAAAGCAGTGAGAACTGAAAGAGTGAAAAACACCACCTGCTTAAACACATAGTCAAATCTGCCAAAACAGTTCATCCTCCACCAATAACCTCCAATAGATGCCCTCTGGAATTAAACAGACACCTTCTGGAATGCAGTGAGTGAAAGCACCCTCTGTGGAACTGGTTTACCACACAGAGTCTGTGACAGGTTCCTTGCTATACAGACAATCCTAGGAGAAGTTATCATCAGGAAAAGGCTGTTTGAAGAGTGGAATTGGACCACAGGAGAATACCAGTTTGAGGACCCCAGGCCATGAGAGGTTAACGGTGATAACTGGCACTTTGAATTGGGTCCAGAAGCAAATGGATAACCAGTACAGTTGATTCACCTCTGGTGCTGTATGTCCCGATCAGTTGACTCGACATTTTTGTACCAGTTGAAATTTCCAAGACTTGTTTAAAGGCAGATTCACATAGGGTGTGCTATAGTTCTCCAGTCTGGTGCTTACAGTAACATGGATCAGCATAACTAAGTTGACTGAGTCTAAATAAAGGGAGAAGGTGCTGAGTCTAAATAAAGGGAGAAGGGAGAAGGTGCAACAGTGCAATCTGTTTATCAACAAGGCACCCCCAAGCTCTTGACCTGATTTACTAAAGAGAACTTGACTCTTTCTAAATCTGGTAAGTACCACCAGCAAAACATTCTGCCTTCCCAGTCAAACATTTCCTGTATCTTGTCTGGATTAAGTTTTAGTTTGTTCACGATCAGCCACTTGACCACATTTTAAAGCCACTTTTATGGATACTTCTAGAAGTTAGATAATGAAATATTTTATTTTATTTTATTTATTTACTTTAAATTTATATGCCGCCCACTCCATGCAGGCTCTGGGCGGCTCACAGTCATAATACAACAATAACAATACCTTATAATTGTAAAATCAAAACACATATAAACAATTTATAATTTAAACTTAAAAATGGTGCTATAAAATTTCCTGCATAGGTGGTCCAGCTTCATTTCAGTTCTTAATTCTTTCTAATTGCTCTATTAGGTGTCTTATAGATGGATGGTAGTATTCTGTGACATAACAGTGGCAGCTCCTTCCACATTAGTTAGTGTAGGCCAGCCGAAAAAGGTCGGTTTTACTGGCCCTGCGGAATTGGGAGAGATCCCACAGGGCTTTCGTGGCCTCTGAGAGTGCATTCCATAAAATAGGCACTGCCACAGAGAAGGCCCTCGCTCGTGTAGAGCATAATCTGGCCTCCCTTGGTCCAGGGATGGATAATAGATGTTGACTTCCTGAATGCAGTGCTCTCTGGGGTATATATGGGGAAAGGTGGTCCCTTAGATAGACAGGTCCTTGGCCATTTAGGGCTTTCAACTGTGCTGCAGCATTTTGCACTAGCTGTAGTTTCCGAGTCAGAGTCAAAGGTAGCCCCATGTAGAGGGGATTTTTCAAGACCACTGGATAGCTGCTGAAGGAGTTTTAAAGGGATTGCAGTCCCTTGAAACGCCTTCTGGGTTGTCTTGTGGCTTGGAGAAGGCGTTTAAAGAGATTATAAGCCCTTTAAACACTTATGGAGGTCACTTGCAACTTGCAAAAGGCATTTAAAAGTACCACATTCCCTTTTAATGCCTCTCTGCCTTCCATTGAAACCTTCTTCGGAGGCCAAAAATTGCGATTTTCAGAAAATCCTGAATCTGAACATCATGCCAGTATCGGGATTCAGGAATATTGGAAAATATTGATATTTTTATCGCACTCGAAAAATACTGATCCCCCCCCCACACACACACCCCAGTAGCCGCTACACACTGTCCTTCTTTCTGCTCTTCTAGCCCCCTAGCCCAGCCAGGAATTTGTCATCTGCACATGGATGAACAACTAGACACTTTGGGAAATGGTCACAGTATGAGGTCTTTGAAAAAAATAAAAAAGTATTTCCTAACAAACACTTCTAATTTCTAGGAGCACAGAGCACAGGAAAAGTAGTGTCATAACATTATCAGGAATGTTACAGTAGCTAAATAAAAGGAAACAAAACCAAGAACTAACTAGGTTGTACAAGTCTCTGGATTTACCTTGACATTCCTATCCAAAGAACAGTCATAAGCTGAACTGAAGCTGATTAAATAAAGATTTCTCCCCATTCCTCACAGTGTGTGTTAAACCTTATACAGCTTTCCCCCTCCCATCTGGAGAGTCCTGACATTGGGTTTGAATTCCCACATGTGCTGCCTGGTACCTTTATGTTTGGTCTGGTTTAGAATGGCTGGGCTAGTCAAACAGCCGTCCTTACCTTCACTTAGCAGAGTGCTCTTTCGGAGCTTCAGCGCAGCAGTGTGCCCTAGGCTAATGGTTACCACACTATCTCACAGATTGCACAGATAGCCTTTGCTTTAAGTTAGGAAACCAGTACTGGTAGATTAATTTAAAGAAGCATAACATATAAGTGTAGTGGAGAGAAAAAGTGAGTATTCTAGCTAAGTATGGATGGCTTTGGATTGATAGTAGACCATTTGCTTTATTCAGATCAGAAGGAGAGACACCATGCTATTCCTCCTGATGCATGCAGGGAAGAAGGAAGAGGAGGAGAAAAAGGAGGAAGGAAGTTCCTTGAGAATACATTCTACTTGTTAGAGAGGGTGAGTGAAAGCAGAGCAGACAGGAAGGAGACATATTGCCCTAACTATCTAGCTTGATATGTGGTGTTTGAAGTCTTGGAGGACTGAGCAAGAGACTTTGCCAGTCTGTTCTTCTAACACTTACCCAATCATAAGAGCTTCTTTCTGCTGTAAAGGGGAAGACCACTTGTAAGAGGGCATATTAATAAATTGGGAGATTTTGTGTTGTGGCTCTGTAAGCTGCAGTTAGCAAGATGGTTTACATGATGGCTTTGCCATAAGCACAGCTCAGGTGATATAGAAAATAAAGCATGGAACTGGAGTACAGATCCCCGTTCTGTCATCAAGTTTGCTACCTCTTAGCCTGATCTGTCTCACAGGATTGTTGTGAGGATAAAAAGAAGGAAATGCTCTAATGAAGCAAAGCAGGATGCAAATGTAATACATTCAGCACAGCTTTGCTTGGCCTACAATCTCTTGATCTGCATTTGAATGTGAGGATTGACTGTCAGTCTCATTGACTTCAGTGGAATTGTTGGCTTGTTCTCTGTGAATAGGGCTGTTCCAGTGGCTACTTGTTTGGAGAATTCTGAAGTAATGCTGGGACCCCCCCCCCCCCCCCCGAAAATAAGGCTGCTATAGTTTACAATGCTTGGCAAGAGGGCTTCTGAGTCAGTGTGCATAGGACACGGCTGAACAACTTACACCATTCTAAATCTGTTGAAGTTAGTAACCTTAGATAGATATAGCTCCGCTTAGGATCACCCTCATGTAAGTTATTTTTATGTGTGTAAGAATTGTTATTTTGATATATAGGGATTCATAAAAGGACAGGATAACAGGCTTGATTACTAGCTACATTTTTAAAAATTACAAGTAACACATCAAGCTGCGTTACATTTAAAATGTGTTTCCCCTGATAATTGTGTGTATAAAAGCAAAATGCTGCTGGTTGTAAATGAGGGTGAGCCAACATTTAAAATCTTGATTTAAATGCTTTCAATAGATCATGATAAACGGAAATATTAGGGGAGGGACGGTGGCTCAGTGGTAGAGCATCTGCTTGGGAAGCAGAAGGTCCCAGGTTCAATCTCTGGCATCTCCAACTAAAAAGGGTCCAGGCAAATAGGTGTGAAAAACTTCAGCCTGAGACTCTGGAGAGCTGCTGCCAGTCTGAGAAGACAATACTGACTTTGATGGACCGAGGGTCTGATTCAGTATAAGGCAGCTTCATATGTTCATTAACAGACATTGGCCTAAATTTCATTGCATTCTAATCAGGCTTATTTTTTAAAAAATAATAATGATAATTAAAAACATTGCTCTTAAAGAAGCTCCTGGGTAAAGAACAAATGGATGGGAACCAGGGCCGGTGCATGGGAGTAGGCAAAGTAGGTAGTCGCCTAGAGCGCCACCTGGCCTAGGGGGGCACCACTTGGTGCCCCTCCCTGATGCATGACTGTCTCCTGACCATTGTCACCTTGTCACCTCCGATCACCAAGCTGCCGCCAACAAAGCCAAGCCACCCCCCTCTCCCCGATGAGTGACTTG
Organism: Heteronotia binoei; assembly: GCF_032191835.1. Classification (NCBI taxonomy): domain Eukaryota; kingdom Metazoa; phylum Chordata; class Lepidosauria; order Squamata; family Gekkonidae; genus Heteronotia; species Heteronotia binoei. The sequence goes on along the minus strand of NC_083223.1, from coordinate 221,914,982 downwards.
GCCTCCCACCTCATCCTATCCTTCCACCCTCCTTCCTAACATGCCCAGCAAGCACTTATTCTAACAATTTTTTTTAATATATTACATTTTTTAAAAAATCAGTAATTTCAAAATGTGAAAAGTTTCAAGTTCGGCGCGCTTCAATTTTCCTATAATTTTTAATAATGGAGGGGCGCTAGTGGGTGATTCGCCTAGGGCTCCAGAAAGCCTAGCACCGGCCCTAATGGGAACAGTTATATTTATCTTAGGTACCAGAAGAAATCTTCTACCCACTGGCAGAATAGAACTTTGGAATATACTCCCTGGAACAAATAGGAGCGACAGCCTGATGAACCCCAAAGCTGAGCTGATCAAGCAATAAATATGTTTACTATGGCATCATATTAAGCGTCTTTTGGCATCAAATAATCACAACTGCAGATAATCAGGAATGCTGTTTCAGAACTGACTGGAAAGCAGAGCAGATATTTGACATGTATGAGGACAGCTTGAGTTGTGGGACTGTGCGAGCACTGCATATTGTATGTGCAGCCACCCAGTGGAGCCAAAAAGTGTCATCCCCCCTCCCCCAGCCTGTGTTGGGAAAATGATATGGGTGGAGAAGATCCATGTGCTATGGTAACATAAGATATAGTTATTCGCAACTATTTTTCAGATGTTGGATATACTTGAAATTTTAAAATTGAAAATTAAGATACTTATAATTTTGAATTCCATAAAATGTTAATAATTCCATTTTATATGCAAAGTTAATAGTGCATTTTATGTTGTTCAATTAGTAAAAAAATAGGTTTAATAGGAAAGTAAGCACCTCATATATTTCAAGTTTTCTATAATTTCAGTTGTTTTTTTTCCAGAAAAAAGGGGGAACTGTTTCCGTCCCACTTCCTGTGGCAGATTTCTGGAAATTTTATATGCCAAGCATAATCTAGTAGGTTTGTAGGTTTCTTCTGTTTCTGTGGATCTTGAAACTGTGGAGAAAGGAGCTGGTGGCAACTTTACCCAGGGTTTCCAGGATACACAAATATAGTAATAGTAAGCACAACAATAGGTACAGATGCAAGGTCTGCAAGCTAGTCCGGAGTCAGAGTATGCAGATCCAGTCCAAGGATCAGGGTAAGGAGGGTTGAGGATCCAGTTCCAGGGCTGGGGAACAGGTGCAAGATGCAGGATCCCAGGCTGTAGAAGCAAGCACAGAATACCAGCAACAAGGTACAAGGCAGCAAGTCCGGGTAGAGCTCTGTTTACTAAGCAGGTCAGCTTCACAGAGGTGTGGTGAGCAAGGTTGCTTCCACTGTTGGGTCTGCAGGTTCCCAAGGTTCAAATCTTTCGATGCCTCCTGGGGGCCTGGTTCATCTGGTTCTTCTTCAACTGTAGCATGCTTAGAGACCCAAACTTTCTCTGTAGGGCTTGTGACTGGCATCACTGCAGGTTTTAGTATAGCAAAGGATCAGCTAAAGTCAATTCACTAAAGTCAATTTAGTATAAGATCAGCTAAAGTCAATTCACAGTAGCTATACTGTGAATAATTTTTGAGTTTCCTGCAATGTGCAGGGGGTTGAACTAGATGACTCTGGAGGTCCCTTCCAACTCTATGATTCTGTGATTCTATAGTAATAGGTTTTTGGTGAAGTATTTTCTACAGTGTCCTAGGAAATCTGTTCTCCTAATTGGCTTATGTATAGGGCTATTGTAGTTTGCAGACTGACTAAAGAACCATGAAGAAAAAAACATATGGTAGATCTTTAATATTGCCCATTGGACTGAGGAAAGCATCCTCATAAGTGTAGACTTTTGACTGGAGGGAGAATTCCCAGAGAGCTGTTAAAATCTAAGGAGAGTTGGTGTAGAAATAAACTTTTAGTGGAGCATGCCTGCTAGAAAATGAATGCTCTGGTAAGGAATTGGATCTTGCATTGCAGGAGTGGTGTGGTTGCCATTCTTCTATGGCTTCATTCCATACTGCTTCTGTATAAGCCTGACTCCATATGAAAAGAAGTCACACTTTAAGTGTTGGGACTCCTGAAGTCACCCTTTGTTTTGCAGTTGCTCTCAAGGAAAACTAGAGTAGTTGCACTGAAGTCATGCTGAGGAATAAACTACTGTTGCTGGCCATTGGACCTGGTGTGGTTAAGAGCAGTGGATTCTAATCCGGAGAACTGGGTTTGATTTTCCCCTCCTCCACATGAAGCCTACTGAGTGACCTTGGGCCAGTCACAGCTCTCTCAGAACTCTCTCAGCCCCACCTACAATACAATGTGCCTGTTGTGAGGAGGGTAAGGAAAGATGATCGTAAGCCCCTTTGAGACTTCTTAAGGTAGAGAAAAGCAGGGTATAAAAACCAACTCCTCCTCCTCATTCAAAGGAAGCTAAGAAAATCCTTTCAGAATTATGTCACGCCAAGGCTCTTTTTCTAGCAGGAGCTCCTCTGCATATTAGGCCACATATGTAGCCAGTCCTCCAAGAGCTTACAGTAGGCCCTGTTAGAAGAGCCCTCTAAACTCTTGGAGGATTGACTACATCAGGGGTGCGTGGTCTAATATGCAGAGGAGCTCCTGCTAGAAAAAAAGCCCTGTGTCAAGCTAACCATTTCCAAGGTTCCCTGGAGTATGGACTGGAGGGTGCCTTCAGAATTTCCATCAGTCTACTGCTTTTCAGGTAGTAAGTAATATTTGTGGCCAGATTTTTCTTTTGAACAGAGTTGTCATGTGGGAAGAAGAAGAAGACGACATTGGATTTATATTCCGCCCTCCACTCAAGAGTCTCAGAGCAGCTCACAATCTCCTTTATCTCCCTCCCCCACAACAGACATCCAGTGAGGTGGGTGGGGCTGAGAGGACTCTCACAGCAGCTGCCCTTTCAAGGACAACCTCTGCCATGGCTGACCCAAGGCCATTCCAGCAGGTGCAAGTGGAGGAGTGGGGAATCAAACCTGGTTCTCCCAGATACGAATCCGCACACTTAACCACTACACCAAACTGGCTCTCAAGGAATAAATGATTTGGTTCCTTTCGATACCAGCCTGCTCATGTGTGTGCAAGAGGAAGAGAGACTGACTTGTGTGAGAAATAACTGACTGCTCAGGCTTTTTTTTGAGCAGGAACGCACAGGAACGCAGTTCCAGCTGGCTTGGCCTCAGGAGTGTGGCCTAATATGCAAATGAGTTCCTGCATTTAAAAAACAACTGTAAGTGGATCTGATACATGTTTCCAGAAGTTCAGATGATTCAGAATGACCTTGAAAGTTTCAAAAACTGAATTGAAACTGATAGTTGAAATGCAGAGTTCTGCATTTATGAATATGTACGCAAAGCACTATAAGACAATGGGAATACCTGGCTTGGCAGTAGTACTTGCAAAAAGGATCTTGGGGTTGTGGTGTATTGTAAATCGAGCAGAGCTGCAAAAAAAAGCAAATGCTGTTTTAGGATGCATTAATAGAAGCATGCCCAGACCTGGACAGCCCAGGCTAGCTTGGTCTCATTGTATTTCAGAAGCTAAGCAGAGTCAGCCCTAGTTAATATTTGGTTGGGAGACCACCAAGGAAGTCCAGGATTGTGACAGAGAGGCAGGCAATCGCAAGCCACCTCTGAATGTCTATTGCCTTGAAAACAGGATCACAACTTGACAGCACTTTCCACCATAATGGAAACATAGTATCCAAGAAGTAATAGTTCATTGCTTCTCCAGAAGGCAAGATGAGATCCAGTGGACTTCAGTTACAGGGAGGTAGATTTCTGCTGAACATTAGAAGAAACTTCCTAACAGTAAGAGCAGTTTGACAATGACTGTGGGCCAGCAGGGAAGGGGAGGGCTTGCGGTCTCAAGGAGGGTAGTACGGCGATGTGACCGGGGGGGGGGGGGCACACACTTATAAGCATACTTTTGGTGAAAACAGAGCCACAGCTTATTTATTAACACACAGAAGTAGGAGCAAAGGCGCAGCATAGGGACGGATCCAAGCATCGGGTGACCCACCTGTCACACGATGAACCTGCTACCCGGCCCGCCTGCCAGGAAGACAGAGGAGTGGCAAGACATTGGGGACACAGACGGGCGCCAGCCTCTACCTGGCCCCCTCCTGCCACCTAATGGTGCAAGCCAGCCAGCAGCCTCCGCCTGGGCATGTGGCTGAGAGGCTCTACTCCCAAGGCCCCTTATGGAGGCCCCCAAAATGGAAGAGGCAGGCACGGAGGCACAGCCTCCTCCCCCAAAGGATCCATCCCAATGCCCAAACCGGACAACCATAAGCCGTGACAAAACAAGCAGAAAACAAAGCTACATAACAACCAGAATAAAAACTTTGACAATAAACCCAGGGAAAACAGGAAACTAAACAAGACTCAAAACCTACAGGGTGGGTGGGGTGGGTGGGTGAGCAAGCAGGCAAGTGGAGGCAAAAAGGCCACCTTTGCGTCTTTAGCAAGCTTAAATAGCTTCAGTTCCCATGCTTGGCTTCAAACCAATCCCAGCACTTTCCATGGCAGCTGTGGATTGGTCTGGACCGACTGGGCTCCCTACCTCCCTGACTGTGGCACGAAAGCCGGCTACAGACTCCCTCCCCCGCCCCCGCATCGCCCACCTCCAGGACCTGCAAACGACAATGAAGGTGAGTGCTCCAGCTGTGCTTTTACCTGTTGGAGGTTTTCAAGCTGAAGTTTTCAGGTTGTTGGGGATGCTTTAGTTTGAATTCCTTGCATTTGGTGGGGTGGGGGTGGTAGTGGTTGGACTAGATGGCCTGTAAGGTCCCGTCCAGATCTAGGATGCATGTATCCCATTTACTCTGCATCCCACAAATTACTTTGGTGAGATGTTTGTTTTATTAAAGACGGTTGGCGACTTAAGTGAATCCTTGGTAGCCAGTTTGGTGTAGTGGTTAAGTGTGCGGACTCTTATCTGGGAGAACAGAGTTTGATTCCCCACTCCTCCACTTGCACCTGCTAGTATGGCCTTGGGTCCGCCATAGCTCTGGCAGAGGTTGTCCTTGAAAGGGCAGCTGCTGTGAGAGCCCTCTCCAGCCCCACCCACCTCACAGGGTGTCTGTTGTGGGGGAGGAAGGTAAAGGAGATTGTGAGCCGCTCTGAGACTCTTCGGAGTGGAGGGCGGGATATAAATCCAATATCTTCTTCTTCTTCTTCTTCATTCTTACTTTGGAACTCCTTGTCTCAGGAAATTTGCCTGATCCCTTCCATGCTTACCTTTAGATGTCAGCTCAAGGTGTAGTTACTGCAGTATGTTGTTGTCCTGTTTTGTAATCAATGACTTCTGCTTTTTAAAAAAAAATTAAAAACAACCTGGGATGACAGTTCATATTACAGGAAATACAAACAAACAAACACTGTGATATGCTGGCTAACACATTTAGTAAAACTTTTTCCAAGAATCATATAAATATTTTTTCACATTCTTTATAATGTGTCTAAAGATTTATATAATTCTTGAATAAAGTTTTTCTAAATGTGTTAGCTAGCATATCATAGTGTTTGTTTGTATTTCCTTTTAAACAAAATTAGCTGTTAGTTTTGCAGTGCTTGATTTTTATTGATCTGCTGCTTTTTTGCTTCCAGTTTTCTGTTGTATTATTAATATTGTTTATATTTGGCTTTGTCCCTACTATTTTGGTTTTATAAGCCACACTGAGGGTACCACATGTGGATGGAAAGGAAGGATAAAATTATATTCATGAATAAAAAATTAAAATATCCAATGCTAGTGTCTGTGTAGCAAATGACTTTTTAAACAGGCACTGAACTTCAGTCTCTCTTAAAAATATGAACAAGTGATAAAACAGAATTTCAGGGCAAAACATCTTTAAATTTTAAAGAACTTTCCCAAAATTTCTGTTTACTATTTGGCCAGTGCTGTTCTTACACAGCAAACGTTTGGTCCACATTGCGTTGTTCTGAGGGAAGTGACATGACAATGCATTTTCAGTAAAATATACAGGCGTCTTAGTTTTTGTGAAGTAAACCTCATTTGTTCAGATGCTACATGTGGATCCCCCATTATGCAGTCATTTCATGTAGGAGGTTTAAAAAAGCAAAAAGGTTCAAGGGATCATAAAATATAGGGAGTACATAATGAAATGTAATTATGTGTAACATTTAAATCAGGAAAAATTCAGAGATCATACACTAGTTATCACTGTGACATTCTGTAAGAGGATGGACAAAAAGAAGTACTTCTTTACACAATGACTTACTAAGTTGTAGAGAGAGCCAGCTTGGTGTAGTGGTTAAGTGTGCGGACTCTTATCTGGGAGAACAAGGTTTGATTCCCCACTATTCCACTTGCACCTGCTGGAATAGCCTTGGGTTAGCCATAACTCTGGTAGAGGTTGTTCTTGAAAGGGCAACTTCTGAGAGAACCTCTCAGCCCCACCCACCTCAGTCTTTCACCAATCACAGACTAGCAGGTGGGGGGGAGGGGTATCTCTATTCATACAGGAGGTTTACTCCTTCCAGGCGCTCCCATTGCCGAAGATTGATGGCATTGAATGTGTTGGCCTGGCGTGGGATGTTGGGGAGGGATTGGCGGTTTGGCTGGTGTACTGTCCACCTAATTCACTGGCCAGTGCCTGATGGAGTCCGTAACAGGCTGGGCATTGGAACAGCCAAGGCTCTTGATCCTTGGTGATTTCAATGTCCATGCTGATGATCCAACCTCCGTTCAGGCGACGGGCCTAGTGTCATCTATGGCAACACTGAGACTCTCCCAGGTTGTTACAACACCCACTCACCAGGCGGGGCACATGCTGGATCTGATCTTTGCAACGGGGGTTGTGGTGGACCAGGTTGCTGCAGAAGCAGTGCCGTGGTTGGACCACTATGCCCTAAAGGCCCGTGTGGATGTCCCATCTCAAGCCCGTTTAGGCGGCGAGCATATTTTAGCTTGTCCGCAGAGCCTGATGGACCCAGTGCAGTTCCAAATGGCTCTTCGGGGTTCCTGGCCTCCTGGCAATTCTCTAGATGACTTGGTAGAGTCGTGGTATGATCGACTCTCCAGGACCATCGATGAGATCGCATCACAGCGCCCTCCTCACCCCCATTCTATGCTTGCACCATGGTATACCCCGGAACTGCGGCTGATGAAATGGCTAGAGAGGCAGTGGCGGCAGACTCAAGATGAAGCAAACAGAACATCTTATAGAGAGTTTATGGGGGCCTATCAGATGGCAGTCAAAGCCACAAAGAAAGCTTTCTTTGCGACCAAGAATGTGTCTGCGACATCGCGCCCAGCACAATTATTTAGGGTAATTCGATTGCTTGCAGTACCGCCACAAGGCAGGCCAAATTGTAGGGAATTGGATATCGGCTGTGAGGCTCCTTCAAGCCTGGATTCAAGACTTTGGTAATTGGCTATTGTGAGAACTTGTGTTCAGTACTGTAACTAGATGGAAGGAGGGACACACGAATGGATGTTGTCATCTTCTGGCAGGTTCCATCAAGTGAGCTCCCTGATTGGGTTGGGGAGACCACCTGGTGGCAGATGGCTATAGACTATAATTAAGGCATCAACAAGATTGAGGTCATGCTAACTTCATGGTTTGACTGGGCAGTGCCTCTGACTATGCCAAGCCCATCCTGATGGACTGCTATGCAGAAAGCGCTTAAGCCTCTAGCTTGGACTCTTGATATTCTGAAAGGTGTGCCATCTAATACCAGGTCTTGGATAGAGAAGTTAGCTTTTCTTTTTTTCTTGCTGTAGGATTGTAGAGACTGTGTTGCCTAGTGAGATCTAATTTCTTAAAATATTTATTAACCATTAGTACCTGTAGTTCTGTGCCCTAGTTACTTGCCCACAGAATAGTGGCTAAGGGACCCAGGCTTGAGTCCTTGAAAGAGTATACTGTTGATGGCTGACATTTGACATTTTATTTTTTTATTTTATTGAAGGACGTTGACTATCATAATGGTACAAATGAATTGTGAAGCTTCAGATTTTTGTTAATCTTTTGTTTTCTATTTAGTTTCCCCTGCCCCAATTAAACTCCATGTTATCAAAAAAAGTTAATAAAGTTTTGCTTCCCTGGAGTTGCACTGAACTTACCTGGCAGCAGTGCTTTTTTTTTGTAGCAAGAACTCCTTTGCATATTAGGCTACACCCTCTCCCCCCCCCCCATGTAGCCAATACTCCAAGAGCTTCCAGTAGGCTCTGCAAGAAGAGCCCTGTAAGCTCTTGGAACATTGGCTGCATCGGGGGTTTAGCCTAATATGCAAAGGAGTTCCTGCTACAAAAAAAGCCTGCCTGGCAGTAAGTCCCTTGTTGAGCACACTTGCAGATAATAAAGGATACCTGACCTGCATGTCAAAATACCCTTTCATGGCAAGACAGGGCTTTCTTTGAATGTGGAGACTCTGTCCTGGAGCCATTAGAAGAGTCATAAAGACAAATGGGAATCTGTACCACCCTTGCCTGCTGCCCTCTGAGGTCATGCGGTTGGAGTAGTTCCTCATTGTCACCCCAGCTGTCCCCAGGATTGGTGGCAAGCGGGGAGGGGGGAAGAGAGAGAAATTCTCCAGTCATTTTCACAGGACTCTCATGTTCCTCAGGTGAGAGTTATTGTGCTGGTTTATGCTTCACTGGATATTGCCTAGTGACATGAAGGAGTACACATGTCCAGTGACTGTCGTTACTTTGTTACAGAAGAAGAAAAGTTGTTGTTTTCTGTACCCTGCTTTTCTATATCCTAACCTCAAAGTGTCTTACAATCTCCTTCCCTTCCTTTGTCCACCACAGGCACCTTGTGAGGTAGGTGGGGCTGAGAGAGTCCTGAGAGAAGTGTGACTGGCCCAAGGTCACTCAGCAGACTTCATGTGGAGGAGAAATGGGGAATGAAACCTAGTTCTCTATATTAGAGTCAACTGCTTTTAGCCGCTGCACCATGCTGGCTCTTAGGTAGTAGAGAGTTGTTTTAAGTTATGTTTTTAATGCAGAGCTGGAGGTGTGTGTGTGCGCGCGTGTTTATCATGGACCAGGGTTCCACCACTTCACATGGACTTTGATTTAGGGAACAAACATACAGAGGAGCTGGGATGTTCCTGTAGTCTAGGCAGAACTGAGGAAAGGAAAGGAAAGGAAAGGAAAGGTCCCCTGTGCAAGCACCAGTCGTTTCTGACTCTAGGGTGACGTTGCTTTCACAACGTTTTCACGGCAGACTTTTTATGGGGTGGTTTGCCATTGCCTTCCCCAGTCTTTTACACTTTCCCTCCAGCAAGCTGGGTTCTCATTTTATTGACCTCGGAAGGATGGAAGGCTGAGTCAACCTTGGGCCAGCTACCTGAATCCAGCTTCCCTGGAATCGAACTCAGGTCGTGAGCAGAGAGTTCAGACCACAGTAGTGCAGTACTGCTGCTTTACCACTTTGCGCCACGGGGTTTTGAGCAGGATTAAAGAGGAACACAGAAAGGCTCTGTTAAAAACCTGCTGCGTGCTGGGCTGACCTGCAAAAAAGGGTCCTTGGCTGCTGCTTTTGAGAGCAGCAAGGTAAGGCCCATCATATTAATATGAGCTCAGCCTTTAACACACCAAGCCATTTAAAACCTGGGAACTGGTGGCTGCCCTTGGATCACTGCTACCTGTCCTGGATAGATATGGAACTGGATGCAACCAACAAGCTCTGTGACCGCCGCAGGATCTATGCAGTAGATCTCAGACACAAAACTAAGCAAACCAGGAGACTTCAAGTTTTTACAACTCTAGTGGTTGTGAGCGTGCCCTAAGTAGCTATATGGCTTGTTAATTGTTCTGTCTCTTTTGTGCCCACCATGTCAGTGTCTGCTAAAAAAAGGGTTAACACACATGCTAGTAAATGGAATAGGGAATTTTGTCTTAATTTAACCTTAATTGTATGCTATGGGAGACTGAATTTGCAACTAGTATAAATTATGCATATTTTACACATTTGCATAGCTGCTTAGCTTGCACAATTTTTCCTGCTGCTACAAAATTCTAGTAGAGGGTATTGAAGCCTTTCACCCTGGCCAGTGGAAGGTCTCCCTCTGACTCCTGAGATTTCATCAGGCATTGCTCACACGGTTTTATATCTGACTTCATGATTATCAGCAATGGGACTCCTGTGAGACCTCGCTACTGGGAAATATCCAAGCCGATATTGAAAAGAGAAAAAAAAAGATGACAACTCGCAGAGCCTTGGTTGAATATCCAATAATCACAGCCCAGATATGTTTGACATGACATTGGGAAGATTCTAGCATGCCAGATGTTAAGATGTACAGAGAAAATACATAAGGCAGAGTCTTCTGACTGGTGTTGTCCAAGTAAACTGGCACTTGTTTACGTGGTTGGTTTTTTGCCGGGGGTGGGGGTGGGGGGGAGCTGGTTCATTATTTAGTTTCCAAAAACACAGTAATGTAAGAAAGAAGTAAAATAAGAAAGTAAGTGTAGTAAGAAAACATTAGACTATTACCATTCTTGGAAATAATTGCTATACAACTGCATCATGCTAGTTTTTGTGTTTCTCGCAATAACTCTTTGAAAATTCAACAAAATATTGACAACAAAGTTGTCTTCAAAGACTTGAGGCTAGAAGCATACTTTAAAAAAAATGGAAAGAGGAGATTCTCAAGATGCTGAATTATTTGCTTAATACTAATCTGTGCCCTGTTACAGAATAAGTTACAAAATACACACAAGTGGATCTCTGCCTGCAGGGTACACTTGCATAAGAACTTCCGTGTTCCCTCTTTGTCCTTTATAGCTGTTATAACTACACCTGACAAGTAGAGTGCTCCTCTTCGCTCCATATTGATGCTGACAAAGTGCCTTGGAGAAACCACAGCTGGATACCTCCAGCCGCTTAGTGCATTGAGATGTTTAGTGATTCTACAGCAATATACTATATTAACATCTTCTGCTTCCTTTTCCCCAGCTTCAACCTTTTATTCAGCCATCTCAATTTTATGAAACTGCTAGACAGACTGGTTTTCTTCTACCCTCCCTTCTACCCTCCATTGTGGATGAACTGGTGAAGAATGGGACCATTATGTGTTTGATTTTTAAAAAGAAAGCATGGCTAACCAAATAGGGAGCAAGAACTAGTGTGGTCCAGTGAATAGTGTGAGACTTGGCCGAGTAGAGACTAGAATACACACTGGGAACTCTCTTTGCAGCCTGCACAACTTATTCTTGCCCGTCTCCAGTTTTCCTCGAGTGTCAGCTTAGGAAGAGCAATTGCCTATGATGACAGACCAGTTTATGATAAATGTCCCTTAAAGCATGGTCAGGTGTGATATAAACAACCAGGAGCAAATGTTCCTTTTAAAAAAATTAGAGATGGCTTGAAGTGGTGCAGTTTGTGAGACCTGGCACTAGTCATTGTGAAGGTGTCTGTGTGCCGGGCTGGCTGTGGTCCCGTTTGGGCAGGATCTCTCTTCCGCTTGGGCTGTGACTGTCATGGTATAATCCCCTTAATCCTGCTTTAGCTCTGTTAATTTTCCTCCTTTCCTCTTCTCCTGATCCGCTTTCTCTGTGTCGCACGAATCCTGATGTCCCTTGGCCAAGCTACCAGCTGAGGAGCTGCGGTGGCCTTCCAGCCATCCTTGCTGTCTTCGGAGCTCCTGGTACCATGCGGCAGGGGCCCTGGGATGGTGGTGCCTGAATGTGTCCCATTCTCTCTGTCTTACAGGCTGTGCAGTCTCCGCCTGAAGAAGCTGACTGTGTTGAGGGAACTGGACAAAGAGCTAAGCTCTGTGCTCATTGCTGTAAAGATTCAGGTAAGCAGCTGATCCCATGTCCTTGCTTTATGTCTTCAGGGAGACTGGGGTGGGGTCCAGGTTTGTGATGGGAACCTTCTTTTTAAATTCCTGTATATATTCCTTTATGCCACAAATGTAGTCCCTAAAGCTAATAAATCCTCATGGGGGCTACTTGCTGAGGCAGGATTTAACTTTAAAGCCCAAAGAAGCACCATCCTCCTTATCTCTGTGTTTTCTGATACAGAATGTTTTCTGATAAGGATGATAGATGTGTAGGATCCAGCAGAGTGCTGGGATTGCTGTAGAATAATAAGACTGTGAAGGAAGGACGCTGAAAGGAGTTTGAATGCTGTCAGCCATTGTGCAGAAAAGCCCTTCAGTAGTGAGGGTCTCCAAGTCGATGGAGACCTTGCCATATTTGCTACGCTGTATGAAAATAGCTGATTTTGCTCTCTCATTGTAATGTAGAATGGAATGGGGTGGGCTGGTGCTATGTGCAGTTTGTAGGGCTCAGGGGGTTAACTTGGAAACTGAGGTCTATTTCTTAAGGGAGTGCTCTCCTTTCTTAAAATCCCAGTTTTCTTTCCCAAACTGACAGGAAAAAGAGCTGCAAAATGAAACAAATAAAACAAGTGTAATCCAACCAAAATGCAACCCATGTTGGTAACTTGCTTTTGCTTTATTAATCTAGAATTCTCCTGCTTGGCTTAAAGACAACCTCTGAAGGACCACTAGGACTGTGGCCTGACTCCCTCCCCCTGCCTTGCTCCTAAGTAGTTATTTGCAGAGCAAATATTTCCTGATCTTGGGTGTGCCTCAGATCTGAAGTAAAAACCACCCTCCTGTCATTTTGACAGTCATTTAGGTAATGAAATATTTGCCTATTACATGGCAGACCTTGTCTTTCGAACTTCCTCAGTGCTGTCAGGGGCATTCCAGCCTTCTCTATGCTTCCTGCTTTTCTTGGATACCTTCCACCTGGGGATTTTAAATGCTGTGTTCTTCTCCTTTGGGCCTCATAACCTTCTAGAAGTAAAGAAAATATGATGCACATTACAAGGATATATGAGTATGGTCCACCGAAATGGCAGCCTTCTCTCTGTGAGAAAGCAGTAACTGTTAGTAACTTTCGAATGTTTATGCACAATACAGTAGGAAGTGTAGGATATATATTCATTCATATCCTACCCTTATCTTTTCCAGAGTACTTAATTTTTCAACTTGGGCTCACAGAAATAAAAAGCCAAGACTGCTTTGCACAATATGTGTGTTAGGTCTGCACTGATAGTGTAATGTATTAATATCTTTGGAAACACACAGGCGGCCCAGACTTGGCTTCACCCCACCCCTCAAAAAAATCAAGTACATACTTGGTGGCAAACCCAGGTTTGTTGCATGTAATGTGGAGCTTCAGGAAGAGCAGGAAAGGAAACACTGACTTTCTCCAGGAGTGGTTTGTGCTTAGGGAAGAGCTAGCAGTAACGATACGGAATGAATGGTGGGAGGAAACCACTCCAGGAGCTTCTGTTGTATACTTTGAAAACAAGTCATGTAACACCTTTTTGTCCAGAACAACCAGTCATAAAATGGCGTGCGAGTTTTTATATTTACTTGTGTGTGGGGGGGTAATATTAATCCTGGCTACTCTTTGTATGTGTGTGCGTAACAGATTATGGGTTATGGTGATTATCTTGTGTGCTCAGATTGGGAGAATTTTGGTCTCTTTAGAATGTCTTCACACATCTTTTCAGGGCTGCTTTCTCTTCTCCTTTTCATTGTGTATGAGGTGAGAGAAAGACTGTCACTTTCTCCTTTCGGCATGACGATGTGGTGATCTCCACTTTGGTCACAGCAAATCAGTCTCCTCCTCCCCATTCTGTCGGAGAGGCATGCTTATGATCCTGTGACCTCTCCCTTCATTCTTTGTGAGAGCAGCGGTGCACGGATTCCCTGGATGGAAACAAAGGTCTTGCCCCCCTCCGTTTGCAGTCTGATGCCCTTCCTGTGCTCTTGTCAGCTGTTAGTAAAGCCACTGATGCTGCTGACAGCAGGTGGGGGTGAAGAGCCAGAGGGCTTTGCCTTGTGCTGAGGGCCTTCTGTGTGCGGCAGTCATTAGGATTTAAATCTGGGATTAGCAACTGAAGCTGGTGTTTTAAAGTTTCTCCAGGACCGGAAGCTCATCTGCCTGCATGTCAGAGGCCCAGCACATGGCAGCCACAGGAAGCAGATGCTGCAGGACAGCCATAATGTGCAGAGCACCTTGCTGTGTGGATGTAGAGAGAGCTCCCATGACACTGCCTGAAATTTGTTGCGATAATATGTAAAGTCTCTATGTGTTGCAGGTGATCTATGTGCTGAGCACATTGGCACATGTAATGGCTACCATGTGGTAGTCTGTGTCAGGTAGTCTTCATGTAGTGGTTGTAAAGTGTGCACTAGTCCACATACCAGTCTCCTTCACTAGCAAAACTGAAACAGCAAAACTAGTGAGTCTCATACCCATCTGAAATTTGTGTGTATGTGTGTCTTTTGGGGGAATGTGCCCCTGAGAGACCTCCTCTTCATAGCAAACTGTATTCTGGCTCTCTAAATGCAGGATTTTAATACCACAATCTTATGCACTCTTACATTGGGAATAAGATCCACTGAGCAGGTGGGAGACTATCATGGAGACAGTGGTATATTCTGAGCATTGAGAGTTAGCATTGAAACCAACTATTTCTGGAGTAGAACAAAGTTTGAGTCCAGAGGCACCTCTAAAACCAACTAAGTTTAATTCTGGGTATAAGCTTTCATGTGCATGCACTAGATTCAAACTTTGTTCTGTTGCTTCAGACCAACATGGCTACCCGCCTGAATCTGTTTCTGGTGTGGAATGGAAGACATTGTTTGTAGAGTTGGGAACCTCCAGTTGTCACCTGAGATCTCCTGCTATTACAATTAATCTCCAAATAACTGAGAGACGTTCTTCTGGAGAAATGGCTGCTTGGAGGGTAGATTTTATGGCATTATACCCCTCTGCGCTCCCCTCCCCAAACCCCACCTTCCCCAGGCTCTTCCCCCATCTACCCCCAAAATGTTGAGCTCACAGTCCTAGCTTAAAGGCTTCTTGAAAAATATAAAGCTTTAATATAAAATGCATCAGTCTTAATATATAAAATTTCAGGCTTAGTCAATACATTCCCTTATTCAAGCGTTATTCTTTGTGCAAAGCATGGTTCTGAAATACAAGTGCAAGCTTGCTTAATGTGCAAACAGGTTGCTTTGCCCCATCATCTACCCCCAAAATCTCCAGGTATTTCCCAACCCTGAGCTGGCAGCCCTAATCATTTGATAAGGTCCTGGAAAGGGAAACATTTATAATTAGTCTGTTTTTTGGTACTTTATGCCAGAATTGCTGAATAAGCAATTCAGAAGAGCTTCCCATAAATGTTGGCAGTGTGGCCTGAGATCAGCAGGTTATGTGCATAGAGAGCAGGAATATTTAGCAGTTAAAAATGTTTGCGAAAAGGTTATTGCAGATATTAACCGTTAAGTTAAATCTTCAGCTTCCTAAAAACCCTAACATTAGACTGTTGGCATTTGTGTCTGAAAATTGTAAAAAGCGGAATATAAATATGATTCTGGACCTTGTCGCCAAAAATGCTATTTCCAAAAAAAAAAAGTAAATCAGGGATTGATTTACTTTTAAACATAGATCAGTAAAGTTGAAATTAAGCAAAAAATACGTTTGAAGGAGGACAGACATCAAGAACCTTGTTCTTTGATAACATTGTAAGCTTTTCTGGTATTTGGCAACAAAAATTAAATCTAGGTTTAAATGTTCTTGTTATATTCTGTAATAGAAAAAAAAGTGATGCATGATGCACGCTGGCTTTAAGGGTGTTCTTGGTTTGCCTGGATTTTGCTTGTATTTTCTTTTCTGTGATGTTAGATTCTTGTTAATTTGGTAATATTTATATAAAATAAACTAAAAAAGGAGATTCTTCCTCCTCTGTTGCCAGCTTCCAAGGGACTGTGTGACATTTCATTCCCTAGGAATCCTGACTACATTTGTTTGCTACTTAGGTGGTGCCAGAACCACAGCAGCAGTGCTGTTTCCTGCACAGCTGGGGTAACATGAGAAGTTGGGAACAACTGGAGGAAATCCACATTGTGAGTCCCTTCCCACACCAGTATTAATTCATGGAATAACTGGATTAATATGAATGTGGGGGAAAGCTGCAGTGTGGACTCCTCCTGCATGACTTGGAACCTCTTACGTTACCTTGGTGGTGCAGTTGTACCAGGGAAATACAAGACCCCAGTCTTAAGACTACTTGATAAAAGTTCAACCCTGGTGTTCGGCTGATGGAGAACTTGGCAGCATTTTTGTGTGGCAAGGAGGGGATATAGTTAGATGATAGGTTAAGCAAAGTGGGGATGAATTTGGGGATATAGATAAGAAGGGAGGTTATACTGAAGAGCTTAGAAGGACAGAGCAGTACGAAAGAAGGTATTCTATTGCAATTTTGAGGGCTAGCCCCACTGCTTTGCACACAGAAGACCCCAGGTCCAATCTCTGGCGATGCTTGTAAAAAAGAGTAGTTGTCGGGGGTTAATTGGGAAAGAACTTTGTCAGCCCTTGCCAGACAGAGCAGACAGTACTGAGCTAGGTGGACCAATGGTCTTTGGTATAAAGTTGCTTCCCATATTGGTTATATCAAGAAAAAAAATGCATTTTAAACATTGTGCCCTTAGATTTAAGACTGGCTGAGGAGAGATGGAATATCTGGTGTCAGTGATGGGGGAAGTTACATAGAGTGGGATGGCTAAAACTTTTTGAATGCAAGCTGCCAACTGAGCATATGGGACAGGACATAACTTGAAAAATACTTTTGACTACTTTGGGGAAGAATGCCCTTTTTTAATGGGATGTCAGTTCACATGAAAGAAAAGTGCAGATGACTCTCGGTATAGAGACTTTCAATAAGCTTAAATGAATAAAAGCACAAATCCTCTGATCATCAATAAAAGATAGAATTGGGCATGCTGAAGTTCTCAAGGGTTAAAATGAATGTAACTCGTTCAGTCTCATTAGATCTTGGAAGCTAGGCAGGGTAGCATTTGGATGGGAGGCTACCATAGTTAGCATTTGGATGGGAGGCTACCATGGAAGGACAGGGTCTCCATGCAAAGGAAGGCAATAGCAGACTATCTCTTTCCTTGAAAACCCCATGGCAGGGATGTCAAATGTCTGGCCTGTGGGCCTAATCCAGCCCCCACAGAGTTCCAATCAGGCCTGCCAGCAACTGGGCATTGTTTGCTTCCTTCTCTCTCGCCTGCTTCCTTTGGTCGCCATTTTTTATTTCTCCCCTGTGATAAGGCAGCTGAGCCAAGCAGCCTCTCACTCTTTCCCTCTCCCCCCCTCTTCCTAAAGGGAGAGGGAGGAGGAGCCTCAGCCAGTAGAGGAACTTGGCTCTGTAGCTCTGCTGTGTTATTGGCTGAAGCTCCTCCTGCTCCTCGTACGCTGGGAAGGGAGGGAAAGAGGGAGAATTTCCTTTGCCCAGTTCCCTCGATCCATCAATCAATTGATCACATGGGAGAGATAGAGAAAAAAAAACACTTTTACAATGAGCAATGTTTTATTCAAGTTATGAGCTTTTTGCCTTTCTACAGAGTGAGGGAGAGAGTTTTGTTGGCTCTTTATGCCAGGGGTTATCTGGGTGCAACTGAGTTTGCTTCCTTTTATCACTGTATTCATGCCTCATGATCCAGTCTTTCTCAGCAGGAAAGCATGTGAACTATTTGGAAGAGGAATAACAATAAGCCAGGATTAAGCTAAAAGTGTGTGTCCAGACCAATTTTATCCAGCAAATTTCCTTTGATTTTTCTTTCACATTTTCCTTTGATTGAGTTGAACTTAGACTTCCCAAATAGTAGGCTGATCCTGATACATGGCTGTCTTTCTGTTTTTGTGCTGCTCTACAGGAGTTGTAGTTATTTTTCTGGGGAAGGCTATAGTTTTGTAGACAAACACACAGCCCTCAGTTTGTGTCATGGTGCCTTCAGATGTTTTTGACAGTACATGAATCAATTTATGTACAAAAGCTCACAATGCCCAGCCATTTCATGTTCTCTGGGTCCTAGGGCACAGAGCATTAACCATGAGATTTCTGTATTGAATGGCAATGAATCAGAAGTAGGTTTGCAACTTACAGATGCATACCTGAGCAAAATATTGAAGATTGCTACAGCATAAACATTGTTTCCAGTTTGTGTTTGTGCACTTAATAAAGTTTAAATTTCTGCTACCTAGCATTACATTGTATGACACGCATGGCCCGGCCCAACAAGGTCTCATTTATGTCAAATCCTGCCCTCATAACAAAAGAGTTTTACACCCCTGCCCTGTGGGGTCACTATAAGTGAGCTGTGACTTGATGGATATTTTGCTCCATTATAAGCCTGGCTTTGTTTCCCTTTGACCAGGTGAATGACAGATGTACATATCAGACTCTGATACAGCCTCCATCCCATGCTTTACACTGGCTGTCAGTCTTTTTTTAAAGCATCCATGTATGTCTGTAATAGTCATTTATTTGCTGCTTTCTTTTTTAAACAAATAGTTATTCATATCATAAGGCATACACAGCCAGCTTCTCCTTCACATTTGAAAAACTATTTTTTTTTTCAGAGCTTGGCTCTGCAGAGGAAAAGTACATTGGACCAAATTCAGCAATGCCACTTCCAAATTGACCTAACTACTCTAAAAATAATATATCTGGATTGTGGCTTTCTGTGGTCTACTAAATAATCAGTTGTATGTAACAATATAAATAATTGCTTCTTAACAACACACAATGCACTTTTAAAGGCAGATTTGCAAGAACTGTAAAAAAAAAATCTGAGTCATAGCAAGATTGGGTGGAGGGATTTGTGCTGGGAGGGGGCAAGCAAAATAAAAGTTACAATATGATGGATTAAATTTCCTTTAAATTATCAGGCTATGCATGATTTCTCTTTTTAGACATCATAAGGAAAAACTGCCTTTGGCCTTGGGAGTAGGAGTGAAACTGGTGGGAGTTTAAATTGCACTTGTCCTTGTATTGCAATTAGGAAGGCACGAACAATGGATGCAGGCAATTTAGCACTAGAGTTCCTGGATTCAGTGGGGATCAGTATGCTGCTGCCTTTTAATAAGCATTCGGAAGGGAAAATTTTAAAGTGTCCTGTTGCCGCTATGGAAGGAAAAATTATCCGTTGAGGGCACAGGAGTTCTGATCTGTACTGAATATTATCTATTTATATGTTAGGAAGCCCTTGTGCCCTGATTTTTGGACTTCTGTTGTTCCCTGGGTGGCTTATAGATAATATACATGCCACAGTAGCAAATTAGCTAAGTCTTCCTGTTGTTCTGTCTGTGGTTCAGCCTAAGGAGCTTTGTACTCTCTCTCTTTCCAGCATGCTCTCTCTCTCACTCCCCTTCTGCAGGATGGTGTCAGGCAATGGAGTCTGAGTGGGAGAAGCAAGATGATACTCAGCCAGACCAGGTGTTATCAAATGTGTTGGATCCATTAAAATCCACTGTTCTGACATATTCTAGCTTGATGGCATTCCTTATTTTTGTGGTGACTCAAATTAGTTAAATATGTCACACTTTCTATCTGTAGTGTAATAACAATAAGTCCTCTGCCTGAGAAGTTTTAAAGCTAATGCGATTTTAAACTCTGTATAATTTTATGAAAATGTTCTTAGCCAGCCTGAGCCCGCTTCAGCGGGGAGGGCAGGATATAAATAACTTATTATTATTATTATTATTATTATTATTATTATTATTATTATTATTATTATTATTATTATTATTATTATTATTATTATTATTATTATTATTATCATCATCATCATCATCATCGAAGTCTACCCTGGTCATTGCTGTGATTTCTCTGAAACTCCTCACCATTCAACATGTAGCAATACCTCCCGCATCAGATGTCAAAGGAGGAATAGCCATACAACTAGGAAATTTAAAATCCTACTGAGTGCCTGGTTTAAGGAGCAGAATGAGCATGATGCCTTTGACTGGTCATTTTGGAAGTACTGGGTGAACTGATACTTACAGAAAGTATCCTTTTAGTTTGAGGCTCAATGCTGTATTCTGGTTTCTGGAGTCACATTCTGTTCTAGTCTGGTCCATTCATCCCAAATCAATGTGGCAGCACCCATACTAACATATACTATTCTGTTACCAGACAATGCATAAAATGAGCAAAAGGGCAAAGTAAAGGTAAGCCTTGACAGTACACAGCCTTGGGGGATTCTCTGCTGCCAGCCCAGTTTCCAGGGCAATTTGAATCCATGGAAAAGTGGGATGCTTAAGGTCAAGTTGCCTGAGTGTCAGTCAATGGGATAGCAACAAGGTACGCTCCACAAGTTTTCTTGTTGAGGTACTACTGAATTTAATGCCTGTTACTTAGGCTTGCCAATCCTCAGGTCCCAGAGGGGGTTCTCCCGCTTTCAGAGAGCCAGTTTGGTGTAGTGG
Source organism: Heteronotia binoei (assembly GCF_032191835.1). Lineage (NCBI taxonomy): Eukaryota > Metazoa > Chordata > Lepidosauria > Squamata > Gekkonidae > Heteronotia > Heteronotia binoei. The sequence goes on along the minus strand of NC_083223.1, from coordinate 221,894,745 downwards.
TTAAGTGTGTGGACCCTTATCTGGGAGAACCGGGTTTGATTCCCCACTCCTCCACTTGCACCTGCTGGAATGGCCTTGGGTCAGCCATAGCTCTGGCAGAGGTTGTCCTTGAAAGGGCAGCTGCTCTGAGAGCCCTCTCAGCCCCACCCACCTCACTGTTGTTGGGAGAGAAGACATGGGAGATTGTAAGCCGCTCTGAGTCTCTGATTCAGAGAGAAGGACGGGGTATAAATCTGCAATTCTTCTTCTTCTTCTCTAGTCTTTCCCAGGCTTTTTCCTGCTCCCAGTCAGCTGACTGGCGGGGGGAAGCCCCGCCCCCACAGCCACCGTGTGTCTTTCCACCTCCAGAGGCTTCAGACTCTATTTGGAAAGGCTTCTTCTTGGGATGTCTGTGTCTTTAAGGCTGAATGGGGGTGGGGGGAGCAGTCAGAGGAACATAGCTGCTCCCAGTGGCTGAGAAGGCAGCCCAGACCCTCCGTTGGTTGCACAATCCTTTCAGAGGTCATTTGCATAGGAAAGGTAAACTTGAACCTTTAGTTGCTCTGTGTTACTTTGAACAAGTTGGAAGTTCAGCAACTCATGAGTAGAGATGCCAATCCCCTGCTTCAGAGTCGTCAGAAGCGGGGGTGCGGGAGGGAAATGTCTTCTGGGCACTTCATTATTCCCTATGGAGACCAATTCTCATAGGGTATAATGGAGAATTATCTGGGTTATCTGGGGCTCTGGAGGGGCTGTTTTTTTAGGTAGAGGCACCAAATTTTCAGAATAGCATTGGATGACTCTCCTCAAAATGCTCTCCAAGTTTCAAAAAGATTGGACCAGGGGGTCCAACTCTATGAGCCCCGAAAGAGGGTGCCCCTATCCTTCATTATTTCTAATGTAGGGAAGGCATTTAAAAGGTGTGCAGTTCCTTTATACGTGATGGCCAGAACTCCCTTTGGAGGTCAATTGTGCTTGTCACAACTTTGCTTATGGTTCCACCCCTAATGTCTCCTGGCTCCACCCCCAAAGTCCCAAGATATTTCTTGAATTGAACTTGGCAACCCTACTGTTACTTAACTTCCTCACTCCCAAGTAATGGATGTTAGATTGTTTTAAAATAAAGCAGAATTTGTGTGAAGTAAAGATGGGTTAGGTAGGGCATGACTCTCTGCTCCTCTCTTCAGATAGTTGAGTAACAGCAAATGAAATGCACTTTGAGGAGTTGGTGTTGTGTCCCATGATCTCATGGTCTCTGTTTATGTATGTTCATCCATAAGCATCTGTGCCTTGTGTTATGTGCACTGTATGCGAGACTTGGAAGTCCAACACGTACATGCTTTGACTTTCACAAGTTTTAGGATGTCTCTGCTTTATGTGGATGGATTTAAAATTTTCACACAAGTTAGATATCTGGAGATACAAATTAAAGCAGTAGAGTTAAATTTGATAAATTTGTCTCCCTAGACTTACTTTCTTGGGTATCTCTTAGTGTGTCAAAATAAAATGTAATTCTTCTACTGAAAAAAGATCCATGGGCCTGTAATAATTTCTGGGGATCTGGTACTTTCATTTTTCTTGTGTGTCATTCAGGATTGTTGCAGAAAGGGTCTGAAGGAAATGCTTATTCTGGAAATGCTTCTAAGGAACAATGTGACTTTCTAACATGCATTTCTCTTCTATTCCATTTCCGCCCCCCCCCCCCACACACACACATACCTTTACCCACACACTTCTGTTTTTATAACGTTTCTTATTAAAGTCTGAGTGAAGGTGTGGAAGAAAGAGATTTTCAGCTCTGGCTCCGGCCTTGTGGAACACTCTTCCAAATGAGATCAGGGTCCTGCGGGACATGCTGCAATTCTGCAGTGCCTGTAAAATGGAGATTTTGGGGTGATGGAGATTGGTCTCTCCTACCCAGCCTTGCATGGTTTATCTGGCACTATGGTTGCTGTTTCTGCCACTTGCCTAATATCTGGTTTTCATCTATTGGCACGCATACCAAAAAATTTTGGGGAGCACCTGTCAACCTGTATCTTATTGCCATCTTCTGAGTTGTATTAACTGACGTTGTGTAGCTTTTTATATTGCATAGATTATTTTCTAACTGTTGTATATATCTACTGCTATAACCTGCCCTGTGGTGAAGGGAAGGGTGAACTAGAAACTTAATCAATTAAGGAATTACCTGTCTGAAGATACTTCTGGTTCAGTTTTCTTTTGCAAGCAATGGACAGCCAAGGTGGAAGCTTAGACCTATAGAAGAAATGTGTCATTCATTGCTTAATAAACTTATGAAAACCCACTCTGTATTGCTGGACAAAGAGAAGAACTAGAGCCTGCATCTCTTTATGCAGGCCCTGAAATAAGCTGTATAGTGATGATCTTCTATTCTAACCCCTGCCCTGGGACAGGGAAAAACTGTTCTACAGCATTGTGTTGGTAGCCATTTTGTTCCTACAAAATAAGAAATGTAGTGGAGTTGCTACAATGACCTGAAAAATATTGGAAGGCCAAGTACAACTATGCCATTGTCATTAGACTTTTTTTGCAATAAAGGCCAGATGTTGCAAGTTCAAGCTGCTAGTGAGTGAAGGCCATTTTACATATGATATATAGGACTGGTTCATCCAGCTCCCTCCCCACAAAGAGATGTTCCTTGTTCTGCTAATTTATGAACATCAACCATTTCGCTGATTTCTTCTAATCTGTTTAACAACTAGGTGGGTTTTTGAAATGAAGACAAATTTGCAAAAAAATTCTGACATATGCTTCCCTTGTTCATCCCTCACAATCTAGGCTGTCAGTTTTACCACTGCATCAAGAGTAGAGAGGTAGAAAGAGATGCCCTAAGGGCTAACCCGGAGACTACAACTAGTGCAGAACGCTGCGGCACGGCTGTTAATGGGGCTACCACGACGGGAGCACATTCGGCCAGTGCTGAGAGAGCTACACTGGTTGCCTGTTGTGTTCCGAGTTCGCTTCAAGGTGTTGGTATTAACCTTTAAAGCCCTTTATGGTCAGGGACCTGCCTATCTACGGGACCGCCTTTCCCCATATATCCCCCAGAGAGCACTGCGATCAGGGACAAAAAATCTGCTGTCTGCCCCTGGCCCAAAAGAAGCCAGGCTATCCGCAACAAGATCTAGGGCCTTCTCGGTGGCAGCACCAGAACTCTGGAACACCCTCCCAGAAGCTATAAGGGCCCTGCGGGATTTGTCGGCGTTCCGCAGGGCCTGTAAGACCGAACTGTTTAGGCAGGCTTTTCTGGTTGACTGAAAATGGGCTGCCACCGGACATCCTACAGAAGCTGGCGGTCATAGTCAGACCCCAATACCGCCAGACTAGACTGAGATAGCGTACTAGTTTTTAACTTGATAAATGTTTTATGGTTTTATATGTTTTATGGAATTGACTGTTTTTATGATACTGTAAGCCGCCCTGAGTCCGCTTGCGGAGAGGGCGGGATATAAATGTAAAGTAATAAATAAATAAATAAATAAATTAAGCTGCTCTTTGGTGAACTGGCAAGTAATTGTAGAGCTGCTATATTCCTTTTCTATGTGAAACATGCACCACTAAACAGGATATACCATTAAATGCCCCACTCCAAATTATTTCATTCGATTTACCGTATTTTTCGGTCCATAAGGCACTCCGGACCATAGGATGCACCTTCCTCCTGGGGGGCGATCCGCTGCCTCCGCCTCTGATCCCAGCGCTTCTCCCGTGCCTGCCTGCCTGGCTCCAGCTCTGCTTCCAGCAAGCGCTGGAATCGCTCCACGCTGCCCCCACCGCAAACCCAGCGCTTCGCGAGTGCCGGCTGCGGAGGGGGCAGCGTGCTTCCTCCATGCCTGTCTGCCTGGCTCTAGCTCTGACACTTAAAGCAAGCGCCAGGATCGCGCCCTCCGATCCCGGCGCTTGCTTTAAGCATCAGAGCTGGAGCCAGGCAGACAGGCATGGAGGAAGCACGCCGCCCCCTCCGCAGCCGGTACTCGCTCGCGAAGCACTGGGTTTGCGGTGGGGGCAGCGTGGAGCGATCCCAGCGCTTGCTGGAAGCAGAGCTGGAGCCAGGCAGGCAGGCACGGGAGAAGCGCTGGGATCAGAGGCGGAGGCAGCGGATGGCCCCTCCCCCCCTGGAGGAAGGTACGTCCTATCGTCCCTTCGCTCCATAAGATGCACACACTTTCCCCCCCACTTTTTTTTGGGGGGGGGAAGTGCGCCTTATGGTCCAAAAAATATGGTATATCCCGCCCTACCCCACCGAAGCGGGCTCAGGGTGGCTGAGGCATTGAGGATGGTCCTTCTCTTTTTCCCTGTCATTCTCTCCAAGCTTTATGGAGGTTCAGTAGCTGGAATGTAACATTTTAAAGACATATTTCTTGAAATGTGAGTTCCAATTTTAGTCATCCTGATATTTTTCTGTGCATTTTGTACACTCATGAGTTCTCATGCAAAATAAAAGTAAAATGTGTCAGGGCTTAGTCTGCTGCTGAAAATGGAAGGAATAAAACCATGATATGAATATCAACACCATTAAATATTGAAATATACAGCTTATTACAGCACAATCTTAAATCCAGCCTGTAAACAGTTTTAGGACTGCAGCTAAGCCCTACTCGGACCAGAAATAGGCAGAACTAGGGATGTGCTGAAGGGAAATGTAGGGATGAGTTGGTGTTCTGAGTCTTCTCAGCCCACATCTCATTTGCAGCTCCAGTATCATATTAGGTGAAAATGCTAACATAAGTGTAAATGTACCTACTGAAGTTAATGGGAGAAATTTCCCCCTCCATGCCTACCACACCTACACAGCCACTGCTGACAAAATCTGTAGTCATTGACAGCTCTCTTAAGTCCAATATACGCTCAGCAAGGACCTCTGTGTCTCAGAAGATAGGGTGTGCTGCTTGGGGCTATAGTTGTCTGGTCTCATGGCTTGTGATCTTAGAACACGCACAGGGGGACTTGGGATGGCAGCTGTGGCACTGAACTGCTTATTGCTAATTACACTGTACTGAGAACCCTTACAGGTACTTTATTGGGACAAACATCACTGTGGACTGTCCTCCTCCTCCAAGTAGGGATGCAGAGATCTTGTATCCCAAGAACCTGTATCACATACCTTCATCACATACAGGTAAGCAACAGAGGGGGATTCCTTGCTTCAGAGTTTGACTTCCTGTACTCCCTCCCTGAGATCACGTAGCTATTATATATTGACTCAACAAACTTTCCTCCAATCATTAATACTACTACACTCATGATACCTTTGTCCTTGTAGGATCAGAGCCCCATGAAACAGCCCCAATAGCATCTGGAGCCAGAGTTCCAATGCAGCTACCTAAAAAGAATGATTAAATATTGGCCTCTAAGTTCCCCAACAGGAGAAACCTATGGAGTGGGTGAGACGTATAGGAGTTGGAAAAGTAAATATGTGGTGCTGCTTACTTAAACCCAAGCCCATGTGCAGATTGCTTGAGCCCACATACTTGTTGTTGCTATTGTGGAACTTCATTTATGACTGCCCTTTCAACTCTTTCCAGGCAGCCATCAAACAAGAGGCCAGAATGGACCCCAGCACAGTGCCAAACATCTGCTAAACCTACAACATGACACAACCAACAGCTGCAGTGTTCAGTGTGCCTTTATCTGCTGTGCTGTGTGGTTGCCAACTCTCTTGGTTCTAGCATGGCTCCTGGTACACGGCAAGCTGCTTCACAGACAGTTGCTTGACTAGTACCATTCCACCTGTCATGGGCATGCAGTGATAAGGACAGCTCAGCCTGTGATCCTGCTGCCTATCAGTGTGGCTTTTAAAGGCACAGCAACCTTTCCAGACCAGAAGAGCTATCAATTCCATGCTTGCCTTCAGAATGCCATTCCTAATGCTGTTCAGTAAATATTTGAATTGCTTCACAGGTGTATCTCTCTCTCTCTCTTTTTAAAGTGGTGTTGGTACATAAGGATCTGTATCCCACCCTCTGCCTCAGGCAGCTGGTTCTATATCTCTTCCCCCCAGGACTTGGCCACAGTGACCCATGCAATGGTCACTTCCAAACTGGATTACTAACTCACTCTACATGGGCTTACCCTTGAATCTGATCTGAAAAATCCAGCGGGTGCAAAAAGTGCTGGTTTGGCTGCTGACCGCAATGCCTATGTGGGCACACTTTCAGCCAGCGTTCTGCCTGCTGCCCTGGCTACCAGTTGAGTACTGGATCCATTTCAAGGTGATGATATCAACCTTTAAAGCCCTGAGCAGCCTGGGACCAGCATATCTAAGGGACCATCTACCTCCCAGAGAGCCTTGTGCTCCATTGATCAACACCTACTGGCTATCCCTGGCTCCAAGGACATCCACCTAGCCTCAACGAGGGCCAAGGCCTTTTCAATTTGGCCCCTACCTGGTGGTACATGCTCCTGCTTGAGATCAGGGCCCCGCAGGATTTATTACAATTCCACAGGGCTGTAAAACAGACCTGTTCTGCCGTGCCTTTGTTTGAGGCAATGGACGTGCAAGTCGTTGGCCTCCCTGCAGAAAACCACCCAGGTATATTTTCCCATGTGGAGTGTTGACATCATTTCTGCTGTGACTCCAGTTGACCACCTATCCAGCTGCTAGGACTATTGAAGGAATATTTTGCCATCTTTAAATTGTTTTTATTGTTTTCATTATTGCTGTAAAAACTGATTTTAAAGTTTTAAAGCCTGATGTTACCTGCCCTGAGCCTACTCGGAGGAAGGGTGGGATATAAATACAATAAAATAAAATATTACTAACCTCAGTTATCTTCAGCATGAGATGCACTTGAGGAATGGGTGTAGGGTCCTTCATTTGTGCTTTAGCGACAAATGGCAGAAAACGATTCAGGATCACAGTCTCCTATTTCTCTACCAGCATGTGATAAACCATCCTGGTTACATGACAAAGAGTTCTATTGTTCATTATCTGTGTCCCTCTTGCCTGGCAAAAGGTACTGCTTGGAGCATTGCCCTCTACTTTCTCAAGAACCAGACCCATGTCTTTCCCTCTGCGCACTGAGCTGGAGAGAGCTGAATTATATGACTGGAGCAGCCATACTTCTCTTCCACTCACCTATGGAACTCGTGGGCACAGGAGTCCTGTTGACCAAAGAAGAGTGCCATATTTCCTTTGTTCCATCCTTTGGGATGGATCTAGGCTAAGTTTTCTGCTCTTCTGCCTCCTCCTCCCCGTCCCACTTCAGCCCACTGATCTCGCTGATATTCTGCTCCTGAGGGACAGGGACCCCCAGGAACAGCATGAAAGGCAGATCGAGATCTGCAACAGGGAGAGGGAATTGGTAAAAATTATCGCACCGCCTCCATTAGTGGAAAATTTAGTCTGAATCCGTATCCTTGTGTTTTGTGGGTGGAGCGAGAGTGACTTCTGGGAGGTGAGATGGTGTTTGTTGCCGGCATCTATGTATGGTTGACATGCAGGCATCACTGACATGCTACTCCATGATTGGTGGATGTGAGTGGTCCCTCTGTTGAGTCCAGTGCAGTTGCTGCAAGCTCCTTGGAGTTGGGTCTGTTCACATTTACTTTCTCTGTGAAAGAAGCATAAGATACTGATCAGCAATGCCTGCCAGCAACACACATTGGCATCTGAGGTTTAGGACTGAGTTTAAATGCAAGAATAAGAAGGCCATTTTTCTTTTGCCAGATTAAATGATGGTAATTAAATTTTGTTGAAATAAAGTAATGTCTTAGACCACTGTGGGTAGCTGTGGAAGCAAACCTAAACAAGTTGAGTAAGTAACTCCCATTTTATTCAGTGGGGCTTACAAATGTTGCCATAGTAGGAACTAATACAAGAATAATGCCATTGTTGGAACAAATGGAAGAGAAATGTCAGTCAAATGCAGTCTTCCGCTGCCCAGATTGTTACTTAAAAATTAATGGATCTCTTGTGCATTTGTGTAGACTTCTCTACATCTTTTCTTAATTCTGGTTAATTTCCCCCATGTTTACAAATTGTTTAGTACTAAAAATTAACTTTCATCATTTTCACACCCCAGATTTCAGCTGTTTTCATTTTTTCTTGCAGTAAACAAGACAATATTTCCCCCTACCTTTTTGTTTGACTCAAAGGACTAGAGCAGTGTCTTTGAAACCAAACAAAAACATGTTCAGAAAATAGACAACATGTGCCCCAAAGGGGAACATTTTTGAGGCTTTTTAGAATCTGGGACACAAAGACACAGAATGGAAACAGCTTTGCAACTTCAGTAGAATGTCTTGTGTTCATCGGGACCCTTTCCAATTCAAACACAGGCCAGAATGGAACTGCCCAAACACCCAGAGCTGCTTTATGAATACAAATGGAGATGTCTGTGTGATAGCAATTCCCTAATGCTGGCTCAAACCTGTAGCTGTGACTTGTAATATAATGAGGTTTGGTTTACTGTGGGGTTGAGAATGGACAAATACTTGTGCATATGTATGGATGTTTTTCTGTCTTGATATCTTCCAGAAAATACTGCAAAAAGTATGAAAATTAGTTCTGCGTACCTTTCTTCCTAAATTATTCCATGCATAAAATCAGGGGGGGGAGTGTTTTGGGGGGTATAATTAAAAAAAAAAAGTTTGTGATCTGGAGTAGAGACAATGAGTAAAGTGGTAAAGTGAAATCTGTAAGTCTCTGAAAAACCTTAGTCCAATTAGAGTTCCTGGATGTATGGTCAATGGTGCTTAAAAGTGTGTCTTTATGATCCGCTTCCCTCACACTGGTAGTATAGAGTATGGAGTTGGCCTGTGTCTCTGGGCAGTGCATTTGGCCTTCTCATTTGCCTCCTCGTCTCCCACCCCATACCTTTTACAAAACACTGAGATGTGCAGAAGTTCTTGCCACCCCCATCATTTAATGCAGTGCTGTTAAGTCTGCTGCTTGCCCATTTTGACACAGCCTATGTATTCCGGTATGGAAGCTGGTCAGTTACTGAACAGTAACAGGTTTCTGCTTGCATTTCAGACAGACCCGACTCAGTAACTGGCTGCTACCGGAATACTGTCACCTTTTCACACAGTCCCGCGGCTGTCCCGGTAATGAGGCATGCCTGAGTCGTTACTAACAAAGAGCAGCTTCTTCCAGGTTGAAATCTGTATGGGGCGCTGTGTGAAATGTCCAGTATCTAATCCGGGAGCAGTTTTCGCGCCCTTTTTCGCCTGCCGGCGCACGATCACCAGCTTTTTTTTTTTTAACGTCGGGCTAAGATCGCTATAGCGCTATAGCGACATATCACAACAGCATCACCATAGGGATGCCTGGGTTCCATTAAGAAGCCAGAGATCGCTGTCGCTGAAACTTGGTAACTTATCTCAATGGAGCCTAGCCATCTCTATGGTGGTGCTGTTGTGATACGTTGCTATAGCGCTATAGCAATCTTTGCCCGACGTTCAAAAAAAAAAAAAATAAGCCAGAGATTGCGCGCCGGCAGGCGAAAACGGCTGGGGCTGGGGGAAGTGAGATAAAAGTGGAACAGTGTGAAATGGCTTGCTTCTATCACGGAACCCTACTGGGAAAAAAAACATGTGTCTGAAAACTCCCATCCCTGTCTTGGATTACTGCAAGGTGGCACAATACCGACTCCCTTCCAGTTTCCACCAGTAAGTGTGAAAAGGCCCATAGTGTCAGAGTTGAAAGAAACTACAAAATAAAGGACTAAAAAAAGAGAATTGCAATCTCCATGGCATCTGGGTTGCAGTATGGAGAACAATATTATGTTTGTGTGTAACAAAGGGAAAAACTCATGCTTCGAGAGCTGCTGTTTTCCTCTTCAGCATCCTCCTTGAGAGCCGTGAGCAAGATTGGAGAGAGGAGAGGGTGTAACAGAAGTGAAGGACAGCCCAGAAGCAGTTTTCTTTTGTGTCTTGATACCCAGGAACAGGAACGCAGTTCTGGCTGACTTGGCATCAGGGGTGTGTAGCCTAATACGCAAATAAGTTCCTGCTGGGCTTTTTCTATAAAAAAAGCCCTGCTGATACCCACCATACAGAATGCTTCTCTGTGTGCTTCCATACAGGTGGAAGAATCAAAATTATGTGTTAATTAAATTTGTGGATGATTGTTTTGGTGTGATAAAAGTTAAGGGAATGGGATAACACCTAAAGAACCTAGAATGGATAAAAAGTAAGGGCAGAAGAAGAAAAGCTGGTTTTTATACCTCATTTTTTCTACCCTAAGAGTCTCATAGTGGTTTCCCTTCCCCTAACAGGCACCCTGTGAGGTAAGTGTGGCTGAGAGACTTCTGAGAGAACTGTGATTGGACCAAAGTCACCTAGCAGGCTTCGTGTGGAGAGTGGGGAATCAAACCCAGTTCTTCAGATTGAAGTCCATTGCTCTTAACTACTATACCATGCTGGCTCTTACAGTTAATAAAATGGTAAAGGTAGTCCCCTATGCAAGCACCGGTCGTTTTTGGCTCTGGGGTGACATTGCTTTCACAACGTTTTTACAGCAGACTTTTTATAGGGTGGTTTGCCATTGCCTTCCCCAGTCATCTACACTTTCCCCCCCAGCAAGCTGGGTACTCATTTTACCGACCTCGGAAGGATGGAAGGCTGAGTCAACCTGGAGCCGGCTACCTGAACCAGCTTCCACTGGGATCGAATTCAGGTCGTGAGCAGAGGCTCCGACTGCAGTACTGCAGCTTTACCACTTTGCACCATGGGGCTCTTTTATCTCACAGTTAATAATTTCCAAATTTCCAAACATTAAATTTAAGAGCCGGGGGGTGGCCTGGAATGTTTATGTTGAGGTGCAAAGTGTTTTGCTACCTGTAGGATCTGGAGCAGTAAAGAGGATTCAGCAGATTTGACCCACGTGTATCATTATTCCCATGTACTGCCAGACTAAATTTTATTTCAGCATAAGCCTTTGTGACTAGAGTTTATGGCAGAATAAAATTTTGTCCAATTTAAAAGTGACTGTTTGTTTTTGCTATAACAGACTAGCACAGATACCCCTCTGAAGTCTCCCTGAAGGACCACATAAGATTCTGTGTAATAAATAGGTCTGAAGTTACAAAACGTTAGTCAGCTCCAAGCTGATGTGACTACCCATAGACGTCTTTGGTGCTTGCTTCTTGAGAGACACCTGTGCGTAAATGTGATACTGCTAGGCTGGTGTCACAGAAGAAGTTTATTTTTCCAATGGTTGCAAGTGGCTTGCTCCTGGAAATTTAATCTTGAAACTACTGTGCCCATGTTATTATTCCTTGTAATAGATCAGGATTTCACTGCCTTGATCCTTTCATTTGTTGAGCACATGGTAATGTTCTTTGGTACTGCAGTAAGCAAACAAAAACTAATAGACTTGTCCTGTTCTGGAATTATTGTACTAGCACTTTATTGCTCTATCTTTATGTCTCAACTGTTTTATATTGTAGTAAACAGCCTAAACATTCAAGAATAGCCAGAAATTAAAGTCCAAGGAGGTATGTTTTCCTAGTGATTTGAGGAGAATAAATAACCTATGGAAACAGGATTGCCGGCCCCCCACCCCACCCCTGCCCAGCTATTGGTGGAGTAGAAGGTAGGGCTGCTGTTTCCAGGCTGAAAAACTCCTGGAGATTTGGAGGTAGAGCCTGGAGAGTACAGGGACCTCAGTGGGTACAATGCACAGATTCCACCCTCCAAAGCATCCATTTCCTCTGAGGAAAGTAATCTCTGTAGTCTGGAGATGAGCTGTATTCCAGGAGAGACCTCAGGTCCTATCAGGAGGCTGACATCCCTATATGGAAGGGTGGTAGCTAATTTGTTGCGGAACAATTTGAACCACCAGTAAAACTAGTGTGAACAATTGCTTTCCGAGTTGCCAATCTTGCCTGGAAATGCCAGGGTTAAGAGAGAAGGATCACAAGAACATTAGAGGTTTATTGTAACCAGGGCATAATGGGGCATTTCACTTAAATTAATACTAATTTTTTCTCCCTGAAATGCAGTGTAGCCAACATCATCCAAAAGAGACTAAAGGTTTTTTTGTAGTTTCCATTTTGAGTAGTAGCCTGCGGGTAAGGGTGGCAGAAAGGACAGAGCTCTTAATGTACCATTCATGCATTTATACTGATATTTCCATTCTGCTAATACTTCCATTCTGCTTAAATCATTACTTGCACAGTTGATCCCATAAAGCCTGCCACTTCATTGCTTGTGGTTCTATTTCTCCCCACTACCCGGCAACACTGAGATTTAGGAACTTCATTTTTTAACCCCTTCTCGTTCTCATGGAACAAGATAATCTAACAGTGATGGAACAACATTAAGCCTTTGTGAAGCTGAGATTCCATGCAAACCAGCTGGAGCATGGGCCTTCATGTTGAGTGAATTCTGAAGATTACTTCTGTAGTTTTGAATTCCCTTGAAAGCTAATACATACCTTACATTGGCAAACTCATGTTTGTAGGTAGACATTGCGGGGAGTGGCAGTCAGGATATTCTCACCTAGTTTAGATGTACATTATGTTTATAAGAGGTACAACATAATTTTAACACATTTATCCCTCCCTTCCAGCAGGCTCAGAGTGACCAAGTTAAAACCAATCTCCACGATGTTAGAATAACTTTGAAAGAAAACTGTTGAAATTCACCCCATGATCAAGGAATGGAAAGCCTAAGAAACATCCATCCCCTCACGGCTCCTATAATTTATAACTTTGTCAAGCAATAAATGTTCATTTCAGAGTCCAGAAGCATAGTACCTACAAACAGAAAGCCCTCTGGAGTAGCTGGATTTTGAAAGCTTTTTTAAAATGCTGTTGGGGTATATATTGAGAATGGTCTCAAGGTTTCCATAGTTGGGGGCAGAGTACAGCCAGAAAGATCTCATTTCTGACCAAAGCCAGACATACTATCTGTGATGATCAGAAGAGTTGCTGGGCTGATTTCAGCTTGCACACTTATGCCAGTTGTGGTAGGTCCTTGGATATCTGTTCACACTCAGAAGTAACGTATGCAGCTGTCTTTGCCTAGATAGCAGGGCCCCCCAACTTTGCTGTGCCTTTAGACACTTCTGGAATTTTGAAAACAGGATGTGGGCATCATCACAGGGAGTGGGCTTGGCACTCAGCATCTCTCAACTACCCTAATCGTTCTTCACCTTGTGCTCTGAATTGGCTGAAAACCAAGGGGGTCTAGTGCTGAAAACCTCCGAGTAGGATTCTCCTCAAGCAGTCCTTGGTAAACCACACCCTCTGAGATCCTGAGAGTAAAAGAACTCTTAACGTCATTCTGTCTGTCTCTCTGTGTGTGTCTCTTTTAAAAAGCACAGATACTTGGGAACAATCTATAGACAAAATGAAACAAGGCAGAACATGAAAAGAAGTTAAAAAAAACTGTATTGCTGGCTAATCCTTACTTACTGTCTCTATGTTGCCTTTCCTGGGAATTGGTCCAAGACGGAACATCTTGCTACAGCCTTTCAGAAATCTGTCCTGGATACTAGAGTCTTGATGATACAGAACTGCCAGCTAAGATAATGTATTTATGAGCTTCACTGCAGCCCTTCCTGGAGCCAAACAGAATTTAGGGTGCAGATTCCTAGTTTCCCTTCAAGCCAACTCTTGACCAGTCTCTACAAAAGGCTGGTTTAAAGGAGTTTTGAGAGTCCCTTGGACTGCAAGAAGATCAAACCAGTCAGTCCTAAGGGAAATCAACCCAGACTGTTCCCTGGAAGGTATGATGCTGAAGTGAAGCTCATATACTTTGGCCACCAAATGAGAAGGGAGCACTCCCTGGAGAAGATCCTGATTATAGGAAAGACAGAAGGCAAAAGAAGAAGGGGATGGCAAAAGATGAGATGGCTGGACTGTGTTACTGACGTAACAAAAATGAATTTGAGCAGACTTCGGAGGATGGTGGAAGACAGGAGGGCCTGGCATGACTTTGTCCATGGGATCACAAAGAGTTGGACTCGACTGTGCAACTGAACAACAACAACAAGCCTGCCAAAGGGAAAACCAGTAAATAATCCATCACAGCCACTAGACGGCTTAGCCAGATGGTTAAACTGAGGCTGGAATTCAGTTTCCTTTCACTGTTCAGTTAGTCATCATATACCTGCCCTTCTGTTCCTGGAATATAAGATTTAATTGTCCCCTTCCAATAGCTAAACAAAGCACATTTATCCTTTCATAACCGGTCACCACCACCAAGTGGCTGCTTTAGGGTACTGGAGCCAGTCACAGAACGTTGGAATGTTGCAAACTAAGCCTATTCCTTCAGTGGAAGCAGCTGTTTCTGAATGGATGATTCCTGAAGACACTATAGTGATGCCTCTTCTGAAGTTCTTCCTGCTCCATTGAGGGTGGAGAAAAGCCAAAACTACCTACTTCATTTTAAAATAAGCAAATGGGTACCAGAAACCCATTGTCAGGCATCATGACACTCACATAGGAGCTGCACATTGCTGGAGCTGTGGATGTTATATCTTTACCATGTTGGATTGCAGTAGTCAGTTCCCTTCACAGCTCCAGATAGCAGTCATCTTGTTTTTTGAGAATTCCTGGATTGTAGGCATAGGGGGTGCAGGGAGTCAGAAGTCTAGTGGTTGCTTCACTCCTAAATTTGCACCCGTATTAATGGAAAGCAAAATGAAATAGGACCAAGGGATCAGACTGCAATGAAACAGCATCCAGAGCCTTAGAAAGGGGGCCACTGGGCAGCTCTAATGTTAACATCCAGTGAAGTTTCATGGAGCCAGCTGGGTCGGTTACTGTTCTCTCAGAGCATTCTCAGCCCCAATTAAAAATGATTTTATAAAAAGTCTCAATGACTCAGAGGCCTCATTTTCAAATTCCTTATTTACTCTGTTTTTAATGTTTTAATCTGTTTAAATATTTAATTGTTTTATATTTGAAATTGTTTAAATTTTATGTTGATTAACTGTTGGAAGCCGCCCTGAGCCATTTGTGGGAAGGGCGGGATATAAATCCCAAATAAATAAATAAATAAATAAATAAATGCCCTGGTCATATGATTATATCTTCAATTTTGTGTCTTTCTCTCTAGGTCCAAGGAAAGTATATTCTCATGCAATTTGGAGCCAAGAAAATGAGACCTTCTGTATTTTGTCTCTGCTTTGAGTCATTGAGACTTCTTATAAAATCATTTTATTTACGGTGGCTTGGGGCAGGGATGGTGGCTCAGTGGTAGAGCATCTGCGTGGTAAGCAGAAGGTCCCAGGTTCAATCCCCGGCATCTCCAACTAAATAGGGTCCAGGCAAATAGGCATGAAAAACCTCACCTTGAGACCCTGGAGAGCCGCTGCCAGTCTGAGTAGACAGTACTGACTTTGATGGACCAAGGGTCTGATTCAGTATGAGGCAGCTTCGTATGTTCATATGTTCATTTTAATTGGTCCTAATTTTAGTATTTGTTGTATTACTTGGTGCTAATGTGCAATATGTATGTTTGAGTACTGAGGAAGGCCCAGTTGACTGAAACACGCATGGTCTTGATCCCCGTATGTTTTGTGTTTGATACCTATGTATGATTTTATTCTGTTTTGAAGCTACTATTGGGCTTATATCTAGTTTTATCTAATTTGTAATAAATGCATATATTTTTGTATATTTGATATTTATGTTATATGTTTTTATTTGATAGTATTTGGCCATTATATTTGTGGTAATTAACCTCTTGGTTTCTTAATTCAACTTACTTGGGCTAAATTTTTCTTCCCCTCTTTAGAAGAAGAAGAAGAAGGTATTGTATTTATATTCTGCCCTCCACTCCGAGTGGCTCACAATATCCTTTATCTTCCTCCCCCACAACAGACACCCTGTGAGTTGGGTGGGGCTGGGAGAGCTCTCACAGAAGCTACCCTTTAAAGGACAACTCTGTGAGAGCTATGGCTGTCCCAAGGCCATTCCAGCAGCTGCAAGTGGAGAAGTGGGGAATCAAACCTGGTTCTCCCAGATAAGAGTCCACGCACTTAAACACTACACCAGACTGGCTCTCTTTCTGTTTCTGGTTGCTCCTCTGACTATACCCATAAATGACTTCCTGAAATGCTTCTCCAGGAGCACAGGAGACTCCTAGGAACAGCATTTCCAGGGTTGGCATTCTGGGCTGAAGCAAGACAAGTGGAATTGCTCCATGGATAGAAGACCTTCCTTCTTGAGAAATGTTCCAGTCAATCCAATCAGTAGTGCTTGCCCAGTGTAAACAAAAACAGATCTGCAGTTTTCATTTTTGTTCCATTCCAAAGTGGGCTGTTGTTCTATTTTAAAATGTATATGCAAGTTTTTGATCAGGTTGCACTTTAAACATACCTCTTCTGGGGCCTGGTCTACTTCTATTGGGTAACAGTCCTGTTTTCAAGCCACTTTGGAGGACAACAGTGCAAACCTTGTAGGAGCAGATGGCACCTCCATTTGGAGGTACCATCCTTCCTCAGCAAGGACTCCAAAGTCATTGTTCTCTGTTTTTCCCAGCAGTGACTTAGTTCGCATGCTGTTGTTATCATTCAAGTCAATCCCAAATTAGCCTTGCTGAGCTTCAGTAATTTTCCATTCCTTCTTTCTGGCTCATCTTTCATTTGGACTAAACTGAGCATCCATCAGAGGCATGCTGTCAATGCTTTTAGCGTCAATTCAGACCTGCCCAAGGGCCTTGTCCTTTGATAAAGCAAATACTGTTGACTTCCTGAGAGTTTGGAGCAGTTGAGGGCACTTGACTAGCAGTGCGGTGAGATGTTTTCACTGGGTTTAGTTAGGTTTGGGGATCTTCGACACAGATCCAAGCAGAATTAAAAGAACAGGACTTGGTCCATAAAATAGGGTATTTGGAACTACTGAAGGTCTCTGTTCTCAATCATTAAGTCAGCCCGAAAAGCATTCTGTGTTTAATGATGAACCAGGTCCCCATGTGGATCGATAGACCTGGAGAATGTGGCAAGGTGTAGACATTAGACATTTTTCTACAGGGCTTAGATATTTCAGAAGTTTAAGAAAAATCCCATGTTTTTACAGAGGAGCATTGCTTGTGCAAGTGCAGACAATGCTGAGGAAAGAGAAGGGGCAGTTAGGGATAGGGATAATGATGATGGTGGAATGGTGGTGGTTGGGAGGAGGAGAAGGGGGCAACTGGGCAGCAGCCAAGAGATCCTGCTGCCAGGAGACAGAAAGGGGAAGGGTGGAGGTGATGGGGAGGGAAAGAGAAGCCAACACCGTGAGCCAGCTAGACAGAAGTGAAGTAGACAGGTTGGGCAGCTAGCAAGTGAGCGGACAGGCTGGAGAGCAGATGGGCTAATTAACAAGCAAGCAGATGAGTCAGGCAGTGAGGAGAGCAAGCAAGTGGCATAGCTTGGTGGGCCTAGGAAGAGAAGGTGGCAGATGAATTGGTGGGAAGGAGGAAAAGCATAAGAATAAGGGGTAAAAAAGGAAAGCAGGAGACATGAGTAAAGGGGGGCCCAGAAGGAAGGAAAAGTGACCATGGGGAGAGTGGTAGGCAAGGGAGGATATAAAAGGGTGCCCCCCCCCCAAGCCTTGTAGGTCACCTTGTTGTATATTTTATCCATTCTTTCTGGCTTAGAGCATGGAAACTGAAGCTGCAAACTGAAGGTAGGGACAGATGGGGGTATTCTTCTGTAACCTGAAGGAAGTTCAAAATTTGCAGAAAAATCTGAAATAGTTAAAAATTGGGATTAAAATTCTCCAAAATAATAGAAAATGCATACAGCTTTAAGAAAAGAATGTCCATCGAGCCTCACTTTGTGTGTGTGTGTGTGTGTGTGTGTATGTGTGTGTGTATCTGTGTTGGTAAGGAGTGCAACAGCCACCAGGTCATGGACATTGGCCTGTAATCTCCTGGCAAACCCTGCCTTACCTTCTTCTCCCTTCTCCTAAGATTAATGGATGGCTGCTGCACATTCACTGCTGCCAGTTTAGTGTTGTGATTAAGAGCGGCAGACTCTAATCTGGAGAACCAGGTTTTATTCCCCACTCCTCCACGTGCAACTGCTGGATGACCTTGGGTCAGTCAAAGATCTCTCAGAGCTGTTCTCTCAAGAGCAGTTCTGGAAGAGCTCCTCAGCCCCCTTGCCTCACAGGGTGTCTGTTGTGGAAAGAGGAAGGGAAGGAGATTGCAAACTTCTCTGAAACTCTGAGTGAAAGGAAGGGTATAAATCCAACTACTACTCCTCTTCCTCCTCTGAGGGAAACCCAGCAAGATTAAAGCTGGGGAAAGGCTTGTGTATCAGATACTGGACTGAGGCTCTGAACCTTTTAATAAATTTTAAATATTAATCAATAATCATTAAATAGTGTATACACTTTAAAAACCCAAAACATTAAACGGGGGAAGTAAATGCATTCTGTTAATGATATTTTGGAAGAACCTAGACTCCCTAGCATCCTGTACGATTTCATCTTCTCATGGAATCCAACATCTTATCTTTAATAATAATAATAATAAATTTTATTTGTATCCCGCCCTCCCCGCCTAGGCAGGCTCAGGGCGGCTGACAACATTTTATACATATACAATAATAAATAAAAACTTTAAATTTACCAATAAAAACATTGAGCTGACAGTTGCAACTGACATGGCTTACCTGAGCCACCATTTTGTGGCTGGCTCAGGCTGGTAGACTCCAGGGCTGGCAAAGGGAAAACAGTAGATCCCACAGACCTGAAGGCTGCTCATCTCTAGAACAAAATAGACACCTCTGGCTGCTGTGTCTTGTTGCGGGTGTTAATGCTAGAGCACTGTGTTACCCTTTCAAGTGCGGAGTCTTCCAAGGGCCTGTTTTGATAATCACCAGATTAATATTACTTTTAAACTAATTAAAAGGGCATTACTAAAATAAAGTCTGAGAGTCTTGATGGGCATGTGTGAGAGCTGTTAAAACAGTCCTGAAACTTTACAGAGGCTAATCCTTTTCCTTTCCCTCACGTTAAGCTAGGTTGCCATTAATCCTGCTGGAAGCAGAACTCTTATTGGAGTGATCTGTGTGATATTTGACCTGACTCAAGTTAATGCCAGGTCAGTTAATGACTGGAGATGGATGGATTACTTGGCCGCCTTGCTTCACTTTGACCTTCCCTAGATTTCTCACTGGCAAGAAAGAACTTCCATCAGTGAAGAAAGAATCCCCCACTGCAGTATGGGAGCAGGCAGTACGCAAAAAAAGTCTGAGCAATTTCTACCAAGTCTGGGGAATTTCAGAAAGCGTCACAGAAAAGTTACTCCCACTTTTCTGAATTAAAATGAGAAGTGTCCTTTCTTATTTGTTTAAAAGATGTATATGTCTTCTCTTATTCATTCAAGGCAACTTCACTGTAACCCATTATAACACCTATAACACCATGTATAAGGGGGCAAGACTTGTTCATACCACCCTTCAGTGTTGGGGAGGAGCAGTTACCCATAGCTGAGCAGCCCAGAATCAGTAATCATGCTGTATTTGATTGTGTCATCTGATATTGAGTTGCAGATTTGCAACAGAAACCCTTAACATGTCTTATGACAGTCCAGATCAGTGAATCATACAGAGATGCAGTAGGGCAGTGTCCTTTATGGATCAGGCTTGACTAACCTGGTTGTTGTTGTTTACATGCTCTTAAGAATGTATGAACTGCATGTGCTAGTACCTGGGATTCCTCTGCTGAGGTAATTTCTTTTGAAGTGCTAATTCTGGGTTCTCAGTGATCTTGTTCAATTGTATCCGAGGCCATGTACATTTTACTTATCTTTCTCTTAGATGCCCTTTGGAAAATTGTTGATACTTCTAGATTCCTTGGTAATAGCAGCTTTCTTTCTGTAAATCTTGCATTTTATAATGAAAACCTTGCATTTTATAATGACTACTTGCCCAGACATTTTTCCTGATTAATTGTGCAAGTCTTATGGAATCTTGGGCCTCCTGTGGTCAGTTGTCTGGTATTTATTTAATTTATCAAATTTATATACCACCCTCCCCTAACGGGCTCAGGGCTGCTGAATATGGATATCTGCTGCATGGTATGGATATGGTATGGATATCTTCTGCATTCACAGGGGTCACTTTCTTTCCAGACAGTGGTCCAGGGGCTGGAAATATATGCTGCTATAGAAACCAACCCCCTCCCCCTTTAGTGAATAATCAAGTGTCATAAACAAGTTGGTACCCAAATAATAGTGGAGGCTTCATAGTTACAGAGGATCTGCTTGAGCATAACATTATGCTTGAGCATAACATTATCTGCTGCTTCAGATAATCGCAACTCACTAAACATTATAAAACAAAAATATCTGTAGTAATATACCTTCTGTGCTAATTCCAGTGGATTTTGTTTGATGTTGTCACTTATTAGGAGGAAGTCTTTCTCTTCCATAAACTTTCTGAAAACCTTCTGGCTTTGAGAGGCCAGCCTACGTCAGGAAGTTCTGGGGACTTTTTAAAAATATTTTTAAAATATTAAAAAGTCCAGAGACTAAAGCTAGACCAGCTCCTTTTGTAATCATTGACAGGCTCTTCACATATATCTCCTGGTCTTGTTACAGGGTTCAAAGAGAGTTCTGAGATCCAATGAATATGTTCTCCCCCCTGGTGGCTTGATGGAGACTGACCTGGAATTGACATTTTCATTGCAGGTAATTTGAACTACACTGACTAGGAAGCGGAGAATTGTCCCACAACCAGGACACTTACTACTTTTGCCTTCTGAATAGATTGGTGCCCTTAGGAAGAGCAGCCCAAGAAATTCACTTGTGTCTCTGCTAAAATGACTGTTGTCTTCTGCATTCATAGCATAGGATATAATTATTCTTCAGAGGTCTGTTTGCCATGCCCCAGAGACTAGGATGACTGAAAACTGCTTACAGGGCTGTCAAGATGAAGCATGGAGGAAGGTGACTTGGAGGGTGTTTGGTAGGCCAAACCATTGCATTACCTGTATGACTCCCCTTCTGTAGTATCCACACTTCCTGAAGAGAGATGGCAATAAGCTCCAAATTATGCTCCAACGGAGAAAGAGATACAAGAACCGCACTATTCTGGGCTACAAGACTCTGGCAGTGGGAATCATCAACATGGCTGAGGTAAGGAAAGCTGAGACTGATGCAAGCATTTTGTGTCTCCTGCCATCTCTGAACAGTGAGTTCTGGGCAGTGCCAGAGCTGATAGGAAGCAGGAGGGGCATAAAGAAGTATCGTTCAGTTGCAGCACTTGTACTTGTTCTAAATGGGATTTCACTGCTTTGCTCCAGAGTTCTCCTGTAGCACACTTTGTCCCTTACTCAGGTAATGCAGCACCCGACAGATGGAGGCCAGCTCCTGGGACTGCACAGTAACATCAAGGATGTAAACATCCGGGTAGCCGAAATCAGCATTTATTCCCTCTCCAGCCAGCCCATTGACCATGAAGATGGAAATGTCCCCTCTGGTCCCAAAATCAAAGCCTCTGGTAAATATATATTATAGACTCTCAGAATCTTTCTAGAACTCTGTCTGGCAGGATTTAATTGAAGTTCTTTCATCTCTGCACTAGCAACTAGGAATTTTGGCTAATCAGCTGTCCTCTGTAGCTTCATCTTTGCTTGATATCCAGCAATGTCTCCCCTGTTAATTTAGAATCTGTTTTTTTAAGTTTATGCATCAGCTGTCCTCTGTAGCATCATCTTTGCTTAATCTTCCATCTATCCAGCAATATCTCTGTTTCTAAGTTTATATATCTCCTGCCACTCAGTTTATAACATGCCCTCCAGTGGCTAAATGAAGCCTCATCTATTACAAATTTCTAGTCCTATACGCTAAAGGTTGCTGACTCTTTCTGACTCTTCTATTTGTCCTCACTTCTGACCCTTCTTCTAACTGATTCAGGACAGTTTGACCCATGATACATGTATTTTCCTCTTCCAGATCGCTCTCCAGATATTGATAACTACTCCGAAGAAGAAGATGACAGCTTTTCTTCTGAGCAGGAAGCTAGCGATGATGCAGTGCAAGGCCAGGTATCTGTTTGTCTTATCTCTGTCACCCTTTCTCCAAGAAGATTAAGAATGTGTATGTATCTTTTTTTCTTTCTTTCCAAGCTGCCTTTTCCAGCTACCAGTGGTGTAGCTTCAGTGCCTTGCACTATTCCACAGGTTGGATCCAGTATGTGTGAACAGAAAGGCGAATGTCCTTAGCCCAGTTCTTGTTGTGTAAGCCCTAGCACAGCAGCTGCTGCAACACATCATGCTGTAATATAATTTTAATGGAATTACTGTGTGCATAGAAATGTACAACAGTTGGTTCCTATGACTGCATTTAATTTGGTTTAGAAATTGTATGAGAAGAAATACTTAATGCTCTGTCTTGCACAAGAAAAAAAGATAGTGGGGGTAGGTTTGGAAGTAGTTAGAGAGGCGGTAATTTTACTGGGTGAAGAGCCAGCTCCTGTAGACGTGCAGAGCTCTTTCCAGCCTTAAATCCTTCTTTGCACTCTTGACCCAGTGAAGGGTCAAACCTGGGGTGTGGAGGTGCGGGGGTCATCCCAGAGGGTATGCAAAGTTGTTGTTTTTTTAAAAAAATTGCCAGCACCTCAGTTATTTATTAAACTATTCAGGATGCTCTAAATTATCTTATTAAAAAGAGGAGTTAAAGAATCCCAGTATTGGATAGACCATTGCTATCCTCTGATGACCCATTGTTCCTTTAGGGGAAGGAGATGGCCCACCATTTCTCCCTCTGTACCATCTGAGGATAGTTTTGTATACTGATGAGGAGCTCCTGAGCATTTGGCAATATCCTTGCATGCCAGAGAGAATTCTGAGGTATGCTCTAAGATGCATTCTCAGTTCAGCAAGGAATTCAGTTCAGGAATTTTGTGCTTTACCATTCTTGCCTGTCAACTGTGAATGGGCCCTGATAAAGAGCACCTAGTTCTACCGTGCAGTTGTGCACCTCAGAGGATCTGCCATTATGGGTAATGTTGCCTTTGGAGGAAGGTTCTCTGCCATTACTGACCATCAGATTGAGGAACTTTTGATAAACTATGAAGCAATCCCAGGCACAGTTTGGAAATCACTGGCCTCAGATATTAGATTCTTCTGATATTTGGTGACATCTCATGCTGTTCAGGATTTATATGATGAAGACGACGAAGTGAGGAAGCCAAAGAAAGCCCGGCGGAAAATGATCAGGACCACATCAATGACCAGAGTAAGGGCAACATTTCTTGGTTTTTCCAAAGGGGAGGTTACTGGGAATGGAATTCCTTTTGCTCCCAGTCTGGAGTGCTCTGTGCTTTCCCTGGCTGATGATATCCTAGAGAATAGGGGTCTGTCTGAAGAAGTATTGCTGTCCATTTGGAACTCTTAGGCACTCAGCATGCCGCTGATGCCCTGGCGGTATCTAAAGACAACAGGAATTCTCCCACAACCCCTTTCCTCATGATTAGCAGAAGCAGAATAAATTATGCAAAATACCCAAATGTAGGCATATGTGCTTAATCTGCAAAATTTATACAGTTTGCAGAATTCATTTACTTAGTAACTTTTATCCCACTCTGCTTCCAAAGAAGCTCAGAGTGGTTACATTCATTCATTTGATTTATTTCCTGTTCCGTCTCTAAAGCTCTGAGCAGCTTATATGACATGTTGAAATTTTTCATTCAGAAAAAAGAAAGAAGAATAAAACAACCAAGAAATGATTTTTTTTTTTGGTCCCAAGTATTTTATGCATAGGGAGAACCACAGTGATATAGTGGTTCATATGCTGGATAGGACAAGGAGGACCCATTTTCAAACCTTACGCAATAATGGAGTTCCCTAGGTGATTTTGGCCCAGTCCCAGTCTTTCAGTCCCCCAACAGACTTGTAAAAATGAAACGTTTGCCACCCTGAGATCCTTGGAGGATGGATGGGATAAAAGATTATGACAATTATAGTTAGAGCATGTCCAGTCTGAATGTAGAGAGACCAGTGGTTTTCAAGTGGTCATCCATGCAGACAACTTCCAAGCCCAGATCTGTTTTGGGACCACCTTTTGGGGGAAGTAGAATTTGGACTACTTCGTCGAATGTTTTTGTTTCTAAGCATGGAGTGTACATTCTCTGATTCCTTATGACCAAATGCTGTTCCACTTACTATCCATGTAGTAGAAGCATAAGCTTGCCCATTGTGAAGGCATGCCACTGAACTCAAATCATTTGCTACTTCATAAGTATGTTTAAGCTTGCAGCTATAGGCATACTTGCACTTTTTAAACGTCTCTACAGAGAGACTTTCAAGGCACTTGGCAGATGTTCTCACACAGCATGCCTGATGCCAGAAGTCTGTGCATAATAGGTGCCTGGAGAGAATAATGGAATGGATGAGGGCCAATAAACTGAAGCTCAGTCCAGACAAGGATTGAGAAGTTAACCCACCCTGGAAAGGGTTGTACTCCCCTGGAAGGAGCAGGTTTGTGACTTATGAGTATTGCTGGATCCTGGCCTCTGTGGTGCATGATGTCTTTATCAGCTTTGGCTGATACACTGTCTGTGGCTGTTCCCTAAGAAGTGTGATCTGGTCAGAACTATGTTCTGATTGTATCAAGCTTAGATTACTGTACATGGATCTGCCTTTAAATATGGCCCGGAATCTTTGAATTTTCCAAAATGCAGTAGCTTGGCTACTCTCAGGGATGGAATGCAAGGATCATTCACTACAGAGCTGAAAGATCTACAATTGCTACCAAATTCTTTATGGGCACAATTCAGAGTGCTAGTTCTTACCTTTAATGTCTCAAATGGCCTGGGACCAGGGTGCTTGAAGGACTGCCCCCTCCCATGTTGTCCAACCTGCTAGTTAATATCTACTGTGCAAGCCCTGCATTTTATGCCCCACCTTGAGTGTGAGGAAATGACAGAAAAGATACTCTGCGTGTTACAAAACAATATCAAAATATAATACAATACTTTCCATTCACAACATAGTATTACAATGTAAATTTCAGTAACAAATTCAGTGACAGATACCATCCAAAGCACACAACTTCACTACTGTCCATAAGATGATATCAGGTTCTTTCCAAACAATACAGTCCGACGATGCAAAACCGGTCTGTTCTCATTTCAGATCCTTATGATCCTTCCTCTGGGACCGTCTTATTAATTTTGAATGCATTTATTTCATTACTAGAACGCTACTGTTCTTTCTCCAGTAGTGTTCTAGTAATGAAATAAATTAGAGCAAGCCTGGAAAACAGTGTATAGTAAAGAAATAAGGCACCATCAGACTGCTGCATTCAAAATTAATAAGACGGTCCCAGAGGAAGGATCATAAGGATCCGAAATGAGAACAGACCAGTTTTGCATCGTCAGGCTGTATTGTTTGGAAAGAACCTGATATCATCTTATGGACAGTAGTGAAGTTGTGTGCTTTGGATGGTATTTGTCACTGAATTTGTTACTGAAATTTATATTGTAATACTATGTTGTGAACAGAAAGTATTGTAATTATATTTTGATATTGTTTTGTAACACGGAGAGCATCTTTTCTGTCATTTCCTGAATGTTAACCTCCATGGTCTCGGCATTGTTTGACGCCACCTTGAGTGTGAGGCAGATCAACCAGAGACAGGGCTTTCTCAGCAGTGGTGCCTCACTTATGGGATGCCCTTCCCTTTTGGAATGTTTTTGCTCACCCAGGCTTTCAAATGGTCTTTTAATACCATGTTATTTTATTCTTAAACTGTTATTTTAAGCTGCTTAGTGGTCTTCATTTTTGTGCTGTGGCTGGGTCTGTAATGTTGGATTTTAATGCTAGATTTTAATTAATAACTTTTAATGTTTTCTTTTTATGATGGTCTATTTTGTAAACCACCACGAGCAAGTTCCTCAGAGAGGTGGCAGAAATAAATAAAACAGGTTGAATCCCAGCCCTCTTTCTGCATCCTTGTGGCTGAAGGGATGTGGCAGATGTCCTGTGCATCCAGTTGTGCACTGTGCAGCCATAACTTCAGAACGCACAGCCATCTGCCATGTTGGCAAGCCATGACAGAAAGGAATGGCTTGTCAAAGGACTGACAGCTCTGTCAGTGTTGAGGTGATAATAAGTCTTGGTGTTTCTCCCCTCTGCATTCTGGCCTTGCAGACGGCGAGCACTTTGGGTAAAGACTGTGTCACTTCTATGTTCCATGCAGTGCCCAAAGCACTGCTGGCATTTAATGTTTAATAAATAGTATTATATTGTGTCATAGTCATCTGTCTTTTGCTTCTAAGGGAAGGTCAGAGAAAGGCACTAGACCTTGCTCTGTGGATAGGTAATATGAGAGAATAAATCACTTCCCAAAATGGAAAAGACACAGCCATTTACACCTAGAATCAAGACATGTTATGGCTTATGCATGACAAGTGACTGCTATGTAGGAAAACATAATGTGCAAAAGAGACCCTTCGCTGTGGGGTTTTGTGCTAGTCCATTGATTGGTGCCTAGTCTGCCTCAGAAAAGATATAAGGATACAAGGGCAGAGACCTTTCCCACACAGATGTCTCACACAGTGTTTTTTTTTAATGGTTCTGTTTTAGCAACCAAACTTCAAGCAGAAATTTGTTGCATTGCTGAAGAGATTTAAAGTGACTGATGAGGTAAGAAATTATTTTATCTGCCCGTCAGATGTGTTGTTAGCTTGGTTTCTCTCTTTTCGGCCACCCCGCCCCCACCCAGAAGGCACCTGCCTGCAAGAATAAACCACTGTACAACATCTCTTGGGTGGATACTCTTCTCTCTCCCCTCCCCCAATTTTTCAGGGATATACTGTGATCCTTGTGCCTTTGATGTGGTATTTGTTTTCTTTGGAAGGAGGGGCAAAGCACTGGATGTCTGGTCATAGAGATGGGATACATTCATTTTTAACTGATCCTTTAAAATATTTGTATATTCTTTTCTGGCCACCAATGCTTCTTAGAGTTAAAACGCTACAGATGATGTTAAAATTAAGTCCTATTGCACTGGAAATTAATAATATATCTGTGCATGTTACTGTAACCTGGGATTGAGGCCATAGCTCAGTGATAGATCATGTGCTTTCCTACGTATAAAGTCCCAGTTCAGTCTCCTTTATCTGCTTTTAAAGAGTCTTGAGTTGAGATCTTGAAGAGTCTCCACTAGGGATGGGCATGAACCGGGAAAATTGTGGTTTGTGGTTCATTGGGTTCCACGGACCACAGACTTTCTCAAACTTTTCTGTTTGCTGAACCAGTTTGTGGTTCATGCGGTTTGTGAGTATAGGAGGTGGTAGACCAGCCCCCTTGTAAGTTAGAGACTCCAAATTCACAGGGAGTCTTCAGCAGGCTCTCCTCACCCGCCCTCGCAGCTGGGAGAGATGTTTTAAAAATTGTCAGACTGTGTGTGGGGGAGGGGCGGGGGGGAAGGAATCTCTCAAAGCCTTCCCTTGAATCAGCCAGCAGCTAGCAATTCTTCTCAAATAACTCCTCTCTTCCTGCTACAAAGTGAAAACAGCTGAGTCAGGGTGTGGTGTATATATACAGTCTGCTCTCGTAGAGCAGAACGGGAGCTCCAGAGCTGCTGGTCAAGCTATGGACAACAACTATGGGTGTTTCTAGGGCTCTCCACAAGTTTACCCCCAGCGTTGCCTAGGAATTGATTGAATTGGAGCCAGACTTTCTGGCCAACAAACCATTCTAATGAACCACCCAAACCTCCATGGAAAAATGATGGTTCGTTGTGGGTTCAGGAACAGCGCAACCAAATGAACTGGGTAAAAAGAAACCACAAACTGGTCTGGTTTCAGTAAAAATTCTGTTTGTTTTGTGGTTCTTGCCCATTCCTAGTTACCACCAATCATAGTGGACCACTAAACAAAAAACACTATAGCAGTAGAAAAGAGCAATAGCACCTTAAAAGACAACATTTTTGGCGGGGTGTGACGGAACCGGCCCGATTCTGCCTTCAGACCCGGTCCCGTCAGCTCCCTATTGAGTCGCCAACTCCTGGAGGGAGCTATTTCTCCTCCTGCCCCTTGGGCTCGCTGCCACCACCTGCTCAGTCTAGGGGTTCAGATTGAGAGGAACAGGACTCCCAATCCCCCTCTCCAGCTATGAGGCTAGGCCTCAAGGTCCTCTGCCACCCTGCACTTGGGTTTCACAGAGATCTCAGCACTTCTTTGGGGCACCCCTGGAGGATTGGCACCTTATCCAACTGCATGCCTTCCCCCTTCCCCGGGGCCCCCTTCTCAATGCAGTGTGGTCTAGAGCGGTTGGGGATCTATGTGGTACAGAGATTGACTGCCAGCATTCAAAACAGCAAAAAAAATATTTATTTAAAAGAGAAAAAGAAAGGGAAAGAAAAACAAAACAAAAACAGTTGCATTTAAAAAGTTAGCCCAGCACAGCACCCGTACAGCAAACAGCCTGACAAACAAAATGTGGTTTTAAACGTGTCCTACTGTCCCTGGTCTAAACACGCCCTGCCTTTTGGATGACTTACTTTGTCTGGCTGCCTGGGGGCCTCATTTTGCGTAAATAGGCCTCTTCCCCAGGCAGGAGCTCCCAGTCTCACATCCTTCTCCGTTGAGTGCTAGCTGAGAACTCAAAACTCTTCCTGCCTAACTCACATGCAGAGAACAAAAGAACTTCCTGCCTCTCTAGGAGACTTTCCCCCTAGAGTTGTTGGTTTGGCTCTGGAAGGGAGGGGGGAGTGAGGGGAAGGCTAGGCCCAAGCCTGCTTGGCAGTTTAGTGATCCCTCCCAATGAAGCACCAACATTGACTAAGATGGCGTTTCTCCACAAGGGGTATGAGCTTTCATGAGTCACTGCTCACTTCTTCGTGCATCTGGATCGAGGCGGCTTGGCAGTACTGATGCTGTTAGACCTGTTGGCTGCATTCTACACGGTCGACCATCAGTTACTAGCCCACCGGCCTTGCCGACACAGGGATTCAGGGGCTAGCCTTACAGTGGCTTTCCTCTTTTCTTTGTGGTTGGGGACAAAGGGTGTCAATTGGGGGAGAGTCGTCCCAGAGACGCCCACTTAATTGCGGTGTGCCTCAGGGGGCAGTTCTATCCCCAATGTTGTTTAACATCTACATGCGACCCCTTGCACACATTGTCCGGAGGTATGGGCTGGGTTGCCATCAGTATGCTGATGACACCCAGCTCTATCTACTGATGGACAGCCGACCTGACAATGTCCCAGAAAGCCTAGATCAGGCGCTGAAAGCCGTGGCTGAGTGGCTTAAGCTGAGCCAACTGAAGCTGAACCTGATGAAGACAAAGGTCCTTTGCCTGAGTTGCAGCAGCCTGGGCAGGGAAATCCCCCTGCCAACTTTTGACGGGGCGCCATTGACAATGGCGTCCAAGGTCAGAAGTTTGGGGGTGCTATTGGAGGCCTCCCTGACGATGGAGGCCCAGATAGCAGCAACTGCGAAATCCGCCTTCTTTCACCTTAGGCGGGTGAAACAGTTAGTTCCTTTCCTTGACCATGGCAACCTGGCAACTGTGATTCATACAACGGTCACCTCGAGACTGGACTACTGTAATGCCCTCTACTTGAGGCTGCCTTTGTCGTGAACCCGGAAACTTCAGCTAGTGCAGAACGCGGCTGCTAGGCTGCTTCTGGGGCGGCCCAAGTGGGAGCTCATACAGCCCCAGCGCTGCAGGAACTGCACTAGCTACCAATAGTGTACCGCAGGGGTGGCCAACGGTAGCTCTCCAGATGTTTTTTGCCTACAACTCCCATCAGCCCCAGCCATTGACCATGCTGGCTGAGGGAGATGGGAGTTGTAAGCAAAAAAAAATCTGGAGAGCTACCGTTGGCCACCCTGGTGTACCAGATTCATTACAAAGTTCTGGTTATTACCTTTAAAGCCCTATATGGCCGAGGACCCGTTTACCTGAGGGACCATCTGTCCCCACACGTTCCCCAGAGTGCTGAGATCTGGATCCCAACATCTCCTAGTGATTCCCAGGCTGAAGGAGGTGAGACTGTCGACTACCAGGGATCGGGCCTTTTCAGTGGCAGCCCTGGTGGAACCAATTGCTGGAAGAGGTTAGGGCCTTGCAGGACATTGTTCAGTTCTGCAAGGCCTGTAAGACCATTCTCTTCTGGCAAGCCTTTAGTTGACTGTAGGAGAATCCTGGAAGAATCCTGGAACAACTGTCGTCTTGAGAATGAGTAACATCTAATCTAGCACCAACTATATACTGTTTTAATTTATATTGTTTAATGATTTTATTGATTTTATGATTGCAATCATTGTTCTATGATCTGATGAAAACCTCCCTGAGCCTGCCTTGGCGGGGAGGGTGGGTATAAATCAAATTAAACACAAACAAAACATAAACATTCTTCAGATACAGCTAGAATGTGAGTCCATCTGTCCTGCAGACTGCTGAACTGGAACTGATAATGAAGCTCAAGACAATGCACCCTCCTGGACTGAACTGAGACCTAGGTTTCCTATCTTATTACCAATGCTGATCTCTCCATGTCTAGTCCCCTCTGCATATCACACCAATCCTATCATGCCTGCTGCTGTTATTTGGCATCTGAAATCACTCCACTCTCCAAGATGTAAGGACAGGATGGACTCAAATTCTAGCTCTATCTGAAGAAGTGAGCTGTGACTCACAAAAGTCTTCAAGATGCTACTGGACTCCTGCTCTTTTCTACTACTACAGACAAACTAACATGGCTACTTTTTAAAACTAGGAACACTGTGTATGGTGACTTACTATGTCGATGAATTTCCTGTCAATGCACAGATGGGATTTCCAAGTCTCTCCTTCCTCTGCCCCACTCTCATGCATGAGAAGTAGACTAGCTGGGTGCCTTTTTTCCTCCCATGCTTGCCTTGTAGCCAGTGCTTGCTATATCCTTTTAAAAATCTTGCTAGGCCCACTTCTATCATTTTCTTATCCTCATTTAGCATTCACAGCTTTCCTCATTAGTAAAACCTGCAGATGTCTTTAACATGCTGTTTAAAGCCACCATTTTTGGGACCAGATAGTATTTCCTGCGAAATACTTCCCTATGGCCAATAGATTTTTCTTTTATTGTATTATTTAGTATATTTTTTGGCCTTGGTCTTTCTTCCAGCTTCAGGTAAAAGAAATGTCATAATCAAGGTTTTCAGTGCCAAATATGGCAGATGTTGTTAGGGGGCCCGGGTTGCCTAGAGGTGAGATTCCATCTGTTTGACTGCACCACATTGATCTGAAGTGTTAGCAAAGGCTGCAGCTGGTACAGGGAGATTGGTTGGTGTGGTCTAGTTGTTGATGGCTGAAAAAACACAGAATTTGTTTGATTAAAGGCAGGGCTTTTTTGAGCAGGAACATATAGGAATGCAGTTCTGGCTGGCTTGGTGTCAGGGGGTGTGGCCTAATATGCAAATGAGGCCTTGGTGAACTTTTCCTACAAAAAAGCCCTATGTGAAACAATGGTGATGTCAGGGGTGTGGTCTAATATGCAAATAAGTTCCTGCTGGGCTTTTTCTACAAAAAAAGCCCTGATTAAAGGAAACATTGTGGTTTGGCTTTACCTGGCCCTGGGGTATGTGATGCAACCTGCTTTCAAGGTAGAAAATACTTAAGTAATCACAGTTTCTTTCTGAGAGGACTGATTTGAAAGACTTGCATTGTTATTGTGTACCTCTGCTAGAGAATTAAGTTCTGTCAAGTTGTGAGGGATTTACTTCTGAGCAGACCTGTTATCTGAAAAATTAGGTTGTTAAAGCATTTTCACCTTACTCCTGAGGCCAAGTTCACAGCCATATACGGTAGTTTTTTTTATCTTGCCTTTTTTAAAAATCCTGCCCAGCTAAACATTTCTTCTCTGTCCCCATTTTATTCATCTGTTCAGTTCATTTATACCCTGCTTATTTCATTGGGTACCTAAGTGGCTTATATCATTCTTCTGTGAGGTAGGTTAGGATCAGTGTGTGTGACTGACCCAAGGTCAGCTGGTGAGCTTCCATGACAGAGTGAGGATTTGAATGTGGGTGTCCCAGGTCCTAGTCTGACCCTCTATCTGCTGGACCACACTGGCTCTCCTCATATTTTATCTTCACAATGACAAGAACATAAGAAGCCTGTTGGATCAGACCAGTGGTCTATCTGGTCCAGCATCCTGTCTCACACTGTGACCAACCAGTTCCTCTGGAGGTCCAGCAACAGGGCATAGATGCTGAGGCTTTCCCCTGATGATGCTTCCTGGCATTAGGATTCAAATGTTGACTGCCTCTGCACTTGGAGGCTAATAGCCACTGATAGACCAATCCTCTCTGAATCTGTCTAATCTCCTTTTAAAATTGTCTGTGCCTGTGACCATCGCTACATCCTCTGGAAGGGAATTCCACATTTTAATCACTCCCTGTGTAAAGAAGTATTTCCTTTTATCTGTCCTATGAGGAAGGTTAGCCTGAGAAAGAGTGATTGGCCCAAGACTGCCCTGTAGGCTTTGTGGGAGAAGGATTTGAGCCCCATCTTCTTCCAGTGTTCTGAACATGGCCTCATGCTGTCTGTCCATCTCTGGTTGACTGCAGTAGCACATGATGACTCACACACATGAATAGGCTGAACCTTCCAATGCAGTTCTTTCAGGGTAGTCAGTTTACATACTCAGCTATCAGTCATCATGCCAAGAAATGGTGTTCATGGCTGTGGTGACTGAGTTGCAGGGCGAAGGATGCACAAGTTTTTTGGGGCACAACCCCTGGAGCTGAATCTTCCTATGGCTGATGTAGTATCATGAAGTCTTTTACCCAGAAGGTTCCTAGGTAGGCACCGTTCTCCAACCCTGCTACTTTGCAATCAGTCCCCTCTTGATGCTAAGATTCAGGACTTTTTTTGAGCGGGAATGCACAGGAACACAGTTCCAACTGGCTTGGCATCAGGGGGTATGGCCTAATATGCAAATGAGTTCCTGCAGGGCTTTTTCTACAGAAAAAGCCCTGCTGAGACTTAAACCTAGGAATTCATGCTAAGTTCCAGCTGTTCCCCTAATGAGTGAGGCTGACCGAGTGCATGCCACCTAAGCAACAGGATAATCTAATAGCTTGCACCACCTCTTTTCAGCAGGGTGAACCCAGGCCAAGCCACTCTCACTGAAGCTGACAGAACAATACCCTCGAGGACAAAAGGCTTGCATCAGCAGAGTTCTTGGCGAGCTTAAGATTTCCTTGGTTTTCTTGCAGTCCAAACAGATGGACAGAATGCAGCATGTGCAGACACCATTTGTCAGTGCAAAAGCATATGGGCTTAACATGGAATGTGTTTTTACACTCTTGCTGCAGATAGCAGCCTTGCTACTGTTGATGCAGCTACAGGCCCATCTAAGGGCCAAATGTAGACAGGTTGCAGAGAGATCTGTAATCTCTGAAGTTTTTTAAAAAATAGTTTAAAAGCAGCTTTGCGGCAGATTATTAGGATTGGAGCCACAGTTCTGGAGGAGGGGTGGTTTAACCCTCTTCTCCAACACCATTTTCTCAATGCAAATCTCCCCCACCCCTGGTTGCATTTCTCAATGCAAATCTCCCCCACCCCTGGTTGACATAGTGCATCTGGGGGATGAGGGGAGGGGAAGTACCCCCATTTGGATTGGGAAACCAGTGTGCTGGAAAATCATTTTAGTCCCAGTCTGAGTCACCTCTCCCCCCCCCCCCCACAGTAGCTGTTTTTAACTGTTTTTGAAAGGATAGGGGGTCCAATTGTATGTTTCACTGGATCTTAACTAAACTTGAGACTTCCCTGCTGGAGCAAACGGGCTCTCTACACATGTAGCAATTTGACCAAATTTGTATTTTTTTTTAATTTTATGTGTTCATGTGTTAAAAGATGATGCTAAATGCAGTTCTCACTGAAAACTCCATTGACAGGAGCTGGTTTTGCTATGACTTAGCTCAGTCTTGGAAAGGTAAAGGAAAGATGTTTCTGAAGGGAGACAATGTTCCGCCTTCTTGGCATAGCAGAAATAAAGTTTCAGGGGTTTTCTTATGCATTTGGAAGGCAAATACTTTTTTCTCCATGGAGTAGTCGCTGAACCTGGAATAGCTGGCCTCCCAAAAATTCCTATGAATAATTCTGTATAAAATCTGGTACCTGCTGTGAAATATGACAGATGTTCTATGTCTTGAGAATGGTATCCTTGCCATTGTTGTGTCTTTTTGGCAGAAGGCTAAGCCTAGTGACACCCCACCCCATCCTGCTGTTTCCCCATTCCTGGCGCCATACAAGAGCTTCTATGTCACAAGGGACAGGACAGTTAATGCCACTCAAGATTTCTGTTATCACCAACAGTATGGTTTTTGGACCCATATTCCCTAGGCCACAAGTGTCCCTCTTCCAAGAATGAAGAAGTGCCATTCTAACTGGTTATTGTTCTCTGGTATTTTCCCTTCTTTGATTTCGATTCTGCAGGTTTTGGATTCTGATCCAGTGGATCAGACTCAAGAAGTGGAGGAAGACTTGGGTCTCCTTTATGATAGCCTAGAGGAATGCAACAACAGTGACAGTGGTCCTGAGATAGAAGATAACGAAAGCGTCCACAGCACTCCAAAACCTACCCTAAGGTAAGAACTGGCAGGAAAAACACAGGCCTAGTTCCTTCTAGCTTCATGGATAATAGCAGTGCGAGAAATTGACTTTGCACATCTCCGGGGTTTTAAAAAAATTCTTTTCCCTCCTTCAAAGGTAAGGTAGTTTCCACTTAGAGTCACCATTAAAAATGGGAATTCTAGCTTCCTTTCCCATAGCAGAGTTTGACTCCTTAATGGTGCCCTAACGCCAGGGTGCCAAAGCAAATGACTTATGAGACAGCTTCTGCGTTTTGATTCATTTGCTTGGAAAAGGGAGATTTGGGACCGTAAAACAGTTCTGTGATGGATGCTGATAACTTGAGGCTGACCTTGGATTTGACAGGCTGATAGAGAGTCCTGCGTAAACTGCAGTGGACCAGCAGGGATTGATAGAGCAGCAAAGCACCTCAGTGGGAAACACCTCCAGCTGAAAGAAGGTGTTTCTGGTCTCATCCATCCCTCCTTCTTGCATGTAGAAGCAAGGCAGAGAGGAATGGGAAGGGAGCCACCCTGCCTTGGAGCCTGATAGGAAGAATGCTGCATTCTCTGGTGGACCTTTGGGTGATGTATAGCAATGAAAGAAGTTAAATATATTTGTGTATATTCCAGTTTGTATCTGGTCATTTAGATTCAATACCTTCTCATCTCCAACTATTAGATGCTAGGAGGAGGTCTTTCTCATTGCTGAGGCTGAAAATTTTGCTTAGTGGAAGAGTTTTGAGAAAACAGACTGACATAGTTGTGGCAGAGCTGCTAGGAAATTTTTTCCATATGCCAGACTTGGTATATGGGTATGGGTGGAAGACCATCTCAGGTGGTCCTGGGTGCTGTGGGACATGATGGGCCTTGTCCTTCACCTTTGCAAAGAAGCCACAAAGGCTACAAAGTCTTCTTGCCGTATATGCCCATATATGCCCATGCAGTTCTTTGATGACCTTAAAAACTCATCCATTTTACTGGAGTTTTGCCTCCCTAATCACCTGGAGGCCATTTTTTATTCACCAAAGGTGTCCAAAGGAATGACTCTGAAGCCTGCTGACCTTATTTATAGAGGCAGAGACAGTTCCTGTCCAATTCCTAGGAACTTCCTTGAGCAGCATCCGTTCACCAGTATATTCTCACTTCACCTGTTGGCATTATCTGCTTAATTGCTAGAATCCATTTTGTTGTAGTTGGCAACGGATAGCACTCTTGCTCTTGCAGCAAGCTTTTTTAAAAATTGGAAGTATGATTTGGGAGATAAAGATCAATTTGATGTTCTGCATTCATTAGTGTTGCTGCTGTTTAACATTTATGAAGCTGCTTTCTGTGGTATCATATCATTGGTCTAGTGAGTCTCTGGGGTCTCCGGCATGTTCTGTCCCACCCGTTTTAAACAAGAAATGCCAGGAATTCAATCTGCCACTTCCTGCAAAGCAGACTGAACTGTTTCTCCTCTCCCCAGTACTATTTAGGCGCTGTGGAGAAGTTTTGCAACGTTTTTTGCTAATGAGAGGAAATAGTCCTTCATAAATATCTCAGTAACCTTTACACCTTATCTGGAAGGCAGGCCAGTGTTATCCTCACAATGGAAATGAAGCTGAGATAGCAGCAGTCCCTTGACTCTGTTCACGCCCAAGCTGAGTTTTGAGCTGAGTTTTCCCATCTTATTCATTTACCCATGGTTTATTTTATCTCCTTTGTATTCTGCCTTCCATCTGTCATGGAATTTGAGGCAACCTACACAAAGTTCCTGTTCAGCTTCAACAAGGTTGCCATGTTCCTTATCCTGGCCCAGTCCAATGATGTCAGGGGCCTGTGCTGCCTGCCAGGCTGCTCTGTGATGCAGCATGGTTGCCCCACCTCTTCTCAGTCACAGCTGTGGCGGGGAGGGGGGGGCAAGCTGGAAGTGCCTGAGACTTCTCCTTCTTCCTCTTCTGCCACACAGTGGCAGCAGCTGGGAATTGCAATGCACGTTGTCCCATCTGGTGCCTGGCATTTGGCATTTTATTTTTCCAGTTTATTTTTCATTTGACTTTGTGCTTAGTCCCTTTTGGCTACTGTGAGCACAGCCACAAAATAGTTGCCTCAGGAGATGGGGCCATCTGCAAACTATCGGTGTGAGGTGGTGCATAACTTCAGGAAGAAGCTCTGCATAACAAGATGCCTTTTAAAATTAAGATTTTATTTTAAAGTATTTCCTTGTGTACACCTTCAGTCATGCTGTGAGGATCCTTGTTCTGTGTTGGCAGCTGCTGCCAAACCAACTTGTAAAATATCTACACGACCAATGAAGTCTCCCAATGGCCAGTCAGAAGTTGTGGTCCATTTGAACCTGCCCACTTTCAAGAAACACTTGGCAGGTGCCAGGAAAGGTTGGTGGGCACCATGGTGCCCATGGGCACTGTATTGGAGACCCTGGGCTGGACTATGCTACACACATCAAATGGGGAACGATGTCCTCTCAAAACATGTGGTGCCAGTGTGGTGTGGGAAGCTGAAGGCAGATCAGACCAGTCCTCTGTTCTAATCCTATGACTTGGTTGTGCATCAGGACATCCTTTGAACCACAGAAGCTCTGTTCTCATTTTCCCTCTCTGCCTAGGGCTTCTGGTAAGGGTTTAATAGGACATGTGTGCAGGTGACTTGAAAACACTGGGTCCATCTAATTATGGCCACTCAGCATGGAGGTCATTGCTCTTCGAGGATAGAAGGAAGAACCTTGGAGGACAGGGGCATGGGGAGGAATTGTAATGCTGATTGGAAAGATGAATATGGGGGGACTTTGAAAATCTCACTATGAGGCACCAAGAGAGGGGGCTGAGGGGAAATCAGGGTAGAGTAGGGAAGGACAGCACATGGGCTGCATCTCCCCCCAAAGGCATTTCATAGCGCAGGCTAGAGCGGGGGAAGATGGGGAAGAAGAATGAGCTTAGCAAAGGCAGCAGTGGCTCTTTGTCCTCTTGATGCATCTGCTAACATCCTTTCTTGGCTCTCACTGAATTTTTAGTTTCCTCATTTCCTTCTTTCCAAGAGGAAGATTTGTGACTCTTTTTTTCTCCCTGTCTCAAGATAACAGGATTTTTTTTTTCCTTCAAGAAAAAAAGTTGGTTTTTATACTCCACTTTTCTCTAGCTTAAGAAACCTCAAAACAGCTTACAGTCTCCTTCCCCTCCCCACAACAAGCACCTTGTGAAGTAGGAGAGTTTTGAGAGAGTTCTGAGAGAACTGTGACTGGCCCAGGGTCACCCAGCAGGTATCATGTAAAGGAGTGGGGAAATCAAACCTGGTTCTCTAGATTAGAGACCTCTTAACCACTATACCATGCTGGCTCTCCGTGATGGAGGAACAACAACCTCCATGTTCAGGGGTCACAACTAAATGCACCCAGCACTTCTAAGTTCCCTGTGAGTGTATGTGTGGAAAGCATCATGTCTGGTTAAGCGCTCCATTGTTATTGAGGGCCAACTAGACATGATGGCATCCTCATGTCTGTCACAGGGACCATGAAACAGTTCTGTTCTGAAGCTTAAAATGGGTGATTTTAGCCTTTAAAAATGGTGGTGGCGACAGCCGTGTGATAGTCATGAAAACACTGGGTGCGTTCACACCCTAAATAACATGCTTTGCAACTGGATTTTTACTGTGTAAGAATGGCAAAATCCACTTGCAAAGAGTCGCCATGTGAAAGCACCCACTGTCTCACCTCTTTTGTGCCTTAGTAGCATCCTGCCGTTTGAATGCTCCCCAGTTTCCTTTATCTGTGGTTTGTGTTTCCTGGTCAGAGAGGTTCTAGATGATGCAGGAGGAAGGGCAGGGGGGGAACAACTTTTTCTGTTTGGGAATAGGGGAGCTCTGCTCTCTTGTATCCTTTCTATACTAAAGGTTTGGGTTTTTTAAAAAAAGCTGCTCATCAGGATCTGCCACTTCCTTGTCTGTCTTTTTATGTCGTCATAAAGCTTTTCGGGTTCTGGTGATGGGTCGGCCGGTGGGAGCAGAGGTGGAGGAGGGCTTTGAGCTGGGATCACGGTGACTTCACTTCTTCCTCACTTCTCTTTCTGTCTGTCTGTCTCTCTGTCTGTCTGTCCGTCTGTTTCTTCTGCAGGCGCTTCTTTGAGGGCGTCTCACACTCTGGTTCCCAGACTGAGATCAGCAGTCTGCACAGCCAGAAAGGGCAGGAGCGAGAGTCGGGCAGCCCTGTGAGTTACTCCTCCCTCTTCCTTCTTTTCCTCCTGCTCCTCCTTCCCCTGCGAGCAGCCTTTCTGTCTGGGCCTACCCTCCAGAACCTGAACGCTATCGGGAGCAATCCCTCCTGTCTTTCTTTCTCTTCCTCCTGTCTTTCTCTCATGAGCGGTTCAGAGCAGGCCAGTTGGACTCGTTTGCTCTGCTAGGGCCACCCTGGTCCCTGCAGCATCAGCGGTCGGTGGTTTCCCCTCCTGGGGCAACTGGCCTGGTTTCCAGTGCATTGGTCAGTGTGTGGGCACAGCTTTTGTTTTGATGTTTCCTTTTCCTTGGAACCATCCTGCCATCACTCCCTGCTTGGGGGATGAGTGGATCAGAATTCCTCACTTCTAGTCTTGATTGTTTTTCCCTCCACCTGCCTTCCCACCCTCCTCCACTCACCCAGGGAGAAGCAGAAAAGCGGAAGGCAGGTGTTCCTCGCACCCAAGATGAAGCTGCTATGGAAACAGCGGCAATGGTAAGTCCAGAATGCCAGGGCAAGGGCACAGTCTTTACCTTTTTCAGTTGCCTTGTTTTGCTTGCTCTAAATGCCTACTCATCTTGGGGAGACTGGATATTTTCATATAACCCGTTTGTTCCCAGCAGTCTGTATGTAAAGAGGAGAGCCAGTTTGGTGTAGTGGTTAAGTGTGCGGACTCTTATCTGGGAGAACTGGGTTTGATTCCCCACTCCTCCACTTGCACCTGCTGCAATGGCCTTGGGTCAGCCATAGCTCTGGCAGAGGTTGTCCTTGAAAGGGCAGCTGCTGTGAGAGCCCTCTCAGCCCCACCCACCTCAGAGGGTGTCTGTTGTGGGGGAGGAAGGTAAAGGAGATTGTGAGCCGCTCTGAGACTCTTTGGAGTGGAGGGCGGGATATAAATCCAATATCTTCTTCTTCATCTTCTTTTGCCTGACCCTGGTCTGCCACTTACTCATGAAGCTGATGGGATTGACCAGAGTAGTCTGCTTGGGTGGCTTTCTCCACTTTGCATGGGGGAGACAGAGACAGAAGCCCAGGACCTCAGGTGTGCCCTAACGATACCAACATGGGTTTATCAACACATCTAAATGTGTTGCTTTGGCTGCAGCCCTTCTTGTTTATGCTGCTTTTTTTGCAGTCTGAACACATGAGGGCAGTGTAATGCACGTCTCTTGGTAGCAGCACTCAGAGGTTCCCAGCCTTTTTGGTAGGGTGACCCACAATTCCAAAATTACTTGCTGTAGCTACCCGCTTAAAAAAAAAACAACCACCACCCAAGCATGGACAAATCAGTAAAGCTGCAAAATCCTGGGAGCCACTTGCATAGGTTTCACAACCCATTTTTGAATCAGGACCCAAAAGGAAACCCCGGTAGGAAACACAGACTGGGAAACACTGGTGTGTATAGCACAAGTATCTGCGCAAGTATGTTTCTCATGGGTCCATTTAAAGGAAGCTGTGTCCTGTTAGTCAGCTAACTTGCGTGACTCAGCCTATGGCTCAGTTGCACATCATGTGCATTGTAGAGCTAAGAAACACACATTACTCTCCTGGATCTTTCCACAGCTGTAAGGGTCCTGAAAGTACTGGACTGACCCCCCCCCCCAAGAAGTAGGAAATATTTCTCTTTCCTTCTCCTGCTGGATGTGGCCAGTAAATCCAGCAAATGTGTCTGCAAACTTGTATATAGTCATGGCAGTGAGTGTGTAGAGAAAACCTAGGAGCAGACAAGGGTGTAAATTGGAGGAGATGGAAGAACTGACTGT
Organism: Heteronotia binoei; assembly: GCF_032191835.1. Taxonomy (NCBI): domain Eukaryota; kingdom Metazoa; phylum Chordata; class Lepidosauria; order Squamata; family Gekkonidae; genus Heteronotia; species Heteronotia binoei. Next base: position 221,854,314 of record NC_083223.1, on the reverse strand, counting down.
GTAGTAAAGTAACCAGCTTTCTGGAAGATTCTGGGGTGGGGGGGGGCTGCCAAGTTGAAACTGCCACTTTTAGGGCCTAAAGTCCTCCCCCCAAATACTTTTTATGTATTCTCTCAGGAATTGGAAGTGGACGAATCCTGCCCAGGAGCAACTGAGACATCCCTGAAGGACAGCAGTGTGGACAGGCTAGCCCAGCTGAGCAGCGTCACTAAGCCTGAGTTCCCAGCCACTGTTTCCCCCAGGTAAGGAAGGCTTGGTCCGTGTTTGCTGGCCTGATGGGGAACAGCTGCCATGATCTCCACATGCCAAAGGACCAGAGTGTGCTAGTTTTGTCTGCTGGTGACCAGGTATATGGGAAGCTCCTTTGGCTGAGCTGCTGCCTTTCTGGCCATCTTGACCTATGAAGGTAAATAACTGAAAACACTGAAATTCAATGAATCGTAATGAACTGAAAGGGAGTCATTAAGAAAGCTTCTAAGCCCTGCTGGATTTGATCAGTAGTCCATCTAGCCCAGCATCCTGTCTCACACAGTGGCCAACCAGTTCCTTTGGACAACAGGGCAGGGAGGCTGAGGCCTTCCTCTGATGTTGCCTCCTGGCTCTGGGATTCAGAGGCTTAGTGCGTCTGAATGTGGAGGTTCCTCTCAGTTACCATGGCTAGTAGCATTGATAGACTTATTCTCTATGAATCTATCTAATCCCCATTTAAAGCTTTTATTCCTGTGGCCATCACTACACCCTCTGGCAGTGAATTCCACACTTTAACGGGGTGCTTTCACATATGCTAAAAAATGCAGATTCAATCCACTTCAGCAACTGTTTACAAGAGGATTTTGCCATTTCACACAGTAAAATCCAGCTGCAAAATACATTGAAAGTGGATTGAAAATGCTTTATTTAGTGTGTGTGAAAGCATCCTCCATGCAAAGTAGCATTTCCTTTTGTCCGTCCTGAACCTACTTGTCATCAGCTTCACTGGATGTCCTTGAGTCCTAGTATTTTGGAAGAGGGAGAAAAAGTTCTGTTTGTCAGCTCTCTCCACTCCATGCATAATTTTGTAAGCCTCTATCGTGTTCCCCCTTAGTCATCTCTTTTCTAAATGGAAAAGTCCCAGACTCTTCAGCCTTCCCTCACCGGAAAGGTGCTGCTCCAACTCCCGAATCATGGTTGCCCTTCTCAGTACTTTTTCCAGCTCTGCAATATCTTTTTTGAGATATGGTGACCATAAATTTATAAGGAGCATTACAATATTGACTGTTTTATTTTCAGTCCCCTTCCTAATAATCCCTAGCATCCTTCCAGAGCAAGTTTGACACTTGGAAGTTAGAGCTAGGTAGGCAGCTGTGTTGGTCTGAAGCAGTAGAACAAAATTTGAGCCAAGCAGCACCTTTTAGACCAACAAAGTTTATTCACGGCATGAGTTTTTGTTTATCTGAGGAAGTGTGCCTGCACACAAAAGCTCATACCTTGAATAAAACGTTGTTGGTCTTAAAGGTGCCACGGGACTCAAACTTTGTTCTACATGGAAGTTAGTGTAGAAGGACATCCTCAGTTGATCTTTATGGAGGTGATCAGACCCTGCTGGCTTTTTGCCATGTCCTTGAATTGCTGTTTGAGGACTCCAGAAAAGGGTGCCTGTGAATATCATGGGCTGGATGATCTATTTCTGGAGCTCTTGTGCATCACTGCCGACTTGCACAATTGTGGTTACTCAGTCCTTAGGGAGAACCTTTCCCTTGGGACACCCTTGTTCACCTTGACTTTTCTGACTTTTAGCAAAGTTGAGAACAAGCAGTTGTGGCGGCCCCGCAGCATGTCTGTCAAGGACAGGCAGAACTCCAAGGGCCAGGGGGACCGGACCAGCAGCCTGGACAGCGAGAGCTCCCCAGACTCCCGGCAGAGCACTCAGGTCAGGTTGTTGTGAGGGAGTCCTCTTTTGCCTGGGACTGACTCGGCCCCCATGGAAAGGGATGGATGGGCAAGAGGGGTGGAGGAAAGAGGCAGCTTCTTGTTAAAATTGGGGGGTGGGACAGGAGCTCTTCCATGCTTTTAAATCACCTACCAGCCTAGGAGAAGCCTGGTGAGTTTCACTCTGCTCTGAAGGCCTCTTTGCTTGGCTGCTGCAGGTGCCCCGCAAGTCTGTATATGATCAGCTGAACCAGATCCTGGTCTCGGATGAGCAGCTGCCAGAGAGCATCATCCTGGTAAACATCAGCGAGTGGCAAGGCCAGGTAAACATTGAATTATGTCCTGGGTAGGCAGGCAGGGCTTTGGTGCCTCTGGAACATCTTTCGTATGCCTCACCTGGTGGCAGCGCATCTGATCCCAGCCCCCTTGTTGCTGTAACCAAGACCAGTTCTCCCAGATCAACCTGTGCAGTCCAGAGCACACCAGCAGGGAGCAGGCACACTTCAAGGCAGCCACTCCTGATGACTCAGCTGAGGCGAAATGCTGCTGAGGTTTCACTGGGAGAGTTTGGGAGTCCCTCTATTTTAATAAAGGACTAGATAGAAACCTATAAAAACAGAGATAAAGAAATTGATGCCCTGACTTGGATGGCCCAGGCTCACTATGGTAGTATCAGATCTCGGAAGCTAAGCAGGGTTGGCCTTGGTTGGTATTTGGATGGGAGACCACCAAGGAAGTCTAGGGCCACAACATGGAGGTAGGCAATGGCAAACCACCTCTGATCATCTCTTGCCTTGAAAACCCTATGGGTCGCCATAAGTTGGCTGTGACACGACTGTATTTACCACCACCACCTCAAAATATATTAGTAAAGCAATTTTAAAAACAAGGAATTTAGAATAAGATTTTGGTATGGTAGAAGTTTATTTTCAGAGACAGGAGAAGCTTCTCAGTTTCTGTCAACCCCAGAACACAAGAACCTGGCAGCAGGGCTGAGCAAGATCTCTGCCCAAGATCCCGGGAAGTGGCTGTCAAGTCATAGGACCCGATACTGCATTAGATGGGCCAGCGGGTCTGCTTCAGTAGAAAGCAGGTCCTCATGCTCTTGTTTTTGGCTTTGTATTGTCAGTATCTGTGCGATCAGCTCCAGGAACACAAGCAGCCCATCGTCTCCACCTGCTCCATGGCGGATGTCCAGGCTGCTTTCAACACTATTGTTGCTCGCATCCAGAGATAGTGAGTACGGCCCACAGGCAGTATGCAGCCAGCTGGTGTATGCTGGGTATTAGCTGTTGCCAAAACATCATCTCTGTGGTTCAATATCCACAGAGCATGCAGTGATTCCTGCTTTCTCTTAGGGAATTCTGCTCAGGCCCTGTATCCCAAAGAGGCATTTACAGTTATTGTTTTCCCATCTTTGGAGCTCATGCTTATCCAAGCTTTATCAAAAGTCTGAGTTTGGATGGTTGAATGAAGGCTCTGCCTTTAATCCAGAATCTGTGAACATTTGGAGGGTGGAGAGAGGACACTGTGCATGTTTTGTTTTTCCTGTTCTGGTGTTGCTTCGCTCTGAACCTCTCAGAATCTTTCTTCCTCTGGCAGCTGCAACTGTAATTCCCACATGCCTCCTCCAGTGAAGGTGGCTGTGGCAGGGGACCAGAGTTACCTGAGCATCGTCCTGCGCTTCTTTGTGGAGCAGCTGGCGAGCAAGACCCCAGACTGGCTCAACTACCTCCGTTTTCTGGTGGTGCCCTTGGGTAAGTCTTGACACAGGAAGGCCACAGCATTCTGTCAGCCTTAGGATACTGATGATGGCTGACCAAGAGTGGTTTCATTTTTTTGTGCATTTTTGTGCCTTTTCCATATTTAGCTGTGAATGGAACTTATTTTCTTTATAATGATTTATTTTAGAACAAAAAATATGCTCAAGGCAAGGGTTCCACTTAAAATTTGGTGTTATACCTAATAGTGATGGGTGGCCTCGTTATGTTGATCAAAAAAGTTACCCAGGGCAGAGATACATATTTCTGCAAACCCAGGGAAACCCCCCAGGGCAGCAGACATCCCATCCCCCCAGTTGGGTGGGTAAAAAAACCTTTAAAAACCCAGACATGCAACTTTGTCATGTGCACAGACATTGCAATGGGATCTCACAAAAACCGATTGCTAGGATTTCTGATGCCATTTTGAATTGCCAAGAAGAAACCAAAGCAATGAATAGACTTCTGCCACAGAGACAAGAAAAGATTTGAGGGTAATGGACAGGGGGAGACAAAAGCAAAACAGTGAAGGGTAGGCAGGAAGAAAGACTGAGATGGAGGAAGGGAGATGGAGACAGCAGGGACACAGGGCAAGTGCCATGAGGGAAACAGGAGGGGGTAGATGGAGCCAACTAACTGGATGACCCTGGCCCAGTCACAAGCAGTCAGCCTAATCTACCTCACACACTCTCATCCTAATCTGCTTCACATGATTATTGTGAGGATAAAATGGACGCGAGGAGAACAATGTTAAGCTGCTTCAGGTTCCCAAGGGAGAAAGGCAGAGTATAACTCTAGTAAGGAAATAAATAAATAAATGATGGAGCTGCTGGGGAGAAGGGATTCCCCTCCCTTACCATTAACCAACTTGTGGGAGCTACATTCCCCATAAAAGTCCATCCCCACAGGCAAGACTTTTCGACAGATCTACATAGAAGCAACTACCTTTTAGCAAAGGTTTCACTTTGTTTTTTGCCGGTTAATTATTTCCTGTTCTTCCCTGACTGGCTATTTCTCTCCCAGCACTCATGAATACATGGTTAATTCTCAGCTCCTGTTCCTTGAGGAGTGGCAATCCTAAGTGTTTTTACTTTGTAGCAAACTCAATTACTGATCATGTCTTTTTTAAAGCTTGATTGGAATGATAACACTATGAAATAAGAATCACCGTGGGGAGTGAGTATAGCAGTGGCTTTGCTTGACTAAAAAGTACAAAAAAAACCCCTACATGATTCATCCCCCTCCCAGCTAGTTTTGGATTCATTTATGAAAGCCACAAGAGGGGCCAGCAGTTGTAGGAAAGAAGAAAAAACAAGCAAGAAGGAGATGGAAAAGATGACATTTTAAAGGGACAGTAGACCTGGGGAGCTTTAGCAGTGCTTTGCTATTGTGCTAGTGCTGCAGTTGTTTCTGGTTCTATAGAAGTGCCACAAATCGGAGAGAAAATTGCTACAGATCTTAAGAGAAGGTGGAAACACACCAAAGATATTGGAACACAATGTGTTGACCACATCATCACTGAAGTGAATGAATCATGGCAGTGCTAAACTTAAATGGCTATTGTGGAATCAGAACTGTCTTGTCAGCTTTTCCAAGAATAAAAAAGAAAACCTGGGCTAGAGAAGCCAAGACAGACTAACTAAAGTAGGACATGGCTGTGGGTCACAGACACAATGGAAGTTTGGCCTTGCCTATGTTCTCCAGTCTCTTTCTATCTCTATCTCTCTCTTTTTAATGCCTCCATTTCCTCTGTGTCATTCCCAGGTTCCCACCCCTTGGCCAAGTACCTTGGTTCTGTGGACAACAGGTACAGCACTTTGTTCCTGGACACCGCGTGGAGGGAGCTTTTCAGCAGAGCTGAGCCCCCTAGCTCAGGTAATAGCTCAGAAGACAGGCAGGAGCACTAGCAGCATGGGAAAGCAACGGTGGAAAAGAACCCTGAGGGCTTTGCCAACTCTGCTTCCTCTAATACTTCTCGTTGTCTCCCTCCAGACACTGCGGATGTCCCTGGCCGAGTTGCCCAGTTCATTGCGGGTGCCAGCCTGTCCCACCAGCTGCCCATTTCTGAAGCCATGTTGACCTACAAGCAGAAGAGGTAAGGGGGCATGCAATCTTCCTCTTCTACATCCCCCACCCCCAGCTTAGCAAAAGTTGTGGCCACTTGGACCCACACCATACCCCTCATGAATCTGTGCTGGACCTCTGCAGCACGGTCTCTCGTTGCTCCCAGCAATTCCCCAAAGGGGTTGGGCAGTGAGACAGGCAGGCAGAGGGGCTAGAGGCTACAGACTGTTGCTGCTCCATGCATTTATCAGGCCACTTGGTAACCTTGAAAGTGGGCTACTGTGTGGCTCTGGTTTGTCTGAATCTCCCCTGAAGCACAGGACAGCAGGGTGCAACGGATGGGCAATTCTTCTCTCCTTGTGGGGAGAAGAGAGTTTTGTGCCGGCATAAGGGTACGTCCAAATGGTGACTTTAGGAATTGCAAGTGCTGTTTCTGTGCTTCCTTCTGCCACAGTTCAGGTGTGTGGGGTACTTCACTCCCTGCTGTTCTCTGCTTGCCCCTACAGCCAACAGGGATCGGCACGCAGTACGTACGGCTGGCTTGCTGCATTCACTGCAGGGGTGTCTGGGGAAGGAGGGGAGAGTACCTGCTTTTCTGCTGGGATGGATCCCTGGCTGAAGTTTCCCATGCCCAATCCAGGGAGAGGCTTCCAAGTTCTAGACATAGTTCCCCATTGCACAGTTGTAAAACAGGAGCTTTCATTCCACCATCTGGGGTTTTGGGCCTAAGTGGCAACAAAATGGGCACCAGGTGATACACAACTGTTGATGCCTCCTGGGCTCCCCTCCAGCCAGTTCACTGCTTAGTTTGACTTGCCACTGAAGTGAGCAGTTCAAGCCTGTGGCAGGGAATGGCAGTTGGCAAAGGGAAGTCTGTAAGCAGACCTGCTGTCTGTTCAGAAGGGCTGCCAGCTCAGGCCAGGTCAAAGGAGTCCGTTCTAACAAGGCAGGCTGGCTCAGGAGCCCCTCGCCCACTCCTGGCCTGTGATGTTTAAGGCCTCCTGAAACAAATGTGACTGCTACTGGCCTGTGCTGATAAGCAGAGCAACAGAAGAGCCCTTTTGCTGGAACAGCAGTTGCATGAAGCAGCCATTGACAGCCATATTGTGGAAGGAGGAAGAGACAAGGGACGTGACTATAGGGTTAGGCCTGGCAGCTGCTTCCAGGTGACCGGTTGACACAAGCACCTGCGGGGGGGTGGGGGGACATGGGAGCTACATGGAAAGCCTTTGGCGGGCTCACCTTGTGCACAACCTGTGGTTTTTGGCATGTCACCACAAGCATTGCTTTACAAGACAATTAAGAACATAAGAGAAGCCATATTGGATCAGGCCAAGGACCCATCCAGTCCAACACTCTATGTAACACAGTGGTCAAAAACCCCAGGTGCCATCAGGAGGTCCATCGTGGGGCCAGGACACTAGAAGTCCTCCTACTGTTGTCCCTCCCAAGCGCCAAGAATACGGAGTATCACTTGCCCCAGACAGAGAGTTCCAACAATACACTGTGGCTAATAGCCACTGCTCCATATACTTATACCTCTGCTCCATATACTTATCCAATCCCCTCTTGAAGCTTGCTATGCTTGTAGCCACTGCCACCTTCTGTGGCAGTGAATTCCATGTATTAATCAGCCTTTGATCAAAGAAGTACTTCCTTTTATCCATTCTAACCTGACTGCTCAGCAATTTCATTGAGTGCCCATGAGTTCTCATATTGTGAGAAAGGGAGAGAATACTTCTCTGCCTTCTCTATCCCATGCATAATCTTGTAAATCTCTGTCATGTCACCCCAGTTGACGTTTCTCCAAGCTAAAGAGCCCCAAGCGTTTTAACCTTTTTTCATAGGGAAAGTGTCCCAACCCTTTAATAATTCTAGTTGCCCTAGAGCCAGTTTGGTGTAGTGGTTAAGTGTGCGGACTCTTATCTGGGAGAACTGGGTTTGATTCCCCACTCCTTCACTTACACCTGCTAGCATGGCCTTGGGTCAGCCATAGCTCTGGCAGAAGTTGTCCTTGAAAGGGCAGCTGCTGTGAGAGCCCTCTGCAGCCCCACCCACCTCACAGGGTGTCTGTTGTGGGGGAGGAAGGTAAAGGAGATTGTGAGCCGCTCTGAGACTCTTCAGAGTGGAGGGTGGGATATAAATCCAATATCATCATCATCATCTCCTTTTCTGAACTTTTTCCAATGCTATAATATCTTTTTTGAGGTGTGGTGACCAGAATTGTACACAGTACTCCAAATGAGGGCACACCATCGATTTATACAGGGGCATTATGATACTGGCTGATTCGTTTTCAATTCCCTTCCTAATAATTCCCAGCCTAGCACTTGCACTTGGCCACCCTGAACCTCATTTGCCATGTTGACGCCCACTCACCCAGCCTCGAATTGCCTTGCAGTGCACCCAAAACCCTCATGCTGCATGTAGCTATGTATGCTCTCGACAAGCTTGACACCAGCTTGGGGGAGCAAACATGAACAGGCTTTCCCTACAGCCTCCTCGCACAGCCAGGGGTTGTCCAAGCAGACCCACAGGTGCCTGTGTCAAAAATCTGCAGTTCAGAAATGAGCTTTCTTGAGAGAGGGAGCTGAGCGCTCTGGGTTAGCATGTCTTTGGCTTCTGCATGAACTCACTGCACTCAGAGTTGACCTAACAGCATCAGCACCACAGGTGATACTCTTGGGCATGCCAGGGAAGCAGCGCCTGATCAGAAGACTGTGCCTGCAGTGCTTTCTGCAAAATTGTGGGGCACATGTCTTAGGATAGTACACTGCAGATGCTTTGGGATATCCGAATGTCTCAGGCTGGTCCTTGTTGCTCCATGAAGGCTTTGGGCTTCTGAAAGCAGTTGAGTTTCAAGCAAGAGGGCTCTCTGGCTGCACAGATTCCATGTCTTGGAGGAGTCATGGGAGAGAGAGAGACGGATAATACTGTGCAATATCATAGCAACATATTTAAATCAATGACTTTAAAACAAAGTCAACAACGTTGTGTCCACATGAAGAATCTATGGAACAGTATGCATGACGTCAAAGGTCTAAAACTAAAAATGGTCTTTGACACCGTTTCCCCCCTTAAAAATCAGAAATCACCCCTTCCATTTGTCTAAGTGATTGCAGAAAAGTAGACAGATGGCTTCTTCAGCTGTAGAGTGCACTTCACTGGCAATTGATCTTCATGCAACTACAGTGGTTTTCAGAGCTGTCTTCCAGGACTTCTGGAGTTCCTCAGTGCTATGGCTAATAATGACAGACAAAATTCCATTGAAAAGGAACATGCCTGCCATAACATGCAAACATAGGAGAGCACTGTGTGCAGTGCTGGGTGTAGATTTTGTTCACATGGGTTGATGATAAGACTCAACAAGGCCTAATCAGTGCCCTTGATAGACTGAGCACATGCCATAGAATGTGGACAAGAATCTTCCACAGGGTCAGGGCAATAGCCAGGAGGGGGGCACTGGGACAGTGCCCCGTATAGAAGCTGCAGCACCCCCAAAGCAGCACTTCTTTTGAAAGGGAAGATTGGATGGGGGTGCTGCTGAATCTATAGGGGGCATTGTCCCCAGTGCTCCCTGCTGGCTGGGTTCCTGCACAGGTAAAAGGGGGCTAGTGCCAGTGCCCAGGGATCCCTGGCATGGCAGGCAGAACCTTTTGATTCCTATATTGTGGCCAGAATATTTCACAGATGCATTTGTAATTGATCCAAATGGCATAATTGGTATCAGTCTCCAGGCTCTTGTGGAGAAGACAGTAGAGCCTCCATTGCTAAGGTGGCAACATAAGCATTCACACACACAGATGCATGCAAACACAAAAGGCCCCTGTGTTTTGCAAGCTTTTCGCTGTCTTTCTGCACTTCTGGCTTAGTTTGCAAGTATAGAAGTAAGAGCTTCAAAAAGCCACTGCTTGGATACAGCAAGAGAAGTCCAGTTGTTTTCAAGGATTTTGGAGCCCTCTTTCTGCACAGATCTGCTCAGGAGACTATTTGGCCTCCTAGCAGCTGCTGCAAGAGCCAGTGCAGCCCATTCCTTCCTCTGTTGAGAAGTAAGCAACATTGGTTGCCCTGGCCTCCTTGCTGGCTGAGCTGGACACTGTGTGGTGTCTTCCAGAGCTGCTGTCTTAACCGCTTGTGTTCCAGCAGTGCTTATGCTTCTTCCTCTTCTTGGTTTTTTTGGCATTCAAGGAAAAGAAGCCTCTATTTTGATTTTTATATCAGGTATTGGACTGTGGCTTGCTGCAGTGTTGCCTTCTCCGTGTCTGTCCATCTCATCACTTTGTCTAGGGACAGAACCGATTCCCTTCCTGCCTGCCTTTGTGTGAGGCAAGGGCTGCTGGCTGCTTCTGGCTTGCATGTGTGAATTCCCTGCTGTGGAAATAGAGTGGGTGGGAGGGGGAGAAGAAAGGGGGAGGGAATTCCCTTTTTGAGCTGCATCTGACTCCTCTTGTCCTCCCCGCCCCTACGGTGTGATCCTGTACTCCAGTGTTTGAGGGAGGGCTGCTGTGTTATGTGAGTCAGAAGAACTGGGCCTGCTTCTTTCCCCTTTTCCTCCCTGCTCCCACCTCCCAAGAGGAAGAACTCTCATTGCTTGGCTCTGCAATCACTGTTTGTTTATAATGTCAGGCTTTTGCTGGGACATCTGCAACCAACGCCAGCAAAAAGCCTGGCCTTTTCTGCTTGCATCAAAGGGCACCTTGGTAGGGGTGGAGCTGCTCCCTTGCAGAGTGGAAAGCTCTTGGTGATGTGAAATGCAAGGGGTTCTGGGAGGTGAAGTTGTGTGCATGAGCCATGCTTCATGGTTGCCTTCGCAGGCAGAGTTCTCTTAACCTTTAAATGCCTGTGTTCCATTTGCAGCCCGGATGAGGATTCCTGCCAGAAATTTGTGCCATTTGTTGGGGTGAGTATTGTCAGGGATGCAGATGTGGAGATCACCTCAGTATTATCAGGGGTGGGAACTGTAAATAAGTACAAGGAGAACTCTCTGGGTTCCTTCTCCACTTGGAGTACCAGTCCTGAGATACTCTCAGGAGGAGGCTGAAAAGGACAGAAAGAAGCCAAAGCACAGCCTTTAAGAGGTGCTGTTTCCATTGCTGGGTTGAAAATTAAAGGGAGGGCACTGAAAGACGACCCTTGGCTTAACTGTGATGCAGTTTTTCCTTTCTCCTGTCTTCTTTGGCAGGTGGTGAAGGTGGGGCTCGTGGAGCAGTCCTTCAGCACTTCAGGTGAGCAGCAGCTGGGCCCTCCAGGCTCCTGCCACGTCGTCCTCCCTTTGTTCTCCCCTCTCTCACATAATTGGCCTTTCGGTAGTGAGAGCTCTCCACAAAATGAATAAAATCAAACAAAATGCAAAACAGGAAAGATGAAAGCAGCGGACTGTGCAGCAATCAGAACATGAAAGCACATTAACAAGCCAGAAAAAAATGTCTGTCTGACTAAACAGGATGTTGTGCTCCATTTAAATGGGCAAAGATCTCTGGCCTGGAGTACCTCATCTGGCAACTGGTTCCACAGCTTGCAGACTGCTACAGAGAAGGCCCATTTGGAAGTGGTCACTAGCCAACCTAGGGCCCCACAATCTTTTTTAAAAATTCCTTTATTTACACCCTGCCTTTCTTCCCAGTGGAGACTCAAAGTACTTCTAGCATTCTCTTCTCCTCTGTTTTACCCTCACAGAAACAACATGAGATTTATTTATTTTATTAGATTTCTATCCTGCCCTTCCTGAGAGCAGGTTCAGGACCAATTCCATCATATATGAACAACTATCAAACACAGTGTTGGTTAAGCTGAGTGTGGCTGGCCCAAGGTCACCCAGCAAGCTTCCCCGTTATGAGTGGGAATTCAAACCTGGGTCTCCCAGATCCTAGTCAGGCACTCTAGCCCCTGTACCACACTGGCTGCAGATTTCAGCGGACCCCCAATGTGAGGCAGGCCCTAGAAGGCTGAAATTATGTCAGACAAACTAGGGCTCTGTAAAGTGGCTATAGTAGACATTTCATCTCAGAAATCTGATACGTATTTTAGTTTTTTATCTTGACAATGGAAAGGTCAGGGCAGAAATGCTTTAAATAGATATCTAAGTACCTTCAGAGAGCCCATCATGCAAAGGTCATAAAACATTTACACATTTCAAGGCATTCTGTGCACAGATGACAAATGCCCACAAGGACACTGAAGCCTCTCAGACCTTGTTACACTGAAGATGGGAAAACGACTGATTGGGATATTTTCCCTCAAATTCCAGTCAGAAAGAGTGGCACTAGCTCATTTACCTGTAAAATTCTGAGGAAGGTGTGACCAAAGTGGTGCTTCCTCTTTTAGCTGTGTGCAGTGTGTGCTTCTCGTGCATTGGTACATCCCTGGAGAGAAGGCTGCCAGGAAACAAAGAGCTCAGAATGCTTGTGAAAACAGAGGGTTGCCCTGGGGACTCACAGTGTCATCTGTGATTGCAAGGGGTATTGTTGTCTGGAGAAGAAGGGAGGACAGGCTGGCACTCCTGTTGCCTGAATCCATCCATTGTGGGAAGAGTTAAAAAAGGGAGCTCACTTCTTCCCCACCAGGAGTGGGTGCCTCCAGCAAGAGTGGCTCCTGGCATGCTTCAAGAGACTCTGCTGTAAGGCATGGTCACTTGCATCCTACAACAGTCAGTCAAGGACCATCCTGATGCATAGGTGCTGAGAAGTGAGAACCTCCTCATTGCAACCGGTGTGTTTATTTTGCTTTTCCTGTAGTTGATTCTGATGACGCTACCATCTGCACCACCTCGCTACTTAGCTCATCCTCTCCATCTGGGGGAGGGGTCCCCTATACCAAGGAGGTAGTGGGTACCCCACCGCCCTCCCCGTCGGTGAGCAGTGGGCTTTCGGGAGCAGGGTAAGCACCTCTCATCTACAACTGCAGTGGGAATTCTGGCCTGATCACTGTTTAATCTTCTGTGAGTCACTCAGCTAGCATGTTGAGTAGGATAAATAACAATGAGAGAAGCCAGCTGGGTTCAGAAAGACAGCCCATTCCCCTGGCACAGGGAGAGAACCCAGAGCAGGATGACAGCAGGACCGTCTGTGCAGTCAGGCTGTGGTGCTGCCAAACATTAGGCTTGGAAATTTCACTGGCAGCATTTGTGCATGGACTGCTAGAGAGGAATTCAGCATGGAAGCTGAAGACAAATGCTTTCATGGCAGCATCAGGGGAAGGCCTTGGCCTCCCAGCCCTGCTGTTGGCTGTCCGAAAGGACTGGTTGGCCATTGTGTGAGACAAGATGCTGGACTAGATGGACCACTAGCAGGGCTTTTCTTGTGTTATGATTGTTGTGGGAATGGAGGATGGTCGTGCGAGTTGTAGAGATGGCTGCTCAGATGTGGAGTTTGCACTAAAGTTAATGCAGACTGTAAGGAGACACAGTTTTACATGTTTGGACGCTGACACTATATTAAAAATTCTGCAAAAAAAATAGCATGTCAGAATGAATATTAAATTAGAACCAGTCTCTGAATTCCTATCTTTCTATAGTTGGGCAATTTTTATCCCTTGCCGTTGGAAGTGGTTCATTCCTTCAAGGGCTGCACCACATATCATCCTGCTGATTATGTCTTGGCTCAGAGTTGTCATAACATTTTTTTTCTTCCTCCAGCTCTCTGAGTCCTGGTGTGGAGGTGATGGGTCTACAGGTTGATTACTGGACAGCTCAGGGGCCAGAAAAAAGAAAAGAGGCTGACAAGCGGGAGACAGGCATCAAGAACACCCTGAAAAGCAATTTCCGCTCCCTCCAGGTCAGCCGCATCCCCAGCCCCGGCGAGCTGGCCCCGCCCAACACTATGGCCATGACCGTGGTCACCAAGGAGAAGAACAAGAAAGGTACCAGACTGCAGCACCAGTCCTCTTTTGTCCATTCATAGCTTTTTCCCCCTTCCATGGGCAAATCTGTGGCCTGCTCTGCATATTCTGAGAAATACTGCTTCACCTGTTGTCTTGCCATGCTTCTGCTATAACATCTATTGTATTGTCCTTGGCAGTGATGTTTCTGAGCAAGAAACCGAAAGAGAAGGACTTGGAACCCAAAAGCCAAGTGATAGAGGGGATCACACGTCTGATCTGCACAGCCAAGCACCAAAACACCATGCTGCGTGGTAAGCAGCTTCCCCCATTCAGGGCCTCTCACAGCTAGCTGTGGTCCTTTCCCTGATCACCTTGCCAGACTGTGGTCCCTTCCCAAAAAACCAACAAAACCTGTGTAAACAAATTAAGACACTAAATTTATTATGAACAATAAAATTTTTATATTCCAATACCAACTGTGTATTATTTATATATGAATTAATTAGTTTTTGACAATAAATATAAAAAGCAATAATTCATAATAGAATATCATCAATAGGGGGGAAACTACAAAATTTGTAACCAAAACTGGTATGAGAATGTTCATTAAGATAGTTTATAAAGTCACAGTCAGTTTAAATAAATCTATGAGAACATAAGAGAAGCCATGTCGGATCAGGCCAGTGGCCCATCCAGTCCAACACTCTGTGTCACACAGTGGCCACAAAAACCCAGGTTCCATCAGGAGGTCCATCAACGAGGCCAGGACACTAGAAGCCCTCCCATAGTCCCTAAAACCTGTTTCCCAGAGATCCCACTACTGTAAAGGAAAACGCACATTCAGTCTTCATCCTGAAGAACTTGTCAGAGATCACAAGTAACATGTTTCCAAGCACAGTCCCAGCAAATGGGTGAACTACCTATGGAAATCACCATTTTGCCAAAGCTTTTTCAAATTTGGAACTGCTTAGCAATGTGACTTAAAACCAACTCTGGGAAACAAGTTTAATGGACTATGATTTATTTAAACAAACTCTAATTTTGTGAATGATCTTAACATTCTCAAACCTGTTTTAAGAACATAAGAGAAGCCATGTTGGATCAGGCCAATGGCCCATCCAGTCCAACACTCTGTGTCACACAGTGGCCCAAAAAAATTATATATATATATATATATATATATATATATATATATACACACACACACACTCTGTGGCTAATAGCCACTGATGGACCTCTGCTCCATATTTTTATCTAAACCCCTCTTGAAGGTGGCCATGCTTGTGGTCGCCGCCACCTCCTGTGGCAGTGAATTCCAATCTATAATTGGTTATAGATTTTGTAGTATTCCCCATGTTGATGATACTCTATTATAAATTATTGCTTTGTATATTTATTGTCAAAAACTAATTTTGTTATAAATAATGCAAAACACAGTTGTTTATAATAACTTCAGTGTCTTAATTTGTTTACACTTTTTTTTTTTTGCTTTCTGGTGTTTTATCTTTACTGTGTACCTCACTTTTTGTGTGAGGCTGTGAGCCCCAGCAGCCTCCCCCCCCCAACCATACTCCAGAAAATGGCCTATTTTTGGTTAAGGTGAATGCCCTCTCCACTACAACAGAGAGCTTTAACACAGAAAGGTTCCTCCAGCAGCTGCTCCCCAGCTGTGAGACTGAGCACTTGGTCCCAACTTTGCTCCTGCCACCCTCTGAATACCTTTCTGTCCCCTCTCTTACAGTTTGTATTGATGGAGTGGAGTGGAATGATGTGAAGTTTTTCCAGCTGGCTGCACAGTGGCCAACACATGTCAAGTATTTCCCAGTTGGCATCTTTGGCTACACAAAGAATGTGTGATAAAACAAAGCAAACGGGCAGTTTGGAAGGACTGGAGCTCAACCACACAGAATGGAGAGAACACCCAGCTCCGTTGCTTCTGCTGAAGACTGACTTGCCCAGTGCCAGAGCCCAAATCTGGCTCAATCCCTTTGTCCCAGGCAAGGAGCATTCAGATTTGCTTTATGTCTCGCCCTTGAATTTTAGTTTAACATGAACTTGGGTCCTAGGGAAACGAAAGAAAGACACACCAGGCTTCTTTCTCATCCTGAACTGGAGACTAGAATGCCAGAGCAGCCTTCTCCAGTAGAGGGAGGCAGGAGGGGAGGAAAGGGCCTTGGGCCAGTGGTGGCTGGGAACCCTGTCCCCCTCCTGTCATGGGCAAGAAAGGGTTTCTTGACATGCTGCTATTTTGTAACTGCTCTAGTAGGGAATATTGTATTAGTGCCCTCCTCTAGGGTTACCCAGCCAAGCTCTCCCAGTTGCATTCAGGGCAAGCTGGACCTCTGCCCACAAGTGCTGCTCTGCAGTCACATGGAACAGAATTCACAGAGGGCTACTGGGACCTCAGTATCCCATCTCCTGGATACATGAAGCAGCGGCTCACTCTGTCTCTGCTGAACTATTTGGCCTCTCCCTGTTGTGACAAGACTGGTGGTGTTCAGTTTCATATGCTTGGAATGCATGCCAGAGTCCATGGAAGAGATGCTAAGATGGCAGGAAAAAGGCATGTGGGTGGGCAGTCTTTTCCAGCAGCAGTCTCTGAGCTACTAGTTCAAGCTGTGTGTGTGAGAGAGAGAGGACAACAGCAGCAGCTTTTCCTGTTCACTGGCTCTAGCTGCGCAAGGAGGTGATGATAAAAAACTGGCAAGGTTCAAAGCAGCATTCGGTCCAGGACCTGCTACAATTCAGCAGGCAGAATGGGACCAATTGTTGCAGCTGTGGAAGGGTAAGATGCTGGGTTCTTGGCTATTTTAAAGCACAGTGAGCTGCCTTTTGAGGGAACAGCAGAGAAGTTTAGATGAGTGTCCTTTAGCTAGAAGATGGAGATCGCTTACTGGGAGAGGCATACTTCTCCACAGACTCTTTTGTTCTACCTTCACAGAGGGTCTGGGATGGAGGCAGGGAGTAAGGCTAGGTGATGATAGCCCTGCCCCTTTCCTCCCCCCAGCTGTGCTTCCACTGTGTGTCACCATTGCATGTTTGCTTGTGTGTAACAGCACCACTGTGTCCTCCTGCCTGGAGTCCTGCTGCTCATGCAGGTGTGGGGCAGGCCAGCTCCCAGCCCCTTCCTGCCATGCTTCAGGTTCCAGCATGGAAGGTGGTCTTCTGTAATGGAAGTAATTTGAGTTGTACACTCCATTTGTAGCCAGCACCAGCCCCTAGACCAGCACTTCTCTCAAAAGGTTCCAAGGCCAGTCTTGGGAGCCCTAAGCTGAGCCAAGCTCCACCATTGTTGGGCTGCCATCGTAGGTCACTCAGAAAGACAAGGCAGGCCAGTGGGAGACACAGCTGCGGCAGCAGCTGTAACAAACTGTAGGATGGGACAGCTGTTGAAACAGGAAGGTAGTCCTCTTCTTCATCCTTTTAAAATGTATGTAAGTGGCTTCAACAAGACAGCCAGAAATCACAGCAAGGTGTCATAAGGGTAGCCTTCTTGTGGCAACTGCTGGTGCCTCCTTTCCCTCAGTGACTGGATTTACACACCCTTCTTCCCTTTCTCTTACCCCCCCCCCACCACAACAAAGCAGGCTCTGAGGCTAGCCTTGGCTTTTCTGGAGCTTGTGCCACTAGAACTGCCAAACCAACCCCTCCCCCCCCCCCCCCGCCTTGAAAGTGTATCCTACCGAACTCAGAGACCTAAACTGTGGTATTGCGCCTGCCTGGCGGACGCAGCTGCTCGTGGTTAGGAGAGCAGGGATGGTGGGTTAACCCCATTTTTTACAAGATTCTATTTTTGTTAAACTTTAATGTAAGGTTGCTTTCAGGATTAATTTTAATAAATTAATGCTGGTACCATTGTGACTAAGTGTCTGCTTGGATTTGTGGATCGGTTTTAAATGTTGTTTGTCTGTTTGCTCATGCATTAGGGGTTGGAGTCCATCCCAAGACCTATGGAAATGGCTGAATGAGCTCAAAAGAGTCTAAAGCAGTGATGCCCACTCAGGAGCGACATATGGCTCTGTGTCATGGTGCCTGTGGCTCTTCTGAGGACTGTGTCCCCAGTGGGGCACCCACCCCATGTTTCAGGAATATGGGCGAGGCCATTACCTGGTTGGCAGGAAGTTCTCATTTTGAAACAGCTGCAGTTAAAGAGACTGCAGGGTGAGCTCAGTGCAAGCCTCACACCAGGGATGGCAGTAAAGGGCGCATCCTTTCCAACAGCTTCCATCCTTCTTTGTAATCTCTGCACTCTTGTCTCTGCATGCGAAGTGCTGCCACAGGAGCAGAGGCAAGCTGGCTGCAGATGAGAAAGGGTAAAACTGTTGCTGCCACCGCTAGGAAAAGAGCAAGCCAGTCTTACTACCCTTTGTCCTCTGGAGTGTATTGGCAGTCTCACCTAAAAGCTGCTGCATCTTGTGCTGCACAGAAAGGGAGAAGGCAGAGCAGGATGAAAAGAGTGCACAGGCTTCTTGAAATGGCGTACATAACATTAATGGAATGTACAAATGGCCTCCTGGCTTGTGTGGAACAGCTGCTGCTGGGGTTGGGATACTCGCCCATGTGGATCCTCCATTGCCTGCACTAAGAACAAAGGCAGGCACTTGTATGGGATACCAGGAACACAAGGTGCTGGAGCTGCCTTGTAATGGCCTCCTGTGTACTGAACTCAAGGCACAGGAAGAAGGAAAGTGAAGAGAGGAGCTGCAAGCTGGCACAGGTTGTGCAGCTGTCAAACACAGATCATTCCAAGTACTGGCCTTGGAATAGGTAGGATGTCTTGGGCTAATTTCCAAAGCCACTGAACTGTCTCCAGTAGTTCTAGGAAGCCATACAATAGATCTTGGCCAAACCTGTCTTTATTTATTGGGACTCTCCAAGTGGATTTTGGACTATAGAGGAAAAGACCATGCTGAGGGGGAAGAAAGGGGGTACACTGAAAGTAGGTAAGAGCAAAACAGAGTACTATGATTACAGTAAGGGAGAAACCTCCTCTCTCACTTCTGAGTCTCTTCCAACAACCCAGCCAATAAACAGAAAGAAGGGCTATGCCACAGCTATATTGGGAAAAGTGATGTTGTGAGCACATCCTCTCCGAAATGAGACTGGTATTTTGCACGTCACAATGTAATAAAGCACAACACATTTATATATAACTGACCAGCTCACCATTTATATATGGTTGAGAGAATTAACACAAGCTCAGAGCAAAAGCTGGCACCTGCTTCCACAAATCTCGGAACAGCCACCAGCAGCACACCTGCCTTTTTCTGGTGAGTCCTAATCACGGGTTGCTTAATCCACAGCTCCCTCAGCACATGCCTGAGGTCTGTGGAGGGCTGAAGCACCAGCATTTCACTCAGGACTAAAGGGAACCTCCACATTCAGAGGCAGTGAAACTCTGGATCTCAGTGTCTGAAGACAAGGGTGTTCTATGCCCTGTTCTATCCCGATGCCTTGGCTTCTATGCCCTGTTGTTGGCCCTCCAGAGTAGCCAGCTGGCCACTGTGAGACAGGATGCTGGACTAGATGGGACTCCTGGTCTACTCCTGCAGGGCTCTGCCTATGTTCTTACGGCCCACAGCTTCCTGCGATTAAGCTCATTCTATATTGCACCCATCAGGCAAGTATGTACATCCAGAATATGTACATCTGCATTGGCGCCTTACATAAATGCAAGTAAAGACAAAGATGGTGGCAAAGGATGAAGATGGGTGGCTGCCTGCAGCAGTAGAAAAGAGCAAGAGTCCAGAAGCACCTTAAAAACTAAAAATTTGTGGCAGGGTATGAGCTTTTGTGAGTCACTGCTGAGCCAGAAGACAACTCAGCAGTGACTCACAAAAGCTCATACCCTACCCCTAATTGTGTTAAGTTTTTACGGTGCTACTGGACTCTTGCTCTTTTCTACAGCAAAGGATGCTTAAGGAAATCCTCTCTGGCTTGCCGGTTTCAAGGACAAATTCATAGAGAAAACAGGTTAAAGGATGCCCAAAAAATAGAAGTTTCAGCTCAGTGAGTCACCAGCCTTGGCCTGCAGCAGGATGAATCTGCAAATGGATCAGCACTGCTCCTCCTCTTACGCCAGAGGCATTAATCAGAGAACCTGCTTCTAGGGAGGGGAAAGGGACCATTCATCAGACATTCTGTGTCAGTAAGGCCGGGGAGGGGGGGGATAACCAAGCTCCAGTGGCAATTTCCTACTCCCAAAAGTAGGCAGTTAGATAAATCAGAGGCAGAAGGAACTTTCTGGATTGCTTGGATTTCAGATGCAAAAGCTACTTTGCACATTCAAGGGAGGCTTGTGTTGCTTTCTAGATTTCTACATTCCCTGGTGCCAGCTATGCTTGTTATTCTGCCATGGCAGACATGCCACAAGGCAGAAAAAGACAAGCTGGACAATCACTGGGCAGGCACTTGCAGTGGAAGCTCGTGCTGCTGACCCGACACTATGCTCCTTGTTGAAATCACTTGTAGCAACCAGAAGGAAGAGCCACATGTTGGGTAAGATGTCTACAGTCACACTCTCAGGCCCACAAAAGCAGGCTAGCAGCCAGTTCTACCTGAAGGTAGAGAAAGTGTGTCTCTTCTCCACGTGGGGCACACTGGGCACTTTCTTGATCTGGACGGTCTGAAATGCTACTTGAGACTGGGTCTTTGGCAATGCTGGGGGTGGGAGATCTGGGGAGATGTACTCCAGGAGCTGTGGCCTGTTGTCCTGGTGCTGGATGGAGCCCTGCTTCAGCAGATGCAGAATGCAAGCCAGGACATCTGTGCTGTTGCTACAGTGGCTCAAGAACTTTGGTGCCGAGTCAGAGTCCAATTTCTGGCAGTCATGTATCACCTGAGAAGAGCACAAGAGTGAATTAACTTCATTTGTGGCTAACAGCAGAACTGCACTGCAAAGACAGAATCCTTGTATTCCATACCCTGAACACGAGCCTGTGGATGTGCATTGCCTTCTCTTCTTTGAGGATCTGAATAATCAGGCCACAGATGAAATTCCTTCTCTTCTCCAAAGTGCTACCTTCATTCTCCATCACATTCAAGTACGTCTGTTTTGGCAGCAGAGCCAAGTGTTGGTCAGAATACTGGGCCAGCATTTTCTCATGCAGTCTCAACACACCTAGCGCAACAACCACAACAGAGAGCTTGAGAATAGCAGAACTCATCCTGATTCCTGGATTCTCTCTGGGAGATGTAGCTGAGAAAGTGCTGTGCACTGCTATTCCAGCAGAGCCTGGAAGCCGTGTTCTATAGAGGTAGCTATAAAAAACCCATCCATCTACCCCACAGAGCCAGCTGCATGCCACCTTCCCTTTCTCTCCTCCATAATTACCCTGATTCTGGGTCAGGAGCTCCTTCTCCACCAGAGGTTTCAGTGCATGACCCAGGAGGGTCAGGGAAAGACCTGTAGCTTGTAATAATGTTTCCATAAGAACCTCCTATGATCAACAGAAGAGAAAAAACACCCAACCAAACAGGTGTTAGTATTGCAAGTATAAGACCCTTTGGAGACAGGAAACCTTAGGGACATTGGAACTCCCTAACCCAAGATGACATGGAGGTGGGAGTTAAAAAATGGCATTTGGTGCAGTGACTTCTGCTACTCTGACTTCAGCCTTAATCTCCAATGTGTCAATGCACCAATGCCATTCCTTAATTCCCACCCCCATGCCCATGTTCTTGGCAGGGGGAGTTCCAAATTCCACAAGAGGCTGCATGTTTTACAGCAAGAATTTATGAAAGGTTTGCATAAATCACCAGAACAGGTGGAATAGACTTAACACTGGGAAACCGCCTATGTATGACCACATCTTGTTGCAGAACTTGGGACTTCACAGTGCAAAATCAGCAGGGATTTGGTTATGAGAGCTTGTACTCTGTTCTACAAGTTACACAAAACCAGAGAGGCAAAGTAAGACAGTATCAAGACAGGCAGAACCTCAGCACTGTTGAAGCACAGAAGGATGTACATCTGCAGGGTGGACACGTGCAGGATGCAGCCCTGGTACTGCAGCTCAGCATGGCCTAGCCATGTCCACTGTAAGCGCCGTGGCTTTGTGTGCTCCAGCCCAAAACGGCTCTGACCTGAACAAGAAAAAGTTTCAGTCAGGGCACATTTGACGAGTGGGATCATGCTTCCTCACTCCCCCACCCCCACCCCTGGTTCTTCAAGCCCTCCCAATCCTGGCTCTACTAGAGCTCACAAAGGATACGTCATTTAAGCTGGTGGTCCCTTTAACCTCCTACCATCTGCTCTGCCTGGCTGCAACTCCCCCAGGTCTCAGGCAGAGACTCTTCCCACCTAACCAAGCTCCTTTAACAAGAAAGACCAGGACTGAAACTGGGACTCGCTGCATGCACGGCACACTACACTGCACATGCTCTGCCACTGCCTTGTGGCCACTTTCTATCCTGGGCACACCAAGGCACCAGCTCTTATCACAGCCAAAAGGGTAGGGTGAAAATATGAAAAGAAAGCCACTCTTCCATGGCTAGACTAACAGTGCAATAACAATCTCTTCTGCTATGTAGGGGCAGGATACTGCAGTAGTGGAGCAGGATCTTCACTGGCACTAACAGTGTGCTTGTGGGGGGGGGGGGGGGGGGGTTCCTTTAGATGCCGCAGTAAGCCCCTTCTCTCAAAAGACAGACCTTCAAAACTGTGCCTGGATCTGGGCACAGAAAGACTGCAGAGTGTTCAGTACTGGTCACGTCCTGATTTTGGGACCCTTCTCCAGCTTACAGCCTATACCATGAGCATCTCTGATTTGCCCACCCTCTCAGCACTCGGATAGCCCCACACTCACTCTGGGTATAGAAGTCAGCAAACCTGCCCAAGTGCTGACTGAGAGATGGTGGGAAAAATCTGGCCGGCTCCTCCAGGTAGCAGAGCGGGGAGATGGTCCAGCAGCGGGGAGACAAAGCCAGCACTTTCACCTCCGGCTCTTCCTCCTGACTGTTTGGCTCCTCCTCCATTACCTGGGAGAGCAACAGAACCAGTGTCCAGACTGTGGCTCTGGCAAACAAGCGAAGGGTCCCAAGGAACCGGGGAGACATGCCAGGGGAAGAGGTCTGACAGTGGAGTCTTTGTACAATCCCTCCCTCCTCCTCTGCTCACCTCTCCCCCCTCCTCCTCCTCCTCGTATTTCCCATCCTGATCCAGTTCCAGTAGATGTTTGTCCAGCTGCTGCAGCTGGAAGAGATGGAACTGCTGCTGCTCCTCCTCCAGCTCACTCAGGTTCTTCAGCATCTGCTGGGGGAAACGGTTGGGGAAGCAGAGCCCGATGTGCTCCACCACAGCGCTCTCCAGCCACGTCTTGCCCTGGGACAGCAACCGGTCGCCCAGGTAGTACCTGGAGAAACAGGGAGGGCCACAGACCTTTCACACAGCCACAGCTCAGTCCCACAGGCCCCTCTTGCCCTGCCTGGACCACAGACCTTTTCCCTTCCAACCCCTCCCACCGCCCCCACCCCCCCTGGAATCCCAATGGCTGAACCTCTACTGGTTATCCTTCACCCCAAGCATGCCCACCCTACTGCCTTCCTCCTCTCCACTGCCAGCAGAAGCAGCAGCAACAGCACCACTTTCTGCACCTCTTGCCACCTGCCTCCCTCAAAGGCTCACCGGTAGAAATGCTCAAAGGTGTTGGTCAGTTCCAGACCGGACAGGAAGAGAACAGGCTCCAGGCTCCGCTGCAGGCGCTGCAGGGTCTCCACGTTGCCCGAGTCTGCCCAGCTCTTCTGGATCCACACATCGATGTAACGGGCAAACTGCTCACTCACCTGGAGGGGCTCACAGAGCAGGAGAAGCCAGATGAGCCAGGGAGAGGGGGGCTGGGGAAGGAACTCCTCCCACCAGACTAGCAGGAGAAACTCCATGGAAGGGGCTGGTACAATTTCCATGGGCCCTGAAGCCCAGGAGAGAGAGGGTACGTGCCCAGTCTGTACTCACTGATGGGGCCTGGAGGAGGCAGAGAAGCCACAGGAGACAAGGGAAGGATAATGGCCAGGCCTGGCACTTCTCCCAACAGCTAAAAGTCCTGACTCACGTGCATGGCCGTCAGGAAGGAGAGCTGCAGCAGCCCTCCCGAGAAGCCCTGCCGCAGGGCAAGCATGAAGCACATCTGCTGCCCAAAAAGCTCCTCCATGGCAGTGCGCAGGCGCAGGTAGATGTTGCAGTATTGCTCCACAAAGTCAGGGTCCTGCCAGGAGGATTCCAGGAACCGCTTCACCTGGCCAAGATGGCAGAAGCAAAGGAGTTAGCAGCCCCTCAGGACACTTCGGAAGTTAGCAAGGAGTCCAGAAGCACCTTCAAGACTAACAAATGTTATTGTAGCATCAGCTTTCGAGAAGCACAGCTCTCTTTGTCAGATGCAACCTAACACCCTTCCTGCCCAGCTGGGGCAAACGGCAACTGCCAGTCTGGAACAACTCCGATTTTATGGCAGTTCTGGAAACAGGCAAACAACACAGCCTCTTTTCCATGATTTCCCTCTATATTTCTCTTCTTGTATTGTGAGGTAAGCATGTGTACACTGCTGCCCTTGGAAGGAGATGGGTGACCTTTCATGGTGCCTCTCTGTGTGTATGTTAAGTGGGTTAAATCATACAGGACCGGAGCCTGGAAGCCTCTTCCCCACAGAGCTCCAGCCTCAGGGTTTCTGAGCCCCTAAACAGGGCAGGGAAAAGAACATGCAACAACTTCCCAATACACACACACACACACACAATACAGAAACAATGCACTCATGGGTGATGATAGCCTGTTAGGGAAACACCAGCCTGTATCACAAAGCAATCTCTTCATCAGGGCAAGAGGTCCCCCCCCTCCCCCCAAAAGCCCTGAAGCACCTCCCACTTTGCCTGTGCTCACCTGCTGCTGGACCACCCCTTTCCAGCACTGCGTGATGCCGGTTGTGCTGCTGGGCTTCTTCTCCACTGGCTTGGCAGCCCCAGAACTCGACTCCTTGCTCTTCCCATTCTTCCCATCTGCAAAGGGGGCATTACAGAGTATGGACAGGGAACAAAGGCCTTTGGCCAGTGCAGCTGACACACACCTCCAACTTGTTGGTGAGAGGCTCTCAGTAAAAAAATGAATTCCCTTCTCCCAGCTGGAACTGCATACCACACTCCCGTTTCCATTCTTCCCTACAGAACCCACCAACCCACCCCCACAAAATCTTCCTTCTTCTGCCTTCCTGTTAATCCTGCAGCCTGGGAACAAGATGTGGGCAAGGAGACCCATCCCTCCCTCCCAGCTAAACATGCCTTCAACGGCTCCCACCTTGCCACCCTCCCATCTTCCGCTCAGCAGGGACGACCCATCTTTTCTGGTGCCCAACAGGACGGCACTCACTGGATTTTACAGGGGCCTTCAGCTCCTCAGTCTCAGGGCTACTGGAGTCCACGTGCACCAGCAGGTGGCTCAGTCGCCGCACGCGAGAGTTGAAAATGGCGGCTTGTTTCTTGGCCCTTGCGGCTGCCTTCAAGTTCTCCAGATATTGGCTCAGAAGCCATGACAGGGGGCTGATGCCACTGGGGTCTAGAAGGGCAGGAGAAACATGTGTCAACAAAGGGCCACCGTGGTAGCCAAGGGGTCTTGCCAGGAAGAAGAGCTGGTACCTGGAGAGGTGATACTCTGCACCAAGGGGGTGATTAGAGCATCCCAGCAGGTCTTGCCCAGGGCCTGAGCAGCCTCATCATCAGGAAGGAAGCGATCGGCAAAGTCTTGTTCATGGTGCAGAGCACTGTTCAGCCTGCAATGCCAAGGAAGTGCTGTGTGAGCCATTACTGTGAATAGAAGCCTGGAGAAGCCCTGGCTCTGGGTGCCTTTGGACCAAATGGGGCTCTTACAGCAGCCCATGTAGGGTACGGATGCTTAGGACAATGGCAGATGACGACTGACAAGAGAGTGGGTGCTGGAAGTTGCCACCTGAACAGGGAGTACCCACACATGCAGGGCTGCTAAGCCCTTCCTATTCATCCCGAGACCCCCAGGCAAGACCCCACCCCCCTGCCCCCTACGCATGAGGCTCTCAGGCCACCTCCCTGATCTGCAGCCCCAGAGGAAGGACGAGGACACCACCTGTTGAAGAGCTGCAGCAGCTGCCTCCGGTCTTCTGCGATTTCCTGGCACCAGGTGTGGGCTTTGGTGGTGTAGAAGAGGAACGTGCGCCGGCACAGCTGCTCCTTGAAGATTGGCCAGAAAGTGGGCTTGGGGCCCAGCACCTCAATGCCACGCACACGGGTGTCAATCCCACCCTGCAGAGAAGACAGGGCCCTTGTGAGTGTAGCATGCCCTCAAGTAACATGCTAACTTAACTTTCAAGAAACATTCAGAGGTGGTTTGCTATTCCTTGCCCTGGACTTCCAAATACAAACTATGCTCAACACTGCTTAGTTTCTGAGATTTGACAAGATCGGGTTAGCCTGGCCCATCTTACATGAGCCAGCACTGCTGCCAGGACTACTGACAGCCAAAGATAAGCAGATCCAGGGTCCTTCCCTTCTAACTGCTTTAACTCCTACCTGCTGACAGCGCTTGATCTTAATCTGTATGACTGGCCAGAAGCAACTCATGTTCTCCAAGAGGGTCACTCTGCTAGCTGTTGGTGGGACATTCACCTGTTGGGAGAGAGGCACAATAATCACCACCTCTAACAGCAGCAGCAACTTTTATTTCTATCCCTCCCATTTCTCAAAATTGGTCTCAGAGTGGTGCACAACGTATCTCATCAGTGCAGAGTAAAAGCATCCCTTCAGTAGAGGAGGCAAGGCTGTGCAACTGACCCTTAAGGAACAGGTTCACAAGAAGTCTCCTCCCCCCAGATGTCAACTGCTCTGATATAGAAGAGGCCACAGGAAGCTAAAGCAGGTGGAAAACAGAATGCCCAGCATGCAGCTCTACAGACTCCAAAGCTTTATCAGTCTTGGAAAAAGAAGTCTTTCAAGCATGCTGCAATAACCTTTACATCATCAGCTGAACACAGCACAGAGATGTAAATCCTAAATTAAAGGTGTGAAGGCCTTGGAATATGCAAGGCAATCTACAGTCACCATATTTTTTTCTGTGGATTGAGAAGCATTTGCTCAGTTCAGTACTTCACCCATTCGTTTCCCAAAGCTGCATCTGAAAAAAATGGAGTAAAGATGCCGTGTTTGTGCAGTTCTGTGTTTCTCAACAAGGTGAGATTCTCTAATCCACGAAGCACACAGAGGCATTTGCTGTTAACTGATTCCAGCTGCTTTTGTGCCTGCTGAACACTGCAGGCTTCTTCCAGAATTTCCACATGAGGGTGAGTGGATGTCAAAAGGAGGAGAAATCTCAAAGACTAACAACATTCCAACAGCAGGCAGAGGTTCACAGAGCCACCCGAGGAAGGAAAATTAGTATAACAATGTGCAACATCCCTCACCATAAGGCAAGGCATGCTAATAAGCATTGTGCTCTGCAATTTCTGGGCATGGAGACAGGCCACAGCACTGACCATATTGAGCTTGGTGCTGATACTAGAGGCGCTCTCCCCTCCCATGACCATAATGCGGGCTGGCATGTAGCTGGAATCCTCACTGGCCACCAACAAAGACATCTTCCTATATGAGGAGAGAACAGCGGACTTTAGATTTAGAGCCAGACTTGCTGAAAGTCTGACAACTTCTCAGAACAGGAAGGCATGATTGGCTTGTTTCTTTAGAACCAACACCCCTGGGCTCAACAAGAAAGCTCGCTCTACACTGCTGCTGTGTTTCTCTTGGTCCCAAAATGACACATCCAAGAAAACCCAGTTGAAAGACCTCCCAGAGCTGGATATTCCAGAAAAGAATGAATTTAATTTAATTCAGTTTTTGGATTTATATCCTGCCCTATCCCACAAGCGGGCTCAGGGCAGCTTACAATAAAACAAGAGAGTAGTTTAAAATAATACGATAAAAACAGACATTACAAAACAGGAGCAGCACAATGACTACCTTTGGGGGACACAGCCCATAACCCCACATATTACCGTTGCCTAGGGTACCCTTCACTTATCACACCCAACTCCCAAATCTACCCAGAGCCCCTTGCTAATCCACTCACTGGACTATGACTCCACGATGCAAATAGACATTAATGTAGTGGGAGCTGGTGCTGCCATTTGATTCCCAGTAGGTTTGGGGGTTTCTGTCCACCAACTTGCTGGCCTGGTGGGGGTTGGAGGAAACTTCCACTCTCTCCCAACACTTGTCCTCCTTTATCTCCGAGCTGCAGCCTAAGCAAGGGAGAAGCTACAAAAGGACCTGAGCTTGGCAAGTGAAGGGGGGGGCATACTAAAAGAACAAGTCACCATGACCTCCAAACCCTAAAAGGACACTCACCTTCACAAAGGTTACCCAGGAATTTGTCAAAGAGTGGGATGGTGATAGGCTGATGGCTCCGCCTGTGTTCTTCTATCTGATCCATAGCTATCTGTGAGCAAGGGAGGGCAGGGAACAGAGCCAAAGGTATCAAAAATGGCCCTAAACAAGACAGGACCAGTTTAATAAAATGAAAGCAGACCTGAGAGTGGATGGGGAGCCTGTTTCTATGCCACTGGCTTCTTGCTACCTCTGTTCATTTGGTCTGATCCCCTCTGGATGCAGCTCATGTCTCAGCTCAGCATTTCATGTCCCCTCCTGCAGGCAGCTCTGGCCACTTGGCCTGTTGTCCCAAACCAGACCTGACAAAGGGCATCACATTTACCTGGATGCAGCCAGCTAAGATACTGGATGTCATCTTCTTATACAGGCTGGCATATTTCTCACAGCTGATCACCAGGTCCCTCAGTTTCATCCCCAGCAGCACATTGGAGCTGTGTTTCTCCAGGACTTTAGTCAAGGCTTCCTTAGCACCCAGACAGCACAACATGACGGCACAATCTTTGTCCAGGGTAACGAGGCAGTAGAGGAAGCTGATGAACCCCTGAGCAATCTGTCAGCAAAGGAGAGGTGGCATTTTTCACTTAGGTGAGGAGGAACAACAGTTCGAGGGACTTTTTTTTTAAGCAAATCACATCTCTTTCTCTCTCTCTGCCCCTCTTTTCCAGTGTTTTTTTCTTTCTCAGAATAGGCCTGTCTGCATTTATGTTGGGGTCACAATAATACAGGCAAGAAATTGTTAATCTAAAGAGCAAATGGGGAGGAGAAAGATTCTGAGAAATGAATTTTATATTCCAAATTTATATCAACATGAGAAACTGCCTTCTACTGTTAGGCTACTTAAGTCAGTACAGTCTACTCCAAGGGTGTCAAACATGCAGTTTGGAGGCCGAATCAGGCCCCTGAGCAACTGACTCTCATTTGTTTCCTTCTCCCTCTCTATTGCTTCCTTCTGCATAACAGCTTGCTTTGCCAGGCTTGCTCAATTGCAAAGAAGAGCTACTGAGCCAAACCTCTCTTCCTTCTATTGGCTGAGGCTCCTCCCCCTTCTGGTCCCCTGGGGAACAAAGGAAAGAGCCAGAGCTTCCTTTGCTCAGTTCCCTGAACACCATGGTAGAAATGCAAAGAAAGCACCTTTAAGTCCAATGAGTGCTAACGTTTTAAGCATGTTTTAAGTTTTTTAAAAATATATATTTGTGTTTGTCTGTGTTCTTTATAAAATTTCTTTGCTACCTAATCTTAAACAGGTACACATGTGGCCTGACCCAACATGGCTCGGCTCAACCCGACATGGCCTGGCCCCTCAAGGTCTCATTCATGTCAGATCCGGCCCTCATAACAAATGAGTTCGACGCCCCTGGTCTACTCTGTCAAGCAGAGGCTCCTCAAAACAGTCAAGAGGAGCATTTTAATCAAAGATGCCAGAGACAAGATCTGGGATCTTTTGTGTGCAAAGCAGGTACTTCCTACTACAATATAGCCTGCTTAAGCACTATCACACAACACAGCTACCAGAGACACAGAGTAGCCACATGTCTGCGTTTGTCAGGGAAAACAAGAAACAAATATTGCCTTGTGTCATGCAAAAATTTGCTGATAATGTGCAAAGTCCAAGTGTCTTTCTTTTGTAGTCAATAATATTCTGGCCTGTGAACTCCATGGAATTGCAACTACATATAATGGTATCCAATGGGGCTAGTTACTCTGAGGTGGCTATTGGTTCCCCCTCAGACCTCCTCCCTACCTGTCTGTCATTTATGTGGGCACTCATGGAAGACAAACATGGCTCGATGCATTCATGCCAGGGCACTTTATCCCACCATGGACTATCCAAACAGTTGCCTAAAAGCCTGTGCCAAGAAAAAGTGTGTTAGAAGATGAAAGCATGAAGGAAAGTCTGAAAACAGATACAACAATGAAAACAGCTCAGGGAAATTCAGTTCTTCACAAAATGGAATCTCCAGACCTATCAAGAGCAACCATGGCCAAATGGCAGATCATCCTCTTGGCATGCAGAAATTCCCAAGCTCAGTCACTGACATATACAGCTAAAAGGATCAGGTAGAAGGTGGTGTCAAAGACCTCAGCCTGAGACCCTAGAAAGCTGCTGCCAGTCAGAACACACAATACTGACCTTAAGAACATAAGAAGAGCCCTGCTGGATCAGACCAATGATTCATCCAGTCCAGCATCCTGTCTCATACAGTGGCCAACCAGTTCCTCTGGACGGGCTGCGTCCTGGCACTGGAATTCAGCTGTTTACTGCCTCTGACTGTGGAGGTTCCCCTCAGTCACCATAGTAGCCACTGACAGACATCCTCCATGAATCAACCTGACCCTCTTTTAAAGCTGTTTATTCCTGTGACCATCACTACATCCTCTGACAGCAAATTCCACATTTTACTCACTCTCTGTGTAAAGCAGTAATTTCCTTTTGTCCATCCTGAACCTACTGACCATTAGTTTCATTGGATGCCCTCAAGTTCTAGTATTTCGGCAGAGGAAGAAAAAATTGTCAGCTCTTTCCACCCCACGCATAATTTTATAAACCTCCATCATGTCCCCTTTTAGTTGTTTCTTAAGTGAAAAGTCCCAGACCCTTCAGCCTTTCCTCATAGGAAAGGTGCTGCTCCAACACCCTAATCATCTTCATTGCCCTCATCGGTACTTTTTCCAGCTTTGCAATGTCCTTTTGGAGATACGGTGACCAGAACTGTACACAGAACTCCAAATGAGGCCACATTATAGTTTTATATAGAGGGGTATTACAATACACAGATGGACAATTGTCTGCTTAAGTATAATGCAGTTTCATGTGACACGAGGATCTTTATACATCATCTCGATGCCTTTACAATCCATCCATGTTAGTACTGGTCACCTTTGTTGACGACAGTGCTTTGGGGATTCTCAGCCTAACAGAAAGCTAAACCTAGGACTTCATGCATACAACACACCTGTTCTACTACTGAGCTACACAAAACTTACTTTAGTGCTCCCAGCATTACATCTTTCTCAGATGCCACTTGGGCCAAGTCTCTGAGAAGCAACACCTCCGTGAAAAATTCATAATTGCTTTCTTCAGGGCAGGCACCCATGCCATGCAGACAGCGCTCCAGCACCACCACCATCTCCCTGGAGATGCTGCTCTCATGCAGGCTGCTCAGCAGTTTTGCAATTTCAGTCTCCTTGAGCTTGATGAAGGCTGCAGAGTCTGGTTGTGGAGAGAAAATGTTTGGAAGAATTTTACCGCAATAAAAGTTTCTTGCTTGTTTTCAGAATCCTCATCCAGTTCTGAAATCCCTGAAAACCACCCTGCAAGGCAGCAACACGCAGGTCACCCAACTGAAAAGACAGCAGAATCAACCACAAGTAACAATAAGAAGGGCAACAATGAGAGAGAGAGTGGATACCGGTTGGTTGTACACAACTGTCTTCATGCCACCAGCAAATAATAGTTCAAATGTGATCCTGCTGGCAGTACAAGCAGGATGAGACAAGTAAGGCTGGGGAACTCCCTACCTGCGTTCTCCTGGCTCCGGGGCAGTTTGTGCTTAGCCAGGCGGTTGAGCACTATTCGAGCCAGCATCTCATTGGAGCTCTGGCCTGAGCGGCAGCAGTTTTGCAAGACTGAGTGGAGGTCAGAGTTTCCCAGTTGCTCTGCCAGGCCCTTGTGATTGTTGATCAGCATGTTCAACACCAAGAGCCCATTCTGGACGGCTGAAGAAGCCCTATGGAAAGAAGAAGAACTGCAGATTTATACCCTGCCCTTCTCTCTGAATCAGAGACTCAGAGCGGCTTACAATCTCCTATATCTTCTCCCCCCACAACAGACACCCTGTGAGGGGGGTGGGGCTGAGAGGGCTCTCACAGCAGCTGCCCTGTCAAGGACAACCTCTGCCAGAGCTAATGGCTTAACCCAAGGCCATTCCAGCAGGGATATAGGGTGATATAGGGTGTCTGGTCTCATGTGCAATTGCCATTCTTTTGGGCAGGAGGAAGAATGAACAGAAGAGGAACAGTTCGAACAGTTCAAGGGGCCAACATCACTAGCCAGCTGCATTCGTGTAGTGGCACACAAGGAACCCATCACATTTTCTCTCTGAAAAGGAGGAAGGAGAACTGAGAAGATGGTGAAGCAAGCCAGGGTTCCTGCATGGATCCCTCACCCCAGAAGCTTGATGGAAACATGACTGATTGTGTGGGCTCTCCTTAGCATCATAGATCAATCCTCCTCTACCTAGCCAGGTTAACCATTTGCTCTTACCCAGATGTATCCAACATCTTCTGAACAGCAGCAGGGATGGCACAAAGCAAGTTGTCAGAGTCTTTGCTGGAAGCAGAGCCAATGCTGGCAAAGATCTCCCGCATCATCTGGGCCTCAGAGTGGTTCAGAGGGCAGGCCTTCCCACTGGCACCTGGTAGCTCACAGTTTCCGACACCCAACAGTACCTTCAGCACCTTGCAGTCAAAGACAGCAGTTCAGTGGCAGGGAGAAAAAAACTGTTACAGATTCTCAGTTCCCCCACTATTTTGTTTTCCTTTTCAAAACTATTCTTCATTTGTCTTCATGATGTACATGCATTCATGTTTTTGGTTTTATTCATGTTTTATTCATGCGTTCATGTTTTTGGTTTCAAAGGAGACAACATCCACCACACTTGCCGCAGTCAGCAGTGGCTGTGCCAGCCTTGTGGCAGTAACCATTCATGACACTGAGAAGAAGGCAGAAAGAACCTTTGTTGGGGTCCCATGAAATATATGTTTATAATTTCATGAACTCAAAGGACAACATGCCCTGAAGTGTGTACCAAAGTGCAGCACTTAAGTACAAAGAGCCCTGATGGATCAGACCCATGGTCCAACTAGTCCAGCATCCTGTCTCACACAGTAACCAACCAGTTACTCTGGAGATTCAACAAAAGGGCACAAAGGCCAAGTGGCCTTCCCCTGATGTTGCTTCCTGGCCCTGAGATCCAGAGGATTAGCACCTTTGAATACGGAAGTTCCCTTTAGTCACCATGACTAGTAGTCACTGGTAGACCTAAGCTCCATTAATATGTCTAATCCCCTTTTAAAGCTGTCTATTCCTGTGAGCATCACAACATCCTCTGGCAGAAAATTCCACATGGTATAAAGAAGTATGTCCTTTTCTCCATCGTGAATTTACTGCCCATCAACTTTATCAGATGACCTCAAGTTCTAATATTTGAGAGAGAGAGAAAGTTATTTCAGTCCTTTCTCTCTATCCCATACATAATGAATTTTAAAAAGGTGCCTGAGGCACCAAGTGACAGAAAGAAATTCTGCCACCACTACAAGCCTGGAAGAACAGCAGTTGCCTCTAGCAGAGTAAGTGGGGGAGGGGGAAGCAGGAGGAAAGTGGAGAAACCATTTGGAAGGGGCACCTCCGAGCTGGGCATTGCTACAGAAATGCAGATAACCCTAGCCAGGAGAATAGGCAGCTATAGCCCCACCTAAGGAAAGACTGGGGGTAGCAGCTTAACCCTTCTCCCTCTAGTGTAGTGGCTCCCAACCTTTTTGGCACCAAGGACTGGTGGAAGACAGTTTTTCCATAGACTGGTGGAGGGGCTGGTGCTGAGGTTTTTGTCACCCCAGGCTGCCCCCCCATGCCAAGCCCCAGTCCCCCATGGGGGTCTTTAAATGGGGGGGGGGGAATGGGGCTGTTTCTGCCACCTCCCTGCTAGGTGGCCTGGCGGCAGAAGACCAATCTGCCTCCCTATCCCATTTAAAGACCTCACCAATCAGCTGATCGGCAGAGGTCTATAAATGAAGGGTAAGGTCGCAGCAGTGCTGCCCCTTCCACCACCCTGGGACTCAGGTGGATGAAAGAGGCAGTGTGCTTCACTCCGAGGCTGCTTCCCCTGCCTCAGAGTGAGGCCATGCTGCCCCTTTTGTTCACCCAGGTCCTGGGCGGGCGAAAGGGGTGGAAGGGCTGCTCTGCCTCACTCCCAGGCTGCCTCCCTACCTTGGAGCAAGGCCATGCTGCCTCTTTCATACACTTGGGTCCTGGGTGGGGGTGGTGCAGCACCTCTGCCTCGCTCCGTGGCCTGGTTGCTAATAGGCCACGGATCAGTACTGGTCCACAGCCTGGTGTTTGGGGACCCCTGCTCTAATGTACTCAGTTTAGTGTGTTGGTCCCTACAGTAGCTAGAGAGAAAGGAGATGGTAATGCAAACATGGAGGGGAGCCTTGAATAGGCAAGCAGCAGGTGGTGCCTGACCACTGACTTTCAGGCTGGAACACTATAAGGAAACCTGGTTAGCTGCTGATAGCAAAAGTGCCCTGAGTGATTAAACTACGGTGTGAAGAAAGAGAAGCCTCACTGGACAAGAGATCTGGGATGGCTGTGTAACTTTCTCACTCCCAAATTAGGCAGGAGTGTTTGCAAGCCCATTTCCCCCACAGGAAAAAAAAAAGGGAGCCTTTGTTTTCACTGTTCAAATAACGGGAATTTTTTGACTGTTCAGAAACAAAAGCATCTACTTAAAGGCTAGAACCAAAAAGTCCTCTCTGCAACACTGAGCCTTTCACAACTACCCTCTTTTGACCCAAAATCAAGCACAGAATGTGATGCTTCACCCAATTCCCACTTATTCTGTGAGATTCTAGATCCAGCATCATTCACTTTCTATTCCATGATGCCCCTTTCCTGACTGGATATAGTTATGTATCACTTCCTACAACAGACCAACTGCCTCCTCCCACAGATTCATTGCTCAACCCCACTCCTCTGGGCTTCCAAAGCACATCAACACAAATTTCCTTCCTTCCCTACCTCCTGCCCCAAACTCTAAGCTCTGCATCCAGACTTACTACCAGACTGGTTTGCTGCACCAGCGCTGATATGGGGTACTCCAGCATGCAGCGTAGCATGGCCTGCAACCCGCCTTTGGTGGCAAAGAATATCCGCCAGTCATATTTGGCCAGCAGCACATACAGCACCCGCAGCACCAACACTATCAGCAGTTTCTGCACTCTGCAGTCCAGCAGCTCCACCAGCATCTTGATTGTTTTCTCCCTGCGGGTGGTAAGAGGGACCAGTCATCAGGGAGCCTGACCCTTAGGAAACAGTTCTGAGCCAAGATCCAACCTCCAGTAAACTTACAGTAAATTTCAGTTAAGTATCTGGCTGTTAATCAAAGAGATTAACAGTGAGCCAGTGTGGTGTAGTGGTTACAGTGTCGGACTAGGATCTGAGTGAGCCAGGTTCGAATCCCCACTCTGCCATGGAAGCTTTCTGGGTAACCTTGGGCTAGACACACACACTCTGTCCAACCTACCTCACAGGATTGTCATGAGGGCGAAACAGAGGAGAGAAGCAGTGTTCCCTCTGAGTTAACGTGAGCCAGCTCACAGATTTTTAACCTCCAGCTCACACATTTTTGTCTTAGCTCAGGAAGGATGACCCCACTAATTTATGCAGTAGCTCACAACTTTAATGCCAGTAGCTCACAAAGTAGAAGTTTTGCTCACAAGACTCTGCAGCTTAGAGGGAACATTGGAGAGGAGAACAATGGAAGCTGCTTTTCAAACACCATCTCTACATCAGAAGTCTGCTGCACCGTTTGCTTGCTTTTCCTATGCAGTGCAGTAAAAAACAGGGGGAAATTCCTGGCTTGGTCTCCAACAAAGCAGAGACATGGGAAAGATCCTCCCAAGCACCTGTTTCAAGCAGAAAACCTAGAAAACACCAAGGGACTGACCTGATGGCAAGTTCATTCTCTGCTTTGATGAGCTGTTTCTGTTGCCCAGGCTCCTCTTCTAAGATCTCAGTGATGAATCTGAGACCAGCCACCTTCAGCAACACGCCACAACTGGACTTCTGAATCACCTCCACGACCTCTGCCAGCTGCTCCAAAGTGCTCTTCTTCCCTCCCATTTTCACACTGAAGAAAGCTGACCAACAGGATCTATCAACACATGGTCCAGTTTTGCCAGTGCATCCCGACCCTCAGCCTGCTCTTTCCCAGCAGCCCATACCCTTTTGTCCTTCTGTCCTTTTCCCAGCACCCCATCCCTTTGTCCTTCTATCCCTTTGATCTTCTATTTTTTTCTCCATACTCCTGCTGATCATCAACTGATTAGGGTAACAATGTGCATCTGAAGGGGATATAGTAAGGGAGTAGGGATTGCCACCAGCGAGCCTGCAGCAGACGTGGACTACTGCACCTTTCTTAAATCTTCGTTCGCGAAGTCAAGCCGAAAGAGAGAGGGATTGCTGCACATGCACTTTTGTTCTTCTTCTCTGCCTGTTTATTTACGGTTAGTGCTGTGTGTATTCCACAATTTCATGCAGGTGCAGAAAAGTCTGCAAGGCTACAACCATATAGATAGGTTTAAAAGTGGATTAGACATATCCACAGAGGATACATCCATTCATGGCTACTAGACACAATGACTAAAGCAAACTTTCATTTGCAGAGTGGGTAAACTGCTGAACACTAGTTCTATCAGGCAGCATCAGTGGCTTGGCCACTATGGCTTGTTTGATGACCCCTCCAGGGCAACCAGTTGTCTACTGGGTGAAACAGGAAGCTGGAGAAGCTTGACCACTGCTCTGATCCAGTAGGACTCTTACGTTCTTAAGTATGTTATGTAAGGAAAGTCAGGCTGGCACTCACCTTTGGCCTTCTCATCCAGCGTTTCTGGGAAGGGAAGTTCTTCCAGTTTGAAAAGCTCCTCATTCAGTTGTGTGTCTGTTTTCTTCACCGTAGATGGAACTGGGAGAGCTTCTTCTGCAGAGGATGATTCCTTTGGCTTTTGGGACGCCATGGCACCAGACGCCCCAGGAGTCTTACTCCCATTTTGCCAGTTCTGATCTGCCTGTCCCTTGCTGAAGCCGTACTTGAGATAGACATGGGAACATTGCAGGCCACGTTTGGTGCATCCTGGGGACTGCTGACTCAGAAGCTGCAGCACTTTCTGGGCCAGCTCTGCTGACACAGACAGCTGGATCAGGCCTTCTTCATTTAGCTCTGACAGCTGAAAGCATAAACAGAGTTCATGGATGTAGGCCTCACTGCAGATAATAGACTTGGGCCAAACACACCCAAACCAAAAGTCCACAGATTTTATTTATTTAAGCTGATTTATATCCCGCCCTCCTTATTAACGTGCTCAGGGTGGATTACGACATATAAAATAGCAGTTAGGTAAAACATAAGTACATTAACAGTTAAAATAAGAAGTGAACTGAATCAGCATTTGATAACTCACAGCCAGCCAGAAACAGAATATGCACTAACTGAGACAGTTCTTGCACTGCCACTCCCCAGAAGCTGCTGGTGGTGTTATCGAAGGGAGCTGCCGTCTCCCCTTGAATCTATAAAATGGCTTCTTCTTATGGAAAAAATGCAGGCAAGGCAATTTTGAACAGATGGGGGGGTGGAAGTTCAAGGACGGTCTTTCTCTTTCTCTCTGTCATTGATCTGTGATTAACTGCAATAGTAGAACCACAGTAGCACAGAAGCATAGGTTTATTCATGCGTCAAAATTATTCCCCCACTGTTAATTCTTTCCAGCTCTTTACCTTCTGGTTCTGCTGGATGAACCGAATAATTTCCTGTTGCTTCTGAGGCTCTACTTTCTTAATGAAGAAGAGAAGCTCCCACCATTCGGCCCTGTGCAGAGTCCCAAACTTCTCGCTCGTCCAATCTGTCAGGTATGGCAGGGAGCACAGCCTCAAAAGTGGCTTATGGTACAATGTGGGGTTAACTGAAGCTAGGCACAAAATCACAGAGAGGAGCTTTAGGACTTCTCAAGAGGCAGAATTTTCAGTGCTGGTATCCAAGCAGGAGCCTCTCGCAATACAGTCTGATCCAGAAGAAGGGGAGAGAAGGCTATTTTTTGACCACTGTCACAGCTTTAATTCTGTATAATTCATATATTTAGCTTATATCTCGCCTTTTTCTCCTATGGGGACCCAAAGTTGCTTCCACTATTTTCATCTCCTTTGTTTTATCCTCACAAACAACCCTGTGAGGCAGATTAGGCTGAGAGTGTATGACTGGCCCAGGGTCACCCAGCAAGCTTCCATGCCAGAGAGGGGGATTCAAAGCTTCCAGATCCTATTCCACTCTCAGTTAATACACAACCAAAGGGGACAGGCAAAGAAATAATGAAAATTTAGCACACAAAAAGGGGGGGGGAGAATAATTCTGTATTTTTTTAGTTTCCAAGTGCTTCATATACATAACCTCAATAATCCTTACAATGTCTATTAGGCCAGTATTATTATTTTCATTGAGGCTTAGACAAAGCAGCTTTTGTAAGTTACCGCATTTGCTCGAGGACTTTGAACCCAAAACTCTCAGCTAGCAACTCATGCCCTTAGCCATTGTGCTATACTAGTCTGTAAAGCACAGTCAGTGAAACTATCCCTCACATCACACACAAAAGGGCTGCTTCCCAGAACATTCTGTAGTCAGATATGGGGTCAGTCTTAAGTGCCATACTGGTTGTGCATAGAGCAATCATATATCACTTGCAGAAGGAGAAGGACATCTCCAGGCATAGATACAGCCTCTAGCCTTCTCCTGAACTGGAATGAATTCTTCATGGTTTATCAAGACAGAAGTAGGTTCTCTTTATAGGTGTTCACATGTCCTAATTGGAAAAGGATGTGAGCACCTGAATTTCTGTGAAGTGTTTTTTGTTTGTATGGCCAACACAGATAAAATAATAATGTAACAGAAGTATCGGCTCCTTCTGCTCTTCAAAAGCACATCAGCTCTGCGCTTTTAGTCTCTCAGAATCAGGCAAAGACAAAACTCCTGAACACATGACCAGCTTTCAATAGCAAACTGGAGAAAGAGCAAGCTGAAACCAGCCCATAGGAAAGAAATGAGCATCGTAAACGAAGCAAAAGGTAGGAAATGGAGCAAGGAGCCTAAACTTGCCTTTGCAGTTTAAAGCAATATGCAGCTGACACACCAGGACTGCCTTACCTATATCCTTCCTCAGAGTCTTTGTAAGGCTGGACACTTTCTCCTGGGCCTTCAGCTCTGCCTGATCCGATGCATCAATAATCTCAATCATGTGCCAATGAACCCAATATGTATAGCCCAGAGACTCCCAGTGAACCTATTAAAGTGGAGCCAAATATAAAGAATTACAAAACTTATTTTTCCAGTTAGCAAGAAAAGGTGATCTATCCTAAAAACATTCCATATATTACTTGGTCTCCACCCCTAAACATTCCTCTGGATTCAGGAATGATTCTCTACTTCACAGAGCAGATGCAAGCACAGGTGCATTACTAGAGCTTCAGAAACTAAACAAACTTCCCAAGACTTGAATCTCAGTGCCAACCATCCCCTGGCTGCCAGAGCCTGGCATCTCCCAGTCCAACTCTGTCCTGAACTCAGTAGTACCTGAACAGGTGGGGTGCCATTATTGCTGTGAAGGAACTCGCCCTCATCTCCCGCGCAGACTTTTTCATAGTCTTCCAACATGCGCACACGCATACCACGCACCAGCTTTTCTTTCATATATTCCGCATAGCCACTGCAACTCGGAAAGGCAGAGCGAGTCTTGAAGGTACTGATCTCTTTCTGGGGCAGGTGTGTAGCTGACTGGATGGTGGCATAGGTGGGAAGAACCTGGAGCTGGAAGATAGACTGAGCAACTCGAGGTCGCCTTTCTTTGTGCTCCTGGTTATAGTCCCAGCCCATCACCTGCACCAACTCTGAAATGAGATGGCCCATGGCCATGCTGAAGTCAAACTCACATTGCATTCTCTTCTGTCCCCTACAATTTGAAAGGGAAGGCACAGAGTCTATATCGTCCCCTCCTGGCTCTGTGGTGATGTTCAGCTTGCCCATGAGGGAGGTGACACACAGATACCGCTTGACTAGAGAAAAGAGCAGTTTCCCTGGAATCTGAAACAGATAAAAAATACTAGCCAAAATAGTCAAAAAATATTGCTTCCCATCCTATCCTCTGCTCTGAATCACCTGTCCCATAGCCCTGTTCACAACAAACACATTTACAATCCTTGTATGGTATATGATTGATTTTTCTTTATATGCGTGTTGAGTAATTTTCATATTACATTCATTTTCCACACTGCAATCGCAAGCTGCTTTCGCTCACCCACTTCACCAATATTAGGGCTGCCAGCAGCCTGCAGAAAAAATGTCTTGCCCCTTTCAAAGAGGTTTCATATGTGTGGAAACAAGCAACAGAAGCGTTTCATGGCACAAAGGTAAATAATACCACCTGGTAAATAACATCCTATTAAGTCTTTTAAAAGGCAGGGCACTTTTTCTTCAAGTTGCTGGCACTATCATCACTTTCTTTTACTGCACACCCTTTGTTTGTCATGCTTGTGATGGCCGTTGGACATTATCAACCACAAGCAGAAAAGCAAAGGAACAAGGAAACCCTACTTAGACATTCCTGCTGTAGTAATCAGAAATCACCAGTAGTAGGTAGAGGCTCCAGCTAGAAAACCGAGGGCTGAAACTATCAGACCTTTCAATCATTACAGAAGTGGCTTAATACCAATATAAACGCAGAATATAAATGCAACCCTGGGGGCTCCCTTACCTAGCCTTCCCTATATGGTGCTCTCAGTCTCTCCACAATCATCTCATCTGCCTCTCAGAAGCATTGTGAATGAACTGGAGTTGGATTGTGATGGGCATAAACCTGATTAATTTTTGGACTCCCTTTCCCTCTCCCAGTGTGTCAAGATTGAAGACTGAAGTCTCTAACAATTCCAGCTTGTTGTGATGTCAGAACATAGGCACCCCAACATCTTTGTTCCTTTCTTGGCAATTGGGATTAATTGAAGACTGAATTCTCAAATCCCAGCACATCATTTGAGGAGATAAATGAGAAAAGAAGAGCATGATCCCAACAGTAAATGAAGCTTATGCCCATTACGAACAAATGTAGCTTGTTCTGACATCTACGCAGGAATATTTTCAAGTCATTATTCAGTTACAGCTATTCAAAAAGGAGTTTCATGCTTCTCTGCAGAACTATCAGTTAATACCTGAGGAAGCTGGATCCCTTCAAAGGATGTACAGTGTTCTTCTGAGGATGTTGTCTCTGCAAACAGCTCAAGGAGAGTGTAGCAACTGTCAAAATCCATGTGCTCTTCAATGCCATCCTGCTGGCTCAGGGACAAGAGAACATAGGCTCGGCTACCTAGAACCAGAAAAGTTAACATCATGTTTTCCTTCTCTCATGCTACCATACCCTGTACAATCAGGGAAGAGTCAATGCTCAGCAGCAGAGCACCAGCTTTGTATGAAGGTCCCAGGTTCAATCCCTGCCATCTCCAGTTAAAAAGCACGAGGCAGTAGGTAATATGAAAGACCCTGGACAGCTTGAGACCCTGGACAGCCACTGCCAGTCAGAGCATACAAGATAGACCTTGAGAGACCAATGGTCTCACTTGCTTTAAGACAGCTTCATGTGCATCCATACTTTCAGGCCTGTGAATCATGGCAGAATGGAAGTCACATGCAAACATGTGACATGCCAGGCCATAAATTGAAATGATTCAGGGTAGGATTTTACAGAAAGGGGCTCAATGATTATTTTAATGATGAAACCTCACGCCTACAAGCCAACTGGGTAAGACTGGCAGCTGCCAATTCACATGAGGAGGATCGGAAGGCCTCCTCATGTGAATTTCTGTCATTTTGCAGAATGTGCACAATAGAAATGTTCAGGAGGGCTTTTTAAAAAGAGATTAGAACTGGAATATAATGGAACAGCTCAGGAAGTTTTTTTATATATAAAGGAATGAGATTGTAGTCTATTACACTGGTTTCTGTGCATACCACCTTCCTCTTCCTGCATTGTCTTGTACATTTGCAAGCCATTTGCTACATTATAACATTGTCCTGCCTGAGATGGCTTTTAGCTGTGTTTTGATTTTGTATATGTATAAGGAAACCTAGACAGAAGGCAAAAGAAGAAGGGGATGGCAAAGACAGAAGGCAAAAGAAGAAAAGAAGGGGACGGCAAAAGATGAGATGGACAGCATTACTGACGTAACTATCACAAATTTGAGCAGACTTCGGAGGATGGTGGAAGACAGGAGGGCCTGGTGTGACTTTGTCCATGGGACTCAACTGTGCGACTGAACAACAACAAAGGAAACCAAATTATAAATTTAAGAATTAACATTGCACAAATTACTGCAATGATCCAAAGTAAAATCCAAAAACAAAATCAGTTAAATATATTTTATTACGATCAATCAAAATGAAACAAAAGAGTGAGCTTTCAAATTCTCCCAAAATTTTCAATAGGCAGGATGTTTTAAAAGGGGGGAGAGGAGACACCAAGATGTTTTAGGTCTTGAGACCCTTTATCTGCAGCCTGTATAGAATGCTCTGCAAATCTGACTGGGTTCTAGGTGGAACTAGGATTAGATTGTACCTTTGGCCTCCTGGGAAGAGGATAAGAATAATGGCAGCTTCAACAGCCAACACAGAAGCCAGAGATTAGAACTGTCTCTTACACCAAACAGCATAACCCTTAAAAGGTTATGAGACAACAAAAATGTAACAGTTCTTATATTAACCATAGTGGAGATTAAATTTAGATGATGCACTGTGTTTGTCCTGATTGCTTTGCAGCAAACACCCATTTTTACCCTTGTCCCATTCAATTAGATATTTCGAGGATGGTGAAGCGAAATTATTAACTTTCCTCTTTTCTGGTATACCACTTTGGGCTCGGTACCTTCTGGTGTACAATTCAGCCTCTGCACCTTCTGATACGTATTGTCCCTTCAAATAATCTCATGAGGGCCAGTACATTTTAAAAACATGCCCCAATTTCTAATTCTGGCAACTCTAACACTTGTCTCTGGCAAAGAGAGTTTTGACTCCTAAAAACTTATACCTGGAAGCTCTTGCTGATCTCTAAGGTGCTACTAGACTTGAATCTAACTGTTCTGCTGCTGCAGACCAGCATGGCTACCAACTGAAACACTTCCTGAGGGACTTTGAAATTGATTTATCAGATGTAAATGGACTTCTTGTAGTGAACCTCAAATTGCCTTGATAGTCCAACCATTTAGGTTTTACTAAAACACTAGAGATGGTTATGAAGTTTTTGATAGGAACTTTATCACAATTCCCAAAAATGAACAACTCTGCTCATACCCTTTGATGTATCTCACCTGCATCATGTGAAGCCAAAGCCCTCAGCATCTTGCCAGCACTGTGGCGGATTTGCTTCTCCTCATTGCACAGCATCTTCATTAGCAGATCCAAGGCACCCGACTCTTTAAAGACACCTGTCAGTGAGCCAATACTGGCATAGGAACTGAGCACATGGATGGTATTGAGGATGGAGGGCTGAGGGACTGTAGTGCTGACCATCTGTTCAGTAGCCCGCAGCACCAGCTTCCTCACATCAGCCTTCATATCCAAAAAAGAGGCATCATCCAGTGGGACATCAGGAGGGAATGATACTTTCCCCTTCTGCTCCTCTTTGCACTTTCTTGTACCAAGTAGTGTGGGACAGTTTGCATAAGCATCATCTGCTGACATCCACATCAGGACATTCTCTGTTTTGTCCTCTGCAGAAGAGGCACCAGTACTGCTTCCTGTACCATCCTCCAAGCTGAGGACATTCCAGCGAATCAGGTATTCAGTATATCCATTTTGACCATGGCGCTGCCGGATTAACTCCTCAGGATAGGCCTGCAGCTTGAGTCCGAGATGCACTAGCACACTGCCATTTTGCCTCTCACTTACCATGACAGGAGACACATCTGCTGGTGCAGAGAAAAGTCAAGTCAAGCCACTGCAATTATTTCGCCTCAGATAACTGTGTGAACTTCGGAGTAGGGAGTCCTCTGCGGCAAAATACCGACGTGTTGTTCTGGAACAACTATTGTATGCAAAGGTTACTGTAGGCAACATCTGACTTGGGAGGGGGCACATTTGGAAAATG
The DNA here is from genome assembly GCF_032191835.1 of Heteronotia binoei. NCBI lineage: Eukaryota > Metazoa > Chordata > Lepidosauria > Squamata > Gekkonidae > Heteronotia > Heteronotia binoei. The sequence goes on along the minus strand of NC_083223.1, from coordinate 221,810,419 downwards.
TGCTAGATCATCCCATCTATCCATATCAATCTCAGCTATGCATCTTCTTGTGTACGTTGCCCCTTCAAGAACCCCACAAGGGTCAACACATTTTAAGAACATGTCCTGATTTCTAATTTAGACAATTCTAACAGCGTTCACATCCCTACTTTCTAGAAATATATTGCTAGTCAGAACACTGTGCTCCAGAATAAGGCCATAAGAGAGCTTCTGCAAGGTTCCTTAACACTGGCACTATGGTGCTGCTGACTCCTTTCCTGGTGCCCACAAAGTCTTTCTAGAAAGTGGGTGCGGTCAGGTGGTGCTTTTGCTCAGCAGGACTTCTAATCAGCCACTGGAAATCTGATTGGCTGTACAGATTTTTAACCATCTGCTACCATAGCACTAGTGTGACAGCATACTACATGACTGAAGATGTGTATAAAAGAAAATAATTTAAACAATAAGTTTGTTTTAAAAGGCATCATGTCAAACTGAGATGTTACTATTAGAGTTAGGCATAACCTCACTCCCTGGCATTTGTGGTTTGCTTTGCCTCTTGTGAGGCAAATGGTTGACTCTGCCTCAGGATTCCAAAGCTGCTTGCAAGGTCAAGAGGGTTAGGAATCCCTGAGCTACAGACTCCACCAGATCCTACTGAAAATCTTTCTGAAGCATATGGAATGTGCAGCATCACACAAAATTCAGTTGCAAATGCCAAACAACCCAACTACAAGTAGTTATGGGCAGGAAAGGAAAAAGGAAAGGTCCCCTGTGCAAGCACCAGTTCTTTCCAGCTCTGGAGTGATGTTGCTTTCACAACGTTTTCATGGCAGACTTTTTACAGGGTGGTTTGCCGTTACTTTCCCCCCAGCAAGCTGGGTACTCATTTTAATGACCTCAGAAGGATGGAAGGCTGAGTCAACCTTGGGCTGGCTACCTGAATCCAGCTTCTGCTGGAATCGAACTCAGGTCGTGAGCGGAGAGTTCAGACCACAGTACTACTGCTTTACCACTCTGCGCCACGGGGCCGCTTCAGTTATGGGCAAGGGGCCAGTAAATAGAAACTGTTACAACGCGCAGCATGGAGTCCCTTGAAAACCACTGCTGCCTAGGCGCACAATAATGCTGCATGGAAATGTTGAATCTGGTCATAATTTATTGTTATTTTCTGTGCCTGTTACATTGTATGAGTAACCAATTTGGGGGCAAGAGGGGTTTTTTTTGTTCAACCAACAAGGAAAATGATGGTCGTACTGATAGTACAGATATACTACAAGCATCAAAGTCAGCATCAAAACTAGAGTTTAATGTCACAGTAGCCTGAACCAGATAGCCTAAAGGCCAAACCCAAACCATTTAAGGGTGCCACATGGTTTAGAGTTGCCAGCCTTATCACCTGCCTTCCTAGAGCTAATGTAAGGGAGGAGCAAAAGGTGTGAGCTATGAACTAAGTACTGGCAAAACGCAAGAGGTTTTGTATCAGCTCAGTTCTCTTGTTGTTCCATCAGTAACTACAGGGATCTTGTTCTCTTCTCCTACCTGCAGAAGGGTTGGTTATGGATGGACAGGGAGGATCCATTCAACTTTCAGTAAACTACACCCCCCCTCCCCAATAAGAGGATAATAATACATTTCAGGATAACTATAAAATTACATTGCTGGTCGGACTCAACCAGCATTATCAGTCATGTTTTGAGCATTCAAAAAGAGCCATATTAATGCCATATAAAAGCAATATTACTGCTCCCCCTAAACGCACATTTTCCTTTTGTCTGTTGTTGGGACATTTTAAAGCTATAAAGGCTATAAAATGAATAAACAACTGTGAGGCTCCAAGCGTTGCCCAACAGACAGGCTACCCCAAAGTCCCACGTCCTCCTCCCAGTTTCCTACTGCAACCCCACCCCTTAGCCAGCGCAGGGGCGAGCCCCCTCGACCAACAAGGCTAGCAACCCAGGTGAAAGAGGCGGGATCTGTGGAAGGGGCGGGGCTCACGAGATCCATCAAGCGGAGGGACGCGGCTGCCCTGCCTCGAACAGGGAGCAAAAGAGCGGGGCTGCCTTACCGCGCCGCAAGCCCGACGAATACGAAGAAGGCTCAGGCAGGCCTACCTTCGCTAAGGCTCAAAGGCCTGGCAAAAAGAAAGGAAACCCCGCTGCAACGTCCCGTATTTATCTAGTCCACCCATTGCTTCACCTCTTCCGTGTTTTCTGCGCATGTCCGTCGTAATGACGTAGTACAGGTCCCCAGACAAGGCAAAGCGATGATCGCGGAAGCCTCTTTCTTGGTCGCGGGAAATAAAAAGATATCCCGCTGCTTGCTAGTTGGTGCATTTCTGTTCCCTCGACGCTCTAACGGGAACAGGGGTCTTCAGCTGTGATCGCAGTAGCTTATTCGTATACTTCAACCTGTGACCACTGTTCAGACGTCTGCATTATTCGAATTGCTTAGAACTGCGATGTTCTGCTTCTATTTGTTTCTGTATTTGCTGCAAATTTATTGTTTGTTTTCTTATTTGTAGCCTTCCTTTCTCCCTGAGACCCAAGGTAGATTACATGGTATAGTAAGGGCATTTCATATCTAGCATGAGCTTCATATAGTCAGTGTTACTTAATATGAGCTTGTAACAAATAACTACACTTTTAATGTGAGCACTTTTATAAAGGCAACAGGACTGCAGCCTATGCCACTTTGGAATGATGGTATGTATTAAAAGTTCATTATATTATCCTATTTTTACTGCATCATTTTATACTTTTGTAATATTTATTTATTTTGTACATTTATAGTCCACCCTTTCCCATAGAGGGCTCAGGGCGGATTCCAACATGCTGAAACATTAAAACCAGGGGTCACTTTGTAGAAAAATAGGTGGTGGAGCTCATCCAGGGATGTTATGCAGCTGCACCTACTGTTCAGTGGACAAGGTGGGAAGGAGGAGGTGGAACTGTCAGAAAGGTTCAGGAGCTGCGCTCCTGTGAGCTCCCGCTGAATCCGAGGCCTGATTAAAACCAACAATAAAACATCAGAATAGTTAAAACAATTAAGGCAATAAATTAAAATTAATTATTTAAAACAGCATGAATGGTATGAACACATGTAATAGTCTTTACTGCAGCATTTGATGTCTCTTCATTTCATTATGGTCATATATTAAGAGTAATATAACTGGCATTGTTTAGTATTCTTTGCTTTTGGTGCTAGTTTAGTGTAGTGGTTAAGTGTGCGGACTCTTATCTGGGAGAACCCGGTTTGATTCCCCACTCCTCCACTTGCACCTGCTAGCATGGCCTTGGGTTAGCCATAGCTGAGGTTGTCCTTGAAAGGGCAGCTGCTGTGAGAGCCCTCTCCAGCCCCACCCACCTCACAGGGTGTCTGTTGTGGGGGAGGAAGGTAAAGGAGATTGTGAGCCGCTCTGAGACTCTTCGGAGTGGAGGGCGGGATATAAATCCAATATCTTCTTCAATATCTTCATCTTCTTTCAAAATTTTGTAATCATAGTCCTATTGCATTGCTTATTAGCTTCCCCATCTTGTTCGTTGCATTGACTTACAATATGTAGTTAACCTTGTCTCTCAGTGATAAAGGTGGACTATAAACAAAGCAAATAAATCTTAAAAACCACCCACTGCAATCTGCTTTAAAATGTAGTCCTGCAGCAGTTTTCTAAATTCACCTTACTTTCATTCTTGCCCCCACTATGCATAATCAACAATGACATATCTACAGGACCACCTCTCCCCATATGTACCCCAAAGATAATTACAATCCAGCTCACATCTACTGATGGTCCCTGGCCCAAAGGACGTCCCGACTTGCCTCAACCAGGGTGAGGGCCTTTTCGGCCTTTGCCCCGGCCAGGTGGAATCAGCTCCTCACTGAATTACTACCTTTCCATAGGGCCTATAAAACGGAGCTATTCCACCAGGCCTTTGGTTGAGGCAGCGAGCGTCCTATTCCCATTGGCTGGCCTTCTTTGCTGTGATACCATCTTTTATTTTTTATTACTGTTTTAGACTTTCAGTATGTTATAAAATGTGCCCAACTGAGCTGCCCTCTATAACTTATAACCTGTTTATAGTGCATTGTACTGTTTTATGCTGTTGTTTTTAATTGTATGTTTTAAATTATTTTATTATGTTGTTATCCCCGAGCCCATTCCTGGGAAAGGGCAGAATATAAATTGACTAAAATTTTTTTTAAAAAACTATACAGTGAATAAATGTGTAAAAATCTTGGTGTGCAGTCATACATTTCCTGTACCTGTGGATGCAGCTCTAGTTAGATAATGTAGAGGGGAAAGGAAGTATATTATAGAATTATGGTGTTGGACAAGACCTCCAGGGTCATCTAGTCCAAGCCCCTGCACACTGCAGGAAATTCACAAGTACCTTCCTCCATGCACCCCCAGTGACCCTTGTTCTACACCCAGAAACTGACAAAAAACATCCAGGATTCCTGGCCAAACTGGCCTAGAAAAAAACTGCTTCCTGACCCCAAAATGATCAGAATTTTCCTAGGCATGTAAGAAAGGGCCATGAGAAGTAAACACTGTTGCAACTTTTCCTGCCCTCCATCTCATGATCTCCCTAAGTTCACAGAATCAGCATTGCTGTCAGTTGGCCTCCTAGCCTCTGTTTTAAAACCTTTATAGAGGAAAGCCCATCACCTCCCGAGGAAGCCTGTTCCACTGAGGAACCATTCTGTCAGGAAGCTCTTCCTAATGATTAACTGAAAACTCTTAATTTCAACCCACTATTGGGAGGAGAAACACTTTCTTCTACAACTTTCTCTCCTGTTCTGAAACTTCTTCCCTCCACTGTTGTTTCATACAGCACCCTTCTGTTTTATCATGTGGAGAGGCTACAAAGGATGCAATAAAAGGCAAAGGTAGCAAGAAACCTGACCCTATCTGCTTCATGTTTCTCTACAGTTCCAGAACGTAACGCACTGTCTGTCCCAAGACAGCTTACCCCCTTGTTCTAAGGTGAATTTTTCAATATTTCTCTCTTTTTTTTTTAATAATTCCTGTTTCTCAGATGGATGATTGAACCTAAGAGAGCAAGACTGTAAAGCCATACAGCAGGTGGAGTTGAAATCTGAATCTGGACACTTTTGAACACACTCTACCCCTGAATCATTCTTGTCCCACTTAGCATGTGTTGACTAGATAACTTGTGCATGTTGTCTAATTCACTGTAGAGATACTATGTAATGTTTATTCTTGTTAAACAAGCACATGCAGCATTGTATATAATTTTCTTTATACAAAGTGATTAAAATGTGGAATCTGCTGCCAGAAGATGTAGTGATTAGCTTAGACAACTGTAAAAGGATTAGATACATTTGTAGAGAGGTCTATCAGTGACTATTAGCCATGGTGACTGAAGGGAATCTCCATGTTCAGAGGCTGTCAGCCTCTAAACCCCAGTGCCAGGAGGCAACATCAGAGGAAGGCCTTGGCCTCTAGACCTGCTGTTGACCCACCAGTGGAACTGGTTGGCCACTGTGTGAGACAGGGTGCTGGATTAGATGGACCCACTGGTCTGATCCAGCAGGGCTCTTCTTATGTTCTTAAACTGAGAAATCTCAGTACTCAGCCATGCCTAGAAGCACAGATATCTCAGCTGACTGTGCTGTAAATAACAGAGGATGTGTTCAAGAATAACATGGACTGTTGGACATAGAGCAGAGAATCACCCCAGTAAATGAGCTTCTCCATTGCTTGTAACACTACTGGAGTAACCTATTAGTCAAACTATTTGCCAATAATGGTACAGTCTAATTATATAAAATAATTATATTGCTGCATTATATTTACATATTCCCTAAACATTTTCTTTTTAAAATCAGGGCAGCTTGTAATCAGTATACTAGGAAAAATATAAGCCTTAACACAATGCATCTTGATTTTTAAAACAGACAAAGGGAAGTTACTCAAGTCATTTACAAATACCATTTTTTCCTTAGAAGAGGTGGCACTGTTCAGTTGTTTCCTACATATAGAAACAGCTGATTACTTGAGGCCACAATAATATGGACAGGATCCCAATGCAAGTAGTATTAAAGGAGTCCAGGAATCACAGGATGTATATGGCTCGACTCTAAACTACAGGTACAGATCAGACTAAGGTAAGAATTCATCAGCACTGCAATTCTATGCAGAGCTAAGTCTACTATTCTCTAACTTTGCATGCCCTGATCTTAGTGGCCCAGGCTAGTCCACCTTATCAGATCTCAGAAGTCAAGCAGGGTTGGTCCTGGATGGTACTTGGACAGAAGACCACCAAGAAGTCCAGGGTCACTACGTGGAGGCAGACAATGGCAAACCACCTCAGTTTGTCTCTTGCCTTGAAAACCCCATAAGGGGTCTCATAAATTGGCTTAGACTTGATAGCACTTTACATACACCCCTCTGCATAGGATTCCCTTTTAGTTTTCCAAGACCATTCTAAAATCTGTTCTCTCTCTGGTTGGATTCAGCCCTTATATAAAGAACACACACTGGCTGTGTTGCCACTCCAGTGAGGGTAGATTTTATTAGTTTCCTAAGATGCCACTAATACAAGAGGAATGGCAACCTCAAATCAACCACGGGTAGCTGCTGTTGGCAAGTTCACATAGCTCTTCATGGGTGGGAGTGGTCTGATCTTCCGTCCTGCCCAACCCCCTTTGCGTTGCCACAGACCACTTTGTGGACGCTTTCCTAACCACCGGTTCCGTCCAGCTTTCCCAATGATCCGCTTGTTGTGGTCAATATTGGAAACACGTCCCACTGTACCCATGCAAGTCTCCAGCACCTATAAGGGTAAAAAAGATGATCAGAGCAGGGTTTATTACTAGGTATAGTTTGTTTTGCTAATTATATTAAAATGGTAAGTTGGCATAATTCACACCCATCCAAATGGCATTAAATGGACCCATTGGCTGCCAGCTTCACAATGAAGTAAGCAACAAATTCACCATTAATAGCTTCTCCATTAGGCATGAAAAATCTAGGTCAGGAGGTCTTCCCATTGCCAGCCATTGTCTATATGGCCCACAAAGACAGCCGCTGTGAAATCCACCCAGTGCCAAAAAATCATATTTCTGCATGTTATGGACAAAACAGATTTTGTGGAGAACTGAACAGCTGTACATCTCCACAGAAATACTTCCATTGTATCTACAGTATACACATAAATTATGGCCCAACTTTTAGCCAGCTAAAATAAACAGAATCAGATAAAGCCCATTCCAAACCTACAAACACTATGCAATCCATGCATCTGCACCACAGATAAAAGAAACTGTGGGTTGAACATAAATAAATATAAGCAGCACAGTCCAGGGCTTTTTTGGTAGAAGTCGAACAGGAACTTATTTGCATATTATGCCACACCCTCTGATGCCAAGCCGGCTGGAACTGTGTTCCTGTGTGTTCCTGCTCAAAAAAAGGCCTGCCACAGTCTATACAGGAGTGATGTCTTGTAAAAAACATTTTTAATTGTACATTGTAACTTTTTTATGCTGCCTTTTCTTGCAGTTTTAACACAAATACCCTCCAGATAACTAAATCAGGAGCCTAGTGGGTTCTCATGTAGGCATGTTCCCCAGCAACAAGATCGGCTGCTGGCATATGCTAGAAAGAGGCTTCAGCATCCCCCACCCTGGCTTTCGTAACATCTTCTATCACAATGGTGTACCTGCATTTGTCTCTTGGAGGGCAACTGTATTATGGCTGTTCCATTCACCTTCCTTAGTATTACTCCACAGGTTCCTGTGACAGCATTGAAAGAGAACATCAGCTGGGTTTCTACATCTTTAATTCCAGCTACAGCCCAATTCGCATTTACTGGTAATGGCACCAGAGATACTTCCTTGGTGCTTCTTCAAAGTGTTGCAGTTGACATTTCAATCCAGAAATTACACAGGCAGAAGAAATCACTATAATATTCTCTCTTGGTCTACTGCTCAGCCTGTGAAATGGGTCTACACCACCACAACATCACCCACATTCCTGAAAGCCTTCCAGACTTAACCTGTAGCTCAGGACCATCCTCTCTTTCTTCATTCCCCCTTACGCAAGGCACCTCTTGTGTGACTGAAATGGACTAATTTCATCCGCTCCTTACTATGTTAAAACCTAAGTTTCACAGTTTTAATGCTTCCCAAGGCAATGACCAAGAGAAAGAGTTTTTATCACTATAGATGTCAATGCTCTGGGTCAGGGTTTTTTTGGTTGCAGGAACTCTTTTGCATATTAGGCCACAGATCCCTGATGTAGCCAATCCTCCAAGCACTGTAAGAAGAGCCCTGTAAGCTCTTAGAGGATTGGCTACATCAATGGTGTGCAGCCTAAAATGCAAAGGAGTTCATGCTACAAAAAAAGCCCTGCTCAGGGTACAAGCATTCCCCATAAATAATGGACTATAGGCCATCAGGATTGTTATCCTTCAAAATACTACAGCACACCTTGCCACTTGGCTCTCACCCATAATCCAGAAGTTTTTACTTTCAAATTAACAGCCATGAGCATTAATTGTAAAAAAAAAAAAAAGTTTGTCCCTAAATTGTTTTTAAAAAAGAGAGGAAGGAAGGAAGTCTCCAAATGTTCTGGATTTTGACTCCCTGCCAAGGTTTGCCTCCCAACAACCTGTTTCCAACCTCAGTCCAATACTGACCTGCTGCTCGAATGTACTGAGCTCCTTTTCCAGGATGGCTCTCCAAGTTGTTGATCAGAGTTCCTACTGGAAGAGCCCCAACTGGATAAGCATCCCCCTCATTAGCCAAGACTGAAAAAACAAAAATCACACCACTGGTTTAACTCTCAACAGAGCAAAAATACAGAAAGTCACAGCAGAACTACATTAACAACCCTGGACAGTGCATCTCTTGTGCCGGCTCAGAAGGTGAAGAGTTTGGGGATGACACTGGATGCCTCACTCTCTATGGGGGCACAGGTCACAGCGGTTGCTCGATCTGCCTTTTATAATTTTCAGCAGAGCAGACAACTAGTGCCCTACCTGTCTCCCCAGGACCCAGCCACAGTGATCCATGTGATGGTCACTTCCAGGTTTGATTAATGTAACTCGCTCTACTTAGGCTTACCCTTGAGACTGATCCAGAAATTTCAACTGGTGCAAAATGCAGCAGCAAGGCTGTTGATAACAGTGCCTAGCCAGGCACACATCCGGCCAGCACTGCAGCAACTGCATCGGTTGCCAGTTGAGTACCGGATCTGTTTCAAGGTCTTAGTATTGACTTTTAAAGCCTTACACGGCCTGGGACCAACATATCTATGGGACTGCATCTCCCCATATATGCCCTGGAGACCATTACGGTCTGGTGTACAACATCTGCTGACTGTCCCTGGCCCGAAGGATGTCCGTCTCGCCTCAACTAGGGCCAGGGCTTTTTTGGCCTTGGCCCCAGCCTGGTGGAATCAGCTCCCCCTCGAGATTCAGACCCTTACTAAACTGTTACCTTTTTGTAGGGCCTGCAAAATGGAACTATTCCACCAGGCCTTTAGTTGAGGCAGCAGGCGTCCTACTCTATCAGGCATTCTGCTCCATTGGCTGGCCCTATGTTGTAGCACCATCTATGCTGTATCTGATTCTTAGAATGTAGGACTGATTTCTAGTCCATACAACATGTGCCAACTGATTCCTAGGTTGATTCCTAAGCTGTACAATGTGCCAACTGAGCCACCATCAAAAACTGTCTATGACTGTATTGCTTTTTATTTTATTCACATGTTTTAATTGTTATTCATATTTTTTTATAACGTTATCCGTCCTGAGCCCTCCTTGGGATAGGGCAGACTATAAGTGATCTAAAATAAAATAAAACAAACATCCTGATTGCATATCACTATTTTAGCTTGGGCCGAGTTGATCGGTACAAAGGACTCACGCACAACCCCTCCCTCCCACAGAGTGCCTAGCTGGTCTTTATCCTTAAGCCTCAGAAGAAGGAGGTGGCATTTTCTAGCAGATCCTGCTCCTCCTGGCTCTCCACAAAGTCTTCCAGGGAACAAGGCGCTGCTCAGTTCAGCCTTGAGTGTGATAGCCACAGGCTCTGCTGAACCTCCCCAAGAGAAAAAAATGTCAATTCTTTAGCTGAGAACCACTTCAAAGTCTATGCCACACTCACGTAGTCACCACCTCTGCAATACCGCTAAGAAACTGAAAATTTTATTTTTATCTTTTTATTAATAAGATTTATATCCTGCTAAGGCAGGTTCAGGGCAGATAACAACATAAAAACAAATGCATTCATTCATTAAAAACCTAAAATCAACAGACCAATAAATCACAAATTCACAACATTAGTTAAGCACAAGATGGCTATAATCTATGAATCTGCTTCATACACGCTGATCCAAACAATAATCTATTCTATACCAAAGCTATTCAATGGTCTTTTCTTAGGGACATATAAAGCATTTTTACCTGCCATCCTGCCTATATGGCTTGAAGTTTTGATGATGTCACCAGCCTTCATGTTTTCAGTTGCCACAATCCAGCGTTTCCGCTTTGCTCCAGCCACCAGAGCTATGTCAGCTGATCTGCCATGAGCAACAAGAGAGCCTGATGAAAAATGGTCAGCTCATGCTGCAAGCATCACTCCCACTTATAAAGGAGAAAAGTACGCTGTGTGGTACAAATCCTCTGAGCCAGAGCTGCAGCAGTTGGAATACCCCCCAAGCAGTCTTTGAAAAAATCCCACCATAGCTCACCTGCATGGATCATACCGGACCTGAATCACTTTCTCCTCAAAGGATTCAGGCTCTTTGTCATCTTGATTATGCATCCTTCGGAAATCAATCATCCGGTAGCGTTGCTTATGCCCTCCTCCAATTCCATGGACACGGATACGACCTTGTGTGGGCATAGTGCTTGTTAGCAATATTGCCTCTAAGCTGTGGAGTCTTGTGAACACAAATTCTACTTTGTGAGCTACTGGCGTTAAAGTTGTGAGTGAGCGATTTGGCTGTTGCATAAATTAGTTTCCTCTGGGTCCACTTTTCATGAGCTAAGACACTAATTCAGTTTAGAGGGAACTCTGCTTGTTAGCATTATGAAAGATACTAAAATCAAAGAACTTTAACAAAAATAACACCTACAAGGTTCTCTGACAACTACTGCCCAGCAAAGTCTAGGGATCATTTTAAAAGCACACTTCTTCAGACGAGGGACTAAGGTACAGTGGGCTGAAACAGATGTAGTTGGTGGGTTATTCAGAAGTGTGCATTTAGAATGATCCCTAGACTTACATTCTGAATAAAACTTTGTTGGTCTTAAAGGTGCAAATTGACTCCTACTTTGTTCAACTGCTTCAGACCAACACGATTGCCCACTTAGATCTTTCTTTAATGGTCTGAGGTCACATCACTGCAGATCTTTGGGAGGCACTGCTAAGAAAACATACCTGTGTGATCTCGGCCTCCTGTTTTTTTCATGCCAATGGGTCTGGTAGTGTACTTGATCCGGCATTTCCACATCGGATCACTAGTAGACAATACTGCAGATGTGCCAATTTCACGGTATGCATAGAATTGCCAAGCAAGACACATGGGCTTGGGGGATACAGTTATCTAGGAAAAGCAAAATTTCCCATGTTTTACCACTCAGTGCCAGTTACAGCTCCAGCACTGCCAAAATTAGGAACACACAGCTAGCTAATGTAATTATTATCTTTCATTCATTCCTTACTCAAACAAGAACATGTCTCTGGTTGTTTTCTGGAAAGTCTGAGAAACACACTGGGAGAAAGAAGCTATTTTACTACAGATTAACGAGAAGCTGCCTCTTAAGAAACCATCACAGGCAAGTGCTTAACTATTAAATGAAAGCTGCTGGGGCAGTAATCACAGCCTCTAAGGTGACCTTTTTGTCTTCTAATTTTAGATCCATGAGGACTTAGTTGTGAGTATTCAGTTAGAAAAAGGCACTCTTGCGTATTACAGCTGCATGTGTCATTGGCCAAATCCTAAAACAGATTTCCGAGCTGTGCCCTGGCAGACCCAAGCTTAATTTAAGCCACAAACTGCAGAAAAATAATCACTTTAATTTAGTTACAAGAGTCCACTGAGAACCCCTACCCTGAGCTAAGATACTGTAGTATAAACATGAGATACTATAACCTCCAAAGACGTTTAGAGTACTAGTAAGGGGCCAAAAGTTAAAAACAGCAATAGTTAAAAACAAAAACACACCTGTTTATTACAGGAACACACAAAAACCTTGTAGGGGCCCAAAGGAAGCCTCATAAAATCATCAAAATGACAAATGCACAAAAAAGAACTATATATGGCCTGACACAATTCAGCCTATAGAGGCCTTCTTCAAAGGTCAAATAGTACAAATTACAACATATAACATTCTGAATAAAACTTTGTTGGTCTTAAAGGTGCACTTGACTTTTGCTTTTTTCTAACATATAACAAAGTCCCTGTTACACTTGCAAGGCAATACACACTTAATATATGACCTATAATGTAATGTTCCAATCTGGAAATGAATGACCCCAAAAAAAATTTTTTAGGAAGCCACAAATGTATCTGGCCTTATATCAGCAGCAGTTACATATGCTTGAAATAGAAATATTGCCAATATATACCTTCCAGTTTAGATCCTAAGAGTACAAGAAAAAATTCATTATCAGGGCCAGTGTAGCATCAGTATGTATCAAAAGGATAAGATCTCCATACCTTTGAGACATGAGGGCCAGAAGACAGCAGAAGGGACCCCAAACTCCGGATCAAGGTATTTACAGCCATTTGTGATTCTTTGTTCCTGTTAAAAAGAGATGGCAATGTATTGATTTACTCACAGAGAAAGAGAAAAAAAACAAAAGGACACTGAAATATATCAGCATTGCTGGGGACAAGTACCACCCATCTACAGAATCTGCAAGGACCACTGGGCCCTTCTGCAGGGGACTGATTAAATAACGGACAACTCATAGCTCTCTGAAGTGGGACAGTTACCATCTTGTTCTGGGGCATAATCTTGGCATTGTTGTGCATCCTTGCTTTTCCTAGGGACAACTTGTGAGAGCAGCTTTACATGGTAGATATATTGCAATGAAAATATTCCCATTTACAAACTGCATAAAACACATGTGTGGGAAATCCATAATATGCAAAGATGCCCTAACTCACAGATCTCTCATCCATAGAAAGCAGTTGGTGTACATTAATGGGAAGATTATGATATAGTACAAGACAAGCAGCCCCAATATCAAGGAAGGAAAGAAGAATGTGGGAACAGCACAAGAATTTAATATTCTTCTCTTACCAGCGAGTCAGTTTGATGTAGTGGTTAAATGTGCGGACTCTTATCTGGGAGAACCAGGTTTGATTCCCCACTCCTCCACTTGCACCTGCCGAAATGGCCTTGGGTCAGCCAAAGCTCTGGCAGAGGTTGTCCTTGAAAGGGCAGCTGCTGTGAGAGCCCTCTCAGCCCCACCCACCTCACAGGGTATCTGTTGGGGGGGGGGAGATAAAGGAGATTGTGAGCCACTCTGAGATTCGGAATGGAGGGTGGGATATAAATCCAATATCTTCATCTTCTTCTTACTGCTGGGGCTGAGGCGTTTTTGATATAGGGACAGATTTTGTGTAGTTCCTCATTGCTGCAGCAATTGCTGATAAAGTGCAACAGGCATGGTTTCCACATAGCAGATTATTCCCCAATCCCCTCCCGTCACAGCACCATGGGTTTTCTTATGGTTCTCCCCCTTAATTTTAAATCTGCAGTTGATGCATCATAACATCGAAGCAATCTATCGGATTCTCTGAATTCCCAGCTTTCATTTATATTTTTAAAAGTCTACAAAAAAAAAGGCTCTAAAGACTTGTTTTAAATAAATTGCAAATTGGGAATTAAGAGAAACTGCCAAGACTGCAGAATTTTTAAAAAGCCCTAGGCAGAGTGGAGGGGTGCGTGACCACTGTGGTAGACTGCGGCAGGCAAAATGGTACAGATGTGGGTGGGACTGGGAAGATCCAGACTTTTCCATCCACATGGATACCATGCCAGCTTTGCTGTGATCTTTCTCAAAATAGCACACCAAAGCAACCTTGAGAACAATCATATAAATGAAGGGGAAAACACAGGAAGAGCATGGAAGCACCACAATGCTTTTGGGACATGACGAAAAAAAAATTCCTAACAGCACCTGAGCCGGAGCAAACAACCCATGTGTAAATGGATTTAAGTATGCTAGATACTTAGAGAAAAATTTCTGAAGAGGAATTTCAAAGCCTTATATCCATAACCACCGGTACAGAGCCAAAATATATAGACGCCTGATAAGACTATAGTTGTACTTTGGCAGAAAACAGTATGAGCCTCACCTGTGCTTTAAGAGATATGTTCCACAAATATCAACACATTAAGCTTTCCAGGCACCGCAGCTAATCCTTTGCTTCTACAGAAAAACAAGTCTCTGTGAAAGGGCCAACCTCTCAATTACACAGGCTGATAACCCCCTAGCCATGCACTTCCGGCTCTACGGGACAAACAGGGGATGGGGGATGGAGATTCACAGGAACAGTACTTTTCACGCAGCACGATCTTTTCCGTGCTTATGCAGGAATACCTATGCACTTAACAGGGCGTGATCCTAAATATATGTGCACAAAACGGTAGCCCTTAATTGCCACAAACATCCCCCCCCCCTTCAACCTAATTTGCTCAGGGAGCTCAGTGGGCCTTATTTCCGGTGGGGGGGGGGGACATGGAAACAAAAACTGAAGCCTCTCTTTTTTTTCGTCAGCACAACGGCTACAGGGGGCTAGGCAGGAAAACGGAACCCCACGCCAAAATTATTTCGCTGTCTCCGTGCCGATAAACTAGCGGATACGTTTTGTAAGTACCTCCACTTACCCTAAATAAGGTCCCACAATGCTGTATTCATCATTCTCCTCTCCCGGCTGAAGTCCACGAAGCATGCGCGTCACACCCCGGGGAGGAGCATCCGACGACTCTGGAGTACTTATAGTTTGCCGGCTGGCTTTTGGTTGGCACTGGTCTGTAATAGTCCTTTTCTTTTTAGTGAAATTATGCATTAAGACTAGAGGATATTGCTCTGTGAGAGAAGCTCAGCGGTGAACCAAGATTCCGAAACGGACCTTTTGCATCGATTACCAGTCAGCTGAATGGATATTTTTATCTCCATGAGTAGCATCATCAGAGACTTTTCCATGTAGCTAACTGAAGAATTTGTAACAGAATTTTGGAGAGCAGTTTTGACTTATGGAAGTATGGACTTGGGAGTATATTTTTGTTGTGTGTTATTTCTAATTGAAAGTTTGTTGCTTACTGTGTATTTTGATATTGTATGAGAAGTGTTTGTTTGATATTATTATATATTATTGCATGGTAAAGTATTAGTGAAGACTGTAATGTACTATTTACTGGGGGTTTCCTTTGATTGGGCTTTTGGTTGGTGGCATAGATATTGTCGTCTCCAAAAGCAAAAATGGATTTAGCGTTGCTAGGTGTAGCAACTGGAATGTTTTATTGTGCCTCTCTGCCCCACCCTGAACCTATTCCAAATTAAATTGTAAATAGCTCATTTTGTTTCTAACCTTAAAATATCTTCCTTTGACTAACAAAAGAAGTCCACTTAGCCTAACCCTGGCAAGGCTGTTTTCTGTCCTGGCTCCTACCTGGTGTGGAACCAGCTCCCATTGGAGATTAGGACCCTGCCGAGAGTGTTGTAGTTCTGCAGGGCCTGTAAAACCAAGTCAAACCCACAACCTTGGGATTGTCATCTGTTTTATACCAGCTGGGGGGTGTATGGGAGGACTGGATGTAATTTGATATTGCCATCTGCAGAATTTGAGTTCATTTTAGAATGCTATATTGTTTTATACAAATTAATTTTAACTCTATTTATTTATTGTTGTTACCAGCCCTGAATCTGTTGGGCGAAGGGCGGGTTATAAATTGAAAATAAATAAAATCCTTTTGGTACAGATGAATTTGAAATTCTTACGAGCTAACACTAAAACACACAACCTGCACAAAGTTTCAGTCTGGAATAATTAATGTGGAGTATGTGCCACTTGGTTTCTCAACAGTGACAGCATGTACATGTTCACTCAGTCCTACCCAGTTCAATGGGGGGGAAAAGTGGGTATAGAATTGCAGCCACTCAAATTGATTCTGGTCATCTTTACTTAACAGTAAGTACAGAGGAATGTAATGGACTTTATTCCTCCAAAAATGTGCATAAAACTGCAGCCCAAATTACACCACTAAGGGAGCAATGCTAACCAAATATCAGAAGTCTCATGCTTTCTAGTGGGGCTTACAGGAAAGAAAGTGTATTTATAGTTGACACTCCAGTATATTTAGACTGGAGTGATTGTGCATAGGATGGTACCATAACAGGTCAAAAGTCCTCCCATATCTTCCATAAATTAGCATGCATCAAAAGAGCAACCAAAACCAACATTATATATTTCATTAGGGTATTTATTAAAAGATTTTTCCCCCAATTTATATATTTATTTCATTTATGCCCCACCTTTCTTCCAACGGGGACTCAACACATGGTATACATCATTGTCCTTCATCACAACAATTCTGTGAAGTAAGTTATGCTGAGACTGTATGACTGGCATAACTGGAGACTGGCATGATTCCATGACAAAGTGGGGATTCAAACCCAGCTCTCATGGACCTTACCCCCCAAAAAATGGATGTAGATGTTACAGAATAATTCATCTTAAATTAAGAGTTTATTATATCAGCTTAGATATTTTACATTAGTTAATAAACTGAAATCCAAGGGGTTTTTTTTGAGCAGGAACATACAGGAATGCAGTTCCGCCTGGCTTGGTGTCGGGGTGTGGCCTGATATGCAAATGAGTTCATGCTGGACCTTTTCTACAAAAAATTCTCTGTGTGAAACAATGGTGATGCCAAGGGTGTGGCCGAATATGCAAATTAGTTAATGCTGGACTTTTTTTTTAAAAAAAAGCCCTGCTTAAATCTTCTACAAAAAATGTCAAACCACTGGCTCCTACAACAATTTTAGGCACACTTGGTGGTGGAGGAAAGTGTCATCAATTCACTTATGCCTTATGACAATCCTATGAATTAATGACCTTCAAAATATCCTATCGTTAACAGGTTTGCTCAGGTCTGGTAAACTGAGGGCCATGGCCTCCTTGTTTGAGTCCATCCATCTCATGTTGGGTCTTCCTCTTTCCTGCTGCTGTCAACTTTTCCTAGCATGGTTGTCTTTTCTAACAACTCTTGTCTTCTCTTAATGTGACTACCATTAGTACAAAAAAGCACAATAGCCTCAATTTAACCATTTTAGGTTCTAGGGAGAGTTCAGGCTTGATTTAATCTAGAACCCACTTATTTGTCTTTTGGGTAGTCCACGGTATCCATTAAACTCTCCACCAGCACCACATTTCAAATGAATCCACTTTCTTTCTGTCAGCATTCTTCCTCATCCAACTTTCACAACCTGCATAGTAATGGGGAATGCTATGGTCTGAATTATGTTAATCTTTGTCACAAGTGACACCTTCTTACACCTAAGAATCTTTTCTAGCTCCCTCGTGGCCTGTCCTTCCCAGTCTCAATACCCTTCTGATTTATTTTGGTTGATGATGCAACCAAGGAATAGAAAATCTTGAACAATTTTAATTTCTTCATTATCAACCTTCAGGTTGTGTAATTCCCTGGTAGTCATTACTCTTGATGTTCAGATGTAATCCTGCTTTTGGCACTTTCTGCTTAAAAAGTGATTCCCTCCACCAGGAATCATTTTAGGTCTTAATTATTTTCTGCCAATAATGCAGTGTCATCTGCATATCTCAAATTGTTAATGTCCCTTCCACCAGTTATCACTCCACCTTCATCTAAATCTAATCCATCTTTATGATATATTCTGCATATAGATTGAAGAGACAGGGAGATAAAGACACCTTTGCCAATAGGAAATTATTCTGTTTCTCCATCCATATTCCCTTTTGTCCAAAATATAATTCATCAAAACAATCAGATGCTGTGGCATACCAATTTCTTTTAAAACCCACTATAGCTTTTCATAATCCACACAGTCAAAAGCTTTGCTGCTATGAAACACAAACTGATTTTCATCTGAAATTATCTGGTATACTCCAGAAAGAAGTTGGCCAGAAGAGCGGAAATGGTAATTGTAAAAGCGACTGTGCAGACGGTTTTGCAGATTGTAGGTTTTAGGAGCAGATTATTTGACACTCTAATTAAACTCTTGACCTTATCTGCCCCGAAACGTTAATGGTCTAAAAGCTATTTTGAGACAAACAGCGCACCTTTACTAATAAACATACATCTTTAAATTGCCAGTTTCCCTTTTCTCCACAGGAATTTTCCGTGTTATTACATGGAGCGAGGTAGACTGTCAGAGAGCAAGCGAGAGAGCGCGAGCCAGGATCAGTGAAGGCGGAGTTTCGCTTTCCCATCAGCTTAATCGCTCTCCTCCCTTGCCCGTCTGCTCGGGCGTATCCTGAAATTAATCGCCATGTTGGATTTAAAGGGGCTGCAGCCACATTGGGAGGAGCCTGAGTGAGGTCCCCCCCGCCCGCAGCGGAGTCCGGGATCGCCTAAACCGCCGTGGTCTTTGTTGGGGGGTGGGTGGTAAAAATGAGCTGTAAGCGCATGCGCGCCCCCATCCTGTGATGCGGAGGAGGCAGAAAAAGCCGCAGGTACGAGTCCCCTTCAATAAAACGGATGGTAGAGGGTTTGCTGGATGAAATTGTTATCTCTTCGTCTAGGAAACACTCAGATTCAGAGATGCCATTCTGGTAAGCGGGCATAATATTTACTAGAGAGAATTGCTGGCAGACGGATAGGCCTTCGGAGTCTAGTGATGATTAGTGCTTAATTTTTTTTTCCGTGTAGGGAGCAAAAACGGGACATCAGACTAGATGGAAATAAAGCGCTGCCGTTTGAAAATCACCCCTGCCCACCCCCCATGTGCGGGGTCTGACGAGGGTTAAGAAGACACAGCTTTCTGTTCTTCGTGTGTTCCTCCCGGCACAAGTTAAAGCCCGATTTCAGACTGATGGCAAATAGTGTGCCTGGGAGCCAGATCCATTTTATCTCTGCCGTCATCCCGCTGATGGTTGCTTGCTCATCCCTGACTCAGCTGTAGATTGATTGTTGCCTCTGAATGGCTACCTCTGCCCTACTGGCAAAGCAAATGCCTGTTGCGTTTAGTACTAACAAAAGAGAAGGGCAGAAAATCGGGAGTCTTGGCATCTCTGTTCTAGCAGCAGTTGTATAGCTTGATAGACTGGCAGGATTTCTTTGCAAGCTGCTGGGGCAGCGTTGTGCTCATGGACTGGGTCTGAAGTTGGCTGGGGCTATGCTCTTGTTCCTTTGGTAGGGCCAAGGTGATTTTTGAGGTGAGCAATGCTGCTTTTCCTTATTTTTCTACAATGGCATCATTTCCTTCTTCCAGATTCAGGACTGCCTACCTTAATTTGGGTTGTGTGTGCTTAAATTCACTCTGGCTTTTTGTTACATTGTTTGCTCCTTGATCTGTGTTTTAGGGAACCAGCATTTTTAGTTTGGGATTTCTGACTTGGGATCAGGTGCTGTTCTTTCTTGCTTTGAGAATTATGGAATCACGAACCAGTTAATCCCTTCCCCATTCACTACTCTGATGCCAGGAAATCTTTTAAATCTGGTATATATTTTTTTCTTAAATGGGAGGTGGTAGAAATTTTCTGATGCAACATTCTGCAGCTCTGTTATTATTTCCACTCTTTCTCCTCCTTTACAAAGAATTTTAGGATTGTTAAACTATTTCCCCCTGCTCTTCTTTTCCCACCCCAACCTGAATTATACCATCTTGTTAATCATTCTGATGTCTGAGGAAGTTTTGATCTATGAAGCCAGCAGCTTTGCTGTACTTGGGGAGGAGTTGGCATGCATGTGCTTAGCTACACGGTCTGCTGTGTATGTGGCACCATCCTGCTATTTATAACCATGATGCTGTCTCACCCGTAGGACTGTAGGGCGAGGCCTTCTGGAACAGGGAATTTAATAGATTCTTTGAGACTGTAACCTTGATCACTCCCTGTTTTCTAGGGATTAGGTAGTTAGGGCTGCAATTCTGCGCAGAGTTAGGTGTGTTTATGTCCACTGATTTTAATGGGTGTACATATGCCTAGCTGAACACAAGTAAAAGTTTTGCTCTTGTTACACTTGAATTAATCTTTTCACTAAACTATGAGGTCTGCTTGTCAAAACAATAAATCAGTTGTATTTATACAGGGCTTTTCAATATTTATATCCCACTTTTCTTCCCAACATCGACCCCAAACGGTTTCTTCCCTTCTTTATTTTACTCTTATCACAACCCTTGTGAGGTGAGTCAGGCTGAGATAAAATGACTTGCCCATGGTCACCCATCGTGGCAGAATGGAAATTTTAATCTGGGCTTCCCAGCTCCTAGGCTGACATTCTGTTTACACCTCAATAGCTGGTGCATTCAAATATTTCACAGGTTAAAAAACAACACTGAGCATGTTCCATGTTCAGTTGCTCCAAAGGCCTTCTAGTCCAGCACACTTTGCACTAGTGCCCAGTATTGTTAAACTTTTTAAAATGTCACTGTTCCTAAAGATTATACTGAGCTGAATTATGACCAGGAGAGAAGGAGGAGGGTATTTTTCAAAGTGCTGCTTTAGTTAGTATCATTACTTGGGAGAGAACTGGAGTTTGTTGGCAAAATGTTTGAATTTGTTTGAGCTTGGATTATTCAGGAATATTCAAAAGCTTGCTTTGGAGGAAAGTAAAGATAAATGACTTCTTTCATTTTAAACCTGGTACTGTTAAAACGTTAAGGGTTTTTTTTTTTTTTACACATCTTGCTCAGCGTTTCCATGGTGCACCCAGGCAATCAGATGCCCAGAAACCTGCCATGGCAATGTTTCTTCAAGGTAGCCATCAGAATTTCCCAGTGGCTATTTAATCCATGTGGGAGTTGATTTAGCACAAGGTAGAGACGTGTGGGGCATGGGAGCCAGATGTGTGCATTTGATTGTGCTCATTAGATTCAGAGGGGAGGGGTGGCTATGTCAGGTCAACTGCTTGTGTGATTTGGCAAGGGGAGGGAGTCACTGGGGATATATGTGGGGGGGAGGTATTATGAAGTTCCTGCATTGTGCAGGGGGTTGGCCTAGATGACCCTGGAGATCCCTTCCAACTCTATGATTGCTCCCTGTGAATAGCACATGCTTAGAATGCAGCAGGTCCCAAATTCTCATACAATCCCTGAAATCTCCACCTTTTCAAAACAAGGACTTCAAGGGGCAGAGCTGGAGAGACCTCTGCTTGAGAGACTAGTCTGTGTGGACAAATCTGTCATAGAAATATTGGCTTTGATCCAGTGGTTTTGGGTTTTTTGGCCAGTTTAGTGTATTGTAGCCAGTTTGGTGTAGGGCATGGACTCTTATCTGGGAGAACCGGGTTTGATTCCCCACTCCTCCACTTGCAGCTGCTGGAATGGCCTTGGGTCAGCCATAGCTATTACAGAACTGTCCTTGAAAGGGCAGTTTCCATGAAAGCTCTCTCAGCCCCACCTACCTCACAGGGTGTTTGTTGTGTGTGGTGGGGAGGTAAAGGAGATTCAGAGTGAAGGGCAGGATATAAATCCAATATCATCATCCTCTTCATCATCATCATCATCATCCTCTTCTTCATCCTCCTCATCCTATTTACCAAGCTCTGAGCAGGTGTTTCCTTTTCTCTTTTGAGATTCAAAATGTGGTGCATGCAGTATAGAATTAGTGTATGCAGAACACACCCTTCTTGTAAAATATAACAGAAGTCCTTGAATACACATGAAATTGCCTTATAGTGCACCAGCCCATTGTCCAGTATTATCTGCTATGGCCAGCAGCACCTCTCCAAGGTTTGGAGTCTTTCATGTCACCTGCTATCTGACTCTTGCAACCAGCAGTGCCATGCATTGAACCTGGGGCCTTTTGCATGGAAAGCAGAAGTACCATCACCGAGCCATGGCACTTTCTTCCAGTGAGACTGTAGCTCAGAGCCAGTGTAATGTTGATTATGGATTCCCCATCAGTTTAGATGTTTGTATGCATTTATACTGTTTTGTGATTATAAAATGTCACCCAGTTAAATTTCTTAAACAGTGAAGAGTTGAGATATTTTCTACAGCAACACTGTAAGCTAATTAGTGGATGGTAGCTTTCAAGCTTGTCAGACCAAGAACAAGATTAAAACTCAATATACAATATCACCCCCCCCATAAAAAGTTATTGTAATGTGGTAGCCATAAAGAGTGCATTTATAAATAATACTTTTGGTAAATTGGACACTTGGCTTATGAGCATCTCCAAACTGAAGATCTCCTTGGAAGGAGTGTGGATATGTTGTCTCGTTCCAAAAAGAGTAATCCTTATTCCCTAAATGGCTGGTCACTTCCTAGAAATATTTTCTTTAAAGAGACTTCTGGTTTTTTCTTTGGAAACAGCTAAACGCAGAACGCAGCGGCCAGGCTGTTATTGGGACTCCCGAAATGGGAGCATATACAGCCGGGGCTGCGTGAACTGCACTGGCTGCCAGTTACATACCGGGTCCGATACAAAGTGCTGGTTATTACCTTTAAAGCCCTATATGGCCGAGGACCTGCCTACCTGAGGGACCGTCTCTCCCCATATGAGCCCCAAAGAGCACTGAGGTCGGCAGGGAAGAACACGCTGACTATCCCTGGGCCAAAGGAGGCGAAATTACAGAGTACACGGGCACGGGCCTTCTCTGTTATAGCCCCGTGCCTTTGGAATCAACTTCCGGAGGAGGTACGGGCCCTGCGGAATTTGGACCAATTCCGCAGGGCCTGTAAGACCATCCTTTTCAAGCAGGCGTTTGTAGAAGTTGATAGGATGGCTGTTTAATTACCAACAATTTATCTGGTGACCCCTGCCATAATACAAGTGTACAGATAACATCAGGAAGATCACCGCCGTTTAAACTATGGAATGATGCAGACATTTGGAACTGGTTTTAGATTGTTGTTTTAAATCAATGTATAACTTAAATGTTGTTTTAAATTACCTTATATTGTATATTTTATATTGTATAATTTTCGAACTGTTGTCAGCCGCCCTGAGCCTGCCTAGGTGGGGAGGGCGGGATATAAATAAAATTTATTATTATTATTATTATTATTATTATTATTATTACTAATTGGTCCTGGCATTAATATTTTTGTAGCAACAAATCACAATAGGGCTATATACTGTGATTATTTATGGCTAAGTTGTCTTGAATACATACCCTATATACGTAATGAAAAAGATAAGATTGCAAGTAGTTTGGCACCTAACGGTGAACTAAAGAACAGAGAAAATTCTGCCTTTCAAATACCTTAAGCCATTGGTTTTTGTATTGAAATAGTAGTTGCTTTTTGTCAACTTAGGCAGATAGATACAAAATGAAAGCTGTCTCATAATACTGCAATCTTAAACAGGGTCTGCTTCAAATCCTATTCAAGACTGTTCAGTGGAGTTTGCTCCCAGGAAAATGTTGTTAGGATTGCACTGTAAATATCCTATAGCCTACAAGAGGCATTCTTACAAACATATCCGACAACAGCAGTCTGCTCAGTAAAAACTGTATTTTCTCCTTGCCTGCTTAGCTAGCAAAATATTGTTTGAGAGCTGATATAGCCAGTTTTTCAAATAGATGGACTTTTGCAAAATGTCCCTATTATTCTGTGTAAGAAGCTGTGATAGGTGGATTGTGAAGAACTCCAAAAACAGCACTATAAATTGGAGGACTAGGTGACAAAATGGCAGATCAGATTCAACACAAGCAAATGCCCAGTGATGCAAACTAGCCCATCAAATTACAACTACAGGCATGCTCTAGCCTAGACTCTTAACTTCCTTCTAAAAAGTAAAAGCTAAAGGTAGTCCCCCTGTGCAAGCACCAGTCGTTTCCGACTTTGGGGTGATGTCGCCTCACGACGTTTTCGCAGCAGACTTTTAATGGGGTGGTTTGCCATTGCCTTCCCCAGTCATCTACACTTCCCCCCAGCAAGCTGGGTACTCATTTTACTGACCATGGAAGGCTGAGTCAACCTGGAGCTGGCTATCTGAACCCAGCTTCTGCTGGGATCGAACTCAGGTCATGAGCGGAGAGTTTGACGAGCAGTACTGCAGCTTTACCACTCTGTGGCACGGGGCTCTTCATGGGGCTCTGATAACTTCCTTCTAGCATCCCAGAAAAAGGAATCATCATGGAAATTAACGGAGAAGTCACTGCAGTAAAAAGACAAATTAAATGTTGTGAATTCTTAGAAAAAGCATTAATATAAAATTCCAGGTATTTGTTTCTTATTGGTACTTACGTTACTGATCTCACCTGTTTATTTAAATATTAATACTCAATGCTGGCATCATTGTGATTTCTGTTTACACTAGAAAAAAATAAGAATAAATCTGATAATTAGTTTTAATTTGCTGCCATTAAGATTTCCCATTAAGTTACATATTGCACTATACAAACATGGCATGTTTGTTAACAGCTTATTTATTACATCTTTATTCTGCCTTTTCTTCAGAAAGCTAGTGGTAGCATAAAGGTGCAAATTGACTCCTGCTTTGTTCAGCTGCTTCAGACCAACATGGCTGCTCTCTTGGATCTATCTGGTAGCATATGTAATTCTCCCCTCCATTTTATCCTCACAGCAACCCTGAGAGGTAGATTAGGCTGGGGGAATCACTGGCTCATAGAGTTTAATCTCTATGCCGCCTAAACCGATCTACTCAGAAATAAACATTTGTATTAAATGGATTTTACTGCTAGGGAAATGTTCTTAGAATTGCATCCTAAAGTACCCACCAGTGGTGGCGCTTGCCTGCTGTGTCTCTGTCTGACTTGCAGCTCTGGATCTGCCTCCTTCCAATCAGCCTCTACTCTCTGTGTCTGGTGCGGGGGGGGGGGGGGGGGTAACATGTCCTGCCTTCACACTGGATGTGATTTTTGTCTATACATGTAAAGTGAGCCTCAAATTTTAATACCAAAAAACCCACACATCAGCTGATAGAAATTCAGAAATATATAATGACTGTTAGAAACAACATTGTCCCAGCTACTGGAAATTTGGAAATACATTGTGGCAGCTTCAATATATGGCTTCATTATCGGAGCAGTCTTGGTTTTCCCTTTAAGCCACTCAATCAGCACAAAGCAGACTGCTGTAAATTCATGTTTCCAGAGTTTAGGCAGGTCTCCCTAAGAAGGTTTGGGTAGTTACTATGGGAAGTATAAAAGAGACTGAATAAGAAGTAGGTATGCAATAGAGAAGAGAACCAGAAGAAAAGAAAAGGAGCAAGAGACACAAAGAGAAGTCTATTAATACAAATATAGAGCTTTTGCTGATGACATAATGTTTATAAATGAAAACCCCATACAAGTTACACCTTTGCTGCTAGCTAAAATACAAGAGTATGGGGAGTTGGCGGGACTTTGTATTAATAGAGAAAAATCAAAAAATTCTGTGTAAAAATATGCGGATGAACAAGCAACAAGAATTACAGAGACTAACGGGCTGTGAAGTCACTTCCAAGGTAAAATACCTAGGGGTGGAGATAACAATGAAGAATATTGGATCTGTTTAAAAATAATTATGAGAAGTTATGGCATTAAATGGATGAAGACATGCTAAAATGGAACAAGCTTAATTTGTCATTGTTGGGTAGAATAGCTGCAATTAAAATGAATATCTTACCAAGAATGATGTATTTGTTTCAAACTATTCCTATTGTGAAGGATGGCAAACAATTTGATAAATGGCGAAGGAAAATCTCAGAATTTGTGTGGGCTGAGAAGAAACCAAGGATTAAAATGAAAATTTTGACAGATGCAAAAGAGAGAGGTGGGTTTCAACTACCGAATTTAAAATTATATCAGGAAGCAGTTTGTTTAGTGTGGATGAAAGAATGGATAACGTTGTTAAATAAAAAACTTTTAGTGCTGGAAGGTCACGGAAATAAATTTGGCTGGCAGGCATATTTGTATTATGGAAAAAAGAAGACGGACGGTTTTTTCTCTCACCATTATATAAGAAATAATTTGTTAAATACATGGATGAAATACAAGAAATATGGAGATGAGAGAAGACCGTTATGGATAGTGCCAGCTGAAGTAATAAAAATAACGGCTGAGATAGCCGAAAAAAAGTGGTTGTCATATAATCAATTATTAAAAATACAAAGTGGCAAAATAGAACTGAAAACTGCTGAAGAGTTGAATCATAAATATGATTGGTTTCAAATGCAACAAATAAAGAGCTTGGTGGAGAATGATATTAAAACTGAAGAAATAAAGAAAGAGCAAACAGAAATGGAAAAAGTTCTGCTTGGAGACAATGATACATTAATTTCAAAAGTATATAAATTACTTCTACAATGGTCTACAGAGGATGAAGTAGTGAAATCTCAAATGATTAAATGGGCAATTAATGTAAATAAAGAAATACAGATGGAAACTTGGGAATATTTGTGGAAGAACTCTATGAAACTTTCAACATGTCAAAGTATTAAAGAAAACTGTTTTAAGATGATGTATAGATGGTATATGACTCCTAAAAAATTGGCAAAGATGAATAACAAGATGCCAGACAGATGTTGGAAATGTAAAAAGCATGAAGGTTCTTTCTACCATATGTGGTGGACTTGTGAAAGAGCTAAAATGTTTTGGCAGATGATTCAGCAAGAGATTTCTAAGATCTTGGGATATGTTTAATAAAGCTGCAGTGACTTTTTTGTTGGGATTACAAATGGAAAAATTTCCAAAAGAAGATAGAACTTTAATCTGTACTTGCTCTCAGCTGCTAGGACATTGTATGCGCAGTTGTGGAAGCAAGAAAAAATACCAGAGAAATGGGATTGGATTATAAAAGTTATGACATGGTGTGAAATTGACAAATTAACAAGAATATTAAGAGACTATGATTTGGAAGTTTTTAAGACAGAGTGGAAAAAGTTTAGAAGATATGTAGAAAAAGAGTGGAAAATAAAAGGACATTGGACAATTTTTGATAATGATTAAGTTTTAAAAAGAATATAAATTTTTGTTTTAATAGTTAAGGGTACCTTTAAATATTTGCTTCTTAAGTAAATAACACTGGTGGGGGTCAAGTAACAGGGGGAGGGGTGGGTAGAAAGTAATATATGGGGTAGATAAAATAAGTTTTTAAAGATGTAAGATATAGATTTATTACCATATGTTACCAATAAAATTGTTTTAATAGACAAAGAGAAGTCTAGAGGCACCAAAATATCATATAAAATTGCATAGTGATTGGGCGGGAGGGTGGGGGGAGACTTAATTAGGTTCGCTACCTTCACATAGACTAGAGACTGCTCATTTTGGTTAAGGGGGGAAATGTGATGTTTGTATTTCCTTTCTTCAGCCTTGCCCAACTAAACATAAAATGCCTGCCTTATCTCATTCTTGTCAGCTTTCTTTAGGCAAAATTGCTTTCTCTTAAATGTGAGAATTCCTGTGATTAATTGAACAACAAAAGCTAGAGGAACAGAGGATATTGCCCCCCCCCCCTGAAATTCCACATGCAACTATAGGGAAAGCTAGAGAACAGTAATTTCTAATTAATTCCAACAGAGTGAAAACTATTACTTGCTCTCTGAAATGGAAAAATATCACTTGTTCTGAAATGTAAATTTTACAGTATAAAAATGCTTTTTTATAAAGTAGCTAGAATATTTTTTCAAGAATTCAGTATTGCACAAAACTGACAGATTGAAGAAATTGGTGGAATAATTTACTCTGAACATAGATTTCAGTGTTGGTTTGAAACTTTAGTACATTTCTGTGCTGAGGTGATTGAGAAGATAAAACTAGAACTGACCATTGGTGAAACAGAGTAGTGAGGTACAGGGCTTTTTTTCTAGAAAAAGCCCAGCAGGAATTCATTTGCATATTAGGCCATACCCCCTGATGCTGAGCCAGCCGGAATTGCGTACCTGCTAAAAAAAAAGCCCTGATGAGGTACACTTAGAAATTAGTGCTATAATTAAGGTTCCTACTGGACGGGTGGGGTTCATTCATAGTATTTTAGCATCAGGATTAAAGAAGACAAAGTACCTTGTCAAGAGAGAGCCACAGACATATGATCCTTGCTTTTTAGTGTAAACAGGAAAAAAATGGGAGTGATAAACAGGGAAGAAGTTCACAGCAATGTGGTGGAATGTAGCTTACAGGTATTTGCATTCTACAGCTTCCAAACAATCGTTACACTGTTACTGGACTTTCCAGGTTGTTTATAATTGTGGTATTATGGGACACATCTCATGCGTTCTTAAAACTACAGTATCTGAAAATGTTAGCCTTCCCAACCCTCCCGCTCTGGCGGGGGATGCCAGGTTTTCCACCCTCTTCCCCCGCTCCCCCAAAAAACAGAAGCGGGGGGAGGGGGGAAAACGGCGGGCACCCCATCCCAGAGTGGGCGACGCTGCCGCGCTGCTGCCGCCCCCTCCCTCCCCGCAGCTGCTCCTCCGAGATGGGCCCAGGCTGAGCCCATCTCGGAGGAGCAGCCAAAGCAGAGAAGGGGAGGGTGGAGGTGGGCCAGGAGCATGGCAAGCCGCGAATCCGGGCCCCTCTAGGACCCGTACTCGTGGCTCGCCACGCTCCTGGCCCGCCTCCACCCCCCCCATTCCAATGCAGAGGCGGAGCACGCGACGACGACGCGACGCCTCTCCCCCCCCCCCCGGCAGCTGCTCCTCCGAGATGGGCCCAGCCTGAGCCCATCTCGGAGGAGCAGCCAAACCAGAGAAGGGGAGGGTGGAGGCAGGCCAGGAGCATGGCGAGCCGCAAATCCGGGCCCCTCTAGGACCCGGACTCGCGGCTCGCCACGCTCCTGGCCCGCCTGCACCCCCCCATTCCAATGCAGAGGCGGAGCGCGCAACGCCGCCGCGACGCCTCTCCCCCCCCCCCCGGCAGCTGCTCCTCCGAGATGGGCCCAGCCTGAGCCCATCTTGGAGGAGCAGCCACGGCAGCACAGCGACGCTCCCCGGCGCCCTTTCCCCCCCTCCCTTTAGCTCCACCCCAGTGTCTCCTGGCTCCACTCCCAAAGTCTCCTGGCTGCACCCCCAAAGTCCCCAGATATTTTAAAAATGGGACTTGGCAACCCTAGAAAATGTGTAGTTTTAAGGTTAAACAAAATATTTCCCCTCTTTTAAAAAGGCAGATTTTTTCCCTTTACACCAAATAACTGCTGCAGGCGGCCCTTTGCTGTGCCAGGGCTTTTTTTGAGCAGGAATGTCCAGGAATGTAGTTTCGGCTGACTTGGCATAAGAGGTGTGGCCTAATATGCAAATGAGTTCATGCTGGTCTTTTCCTACAAAAAGCCATGTGTGAAACAATGGTGATGTCAGGGGTGTGCGCTGATATGCAAATGAATTCCTGCTGGGCTTTTTCTACCCAAAAAGCCTTGCTGAGAACAATTATCTATATATCTAATAATGAAGTCTGGCCCCTATTGGCAGATATCTAAATCAGCAGATCGGGGCACTACTGATACCGGACAGGTTTTTCTGCATATTTGGAGGACTGCCCGGGTTTGTAGAAAAATCTGAAATAATAACATACCTTGGTGGGTTAAATCCCCCCCCCCTCAATGTTATCTGAAAGTGCACAGACAATGCACATAACCTTCTCTAGATGTCTGCAGTGATGGGGTGCCTAGGGGCTACAGCCATGGCATTGTGGTGGAGGAACTGCAGCAGCAGTGGAGGCTGGGAGGGTTTCAACAGTGGTAGGGGGTGGTTGGGAGCTGGGGTGGCACCAGCAGTAGCAATGGTGGGAGAAGCTGTGCTGAGCCTGTCAGTATTGTCAGCAATGGTGGGGGAGTGGGAGTTCTGGTGGCCCCAATACGCCTTCTAAGCTGTGGAGTCTTTTGAGCAAAAACACTGCTTTGTGAGTCACTGGCATTAAAGTTGTGAGCTGCTTCATAAATTAGTTTGCTCTGGGCCATTTTTCCTGAGCTAAGACAAAAATGTGTGAGTCTGAGTCTAAAAAACTATGAGGTAGCTTGCACTAACTCAGCTTAGAGGGAACACTGGGTGGCCCAGGGAACAACAATGGTAATGGAGTGGAGAATATGCTGCCTGAAAACCCAGTAGCCCTCTAATTTTACTTCTTACTCTCCCCCCCTCCCCATTTTCTGTTTAGCAAACAAAATGACGTTGATACCTTTCTCCCAAGAAACAGGACAGTATATGTGGGGGTATCACATTTTATCCTTGTGGCAGCTTTGTGGGGATTTGTTAGGTGGATAGAATGGTTTGATCAAGGCCACCCAAGAAGCTTCCTGGCAAAACAAAGGCTGATCATCTCTAACAATCCATCTGCTGCTCCAATCTGGCTAATCTGCAGGGAGTGTTTATCTGTATGTAGCTATATGAGTCAAGCATGGTGGGAATCACTTCCTCTGTGATTTTAAAAACAGGCATGTTGTATATATGAGCTACCTAAAGGCTGCCCAGCCTCTCTTGAAGGCTGTCAGTATGGAGGCACAGTGTTTGTCAAACAGTGTTATGGATCACTACGGGAGTGAAGGGAAGACCCCAACACTTTTGAAAAATGATGTGCAATTTCTAGATATTATAATAAGAGTGTTGTGAACCGAAGATGTTACTCCAGCTATTCTATCCAGAACTCAGCCAATTTGGTGCCTTTCATTATATAATATAATCGCATCATTGTATATGCAATTTATATGCCATCACAGGTACAACATATGATAGCTTGTGAGACGAAGTAGAGGCCACTAGATGGCTGAAAGCAGTTGAAAAGGAAGGAGGTCACCCTGTCCTTAGCTGCACTGTCACATTTGGCAATAGCAAGTGCGTGGCTAGTTGCACCTACTCAGGCTGTAAGGTTTTGCCCAAGTTCAATCATGAGGCTCCTTAGGTTGTTTCAAAAGAAGCAGTGCCGGAGTTATGTATAGTTAAGTAGGCTGATGCCTAGGGCCTCTAAATCTAGGGGGTCTCCACAGCCCTGCCCCCCCTAGTCTCCCCTCTCCCAAAATTTCAAACCCAAGACTTCATGCAAGGGCAGGGCAACAGGCCCAGCAACTATGAGACTCGGGGCCAGCTAGTGGGGCTCAATTCGAAACTCTGGGGCCCAAATGGAAAAATTTTTGTGGAGCCCCAGTTCACAGTCAAAGTCTGCAGAATCTTAGAGATATAAATAAAATCCATCTAGATTGCCCTGGTGCAGGGGCCCCATTAGGAGCAGCCCACGGGGCCCAATTTGGGCAAATTGCTCCAATTACCTTAAGGCCAGCCCTGATGAGACTGTGCAGAGGTTGGACTGACAAGCCCTGCCCCTTCTAGGTCCCTGGTGCCACTATTCAGAGTACAGACTCCAGTTCTCCAGAGCCAGCAGCCCAGAGTCAACAACATCAAGCTGCACAGCCTTCTCCAGCTCAAGGGTCAGGTCAGTAGTGGTACGTGCTGCAAAAAGTGCCTTATTGTGTTTAAAATCCTGTTACTTGTAAAAATAAATATCATATCTATATTATTACTGAATGTGTAATTTTAATACTTATTAATTTAATTGTTTTGGGGATTTTATGTTATGAGCCGCCCTGAGCCTGCTTCAATGGGGAGAGTGGGATATAAATCAAATAAATAAATAAATAAAAATAGTCAATAAAATCTTTGTTCTTTGTTTAAAACCCCAGTCTGGTGCTCTGATCATGGCATCTCCCCCACTCTGATCACTACCAGTGCCTTAAAAAGGGTCCTGGGAGGGGGAAAGCCCAAAAATGTGCAGGTGCCAACCCTTCAGGAAGAAACCAAAGTTAGGGGTTTTCATCTCCAAACCCCAGGAGTCAGCCAGAGGGGTCCCACTGCCCCTCAAGAAAGGCATAGGGAAGTCAGTGAGTGGTGGCAGCTACTGAAGAGTGACAGAAGCCCACCAAGGAGGTGGGAAGGTGAAGAGGGGCTCACAAGCAACAAACCAGCTACTCAGTCCCCCAGGGCTGAGGGTGGGCGACTGTTCCGCCACATTGGAAACTGAATTCTGTAACCCTTCAGCAGCAACCATCTATACCTTGTGCCAATAGCCACTGATGGACCTCTGATCCATGTGTTTATCCAGTTGAAGATTAATTTTACTTTTTATTTTTAGATTCTAATCTGAGCATGAGTAAATGATTTGAAAGTGGTGCTAGCAAGCGCAAGAGACAGAGACTTGAAAATGCTATGGTAAGAAAGTTAAGACCAATCACTGCTTTCATGCATCAACCACATTGAAGCAACAAGAGCCATTAGTGAAGCTATCCAGCCTGAGCCAACTACTAGCATGCAAACAGACAAAAACCTCCCTGAAAGAGAAACAGTGAAGCAGGATGTGGAACAGCAAGCTGATTATGAGGAAGCAGCCATGATGCTGGCTCAAACTGAAAATATAGAACTAATTCAAGAGTCACTTACTGGACAGGGAGAGGCTAAAGAGCCACAGGAAGATAATGTAAAAAGTCAGATTTTGCAGAACAGCAGTACTGGTGGCATGTCATGGAGAGAATTATTGCTGTAATATGCACTCTTGTAGAACGATGCTTACCATTCAGTGGAGACAATGAATACTTTGGATCTCCAAATAATGGCAATTATCTTGGTTTTTTAGAACTAGTGGCAAAATTTGATCAATTTTTACTCGCTCATATCAATCGTTATGGACATTCTGAATCAGGCAATCCCTCTTATTTGTCAAAAACTATATGTGAGGAAATTATTCATCTCATGGCAAAAAAAGTTAAGGATGCAATTCTGGCTGATGTGAGAAAGGCTAGATATTTCAGCTTTTCAATAGATTCCACTCTTGACATTTCACATACTGATCAGTTGACTTTAATTGTCAAATATGTATCACCTGAAGATGGTTTGCCAACAGAGAGATTTTTAACTTTCCTTGAACTAAAAGACCACTCAGGAGAAAGCATAGCTGATTTCGTGTTCAACTATTTCACTACTGAGCTAAAAATTGACTTTAGAAAATGCCGCGGGCAGTCTTATGACAACGCCGCCAACATGGCTGGTAAGTACAACAGTATGCAGCAAAAAATCATTGAAAAAAACCAGTTCGAAAGATTTATTCCATGTGCAGGTCACTTTTTAAATCTGGCAGGCTGTTCAGCTTTGGATTGCTATCTTGATGCAGTAAACTGTTTTAGCATTATCAATGAAATTTATACCTTCTTTTCATCCTCCACAAAATCATTTTTGCCACCTCAGTCTAAAGTGCCTAAATATTTGTCAGACACTAGGTGGGACGTACACGCAAAAGCCACAGAAGCTGTTTGGAAAGTTACAGTGCTATCACTGATGCCCTCCGTCACTTGTACTCTGACGTTAATGGGAAGGGGGAGACCAGGCTCCAAGCTAACAATCTTTTGCAGAAAATGGAAGAACTGGAATTTGTGTTTATGCTGTGTGCTAGGTCATTTTCACAAGGTCAGCAAAGCCCTTCAGAAATCAGAACTGTTATTGAGTTCTTGTGCAAGTTTGTACAGTTCACTTCTGGATTTTAAAAGGAAAATTAGAGAAGATTTTGCTTGAGAAACAAGCAAAAGCTACCTTGCCGAATGTTAACTACAAAACAAGGAGACAAAGAGTAAGGGAACGGCAAAGAAATGACAGAAGTGCACCTGATGCCTTAGATGCACTTTCTTCAAGAGATAAGTTTAGGATAAAATCCTTTATTCCTATATTAGATACACTTGAAGCCAATTTAAAAAGAAGTACTGTGTACAGTGATGTTGCACAATTGTTTTCCATTCTTGTTAATCTGACAGCATCTAAGCAAGAAATTCAGCAAGGTGTTGAACTGTTGATGGAAGCATACCCCAAAGATATTGACCTGAAATTTATTGATGAACTTTTGCACTTTCAGCTGTATGTGAGACAAAGCCATAGGCTTACAGAAGAGCACTTTCTGTCTCTGTAACAGATTGGCAGATCGCACCCAAAGAGTGCTTGTGAATGGTTCCTCATCCTCTTGGAGAGGAGTGACAAGTGGAGTGCCTCAAGGATCTGCCCTGGGACCTGTTTTGTTCAACATCTTTATAAATGATTTGGATGAAGGAATAGAGGGAATGCTGATTAAATTTGCCGATGATACTAAATTGGGAGGGGTTGCAAATACAGTAGAAGGCAGAAACAGGATACAGGATGATCTTGACAGGCTGGAAAACTGGACTAAAACCAATAAAATGAATTTTAACAGGGGTAAATGTATAGTTGTGCATTTAGGTAGGAAAAATCCAATGTATGGTTATAGGATGGGGGAGACTTGTCTTAGCAGTAGTATGTGTGAAAAAGGATCTAGGGGTCTTAGTGGATGATATGCTGAACATGAGTCAACAGTGTGATGTGGTGGCTTAAAAGTCAAATGCAGTTTTGGGCTGTATCAACATAAGTATAGTGTCTAGATCACGTGAAGTGATGGTATTGCTTTATTCTGCTCTGGTAAGCCCTCACGTGGGGTATTTGTTCAGTTTTGGGCACCACATTTTACAAAGGATATTGACAAGCTAAAACGGGTCCAGAGGAGGAGTATGGAGACCAAGTCCTATGAAGAAAGGATGAAGGAGCTGGGCATTTTAGCCTGGAGAGGAGGCAGCTGAGAGGTGATATGATTACCATCTTCAGGTACTGGAAGGGCTGTCATATAGAGGGTGGTGTGGAATTGTTTTCTGTGGCCCCAGAAGGTAGGACCAGAACCAATGGGTTGAAATTAAATCAAAAGAGTTTCCAGCTCAATATTAGGAAGAACTTCCTGACCGTTAGAACAGTTTCTCAGTAGAACAGGCTTCCTTGGAAGGTGATGGGCTCTCCTTCCTTGGAGGTTTTTAAACAGAGGATAGATGGCCATCTGACAGCATGGAAGATCCTGTGAATTTAGGAGGAGGTGTTTGTAAGTTTCCTGCATTGTGCAGGGAGTTGGACTAGATGACCTTGGAGATCCCTTCCAACTCTATGATTCATACAGACCTTTATCAAATTCTCTCGGCTTGGCTTCGCGAACGAAGATTTAAGAAGGGTGCAATAGTCCACGTTTGCTGCAGGCTCGCTGGTGGCTGACAAGACTAATGTGGGACAGGCAGGTCCGGCCACAGCGGCTGCAGGGAAAAGTCTGATTTAGGGTTGGTTCTGTAGCAGTGCGATTCTTCCTCAATCTCCTTTTGTCCTCAAGACCAGCTATGCATGCGTTCTCAAAGGAAGAGACAGCCTGGTGGATGGTGTGCCTCCATGCTTTGCGATCTGAGGCTAGGTCAGACCACTGGTGATGGTTGATGTGACAGGTGCTAAGGGATTTCTTCAAGGAGTCCTTGTACCTCTTCTTTGGTGCCCCTCTATTTCGATGGCCGGTGGAGAGTTCGCCATACAGGGCAATCTTGGGAAGGCGGTGGTTTTCCATCCTAGAAATATGCCCTGCCCAGTGCAGCTGCGTCTTCAACAGCAGTGCCTCGATACTGGTAACCTCCGCCCTCTTGAGGACTTCAGTGTTGGTCACAAAGTCACTCCAGTGGATATTGAGGATGGTGCGAAGGCAGCACTGATGAAAGCGCTCAAGGAGTCGCAGGTGATGACGGTATAAAACCCATGATTCGGAGCCGTAGATGAGGGTTGTCATCACAACCGCTTTGTAAACATTGATCTTTGTGCCTTTTTTCAGATGCTTGTTGCTCCACACTCTTTTGTGCAGTCGGCCAAATGCACGGTTTGCCTTTGCCAGCCTGTTGTCAATCTCCTTGTCGATCTTGGCATCTGAGGAGATGATGCACCCCAGGTAGCTGAACTGCTGGACTGTCTTCAGAACTGATTCACCCACAGTGATGCAGGGAGGGTGATAATCTTCCTGGGGTGCAGGCTGGTGGAGAACTTCTGTCTTCTTCAGACTAACTTCTAGGCCGAATAGCTTGGCAGCCTCTGCAAAGCAGGGCGTCATATGCTGCAGAGCTGATACCGAGTGGGAGACGAGTGCAGCATCATCAGCAAACAGTAGCTCTCGGATGAGTTTTTCCATTGTCTTGGAGTGTGCCTTTAGTCGCCTCAGGTTGAACAGGCTGCCATCGGTGCGATAGCGGATGTAGACACCATCGTCATCATCTAGATCTACTGCGGCTCTTTGAAGCATCATGCTAAAGAAGATCGTAAAGAGAGTTGGCGCGAGAACGCAGCCTTGCTTTACACCTGTGCCTATTGGGAAGGGCTCCGAGAGGTCGTTGCAGTGTCTGACTTGGCCTCGCTGGTCTTCGTGTAGCTGGATGACCATGCTGAGGAACCTTGGGGGACATCCTAAACGTTCCAAGATTTGCCACAGGCCTTTCCTGCTAATGGTATCGAAAGCTTTGGTAAGGTCGACAAAAGTCACATACAGAGCCTTGTTCTGTTCCCTGCATTTCTCTTGGAGCTGCCTGAGAACAAATACCATGTCGGTGGTGCTCCTGTTAGCTCTGAAGCCGCACTGGCTCTCTGGGAGGAGTTCTTCTGCAATGGCGGGCACCAGTCTGTTCAGGAGTATTCTGGCAAGGATTTTGCCTGCGATGGAGAGCAGGGTTATCCCCCGGTAGTTGGAGCAGTCTGACTTTTCCCCTTTGTTCTTGTATAGGGTGATGATGATTGCATCGCGAAAGTCCTGTGGTAATTTGCCTTGTTCCCAGCAGGTGACAAGTACTTTGTGAAGTGAGCTATGTAGTACTGTGCCCCCATGCTTCCAGATCTCTGGTGGAATTCCATCAACTCCCGCTGCCTTGCCACTTTTCAGTTGCTTGATAGCTTTAACAGTCTCTTCTAGGGTGGGGATCTCATCCAACTCTGTTTTCACCGGTTGAAGTGGGGTGAGGTGGATTGCTGAATCTTGAACTACGCGGTTGGCACTGAAGAGAACCTGAAAATACTCCGACCACCGGTTCAGTATGGATGCCTTGTCTGTGAGGAGCACTTGGCCGTCTGCACTATGCAAGGGACTCTGAGCCTGATATGATGGACCATATACTGCCTTCAGGGCTTCGTAGAACCCTCTTAAATCACCAGTGTCTGCACACAGCTGGGTTCTCTCTGCAAGCTTGGTCCACCACTCGTTCTGAATGTCTCGAAGCTTGCGCTGGAGGTTGCTACATGCAGCGCGAAAGGTTGCTTTTTTCCCAGGACAGGAGGGCTGAGCAAGATGTGCTTGGTAGGCAGATCTCTTTTTTGCCAGTAATTCTTGGATCTCTTGATTGTTCTCATCAAACCAGTCCTTGTTCTTCCTTGTGGAGAACCCGAGGACTTCTTCAGAAATCTGCAGGACGGTAGTTTTTAGGTGTTCCCAGAGTGCTTCTGAAGAAGGGTCTGTGGGGCAACTGGGGTCCTCAATTCTTGACTGGAGTTTTGCCTGGAAGGCAGCTTTAACTTCGGCTGACTGAAGGCTGCCAACCTGAAATTTCCTCCGAGGGATACCTCCTCTCCTGGGTGTGGGTTTAAAGTGAAGACGGAGATTGCAGCGTACAAGACGATGATCCGTATGACATTCTGCGCTGGGCATTACTCGGGTGTGTAAGACATCTCGAAGGTCTCTCTGGCGCACCAGAATGTAGTCGATAAGGTGCCAATGCTTGGACCGTGGGTGCATCCAGGTTGTCTTCAGACTGTTCTTCTGCTGGAAGATAGCGTTGGTGATGGTGAGCTGGTGCTCCATGCAAAAAATTCAGATGGCCTTTCCTAATGTGGAAGCAATCTTGCTGCTATTTCTTAGCTTTATGGTCATTAACTGCTCAGGAGAGAGGAGTTTTTCAAGACTTAAAATAATTAAAAATTAATTAAGGGCCACGATGTCTCAGGAGAGGTTGTCTGCACTGAGCATTCTGTACATTGAAAGTGACAAACTTAGACAAACAAATTTTTGTTGAAGTTTTGGATGATTTTGCTATGAGGAAGGCTAGAAAAAAACATTTTTTTTTATTTCTTACTGTATTTGATGGTTGTAGTTTACTTCTTAATATGTATTTTTAAATTGACTGTTTAATGACATAAAGTACCGTATTTTTTGCACCATAAGACTCACTTTTTCCCCAAAAAAATGTGGAGGGAAAAGTGTGTGCGTCTTAAGGAGCGAATACTGCAAAAAATTCACACAAATGCCTCTAAATTCACACAAACAGCTCTAAAAACTAGGTGCGTCTTATGCTCAGGTGCATAGATTCTAAAAGTGCCACACTCTCAGGTAATCATAATCATATTATTTAAACTTCCCAGGCAATATAATTTGTAAACTGAAGGTTTTATTTTTTTAAGAATAACATTGCAACTTCATTTTTCTAAAAAGTAATGCTTATTCCACAAAAGGTTTACAAAGTTCAGTTATTGCAAAAGTTTTTCAGTGTTAATTTTAACATTTAATCACTATGGTATTTAACAATAACATCTTATGTCCTTTAGAGGAGAAATTGTGAATTGCAGAATTTTAAATACCCGTCATCATCCTTGACTTCACTCAATTTTGTTTATATCACTTCCATTTTCTTCTAGTTGTGAGGGTGGGGGATTGGGAGGGCCCTCACAAGTGGAGTAGCCTAGGGCCTCTCTTCATCTAAATCCAGCCCTGCCTGATGGCTCCCCTTTTTCCCATGCCCACAAAAAAGTATTTTGAATTAATATAAAATCCTTTTTCAGGCCTCAGTTTTACGTCCGGTCAAAGTCACATTCATACTCATCCCTTTTCAGTTGGTCCATATCAACATTACCCAGTGAGACCAGATTAGAACTCTCCCCAAGCTCCTCTCCCACCTGCAGGCCTGGAACAGCTGGCCTGATCAGGAGCACATTTGAATAGTGCTCTTAATGCCATTCTGTCTTTGCTGCATGTTGGCAGTGGCCACAAGCAAACATGGTTGGCCCCTTTCCTACAGTTACCCTCAGCAGTGGTTGCTAAATCTAGCTGATTCTCCTATCATCTTCCTTGAGATAGTTTACCACTATCCCCCAGAAGCAGCTTTCATCTTGTATTTCTACATTTTGCATGGCAACCAGGCCCTAGCCATGGGGGGGGGGGCAGACCCCTCTATTAAAATCCCCTTTCCCCCTGTAGGACCCCTCCGTTGGAAAGCCTGGGGGGTGGAGTTTGCACCAAGGGCTCATCAGCCCTCAGAGCAAACGGGGCCATCCACCCCCGCTGGCTTTTCCTGCACCACAGGAAAGCCCAGCGCGGGGGAAGTTTGCATCAAGGACTCCTCTTAAGGAGCCATCAGTGCAAACGGGGCCATCCACCCCGCTGGCCTTTTTCACACCACGGGAAAGTCCGGGGGGGGGGTGAAGTTTGCACCAAAGGCTCCTCACGAGGAGCCCTCGGTGCAAACAGGACCATCCAGTGCAAATGGGGCCATCCAGGCCTGCTGGCCTTTCCCGCACTGTGGAAAAGGCCAGCAGGGGTGGGGCTCCTTGAGAGAGAGAGCCAGCACGAAAGACGGGGACAGAGTAAGAGAGAGAATGAGAGAGACAGGGGGACAGAGTGAGAGAGCGGCCGAGTGAGAGAGAGAATGGCAGCGTGAAATACAGGGGGACAGTGGCAGAGCAAGAGAGAGAGAGAGAGAGAACATCAGTCCAAAAGACGGGATCAGAGTGAGAGAGCAGTAGAATGGCAGCGTAAGAGAGAGGGGGACAGACAGTGGCAAAGAGACAGAAAGCGGGAGAGCAAGAGGGCAACACCCACGGACCCCCACCCCACCAAATTTTTCAGCTCCCGGGCCCCTCCACCCAAATTTTTCTGGCTACAGGCCTGATGGCAACCTACTTTTTCTTAACTCACATCGTGCAGAAATGAACAACAAATGACTGTGCCATGCAGCAGATGGTCACAGAACCTACGGATCCTAGACTTGGTCCTAAGTAATGCTCAAGACCTGATGAGAGATATCGATGTGATAACACTGATTGGGAACAGTAATCATAATGCTGTTAAGTTTAACATTTATGTAAATAGTGAGTTGCCGAAAAAGACCAACCAAACCACATTTAACTTTAGAAGGCATAAGTTCTCTCAACTGAGGGGGCTTGTGAAGAAGAAACTGAAAGAAAAGATAAGGAGAGTCAAGTCCCTTGGAGATTTGGAGACTATTTAAATCTACAATATTGGAAGCTCAGATAAAATGTATACCGCAGGTTAGGAAAGGTATGAATAGGTGAGGATCAGGGAGGACAGTAAGGTGCTCCAGAGGGATCTGTCAAGGCTGGACAAATTAGCAACATGGCAAATGAGATTCAATATGGGCAAGTGCAAAGAAATGCACATTGGAGCCAAACATCCGAACTATAAATATATGTTGATAGCGGTAATAGATCAGGAGAGAGATATTGGAGTCATAGTAGACGGGAGATGTCAACTCAGTGTGTGACTGCAATAAAAAAACCCGGTACATTCTATGCTGAGGATTATTAGAAGAGGATCGAAAACAAATCAACTGGTATCATAATGCCCCTGTATGAATCTGTGGTGCAGCCTTATTTGGAATACTGTGTATAGTTCTGGACACTTTCGGGAAGGGGTAAGATAAGCATGTGGAGTAGAGGTCCATGAGTGGCTATTAGCCATAAGATATAGATAGAACACTGTGTCTGGGGCAGTGATGCTCTGTATTTTTGGTGCTTGGTGGGCAATAATGGGAGGGCTTTTGGAGCTCTGGCCCTGCTGGTGGATCTCCTGATGGTGCCTGTATGAGACCACTGTATGAGACTGGATGGGACTGGATAGCTTCTCTTATGTTAACTGAAATGGGATGCATCTTGGAGGGTATGTTTTCACAGGCTGCTCCCCTTTTTGGGTGGTGTTGGCTGTTGCCAGAAGCTGAAGACTGCTATGAATCATTGTGTAGTGATCTTCCTGTAAATCTGTTTTTTTTTAGCCTGCCTTGCTTGTTGTTTATGGTCTTATTTAGATAAAATTTATGAATTACCCCAAAAACAGTTAAATTACAGTGTATTGTAAGTTAATGAATTATTATTAATGTTAGCAACATTGGGTAGGGTTTCTTTAAATGTGAATGATCCACTTTGACTTTTATCTTAAAACAGCATGATCAGCCTATGGTTACAAAGTCAAAGAAAGCAAAGTGACAAGAAGCAGTAAAACATGAAAGCCAATTGGGCAAAATAAGCAGTATGCCAGTTCTTTGTGCCTGGAGATGCCTGTAGCAAGTGGTCAGTAGGATAATCTTTGCTACACTGTCACACACACACACACACACACACACACACCCCAATTGTGGCAGAGATAGGTGTAAAGTGGACTTCACTCATGCCCATGCTAACAAATGATAATCTAATCAAATTTTAAAAAGGTAAACTGGAATGTACACAGTAAAATTCTTAGCAGCAGTGAATATTGTAGGCTGCCTTGAACTACAAGGAAATGTTTTAATAAATAAATAATAAATGTTTGACCACTTGACCTGTGTGCCTACCATAAGCCTCTGTAGCACTGTAGAATGAATTCTGTAGGGTTTGAATTATTGCTGGCCATTGTCATAGCCATAAGGAAAGATGATGTGATTGATAGTGCAGCTTCTCATTCATTTATAGGCCCAAATTTTGGTGTCTGCTTGGATGATTAGCAGACTTTGATGACTCTACTGTATTCTATGATGCAGGAACAAAAAATAGTAAGGCCCAGTTGAAATTTTTAGAAGCTCTGCAGTCATAATATAGTTTTGTCTAATTCTATATTTATTAATCCAGCTTTCCAGTTTGACAGATAGCAGTCATTGAGTCAGCTGTTTTAGCATTCTGTATCCCTTTGATGTGCATGTATGTATCTTAGCATATTGCAGTACAGAGTCCAACTGCATTAGCAACCACAGAGCCCATTGGGTGAGGCTGGAACCAAGCCAGCTAGGAAATGGTAGACCTGAGTTAATATTTACCTAGAAGCAGAGTAAAAGCCTTGTTTTCTCCACTCTTAATATATGTAGGAGACAAGGCTGTCTTGTACGCACAGCTGGCGCCTATCCTGCCCAAGGAGCAAAGCCCAGCCCCACCTTATACTTGTTTAATGTCTCTTTTAGCTCAAGACAGCCAAACGTGTATTAGTTTGTGCATACTTATTGGCCTTCTGAGGAAGGTAAGGTATGTTTACATGTTTAAGGTAGTAATTGAGGAGGGTATGTGTTC
Source organism: Heteronotia binoei (assembly GCF_032191835.1). Lineage (NCBI taxonomy): Eukaryota > Metazoa > Chordata > Lepidosauria > Squamata > Gekkonidae > Heteronotia > Heteronotia binoei. The sequence continues at coordinate 221,768,226 of NC_083223.1, read as the reverse complement.
TGGCATGCTACTAGAAGAAGAAGCAAATGCTTCATTGCACGAGCTGGGGGTTGGTTCATGATTTTGGAGGGGGAAATAGCAAAAGAGAAGCCACAGCTTGTGTAAAATGAAGGTGGGAGGAATGTCAAGGCTGAAAGATGGGTGTGGGAAGGTCTCTTGAAGCTTTACAGGTTGGAGATACGTTAGTGATTTTGCAGGTATGTCCTGCCTTCCAGAGCCAAAGCTTTCCCCCCAAAGCTCTCATCATCATCAAATCATTTAAGGATGCTTAAAGAATACTCCAGAAACAAAGCAGCAACCAGTAATCCACTAAAGACACTGTGAAAAAGAAAACGTTTTTGCTGGTTATCTGAAAGGCTTTCCAGAAAGAAGCTTTGGCTTCTGGAATGAGAATGTGACCATTCGAAAGGTTATTTTTCCTGTAGCTACTTTCCTAAACTCAGTAGTCCAAATGCTTGTCCTGTGCTTATTTTACTCACGAAAGCTTATTCCCTGGGATTCTGTTGGTCTTTAAAGTGGTACTGGACTCAAAGTTTATTCAGTAGTCCAAGGCATGCACAGCAAGGTCTTATTTGAAGATCAAGGTGTGCATGGAAATAGGATTAAGGGGCTATAGCTCAGTGGTAGAACATCTGCATCTCATGGAAAAGGCTACAGGTTCAACCCCCAGAATGGGGGTAGCCAAACTGTGGCTTGGGAGCCACATGTGGCTTTTTCAAATATATTGTGTGGCTCTTGAAGTCTCCAGCGTCCTGTCAGCCAGTTTGGAGAAGGCATTTGTCTCTTTAAATCACTTCTCTTAGCCAAGCATTTAAAGTTAAAGTTGCTTTATTTCTACCTCCCCTCCTCCCCCATCTATTTTCCTTCCTTCCTTCCTTCCTTCCTTCCTTCCTTCCTTCCTTCCTTCCTTCCTTCCTTCCTTCCTTCCTTCCTTCCTTCCTTCCTTCCTTCCTTCCTTCCTTCCTTCCTTCCTTCCTTCCTTCCTTCCTTCCTTGTGGCTCTCAAACATTTGACATTCATGTCCAGCGGCTTTCAAACATCTGATGTTTATTCTATGTGGCTCTTACATTAAGCAAGTTTGGCCACCCCTGCTCCAGAATCTCTAGCTGAAAGGACCAGGCAGTAGGTGATGTGAAAGACCTCTGCTCGGGAGCCTGGAGAGCTGCTGCATGAGTAGACAGTACTGGCTTTGATGGTTTGATTCAGTATAAGGCAGCTTCGTGTGTGTTCATGTGACATATCACTTCCTGGCTACCAGAAACCTTAATCCAAATCTTGATGGTGGTGCCCGCTACATTTTCTCAGCATTCCAAAATGGTCACAGGGCAAACAAGGTTGGAGACAACTGGGCTAAGCTCAGGCTTTGATATTGCTAAAGAAAAAAGCTGTTAACAGTTCTATGCAGATAGCGGTGGGCCATCTGAAGGGCTGCCTCTTGCTCTGCTCACGCATTACAAGGCGGGCAGCCCAATCCAGAGAACTGCCGTGTAGCTGCATTCGAGTGCAGAACTAGTATAGGCGGCCACCGTTGGCTCCCAAAGGGGAAACGTTATGCCATACGTGGAGGGGGAGCACAAGCTGGATGAATGAGAGAGAACCCGTCGCCATGGTGATTCCGCCCATGCCACGCCATTGGCCCGCTGCCGAGGTGGGGGTGGGGGAGGCACAGGCTCACGCGGGACCACAGGATTGGCCAGCCCGTTCCATGTGACCAGGAGAGGGGGTGGAAAGCCCGCACCTGAGAGGCCATCAATCCCCACACACCCTCCTGCTGTCAGAGACTCTGCCAATGGCAGACAGACGGGCAGAGGCATGCACAGACAAACAAGAACCACAAAGTGCAGGAGTTCGCTGCTGTAAACAGTGGCTGGAATGTGTGTCTGGGAGTGGGCAGACCACCAAGTCCAAAAGACACCCACCACCACCCGGAGCCCCCCCTCACATGTTGCCCTGCCGCCACCCCCCACTATGTGCAAGGAACACCTCCCTTGACGGCCGCAGAACTCAGAATGTGAGCCTCTGGGCATGCATGCACTTCATCAGCCCCCCCCCCTTTGTGGCCTGCGCACAACAGCCCTGTGGGGTCAGGTAGGCCATCAGGCCGGGCAGGCTGAGGGGCAGCACCCCCCCCCTCCCCTGTCCAGCCACGTGGGGGCAGTGTGGCGGCTCATAGCCCGCTCTCCCCACCAGGACTCAAGTCTGCCCACCCTCCCAGGCATTCCCTCGGAGAGGCCACACGGAGAGAGTGTGGGGGGGGGGGGGTTGCCCAGGGAACATGCAGCAGATGCCAAGCAGGAGAGACAACAGAGGGTACAGCTCAGACTTTATTTTTCCAGAACAGAATGCAACAGTTTCCCTGGTGCGCACTGGGCAGTCTCACCTTGGGCAGGGCTCCATTCAGAGCGGCAGGCAAAAACAGCTGAGGGAGTGGAAGGGGGGGGGGGTGGAGCAACACACACGGAAGCCTCTGTGTTGGATTCCCGCCTGCAAAATGGAGACAGAGATCAAGAGCACCTGCAGGGGCAGTAACTGGAGGAGCAGGCTGCATTTCAGCTGGCTGTTCTCTTAAAGGGACAGTCTCTGACCCACCTCCCCACATCGGGGCAGCTGCCACACACACACACACCCGTGCCCTGCCAGGGATTGGGAAAGCGGCAGAGGGCAAACCAAGGGACGGGAGCAGGCAGCAGCACAGGGTAGCAGGGTCAGCAAATGTCCCCTGTTGGAGCCCACTGCCGGGTTCAAGTGCCAGAGACACTTGCACACCGAGTGGTAGAGGGGAGGGGGAGGACAGTGGGGGGGGGGGCACAGTGCAACTTACCCAGCCATGGGTGACAGTCCTCGCGTGCAGAGCCTCCGGGAGCCCGGAACCTGTGGAGACCTGGAAACAAGAGCAGTTAGTCCCAGGGGAGAGACCTTGCTTTCCCCCTCACAAGTCAAAGATACTGTCAAAGCAACTGCGCAGTGCAAAACCCATCACCAACGTGCCTTCCTGTCCCTCGCTCTAAGTCCGTATGGCAGGGAGCTCACCGACAGAACTTCCTGCCGTGCAAAGCTGTCCCTAACAACTGAGTTGTGCGAGGCCAGAGCGGAAGTATTTCTAGGAGGTGGGGGACTGCGATTGGGTACTGGGGAGGGGGCTCGTCAGCCTGAGGTGCAAGTGGATTGGTGAGGCAATCACACCGCTCCCTTAGGGGTTTGCGAGCTTCTGCAGCGGTGGAGCCGACCTTTGTTCTTGGTTTCAATGAGTGCCTATGGGACAGGCCACTGTTTTTGCAGACGTAATGTCGTGCCTCTTGGGGGGGGGGGCGTGTCATGGCCCAAACTAAGCCTGGCCACAGCCCCAAGTCCACCCCCTCCTGCGCCTGAGCGCCACGCTCTTCCTCGCTTCCACCAACGCTTGGGCACAGCCCTCAGGCACCACTGCTCTTCGGCGGAGCGGCACTCTGGCAGCCCCACGCATGCGTAACTCCCCTCTGCTGTGGCAGCGCTGGCCGTACATGGGCACAAATGCTTCCTGTGCCCACGTAGCAGATCGTCTGCTCCCAAAAGACTTTCCGTTCCCCCCCCCCTTTGGATTGTGCTCTGAATCTCTTAACAAATGGACTGTGCTGAATCTCTTAACAAATGAACTATGCTTGGTTAAAGTGCGACTTGTAGAAGGCCAATTGGTTTGCTAGAGCAAAGGCTAAGAACTGGAGGTATGTGGCCTTTTACAATTAGAACCTAACTATGTCAACAGCCAGAGCAAGAAATCAACAAAGGACTGGTATATGAAAGTCCATTCTTGTAACTGAAAATATACAGCTAACTGTTACTAATAATTGGCATGTTAATTAACATTCCTTAAAGTTTCTGCAGCATGAACACTGATTGCTGTGAGTCCCAGATCAGAAAGTAGCACCTGTGAGATCTCTCTTGCAATATGTGATAAATATACACAGAAGCATTCTGCACAATTGTTTTAATGCCCTAACATAAATCTATTTGTACCTTATTAGCACAACTGTTCACCTCTACTATGTCCGTTTCTGTAAAACTCATCTAAGAAGCTCTTTTGTCCTATAAAACTATTTTTCTGCTGTTCTCTTCACATATGGGTTATTCTAGCATCCCGCCTATCTATTTAGAGGGCAGTAGCATTACAGTTACCGAGTTTTCTGGATGACGCTTTCATTTTAGACACCCACCAATCTGGCTTCCACCCAGGTTACAGGACAGAGACAGTGCCGGTCGCCCTGGTGGATGACCTTCAGCGGCATCTGGATCGAGGTGGCTCTGCGGTGCTGATGCTGTTAGGTTATCGGCTGCGTTCGATACGGTCGACCATCGGCTACTGACCCGCCACCTCGCCGACGTGGGGATTCAGGGGTTGGCCTTGCAATGGCTTTCCTCTTTCCTTGATAGTCAGGGACAAAGGGTGGCGATTAGGAGAGAACTGTCCCGGAGGCACCCACTTAATTGTGGGGTGCCACAGGGGGCAGTGCTCTCCCCGATGTTGTTTAACATCTATATGTGCCCCCTTGCCCAGATTGCCCGGAGGTATGGGTTGGGTTGTCACCAATATGCTGATGACACCCAGCTCTATCTACTGATGGATGGCCAGCCTGACTGTGTCCCAGAAAATCTGGATTTGGCATTGCAGGCTGCGATGAGATGGCTCAGGCTGAGTAAGATGAAGCAAAATCCAGCAAAGACAGAGGTCCTTTGCCTGAGTCAGGGCGGTCTGGGTAGGGAAATCCCACTCGCAGTAATTGACGGTGCGCCACTGAAAATGGCGCACAAGGTCAAAAGCTTGGGGGTGCTGCTGGAGCCTGGCTTAACAATGGAGGCCCAGATAGCAGTCACTGCTAAATCCACTTTTCTTCATCTTAGGCAGGTGAGTCAGTTGGCCCCCTTCCTGGAGCATGATGGCCTGGCAACAGTGATCCATGCAACGGTCACCTTGAGGTTGGATTACTGTAATGCCCTCTACATGGGACTGCCCCTGTGCCGAACCAGGAAACTGCAGCTGGTGCAGAACACAGCAGCCAGGTTGTTATTGGGGCTCCCTAAGTTGGGAGCACATACAGCCGGGGCTGCGGGAACTGCACTGGCTGCCAGTAGTGTACCATATTCATTACAAGGTGCTGGTTATTACCTTTAAAGCCCTATATGGCCGAGGACCTGCCTACCTTAGGGACCGTCTCTTCCCATATACTCCTCAGAGGGTGCTTCGATCCGGTTCACAAAATCTACTGGTAATCCCCGGGCCGAAGAAGGCCAAACTGAAGGTCACCAGGGAAAGGGCCTTTTCGATTGCTGCCCCCCATTGGTGGAACCTACTCCCAGAGGAAATGCGGGCCTTGTGGAATCTTGGTCAGTTCCGCAGGACCTGCAAAACTATCCTCTTCCAACTGGCCTTTAATTGATACGGAGCCTACATCATAGACTGAATATCGTCACACTGTAAAATCTAACAAGATAATATCTAAATATGAGTACTAAATGATTTGTTGTTTTAATCTCTAAATATATAATTTTATAGAATGTACTATTTTATAATATGTATTGTTTTAATTCTGTGAGGTTTTATGCTGTGAGCCACCCTGAGCCTGCTTCGGTGGGGAGGGCGGGATACAAATCGAATCAAATAAATAAATACAATAAATTTAAAATGCCTTAACTTAAAGACTTTATTATTTATTTAAGGGGGGGTTTATCCCAGCTCCCTGAGGAGCCTGCCAGGGTGACTTACAAAATAACATTATAAAACATGAAGATTAAATGTTTTAAATTAAAACCCAGTCAGAGAATTTTAAAAGCTGAACAGCTTTAAATGAATTTAACAATTTTCAGACTAAAAGCATGCTATAAATATTTTAAAAATCAACCCCTTAAATAAACTATTTAACTTTTTAAGGTACTATTTGGTTCCATACTGAGCCACATTTGGCTCTAGAGCCCTAGGTTGCACACCCCTTCTACGGATGCTCAGGGTTGGGCTTCTGGAAAAGCAGAGCTTGATCTGCTGCAGGAGGGACGATTTCTGGCTTGTGGACCCTTCGCCTTCCTAGAGACCAGTGGCTTCTGCTGATGCATGTCTGTGCTTGCAGGAGAGCATTTGCTGTTTCTCAGTAGTCTGGCTGCATCTGCTGCTGCAGTGGGTGGGTCACCAATCTGCATTGTAACTCAGCCTCCAGTGGGGAGACACAGCTTAGATGAGCTCTATGTGCAGCTGACACACACCGTCTTGCAGTACAGCATCACTTGGTCTGAGAAGGATACCATGGAAAGCCAGCTGCTCCATCTTCATAGTGTAAGTTGCTCTGGGTCAGTGTGGGGTGTTCCACTCTCAGAGAGCTGAAGAACAAAGGTTCGTGCTGCACTTATCTTTACTATTGCATTCTGCTGCAGCCCCTCTTAGGAGCATGCAAGGTAGATCAGGCAGCGAAGGTCTATATATAGCAGAGACCATCGCTCTGTCAGCTTGCAGGATTGGATTAAATGGAACTCGGATTCTTCTGATAGCTTTGTTCGAGCATGTCAGGGTGGGGCTTTGCAAGACAAAGCAGAAGAGAGAGCAGCTGACTTGCTCCTCTCCTGAGGACAGAAAACCTTCCTGCTCCTAAAGGTCCCTTTGTGCTGTTCCAGTTCAAGCGAAGTATAGAGATAACCTGGCAAGCTGGAGCCTGGTGATGCTCAAAGCCCTGCCTGATGTATCCGTAGAATGAAAAACACCAGCCAGTCATGTTAACAAAATGACATTCTTCTGCTTCTTTTTAAAAGAATACCTCCATTTATGACTGCTCCTTGCTTAAACTTGCTGATGTTCTTTGAAATATAAAACTTGGCCTCTCAGTCCAGCAGGGTTACTGAGACATGGAGAGGCTTCTCATGGACACTACCATGGCTGTATCAGCCACAGAGAATGCAAAGAGAAGTGGTAGCTTTAAAGATAGGACTAATGTGCATTAGCAGTCATTGCAGAGCTCAAGTGCTAGTGCGGCTGAATTAAGGTTTAATTTTGGTCTTGAGGACCAGAGTTCAGGCCCCACCCCTACCACAAGACACTGTGTGGAAACTATAGTTCCTCTCGAAGCTCTGCTTGGGAGGTTCTCTTCTTGGGGGGGGGGGGGGGGGGGCTCTTCATGATTGAATGCTTTCTAGTATGGGTTAGAACCTGAAGCTAAAGAACATCCTGGTAATTTCCATGTCTAATCAAGAGGCTCACAAATAGCAGTTTATGCACGCATGAAGAGCAATTGGTTATTTTCCTGGACTGCTGAACGTCATGCTTTGCTGTAAAACCTCCAGCGTGTCAGAGAAGTCTGGAATGAACTCTTCTTCCTAGCATGCTAATTTTCTAAGTACAGGGTGTTTCTTTTTTCCAGTGGGCTTGCTCATGTGTGCAGCCTCTCCAGAAAAAAAAAAACTTCCTTGCTTGTTTGTGCCAGTTGTACAAACTGGATCTCAGACTCTGGCAAGCAGAGCATAGTTCTAGTTAGGGATGGCAGTCTACAGGTAGGACTTGGGGATCCCCCAGAATTACAGCTCATTTCCAGACTACAGAGATCAGTTCCTCTGGAGGAATGGATGGCAATTGTAACTCTAGAGCAGGTTCCTACAAATACACAGCCTGGGTCAGGGTGGGGTGTTCGGCAGTCCAGGAAAATAACCAATTGCTCTTCATGAATGCATAAACTTGTATTTGAGAGCCTCTTGATTAGACATGGAAATTACCAGGATGTACTTTAGCTTCAGGTTCTACCCATACTAGAAAGCATTCAACATGAGAATCAAGTGTTTGTCCAGCCACTGCTTAAAGTGAGGGGGAGCTCACCACCTCCCTCGTTAGCTGATTCCACTGTTGAACAACTCTTATTGTAAAAAAGTTTTTCCTAATAATCCACCACCTTCCCGCCCTTAATCTAAACCCATCATTGCAAGTCCTCTCCTCTGCTGCCAACAGGAACAGTTGCCTGCCCCCCTTTAGGTGACAGCCCTTCAGATACTTAAAGAGACCAATAATGTATTGGGCAGGGTTTTTTCACATCTCCTACTACCCAGTCCTTTTAACTTGAGGTATTGGGCATTGAATCTGGGACCTTCAGTATGCAAATAAGATAATGTACCAGTGCCACAAGGAGAGAGCATGGTTCAGTTTTAAAATATGATGCCTGCATAGAAATGTGATGCTGGGGTGAGTGGAAGCCGCCTACTTTATGGCAGATGAAGTATGCTGAAGGAATCCTTTCCAAGCCATGCTGTTCTGAATCACAGAATGTTCTACAGTGACCAGGAGAAACACATCAAGCTGTCTTGCACTGGCCATGGGTCTACCTAGGTCAGTACTTATTTATTTAGATGGGCAATGGCTCTCTGGCAGAAGGGTCTTTCCCAACACTTGTTAGCTGAGATTATTTTAACTGATGATGTAGGATTCCCAGCCTCCCACTGGGGGTGGGGTTCCCCCCAGTTTTGGGGTTTCCAGCCTGCTGGCACAGGATTGGCTAGGGGGGGGAGCCCCACCACCAAAGAGGTCTGTTGGTGCCTAATGTGCCCAGCATGATGACATCACCCAGAAGTGATGTAATCATGCCAGGCACAATGCTCTAGCATTTTGGTAAAAAACTATGGCACCACAGAGTTTTTTTACCAAAATGCTAGTGTCCCCATGCAACATGCCCAGCGCAATTATGTCACTTCTGGGTGACATTATCGCACCAGGCGTACTTCACACATGCAAGGACAGTTCCAACACTGGCAGACCTGGCAACCCTATGGTGTTGGCAGGGACTGAACTGGAGACTATTTATTCAGCTTATTTATATTCCTCTTCTATCCGCAGGGGAATGGGAGACCTAAAGTGGCTAACACCACACAGAGAGAAAAAAAGCAAGGGCAAAGAGGGAAGGCTTCCCCCTCTCTCCACTGGCTGATCTAGGTATGACCCTCTGACTAAATATCTTTTGGCTTACACCTCTGGGCATGCCCTGGCCTTATAAACCTGCAGCAGAGAGAAAAGGCAAAGAGGAGAACACACTCAGGGAAATGATATACAGCTGCTGCTAACTAGCAAGATCCCTCCCCTCCCATATATTCCCCAATTCCTCTACTCTCCTGCAAAACATATGCCTTACTGTGGGAACATGGACTAACAGTATGTTTGCCAACCTGCAGGTGGGCTTGGAGATCTCCCAGAATTACAGCTGCTCTCCAGATGGTAGAGATCAATTCCCCTGGAGAAATAGCTGCTCTTGAGAGTGGACTTTATGGCATTGTTACCCACTGAGTTCCTTTCCATCCCTAAAGCCCTCCCTCCCCAGGCTCTACCCTCCAAAACCTCCAAGAATTTCACAACCCAGAGTTGGCAACCTGGCCAGACTATTGCTTCTAGACTGTGAGAGTGTGAACGCTTCACCTTGCATACTCTGAACTGTGTCTGACCTAGAACATTCAAATGCATTTTCCATATTTCCAAGTGCAACATGTTTTGAAGCCACCCAAATATTTGTTTACTTCTTTAGAAAGGACTCCTTCGTGTTGTTATGCTTTTGAGTATTATTTGATCTTGGTGCGGAACCACATTCCAGTGCTCTAGGAATGGCTGAGTAGCCAAAGGAAAACAGTGGCTCAAGCAGAATTAATTCACTCCTGGGCAGTGTAAACAGTCTGTCTTGCCAAGGTCCCTGAATAAAGAAACTGGTTCAGGCTCTCTGAGCTCCATAGTTACTTTGTCAGAATGGATAGATAAGTGATGGGGGAGAGGAGTCCTTGAACTGTAAAACAGAAGGATTAGCATTTCTTTCATCTGGCCTATCTTTTCTTTAGCAGCAGAAAGTATTTGCTATTTCAGCCCTTTAGGATAAAACAAGTGGGGACCCATGATAATTGTGGGGAGATTCATTACACATCTTAGTTCTGTTCGTCCCCCCAATTGCTGCTACTTGGCCCAGCTTCTCCCCTCCCCCCCCCCACACACACACCAGCAAGCACAGCTCCCCATGGCTGGGCCCACTGAGGCTTCTCCTCCACTTCCATTAATGACCAGGCTGGCAAGCCCTGCACATCTCCCAGCCACTGGGCCCACTAGCACTCCCTCTGCAGTCAGCGGAGGTGACTGCATAGCTCCAGGCTACCAAGCCAGCTGGGGCTTCCCCTCCATCAATGGCAGCAAGCCCCTTGTGGCTTCTTGCTGCTAGGCTTACCCAGACTGTTCCCTCCCACACACACACTGTTAGCAGCAGCAGCAATTCTTGTGTGGCTCCCAGTCACCAGGTCTGCCGACGTTTCTCTCCCGCCCAATTACGATGCCAGCAAACTCTGAGTGGCTCCTGGCCCCTGAAGGTGTCTTTTCCCCTCAACAGTGGCAACAGCATCAAGAGGAGATAGGAAGTGTGGGCCTGAGACTCACATGGAGGAAAAATCCCTCTTCCTCTCTTAGCTTCACACTGTGCTGTTGTTCCCAGCCACTGCCAGGCCTACCACAGCTCCCCCTATTCCCACAGCCATCACTTGGGCCCCCACAGCTCCTGGGCATGTTTTAACAATGCTACCACCAGACCAGAATATGTTGGAGGTAGCTTGATTTAGGAGGAAATTAACCCCCACATTGGATTTAAAAAAAAAAAAAGATTTTAGATTTTTCTGTAAACTTGGGACGGTGGCCTCCAAGTTTGCAAAACTATGTTTAGTATCTGTGTGGCCCCAATTTGCAGATTTAGGTGTTCACAGAGGGGGGCAGCCACACATTGCTACTACATATACAAATGGGCATGTATGCATAGACTATGGGTGTGTTTACACACACTAAATAACATGTTTTGCAACTGGATTTTTACTGTGTAAGAATAGCAAGAATCCATTTGCAAACAGTAGCCATGTGAAAACACCCTATGATCCAAAGTTTTGTCAAACTAGACTGAAGTTCTGGCTTTATTTGGACTAAATTAATAAGCACCACAATTTAACCATCTTGTTGGTCAGGCGAGAGATAATATGACGATACAGACATCCTGCTGTCTTGCCTTAAGTAAGTCTGTGTGTTTTAAATGCAGTACAGTTATACTCTACTAAGCCCACTGAAATTAACTGGCATAAAGGGTGTAACCTTTTTTAGGACTGTGCTGTTTTTATTGTATTAAATAATACAATGGGATCCTTACTGGGCAATATACTAGAATATCCTTTGCACACTTTCCCATCTATTTTTAACTAAAAGGGTAGAGCAACCCTGCTCAAACCTTGCAACTGAGCACACCATGAAGTTGCTTTATTCTGAATCAGACCATTGGTCAATCAAGGCAATGGCTCTCAGGCAGAGGTCTTTCCCATCACCAGATGCCTGGTCATTTTAACTAGAGATACTGAGGATTGAACCTGGGACTTTCTGGATGCCAAGCAGATGATCTCTCACTGAGCTTTGCACCTTCCTGTCCAGGCATCAACGCTTATGCATGATTAGAAGGATACAAGTCGGAGGAGAGTAACCAACAATATTAAAAGAGCTCCATTCTCTTCCCCGCCCCCCGCATATAATGGTCCAAGCTTTCTCTCTTCTCCTGTCTGTCAGATTCTCCCCCCCCCCCGCCCGTGCTGTACAGCAAGCGGAATCTTAAGAGCTTGGAACCCCATTAGTCTTCCTGTGTGAAGAGCTGGGTAGAGCAAGGTTCAAGTCCAGTAGCATCATAAAGACAAAGTTTTTCTAGGATATAAGCTTTCAAAAGTCAAAGCTGCCTTCATGTTTACAATCGCTTTGATGATTCTACTCCCAACAATATCTGTATATCTCTAAAGCACATGCAGACCTATAGGAAGGGGGAATAATCTGAGTTGTTAAGGTGCATCTACTTCTTCAAGATGCCTTAGAAAATCTGAGTCATACAGTGAGATCTGGGAGGAAAGGGAGGCATGCTCAGTCATGGCTGTTCCTTGCCTCAAGGTGCAGAGTTAGTTATGTGGAAACTTGTTCCTATCTCATTATAAAAATATTGATGAGCTTATCCAAACAGGATATGAGGCAGCATTTCATAGGCATGACTGCAACCCATAGGCTGCAGTCTTAAGGATGCACATGCGGCTGCCTAATACTGAACTAAACCATTGGTCCATCACAGTCTGTATTATCTACTCAGGCCAGCAACAGCTCTCCGGGATCTCAGACAGAGGTCATTCTAATAATGTACAGAAAGATTATTTCACTGGAGAACCTGGTGACTGAACCTGGGACCTTCTGCATGCAAAGCATATATGCTGCCTTGAGCCATGCAGCCTCCCCACTATCCTGGGAATAAGCCCCACTGAATAATGTGGAACTTTGTTTTGACTAGACCTGCTTAGGATTGCTCCCATAGTATTGCTTTGCTGTGAGTAACAAATGTTGATGCAGCATAGTGATCGCCTATTACTCAATTCCTGTCCCAAAGTAGTTACCTTAACACTTGGCAAGCATAAGAGCATAAGAGAAGCCATGTTGGATCAGGCCAATGGCCCTTCCAGTCCAACACTCTGTCTCACACAGTGGCCAAAAAAAACAGGTGCCATCAGGAGATCCATCAGGACACTAAAAGCCCTCCCACTGTGCCCCCTCCCCCAAGCACCAAGAATACAGAGCATCACTGCCCCAGACAGAGAGTTCCAACAATACACTGTGGCTAGTAGCCACTGATGGACTTCTGCTCCAGATGTTTATCCAATCCCCTCTTGAAGCTGTCTATGCTTGCAGCCGCCACCACCTCCTGTGGCAGTGAATTCCATGTGTTAATCACCCTTTGAGAGAAGAAGTACTTCCTTTTATCAGTTCTAACCCAACTGCTCAGCAATTTCATTGAACCTGGGACCTTCTGCATGAAAAGCAGATATGTTTCCTTGAGCCATGCAGCCTCCCCATCTGAAATTGGAAGATGATGCATGTGTGTCATCATAAACTAGTTCTCCCCCTAGTAATAGAGCACTTTAAACATGAAATTGGTTGTCAAAGCAGACTTCCCTGAATCTTGGAATGCAGCTCCTCATTCAGGGCTATTCAACTGTGAATAGATTGTGCTTTATTTCTTGCCTTATCACCTATGTTTGTGCTGTGGGAATGACCTTTCAGATAGCTAGATACCAGAAGAACTCTTCCTTTTTGGAATGCAGAAATTTTTAGGGAGGTGGCCAAAGGTTACCAATGGTTAAATAAGATTAAGAACTGGAGCTGGAAGGACCCATTTGTCTTGTCTTACTGATACCTACACAAAGGGGACTGTGTAGATGTCATTCCTATTGATTTATGCCTGAAAATCTAGCTGACTGCCAGTAGTATGCTGAATATCTTTTGCCCCTTCTTGGAAGGGACTCTGCCATACTTAGTGATTCTGTTGAAACCCAGCCCTTTATTAACCAGTTCCTTAAGTAACAAAACACTCCATTTTCACTTTGCCTAGTCCCTGCAACTTGCCATCCTGACCAGAAAAACCAACTCTCCTAGTTTTCCAGGACAGGGACTATCTGTACTTAAATGATATAGAATGTGGCTGGTAGTGCCTCAAGCATGCAACATATTTTGGTGGATTTGTGGATTTGTCAAGTCTTCTTTCAAGCAGAACAAAAAGGGGAAATCCTTTGTCTCCCCAAGGGCCATCTTTTGGGCACTGTTAGCTATCATACAGGTTTATCCCAAGGCAGGGTTCAGTTACTCTGTTCTTGAGGATAAAAGCCTTGAGGCTTGCTGCTGCCACCAGGAATGACAGGCTCATGCCAATATTTTGATGCAGATGTTTTAAAATACATTGGCAGTGGGTGTATGATACCATCAACAGAAGTCTTTTACCTCCTGCTGACACTCTTGGCGGGTATGGTGGAGCTGTGTGGGGGCACTTGGTGTAGTGGTTACTAGAAAACCTTGACAGCTGTGCTTTGTGTGAGCGCTGATCATGAGGTTGCTCTATGAATAGGCTCCTGCAAATTGAGCGCTTTGGTGGTGCTAAATACTGTAAGTAACCTCCTGCTTCTACTTATGCTGTGTGTGCAGTCAATGTCTATAAATGTGGTTGTGCTTTATTGCTGCTTCATGGGTTTTATATATATGTGTATATATACACACACACACAAATATATATATACACAAATATATATATATACACAATATATATAGCAGTGAAGTGGCCATGTTTGCGGATGACACTAAATTGTTCAGGGTGGTGAGAACCAGAGAGGATTGTGAGGAACTCCAAAGGGATCTGTTGAGGCTGGGTGAGTGGGCGTCAACGTGGCAGATGCGGTTCAATGTGGCCAAGTGCAAAGTAATGCACATTGGGGCCAAGAATCCCAGCTACAAATACAAGTTGATGGGGTGTGAACTGGCAGGGACTGACCAAAAGAGAGATCTTGGGGTCATGGTAGATAACTCACTGAAAATGTCAAGACAGTGTGCGTTTGCAATAAAAAAGGCCGACGCCATGCTAGGAATTATTAGGAAGGGAATTGAAAACAAATCAGCCAGTATCATAATGCCCCTGTATAAATCGATGGTGCGGTCTCATTTGGAGTACTGTGTGCAGTTCTGGTTGCCGCACCTCAAAAAGGATATTATAGCATTGGAGAAAGTCCAGAGAAGGGCAACTAAAATGATTAAAGGGCTGGAGCACTTTCCCTATGAAGAAAGGTTGAAACGCTTGGGACTCTTTAGCTTGGAGAAACGTCGACTGCGGGGTGACATGATAGAGGTTTACAAGATAATGCATGGGATGGAGAAAGTAGAGAAAGAAGTACTTTTCTCCCTTTCTCACAATACAAGAACTCGTGGGCATTCGATGAAATTGCTGAGCAGACAGGTTAAAACGGATAAAAGGAAGTACTTCTTCACCCAAAGGGTGATTAACATGTGGAATTCACTGCCACAGGAGGTGGTGGTGGCCACAAGTATAGCCACCTTCAAGAGGGGTTTAGATAAAAATATGGAGCACAGGTCCATCAGTGGCTATTAGCCACAGTGTATGTGTGTATATAAAATTTTTTGCCACTGTGTGACACAGAGTGTTGGACTTGATGGGCCGTTGGCCTGATCCAACATGGCTTCTCTTATGTTCTTATATGTGAAGGGGTAGAGCTAGAGCTAGTCCCGTGTGCAAGCACCGAGTCATTACTGACCAATGGGGTGATATCACATCACAACATTTTTTAGGCAGACTTTTGTCATAGGGTGGTTTACCGTTACCTTCCCCAGTCATCTGGACTTTATCCCCAGCAACCTGGGTACTCATTTTACTGACTTATGGAAGGCTGAGTCAACCTTGAGCTGACTACCTGAACCCGGTTTTCACCAGGATCAAACTCAGATCGTGAGCAGAGCTTGGACTGTATTATTGCAGCTTATCACTCTGCATTACCAGATTGTAAACTAAATTGTCAACAACATGATGGAATACTGTCATCATGGTGACTGGGAAGGAAAGGGAAGAGGTCCTGAGAGAAGGCTCGGCACTTCCCAGCCAAGCCGGCATCGCCGGCGTTCAGGCTGGGGGCCGTATTTGCCTCCTCGGAAGGAGGAGAGCAACAGACCGCTCGGCCCCGGCACATCCGGGTGTATTCCTGGGTGTGGCGTCGGGGCTATATTAGCCCCGGCCCCGCCCAGAGCTCGGGCAGGGGCTTGACTTTGGCAAATGAGAGGCTGGAGGGATTCATAGACTGCTTCTGCAGTTGCCTACCTATCTTTCCTCAGCCTCCAAGGTGCAGTAATGGAGAACAGCGACCAGGACTTGGCACTACCTTAAAGCCTCTTGGCTGGTGTGCTCAACATTCTGAACCCATGCAGTAGCATTTCTTACAGAAACTGCTAGTTCTTTACTTGAGCGAAAACCTGAGTATGCAGAGGGAATTGCATCCAGGCTTGGTATCCTCAGGGTTTTAGTCTCTTACAACAGATTCTATTGTGGGAGAGCTGGAAGTTGTTTAATAAAATGTTGTTTTTGAGGTTGAAGATCATTCCCTGGGTATTATGTGGACAAGGAACTTGAGGGATATAACATAGCAACTGGAAATAAAGCCAGGGCAAGAGATATGTACCCTTGTTTGAGTGCCCATGGTGACGAATGGGATAGAAAGTGTGCTCTGAATTGTTTGTGGGAAAGAGTTCTGGAACTCCATTACCAAAACCTGCACCAGACATTTCTGGGGCATTTGGAAGCAGTGAAGGGAGTCTTGCATGGGCAGTCAAATATGCTGAATGACAGTCATGCTTGCCCAGGAGCAGCTGACATTTTCTCCAAGGGCTCTGCAGGTGTTTCTTCTTCTGGTTTTGTTGTGTAGGTCTGCTGCTGAAACTGACCAGTTTTGTAGCACTGTTACTCCTGTCTTCTTTTACACATCTTCTTTCTCTTGCCCTGTGGCTCTTGTCTGCTCACTTTGCCTCTTCCATTCTTGCCCTCTCTTTAGGTTCCTCCCTTCTTCTTTATCAACATTAAGAGGTCCTATAGTAGCTTTCATCTGACCAAGAAATGAAAATGGCACAGAGTAGAACCTCCTTGGTTGTGAGCCACAGCTCTGGAACATCATCTCCAAAAAAACTAGCAAGAGTCAAATCTTGCAGCATTTTTGGACGTACTCATTCCATTTGAGTATTTCACTTTATTGGTTTTTAAAAAAGAAGATTTACTCATTGGCTGTATAACCTATCTTGTTTGTGACCCACCCATCTTGACCCTTCTCCTGAGGGGAAATGTGAGGTACTGTTTAAAAACACACAGGCACACACCACACATGAAGTTTTTATTTCAATATTTGTCATAACTGAGCGCAGAAGAATAGATACTTTCAAGCTGTGGTGCTGGAGAAGAATCTTGAGAGTTCCTTGGACTGCAAAAAGATCAAATCAGTCAGTCCTAAGGGAAATCAACCCAGACAGTTCCCTGGAAGGTCAGATGCTGAAGCTCAAATACTTTGGCCACCAAATGAGAAGGGAGCACTCACTGGAGAAGACCCTGATGCTAGGAAAGACAGAAGGCAAAAGAAGGGGACAGCGAAAGATGAGATGGCTGGACAGCATTACTGATGTAACTAACACAAATTTCAGCAGACTTCGGAGGATGGTAGAAGACAGGAGGGCCTGGAGTGATTTTGTCCATGGGGTCGTAAAAAGTCTGACTCGACTGTGCGACTGAACAACAACATAACTAGTATGCGTTACAGGGGCTCATCTTATTGCTGTGTATAGTGAAAAAGACCTTTGTCAGTGACCCAATTTAAGCAGCAATGCCTACATTTAAAGTCATGTTGACTTCTTTAATATGACTGTGGTTATATTTATTTATTTGGATATTTAAACTCTCCTTTCTGTAGTGCTGTTGCGGTGCCCTGAAATAAGGAAGATTGTTTGAGAGGGTTAAATTTTGAGATTAAGTGATTTTTTTTCCTTAAAAAAGGGGGGGGGGCATTTGGCTGATCTGATTCCAAGACTTCATCAGCCTAGTTCATGAAGAGTTTTCTTCTCCCCCCGCCCCCATCCTTCAGTGATCCATTCCGTTTTGTACCCCTGGGTCATTCTGCTGATAGAACTTAAGCGGTCCTGCCTACCTCAAACGGAGCCAGATCATCTCTCTCCCCTTCTGTCCTTTGAGGAGGAAAGGAACCTGAGATTATCTCCTCTGTCCCTCTTGCATCTACTTTATCTAATTCCTGTTCTTCTGACTAAAAAAAGGTAAAGGTAGTCCCCTGTGCAAGCACCAGTTGTTTTCAACTCTGGGGTGACGTTGCTTTCACAGACTTTTTAAGGGGTGGTTTGCCATTGCCTTCTCTAGTCATCTACACTTTCCGCACAGCAAGCTGGGTACTCATTTTACCAACCTCGCTGTCTGGCATCTACCTTGGGCTTAGGGAGCACAGTTGCCACCTTGAGGCCAGTGAGGTGAAGTGCTGAGAGACTCTCATTGTTTGAAGGATTTCTGAGTAGGACTTTCTGTTGGACATGGTAAACACAGGGAGGCCAGTGGTTGCCTAGCAAAGAGCCCAGAACACACAGAGGTGGGGCTATCTGAGAACAAAGGCAGTTCTTCTGATAATTTCCTCCTTCCCTTTCTCAATTCCTTGCTCCTCTGGCTAGTGTGATCTTTTACCAGTGGGATCACGTGAGCCCAGGCTGCCTTGTTTGCTTTATATCTGCAGCATTAGGTGCTGCTGAGCAGACTGCTCCGGCTGCTGTTATGAGGTAAGCATCTCTTGCTGAAGTCTGTGGATTGAGCCATGGATCTAGGGCACTTTGGGGAGCATTTTGCAGGGCTGCCTGCAGTGTGTGTGTGTGTGGGGGTGGAATAGTGTGAGCGGCTATATTGTTGCTGTGCATTTTCAAAAAGATTGAGCCAATGCAGCAAAGCAGCAGAAATTGGATTCCTAGTTTAGCTTCAAGTTCATATGTAAAGTGGTAGTTTCTTTTCTCCCCTTGCCAGTCTGGCAGGCTCCATAAACCCTAATTCTCATTGCATGTGCATTGCATAGGAAGGATTATATAGTACATTCCAGGTGTTATATCATGTGTGAATTCTGGCATACAGGAGGGAAAGGGGCACAATACTTGTGTAAAAGTCTTGAATAGGAAGTTTGTTGCTACAAAACCTGTTTGCTAGTACAAAGCAATTATTTGTCTCTTTACTTTCTCCATTTGTTTGTTCCTGACATTGTCCTTGGTTTTAGAGAGCCAGTATCCCTGTTTTCACATGTGGTGCTGGACCTAGGATTTGACCATCAAGGTTGCATTTTGTTGTCTAGAGATAATTTTTCTATAGAAGAGAGAGAAAAGTAATGTAAATGCTTCCTTTCTGTGACTATACTGTAATTATGTGACTATTCCTAGCTGGATCTCTGTGACCTCCAAGCAGGAGGTGTGCTCACTTCAGTTTCTCCCATGCTCTTAAATGACAGCTAAATCGGCTTTCTTGGTTCCCAAGACCGTGGGGGCGGTGGGAGAATGGCAGCTTTGACTTAACTGTCTTTTACTTATGTGTTCTGCTGCTGCTGTGTCCTAACACATCATTTCTTTTCCTGGATCATTGTGGGAATTTTCTCCTCTCTTTAGGAAATAAGGCAAGGGATCTGAAGCTGATGGTCCATAGTTGTGGTTTCTTGGGATATTTCCTATACAAATAATGAGACTATGCTCTCTGGTAACTCTGCCATTTCTCTGTCCTGCCTTAGGTGAGGTTTTAGCTGAAAGATTATGTCCACAATGGTATACCCCAGGGAAGAGAAGATGGATAAACTGAGCCAGGAGGAGATAATCTCCAACACCAAACTTGTGATGCAGGGGCTAGAAGCGCTGAAGAATGAACACAATTCGATCTTGCACAGCCTGCTGGAAACCATCAAGTGTCTGAAGAAGGATGAGGAAGCCAACCTGGTGCACGAGAAAGCCAATCTGCTACGCAAGTCAGTGGAAATGATTGAGCTGGGACTTGGAGAAGCTCAGGTGAGTGAGCTGTGGTCCTTTGGGGTGTACCTTTTAATAAATACAGAACACTCATAAATAAACACTGGAATACAGTGCCTAGGATGGCTGTGGAAATGTACCCCTTGCTGGCATTTCCAAAAGAAGTTTCATTGTGCAGACCTGACACACTTGCTTTTGGTATAGGTGAGGCTGTGTATAGTCTGCACAAGAACAGAGCAAATTGCAGATTTTGGTATCAAGCCTAGAACAAAGCTTTCACTTTTCTTTCTTTTTTTGGAAGGTATAATGACCTGACCTCCAAAGGCAGGATGTTTAGTGCATCAAATTCAGAGAGCTGGGAGTTTAAAGGTTTAATTCCTCATTAAGAAGCAAAGTTTGATTGACAGGGTGCTATGTTCACCACCCTCTCTCTTTGATTCGTCAGTGCCAGCTGAGGAGAGCTTTAAGAGCAGCTGAGTGCTGAGGAAAAAGGCCTTTTTTGTCTTGTTCCATCTCTGGTGTGTCAAAAGCCAGACAGGTGGAGTTAGTGTGTCTGTCAGAGGGAAACAGACAAGTTCACTTGTGAAATGAAGGGACACAACTCCTTGCCTTTACTGTGTAACGTCAAATCTAGGGAAAGTTCCAAATAAGAACTTTAGTCTAAGCATCAGCCAAGCTTTAAACCACTGAGTCAAGAACTGAGGGTCAGTTTTGGCAGGAGGGATTGGTTAATAGTACTAGATTGGAACTGCCAAACAGAAAAGGAATATCGCTCCTAGGAAAAGGAGACTATTTCCTTCTCAGTTATTCAGTGGGTTCAACACCAAAGGGACCCCTAAAGCTAAAGGTAGTCCCCTTGTGCAAGCACCAGTCGTTTCCAACTCTGGGGTGACGTCACATCATGACGTTTTCACAGCAGACTTTTATTGGGGTGGTTTGCCATTGCCTTCCCATGTCATCTACACTTTACCCTCAGCAAACTGGGTACTCATTTTACTAACCTCAGAAGGATGGAAGGCCTTGAGCCGGCTACCTGAACCCAGCTTCCTCTGGGATCAAACTCAGGTCATGAGCAGAACTTGGACTGCAATACTTTAGCTTACCACTCTGTGCCATGGGGCTTCTAGAAGGGACCCCTGGAGTAGGTGAAAAAGGAAACAGACTTAGACTCCTCTAGAGTCAAAGAAAAAGCTGTAATCTCACTGGGAGGAGAATAAGTACAGGAAGAAAGGACTAATCTCTAGGAAACTAAGGTAGTTATATGAATCTTTATTAAGACTCATTGTTACTGTTAAAAAACCTCCAAGACAAACCAATTTCTCACTGTTAAGGACTGAATTTATAAGAAACTAAATTTCAACAATACCTTGTTGCTAGTTCAGAATATCATTATTTGTACATATAACAAAATTTACCTCAGTTTTCTCATCCCCTAATATATTCCTAATCCAGCTGTGCCTGTTTAATTAAATCATAATTTCTATTTGAATTTTACTTTGCGTCAAGTGCAGTTTACAAAATAAATAACAGTTGGGTTCCTGCTTATCTACAATAAATGTCTGGTCTGGGGAAAAGGCCAAATATCTTTCTCTATTACAAGGTGGGACATGCAGAAAGTCATAAACTGTTTATTACCACATGTTACGAAGGGGCTGCTCAGACAGAGTGGGGAGCAAAGTTTTGGCAGGAAAATCTGCCTTGCAGAATAAGAAGAAGCAGGGGTCCGTCATAGTAGGCAATTTTCTAGCCCATAGCTGCAAGAATAGGCTTGAAAATGTGCAATGTCAGATAAAATCACTGCAAACAGAGAAGAACTCTATAGCATTTATTGAGTAGATGGGGCTTTGATACCTTGCATTAGTTCTCTGCTCAACCCTTTGGTTTGCAGAAGTGAAATGTATTATGCCAAATAAACAATGTATGCAAATATATTTAATTTTAATAATCTGTTTTTCCAGATGAATTTAATGGGTAACCTTAGTGCAGAGTTTTAATGCATTCAGCAGAATGTACAGTTATGAACATGCAACCCCACTGGGCAAGTAATTGCATCTGCAGGTTTGTTTAGCATGGTTATGAAGAAAAAGAGCACCAGATCAATGTTGTTTTTCTCATCACTTCTCCTTATCTCCTCCCATCCCAGCTTCCTGGTCTGAGGTGACTACTAGAAGAAGATATGGTGTGCAAAACTGTAAGGTAGTTCAGAGCCCTTTGTCATCTCTTTGACACATTTTCAGTCCATATCTTGCCTGATGTGGCCGCCTCACACTAAAATGAAGTTATTTCCAACTTAGTGCCCTGTCCCACTTCCCTCTTCTTCAGAGGCCACAGAAGCCGCAACTCTATTTCCCCTTGACAAAAAAAGAGGTGAATTCATGAGGCACCTCAGGTTTGGTGAGATACATTTGGACCATTCTGCTGAACTCTAGCATTTTATCCTCTAGCTTGAGACAGGGTATTAAAATAGGCAAGTCCATTAAGACTTCATATAGTGACCACTCTTGTAGTAGTCCTCAGAATTCCTTGTGCTAGTTTCCTAGCACAAAGAATTCTGAGGACTACAACATTGGAAGACTTCAGCCTGGCTGGGGTGGAGCTTCCTGCGCTCAGTGACAAAGAAACTGCCTCTCAGATAGGACCTGAGGTCACCAAGCCTGGTGATCCAGCTCTCATTGATTCTTTTGGATTAGGTGATGATGGCTCTGTCAAACCACCTGAATGCAGTGGAGTCAGAGAAGCAGAAATTGCGGGCTCAAGTGCGGAGACTGTGCCAAGAGAACCAGTGGCTACGGGATGAACTGGCTAACACCCAGCAGAAGCTACAGCGCAGTGAACAAACAGTGGCACAACTCGAGGAAGAAAAGAAGCATCTGGAGTTCATGAACCAGCTGAAGAAATATGATGAGGATGTATCCCCATCGGTGAGGATCCAAACTCAGGGTTGCCTCTATCTGTGCCTTGCTCCACCTACAAAACACTAGTGACAGTGAGCTTTCTAAGAGTGCTCCGCTCATTTGATGTGGAATGTGTCTAATGTGGAACTGGATGGTATAGATCACTCCAGCTACAGTGGGTGCCACCTACATCTAAAGTTGAGTTGGTGGTTTCTTTGTAGCTGAGGAGGGCACTGTGTGGCCTTGCTGGGGGTCAGAACTCTCCCTGCTTAAATAAATATTAATAATTTGTGCTGCTTTTTAATATTTTTAATAGTTGTTGTCTTTCCATCTGTTGGTTAGGAGGAGAAGGAAGGTGACTCCACAAAGGATTCCCTGGATGATTTGTTTCCAAACGAAGAAGAAGATCAGGGCCAAGGCCGTAGGTTGCATTCCTTTCCTTGGGAACTTGGATGGTGGGAAGGATAGCAGTATAAGGGCTGCCTGGGTCAACTTTATTAGTTGAACACTGTTTTCATAAAGTACTCCAGCTGATTTGAAAAAAGGAGAAGCAAATCCGCCCAGCTAATTCTATATGGGGGAGCCACAGCATGGAATTGCAAGCTCCCTCTTCTTTCCTTCTTAACGTGACCTATCTTTGCAGTGCCGCACCAACACAGCAGCGCAGTAGTGGCTGCCCAGCAAGGTGGCTATGAGATCCCAGCACGCCTCCGGACACTCCATAACTTGGTGATCCAGTATGCTTCACAAGGGCGCTACGAGGTAGCTGTGCCTCTTTGTAAGCAAGCTCTAGAAGACCTAGAGAAGACTTCAGGCCATGATCACCCTGATGTGGCCACAATGCTGAATATTCTGGCTTTAGTATATAGGTGAGAGCAGGGCCCTTGTTGCTTACTGGGGTGGCAAATATTTAATATGAAGGGTGCTGAAACCAAGCTGGTTTGGTTTTTCTCATTGTGTAAAGATAAAGGTCCTGTTTTTGAGTAGGGAGGTGGAATGGGAAAGAGGTTGTACTGAGAGAGCCACATACTGGACTTTGTTCTGGAGAGTTGGGAGGAAGACATGAAGTGCAGCATGTGCTCTCTCTTTTGGTTCCATGTAGTTTGAGTCTCTTGTCATTCCAGTATTGCATGTTCTCTGTGCCTTACTTTATACTTCAGGGATCAGAACAAATACAAAGAGGCAGCTCACCTGCTGAATGATGCGCTATCTATTCGGGAGAAGACACTTGGCAAGGATCACCCTGCAGTAAGTATCGATTCTCCTTCTGAGCAGGTGGGAATCATAAAGTAGTCATGTGGGCAGCAGACCTATTACAAAATCATACAAAATAACAGCCAAGGGTCAACTGATCTAAAAGAGTGTCATGTGACCCTGTCAGTTGACCTACAGAAGCATTGTTGTGGGTACTGGTGGGTTGAGTCATGGCTGGGGGAAATGATAGTAAAAAAGAGGAATGTGTTTTGTAAAAGTTTGTCAGGACAGGAAGGCATTTTGACTCTGGCTGCTTGGCTTTAAGTCAGGCAGTGAGGGAGATGCAGTGAAATAAACAGGTTTCTGAGACTCTCTTACTACACAGCTTTGAAGTCAAAAGGTGAGACTTCTAGGGGGGACATGTTAAGCAAAACGCACAGGGGAAAGAAAGAGTGAAGGGATTCTTTAAGATCTCCCTGTGACAAAGTGAATAGGATAAGGGCCCTAAAGGGTTAGGGACTATAGACTATATCGCTGTGTATAGTTCATACTATCTATTTCTGTAACTAGATTCTTATGCAGTTTTTGCATTGTTTAATGTGTCATATTAATACTTATGCTTTGCTTCACCATTGTTTCTGATTTCTGGTTTGTTCCAGTTTTCTAAAAGTCAGATTCTATTGTATTGTCTATTGGATGTCCCATTGTGCTGATGGTATTAGGCTATTCTGTATAATCTGCCTTGGGTCCTAGTGAGAAAGGTGGACTATAAATAATGTAAATAAATAAATATTTCCCTACAGCCCTCCTTCACAGGCAGTCACTTGGACAACAGGGCTACAAGGAAGCCCAAGCATGATGTGCTGGTGGGTTGGAGTATATTGAACCCGGAAAATATATCGGTATTTCCCAATATTCTTGAATCCCAATACCAGATTTGGTGAATATTCAGGACTGCTGATTTTTTCCAGCTTCATTATGCCCTGTGGAGACCATTATAGACAATGGTCCCCATAGGATATAATAGAGGATTGATCTGGAGGTATCTGGGGCTCTGTGGAGGCTGTTTTTTAGAGGCAGAAGCACAAAATTTGCAGAATAACTGTTGGAGCCTCTCCTAAAAAAAATGTTTCAAAAAGTTTGGATCAGGGGACCCAGTTCTTTGGGCCCCAGAAGAAGGTGCCCCAATCCTCCATAGTTTCCAGTGGAGGGGAGAAAGCATTTAAAGGGAACACAGTCCCTTTAAATGCCTTTTGCAAGCTGCAACTGAATGCCAAGGTCATTTAAAGGTCTCACAGTCCCTTTAAATGTCTTCAAGATGTGGCTTCACCCAGAAGGTGCTTAAAGGGATTGCAACACTTTTTAATGCCAGCTATGCAGTAGCCCTGAAAAATCCCAAATATTTTCAAGATTTTTCAGGCTTGGCTGTATCAGATAGCAGGATAAATATCCCTGCTGATATCTGAATGAAAAAAAATAAACTGAATACACACCCCTATTCTTGACTTCTTCTATCAGTGTTCCTAATATATCTACTACTGCCTTCCTACAGATGGCATAGCTGATATTGTGTGCTGTGGTGTGTCTGCAAACAAACTCTTTGGTCCAACTAGATTCCTATCCAGTAGCACCTTAGAGACTGAAAAGTTTTTTTGAGCCTATGAGGTTTGACTCTCAGAAGCTCATACCCCAAAAAATCTTGTCGGGCTCTAAGGTGCTACTGGAATGAAATTGAGCTGTTCTACTGCAGACCAAAGCCTGCCCTCTGAAATTCTTGTGGTGCTTTCCCTAGCAGAGGCTGTAATGCAGTGATGTTTCAATGAATGTTACTCAGATACCTAGCCCACTGGTCCTGCTTTCTTTTCTGCTCACCTTTGTTCTTATTCGGCTCTAATATAGGAGTGCTTATATTCTGCAGGTGGCAGCAACCCTGAACAACTTGGCTGTTCTCTATGGCAAAAGGGGGAAGTACAAGGAGGCAGAACCATTATGCAAGCGAGCACTGGAGATCCGTGAAAAGGTATCTTGGAGGAGGAAGGGCCAAGGCACTTGGGCATTTAAGAGCAGGCCTCTATGGCACCTCCTTGCATCATTAATCTTAACTCGTCACCTACTTCCTGAATGCAGGGGAATGCCTCTGGAGAGGCATGCAGAGGGAGGAAGATATATATATTTGAGTTCTGATGATATTCTAAAGTCCCTTTTCTCCAACAATGTGAAGATTCAGTTGTAGCCTCTTTCCTTGTAGTTGGCTTTCTCTGTCTTTTGCTGCTTCTTCAGGTTCTAGGCAGAGATCATCCAGATGTGGCCAAACAGTTGAACAATCTGGCACTACTGTGCCAGAATCAGGGCAAATATGAAGAAGTAGAATATTACTATCGGCGGGCACTGGAAATCTATGAATCTCGCCTGGGACCTGATGATCCAAATGTTGCCAAAACGAAGAACAACCTGGTAGGTCCACTGAGTGATAGCAGGGTCTTATGGAGGTATCTTGAGAAAAGAACAATGTCTCAGGATTGGTGGTGGAGGCACAGTCAGTGCTACATTTTAAGATGCTTTTTCCACATTCTCTATGTCAGGCCTCCTGCTATCTGAAACAAGGCAAATACAAGGATGCAGAGGTCCTCTACAAAGAGATTCTCACCCGAGCCCATGTGAAGGAATTTGGTTCTGTCGATGGTATGTAGGGAAAAAAAGATCAAAGAGGGAGGGGAATAGGTGGCACCTGTCTAAAGGGAGGGCTGAATTTCAGAACCCTGAAAACATGGGAAGTTGGATCTCACTCCTCAGTCCTGCCATTTATGATGATGATTATATTTAGTGTAGAAAGCCATCAGGCCCTTTGGTCTGATTTATCTGCCCCTCCAAACAGAAAAAAAGCCACATGCTGTACACAGCACAAGTACTACCTACTTTCTTCATGGCCTACTTAAATAAATTACTTGACAGTTAGCATCCTTCACAAAAATCACTGCATGTAGCATAGGGGAATTGTTCCTTGGAATGATCATTGTGTGCGGGGTTTTTTTTGTCTTTTTTGCCTGCAGATGAACACAAGCCTATATGGATGCATGCAGAAGAAAGAGAGGAGATGAGCAAGGTGAGCACAATAAATTGGTTCTGAAGGATACTGTCACATAGCAAGGATGTGCCACATGTTTGACCTTATAAATTTCACATATACTGTACTGGAGAACCTACAGCATCCTCTCTTTGCCATAGGGTGTCTGAGATTATGGCATCTGTCTGCTAACAGTTGCAGAGGAGCACTGAATAGTTAAAGCAGCAGCCTTTTGTAAGGGGGTGGAGGGAGTAGCTGTTCACTTGTGGGGTGGGATGTAAGAATCAAATGCTGGAGTAATTTTCTCTGGAAGGAGTTGGTGTGTTTTTCCAGTGCCTGCATGTTTTCTCTTTGCTTATAGTGTACTCCTTAGGACGTACTGGACAGTGAAAGATGGAGGAATCGCAGCAGGTTTCTGAGCCACTGATATTTCCAGAATCAGGGAGACTTTAAAAAATATATATGCCGAGCCTCACTGTTTGCTCATTTGGAAGTCTGTTTGGTAAATCAAGACAATCAAATAAAGAGAATGGGAAGAAGCTTCAGTCTTCTGCACTATCACCTCTTCCCTGAGCACCTTCTGCTTCAGGCCTTCCAATTCTAGAAAAGCCAATTATTTGACCCCAGCGCTGGGAAGAGCCCAGGATATGAGCAAAATTCCTCTTGTTAGAGCTTCAAGAAGCACAAGGCCCTTAGGAGAAGGGTTTCTGCCTCTAGCATGGTGAACCATGGTCCCTGGCGTTTCAGAAAACCTACAATGCAAGGTATAGGGCAGGAACTTGATTTGCTTTTGACCTATTTTCGACTGAGCTGTTGGACACAGCTTGATGCTCCCTCATGTAGAGCGGTTCACAGATAGGGCATATAAAGGCTTCCTCTGGCAGAAGCAGTTTACTCCTTCTGTCTCAATACCATTTTTAGAAATCTGAGCTAATATCTGACACATTTAATGAGTATCTCTGCTTCCCAGACATGTAATGGACCACAATGTATCTTAAAACTGCAGGCTGCCAATTCCTTCGTTATTGGATCATGGCCAGGCTCCCTAAATTGCCTCCTGCAGGACACATTGTTTAGGAGTGTGTGTCAGGTGCAGCTGAGGATGCTTAGGGTGAGCCATCAAGTCTGCTTTAATTCATGCCCATGAGGGCAAGGCATAGAATCTCTTGCTGAATGTTCTGGAAATCATGTCAGAGATGAATGTTTCTCTCTGCTGCCTTCAAGCTGGTGAATAACTCTGCAGTCAGGAAATCATTTGACATTGATATGGAAAACTTAATGGGAGTAGTGCTCCCCTGTATGTGACCACCAGGCTACTGAATGTTGATGCTTGCTCTGTTCCCACCTGGATTATGGGCTGCGAGGAACCAGCTGGTTACCACTTGGCTTGAATGAGAATTTTTCTATGTAGCCATGAGCTGAAATTGGCTGTTTCCTAGACTAGAGTCCTTATGCTGGTGCTTATAATAGTGAGTTGGGTCCCTGTTATGCCAATAAAGGCTTTTGGAGTTGGAATTGGAGCTGGGTCCCTGCCTTTCTGAGGTGTAGTACTGTTTGGGGGTTTTTACTAGAAGACATTGGCATTCTTCAGCTTTATTATCTTGGATATTTTTTGTTTCTACCAAGTTTTTTTTCCCCCACTGGTTTCCTTTCTTCTCATGTGGGGGTGGGGGAACCCTGCAAGGTTTTGTTCTCACAGCACCTTTTTCACAGATACCACTGAACATTTAAACCTTGTGTAATGCCTGATTTGAATTCTGGAAGTGAGCTTCATCCAGGAAGCTACTGGGAAGAGTTTTTATTCCTGAATGTGAGACCACAACAACCTGCTCCCACCTTTTTTCTGCAAGTGTCTACTAGTGGAAGTATCTTCCTTTGCTGGAGAGTGCCTGC
Organism: Heteronotia binoei; assembly: GCF_032191835.1. Classification (NCBI taxonomy): domain Eukaryota; kingdom Metazoa; phylum Chordata; class Lepidosauria; order Squamata; family Gekkonidae; genus Heteronotia; species Heteronotia binoei. The sequence goes on along the minus strand of NC_083223.1, from coordinate 221,739,803 downwards.
CTCATCTCCCTAATGACTTTGCACCTATGGACACTGGGAAGAGAGGCTGAAAGAAGGTGGGGCATAAGACTTGAATCCCTCCACATCTGCCATTAGTTCTCCTCTTTACTTCAGCTGCTTCAAGATTTAAGTCCATCACCAAAGTCCAACCTGTGCTTGAGGCTGAAATTGTATTTTGTCCTGCCATATGCCTATGAACTTTCAAAGATCTACCGCTGTGGGGAAAGTTACAGCTAGTGTATCTGTTGCAAGCATTTGTTTTGACTGTGCAAGGCCTCCTGCTGGATAATATTTGGGAGGGGGGGGGAGCTACAGGCAGACTAAGAGCTCAGAGTTGCATATACCATTGCAGGAATTAATAACAATTCTTTTGGTTAGTTCAGTAAAATTATTACTTTATCAGAGGTGGAGAAGCAGTTGCTTAAAGCTGTCAGATTAGTTAAGGGTTCAACAGAAATATGAATGGGGAACTTGTTATTGACTGATAAGCTAGATCAGCTTTTTAAAAACACAGAAATGAAACAGGTCTTTCCAGAATGACAAAACAGGGACTTTTTCAACGAATGGAGAAGAATGAGGCCATATGTTGCTGGAATAAGGAACTCCTCCCCGTTCTACTCTCTGACTTGTAATGTATTTGATTCCAGAGGCCAGGCTTCTATTCCTTACCATGTTGTCATTGACTGGTATGCTTGGTTTCTCATTTCTGTCTTGTGCTATTAAAAGGCATAAAACCCACCTGGCTAGAGAGCTGCTTTTTGTTTTCTCAGCATATTATCTGAACAGTTTAGCTTCAGAAAGAGTGAATTGCCATTTAGTCACCTTCCTATGAATGGGCTTGGAATTGTGTAACACATTTATGGCTTGTGGTAGATGCCAGATAATGGAAGGTGAGGGGAATAAACAGGATATGATGGCTGACATCCCTCTTGTCATCAAAACTGAAGGGATGAGAAGAAGAACTGGATTGCTCCATTAGGTTCTGCTGAGTAGAAACTTTTGGAGTTCAAAATCAGTGAGTGACCCACAGGAACAGAATTCTGCAGGACTGAAAGATGGTTCCTATCATCCAAAAGCATCTAGGTACCAGCTCTCTTTGAGAGCCAGCGTGGTATGGTGGTTAAGAGTGGTGGACTCTAATCTGGAGAACTAAGTTTGATTGCCCACTCCTCCACATGAAGCCTGCTTGGGGGGCCAGGCATAGTTCTCTCCGAACTCTCTCAGCTCCATCTACCTTACAAGGTGGCTGCTGTGGGGAGAGGAAGGAAAGGAGATCATAATCCGTTTTGAGACTTTAGGGTAGAGAAAATCAGAGTATAAAAAACTTGCTTTTCTTTTCTAAGATTATAGCACAAAGTCCACAGGAGAACTGTCCTTCAACCAGCGAAAAGGTTTGGGTTGTGGTCCTATTTACTTCATTTATAGCCTGCCTTTTTCACTGAGATTCATGGATTACAAAATAAAGAAAAACAACTCACTCAGACAGCAGGGGACATCCACTAACAATGCTATAGGACTAGAATTGCCAAAATTAGGGAAACAATGTAAACAAAAAAAAAAATATCCCTTTAAGGCAATGACATACCATAAACAATAATTTGTCTGAACTTTTGAGAGTAAGCCAATGGAATAAATGGCATTTATTCCCAGGCAAATATAGATAAGCCTGCAGTTTATGAATAATTTTTCTTAGATCTCAGTTTGCAGCTGGACTGGGAACATGCAGTTACTGGAGGCCTTCCTGATTTTTGAGAGGAACTGCAGAGTGAATGGAGCACTAAGAAAGCCTGAGTTCCTGCGCAACTTCAAACCATGACACTGCTCCGTTTAAAGAACAGTTTGTCAATCCCTTTTTATCATCCTGACCTGGAAATACCCTGGAAGGTTTATACTTAAGTTGTCTGCTGATCTGTGTGTCCTTTGCACAGGGTAAAACGCAGGGTCTTCCTTTAAAGTGCATTGCTCCAACTGGATAAAGGGGTGAACCATACCACCAAGCCAATATGTAACGTAGCTTCATATTTATGAGGAAATGGGACCGGATATAATATGGATATAATACGGATATGGATATAATAAATTTATTATGTTTGAGATCCAGTAGAGCATTGTGACAAAGCTATTGGCTCTATAAGAGGCCTGAAGATATTGTTTGGCTACACGAGCACTTGGCCATCTAGTGTTCCACTAGGTCACTGTATTCATACTGTGATTGTGCAGAAGATCCTTGGTGGCTGTATTTGGACTGAACTGAGTATCCTTTGCTGGGCAGAAGCTGAATTTCTTATCCAAATCAAAGTCCCAGGGAAGGTGACAATAACTGAAATACATATAACCATAGATATAAAATATAACATGTTTAAAACTTCCATTTCTAATTAGCAGTTCAGCATCTAGGCAGCCTGTTTTGTACAAATAAATGAAGCCATTTTCATTTGAATGAGTCCATTCTGGATTACTAACCCAGGTAACCTTGGTCTTCCAACACAGTATTGCAGCCTTGGATTTGTCTGTCTCTCCCACCTTATTAGTAATACCTTGTAGGCATTAATATATTTCAATTCATTCAGTACTATCCTTGGGTCTTTACCAGCTTAGATTTCCCCCAGATTTCAGAGCTGTAGGGAAACTGACTGGCAGAGGAGCACCTATGAAAGAATTTTAATCAGGAAAATATTTGAAGCCTAGGGAACTAATGACTGAATCAGATTCTTGTATGTTGGCTATCTGCCCAAGAGAATATGGAGGGAACAATAACCGGCCAGCAACTGGGCACAATTCCAAGGGGAAGCTATTGCTACAGAGGAGTTTGTTCCAGGAATGGGGAGGCAGGGGTGGCATGCATAGGATAAAATGTTGGAGCTTGACTTTTAGTTGCTAGTCATTTCAACCCATAAATACTGTGCTAAGAAGCTTAATCATTTGTTTCCCTGAGGATTTTAGACCCTATTAATAATTAATCTCCAACAAACTTTTTGTACAATGTCTTTGTGCACTGCATTTTGTAGGCATAGGATGTTCATGCATTTGCTCATGTTCATTTGCAAGCGTGTTTTATGTGTGTGTCTGGTTCACCCTTAAGCCTTAGAATTCAAAAATATCAGCAGTGACGCTAGCAGCTCCTGTATCCAAACCAGATATGCAGTCGTGATCCATTTTTGTATGCTGAAACATGGGCAATTATCCATTTATGATGTATTTTGCAGTTTGCTTGTTCTAAGCTCAAAACCTAATGTAGCAGAGGTTCTATTCTGCAGTTACTATGCTTTTGATGTGTAAGCGTGTAATAAACAAATGCGCTGACTGTTCTTTGTAAACTTGGGGCTGAAACCGTCACCTTCTGGTATCTTAGTAGCTCTGCCTTCTTAATCACCCTGGGTGCAAATTAATTTTGCCAATATCAACATGTCACTCTCCTGCATTGTGTTTAGGATTAACTGGTGTGGATGTGTTTGGGAGAGCAGAGGTAGAACTTGCCCTGTAGGTTCTCCTCAGGTGAGAATCAAGACCTTTTCTGTATCAATTCCAAGTGGACGGATATCTTCACTGGGAAACTTTTCAGTTTCATCCCTCTGTCCTGCTCTCTGGGGAGTCATTTCCAGGCTTTACACTTGCTGGCAAGATAGCCCAGATGAGTTTTCACACCTACACACTTCAGTGAAACCACTTTTTTCCCTGTCTAAGAGTACAGACATTGACTTAAATAGATTTTCTGCCCATCCTTTGTCCTGGAGATGCCAGCTAACCTCAATGCATGGTCCTATGTTAATCCTAGTACTAATCAAAGAATGCAGTAAGTACCTGTGCAGAACAGGTGTTTGGAATCAGTAATGGGCTAGTTGAGAGCTAACTGAAGATCAATCTTGACAAAATAGAGAAGCTATTGAGGGGGGGTGGGATTACTAGGCCAAGGAGATGGATTTCTGCCTAAACTGACAGTGTTACACTCCCTCTGAATGATCAGATATGCTGACTGGGGATGCTTTTAGAACCAACTTTATTTTGGGCTCTAAACACTTTTATGGAGAACCAGCTGTACCTTTCTTGGAAAGGACTTACTTTGCCACAATTATACATGCTCTGGTCATGTCAAACATACAGTCATCTGATGTACTGCTTATAGGCATCCTTTGGAAAATTACTGAAAGTTCTTAATTGGCTTCTGGTTTTGTTCTTGAATGCAATTAAAAGACTTGGTTTGATCTGATAAAACTTTAAAGAGTTTGGGGCTAGAGTATCAGAAAGACCACCTATTCCCATGTGGACCTGCAAGCTTAGAGGTCTTTTTTGAGGTCAACTTATCATTGGAGATGAGATGGGTGATGAAACTCCCAGCCTAGAAAGATCCACCTAGCACTTTGTTAACATCCAAGCACCAAGCAAAGTCCACTCAGTTTTCTAATGTCTTTGGCTGATTTCCTAGTTTCACTCTGCTTTAGTTGTCCTGTAACTAGTTGTCTTGTCTTCATTGAAGGCTTGTCATGTTTGTGTTTTGGTTTAATATTGCTGGTTTTGGTTAAATATTGTAATACATGTATTGTTTACTTCATAAACTGGAATTTAGCATATTTTGGAAAACTGGAATAGATATATTCCATACAAAGAGGCTGCAAGGCAACATCTACATTTCTATTACATGTTAGTGTTCAGTCAGAAAGGCTCATTCTAACTGTGGCCTGCAAAGTGCTGATGGTTTGGCTGCCCTAACAGATCTTCTCTTTGTCCTCTTCTTCTCCAGGGCAAACACAGAGACAACACCCCTTATGCAGAGTATGGTGGCTGGTACAAAGCATGTAAAGTTAGCAGGTAAGTTCTGAAATTTCCCTATGGGCCTCAACCCCCCCTTCATACCTTCTGTAGACCTTTATTTCTTCTTTGAAAACCCACATTTGAACACAAAGGAAATTAATGTCTGAAGATGATCCTAAATGTGTGGATGGGGGTCAAAACAAAAGGAGCAGTGGAAATGAAAGTGGAATGTAAAAGGCATAACAGAGGCAAGAGAGTTGGAGAGCGGATGAAAGCAGTGTCTCAAAAGGTCCAATCTGCTTCCTGCTTCTGCTGACATCACCACTGCTGTTTAGGGTTGCCAGGTCTGTGTTGAAAAATACTTGGAGACTTTGGGGGTGGAGCCTGGAGAAGGTGGGGTTTGGGGAGGTGACGGGGTCTTAGCATGGTACAATGCTATAGAGTCTACCCTTCAAAGCAGCCATTTTCTTCAGAGGAGCTGATCTCTGCCAGCTGTAAAAGCAAATCTCCAGGCCCCACCTGGAGGCTAGCAGCCCTATATGCTGTTGCTCCATGGCCCATATTGAGCAAGGGCGAAATGGAACAAGGCCATCATGGCAAGTGGCAAATACAGTTTCCTTATGGAACATCTTGTATCATTCCAGAATCATTCTGTATGTTAGCAGTAGCTGGACTAAGTTGCCCTGGCGTGACAGGAGGCAAGAGGCGTACACAGAGGGACAGGGACTCAACTGTTCAGGGTATTGCAACAGTAGGCAAGGATACAGTAACTTCAATTACTATGCTTTCTTTTACATCTCTCAGCCCCACTGTGAACACTACCCTGCGGAACCTGGGGGCATTATACAGGCGTCAAGGCAAACTGGAAGCTGCAGAAACTTTGGAAGAGTGTGCTGTGCGGTCACGGAGACAGGTAAATCCCATGCTACACAGGACTCCTTTTGGTGGAAGGAGGATACAGAAGTTGTATGTGTCTGTGTTTTTCTGCTTACATTTTATTTATCGGAATTATTCAAATTGTATTTTATTAACTTTTATAGGGCTGTGCTAGGGTTAGACTCCCAGATCTAATCTTTTGTTTTCTCTAGAGAAAAACAGTGATGTTGGGGCCAGAAATAGTGAAATTCCTATTCCTGCTGGAAAGTTGATCCTGTTGTTTTCTATTTCATTTAGAGGTCTACTAGAGACTGGCAAATTGAGCAGAGATGGCCTATGGGACATTTCCATGGTGCTGTTGATGGTGTAAGGGTCAACATTTCTGTGATTAGCGAGAAAATAAAACATCTGTCTTTGTGTCTAGCCAGTTGGAGTGCAATCAACCTGCAGACATCTTTGCCCTGACTTTGATAGGACTACTCATCATATTTATTTATTATGTATTTATTTTTATATCTAATTTTTATCCCCAGTGGTGGACCCAAAGCAGATTATAACATTGTTCTTCCCTCCTCTATTTTTATCCACACAGCAAAAACGCTGTAAAGTAGGGTAGACTAAGAGTGCTGGCCCAAGATCACCCAGCATGCTTGCCTGATACAGCAGGGATTTTATTTTGATTTATAATGTGATTCACACCTAACCGTTCTATCTGTGCTCCTCCTTTTTCTCCTTACGTTGAGAATTTACATTTAAAAGCTTTGGCAAAAGTCACACCAAGCTTCCCTGCCTTGGCTCCCCCCACCCCTTCTAATTTTCACCGTAAGAAGAATTATCAGTATGATTTTCCTCCACATATATGTCTGAATAAATGAGTTATAATTCATGAAAACTCATACTGAAATGCAGGCCTCAGATTCAGTGGACGCTCACAGGAGTGCAGCTCCTGAACTTTTCTGAGAGTTCCACCTCCTCCTTCTGAGAGTTCCACCTCCTTGTCCATTGAATAGTATTGCAGCCACATAACAATCCCTGGATGAGCTCCACCACCTATTTTTCTACAAAACGACCCCTGCTGAAATGAATGTTGGTCATCTTTAAGGTGTCACTGGACTTTTTACTCTTCCAAATCCTTGCCCAGTGCTAGATCATGCTGGCTGTCTTCAGAGCACCTAGAGACATAAGAGAAAAGGGGCTGAGGAATGCTGTGATTTCCTTCCTCCCCCCTTTCTACGGATGAAGTGTGCTTGGAGCACATGAAAGCTTATGTTCTGAATAAAACTATGTTGGTCTTAAAGGTACACTTGATTCCTACTTTGTTCTACTGCTTCAGACCAACATGGTTGCCCACTTGGATCTATCTACTGCCATTTATATTTGGGTACTCTTGCTCTGTCAGTGCCTCTCCTGGTGTTGCCAGGAGGTGAGCAGGGCTGAGTGTGCCTCTCAATAGCATCATACAAGTGCAAGATCTGAAGCTATCTACAGAATTCAGCATTATATAAATGTTGGGTTTAAAGATTTTTTTAAACCCCTTACGGCCATGAAGTTGCATGGGCACTGTCTGGTGAAATGGCTAAAGACTGTGGAATGAAGAAGTGGAAGATTTATTGCCCTACATAGATCAAAGCCTTGTTAATCTTATCCTGTTAATCTGGTCCATCCCCATAAGTAGCAGAAGTAAAACGTGTGCATATTTGATGTGCATAATTTATACAAGCTGCAGAATATAGTTTTCCTGGTGTAGAATTTTTGGGCTGGCTAGATACAGTTTTCTTTGTGCAGAATATATATGCGTCCTGTGGAGGTTGGCCACAAAAGACTGTTTGCCTTGCACTCCAGTTCTAGATAACTTGGAGAGGATCTGAGCTTTCCTAGCTGAAGTTGAGCCTTGACAGTTTCCTCTCCTGCTTTTGACCCCTTGCAGGGAATTGACCCCATTAACCAGACCAAGGTGGTAGAGATTCTGAAAGAGGGTGACAGCTCTGAAAGGAGGAGGAGCCGAGACAGCCTGGGAGGCAACGTCAAATACGAGAGTGCCACAGATGGTAGCGAGGAAGTGAGTATGGGCGTGGAATGGAATGGGGTAAGTACAAGTCCACCATCAAGAGCTCAACCCAGCCAAGAGAGGCAAAGGGCAGCAGTCTCTTTTGAGCTGTCTTTTCAAATGCTGCCCCCTGCCAACTCGGGGGACTGATGGCCTGTCTTGGCATGTCCACCTTCATTCATCCTCTGCATGCTCCCTGACCACTCTCTTATTGCCAGCTAGACAGATCCAGGAAGGGGGGAGCTCTTTAATTCTCCCCATTCACTCAGAGCAGCTGAGCGCTTGCCTTCAGAAAAGAAATTACAACTTTGACTAATCCCAGCCACCTTGGTCTTCTCTACTAATATTGCCACAGTGCTTCTGTCCCTTGTCTGTTGCAGGGAGGGTAGAGAATGTTGCTTCCCCTTGCAGGAGGAGATAGTCTTGTTCTAGCAAGAAGTACCCAGAGTGCTTTGGCTCTGCTCTGGAGCACAGCAGCTACTTGAGAGGCTCTCTCTGTGTTGGTGTGCATGTGGTGCCTGAAGGATGTATCTGGAGGCGGTAGAGAGTATGTGTGAAGACTGTGCGTCTTTCTCTAGATCGCAAGAACATATGTGTACAACTTTTTCTTTTTGCATTTGTGGGTTGGTGAAGCAACATATTGGTTAGAAATAATGTCTTCCTATACTCTTACCAATTCCTGACTGGTCCTTTTCAGCTTGGTTTCCATACAGCAGTGCCTTGCCTTGGGCAGTGTGAGCTTTGAGCTAGGTGGGCTTGAAACATTTCTCTCTGGTCTGGAACAAGTCTCAAGAGATTTCAGTCCTTGGAAAAGCTTCTTGGCTTTCTTCTTTTGACCATAGTGCAGATGAGTAATGTGTGAATGGAGTGGTAATGAACATGTCTCTGATGGGACAGCATGCTGAATTTCTTTCTGATTTCTTGGAGGTGGATTCTGAGGTTTACTCCCTCCTGTTTTGTTCCATTATGCAAGAACTTTCTCTTCCTCTCTGCCCCCCAACTTCAGCCCCCTAGGGAGGCAGTGCATGTAATCTTAGCTTAAGGAAGGAGTGTAAGAGAGCAATATATGGAGTGTAAGACAGCAGACATAAACATAAGTAGGTTTCTTTGGGATCATTCACAGGATGTAGCTAGCAGCTAGGAATCTGTCCTAAATTAAGGATGGGGGAGAATATTGGCCATTTTTTCCTATGACTTGATTGCATTAACATGCACTTGCTCCATCTCTCATTAATTCTTCACACTCAGTTCTGCTGTTTGCTTGCCTGCATGCGCTTACTCCATTCCCCATCCACCCTCAGCAACTTGCCATGACAGCCAATCAGCACCACGGGAGGTCTTGCAATCTTGATTGTGGATTGTACCTAACAGGCAGCAAGTGAAATAACCTACAAAGGAGAGCATACCCCCTGGAGAACTAGGAAACAGGGGCATATTCCCTAAAGTCTGTATTTCCTCAAAGAATGATGCATCCCTCTCCAAGTGAAGAATAACAGTAATAGTTAAATTGCAGTTGCAGTGAATTCTTCACTTGTAGTGCAAATCCAGCTTTGCAGTTTGCATTATGTGCATCCAATCCAATAAGATGGATGCTGGATCAATCCTGCCTCTTCCCTCATGCTCCAGATGGACTGCCCACCTTTTTTTAAAAAACAAATTATGTGTGTGTGTCTGTTTGTGTGTCTGAATCTGTATTCATTCTTCACACACATACCCCACCCCAAAATCCACTAATATTTTAAAAACAGTTGCCAAACTGCTGAAGGGATTATAGGGAGAGAAGTTCCATGGGCACTGTCTAATAGAGCCATAAAGCAGCTATAAAACTTTTACAACTATTTTTCCAAAGTTTGCCCTGGGACAAAAATAAAAGTGCCCATTTTATGTTATGTGGAGGAGCGAATCTCAAATTATGCCCCTTCCTCTTCTTTTTAAATGTGTCTCATGCGAGTGTCACATGCAAACTCTTACTACTAAGAGAGAGAACCTAGCTCTTCATGTGGAGCTGTTCAGCTTCACTGTCCACTTGTGTCTACATATTGTTCTCCACTGTTGGAGGTGGCCTTTGACTCAGTGTAGAGGTCAGTATTTCTGGTAATGGTTTCCACTGGCATTACTTCTGTTCAATGTGTAGGTAGTACAATGCCTGCATGCTTAGGAATCCTTCTGCTGCACTCTTGTAGGGACTCTTTCCTTCTTGGATAGCATGTTGTTCTTTATTTTCAAGGTTGTGGAGTTACCACAGTCATAGGTCTACTAGAACTTCCTGCTGAAGTACTAATGGACACATGACTGTAGTATCTATCTCCAGTACCCGTGTTGGATAGGGGTTCTGCAGTAACATGGCCTTGGGGCATAAAAGAAGAGTACAAAGAAATTGCTCCAAAAGAGAGCTGAAGTTTGCAGCTATCCTAAACTTTGAAAGATAATGCCAGACGTTAAAAAAAAAAAACCCAATAAGACATTGGGTTGCCAAGTGAGCTGGCTGCTTGACAGCTTACCCTAGTCCAATGATTTACAAAGCATGACATCTTATCAGGGTTTCTTTAAAAAGATAAATGGCAGCATTCCCATCACTAATAGCCACCTTCTAAAACTGTCACTAAACAATGATGAGGCCTGGCAGGCATCCTTCATGAACTGGAAGTGACCCTAGAATACTTTCCAGAATTCTCTGCAATGATCTGTTGGCAGGTGAATCAATATAGAAAAGGTTCCTTGAAACTGGAAAGATGGAAAGAACTACATTTCATTCCATCTTCATTCCAGGCACCCTTAAATCTCATTTTACATCTTGTCTGTTACAGCACTTTTCCCACAAAATCATGTTCAGGGCTTAACTACATGGCCAAGATGCAATTCAGCTTGGCCATTCCTTAGGCTTTGAATGTAGTATAAAGCTTCAGAAGCTATTTCCCCCCTTGTTGTTTTTTGAACATAAGAACATAAGAGAAGCCATGTTGGATCAGGCCAATGGCCCATCCAGTCCAACACTCTGTGTCACACAGTGGCCAAAAAAAAAATTTATATATACACACACACACACACACACTGTGGCTAATAGCCACTGATGGACCTCTGCTCCATATTTTTATCCAATCCCCTCTTGAAGCTGGCTATGCTTGTAGCCGCCACCACCTCCTGTGGCAGTGAATTCCACATTTTGGAACTTCTATGAATCTATACACTTCATAGGTATAAAGCTCTCAAGAAACCATCACAGCTTTTGTTTCCACAGGTGCTCTGGATTTGATCTGAGCATTCAGGGGGAGGGGAGCATGCAACAGGAATAGGAAAGCAAAGACAATACCAGGCTAGGTGCCCAAAAGAAGAGTACAAAGAAGAAGAGTACTCTTTCCTTAAGGTAGCTTATTATTTCAATGAGCGACTCCTGTCTACTGTTGCAGTCATTCAACTTAGCTCAGCATGGCCTTGCTACATCTATTGATGCTTTGTCCAGGAAGGAACATGTTATCCCTTCTCTCCCATTTGTTTGCACCTTAATGCTCTCTGTTTAGGCGGCATTGACCCAGGCTGAATTTTTCACTTCCTGGAAGAGGGATGATCGCAGAGTTTTTAGTCATTTTCAGCACTGGAGAGACCTACATTGTTTCTCTGATTATGCCCTCTGTAGTCTCCTGTGTAAAAGTCACCCTCTAAGTAGAAAAAAACCTTACAGAGCAGAAATTACATAGGCTAGAGTGGCGTGTTAGGGTCTTTGGTTTTGTTTTAACTTGCAGGAACACAAAGAAGTATTCAGAAATGGCATTTTCCTCCTCCTAGCAGGAAGCAGTACACTTTACCACCTAGCAGGTTTCCAACACATCGTTTTGCTACCTGTGCAGTGCTGCAAACCTAGAAGCCATTCTGCATGTTACTTAGAATGAGATAGTCAGATCCTAGACCATACTGCTAGCTTACTTAAAGCAGGGAACATTGGCTGTCGCCGTGTTGCACCCCAGGACTGTCCCAAGATGCTTAGTGATCCAGCATGGCTAAACAAAGCCTCTACCTCAAATGTTTCCAAGCCTCCTTTATCCAGCCACATGTTCCCCCTCACAACCTTTTAAAAAGGACTCCATCCAATGTCAAAAGATAACTGTGTGAGTGTGTGTTTGTGTGTCCACCCCTCTGGAGTTGACTGTCCTCCACACCTGAACCTTTCTCCCTGCCCTTCATCAGAATTATCATGCATCCTCACTACGGCCTTGTAAATTGTGTCTTTCTCCTCTGTGCACTAGGCTTAAATGCCTCCTGAGACTCCTCTTCCCCCCTCCCCCCCTCACCACAATCACCTGGATGCTTGTGCCGTACCTTCCGACTCTTTCCTCCAATCCACCCCCACTACTTCCACTGTTCCTGCTCTTTCGGCAAAGGACTCCACACCACTCCCCCCAACCTTCCACCTCTGTGAGCACCGAGGAGCAGAGCAGCACCAGCAGAGGAATGTCCAGCTTGCAACACCCGGCTGCTCTACTGTATCAACCAGCAAGATAACAGGAAGAATCTCTATGGACCTGCCTCCCCCTCATCCTTCCATCCCTGTTAGGGCCACGTGTCAGCAGGACTCCTCTCAGCCTCCTTTATTCTCTTTCAGGTGTCTTAAATGGAGAAACCAAATGAAAGACACTTCTTGTCTAACAATGTCCTTGCTGTCCCATTCTGTGCCCTACTCATCTGGGTACAACAAATTCCCCTTTTCCCTGTTGCATTCTAATATTATGGAATTGGCTGCTTCTGTTTGAGTTTCTGTCCCCTCTTTGGCCCTCCCCTGTTCTTTTTTTCTTCCCCCTGCTGTGAGGGCAGAAGGTGGAGGGTTAGCAGATATTGAGATGTATGTGTGTCCTATGAATTGCCTCAGATTGTGGGGAAGGGGGCAGGAAGGGTGGGTAAGCTGTACTGTTCTCTTTCCCATTGTCGGATCAAGTGTGACGTCAAAGTGCTATTTCATGTGTCCGTGGCTGCTACCTGGGGCTGGCATGCCACCTTTGTACTGAGACCAGTACAGATGAAGATGGAAGCAGCTCTGTTCTCCCTTTTTTAGTAGTTGGAGTCTGTTCAGTTGCCCCAGGACAAGCACAATAAAGATACTGAAGGATCAGCTGAGCCACAAGATGAAGTGTCAACAGGCATGAACGGTAGTCTCCTGGCTGGATTGTTTACTTTTATTGAGCTGACCATGATCCACCTAGAGGTGGGGGGTAGGCTATAGTTGCAGGAGCCATTGTGGTAGGTAAGTTTTTCCTATAATATATCCTGTTCTGTCCTCGCTGACAAGGCTCTTCTCTGGACCAGCTCTTCCTGTAGTACTTCAGGGTGCCTTCGTTTCAGAAGAAAATGTCTCTTGGCTGTGAACAGGGAAGGTTTCCTCATGCGATTTCTTTTTCATAAAAGGACAGGTAACTGAAGGCAGAAATGGCTTGACTGCCATCAGTTTGCTGCTTCTCTCCCAGATGTGTGAGAGGAAGCAACTGCATACTTACATCTCTTAATTTATTGTCATGAATGTACATTTTTAAATCACACTGTTACTCAACACTGGAGATTACAAGGACCCAGGTGAATGCCACAAAATGAACACACAGAGCATTGGTGTTTCTTTCACCAGTTAAGGTAGCAAGTGCAACTGCTGCTTATTTAGAAGCATGGCACATGAGCAGGAACCGCATGTCCTACACAAGTAGGCTAAAGACTGAAACTGTTCTGTGCAAGAGAGTGCAGGACATAGACCAGATCTGGTAGAAGACCCCCATTATTAATTGCTGGGCCTCTGGGAGATTTTAGTGGAGGGGAGGCTGTGGCTCAGTGGTAGACTATCTGCTTTGCATTCAGAAGGTCCCAGGTTCAGTCCTCCCCCCTCTTCAGAGTGAAAAAGATCTGGTAGTTGATGATGCAAGACTTCAACCTGAGTCTCCAGAGAGCTGCTGCCAGCCAGAGTGGGCAATAGCAACCTTGATACAGCAAGTGATTCAGTATAAGGCAGCATAGTGTGTGTTCATATGGGCCAATAAATGATTTAGGATGTGCAAGTTTATAGTGGGATAGAAGTGTTATGAGGGACAGTGGGTGCCATGTCACTGAATGAATGGGAGCTTGGTTTTTTAATGAGAGCAGGGCCCTGAGGAAGAGGGGAGAGAGAGTATTTATTCTGGAATTTAGAACACAATGTGGGGGTCATACAGGGTGTGATGGAAATATTTCTGTGGGTAGGGAGACAGTAGGCTAGAAGCTGTTCAGAAGGAGGCCAAATTATCAAGATGCCAGTTAGAAGAGTTGTTGGATTTGTGTGTATGGAGCATATAATAGGAAAATATAGTTGGAGAAGCCTAAGAATATGTTGGTAAAAGTCTGCTAGTATGTAGGCCTCATGATGTCTGGAAAAAACTGGATGTTGGAATCTTGTTTTTCAACTGCTAGAGGGAGGGGCAGGGGGGACAAAACTTTGTTCTTTGCTTGCTTTAGTACCTGGTGGTCAATGCAAGTCTCCTTGAACTTCTGAGAGTGACGGGGTGCTTTCCCCCCACCTGCTCCTGGGCCAGCAGGAAACTGCCATTCATCTCTTGTAACATGCACAATTATGTGTATGTGTGGGGGGGGGGTTGTCTGTGTTGATGTTCTGTAAGTAAGTTTTGAAAAGAAAAGGTATGTTTATCTTTTAGAGTTATTTGGTAGGTGTAGACAGGATATGTGCCCTTTTTTGCTTAAGGTGTCCATGCACTGCTGGAAGTCAGAACTGAGTAATAAGAGTGTACTGTTATTGCCCTGTTCCTTCAGTGCTGAAGATGGCCCCTTGGTCTGATCCAGAAGGGATGTTCACAAGTGAAGGTGAGAGGTGGCTTGAAGGCTGTAGGCCTAAAAGCCTGCTGTGGTTCCTTTTCAGGGGCCCACTGCGGCTGAATGAAAAAGGAGCTTTTTGCTTTACCTGTGTGCTTTAGCAAAAGGCCAGTTCATGCATGCTTGAGGCTGCGAAGCAGGCAGGGGGAAAGGATATAGGAAAGCATTGCTGAGAATCCAGTAGTTTGCTCTCTGTGGTGGGTTCTGTCCCATGCAAGTGGTAAAGTCAATCCCAGGATGCTGTGAAGAAGTCTCTGGAGTTTGTCCTGGAAAACTCTCACTGCCTCTATCAACTCTCTGCCCAGCTCTGCATTCTGCCTTGCACTGAGCTACCCACAAGCCTTTCAATAGCACTGGGACAGGGGAAAATTTGAAAGTATGATGTACTCTCTGCCTTTGATACATACTTGGTGCTTTCTTTTATGTTGTGAACGAATTTACCTCCAATTAAAGGCAGAAGACTCTAAATTGCTGCTTCCCTGTGCTTTTTTTTCTTTTGAGTAGAAAGTAGCTTTCTCTGCAAGAAGTCTTTGGCCAGGTGTCATCAATAGGCCTTGAGAAAATGATCTGTCTCTTTAATAAAGCTAGCATGGCATCATGGATTGTGTGTTTGACTACAATCTGGGAGATTTAGGTTTGAATCCTCACTCTGCCATGGAAGCTTGCTGGATGATTTTGGGCCAGTCACATACACATAATCTGCCTCACAGGGTTGTTGTGAGGATAACAGGGAGAAGGGGAAACTGTTGAGAGAAAAGTGGAATGTAAATGAAGTAAATAGTTACACTTAATGTGTGGAAATGGGCAGCCTGATAAAGGGACAGGACATGTTTCTCAAGGCCAGCTGGCAACCCTACTCTGGATGGCCAGCACTACATATGATACGTTTTTGTGAACAAAAGTGGTCTTAGACATGGTCTGTGTGTAAAGAATGAATGAACCGCCTCTGTGTGGCTGTGATGCAGAGAGAGCATGGAAGAGCCTGGCTGCTGAAGAAAGTTGCTCACTGTGCCACATACATGCACAGAGATGCCCATCAAACTGAAGGGGAGAACAGGAGACCTTTTCAAAATGGCTGCTTAAGGAGTAGATCTGACAAATCACACCTTTTAGGGAAAGTTATGCTTTGAGTACTATAGGATTAAAAATACAAAGATTTGGCTGAGACACTGGTATGAATTTGAAGTCATGTTACCTAATCCACTGTGTTACACTGCTTTTTTCTTTGTTTGCCTTCTTCAGCCATGCTGTTCAGAGTCCTAGGCCACCAAAGGCACTATATCCTCCAGGACTACACAAATGTTTATTTTTTCCCTTTGTTCATTACTAGTCTGCCACAAAAGGAAAACAACAGAGTAAACCAAAATAACACTGTTCAGCATTTTCTAATAGCCAAACTGATGCTGCCTGATAAGAATATGCCTGAGATACCTGAAGATTGCTTAATAACATTCACAAAGCAATTGTCAGACTGGATCATATTATCAATAGATGGCTAAGAGATATCGTATGCATAGGGTACAATATATTGCGTTAAATGTAAAAATATATGATTTGTCTTGGAAGCATAGAAGCTTTTTCACTGTATCCATGATGCTCCACATTTCCCGGTTATCAGAAAAATGCTGTTCAAACCAATTCCAAAGATGATCTGACTCCAATGGTAACAAGAGACATTTTACTTACAAAAATAGAAGCACATCTTACATGAGATATTCATATAGATACATTCAACTTTCTGTGAAAAGATTAACTTCAAAAAAAGTTAACCTGTCCAGGTAAGAGAAAAGAGAGGCCCTATATAAGTTAAAACAGAAAGCAAGCAATGGCCAAAGCTATTCAACATCTAACTGATGAGAGGGTGGGGCCAAGTGTACCAGAGTGAGATACTTCTCTTAACCCCTTCCTTCCCAGATCCTCTTATATGCAGAGTTACAATATCCAATACCCCTTAACATCACATGCAAAAGTTCTCAAGTTTCAGCATATCTCATAGTTTTTCAAATCTGTCTCTTGATAGAGGCTTGGTCAGGATGTCAGCCTGGCCATCATTTCTTCAGTTGGACAGTCATGCACTAAGTGAAGCTTCACACAAATCTGCTTAGTGCATGCAGCCATGCGCTTGAATTTGCATTGTCAATTTTTTTCTGATTGAGAAACCTTAATGCAGCTCTGGTTGTCTTCTTTAAATTGAATTGGTTTTGACTCATCAAAGTCCTTTAGTAACAGGTCTAGCCACAACAGCTCTGTATGCTTCAGAAGATGCTATATGATATTCAGACTTTGTGGAACACAAACTTACTGTGGTTTGCCTTCTACTGGCCTAGGAAATTAATTGACCTCCATACAGGAACAAGTACCCACTTGTGGATTTACAGTCCCTGTCTCCTGCCCAATCTTCATCAGTGTAACCAACTAACTTTGGATTACAGGTGCATGGCAATTTCAGTTTTAAATCTGAAGTTTCTTTTAGATATCTAGCCACCCTTCTTACTGCAACCCACTCCTCCTTGCTAGGTGCACATCTTTCTACTAAGGATCCCAACACTGGTTGCAATATCGGGTCTGCTAGTGGTGTTTAGATACAGAAGTTTTCCTAAGGCAGTTCTACTGGTTGTCTTTAAGTAAAGGCTCACTTATTTCAGTATTCTTAAGTAAGTCAGTTTCCATAGGTGATACTGCTGTGTTGGCATTTAAATTAGATTTATATCCCGCCCATTCTACTAAGACTCAAGGTGGCTAACAACATAAAACAAACAATATAAAACATTCAACAGTAAAACAATCACATAAAATCACAATGGTGCTACTTCATCTATTCGAGGCAGGGAATAGATGAAGAGCTTAAAGGACTTACAGGGCTCTTAGTACAGGGCCTACTGTAAACTCCAGGAGGAATGGCTACATCAGGGGGTATGGCCTAATATGCAAAGGAGTTCTTGCTACAAAAAATGCCCTGCCTCTTTTATGAAAATTTACAATATCCAACACAATAATCCACATGGAAGCTGCCCTAGTATGTTGACATACCCCCCAATCATATGCAGACTTTTTTCCAGTATACTATCTGGCTTTGTGAATTCACAATTTGCTGACAGAAAATAAAGATTTTGCTGTGTTTGATGTTATGACACTGCCATTTAAAATTATATAGCAGTTGACTTTCCTCAGGTTTCATCTGCTTGTAGCCCTCCGTGTGGCAGGTAACCCTTTGTCAGTGCAGCAGTGGAAGAAGTCACAGTGGGAAGAGTTAACGGTAATTAGGAGACACAACATTGAAGTCTGCAGAACGGTATTCCAGAGAATTCTGCAATTCAATTAGCACACTCACTTTTTAAGAACAGACTAAGCAAATTTATTTACTGACCTAACTGGAATGGGCAGCCTAAATTACACCTTAAGGATGTAATGCTTCATTCAAACAATAGTGCAATTACCACAGATCTATACCTGGTTCTCCTGAACCCAGAGCAGAAAAAGGAAGTAAATCCAAGCAGTATCATGCTGTGTGTAGGAGGGAGGCAGGGGAGAAAACTACCAGTGCTAAGTACAGAGGCTGCAAAGTACTGAGGGAGGCCAGAATAGTTTCCCTTGATGTATATTTTGATGTCTCCAAGAACCACAGAAATTTTGAAAGGAGGGAAGGGAGCCTTCACAGAAACATCAAAATTCAACTCTGAAGTACTGGAGAGTAGCTGTCATCTCAAAATCTCCCATCTATCAGAACAAGGAACAACCATTCTGCACTTCGTATATCTAAAGCATATAATTCACCTCACATTTTCCTCATGATTTTACAATGTCTTAACATTAAAGATCTTTTGTATACATAACTCATACTTATACACCTTGTGCAATACAAAGACAAAATTCCCTCCGTTTCTCCAAATGGATACTTATTCTTCGGCCCCTAGCTTTTAAGATAGTTCTGAATTCCTTTAGAATACAAAACTTTAAGTGTCAGTCTTTCATCAGTAATCTGATAGACCCCAAAATATGCTCAAGCAACCTCTTGGTACAGGCAAATCAAAAAGAGTCATGAATGTGTGAGATGCAGGCAGGATAATCAAGAATGAAAAAACTGCATTTAAGTCTTGTGTTCAGCTAGGAGTCTATTAAGATGTTTGGGGACCTCTTAAAATAACCTTCAAAAATTATCTACGGGCAACTGAAGTCACTGGGAAAAGCAGACTTTGGTTTTCTGTACTTACATATGCACTGATAAATGTGAAAACATACAAACGATTGCCTTGAGCTAAGAATCTTTGCACACTGCAAGGAACTGTGTATGTGAGAATCTCCCCAAATATTTGGCTGATACTGTTCAGCTCTGATGGTGCTGATCATCTATAGGGGAAAGAAGGATGTCTGAAAACAATGCTATTCCTCCTGCCCAGCATACTTAGGAGCTTCCTGGAAGCAACTGGATGGCTTCTCTCGAAAATGGGATGCAGAACTATATGAATTCTTTGGTCTGATCCAGCAGGACTCTTCTTAATTTTATGCCTTTGTTCTTATATCAGAGTGCAGTCACACAGTCACTCAAAAGCTCTAACTTAATGGAAAGCTGACTATAGCTTCTGGCTATGCATTGAGCTGAGCGTTACCATTTTCCAAGGACTACTGTGAAACTGTATGTTTTTAAAAGGTGGCAATGTGGCTGGAGGCCAGAGATTATCAGCCTTTCCATACAACAATGACTTGACATTGTTAAGAGGCCTGATGTGTTCCTTGTTAGTTCTAAACAGCACACAATTCAAGAACTATTAGTACTGATGTGATCATTCTCATCACTGAGCCTGTTTGCAAAGGATAGACAGAATAATGATGGACACAATTTCTTCGTCATAAAGCAAATGTTAACGCTGTAACCTCAATCAACCTTTCTCATTTGCTGTCTCACACAAGTACATACTACTTTTACTTTGTGCCAGGTCCAAGTGGGCAGCCGGGTTGGTCTGAAGCAATAGAACAAAGTAAAAGTCAAGTTGCACCTTTAAGACCAACAAAGTTTTATTCAGAATGTAAGCTTTCATGTCCTCTAAGCACACTTCATCAGACGAGGAATCAGGTATAGTGAACAGAGCTACATATAGCTGGTAGGCAGTGGTTTAGAATGCAAAATGGTACAAATTTAAGATCCTATGACAGAATAGTAAAATTAACAAATTGAGCAAACCTTTGATCTGGGTAACGTGAGTGTGAGAAACCAATAAAACAGTAACATGTGAGAATGTCTGTTAATCACTGCATTGTTATAAGCCTGGGCCAAAATGAGGGCATTTCTTTCTCAGAACTTTTTCCCATCCAACTAATTTACCTTTTAACATGTAACATACATATAGTTTGCCATTAGGAGAAAAATACATTAAAATATAGTGGAAGATGGGTTTAGTACATGTAATGAGATAAACACCCAATATCCCTATTTGAGTATGTCAATACAGCTAAAAGAGAAATATATTGAATAGTGATGGACAAGAACATAATACTCTTTACATACTCTTCCCAGAAAGGGCAGGGGAGGCTTTTCCTACACATAAAAAATAATGATGGGGGATCAGAGCTGGCCTAATCTTTCTTGTATAGATATTCTACATGGAGAATATTTATTTTTTTCAGGCGTGGGGGGTGGGGAGGGAATGTTCAAATGAACAGTCCGCACTTGCATCCTGAAATTGATACGATTAACAAAAAGGCTTTACCAGTTGATTGATTAGTGTATTAACTAGTATTAAGAAATTAAGACCAAGACAAGGGAGGAGACATGAACATAAACCATGTTGGATTGGGTCAGTGGCCCATCCAGTCTAAAAATCTGTGGCACAGTGGCCAAAACCCAGGTGCCATTAAGAGGTCCACCAGCGGGGCTAGAACTCCAGAAGCCCTCCCACTGATGCACCCCAACCACCAAGAATACAGAGCATCACTGCCCCAGACAGTGTTCATCTGTAACTTGCAGCTAATAACCGCTAATGAACCTCTGCTGTTTATCCAATCCTCTCTTGAAGCTGTCTATGCTTATAACCATCAACACTTTCTGTGGCAGTGAATTCCACGTTACTTATTCTTTGGGTATTTATATCAGTGGAACTTCAGATTTGCTTCTTTGAAGGCCAGTGGCCCATGTAAAACTGGCAGGCCTTGCTCTCAGGTCTCCCTCCATCAAAATAGATTTACTACCTCTGTTCTAACAAGCTGTTATTGGAATACTGAGACAATTATTTCTTCTGTTCTACAGAATAGACTGTTCCATTTACCAGCTCTTGCTATTGTCTTCCTTTCCAGGATGGTACTGGTGTCCTCCGCCGCAGTGGTTCTCTAGGAAAGATTCGGGATGTGATAAGGAGAAGTAGTGAATTGCTGGTCAAGAAGCTGCAAGGGAATGGCCCTCTGGAGCCAAGGAACACCAAGTAGGAGACTTTTCCTGGAACTTACATACCCTTATGCCTGATGCTTCTACATAGGCCTCTCAAATTATTAAGCCTCCCCTCACCCTTAAAGACTGTGGAGCATTCTAGCTCTATTTGTCTCATTTAGGGTCTCGGGTGGGGGGCAAAACATACTAGAATAGGAGTGGCCAGAAATTTCTCAGATGTGCCCCTTTCCTACATCTAGTATGCTTCCCAGGCTAAGAAGAAGAGCAGGCATAGGACTTATTGCTGTGGAGACAACTTTATTTTTTTTCTTTTATTAGCATGAAACGAGCAGCTTCATTGAACTACCTGAATAAATCCAGTGAGGATTCCTTCCAGGTGAGCACCCCTTGCTTTCTGGCAAATATGGCGTTAAGGACATTACTTTCTTTCACTGTGGTTGGCAAAGAATAATAAAACTAAGAGGCCAAAAGCTGCCTCAGTCTAATCATGCAAAAAGAAAAGGCTGTTTCTGTTCAGAACTATGGAAGATCCCTGTGGGGTATCACCAAGAATATAGAAGGGCAACTGAGATGTACAAAATTAAGCGTTGGAAGGAAATATACTAAGAACCAGCTCTAAGTCTGAAGTTCCTCCACAAAATTTGGTCTGAGTTTCAGGTGCACAGTTGTGTAGAGCATGTAATGTGCTAGTAGGATCACAGTGGCATGAAAAGTTGATACCCTGACTGATATCCAGCTGTTTGGGGATGTGCAGGAACCATGTTACGTGGAACTTTTGTTTGTGGGGAATAAGGTATACTATTCCAGAAGACTGTGTGTGCCTATAATATTTGCAGCACAGAGATGGAATGATTGAATCTGTATGCAAACAGTAAATCTTACCATTTCCTCTGGGTGTGAGAAATCCCCCGGGATAAAATGAAGATCTAGGCAATTTTTCCTCTTTGATTTCTGAATCATTGTTGTGAGATGTTTCATCTCACAGACTCTTGGGGTGTGCATGAAACAGTATCTTTTTCTGGGAATATTCATGTTCACAAGAAAGGGGATATATTTTTCAGGATACACAAAGTCTTCGGGCTGAGAGCAGAGGCTTCAGTGCAAGCAGTGTGGATCTTTCCTCTCACAGCTCCTTGGTTACCACCAACTGAACTTATCACTACAGCTATCTCTCCACCCCATCTGAGATGATGACAGCTTCACAATACTGCTACTACATCTCAAACTGATCACCGTTTTGGATATTTTAGTTGCAGTCTCCCTGCACATTAGAACTTTGCTATTCGTTTTACTGATATCACTACTTGTGGAAAATAAGAGTACATTAGAAAAACTAATCAATATGGGACCACTGCCAGGCTAGATAGAGGAACTCCCTACAGCTGTCTACTATGGATTAGCAGCTGATGAAAGCACTTATCACCATGTTTGCAAGTTGTATATTATTGATTGCACAGAATGAGCGCCAATAGCTCTTACCTGAAGCTTTGGCTCTCTGAGCTGAGGTACCGTCTTATCTCTTTCCAACGTAACTGTTTCCACAATATGACACTGTTGACTGGAGTTCCTCTCCCAGTGTGCTCTCAAGGGCCTACTCACTCCTTCAGTGCCTGGTCCCAAACCTGTATATTTCCTAGTAACATCTATTTTTGCACTGTATCATCCCATCTTCTTGCAGCCTTCTGTGAAATCTTTCCCAAAATCAATATTCTTACTTCTAGGAAATGAACTTCTGAATCAGACAGAGGGGCAGGAGAATGTTGACTACTTAAAACAGTTTTGTGGTGTTTACACTGTCTAAGACAACAACTCCAAGCATGAGGACACAGGCACTGACTCTGTGGTGTTGTAGTATGTATACACTCCATTCTACAAGCCTTGTTTTTACTGGCCTCACTGCCTGTGTTTGCCTTAGTATGAACAACTGTAGTGCAGAGCAGCAGAGAAAACTGCAGGAAGACCTGCCATTAGCCATGTGTTATTCATAATTCACTTCTGATTGTTGTTTTAATTTAATAAATTTTTTAAAATCTAAAACTACTATGCCAGGAGCAGATTTCTTCACTCCCAAGTTACTTCTACCACAAATTTACCTTGATTGTGGAACAATGGTGCCAGTGAAACGAAGGAACAATGATCTTAGTACCGAACATTCAAACAGTATCATTCAAACATTCAAAAGATTGAGTAGATGATTACAAAGGTAATAATATTCCATTTCAATTTAAGGAACAGCTGTTACTACTGAAGTGAGTTTATAGTTCTAACTGAGTTCATCAAATATATTAATATTCCCACTGAATAGGATATTGGGTGATCTATCATCTGTACATTAAAGATTGATCACTGGACAAGGCAAAAGGGGAAGGGGAGCCTAATAAGTCACCAAAAACTTTTTCTCAGCCCTTCAGCTTTCAAAAGGCTTC
This sequence comes from Heteronotia binoei, assembly GCF_032191835.1. Lineage (NCBI taxonomy): Eukaryota > Metazoa > Chordata > Lepidosauria > Squamata > Gekkonidae > Heteronotia > Heteronotia binoei. Next base: position 221,716,492 of record NC_083223.1, on the reverse strand, counting down.
AGGATATGTAGAAATTCAACAGCTGCAGCCATTCCAATTACTCTATCTCCATGAGGGAGAAAGGACTGTACCTGCTGAATTACCCATCACATAGCCAAAAAATATAGCCAAAAACTCATTTCACTTAATTATATAGCCTGGTTTTCTTCATCCCACCACCACCCCCGTCTTCAAATGCCACTACAACAAAGAGTCCTTAAGTTATATTTCTGTAACTTTAAAATACAGCCAACAAATTACAATTCAAGTGGTGATGCTTTCCAAGTCACAGCATTGAATTTTCTCATCACTTTTAAGACAAAACACACAGGAACTCAGCCAAGCAATCCAAATATTAATTTCTGGGAACACAGGATGTTTTAAGGCAACGCAATAATAGGGAGCTATCTAACCCCGAGTGTTTACATTCTTTGCGTTGATGTATCTCCAGTTTGGTGTAGTGGTTAAGTGTGCGGACTCTTATCTGGGGTTAATTCCCCACTCCTCCACAGGCAGCTGCTAGAGTGATCTTGGGTCAGTCTGTCATAACTGTCAAAGCTGTTCTGGAAAGAGCAGTTCTCCAAAAAGCGCTCTCAGCCCCACCTACGTCACAATGTGTCTGTTGTGGGGACGGGAAAGGAGCTTCTAAACTGCTCTGAGACTCCTTCGGGTAGATAGGCGGGGTATAAATCCAATCTCTCCTCCTCCTCCACATATGGGGAATTCTACCAAGCGACTTCAAACACTCCTACTCAGTCCAACTCACCCCGGAGAGTTCTAAGGGGAAATTAACTGGGCAGAAAAAGATTCCCTTCCCTACACTCCGAAAACCAAAACACCGACTTCAACTCGAAACGGAAGTTCGCCCCGTTTAAAAAAAAAGGCGCGGGAAGTTCATCCCTTCCACTTCCAGGATAACATCATAGATGAAGGCTCCTCCCCCAGCTCGGATTTGGTCCGCGATTCCTCCCCCCTCCCCCACTAGCGGGAGCCATTCCGGGTCGCGCGAGGCGAGCCAGGTAATACTTCCCCTCATCTCTCTGCCCGCTGCCAGTAGAGGAGGGGGATTAAGACCCCTCCTCTCTTTAGAGCCTAGCAGAAGCTGCGCGCGCTGTCTCTTCCCCTCCCCTCTGAGCCGCGAGGTTGAAGGATTGGTGGTTGCGGCCGGGGCGGGGCCGAGGGCAGCTTTCCCTGTTGAGCGGTTTGCTTCTTCTCAGTGCCTCTTTCCTCGCTCGGGGTTGAGACCCGAAGCGCTTGGGCGGGCGGGAAGAGCTGCAGGTCTTCCCTCGGGGTTACCCTGACCCGTCGGGAATGGCTTCTTTCCCTAGACTCGGCGCTCCGCTGTTTCCTTCTTAAACGCACACACAGACTGGCGGGTGTTGCCCGCTGGAGACTCTCCAGCCACTCTTCCATACCCTCCCCCCGCCTTTCCTGCTCTTGTCTCATCCTCGGTCGCCCCCCGCCCGGCTGACCCAGCCCTGCCTAAAGCAATAATGCTACAGTGCCGTTGAATGAATCCCAGGGAATGGCTATCGGTATTAGACATGTGCTGGCGCACGTTGATAGTGCCGTAGAAAACACAATGAGCCTTGAGAAACATGGCTTCACCTGTGGAATTTATTGCAGCATAGATAATGCATTGAAATAAGGGTGACTGGTTGTTTACAACACTCTCCCCAGAGGGCCTTCCGGTGGCTATTGAAATTCCACTGGGATTTTATATCTTGCCTGCTTCCAATTGCCTGTCAATGGGATTCTTTCATCTTTTATTTCCACCTGTGATTACCACATCTCCATCCCCCCCCCGCCCCCCTTAACCTGGCAGGAAGAAATTCCACGGAACAATTCCTTTAGTTAAATCTGGCAATTTCAGAGGACCTTGTATTAATTATGATAGGCACAGCATTGGACAATGTTTCTGGACTTTGAGATGCTGTTAGTGGCTGTGCCTGCTGGATGATAAAACTAAATTGCAGAAAGAGTTTTTTTGGGGGGGAGATTGGTTGTTTATTGTGAAGTGAATTTTAATCCTGTAGTGTTTTTTCTTGCACTGTAGATTTTTTTTTAAGTGTTAGCAGCCTGGAGCCTGTGGGAGAGCTATATATGTTTTAAAATAAAATGATGAAAGCTGCATGTGTTGAATTTCTGCCTATTATGTGGATGTTAATGATCCTGGTGGGATGGGAGGTGGTCATTCTACTGATGTTTGCTTGATACATTTTCCTAATGACTCCACTCCACCTCCCTGTATTGCCCCTCGTTTCCTCTGACACCACTGGGGTCCTGAGAGATATTTAACTGCTGCTGGGGGACAGTTGCATTCTCATCTTGAAAGGCTATGCTGCTGCCTCCACTTCCGTTCTTCCTGCCAGCTCCTGCAGCCTTTCCTTATCTTCTGCACACTGGAGCTTAAAAACAGATCTCCATCTCCATAAAATCCACTCATCCCATGAGAGTTCACTTATTTCTGAAATATCTGCCATTGTTTGTCTGGTCCTGGGGAACCCTTATCACCTGTATGGCATACCTCCCCCCCCCCTAGTTATCTCTGCTTCCCTTCATGTTACTGCAACTCATCTTGTCTAAATTTATTGATTGATTTATATATCCAAAGGAATATGTAGGTATGCAAGTGTAGTCAAATCACAACTGATTTACAGTGATCCCCAGCAAGGGGCATTCCAGTAAAGTGAAAAACAGGTGGCTTGTCATTGCCTTTCTTGATAATTTCCCATCCAAGTATTTACCTTTCTTAGCTTCTGTGACCTGACAAGATTGGGCTTCCCTCAAAACCCTGAGCTGTATAAATCTATCCCTCATTGTAACAACACCACTGTGAGGTAGGTTGGGCTGGGGATAGTAACCAGCCCATGGTCATGCTGTGTAAATCATGGCAGGGTGAGAATTTTAATCTGGGTCTCCCCAGTGCTACTTGAACTTTCCACACTGGTTTACAGAGATCAGCAGATAGATCCAAGTGGGCAGCCGTGTTGGTCTGAAGCAGTTGAACAAAGCAGGAGTCAAGTTCACCTTTAAGACCAAATTTTATTCAGAACGTAAGCTTTCATGTGCTCTCTAAGCACACGTCATCAGACGAGGGGATCAGGTACAATGGGCCAATCCTGCCAAAGAGACCCTTTGGTGGCCCCCCTCCTCACTTGTTGATCTGCACCCTATTCAGGCAGGGGCTTCCTTCTCTTCCTCTGGCTGCTGGGCTCTCCCTTCCAATGAGTACTCACCCGGGTAAGTCAGTGCCCACCCAGAAGGACAGGCTTTGGACAGCCCCCACCCCACATCCTGTACCGTCCTTTGCCCAGCCAGGCCTTCTGAGTTGACTAGCAATTCACCAGGAGCTCGGGGTGAAACAGCTGGCACTGTCCTCTGCAGGTATCCAGCAGTCCCTACACCCCCCCCCCCTCTTCAGCTGCCTGGTGTTGTCTGGTACAGGGATTGGGGGGCTCTGTGATTTTAGAAGAGGTGGGGAGCAAGAGGTCCTGTGCATCATGGCGTGGGGTAAGTGGGGCTGAGTGCAGTTCTTACCCTCCCGCCAAAAAGTATTTTTCTTGTGCTCCCCTCGCCTTTTGCACCAGCATTGTAGCCTCTGGTTGCAGCTGTAAGAACATAAGAGAAGCCATGTTGGATCAGGCCAATGGCCCATCCAGTCCAACACTCTGTGTCACACTGTGGCCAAAAAAAGTTTATATACACACACACACATACACTGTGGCTAATAGCCACTGATGGACCTCTGCTCCATATTTTTATCTAAACCCCTCTTGAAGGTGGCCATGCTTGTGGCCGCCACCACCTCCTGTGGCAGTGAATTCCACATGTTAATAACCCTTTGGGTGAAGAAGTACTTCCTTTTATCCGTTTTAACCTGTCCGCTCAGCAATTTCATCGAATGCCCACGAGTTCTTGTATTGTGAGAAAGGGAGAAAAGTACTTCTTTCTCTACTTTCTCCATCCCATGCATTATCTTATAAACCTCTATCATGTCACCCCGCAGTCGACGTTTCTCCAAGCTAAAGAGTCCCAAGCGTTTCAACCTTTCTTCATAGGGAAAGTGTTCCAGCCCTTTAATCATTCTAGTTGCCCTTTTCTGGACTTTCTCCAATGCTATAATATCCTTTTTGAGGTGCGGCGACCAGAACTGCACACAGTACTCCAAATGAGACCGCACCATCGATTTATACAGGGGCATTATGATACTGGCTGATTTGTTTTCAATTCCCTTCCTAATAATTCCCAGCATGGCGTTGGCCTTTTTTATTGCAAACGCACACTGTCTTGACATTTTCAGTGAGTTATCTACCACAACCCCAAGATCTTTCTCTTGGTCAGTCTCTGCCAGTTCACACCCCATCAACTTGTATTTGTAGCTGGGATTCTTGGCCCCAATGTGCATTACTTTGCACTTGGCCACACTGAACTGCATCTGCCACGTACTTGCCTCAGGCAGCTCTCTGCCCCCCCTCCCCCGCAACAACAATAGTGTCTGTGGACCCCACCAATCTTAAAATCCTGGCTATGGCCCTGTATTAATATATTTAAAATTCTGTAATTATCTGTCTTATCCGAACCAATTAAACTCTTAGCTTTGCTTATGAATAAAGTTCATCTGTGCATCTGTTTGCTTTCTGAAAACTGTTTTCCAGTTCCTTTTAATGCTTTGAGCAAATTTAATGTGGCCCAATTGCTGGCTAACTGAAGCAAGAAAGAAAAGATCAAGATCCCATAATGTACAGACATTGTTCAAATTAAGTTGTTTGCAAGTCATTAGCCAGAGTGAGTACATCTTCTCCTCTGTCGAAGTCCATCATGAGGTCAGAAGAGTGTACTGCTGTGGCCATATTCTAAAGGAACTATTCCAGTATTTGGCCCGATGTGAACTAGCTATTGAATGTGGCCCATTAAGCACGACACCTTAAAGCTCCTGCCCACTCACTTGTGAAATTCTAGCTATCATAGAATAGGTTATTTAGATTACATCGCTATCTTCATATGCAGAAAGTTTGGATCTTTATTTTGTATATTTGATAGAAGGCAATTTTAGCACTTACTGTAAACAAATGATGGGAGAGAAGTTAGGAATACTTCCTGTGCAGATTTACTTGAGAATAAGATTGATCTGAATAGCTCAGGCTAGCCCACTCTTGGAATCTAATCAGGGTCAGCCCTGATCAGTATTTGGAAGGAAGACTACCAAGGAATATGAGCATCATGATGCAGAAGCAAGCAATGACAAACTGCCTCTGAACATCTCTTGCCTTGAAAACCCATAAGTCAGCTGTGACTTGATGGTGAAAAGAACCAGACCTCAGATTCAGCAGGAGCTCACAGGAGCACAGCTGCTGAACCTTTCTGAGAGTTCCCCCTCTTCTTCCCCACCTCCCTGGTCCATTTAATAGTAGGTGCAGCTGCATAACAATCCCTGGATTAGGAGAGCTGGCAGCCAGCCAGCCACCAGGAATTTTGCCACACCCTCAGCATTCCCCATTAACCCCTGGAGAATCCTGCACCACCCTTTCTCCACTTCTTATGTGATTTTGGGCAGCGGGAGACTTGCTGGCCTTTTGACTTGGTGGGGGGGGTGGCCCTGGAGAACCCCAGGTGAGTGAGGCCTGCTTGGGCTGGCTGGATCTCTAGCCAGCCCAAACAGTCCTCACTCCCCCGGGGCTCTCCTCTCTTGCATCAGGTTTCTTTTGACGAGAGGGGGATATGCTAATGAGTTGTGCTAATGAGTTCCACCACCTGTTTTTCTTCAAAACGACCCCTGAAAACAACGACCAAATACATTTAGTGGGACAGCTTGCATGGATTGATGTGAAAGAATGCTACAGTATAGATGAAGAAACATTACTTCAAAGGTACTAGAAACCGTATAGGCATGTAACTATTATTAACATAAGCAGGTTTGGCTGTCAATGGAGTCTTACTTGGAAATAAATTCTATTGAAATCAATAGCAGACTTGCAAGTAAATGAGGTTAGGATCACATTTAGGAGTAAGAATGTAAGAAGAACCCTGCAGGATCAGACTAGTCATCTAGTCCAGTATTCTCTGTCACACAATGGCTAATAGTTACTCTGGAGAGCCAAAAATAGGGCACACACGGCAAGGCCTTCCTCTGATGTTGCCTCCTGGGAGACCTCATTTTGGGCAGCAGCTCACAGGAGCGGAGCTCTGGACCTGCTTTCTTACCCCCCCCCCAAAAAAAATACTTGCTTCTGGGCTCCATTGTTCAAACCCCCTGTGAGAATTTTGTTAAACTCTTAAGATTTGACAAATTTCCTAATATTTTCTCCCACAAAAAAATAGGAAAATAAGCAAAACATAAAGCATACAGATGGAAATCTTAATCATGCCACTGTGGCCACATAGGAAAAAGTAATTTAAAAAGTATGATGGGAGTGAGTTTTTTTTTTTTTTAAATTTAAATTTTTTATTAGCATTTTTTATTATGACAATTGCAATTCAATAAGCATTTTAAGGTAGACGCTGAGCTGATAGAATTTAGTACACCTTCTGGTGATGTCAGGGGTGTGTGGCATATGCAAATGAGTTCTGCAAATTCGGCACCTCTTCCACAAAATGACCCCTGATCCTGACATAGGTATTGAGATATTGACTGCATCTGGATGAGGAGGTTTCGTTTAGTCCCCATGGCTAGTTGCCACTTGTAGACCTGTACTCCATTAATATGTTTAACCCCCCTTTAAAGTTGTCTATGCCTATGAGCAGGGTTTTTTTTTAAGGCAGGAATGCACAGGAAAGCAGTTCTGGCTGGCTTGGCATCAGGGGGTGTGGCCTAATATGCAAATTAGTTCATGTTGGACTTTTAGTAGAAACAATGGTGCCATAAGGTAGTGTGGTCTAATATGCAAATGAGTTCCTGATTGACTTTTTCCTACAAAAGAAGCTCTGTCTGCAAGCTTCAGCCAATAGAAGAAAGAGAGGCTTGGCTCAGTAGGTTTGCTGTGAGACTGAGGGAGCCTGGCAAAGCAAGCTCTGCCTTCCCCCCCAAGGGAGGAGCCTCAGCCAATGGAGAAAACAGAGGTTTTCCTCTGTAGCTCCTGTGCAGTTGAGCAAGCCTGGCAAAGCAAGCTGTTATGCAAGAAGGAAGCAAGAGAGAGGGAAAAGGAAGCAGATGACAGCCAGTTGCTTGGGGACCTAATAGGAGCCCTCCAGGGCCTGATTCGGCCCCCAGGCCGCATGTTTGACATCCCTGATCTATCATGTTCTCCACCCCAAGTCATCTCTTTCAAAACTGAAAAGTCCCAGACTCTGTAGGCTTTCCAGATAGGGAATGAACTACAACTCATCTTGGTTGCCCTCTTTTTCTAGCTCTGAGATGTCCCCCCCCCTCTCTTTTTGAGATACAGTGACCAAAACTGCACAGCGTATTCCAAATAAGGCCGCACCATAGATCTATATAGGGACATTATAACATTGCCCATTTTGTTTTCAGTACCTTTCCTAATAACCTCCTGCATAATTTGCCTTTTTCACTGTTCACTGTTGACACTTTTACTGAGCTAGCCACTACAAATGTCCTCAAGGTCTCTTTCCCTCTCAAACTCGGCAAGTTCCGACCTCATGAAGAAGGGATTTTTTTTTGTCCCAGTGTGCATCACCTTACACTTAACAACATGGAACTTGTTGTTAAGTGTAACCTTACACTTAACTTACACTTAACAACATTTGCCACATTGTTGCTGACTCACCCAACTTGTGGAGATCCTCCTGGAGCTTGGCATTGGTTTTTCACCAGGGCTTTTTTTTTTTTAGCAGGAACAGGAGTCAGCAGTTCCAGCTGGCTTGGCATCAGGGGGTGTGGCCTAATACGCAAATTGAACATATGAAGCTGCTTTATACTGAATCAGACCCTGGGTCCATCAAAGTCAATATTGTCTTCTCAGACTGGCAGCGGCTCTCCAGGGTCTCAAGCTGAGGTTTTTCACACCTATTTGCCTGGACCCTTTTTTGGAGATGCCGGGGATTGAACCTGGGACCTTCTGCTTCCCAAGCAGATGCTCTACCACTGAGCCACCGTCCCTCCAAATTAGTTCTTGCTGGGCTTTTTTTATTTAAAAAGCCCTGGTTTTCACCATTTTTAATGATTTTGTAATCTGCAAACTTGGCTAGTACAGTGCTCACTCAGATCAAGATGGATTACTGTGTTAGTCTGTCTGTCTGTAGCAGTAGAAAAGAGCAAGAGTCCAATAGCACCTTAAAGACTAACAAAATTTGTGGCAGAAGTTCTGAAGAAGTGAGCAGTGACTCACAAAAGCTCAAAGCCTGCCATAAATTGTGGACTCTGTTTCTTTAGGAATATTTGTTAAGATACTTGTAAAAAGCCTTTTGACAGTTCAAGTATATAATGTCTACAGGTTTGTCATTATCTACATGTGTTTAAGGGTTCTTAAATTAACTGACGTTAAGGATAGGATGATATATAAGGTCTTGTACAATATGGGAACATAGTGGGCAGTAAACATTTCTAGTTTTTCCTTAGCAGAATACATTTAGTAAGTTGAAACAGACAAAAGAAAATACCTTGTATTTTACTTATTTATTTAAAATATTGCCTTCTGTCTACATAGGCCTTCAAGTGGCTTTCAGTATCAACTGACGGAATCTTCCAAATATAGAGCTGCCACCTGAGAACAAAACAATAGACTCACAGTGCAGTCCTCTATCTATCTATCTATCTATCTATCTATCTATCTATCTATCTATCTATCTATCTATCTATTTATTTTATGACTTCTATCCCGCCCTTCCCAACAAGTGGCTCAGGGTGGCTTACAACACAGGAATCGAACATAAATAGACGTTAAACATAGAGCATTTAAATTTAAACATTAAACCTTTTAAACATAGAACCATTTAAAACATTTAAAACATTGGGGGCAGCAAACATCCAGTATAACTACGCTCAGTTTCTTGTACCAGCTAGTCATAGGCCAGCCGGAAGAGGGTTGTCTTACAGGCCCTGCGGAACTGGGCGAGGTCCCGCAGGGCCCTCACCTCTTCCGGCAGCTAGTTCCACCAGGAGGGGGCCATAATAGAGAAGGCCCGGTCCCTTGTCGATTTTAAGCGGGCTTCCTTTGGCCCGGGGATATCTAGGAGATTTTGAGTTACTCCCGTAGGAGCCACTCTGCGTAGGATTGCACTGTCACTCATGCATCAGAAGAAAGCAGCCAAATACCCACTGGTGCTAGCTGCTGCTACACACTGCTGGTGAAGATAGAGCAAAGAGCAAGCCCTCTTCAGAAAAACCACTCCAGACCAAGTTGGCAGTAGGGTTCCAACTGCCTGGAAGGGGGGGAAACTGTTCTGTCCTATTGGTGGAGTTTTGATAGAATGTTATTTATACCAAGTGGTATGATTTACCACCATGCCATAAAAAGCTTCAGCTGCCCATTTCAAAGCATTACGCTTCCGGTAAAGGAAGAAGAGATTTTTCTCCAGGCCTGTTGGCAATCATACATGTAGTGATGGGAAAGGAGCCATTAATATGCTCAGAGTCTAAAATATTTTGCCTTTTTTACAGGGGTTGCTGTGTTAAGATGGCACGTATTACTCTTGAAGAGCTGAATGAAATGAATGATGAAGACATTGATGAAGATGAGGAGCCCATGGATGGCGAGGAACAGAGTAGGCTGTTTTCTCATTGGGAGGCAATAGCTAGCACTCACCATGTGACATTGCCTCAAGGTAAAAATTTGCATCTCAACCAGAAGAAGTCCAAAGGCAGGTAGTGTGTCAAAGACGAAAGTCTGAAAGCAGCATTTATACAGGATACTTCCTTTTCACTACAGTTCCTCACATCATCCCAAGGCTGCTCTTAAATGTAGATATATTTTATTTAATGCTTCAACTTTAGTGGCTACATGCTGAAAATAGGATTATTAACATGCCTGGAGAATAGTGTTGTCCCTTTAATAGAAGCTTAATGAGTAGAAATGGGTAGTAGAAGCTTTTCATGGTATGAAGGTAAAGAATATCACTTGAGAAATAGTATCCCATTAAGCCTCTGTTAAGGCTCCGGGTCATATGGCAAACCTAGCTAGTAAGTATGCTCATGTTGTTTGTAGTTACTGCAACACTAGCATACTAATGCTAAGCTACTTTATTAGAATTAAATTAGCTTGCTTGCATTCAACTGATGTAGGATGCTTTCACATGAATTAAGTAACATGTTTTCAATCCACTTTCAGTGCACATTGCAAGTGGATTTTACTGTGTGAAATGGCAAAATCTACTTGCAAACTGGTTGCTGAAGTGGATTGAAATTGCATTATTTAATGTGTGAAAGCGCGCCCTTAGTCAGAATTATATGTTTTGACTGATTGCATATGTGCGTTAAGTGTGCATTGAATATAGAGTTGGGAGTTGGATTTCCTGTAGTGTCCAGCTATTGATAACCAGTAAGAACTCCTTGCTTCTCTCTTTGTTGTTGCTGGTAAACTTAAAATATGGCTGCTGATCATAGGATCATGGGCAATAGTAAAATAACTTTAAGAACTTTGCACAATGATATATGAAGAAAGTATTTGATTTGCTCTGTTTTTTCAGGAGTGAAAGAATTATTTAAAAACTTGTCACTATCCATCAGAGCTTTTTTTGTGATTGTATGGGCCTTCATGCACTGCTGTAATATGTCATTACCCAAGTCTGGATGCTCATGCATCAGGGAGCTCCAGAGGGAAGGGAGGATTGTTGGAAACTGGTAAAGCCTTATATATGAGTTCTGGTGCTTTTATTTATTCAGAGAGGAAAAAAGCACTACCGCCCATCTTTCCATTCTTACTATTTCAGGAGACACTGGTTCCCATTTAAATATTTAATTAATGTTTTTCAGTAATTTTAGTTCCACCCTGTTAAAAACGCTTGTGGAAAAACGACTATCTTTTAAAAGGATTATGGGTCTCTGGAGATTTTGATGGTATTTTTCAGATGTAATGATTTTCCAAATTTACTGTTTTTATAGAAATGGCAGGACCAATAGTACAAATGACACAACATAACCAGACACGTGAGCCTGTGCCGTATACTACATTGTCGCAGCATGAGAAGGTGAGAAAACTTGCATACATGAATACTTCCCATTCCTGGGTGAGGTGGTATACAGTTCCCAGAGACAGCTCTGACTGGCCGAATTTTGTGGACGGCAGAGTAAGCACAATAAAGGCATGCTCTTCATTTTTTTTAATCCATGATTCCTCCAGTCATTAAACTTCTGCTGACTCATCATGTGACTTCCCAGGAGACAGAAAAAAGGGGAAGGAAAGAGTGTGAAAAAATGACAATGGAAAGAGTAGGAAAGGAGGAAATGTGCATGGAAGACAAAGAGAAGGGAATTTGAAAATGATAAGGAAGGAGGGTGAAAGAGAAGGTGCAGGAAGCAAGTGGGATATCAGGAAACTTATCAGTGGGTGCCACTTTAGGGCTTACTACCCTGATGTAGCCAAAAATAGAACCCAAGGTGGACATTTAGCGGACAGAGGCTGGCTTAGCTGTCCCACTTCATTCTGTGGGATGAAGTAAAAGCTACAATCTGGGACACAGTTCAAGAGGAGCAAAATTCAGACCATTCATCAGAAATGGGACAGATTTAGCCTTCACACCAACAATGTACCCTTGTACTTTCTTCTCTCATGTGGAAAACAAACAATGTGGTAGGAGCAAAACCTGTGGTTCAGTTGTTACACTGGAAGGTTCATCTCTCACATCACCCCCTCTGTCAGGTTTCCCTGCAATGTACTCTGCTTCTTTCTAGTTCATTCACTGTCATATGATGGGCTTGTAGTTTAACAGAAGGAAAAGCATGTAATGACTTTGGGTCTCTTTAGGAGAGTAGTCTTGGTTGGATCCAGTCAACCTGGCCATGTTCATCCTCTTGTGCAGGTTGTTAATGGCATGAGAGAAACACTGTTACTTAAGTAGGCACCCATTTCCTTCTGATTGTTGTTGATTCATTAGGTTTGGATCTGTAGAGCCATTGTTGTTGTAATATGTGTGTGTTTGTTTTGTCTGTTTGTTCTCCTTTCCTTGGACCCATGTTAGATCAGCATTTGCTTTTAGTGAGGGAACTAGTGCCCCATATTGAGACACAAATTTGACCAGGTGGGCATGTTGCCGTTCACTCCTGGAGATTTGGTAAATAGGTTCTTCAAAGATATTTTCATCAGTCCTTCTGTGTCCAATATGCATAGATTTGTAGACTTTAGTACCATTTACTTGGATCAACCCAGTATGGTGTCAGCATTTGTCAGAGTAGTTCTTTGACACTCATGCCTCTTGTAGTTATCCAAATTCAGCACAGAGTATTCATCATCTTTGCTGTGTCTTGCATCTGACTCCATGTCTGTAATCTAAAATTTAATTCCTTGAATTCTATTAATGAAAATAGCATGCCAAATGCCCTTGGCTAATTTTTAAGCATGATGATGAAAAGGGCTCTTTGAGACTTTCTTGCTGTAACTGACATCGAATGTTGTTATTTAAGATAGATCATAGAAGCAGCCTAGTGTTGTATTGTTAGCCACCTTTAGGTCTTTTCCGCAGTCTAAAGTGGGATGGAAACAGGAAAACCTGCTGCCATCTGGCTTTGCTCTGCTCTCTCTGTTGGGCAGTGGTAGAAACTTCTTGAGGAAATGGTGGAATGATCAGCCTTGTGCTGAAGCAGTGACATCATTTCTGGCATAACCTGGAAAGGACATCATCATGTAGGGCAGTGTTCTAGTATGTACCTAAAACCACAATACAGTAAGTCACCTACCAGTAGATGGAAATATTTTAAATAAATACCTCACAATTGAGTGATTTTAAGTCTTTGCAATACCTTTTGTGTCACCCAAATGTTGGGCTCACTACTAGGTATATGACAAAAAGCTAGTTCTCAAAAAGAGCAGATGAGGTGCTAAATTAAGCTTTTGTCCTGGGAGTGTAATGCAAAACTACAGGTGCAGAATATTTTAGCTGAATGCTCATCTGTACAAGAAACATTCCTTGCACACAGAAAACTGGCATGTCTAAGTAAAGGCTAAGTTAGAATTCTTCTACTTGACTTCTAGTTTTCCATGTGCAGGGAGGATTATTTCACACACACACACACAAGAAAATTTGAAGCAGTATAGCCCAGGAACAGGTTTACCATCTCATCCACTCTTGTAAAAACTAAGCCTCGCAGAAGGAGGAATGGATTGTAACCCTAGTCCTATTATTTGTAGAATCCTGACAGTTTACACAATATATTGTCAATTGTACCCTGTTGATGGAAATTGCCCACCTGAGTAGTAACTTCAGGTGCCCATAGAAAATTCTGCTGTTGCCTTTGCAGAGGTTTCTTATAAAGCAACACTGAATCTCACAGCAGGAGATGCACACAGGGTCTGTGAACAATGGTCCCTCATGTAGAATAAAACAAGTCCAGTAGCACAATTAGTATATGGCTCTGCACCTCCTCAGATATTGGGAAAGTATGTCTCTGTCTTGAACCTCTGGCAGGTAGCACTTTAAAAAAATATATACTATCCCATAGCTTGTAGAAGAAAATGGAAAGTCCTTGTGGTTAGCTGAAATAAGATTTGGGCTGTTTTCTAATGCATACCTGCATGGGTGTATGCACCATTGATTTCAATACAGCTTAATGCATTTTCCATGACATTCAGTTTCAGGGAAGCATGGCTAGGATTGTGGACTTAGAGTCTGATTCTTAATTACTCAGAAGCAAGCCCTTCCTATTTCAGTGGGACTCATTCCAAAGCATGTATTAATAGTATTGTAGCCTTAAACAACTAGAAACTAGCTGACCAGGCTGAAAAACAGTGATTAAGAGGCTGAAAAACTATAAATGGAACACAGTATTGCAAACTGTTTGAAGTCAATGAGCTTACACTGGAGTAACTCTCCACTGGATTGCACTATAACAAGAAAACAGAATGCAACCCCTTTCCCCCTTTAAAGTACCCTTTAATGCTGCTACTTTGCAGCAAGGAAACAGGTCATTGGACATATCTTGCACATTTTTCATATAATGTACAGCTAGGGTTGCCTGGGCTGGTGGGGGATGGTGGGGACTTAACTGTGAGCTGGAGGGAGGTCCAGCTGATATTGCAGTGACATATGTACAAATTTGGTTTCTACCATGGAGTTTTTGCCCAAATATCAGAGTGTCAGCCTGACGTTGCTGATGTGATGACACAACTTCCAGGTCACATTGGAACTGACATAGACATGTTTCTGCAATGCTGACTGGGCCCCCCACTTTTTCTGGGCACGTTCCCCCCTGCAGCAGCAGTGCAGTGGGGTCTGGTGGCCAGGAACCCCTGCCTCCGTTGGGATATCTAGCAACCCCTATGTATGACTGAACCCTCAATGGCTTAAATCAGGGGTGTCAAACACCCAGCCTGCGGGCCGGATCCAGCCCGCCCAAGGTTTTGATCAGGTCCGCGGGACTCTTTTCTTCCCTCTCCTCCCCCTCCTCTCCTTACCTTTGAAGCTCCCAGGCTCTTACAGCTCCTAGACTCTGAAGCTTCCAGGCTGAGACTCTTTCAGTTTCAGCTTGGGAGCTTCGAAGGCTCTTTGAAGCATCTTTTGAAGTTTGCAGGCTGAGTCTCAGGTTCTTCCTGCCTTTCTTTGCTGGCTGCCGCAAGGAAAACATGGGATGGATTTTAAGATCCATTCCACATTTTCCTTGCAACTTTGTCTGTACACTGCAATGGTTTCAAATGGAGTGGAGATGGTTACAATTTCAGCTTTCCTATAGCTATCTGAAACTCATGCTTCCTGGAGTTGTGTCCTTGCAAACAAGGGTTGATGCTTTCAGCCAGCTTATCTCTCCTGAATGGATGTAACCTAGTGAGTACTTTAATTTGGGAACCCACAGCCAAAGGGGGATATTATACTGGAAAGGCTTTGCCAATCTGAGTAGAGTGGTGAGGAGAAGTTTACAATTCCATTTGTTTCCACAGAATCAGAGCCTTGTGCTTTTTCTTGATGTTTTATTTTAAAAATTGCATTGCCAAATTCCACTAGTCCCCCACCTTTCCAACTACAATCACTGGAAGAGTTTTAAGCATGTTTGTATTTTAAGTTTTTAAAAATATATTTAATTGGGTTTGTCTGTGTCCATTATAAAGTTTATATCTCCACTACCTGGCATATTTTATGACACTCATGGCCCGGCCCCACAAAGTCCCATTTGTGTCGGATCCGGCCCTCCTAACAAATGAATTTGATACTCCTGGCTTAAATAATTATGTTCTTTAAGTATAAGAATTCTAGTAAATAAGGTAACCTTCAGCTCACATGTATATTTTTATAACTTACCCTTTTGTAAGGGTTTGGTGTAGTGGTTAAGTGTGCAGACTCTTATCTGGGAGAACCAGGTTTGATTCCCCACTCCTCCACTTGCACCTGCTGGAATGGGTTAGCCATAGCTTTCACAGTAACTGTCCTTGAAAGGGCAGCTGCTGTAAAAAGCTCTCTCAGCCCCACCTCCCTCACAGGGTGTCTGCTGGGGGTGGGGGAAGGTAGAGGAGATTTTGACTGCTCTGAGATTCAGAGTATAGGGTGGGATATAAATCCAATATCTTCTTCATATGAAAGTGCTTTACAATAGTCTTTGCTGTGTAGTTAGGTGCTTTCTTGCTTTCTTTTTATCAGTTAGTCAGTAGCATTTTGATCTTTGGTTGTGATAAAACTGCAGGGAAATAAACCTAATTAACAGTGCAAGCCTAAAAAGAGTTACACCCTTGGGGAGGAGCTGTGACTCAGTGGTAGAGCATCTGCTTTGCACGCAAGGTCTCAGCTTCAATCCCAGCATCTCCTGTTAACAGGATCCAGCAGTAGTGTATATGAAAGAGTTATTCTTGAGAACCTGGAAAGCAGCTGCCAGTCAAAGTAGGCAATACTGACTTTGATTGACCAATGGTCTGACTCAGTATAAGCCAGCTTCATGTGTTCCAGTCACTGGGCTTAGAAGGATGCAACTCTGCTTAGAATTGCAGTATAATTTATTAAAGCTGATGTGAAAATTTCCCTAGTTACTAGGCTTGCCAACCAGAAATTCCTGGAGATTTGGGGGCAGACCCTTGGGAAGGTGGAATTTGGAGAGGGGAGAGAACTCAGCTGAGGTGTGATGTCATAGACTCTATCTTCCAAAGCTGCCATCTCTGTAGCCTGAAGACCAAATGAAATGCTGTGGATCTACAGGCCCTACCTGAAGGTTGGCAACCCTAACAGATACTAACAACATTAAAAGGTTATATTATGTGCTATTCTTTAGGTGTAGTGGTCAACATCATGAGGGTGGAGGAATTGGATATTGGGGTAGGAGAGAAGTGGAAAGTATGGGGCTGGGAATCATTATCATAAAGGAGAGTGGAGTGTGTGTTAGCAAAGAAGTTGGAAGTCAGGATCCTGGAGCAGAAGAATAGGAATAATGGTTAAGAGGGAGGGGAAGCATGTGGGTTCATCTCCCGAGGTTGACCTTGGGCACCTGAAAATCTGAATAATATGGAAGAGGGTATGTAACACTTTAAAATGCCACTTAAAACCAGACATTTCAGGCCCAGCACCCATGGTGGAAGATTCTTCTCAGTAAAGCAAAAAAATTGCAGTCTGACAAGCATAGGGGGCTCAGAAGTGGCACTTTGTCCTTCAATACATTTAAGAGGAAAATGAAGCAAAGTATCACTTCTTCCCTTTTCTCTCTAGCATAGCTGTACTGGCTAGGGTTGCCAGTCTCCTGGTGGTAGCTGGAGATCTTCTGGAATTACAACTGTTCTCCAGGTTACAGATATCAGTTCCCCTGGAGAAAATGGCTGCTTTGAAAGGTGGACTCTGTGGCATTGTACCCCACTGTACCCCCCCCCCCCAAACCCCACCCTGCCTAGGCTGCACCCCCAGCATCTTCAGGAATTTCTCAGCCCAGAACTGGCAGCCCTGGGATACCGGCATTGACTACCACATATGAGTTTAGTGATGGTTTTATTTTTCATTTAAGAATTAGGCAAAACATTGCCTGTACTTTTTGTCTTCTCTTTCTGGATCCGTAATGGTTAAATACTGGAAATAAAATAAAATAAAGCTGGAAATCTGGGCCAGCTAATGGACCAAATGGACATGGTTAGGATGTCCTGTTATCTAGCCAAAACCCAGTTTATGAGGCCATATCACAATCCTATTTCTCCTTGACCTTAATAAATCCATATAAATTCTTCTTGGCCAAGACTATAAACAACAGATCCTGCTTTTTACAACCTTGGTATAAATCCATGCCTCTACAGTGCAATCCTAAGCAGAGTTAGACATTTCTAAGTATATTGAAGTCAGTGGGTTTAAGGGAGTATAATTCTGTTTAGGTCTGTAGCTTTGTAGCAAACAGAAATTAACCTTTTTTCTGGTATGGCCATTTAAGAAACTTTATTTAAATATGTAGGTGTCTCCACATGGATAGTGTTTTGTGATCATGCAGAAAGGATTTCGAAGTCCTTCCCTCTCCTTTGATACTGTGTTTTTTGTAATACATAATGTCCAGTTTGTGTCTCTTGAGTGCTGTTATTAACTCTTCCTCCTTGTTTCAGTGTGAGGAGATGGCATATGAAGAGCGGATGTACCCATCTAAGAAATGGGCATGCATCACCACAGGGGAGCCCAAGTATGAACAGAGCATCTCCATGGGTTTCATGAGACTCATGCGATATATCTGCAAGGAGAACTCCTTACGTATGTGCAAGCAAGTGAGAACAGAGGGATGGGAAGGGACTCTGCAAAGACATAGTTCCCTGCAGCAGTTGGATTAAATGGGACTGGAGAAGCAAGTGGTAGGCCGCAGCTTTTTCACTGTCCTGTCTCTCTACCTGTGTCTTTATCTAGGCCGCCACTTGGGGATGACGGTGCCTGTGGTCACTGAGATTCACCTTAATAAGGAGGGTTCTGAACTGCTGCAAGATGTCATTATTGGCTATTATCTCCCAGAGGAATTCCAGCTTAACCCCCCTCTCCCTATGGACCCTGAAATCCAAGTCGTAGAGAGAGCTCCACTTCAGGTCATTACAAGGTGGGCTGTGCTTTTTGCACTTTAGTGCTGCTTCTGTGCCGAGGAGAGAAGTATTAATGCTTTCTCATCCTGACTGGGAGAAAAAGAATGCATGGTAGGGAAGATGGTGATTAAGAAAACACATTAGTATAGACAAAATATTCTGAGGTCCTATAATGGAGAAAGGGATGCACTTTGTGGAGAGCTGATTCTTTATAAGGCAATCGTTCCCCCAGTTTTCATGATAAGGAGCCATGCATTGATGGGTGGGTGGCAGAGAAGCAATTTTTTTAACCAATGTTGTACAATTGTTTTGTTGTTGGTCTTGTGTAAAGGGTGTTTTATGGGAACACTACAGAAGAAACGATTCTACAGGAGATCCATCTTCTCTGGGAATTGCTGGGCTCCGCTGATAATGTGCTCCATGAAACCTACATGGTGGCTACGTATGAAAATCCTGGTGTTCCTAACCGTCGCAATGAGATCTGGTTTATTCGGCGAGCAAATTGAAGGTTCCCATGAATTCCTGACAAAATTGCAAACTACTCCGTGACAGGAACCGGTTTAGATGGCAGTTCTAGCCTGAAGGAGATAAATGCACATCCTGACTTAGTGGTCATCCAATAGAATAGATGAACCACTCCTTTTCCCCTGGATGCTGCGACAACTTATGTTCCCTCTTGTGAGCTCACAGCCAAGGGAAAAACTAGTACACACAAATGTTCCTGAGAAGAATTCCACCCCACTACTGCAGGGGGCAGTATGAGAGATGCCATTATTAATGGAGGTGGCTTTGGAAAAGACAATTGGTGCCTGCTTGTGTGGGCCCCAAATATGTCCATGCCAGAGTTGAAAGAAGGTATATTGGGAAGAGTAGCTCACATTATAAGGTTTAGTATCTGGAAGTGCAGAGCAGGTCTGAACACCATTGCATTACAGCTGTGTCTGCAGCTGACAGATGGTAATGACTGAGAAACAGTTTGCGACCCGAGTTACACAGAAGAAGGGCTGATGCCACATAGCATCCTTTTTAGCCATATGTGGAAAAGGCTAAATCTTTCTATTAGTTAATTCTCCCACAGCAGTGAAGAGCTATTACTGCATTTTGGGAGGGAATTGCTTTAGTCTGCCTTAGCTGGCATAATTTAAACATGTGTCCAGAAACCAATGGGAAATACCTGCAAAAGCCTATGGCCTGCTGGTGATCTGAGAAGCAGAAACCTTGGAATCTCTTCTCCTATGGTTTATATGCTCTCCTTTCCCAAGAGTATTCAAAGAGTTGTGTCACCCACTGGCCTCCTTCTGCCTGTTAGCCAGCTGGAGTGTGTGCTCACCTCTTTTTAATCAGGCAGGCCCAAGGGCTTGATGCAAGCTGAGCAGGCCGTCATATGTGTAAGTTGTCACTGGCAGCATTTATATCACGTTGTCTTGTGTTGTGCATTGAATGGTTGGTTTCACACTCAAAATGCTGCTGTCCTCTTCCAAGAGAAGTTGGAAGTACAAAGTAAACATGAAATAAAACCTAGACCTGAAATAAAATCCAGTCCTTTGAATGTATATTATTTAGTGTGATATCTATTTCCAGGGGCTAGCTGGGTCTTTATATAATTTCAGGCTACCTTTGGAGTTACAGTTTCACTAATAGTGGCAGAGTTGGGATTCAGCAGACTTCCAAAGAATATCCAGATAACAAAAACAACACCTGCTTACTCAGAATCAGCAAACTGTAATACAAAGGAGTTGAATATTACAGTTTAGGAGACAGTATGGTTCTAATTGTGTCAGGAAATCAGCCAAGTAATCTGGTTGTTTCCAACAGATCTGAGGGAACAGGTGCAATGGAAGTCTTTCATTTTCAAAAAAGATAGTGATGAGCTATTTCTATTAATCGCATTTTGCATAACTGCAGACCAAATCAATTTAGAGCAGCCATTGTACTATGCAGTTTTGCTCTGTCTGTCTGCAGATGCAAATTACTTCTCTAGATAATGAAAGTTTGTTGCATTTCTTTGCCCTTCAGCATCCATAAAGTTAACACTGGAGGCAACAATGATGATACTCATAGAAGACCTGGATTCAAGTGTGGGAGTACCATAGAGACCACCAAGATTTTTGGAGGTTAAGCTTTTGAGAGTCAAAGCTCACTTCATTAGATATTAACCCAGTTATTTTACTCTGAAAATCTTGTTGGTCTCTATGGTGCTACTGGACTCGAATCTAGGTCTTCTAGTGAAGAAGAAGAAGAAGAAGTTGTTATTGGATTTATATCCCACCCTCCACTCCAAATCTCAGAGTCTCAGAGCGGCTCACAATCTCCTTTATCTTCCTTCCCCACAACAGACACCCTGTGAGGTGGGTGGGGCTGAGGGGGCTCTCACAGCAGCTGCCCTTTCAAGGACAACCTCTGCCTCTGGCTATGGCTGACCCAAGGCCATTCCAGCAGCTGCAAGTGGAGGAGTGGGGAATCAAACCCAGACCAACATGGGTGTCTTCCTGAAACTAATAACATCTGTAGGGCTGACTGATATTCGTATTGGTCCTTGGTCTCATCCTCTTCACAAGGCTAACCTATTTGGTATGATGCCACAGTAAGTTGGCAATAGTGATACACACCTTAGTTTCATCCTCTAGAATAAATTGTAAAATGCCATGTGGTTGCCTTGTTGCGAAAGACAGTTAATTTAGGTATTGTATTTATAGTTATTAAAGTAAATATATCCAGCATTTCTTCTTAGCTTAAGGTGGGTTACATATTACAAACTGAAAACAGAATAAAATGAAAACCCTAAAAACCTCTTTTCAGAATACAGCTGCAGTCTATACACCATTGAAAGACCTGGCAAATAAGAATGGCATTGCAGTATCACCTAACGTATTTCTAGAGACATGCAGACCTTCTCTCACCTTCTCAGGGAGCCCATTACATATTGTAGGAGCTCCAAGAGAAAAAGCATGGATTGTAGTTGAGGCCAAGTGAACTACCCTAAGCACAGGGACAACTATCAGATGGCAGCTGGAGGAATACAACTGGTTGATTCCATATTATTGAAGTCTGCAATTAAATAGCCAAGGTCTCAGCTTTTAGAAAAGCATTTTGAGACGTTCTTACAGGAGAAAAATACAATTTTAACCCACCTTGCAAGAAAGGAAAAGTTTATTGAAAGTAACTAGTCATCCTTCCAGAGCCTGAGTTTGTTAATGCTACCCAGCAACTGAGTTTGTTGGTATGATGACTAATCTCAGGCTCTAACAGGAACACAAAGAGGCATATACAGAGTAGCAGACAAACATTTTACAAGCATATTAGAAACAAGTGAGCAACCAAAAACATGATCAAGCCCAACGTTCCCTCTAAGCCATGGAGTCTTATGAACAAAAATTCTATTTTATATGCTACTGGCATTAAAGTTGTGAGCTACTGTATAAATTAGTTTGCTCTAGGGCCATTTTTCCTGAGCTGATAAAAAAATGTGTGAGCTGAAGGCTAAAAAATTGTGAACTAGCTCACACTAACTCAGCTTAGAGGGAACACTGGACAAGTCTCTCCTGAACATTACAGGGGAATATGTGATGTGTGATACAAAAGCACAAACTGCTTTTGTCAACTTGATATTTGAGAAGAAAGTAATTGCAGGCAGGTAGCCAAGGCACTTGGCAGAAGTGATGAAGCAGTCGTCTAGATTAAAAGATCATGGATTAAGTTAAAGATTTATGTGGCTGAATGCCACATTTTCAAATTAAAGGAGTCTAGGTGGCATATACTTTGTGCATTTGCATGTCTCTGTATCCGGTCCCATCACACCGTGGCAAATAGAAGGGGAAGACATGGAAGTAGTGACAGACTTCACATTTCTGGGATCCAAGATCACTGCAGATGGTGACTGTAGCCATGAAATTAAAAGACATTTGCTCCTTGGGAGGACAGCTATGGCGAACCTGGGCAGTATAATAAAAAGTAGAGACATCACCCTGCCTACAAAAGTCTGTATAGTCAAAGTGATGGTATTCCTAGTAATGTATGGCTGTGAGAGCTGGACCATAAGGAAGGCCGAGTGCAGAAGAATAGATGCTTTTGAGCTGTGGTGCTGGAGAAGAATCTTGAGAGTACCTTGGATTGCAAGATCAAATCAGTCAGTCCTAAGGGAAATCAACCCAGACTGTTGCCTGGAAGGTCAGATGCTGAAGCTGAAGCTCAAATACTTTGGCCACCAAATGAGAAGGGAGCACTCCCTGGAGAAGACCCTGATGCTGGGAAAGACAGAAGGCAAAAGAAGAAGGGGACGGCAAAAGATGAGATGGCTGGACACTGTTACTGATGTAACAAGCGCAAATTTGAGCAGACTTCAGAGGATGGTGGAAGACAGAAAGGCCTGCCGTGACTTTTTCCATGGGGTTGGAAAGAGTCGGACTCGAATGTGCGACTGGACAACAACAAAAATATCTCTGTATTTTGCAGAATTCTGCTTGTTATGGGAGAGGCAAGAAATGGTGCAGGAAAATCACTCACTATTCACTGCACAGTGGAAACTCCAACTGGATTCCATTTCTGGATTATGAGATCTCATTGGGCTTGGGTTGGATCCAGCCAGGTTTTTCACACACTTGGACACAATCTTCTTCTCCTTACTCCAGGCCATTTTTCCAGATGACTCTGGTCAGGCCTGATTTAGATACAGGCGTACACTTACATGACAATGCCACCGCCTCAGCAGCCTACTACTTTTCCTATCATTAACCTCCTGGCAAGAGGTACACTTCAACATTTTCTGTTCATCTGTGTATAGTGCACAAGTAAAAATATTACTAGAGAGTCCATTTTATCTTTTTATTAAAACAATTATTTGCATTTTTAACAGAGAATAACAAAAAAGTACCGTAATCGTATTTACATAGATAATTAAAGGAGAGCAGTTACTTGAACCCGTTAAAATGGCTTACCAAATGTAAACAGGCTAGAATCCTAGAATCACAGAGTTGGAAGGGGCTATACAGGCCATCTAGCCCAACCCCCTTGTAAGCCAAAATGCCCTCAAAACGAGGATGGGGCATTGTCAGGTGGGCACCTGGCTTAATCAGGATCTTTTACCTGTGTACACAGGATTCCACGTTCAGAAATTAATGCTTAAAAATATTAGGGACTCTAAGTAAAACAATTAAAATTTATTCCAGAAAAATATAGGCTTCCATACAAGATAAAATACTCATAAAATCATACATACAGTCCTAAGAAAAATAGAGAGATAGAGACAACACATGGGTAGACAAACAGAGTGATAATTACCGATCGTAAGCTTCAAGAAGGCTCCAATGGCGACGATAGAGGACGGGGGAAATGGGACCCTCAACTGGCCAAGAATCGGGGATGGATCTAGACAGTGGAGATAGGGTACTGCTAGATTCACACATGTGGGGAGCTGTGTTACAGGTTATATAGACTACCTTGACCCCTTAGGGGATGGGAGGCACAGGGGTGGATGACAGGTGGTCAGCTGGTACATGACCTCAGAAAAGGGGAGGCTCTGCAGTGACCATAAGGGCTGGACTTCTGCAGTAGCCAATAGCAAGTTAATTGGTGGCACCTAATTGGGTGCCCATGACTGACCAATGAACAAGCTTGGTCCAGGGGTACCTGGTTGGACTTTCAGGTTGCAATGGACCAAGGTGAGGCTCCAAAATGGGGGAAAGAATGGGGGAAATTACTGGGTGGAGGTGTGCTTGAGTTTACCAAACTTATCTACAAAGGTGACAATAGATGGCCAAATTGCTACCTAAGGTAACACCCGGTTTGCACAAAGGAACTTGGCTCTAGCTGAAGATGGTCTTCCTCTTGGCACCATCCTTTGTCTTGAGTTCCATTGGACAAAGGCTTAGGCGGTCTGGCAGGATCCATGCCTAAGATAAGCTTGATTGCCTTATGCAGAAGTTGAAGCAGCTGTTGGATATGGAGTCAGGAAAACAAGATGGATTCTAGTGGTGTTAGCCTTTGGTTCATGGAAACAGGCTGGATATTGTTCGCCTGTACAGTTCATGGTGGCGTGGCTTCTTCCACTGCAGCGGCCAAGACTGGGCTCGCAAGGAGCAGCTGGAAGCTCGTCTGTAGTTCTGGCTAACACCCATCCAGAGATGTAGAATGCTGCTGCAAAGCTTTTTTTTTTTTTTTTTTTTTAATAAAAATTTTTATTGTTATGTATTCCACCACCAATCCACCTCTGTGAGAGTCCCAGGCCATAGATACATTATAATAATCCATAAATTTATAACTATTAACATTCCGTCCAAATACAACTCCGTCACTCTATTTAAACATCTTATCCATTCATTTTCTTATTAACCAACCAATCGTCTTAAATTGTTTAAACTTTTCCAAATATCTCACCATCTTCCTAAACCATCCCTCCTCCTGTTCCCTAACCTTTAATCCATTCATTCTTCGTATCTTCATCGTTAAATACTCCGAAATAATTATACTATTCATTCTATCCCTCCAGTGATTAATTGTCAATTCCTCAGCTTCTTTCCAATTCCTTGCTATCACTTGTCTTGCTGCTACTAACATCAAATTAATCCATTTACTATCCTCTTTTGATCTTAATCCCACACCATCCAAATTAATAATTGCCATTGCTTTGGATATACTTATTTTCCATCCCATAATCTTTGTCATCTCTATGCCAACCTGCATCCAGAATTTTTTCACTAAGGGACAATCCCACCACATGTGACTGAAAGTTCCAATTTCTCCACATTTCCTCCAACAATTTTTACTCCCTGATTTAGAAATATAATACATCTTAATGGGTGTATAATACCATTTCTGTATCATCTTCAATCCCTGCTCCTGCACTAACCTAGATGTTGTAACAAAGGGAGGTAATCTAAACATCCTCTCCCAATCTTCATCTAAAATTTTATCTCCAATATCTGTTTCCCAATGTTCCTTCAAAAATTCTCTCGGGGATTTTCCTGTACCTAATAAAATCTTATACAATTTTGAAACTATTTTTGACTTATCTTCTCTATACTCTTTCACCAATTTTTCAAAGGGAGTATTAATTCTTTTACCAATATTTTTAAGTTCTTCCTCCTTCAGCAATGAGGAGATTTGACTTTTTAACAACCAATTAATATTATTCAAAATATTATACTCCTCTTTCTTCACCCCATCAGTACCCCAAACCTCTTTCAATTCTTGAATCGTAATCCTCTTCAGTTTATCTCCTACTTCCTTTGACAGTGATCCCCTTAATGGAGCAAATTTATCATAGTACCACATTTTAATAATAGATGATATCTCCGGAGCGAGTTCTATCTTCCACTTCTCCCATACCCTACTGGGCCCTATAAATGTTGATAATTTATCACCTATCTTCTTCCTCCTTTTCGTTCTATCAAATAAACTTTCCTTTCCTCCTACTACCTCTAAATTTTCCTTTTCTATCCCGTTCAGCTCTTCTCCTAACTCTCCCTCCAACCAAATCATTAAATGCCTTAATTGATATGCATCATAATAGTAAATTATATTGGGAATCCCCCATCTTTAATACCATAATATCTATACCTATTGGCTGTCCTTGGTTTCTTTGATGCAAAAACAAATCTATCTATATCTCCTTGCCATCTCTTCAGTACGTATTCTGGTATATGCCAAGGCAATACATAAAATAAATAAGTCAACCTAGGAACTAGAAACATTTTAACCATGGCATTCCTTGTACCAGAGATGTAGAATGCTGCTGCAAAGCTGAGGCTTATAGTATCCACATAAGCCTTAGAAACTGTGTGTGAGTCAAAACTCCAGGCGCCCTGGCAACCATACTGGTGATCACGATGTCCATGTGTATGAAAAGTAGGGGGCTTTTTCTTACACCCTCCTCAATGCAAGATCAGCTTAGAGCAGGGGGTGGCCAACGATAGCTCTCCAGATGTTTTTTTGCCTACAACTCCCATCAGCCCCAACCATTGGCCATGCTGGCTGGGGCTGATGGGAGTTGTAGGCAAAAAACATCTGGAGAGCTACTGTTGGCCACCCCTGGCTTAGAGCATCCCTGACAAGTGTCTGCCCAGCTGCTGCTTAACAACTGCTAGTGAGGGGAAGCTAACCATCTACCTAGGGAGCTAATTCCACCATTGAATCAGCCAAGGAACATCCTCAAGATGATCCTTCCAGATCAATGCAGTTTCTCATACTGTTAAGTGTTCAAAATAATTTTCCAACAATAGCTAGCAGCAGACCCATAGCCAGAAAATTCTCAGTGTGTGTGGGGGAGAGGGGCCACTGGTGAGGCATGACATCACAACATTAAAAATAAACACAACAACAAAAAAAGCTCTCAGCAGCTCCCACCTCCTGTGGCTGGATGCGTGAAGGGGATGCTCCAAGCACAGCCTACAAAAGACATCAGTCATGGCAAGCAATGTGGTGTGCTGGACTGGAACTCCTGACAGAAGGGTGGAAAGGCAGTCCCCAGCCTAGGGTTGCCAAGTCCAACTCAGAAAATACCTGGGGACTTTGAGGGTGGAGCCAGGAGACTTTCCCATTCCCTAAAATAAATAAAAAGACAGCAGTGCAAGTCCCCTGAATAGTCTTAATTTCCTTGTTCCCCAGCAGCTGCAATTCCAGTAAATGAAAGTGAGCACACACTAACAAAGCAGCCAAAATAAACAGAGTTTGCAAGCACACACTTTTGTGATCTCACTGGGGCTTTACGCACAAGAGCTGTTGTATTTCCAACCAATTTCTTCAGACTAACACAGGGATAAACAGGTTACTATATAAAGATGTCTGAAACAAATCCAAAACAAGCACAGAGACTGCTCTCTCTCTCACACACACACACTTAACTGGCTCTGGTTCCTATACAAAGTCATCTAAAATTAAAGCAAAGTGAGCAGAGGGACTGTGGTCTCACTCTCTCTCTCACACACACAGTGGCTCTGCTGCTGGCCCCTCCTGATGCAGTTTTTATTACCTGCTGAAATTTAAAGGTACACACACATTTTAAAACACAAACTGTTTGTAGGCTTCTAAAACTGCAGAGATCTAAAGGTACATGGTGGCTGTGCGGACAAGGCTTCCCTTGTGGGGAAGCCTTGTGGCGGGGTGGAGTCTGGAAAACCAGGGGCTCCTCTGCTGGGACTGGGGGATTGGGAAGCCTACCCCAGCCCCTGCCTGCAGTATTTGCCCCATCATGGCGAGGTGCAGCGAATCCTTGCCGATTTCGCTCCACATTTCTTGCAGAAAGTCCAGCTGCATTTGGCATATTCCGCCCAGTATAACTTCTTAACAGGCTTTGCCATGAAAACGCCACCGCCCACCGCGCCCCACCCCCACCCCGTGGAAAGCTTTGCACTGGGGCTCTGGGGGATGAGGCCGTGGCAGCACAGTGCAGTATTGGTAAGAAGAACTGGCCAGATCACTGCAGAGCCAGCCTCCGTGCTTCTCTGAGGAAAGCATTAAATGATCAACCCACAGCCAAAGAGAGCTTAGCTCTCATTTGATTAGTGATCAATTAGTTAAGCCAAGTTGGGGAGTTTTTTATAACATGAACATCTCCGGAGCTACTGTTACAGATTTGGCTGGGCAGTGGTGGCCTCACCAGCCAGACCAAGGGTGGCCAAACTTGCTTAATATAAGAGCCACAGAATAAACATCAGATGTTTGAGAGCCACAAGACATGAACATCAGATATTTGAGAGCCGCAAATAGATGGTGGAAAGGAGAGGCAGAAAGAAAGCAACTTTAGTTTTAAATGCATTCTCCAAGCTGGCCAATGAGGTGGTGGGAGCCTCGTGAGCCACACGATGCATGTGAAAGAGCCACATGTGGCTCCCAAGCCACAGTTTGACCACCCCTGAGCTAGACCAATGGACAAGACTCTCCCCTTTTGTTCACCCAGTCACAGGGGTGGGAGCTGCCTCAGTGGTCCTGCTTCTGCTGCACACACAGTTCCCAGTGGCCAGGTCAGTGCTGTGGTTAATTATTTAATATATATATTGTCTGTGATATAATCTTGTCGGGGGCGGGGGTGGCTGCAAATTCAGGGGGTATGCCCTCAAATTGCCCCACCACAGCTTTGGGACTGGCTAGCTGTTCCACCTAGGGTCATTAGGCTTGGCTTGCAACCAGCAGAAGACTGGGAGGGAGGAGGCGTGGGGTAACTTCGCACCATAGGCCCCACAGCCATTTTTAATTTGCTTGTTCTACTACTACAGCTCTCAGAACAGCAATGGAAGCTGTGTGTAGGAGATCCCCTGCCTCATCAGGGGACTATCAACCCTTGTCCCACCACCTGATGGCCCATGTTATTCTGTTTTTCCTTTGTTGTACACTTCTTTCCAAGGCTGTTATATTACAGGTTTCTAGACTTCCTGTTTGGTATGTCTCATTGTTTAGCTGAGAAACTAAGCCAGCTCTGATTCTGGCAGGCAGACTTATCTCCTGTAATCACTTTGGTCAAGACCAGCAAAAATACCCCTACACTTCTGATTATATCTGTGAGACCCTTTGCTGGGACTGACTACCATCTCAGCTGCAATAAACTGTACTTGCTTGAAAATACATGTAGCCATGGTCAGTCATGATGACAGGTTGCCTCCAAAGCTACTATCACATAGCCCAGAGCCACCTCCATTTAGGACCATGAACACTCCAGGTAACTGGATAATTTTGTACAGGCATTTTTCTATACATATAAGATCACTTTCTCTTCTTCGTGCAATTTTTACCAGTGCATAAAATAAAACAATTTTAATGTACAATTTTATCACAAATTATAAAATCAGTTCATTCTTCTTGATTTACTATCATACACACTCCCAGTTTTGGATCAAGATGTACACTTTTATGGGAATATTGTTTGTCTTCAGTGATTCCACAGCATCTTAGCTCTCTGCCAATGTACATAGTACTTGCCTGCAACCAAAATATCAGAATCTCAGCACAACTTGGCACCTCAGGTCTCCAAGGACTGTTTAAGATTGCTTGCTGGTCTACATATTACAAATCTTCCGCAGGTGTTCTTCTGGTTGGATGTTGCTGGTTAAAATTCTCAATGCCCCATGCCAGTTTTGAGAGCCAGTTTGGTGTAGTGGTTAAGTGTGTGGACTCTTACCTGGGAGAACTGGGTTTGATTCCCCATTCATCCATTGCACCTGCTGGAATGGCCTTGGGTCAGCCATAGCTCTGGCAGAGGTTGTCTTGAAAGGGCAGCTGCTGCGAAAGCCCTCTCAGCCCCACCCACCTCACAGGGTGTCTATTGTGGGGGAGGAAGATAAAGGAGCTTGTAAGCCACTCTGAGACTCTTGTGTTTTGGAGTGGAGAGTGGGATATAAATCTGATATCTTCTTCTTCATCTTCTTCAGTTACTGGACCTAACCTGAAGTTAGATTTAGATAATTGGGTCTCAATAATTTGCCATTTATTTGGACAGAAGGAGAATAACATTTCCATAAATAATTATTTCAGGTTGACAATTAGTGTTATTCAGGCCTCTTACCCAACATTTTCACTGTTAAAATATACACAAACTAGATACAATGCATACATTTCTAATGTGTTGTTTTGCTTTTTATTGTATGCCAGTTATTAAACACATAGTGCTCTTATTAACTTGTGCTTGCAGTTCCTTCAACTTAATATCTCATTTTTATCACCATCTATAAAGTTTGTAATGTTTTGCAATATATAAATATATATGTGTGTGTGTACAATCACTTATTTTTCTTAAAATCATAATTCCATCTTATACATTTTGCGCTTCTGCGGCTGTAACACAAAATTGTATCATGGAGTATATTTCATAATTTTGAATATTTCCCTTATCTTTGTGTTCACCATGGTCTTTTGACAAGTCCAGGAAGTGTCTTTTTGGCTTCACAGGCAGGCATATACATAATACTGGTTCATGTGCCCCAACTTCACTGGGTGACCTCGGGCTAATTGCTTTCTCTCAACCTAATCTAATCCACAGAGCTATGAGAATAAAATGGGGAGGGGGGGCAATGTATTTTTCCCTGGACACCTGTGGGATAAAAATGTGTACGAATAGTAATTAACAATTCAACATTTTTCTGGAGTGATGAAACAAGATGTTGTCCTGGTTCCAATGCTATTTAACATATTTATTACTTGGAGAAGATAATATAATACTTTTGAAATCTTCACATGCTGCCAAGCTGGGAGGAAATTAGAATGCTTTAGAGGACAGCACCATAATTCAAAAATGATCTCACTGACATGAAGATATAATTATAATTAGGAAAGGTGCAAAGCTTAAAAAAATACATCAGCCTTATGCTATGCTGGTGCAAGCTGCCATGAAAATAACTAACATCTTAAAACCTGATATTTGACTGATTATTCTGAATTAATATTACTTCATCCCTTCTGGTCTTAACCCATACTTACTCCTTCTCCTTGCCCATTTTGGCTCCCATTTTCCCCACCATCCAACCCCTCCCCTTAGGTTTTATCTTCAGCTTTCTCAGAACCATCCCTACTTCTGCATCAACTCACTACACGTAAGAAGATTATTATGACTATTGAATACAGAGGAAAAAAATGTCCTGATCCTGTTATCCCATAACCGGGGTCCTTCTGCAGTGTGGCCAATAACACACAGGTGAGGTTGAAAAGAAGAAGTAAGCATTAATTGCAAAAACAAACAGCGACGAAAATAGCACACAATCCTTCACCACAGGGAGATTTCAACAATTCATTTGTATATTTTCATACTTCCCCTTTATATTCCATATATGGATGTTACTTCTATATCAATTATTGATTGGTTTTGTCATGTTCTCAGGGTGCAGGTAGGCAGGAGTCCAAAGCCAGTCCAAGGTCAAAGCCCAGGAAGTCAAGCAGGAGCCAAGTCATCAATGCAGAATCACAAACCGGAATCAGAAATCAATGTCCAAAAGCCAAAAAGTCAGAGTGCCAAGGAAATCAAGCAGGTCAGGATCAGGAAGGAGCGTGGATGCAAGCCAGGTTATCCACAAGGTTATCAGGTCCTGGGTGGGAGCTATATGGGAGTCTCAGTCAGCCTGCTCCCTGGGTGGCAGTGACTCTGCTAGAACTCAGGGCTGAGAGATCTGAAGCATCAGCGTGCCTCATGTCTTCGCTATGAAAGTTCTTTCTGGAGCCTGCTGCGAACTCTTGAGATGGGAGGAGGAGAGCTTGGAGGAGATTGATCTTCTACAGCTGACACTGGTGCCTGGAGAGTGATTGATGGGCCAGCTTCTGTTTGTTCAGCTGAGGAACTGGCTGGCAACTCTTCCAGGTCTGTTAACCCTTCCAGCTCCTCCTCGTCAGGGCTCATGACAGGTTTCCACGCATACATACATCATAAGAACATAAGAGAAGCCATGTTGGATCAGGCCAACGGCCCATCCAGTCCAACACTCTGTGTCACACAGTGGCAAAAAATTTTATATATACACACACACTGTGGCTAATAGCCACTGATGGACCTGTGCTCCATATTTTTATCTAAACCCCTCTTGAAGGTGGCTATACTTGTGGCCGCCACCACCTCCTGTGGCAGTGAATTCCACATGTTAATAACCCTTTGGGTGAAGAAGTACTTCCTTTTATCCGTTTTAACCTGTCCGCTCAGCAATTTCATCGAATGCCCACGAGTTCTTGTATTGTGAGAAAGGGAGAAAAGTACTTCTTTCTCTACTTTCTCCATCCCATGCATTATCTTGTAAACCTCTATCATGTCACCCCGCAGTCAACGTTTCTCCAAGCTAAAGAGTCCCAAGCGTTTCAACCTTTCTTCATAGGGAAAGTGCTCCAGCCCTTTAATCATTCTAGTTGCCCTTTTCTGGACTTTCTCCAATGCTATAATATCCTTTTTGAGGTGCGGCAACCAGAACTGCACACAGTACTCCAAATGAGACCACACCATCGATTTATACAGGGGCATTATGATACTGGCTGATTTGTTTTCAGTTCCCTTCCTAATAATTCCCTCGTGGGTAGATTCAAAAAACCCAATCAAAACTCGGCTTTACAAAATAACACTAATGAGACCCAAATATGGGTGTCAGCCACAGGTGTCTTCCTTCAGCTCCCTGGGCAGCAAATCTGCAGGTGCACCCACTCAAGGCCCTCGCTAATGGGCCTGACCTTTAAGTTCTAGGACTTTGGCAAAAAAAAAAAACATTTAAAAATTTATGAGCATGCCCCAAGCCTGCCCAAACTTAAAATTAAGAGGAACCATATATAATTTTGGTCCACAGCATTACAGATCCCTTTGGAGTTCCTCACAATCCTCTCTGGTTCTCACCACCCTGAACAATTTAGTGTCATCCGCAAACTTGGCCACTTCACTGCTCACTCCCAACTCTAAATCATTTATGAACAAGTTAAAGAGCATGGGACCCAGTACCGAGCCCTGCGGCACCCCACTGCTTACCGTCCTCCACTGCGAAGACTGCCCATTTATACTCACTCTCTGCTTCCTATTACTCAGCCAGTTTTTGATCCACAAGAGGACCTGTCCTTTTACTCCATGACTCTCAAGCTTTCTAAGGAGCCTTTGATGAGGAACTTTATCAAAAGCTTTCTGGAAGTCAAGGTAAACAACATCTATCGGGTCTCCTTTGTTCACATGTTTGTTCACCCCCTCAAAGAAATGTAACAGGTTAGTGAGGCAAGATCTTCCCTTGCAGAACCCATGCTGAGTCTTCCTCAATAACCCGTGTTCATCAATGTGCCTACTCATTCTGTCCTCGATAATGGTTTCTACCAACTTTCCCGGTATTGAAGTCAGACTGACTGGCCTGTAATTTCCCGGATCTCCTCTGGAACCCTTTTTAAAGATGGGGCTGACATTTGCTACCTTCCAGTCCTCAGGAATGGAGGCAGATTTCAATGAAAGATTACAGATTTTTGTTAGAAGATCCACAAGTTCAACTTCGAGTTCTTTCAGAACTCTCGGATGTATGCCATCCGGACCCAGTGACTTATTAGTTTTAAATAGTGTCCAAGCTTCCCCAAGGGTTTTGACCGTATGTACTTTTCCTTTCAGTTTCCTCCTCACATGCCTCCTCATCTCAGTGTATTTACCCCTTTTAAAGTTAAACGTGGTTGTGGCGGTCTTTTTGGACAACTCCCTATTTATACAAACGGTGAAATCAATAACATTATGGTCACTGCTCCCAAGTGGCGCAATCACTTTTACATCTCTCACCAAGTCTTGGGCATCACTTAGGACCAAATCCAGGATCGCCCCACCCCTGGTAGGTTCTGAGACCATCTGCTCCATAGCACAGTCATTGAGAGCATCAAGAAACTCAATCTCTTTCTCTCGACCAGAAAACATATTGACCCAATCAATCTGCGGGTAGTTAAAATCATCTATTACGACACAGTTTTTACGTTTAGTCGCTATCTTTAAGCCTTCCATCATATTATAATCGTCCTCTCTCTTTTGATTTGGTGGGCGATAACAAACTCCCATAGTTAAATTTCCTTTTGGGCCCTCTATTTCAACCCAAAGCATTTCTAAAAGTGAATCTAATTCTCTGACCTCAGTCTTACTGGACCGTATATCCTCTCTGACATACAGAGCCACCCCACCTCCAACCCTTCCCTCCCTATCCTTCCGATATAACTTATAGCCAGGAATCACCGTGTCCCACTGATTCTCCTCATTCCACCAAGTTTCTGAAATTCCCACAATGTCTATGTTTTCTCCCAACACTAAACATTCCAATTCACCAATTTTACTTCGAACACTTCCAGCATTTGCATACAAACATCTATAATTTTCCAGGTAAGCTAGGCCCGCCACCTTCCTCTTGCCGCCTCGAGACTCTGGCAGACAGTCCATACTGTTTGTCACCTTCACAGTGGACAACTCTGGTCCGTTACCTGGTAGAAAAATAGAAGCCAACCCTTCATCTCTTTGAGACGAGTCCTCCCGAACCAGAGACATTTCATCTCCTGTCGGCTTTCCCCCAAGATTTAGTTTAAAAACTGCTCTGCCACCTTTTTGATTTTGATATTGTTATTAGCTGATTGGTCAGCTTAATGTCTTTTGTTCCTGAGTTCCCATATATGATTGTCCAGAGCACACACAAATAAATATATTTAGACACCTTATGATGTATCTTAGAACCATAGAAGGGATATCCAGAGTTATCTAGTCAGGAAATTCACCAATACCTCCCCCCACGCACCTCAATGACCCTTGCTCCATGCCCAGAAGATGGCAAAAACCCTCCAGGATCAGGTTTCCAGCCTTAAGGTGGGGTCTGGAGATCTCCCGCTTTTACAACTGATCTTCAGCTGGCAGAGATCAGTTCCCTTGGAGAAAATGGCTGCTTTGAAGGGTGGACTTCATGGCACTGTACAATGCCAAGGGCTTTCCCCTCCACAAACCCTGCCCTCTCCTGGATCCACCCCCAAAGTCTCCAGATATTTTCCAACACAGACCTGGCAACCCTAGACCTGGAGAAAAATTGCTGCCTTGTTTTTGATCTTCATGTCCTTTCCTCCTCTTAGAGTTTCAGCTATTGAAAAAGCTCCTTACTGTAAAATAACTGTTTTTCCCCTGATAGCTAACCACAAAATCAATCCAGAAAGTGGAACCTGATCCAAGCCCGTGTGTTCTACTGCTTGGCTATCTTAAAAGAGGAACTTGCTGCAGCTGTCCTGCTCTTGTCCTGCTTTTCTGTCCAACTAACACCAAAAAAAGATGTCCTCCTCATCATGGGGGCTGGAATGCCAAAGTAGGAAGTCAAAAGGTAACCAGAACAACTGACAAGTTTGGCCTTGGAGAACAAAATGAAGCCGGGCAAAGGCTAATAGAGTTTTGTCAAGAGAACAAGCTGGTCATAGCGAACACTCTCTTCCAACAACCTAAGAGGCGACTCTACACATGGACATCATCTGATGGGCAACACAGAAATCAAATTGATTATATACTCTGCAGTCAAAGATGGAGAAGCTCCTTACAGTCAGCAAAAACAAGACCTGGAGTTGACTGCGGCTCAGATCAATTTTACTCATTGCAAAATTCAGTCTTAAAACTGGAAGAAAATTGGGGAAGCCATTAGGCCATTCAGGTTTGACCTTGATCACATCCCTTATGAATACGCAGTTATAACAGCGCGCCTTGCGGTCTCACTGGATCGCTTCTATATGCGGCTTATGGCTACCCCAGCCCCAGTTCTTTCTTTTGAATTTTTACCTCATGCTATGGAACTCAAGGGGTGGGTGTAATATGGATTTCTGACTACTAGTCTCTTCGGGGGGGTTGTTTTGCTTTCAGATGGATATAAACTCAGTTTGTAGGGGACCACAGCAGCTTTGATAGTTTTCCCAATATACTGGCACCAGAGAACTTTAAAGTAAACCACAGAAATTTATTAACACACACACACCGTCTTCAACTGGGGAATGGGAAATATATACATGGGCTATATTGTATCTCAAGCAGTTAACAGTTTCTTCGTAGTTCAGGCTTTATAATATCTAGTTCACTTAGGTCTCTCAGGTTTCACAGATCATACAGCTTTCACTCTCCAACACTATTCTGGGTTGGCCTCTTGGGTATAATGTGCCAAGTCCCTTAAGTCAACTGGTGTCTCTTCTCCCAGCCTTTCAGACTTCTAGACCCACATCTTTCCCTCAAACACCTCTTTAGCTCTTAAGAGAAGTGTCTCTGTGTCTGTGATCTCTCAGGTCTTTTACTGTGACTCTCCTCTAGTCACACACAGCCCCGTGGCTGTCTAAATAGAGTGAACAGTGAGCTTTGCTTCTCTCGAAGATTCTCCTCAGCTACTGTCTCAGCTCCTTCTCAGACCAACTGCTATCTTCAGCAGCCTCCCTCAGACTCCGTCTGACACTAACTGCCCTCAGCCGTTAGCTGTCAATCACCTCTGAGAGTTCTGAGAACTCTGGCCCCCACCCTCAGATCACCTGACGCAAGCTCTATGCGTCCTTAGTTTTCTTGTTAACCCGTTCATTACCGTCACAGCAGTGGAGGTGAAGAACAGGTTTAAGGAACTAGCGTTTATAGACTGAGTGCCTGAAGAACTATGGACGGAGGTTCGTGACATTGTACAGAAGGCAGCAATCAACACCACCACAAAGAAAAAGAAATGCAAGAAAGCAAAGTGGCTGTCTGATGAGGCTTTTCAAATAGCTGAGGAAAGAAGGAAAGCGAAAGGCAAAGGTGAAAAGGAAAAATCTGAATGCAGATTTTCTAGAACAGCACAGAGAGATAAGGAGGCCTTCCTGAAGGAACAATGCAAAGCAATAACAGAATGGGAAGGATGAGCAAGCTCTTCAAGAAAATTGGAGAAATCAAGAGAACATTTCGTGCAAAGATGGCCCTGATAAAGGACAAAAACAGTAGGGACCTAACAGAAGCAGAAGAGATCAGGAAGAGGTGGCAAGAATACACAGAAGAATTATACAAGAAGGATCTCAATGTCCTTGACAACCATGACAGTGAAATTGCTGACCTTGAGCCAGACATTCTGGAGTGAAGTCAAATGGGTCTTATAAAGCATTACTAACAACAAAGCGAGCAGAGATGACGGTATCCCAGTTGAGCTATTCAAAGTCCTAAAAGATGACGCTGTTAAAGTGATGCACACATTATGTCAACAAATTTGGAAAATGCAACAGTGGCCAAAGGATTGGAAAAGTTCAGTTTATATTCCAATTCCAAAAAAGGGTAATGCCAAAGAATGTTCAAACTATCGCACCATTGCACTCATTTCACATGCCAGCAAGATCATGTTAAAGATCCTGCAAGCTAGGCTTTAGCAGTATGTCGATCAGGAACTACCAGAAGTTCAAGCTGGGTTTCGGAGAGGTAGAGGAACTAGAGATCAGATTGCCAACAGTCTCTGGATTATGGAGAAAGCACGGGAGTATCAGAAAAACATCTATTTCTGTTTCATTGACTACACTAAAGCCTTTGATTGTGTGGATCACAACAAACTGTGGCAAGTCCTTAAAGAGATGGGAGTACCAGACCACCTCACATGTCTCCTGAGAAACCTGTATAAGGGTCAAGAAGCAATAGTCAGAATGGGATATGGAACAACTGATTGGTTTAGAATAGGAAAAGGAGTTTGACAAGGATGTATATTGTCACCCTGCTTATTTAATTTATATGCAGAGTACATCATGCGGAATGCTGGCCTGGATGAAGCAGAAACTGGAATTAAGATTGCCGGGAAAAACATCAACAACCTCAGATATGCAGATGACACCACTCTAATGGCAGAAAGCGAGGAGGATCTAAAGAACTTCTTGTTGAGGGTGAAAGAGGAGAGCACAAAAGTAGGCTTGAAACTCAACATCAAAAAAACTAAGATCATGGCATCCGGCCCCATCACACCTTTGCAAATAGAAGGGGAAGACATGGAAGAAGTGACAGACTTCAGATTTCTGGGATTCAAGATCACTGCAGATGGTGACTGTAGCCATGAAGTTAAAAGACATTTGCTCCTTGGGAGGACAGCTATGGTGAACCTGGGCAGTATAATAAAAAGTAGAGACATCACCCTTCCAACAAAAGTCTGTATAGTCAAAGTGATGGTATTCCCAGTAGTAATGTGTGGCTGTGAGAGCTGGACCATAAGGAAGGCCGAGTGCAGAAGAATAGATGCTTTTGAGCTGTGGTGCTGGAGAAGAATCTTGAGAGTCCCTTGGACAGCAAGAAGATCAAATCAGTCAGTCCTATGGGAAATCAACCCTGACTTTTCCCTGGAAGGTCAGATGCTGAAGCTGAAGCTCAAATACTTAGGCCACCAAATGAGAAGGGAGCACTCACTGGAGAAGATCCTGATGCTGGGAAAGACAGAAGGCAAAAGAAGGGGATAGCAAAAGATGAGATGGCTGGACACCGTTACTGATGTAACAAATACAAATTTGAGCAGACTTTGGAGGATGGTGGAAGACAGGAGGGCCTGGCGTGACTATATCCATGGGGTTACAAAGAGTTGGACTCAACTGTGCGACTGAACAACAAGTGGAAAACTGCATCTGAGCATGGAAGTTTAACCTTCATAACTAATAGCCATTGATAGACCTATCCTCCATAAAGTTGTCTAGTCCCCTTTTAAAGTCATCTAAGGGAGATGCTATTACCACATTCTAAATGTGTGAAGTATTTCCTTTTGTCTGTACTGAGTTTCTTGCCTATCAATGAATTATGGGATTGGGGGGGGGGGGCGGAATCATCTCTGGTTGTTTTTTCTACACCATGGATAATTGCACAAATCTGTATCACTTCACCCCTTTGGATCTTTTTTCTATCCTACAAAGCCAGATTCACTGGCCTATTAGCCTGCTGATTTTGTCCTGAACTTACTTTCCCACATAAATTGTTTTGAAGATTGGCATTTCAAAAGCTAGATGGAGGCATGTGAGAGAATAATTTGACTATCACATACAAAAATATGGGAGCCCACTAGTGCATATCTATCTATCTGTCTGTCTGTCTGTCTGTCATTTACCCACCCACCCACCTCTTTACCTCCCTACCTACCAGGTATATGAAGACTTCTCCCTCACATTCACACTGTTATATTAGACACATCCAAGATCTATTTATTCCCTACAGTCCACGCTATCATATATTCTCCCTTATTTTATACACCTCTACCACTGACTAATATGCCAAACATAAATCCCTTTATTTGTTATATTGATCCCCACAGTCACTATCCCTTTCCCAAGCATATGATTATTACACAGCATACAGAAAATGATAGATGGAATATTTGTAACTATCGCTTGCCTCTCCTCACCATCGGCACTGGAACCACAAAGTGTCTTATCTGTTCCTAATAAAAATGCTTTCTTTTCTGCACCTGGGAAAACTTCCAGTAGCATTCCTGTTAGCTTGGTTCACAAACAGGCAGCAGCTCTTATCTAACAGTGCAACCCTAAGAAGAGTTACTTCAGTGGACTTAGAAGGGTATAATGTGCTCAGAATTGCACCATAAGATTTATAAGTGCTTGCAGAGTGTATATTTAAAGTCACATTAATCATTCGGTATTATATGGGAGGTCATGAAGGGATTTTTACCACTAATTTCCTGGTTTGGTAACACAGTTGTGTGAGATTCTAAACTGCTGTCTCCTGGAAAGACAAAGGGATCAGGAATTCCACTTGTGTGGCACTGACCCTAATTCCACCTAAGCGATTTTCCCCCTTCAGAATTAGATAACATCACAGCAGAACTAAGAAGCAAAAGCATCTAGTGCTGGTTTCTGTCTGGGGAATGAAACGCACCACATGCCAAAATGGGAGTTATTACACTCAATTTGGCTCATGATGTTAAAGCAACTTTTCCACTAGATGGAAATATACCTGAGAGCAAAAATAACATGAGACTAGTTGACAGAATTACAGATAATCCAAAGATGATTGAAGTGATGGTACTGGGGTTGCCAAGAGGCCTGGAGAAAAATGTTCTCCCCCTCATAGAACCTTCATGTGTGGAAATGGGCAGCTGAAACTTTTCATGGTATGGAGATAAATAACCTAGCATTACACTTATATTAAAGGGACAGGACATTTTCCCCTAAAGGTAGTGGGCAACCATGGTTAGTACTCATCTTCAGAACCTTTCACAGACCAGGAATTCTGTACTTGGAGATTGCCCTTTTCTTACCTCCTATTGGTTTCCCACGCAAATGCTATCCAGACCAAATGTTATTTCAATTTTTTAATTTCACTATTTTGCCATTGGATTCAAACTTCGTATTACTTTACATTCTCAACCACTGCTCACCAGCTATATGTAGCTCTGCTCACTGTACTTCATTCCATTGTCTGAAGAAGTATGCATGCATACGAAAGCTTACATTCTAAATAAAACTTTGTTGTTCTTAAAGGTGCTACTTTGCCCTTTTATCTCTGAGACTCCCCCTCCCCATATATAATTTCAAACCAGTGCTCTGAATGAAAACACCTACAGTATGGGGGAAGGCTTTTTAGCCATTGCTCTGAAGCTGTGGCAAGGGAGTCTGAGTTGCCTTTTCCTTTCTACCCTAAGCAGCACAAAATCAATCAGTTTTGGAAGCACATGACTGATCTAATGTGCTACCCCTAAGCTTGAGAAAGGTAGGATAATGTCTGACTATTTAGTTGGTTAATGATATCAGTGTGCTATAGTGGTGAGAGCTGCAGACTCGGATCTAAGAGCCCCAGGTTCAAAGCCCCACTCTGCCATGGAAGCTTGTTGGGTGACCTTGGACTAGTTACTACATTCTGCTTAATCTACTTGTGAAGATAAAATGGAGACTAAAAAAACAATGTAAGATGCTTTGTGTCTCTGTTGGGGACAAAGGTGTAGTATAAATTAAGTAAATAAATAATAATCCCAAATTTTTAAGCCAATTGGGTGTTTTTAGACACCATAGCCATTGATCCTTAATGTTGAGCAATGGATGGTAATGGCAACCACTAGACAGGCCTGTTAGAATTAAAATCTTTACCCATGGGTTTTATTCCTTTAGTGGGAATAAAATTCTCCTTAATATATCCCAAAGCATTGATACCAGAAAAAGAAATATACCACAGTTTACAAATTACTGCAGCAAATGACTTTTCATCCTGGAATTTTTGTGAACAGTATGTGAACCCCCTGGGGTAATGAAAGCCATTTACTACACGGTAAGAATTTTGTGAGAACATGAACAAAGGTTATAATCTTTATAGCCTCATCCCTAGTTGCTAGCCTGTAAAGGAAACAGGGTTGTCACTAGGCCCTGCTGTTCCCAGCTTGAGACAATCAAGAAATGGAATAGGACTCAGAGTTCTTTGATCTTCTCAGTGAGTGGTCAGAGAGA
The DNA here is from genome assembly GCF_032191835.1 of Heteronotia binoei. Lineage (NCBI taxonomy): Eukaryota > Metazoa > Chordata > Lepidosauria > Squamata > Gekkonidae > Heteronotia > Heteronotia binoei. Next base: position 221,675,630 of record NC_083223.1, on the reverse strand, counting down.
GGAAAACTTCTCAAGGCCTGGAGACTAGTTTATTTAATGGCTTTAGCAGCCCCTTGTAAAATGTCCTCAAGCAGAAGTCAGCAATACCTTGTCTCTCTAACAGACTAAAATCCAGCCATGCAGGTGTGACATTCATGTATCCACAACTGAAATGTTAGGATGTATTGTGTATATTGCTAATAGAAGGTTGATTTGTTGATGTCAAAGAATACATAAGGCAAAATAAGCAAGCAGGGGTGGGGGAACCATGCCCCCCATTAGCAAATTTCCTATTGCAGGAGCTTCCATAGGTAACTGATCAAGTGGTCTATGCATGTGAAATTTTATTCCGTTGCACTATTTTATAGCCCCATCCTGTTGATGGTACTTGACTTACACTATGTATTCTGCCTTTCTTACTGAAAAAGGCTGATGATAAATAAAAATAACTATCTAATGATGGCAATATTTTGACTTTTGCACTCTCTTCCTCAGGCAGAACAGGTTTGTACAACAGAAGATACCACATTACCATATTTTGTATTTCCGACTTTTATTTTTGATAGTATGGAACAGGAGATTTACATATCAGAATTTGGGTTGGATCTCAAGGCATCTGGAAAGGTACTTACCAGGATGACTGGCTGGAAATGAAACCTCTATTACTTCCTTGAGGGTTTATGGTTTCCTTCCCCAAGGAAGCTACTTTCAGTCAGCTCTACCTGCATATTTGAGATAAACTTCTGTTTTCAAGGTCTGAGCCAGTCTGCTTTAAAGATACAATGGTGACTCATTCTTGAGAAAACCTGACATGTTGTATCCAAGGTACCTACAAACAAAGGAAAACTGACTGTGCAATCCTAGGAACACTTTTCTGTGAGTAACTCCCATTGAAAAGACCCTAGTAGGACTCTGAATAGATCTATTTCAGATTGTTAGGGACTTCTTTCCCCCATAATGAAATTTGAGGAAATCAAGCCTAGACACCCTGAGTTTCTGTTTGGAGATAGCAGTTTTGGGGTGAATAAAACTTCTTGGCAAGAGGTGGAATAGGTTCACTCTGAAACAAATAGTTCAATGGGTATATGATACATTTTCAACTAGCCTTTATGCCTGCTGCTTCCAGTTTTGCTCATCTTTTGGGCTAATTCACATCATCAGGTTGGTGCAGCAGGTATGTACTCTCAGTTCATCTAAGGCTGCCTTTGGCACATAGCGAAACAGCTGAGTGATTTACTTCATCAGTCGGCAATCCAGTTTTGTAACTCACTCTGTATTTGCCTAGATTGCACAACCGCCTTTTGGCAGCTATACGACAGTGGAAATAGGGCTGTTGCGAGTAGGGCGTTTGATGAAAACACAACACAGACACGTTCATCTATTCACACACAAACACACAGGCACAGGGAGGGTGATCACTAAGGAAGCCTACGCCGGTGGCTTCCAGTTTTAGGGGAGCCAGTCCTATGAGTCAGCCCAACGGGCAGATAAGCTTCCCGCATGCACAGGCAACCCGAGTTTCGCGGGCATTGGGAACATCGTGCCAAGAGCCAGTTCTCCACGCGGCGACCGATGCTCCCAACAACTAGTTTACAGCAGGCGGAAGCGCCTGGAACGGAGGCGACGCTGGGCAAGAGTTCCCCCACTGCCAATAAACAGCCCAGCGAAGAGCCCCTGAATTGGAAGCACAGGAAAGGAGCAGCCAGCACTGACGACTGCTCTGGGAGGTGGAAACACGCCTGGGCTTCCCGTGCCCTCAGCCCACCGCATCCAGGAGGGGTCGCTGGCCAGCCGGGCGGCCTTGGGAGGCGAGGGGGAGACCTCGGTAGGTGGACGAAGAGGTTCCGGCTCGCCTTGCACGGCAAGGGAGGGTCCTCTCGGCCGGAAGCTCCTCCTTGTCGCGGGTGTGCGAGGGAGGGGCGGAGCGGAGCGGGAATGGTTAGGCGGCGGGGCTCCTGGGCTGAAGAGATCCGTGCGGGAAGCATGGAGTGAGGCGCGGGCGCTGCGGCAGAGCGAGAGCCAAGCGAGCCGAGATGGCCGTGGAGATGGCGCGGGCGGTCCGGGTCTTGCTGCTGCTTAGTGAGTCGGGGGGCGGGGGGGGGGGCTGCTTGTTTCGTGGCTGCTCTCGCGCTCGCCCTCCTTCCTCGCGCAGGCAAGGCACACAGGCCAGCCGTGGGTCCCGCGCTGGGTTGCTTCGTGCCGTTTTGCTGGAGGCAGGACGGAGCGGCGGAGCCCCAGCTTGGTGGTTTCGCTCCGAGCGGGAGGCTTACACCTATGTGTGTGTGTGTGTGGAAGATATGCGCGACCATGCAGTCTACCAGCGCTGTTGTGTGTGTGTCGAGGCGCTTCCAAACTTGTGCAGGGAACGCAGCTGTGCGGGTGAACGTGTGTTAGTGAGAAAGCGAGGAGGAGCGCCAGTTTGCACGCCGAAGGAGCGACTAGCCTGTTCAGGGACTTCTTTGTGTTCGCTGGAGTTGTTGGGAGTGGGCTTGGCAGTGGCCGCACGGAGGCTCACCCTCTCGCTAGCCGCCTGGTGCCAAGCGCCAAGCAAGCCCCCATCTGCATGCAGAAAGGAGATTCATCCCCGCGTCCTCTTGGTTTTGTGCCCGCCGCCGCAGTAACAGCACCCCACCCCCCCGCCCCAACACACTAGATACAAGCCCAGTAATTGCTTGGTGCCATTCAGACTGAACAGCAGGATCTTTCTGGAGCAAGCAGCCAGGCAACGTCTCATCCTGGTTGCCGCTAACGTGCTGCTTTGAAAGTATTCCAAGGAGGGCAGTGTGTTTAGACTGGGGGGAGGAACTACAGGAATATAGGCCAGTACCTTTTTCTTTTTATTGAAAAAGTTGGCGCTGGTGGCCTCTGTTACATTCCTATCCTGTTAGCGACCTTTTTTTCTTTGCCAACTTCTTTATTATAGCCCAAGGAAGGACACTTGTATGAAGATTGTTTGCATAGTTTCTTTAAGCTTTAATAAACTGAACAGAGAAGGGCAGAAAATAACAGAAGGTAATTGCTTTAATTTTTGCTAATCTCCATTTGCAGGTTGCCAAAGGCTTGTTTCAACTCTCATTCATTACTGAACTTTTTGAAATTATGGGCACATTCTGATAAACTTAATCCTGATCTATATGACATAAACTGGGGAATCTGTGTTCAGTATCTGTTGAAGGCAACTGTAATTGTAGAGTTTTAGGAATACACTAGATATCTTTAAGGATCAAACTGTAGTAGTTAAGCAAATCTAGTTCCACTGAAGTTAGTGATAATTGACCTAAATGCAGAGTGGCTGCTCTGTTAACACCTGAGCAGTGAAGAGGTTGCTGACTTTAATTTGACCAGTTTTTGTGTTTAAATTGGGGGGGGGTGTCATCAGGCTAATGTGGATTTTACATTAGCTAAAATTAGTATTGGAAGTGTGAGAATCTCTTGGCCATCTGCATCTCTGGATGACAATCTAATGTCCAAATAGTTGCCCTGCAGATCTCAGCTGAAATTGACCTGATGTTAACGTTGGATGGTGACCCTGACTGAGAGGAGGCTAGTTGATCAGAACAGTGCCTTTATCCTGTGAGGTGCAGGCTGAGCCAGATTCCCTTCCCAGCCTTTTTTGCACTCTCTGCTATAGGGAAGGGAACATTAATAAAAACATTATAGAGCTTGCTGTTTTGATGCCTAGAACAGCTTGCTTAGGGCAGAAACAGATTATTTGTTCTGGATACAGCAAGCTGAGCATCTCAGCAAGTATAGGTAATGACATGAGTACTTATGGTCCGATAATCATGCAAAATTAATTTAGTCCTGTAGAATCCCAGGTATAAGGAAATCTTTGTTAGACACATTATCTGTAAATTGTGAACTCATCACTTGTTCTGAACTCCTGAAACTGATTACACGTGGCCTTTGTAGCTTGACCCACAAACAACAACAACAAAATGACAAGCCTGTAAAAATGGCAATGTATGGCTTGTTAATTCATGTTGCTTCTCCCTCAAAGGCATAGTGGAGTTGCATTGGTCTCTTGTGCAAGAGTCTTCTGTCTTCCTCCATTTAACAGGTTTAGAAATAGTGGTCTTCCTATAGTGTACAGCATGATATTTTCTTGTCTGCAGTCTTTGGTGCAAATAACTTCAAGTGTAGAATGAACTGAACTTCATTTACTGAACTTCAGGTGTGGAATGTGAGAAGTACAGCTTGATATCACCACAGTTTATCTACTTTGTAAAATTTCTTGTCAGCTGTTCATCCTAATTGTACCTGTGGAATTTTCTACCATATCTTGATTTAAATTTGGGCTATTTGACCAATGATGAAAAGAGCTATGGTTTTTAATGCTGTCTTTGTTCTACAGCTTTCAACATTTAATGTATTACTATTACCACAGTGTAACTGGTAATGGACTGAGTTGTTCAGAGAACCTCAGTAGGTCCTGTTAGGGAACAACATGGTTGCAGTCTAAGAAATGATATAGTTTTATCATATTAGAAACTGAAGGGGCAGTCTTCAATAGATAATGTATGTAGTATTATTAGCACTGTGCTTGATTTAGCTAAAAAATTTAATAACTTGATTTAGCTAGATTCTAAATAATTTGCCATCTGTAGCTTGATGTGAAAATTATGGTTAATGTGCTTAAAGAATGAAGTCAGATAGTTCAATCTTTGGGAAGAATGGCTTTAAACAGGGTTTGCCAAACTTTTCTTTCCCATGGCCTGGTTATTTTTACACTTCTCCTTCATGACCCACTAAAATTTGGGGGTGGAGCCAGGAGACTTTGGGGGTGGAGCCGGGAGACAGGACTTATGTCATTTCCTTTGGTGTGAAGGGCCAAGTGATGTCACTTCCAGAATGTCTACCAGTAAGGCCAGGGCACTAGAAGTCCTCCCACCGTTGCCTCCCCCCCCCCCCTTCCAGCACCAAGAATACAAACAGAGCATCACTTGCAGGGAAAGAAAGAAAGAGGGGAGGGGGCAAAGAAAAAAAAAAAGCCCTCCTCACCATCAGATGACCCCAGCCAGCAAAAAATATGCCCAGGGGTTGTTTGGAAAAAAAAAAAGGCTGCTGGAATGCCCACTCACGGCCCCTCCCGGCTGAAAAAAACCCAAACACCTTGAAGAACACTTAATGGGTCTAAAGTGCCAGTGGATGCCAGGTTTTCTCTCAAACACTGGGGGGGGGGGAGAAGGAAGGAGAGGCAGCCCAGCTCCTCTCTGCACAACACAGAGACGGGGGGAAGAAAGGAAACCAAACAGAGCTCAGACTTTGCAGCCTGTGTCAGTCTTCAAGGCTAGCTTTTCTCTGCACAACAGAGAGATGGGGGAAGAAAGGAAGCCAAACAGAGCTCAGACTTTGCAGCCTGTGTCAGTCTTCAAGGCTAGCTTTTCTCTGCACAACAGAGAGACGGGGAAAGAAAGGAAGCCAAACAGAGCTCAGACTTTGCAGCCTGTGTCAGTTTTCAAGGCTAGCTTTTCTCTGCACAACAGAGAGACGGGGGAAGGAAGGAAGCCAAACGGAGTGCAGGCTTTGCAGCTTGTGTCAGTCTTCAAGGCTAGCAGAGCAGAGGTCATGCTTTGCTGGGGGCGGGGCTAGTTTTGGCTTTTCTTGTGACCCGGTAGTGATGCTTCCGTGGCCCAGTACCAGGTCACTGGGAAACACTGGCTTTAATAATTGGCCTTTACAAGGGTTTGAGAGATGAGCAGTGACAATTAGCATTTTTGATTTACATCTACCTCTCTAGTCTACCAGACCCTTCTATATTGGTCTGGTACACTAGAGAGGTAGATGTAATTCTGTTCCCTCCGTCATGAAACAGAAGAGATCATCCAGCTGAATATAACAGCAATGCACTGAAAACTGATTTGCTCTCCTTCATATACAGTGCATCGTGTCTGTTGCAATCACTTCCTTGAGGAGTGTATTTTAATCCCTCAAGAGTCAATCTCTCTCTCTCTCTCATCCGTCTGTCTGTCTATCATATATCTATTATCTGCTTGTTTGGAATGTTGCTTTAGGTATTTATATTATTTCCACTAAATATAGAAATTGTGTCTGAATGCACTTACACTGCTAAGTTGTTCCTCAAAATAGATGCCAAAGGCAAGCAGGTACAGGTACAAGAATAACCCATGAAAGAAGGGTGGAAATGAAGCTGGTGTGATTAGGTAAATTATAGGGCAGCTCTGTGGGCATGCTGGATGGAATGGCAGAAACCTTTGAAGTAAGGTAGCAGTTAAGTTGTAAAAGCAGCCCTTATACTATCCTTTCACCGGAGGTAACATCTGCAGGGTGGTGTAAGGCTGATGCTTGGATAAGGTTCCTTGGCAGTAGTGCGATATGTGTAGTGTTTTCTTTGTTGGTATAGGGGAGAATTTCTAAAGCATCTGGAATGATGAGTTGTATAATGTAATAAAGAGCATTATTTAGACTCCTATACTTCAGTTCTTGTGTAAAATATTTGCAATTTCTTTTATGCTCAAGTGTTTTTAAAAGATTTAATGTGGAAAGAATATGTCCCTTTCCATTGTTTGCCTTTTTCATTGCAGTTTGTAATTAAAGTTACACACACATTAGCTTCTAATGCTTTTGGGAAAGAATGTTGCACCAGTACAAGTAACTTAAAGGAATATTCTCACCTTTACAGTCATCTATCTTGATTCTAGATACTGTGCAGAATGTAAAAATTGTGGTCTTTGTTCAGATAATTTAGTTTACAGTACTTTTGTAATAACAGCTAACCCATGAACATGGGTTTGTACAAGAATATGCAAGGTGATGGTTAAGGCTTTGTCGCCTTGATGGTTGGAATTAATGTTGAGTCTAGTGAGGAAGGTGGGCAAGGAAATAAAATAAAATGATATTGAAATATGCAATCAAAGCTGCTGAGGGGCTTTGAACAAAGTATATGTGCAGAGACTTGTGAAAAACAGGTTATGCGAGGGTAGTCCTACAGATGCTTTTGGGAAAGGCCATAAGCTGAGACTTCATGGCAATCTTGAAAACAAATATATTCCTTATGGTCTTTTGTGTGGAGAAATGTCATCGTGTCATACAGTGCTGTGTTCCATGCTGCTCAAAAGTGCTACTTAAAGGGAGCTGTGGCTTATATCTCAAAACCTACATGCACAACTTGCTGGAATTTGTATTATGTATCTGTGAGCAACAGAACAGAAATTTGATACTACGCTTGAAAGTATGTTTTGTCAAGTTAATATACTTTTTTAGCATGCCTCCCTGAATAAAGAAGGAAATGTGGTCTGAGAGTGAAGAGTTAAAACTCTTCTGGCTTTTGTTAATGATTCCATGTTTTCTGCCTCACATGTCTAATCTAAAACTCTATGGAGGGGGACAGTTCTACAAGAAAGCCACAAATATTGAATGCAAATATCTTGAAAAAAATTCTACTTATTCCTTACCTTACTGCTCAACATCTTCCTTTGCAAAAGTGCCAGTGAATTGTGCAGCTATCCTTACATTTTAAATTTCCTTTCCCAGTTGTATTGAGCTTCACTATCTCTTCCTCCTTGCCTTTTTGTGAGTCCTGCTTTCTCTCTGCAGTGCATTCCGAACACTACCCCTCTTGATATTCACACTCCTACTCCATTCCATTCTCTCTGTGCTTAGATGATCAAAGCATCATTGCACTTGCAAGTTATTACCCTCAATAAGATTAATAGAGGCAGAAACAAAAGGGTCATTTTCATAACAACTGTTTGTAAATTCTGAGGAAGACATGAACAATTTTTGGTCTCTAATAAGAAGTCTTTTCTGTCCAAAGGCTTACAATATTCTTCACTGCAGGAGTACTTCTAGTGAACAGCTTTTATTAATTTTACTACCAAATATTAAAAGCTTTATGTCCTTGGAATATTAGAGCATGAAACATATACACCAGTGCTATGTAGAACAATGTTTTCAGTGGCTGATCTATACTGTGGGATTCCTTTAGAGGCCAAAAAGACAACTAAGTTGGTTCTAGATCAAATAAAATAAAGCCTGAACTCTTCCTAGAAGCTAAAATGACTAAACTGAGGCTATCATACTTTGATCACAATATGAGAAAACAGGAGTCCCTGGGAAAGACATTAATGCTAAGAAAAGTTGAAGGCAGCATGAAAAGAGGAAAACCCAACCTGTGATGGATTGTCTAAGTCAAGGAAGCCAAGGCCTCCAGTCTGCCAGACTTGAGAATGGTTGTTAACAATAGAGTAATTGGAAGGATATTGATGCATTGGGTGGCCATGAGCCAGAAGTGACTTGACGGCACTTAGAGTGCACGTTGGAGAAACGTTGACTGCGGGGTGACATGAAAGAGGTTTACAAGATTATGCATGGGATGGAGAAGGTAGAGAAAGAAGTACTTTTCTCCCTTTCTCACAATACAAGAACTCGTGGGCATTCAATGAAATTGCTGAGTAGTCGGGTTAGAACGGATAAAAGGAGGTACTTCACCCAAAGGGTGATTAACATGTGGAATTCACATTCATATTTTTTTTGGCCACTGTGTGACACAGAGTGTTGGACTGGATGGGCCATTGGCCTGATCCAACATGGCTTCTCTTATGTTCTTATGTTCACACACACACACATTTTGGGGAGTGCAGTAGAACTTTATACTGTCTCCTTTAAATGAAATAAAAAATCCCTAACATTCAGCATGGTTGTCAAAACATTTCTCTAGTAAAATAATTTTGTGCTCTGATCATTCATGTCTGCTTCCTTCAAAGTGTGTGTGTGTGTGAGGTTTTGCCAGTTATCAATCCCAATGAACACAGCACATATAGAATTGGTCAGTTGTTTATTCAGGGTCAATACAGAGCAATGGACCTTCGTGCTATGAAGGCATTGCTGGGCATAGAGTAAATCACAAACAGAACCAATATTATACCAATCAAAAAGGCGTGTAAATTAAAGCCAGCCCCTGTCAGTTAGGTTCCCAGGGTTAGGTGCACAGCATAAAGTCTGCCCTGGATGCTCAAGGTCGTTTGGAAAAAGCCAGACACTGCCATGGCTACCAAATAACAGTCCCACTCCCTCCAGCGCATCTTGAGAAAGTTACAGCAAGCGAGATGCCAAAGCTACACATTTGAGTAAAGTGTATAATGACTGCAGTTCAGATTATACTGGTATGCAATGCAAAGTGATATAGAGGAATAAAAATGACTGACGGCTTGAAACCCATGAAGCAGAACCAAACTGACCTAGATATCAGGGAAGCTGACATTGTGTGACATTCATATTTGTAAGTCTGCTTATGGCTTGTAAGATTCCCATCATTTTGTTGTACCGGGGTTCAGGAATCGAGGAATAAAAAGGTAAAGGTAGTCCCCTGTGCAAGCACTGAGTTGTTACCGACCCATGGGGTGACATCACATCACGGCATTTTCTTGGCATATTCTTTTACTGGGGGGTTTGCCATTGCCTTCACTGGTCATCCACACTTTACCCCCAGCAAGCTGGATACTCATTTTACTGACCTCAGAAGGATGGAAGGCTAAGTCAACCTTGAGCTGGTTACCTGAACTCAGCTTCTGCTGGAATCAAACTCAGGTCATGAGCAGAGCTTGGACTGCAGTACTGCAGCTTACCACTCTGCACCACAGGGTACATATTAATAATCTTTTAACTGGGTGCTCTTTGGAGCTCATTTTGTCTGGTTTGGAGTCTGGTTTCAATGTCTGTTATTAGTTATTGTGGTTTGTACTTGCAGGTAGGTATTTCTTTTCATAATAACTAAAATCTTTACCATTTTTGCAGGTGTAGAAAAGAGTAATGATGGATTACAGAATTCCTTGACAACTTAATACACTAAAAAAACCTGATTAAAGCTGATAAGACTAGAGTTGCTATACTCAATGTTGCTTCTGTGTTACCTTATATTTCAGTATTTGTCCTGCTCCCTCTTTGCTGCCTACCTTTTCTTGTGTACATTTCACCAACCCTTTTCTCTTTTTGTGTGGCACTCTCCTTAATGAATCTGGGAGGGGAAGGAGCGTTGGAAACATGACTCTTTAAGTGCATTTTCAGAGTAGTTACCCTATGGGCACTTAACCAACAGGTGGGTGCACTGCCTATGCCCAGTTACATAAACAATGTGCAGTGCTTTTGTTGGTTAGATGCCACAGGTTAGGTACTCTGCTCTTCTTGCATCTTGCTAAACAGTCCCAGACACCTCTTTTTCTTCTGTCATGATGTAATGAGAGTCTTGTCATATCTGCCAGTAGTTCCCGGGCAGGGCGAGGCTTTAACCCTGGCTTCAGAAGGCTTTCAGGTTTTCATGTATTCATAAAATATTTCCTTACACAGTCTGTCTTGTATCGTATTGCATTTTTGGCACTCCAGTAAACACTTTGAAAACTTTGTTTTTGGGAAGCATTCAACTGGAGTGTGCATTCTTGTCCATTCAATTAAGTGAAAATGTTTGTTGTTTTCAGCTCTGTTTATGCCACAAAGGTAGACGTTAGTAACACTGAATGTGTCTGCGGGAATGACCTTGTGTGCCCTGTTGTATAGATGGAATAATACTTAGAACTGTAGCTTTGCTTATTTCCACATAAAAAAGTGGGACTTGAGCACTGCTTGTTATCTGGCTGAAAAACAGTCTTGTTAAGCAGCAGTGTGCACAAATGCAGCTTTTGTTTGTCCTAATTAGCAGTGTCACTATCGACTGCCTCAGCAGATTCATGGGAAAAAAAGAACTTGGTGTAGGAGGAACAATGATTCTCTGAAGTAACTTTTGCCTTCCTATAATAGCCTTTCCCATCTCATTTCTTAATGTACAGAATGTGGGAAAAGCCACAATCAAATCTCTTGCTCCATGTAGCTATCAGGTAAAACCACTTTCAAGCAGCCTGTCGCCATCTTATACATCTTAACACAGGCCATGACAAATTTTCGTTAGGTCTAGGAACCAGTCCAAAAATTTAGAAGCCTGTCTCACTTTTCAGCCTTAATGTTTTTGTATTTTAATGACTGTATTTTCTAATTATTGTTACCACAAAACCTAATCCTTACCTCTTTGTAGATCAGACTCTTTAAACTACCTCTGAGATTTGCTGACAGATGCTGCAATAATATCATTGCTGAAAATGCGGGATGCTACTGTGACCGCTTGTCATAGCAATTCCTCTTTTTCCTTACTGTCATGTATTTTACAGTGCCACACAGAGAAAGCTATGTCCTCTGCTTTTTCTTAATTTTTGAAATCCATTATATATGTTCCAGTAAAATCTATTTTGTATGTTTGTGAACAAACCATTGTTTTATCCTATAAATGCTTGTTGGAGAAGGAAAGCTGCATATATGAACAAGCAGCACAATGCTGGGGGGTGATCTGTGTAATTGTAGCATGAGATATGTCTGTGACCATCCGTTCAATTCTTGTTGCACAGTGGGAGACTGGGGAATGCCTATACACCTGCCTTGTAATACAGCTTTCCTGTTCTTTCCGTAACGTTGCTGAAACACTGGTGTTTAGTTGTATATTTAGGGCCACAGTAGCTTACTTATAGGCACAGTGATGTTCTCTAGGGTGTTCCAGCCTGCATGTTGAGAACCCATTTGAGAATATGGGTGGGAGTCTGGTGTGCCTTTTCTTACAATGACAGCCTCTTGGTATGAGTGTATATGTCCACTCTCCAGGGACAATGAGAGAGAATAGATTTGTACATTTGTTTTTGCTTTTGCCAGAAAAAACTGTATATAGTGATGACAAGTTTTCTGGGTGCTGTTTATGAAGTGCTTGGAAGAGGTGGTCACTTGTACAGATGAGAAAGCACACATACATAGTCTAGAAGTTCATTGCAAGTGTCTGCTGATGTCTTCTTGGGTACATGGGTTAGTTATGTGAATGATAGGATGTGTGTGCATGTTCATTTAATAGATCTAGAATGCTTGCAGAGTTGCCTTGGGATTAAGGCTACTGAAGAAATGGCTCAGAAATTATAGTCGGGCTAGTCATTCACTTGATCACCACTGAGAGTTCTGCAGGTTTGATACTGAGCACAGGTATGAGATGTAACACATTGATCTGGTGGAACACAAGCAAAGATCTTCCCTTCTGTAAACCAAATAAATAGATAATTTTGGGGGGAAATAGTGAAGTATTTTGCTTCCACTTCTGATGGATGCTTCATTTACTATGATGCCTGAATGTGGGCACATGGAATGCATTTTCTCATTCTTTGAACAGTGAAAATATTAGTCTAATGAATAATAACATTGCTAATCTACTTCTGGTTCATCCCAGGTTTATGGTTTAAATAAAACTTTAAACAGATTTTTCTCTTCTGATTATGAAAGGATGATCTGTAGTCTTTTATATTCTACCATTCACTCTGTCTTTTTGACTCAGTCTTGTCATGAATCACATGCTGTAATGTTTTAACGTTGCATTGCTCAAATTGGAATTTTTGTGGCTGAGGTGCTGGCCAATTTCTCTTCCAAGTCGCCTGTTTAAGTTGTGCTGTGAATTACACATTTGGTTTGAGTAAACTGTTAATCTCAGGGAATCACATTCTCTGCCAAAGGCATAATTTTAATCTAACACTTTGCATTTAAAACCACAATTCCCTTACATTTTTCAGGGTCAAACTGGATGTTATTGCAGCAGACTCATGTGCTGATTTTGGTTTGTTGCTGAATTCTTGTAAAGGAGAATGGCCACAAGCATAGATGGCTTTGAAAGGGAATTGGTCAAATTTATGGAGGAGAGGGCCGAGGATACTAGCTGCTGTGATTAAAGGGAACCTCCACATTCAGAGGCAGTAAATCTCTGAACATCGGTGCTCATTGACAGCATCTGGGAGAAGACTTGGTCCCTATGCTCTTTTTCTTGTTCCTCTAGGGCATCTTGTTGACCACTGAGTGAAACAAGATGCTGGACAACAGGCATTATCCAGCAGGGCTGCAGTTATGTTTCAAGAATGGTATTTCAAATGAAACATGGGCAGAGGGAATTGACAACCTTCCTTCCCCCCTGTTTCTTATTTTGTCTGGTGCAGATCCAGTAAGAATCACTGCTTGGAAAAAATTAATTGAAAGTATTTTAATTGGAAAAAAGGGTTCAATTTCTACCGGACCACAATGCTCTTTAAATTCTTGCCTCCTCTTTCCAGTGGAGTGGAATCAGTGAGGTTTGGGTTGGGTCCTGACCACTCTTCCCTCTAAGCTGAGTTAGTGTGAGCTAGCTCAGTTTTTTAGCCTCTGACTCACATGTTTTTGTCTTAGCTCAGGAAAAATGGCCCTGGAGCAAATTACCGTATTTTTTGGACCATAAGACTCACTTTTTCCTCCCAAAAAAGTGGGGGGGAAGTGTATGCGTCTTATGGAGCGAAGGTACCATACGTACCTTCCTCGGGGGGGGGGGGGGGTGATCCGCTGCCTCCGTCCCGGCGCTTCCCGCCCCTGCCTGCCTGGCTCCAGCTCTGACGCTTACAGCAAGCGCCAGGATCGCTCCCACCGCCCTCCGATCCCAGCGCTTGCTTTAAGCATCAGCGCTGAAGCCAGGCAGGCAAGCAGGGAGAAAGCACGCCGCCCCCTCCACAGCCAGCGCTTGCAAAGCGCTGGGTTTGCGGAGGGGGCGGGTGCTTCCTCTGTCCCTGTCTGCGTGGCTTCAGCTTGTGCTGATAGCAAGGGCTGGGTTCGGAGGCAGCCAAGCCTCGGATCCCAGCCCTTGCTATCAGCAGAAGCTGAAGCAAGGCAAAGAGGAAGCCCCCCCGCTCCGCAAACGCAGCGCTTTGCGAAGCACTGGGTTTGTGGAGGGGGGGCTTCCTCTGTGCCTGTCTGCCAGGCTTCTGCTGCTGCTGCTTCTAGCAAGGGCTGGGATCGGAGGCAGGATTGAGAGGGGGAAGGTGCCCAGATCTGGATGCACAGCTTCAAAATTTTTTTTCCTGTTTTCCTCCTCTAAAAACTAAATGCGTCTTATGGTCCGGTGCGTCTAATGGTCCGAAAAATACGGTAACTTATGCAGTAGCTCACGACTTTAATGCCAGTAGCTCACAAAGTAGAATGCTCACAAGACTCCACAGCTTGGAGGGAGTATTGGTCCTGACATCATTTTAGTTGCACCCTTATGCAGAATTTAATCCATAAAAGAGAAGAACAGTCGGTATAACTGTTCTGCAAATAAGCCTAGCCCAAGACAAAAGAAACGAAAGGCCAGAATAGAATAATTATGGGTTCCTAGTAAGTAGAAGCACATTAAATTAAAGTAATAGATTAATTGTACTGGCTCTAGTTCAATTGTATGTGAAAAGGTCAGTTGGATAAGTACTAACTAAATGCTAGTAATGACAATAAGTGATTAATAGCTCATGATTAATAGGATAGGTCTGATATTAAGCTTGTGCAAGATGAAGATAATTAACTTTCTCTATACAACAGTCGATACTAAGATATATTTACTAACTATCACATTGTATGACTTCACCAATCCTTAGCTTGCCTGTCTGTGAAACAGTTTTTGGGTGCCCTTGGGATTTACGTCCTAAAAGCTATGTGTCTATAATGGGTAGTTCTTTGAGGCTCTTCTAGTGTGTCCTGCTTGATTATGGATCCATCATTCCTTCCTAGTTCTCTGTGTAGTAGCAGTGCAGGCTTAGTAGTTTCTATGACTATTTTGGGTTGAGTGGGAATGTGCTGCCACAATCTCCCATTATTAACTTTGCTTGATATGTATGTTAAAAAAAACTTTCAGAATTATCTAAACTAGAGTTTATTTAGAACAGTTATATGCCACTCTTTCAGAGCCCAGCTTGGGGAGGTTTACAAAGTTATACAAGGTGAAATCACTAGGTTGGATCCAGAGTAAGGATTACTGATCTTCTTGGCTCTTCTATCTCTCCGGCAGCCATTTCTGACCCTGGGAAAACTTATTCCTGGTGTCATAGGACCTATATGGGATAATAGCCATGTGGGGTTGGGAGGCTCCAGGGGGAAACGAGAAAAAATTCAACCTTATTTTCTTCATGCAAGGGGCAATAGGAAGCTGTTTTATTTCTTCCTCCCACCCCACTGTACCCTCTTGACCTGAGGGACTGTTGCTTTAGATTCTTTAGTCCCAGGAATAAATTTATTTATTTTTGATGATGAATCATGTTAAAAACCCAAAGTGGAAAAAAGCAGCCTCAGGTATCTTCTAAACAGTCTTAGAAGCAGATTGCAAAAACAATTGAAAGACTCAGTCCCCTATTATAAGCTTGAGTAAAAAGAAATGTTTAGACTTGCATCTGAAAGAGAGTAGAGGAGGCATGAAGTGAGCTTCAGAGGGGAGTGCATTCCACAGGTGAGGTGCTACCACTGTAAAAGCCCTGCCTCAGGTAGCCACCTGTCTTATCTTTAGATGTGTGGGAAGATGTGAGAAGGATCTTAATTGTTCATCAGTGTTTATTGTCCCGGATGTAATCCGCAGCATTTCTAGTTCAGAGGCTGTTGATAATCAGATCTAGGAATTTTGCCACATAATTGGTTTCAGCATTATTACATCTAGCAGTCAACCTGAAGAAGAAAAGTGTTCATGCAAGTGATCTACTTATACAAAATCATGCTATTCTCCCATTCCATGAAAGTAAAAATATGTAAGTTGAAAAATAACTTACAGTTTATACTCTTTTGGAATGGAAGCTACAATCTTGAATGAGCTTACTGCTCCTCTTTACGCAGCTTGTATAAATGGATCACTTATGTGAAACACTCCAATTTTGGGATGCTTGGTAAAAGCTGCAGTAGTGCAGTCCAAGCTCTCTGCTCACGACCTGAGTTAGATCCCGGAGGAAGCTGGGTTCAGGTAGCCAGCTCAAGGTTGACTCAGCCTTCCATCCTTCTGAGGTTGGTAAAATGAGTACCCAGCTTGCTGGGGGCGGGGGGAGGAAGTGTAGATGACTGGGGAAGGCAATGGCAAACCACCCTGTAAAAAGTCTGTTGTGAAAACATCATGATGCGATGTCACCCCAGAGTCGGAAATGACTGGTGCTTGCAAAGGGGACTGCCTTTAGCTTTTTAATGCAAGGTTAGGCATCAGCCTTGTTGCGTGGATGTATCTATCTTTTTCAAGATTTTAGAAGATCACTCTGTTTTAGAACCTTGGGTGTACCAGTGCCTGGTATTTTTTTTCTAGTCCTGGACAGATCCAAACGTATAGCCTTTGGTTTTGAAGCATAGAGGTGAACACCTTTTCTGGAAACACTTTTATTACACCATTAGCCATGCCTGGTATCACAAGGAACATTAAACATTTATACAAATATTGCGAAGTGTTTTATTTCTGTGGTATTGTTCTCTATCAGTAATTTCCACTAGTCAGTAGTGTAGTATGGAACTTAAAAACTACCATAGACTAGCATATTCTAAACTTTATTAAACTTTGGCAGTGTTCTTGCATTAGTCAAATATGTTCTGACAGTTTCCCAATACTACTTTTTTTTCCTATGTTGCATCCAAGCAATCTTGATCTTTCTAATGTTCCTTGCTCCCTCCCGACTTCCGGTATCTAATAATTCTGATAATTTGAAATGTATTTTAATTGTGCAATATGCTCTGAGTAGAGCAGTTGCCCAGTTGCAGCAAATGAATCTTTCTGAAGAGAATTTACTGGGTCTGACTTCCTGATTTCAATGGTGCTTATGCTTAAGGTAATTGTATCCTGTTCCCTCCCCTCCCCTAAGGAAACCCTAAGGCAGCTTATGTCCTTTGCACCCTCCCCCATTTTATCCTTGCAACAACACCCCTGTGAGGTTAGTTAGGTGAGAGAGTGACTGACTCAGGGTCACCCAACAAGCTTCCGTGGCAGAGTAGAGTTTTGAACCTGGTTCTCCCAGAGCCTAGTCTGACTCTTTTGCCATTATAGCGAGTTGCCTATACTTGCCATGCGGCTTGCATGGAAACCCTGTGTGATGTCTTGCTTTCATCAAATGCTTTCTCCTGAGAACTGTTTCCAACTGTTATAGGATACAATGTTTAATGCACACAATTACTCAGCTATTTTTAAAAATTCTTTCTCTTGTGCCTATATCTCATTACACTTTTTGTACTAACTTTTGGCACTGTTTGAGAGGCTAGAATACCATGGTGCTGATTCTTGCAGAACTGTCCGGTGAAAGTAGCAAATGGAAATAGCTTTTTAAGTTTTTTGTTACTATCAGGGATGATTGGGTAAATCATCATCATAGATCATAATTCTCCTGTCGTAATGGCCAAATGGAGTGTGGCCATTGGCTAATACATGCAATCACAAACTATTGGCCCATCACACATCAGTCACTGCCTGTGGCCTCCCATTGGCTCACTCAACTGTCCCCTGCTCCCTGTGGCATTCCAAATGCTGACAGTCCGCCAAAACACTCTTACCTCAGAGACAGCTCTCTTGATCAAGATGCCTTTCACACACCTTCTGCTCTGATTAAGCCTCCAGACCACCCTAGTAGATGCTACTCCAAACCCACACATCCCCAGTCTCTCCTATAGCCTCATGCTAGTCTCATGGCCTCTGCCCCAGCCATCTGCCGTCTCCTAAAAGCCCACAGAAAACAGTCTCCCACCTGCTCCTGACCTTGTCGCTCTCCTCAAGCCTTCCAAGTTCTCATGGCAGGCCCCGCATAAGTGGAGAGCCCTCTGCTGTCCACTGATCCCATCACTGAGGTTTGGCCTTCCGAGCCCTGACCCATCTCCAGTCAAAAGCCTGCCCTGACAGCCCTCTCAGACTCCCACCTGACAGACTAGCTGGACTTCACTGCCTCTTACGCCTCTCCTGCCAGTTCATTGGGCCTCTTGAAGGCCCATTCTGGCCATCCCACCCACTAAGCCTAACAAGGCCTACCTGGCCACAGCCAAATGACCCTACACCAGGGCCTGGGAGCCACATTCAGTGCCACCTCTCTTGCTTGCTGTGCTGACAAACCTGCCGCCTTCCACTGATGACACTTCCAAGACAGCACTCTTCACTCCATCCATTTCAATAGTACATTCACCAATGACCAGTAAGCGGGGTGGGGGGTGGGGACTTAACTATGCCAGGCCACCAGACTGGGTTGTGAAGTCACCACACTGGGCAGTGGGGGATGCAGAGATAGTCATTGCCCTCCTGTTTACATTCCTTCGATGCCTGCTGACTTCCTCCCCTTTATATATATCCTCATGTACTTCACCAGCTATTTCAAACTTAGATGTATTAACTGTGGGAGTTGAGACTAAACATTACTCCACAGCTGCACAATTCTTGGCCTATCTATAATAAATTTGCCTTCAACATCAGCCTTCCACACTAGGAATGGGCACGTACATATCAAATCATAAAGCCAAATTCATTGCAGGTTTTACCCTGTTTGTGCTTCATGATGTGGTCTACTATCATGATCTTTTAAAGCAGTTCATGGCAGTTCAAGAATAGAACAGAAAGTAGGGGTTTAAAGGAAGTCTTGAGTTCCTTTAAATCCTTCTTTCTGTTCCCTGAAAAAAACTGCAGAAACAGCTGAGCGGCAGGGAGCAGCTTAGTCCCTGCCTCTCAGTTGTTCCTGGTTGTCTTGTGCAGTCCCTTTAAATGAACTGCACAAGACAGCCCATAAAAGCCTGAAAAACAGCTGAGTGATGGGGAGCACAGTCTTGTGCTGTCCCTTCAAAGTTTAAAAGGACTGCAAGACAGCTTGAAACAGCTGAGCAGTGGAGAGCAGTGTGCTCCTGTTGATCAGCTATTTTTAGGCTTTCTGCAAATCCCATTTAAAGGTGCTGCAATTCCTTTCATTGAGGTTTGTGGGACCATAAACTGTTTTCTTCCAGTTAATGCAAATCCCTATTCAACACCAATTAAAATAAGCTTTTCTTTCTTAAGATTGGATGTGCTTCTCATTTTCGGTATACCTGATAAATGTTCCTTTGCATTTAACTGAAATTCTCTTATTATGCTTCCAAATTCATATAGTATACACTTTGAAAAAATACTTCCTTGTAAATATTTTTCCAACTAGTCTATTAAAGAATTGTTGAAATACATGGGCTAAGAATGCTTATTGCTTTTGGTAGAACAGGAATGATAGAACCTCTGTAGTTTAGCAACAGCATCTTTTTTTCAGCACAGAGAACAACCGTTCATTCAAGTGTAGGTAACCATGGAGTATTAGATAAGTTTCCTGCTTCGTTATCGTTCAGTTTCTTTAGATCAAAGCTCAAGTTTATCAGGTATAGGCTGCCATGTCCTGATTAACAGCCAGTGAGTAAACAGTTCCACATCCCTGGATGCTTACATCCTGGGTGGTTGTTTTTTAAATGCTGAATACAGGCTGTTTCATATTTGCTATACAATTGGAGTTAACAGTTTTGCATTATGGGGTATGAAATGGCTGTGGAGACTGTTGTTACTATAGGAATCTGCAGAGAAATTCTATTGTTATTTCAAAACAGAATGGTTTAGCTGCTGTTTGTATGTAAATAAGCTTTAGTCTACAAGAATGGATATAAGTGGGAAGGCCAGATGTGTCTGGGTCATCGAAGTTTTGAAAAGCATTTATTACTAAATCTGTAAAAGTAACTTTATAGCATTTAAATTGAGGATTAAAGTTTGTTAGTGAGTTTGCTCATTGTGGTTTGGAGTGTTTGTCATCTACCTTGACATTGTTTACATCATGAAATTTCATATATCTATCAGGTTTCTCATTTTTTCAGAATAAGCCCAAAGAGGTAGGTCTTCTTCCCTTTTTTGTGGCATGGAGAAGTTTTCTTTTTGATTCTGTTGTACGACAGCTCTACGGTTGGATTCCAGACTTACTTTTTTTGGGGGGGGGGTGCAAGGATTTAGACTCACAGAGCATGATTTTCCCATCTGCTCACAACATCCACAAATGGCCTCCAAAGCCTTGTTCCTAGGGGTCCCTCGTACCCACAGAAATATCTAGCCTGGATCCAAGTCTTATCTACAAACTAGCTCTTTTTAGCTGCTGTGTTTCTACTGGTCCCTCCACATTTCATCTTTGTTCTCTTGTTGATAGTACACTCTGATTACACAGCAATTGGCAGCAGAGTTTTGCTCAGTAATTCGAGAACTCTTTTTTTGAATGGGAATTTGATTTAGTTAAAGTTATTGTGTCATTTTAAATTATTTATTAAATTAATTATGGAGACTGTTGATTTGTTGGTGCTTATAGTGACTGAGATACATAAAATGTGAATGTGTGCAGTATTGGGCCTGATTATTTGTTTAAATTGCAATCTGGAGAATTTGGAGAAGCCAGAGAAAGGCGTGTTCCTTGCCGAACAAGCTGTACAGGGTCTACGCTGACTGTATACTTATGGAACAATCTGGAAAGATGACAAGTCAGCAGGGTTATCGAGGATTTCAGGTTTCTTCCCTAATGACAAGTGATGGGCTTGAACTTTTTTTCATGCATGGTATAAAAGGAACAAACCTTTTCTCACAGTTCAAAATGTATTGCTGACAATAGATAAAAGCTGTCTGATATTGGTACTAGTACCCTTGGATTTTAATTTCATGTAGTCATAGACAGCAATACTTGTAGTCTTCATTTGTGTCTAAAATTACTTTTCTTTGCAAACCTTTTGTAGTTTTTCAGTACTTAGCAGATGCTGCATGCAACATTTATGAACTGAATTCTTTATCCCAAACGTGTTGAATGGTAGCCGGTGTTTGGGGGAGTTTTTTCTGCTTTCTACTTTCCTCCAAGTATTCAATAGTTGTTAATTACAAGCTGCACTGTCTCTCCCAGCACTGGATTGTGACTGGCTGAAAAGTATGAACCCCCCCACCTTTGTTATTTAGAATCTTCAATAATAAACAGTCATTAAAAACACAACAAAAGAAACAAAAAAAGGTGTGGCCTCTGGGATTCACAACATTATAACATGTCAAGTTACATATTTATACATTCTAAAAGTTCAGTGACTACAATATAGATTCAGTCTTTAAACAAGGTTGTAGTATACCCAATCTCCTAAAAGTGAAAATAGATTTGAATATTACAATTAGAACTATTAGAACAAGGTTATGAACCTATAACAATCCAGAATAGCAGTTCTGGAAGAACTCCCAGATGAGGTGTAATCTAAAAAAGGCAACAATTTCCCTAGAAGTTTGGAATGAAAGTGATTTGTTAGCATTAAAGAAATTGTCCCTCTGAAATGGAGATCATCTTGATGGGTCCCACTGTCCAGTCAGGGAGGCAAGAACAATCCCCTCCAACTTCCTGTCTCTTGGAAAAGACAGAGAAGGAATAACGGTGCATGCAAATAGCCATAGAACATCAATCAATCAATCATTTTATTTATATCCCGCCCTCCCCGCCGAAGCAGGCTCAGGACGGCTAACAACATCAAATCAAATACAGTAAATTATACAATAAATATTTAAAAGCAATAGCTAGTTTAACAGTTTAATTAAAATTCTAAAATTAATAAAATTAACATTCTGGTGCTATTTCAACAGATGGTGAAAGTCACTTAGGCAAGTCCCTCTATCTTTTTAATCGGTGAAGGCCATCCCAAAGAGGATGGTCTTGCAGGCCCTGCAAAACTGTTCAAAGTCCTGCAGGGCCCGCACTTCTTCCGGGAGCTGGTTCCATAGGTGTGGAGCTACAATAGAGAAGGCCTGCATGCGAGTGCGCTGTAGTTTTGCCTCCTTTGGCCCAGGGATGGTCAGTTGGTTCTTCTCTGCTGACCTCAGTGCTCTTTGGGGTTCATATGGGGAAAGACGGTCCCTCAGGTAGGCAGGTCCTCGGCCATATAGGGCTTTAAAGGTAATAACCAGCACTTTGTAACGAATCCGGTATGTAACTGGCAACCAGTGCAGTCCGTGCAGCCCTGGCTGTATGTGCTCCCATTTTGGGAGCCCCAATAACAGCCTAGCTGCCGCGTTCTGCACCAGCTGCAGCTTCTGGGTTCGGCACAGAGGCAGCCTCATGTAGAGGGCATTACAGTAATCCATTCTCGAGGTGACCGTTGCATGAATCACTGTTGCTAGGTCCCGACGCTCCAGGAAGGGGGCCAACTGCCTTGCCCGCCTTAGGTGAAAAAAAGTCTGACTTAGCAGTGGCTGCTATCTAGGCCTCCATTGATAGTGAAGGCTCCAGTAGAACTCCCAGGCTCTTGACCTGGTGCCCCGTCAAAAACCGGGAGAGGTATTTCCCTCCCCAAAGAGCCCCGACCCACGCAAAGGACTTCTGTCTTCGCTGGATTCAGCTTTAACCCACTCAGCCTTAGCCAAGTTGCCATGGCCTGCAGTGCCAGGTCCAAATTCCCTGGGATGCAGTTAGGCCATCCATCCATTAGCAGATAGAGCTGGGTGTCATCTGCATATTGGTGACACCCAAGCCCATGCCTTCGGGCAATCTGGGCAAGGGGGCGCATATAGATATTAAATAGCATCGGTGAGAGAACTGCTCCCTGAGGCACCCCACAATCTAGTGTGTGCCTCTGGGACAGCTCACCCCCGATTGCCACCCTTTGTCCCCGACCCTCGAGGAAGGAGGAGAGCCATTGTAAAGCCGACCCCCTAACCCCTACGATCAAGAGCCATCACTCGCGTACTGTAACCAACTTAAGTCCAAATAAAGCCAAATATAACTATTAGTAGCAGGAAATGACACATATCCATGCAGTGATGTTCTAGTTAGTTGTTCATGAAGTCCGTAATGAAGACCTGGGTACTTTATTCTCCATTTCAATTAAAAAAATCTTCTACAGATGGTATAAGATGCCTTATCTAACCTTGCATATGGATTGAGTCCAGGTTCAGGTTGAGCTGTATGTGATAGAAGGAACAGACATAAAAACAGCAGATTATAGACTGTAACAGTCCTCTGTTTGGCATGTCATTTAATAACTGAAGCATATACCATCTGTAGAAGATTTTTTTAATTGAAATGGAGAATAAAGTACCTGGGATCTTGCCTATTGGAGCTGCCCTCTTCACTTCTTTTCCTGCCTCTACAGGGAGAGGGGCTTCGATTAGGCCTTATCTTTATCTGATTTAAATGTTAAGCTATAGCCTTTATTTTACAACTCTATCGTAAATTTGCAGTAATAACTGATTTTAAAGCAATTACAAATATTTTTTGCAAACTCTACTCATGTATAATGAAGGAATTACATAACTTCTTTGTAGGACTTAAAACAATCCTCCCTTTGTTTTTTCCTGTAAATGTGAAGATTTCATTAAAAGGGTATTGGTCATTTAGACACTGATATTGAGGAGAGGAGACTGGTTTATGTTGCCCTGAGCTCTTTGGAGGATGAGTGGGTAAAAATGTAGCTAATAAGATACCGAGGGCTTATGTGAACCTGCAGGCCACAGATACTGTTCCTCTAAAACGATTGTCCTGGAGCAGGCAGGGCACAGAGTGGAGTCATGCAGCCAAGTTGCAAACAAGGCAAGGTGCAGGGACAATCCAGTGTAGCACGGTCAGACTCCAGTTCCAAGTTGTACACAGAGTCAGCAACAAGAGCAGGTTCAGGGCAGATCTAAAAGGTGAAGTCTAGAAATGGTCCGAGGGGTCAGAATCATGAGACTAAGGCAGTCAGTGGTGGTGAGTTCAGAAGCAATTTGACATGTTGGTTGCACAGCCTTTCCTTCGGTCTCTCTGTCAATTTTAAAATGTACTTTTCTTACTGTGAGAGAAATTTCGTGTTTGCAGAGAGAATCATGGGGGAAGGGGAGGGCTCCAGAATGGGACTTACCCATTTATTTTGTGACAAAACTAGTCATTTGGCAGCTCACTTGCCAATCTAAATCTATTTTGCCATTTCTCTCCCCAATGCTGTGTAACAATAGCTGCCCAAGTCAAGTAGGTATTTACCCGGATAAATAGGTGGTAATAGTGCCAAACGTTTGTATGACTTTTGATCAGTACTGACTCTACTCAACACTAATTTTTATGAGAACTTCCTTGTATGCAGCTGTGTATGTGAACAGTTCTTGGGTGATTGAAGTATTTAAGAACCACGTAGAAACAATTCTTTAGAGAACTTTGCTTTAAAGGGAATTCAAAGACATTTTTAACTCAGCTTGATCAAAACAAATGTCAACATACTACTGTTTGATTTTTTACATTCCTTGCATTCTGTATGTTACTTGGATATTTTAGGGAACCTTTTTGATGTTTGTCCATACAGTAAATATTATCACTTGAAGGTCCAGCAGACAGTTGTTGGAATAGCTGTGACATGAGTAATTAATATTACCACTTGTGATGTTATAATGATGTTATAATGAACCCTTAAATATTATTTGCTCACCTTAAAATATGGTGTTTATCATAGGGAAGATAGAAATAGAAAAAAACAGAATTTATTAATTAATTTATGAAATGTATAAGTTGCTTAAAATGGAAATTATGGCAGAACAGAATAAAATAGTGAAGATGAGAAATGGCTTTGTAAGTATGTGAATGTTTTGGAATTCTGGTATTGATCTTCTCAAGTTTCCTCCTTCAGAATATACGAAACATACTTAGAATCAAGATAACCATTCTAACCATGGTACTGAACTGAAATTGACTAGACAGTTGGTCTGCTCAGAATGAAGTGTCTTTTGACTCTTATACTTAAATACTGAAGGCTTTGGTTCTGTTTGTTCAGCAGTCCTGATGGTGGAAATTCACTGGCACTCCAGAATAATGCGTTGACTTCCTGGAGTCTCCTTAGAACCTTTATTAAGGAACTTGGCAATCTCATTCTTATTAATTAACCCAACTGGGTCTCTTATTGTACGTGCTGTCATGCTCTGAAGCTCTTTGTGGTTTTCTTTAGATGTCAATTTGTGAACATTTTTGTAAGTCTGTACATATGTTGTATTGAATACAAACAACACATTGAATGCAGAATTTGATTGTGTATTATACTTATAGTAAAATAATTATTACTATACATAATTTTATGAGCCATTTCTCATAGTGTTTATTTTGTTACATTATAGTTATTTCATTTAAGTCCCTTTGTTTTCTATAGCTAACCCAATATGCCAGTTAATGCTTCTATGACCCAGCAGTACTGAGTGGGCAGCAGCCATGGCTACATACACAAAGCCTGTTTAGTGCTGTTGCAGCAGCCATAATCTGGGACCAGGCTTAGACAAAGTGCCATGGTTAGATTCCAGTCATGACTGTCACTCACTTAGACAGCACAAGCAGGGGGTGCCCATGCCCAAAAAGTGCTTCCTCTTTTTCCTGTCTGCTTTCCCATGCAAGCAAATAGCAGAGGAGCAGGGAGCACTTCCTGACCACCTCCTGGCCACATATATAATTTGCTCAGAATCATCTTAGACTGGTGATGCTCAGCCCTGTCTTCTGCCTGCTTCACTTGAGAGTAGACAGTGATGGAGTAGGCTATGGTCTGGCATAGAGATTTGAAGACCTGGAGGAAAAATTGGAAAAATCAAGGGGAGGCATTTCCTCCCAATGGAGAAACTTTGAAATTTTGGGGAGCACTGGAAACAAATTACCATGTAGACTTAGAGAATATTTTCAAAAATTTTGTTTCAGTGTAAATAGTTCAGTAACAATTAATATGCTGTTATATGTTTAATGATAATACATTATGGAACACCTTTCCCTTTGACGTTAACCTGGTGTCCACATTGCTTTCTTTCAGGTGCCAGGCCAAAACATTTCTGTTCACCCAACTTTTTATTAAGGGATTGAATTTTTTAACATTTTTTTTAGTTCTGTTTTTTGTGGGTTGGGTTTTTATAATGGATAAGGATTAATATTTTAAATATTTTGTTTTTCCTTTTTTATACATTATGAACAAGTTATTTCAGCTTTATACAATTTAGCTTAATATTCAGATTTGCTGGCAGTTCTTTTAATTGTGGCTTTGAGAGAGTTTCTGTCCAAATACAATCTTTTGCTTACTATATAATTTGTTTTCTACTTTCAACTTTTCCTGCCTCCCCAATTGCTGTTGTTTTTTTTTCCCTGATGGGACAGGGGATTTCCCCTCCATGACTTAAACTGAGTATTTTACATTTTTAGGCCATGTCCTCGTGCAGCTCATTACACACTAGAGCTCTTACACGATAATTTTTTCTTTTACACATAGGGAGTGTTGCCTGGGAGAAAGCAATTTGTGAGCTTGCAGGTTTGGACCAGCATATAGAACAGATGGATATATAGGTATATAGATTCTCTGACCAAATACAGTGATGATCTAAAAGGAAAATGTTCATCCTCATCCTCAACATACTTGGGTAGAAGTCAACATATTAGTGGAATTCAATTTTAATTGGTACTTTACACAGGTGGCTCCTGGTGCTGTTGGTCAGACTCCATTGCAGTGCACTTTATGCTGTCTGATTGATTAAGAAGTGCTTTAGAAAATGCTTAGGTTGTTCTTTTCTGTTGTGCAAGTGGCTTTTAGCCATTTTTAGAGGGGAGGAAATGAGGGAGTAGGATATTACAATGAATAATATATGAATGTGATCTAACCTGGCATCTCTTCTGGTGTTGTTCACCAATTTTGTGGCTTTTAATGCAAATTTACACATTTTTATAACCTGGCACAAATCTAAAGTAGCTTGCTCTCTACTCTGTCCCTGTTCTTGCTTTGCCCTTATTAATAGTTGATAGGACCACGCCTTCATCTTGCAACCAGACTTATTGCATTGTTATTTTTGGAAGATGAATTTGGAGGAACAGAAAATCACTTTCCCAGGAGCCAAGTTTTACTTGACTCCTTTTAGAACAATACATTGCTAAAATTTCGAGTGCCCTTGATGGTCTTGGAACAGAGATTTGTTAAAACACCTTAATTTGCTAGACCAAGGAAGAATCCTGTATTAATGTCAGTAGGAGTTCTTTGTTAATGTTTAAGCTTTTCCAGGAGTTTCTTAAACACCTCTTGAAACCTTTCTTTACTTAAAGCCAAGGAGAAGAGAGATTGTATACATGAATATTGTTTTGTTTTAAATTTAAATGAGTGGATTAAAAGAGAGCTCTGGTACCAGTCTGCCTTTAGATCATTATCTGGGAAGTAAAATCACTGTTATCTCCTTTATATGATAGTAGAAAACATGAAGAGGTTAATATTGCAAAGCTCTTTAAATGCTGGAAGTACTGTATAAATGATAGCAGGTACTTGGATAGTTTGAATTCCTGCAAGTTCAGTTTATTTACCAAGCAATCTCTGTTATGCTTCCCATATCCATATACTTACTGATGTGTAACTTTTACAGAATTTGTGAGTGGATAAAGATTTTATATGTGTATGTGTGCATGCACTCGTGTGAATGTGTGTGTGCACCTGGAAGTCATGACGACCTCTAGTGACTGATCCCTACTGGGGGCATGGATGGTATTCAGAGAGGTGGCTGAATAAAGCCCTTTCCTGCCTCTGCCTCTGTTATTCCAAGGAGGTCTCACATCCAAGTACTTGCCAGAGTCAACCCTGCTTAGCTTCTGAGATCTGATGAGATCCAGGTGGGATGTGAGTGAGTGAATAAGGATTGGACAAAATGGTGTCATGAAGGGTAATCTGAAGGTATTAAAGACTCTGGGAGATAATTTTTTATATGTGTGTTAGTGTTAAGTGCTGTCAAGTTTCTTCCAATGACCCATTTTCTTCCAATGACCTCTAAAACATCCTCTCATTAACAGCAATGCTCAGGTCTTACAAACTAAGGGCCACCTAATGTTTGGTCTTCCTCTTTTCCTGCTGCCTTCAACTTTTCCTAGCATGATTGTCTTTTCCAGTGATTCTTGTTTTCTCATAATGTCTTCTCCTTGTACATAAGATATTTTTCTAGCTCCTTCATGGCTGCCCTTCCCAGTCTCATTGTCCTGGCTTCTTGGCTGCAGTGTCCCTTTCAGTTGATAATGGAGCCTAGGAATAGGAAATCTTGAACAGTTTTAATTTCGTAATTATCAGCCTTAAAGTTGTGTCATTTTCCAGTAGATATTACTTTTATCTTCTTGATGGTCAGCTGTAATCCTGCTTTGGCACTTTCAGGAGTCATTTCAGGTCTCCCCTGTTATTTGCCAGTAATGTGGTATCATCTTTATATCTCAAATTGTTAATGTTCCTTCCACCAATTTTCACTCCACCATTATCTAAATCTAATCTAGTTTTTCTTCTACATATGTATTGAAGAGATAGGGAGATAAAATGCATCCTTGTCAGACAGCTTTGCCAATTGGAAACCATTCTGTATCTCCATATTCTCTCCTAACAGTAGTTTCTTGTCCAGAGTACAGGTTGCACATTAAAACATGCAGATGCTGTGCCACCCATTTATTTTAAAACCAACTATAGGTTTTCATGATCCACACAGTCAAAAGCTTTGCTGTAATTTATGAAACCCAAGCAAATTTCTTCTGAACTTCTCTTACATGTTCCAATAACTAATGCAAATTTTAGTATGATCTCTAGTGCTTCTTTTTCTCAATCCAGCTTAAATACTGGCATTTCTCATTCCATATATGGTACCAGTCTTTGTTGTAAGATTTTAAGCATTACTTTACTCACATGAAAAATTATATATATACTAAGGCCAAATTTTTGTGCTATCCCATTTGGAAATTGCGTTGCTCTATTCTTTCCTCCCAGTTTTCAAAAAAGAGAGAACATAACACTGCATGTGATAACTCTGCCCAGCTAACACTAGGACATATAGCTGTGTTAATCACTTAGATTTTGATTAACTCAAGGAGAAATTTGCATTTATTTGTATAACTTTTGCAAGTTATGAGACTATGACTTCCTGTTCTGTGCTCAGAGATTATCCTGTTTTCATGAAGTATTTCTAAATTCAGTTTAGTGAAATTTAGATTTTTGTTACAGCTGTAAATTTCTTTGATCACCTTTAAGAGTCAAGATTCAGGATGTGGACAGGCTCTTGGGCTTGTGAAGGCCAACACTTTTAAAAAGTGGATTCTGACCTTTTCTGGCTGACTTAAGTCTTGAACTAAATTTAGATTTGCTTAACAAGATTGTGATGACATCGTTGGTCAATGGAAATTTTAAAAAGAATTTTGAAGGTGTGGTGGGGACAACCGTTTAGAAAAACCTTCTGGCAAAATAATATGAACCATTATAGTCTCTTTTTTGGAACAGGTGTTTGAGTGGGTAATAACAGGGAACTCTGGGCACTCCTCTTCCTTTGACTTATTTCAAAGGGGTTTCAAACCTTATTTTGATACCAATTGAATAATCTTCATCTCCCTATGGCTAAGGGAAGGGGTGATTATCATCTTCATATGGCCAAAGGAAATGCTTCTCTGTTGGTCCATCTCAGTATTTCCTTCTAGAATCAGTTGACTTAACACTGTTTATCCATGTTTCTGTAACCTCTGAGCTGAATTTCTATAACACGTGTCTTTCTCTTTGAATATCTTTAAAGCCCTTCGTGACCTATAGTTTCCTATCTAAAGCCTTTCCCTATATGAACCCCTGTATAGCAGCTACATTCCTTACAGCAGTTGCCTGTCATCCCTTACAGTTGCATGGTGTAATGTCAGCAGCTCACCTTTGAGCCTTTTGTGTTGCTGCTCAAATCCTGTGAAGTGTTGTGGGTTAAGTGCTGACATTTGTTGATAATGTTAGAGAAGACCTATAGGACAGTGTTTTCTGCTGGGTATTTTGTTCACTTTGCTGAGATTATTACTCCTTTTGCCTGATTTTTACTGTTGCTGTGGTCATATTTTTATTAATTAGCGATGGAAGATATTTGTAGATCTGTTATTTATTGTTTTAATGGACTTGTTTTAAAATTCTGCTAACCTCCTTGAGCTTTGGGGAAGGCAGGAGATAAATATGTTAACTAAAGGTGCTGATAGAGTGATTGTATCTGATGCTCTTACAATTTGGTTCATCAAAAAAAGATGAACAAATTCTGTAACAGGTTCCTTTGAAATTTCACCAGTGCTCTTTTTCATACTAGTGTAGCAGATGGACTGGAATATAAAGAGTCACAGGATATTTTTGAATACATGACCTGAGGAGATTCTGTATGGTTAGAGGAAATATACAGTTTTAGGACTCTGAATATATAATTCTAAGTTGGAGGAAAGCATGACACCAAAATTATGGGTCCTTTAGAACCAGAAAGTTCAGCAGTAGTAGAATTGGCTCACAAATGCTGCAAAACAAAAAACTGTATGCTTCATTGCTACTGGATTTGTTGACTTTTTGGATGTAGGAGCTGTGTCCTCTGAATAAAAGTATGTTGACTAAGTGGAAGGTGTTAGGTTCCCTGAGAGCTTGTGCATTTTAGGAAAGCTCACAGCATACCTTTGTAACTGGTCAGCCCATGCTGCTAAATTGTTTTGATCATTTTAGTAGTTAATGACTCTAGAACCTGAAAGGAATGAGAACATGAGATTTCTCTCAATCCAAAATTCTAACAATAATGCTAAATCCTAACTTTCTTTACTGGGTTGTCTAGGAATGCTGCAAAACAACATACTGAATTCTCTTCAGAAATTATTGTTCTTTCTGCTGGTGCAGGAGACAAAAAGTAACTATTTGTCTGTATAGAAAACATATATGCCACCTCTTCAAGTAACCTGCTCAAGGTGGTTCACAAAGCCAAACCTGATAAAATGGCATACAAATAATTTAAATTAACCAACCATTAAAAGCCAGCCGTAGATAATTCTGATTGCATTTGGTCATGGCTCTTAAACATCTGGAATCCAGCGGAGGAAGCCAAATAGCAACTGAGACTTGTCAGTTTTGCTGTGTCTTCTGACTGATTATTGTAGCAGACATTGGGTTGGATCCAGTGCTTCTGTAAGTGGAGTGAATTTACAGAAGTGGTTTGTATTGGCTTACCTTTCCCCCAGCAGTGTCCTATGTATTGTAGTGGAATTTAGAAGGATCTTTCAGGTTCCCCAAAGAACTGATCCTGACCTCTTATGAAGGAAACCAGATCCAAACAGGCAGCTGTGTTGGTCTGAAGTAGTAGAACAAAATAGGAGTCAATTCCACCTTTAAGACCAACTTAGTTTTATTCAGAACGTAAGCTTTCGTGTGCATACACACTTCTTCAGATGAGGATTGAGGTACAGTAAGCAGAGCCACATATAGCTGGTGGGGTTTGAAATGCCAAGTGGTACAAAGTTAAAAACCAGTAGCAGATTAGTAAAATTAACTACTTCAGAAAACCTTTGATCTGGGTTGCATTAGCGTGGGAAACCATAAAAGAGTAACATGTCAGAATGTGAAAATACCTGTTAATTATTCTATTGCTAATAAACCTGGGTCAAAAAGAAGGCATTTATTTCCCAGAAGTTTTTCCTGTCCAACTAATTTACCTTTAACATGTAACATAAATATATACATCATTCTAGTTTGCCATTAGGAAAAAATACATTAAAATATGGGTTTAGTATATGTAATGAGATAAACAGCCAATATCCCTTGTTTGAGTATGTCAATACTAAAGCATTATTCTGATACATTGGAGTACTGTGGATATATTGCCATATTTGGTGAAAGTGGGTTTAGCATATATAATGAGATAAAAAAACAAAAAACATCTCTGTTCAGTGCTGGGGAGGTGTTTGTTCCAAGTTTCATAATAGTTTGTAATTCAGCAATTCCCTTCTCCGTTCTGTTCTTGAAGTTCTGAGAGTGAGTTTAGAATCTGTAATGAGATAAAAAAACAATATCCCTGTTCAGTCCTGGCGAGGTGTTTGTTCCAAGTTTCATAATAATTTGTAATTCAGCAGTTTCTGTTCTTGAAGTCCCTTTACAGTAAAACAGCTACTTTGAGGTCACCCATTGAATGCTTTGGAAGGTTAAAGTGTCCCCCCACAGGTTTCTCAGTTCTGTAATTCCTGATGTCAGATTTGTGTCTATTTATCCTTTGGCGAGGGTTTGTCCTGGTTGCCCTATGTAGAGAACTAAAGGGTATTGTTGGCATTTAATGGCATAATGTTGGAAGATGAACACGTGAATGAGCCTGAGACAGTGTAGTTAATGCTGTTAGGTCCAGTGATTGTGTTGTCTGGGTATTTGTGGCAGCAAAGTTGGCACTTGAGTTTATTGCAAACTCTGGTACCTGTGTTCATGCTCAGATGAGATGTTGTATTGTTGTGGGTGAGGAGTTGTTTGAGATTAGGGGGCTGTCTGTGTGCAAGAAAAGGTTTACCCCCCAGTACTTTTGAAAGACAGCTATCACTATTCAATAGAGGTTGTAAGTTGTTGATGATACGTTGAACTGTTTTCAGTTGAGAGTTGTGTGTGACTACTAGTGGTGTTCTGTTATTGTCTTTTTTGGGTTTGTCTTGTAACAGGTTTTCTCTGGGTATCATTCTGGCTTTGTTAATCTGTTTCCTGATTTCATCAGGTGGGTACTTAAGTTCCAAAAAGATTTGTTGTGGATCCCTCGGGTGAGAATCTCTGTCAGCAGGATTGGAGCAAATGCGGCTGTAGTGTAGAGCCTGGTTGTATATAATGGATTGTTTGGGATGGTAGCTGGAGGCATGCAGGTATGTTTGTCGGTCAGTAGGTTTCCGATGTAAGGTAGTGTCTATGCATCCATTGTGTATTTTAACAGTGGTGTCCAGAAAATGTGTTTCTTGCGTAGACTGGTTCATTGTCAGGTTGATGGTGGGGTGGAAGTCATTGAATGCCTGGTGAAATGTATCCAGGGCTTCTTTACCATGTGTCCAGACCATAAAAATGTCATCAATGTAACGCAGGTATAAGGTAGGTAGGAGTGGGTGGGAGTCTAGGAAGCATTGCTCCAAGTCAGCAATGAAGATGTTAGCATATTGTGGGGCCATGCGGGTGCTCATGGCTGTACCATTAATCTGTAGGAAAAGTTCATTGCCAAATCTGAAGTAGTTATGGGTGAGAGTAAAATGGCACAGTTTGGTGGCAAAGTCAGCTGTGTTTTTATCAGATTATATTACTTACAGCTTGCCATCCATCTTGGTGTGGGATGTTGGTATATCAAGATTCCACATTCATGGTGGCTAAGATAGTGTTTCTGGAAGGTTGTTCAAAGATGGTATTTTCCTCAGAAAATGTATAGTATCACGAACATAACTGGGAGTACTGGTGGCATAGGGTCTTAGAATAGAGTCTATATATCCAGATACCCCCTCAGTGATGGTGCCTATCCCTGACACAATGGGACGTCCTGGGTTGCCTGGTTTGTGTATTTTGGGTAGAAGATAAAAAGTATGTGGTTGAGGTTCCTGTGATGTGTCTGGCAGGATCTGTTCCTGAATGCTCAGTGGTAATTCCTTTGTAATCTTGTTTAGTTCTTTTTTATATTCCTATGTGGGGCCTGAGTCCAGTGGTTTGTAAAATGAAGTATTTGAAAATTGTCTTTGAGCCTCCTTGATGTAGTCTGATGTGTTCATGATGACAACAGCTCCTCCTTTGTCTGCCTCTTTAATTGTAATATCCATATTGTTCCTGAGACTGTCTATGGCCTTCCTTTCAGCATGGTTGAGATTCTGCTGTGCATGGTGTTGTTTGTTGATCACATCAGTTTGGACTCTCTGGCAAAAGCACTCAATGTAGTGATCCAGTGTGGCATTGTGACCTTCGGGTGGAATCCATGTGGAGCTTTTTTTCCTGTAATGTTGTTTTGTTGGTATGAAGTGGCAAGCATCCTGTTCATTGTTGGGTTGTAGGGATGGTGAATGTTCTCCAGTGGAGTGTGTGATATGTTGTGAAGATGTGGTATGTTCTTCCTTGTTCTGTTCATGTTTATGTTGGAAATATTCCTTTAGGCAAAGATGGCGGAAAAAGGTTTCCAGGTCCCCACAGAGCTGAATCTTATGTGTGGATTTAGTGGGGCAAAATGAAAGTCCATATGAAAGAACTGGCTCTTCTGAAGGGCTGAGTCTGTGTTGTGTCAGGTTAACAATATTTTTGGAGGAGTCCTTGTAGTTGCATTTAGCAGTCTGCAGAACAGAGAGTTTTCTATTTTTTCGTTGTTTCAGTAGTTCCAGTTGGGTGTGGTAGATGGCTTGTCTTTTTTTGTGGAAATTTTGCCAGGTAGGTTGATTCCTTGTTGAAATGTCCAGTTCAGAAAGTTTGTTTATTATTTTACATATTATACTGCTTGAGCTGTATAAAAGTTTTTTGTACCTCACTGAGCACATTGCAAGGGCATCACTGAGGGTTGAGGAATCTTCTAGAACACTGGGACATGGGGTGCTGCTGCAAGAGGAACTACCCTTCCTCTTTTAGTTGTTTTGATCATTTTGGGGCAGGAACTGTCCTCCTTCTTTTTTCATATGAGCGAAATGAGCTTTAAGATTCTTTAGATCCTCATTAATTATTTGTGAAATATCATTTGTTCCTGGGCATTTTTGTTTTGTTTTTATGTAGCCATTTATGACATCTGCAAGGTTTAGTAGGTGGGGAGACTCAGGTTTCCTCATGCAACTTGCACACTTTATTCTATTTATCATATGGCAGAGTTACACACAGAAAGCATATAATAATAATAAAAAATTCATAACCAAGCTGATACAGTGGGTATGCAGACTGATTGGGCAATCCCCCTAAAAACTAATATTTAAATTTTCAATCCACTCAATCGCAGCTGAGGACAGTTCATAGGGCTCCATCACATCATCCTGGAAAGCACAACACTCACATTCCTGTGGCAGATGGAAAATAGTTTGGTGGGCTGCACCACAATTGCATTCAGATCCTGATGTTTGTCCCCATTTAAACAACAGGTCTGCACAGCTGCTAAAGCCTGTTCATATTCTATTAGCCATTTTCCGTACTTTATGTGGCAAGTCACATCCTGCTGGCTTGGCCTCTTATTGGTGTTTATCAGGTTATGGATATCAAGTGGAACTGATTGCATCAGTGTTCACAACAATTCATTCCCTAGATCAAAATTTTATGATTGTAGGATTTGGGCAGATCTTATTACCTGGTATTGAGATTTTAGTCTGGATAGGCCCATTTCTTTGTGGACAGGCAATTCTGTTTTTAGTGATCTTTCTATATCCATGAAGAAGAGCATTTTGTCTTTGGAAATGCAGGGAAGCAATGTTGCACAATGTGGGTAGCCATAGGTTGGAGTGGATTGAATACATCTGCAGATGGTTCTCATTGTTACCTTGAGTTGGACATGAAGTTTGTGAATATTGGGGCTGTTGGACCATGTTGAAGCACCATATTCCACAGTGCTATACAACCACCTCAAAGCTGAGCATCTAAGTGTTGTAGCAGACCCACCCCAAGTTGCACCACATAAATTTTGGATAATGTTGTTTCACGTGAGTATTTTTGCTGCTACATTGGTATGATGGTGTTTATAGCTCAAGGTCCTGTCCAGGGTAATGCCAAAGTACTTAGGTGTATGGTTGTGTTTAAGCTGGATGCCATTACAGTAGACATTCAGTTCATGTTTAGCAAAATTGTTACTGAAATGGAAACAGGAGCATTCTGTTTTTCCTGGACTTGGGATAAGCTGCCATATATGGTAGTAGTCAGCCAAAATTTTGGGTCTCCTAGTCAGTACATCTTCAGTCTTCTCAATTGATTTGTGTCTTACTGCATTCGCTGTGTCAAAAGCATAAGCAAACTTCCTGGGTATGTTCCTCAGGAATATCAGAGATGTATAGATTGAAAAGAACTGGAGTGAGAATGGAGCCCTGGGGTAGATGGTTATTCATTTTTTTCTGCTTGCTGATTGAGTGATCCATAATTACTTGGAAAGTTCTGTCACTCAGCATGTTATTCAGGAGGCAGAATAATATTTTGCAGGGGAAAACTTGTAAAAACTTGTACAGCAGACCATCCCCTTCAGACTGTGTTACAAGTAGCAGTCAGATCAATGAAAACTTCTGATGCTTTAAGACACTTCTGATACCCTGCATCAATGAAAGTTGTTAAAGTGGGAATCTGGTCGTCACCACTATGATGGGATCTAAATCTTGCTTGCTTGCTTGCTAGGGACATGTTCATTAATTCTGTCACTGATTCTGTTCAGGATTAGCCTCTCAAGGAGTTTTTAACAGGATCTCAGAGGGGAAATAGGTCTGTAACTTTCCACCAAATGTTTTGGTTTTACAGGCTTCAGAATAGCAGGCATCTTTACTTTCTTGAATTCCCCTGAGAGTTTTCCTGTTCTCATGATGTCAGTGAGAAACTTTGCAAGCCGCTTCTTAGTAAACATGCCGCTGTTGATCAGAAACTCTTTATGGATGTGGTCAAAGCCCAGTGCCTTTCTGCTGTTAATGTCCTTCAGTGCCTTGGAAATCTCATCAGCACTGAAATCACCCGATAGCTCATAGTCTTCAGGGCAGGTGCGTTTCAAAATCTGGAGTTCTTTTTAAAATCCTGATTGTAAAATCTCAGTCCTTTGGTGCGCTGGATGGGGATACCAGTGAGGCAGCTACCTGGTTTGATGTTACCTCCAGATTTCTTCAGAGCACAGGTGGGCTTGCATCTAGTTCTTTCAACAGGCTCCAGGCTTTCCTACTGGAATTCCTGAAATCCAGATTAGCAGTTGCTTCAGTCCATTTTTGTCTACATGCAGTTTTCAGTTCATGGAGTGGTTCATCTGCTACTTCTGAGTCTTTGCTGTCTTAGAAATTTTGATATAGCCTCTAGCTCTGATTGTTCCAGTCTGGAATATATTCTTTCTGATGTACTTGAGGAATGTGCCTTCTGGCCATAGATGTAACAGCTCCAATGAATCAGCAGTAGTTATTATGTGTTGGAGGGACCCATCTAAGACACTCATCCAGATCTTCACTGAAACCTTTCCAATTTGCCCTCTTAAAGTTCCTTGTGGCCTTGGAAAAAACCTAACTGATATTTGGATTCCTAGCTCAAGAATTACAGGTCAATGCTGACTGTGTCGGAAAGCCTCAAGAACACATCTGGATATAGGCAAGGGTTGACTTCTTTGGACAGATGAAACAAATTTCTTTAAATGAAACTAAATACTCAGGCCAGATGAACTGCATCCAAGGGTACTAAAAGAGCTTACGGATGTAATTTCTGAGCCTCTGGCTATTTTTGATAATTCTTGGAGAACAGGAGAGGTGCCAGAAGATTGGAGGTGGGTGAATGTTGTTCCCATCTTCAAGAAGGGGAAAAAGGAGGATCCAGGTAACTACCGACCTGTCAGCTTGATGTCTATACCTGGAAAAGTTTTAGAACAAATAATCAAACAGTCAGTCCTGAAACATTTAGAAAGGATGGCTGTGATTACTAAGAGCCAGCATGGGCTTCTCAAGAACAAGTCATGTCAGACTAACCTGATCTCTTTTTTTGAGAAAGTGACTATCTTGCTGGATCAGGGGAATGATGTAGACATAGTTTATCTTGATTTCAGTAAGGCTTTTGATAAGGTTCCACATACGATCCTTGTAGACAAGTTTGTAAAAGGTGGTTTGGATCTTGTTACTGTTAGGTGGATCTGTAACTGGTTGACAGATCATATCCAAAGAGTGCTTGTGAATGGTTCCTCATCCTTTTGGAGAGGAGTGACAAGTGCAGTGCCTCAAGGATCTGTCCTGGGGCCTATTTTGTTCAACATTTTTATAAATGATTTAGATGAAGGAATAGAGGGGATGCTTATTAAATTTGCTGATGATACTAAATTGGGAGGGGTTGTAAATACAGTAGAAGACAGAAACAGGATACAGGATGATCTTGACAGGCTGGAAAATTGGGCTAAAACCAATAAAACGAATTTTAACAGGGAGAAATGTAAAGTTCTGCATTTAGGTAGGAAAAATCCAATGCATGGTTATAGGATGGGGGAGACTTGTCTTAGTAGTAGTATGTGGGGAAAGGATCTAGGGTTCTTAGTGGATAATATGCTGAGCATGAGTCAACAGTGTGATGCAGTGGCTAAAAAGGCAAATGCAATTTTGGGCTGTATCAACAGAAGTTTAGTGTTCAGATCACGTGAAGTGATGGTATCACTTTACTCTGCTCTGGTAAGACCTCACCTGTAGTATTGTGTTCATTTTTGGGCACCAAATTTTAAGAAGGATATAGACAAGCTGGAACGTGTTCAGAGGAGGGTGACGAAGACGGTAAGGAGTCTGGAGACCAAGTCCTATGAAGAAAGGTTGAAGGAGCTTGGAATGTTTAGCCTGGAGAGGAGGCGGCTGAGACGTGATATGATTGCCATCTTCAAGTATTTGAAGGGCTGTCATATAGAGGGTGGAGTGGAATTGTTTTCTGTGGCCCCAGAAGGTAGGACCAGAACCAATGGGTTGAAATTAAATCTGGCTCAATATTAGGAAGAACTTCCTTGACTTTTAGAGCAATTCCTCGGTGGAACAGTCTTCCTGGGGAGGTGGTGGGCTGTCCTTCCTTGGAGGTTTTTAAACAGAGGCTAGAGGGCCATCTGATAGCAATGAGGATCTTGTGAATTTAGGGGGAGGTATTTGTGAGTTTTCTGCATTGTGCAGGGGGTTGGACTAAATTCCCTCTCTCTCTCTCTCTCGGCTTGGCTTCGCGAACGAAGATTTAAGAAGGGTGCAATAGTCCACGTCTGCTGCAGGCTCGCTGGTGGCTGACAAGACCAATGCGGGACAGGCAGGTCCGGCCACAGTGGCTGCAGGGAAAAGTCTGATTTAGGGTTGGTGCTGTAGCAGTGCGATTCTTCCTCAATCTCCTTTTGTCCTCAAGACCAGCTATACGTGCGTTCTCAAAGGAAGAGACAGCCTGGTGGATGGTGTGTCTCCGTGCTTTGCGATCTGAGGCTAGGTCAGACCACTGGTGATGGTTGATGCGACAGGTGCCAAGGGATTTCTTCAAGGAGTCCTTGTACCTCTTCTTTGGTGCCCCTCTATTTTGATGGCCGGTGGAGAGTTCGCCATACAGGGCAATCTTGGGAAGGCGGTGGTTTTCCATCCTAGAAATATGCCCTGCCCAGCGCAGCTGCGTCTTCAACAGCAGTGCCTCGATACTGGTACCCTCCGCCCGCTTGAGGACTTCAGTGTTGGTCACAAAGTCACTCCAGTGGATGTTGAGGATGGTGCGAAGGCAGCGCTGATGAAAGCGCTCGAGGAGTCGCAGGTGATGACGGTATAAAACCCATGATTCGGAGCCGTAGATGAGGGTTGTCATCACAACCGCTTTGTAAACATTGATCTTTGTGCCTTTTTTCAGATGCTTGTTGCTCCACACTCTTTTGTGCAGTCGGCCAAAGGCACGGTTTGCCTTTGCCAGCCTGTTGTCAATCTCCTTGTCGATCTTGGCATCTGAGGAGATGATGCACCCCAGGTAGCTGAACTGCTGGACTGTCTTCAGAACTGATTCACCCACAGTGATGCAGGGAGGGTGATAATCTTTCTGGGGTGCAGGCTGGTGGAGAACTTCTGTCTTCTTCAGACTAACTTCTAGGCCGAATAGCTTGGCAGCCTCTGCAAAGCAGGACGTCATATGCTGCAGAGCTGATACCGAGTGGGAGACGAGTGCAGCATCATCAGCAAACAGTAGCTCTCGGATGAGTTTTTCCATCGTCTTGGAGTGGGCCTTTAGTCGCCTCAGGTTGAACAGGCTGCCATCGGTGCGATAGCGGATGTAGACACCATCGTCATCATCTAGATCTACTGCGGCTCTTTGAAGCATCATGCTAAAGAAGATCGTAAAGAGAGTTGGCGCGAGAACGCAGCCTTGCTTTACACCTGTGCCTATTGGGATGGTCTCCGAGAGGTTGTTGCAGTGTCTGACTTGGCCTCGCTGGTCTTCGTGTAGCTGGATGATCATGCTGAGGAACCTTGGGGGACATCCTAAATTACCCTGGAGATATCTTCCAACTCTATGATTCTAAATGTTAAATCAGAGTTGGGCTCTCTGTCCCATGCTACTGATCTGGAGATGATTCTGTCTTTAGCATCACAAGCCATGTTCTTCAGTCCAGCTGACAAGTGCCTCACCATTCTTATAATTAACTGTGTACATTCAATTTCCATAGTGGCTGTTAAAGTTACCAATGTATACAGAAGAATGAGGGTAGGCTGACAGGACATGTGTTGGCCATGAAACTGAAAATGGTTTGTAAACACTGACAACATGTACTTCACCAGCTTTTACTACAATTATGTGAATGCCATTGTGGTTGTTGGTCAATACAAACTTTATATTTTCAGTGTTGCTTTGGGCTTAAGTCATTATGCTGTAGGTACGGTGGTATGTGATGCCAATAACATAGTATCCCACAATTTTTGCTCTGTGGTGAGCTTAATTTTCATTATCAAGATGAATTTCTTGAAAAAGAGGTAAATCTATTTTATTGGCCAGTAAAATTCATGAAAAGTATTGGCATTTAGATTTGTTTTTACTCTCAGATTCGGATGCAGTCTCCTATACCCTTTTTGAAGTAGTTTTGAGAGGGACAATTTGATTGGTTGATTGTTTTTCCATCTGTATAGTGTTAGCTTGGAGATCCTAAGATTGTCTGGCAGCCAGAAGTTCTAGCACTTTGGCATTACCCTGTGTGCACCCAGAGGAGGTGAGCTAGAATTTCACACTTTCTGCAGAGCATACAGTCCTCCAATCTGAGAGGAATCCTCTGCAAAACTGATTGGGTGATGGGCACATAACGTGGTAGGGGTCGAAAATCATGTCATGTATATGACGTGTGCTTGCTGCTTCACAATCAACTGTTTTGTGAACTGTGTGGTGCCCTTGGCTTTGAAACTTTTTTTTTAATAAGCCGTGTCTTAAAGTAGGATTCTTCACAAGGGTTTTTGTGTAACTGAAGCACTCTGAATTCTGTGGAAGAAGGGCGGAATATTACTCTAATTAATTAAGTGACCCCAAAAATGACTTTTTTGTCATTTCCATATCATACTGCACATATACCTATTTCAGATGTAATGTTATTTGAGGGAGCAAATTCTTATCTCTGAACTTCAAAGGCAAGTGACTGTTACTCAAGTGCGTTACCATGCTGTGGTTTAGTCTTGTAGTATTGCACAAATCTTGATATAACTGGTTTTGAATGTACAGATAAGGTTGTTTAAATGGAGCCTTTTTAATGTGTCTGGTTCTTTTGCGTTTGCTGCTGTCTGCTGAGCACAAACTTGAGGCTTTTTTCACATATAATAGTCCCTTCTAGCATTCTTGAGCTTTATTTTCTGTTACTACGATTTGATCAGAAGTAATTAGGATTTTTTTAAAAAAAGCTTCACAGCTTATTCTTCAGTTTTTACCTATGACCTGAATAGTGTTCAGAAAATACAGAAATTAGGAGCTTGAAATATTTGAGGGTAGGTGAGCCAAAGGAATGTATTTTGTTCAGCACATGGGAAGGGGAGGAGTTGTGACACCCATACAGTCCTGTAGGTACTATCTGTGTATCTAATAGCCAAGTGCGTCTGACATGGCTCAAAAAATCTATAGATGGGGCCACCCCAGAGCTAAGGAATGTGTTTCTGCGAATCCTGGGGAAATCCAATATTTGCAGGAAAATGGGGGCCGTTTAATTACTCCCTCCCCCAAGATAAATAGCAGGGGTCTTTGTGTTTTTTTTTAACAGGAATGTGGAGGAATGCAGTTCCAGCTGGCTTGGCATCAGGGGTTGTGGCCTAATATGCAAATGAGTCTGCTGGGCTTTTTTCCCTACAAAAAGCCCTGTGTAAAACAATGGTGACATCAGGGGGAGTGGCCTGATATGCAAATGAGTCCATGTTGGGCTTTTTCTACAAAAAAAGCCCTTGGTAAATAGAATATGAGAATGTATGAAAGGCAGGAGGGGAGTGGATGTGGAGGCAGCAAGGAAATGAAAATAGAGGAGCACAGAAAACTCAGGGGCAAATGGAGGAGACAAAAGCAAAGAGAGAAAGAAGGGATGAAAGAGGGGATGCTTTAGGCCGATCCTGCCTGGAGCTGGGGATTTGACTAGATAGTCTGTATGGTTCTTTCCAATTCTGTAATTCTATGAAATATAGCCAGTGGAGAGAGTAAAGGTATTTCTGTGGGTGATGGGATTTCCCCTCCCCATGAGTTCTTATAGGTCTCCACTTGAAAAAATCTATATTATAGTGAATAAAATGTTGTACTCCTGATATTTAGTGCTACAAAAAAGATTAGGTGAGGTATTCAAATTGTGGTGTGGGAGGGACATAAAGATAAATTGGTAAACAGGGTTTTTAAAAAGAAAGATAAAGAAAAAAATAGCATGCAGTTGAGAGAGGAGGCCCACCCAAGGGTTATTTTCATCAATGCAAAGTTTTCTTGGAAACCATAGTCTCAGACTTACTCCTGGCCAGAATTTAAATCTGCCTGTAGATCTGCCAGAGGCTTATTGTATTCCCCCAGACAGGGATGGAGAATCCAAATGGAACACATCTGCCAGTCAGATGAAGCTCACATGTGCATCAGTCATTCTGGTTAGGAGTCGTGGTTACCGTACTCAGATTTGTTAGCTATTGAATGTTGAACATGGGCCCTGGCAGGACACTAGAAAGTTTCCATGTACACTTCTCATCCAATAGCACAGTTTTAGGCAGCCTGAGGGAACATTTGGAACCCATTCATGTATTTGCCTTTGTTGCTGTCTTTATAGTAGAGAATGTTTCCACTCGCCTGGATTTTCATGTGTTAGTGGTAACCACCAGCCCTCCCCCCCCCCCAGGAAATGCAGCGGAACGAAGTTCTGGAACCTCTTCATAGAACATAATTCTCAAAATATGTTTAAAAGTTCATGAGGGGCACCCATGTGTTTCACTTCCATTTCCCTCTTGAGAGTTCCTGCACATCTTTTTTTCAGAAAAAAAGCCCTGGTTAACCACTATATGATTGTACTGTGTTGGCTGTAATCCCCTCATTGTGTTTGGTAAAATATATGTTATAGTGGAAAGCTAAATAATAGGATGGCTGTGCCAGTCCACCTTAACAATATTTCTGAGTTGAAAAAAATAGTTTTGAACAGGTCAAGGAAAGGAAGGAAAGGTCCCCTGTGCAAGTACCAGTCATTTCTGACTCTGGGGTGATGGTGCTTTCACAACGTTTTCACGGCAGACTTTTTACAAGGTGGTTTGCCATTGCCTTCCCCAGCCATCTACACTTTCCCCCCAGCAAGCTGGGTACTCATTTTACCAACCTTGGAAGGATGGAAGGCTGAGTCAACCTCGAGCTGACTACCTGAAAACCCAGCTTCCCCCGGGGATCGAACTCAGGTCATGAGCAGAGTTTAGGACTGCAGTACTGAAGCTTAAACATGGTCATCCCCAGATTTGAACAGAACTGCTTTAGCAAAACCTGGGTCTCACCATCCATTATAGGCATCAGCTTGTTTAAAATAATTAGTGAAGGGTGTCTATATTTTTCTGGATTGGTTTTGAATTTCCCCCTGTATTTTCCCCCTGTATTTTCTGCCTTTTGACCTTGCTGCTGGTGGGTTTTCCATACCTCCTACATAAGAAGTCTGCATAGTGACAGTCCTTGCAAACTGTAGTCCGTTTTTATTCCAAGTTTTGTTAGTTTTTTAAATTGCCACAAGACTCTTGTTTGTTTGTTTCTGCAGTACAGCAGCATGACTCCCCCTCTGGAAAATTAAGGCACCAAGTTCGTGGACCATACTGAGGGAAGATAGATCCAAGCGGGCAGCCGTGTTAGTCTAAAGCAGTTCTGTTTACACTTAGAAGGAAAGAAGAAACTTTGTTTTTATAGAGCAGAGTCCCCCAACTTTTTTTGGAGCCTGCAGTCACCTTTGGAATTTTGACCCAGCATATAGGTGCAGCCACAAAACGGCTGCCACACAGTGCCT
This sequence comes from Heteronotia binoei, assembly GCF_032191835.1. NCBI lineage: Eukaryota > Metazoa > Chordata > Lepidosauria > Squamata > Gekkonidae > Heteronotia > Heteronotia binoei. Next base: position 221,631,991 of record NC_083223.1, on the reverse strand, counting down.
ACTGCAGGAGGTGGAGCCAGCCAGGCAGTAGGTCTGGCATCTTACTTTTACTCACACAGTGAAGATCTCCAAGCTGTAGTGGCAGCTGCTGTCAAACTAATTTTTCAAAAAATCTGTGCAGCCATCAAATGTTCAGTAGTCCTTCAGAAGGCCTGCTGGACATAAGCCCCACCTGTCCCCACCCACTTTCTAAAATCACTTGGGGAGGAACCAGGAAAAGTGTCGGTGAGCACACATGGGCCCTATGTTGGGGACCTCCATTCTAGAGGGCATATGGAACTGGAGAATGATTCACTCATCAAGGTTCCTGTTAATTCCTTTTATGTGTTGACTGGTTTTGTTGTGTTGTGCCTATATATGTTTAGTTTATATAAAATAACTTAATTTATAATCCACATTTCTCTCCAGTGGGGGGCAAAAGCAGATTGCAGCTTTCTTACTGTGAGAGGCAGGGAATTTGATTCCCGTCCATCTATCAAAGAGGCAGGAATTTTAAAATCTACTGGACTTCCTGATCCTGGGCAGAAATCACCTATTTCTTCAGTTCATTTTCTGCCTTATCAGAGGAGTGGGCTTTTAATAGGATCTGCATAAGCAAGCTCCTACAACTTACAGCTATGGATACTTAGACCTTTTTAAATTTCTCTTCTCTTGCCCTTCTTACTCCCTTCCCCTTTCTGCGGATTGGCATGGCTGAAGCAATGAAAGGGCTTTGACAAAGCATGAAGGAGGAAAAAGCAGCACTAATCTGTGTAGCCTTGGTTCTCAACTTTAGTGGGATGGTCAACAGAAGAATGCTGGAAGATTCCAGTATGCCTGGGCATGCTTCATTGGGGGAGCTTTGTTGCACCTAACTCTGTGGAAACTGAGAGGAAAAAATGAAGATTTATTACTAGGGTTGCCTCCTAGATGGGAATGGGGAATCTTCAGATTTAGTGGGCTCCTGTCCACCAATGGCTAGCTGGCCAGTGGGGGAAGCCCTGCCACCAACAGCCATGACCAGGCGCAATGTCCCCAATATGATGATGTAATACAGAAGTGATGTCATCATGCTGGGGATATCACACAGTGACACTTTGGTATTTGGGGTGTAGAGTTTTGCCCAAAATGCCAGAGCACCACCATGCAATGTCCCCTGACATGATGAACATAAGAGAAGCCATGTTAGATCAGGCCAATGGCCCATCCAGTCCAACACTCTGTGTCACACAGTGGCAAAAATACACACACACACACACACACTGTGGATAATAGCCACTGATGGACCTCTGCTCCATATTTTTATCTAAACCCGTCTTGAAGGTGGCTATGCTTGTGGCCGCCACCACCTCCTGTGGCAGTGAATTCCACATGTTAATCACCCTTTGGGTGAAGAAGTACTTCCTTTTATCCGTTTTAACCTGTCTGCTCAGCAATTTCATCGAATGCCCACGAGTTCTTGTATTGTGAGAAAGGAGAAAAGTACCTCTTTCTCTACTTTCTCCATCCCATGCATTATCTTGTAAACCTCTATCATGTCACCCCGCAGTCGACGTTTCTCCAAGCTAAAGAGTCCCAAGCATTTCAACCTTTCTTCATAGGGAAAGTGTTCCAGCCCTTTAATCATTCTAGTTGCCCTTTTCTGGACTTTCTCCAATGCTATAATATCCTTTTTGAGGTGTGGCGACCAGAACTGCACACAGTACTCCAAATGAGACCGCACCATCGATTTATACAGGGACATTATGATACTGGCTGATTTGTTTTCAATTCCCTTCCTAATAATTCCCAGCATGGCGTTGGTCTTTTTTATTGCAAACGCACACTGTCTTGACATTTTCAGTGAGTTATCTACCACGACCCCAAGATCTCTCTTGGTCAGTCTCTGCCAGTTCACACCCCATCAACTTGTATTTGTAGCTGGGATTCTTGGCCCCAATGTGCATTACTTTGCACTTGGCCACAATGAACCGCATCTGCCACGTTGACGCCCACTCACCCAGCCTCAACAGATCCCTTTGGAGTTCCTCACAATCCTCTCTGGTTCTCACCACCCTGAACAATTTAGGGTCATCCACAAACTTGGCCACTTCACTGCTCACTCCCAACTCTAAATCATTTATGAACAAGTTAAAGAGCATGGGACCCAGTACCGAGCTCTGCGGCACCCCACTGCTTACCGTCCTCCACTGCGAAGACTGCCCATTTATACTCACTCTCTGCTTCCTATTACTCAGCCAGTTTTTGATCCACAAGAGGACCTGTCCTTTTTCTCCATGACACTCAAGCTTTCTAAGGAGCCTTTGATGAGGAACTTTATCAAAAGCTTTCTGGAAGTCAAGGTAAACAACATCTATTGGATCTCCTTTGTCCACATGTTTGTTCACCACCCTCAAAGACATGTAACAGGTTAGTGAGGCAAGATCTTCCCTTACAGAACCCATGCTGAGTCTTCCTCAATAACCCGTGTTCATCAATGTGCCTACTCATTCTGTCCTTGATAATGGTTTCTACCAACTTTCCCGGTATTGAAGTCAGACTGACTGGCCTGTAATTTCCCGGATCTCCTCTGGAACCCTTTTTAAAGATGGGGGTGACATTTGCTACCTTCCAGTCCTCAGGAATGGAGGCAGATTTCAATGAAAGATTACAGATTTTTGTTAGAAGATCCACAAGTTCAACTTTGAGTTCTTTCAGAACTCTCGGATGTATGCCATCCGGACCCGGTGACTTGTTAGTTTTTAATTTGTCTATCAGTTGTAGAACCTCCTCTTTTGTCACCTCAATCTGACTCAGGTCTTTCAACACCCCTTCCAAAATTAGTGGTTCTGGGGCGGGCAAAAAGTTCTCATCTTCCACAGTGAAGACTGAGGCAAAAAATGCATTCAGCTTCTCAGCCATGTCCCTATCCTCCTTCAGTAATCCTTTTACCCCATGGTCATCCAAGGGCCCCACTGCCTCCCTGGCTGGTTTCCTACTTCTAATATATTTGAAGAAATTTTTATTGTTGGTCTTTATGTTTTTTGCAATATGCTCCTCATAGTCCCTTTTTGCCTGCCTGATCACAGTCTTGCATTTGATTTGCCACAGCCTGTGTTCCCTTTTACTAATCTCACTTGGACTGGTTTTCCACCGCTTAAAGGAGTCCTTCTTACCTTTTACAGCTTCCATTACTTTGTTTGTTAACCATGCAGGCCTTTTCTTATGCCTGTTTGTGCCTTTCCTAATTTGTGGTATGTATTTTATCTGAGCTTCTAGGATTAGGATTAGGAAATTGTTCAAGGTGTCTTGTGAGCCGCCCTGAGCCTGCCTCAGCAGGGAGGGCGGGATATAAATAAAAGCTTATTATTATTATTATTATTATAGATTATAGATTTTAGATTATAGGATTATAGATGATGACACTTCTGCATGGTGTCATCACATCGATGATGTATGTGTGGTGATGTTGCCCCACTAGACAAAGAGCAGAGTCCCCCAGAGTATCGATGACAGTGGTTTGTTGGGTTGATGGATGTGTGATTTCTAGGCCACTCACACATAGTCTGCTTTCTTAAAGGAGTAGTGCAAGTCAGTCCTCCATAGATTTGCCTTATGGAGGTTTCATGTGCTCTTATCAGCACTTGTGCAAGCACCATTTGAATCAGTGAGAAGTAAACCTACTCAGAGGGTTAAGGATGAAGTTTCTGTTTCTGACAGCTGTAACTTTGACCAGAAGGTATTGTAACAGGGTGCTCTATCTGTCAGGGAAGGTGCATTTTTTCACAAGGATGAGGTGGTCCTCAAAATGGTTCTAGTATTCAAGTAAAAAGCAAATTCTTACTGTTACTGTTCACAGGAAAAGTTATCATTCTGCCCAAATCCAATGCATCCAAGACGGGAGGAGTGGCACATGATAGACTTGTAGAGAGCCCTAAGGTGCACAGCAGTAATTTAAAAAGTACATTTTCTTATTTGTAGAACAAGCCCCGCAGGAACTCATTTGCTTATTAGGCCACACCCCCTGATATCACATTGTTTTAGTGGGGACTAATTTGCATATTAAGCCACATACCCCTGACACCAAACCAGCCGGAACTACGTTCCTGTGCATTCCTGCTCAAAAAAAAGCCCTTCATTTTCTCTTCCATCTTGATTAGCTCCCCAAATAAGGAGCAGAAAATGTATGATTCTCAAGTAGTAGGACTTTGAGATTGGGAATTGTGCATGCTAATCAAGTTTACAAAACTCAAGTATCCTCTAAGATGACAGTACATTCCATCTACAGTGTTGTGACCACTGTTTCTTTGGATGCAGAAGCTCTTGTCAAATAAATCTGCAAAGTGACTATGTGGTCATTTGTCAATGTTAGGAATTATAAGATGAATACTTATGCCTCAACTCACAGCCTTCAGGAGGAGGGTACTACGAGTTCTTCAGGTGAACTAATTTAATTCCCTCCCAACATAGGATATTATTATTTTAGGATGCACAATTTTTCATTTTACAGAAAGTATGTCCCACTTTTCTGCCCTCATAAAGGCCATCAGGATGGCTAACAAATTAAAACATATATAATAAAACCATATTTTAAAATCATTCCCCCCAAAAAACACACACACAGAGAATGGTGCAACAGGACAATGGTGTGAGGGCTTCTAGTGTCCTGGCCCCATTGATGGACCTCCTGATGGCACTTGGATTTTTTGGCCACAGTGTCACACAGAGTGTTGGACTGGATAGGCCATTGGTTTCTCTTATGTTCTTAAAACCACATATCATTCGAACAATTAAAAAAAGAGCATAAACACATGCAAAGACATAAAAACAGCAGTTAAAACCTGTCAAGATGCCCTTCCCCTCATTGGTCCTTAATGTGGGAGTACCTTCTGCTTGGAGGAATGGAGGGCATTTTGCCCCACCTTGTCTTAAGGGCAAGGAACATTGGTCCTTAATGTGGGAGTACCTTCTGCTTGGAGGAATGGAGGGCATTTTGCCCCACCTTGTCTTAAGGGCAAGGATGTACTTACCTGGCATACATCTTTTTCTTAATCGTGCTCCTTCCCATGGATGAAAATTAAAGTTGTAGATACTGCTATGGGTGCTAATGAAGTGAGGAAACAGGTGACTCTTATGCCAGAGACAAGAAGTCTAGAAGGCTTTTGAGTTCCTGCCTCCTTGATGTACAGATGTGAATCACCCATTGAGATACCCTCCTTTCCTTGCAGCAAAAGGAACCCTTATAGTAAGTGCCAGTGTTCCTTTCTCCTCTTCATTTTATCCTCGCAACAACTCTGTAAGGTAGGTTAGGGCAAGAGTGCATGCATGGTCCAGGGTCACCTGTCAAACTTTCTATTTCCTTCAATATATTAGGATTTTAACCAATGTTTACAGCAGTGTGGATTGATCTTTGTCAAATGTGGAATAAAAACATTATCAATAAATAACTGGATGTGTACCTTCTAGATCAGGAGTGGCCAAACTACAGCTTGGGAGCCACATGTTGCTTTCACACATATTGTGCAGGTCCAGGAGGTCAAGGAGGAACTTAATGCAGGCTTACTATCAAGTAAGTGCCCTTAGCATTGGGACCTCAGCCTCTGAGTGCTGACTCATTGATAGGTGATTATTTCTGTCATGTATGAAGCAGAGAGGGAGGGGGAATAGGCAGATTTACAACTTTTTCTCCTCTGCTACAGAGGTTGCCCAGGGACCTAGAGCAGGGAAAGAGAGCACAAGAGCGGAGAGAGCCACTAGGAAGAGGGACAGAATCAGAGGGCTGTGCAGGGTCCCCCCTTAGTTTCTGTCAAGCATCACTATTACGCAAATCAAGCTTTTGTTTTTTAATCAAAGACTTGTTTTATTGAAACTCCATGACTTGCTCCAAGGACGGATTCCTTGGAAGTAATGATTGACACAGTATTGAATAGTATCTTATACTTCAAAACGCAGGGTTACAGATAACTTCAAAAGAATAACATAAAGATGCAAATTGAGTTGAAGGTTCAAAGGCTACTCGCTAGTATCTCTTTTATGACTAAGGAATTTTAACATCTCCATTTCTCACACATTCTCTGCTAGCTGATAAGACATGGCTGTGTGAATCTGGGGGAGAGGCACTTACACCGTTAATACAAGGTTACACTAAACATCCTGGATTCAGAGGGATTTATTATGCCTCCGCAGGGGGGAAGGGAGAGAAGGAGGGGAAAGAGAAGAAAGGTATGGAAGAAACCAGCATTTAGAAATAGCATGCTTGACAGTTTCATATCTCTTGTAGGAGCTGTATTTACTAATCTTGGTGTCAAGGTAAAAAGAAATGCATAATGATACAAACAGTGGTTAGTGATTTATATGGAACATGTATGTTTCCTTCTCCCACTGGTGCCAAAAAATAATTCCCTAACTGGTCTTCTAGCATGGTCATGTTGTAAAGCATATACATATGCATTTTATCATTCTGTGCAAGGAAAGTATTCAGAGTTTTAATAAAGATGTGTGTGTAATATTTGTTTTCAAAAGCCCTGTGGCATAGAGTGGTAAAACTGCAGTACTGCAGTCCGAATTCTCTGCTCACGACCTGAGTTCAGTCTTGGTGGAAGCTGGGTTCAGGTAGCCAGCTCATGGTTGACTCAGCCTTCCATCCTTCTGAGGTGGATAACATGAGTGCCCACCTTGCTAGGGGGAAAGTGTAGATGACTGGGGAAGACAATGGCAAACCACCCCATAAAAAGTCTGCCATGAAAACGTCGTGATATGATGTCACCCCAGAGTTGGAAACAACTGGTGCTTGCACAGGGGACTACCTTTACCTTTTAAATATTTGTTTGTGTTGTGTGGCTCTCAAACATCTGATGTTTATTCTATGTGGCTCTTACATTAAGCAAGTTTGACCACCCTTGTTCTAGAACAAGATTGTGCAACTTAGCAGTCAACAGAGTGGGTGCTAAAAGTAGGTGGTTTGTCTCCACCAAAAGGTAATACATTTAATAGACAGCTGAGTGAAAGCTATGTTATGTAGTCCAGGCAGGCAAATGGTCCAGTTTCCTAGGCAGCAACTGCTTTCAAGAAGAAGAGGCACTTGGTCTGGACAAAGCTGTCTTATTGGGAAGCAAACTACTTAGACTGAAAAGCAGGCATCTGTGGCTGAGACTTTCTCAGGTGAGATGGAGTTGCTCTTGGTTCCATGGGTCACTTGAACAGGTGCTGGGTCAGCTGGTGAGGCCTTCTTTTAGTCTGTAATTTTAGATTTTATATATTTTAATTAGTTTTAATTGTTGATTGTCTTATTTTATGATGTAACCCGCCCTGAGCCTATGGTATGGGAAGGGCAGACTAAAAATTCAATGAAATAAAAATAAATAATGTTTACTCTGTGGCACTGCTAGGAAACACTTTTCAGTCTGTAGCCCCTTGCCTTTTTGGTACAAGAGGTTATGTTCACTAGTGTGGCTACCTGAAGTCCAGGTTAGAGAAAAGTTGTGCCTTACACATTAAAGCAATTAATTATATTAAAATATTGGAGGTAACAGCAATATCTGTTAAATCTCTAGAAAGATAAGATGTTCTTGGATAATAAACAGCAGCAGGAAGCACATGAAGCATAAACCAACACTGCGGGGACATGATAGAGGTCTATAAAACAATGCATGGAGTTTAGAGAGCAGACAGAGCGCTTTTTCTCCCTCACACCAAACTCTAGAACACATGGGCATCCTATGAAGCTGATGAGCAGTAGATTCAGGACTGACAAAAGAAAATAATACTGTACACAGAGAGTGACTAAAATGTGGAATTCTCTGCCAGAGGATGTTGTGCTGGCCATGGGCATAGAAGGTTTTAAAAGGGAATTAAAAGGGAATGACACAGATAGGCCTATCAGTGGCTGTTAGCCATAGTGACTAAATGGTTTCAGAGGCATCAACCTCTGAATCCCAGTGCCAGAAGGTGACATCAGGGAAAGGCCTTGGCCTTTGTGCCCTGTTGTTGGACCTCCAGAGAAACTGGTTGGCCATTGTGTGAGACAAAATGCTGGACTAGGTGGACCTCTGGCCTGATCCAGCAGGACTTTTCTTGTGTTCTTACTGGGGCTAAGTCCTTTCCATGTCTTAGTATGTGCTTGGAAATTAACTCTTAGGCCTAGGGGAGATGAAATAGAGTGCAGCCAGGCAACTGCAGTCCATTATGTGGTGGAAAGAGCTAAGGATGCAGTGCTGTTTTGAATGAAACAAAAGGCTTTCCTGCTAAATTGTATAATAGTTTTGCATAAGCCTTGCAGGGAGTTCTTTAGGATTTAAAGGCAAGGTGGGAGAAAGCAAATAAAGACAGAAAAGAGCACTTTTCATTGAGGTGGAAAGTGCTTCCAAGTCATAGCTGACTTATTATAGAATCATGGAAGGGACCTCCAGGGTCATCTAGTCCAACCCCCATTGGGTTTTCAGAGCAAGAGACATCTAGAGGTGGTTTGCCATTGCCTGCCTCCACATCTCAACCATAGTATTCCTTAGAAGCCTGCCATCCAAATACTAGCATGGCCTACCTTTCTTAGCTTCCAAGGTCTTCACCATACAGCATTATTGTACATATCAACCTTGGCTTTTTGCAAGTGATAGAACTGGTGCAGAAGTTACTATATGGCTTCAAAGAAACTACAGAGATGATAAATTTTACTTAGTATTGGACATCTGACTATTTAAAGAATATTTAATCAAGTATTGCCCAAGTATTTCCAAAGTATTAACTTTATTAGAGTAAGAAAAAGATACTTTAATCAACCAGTTTTTTGGCTATGTTGGTTTAGTTAGTGTTGGATTAGTTCAGTGTTTTGTGGGATAGCTTTTTAAAAACTATAATGAGTTATTAAAACCTTTCAATATGAAGAATTCACTGAAAATTTGTCTAGTGGGCTTTTGTTCCTAGGCTCAGCCTAGAGTTGAAAATGTAGAAAAAACAAAACAGCAGTAATGCACAGTGACAGCAGGTCATTATAAACCAAAAAATTAGTTTTAAAAAAGGCAGCTGTTGCTACCAAATGACACCACAATGAAATAACAAAAGTTTCCATGTACTCACAAGAATTCTGGGTTTTGTGGAATGATGGGCAATGTTAGATGTAATCAAATTTTAAAGTTATTTGACCAGTCAATTTACTGGCATGTCAGCCCTAGTTTTGCTATACACATGATCAAAAAGCGAATACAAAGGCTTCTTTCATCTAGAAGGAATTTCAGATAGGATTGTTGATTGGAATTCTTGGCTTTTGTGTACCACAACAAACAATTCACATTACATGCTGTCTTAGAGAATATGGATGCTCTCATATTATATAGAGACAGTTAAGTTTGTGTCTCTCCCAGAACTGTGATCAGCATTTCTGGTTATTTTCTGTTCCTTAGCAATTAGGCATTCTCTACAAATTTAGCTTTCATTTTGGTAAATTTGTTGTCTTTATGTTCCCTTGGTAACCTAAGATCCTCTACTGGAAATGGGTTGTATAGCAACTGATGTTCGTAATAATGGGGAAAAGGGAAATAAGAATCAGGGGAAAGGAAGGCTGATAGGATTAAATGAATCTAGCTAAAACCTCAGAATGGTTTAATGAAATGCTGATATGTATTCTTCATTGGGGGTTATTGTTAGAACTTTTTAAGAAAACCTTCTAAAAGAAAGTGAGAAGATTGTATATGTTCATGTATATTTAGATGAAACATTTTGACACGTTTGAATTTCTGTTCTTTGTGAAAAAGTGTGGGGCTACCCTTTTGATTTACATTGGTACTTTGATGGTGAAAAACAACCTAGAAGTTGCTGAAACTACCGAGTTGCAAGAGGCTGAAATTCTTTGGTTTTGAGGGTTTTCTTGAAAGATTCTGTAAAGCATGAAAGAAGACAAAATGTTAAAGGTGTCTTAGAAGAAACTGAAGTGGGAGATTAAAAGGTGGAAACAATTGGAGAGCTTCACATTGAAGTTCTGTGCATTGTTGAAGAACTCTTCTGTACTGTAGCCCACTTGAAGCAAAGCATAAGAGTAGTTACAGTCTGTGCATTGTGCTGGAAATGTGCACAATGGAGCTCACATGCTGAGCAGAGTACTGAAGAAATTCTTGTAGGAATGTTTCCCGGGGCCAGTTATTCTCATGTATGCTATTGTGATGGTTGTTTCAACACTTTCTCAAGTGATCAATTTACACTGTAATCCCTTTATATGCTGCCTTTTAAGAACTGTAGTGTCTGATTAGAAACTCCAGATGGCTTATTTTTCTTTTAGTTCTCCTGATGCATGCAAAAAACGTGAGTTGTGGAAAGCATTTGGGAAGGAATGAAGTTTGCAAAAGCAGGAAAGGAGTGGAGCTATGTCTAATGGGTCTAGTTTATAATTTGTGGTTCTTGTGTGTTAAATGAACTTGAAATAGAGCTGTGAAAACTTCAACATTTGAAGATGGGGGATTTTTTTTTTCTGTTCCCTCAGGAAAAATAAAAGACTTGACATGCTGAAATACGTAAATAAGGTGACCTAGTGTATTTACCTATGTCTTTTTCATTTGGTGCATGCATTGTCAAATGCTGTCAAATGTTTATGGGTACAGTTAAATGTGCTTGACGTTCCGGTGACTTCATCATTAACAATACACAGCACTTTTTCCTGTAATAAGTTTGCCTAAGGGTTAGTTTATCATATTAGGATGAATTTTGTGCAGAACTTACAAAAAAGGTTAATGGAAGCGGATTTTTAAACACATTCCACCACCAACAGCTTGTGAATCTCAAAGGCAGTGCTGAAGGTGGGGGCAGGGCAGACCTTGTAGATGAAAAGCCATAATGCATGGGCTGCTGAAAATGGGCAAGGAAAGTGAGCAAACTAGCTCACTGTCAATGTCTCTTAAGGAAAAAGGCAGGGAAGGTCAGTTTTTCACTTCCTGAATACAGAAGGGTTTCCAAGCTCCAGGAAGTACCTGGGGATCTCCTGCCATTACAGTTGATCTCCAGATGACCAAGTTTACTTCCTCTGAGAATGGCTGCTTTGGAGAGTGGGGTCTATGACACTGTACTCTCCTGCAGTCCCTTCCCACCTTCAAATCTGCCCTCTCCAGGCTTCTTCCCCAAATCTCCAGTTATTTCCCAACTCATCCCAATGAATGCAGTTTTCCATATTGCATTGCTTTTCATCCAGGCAAGCCTTCCAACCCAGTACCATTTTTCTGGTGCTTATAGACTTGTTGTGCAAAGATCCAGCCCTGTTATGTGTAGAATTCAGGATAATAGGATAACACATAAAATAACCAGACCAGATGTGAAGTGACATAGGATCAGTGGATAGAAGCAAAATTACACTGTATTTGATTAAATTATTTTAAAATAAATTATGTGTAGTTTTTTGTTGTTTTTGTTTTAGCAATCCAGGAGCATGTAAATCTCCAAAAAAAGTTTTTTAATGGAATAATAAACTGGCAAAAGCAGGGTAATAGGCTAAATCAGTTATGGTCAGCTTAGTATGTGAAAAATAATGCATACGCATTGCTTGACTTGAACTGTAACTTGTGCAAAATGGGTCAAGAAAGGTAGCCATAATGCAGTTCCAAAAATGAGGGAAGGTCTGACTCTCTGCTATGTATGAATCTGTTGAGAAAGTTATTTCAGTAGTGTGTAATATTGCTATTCTTGCTCTATGAGTATGAGATTGAAGAGAAATTCATTTGGTTCCATTTTGCTGCAGTGTCATCTTAGTAGCTTTCAAGAAATATAATCTTTTATATGGACAAGATGCATCATCTTTTTTTAGCAGCCATGTTTTCTTCTAAGTCCAGAGTGGCACTCATAGTGTCTGATCATATTGTGATTATACCTGCCTAGAAATTTTACCTCAAACAACATCTGGTTTGTGTGTGAACAGAAGTGTCTTGGAGACAGAAGCCTTTGCGGCAGTCCATTTCTTCTTTTGTAAATGTATTTTTCTGGTGTTACTATAGTGCTTGTGTATTGCATACTTTTAAAATAACTAGTGCATTTTTCAGGATTTCGGGATTTGTTTTTAAATAATATGTAGTCACCTGAACCATTTGAATTCTGGAGGAGCTGAATTAAGAATAGTTTTTCAGATATTAATCTGAAATAGAAATATCTAATTATTGTTTCTGACTGCCTTTCTGTTTTCCAAACTCAGGGTTTGGAGGGCAGAAGGATGTGACTGACGCTCTAGTCAAGCTGTTTCCCTGTAGCAATAATTCCTTTACTTTTATCGATCACAGGTACTCAGCTGTAGTACTGCATGTAAATGTATACTTTCTCATAATCTCTGACTCCTTGTAAGACAGTGGAGTAGAAATTCACTCCCCTGCCACAGTGCAACTGCTGTCTGAAGTTTCTGTGCCACTAGAATTTTCTTTCCAGGTAAGGAACCTAGATAGTGGCTGTAGTAATTTTTTACAGTTTGTTGAGGAAGGCTATGATTTTTGGTTTCTACAGAACACAGCTGTGTTCTAGCTACTGTGCATTCAGATTTTCAACATCTGAAGATGTTTGTCTTGAATCCTGGTGAGGACAACGGGTTTTTGATTGCATATTAATCCTCTATTTCTTTGTAAATTCTAAGCTATCATATAATTCACTTCTCAGAGTTTAGTTTGCTGGGCTTCAGAAATAATTTCCAGATGTTAACTTTGATCAGAACTGGTCAGCTGTATATACAGAAAACCTTCCCTATATTTAGAGTATTTCCATATGCTCTGGAAAACATTTTATTGCAAGTTTACATAGTTATGGAGAGCTTTGTAAACTCACACGAACATTGCTTTTGCTTTTGAAAACATGTCAGGCTTTCTTTCCTGTTCCTTCCACTTAATATACAGAATTTGAAGTTCAATTCCAAAGGGGTTGCTGCTTGTATCAGATTAGGGTAATTAATATTAGGTAGAACAAGTGAAGATTATTCTGTAGAGTTATGTATTGTTAGACTTTGTGGCTGGGATCCAAACAGCTACTTTAACTTTTTTATTTTGAATGATACAACCCCATGCCATCTTGCACAGACGTTTGATATGCAAATACAGGGTGTTTGTGCTGTTAAAGACACACAAGTCAGCCTTCTCTTGGGTGCCTGGAACTAGTCATATGGTTCATTTGATATAAGCCACAGTTACTACACAACAGAAGTAGTAGCTATTCAAAGCATGAGGCTGCAAAATCTGTGACTTTTAACTTATTAAGTGAAATTTCAGTAACTGTGGAAGTGCCAGTTGTATGGGTATATGTATTTGGTACTATTTTCTGTTCTACCTAGTAACTAGAATCCTGTAGTCAAAGGTTGGTTTATTTGAAATCAATATGTAAAATGTCAACTCTACTTGCTTCTACACATCTTGGCCATGTATATTGCCCATTCTTTGTAACAGTTCTCTTCCCCCCCCCCAGTCTTTTTGGCCTCCTCCCCCCCTTTCCTCTTCACCTCCCCCCTTTCAACCCTCCTTAACTGCCAGCTGCCCTTGACTTTTACTGCCTTCCTAGGCCTGATTTCTTCCTTTCTGGATCCCCTACTGCTTCATCTGTTTGTTCATTAAGGTTTTCTGTCTGCCTTTGTCCCTCTTTGAACTGCTCAGAATATAATCAGGACTTTTGTCTACTATCTTCTTTTGCATTAGAATCAACTACTACCAGAAATATAATCATTGGCATAAAAATATTTTAGTGAATTATGAATTCGATTTAATTAAATAACTATTTAAATTATTAATGATTAGCAAATGGAAGTCTTGTTTCTTCAGGTAGTACAGCATCATAGTAGCTATAGAAGTCATATTGAAAGTGTATACTTGTGTAGTTACATTCACTCAGACCTTACAGTGAAGCAGAATAAGAACTTAGATGCATGAGTAGATAGCCTTGTGGTCAAATGTACACATACAAAAATGTTCAGTTAGCTGCTTTGTCTTGCCGTGTTCAAATCCTTCTAATCTTGTCTTGATGCTGCCCTTACATGCAGTGAAGCTGCAGAATCCCACATAGCAAACGAGGCTGCCAAGCCTCTACTCTTTGTCATCTGGTCTGAGCGCAAAAGAGCAGAGGGAGCCAAATCTCCCATTCAGAGTCAATCAAGCCATGTGTTTCTTGGCTCCATTCAGGAGAGCATTATGAACATTCTAATTTCCAGTGTGATGTGCATTGGAACAGCATATGACCTGGGGAAGGTTCCCCTCTTGTAAAACTAAGAATTGAAGAATATAAAAGTTTTATTTTTGTTCCTTTAAACTGCAAACTCTCAATGTGTTTTTAAATAATTAAAACATGATCCCACCTGGTGTTTCAACAAGCACTTTGCATACATAATTTGGAGTCTGTTACAATGTTTTGTAGGATTACTCAGTCCCTGGAGGCATACGTGCAAACCCAAATCAAACTAACAGCTTTAAAGACCCTGAAATGAGCACTTCATGCCATTGTTTATCAGTACTAATAAGTTCTTTTTGCTTTATGGTTTTCACTGCAGGAATCTAGTGTCTATTAAATTTTACAGTTCCGTCATCTTCAAATGTAACTCCTGGTTCTGATTCTGCGCCCCTCAATACTGCTGCCAGTTGTGCTTCTGCTTCATTTGAAGCCTGTTGGTTTAGAATACTTTGGACAGAAACATTAGTGCTCTCTAATGAGATAAACCTGAATCTTCATGCCCTGCCAAGTGAGCTGAGTTTGCCGCCTCCTTGCTGTGGCTGAGACAGCGTGCTGGATGCCATTTGGTTTACTCCTTGCTGCTGCTGTTGGAGTAGGATGGGAAGCTCACAGTTACAGGTGGTTCATATGTTAATTTGGGTATAACAAGCTGTGGTGTATGCCCAAGATATATACTACACTGATATCTTTTTGCTCCAATGTAGAGGCAGATCATGTTGACTCATGTTAGTTCAGCCCTAGGGGAAATGAATCACTTGGGAAGTGAAGCAAACAGCATTATTGCAGAGCAACTGCAGCCACTCCACCAAGTTGGTAGAGATACCTGATTCACAACTAAGATCAAAACCAGCACAAGATCTATGCCTTACCATCTGCCCATGTAAAGACCACCATAAAAAGGTAAAGGTAGTCCCCTCTGCAAGCAACAGTCGTTTCCAACTCTGGGTTGACATTGCTTTCACAACATTTTCACAGCAGACTTTTTATGGGGTGGTTTGCTTTTGCCTTCCCCAGTCATCTACACTTTCCCCCAACAAGCTGGATACACATTTTACCGACCTCGGAAGGATGGAAGGCTGAGTCAACCTTGAGCTGACTACCTGAACCCAGCTTCTGCCAGGATCGAACTCAGGTCATGAGCAGAAAACTCAAACTGCAGTTCTGCAGCTTTACCACTCTATGCCACAGGGCTGCTATAAAGACCACCATACCATATGGTATATTGTAAAATAGCAATGAAATTGGCTGGCAAAAGCTTTTAAAAAATAAGCAAAGCCAAATTAAGGATTCTTAGAGGATTGTTCAAGAAAAATAAATAAAGCATAACCACCATATTTTTTAATAATCCAGTTACCATCTTTGCTTAAAACTTGGTCATAGTGTCTGTAAAGTCATACGTGTGATAGATTTTTAAAAAATCTTTTATATCTGCTTCTCTGTGGAGAAAAACATATATTTCTGATCATAGCTGGGAAGCTAAATTCCAATAGCCATTCCCCCCTCCCCCACAAAAAGGACCCCTGGCCTTTATAGGAAGAAAAAAGGTAAAGGTAGCCTGCTGTGCAAGCACCAGTCATTTCTGACTCTGGAGTGATGTCGCATCATAACACTTTCATAGCGGACGATTTTTACGGAGTGGCTTGCCATTGCCTTCCCCACTCATCTACACTTTACCACCAGCAAGCTGGGTACTCATTTTACTGACCTTGGAAGGATGGAAGGCTGAGTCAACTTTGAGCCAGCTATCTGAACTCAGCTTCCGCTGGGATCGAACTCAGGTCATGAGCAGAGCTTGGACTGGAGTATTGCAGTTGACCACTCTGTGCCACGGGGCTCTTTATAGGAAGAACAACTCTGCTTTTCAGATAAAATTCAAATACTATGTAGTGGAATTTTTTTGGTCTTTCGTTACAACAGTCGTCCCCCCCCCCCCCCCAAAAAAATCTGGCTTTTATAGGAAGAACAACTCTGTTTTTCAGATACAAATCCAAATACTATGTAGTAAAATTTTTTTTGTCTTTTCACTACAACAGTCCAAAAGTGTTTCAGTTATCATATCAAATTGGGCCAAGAATTTTAAATGGGTGATTGTGAGGAAGTAAAGGTGTTTCTCGGAAATACTGGTATGATATTTGGATTCATGGGGGAGGCAGTTCCAATTTTTTTTAGTTCCATTCTCTGTGGGGAATCTTTTCAGGGGGCTAGAGGGATGTTTTTAAAGGTACTGACACCAAAAATTGCTGGGTAGCTGCTTGTGCCTGTCCCTTAAATAACTCCCAAATTTCAAGTTAATTAGATCAAGGGGTCCAATTTTATGGGTCCTTGAACAAGGTGTCTGCATCTGTCCCCCATTATATGAGGTGAGAAGAAAAAACTTGAGAAAAATGTAAGACTTGAGAATCTCCCCTATAGGAAGGCTATTGCAAGCTATTGCTAAACCCAACTAGTGTAAAAACTGATAACCTATGTAGAAGCCAAGAATCTGAAACTATATAAAACATGACAGTTTCATTTTAAAACATCACATCCATACAAAAAGTGAGCCCAACACAAACCAAATCCAGCAAATAACAAAAGTACTTGAAATTGACAGAACCTTACCTAAAGCAAAGAACTTCATGGCGCAGAGTGTTAAAACTGCAGTACTGCAGTCCTAAGCTCTACTCATGACCTGAGTTCGATCCTCGGTGGAAGCTGAGTTTTCATGCAGCCGGCTTGAGGTTGACTCAGCCTTCCATCCTTCCGAGGTCGATAAAATGAGTACCCAGCTTGCTGAGGGGAAAGTGTAGATGACTGGGGAAGGCAATGACAAACCACCTCACAAAAAGTCTGCCGTGTAAACATTGTGAAAGCAACATCACCCCAGATTCGGAAATGACTGGTGCTTGCATGGGGGACCTTTCCTTTCTTTTTCTACCTTAAGCAGCCTGGCAGGCCAATACCAAGCCCTGGAAGACACAACAATACTGGGGAGGGGAAGGCTAAAAATATTATGGAAACCTATCAATGCCAGCTCACCATATTTCTAGTTAACGCTGAATATTTTTGAGATTGTTCAAGACCTATTTTTCAGTATCCCCGCAAAATCCCAATTATATTTGGGAGACCCAATTATATTGGGAAAATATAATTAAAGTATTTTTAAAATATATATTCAACTTAGCTATATCCAAGCACACATCCCTAATGGTATCTATCAAATACCCATGAACAGAGAATAAAGGAGAAGGCTGACTGAGTGACCTGTCACTTAAAAAATTTTCCAACTGGAAATATGGTCTTAAGTACAGATAATATGGCTATACTGCAACTTCAAGGATAACGAAGTTTAACATTCAGAACAGAATGTTCTGAAACAAACCTATCTATTTTTCCAACAGTCTTCATCTGGGGAATCTTCAGTATATAGTATATACAATTACGCCATTGAGTCTACATAAATAATTTTAACTAATAAGATATATGTTTACCTGATTTTGCACCATTGGCCTTATTCTTTATCAGTCATTCATCTCTAAACATCCAGATTTATTTAGCTATTTATGCTGTTCTTCCCCATAGGAGACCCAACATCCTTTTCCTCACCTCCATTTTGTCCTCACATCCTCACTATCCTGTTATGTTAGTATAGGCTGCATGGCTGGCCTTAAAGTCACAAATGAACTTCTCTCAGCCCCACCTACCTCACAAGGTATCTGTTGTGTTGGGGAGAGGTAAAGGAGATTCAGAGTATAGGGCAGGATATAAATCCAATATTATCATCACCATCACCTCCACCACCACCACCTCCTCCCCCTGCCATCCATTCCTGCATCTTCTTCTAATATGGGAAGGATAATTCCTTGGGTTGTGTGCTCGGTGTGGAGGAACAGCCATGCATATTGGTGGGTAAGGGGATGAAACTGACCACTTTTCTCAGCAGAGCTGCATTTGTGGAAGAGGAAGATGGAATGATTTTGTCCCTTGCCCTTTGCTCCAGCCCTGAATAGTCAAATTTATGGTATTACAAGAGGATGCCACAATAATTATTTGGTTAACTGAAGCATACGAAATAGCAAATATTTTTACGGATATTTCTAACATTAGTTACCAACCCTGAATGTTCTTGGTTTCATGTCACATCATTTCAGGGAGTAGTGAATTCTGGAATGATGTCACAAATGATGTCGTAGCTTCCTGAATAAGTAGACCAAAGAAAGTTTGGAAGGTAATGGCATATTTGGGACATTGAAATTGTTCTCTGGGATGTATGCTTTCTGTTGCAAAAAGGCATAGGATTTCCTTGGCTCATTTTTGTTGCTGTTGGCTTTTTTGACTCTGCTAGGTTTATTTCTTTATTAAAACAAAAGTGGCAGCATGATTTCCTAATTTCAGTGCTGTTTGTTTTGCATAGCATTGAAATAGAGACCGAATCCCACCCCCACCCCCGAATTTTTTTTATTATTACTATTATTATTATTACTATTATACTGTTAGGGTTATTTTGTTCTTTAAGCCTAGTTTGAGAAGGGTGATCGGTAGAAAAAGTAGGAACTGCTTTTTAGAGTATAAAGTGGAAGAAGTGTGTTGATGATTGTAAATTGTAATAGTTTTTGCTTATGACGAGAACTCATGTTTCTCCCTAGGAGGCGGAGGACATCTTGGGTGCTTTCCCACCGTCCAATCAGGGAGGCAGGAATCAAAACTTCCTCTTCCTGTGGCTGTGGGGAACCACCCATCTTCACTTCCTTTCCTGCCTCGATAGGGAGAGCATGTGTTTAGGATAGGATCTATCCCTTTAAGTCCTTTAAGTGCTTTTCTTCAAAAAAAAAAAAAAACTTTCTTCCTCTTTCTCTCTTGCCTTCTTTACCCTAGCTGCTCTCATCCTCACCTCTTTTCAGCCCCCCTGCGGCTTTAACCTCGTTCTCCTTCCGTGGATCCTCGTTTCCTCTTCACCCCCCCCTTTTTCAAAGAGGAGCGGCGCGCCGGCGGCTCGAGCGGGACTTACAAGCCGCGGCGCGAAGTGCAGCGGGATGGCGCGCAGGGCGAAGGACGCCTGCCCGAACGAAGACTCGGCTGCCTGCGCATTGCGCGGGGCCGAGGGGCCGCTTCCCGGAGCCGGCATGACCACGGGGCTTGCCTCGGCTGCCGGCAACGTGCCCTGTAGGGGCAGATCAACGAAGAGAGCGGGCGAGGAGCGGAGCTCCGAACGGAAGCGGCGCTGGTCATCTTCGGCAGCGGAGGAGGCTTCCTCCTCAGAGCGCCGTCCCGGCCACGGGGGCCATTTTGAAAGGCGCAAACGGGCGCGAAGGGACGGAGACCAGCAACCCAGCAGCCTCCAGGAACGGGGACCCTCGCATGACAATCTCCAGGCGGGAGACTTCGATTCTTTCGAAGCACAGCCGCAGAAGGAGGCCGCACAGACCCTTCAGCCCCAGACGGGCTTGGGTAACGTACCCATGATGGGACCTTCTTTATTTGTTGAATTCCTAGAGTCAATTAGGCAGACTGTAGGGGCTGCAGTTGAAGCGGCCGCCCTCAAGAGACCAAGGCCATCTAGCCCATCCCCTCCCCCCAGGTCTCCCTCACCCAAAAGGCCTAGGGAGCAATGCCCATACTCTAGGACCACAAGGGGCTCCCTAGCCAGTGACTTCCTGGAGGGTGAGAGATCCCAGTATGGGGATCGGTCGGAAGAGTCAGAGGAGGGGGAAAGGGAGGAGGGCGAATTCCTCTCTGATGAGGAGATAGAGGGCACGTCCATACCAGAGCCCTCCTCATGCTTCTTCAGGGCAGAAGAGTTCCAATCCCTCTTGCCCAAGGTGCTGGCTGCACTGGACCTCCAAGGGGCTCCCGAGGACCAGGAGGCTTCCAGCCCCCTGACTAACCCCAAGAACAAACCCAAGGGGAACTCAGAGTTCTTCCCTAGACACCGATCCTCTGACAGGGTCTTCCCCTTCCCAGAGTTCTTTGAACGCCAGCTAAGAGCTGAATGGGAAAAACCAAGCACCAGCAGGCAGGTCCCCAACGCTATTAAGAGGCTGTATGAGCTGCCTGCCTTTGCTAATGACATGCTGCAGGTGCCCTTAGTAGATGCACCTGTGGCAGCCCTACAGTCCCATGGTCTGCTAGCAGAAGACGGTCAAGGCTCAATTAGGGACAACTGGGACAGGAAGATTGACCTGGCCCTGAAGAGGAGCCATGAGGCTACGGCTCTGGCCATCAGGGCCGCTGCCGCCAACTCCATAGTCTCTAGGGCGGCGATAGTGTGGATCAGACGCCTATCACAGCTTTTGCCGGATATAGATAGAAGGACCCTGGAGGGCACCAGCAGACTCATGCGGGCGGCTGAGTTCTCAGCAGATGCCTCCTTAGATGCCCTTACCTTCTCTGCCAGGGCGATGGCAGCCAACACGGTAGCTAGAAGGGGTCTTTGGCTTAGAGCCTGGCCAGCTGACAACCATTCCAAGTCAATCGTCTCAGGCTATCCCTTTAAGGGTGAGAAGTTATTCGGTGACACACTGGAAAAGATCCTCGTGGAGACGCGAGATAAGAAGAAGGCCATGCCCAAGTTTCTGAGACGCACCGACAGGAGAGGGTTTGGCACCAATTCCTTTCGGACCTCCTCCAACTTCTCCAGACCAAAGCAGGAGTACAAGAGAGCACCCTGGGGCCAATCCAAGCAGAGTTTCCATAAAAACTCCTCCAACTCCCGATTTCAGAGGAACCAGCCCAATAGATCGGGCAAGTTCCAGAAGGGTCCCAAGCCCAACCAGGCATGACTGGGAGCACATCCCAGTAGGGGGTCGCCTGCTTCACTTTCAGCAAGCCTGGGTGGAATCGCAGGCGGACTCTTGGACTCTAGAGATTGTCTCCCGGGGTTACCCGATAGAGTTCAGGCGTACACCCCCAGATCGTTTCATTACCTCCCCCCTCCGCTCGGACCCAGAGCGGAGGGACATCACCCTCAAGGCAATACACCACCTTCTGGATATAGCGGCAATAGAACAAGTCCCTCCGAAGCAGAAGTATCAAGGTGTCTATTCCATCTTCTTCACAGTTCCCAAGAGGAACGGGGACTGGAGGGCAATTTTGGACCTAAAATTCCTGAACAAGAACATCAAACTACGACACTTCAGAAGGGAGTCCATCAAGTCTATAACAGAGGCCCTGAACCACAGGGATTACATGTCATCACTGGATCTGACAGAGGCCTACCTGCATATCCCGATTCTACCCTCACACCGCAAGTTCCTGCGTTTCTGCGTAAATGGCTCTCACTACCAGTTCAGAGCTCTACCCTTCGGGCTTGCAACGGCTCCACGGGTGTTCACCAAGGTGTTGGCGAACCTGATTGCACACCTCAGACAGAGGGGCATACACGTGCATCCGTACCTCGACGACCTGTTGCTGAGGTCATCGTCAAGGGAGAAAGCAGAACAGGACTTACGGAGCACAGTCAGCTGCCTCCAAAGACACGGCTTCCTGATCAATACAGCCAAGAGTCACCTTCGACCGACTCAGAGACTAGAGCACCTGGGCATGATAGTGGACACAAACCTCAAAGCCATCTTTCTCCCAGAGGACAAGATCTTAAAGACAATGACGTTGGCACAACAGGTGATCCAGGCGTCATCATCATCACTACTGACTCTAGCAAGACTCATGGGCCTCCTCATCTCAAACCTCGAGGCACTACAGTGGGGTCGGCACCACACCAGACAACTCCAGATGTTCCTTCGCCCCCACCAACTACACATCATGGAGAGACGCTCCATATCCCTTTCACTGCCTCCGGCGGTGAAGGAGAGCCTCAGGTGGTGGACCAAGGCCAGCAACTTACGCCAGGGGAGAGTCTTCCTCATAGAAGGGGAGCTGCAACTGTTCTCGGACGCCAGCCTCTCCGGTTGGGGGGCAACCCTCAACGAGATCCCAACACAGGGCCAGTGGTCGACCAGGGAATCGAACCTCCCAATCAACCTACTAGAGCTTCGGGCAGTTCGCCTAGCCCTCCTACACTTCCAGGACCAAGTCTCAGGCCAACACGTCCTAGTGCGAACGGACAACATAGCAGCAAAGGCCTACTTAAACAATCAAGGGGGGTCCAGGTCCAGCTCCCTCTACAGGGAGGCCGGAAAACTGTTCGGCTGGGCAGAACTTCATCTGAAGTCAATAAGAGCAGAACACATCAAGGGGGCGCACAACGTGCAGGCGGACTGGCTCAGTCGAGAGAGCATCCAGGCAGGGGAGTGGTCCCTCAACAGGACTATATTCCTACAGATAGTGGATCACTTCGGCCCGCCAACCCTGGACCTCTTCGCATCTCCACAGAATCACCAGCTGCCCCGGTTCTTCACAAGGTACTTTCACAGTCAGGCGGAGGCCACAGACGCCCTAACATCCCCGTGGCCTCAAGTCTCCTGTATGCCTTCCCGCCACTCCCGGTCATCCCAAAAGTTCTCAGAAGGATCAGGTCGCTGGGGGCAGAAGTCATCTTAGTTGCGCCCTGGTGGCCTCGGCGTCCCTGGTTCTCTTCAATCCAGCAGATGTCAGCGGAGAAACCCCTCCACCTACCAACCGGGCCGGACATGCTGCTACAGGGACCAGTGTGGCACCCCCGCCCAGAATGGCTGAGATTGACCGCGTGGAGGTTGAGAGGAGATCGCTACTAGACCTAGGGTACACCAGCGAAGTGACGAATACCATCTTAGCATCCAGAAAGGAATCCACGACGCGAATCTACAACATGTCTTGGAAAGCCTTCCACAGGTGGTGCCGGAGAAAGAGTGTGGATCCATTGCACCCTACTGTTCCCAGGGTGCTACAATTCCTTCAGGATGGACTACAGTCCGGCCTGAAGCCAGCCACCCTCAAACGCCAGATCGCGGCACTGTCGTCAGTACTTCAGCAGGTGGATGGTGTATCCCTGTCGTCTCACCCTCACATCCGACGGTTCCTTAGAGGGGCTTCCTTAAGCTCCCCACCGCAGACTCATCGGTTCCCGACCTGGAGGCTGAACCCAGTGCTGACCGCCCTAACAGGTCCACCCTTCGAACCGCTCATGCAAGTGCCCTTAAAGATGCTTCGCATGAAGACGATTTTCCTGGTGGCAATAACATCAGCCAGAAGGGTCTCCGAGTTAGGAGCTCTATCCGCTAGGAAGGAGCTATGCGTGTTCCACAAGGACAAAGTCGTACTCTACCCGGATCCTACCTTCCAACCAAAGGTGTCCTCCAGATTCCACCAAAATCAAGAGATCAACCTACCATCATTTTGTCCGGATCCCAGACACCCCAAGGAACGAACCTGGCACACCCTGGACGTGCGCAGGGCGATCAAAATCTACCTGATTAGAACAGAACCACTGCGCAAGGCAGATGCCATGTTCATCAATATTTCTGCACCCAGAATGGGGCAAAAGATGTCTAAGTCGGCCATTAGTTATGCCATCAAGCAGTGCATTGCAGAGGCGTACAAGGCCTTGCACCTCGAGGTACCACCTGGGATCACGGCACACTCGACCAGAAGCGCAGCCGCTAACGCAGCCTTCAGCAAGAACGCCTCAGTCGAGGAAGTGTGCAAGGCAGCTACATGGTCGTCAATCTCCACTTTCGTGCGACACTACAAGCTGAACTCTTACGCGTCGGCGGACGCGGCCTTCGGTAGACGAATCTTACAGCATGTGCTACCCGAGTAGGGCGATCCCTCCCTAAGTAACCTACTGCTCTAGGAGCACCCAAGATGTCCTCCGCCTCCTAGGGAGAACGACCCTTGGCACTTACCGTGAGGGGTCCTTCTCCTAGGAGGAAAGGAGGACATCTTGCCCTCCCATCTATCGCCCTACCTTGGGCAGCTTGTCTCTTCATGGCATCTACCAACACCTCTACCAATATCTGACGGCCTTCGGGCCTGTACTTAGTTTCTTATCTATAAAGTTTAATTTCTCGTCGGTCGTCCAACTCCTTTATGGATACCAACGGACTAATAGTTGTTCCTTTCTTGTTAAAAGTTTTTTGTTTTATAGATATAGTTATTGTTTATACTGCTGCTCGGAGTCACCCGAACTGAAGATGGGTGGTTCCCCACAGCCACAGGAAGAGGAAGTTTTGATTCCTGCCTCCCTGATTGGACGGTGGGAAAGCACCCAAGATGTCCTCCTTTCCTCCTAGGAGAAGGACCCCTCACGGTAAGTGCCAAGGGTCGTTTGCTTGTGCATATTTAATTTTTTAATTGCATTGATATATAATTTTAAGCACATATTGATAACTGAAAGGCCAACATTATGATAGATAACTTGGTTGATATTTAACTTGAAACCTGGAACCGTGGGGTTCCATGGCATAAATCTGTGATGTGTTAAATGCAGTTCTGTTGCCTCAGAGTAAAATGTTAACAAGTGTGTAGTTCTTCCATTTTGACTCAGGTATTTGCATGTAAGAAGATGATTGAAATCTGCATACAGATTACTTCACTTCATGATAGCAAAATGTGTATGTACTTGTCTATAAAACTTGCTTGCAACCCTTGCCTTCAGAGTCCAGATTGTGTAAAACTTTTACTAAACAGAATCCCTGTGGATAGGTAGCAGTGGAGCAGTGCAATGGAATGTTGAATAAAGCATTTTCATATACAGCATGTTGGAAAAACTATGTGTTTTACCTGATGGTATACATTAGGAACCTTGTGAAATACACACTACTCTGAACACAGGAATCAGTCATGAAGATTCATCATAAGGAATACTTATGTATGTTGTTTCAGAAAAGAACCTGCAGAGATTTGTGTCTGCTGTTGGAACACTTCCTGGAGGCAAGGAGTTGTATTAACTTTCTTATTTTCCCTGCTTAAGGAAATATTCCAGTAGTACTGAGCTGCTGGTTCTAGGTTACCTCTTTGTCCATTGATATCTTAGTGGCATTAACTTTCCAAGTTTTAAAAAAAATTCTGTAAATAAATTAAAACTGTATTCTGTGTGTCTCAACTTCTACAGTGCAATGGCCACTTCCTAGTGCTTAACATCTTTTTTCTAGTTTTTTTTAACTGGTCCAAAAAGATGCTTTGCCATTGGGAAACTGGAATCCAGCGTGCATTATTTAAACTTCCCTCTGAATTGGAAAGGGGCATTGTGCTGAGCTGAGGAAGGGCTTAAGGCGTTGGCTGAACTACATTCCATTTGTGAGTCTGTGAAAGAATCCTTTGCATGAACTTGAATTGGTGTGTCCACTTCCTATCAAATGCCTGCTTCCTTTGGGCAGCAGTCCAATGAACTAATAAAACTAAAACCAGATTTTTTAAAAAAAAGATAATGCTGTTTTGTGTAGATTATTAAGGGAAGAGATATCTCCCTTGTTACCTCACTTTACAGGTTTTCAATTTCAGCAACTCTTCTTGAGTAATAAGGGAAGCTGTAGTGGTAATATAGTGGAACTGGCAAGTGTTCTGTACACTAATAATTGCTGTATTAGGTATTTGTATATGATTAATCCTCCCAAGGAATAGTTAATGACTGTTAAAGTTATATTACATTTTTGAAGCAACATGCATTGCCATTATACATTGCCATTATACATATACGTTATATATATAGTGTATGTGATATCAAATTCTTGGAGAACCATTTTTGCTTGTTCTGTTCATTGGTTTTGCCAAAAATTGGTTTTTCATCAGAACAAAACCTTGTTTTCACCTGAAATTTAGACTGAAACTTCTGCTCTCCAGAGAATATATTAACTGCCTCTATTTGTTATGTAGAAGAATTTTCTGTTCTCAGTGTTAAATTCTAATAGAATTTTAAATATGGTTTTATGTAACTCTTTTCTTGGGTAAAATTATATAATATTTGTAGTTTTTTTTTTACTTGTGCAAACTGTAGAAACTTGGAACCAAAACCCCCTTAACTGTAGAGGATAAACTATTAGGGTCTGAATTGGCATAGACTGAGAAAGAATGTTTGTTTCATCCAGTGGGCATACTGATGGCTGCAAACATGAATGGTTTTAAAAGAAAATTAGTCAGTTTCATGGTGGATAGGTCTGCTGACCATAATGACTAAAGGTGAACCTCAGCATTCAGGTGCTGTAATGTAAATCCCTTAATACCTTTGCTAGGAGGCAAGATCAGCAGAAGGCCTATAGGAAGCAGAATGCTGGACTAGATCACTGTTATGATCCAGCAGCCAGGGCTTTTCTTGTGTTCCTGAAACAGCTTAAAGTTTCACTCTAAGTGACACTGTTGAAGGCTGCAATACCAGTGGAGAGAGTGACTTTGCTGTTATGGCCTTTCAAGTAGCCTTTCAACTATTAGGAGGAAAAGAGTGTAACAGAATACAGAACTTAAAACTTGCTGTCAAAATCAACAAAACTTGCTGACTGGTTCAAATCAATAAATGGAAATTCAGCCATTACTTCTCGGCCCTTGTTGCATAATCACAGTGCTACATTGAAGCCATGATTGGCAGAATTCCTTTTTGAAACAGTATTAAAAGGTTCAGCAGCCTAGCTCCTAAAGCAGCCCACTCTATGCTCCCATGTTTTCTTGACCCAGACGACCAAGCACCCCTTGCATGTTCATTTCAGTAATTTGGTCCCTACGCTATATAGGAGACTTTATTGCAGCACTCCTTTTTCATCTTTCTGTCCCACACCCATTATTTCCTCAAGTTACAGTTTTTGAGCATGCTTCCTGCTTTCTTTAGCCATATTAGTTTCTTGGGTAGCTTCTCAAGTGCCTCAGTCTTTCCCATAGTGTGAAACCCCCTTCATAGGTGCTGGGTGCTTTTTCAAAGCCCTTTAAATTTTCATTGTCAGTTATCTCAGCCTTTTTCATCAAACCTCTGCTTTCTACACCCTGTTGAAGTTCATGTTCCTCTGTCCATTGCCTACTTTACACACTTAATTTGACCACTCTTAGTTTGGGCATTCTGCTTACATAACTACAATGAAGCTGCCTTACACTGAGTCAGACCATTGGTCAAGGTGAGCTCTCCAGGATCTCAGGTTCTCTACTATCACCTACCGCATGATCCTTTTAACTGGTGATGCTAGGTGCTGATCCTGGAGCTATCTGCATGCAAATCATATGCTTTATTATTGAGCCATGGCCTTCCCTAAACTTAGCTTCCCAGCCTCTTGAGATAAGTTACTGGTAGATGACTGTTCCTGCCCTAGAAACTGTGTGAGGTTTTAATAACAAAGTGATTGGCCCTTTTGAAGTAAGGAAAGGTTAGCTGTCAATGTTCTCAACTTCTATTCTTTGTGAACTCTGTGTAGACTCATGCAGGGATCTGATTCTTCTATGGTGCAACTGCTGTACCCCCTAATGTTAATGGAATCTTGAATTTGGAGCAACAGTGGAATATAAACATTTTAAATTTAAATAATCTACCGATGTTAGCACCCATGTCATTGCCCTGTACTTCTTCCATTTTGTGATACCTCAAGTGGCATTCCTGTCCTTTTGTGACACCTATTACCTATTGTGATATAGCCACTGATAGCCAATGCTGCTTCTAAAACAGATCCAGCTACAACCACTAATCATTCCATTCAGACTGCTTGTAATTCCTTATCCATTCATTTTGACAAGTCTCTTAATGATTCAGATTCTTTGTCTTTTCCCTGTACATCAAGATAGCCTTCTCCACATTGTAGGGCTCCTTCCTCACCACTGGAGAACTGGATGGTTTATATGGATCTCTTTAAGTAGCTGTTAGCAGCTTGTCCAGTTCAATATTGTACCCTGAGCATCACTTTCCAATCCCTGCTGTCCTTTCAACTACCAAAGATGCAAGACTAAACCATCATCTCTTATCACCAGTGTCTTGTCATTAGCAGAATATGTACCATTTATAGAAAGTTGATTCCACTTTCATTTTAATACCCGAATCCCAAAACTATGTAGTTGTTTTATTTTCATCCCCTTTCCTGTTACGTAATCCTTAGCCATAGACTCACCATTGCTGCATAATAAGGAAACATTTTCATCAAGCTGTCCATGACAACTCAGAAATCTCTTTGCTGGTCAGTCACCTAGAGTCAGTTTGGTATATTGGTTAAGAGTGACAGAATCTAATCTGGAGAATCAGGTTTTATTCTCCACTCATCCACGTAAAGCCAGCTGGGTGACCTTGGGTCAGTCACAGTACTCTCTCAGCTCCACCTCCCTCACAGGGTGTCTGTTGGGACTCCCCAACTTGGGAGAGGAAGGGTAGGTGATGTAAGCTGCTCTGAGACTCCAGTTTGGTTGACCAAATTGGAGAAATCATCTGCAAACAATGTGGGGTATAAAACCTCTTCCTCCTCCTGTGAAATCCTAGGTGCTTAGAGAGGGTTCCCCAAGCAGTGATTCTCACAAAATGGCAGCTCCGAAGGCATGGTTCTTTGAGAATTTAGGGCTTTGAGCAATTACCTAGGTCCTTCTATCAGAAAGTTATCACCATGGAGACTGTTGCAAAGAGTTGTAGAGGTTCCAGCAATAGTTAGGGCCCAGTTACCTTAATGTAAAGCTGGCCCTCTGCCATTGGTTTTTTTCTTCCTAAGATTTGTGCTCCATTAATTTCCTTCGTTATCCAACTGATTTTTTTTTGTATTTTGGTAGAATCCATAAGCCAACATTCTGGGTTACTCTTTTGAGCACCAAGCACTGACCCTTCAAATATGTTGAGTGCCAAGAAAATTGTTTTAATGTCATTGTTAAATAATACGTACCAAAATCTTAAGTCTTTGGTGTACAGGCTGAGGAATCATTGGCTCAGTTAGACCTGATAGCATCATACAATCACAGGAATGGCTTTGGTCTTCACAGGGACAGCGTTTTTTCCCTTTCTTTTTCTTTTTTGGCAACTAGTAACACACCTGCAATTTTTGAGACCTTGGCAGAAATGATAGAGAGAGAACAAGTTTTTTTTTTAAGTGTTTGAGTTTGACAGGCCAGTGAACATAGTATACAATTCCCCTAAGTGTTTTGTAACATTCCTCTGCCCTCTCCTCATCTCTTCAGTTTGTTGAAATTGACTTTGTTGATAATCCCCAACTTTCAGGGGTTAAGGCTGTAAGCATATGAATGCTCAGTTGAGTAGCTTAAGTGAGCTTTTCTTCTAAATAAACATATATCAGCTTTAAGGTGAAGTCCTGCTGGTGATCTTGTCTATTAGCACAGCAATATAATCTTGGTCTATCATGTCCCCACAGAGGGAGACCTTGTTCCATTCTGTTAGCCTCTTCCCAGCTCTGTGTCTGTCCCTTCTCCCAGAGTTTGGACAACATCTGGAATTAATGTGTAGTATTTGGGAAATATTTTACTGGTCAGAAATAAGCAGGGAGACTTTCCCCTTCCCCCACCATTTGCCACACAAGTTTTAGTATACTTGACCACATTTTATTCAGTCCTGAGTATAGGAAAGGATATGTACGTACATTTGTGAGTTTTTTGGAGTTAAAGATTTCATTCCTGAAGTGTTTAACTTTGAAGCACTAAAGTATTTTCAGATGTCTTAATTTTGATTAGTCTGGCTCCAGTGACAACCCAAAATACAAGTACTTATACAAGGAGGTCCCACAGAGGTTTAATGCAATAATGTTTTTATTTGGCAATTGATTCTTCTCTTCAACATTGCATTAGACTAACTGAGCTGTCTCCTCCTAAGAAACATTAGATAAGAGACTTCCCTGCAAAGACAATGGGAAGCCCAGACTGGACAGTCTTGTGGTAAAGGCTGCATTCTCCAGCTATGTCTGTAAGGAAGCCGCCGAGACAAAGATTTTCCAATTGCTTCAAGATGTGAGTGATTTGGTCATAACCAAAACTGGAGCTCCTGCCACCTTGGCCTCTCCTTCTGTCCTGAAAAAGACTCTGTATGTGAGGTTGCTAACAGAATAGAAGATACTGCTTGGTTGGCCAAATTGGAGAAATCATCTACAAACAGTGTGGGGGGAAATAATTTTAAATAATTTGGTTATAAAGTATTGCTGAATCACTGATGTTTAACCTTCGGTTACAGTATGATGCTTTTGTCATCCAACTGTTTGTCACCCAACTACTTGTAACCCTTTGTCACATTTTCAAACTAGAGGTTACTGGATGAGTCACTGTGAAGAAACAGCCCTCCTGAAAACACAGTGCAAATACCTGGAGGCTCTTGGCTTGCCAAACCCAACAGTTGTGTTCTGTACAATTGATATTTAAATGTTCTTATGTTTCATGGTTTTCCTTCCATGTCCTTGTCTTTAGCAAGTGCTCACAACAGCTTAGAAAGGATATAGTTGGCGAGAGTATGACTAATTGAAATCTTTTGTGCCATTCTAGTCACACTTAATGTTGTTAGCCTACGTAGTATTCATTTATCATGTAACTCTACCAGGTTTTCTAAAGTATAGAATCTCTCAAAGAACAGGGAGGGTGATTGTGGGAGTGAAGTAGGGGTACAGCTTGATAAAGTATGTGGAAAGATGAGAAGTTTTGGTTTCCCAGCTTATTCAAGGCAGCTGTTAATATTGATGGAAACACAAATGGCAGGCAGTGACAATACTGAAGGTAGAAAATAGGGCAAATGTGCCTCAGTTGTGAGTGGGCAGGGTGTCCTTTAAGGGTGGAGTTGTCATAAGTAAAAAGAGATGGAGGCTAGAGATATAAAATTCTGAAGACACAGACCTCTCCCCCAATGGACAGTTGGGGAAAATACGCAATACTTTCCTATTTAACTGAAACTATTTTTACTGATTGAGCAACATAAAATACATCCTTTATAACTTAGCATATATAATTTTACTATTTATGGCATTAAAAAGTGTAAATAACTTCATTTTCTATAAGAAAAAAATATACTTCAGAAGAGCTGGAAAGAGCTGCACCCTATGTTGCCACAACGCATGTACCTTTAATTTTTGCCATCTGTAGGAAAAACTACAAGTTTAATGTAGAAAACAAATTAGGCTTTAAAGGTCCACAGCAGCACCTTGAATTGTGCCTGAAAACAGATGTTTAAGCAAACCTTGTTTTCCTACTCATTCTAAATGATAAAATATTTAATAGGAGTTCCTTTTTAGTGCTCCCCCTAGTTTCCTAATTTTACATTGGAAAAATAGGTCTGAGGGTGGGAGGGGGACAGTTTCCCCCCTGAGTTTTTCATTCCCCCTGCCTCACATCTCTCCATGGGGCTTGTGTGAACCTTTATGATTTAACAGTAGGTGTGTTGGACTAAAGTTGGGGAGACCATGATTCAAATTGATCCATGTTCAACCTTGAAGCTTTGACGATGATCTTAAGCCAGTCAGTCACAGCCTAATTCACTTAATCATGTTGCTCTGAGGATAACATGGAATAGGAGAGAATTTTGTAAGCTGCCCCAGGATAAAAATATTATAGAGGATTTTAAAAAGTCTTGGCAAAATAGATGATTATCAAGCTTTCTGTGTTCAGGGAATCTTTTCCATATTGATTTGTCTGTCTCAGATCTCTGTATATTGTTGAGAATTCTGGAAAGTGTTGCAAATGCCCTTTGGCTCCCGTATTGCTACTTAAGAACCTGGGAACTGGAGACTCTTGGGGGCACAGAGTTGTTGCAAAGTGTCCACAAAACTAAATGCATACTAAGCATTGTCATTATGTTTTTCCTCAGACAGATACAAATAGTACAACTGTCAAATAGTACAACTGTCAAGGTGGGAGCACATACAGCCGGGGCTACGCGGACTGCACTGGCTGCCAGTGGTATACCGAGTTCGTTACAAAATGCTGGTTATCACCTTTAAAGCCCTATATGGCCGAGGACCTGCCTACCTGAGGGACCGTCTCTCCCCATATGAGCCCCAGAGAGCGCTGAGGTCAGCTGGAAAAAACCAGCTGAATGTCCCTGGGCCAAGGGAGGCCAGATTGAAGGCCACCCGGGATCGGGCCTTCTCTGTCGCAGCTCCACTGCTGTGGAATCAACTCCCGGAGGAGGTACGGGCCCTGCGATGCTTAGATCAATTCCGCAGGGCCTGTAAGACCCACCTCTTCAAAATAGCCTTCAACTAATGACAAGCTAAGAAAGTGCCGCTGAAATTGCTTTTAGCTACTGAATTCTATTGAAGATTTAATGTTTATAGCACCATAATGTTAATTTTAATATAACCTGTAATCTATTTTTAATCATGATTTTATAAGTATAACTGTCGATGTATAATGTATTTTATGTTGTGAGCCGCCCTGAGCCTGCCTCGGCGGGGAGGGCGGGATATAAATAAAAGGTATTATTATTATTATTTGGGGGACTCTGAAATTTTTTATGTTAAAAAGGAGTCCTCATACCCAAAAAGACTGAGAACCACTGGCCTGGAACATTACTACTGTAGGGAAAGACTGGTTATGTTAGGTAAGCTGTCTTTTAAGGAAGTTTGCTCATATTACCCATCTGCTCACTGAGGAGTCCTTGAAAAGGTTTTCCCAGAACATGGCTTGAAAACTGCTAATCTAGTTTGTAGAGGTATTGGCCTTGACATGTATATTGCTTTTGGGGCTTCGGGGGTAAAACCACTGCAAAACCAAGGGAAGTTGCTTCCCTTTTCTTTTCTTACACTTCATTTTTATATTAAAATGAATTCTTGGTTCAGGGTATTTAGTTGCTGATGGCATAAATTGCTGGTAAGAATTATTGAAGGAATGACAAGTAGGAGCTACATCTAACTTGGTTCTCTTTTATCTGTCCTTCCCGTGCACTTGTATACTGGCATTTAGTTTTATGTTCAATACAGAGTCTACATTTTCATTTCTAGGGGTGAGGGGCATTATATCGAGTGGGCAACAATGACTTGTGGGTTGTATTCTTAAAATTCCTTCCGCCTGCTTTTTGTCAAGTTAAAACTGAGCTTAGAATTGTTCAAAAAGTAAAGGAATAAAATTACAACAATAAAATATGAATATTTTCAATATACTCAACTGCTGGTCTTAGTTACTAAACAGGTACTAGACTAAAAAAGAGTTTCCCTAATGGTTTCTGTTGGATCTGGTGTGTGTTTCTGGGGAAACAGTTCCTAAATACAGGGAACTGCTGAGAGGTTGCTGTTCCCCATCCCATTCACCAGATGGTTCTGATATAATAGAAAGATAAAACAACAACAACAACAACCTTATGTAGGAAGATTTCTATTCTCAGAAAGTTGGAGTCCAGTAACACTTTTAAGACCAACCAAGTTTTATTCAGATTGTAAGCTTTTATATGCGTTCATGCTTCATCAGACAGAGGAATGGTGTACAGTGAGCAGAGTGTCCTTTCAGTTTGTTAATTTCTCTGGTTTGCTATTGGGTTATAACTATGTACCATTTTGCATGCTTAACCACTGCCAACCAGCTATATGCAACTCTTCTCACTGTACACCATTCCTTCATCTGTTGAAGTATTCATGCATACAAAAGCTTACATTCTGAATAAAACTTGGTTGGTCGTAAAAGTGCTACTGGACTCCAACTTGGTTCCGTTGCTTCAGACCAACACGGCTAGCCACCTGATTCTCAGAAAGTGTGGGAATTCACAACCTCTGTAATGAATGAGGAACATCCCCCCTCCCCCAAATCCATCCTTACGGCTCCTAAAACTCTCAGCATTTGAAATGGGCTGGTTTAAAATATTTTTATAAAGGCTTTTTAACATTGGACATCTTGTTGGGGTAGAACAGTCTGTTCAACAGAGGCCTGCATATGTAGCGGCTAGAAGACATCAAAGTAGTCTGCTGTAGCAGGAAGCAAGCCACCAGTAGAAGTGTTCGTTTAAATTGGCTTTGTTTGGTGCATAGGCATTGCTGTGGAATGCCCTTGGCAAATTGGCTGCACTCCTGTATTGAGGGTTCTTTCCTCTGCCAGAATAAGGCAGAAAGCTGGTTTGCACAATGTTCAAGGTGTGTGTGTGAACACACAGATATTTTCTTTAAAGCATAAAATCTTAGTGCTTGTAACATGGTTATGAAAACTCAAGCCTTAAATTCGCTAAATGCTAAGCTCTTATTTAGCAGGACTGCATTTGCATTTTGTTTAATCCAGAACAAAAAGCTAAAATAACCCAAGCTTTTAAATACTTTCCTCTTCTTAAAGTCAGTATTCCAGAATTCTGGGATGAAGGTTTATTTTGACAGGCTATTCACTATGGGAATGTTGAAAATTGAACCTAATGTGTTAGTTAATGTCATTATAGAACATGGTAGTAATAATTAGGAAGGGCAACTTCAGTACCTGAAAGAGGTTACTTCTGATATGCTGATTGGCCAGGTATTGAGCTGGTGAACATGCCTGATACTGTACATTGGCTTGGAATGTCCTTTTTCCAAAGTACAGAAATTCTGTAGTCATATATTTTACTTCATTTATTGTACGTTTCTCATTGAAACACAGTGCCGTAAAGACCAATTTAATACATATAACAAACAGTATAACAAAGCTGAAGCTTAGTTCTTCCCAGAAAAGTCTGTTGTCAATATTTGCATGTCTAAGGCATGTTCAGCAACAGTCTGGGCTTGAGCTTTTTCATCGCCTACTCCCATGCCCCTGGAACAACCTCCTGGATGAAGTCATAGGACTCCTCCTGGTTTTTTAGTGAGACTGCAAAAAAACCTAGAGACTTTTAGGGCAGCCCAACACTGGGCAAAGGCAGAATACCTTGCTTGTAATTGCATAAGGTGGTTTTTGATGGGATTTTAATTTTTTTATATATTCATTTCTAATGTTGTTTGATCAGACTGTTTTTATGTTGTTACCCATGTTGGATCCTCCTGAGATCCTTGGGTGAAAGGTATAAGTGCAGGAGCCTTCCTAGCCTTGTTAGAGAGGCTGTTCCACCTGTTGGAAGACTGCTCAGATGAGAGTAGCAGTCACAACAAAGTGTATCAGGAGAAGTGGTCCTGTAAATAAGTGGTTTTGAGACTGAGAGTTCACAAGACTTTTAATGATAGGGAAATTTTGGAGGTCATTAATTCATTGGGTCACCCTAAATTGGAAGTGACTTGAGACACTTAACACACATGCATATGAATGCCAGTTAGATTATATATGTGGTAATAATTAACTGACATTCGGGGGAGGGACGGTGGCTCAGTGGTAGAGCATCTGCTTGGGAAGCAGAAGGTCCCAGGTTCAATCCCTGGCATCTCCAAAAAAGGGTCCAGGCAAATAGTTGTGAAAAACCTCAGCTTGAGACCCTGGAGAGCCGCTGCCAGTCTGAGAAGACAATACTAACTTTGATGGACCAAAGGTCTGATTCAGTATAAGGCAGCTTCATATGTTCATGTGTGTGTGTGTGCTAAGATAAAATCTGTTTTATTCATGTGGTAAAAGCAAATTAAGCCATATGGTGATATATGACTGAATTAAAAGACAATCAGTCATTAGTGATGAAGCATTTGAATGTGTTCTATTAAAGCTGTTGAATATAGTAATATTGTACTTACTCAAATGAAAGACTAGGGTTTTTTCTTTACAGGTATGCCATTAAAAAAAAGAGAGGTCTTACAATCACATACGAGTTAAAGCTAGGTCCAGCAATAACATATTTGTGTGTATAGCTTTTTAGTGGGGAATAATCTTTTTAAGTAAATATAGTAGAGATAATACATAGATACTATGAAAAGACTTAAAACTTGGTTACTTGTTTAAAATTGGAACCACATATTTGCATGTACTCCTAGGCAAGGTAGACTATGTCAGGGGTGGCCAACGGTAGCTCTCCAGATGTTTTTTGCCTACAACTCCCATCAGCCCCAGCCATTGGCCATGCTGGCTGGGGCTGATGGGAGTTGTAGGCAAAAAAAACATCTGGAGAGCTACTGTTGGCCTCCCCTGGACTTTGTGATTCTTATATAGGGCCTACTTTGCTTGTCTTTTTCACCAAGGCCTTTGTATTTGCCACTAGACTGCTACCAGTATCCTTTTATCGGTTATGCTTGTTTTAAAACTCCTTTTTTCCTAATGCTGAGGTTGAGTTAGAGGTGAAGAGATTAATAGAACTCTTGATATTTCCTGACTCCATGCATGTAGTACATCCTTTCATATAAGCCTGGCCTTGCATATTTGCTGCTTTGTCTGCTTTCTAAATTCTCATTAAACATTGTGAACCACTATCAAACTTGTTGCAATTATGCTACTGGGTAATGGGGTTCACAGTGCTGTTTTTTTTACTGCTGGATTAAATTTAGTACTATGGTTGAAGAGCTCAGCTTTGGTTCTTCGTGATTTTTTTTCTGTAGCCCTGTCACCTCACTCTAAGCTTATCTGTGAAATGAGGAAACAAGAGTTCATTGGCCCATAAGATGAAAGGAAGCACTGTCAGTAAAAGTTAGCAGCAATTCAGCTGCCAGGAACAGGAACTTGTAGACCTAAGTTCAGAGGTCTTATGTCAAAACGACTGGAAATTTCACCCATTTTGGTATGAGCAATTTGGGCATTGTAGTTAATTATG
This sequence comes from Heteronotia binoei, assembly GCF_032191835.1. Taxonomy (NCBI): domain Eukaryota; kingdom Metazoa; phylum Chordata; class Lepidosauria; order Squamata; family Gekkonidae; genus Heteronotia; species Heteronotia binoei. Next base: position 221,595,480 of record NC_083223.1, on the reverse strand, counting down.
TAAATAGTTTTGTATGTATCTCACACCTGAGATGTTATCCTAACTGACCATTTATACATAACTACCCCGTTTCCCTGTTCATAAGGCAATCTGGGCTTCTTTTAAATAGCGTGAGAATGGATAACTAAACTATGAGGGTTTGGACACTGTCAAGTCCAATAAACTGTTTGGGAAGAACACAGGAATGGTTAAAATCAATACTGTGGAAATGAAAACTTGACCATGTGTACTTTTGTTTTTGAGTGGTAGAGAATGCTGCTGCTGAATTTTATTGAAGTCAGCTGTATTGGGGTGGCAGGTTATGGGAGATAGTAGAAAACTACATTTTCATATTAATAAATTTAGTAATTTCTTAGTAAGCAATTTCTAATACAGAAATAGGAGAACTTCTGCAAGCAAACAGAAATCTTGAAACACTTTTAAGTTTTCCCTTTTAAAACCAAAATATCTTTGATTAAATGCCACTAGCAAAATTCTATTATTTCTAATACTGTCATGAAAGAAATACTTTTTTAGTTTACTTCTTTCTGCAATTACTTGAACAGAAACAATAGCCTATGATACCTCCCTTCTTCTCACAGAAATGAGGCATAGTCCGACTCAGGGCTTTTTTGGTAGAAAAAGCCCAGCAGGAACTTATTTGCATATTAGGCTACTCCCCCTAATGTCATCATTGTTTCACACAGGCCTTTTTTGGTAGAAAAAGCCCAGCAGGAATCATTTGCATATTAGGCCACACTCCCTGACACCAAGCCTGCTGGAACTGCATTCCTGTGCTCAGAAAAAAAGCCCAGGTCTGACTGCAAGTAGATGATTGTATCTTTCAGTACCTCTTCACATATGAAAAATTCTGTGGGTGAAAAACTACAGCGTTAACAAAGAAGGCTTTAGAAGCATTCTCCCTGAGAGGTCTTTATTCATGTAGTAAAAGACACAAATTTTAATCTTGGAGGGTTTTTTAAACCATAGAGAAGAAGTCAAATGTCATCTCATCTTAAGTGGGAAGTGGCATAGTCTCTAGAGGAGATGTGTACCATGTTTTTGTGTGGTGATTAGTCATGAGGCTGTTGCTTCTTAAGAAGTAGGACCACCCAACCAAACCCACAAGGAGACCGCAGAAGAAACAATAAGAAACGCCAAATGACCCGCGGTTCTACTACTACACAACTAAAAAAGGAATTTTAGCAAAAAATATTTTTTTTGTATTGTTCATATAATATCAAAGTGACTCTCATAAATACTACTCACAGTATGACTAATAATAAACATCTTGACCCAAAACAAATCACTACATAGAGGGGATGAACATCTCACAAAGACCACTTAGACATTCAAACATAAGAACATAAGAGAAGCCATGTTGGATCAGGCCAATGGCCCATCCAGTCCAACACTCTGTGTCACACAGTGGCAAAAAAAATTATACACACATACACTGGCTAATAGCCACTGATGGACCTCTGCTCCATATTTTTATCTAACCCTCTCTTGAAGCTGTCTATGCTTGTAGCTGCCACCACCTCTTGTGGCAGTGAATTCCACATGTTAATCACCCTTTGGGTGAAGAAGTACTTTGTTTTATCCGTTTTAACCTAACTGCTCAGCAATTTCATTGAATGCCCACGAGTTCTTGTATTGTGAGAAAGGGAGAAAAGTACTTCTTTCTCTACTTTCTCCATCCCATGCATTATCTTGTAAACCTCTATCATGTCACCCCTCTATCATGTCACATATACCAAACAAACATTCTGGGGAAAAAAAGTCTCTTCACAAGTGTCCAAAAATGCAAATTCATGAAGTGTCCCACGTGATCTGGCCACACCACTCTGGTGATGGTGCTGCTAGCTGGATCAACCGTTTCACAGAATTTAGAGCTTCCTCAGGCTCGGGAACAGGGACCACACATGTAATTTCACAGTCTTTCTGAACAATCACATATGGGTCAAGCAATGCTGGCTTCTCCTGAAAGCTCAGAAACAGCAACAGGAGATCTCTTAAGAAGTAGGAGCAATACTAGGCTTGTTAATTTACCTGTATTGCTTAAGAAATAAACTCAGATGATACTCCCAGTTTATTATGCAATTGGAAGATTTTACACTTCTGTGAAGTTGTCAGATTTAAAAATTCTGGACCTACTCCAGACACATTCTGGAGGCTTTTAAATTTTAAAAAAGGCTTTGAAAACTAAATTATGATTTTTTTGCAAAGGATTTAAGTAGCAGTAGTATGGAAGAATTCTGAAGTCGTTGGTTACTTGACTTTTTAGTTCCCATGGATTTGTGCATGGATTTTGATAAAAAATTTTAAATGCTGTGTTTCTCCCATGTCCTTCCCTGTTTAGAAATATTAACAAAATGCATGTGTACCACTTCAGTAGGATTTCTTTAGTCAGTGCATTAGTGATGTGATAATGGCTGAACTATGCTTATGAAAAAAAATAGATTTTGATTTAATCTAACTCCTAGCTCCATCCAGTTTTGATCCATTTATATTGCCTCCCAATTTCTTTCTGGTCCCAGTTAAAGGTTCTGGTGTTGGCCTTGTACTGTTTGGGACCAGCATACCTAAAGGACCACCTGCTCCTGTACAGTTGTACCCAATCACTGTGGACATCTCAGGCCCTGCTTTGAGTGTTGCTGCTTTCTGAGGCTAGATGTGACACACCTAGAGAGGGCCTTCACAGTCCTCGCACCAAGATTATGGAACTTGTTTTCCAGGGATATTTGTCTATCCCTTTCTATCACACTGCTTTATTTCAATTTGCTATTTATACTTTAACTGTTTTTACAATATATTTTTATTATGTGTGTTCTGATTGCTAGCTGCCTTGGTGGCCCTGATTGGGCAGAAAGATAGGATATAAATATTGTAATTAAATAAGTTAATCATCCTCCTTATAAGGTTTAGAAGCAGTTCTTTCAGTTGAAATCAGAACAGTCACCTTATTCATCCTTTTCGTCTTGTAATTGAGGTTATGAGCACAGAAAGTTAAAATTTTCAGCCACACTCTTAATTTCTACGTCTGCTTTGCAGATTGTACTGTTGTTGTTTTCCACTGAGCAGTTTTGTAAATGTCTATTGCACACTGTGATTTTTCCATGACCTATTATAGAACAGTCACTGTTCACTGTAAAGAATTTTGGTAGAGCTTCCCAGCTTTTTGGCTGAGATCAAGTGTGTGGGTAGATAGAATTGATTGTTGGGAATGATGTGAGTACCCTTTATGCTTGTGCCTTGCTGGTCTCCTAATACATAATGACACTGAATCAAAATCTTTGACAAAATGTTGGAACACTGCATGTAAATAGCCTGCACAAATTCTCATCATTGAGTCTCAGTTATAATGCCTGACTAGTTTATCATATTGAACTTCAGCTTTTTTTCTCCTTCACCCCCAACCTCGACAAATACACATGCACATTTATCTGGCAAGGCTGCATGTAGAGAAAAAAAAGGGGCAGACAGCCCTGGCCCCAAAAAACTGGAGCACAAGGGGCAATGGTGTACTTGAGAGATGGACTGAGGCAGAAAACTGTTTATATTAGAAGGTTGCACACTTGATTGCTTATGTAAGCAATATGAACACAAGCAGTGCTCTGTCTTGCTGAACTTGGTATAATTTGTTGTAGGGCAGGAAATGGGTGCTTGTAATTTACTTCCACAAGTAGACAGAAAGCTGTTCCTGCTCCCAGTCCTGGGAAAATTGTGCATGCAGGGACTGTTGTTTTTGGTATTATCCTTCCTTTTCTGCTCCATCCTTCGTCTTCTACCTGCATTGTTCCCCAGCAGTACTTCAAAATAGTCTATATCTGTGTTCTGAGGAGCCTAAATGGATCTGTTTTAACCTAGTGATATTCCCTATGAGGCTCATAGTCCATAGTGTCAGTCATGGGAGTCTGGTGTCCTTGCAGATCTCTTTGTAATTATCACTTGGGTGGTGTTACTTTTACAGTTATTCCTATGCTTGTGAAATATCCTAGATTTTATTTTATCTTTATTGGAAAAGCATCTTTCAGGTTTGTTGTTCCAGCCTTCAGGAAATGCTTTTGCATTGTCTCATCCACCAGTGAGCTCCCCATATACCTGCAGAAGACTCTGGGGCAGATTCTAGGGTGAACATTCAGTTCCTGTGGGGAATTTGTCAAGGCTGATGGATCCCTCTGTTTGAAATGAGAGTATATTGGGTGGTATCTTGCCACCCAAGACTCTTGTCATGTATATAGCTATGAACTATAGGGGAAAGTTGGTTGTGATAACCAGGGGTCATTTTTTAGAAAAATAGATGGTGGAGCTCATCCAGGAACTGGTATGCAGCTGCACATACTATTCAATGTACAAGGAGGTGGAACTCTCAGAAGGAGGAGGTGGAACTATCAGAAAGGTTCAGGAGCTGTGCTCCTGTGAGCTTCCACTGAATCTGAGGCCTGGTGATGAGGAAGCTTGTCTGGAATTCCTCAGTGAAACCATCAGTAATGGTAGTGTTTCTGAGAACACAGTTTTAAAACCACTACTGTAGGGTGTGTGCCCTTGAGCAGTATAGCAAAGGTAGGCATTATTTGGTCTCCCTGTGAGCTGTCTCTGGAAGACCTGCAGATTGTTGTGCTAAGTTTTTAGCTCTTGTTCTTATAAGGATAAACAATTAGAAATACAGCTTCAGGATGTTTCATAGCCCATAAAAACACACTTCTCAAATCTTATTTCCAAATATGTCTTAAATTTTTGAAGTTGAAAAAATAATAATAATAATAATAATAATAATAATAATAATAATAATAATAATAATAATAATAATAATAACAACATTTTATTTATACCCCGCCCTCCCCGCCGGGGCAGGCTCAGGGCGGCTTACAGGGTGTGGCAAAAGCCATGTTGAACAATAAAACAATTATATATTTCTATACCATTTAAAATTTACCATTAAGTTTACATAATATAAAAGTCTAAATAAATTTAGCTTTCATTTACCCCCTTTGAAATTAAATGCTGCTGTATAGGGTTTTCTGGACAATTTCTCTATAATTTGTATGTTCACTGTATATAGAGGTGGCGGGCTCTCCTTCCTTGGAGGTTTTTAAGCAGAGGCTGGATGGTCATCTGACAGCAATGCGGGTCCTGTGAATTTAGGGGGAGGTATTTGTGAATTTCCTGCATTGTGCAGGGGTTGGATTAGATGACCCTGGAGATCCCTTCCAACTCTATGATTCTATGAATGCTTTCGAGTGCTAACATAAATTTAAGTGGAATCTTGTCCAGAACATCCAGTTCAGCAATTGGTTAAGAGGTGAAAACTATTTTTTATAGTCAAATCTCTTTAGAAAACATGAAGGGTGAATTAATTATTCCAAATAGAGGCATCAATAAAATGCATGTGCATTTTCTCATCTCTGGCAAATAAGTCTAACAAGATGTCTTCATACTTCAAACAGTAGAGCTTTAGTAAACATAGCTAAAGGGTGCATGAACCAACACTTATTGCGGTGTGTTTCTGTAAATTTTGCATCCTTTTAAAAAAGTCTTTTACTGTATTATATGGCTAACATTTGGTGTGTTAAAATCTGAGGTGAAACTGATATGCTGCATTGCTAATTTCACATATCAATCTTAATATGGGAACATGTGTTTCTGTTTGCTGTCTAGCCTTGAGATACTTAAGCAGCCTTTGTTGTTTAGATAGCAGCTGTTCTGAATTGATGGATAAACAGGGACATCATTGTAAGTTGTCATTATAACAGTATAGCAACTGGTGATGGAAACTGCCTTTGGCATTCCTCTGTCCACAAAATGAGAGAAATAGACCCACATAGGTTGGAGGGAAATACTCACCTTTTCAGAATACCGACTAGCAACCTGGGATTGTTATGAAGCTTGGCTCACTTTCTCATACACTTTAGATGATTTTGCTAAATTATTCTGCCAGATTTGCCCATCAGTAGTATAGGACATCCTCTTTACTCTTGTTCTGTCAGTATGGTATGCCATAACTAGGATTGGTACATACCAGGTTCTGCCTCAGGCAAGGGATTACATTTTTTAAGTAGGTGGCCCTTTCTTTAATTTAAAATGGTTTTACACAGTAAAATTCATCCAATTAATAGCATGGGAAGTGTTCAGGTCCCTCTGACTTGTCTGGTAACTCTTTAGAGAAAGTATGCTAAAAGATTAAAGCTTAAATTACAGCCCATTCCAGTTCTGAGCAGCACTTGGTGTATAGTGGGCTGGGAAGAGAGGTCAGTGATCGGGGAAACTAGGTGCTTGTTACATGGGCTGCAAACATGTTACAACCTTTGTATAATTCTTAACATGTTGGTGTATTATAGACTTGCAGTTGTGAGCCTCCAACTGGCAAATTTTAACAGGGATTTTAACAGGGGATTTTAGCAGTGATAAATGTAAAGTTCTGCATTTAGGTAGGAAAAATTCAATGCATAGTTATACGATGGGGGAGACTTGTCTTAGCAGTAGTACGTGTGAAAAGGATCTAGGGGGTGCAAAAAGAATCTAAGGGTCTTAGTGGATAATATGGTGAACATGAGTCATCATGAGTCAACAGTGTGATGCGGTGGCTAATAAGGCAAATGCAATTTTGGGCTGTATCGACAGAAGTATAGTGTCCAGATCACGTGAAGTGATGGTATCACTTTGCTCTGCTCTGGTAAGACCTCACCTAGAGTATTGTGTTCAGTTTTGGGCACCACATTTTAAGAAAGATATAGACAAGTTGAAATGGTTCCAGAGGAGGGTGACGAAGATGGTGAGGGGTCTGGAGACCATCCTATGAAGAAAAGTTGAAGGAGCTGGAGATGTTTAGCCTGGAGAGGAGGCGGCTGAGAGATGATATGACCACCATCTTCAAGTACTGGAAGGGCTGTCATCTAGAGGATGATGTGGAATTGTTTTCTGTGGCCCCAGAAGATAGGACCAGAACCAATGGGTTGAAATAAAATCAAAAGAGTTTCCGGCTCAACATTAGGAAGAACTTCCTGACAGAGCTATTCTTCAGTGGAACAGGCTTCCTGGGGAGGTGGTGGGCTCTCCTTCCTTGGAGGTTTTTAAACAGAGGCTAGATGGCCATCTGACAGCAATGAAGATTCTGTAAATTTAGGGAGAGGTGTTTGTGAGTTTCCTGCATTGTGCAGGGGGTCCCTTCCGACTCTATGATTCTATGAAAGGTGTCAGACAAAGTTGCATTTTGTCTCCCTGTCTCTTCAGTCTATATTCAGAACATACAATAAAGAAACCTGGATTAGATTTAGATGAAGGTGGATTGAAAATTGATGGAAAGAACATCAACAATGTGAGATATGCAGATGACACCACATTACTGGCAGAAAACAGGGAAGACTGGAAACAACTCCTGATGAAAGTTAAAGCAAAAAGTGCCAAAGCAGGATCAGTGAGCTGAACATCAAGAATACAAAAGTAATGACTACTGGGAAATTATACAACTTTAAGGTTGAAAATGAAGGATCTGAAATTGTTAAAGATTTTCTGTTTCTTGGTTCCGTCATCAGCCAAAAGGGAGACTGCAACCAAGAAATCAGAAGGAGATTGAGACTGGGGAGGGCAGCCATGAAGCAGCTGGAAAATTAATTCTTAATTAATTAATTCTTAAGTGTGTGTTGCTAGTGTCCAAGATCAAGATATTTCATACTATGGTATTTCCCTTTACTATGTGTGGGTATGAAGGTTGGACAATGAAGAAAGCTGGCAAAAAGAAAGTGGATTCATGTTGTGTCAAAGGAAAAATTTATGGATACTGTCGAACACCCAAAAGACAAATGGATTCTAGATCAAATCAAGCCTGAACTCTTCCTAGAAGCTAAAATGGATAAACTGAGGCTATTATAGCTCATTCACATTATGAGAAGACAATCATGCTAGGAAAAGCTGAAGGCAGCAGGAAGATGAAGACTCAGGTTGGCTCAATAAAGGAAGCCATGGTGCTCAGTATGTAAGAGGTGAGCAGAGCTGTTAAAGATAGGGTATTTTGGATGTCGTTAATTCATAAGGTTTCCATAAGACAGAAGCAATCTGACAACACTTAACCTGCACACATTGTGAACCTACTAATAGGGATGCATAACTCAACTGGAGCTTCCAAAAGTGAGGGCCACCACAATTAATAGATCCTTCTGATACTGAAGTGGTTTTTCTTCCCACAGCAGGCACCTTGTGAGATAGGTGAGGCTTAGAGAGTTCAGAGAGAACTGTGACTGGCCCAAGGTCACGCATCAGGTTTCATGTGAAAATGTGGGGAATCAAATCTGGTTATCCAGTTTAGAGTCCACTACTCTTAACCACTACATTGGCTTGAAAGCTTGATCTGCCATCTTGAATTGATATATACATATATACATCTCTGAGATGCACAGGAAACATCTGGAATTACATTAAACTGGTAAACAGATTGGACTGACTCTTTTTAATATAGCACACTTCTCCTAATTTCCTACCAATAATGCACATTATACAATGAGGTATGAAGTTTAATAAGCTGACAGCATGAAAGTGAGATGAATTTCCTTCAATGTATCCAATGGTTCAGCTACACTGCATGAATTTTCAGTCTTTAGATAATCAAACCTGCACCAGTATCATTCTGTTTTTCAGATTTCTGAAGTGTTGACTGTGCAGCTGTGTGTCCTTCAGGTGGCAAGGCTGGTAAAATTTCATCCCAGAATCTCTTCTTGAAAGATTAATGACAGGAACACTCCAAAATAGTTTATATAGAAAGTGGTGTTCCTTCTAAGCTTCACAGTGTTGTGAGCAAAAATTCTACCTTGTGAGCAAAAAAAGATAGTAGCATTAAAGTTCTGAGTAAGTCTACCTTTCTATTATGTAAATTAGTTTTTAGAAGATTATTTCCATACCCTTGTAAAATTCTCAAATGAATTATTTTCAACTATATTTTAGGAATAATGTAAACATCATAAAAGAGAACAGAATCAAGTCAAATTTCATTACAGAAAATGTTGCTCGCTATGGGGGTAAAACAGGCTTCTGGAAAACAAGTCTACCTGCTTCTTTCCACTATATTGGTAGAGCTGGCCTCCAGAGAACATGTCTACCCGCCCTACCCCATTGTATCGGTAGACCTGACCTGAGACTGTCATCCTGCACTGAGCCTTAGAAAACATACCAGTACTTGAGGGAGACTGTTGCAGTCTATTTTGTTTTATTTAGTGAAATATGACAACTGATATTCCATAACAGAGGTTGAACAAGCACTGTCGGAACTCTGCCTAACCCAACAAACAGGAAGTTGCTTAAATGTTATCGACTTAACAAAACTACTTATTTATTCAAATAATTATATCCCACTTTTCCCTGTGACTCACAGCAGCTTACAACCATAAAAGAATAATAGGGGTGTGCAAAGAAAAAAAAAAGATTCCCCCAGCTCCATTATAGCCTATGGGGGGCATTATAGTCAAAGGGCCCCATAGACTATAATGGTGAATCGATTTGGGGGGGCGGCTTGGGGGAGTCTGTTTTATGAGGTAGAGACACCAGATTTTCAGCATAGCTGCTGGTGCCTCTCCTCAACAATAACGTAAGGCTATGTGTTAAAACCAAGTTAAAACAATCAACAATGGATAAGCAAACAATAAACAGGATGACAATAAACTAGATAAGACTCCATGGCAGTCCTGCAGGATAACTCGTCATGATGTTTCTGTGGGGCACAGGACGTCAAGATGGACCAAATGCCTGTGGTGAACAACTCCATTTTACAGGCCCTGTGGATTTCTATCAAGTCTTGCAGGGCCCTGATCTTACATGGGAGTGTGTTCCACCAGGCCGGGGCCTGAGCAGAAAAAGGCCTGGCTGTGTTTGAGGCTAAGCAGACATCTTTTGGGCCAGGGAATACCAGTAGATGTTCAGCTGAGCACAAGGCTCTCCAGGGCACATATGAGGAGAGATGGTCCCATAAGTATCCTGGACCCAGACAAAATAGGGTTTTAAAGGTCAATACCATAACCTTGAACTGTATCCGGTACTCTGTTGGCAGCCAGTGCATTTGGCAGAGTACTGGCTGAATGCATGCCCACATAGACGTTGCCATCAGTAAGTGCACCACCACATTCTGCACTAGCTGCAGTTTCTGGGTCAGGTTCAAGGGCACCAACCGTAGATTGAGTTACTGTAATTTAGCCTGGAAGTGACCATTGCGTGGATCACTGTAGCTAGGTCTTGGGAGGTAAGATAGGAAACCAGTTGCCTGACCAGCTGAAGGTGATAAAAGGCTGACCTGGCAACAGCAGTGATCTGGGCCTCCATTGAAAGTGAGGCATTCGGGATCCCTCCAAGCCTGCTCACCCTTGGCACTGGGGTCAACAGAGTCCTGCCAAGTGTTGGGAGCTTGCATGTTTGTTTTTTGTCTTGTCAATTAACATAATGTTTTTGTATCATTGCAAATTGTTGCTCCTTGAATCTATTTATTTTATTTATTTTAGTTTAGTTGATTATATTCCTCCCCTTCCTACAAATGGGCTCAGGGCGAATAACAATATAGATTAATAACAGTTTAAAATTTACAGATTAAAACCATATAACAATACAGTAAAATTTTGAAAGTGATATACACCATATGCAGAGAAGGTGGGAAATAATTGTCACTGTCTTAAACTGTGGCCTGTAATTTCTAGTCTGTAAATAATGTGACTTCTACAGAAATGTGCAATGATGGTAGTATTATTTAGGTTCTACCAAGTCTATCACCACATAAGGACATTTATACTGTGTATAAATTCACCTTTAGATCATCTGCATCCTGGAGGTTACCCAGAGTTATCTCTCCTGAGAGATGCGGAGAGATTCTGAGCCTCCTTATTCTGTGGGTAAATGACCTCCAGAATTTTTTTTTTTTTAAAGCCAGTAGTACGCTATAGGGGAAGTAACCATGGTAGATTTTATTCTAGATTACATTTGCTAAATTTTATGCATGCTTCATTTTTCATCTGTTCATAGGAGCATCTTGATTGTGCATCCTGGGAGATCTAAACAAAAATTAGCGAGACCACTTCTGAGTACAATTCATTTGGAGTTAAACCATGCCCAAACTAACAGATGTGTAACAGGAAGTTTAAATGTACATTGGGAAGATGGAAAAACCTACAATATAAAATGTAGGGTTACGGTTACAATACAAATTGGTCCCAGAATGGTCTTTAATATCTGGCAGATGCAGACTTTGTGTGGTGAGATACAGAAGACTAATATAACAGATATTTTAATTGTAGAGGATCAACTCTAGTAGAAGGAGGAATATTAGCAAATCTGGTAGCATGCCAAACAGTATAAGAGCAACTGATTGGAGTCTGAAGTTGTTCGGGGAGTTGCTCTTGCAATGCAGTAGTGCTAGTAGGGCATCACTTAGTAAGTTGTCTGCTTGCTTGTATGCATGTGCATGTTTGTGCATATGAAGCTAGGGCCATCAAAGGGAGAGTTTTTTCACAATTTTTGGCATTGACAAAGCTCTCCTCCCCCAGTTATTTTTGATGAAAGTGTCCAGCTTTCTGGCCAAATCAGGAAGCATTGTTCTGAATCTGAATAGGGTTAAGTTTATCCATCCCCACATAGCCATGTTTGTGACATCTTCCCATTTGCTACATATTCCCTCCTTTGTGACTACTCACAAGATGAAGGGCATAAGGGGAAATAGCACTGAAGCATTAGCAGATCAGAAAATTTATGACAGTGAACAGAACTAACTGCCCCCCCCCCCAACACACACACATTCACATGACTTCGGTTTTCTCTTGGATGTATTCAAAGACAATTGCTGGAAAAATGCTTTTTGAAGCATTTATTATTATTACTTCTTTATGAAAGCTATAGTAGCTATATAACCACCACTTCTTTTAAAGGAAATATTTCTCCAGGTAGCATGTATACTTGGTATATAAACTCACTGAAGTCACTCAGTATGTTGAGCTCATGAGCTCTCCCACACTTGCATTTTCTTTATCTCTGAATGGAAAGCTGACCAAACCCAGAGAGCCACTTTGGCGTAAAAGAAACTAACCTAAGTTTTTACTTGGATGCTCTTAACCCACCCACCTCAATATTTCTGGTGTGATCAGCAGATACTTTTCCTAAATGTGAGGTGATGCATCAAATTGTCAGTGCATCTAATTATCAGTTTCAGGTGAAGAAAGAAGAGTAATGCACAAAGGGATGAGTGCATCCAGTTTTTAAATCGGGGATAAGCTAGACAGCTGCATAATAGAATGATCTGGCTGCTTGTCAAATCCAAAAATGGAAGGAAATAGAGAAGAAGGAAAGGACTTAACTGCTGATACTCACCAGCTGTCTCGGAAGAGTTGGTCACTCAGCATCTCTAATGCTGACTGAAAAAATTAAAATTGCTGTCACACACTCTCTCCTCAGTTTTTAGAAATTTCAGCCCCTTTTTAGACTTAATTTAGTAACATCAAACAAAAACACTTGGTGTAATGAGCTATACGACAGCAGCAGGGTGCCATTTCTAATACTTTATATTTTTCTTTTAAAATGATGCATATTTTATGTATAAGCTTCTTAGCATCTGTCTTGTATCAGACTAACCCTGAAATTCCAAGCTGCTTTGGCCTTGTTCCATGTGAGAGCTCATTCCTGGGGACCAAATCAGATGGAGAGCAGCAACTGTTGAATTGCCCTTTGTTTCCCTTTCTATAGCCAGCTTGTAACCTGAGCAGTGAAAATGTGCAGCTATTTGTAGGCTCCTAAACAGAAAGTTTGTCTGATTCAGCTAGATCTGTACTGAAGCAAATTCTACCATAGTCAGTTAGGCATGTGGTCTCAGACTTAGCCATGTGGCCCAGCTGTGCTCTGTGTCAGAAGCGTGAACTGTTACTCTCAGGTGGCTGTTTGATGAAGTAGAAATTGTTCAGCTCTGCTTCCTGTCATTCATTGATTCTTTTCCTGTGTTTCCATTCCAGCTCTTGTCACTCATTGATACAGCTGGAATGTGCCATCCTTCCTGCAATGAAGGGAATTCCGCTAAGGCCCCAGAATGATTACCTGTGTAATAAATGGTTTAATTGAATACTACTGTTAGTAGTTCATTATGCAAATATATTGACTGTAGCATTTGTAGTAGTAACAGTAATTATAATGATGCCAGTGTTAAATGGCTCACCTATTCTGGTATAAGCCCTCAAGAGCACTGTACACATCAGGGATACACACAAGGGATAACAGTCTCAACACCAAGGAAAGCTAGTGATTCCAGCTTGCCTCATTCCCTAGGGCAGTGTTTCCCAGCATGTGTGTCAGGACCCAGAAGTGGGTCGCAAAGCCTCTGTAATGTCTTCTCCTGCTCTTTGCATAATTCTTCCTTTCCTCCTTGTCAGCTTCACACATTCTCTCCTTTGCAACAATAATGGGAAGGTCTGTCCAGCTATTAGTAACTTTATGGCAGTAGCTGCGAGAAGAGGGAGGAGGAAAAAGGCTGGATAGTTGATCAGAACTGTTTAGTGGTGGGAAAGGAAGAAGAGGCAAGAAAGGCCTGTGCTTTTGTGGGTTTTGTCTTGGTGTTGTTCTGTTCCTTCAGCAGCCCAACCTCTTGCCCTACACTCTGCCACATCTCATTGTCCTCTACCTGCTGTGGGAGACTACCATGCTGAGCCCCTCATTGCCAATCCCTTCACTTCCATCTGCCGTCTTCACACATCATCTCCCCCCTCCCTCCAGTGTGCTTCCTCAAACTCAAATTCTGGCTCACTTGCAGAGAAGGAGATGATACAGAGAGATTCCCCTTCCCACGTAGCTGACCTCAAGGGGAGCCTTGTGAATTTTCCATTTGGAAGCAACAGTGTCTCCCCCACAAGTGACATGTTTATGGGTGGACTGGTTTGTTGCATTGGTGACCTCTAATTTCCTTGCTGAAAAGCAGGCCATTTTGAGTGGCTTACCAGCATTGATATTTCAGTTTTGTAGAGAAAAGAACATATGCTGTCATGTGTGAGGAATGTAACTAATTGCCTATTTCAGTAAGAAAAATGTGGCATTTGACTACAAATGATAGGTACATTTTCTGTGCAGAGCAATATTTCTCTTAGGAAATCATAATGTATGAAGTGTTTCTTAGAAGAACCAATTTCAGGAATTAATCTGAGGCAACACTAAGCTGTGTTTTGGAAAGCAGGACCTGAACCTAGATACAGTATCTTCTATGTCATACAGTTGCTGGCATTTTTTTCCCTCACTGCATACCATATGCATGTTGAGTGATAAAAAATCAAGCAAAACATGTCTAAAACAAGTTTCTTTGAGTCTTAAAGGGGATTTTTAAAAATTAAATCTGATTTATAGTCTGTCCTCCCCAGCACACCAAGGCTCAGTGTGGGTTACAACAGTACAGATAAAACAATAAATAATAAGCATAACTATAAAATTGTTAACCTATAAATACCATCAAGCAATACTAGCAGTCAGATGGCATCAGTGGCACAAGTTTACAATTAATACAGATAGAAAGCTTACATACGTGTGCCAGTAGATGCTAATTAAATATTGGAACGAGTGGATGGATGAGAGAGTGAGCAGGGCAGAGCAAAACAGAACAGAGCAGGGGAGCACTGATACAGTTGAACTGCCACTGCCTCAACCATAGGTCTGGTGGAATATATCCATTTTACAGGCTGTGCAGAATTGCATTAAGTCCCGCAGAGGCTGGATCTCACTTGGGAGAGTGTTCCACCAGGCCAGCACAAGAGCTGAAAAAGTTCTGGCTCTGGTTGAGGCTAAATGGCTGTTCTACTGGCCAGGGATGACAAGATGTTGTTAATCCATAGAGGATAGAGGAATCTTCCAAGAAAGCCTTGTGCTCATCTGCTGCCACTCTCTCAACTATCTTACCCAGAAACAATAAATTCAAAACTGGACAGTAGCTGGCTGTATCTGTCAGATCCAGGGGTGGTTTTTTAAGAAGTGACTTCACCACTGCTTCCTTTAAAGTCCTCGGTTAAGTGAGTTCAGTAAAAATCTGCCGGAGGGCCGAAATTCCATCACTGTTGGCTTTCACCAGCCATGATGGGCCTGGGTCCAAGAAACATGGTGGGCTTCACAGTACCCAGGATCCTGACAACCTTGTCCTGGGAGAGTTGGCTGAAGTGGTCCATTACTAGGCCTGAAGATGTCCGGGGCCTTCAGTTTACATACTGTATCAATAGTGGCTGGCAGGTCCTGGTGAAGCAACTAGGTTTTATTTGCAAAATAGCTTGCAAAATCCTCACAGCTAATTGCTAATTATTATCTTTTTGAGTTCTCTGTGGGAGGAAGGTTAATGATCTAATTATTCTGAATAATTGAGCTGGGTGAGACCTAGTAGATGCAATGGAAGTAACATAGGATACCTTCTTTGTGGCTTTCACTGCCAAAGTCATAGTTCACCTAAGATTCCAGCGCTGGCCCTGGAAAAGTTGTCAGTACTTTAGAGAGTGACATATTGGGTGATTTTCAGGAAGAAAAAGGTAAAACTGGAATATTTAAAAGTGATTTTTTATATATACACACACACACACACACAATTTTAAATAATCCAGTTTAACCTTTTTCATGTGTTATATATATAAAGTTTTATTCTTTAAAGCTATTAAATACATGTTATGAATCTCTCTCTTTATTCAAAATTGCTGCTTTCCTTGTGCCTCAGGACCCAAGCCCTTTCACCTTATTTAAACTTAGCCTGACCTATCCCCTCTTAAAAACCATGGATGATATAATGCAGTAATAGTGGAACTGGAGTCCTGAAAAATCTCTAATCTGCGGGCTGCTCTTGACAAATCACAAGTAAAGCATTCACGAAAATAAGAATCAGAGATTAAGGTTTTTAGTCCATTCTGGAGATATACTGCAGGATTATTTTTCCAAATGTTTGGTTATTTCATCACAAAATACCCCAGCTCAGCTGTTGATTTTACTGGGTGTCCTTGGAGAAGATGCTCTCTCAGCTTCAATTCCTTAATCTGTAAAATCAGTTTAGGGAATTAGAATGACTCATTTCAGAGAGTGATCATACCATGAGTGTGTGTGTGTGTGTGTGGGGGGGGGGAGTGTGGAGTCCTTTAAACATTAGTTGAGCTCACTGTAGATAATATAAGTATTGTTTAAATAACTTTATCCAGTCCTGTTGGTTGTTTAATGCCAAGTGACACTGTCAACACACCTCTTCCCTTGTGTCTTGCTTCCATGTACAGCAGGGGTGGGGAACCTCTGTCCCGAGGGCCATATGTGGCCCTCGAGGTCACTTGGTGTGGCCCTTGGTGATTGCTGGGCCGAACCAAGCCATGTGGCAGCTTCCCTGGGGCCTGGCTGGCCAGTGAGGATTGTGGGGCCCAGCCGCGCTGTGCAGCAGCCTCCCCGGGGCCAGGCAGGGATCACAGGGCCCAGATGTACTGTGTGGCAGTCTCCCTGGGGCCTGGCTGGCCGGCCAGAATTGCTGCAGAGCCTGGAAAAGTTACTGTCACAGTTTGCATTCTGAGCCACTGACTACCAGCTGTGTGTGGCTTTGCTCACTGTACCGGATTCCTCGTCTGATGGTGTACTTGGAGAGCACACAAAAGCTTACATTCTGAATAAAACTAAGTTGGTCTTAAAGGTGCACTTGACTCTTATTTTATTCACTACTTCAGACCAACACGGCTGACTACTTGGATCTGTCACAGTTCAGGTAAGTTTCCCCCTCATTTCTTTCTTTCCCTTTCTTTCCATTTCTTCCCCCCATTTCTTTGTTCCCCTTTGTTCTTTATTTATTGATTATCCCAGATGGTGTGGCCTAATATGCTAATGAGTATGTGGCCTAATATGCTAATATTAGGGGATATGGTCTGATATACTACTGAGTTCCTGCTGGGCTTTTTCTAAAAAAAAGCCCTGGACCTATGAATTTGCCTAGGGCGGCAGGCCGTGTGTGTGTGTGTACCAGATTAGGCTCTCCCCACATGACTTCAAATAGAAAAACAATTATTTGCATTAATTTTATTGTCCTGAATCATTCTCCCTTGGCGGAGCACTGTTTTTTAAGTTGATAATTTTGTATGGCCTGCAAATGATGTTATAAATATCCATATGGCCCTTGGCAGAAAAAAAGGTTCCCCACCCCTGATGTACAGTGTCACTCTTCTTCTTGCTTGCAGCTTCTTATGATGTGTCAGGCTGTGTCTTGATTCTGCAGGGCAAAAGGATTGCTCAAATACGATTGTGTGTGCAATTCTTACCTTCCTGTGCGTGAATCTAGATGATTATTTGAAACTTTTGGGAATTTCTTTAAAGAAAGTTTTATGTTCAGACTATTGGTACTAGTATTTTGATGTAAAGTAAGACATTTGTCCACTTATCTTCATCAAGCAGCATACCTAAGCAAAAATAGGTTGCATTGCTTGTATTAGGCCCAGGTGGTTGTGGATACACATCTGCTTACCTGTCTGGAATTATGAAGTACATCTTAGATACTTCTGAAAGGCTACAAAGAAACCCCTCAGCTTTTATTTGTCTCTAAAACATCTGCTGTGTATGTCTCTCTTGTAGTTTTCCACCACAGATTTTTACTGCTGTAGCTGCAAAAAAGAGCCATACGCTATGCTCACCCTTTTTAATATCTGTTTATTGACCAAATCAAAGCACTGACATTCAGTAAACTTTCTTCAAAGGATGTTATGTGCTCAGAAATGTCACCTCTTCTCTCTGTTCTATGGCCCTCTTTTGAAAATTAGCTTTAGGGGTAGATAGATCCAGGTAGCCGCAAAATTATGGACTCAGTTGGAGGAAAGTGTTGGAATTTGCAGACCATGCGATTTGAGGCCTTTGTGGAATTTGCAGACTGGCAATTTTGAAAGCCAGGTGCTGGTTCTTGGGCAGATTTGGGGCTCCAGTAAAAAGTATTTCTTAACAGTTTTCATCAACAATCTGTAGGTCCAGCCTCTCTTGGCTCTTAGATTATTTTGGGATCTAAAGAATAGGCTAGACACACTGACTCTTCATTAATTCTGCACAACTTTATGTTCCTATGTTTCAGAAGATGATGAGCATGGCTTTTCACTTTGTTATTTTTGTCCCTGTTTCTATATTAGGTTTTCTTCATCTTAAATGTGTTCTGCAAATGTTTCTAATGATTTCATTCCTGGGGGTAATCTGGGCTAGAGATTAAGATCAGCATGGTCAGACATTTGCTGGGGTCCAGGGTCTGGCAGTATGACCCAACAACAGCAATCTTATAATGGCATTATACACTAAGAAGTATACAGGAGATAAGGAGTACTTAATACAATTAAAGCAAATCACGCCTTTTTGAAGCCAGATACAAAAAAATTGCCAGAATTTCAATAGTTATAGGGTTTTTTGAGGAAAGAAGAAAAAGGAATTTGTAGTTATCAGAGTGTCCTATTAAATCCACTAACAACCAATCGAAATACTTAACATGAATGTCAGAGTAGTAATCACAATACAGAAGAACATGCTCAATAATTTCTTCTTCCTTTCTTCCACAATCACATAGCCTCTGCATGTAAGGGATCTTCAGAAACCTCCCATGAAGTACTGCAGAGGGCAGCACATTGAAATGTGCTAACATATAAGCTCTGTGGGTACATGGATCACTAAGGGAGAAAAAGTATGTTGCTATTGCCCTCTTAGGAGGAATCCCTAATCTCAGAAGAGAACATCTACCAGAGGCACTCTGGATGGGCGGCTTATAAAAAGGGAGTGATGAAATCTATGAATAATGACATATTAGTGATTAACCAGTTTTATTACTCTGAGGACAACCAATATGTTCCAGCAGCCCTACAAGTTTTTAATCACAAACTTGTGTGCTAAAATGCTCTAAGTCTATGGGGTACCAATCTGGATTGGTGCTATTAATAAGAAAATAGAAAAAAAATCAGTCTATCTTCCTTCAGAAAATCTTAGGCCTTCCAATGTGTGTTTCCTATGCTACAGTGTGTCTTGAAGCCAACCAAAGACTGTTAGAGACTAGAGTGTGGTTAATAACATTTAAATTCTGGTTAAAATTGCATTTTAAAACCACTACTTATTCCAACTGTCTTGTTTCTTTAGTCTTAACAGAGTTTCATCAGTCCTCTTGGTTGACATCTATAGAGAAGAAGGATAAGCTTTGATGAGCTGCTTTCCCTGTCAGAAAAAGCTGCTTTTGTTTTACTTAAACAAAGACTTCTGGATATTGAATTGCAAGAACTGCGTAGCTGTGCCTCTGGCAGTATGACCCATTGTTGATGAGTGACCCCTCAACAGGTGGTGCATGGGGTCAGGGTCTTCAGAAGGCCATCTTGTCTTGGTACCCCAAATCCTGGGTGTGACCTTCATTTTAGTAATTTAATGTAGTCATTTCTTAAATATAAATACAGGGTTTATAGTGTTAAAGCCTTGCCAGACTACTGTTGCACTAGGCATCACTCAGTTTCTTTCTTTGCTTCATAGTCCACCTTTCTCATTAAGACTCAAAGAATATGTAGTGTAAGTCAGTGCAGTTGATAAGGATGAAATAATAATCAAGGTAGTAGTACTGGGATTACAGAAATCTGAAACACAGCATAAAATAGTAGACGTACATTACATAATACAGAATATAGTATTATGTAAGTATAAAAACAAAGCAGTCAGAGTAGGATAATACACACAGCAAACAGATAATGCATACTGCACACAGTAGAAGAATTTAAAGTTCATTTCCCTCTATAAAAGCATCTTCCTGAACTATTTTGTCATAATATTGCCCTATTCCTTTAATTTAAAAAAATGCCCCCTTGAACAATTCTCAGATGTTGCGAGTAGGCTCAAAAATGTTTCTTAAAGCAGTATGGTAGCTATTCTATTATTTTCCCAGTGCTTAAAACTGAAATACTGTTGCTGGAGAACTGGGCTGTCATCTCAACTGTCATTTCCACTGCTGTGTAGAATCTTGTAGTTCTGTCCATGACTGACGCAATTCTTTTTCTGTTCCTTACTCACACCATTCCTGCACTATACCTTTCAAAACCTTTTTATTTTACTTTCGCTATAACTTTGCAGGCTGCTGCTGTAGTACTCAAGCATAGATGTAAAATCTCTGGAAGTTTTGAAACAAACCCCTTTCCCCCCCCTCTCTCCTGCATGACTCTTCTGTTTCATGGATATCATTAAATGAATTTTTAGAAGGCTATATGACCTTGCTCTGTCTCCTTAGCAGCAGTATGATTGTTCTTGGCATTGCATTTTATAAAGTCTTGTATACTTTACTTTTGATTCTAGGAATGCAAAATTAATAAGGTCCATAGTAAGTCATTTCCATTTGGAGGGTCCAGATGGGTGGACGCCAGATACAAAGCTGAATTAACTTTGCAAACTAAGAAAAATATTGTTGCAGAAGAAGTTCTTGGATTCTTATAGCATGTCCTGCATGTGTGAACTGGAGACACTAGAAAGTTGCACAGTCAATGTGTGATCCACTGAGTATAAGAGAGTCATTTACAACCCAACTATGGCGCCTTAGCTTTATAGCTTAGGCTATAAAGACTCCTGCTGTTAGGTCTGGAAGTTCTCAGTTTTGGTGTCCAGGTGGTAGCCATCTCATAAGTGCTTCAGGGCCTTGTTAAGGTATATATTTAACAGTAAAACTCTTCTTTCCACATAAAATTATTCCATTCTAAACTTACAAGTTAGAATAGAATGCCTTTGTGTGGGTTTCACGTTACAGCTGTAAATGTCCACGTAGAGACAGACGACGTTTGTACCTTGGATTGGAGAATAGCAGATGAGGGAGACCTGTAGTTTTTAAAGACTGCACCCCAATTTTGTTCCTGATGGCTTCATATGCTAAGGCCTTTCTCCTCCATGTAAATGCCATACATGGAGGAACAGGGTAGTTGGGGTATTATCATACAGTTATAGTATAATTTTAGGGATAGAAGGCACAGTCTCTTTATTTTTAAAAACATCTTGTTAGTGCATTGGTAGCCTGTTGAAGGAAAGCCATTACAAGTAAGGTTGCCTGCTCTGGATTGGGAAATACCTGGAGATTTTAGGGTGGAGCTTGAGAAGTGCAGGGTTTGGAGAGAGAAGGGACTTATAATGCCATAGAGTCTACCCTCCAACGTGGCTATTTTCTCCAGGTGAACTGTTGTCTGTCACCTAGCGATCAGTTGCGATAGTGGAGATCTCCAGCTACCACCTGGAGACTGGCAACTCTAAAAGGCTAGTCTGGTGCTCTGAGATTTAACACAGCTTTAATCCAGTTGGGTTCTAGCAGTAAAGTCTGAAATTTCCAGAAGACCTTTTTAAGTGCCCCACACTTAAAAATCAATTGTTGGGTGAACTTTTCTTGGTGGTGTTCTGGTTTCTTGTTTTTAGTGAATGGATTTTGTCTTTGGTGAGAGTTCTCTGTGTGCCATAATTAATAGCTTTATCTCTAAAGGAGACTGATGGAGGTTTGAGGACCTTTACAGAAGCAGAACTGTAGTTTACTTATTTTTTAAAAATAATTATATTTATTTATTTTATTATAGTCATATCCTGCCCTCTCCTGGTGGGCTCAGGGTGGCTAACAACAATTAAAACAACATAAAACTGAATTGTTACAATAAAATTGTGGTAAATTATTAATATCTTAATACTTCTAAGGCCTTAAATGTTATCTTTTTTTGTAAATGGCTTCTATCAGGGCTCTCTCTCTCTCTGAGAGTAACAAATTTCTTGGTGGCTGCCTTAATGTTTTAATTGTTTCTCTTTTATTGTACTTTTTAGAAAAAGGTATTGAGCAATTTACTATTCTCCCCCTTCTCCTATCACTGATCTTTTTCTTTTTGTTTGTTTCAGCTATTGGGGCTCAAGCTAAAATACTCTTCACCAAGGAGCCGTATTCCCAAGATGCTTTACACGGCCGCAGTGCCATCTTGCGCTGTGAAGTGGAGCAACCCAGTGACATAGAGTTTGAGTGGCTACAGAATGGAGTTCCTGTTCAGGACACTGAACGTCGTTTCAAGGAAGGAAGCAGCCTACAGATCACATCTGTTGATAGGCAGCAAGATAGTGGAAACTTCCAGTGTGTGGCCCGGAATGTACTAACTGGAGAAGAAGCTCGCACAACAAATGTGTCTTTCAATATAAAGTGTGAGTATATTGCTTACAAAGTATGTTTGGCGGTCAGATACCAGTAATGCAATCTAAAGGAATTATTTGGAAGCAGGGGAGGGGGTTACAGCAAAGCTGTTGTTGATTATGAGTCTAGTTTTGCTTCTACATTTAAAAGTAATAAAATAAAATGCACACCAGGGAGCTCAAGCCTATTGCAGCTCTGTACTGTGCATACACACTGGAACATAAGAGTATGTAACTCTTTCAGGTATGATGATACTACATGTTGTGTCTATCTTTTATTTAATTAAGATTCAGGCTGCAAATTAAATTTGGGGGTTCCATTTTGTTTTGAAAACATGATCTGTTTTAATGTCTGTTAAACATCAGCAATTCCTAAGAGAAGCCAGGCTGATGATGATAAAACCAATGCTCCCTCTAAGCTGTGGAGTCTTGTGAGCAAAAATAATACTACTTGGGCTACTGGCATTAAAGTTGTGAGCAAGCAATTTGGATCCGGCATAAATTCGTTTGATTTGGGGCCATTCTTCCTGAGCTAAGACAAAATTGTGTGAGCTGGTGGCTAAAAAACTGTGAGCTAGATCACACTAACTAATCTTAGTGGGAACACTGGATAGAACTCCAGGTAATTGCTTTTAAAAAGCCTCTTACTATTTGTGGAGAAAGAGCAAGGCTTTTTATTCTGGATCACAATGTTTGTTGGTTCCCCCACTATGCTCTTTCTTGCATACTCAGTCTCAAAGCCAGATGTGTAGATAGTTACATACTGATATACATTTACTCCATAAATATGCCCTTTGGAATATATTTGCCATTATTGTATGCAAATCATAGGCAAACTCACTGGTGTTTACATTCTCTGCATAAACATGCACACACATATTCTCTGAATATGCTCACACTAGAATGGAAAGGGTACTGAGGAAATCACTGTTCTGTCTCAAGCCTGCAGAAGGCATGTAATTAGTAGTGTGCAAAAAAAAGGCAATTTGGGGGTTTGGATATATTGAACCTGAAAAATATCAATATTTTCTGAAATTACCAAATCTCAATATCAGTTTGGCATTGAGATTTGGGACTGTTTGGGGCAGTTTTTTTGAGGTAGAAGCACCAGATTTGCAGTATAGCCTCTGGTGCCTCACCTCAGAAAAACAAAAACAAAAAACACTTTTGAAGAAGTTTGAAGAAGATTGGACTAGGAAATCCAACTCTATGAGCCCCCAAAAAGGTGCTCCCATCCTCCATTGCTTTCAGTGCAAGGTGGGGGAGGCATTAAAAGAGATCTTGGGTCTCTTTAAATGCCTTCTCCAAGCCGCACATATGCCTTCTGAGCTCACTAGCTGAGTCATGCTGCTGCTGTGGGACTTGAAGAAGTAGGCATTTAAAGAGACCATGGCCTCTTTACATTGCATACTACTGCCTTCTCCAAGTGTGGTGGTGGGCATACGACTCAGCAAGTGAACTCAGAAGACAGGCTTTTTTTTTTAACAGGAACGCACAGGAACATGGTTCCAGCTGACTTTGTGTTGGGGGTGTGGCCTAATATGCAAATGAGTTCCTGCAGGGCTTTTTATTTTTAAAAAAGCCCTGCAGAAGACATATGCCTTCTGAATTCACTAGGTGAACTGGAGGAAGCAGTAGGCATTTAAATCTCTCCTGTCTTCTCCAAGCGTGGGGGTACAACTCTGCCAGTGAACTCTGAAGACATGTGGCAGGTTAAATAACTACTTACCCATTACCTGCAGCAGTGGGCTTTTCCTTTGGACAAGTTATTCAGGAAAGTAGTTGATGATAAATAGTATTGAGGAGGACCAGAATACTGAAAAGCCACAAGCTTCCTATACGTGTCTGCTGCTATAATTGAGTTTAGGCTATCTGGGGAAACTCTTTAAGGCATCTGTATCCAAGCCTGATTCATGGTGGGACTGGAATGAAAGGAAGCAGGGGAAGTTTGAAAGGAGCCAAGTGTAAGTGCAGAAAGAGTGTCTGGCTTGGTCTGCTGCCTTGGACTTAGTATCCCAGGTGTAAATCCTCCATCTGACACTGATAATCCTTGCCTTTACTTTCTCTGTCATCAACCCTGATGAATTCTGATGAAAGACATTAGGAATGTAATGCCCTCATTAATGGCCCTTGAACTGTGATCAAATAACTCATACAATAGATTCCAGGACTGTTTGCAGCTGAGAAGGAAATCATGCTTGGCAATACTCATGCGATGTTCCCAAATGCTGGCAAATGCTACATATGACAGAAGTATTTGGAAGTACAGGCATTTGACAGGAAAGCCCAGAGTGTGCCCCTCATCCCACCCATGATAGGAGGAATCCAGTAGAATGGAGAACTGCCTCTGTTAGGAGATCCTAGTTCTCCCTAGTTTCATTTTACTGAGTTTCCTACCATGGAGGATACTTGCTAATTTTAGCTATTGCCTTGTTGTAAGGACTTTTCTTCTTAGTACCGTTACCCTTGAATAGAGAACTGACAGTACTATAGAGAGTCTCCTTAAATCTGTATCCTGTATCATTGCCTGAAAGTACTAAGTGGATAAAATTTGGAGCTCTTTAGCTTCCATTTGAGGCTAAATTTAAGCTTTGGCTGTAGGCATCTGTATATTTAGCTTGTAAATACTTTTATACTTCAGGGTAAATGATGTAGTTTAACAAATGCTTTACATTATCACAGAAATGCAGGAATGATATAGGTTTTCAGTGCAAGCGTGTAGCCCAGGTGTGCTTTTCTTATGCAGAACAAGTGAAGTTTTGCACAGGAAAGATTTTTTATATCTGGCGTTAGGTATGCAGATGCTTCGATTTTCAAAGTTCTGTAGAGAGACAGAGGTTTCAACATGGTCTTGATAGTTCTCTCTCCCATTACCTGTTTTTGGAAGGGATTGAAACAGGAGAAGTTGTTTTGAGGACCCCAGCCACAATGGAGGATATACAGAGTTCTACCCTGGTGACATTGCGCTGCCATATTGATGGGCATCCACGGTAAGGAGCCATCGTTCAGTTGTAGTTGGTACCAGAGTTCCTTCTAAGCTGCATGTGTGAGTGGCAGCTCATTAATACAGGAAGCCCTGCTCAGCAGCAATCTGGAGCTGTGCAGAAACTTGCACTGCCCCTTGCTCATTTTAAGATTACAGCAGTTACATTTTGCTCTGGATGTGAACTGCTCCACTCAATAGGGAAAAATAATTAGAGGGAACAAAGTTTCTCCAGTGGTCCAGGGGGTGGGGCAGTCTAAACGTCTG
This sequence comes from Heteronotia binoei, assembly GCF_032191835.1. Classification (NCBI taxonomy): domain Eukaryota; kingdom Metazoa; phylum Chordata; class Lepidosauria; order Squamata; family Gekkonidae; genus Heteronotia; species Heteronotia binoei. Next base: position 221,570,129 of record NC_083223.1, on the reverse strand, counting down.
GGAGAACTCTTCCCCATCTGCAGGCAGGGTTGCTGTTTCTTTTTTGTAATTCCTGTAGGGAGGGCTTCTCCCCCATTCTCCAGGGAACAACACTGCTCTTAGTTCTCTTGTCTCTTTCTTCACCTGGGGTCTTTCTCCAGATTTTCAGGACTAAAAAGAGTTGCAGCCTCTTTAAGTATTATGGGGTATTTTATCTGTCTTCCAAGTCTTTATGTGTCTTCTCAGTCTTGTTGTTTCTGCCTGAATTTTCTGTGTTGTAAAGATCCTGCAAATTTGGCATGCAGATGGGTCTTAGTGGTTTTCTTCCTACCTCTTGGTACAAAGTAATTTTATACTGTAGCTTTCTAGGATTGCTGTTGATATGTTGTCATTAGAATATGCATGACTGCCTGTTGTGTGTTAGGATAAAGAACTAGTCAAGTAGACAGTTCTGTTAGATGCTTTTTCAGTAGTACTTTTGATGCTCATGCAGAGCTGTGAAGCCATCTTGTGTTTCTTAGCCCAACAAGTCAGTGGTTTCGGGATGGCACCCTGATTGTGAATGATCATAATAACTATTCAGTCATCAGCAAGGAGCGAACACTGATTCTCAGGAGTGCAGTTCCAGATGACAACGGTGTCTATTATTGCTGTGCTCGTAATACTGTCGGATCTGTTTGTAGCAGCAACAACTTCACTCTCAACATCATAGGTGAGTGGAAGTTGTGCTGTCTCAGATGACTTTGTGGTAACTACTTTCACTTACAGTAGACACAGGATGAAACCATTAAGTGTTGCAGGAAAGTATTAAATTCTTAAGGCCACATATGGGGCCAACAAAAACTTGAAGCCGTTTCACACATTATGGCAGAAAAACAGATACTTTCCACATTGGGTGAATGTTCAAGTGAGCTACAACCAATCAAGATGTGTGAGGGGGAGGTATTTGTGAATTTCCTGCATTGTGCAGGGGTTGGACTAGATGACCCTGAGGTCCCTTCCAACTCTGTGATTCTGATAACTCCCTTTTATCCATATTATAAATAATATTTTGGAACATTAAATATATTTGTGCATGTATGCAATACAAGCATGACATGTGAAACAGGCCTTCAAAATGGGAACTTCAGCCATCCTAGTCATGCATCAGCAGCTCTGCAGAGATTGCAACTTCAGGGCTGGGTGCAAGGGAGATATTTGGACCACAGTTACAAGGACAATTAAATATTCTTTAAGAAATCCTGTGCAGATCTTCCCCTTTCCATTATGTGGCTTATTAAAAGATCTTCCCCTTTCCATTCCTGTAGCTTATTGAAAACGTACTGCAGTGCAATCACTCTTTGCAGGCCCAACTTGCAGTTTCTCTGAGGATGGAACTTGTGGGTATGACAAGCCACAAGCCATTGTCTCAGTGAAATTTACTGGCATTTCATCCTTGCTAGCTATGGGATATCTTTTAATTTTAATATTTTTGTGGAAGAGGTTTTTTTAATGTCAGTGCTTTTTAATAGCAAATTAATGACAACTAGTTTAACAAGGTCTCCCAATTAGGAGGGATTTCCTTTTCTTTGACTTCTGTGATTTGTTTTTTATATGCATTCTGCAAATGTCAGTATTGCAAACACTTTCATTTTGTATTTGTCATTGACCAACTGTGCTTAATGCCTAAAAGCAAAGCAAGTCTCTCAGAGGAAAATAGTTGTCTAATCAATGCCTTCCTCTGCAGAAGAACAAAGCCTCTTAGACACATGGGGAAGTTAAGAACTACATATGGTACACACAAGAAATAGCTTGGAACCCCTGCAGACAGAACTCTATTAATTTAGGAGAACCTGAATTCCCATCAGACCCCCTTGAGAGTTGCATTCCAGTCAGATGGCTGCCTGGAGGCATGCAGACCATATTCTGGTTTTCCTGCACCCCTCTACCTGTCCTTTTTGAAGAGAAATACATTGCTGGGGTGTGGGCAAGGAATGTAAATAGTAGATCATCAGTTTCCTGTGTTTCCCCACACAACAGATGAAAGCTTTCCTCACCCAGTAATTGTTCCTGAGAATCAGATTGTCAATAAAAATGAGGAGGCCATGTTCCATTGCCAGTTCACAGCAGTGCCACCACCTACTCAAGAATGGTTGTTTGATGGAAAAATTATTTCCAATATGAGCAGGTAAGCAGCCCTGTTAGATGCAAAACTAACTGGTAGGTGATGCTAATAGGGGAAGTTACAGTACAAGGAGATGAATATTTAATATTGCTTGATACACAGAGCAGCTAATCCATGTTTTGAAGTGTTGCTGATTAATGGAATGGTTCTGAAAGCCTTCCTAATTCTAAGCGTTGCTCATCTTTATTTCAAATAATAATATAGTAGACTATATAATGTCAGTGACCAATTAATTTGATTTTTTCTTCTTAAAATTTCAAGAGGTTTTCCTGCATTAAAGCCGGCAATCTTGTCTATTGTATATAGATCCTGTCTTCTTCTCCACAATCCTCATTCACAAAGCATAGTGTGGACAGGCATCATGATGATGGATAACATTATTGCATGTCTGCAAGCATTTCTGCTTTGTTCAGTGGTTGATCTCAACCTTTTTTGTTTCTTCGGGTTCCCAAAGGACTGTGGTCCTTTCCAATGGCTCTTTGCTGATACCTCAGGTGAAACCACGTAATGTTGGGGTCTACAAATGTGTTGGCCATGGACAGAGAGGGAATCCTGTCATTTTGGAAGCAACTCTTCAGCTGGCAGGTATAAACTGGTTTCTTAGAATGCCTAGTGGGCTTTGCCTAGTTGGGTAGGCATGAACTGGGAGTTTCTTGCCTTGGCATATATCTGGGTGAGACAGGGCTGGTTGGGCTATTTTTTTCTGTTTCTCCTGAACTTGCACATCCCACAAATGGAAATGTAGGTTGTGTAGTAAGATGGACAGAGGTATGCCTGCTTCTGTGGGTCTCAGTTTCCCAAGCCCTTTCTCAAGCATCTTTCAAACTGTGCTGATTTCTAAACTCTAAACTTATGTTTTCCCTAGAAATCCATGACATGGTGTCACTTGAGCCAAAGACTTTCATAGACAATACTGAGCAACGCGTGGTCTGTTATGCACCTCGGGGGGTCCCCAGACCCCATATCTGGTGGGAAAGAAATGGTTTTTGGGTCCCTACTACTGGCAGGGTACGGCAAGAAGCGGAGGAACTAATCTTTGAGAGCATTGTTGAAACGGATGCAGGGATATACACTTGCCATGCAGCAAACAAGGCTGGAGAAAAAAAGCAAGATCAGATCATCACAGTAGCCAGTAAGCAGATTCTTGTGTATAACTAAAAGGACAGTGGGAGTACTGTCTGTTATGGGTTGAATAAAAATCATAGGTAAAGTGGGTTGATGGGAAGGAAAGGAAAGGACATTTCTTACATTTTAGTAATTACAAGCACAATTGATGAGAGAAGATAGCAGAGCTGTTTGATTCTCTGGAGACAAATGAGACTGATACTGGAGTTGAGGGCTGAAACAGTCCTTGCTAATCAGTCCAGCATGATTTTGATGGGGTTTTTGACCATATCTGGTGATGACCTCTATTGCAGGCTGAGAAATGGGTACTATAGGGCTTGGGCTGCCTATTAAGCAAGTCTTTGTGCCAAACAAGCCTTTGACATGTCCCTGAGTCTTCTGCCACTAGGTCAGTTTGAATCTGGTATCTACTGTTCCTTTCAGCAAAGCCAACATGGGTGATAAAGCCCAAGGATGTTCAACTGGAAGAAGGTAAACCAGCCTATCTTCACTGTCTCAGCAAAGCTTCCATGAAGCCCACTATCTCCTGGTATCGCAATGGCATCCCGATTTCAGAGGTGAGTGTGAAAGGGCCTTGAGTCCCTCTGTGGAATTGGCTGCCCGCTTGATATGGTATTGAATCTCCTTAATTGATCTTTGCTAAAGCAGCACATGTTCTCCTGTCTACCATCTCCAGATTTCTTCTTAATTCTCTTTTTTTGCTAAGAGTGAACTCCCTAATTTGTAGCGTTACATTATCTTGCTCTTGATTTAAAGCTAGAGGTGAAGAACCCACAAATTTTATCAAATTGTCTCAATTTTTCTCTGACCTTTTCCACCTTTTTTCCATGGAGTCCTTTAATTTGGCTGTATTTTGCTCTTAATCTGCCACAATACTGTTTTTTTTTTTTAAAGATATTTCACACAGTTCTGTCTTAACTGTTAGCTACCCTGAGCCCATCAGAGGTGGGCAGGATATATGTAATCAAATAAATAAATAAAAAGGTCCTCTTTAAAGGGTTTGGAACTAGAACTTGTGCAGAGGTTTTTATTGGACAGAAGAGTGGTGGTGGAAAGAGCTTGGCTATGCATGGTATTAGAGCTGGGGCAGAGTTTTCCAGATCCAAGAACCTCTGTTGCTGACTAGTGAGTATTTGCCCAAGCATGCAGTCCAAGGGGAAAGCTTCTGTTTTTGGGTTGGGTTTTTTTGTGCGTTGTACATGTGTGTATCTCAAATATTCTGTGTGAGGGTTTGAGGAGGGGAGCTATTCATACCTGAAAAAGAGCCTGCAGACATATTTCACCATAGCTAAGCAGTCAGATTATGTCGGTAATGTGGCTCCCAGTCAGCTGCCCTTGTGTGGTCCTACAGTTCAGCAGCTGAGTGTGTCCTGTGGTTTTACATATCAGGTTCCAACTGGCTTAATCCCGTTATACAATTAGAGCCCTTTTATAAAAATGCAGCAAAAGGGAGATGAGTTCAAGCAACTGACATTGTACTAAACAGGCTTTCATTTGCAGTTTTCTTTTAATCCCCCCTTTTGGCATGGTAGTTCTGGAAACTGTGTCCTGTTTCTTTTTCAGGCAAGAATCAACTAGAACCTTAGATGCTGGTGGAAGGAAAGGGACCAGGTGGAGAAGGGGCACTTGAGGTTCCATGAACTCTGCCTTGGGGCTTGAAGAAGAAAATTATTTTTGTACTTTCAAAGCAGTATTTCAGCTTTTTATATTCTGTTTTTAGATATTAAAATGTAAAGTTTCAAGACTCCTCTGATTATTGATTTATTCTCTAGTAATTCTTTCCTGAAGCAGGTCAGGGGTGCACTAATTTACAGATCATTTTTGGACCTGGAAAAGTTACAGGTGAAAGACTTCCTTGAATCAGTAATCCCAACTGCAGTTCTGGCTATCACAAGTGGAGAGAGTAGACTGCTGGCAAAAGCAACTCTGAAATGTGTTTCCTTTGGGCGTTTGGAGTCTGAAGACCTTCATGCCCCATTTTTGTTTCTGGCAGGATTCTCGTTTTGACATTGCTGAGAATGGGACACTGCGCATTAACAATGTGGATGTGTATGATGGGACAACGTACAAATGTGTGAGCAGCACGCTAGCAGGGAGCATTCAAGCACAAGTTCGTGTGCAAGTTCTTGGTATGTGATACTGTGAGGGATCTGGTTGCTGCATATGAGTCTGTAGCTCCTGCATACACCATCTACGTACATTTGCATTTCTTGAGGATGGCAGGAAAACTTGGGAGACTTTGCAAATGCTGGTCTTGCTCTTGGTTCTGTTGCTGTCTCAAAGATCAGACCTTTTTGCATGAGAATTAGAGTGGGTGGTTTTCACAGGATTTACTTTGTACATTCATGGATGTGACTGGATAATTCTGCTTGTTACAGAGAACTTGAAGTTTACCCCTCCTCCTCAGCCCCAGCGATGTGTTGAGTTTGATAAAGAGGTCACAGTATCCTGCTCAGCCACAGGCCTGGAACAGCCTACAATCCGGTGGATTAAAAGCGGTGAGGGGGCATGCTTGAGGATAGAGGAAACATAAGATTTTTGAAAAGCCTTGTTTTATTGCACAGGTTTAAGACTTCAGATGGGCACGAACTGGCTCACAAACTAAAGTTCGCCATGAATTTTGGCCCACACATGGTTTGTGAAGTGATATTCACAAACTGAAGAGCCAGCCTTGCACAAGTTTTAAGGCAGTTCATGGTAGTTTGTGAAGAGCAGAAAGTGGGGGGTTAAATGGCTTTGAGCCATTTAAATCCCTGCTTTCTGCGCATGTTAATGAAAAACAGCTGACAGCAGGGAACAGAAATCACGTTTAAATGACTGAGTAGCTTTCTGTTGCCTGCCGCTCAGCAGTTTGGTTTAATTGGTTTGGAGCCATTTAACCCCCCGCTTTCTGCTCTTCACCACTTTTGGCGAGGAGCAGAAAGCAGAAGTTTAAATGGAGCCATTTAAATCCTTGCTTTCTGCTCCCCACCAAAAGCAGCAAGGAGCAGAAACCAGGAGTCACAAACCAGTATGAACCAGTTCACAAACCAACATATCAGTTTGTAGTTTGGTTTATGGTTCAGCCATGAACCAAATTGCAAAAATGTGGTTCATGCCCATCCCCATATAAGGCACCGGGCTTTATCCCCCTTGTTTTGCAAGGGGATAAAGCCCAGTGCTTCGAGTTTGATTTTGCTCTCCTTTGTGAACAGTGATAAATTTCCCATCTCCTGGGGTGAAGCTGCAATCTCCAGTACATGGACTACCTTTTTTTTAAACAAGAAAAAACTCCTTTTAAAAAATTAATGCTGTCTCTGCTTACTTACCCAGATGGAAGCACTCTGCCAACACGGGTCAGTCACAATGCTGGGATCCTGCATTTTCATAAAGTGACAAGAAGCGACGCTGGCAACTACACTTGCATTGCCTCCAATAACCCACAGGGAGAGATCAGAGCAGTGGTTCAACTCACAGTGGCAGGTACATGTTAGATGAAGCAGCTAGTGCTTGCCAACTGGGAGTCCTTCTTTGTGGCCAGTCTAGTTTTCTTTGAGGTTAAAACAATTTTATTGGTAACATATGGTAATAAATCTATTTCTTACATCTTTAAAAACTTCTTTTATCTACCCCATATATTACTTTCTACCCACCCCTCCCCCCATTACTTGACCCCCGCCGGTGTTATTTACTTAAAATGCAAATATTTAAAGGTACCCTTAACTATTAAAACAAAAAATTATATTCTTCTTCTTTTTAAAACTTAATCATTATCAAAAATTGTCCAGTGTCCTTTTAATTTCCACTCTTTTTCTACATATCTTCTAAACTTTTTCCACTCTGTCTTAAAAACTTCTAAATCATAGTCTCTTAATATTCTTGTTAATTTGTCCATTTCACTCCATGTCATAACTTTTATAATCCATTCCCATTTCTCTGGTATTTTATCTTGCTTCCACAACTGCACATATAATGTCCTAGCAGCTGAAAGCAAGTACCAAATTACAGTTCTATCTTTTGGAAATTTTTCCATTTTTTTTGGAAATCCCAACAGAAAAGTCTCTGCAACTTTCTTGAATTCATATCCCAAGATCTTAGAAATTTCTTGCTGAATCATCTGCCAATACTTTTTTGCTCTTTCACAAGTCCACCGCATATGGTAGAAAGAACCTTCATGTTTTTTACATTTTTAACATCTGTCTGGCATCTTATTGTTCATCTTTGCCAATTTTTTAGGAGTCATATACCATTATATATATATAATATATATATTCTCTTTAATACTATGACACGTCGAAAGCTTCATAGAATTCTTTCATAAGTATTCCCAAGTTTCCATCTGTATTTCTTTATTTACATTAATTGCCCATTTAATCATTTGAGATTTCACTACTTCATCCTCCGTAGACCATTTTAAAAGTAATTTATATATTTTTGAAATTAATTTTTCATTATTTCCAAGCAGAACTTTTTCCATTTCTGTTTGTTCTTTTCTTATTTTCAGTCTAGTTTTCTGAGCTAATAGAATGTTGAAGCAAAACTGTTTCATGGTTGTTAAGCGTTTATAGATCTTCCATTATTAAAAATGCTTCTATATATTGGCTTGGATCCTAGTCAAGTTTTTCACTGGTAGAAGGTATCTTCTACCAGTGAAAGAGGTTGGGAATTATTTTCACTGATTTCCCCATGCTCATTGGAGACCCCACCTTATCTCATACTAGTCTGCCAATCCTCAGGGTGCAGGATTCTGGGAGGCATGGCAGACTGCAGCAGGAGAGGAGAACTTAGAAATGTCCTCTTTGCAAGAGGTGCTGTGTTGCATAGCATGAGGTCCAAGGCATTAGCTTTGATAAGATCTCATACTTACTAAAATACAGATATACACAGAGGATCACAATGGTGCCGTAGCTTTGGGATTCTTACTATCCTGCAGCTGGTGGAGTCTGCCTTAACATTTTTGTTTTTCCTCCCTTTGGGGGAGGGTGGAGAACTATACCTTGTAACCTGTTGGGTTTGCTTGCTGTAAATAACACTTCAATAAATACGCCTATGAGATCTTTTTGATCCAAGGATGTCCTTTCCATTATGTTCCTGAGAACTCATTAAGGAAACATACAGTTTAATGTCTCTGCTTATGTTGTTTTTTTGTTGTGTATTCTAGTTTTCGTAAGTTTTAAAGTGAAGCCAACTGATACCACAGTATATCAGGGACATACGGCCATGTTCCAATGTCAAGCTGAGGGCGACCCAGTGCCACAAATCCAATGGAAAGGGAAGAACAGAATCCTTGAACCTGACAAAGTATTACCTAGGTAATGTACTCCCCATTAGACTGTTTTGACCCATTAACTGAAGACAGTATTTAAAGCATAAGTCACGTCCTTGGGATCAGCTGAGTTTGGGATTCAGAGCTGGTTGTACATGTTCTGTGTTTTACCTTAATGGATTCTTCTTGTAAAGTAGATTCAGACACCATGAATAATGTTCACTGGTACTTTAAATTAGCACATTCAGAGAGCTGGAGATTATATACTGAAATTTTGCAGCCTGCATATGAATATTTTGAATAGTATAGATTTCTGCCGTGTGGCGCAGAGTGGTAAAACTGCAGTTCAATCCCAGCGGAAGCTGGTTCAGGTAGCCGGCTTCAGGTTGACTCAGCCTTCCATCCTTCCGAGGTCGGTAAAATGAGTCCCCAGCTTGCTGGGGGGAAAGTGTAGATGACTGGGGAAGGCAATGGCAAACCACCCTGTAAAAAGTCTGCCATGAAAATGTTGGGTAAGCAATGTCACCCCAGAGTCTAAAATGACTGGTGCTTGCACATGGGACTACCTTTACCTTTAAGCAAATGGAACAATGTACATTGGTGTGCTTGATTTCTGACTTAATTCCATTGTGCTTTCCCCCTAATTGTCTCTCTTTTTTAAATCAGGAATTGGGAAGGAAGGGTTGGTTCACAGAAAAAGTGGGAAGAATACATGTGTCTGGGACAAAATGAAATGTCCCTCTTTTGAACCTTCTCAGAAGCACCACCAACATATGGAATCTTGGCAGCACCACCAACTTATCAATATGCCTAAAGGTCAACATGGCCCCATCTGCAGATACTTAGATTTGTGGATTTGGGATCGTGTAGGCTATGTAGATATAAAAGAGATTTCTGCAAATCCAAAGGAGGGATGTTACAAAATTCTGTAAAAACAAACAAACCCAAAACTGCATGAGTGGGAGAGAAGAGGACCCACTGCAAGAGGAAGACAGGCAACAGTGATCCAATCAGGTGTGCTATCTGGCAAGTGGCTGGCCTAATGCAAGTCTCATTGCTTGTCACTTGTCAGATTCTAATCCATAACCCATAGCTAACTCATAGTTCATCGTTGTGGCTTCTGTGTAGTTGCACATGGACTGCACTATCACAGGCCAGCTGCAGGTAAGAGCTTTCAAGCTTTTAAAGAAGTTTCCAGAGTCTGAGTGCTCTCCCTCCCCTCCCCTCCCCTCCATCCTGAGTGTAGCCTTTCCTGCCCACATGATGGAGGCAAGCAGAGCACTCTTCCTTCATAAGAAGAGCATGAGCTTAGCCATTCTGTGTTCTTGAGAGCCTTTTTTCTTTTATTGGAGTTTTGATTTTGGGTAGGATGGCATTATTTTAAAAGTGTGAGGAGTACAGAGCCAAAAAGGCTCAAATCTTGATTCTTGTGCTTGGGTGATCTTATACCCTGCTAGCCACTGCCTAAAGCCTGAGAGAGGAGAGCAGCGAGGCTTAAAGCAGCCTTTCAGGAGAAAGCTTCGGGTGCCCTAGACCCCCACACAGAAAAACAGGCTCACCCTGACAAGGTGGCCTCAGTACCGATGCCCTTGGCATCTGAACTGGCGAAACATCATCCCTGACGAGATTGACTTTGGAACCACCATTTTAAAAATCAAAAAAGAAAACTAAGCACTCCCAGTGGGACCTCTCCAGATGCCGTTTCCCCTCACTTCAGTGCCTCCTTGAAGTTGAGGCTCAATCTCTCTTTCAGGTCAGTGGGGATCTTCCACTTGTTACTTAGGAAAGGAAAGGTCCCCTGTGCAAGCACCAGTCATTTTTTACTCTGGGGTGACGTTGCTTTCACAATTTTTTCACTGCAGACTTTTTACGGGGTGGTTTGCCATTGCCTTCCCCAGTCATCTACACTTTCCCCCCAGCAAGCTGGGTACTCATTTTACCGATTAACTGTGGAGTCAACCATCAGTGCCAACAGATTGAAATTCAACATCATCTCTATGCCATTCATCCCCAATTCAAATTGACATTGAGCTAGTTCAGCTTCGGAGGGCTATGTTGCCATTGAGGCACAATCTGCACTCCCTGAGGTCTTTTGATGACAAAATCTATGAGGTCCCACATCAGTCTACAGATATTGAGCCATAAGCAGCAGGCACCCCCATTTGCCCTCCTACACAGTGGCCATCTCATCAAGCTCCCTGGTTCCTGTTCCCATTGATGTTTCCACCCCAGTGAGAACCTTGGGTTCCTTAACAGCAGAATGCACCTTATGCATGGTACTCCTAGGGACAATAGAACCAGGGGCCATCAAAGTAAGATGGGCACTGTTAGGGAGTTGACGTCACATCTCCTTTTGGACTCTGAAGAGGGGATGGAGCACAGGTCAGAGGTGGAATCAACTTCCATGCCCTCACCTGGTGATGCTATAGGCAAACCATCAGCCTCATCACCTACAGAGGAATAGAGTTGTACTCTGAATAACTAATCTGCATTGCTAAGTGTTGGATATTGAGTATATCTCTTCAGAACCACAGCCAGCCAGCTCCATAATGAGAGTCTTATACTCCCCAGACTAGGGGCAGCCAAACTGCAGCTTGGTAGCCAGATACTGCTCTTTCACACATATTGTGTGGCTCCCAGAGGTCAAGGAGGAACTTCATGCATGCTTACTCTCAAGTAAGTGCGCTTAGCATCAGGACACCAGTCAGCCTTTGAGTGCTGACCCATAGGCATCTATTTCCACTGTGTGTGAGGCAGGGAAGGAAGGGGAAATAGGCAAGCTTGCAAGCTCTTCTCCACCATCACAGAGATCACAAGGAGTCTAGAACTGGGAAAGAGAGCACAAGAGCCAAGGGAGCCACTGGAAGGAGGGAGGAAATTAAAGAGGGCTGTGCAGGGTTCCCCCTTAGTTTCACAGTGCTTGTAGGAGCTGTATTTACTAACCTTGGTGTCAAAGCAAAGAGATAAGGAAATGGTGGTCAGTGATTTATATGGTACATGTGTGTTTCCTTCTTCCACTGGTGCCAAAAAATAATTTCCTAACCTTTCCCTATGCTGGTCTTATGGGAACTGTTATTCCCAGCTTTTGTTTTTAAAAAGTCTCCTAGCATGGTCATGTTGAAAGTGCATGTATGTGTATTTTATCTTTCTGTGCAAAGATGGACCACTCTCCTGAGCCACTCTGAGATTACATTGGGATTGTTCCATGATGTTCTTTAATGAAAATTTAGATTGTCATCATTGTGTGACATAGTCCTCTTCTGGTAGATATCCAAGCATGTTGTGGCTTAGCTCACTTGCTTGACTCATCTGGAGCTGATACTCCTTCAGATGTCATTTAATAGTGCATTTATTTTCTGTTTGTGGAACACAGTGATCTTCTTCGTGGTCTCTGTGCATTCACACATATGGGTAATCCGCAGGATTGGCCCCGACCTCGGAGAGTTCAAAGCAATCTTGATCGTAGATCTGGCGCGCCTCCCGCTTGTCCTGGGAGGAGTCAGCTACTGCGCATGCCTGGAGAAGGGGGAGGTGCTTAGCCACTCAGTTTCTTCCTTACCGCCGACCGGATCGCACCTTCCTCGTTGATCTCCAACTTCTTCATTGCAATCTCTACAACTACCTTCTCTTCAACCTCAACTCTTCATCTTCTACTTCTACCTGGTATCGTATAAAAAAAAAAAAAAAAAAAAAAAAAAAAAAAAAGGCCTTTTCTTACTATCTCTTCGGGACTTTTCCCCTCCCCCCCCCCTCCCCGGGCGGATGGAAGGAAGGGACAAGATAATCTTTAAACGCTGCACCAGCTGCTCATCCAAAATCCCCTCATCCGACGGTCACTCTCTGTGCTTGTTCTGCCTTGGAGAGGCCCACCGTCCAGACTCCTGCGTGCACTGCAGCCAATTTGGCAAACAGGCCCGCAAGAACCGCGCCGCGAGACTCAGGAGCCACCTCATGGAAACCACACTCCGACCGGCCATGCCGCATGGCGGACAAAAACAACCCGCGCCATCTTCCCCACACCTCGTGGGAGAGACGCAGTCGGCAGCTTCCGTGGCACAGAGTCCCAGTAAGCCTAAGACCGGCAAGCACTCCAAGAAGTCGGACGACCCCAAGAAGCGCCGCCGTTCCGATTCCGCCCACTCGGACCCGACGGGTAGCGTGAGCTCCAAGAAGCACAAGACCCGACCTCTCGACTCGGTCTCGAACCCGACCACCAAGCCGAAGACCCCGAACCCGAGCGCCACTGCCTCCGGATCGCTGCCGAAGACTCCGACATCGAAGTCGACAGCAACACCATCAATCACTCCATTGGAAATCATCCGCATTTCATCCAAGTCACCGTCCATTCCGAATTCCCCACCAGACCAACTGCTGGATACGCACTCTACCGCATCCGTTGGGATCCTCGACCCATCTAAATTCATAGATCTCTCGCACCCTGTAGACGCCCACGCGCTCACCAGAGAACCCTCGACCCCGAGAGTCCTCCCGACCAGACCGCGGTCTCGCAGTCGCAGACGCACCAGATCCCGCAGTCGCCGGCACACCAGGTCGCGCAGTCGCCGTCACACCAGGTCTCGCAGCCGCCGCCGCACCAGGTCCCGCAGTCGCCGCCGCACCAGGTCCCGCAGCCGCCGTCGCTCCCGCAGCCACCGCAGGGGGAGACACTACTACTACTCTCCATCGAGATCCAGGTCTCCATCCCCACGGAACCGAAGACGGCACCGACGATCACCATCCTACGATCGACATTACCACAGCTACCAAGAGTCTCCTCGCGACCGAGATCGCTCACACAGACTCCATTCCGCATCGGTCGAACCGCTTCACCATGACGACCTTACGAATCTCGGCGCCGAACCGAAACTCCCGCCGCCACTCGAGTCCTTACACACGGCTCCCAAGACAACGCCCCAGCCCGACCTGCACCAGGGAACCGACGACGGATCCGAGGAGGAACTCTCCGACTCCGACCACTCTTCGGGTTCGGACCTACAATCCCCAGAATCCGACATAGCCAAGCCAGCAGACCTATCGCCGTCCGAGGGCCCGAAATCCTACCTCGACCTCGTGGCAAACATGGCAAGTTCGCTGAACCTGAAGCTCAATACGGACGCCCCCAGAGTCTCGGACGTCGTATTCGATCTGGTGCATGCGGATCTTCCATCCAGCTCATCTCTTCCCATGCTCCCCGTCCTCCTAGAAACACTCAGAGAAGCATGGGACAAACCGGCATCAGTACCGCCGACATCCAAGAAGGTCGAAGCCCTCTACAAGATACATGCACCTGAATCCAAGTTCCTATTCACTCACCCGGCTCCGAACTCGATCATCGTGCATTCGTCTTCGAAATCGAAGCAGACTAGGCACCCGGTACCACCAGAACGAGAGGGCAAGAAACTCGACACGATCGGGAGAAAGATCTACGCCCTCACTACAGCCACAACCAAAATCCTCAACTACATGGCATGCTTTTCCGCATACACCCACAACCTGACCACTTCCCTCGGCGCACTGGTACCATCCCTACCCGAGGCGTCCCAGAAGTCAGCCGCCACTACCCTGCAAGAGATCGCCAGAGTGAGCAAACAGCAAATCAACACTGCACGGCACGCTGCACAGTGTTCTTCCAAAACCTTGGCCTCAGCCATAGCACTCCGTAGACACGCGTGGCTCAGATCCTCCTCCCTCCAACCAGACATCAAATACAAGGTGGAAGACCTGCCCTTTGATGGCCTCGGCCTGTTCAGCTCATCTACAGATGACATCCTCACGTCAGTAGACGATGGCAGGAAGAGGGCGAAACGTCTGGGAGTTTCCCAACCTCTGACACAATCCAACCGACAAAGGAACTGGAGGTCCAGCCAATACAAAGGGGCCAGATCCCCACGACAACAGGATTCATGGAAGCGCAAACCACCACAGTCCAAGCCTTCCTTTCAGCACAGACGCCAAACAACCAAGAAACCTCCAACCACATCCAAACCATCTCTCTGACCTCCCTGCCCCGAGCCGTCCAGTCCCCCTTCATCAGCCAAACCCATCAACACGACTACAACCGTTCTACACTGCCTGGAGGACCATAACATCAGACGCCTGGGTCCTCACCATCATTCAAAGAGGCTACCTGATAGAGTTTACATCCACTCCAAGGCACCACCGATTCCTCACCACACCCCCGTCCGCACCCCTGCAGACAGAAATTGCGTCTCTGCTGGACAAGGGCGCGATAGAACCAGTCCCACCCCAATACCATCGCACCGGCTTCTACTCCCGGTACTTCCTGGTACCAAAAAGGGACGGAGGACTCCGACCCATCCTCGACCTCCGCAAACTCAACCTACACATAATCTACAAGAAATTCCGTATGGTCACGCTTCAGGCAATCCTTCCGCTCATCCCAGAACGAGCATGGATGGCGTCCATAGACCTCCAGGATGCCTACTTCCACATAACAATCAATCATCATCACAGAAGATTCCTAAGGTTCGCCGTAGGGAGGCAGCACTTCCAGTTCTGCTCCCTCCCCTTCGGCCTCTCCACAGCACCAAGGGTCTTCACCAAGTGCATGGCAGTAGTAGCAGCCACATTACGCCAGCAACAGATATCAATCTTCCCGTACATAGACGACTGGCTGATCGTCGCCCATTCCAGGGAGCAACTACAACTGGACGTCTCGACCACCCTCTCCACCCTGGCCACCCTAGGCCTCCGAGTCAACCTCTCAAAATCCAAACTAATCCCTACCCAGAGGATTCAGTTCATAGGGGCGGACATCTCCACGCTCTCGCAAACGGCTTCCCTACCTCAGGACAGAGCACTCGCCATACTGTCAATGGCCAACACTATCATCGCCCAGCGCTCCCAAACAGCGCTCACCTTCCAAAGAATGCTAGGCCTCATGGCAGCAACCACAGCAGTTCTGCGGTTTGCGAAGCTGCACATGCGCCCCCTTCAAATGTGGTTCGTAAGGACTTTTCGCCCCCACACACAACATCAATCCACACTACTCACCCTCCCACCGCACATTGTGCCATCCCTCAAATGGTGGACCAAGCAACATCACCTCTTCAAGGGCATGCCATTCAAACAGACACCGCCCTCGGTGATCGTAACCACAGATGCATCCAAGTGGGGATGGGGAGCCCACTTAGAGGACCTCACGGTGCAGGGCCAATGGACAGACTACGAACGCTCTCTCCACATAAATTGCCTGGAGCTCATCGCAGTGCACAAGGCCCTGCGGTCTTTCCTCCCGTCGCTAAAGAACCAGCACGTCCAGGTCACCTCCGACAACATCGCCACAGTCTTTTACATCAACAGGCAGGGCGGCACCGCCTCCGTCAGACTCTGCAGGAGAGCCCTCGCACTGTGGCATTGGAGCATAAGCCAGGGCATCTTCCTCACGGCCGTGCACCTACCAGGGACCGACAACACCCAGGCAGACGCCCTGAGTCGCCACTCGACCAACAACCACGAGTGGTCCATCAACAGTCGATACATCCGACAGATCTTCAACGTCTTCGGACAACCGAAGATAGATGTATTTGCTTCACCATCAAATGCCCAATGCACCCGCTTCTACATGAGAGGTCCCCCATCCCACCTCTCCAGGGGGGATGCCTTCCTACAAACTTGGAACGGAACACTGCACTACCTCTTTCCCCCCATCCCACTTATCACCAGAGTTCTACAGAAGATTCAGGTAGACCACACAAACTGCATCCTCATAACTCCATGGTGGCCGCGCCAACCCTGGTTTACGACCGTGCTGCTCCTGTCCAACAATACCTTCGTCCAGCTCCCTCAAACACGGGATCTCCTCTCCCAACAGGACGGCAGGGTCCTTCACCACAACCCGGCGTCACTCAAGCTAACAGCCTGGAGAATCAATTTCTAGATTTCCCCCCAGAGGTCCGTCACGTCCTAGTGAATTCCAGAAAACCATCTACTAGGAAATCCTATCTACTTAAGTGGAAACGCTTCTCACACTATGCCTCACAACACAACTTCGACCCCAACTATGCCACCATACCTCAGGTACTAACTTACACCTTAACGCTCTCTAGAGCGGGTCTGTCGTATTCCTCCCTGAAGGTACATCTGGCAGCCATCTCTGCTTTCCACCCCCGCATCGATGGCACAACGGTTTTTTCTCACCATGCGACTAGAGCCTTCCTCAAGGGCATCATTCGCCTTCACCCACCAATCAAACAAGTTCTACCCACCTGGAGCCTATCTCTAGTCCTGAGCCAACTCATGAAACCGCCCTTCGAACCCATGGCTTCCATTCCACTGCACCTGCTGTCATGGAAGACGGCATTACTTACGGCCCTCACCACAGGTAAGAGGGCCAGTGACATCTGCGCATTCAGAGCAGACCCACCGTATACGACATTTCATAACAGTACGGTGGTCCTCCGACCTGACCCGACCTTTCTTCCCAAGGTCGTCTCTCCCTTCCATCTGGGAAGACAGTCCATTATACCAGCCTTCTTCCAGCACCCCGCGGACGCGGGACAAAGGGCACTCCACAACTTGGATGCACGGAGAGCCCTAGCCTTCTACATAGATAGAACCCGCCAAATCCGTAAAGACCCCAGACTCTTTATCACTTACGCTACCCATAATCAGGGCAGCAGAATATCTACCCAGAGACTCTCCAAATGGATTGTTGCTGCCATCGAACTCTGCTACCAGCTGGCAAAACAACCAATCCCTCAACATATACGAGCCCACTCAACCAGAGCCGTGGCCACCTCGTCCGCCTTCATGAAAGGCATACCTATAGAGGACATCTGCGCCGCAGCCGTCTGGTCCTCTACATCTACCTTCGCCTCGCACTACGCCCTCGACGTTCGTGCCCGGCGAGACGCCTCCTTCGGACAAGCGGTGCTACGATCGATCTTCGACTAACCACCGTGAGTAACACTATCATTATGTTACACTCTAATCCTACATTTTCTTACAGATCCAGCACCCACCTCCGAAGAAATGGCTCGCTAATCACCCATATGTGTGAATGCACAGAGACCACGAAGAAGATGGACAGGTTTCTTACCTGTAACTGGTGATCTTCGAGTGGTCATCTGTGCAATCACACAGACCCACCCAGCCTTCCCCGCTGCTGGAAGTTAGTTAGCACAGTTATTTCCACCTACCCGGCGGCGGGAAGAAACTGAGTGGCTAAGCACCTCCCCCTTCTCCAGGCATGCGCAGTAGCTGACTCCTCCCAGGACAAGCGGGAGGCGCGCCAGATCTACGATCAAGATTGCTTTGAACTCTCCGAGGTCGGGGCCAATCCTGCGGATTACCCATATGTGTGATTGCACAGATGACCACTCGAAGATCACCAGTTACAGGTAAGAAACCTGTCCTTTTGTGATGTTTAGGTTGGCTAGAGAATGTCAGCCTCTTTCTGCATTGCTTGCAGGATCCAGATTATGTCCAATGGCTCTCTGATAATATATGATGTCACCACAGAAGACTCTGGCAAGTACACCTGTATTGCTGGCAACAGCTGCAACATCAAAGATCATGATGCATCTCTCTATGTTGTAGGTAGGGAATATCCATTTGGTGGTACTACTGTTTTTGGAATGCAGGAAAGTGACTTCTAGGGGAATAGCTCTGAATCTGATTATAACAACTGATATGGTTTACAAGAAAATCTGAATGAAGGTAGTGGGGCAAAATGTTCTACATTTGCATATTTCAGGTTCATTGCAACATATGGTACCAGTGGGTGGGGCCCTTGGGGCTTTATATCCTTAAGTTATATATTTGAATGCAGCCTGTCTCAAAAACATCAGTATAAATCACAGATGCATACCTTGAAACAATCCAAATGCTACAATAAACAAAGTATTTGTAACATTTGAAGACAAATGTGATTTATTTTGTCACTATTCAGTTAGACAATCAAATCTGAATAAAACACTTACATGTAAACTTTGTCATAACTTAATATGTACATGTTATGTACACATACCTTCATGTTCCCATTCAGATATTATTAGTACAGACAATATTTTATAGTATTTAATACAACATATTTCCCAGAGATCTTTTCCCTTTAATAACATTTATTGATTCCTTTTACAGTAACTTGAACAGCCTTTATTTTACCATTTATTCCTTAAAACCCAAATTTAAATTTATACAGAACAAGATAGAATTCTAGAGCAGATTCCCTGTCAAGTCTCCATTTTTCCTTTCTTTTTCCTTTCTACATATTTTTTCATTTCATTTCTACATATTTCTTTCATTAGAATTAATTTTTTAAAACTACCGAATATTAGGTTGCATGCTTAAGAACATCTTCCGTTGTGTAAGTGGCACTGAATACAATGGGATTTCTGAGTAGACAAGCTGTTGCTCTCTCAGTGTCTTTTCATTTTAGTGCAGGAGAGGGACATACAAGCCAAGATGACATGTTCTCGCTGTGGTCAAACAAAGATTTGCCTTGATGTCTGACAGTCTAGCTGGAAAGGGCTTCCCTAGAAATACCTTCCTGCCTTGGACACAGGGCTTGTCTTCACTATATGGCGGGAATGGGGTCATACAGATCGGATGCTGAGTCTTACAGGTCCCCTAATTATTCAAGAACAAGGAACTCCCAAGTTTACCTCTTTTTCTAGAGGCAGCATGTAGCAACCCAGCTGATCAGATGGGAGAGGACCCTCCTCAGGCTAGCTCTATCCATGCAAAGTGTGTGCTGGTCATGAAACATTCCACATAACCAGTCTATATGTTGCATAGTGGTGGAGGCAGCAGCCTGCTCTGTCTCATGCACTCTTGATATCCAACTTCCAGAGAAGCCAATTGCAGCACAAGATGACACGTCCAACAACCACACTCCATATAAGATGATTCAGACCATAGGACTCTCAGTTGGAGCTGCAGTGGCATACATCATCATTGTGCTGGGGCTCATGTTCTACTGCAAGAAGAGGAGAAAGGCAAAGAGGTTGAAAAAGCAGCCAGAGGGCGAAGAGCCTGAGATGGAGTGTCTGAATGGTAAGATGCTGGATCTGGATCCTGGTTAGGAAGGGGAGCATGGTGGTACTAACTTGATTTAGCCTTCCAATGCATTGCTTCGGAGCTGTTAGGAGGAGTGGTCAAAACACCTTTAAAATGTATGTATTTTTTCTAAAGTCTAGAGGAGAAAGTAAAAATTATTACATAAATAATAGAAGCAAACAAAAGTGTACTATCCCAAGCTTCAGTTGGCATTCTGCCACCCAAAGCAACCAGTTCTTGAAGGGTTTCTAAAAGGGCCTTGTTAAGTTTGCTTGGGTCTGTGGGAGCCACCGAGAGCATCTCCTTACATGTATGCACTGTTTGGCTTGGATGCATACATTCGTGCACACACAGAGGAAGTTTAAGAGGGCATTTAGCATTTATTGAACCTTGACATTATCACCAAGACTTAAATGAAAGGGAGCTTCAGTATTTTTCTTGTAGCCACCCCAACTTCTAAAACCCGCAGTTCACCTTTAGCTCCAGCCTACAACATGGGACTCACTATGGATTTTTTTTACAAATAATTCCCATGCCCCAGGTTACCAAGTACAGAAGAAGATAGAGATTCTGCACTTTTAATGGTTCTAGTGGACTTGTAATGCTGCATTTTCTCAAAATTCATTTTTTGTGCAACTATCAAAGGAGCAGGTGGAATTTCTTCCTGTTGCATCCTCTTTCTAAAAACAAACAAAAACTGAAGGGCAGAGTGGGGGGAATTACTGGTGGTTCTATTGGTGTTTTAGTTTGAGTCAATTTTAGGCATCAGCTGTAGCTGCTCATAGTCCTACCTGCTTTTCCCTGGTCTGTTTTGGTTGTCTTCAGGTAGCATGTTTTCTCTCCAGATTTTTAAAAGAATGCTACAGGAAGAAATTCTAACTGATCCTTTAATATGGGAAAAATAGTGGTGGTTCCCAGTGGTGTGATTCACCTTTATATCAAGTCAGTTTTAGTTATTTACTGTAGTCATGGCCTTCCTGCCATCCCCCTGTCCTTGCCAAACTATTCCAAAATCTGTGAAACCTTGCAGTGGTCAAAATTAATTGGAAGTAGCTGGGTTCAGGTAGTCGGCTCAAGGTTGACTCAACCTTCCAAACTTCCAGGGTCGGTAAAATGAGTGCCCAGCTTACTGGGGGTAAAGTGTAGATGACTGGGGAAGGCAATGGCAAACCACCCCATAACAAAAGTCTGCCAAGAAAATGTCATGATGTGATGTCATCCCATGGGTCAGTAATGACCCTGTGCTTGCACAGGGGGACTATCTTTACCTTTAACTAACGGAAGACATAATTTGAATTATTTTTCTGCGCATTTTAATGTGTTTTTTTGAAGTACCCTCCAGCGTTGAGAATAAACCATAGGAAATAATGGCATTGTGCACATTATTTCCTATAGTTTATTGCAGCCTCCTGCCTTTAAGTAGCTTATGTTGTATCTCCAGTCTTTTCTGTTCAAGGCTAATTTAATTGGTGGGCTCCTGTGAGAATGCAAGAGCTGTCCAGAATACTCTATTAGTCCATTTCTAGCGATAGCAGTACCTACCAGCTGCCTCTGCCACAGAGGGACCATGATATGTTCTGATCTAACTGCTGGAGGGTTATAAAATAACCATGAGAGGTATCTCTCAAGAGCTGCTAGCAATAGGCCAAACAGCAAGAGAAAGTAATCAAATTTCAGGGATGGGAAGGTAGCCAACTCTGGTTCACTGCGCATTAATCCCTGAATCATGTGGCAGCAGCACCCTCTAGTGGCCAAGCCATTACTACTCTGAAATTGTATCCCTTTGTGAAGTTAGATTTCAGTATCGGCTATTATCCCCAGGTCTTACACAATTAAAACTAGCTCATTTGGAAGGACTTAAGGTTTCTCTCTCAGAGGCAACAAGATTGTGGTTTATTGATGGCATCTGCTCCTGCTGTCCCTGGTTATCCTGAAATCTAGAAAAATATGATATGGTTTTATTTTATATTCTTTTTGCAGCAACAGAGAGGCGGCTGGCACCTTAGTTTTCTTATTTATTTGAAATATCTCTATCCTGCTTTATTGCCTTGGGTTCATGGAAGCTAATGGGGCCACTACAGGTTGCAGAACACAAAACTTAATAGATTGCCTGGGAGGTGCTTCACCGCAGTCCATTAATAGATAAAATGATGCACAAATTACACACACACACACACAACACAGAATGTGCACAATGCCAAAATCTGCTAAGACAGCTCTTCCTCCTCCAGATGACCTACCTGTTGCTGCACAGGCAGATATTTCATTATAGCATGAGATTCTGTAGGTGAGAGTCTGTCATCAGTTATAAACATAACGTACAAGTTGGGCAGCAGGGTGGGAGGGGACTGCCTTGGAAGGGGAGCTTTCAAAATGTATGAATATCCTGAAACTGAAAACACAAAGTCAACCAGATGAAGGGGAGAATGATATGATATTGTTGGTCGCTTTTATCACTACTGGGGAGAAAAACAGAATATAAATGCCTAAATATAACCAATGGAAAGAAACAAGAAGATCATTTAGCCTGCAAATTCTCCCAGCCATCAGAAAGAACCTTTTGAATTTAAATGGAAGGGAAGACTTGCCCTTATACCATCTTCATAATCAATTTGACATAGTTGAAGATGCTGAATTTTGTGCTTTCCTGTAACTCAGAAGTTAGGGGGAGGAAGTATGTAACAACAACAAAAAGAGAAATGTCACAGTTCTAGATTAGTGGCCACATCTGTAGGAATTTTACCAGAGGTCAACACCACATTCAGCTTTTGTTACAATTGCACTGTCTTCAAGGTTTGCTATTGAGTCCTGGTTTTTACCTATAAAGCCTTTCATGGTCAGTGGCCGACATGCTACCTCCATGTTAGCTCATTGACCTACCTGTTAGGATCAGGTCAGCAGCATTTGCTCTATTAGTGCTGTCATGCTGATGGATCAGAACTGTGGCAGCAGGGTTTAGGTCGTTCTTGGCAATAGTTCCTGCCCTTTCAAATTCACTTACTGTAAAGCTGAATAGGAAAACCGCCTAAATTTTTGAAGGAGTTACAAGACAGCACTTTTGAAATAAATTTTTAATCAAAAGGAATTGGTTTAATCTGGTAGTTCTTTAATTGGTGATTTAGTGCAGGAATCTTACATTGGCTGCAGTGGATTTGTTGATGGTTTTGTATGGTTCCATTATATTGTTATATCTTCCTTTCTCCATTGGTTTAAGAAGTCTTTGGTCTAAGAAGGCAGGATATAAATTTTTAAAACAAAATAATAAATCGCTATGGTTTTTGAGATTCATTACTGTAAAATGCATGAATATCAGGATGTGCTTGCCTTAGCAGGAGACCTTAAAATGTGTTTTCTTCTTAGGGGGCACTTTGCTGCAAAATGGCCAGACTACTGCTGAAATCCAAGAAGAGGTGGCTTTGACTAATCTTGGCAGCAGCTCATCTGCCAGCAAGAGGCACAGCGCCAGTGATAAGATGCATTTCCCTCGCTCCAATTTGCAGACAATCACCACCTTAGGTATGCTGCAAAGTAATAGTTCTACTTCATACTTGCATGCCAGTGAGTGCAAGCAATACACCTGCTGCCTTTCTCCTTCCCTTCCCAGGCAGTGGCATGCTTAGGGTAAGCTGAGATTCCCACAGTCTGTGCTGAGGAGCTCTAATGTGACTGTCCTCATCTCCCTTCCCAGCCAGTTGCTTGATATCAGCACTTGCACTTCTCAAACTGGGTATGCAAGGGAGTATGAGTCCTTTATGTTGGTCCTAATAAAAGGACAGAAGGTGAGCCCCTTTTATGCCCATTCAGCAAATGTAAAAAGAGGATGTTCTGCAATGGGTGTAAGGACTCTTCTCCCCAAGGAAGATGAAATCTGCTTCTCCGTCTTCCAAAGAACAGGAGCTCTCACCAGTTGCCTAGTTTCCAGATTGCCTTATTAGCCAGTCAATACAGTGTTTGATTCCAGGGTGGGATTCTGTACACCCACTGAAGCTAGTGACATGCACTCTATATGCCACAGATGCCCCCAGATTTTAACGCTAGATATTACTCTGGTACTCCTGTTTACGTAATCCCAAAACAAAAGCCATGTAATACCTATTATTGGGACTTACAGAAATGATCCAGAATAAGAGAGCAAGCCCTGAACTCTTCATCAGGCTAGATATTTTAAAAGGGAGAGAAGGAGGGGGGGATCAGATGTTTCATTATTAAAGCTCACAGAATGTTCTGTGTCATTTGGTTGGTTGGCTTCTGTGTTTAGATTTCCTGTGAAGCAATGTGGCAGCCTGCAAGCATTTATATAGAGGCCTTATTCTTTTTTGTTCTGTAAGTTAGACAGTACTAAAAACCATTACACCATTTGTTGTGAAATCATTCTTGATAGATCAAGAGATTTTTGGTCTTTTGTGAATAATGGATAAGGCTTTTTAGATCCTTTTATAAGCCTAACAATGGGATTGTGCGGCTTCCTGCTTGTGTTATATTGACCATGATCAGCAATCAGACACAAATTTGACTGCTTCTTCCAGGAAAGGGTGAGTTTGGAGAAGTTTTCCTGGCCAAGGCAAAAGGCATTGAAGAAGACAGTGAAACTGAGGTGCTTGTTCTCGTCAAGAGCCTACAGACAAGGGATGAACAGCTGCAGCTGGACTTCAGACGAGAGTTTGAGATGTTTGGCAAATTGAATCACAGCAACGTGGTGCGACTGCTGGGCCTGTGCCGGGAAACAGAGCCTCATTACATGATTCTGGAATATGTGGATCTGGTAGGTGGTGTGCTAGGAGTTTTCATTTTTACAGGAGCTTTTCCCCAATACGATGATGGCAGTGAGGGGAAAAAGCTAGTCTGCCATTTTGCTTAGTGAATGCATTGTATACCCACTTCTTGAAGTAGGCTTGTAGGCTATGTGAATTTGGGAACAGGTGAATATTGTGAAGATAAGATGTACAAATCAGCTAGTTTTGAGTTCTGTAGCACCTTAGAGACTAACAAGATTTTAAGGGTATGAACTTTCCAGAGTCAGAGAATCATAGAGTTGGAAGGGGCCTCCATGGTCATCTAGTCCAACCCCCTACACAATGCAGGATGCTCACAAATACCTCCCCCCCCCCCCCACACACAGATACACCCCTGTTCCATATCCAGAAGATGGCAAAAACCTCCAGGATCCCTTGCTGAACTGGCCTGGAGAAAAATTGCTGCCTGACTCCAAAGTTGCATTCAGCATTTCCCTGGGCATGTAAGAAAGGACCATAAGATCTAAGCACTGACGCAACCCTACCTTCCCTCTTCATGATCTGCCTAATTCACAGAATCAGCATTGCTGCCAGATGACCATCTAGCCTCTGTTTAAAAAGCTCCTTTTGTCAGATACCTCACAAAAGTTTGCACGCCAAAAATCTTGTTGGTCTCTAGGGGGCTAGTGGACTTGAATCTTGCTGTTCTGCAGACTAACAGGACAAAGTCATAGATGACCCTTTTGGTACCAAGTCTGGAGGGAATGCTAGCCTCTACTATTAAATCTCACTCTATTAAATTGGAGGCAGGAGGTATCTTTGGGCTGCAGTCATACATCACAAACAAGCAGCAGTTTGTGATACAAACAAGCCTCAGATCATTCAGCTCACATCCCCCCTCCCTTCTCTCACTTTCCTCCAGTTCACATGATTGACATTTTGATAGTATTTAGGTTTATATTGGAATTGCATTGCTAAACCAGGAAGCCTTTAATTGCAGTGTACAGGGCCACTTTTGGAGGGGGAGACAACATACCTAGGAGGAGAATATTCTTAGACCCACAGTAGCCACTGAAATCATGTGATTTATTTTCATATAACATTTACAGGGGTGGGGTGGGGTGGGGTGGGGAGACAGCTTTTGCCTGTCTTGGCTTTGGGGGGTGGGGTAGAAGGGAAGAAGCCTGAGGATTTGCAGCTCATTCACCAAATCGTGCGTGGTTTGTGATATCTGAGTAGAACCTAACTTAATGAAAGGGATAGGAGCTTGAATTCCAAAGCATAGTGTGGTGTTAAGAAGGTATAGAAGTAAGTGATCCTGTAAGGGGAAGCCCTAATTGGGTAATCAATAGATTTGGGAAGCATTTGGTTACAGTTTATGATCCTTTGAGTCCCCAGATCTCCATGCAGTTGCTGTTTAGACCTGAGAGTGTCAACATGTAAGTCAGAGGAGACAGATAGGATGTTAATTCCTTTTCTTTTTTTGTAGAACTCCAAATTACCCCTTTCCAAAGTAAAGATTACTTTGTTAAAGCTAAATGTGTGTGCCTGGCTATTTTGTAGTTTACTCCACGTTATTCTGATAAATGAAATCCTAACAGATCCTTTTCAGAAAATGATGGAAATATTGCAAAGCAGTTACTAAGGAAGTCCCAGCACTCAGTGTGATAGTATCTGAGTCCGTACAGATGAGATGTGGTGCTGAGGCTGAGCCAAATATTTTTTTGCTGCTTCTGCAACTCACCTACTTGAACCAGAGAAGTGAAAGTTTTGCCAGGGCAGAGCTTTAGGCTTGCCCTCCCTTCCAGCCCCTGGGATTCACTGCTTGGGCTCTGAAAATAGTGTTACTTTTCTTTCATCCTAGGGAGACCTGAAACAGTTCCTGAGGATTTCCAGGACTAAAGATGAGAAACTCAAGCCCCAGCCCATCAGCACCAAACAGAAGGTACAAGTGAGAAGACACCAGTTCACCCAGAAAGAGTTGCATCCCAAAATGTAGTGAAGTATCTAACTTGAGAGGAAGAGAAGAAGACACAGACAATATGGCAGACAATAAAGTGATATTGACCTGACAGCACACAGCCTTTCTTTGTAATACTCTGTACTCTTCTTTTCTAGTCTCCAGTCTTTGTGTCACTAGTTTCAAGCAGCCCTGAATACTGGGTTGATCTTGGCCAATGGATGCTACTTGTAGCTTGACTCTGATCTATATTAGATGTTACGTTTGCAGTGCAACAAGGAGCAGTGTGTGAAGTAGCTGATTTTAATTAAGACCCTTTCTTTCTGGAGGATTGCTGGTGCAGTTGAAGTCTGGCTTAAATAGGTAGAGGCCATTTTGTGCAAACTGATTCTTACAGATGCCCAGCATGCCCCTTTGTCTCCATCTGGGCATCAGCTCTTCTGTTAAAATAACATTTGATCCTATACAAGGGAGGAGGGATACGTGAATAACAGTATATAACAGGGGTGTCAAACTCATTTGTTATGAGGGCCAGATCTGACATAAATGAGACCTTGAGGGGCTGGGCCATGTCGGGCCGGGCCATGTCGGGCCAGGCCATGTGTTTACTTATTTAAGATTAGGTGGCAGAGATAACACAGACAAACACAAATATATATTTTTTAAAAACGTCAAACATGCTTAAAACGTTAGCACTTACTGGTCTTAGGGATGCTTTCTTTGTATTTCTCCCATAGGATCCAGGGACCTGGGCAAAGGAAGCTCTGGCTCTTTCCTTCCTTCCTCAGAGGACTGGGGAGAGGAGCCTCAGCCAATGGAGAAATAGAGGTTTTGTTCTGTAGCTCCTGAGCAATTGAGCAAGCCTTGCAAAGCAATCTGTGATGCAGAAGGAAGCAAAAAAGAAAGAGAAGGAAGCAGATGACAGCCAGTTGCTTGAGGGTCTGATAGAAGCCCTCTGGGGGCCTGATTCGGCCCCCAAAGTGCATGTTTTACACCCCTGGTATAGAAGGTCCAGGTGGAGGAGGTCAGTGGAGGAAACAGATGGATGCCAGCCTGTAGCAGAGGTGTAGAGGAGGCTGATTGGGAGTGGGGAAACTTTGTGTAAAGGCAGAGCTGTGGAGTTTGAACAAGCAACATATCAGGGAGTGTTCACATTACAAAACTTTTTATTAAACCCTTTTAAAAAAAAAGTCTGTTCCTGATCTAGGGTTGTGAAAAAATGGCCTGTCCTTTTCATAGAGGCTTAATATGTAAAAACAAGCAGCAAAAGCTTTTCATGGCATGGATGTAAATAACCTCACCAGGTAAATAACATCCCATTAAGCCTCTGTTAAAGGGACAGGACATTTTTTGTCAAGGCAATTGGCAATTCCTAAGCCTGGCAAATATTACTTGCAAATTATCACTTAGCATTTTTAAAAAGAATATTGCTGGTAAAATGAGCACTTGTGAAGTACAAGATGTGTTTTTTTCCTTTTACTGCACTGGACTGGTAACAGCCTGAAGGGCTGGGGTCATTTCAATGTGCCTTCTGTGATCTGGAGCCAATGTGTGTGGACCTCTTTCCACAGGTATCCTTCAGTTGCCAAGTGGCTCTGGGAATGGAGCATCTCTCCAACAGCAGATTTGTACATAAAGACCTGGCAGCTCGGAACTGTCTGGTCAGTGCCCAAAGGCAGGTCAAGGTATCAAGCCTGAGCCTCAGCAAAGATGTTTACAACAGGTAAGAGGTGTTTTGGATCCCTCTCACTTGGCTGGAAAAGAAGTCTGTTCTTGGATCTTTGGGGCTGAGCTGATTATCCTTTGCTTCTCTGTGAAACAGTGAATATTATCACTACCACCAAGCCTGGATCCCGCTCCGCTGGATGCCACCCGAAGCTGTCTTGGAGGATGAATTCTCCACCAAGTCGGACGTTTGGTCCTTTGGGGTCGTCATGTGGGAAATATTTACCCTTGGAGAAATGCCACACTCCAAACTGGCAGATGAGGAAGTGCTAGCAGGTGCGTGAATCCCCACTGATTACTATTCCCTTGGCCCAGAGAGTTGTGAAGCATCCCTGCCAGGTACCAGCAAGTGCCATCTGGCAATCCATGTGTGCAAGCAACTTGCCAGCAAATATTTGGCTAGCCAAATAGGGCAGACCACTTTAAGAGGAGGGGGATGAACAAAAAAACCAAAAACACCTTAGTGGTTTTAGAAAAAAACATAGATATTATATAATCATGGGATGTAGTAGTGGTTTTCTGGGAGCCTCTTGGTTTTAGATAACCTTGTATACAAGGCTGGTCTAGACTCTGCACTACCCAGAATCAGATTCTGTTACCTGTATAAATGCCTATGTCTGCAGCTTCCAGGGTTAGAAATATGGTCTAAATGAAGGCTGAAATTTGTCAGATACAGTTTTAGTGCCACATTTTGGCACTTTTACTGTTGTATGCACATAGTTTTGGATTCTAGTGAATCCACAGGATCTAGTTTGTTGACAACACAGCATATTGTCATTCCAAGAACAGCTGGCCATCACATACACACACACACATTTAGTGTACCTTGCTGTAGAAAGAAACATTTAAATACACAGCAAACTAGGAAATTGAGCAGAATTTGAGTTCTGCTTACAGCACACTGGGATTTGCAAAAGCCCACATGTGCATAATGCTGAATGTTACTTCTGCTCGAGACACAAGTGTAGCTGAAATTTAGCAGAGCCAAATAACAGGACTTACTGTTTTTCCTGCTGGTCACTGTTGTCTGTTTGGAAAATAAAGGAAAGAAAATAATTGGTATGGCACAGTTGGTAATAGGTGCTGGTCAGAAAGTTTCTGGTTTGAATCTCATCACAGCCATTTCCTTACTAGGTAGCCTTAGGCAATCCATACTCTCTCAGCTTTTCCCAGTTATTATTTATTTATTTAATACGGGATTTCCCCTGCAGCCTCTCCACAGATCTGCTCAAGGCAACCCAGAGAGTAAAAACAGAATAAGAAAGTCATAAAAATAAGCCCAGGGCCCAAAATGTGGAGTTTGGGAATAATAATAATAACTTTTTACAGGGTTACAAGATAATCTGTGTGAGGTACTTCAACCATTCTTAAAGTGCTATATAATTGCTAACTCTTGTTTTATCTGCCTTGGCAAGCAGTTTAAGGTATCGTGCTATCACAGATGTCAGTAATTGATCCATCTCTGTGGTGCCTGATGCATGGGGTGGATAAAAGAAAGGAGGAGAGGTCGGAGAAGGCTGTGTGAAAAGTGTGAAATGATCATGAGTTTGTAATGTATCTTCATGACTGTCATTTGAGAGCAATTGACTGCATACCCTTTCAGTGTCCTTTCTAAAAGAATGCCACCCCTGCCCCACGCCACACTCTAGCCACAGACGGTGTGGAAGATAGTGTTGCTCATATGAGTGTACTGGATGCCTGGGAGAGGCAAAAGTACAGATATTATGAGTCTGTTGTAGATAAAAATTAAGGGTCCTCACTGTCATAGCTGTGATGCTCTGAATTAAGCTATCCCTGAAGTGGTTTAAAATTGTAGCTTCGCATTAAGCTTTTTAACACATTCATCATACCTGTGTAGGTGAAACTGGTAGCTAAATTGTCAGCACAACAAATGTGTATGTACTAATACTTGTAAGTGTACCCTGCTGCACAATAGCTGTTTCCTTTTAATGATTAGCCAGTTGGGGGGCAGGGGATCCCTTGGTTTGGATTCCCTCTCCCCACTTCAGGGTCATTAGAAAGTGTGTGTGTGGGGGGGGTTTGAATGTCCTCTGGGCACCCCATTATACCCTATGGAGACCAGTCCCTATAGGGTATAATGGAGAATTGATCCATGGGTATCTGATCCCTGTTTTTTAAGACAGAGGCACCAGATTTTCAGCATAAGCCCCCCACTGAAGTTCTTACCCCCCCCCCCCCCAAGTTTCAAAAAGATTGAATCAGAGGGTCCAATTATGTGAGGCTCAAAAGCAGGCTCAGAATTGTTGAGCAATTGGCTGCATACCCTTTCAGTGTCTCAACAAGAATTGTTGAGCAGCTGCTACATGTGTGTACCTTAACCTCTCCTGACCTTTTAAGGCTGGAAGGAAGGAGGATGTGCAGTCTTGATAGCTCACTCCCCAGGCCAGAACCAGCACTGAGGGGGAACTGTAATATGTCTTGCTCACCTCTTAATGCTCCCAGGGCTGTTTCTGGTAGCATGGAGGGGAGAGGAAACAGGAATCAGGAGCACAGGTGGCTAAAGAGAAAGGAGTTGCTTGCAAGTATTTGCAAGGCCTTCCTTCAGCATTTCTTTGGAGAAGCAAAGTAGGGACCATCGCAGGATATAAGTTTAGGAGCATTGTTGTTGAGAGGCTTTGTGCTGAGATGCAATGGGGCATCCTCACCACCAAGAAGCCTCCCCCCCTCTCCTGACTGCCAGGCTACAGAGACCTGAGCGGCTGAATCAAGCCTAGAGTGGTCACCACTTGCACTCGCACTTTAGCATCATCGGAACTGATCCAACACCACTGGCTCCTGTAACTAACATCACCGAGAGTATTATCGAGACTAATTAGTAAACATCACTAATGAAGAACATCTACAGGCAGGGTAATAACGACTCAACAGACTACCTGGACTCACACCCCATGGAGGAATGACAGATAGCTCGCTAATAGTGCTAATTTATTATTATTGTTAATTTAATTATAGATTATTTTATCAATCAATTAGCGACAAAATTAATATTTAGATCAGAAAAAAAAAAATCTTAACTTATTTATTAGGATGGGAGGGAGGGATTATTTATTTATTAATAAGTTAAGAATCAATGAATTTGCAGAATTCAACCTAATTGATTGCAAGGCGGACTGGGAGGGTTACTAAATTAATTTGAGATATAAATAGTGGGCTGTCAACCAGGAATTGGTAGGGTTGGTGAGGAGGGTAAGTGAAGTGGTAGGTGGAGATAAACCGGAGAGTGACATTGGTGACTTTATAGTGAGTTGATTCAGATGGCCGGCCAGGGGATTCCAGTGCTCCTGGGGAGGGGAAGATACGACGGTGGGAATAGACAGAAATATAATGGAAGGAGACAGAGACAAAGCGGTGCTCGGCCACCTTCCAGTCTACTTCCCATCCCAATGGTGGCGGGTAGTGGGTCTAAGAAGAATTGCTCGCCTCTGTCATTGGTGTTATGTAACGCCAGGTCCATAAATAATAAGACCGCGACCCTTAAGGAGTTTCTGCTACAGCAGAACATGGACCTGGCTTGCGTGACCGAGACCTGGGTGAGGGACGGGGAGACAGTAGCTCTCTCCCAGATGTCCCCCCCGGGATACTCGGTCTTCCACCAATCACGGAGTAGCGGGCGGGGGGGAGGCGTAGCATTACTCATACGGGAGGATTACTCCTTTCGGGCTCTCCCGGGCCCAAAGATTGATGGGATTGAATGCGCCGGTCTGGCGTGGGATGTTGGAGAGGGGTTGGCAATTTGGCTGGTGTACCGTCCGCCTAACGCACCGGCCAATGCCTTACCATCACTATTGGAGGCAGTGGCGGGCTGGGCGTTGGAGTACCCGAGGCTTATGGTCCTGGGTGACTTCAACGTCCATGCCGACGACACGGCCTCCACTCAGGCGATGGACCTAGTGTCGTCCATGGCAACACTGGGACTCTCTCAACTTGTCACGACTCCCACGCATCAGGCCGGGCACACATTAGACCTGATCTTTGCGTCCGGGATTTTGGTGAACGATATCGCCGTAGAAGCGGTACCATGGTCGGATCACCTAGCCCTTAAGGCCCGTATGGGGATGCTACCCCAACCCTGTATGGGCGGAGAGCCTATTTTGGCTCGCCCTCGGGGCCTGATGGACCCGGAACGGTTCCAAACGGCCCTGAGGGATCCTTGGCCCACTGGCAATTCCCTCGATGACCTGGTGGAGATCTGGCAGGACCAGCTATCCAGGGCTATCGACGAAATTGCACCCCGGCGTCCTCTACGCCCTCGCACGAAGCTGGCCCCATGGTACACCCTGGGGTTGCGCCGGCTGAAACAAGGGCTTAGACGACTAGAGAGGCAGTGGAGGCATACTCGGGACGAAGCAACGAGAACATCCTATAGAACGTTTATGAAGTCTTATGAGATGGCAGTCAAGGCTGCAAAGAAAGAATACTTTGCTACCAAGATTGCATCTGCAAACTCGCGCCCAGCACAATTATTTAGAATAATTGGGGATCTTATAACGTTGCCTCAAGGCAAACCAAATGTTAGAGAATTGGAAATAGGCTGTGAGGCATTTGCGAGATATTTTGCAGATAAAATCTCGTTGCTCCGCCAAGACCTGCCTACCACCTTGGATACAGTGAGTGAAATTGAGGCTCCGTGCCTGTCTTCAGGTTTAGTGCTGGACCACTTCGACCCGCTCAGCCTGGAGGAAGTCGACAGAATCCTCTCCGCTGCTCGCCCGACAACATGCGATCTGGACCCCTGCCCCTCTTGGCTGATTAAATCTTGCCAGGGGGAGCTTAGATGTCCTTTACGGGACATCATAAATAGGTCCCTCTTAGAGGGGCAATTTCCAACACCCCTAAAAGAGGCCTTGGTCCGCCCTCTCTTGAAAAAAGTTACAGCAGACCCGGCCGAATTGGCGAACTATCGACCGGTGTCTAATTTACCGTTTTTAGGTAAAATTATTGAGAGGGCTGTGGCGCAGCAGCTTCAGAGGTTTCTGGATGACGCTTCTGTCCTGGACCCATGTCAGTCAGGCTTCCGGCCGGGCCATGGGACGGAGACGGTGCTGGTCGCCTTAGTGGATGACCTCCAACGGCAACTGGATCGAGGCGGCGTTGCAGTGCTGATGCTGTTAGATCTGTCGGCTGCATTTGATACAGTCGACCATCGGCTACTGACGCGCCGCCTCGCCGACATTGGGGTTGAGGGGTCGGCCCTGCAATGGCTTTCCTCCTTTCTCCTAGGTCGGGGACAGAGGGTGGCTATTGGGGGAGAACGATCCCGGAGGCGCACACTGGATTGTGGGGTGCCTCAGGGAGCAGTTCTCTCCCCGATGTTGTTCAACATCTATATGCGCCCCCTCGCCCAGATTGCCCGGCGGTTTGGGCTGGGTTGCCATCAATATGCAGACGACACCCAGCTCTATCTGCTAATGGACGGCTGGCCCAACTCCGCACCAGGGAATCTCGACCGGGCTTTACAGGCTGTCGCGACATGGCTCAGGCTGAGCGGGCTGAAACTGAACCCAGCGAAGACAGAGGTCCTGTGCGTGGGCCGCGGCGCCCTGGGAAGGGAAATAGCTCTCCCGGCCTTCGACGGTGCGCTATTGAAAGCAGCGCGCCAGGTAAAGAGCCTAGGTGTTTTACTGGAGCCTTCACTATCAATGGAGGCCCAGATAGCAGCCACTGCCAAGTCAGCATTCTTCCATCTGAAGCGGGCAAGGCAGTTGGCCCCTTTCCTCGAGCGCCGGGACCTCGCAACGGTGATCCACGCAACGGTCACCTCAAGACTAGACTACTGTAATGCCCTCTACTTGGGGCTACCTCTGTGCCGGACTCGGAAGCTGCAGCTAGTGCAGAACGCGGCGGCCAGGCTGTTGTTGGGACTTCCAAAACGGGAGCATATACAGCCGGGGCTACGTGAACTGCACTGGCTGCCGATTATATACCGAGTCCAGTACAAAGTGTTGGTCGTTACCTTTAAAGCCTTATATGGCCGAGGACCCACCTACCTGAGGGACCGTCTTTCCCCATACGAACCCCAGAGAGCACTGAGGTCAGTCGGGAAAAATCTGATGACCATCCCCGGGCCGAAGGAGATTAAACATCAGAGCACCAGAGTACGGGCATTCTCGAGTGCGGCTCCTACTCTGTGGAACCGACTCCCCGAGGAGGTGCGGGCCCTGCGGAACCTTGAGCAGTTCCGCAGGGCCTGCAAGACCGTCCTTTTTAAACTGGCACATCCGGACTGTTAGGAAGATCAAGAATTAAGGAGCCGCCAATGCGGTCTGAAGATTCACACCGCAGAATAATTATATCATTGAACTGGTTTTTAATGTTAGTAGTTTCATTGTTGATGTTTTATATTGTTGGATTTAAATGTTTTTATAATATCACTGTATGTTTTGTAATATGCTGTTAGCCGCCCTGAGCCCGCTAAGGTGGGGAGGGCGGGATAGAAATAAAATTTATTATTATTATTATTATTATTATAAGAACTGGGCTGTGGTTGATCTCCTTTTATCCTTGTTTCTGACCATCTGCTTCTCCTCCTTACCAATCTTCAGGTTTACAGAATGGGAAGATGAAGCTTCCCCATCCAGAGGGTTGCCCCTCCAAGGTCTACAAAGTAATGCAGCGTTGTTGGGCCACCAGCCCAAAGGACCGCCCGTCTTTCAGTGAGATTGCCAACATGCTTGGGGAAAGCCCATCTGAAAGCAAAGCCTGAGCAGGGAAAGGTTGGCCCATCTTGCATGAGCTGGGAATGGCTGGAGAGTGGTTTTGGCATTTGACTGTTACAGACTCTCCAATGGGATGCAAAGTCCACACCCAAAGAGATTGTGGATTTTTTACACTAATGGACAAAACTTGTGGACATTGTCCCTTTACTACAGGCTTCTTATCAGGCCCCGTTTCCTGCCCCTCACCAGGCTGCGTTCCTCCAGGTTCTACCTCTGAGATCCATGGGGCTGGTTAACATGCAAGAGCTGCAGGGAAGAATGCTGGAAAGGCACCACAGGCCACTTTGGTGATGAAGGTCTGTGGAAAGTTTTGGGACTCCTCTGTGTTGGCACATCAAGCATTTTCTTCTTCCTGAACTCACATAAAGCTGTCTTATTCCAAGTCAGACTATTGGTCTGTCAAGGTTGGTGTTGTCTACTTTGACTGGCAGTGGCTCTCCCAGGTCTTAAGTAGAGGTCTTTCATATCGCGTCTAACTGAAGATGCCTGGGACCTTCTTCATGCAGGGCAGGTGCTTTATCAATGAGCCATGGTCCCATCTGATTCAGACCTCAGAATGCCTTTCACAATAAGCACAAGCAAGTTCCTTTCATTTGGGAGAGTCTTCATTTGTGGCAAGGTTTTGCAGGGTTTGGGGGAGGAGACGCCCTGATGTTTTGAAGTAAACAAGACATCAGGGCACCTTATAAATTGGACCACGTACTCCTCTCTTAAGCCAGTGAGGAACCTCTATATTTATTAAGCAGTTCTCTTGTGTCTCTCCTCCTGGAATGGTCCATCAGGCCTTCTGGTGCCTCCCTGCGTATCTAGATGGAGCAAAGAAAACTTAAGTGCCTGGCATATGAAGGAGATTTTCACTTGCTTTTCTGACTATCCTTTTTATACGATTATTTGGGGGACAATGTTATCTTTTTTTTAAAAAAAGTTGACACCTCTCAGCCTTAGTATTCTTTAATTATTATTATTATTGTTATTACAAGAATTGCAGCCTAGAGTCATTTTAGTTTCAGTTTGCTTGAGCGGAGGATAGAACAGCCAAGAAGTTTTTTTTTATATATGCTGCTCTCAATAAAGAGTCCCTTCCTTTTTAAAAAAATAAAACATTCCTGTGTTCCTTATCTAATTTTTCCTTCTTCTAGGTAAATTACTGATTCCAGGGTTCTTTTTCCTGGGGATTCCGGGGCAGAAGGAGAGGTCATTGCACAGAATATAGCTTGTACAAGATGGCCAGGAATAGTAGCGTGGTGTTTAATATGCAAGTAGCATAAGCTTAAAATGCCCTAATTGAGGAATCCATTTGTTTACTCAATTAAAGCAGGGAGATGTGGTCACTGTAACTTGAACCTGCTAGCCACCACATGTAGAACCCACTGAAGCTTCTGAACAGACTTCACTGATCTGCGTACCGTGTGTTTTAGTAGTTCAGCATGGATGCAAGCAGAGCATGGGAAACTATGGCCAAATTATACCTCCAAAGGCAAATCATGGCTATAGAAAAGGGGATTTCTACCTTCCTGTGGATCAAAAAGCATTCCCAGGCAGCACAACGGCCCCATAAGGTGGAGGGTAGATCTGTGCAGAACAGGCCGACTGCCCAATTACTTTCATCAGCCAGCTGAACCTCAGTCTTTTCCATTTATTGGCCCTAATCCAGTCCATTACTGCCTCCATACACTTAATCAGGACATCTAGGCTGATACCAGATGGGCATTCTGGGGCAGCTGGGAGGCGTCCCGAATACAGACGGCACAAAAAGAGCAATCCCAGAACCTCCAGACGGTCCCCGGCGACGCGGCCCCATCCTGTTCGTGGAGCGGCTGACAGCCTGCACATGGAAAGGTGCCCTAGAAGCCGGATTCCCTTTGTTTTCCTTTGGGAGACAAGTGCTGGTGTGCACAAGCGCACCAGTGCTCTGATTGGTTTCATTTTTAAAAAAAAAACAGAAATGGTCCTTCCCTGTCCAGATGGCCCGGAGGTGACTGACAGCTGGCTCAAATATTTGCTACCACTTAGGAAGGGGTAGCTTTTTGAGCCAGTTGCAGGAGCCTGGAGGATGGGGTGAGGATGGGAGAAGGACGGGCAGCAGATGTTGCCGTCTGCACAGATTTTTGGGGTCGACTTCAGAGGCGTCTCTGAGTCAACCCAAAGTGCCGGTTTGTAATCGGCCCTAATGTCTCTTCTGACTGAGTAGAAAAGGAGAGCTGGATGGCATCTACCTACGTGCTACTGCAGCCCAGAAAACTGGACACCTTCACCCAGCAGCTTCATGTAGATCAGGGGTGGCCAGCGGTAGCTCTCCAGATGTTTTTTGCCTACAACTCCCATCAGCCCCAGCCATTGGCCATGCTGGCTGGGGCTGATGGGAGTTGTAGGCAACAAACATCTGGAGAGCTACCATTGGCCACCCCTGATGTAGATGTTAAAATATGGAGGATCTATTCTCCCCCGTGTTTGTTTAGAGAATTGATCCCACACAGTGCTCCCAATTACCTGCCTTAGTTAACCTATCTAGGACTATGCCAGTGGCATCAAATGATGCTAAAAGATCCAGGAGAATAAAGAGTCATTATCCTCATGCCTCAGTTCTGACAAAGATCATCAGGCAGAGTGACCAAGACAGGCCTGAAACCAGTTTGCAACAGTCCAGATAAGTAATGTCATCCAAGAAAGCCTTGAATTGCACAACTACCCATTGCATAAATATCTTTCCCAAGAAGGGGATATTTGCCACTGCCCATAATCATTTAGGTCTTCTGGGTCCAAGGATGGGTCTTTGTACAGCCTCCTTTGAGGTAGCCAGAAGTATTTACCCCTTCTATGAAACATGACCATTCCAGAAACCTGGCCACAAAACCCTGAATGGCACATTACTGTATATGCCAAGGTGGATAAGAGTAACACATAGATGTGGTCAGCTTCCAAGCAACTTGTCTACATCCCTGAGGTGCAACAACTCTGATTGATCTAAATAATTCTAACAGGGTTGCATTCTCTTTGGAGATCTGTAGAGTTGGAAAATCTAGTCATGTTTTTTTTTTTTGCTGTTGTCTATATTTCATGGGGCAGGGCCATAAAATCTCTAATAATATGCACATCTGTCATCATTGTTAAATATTATACTGCAGAAAAACATCCTACACAGCTATTTATAGGGGAAAAAGTAAGAAGCAGAGAGCAAGCTCTCACAACCCACCAATTCCCATGCTCTTTCTCTGTTACAAAGTCAAAAATTACTTGCTACTTGTGGTAAATTTGGCAGTGTGATAAAACTGGTCAATACGCAGAATTGTTCTCTGGAGTTTCTTTTAGTAATCATTTATCATCAAAGTACTGCATCTTGAGTATCTCATTTCAGAAAGCACAAAACAGCTGCAGCCGTGTTGTCTGATGATAATACACTCTGCTGGCTGCAAAAGCACCACTTGGGATACATTTTAATTTTATTTTATTATGGTTGTTTTTAGACTGCTACGTAACTGGTTCTCATGACAGTTCATAAAAGCAGAAATGGTAAAATGATGTAATAAAACCAGTAAAACTACTGAAATTACTGGACATTTTATATTTGCAATTGTTAACAATGAGTTTTTACAATAATTTTACAATAATTGTTTTTACAGTAAATTAAGAAAGAAAAGCCGTACTGGACAAGTCTCTTAATTATTGCTTAAAAGTCTTGGAAAATTGCCTTTGTTACCTCACATATAAATTCCGAAAAAATAGGCATCAAGACAAACAGATGCAGTGAGAGGGTCCTGTAGAGGAGGTGCCACTACAGAAAAAGTTGACTGCCTTATTAGTCGCTCCTCTAAAACTATCACCCTGTTGTTGCATCAGCTTTCAAACCTTTCCCTTCAGAAATGGCAGGTTAGGCACTCTTAAAACATTAAACAGTGTTTAGGTTTATTTGAACAAACTGGGAGGGAATGGAATCAGTATTTACACAGTGT
This sequence comes from Heteronotia binoei, assembly GCF_032191835.1. NCBI lineage: Eukaryota > Metazoa > Chordata > Lepidosauria > Squamata > Gekkonidae > Heteronotia > Heteronotia binoei. The sequence continues at coordinate 221,531,489 of NC_083223.1, read as the reverse complement.
TTGGGATCTGGGATTGGTAGTCAGAAAGTTACATATAATCACAGAACTACATCTTACGCTGCTGAATAAACCAGAGCCATTTTTAGACTTAGGGCTGTAGTAATGTATGGCTATGAGAGTTGGACCATAAGAAAGGTTGAGCGCAAGAGAATAGATGCTTTTGAGCTGTGGTGCTAGAGAAGACTCTTGAGAGTCCCGTGGACTGCAGGAAGAACAAATCAGTCAGTCCTAAGGGAAATCAACCCTGACTGTTCCCTGGAAGGTCAGATGCTGAAGCTCAAATACTTTGGCCACCAAATGAGAAGAGAGCACTCACTGGAGAAGACCCTGATGCTGGGAAAGACAGAAGGCAAAAGAAGAAGGGGATGGCAAAAGATGAGATGGCTGGACAGCATTACTGATGTAACAAACTCGAATTTGAGCAGACTTCAGAGGATGGTGGGAGGCAGGAGGGCCTGGCATGGGGTCCACAAAGAGTCGGACTCAACTGTACGACTGAACAACAATAAAAAAGATCAATAACCTGGGCTTTTGGCATGTTTAATTTAGTTGATTTGTATCCTGTCTTCCCTGCCAAAGCAGGCTCAGAGCAGCTCACATTACATAATAGAATAAGAATAAAAACAGTTAAATTAAATTTTAGATTAAAACAATTTGGTGCTAATTTCCATACAGTTTAAAGATGGCATTCAGTGATCTTAAACATCCATTTAGATCTAATATCTTGGTGGTGGTCATCAGTACCATCCTTAGGGGACGTGGCGCCCCAGGCAGGCTCCCTTCGGAAGTAAGGGGGGAGCAAACTTTCTCCAGCGCTCTCTTCAAAGAACTTGGAAGAAGCCCGGGCTGTCATGGGTGCTGGGGACCCTGCAGAAGAAACAGAGCCTGCAGAAGGAACTGTGCCCCTGCCACCGGCACCAGTGCCCCTGCCTCCTGCTGAAGAAGATCCAAGCCCCCCTGCCTCGCCCTCTCGGGTGGCTCGTGTGCGTGACCGCCTTCGTCGGGACCTCAGGGATTGGAGGAGGGCGGCACGCTCACAAGCAAGACGCTCCCTGAGCCCTGAGTGTTGAAAGGATTCTGGCCCTTCTAAGTGTGAGGATGCTTAAGTTTCGGCAGGATCCTGGCTGTTGCTCTGAGACAGCAATTAGCCCAAATGAGCAACAGGCAGCAGAGGGCTATATAGCTGTGGGCTTTGGGAGGAGGCTTTGTGGAAGCAACTAGTCACATACCTGACATCCTAGCATCCACTCCGGCTCTTGACTTTGGCTTTTGGATTCCTGACTTTGGCTTGGACCTCTGGACCCCCTGACTTCGGCTTCGGAACCTCTGACCTGTGATACCTGGATTACGATTCTGTTTTGGCGCCTTGGACCCACTTTGCTCACCAGTTGCAGACCCTGGACCGCCCCTGGATTTTGCCTGACTCAGCCCCAGCTCGTGACACGGGCCCTGTCAAACTGGGTAGGGCCGAGCCTCATTGGGGCGCTCCTCTGATCGCGCCGGGAGGCAGAGTGCAGCACTGCACTGTGGAAGGGAAGGGAGGGGCAGGTGGTAGTGGTGGCAACAGTGATTGTGGGGAGACAAGCTTAGACATTTGCTTTGGGCATCGGGGGAAGCCCAATTCAGCACCCCCTCCTGGCGCCCTAGGCAAATACCTAGTTTGTCTAGTGGGTAAGCTGGTCCTGGTGGACATCATTCAATCAAAAGCCAACTGAAATAATATTGCCTTGCAGACCTTGCGGAACTGGGTTCTGACCTCTGACCTCCTTTTAGTTTAGGGGCTTTCAATACCATTTCAAACCATTTGCCAGATCCTTGTCTTCCCAGATTGATAGTCTTCTCACACTGGATATTAATCTTAAAACTGGAGAACTAATTCCCCTCTCAAGTTGTGATTCTTTGTTTTACACAGAGAGATTGTTTAAACTATTGGAACAATCTCCACCAGAGTTTATTTTTTTTTCAAAGCCTCTGTCACGGACTGGGGCCAGGCCAGGCGAAGTCCAGGGGCAGTCCAAGGTCTGTAGCTGGGTAGCAAGGAGGGTCCAAAGCGCCAAAACCGAATCACAGTCCAGGTATCGTAGGTCAGAGGTTCAGAAGCCGAAGTCAGGGGGTCCAGAAGTCAATGCCAGAGTCAGGGGGTCCAGAAGCCGAAGTCAGAAGCCAAAGTGGATGCTAGAACGTCAGGTAAGTGACTAGTTGCTTCCACAAAGCCTTCTCTCAAAGCCCACAGCTATATAGCCCTCTGCTGTCTATTGCCCATTTGGGCTAATTGCTGACTCAGAGGGCAGCCAGGATCCTGCTGAGACTCAAGCACCCTCACTCCTCACACCCAGAATCCTTTCAAAACTCAGGGCTCAGGGAGCGTCTTGCTCGTGAGCGTGCCGCCCTCCTCCAATCCCTGAGGTCCTGACGAAGGCGGTCATGCACACGAGCCACCCGAGAGGGTGAGGCAGGGGGGCTTGGATCTTCTCCAGCAGGAGGCAGGGGCACTGGTGCAGGTGGCAGGGACACAGTTTCTTCTGCAGGCTCGGCTTCTTCTGCAGGGCCCCCAGCACCCATGACAGCCATACCACACTGGCTTTGAAACAGACTCTGCTTTTTAGACTCTTCTCACACTAGTGAATCCCTCAAAAGTTGCACTCTCTTCTTCATCCACTCTCTCCAACTCCCCTCTCTCCAAGTGCCTAACTGTCACACTCTTTTAGACAGTTAGCTGCAGTTCTCCAATCAGAGTGAGTTCCATGAACTGTCAATCAGTTCAGCTAACTCACATCCAAGCAGCACTGCCTATATTAAGTATGCTTCTGCTTGCTGGCTGTCACACCTACCTACCTTGGCTGCTGCAGAGTGGCATCCATAGGGCAGAGCTTGTGACAGTGGTGAGAACAGCTTGAAAGGTTTGTACAGGAAGAAGTGGTCCTTAACTTTCCTACATGGCTTTGCCCTCTGTGAATTATTCCTAAGGATGTGAGATAACAAGAGATCCCACACACTTTTTACCACTGAGACCATAATGAATAGTCCCAGACATAACTGTAGGTCTGATGCATATTTTGAGTTCTGGAAATGACTGCAGCTTCTGTTTTCCAGAAAACAGAAAGTCCCATTTGTTGCCTGTCCCATCAGTTGTGCAAATTGTCCTTTTACAGCTTCCTTGAAATGCCAGTGTAATGTAAAAGGGATATTTTAAAATGGATTATGGGATAGGAGAGGGTGAACTAATAGTCTGAGATTAAATTCAAATGTATAAATGCCATATCAATATTTTTGAACTCAAAGTACTCACTGAAATAAGTAACAACAATTTTGTGGAAAACAGCCATGCAATACCTTTTATAAAAACCGACCGAATAACAAAAAGCACTATGCAAGATTAAGAATCCTTCAGGATAATTCTTCAAGCTGGATGTTAAACAAAAAAAAGGGGGGGGGGGTTCATGCTTGAGTCTTAAGGCTCCTTGTCTGCATCATGTGTAGAATGCCAGGTAGATCTGAATAGGCAAATGCTGAGGGGAGCTAATATCAGGTTGTACCTTTGGTCTTCTGGGAAGAAGGCTATCTGCAATTTCAGAACTCTAAGAGCACGTGATCTTAGCCAAAAGGCTGAGAAGCCTTTAAATCCAAGAGATTCTTCCACTCATTTTATGGCCCAGGAACATGCAATGCCATCGGTTTGTTTAAAGCTGAATGGATGTAAACTTGGTAAGTTCTTGAATGGGAGAGCAGCAAGAAGCCCACATAAGTAGTTCTGGCCCAGAGGTGCTATAGAAAGAAATATATGCAAGATGTAATTTGGTACATGTTACGATTCCCAACACAGGTTCACATTCAGGTTATGTTTGTTTGATGGGAGGAGAACTTTTTCAGGAGAACTCTACTACCATGTTCTATTCTGGAATGTTCAGTTAAAATATACACAGTACACTTTTAACAAGCTCTACTTCTTCACCCAGAGGGTGATTAACACGTGGAATTCACTGCCACAGTAGGTGGTGGCGGCCACAAGCATAGCCACTTTCAAGAGGGGATTGGATAAAAATATGGAGCAGGGGTCCATCGATGGCTATTAGCCACAGTGTGTGTGTGTATATATATAATTTTTTTTGCCACTGTGTGACACAGAGTGTTGGACTGGATGGGCCATTGGCCTGATCTAACATGGGTTCTCTTATGTTCTTATTTTTAAATAGTTAATAGCAATGTCAGTTTCCATTCTCTGATGGGCATATTATATTAAATCATAAAGCTCTTGAATTGCCTATGTAAAGGGTGGGGGGGGACCCATGGAACCAAATGGGCTCTATTTTCATACAATGTCTGTCTGGGCCTGGATGGTGACAGGGAACTCAGAGAGAATCTTTGTTCGGAGGCCCTTCCCTCAGGAGCATAAATTACAGGGCCAGTGAATAAAATGAACAAATGTTTGATTTTTTTCCCCAGACTGGGAGACAGGTAAGGAAAGTTTTGAGGGGAGAGGTGTTGGTGTGGTGTAGTGCTTATTAAGTGCACGGACTCTTATCTGAGAGAACCGGGTTTGATTCCCCACTCCTCCACTTGCAACTGCTGAAATGGCCTTGGGTTAGCCATAACTCTCTTAGAGGTTGTCCTTGAAAAGGCAGCTTCTGTGAGAGCTCTCTGAGCCCCACCCACCTCACAGGGTGTCTGTTTGGAAAGAAGATAAAGGAGATTGTAAGCCACTCTGAGACTCTGATTTGGAGAAAAGGGCAGGGTATAAATCTGCAGTCTTCTTCTTCAAAGGGGTTAAAATCTATCAAGTAGGAACCTGAAGTCACCAGAGGTTCTTTATTTGGCAAGATTAAGACAATAGGGTACTGTGCTGCTTCATTTGATATCAAAGCTGTTGAGAGACCAGAAATTCCACTGGGGAAACAGCCTTCTGAAGGGTCTAATTAGGGTTGCCAATCCCCAGGTGGAGGCAGGGGATCCCCTGGGTTGGAGGCCCTCCCCCTGCTTCAGGATCATCAGACAGCAGAGGGAGGGGAGGGAAATATCTGCTGGGCATTCCATTATTCCCTATGGAGAATGATTCCAATAGGGAATAATGGAGAATTGATTCATGGGTATCTGGGGCTCTAGGGGGGCTGTTTTTTGAGGCAGAGGCACCAAATTTTCAGAATAGCATTTTGTGCCTCTCCTGAAAGCACCCTCCCAAGTTTCAAAAAGATTGGACCAGAGGGTCCAGTTCTATGAGGCCCCAAAGAAGGTGCCCCTATCCATTATTTCCAATGGAGGGAAGGCATTTAAAAGGTGTGCTGTCCCTTCAAATGTGATGGCCAGAACTCCCTTTGGAGTTCAATTATGCTTGTCACAACTTTGCTCCTGGCTCCACCCCCAAAGTCCCCAGATATTTCTTGAATTGGACTTGGCAAGTCTAATATAGCAAGCTCACTTAGCTTTTACTGTTTTCAAGTGACTCAGTCACATACTTTATAATTTTGAGTTTTCTATATTTGGTGTTAAATACAGCATCTTCAGCATACAATGTGTTCTGCAGTACAGCAAAATTGGAAAGGATTAGGATTGAATTCTGTTGGGTATAGGAACTTGCACAGAGAGGAGTGTATCCCTCCTTTTATAGTGAAGGATACATCCTTCTCTTCCTCCAACCGACCAGTTCTTAAATGCCCAGTCTACTGCTCTGAAATAGCAATGCCTAACTCTCTCTACACTTGTTCTCCGGTGGTCCCTGGTAGTGGGACAGTCTGAAATTGCTGGGAGTAGGCTCCTCCTCCGGAAACAGGGTCATTGATCGTTTGGAGAGGGGTCGCTCCTGGGGGAGGGGTCGCTGGCCTGGGGGAGGGGTCGCTGCATTGGAAACTCTCCAGTCCAAACGGCCCTGTTATGAGACAGGACGTGTTCGTAGTGCATCGGAGCACAGTGATCCGCAGAACGAGGTCTCCTTGAGAGAAAGTCTCTGCTACCTTGTTCCTCAGCCACAATGGCGGTAGGCAGAGCATTTTACTGCCAGCGTTGGGCTTTACCCAACAAAGGCAGCACACCTGGGGACTGCCGCGGAGAGCGAGGTCACCCCTCCTGAGCCTGTTGAGATGGGGAGGGGGAAGCAGTGAGTCCACCTTTGCAGTCCCATGCAGCACCAGGGGGCGTACTGCAGACGACCGCAGTCCAGCGCGGCCGAGAGTAGGAAAGCTCTTGCCGACTCACTCAGACAGTGTGTCTATTCAAGAGGAGGTGGTAAGCTGCCTGAGGGAGAGCGGGAAAGCTCTTTGTGACGCACGGACTGTTTTTTGCTTGGGACGGGCTCCCCTGGGATGAGAGAAGCCCACCCGATAGCTTACAGCCATTTCCCAGGACCCCTGCAGAACAGGGGTAGAGGAAGGCTTATGCTGTAGCAGGTCTTCTTCAACTCAGGCGCGGTTAGCGTGGCCTGGGGGGGGGGCAGTTTCTTTACTATGCAGAAGGGGTTGCCATTTCAGGCAGTTAGCCTGGTAACGGAGGCTTCTCTCTCTCTCCTTTCACTTTCGTTTCAGCCTTCTTCCGTAGCTGAGATGGCTGACAGATGGGGACAGTCTAGTGAGACAGGCTCAACCAGTGAACATATGAACATATGAAGCTGCCTTATACTGAATCAGACCCTGGGTCCATCAAAGTCAGTATTGTCTTCTCAGACTGGCAGCGGCTCTCCAGGGTCTCAAGCTGAGGTTTTTCACACCTATTTGCCTGGACCCTTTTTTGGAGATGCCAGGGATTGAACCTGGGACCTTCTGCTTACCAAGCAGATGCTCTACCACTGAGCTACCGTCCCTCCCCATTGATTTCTCCATCCCAAAGTACTCAGGATCCGCTTCCGAAAAAGATGGAGAGGATTCTGAACTGGATTTAACTGGAGAGGATGCCAAGCTTAACTTACTCATTTGTTTAAATAGAGAATTGAGCAAGGAGTTTGCCCCTGCCCAAGGCTCTACTGTGCCTTCTCACCCTCAGAAAAGGAAGAGACAAGCAGTTCTAGATATTGCCACAGCTCCTACAGACCCAAAGAAAACAAAATTGGGTATGAGCTTGGACTCTCCCTGTGATAGTTCTCAGGAGGAGGAGGAACCTGACTCTTCAGTAGACTCTTCTGCAAAGGAGGAAGGGGAGCTCTCTGAGGAGGAGGAGGCTGCTCCTTCAGTGCAATCTAGGACCTTTCCAGTGGAATATTTTTCTAAACTGCTCCCTAATGTCACGGCTGGGGCCAGGTCAGGCAAAGTCCGAGGTCTGTAGCCAGTAAGCAGGAGGGTCCGAGGTACCAAATCCGAATCACTGTACAAGTATCGCAGGTCCGAGGTCCAGAAGCCAAGGTCAGGGAGTCCAGAAGTCACAAGCCAAAGTCAGGGAGTCCAGAAACCAAAGTCAAGCCGGAGTGGATGCTAGAACGTCAGGGAGATGACTAGTTGCTTCCACAAAGCCTCCTCCCAAAGCCTACAGCTATATAGCCCTCTGCTGGCTGTTGCCCATTTGGGCTAATTGCTGGCTCAGAGAGGCAGCCAGGATCCTGTTACAACTCAAGCATCCTTGCTCTTAGAAGGGCTAGAATCCTCTCAAAACTCAGGGCTCAGGGAGCGTCTTGCTTGTGAGCGTGCCACCCTCCTCCGATTCCTGAGGTCCTGACGGAGGCGGTCATGCACACGCGCCACCCGAGAGGGCGAGGCAGGGGGGCTGGGATCTTCTCCAGCAGGAGGCAGGGGCACTGGTGCAGGTGGCAGGGGCACAGTTTCCTCTGCAGGCTCAACTTCCTCTGCAGGGTCCCCAGCACCCATGACACCTAAGGTCCTCAGGGAACTGGACTTTATTGCCACACCCAGAGAGAAGGCAGAATTGGACCCTGACCTGCCCGCAGGCTCAGGGAAGATAATGCCCAAGGTGGGGGTTTCTCAGACCGGGGTGCCCTTACCTGCCCCCTTTTTTCCGTCTTATTAAGACAGAGTGGGAACACCCAGCTAAGCCAAAGTCTAACCCACATCTGTTTTCCAAATTGTATGGGTTGAGTCCAGAGGCTACCAAACGGCTGAAATTGCCCGTAGTGGACGATCCTATAAATAGTTTATTATCCACATCAGTGCTTCCCATGGATGTAGATGGGCTACCCTAGGATGCCTCTGATAGATGGATGGAACAGGCACTACGAAAGGACTTTGAAACCTCGGCTTGGTCCATCCGGGCATCTTCAGCAGGGTCGCTGTTTGCGTGCGCAGTATATACCTGGGCATCCAATTTGGCCTCAGCGGATAGTAATGCGCCAAAGGAATTCAAGGATGAGCTTAAGAAAATAGCCTTGGGCACAGCATTTATTGCAGATGCGACCCTAGACGCAATGCAGTTGTCCACAAGGGCAGTGGCTTGCAGTGTGGCAGCGCGCAGGAATGTTTGACTCAGGACTTGGGATGCGAATGCAGCTGCACAGGCTAGACTGGCAGCTGTACCATTCAAAGGTGTTAGTCTCTTTGGGGACGAACTGGAACGCTTCCTGATTGAGAGGAAGGACAAAAAGAAAGTCTTGCCTTCCAAGAGGAAGGATTTTAAGCCCAAAAAATCCTTCCAGCCCTTTCGGGACTCCAAAAAATTCTCCCGGCCTTCAGATTTTAAGCCTTTCCGAGGGAAGTGGGGATGCTAAATCCTTTCCTAGCCGAAGCGACAAGGGAAACAAAAGTGACTCCAAAAAGGGGGGGTCACAATGACTATGCCAGAAGTCCAGAACTGCTTCCTATCGGGGGGGGGGGGGCAGCTACAGTTTTTTGCAGACCGATGGAAGGTGTCGGTTGCAGACCAATGGGTGATAGACACAGTATCCAAGGGCTATGCATTGGAACTGGAATCTTTCCCATGTCAGAGGTTTTGTTCAGTGCCGAGAAAATGAGACATGACCACGCACCAGGAGATGTTGTGCACCATCCAACATCTACTGGACATCAGGGCCATAGAACCCGTACCTGTGACTCAGAGGGGTCAAGAGGTGTACTCCATTTTATTCTTGGTGCCAAAGAAGAATGGCGATGTTCGGGCCATTCTAGACTTGAAGTGGGTAAATCGATTTGTGAGAATAAAAAAGTTTCGGATGGAGACTTTGCGTTCCATTCTATTGGCAGTTCAAGAATGAAAATACCTGAGGTCCATCAATCTGTCCGAGGCATATTTGCATGTTCCGATTCGACCAAGTCACAGACGGTTCCTCAGGTTTGCCTACGACAGGAAGCACTTCCAGTACCAGGTTTACCATTTGGGCTCACGTCTTCCCCGCGAGTGTTTACAAAGATCTTGGTGGTGTTGGTGGCTCATTTATGGATGGGGGGCGTGGCTCTTCATCCGTACCTGGACGATCCCTTGGTCAGGGCCCCTTTCTGCCAACAGAGTCTGGAGGACACCAATCGGACTATTCAAATACTGCAGGACCAAGAGCAACCTTACTCCAACGCAAGAGATAGTGCATCTGGGTGTCCTGATCAATACTCAGAGGCACAAAGTGTTTTTGTCGGAAATACGACAGGTGAACCTCAGATGAGGATCAGGAGGAGGTATTGTCCCTGAATCAGGTGCCTGTGATGACTCTAGCAAAGCTTTTAGGGGTTCTGGTGTCGGGCCAGGATGTGCTGTTTGGGCGCGTTTCCACCTACGGCCCTTACAATGCTTCCTGATCCCCTATCAGCATGTGATAGCCCGCAAGTGGCACAAGCTAGTGTTTCTTCCACTGGAGTTGCAGACGCAACTTCAGTGGTGGCTGGAACCATCCCGTTTTCAGCAAGGAGTGTCAATGAAGGAGCCGCAGAGGATAGTGGTGACTACAGACTTCAGCCTGTCCGGCTGGGGAGCGCATTCTCAAGGGATGATGATTCAAGGTCAGTGGTCCTTGATGGAGTCCCGACAGAGCATCAACCTGCTGGAGCTGAGGGCTATTTGTCTGGGGTTGTTACGTTTTCAGACGATGCTGCAGGGGAGTCTCGTGTTAGTGAAGACAGGCAACGTGACAGCCAAAGCTTATGTCAACCGGCAAGGGGGGACCAGAATCAGGAAACTGCAGCGAGGCCAACAGGTTGCTGGAGTGGGCAGAGAAGTATCTGCTGTCCATAAAGGCGATTCATGTAGCTGGGAAGGACAATGGGCTGGCAGATTGGCTCAGCAGACAGAGGCTAAATCAGACGGAATGGTCGCTGGACAAGGCGGTGTTCCAGTCTCCTCAGCGCAGATATGGCAGAGTGACTGTGGATTTATTTGCAACCGCGAACAATCGTCAAGTGTGACGTTTTTTGCCAAACAGAAAGATGATCAGGCGGAGGGCATAGACGCTCTCAACTGCGACGGGCCGGACGGTCTTCTGTATGCCTTCCCACCACTGCAGCTGATTCCCCAGTTGGTTCACAAGATTCTTCAGCAAACAGTGGAGCTGGTCCTGGTTGCTCCCTTCTGGCCGAGACAGGGGTGGTTTCAAGACCTCATGTGGCTGTCGACGGAGAAGCCTTGGCGTCTCCCAGCATCCAAGACATTGCTGAGACTAGGGACAGTTTGCCATCCTCAGCTGGACATGTTACAGTTAACTGTGTGGTGGTTGAGTGGTCACAGTTAGTTAAGTTGGGGTTTGACAAATCTGTGATTGACACTATGTTGGCATCCAGAAAATGTTCTACCACTTGGGTGTATAATAACACTTGGCGTGTCTTTTCCAGCTGGTGTGTGGAAAGGGGCTGGGACCCCTTAAAGTTACCAGTTCGGAAGCTGCTGCTGTTTTTGCAAGAGGGCCTGGATAAAGAGTTGGCTACTAATACCCTTAGTAGGCAGGTGGCAGCTATTTCTGCTGTTCGTGGAACTAAAAAAGGAGGTTCCTTGACATTGCATCCACATGTTAAGTGTTTTTTGAGGGGGGTGGCCCTGTTGAATCCCCCTACTGTACATAGGTTTCCTACATGGAAGTTAAATGTGGTGCTGAAGGCGTTATGTCATGCACCTTTTGAGCCCATGGCTACTTGTAGCCTGAAGGATCTTACCCTTAAAACGCTGTTTTTAGTTGGGATTACCTCTGCCCGCAGGGTGTCTGAGTTGCAGGCTCTGTCTGTGGATAAAGATCTTTGTACCTTTCATGAGGACAGGGTAGTGTTGAGACCTGATCCAACATTTATTCCTAAAGTGAATTCAGTTTTTCACCGGTCTCAGGACTTGGTATTACCCTCATTCTGTCCCAATCCCAAACACGAGAAGGAAAGGGAGTGGCATCGGTTAGATGTTAAGCATGCCTTTTTATATAAACAGAACCAAGGACTTTAGGAGGTCAGAGTCCTTGTTTGTTTCCTTTAGTTCGCCCTCTCTGGGAAAACCAGTTACTTCTTCAACCCTGAGCAGGTGCTTGGGGCAATGTATTTCTGCAGCATACACAGCATCAGGGTTAGAGCCTCCAGGAGGAATTACGGCTCATTCCTTACAGGGAGTGGCCACATCAGCAGTGTACAGGCCCTTCTCGTCCCTGGAAGGCATTTGTAGGGCAGCCACCTGGAGTTCTGCTCATTCATTCACCAGGCATTATAAGGTGGATAGGTGAGCATCTGCTGAAGCGGCTTTTGGCCGCAGGGTGCTACAACAAGTTATACACTTAATGTAGTGGTTCCTGCCCGGAGTACATATTGCTTTTGTATGTCCCAGCAGTTTCGGACCATCTCACTACCAGGGACCATCAGAGAATGGAAGATTGGAAGCTCTTACCGTGAAGCTTCCTTCTCGGTGGTCCTGGAGTGGGACGGTCCATCCCACCCAGTGTTGTACCTTGCTCCAGGCTGGTAGCTGTGGGAGCTTGGTTGTGGGAGGTGCCGGGGCACTGGCAGTGGAAGTTTCTTATTATTTGCAGTTACTTCTGCTGTTGCAGTTATTAAAATGGCGTTGCATCATTATGGTCTCTGAGTGGTTTGTTACCATGATGCAGAGTTTGTTTTTTAGAATTCTACTGATGGGGGAGCATGGCTTTTCTATGGACTGGAGAGTTTCCAACGGAGCGACCCCTCCCCCAGGCCGGATCAAACGATCGACGACCCTGTTTCCGGAGGAGGAGCCTACTCCCAGCAGTTTTGGACTGTCCCGCTTCAGGACCACCGAGAAGGAAGCTTCACGGTAAGAGCTTCCAATCTTCCATTTACAAGGCCAGGAACAGCACGTTCCAGGAACTCTATGAGGTAAGGACTCAACATTCATAATTTTTGTACTGAGAATATCCTTTTCCCCATTTTAATGTTATGTAGAGTAACGCAAGATGGTGGTTTCGTTCAGTGCCCAGCAGGAGCTCACTTGCATATTAGGCCACACCGCCTGGCCTGGGAGCACATGGCGGCTGCATGGCGGGTTGGACCAGCTGAAGCCTGGGCCAGATCAGGCAGAGCTCCACTTTTGTGGGCTCCGGGAGGGGAAAACCCTCGTTTTGTTAATGTATACCCTATGTGTTTATGTATTTTTCCCTAGGAAGGATTCCAAACAAATTTACTTGGGGTAGACAACATTTATGAGCATATATGCCTACATACTGAAGGTACGGTATAACTTCACAGATTGTGATATGAAGTTAATGGGGTGTGCTGTCTAGTGCACTAACAAAACTATCAGTACCACAAATGCAAAAGAGATACTGGCAAAGGCTTTCTTTTAGGTTTTACATGGGGAAATTGTAAGTTTCAAATGCCCTCTTCAAATGGAATTTTCTGCAATTAGTTCTGTATAATCCTGTTACTTCCCCTAAGTGTTTTAGGGGTATCTTTCCCATGTTTCTCACTAGAGGGTACTGTGCTGCAGGATTCTCCCTCCCCATCTTCTTAGGCAACCTTTTCAGCTCAAGTGCTGGAGGGAGGGGAAACACACTCACTGCCCTGTAACAGTGTTGGTCAGCTTACCAAACAATTAAAAAGGGGAGGGGGCTTGGCTACAGACACTGGGAGTAAGCCAATTCCCACCAGTATCTCAGCGGCCTGTCGCAGACCCATCTGGTCACAATGGTTCTGCAGGTCCAGGTGACAATGGTGGGCGCAAGTCATACCCATCACGATCTCTCATGTAGCCAGTCACAGCGGCATTGCCAGCCTCCCAAAGGCTCACCTCAGCTGCTTGAGTTAAACTGCTTGGAAACCTAGCCTGGTATGTTGTTATTCACCACGCATGCCAGGGGGTGTACCACTGAGAGTGAAGGCTTGCCATGTGAGATACTTGTGTACACTTTTTTGGCCTGGTTTCTGTGATAGAGGCGGCCATGTGTTTGCAGAGATTAAGGAGTATATTGGTGATTAGACCCTAACTTTATTATTTGCTTGTTAAAGGTTATTGAAATCTGTTTGCTAAATGCTTCCCCCTGAGTCATGGCTCCCATACCACCTTCACACAAGGCCCTGTATTGTTTTCCCCTAATGACACCCTGCCTAACCTGCATTTCTATGACATCATTGCAGTGGCTACTGAGAAGACAGGGGTTGCTCCCAAATCCAAGACACCCAAGTTCTTACCTTTTACCTATATTGCATTGATTATAAAATTATAAAATATATTTCTTTGCTGTGAGCTTTGCTGCTTTACCACCCCAAACATTTTTTTCAGCTGTCCTTGCCTGAAACTGGGTTGAACAATGTGAGCCAGCATTAACTCAGAATTTGAACCCTTTTCTCTCCCTCCAAGGTCCAAACTTCACATGCTGTTCACTACAGAGAGCTGGAAATGTAACCAGTGTTCTTCACTAGGTGGCGCCACCACATTTCCAAGCGAGGCTCTGACTCAGGAAAATCAAACGTTTCCTTATATACCGAACAACTTCTATGGCCCTGTGGCTGAGCACTAATATCTGTGTTTGTGTCTCCAAACTGTCAAACATGTACAAGATGAATAAAAACTTAGATTCCAAAACTTGAATCTTGGTCTGCTGTGTATCTTCCATAAATAAAAAATTTACCTTTTAAAACACCTCACTATGCTACAGTAAAGCTAGCTAAAGCAGGATTTGGGCTTTTTGGTTGTTTTTTGGGGGGGGGGGCAGGGAGTGATCACATAACTATGAAATTCGAGTCCAATAGCATCTTAGAGAACAACAGGCTTTTAGGGATATAAACTTTAAAGAGTCTAAGCTCTGTCAGATACCTTTGTCAGGTTGCCAGCTGCGGGTTGGGAAATTCCTTTCGATTGGGGGGGCGGGGGGAGCCTGGGAAGGACAGAGTTTGGAGAGAGGAGGTACCTCAGCAGGCTACTAAGCCATAGAGCCCACTTTCTAAAATAGCCATTGAAATTAAATCAAAAGAGTTTCTGGCTCAACATTAGGAAGAACTTCCTGACCATTAGAGTGTTTCCTCAGTGGAACAGGCTTCCTCAGGAGGTGGTGGGCTCTCCTTCCTTGGAGGTTTTTAAAAAGAGGCTAGATGGCCATCTGACAGCAATGAATATCCTGTGAATGCAGGGGGAGGTGTTTGTGAGTTTCTTGCATTGTGCAGGGGGTTGGACTAGATGTCCCTCCCAACTCTATGATTCTATTATTTTCTCTGGGGAAACTGATCTCTATAGCCTGGAGAGCACCCTGTAATGGTACTTTCTCTGCACCTCTTCTTCCCCCCTCTGTTTGCCTTCCTTCCTTCTTTGCAGCTCTCAAACATCTGACATTTATTATATGTGGCTCTTAAGTTAAGCAAATTTGGCCACCCCTGGTCTTGAAGGTACTAGTGCTGGACTGGAAGCTAACTGTTCTGCTGCAGACCAATAGGACTACCTTCTGAAATGATACACATAACGATGGTGAGTGATAATGAAAAATCTCCCCTCAGTCATGAAGAAATGTGGGTAAGTGAAGTTGGGGACATCATCAGGTGATTATGGTTAGGAAGCCACAAGTGATTCTGATTAAGATGCTTCTTGGAACCTCTCTAACATTCCTCTTCTAAAAGTGGCATATCTATTGTTTAAATGGAAGCTCTTGGGCAGAATAGGGCCTTGGTGCACAGTTGCTTTGCCTGCGGAAGACCTGGGTTCAGTCCCTGGCATCTCCAGTTAAATGGATTAAGTAGCAAGTGAAGTGAAAGGCCTCTGCCCATCAAAGTAGACAGTGCAGACCTTAACTGATTAATGGTCTGGCTCAGTATAAGGCAACTTCATGTGTGTATCACAAATTTTGTATGTAGGATTGGATCCAATGTGTTTTTCCGCTGAAGAAAAGGCTCCCCTTTGACCCACCAAAAAAGGCTGTGTTTGGGACCTGCGTGGACAAAAGCCATGAGGGAAGGGGGTTGTAATGAGGAAAGGATTTGGCTGTATCAAGCCCATCTTCTTCAAAAACATGTTAGATGTGGCATATATCAATGCTTTTGGTGCACCCAGTATCATCATGCTGGCTATAGCTGTGGAGAAAGTATAAAAAGATTTTAACTTTAATTTCCAATTGCCTCCCTCACCCAATTCTTCCTTTAGCTACCTGTAGAAGGTGGATGTGGCTAGTTGTGCACAGAAAGGGGACTTGTAGGGGAAGCCATAGGGTGGATGACTCTGGCAGTTAGGGCATATCCCAGTCAAGTAATAAATTTGCCCTGTAGGTAGGGTATAGTGAGGGTCGAATGCAGATTGTACCCAAGGTCAGATAGAGAAAAATATCTCAGCCAGCACTATTAGGAACAAGGGAATTGGGTGATGAAGTACCATTATCCAAGACAAAAGACTTCAGGGTTATGTTGCCTTTATGCTAGCTTTCTTGGGGGGAAGGCAACAAGGCAGCAGTTCTTAGTGTGGCTGGTGAGCATCAGGCAGAGCTTGGGTGAGGGTGCTGTATGGCTGGAGGAAAAAATGGCTTTCATTGCCCCAGTCAGGAGTAGTTCTTTGCACAAAGGAACATTCTGCTTCTGTGTTCCCCTGAAGCAGAATGAGGGGGCAAATTTTGTCTAGGGAGATTCTGGGCTGCTTCCTTCTGGCAAGGGATGATTGGGGAAAGGGGGGGGGGATGGGTGGAAAATAAAAGTTTTTCAGAGCAGCCTTTTAAACTACAATGCATGTGCATGAGACTGGAGAGGACAAGCCCCAGAGAAATGATGTAGCCATGAGATAGCCAGAGTATATTCGGGAAGAAGAGAGACCTAGACCCAATTTTAAATACAGAGTAAAGCAAACAAAAATTGTGAGGGGTTGTATCATGTGCCCAGCACTACATTTAATCCTGGTCTTCAGATGCTAACTATGCCGTATTAGCACACCAGCACAGAACCTGCTCAGCTCAGGTTATTCTAGGATCCCTAGTATGCTAAGGGAGGGCATGTAGGCAAAGCAATCCCCATTTAGAACAAATACTAGTGTATCTGGAGTGCTGTGGAGGTCAGCTTTTGTTAGCTAGGCATCATGCTTAATTGGACCCTAGAGGTCTGCTGTGTGAGAGACAGAGCCATGGAATGCAGGAGGAGAAGAAATTTCTTCCCATTTGTGAATTTTGAGAAAAACATGAGACCTTCTGAGGCTCTGGAATGAGAACTCCAAGCTGACAATCTGATGATGCTGTTGTCTGCATGCATTCTGAAATGTAGTTCCAGGGGGGTGCTGTACTAAGAACTTTTTCTGAACCCATGCATCAACTCTAAATTGGCTCTCAAGAGAGAAAGTGCAACTTCAGATACTGTACAACTCTGCCATTTCTTTGAAGTTACCCAGCTCAAAGGAGCCATGATTTCTGATTTGATGGACGACCTTAGAGACCAGTGCTTCTGACATCTAGAGCTGAGTCCTCTGCTGGTGAGTGACACGTGAAGCAGGGTCCCTGCTTTTTGGGGGGGGCGGGGGCAAGAACACATCTTCTAGAAGCATGTTCTGCCCACATTTCCATGGTAGCAGAGCCTCAGAATGCAGCAGGAAATATTACGAAATAAATTTAGCATCCTGTAAAGTGACATTCTCTTTGGAGCTCCTGATGGTTGCTGTGGGAACCAGATCTTCAAATCTCAATACATTTGTGCACAAAATTCAACCAAGGATGGGCGAGGTTGAAGAGAGGCTTTGGTTGGCTTGCAGAGAGTGGAGGACATTCTTCAGCTGAAGTCCTTTTCCAAACTGGACAAGCTTTTAGGAAATGAACTGCCCCAGATGATGGTAGACATAATGCCTTTCCTGCCAAGTTGTATTGTTCTTACATTTCTGATAGCCTTCCTCTTGCTATTTTTTAAAAACAAATTCTGTTTTTCTTCTGTCCATTGGCTAAGGTTGCTGGAGTCTTAATTCTTGGACCATTCCCAACACAATGCTTATAAGCAGCCTGCAAAGTAATTCCTTGATATATAAAGGGTTTATCATGCATCTATTTCCCAAGACAGACCTGAATGCTTCCAAGCTGTTACACATTCTTGGCAAACCCATGTCGGTCTTGGAAGCAGATGTGTACAATACATAATGAACCATGTATGTTTTGTGGCCTGATTCAACTTTGTCCACAGGCAGCTAGCTTGTGTAACTATGGGTAGCTCCAGATGGATGCGAACATCCCTATATACATGAAGCTGTTTCAGTGGGGCCAAGATGAGCACTGTGATGTATATCCAAATATGACAGACTTCTGCATTAGGCAAATTAATGAATGGTCATTCTCAATGAGTGTTACCCAGGACAGCTAAATGGACATTCTGTGTAAGCAGGCACTTTTTATATATGATGCTGCCTCATACGGACAGTATTGTCTGCTCTGACTGGCAGCAGCTCTTCAGGGGCTTGAAGTTTTTCATAACACCTTGTATCTGGCCCCTTTAACTGGAGATACCAGGGACTGAGCCTGGACCATCTCTGCCACTTAACCATGTCTGATTGCAAGATGTTGCGGCTAACAACAGAAGGTTAAACTCCTACCTGGATAGGTACTGTTAATCCAGATTTCTTTACAAAAGCCACCTTTACACACACAAAAAAAGACCACCAGGTTTTGAGGGGAAATAAATTTGAAAATCCATCATATTAATAGTTTACAAACAGTCCATCACTCTGTGTCACACAGTGGCCAAAACCCAGGTGCAATCAGGAGGTCCACCAGCAGGTCCAGAACTCCAGAAGCCCTCCCACTGTGCCCCCCAAGCACCAAGAATACAAAGCATCACTGCCCCATACATGAATTTTCAACAACATTGCTTGAGACAGGATTCTGGACAACATGAATCTTTGGCCTGAACTTGCAAAGCAATTCCTAAATTTTAAAATGCATTTTAAAAATACAAATTGGAAAATTTGGTAGACATGATGTATCTTGAAATAAGCTGCCTTGGAGGGCCAAGAAAAAGGGACACCAGAGTCAAGGCCTTCCCCTGACACTGCCTCCTATCACTGGTATTCAGAGGTTTGCTGCCTCTGGATGTGGAAGTTCCTTTTAGTCACCATGGTTAGTAGTCATTGATAGACCTATTCTCCATGAATCTCTATCTTTCTCTCTTTTTGCCATCAAGTCACAGCTGACATGGTGACCCCATGGGGTTTTGAAGGCAGGAGACATTTACAGGGTCTGTCATTGCCTGTCCTGGACTACCTTGGTTGTCTCCCATCTAAATACTAACAAGATAACCACAGCCAACCCTGCTTTAGCTTCCAAGATCTTACTAGATTGGGCTAGCCTGGGCTGTCTAAACCTTTTTAAAGCCATCCGTACCATCACTACATCCACTAGCACTGAATTCTAGAATTCATAAGAACATAAGAGAAGCCATGCTGGATCAGGCCAATGGCCCATCCAGTCCAACACTCTGTATCACACAGTGGTCAATACACACACACACACAGAGTGGCTAATAGCCACTGATGGACCTCTGCTCCATATTTTTATCCAATCCCCTCTTGAAGCTGGCTATGCTTGTAGCTGCCACCACCTCCTGTGGCAGTGAATTCCACATATTAATCACCCTTCGGGTGAAGAAGTACTTCCTTTTATCCGTTTTAACCTGACTGCTCAGCAATTTCATTGAATGCCCACGAGTTCTTGTATTGTGAGACAGGGAGAAAAGGACTTATTCAATTGTTCAATTCAATTGTTGGTTGAATACAAAAAGTATTTTCTTTTCTTCATTCTGAATCTTCACTGGGTGCTTCCAAGTTCTCGTACTGTGGGAGAAAGAGAAAAGGTTCTCTCCATACCACCAAGGGATTGAACCTGGGACTTTCTGCATTTCCAGCAAATGTTATAAATGGTTTACCACTGAGCCACAGCCGTGCCTCATCCTTAGGTGGTCTGGGTATGGGCCACATTAATAACATAGTGTTTTAAAGAGGTATATATAATATTTTTTAGGATGGTGGGCAGCGCGGGAGCCTTTGCAAGCCAGATTTTGTACACATGGGTGTTGACCAAGAGGAGTCTTGCTCCTTATCTCAGCCTGTCTTCTAGGGCCTATCTGGGTGACAGGCCAGCCCTCTGGCTGCTGGTGTAGCCTTACAAATTCTCCTTAGTGGCCTTTGAATGAGAAGAGGGGGGCACTTCACCTTGACCCTTCTCTTTCCCTGGGGTGAGCCTTCCTTCCACTCACCTCCTGGTGTGCCAGCCCTAGTTATGTGAGAAGGTGGCCTTAAATATACTCTTGCTCTCAAGGCCTGCCCCAGCCAAGAGCTGCCATCCAACCTCATTGCCATAGTAAATGGGTCACTTGTTTCTGCTGACATAGCCAATCATGGCCACTGCATGGTCCTCTCCTGAGGGTGACTGGTGTGGGGATCTGTGCTGCAGGGACTGTGAGCTGGGCACCATTCCCTCTCCCTCCCCATCTTCTTCAGGGCCAGGATCCCTTTTCAGGCAGGCAGGCAGGCACAGAATACTCCTTGCAGCTGGAATGGAATCTCTTTGCAGGCCAGAGTTTGGCAGCCCCAGCCTAGGAAGACTTTTCCTGCAGCTCCAATCTCTTGCATGTATAAGATTTAGGAGGATCCATTGGGAAATATTTCCCTTCCCTTTGTGTCCCCTGTTGCACATATCATGAAGCTGCCCACAAGACATAAGATATTACCATATTTACTCAAGTGTTAAATGTAAGACAGCCACCCTAAGATGTTACACACACACACAAAATACATTAATGGATATGACTGTAACTTGTGTACAAATCTATGATGCCCCTCTCTTTTTTTATGGCACAGCTGGAAAAAAACCCCTTAATTTTGTATTTGGGTAACCTCTGTAAACTGAATTCTAGGCATGTATCTTTATCATATTTAATTCTTATGATTACAGCTATTGCTAAGAAGGTTTAAAAATAAATACTTATCTTTGTTTCCAATATATGGAACAGGCCTATGGAAGCTAAACAAATCCAACATGAATCTAGGCAGGCAGAATTAATTTCAACAAGCCCAAAAAGAGAAACTTATGTGAAGAATATTGCATTTCAGAGGCCACCCAGACCAGAAAGTTTGTGCCACAAGTGGAAAGAATGGGAGAGGAGAGACAGAAAAGGCAGAGATGCCTAAAGGCAAGGAATAAATCTAAGAAACAAAACCTGTTTGTAAATTAACTGAACAAAAATAGATAAAGTAAAACTTGTGCCCCTGTGCATATGTAAATTACAAGCCAATTTGACCTGATGCAGAATCAGGATAGCTGTTTCTAAACATGACCTCTTTTATGGATACTTAAATCTGGAGACTGGAGCCATGAACAACAGGACATATCTTTCTACAAACCTGAGAAATGCCCCAGGTTTCAGAAAAATCCAGGGCTTTTCTTTTTTTTAGCAGGAATGCACAGGAAGGCTGGCTTGGTGTCAGGGGTGTGTGGCCTAATATGCAAATGAGTTCCTGCTGGGCTTTTTCTACCAAAAAAGCCTGTGTGAAACCAGGGCTTTTTTTTTACAGGAACGCACAGGAATGCAGTTCCGGCTGGCTTGGTAGCAGTTCCGGCTGGCTTGGTGTCAGGGGTGTGTGGCCTAATATGCAAGTGAGTTCCTGCTGGACTTTTTCTACAAAAAAGCCCTGGAAAATATATATTTTTTTAAGTTAGAGGTTGGCACAATAGGGCACCTGCCCATCATCCTTAGAACAAGTTTGTAATTTGTGTGCGTTCTGTTCATGTTGAGGAAGGGACAGTTCTGCGCAACTGGCTCCTGCAACATTGTGCTGCTCATTAAAGTAAAACCCTCATGTGAACAGTTACTGGCGCAAGTTGGGGCATCACTGAAACAGCCTCCCAGTCTCAATCCACACCCAAGCAGGATGGGTGAGTGGCTGTTCAAATTACAATATGTGTGTGTGTATTCATGAAGTGGGTTTTGGTGTCATCCTGGTGATTTTCACCACACTAGTACAAAACTTAATTTCCCCCCCACTTGATGACCTAGTGGGTGAAAATTAGTAGTTAAAAATAGAGCATTAAAAGCTGCTGTCACACATGACTAAAACATTATTTTAAGTGCATGTGTGCATTAACTAAGGGGGGCAGCCATAGCTCTTGGACAGCTTAAGTTTGTCATAGGTAAGCCAGCACAATTAAAAATGTTGCATAACTGCAACGGAATGTGTCAATTTGGTTGGATATATATCCTCCATGTTGACTGCAGTGCCTCAGCATTTAAAATGTGACTACATAGCTGAGCATGATTGTAGTCTGATTGCAATAATGTTCTGAATGTTCTACACATCTTCCTAGTGAATTCTGATATTGTCTATAATGCATCAGTTTAAGTCAGCTCAGTTTTAGGAAACCCCCATGAATTTTTGATGGAAGACACTGCAAACTGACATGAAATTTATGAGTTTAACTCTGAGCTTTATTCAAAGACTGCTGGAATGTATAGGTTAGCAAGGTTGCTCAGAATTCTGTGGAGGCATTTCTAACTCCCTTGCGGGGCTCCAGAAAGAGAGAGAGGGAACTGCTATTACTTCAGTGCCAGTAGGTAGTAGAAATATGCCTCAGATCACAAATTGTCTTACTTTTGAGCATTCAGATAAGCAGGATCTCCATGAACATGGGTGCCCTCCTCCTATGCTTAAATTTAGCAGTCTTCTCTCTCTCTGTTGGTACAGTCATTGAAAATACCAAAAGGGGAAAAAAAACCCTCTTGCTTGTGTTGTTGGTATTTTAACCCTTTGATAGTGCTGAGATTCTCACCTTGTATCCTTTTTGGGGGGGGGGGGGGTCCTCAGGATCATAGAGGGGGGAAAATTAAAAGTCAGCTTAGGTACAAAAGTAAAATGGGACAAAATAAAAGCCAAATCTACATGGATCCTCATGGATATTGTATTTAAACAAAACAAAACAAAACAGAAAACCTCCCCCCTAATCAATTAACAAATCACATATCATAGCCATGTCCACAGTTGTTATTTTTCAGTTGCACAGTTGAGTCCAACTGTTTGTGACCCTATGGACAAAGTCATGCCAGGCCCTCCTGTCTTCCACCATGCTCAAATTCGAGTTTGTTACATCAGTAATGCTGTCCAGCCATCTCAACTTTTGCCATCCCCTTCTTCTTTTGCCTTCTGTCTTTCCCAGCATCAGAGTCTTCTCCAGTGAGTGCTCCCTTCTCATTTGGTGGCCAAAGTATTTGAGCTTCAGCTTCAGCATCTGACCTTCTAGGAACAGTCAGGGTTGATTTCCCTTAGGACTGACTGATTTGATCTTCTTGCAGTCCATGGGACTCTCAAGATTCTTCTCCAGCACCACAGCTCAAAAACATCTATTCTTCCGCGCTCGGCCTTCCTTATGGTCCAGCTCTCACAGCCATACATTACTACAGGGAATACCATCACTTTGACTATACAGGCTTTTGCTGGCAGGGTGATGTCTCTACTTTTTATTATACTGCCTAGGTTTGCCATAGCTGTCCTCCCAAGGAGCAGACGTCTTTTAATTTCATGGCTACAGTCACCATCTGCAGTGATCTTGGATCCCAGAAATCTGAAGTCTGTCACTACTTCCATGTCTTCCCCTTCTATTTGCCAAGGTGTGATGGGGCCGGATGCCATGATCTTGGGTTTTTTGATGTTGAGTTTCAAGCCTACTTTTGTGCTCTCCTCTTTCACCCTCAACAAGAGGTTCTTTAGGTCCTCCTCACTTTCTGCCATTAGAGTGGTATCATCTGCATATCTGCGGTTGCTGATGTTTTTCCCAGCAATCTTAATTCCGGCTTCTGCTTCATCCAGCTCAGCATTCCTCATGATGTACTCTGCATATAAATTATATAAGCAGGGTGACAATATACATCCTTGTCGAACTCCTTTTCCTATTCTAAACCAATCAGTTGTTCCATATCCTTTTCTGACAGCTGCTTCTTGACCCTTATACGGGTTTCTCAGGAGACACGTGAGGTGGTCTGGTACTCCCATCTCTTTAAGGACTTGCCACAGTTTGCTGTGATCCACACAATCAAAGGCTTTAGTGTAGTCAATGAAACAGAAATAGACGTTTTTCTGATACTCCCGTGCTTTCTCCATAATCCAGCGAATGTTGGCAATCTGATCTCTAGTTCCTCTACCTCTCCAAAACCCAGCTTGAACTTCTGGTAGTTCCCAATCGACGTACTGCTGAAGCCTAGCTTGTAGGATCTTTAACATGACCTTGCTGGCATGTGAAATGAGTGCAATGGTGTGATAGTTTGAACATTCTTTGGCATTACCCTTCTTTGGGATTGGATTATAAACTGACCTTTTCCAATCCTGTGGCCACTGTTGCGTTTTCCAAATTTGTTGACATAATGTGTGCATCACTGTAACAGCATCATCTTTTAGGATTTTGAATAGCTCAACTGGGATACCATCAACTCCACTCACTTTGTTGTTCGTAATGCTTTCTAAGGCCCATTTGACTTCACACTCCAGGATGTCTGGCTCAAAGTCAGTGATTTCACTGTCATGGTTGTCGAGGACATTGAAATCTTTCTTGTATAATTCTTCTGTGTATTCTTGCCACCTCTTTCTGATCTCTTCTGCTTCTGCTAGGTCCCTACCATTTTTGTCCTTTATCATGGCCATTTTTGCATGAAACATTCCCTTGATTTCTCCAATTTTCTTGAAGAGATCTCTTGTCCTTCCCATTCTATTATTTTCCTCTATTGCTTTGCATTGTTCTTTCAGGAAGGCCTCCTTATCTCTCCTTGCTGTTCTCTGGAAATCTGCATTCAGTTGGGTGAATTTTTCCTTTTCACCTTTGCCTTTTGCTTTCCTTCTTTCCTTAGCTATTTGTAAAGCCTCATCAGACAGCCACTTTGCTTTCTTGCATTTATTTTTCTTTGGGATGGTGCTGATTGCTGCCTTTTGTACAGTGTCACGAACCTCTGTCCATAATTCTTCAGGCACTCTGTCTATCAACTCTAGTTCCTGAAACCTATTCTTCACCTCCACTGTATATTCATAAATGTGATCAAGGTCAAACCTGAATGACCTAATGGCTTCCCCAGTTTTCTTCAGTTTAAGCCTGAATTTTGCAATGAGTAGCTCATGATCTGAGCTGTAGTCAATTCCAGGTCTTGTTTTTGCTGACTCTAAGGAGCGTATCCACTTTTGACTGCAGAGTATATAATCAATCTGATTTCTGTGTTGCTCATCAGGTGATGTCCATGTGTAGAATCGCCTTTTAGGTTATTGGAAGAGGGTGTTTGCTATGACCAGCTTGTTCTCTTGACAAAACTCCATTAGCCTTTGCCCAGCTTCATTTTGTTCTCCAAGGCCAAACTTGTCAGTTGTTCTGGTCACCTTTTGACTTCCTACTTTGGCATTCCAGTCCCCTATGATGAGGAGGACATCTTTTTTTGGTGTTAATTCTAGAAGGTTTTGTAGATCTTCATAGAACTCATCCACTTCAGCCTCTTCTGCATCAGTGGTTCGAGCATAGACTTGGATTACTGTGATATTGAATGGTTTGCCTTGGTTTTTAAAAGTTTTATTGGTTTTCTTAAAAGTTGAGGGGGATGGGTAAGAGGGAATAGAAAACTGTAGTTACAAATATACTCTAATCTGCATATAATATACTTTCTTAGAATACAGATATTGTCACATTATCTCTTAATATTAAATCATCAACATCAAGATAATGTGTTTTGATACATTTATGTTGTAAGTCTTCTTGTTAAAATATCTATTTAAGCTAACATTTCCAATAAAAATGATATTATAATAAAGGATACAGGGGAAAGGAGATATAAGTTTACACCAAAGAATCTTAAGAGTCTTGAGTATCTAGTCAGGTATATAGTTTCACCCAATATTTTTTTGCTTCTTCCTTAGATTTCTCAGCCAACAACTGGGATAAATAGTCCAGCTCAGCCGTTTCCAGAATTTTCCCCACCAAGTCCATTCTCACGGGGATCTCCTGAAGCTTCCATCTCTGTGCCAAAAGAATCCTAGCCACTGTGTTAATGTGCGCCAACAAATGTCTCATCTCTTTGGAATAATTATTAGGATATATGTTCAATAAAAATAGTTCTGGTTTAAATTGAATCTGTGTCTTCAGATTTTTTTGTAATAGTTCATGAATCTTCTTCCAATAGTCTTTCACCACCCCACAGGTCCACCAAATATGATAAAAAGAGCCCACATATTTAGTACATTTCCAACATTTGTTAGACATGTTAGTATACATCTTACACAATTTCTGTGGGGTTATGTATCATCTATAAAACATCTTGTACAGATTTTCTTTAAAGGTTACTGACTTAGTTAGTTTAATATTGAATTTCCACAGTCTCGCCCATTCTTCTAACATGATGTTACGCCCCAAGTTTTTTGCCCATTGGACCATACAATCTTTTACTATCTCATCTTGCATCTTCATCTGTTATAAGTATGAATATAGCTTGGAGATTAGTTTTTCTTGAGGACCTAAAAAGATTTTGTCAAATGGATGTTGCTCTGTATTAAAGTCAGTTGTTTTGTCTTTGGCATATCTAGATTCAACTTGTGTTCTCAACAACCAACTCATTTTAATGTCCATGTTTTCCAACTCTTCCCTGGTTTTCAGTTGGTTATCATTTTTTCAGCAGTTCTTCATACCTATAACTCTGATTAGGTTTCAAAAGATTTGGAGGAGTGAATGCTTCCACTGGAGATACCCATCTTGGAATTTTCTGGTAAATTCTCGATTTTAGCCACGCCCATGTAGGATACAGAGATTTCCGGAACCAGTGATTTTTAAAGTAAGAATGTCCTTCTAATCTTTGATACCATAAATATGCATGCCAACCCAAATTGAGGTTGTGTACCTCTAGCAACAACTGTCTCTTTTCGTTCAGTAGTACCCAGTCTCTTACCCATGAGAGCACAGAAGCTCTATAGTACAATTGCCAATCTGGGAGGCCCAAGCCTGCTCTCAGTTTAGAGACTTGCAATATCTTTAGTTTGCTTCTTGGTTTTTTGCCTTGCCAGATATAATTAGAGACCATCTTATTTAATTCTTGAAAAAACACACTATTTAAAAGTATTGGAATAGTTTGAAATAAAAATAACAGTCTTGGCAAAATGTTCATCTTTATTGAGACTTTTCTTCCCATTAGGGATAAGTTCAAATCTTGCCATTTTCCCAGATCTTTTTAATTTCTTTAAGTAGTTTATCATAGTTGTCCATCTTTAAGCTGCTACACTTATTTGAAATGTGTACACCTAAGTATTTAATTCTTTCCTCATACAAAAAACCTGATTTCTGTTGGAGAAGTTGAATTTGTTCTGTCGACATATTCTTCGTCAGGAATTTTGTTTTATGATAGTTAATCTTAAATCCTGCCTAGTGGCCAGACTGGTTAATCTTATTTATCAGATAGTCAATTGAGTCTGTTGGTTGCTCTAATATAAAAACCAAATCATCCGCAAAGGCTCTCAATTTGTATTGTTCACCTTTAATCACCGCTCCCTTAATACTTGTATCTTCTCTTATTTAGTTATTCAGTATATCTAAACACAAAATAAAAAGGAGTGGTGACAGTGGGCAACCTTGTCTTGTGTACCCTTTTGAACAGCAGTTGCTTCTGTTAGTTCACCATTCACCATCACCCTTGCCCTTTGCGAGGAATATATTGATTGTATTGTTCTCAAAAAATTCTCACAACATTCCATTCCCTTCAATTGTTGCAACATAAATTGCCAACGAACGTTATCAAAGGCCTTCTCTGCATCCAGACAGATTAATGCCAATTGTTTCTCTGGATGGTTCTCATAGTATTCCATTATGTTACATACTATTCTGACATTATCTTTCAGGTATCTTCTAAGAAGAAATCTTACCTAGTCTTGGTGTATTGTGGACTGTAAAACCTTTTCCAAGTGTGCCAATATTGCTGCAAAAATTTTGTAATCCACATTTAAAAGAGAGATTGGCCTGAATGGTTTGCCTTGGATACGGACCGAGATAATTCTGTAATTTTTGAGATTGTATCCCTTTACTGCCCTCCTCACTCTCTTGTTAATTATAAAGGCCACACCATTTCTTCTACAGGACTCTTGCCCACAATAACAGATGTAGTGATCCGCTGAGTTAAATTGACCCATTCCCATCCATTTTAGTTCACCGATTCCCAAGATGTTGATGTTCAGTCTTGCCATCTCTTGTTTGACTACATCCGGCTTACCTTGATTCATAGATCTTACATTCTACGTTCCAATGCAGCATTGTTCTTTGCAGCATTGGACTGTTTTCACCATCAGACACATCCACAGCTGAGCGTCCTTTCGGCTTTGGCCCAGCCGCTTCACTCTTTCTGTGGTTACTTGGACTTGCCCTCCGCTCTTCCCCAGTAGCTTATTGGGCACCTTCTGACCTTAGGGGCTCATCTTCCAGCACCATACTTTTAGCCTTTTGTTACTGTCCATGGGGTTTTCTTGGCAAGGATACTGAAGTGGTTTGCCATTTCCTTCTCCAGTGGATCACATTTAGTCTGGGTTCTCAGCTGTGGCCTGTCCATCTTGGGTGGCCCTGCACGGCATAGCCCACAGCCTCATTGAACCGCTCAAACCCTCTCGCCACGTCAAGGCAGCAATCCATGAGAGGGCTCAGTCCACAGACTGAACCACAAAAAACACAGATCCAGGGCTTCATGGATATGCAGTGATACAAAACCCAAGGATCTGAGGCATGAATCCTCATTATTTCATATGATTTTTTTCCCACCATCACAAAAGAAAACCACCATCATACTGTAACTCTTATCATGGTCAATAAAGAAGCATATGGGGTGAAACCAGCCTGGTGCAAAACCATGGATGTAAGGCATGGATCCATATGTATCCTTAGGATTTTTAGAATAACTCATCCAAAATTCACCAGCAACCCAGTCATCATGCCCATTGCTGCAAACTGATCCATGTTAACACATATCATTTTTACTCTGAAACAAAATAAAACTGCTATCATATTTCAGATCTTACCTTGGTCTATAGGCAGCACCATAAAAATTGGATCTATTGGTTCATGGCACTGACATGGTGCAAAAATATGGATCCATGGCACAAATGCTCATGATTTTTACATGGATCACCCCCAACCTTACTTTCAGACTATATCACAAAAAACTAAAATGGATCCACCATTTGGTGGCACCACCATGGTGCAAAAAACATGGATCCAAAGCAGGGATCCTGATTTTGTGAAGATTCCTCCAAAACACTATATAATCTCTTGAGGGTTTTTAAGGAACTCAGATGTGAAATAATTGATCTTCTAACTGGTATATGTAACCCATCACTGAATTCTGGAGCGTGGCAAATGTTGCACCAATTTTTAAAGGAGAATCAGGAAATTATAGACTAGTCAGCCTAACATTTTTCCCAGGCAAATTAGTAGAAACTGTAATGAAAGATAGAATTGTTGGGCACACAGAGGGACAAAGCCTGCTGAGGGAAAATCAGCAATGGCTTCTGCAAAGGGAACTCCTGCCTCATCAATGTTTTGGAGTTCTTTGAGAAAGTGAACAAGCTTGTAGACAACTGTGCCCCAGTAGACATCATATACTTGGTTTTATTAGGGTTTATTAGGAAAGGGTAAAGTTGCCAGTTCTGGGTTGGGAAATACTTGCAGATTTTGGGGTGGAGCTTTAGGACAGTGGAGTTTGGGGAGGGACCTCAGCAGGGTAGAATGCCATAGAGTCCACCCTCCAAGACAGCCATTTTCTCCAGGGAAACTGATCTTGATCATCTGCAGATCAGTTGTAATAGCAGGAGATCTCCTGGTGCCACCTGGAGGTTGGCAACCATGGGAAAGGGATTGAAAATAAAATGACCAATATTGTAATCTATGGTGCAGTCTCAGTGGAATATTGAGTTCTCAGTGGAATACTATATCTCAAAAGGGACATTGCAAACCTGGAGAAAGTACAGATGAGGGCAACCAAAGTGATTAGGTGCTTAGAGCACCATCCCTATGAGGAAAGGATGAGTCTTTTCAGTTTAGAAAAGAGATGACTAAGGGGAGACATGACAGAGGTTTATAAAATTATGCATGGGGTGGCGTGTTGACAAAACTTTTTTTCCTTCTCCCAAAATTCTAGAACTCAAGGGCATCGAATGAAGCAGTAGGGTCAGGTTGGATAAAAGAAAACACTACTTTACACAGGGAGTGATTAGAATGTGGAATTTGCTGCCAGGAGATATATTTATTTTTATTTATTTATTTATTTTGTGAATTTATAGTCTGCCCTTTCCCAAGATGGGCTCAGGGCGGATTACAACACAATAAAACAGTTAAAATCATACAATAAAACGGTTAAAAATTAAACATTTTAAAAAAATATTAAACCATTAAATAAAATGAAATAAGGTGGTGGTGGTATAAACATCATTCACAAACTGAGAGACAGGAATCATAGGTGTGATGGCCACAGGAATAAACAGCTTTAAAGGGGGATTAGATAGATTCATGGAGTCGAATCCATGCTGGGACCACACACGGATGGGGGGATTATTTATTAGTAAGCTGGAAATGAATTTATTAACTTTTAACTAATTAATTGGAGGGAGTATTAGGGTGGGTTTCTTAAATTAATTAATTTGAAACATATAAGTAGTGAGTCTGAAAATTGGGGACCGGAGTGGTTGGTGGGGTGTGGAACTAAATTGCAGGTTAAGATAATCTAGGAGGGGGACGCAACTGCTCTAATATTGGTGAGATCATTCCGGCCATAGGCATGGATGCTCGTCCAGGGGATTCCAGTGCTCCTGAGGAGGGGAAGGTATGACGGTGGGAATAGACAGAAGTGTAAGGGAAGGGGACGGAGACAAAATGGTGCTCGGCCCCCTTCCAGTCTACTTCCCATCCCAACGGTGACAGGTAGTGGGGCCAAGAGGAAATGCCCTTCTCTGTCCTTGGTGTTATGCAACGCCAGGTCCATAAATAATAAGACCTTGATCCTTAGGGAGTTCCTGCTTCGGCAGGACGTGGACCTGGCTTGCGTGACCGAGACCTGGGTGCGAGATGGGGAGACGGTGGCTCTCTCTCAGATGACCCCCCCGGGTTACTCGGTCTTTCACCAATCACAGAATAACGGGCGGGGGGGAGGGGTGGCGTTATTCATACGGGAGGGTTACTCCTTCCAGGCTCTCCCGGCCCCAACGATTGATGGTATTGAATGTGCCGGCCTGGCGTGGGACGTCGGAGAGGGGTTGGCGATTTGGCTGGTGTACCGTCTGCCTAACACACCAGCCAGCGTCTTACCATCCCTGATGGAGGCGGTGGCGGGCTGGGCGTTGGAGTACCCAGGGCTTATAGTCCTGGGTGACTTCAAAGTCCATGCCGATGACATGGCCTCCACTCAGCCGATGGGTCTAGTGTCTTCCATGGCGACACTGGGACTTTCTCAATTTGTTACGACCCCCACGCACCAGGCCGGGCACATATTAGACCTGATCTTTGCGTCCGGGATTTTGGTGAACGATATTGCGGTAGAAGCGGTACCATGGTCGGATCACTTAGCCCTCAAGGCCCGTATGGAGGTACCACCCCAACCCTGTATGGGCGGAGAGCCTATTTTGGCTGGCCCCCGGAGCCTGATGGACCCGGAACGGTTCCAAACGGCTCTGGGGGATCCATGGCCCCCTGGCGATTCCCTTGATGACCTGGTGGAGGCTTGGCAAGGCCGGCTATGCAGGGCTATCAATGAGATCGCACCTCGACGTCCTCTGCGCCCTCGAATGAGGCTGGCCCCCTGGTATACCTTGAAGCTACACCAGCTGAAACAAGGGCTCAGACGACTAGAGAGGCAGTGGCGGCGCACTCGGGACGAAGTGACAAGAACATCCTACGGATCGTTTATGAAGTCTTATGAGATGGCAGTCAAGGCTGCAAAGAAAGATTACTTTGCAGCCAAGATTGCATCTGCAAATTCGCGCCCGGCACAATTGTTTAGAATAATTGGAAACCTTACCACATTGCCACAAGGCAAACCAAATGTTAGAGAATTAGAGATAGGCTGTGAGGCTTTTGTGAAACATTTTGCAGATAAAATCACGTCGCTCCGCCAAGACCTGCCTATCACATTGGATACAGTACGGGAACTTGAGGCTCCGTGCCTGTCTTCTGGTTTAGTGTTGGGTCACTTCGACCCACTCAGCCTGGAGGAAGTCGACGGAATTTTCTCTGATGCACGCCCAACAACTTGTGATTTGGACCCTTGCCCCTCCTGGCTGATTAAATCTTGCCAGAGGGAGCTTAGATGTTCTTTACGGGACATCATAAATAGATCCCTCCTGGAGGGGCGCTTTCCAACACCTCTGAAAGAGGCTTTGGTCTGTCCCCTCCTGAAAAAATGTACAGCAGATCCGGCCGAATTGGCAAATTACCGACCGGTCTCTAATTTACCGTTTTTAGGTAAAATTATTGAGAGGGCAGTGGCGTTGCAGCTGCAGAGCTTTCTGGATGATGCTTCCGTCCTAGACCCTTGCCAGTCCAGCTTTCGTCCGGACCATAGGATGGAGACAGTGCTGGTCGCCTTGGTGGATGACCTCCAGCGGCAACTGGATCGAGGTGGCGTCGCAGTGCTGATGTTGTTAGATCTGTTGGCGGCGTTCGACACGGTCAACCATTAGCTACTGACCCGCCGCCTCGCCGACATAGGGGTTAGGGAGTTGGCCTTACAATGGCTCTCCTCCTTCCTCAAGGTTCGGGGACAAAGGGTGGCAATCGGGAGCGAGCGATCCCAGAGACGCACACTAGATTGTGGGGTGCCTCAGGGAGCAGTTCTCTCCCCGATGTTATTTAACATCTATAGGCGCCCCCTTGCCAAATTGCCCGGAGGTTTGGGCTCGGTTGTCATCAATATGCAGATGACACCCAGTTCTATCTGCTAATGGATGGCCGGCCTGACTGCGCCCCAGGGAATCTGGACCAGGCACTGCAGGCCGTGGCAACCTGGCTTAGGCTGAGTGGGTTGAAATTGAACCCGACGAAGACAGAGGTCCTTTGCGTGGGCCGTGGCGCTCCAGGGAGGGAAATACCTCTCCCGGTTTTTGATGGTGCGCCGCTGAAAGCAGCGCGCCAAGTCATGAGCCTGGGAGTTTTACTGGAGCCTTCACTATCAATGGAGGCCCAGATAGCAGCCACTGCCAAGTCAGCGTTTTTTTCATCTGAAGTGGGCAAGGCAGTTGGCCCCTTTCCTGGAGCGCCGGGACCTAGCAACAGTGATTCATGCAACGGTCACCTCAAGACTGGACTACTGTAATGCCCTCTACATGGGGCTGCCTTTGTGCCGAACCCGGAAGCTGCAGCTGGTGCAGAACACGGCGGCTAGGCTGTTACTAGGACTCCCGAAGTGGGAGCACATACAGCCAGGGCTGCGCGAGCTGCACTGGCTGCCAGTTACATACCGGGTTCGCTACAAAGTGCTGGTTATCACCTTTAAAGCCCTATATGGCTGAGGACCTGCCTACCTGAGGGACCGTCTCTCCCCATATGAGCGCCAGAGAGCACTGAGGTCAGCTGGGAAGAACAAGCTGACCATCCCTGGGCCAAAGGAGGCGAAATTGCAGAACACCCGTGCACGGGCCTTCTCCATCGCAGCTCCATGCCTATGGAACCAGCTTCCGGAAGAGGTGCGGGCCCTGTGGAGTCTCGACCAATTCCGCAGGGCCTGCAAGACCACCCTTTTTAGATTGGCCTTTGCAGACTGCTGACTATGGATCGCTGAATAATGGATCCGCCAAAATGATTTGGTCTTAGTGATCTCCGCTTCTATGTAAACTGACAGAATAGCGCCAGGAACATCACCGTTACTATCAAAATATGTTAATGTGAATTAGAATGGTTTTAAGACAATATTGATTTTAAAGTTTTTATATAATTACTGTATTGTATAATTATTCTATGAATGTTGTTAGCCACCCTGAGCCTGCCTCGGGGGGGGAGGGCGGGATATAAATAAAATTTTATTATTATTATATATTACAATGATGAAGCAGTGGACCCATGAATTTTGACCATGGACATCATTTGTGATTTGAGTGACTCTCCTTAAAAATCATGGGGACCCATGTTTTGGATGCTTGTTTTCACTCCATGTTGATGCCAAGAAGTAGTGGATCTGTGTTTTTTGTGGTTCAGTCTGTGATTTGGATGTGATGAATGATTTAATTGTGAATTCTTGTGAGCCTCGTGTAAAAATCATGAAGATCCATGAGGATCTGCACTTCGGATGCATATTTTTGTGCCATGACAATGACAGGAAGCAGTGGATCCATTATTATTGTGGTTCAGCCTGTGGTCATGGAGAAGATACATAATCTGCTGGTGAGTTTTGGATGACCCCATGTAAAAATCATGAGGATCCATGACTATTGTTGCTTTGGAACCATCTTTTTGAGCTATGGCAGTGCTGTGAAGCAGTGGACCTGCATTTCTTTGTGGTGCAGACTGTGGCCATGGATGTGATGAGTGATTTGATGGTGTGGTTTGGATAATGCAATGTAAAAATAATGAAGATCCTCGAGAATCCATGCTTTGGATCCTTGTGTTTTTGTGTTATTTGGACATCACCAAGTGGATCCATGCTTTGTGGTGCAGTCTGATTTGATTATAAAGTTGGGGTGATCATGCAATAATCATAAGGAATCTGTGTCATGGATCCGTGTTTTTGCACCATTTCAGTGCCATGAACCGATAGATCCATGTTTTTATGGTGCTGCCCATAGACTAAGATATGATTTACAATATGATAATTATATTTTGTTTCAGAGGAAAAATTATATGTATTCACATGGATTTGCTGAAAATATCTAGATCCAGCTCTTATC
Organism: Heteronotia binoei; assembly: GCF_032191835.1. Classification (NCBI taxonomy): domain Eukaryota; kingdom Metazoa; phylum Chordata; class Lepidosauria; order Squamata; family Gekkonidae; genus Heteronotia; species Heteronotia binoei. The sequence continues at coordinate 221,497,346 of NC_083223.1, read as the reverse complement.
CAGTTCCACTAAAATGTAACCATTATGTCTTATCCAGGCCTCAGATTCAGTGGGAGCTCACCGGAGCTCCTAAACCTTTCTGAGAGTTCCACCTCCTTGTCCACTGAATAGTAGATGCTGCTGCATAACAATCCCTGGATGAGCTCCACCACCTATTTTTCTACAAAACGACCCCTGGTTTTATCTGTTGTATTTTTGTGTGTGGAGGTGTATCTGTTTTTACAGATTAATCCAAGGTTTATTAACCTACTCAAGAGTTCAGTAAGACAGAACAGAATTACACCCAAGCTTTGATCTTCTGAATTACAGATTCCAAGCAGGGAGAGGGAGGCAGGATAGTGGACATGCCCTGTTATAAAAAGGAACTCGTACTAACACTAAAACGCTCTAGAACAAAGTTAACGCTCTGTCTTAGTGGTAAAAGGACGTAGGTTTTCTCTTTACTTTCCTCGTGCAGTTTCCTGGACGTTGCTGATTTCCTTGCACGTTTTTGAATTTATGTAATGCCACAGTCCTGTGCTGCCTCGCGTTCCGTCCCCCTGTAGGCTTTTTGGCTCTCGCCGGACTACACATTATAAGCGCGCTTGCTTGCGTCTTGAGTGGAACTTTACTTCCGATTAGCTATGCGGTGCAAAAGAACAGCCTAACGCTCACTCAATCGGGCTCTGGATATTTCTGCCGCCGCTCTTGCTCAACCTTCATTCTCTATCCCGCCCCCCCCCCCCCCCAGCAGCATTAACTGGCTCCTACTTCAAGAGGAAGGTTCTTTCTCTTTAAAAGCATCTCTTCCAGGATGACGTCGACGCGAACGCAGCTCTTTTGGAATGTATGCAAATAAGCCTCGCGTCCTTCCGACCAATGAGAGGCCGGTCTCGACCTTCTTCAACCAACGGCGTGAGAGCACTGCTAGGGGATGGCCAATAGATGCAAAGCGCCGGCTCTCACCATATAAGGAGCGTTCTCTCCATAAAAGGCAACATTGTATCGCTTTATATGGGGGAAGGTAGCGCGGGGGGAGCCCCAGGCCGACGCAGGGTTTTACTGTAGTGTAGTGAGCAAGCGGATAGGCAGGCGGGTGGCTACTACCCGGAGAGGGGGCCGGGCCGGATCAGCCGGCGCTGGGGCCCCATGGCAGCGCCGGCCTGACCCAACGCGCTAGTCCCGCTCGCGCTTCGTGGGAGGCAGCGGCGGTACCATGCTCCCCAGCCAGGCCGGGGCCGGGAACGGCGCTGCTGCCCTGCCTCGGAGCTCAGTGATGGGCATGGCGCGGACATCCTCCGGCCGGCCCGGCCCCGGGATTCCTCGTGGAGCCAACGGCGGCGGCGGCGCAGGAATCCGGGGCCCCGGCAATGGGACAGGCCCGCCTAGTGGGCAGGGGCCGGTCGGGGGTCGCTTCGAGCGGGACCGGGACCCGGGGGTGGTGGCGGCGGCTGCAGTGGCCAGCGGGAGCGAAGGAGATTCGGACTCGGGCGAAGAGGAGGAGCTGGTCGGCGATCGGCGCGGCGTGAAGCGGACTTTGGGCGACATGGAACTCGGGGTGGTGGTGGGGGCGGAGGCGGCGGCAGCGGGTGCGGTGGGATGCTACGGCGGGGTGAGCGGAGCCGTGAGCGGCGCCAAGCCCGGGAAGAAGACCCGCGGCCGCGTCAAGATCAAGATGGAATTTATCGACAACAAACTACGGCGCTACACCACGTTTAGCAAGAGGAAGACGGGCATCATGAAGAAGGTACCGCGAGGCTTGGGGAGCCGGAGAGGGCCACCGGCGGGCGGGTGGGACGGGGACGCAACTCCGGAGGGTGTCCTTGCATGGCGAAGGTCTGCGGCACCAGGAGTCCTCATCTAGGTAGAAGGAAAAGCACAAAGTGGGAGATGCTGGGTGTGATGCTGCTGCCTCTGTCTTGGAGATTCTCCTAACCCTCATCACGAACAGGAGGATTTAAGAATGCATTAAAGATCTCTGAGTAGTTGCATTCCTTAGAGTTACTAAAACATGCTGGCTGATACGTTTTTTAATTTATTTATTTTTTTTTATTTTGCAGACCTGACATGCTCAGTGGCATTCACATTTAGTTTTTTTTTTTTTTTAATGCACGTGTTCTTGAGGATCATGGAACTCCCCGGAAAGAAGTTGCCTGTTGCTTGCTGCAGACCCGCTAGCGGGGCAATCTTGAAGCCGCTGCAGAGTTAAACTGTCAGGGCTGATCCCTTGACACCGGAAGGGAGACAGGCATGGGCCTAGCCGTCACCCGCTCTGATCGCCGGAAGGGCACGCCCCAGTCTGGCCTGGATTCAGCTCGGTGGCGGCCCTCTTCTAGTCCGGCGCTTCCCTGAAGTAGTTCAGGAAAGGGGTTGGGGCTCGTTCTCTTTGACCTCGGATGTTTTTAAACCGGGCTAGGTGTAAGTGAAAGGTCGCAGCCTTTGTCAAGCCCCTTGTCGCATAACTCAGTGGAAAGGGAGTTGTGTGTCGATATATGGACCCTCTTTTATGAAGACTGCTTCCCTAGGCATGCTCAACTGAGTTCAGAGAGGCTTAATTCTGGGTTAACGTTTGTAGGATTGGGCTGTGTGTTTCTGTGTCTGGTACCTTGGCAAATAGTACAGCAGATAAAGTAATTGGCATTTATGGTAACTGATCCATTAGAGAAGGAAGCATTAGATCTCTTAATTGAACCCTTGCTTTTGCGGGCAGCACATTGGCAAGACTAAGTAAGGAGATGGATGAGACTTTGCAACTTGCTAAAATTTTAAATTCAAGTAGAGGGATGGCTTTGGCCACTCAAGAATGCAAGTACAGATCTACTTGAATAAATTCAGAAGTTAGAATGATTCAAGCCTGCTTGCTGGTATGTTTTTAAAAGCATGCTGTCAATGACATGACAGTTTGCAATTGTGCCATCTATGTTAAGTTTGTACTTGCCATATATATTCCCAAGGAAGTCAACCCTCCCCTAAAAAAAGTTATACACTCCTACTTTTTTTTAACCTGGTGTTGCTTTAACTTGTGTTCAAATGTAGGAGTCCCCTCCCTTTTTTTAATGGTGTACGTGGGAGGGGGGAACCTAGTCCTGCAGTGAAGTACACACTTTATTATCTTTTTGACTCAGCAGAGCAACTTTCTTCTGGTTTTCACGGCCTGCTGTGGTGCTCAGTATTCACTTCTAAGTTTTGATATGGTATAAAAGATTAACAGCAGGCAGCATCAGGAAGAAGCCTTGTTTGTTGCAACAAACCAACCAAGAATCTTGTGACTTCTTAAAGACTATAAACCTGTGATAGTCTTTGGAGTGTCACAAGAGGCTGTGCTTAAAAACCAGTATTGCTGCCATATTCTCTCAACATTGTAATGTCTGAGATGTCAGCATCAGGTTTGTTATGGGGTGCTGCAAATTTTCCCTTCAGTTAATTTTCCCTCACCATAGTCTTGTTAATAACAAAATAACCATGTTCTCGGCGTAATTGCAACCAATTTTGTAAATAAAGTACATGGAAGTAACCAGAATAGGAAAATATTTCCTATTTTGAATGTACTTATTTCCCTCTTCATGAAAGAAGAAGTAATGTATTTTTGTAAAATTTCTAATCCTGGCTGGTTTACTTTTGCAAGTTTAGTTGCTTTTCTATAGGGTGGATGAAAATGTAGTATCCTGTGTCATATTAAGGAGCAGAAAGCTGATAGATACATTTTGAAAATCATTGTGGTGTAGAGTGGGAGAGACCTGAGTTCAAATGCATATTCAGTTGTTCATTAGGTGACCTTGGATCAGTTGCATACCTTCAGCCTTATTTAACAGGGTTGTTGTTGACAAAATAGGGGAGAGATTAACCTGGTGTATCATCCCTCAGGTCCTTGGAGAGAGGATGGGGATAGCTCAAACATCATAAGTTCTTGTATTTGCTTACTTACTCAGTCAGCATGCTTTGTATTTAAGCATGTTTACTGTGTTCAGATTATTACATTTAGAAATCATTCCTGCCCCGAAAGCAAAATCTATATGTATTTTTTTTTAATTATGAAAACAAACAATCCATTTTTAAGTAGTTATTTTAGCAGTTTGGAATAAAGGAAAGGGCGTTACAGTTTTCTATGGTGACAATCTTGGGCCATGCTTATCTGAGAGTAAGAGCCACTGAATTTAGTGGCACTGGGTTCTGAGTAGACATCAAGACCCTTGGGCTCTTAATCAAGGCTCCTAGTATTGACAGGCCTCTGTATAAGGTGCACAAGGCAGGCTATAGTTTCTTTAGATTGTATCTTCCAGCAGCAGGCAGGGATTGGCATCAGAGCAGTCACCTTGAAACCTGTTTTTATGTATATATCCATGTGATACTGGTAGTCTAGACCAAGGGTGTTAAACGTCTGTCCTGTGGGCCTAATCCATCCCCCAGAAGGCTCCAATCAAGCCCACCGGAAATTAGCCATCACCTTCTTCCTTCTCCTGCTTCCTTCAGTCGCCGTTTTTTATTTCTCCCCTGTGATGAGGCAGCCAAGAAAAGAAGCCTCTTGCTCTTGCCTTCTCTTCTCCTCAGCCAATGGAGGAGCTTGGCTCCGTAGCTCTCTCAATCACACTGCAGAGGTACTGAGCCATCTCTTCCTTCTGTTGGCTGAGGCTCCTCCCCCTCATACCCTGGGGAGGGAGGGAAAGTGGGAGAGTTTCCTTTGGCCAGTTCCCTTGATCGATCACATGGGAGAGACAGAAAGAAAGCACTTTTAAAATGAGCAATGTTTTCAAGGTATGAGCTTTTTGCCTTGCTACAGAGAGAGAGAGAGTGTTTTGTTGACTTTTTCTGCCAGGTGTTTCCTGGGTGCAACTGGGTTTGTCTCCTCCTTTATCACTATTAATGTTTAAAACATATTTTAAGTATGTCTTAAGTAAAAAAAAATCTTTAATTAATGTTTGTCTGTGGCCTTTATAAAGTATCTCTCAGTTACCTTGCATTACATTTTATGACACACATGGCCCAGACCAACAAGTTCTCTTTTATGTAAGATCCAGTCCTCGTAACAAATGAGTTCAGTACCCCTGGCCTAGACAGATGCTAGGGGAGGACAGTGGCTCAGTGGTAGAGCATCTGCTTGGTAAACAGAAGGTCCCAGGTTCAATCCCCGGCATCTCCAACTGATAAGGATCCAGGCAAATAGGCGTGAAAAACCTCAGCTTGAGACCCTGGAGAGCCGCTGCCAGTCTGAGAAGACAATACTGACTTTGATGGACCGAGGGTCTGATTTAGTATAAGGCAGCTTCATATGTTCATATGTACCATTTACCACCGGTGAATTGTAGGGATTATTATGGTGCATTGGGATTCTTCTTACCCAGGATTGATGGAGTATCTTTTTGCTGCTGCTTGACATAGTGGTGGCAGATATGTTCAATGACATATTTGTACAACAAACACAATTTGGTTTTACACTGTTACTTTTGCCCTCAAGGGAATTTTAGTTCTTTGGGGAAGATAAGATTTACTAAGTGATTTGAGATTATATTTCCAGAGTTACATGGGTAAATAATCTGAGAGTTGAATTGTTTTAAAAACTTTTTGTAGGTGTACTTTAAGTTCTCCTCGAGTCTGTCTTGATGCAGCTGTTGCTGCTTCGGACACAGTGACATAAGAACATAAGAGAAGCCATGTTGGATCAGGCCAATGACCCATTCAGTCCAACACTCTGTGTCACACAGTGGCCAAAAAACCCCCCAAGTGTCATCAAGAGGTTCACCAGTGGGGCCAGAAGCCCTTCCACTGTGCCCCCCCAGCACAAGAATACAGAGCATCACTGCCCCAGACAGAGAATTCCAAGAATAAGCTGTGGCTAATAGCCACTGATGGATCTCTGCTCCGTATGCTTACCCATTTCCCTCTTGAAGCTGTCTATGCTTGTAGTCGCCTCCACCTCCTGTGGCAGTGAATTCCACATGTTAATCACCCTTTGGGTGAAGAAGTACTTCCTTTTATCCGTTTTAACCTGACTGCTCAGCAATTTCATTGAATGCTCAAGAGTTCTTGTATTGTGAGAAAGGGAGAAAAGTACTTCTTTCTCTACCTTCTCTATCCCATGCATAATCTTGTAAACAATCTTGTAAACAATTCACAAAAGAGTGTGGTGTCTTTGTCTAATATATGAACTATGGCTGCAACCCATAACTCTGTACATGCATCGTTGCCCTTTCAAAATTTAGGTTAAGAACATAGTAAGAGCCCTGTTGGATCATGCCAAGGTCTGTTCAGCCCAGCAGTGGCCAGCCATCTGCATCTGAGAAATCTACAAGTGGGGTGTAAAAGCAGTACTTTCCCCCTCTCTCCCATAACTAGTATGGGAATTGTAGTTCTTTGGTGAAGATAAGATTTACTAAGTGATTTGATGCATTTCCTGTTTGGAAGGGTTTACAGAGTGTAATCTCCAATTTGCATTTGATGTCTTTACTCAAGAGTTCCTGAACAGATTCACTTTTGGCTTCTAAAAGGTTCTCAAGAATGTCCCAAGAAGGCAGTTTCCAGATTTTAAAAATCATTTTTATTTATAATTCACTTTTCTCAATGCAGATTACAAAATTTAGCAATTCAGTAAGAATAATATATAGATAGATAGATAAAATAAGCATAGTGATAAGATTGTTATGAAGTTAGAAAACAGTGCAATTAAAACAGCATAAAACATATTAAGAAATGCCAAGTGTGGATTATGGAAATTAGAAAACAGTGCAGTAAAAACAACTGCATACAATTAACAGCACCATAAAAGATAGCTCTTACTGCTTTATTAAAACGACCTTGTGAACAATTCCAGTTTTACTTCAGCCCTATTCTCTTAAATTGTCCTCATGAACACTTCTGTTTTATGCTTTCTGTGGAATGATGGAAGTGCTGGGAGCCACTGTGGCCTCCTCAGGCAGGCTGTTGTACAGAGTGAGAGCCACAACACAGAATGGGTATGGGCACGTGCTGATTTAACTCATTTGCTGGGTGGGACCTTCAGCAAACTTTGCTCAGATGAGCACAGTGGGACATGCTGGGAGAGGCAGTCCTTTCGCTGTGTCTGCCCTACACCATGAAGTGCTTTGCAGGTGATACATCATGTCTTTAATTGAACCTGGTAACTAATTGGTAACTAGTGGAGTGACTGTGGAATAGATGTCGTATGCAATCTTCACCTAATTCCTGATAATAATCAAACTTGCAGCATTCTGTACCAGCCAGAGGTTCCAGGTTGTCTTTTAGGGCAGACCTCATATGAAGTACATTACAACAGTCTAGGCTTGAGGTTACTGTGGCATAGATCCATGTGTCCAGATCAGCCTGGTCAAAAAAGAGAATCATCTGAGCTAAATGAAGGTGGGAGAGAAAGCATTTTGGTTGCTGAATTACTTTGCTTCTTCAGCAGTAATGCTGGGCAGGGTTTAGTAAGACCCCATGACTCTTTGACCGAGTCAGTGAGGGCCAGATGAACTTGCAAGCCTCGTAGGTAAGCTGAGATGTGTGTGTGGAAGGTAAGAGGAACAACATGCAAGACCAGCAACTTCAGATGCTTAATTTAGGAGATTCAGCAGAAGAATTGCCAAGTAAGAATGGCTTACCCAGTAGCAACTAGTTTGTACCCTCTGCTTTCCCATTGTTACCATATTGCTGAGTATCTTGGACCAAGCATATTGTGTGAATGTGGGCCTCCATACTCTGTCACCATTTCAGAAGTCTTTTAACAGCTGCTCTTGCTTTCCCCAGGCCAGTGGTGTGCGATGAAGAATCTGGCAGCTGTTTGTCATATGGACACCACTGAACAAGACTCTATTTTCCGTCAGCTGTCCTGTTTAATGGTTATGATACTTCAGGATATCATTGATCACTTTCAGACTCTTCGCAGTAGTTTGCAGGCAGTCTGGCAAAGCAAAAATTAAAGCGAAGTTCTGCTCTTTCGAAGCACAGATTTGTTCCAAATTCTGCCTTGTTGAGTGCTGAGAGGCTGTTGAGCAGCTGCAGGCCGAGATTGGCAAGAGGGCACAGCTGCCTCCTTCTGGCAGGTGGAGCAGGCACTCTAGGTTCAAGCTACTTGGGGAATCCATTGGAATGGCTGCTGTGTGCCTGCTTGTATTGAATAGGCTCTCCCAACGTTTGACTCATCAAGACAAATGGTCAATCAACCAGTATCTGAATCTGCCTTGTACCCAGTCAGACCATTGGCTTATTGAGGTTAATACTGTCCAGTTAAATTGCCAGTGGCTTCCTAGGCTCTTGAGTAGAAGTTTTTCATATCACTCTACTATCAGATCTTTTAAAAATAATAATTTAAAAAACCTGGAAATTTCAGGAATGGGACCTGAGATCTTCTGCATGCAAAAAAAATGCTGTTCTGCTGACTGTCAGCCCTTCCTAATGCATGGCATTTCACTGGGATCAGCACTCACTGGGAGACCTTGAGTAGCGATGGGCACAAAACCATTTATCAACCAAAGTTTGTGACTAACTTGGATGGTTTGTTGGTTTTCAGATGCAATTCAGGCAATTGCCTTGTTCGTAAACTGCCCATGAACTGCCATGTTTTTTGCAGCAGTTTGTTTGGTTTGCAGGTCTCTTTAAATGCCTTCCCTTCACTTGCCTCAGTTCATAAACAATAAACTGGTTTCAGAAACTGAAACATTTGTGGGGCTTCGTGGTTTCTCACAAAGATCTGTTTTCCCGGTTCATGCCCATCCTTAGCCTTGAGCATCTGGCAGGTGGCAATAGGTGGCAGCTGGGCTTTGTTTGCTTTGACAGTTCACAGATTGTGTGTGTGTGAGCCTTATTTTTGATCTATCCCAGATGCATTGAAAGAGACACAGGACAGATCCTCTGTAGGTGATGGAGGCGGAGAGTTTGGCCTTGCAGGTATGTATCTGTCTTGAATAACTGGCAAGTATTCAAACCCAGGTTGGCGTCATGTTATGTTGTCTTCAGGTACAGCACCTTCAGCTACATCACTTGCAAGTGTTACTCTCAAGGACTGGGTCCAAACATTAGTTGTATGGATGTTATGGTTCTGTGAGGTCCTAGGTTAGAGGCACTGGACTATTCTTGTCTACTCTGGGTATGGCAAAAGCTAAGCCTTGTTAATTGTCCCCTAATTAGGCATAGAGCTGCATTGATTTTGTTTGTGTGTTTATACTCCTCTATACTTAAAAAAAAACAAAAAAAACACAGGCAAGAAGAACCCCATTCCTCTTAACATGGGTCTGTGGCCTTGGGCCAGAAGAATGTGGAGGAGAAACTGCTTACATACAGTCAGCTTTGCTGCAGTCATATGGCTTTATTTTTTACTACGGTAATTCCTTATCGTACAGGCATGCCTGGTTTGTTGCTTTTTCCTTCTCTGATTATGACATTCTACAGCTCGGGTGATCTGGAGGGTTCCCAGTAGGAGAGGCATGAGTGAATCCTGAGCTTTAAGTGAGCTTCAGGTCCCTCTCAGGCTGGTTTTCGATTTTTATTCGTTAAAACGGATAAAAGAAAGTACTTTTTCACCCAAAGGGTGATTAAGATGTGGAGTTCACTGCCACAGGAGGTGGTGGCGGCCACAAGTATAGCCACCTTCAAGAGCACAGGTCCATCAGTGGCTATTAGCCACAGTGTGTGTGTATATATATAAAATTTTTTGCCACTGTGTGACACAGAGTGTTGGACTGGATGGGCCGTTGGCCTGATCCAACATGGCTTCTCTTATGTTCTTAAGACCCCCATACAAAAGAATGCTTTAAGAGTGGAGAATATCTCAAACTAACTTTGCTGGCCTTCTGCATCTCAAGGAATTCAGTATTTCCTACCTGACACTTTGATTCCTTTGAGCTCCTTGCAGAAGAACCCATGACAGTAGTAATGAATATGGGCAGCATGAGCTACAGGTGGGCTCTCCTCTTGCTTAGTTTTCTGTCTATTTTTGCATTGTTTCTTCATGAATGTAAATTTGAAGGCTGAGCTTTGGGTTGCTGCCTTGCATACATCTTTCTCCAATCCTTTTTCATTCTTCAGTGGAGTAGAAACCACAGGACCTTGGTAATGTCTGCATAGAGATCCTGAGGTTGTTGTTGTGATGAAAATGCAGATTTGATCCACATTCTTCCAGCTGTGTTAAGTTTGTAAGCAGCAAAATCAAACAGGAGTCCAGCAGTAACTTGGAAACTTGATGGTATTCTAGTGTCATTTTTCTTCAGTTGGAGCTCAGATGCATTCTGTGAGTTTACTAAGTGGATCTGTGTACACTGTGGTAAGTTACCAATTGGCAAGGCTTGCCCTCTGTGGCTATACTGGGAAGGTGAGGATGCCCTCTTGTGTGTGCCAATGCAAGAAGTTGCTGGTCTTACACTTGCTCCTCAATGAGTACTGAGTTTGCTTTGGTCTGTGCAAGACAAACTCTTGCATTTCAGTCACAGAGCTCTATAGCAAGAATGGCTGAGAGAAGTATGAGAGCAAATAATACCATCCTGATTAGTTTCTGAGTTTGGTAGAGCAGCATGGATGTAAATGAATACCCTTGCAAAACCATGTAATTAAATTAACTATTGTTAGTATGTGTAAGGATGTGGGCCATTTTGCTAACCATGGATAGTTAAGGACCATCATGACAGGATCTGAAGTTGGTTTAGCGGTCATAGGTAAACTTAACTGTACATTTTGTCTGTACGTTGTGAAGGTAAGATGTAAGATGGTTGAATAGTATTGCATGCTGCTTTTGGGTCCCTACTGGGATGTGAAAAATAGACGACTGTGGCTAGATGGACCTTTGGTCTGTTCCAGCAGTGCTTGTCTTAGTTCCAAGTTGTGCAGTGGCAGAACAGTCTCTAAGCAGCAAGATTTGCCAATTAACTGCAGGACTGGTTGCCTTTCTGCTGTCTGACCTTGTCAGTGGTGGTAGGGTAAAAGGGCATCTGCAGTAGGCAAGGCTGCTTTGGAGGTCAGTGTAGGCTCTGAGAGGTCAGGCTGTGGTCTGTTACTTGGTGATGACTCTGACTAATGTTCTCAAAGCTTTACTGTGACAGCATTTATTCTTGCTGAATGATGGCCTGTTTGGAACTGTCAATCAAAGTACATTTCCCCTGTTCATTGTGTCATTGCTTTCGGCCCAGAGACAAAAGGCCCGATGGGATGGGAACAAGGCTGTTTTAAGTTGAGAGGATGGGTGGGGTGTGGGGGGGAATCACTGGTGCATCTGACTTGATGTTTATCACTGATTCAGTGTGTGTGATGACATGTGGTAAAAAATGTTAATATATTTGGGATATGTGCAAGCATTGCAGTACTCTCTGTGTTATGTGTGCATATGTGCTAATTTCCTGTTTAAGTTGTAGTAGTGTCTACAGTGGGATTTCTTATTCCCTGGCATGAGTATCAGTTATTGATGGACAGGGGGCTGCAGCTAAATGTTTTACAGAATAAAGCAGAAGTCATCAACCTTTTATAATTAAAGAGCCAAACAGCATCAAAATTCAGAGCCAGAGATCAGCCAAGAGCCACTATAAGAGAGCCTATCTACATATCTAGAGCTAAACATTATTGGTAATTGACATGTTGATTAATAAACCATAACCTTTCTGGAGCCTCATCATTGGTTGTTGTGTATCTTTCCTTTATTAAGAAGTGGCACACAGCAGGCCTGACAAGTAGTAATCTGTATACACAGGAGGACCCTGCAGAATGGTTTTAGTGCACTGTGATTTGCGGTTGGGTTATGGCAATTCTTCGCCTCTGTAATTTCCTTTTCAGTAAATAATCCCTTTTCCAATTAATAATCCCTAAGAAGCCCTTTAGTCCCATAAAAATCATTGCCTGCCATTTCCTTAGAATGCAGGGTTTTCTGGCATTAGCACCTACCCTTCCAATATACCTTAGCTTAAAAGATTTGATCATCATTTTAAAAGAGCTGTGATTTGATTCCATATTGGGCCACATTTGGCTCTGTAATCATAGGTTGCAGACATTTTTGTAGGAAGAGAGGCATAAATTTAGGGCCTAATTTTGGAATCCAGAACCAAAGGTAATACCTGAAATAATGAAGATGCTGTTTCTGAACATGTGCATGTCCCTCCATGATTGCACAACAAGAACCAGTCCTCCCACATTGGGGTATCAGTAGTAAAGCCACAAATGCATGTGGCTTCCATGCATACTTGAGTATTATAATCTCTTATTAGAGTACAACCAGTTGCAGAAAAAATAGATGTATCCTGACTGAAATAAGTAAGCACAGCAAGATGATGGGTTGGACCTAGTGAGCCATAAACATAAGGACTGCAGATCTGTCATGCATTCCCATCCCCCCTTCTACATAATTTCTGACCCTAGGAAAGTTTAGTCCCAGATTATAAGACCTCACAAAAGGGAGAATTTTATCTCCTGCATCCCTCCTGTCCAGGCAGGTCCTACAACCCCAGTGTTGGAAATAGTTACTGGGACATGAGAAAGAGCCGCAATAGCCAGCATCTTCTGCTAATGGATCCCAGCCCATATTTTTCTGTGGCCTGAACAGAAAGGGAATTGACGGTAGCTGTTGACCAACATGGTGGTTTTGGGGGCTTGTAGGGGAATGTGTTGGAAGCTATTTTGTGCTAGGATGCTATCCTGAGAAACTTCTTGAACCTTCTCAGTGGAAAGTACAGAATGTTGGGTCTTCTTGGGTTGTCTGTATGCTGGAGGGGAATTTATAAACAAGTCCAGGAGTCCCTCTTCAGATGTCACCTGTGCAGGAATAAAGACTGTCCCTGCCTCACAACTTCTGGTGTTCCAAGGAAGTCTCCCATCCAAGTACATGCCAGAGTCAGGCTTGATTGGGCTAACCGAGTCAGGGCTCCTCAGTTGTCACCTTTGTCCTTGTAAAGTATTAGGCCTCTGGATCAGAAAGTGGGACTTATTCTAATGATTTCAGAAGTTAACATGCATATCTAATATCCAGTAGTAAAGGCCTGAAGGCCCCTGAAAACTATGTGGACAATGAAAATCATTACCCTAAGGTGTGTATATGAGAGATCAGTGAAAATGTTAATATCCTTAATGTCAAGCTATATGGGCCTGTTAACTGCTTTGTAAATTCACCCAGGTGAATGCTAGAAATGGGAAGTTGCAGGAAAAAAAGATGCACAGAGCAATCCTAAACCAAGGGGAAATCCACTGACTCTGTTTGGGACTGCATTGTTAGAGTAAGGTGAAAGGTGACTGAGAGATCCATTGCAAGACCCAAGCAGCTAGCTGGGCTGGGAACTAGGAGCAAAACAGCAAGGGGTCCCCATGTTCACTCTCAAGTTATCATACTCTTTTTGTTCTTATAGGCTATGCTTGAGTAGCTTATCCTGTTATAGTATTTTCTTACCGGATGTCTGTAGTATGCACTTATTTGATGGGTAGGTGGGATGCAGTTTTTGTTGGATTTCAATAGCAATCCTCACAGAGGAGAAACGTGCATACAGTTACGTTGTTTTGATTTAAAGTGCAAAGTAGAGTGCCTTGTGTTATGTTGTTGAGTGGAATTCATTGGGAATTGTGAACTGAATGGATGTCATACAGGAACCTAGCTGTACCTTTATATAAGACTAATTTCAATTGGATTTGTGCAAGAGAGGTTCCCAGTTAATTGTACCTGTTGCAGTAAAACCTGCCCTTTGTTCAGTTGCTTCCCATAGGAAGAAAGTAACAAACAGAAATATTCTGACAACTTGAGTGTGTTGGCTGATCATCTACCTTTTAAAAGAATACTTGTATGTTGCTCTTACAGGAAGGCTACAAGTGGTTTTACAACCAGAAGACTTATTAGGTTTACACACTTGTTTAGTTTCAGCATTGATGGGGCATTGGGTTGTCACTTGGCTCCCATCATCTGGTTTTTACCCAATTACTTAATTGGTTATGGTTCAGTTAATTTGCATATTGCCAAGGTCTCACTTTTGTGTGCCTTTTTGAGGTATGGAGGGATTATTGAGAACTTAGAATTTAGTAAACAAACCCATCCCTCAGTTTTAGAGGTATAAGGAGTCTTAAGATTTTCTTTTTCCCATTCCTTATTACAATAACCCTCCGTATTCAGAATAGTGCCAAAAAATTAACAGGTGTGACCTTGAGTCTCTCAGCCTTTTAAATCTTGCGCTCACCAATTAAAGCTGGCTCCCACCAGTTAATCAACTAAAGCTTCAGTTAATTATTTTACCAATTAAGCCAGCTAAATCTTGCAGCTCTGTTTTTGAGTCACTTTTTAGTCACCAATTACCACAGTGCCTTTGTTCTTGAATGTACACCAGAATTTAGATCAATATGGCCTCTTTGCCTCTGTACCAATTACTCCTGTCTGTCTACCTATCTGTAACTTTGTGGTGAGCAGATTAGCATTGTGGCAGCTGGGATACCCACAAGCCTGTGATACAATTGTGAACTCTGAGCACATCTGTCCAGAATTCCAAATATTGTACTTTCCATAAAGAAATTTTCTTATAATTCGTTAAATAACCAGTATTATTAAATACAGCTGGAGATGGGGTGAGGGGAAATGTAAAGCTTGTTCCTGTACTTGTCTAATCACATGGGTGATTTGAAAAGTTAAAATGTTCTTCATGTTTCTAATATGAGTATATTTCCTCATTGTTTCAACTTCTGCATTTGATAGTATTCTCAACTTTGATGACTTAACTCCAGATCAAAGAATTGTGTTCTCTGCTCCAGCAGAGGAAATTGCTGTTGACTGAAGGGAGCCAGTCTTTGCTCATGTTTCCTCTGGATTCTTAGCTGTTGACTTCTCTGTTAGTAATATGACTTTGTTTAGGGAGAAATAATTTTTTTGAGTGTGATCTTCCTCCTACAGAGGTTGGTAAGTAATTTCCATTGATTATAATGGGTTTAGCTTGTATCCTAAATCTGTATGGGGGATAACTGTGATAGAAGGCTCTTTACCTCAGCCTTTGAGCAGGGGACTGGTATAGCTTAGCAGCAAAGAGAGTGAGCTGTTGTGTGTGAGATCTCCAATTTTACCTTTTAGCTCATAGACAAGTCACTTTCTCTGTTAAAGGTGAGATTAAGAACCAGCATTTTGCATTGTGCCCAAAACAGATGGTCAGCCAGTGCAGATCTTTCAGCTCAAGGGTGATGTAATCCCTGTAGCCAGCCTCCAGCAATAGACTGGCTGCTGTATTTTGGACCAATTGAAATTTCCAGACAGTTTTCAAAGGTAGTCAATCCCTTGTAGAACATATTGCAGTAGTCTAACCTGGATGTGACCTGAGAATGCGGATCATTGTAGCTGAATTATATTTTTCAGGGAATGACTGTAGTTGGCGTACCAGTCCTTTGCACTGTGGTTTTCAATGACAAAGTGTTTTTCACTCATCAGCACAACTCTTTGAGACAGGTCAGATGGGATGGCAGAGATTTACTCAAGGTCACCATGGACCTTATGGCCAACATAGGGCTTGAGTCTGAACTTTAAAAAAAAAGTTTATTGGAAGGGGTTTGGCATACAGAGCCTGAAGAGGGTGCCTTGCAAGAAGGATAGGAATAAATTGGTAAGTTGGCTTGCCTTCTGGCGGCAGAGCCATAACTGCTTATGAGCCTACCATAGCGGTGTAGTTGAGAGTCTGATGGTGTGGAAGGAGGGGTCTAAACATTTGAAAACATTATTTAATGAATAAAACTCTGCAGTGGATTTAGTAGGTGGGCTTTTGGGCAGATCTCTCTTGGCCTCAATTCTCCAACTGTGCATTGGGAATCTGTTTCAGCAGGAAGAGATGGATGAGCTAAAGTTTTGTGTTGATACCTTAACTCAAACTACACGGTGTATTGGAGATCTGGCAACATGCGTAGTCCTAAAACAAACAAACAAACTGCAAGTCCTTATTTGAGGATACATTGCAGGACAAGGGGAGATAATTTTACCCTTCTGCTACTTTGCTGGTAAAATTATTCTTCCCCAGTTAGTACTGGTGGGAAAGACAAGTGCCCTATCTTGGCAGGTTGGGCACAGTTTCAACTGGGAAAATGATGCAGAGGGGAAATAGGTGAGTCCCTCCATGTCTAGCATTTCAGTCCTGATTAAAAGTAGGGAACTTCTTCCCCAAAGTTGCTTTTAGGGTGAAAGAAATCCAGTTCAGGGTCTTCCACCATAACTAGAAGGTGACCAGTGTGGTATATGTGATGATTTCTATTCAGGAACAGGAACAACTTCCTCTTACTTTGACTGTGGGAACCCCTCTACTGTTAGTCACAAGTTAATCCATGAGAGGGGTAACTTTGTAGTATCCCCTCTTAATCTTTTTAAAGTGCTGTGAGTGGGTTTATGGACATAGCCTCATCTTTTCAGAAACTAAAAACTCTTTAAAGCTATTCTAAAACCACTCCAGCCGTTGGTCAAGGAGGGAATTATTGTTATCATGAAGGTGTTTGTGTCAGTCATGTCAAAACGTATGTACCTCTTCTACAGCAGCATTTAAAGTGTCTCTGGAGCAAGCTGTAGCTTTACCAGCACTTTACCTCTGGAAGGACTGTGAAAATCAGTTTGATCTGAATCTTTGGTGGGACATGCAAACCCATATAAAATAATGTGTGTATGTGGAAAAAGGTGGCTCTGCAATGACACTTCAGTATCTCTGAAGAGCTGCTTTCATTACACAAAATATATTTATATGTATTGTGTTTAACACAGCTGTTGTGCTTTTTAAAAAAATACAGCAGACTTGGGTACAAAGAGAGCCAGTATAGATACCATCTGACTAATTGAAGTTTTAGGAATAGAAGGTTCTCCTCCTGTCTCTCCATCTTTTCTTTGATCAAACTGTGTTCTTCTTTTACATTTCACCCCACTTGCTTCTTGGATTGCTGCTTTTTAAAGCACGGGATGTGTCACTGAACAGCATCCAGCCCTTGTACTGGATAAATGTTTAACAGAGAAACTACACTGGAGGCATGGAAGTTAACTTTTGAATGCCCCTTGGAGTACAAAACATAAATTTAAAATCCAGTACAGTATCATTTTTATGTGTCCTTTTGAGTCAGAACATATCCTCAGCCAAGCCTATAAGGAGCATGTAGCAGTCTCCGAAGCATGAATTGTGCTGCGTTTTGTGTAGACACAAGGGAAGAAAATTGTACTTCTCTCTCTGAACAGGATAACAACAGGGTAAAGTGAGTCAGCTGAGAGAGGTGCCTAGGGTTTAAGAGATAAGTAGGCCTGAGGGTTGTTTCATGCTGTGCTAGTACAAAAAGTTTCTGTCTCTAATGGACAAAATAGATGAGTGGCATACACAAGTTTTTGGGAAGCTGAGTTTCTGTGCATTAAACATAGAAGCAGCAATCCTCCGCTTTCTAGTTGTTGGCCAGCAAAAAAATGATGTACTAGGGCAGAAGGCTTAGATGAGGCTTAAAAAAGACTGAGCAAATGTGTGGAAGAAAGATCTTTTAGATATGATAGGTAAATGGAATCTCCATATTGACAGGGATCATGGGAGGGCTGTTGCTTTTGTGCTCTTCCAGGGGAGAGGGGAGGTTGCTGACTAGGGATGAACACAAACCTGCCCACAATCCTATGGTTGCTACTAAAATTGCCTGGGCCATGGTTCACTAGGATCTTTATCTTTGGTTGCTGGATGTTTTTAATAGATTGTTGTCACCCACTTTGAGCCTGGTCACAGTGGAGAGCAGGCTATAAGTCTAATAAATGAAAATGAAATGAAATTTAAACCTAACAGCTGGGTGGGTCTGCCCATCAGCTGTTAGATTTAAATGGCTGTAAAGCATAAAAGCTGTCCATTTCACTCTTCTCTGCTTTGAAGCGGGAGGAAGTGAAACAGATGGGTTGAATGGCTCACAGCCTTTCCTGAGTGATCCCCCCTTCCCCTGGCTGTGGCTTGCTGTGGATGAGAGAAAAGTAGCTTAAGCTAGCTGGTTCGGTTTGAGCATTTTTTTTGCTGGGTTTGGAGTTCATTTCGGGTCCACCCCAAACCAAACTAGAATTTTCTGGTTTGTGTCCATCCTTTTTTGCTGACTGCTGGAAGACTGGATTTGGTGGACCTCTGGTTTGATGCAGCAGGATTGTCTATAGGAGGCTGCACTACCAAAAAATCCAGTGTTCAGATGATGATGATGATAATAATAATAATTAATTAATTTATATCCCACCCTCCCTGCCGTAGCAGGCTCATGTAGATGTTCCACTTGCACCTGCTGGAATGGCCTTGGGTCAGCCATAGCTTTCGTAGGAGTTGTCCTTGAAAGGACAGATGCTGTAAGAGCTCTCTTAGCCCCACCTACCCCACAGGGTGTCTGTTGTGGTGGGGAGGAAGGTAAAGGAGATTGTGACCGCTCTGAGAATCTGAGATTCAGAGTATAGGGTGGAATATAAATCCGAAATCATCATCATCATCATGTTGACACCAAAGGCTTAGGGGGTCACCATCTCTATCACTAGAAAGACTCCCCTGTAATGTACAGTGTTATCTAGTGGGCTCTTGGGCCATGAAACCCCTGATTTGATGTGTTCCTTGTCCCCATCCCCATTTTTTCATGTGTTTAGCATGAAACTCACAGTTTATGATATCTTTTGAACAAAGCAGGAATCAAGTCCACGTTTAAGACCAACCAATTTTTATTTAGAATGTAAGCTTTCGTGTGCTCTTAAGCACACTTCATCAGACGAGGAATCCAGCACAGTGAGCAAAGCCGTACATAGCTGAGCAGAACCATACATAGCTGGTAGGCCACTGCCTGCCAGCTATGTATGGCTCTGCTCAGCTATGTATGGCTCTGCTCACTGTGCTGAATTCCTCGTCTGATGAAGTGTGCTTAAGAGCACACGAAACGTATGTTCTAAATAAAAATTGGTTGGTCTTAAAGGTTCAACTTTACTCCTGCTTTGTTCAACTGCTTCAGACCAACACTGCTGCCCGCTTGGATCTATTTTTATGATATCATGTAAGAAGAAGAGAGGGAGATTCACAGGAAATCATGGAAGTCCTTGTTTTTACCCCTCAGCCAGTTGTCTATTCTCCACTTCACTTGGCTGATTAGATGGTCTTCCTCATCCTTCTTGTCCATCTTAGTCCTCCCCCTCTGCCACCAGTCTACTTGAAAAAAAATCTTCATGTATAACAGCATGGATCACTGGGCAACCCAATTTATTTAGTTTATATCCCACTTTTCTCCCATTGAGCACAAAGTGGCTCACAAAGGAACAGAATGAATTTAGAGAAACAGCAAAATTTAAAAATCTAAAGTACAAATCCCAGCTCCTGGTCTGGGATCTACTGGCTGGCTTATTCAGAGCCAAGGGCTACAAGCCATGAGCTAGGTGCCAAGACCCCTTGTCCAGGCTTAAGTACCAGTTTGGGGAAGAGCAACAGATGGTCAACCCAGATTTGGTACAGCTATCAGGCATGTTTCCAGAATTCCCTTTCTCTGCTTCCCAGGAGGTTGTCTAAGGCAGAGGTGTCAAATGTGTGGCCCATGAGCGTGATCTGCCATGGAAAGCTTCAATCAGTCCCACCAACAACTGGCCATCATCTGCTTCCTTCTCCCTCTCCTGCCTCCTTCTGTCACCATTTTGGGATTTCTCCTGTATGATGCAGCCTAGCAAAGCCGTCTGATCCAGTCTTTCCCAGACTCCCTGATCCAGTCTTTCTCAGTAGGAAGGCAATGTGGACTATTTCTTTTGCACTGTATTCATGCCCTCCTGATCCAATCTTTCTCTCTGTTCTTGCACTGCTTATAGGAGTTGCAGTTATTTCTCTGGGGAAGACTAGTTCTGTAGATAAACACATAACCCTCAGTCTGTTATGGTGGCTTCTAACGTTCTTGACCAGCACACAAAGCAACTTAAGCACAAAAGCTCACAATGCCAATCCATTTCACGTTTCCCTTGGGTCCTAAGGCACTAAGTATTGAGCATGAGATTTCTGTAATGAATGTCAATAAATCAAAAGTAGGTTTGCAACTTACAGATAAACACTGAACAACAGCTGAACAGCATACTGAAGATTACTACAGCACATTGTCTCCAGATTTTGATGCAGTAATTCAGAACAAGAGGTGTCAGGTATCAGAGACTGGTAAACAAAATACTGCAGATGTGCTAATGTGTTAAGCATGTTTTATTTTAAGTAAAATAAATATTTAATTGTGTTTGTCTGTGCCCTTTATAAAGTTTATCTGCTACCTGGCATTACATTTTATGGCACACGTGGCTGGTCCCAACAAGGCCTCATTTATGGATCATGTGCTGAACATGAGTCAACAGTGTGATGCAGTGGCTAAAAAGGCAAATGCAATTTTGGGCTGTATCAACAGAAGTATAGTGTCCAGATCACCTGAAGTGGTGGTATCGCTTTGCTCTGCTCTGGTAAGACCTCACCTGGAGTATTGTATTCAGTTTTGGGCACCACATTTTAAGAAGGGTATAGACAAGCTGGAACAGCTCCAAAGGAGGGTGACAAAGATGGTGAGGGGTCTGGAGACCAAGTCCTATGAAGAAAGGTTGAAGGAGCTGGGGATGTTTAGCCTAGGGAGGCGGCGACAGAGGTGATATGATCACCGTCTTCAAGTACTTGAAGGGCTGTCATATAGACTAGAGGATGGTGTGGAATTGTTTTCTGTGGCCCCAGAAGGTAGGACTGGAACCAGTGGGTTGAAATTAAATCAAAAGAGTTTCCAGCTCAACATTAGGAAGAATTTCCTGACCGTTAAAGCGATTCCTCAGTGGAACAGGCTTCCTCGGGAGGTGGTGGGCTCTTCTTCCTTGAAGGTTTTTAAACAGAGGCTAGATGGCCATCTGACAGCGATGAAGATCCTGTGAATTTAGGGGGAGGTATTTGTGAGTTTCCTGCATTGTGCAGGGGGTTGGACTAGATTATCCTTGAGGTCCCTTCCAACTATATGATTCTGTGTCGGATCTGGCCATAACAAATGAGTTTGACACCCCTGTTCTAAGGGTTTGGTGGGATTTTTATTCACCTCACTGGCTACTTGGGATGGTAAACCCAGGGCTGACTCTAGACTGTGTGGCATCCTAGGCAATGCTAATTTCTGGTGCCCCTGCCCCCCGGCACTGATAATGTCACTGAGTCACATGGGAGTACCCAATTCGGTGTCCCCAGAGGGTTGGCACCCTAGGCAATGGTCTAGTTTGCCTAGTGACAGGGTTGGCCCTGGGTCAACTTGCAGTCTTTTAAAAAAAAATTCTGCAAACCTGGTGTGGCAGTCATCCTTAAAAGTCCACCTAAGCTGTAAGCCAATCCTTGTGATATAGGACACATGCAAATCCAAGTGATAGCCAGCCAATTAGAGCCTATGGAAGAGCAATTGATAGGAGGAGGGTGAACCAACCTCAGCTTAAGAAGGGTTAGGAAACTTTTTAAAAAAGTTTTCAGATAGGGCTTTCATGACTTTGGAAAGCAGTGTCAGCTTAGCCAGACTTTTATTTGACTTTTAGTTTGTGTTTGGGGATTGGATTTGGAAGAAAACTTATTTTAGTGTGACAAATAACCATCCTGTTAAGGGCTCATTATGCCAAACTAGAGTGGGTAGGTTCTATGGAAAGGGGCAGTGCGGGAAAAGAACAACCTTGAACCTTGAACCTGCTTGAGGAAACCTGTCCAGAGAAAGGGGAATCAAATCTCCCCTCAGGGTTTATTTACGTTACTTGAGAGCCAGTTTTGCTTTACATATCGAACACATCAACCCATATTAAATAAATCCTTATTAAATAAATTCTTTTCTGTTAAATAAATCTTGTTCTTTTCCATCTTGTCTGACAAATCACAAATCTAAAAAACATGATTCTGTTTACTGCACAAATAAGTAGCCTTGGTCTTGATTGTGGACGGGTGGGGTTTAAAGGACCTATAGGAGAGTTCAGAATGGGGGCTTTATAGTCTTTAGTCCAGAAGGCAGTTGCCTCAGATCCTTCTCTCAAGCCACACTTGGGCAATAATGTTCTACATGGAATAGGCACCCCATTGCTATCAGATATATGATTGAGAATGTTTGCTGTACTTGTTGTGTGGAAAGGGTCCATGCCACAAATTGGTGGCATGTGGGAGAATTGGCTTTGTGTTTTGAAATGCTAGTAGTGGGTGAGGAAGGGAGTCAGGAACAGGCTTGAAGTTGGCAGATCAGGGTTTATCATGACAATAGAATCAAAGCTGTGAGGTGGAGGCTGTGGCAAATGTTGAAATGGGGAAGGAGTGTATTCACCAGATGTCTGGTGATGTGCCTAGCAAGTTGTGGGTGTAGAAACATGCATTTATACTCTGGCAAAATTGCAGTCTTTCCAACTTGGAGGCCACCTTTCCAGCTAACATATACCAGATAACATTAGTAACACCTGGGGCCATCTCCTATATTTCATCAGTCTTCTCCTTATTAGCCATTATAATCACCGGGCAATGGCCATTCTATCTTTGAGGTGGTATATCCTCATTTTAACCCAGTGTTCTCGGAAAATGGAATTTTAAGATTCCCCTTTCACTTTCTCACGTTGTGTTTTCAATGCAATGCTGCCCTAATATCTCTATGCTTCCCAGAATGCTTCACTACTTTGGTAATAAAATTACGTAAATTAAAAGTGGAATGAAGCATACTGGGTTGGATCAAACCAACTTTTCTGCTGGTGTAAAAGAGGAGAATGTCCTCTTTGACCACCCAAAAAGGCGATGCTGAGGATCATGGAACTTGCGTGATCAAAAGCCATGTGGGATGAGGGCTGTAGCAAGGAGGGAAATTAGATGAGATTGAATGGGAAAAGCCAGCTGTGTCCATCCCGTTGTAATGTAGAGCCATATCTTTATTGAAGGGAATGTGTTTGACTTTGAAACCTACCCATATTTTAGTGAAGAGGTAATTAAAGTTGGGTGAATGGTTGGGCAAGAAGATTGTTATGCCTGTGAACAAAAGATGGGAGTTGATGTGTGAGGGCTCACTGCTATTCTGACTTTGATTTTGTGGTGGAAGTATGTTAACAAGGATTTCAGAGGCAGTGGTAGGGAAGATTTCTTGCCTGGAAGGCTTGCTGCCGGTCATTGGATAACAGAGAGCAGTAGTCTGATGCCAGAGAAGTCTTAGATCTAGCAGCTTTCAAACCTAATTTCACAGCCTTATGGGACGGAGACTTGGGGTGCAGAATTCTGTGCTCCTGTAGAATATGCACAGCCTTGGGTGCTGACATAAATCAAGCTGTTACCAATGCCTCAGGGCTATATGGTATTTTGTAATTGCAAGTGTGGGGAAGGATGCCCACAAGGAATGTTGCTTTGGAATCCTTTTTTAATATTGTAATGGAGAGATATGCAAGACAGACCCACGTCTTGACCTTCTTGATAACCCGGTGCTTTAGTACATGTGCTCCTTAAAAGTCAGTGGAAAAACTTTGCTTCAACAATAGGAAGACAGGAAGTTTCCAAGGCAGTTCCAGGTTGCTAAATAGTTGTGACTTGTTTAAATTATTTGTTTTATTTTTTCCACCCATTTTCCAAGGAGCTCAGGACAGTGTACATACATGGTTGTCTCTTCCATTTTATCCTCTCAAAAGCCATGTGAAGTTGGTTAGTCCGAGACAGCAGTTGGCCACTCAGTGAGAATTATGGCTGTATGGTGATTTGAATTTGGGCCTCTATGTTAGTAGTTTAACAACCTATACCTCAGTGACTCCATGACCATGTTGCTGCTTTTAGGGGTGAGCTCAGAGTGAAATAAAAGGCGAACGATCCGTGTTGGCTAATGGTGGAATGTGTAATATCCTGTCAGCAGTGATCCTGGAGTTTCCCCATCTCTTTCCCTCAGAATCAGGATCCTAGTATTAGCTAACTGTTGTTCCTCTCTCTTACTCTCCTGTAGGCCTATGAACTTTCCACCCTAACGGGCACTCAGGTGTTGCTGCTGGTGGCCAGTGAAACAGGCCATGTCTACACATTTGCCACACGGAAGCTGCAGCCCATGATCACAAGTGAGACAGGGAAAGCGCTGATCCAGACATGCTTGAACTCACCTGACTCTCCTCCTCGGTCAGACCCAACCACTGACCAGCGCATGAGCGCTACGGGCTTTGAGGAGACAGACCTCACTTATCAGGTGTCTGAATCGGACAGCAGCGGAGAAACAAAGGTAAACCTCATTTTTAATATTCATTTTCTTTTGAATGGGAGTAGGCTATAATGCAACAAAAGTGTGTATTTGCTTTCATTTTCCAGGTTTGCATGTCCTTGGCCTCTGTGTGTACAGCTGTTACAAAAAGCTGCATTATTTCCTTCATTGCCATGGTGCACAGTACAGATAACATGAATCTGCTTGCTAACCCTCTTGACATTCTAGAAGTTTGAGCCTCCCAGCTCTCAGAACAATTTATTTTCCTTAAGACCAACACTGCTTGCCTAGAGAGGCAGAGGTATATCTTGAAAGGCTTTTAAGGACCTCATACTTCCAAGCCACTAATGTTGAAAACTCTTCTGGTGTCATGGAGAATGAAGGTCTTTAAATTGGAAGGTACCAGGCCGAGGTAGAGGAATGCACTCTCTTAGAAGAGACCCATTTCTCATAGAATAAAGAGAGAGACTTTCACTGAACACACCACTTTCTGGGTAAGGGGCTGTAGGGGCTCTAGGAACAAGGCAATTTGATAATTAGGAACACATGCAGGGTTATAATGGGTATTTCATCTTCATGATGACATTTCGTTTGATGTGGGCATCAAGTACTATTTAGATTACTAGTAAAGTATGGGGCAAGAGTCAGCAGTCATGGGCCCTGTTCACACAGCGCGTTGTGTCCATGTTAAACTGACCCGGTTCTGTTCCGAATATCTTTGTTCCGGATATTATCGATCAGACTGCCATACTGCAATTCGAATCACTCCGCGGTGAAACCGCCTTCTGCCATCCACACGACACCATGCAGTTCTTTTTTTCTCCACTTTTATGTGCGTTATGTGCATGCACATAAGTTGAAACATTATGTAGTTATGCAGTTATGTGCATATCGCTAAGTAGTAAAAAAAATGGCGACCGTAAACCAGATATCTGAGGCCTCTTTTGCTCCGGGACAGCCTTCAGACATCCAGAAGAACTATCCAGACGGGGAAACTATGAGGTGAAACAGGAGAACTCAAAAAACACCGCAAAGGAGCAGGTAACAAAATACTCTGATTCCGAGAAGGATTGGGGGGGCTACTATGAGTTAATTCTGGGAGGCAGATGTTGCTATCTGGTCAGCCACTTTTAATCCAGTATGAAACAGCAGTGACAACTGATTATACTGTGCGTCTGTACAGCCCCATGGTGTACCAGCAGTGTGGTGGTATCTAGTCCTGAAGAAAGAGAAACGTGTTATAGTGCCCTCTAGCACCCCAACTTAACATGTTTTGAAATGCTATTTCATGTGCAGGGCCAGCTAGATATGTGGAGATTATGGGGCTCGACGTGTGGTTGAAGCAGCAGTGTTGGGGAGAGGGGTTTTAAGTTAGGACTTGGGAAACACTGAAGTATATTGCTTGGAAGCTGGTTCAAGATGGATGAGAGAAAGTGCTTCTAAATGTACCATGCATAACTGAAACTTGCAGAACTTAATTGTCACATTATAACAGAGATCACCACTAGCTCAAGTAGCTTTTAAAAAGAGAGAATAAAGGTTATTTGTTGTGGTGGGCAAATTGAACCTCCATGTTCAGTTATAGTATACCTCTGAGTACCAGATTTCAGGGTCAGACAGCTGGAAGAGGCTCTTGCTTATGCCTTGCCTGTGAGCTGCTGGAGGCACACTGTTGGCTACTGCTGGAAAGAAAATGTTGGATGTTGGAAAATGTTGGACCTCTTAGTCAAATCATGCAGGGCAGTGGTTAACCTTCTTACAGCTTTAGTTTGGGTGCCAAAAAGTGCTTGAGTCTAAATTCTCTGTGAGAAGGGGGTCGGTGGTGAGGTAGGAGTCTTGTCTGGTTTTGGCAAGAAGATAGCTGTGGGCTGAAATTGTTTTGTATGTTAGGATTCATACTGCAACTACTCCTGCTTGTGTTTTGGAGTGCCGTTGTCCCCCCCCCCCCCGCCATGTTCCCTGAGACTTGAGTAGTTCTGTGCTGTCAACTGTGCTGGACATCTGCCGAAGTGGAAGCAGGGCTGTGCCTTGCCTTGTTGGCAGAAATGGGGGGGGGTGTTCTTTTGCTGGGGGGTGGGGGTGGGGAAGGAGAATGACAGGTGCTGTTAGTCTTGCCCATACCCTTGCCGAGCAGCTTGGCTTCTCCGTTATCTCTCCTGTGCTCGTGTTCATTGATAAAAATTTGATTCTGCCTCCATGGCCATATATAGCCTCGTTTCCCTCCCCGAAGTCCCTGGCTGGGCCCCTCACATTCCTTATAAGCTGCAGCTGTCTCTTGCTTTGGTACTGTTTTGGAAGGGGGCAGGGAGGACACAGGGAATTGAAACACTTGGCTGAACAGACTATTCCTCCTGTCTCAAATAATCTCTTCTACTGGTTTAACTCTTGACTACAGAGTCTCAACAAACGTTTGGGGTGATGGCAGTAGTAATGCTTACAGTACAAAGCAGCGGCTTTCCTACACGAGGAACCAACAAGGCGTTGGTCCCATTATCTGCTAGCTTCCTTTATAATAATTTCTCACATATATAAGCTCTTTAGAATGTTCACAACTACTCCAAGCAGATTATCTCAGAACTCCCTACAACAAAATGGTCTAGTTGGCCTGTGTTTATTTTTATTCAGAATACCAACCAGAGTTCTCAAGGCAGATTACTATAGAACAGTCAGTCAGTGCTGAAATGCAACATGACACAATCCAAAGGTAATGACGGCAGATCAGTCTTTTGGTTTACAGACCTATCAGCAAAATGCCCTGATGCCAGACCGGCAGACATGAGCTGGGGTGAGTTCCACAAAGAAGACTACATCACCTAGGAGGCCATAAGCCCTGGTGGCCATCTGCCTGTCCTCAGAGGGC
This sequence comes from Heteronotia binoei, assembly GCF_032191835.1. Classification (NCBI taxonomy): domain Eukaryota; kingdom Metazoa; phylum Chordata; class Lepidosauria; order Squamata; family Gekkonidae; genus Heteronotia; species Heteronotia binoei. Next base: position 221,470,426 of record NC_083223.1, on the reverse strand, counting down.
AAGGTCCCCCAGATCTGAGCCTCAGACAAGGACCTTAACAGTTGGGCAGGCCTGTATAGCAACACACAGTCCTTCAAATTCACTGCATTTTTAAACTTAGTTTTGTCTTGCTGTCATCTTTTGTGTGCAGAGAGTATGCAGCTCACTGTATACAGAAGTTTCTCCAAGTTGCTCACAGTTCCTGCATCCCCTTCCAACCCCTGGAAAAGTTATTTCTTGAGGTTGCAGGATTTGTAAGGAAGAGCTGCTGTGCTGGCTGGTGGTTTGGAGGGAGGAAGTACAAGGAGGAAATTGACCTCTTGTGGAAGAGAGAGGAGCAAATTCTCATGCCCTTGTTCACTCCACTGCCCACCCAAGCTTATGAGGCTATTCTGCCCTGCTGGTCCTGTGACCCCAAGAATGATCTTCTGGTGGCTGAAAGGGACCTGCAGAGAGGAATGTAGAAAAAATCCTCATTCTATTATGGAGTGGTAGGGCACACATCAGGATGTCTGACTACTTGTTGCCTTAGATTTAAAAGAAACCACAACTAAAATACGAAGCATGTCAAAGAATGTACCCCAGTGCCCTTCCAATCACGTTCCAACCTCAAACGAGCATTTTAGAACTTTTAATATTGATGCAGAGACTGGAAGTAGATTGCTTTTGCACACTTAGTAGGGCTGCTCTTGGCCTTTCTGAGAATGGGTTGTGAGTTGGAGGAGCTGTTCATTCATACTGCTATGGAGTTGTCCTGAGCTTAGGCTCCTTTTTCAGAGTTTGGTTCTTACTCTTGATTATTTGACTCTCAGGGGTTTTTTTATTCTGGAAATAGTGGTGATGGGATTAGACAAAGGTCTTTTCCTGCCCTTTGTTTAGCTGACAGTGAAAGCAGTTGAACTTGGAACCTCATACATGTCATCTGTGACCTTCTGAGCTTCAACTCTGGAGGTCTGAAGGACCAGAACTATGATGGACCTCTCAAAAAGCAAGGCAGGCGACACATGTTGTCAAATGAAGAAGTAGAGGAGATTTGAATTATACTTTTCTCAGAGTCTGAGTGGTTCAAAATCTCTTTCCCTCCTTATCCCCACAGCAGACCCCCTGCGAGGAAGGTGGGGCTGAGAGAGCTTTTTGAAAACTGCTCTTGAGAGAACAGCTCTGTGGGAACTGTGGCTGACCCAAGGTCACCCAGTAGCTGCATGTGGAGGAGTGAGGAATCAAACCAAGTTCTCCCAGATTAGAATCCACTGTTCTTAACCACTACCCCAAACTGACTCTGAAGTGGTAGAATGGCTGTGGTACCAATACTGTTTTGGGGCAGAAAATTCTAAAACAGTCTTTCATCTGTATTTCTGTTGCAGGAGTAATGTTACAGATGGAAGCATTCAACAATGTGATATGCTGCCTGCTGTCTGAAGTAGTTCAGGCCATTTTATCATCACAAAGTTGCTAGTGAAGTCTTGAATTATTCACAAAAACTGCCAGTGGTTGTGTGTGTGTCCTCTTTTTTGTAGCTGAATGATATATGTGTAGTTGCTGATTTAAGAGCTTGAAGCTATGAGAATAGGACATGTCCCTCTTTCTTGTGGGTAGAGTGGCCCTTCACTGTTGTTGCTTTGCTGCACTGATCTAACTGATCTGTGCTCTGAGTCTCCCACCTCCCTCCAAAACACAACTTCCCACCTCCCTCCAAAACTTGTTGGGCATTAGTACATAACTTGCCATGGAAAACATTTTTAGCCAGTCACGTTCTGGCACACACAATAACATAGCAACAGAAGATTGCAGCTTAGCAACGGACAGTGTCTGGTACAGCATGAAAGGTAGAAAGTGAATGGAGAACTGCAGAGCCCCATACCCCTGTTGCAGGCAATCCAGTGGCATTCAGTCTTTAAGTATAAGTGCTCTGTCTTGTTTGCAGAGACAGAGTGAAAACATGGGTAGGAAAGGTGTAGGGTTTCTGTTTCCACAATACTGTTTTTAGGTATGATTCTTCTTAACTGTTGGGCCTTGACTAATTATTATCTTCTTAACTGTGGGTCTTGACCAATTATTTTGCACTTTTCAGTTAAAAAAAAATAATAATGGCAGCAGCACTGTATGATCAGTCTCTTTCTGCATCTCACTGACAGTTGCATTAGTGTACAAGGGGGAAGTAGTGATCCAAGTACATTCCAAACCAGGGGTGGCCAAACTTGCTTAACATAAGAGCCACATAGAATAAATGTCAGATGTCTGAGAGCCACAAGACATGAACATCAGATGTTTGAGAGGTGAAGAACAGGGAGGAAGGCAGGCAGGAAAGTAAATAGATGGAGGAAGATAGGTTGAAAGAAAGCAACTTTAAATGCATTCTCCAAGCTGCTGGCTGGCTTGGCTTGGAGAAGCGATTTAAAGAAACAAATCTCTTCTCCAAGCTGGCCAACAGGGTAGTGGGGGCTTCAGGAGCCATATGTCATGTGCAAAAGAGCCACTTGTGACTCCTGAGCCAGAGTTTGGCCACTCCTGTTCCAAACATCCCAAGGTTAATAAGAGATGCTAGTATGCATGTACTTGAATGTAGCGGGCATACGACCCCTGAAATTACTCCCTGTGTCTATAAAGTGGAGTACCCTTCTTGCACCGTTGTCTTGGATCCTGTCTTCCCCTCTCCTGCTACTTTTGGTTAGGTGTGCCTGTAAAGGAGCTATAGGGCAAGAAACAGCTTTTGCCAACCTAATTCGCACTCTCCAGCAATCAGTTCTTTCTGTGAAGTGGAAATGAACAAAATACACACAGCCTACTTTGACCCCTCTCTTCCTTCTGCCCCACAATTTTAGCATCATCATTTGGCCTACATATATTATGTCTGTATATAGCAACAGACAACTCTCTGGCATCAGTACTTTCTGAAAAACCCCTTAAGATATACAAATTGTTCAATATGTATGAAACTCCAGTAGCCACAGTACCATGCCAATACATAGAATAACTACTGGGGCAAAGCAGTAAAATGAAACATATTCTACCCTCACAAGACTTTGGAAAACAGCTGTTCTGTACCCTTCTTCCTTTCAGGGATGACCTGGCATTGTATTTTGGAAATAGTGGAATATTATAGAAGCAACCCCTGTGGTAGTTTGGCCAGATAAAGCAACTCCGTTGAACAGTGTAGGTTCAGATAACTTTATTTGCAGCCTGTCTTTCTCACTGAGACTAAAGGCGGATTACACAGTGTATGTCTATACGATCAGCAGGATGGAACATTTTTTCAGCCTCTTATTGTTTGCCAAAGGAAGCTCATTGGGAGTAAACGGTGTAGCAGGGAGAGGGCTGTGATAGGGTTGGAAGTTTACAAGTGATTGTCTCTTGAGGAGGTCTTTTTATGGTTTCTGAGGTTTGTATCCAAAAGCTTGGATATATATTGTTTTTAAAATCTCACCTGCACAGCCATGAAGAGTAAAGCCAGTGTTCTGTGCTGCTACCCCGTGGCCACTTTGTGATGCCATGACAGACCTTGGTTTGACTGTGGACACCAGTGTACCTTGTTCTCTTGCTTGTGCTCTCCCTCCCACCTCACCTGATGCATAGGGAGCTATTGAAATTGCCCTGGTTTGGTGAGCCTTGCATTGAACTCCAATTTGATGTGACGTCTGAATGGAAGTGCCAGGGCATGTTGAAGTGTGATTCCTTTCTGCAAACTAGGATTCTAAATTGGGAGTATACTGAGGTTTAAAATTCTGGTTTGTGGAGAAGAAGTTTGCCCAGGCATTTAATGTCGCAGCAAACTGGAGCTTGATTTTTAAGACTTCCTAACCAGGAAGTGTTCAGTTGTGGTCCAAGCACAATGGGAAGTGTGCAAGCATGACAGACTGTGTTTGTGCCAGTCATTGGTAAACAGAACTTAGTTTGTGACATCTGAACATGGCCACCAGGTTTTGAGAGTCTATAGAAAAGGGGGTAGGATTTTTTGTATAGCAGAGTGGAGACTCTTCTCGTTCCTAGTAACCTTGGCCAGCCTGGACTGTTTTTCTTGGAATGGTGATAGAGCCAGTAATGGAAATGCTGGAACTATATCTGGTTGGAAGGCTGAGTACAGCCTAGTGACATGTGCTCATTTTTTTTAAAAAGCACCAGCCCTAGAAAGCTCAAAATGGGCAAGCCTGTTCCCAATTCTGCATGGGTAGACCTTTTAGATGATTTTTCTCCTGCAAGCCTCATTTCACTAATGTGAAATGTTGACAGTTTTAGCTTACCTGCTGAGGAGAAAAACATGTAGCTTCCTTCCTTCCATTCTTCTTTTGCTGCTCAATTCATCATCTCTGTATAATCTGCTGGTTTAAGTTCTGTTCAAATTAGCGCTCTTGATGTATGGAGAATAGAGATCACTTCAGATACGGGATTTTCTTACACAGAATGTTCTATTGTGTAGCCATCATATCCTTTAAAATCTTTTTTTCTGTAGAATGCATGCATGTTCAGGAAACTATAAATGGCTCCACGCAGTGTACAAACCAGTTCCATGTGGAAGTACCATACACAACTTTCTGCCTGCGGCTCTCGTGCACTTTCTTATACAAAAATTCCTCGCATATAGACAAATCAGAACTTTGGAAGGTGCACATGTGATTGGTGTTTTAGTAAACATTGGAGTGAAAAATAGCCAGCTGGGTGTCTGAGGGCCCAAATTCACCTTACAGAGTCTGTTTTTGTAACCAGTGATAGCCATACCAAATCTTCATTAAGGTGCAGTAAAATAATTTTGCTCACAGCTTCCCTTGAAAGAAGAAGATGAGAATAGATGTTTGCCATCCCTCCTCTGGAGTATTAAATGGTCCCATCCCTACAGTAAATACAGTAACAGTTCTGGAATCTCTGTTTCAGAAAACAAAAAGGTGACATATTGTCATCTCTCTGTTCTCACAGCTGCCTACATTTTTGAGGAAAGGTGTGTCTGTTCTTACAGCAAAGAAGTTGTTTGATGTGCTAAATTTATTGCAGCAGCTTAAAAGATTGGAAATTACCATGGATTTAATTTAGTGTTCCCATAGGTTTAACTTTTTTGACACCCTCTTAGAGCGCTAGTGCAGTGGCTAAGAGTGCAAGTGATTCAGATCCCATATTGACTGAACCCACTAGGTGGAGTTCTCCATCCACCTGCAAAATGAGGAGGGTCATATTGGCCTGTTTTACATGTGGTTGTTTATATTACCGAGAAAATTGTGTGGAAGTACTTTGGACATTAAGAATAAGTACTATATACATGCAGGTGGTGGTTGCTGCTGCTTAACAATAGCTCACTTTGGATGGTGCTGCAATTGAGATGTCTGTCTTCATTTTCTTTGGAGAATTGCCCTCTTGTATATATGTTGTGGGATTAATCATTCAGTGCTTACTCTGATAATGAGAATCAGAAGATTGGCTACTCTTAAGTCAGGAGCAGGATGGTTAATGTCGGGTAGATGACATTATTGACTTGATCTGACTTTTGGGGGACTGCTAGTTCTTTGGTTGTTTTGGTGAGCAGAAATAACAGGTAAGAGCTGTGCGTGTCTCTATGTTGCAATTCTGTGGGAGAACAGAAAGTGCAGAATCCTGTCTTGATCACAGAGTTCAGCTTCCTTAGAATCTCATTTTCTTTTAAAAAATCAGGTTTCTTACCTCTGTGTCTACAAAGATGCTCTCAAACATGTATGGGCAATGCATATTGGAATATCAGAAGCTTAGAAAGATGCCCCTTACATAATTAGTGAAATAATGTTACGCAAAATAAGTTATTTTTTGCAGATGTGCTTAGTTGGCATGACTTAGCACTGTAACAGAATCCAGCTTTTTAAGTGCAGTCTTTAGATTAGGTGTGTTAATCCTTTTTTAGCACTCAGTTGTCACCTTGCTAATATGTCTAAAGTTGTGTAACTGTCCTAAAATCTTGATTCTAATATTGTGTTACTCCCTAGGGAGATCATTGCACAGCCTGCCAGCTGCTCCTTGCATCTCTTTCTGCAGGTTTCCATTCTCAAAGTCGTCATCGCAGTTCTTTAATTTAGATAGACCCTTAGTTGGTTTTTGCAAACTGTTTTTTCATAGGGTTAATTTTTTTTTTACAATTAACACATTGCAAACTGGGTAAAGTAGATGAATATAGTTACTGGGGTGGTTTGAAGGAGACAGAAGAAAGCGGACAAACAAAATATACAATAGAGAATGGGAAAGATGTATATTTGAACAGTTTTGCTGCATACATCTGTCAAACAGTCTAGACTAGAGGTGTCGAGCTCATTTGTTACAAGGGCTTGAACTGACATAAATGTTACTTTGTTAGGCTGGGCCATGTGTGTCTTAAAATGTAATGCCAGGCACTGGAGATATTTTACCACTGATGGTGACCCACACCGCTCCTCAGCACCTATCTAACCACCCTTTGCTCAATATTCGCAAGAAGTTTTGCACAGCACAGAGAGCTGCTGCCTGACAATCAAGGTACATCAAACAGAGGCTCTCATGGCTCAAAAAGAAGCTTTTGATGAGTTGGAGCATGAAGGTCTGCATTCCATTGTTGCAGGTGCAGCAGCCAGAGACAGGTGGCCAAGTGGCATCAACCTAGAAACCCAACAAGCCCTGCCTTAAAGAAACTGCTATGGTCAACAGGCTTTGGAGGGTGGGTGGGAGGGAAAGAGGCAGTTGCATAATCCCACACCTCCCTCTGTCAAATTCAGCAACAGGCTTGATTCACAAGGGGAACTGCAATGCTCCCCAATACCACAAGCAATCTTCAAGTGCTGCCATTCTCCAAAGATGCTAGTCTACTTTCATTGCCTTTTACAAACTTTTATTAAATGCCAGATCTGTGGCATTATCCAACCACCCAAAATGTTACTTCTCATTTGCAAGTGCACAGATGCACATCCAGCACCTGCCTCTGCCATGTGCAAACCCAGCTCACTTTTCTGAATGCCTGCTTCTGACTCTGACCTTTGCCTACCCCCCCCCCCTTTCCATTCATACTGTTACATAAAGCAGCGCTTGCATGCAGGAAGCCCAGGGAGTGTGCTGGTGTTCTGGCTTTGCCTCTTTTAAAATATTCCATGTGCTGTCGAGGGAAGGTGGCAGGACAGGAGCTGTGCACATCGGGTCAGCTGGTTAGCATGTTCTGGCTCACCAACTTGGCTGGCCTCTTCCGCCACCAGTCGTCAGTGGTTTGCATGCAATGTGTCCCTTATGTAAGTGGTGGACTTTTCTTTCTTACCTGGGCCTGCTGCGCATAGCACACCTAGCCTGGCCAGTTATTCACATTCTTACATGCGCATGCACATTTCACGAGCTGGCCAGCAGCTTTCAATGGATGCATGTGCCCATGGGGTGCCTTCAAGTGGGAAGCCAGTCAGCTGGGCTTAAGCAGGTGGGGCCCAAGAGATTCTGCCTGCCACACATGAATAGCCCACCATCTCTCCAGCAGCCAAGGCAGCACAGGTAGGAGACCAACACATTCTAGCCGGAGGCGGTGGCAGTCAGTGCATACCAGCCCAGTGCCTTGGTCAGTGGCAGCAGGAAGGGTCCAAGTCAGGCCCCAATACTGGATTAAGCAATCCCTAGAGATCTTGGGGAAGACCCTGGGAAGGGCCCACATTTGGGGAAGGGAGAGACCTCAGCAGGGAGTATAATACCCTAATATGAGCCTTTCTGGTCCACATTTGAACTGTTTTTCCCCCAGTTGCTTGCAGGCTGGATAAGAACCCTGGACAGACCTGTTCCTTCCCCTGGGCAATATGTTTGACATGTCTGGTCTAGCCAAAGAAATTTTTAAAATCAGTTAAGCCAAAGGCTTCTCTCAATAGATTGGCCATGTTGTTCTTTCCCCCCCCTTAAAATAAAGCAGTGCTGTTTGCAGCACCCATTTGCTCTTTCCAACTTAATGGTGCCATAGTAGGATTTAAAAAAAAATGGTTGGGGCGAATAAGCCTACAACCAATGCACAACCAACAACCAACCAAGCCTACAACCAAACCAGGAAGGGTGAAGGAACAAATCAGGTATATTCCAGAAACACATGTAATCCAAATAAAACAGCTGTCCTATACACAAAATGTTTGTAGGTAGTAATTTCCATGTAATGTCATAAAGGACCAAATATGTTTTGACTGAATAGTCTTTAGCAGTTTCAAACACTATTTCTTCCATTAAAATATGTATGTGTGTGCAGAATCAATACAAAGAAAAGATATCAAAATATTAATTTGTAATCAATATCCTGTTGAATTATGGCCATTAGATCTTTACAAGCCTTTTTGGAAACCATAACTTCCTATTTTTGCTGAATAACAAAAAGAAAACAATGAATTTGCAAACTTGTTCTCCTACTACCTGATTCCACTGGATCATTCTGCGGATGGTCTAATAATCATGGTCACCATCTCTGGAAGCAGTTGTACACGGCAGCTTCTGATTTAGTGTTGGGCTTCTTTTGCAAAGCTGAACTCCCGAACTACAAAAGGAGGATCTCCAAATGCTGATGCTTCCCTAATCTAATTTGGCAGTTATTGAGTGCAAAAATTATGGCTGTCTGCAAAGTCTTGACAGTATTTGTTTTTTTATTTAAAGCTTTTTTTTTTTGCCTCTGGGAACACTTTTCCGTTCTTTTTCTGTTCTTAAATGCAACAGCTGTACTAATGACCTGGCTACTTCCCCTTCTGAATCTATGGTAGGTTGTGGCAAGTTTGGCCTTGCTGACTTTTCTGTTTCTGACAACTGGAGAGTCACAGAACTTTCTCTGATTGTCTTGACCCATAGCTCCTGATATCCTTATCCTGCCCTACCCTGCAAGCGGGCTCAGGGTGGCTTACATCATATCACAGAGCAATAAATAATTCCATAAAACAGTAATACATTAAAACATTAATTTCAACAGGATTAAAATTTTAGGTGGCTAATTTAAAATATACTTGTACCTAATGATTGCTCTGTAGTTAGTTCCATTCCTGCATATGCTAAGTTCATGCCAGGAGGGAGTGGCAGATCACGTTTATTTCAGATTTTTATCCTCCCCTGTTCTTTCTCCAGACGTCTTGTAAATTCTTAATATATGTTAAAATGAAATGTCTAGTTAGCTTGTTGATCTCCATTTTGTGCCCCTTTGATAGCAGCCCCATTGGCCTGATGACATTCCTGTGAATCATTTTAGGGCTCATGACAGTGAATTTAAGCTAATAATATGCTGCTGAAATATTTCTTGTGAATTTGACAGGCAGTCTTGTCATATTCTGCTTGTTCTTGTATTTTGGGAACGACATAATAAAATTTATATGTCCATGTTTTCCACTCCATTCTTGGGCTTTATATATATTTGTCTTGCTGCCTTTTCCAAATAGGCTCCTTTTCTTCCCTTTGCTTGCTTGGGAGAAGAAGGTCCTTTATGTTCTTGAAGAGTCTCTTTCCTGTTGTACCATCTGGGAGGAATTTGTGCTACTGGTCAGATGTAGTGAAAGGCTTGCTGTGCTTGCGTTTAGACGTTGCAGACTGTATATCCTCTGCATACAGTTGTCTTGTGGAATGCAGAGCTGGGCTACAACCATGAGCATGTGCATCACTTAAGGATGGCAGGAAGGAAGTTTGTATCCCAAGGCTTCAATGTGGGGTCTGTGTGTACCAGGATTGGCTTAAAGGAGAAGCCCCTCAAGTGTACAAACCTTGTAACATTATTTTACATTTGACATTCGATAGGCAGGCCAAAAATGGGGATACTTCAGCAAAAGATGCTTTTTTACTACTTGGTGTTCTGTTCACCAGTTTATGAATTCAGCTGCACTTTTTGCCAAACTCAAAATACACTTTTTAAAAAATAAACATTTGGCCTTGGAGGTTATGAAATTTTAAAGAATCATGGCTTGGTTCCTCTGTCTTTCCCACTCTGCCATTCAGCTTTTGCCATCCCCTTTATGGTGTCCAGAGATTCATTTGTTTTCATATAATGTGACCTGGCTGCTTCAGATTCACCCCCACTCCATTTAACTCCCTGGGTATATTTATTGCCCTTGAACCAGACAGAGTTACCATATACTAAAAACCAAATGGAAGCCCTGTTGAACTGTTAACTGTTGAATCCTTTATGATCCCCAGGAGGTGGAGTGTGTGAGCATGACTCTTTAAATCATCTCACTTTTTCAGTAACTTGCTGTGTTCCTTTGGACATAAGCAAACAACACTTGATATTTCTGGAAGGATCACTGTAGATGTCGTGGTTTTCTGTATTCGCAAAAGGCTTCAGAACTACAGTATACAACACTTCTTGTTTTTTGCCTCCTGCTAGTACTGCAGTACTGTGGTCTGAACTCTCTGCGCACAACCTGAGTTCGATTCCGGCGGAAGCTGGATTCAGGTAGCCGGCCCAAGGTTGACTCAGCCTTCCATCCTTCCGAGGTCAGTAAAATGAGTACCCAGCTTGCTGGGGGGAAAGTGTAAAAGACTGGGGAAGGCAATGGCAAACCACCCCATAAAAAAGTCTGCCGTGAAAACATTGTGAAAACAACATCACCCCAGAGTTGGAAACGACTGGTGCTTGCACAGGGGACCTTTCCTTTCCTTTATAAGCAGAGTACATTTTTAAAGTATTCATTGAATTTTAACAATACAGAGTGTACAAAGATTCTGTTTCTAATGTATCATAAGCCAAACTGCTGCTTTTGCTCTCTCACAATAGTTGATTTGCAGAAGTCAATGAAATGTTCATCAGAGAATGAAGAACAGAAGAAAGAAATTAAATGGGAGAAGTTGGTTAACCAGTTGAGGGCTGAGGGGACTGGTAGAAGGGCTGTTGAATTCTTGGCTAATTAGTTGAGTAGATTTGCATATAACTAAAATCTCTGTATGCTTAAGTGTGCACACATAATTTAGTTTATAAATTGTTGTTATTGGATTTCTTGTGCTGTCTGATTGAACAACAATTAATTTATAAGTTGTTGTTACTGGATGTCTTGTGCTGTCTGAACTGCTTTCTGCAGGGCTTTTTTTGAGCAGGAGCACACAGGAATGGAGTTCCAGCTGGCTTGGCATCATGGGGTGTGGCCTAATATGCAAATAAGTACCTGCTGGGTTTTTTCTACAAAAAAAAGCTCTGGCTTTCTGTATTTTCTAAACTGCCTTGAGCCTCAGTGAAAAAGGCAGGCTATAATTAAAGTAAATAAATAACATTGTTGGAAAGAAAAGCCACATTTAATGTCTACTGTTACCCAGAATGTCCTCAAAAGAACAACAGTTGTACCCTAAACTTTGGCCCACTGATCAAAATTGAATTATTGGTTTTATCAACATTTTAAAAAATAATCTGCTAATTTATAAACTAGCCTTAGTAAAGTCATGTGGGTATTTTATCCTAGACTACTTTGTACAACTGTTGTGGGGAGCTGTTGACTTATATCCAACATTCTCCACAGAATGCTGATTTTCCTGCCTCCCTCTCCTCTTCCATAACTCCTTCCAGCCTCCTGAAAAAAACCCATTCCTGGCAGGGTGGGAAAGGCATTCAGACTGTGGAGTACACTGAGAAGGGAAAAGTGCTAGAACCTTGCTCCTCTCTGCAGCCTCCCAACCCATATGGTGCTTCTTTTATGTGAGTCCCACAACTTCAGGAATTATCTTTCTGGGGATCAGAAGGGGCTGCAGGAAAGGCCTGGAGGAAAATTTCATGCACTTTCTATGCACACATTGTTGGATGCAAGCTATTATTCTTTTAAAATAGGAATCTGCAGTCCAATCCTGGGTTCTATGGGGAGGGAGTATCTAAAGGGTATTAAGGACTTAAGTGTGTTATCTTAAACTGTTAAAAATGATCCATGCTCTAGCTCAAGGGTAGGCATGTCCCCTTTTGGCCAAGTTGCTGCTGTTCCACAAAACATTTGTGTTGTATTTCTGTTTTCTGCTGATTTCCTTCACTGGCTGTACTGAAGGCCTTTGCCTCAAGAGGGCTTTTTAACAGATGTGGGTCTAGCATCAGGTTGCCAGATCTGTGTTGGAAAATACCTGAAGACTCTGGGGGTGGATCCAGGAGAGGATGGGGTTTGGGGAAGCGAGGGTCTTCAGCATGGTACAGTGCCATAGAGTCCACCATTCAAAGCAGCCATTTTCTCCGAGGGAGCTGAACTCTGCCAGCTGGAGATCAGACATAAAAGTGGGAGATCTCCAGGCCCCACCTGGAGGTCAGCAAACTTAGGTAGCTTATAGTTGATTGGGACTGGCGACAGCAGTCTAGGTTTTGGACCTCTGTGCCTCAGGATGAAATGTACTTCACGACCTCTATACAATCCCAGATATGAATCCAATGTGAGATATTACTGTTCCAGTGCACTTCAGCTTCGGGGCTGGGACTTTGCATCTAAAAGATAATAGTCTTCTGTCCATATGTGGAAAGAGTTCTGAGGCTATGAGGTTGCTGATTCTTTGGGAGGGCCAAGATTAACCTTTCTAGGAGTTCCTTTAGGGCCTTTTGCATGCGTGATTGAAACGGTGTCACTGGATCTCAATGGAGGAGTTTTTGCCTGGGAAGTTGCCCCCCTCCCTCAGGCATGCAAAGTTGCTGGCTGGCCGTGTCTCTTCATGTGCCACTCATTCCCTGACAAATGGAACAGCTGCAAAGACTCTCTTGAGGCAAGCTGCTGGAATGTCCCATGGCAGGTGTGCGGGGACCATTCCCTTAAGGCCCTGGGGTGCCGTCTGCTACTACCCTATCCTATCCCTGCTCTGCTTGGACATTTCTTTTGCTATTTCCTAGTTCCCATTCTCTGCAGAACTTTTACTGAATGTGCATACTGCATAGCCTTATGTCAAAGAGCTATTGTTTTAGTTTACTTGGTGGAGTTACCAAATAACTTTCATAGCAGCACACATGACTGCCTATTGCAGCTTGCAAAGGAGAAAGGATAGGGTATTATGATTGCCGATTTGTAGGCATGGTTCACTATTCTAACTGAAGCAACTGCAGTGTAAAAGGATCAGAGCTTCCATATCCAGTTACTTCTTTATCCACTTCTCCTTGGAGTATTGTCTAGATCTTTCCCTTTTTAATAACTGCAAGGAATATGACTGGTATTTTTTTCCACCTCCAGTTTCACATCACGGTTATTACAGTAAAACTTGGCAGCCTTAGCTGATGTTGCTGAGCCGCCCAGCTATGTGGCTTCTATGTTAATCCAGTGAGAATGACACCCTCTAGACCAGGGGTGTCGAACATGCAGCCCGGGAGCCGAATCAGGCCCCCAGAGGACTCCTATCAGGCCCCTGAGCAACTGGCTGTCATCTGCTTCGTTCTCCCTCTCTTGCTTCCTTCTGCATTACAGCTTGCTTTGCTAGACTCTCTCAGTTGCAGAGCTATTGAGCCAAGCCTCTCTTCCTTCTATTGGCTGGGGCTCCTCCCCCTGCTGGTCCCCTGGGGAAGGAAGGAAAGAGCCAGTGCTTCATTTGCCCAATTCCATGGGAGAAATACAAAAGAAAGCACTTTTAAGAACAAGTGCTAAAGTTTTAAGCATGTTTTAAGGTTTTTTTTTTAAATTATGTTTGTCAGTGTCCTTTATAAAGTTTATATCTCTGCTACCTGATCTTAAAAAGGTACACACAAGGCCTGGCCTGACATGTACCGGCCCAACAAGGTCTCATTTATGTCAGATTTGGCCCTCATAACAAAATGAGTTTGACACCCCTGCTCTAGAGCAGTGTTGTTTGAGACCCAATGTAAACATTGTAGCCCCCATGTGGAGGCTGCTAAACATTTGGTGGTGTATATGGTGTGGGTAATACATAAAAGGAGCAGATGTGCTGCATGGCATTGTGAAGGGGGACTTTCAAGAGTTAAGCTTACCATATGCAAGGCTGTGTTAGGGGCTTTTTAAATTGGCCCTCAGTTATATTGGTGAACAGATTCTGGTTTTTTGATCCAGAACTAAATTAGCATTTGAGGTCAATTTGTGCATTAGTTGTTCTATTCGGTATCTTGTGGGAATACAATAACATATTGGCACTTGGTGGTGGGAAGTACTATCTGCAGCTGACATGGTGACTCCAGTAGGTTTTTCAAGGCAAGAGACAAATAGAAGTGGTTTGCCGTTGCCTGCCTCTGTGTGGCAAGCCTTGACTTCCTTGGTGGTCTCCCATCCAGGTACAAACCAGGGCCAGCCTTGCTTAGCTTCTGAGATCTGGCAAGATCAGGTTAACCTGGGCTATCCAAGTCAGGGCAATGGGCTCATCCCTTCCAGCTATTCCCCATTATTTCAGAGAACTGACTATTTCCACATCCCTTTTCCCTATAGTTTTATGAAGCGGCAAACCACTCTGGAGGGAGTTGCCACAGAGCAGCTCTAAAAGGTTGCGCTGGTTCTCTGAGTGGGCTTTAAATGCTCCTTTTACTAACATTTTAGTTTTAGATCATGAAGAGAGCCTATGAAGTGGGTTTGTTTGGGGCAGGAGTCTGTAATAAAGACCTCTTGGAGGTGGAAAATAGGCTGTGACAAGATGTTTGGGGAGAGGAAGCTCCACTATGAGGGAGCTTGGGATTTTAGTGGAAAGAGGGCCATTCCACTTATTAAAATAGTATTTCTACCTCACCTGGATAGCCCAGGCAAGCCTGATCTCAGAAGCGAAGCGAAGCTAACAAGTACTTGCATGGGAGACCTTCCAAGGAATACCAGGACCGGGGCATTGAGGCAGGCAAATAAGCCTTCTCTCTGAACATCCAAGCCACAATAGGGGTTTGCCAGAAGTCAGCCATGATTTCCAGAGATGCACACACACGTAGATGTGCACAAACACATAATTTTAAAAAGTGTTTCTCAGCAGAAAAGTGTAATGTGTAACAATTGCCTACACATCTGCCTGTATTCAGCTTGTCTTCTGCTGTGACCTATAGTTTCATACAAGGAATTGATTTTGGCGTGCAAAATGCATGAAACCATCCTTGTACTCAGAATTTTAAATGTGCATTTTGTAACATGGTTTTAACATGTTACCTTACTTGAGCCCCTGTGGGTTATAACCTCTAACTATACTGTGCTGGCCATATGATGTCCAGATGGCAGCAGATGGATTCTAAATCACTGAAGAATGAAAGTACATCTTGTGAATTTGGGGCATGGTCTTGAAAGCCTGCTGAAGCTAAGCAGATCTGGTCTGGAGTGGAGAACACCCATCTATTCTGCTTTCAGTTCCATGGAAAGAAAGAAGAGCCCTGCTGGATCAGACCAGTGATCCATCTAGTCCAGCATTCTGTTTGACACACTGGCCAACCTCATGCATTGGAATACTAACAAAACAGAGCATATAAATATAATGTAGAAATAAAATTTCTTGTACTTTCCCCTCATATCTTGCCCCTCTCCTGACATGCTGCCCATTCCTTAAACTCCTATATCCCTCCAGCCAAGGGATATAGGAGTTTAGGAATGAGCAGCATGTCAGGAGAGGGGCAAGATATGAGAAAATCCAATGTACTTTCTTGAAAGGATATGTCATATAATCTCATACCTGCTTTAAAAAATTCAGGCTGTGCACATGTGCTAGTAAAACTCCACCATTTCCAGCCATTTTCCTGCTTTGTTCCTCCTGCAATATACCTAGTTGTATATTTTGAAAGAGAGTACATTGAGGAGATGTGTTAAATCTATTTGTTTTGGTTTCTAGGATGTGAAAAAGCCCCAACCCTATATTTTATGTAGCATCATGAAAATGAGGAATGTGTAGAAGCTAGCTGCATCATAGTGATATCTGTTTAGAAGCTCAGAAAGGGAAGGTGATTATTATTCCACTTACTTATTCTTCTTGGCAAACTTGGAGAAGTGTTTTATATATATATGTGTGTGTGTGTATCTAATCCTTACATGCATATACACACATCTCTTGCCCTCTTGATTAATTGATGTGTCATTTCCAAGCTTGGCTTCCCTGTACAACTTTTGGACTGAATGTAATGGACTAAATAGCCTCAAATGCACCAATACTTTCCCACATTACCCACTGCTGTTAGTACCAAGCATTAGTCTCTGTACGCTCAGGCACTACATGTCTCGGCTTCCCCTTTCTTCTTTTTTTGAGTGTGTCTGTGGGGGTGGGGGGTATCTTATCTTTTAACTAAATATAAAGGCAACATTGAGCTGTCTCACCAAATGTGAACCCCACTGAGTAGTTGCAGTGCTCTTGGGTGGTCTGATTTTTCTTCCTTTGCTCATCCTTTTCTCCCTTCTTCCCCCTTTTAAAACATTTTTATCCTTCTGTCCTTTTCTACCTTCCCAATCTCCCCTCCCCTTAAACTTTTTTTTTTTTTGACAGGGGGAGTTTGAGGTTTTGCACAAGAACAGCCTTGTCTTTGCATAAATGAGGAAGATTTTTTTAAAGGCTCTTCAAGCAGAAACATGTGCACACAATCTCTCTGGTTACAGTCCATGTATTGTGGTGTGTGTAGCTGTGTGTGAACACAAGCAAATCTATTCATCTTGGAACAATTCTAAATGAAGAAAAAGGTTACTAAGTGAATAGACCCTGAAACAAAACATACAAGCCAGAAGCAAGGCATACTTAAAGGAGATGAATTCCAGAGGGGTAGCTGTGTCAGTCTCTTGCAGCAAAAACAGACTCTCCAGCCAGGTCTCTGGAGAGTTGGGATATACATTCTCTAAATGAATGAATGTGCCATACTAAATGTTCAGAGTGTTATGAAAGAGGATAATGGGACCAAAGCACTTGCTGCTGGCAGATGAATTTGTGGATGTCCTGTTGAGTAGCTGCTTCTTTTCTATAATGTGTGAAGTCTGTCAGGGCCAGGCTAGGAAGTGTGAGGAAACGTAACCTCCAGTCCTGATTTGGAGCGTACATTCTCTTTCTGAGGTTGTTGGAGCCTGATGGAGTACCTTGTGCCATCTTTCCACTCAAATAGGGTCCCCAAAACATTAGAACAGCATTTAAAAGGTATATATAATTCAGTTAAAGCATATAGACGCACTACATATAATAACACAACCAGAAAGAAGATAAAGTATCGTGGTCCATTCCTGGCCTTTATTCCAGGCCCTGGTAATCCAAAAGCTTCATCCTGCAGGTCAATCACAAAGACTTATGGTGCATCCTCCAGTCCTTTTCTGAGCCAGAAGAGGGCGCTGGACACACAAACTGCTGTCTAATTAGGTGAAGTCTGAGCCTTGGGCCACAAGGCTCTTGGTTCAAGTGTTTGAGTCTTTACCTGTGGGTAGCTACACATTTTCTGTGTAGCTGTGTAACCATGAGGATG
Organism: Heteronotia binoei; assembly: GCF_032191835.1. NCBI lineage: Eukaryota > Metazoa > Chordata > Lepidosauria > Squamata > Gekkonidae > Heteronotia > Heteronotia binoei. The sequence goes on along the minus strand of NC_083223.1, from coordinate 221,453,208 downwards.
GGTACAAGAAGCTGCAACTTTGAACTGGTTCCTTGATGCGAGGCATATAGTCACCCTGCTCCTTATGGGGAGGAAAAGCAGTTAGTGTCTACTTGTACGTCTTCATGCTCTGTGGCTCTTGGCCACTATGCGATATGGTATCAGGGATTGTTTATCTCTTCTCTCATGGGGGAATTTGGAAGTGATGAGATAGTAGTCTGAGGGGTTGTGTGTGTCAGTTTCAAGTGTGTAGGTGGTCCAGCCATAAATGCAGTCAGCTTCTGAGTACCACCCCAGAGAAGCAATGAAAATGAGTCTGTGGAGGCAATACTGCACCAGCCTTGGAAACAAATCTTCAAAAATAAATTGTGGTCATGAATTTTCACTAAGCCACCTTGTCTGCATTTGTTAGCCATGTAAATCCTTAAAAGAAGGAAGCCCCCCCCATAATTTGTAAGCTTGTATGTCTGATCACCTGAAGGATATTTTTACTTGCTGCAGGTAAAAGCTGTTCACAGACTAGCACTGTACAGCAGTTTGGGAACAGGTGACTCTTTTGCTCCCCTGGTAGAGTTGGCAGGGGACACAGAGTCAGCCCTGGTTAGTACTTGGATGGGAGACCACCAAGGAAGTCCAGAATTTCTGTATGGAGTTGTTACTTCTGTTTGTCTCTTGTTTTGAAAATCCTGTGCGGTCTCCGTAAGTCAGCTGCATTTTGAGGGCACTTCCCCCTCAACCACTGTAAGGGTCCCTCATTTTCCCTAACCACAGTGACTGGAATGTGTATGTGTACAGTATAATAGCCTGGTCATGCCTTTCCTTTGGGACAGGCAGTTGTCCCTGCTGTTCTAATGAGTAGTGTGTTGGTGGTGGGTAGCAGACTCTCTTAACAGAAAGGAGTCTGCTGCTGAGATAATGGAAAGTTAATTTTCCCGACTATGCACCATTATCACATGCTCATCCTAATTCCATCTACACAGCTATGGGTGCCAGGGCTGGAGAGGAATCAGGGGCAGGCGTCTGCTGCCCAGCCCTCCCCCTTCTTCCCCTCCCCTGATGGAGCTGGGAAGGGTGCTCTGGATTGGTTGTCTCTGTCCAAAATGGGCTGCCTTTCCTTTTTTAGATGTTAGTGGAGCTGTGAATTCCTTGTTTCTGGCAGAGGATCAGGTCAGGAGCCTGGAGAAGCACATGGGAGGGCCAGCCTTTCCAGTCTGCATGGGGATGGTCAGAACTCTGACAACATAAGCATATTAACACTTTCTAGACTAGAAGGTGCTGAGCAGCTTGGTGGGAACCAAGGGACCAAGTTGCTGGGTAACTTATGTAGTTAAGTAACTTTTAGCTGGATGTAAGCCCTGCTGTGCTTGATGAAAGCAAAAGTCATTTCCAACATGCTGATTTTACTAAGAGGCCAATTCAGGATGGGTTCTGCGAATAGGAGCAAGTTTGAGTCTCAGTGGCAAGGGCAGGGAGCAGGCCTGGCCCCACTGATGTGGAATCTCAGAGTACCCTGTTTTCTTATATGGGTGCTATTCATTACAGCAGAGAAATGTAAGGAGCTGCTCTTGGGGGACATTGTTGTAATGAAGACAAAGTCATGCCAGTGTAGTTGTAGTTATTAGAGAATTAGGCTAGAATCTGGGAGAGTCAGGTTCAAGTCTCCAGTTTGCCATGAAGTTCATTGGATGACCTTGGGCCAGTCACTTTCTTACCTTGTCCTACCTTGCAAGACTGATGGGTGTTTTGTTACTATACAGTGATAGAGGCTGTGCCTGATATCTTAGCCATGGGATCAATTATGTTCAGAAGCTGCAGTGCCCAAAAGGGGAGTATCCAGTCTTGCATGTTGTATATGTTGCATCTGAATCTGCTCCCTACCTGTAGTAAGCTAGTGGAAGGAGTCTCCACGGTTCTCAAGGCTCTTTTCTCACTTTTATGTTTTGATATCTACAAGTCATGTTCCTGAATGAACATGCATATAATGCTAATGCTTTAGCATGACTCTGTCAGTGCTCTTATGTGCTTTGCATGTGTCTGGAATCTGATTCTTGCATCTCCTGGAGCCAGTGTGGTGTAGTGGTTAAGAGCTACGTACTCTAATCTGGAGAACTAAGTTTGATTCCCCAATCCTCCACATGAAGCCTGCTGAGTAACTTTGGTGCAGTCAACAGTTGTCTTAGAACTCTCTCAGTCCCACCTACCTTACAAAGGTGCCTGTAGGGGGGGGAGAGGAAGGGAAGGCAATTGTAAGCACTTTGAGACTTCTTAGAGTAGAGAAAAGCAAGGTATAAAAACCAACTCCTTTGTCTTCCTTCCAGATGCATGTACAAAGCTATTAGAAGACATCAAAATAGCCATTCCCATCTTTCAAAAATATGTATTAGGTTTATATCCCACCTGACATGCAAGATGCTCTGGGTGGTGAACAGGAGGTTTTCCTAAGAAGTAGTATCTGCCCTAAGGACACTCAGTTGCTGTTTTGCAACTTAGCAGAACTGCTGAACCAGTGGTACTCAGTGGCTCAGGAGTCACATGGGAGTCTTTGACATAATACCTGAGGATCTTCTGAGTAGAGATGGCACAAACAGGGAAAGTACTTCCAGAAAAGTACTTTCTGGGGAAATGCCAGGTGCAGGTTCAGGAAATCCTGTACAAACTAGAGACATCATAGTCACAGGCAGGGCTTTTTTTGTAGAAAAAGTCCAGCAGGAACTCATATTTTAGGCCACACCCCCTGATATCACCATTGTTTCACACAGGGTTTTGTTGTAGCAAAAGCCCAGCAGGAACTCATTTGCATATTAGCCCCCCTGACACCAAGCCAGCTGGAACTGCGTTACTGCTCAAAAAAAAGCCCTGGTCACAGGGGATCTCTGGTTGACGCTCCTCTATCTGACCTCCAGGCTTGGTGAGGATTGGATTTACAAGGTTAAGTGCTTGTAAATCAGAGTTAAGTGCTTTCTGGAGAAATGGCAGGTGGAGGTTCAGGAGTGTATAGAACAGATCCTGTACTAGCTAGAGACATCAGAGGTGCAGATGACCTCCCCTGGATGCTGCTCTACATGCCTTCCAAGATCCATTCCCTGTGAATTTGAAGTTTGGTAAACATTTAGATTGAGCAGAGACAGTCTGAAAATGTATCTGTTCATGAATAATCAGGAACAGCTTGAAAGTTCATGGAAAGTTCGTGCCATTTGACCTGCTACGAATTTACTTTTGTGAACCACAAACTGGCCAAATGTTGTCACAAACTTTAGTTAATGAGACAGTTCATGCCCATCCCTACTTTGAGTAATGTTCTCCAATGTGACACCTTGGCCAGTTTCCAGGAAAGTGAACAGGGTCATTGCCCAGCAAGGCTTGTAGCTGCCGGTTGGCTCCCACCTTCAAATGGTCACCACCACCACAGGGACTGGAAGAAGGTCAAGCTGTGGACCTCCTTGAGCTGCTGTGTCTCATGCTGTGGAGAGAGCAGGAAGGCAGATAAGGAAGCTTACCTTGGAGGTCCCTTCCAACTCTATGATTCTTTGAAGCCTTTTTCCTGAGTCCAGATGCACATGGACTGGCTAATGTTCAATGCTGATGGGAAGAGACAGCTATCTGTCGCTGCTCAGAAGTAGTATGGTAATTTAAAAGGTTTATTTTTATATGACTTATATCCTGCCTTTCCTCTTAGTTCAAGGTGGTTATAGTGGTATATTTAATATTTCTAGCTGTATCTTTAACATTATTGTATGTGTGTGTTTGGGGTGTTCCCAAGGGCATACAGTACTGGTTTGGCTCTTTTGGTTGATGGCAATTGAGCATGTGGCTGTCCGCAAGCAATGGAGTGAGTACCACTGCACTAAACTGTGTTCTCTATATGGCTGCTGATTCCTGTTCCCTGTTGGAAGAAACAACAGGAGATGCCGCCTGTTCATTCTTCTGTCCAAAGGTGGAGCTGTATCCTGATGGTACTCTGCAGCCCTGGGAAATGTTTTGGCTCTGGATGATTTGTGTGGCCAGCCAGACCATCACAAAGATGTTGACAATGCATTTCTGATTTTCACTCTGCATTTTTGGCACAGTGTATATTCTGAACATGTTCTAATTTCGGCAGCAGCCATTCCTAATAGCAGGTGCTTTGCAAGCAGATTTGATAGCCCAATTTTTCTCTCTTGAAGAAATTATCTCCTTTCCATTGTTTTTTTTTTTAAAGTTCAGTTATTCCTGATTGTTCTGTATGTTCTTTTCCTGACCAGGTATGCATTTTTATTCGGGGGGGGGGGGGGGGCCTTGGAACTATGTGCATGTACACATGCGGGGTGCATGCACACGGTATAGTGGGTAAGAGAGTTAGACTAGGATCCAAGAGACCCAGGTTTGAATCTGCACTTGTGCCATGGAAACTTGCTGGGTAACCGTGGGCCAGTCACATTCTCTTAGCCTAACCTACCTCAAAGAAGTGCTGTGAGGATATAATGGAGAAGAGGAGAATAATATAAGCTACGTTGGGTCTGCATTAGGGGACAAAGGCAGGGCATATATTAATCAAATAAATAGTAAAAAGAGAGGTACTTGGGACTAAGGAGCCATGCAGCATTGGATCACACAGGAGGGCTTGCCTTGGTAGCCAGACAGAATTTGTGCTTGCCAGTGATAGTTGTTTGAGTGGAAAGGGCAGGGGAAGAATCCTGCCACTGCTGTTGTGCTGAGTTGTGGAGACACTGGAATTGCTGCTGAAGCTGAGTGCAGCTGCAGGGACAGATGCCCTGCCACCCTCCCCAGTTCCATGCAGTCATGTCCCTTTCATAGTTTGGAGTGGGGGGATGCTCACTTTGGTAATAATTGAAAATAAATTTGTGGATCCCCTTTCCTCCTCAACCTAATTCTAGGTGGCTGGAAGGTAGCTGTAGTGATTTTGTCTTTGTGGAAGGAAATGGGTATGCGTATTTGGATACATTTTTCTTTTTAGAAACAAAGGGACCCCCCTGACAATTTTCACTGTTGACAAGAGTGCCCTTTTTCTCCCTTTGCCAGTACATATCTTAATCCACTGTATGAACGATGAAAAAAACAGTCAAGGCAAATGCCCCCTCTATGAGCAGAGTTGTGTAATACTCTATACAAAATAAAATCCAGATTTCCTCATGAAGATAAGCCTGATAATGTATTTGTACAAATTCCAGTGAATCAAAAATACAAAAATGTGCTCTTGTGCTTGATTTTATTGATTGATTTCGATTTATTAGGCCACCCTACCCTGCAAGCTGGGCTAAGGGCAGCTTAGAACAAAGATGTATAAAATAAAAAATTTAAGTTAAAACCAACATTAATATACATAAAGTATATATTGACAAACAATACAATACAGATTCCAAGATGGTGGAAAAAAATTCATGTCCACATGCCTCGGGGGGGCGGGGCGAGGTTTGCAGAGAAGATTATGTACAGGCCCATTGCTGTCCTCAACCAAATGCCTGGAGGAACATCTTTGCCTTGCATGCCCTGTGGAAAGGCATGGATGTTCTCCTGCAGAGTTCCACCAGGCAGGGGCCAGGCCCAAAAAAGCCCTGGCCCTAGTTGAGGACAGCTGGATCTCTCTTGGGCCAGGGACCACCAGGAGGTTCTTATTTCCTGAGCGTTACGCTCTTTGGGGGCATTCTGAGAGAGGTGGTGCTGAAGGTATGTGGTTTAATGATTAAGAAACTTGCTTCAAACACTGAGATTTGCAGGAATCTGAACTTCCACCCACTGCTGAAGTTTTTCACTTTTCTGATGTGAAAATGTAGCATACATTCAGACCTGACAATGGATACTTCTCCTCTGCTTCTTTTAAGTGTGGTGGTAGTAGTGAAATCCCTTTGTTGGTAATCTTCTAAGAACTGTACTAATATGCTCTTCAGATCTGTTCCCCTTCATGTGCAATTCTTTCCATACATGAGATTGATAAGGATGGGTTATGATAGTTCAAATGTTTTTACAAGGGAGATCCCAGGGTCTGTCCATTTTTTAAGCAGAATCAGTTTACATATTACCGTGAATGTCCATACACTCCGCATGTAGTCAGTGCATTACCTGTTTGTAGGAAAGAGTCAGTGTGCATTTACCTTATAAATGAAACCTGGGACAAATACCTGGATAAATGCAGCATTTCAGTTGCACGTTCGACTGCACATGAGCTGAAAATAACATGAAAATTATTCAGTACACATATAAAGAAAAATCAAGCATTCTATACATGGATTGTACGTGCCTGCACTTGAACTTATGAACAAGGCTTAATTCTGATCGCAATGAACCAACTATTATTGCAGTTTGGCAGCTGTAAACAACCCTTCAATACACAGCAGACACTCACACAATTTAGAGCACTCTGTTGTGTTACAGATTTTATGTTCCATACATTTTGAAATGAGACCTGTTTTTCCTGGTCTGGTGTAGAGCAATGCTGACCTTTCTAAACCCATTATGGGGGTAGGGGGAGTGATTTGGCACTCACTGTCTGGATGGAACTTCTCCTGACTCTTGCTACACTCTTCTGAGGTGGCTGTTATATCACAATGTCTTGCTCAAAACCTGATCCCCCCCCCCCACAAAAAAGTGACTAGTTCAAATCAATAAATTAGTTTCAGCAATTGCTTCAGCCCACTGCTTCTTACCCTGCCTGGTCACAGTGTTGCAGTGAAAACAGCAGCTATGATGAGCAGAATCTCTTTTTGAAATGGTACGTAAAGTTTTAGCAGCTCAAGGTCTGGCTTCTAAAATCAGCCTGCTATGCTCCTTTGGTTTCTTAACCCTTATTCTCCGGATACCCAAATGTCCCTTTCACATTCTCTGCTGTCTAGCTGATTGCATGTCTTTATATTGCTAAAAATTATGGGATATTTTATTCCAGCACTCATCACTCTGTCCTGCACCCATTATTTTGTCAGGTCACTTCCTATTTTGTCCCTTTGCCTTTAGCCATGTGCCTGTAGTTGGACTGTGCTGATCTGAAATGCCAGTAAGAAACCGTATTTCTACCTTTGGTTCAGAAACCCACTGAACACATGATTCTCTCTCAATACTTGAATGCTGTAAGATGATCACAACTTGGTTTGTGCTGGGTGGAGGAATAGGGTACATTTGGATTGGTTCTTCTTACACAACCTTCTTTTGCAGGACACCTTGAAGCCTGCCTTCACAGTCACCAACCTGCCAGGGACAACGTCAACCATCCAGACAGCACCCACCACCTCCACTTCCATGCAGGTCAGCAGCGGTCCCTCGTTCCCCATCACCAACTACCTAGCACCAGTGTCTGCCAGTGTCAGCCCCAACGCAGTCACCAGTGCCAACGGGACAGTGCTGAAAACCACTGGAACCAGCGCAGTAGCTTCTGGAGGGCTAATGCAGATACCCACTGGCTTTACGCTCATGTCAGGTCAGTTTCTCTCTTGCCAGCTAAGGCTTTTCCAGATTCTTCGTGTGGATTCCTCCAATACCATGGGCATGCTTTGGCCCTCTTGTTGGTTGTGAGGGGCTAGAATTGGAATGCTTGAAGCTGCATTCTCTTGAATGTGATTGGTACAGAGCTGAGTAGGGCTGAGGGTAAGATTGGTTGTAAGGATCAGTGAGTGGTAAATCCCTGGAGTGCATGAAGTTCCGTGGAAGCTTAAATGTTGCTGTCCCTGCTGCCAGCCCAATGGCTCCTGTTGGAGAGAGGTTTGTGTTCCCAAACCTCTGTTTGTGAGAATTGTAGAGTTCAGAGCTGGGACATGGAGCTGAGGGCCTGTGGGAGGAAACTTGGCATGAGCTGGGGGCTTGAAGGAGGCATTTAAAAAGAACTGGCTCCTCTAAAGCCTTTTTTCTCCCTCCTTACCGGCAGGTGCTCCACTCCCTCCTGGGACCCCTACTATTCCTCTCACTCAGTTACAGCCACACTCACTGGCTCTCTCCAGCCAGCAGAGCCAGGTGGCGGTCACAGGCACACCTGGACAGCTACAGCAGGCACAGCAGACAGTCTTCCGATTTCCAGCCACAGCCGGAGGGCAGATTGTGTCTCTGACAGGTCAGCGCTCTCTTCTCTGCTTGCTCTTGGGAGGTTGGTGTGGGTACTCATTTTGGCTGAAGCCTGTTGCCCTGCGCAGGGATGAGCTGCCTGAGACTCTTAATGGGGGAGGGGGAATAGCCAGTGGGGCAACATTTGCAAGTGGAGGTGGGAATATATCTTCTGTTAGGTGTTGAACTCAGGGAGGAAAGGAAGGAGGAGGCTGACTTTTGGGATCAGTTTGCTGTTAGACAGTGATCTATTTTAAGAAGTCCACCTTGTGGTTATATTCCATAGTTTTAAATGACTTCGTGAAAACAGGAAAAGTAAAATGGAAAATACTCAAAATGGGATTAGCAGAACATCTGAAGCAGGACTGGATCTTCGTTTTTTGAGGGGGGGTGCAAAATTAAAAAATGGCACCCCTTTATGGGCCATTCTGTTTTATGGTCCCATAGAATACAATGGACTCTATACCCAATTTGGCGCCCCGCCTCTGTTGGCGCCCAGGGCAAGCACCCTCCTCTCTCCCCCCTAGATCTGGCCCTGATCTGAAGTCACAGTGTTCTTTGTGTATGAGCCATTTATCAAAGCAATTTTGGTTTTTAAAAAACATTTTTTTTGGAACATGAAATTTCAGCCTGGATGACAGATCTTTCTTGTTGGTGTAGTGTAACAGGTAAGGGACTGAACTACATATGGGAAGTCCCCAGCTTGAATCTCTAGGTGCCTTTAGGTCACATATATACAGTATCCCCCCAGTACAGTATGGGAATAATACTGACTTGTTTTGGAGAGCTGTTGTAAGGATTACAACCAAGTAACATGTGTGAACTGCTTTGAAGATCTGAATGGCACTGTCCATATGCTGAGCAGTGTTACTGAATGTGCATGTAACATTTCTACTTGTGTTATCAGGATAGCGAGGACTGTATTGTATTGTTCAAGAGCTTTCATTGTGACTGTGGATTTTCTCCTGTTAGTGCAGCTGTTGGGGCTTATTGGCAGGGGAAATGTCTCCTTCTGAAATTGTCCCACAGTGTGTTTTTACTGCAGGGGTAGGCAACAGTCTTTAGTCTGAGCGAGGAAGGAAGTGCAACCTCTGTGATGATTTAATTTAATTTTTAGATTTATATCCCACCCTATCCCACAAGCAGATGTTGGATGTGCTGGCAAACGAAAGGGTGGGGTAATAATACAGGTTGTGCTGGCCCCAGAGGTAGCTCCGTTTGAAGGAGCAGGTGTAGTGGCAGACAGGTGGTGGCACTATATGTGCAGCTGGTAGCTTTCTGCACCTGCACTGAGCAGCAATGCTTATTTACACCTGTGCAGTACAACATCACCCACTTACTCGGACTGAGACTGCATGGAGCCCCAATTGATGATATCACTGCTTCAGCGCCCCCCTCCCCCAGTGCAAGAACTGTACAGTGGTCTGGCCTGGCTCACCTATATCTTTGCTTTGGGTGCAAGGCAAGGAGGCCACTGTGCTGAGAAAATGTTCTGGCATGCCATGTTTGCACATGTGCCAGGAGTTGCTTTCTTCTGCTTAAACGCATGTCTCATTTGTCACAGTTACCACTTTTAAGGGCAACAAAGGAAAAGCTGCTGCTGCTGTTGGGGGGCAGGGGGTTGAACCTCGAATTATGTGTCGAACCTCAGCTTTCTTTCAGAAGTTGGAAAAGAAAGCCTTAAGATGTGATTGAGGGTCTTCTAGATAGCAAACAGTAGCTTCTGTTGTTTTTTTTAAATGTGGTAATCAGGTGGTTATAGGAGGCGTGTCCTGCATTTCTCTGAGTGTTTAACAACTGACTGAAGCTGTTGCAGTTCTCAGAAGATGCCCATGAACTCTAGCAGTGCCTTGTGTATGTGCGGCCCTGACTCAGAGCATCCCAAGAATTTATGACAACCCTGATTGCAATATCAGATCTGGGGTGGGGTGGAATGAGGCCAGTTCTCACAGGAGTAGCTGTACTCGGCTACACATGTGTGGGTGTGAGTATAGGACCTACACTCCAACTATGAGTTATGAAACCGGCATGCATGTACTTTTAGTAATAGCTTTGTTATTGGGCACTCAAGGGTAGTGGGGGTTGCCAGCCAATTAAATATGCCAGATGCTCAAGCCTATTGCTCTGCTCTACCCCCTCTGTATAGGAATCCACAGCAGCCAAATCCCACCCAACTGGGAACGCCACAGCAAAACTCTGTATACCTGGTAGGACCTTCCCCCTTCCACCCAAGCCCTGGAGCTGGGTCAGCTGTGCAGTAGCCTTCTGGCAAAGCTGACTCCTGAAAGCAAAAGGTAGTAGTGGGGCACACCCCTGCCTGAAGGGACAGGGATATTGCCTTCTGGCCAGTACTGGTTATTTGCATTCTGGATAATCAGGTGCTGGATAACAAAGCTTTCACTGTACATGGGATTGATGACCAGATTGATTTCCCCGCTTGCATTCACGCATACAAGCATGTGCTGCTTGTTTGGCAGTATGAGTGTGCATAGTTTTTTCTTGGGTATGCATATGCAAGTATGAAAAGCTTAGCTTAGTAAGAATTGGTTTAAAGACTGAGAAGCTGGGAGAATTCTCTTTTGGCCAATCCTGGAAAAATATGTTGCCACAGTTAATTTCTTTTCTTTGCCTTTAGATGACTTGTGACCTTACTGAATTCAGTTATCCTGTAATGGGTGGCACTGTCTAGCTTCTGCCTGCAAAATATTCCTTGAGGGCTGATTGGGATGTCCTTTATGCGGGACTCTTCTTCTGTTCAGTGGTTTGGACTAGATAACCTAATTTGTTTTTCTCAAGGTGTTATTAAGGATTGAAAAAAGGTGGCCGCTTGCAGCGTGGTGGCCTTTATAAAAATGTTCTGTGTGGTGACTTTAACCAGATGGAGAACCATTTGGGTACAGCTTGCACTGATGTACTGAGCCATGTTTTGCTATGCTTCCTACTTATTGGATTTGGGGCTACAGCAGATGACTGATGAAGTTTGGCTTATGATCCAGCTAGATATACTGTCAGCCTGCATTTGAGTAGTTAATGTGGTAAGCAATCACCTTAATTGTAGAAATAAGGTGCAGCTGAAGTCGTGGTGGGAAAGGTAGAGATTGTTCCAGTTCTGAAGGCTTGTGAAAGAGAGAAAGGAGTTTTCTAAGTTGCAGGAGGACACCCGGGAGAATTGTAATGGAGCTGCTTAATAGATTGAATTTGAGGAAAAAGAACACCACTGAGCTGGTAATGTCTTTAGAGTAGTATAATGAATTGGATTAGGCAAAACTGAGAAAGATCACAAGGGAAGAACTTGGTGACTGGGCAGAGTAATGGCACTGGAAATTCAGGACTTGCTGACATATTTTAACATACTGTGCTGGTATGCGTTCTCTTTGGTGGCACAACCTATGCATAGGGATAACTTTAAGTCAGTATGCTGCCAGGCTGATTTCTGATTCTGTTCACGCAGTTGTTTTATGCAAACTGAAACAGCTGCCTCATCATTTCAAGATTGTTTGATTTAACCCTTCACATGGTTTTCAACCACCACTTTTATCCTGCTGGATCTGTGGTTCATGTAGATTAGCATCTTGTTTTCCACAGTACCCAAACAGATGGCCTGCATGCATATCACAGAGGCAAAAGCTTACCCTGTTGTCCCCCAGTAATTGTTTTTCTGAGGTACACTGCTTCTAAACATGGAAGTTCCATTTAGCCATCATGGTTGTTATCTATTGGTGGACATGGCTTTCATATATTTGTCTAATCCCCTTTCAAAGCCAAACTAGTGGCCATCACTACATCTAAGGGCAGTGCACTCCAAAAGTTATGCATTGCATGAAGAAGTACATTGTCTTCCTCTTCTGGACATACTGCCCATAAAGTTCACCAGGTGCCACATTTTTCAGTATTTGACGAGTTGGAGAAAAAGTTCTCTATCCACTTCCTTCTTGTCATAAAATTTCATGAACCCTTTTCATGTCTCCTCCTTAGTCATTTGTTTTTGAAATGGAAAAGTCCCAAACATTTTAGCCTTTTCCTGCAGAGAAGGTACTTCAACCACTTGGGTGAGTTGTCTGTGGCTTTAATTCCAGGTGGTGATGGTACAGGCATTAATTACTGTTGGGACAAAGTTGTCCCAGTTAAAATGGTAAAGTGAAACCCAACCTTCTGCAGTGCCTTCACTTCCTGGATAGCGTGAGTGTAGGAATGATTTGTATGGCTATGTAGAAATACAGCCAGCAATTTGGCTTATTAGCACTGCCACTGTATAGTTTTCTAACTTTTTTCTTCCAACCTGATTATGTTTCAAAAGGTGGTCTTTCTGCATCCTTGCCACTGCCTCACTGAATTAAATAATTTATTTCCTGACATTATCAGGAAGTAGGTAGAGTGGCTTGTGAGCTATAGAATGAAAGTAGGTTATCTGTAATGAAAAGAAGCTACTTGAACATTGTTTTAAAAAAAATCTGCGCAGTTCATGTGTATCAGCAGCCATTGTGTCAGTACCATAAAAATGCTACTTTCTATTAGGTGTTCTGTATAGCTCCTGCAGTGTATATACAGGTTTGGCATGTAGATCAGGGGTGGCCAATGGTAGCGCTCCAGATGTTTTTGCCTACAACTCCCATCAGCCCCAGCCAGCATGGCCAATGAGTGGGGCTGATGGGAGTTGTAGGCAAAAAACATCTGGAGAGCTACCGTTGGCCACCCCTGATGTAGATCACCAGTATTACATGGTAGTGCTTTCTTTCCTGGGACTTCCCAGGTAGTTAAAATGCAGAAATGACAATCCACATAGTGGTTTGGATCCTGGCTAATAGTTCAGAGTGTGAACAGGATGTGTGTAATTTTTGCTAATTCCCCCTTCCTGTGGCAAACTTTGACCCTCCCCCTTCCCAAGCTATTCCTGGGGATCCCTCAAGAGGAGTGTTTTGGGTGGCATTTAGGGCTGCAGAGGGGAGTGGTGGTGAGGTACTCCACAGATGAAAACACTTCTGTCTGTAGAAGTTTTAGGTGTGAGCCAAGCCCCTTGTATACATCATGGCAACCATATAATTTGTATGTGTATTTTGATGGCATGTGTGCTTCTATCTTAACATGAGAAGGAGCTCATAGAATGCTTTTAGTTCTTAAGAACTAGCACAGAGTTGAGATTAAGTCCAATGTGGAGGACCTGTTGGTTTGAAATGTTTTTCAGATGAAATGTATGAAATGTGGATGGCACCCTAATTGACTGTTACCTCTTAACAAACACTGTCTGTGTTGTGGTATGGTGGATGCACCTTGTGTGGCCCTTTTACCTTTGCTCTGCTGCAAGCTTCTCAAGGAAGCATCCTTGTGCAGCTTTTAAGAAAGGAAGAGAAAACAAGAATTTGTAAAAAGAAATAATCTGAAAAAGAAATTTAGATAGAGGAGTTTTCATAGTATTCTGTCAATCTTCATTTGCCTTTCACCTTTCTGTGTAACCAAGTTCCTCTTTCCCTTGTGGCCACTGTGGGAAGGCTGGAAAGAGTCTGCTTAAAATAGGTAGAAAATACTTTTAAGTGGGGGCATCTTAAAGTATGGAAGTGCATAAAATGGAGATCTGTGTGCCCTGTCCGATATGTCTGGTTGAAAAGGACAAAAATCCATGTGTGTGTCTGCTGAAAGACAATAGCAAGCTGAATGCATAAGTGCCAGTGGAGCTGACCACTTCTCTTTTGACCTCCCAGTGTGCTGTTTGTGTGTACAAGGTCTTGGTTGCTGCTCGGATGTAGAAAATCTTCTTGGTTAGGGCAGTAAGTATAAATATTTCTTCAGATATAAACATCCTGTGCACCAAATGGGATGGGAGTTCCGATGGAGGAAATAAAACTAGATTTCCCTCAACCAGCAGCTGAAGTACAACCCCCAATTTCCCATTTTCTGCCTCATTCTCCTCCTTCCTGCAGATATATACTCCATGTTTGCTGGCAGACTCTCACTAGGTGATAAGAGCTAGATTTGATTCCATTAGCACCTTAGAGACCAACAAAAATTTTCAGGGTATCACCTTTTGAGAGGCAAAGCTCCCTTTGCTACTAGATTATAAATGTATCTTTTCAGGTACAATATATTGTCTAGTATGGTTGTGTCCAACTAGAAGTGGAGAGTTGCAGGTTCAAGTCATCATTCAGCCATGAGCTTTACTAGGGTGACTGGGCCTGTCACCTTCTCTCTGTTTGACCTGCCTATCCAACAAGGTTGTTGAGAGAATAAAATAAAGACTTTTGTATATTATCCTGAAGGAAAGATTGAAAAAAGATATAGCAAGATAACATTTGAATTGTCTGTGTAATCTATCTCAGTGTTACAGCTAGATTTTAAAAAAACAACTTAAGTTTTTGCAGTAGCTAGATAATGGTGCTCTGAGATGTCAGAGACACTCATCTACCTCACCACTTAGATTTTAGACCCAATCTACACTATCAGCATGTCTATATATAAGGTATAGATTGCTGAACTGTAGCACTTCAAACTGCAGGTGGGAAATAAAATATTTGGTTATTTCCCATATTTAAAAAAATGAACTTCTTGCCCATAAACATACTAATGCATCAGGGAGAAGTCCTTGGAGAAGATTTCTTAAAAATAAAATATTGGTTTTTGAAGGTTTGAGATGTTCATATAGGATAAACTAGCTACACAGATTGTAATTATGGAAAATGTGAATATAGAAAACAATTTGGTAAAAAAGGGTTTGTTTTTCTGGACTACATAAATTCTAAGGGGTCAGAGGATTGTAAAATACCAATCAAATATGCAGATTTTGTGATATACTAATGCTGTAACTGCTTATGGTTATGTATTACTGCTGGATATCTTGATAATGTTACTTTAATGCTACCATGCTATTTTGCCCATATTTTAGTATTTTTTCTGAAGTTTGTATCAATAAAGGTTATTTTTCTTTAAAAAAATAAGAGGAGGTCTTCAAATATTTTATCAGACTACAGATGGAGGGAAGTGCCCTATTTGACTGCCAGTTATGTCCTGCTTGGGGAGGCAGGAGCCAAAGGGCTTACACTTTCCACCATGTCCAGGCTTAAGTATCTGCAAGGAGAGGAAGAAACACAGTCAGTCTCTGTGGTACACTCAGCTGTTGCTAAGAGGCTGTTCCCAACTTCTTCTCTGGCACTGCCCAGAAGCATCCAACCAGCCGATGTGATGTACAGGATTCTAGAGCAGATGGACCCTAGTCTGATCTAGCAGAACTGCTGTTATACTGATGTCTAAATATGCTAGAAATGTAAGGACTGGCCCATATGCCAACATAGAAATACTATGCAAAGCTGCTTGTGTGCCTGGTCCCCGAGCTAGTTTCCTTGGATATCCAGTTTTAATTCAATCTGTGTGAACATTAATCCTTGAAAAAGAAGCTGGTTTCTCTTGTTTGTTTTAAGAACTGGTGCTAGATATATGCCTGTTCCTTGTAAATTTTAAACTTGCCTTCCTCCTTGCCTCTCCTGTGCCCATGACAGAAAAAATAGTTAGATATGCATCTCAACTTTTTGATATCTCATTCAGCTATTCAATGCACATTGCATGCATTGATATTTGCATTTCTTGGTATTGCCGTGGCCAGTGGTCAATGCCACTGAATAATGTCCAACAATTTTTAAAACTTATTTTTAATATACTGTATGCTTGATGTACATTTACTTTGTGGTGCTGGAAAGGCAGCTTAATAACTCTTGCAGACAAATGAAGCCAGGAGTGAAAACAATGCTGTCTTTTCTTCTAGGGAGTACTGTGGCTCAGCAAGTTCCTGTGCAAACCATCCAGCTGCATCAGGCCCCCCAGCAGACGTCTCCCACAACTGATAGCAGCACTGACCTCACTCAGACTTCTTCCAGCGGGACAGGTAAGTGCCAGGCTTTCTCCCCAGCACACCTGAGAGGCAAAGTGGTGTCGTGTTCAGAGCAACGGACTAGTGATGGGGGACAGGGCCATCAAGTTGCAGCCAATCTATGGTCAGCCCAGAGGGTTTTCGAATGATGATAAAACAGACACACACAGTAAGAGCACTCGGAAAACCCAAAAACAACTGTGCTAATGCAGTCAAGGCCACAATATAGATAAATTCATTTGTGTCTGATTATTAAGAATAATTATGAAACCTATATACATGAGACATTACATAACATATGAAAGCAACCAGTCTGTGCAAAAATGTCCTTCATAGAGATTTCAGTCTATCAGACTCTGTAGCAATTCCATCAGTAAAGACACCAAATGTTCAAAATTCCCAACAGTCACCATTTATATGTGTCCCTGGTGGTCTTCTTCACTCCAGTCTGTCCTCTTGAAATATGTTGTATGGAAATATACTTCTGTAAAAGCTCACTTCCATAAATGCTCAACGAATTTGCCAGCTAAGTCATCCTGCATTTCACAGCCATCTGTTAAAGCCACCACTTTATCACGACCCAGTATAGTTTGGATTACAAACTCAATGCAGAAAGGTTCCAAACCTTGGCAAAAATTGGAGTGTATGCCCGTAAGAAATTATGCAGACAGTGGTGGACTGCCATTGTCTGTGTAACAACCCAAGTCTTCCTCAGCAACAACCCAACTCTCCCATCCAAGTACTATCCACGGCTGACCCTGCTAAGCTCCTAAAATCCAGCTAGAGTGGGCCATCCAGGTCAGGGCAAGGATCTGGGAAACTTAGATTCAGCTCCCTGCTCTGCCATGAAAGCTCATTAGGTGATCTTGGGCCAGTCATACTTTCTCAGTCTCGCCTACCTCACAGGGTTGTTGTGAGGATAAAATGAAGGGAGTGTGGTGATGTAAGTTGTTTTGGGTCCACACTGGGGAGAAAATTGGGCTAGAAAGAAATAGTTCTGCGCCTTGTAATCGCTTGAGATCTTCATGCCTTTTGTCGGGGACATATGAGAGTGTAGACAGTGATACCTGAGGCTAATTTTAAATAAGTCCTGTCTCTGGAGATACTTTGTGCAAAAGTGAATCACTGCCTGCAAGACTGAGTTGCCCTTGAGCTTGGCAGCTCTTGTCTGGATCATGCTGAGAAGTGAGCAAAAGAACTCAAGTAAAAGCACCGGTTGTTCTAACACAGCGTAATTCTGGTGCCATCTAGTGGGGCTAATGGGAATCTGTTTATTGAGAAAAATTCTGTACTCTCCTTTTAGTCAGATTATATAAACTCGTTTTCCAAATTAGTCAACTCATTATTGTGTCTGGATTGTTCGATATATTATCTAGTAACAAACTGGCAGACTTTGAGCAGACGTTGGAGGATGGTGGAAGACAGGAGGGCCTGGCGTGACTTTGTCCCTGGGGTCGCAAAGAGTTGGATTCGAATGTGTGACTGAACAACAACAAAAACAAACTGGCATGTGCCACTCATTGAGCTATAGCTTGTCACTATGAGTGTACTTGTTTGGTGCACATGTTTGCAAACATGGATTTGCTGTATTAAGTCTTCCTTATAGGTGTACACATGTGTTAGATGATAATCTTTGTGCACAGAGAAGGACCATGTATGTCTATGCACCCAGTAAAATGTTTATAGATAAGCTAAAGCAATCAAAAGAATCTCACTGCTTACAGTAGAACAACATTAAAACCAGCAATAAAGGCAATAAAACAGGCAGTGGGGGAAAAATCTTTAAAATCAGGCATATGGTCAGCTGCAAAAAGTAACAACCAGCACCACAGTAATAAAATGGACTATTCTGTTTAGGGCAGGAGAAAAAGCAGTATAAGACTGAACGTCAGGGAATGATATCTCACTTCCTCCATATGTATATGTGTTCTCTGTGTGTGTATATATATGTGTGTGTGTGTAAAATAAATAAAATATAAAATAAAAATATAACCAGTAAAGTAAATGTAATTAAGAAGAGCCAGTGGTAGCTGGCCAGACTATAAAAGCTGTTAAATCAAAGCAATCTAAAATGATGTTGATAAAATAATCAATGGGCTAGGAGCTGACCAGAGGACAACTAAAAAGGATTAAAAGTTTGGAACCTGAAAGAGAATAAGGTGAGCCTTAAGGGAGAGGGCATTTGAAAGGTAAGGTGCTACCACTGAAAAAGCCCTGTCACCTGTTGACATCTGCCTTGCCTCTGAAGGCAGGAGCGCAGAGAAGTGGCAGTCTGGACAATATGGGAGGAGACAGTTTTTCAGGTGCACCATCACCAAGCCATTTAGGATCACAATCTCCTTCCAGCCGTAAAGAACAATTGCCCTGTGTATGATCTGCCAGTACATTATATAGAGTCCTTCATGTAGCAAGTATACAAGAGGGACTTGCAATAGACTACTGAGCACTATGTGGCAATTTCTCATTTGCCCCCCTCTCCAAACATTTGCTTGCTGTGTGAATAGGCCTTCTGATTTTACATTTTGAAAAAGTGAAGCAACTGGTTCCATTGCTGCAGTGCAGAGTAGGAGACTGAGGCCGTATAGGGATTGACACCTTTGTGGCTTGTCTTGCCAGTGACCCTGCCAGCAACTATCATGACTTCATCGGTGCCAACCACAGTGGGAGGCCACATGATGTACCCCCCTCACACAGTGATGTATACTCCTACATCAGGCCTCACGGATGCTGGACTTGCTGTTCTCAACGCCTTCTCTCAGGGGCCATCAGCAATGCAGGTTTCACATGGGCAGGTCCAGGAGCAGGGTAAGTCCAAATTAGGACCCAGGTGTATAAAAGTGTTTCTAATATAGTGTGTTGTCGTCTTATTCTTTCTGTTGATTATTGGGTGCTTCAGAGGAATGAGGGTACTGCTAGGAGGAGGTTAACAGTTACTGGAGGGGGGTAATGGGATGCTGCTGATTGCTCCATGTATTAGAAGTACTTCACATCTTCGTGGTATCTGTGCAGTCCCACACATGGGTTATCCGCCTGGATCGAACCCGACCTCGGAGAATTCAAAGCAATCTTGAGCGTTAATTTTGGCGCACATTCCCTCCCGTTCTGGGGAGGAGGCATCCACTGCGCATGCCTAGAACGGGAGAGAGGCGCTCCAACCACCCAGTTTCTTTTTTACTGCTGTCCGGGATACTCCTACCTCACTGAGTCTCCTTTTTTCATTGCAATCTCACCTTGTTCCAGCTGCATTCTTTACCATCTGTTTTCGTGTATATATAAAAAAAGAAATCCTTCTATTCCCTTTTTTCTATCCTTTCGTCCCTTTCCTTCCTCCCCCCCCCCCACCGGGCGGATGGAAGGGAAAGACGCCAAAATCACTTTCAAAAAGTGTGTTCGGTGTGGGTCAAAAATTCCATCTACAGACGGACATGCTTTATGCTTTTTTTGTCTGGGGGAGGCCCATCGAATGGACACCTGCGTGCATTGTAGCCAATTTGGAAAGCAGGCCAAGAAAAACTGCCCGGCTAGACTCAGAAGTAATTTGTTAGAGTCATCGCTGCGGCCCACTATGTCCCACACTTTGGGATCTCATACCTCGCCTTCTTCCCTAACTACGCAAAGGGATGGGGCGCGACTGGCAGCTTCCGTGGCATTGGCTTCCAGCAAGCATAAGTCTGGGAAACACTCCAAGAACTCTGACAATTCCAAAAAGAAACATTGTATGGAATCGACTTCTAAAGGCCGAGGACCTGCCTACCTTAGGGACCGCCTCTCTCCATATGTTCCCCAGAGAGCACTACGATCTAGCTCACAAAATCTTCTGGAAGTACCTGGGCCAAAGGAGGCCAAATTAAAAATAACTAGAGAACAGGCCTTCTCTATAAAGGCTCCCCAATGGTGGAACCAGCTGCCGGAAGAGGTGCGGGCCCTACGGGATTTTAATCAATTCCGTAGGACGTGAAAAACTGCCCTATCCAACTAGCCTTCTAAGATGGAACCTGGCATAAGCATCACGCTATCTTTAACACAACTGAGATAGTAGCACCACTAAATTATATTGTTTTAGACTGTTTTTAGATTATTTAATGTTAATTGTGAATTGTATTTAATTGTATTATCCTGTTTTTATTGTTATAACATGGCTTATGCCATGTCCTGTAAGCCGCCCTGAGCCTGCCTCGGCGGGGAGGGCGGGGTATAAATAAAATTTATTATTATTATTATTATTAAAGATCCCTCGGGATCAACGTCACTAATAACCAAGTCAAAGACGGGCCATAGGTCTTCGGACTCGAGGTCTCCTGCCACGACTTCGGCACTGCACTGGACTGTCTCCACTTCGACTTTGATGCCGACGGCACCGACCCTATCTGAGGTCTCTGCACCCATCAATACCATACCTGTTGAGGTTGTCCATATTCAATCTTGATCTCCATCAGTTCACAGGTCCCTGCCGGAGAACATTCTCGACACCGAATCACCGAAATCCACACATCGAAGTCAGAAAACTAATCTCCTTGAAGCACATTCCTTCCGGGAAGTTGTGATGCCTCATGAACAGCAAACAGTCTCACCTGTGTCTCCACTCCTACAAGAGCCCTCGACTCCAAGAGAGCCAGCCAATCGAGTTCTGGTTGAAAGATCCCCAAGACATCGCAGGGAGTGCTATTGCTATTATAGCCCATCACGCTCCAGATCACCATCTCCTCGTAGGTACTGACGATACTACAGGTCACCTTCTTCAGATTCGCATTGGTATCGGCACCGTGAGGAACCATCTCTACCTCGGTACTGTGAAGTAGCTTATCAACCTACACATCGAGAGCCCCTATACTGTGAAGATCGTTCTCGGTTCCATGAGGATATTTCTTACCGATCCCATGGAAGTCCCTATCGATGCCCAAGGCATTATACTATGGTATCAAAACCATTATCACCAGCAAGATCGACTTCGGCTTGTTCGGTTTCTTCGAATCAACAGCTTGAACAACCTTCCTTGCTGACTAAGCCAGTGTCAGCATCTACTAAGCCCATGGACACCCCCATTGAGGCTCCGGAAGATTCTGAAGCTGAAGTTGAACACTCGGATTCCTCCCACTCAACAGCATTCACACCACCTTCACCAGCCTCTGACATAATCAAGCCAGCTGACCTTTCACCATCAGAGGGTTCCAAGGCCTGCTTAGACTTATTCTCCAATATGGCAAATTCACTCAATATCAAACTGACCACTGATTTACCTAGAGTGTCAGATGTAGTCCACGATTTGGTGCATGCAGACCTTCCGGCAGGCTCTTTTCTCCCTATGCTTCCAGTCCATTTGGAAGGCTTAAAAGAGGCATGGGACAAGCCCGCTTCAGTTCCACCTATGTCCAAAAGGATTGAATCTC
The DNA here is from genome assembly GCF_032191835.1 of Heteronotia binoei. Classification (NCBI taxonomy): domain Eukaryota; kingdom Metazoa; phylum Chordata; class Lepidosauria; order Squamata; family Gekkonidae; genus Heteronotia; species Heteronotia binoei. Next base: position 221,431,968 of record NC_083223.1, on the reverse strand, counting down.
TGTACAAGATCCATGCCCCTGATTCAAAATTTTTGTTTAATCATCCGGCACCCAATTCCATGATTGTACATTCGTCTTCAAAATCCAAACAAACACGCCACCCGGTTCCACCTGAAAAGGAAGGAAAGAAATTGGATACTTTAGGGAGAAAGATCTATTCCCTCGCCACTGCTACCTCCCAAAATTCACAATTATTTGGCTTATTTTTTCGGCATATACTTTCAATTTGACCTCCCAACTTACCACTGTGGTCCCTTCCTTACCGGACACAGCACAGAAGCAGGCATCACATATCCTTCAGGAGCTCTCTCGCGTCAGCAAGCAGCAAATTAATTCAGTGCGTCACGCAGTGGCGTGTTCTTCTAGGACCATGGCTACATCTGTCACATTACGCCGTCATGCCTGGCTTAGATCATCGTCACTGCAACCTGACATCAAATTCAAAATTGAAGACTTACCCTTCGACGGTCAAGGACTCTTCAATGCTACTACAGATGATATTTTGACCACTGTCGATGACAGTAGAAAAGGGCCAAGAGATTGGGAGTTAACCAACAACAATCCCAACCGAACTGGCAGAGAACCTGGAAACCGTCATATTATAAGCGCCTCCACTCACCTCGACAGACTGAATTCTAAAAACGCAAGGCTCCTCTGGCAAAACAACCATTCCATCAAAGGGCACGTCCACAAACCTCAAAAAAGACACCCCTGGCTTCAAAACAGTCTCTTTGACTCTTCTCTTCCATATCTCAACCACCTACAACGTCACCCAGACAGCACCAGACTACTACCATTCTACCCCATGTGGGAATCCATAACATCAGATTCATGGGTCCTGACGATCATCCACAGGGGCTACATCATAGAGTTCGATTCGCCCCCGAAGCTCCACAGATTCATCAGTACACCCCCCTCCCTTCCTCTACTGACAGAAATCGCCACCTTGCTGGACAAGAGGGCTATAGAACCAGTTCCACCACAGTTCCATCACACAGGATTCTATTCCCGTTATTTCCTGATTCCAAAGAGGGACGGAGGGTGGCGCCCTATACTGGATCTCCGCCAACTCAATCTTCATATTTGCTACAAAAAATTCTGCATGATTATTTTGCAATCTATCCTACCACTGATTCAAGAGCAAGCCTGGATGGCATCGATAGACCTGCAAGACACCTATTTCCATCTCACCATCAATTACCATCACAGAAGATTCCTCAGATTTGCTGTCCGAGATCAACACTATCAGTTCCGTTCTCTCCCCTTTGGCCTATCGACAGCACCGAGAGTCTTCACAAAGTGCATGGCGGTGGTGGCAACTATATTTCGACAGCGAAAGATCTCCATCTACCCATACATAGACGATTTTCTTGTGGTAGCTCAAACCAAGGAACAATTACAGAAGGACATCTCTTCCATCCTGTCCCTCCTGTCTGCGCTAGGTCTTCAGGTCAATCGCGCAAAATCCATCCTGATCCCTACGCAGAACATTCAGCTCATAGGGGCGCACCTGTCAACTGTATCACACAAGGCCTATCTTCCAAAGGACAGAATGCACCACATCCAATCCTTGACCAATACTATAATCACACACCGTACTCAAACAGCCTTCATCTTCCAACAGATGTTAGGTCTCATGGCGGCCACCACCTCCGTACTCTGTTTTGCGAGGCTTCATTTGCGCCCTCTTCAGCTGTGGTTCGTCCGGACATTTCACCCAAACCGGCAACACCAAATGACCCTACTTACAATGCCATCTCACATTATCCCATCTCTAGAATGCTGGGTGTTAGAATGCCATCTTTTGACAGGAATGCCGTTCATACGGATGCCTCCGTCTGTGATTGGTACAACTGACGCCTCGAAGTGGGGATGGGGAGCCCACTTGGGAACGCTGACAGTTCAGGGTCAGTGGACGGACTACGAAAAATCCCTCCATATCAATTGCCTAGAACTCCGCAGAGCTCTGAGGTCCTTTCTGCCATCTCTTCATGGTCGTCACATTCAAGTCACTTCTGACAATGTAGCCATTGTCTTTTACATCAGTCGACAGGGAGGCACAGCTTCTGTTCACTTGTGCAGACGAGTTCTATCCCTATGGCATTGCAGTATTGCTCACAACATTTTCCTGACAGCTATGCATCTACCAGGAGTCCAAAATGTTCAAGCAGACACACTGAGTCGTCATCTAGTCAACGACCACGAATGGACCCTCAACCGTCATTATCTTCAGAAGGTCTTCAAAATTTTCGGAGTTCCAGAAATAGACGTCTTTGCCTCCCCTCACAACACCCAGTGTCCACGTTTTTACACTCGAGGTCCGCCATCCCTGCAATCCGCGGGAGATGCTTTTCTCCACGTGTGGTCGGGACCACTACATTACCTATTTCCACCGATTCCTCTCATCACAAGAACACTGCAAAAAATCAAGCTAGATAGCACCAATTGTATCCTGATCACTCCATGGTGGCCCCGTCAACCTTAGTTCACCACTCTCCTTCTACTTTCCGACAACACATTCCTCCGGTTTCCCCGAGTACGCGACTTAATCTCCCAACAGGAAGGCAAGGTCCTACACCATGACCCTGCTTTTTTAAGACTGCCTGCCTGGAAGATCAGTTTTTGAGTTTTCCTCCGGATGTTCACCATGTCATGCTCAATGCCAGAAAACCTTCCACCAGAAAATCATACTCTCTGAAATGGAAACATTTTTCAGCCTATGCTTCAAATCATAATTTCCATCCTGAACTTTCCACTATAGCCCAGATTTTAACATATACGTTGTCTCTCTCTAAGGTGGGACTAACTTGTTCTTCTTTAAAAGTGCATTTAGCAGCCATCTCAGCCTTCCATCCTCGCATTGAAGGATGCACTGTTTTTTCCCACTCTGCAACTAAGGCCTTATGAAAGGAATCCTGCATATCCAACCTCCAATTCGTCAGTTACACCCCACTTGGAGTTTATCTCTCGTCCTGAGCCAACTCAAACCACCTTTCGAGCCTATGGCGTCTATCCCTCTGCACCTTTTTTCATGGAAGATGGCATTGCTGGTGGCACTTACATTGGGTAGAAGGGTCAGTGACATTTGTGCTTTCAGGGCAGATCCTCCATACACTATCTTCCACCATGATAGAGTAATATTACGCCCTGACCCATCCTTTCTACCTAAAGTCGTTTCACCGTTTCATTTAGGAAAAACATCCACCCTGCCTTCATTCTTTCAACGTCCTAGTGACGAAGGTCAATGGGCCCTTCACAATTTGGATGTGCGTAGGGCTCTTGCCTTTTACATTGAAAGGACACGTTCTTTCCGCACTGACACTAGACTTTTCGTAGCCTATGGAACCCGCAACCAAGGTCGCAAAATCTCAACGCAAAGATTTTCTAAATGGGTTGTTGCGGCTATTTCTTTATACTATAGATTGGCTAAGCAACCTGTACCAGAACGTTTACGAGTTCATTCCATTCGAGTCGTGTCCACGTCATCAGCCTTCTGCAAGGGTGTCCCGATAAAAGACATCTGCGTTGCTGCAGTCTGGTCTTCTCCATCTATGTTTGCCACGCACTATGCCTTAGACGTTCGTGCTCGGCATGACGCGTCCTTTGGACATGCTGCGCTGCAATCCATTTTTGACTGATGTCCCCAGTCTTCTATTCTGTAAGTACATTTTTTAATCGTTCATATAACATGATTAACTTTTGTCTTATTATTACAGATCCAGCACCCACCCCTATGTAGAATAGCTTGTCAGTCACCCATGTGTGGGACTACACAGAGACCACGAAGAAGATGGACAGGTTTCTTACTGATGATCTTCGAGTGGTCATCTGTGCAGTCACACACGCCCGCCCAGCCTTCTCCGCTGCTGGTTTCTTTTTTGCTCTTCAACTTACAAGATTTTTCTATACAGAGGCTAGAAGAAACTGGGTGGGTGGAGCGCCTCTCTCCCATTCTAGGCATTCGCAGTGGATGCTTCCTCCCCAGAACGGGAGGGAGTGCACGCCAAAATTAACGTTCAAGATTGCTTTGAATTCTCCGAGGTCGGGTTCAATCCAGGCAGATAACCCATGTGTGTGACTGCACAGATGACCACTCAAAGATCATCAGTTACAGGTAAGAAACCTGTCCTTCATAAGGAGCTTGGATGATTTCAAGTCAAAAGTTCTAATTTTGCTGCCAAACAAGACTTTCAAGTGATAGAAGATTGTGTTCTAAAGGCTATGTGGCCATTGTATTGCTAAATGTTCAGACAGACTTTATCAGGTTGCAGAACTAACTGGAAAGAACTTCCTGGTCTCCTAAACTGAGAAGGGCTGGAATCGAGTTGACTCTGATGTTCCTGTTTCTTCCTGAAATGCCTGTCCTGCTGTTTCCCACTTGAAACACCTAGGTTTTTGATGGCTGCTGTTGATAAGCTTGGTTATTGTATGGGTCAAACAGTCAAGCTTGGAGGCCACCAATTTAAGCTGTTCAAAATATTTCTGCTCTAATAGCAGTCAAGAAAGGGAGCTCTGCTAGCATGCTGCCAGAAAGTCCAGCACCTTCCATATCTTCCTTTGATGTGGCTGGAACTTCATTTTGTTCTGCAGGCAGAGTGTCCCTCTTGGTGGCCTTAGAGATGGTAGATAGAGCTGCAAAATTATTTGGAGTAAAAACGTTGTACAAGGGGTGTGTGGTTAGCAGGGGCAAAGTAGACTCAAGTTTTGCTTTGTCTGGAAGCTTTGCCAGGGGGGTGGGTTAGATCACTTGGTCAGGACTGCGGAGAGCCAGCATGGGCCCTGGACAAAGATTCCATCTGCTTCCACCCATACGCCCCTGATCCAAACCAAATATCATAACAAAACAAATCACTTGATTGGCTGAACATGCATCTATAATAATAAAGAATCCTTGTGTTCATCTGTTTGTTTATTTTTGGCAGGCATACCTCATAAAATAAAACTAGGAGTCTCAAAATGAGATGATCATGGGAGTTCCAGGACCAAAAATGAAAGGAATCAGAATATTGTGACCCAAGTTATCTCTAGTTCCTCCCATTCTACTTGCAATGGAAGCTAAGCCAAATTCTAACTTTTGTTTGTTTGTTTCTATTTATATCCTGCACAAGTGGGCTCAGGGTGGGTCACAAGAGTAATTTTACAAAGCCATTGCAAACAATTATAACAAATAAATAATTAAAACAATTACAAAGGCAGGTACTACAATAAATTAATAAAGTTCAACAATCCCAAATGGCTGAAGGCCACTAGGCTATGAACCAAGAAAAAGTAGAACTCTCATTAATGTGGGCAGCATACAGTTGGAAAGTTTCAGCAAGGGAAGCCAAATAATTGGCCGCCTGTCTCTTCAACCAAAGGCCTGGTGAAACTGCTTTATTTGACAGGCCCTGCAAAACTGCAATGACTTGCAGGGCCCCAATTTCAAACAGGAGCATATTCCGCCAGGGTAGAGAAGGCCCTGCCCTGGTCGAGGCTAAGTGGATGTCCTTTGGGCCAGGGACAACCACTAAATCATGGTCCACCGAGCACAAGGTGCTCTGGGGCACACATGGGGAGAGGCAGTCCTTTAGATGTGTCAGTCCCAGGCTGCATAGGGCTTTAAAGGTCAATACCAACACCTTGAATCTAATCTGGTACTCAATTGGTAATCAGTGCAATTGGTGTAGCACCAGCCCACACAGACATTGCAGTCAGCAGGTGTGCTGCTGCATTTTGCACTAACTGGGGGTTCTGGATGAGTTTCAGGGGTAAGTCCATATAAAGTGAGTTACAGTAATCAAGCCTGGAAGTGACCTTTGCATGGATCACTGTAGCCAAGTCCTGGGGGGAAGAGATGGGGAACTAGTTTCTTGATTTGCCAGAGATGATAAAGGCAGGCCTGGCAACTGTGGCGACCTGGGCCTCCATAGAAAGTGTCATCCAGAGTCACCCCTAGGCTACTTGCCTTCTGGGCTGACAGCAGTGTTCCATCCAGGGCAGGGAGCCTGATTCCTGAATCTTCTCCTCCCCCACCCCTGCCTGAAAAGATGCTGCATTATCAACATGGATGTTGAAATCTTCCAGGACTAATAGCCTGGGGTATTCTAGCACCCCGCCTGATACAGCATCTGACAGGCCGAGTATGTTATCTGCTGGTGCATTAGGTGGTTGGTACACCAGCCAGATAGCCAAACTCTCCTTGGCATCCCATGCCAGGCCAACACATTCAATGCGGGTGATTTTGGGTATGGGGAGCACCCTAAAGGAAAAGGATACTCCAGTAAGGAGTGCCATATGTTGAATAAGGAGTGCCACACATAATAATAATTTATTTATAAATTTATAAATAAATTTATTTGCTCATGTATTACCACTAAGGCAGATTAACATTCTGTTATCATGGGTATAAAGTGTGGGGGAAGCATCCTTTTACTACTTTGATAGATTATGGGAAGTATTAACTCTCCTCTTCTGCTAGCAAGGGTTTCCCCTCATCCCTCTAGTACATTTTACAGAAAGGTGGGCACCTTCCCTGTGCTCTTGCGGCTGCAGTCAGAATGGCATTAGGAAAAAATGGCAGCTGATTTGGGCCCCCAAATGCTATTTTCCCAGTCTGCCTTCTCTTTGAAGCCCTGCACCTGGTCCACAAGGAGTGCTTAAGGTGGTAGAGAACCTGCTTTGTATTCAGAAGGTCCCAGGTTCAATCTCTGGCATCCTGGGTAATAAAGGAAGCAGCTACGGAACATAGATGTTACTGAATCTAAATGGACTGCTAGAACTGCTCTTATATTTAAAGTATAAACTTTCATTAGATTTTGTTTAACAAAATATTGCTCATTTTTGTAGCAATATGGGGTTTTTTTTGCTTGTTCCCAGATGATCTTGTGAAGTTGCTTTGACAATGCTTGCTCCATTAAAAAAATTGCCACTGTGATTGCATGTGAATTGTTTAGAACTTTGTTCTGTAAAGTGTTAATTTTGAATAACAGCTTATGGCATGACTGTTACTCTCTGTCTTGCAGGTGGAGTCCCTCAGGTGTTCTTGACAGCCCCATCAGGGACAGTTCAGATCCCAGTCTCAGCTGTCCAGCTTCATCAGGTAGGTACAAAATAAAGGGCTGGATCTCAACTAGAGTTGCTGCGGGGGCAAGGACTTTTCCTCATGGAGTGTGATTTCCCCACCTCTCCCTTCCTGTGACACCCCAAAATCCCCCAACCCCCCCAGTCCTTTTGCTCTCCCCCAAGAACAGGATTTCTGGAAACATTTGGGGCTCTTTGGGAGGGAGGAGATGGAAAAATCAGGTTCCACAAGGAGATGTCATTGTGCCTGCAGAAACACTAGTCATGATCCAAGCCAGTGGCTTCCTTTTCCTAGAGTGAAACTTTCCCAAAGAAATTAAGGATGATCATTTTCTCTGCAATATTTTAAGCCTTTAGGCAAGATGAATATCTCCAATGTCTGGGATTTTGGCTCTTTCATGCATAAGTTACCTAAATTGCTTTCTTGTTGTACTCCTTATTGTGTCTTTATATGAATTTAAACTTATTGTTAGATGAGTTTTATAAAGACACCCTAAACATGAAGGTGCTTTTGTCCTGATCAATTTAGTATCCGTGACCATGACTGCATTCAAAGTTAATAACTGATCATAGTGTGTAAAACATAGTTTGATTAGGACCTGATTAGTCCTGATGCCTGGTTTGTAGTTACTTTCGTAGGAATATTTTATGGTGATTGTTTTTTTTAAATGGCATCTGAATTCACAAATCAAGTTTGTTAAGTAGTACTGTTCCCTGCAGTCACCTGGCTGCAGAGGCAGTAACACAGGGAAGATTCCAACCTGCCAGAAGGCAGGGAGGGGGCAAGAAGCGGGTAAATGGGGGTTCTATACACAAGCTGAGCTTTGTTAGGTATATACCAGAGTTTGTTGTGCAAAGGATGGTTTTAACAAGCCACTGTTTATTGGGGTGTCTGAATGTAACCTGTGTTTTAAGTTTCATGAATTCTTTCAAACATTTCAAAAATCTGAAAATATTGGGGGTTTGTTTGTTTTGTTTACCATACCTCTTCTAGTTTTATGGAGAAAGGCTTGAAAATGTAAAGTATTTTGTTAAAAGCCTTGGTGGCCATAGATGAAGCATTCAAAGGGCAGGGGATAAGGAGAAGAATTAATCCTATACCTTGTACATTTCACCCATCCTTCCACTTTGTTTACTAGCCCTACACAATTCTTATCAACTCATTTGCAAATTATTTTAATACTAATTGCTTAATATGTACATTCTGCACCACTTCAGAATTTGTTCATTACAATGTTGAATTCTGGAGCTCCAGGATATACAAGCCAAACTATTCCTACGTTTCAAGCAGAAAGGGTATTAGTCTGCATTGTCTATTTAGCCTTGTGCCTCTGCAGTGCAATTTAACACGTCCATTTTTCTCCCTCTACCATAGTACTGGAATGGAAGGGGATTGGCAAAGTTATTCAGTCTGTAGGTTCAGGGTGGAAAATTCATGGAGGATAGATCCATCCATGGCTTACTAGCAGGGATTACTAGATGGACCCTTCCCCTTTCCCCAAACAACAGCATACGACTATATGCAACTTATGGACAAATGGAGAAATGTGGCCACATCCCCTGTTTGTGAGCATTTTCCCCATGCATGTTTCTTATTGGAAACAGAATGTTGGAGTATGTGGGCTGTAACGACCTGGCTGTGAATATGTCCCTGTGTCCCCATGTTGCACTTCTACCCAAAGAATGACAGTGGGAAAACCCTGCTGGCTGTGTCTCAGGAACCTCTTGGCCATTTTAGTTTCTGGTGGCTGCTAGCTGTGATTATAACTTTCAGCAGATGCATTCTGCTAGTTCTTTTTTGTTTGTTTTGTTTGGACCCCATCATGTTTACACTATGAAGTTTTCTCCCAAGAAAATATCTCAACTACAGGGGAAATGCATGTATGTTTTCTGGGTCTACTCCTGCCTGCATGTGAAGCACATAAAAATGAGTTGGGGCATTTCATCTGGTTGCATCAGACAGTTGGATTGTCATGTGACAGTTGCAGTCGTCGGGCAGATCTCTTCTGCTGAGCTAATGTTTTCCTAAATGTCTGAAATTGAAACCAAAGATGTTTTTTATTCTTGATTAAAGTAGGAGGCTTCTTTTACTCCTGCATTCAAAAAGCTACATACATAGTTTCTCCCAGAAAAGATCTCACTGTTCCTGTGATAATGGGATTCCATTTTTACTGCCTTTTGTCCTCCTCTTTGCCCAGTCAGGCAGGACACAAGAATGAGACTTGAACAGCTGTTACTGTTTTTTGGTCCTTCCCCCCCAGAAATGGGCATCATGGGTTGAGAAGCTGCTTTTTGCCTCTCAACCTTGCTAATTCAATAAGTTTTTACATTTGTGCCATGTGCTAAACTTCAGTGAACATTTTTTACAATAGTTAGCACTTGGCAGTGTGCATCTTTCAAGCTATGAGTGCAAGGCACTTGCAGTGGTGGATCTTTTCCACCTTTTCTCCGACAACCGTGAAAGCCCCAAACAGAATTGTGGATAAAATGTTGTGAGATGCTGTGGTCAGCAGCGAGGTGGGGGAATTGGGTAAAACTGTCTTTCATTTCTCTTTTGCCAATGGAAAGCTTGATCAGCCATTATTCCACCATCAAGAGAGAAAAAGAGGTAGAGGTATAAAATTTTTGGAAATTTTCATTGGTGGGGGTGAAAGAATAGAAATGTTGGGGGAAATTGAAATATATGCAATGTTTACTTCCATATCAAACTGTTTACTGATAGAAATATTTATTTATTTAGTCAATTTGTATTGGCCCTTTCCCAAGAATGGCCTCAGGATGGATAACATCATTTTAAAATAATTTAAATTATACAGCTAAAAACAAATAAAATAGCAGTATATCAAGCAATACACAAGTTGTAAACCAAACTGTAGATTGTGGCATACTTAATACATTTTCAGAATGCTAAGATCTGTGACTATAGTTGACAGTAACACAGCAGAGATGGTGTCATAGCATAGAGGTCAGTCAAAGGGGTAGGACGCCCGCTGCCTCAACCAAAGGCCTGGCTGAATAGCTCCATTTTGCAGGTCCTGCAACAAGGTAGTAATTCAGTGGGGGCCCAAATTTCTACAGGAAGCTGATTCCACCAGGCCAGGGCCAAGGCCAAAAAGGCCTTGGTCGAGGCAAGTCGGATGTCCTTCAGGCTAGGTATGTTCAGTAGGTGTTGTGAGCTAGATCTTAGTGCTTTTCGAGGCAAATGTGGGGAGAAGTGGTCCCATAAATATGTCAGTCCCAGGCTGTGTAGGGCTTTAAATGTCAGCACTAAGACCTTGAAATGGATCCTGTACTCAGCTGGCAGCCAGTGCAGTTGGTAAATGATATGCTAAGTTATAAATGATTCATTTTATATATTAATTGTAGTTGACCATTTGGCACATTTATGACATTTTAAAAATACTAACAGTGCAATCCTGTACAGAATTACTCGTCTAAACCCATTGATTTCAGTGGACTGGAGTAACTCTGCATAGGCTTGTACTGTAAATTTTCTAGAAGAAAAACTCCAAAGTATACCAAATACTTGAGAAAGAGCTGCAGACTTCTCCACCCTATGCTGCTGTAGCACACATATTGTCAATTTTTGCCATCTGAGAAGTAGGAAAAAATAAAAGTTGAAGGTAGAAAACAAATCCTTTAGTAAACGAAAGAAAGTGCATTATTTGAAAAGATATTCACTGTGATTGTTTTTCCTTAATGCTTAAAGTTATCTCCATTTTTTGGGCCATAAAACTCTTGCTGTTGTTTATTTTCTTCATTTATACTCCACCTCTCTTCCCAGTGGGGACCACCAGGGCTTTTTTGGTAGAAAAGCCCAGCAGGAACTCATTTGCATATTAGGCCACACCCCCTGATATCACTACTGTTTCATATAGGGGTTTTTGTAGAAAAAGCCCAGCAGGGATTCATTTGCATATTAGGCCACGCCTCCTGACACCAAGCCAGCTGGAACTGTGTTCCTGTGTGCTCCTGCTAAAAAAAGCCCTGGGGACCACAGTGGTTCATATCGTTCTCCTGTCCTCCATTTTATCCTCACAGCAATCCTTTGAGGTTGGTTAGGCTGAGAACAAGCTCCAATAGCAACAGTGAAGATTTGAATCTAAGTCTCCCAGACCCTGGTCCGACACTCTAACCATTACGCCACCCTGGTTCTTAAATTAAATTTTGAAAATTTACTAAGAAGAGTGAAGAAAACATAGGCAAGTTGAAGGAAAAACAATGCAATTACTAAGTTTGGGAAATTACTGTGCTACAAGCAACTTATATATAAAAATCACACACACATTTAGGAAATAAGCAACTACAAGCAAATCTGATGGTTCTTTAGGGTTACTACTTAGGATCCAGATTCTTGCAACAATATTTGTATAATCACCTATTGTGGAGGTTTCTCTATTTCATTCATTGTGCAGTATCCTCATAATTTACACAGCACTGTATTTCATTGCATCCATAAATCTTACAGCCCCCTTTCTAAGGAAGATTTGGCTGCGATTCTGAAATTATTAGTAAAGATAGGAGGACAGCAGATGTCCAACTCTGTCACACAGTGGCCAATCCCCCACCCCAAAAAAACAACAACAGGTGACATCAGGAGGCCAGGCACTAGAAGCCCTCCCACTGCTGCCCCCTAAGCACCAAGAATAAAGTGCATCATGTGCCCCAGACAGAGAGTTCCATCTGTACCTTGTGGCGAATAGCCACTGATGGACCTCTGCTCCATATGGTTATCCAATCCCCTCTTTAAGCTGTCTGTGCTTGTAGCTGGCACCACCTCCTGTGGCAGTGAATTCCCTGTGTTAATCACCCTTTGGGTGAAGTACTGTGGCAAATCAAATGCAAGACTGTGATCAGGCAGGCAAAAAGGGACTATGAGGAGAATATTGCAAAAAACATAAAGACCAACAATAAAAATTTCTTCAAATATATTAGAAGCAGGAAACCAGCTAGGGAGGCAGTGGGACCCTTGGATGACCATGGGGTAAAAGGATTACTGAAGGAGGATAGGGAAATGGCTGAGAAGCTGAATGCATATTTTGCCTCTGTCTTCACTGTGGAAGATGAGAAGTGTTTGCCCGCTCCAGAACCACTAATTTTGAAAGGGGTGTTGAAAGACCTGAGTCAGATTGAGGTGACAAGAGAGGAGGCCCTGCAACTGATAGACGAAGTAAAAACTAATAAGTCACCAGGTCCGGATGGTATACATCCAAGAGTTCTGAAAGAACTCAAAGTTGAACTTATGGATCTTCTGACAAAAATACGTAATCTTTTATTGAAATCTGCCTCTGTTCCTGAGGACTGGAAGGTAGCAAATGTCACCCCCATCTTTAAAAAGGGTTCCAGAGGAGATCCGGAAAATTACAGGCCAGTCAGTCTGACTTCAATACCGGGACAAATTGGTAGAAACCATTATCAAGGACAGAATGAGTAGGCACATTGATGAACACGGATTATTGAGGAAGACTCAGCATGGGTTCTGTAAGGGAAGATCTTGCCTCACTAACCTGTTACACTTCTTTGAGGGGGTGAACAAATGTGGACAAAGGAGATCCAATAGATGTTACCTTGACTTTTGATAAAGCTTTTGATAAAGTTCCTCATCAAAGGCTCCTTAGTAAGCTCGAGAGTCATGGAGTAAAAGGACAGGTCCTCTTGTGGATTAAAAACTGGCTAACTAATAGGAAGCAGAGGGTGAGTATAAATGGGCAGTCAGGTTAAAACGGATAAAAGGAAGTACATCTTCACCCAAAGGGTGATTAATATGTGGAATTCACTGCCACAGGAGGTAGTGGCGGCTACAAGCATGGACAGCTTCAAGAGGGGGTTAGATAAAAATATGGAGCAGAGTTCCATCAGTGGCTATTAGTCACAGTGTGTATATATACTGTATGTGTGTGTGTGTGTGTATATATATATATAATTTTTTTGGCCACTGTGTGACACAGAGTGTTGGACTGGATGGGCCATTGGCCTGATCCAGCATGGCTTCTCTTATGTTCTTATTCTCTTTTGTCTTTGCAGATGGCTGTGATTGGGCAGCAATCCAGCAGCAGCACCAACTTGACGGAGCTGCAGGTGGTCAACTTGGATACATCACATAGTTCCAAGAGTGACTGAAGACCTCTGAGGACCTGGGAGGGGCTGGGGGAGGAGCATGTGTACCTGGCACCCACACCTGCAGCATCAGCTACCAGCTTCGTGCTGTGTACAGCCCCAGAATCAAGTATGCTCCTGAAGCTGCACCCCCGGCACCAGGATTTTGGCGGTCCCTATTTTTGTGCGGAATCCGTCACTTATTTATTGTTGCCTTTTTCACGTTTTCTTCTCTCACACTTTACATACACGCACAGACATAAACACACACAAACACGCATATTAATGTCGCTGCAAGGTCAGAAGGAGGGAACTAAGCACGGGCTACGAGGGGGGTGGCTTTGTTGTGTTTCAACGCTGCATTTACTGTTGTCTTTTCTCCCTGACTCCCCGCCTCCCCCAGCCAAAGAACCTGTGTCTCACAGGTGGGAGAGTTTGCGCTGCCATGTATATAAGCCTCCTTCTGTTTTTCCGTTACTGGAGTGAGAGTGTATTCTGTCACTCCCCCTTCCGTCCCCACCACTGAATGAACTTCCCTTCCTGGTGTCTTGTCACCAGGCACAGCAATAGGGGCTGTGGAGGAGAAGATGGAACAGAGAAGGGCTTGAAAGCATCAAAGGAAGCCTTTCTTGTCAGAGTCAGGCATCTCTCTTTTTAAACACCATGCTGGGGCAAAAAGGGCTCCCTCTTCCCTCAAAGTTCAGGACCTCCAAGCTGGCTGCAGCGTTGTGCCTTCAAGCAATCATTGACTGCATTGTGGGCTGGCCACAGTGTCGGTGGCCTGCCTTCATTTTTAGCTTGTTTCTTGCCAGAATCTCCCTCCCCCACCATGTTCTGCTGAGGTGGCTGCAAGTGGGGTGTGTGTGGGGGGGCACAGAAGGCAAAGCATCTTCAGCATACCTCCCCTAAGTTGTTCCTCTCTCAGAATGTTTGATTGACAAAACAAAAACAACCTGATAGTTGGCTGCATGGTATATAAACGTCTAACTTTTTGCCTGTTGAGTTTGGCAACATAACACATTTCATTGCCAAAAAGGGGTTTTGTTAACCTCATGTTGCCCTTCACAGAAGCACATTCAGCCGCTCTGAAGCCCAGTACCTGCAGTTGCTCATAGCCTTTTGGTGGTCATCCACCTCAGGCAGGTTCTGTTGTTACTGTTGCTGGCAGTTTCCTCTGGGAAAGAGGAGGAATTGATCCACAGTCCTTTTGAATTGGGGAGTGTTGTAAAGGAAGGGAGTGGAAAATAAAGAGAGAGAGCTCTATTTTTGTAACTTTTAAACTTGATTAAAAGCCTTCCCAAGCAGTTGTGCATAATACTGAGGCATTACTAGCCAGGGGCGCAATAATCAAAGTTGGTCCACAGCTTTTCAGGCAGCCTGAACCATTGTTGCATCATTGTCAACATGTTCAATACATATCTGCCAGGAGGCCCTTGGTCCTTCCTTGGAATGGGATGGATAGGACAAGGCAGGCTTAGCCCAGGGCCGATGAGGGAAATCCTTTCCCCGTGTGGCAAAAGTGGGAAGTACAGAAGTGGTGGCAGCTACTGTTGAGTCCTTGTGTTTTTTTGTTTTAAACTCCCTGTCACGTTGCTTCAGCATGTGGCTTGGGGTGAACAAATGCAAAAATGGGGAAAAAGGGAAAGCTGCAGGGCTACTGAGTCTGCAAGGGAGAACTGGAGAGTACTTTGTGCCTCTCATTGGGAGTGCCAAAGTCTCCCATGCTAGAGAAGTTGTGCTGTTGGAGAGATGCTTGCAAACAATCATGCACTTCATTCTAACCAAACAGGAAGTGGTAAGGGGAAGGAGTGTTTCATCCTTTCCACAGGAAAACAAGGAGTATCTTGCAGCAAACAGCTTTGTGGTTTTGCCCCCAAGGGCCAGCTGTGGAGCAAGGAGGCTGCAGACTTTTTAGAGGAAAGGAAGCAGCTACTGTAATTTTTTTCTTTCATTTTTTTAATTAAAAGAAACAAAAAACAAAAGAAGCCTTGAAAAAAAAGACTTTATTTTTCTAAGTGTTAAACTCAGTATTTATGTAATTCTTAAAGGAATTAAAGTCTGGCTCCTGTACAGTTTTCATGGGGTTTGTACTGGGTGGGGTGGGATAAGAAATGGGCCATGGAAGGGTGGGGAGGGGAAAAGGAGAGGAAAAGGGGCCTTTGTATTGTAACCTTTTGAAATTATTTCCATGAACATTAGCGTTTAAACTAGTCTCCTGTTTCAAGCTCCTGGATATGGCTTGGTGGGAGGGTTGAACCAATGTGGGAAGGAAGTTGTAGATTTGCATTGGCTGGTTTGCTTCGGTCAGCAAAACTGAAACACTCAAGCCTAACCCCTGTTTGCATCAACCTCTGTATGTTTAGTAGCAATTCTCTGGCATCCATGAGAGAAAGAGAGGCAGATGGAAGGTGCCAAAGCATCCTTTTGGCAACCCCCCCCTTTCCCCCCTCCAAGCATGATCAGGCCACAAAACCTCTGAACTTTACAAAAATGCTCTTCTCATTTGGCAGAGAAGGCAGTACAGGAGTGGTGGTGGCTACTGTTGAATTGATGTGCTTTCTGAAAACTGGTGTTGCTTCATCATGTGGCTTGAGCAAATGAAAACAACAACAAAAAGTGTTTAACAATTCTACTGTTGCCTGACAGTGTTCCTGTGCAATGATTTAAAGATCATTATTTACACACTTCTGCATTCTTACAAGTGCAACCCAAATTCAGTTCTGCTTGCCTGCCCGCCCTGCAGGCTGCAACATCTCCATAGAACTGGGAAATTAATACTGTGGTTGTGATTTGAGCTGAACAATCTCTCCTTCCATCATTAAAATATTTTCTCCTGAAAATACATAGATGCCAGAAATCAGGGTTTTTAAAACCCCGTTTCCATTGCAGAGCTTTATGTTTCAGTCTTTTTGATGAGTGTTTGGATTCAAAGAAACATGGCATCTTGAGCAAATACAGAGCATTTTTACCAAGTAATAGTTTATCACTGTGTATATTGGAACTATTTTGTTAAACTAGTGATCTCTATCAATCTGTCAAATTATGAGAATTTCACTACACCTGTGTATTGAATCAGAAATCTTGGGTGGCAGGAGATGAGTAAAATTTTCCACATGACAGGTTGATATAACATTCAATCAATTCCCAAGCATGTGGGTAAGCGTGTTCCTTGGTAAATAGGCAAAATGTCTTCACGCAGTGTGGAATGAAAAAGCATGAAGGAAAACTACATTGAGTGTGCAATCCTTTTGTTTCAAGAGGAAATCTTATGAAATATTATAGTGATGCTATTTGAGACAGAGGTGTACTGTCAAAGCAGTAATTCTCTAATCATCATGTTGCCAACATGGTGATCTCTGCCAAGTGTAGCATCTGTGTTCTGCTCTGAATTTCTCTGCAGACCTTCTTTTGACTTCCAGGGCTGCAGATCTTGCTTTGGGAAGTCCTCCACCTCAGTCAGGAAGTTGCGCTCCTTCAATAAAGTACCTGCAGAATAAACGCTAATGTTGCATGTAATTTAAAGTGTTGACTTGTAAGAACACTTATCAGGGAAGAAATGGCATTTATTGTGTGGTGATCTTTTTTTAGTTCACTTTACAGATTGTTTGGGGGGGGGTTGTGTGTGTGCGTGTGTGTGCGTTCGTGTGAGTGTGGGGTTTGTTAATTTCCAGGGTTGTGTTTCTGGAAGGATGTGACAGTAATCGCAGTACTATGTACAGAGCTTTCTTTTGTATTAAAAAAATACTCTTTCAATAAATGTATCATTTTGTGCACAGACTTAATATTCTCAGTGTTGCCTGTAAGTTCTAGAAATTGGAAACAACTAAAATTCGGATTGCTAGCAAAGTCTTAAGCCAAAAATTATAGAACCAAATATTTATGGGTTTAGAATTCTTTGTTCTTTTACTGTTTGGACATCCAGATGCTAGGTGGAACTTATGTTTCCAAGCATATGTTTGTTTAGGCTAACTTATGCAAGGAAAGAATCAGTGGGCAGGGAAGTCTTTAACCCTTCCAGCAGAAATGCTCTTTCTGGGTCATCCCTCCCCTCCCCCCAGGCTTAAAAGTTGGTTTTGTACAGACTTGCACTTTTCTAGACATAGTGTTTGCTGGACAATAAGGTTCTGCTAGAATACCATTAGGTGAGGAAGGGCCATCACAGTCAGCCTAGACCAGTGTTCCCCAGAGTGGCACTCACTAGTGGTTTCTTGGCATCTTATTAAATATATATATATATATATATTCCACAAACAAAGATCAAATCCTGGCTTTCTTCTACTTCTGAGGAGCAGGAAGTGCTGCAGCAGAACCTAGGAGATCACTTTTATCTGCAGGGAAGCACCCATCATACAACAGTTGCTTCCATCATGCAACAATATTTTACTTGTAGCCTCCTAATATTTTGCAATTGTCTCCCACATCCCTACCAGCAGCCATTTATTGGTGGTATATACTATTCACCATTCTCAAAATTCCAAAATCACTCAACAAGATTGGAGATTCTGGCCTAGTCTACTTCTCATGGTACACGGTGAGACTATCTCCTGGGCCTTTTTCATTATGTGACTATTTTTCAGGTTCTTTATAGGGCATATTCTGTCAGTGATCAGTGATGTTTTTGGCCATGGAATTCACCAATACAAGGGATAGGACTGAGTCTTCCTGCTACCACTCTGCCTGCTCTCTAGAGTAATGAACAGAAATATTAAAACTGCTTTGATGTGTACCCTATCATTGACTCTGCTGTTCTGTTGGCTGTTTTTGCTGCAGGACCAGTTTATACGTTCCACTAAAAACAGTTTATACACTCTTTCTGTTTTGCTGCCTCCTTGATCACTGATTTTGAGAAGAGGTAGACAATACTTGAACCATGCATTTTGTTATTTTTAAATATACCAACACAAATTTGATTGTAATGTAAGTCACATTTTGTAAATGTGTTCATGGTGCTGTGGAGGCCTCCTTAAGGTAAATGAGATACACAGTCATTTTTAAAAATGTGAAGGGATTAGTTTGAACATTACTTTACTATGGGCTGATCAACTCCATACTTGGCTGTACTGGAAAAGAAATAGCAACATTTAGGAGTTTAAATTTTTTATTAAGTTTCAATATAAAGGGAAAGGAGTCGTGGGGATACAGAAGCAAAAAAATAAAGAGTTGGGGGAGGAACAAAACAGGAAAAAAAAAGAGAGAAGCAGCAAATATAGCAGTTACATTTTTACCTTCCAAATCTGATACTAAATTCTTTCTACCTGCAAGTCTTAAATTTTAACCCAATATAACCATTACATTCTACAGTCTTATTATTTTATTATATACTTTTTACTATTCTATTGCTTATAATATAAATCTAAGCTATTCATCTTTAATACAAACAAATGAGAAAAGCAAAGAAACCAACCACAAAACAAAATCCGCTGGTTAATTTTAACAATATTAGGGATAAGCACTAACTTTAACAATATTGACAATAGGCATAAGCAGAGAAGATGAATATAATTTCTTTATCCTTAATACTACCTTTATTGCTTCCAACAAAGAAATAAGGGGGAAAAAAGAAAACCAAAATAAAATCTAGCAGACAATACTTTATTTCAATATAAACAGATTCTAATGCTAAAAAAAAAGAAACTAGGAGCAGATCTTTAAAATTTTCAAATACCTGTGTTGTCTACCTTGTTATAAATTGACCCAAATTAATTGTTTGTCTAGGTTGAATGTTTAAAATTCATTAAACATTTTGGCGACTATATCTCCTATTTTTATATTACTCTAAGAAGCACAAGTTTAATAAACAGTGACAGCTTCATTTCCCATACTTATTATTTTTACCTAGGTAAGCAATCATACAATCTCTATAACCCACTCTCTATTAAATTGCTCTATTTAACTTTAAAAAAAAGTAGGATCCCTAGATGAAAATGTCCTCTTCTCTCACGCTTATTTATTTTTGCCTATGGAAAAAATCATACACCTCTATAACCCATTCTCTATTAAATTGCAGTATTCAGCTTTGAAAATGTACAACCCATAGATAAAAATAACAAACAGAAGAGAAGAATTCAGATTGTAAAAGTCTCGTTTGCCATTTCAAAGCCGCACGCCTCTAGAAGTCTCGCCATTTCAAAGCCGCATGCCAGTTTCTTTTTATTAATTCCATGTCGACCAATTACGTGAAAGAGCAACAGTTTATAATCCCTTCTTTTTGAAAGCTTTCCAAGTCTTGATCTTCTTGAAGCAGTCTGCCTTTTCTCCCTTTGGCACATAGATCCATTTTACTAAAAGTGATTGTTTCCATGCCGTCACATCCTCCTGTAAAAACTTTAATCGGCTTGATTTCTGCCTCCTTTTTGTAACTGCGCACAATGTCTCCATTTTGATTTCTTTCGACTCCTTTCCCACCAGATCTTTATCCACTTCTCTTGACTCCGTAGACATCACTGGGATTCCTTCACCACTCCACTCATGTAAATTTTTAGTTTCACTGTGTTTTAAAATAAAGGTTTCCACCTTGCCTTGTATCAGCTCCTGTCAACAGACCGATTTCCTGCTTTAAGGAGAATATGGTAACCAAAATATCTTTTTTATCAAGCACTTCAAGTTGAATCGCCATCTTCTCCACAGTATAACTCAGTCTGATAATCAAAGTCAAAAAGTAACTCAGAGTCCCAGATAGTCTATCTAAATCTCCTCCAGCTGTGTGCTTTTTTCTTACATTCTGGTTCTAATAATTTCAGTCCCAATCATATATCAAGAGCATTTCTCTTAAAGATATATCCAGCTTTTATTCAGATTGTATTGTAATAAAATAATGTTCTCATTATAGCTTGTTCAATTGTAAGCCAAATCCATTTGAATATCTGTGTTCAATCCAATTTAAGTTATTGAGAGTTCTTAAGTTTGTTGTCTTTTTGAAGCCTCCCTTGGGGGAAAAAAGGGGAGGGATATCCTCCTCTACCCCCCCCCCCTTTTAACAGTCCCAATTGGCATTATAGTAAAAGATCCATTAATCGATATTAGTAAAAAGAAAGACTTACTTGCATGATAACATTTCAGTGGTTAAGGTAGAAATATGTGATAGAAGCTTGTTAAAAGAAGAAAGCAGTCGGGCGTTCATCTCTTGCTGCCATCATGGTGACCGCGACGGTGGAATATCGGGGCAGACAGGAGGAACCAGCTTCCGGAGGAAATTCGGGCCCTGTGGGAATTTGAACAGTTCCGCAGGGCCTGCAAGACTATCCGTTTTCGATTGGCCTTCACCGACTAAGGGGGAAACTGCTAATGAAATTCACCATTTGTATAATAGCACCACCATATTAATATTTTATTGATTTTAGAGTTTTAGTAGAATTTTAATTAAATTGTTAATTAGTTTTTGTTTAAGTATCTTGTAAAATTAATGTATTGATTTGTGTTGTTAGCCGCCTTGAGCCTGCTTCGGCAGGGAGGGCGGAATATAAATAAAACTGATATGATATATGATATATAGGAACAGAGACCAGCCGCTGCCGTTTCCCTGGCTCCTGTAAAGCTCCTTGCTGTCAGAAGACCCCTCCAGGGTCTCCCTCAAGATGCCACAGCTGTGGCACCTCTCCTACCACCTGGTTCAGGTAGCCACCGAGAGCGAACTCCAAGGACCCCACTGAGCTCGAGATGCCAAAACCTGGAAGTCTGAAATAGCAATATTTCAATGATGATAAACTGGTTAAACATATGACAAATGATGAACTGCTGTCTTGATGAACCATGTACCTGGGAGATCCATGCCGGTATGATCAGAATGCTGGGGTAGGAACTAGGGGACCCAGGTTCAAATCTTTACAAAAGCTTGCTGGGTGGCCGTGAGTCAGACAGTCACAGTCTCCAACTACCTAGCCTCACAGGATTGTTGTTGCTCAGATAAAATAAAACAGCAGCATGGTGTAAGCTGCTTTGGATCCCCATGGGGAAAAAAAGCAGGGCATGCATATCCAAATAAATATAAGGAGAGTGATTATGCTGGTCTCTGTACTGTTAAACATTTCTTGCTATTGAGAAAAGTGAGATGGTGGTAGTTACCAATTACCATGTAGCTTTTAGATTTGTTAAAGTGCTATGAGCCAACTCAACTTGTAGGGCTGTTCTTGAGCTATCAAGAGAAAAGCAGGCATCTAAACCTTTAAAGTAAGTAACATGACAGTTTGCACAGGACAGGAGTGAGGGTAGCTCTGTGGCAGAGGGCTGACATCGCATATAGAAAGTCCCAGTTCAGTTCCTGGCATCTCTAGTTGAAAGGACCTCAGCTGACATGTGCTGGGACAGATCTTATTTTAGTTGAAAACCTGGAGAGCTGCTGCTCAGACAGTACTGAGCAAGATGGACCAATGGTCAGAGTCATTAGAAAGCAGTTGCGTATCTTCACTGTCAAAGGGGAGTGTGGTTTTAAAATGTGTAGGCCTTTAGAAAACAGCCCATTGTATTAGATAGGGCTTTCACATCCCTTCTACTGAGCAAGATGTTGTTCCCTTGTGCTTCAAATAATCATTATCACAGCTCAAAGTTCAGTTAACTGCTTTATCAAATTCAACCGGATTGTTATGGGATTGCTAAGGGTAGTAGCCTCCATTTTGTGAACAGATCTCTGTTAGGTTTATCTCCCGCTCCTAGGAGACATGTCAAACCACCTGCATCTCCATGTGTGTCTACATACCGAAGGCTTTATAGGTAAATGTACTAACAGGTTATCAAACATTCATATGAAGATGGGTTGAAGATCCTCTCCCACTAGTTAAACTATGTTTATGGCTTATGTGAACTATTTCCATTGCTGACTGTTTCAGGCCATGTACCTGTTCTTTCTCGGTAATGTTTATCTTTGGACTACTTCTACAACTAACAATTTGCAGGTTGGAGTGGATAGCCTTTTTCTATTTAAACTGATCTCTAAATGGAGAGTACCAGCCCTCCTCACATGTCTCCTGTGAAACCTGTATAAGGGTCAAGAAGCAACTGTCAGAAGGGATATGGAACAACTGATTGGTTTAGAATAGGAAAAGGAGTTCAGCATGGATGTATATTGTCACCCTGCTTATTTAATTTATATGCAGAGTACCCTGCTTATTTAATTTACATGCAGAGCCCGCCTTGGCGGGAAGGGCGGGATACAAATAAATTTTTTTTATTATTATCATTATGCGGAATACTGGCCTGGATGAAACAGAAACCAGAATTAAGATTGCCAGGAAAAACATCAACAACCTCAAATATACAGATGAAACCACTGTAATGGCAGAAAGTGAAGAGAACCTAAAGAACCTCTTGTTGAAGGTGAAAGAGGAGAGCACAAAAGTAGGCTTGAAACTCAACATCAAAAAAAACTAAGATCATGGCATCCGGCCCCATCAATCCTTGGCAAATAGAAGGGGAAGACAAGGAAGTTGTGTTAAGACTTCACATTTCTGGGATCCAAGATCACTGCAGATGGTGACTGTAGCCATGAAATTAAAAGACGTTTGTTCCTTGAGAGGAGAGCTATGGTGAACCTAGGCAGTATAATAAAAAGTAGAGACATCACCTTGCCGACAAAAGTCCGTATAGTCAAAGCGATGGTATTCCCAGTAGTAATGTATGGCTGTGAGAGCTGGACCATAAGGAAGGCTGAGCGCAGGAGAACAAATTCTTTTGAGCTGTGGTGCTGGAGAAGAATCTTGAGAATCCCTTGGACTGCAAGAAGATCAAATCAGTCAGTCCTAAGGGAAGTCAACTGTTCCCTGGAAAGTCAGGCTGAAGCTCAAATACTGTGGCCACCAAATGAGAAGGGAGCACTCAATGGAGAAGATCCTGATGCTGGGAATGACAGAAGGCAAAAGAAGAAGGGGACGGCAAAAGATGAGATGGCTGGACAGCGTTACTGATGTAACAATACAAATTTGAGCAGACTTCAGAAGACTGTGGAAGATAGAAGGGCCTGGCATGACGTGGTCCCTGGAGTCGCAAAGAGTCGGACTCGACTATGTGACTGAACAACAGGCTTACATAATGTCCAGTTTTTATGCAGAGGTGTTGAATGAAACCAGATTTTTAAAAAATGTGCATATCATATAACTTCTACATATAACTTCCTGTGCAGAGTTGGGTTGGCAACCTTCAGGTTGGTGCTGGAGTTCTGCTGGTATTGCAACTAATTTCTAGACTAGATCAGTTCCACTGTAGAAAATGGCAGCTTCAGAGGGTGGATTCTAAGGCATCATATCCTTGTTGAGCTCTCTCCCCACCCCAAACTCCACCCCACCCAGCTCTGCCCATGAATCTTGAGGAATTTCAGAGCCTGAAGTTGGCAGTTCTAGTGCAGACCTACAGAAAAATGCTGTGGAGATGGACTTTGTGTGATACAAGTGGTAGAAGTTTGTAGCTCTCCTGGCCAGAAATATGAAGATCCTTGGGCCTGGCTATACCAAAGTTAGGTCTTTGCTCACCATTGCCCATTCAATGCTGCACAGCTTTCTGTCAGAGCCAAGTATAGGATGGGAGTGGGAGACACAGCTGTACATCTGAATCCCCATGTGGATCTGGAGGAGGTTGGGGAAAAGTGTATACCTGTCCGCCCCCCGCACACACCTGCAGTCACCACTGCCAGCTTTGTGATGTGTGGCCCCAGCACTGGCATGCTTCTGAAGCTGCACCTGATACCAGGATTTTAGTGGTCTCTGTTTTTGTATGATAAAATGTTTTCTAGGTTATACTTATTTTACTTCATTTCTTTCCAATGCAGGCACATAGCTACAATGGGGCCCAGGGGGAACCTGGCCACTCCATTTAACCCCCCTTCTATCTGTTTGGCCTCTCCATTGGAGGGTCTCCAATCTTCCCCCATTTGCACACCACCACTTGCAGCTGCTCTGAACAAGTGCAGCATTGCTACTGTAGGGGTTTCAGACTGGCCGGGGGTGGAGAGGTTTTACTGAGTTAGGCAAATGAGGGGGGGCTGTTGCTTGAGAAGCAGAGAAAGTGTTTAGGGCCAAACTGGGTGGCTCCCTCCCCCCCCCCCCCAAATGCTGATGCTGGCCCGACCAAACATGAAATCCTGGCTACAGCCCTGTACCCAATGAGGCCCAAATCAGTTCATATTATTCTTTCCATTTTATTCTCCCCACACAGCTCTGTGAAGCAGGTTAAGCTGTGTTTGAGTGACTGGCCCACTCAAACACTTCTGTGACTGAGGGTGGAGTTGAACCTGGTTCTCCCAGATGTTTGTTTGACACTAACCACTGCATTTTGCTGGCTCTTTCCTGTTATACAGTTAACATCATTTCAGAAGTTCATTCTCCTGGCTTACTACAGCAAAAGTATGTAAGGAAACAAATGCTGAGTAGTGTTTCCCTGTTTTTCCATAGGATACGTTTTTAATGGGAGGTTAACTCTGAATATACTCAAGGTTACTCTCATGTTATGCAGCATATGTAAAAACCTGCTTCCAGACAGATAGGAAAGAAATGTACAGACATGTTCCTTTTTAAGGTTGGTAGAAGCAACTGGATATGTACAGAGGCATACAGAGGTAGAAAACAAAATCTGGCAATGCTCGTAATAAGGTCAACATCTGCATAGAGTTTTTAAAACAGCTGCTGGTTGCCACATCTGATGCATATATGCAGTTTTCTTTCTGCCTCTATTACATTGTGTTAATGATCCAGTCTGTTGAATGTGAATAGTTCTGGAAGCAGAGCAAGACACTAACATATATCAATACATTATATTTCTCAATGTTTCCATCTCATTAGTAACTGGAAAAAGGAGAATTAGTACACATGAATCTGATCAAAATTGCCTTTTCTGTGGATAAGAAAGTCCAGAAGGATGCCAGTGTAATTAACAGCCGGACTCTAGGAAACTATAAAAGGCAATAAGGCTTCCCTTAGAATGCCCAAGTTAGAACAAAGAGGGTTACATACTCTGGCAAAACAAATGTAAGTTCACAGGAAGACACCCCCCCACAGAGAGAGAGAGAATGTCACAGAAGTGAGTACACCCCCTCACTTTTTGTAAATATTTAAGTATATCTTTTCATTTGACAGCACTGAAGAAACGACACTCGGCTACAACGTAAAGTAGTGAATCTACAGCTTGTATAACAGTAAATGTGCTGTCCCCTCAAAATTTTGCAACACATAGCCATTAATGTCTAAACCAGGGGTGACCAACGTTTTTTGCCTACGACTCTCATCAGCCCCCGCCATCACCCATGCTGGCTTGGGCTGATGGGAATCGTAGGCAAAAACATCTGAACAGCTACTGTTGGCCACCCCTGGTCTAAAATGCTGGCAACAAAAGTGTGTACACCCCTAAGTGATAATGTCCAAATGGGGCTCAAAATGTCAATATTTTGTGTGGCCGCCATTACTTTCCAGCACTGCCTTAACCCTCTTGGGCACAGAGATCACCAGAGCTTCACAGGTTGCCACTGGAGTCATCTTCCACTTCTCCATGACGACGTCATGTAGCTGGTGGATGTTAGAGACCTTGCGCACCTCCACCTTCCATTTCAGGATGCCCCACAGATGCTCAATAGGGTTTAGGAGACATGCTTGGCCAGTCCATCACCTTTACCCTCATCTGGGACACATGGGTTCAAATCCTCTCCATACCATGAAGCTCACTGGGTGATATTGAGCTAGTTCTCCCATCTCACCCTAACTTACCACTCAAGGTGGATAAAAAATTGAGAAGGAAGCATGATGCTTTTAGATCTTTGGTGGAAGGGTGGGATAAAAATGCATTAGATAAAGCTCCTACATAAACTTAGCAGTCATGGTATACGAGAATGAGGTTTGCTTGTAGAATTATGGGTTCAGGGGTTAAAGAAACAGGAGTAAATGAACAGTTCTTGTAACAGCCTGAAGTAACAGGATGCTGTAAGGACCTGAAATGGGCCAGGTGACTATTTAATAGAGAGTTGATCTGGAAGAAGGGCTGAGCAGGGAGGTGACCAAATTAGTGGATAGTGAATATAAGAACCCTATTGGAGCAGGCCACTGGTGCATCTAGTCCAGCCTTCAGTTGCGCATAACGGTCAATCAGTTGTCCTAGAGCAGGGGTGTCAAACATGCAGCTTGGGGGCCAAATCAGGCCCCTGGAGGGCTATCAGGCCCCCGAGCAACTGGCTGTCATCTGCTTCCTTCTCTCTTTCTTGCTTCCTTCTGCATCACAGCTTGCTTTGTAAGGCTTGCTCAATCACAGAAACCACAGAGCAAAACCTCTATTTTTTCCATTAGCTGAGGCGCCTTCCCGTGGAGAGGAAGGAGGGGAAGCAGAACTTGCTTTGCAAGGCTCTCTCAATCACACAGCAGGCCTACTGACCCAAGCCTCTCTTCCTTATATTGGCTGAAGCTCCTTCCCCTGGGGAAGGAAGGAAAGAACCAGAGCTTCCTTTGCCCAGTTCCCTGGATCCCATAGCAGAAATACAAAGACAGCACGTTTAAGACTGAGTGCTAATGTTTTAAACATTTTTTTTGTAAAATACCTTTAATTGTGTTTGTGTCCTTTATAAAGTTTATATCTCGGCTACCTAATCTAAAATAGGAACACGCATAGCCCGGCCCAACAAGGTCTCATTTATGTCAGATCTGGCCTCATGAGTTTTACACCCCTGTCCTAGAGGAACAATGAATAAAGTGGAGGCTTTCCTCCTAATCATATTATACAGAGGTTTACTGCCTCTGAATATGAGGTTCCCTTAGTCACCTTGAACCTACCCTTCATGAATGTTTAATTCCCATTTAAAGCCATTTATGTTTGTAACTACTGGTATGTTAAAGGTAAAGGTAGTCCCCTATGCAAGCACCAGTTTTTTCTGACTCGGGTGATGGCACATCACAACGTTTTCATGGCAGACTTTTTTTTAATGTTTGGGGAGGTTTGCCATTGCCTTCCCCACTACTGGTATGACTTAAACTAATTAATTACTTGTTGAAAAAAGAAGTTATACCATCTATGCTGAACCTGTTGCTCATCAACTTCATCATTCAACTTCATCAGGTGGCCCAAGCTGTAGCATGTGGGAGATGGAGAAAAAATTATCTCAAATCCATTTTCTCTAATCTGTGTATAATTTTATGAATGTCTATCATGGCTCAATTAGCCACTGGTTTGTTTTTTTTCCAAAATTGAAAAGCCTGAAACTTTTCAGGCTTTTCTCATAGAAAAAAGACTTCAACCCTTTAACACTGAGTTGGTGTCTTTTGCATATCCTCCAGCTGTGCAATCCCTTTTGGAAGATATGGTGAACAGAGCTGCACACAACATTCTAGATGAGGCTGCATCACAGATCTATATAGGGGCATTACAATATTGCCAGGGTTTTTGTTTGTTTGGAGTCTCTTTTCCTTATAATCCCCATCACAGAGCTTGCTTTTTTAAGAACTGCTCCTTGAGCTGACATTTGCATTGTACTGTCCACTACACTCTCAGTCTCTTCAGACCCTATCAGCAGATATATAAATTTAGGTTGTTTTGTTCTCATGTGTGTCACCTTACATTTACACTGGAACAAGTTAAAAAGATCTGTGGGGAACTTCAAAAGAATATCTCCAAACTGGGTGAAAAGGAAAATTACGTTAAGTGAAAGTAAGTATAAAGCAATTGTTGGGGAATTTAGAGGTCCAGGTCCCTGTCTGGGATCCCCGAACCTCTCAGGGTTCTTTTCTATAGATGGATGAAGACTGGCCAGGGAACCAAGTCCACTAGAGACATAAAGAACAGTTGTTCTGAACAAAAAATTATTAGTTCTTATATCCATACACAAGCAGTACTCAATATCATATAGAAAATTCCAATAACATACAGAAAAAACCAATACCTGTCACAGTGCACTGTATATTTAATATAAAAGGAATATTTCTGTCTGCTCACCAAGGACTCTCACAAGAGATGTTGACAAACAGCCCTGAACAAAAGCAAACATGGGCAAGATATACTTTTTGCACCGTCAATCAAGGAAGTGAAAAACTCATCAAGACCCAAACCCACATATGTTGACTGTATGAACTTTGTTCAAAGTTATTTTGCTATCTGTTAGGTCAAATAGCTGCAGATAGCTTTTCATCCAGGACGAGGGGCTAAGACACCTAGCAGCCTGGCAATCAGTATGTTTAGACTCTGTGTAGTACCCATGTCTCTTGGAATGTAAGCTATGTTTCTAGGCAAAAGGGCACAGGCAAAGCAATACCTAGGGACAGCTAGAATGCAAAGCCTTGTGGGAAGATAAACCAAATAAAGGAATATGAGGCTAATACAGAAAGAACCAGAGAAAGCAGAGGCCCAGTCTCAATTTCCATAAAATATTCCCACAGCAATACATATTGGTACAAAATATCCCAGCTTCATAACTGTGATCTGAACTGAGATTATAGATACTTAAATGAAAAGAGCAAAGTGATTTGTGGCAATGAAACATTAACAGGATTCATTTAAAAAGAGCATGAAAATAAAATTGCCAATAATGTATTTGGATGCTATAGGTTTGAATTGCCTGTCTTTAATTTGTGTCTCTGTGAGGTAACTTCTGCTGATTCCATTCTCTTTGGGAAACCTCTGATTCTTCCCAAATTATTTCTGGGGTGCTGCACCCTCCCCCAGCAGCATTTCAAGGGTTTTTCCTAGGTTTCTGTGGCAAAGGAAGGGGAATTGGCACCCACCCCACTTTGCATCTGTGGAAATCCTAGGCAGGATCCAAGCCACTGGATACAGTTCTGTTTGCTCCATCTCAAAAAGGATATCAACTATTACAGGTCCCCCAGACAAAGTATACACAAAATGCACAGGGATCATCAACTAATTTTTATTTTTAAAAACCTCCAACCCCCGCAGCAATCACTGTTTTGCCTTGCCCTTACTGATGTGGCCCTCTTTTCTGGACTTTTATATAGGGTGGACTAGGGACATATTTTATTTCTTCTTGCACAATACTGGAATGTGGATGTCCCCTGAAAAAACTAAGTGACACAATTCAGGACACAGTTAAATGCTGTGCATAATTAATATGTGGAAGCCGGGCTGTAACGTATATTGGCTACAAATTTAAGTGGCTTTTAAAAGAGATTAGGCAAATTAATGAACAATATATATAGTTTGGCTATTCTTAAACTAGTTGCTATTGCCTTGGATAAGAGGACGTCGTTCTATATCAGCAGAGTTTTTCTTCTGTTCTATTGTTTCACAAATATAAAGGCTAATAGGGTGGGAGGAAGACAGACTCTGAGTTCAAAGCAATCAAGAATCGAACATCATGCACAGAACTACCACTGGCGAGGAGCGGGAACCTTAAAGCACAATCAGCGCAAAGAGTCTCCTAGTTGTAATCCGACGGCAAGAACACCGTGAACGGACAATCATTTACCCCGCGAAGACGGCCGCAACCTCCGCTCTTGCCGCGCGAAACATCTTCATTGCTCGAAACTGTCCCTCGTACGCATCCGTAGCAGAGCAACCGCGGAGAGGGCGGAGGGCAATAGCAAGGCTGGGGTCCACGCGCGCGAGATTACGCGCATGCGTTTCAGTCACCCGGAACTTGTGGAACTGAATTGACCGGGAATAGGAGCAGCGGGAGGTGGTGGTGCCTCAGCCGGCGCCGTGTCTCTGGTGGTCGTTGACCAGGTAACGCGTTTCGAGCTGTTTCTCTCCTCTCGGTCTCCGGTTTGGTCTTTTCAGTGATGGGGGTGGGGAGGAAATGCCTGTGCTGTGTGTGGGTAGTTGAAGCAGCCCGCCCTCCGCTGGCATGGGCCCCTCACTGGCCCCTTTTCCCGATCGAGGAAAAGCTTTGCACAGCTGGGGCGTAGCGTCTGGTTCCGGTCTCCTCTCAGTGCTTCTGTCTGCAGCTTCTAAGGGAGGGGTCGAGGAAGGGAGATTAAATAATACCTCAGAGAGCGAATTCACCCGTTTGCTCGGTGATGAGCACCGGCCAAAAGATTCTGTGAATGGGAGTATAAAGCCAATCCGTGGAAGCCACCGGTAAAAACGGTGGAGCAACATAAAAACAAAAGATGATTTTAAAAAACTCAAGAGTTCTACATGTCGATCACGTTGTTTTGTAACTACACAATTCAGTTATATTATGTGTTAAAAGGATTTTAACAAATTCTATTTTACACTAATCTTTAAAACTGAACTGAGTATCCTTGGTCTGAATGTAATTCTGCATTGAATTGAAGCCCGCCTTTTCTGTGTGAAGAGGGAAAGCGTGGGAAGATGTCTTGTCTTCTGCAAAATGAATATGGCATGGTAGAAGATGTGTTGAAGCTGTGGATGTTTCTGATTGCTGAATATGTTGTCTAGATGTGTACTTTCCATCTCATGAAGAGAGTTTTGCTCGATGCATGTGACAAAACTGTGCTGATGATAGGTGCAGAGGGCTGTTACTTTCCTCCTTTGTTGTGTGTGTCCATACTAATGTTGATACAGAACCTGCATGTATACAACTTGTACGTGCGTGGACTGTCCCCTCCAGCTGTTGGGATAAGCTATGAAGGAGGAAGTGTTAAAATTTTGCAAAACTGTCCTTGGCCTTCAGGATAGGATTAGGCATAAATAAAAATAATGAACAACTTTTTTTTAAAAAAAAGTTATTTCTTCCTCAAGGCATAGGCCATCTTTAATGTTTTATTGCAATTTGGAATTTGAAATATTTTATTCTACAGTGATTAACTAAAATGACATTGTTTCTAGTGTTTTGTATTTCCTATTTAAAAAAATATTGGGCACTGATTAAAGTTGCATGCTGTTTTTTTTCCATTTTTGTCCTCTCCTGTTCTAACGCCTTTTGGGGAGCTAGCCTGATCTTGTCAGACTTCAGGAGCTACGTAGGGTCAGCTGTGGCCAGTATTTGGAAGGAGACCACCAAGGAAGTCCAGGGTGGCTCCTGTGGTTGCTGCTGCTGTCACAGCACTCTACAGAGGTAAGCAGTGGCAGACTACCTCTGAATGTCTCTAGCTTTGAAAACCCCACAGGACATCATAAATCAGCTGTGACTTAACAGCAAAAAAAAAAAGTTTAAAAATGCAGCAGAAGACTATGCAAAATAACAAAAAAAGTTAATGTTTTGTTTTGATGTAGTTCTTACCGTTAGGGGAGAAATCTATAGTATTTACTAATCAAAACTGTACGCTAAGTTTGGATGTAAGCTGGAAGAGAAAGTAAGTTCCTTTTTAATTATATTGATAGATATGTGGAATGTTTGATTCCTTAGTACTGCATAGCACTAATATCACAGCTTCTAGTTTGTCCTTTGTATTTGAAAATATCTAATCGGACAACCTTAGCACCCAGGTTCATGTGACAGGAAGCTGGCACATGAAACACAATGGGATTGCTTCTCTTTATATGATTCTTGGTATAACTGCCATTGTGGTGGAAAAATCTCTGTGTTATTGCTGGCTTCTTAAAATTTATGTGAGAAAACCAGTTTTACTCTGACAAACAGGGAACTGATATATACGTTGCAGTCTAGTTTGTACCCCTGTGAACTAGGGTGTTTGGATTTTTTCTTTAAAAAATTGAAAACATGAGTTTAAATGGGTTCAAAAGCAGAATTAAAATAATTATATTTATTTCTAAACAGTACTTTTCAGGATCAGTGCACTAGTTATGCTGTAATCTGTTTAGAGGTCATGTGTGAGCCAGCAGCTGCTTCACACATGCTTGTTTTCTTACACAGTTTAGGAGAAGTAAAGAATGGATTGTTTACTTTTGTGAAAATTGTCCATGTGTTTTGGATCAGCTGTGTGTGTTTCACATGAGCAATTTTTAAATATGTAATTGTGGAAAATGTAATCTGGTTTTCATACAGTAATGAATATCACATGTAGTTTTTCCTAAACTCTTGCGGAAAATGTGATGTGTAGTACTGTATACTGTGTTGTGGAATTTGATGTGAATTTTTCTTGTATAGGTTTAAAAACTGCTCAGGGTGGTCCTTGTTTTACCTGCTTACATGCCTTTCTAACCTGATAATTCTTAATATGCAAGTAGCTCTTCTGATTCTGTAAAATGCTTTTTAAGATCTTAGCAATTGGTACAAGTAACCTGTATGGTAGGCTATTATCTTTCTGATATTCCAGAGTGAGATTGAAGTTTGAAAGTGTAGTGTGTATTTTAAGGCTTCTTAGTGAACCTAAGAGATC
Source organism: Heteronotia binoei (assembly GCF_032191835.1). NCBI lineage: Eukaryota > Metazoa > Chordata > Lepidosauria > Squamata > Gekkonidae > Heteronotia > Heteronotia binoei. Next base: position 221,399,659 of record NC_083223.1, on the reverse strand, counting down.
TTTGGCTCACACTTCACCATCTTAATTGCTACTTGCTTCTTGTACTGAGGAGTTCAAGAACCAGAACGAAAAAAGGATATCCATATGTACAATTTTCATGAGAATATGAGAAGCAGCATATGGTTAACCACACTGTGCGTTAAATGGAACAACTCTGGAGCAGCTACTTTACAAATTGTAGTGGTGTGGGTGTAACCCGTGGTGGATTAACAGTCTTGTGGGATTTATTTATATTTTTACTAGAATCCTCATAGTCCAAAGATGTTTTGTTTTTCCAGAAGAACAGTGCATGCTTAATCATTTCATAACGGTTAAGCAGACCTAATCTTTGTTAAGTGGTCTTTTTTTCATGCTTGCTTAAGAATGTACTAATTGCATTGCTAGATTGGGTCAAGACTTATCCATTCCTGCCCTCTTTGCAAGAGGTTCAACAAGCAGTTGGTGCTCCACTGTGTTCTTTCTAATGCTCAGTTCCATGTAGATTAACCTCATTTTTGTTTATATAAAACATTTTGGGAAAAAAGTAACAGGAGAGTTGGCAAACGAGATACTAAATTAATTAATTATCAAAACTAAATGGCACTTATTTTAAGAGACCAACTTGGTGCTTCTGTAAGTCTTCTGCTGCTGCCGTGAAATGCCCTTCAACAGGTGGGGCATTTAGAACACATGTAAATCAAGATTAGCTGAATTTTGAGATATCCAGGGAATTGACATACGGGCAGCCCAATCCTGACTTCCGTGGCAGCTGGCCGTGGCATAACTAAGGCGCCGTGCATCGACTCCCAAAGGGCTTTGGCACGCTCAGGCGTAGGGACAGGGGGAAAGAAGAAGCGTAGGTCGCCACATGTCAGGCTGTCGCCATGGCAACTCTGCTGGAGTGCGGACTCCTGGCACATGGAGGGGAGGGCCAGCCCAGGCCCCTTGGATTGGCCCGTGCTGGTGCAGGCGCCATGGCAGGTGACAGTCAGGGGCAGGAAGAGGCAGCCCTGGAGAGGCTGATCGCCTTTCCCACCCTGTCAGAGAACTGAGCCAATCATGGGCAGACAGTAAAAGGTAAAGGAGAGAAGTCCCACCAGCATGGGGAGGGGACAGGAGTGAGACTGGACGTGTGTGCACGAGAAGCCTGGCTTGCTGCTGAGGTGGGGCAGGGGGGAGGGAAGGGGAAGTGCAGAGCTGCAGGATTGGCTGTTTCCATGGCTGCGCCCACCCACTGTCAGAGACTCGTGCCAATGGCAAGCAGGTGAGGAGAGTCATGTGCCCTCCCCACGAGCCATAAACAAACATGGAAAACATAGTGCAGGAGCCTGCAATCAGGGAAACCAGGCAAAACATGTGTATTGGAATGAGCAGACAGCGTCTCGGCATGCCACTTAGTCCCACAGGGAAGCCCTCCCCGGCAGAGACAGAGTCTCACCCTGATATCCCCTGCTACTTGCGGGGAATCCCTCCTCTGGTGGCAGCAGGACACAGAGTGTGAGGCACCAGCCAGGTGCCTGTTGTATTGTTACCCCCCTCTGATGTGTGCCATAGAATGAGGGGGGGGGGAAGACCCTCTGGCTTCCCCTGTCCAGCCTTTTGTGGAGGTGGCTCATAGTTTACCCCCTTCCCCAGGAAGCAAGCAAGCCTGTCCTCCAAGACATTCCCTCAGGGAGCCCACGGACAGAGTGGCAGAGGAGAGGGAGAGGGGCACAGGGAACGTGCAGCAGATGCCAAGCAGGAGAGACAAAGTAGGGCACAGCTCAGACTTTATTGTGCTGGAACCGAGTGCAAAGGTATCCCAGGTACAACTTGGACAGTCTCACAGGGGGCGGGGCTCCACTCAGAACAGTGGGCAGGAACAGCTGACTGAGCGGGGGTGGGGTTGAAGCGCCACACATGGAAGCCCTGTGTTGAATTCCCACCTGCAAAACAGAGACAGAGATCAAGAGCAGCAGCTGGAGCAGGGGGCGATGTTTCAGCCAGGGACTCTCTTAAAGGGACAGTCTCTGACCCACCTCCCCACAGGCATCGGATCAGCTGCCAGAATGCCCCGCAGTGCCCTGTCAGGGGTGGGATCAAGGCAGAGGATAGACCAAGGGAAGGGGGCCAGTAGCAGCATGGGGGGGGGGCGCCCCCCTGCCTGAGCCCACTGCCTGGTCTAAGTGCCAGAAATGCTGTCACACCACCCGGCCTTGAGCAAGGGGAGGAGGAGGATATTGGGGGTGCACAGTTGCACTTACCCAGTCATGGGCGACTGTCCTCGTATGCTGAGCCTCCGGAGGCTAGGTACCTGTTGAGACCTGGAAAAGAGAGTGGTTAACCCCAGGGGAGAGACCTCACTCTCCTCCTTGCAAGTCAGAGAGCTCGCCTGATACTGTCTAAGCGGCCTTGCTGTGCAGTGTCCACCACCAAAGTGCCCTGGCCCTTGCTCTTAAGTCCATGCATCAGGGAGCTCCCTAGCAGAGTCCCATGCTGCATGCCCTGCCCTACCTAAAGAGTTGTGTGGGCCGGGATGGAAGGCTTTGTAGGAGGGGGTGTGATTGGGTACTGCTGAGGGGACTAGTGCGGGGACTGGTGTGCCATTTAGTCAGCTCCCAAAGGGGTTTCAAGGCTGTGCGAGGAGTGGCAGCAAACTTTGTTTTCAGGATCCATGGGTCTCTATGGGATACGCCTGCATTCCCATCATCGTAACTTTGTGCCTCTTGTGGGGGGTGTTTCCCGGCTGAAAGATCTTAGGGAGCCAACTGATGGTGACCACACTCCTGGGGCCGCCCCCTCATACGCAGGAGTAGTGATGTACGCCGCAGTTCCACTGCTGGCTTGGTGTGGTGCTACTCTGCCAGAAGCCATGGGCGGGCATGTGCTGAGGCGCCTGGGGAATGGCGCAAGTCCCGTTTGTGCCGGCAGGGAGGGAGTTAGAATGGCGCAACTAGCATTTCCACCACCGTAGCAGTTAGTTTGCTCCCAAAGCACTTTCAGCTCCCCCCCTTAGGATTGCACTGTAAATTTATTTAAGTGAGCTTTGAAGTATCAACCTTGATATAGTGATGCACAGACTAGTATACTTTCATGCTGAAAAGGCAGGGAAGTTTAGGAAAGAGGGTATCTGTTGGGGGAGGGGGACAGTAAAGAAGTCACTAACCAGTGCATCTAATTTTTAGGTAGAAACCATATAATATTACTGGCAGATAGGACTGTTGATGCAAATTTTAGTGAGCTGAATCTTATTAGAACCTCATTTTAGGGCTTTTAAGACAATATCCTTTTAGTTAAAAATAATTTAAAAATAAATTCTCCTTCCGTGGGGGAAGTCATCCAGAATGGTTAGGCCACGTCCCTTTTTGCTTCAGGCAGGGCTATACAATTTTTTGTATGCCTTACTTGGACAGAGCAGGGGTGTCTTTCCAGTTTGAATAGCTCTGCCACTCTGAGCAGGACACCAGAGCCTAGCTTGGCTTACCTGACTGCAAATAGGATTAAACTTTGACCTTTTATTCATGAAGGAACACAAACTTCAGGGGAATGGAAGATAATGTTCTCAAAAAGATCCAGCAAGCTGGATTTACCAAAAAGAAAGAAAAAATGAGAGATGAGCTGCCCCAGTCCAAGGCCTTGGACAAAGAGGAGGTCCAGCATTTACAGGCAGTGCCCTCATTTAAATTGGGAGGAAGAATGGAAGGCTCAGAGGCTATGAAATCGCCTCTTTAATGGCTTCCTGCTCTGCTTCCGGATAGGGCCAGGAGGACTTGTGTTGATGCTTGTCCACGGAGGAAGAATGCTGCTACAGTGAAGCTGAGGCCTCCAAAGCCTATGAGACTGTCACAAACCGGACTAGCCAAAATAGTAGAGGTGGTGAGTTTGCACCCCTACAGGGACCACAAAATGCCTTAGAAAATTACTGATCCCTTAAGACCCTAGAACAGGCCTTTTTGATGAGAGCCAGTTTGGTGTAGCAGTTAAGTGCGCGGGCTCTTATCTGGGAGAACCAGGTTTGATTCACCACTCCTCCACTTGCACCTGCTGGAATGGCCTTGGGTCAGCCATAGCTCTGGCAGAGATTATGCTTGAAAGGGCAGCTGCTGTGAGAGCCTTCTCAGCCCCACCCACCTCACAGGGTGTTTGTTGCGGGGGAGGAAGATAAAGGAGATTGTGAGCTGCTCTGAGACTCTGAGTGGAGGGTGGAATATAAATCTGATGTCATCGTCTTCTTCTTCCTCCTCTTCCTCTAATGGGTGGTTTCCCCTTCTTCTTGAACCCTCCAGCATAGCTCAGATCAGCAGCAGTGGTCGGAAATTCAAATGTGGCAGGGTCTCCATTTCCTTTATAGGGCAATCTCCAATAGACAGGGGGTTGCAACTTTTCGAGACCAAGTTGGCCCCTCCTCTCACAGTCTTCTTACCCAATGACACAGTTTCTACGGCTTGATATGGGGAGTGAGAGGGAGTCCCGGCGGCCATTGCAAGGAGGCTAAAATTTAAATAAAACTTTTAAAGTGTTCGGGACATTAAAAATTGGTGGAGCTGACAGAGGTGACGATTATAAGGTAAATGCTATGAAGCCTTTAGAGGAAAAAGGAAAAAAAAATTAAAGTGAGGCAGAAAGTTGCGACCGCCATTTTGGAGAAAATAAAAACTTTAAAAATTAATATCTGAGCCTAGGAGGCTTGGAGGACAGCGAAATTAGGCTTATTAAAGAAAGAAAGCTTCACTCTTTTAAATCTGATAGTTGAAATTTAATTTGGCGAGGTCAGCATTTTCGGTGTTTTTACATGTCAGACCACAAGCAAACCTGTGCAAGGACTGCTTCACTGGAGAAAATGCAAGACCAATTAGATGCAATGGAAGCCAGGATAATGAAAGGGATGAAGGAGATAACTGCTTCAAAAAAAGAAATTAGAAAAGATATTGAAGAGCTAGAGAAAGATATAGAGGATCTCAGAAATGAGACTGTGGTAACATCAAAGAAAGTGTAAGAGGTGGAAGGGAGAATGAAAGTACATGATTCCACCTTGTTAAAAATACAAGAAAAAGTGGCAATTCATGACTGCAAATTAATGGAGACCCAGATGCGTCTGAGAGGGAGTACCTGAGGATGAAGAAACTGACTTGAAAGAATATATAATAAAAATAATTGGGGGGCGTGGCATGCTCAGCTGAGAGGAAGACGTGTTTTGTTTGAGCTCCCGGTAGAATGCTAAAGGGAATTAAGTATTCCTTCTTCTGGTGATAAAAATAACAAAGCCTTGAAGACTTTAAAATAAGTCGGTGATAGTTGTGAAGTGGGAGTCTGGAAGTTGGCCAGAGGCTAAAGTCAAAACTAATTGGTGCTGAGAGAAACGGCAATGGCGACCTCGGACTCAGAAGTTGAAAGTGAAGATAAGGTAATGAAACCAAAAGACTTTCAATTAGAAGTTAAGAGAGCTGTGGAAGCTGCCAAGAATAGCATTATTAAGGCAGTATCAAAGATTGTGGATGAAAAAATAACTAATTTAGCTGAGGCCGTTGAAGCCATGGCAGAGACTGTGAATAGTGCATGGGAAATGGCGCAGCTAAATGAGAAGAAAATTAACTTGTTGCAAAAACAGTCCAGACAGTTGGAAAAGCAAAATAAATACCTTAAAGATAAACTGATGGACTTGGAAAATCGGGCCAGAAGGTCAAATTTGCGGTTGAAAAATATTCCAGAAACGGAGGACATGGATAATGTGATTAAATGGATGGCTGAAATGCTCCCAGACTTAGGAATTTCAAGGGAAGATTTGGATCGTATTCATCGAGTTGGGAAGCAGACAGCTGAGTGGAGGTGGCCGAGAGATGTGATAATGTGTTTTGGAAAATATACATTAAAGGAGCAGGTGCTTAAAGGCATGAAGGCCTTGGATAGGCAAGATAAGTTACTGTATAATGATAAAAAAGTGTTGGCTTTTGAAGATTTATCACAGGAAACAATCAACAGGAAGAAAAAGCTAAGAGTGTTTACCAAGGTGCTGCAGGATAAAGGAATGAAATACAGCTGGAGAATGGCACCCTTTGCTCTGAAAATGGTGCATGAAGGAGTAGAGCTGTTTGCAGAAGATCAGAAGCAGATGGAGGAGCTATTTAAACGTGTGGGACTGCAGCTGCCTAAGGATTACAAGCATTCCCCTGACTGGGACTCAGAAGGGGAAAATAATTTGGAAGAGCAAATGGGGAACACTCAGAAACAGAAGAAGAAGAAAAAGGAGGAAAAAAAGACTTGGGACTTCAGGGAAAGGACTAAGACTAAGAAATGATTGAGGGAAGATGGATTAAGGAAGAAGGAAAGAAGATAGAAGGACCGGAATAGCTCAACATGAACAGTTTTTTTGGTGTTTTTTTTTAATTGTTGCTGTTGCTCTTTTTGAGTTTACAGTGTGGGAGAGATGTCTTTTTTCTCCCCCCCCCCCCCCAATATGGATGTTAGTGGTAGTTGGATGTCTGATGTGTTTAGTGGTAGGATTGGGAAGAAGATGTGTAGATGGTGGCTGATTGGGATGATGTTGGTATGTTTGGATGGTGTGATTGGGGTATGGATGGATAATTGGGACTTAAGGGGTGAATGGGTGGATTATGAATGGAGTAAGAAGGTGAGTGAATGCATATTGGGTAGAATTCTTTATACAAGAGATATGCCACGAGCATTGGCATATTGCATTTTTCTTGGATGGGTAGAATTGGTAATGGAGGGTAGGTGGAGGGTAGATAAGCAACATCAGGTGGGGTTGGTTAAGGGTGATTGGGGTTTAGAATTCCAGGCTGGTAGAGAACAGAAGAGATATGGGGAAGAGCTATGGTTAGGTATAATATGATAAAAAATGTTAATGTTATATGTACAACTCTTAATGTTAGAGGGCTAGGAAATCCAGTGAAACGGGCAAGAGTTGGGAGATATATTCAAGAGTTAAAAGCAGATGTGCTGTTCTTGCAGGAGGTATATAATGGGGGGGAAAGAGAGATGAATTTCCCTGGATTTGGGAAAGGTAAGAAATTTATTGCTCCAGGCTCCTCAAAGAGCAGAGGGGTGGGAATAGTATTTAATTCTAAAATAGATTTTGTTGCAGATAAAGTAATGAGAGATAAGGATGGAAGGTTTATTTTTGTACAGGGTCATTTGGAGGGAGAGCCGGTGGCTTTAGCTTCTTTGTATCTCCCTAATGTGCATCAGTTGAATGTATTGTATAGATTTTTGCAGAAGTTTGAAAAATTTTCACCCTATACTAAAATAATAGGGGGGGATTTTAATATTAACTTGCAGGGGAAAGGTAATGTTAAAAAAAGGAAGGCGGAGAAATTTAAAAGAATGTGCGGGAAATTTGGTCTGCTAGAATCATGGATGGAAATGTTTCCTAATGATGATGTATATTCTTTTTACTCTGCCGTGCATGGAACTTACTCAAGATTAGATGGAATCTTAGTCTCTCAAGAAATGAGGAATTGGGTAAAAGATATGGAGATCGGGATGATTAAGATTACTGATCATGCCCCTGTTTCAGCCTTTTTGCAAATAGGTCATTGTAATAGATCGTATAATTGGAAGTTTAATCCATGGTTAGTGGCAGATGAAGAAAGTAAGTGTAACATTAAAAATGCAATGGAAAGATATTTTGAAGAGAATAGGAAATCAGATACTTCATTAACAATAGTATGGGAAGCAATGAAAGCCACTATTAGAGGTGTGTGTATACAGAATTTGGTGAGATTGAAGAAGGGTAAAGATAGGAAAATTAAAGAAGTAGAAGAAGAAGTTAGAGTATTGGAGGAGAAATTTAGGAAATCTAAGAAGAAGGAGGATAAAGAACAAGTAATTAGGAAAAGGGAAGAGTTGAATGTATTGGATGTTAATAGGACTACGTTAAAATTATGGTATAACAGACAGAAGTATTATGAGTTTGAAGGGAAAGGAGGAAGAATTTTAGCAAATAAAATTAAGAATTTTCAGGTTAGGAAAAATATTAAGGCAATCAGGAACGATATAGGGTTTTTGGAAACTGAACCTAAAATGATACTGGAGAATTTTATAGAATTCTATAACAAATTGTATGCAAACAAAGGGATTAAAAAGGAAGATATAGAAAAATTCTGTGAGGGGTTGGAATTTTTAGAATTAAGTGAAGATAGTAGGAAAGAATTAGATAAGGATATAACGGAAGAAGAAGTTAAGATGGCTATAGATTCTATGAATATGCAATCTGCACCCGGACTGGATGGTTTTAATGCGGTATTTTATAAGCATTTTAAGGATATATTGGTGCCTCATGTGACTGAATTGTTTCAAGGAATTTTGGATGGATCTCCTACACCGCCTACATGGTTGGAGTCGAGATTGGTGTTAATTCCGAAACCTGGGAAAGATCAGACTTTAAGGGATTCATATAGGCCAATTTCAATCACCAATATGGATTATCGAATATTTGCAAAGGTTATGGCAATGAGACTCAAAAAATGTATTGCACAATTGATAGGGAAAGAGCAATTTGGGTTTATGCCTCAAAAATATTTAGTAGAGGCAGTTAGGAAGGTGATGGGTATGGTTTATTTAGCTAAAAATAAGGATTTGCCGCTTACGCTTTTGGCGTTGGATATTTATAAGGCCTTTGATTCTGTGGATTGGACATACATGAAGACTATATTTCAAAAGTATAGGTTTGGGGAGAAATTTCAAAATATGATTGAGGCAATATATTCTAAATCTAAGGCGTTGATAGGAGTTGGTGGTTCAGTAGAGGGATATGTTCAGGTATTGAGTGGTACGAAGCAGGGATGCCCTTTATCCCCTATGTTATTTATTTTAGCATTGGAACCGTTAGTGAATAAATTAAAAAAGGATAAAAGAATTATAGGCTTTGAAGTTCCAGGGAAAGGGAAAATAGATGGGAATCTCTTAACAATGTATGCAGATGACATGATGGTGACAATTAAGGATGTGGCGCCCGCAGTGGCACCTTTAAAAAAGATACTACAGGAATTTGAGGAAGTGTCAGGGTTAAAAGTGAATTTTTCAAAATCTTCAATGATGTGTGTTAATGTAAAACCAGGGTTACAATTAGCAGCTTCAAAAATTTTGGGTATTCCCATAGCAAATAAAATGGTGAAATATTTAGGGGTTAATATTCCTAGGAATATTAAAAAAATATTTGAGTATAATTATAAAAAAATCTGGAGTGGAATTCAAGTTAAAATGAGAGACTGGAGGAAGAGGAAGGAGTCAATTAGTACAAGGAATGCCATGGTTAAAATGTTTCTAGTTCCTAGGTTGACTTATTTATTTTATGTATTGCCTTGGCATATACCAGAATACGTACTGAAGAGATGGCAAGGAGATATAGATAGATTTGTTTTTGCATCAAAGAAACCAAGGACAGCCAATAGGTATAGATATTATGGTATTAAAGATGGGGGATGGGGGATTCCCAATATAATTTACTATTATGATGCATATCAATTAAGGCACATAATGATTTGGTTGGAGGGAGAGTTAGGAGAAGAGCTGAACGGGATAGAAAAGGAAAATTTAGAGGTAGTAGGAGGAAAGGAAAGTTTATTTGATAGAACGAAAAGGAGGAAGAAGATAGGTGATAAATTATCAACCTTTATAGGGCCCAGTTGGGTATGGGAGAAGTGGAAGAAAGAACTCGCTCCGGAGATATCATCTATTATTAAAATGTGGTACTATGATAAATTTGCTCCATTAAGGGGATCACTGTCAAAGGAAGTAGGAGATAAACTGAAGAGGATTACGATTCAAGAATTGAAAGAGGTTTGGGGTACTGATGGGGTGAAGAAAGAGGAGTATAATATTTTGAATAATATTAATTGGTTGTTAAAAAGTCAAATCTCCTCATTGCTGAAGGAGGAAGAACTTAAAAATATTGGTAAAAGAATTAATACTCCCTTTGAAAAATTGGTGAAAGAGTATAGAGAAGATAAGTCAAAAATAGTTTCAAAATTGTATAAGATTTTATTAGGTACAGGGAAATCCCCGAGAGAATTTTTGAAGGAACATTGGGAAACAGATATTGGAGATAAAATTTTAGATGAAGATTGGGAGAGGATGTTTAGATTACCTCCCTTTGTTACAACATCTAGGTTAGTGCAGGAGCAGGGATTGAAGATGATACAGAAATGGTATTATACACCCATTAAGATGTATTATATTTCTAAATCAGGGAGTAAAAATTGTTGGAGGAAATGTGGAGAAATTGGAACTTTCAGTCACATGTGGTGGGATTGTCCCTTAGTGAAAAAATTCTGGATGCAGGTTGGCATAGAGATGACAAAGATTATGGGATGGAAAATAAGTATATCCAAAGCAATGGCAATTATTAATTTGGATGGTGTGGGATTAAGATCAAAAGAGGATAGTAAATGGATTAATTTGATGTTAGTAGCAGCAAGACAAGTGATAGCAAGGAATTGGAAAGAAGCTGAGGAATTGACAATTAATCACTGGAGGGATAGAATGAATAGTATAATTATTTTGGAGTATTTAACGATGAAGATACGAAGAATGAATGGATTAAAGGTTAGGGAACAGGAGGAGGGGTGGTTTAGGAAGATGGTGAGATATTTGGAAAAGTTTAAACAATTTAAGACGATTGGTTGGTTAATAAGAAAATGAATGGATAAGATGTTTAAATAGAGTGACGGAGTTGTATTTGGACGAAATGTTAATAGTTATAAATTTATGGAATATTATAATGTATCTATGGCCTGGGACTCTCACAGAGGTGGATTGGTGGTGGAATACATAACAATAAAAATTTTTATTAAAAAAAATAATAATAAAAATAATTGCAGAATTTCTGGAGGAAGATCCTGAAGGGACTAGAAACATGTATGACTATATGTATAGAGTGAACTCACTTTATGAAAAAAAAATAATCTACCAAGAGATGTGGTTATAAGATATATGACAAAAGAAATGGTGTGAAAAATCATGAATAAAAACTTTGAAAAGACATTGATAGTGGGAGGCAGCAGAGTAAGAATTATGAAGGAGTTGCCAAGACAAGTGATAAATGACAGAAGAGCATATAAGAAATTGACAGAAAAATTACGGGACAATGAAATTAGGTATAGATGGATAATACCTGAAGGTTTGAGCTTTGAACTTCAAGGAAAAAGGATTACAATTACAAACACACAGGAACTGCATAGATTTTATGAAGAACGTAAAGAATTTGCACCATGATGGATTACAAATTATTATCTTGGAATGTAAATGGACTAAATTCACCACAAAAAAGGCAATGTTTCATTGGATTAAAAAGCAAAATTGTAATATAGTTTGTTTACGAGAAGTACCTATCAAACAAAGGGATTACAAATTTTTATGGAATAAGCAATTGGGACTAGAATTTCATTCATTGGCTGAACAGAAGAAAAGGGGAGTGATTTTTTATATTAAATAAGAATTGGGTCCGAAATTAGTGTTTAAAGATAAAAATGGAAGATTTGTAGTGGTAGAAATAATATTAAATGCAAAAAACCTGTTGTTATTGGGATTGTATGCACCAAATGGAGCAAAGGATGCTTTTTTCAAAGACATTATACAACAACTTGATGAAGTGACATATGATCAAGTTTTGATAATGGGGGACTTTAATGGAACAATTAAGAATACACTGGATAGGTCTGGGGGAAAAAATAATAAGGAAGGAAAATTGCCAAAATCTTTTTTTGAATTGGTCAAACAAGAAAACCTGGAAGATATCTGGAGAAAATTTAACCCTGAAGTGTGGGACTATACCTTTTTTTCACCAAGACATAATACTTTTTCCAGAATTGACATGTTGTGGGGCACTAAGGATTTAGGCCTTATAACAAAGAAAAAAGAGATTTTACCTAAAATAGGAGCTGATCATAACCCAATAATGTAGATTACAAAATTGTCTAAAAAGTTGAGAAGATGGAGATTAAATGAAGATTTACTACAGAATAAAGAAATAGTGACATCTCTAGAAAATGAAACTAAAGCTTTCTTCCAAATAAACGATAAAGAAGATATAGAATTTCAGACGGTGTGGGATGCTTCTAAAGCAGTAATGAGAGGGATATTGATTACATTGAATAATAATAACAAGAGGGCAAAAGAAAAACAGATGTTGGACATTCAAAATGAAATAAAGAAAAAAGAAGGGGAACTGAGAAAAAGGCCAGGAAAAAAGAAAATTATGAGGGAGATTACAATATTACAAGCACAAATGAGACATTTGTTAAATAAAGAACTGGAATGGAATCCGAAAAAATTACAGCAGAAATCTTTTGAGGGAGCAAATAAACCTGGAAAATATTTGGCCTGGCAACTGAAAAAAAAGAGAGAAAGCAAAATCATTAATAAAATTGTGGCTGACAGAAGAGAGGTGGTAGATCAAGAAGGAATAAAGAGAGAATTCTTTAAGTACTATGCTAAATTATTTAAGGGTGTTAAAATAAAGAAAGAAAAGTTGGAAACGTATTTACAAAATATTAAAATAGTACCCTTAACAGAAAATATGAAAAAAAGTTTTGAATGACCCAATTGAAAAAATAGAAATTGAAACAGTGATTAATGCAATGAAAAATGGAAAGGCACCTGGGCCAGATGGATATGCAGCTAAATTTTTTAAAACCTTCTGTGATGGTAATGAATGGGTTAACAAGAAAACTAAGGACGCATAGAGCCTGCGTCAGGTGATCTGAGGGTGGGGGCCAGCGTGCTCGGAACTCTGAGGTGATTGACAGCTAACGGCTGAGGGCAGTTAGTGACAGACAGAGTTTGAGGGAGACTGCTGAAGAGAGCAGTTGATCTGAGAAGGAGCTGAGACAGGAGCTGCAGAGAGTCTTCGAGAGAAGCAAAGCTCACTGTTCACTCTATTTAGACAGCCACGGGGCTGTGTGTGACTAGAGAAGAGTCACAGTAAAAGACCTGAGAGGTCACAGACACAGATACACGTCTCTTAAGAGCTGAAGAGGTGGTTGAGGGAAAGATGTGGGTCTAGAAGTCTGAAGGGCTGGGAGAAGGGTCTTGGCACATTATACCCAAGAGGCCAACCCAGAATAGTGTTGGGAGAGTGAAAGCTGTATGATCTGTGAAACCTGAGAGACCTAAGGGAACTAGATATTATAAAGCCTGAACGACGAAGAAACTGTTAACTGCTTGAGATACAATATAGCCCATGTATATATTTCCCATTCCCCAGTTGAAGATGGTGTGTGTATGTTAATAAATTTCTGTGGTCTACTTTAAAGTTCTCTGGTGCCAGTATATTGGGAAAACTATCAGAGCTGCTGTGGTCCCCTACAAACTGAGTTTATATCCATCTGAAAGCAAAACAACCCCCCCGAAGAGACGAGTATTGAGAAATCCATAGTACAGATGATTCAACAAGAAATTTCTAGGATCTTGGGATATGAATTTAAGAAAGTTGCAGAGACTTTTCTGTTGGGATTACAAATGGAAAAATTTCCAAAAGAAGATAGAACTATAATTTGGTACTTGCTTTCAGTTGCTAGGACATTGTATGCGCAGTTGTGGAAGCAAGAAAAAATACCATAGAAATGGGATTGGATTGTAAAAGTTATGACATGGAGTGAAATGGACAAGTTAACAAGAACTTTAAGAGACTATGATTTAGAAGTTTTTAAGATGGAGTGGAAAAAGTTCAGAAGCTATGTAGAAAAAGAGTGGAAAATAAAAGGACATTGGACAATTTTTGATAATGATTAAGTATTAGAAGGAAGAAGGATATTAATTTTTGTTTTTATTAGTTATGGGTACCTTTAAATGTTAGTATCTTAAGTAAATAACACCGGCAGGGGTCAAGTAATGGGGGGAGGGGTGGTTAGAAGGTAATATATGGGATAGATAAAAATAAGTTATTAATGATGCAAGAAATAGATATTGTTACCATATGTTACTAAATAAAATTCTTTTAAACTGGGGTCCTCTCATTGTTAGAACACGGATACAAGATCCAATTCAAGTAGCTTTCCCCACGACTTTTCATTCTGTTTCCAATACCAAGAGAGACTCTAAAATGCAGAGAGCTGCAGGAAGCAATCCAATATTTACTGGACATTGGAGTTGTGGAACTGGTACCTCCACATCAATGTTTTCGGGGGTATACTCTCCTTTTTATTGTTAAAAAAACCCTGGGAAATGAAGGGCTATATTGAATCTAAAGCAGCTCAGTGTTTGGGTCTCTTTTTGGATGGGATCTCTTCACAAGCTCTTCATGGGGACAACTTTCTGACCTTCGTGGACCTCAAGGAGGCCTATTTGCACATTCCAGTACACCCAGCATTCAGGAAATACTTATGCTTCATGTTTAGAGGACAGCATTACCAATACTGGACACTCCCTTTTAGCCTGTCACCCTCTCCTTGAGTTTTCACTAAGGACCTGTTCACTTTAATAGCCCCCCAGAGACAAAGAGGGGTCTGTGCTTGCTCCTACTGGATGATACCTGGAGAGGAGCTTCCTCTGCACCAGGACCACCATCCACTTCCTCCAAGCACATGGTCTCCTCATAAACACACAGAAGAGCTAACTGCTTCAAAAGCCATCATACAGTTGGGAGCAAGGTAGATATTCAACTTATCAAAGATTTCAGGTTTTCACGGCTGGTAACATCATTAGGGTTTGTAGAATCTTTCGGGCTCAAATAGAAATAGCAGCTCTCCAGCAGCCCTGGCCTCACTCAATGCACAGCAGCCAAGAAGGTCAGAGCGCCTGCTCCGGTTGCAACGCCACTGAGGATGTTCTCTGCAGCCGAGAACGAAACGTCTGGAAGAAAAACTTTCTCCAGTAGAATACGGCACTTGAGCCCGAAAGATTCTACAAACCCTAAAGATATTCAACTGTCCAGAGTGTTCCTTCCTCTAGAGAAACAAAGATCTCAGCAAAGCAAAGATCTCAGATTTAATACACACTGTCATAGATCAGCGACATGCAGACGTAACGAGACTGTCTCAACTATTGGGAATGCTCATTGCCACCATAGATTTAGTGCCATGGGCATTCTTTCGGTTAGGAAAGGGCTCTGTACCTTTCACAAAGACTTAGTTGTTTTAGGGACAGACCCATCTTTCATTCCTAAGGTTCCTTATCATTTAAACCAACAGTTGGTGTTACCTTCTTTTGTCTTGAACCTTCTCACCTGAAGGAGAGACTGACGCAAGCTGGATGTCTGGAGGACCCTCTACATCTACATTAAAAGAACTTCCAGCTTCAGATTATCAAATGCTCTTTTTGTGTCTCGTGGGATTCAAATTTGGGTAAAAAAGTTTCCAAAACAACTATTGCCTTTTGGATAAAACTGTGTATTTGCAACGCCTACAAGGCTGTGGGTCTTAGAGCCCCTTTGGAGATCATGGTTCATTCCACCAGAGCTGTTGTGATGTCAGTCACTTTCACCACCAGAGCTTCCAATCCAGATATATGTAGGGCAGCGACCTAGCCTTCCCCCCACGTTTGTTAAACACTACAGAATAGTAACAATAATTTGTATATCTCCCACTCAGGATTTTGCTTGTATATATTACCAGTCTGGATGATTTCCCCCACTGAAGGAGAATGAAACATTAGACTTAACTGAAGGTTTCTTCTCTTCAATGGGGCAAATGCATCTGGTTCTTCTACCCTTGTCGTCTTATCCTTGATGAATGTTGCTAGTTTACAGTTTCTTGATTTCTTGTCCCTGTGTTGAATATTACTATTAGAAGTGTTATGGGTTTATTATTCATGCCATGTTTTGAGCTGGTCTATTGTATGTCTGGAAGGACAGCTCTGCTCTATCCAGTAAGGCACAAAAATTTGTGTAGCCCTGCCTGAAATGAAAGGGGGTGTGGCCTAACCAATTTGAATGACTTTGCCCCACTGAAAAGAAGAAACCTTTCGGTAAATCCAATGTTTTGTTCTGTATCTGAATCCTGGGGGGTGGGGAGGATAACACACATTGCATGTGGAATCCATTTCTTGTTTTGGATTGCATATTATCATATGAAAGGAGACTCTTCTAGTCTCAAGGAGCTTCAAAAAAGTCCTGGGTTCAAATTCCTGTTGTGCCATAAAACTGATTTGATTACTTTGGGGCTAGTTACAATCTTTGAGTTTAAGCTGCCTCACAGGGTTGTTATGATAAAATGGTAGGCCACATGCTCCAGCCTGAGTGCTTGTAGATTACACAAATCAACATAACAAAAAGCTTGGCATTGAGTCTTTCTTGTCTACTGGAACCCTTGCTCAATTCTTCCACCCTTATAGGCTTCTGAGATCTGATTTGGGCATCACATATTTTCACACCTATTTTTTCAGCTTTGGATAGAAAAGCCAAAAGTGAGATCCTAAGGTTATTGAATCTTGTCTAGTTACTTCATTTTGTGTTTATGCTGTCACTGTGCTCTACAAATATGCCCAAAATGTTTCAGTGACACATAAATGCACCTTTTTAGCCTATACAAACAGTTGCAGGTAACAGAGATAGAAAATGCTTTCAGTATTGTAGTGCTTTTAATATAAGAATCACTTCCATGTTGATGTCAAGAGGTTGGTTTTGAATATACCCACTGAGGATGGGGCATGGGTAGAATGGAGGGTGACAGACCCACAGACAGAGATGCTGCATATTCTGGAGAAGACAAGTCTGCCAAGCATACAGAGAAGTACATTTAATTGGCACTAATTGAGTGGAGCTAGGAAAGTACTGGGGAAACAAAAGCAAGACCATATGTGGCAGGCATGTATGTAGCAGAATACGCTGGCCAGCAGTGAAGGCTTTGAAAGGTATAGGGTGTTCCTTTATGTAGAATGGCAACAGCTCTGTCTTTCAGTTCTGGCTCTTCAACACGCAGTACCTAAAGATGCTATAGAAGGAAGTAGTGATGGGTAACGCAGAAGCAAAGGAGTAACTTTGGTGGTGGAAGAACTCAGGCTGATGAGCTGTTCTTTCTGTTCTTTCTTTTTTAAAGCAACTGCCAAGCAACAAGAGGGAATAAATATTTATATTAAATTGGTGCCAGGCACTTACAGACCAAAGTGTCGGGTCCTTGTTCTAAAAGTTCACAGCTAGTAAAAAGATGGAGAAGTTAGGAGTTGGTAGCTGAGTAATGGAGATGAGGATGAGAGAGTTAACTCATTGTGGAGAACAGGGAGAGAAGTTGATGGGACTCAGGAGGAAAGATTTTTGCTAAAGATGTGCAAAGACTTGAAGTAAGAGAAGTGGGGGATCAGCCACAATGCAGCAGGAAACACATCCGCACAAATTTGAGGAGGAGGGAAAAAAGGGGGTCAACAGCAGATGAGCTTGTATAAGAAAGAGCAAGGGAGATCTGGTACCAATTTAGGGGATTGCAGAAGAAATGGAAGCTAGGCTTCAATGAAAGAGTACATCTTATTCAAGTATAGCTGGCAAGAATGAGTCTTAAGTTCATTTGCATGATGGGGGACTTAAGGTTGGCTGAGCATAACACTAGTGACTATGGTTTTAAAAAAGATAGTAAGAAATCACAAATGAAGAAAAGGTCAGAAGGTATAAATAGAAGTATGAGGAAGACCCACTTAAATCCATGACTGTCAGCTGGTCAAGAGACTAAGGTAGAGTGCCGTGCTGAAGAGTGCCCTAAATGGAAGGAAAGCATTGAGAGCATGGACGTGTCAACTAATAAGTTGAAGAGATCTGGTTGGTTTATTATTATTTTTTAAGAGATTGGTATCACCTGGGAACAATTCATGGAGCAGGTCAGGTATCTTCTCTGTTTGAAGATGCCATTGCAAACATCAGGCTACTGTGAAACAATTTCTGGCTTTGAATAATGATTAAGCAGAAGGGGAGCAATGTGGTGACCCAGTTCACAGCACCTTCAGAATGAGAGTTAGGGAGGTAATCAATGACACCATTAAGAGCATTTTGTATGAATCATTCATTCACAATTCCTTTGGGTTGGGGTAGATTGCATTGCTTTCTATCCTGCTCCTTTGTCCACAACTGTCATTTAAGTTGTAGTGTTCAAGCTGTGCTGTAGTTTCATGAATTTGAAGTGCTGAGAAAGGCTAATCTCGACAGGGAAAAGACTGAAGAGGTTTATTTCCAGGGTTTAATACTTGACAGCTTTAATCATCAGTGAGTCTCTGTGTACTCTGTGGCCATGTAAACTGAATACTTTAAATCTAAACATAAATTGTGTTTTAAATCAAAGGAAAGGTGGAGGTTTGATTTTCTTCAGATAGTTCACATGAACTGGATTATCATTCTCACTTTGAAGGCCTGTGATTTCTTCACACAGTTTCTGATCTGCCGGGGCTGGTACACTTGAACATTAGAACTGTCAAAGTATCACAGTGGTGGAGGGGGCAAGCTTTGAGCATCTCTGATGTCCTTCTCATTCAGATCCTTCCCTGAGATTCTTGGCTCCTCCCTTCTGACTACAGAGATACAGAACTCTTTCCTCTTTTGTGGCTTTCTAGACACCCCTATTTCCTAGCTTCCAAGCAAGTTGTCTGTCAATTCTCCCTCTAGGTCAGAGGAAGGAAATGATGGTTAGAATCCAGGACCAGTGAGCAGCTGCCAAGGCCCAGGACTTCTAGCATGGCCCACTCTCTGCCTAGGCCTGTTAGAATCTGCTTCCTCTGGCAGGGTTTCTGCTTTTTTGTAATCAGCCCTCTCGTTTATTTCCCCTTTTCATGCATTGAGATCACATCAGGTTGGGGAGCATCCTGAACTTCTTCACCTTGTAATATCTCATTATACTTAGCAGTGTGACTGGTATGAACTATTCCAGTGATTTTGTTGGGACAGTCTTCTAAGTTACCTGTTTGTAACATGATATTGTTTCTGTTTTAACATGTGGGATCCAGTGAAGGGTGAATAAAGCTCACAGAATGAGGCTTTCCTGTCATTCCATCCTGTAGCAGCACACTGAGTTGCCAAAATTGAGATGCGCCTCCCTCCCCCAACAACATGGAGGCCAAACTACTATTGGGATCAGCACTAGTTAGCAAGAACAAGTAAAAATAGGCACTGATGGAAGGGCACTGATGGAAGTGCCCTTCTTCTGTTGGCAGAAAATAGTGGCATGGTACAGCCCAACCTTTCACAGAGAGTTACCATTTGAACTTGCTTCAGCTCCTGTTATCAAAACCTCTCAGCTTCTTTTCTTAAAAATCTATACTTGGAAAGTGCATATTTCTAGATACTAGTGGGGAAAATGTCAAATTTTAATTTGTATATAATGATATAAAATTACAGTATAGTTTAGTATTTTAATATATGCATAAATAACTGCTGCATTGTGTGTTATAACATTCTCCACACAATACCCCCTTTAAAAAGATATGCATGAGGAAAGCTGCTTGGGAATGTGAGGAATTTGTCTGCATAGCTCACCTATGTGAAACAACCCGCATGCCTTTTAAATTGGGTAGATTCTTTTTTTAAAAATTGTTACTAACTACCCTGCTAATGCATCTGTAGTAGGATTGCTGATTTCTTTCCATAATTTAGGTCTGGCTACTTTCCATTGTGAAATATCAGTATGCAATACAGTTGACATCTTGCGAAGCATGCATCACAAGAGGAAAGGCTATGTGTGAGGCATTCATTATGAAACCTGCCACCTTACAGATAGCAACCAGGCCGTCTTCTAATGCTAGCAGCAGACCAGACAGGAATTGCAAATTCTGTAGAGATGACTGTAGGAAAGCTGAATATATTCTATTAGTCTGCCTGAGCTCATGAGGTTTTCTGCTGGAGCTCTGGGAAACATGAATGCAAGGAGTCTGTTGTCACAGTAGTTTAATTGTCATGACTTTCACAAAGAATCCTGGGAACTGTACTTAGACAAGGGTGGTAAGAATTTTGCCAGAAATTATTTATTGCCTTTCACATCCTGATGGCTCCCTGAAGTTAAGGAATTACTGTTAAAAATAGTTTAAAATATATGTATGCTCTAAACTTCTCTGGCAGAAGAGCATCCCCTTTTCAGATTCCCTGTATAGGTTCAGTACAAGTGGTGTTTGAACTCTAAAAACTAAGCAAGCTGCTTAAGAGACAGGTGGGTTACCTCTATGCTCTTCCCTTTTCTCTGACTAGAGCAGTATATAGCAGAACATAAGAGAGGTTCAGCTCTATCAGTCTCATTTAAAAAGGGTGCAGTGCGGCATGACCTTGGGGAAAATGGTATAAGTTCTTTTAAACATCTGGTTTCTTCTGATCCTGTTGAAGTAGAAAAGGGGTGTGCAAGCAGCTTTTCCTTCCTTTCTTCTGGAGAGAGGGGCTCGATGGGATTTTGTTGGGGAACTGTTGAATAAGTTCTTGTATGTGTGTTCACTGTACATCCTGAAGTGCTGCCTTCATCAGATACATATCTTATGAAGGAAGCTTTGACTCTTGAAAGCTTATACCCCCTAAATCATGTTGGTCTCTTAAGGTGCTACTGGGCTTGGATCTAGCTGTTCATCATTGTGAACTTTCTCAGATGAAAAATTTAGTCTTCTGGCATCGGGGGCCTTTTTGTCTCCAATTTCACTGCTGTTACGGGATCATTATTGGGATCATATGGGTCAGTTTGTTGACTCGCTTCTTGATTATAGTATCATGGGTCAGGAAAGCAATAGTTAAATGCAGGCATACATGCAGCTGACTGTCACAGCAGAGCTATGGCGTCAGGGATCATCTTATGCATGCACTCTTGGCTGAGATCTTCTGCTCTCCCACAGGATACTAAGGCCAAAATCAAAGACTGTTCAAAGGTCAAGAGCTGTTCAATGTGTGAATGAATGATGTCCTAGATCACATTCACTAAAACAAGCTCACCACTAAATCATTGGATATCACCTCCTCAAATCCTCAGCCTTATAGGCAGAGTATTTTCCAAGATCTAGACAAATGTACCTGCCTTCTAGGTCTTACAGGTTCCCTGATGATAGATTTCAGGCCCCTGAAAACCCTCAACAACCCTACAGGCTATTTTACAATCAAAATCCCTAGGGCAGGAAACCTTTGAAACCAAGATCAAATACTCATCTCAGTTCTCAAGGGAGCAACATTCAAGGGAGTCAGCTTCAGCTTGTCAGTTCAGGTTTTGTATCTGGACTGGTTGTCCTCTTTTTCAAGTCTGGTTGTATGTGGTGATGCTTGGGTTCTCTCTGTAATAAAAAAGGGTAATTTTGTTGAGCTTGAGTCTATGCCTCCTCTTTATCCTGTGCAGCTTCCTTCAGCACCTCCATCTCTCTTCCTCTCTCAGGGAGTTTCCTCTCTTCTCTCCAAGGCAGCTATTGTTCAGTTGCTCTTGAATGCTAAGGGGACAGGGTTTTTGCCCAGATTTTTTGCTTTCAACAAAAAAGATGGTAGAAGGAGGCCCATATTGGACCCCAGGGACCTGAATAAGGATGTCTGGGTGTCCAAGTTCCATATACTCCAAAAGCTTTTACCTGTTATACAACAGGTTCATGGTTTGCAGTCCTTGACTTAAAGGATGCCTACTTCCATATTGCAATTAATGAGACTACTAGGAAAATCCTCAGGTTCCCTTATGTTGAGGTGCACTATGAATATAACTACTGCATCTAGGGTGTTCACCAAATGTTTATTGATGATCATATCGCATCTTAGGCTTAAGATGTTTCAGTCATTGACTCTTTATTAACAGCTCCAGAGAGGACCTCCAACAGGACCTGCAGTTAGCACTAACCCTAGCACAGGAGCTAGGCTTCTTCATTGGGAAAAATTCTGCTTTTCTCCCTCCCAATACGTAGAGTTTATCTGAGCCACCTTAGATGCAGTCCTAGGGAGAGCTTCTTACCCACGACGGCCTCAGTCCATTATTGGCCTGGTCCAGAAGGTCCAACAGGTTTCAGCTTGCTAAGGTTTTTCAGAAACATTTGGGATACATAACACCAACAACAGTGGTCATTCCTTTTGGTTTCAGAATGGGTTTCTGAGGTCCTTTAGTTTTAGTTTTATGTCAGACTCTCAGTGAAAGATGTTTTCTATCCCTAGGGTAGTTGCCAAAACTACTTTGGACATTGGTCAGCGTCCCATTTGGCACTTGACTGCATGACTTGCAGATTTTCACAGATGCCTCCCTAAATGGGTTGGGGGGCTCTTGTGGGGCTCATGTTATCACGGGTTGTGGTCCAGCTCTGAGTCTAGTCAAATTAACTTGCTAGATCTAAGAGCTGTTAGACTTTCCTTTGTTTCTTTATAATCACTGCTCCTTGACTGTCATGCTCTGCTGTCAACAGACGACACACAGGCCAAGTTTTATTTAAACAAACATGGAGGCACAGATTCTATTCAACTCTGCAGAGAGGCGAGGCATGACCCTAATCTGCAGTGGGCAATGAAGAAGACTGCAGATTTATACCCTGCCCTTCTCTCTGAGTCAGAGTCTCAGAGTGGCTTACAATCTCCTTTATCATCTTCCCCCACAACAGAAACCCTGTGAGGTGGGTGGGGCTGAGAGAGCTCTCTCAGAAGCTGCCCTTTCAAGGACAACCTCTATGAGAACTATGGCTGACCCAAGGCCATTCCAGTAGCTGCAAGTGGAGGAGTGGGGAATCAAACCTGGTTCTCCCAGATAAGAGTCTGCATGCTTTTACCACTACACCAAACTGGCTCTCACAGGGTGCAGCTAACACAGTCATACACATTGCAGACCAGGACAATACTATAGGGGACACAAGAGTGGGGCTATCCAGAGGTCAATCTTTTTGTCTTGAGGGTCAACAGAAAATGCCACCTGTTTTGTTCCAGAGCAGCAGTAGACAGGTGTTTACACAGGGTGTGTTCCAACTGCATTGGCATGGCCACCTATTCTATGTATTCCCACTGTTTGGGGTTTTGCACAGAGTATGGGCCAAAATAGCAACTGACCAAACCTCCTGTGTTCTTCTTGCCCCATTTTGGCAATGGAGAGTGTGGTTCCCAACTCTGTAGAGACTCTTTGAAGGCATACACAGGCCTCTCCTTCACATAGGCCCTGTATTGCACCCAGAAATCCAGTCCTTGCATTTGTCAACTTGGCTGATTGTTCATTAGGGATTTTCCCCCAGAGGGCTGCAGGTGTTATGTTTGCCTGTAGGAGACCCGCTACACATAAATCCTGTGATGCTAAGTGGAGAAAATTCTCACAATGGACAATTCAGCAAGGACTTAACCATGTTATTTGCATGTTGCCAGAATGTTTTGATTACTTATTACTGTTATCTTCTGTTAAGGCTCACATATCTTCTGTTATCTTCTGTTAAGGCTCACCTAGCTGCAATTTCAGCTTTTCATAATGTGATTGGTACGTCTTTTGTGTTTTCTGCTCTGGAACACCGGAAATTCCTTGAGGGCTTATATAATTTGTACTTCCCTCTGTCTGCCTGCTCTCACAATGGAGTTTATCTCTTGTCGTATCCAAATTAACCATAAGCCTTTTGAGCCTATGGCCACATCTGAGTTGTCATTTCTTTCCTTCAAGACTGTCTTCCTAGTGGCACTCATCTCCACACATAGGGTGGGAGAGTTGAACGCTTTAAGATGTGACCCACCGTTTACCAAATTTCATGCAGGCAAAAGGTGGTCCTGAGGCTTAGCCTGGACTTCTTTCCCAAAGTGTCTGTAGATTTCATATCAACCAGGATATAGTTCTGCCAGTTATATTGCCTACATTCCTTTCCTTCCCCTACATCCACTGTTGAACAAACTGCAAACACTAGATGTGAGACAAGCACTTCTCTTTAATTTAAAACATACAGAACAGTTAGAAAGGACAAACATATTTTTATTTGCTTCGAAGGGGCTAATAAAGGGAAGACAGTGTCACCTCCTTTGGTGTCTAGGTAGGTGGTGGACACTACCAAAACAGCATATAGTGCAGCTAGTGTCCCATTGATATCAGAGTGCATTCCACCATAGCACAAACTTTGTCAGCAGCCTTCCTGACCCAGTTGTTGCTAGATGACGTCTACAAAGCAGCAGCTTGTTCCACAAAGTCCACCTTTATTTGGCACTAATTCATAGATATGGATGCTCGAAAGGAGGCATCTGTTAGGAAGGCAGTTCTTCAGTCTGTTTTCTGCTAATCAGCCCACACCCACCTCTGTGGTGAGTGAGTTGTTAGTCTGCCATGTGGGACTGCACAGAAGCCAAGATGATGAAAATTGGGTTGTTTTTGCTTGTAACTGTTGTTCATTGAGTGGTCTGTGCAGGTACACATCCCTCTCCCTCCTTTCCCTTGCTGTGGGCTGCTAATTGAGCAAAGATTTCCTCACAGCAGTGTGTCAGAACTTGGATGAACTTCAACAGAGTCCAATACTTGTAGCAAGTTAGGAATCTTTATTGGAAGAACTTCAGTACTATAGAAACGAAATAACAGTAATGGCGATTCTGGGCAGTTGGTTACATTTTATGCCCACAGCAAAGCATAATAAAACAATAAGTCACAGTGATTCACACGGTTTCGAGCGGTTGTCTCTTTCCCAGCCTTCGTTATCAGCTAAGAGGGATGCCCCCCTATTGTGAAGGCCAAACGGCCCGGCTTCAAAGAGCACCTGTGGATGTTAAGCAGAGACTTTCTGCCGCCTGTCTTACCGCCCTAAATATTTAGCATAGCAAAGAGGCTTGGGTCAATGACCGCTATCAATATCCTGAGTTACAACATGGAGACAGTTCGGCTAAGCTAAGAGATCACAGTTACAAGTTCTGACATACTGCCCCCCCTAAGCTCGTCGCCTTGGGCTTGTGTGGGTACAGTAGGTGAAATTTTTTCAGCAGTTGCGGAGCAGATACATCAGTGGCTTTAACCCATTCGTCACAGCTAGGGGGAAAATACTTCCACCTAATCAGGTAGTACAACGCCCCCCTCCGGATCTTTGAGTCTAGAATATCTAACACCTCATGGTGACTCTGACCCTTCACTAGTGTCGGCGGTGGTTCCGGGGGGCGGGGATGGAATGGCGTAGCTCCAGGATCCTTGCGAAGAAGGCTGCAATGAAAAACAGGGTGGATCTTACTGAGGGATTTTGGCAACTCTAGCTTGACCGTTACTTTGTTGATCACCTTCTTTATTTTAAATGGTCCCAGATATTTCAGGGCGAGCTTCCGGCATCCCTGGGGAAGGGGTAAATTTTTTGTGGAAAGGAACACTGTGTCTCCCTCCTTCATGTCCCATTGGGGGGCATGCTTTTTGTCAAAGTACCGTTTGTATTCCTTTTTTGCTTCTTCCAGGTTTTCTTGAATCACTTTCCACCCTCCCCTTATTTCCTCCCACCACTGGAGGCAGGACGTGGGTTCTTTGGGCCCTGCCGGAAGGGGGAGGTTTGGAAAAGGTTTCCCCTCGTAGCCGTTGACTATTTGGAACGGGGAGGTTTTGGTGGAGCTATGGAGGCTGTTATTGTACCCATATTCTGCGAATGGCAGTAGCTGCACCCAGTTTGTTTGTTGGTAATTGATGTAACACCTTAGATATTGCTCGAGAAGCCCGTTCACCCTCTCCGTCTGTCCGTCCGTTTGTGGGTGGTAGGCTGAGCTAAGTCCTTGTTCGATGCCAGCTAACTTGCAAAACTCCCGCCAGAAGTTGGCAACGAACTGTGGCCCGCGGTCACTAATGACCTTTTCAGGGAATGAGTGTAGGCGGACCACGTGATTGAAGAAAAGCTGGGCCAGTTTTTTGGCGGTGGGCAATTTCTTGCAAGGGATGAAGTGGGCTTGTTTTGAAAAAGTATCCACTACTACCAATATCACCGTTTTCCCTTGTGAGGGGGGTAATTCCACTATAAAGTCCATGGACACCACAGCCCAGGGTCGACTAGCTGTGGGGAGAGGGACGAGGTGTCCGGGGGGTTTACCCCCCCTACGTTTGGACATGATGCATGTGGGGCAGGCTATTACGAATTCAGAAACATCTCTCTTTAGCTTTGGCCACCAAAATTGTCGTGTGACAAGGTGGAGTGTTTTCACATACCCAAAGTGGCCTGCCAGGCGATTGGAATGGCATTTTTCTAGCACTTCCTTCCTCATGGATTTAGGCACATAGATTTTCCCTTTGTGTAACCAAAGTCCCCCCTCCCCTTGCTCTAGCCCATCTGGGCGGTCTGCGCCTTCTAAGTCTGCTTCCGAGGCAAAGCGCTCCCGCTGTGGTGTTTCTGGGCCCCCGGTTGTTTTCCCCGAACGGGTAGTGACCCCTCCCGCAACAGCTGAGGGTGGAATGAGGGAGTCGATCACTTCCTCCCTCTGACTTTCGTGTTGGGGCATGCGTGACAGTGCATCAGCTAAAAAGTTTTTTGTGCCGGGGATGTGCTTCAGCACAAAGTCGAATTTAGCAAAGAAGCCCGCCCACCGAATTTGTTTCGCGGTCAGTTTGCGTCGACCTGTGAGAGCCTCCAAGTTTTTGTGATCGGTCCAAATCTCAAAGGGGACTCGGGCTCCCTCTAACCAGGATCTCCAGGTTTTTAGGGCGAACATTATAACAGTAATCCTCTTTGTTTGGGCTTATCAGAACTGGCAACCTGGCCCCATGGCGGCACTGGAATCAGACAACGGAGAGCCCCCTATACCTCCAGACGAAGAACCCCTCGACCCGAAGGTGACTGGAGCGAGGAGGAAACTTAAGGTCCCCGCGCCGTTCACCGTCGACGCCTTCCCCGCCCGAACCTGGAGCCCGAGGAAGTCGACGGCCGCTATGGAGGCCGCAGAGCAGCGCTACCGACTCATCGCCACGGGCGGAGGAGAAGGGGACGAGGCGGAGGAGAAGCCCAGAGACGAGGGGCTCGGGACTTATGGTGGAGGGGACCCGATCCGAACGCTGCGCAACGAGCTGTTCGATTGGGTGAGAGAGATCCACGACGAGGTTCACGCATCCCGGGTCCTGATGGCAGAAGAAATGCAACAAAACCTGGGAGCGGTCCGCGACCAGATCCGCACGCTCCAAGGGATCGTGGCCGCGGGGCAAGCCCCGGGGGGAGGGCCGGCAGGCGCACCGGCGGGACCCCCGACAGGGGCCCCGGCGGGGCCGCCGGCGGGGGCTCCAACAGGACCACCGGTCGGCCCCCCGGCAGGACCCCCCGCGGGGCCGCCAGCCGGGGCTCCAGCGGGGCCGCCGGTTGGGGCTCCAGCGGGGCCGCCAGCAGGACTCCCAGCCGGCCCTCCGGCGGGCCCCCCGGTTGGACCACCGGCCGGGGCTCCGGTAGGACCGCCAGCCCCACCACTCGGTGGACCGGTGGCGCCAATAGCTCCAGCGGCTCCCGCTCCAGTCGCCCCGGCCGGAGGGGACGGAGGAGGCCACCGGGAGTTGAAAATCACCTTCGATGGGGACGGGGACGCAGTGGAATACTTCACGATCCAGTGCAACATATTTTTCACGCACTGGGGAGCGGGGTACCCCACGGAAGCAAGCCGCGTAGCCCACATCGCCTCCCGACTGAGGGGACCGGCCCAGAAATGGTACGTGGGACTTTACACGGGGCGGAAACCAGAACTAGCCACCGTGGCCGATTTTCTACAAGCCATGCTTCGGCAATACGGGGATCCCCTGCGGGAAGAAAAAGCCATCGCGGCCCTGCAAATAATCGAGCAAGGCAACCGCTCCACTCGGGAGTACGCCACCGAATTCATGGGCTACTGTGCGGCGGCCAGGGGGTGGAATGAAGTCATGAAATACACTGCGTTCAAGAATGGCCTGAACGCGAACATCCTAGATCGGTGTTACCACCAAGGAAGACCAGATACCCTGGTGGGATGGATCCAGCTGGCTGGGGAGGTAGAGACCGACCTCCAGCACGTCGGGATGCGGCGCCAGCAGCAGAGCAAAAAGGCTGGGAAGCCGAGTCCCTCCCCGAGCCCCTCCCCGAGTCCCTCCCCGAGTCCCACCCCCTCGACAGCAGCACGAAGATGCTACCGGTGTGGAGATCCGAGCCACCTGGCCGCCAATTGCCCAGGGAAACCGACTCCGACACCGCCGCCCTCTAAATCGACGCCCACCGCGCCGAAGAAGAAGGGCGGACGAGCAAAGGAGCCCAGTCGGGGCACCGTCGCCACATCCCTGGCGATTGACGCGGATATTACCACCATAGAAGAATCCAGCGAGGAGTCCTGGGACCAAGAGTCGGCGGGAAACGACAGCGACCTGCTTTAATCAGTGCCGCGAAGCAGGTCGACAAAACGCCGGCACTACTGACGGTGAGAGTTACCGGGGGGCTATTGTTCATGGCAGTCACCCTTTTGAACCCTAATCTAAAAAGATTCATGCACGCCCGGGCCTTAATTGACTCTGGATGCACTCGGGACATCATTACCCCCCGCTTAGTAGAAGCGCTGGGACTAGCCACGGCCCCCCTCCCGCACCCCATTCAATTTGAGCAAATGGATGGGACGCCAATGCGAGGGGAACCTTGCACACGAGAGACCCAGGCCATCCCCGTGGGGACGGAAGAACACTGGGGGGTAGAGGCGTTTGTCATAGCCCCTTCTTGCTCTTTCGACGTGGTGGTGGGATCAGGATGGCTAGCCAGACACCAACCGGACATTCGATGGGCAGAGCAAATAGTGCGGTTCCCGGATTGGCGGTGCGAGCACCACCACTGGAAACCAGAGTGGGGCCCGAAAGCACCCCCGCAAAACGAAAGACTGCCTCACCCTCGAGGAGATAGGATCGATTCCCAAAGAGTACAGGGACTTGAGGAAAGCATTTAGCGAGAAGGAGGCGGACGAACTCCCCCCTCATCGCCCCACGGACTGTGCCATTGAACTCATTCCGGGGCAAGCGCTACCGAAAGCAAAACTGTACTCTATGGGCTGGGCAGAAAAAGAGGAGCTGAGAAAATTCATTGACAAGAATCTGAAGCGGGGTTTCATCAGGCCAGCTACCGCCCCCCATGCCGCCCCAGTATTGTTTCGCAAGAAGAAGGATGGGGGGCTTAGACTTTGCACAGATTTTCGCGGGATAAACGGGATTTCGATGTCTAACGCTTATCCGATCCCGTTGATAAGAGACCTCCTAAACACTGTGGCCGAGGGCAAGATTTTTACTAAGCTCGACCTCAGAGATGCGTATTTCCGCGTACGGATTAAAGAGGGGGACGAGTGGAAGACCGCGTTCAACACGCCTATGGGACAGTTTGAATACCTAGTCATGCCATTTGGGCTACAGGGCGCACCAGGGGTTTTTATGAATTTTATAAATGAAGTGTTGAGAGAATTTCTATTCAAGGGGGTGGTGGTGTACCTTGATGACATCATTATCTATTCTAAAGATCTTGAATCCCATGTGCCTCTTGTAAGAAAAGTGCTGGCAACCCTTTGTAAGAACAAACTGTATGCTAAACTGTCTAAATGTGAGTTCCACAAGACGGAACTAGACTACCTGGGATTCCGAGTGTCAGGGGAGGGACTGGCAATGGACCCCGCTAAAATCCAAGCCGTTCTAGATTGGGAACCGCCCCGAACCCGACGGCAATTACAATCTTTCATCGGGTTCGCAAATTTTTACCGCGGGTTCATTAAGGGGTTCGCCCGGGTACTGCTCCCCCTCACGGAGCTCCTAAAAACGAAGGGGAAGGGGGAGGCGGCGAAGAAACCCGGGGCGCGCCTAGATTGGACCCCCGAGTGCCACCGAGCGTTCCAAGAACTCAAACAACTCTTCACCTCTGAACCAATATTGGCTCACCCGAACGAATTGAAACCCTTTGTGGTGCAATGCGACGCCTCCGACGTCGCCGTAGGAGCCATATTGATGCAGAGGAACGAAGAGGGGGAACTGCGTCCCTGCGCCTACATCTCGCACAAATTCTCAAACGAGCAAAGGAACTGGTCAGTGTGGGACAAAGAGGCTTTTGCTGAACTGAGGGGAGAGAATTCACCCTGCCCCCATCTCATGACCCTTTGAATGGGAAAAGGGATATACTGAAGATGGATCTCCAGAAAGATCTTTTGTAGAGTTTGTTAGCTCTTCCATGGCTGGCCTGCAACTGTGCAGTCCCCATTACAGGTAAGACCAATCACATTTTTTATTGCAGACCAACATGACTTACCTATAAAATGATATATAAACAAGTGGGAACCTGCAAGAAACTTGTGGGAATGGCCATTCCATTTCCCTCATCTTCATTTCCTCCTCTCCCCTACTTCTCTGTCTTTCACCCTTTTCCCTTCTGCCACTGCTTCTCATAATCTGTCACCATGCCTGTCACTTACTTTCTGCCTCCCCCACCCCATTCTCTATTTTTGCCCCCCAGCTGGTCACTTTTCCTGTTTCTCCCTTTCTTGTCTTCTTCCCTCTTAATCCTTGCCATTGACAGGCACGCTGCGGCTTCTCCCTCCCCAATCGCTGCTGTCACTGCCAGGGCCACTGCAGCACCCAACCACCCCATCACTGGTGTCAGGTCTGGTATCACTGGGCACACTGCAGCTTCTCCCTCTGAATGCTTGGTCAGCCCCCCTGCTCCCGGTCACTACCTGGAGGAGGTATGTGCATTGTCTGCATATGCTCAGAGAACATTTTTGGGGTTTTTTTTGGGGGGGGGGTCTTAACTCTCCCTGGTGTATTTTAAAATTGTTTTTTAGATTTTTCTGCAAACTTGAGGGGTCCCCCAAGTTTGGAGAAAAATCTTCTTTCTGTCATTGTGGGTCCAATCCATGGATTTAGATATCTGCAGATTGGCTCATAGATTATTATTAGATATATAGATTTCATTCTATATGGGCCTTGCTGTGGTCCAGGAGACTGACCAGGTCCATAACTGCTTAGTTTCAGCAGTAATATAGTACCAGGTGCTCCCAGATTGCTCACTAGTCATTTTGGGGTACATTTTATATGGCCCAACAAAGCAGCCTGAATTCCTTATAACAAAAAGTAGCTGCCTATGTAGAAGAGGTGGATCTAATATGCCCGCATAAAACAATATAATTCTTATATGGGATCATTACCAAGGTGAGAGATTTCTTTTCTTTTCTGTAGTCCTTTCTATGCTATTTGACTTGCAGCATAAGGTTCCCAATTTACGGAAAAGCAAACAGAAAGCAGCCATACATT
The DNA here is from genome assembly GCF_032191835.1 of Heteronotia binoei. Lineage (NCBI taxonomy): Eukaryota > Metazoa > Chordata > Lepidosauria > Squamata > Gekkonidae > Heteronotia > Heteronotia binoei. The sequence goes on along the minus strand of NC_083223.1, from coordinate 221,368,667 downwards.
GATCAGTTTAAGGCTGTACAGATAAAACTTGGTGAGACTTATTCTGAAGGGAGAGAGTGCTTACTTTCCCATGTTCTTAACACAGTTGTATATCCTAATTTGGAATGCATGTATCAGCTTCCAGGTTACAGATTTCTCCCAGGTTAAATTATGTATGTGAATTTGCAGGAAGCTGGCAGTGAACTCAGAGAACTGTGATTAGCAAATATGCTTGATTGGTTAGCATGCTCTTGAATAAGAAATTTAGACTTCCTATGTGAACTATTTGTTCAATAGCCATCTTTATCTTGGAACCTGGGACATAACTGTTTAATCTGATTCCCTCCTGAAACTAAAGTGAAGTACATAGACAGGTGGAAGGGATGACTTTCACTGCCCTGAACTCTTTGGAAGAATAAAAACATGATAAATAAATACATTCTTCCTCCATTCATTCCTGCCTGCCCTTCCTTTGTTTTCTCTTTTATTAAATTTTAGATTGTAATGTCCTTGGGGCAAAGAGCATCATATTACTTGTCAATGGTATGTAAATAGTAAAGACTTGATTGAACTCAGAAAGTCACAGGCTATTAATCCTTAAATACAGTATGAATATAAGGAAAATGGATATTTGTCCAGTTCTAAATTCCATAGGTCTGGACTGAGATAAGCAGTGGTAGTCAGTTGTCTACTTAACAATCCAACATATATAATTTCCTCCACCCCCCCCCCCCCAAAAAAAAACCTGTGGTCAATCCAGAGTAAACAGTTACACTAAATATTGTCTAAATCATTTAGGTAGCAACTCAGGTAGCAGCCACTGCCAAATCCGCATTTTATCACCTTAGACGGATAAGGCAGCTGGCTCCGTACCTGGAACGCGATGACCTGGCAATAGTGATCCATGCAATGGCCACCTCAAGATTAGACTACTGTAACACCCTCTACATGGGGCTGCCCTTGACTCAAATTTGGAGGCTGCAACTGTGGCCCACAAGCAACTGGTGCAAAGGAGGGAATAGGAGGCTGCTGGGGGGCGGGGGACGGAATGGAGCCATTCCAACTGTGGCTTCAGCACAGTGGGACCAATCTTATTTGCATGGGTGCAAAACGCAACAGCCAGGTTGCTTATGGAGCTATCTGTATGGGAGCACATTCAGCCTGCGCTGGAAACGTTACACTGGTTGCCTGTGGCATTCTGAGTTCGCTTCAAGGTGCTGGTCTTAACCTTTAAAGCCCTATATGGCCTGGGACCTGTCTACCTTCGGGACCGCCTCTCCCCGTACATACTCCAGAGAGCACTATGTTCAGAATCTCAAAATCTTCTTAAGATCCCCGGACCAAAAGAAGCTTGATTGATAGCTACCAGAGCCAGAGTGTTCTCGGTAATAGCCCCCGTTCTGTGGAATGCCCTCCCAAGAAACATCAGGGCTCTGTAGAACCTGCCACAGTTCCGCAGGGCCTGTAAGACTGAACTGTTCAAACTTGCTTTTCAGTTAAGGGGAGGTGGCTGTTGTTCCACAGCACTGACAATCTCACTGAACAAATATAACTGAAACAAGAAACATCAGAATAATTGCATCTTGGACTTTTAATGACTATATAGTGGAAATGATTTTATTGTATATTTGTTTTAATATTTTATGTTGTTTTTATTTGTTGTTAGCCACCCTGAGCCCATCAGGGGAGGGCAGGATATAAATTTTATTAAATAAAATAAATAAATAAATAAATTGGAATCTGTTAACTCCACAATAAGGACTGATTCTGTGTCCCAGTATAATCTGGCAATGAAATCTGGCTCAGAAGTACATGATTCCTTGAAACCTCTGCCAGTCTGTTTTGTGTTCTATTGTCATTAGATGTTTAGTGGGTCTTTATGTGTTCATCTTGATTCAGTACAAGAGAGAGTCACAAATCCAAAAAATAGCCAAGTAATGCTCTTATCTTGGAGATCAGAAAACTTGAGAAGGCATAATGCATTTATATCTGGTATGAAATTTGCAGTGATCAAAGACTTTGGTTTGGGTATATTGGTTCCCAGTTAAGTTATGGTGTCTAGGAATAATGGATGAAAATCTGCTGATAGAAGAAAGGAATGATTCTCCCTTTCCTCCCTCCTCACAGCAGCTCACTGGTCTCTGTGTCTGTGACTCCACATAAGTTTTACAGTGTTAGGATTAGAATTCCCTGCAGTGCTGCTGCAGGGAGGGTAGTATGTGGAAGAGCTTGATGCTTTCATGTACTTTTACTCTGAAGAGATACATTAATTACAATGAATTTAGTATATACATGGATGTTTGTGAGACGGTATTTACTACATTTGATATATAGGGTTTTTTTTGTCAAGTTATGATAACTGTATGTGAAGTGTAAATATGGAGACTGGATCTGCAATTTTATTTGTATTTACCCAGGAGAAAGAATAATTGGATAGGATTTACCTCCTGGGGCAGGAGGCTTTTACAGGATTGGGCTATTGGGTTCTAAGGTCTCTTTAGGGACCACCTCTGTAAGAGAACAGTTTCTGTGGGATGTATTACTCTTGATTCAAACAACTAGCAGTATTGCATTCCAGACTACCTTGTTTGAGAGCTCTAAAAACAGCTTGTTCATGTAGGTTAGTGAGGAGCCTCTGTGTGGCAGTGCATTGTTTTAAAATATGTGTATGTATGGAGAGTGTCAGATATCTGTAACAGGAAACCTGTCTGGTATGGAGTGTCTGCTGATCCAGCCATACCAGAACAGTCCTGCATTGGTTGGGAGTGATAGATGTTAACGTTATTTTTTTTCAGAGTTGTGCCTCTGGATATGGCAAGAGCATGCTTGACTCAGTGGGGCTCCTAGCATGGGGTTTCTTGGTATTTTTAGGGGCCTGACTTCTTTTTCTCTGTTGTTCACACACAGATCTTCCATCATGGCTGGTGAAAGGAGAAATGGAAATCTGCTAGTGCATGTTGGGCCCAAGCTGCAGGCCTATCCTGAGGAGCTGCTCCGGCAGCGTCGGGGCCATGATGGACACACTGAATACTTGATTCGTTGGACAATCCTTAGTTTAGATGACAGTATAGGGAGCAACACAAATGCTGTTCCTGAGAACAAAACAGAGAATATTCTGATGTGGATGTCAGCTGAAGAAGTTTATGCCAACTGCCCCACGCTACTGGGCAAGAGGAAACCAGAAGGGCAGCGGGTGAAAGAGGAGAAGGCGCCTAGCACATACCCATCTGATGTGACGCTGGATGAGGCCTCTCTTTTGGAAATGAAGACCGATGTCAGGAACTTGGTGCAGCGAGCTGCTCGGCAGATGGCACGTACAACAGGACCAGAGTCTTCCATCCTAAATACCATACATGTGCTCAGTGCCTATGCCAGTATTGGCTCACTGACTGGTGTCTTTAAGGAGACAGGTGCCCTGGATCTGTTGATGAAGATGCTGTGTAATGAAGAGAAGCAGATCCGTCGCAGTGCTGGCAAGATGCTGAGGGCTCTGGCTTCACATGATGCAGGTGAGACTCCAGAGTGAAATCTGAGCTGCTCCTTGGCTAGCAGTTTGAATACTTCAGGAAATTGAAATGTTCTAATGCAGGGGTGGCCAAATTTGCTTTATGCAATAGCCACATAGACTAAATCCCAGAGGCTTGAGAGGTGGCTTTGGGGGAGTGGGCTGAAAGTGACATTACAGCAAGGGGTGGGGTTTCAGTGCTGGATGTGACATCATTGAAAGCGGTGGAGCCTAGGGATTGCCATCACTTGACCTTTGACCTGGAAATAACATTACCAGAAATGACATCACAATGTGATATTACATCCTTGCTTGGCACCACCCCCCATAGTTCCCAGGTGGTAAAAACTGAAAAGGTCTCTGCATCCTTACAGAAAGAAATTCATAGTGTGCACGAGTGATTTCCACATTGCTCCCTTCTTCCACTATTCTTTGTGGGCCCCCAACTTACACTATATTTAATAGTAAAGTGAATAGTAAAGTAAATGCCAGTCACAAAAGCAGCAAAAACCAGATCACTCAGAGATATGACAGGGTTTCTGCATACACAAGGGACTCTCCATGTGTATGGAAAAATAAATAAATTTTGAAGAAAATAATACTCCAAACCCCCTGCCCCCAGCTTGATAAGGATAGAGCATATTTCTGGTCTCAAGGAAGCATGAATATTGACAGCAGTTGAGTGCTAGTGGCGGAAGGAAAGATATGTCAGAAATTTAGCCTGTTGGATCCTTCATGCCATACTGCATAGAAAGGGGGAAAAAGTGCTTTCCTGAACTATATCACTGGGAATAGGTGAGTATCTTTGTGCTTCCTGAGTCCTGAATCAATGCATGCCAGTCAGACTCATGAGCTTTATAAAGTTCTGTCTGCATGACTCCAATGTCTACATGTTGCATTTTTCAACTCTGTTTGCTCCTTTGGTAGGTGTTATTTAATTGACATGGATGCTTTTTTGATCTGATGAGACCAGCACTCAGAAACTCCCTCCCCAACCCCAACTCTGCCTACCACCCCCCTGAGCAGCAAGAACTCAGGCTTGTACGAGCTTGCCAGGGGAACTTTACCCTGGTGGCCTATCTGAATGTTTCATGTCCTGGCCACCCTCTTCCCTCCCTCCCCAACCCGAAAGGGCTCCAGCTGCTCCCGCACAACCCAGAGCGGCAAGAACATGGGTGGCTTGTATGGTCTTGCTGGGAAAACATTTCCCTTGGTGGCCTGTGCAAGTGGCATGTGTCCTGACCACCCTCTTCCCTCCTTCCCCAACGCACTTAAAAGGACTCCAGCCTCCCCCGCCAGTGGCAAGAACATGGGTGGCTCATACAGACTCACCAAGTGGTGCATGTCCTCGTCACCTTCCTCTCTCCCTCCTCAGCCCAAAAGGGCTCCGGCCTTCCCTACCCCAAGCAGCAAGATGTGGGAAGCTTGTACAGGCTTGCCAGGGGAACTTTACCCTGGTGGTTTGTGCGAGCAGCACATGTCTTGGCAGCTGTCCTCCCTCCCTCCCCAACCTGAAAGGACTCTGGCTGCCCCCTGCAGCCTGTACAATCTAGGGGTCTCTCCTTCCATACACCCACCCCAGAACTCACCATTCGGGCTGGCAGCAGCAGAAAAACAATGCAGCATGTGGAGCCCCCAGCTCTTCCTGGCCCTACTGAGGCAGCAGTGCAGCGCTGGGCAAATGATTCCATGTCCCAACAGAGGATTGTCTGCATCCCTCCCACATGCAAATTTGCTGATCCCCGCGGCCACCCAAGGCAGCATTCCGAGAGCTGCAGGCCAAGTGGAGAGAGATGAATGTGGCTGCAGTGGCTCCCAGTTTATCAGTCCCTGAAATGAAGGGGTTCTGTTTGACTTCTGCAGATAAGATTGTCCCACTGTGCTGAAGCCACAGTTGGAATGGCTCCATTCTGTCCCCCCCCCCCAGCAGCCTCCTATTCCCTCCTTTGCACCTGTTGCTTGTGGGCCACATAAGAGCCCTGAATAGGCTGGTTCCGCCCCCCCTGCCCCCAGGCTTTTTGTTTGATACTCCTGATCTAGAGTTTTGCTAAGCTGCTGTACTATTGACTGCAGCTCAAAGAAGACTGTGTCTTTTCAGTCCTTGAAAGTTTTGTCACCTCCAGGATTTGGGCAGCAGCAGGCAGCTTGCACATTCTGCAGTATATTATGAAGCTAAGCAATCTGGTGAACAAGGGGAAGAGAACCAAGTTTCGGTGTGATGTTGAGTGATTTTTCCTTCATGGAATTATCTACTAATCCTTGTTAACCTTGTTGGTGGTGAATTCTTCTCTTACTTTCAGCAATGGTCGGGCATGCATGGTAATTTAATAAAATGTGAATTCCTGTGGGGACAAGACTTAATCTATGATTGCTATGCATACAGAATCCCAGCAGCATGAGACAACAGAAACTTCTAAGTGTCCATATGCAGAGATAGGAATTTCAGCAGTTTTGAAAAAGAAAACTGATATGGTAAATGACTTCAGGATAACAATAGATCCATTAAACTTTGAAAGTTCTTACATGATATTGCATGTTGGATTGGTCCCAGGTTCAATCCCTGGCATCTCCAACTAAAAAGGGTCCAGGCAAATAGGTGTGAAAAACCTCAGCTTGAGACCCTGGAGAGCAGGGGAGGGATGGTGGCTCAGTGGCAGAGCATCTGCTTGGGAAGCAGAAGGTCCCAGGTTCAATCCCTGGCATCTCCAAAAAAGGGTCCAGGCAAATAGGTGTGAAAAACCTCAGCTTGAGACCCTGGAGAGCCGTTGCCAGTCTGAGAAGACAATACTGACTTTGATGGACTGAGGGTCTGATTCAGTATAAGGCAGCTTCATGTTCATGTTCATGTTCATCTCTTGTGGTTAAGTAATAACTGAACAGTTTTGTGAAGCAATAAAGGAAGATCAACATATTGGTTCAGTTACATTAAACCTATTTGAACTGTAGTTAATTTGTGAAACCAGGATTCAGCTAATGAATCATTCAATCCCAGATTGTCTTGAAAGATTCTGATTATAGCTTCTGTGGTCTTCTTTAAAAACAAACAAAAAACCCCCACTCCAAACTGGCTGCTATCCCAATCTGCACTGCAACACCAGCTGATGATCATTTATCATGGGTTGGTGACAAAACATGGAAGCAGAGATCTGTTGGTCCAGACAGCAGACTGTTTTATACCCACAACTTCCTAGGTTAACACTTTTCTCACACTAAATCATGAGAATGTAACTGTAACTTGCCCATGCTTTCAGGTGTCCAAGAAAGTTTGATCCACCATAAATATAAACTGAGCAGGGAGTACTAGTAATTCAGGCGCTCCTCCAGTGTTTCCTCCTTTTCCACAAATGTCATTGTTCATTCATTATTTTACAGCATTTAGTAGTCCACCATTCTCAAGAAGCCGCCCCCCTGGATCTTAGAGTATGGTGTAGGCACACAATTGTTTCATGTGCTTGCAATGTCTGTCTGCATATTGCAGTCTTTGATCTTGGAAACAGTATAGTTCTCTGGATATAATCTTCAGTTTAGGTGTATTTGCTTTCTGGAATTGTCATGTGTTTCTGAATAAAATGTTGAGTCCATTTTTCTGCATTCTTGATGTAGCATCTTCTTGAATCGCTTGTTGAGTTTCCTTCTTTTTTAGAGCTCTCAGTCATGTATGTGCACAGAAAAAGTTATGGAATGCATTTGGGTAGTCCAGGTTTCCTTTCCTTTGTTCTTAATCTGTAAATTGCCCCAGATCCTTGAGCTCTTGCCACAGTTTGGTCCAAAAAAGGATAGCTAGTGGACTTACCAATACCTGTGGCCACTCCTTGGAATCTATTGTAGTAAAAAAAAAAAGAGAGAGAGAGAGAGAGAGAAACTCTGGGAGGAAGCAATTGGGGGCAGAAAAGGGGGATGTTAGTAGCTTCTCATCCCACCTCTGAATATCACAATATTTGATAAATAAAGTGCAAGCTGTGATCCTGAGATAAATCACAGGAAAAAATAGTCTGGAGTCCTGCATCCCAAATCCCCCCCCCCCCAAAAAAATTAACAGCTCAAAAGAGAAAGTTTAGAATGATTGCTATTGAATAATCACCAATATATGGGGGGGGGGGGGGTAGAAGCAACTCTTGTCAGTACATTTTCACTGGATTACTTATAGAATATTGCTCCCCTTTTGGGGGAGTCCATTAGCTTTGTGGTTACTAAAAAGTCTTTGAATCATGAGTTGTGGGTTTTTTCAGAGAGGCTCCCTAGGCCAGAGTTTGAGAACTCCTCCTTAAAATACAGCAAGGATTGTGGGGCCCAGCTGCACTGTGCAGCAGCCTCCCCAGGGTCCGGCAGGAATCACAGGGCCCAGATGTACTGTGCGGTAACCTCCCTGAGGCCTGGCTGGCCAGCCAGAATTGCTGCAGGGCCTGGAAAAGTTACTGTCACAGTTCAGGTAAGTTTCCCCCTCATTTCTTTGTTTCCCTTTCTTTCCATTCTTCCCCACATTTCTTTATTTCTCTTTCTTCTCCCCTTTATTTCCCTTTCTTTTCATTTCTTCCCCCATTTCTTTATTTCCCTTTCTTTCCATTTCTTCTCCCCTTTGTTTACCTTTATTACCCTTTCTTCCTTCCATTTCATTTCCCTTTATTTCCTTTTCTACCCCCTTTCTCCCTTCCTTTCTCTCTCTCTCTTTTTGTGAAGCCAGTGTGGTGGGCATTGTGAAGGACTGCTGCTGGAGTATGTGGGTGCCTTTAAAGGTCTGCTGGGAGCAGCTGCAGTTTCCGCATGAAGGGAGGAAGGGGTGGCAGGGATGGGGGTGGGAGCCAGCTACCACCAGTTCAATTTGCATTATCCCAGATGGTGTGGCCTAATATGCTAATGAGTGTGTGACCTAATATGCTAATATTAGGGGACATGGTCTAATAAACTACTGAGTTTCAGCTGGGCTTTTTCTACAAAAAAGTCCTGGACCTGTGAATTTGCCTAGGGAGGTGGGCTGTCTGTGTGTGTGCGTGTGCACCAGATTAGGCTTTCCCCACATGACTTTAAATAGAAGAACAATTATTTGCATTAATTTTGCTGGCCTGAATTGTTCGCCCTCAGCGGAGCACTGTTTTTTAAGCTGATAATTTTGTATGGCCCATTAATGATGTTATAAATATCCATATGTCCCTTGACAGAAAAAAGGTTCCCCACCCCTGTACTAAATTATCAGAAGTTGCTGTGGTCAGACAAATAGAGAGTTGTATCTGGATCAGGGAGACTGAGGTTCAAACTCCAGCTCAAAACAGATATTTTTCATCCACACACATTTTAATTCTCCACCTGTAATTTCTTTGCTGAATCAAGAACAGAATGGATGTAAAAAGTAACAATGCACTTTGCAAATCAGAAACTGCTAGACAGGATAAGGGTGTCTTTAATGTAAGAAAATAAGAGAAGCCATGTTGGATCAGGCCAGTGGCCCATCCAGTCCAACACTCTGTATCACACAGTGGCCAAAAACTTATATATATATATAGCCGCCACCTCCTGTGGCAGTAAATTCCACATGTTAATCACTCTTTGGGTGAAGAAGTACCTCCTTTTATCCGTTCTAACCTGACTGCTCAGCAATTTCATTGAATGCCCACGAGTTCTTGTATTGTGAGAAAGGGAGAAAAGTACTTCTTTCTCTACCTTCTCCATCCCATGCATAATCTTGTAAACCTCTATCATGTCACCCCGCAGTCGACATTTCTCCAAGCTAAAGAGCCCCAAGCGTTTTAACCTTTCTTCATAGGGAAAGTGTTCCAAACCTGTAATCATTCTAGTTGCCCTTTTCTGCACTTTTTCCAATGCTATAATATCCTTTTTGAGGTGTGGTGACCAGAATTGCACACAGTATTCCAAATGAGACCGCACCATCGATTTATACAGGGGCATTATGATACTGGCTGATTTGTTTTCAATTCCCTTCCTAATAATTCCCAGCATGGTGTTGGCCTTTTTTATTGCAATCGCACACTGTCTTGACATTTTCAGTGAGTTATCTACCACGAGCCCATGATCTCTCTCTTGGTCAGTCTCTGCCAGATCACACCCCATCAACTTGTATTTGTAGCTGGAATTCTTGGCCCCAATGTGCATTACTTTGCACTTGGCCACATTGAACCTCATCTGCGATGTTGACGCCCACTCACCCAGCCTCAACAGATCCCTTTGGAGTTCCTCACAATCCTCTCTGGTTCTTACCACCCTGAACAATTTAGTGTCATCCGCAAACTTGGCCACTTCACTGCTTACTCTCAACTCTGAATCATTTATGAACAAGTTAAAGAGCATGGGACCCAGTACTGAGCTCTGCGGCACCCCGCTGCTTACCGTCCTCCACTGCGAAGACTGCCCATTTATACTCACTCTTTGCTTCCTATTAATTAGCCAGTTTTTGTACCACAAGAGGACCTGTCCTTTTACTCCATGACTCTCGAGCTTACTAAGGAACCTTTGATGAGGAACTTTATCAAAAGCTTTCTGGAAGTCAAGGTAAACAATATCTATCGGGTCTCCTTTGTCCACATGTTTGTTCACCCCCTCAAAGAAATGTAACAGGTTAGTGAGGCAAGATCTTCCCTTACAGAACCCATGCTGAGTCTATTGGCGGTGCATGTGCAGAGTGCAAAACAGAGTGCTGTGCAAGAGTATACTCCAGGAAGAAGGTGAGCCACACACCAGCACCTAGTATAAAAGTAGTGTATTTACAGACTATATACAATACAACTAGTGCGGTGAATAACATTAAGCTGAGTGACAAAGTGCTACGCCAGGAACCAACTTTTGACTGAGAGGAATACAGTCTGGCACTGTAGTGCTTATATATACATGTCAGCCAATCATGGCAGTCCATACAGTTGCTGACTTCAGCAAGTACTTTCCCCTGGTTACAGTCCAGCCAGAACCGGCTTGCTGGCAAGGTTGATCTGACCTCACCTGTCAGATAGATCCACCTGCTTCTTCTTGCTTCTGTCATGCTGTGGAAGGAGGACTCAATACACTGACACACCTCCTAGTCCGACGTACATAGCATGCCCAGTAACTTTACAACTTTACAGTGTTCATTTGCATTTAGACACTTTACACATAAGTCAGCAGCATTTACAACATTCAATCTGCACTTTGCCAACCTCCCCCAAACCCAGGAACTTGTTTCACACACCAGCCCTGGTTTAGAACTGAGTTAGGACATTCAGTCACAGACCCACTGTGATTCAGCAAAGTCATACCTCCTCTTCATTGCTGAAAACCATGCCTGCCTTTTTTCACTTCTCTCCAGCTTTATCACCTCCTGACATGAGTCAGGCTCAGGCACACTAACAAAATTTACATCTGGAAAGCCATATCTCTCAGGAGGAATACCTTTGGTTATTCTGGAGGATACCCGTGGCCCCTGACTAATACTGGGCTCCCTTCCTCCTGAAGCCACCTTCTGAGCTGGAGATTCAGGTTCCAGTTTTACCTCCCGTTGCTCTGCCTCAGAGCTGCTCTCTGAGCACGGCAGTAAAACACTTTTGCTTTCCGAGCCGTGCAGCTTTGCCCAGCTGCAGTGCTCATTAAAGCTTGCTGACCGGCTGTATGTTATCTTCGTCTCCTTGTTACAAAAACGATAAGATTTTGTGCCTGGCTCGTAGCCCAGGAAAGTCAAACATTTCGCCCGGTCACCTCCCTTCCTCCTGTGTTTTAAAGGTACATTAACCTATGCCTGGGTACCAACCAAACACTTTCAGGAATCCCAAATTAGGCAGTTTCCCATACAACCTTCGGTATGGAATATCACTTGTGGCTCTTGTCCACACCCTGTTACAAATGTAAGCTGCAGACTGCATAGCCTCAGCCCAATATGTAAACGGTAGACCAGCATCTTCCACCATGGCACACATGTAACTTTGAAGAACAGCTCTCTTTCTCTCGGCCAGGCCGTTTTCCTTGGGAGTAGCAGGGTTAGCCAGCCTGTTCTCAATCCCTCTGCTCTTTAGCCAATTCTTAAAGTTATTTGAGGTGAACTCACCCCCACGGTCTGACTGCACAGCCTTGATTTTTAAATCTAGCTGCCTTTCCACAGCCTTTGCCCACTGTGTGAAACACTTGAACACGTCAGACTTGTGTTGCATCGTGAACACCCAACAGAACCTGGAATAGTCATCGGTCACGGCCAAGCAATACCTGTTCCCCGAATGGCTCTTGGGGAAAGGCCCCATCACGTCTAGGTGTAGCAGTTCCAGAGCCTGCTTTGTCACCCTAGAGCTCTGCTTTGCTACAGCACAAGCCTTGCTTTTTATTTTCTTGCAGACCTGGCAATCTAAAAAACATTTGCATGGCTTAACTTTTAGGTCTGGCAGCATTGACAGGGTCTTATTTATAGCATGGAAGCCGCAGTGCCCTAGCCTGCAGTGAAGTAAATGCACACACCTGTCATGCTCTGGCACGTTTGTGACCTGAGCAGCCCTGACAGACTCACTTCCCAGCATATAAACATTTTCAACCCTGTGACCAGTAGCCAGCAACTTCCCTTACAACATTTCTGAGTGAACAGAACCTCAAGCCCTGCATCATTTAGAGCACTGACACTCAGTAAATTGGATCTCAGAGTGGGTACACATAGTACATTTCTCAGTTTACAGTGAAGTGAAGGAAAATCAACAACTCCCTTACACTGCACAGCAGCCGATGACCCATCAGCCAGCCGCACGTGGGAGAGTTTGGAATTTTTAGAGTCCCGCAGCAGACCTCTCTCTTTGCAGAGATGACTCGTAGCTCCTGAGTCTAGTATCCACGGCGACCCAGCACACACTGCAGATGATGTAACTAGCCGAGCTTGCTCCTCACAGCTGCTTGTGAAAATCTGACTCCTCTGCCTCTGATGTCGTTTCTGCCTTCCAGCTTCAGGACAGGCACGCAAGAGGTGAGATGCAGATCCACATTTGTAGCAACGCCTCACAACCAACGCTTTCGGCTCTGCCTCCGTCTTTGGCTGCCTGCCAGCAGCACGGACTGGCTCCCCTCCAGACGCTCCTGCAGACACACGCTCACCAGCCGACACTCCTGGATGGATAACAGCAGCCACTCGCTCCTGGAAGTCGTATAGATGGGCACAGACGTATTCCATCGTCAATGCAGCCACGTCCACCGTCTCCAGCGATGTTATGAGTGGAGAAAACTCTGGCGGGAGGGAAGATAACAGTATATAAACCCTGTCATCGTCCGCAATCACTTTCCCCCGGGTCTCTAACTCAACAAAGCAATCAGTCAAGTTCTTAATGTGCTGTCTCACACACCCACCAGCTGGCATCAAAGTGCGGAACATCTTGCGCGTCAAGGCCATCAGGGAGCCTGCAGTAGTCCTCACATACACTCTACTGAGTGCATCCCACGCAGCCTTTGCAGAGTCCTTGCCTCTCACATAGATAAGCTGGTCGTCCCCGACAGCCAGCACTATGTTTGCAAGTGCTTTCTCTGCTAAGACAGTCTCAGCTGGAGATAATGCAGCAGGGGGGTTACTCACGAATGTCCGCAGACCCTCACGTTTTAGGAAGTGCTCCATCCTCAAGCTCCATACAGCGTAGTTGGTAGACGTGAGTTTCTCAACCACCACGGCAAACTGTTGTTGAGCCATCACACCGACTCCACCAGACAGCTGGCTGCCGTCCTCCCCCTCGCTCTCAGATAGCGATAGCTGGAATTCCTCGTCTCTGTCCTCCACGGCTTCTCTTGCCTCCGGCTCCACCACAGCGTCCCAACAGCTCTCAAACAACCTCTGCGCAGCGGAGCCAGACTGGGCCCATAACCCTATTGGCGGTGCATGTGCAGAGTGTAAAACAGACTGCTGTGCAAGAGTATACTCCGGGAAGAAGGTGAGCCACACACCAGCACCTAGTATAAAAGTAGTGTATTTACAGACTATATACAATACAACTAGTGCAGTGAATAACATTAAGCTGAGTGACAAAGTGCTACGCCAGGAACCAACTCTCGACTGAGAAGAATACAGTCTGGCACTGTAGTGCTTATATATACATGTCAGCCAATCATGGCAGTCCGTACAGTTGCTGACTTCAGCAGGTACTTTCCCCTGGTTACAGTCCAGCCAGAACTGGCTTGCTGGCAAGGTTGATCTGACCTCACCTGTCAGATAGATCCACCCGCTTCTTCTTGCTTCTGTCATGCTGTGGAAGGAGGACTCAATACACTGACAGAGTCTTCCTCAATAACCCGTGTTCATCAATGTGCCTACTCATTCTGTCCTTGATAATGGTTTCTACCAACTTTCCCGGTATTGAAGTCAGACTGACTGGCCTGTAGTTACCCGGATCTCCTCTGGAACCCTTTTTAAAGATGGGGGTGACATTTGCTACCTTCCAGTCCTCAGGAACGGAGGCAGATTTCAATGAAAGATTACATATTTTTGTTAGAAGATCCACAAGTTCAACTTTGAGTTCTTTCAGAGCTCTTGGATGTATGCCATCCGGAACTGGTGACTTATTAGTTTTTAAATCATCTATCATTTGTAGGACATCCTCTCTTGTCACCTCAATCTGCCTCAGGTCTTTCAACACCCCTTCCAGTAGAAGCGGTTCCGGAGCAGGCAAACACTTCTCATCTTCCACAGTGAAGATTTAAGCAAAAAAATCATTTAGCTTCTCAGACATTTCCCTATCCTCCTTCAGTAATCCTTTGACACCTTGGTCATCCAAGGGCCCCACTGCTTCCCTGGCTGGTTTCCTGCTTCTAATATATTTGAAGAATTTTTTATTGTTGGTCTTTATGTTTTTTGCAATATGCTCCTCATAGTCCCTTTTTGCCTGCCTGATCACAGTCTTGCATTTGATTTGCCATTGCCTGTGTTCCCTTTTATTAATTTCACTTAGACTAGCTTTCCACCGCTTAAAGGAGTCCTTCTTACCTTTTACAGCTTCCATTACTTTGTTTGTTAACCATGCAGGCCTTTTCTTATGCCTGTTTGTACCTTTCCTAACTTGTGGTATATATTTTATCTGTGCTTCTAGGATTGTAGTTTTAAGTAGCCTCCAAACTTCCTCAAGGGTTTTGACCGTATTTACCTTTCCTTTCAGTTTCCTCTTCACATGCCTCCTCATCTTAGAGAATTTACCCCTTTTAAAGTTAAACGTGGTTGTGTTGGTCTTTTGGGGCAACTCTCTATTTATACAAATAGTGAAATCAATAATGTTATGGTCACTGCTCCCAAGCACTGCGATCACTTTTACATCTCTCACCAGGTCTTGGGCATTAGGACCAAATCCATGATCGCCCCACCCCTGGTAGGTTCTGTTACCATCTGCTCCATAGCACAGTCATTGAGAGCATCTAGAAACTCAGTCTCTTTCTCTCGACCAGAAAACATATTGACCCAATCAATCTGCGGGTAGTTAAATCACCTATGACAACACAATTTTTTCTTCTAGCCACCATCTTTAAGCCTTCCATCATATTATAGTAATCCTCTGTCTTTTGATTTGGTGGGCAATAACAAACTCCCATTGTTAAATTGCCATTTGGGCCCTCTATTTCAACCCAAAGCATTTCTGTAAGGGAGTCCAGTTCTCTGACCTCAGTCTTACTGGACCGTATGCCCTCTCTGACATACAGAGCCACCCCACCTCCAACCCTTCCCTCCCTATCCTTCCGGTATAACTTATATCCAGGAATCACCGTGTCCCACTGATTCTCCTCATTCCACCAAGTTTCTGAAATTCCCACAATGTCTATGTTTTCTCTCAACACTAAGCATTCTAACTCACCAATTTTACTTCGAAGACTTCTAGCATTTTTGTACAAACATCTGTTATTTCCTAGGCAAGCTAGGCCCTCCACCTTCCTCCTGCCTCCTCGAGACTTTGGCAGACAGTCCATTCTGATTGTCACCGTCTCTGTGGACAACTCTGTTCCATTACCCTGTAGAAAAGTATCAGCTAACCCTTCATCTCTTTGAGATGAGCCTTCCCGAACC
Source organism: Heteronotia binoei (assembly GCF_032191835.1). Taxonomy (NCBI): domain Eukaryota; kingdom Metazoa; phylum Chordata; class Lepidosauria; order Squamata; family Gekkonidae; genus Heteronotia; species Heteronotia binoei. Next base: position 221,353,206 of record NC_083223.1, on the reverse strand, counting down.
AGAGACATTTCATCTCCTGTCGGCTTTCCCCCTAGATTTAGTTTAAAAACTGCTCTGCCACCTTTTTGATTTTAAGCGCCAGTAGCCTGGTTCCATCTGGGGACAAGTGGAGACTGTCTTTTTTGTACAGCTCCCGCTTGTTCCAGAAAGCATCCCAGTGCCTAACAAACTTAAACCCTTCCTCCTTGCACCATCGTCTCATCCACACATTGAGACATCTAATTTGTGCCTGTCTCTTCAGCCCTGCACGTGGAACAGGTAGCACTTCCGAGAAGGCTACCTTGGAGGTCCTGGCCTTAAGTCTCCCACCTAGCAGCTTAAATTTTTCCTCCAGGACCTCACGACTGCATTTCCTCACATGGTTGGTGCCAACATGCACCACGACCACCGGCTCCTCCCCAGCACTGTCTATCAGCCTATCTACTACACGTGTAATGTCCGCTACCTTCGCACCAGGCAGGCAAGTCACCATACGGTCAGTACGTGGTTTTGCCATCCAGCTGTCTACTTGCCTAAGGATCGAATCACCAACTACCAAGACCCTCCCTCTCTCCCCACCCAGGGATGGTTCCTTGGCATGAAAGGGTTCCCGTTCACCAACCGAAGAAGAGGTCCCTTCTGAGGGAGCATTCCCCTTATCCTCAGCCCGGTGCCCTGTTCCCTCTCGACCCTCACACCCCCTGGCAGCAACGGGGCTGCCATGTTCAGAGCGGGGCACAACTAACACATCCCCGAGAGTCTTCTGTGAATGCTTAACTGACTGTCTCTGCTTCTCCAGGTCAGTCACCTCAGCCTCAAGGGTACGAACTCGTTCCTTGAGGACCAGGAGCTCCTTGCATCGAGCACACACCCAAGACTTCTGTCCTATGGGCAGATAGTCATACATGTGACACTCAGTGCAAAACACTGGAAAGCCCCCACCCCCCTGCCGGCATTCTACCTTCATGATAGCTTTTTAAAAAATATGCAGTCTCTTTTTAAACCCTGTTTATGTGGCTCCCCGCCTGGAGAGTCTACTTACCTTATTGGGAACAAAAGGAAATAGGGATCTGGGTTCCTGGTCCTTACACAGACCCCAGGATAAGAGCCACAGGCCAAGAGCCCTTTAACTCTCTGTTAAGGCTCAGCTTAATAATGCAAAGAGGGTGGGCAACACAGCCACTCTAATCAATGAGCCTCAATCACCTTCAGCCCTTCACACGAACTCAAAAGTTTTCAGCAATCCCCCCAGCTGCCAAGTCTCACCCTTGATGCACTCTCTGCTCTCTTCCAGAGGTCTCTGCAATGTGATGGATACTTCATCTAGCCTACTGTTGCCTGTGGTAATTTTTAAAATTTCTGTCCCATCTCAGACTTCTGAATTATCAGAGACTGAATCACTTCAAGATCTTCCCATCTCTTTGATAGCTCCAGTGTTAAGGAATAGACTTTCACAAGACTGGAGGTTACTCTAGCTGGAAGTTTCTCATAAAATATGAAAGGCAGTCCAGATTGGAATACATTTTGAAATCTTTTGGTGGGCTGCAGTAATTTTACTTTGCTGTGTGTGCGTTGTATCAAGTGTTTTTATCGATGTGTTTTACACATGGGGGCCACCTTGAATGTAAGGTAGCGTGGATAGAATGTTTAATATAATTAAAACTTTGTGCATGCGAGAGATGTGTACTGAGCTGTATCCCCTTCCATACAAAAAATCTATATATTATTAGCAACATGTGGCCTCCATCTGTGGATATTTAGATCCATGGGTCAGGGCCACACATATGCTAAATAGATTTTTCAGCAAGCTTTGGGAAGTCCCCAGGTTTGCAGAAAAATCTGAAATGTTAAAAAAATACATGGGTTTTTTTTAAATCCTTCCAAATAAAGTGGCATTCTATACACAGGCACAGAAAATGTGCTTACTGTCAGTGGGAAGCCATGCTGAGTCCAGTAGCGGCAGCTGCACAGCCCAAGTCTCTGTGCTGGGTCCAGTGGTGGCTGCATAGCCCAGGAGGTGCACTGTGTTCAGTGGCAGCCGCACTAGGCATGCTGCCAGTAGTGCAGCCTGGGAGTCATGATGGGCATGCCACCACTGGCAGCTCAGCCCAGGAGAGGAGTCATGCTGGGCCTGCTGGTGGTGGAAATGCAGGCCTAGGAATCATGATGAACATGGGCCCAGCAAGAAAGTGGTGGGGGGGAGGGAATCCTCTCCCCCTCACAAGTATCATGGACCTACACGTAAATAATATAATATTGTATGTGAAGGCTCCAGGCTTCCCTTCCCCCTCAGCAGCTTGGTATAATGGTTAAGTGTGCGGACTCTTATCTGGGAGAACCGGGTTTGATTCCCCACTTCTCCACTTGCACCTGCTGGAGTGGCCTTGGGTCAGCCATAGCTATCACAGAGGTTGTCCTTGAAAGGGCAGCTGCTGTGAGTGTCCTCTCAGCCCCACCCACCTCACAGGGTGTCTTTTGTTGGGGAGGAAGATAAAGGAGATTGTGAGCCGCTCTGAGTGGAGAGTGGAATATAAATCCAATGTCATTGTCGTCATCTTCTTCACAAGTATCATAGGCCTACACGTAAATGATATAATATTGTATGTGAAAGCTCCCGCTTCCAGGCTCCAGAACCAATGGGTTGAAATTAAATCAGAAGAGTTTCTGGCTCAACATTAGGAAGAACTTCCTGACAGAATGATCCTCTGTGGAACAGGCTTCCTCGGGAGGTGGTGGGCACTCCTTCCTTGGAGGTTTTTAAACAGAGACTAGATGGCCATCTGACAGCGATGAAGATCCTGTGAATTTAGGGGAAGGTGTTTGTGAGTTTCCTGCATTGTGCAGGGGGTTGGACTAGATGACCCTGGAAGTTCTTTCCAACTCTATGATTCATGATCTAGGCCAGTGGCCCCCAACCTTTTTGGCACCAGGGACTGGGTTTGTGGAAGACAATTTTTCCATGGACCAATGCGGGTGGGGGTTCTTTTGCCCCAGGTTGTCCCCATGTCCACACCCTGTCTCTGCCCCCCATGGGGGTCTTTAAATGAGGGGTAGACAAAGGTCACTGCCATGCTGCCACTTCTACCGACCTTGGTGAATGAAAGAGGTTGTGTTTTGGAGTGAGGCTGCACTGCCTCTTTTGTTTGTCTGGGACCTGGGCAAGTGAAAGGGGCGGTGCAGTGCCTCTACCTCACTCCGCGGCCAAGTTGCTAACAGGCCACGGACCGGTACCGGTCCACGGACCGGGGGTTGGGGACCCTTGTTCTAAGCAGAACATTCTAAATGTATGTGTCATCAGGTTTAGCTCTTCAGTATAGCCCATGGATGGGCAAAGTATTTGGCTGTTGGGCCTCACCTGATTTTTGCTTCTGAGGAATTTGAATCAGTTCTTTCAAGGCTGCAGTGCAGTAGGCTGGTGGTCCTGACAAGTTAAGCAGACCATAAGAAATTCCCTTGGGTCCGATGTAGCTCACTGTAATTTGTCCCCCTCTGATATAGTTGCTGTTTTTCTAGTCTTGAGATAGTTGTGGCTTACACAGACCAAAACAGTCATGTGAGCATTGTTTTTTGTCCTGTGTAACACTGAAATTAATGCATGTCTTGAATGTGAATCTCAGATTGTAAAAATGCAGTTTGAAGTACTTTGAGATACACCCGGTAAAGGTCAGAATATATTGTCAAGGTTTAGAGACAAGCTAGGCACCTTCTTTTCAGATTTGTGTGATGTAAATTCTGGTATTCAGATATTAAATCCAACATCTATAAAAATAAATTGGTTAGTTTGGATTTATTGTCTATCCTTTTTATGGTACAGCATAACGATCTGGTAATTACAGTTATTTAGAATCTTTGTGTAGGTTTCACTTCCTACAGTCTCCCCCAGGCTTCTGAGGAAAGAGGTCTGAGAATTAGTCACCAGCTTTTGGAGTTGTTCCCACGCTCAGGAGATAGAGAGTCAGCTGGAGTTCATATTAAAAACTTTGCTTTCTCTTTCTCTTGAGATCTTTCAGGAACTTACAGTGAGAGGATTCTGCCATTACAACCAAAATCTTGTATTAAGTATTTGAGTTCTTGAGTGAATATGGAAAAGAAAAAAAGGTTAGAACATGTTTGTTTCTCAGCTCCACTTAGGAAGAAACAGATGCATAGAGAGATAACCCAGGTACATGTCAAAGGACAGAATTACCTGATGCCACCTCTTGTATAGAAGAGCCCCGTAGCACAGAATGGTAAAGCTGCAGTACTGCAGTCTGAACTCTCTGCTCACAACCTGAGTTCGCTCCCAGTGGAAGCTGGTTTCAGGTAGTCAGCTCAGGTTGACTCAGCCTTCCATCCTTCCGAGGTCGGTAAAATGAGTACCCAGCTTGCTGGGGGGAAAGTGTAGTTGACTGGGGAAGGCAATGGAAAATCAACCCATAAAAAGTCTGCCGTGAAAACGTTGTGAAAACAACGTCACCCCAGAGTCGGAAACGACTGGTGCTTGCACAGGGGACTACCTTTACCTTTTTTTTTTAACCTCTTGTATACTTTTTTCTTAAAATAGTGACATCTGAATCTAACACACTGAAAGCAGCAGAATAAATTTTGAGTCTAGTGGTATCTTGAAGACCAACAAAAGTTTATTCACGGTATGAACTTTTGTCTGCAGACACACTTCCTCAGATACATAGGAATGAAAGTCAATAATTAGCGAATTAGCAAAATGTTCACCTATGTAGAGACATTTGCCTATGTACATGAGTTGTTAACTTCCATTTCTATGTATCTGAACTTTTGTTGGTCTTAAAGGTGCTGCTGGACTCAAAATTTGTTCTTCTGCTTCAGACCAACACAGCTGCCCACATGGATCTATCTACATTGAAAGCTGCCCTCAAAGTTTTTGTACCTTGTTTGGGCAGTTGTTGCCAACTAGTGGAAAAGACATTAGAACTGCCCTTCATATGTTCTAGAATGTGTGGTTTTTCCTACACCAAGATTAATAGTAAAGTAGAATCATGGCTTTTCTTAGGAGATGTTTGTGTCATTACTTCATGTAGATTTTTGGTTGTGATGTTCTGCAGACCTTCCAAGTGCTTGCATTAAGCCTAACCCCTTACCCCTGCCTAGAGGTGTTACTCATCCCCTGAATACTCCACTAAACTCCTAGCTGTGTTATGAAAACCTAGTCCTACATCATCCATCTTAAAATTCCTCAGAGGTCTCTTTGGTCACTATTCCTGCTCCCAAATGCTCAGCCTACGCAGCCCGGCTACTTATTTATCCACCACCTGTTCTCTGTTAATCCCAGCCCTGCTCCTACGTCTGTTATGCCATCCCAGTGGTGGGCAGTGTATGGATCTGCTTCATGTGACACTCAGGATTGTTTATAGCAATCTGTGGGGACACTTGGCTACCCTTCCTTTCCCCCCTGAATTTTAATACTAAATAAGTGCTAAAGTTCTCCATGTCTCTTGCTTCTTCATACCACACACAAACTGATGCATATTTACAGTGTTCTGCTGACTAGGTATTTTTTTAAAAAAGTAACCAAGTAACTGTGCCATCTATAGATGAATGACAAAATTCTTTAAAAATTTACAGGAAGGAATATGTTCTGCTGGCTAGCTAGATTCTATGGCACATTTTTAGTGGTTCTAAAGGGAAGCTGCTAAACTATAGTTTATGTTGTCTATGCCTTGTACTACACAAAATAAATTTGTAGGAACATACCCAATATAAAATAAGACATTGCTTATTTCTGCTTTAAAAGATTCTAAATACTTCCAAAGGATATATAAAAATGTTTAAGATAAAAAATGGACCAAAGTTTGAAGCTTGAAGTTTGTAGCAACTAAGCGTCATCATCACCTTTTTGCTCCAGTCTAGACCTTTGGACCATCACTGCTTCAGATAATTCTTCATTTCCTTGCTGTCTCCCTTCTTCATTTCCTTGCTGTCTTTTCTAGGGTTTGAATTTGTAATAAAAATATGTGATTGGTGAAGGAGCATGTCTCAGCTTTTCTTGGTATCCTAAAGAAGCAAATATTGAATGTCTCAGTCAACCTTTAAAATCAGTGACCATTATTCACTAATATCTAGTAGCTATCAAATCCCTCTCTTGAATATCCTGTTTATGTGTTGTGAATTAAAAATACCATGTTTGACATAGACCTCAGGTTTCAGAAGTGAAGAACCATTATGGGATCATTCATTAGAAGTTGTGGCAGATGATCTCTTGACCATGTTTAAGTGGGCAATGAGTGGGTTTGTGTAAGTTTAAAAGGAAATATGCCAGTTTACTGCCAATAGCTATTCAAGGTGACTCATAAAAAAGCAATAATAATAATAATAATGTTTCCTTCACCTAGTATAACTCCTTTATTTTCCTGACTGTAATGATGCAGAAAGTCTTTTTCTTCCTGGCCTTGATGATACATGCTTAACTAGGACTGAAAACTGGTTTTGAGCCCTAAGCTGAAATCATTGTTAAGATGGGACACCATCTGTACTTGTGAATTCTCTATAAGGCCTCCACCTTATTGTATTGCTACATAATGCGATATCAGTATCCGAAAGCAAACACACCCAAGAATCTGTGTTCAGTAATGCTACAAAGAATATACAATGTACAAAGAAATATATTCAACAAATTCATACAATATTTGATATGCTGGCAGAGTCTTTGCTACAGAAAGTCTCTTTGCAATTAAGTCCTTCCAACCAAGCAGTCTCTTTACTCAGGCAGTCTCTTAATGATATTCAGTGTTGTCTTCAAATTAGTATATACTCTTGGAAATAGTAGCTTCCAAATATAGCTCCACACTATGTGATTTCTGGATTTTGAAGTGTGTTTCAGTCCGTGGTCCAAACATATATAGAAAAAAGTTTGTATATAGCTTCCATCTTCATCGTGGTCTCTGTGCAGTCCCACACATGGGTTTTTCAGCTGGAACGAACCTGACCTCGGAGAATTTAAAGCTAGCCTACGCATTTATTTTGGTGTGCATTCCCCCCCGTTCTGGGGAGCAGGCATCCACTGCGCAAGCCTGGAGTGAGGGGAAGGCGCTCCACCCACCTAGTTACTTTCTAACCGCCGCTTGGGATAGTCCTTCCTTGTTGTGTCTCCTCAACTTTACTAGCCTTATTACCTTCTTCAACCTTCGTATTCCTTCATTGTCTGTCTTTGTCTTCTTTGATCTTCTACTGGTATCATACCAAAAAAAATTTTTTTACCCGCTTTACTATCGCCTCATCTTCCTTTCCCTTCCCCCCCCCCTCCCGGGCGTATGGAAGGAAAGGATCCGAAAACCACGTTTTAAAAGTGTACTCGCTGCGGAATGAAAATCCCCTCAACAGACAGACACTCTCAGTGCTTATTTTTGGGGGGGGAGGCCCACAGGACCGACACTTGTACCCATTGCAGCCAATTTGGAAAACAGGCAAGAAAAAACCGTGCCGCTAGGCTGAAGAGTCACCTTTTAGAGTCTTCATTGCGGCCTGTGATGTTCCACGCTTCTGGGTCCCAAAACTCGCCACCTTCCCAGACCCCGCAAAGGGATGTGGCAAAACCGGCAGCTTCAGTGGCATCAGCTCCCAGTAAGCCTTAGTCCGGCAAACATACTAAAAAGTTGGATGAATCCAAGAGAAAGCACCACTTGGAACCTTCGTCTAAGTGACAGCAGGAGTTGAAAGCTGCATCGAAGTCGACTTCGAGGACCCAACTGGATCCGAGAGCTTCGGATATCATGAGTACAACCTCGGTATCAAAAACTTCGGTATCGAAATCTATGGCACCAATTGTTCCACCAGAACTTTTGATGCCCACTGATGTGATTACTGACGAGATCATACGGATTCAATCCCGGTCACCATCCATTCACGAGTCCCTGCCCGAAGACATCTTAGCCACGGAGTCTATAGAACCATCACCTCAAATCCAAACCCAACAAGCCAACCTTCTTGAGGTGCATTCATTCCGTGAGGTATCGGCACCAAGAACATTTAAAGATTCTGCTGTCTCCTCACTCTGTTGGGAATCCCTGGCTTGTGGGTACCGAGAAAGATCTCCAAGTCGACATAGAGATCGATATTACTATTATAGCCAGTCCAGATCTCAGTCTCCATCTCCATACCGACACCATCACTATTACAGGCCTTCAAGATCACCATCTGTAGAATACTGACATAGGTACCGTGACCAACCTCGGTACCATGAAGAATTCTATCAACCTAGGTACCGAGAGGAAGCTCATCATTACAGGCACATTGAAGATCCATATCACCGGTACCATGACGAAGCCTACTATCGACTCTGACAGGAACCAAAGCAGACATCCTTCGACATCCGCTCTATCTAAACATACAGTACAAACAGACCAACCTACCCTGGCGACGAAACCTTTAACTTTGATGACACCGGTACTTGACAGACCCACGACTCCTGTAGATGCCCCAGAGGATTCTGAAGCCGAAAACTCTGAGTCATCACATTCAGCCTCGTCACCAGCATCACCTGCATCTGACATTACAAAGCCAGCTGACCTATCTCCATCTGAGGGATCTAAAGCTTATCTGGATTTACTCACGAACATGGCAAATACACTCCACATAAAACTAACCACAGATCTGCCGAGAGTATCAGACGTGGTCCACGACCTGGTCCATGCTGATTTACCTGCAGGATCCTTCTTACCCATGCTACCTGTCCATTTAGAAGCATTGAAGGAAGCTTGGGATAAGCTGGCATCAATTCCACCAACGTCTAAACGAATTGAATCCCTATACAAAATACATGCATCAGATTTGAAATTCTTATTTAATCATCCTGCTCCAAATTCAATGATTGTACATTCATCCCCGAAATCAAAGCAGACACGTCACCCTGTCCCACTGGAGAAAGAAGGAAAGAAGTTGGACACATTGGGCAGAAAACTCTACTCCCTCTCCACCGCTATATCCAAAATTCATAATTATTTGGCCTATTTCGCTGCCTATACTTTCAATTTATCGTCCCAGCTGAATACATTAGTCCCATCCTTACCTGAAACGTCACAGAAACAAGCTTCAAAGATACTGCAAGAGCTTAACCGTGTAAGTAAGCAACAAATCAACTCAGTCCAGCACGCTGTTGCTTGCTCTTCAAGAACCATGGCTACCTCCATTGCCTTACGTAGGCATGCCTGGCTCCGTTCCTCGTCACTTCAACCTGACATAAAGTTTAAAATAGAAGATTTGCCCTTTGACGGCCAAGGTCTTTTTAACGCAACCACTGATGACATCTTAACCACAGTAGATGACAGCAGAAAGAGAGCCAAGAGATTAGGGGTTAGCCAGCAACAACCTCAAACTAACAGGCAAAGAGGATGGAAACCATCCTTCTACAAGCGCCTCCGTTCACCCAGGCAAGCTGATTATTGGAAACGCAAAGCTCCACCAGCCAAGCAACCATTCCATCAGTGACCACGACCACAATTGACTACGAAGGCGACTACGGCCCCGAAACAGTCTCTTTGACTTGCTGATGCCACCATCACCGATACATCATCTCCATCCCTGTACAACAAGACTGCTTCCCTTTTATCCCATGTGGGAATCCATAACATCGGATTCATGGGTCCTGGCAATCATCCACAGGGGTTACACCATAGAGTTTGCTTTGCCCCCTGAAGCACCATTGCTTTATACCTACTTCTCCTTCTTTACCCCTCCAGGAAGAGATCGCTACCTTGCTGTCCAAGGCAGCCATAGAACCAGTACCACCTCAATTCCATCCAATGGGGTTCTATTCCCAATACTTCCTGGTCTCAAAGAAAGATGGAGGACAACGTTCAATACTGGACCTCCGCGAACTTAACCGTCATATCCGATGCAAAAAATTCCGTATGATCACCCTGCAGTCTATTCTTCCTCTAATTCCCAAGAACACTTGGATGGCATTCATAGACCTTCAAGACACCTATTTCCATCTTACCATCAACCATTGCCACAGAAGATTCCCGAGGTTTGCTGTCGGGAACGACCACTATCAGTTCCGCTCTTCCCTTCGGCCTATTGACAGCACCAAGAGTCTTCACAAAGTGCATGGCGGTGGTGGCGTCAGTCCGTCAATGGAAAATTTCCATATATCCGTACATAGACGACTGGCTCATTGTGGCTCAATCCCAAGAGCAACTTCAACAGGACATTTCGACTACTCTAACACTTCTATCTTCACTAGGCCTACAAGCCAACCTCCAAAAATATAACCTTGTCCCAACACAAGACATCCATTTTATAGATGCATGCCTATCAACGATAGCTCACAAAGCCTACCTGCCGGCAGATAGAGTTCACAATATTCAGACCCTAGCAAATGCCATCATATCTCATCCCACCCAGACAGCTCTCATCTTTCAACGCATGCTGGGCCTTATGGCGGCTACGACTTCTGTCCCCTGTCATGCAAGACTTCACATGAGACCCCTACAATTGTGGTTTGTAAGGTTGTTCCATCCACACTGTCAGTTCCAGCGAACTCTACTAACAGTCCCACATCACATTCTTCCAGCACTGGAATGGTGGACAATAGAACATCACCTTCTGGCAGGAATGCCATTCCTGAGATTACCTCCATCAGCCATTGTCACGACAGATGCTTCGAAATGGGGTTGGGGAGCCCATTTTGACACACTAACGGTGCAAGGACAGGGGACAGCCTACGAAAAATCCCTCCATATCAACTGTCTGAAGCTCTTGGCGGTCCACAGAGCACTGAAGTCTTTTCTGCCATCTCTTCACGGTCTACACATTCAGGTCACATCAGACAATGTTGCGACCGTGTTCTATATCAACCGGCAGGGAGGTACTGCATCTACCCGTCTGTGCAAAAGAGCTCTAGCTCTCTGGCATTGGAGCATTGCTCACAACATACATCTGACAGCTGTGCATCTACCTGGGACCCAAAATATCCAAGCGGATACCCTAAGTTGCCAACTCGTGAACGATCATGAATGGACACTCAAACGATGCTATCTCCAGTCTTCAAAATGTTCGGAGTTCAGGTCATAGATGTGTTTGCTTCCCCGGACAATACCCAATGCGCACGCTTCTACATGCGAGGTCCCCCATCAACTCAGTCTGCGGGCGATGCCTTTCTCCACCAATGGGAAGGACCGCTTCATTACCTCTTTCCACCCATTCCACTAATAATGAGAACGCTTCAAAAGATCCAATTGGATCAGACCCATTGCATACTAGTCATACCCTGGTGGCCTCGTCAACCATGGTTCACCACACTTCTCCTTCTCTCCAACAGTGTATTTCATTACTTCCCTCAAACTTGGGACCTCCTTTCGCAACAAAATGGCAAGGTCCTACATCACGATCCAGGGCTCCTGCGACTGACTGCATGGAGGATCAGTTTTTAGAATTTCCTGCGGAAGTCCGACACATTCTATTGAATGCCAGAAAACCATCCACCAGAAGGTCTTATTTTCAAAAATGGAAGCGGTTTGCTGAGTGTGCCGCACATCACAATTTTTTACTTACATCATCCTCTATAGCTCAAATCCTGTCATACACCTTATCTCTCTCCAACTCCGGCCTCGCTTACTCCTCTTTGAAAGTTCATTTGGCCGCTATTTCAGCCTTCCATCCACATATCGAAGGACGCACAGTGTTTTCTCATCCTGCTGCAAAATCATTCCTCAAGGGCATTCTACACCTACGACCCCCTCTCTTCTGCTACCAGTTCAAAAAGCCAATTTAGTAAATCCATTCCTGTTCTTCCACATCTCTGCCAACGGAATTCCAGCCTCTCCACCTCACCTCCGCCGTTGCATTCCTGGAAACTCTATACTAACATCAAAAGTCTCCCATCTTCAGATTCAACTCATTTCAAAGGTCCGGTGACTTTCTTTCCACCCTGTAAATTATAACCATGGTTGAGCCTTTATTTAGCTCCCTGTCTCTTTAAGAATATCGCCATGCACGAGCATATGGGGAAAAGGAGAGGAAAAGAAGTTCATGAAGGCTCCCCTTAAATTGTCAGAAATCTCCTGCTTCTTTCCTCTTTCCCCCCCTTCTTCACCACCTCTGTCTCAGTGCTCTTCACAAACTTTTACAATCACAGCCAGTCTACGACTCCCAACCTCCGCCGTTGCTGCCAAGGTAGCCCTCCGCCACTCCTCCGCTTTCCGCCTTTGTGCATTTGCCAAACCAAGTCTCTTTCCCCCCCAGCTTCGGACTCCACTCGAAAGTAGGGGCAAAACAACTCACTTAGTAAGTTCTTTCCTTCGTTTATGTCTCCAGTTTAGGGTCAGATATTCTTTCCCCCCCCCTTCTCTACCATTTATTCTGTCCTCCAGATGCCGCTTCGCCTACTCCCCTTCTCCAGTGGTCACAGCTAATTCGCCATTAAGGCGTCTGGTCTATCCGGGCTTGAAGTAGTATGTTGAACGGGCTCTATGCTCAGAAAAACCAGCACAGAGCACCCAGCACTCCTCTGCATGAGTGCCCCTCCAACAGGGGCACCACCGAGTTCTTACCAGCTGAAGAACACCCCAAAAAAGACCAGCACAGAGCTGCAGAGCCGGAGCTCCGACAAACACGTCTGTTAGCGCCATGTCGTTACCGGAAACCCCATAGAACTTTTTCTTGAAGGAAATAAGACTTACCCGATGAAGGGCCACGGACTGAAACGTGCTTTAAAATCTGGAAATCGCATAGTATGGAGTTATATTTTGAAGCTACTATTTCCAAGAATATATACTCATTTGAAGACAACATTGAATATCATTAAGAGACTGCTTGGTTGGAAGGACTTAATTGCAAAGAGACTTTTTGTAGCAAGGACTGTGCCAGTGTATCAAATATTGTATGAATTTGTTGAATATATTTCTTTGTTCATTGTATATTCTTTGTAGCGTTATTGTACACAGATTCATGGGTGTGTTTGCTTTGATGTAATATGATATGGCCGTATGCTCTGGAGTAGGAAGTTTTTGCACCACTTAAGGTATCATGTTTAAAAACTCGTGCTTTGTTTCAGCTCTGTGTGAGAATTCTTTTTTCAGATTTCTGTAGTCGAAACTCTATTGTACTGTTTGCACAATGTCCTATCCTGTTGATTGCATTTGATTTACACTATGTAATCCTCCTTGAGTTTCACTGAGAAAGATGAACTATAAATAACCTAACAATAATAACAAACCAGAAATAATTATCTTAAGTATGTTCTTGCTCTAACATCTCATGATTTCAAGAAGTTAATCAAGAATTTAAACCCTTGGTTCTATGAATGCCAGGTATCTTGGTCTCCAGCTGTGTTGGTCTTCTGTTAATATGTGATTTGTGTGATTATTTAGAGGTGGACATTTACCATATTCATAAAAATGTATGCTATCTCTCTGTAAACAGAAAATGTGACTTAATGGTAGCTTCTGGTCATAGTCCATTCTTAAAATGGGCCTTGGTGGTAAATAAGGTTGAATCTTGAATAGATGCTTGATACTGGGGATACATCTTTTTTGTGTTCTGTATTTTCCTAACAAGATATATACTAAGCTTCCCTGTTTTGGTTTCAGGAAGCCGAGCCTATGTTCTCTTGTCCTTGAGCCAGCAGGATGGCATTGAACAGCATATGGATTTTGACAGTCGCTACACTCTCCTGGAACTATTTGCAGAAACTACATCCTCTGAAGAGCACTGCATGTCCTTTGAAGGAATTCATCTTCCTCAGGTATCAACTGACTTGGGTAGCTGCGATATGGTAGTGAAATGGATATCTTGCGAGTAAAGCAGATTCTAGGATTTAGGACTCTGAGAAACAGAGGGTTTAGTAGCTCAGAGACAGATGTTTTGTAAAAAAAAAGAGAACACTGGCTATGATAAGCTAAGGCCCTGTCTAGTTTAGAGAATGTCCAAAACAGGGCTTGTGATAGGCAGTAGAAATTGAGAAATAAACTGGACAGAACTAATGTCTAGCTAAACAGATATTAACTAGAAGGAAAAGTTACTCTCTCAAAGTTTGTCTGATGTACTATGTCTGTTTCAGATTCCAGGAAAGCTGCTATTTTCCCTGGTGAAACGCTACTTGTGTGTCACCTCCCTCATGGACAAGCTCAACAGCACCACAGAACTGGGAGGGGAGCGCCAAGACTGTGCAACCTCCAGTGCAAACTTCGGGGAAAAGAGCCGTGTGCAACGGGAGTTTGATTTCAGCATGGCCATGGCTAACCTCATCTCAGAGCTTGTGCGGGTAATGGGCTGGGATCACAGTCAAGAGAGGGAGCTTCTGTCTCTGAGGGAGATTCAGCCTCGAGTTGTTCGTTCCATCTTTCAGCCAAAGGGTCCCACTTGCACTGCTGTTCAGGTGCCTCTGGTAACTCCGAAGCCTTCACCACGGAAAAAAACAGGGAATGTGTTCTTGACTTTGTCAGATTTCTCCAACCGCAGCAACTATGTAGAATATGTGCAGGAGAATCTGAAACCAGGGATGACTGTGCGCATGCTGGAAGACTATGAAGAGATCAGTGCTGGAGACAAGGGAGAGTTTCGCCAGAGCAATAGTGGGATGCCTCCTGTACAGGTATGTGTGGAGAAAGCTTGATCAGAGCAGGGGAAATTACTAGGAGACAGAAAGATGGAACTTTCATTTTGATTCCTTCTTTGGTTCATTTTTTTTATTTAATGGTGCACTGAGTTTTGGATCCTATATACATGACTTTTTTGAATAAAACGTTTCTGGTCTTAAAGGTGCCATTGGAGTCTAACTTTGTTCTATTGCTTCAGACCAACATGGAGAGAGCCAATTTGTTGTAGTGGTTAAGTGTGCGGACTCTTATCTGGGAGAACCAGGTTTGATTCCCCACTCTTCCACCTGCACCTGCTGGAATGGCCTTGGGTCAGCCATAGCTCTCGTTGGAGTTGTCCTTGAAAGGGCAGCTGCTGTAAGAGCTCTCTCAGCCCCACCTACCTCACAGAGTGTCTGTTGTGGGGGGAGAAGATAAAGGAGATTGTAAGCTGCTCTGAGACTGATTCAGAGAGAAGAGCAGGGTATAAATCTGTGGTCGTCTTCTCCTCCTCCTCTTCTGCCTGGACCAAGAACAGTAAGTTTAGCAATAGATTGTTGTAATCATTTTAATTAAGGGCTGCGGTTATATTAACCTCATTTTATTTTTATTAACATATGATCCTTTTTCTCATAATTTCCGTGAGAAGTTCATTCTCAGCTGGAGGTGATGAGAAATATAATTCTGCTGGGGAAATTAAAAACTGATAAATCTCCAGGTCCTCTTGATATCCAAGAGTTCTTAGGGAACTCAAATTTGAGACTGTTGATCTACCAGACTGTATATGTAACTTGTCACTGAAATTAGTCACTGTACCAGAAGACTGGAGAGTAGCAAAAATTACACCAGTTTTGAAAAATGAAGCCCAGAAGGGAACCAGGAAATTACAAGCCAGTTAGCCCAACGTGTCCCAGGCAAATTAGTAGAAACTGTAATCATAGATAAAATTATTAAGCCCATGAGGCACAAAGCGTGCTGAGGGAAAATTAGCATGGCTTCTGCAATGGGAAGTCCTGCCTCACCAACCTTTTGGAGTTCTTTCAGAAAATGAACAAATGTGTAGAAAATGATGACCATAATTGGGATTTCAAAAGGCTTTTGACAAGATATCGTACCAAGGACTCCTGAGTATGTTTAGCAGTCATGGGATAAGAGAATCCTCTTGTGGATTAAAAATTGGTTAAATGACAGGAAGCAGAGGGTAGGAATAGATGGACAGTTCTCACAGTAGAGGGAAGTAAGTAGTGGGATCCCAGAAGGATTGATATTGAGACTGGCATTATTTAATAGGTTCATAAATGATATGGAACTGGGGATGAGCAGTGTAGTGGCCAAATTTGTGGATTATATGGAATTATTTAGTATAGTGAAAATTAGGGATAACTCTGAAAAGTTCCAGGAGGATCTCCATAAATTGAGAGGGCATCAGTGTGGCAAACAAAGTTCAATGTTGGTATTTATAGAGTGATGCACACTGGAACAAGAAATCCCAACTTAAGATATACGCTAATGAGGTCAGCACTTGCTGAGACTGAGAGAGAAGGAGACCTCAATGGATAGCTTAATGGAAATGTCAACTCAGTGTGCTGGAACAGTGATTTTCTTTTTTGCTGGAGATTATTAGGAAAGGGACAAAAACAATAATGCCCCTCTATCGTGTGGCCTCATTTGGAATACTATATGCGGTTCTGGTCACTGTAGCTCAAAAACACCAACCACTGAACTGAAATAGATGATACAGAGGTTAGATCACCTTCCCTGTCAGGAAAGGCTCTGGAGTCTGAGACTTTTCAGTTTAGAAAACAGACAATTAAGGGGGGGGACATGATAGAGGTTTTTAAAAAATATGCACAAGATAGAGTGGACAGAAAGAATCTTTTCTCTTTTTTCCCAGAATACTTGAACTCAAAGGCATCCAGTGAAGCTGATAGGCAGTAGGTTCACGATGGATATAAGAGGGGATTAGACAAATTCATGGAGGGTAGATCTAGCAGTGGCTTGTAGCCATGCTGACTAAAGCAGTAAACCTTTGAATTCTGAAGGCCTTGGCCTCTATGCCTGCACTATTGTTGACCTTCCAGAGTAACTAGTTAGCTACTGTGTGAGACAGGATGCTGAACTGGCTGGACCACTGGTTTGATCCAGCAGGGCTCTTCCTACACTTTTATGTTCCTTTCTATCCAGTTGCGATAATATGTCCAGGAATTGTTTCCCTCACACAATGGATCCTGCCTACCAGATTTCCAGAGGACTGGAGGAATAGCCCCCAACTTATAGGTGAAGGGGAGTATGTGAAAGGTAGCATTGCAGAGCAGGCTCAAATAATACATAAATAAGTGATGTGCTGTTGGCCACCGCATTTAGCAGAATGTGGGCATGTAGAGACGGGGTGAGTATGCTGCTGGCAGAGCCTTCCCCGTCTGCTTTCTTGGTGTGGATCAGAGTTTCAATTCTGTGCAAGGATTTTTAACTGTTGTTGGACTGTTCTTGCCCTTTCTCCTAGATCTGTTATTAGCCTTGCTTGGGGAGAAGACCTGTCTTTTTTTTTTTTGCTGCTACAGAGGATAATAATTAAAGTGGGCAATATCAATCCAGGAAACAGGTTTAAGGGAGGACTTTTTTTTTTAAAAGAAACTATCCTCAGCCCTTATCCAACCGTCTCTCCAGTAGCGTTTTTGGGGTTTTTTTTGTAAAGCTAGATCATGTTCGGTTGAGGTCTCAATGGTTTTTTAAAGGATGGGATTACACCTGTAGTGCTGTGATCTTTCTAACCATTTTTGTGGAATTCAGGTGATGGGGCTGCAGTCTCAAGGCAAAGACTAGCAAAGTGGGGGGGACAAAGAGAGCTTTGTGACCTTTTCCTTCTGTGTCCTTTCCTACAGAGAACTGCTGCTGTGAAGCTGCTTCTAGTGTTGCTGTAGAATTTTTGTTGAACCAATGCACACTCTTTATTTCCTTGATGTGGATTTTTATAACAATGAAAATTCCTTTGGTTGTTTTTTTTTTAAATATCCAAATTCACATTCATAATGTTAATCTGCTGCCTTGAGACAGGAAATCTGCTACTTTCTAGGCAACTTGGTTCATTGTCCAACTGTCTTAGTCATCCTCTGTTACCCTGCCCTGTGCCTTTTCTTCCTTCCTTGTCCTCCCATCTGTTGCCTCCCACATGAAATTTAGATTTTGAGCTCCCCTGGGACAGGCACCCATCCTTTTTTTCCTTATGCTTTGAGAAAGACTCCACCAAAATGTGCTTTCCTTTGCCCATTACCGTTCCTCCCTTGGGTCTTCTCCCCATTTTATTTCTGCTGTGTAGAAAACCAAGGCTCCTTCTTATGTGTAGGCCTAGTTAATTAGTTAGTGTTCAGCAAGGTTGAACATATCAGTCACTCTGTTCTACTTTTCACTGTTAAAGGTCTCTGCTCATTTACAAATACTGGATTACTAGCTTGTCTGTGTTACTAGGCAAATAGAAATACAATCTTTGGCAAAGGCGCGAGGCTGTATGTACAGAGACCAGAAAAATATAAATGCAGCAAGTTCAAGATGATCTGTTCAGTCTCTAGTGGAGTCTGCCTGTAATTGTGAAAATAGTGTTTACAAAGATGGGATATGGACAACTCCATTCCTCAAAACTGGCTGAAGAAGTATTGCTGTAAATGGTACATGCAGTAGTACTACTGTGTTCTGGGGATGGGCACAAACTCAAAAATGAACTATGAGCCAGGCCGTTTCATTTGGTAGAATCATTCCTGAAGAGAGAATAGTTTGTGTAAATTCATGGTTTGTGCTTTGTACAATCAAACAAACCTCTAACTAACATGAACCATAGTTTTCCTGGTTTGTGCCCATCCCATCTGCATTCTAAGAATTTCAGCCGTATGTTTAGTCTAATTTCGATGTACTGCTTTGCTGCAGCAGTAGGCTGAGTGGCTTGGTGCTTATGAGGATCATGTGAAGAATGGAATATTATAAGTTCTAACTTTGTTCTGTGAGCCGCCCTGAGCCCGCCTTTGGCGGGGGAGGGCGGGATATAAGAATAAATTTATTATTATTATTATTATTATTATTATTATTATTATTATTATTATTGTTGTTGTTGTTGTTGTTGTTGTTGTTGTTGTTGTTGTTGTTATTATTATTATTATTTTATAAGAGGAAAAGGCAGACTGGTATCTGGCAGACCTCTGTCAGAAACAATGTGAATTGGATAGAGTTTGGTCCGAGCCATCCAGTAAAGCAATTCTGATGTTTTATAGCATCTGATGTACAAATACGTAGTATCTGTGCTATATGTTTTTATCTTGCTTTCATGGCATTTTATTTCTACTTAAGCAATTCAATTTCTTGCTTTGTTTAACATGCCATGTTTAATACTTATGCCTCATTTCAGATTTCTGCAATCCTAGTCCTGTTATGTTGTTTATTAGATGTCTTCTCATCCTATTAATTGCACTGACTTGCTTTATGTAATCTGCCTTGGGCCTGTCTGAGAAAGGTGGACTATAAATAACATAAATCAGTGACTCAATCCCACTATGTTGAATATATTGACACTGCATGCACCTGCATGGCTACAGAAGGAGTTCACCACCACTGATGGAATTGTGCTTGCAATTTTTCTCAGGAATTGTGTGGAAAACAGAGCAATATTACATAGCATTGATGTGTGACAGGAGCAAGATATGGTTTAACAGGCACTGTACCAAAGTTTTGAAGAGTCATCTATTAGATAGCTTTTAGTGTTGTGCTGAATGTTTACCTACGCATTTTTTAGGGCAGAAAGTGGGTGATGTTGAAAAAGTGGGAAAACATTTTCCAGACCACCTTTTTCTTTCTTGTGCTTTTTGTGCACGTTCCTTATCTTTTTGCAGCTGCTTCCCCCCCCCCCCCCGCTGCAGATTTGGCGCAATTTTGTTGTTTTTTTAAACTGTCTTTTGCTTGAGACTGTTCCAGCCAATTGCCAATTGTAGAGGCAGTCTGACGTCATCCCACTAGCCTGGTATGCACAACATACCTGTGAACATTGCCATTGTGTGTAGAGGGGATATTGGAGGAGTTCATGGCCAACTGTTCTGCCCCCCCCCTCCCCATGTACATGCAGTCACAACATGTGAGCAAAAAAGGAACTGTCACTTCTAGGTAATGAAATTATGATATTTTGAGGCATGGAGTTTATTGTTCTGCTTGAAAGCTGATATTTGTTTACACTTGCATCCCATGTTCTTGTGTTTTTACTAGTTTGTATAGGTCTCATTATATTTCGATGCACTACGCTTATGGGAAAACTGTTCCTGTCTTTCCCTAGGCTGTATGTCTTGCCCGATAGTTACAGTAAAATATTGTGCATTCACTATGTTTGCATTCCAACAGTACAAGGCTGATGTCCTCAGTTAGTCTCATGGAGGAAGTATTTCCTAAAAGCTAATCTGTTCTGGCTAAGGTTCCTGCTTAGGGCTAGAAAACAGTTTAAAGCTGGTATGTGGTGGAAAGCGTTCTTCATGCAGGGTTGAAATAACAACTCAGATTCCTGAAGGCAGCCTTAAGCATTTTTGAAAGCCAGTGTCAGCAATTAATCATTAGTGTTACACAGGACTATTTCCAAATTTCCAAAATCCCACTGCTGGTATCAAATTTCTAGAGAACAAGACCTTGGGGGTCCCTCCCCAACCCCCAATTTCAAGTCCACATGTTATTTTTAAAAAATCTAGCTCCATTAGTCATGTTTTGCAGTCATGGTTAGGAACCTTTGTGACTGTAAAATTGTCTGAAGGGAACTGAAGGTAATGGGCTGTGTCTACACTACAAAATAATGTTCCAGGTTTCTGTCAATACAGTATGCTGCAGGGACACACACACTAAAAAGCTTCCCCCCCTCAAAAAAAAAGGGAAGCAAGGAGACAAACTACTGGTTTATCTTGATATCCAGTTACTTGAATGTCCCGACTAGCTGCCCTTTTTATTGTTTACTTTGAAGAGTTGCAAAAGGACCATGAAATAGTTTCTTCCCTCCCTTCCCTCCATAGCTCAGTAATCAATAACATCTTTTTGAGACTCTTTACTGGGTGTCCTGCTTTCAGAATTAAATGGGTAACCATTAAAGAGAGAACATTTTCTGTGAGTGGTGCCCCAGTTATGTAATACCTTCTACAAGGTTGAAGTTGGCTTCCAGTTCCTTATTCATACTTGCTAGTTCTTTTGTTCACAAATCCAGCCATGAATATTGAAGAATCCACAAGGGGTTGGGGGAATAATCTTTGAAGCACCACAAATTACTCATCCCGATGCTCTGGAGACTGTCCTCTATATGAGGACATACACTGTTCCTTTTCCAGGGGTTTTATCCTGAAGTATTGTCTGTCTTGTAGCCATCATGTCAAAACTATTTTACTTTCCTAAGCTTTTAGTTAAGTTATTGCTTTTTTCTCTTTTAGCATTCCTGCTGTATTACAGCCTTTTGTTTTTGATTCTGTTTTTTAATTGGTTTTAGTTTTTTTTTCTTGAAGCCTTCTTTTGAAAGATGGGGTAAAAGGAATGTAATTTAGATTCTTATTGATCAAGTGAAACAAAAAAGAATTGTTCTGAAACTCCATCCAAGAAAGTGAAAATTTGTTGGAAAAAAATAATGAACAGTGGGTTGGTGATTAAATGTAGTTTGATCAGTGAACCATGAACATAATCTTTACAGTAATGGCATTTTGTACAACTATAAATGTAAGCATCAGTTTAATCTAGGCCAAAAAGATTGTATTGCAATAATCTTGAAAGGTATGAAGTACTGTAAAAATTTATACTAGAGGAACATGAATTGGAGAACTCACTTCTTTATAAAGGGCAGCAGGACTACTGCTTGTTTTTACTGCAACAACCTAACAAAACTATCTTAGAGTTTTCCTAAATGCTGAGGATCTAGAGAGAGAATTAATTTAGTCCTCAAGCCTCGCTTAATTTAAGAATGGTAGTGGTGTTCTAGAGCAACGAGGAAGGCCTGTGTGGAAAATTCAGAACTGAACCTCGGCCATATTGAGTTTTATAAAGGTAAATGTAGTCCCCTGTGCAAGCACCAGTCATTTCCAACTCTGGAGTGATGTCACATCACATTTTCACAGCAGACTTTTTACGGGGTGGTTTGCCATTGTGTTCCCCAACTGAGTTTTATAAACACTTACAAAAGAGGGGAAAGTTGTAAAAAGCCATGTTGACCCATGCAAAATCCAGAAAAAGAAACAAAATCATGCAGTATCTTTTACTGAAGCTAACCCAAATGTCATGAAACATTGTGCAATCTTTTCAGTTCTACTGAACATTGCAATAATTAAAAAAAGTAGGAAGAAGCAATTTTCCCAGGTCAAAGGTCTTAAGACCCTGCTCTGCCAGCATATGACGTTGGCTGGATGCTGGCAGGTTCACTAGTTGATTGCTGTAGGTGTGAGATTCCAACACTTTCATTCAAGGAAGAAAAACAAATAGTGGAGGGCCAGTTTATTTGAAAAAACAAAGCATGGAGGCAAACAGGCCTGTAAATTGATAGCATTTATATAACCTCATCTAGGATTTTGTCTGATATTGACATAACGTAATTAACAGCTAACCTCCCTCTCCCCTACACTTTCAAGCTTGTTACTGGCAGTCTTTAAGCACCTGCTGGGCAAACACTTGTCAGGGATGCTCTAGGCCAGGGGACCCCAACTCCCGGGCCATGGACTGAGGCAGAGCAGTACCAGTCTGTGGCCTGTTAGCAATCAGGCCACGGAGTGAGGCAGAGCAGCCCTGCCACCCCTTTGCCAAGAGGCAGAGCAGCCTTGCTGCCCCTTTTGCCTGCCTGGGACCTGAGTGGACAAAAGAGGCAGTGCGGCCTAGCTCCGGAAGCACCACTTCTTTCATCTGCCCAGGTCCTGGGTGGGTGGAAGGGGCAGCGTGGCAGCAGCCTTCGCCTAGCCATTTAAAGACCCCCATGGGGGGCAGGGGGGCAGCCTGGGGTGGCAAAACCCCCAACATACCTCCCGCCTCCCTAGTCTGTGGAAAAATTGTCTTCCACGAAAGCGGTCCCTGGTGCCAAAAAGGTTGGGAGCCACTGCTCTAGGCTTGACTTGCATTGAGCAGGGGTTTGGACTAGATGGCCTGTATGGCCCCTTCCAATCCTGTGATTCTATGTCAGGTGTCAAACTCATTTGTTATGAGGGCCAAATCTGACATAAATGAGACCTGGCCAGGCTGGGCCATGTTGGGCTGTGCCATGTGTGTACCTATTTAAGATTAGGTAGCAGAGATATACTCCAGTCAGCTGAAGTTAAAGCTGCCTTCCAGGCAAAACTCCAGTCAAGAATTGAGGACCCCAGTTGCCCCACAGACCCTTCTCCAGAAACACTCTGGGAACACCTAAAAACTACCGTCCTGCAGATCTCTGAAGAAGTCCTCGGGTTCTCCACAAGGAAGAACAAGGACTGGTTTGATGAGAACAATCAAGAGATCCAAGATTTACTGGCGAAGAAGAGATCTGCCTACCAAGCACATCTTGCTCAGCCCTCCTGTCCTGGGAAAAAAGCAACCTTTCGCGCTGTATGTAGCAACCTCCAGTGCAAGCTTCGAGACATTCAGAACGAGTGGTGGACCAAGCTTGCTGAGAGAACCCAGCTGTGTGCAGACACTGGTGATTTAAGAGGGTTCTACGAAGCCCTGAAGGCAGTATATGGTCCTTCATATCAGACTCAGAGTCCCTTGTGTAGTGCAGATGGCCAAGTGCTCCTCACAGACAAGGCATCCATATTGAACCAGTGGTCGGAGTATTTTCAGGTTCTCTTCAGTGCCAACCGCGTAGTTCAAGATTCAGCAATTCACCTCACCCCACTTCAACCAGTGAAAACAGAGTTGGATGAGATCCCCACTCTAGAAGAGACTGTTAAAGCCATCAAGCAACTGAAAAGTGGCAAGGCAGCAGGAGTTGATGGAATTCCACCAGAGATCTGGAAGCATGGGGGCACAGTACTACATAGCTCACTTCACAAAGTACTTGTCACCTGCTGGGAACAAGGCAAATTACCACAGGACTTTCGCGATGCAATCATCATCACCCTATACAAGAACAAAGGGGAAAAGTCAGACTGCTCCAACTACCGGGGGATAACCCTGCTCTCCATCGCAGGCAAAATCCTTGCCAGAATACTCCTGAACAGACTGGTGCCCGCCATTGCAGAAGAACTCCTCCCAGAGAGCCAGTGCGGCTTCAGAGCTAACAGGAGCACCACCGACATGGTATTTGTTCTCAGGCAGCTCCAAGAGAAATGCAGGGAACAGAACAAGGCTCTGTATGTGACTTTTGTCGACCTTACCAAAGCTTTCGATACTGTTAGCAGGAAAGGCCTGTGGCAAATCTTGGAACGTTTAGGATGTCCCCCAAGGTTCCTCAGCATGATCATCCAGCTACACGAAGACCAGCGAGGCCAAGTCAGACACTGCAACGACCTCTCGGAGACCTTCCCAATAGGCACAGGTGTAAAGCAAGGCTGCGTTCTCGCGCCAACTCTCTTTACGATCTTCTTTAGCATGATGCTTCAAAGAGCCGCAGTAGATCTAGATGATGACGATGGTGTTTACATCCGCTATCGCACCGATGGCAGCCTGTTCAACCTGAGGCGACTAAAGGCCCACTCCGAGACAATGGAAATACTCATCCGAGAGCTACTGTTTGCTGATGATGCTGCACTCGTCTCCCACTCGGTATCAGCTCTGCAGCATATGACGTCCTGCTTTGCAGAGGCTGCCAAGCTATTCGGCCTAGAAGTTAGTCTGAAGAAGACAGAAGTTCTCCACCAGCCTGCACCCCAGGAAGATTATCACCCTCCCTGCATCACTGTGGGTGAATCAGTTCTGAAGACAGTCCAGCAGTTCAGCTACCTGGGGTGCATCATCTCCTCAGATGCTAAGATCGACAAGGAGATTGACAACAGGCTGGCAAAGGCAAACCGTGCCTTTGGCCGACTGCACAAAAGAGTGTGGAGCAACAAGCATCTGAAAAAAGGCACAAAGATCAATGTTTACAAAGCGGTTGTGATGACAACCCTCATCTACGGCTCCGAATCGTGGGTTTTATACCGTCATCACCTGCGACTCCTTGAGCGCTTTCATCAGCGCTGCCTTCGCACCATCCTCAACATCCACTGGAGTGACTTTGTGACCAACACTGAAGTTCTCAAGCGGGCGGAGGTTACCAGCATCGAGGCACTGCTGTTGAAGACGCAGCTGCGCTGGGCAGGGCATATTTCTAGGATGGAAAACCACCGCCTTCCCAAGATTGCCCTGTATGGCGAACTCTCCACCGGCCATCGAAATAGAGGGGCACCAAAGAAGAGGTACAAGGACTCCTTGAAGAAATCCCTTGGCACCTGTCGCATCAACCATCACTAGTGGTCTGACCTAGCCTCAGATCGCAAAGCATGGAGGCACACCATCCACCAGGCTGTCTCTTCTTTTGAGAACGCACGCATAGCTGGTCTTGAGGACAAAAGGAGATTGAGGAAGAATCGCACTGCTACAGCACCAACCCTAAATCAGACTTTTCCCTGCAGCCACTGTGGCCGGACCTGCCTGTCCCGCATTGGTCTTGTCAGCCACCAGCGAGCCTGCAGCAGACGTGGACTATTGCACCCTTCTTAAATCTTCGTTCGCGAAGCCAAGCCGAGAGAGAGCAGAGATATAAACTTATAAATGACACAGACAAACACAATTACAGATTTTTAAAAAAACCTTAAAATAAAGCATGCTTAAAACATTAGCACTTGTTGGTCTTAAAGGTGCTTTCTTTGTATTTCTCCCATGGGATCCAGGGAACTGGGCAAAGGAAGCTGTAGCTCTTTCCCTCCTTCCCCAGGGGACCAGGATGGGGAGGAGCCTCAACCAATGGAGAAAATAGAGGTTTTGCTCTGTAGCTCCTGTGCTATTGAGCAAATCTTGCAAAGCAAGCTGCAATGCAGAAGGAAGCGAGAGAGAGGGAGAAGGAAGCAGACAGGAGCTCCCTGGGGGCCTGATTCAGTTCCCAGGCCGCATGTTTGACACCCCTGTTCTATGTTGTATATATTGGAGCTTGACAATTTGGGGTGTGGGGGGGGGAGCTCTAGAAGCCAGCTAAGAAATTTAGGTACTAAACGCATATTTCAGCCTTCAACGTTATTTATTTAAGCTGTTTCTATGCTGCCTCTTCAGAGTCCTGCTCAAAATAGCTTACAATTAGAACTATGTCATAGTATTAAATTAAGCCACTGGACATAAACAGTGTTGAACTATCCATTAAACAAAAGAAGACCATTAAAAAGCTGATAAGATTAAAATAATAAAAGCCAGGGATGGGGGGAGCAGGGTAGATGAGTTTTGGCCTGGCTAATAAAAGAAAGTAAAGTAGATGCCAGGCAAGCCTCAAGGGGAGAGGGCATTCCAAAGGCAAGGTGCCATCACAGAAAGTACCCTTTCTCTAGTCATCATCCACCTCATTTTATCTCACCTTCTCCTGTCAGTATCCCTGTGAAGGTCACTAATCAGGGTGACTGAGGCTGGGCTGAATCTAGGTTGAAATGAGACTAGATTATCTCCTCCAAGACTGCCTGAAGTGATGTAGTGACCAACTGCTCAATTACCTTCCCCAAGAATGGAATACTAGCCCCTTGGCAGTAGTTGTTTAGGTCAATTGGGTCCAAGGATGTCTTCTTCAGGAAAGTTCTCACAACCACCTGTTTCAGAATAGTTATGTATGGTCATATTTTCTAGTTATTGATACCACAAAAAATACTAGGTGCCATAGTGACATTTCTGGGCCCATGATGACCTGGTACCTCTAAATTGTCGAACCCTGGTATATACATCTGCCAAACTTCTTATTCAGTAAAAGTATCCCCATTTCCTGCAGGTATTATGGCAATCTACAGGACACACCTACTGGGTACACTGGCATATGATAGAGATTACTGGATTTGGGGAACAGCCAGAAGAGGAGGCTGCCCAGGATAAGGTATCTAGTCTAGCAGAGAACCTGAAACTACCTGCAGGTAAGATTAGAGGCATCTTAATCTCAACCCTTATTTATGTATGTTTATAGTAATCATCTTTATATTCATGCCTTGCTTTCTTTGAAGAGGTGAAATACCTGGCAAATAGTTCCCTTTCCCTGATCATTCTGTTTTATTCATGGATAGTTGCTGTTAACCATGTACATGGGAGTGGGAAATTTCACTGGGGAAGAACAGATAATGGAAAAATATCATGATATATCAAATGTCATTTTGGAAAGTCAGTAGATGTGTGCTAATGAAAGATGAGGTGAACAAGAAGGTATTTTCAGAGTTCGCATATAGGAACTCTGGAAATAATAGGCTTGTGCATCATTTTGACCACACATTTTTTTCCACCCTCTGACATGGGTATGACTTTTGAAATCACACGTGTGTTTTTAAAATAATGTATGTCTTGGTCCAGTTCATAGACCTGGTTCTTTGGTATCCAAGTAGTGTGGCTTGGTTTTCCATGTGGCTCAATCCTACACAATTCCAGTAACATTTTAAAGTAGCATTGCATCTCACAGGAGGCAGAGGGTGCTGGCATAGTGTCATCCATTGTGTTCTGCCCTTCTCTTTTGGTGGTGTTACTTCACATGTTAGTGAAGTGAAGTTGGATGGAGTGCAAGTAAATGGAAGCCATACAGGTTGGATGTCCTACTAACTGGGTGTTAGCTATTATATATGTCAGAAAGATCCAGACATTTTTGGGACTTCCGGGGGAGGAAAATGTCTTGCTGAGCTGCTTCTCATAACAGGAGCAGGCTGGAGCTTCTGTTTAGGGTAGTGGAAGGCAATTTAATGCCTACTGCCTACTTTTCTCAGTTAGAGATTAATCCAAGATATGCACAGAAAACTTTGAGGAGATTTACCTTTGAGGCTTTGAGGGGTCTCCGGGAAGAGTTGCATTTTCATCATCTGCAGAAGCTTTCAGAGTCATTTATTTGACATAAGCTCGACAGGATCCTAACCTTCTTGGACTTTGCTAGACATCTAAAGCTTTGAAAGACCGGTGAGAACTTGGATAATTGGAAGAGAAGGTACAGATTACTATCTTTCATTCCGGAACTATTTACAGTTTAATGGAATAAATTTAAAAGGTGGGAAAGGAAATCTAAAAAGTCTGGAAAAAGAGGGAAGGAAGAGGTGAAATTTGGACTTCATAAATATAAAGGACAGTGTTAAAAAGAGCTAAGAAGTGGAAAGGAATTTATTGTTTAGTCTGCTTGCGGTTTTGGAAAAAAAGAGCACCATCGTCACAGACCTGCAGCATATTCAAGCAAGACAGGAAGTACGTCAAGTATCGCGAGATCTCCTTACCAATGTGAATGAGACTTCGTGGCAACAAAAGCAGGAAGTAGAAGAAGGAAAACCTACTCTAGGAATTTATTGCCATTGAGAAACATCGGCGGCCATTGCTGGGAGGTCAAAATAAAAACAATGTTTTTAAAGAATTCGGGACATTAAAAATTGTTGGAGTTAACTGAGAAGACGGTAAGAAGATAAATACTATTGGCCATATTATTTATGTGGACCTTGGGCGTTTTTAAAAGGGAGGAAAATTATAGGGAGCAGTAAAAAGTTGCGACCGCCATTTTGGATGATTAAAAAACTTTAAAAATAAATATCTGGACTTTGGGCTCTCCGAGAACGGCGAAATTGGGCTTGTTATAAAGGGCAAGTCCTACTCTTTTGAATCTGATAGTCGAATTGGAAATTGGCGAGGTCCAAATTTCCGCTGTTTTTTAAAGGTCTGAACACAAGCAGCCCCATACAAGGGCTACTTCATAAGAAAAAATGCAGGACCAACTGGAGGCAGTGGAGGCCAGAACGATGAAAGTGGTGAGAGAGATTATAAATGAATCAAAAAAAGAAATTATTGCAGAGATTAAAAAGGACATAGAAGATCTCAGAAAGGAAGCTGAGGAAACATCTAAGAAAGTGCAGGAGGTAGAAGGTAGAATGAATGTATATGATTCCTCCTTGTTGAAAATGCAAGAAAAAGTGACAATCCATGACTGCAAATTGCTGGAGACTCAGATACGTCTGAGAGGAGTACCTAAAAAGGAGGATGGTGATTTAAAAGAATATATAATAAAAATAATTGCAGAATTTTTAGAGGAAGACCCTGAAGAGACTAAAAACATGTATGATTGTATGTATAGAGTGAATTCACTTTATGCCAAGAAAAATAACTTACCAAGAGATGTTGTCATAAGATTTATGACAAAGGAAATGGTGGGAAGGATCATGAATAAAAACTTAGAAAAGACATTGATAGTGGGAGGCAGTAGAGTGAGAATCATGAAGGAGCTGCCAAGGCAAGTGATAAATGACAGAAGAACATATAAAAAGTTGACAGAAAAAACTGAGAGACAATGGAATGAGGTTTAGATGGATACTACCTGAAGGTCTGAGTTTTGAACTCCAGGGGAAAAGAATCACAATTACAAATGCACAGGATATGCGTATATTTTTTGAAGAAAATAAAGAATTTGCACCATGATGGATTACAAATTACTGTCTTGGAATGTTAATGGACTAAACTCACCACAAAAAGAAGGGCAACATTGCATTGGATTAAGAAACAAAATTGTAATATAATTTGTTTGCAAGAAGTGCATATTAAACAAAAGGATTATAATGTTTTATGGAATAAGCAATTGGGAGTGGAATTTTTTTCATTGGCTGAACAGAAGAAAAGGGGAGTGGTTTTTTATAATAAACAAGAATTGGAGCCAAAATTAGTGTCTAAAGATAAAAATGGAAGATTTGTAGCAGTAAATGGAAAAAAAAAGTTGTTATTGGGATTATATGCGCCTAATGGCGCAAAGGATGTTTTTTTTTAAAGATATACAACAGCTTGATGAACTGACCTATGACCAAGTTTTGTTAATGGGAGATTTTAATGAAACAGTTAAAACTCATTGGACAGGTCTGGAGGGGGAAAAAACAATAGTAAAGAAGGAAAATTGCCAAAGTCTTTATTTGAATTGGTTGAACAAGAGAATTTGGAAGATATATGGAGGAAATTTAACCCTGAAGTTCGGGACAATACTTTTTTTTCTGCAAGACACAAAACTTTTTCTAGAATTGACATGTTGTGGGGAACTAAAGATTTAGGTCTTATAACAAGGAAAATAGAGATTCTACCTAAAATTGGTGCTGATCATAACCCAATAATGTGGATTACAAAATTGTCCAAGAAGGTGAGAAGATGGAGATTGAATGAAGATTTGCTACAGAATAAAGAAACAGTGACATACCTAGAAAATGAAACTAAAGCTTTTTTCCAAGTGAATGACAAAGGGGATATTGATTTTCAGACGGTCAGGGATGCTTATAAAGCAGTAATAAGAGGAAAGTTGATTACTTTGAATAATAAGGATAAGAGAGTAAAAGAAAAACGGTTGTTGGACATTCAAAATGAAATAAAGAAAAAGGAAGGGGAGTTGAGAAAAAGGCCAGGGAAAAAGAAAATTATAAGGGAAATTACAATATTACAAACTCGAATGAGACATTTGTTAAATAAAGAATTGGAATGGAGTTTGAAAAGACTGCAGCAGAAATCCTTTCAGGGAGCAAATAAACCAGGAAAGTATTTGGCTTGGCAATTGAAGACAATTTAAGAAAAAGAGGGAAAATAAAATTATTAACAAAATTGTGGTTGATGGCAGAGAAGTGGTTACCCAAGAGGGAATAAAAAGAGAATTTTTTAAGTACTATGCCAAATTGTTTAAAGGTGTTAAAGTAAAGAAAGAGAAGGTGGATGAGTATTTACAAAAGATAAAAATAGAGCCCTTAACTGAAAATATGCGAAATGTTTTGAATGATCCAAATGAAAAAATAGAAATTGAAGCAGCAATCAATGCAATGAAAAATGGGAAAGCACCTGGGCCAGACAGATATACAGTTATATATTTTAAAACCTTTAAAGACGAGTTAATACCAAAATTGCAGGTTGATGAAGAATAAAAGGGAAAATACCAAACACATGGATGGAAACTGTTATTTTGTTGATACCCAAGGAAGATAGAGATTTCACGAACATAAAAAATTATAGACCAATTTCGCTACTAAATAATGACTATAAAATATATACAAGAATCTTGGCAGAACGGCTTAAACAACATTTGACAAATTTTATAAAGGAAGATCAAGCAGGGTTTCTTCCCAAAAGGCAAATAAGAGACAATATTAGAACTGTTGTAAATATTGTAAAATATTATGAAAGACATCCAGAAAAAGAAGTAGCATTATTCTTTGCAGATGCAGAGAAAGCATTTGACAATTTAAACTGGGACTTTATGTTTGCAGTAATGGAAAAAATGGAGCTGGGAGAAAGCTTTATAAGAATGATAAAAGCAATATATTCTGAACAAAGTACAAGGTTATGTATAAATTCAGATCTTACAGAAGATATGAAAATTAGTAAAGGTACTAGACAAGGTTGTCCGCTTTCACCATTGTTGTTTATAATGACTCTTGAAATATTATTGATGCAGATCCAAGAAGAAAAAGATATAGAAGGATTAAGAATAAAAGGATTTACTTACAAATACAGAGCTTTTGCTGATAATATGTTTATAAATGAAAACCCCATACAAGTTACACCTTTGCTGTTAGCTAAAATACAAGAATATGGGGAGTTGGCGGGACTTTGTATTAATAGAGAAAAATCAAAAATTCTGTGTAAAAATATGCAGATAAACAAGCACCAAGAATTAGAGAGATTAACGGGCTGTGAAGTCACCTCCAAGGTAAAATATCTGGGGGTGGAGATAACAATGAAGAATATTGATCTGTTTAAAAATAATTATGAGAAGTTATGGCGTAAAATGGATGAAGATATGCTGAAATGGAACAAGCTTAATTTGTCATTGTTGAGTAGAATAACTGCAATTAAAATGAGTATTTTACCAAGAATAATGTATTTGTTTCAAACTATTCCTAATGTGAAGGATAGTAAACAATTTGATAAATGGCGAAGAAAAATCTTGGAATTTGTGTGGGCTGGGAAGAAACCAAGGATTAAAATGAAAATTTTGACAGATGCAAAGGAGAGAGGAGGTTTCCAATTACCAGATTTAAAACTATATCATGAAGCAGTTTGTTTAGTGTGGATAAAAGAATGGATAACGCTGTTAAACAAAAAACTTTTAGTGCTGGAAGGTCATGGAAATAAATTTGGCTGGCACGTGTATTTGTATTATGGGAAAAAGAAGATGGACGGTTTTTTCTCTCACCATTACATAAGAAATAATTTGTTAAATATGTGGATGAAATATAAGAAATATGGAGATAGAGACCGTTATAGTACCAGCTGAAGTAATAAAAATAACAGCTGAGATAGGTGAAGAAAAGTGGTTGTCATATAATCAACTATTAAAAATACAAAGTGGCAAAATAGAACTGAAAACTGCTGAAGAATTGAATAATAAATATGATTGGTTTCAAATTCAACAAATAAAGAGCTTGGTGGAGAAGGAGATTAAAACTGAAGGAATAAAAAAAGAGCAAACAGAAATGGAAAAACTTCTGCTTGGAGACAATGATAAATTAATTTCAAAAGTATATACATTCCTTCTACAATGGTCTACAGAAGATGAAGTAGTGAAATCTCAAATAATTAAATGAGCAATTAATGTAAATAAAGAAATACAGATTGGAATTTGGGAATATTTGTGAAAGAACTCTATGAAACTTTCAACATGTCAAAGTATTAAAGAAACCTGTTTTAAGATGATGTATAGATGGTATATGACTCCTAAAAAGTTGTCAGAGATGAATAAGAAGATGCCGGACAGGTGTTGGAAATGCAAAAAGCATGAAGGTTCTTTCTACCATATGTGGTGGACTTGTGAAAGAGCTAAAATGTTTTGGCGGATGATTCAACAAGAGATTTCTAAGATCTTGGGATATGAATTTAACAAAGTTGCAGAGACTTTTCTGTTGGGATTACAAATGGAAAAATTTCCAAAAGAAGATAGAACTTTAATCTGGTACTTGCTCTCAGCTGCTAGGACATTGTATGCGCAGTTGTGGAAGCAAGAAAAAATACCAGAGAAATGAGATTTGATTGTAAAAGTTATGACATGGAGTGAAATGGATAAGTTAACAAGAACTCTAAGAGACTATGATTTAGAAGTATTTAAGATAGAGTGGAAGAAGTTCAGAAGCTATGTAGAAAAAGAGTGGAAAATAAAAGGACATTGGACAATTTTGATAATGATTAAGTATAAGTGGGAGAAGGATATGAATTTGGGTTCTTATTAATTAGGGATACCTTTTAAAACGATGTTTTGAATATAGTTCACCTGCGGGGGTCAAGTAAAGGGGGGAGGGGTAGGTAGAAAGTAATATATGGGATAGAGAAAAAAAGTAGTTATTAATGATATAAGAAATTGAATATATTGCCATATGTTACTAATAAAATTGTTTGAAACCGAAGAAAGATCCAGACATTTTTGTTTTTCCTGCATGCAGTTACTCGGACATTCTACTGTAAGCCACTTGGGGGTCTTTATTCTCTGCCATACCTGACGGATGAGATGAGTGAACACACTGGAACCCTCAGCCGGGCTGAATGGTGGGAGCTGCTTTTCTTCATTAAGAAACTAGAACAGCATGAGCAGCAAGAAGTAGTTCACTTCATCCAGCAGAATCACAAAGAGCAGGTAAGTGGAGAAGTGCAGCATGAGAATAAGAAGATGGAAAAAGGAACAGGAAACTGCTTGGAAGGGAAAATTGAATAAATTTAAAGGGTAACTGCTATAATTTGCTACTTCTAGGTCATTAACACTCAAGATGCAATTTGTGAACAAAAACCCTGCATTCTCCCTCTCTCGTAACTTACCCTGTGTCAGAATCCCTTGAAAGAGAGGGGTCAAGAAGTTCCTCTGCTTCTTCTAACCTCTAAAGCCTGTAGTTGGACTTTGGAAAATACAATGTGGTTACAGAGATATACATATGTACACTTTATTGTCTCTCTTATATTTGAAGCTGTTGGAACTAGATGAAGAAGGCTTGATCCAGCTGTCTGTGTCAGTAGAGCTGGCTCAGAAAGTGCTGCAGCTGCTGAGTAAGCTGTGCCAGGGCTGCACCCGAAATGACCTGCAGAGCTCCCACATCTATCTCAAGTATTCCTTCAGCAAGGGAAGGGCAGAACAGAACTGCCAAAATGGGGATGTGACCCTTCCAGAGTGTGGTAGCCTTTCTGAAGCCATGGCATCCAAAAAGCCAAAGAAAGAGCAGTTCTCTGCTGAATTGCCTTCTACAGCGCCATCCACAACAGAGAAAACTGACACACAGTTGATTAATGAGCTCCTCAAAGTAGAAGGACTTGCCTTCCCAGACACACTGGATGAGAAGGTTAAAGGTAAGTGCTGGCCATTGTTTCTGATGGCCATTTGGTTGAGCATTCTTTGGGGGGCATGGAACTGCAAGAAGCTTTCGTGTTTGTTTCTGGAGGAAGACGGCAATAGTGCAAAAAGAGGTGTTGTGGTTTTGCTCAGGGGGAGAGTGTTTGAAATAGGGCTCTACTTGAGAGAATGTTGTACTAATCTATCTTTTAAACCTTTACAGTCTTCTGCAGTATGAAGTTGACGGGGAAGAGGAGCTCCTTGGAAAAAATAGCAGACATTGGGGATATCATCCAGAAATCAAGCTCTGAAGTTGCGCTGCAAATGGCTGGTCTCAGGCTCATCACTAAGCTCTTGGAGGAGGAACCTGGTCAAGCAAGACAGGTCATCAAAGCAGATGGTGGACTCACAGTCAGGTCAGTTGTCTTGCTTTTTCTGCCCAAGGCAGGAGCTGCAGCATGGCCTTTTTCAGTTCCACCGGTTTACTGGAGAACAGGAATATGTTCCTGTGGGTGGAAGAACAGGACATGCGCTCATGCTTGTTTAATAGTTGATGCTTTTGAAATAGAGATTTCTCTTCTGAGATGTGTTGTAATGTTTGAAAATCTGCATTTTTTGTAAAGAAAACAACTAAAGCCATGATGCTAGTTTTCCTGAGCCTTAACAAACAAATCACAAGTAGGTCTTGTGCTTTAATGCATAGTTTCTTTCATATGTACAGTCTTCTGAATTTGGAACAGCTTTCTCCATACCATCTACTGAGCTGGTCCCCCCGTTTCTTGGGTACAGTTCCCTTGGTGATGCCTGGGCAACCTGAGGCTGGTCCTTGATCTGCCCAATTTTAAGGGATTATA
Source organism: Heteronotia binoei (assembly GCF_032191835.1). Classification (NCBI taxonomy): domain Eukaryota; kingdom Metazoa; phylum Chordata; class Lepidosauria; order Squamata; family Gekkonidae; genus Heteronotia; species Heteronotia binoei. Next base: position 221,318,443 of record NC_083223.1, on the reverse strand, counting down.
ACTGCAGGATCACAAGGCTCCTTTTTGCTCTCTCCCTCAGGGAGAAAATGGTGAAAATGCTAGTGGAGCTGCTCAGCAATCAGTTGAAGGAGAAGCTGCTGGTGGTGATGGCGCTGCGATTGCTTTACGTGCTTGTAGCGAAGTATGACTGGCGGGTTCTCTTCGCTACGGAAGGTGGGGTGCGTGCCGTGTTGGGCTGTATGCAGGAGTACCCCACATCAGCACTGGTGCAGCAGGCCGGCTTGGCTGTAAGTAGAATACCGTGTTGAGCAAAGGCTGCCTGCAATGAGAAGGGAAGTTATTTAAAACTATGTAGGCCAGCTTTGTTAGATTCAGTCAAGCTAAGAGAAGTGTTTTAAGAGGCAGATGCTATCACAGTTGATTCATAAAAAGTGAATTCCTGCACTGATAATCATTTTCACATAGGACTGCATGTGTCCCATCACACGTAATTTTTGTCTTGCCTATATGTAATAAATCCACCACTTATGAAATTACCATTGACTAGAAGACAGTAGATCAGAATCATGACAAACAGTATATTGCTTATGGGTGGGGAAATGAGGCAGTTCCACATGTTAATCACCCTTTGGGTGAAGAAGTACTTCCTTTTATCCGTTTTAACCTGTCTGCTCAGCAATTTCATCGAATGCCCACGAGTTCTCGTATTGTGAGAAAGGGAGAAAAGTACTTCTTTCTCTACTTTCTCCATCCCATGCATTATCTTGTAAACCTCTATCATGTCACCCCTCAGTCGACGTTTCTCCAAGCTAAAGAGCCCTAAGCGTTTCAACCTTTCTTCATAGGGAAGGTGTTCCAGCCCTTTAATCATTCTAGTTGCCCTTTTCTGAACTTTCTCCAATGCTATAATATCCTTTTTGAGGTGCGGCGACCAGAACTGCACACAGTACTCCAAATGAGACCGCACCATCGATTTATACAGGGGCATTATGATACTGGCTGATTTGTTTTCAATTCCCTTCCTAATAATTCCCAGCATGGCGTTGGCCTTTTTTATTGCAAACGCACACTGCCTTGACATTTTCAGTGAATTATCTACCACAACCCCAAGATCTCTCTCTTGGTCAGTCTCTGCCAGTTCACACCCCATCAACTTGTATTTGTAGCTGGGATTCTTGGCCCCAATGTGCATTACTTTGCACTTGGCCACATTGAACCGCATCTGCCACGTTGACGCCCACTCACCCAGCCTCAACAGATCCCTTTGGAGTTCCTCACAATCTTCTCTGGTTCTCACCACCCTGAACAATTTAGTGTCATCCGCAAATTTGGCCACTTCACTGCTCACTCCCAACTCTAAATCATTTATGAACAAGTTAAAGAGCATGGGACCCAGTACCGAGCCCTGCGGCACCCCACTGCTTACCGTCCTCCACTGCGAAGACTGCCCATTTATACTCACTCTCTGCTTCCTATTACTCAGCCAGTTTTTGATCCACAAGAGGACCTGTCCTTTGTACCCTGTGGTACAAAGGTAAGGAAGCAGTGATGCACCAAGGATCAGGCCTTCTCGGTAATGGCGCCTTACTGGTGGAACCAGCTGCCGGAAGAGGTGCGGGCCCTGCGGGACCTAGGGCAGTTCCGCAGGGCCTGTAAGACAGCCCTCTTCCGGCAGGCCTATAACATCTAACTGACAATGAGAATATCTTCTGGATGGAACTAAAAATGTATTTACAGACCGCTGGTTTTTATTCTTACTTTTGTTCTGTTTTATTAATTATGGTTTTAACTTTACTATGTAAATGTTTTTAAGCTGAATTTATGTGAATTACAATGTTGTAAGCCTCCCTGAGCCACTTCAGTGAGAAGGGCGGGATATAAGTCTATATATATATATATATATATATATATATATATATATATATATATATATATATATATATATATATATATATATATATAAATAAATAGATAGATAGATAGATAGATAGATTGATTGATTGATTGATTGATTGATTGAGTGAGTGAGTGAATATGTGGGGTGGGTATTTTTGTTACTCCTGACTGCTTGACCCAGTTTTCAAACCTGTCTGCTTTCCCCTTTTAGGCATTGAAGGTGCTGGTGGGTGCTGGGAATTGTGAGCTGCTGGGTACCAGTGGGAAGTCCTACCCTCTGAACCACTCTGATGCCCAGATGATGCGGGAGATCTTTGCCAGCATTGGCTCTGCTTCCAGCAAAGACTCTGACAACTTGCTTTGTGCCATCCCTGCTGCTGTTCAGAAGATGTTGGATACATCTGGGTAAGAGCAAATGGTTAACCTGGCTAGGTAGAGGAGGATTGATCTATGATGCTAAGGAGAGCTCACACAATCAGTCATGTTTCCATCAAGCTTCTGGGGTGAGGGATCCATGCAGGAACCCTGGCTTGCTTCACCATCTTCTCAGTTCTCCTTCCTCCTTTTCAGAGAGAAAATGTGATGGGTTCCTTGTGTGCCACTACACGAATGCAGCTGGCTAGTGATGTTGGCCCCTTGAACTGTTTGAACTGTTCCTCTTCTGTTCATTCTTCCTCCTGCTCAAAAGAACGGCAATTGCACATGAGACCAGACCGTCACCCTATATCCCTTCTTTCCATAGGGCTTCTTCAGCCGTGCAGAATGGGCTTTTGGTGTTGAACATGCTGATCAACAATCACAAGGGCCTGGCAGAGCAACTGGGAAACTCTGACCTCCACTCAGTCTTGCAAAACTGCTGCCGCTCAGGCCAGAGCTCCAATGAGATGCTGGCTCGAATAGTGCTCAACCGCCTGGCTGAGCACAAACTGCCCCTGAGCCAGGAAAATACAGGTAGAGATTTGCACCTGTCCTCCAGAAGTTTAATATTCCTTTGCATTTCATTGTCAGTTTGAAGTGTGCAAGCCCAAAGGCTTTGCTGAATTCCCACAAGTTATTTCTTTCCAAACTCTCTCTTATGAAATTGGAAAAGACCCTGGGAATGCCTTGACTCCTTCGCTTGCAAGTTCAACAAGTCCTAAACCTTTCTGACCCTGGAGAATATTCGTTTACTTTGTTCCCTTATCTTTCTAGAGCACTGTGTATTGATGCTTTTCATCTGTGAACTTCCTTTTCACAGTGAACTACAAGTGTCCTGGTTGTTACCATTCTGTGGTGGTGAAAAGTGCCGTCAAGTCGCAGCCGACTTATGGTGACCCTGTAGGGCTTTCAAGGCAAGAGTCATTCAGAGGTGGTTTGCCTTGCCGTTGCCTACCTCTGCACTGCAACACTGGACTTCCTTGGGGGTCCTCCCTCTAAATACTAACCAGAGCTGATCTTGCTTTGCTTCAGAGACCAGGCTAGCCTGGGCTATTGACGTGAAGGCTACCAGTCGGTACCTTCTCCATTTACTCTTTTTAAGAGCTTTAAAAGGGAAGAGGTAAAAAGCACTGTATTTCTCAGACTTTTGATTCGTCCAAACTCTTAGTCACTGGGCCATGATCACCAACTAATGTTCTCTCATAGTTCATTTAAGGGGATGTTGTTTTGACTCATAGGAGCCTTGTCTTTCCTATCTCTTTTCCCCTCCCCAGATCCCGAGGCTACCTTTGAGCTCAAGGACATGGATGTGCCAGCACTGTTAAGCAGCCTCCGTGACACCAGCTTTTCGAAGGAGGTGGTGCTGGCACTGGAGCGCTGCCTTTGTGATGAGGGGGTTGGCACCGAGGGAGATGGCTCTGAGTTTTTGCCAGACCGTGAACACTTCTTACTGCTGTTGAAAACCTTGGAACAACTGGGAGCAGAGAAGTCTGTACAGCTGGGGGTATTGAGGTGAGGCAAAAACTAGCTTGAGGCATAGGAGCGCCTGAAGAAGGGATGGTGGAAGAGGAGAAGAGAGGTCCTGGGGGCTGAAAGATTACAGTTGTGGAGTTGCAGGGGCGGGGGAGTAGGATTTCACTGTCATGGAGTGGACCTTTTAGAATAGTGCTTAGGCATGGAGGATGTAAAAAAAACCAATGTGTCTTGAGCAGCACTTTCTCACAATAGTGCATTTAGCTCTTCCAGTGGAAGCTTAGCATGGGAGTCTGAGAGGCAGGGAAACAATGGGAAATAATGTAGATGACTGGCCCTCATGCAGCACCACACGCCTGGCACAGAAACTGGAGAATTGGAGTAAGTGAAATTAACTATATTGACACGGTACAATGTAGGGTATCATCAAGGTTATCTCCCCCCCCATTCCCCGTTGGTTGCAACTTGGGGAGCTTTGGAGTTTACTGAACCTCTGCAGATAGAGCTTGCTGAAAATTTGGGATGACTGTCTGGAGCAGTTCTCCCAAGATCAGCATGCTGAGAAGTTACTTGTAGGTAGATGGCCTGTCTGAAGGAACACCAATTCTTGCTCTGAGGAGGAGGACATCTTGGAATGTGTGATTCCCACCAATTGCTCAGGGAGAAAGGACTAAACTTCAATTTCCTGTCTCCCGGCTGTGAGTCACCCTGGCTCAGTTTGCTTCCTGCTTCATTAGAGAGTACAATTTTAGAGCAAAACTCTTTGCTCTTTTTTTACTTGCATTTCTCCTAGAGTAATTTTATACCCAAGGGAGAGTATTTCATACCTGAAGAACTGAACTGAGTTTTCTTCTTTAACCTTCTCTTTCATTCTCTCTGCCCCAGGATTTTGAATAAATTTTTGGACTGTTCCAAAGAGGACGTGTTGCCCTGGCATGAGTGCATTAAGCCCTGTCTGTCTTCTATGAGTGTCCACAGCAATGAGCGGGAGGTGAGGGACTTGTTGGAGTGTGAAATTTGAAAGCATGAGGCTCTGCTGATAGCCACTGTGGAGACCATTAGGAAATGTTAGTGAGAGAGCAAGTGTTTATGGAGTTGTAGCTTCCTAATGGATTGGTGGAAAGCTCTCATAGGCCCTGCCTGCAAATTCCAAAATGAAGGTTACACTAGAGGATGCTGGGAAATTTCTGATCAGCAGGTGGTTGTGGTATGGAACTATGCAGAGGAGGAAGGATTAAAGCTCCTTGCCCCCCTCCCTATACTACCCCAGTCTGAATCCAGACTAGCTCTCAACAAGTCTAATTAAAAATCTTGCCTGGCCCCTAAAATGTGTTAGAGACACCCATAGCTGAGTTTGTAATGGGCCGCAGGAATTGAGGCATCAATGATGCATGTTTCATGTGCAAGGTGACATACTAGCCCATGCAAGGGCATGACGGTTGTCAGGCACTATGTTTGTCCAGCCATTTTCCTGGTCACTCATGGTGAGCAAAAATCTGACGCTGACAGCTAGACAGGAAAATAAAAATGGTTCCTCTTGTTTTCAAGCCTGAAATGACTGATATTGGCATGTGTGGGCAAAGTGGGCTATTGCTTGTAGTCTTTTGGACTTGGGCATAAGGCTGTTCTAGTCTTGCATCTTGTAGGTGATCCACATCTATTTCCTAGCCAGACTTAAAGACTCTAGAAACTTAGCTGGTTGGAGGTAGAGAACAGGCAGGCTAGCATACTGCCTTCAGTGTGCTGTTGGTACTTCCTTTCACATATTTGCATGCTGGCCAAAAGGCCACATATATCTCTCAAAAGAAATACAAGGCAACCTGCACAAGGAAGATTCCAGGGAGAGTATTTAATGCCTTCCCTCCATGGACAAGAATTAAAATGTATGGTCCTGCAAAATGGGATTTTACTTCTTTTATTATTAATATTTCTTTTCTGTATTGCATGGGGAACCTCATGTGGTTTAATATGAAGTAAAATGATCATAAAGTAGAGCAAACAAAGTCTGTGACATAATAATTAGCATCTAAATACTTCAGACAGTAAACAGATCCCATGATAGTAGAGAATACAAAAGAAGCCATCAGTTTAGAATAAAAAAGCCTTCTTAGAGAGAGCAATTTTGAGCAGCTGCCCAAACAGTGTTAAGAAAGGGGACAGGGGAGTCTCCTTTTGTCAGCCATTCCAAAATTGTGATGCCGCTATCTAAAAGGTTCTTTCTGGTGGCCATCCACCACACAAAGTGGGTGGAAGTGCATGGAGATGGAATTCTGAAGATCACTGCAATTTCTAGGTAGATCTAACAGGTAACCTGTGCTGATTACACAAAACAGAAATAAAATACATTTGGTACCTTTCCTTTATTCTGGAGCAGCTGTAAAGCAGAACAGACCTTTCTTCCCTTCCGCTTCCCACTGCAGCCCCAAATGACCTCTGAAATGCTGCTCCTGGGGGACAAGTGATCCTCCTCCAGGAACAGCATTGGATGGGGGTTTGAAATCTGCAGTGGGAGAAGGAAATCCTTGGAAATCCACTGTGAGTTCCAGCTTGGTGGACAAACGTGTGAGAATCAAAGTTCCCTTCATCAGATAAGAGTTGGAATGGAGATCTTATATCCCAGTTTGAAGGCTGGAGGGTTGCAATTCCAGAAGCAGTGGTATAATATGCATCACAATTAGCTTGATTAGATCAGAGGGGAAATGCTTGGGGTAGAAAATTAGCATCTGTAGTGAGATAAGAATTCTATGTCCCTATTCAGCCCTGAGGGTTCATTGGCATAAGCATTCTGATGAAGAGAGCTTTGACTCTTGAAAGCTTATACCCCAAAAATCTTGTTAGTCTCTAAGGTGCTACTGGATTTGAATCCAGCAGTTTTACTGCAGGCCAACAAGGCTACTCTCTGAAACTTGGAGGGTACCAGGAAAAATGGAGAAGCACTGAAGAGCTATCTTATGTTACCTAATTTTTATTCTGTTCTTCCTCCAAAGACATCAGGGTGGTATATGTGGCTTTTCTGTGCTGTACACCACTTTATCCTTCACAAACACTCTTGCAAGATGGGGAGGTTGACCCATGATCACCCAGAGAGCTTTGTGTCTGAATAGCAATTTGAACCTGGGTCATCCCATTCTTTGTCCAATGGTGGATCACTCAACAAAAACCACCCTGTGAGTGTGAACAGTCTCAGTGGACACCCTAGCCAGATACCCTACCAGCTGTTGCATCTCTGTCTTCAGGTTGTGCAGGAATTTATTCGTTTCCTGCATCGTCTGGCCACCACCAACAAAGACTGTGCAGTGGTGATGTGTCGTGTAGGCACAAAGGATGCATTGACGAAAGCTATGGACAAGCACAACTCCAACCTCTTGCTGGTGACAGAGCTGCGTGACCTCGTGACAGACTGTGAAAAATACGCCAGCCTTTATAAGAAGATGACAACCAGCATCCTGGCTGGTTGCATCCAGGTGAACCTGATACTTTTGGGGATGTAGGACTGGCAAGCCAAACAATAGAGTGCTGAAAATCAGGCTAGGTATAAACTAATGCAAGTTGAACTCAAATAAGGGACCAGTGCAGCAGAAGTTGTGGTCTGTAGAGTTTTGGAGGGCCTGTTTTCTCCTCTAAGATGGGTTACTGATTTGGTCAGCAGATGCACTCAGAAATATGCTTACATATTATGAGGCTCTTCTGTTAGCTTGAATTGCTAGAGCTGGTGGGGTAAAAGGCAGGCAAACCATGGTTCTGTGTTTTCAGTTAATTTTGTTTGTTCCTGTAGATGGTCCTTGGTCAGATAGAGGAACACAGGCGTAGTCACCAGCCTATCAACATCCCCTTTTTTGATGTGTTTCTGCGCAATCTTTGCCAGGGTGAGTGATCCATACATTTCTGAAAGGAGCAAGGAAGGTGGGGAGCTCATTCCCCACAAACCTGCTTGTGTTTTCCCTGACTCTCTTCAGCTCCCGAATCTTTTTGCCTAGGGTCCAACGTTGAAGTGAAGGAAGACAAGTGTTGGGAGAGAATAGAAGTCTCTTCCAACCCCCATCGGGCCAGCAAGTTAACAGACAGGAATTTGAAAACATACTGGGAGTCAAATGGCAGTACTGGATCCCACTACATCAATGTTTATATGCACCGGGGAGTGGTAGTTAGGTGAGTCCCGGCAGAGATCACTTGGGAATCTCTGGACAGGTAGGACTGGTTGATTGTCTTGTGAGTGATTTTTTGTGGGATGGAGATGAGAGTTGAGGCTTTGTAGTGTGGTGTGTGTCGTGCTTCTAGCCTTCAAGGCAGATTGCTTCTCCTTTGTGCAGATGCTGGGATTTTGCAATGGCTTGGCTCAAATACAATGCATTTTCTCTCTTGTTGCAGGCAGATGACTTTGCTAGTGGCCAGTGAGGATTCCAGCTATATGCCAGCTCGGATTGTGGTCATGGGAGGGGAGAATGCATCCAGCATCACTACTGAACTCAACACTGTGAGTGCCTCTGCCTCCCTCTAAAGCTGATTAGACAAAAAAGAACAGCATGGAAGAAGGAAGAGAAGATCAAAAACAAACCGTGAACAAATCACTAAACAGTAATGTTAGTATAACAAATTCATAGAAGATTAAGAAAGTATATTTTTTGTTTTCAAAACAATGCTGAGAGTGAAATTTTTCATTCCGATTGGTTCATTACATTGAAGTGCATGTGCAAGGAATCAATATATCCATAAATTTCCAAAGAGCAATGAGGAATCAGTAGAGGATTCTATTGATCCTTCATGGTGCTATTGATTCCTCATTGCACTTTGAAAATTTATGGACTTTATTGATATATTGATTTCTTTCACAAGTACTTGATTGTAGTGAACCAATTTATATGGAAAAAATAACTCTCAGAATTGTTTTGAAAATGGATGATATACTTTAATTTTCTATGAATTTGTTACACTAACATTACTTTCATTCATAGCACATTGTTTAGTGATTTGTTCACGGTTTGTTTTTGGGCATCTCTTCCTTCTAAAGCTGGCCTGCTCTCGACCTGACAACTAAATTGAGGAATTGGAAGGCTTTACACTGAAAATTCTACGCCATGTTGAAATTCAACCTTAGATCATGCGCTTATGCAAAAACCTCTGATCCTGGGTTGGCCTTCAAGTTTAAATATGTTGCTCAACATCTCTTCAGCACATCATATTATACTCTTAATGGAGAGACTGAACTCTTCAGATTTGCTGTGCTTCACTCCCTCTTGCCTGCCTCATCTTTGCTGGTGATAACATAGGGAGTTATTGGGATTGTGGGCAGATCAAGCTGCCCTGCTGACCTTCCAGTCTGATGATAAATTAAACTCTGTCTGCAGCTGAATACATGCTGCTCATTAGAACAGTCTTGCATGGCTATGCAGACCTCATTTGGATCATAAATTCACTGTACTGACAGCAGCAGAATGATGGGATTAGATCAACTCCTGTGCTGAGGAATGCAACCACATGTGCCCTGATGGTTCTTTGGGTATTGTAGTTCTATGAAGCAACTTATAGGGCACCTCCAAAGAATCCTCAGAGTACCTTTCCTTTACCTTATCATGTACATATTTGAAATACATGTTGTTTTGTGTAGAAATTAATTAGTGGGGCTTATGTTCTCAGTGCCCCCTCATTATCTTAATTTGTTGAAGTACATATCTGGTATTAATGTTGATTTGTGCAAAAATGTATGCTATTCTTATATACATTCGTTGCCCATCAGTTGGCATGGTTGGAAAATAGGTCCCAGAGGCTCTTGCTCTGCTTGCTTGCAGATATATACTGTGGATCTTTGTCTTCATAAGAGATAATGATTGCTACTTGCCAGTGACTTCAGCCCTTTAAAGGTTTCAGGTGACAGAAGAGCGAAATAGGAAGAGTTCTGCTGTGGGTGGGTGGGTGTCCCTCCATGGTGATGTTCACAGGGATGCAGTTGCTTTGTGACGTTGTGGCTTGACATACATATTCAGATTTTTTAGTCTAGCTGTGCTGTGATCTTTGTGCCTGTTTGTATTCAGAGCCGTGATGAGTCGTTTAGACTGATGTCTGACCAGAATTTTAAGATTATATTTCAGGGAATATCATTGACTAGACATTGTCTAGCAGTAGGCAAGCACATGACTTTACATTTCCAACAGTTATGGGAGAGGGGCTTGTGTTCATTTGGGTAGAAGTACAGAGAAAAAACTGTGCTGTCTTTCTGCAATGGAAGGGATTTTCAAGGCATCAGAAATTCGGTATTATGGTAAAGGCTTGATCCTTCTCCTTTCTTCCAACAGGTAAATGTCCTACCTTCAGCCAGCAGGGTGGTTCTTTTGGAGAACATGATCCGCTTTTGGCCTATCATACAGATTAAAATCAAGCGTTGTCAGCAGGTACACAGAACTCTGTTACTCATTGCAGTGAAGCAAGCAAGAACAAGCTTCACTTCACTGACCCTGAGGTCTTTCTGTGTGGTCAGGTTTTGTTTATTAAAAGCACTTTGGTTCTTTTGTTTGAAGTGTGCCATTCAGAAAGTGTTGAGGCCTCATTGCTGAAGCAGGATTTTCAAGTATATTGTGTGTGGGGGGGGGGGGGGGCACCCTTAGATTGTGTGTCAAAGGCCCTGGATGTAAACACTGGAGAGGGTATTACTTGGTCCCAGGTAGAGAACTGCCTTATGTGCGAGAAACCTGTCTTCTCTGCAGGGTGGGATTGACACCCGTGTGCGTGGCATTGAGGTGCTGGGCCCCAAGCCCACTTTCTGGCCAATCTTCAAGGAGCAGCTGTGCCGGCGCACGTTCCTCTTCTACACCACCAAAGCCCACACCTGGTGCCAGGAAATCGCTGAAGACCGGAGGCAGCTGCTGCAGCTCTTCAACAGGTGGTGTCCTCGTCCTTCCTCTGGGGCTGCAGATCAGGGAGGTGCCCTGAGAGCCTCATGCCTAGGGGGCAGGGGGGTGGGGTCTTGCCTGGGGGGACTCAGGATGAACAGGAAGGGCTTAGCCCTGCAGGTGGGGGTACTCCCTGTTCAGGTGGCAACTTCCAGCACCCACTCTCTTGTCAGTCGTCATCTGCCATTGTCCTAAGCATCCGTACCCTACATGGGCTGCTGTAAGAGCCCCATCTGGTCCAAAGGCACCCAGAGCCAGGGCTTCTCCAGGCTTCTATTCACAGTAATGGCTCACACAGCACCTCCTTGGCATTGCAGGCTGAACAGTGCTCTGCACCATGAACAAGACTTTGCCGATCGCTTCCTTCCTGATGATGAGGCTGCTCAGGCCCTGGGCAAGACCTGCTGGGATGCTCTAATCACCCCCTTGGTGCAGAGTATCACCTCTCCAGGTACCAGCTCTTCTTCCTGGCAAGACCCCGTAGCTACCATGGTGGCCCTTTGTTGACACATGTTTCTCCTGCCCTTCTAGACCCCAGTGGCATCAGTCCCCTGTCATGGCTTCTGAGCCAATATCTGGAGAACTTGAAGGCAGCCGCAAGGGCCAAGAAACAAGCCGCCATTTTCAACTCTCGCGTGCGGCGACTGAGCCACCTGCTGGTGCACGTGGACTCCAGTAGCCCTGAGACTGAGGAGCTGAAGGCCCCTGTAAAATCCAGTGAGTGCCGTCCTGTTGGCCACCAGAAAAGATGGGTCGTCCCTGCTGAGCGGAAGATGGGAGGGTGGCAAGGTGGGAGCCCTTGAAGGCATGTCTAGCTGGGAGGGAGGGATGGGTCTCCTTGCCCACATCTTGTTCCCAGGCCGCAGGATTAACAGGAAGGCAGAAGAAGGAAGATTTTGTGGGGGTGGGTTGGTGGGTTCTGTAGGGAAGAATGGAAATGGGAGTGTGGTATGCAGTTCCAGCTGGGAGAAGGGAATTCATTTTTTTACTGAGAGCCTCTCACCAACAAGTTGGAGGTGTGTGTCAGCTGCACTGGCCAAAGGCCTTTGTTCCCTGTCCATACTCTGTAATGCCCCCTTTGCAGATGGGAAGAATGGGAAGAGCAAGGAGTCGAGCTCTGGGGCTGCCAAGCCGGTGGAGAAGAAGCCCAGCAGCACAACCGGCATCACGCAGTGCTGGAAAGGGGTGGTCCAGCAGCAGGTGAGCACAGGCAAAGTGGGAGGTGCTTCAGGGCTTTTGGGGGGAGGGGGGGGACCTCTTGCCCTGATGAAGAGATTGCTTTGTGATACAGGCTGGTGTTTCCCTAACAGGCTATCATCACCCATGAGTGCATTGTTTCTGTATTGTGTGTGTGTGTGTGTGTGTGTGTATTGGGAAGTTGTTGCATGTTCTTTTCCCTGCCCTGTTTAGAGGCTCAGAAACCCTGAGGCTGGAGCTCTGTGGGGAAGAGGCTTCCAGGCTCCGGTCCTGTATGATTTAACCCACTTAACATACACACAGAGAGGCACCATGAAAGGTCACCCATCTCCTTCCAAGGGCAGCAGTGTACACATGCTTACCTCACAATACAAGAAGAGAAATATAGAGGGAAATCATGGAAAAGAGGCTGTGTTGTTTGCCTGTTTCCAGAACTGCCATAAAATCGGAGTTGTTCCAGACTGGCAGTTGCCGTTTGCCCCAGCTGGGCAGGAAGGGTGTTAGGTTGCATCTGACAAAGAGAGCTGTGCTTCTCGAAAGCTGATGCTACAATAACATTTGTTAGTCTTGAAGGTGCTTCTGGACTCCTTGCTAACTTCCGAAGTGTCCTGAGGGGCTGCTAACTCCTTTGCTTCTGCCATCTTGGCCAGGTGAAGCGGTTCCTGGAATCCTCCTGGCAGGACCCTGACTTTGTGGAGCAATACTGCAACATCTACCTGCGCCTGCGCACTGCCATGGAGGAGCTTTTTGGGCAGCAGATGTGCTTCATGCTTGCCCTGCGGCAGGGCTTCTCGGGAGGGCTGCTGCAGCTCTCCTTCCTGACGGCCATGCACGTGAGTCAGGACTTTTAGCTGTTGGGAGAAGTGCCAGGCCTGGCCATTATCCTTCCCTTGTCTCCTGTGGCTTCTCTGCCTCCTCCAGGCCCCATCAGTGAGTACAGACTGGGCACGTACCCTCTCTCTCCTGGGCTTCAGGGCCCATGGAAATTGTACCAGCCCCTTCCATGGAGTTTCTCCTGCTAGTCTGGTGGGAGGAGTTCCTTCCCCAGCCCCCCTCTCCCTGGCTCATCTGGCTTCTCCTGCTCTGTGAGCCCCTCCAGGTGAGTGAGCAGTTTGCCCGTTACATCGATGTGTGGATCCAGAAGAGCTGGGCAGACTCGGGCAACGTGGAGACCCTGCAGCGCCTGCAGCGGAGCCTGGAGCCTGTTCTCTTCCTGTCCGGTCTGGAACTGACCAACACCTTTGAGCATTTCTACCGGTGAGCCTTTGAGGGAGGCAGGTGGCAAGAGGTGCAGAAAGTGGTGCTGTTGCTGCTGCTTCTGCTGGCAGTGGAGAGGAGGAAGGCAGTAGGGTGGGCATGCTTGGGGTGAAGGATAACCAGTAGAGGTTCAGCCATTGGGATTCCAGGGGGGGTGGGGGCGGTGGGAGGGGTTGGAAGGGAAAAGGTCTGTGGTCCAGGCAGGGCAAGAGGGGCCTGTGGGACTGAGCTGTGGCTGTGTGAAAGGTCTGTGGCCCTCCCTGTTTCTCCAGGTACTACCTGGGCGACCGGTTGCTGTCCCAGGGCAAGACGTGGCTGGAGAGCGCTGTGGTGGAGCACATCGGGCTCTGCTTCCCCAACCGTTTCCCCCAGCAGATGCTGAAGAACCTGAGTGAGCTGGAGGAGGAGCAGCAGCAGTTCCATCTCTTCCAGCTGCAGCAGCTGGACAAACATCTACTGGAACTGGATCAGGATGGGAAATACGAGGAGGAGGAGGAGGGGGGAGAGGTGAGCAGAGGAGGAGGGAGGGATTGTACAAAGACTCCACTGTCAGACCTCTTCCCCTGGCATGTCTCCCCGGTTCCTTGGGACCCTTCGCTTGTTTGTTAGGGCCACAGTCTGGACACTGGTTCTGTTGCTCTCCCAGGTAATGGAGGAGGAGCCAAACAGTCAGGAGGAAGAGCCGGAGGTGAAAGTGCTGGCTTTGTCTCCCCGCTGCTGGACCATCTCCCCGCTCTGCTACCTGGAGGAGCCGGCCAGATTTTTCCCACCATCTCTCAGTCAGCACTTGGGCAGGTTTGCTGACTTCTATACCCAGAGTGAGTGTGGGGCTATCCGAGTGCTGAGAGGGTGGGCAAATCAGAGATGCTCATGGTATAGGCTGTAAGCTGGAGAAGGGTCCCAAAATCAGGACGTGACCAGTACTGAACACTCTGCAGTCTTTCTGTGCCCAGATCCAGGCACAGTTTTGAAGGTCTGTCTTTTGAGAGAAGGGGCTTACTGCGGCATCTAAAGGAACCCCCCCCCACAAGCACACTGTTAGTGCCAGTGAAGATCCTGCTCCACTACTGCAGTATCCTGCCCCTACATAGCAGAAGAGATTGTTATTGCGCTGTTAGTCTAGCCATGGAAGAGTGGCTTTCTTCTCATATTTTCACCCTACCCTTTTGGCTGTGATAAGAGCTGGTGCCTTGGTGTGCCCAGGATAGAAAGTGGCCACAAGGCAGTGGCAGAGCATGTGCAGTGTAGTGTGCCGTGCATGCAGCGAGTCCCAGTTTCAGTCCTGGTCTTTCTTGTTAAAGGAGCTTGGTTAGGTGGGAAGAGTCTCTGCCTGAGACCTGGGGGAGTTGCAGCCAGGCAGAGCAGATGGTAGGAGGTTAAAGGGACCACCAGCTTAAATGACGTATCCTTTGTGAGCTCTAGTAGAGCCAGGATTGGGAGGGCTTGGAGAACCAGGGGTGGGGGTGGGGGTGGGGGGGGTGAGGAAGCATGATCCCACTCGTCAAATGTGCCCTGACTGAAACTTTTTCTTGTTCAGGTCAGAGCCGTTTTGGGCTGGAGCACACAAAGCCACGGCGCTTACAGTGGACATGGCTAGGCCATGCTGAGCTGCAGTACCAGGGCTGCATCCTGCACGTGTCCACCCTGCAGATGTACATCCTTCTGTGCTTCAACAGTGCTGAGGTTCTGCTTGCTTTAGTTCTTTCTTCATTTCACTGTGACTTTGTATGACTTTCAGGACTTCCAGTATTGGCAGGGCACAGCCAGTGAGGTGTAATGATGGAATTAGGAGATAGAGGATCTTCTTCGTGGTCTCTGTGCAGTCCCACACATGGGTTTTCCCGTCAGGACGAACCCTACCTCGGAGATTTTAAAAGCTAGCCTAGGCGTTATTTTTGGCGCGCACTCCCTCTCGCTCTGGGGAGCAGGCATCCACTGCGCATGCCTGTAGCGCGAGGGAGGCGCCCCACCCACTCAGTTTCTTTCCAACCGCCGCCCGGGATAGTCTTACCTCGCTGCGCTCCTCTTTTACCTCAAAATATCTAGCCTCCGTTTCTTCAAGTTTCCTCTTTATTCCATTCTCCCGCTATTTTCTTATATTCCTATCTTCTCATTAAAAAAAAATATATATATATATATATATATATATATATAAATATCTTCCCCGCTTTTACCTCAGACCTCCCTTCCCCCCCCCCCCCCGGGCGTATGGAAGGAAGAGACAGTAAAATAACCTTTAAAAGGTGTTCGCGTTGTAGGGCGAAAATCCCTACATCGGACGGGCATTCGCTTTGCCTATTCTGTTTGGGAGAAACCCATAAAGTGGACGCCTGTGCGCATTGCCTTCAATTCGGCAAACAGGCGCGCAAAAACAGGGCCGCTAGACTAAGAAGCCACCTAATGGAGTCTGTGCTTCACCCTCAAATGTCACAATCTTCGTCAGCAAGTAAGTCGCCCCCCCTACTTACTCCCCAAGGGGACGGCGCACGGTCGGCAGCTTCAGTGGCCATTGTTCCCAGCAAGCATAAGTCCGGCGATGCCGCGAAAGCCGGCGACGGCGCAAGAACGTCAGAACAAACGGCCGCGGCGACTAAACCGAAAGGTGGGAAGCACACTAAGAAACACAAGCACTCCGACCCGAAGGGCACGAAGGATTCGAGAAAACCGTCCGATCCGAAGGCCCCGCGTAAACCGACCGATCCGAAGGACCCGAAGAACACGAGCGACTCGAGGAAATCTTCGGAACAACAGAACGAGCCTGACAGACAATGTGAGCCCTCCACACCCGGATCCGATACCCATGAGGTGGCCACCCCGGCTACGGAGTCACCGCACCAGCAGACGGAAGAAGTTATTCCGATTCCGTCCCGATCTCCCTCCCTGCAAGGATCCATACCAGACCCTCCGCTGGAGCCGATTCGAGACCCGCTGCAGTGGACTCGACAGCACATCAACCCTAGATCGTTCCGCGATATGTCGAATCCCATCCAGTACAAACATGACTACAGGTACTTTGATACGCATCGGTTCCCAGCCAGATCACCCAGCATCGAGAGACATAGGTACCATCATACACGGTTCCCGGAGAGATCCCCTAGTAGAGGGAGGGATCGCTACCGCTACAACCCGAGATCTCGGTCTCCATCCATGTCCCCGAGGAGACGCCATTATGCTTCAAGATCTCCTTCTATGGATTCCCATGCATGTTGCGGCTACCACTACTCTCGGTACCGTGACGATTACCACAGGAACCAATCCAAGGAAGCGACTCCTGCCCAACGGAGCAAGCAACTAACAAAACAGCCATCTCCGACTCCTTCCACTTCGACTTCTAAGCTTAAAGGTACGACTCCGACGAGACCTAAAAGCACGACTCCAACCAGACCGGACCCACCTGAACCCGAACCTGACTCTGATGCCGAATCCGACGCACAATCATCGGACTCGATACAGTCGATGTCCCCTGGGTCCCCTGCCTCGGATATAGCCAAACCCGCGGATTTGTCACCTTCCGAAGGGGCAAAGACATACCTGGACTTGATTGCCAACATGGCCTCTGCACTCAACGTTACCCTTACCTCGGATGCACCCAAGGTAACAGACGTGGTACACGACTTGGTGCACTCAGATTTACCTGCTGGTTCCTTTCTGCCGATGTTACCGGTACACCTAGAAGCCATCAAAGAAGCTTGGGACAACCCAGCCTCCATTCCCCCAACTTCAAAACGAATTGAATCCCTGTACAGGATCCAAGCACCGGATTCGAAGTTTTTATTTACCCATCCAGCACCGAACTCTCTGATAGTTCATTCTTCCTCCAAATCTAAACAGACCCGCCACCCGGTACCTCCTGAGAAGGAAGGCAGGAAATTAGACACCCTAGGAAGGAAAATGTATTCAATCTCTACGGCAAACGCCAAAATCAACAATTACCTGGCATACTTCGCCGCATATTCCCACAACATCTCCTCACAACTGAATACGCTCGTCTCTGCCCTACCTGAACCCTCCCAGAAGCAAGCCTGCAAGCTGCTTCAGGAACTAAACAGGATCTCAAAACAACAGATAAATACCATCCGCCACTCTGTGGGGTGCACTTCAAAGGCGATGGCTGCCTCAATTGCCCTAAGGCGACACGCTTGGCTTCGATCCTCTTCGTTGCAACCCGATCTTAAATTCAAAATCGAAGACCTTCCCTTCGATGGCCAAGGTCTCTTTAATGCCACAACGGACGATATACTGTCCACCGTAGACGACAGCCGCAAACGAGCAAAAAGGCTCGGGGTAGCGCAACAACAACAACAACAGCAGAGCTATAAGCCCAGACCATGGAAACCAACGCCTTTCAAACGTTCCAGATCTCCTCGACAATCTGAATACTGGAAACGTACGGCTCCTCCTCCAAAGCAATCCTTTCACCAGAGACAGCAGAGGCCACAACCACCTAAAAAGGCTGCGTCTTCATCAAAGCAGTCTCTTTGACTTTCTACCAATTCAACACGTTTCCAGACTTCTTCCATTTCACGACAATTGGCGACAAATAACCACGGACAAATGGGTTCTGAACATCATTTTGAGAGGTTACTCCATAGAGTTTCAAACACCACCAACAAAACACCATTTTATTTCCACCCCCCCATCCCCTTCCCTTCAGGAAGAAATAGACACCTTAACAGCCAAAGCAGCTATAGAGCCTGTCCCAAACCAGTACCATCGGACAGGATTTTATTCTCGGTACTTCCTAGTCCCGAAAAGGGATGGGGGACAGCGCCCGATTCTGGATCTAAGAGCCCTAAACAAATTTATCCGTCACAGAAAATTCAGAATGATCACTTTACAATCGATTCTGCCATTAATCCCCAGAAACTCTTGGATGGCACTGGTAGATTTACAGGACGCATACTTCCACCTGACAATACACCAATGCCACAGAAAGTTTCTGCGCTTCGCCGTGGGCAACAACCACTACCAATTCCGAGCCCTACCCTTCGGACTCTCCACGGCACCACGGACATTCACGAAATGTATGGCGGTAATTGCAGCATACCTCAGACAACGCGGAGTTGCAACCTACCCATACATAGACGATTGGCTCCTCGTGGGAGCTTCAAGGGCACAGTTAATGAAGGACATTTCAATGACACTTGCGCTCCTAGCAGAACTGGGCCTCCAGGTCAATCAACAAAAGTCACACCTTACCCCGACTCAAGACATCCAATTTATAGGGGCTCGCTTGTGCACCAGGGACCACAAAGCGTATCTTCCCGTAGACAGGATATCCTCCATTCAGACGCTGGCCGCACAAATAATCCAACAACCCAAACAAACGGCTTTCAACATTCAGCGCATGTTAGGACTTATGGCAGCCACGACAGCAGTTCTGACTCATGCAAGACTACGCATGAGAACCCTACAAATCTGGTTCGTCCGTGCATTTCGACCCCAACGCCAATCTCAAGGAACAGTCCTCACTGTTCCAAATCACATCCTCCCTTCACTCGAATGGTGGACAGTACGAGCTCACCTGCTTGCAGGAATGCCATTTTTACGGCCAAGCCCATCAGCAGTAGTTACAACAGACGCCTCGAGGTGGGGCTGGGGAGCCCATCTCGACATACTCACTGTCCAGGGGCAATGGACACCGTACGAACAGTCGCTCCACATCAATTGTTTAGAGCTACTAGCTGTTCACAGAGCGTTAAAATCGTTTCTTCCATCGCTTCAAGGCCGACATGTGCAAATCGCCTCAGACAATGTGGCGACGGTTTTTTATATAAACAGGCAAGGCGGAACTGCATCCACCCGCCTTTGCAAAAGAGCAATGCACCTTTGGCACTGGAGTATTGCTCACAAGATCCACCTCACTGCGGTACATCTTCCTGGCGTACAGAATGTTCAAGCGGACAGGCTGAGCAGATATCCCATCAACGACCACGAGTGGTCACTCCACAGGTCATACCTTCTGCCAGTATTCCGGAAATTCGGAACTCCCTCAATAGATGCGTTTGCTGCACCCGACAATGCGCAATGTGCCATCTTTTTTATGAGAGGTCCGCCCTCACAACAGTCTGCGGGGGATGCCTTCATACAGACATGGACCGGTCCACTACACTTCCTCTTCCCTCCTTTCCCGCTGATAACACGGTGCATACAGAAACTTCAACTGGACAACACAGATTGCATTCTAGTGACGCCATGGTGGCCACGCCAGCCGTGGTTCACAACCCTCCTCTCTCTGTCAAAAAACACTTACCATCACTTCCCTCTGGCCCACAACCTCCTGTCCCAGCAGAACGGCAGGGTCCTCCATCACGACCCGAACAGGCTTCGCTTAACGGCTTGGAGGATATGTTCTCAGACTTTCCTGAAGGAGTAAGACACGTCCTCCTGAATGCAAGGAAACCATCAACAAGAAAGTCATACTCCATGAAATGGAAAAGGTTTTCCATCTACGCTACCAAGCATAACTTCAGACCCTCCTCGGCTTCCATACCTCAAATCTTGGCATATACACTGCATTTGTCAGAAAAGGGCCTCACGTACTCCTCTCTAAAGGTGCACCTTGCAGCAATCTCAGCTTTTCACCCACATGTACAGGGTCGAACTGTCTTCTCACACCCTGCTGCGAAATCCTTCTTAAAAGGAATCTTACATTTGCACCCACCATTACGGCAAATGTACCCTAACTGGAGTTTATCACTAGTGCTCAGCCAATTAGTAAAACCCCCTTTCGAACCTATGGCTACAATACCACTTCACCTCCTTTCATGGAAAACGGCACTATTAGTCGCACTCACCTCTGCAAAGAGAGCAAGTGACATTTGTGTGTTCAGAGCAGACCCACCTTACACCATCTTTCACCACGATAAGGTGGTGTTACGGCCAGATCCCGCTTTCTTACCCAAGGTGGTTTCCGCATTTCATTTGCAAAGAGTCACTACCTTACCTGCCTTTTTCCAACGGCCCGCAGACAAGGGCCAAGAAGCTCTACACTGTCTAGATGTGAGAAGAGCACTCGCTTACTATATAGATAGGACGGCATCGTTCCGTACGGACTCAAGACTTTTTGTCGCCTACGGCCGCCTTCATAAAGGAAAAAAGATATCTACACAGAGACTGTCAAAATGGTTGGTTGCTGCTATAGAACTGTGCTACAGACTCGCAAAGCAACCAGTCCCATCTGCCATACGAGCTCATTCTACGAGAGCTTTGTCAACGTCATCTGCCCTTGCCAGGGGTGTATCCATGGAGGACATTTGCGCTGCTGCCGCTTGGTCCTCCCCTTCGACCTTCGCCATGCACTACGCTTTGGACGTCCGTGCTAGGCGAGATGCATCCTTCGGACAGGCAGTACTCCGCTCCATCTTTGACTAAGGAGCCGGTCCCAGGCCGGTGAGTACTTGCTTACCGTATAGCCTGTTATGTGCTGACTGTGTTGCACTAACCTTTGCATTATTCTTTTCTCCAACTCTAGTGCCAGCACCCACCACCTTGCAGGTCAGCTTATCAGTCACCCATGTGTGGGACTGCACAGAGACCACGAAGAAGATAAACAGGTTACTCACCTGTAATTGATGATCTTCGAGTGGTCATCTGTGCAGTCACACACGCCCGCCCAGCCTATCCCCGCTGCTGGCTACTCGTCTTATATAACCGCTCACCTACTATGTCAGCGGCGGGGAAAGAAACTGAGTGGGTGGGGCGCCTCCCTCGCGCTACAGGCATGCGCAGTGGATGCCTGCTCCCCAGAGCGAGAGGGAGTGCGCGCCAAAAATAACGCCTAGGCTAGCTTTTAAAATCTCCGAGGTAGGGTTCGTCCTGACGGGAAAACCCATGTGTGTGACTGCACAGATGACCACTCGAAGATCATCAATTACAGGTGAGTAACCTGTTTTTCCGCTCTCCTTTCTGCTGCAGTGCTCACGGAATGCGCTTGGGCCTGTCATGCTCTTTCAGTTTGACTCATGTTTGGATGAAGTGGGTGGGACAACCATGTATACCCTTTTGTTCTGTGGTTGTAGGAAAGAAGAAAAATATAGAATGGGGTGGACAGGCCCTCTCTTTGAACCTTATGTAGTTGTGTTTGAATTATGCAGCATGGAGGACACAATCTATTCTGATTCTAGACATGTTTTGGTATGGTCAGTTTCTATATTGTGCACTTTTGGGTTTTGTCATAACTTTTGCTTGGTGGTGGAATCACAGGGGCCAGTGGCTTAGTAATTGGTAGTTTCCCCTCTGTTTTGGCCAGGGATATTGCCTGGTTCACCATAGACTTGGGCCATAAGTATCTTCTGGATTCTTTTTTTTTTTATGGCTAAAGAATTCATTGGATTTACAGTTTCCAAGTTGACGTACATTGAAAGCCTAATAACCTGATGTGAATTGTCAGAGTTTCTGTGAATTCCATACTTAATGATGGTGCTGAAATGGGTAGATGAACTTGGATCTCTGTATCGTATTGGAAATCTCTGTAGGAACTCTTGTTTGTCGAGGCACATCATTGCCTTCCAGATAGGCCAGTATGGCCTTTATGAACATATGAAGCTGCCTTATACTGAATCAGATCCTCGGTCCATCAAAGTCAGTATTGTCTTCTCAGACTGGCAGCGGCTCTCCAGGGTCTCAAGTTGAGGTTTTTCACACCTATTTGCCTGGACCCTTTTTTGGAGATGCCAGGGAATGAACCTGGGACCTTCTGCTTCCTAAGCAGATGCTCTACCACTGAGCCACCGTCCCTCCCCATCTCCTCAGAGCCTCTGACTCAACATCTTCTGATGGTCCCTGGCCCCAGAGACATGCAGCTTGCCTCAACTAGAGCCAGGATGTTTTGGGCCCTGGCCCCTGCCAGGTGGAATGAACTCCCCTTGAAGATCAGGGCCCTGCGTGATCTCGTACAGTTCGGCGGGGCCTGCAAAATGGAGTTTTCCCATCGGGCCTTTAGTTGAGGAGGTGAGAGTTGTCTTAATTTGGCCTCCCCCCATCTCCTGCTTCCCCAGTTTGGAGATTTGGATTGGCTGTTGAGACAGAGTTTTGAACTGGGATCATGCTGTTTATGTCATGTATGGAATCTGTTTTGTTGCCTTTTCAACTGCTTTAACCTGTTGTAACCCACCTTGAGCCTTATGGGAGGGTGGGATAGAAATCTAAATAAATAAATTGCAGGTATGGATGTTTTAGCATTCCTCTTTTGTCTCTCTTTACATAGTAACCTCTTTCCTGCTTTTACTATTGGTCGTAGGAAGTTTCTGTGGAGACACTGTTAGAAGCCACTAATCTCTCCCCTGTCCTCCTTGGACATGCACTGAAACCTCTGACAAAGGAGAATGGTATCTTGTCCCAGAATCAGAGTAAGTGTAGAGAGGGGGGTAGGTTGGGGGAGGAGAAGAAATCTTTGTATGACCATGGCCTGTGATGTAAGTGGGATGTTTCCATCAGCTGACTTAATGGAGTAGTTGACCAGGCCAGGTCTCATGGAGGTTAATGTAGTGCTGTTAATTCAAGATACTGGAGAGAGCCCTGATGTTGTGAATACTTCTTGTTTTTTGGTTCTAGGTGTTTTGAAGCTGAATGAGGGAACATTGGCCCAGGCATCTGGCCAGCGCTTATGGCTGTTGCCCAAACAGACATATTTGAATGTGGAGGAAAATGAGGGTAGTGCCCTAGAGAAGAAGAGGAACATTATCTGCTGCCTCCTTATCCAGATCCTAAAAGAGGAAAAGGAGATACACATTGACAATCTGGTGTTCAGGGTATGGAGTGCAAGACCTCTGGTCTTTATAATTCAGTCCAGCTGCCAAACCAAAACCGGACTAACTTGCTGTCTTCCTCTCTCAGGTGATGGATGCCTGCCAGAAATGGGAGTCCAGCTCAGCTCTGAAATTCCTGAGCTTTTGCTGCAGCAGCACTGATGTCCTGTCCTGTATCCTTCATCTGCTAAATCAGGGCTACATTCGGCGCCAGGAGGACAGTCCTCAACTGCTCGAGTATGTTTCTGCAGAGCCTTCCACACCTCACCGAGGCCAGGCTCAGCTGATTTTTCAGAATGCTGATTGCCAGAACAGGAAAAACTCTTTTGGGACAGATGTAAACAACAAGATCTCTCCTTTCAGGTAACATCATATATAAATGTAGAGGTCATGGCAGCAGCAGGACCTTGTCTACATGCGTTGATATGGCCTTTTCCTTCTGACAGATTAGATACCTTCAGACTTGGCACGGAAGAGGTTCTGATGGAGACAGTGCTGTTGCCCAGAGGACGCACAATGAGCCAAGAAGAGGTTGAGGTGCTGATGACTCAGACTATACAGAGGGTCTCAGATACTCTGAGTGTGTCTGCAGACATAGCACAGCACTTGCTCATACACTGTAAATGGAATGTAGATGTGCTCATTCAGCGCTATACAGAGGACGCAGAGCAGCTGCTGTTTTCCTCAGGGCTGCAAGTGCGAAATCCCCAGCCACCCTTGGACCCTGTTACACACTGTCCAGTATGTGTGAATCAGCTGACCCCAGAAGACAATTCACCTGTTCTCTGCTGCTTGCACTACTGCTGTAAGGTGAGAATTGACTCCCTTTGCTCTTTGGATGGTAGACCCTGGGAAGGAAGAGCAACTTTTTATCCTTTCCCCTTTAATCTTCTTAACAGCTCTGTGTATTAGAAACTGTGGAAGTGTTCTATACCCCTGCTTTTTCCATTAAGTATTCACATGTTTGTATTTATGCTTGTACTGTGAGCTCTCACCATGTTTAAGAATGTCAGAGCAAATGTATGGGATAAGACCTTGGTACAGTTTAGCATCCCTTTTCACTCAGTGATTAACCAGATGTCCCTAGAAAGCTGACAAGCAGGGAATGAAGGCCAAAATCTTCCCATGTTGTTAGCTCAGAACATGAAAGTGACATTTAATAATTGAGTCTTTTAGTCATTAATGAACCTCTCCTCAGTGACTTTGCCTAATCCCCTTTTAAGGCCAGCTAGTGGCTATCTCTATTTCCTACGGCAGTGAACTTCACAAGTGAATTTGGCACACAAGAGGCAAAATGGTATCTAATGTTATCCCTGAAGAGTTCACAGATTTTAGCCAAGTGGCTTCCTTTCATTTGTGTAGCTGTCTGTGGTGCTAATACTTTGTAGATCTCTAATTCTAACCAACCTGTTCTTCTGATGTTGGTTTCAACTAGGCCTGCTGGAATGAATACTTAGCAACTCGGATTGAACAAAACCTGATTTTGAATTGCACATGTCCCATCGCTGACTGCCCAGCGCAACCCACTACTGACTTCATCCGCTCCATCATTTCCTCTAAAGAGGTCATTGCCAAGGTAGGCACAGTAATTATAATCATTTCAGCAATAAAATCAC